>NC_079323.1:57830520-63043020 GCF_029931775.1 Euleptes europaea
TTTCCCATTTAATTACTAACCAGGACCGACGCTGCTTAGCTTCTGAGATCTGACCACATCAGGCTAGCCTGGGCCATCCTTACACTGTATATAAAGGGTTGAGCCTAAAGCAAGTCCATCAGCCTGCAGTCTTGAAGTGCTTTTCTCCCAGTTTCAGATGGTACATTGCCTTCAAATCCATAGTGAAAAGAACCCAAAGATAAAATGTATTAATACATTTAACATGACTTGCTAAAACGAGGCAAAACATTTTGCAGGTTATGGAAAACGAGAAGGCTTGCATAGTATTTTGTGTCACTCATTTTGGTTGGTCTTTGTAAAGGCTATTGCATAGATTTTGATTTTGTTTGGAGCACCATAGCTGCTTGGAGCTTATTTTTTCTTTGAAAATGCATTAGTTTAGCTGATAAAAAGGATTCTTCAGCTGAAGAATGATGAGAGGAAAGGCTGCTGTCCAGGTACTGATACCTGGTTCTGCTTCCATTGGCTGTATACCTTGTCCATCAAATTAATCTCCAATAGGGTTAATATAAGGACTTCCAATTTTCTCTCTCTCTGCTCTCAGCTCTTTTAAGTTAACCAATTGTTTCCCTTGGTGTTAGAGACACAGATTAACCACTAATTCTTATATTTAAAATGGAAGCTGTTGTCGCAGCATTCTTGCCACAAGGCCAAGAACGCTTGATACCAACGGTGGCCTATACCTCAATGCTTCCTAAGCATGCAACAGTAGCACACGATGGCCTCAAAATTAAGGCCTGAAGTGGGGGGGGGGGGTTTGTATCCCTTCCCATTTAAAAAAAAATCCAGACGGAGATTATTTCAAAATCAGGCTGTAGCCTCCTATATATGCTTTCAACGTAAACTTAATGAGTGATGTTCAGCAGCAGCAACATAAAGCAAGCTGGGGCAAACACTCTGCACACAGTGGAAGCTACAGATTTGAGAGTGGCTCCAGCTGGGTGCTCTTCCAGTTTGTGGAGAAATGCTCTCCGCTTTGGTTACATCATGGTATTAAGAGTTTTGGGGCCACAAAGCCTCCATGTTTATTTTAAGAGGTTTCTCTGAAGGTACAAGTGTTGCACCCCAATTATCCGTAGAGAGCAGTGACAGACAATTGAGAGGAGGTTGGATGAAACTAACAGCTCTTTTATTGATCAAGAATAGAACAGGGTGTTCACCTCCGCACCCAGGTGGCAGGCGGCAGATGACACCCCCCCCCCAAAAAAAGAGGCAAGCAGTAAGATTTATAACTTTCAGGTAACTACATCTTACAATAAAGTTACTTTTCTGATCATGCAATGCATCGTTGTCCATTGTTCTCTACTTCACTAGCAGGGGAATATAGTGTACTTTCACTTGCGATAAGAGAGTTCCACAGGTAGGTAAGGAGGGAGGAAGCTTTAGCCTTGGAGAGGGGGGGTAGAGCAGGCTATGTGTGTGTCAGGCACTTCGGTGCAGAAAAGGAAGGGGGGCGGAAGGGGGCTTTGCTTGGTGCTTGCGTGTCTGCTTATACCTGTGTCCGTGTGAAAGCCAGGGAATTATTCATAGACACTTCACAAGGACAGGGAAATTGGAGCAGTTAATTGTTTTCAAGGAACCTCATCCCTTTGATGGCTCTCACAATTACACAGTAGGTAAGGGTTTGTTATGCAAATGATTCTTACTAGCAGAGAACAGCATGAAGGCGCTAGAAAAGATTCTGAAATGTAAGGATGTGTCACAGGCAACCAAGATCAAGTTAATTCATGCCATAGTATTCTATGTATCAATGTGAAAGTTGGACAATGAAGAAAGCTGACAGGAAGAAAGTTTATTTGTTTGAAATGTGATGTTGGAGGAGAGTTTTCCTTTCCTTTTATCCCTTAGAAGCTCCTTGATCCATTGATCTTGAGCAGCATATATCTAGTGTTTGAGGGATACAAGGGCTGAAACAAATCTTGCCACAGACAATGGTGGTTACCGCACTTGTATTCCCAGCGATGTATTAACAGTTTGAAAATGTTATAAAAAATACTGTTCGCACTTTCTATGTATTCCCACCGATGTATTAAGAGTTTGAAAACATTATAAAAAATACTGTTTGCACTTTGTTTGGCCCCTTTAGCTGTGAAGACGTCTTCCAACCATTTATAAGCCGTGGTATCCAAAAACCCTTTTAAAGCAATGGGGGTTACCGCACTTTGTATTCCCAGCGATGTATTAAGAGTTTGAAAATGTTATAAAAAACACTGCTTTAAAAGGGCTTTTGGATACCACGGCTTTGTTGTCCATTATACGTCAAGTATTCTTTCTAAATAGTATTCAGTACAGTTTATATGTGTGTTTGCGTGTGTATATGTACCATATTTTTCCATGTATAAGATGCCACCATGTATAAGATGACCCCTATTTTTTTGAACCCAAAATTAAGAAATCATTATTTTTTTGAACCCAAAATTAAGAAATCAATATTGTTTTCTTAATTTTGGGTTCAAAAAAATAGGGGTCGTCTTATACATGGGGGCTCCATCTGTGAGAAGAAACCCAGGTGCTTGCCAGCGGCGAAAGAGGCCTGTCACCCTTGTTGGCCAGCATCCAACGTTCAAATCGGTCGCCCTGCCCGTCAGCTGTCGAACAGGGTGGGCAATGACCGGTTTGAACGCCGGCCGCTGGCTGGCCAGGACAACAGGCCTCTTTCGCCACTCGCTCTCTTCCCCGCCCAGCAGCTGATGGACACACACACACACACACACACACACACACACACACACAAACATATATTACTGTGGGATTTGTTATAGACTGAACAAATTCATCAGTCTGCCAAATTAAATATTTGTATATGTGTGAGCTCCAGGCTGAGAGCGCAGCTGGAGTCAAGGTCGAGTAGCTCAGAGGTTTGTTATGACGGCCTGCGCCCCGGCGCGATAACTGTAATCTATCATGGGAACCAGGCTCAGCCTGGTATCCAACGGTGCCTTTCTGATGTATATGCTTCAACCTGCCCGCTTCCCCCCACTTGAGTCCTCGTACCTTTTCCAGTAAGTTGCTGCTACACACCTTATGCTTCCCAAATAAACTGCTTCTTAGACGACTCTATCTAGATGGTCTGTTGTTTGGGATTTGACAGGTGGACTCAGACCTTACAATATGGGAAACACAGTATATTAAAGAAATATTCATACAAACCACCAGAGGGCACTTAAGAACACACTGACTAAATACAATTTTGGTGGGAGGTGGGAACCACTTAAAATATGTATATATAACCCCCAGAAACCTTGTATAAGGTAATGAAATTTATATATGTGAAATGTTAATTGGAAGGGGGAGGGTATTACTATTAGTATCGTATTATTATTGTAGGGCTATACAATAATATGCGCTCCTGCCTTCTTTGTGCGTAAAAAGACAGGTGACTTAAGACTGTGTTTAGACTTTCGCAAACTTAACGCCGTCACCCAGACTAATGCCTACCCCATTCCCCTCATTCCAGATCTCCTAAGCCAACTAAAGGAAGGATGCATTTTCACCAAATTGGACTTGGTTGAAGCGTATTATCGCATATGAATTCGAGAGGGAGATGAACCATTGACTGCTTTTTCCAGTTGCTTTGGGATGTTCGAATACCTAGTAATGCCTTTTGGATTAAAAGGGGCCCTGGGGGTCTTCATGCAAATGATTAATGAGATCCTCCATGATTTGTTGTTTAGAGGGGTGGTAGTTTATTTAGACGACATACTCGTCTACTCCAAGAATTTGGATGAGCACATCACCCTGGTCAAAGAAGTTCTGCAAAGGCTCAGAGAGAACCAACTCTATGCTAAGGTTTCCAAGTGTGAATTCCATAAAAGGGAGCTAACCTTTCTAGGCTATAGAATTTCACACCAAGGAATAGCCATGGACCCGGACAAAGTACAAGCAGTAGTTGACTGGGAGCCGCCAACTACTCACAAACAAGTACAGAGATTTCTCGGGTTCGCTAATTTCTACCGCCATTTCATCAGAGACTTCGCACAAGTTGCGCTTCCGATCACTAATTTACTCAAAACCAAGGGTAAAGGAGTTGCCGCTACTCAGCCCTCCGCTAAAATAGAATGGACCCCGGACTGTCAGGTAGACTTTGAGACTTTAAAACGTTTGTTCACCACTGAACCGATACTTAAGCATCCAGATTGTGACCGCCCTTTCATTCATTCGTTCAGGTAGATGCTTCTGAAGTAGCCATGGGAGGGGCCCTCATGCAAGAGGGGGTAGATGGCCAGTTATACCCATGTGACTATTTCTCAAAGAAATGTTCCCAGTCTCAGCTCAACTGGCCCATTTGGGAAAAGGAGGCGGCAGCAGTGAAACACGCCTTAACGATCTGGAGACACTTCCTAGAAGGTGCTGCTGAGACCCCCTTCCAAGTTTGGACAGATCACAAAAATCTGGAGGCTTTAACTGGGACTCACAAACTCACAGCAAAACAAATCAGATGGGCGGACTTCTTTTCTCGCTTTCGTTTTGTAATCTAACACATTCCGGGCAAAAGAAACCTCTTAGCTGATGCTCTTTCTAGACTTCCTCAATATCCTGTTAAGGTGGAACGACCCACCGAGTTCCTGTTTACTCCAGAGCAAAGAGGTATCCTTCCCACCTTAGCAGTCCTCACGCGCGCCCAGGTGCGGCAAGCCCAGGACGGGAGCAACTCCCCACAACCCACTAAGGGAGTTGTCCCTCCTAGTCCTCCGCCGCCGCCCAAGGACGCTAGCAGGACTCTTCAACCCAACCCCAAGTGGGGGGCGACCCTATCATTCCAGCGGGACTGCCCCAGTCTTTCCGTGACACTTTGATACATGAGTGCCTAACCGAGAGGAATAACAATGTACTACCTTCAGGTCTTGAGCAGCGGGGAGAAATATGGGTCAAAGACTCTAAATTGTACGTGCCTAAAACTTTGCGAACAGAGGTGTTAGAACTAGCTCATGGAGCAAAAACCTCTGGACACTTTGGGTTTGTAAAGTCACTACATTTGCTCTGTCGTCAATTCTGGTGGGCGGGTATGCATTCTGATCTGGACTCCTTCATCCGCAGCTGTCCAATATGCGCCACTGCAAAACATCTCACAACAAGCCCACCGGGCTACTAAAACCGTTAGATGTGCCTCAAGGGCCATGGGAGGTAATTGCCATGGATTTCATAAATCGGGGGAAAAGGTTACGGACCTTTTTTCCAAACAGGTGCATTTAATCCCTTGTGCAGGCATGCCCTCCGCTCAAAGACTGGCTCACTTATTTGTGACACACATATTCAAATATCATTCTTTCCCTCGGACCGCGGCTCTATATTTGTAGCCAAGTTTTGGAAATCTTTCCTCAAACTGGTAGGAGTTGAACAAGGTCTGTCAAGTGCCTTCCACCCCCAAACAGATGGACAGACAGAAAGAGTAAATGCTGTATTAGAATGTTATCTCCGATGTTATGTAAATTATCATCTAGATGACTGGGTTGATCTATTGCCTTTTGCAGTGTATGCTTATAATAATTCTGTTCATCAATCCACAGGCTTCAGCCCCTTCCGCATTGTGTATGGCAAGGAGTTTGGCCCCGTCGGGCAGGTGGATGTGTCTGGGGAAGGGGGGGTGCGGAGATGTCAGACTGGATTCAAACCATCCAGTCTACGTGGCCTTGGTTAACTGAAAACTTAAAACAGGCCAAAAGAAAATATAAAGCTCAGGCAGACAAGCATCGGTCCCCTGGCTGGACGCTCAGGGTGGATGATCTGGTATATCTCTCCACCAGAAATCTACATTCTCTGTGACCCTCCAAAAAACTGAGTGAAAAATACATTGGTCCTTTTCCTATCACCCGAGTTATTAATGAAGTCACAGTGGAGCTGCAACTCCCTAAGAAGTTGAAAAGGATCCATACAGTTTTTCATGTCAGTTTATTAAAACAGTATGTGCCCGCATCTCAGTGGCATCCAGAAGAGCCTCCAGAGGTTCCCGAAATGGTGGGGGGGGAGTACTGTGTGGTTTCCAAGATCCTTAATTCCCGCATTCATAGGGGGGGGGGCTTGGATACCTAGACCGTTGGAAACACTTCAGTCCCGCCCATGATGAATGGGTTAAACATCGTCACATCTCCGCCCCTCGCCTGCTGCGTCAATTCCATGCTGTGTATCCAGATAAACCTGCCCCATCGGCTGAGGTGGGGAGTGGGGAGCTCTGGGGGGGGCAGAATGTGAGCTCCAGGCTGAGAGCGCAGCTGGAGTAAAGGTCGAGTAGCTCAGAGGTTTGTTATGACGGCCTGTATAACTGTAATCTATTATGGGAACCAGGCTCAGCCTGGTATCCAACGGTGCCTTTCTGATGTATATGCTTCAACCTGCCCGCTTCCCCCCACTTGAGTCCTTGTACCTTTTCCTGTAAGTTGCTGCTATACACCTTATGCTTCCCAAATAAACTGCTTCTTAGACGACTCTGTCTGGATGGTCTGTTGTTTGGGATTTGACAGGTGGACTCAGACCTTACAATATGGGAAACACAGTATATTAAAGAAATATTCATACAAACCACCAGAGGGCACTTAAGAACACACTGACTAAATACAATTTTGGTGGGAGGTGGGAACCACTTAAAATATGTATATATAACCCCCAGAAACCTTGTATAAGGTAATGAAATTTATATATGTGAAATGTTAATTGGAAGGGGGAGGGTATTACTATTAGTATCGTATTATTATTGTAGGGCTATATTTTTCAAGCTGAAGACTGGTTTCAGTGATATCCAGTTTTTTCCTTTAAGCAAGAGAACTGCATTCAAAGACTGATATGGTCATAAGAGCCCAGAATTTTATACAGAATCTTCCTGTGCTGCTAGCCTCCACTCACTGATTATGCCCGCTATGGGCTAAACCAAATAGTACCTGCGGGTTACACATACACCGAAACCCCTGTGCTTGAAGTGCACCTTGGTTCTGTACACGTTCTGTTAATCTAGGACAATCGGGGTATCCCTATGTATGCATATATGTGATTTGATTTGGGATCCTTCCCCTCACATACTTTTCAAAATAGCCTCGTGAGCATTCTACAATTTCCTGTTCATTCATTATAATAACATCCACTTTTAAAGACCTTTGCACTCTTTCTTCAGGCAGGACTACCCAACTATGCAATTTTTTTAAATGTATGTTTTGATTCAGGGGAAGTGGACAAGAAAGAAGATGGCATTGGTATTGCCCACAGGATGTCCAAAGCATTGTCCAGTTTCTGGGATCTGAATGGACGTTTGCAGCACTCAGCTTTCAGTCTGTTGCTAACCTCCTTTCCTTCAGTTGTCCTAGTTGTCTGTAATGTGTTATTCTGCTGCAATCATAGCATATAACAATTGTTAGCTGTTAGACAGGATTTCTCTGTGGAGGGAGAACAGGAGGAATTCCTATTTGACACTTTCCTTCAGACACCACAGTTGGAGTGAAACCAAAACATAAATTGGTGGCATCATTATGTCAATGCCAGACATTCTGTTGTCCACTGTGAACAGATGAGTGAAAGAAAGCTCAGAAGGAAGAAAAAGTTGAGCCAGCATAACCCTTATGTCAAAGTTCCAGGCAGACACACAGATCTAACCGGTAACTATACATATAGGTTAATGTTTCACTCACTGAACTCAGCTTTTCTGCTGGAAGGCTCTATGGTATGTCTAAGTACCTAACAAAGCAATTGCAATCCCCACACGTACACATGAACACAAGTGTAAAAATATATAATTTTCTTGAAAGGCAATAAATCATATTATGAAATTCAAATTGGATGCCTTGAAAATCACAAACTATAGTGTCCTTTTCATTTGATCTCAAAGCAGGAGATGGAGGATGCTTTCTCCAAGGTCGTGTAATTCTTAACAGCGCTATTCTTAACACTTAAAGGTAAAGGTCCCCTGTGCAAGCCCCAGGTCATTCCTGACCCATGGGGTGACGTCACATCCTGACATTTTCTAGGCAGGCTTTGTTTATGGGGTGGTTTGCCAGTGCCTTCCCCAGTCATCTTCCCTTTACCCCCAGCAAGCTGGGTACACATGAACACATAAAGCTGCCTTATACTGAATCAGACCATTGGTCCATCAAAGTCAGTATTGTCTACTCAGACTGCAGCAGCTCTCCAGGGTCTCAGGCAGAGGTCTTTCACATCACCTACTTGCCTAGTCCCTTTAACTGGAGATGCTGGGGACTGAACCTGGGACCTTCTTCATGCCAAGCAGAACAGAACATATATAAACTATTTCACTATTTTAAGCAACATTACAAGTTTCATAGTGCAGTTGTAATGGGACTGCCAGGACATTAAAGTACCTCCACCACTCACTTACATCGCCTTGAAGATACTAGCAAAATACAGTCCCTCAAATTCTAAGATTACACAATTCATTTATATTAAAATTGTTCTGTCTACAGTGGTCTTGCAAGTTACTCATCTTACCGACCTTGGAAGGATGGAAGGCTGAGTCAACCTTGAGCCGGCTACCTGAAACCAACTTCCTTTGGGATCGAACTCAGGTTGTGAGCAGAGCTTGGGACTGCAGTACTGCAGCTTACCACTCTGCACCACGGGGCTCTTTTTTTAACACTTATACCTTTCTAATTCTATCAGAGTCAATGGGCTAGAAGGGCATAACTCAACCCAAACTACAATTCCTTCGGCTTCTGCCTTCTGTTCACAGTTTTTGACTGCCACACACTCCAGCAACATCACATTTTCCTGGAAGAGACCTCACTTGTCTGGCACGGAAAAATATGTCCTCAGTGAAGGTCCAGGTCTCTAGAGCATGCCTTTCCAGACAGCTGTCTCAGCAGGGTAATGGGGGAAATGGTTAAAGCCAGAGTGATGCTTATGACTCAGCAGACAGCAACTAAAAGAATATCAAGAAAACTGCTAAAAATGGCACAAGGCTAATACAAGCCAGTAGGACCTAATTTCACATATGAGCTAGACTGTGGCTCCGGAATTGTACAGAAATTCCCCGATCCCTTAAATATACTTGAGTACTTTTCATCCCCATAGTTATAGCAACATGCAGGTGATAATGAGGGGTGCCAGCACATTATATTCCCTCTTTTTCTGGTAGCTAGAGCACAGTTACAAAAGTTAAAAATGTAATCCTGACAGTAACACGCCTGACAGTAACACGCCATGCCTTCATTTTCTGAAACTGTGCACCTGCACGTGTAACAAAGCCCATGATCCAATGCGCCGTGGTTCAGTGGCAGAGCATCTGCTTGGTATACAGAAGGCCCCTGGTTCAATCCCTGGCATCTCCAGTTAAAAGGATCGGGCAGTAGGTGAGGTTAAAGACCCGGAGAACCTCTGCCAGTCTGAGTTGACAATACTGACTTTGATGGACTGATGGTCTGATTCAGTATAAGGCAGCTTCGTGTGTTCATGGGACCTTGTATCCCAGTTCTACAGGCATTATCTCCTTTTCATCACTAGAGGGCTACATTTAGATTGCCTCTTTTGTTAGGAACCCATGACCTGGTATCTCTCTTCCCAGCAATTTTTACTTACCATTTCATCACAAGATTGTAATGTTTTTTTGGCCTGGATGCAGACTTTTTTCAGTTGTGACCCCTTCACACTGGAACGGCTTTTTACATGAGGTGATGCAGAGACCTTCTTTGCTGGTAAAGTGCCCAAAGAAATAATTAGAAGAGGAGAATAGGTTAAAGTACAAACTATGTTTTTTTCCTATCAAGTCACAGCTGACTTATAGCGACCCCATAGAACAGGGATGGCGAGCTCATTTGTTACAAAGGCCAGATATGACATGAACACATGAAGTTGCCTTATACTGAATCGGACCCTTGGTCCATCAAAGTCAGCACTGTCTACTCAGACCGGCAGCAGCTCTCCAGGGTCTCAGGCAGGGGTCTTTCACATCACCTACTTGCCTAGTCCCTTTAACTGAAGATGCCAGGGATTGAACCTGGGACCTTCTGCATGCAAAGCAGATGCTCTACCACTGAGCCATGGTCTCAGATAGAGCTCTTTCACATCACCTGCTTTCCTAGTCCCTTTAACTGGAGATGCCGGGGATTGAACCTGGGACCTTCTGCATGCCAAGCAGATGCTCTACCACTAAGCTAAGGCCCTTCCCCTAAACATAAACGTCACTTGGTCGGGCCAGGCCACATGTACCATGAAATTTAACGCCAGGTACCAGAAATTTTTGTATTTACTTAAAATACAAACATGCTTAACACAATAACAGCCCATTCCTGAGGCCGCAGGCGGGCCGCGGCAGCGGGGCGAGGCACAGCAATGGCGCAGCCGGGAGGCCTCCTAAGGGGCAGCGCATGCCACCAAGAAAAAGGGAAAAGTGCCACCAAAGAAAAAGGGCAACAGACCAGGAACGCAGCAGCGCAGCCAGCCAGGGCCAGCAGAGTCAGTAGGGCAACTTCCGGGGGAGGGATTTCGGTAGGGGGGAGGCGGCCCACGGAATGGGGATGGGAGGGGCAGGCCCTGAGATGGGAGGGTCCCCTCAGGGAAAGGAGTACAGGGGGAAGGGCGGGGGCCACGAGGGAGGGAGGGAGAGCAGGGCGGGAGAAGCAGGACGGGAGATCTCCCAGAGGGCCCAGGAGAATGGCAAAAGGACAGCTCCGAGGGCTTGCAGACAGGATGCCCTGTTTTGGAAGCGCCACCTGCGTGGGTCCACACAACCCTCCAAGTTGCACCCAAGCACCACTCTTTCCCTTAACAAAAGCGACAGGGCGGGGCGGGAGCTGGCAGCGAGAAACCCCCCCCCAATTAGGGCTAGGAAGCCTAATGTTGGGCGTGCCATCCAGGGGCTCGGCCCCGTATGCGGAAGTGGGAGGATAGGAGCCAGGGGTGGCCGGCAGGAATGGGACAACTCTTTCCCAATGGGTGGCCACGTGCTCTGTCCCATGAGGGCCCCAGGGATCCCAGCGTGGAACGACCTGGCTCAGAAGGCAGCCAGATCACATGTGGCTGGGATGAGCGGCCGTGGAGGCACCTGTGTGGTAACACGACACCGACATGTCATGTTGGACCAAGTCCCGGGGTACTTTGGGGTTCTCGGCACAGGGGGGCAGCGCGGGGCCATCTCAGCACCGGGGTCGGAAGCACCGGGAGGGCACGGCTGGGTGAGAGGGAGCAGCAAAGTCTGGCGGAGGCAACATGCAAATTAACGCGAGGGTCTATGGGAGATGCCAGTGCAGTGAAGCCGACCCTCGCCCTTTCTACCTCCCTTCTGGCACAGTGGCCACTGTGGGAGCTGGCCAGCTGCTGAATCTCAGCCACACAAAAGGACAGCCACCAAGCTTTGCCCGGTGTAGATACGGCAGCAGCAGGGCCCCTTACATGGCCGCCCACATCCCTCCCTGGGGTCTGGGAGTCCCATGTCTGCCATAGTGGCCCCTACCCACCCACCGTGCCCTCCCGGTGCTCCTTGGCCACCAAGCTATGAGTCGGGAGGCACGCCGTCAGTGAGATAGTGCTCCCTGGGAGGCACTGGGGCTTGGCGAGTTTGAGGACACACCAGAGGAGGATCGGGAAGACTGAGGAGAGCCAAGGGAAGACACCCATGGTTCTGGGTGCAGTGTCAGTGCAGATGGCCACATCCCCGCCATTCTGTCCTCTCAGCCGAAGCCAGGCAGGGCCGGCAGGAAGCCGGGCCCGGGGGATGCCAGGGGGTGGGCGGGCCCTGTGAGCCATGGGATAGAGAGGGGGGAAGTGTGCGCGTACAGGGAGATGTTGCCTGAAAGCTCTGTCTTTGAACAAAGGGAAAGGTGGACCTGTCAAGAATAAACAAGCATGCTATATTATTTTGACAGTACAGCTGAGAAGGAGCTGTCAGATCCATTTGATCTTGCTGGTGCAAGCTTGCAGTAATGACTTGCCCCAGCAGAGTGGACTGGAGAGAACTGGATGGAACCGGTGGTGTGATGCAATACACCAGGTGGCCAGGCAATTAACTATACCAGAGATGTGTATATAAGGAGCACAGCCTCTAGGGTTTAGTGTTGGACTGAATATACTTCTAAGCCGGAGGCTCTGCTGGAATTTGTATATAGAGCATACTAACTGCGCTGTGAATAAAGGAGCACTTTTGTATAAGCTGCCGTCTGGAGGAGTTTCTTGGGCATCTGATTAAATCCGCTGAACTCGCAATAGGACCCCCTGAAGAGGGGAGTGGGTCTGCCACCGTCCGAGCTTGTAGGTGCCACGCAGGAGCAAGTGTACCTCTGCTGGGTGGGGCGGGAGCCAACGGACAGTTCCGTTGGCCTCATTGTTTACGTGGGTCGGCATGTAAAAGTCTCCCACCAATGGGCGAGACATGGGAACGATGCATCTGTACAGGCCCCGCAAGGCCCCGTGCAACCCAAGGTCAAATGTGACCTGAACAGATGTGTGTTTCCGCAGTTGTGAAATGGCAAAGGAGGCTGCTTGCAGGTATAATGTGAGTGGCCGTGGCAAAAGAGCCGCAGCCGACTGCCTTCTATTGGGTGGAGGTGTCAGGATGGCTAGCACAGGAGGGCCGCCAAACAGAGGGTGGGCCCTGGTGAAGGGGCGACAGGGGCGCACAGGTGTGCACGAGGTCATAGATGATAGCCTGGTGTGTGCTCAGCGTGCCCCGGATGCATGGGTGGCCCCGTATGGCTGGCCAGAGGCTGCTATCATTGGACATTCAAATGAGGTGGCCGCAAAGGCTCATGGCAGCTTCAATCGCTCAGCGGTAGCGATGCATGCCGTTGAGGTTCATGGCAGTGCTGATCTTCCCCCCCCCTCCACCCTCCGCCCTCTTGACAGGGCTCCCACCCACCTCATGGCCTTTGCTCCCTCGCCTCCCCCCAGTTGATGGGGACTGAGTTCCGAGAGTGAGGAGGCCATCCCCAGGGCATTGACACATCGGGACTGGGGGGCAGGGGGCTGGCTCACGGGCCAAATAAGAGCTCTCAAGAGGCTGCATCCGGCCCCCGGGCCTTATGTTTGACACCCCTGCCATAGAGTTTTCAAGGCAAGAGACTAGGTAGTTTGCCATTGCCTGCCTCCGCATCACGACCCCAGTATTCCTTGGAGGTTTCCCATCCAAATACTAGCCAGGGTCAGGGCTGAAAGTGTGACTGGCCCAAGGTCACCCAGCAAGCTTCCATGGTGTGAATGGGGATGTGAACCTAGAAGAAGAGGAGTAGGTTTTTATACGCCGACTTCTCTACCACTTAAGGGAGACTCAAACCGGCTTACAATCACCTTCCCTTCCCCTCCCCACAACAAACACCCTGTGAGGTAGGTGAGGCTGAGAGAACTGTGACTAGCCCAAGGTCACCCAGCTGGCTTCGTGTGTAGGAGTGGGGAAACAACTCCAGTTCACCAGATTAGCCTCCGCCGCTCATGTGGAGGAGCGGGGAATCAAACCCGGTTCTCCAGATCAGACTCCACTGCTCCAAACGACCGCTGTTAACCACTACACCACACTGACCTAGTCTAACATCTTAACCACTACACTACTACTACAAGTAAATTAAAGTGATGCAACAGTGGCTAATAACTGGAAGGAGATGGGATATGCTCTGCTCCTGTTTGTAGCCACCATGTTCCTTGTAGCCACGATGTTCCAAAGCCTTACTTAAGTATTTCCAAGTGCTGAGAGCACTTCCAATCTGCTTGTTTAATATGCCCATGCCAAAGCCCAAGCACAAATAGAACTACAAATGCACATGCATGCACAGAACTCCATTTTCACACATGCATAAGGGGTCCAGAGCCGGCCTCGGAGCAAAAATGCAGCACTCATTGATTGAGCCCAGAGTCTAAGACATCATGTGCTGGAGCCACAGGAATAAGTCTCTATAATCAATATAATTGTTTTTGTCATAGTGTGACACGTGAGTGCATTCCCACATTGGAAATGAGCACCAGGAAAAATGGCTCACAAACAATACCCTATTTGTTTCAGGCCAACACTTTTCAATATTTCAGATCGAGTGTATTTCACAGAGCCAGCGTGGTGTAGTGGTTAAGAGCAGTGGTTTGGAGCGGTGGAGTCTGATCTGGAGAACTGGGTTCGATTCCCCACTCCTCCACATGAGCGGCGGAGGCTGGATTTGTTTCCCCGCTCCTGCACACGAAGCCAGCTGGGGGACCTTGGGCAAGTCACACTCTCTCAGCCCCACCTACCTCGCAGGGTGTCTGTTGTGGGGAGGGGAAGGGAAGGCGATCGTAAGCCGGTTTGATTCTCCCTTAAGAGGCAGAGAAAGTCGGCATATAAAAACCAACTCTTCTTCTTCCTCGTCTTACTGTAGGCTGCCCCCCACCCCGAGCTCAGTATTGTGGTAGAGTATGACAGTATTTTGTTTTTAGTACTTGCGGTACGGTTGCTAAGCAACCAACCAGTGGTAGCAATTTGCATGGCTCTTTGTTTGGATTGTTTGGAAGCATTGGAGTTATTTCATGTTGGCGACATAACCAGTGACAAGCAAGTCCCTCCTGCATGTCAGCATCTCAGCCCGTGGTGTTCTTTTCCCCCTGTCTGCTTGCAATCTAGTTGCACATTGCTAAAGCACATTAAGTACTATACGTTAGTTTAAAACAATAACTTGTGTGAGATCTATAAAGGTGGGGGGGTTAATGAATTCTGATTTATAACATCAGGGTCTGGACAAACCTTAACCACATCTACAATTCAATTGCATTACAAAATAAGGAAGAAGGAGCCACAAGAGAGAAAAAGAACTGTCAGTGACAACTTGATGCATAGGGTTGCCAGGTCCCTCTTCACCACCGGCGGGAGGTTTTTGGGGAGGAGCTTGATTAGGGCGGAGTTTGGGGAGGGGAGGGACTTCAATGCCAATAGAGTCCAATTGCCAAAGCGGCCATTTATCTCCAGGGGAACTGATTATCTGCTGGAGATCAGTTGTAATAGCAGGAGATCTCCTGCCACTACCTGGAAGTTGGCAACCCTATTGATGTACAATGGCATATTTAAAAATAACCCAAATGATTTCACTGACATCTTTTTAAAAACTAGTAATCAAGAAAACTGTTTCCATTTCAACAAATTGCTTCTGTCTAACTATCTAAGAGCCAGAGAAAAGTCAGAAATGACCAAAGGAGCAAACCCTTTTGTTGTACGAGCGCCAACCACCACCTCGTCTCAGTGCTTTCTTTTGTGCACATTTGCAGTCTTGTTGCTTCATTGACCACAGTGTGGCAGTCTTGATAACCAGTGGGAGAAAAGTTGAAGGTAATTTGAGGGCTGTGACTAAAATAGATCTCTGCTGCAAGCGACGTCTGCAGACCCAAATGTGAATCAAGAAGATGAGTCTATCGACATGTGAGACAGCAACTGGTGCTGCTACTGAGCAGCAATAAAATAGATAACAGGGAAGGCTCTTAACACAGAAAATGTTACATAATTAATATTCAACTAAGACATAAAGGATATAATTAACAACAAATTGAACAAGAGGGGTAGTCATGTCTGATGCAGCACAACAAAAAACAAGTTTTATGGCACCTTAAAGCTGAACAGATTTAATGTGGCATAAACTTTCGTGAACAAGAGCCCAGTTTGTTAGGTGTTTGGGATGTTATCCGCAGTTGGCAGGGGAAAAAATGTGGGGCCAAAAGGCTATGAAATTAAACAATAACTGTAGGCCAGTAATATTTCTATGGACAGCCCAAATGTATCTAAGAAATCTGGGGATACTGAATACATGAAGAAGTCAGATCATGTACTCTGCAACTGCCTTCCACTGGTGCTTCATTAGGTCCAAACCTCTATTCACAAAAAGACACTAAACATATGTAGATCAGAAGCAGGAGCAATGTGCCTGCTCCATCTTCATATTGCCAGCAGATTTCATTGCCAGCAGATTTCATATCATGAGAATAGGCCTAGTAAACCTCACTGTATTTGCTCAGGAATGCAAAAGAAGATACAGTCTACTTGTAAACCATTCATGTGTGTGTGTAAAGTGCAGTCAAGTTGCAGCCGACTTATGGCGACCCCTTTTTGGGGTTTTCATGGCAAGAGACTAACAGGGGTAGTTTGTCAGTGCCTTCCTCTGCATTGCAAGCCTGGAATTCCTTGGTGGTCTCCCATCCAGATACTAACCAGGGCTGACCCTGCTTAGCTTCTGAGATCTGACGAGATCAGGCTAGCCTGGGCCACCCAGGTCAGGGCAAACCATCCATAACCCAAAAGAAATAATAATAACTGTTGTCAGTCATTAGTATGATAAACAGTGGTAGTAGGGTTGCCAACCTCCAGGTAGTAGCTGGAGATCTCCTGCTATTACAACTGATCTCCAGCCGATAAGAGATCAGTTCACCTGGAGAAAATGGCTGCTTTGGCAATCGGACTCTATGGCATTGAAGTTGATTCATTTGAAATGTAGTGCTGGAGGAAAGTTTTATGGATACCACAGACCTCCAAAAAGACAAATAAGTGGGTTCTTGATCAAATCAAGCCTGAACTGTCTCTATATGCTAAAATGACCAAACTGAGGCTATCATACTTTGGTCCCATTATGAGAAGACAAGAGTCACTGGAAAAGATAATCATGCTAGGAAAAGTTGAAAACAGCAGGAAAAGAAGACCCAATGTAATATGGATTGATTCAATCAAGTAAGCCACCGCCCTTAGTTTGCAAGAACTGAGCAGTGCTAGATTACTAATAGCATCAATTGCATTTTACAAAATTAATAAATTCTGGGATTGGCTATGAACATTTTAAATAAATATTTACAGTATCTTCCTGTGCCAGGGATATATCTCTGGGACTAGGCTGTCATAGTGGGAGATCTGCTAATCAGGAATAAAGAAGTATGGGTTATAATGAATTCTGCCTATTTGCCAGGAAATATAAGAAGGAAAGAGCATTGATCACACTTTTGACGATGAAAAAAACCTTCATATGTATTATACTAAGTATATTGTACCACTCTATTTAAGAATGGGTACATTTGTATAATAATGTCTATTTGTTTGTGCCCTGACCTGGATAACCTAGGCTAGCCCGATCTCGTCAGATCTCAGAAGTTAACCAGGGTCAGCCATGGTCAGTATTTGGGTGGGAGACCACCAAGGAATACCAGGGTCGATATACAGAGGAAGGCAATGGCAAACCACTTCTGTTAGTCTCTTGCCTTGAAAACCTATTGGGTTGCCATAAGTCAGATGCGACTTGATGGCACTTTACTCACACGCATCTGACTTAGTATTTCCTCAGCATCCCTTATGCTAGGTAAGCAAATGTTAAGGCTTCTTCTGTCTAACTTGCTAATTTTAACTATGATAAAAAAATATTAAGTACACATGTGTATAACTAAATGAGACAATGCTCATTTGCATCTCATAGTCAGTGTTCATATATTAAATCTTGCTTTATGCCTTTCTTTCATAAACCAGCTTTATTTGTAAATTATTTCTAAGTATGCTAAATCCTATGTACATGCAGAACTCTTCACAGTAATAAAACATGCTCCTCATAAATGAATCCCTCAGCACCAAATTTTTCTGGGTCTTGATTAATGATGGGAATTTCACAGAAGCACAACTAAAGCACGTTAGCTGTGATTTGACACACAATTACTGCTGAACCTCATTTACAAGTCTCTCTGTATAGTGAAGAAGACAGAGAAAAATTAATGTCTTCCACTTTAGAGCACCAAAAATATCTTAGAAAAATATTGCTTTCATGTTAAGGGTTTAATTTATTTAAAAATTATAGTATATCTTAATCCTCATTCCATACTAACAGAGCAACCCTAGCCGGAGTAATTTACACTCTTCTGAGCCCTGTGAAGTCAATTAACATCGAAGGGTTTATTGGTTCTTGTAGGTTATCCGGGCTGTGTGACCGTGGTCTTGGTATTTTCTTTCCTGATGTTTCGCCCGCAGCTGTGGCAGGCATCTTCAGAGGAGTAACACTGAAGGACAGTGTCTCTCAGTGTCAAGTGTGTAGGAAGAGTAATATATAGTCAGAAAGGGGTTGGGTTTGAGCTGAATCATTGTCCTGCAAAAAGTATCAAAGGTAATGTGCTAATCATTTTCCTGTAAGTATCAAGATAATGTGCTAAGGAGGGTGTGGTATGTTAATATGGAACCATTGTATCCTGAAGTGATCTGTTAATGTGTGAAATCCAAAGCTAATCTGCATGGCTATTGTGGACTGTAGTCTTTATTAGTCTGGAGGTTTTCAGGACAGGAAGCCAAGCCTTATTCATTCTTAAACTCTCTTCTTTTCTGTTAAAGTTATGCTGATGTTTATTAATTTCAATGGCTTCTCTGTGCAATCTGACAAAATAGTTGGTAGAATTGTCCAGTATTTCAGTGTCTTAACATATTAACACACCACACCCTCATTAGCACATTATTGCAAGTCAAAGAGTTCAAGCTGTCAGTTTTGCTGAACACCTACAATTTAATATCTGGGAACATTTATCTAATATATCTAATGTATATAATGTATTTAATGTATCACATTTTGCTTGTTTTTATTCCTGTATGTAAACATCCTGTAAATTTCTAAATGAATCTCATATTCAATATTCTACCCTAAGCTAATTGGGATAAACTCCTTGCAGATGTTTGATCTTTATATACTCCCTTTTTTATTGCTTAACTATTCTAAACCTCAAAATGTATCTTGTATCAAAAGTATGTATCAAAATTATGCCTATATTTCTTTGCCATCTGGATGGGTTTTCTACATGTGGACAGTGAAACCTTTAGTTATGTTCCTGCCAATTTGGCAGCAGTACAATGTTGTCTTAGCCGATTCTCCATTTTACTTCCTGATAAAAATAATCTTAGCATTCAAAAGTCAAAACGGGAATCACAAATATTAGATGCACAATGTGACTCCAATGTTCATCTTTTGTCTCAAGCTGAATATGTTGCTCTGGTCACCTCATTGGCAGGTGTACCGTCTAGCTGTTTATAATCATCATCAAATCTCAGCCCTTGTGTGTTCTTTAGCAAAAACACTTAATGTAACCTCTATTGCTCTTGCTGCGTTAAATAATGAACAGCAAGAATTTCATTCAACCATTTTGGACTCCTTAGACATCATCTAGGCTGTGAATCAGTACAAAATATGTGTTGCTTTAATATGTATGACCTTTGTTTCTTAATTCTCTATGTAACCAGTCGTTATGTTCTACAAAGTATCCCTACTTCATTTCAGCAAAGCAACCAGTTATTTTTCCCTGCTCCAAAGTTCCGATACCTAGCCAGAGACCATCTTACATATGCATATAATTTGCTTTTTCAATATAAAAAAGAAAAGGATGAGATGTAGCAGTTCTTATGGTTTTATTGCAATGGCAGGGCACACCCTCATTGCTTATAATATTGTCATAACGATTTCTGGGTCTCATCTCTGGATATATACTGTCCAAAGTCTACTGACTGTATAGTGACCTAATGACCTCAGTGGAGTAATCTTAAAGTGATTAGCTTAATCCACTCATTGTAAGGTGCTAGACAGCCAGATGTTTGCTCTAAGGAGGATGACTCCAAGAGATAGAATATATCATTGTCTTCGCTATGCCTTGATCTTGTTAATCATTAATCGTGGTATGCCTTGCTTAAATTCTATTGTCTAAAGTATTGATCAACCTGCTATTCATTATGTATCTTTCTTAATAAAAACCTGAGATCTCCACTCAGATGGCAGAGCTGGTTTTCTCACAAATCAAGATACACTTCTGTGTGTTTTCCCTTCAGCTTCCACGCTGCCAGCCACCTGGCTGGGTGGTTCTGCCCGCTCCCTTGGTAAGCAGCCTACTGCTGATCCAAAGTGCAGGCTGCTGCTTGGGCATGGGAAGGAGGACACACACCTGCTTGCCCTGCCTCCTTTGCCTTGTTCGCTGGTAGCAAAAGACCCGCCCTCCCTATGTTCTAATTTTTTTTAAAAAAAATTCTTTTTGTCACAGCTGAGGCAGTTTTTTGCATTGGGCTGGATCCAATTTGGGGAAGATATGCCTGCATGTCTGCCTTCCCCTTATTTAGGGCCCCCCATAAGGGGTCTTAGGGTCAAGTACAACCACAGATGCCCAGCTCAGGAGCTCTTGTGTGGCTCTACTCCCAGGTGGCAAAGGGACTACTTAGAGGTTGATGCCCAAGTGGAACCATTGGTTCACCACTCTGGTTTGCCCCCCCCCCTGGACACTCGGGTTGGGGATTGTTTCATTGGCCAATAGGGTGGTTGCCTGATGCCTGGATCCATGCCCTATGTTTTGCCAATGCTCCATCTGCTGTAATCAATAAAGCTGTGTCCTTTGTTAACCCATTTTGGTGTATTTGTGTTTTATTTCCCCCCCATTTCCATTGTGGGGCCGCTTCTGCCCTTAGAACAGCAATAGCCAGACACAGGATGCAAACATACTATTTCAAACTACACTGACTTTTACTAATTCACCCAGTGTCTACTGATGCTTTCTTTCTTGCTTTCTTGCTTTCTTTCTTCTCTCCCTTTCCTTTCCTTTCCTTTCCTTTCCTTTCCTTTCCTTTCCTTTCCTTTCCTTTCCTTTCCTTTCCTTTCCTTCCTTGTCTCACATTCTTGCCTGCCCCATTCCAATGGCTCAGGATGCTGCAGGAAAACCATAAAGCTGCATTTCTTCACGTATCTCCCTATTTCTGACACAGAATTCCTGAACTGTGCAATAGGAAATCATTCATTCTTGCTGTAATTTACATCACTGGGAATCTGAGCTCCCTGGGGAGGAAAGGGTTCTTTGGCCTCTTAATCTGGGGGTGGGCACTAGGGTATATCTAGATGCATCCTGATAAAAGCACTACATGACAGAGTGTTCCCAGGAGAACTAGGATTAATTCACGGGAGAAAACTGCATAGCTCAAATCAGGAAAATAATTAGCAGGAGATTTGTGTGGGGAGATAGCTTGGGGTAGGAATGGCAGCATATATAGATTGGCTTCCTGTGAATCCACAAAGAATGGAGGAATGGAGCCAGTGAGAATATTAATGCTTACAAAATGTATATGTGGTATCAGCACTCAGATTAATGATCGCATCACTAGCAAACTCATCATTGGGCTGCTTTGAGGAAACTGAATGGTAGATTTTTTTCAGCTTAAATCCCATTGATGTTCATTTTTCACAGCAGTAAATATATAATGCATGAAGAGGAGATTTTGTCCAGAACTAACTGGGAACATTTTGTGGACATCCCCTGGAGAGTGGGACAGCCCCTTCTCACTATGTTTAATGTACCTGGATTGTGTTGAAAAGCAGCAAACTGTTTTGAGAAACAACGTAGGTTGGTGCTGGTCCTTCATGTTTTTAACACCTTAACGGTATAATGCTAAGCAGAGTTACAGCCTTCTTAAACCCCCTGACTCAATGGATTTAAGAGGATGTTTAGGATGAAATTGTAGAATTACTGCAGAATATGGCATCAGGATTCTTACAACAAAACACATCAGGACAAGATCTTGAGTATTAATAGGAAATCACCAATATATTTAATCCCAATTTTAGAACAGAGCTACAGGAAGTAGCATTTACTAGCTCTTAGTATGAAATTTGGGAATTATGCATAAAATTACCTCTACCCTTTTTGTAAAAATGAACTTTTTAATGTCTGTGTGTGGAGTGCTGTTGAGTCACTTCTGATTTATGGAGACCCTAGGAATTAATGATCTCCAAAACATCCTATTCTTAACAGCCTTGCTCAGGTATTGCAGAACTGAGGGCCATGGCTTCCTTGATTGAGTCAATCCATCTCATGTTGGGGCTTTCTCTTTTCCTGGTGCCTTCAGCTTTTTCTAGTAATATTGCCTTTTCCAGTGAGTCTTCTTATAATGTGACCTAACTTCGATAGCCTGTTTCATAATTTTCGCTTCTAGGAAGAGTTGAGGCTTGATTTGATCTAGAAACCACATATTTATCTTTTTTGGTGGTCCACGGTATCCATAATACTCTCCATCAACACCACATTTCAAATGAATCAACTTTCTTCCTTCAGCTAGTGACACATCCTTACACTTAAGAATCTTTTCTAGCTCCTTCATGGCTGCCCTGCCCACATCTGCTGATGTGGCCATTGACTCCTGAAGGGGGTGGATGCATCTTAGTCTGGTGTCTCAGCTGTGACCATTCTGCCTTGATTTACTCTGTTGGGAGTTTAGCTTTGTCCCCTTCTGTCGCTGTCTTCTACTAGCGGGTGAAGACTTTTTGTTCTTTTGGCATTCCTTCAATTACCCCTCCTTCCTAACCAATGTTTTATGTTTAGTATGTATTTTAACTGTTTTATATGTATTTGAACTCTGTTTTTTAAACTCTCTTTAATAGAGGTATGTTTATTTTAATGGTTTTTTTAATGTATTTTATCATGTATGTTTTCAATTGTTAGCTGCCTTGGTGGCTCTTGTAAGGGCAGAAAGGCAGGATATAAATTTTGTTAGATAGATGGATAGATGGAGAGGCACTTCTGGTGGTGCCATACCTCCATGTGTGTATGAATGAAGCAAGCAACCATTGGGTGAGGACAATAACTTGGATCTTTCCTGTGGGTTGCCAGGCTAGGAGGGAAAGTGAACCTTAAGTGAGAAGAACCCCCATGATTTGCCCTGCTCACATAGTTACTGTTACCAGGCATTAATGAAGTGGCATAGGATAAACCCCTGGTGTCGTGACTAAAGCCATTGAATGGCACCCTATTGAGAAGCATCTCTTTCAGAAGTTAATTGATCTCCTTCAGGGATAAAAAGGAGCCTTTATGATCCCTCTCGTGTGAGTCCCTTCTAATCCACATGTGCCAAGCCTTCTCAGGAGGATGTCCCATTAGACTGGGCTTTGTTGAAGATCTCAAAGGTATATTTCATTGCCCCACCTACTAACTACTTTATCAAGGGCTGTATTTGCAGGAATGTTTTTGATGTTGTTGGGTTGGTGTTTTTCCCCCTTGCATTCATACACCCATTTCATGTACATTTCATGCTGAGAAAATGTTACGTAACCTCTGCGAGGCCACTACAAACGGAAGCATTTCCAGTTTCCATGCAGCATCAGTACTGTTTGAATCAGCCTTAAGGTACATATAAGTGGGTAGATTGACCCTTCTGATCATTGATATTCTTCATGAGTTTGCTTAACGTGGAATCATTCTGACTCCATTTCACATCTGTTCATCTTGCCAGTAGTTTTATTTGTATCAGTTGTTTTAATTTAGGGAACAGTGTTGGGTTTTAAAGTACAGCATTAATGATCTGGAAAGATGCATTGGGGGAACTGATAAACCCATGATGTTGAGGACATAAAATGGAGGCTTCCAGCTGTAAATAAACAATAATTCACAATTCAAGGTAGAGCCCCCCCCCCCCCCGCAGGATAATTACACTTTCAGTCTGGATTTTTTTAACACCAAGAAGGGTGGGGGGAGTATTTGTTCTTTACAGGCAGGGCTGGCACGATCTCAGCTCTGGAGCACATTTCACCAGCAGAGGAGAGAAAGCCAACTGAAGTGCTTTCAAGCAGGAAAGGTGGGGGAAAGCAACATTAAAAAAACATTATCCAGGAAGAATAAAAGAGATCATGAAAAAAAAAACAACCCCAAGCTTTGCAGGGAAAAGGAGTCACGCAGAGCGCCTGTCACTGCAAGAGAGCCCTAATTATAGAGAAAGAAAGGGAAATGCCACTTCTTCCTGAATTTAGGGTGTCTTCTTGAAAACTCTCCAGTACGAAAGCATAACTTTGATCGCACTATATTTCCCCCCTTTTAATTTACAAATCCAATGCCTCTGTGACTGACATAATGCCTTTTTTACTAAGCGATAGTAAAAGAGGAAGACCCAGGAAAAGAGGAAGACCCAACAAGTGATGGACTGACTTAATAAAGGAAGCCACAGCCTTCAATTTGCAAGATCTAAACTAGGTTATCAAAGAGAGGACATTTTGGAGGACATCGATTCATAGGGTCGCCATGGCCATTTATTCATGGAAGGTTTTGCATTGGATTCGCCACTCTTTAGATGCACTTTTCCCCTATCCATATTCTCAGAACTCAACAATAAGCTGCCGTGCAGAGTTTTGAGAATTCAGATGGGGGAAAATGTGCATCTAGAGAGTGACAAAGCCAATGCAAAACCTTCCATGAATAAATGAGTCGGAAGCGACTTGACGGCACTTAACACACACACACACACACACACACACACACACACACACACACACACAATAACACCAATTGTAATATTACTTATGCCATTAAAGGTTTCATTCATTCATTCAATAACACACACACACAGGGGCCCCAAGGCTACATTGTCAGCGGCAAGATTTGTTCCAATCCTTACATCCCTCCAACCCTAGCTAGATGCTGCTCAAGATCAATGGACCCAGGAGCTTCTAAGGGAGAAAAGGGAAGAAGGAAAGCATGTCGACGCGCTTTGTTTCCACCGGTAGCCCTGCACTAAGCAGTTGGGAAAAGAAAAAAAAGGGGTGGAAAAGGCGAAAAGGGAACGCGCCCCGGATTCCCCAAAGGATCCCGGCTGGGGTGGAGCTTTCACCGCATCTTGTCCCCCCCAAGGGGGAGCTCGGATGAAAGGGCTGCAAATCCCGCCCGAGAGAGAGAGAGAGCCTCCCCGCCCCCTCCCCGCAGCATGGGGCGGGGGGAGCGTGCAGCGGCGGCGCCAGGGGCCGGTCCGAGGAGGGAGGAGAGACGTGATGGACAGCTGGCGCGCGGGGCAGGCGAGGCAGGCGGGCGGCGCGCGCAGCCTGGCGGCCGGCCGTCGAGGGGCGCGCGCTAGGTCTCCCGCGAGGAGCCCCGGGGCCCCTTTCCCCACGGCCCGGCTGCCTTGAGAGGCAGGCTGCCCGCCTGGACTCGCGGCTGCCGCTGCTGCTGCAGACGGCAGGGTCGAGGCCGCCTTTGCAGGAGGCGCGCCAAGGAGAGGCAGGCGCTGCAGCAGCACTAGCACCACCACCAGCAGCAGCAGCGGCGGGATGCCGGCGGCGGCCGGCGACGGGCTGCTGGCCGAGCCCCCGTCGGCGGGTTTGGGCGACGGCGAGCCCTCCCCGCCCGCCGCCCCGGGCCCCGAGGGGGCCTCCCCGGCGGCCTGGCTGGACGCGGCGGCGTGCCGGGAGCGGCTCCGCGGCTTCCAGCACATCAAGCGCGTCGGCAACTACCTGATCGGCAGGAAGCTGGGCGAGGGCTCCTTCGCCAAGGTGCGCGAGGGGATGCACGTCGCGACCGGAGAAAAGGTACCCGCCGCCGCCCCCCCTTCCCCTGCGCCCTCTGCGCTGGGCTCGGCCGCCGTGCACCTTTCCGCCGCCCGCGCTCTCAGACCTCCGCCCCGGCTTCGTTGCGGAGTGCGGAGCCTTCGCGCGGGGGGGGGGGGGGAGATGCGCGGCTCGAGAGCGGCCAAGGCCAGGCGAAATTGCCCCCCAGTTTGCCAGCGTGGTGCCAGAGCTTGATCTATTGCAAATTATAGCTTGATCTATAGCTTGATCTATTGCAAATTATAGCTTGATCTATTGCAAATTATAGCTTGATCTATAGCTTGATCTATTGTAAATTATAGCTTGATCTATAGCTTGATCTATTGTAAATTATAGCTTGATCTATAGCTTGATCTATTGTAAATTACAGTGGGTAGCCGTGTTAGTCTGTTTGCAGTAGTCAAAAAGGGCAAGAGTCCAGTAGCACCTTAAAGACTAACAAGAATATTTTCTGGTAGGGTAGGAGCTTTCGTGAGCTGTAGCTCACGAAAGCTCCTACCCTACCAGAAAATATACTTGTTAGTCTTTAAGGTGCTACTGGACGCTTGCCCTTTTTGACTATTGTAAATTAGCGAACGACACAGCTGAAGAGTCCCGCTAGTGCCCCCCCTGCTGCCCCCTTGCCTCTTAGTGCCCCCCCTCGGCAACCCCACTACCCCCCAGGGGGTGGTAATGCCCACTTTGGGAACCCCTGGTCTAGAGTCTTGCATTTCTAATAATTTTGCAGAGGAAGGCATTTCAGCACATGCAATTCAGGATAGAGAGCATTCCGTTTGGAGCATTTGGAAGGGGGGGAATCAGCGCCGGATTGACGTCTAAGCTCAACAAGCTATAGCTTAGGGCCCCGCTCTCTTGGCCCCCCCCAAAAAAAAATTGAAAGGGGAAAAAAACCTGGATGTACATTTCCAAAATATAAGATAAAAAGCTTTTGTTTTTGCCAAATGCCAATGTGTTTGAGTTATTAAGTTTGTTGTGAATAAAAATTCGTTTACAGTTAGAGCTTAATAACTGTACATTATTTACAGTTAGAGCTTGAGAATAGTATATTCTTACGTGTATTTCAGTTCAACAATTGCTTTGATAAAATACATACTTTGTTATGTGCAGATGGCTTTAGATACCTATTAGGTCCATAAATTACCCTATAGCATATATTCAACACAAAAAACCAGCGACAATTTGTTGTTGACAAAGGACAGCTGGACATATAAAGGGCCCCATTACCTTCAATAGCTTAGGGCTTCATCAAACCTAAACCCAGCCCTAGGGGAAATCTGCATCTAAAGAGCGGCAAATCCAAGGCAAAACCTCCCCTGCAGAAATGGCCACGTGTGAGTGGGGCTGCTTCCCTGCAGCGGCCCCATCCGGCCGCTGCCTTTCTGGGGAGGTGGACTCTCCAGGGTAATTCCTTGATTCTCAGCTGCCTGCAGCTTTGTCCTGCAGCTTTGTCCTTTGTCCCGCCAGTGATCCCCCTCCTCACTCTGCACCCCCAGCTGCTGCTCCCCGTTTCTCCTCCCAAAGAACCTCCAGCAGTTCGCCCACAGGGGGCGCTGTTTGCTAGTTTCCCCGCGCGTGGGACAAGTCCTCCCTGCATGACGCCAACCCCTTTCGTTCCCCTTGCACCTGTGCTTAGGGGGCCGGTGCCGGATTTACGTGTAAGCTAAACAAGCTATAGCTTAGGGCCCCACTCTCTTGGGCCCCCCAAAAATTTTTGAAGGAAAAACAAAACCTGGATGTACATTTTCAAAATATAAAATAAAAAACAAATGAAATAAAACCTGCATGCAGCAACAGTGTTATCATTTTAAGTTCGAGCTTAATAATTATTTCACTATTAATATACTTCTTCTTAATTGTATTTCAGTTCAACAATTACTTTGATAAAATACATATTTTTTATGTGCATATGGCTTTAGATACTGTGACAGCAAGGTAGACTTCCCCTGACTTTGGAAGTTCCACTGATTTAGCAATTTGTAATAATCTCTTTTCCTTTCTGTAAATGTATTAGGACAGCAAGGGAATAGCTTGACGATGGGCAGGATATCTCTGTGTGTCTGTAGTGCTGTAACTGGGGCAAAAGTCACGGAGGGTTACAGTAAACCATAACAAGAACTGGATGAAACTGTTACTATACTGCCGCCTCTATGTCTGTAATGCTATCAGCTTTACCCTGAATGTTGATGGGTTGTCATATCTTGAATTTGGATAAATATCTCTCCCTAAGTACAAGCGGGACTCAGAGATTTTTGCCCATTACGACCTCTGGGTCGCAGCTGCCAGAATAAACTGTTTTCTTGAAATAACGATTCGGGTCTCTCTCCCCCCTCCCCGAACCCCGTTTACCACAACAATACCTATTAGGTCCATAAATTACCCTATAGCATATATTCAACACAAAAAAAACAGCGACAATTTGTTGTTGACAAAGGACAGCTGGACATATAAAGGGCCCTATTACCTTCAATAGCTTAGGGACTCATCAAACCTAAATCCGGCCCTGCTCAGGGCGGGTGCCAGTCATTTTTGAGCCCTAGGCGAGGCTAACTTCTTGCGCCACCCCCCTGTCGCTAACCAATTTTCAAAAACAGATGTCTTGTAGAAAAAAAAATAAAAGCACAAAACTTTATATAAGACGTTGTAATTAATTATATTCCATAGCACTGTTGTGGTACTTACCTTAAAATATAAATTGTCAGTTGCATTCCCCCCACCCCAAGAAACTAATATTCTTAGTACTGCGCCTCTCAGGCCAGTTTTGCACCCCTCTGAGGTCTGTGTCCTAGGCAGCCGCCTAGTTCACCTGATGGTAGCACCAGCCCTGCCTGTACTGGATATGGGCTGCAGCCGACAAAAACGCCCCTGCCCCGCTTGTGCCACAGGTTGGAAAAGAGGGTAGGCTTGCTCTTATTTGAATTAAAAAAAACCCCAAAGCTAATACACCAGGATCATACAGTCATCAAAGGGGGGAAAAAGAACTCCAAGAAAGAGGCCTTGTGTCACCACGGCACATTAAATTTTCTGTTCCCCCAGAAGGTCGGACCAGAACCAACGGGTTGAAATTAAATCAAAAGAGTTTCCGTCTAGACATTAGGAAGAATTTTCTAACAGTTAGAGTGGTTCCTCAGTGCAACAGGCTTCCTCGGGAGGTGGTAAGCTCTCCTTCCCTGGAGGTTTTTAAGAAGAGGTTAGATGGCCATCTGTCAGCAATGCTGATTCTATGACCTTAAGCAGATGATGAGAGGGAGGGCATCTTGGCCATCTTCTGGGGATGGAGTAGGGGTCACTGGGGATGTGGGAGGGAGGTAGTTCAGAATTTCCTGCATTGTGTAGGAGGTTGGACTAGATGACCCTGGTGGTCCCTTCCAACTCTATGGTTCTATGATTCTAAATATATACATTCACCCTATAACCCTATTCATCATGCATGTCTATACATTTTTATCCTACCTTTCCCAAGCAGTTCATGAATGGTTGAGATATGATATCCTAAGAGAGACCGACTGGACCAAGGTCACTCAGTAAGGCTTGGAGGTTTTGGTTTTTTAAAACATGGCTGAATAGGGATTTGAACTCTAGGCTTTCAAGGCATATTTCCAAGCTTCACTGGTTCTCTCCCTAAGATCCAGTGGTGGTGGTGGTGGGGAATTGTATTGCCCAGGCTACAAACTGTATTACATTTAGCACTGAGGAAATGCAATAGAATAGAAACACAATATATTAGAGACTGTGGATTCTTTGTTACAAAAGGGCAACAATTGCATTTTAAAAACCTAATCTTTTATCATTTGGGAAGTGTATTATGTTTGTACTGTACTGAGCATGCCCTGTGTACAGTAAGGATTACTTATTTCTGGTAATCTCCTGTGCTTTTTGCTATTCTGTTTCAACATGTAATGGCAAAATAACACGACAACTAATAATTTCAAGCATTTATTGTTTGACAACTGGAAACTGACTATTGTGTTTAGAGGTTCTTGATACTGTTAAAACAAGATGCTGTTTAGGTTTTGACATGGAAACTAAGGTATAAAATTCAGGAATACTTATGAAGGGTTCTTTTCACTTTCATGTTTCACAAATAGCAGCGCTTATGCCATTTACCCTGGGATAACATACCCTGGGCCATTAATGGATAATGATGAAATAAGTGGTTTGAAGATGACTAGTCTGAAACATTTTACAAAATCATTTTCCAGTTAGGTATGTAAGTTGGGGTTTTTTGTTTTGTTTTGTTCTTTATCATTAAATTGTGTTGGAGAAACACCTCCACCAAGGCTGCACCAGCGCCTCTGCCTCACACAAGGCTGCATGCCCCCCCCCGGTGCCAACGTAAGTGGCCCTGTGGCGGCATTCGTGCCCATTTGGATGGCGTAAGTGGCACTTATGCTGCGGCAGAAATTTCAATTTCTTCATCATCAGCCTTAAAGTTGTGTAATTCCTCAGTAGTCATTACTTTTGTTTTCTTGGTGATCAACTGTCATCTTGCTTTGGCACTTTCTGCTTCAACCTTCATCAGTGGTTGTTTCAGTTCCTAATTTTTTTCTGCCACTAATATGGGGCCATCAGCATTATCTCAAATAGTTAATGTTCCTTCCACCAATTCTTCATCTAAATCTAATCCATTTTTTCTTATGATGTGTTGTACATATAGATTGAAGAGATAGGGAGATAAAATACATCCTTGTCTGACACCTTTGCCAATTGGGAACCATTCCCTTTCTCCATTTTCTTTCCCAACAGTAGCTTCTTGCCAAGAGTGCAGGTTGCACATCAAAACAATCAGATGCTGTGTCACACCTATTTTTTAAAACCAACCACAGCTTTTCATGATCAACACATTCAAAAGCTTTGCTGTACTCTATAAAACAAAAGCTGATTTTCTTCTGAAATTCTCCCGTATGTTTCAGTAACCAGCATAAATTTGCAGTATGATCTCTAGTGCCTCTTCCTTTAATGAATCCCACTTGAACATCTGGCATTTCTCATTTCATATATGGTAACATTTTTTGCTTGTAAGATTTTGAGCATCACTACCTGCATGAGAAATTAATGTGACGCTCCGTTAGTTGCTGCAGTCTTTGACATCTCCTTTTTTCTGAATTAGAATGTAAATCGAGCATTTCTAGTCTGTGGAGCATTGTTTTGTTTTCCATATTTGTTGGCATATTCTTGTTAAGATTTTGATGGACTCCATTTCTGTGGCTTGAAATAGCTCTATTGATATCCCATCTATTCATGGTGATTTGTTTCTCCCAAATGCTTTGAGTGCAGCTTTCATGTCACTTTCTAAAATTGCAAATTCTTCTTCAGAAGATTCTTCTTGGAAGGAATCTAATCTTTTCATCTGTTCTGTAAAATTCTTCAGTGTATTGTTCACATCTTTTCTCTATTTTGTTCTGTTCCATGTTGATCTTTCAGCATGCCTAATCTTGCTTTAAATTTCCCTTTGATTCCGTGGGTCTTGTGGAACAGATCTCTTGTTCTTCCTTTTTTGTTGTTCTCTTTTGTTTCTTTACACAGGTTGTTATCATAGTTCTCTTTTTCTCTACATGCCAGTCAAAGGATCACTGCATTTAGACTTCTGATTCTATTTCTGTCAACTTTTACTTTTGCTTCTTGTCTACCTTTAGCAATCTAAAGAGTTTTGTCAGTCATCCATTGAGGCTTTTAATTTCTTTTGACTACAGAAATAGTCTTTGCTCATTCTTCCTTGAAATGATAGGTCTCAACCCATAGTTCTTCATGTTCACTTGAACTTAATGATGCAAGTCTGTTCTTTATGTGATCTTTAAACTCTTCAGGAATGCTGTTCAGATTGTAGTTTGGCACTATGAATGTTGTGGAGTTTTTTGTCAACTTCAGCCTAATTTTTGATATTAACAGTTTTGATATTAATAATCTGTACCACAATCAGCTCCTGATCTTGTTTTAGCAGAGAGAATAGAGCTTCTCCATCTTCTGCTTCCAATTATGTAATCTATTTGATTTCTACATTGGCCATTTGGTGATGTCCATGTATACAACTGTTTGTTTGGTTACCTGAAACATGTGTTTGGTTACCTGAAACATGTGTTTGCAATGAATAACTTGTTGTCTTCACAGGATTCTATTAGTAGCTGTTCTGCTTCATTTCTTGCTCCTAGCCCAAATTTTATGACAATGTTTGATTCTACTTTTGCATTCCAATAAGCTATGATTATCCAATCAGCTGTGATTATCGGCACATCTTGTTTAGGTGTGTGATCAGTTTCTTTCTGGACACTTGCATAAAAGCTTTCAATTTTTTTATCAGCATCTGTAGTTAGGGCATAAACTTGAATGATGGTTTTCCATGAAGTCTGATTGATATTGTTCTGTCAGACTTTGCATTATAGCCTCGACTGCGTGTGCTACATCTTGCCTTGACTTTAGAGCAACTCCGTTTCATTTATGTCTGTCATTTCCCGAGTAAAACACCTTGTAATTTTTTGACTGAAAGTGTCCTAATCCAGTCCACTTTAGTTTACTCACTCCCAGGACTGCAATGTTTAAACATTCCGTTTCTCATTTTACAATTTTGAGTTTACCTTGATCCATGCTTCTCATATTCCATGTTCCTATTATTCTCACATTCCATGTTCCTATTATATGTGTTGAACAGTTTTGGACATTGTCCCATTCATATCAACGCTTGAATGTCTTTTGGCTTTAATATTTTTTTCATTTTGGATTGCCTCATCATAAGATTTTCAGAGAGTGAGATGATCAGAAGTGGTTTACCAGTGCCTTCTTCTGCGCAGTACTAACCAGGGTAAGCTGAAGTGTCACAGCCGTTGTCTATGATAGATACTCCACCAATGTCACCTTCCACTACTGCTGCTGCCCAGAAGCTACCCTTCAAGGATTCCTCTGTGTCCCTCACCATTGGAACAGTCAGTTCTCTTCTGCTGATGTGGCCGTAGATTGCTGAAGGGGGTGGACGCATCTTAGCCTGGTGTCTCAGCTGTGACCATTCTGCCTTGGGTTTAGCCTCTTGACATTCTAAACTCCTTACATTTGCAGTATCGCTTTCAGCTTTGCTGACACATGCGAACTTCCTCACCACATTAAGGTGTGTGTCCAAGAGTTGTCAAACTCTTCTATTCATGCACGGTAACTTAGGGAATGGGACTTTTAACAATTGCAGTGGTTTTGTTGTGGATTTTAACTTTAGACCATTGTTTAGGACATTTTGACACTGTAGAGTTTGCTTTTAGGGTTTTGTGTAAATCTGCAAGCATGCATTTTCTCACTTTTTTAGCTAACTGGCAGTTTTCAGCTTTCAGAAGAATAACATATGAATCAATGGCTTTATGCCCAGAATAAATCCTAAAACAAATGGAACAGAGTTTGCAACACTTATTCTTTGGAATGCTCATGGAGTCCAATATCACCCAATTTGAGAAAACGTATTAGATAGTTTAATAAAGTACCCCCTGAGGGTACCAAGTAGGGTTGATGGTCCAAGCAGAGGCTGGGGTAACCATCTTTTACTGAGAGAGCTCCTGCATCTTGGATGTGTGCCTGTCATACAGCAGATAACATTATTCCCCAAAGCATGGAGGAGAACTGAAGGGGAGAGCTGATTCTGTCAAATTAAATTCGTCCTGCAGCTGCTAGAGGCACAAGAAAAAAGCCCTGCCAGGAAAAAAAAAAGAGTGAGAACATTATTTCAGGGTCAAGGAGGAGCCAAAATCTACCAAGCTGGACATTTCGAATGGCTGCAGCTATATATGAAGTAGCTAAGGGCTTTTGATAATGTGGATCAAAGAACCTGAAGGACGCTTAACATTTGTATTCTAAATGAGGCATTCGTAGATTAATGAGGCAGTGTTGGTATATTCTGTTCATTTTCTGGTCTAGACAATACAGAATGACTGCCAAACTCAAGTGTTTCCTTCATACATGATTTTTAGATTTAATATGGGTTCTAAAATATATAGGATGGTTCGTCTGCCTTGAATCAAATCTGAGTTTCCAATGGAATTGGGATTCAATAAATGAAACAAAGATTTTGGCTTGTATCTTGTATGAAGTACAAGCATTATCAGCACTATATAATTATCTAGGTTAGCTTTTCATTCCTGGCCACTTGTATTATTTCATGTTTGATATCATTCTCCTGTCACTTCCATAGTCAAGATAAATGCAGTTGGGCTTGAGGATGTTAGTCAAAACTAGAATGTCAAGTGAGTTTTTACATAATTATCATTATAATTATGGTGAAACAGTGTAAACTGGTAGAGTTAAAATCATAAGTTTTAGAACAGCTTATTAAGCTTTATATTTTCTTTCCGGGTGGGCAGAGGTGGCAAGTAGCAGTTCCATTAGGTTTCCATGGCACTAGCAGAAGAGCTAGGTTAAAAGATATGCAGAACCTATTTTAAAAAGCAACATTTTTCTTTCCTCCCAAAACTGCACCATCTGTGTTTCAGACGTGAGCGTACAGTTGAAATGAGATGTGCAGCAGGATGCTGGAGTTAATACAGGCTTAAATCCTCTGAGTACAATAGTGGGGGGGAAAAAAGAGGGGAATAAGACCCAACCTGAAAACAGAAGCTGGGTACCCAAGGTTGGGTAGAAATATATATATAGATATAGACACACACACACACACACACACACACACACACACATAAATATAATTTATTAGAAACACTAAGTAAAGGTTAAAATATTTAAAAACATTGAAATAGCACAATGGCATTTCCTAGGGTTGATCTCTGTAACCACATACCAAACGCGTTTTGGCCTATTGGGCCTTCATCAGTGGTTAATTAAAACCCATGTTAAGCCTGCACACATTTACAGAAATAAATAAATAAATACATACATACATACATACATACATACATACATACACACACAAACAGTTCAAACCCAAAATATTGTCGAAGGCTTTCACGGTCAGAGTTCATTGGTTCTCGTAGGTTATCCGGGCTGTGTAACCGTGGTCTTGGTATTTTCTTTCCTGACGTTTCAAAATTACCAGGAAAACCAGCATACTGATCAAGAATTCCACTCTTCATCCGGACACACACAGAAAACTATGCAAGACAGAAGCACAACCACCACGATTAAATGGACTACCTAAAATTCATAAGGATGCCATCCCACTCCGACCCATCGTGAGCGCCATTGGTTCCCCAACATATGAATTAGCTAGATATTTGACCACCCTCCTACAGGACCACATTGGAAAAACCACTTCTTACATCAAAGACTCAACTCACTTCATCAACAAAATCAGTCCGTTGAGACTCAATCCACAGGATATATTAGTCAGTTTTGATGTTGTATCCCTCTTTACCAAGGTTCCAGTAAAAGACACAATCTCATTGATTAACCAGATTTTTCCAGAAGATATAACAGCCTTATTTCACCACTGTTTGACAACAAGTTATTTCCTATGGGATAAAGAATTTTACGAACAGATTGATGGAGTAGCTATGGGAAGTCCACTCAGTCCAGTAATAGCAAACATTTACATGGAATATTTTGAAAAGACAGCATTAGAATCGGCACCTTACAAACCTACAGTCTGGTTCAAGTTCGTAGATGACACTTTTACTATTTGGAGCCATGGTGAAGAAAAATTAATGGACTTTCTAAACCATCTTAATAATATCCATTCAAACATTCAGTTTACCATGGAAAAGGAAATTGAGGGTAAACTCCCATTTCTTGATACCCTTGTCATCCGTAAAACAAACTTTCAGTTAGGTCACAAGGTCTACCGGAAACCAACTCACACAGATCGCTACTTACACAAAAACTCCAACCACCACCCCCGACAGAAAAGAGGAATAATCAAAACATTAATGGACCATGCAAGACGGATCTGTGAACCACAGTTTCTCAAGGAAGAAACTAATCATCTAAATCACCCACTGCTAGCAAATGGCTATTCCAAGAATGAAATCAGAAGGGCCATTAAACCAAACAAAAATCAGAAAACTCAGGAAAAACAGTCTCCCATAGGAAAGGTATTATTGCCATTTATTAAAGGAGTCACTGATAGGATGGAGAAACTTTTGAAAAAACATAACCTACAAACAGTGTTTAAACCCACCAAGAAAATACAACAAATGCTACGATCAGCCAAAGACAAAAGAGACCCCCTCACCTCTGCAGGAGTATATCGTATACCTTGCAGCTGTGGACAAGTTTACATTGGGACAACAAAATGCAGCATACAAACAAGGATAAAAGAACATGAAAGATACTGCAGACTGGGCCAACCTGAGAAATCAGCAGTGGCTGAACATGGACTGACACAAACAGGACACAGGGTCTTATTCCAAGACACTGAAAGACTGGACAATTCTACTAACTATTTTGTCAGATTGCACAGAGAAGCCATTGAAATTCATAAACATCAGCACAACTTTAACAGAAGAGAGTTTAAGAATGAATAAGGCTTGGCTTCCTGTCTTGAAAACCTCCAGACTAACAAAGACTACAGTCCACAATAGCCATGCAGATTAGCTTTGGATTTCACACATTAACAGATCACTTCAGGATACAATGGTTCCATATTAACATACCACACCCTCATTAGCACATTATCTTGATACTTACAGGACAATGGTTAGCACATTACCTTTGATACTTTTTGCAGGACAATGATTCAGCTCAAACCCAACCCCTTTCTGACTATATATTACTCTTCCTACACACTTGACACTGAGAGACACTGTCCTTCAGTGTTACTCCTCTGAAGATGCCTGCCACAGCTGCTGGCGAAACGTCAGGAAAGAAAATACCAAGACCACGGTTACACAGCCCGGATAACCTACGAGAACCAGTTCAAACTCAATCAGGCATGTGTATAGGTTGTAAAATCTATTACCAGTTACTCAAACATCTGGTCACATTGGTTCTAGTTGTAATACTGGTTAGTATATGTCTTTCATATACTATGTGTGCAGGTATCAGCCTAGCAGAGCAGGGGGTAAATGAAAGATGACTGAGGAAGGCACTGGCAAACCACCCTGTAAATAAAGTCTGCCTAGTAAACATTGGGATGTGACGTCACCCCATGGGTCAGGAATGTCCCGGTGCTTGCACAGGGGACCTTTACCTTTTAAGGGTCATGGAGGAGTTTCGCTGCTGTTCTGTTGTTAATAGAAGAAGACGATGAAGAGATGGTTTTTATACCCCGATTTTCTCTACCTTTTAAGGAGTCTCAAATCGGCTTACAATCACCTTCCCTTCCCCTCCCCACAACAGACACTTTGTGAGGTAGGTGGGGCTGAGAGCATTTGCGACTAGCCTAAGGTCACCCAGCAGGCTTCATGTGGGGGAGTGGGGAATCAAATCTGGTTCTCCAGATTAGAGTCCACCGCTCCTAACCTCTACACCACTCTGGATAAACTTGTGCAAGAATATAATGGCCCATACTATTTTGAGGTGCGATTGTGTAATCCAATATAGCACTCCAGGTTTAGCCTGAGTTTGGCCCAGACATTTTGTAGAGGATATCAGTGGTTGCCATTGTAGTGGGGAGTAAACTGCATACTACTTGGATACTGTTCTCACCTGTGGCTGTGAGTGATAGGTGGAATCTGGGAAGTGCTGAAGATCTGCTGTTGCAGAGATGGGATTGGTGTTTTCACTGGTCATCACTGCCGGTGGAACATCCACGTGAAAATTCTGCTTGCAGGCTGCTCACAGTTCTTCTTTTGAATTGGATTAAAGGAGGGTTTCCTTTGAGCGAATTTAAAGGGGAGAGTCTTGGGAGGCCCATGAGTTGTGAGTCAGAATGGGCAAGATGCGGTGTGGAAACCCCCATTTAAATTGGGGGCTTCCTGTGTCCCATGCAGGGGGAAATTGCTGTGTGGAAAAACAGTTTTAAATATGTGAAAACCTGTTAAATGCTATTGGCGGACAGGATTAGTAGAAGTACTTTGAGTTTGCAGCATTGGCTTCCAAGGTTACAGAATGATTCTGCAAGAGTCTATAGATAGATATTGAAACCACGTCATTTCTCTTTATTGCAAGGAAGTCTTGTAATCACAAAGTTTGAGTGCTTTGATTTCAACCTACTCAAAAGTCCAGTGGTTCATTTCATTAGTGTTACCGCAGAGTTAAAAAAGCTTCCCATTCTTAGCTGTCCTATGAAATCAGCTGTTTTGAATTACAGTACCTGGTAGTTAGTGCAAAGTAGCTGCTAAAGATACCAGGTTTGTATACCATGTAGATAAAATTACTAATATTAGAAGTGGTTCTTTTTGTAGAAAGCTCTGTTTTTAGACTATATTTACAAAGCAAACAGATGCTGCACTGTGTTTTTTTTAGAACCTGGAAAATGCAGGGGTGGTTTGTGTGGGAAGAACAAGCCCTCCACGGAAAGCTGGAGATTCCTGTTAACCTTCAACCGGTTCATATTGAATGAAGCAAGCATTTCGTAAAACAGCTGTGTAGTAGGTCTTGTTGGATCTGTCATCTGTCAGTGATGGATCATTTCATATAATTTTTTTTAACCCTGCACACTACAGTAAGCAGACATGTTTTCTTTTGAATATCATGCCTGGCCTTGCCTTTTGAACTGCTTGTGAACAATTGAAATATGCAGACAAGGAGCAATACAGTTCTAAATCTTTTCTGCAGGTGTAGCATTGCCAATTCTGTGTCTGGCCTACATAGAACCTAAATGAGATTCACTCCTAGAAGTAGTCGTCACAGGAGAAGTAGAATAGATCCAAAGCAGTGAAAAAACGAATCAACAACCATTTACTTTTAAATAAGAGATTTTGGAAGAGTACATTTGCAGGAATGAAGATGTCTTTTCTCTTATTCACAGCAAGATTGCCTCAAGTTAGAGTAAAAATGTTGGCAAAGATGTAATCTTCACCAAACCTCTCGTATTCTGCTGTACCTGCCATCTCTCAGGTTTCTACAGTCCTATGCACTGTGGTTTTTTATAAGGCAATTCAATTGGTCCACTGCCTTAAAAAGCAGCTGTTACATGTTCCACTGTCTTCCTCCACAAGTTATTTCACCTGTGGTTATTAGGGCTATAATTTTGCACCAACTGCAGGCATGGGATAAGGGTGGATGAGAAGTCACAGTGGGTTCAACCTTGTTCTTTTTTAGTGTGGCAACCCTATTTTCAATGGTATTTGGCTCCCACTCAATCAGTAATGCCTATTCAATATCCTGGACAGGTAAAAGGTAAAGGTAGTCCCCTATCCAAGCACCGGGTCATTCCTGACCGATGGGGTGACGTCACATCCCGACGTTTACTAGGCAGACTGTGTTTACAGGGTGGTTTGCCAGTGCCTTCCCCAGTCATCTTCCCTTTACCCCCAGCAAGCTGGGTACTCATTTTACCGACCTCGGAAGGATGGAAGGCTGAGTCAACCTTGAGCCGGCTACCGGAAACTGACTCCCGTCGGGATCGAACTCAGGTCGTGAGCAGAGCTTTTGACTGCAGTACTGCAGTTTACCACTCTGCGCCATAGGGCTCACTATAATATAATATAAAGGCTGGTAAGATTTCAGTGACAAATTATTTTGTAGATATGGTGATGTCCAGACTATGATACAATAAACGCACTAACTAATTTGGGTGGCAGAATTACAGTCATTAAAACCCTAAATGATAATGCTCTCTCCTCGCTCAGTTAATAATCTCATCCATTCTGTTTTCCTATTGTAATTCTCTCCAAGGCACAGCCTATACACAAACACTTTTAAAGAAGTGAGTAAGATTTTCTTTGCCATACAAGTCTTGCTTTTCAGTTTTCTTTTTCAAAGCCACATGATACAGCCAGTGGAGCAAGACAGTGTTTCCTTGCCTACCCTGCAGGCAACTGGAATGGAAAATGATACTGGCTGCAAGCCCTGGGAAGGACTTGAGCTCATAGATGGTGAACCCTAATCACCTGACCAAGTTCATGTTACTCACGTTTAGTGTTATGATGGAGCTTTCCTGTTTGGGAAAATAAACGAAAGACCTTCGAAATGCACTAAGAAATTGTGATACCTCTATGAAGCTTCCTTTCAGTCCTCTTTTATCTGTAGTTTCATTGTTAACTGAAAAAAATATAACCTCATCTCTTGTTGCTCTCTATTTGTAAAGATACGTTGTGAAATACTTGAGGTTTGCTACTCTAACTAAGGAGCAGAAAGAGATAGTCCAATAAACCAAAAGCTACAACTATGTGGATTAGGGGGAAAATGCCCCTTCTGTGACCAGGATGCAGGGAGCTTCATCCTGCCTGCCCAAAGGCTGCTGCACTTGAACTACGGCAATCCCATTTTTTTTCTTTCCGTCCATGGTGACATTCATAGCTGAATCTGAGGTTCCTTCAGTGAGGTTTAGAATCATAGAGTTGGAAGGGACCACCAGGGTCATCAAGTCCAACCCCCTGCACAATGCAGGAAATTCACAACTATCTCCCCCCCACACACACCTCCAGTGACCAGAAGATGGCCAAGATGCCCCCCCTCTCATCATCTGCCTAAGGTCACAGAATCAGCATTGCTGACAAATGGCCATCTAACCGCTTCTTAAAAACCTCCAGGGAAGGAGAGCTTATCACCTCCCGAGGAAGCCTGTTCCACTGAGGAACTGCTCTAACTGTTAGAAAATTCTTCCTAATGTCTAGACGGAAACTCTTTTGATTTAATTTAACCCGTTGGTTCTGGTCCAACCTTCTTGAGCAACAGAAAACAACTCGGCACCCTCCTCTCTATGACAGCGCTTCAAGTACTTGAACATGGTTATCATATCCCCTCTCAGTCTTCTCCTCTTCAGGCTAAACATACCCAGCTCCTTCAACCTTTCCTCATAGGACTTGGTCTCCAGACCCCTCACCATCTTTGTTGCCCTCTCTGGACATGTTCCAGCTTGTCTACATCTTTCTTAAATTGTGGTGCCCAAAACTGAACACAGTACTCTAGTTGAGGTCTAATCAGAGCAGAGTAAAGCGATACCATCACTTCGCGTGATCTGGACACTATACTTCTGTTGATGCAGCCCAAGACTGCATTTGCCTTTTTACTTACAGCATCACACTGCTGACTCATGTTCAGTGTTTGGTCTACTAAGACCCCAAGATCCTTTTCATACACACTACTGCTCAAACAAGTCTCCCCCATCCTATAATTATGCATTTGATTTTTCTTACCTAAATGCAGAACTTTACATTTGTCTTTGTTGAAGTGCATTTTATTAGTTCTAGCCCATTTCTCCAGCCTGTCAAGATCCTCCAGCATCTTGGCTCTGTCTTCTACTGTATTTGCTACCCCTCCCAATTTAGTATCATCTGCAAGTTTGGGCCAGCTTGTTCAGTGACAGTGGAACCATGATTGGAGGACTCCACAAACCCCTGCTGAGCATATGGAAGTGCTCGGCCTAGTTCTTTGGCTCCTATAGATTTAATCCAGACATGTAAATAAATCTGCAAAGATCATTAATCCAGATGTGGAAATGAGACCTCAAACACTTTCTACTAACCTGCCTGCCTACATTTTGACTGATGTGTTGCATAGATGGTTTAAAAGAGACCAAAAAAAAAAAAATCCCTTTCCAATATATACAGAAATCTCTACCTTTTCACCTCTGGGCAATTCTTATTCACCACACAAGCAGCCAGGAATTAGAACTGAAAACATGACTAATCTGGGAACTGGTGCCTCTTTCCAGAGAGATCTTGTTCAATTTTGTATATAGTAGGCTAGTCAGTTGGAAAGGACCCTTTGAGAAAATGGGTAGCTTTTAAGTTCCCCAGTAGGCCATAACAAAAGCATCTTTTGTTTGTGTGATTGCATCCTGAAGAGTGCCTGAAAGCCAGAAGCTTGTGGTGGAGAATAATGAGTGAGAAGTATATGCAAGAATGTTTTAGAGCAAGTCAAAAGACAGTTGATTTTTTAAATTGCTTTTTGGTATTGCACCCGAGAAAAATGCTATATTGTATCTTTCTTGCAGGGTTATTTCAAAATGCATCACTAAGTATGCAAGAGATGAAGACTTAATGCTTATTAACATATCATGACATAACACATACCGTGGAATTTCAAAAGGATTTGATAAAATAAATACCATGTTGCTGATGTGCGGTATTTGTTGTGTAATATGTGGTTTTCAAGTTCTTTCCTTTGTAGAATCATAAGTTCACGTCTATTTTAAATTATGCTGCCCTACCAGTATCATCCTTTTGGAATAACTAATACTTACTAGTCAAAGTTTGTTGACTGCAATTCTAGCCTGAATTTGAACTAATTCATGTTAATGTTTTTAAACTGTAAATTTCCAGATTTTTCAGCAGGCAAAATGATACATATATGATGACTACTTATTGGCCATTTATGCATGGGTACTTTGCCTCACATTCTCTGCCGGACTGCTTCAGGACTTCGCTGGAGTTATGCATGATTTTTCTTACCTGCAGAAGTCACTTCGCTTCTGCCTCATGCTTTTCACGGGGTTTCAGGATGCTGTTTTGCCATGAATTTAAAGTCTGCTCCAAGCCCAAATTGTTGCAAATCAATGCAGTTTCTGTGCATAGCCTTAACTTCGAGTTTTTCTCCCCATTCCCACTCTGAAGGAAGGGCATCTTGATCTTTGGGTATTTCTCGCCCATTGCTAGGGAAGGCAGGACTTAACTAACAACTTCTTGTCTCCTCGGTGAGGAATGCCTCCACTTCCAGTTCTTCTCCTGCCTTTGCTGGGGAGAGCGCGTCCAGCCATAGCTGCGACCTAGGTCAGATAGGGAAATTAGGTTAGGATCCTTTCCCCTCTCTTTTTCTTATCTCAGTGTTCCCCCCTTCCCTCCCTCTCATTCCTGTTCGAATGTGTGAGGTTTTAAGCTCCCGGCTCTGCCGACTAAACGCTGAGCCGTGGAAGAAACAGCTGAGCCGTGGCAAACAAAATGGCTACCGGGGAAGCTGCATCGGAGGAGATCGAGCTCCTTTCTGATGCAGATCAAGAATTGGCCCTAAAACCAGCTCTCGCCGCTAGCCACCCTGGCAGACTATTGGAAAGGGAGTCTGGCAAGGCTTCGCTGCCCTCCAACTCAGCCAGAATTACGTCTAAGAAAATCTAGACAAATGGCGGGGGGAAAGGCGGCAGTCACAAGCGCCAGTTTAAGCAGAGCTCCACTTCGACCTCTAAGGTTCCTGCCAGATCCTCTGCTGCGCCAACGAATATGGACTCCCTGAAGCCTGCAGAGGGTAAAGTACCCCCCTCAGAGGAAACCCCCCCAAGACCCCTACTTTTGAACAAGTGAATGCTATGATAGATAGCGCCTTTGAAAAGCATTTTCAGAGGCTGCAGGCTCTCATTCTCCCTTTCCAGCAGAGTTACCCACCTCAGGGATATTTCCAGCCATTTTCTCAGGGGTGCCCACATAGCGCCCACATAGCATGGGGTCTTCCCCTGTTTCTTCAGCTATCTCAGACCCCCTTCAGGAGGAGCCCTGTGGCAGCCAACGCACCCCCTCTAGGCAGTGGCTCACTAAAGCTGCTATGAAAGCTGTGCCAAATACCCAAGAGCAGTTCAATAGAGATGACTGCTCCTCTGTGGGTCGGGCTTCTGGGGCTGATGATAAGGAAGAGGGAGAGTTTGTTTCAGATGAAGAACTATGGTTATACAGGAACAGCAGCCCAGGCTGTTCTGGTCTGACGATTTTCAGGCTCTTTTGGCCAAGGCTCTGTTTGCCTTAGACCTATCCGATGAAGCTGAAGTTTTGGAGGAATCTAAACCTAAATCCAGGTGCAAAGCCTCGAAGGAATGTTTTCCCCAATGTGATGCCCAGACTATTAAGGTTCCCTTACTGGAACACTTTGAAAAAGTTATTAGAGTGGAATGGGACAAACCCCTCCACAACAAACAGTTCTCCGGCAATGCCAAGAAACTATACAAAATGGCTTCATACGGAATGGAAATGCTGGAGCTACCCGTGGTGGATGCTCCAATTACTGCCCTACAATCCTCTGACTTTCTGTCTGAGGATGGAGTAGGCTTCATTAAAGATCAACTGGATAGGAAAATGGAGTTCCTTTCCAGGAAGGTGCATGAGGCGGCGGCACTATCTATTCAGGCTAATACCACTATAGCACTCATGGCTAGGGCCTTGAATGCTTGGATCAAGAAGCTCGCTCAGCTTCTCCCTACCACAGATAAAAAAAATAGCTGAAGGCCTGTCTCGAGTGTTAAAGGCATCCTCCTTCATGGCAGATGCTTCTCTAGATGTGGTGATTTTCGCAGCTAGATCGGTGGCCTCTAATACTGCCATCTGCAGGGCTCTATAGATAAGGCCATGGTCAGCTGACTACAGGTCCAAGACCATCCTAATGGCACATCCCTTTAAGGGTGGAAAATTGTTTGGAGAGAGGTTGGATAAGATGCTTTCTGAAATTAAGGATAAAAATAGGGCGCTCCTTAAGTCCCATAGAAAGGACTTCCACTATGGCCAATACTTTCAGTCCTTTCTATCCTACCATACCTTATCTAGGTTTAGACAGGATCAGAGGTGCCCACACTGGTTCTCTCAGAGAGGGTTCTTTTGCTGCTTCAACAGATTCAGTCACCCCTCCCAACCACAGCCCTTCAGGGGAGACAAACCTGACAAGTTCTCCAAAGGAAAAAACCCGACAGAACCGACAGGTGGAAAGGTTATTTTCCCGGTTTTACCATCCGGAAGCCAAACAAGTGGATGCTCTTCTGACCCAGTGGCCTCCATGCCTCTTGTACGCCTTTCCTCTGCTTCCCATTCTTCCAAAGGCTCCTCCACTAGCCACTTGCTGCTTCAGTGAAGAGAGGCAGGGCAGTCCAGCCGGGCGGTTGCACTTTTTTGTTGGGGGCGGGCAGCCCTAGCCTTTGGAGAACGCAGTTGCAAGGGAGGGACCCAGACTTCCATGCCTATAGATGCGCTGTGTCTCTTGCTAGCTCTATTTGTGCAGAGTGATACAGCCTACAACTCGGTATGGCATACTAGCCACATATAGGCAAATAATTGCAGGGCTGACTTTTGGAGTATCTGGATTACAGATGCAAAGAGCAGAACTGTTCACAACAAGGAATGGCAAACAGGAGTGAAAGGAAGAATGTTGAGGTTGAAATATTATGCCCCTTGAGTCATAATTCAGCACAGCTGATATGAACATTGAACTCCCATGGGTGTCAGTAGAGCAATATTACTATACTGGCATGGTTTACTTTTGCTGTAGCAAAATTGTAAAGAACAATGAGTCACTCAGCATCTTTGGAATATCTAATTGTATATTTCATCACCATATCTGAAATGGGAACACTTAAATGTAACATGTCTTGCAGATCTACAAGTCTGTTCAGAAGATCCGTAAAGAGGACTTTTATGTTGGGATGACTGTTAAAGTACCATCATCATTATTAGGCACCCATACTCTGCTTTTATTTTGCCACATGTAATCTAAGAAGCCTCATCCTTCTCATGTGCGACAGAATGCATTTTCAGAATTAAAGAGGCAAATTATAATTCATTAGAAACATCTATATAGGATATGGTCCATCGGTGTTGTGGCATTTAGTCTATTTGGCCTATATGTGTTCCATGTTGTTCTTAAAACTGAAAAGGACCAGACATAACAACAACAACAACAAAAACCACTTTTGTTTTATGGCACTTGTAACCCATGGTTTCCTAGGGCATTTAGTATAAGTCAGCAAAAGGAAACTAAGGCTGCAATCCTGAAGTGGGGGGAGCTCCTTAGGAGCTGCCGTGACCCCGTGTCGGTGTAAGTGCCCATTTATCCCAGGATAATGGGCACTTATGCCATCCTGGGTACAAACATGCCGGCGGTGGGGAGCCATGGAGCTGCACCGGCCCCCACCACCAACGCAGCCACGCCGGCAGGGAATTCTTAGAAGGGAAAGTATACGTTGGCTTGGGGGGGGGGCATTCCTGGGGTGCAGCTGCCTTTAGGCAGCTTCCTAACCCCTTTGGACCTGGGAACACCCCCCTTGAGCTGTGGCATGGCTAGGCCACCTTTTATGGTGGTGTAGCCTTGCTCTTTTTAATAGGTTTTTTTTTACTTTTTAAAGGTTTTAAAAAGCCTTTTATTATTTTCAGTGGCCTGGGAGCCTCTGTGGAGGTGGTGTGGCTGCACTGCTCCCAGCCACTGCCTAACTGCCCCCCCCCCTTCAGGAATGGGCTGCCCGATTTTACCTGATTAGCTGTCTGTCTGGAATTATCATGATTTGTGCATTCATTTTTATAGGCAGTCCAACCGGCATTGTAATTAGCCTGTTGCATTCCCAGATTTTTTGTGGATTTCCCCCCAGATAAGTTTTAAAAAGGTAAAGGTCCCCTGTGCAAGCACCGGGTCATTCCTGACCCATGGGGTGACATCCCGACGTTTCCAAGGCAGACTGCGTTTGCGGGGTGGTTTGCCAGTGCCTTCCCCAGTCATCTTCCCTTTACCCACAGCAAGCTGGGTACTACATAAGTTTTATGTAGATCTTATTAAAAAAAATTAAAATACAATTGTCGTGCCAGAAAGTCTTGCCTGAAGAGTCAGGATACTGTTGAGGCTTCCCAAGCTACTGTTCCATTAAGTGTCATCCTTCTCCTTCCAGCTGAATTAATTGCTTCCTGATCTCTGCTGGCTGGCCTGGCTATTTCTTTCATAGCACTCATGAATAAGTGGTTGATTGTCAGCTTTTGTGAAGAGTGGGGAGCTGTTAAGAACTTGTTTTCTAGTTAGTAGCACAGCAATTTTGGGCGATAAAATAAAAAAATGAGCAGGGATTTTAGGTTGCCACAAAGTAAAACAAACAAACAAACACAGTATTTATGCCCCTCCCAACTGATAATTAATAATTCATAAAACAGCTAGGAGAGAACAGAAACTAATTAATTAGGCGAAAAATAAAAAGGACTAAAGTAAAACGTAGGGAGAGCAGGACCTTTACGGAAGGAACCCTTGTTGCAATTCTGCTTCCAGCAAACTGCAAACGAGTCATCCGTTAAACAGTGCAAAATAAGAACCAAAGTAGATGTTATAGCATCCTCATGTCTGATCCAAGCACACTAATGCCATTTTGGAGCAGCAAACATAAGAAACATTAAAACATTTACAAAATTAAACAGTTAAAATTATAAAACAATTCAATTAAAAACACATGAACAAACAACACTAGAAGCAGGTCAGTAACCATTATTGGGGGTATGCCATAAGAAACAAAAAAGTCTTCACTTGCTGGTGAAAGACACCGATATAGGGAGACAGAGTAATCTCCCTGGGGAGGAAGTTCCAAAATTTTGGTGTCATGACCAAGAAAGCCCTTTTTCAGGTTGCCACCCATCTAGCTTCATATGGTGGGGGCCTCCAAAGCAGGGCCTCCAAAGACAACTAGAGTGTATGGGTAGGTTCATATGGGAGGAGCTGGACCTTAAAGTATGTTGGTCCCAGGCGATACAGAGAAGAAGAAGAAGAGTTGGTTTTTATATGCCGACTTTCTCTACCACTTAAGGGAGACTCAAACCGGCTTACAATCACCTTCCCTTCCCCTCCCCACAACAGACACCCTGTTTAAAGGTCTTTAAAGGTCATATCAACACCTTGAATTGAGCATGGAATCGAATTGGAAGCCAGCGCAGATGGAACAAGGCGAGTAATATGGTCCCTATGACCCACTCCACTCAACGCTGGCCACAGCATTCTGTACCAGCTGTAGCTTCCAGACTGTCTTCAGGGGCAGCTCCACATGGACCTCATTGCAGTAATTAATCTAGATGTTACCAGAGCATGCACCACAGTGGCAAGATCATCCAGAACAGGGGACAACCCATTTTCTGGCTCAGACCCTCCCCACACGAGTAGCACCGTCATTCTGTTGGGATGAAGCTTCAGTTTGTTATCCCTCATCCATTCCAAAACTTCTTCTGGGCGCCAATTCACAGTTTCCACAGCCTCCCTGGGATCTGCTGATAACGCAAGATAGAGCTGAGTGTTATTTGCATATTGGTGGCAACTCAGCCCAAATCTCTGGATGAGCTCCCTCATTAGCTTTACATAGATGCTGAAAAGACAGAACCTTGGGGAACCCCATAGGTCAAGATCCAGAGCAGCAGTTCCCCATACTCTGAAACCTACACTCGAGGTAGTCCTCCCAGTCCCAAAAGGCTATCCAAAAGAATACCATGATCAGTGGTATTGAAAGCCACCAAGAGGGCCAGGAGAATGAACAGGATCGCACTCCTGGCACATTTCATCCACCAGGGAAACCAAAGCCATTTCAATCCCATAACCAGGCCTGAAACCACATTGGAATGGATCTAAACAAACTGCTTCATTCAGGAATCCCTGAAGTTGGCCAGCTACCACTTGTTCAATTACCTTGCTTATGAATGCTACATTTGAGACCACACGGTAGTTATTCAATTCTCTTGGGTACAGAGCAGTTTTCTTTAGGACTGGATGACCGCTGCCCACTTCAAGGCAGGAACGACCATCCCGTCTCTCAGGGAGCCATTCCCTGTCTCGTGGACCCAGTCTGCCATGCCCCCCCCCCCATGGCACTTAGGACTAGCAAGGCAAAATTTGGTGAATGTTCATGTGGTTGACCATTATATTATTGTTTATAGAATGCGAACTCACATGGGTTGTTTATATACTGTTTATCTTGTTTTCTTTAATTATATGCCCATTTATTTGAAACTAAATTTGAACTGAACTGAAGTACTCTTGATCTGACCCTGTGAAAGATGTCAAAGCAAACCTTTTAGAAAACAGTTGCACAAAACTACTCTTTTGTGCCATCTAGTCACACCTGACTTACAGCGACCCTGTAGGGTTTTCAAGACAGGAGACGTTGGAGGTAGTTTGCCAATCTGACGAGATCAGGCAAGCCTAGGGCTATGCAGATCAGGGCACCACACCACACCACTCTTGTTTACTTTCACAGGTTCAAGGGCGTGTGTGAAGACTTGTGTGAGATACAAACTCACCTTAGTGGAGTGGAGTTAGCCGTGTATTAAAGGTCTCTTGTAATGTAATGATAAGGACCTAGCCTTTGGGAGGGGGAGAAAAGGACAGCACAGCGTGGAGGGAGAGGCTTGCTACTGCTTGGCAGTTCTTTTTTTAATTTATTTTTTAAGGTATTGAAGCAACTCCTGCACTCGTGCGCTCTAGTGGATGCATGCTTAGCCTCCTAAGGAGCATAAGCATTCACAAAATCACATGGCCATGAGAGTGGAGTGGAGTCGCTCACAATTTCATAGGCGCTGTGTGTCCATAATGCTTGCCTAACTGCATTCCGTGGCGCTTTCACAGTTGAAAGGGATGCACTAGCTAAGAGACAACTGGATTTTCCTAGCATCAGAGTACTGAGATTTGAGTAACTCGAAAATGTGATAATTACCCCCAGCCACAGGTATTGTCTCAAGAAAAATACACAAACATCACACGAAAAGATAACTTGTTAAGGCCTCAGGAAGAAAGGGAAAACAAGGTAGTTTATTATTGTGCACTGCTTGTAAACTTTGTGAGAGTATCTGATTTGCCCCTGTTGAAGCAAAGTGCTGAATTAGATTGTCCTTTGTTGTGATACAGCAAACACTTCCTTATGTTCCTAATGCACATTCATACCTCACTTGTTCGGTCATAGGAACTGGTCATAACTTTAAATGTGTGAGTTGCTTAAATTGCGGCCATTTCAGTGGAACTGCTCCTGAAATTAAAAAATTGGTGATATTTAAGTTTCTTATCAAATTTGGCTTATAAAGCAAGGAATGTTATCGAGATGCAGTAAAATAATTCCTTTGAATGCCACTTTTCTTATAAACAAAGTAGTTAAAGCTGTGTGGGGACAGTCCACAATCTGGCAACTTGCATTGAAGGATTTTCCTTTTTATTTATACAGTGAGAGTGTTAATTAATTTCAAGTGCTGGATTTGGTTTGGAAAATCCTTATACAAATCTAGGTTTTTAAGGCTTTGGAAGCTGACTTGGAATGTTCTGGTGTATGCCTCACTTCTGTATTTTTAATTACAAGAACAAGCAGTAAGAATAAACACCTAATTAATCTGACACCGTCTAATACTTGAACCGTCTATCTTTAAATATTTAAATCTGAATACCTTAGCTTTTAACTATAAACCTCCACTCACTTGCTTTCCAGTGATTGTAATGGGACAGATGGGTTGGGGGTTGCTTCTTTAGGACCTACTCTGGCAATCAGTGAGTGTGTGTTACTCCCGCTTTTGTAAGAGTATACAGTTTTTCATTACTCCAGCTTTTGTAAGAGTATACAGTTTTTAGAATCATAGAGTTGGAAGGGACCACCAGTGACATCTAGTCCAACCCCCTGCACAATGCAGGAAATTCACAACTACCTCCCCCCCCAAACCCCCAGTGACCCCTACTAATAGAATCATAGAGTTGGAAGGGACCACACAGTCTACACAGAAAGATTTGGGGAGGGGAGGCCTGATTATGGGACAGCTTTACTGTTGTTTCTTCTTGAAGCAAAAGGAGGGGGTAGATGAGCACTTAGAGAGGGGTTGGGAAGTGCTCAGTATTCAGAGACACTTCATTGCTAGTATGATGCAAGAGGGGAGCACTCATCCTCAGAGGTATAAAAAGTCACAAAATGGCACAAGTAGGTGAGTGAGAAGTTGTGATAATCTTCCATCTTATCATCATGGCAATATTCAGGAGATACAACCACATTCATTACATCCATCACAATAACAGTTGATGTGCTATGTGGAAGAAAAATATATATTTTTCTAGTGGATCCTTTATGGGCAAAAAACAGGGCAATATACCTGTAGCAGAAGTGCATAAGAAGACATTTGGACTCTGTATCCATGCAACGAAAATATTCTCTGGAAATGACACAAGAGGCCCTTGCTTTATGATCAATGCAAGTTCTATGTGTATTCTAAAAAGATCATTATGGATTAATTAGATAGCTCGATACTCTGATGCTGTAAATACATGGAACTGCAGTGACACATTAAGTGGCTTGTGCTGATGAAGCTACAGGGACATCCTATTCAGATATGCTCTCATCATCAGATCATAGAAAGTTACTGCTAAATATTATCATGGAGTATAGGTGGTAGTTGGCATTGTTTCTGAATGCTCAGGTGGATGAGTTTCTGAGTCATACTCCTATTGTACCGTCTCTTTGCCCAGCACTGTGTCCCTCATTAGCGGTGTATGGTCCAACAGCATTGGTGCTAATAGAATTTGGTAGTCGTGTTATGGGGGGGGGGGGCTGAGCTACTTGCAGAGCGGGAACAATATTTTGGCTTGACTCTGTTGCAGCCGTAGTGGCATAGGCTGTGGCTGACCGACTGCATGCTGCCTAAATTCCCATTTACAAGAGACTAATTTCGTAGACGTAATAATGTTGTATGGTTGAATGTATTTTAATTATGTTAGTTGCCCTGAGCCCGGCGTTGCTGGGGAAGGGTGGACTATAAATAAAAAATTAATATTATTATTAGATGTACAATTTGAAATCTTCCGTATAGCAATAATCATGTATGTGCTTGTAGTTTTTTACAGTCAAATTGAAACAGCAACAGTGATTCAGGTCTTCAGAGAGTTCCTATGTAGGTGTTTTGATTCAGGAAAGACTGTGATTTTGATGACATGTCATGATTTTGATGGAAAATTTGTGGAATGGATAAAGATGAACTATTGGGAAAATTCTTCCATAATGACATAACCTTAAAATGCTTGAGAATGTATGTGAAGTTGCATAGGTACTTCAGCTGTTGCAGGATCAGATATATGGGAAAAGAGCATCTGAGGAATCTGACCTTAGACTTGGTCCCTTGCCCTCTGCCCCCAGCCTCCAGGGGGTTGCTGTTACAAAGCTGAGTGTGCTTTGCTTATATTGGTTGTTCATTATCCGTTTTTAAAAAAAAGCATCATTTGACTTTTAGCATCTTTTATTCTATTTATCATGTCAGAAAAGGGGGAAATGAATCAGAAACATAAAACTTACGTTGTTTAGAACTGCCATAGACTTAATGGGTATGTGCTCTGTGAAACTATACCTTGTCAATTTTTACCAAACAAAAATGAGAAAGGTATATAATCTATCCACAGTTAATATGATCATTAGGCTGTGACAGACTTGAAATGGCACATTTATTGAAAGGAAAGTCTGATAGGCCTGAAAAAGCGATAATTTATGATTATTTGTAAAATCAAGTCATGATGCCAAACGCTGGGGGGGAAAAACCTCCTTTGAATTCTGTCTCCATAATCCAGTATGCTGGATTCATTCACTCAGCATAAATTGTTGAGTCTGATAAATTCTGATTATTAACATCTTCCTTAACTGTAGAAAGAAATCATGAAATTTGCTCATTCTTTGAAGTCTCCTTGAGACAGCTAATTTTTATTTAAAAAGCCCTTAGGGGAGGGGACTGGACATTTGAGTCACTTGACCATGCATAATAACTTACTAGTTCCTTGTAATTATTGTGCATTGTACCGTGTTTCACAAAAATATGTATCAGGCAGTATGACACACATGCTAATGCGCACTTCTATAAAATTCGTTCTTGATATTATTAATTTTATTTACAAAAATATATCCAATCTTTCTAAAAGCTCAAGATGGCCTACAAAGTAACAACAATTAAGTATTAATTGCTTAACTAATTAAATTAATTAAAATAACTATTTAAATCAATGGGAGGCCCAATTTGACAAAGTGTTCCCGAAAATATATTTATAAAGATAACCAATAATACAATATCCACAAAAACCTTCTAACACGAGATGGTCTTACATAGTCTTCTAAAGCTATTGGAATGGTGGCTTGACAAGCATCCTCTGGTTGGCCATTCTGTAAAAGTGGGACATGGTCAGAAAATAACGCATTGGCAGACCTGGGTGAATGCCTGAGTTCTTACTGGTGGTTCATACTAGGAGAGGCAGTGTATAATATCCCTTATAGTTGTTGTAGGGCACAGCCCCCTTTCCTCTCTCCACTGACTCGGGTACCTTTCTGCATCTTCTACTACATAAACCAAGCGGAGCAAGATATTGGCATATTGCAAACCCTCTTCATATGCAGTTCCCTGGAGCACTGTTACATCCGTCACTCAATGGAATGGCAAGCACACTGCAATATTCTGTTATGTTTATTGATACTGTCAGTAGCCTGTGCTGAACACTGCTGTCCACAGCTGCCATTACCTAGCCTCCTTGTTAAGGCTATGTGGTCTTTCTTTTTGGTCTCTGCTCAGCAATGGCAGCTGTTTACTTCTCCATCTCACGAACGTCTGCTGACTTCAGTCCATGAGCCATGGCTGCTTGTAAAAATAATTCCAGGGACCTTGGAAGAAGTATCACCACCTCCATGTTTCAGTAAGAGAAGGGACTTGCAGAGACTAGATGGGAGGGGAACTCTTGTATAGTGTTCTTTGTGGTATTAGAAGTCTTTTATCAGATGGCTGCAGGAAGGGACTGAATACTCCCAAATAGTTCCTGTCCCTGGCTTCTTATCCAACCTACAGTAAGTTTCTCCTACTACTTGCTATACAGACGTTCCCATTGATACTAAAAAGAGGGCTGCAAGACTGGTGTCTACCCAAAGTAGTCACAAAATAGTGAAGCCTACCAGCCTCTAGGTGGGAGCCGAGGAAGTCACTTGTATCCAGCTACGTTCAAGTATTTACCACAGCAGGAGTGGTGTTGGAGCAATCTGGTGGTACAGCAGGATGGAGTACATTGTGTCCCACTATGTGGCATTGGCGGTGGAAAACTAATATTCTGTAATATTCAGATCTGGATTTCCCACCTGGGAAAATATCGTGCTACTGGCAAATATTATCAAGATATTTGTAAAAGAAGTTGCTAGTTATATATTTTATTCTTTCTGAGGACAAGAATAAAAGACTTTTCAGGAAAAGCTACAGAGGAATTGACACATACAGTGTAGAAAACCAGGCATTACAAAAAGCCTTTGGCTCTGCTGCTTTCAGTAATTTTGTGTGCCACTGAAATTTGGCTTTAGATTGAACTTGCCTTTTCTTTTTTAAAAGCTTTTTCTCGGCTTAATTGAGGGAGCCAAAGTTTTGTTTCCCACCAGCAGGATATTTTGCAAATGTCTTGAATTATTTATTGAAAGTAAAATGGGAGTTTGGAATAAAAAATACAAGGAGGTTTCCATCACTTTGGGTATTTACGGAGAGCAGGATTAAAGGAAAAAACAGTATAAATAAGACAGCCTCTCCTCCTACAGACTTGTCTTCACCATTGCCATAGAATAGTGAAGAAAGGGGGGCACCAAAGCAAAACGAAGGCAAAGAAACAATTGATGCAAGGGAAATGACATTTTAATAGGTTTTGTAACCCCAACGCATAGATAGATTCCCCCTGAAGAAGCTTTACGCGAAACGCTTTGGGGTTATGAAACTTATTAAAGTGTTATTTCCCTTGCATCAGTTGTTTCTTTGCCTTCATAGAATCGTGTAATCAAATTAATTAGTAGCAATGTTACTTTTGGGTCTACTTTCTCCATCAGAGCAGTGAGATACAAAAGAAAAAAGTATAAAAGGCTTGTCTGTTGTAGTTGACAGACACTGGTAACAGGGTATTATGACCATGTGATGGTGGATTCCATACAATTGCAACAGAGATATTTACACTGGATTTTTAAAAATTGTCAATCTAGCTTGTTTGGGCTTTGAGGGCATGGGATGTGAGGAGACCAGGTGGCAGGCTCCCATCCTGCCTCTCCAAGGTACAAGGGGGGGACAAGGAAAGTGGGCAGTAGGCTCCCCTCCCCAAGTTAAGGGGAAGGTGGAGAGGAGGGCAGGCAGTGGCTTTGCAGCCTAGGGAGCCAAAAATCCTTGAGCTGGCCCTGATCATGCAGCTGCCTTGCAAGCACTGGTGACTTAAAAAATCAATTGAAATAACTGCCTACATCTCAATTTTGCAGGTGTTTTCAGGAGCATCTTTTCCTGCTGGGCCTAGAAAGGATAATCACTCAGACATAGGTATAAGAAACTAGAGACACCAGGAACACAAGATGCCATTAACATTCCTGTGTAAGACTGGAGTAATACTGCATTGGATGGCACTGTCGCAGTGGCATGCCATGCAGAGTTATACCATTCTAAGTTGATTGAAGTCAGCTGGCTTAGGGCCAGACTAAATGTTACTGTTTTTAAAGAGTTGGTTCTGGGTTCCCCAGACCAAACTTATGTTCCCTGCAGCCACATAGCAGCTGCGGGGAAAGGCTTCCAATAAGAGAGAGAGAAGAGCCCAAGCAGGGTTGGAATGGCTCTGCAGGGGAAGGAAGAGCTCCTGCTCCACCCCAGCTGTTTTCCTGTACAAAAACCGTGCCGGGAAGGGGGAGTTATTGCCCTGATTTTACTGCTTGCAGCAAAAACAATGTGTAGTTTGGCTCTTAGAAGGGTGTAACTCTCTGTTTGGGATGGCACTATACGTCTTCCACATCAGCAATTTATTTAGTTATTTTCTATCTACTATACCCTGGAGGGGGATTTTGAAGGCCACTTACTTGTCCAAATGAATGTTTGTGGTCATCTTAGCAGTTTTACATGGGAAATTGTACTCAATGCAGGGTGATGCTGCAGTTGAAACCATGTTAATAAATGTAGACAAGCTGGCACCTTGGTTATGGCTGGCATGTACATCTTTAAGTTTCTGGTTTCAGATGAAAACTTCTTATTTACCTAAGCATTCTGTTGATATACCAGGTTTTATGTTTTTGCTCTGTTCCTTTGTTGTTTGGATAGCCTTGTCAACTGTTACTGAATTAATTTTAACTAATGTTTCTATTTATGCTGCTAAGGTGCTTAAGGCCTTTTATGAATGGTCTGTTTCCGCTGGATCTGCTGCTCTCTAGCTACACAGTATTTGCAGTTGAATTCTCAAAACACTATGCTTTTTGCCCCGAAGAAATTCCAGGAGTACCTTGTGATCAATTAAGCAACCCCAGCAAAAATGTGGAACTTCTGAACCCCCTAAGTCCCTCCCCCCTGAAAATGCTGCTTTGTAATTGGCTGTGATGTGTTTTTTTGAAATACATTACCAGCCTCCGCCAGCCCTGCAGTGGGATTCTTTCATTTGATCTGAACCGAGTGGCTATTTTACAGCCAAAGAAGGGAACGCTCCGGACAACCCCCCCACAACCAATTTGTTTCTGCATAACTCAATGCAGGGGTCATAAGAACATAAAAACACTTGCGCAGTCATTTGTGACATTCATCGTTCCATTGGTAGTCTTGCACTTGCAAAGAAAAAACAAGGTTTTCACATAAGACGATGCGTATCAGGGGAGGGTGGCAGATCACCCCAGTTCTCTTCCATCCTGCTGAGAACTGAAACTGACCCACACTCGCTGTGAAACTGACTAAAAGCAGCCACATATGTTGTTTTTTATTATTATTTCAGTGTTCTCTCAACTGTTCTATCTGAAACTGACTCACATTTGGTATGAAATTGACCAAATAAGCCGCCTCATATTTTCTCTCACTGGTGCACTCGAAAATGGCTTCATGGGGAGGGGTTGGATGGGGGGGACCGACACATGGGAGGGAGAAGCGAGAATGGGCGAGGGGAGAAAAACCCAAAGTGACAAATATGCACAGGACCAACTTTCGATTTGGGATTGAGGTAGTCTTTAAACTAGGGGTAAAACAGTACCCTGAAAATGTGGGAGAAACGCGAGGGGAGAGCAAGGCAGCTTCTGAAGGTTGGAAAATACCTGCATAATTAAAACGAAGCCCCAAAGTAGTCAGGGGTGACTGCGACAGGAACAACAAGGCCCATGTTGCACTTTGGTTCAAATTTTTGATGTTATTGAAAAAAGTTTATTGTTTTATTAGTTTTTAATATATTATTATGTATGACTTTCTCATCAGGTGGCTGTGAAAGTTATTGACAAGAAAAGAGCCAAAAAGGATACCTATGTCACCAAGAATCTGAGGCGAGAGGGACAGATCCAACAAATGATCCGGCATCCTAACATTGCTCAGCTGCTAGATATCTTGGAAACTGAAAACAGTTACTACCTTGTCATGGAGCTATGCACTGGAGGCAACTTAATGCACAAGATCTATGAGAAAAAAAGACTAGAAGAGCATGAAGCACGCAAATACATCTGGCAGCTAATTCTAGCAGTTGAACATCTACATCGTGCCGGGGTGGTTCACAGGTAATGTAAAAAATCCTATACTTAAATATTTTCTCCGCTAATTTATAATGAGTTAAAAGGCTAATTCAGCTGAATGTAGAAATTCCTTTGTTACTGGATGGAATTTAAGGGAATGTATTGAGGAGCCACCCAGGACCAATATGGGTCACTAAACATTCATTAAAGCAGAGGTCGTCACTCTGTGGCTTGTGGAGAGCCCCATGTGCAGTTTTCAGAAGAGCAACATAACTACTGAATGGCCTGTGCACCATCCCACCAAACACTCACAATACAATAGTATAAGATATAACTACTAATATTAAATACATATTTATAGAGCTAGCATCAGCATCTTCTGAGGTGGGGCAGTTGCCAGGGTCCCGGGCTTCTGGTGGGGCCCACTGAAGAAGAAGAAGAGTTGGTTTTTATATGCCAACTTTCTCTACCACTTAAGGAAGAATCAAACCGGCTTGCAATCACCTTCCCTTCCCTTCCCCATAACAGACCCTGTGAGGTAGGTGGGGCTGAGAGAGTGTGACTAGCCCAAGGTAACCCAGCTGGCTTCGTGTGGAAGAGTGGGGAAATGAGTCCAGTTCACCAGATTAGCCTCCGCTGCTCATGTGGAGGAGTGGGGAATCAGACCTGGTTCTCTAGATCAGAGTCCACCGCTCTTAACCACTACACCATGCTGGCTCTCACTCTCCACTGACTCTCCCATACACACTCCCCCTGCCACCTGTCTACATGTCTTTCTCCATCAGTTTGCTTGAAGTGGTCTGACACCCGTGCTCCCAGCTGCCCAGTGTCATGCGGAAGGACTTGTGGGTGGTGCACTGTTGTGGCCGATCAGTGGCAGCAGTAAAAAAGGCGGACTCCATGCTTGCAATATTAGGAAAGGGACTGAAAACAAAATCGCCTATATTGTAATGCCCTTGTGTACAACTGTGGTGCGACCTCATTTTGAATACTCCATGCAATTCTGGTCACTGTATCTCAAAAAGGATATTGCAGAGCTAAAATATTTGTACAAAGGAGGGTAACCAAGATGATGAAGGGTTTGGAGCACCTTTCCTATGGCTAACTAGACTAGGATTTTTCAGTTTTGAGAAAAGACAAGGTGGAACCATGATAGAGATTTAGAAAATTATGCATGGGGTTGGGAAAGTAGGATACAGAGGTCTTTCTCTTTCTTCCCCATAATACTAAACTTAGGGGCAATAGAGTCGATAGACGCACTTAAGAACGTCAATGACTAGTTCAATTGTGGAATTCATTGCCACTGGATATAGTGATGGTCACTAGCATAGATGACTTTAAGGGATTAGTCAGACTGATGTAGGATAGGTCTATCAATACCTGCTAGTATAATGACTAAAGGAAGCTTAAAAAGGTAAAGGTCCCCTGTGCAAGCACCGGGTCATTCCTGACCCATGGGGTGACGTCACATCCCGACATTTACTAGGCAGACTTTGTTTACAGGGTGGTTTGCCAGTACCTTCCCCAGTCATCTTCCCTTTACCCCCAGCAAGCTGGGTACTTTGGAAGGATGGAAGGCTGAGTCAATCTTGAGCCGGCTACCTGAAACCAACTTCCGTTGGGATCGAACTCAGGTCATGAGCAGAGTTTGGACTGTAGTACTGCAGCTTATCATTCTGCACCACGGGGTTCTCAAAGGAAACTTACATGTCCAGAAAAAGTAAACCTCTTCAATACCAGTGCTAAGAGGCAACATAGGGGAGGTCTTGGTCTCTGTGCCCTGTTTATTCTCCTTCCAGGGCAATTGATGAACCATCATGGGAAAAAAGATGCTGGACTAGGTGAACCACTAGTCTGATCCAGCAGCACACCTCTTATGTTGTTATGGCATACTCAGGGAAATATAATTGCTGCATAGATGTATGAATCAGTTGTGAATCTAATAAACAGATGTGCTTATTATCACTTACATACATACACATATTTTTTAAACACTCACTTATATACATACCCATCCTTGGTGTCCACCAGCTATAGTTTATGTGGGGGAGGCAGGGTTGTAGATGGGAATGCATGAATAATAAAAGCATGTTCATGTGTCAGGGATGGTGGAAATTTAAGCATGCCAGGGAACTAGACCATTGGTCTATCAAGTTCAGTATTGTCTACTCTGGCCATTTATGCAGGGCTGCTTCCCTCACGGCCACCCTGCCAACTGCTTCAGGGCTTCCTTTTGATTATGCATGCCTTGCCTTACCGTCAGAAGTCGCCTCGCTCTCCCGGCATGTTTCCATGCATTAGGCCTGTGTTTTCCAGATGCTGTTTTAGCCAGAATCTGGAAAACGTGGGCAAAAACCGTGGAAAGCCCTGAAGCAGTCGGTGGGGGTGACTGCAGGGAAACAGCCCTGCATAAATGGCCTCTAGCAGAGGCTCTCCAGGATCACAGACAGAAAATGGTCTTTCCCAGCACCTGCTACCTGAGATCTTTTAAATAAAGATGCTGGGAATTAAACTTGAGACCTTAGGCATGTGCTGTACCACTGAGCTTTGAGCCCTCCCCCAATTTAAATTTTGAGTGGATCTGTGCAGCATCCAGCCCCATGATTAAATAATCAAACAATTGGCTTCAGTAGCAGTTTGCCACTCAATTCCAAACTACACATTACATTTAACATGTAATCATCACAGGAACTTGCAGCCATACGGCAGCTTTGAGTTCCCACTCAGTTCTAAAGCACCACAGGGACCCGTTTTGGATCAAGAGCAGAGAATGGGGAAACAGAATCTCCAGCCTTCCTCTTGCACCATTTTCCCTATCTGAAAAAGTGGTGGGGGAGGCTTTCTTTGACCTTTGGGAGGCAGCCCATGCAAGCCCCCTAAAGGGCAAATAACCTTTCCCAGTTTGGGTCCAGATAATGGCACATGGGGAGGCTGGAGCCCCTCCTTGCCCCATGCTGCAGTCCTAATCTGAATCAGGCCCCTGCAGCTCTTTAGATTGAGTTTCCACCAGGAACTCTTAGCTGTCATCCCGCTGTCAGTCCCTGTTGAGATCACTTGTTAAACTTAAGATGTAGATTTGGCCACAGTTAAACCTAAATTTAGAGAGCCAGCGTGGTGTCGTGGTTAAGAATGGCGGACTCTAATCTGGCACTCCTCCGCCTGCCGGATGACCTTGGGCCAGTCACAGTTCTCTCCGAACCCTCTCAGCCCACACACAGGCAGGCAATGGCAAACCACCTCCCAACGTCTCTTGCCTTGCAAACCCTATGGGGTCACTCACCATAAGTCAGCTGTGACTTGACGGCACTTTCCACTACCACCAAACCTACGTTTAAATCCACCGCAGAATGGCTGGAGATCAATTGAGTGGTGGCATGGAAAATGTCAGTGGAGTTGCAAGCTGAGAATATGGTGAAGTGATCGCACAATAATTTAATAGCATGCTATTGCGTTCTGACCAGCAAACTATGATTTGAAGTTGCCTCCGATCGGAATAGGGAACTTTGGTTTGAAGGTGGTTTGCAGTCTTGGTTTGCTCATTTCAATGTAATGGAAAACTAAGTATTTTGCTGAACAGGAAGTAAAGCGTTGAGTCAGAACATGAGAGGCCAGTGACGATCATCTCAACACAATGATTTTTCCTGTACACTGCTACTGGTTGATTTTACTTTTGTTGAGATGCTATTAAATTCTTGATGACCTGGTTTAAAGAATTTGTACTGTGGTGGTCACGGCTTTTTATAAATTTTATAATATTACTGTTTTAATGAATAGCTATAAGCCACTTTCAGGGCTTTTGTGGTGGAAATATGTTCTCTAAATATAAATAAACAATAACTGTCTTTTCTAGAACTGCCTCTTATGCTTTGGTTACGTGCCACGTTATCCAACCAAGAATAGATATGCCATAAAAGTGTACAGTTACTACATTAATTCATGCTGTTTGTTATTCTTTTACATTATAATGGCTTCTAAAAAAAGGATTGCTAAATCTAAATTTTAGAAAAACACAGTTCATTTTTACCTTGAGTTATTTTTAAATGCACTCTAAAAATAACAGCACTGATACCTCATCTGTGATCTGTAGGTGTTCACACTCTTTTTATGATAAACAAAGCATGATCATTAGAGATCTAATGTGGGCTAGAATTTCTGGTTTCTGTACCTTTCACAGCATGTTCTTCTGATCACTGAGCTTCTTTAACACAGCTGGGTGCATGATGCATACTGATGGTTAGTTAGAATATAACCTTCCCCTCTCGACAAAAATATACCGACCAAACTTGCCATGAATATTGTTTATATAGAAGTAGAATCGCAAATCATTTGCCTCAAAATAGATAAATAATTATTGTGGGCAGTAAGGGGATGGTGTTTCATGTAATCAACATGAATGATAAAAATGAAAATTGTCTATCCTAATGAATTCTGGTTATTGGACAATTTTAAGGCTTTATGGTACCAAATTCAGTAAGGTGAGAAAATATTGTCCTGGGAGGGGCCCCCAAACCCCCTTCCCGGGCCGGAGGCCAGCCCCGCACTCACCGGTCGTCCCGGGGGGGTGGCATCACCGGGATCTTCTCTCCCCTCAGCAGCCCGCCGAGCCGGCAAGAGGGGAGAGAGCCAGTTCAGAGGCGATGTGGGAGCCGCCAGACGCCACCCTGCTGCCCTGGCCAAAGCCGCTGCGGAGGCCGCGGACCGCTGCCGCGCCAGCCCCGACACGTCCGGAAGAGCCGGGGCCCGCCAACACACCCGCCCAGACACTGTGGCCGGGAGAGCCTTGGCCTGCCAAGACACCCTCCCCGATGCAGCTGCCGGAGGAGCCGGGGGCCGCCGAGGCAGCTGCCAGCCCCAGGCCGCTGAGGGCCACCGTCCAAGGAGGGAGGGGGCCACGGAAAGGGCGCGGGCGGAGCTTCGGCTATATCCGGCCTTCCTGCGCCCCAGCTGCGGGGAGGGCGAGCGCGGGCGGGGAACAGGTGCAGTCCTCGCCTAGCATCTCATGGCTGGGAGGTGAGGCCTCCCAGTCCTTATATGGACTTCCGGGGGGAGGGATAGGGGCGGTACTGGGGAGGGACTTCTCTGGCCTGGAGGGTATGTAAGGCCAGAGAAGTCTGCCTGCCGGAGAGGATAGAAGCCAGTGGCTGACCGCAAGGTGTGTCCTGCGGGAACCTGGCGACGCCTGAGGGAGAGTCAAGCTCTGACTCCCCCTCGGACTGGTCTGAGGCAGAAGAGATTGTCTCAGCCCCAACATCCTCCAGGCCAGCGACCTTCGTGGCGACCCCGCCCCAGGCGCAGCGCGACAAATATTGCTCTGTCATGAAAATGTAAGAGATTGAGCTACGAGGAATCCAATGAGTCACTGTTTTCCAGTTCTTCTGCTAAATAGTTTTTATTATTAATTGACTTCCTGTCAATTTCAAATTCTGGTCTGAAAATGCAACCTCCTTTGCCTTGTGAGCGACCTTGTACCGTAAACCTCAATTGCAAACCTAGCATCAAAAGCGGGGGGGGGGGGGGAGAAGGCGAGATGAACAGACTAAATACAACAGATATAGTGTTGGAGCTGAAATGGTCACAGCAATTTCAGTCTCAACAACCAATGATGATACTGCCAGCATGCAGCTATGGCAGTGCAAACATTTTTAATTTTTTAAAAAAAATGTCAACCTTTTTCACTTGGATTTGAGGCAGATTACACAGAATTAGTCAATACAATCAACAGAATGGGGTATTCAATAAACAATATAATAGGTTCTATAACCCTAATCCTATCAGAAATCTAAAAACAGGACTGAAGCAAAGCCTAAGTCTTCACATGATATATTAAATGATACGAAAATTACATAGTAGGATTCTAGTTTCAGTAAGCTAAATACGGCAGTACAGGTCAGCGGTTCCCAACGTTTTTGGTACGGTGACCCACAGATCCGAATTTACTTGGTGTGATGACCCATCCTTGACTGGCCCAAAGATTTTTGGCGCCCTCGGCAAACTATGACCTTGGTACCCATCTAGTTCAGCATTCCATTTTCACTGACTAACCAGATTGTTTTGAGAAACTAACAAACACAGCACAAAACCTCACTATGAACCCCAAGCAAGTGGCATTCCGACATACACAGCCTTTGTATATGGAGATTACATTCCAGGCTTTGACCACCCTTTCTTTCTCCATTACTCCCTCTAATCACCTCTAAGATTCTTAGAAACTTGCTCTAGTAACCATCCAGACATGTTTGATTTGATCAACATGTGTACGCAGTGAAGAAAAATACCAACTAATGTATGACATGGAGGATAATTGTTTCCAAAGTCAGATCTTGGTTTCCAGATTACAGAAGAGAACAATGGAAAGGGCAGGGGTGCCCATTATGGAAGGCTGACCCACAACCCTCTTTCCGAGGCTTCGCAACCCACTTTTGGGTCCCAACCCACAGGTTGGGAAACACTGGTATAGACCACAGTCCATAATAATTTATCTAAGTAACTCTGTGATTCATTTAGTACAGTGCAACTCTATTTAATGCAATATCGTTCAGCAGAAAAAAGAACAGCCCATCACCTAAGTAAACCTGCGTACAAGACAGAACCAAGGGAAGGGCTGGGTGGGGAAAGCGGAAGGCTAAATATGCACTGTCCTTATTATATCCCAGCTAGGTGGACCAGAGAGGAGACTCTTTCCCCAAGGTCTGCCTGCTGGAGCCCCACTCCCTGGTCAGGCCAGGCCAGAAACTGATTGGCCAGCCAGGGAGGAGATGTGCGGAGGGACCATATGCCAGGTGGAGCTTTTGCCCAGCATGGTTTTAGATTAGCCACTGGAGATCTGATTCACTGTGGAGATATTTTAAAAAATGCCACAGACAAGGATCTTCACTGCATCTGAAGATAATTTGTGTGTATACAAGAAAATATTTTAAAGAATACGTTCATTTTAAAAGGCATCCTGGAGCAGAGCTTCTGTCTGAAATCTTGGAGAACTACTATTAGTAGGCTTACCAGGTCCCGTCGGTCAATCGGCGAAAGGTTTTCTGGGGCGCGCAGGGTGCGCGCGCGCCTGGCTTGATGCGCCCGCGTGCCTGCGCACCAACACGCCTACATCACTTCCGGTTTACTTGGAAGTGATGGGGACGCTCTTTCAATCTCGGCTGAAACTCTGTGGAAGCTGAGGGCCAGCTGAATTTGCTAGAGCGTCCATGTCGCTTCAGGGTAAACCCTGAATTGATGTAGGTGCGTCACACGTGTGCACGTGCATGGAGTTCCCACCGGCCCTCAGCTCGTCGACGGGCAGTCCGGTGGATTGGCGGTAGTTTACCCTCCACCACCGGGCACTTGGCAACCCTAACTATTAGAGTTATGCATAACCTCACTCTCTGACACTTTGTGGTTGGCTCTGCCTCTTGTGGCAGCCATTTTGTGGTTGCATCCACCACACTGTGTCAGAAGTCCCAAGATGCTAGCAGTCTCAAGAAGGATGGTGGGGATCCCTGCTACGCTGCAAAGTTAGAAAGCAAATGCTTCTGGGTCTGTCCCAGCCAGTGCTCTTTAACCTCTGAGGATGGCTGCAAAGGTGGACGTAGACCTACCTCTGCAGCTACCCTTGGGCAAGGTGAAACACCTTGTCATATATCTAAGTCATATACTGTATCTACCCCCCCCCCATATATCTAATTCTGAACTTGGTTCCAGAGCGTGGACCAAAAGAGCCACACAATGGGGCTACATACAGAAAGGGGAGATTTTTCAACAATCATAGAGAAACCCCAAGGTTTGCAGGGCAACAAAATGGGGATATTTTTAAAAAGCCATACCAGATAAATGAAGTCTATTGTGTATGCAAACATTACAAGAAATTCCAGATGAGATCTTGCAAAAATACATCACAAGATTGTAGTATGAGGAGCTGGCAAAGGAGTCAGTCCCAAGACTCCCAACAGAGACTTACCTGACTGGAAGGTGGGTTGGAAGGTCCTGGGATGGAGTGTTGGCTATAGCATCAATTCTGGAGGAGCTGTCCCTGTTCTGGAGCCATAGTAGTGATGAGGAGAGCAAGTGACTGGACAGCTGGACTGGGGAGTCTCCTGTCTTTCCCAGCCATGGCTCAAGGTGGGACTATGAGGGAAATGAGACCAGTTTTGTAAAGGAAAGCAGTGAGGTGGAGTCAATGAATTTCCTACATACTTTGGGTCCTCATGTTGATTATGGAATGAAGGCTACCAATGTCTATATTTATTGTGTTCTAGTAAGAGTCATAGAAGCAAGGCTTATTCTCCCCCCTTAACTTAATGATTTTTGTAACAACAAATGCAGAGATCCCCAGTTTTAAGAACACATACTTTCATTGCCAAAATACCTGCCCTTGTAAGCATTTCTGATGCCAGCAATGTAGGATGGATTGTAATGGTTTTGAGAAGGCCTGTCAACTTTGGAATGTGGCTCGTTGGTTTTTAAAACTCTAAAAGAAACAAGCTCAGATCTGAATTTGATAGCAATGATTACCTCTTCCTGTAAGAAGAAAGCAGTCCTAAATGGCACTATCTGGTAAAACATTCTCTTTTTAGAAGGTATTTTAAACAGACCTTCATGCTGTCAAAAACAGGATGAATATTAAGCCTCCAAAGGGAGTAAGGACAACAAAGACAATGAGAGTTTTCATTGGAGCTAGCAGGAGCATCCCACAGGAAATTCTGAACAACCCTTTTAAAGTAATTTCAACCAAATTCAATCCCATTCAGTGCAATTACTGTCAGAATGTCAAAGAAAGGAGTTTAATACTGTACCAGCAGCAAACACAGCTCTATGCATATCTGTTTTTCCTCCACAGTTTCTTTTATAGTGGAACTAGAGGCATATCACCACTTGGAGTTCATTATCAAGAACACCACCAATCTAAAAGCAGGGTTGCCAAACTCCAGGTGGTTAGTAATCAAAATAGGGCTTACAAGTACAAAATAGGAGTTCAGGAATCAAAAAACTGTACTTGTGTAAGGCTCAAATAAAGCACATATACAACAATGCAAACAATTGTATTCTGAGGAAAACCTCATGTAAAATATATCCAGAAGATATAGGTCCAGAGCAAGGTGTAATATCGAATACAAACAGGTAAGTGTATATATACAAGGCTGATAAGGTGCACAGAAGTTAACAGTCCAAATAAGGTAATTTACAATAAAGCGCGAAGCATTTTCAGTTGCACAATAAAGCACGGAACATTTTCAGTCGCAATGGGCTTCCGGTATAATCCCCATTTCAGAGTTTTCATCAAGCTTCAAGTAGTACCACATGCTTGTATCACCAAAATTGGAGAGAGACGTCTACTTTGCCATTCTGTCTAAGAGGCTCTGAAATGGGGATTATATATGTGCTTTATTTGAGCTTTACACAAGTACAGTTTTTTGATTCCTAACCTCCAGGTGGTGGCTGGAGATCTCCTGCTATTACAACAGATCTCCAGGTGACAGAGATCAGTTTCCCTAGAGAAAATGACCACTTTGGAAGGTGGACTCTATGGCATTATACCCCATTGAAGGCCCTCCCCATTTCCTAATCCAGAGCTGGCAACCCTATTTAAGAGACAGGAAACTATACAGTGTATGTTTCTGTACAGATCTAGAATGCATAGGAACCGGGCCAGATCCACCCAGTAGAGAATACAAGGCAAATAGTATTCCAGGGAGCCCAGGATTATTTGCGTGCATAGAACAGAGAAAAGGGGCAGCCACTGGGAATAGGTTTCTTTTTCCTCAGCCTTTGGTTGATTATGTTATGGAATTGTTTGTGGATTTTTAAAATCTTGCTTTGTCCAGCCCTTTGTTGCCCAGCCTTGTATAAATTGTATGGTCTTTTATTTCCCTCCAGGTTTAGTATTATCCCATTACTGCTATTGTGGTTTTAGGCCTTTTATTACTTTTATTGCGGCGACTGTGGTTTTAGGAATATGGTCTGATTTATTTTTAGCGTGTTGTCTTAAATAAGCACATTATCTTTTAAATTATTGTCAGAAGTAATCTTGTATACGGATTACAAACAGGTGGATTAGAAGTATATCAAATAAACAAATTAATGAAGGAACACAATTATCATTTCCCCCCTGCCCCAAACTGTCGTTCCAAAGATCTGGAGTTGGAGAGAGCTCCCTGGTGTTCCTGGTTGCAGCATGGAACAGAGAAATGAAACGGTTGCAGGGAGGGCAACGACGGCCTTTTTTTTTTTTTTTTTTAGCCTGCCTTTATCTAAGACTTAATTTGGGTTAGAATGATAATTTAAAAATATACAATTAAAATCCCTACCGACTAACAAACATATGCATATGCAGTATGCAATGTCAAAAGCCCTCCCAAATAATTCTGCTTTGCAACGCTGCAGAATCTCAGCATAGTAGAAGCCTTCCTAACATCTTCAGGAAAGCTGATCCCTAAAATAGGAGCAGCCACTGAAAAGCCCCTGGATCTTGCAGTGACCATCCAAACTATGCTGCCTCAGAGGGTGGTGGAGTCCCCGTCTTTGGAGGTCTTAAGCAGAGGCTAGATGGCCATCTGTCAGGAGTGCTTTGATTGTGGGATCCTGCATGGCGGGGGGAGGGTTGGGATCACTGGGGATGTGGGAGTAGGTAGTTGTTAATTTCCTGCATTGTGCAGGGGGTTGGACTAGATGACCCTGGTGGTCCCTTCCAACTCTGTGATTCTATGATTCTGTGCTACAAGAAGGTAGTTTTTTCTTTGGGTCACTTAAAAGTTCCATCGTAAGCAGAATCTTACTCAAGCCTGCTCAATGGGCTTACTCCCAGCAAAGAGTCTTTAGGACTGCACTATAAATAGCTTGAGCTGGGCCTGCATAGGAAGAGGCTTTTATGGGAGTCCTTATGCTTCCCGAGGTAACATACAAACACATCCTTGGTTGGTTAGGATATCAAAGATAATTACTGGAAAGTTATGTTGTACATTGCAGGTGCTATGGAAATAATAATAAAACACTAACAAAGCATATGAAAGGTTATAATAAAAAAAAAGGTAAAGGTCCCCTGTGCATTCCTGACCCATGGGGTGACGTCACATCCCGACATTTCCTAGGCAGACTTTTGTTTTGCGAGGTGGTTTGCTATTGCCTTCCCCAGTCATCTTCCCTTTACCCCCAGCAAGCTGAGTACTCATTTTACCGACCTCGGAAGGATGGAAGGCTGAGTCAACCTTGAGCCGGCTACCTGAAACCAACTTCCGTAGGATCGAACTCAGGTCGTGAGCAGAGCTTTTGACTGCAGTACTGCACTGGCAAACCACCCCACAAACAAAGTCTGCCTTGGAAACGTCCGGATGTGACGTCACCCCATGGATCAGGAATGACGCGGTGCTTGCGCAGGGGACCTTTACCTTACCTACTGCAGCTTACTACTCTGCGCCATGGGGCAGCAAGGTTATAATAGCATCCTCTAATATAGTTAGAGATATATTAGATTTTATTTCTTGGTATCCAAAACTTATGAAAGGTTATAATAGCATCTTCTAATATAGTTATTTGAGATATATAAAATTTTATTTCTTGGTATGCATGATCTCTTTTATCATTCATTAAACTTGTTTTAAATGCAAGGAGTCTGACTGCTGGTGTGATATTCATGTCAGAAATCTGAAGTTCAGAGAATATTACTTCCCTTTGAAATGCAAAGCTAGTTTTGCTTTCATATAGATGACTTAGGAATCCACTTTCACTGCACAAGGTTGCAAATAGTCTAAATTTTACCCTGAAGGTGATGATCCATGTTTTCCCCTCTTTCCATTTACATATGGTTATAACAGGATTTAGTATGCCTGATGTCTGTTTAAGTGGAGGATTGGATCCAATGAACATTATTTGGATTCATCTTTGTGTGTGTGTGTGTGGGAGGGGTGTTTATACACATAAACATTAAAACTGTTTTGACTTTATAAAAATTGTCCAGAGTTGATTAGCAGTGCAATTGATTTAGACTGGAGTAACACTGCATAGGATTTCATTAAAAATAAAGGTTATTGAGATATTTAAAGGGATTGGATTATCATTTCATCCCAAACACTACAAATTATGATACTGTCACTGAAGCATGTGAGCACAGTAGTTCTGCAGAGCCTCTATTCATTTTAGTATGGCATAGGCAGGGAAACTGCTTCATGGATAACCCCCTGCCACCTCTTGGACAACACAACCATATGCTTTGTGTGAACTGGGAAAGAACATTATTATCACTCCTTTTGTCCTATAGACCATTTCCCTTCCACAACCCACTCCCCAACTAGATCTCAGAGTACTTTACTGTACAGACTATACACATACATATCTCTAAAAAAAATTTAAGAACTACTAAATAATATTATCGATTACTGCCTCTTTATGCACAATCCTAAGCAATTTCTGCTTAGAATGATACTGCTTAGGATGATACTGATAGGTAATGTAATGCAGGGCAGAATTCTGAATATACCATACTCAGACAGGATCTGCCCTTGCTCTTCTGGCTCTATTGACTCATTAGCCCATGCCCTTTTGCAATGCAGTTTTTACGAGGAACTTCGATCGCACTATATCTCCCCCCTTTTAATATACAAATCCAATGCCTCTGTGACTGACATAATGCCTTTTTTACTAAGTGATAGGGACCCCAAGGCTACATTGTCAGTGGCAAGATTTGTTTCAGTCCTTATATCCCTCCAACACTAGATATATGCTGCTCAAGATCAATTGATCAAGGAGCTTCTAAGGGATAAAAGGAAGGAAAGGATAGGTAATGAACCTGAGAAAACTGCCTAAAAACTACCCCAAGACTTGTCAGAACTGAAATGTGTTTTGCTTGATTTTATTTATGTCAAGCTCTAGGAGAAAGTTTCTAGGAGAAAGTCATACTGTTTGGGGCCAACAACAGAAAAGGGCCAAATCTGTACCCTCGTTAGACTTGAGCTCTTGGACTGATAGTATCCAGAGCACATACACAGACTTGACTAAAAATGGTCCCAAAAGGAACGTATACTATCTTAAACTACCATCTATGGCTTTCTAGAGATTCCTGTCTCATGCTTCAAATTACCTGCTATTGCCTTTTAACATAATTCACTAGTATTCACTACGTGCTTTGTGGGCTGCAGAAATTTGGGTGATTACTATTGGTCTAGTTGACAGATCCCTGTTAGAGAACAATTAATTTTATCCATCTAATACAGGGATTAACAGAAGTAGGTAATCGTTTTTAACAAGGAGACCTCCACATTTCTCTGGCGGTGGCCTTTTCTTCAAATGTAACCAAGAATAGGAGATACCAGTGTGAGAAGTTTGAAAGATCTGGGTTACATTGTTTGTGATGTTTGTTTATTGTACTTTGATGTATTTTTAAAAATTATCAACCTGCTTTGAACTCCAGAAAAGTGACCTGTAATAAATCAATTAAGTAAAGATTTGGTCCCAGTCAGTTACGTTGTAGTTCAGTCCATATATAATGGACATAATGTGTAGAGCTGCTCTTACTGGACAATGTGACTGTTTACAATGATCAACCGTATTATACCAACCACGTTTTCATGTGGGGGGGGGGGATCAGCCATACCATTAATCCAGTTAATGAAACTCTTTAAAACTTCAGAGCAATCCTAAGAGGGGTCCGGAGCCGCATAAGACCCTGTCTGAGCCTCCCCAGCAGGGTTCTCCTGGTGTAAGACTCCATGCCTGTGACCAGAGGGGCCTTCCCGGGGCATTCCAAACCCCTTTCGGCCTGAGAACGCCCCTTTGCAATGCAGGAGAGCTGCGCCAGCACAATAGCGGGCGTAGCTCCATGAAACTCCATGGAGGAGTTTCACGGGTATTTGATTTTCCCGGCATTTTTGCCTGTTTTTACCAGCCGGGAAGCCTCTTAGGAGGCGGCCCAGCTCTGCCATTCCCAGCCATTGGCTACCTATCACCCACCCCCCTTTGGATTGGGCTGCCCCTTGGATAAATGATTGGGATTGTGGTCTATAAGGCTGTGTATAACTTATTGTAAGTAGGGTCCTGTTATGTTATTTCTGTACCACTTCATGTGTCATGTTAATACTTATGCTATGCTTCCGTTCTTCCTGGTGGTTCCAGACTTCTAAAAACCTACTACATTGGTTATTGAGTGTCCCAATTTGTTGATTGTATTGACTCACTGTGTGTAATCTGCCTTGAGTCCTTGTGAGAAAGGCAGACTATAAATAATGTAAATAAATAAAGAAAATGTCAAAAACTTAATTGTTTCTCATTCTCATTAACTGTGTTTTTTATGTTTTAGAGACTTGAAGATAGAAAATCTCTTGCTAGATGAAGACAACAATATCAAGCTTATTGGTATGACATTTTATAGCCATTCTACTAACTGATGGTTCTATGGTATCATTGAAAATTCAAAAACACTCCCATGTGTTAATGTAATGATACCTCTTAGAAAATTTAGCAAGCAAAATGAAGATCCTCTTAGAGGAATCTTCTTAGCGGGCTTCTTCTTAGGAGAAAATGTTTCAGTAAATACCAACAAATAATAAACCCAAATGGAAACAAGACTGCTGACTTCAGTAAGACCTTCTGCCATGTAAAATTGGAGTAACAAAGGCCATTTGCTTTAATTCTATTGAAAACTATGCATAATGCAGCATATGACGGGGGAAATAGCCATTTTTAATTTATATGTTGAAAGTTTAACTGGTATGGCGGACAGTCGTTTTTCTGTTCCTGTGAATAGATAGTGTATCAAATGTATACCCTCACCACTTTTTCCATAGACAAATACATTATTTGGGCTCCTTCCAGAAGCATAGTATTATTCAGAGTAGATAAATATTAACATGTATAATCCAAGCCAATGTGACCCTATTGCAAAACACAAGACTTCTTCATGTCTCTTGAGAAATAAGTCACAGTTCTGATCCTTATTGCCTTTTTCTTACACAACCCTTGTTAGCAGCTAGGCAAAAGCAGGAATTCTAGATCTTACCATTTTCTTATTTGGATTGTTCTCTCATATAGGTTTAAGGGCTTCTGTTTCCAGAGGCTTCTGCCTTTGCTGCTTTCAACGGGGATTCTTAGATCACGCAGCAAGAAGCAAAATACTGTTCTCTGTATGATAAGGTTACTCTGCTGCAAAATCAGAATTAAAGATTGATTGAGAAATATTTTATTAAAATTGTCAATGGCCCCTTGATTCTATAGCAGCCGTTATTCATGACATTCAGATCGTCATTTGTCCACATTCTGCATACATGGTAGATTACTCATCTCCTTTCACTATCTGTTAATAACTCCCATTAATGCTAACTGTGGGCATTGCAAGGAAAATATTCCCTTAGAAGAGAACATCTGCTTAAAGTTAATTTTGTGCCTACACGTTTTCTGCAGCATCAAGTCTGAATGCAAAGTGGAAGCCAGATAACTATTACTTCAAGAAAGGGGCTTCATTTCCTCAGAGGTAGCAAAAGTTTTACCTAAAATTAGGCCAGCAAATCAGTGAATGAGGCATACTACACAAAGCTGGTATATTCTTCTGGATGTTAAAAGGGTGTAGAATATTTAAGGGATTTAAAATATTATTTAAAATAATTACTTTGACCTTTAATTGTTTAGTTTTTCATTGAACTTACTAACCTTGGGAAAACGTGAGTGTATATGAGAAAAGGTGAGTCAAGATTATATTGAAGAATTATCATGAATCATTCATCAACAATCACTGGTTAGCTTAGTTTAGCAGCTAAGAGCAGATGGTTTGTAAAGTTCTGCTAACAACTGCAGGTGGGTTTAAAAGAATTCCTGTAATATCTTATTATTAGATGCTTGATCACTTAACAGAACGTAAAGCTAACATCAAAATACAGACACTGGCAGAAAGCATATATCCACAAGTAAAACTAGATGCTAAATTCAGAACTGTTCAATTTGCATAAGAAAAGTCACTTTGTAGTATGCGGTATGGAAAGAAGTTTAGATCTGTCTTGTAACAATGAAACAATCTTATCCGCAACTGTGATAATAATGAATGCAGCAGATTGTATTCATTTATGTGTCTCAAGTTGAACTGGGCTATTTAATACCCTTGGCTAACAAACTGGAACTTTTAAATAAGAGGGATCATTTCATTTTTTTTAATGCAATAATTAGGCTATAGCTTTAACTTTTTAATATAAGAGAATGGACTTGAGGCATTTAAGAATCCTTAAAATTATTACAAGACTCAACAGACAATTCTGGATTACCTACTCTGGCCTATTTAAATTCAGTGCCATTGAATTCAGTAAAGCAGTGCCTGTCTGCATAAGGGTTGCATCACTCCATCCTTATTTGTGGCATGTGCCACTGTAACAACCCTGATAGGGAGCATCACGTTAAGTATTGGTGTCATATGACTTAGGGGGCTCCTTCACGCTCTCTTGAAGTGTGGCATGAATTTGCTTGCATGGAGTTTCTGATCACATCTGATTCCATTTTTGGTGTCCTACCTAAACCATTCACTTCATGTGGTGATGCCATAATGGATTATGTGGGGGCATGTATCTATCCCATACTTATTTCTGATGGATCCTTCCTGGTTTCACCATCTCCAGAAGTGGGTGGAGTAGCATACTCAAAGAAGAGCACATTTTAGGGTTATTGCTGTGCTTTGATGCCAGGCTGCAATATGGCTTGATATATGCTACAAATAAACATATGGAAATGCAGAAGGTAAAGGTAAAGATACTCCCTTGTGCAAGCACTGGGGCAGTACTGACCCATGTGGTAATGTCATATCACAATGTTTACTAGGCAGACTATGTTTACAGGGTGGTTTGCCGTTGTCTTCCCCAGTCATCTTCCCTTTACCCCCAGCAAGCTGGGTACTCATTTTACTGACCTTGGCAGGATAGAAGGCTGAGTCAACCTTGAGCCAGCTACCTGAAACCGACTTCTGTCGGGATCAAACTCAGGTTGTGAGCAGAGCTTGGACTGCAGTACTGCAGGTTGTCCCTCTGCACCATGGGTAGAGTAGCACACTCAAAGAAAATCACATTTAAGGGCTATTGCTGTGCTTTGATGCCAGACTGCAATATGAATTGATATATGCTACAAACAAACACATGAAAATGTGCTAAGTAATAATTCCATTTCACAGCTAGGAGGTTAACAGGGACGTTATCCCATACTTCCTTAATTTGACACCATCATTTTAGCATCTAGAGAGTTTTTATCATATATACTACTGTAAATTTTAATTTTGTTTTTAAAAGTTTTATGTTAACAACTGTGAAAGTTAATTGATACCTTAATGTTATGCCCGTGTGCATGCCATCTGCCTGGTTCATTTGTGTAGAATATTGGTCAGATCCTTTTCATAACAGCTAGTATGGCCCTTCCTTACCCCACCAGGTCATCTTCTCAGTAGGCTGTTATTACACAACCAGGCAAGGGCCATCCAGCATGCCTTTACACAAAGGCAAGGTAATCAGTACTCCCTTGGGAGTATCTGTCACCTGATTCTTCCTCAGGGCCCTATGCATGGCTCTGCTCTTACTTTTTCCAGGTATTTCCTGTATATCAGATTCTTGGGGAAGAATGCACTGATAGCTGCTCCTAGGGGAGGGATAGTGCTGTGCTTCCAACAGAAGGACAGTGGCCTGATGAAGAGGCAGTATGTCATAGCAGGGGAGGTATATGTTAACTTCTCTGGGGCAGCTTCACATACTAAGAAGTCAGCAGGATTAAATCTAGAATGCATATCATCTGTTCTTCCTGTTCTTCCTTTTCTCACTAGCCAAGCAGAAGGTTATTCTATATGTTGACTTAGACGCTTGAGCTTACATTATAATCTTTGTTTTTAGGCATTACTCCAATTTCCTGTCTAAATTAATTGAAAATTAAATTTCTCTTGGATCCGCATGTGTCATTGTACATTTTTTAAAAGGGTCAATTAACAACCTTAAATGAAAGCAGCCTCTTTAAATGGAGAAGTCAGATTGCGGAAAACAGATATTTGGAGGTTCTTGTAGGTTATCCGGGCTGTGTAACCGTGGTCTTGGAATTTTCTTTCCTGACGTTTCGCCAGCAACTGTGGCAGGCATCTTCAGAGTAGTAACACTGAAGGACAGTGTTACTACTCTGAAGATGCCTGCCACAGTTGCTGGTGAAACGTCAGGAAAGAAAATTCCAAGACCACGGTTACACAGCCCGGATAACCTACAAGAACCAATGAACTCTGACCGTGAAAGCCTTCGACAAGATATTTGGAGGGTTTTGTTGTTCTATTGCAATGTTTAAAGGTGGGTTTTTTCCCCCCACAGACTTTGGCTTGAGCAACTGCGCAAGTATCTTGGGTTACTCTGATCCTTTCAGCACGCAATGTGGCAGTCCAGCCTACGCAGCACCAGAGCTTCTCGCAAGGAAAAAATATGGTCCCAAAATAGATGTTTGGTCCATGTGAGTGTCTGACTTTGAAAAACCTACTTGTTTGGATTTTTCCCCCTCCTCTGTCTTTTGACCTTTATGTTAGCAATAGCATGAAGTTCTAATTGGAATTGTTGCTAAAGAAGAGCATCCCACTTTGGAAAAGGGAGTATAGTGCTAGTGATTGTAATTGTTAGTGTTGTTATACTTGCTAAGAGTCTTCCAAGCTCAGATGATAAGTCCATTCTTTAGAGTGATTGCAATCTATTGTTTACAGTTTATTTTGACTATTAAAATTCTCAAACTGCAGGCTAAGGTTGATTCTGAGAGAGGGAGCAAAGGTTACCAAAGCGTGCTTCTGTGTTGCTGTGCTCAGTCAGGACTTAATAGAGCTCTGAATTCTTCTTGAAAATTGCACAATGCCCATCCCCAAAGGCAGGGTAGTGCTACTTGCTCTTTGAAAGCAACACCAGTTCAGAAAAGGCTAAATTTCTCTCTGCAATTTTCCTGTTGCTCCTTTGTTTACATCCTCTGCAACTATTTCTTGGGTTCTACAGCTTTCCAGTATGAATAGTTAATTGGCAGGTTTGCTGGGGGACAGGGTTAAGTATCAGTACTTCATGGATGAAGGAATTAAGTACTGCTTTTCACTTTACAGCCAAAGCTACTCTCATTACTATATAGAATTTTTTATTATTGTTATAGCACTATTACAAAATTGGAATAATTAAACATAAAAAATAAATCAACAGGACTACAAAGTGATATCACTTTATAGTCCTGTTGATTTATTTTTTATGTTTAATTATTGCAATTTTGTAATAGTGCTATAACAATAATAAAAATTCTATATATTAATGAGAGTAGCTTTGGCTGTAAAGTGAAAAGCAGTACTTAATTCCTTCATCCATGAAGTACTGATAATTAACTATTGAGTCATTCATGGATACTGTGACTAGTCTTTCGAGAAAACAAGCAGTGATCACTTATGCTTGAAGTGGAGGACAAGAAGGAAAAATTAAAGGAACTATAACCCTTAAAAACCTCAATAGCACTTTGACTGTTCGCACTGGACAGCCTGGAGCTGCAGTTGTACACCAGCATGGTGTAGTGGTTAAGAGCGGTGGACTCTAATCTGAAAAACCAGGTTTGATTCCATACTCCTCCACATGAAGCCTGCTGGGTGACCTTGGGCCAGTCACAGTTCTCTCAGAAAGTTCTCAGCCCCACCGACCTCACAAAATGCCTGTTGTGGGGAGAGGAAGGGACTGTGATTGTAAGCTGCTTTGAGACTACTTAAGGTAGAGAAAAGTGAGATATAAAAACAACTCTTCTACTACTCTCCATATTTTTTTGGATTGCCATAAGTCAGATCTACAAAAGATGGGGGGGATTCTGATATGCAATGGGTTGCCAACAATGTTGCCTGTATTCACTAAAAAATGGAGTAAACAAACTATGGTAATCTCAGAGTTAATGGATAGTATGGAAGCAAACAAGGACTCTGTATTCAGTGCACTGTGATGAAAGCAAGAGAAATGTTAGCTGAAGAAACTTAGAAAATGATTTCCTTTTGAAGGAAGTGACATGAGTTTTTCAGTGACTGTACAATGTGAGTCATAAGAATTTAGTGTGCCACCAGATAATGAAGTAGAATTGTTGGATGTGTTTCAGAGAATTTTCGGGCTGCCCTGTACTATTTGAATTCATTCCATTGATATCAGTTGGGTTAGAGCAGCGATGAGTTTTATCCCTCGGTTTTTGGATGTTTCTTTTTGCAAGCAGCTACTTTTGAGAGGGTTATTTTTGTTTAATTGCTGGAGCCCATCAATGCTGGAGAGAAAACCCAAAGCAGAACTGTCATACGGCTCCTTAATTGGTTTCTCCTATATAGGGTCATCCATCCACAGCAAGCTGGAGCTGCAGAATTAAGGAGCTCTTACTGTGCCATTAATTCAGACCAAGGGAATGCCACTGTTCTTCTATATGTCCTTTAACCTGCATCAATAAATTTAAGAAAAATATACTGTTTAATGTATGGCATTTTCCTCTATAGTAGAGGCTATACCTTATAACGTACTGATTTGGTCCTTCTGTTTTTCACTGCTGAGCGCATGGAAGCTGTACAGTGTGAGAGTCAATACCCGAGGCAACCTCTGTACACATAAGTGCAGCCAAGAGATGTCAACACCTCTTTAAACTGAGAACCATGTCTTTCACCAGCATCCATGTTAGATAATTTGGACAGAAAGTGCAAATCTCTTTTTTCACTCCTTTGCATTATGTAGCATCTAAAGCCAGTCTTTGCTCCCAAGGTGGATTCATATAAATCTGCCTTATACCGAACTGCACCATCAATCCATCTAGCCCAGTATTGTCTGCTTCGTCTTGCAGCAGTTTTCCAGACATCCAGGCTGAGAAATGTCTCTCCCAGCACCAGCTTCCTGAGATCCTTTTAATTGGAAATGCTGGGGATTAAACCTGGGACATTCTGCAGGCAAAATGGGTGCTCTGCTACCAGAATGGGTGCTCTACTGATCCACAGCCCTCCACCGTAATTTTTCTGTGTTTGGCCAGCCAAATAGAATCTGGTTTTCAAAGTACGTTTCTCACAATGTGTTGAGATAAATAAGCAGAAAAGTGTTCAAATTAACGAGATAGCATGGTCTACAGTAACAAAGGCAGCAAGTAAATCCAGTAGGAGTAACAAACAGGCATGACTTTTGTCTGTATTCAGATTGAGATCATAAAGCCACCTGTGCCATCTCTGTTCTCTGCCTCTGGAGAACAATGTAAGCCATTTGCTGATGCCATTGGGGAGAAAGGTAGGGTATAAATTAGCCTGACCTGAAGCCAGACTGAAAAGAGTCAAGAGTGCAAGAAGGCCACCACTGCTCCCTCCCTCACATGAAGCTGCCTTATACTGAATTAAATCATTGGTCCATCAGAGTCAGTATTGTCTACTAAGACTGGTAACAGCTCTCCAGGGTCTCAGGCAGACAGAGATGTTTCACATTACCTACTACCTGATCCTTCTAATTGGAGATTGAACCTGGGATTTCCTGTATGCCAAGCAGATGCTCTTCCACTGAGCCATGGCCCCTCTCCAGAAAGGGCAAATTAGGAACAGAGTGATTACTGGCCACATCACTTTTCTGTAGGGATGATTTTTTAAGTTGGAGTTGGATGACTGCCTTTTTGAATGGCAAGGGAATGTGCCCTGAGTTAGTGACTGATTTATGATGGACCTCAATGACTCATTTATGTGGTCATTGACCAGTGGAACTTCTGGTGGAATATCTCTGCATGTTTCAGTTTTTTCCCCACTACTCCTCTTTTCCAGTGGTGTGAATATGTATGCAATGCTGACTGGAACACTGCCATTTACCGTGGAACCATTCAGTTTGAGAGCTTTATACCAGAAAATGGTCGACAAAGAAATGAATCCCCTCCCCACTCAGCTCTCCACAGGTAAATAATATATCACTTAAATACTGTTACATTTTTAGTCCATACAACCTTCACCATTAATTTTGTGGACCAGCCCTTTAGTTTCCTTTAGGCAACAGCTTTGGGCACACCTTTACTGGATCTGCTGACTGAACATGCTGTGACGAGTATTTACACACTTGCTACTTCACAATGTAAAATTGTTAGGAGTTTGTAGTGTTTTAAAAAATCAAATTATATGCAGACTTCCTCAAAGTTGAGCTGTGCAGGAGTAAATTCTATTGACCTAACTGGAATTTACAAAAATATTAGTCTGTCTTTCATGTGTTCCACTGAGATTTGTGGAACCATCCAGCTTTGGGTTAGTGGCTATTCTTGTCAAATCTTCTCCACTTGCACATTTCTAAACTTTAGTTTCTATCTTTTTTGGCCCTGGAGAATTAAACAAAGGCTCCGTTTTGGAGTTTGGTGCTGTTTATTCATATTCAGCAGTACCTGCATGAGGAACATTTTCTCGGGGAAAGTCCTTGTAGTAGAACTTCACAAGAGAGCTGGGATCCAGGAGACTTCCCAGAAGTTGCCATTTATGTTGATTAAAACATATTCAACATTCCAGGGATTATATATACAGGAGTATGTTAACTGCTATATGCCATACTAGAACTTCAGGCTTTGATTTCTATTGAAATTACTGGCAAATTCTTGCAGGCTTTAGAAAAAAAATAGCCTTTTGTATATGGAAGTCATAGTATCCCATTCTATGTTTAGTTTCAGTAGGAGGTAAGCACATACTGTAATGTGAACGCCTCTGAAATAATACATAAGAGTTATTTGTGGTGGCTTGTTTGGCCAGTTGGGCATTGGATGTTTGGAGCTATATAGTTATAAATCTGTTCCTTAATGAATCATTTATTGTTTACTTTAACTTAAGTAGTTTCAAACTAAATTGACTCTGTTGTTTATGACAACTATTGAAACTGGTCATTCGGTCAACGGAATACTTCAAATATTTGCATTTCAGTGGCCGAATGAAGTTAAACAGAAAGTTTCAGTATTTGTTTTGGTAGGGGTATTTTTTTTTTATCAAGAACAACATTGGGGCCAGAAAGAGTTAATTTTCATCCAGAAAAATACAATTGAAGCCCAATACAATGAAAGTAGTTTGTTTTGACAAACAGAGGTTTAATGTATCTCTGGACTTTTGGTCTTTATATCAGTAGACCACCAGAATTCTGCACTGTACTTCAGAAGTTTCACTTGCAGCATTAGACGATTGTGATCATCTCTAGGAAAACCTTTTGATTAATTGATTCTCCGGGGAGAATGGCACACTGTTTAAAAAGCAAATGCCCTCTGTGGCTGTTACTTGGCGACCACAACAGTATTGCCAGGTGAAGCCTTCTGTCAGTAAAAGGCAAGGGGGGGAAGGCATGAGCCCTTTCCAGAGTTGTCTTGACTTATGAGTGGGGACTTGTCAGGGCGAGGGCCGGCAGCAATCACTGGGTCTTCCATGACTCTCTCATGCCAGGTTGCTCACTACTGTTCAACAGTGGCCACAACGTGACAGCCAGTGTAGTGGTTAGAGTTTCAGACTAGTATCTGGAAGTCCCAGGTTCAAATTCCTACTCCTCCATAAAATCTTGCTGGGTGTCCTTGGGCCAGTCACACACATTCAACCTGGCCCACCTCACAGGACTGTTACAAAGATAAAGTGGAAGAGAATTATGTCAGCTGCTTTGGGTCCACGTTGTGGAGAAATACAGTGTAAAAATTTCTCTCTCTCTCTCTCTCTCCCTCGACCTCCTACAGCTTAACTTATTAGTTTTAAGCAGGCTACTAAAATATTTAAAAAGTAGACCACGTCGGCAAAAATTAATTTCAAGGTCATAAATTTTCTCAATTGAAAGACTGATAGATCTACTATTACCTTCTAATAAAACAAGTAATGTCTCTGCCTAATCTATATTTTGGAATAAAGGAACAATTAAAAGATTTCTAACCTCAATAAGATAGTTGCATTCAAAAGTCATGTGATAAGAGTATCTACAGTACCTGCATCACAGTCACATACTCTAATCAGAGCAGGGAATCTTAATACACATCCCTTGCAAGACTCTATATCAGGGTGTCAAACATAAGGCCCGAAGGCCCCTTGAGAGCTCTTATTGGGCCAGTTGAGGCAGCCACCCCACCACTCTCAATCTGGGCTGGCAAGGCATGACCCGCCCAACCAAGTGACATTTATGTCATATCCAGTCCTCATAATAATTGAGTTCGACAGATGGTAAGTCATCTAGATGGTAAGTCATTTAGGTGTGCCAACATAAAGGCGTGCTTATACCAAGGAACAGTCCAATGTGAAAAGTAGTCAGGAAGCTGGCGAGATAAAAAGATACTGACAAATCGGGTAGAACAAACACATTGTGCTCTACAGATTGTACTGTTGTCATTGTACATCAATAAACGTTTCTTAATCATGCTCATAGCTTCCTGTCTGATGGCTGATTGAGAATCTGAAGTCATTGCTCTACAAGTTTCTCCCAGTGGGAAGCATAAGAATCCCCCCGATCAGTCTTGGGTGTCAGAGTGTATAATTGTAAGTTTAGTTTAAAAAATAGCTGATGGGGGGCAAATGAATTGTAGTTCGGTAGGCACATGGAAAGGAGAAAATGAAGCGAGGAAAGGTGAGTATATGGGGGCTGCCAGGAGGAAGGAAGGAGGAAGTAGTGTGGGGAGAAGAATATGGGGAAGTAGTGTGGGGAGAAGAATATGGGGAAACCCTTGGAATACTTTGCAGGTTCCCCGCCATGCAACAGGGCCTAATCCGATGGCCAGCACTGCACAACTCAGCCAGACTTTTCCCAGGGAGAGGCTGCCAGGGGTAAGGAAGGAGGGGAAACTGAAGATGGGTTGTAGATATAAAGATAAACTTGCTGATGAGTGGGAAGGAGAGATGGAGGCTGGTAAATGGGAGAGGCTGTGGAGGCTTTCAGGGAAGGGAAAGAAGAAATAGCGGTAGAGTGGGAAATACGATTCTCCCCCCCCCCGCCTGCAAGTCCTCACAGGTCCACTGCTTGTTATGTTATATATATAAAAAAAAGGTAAAGGTCCCCTGTGCAAGCACCAGGTCATTCCTGACCCATGGGGTGATGTCACATCCCAACGTTTTACACTTTGTTTACGGGGTGGTTTGCCAGTGCCTTCCCCAGTCATCTTCCCTTTACCCCCAGCAAGCCAGGTACTCATTTTACCAACCTCGGAAGGATGGAAGGCTGAGTCAACCTTGAGCCTGCTGCCTGAAACCAACTTCCGTTGGGATCGAACTCAGGTTGTGAGCAGAGCTTGGACTGCAGCTTGCCACTCTGCGCCACGGGGCTCTTGTCTGCAGGCTTACGGTCTACAAGGCCAACACCATCAGGAAAAGGGAAGAGGCTCAAAGGGGTAAAGGACAGCAGAGATTAGATTACAGGCTTGGGAAATGAGATGTTTTCAAACACTTTTTCAGATACTTGTAAGGAGAAAGATGTGTGGATGACAGGAAGCAGGGAGTTACAAAGAAAATGAGGAGTGCAAGAGAGAGTACAGAGAAGTTAAACAGACGGAATAAATTTGAGGCTTTGCCAAGAGCAGACTGTTGGCAGAGTGATAATGATAAAGTAAATGAAGAGATAAGAAAGAAGCAAAAGTGAAGAAATTTATGAAAACAAAGTATTAACTTAAACTTGATCCACTAAGGAACAATGTCAGTGAAGATATCAACAAAGGAGAAACATAAATAAAACAAGATACAGGGGGGAGAAACTCCAAATTAAAAGCAGAATTAATAATTGAGAAGGTGAAGCTGAAAGGAAAGTAAACCAGAGGGAAGACAATTACAATAGTTTGGCTGGGAAAGAATTAGAATAAATTGATGACTGAGTGAGAAGAAAAAATAATTATATTTAACAGTACTTAAAAGCTGAAAATGCCAAGTTTCTATTAAAACATAATTAAAAATAAGAGAAAAAGAGGAATTAATGTTGTATATGAGACAGTCTCTTCCGCCTCAGACCAGTCCGAGGGGGAGTCAGCGCTCGACTCTCCCTCAGACGTCGCCAGGTTGCCGCAGGACACACCTTGCAGGCAGCCTCTGGCTTCTCTCCTCCCCGGCAGTCAGACTTCTCTGGCCTTATAAACCCTCCAGGCCAGAGAAGCTCCTCCCAAACTCCGCCCCATCCCTCCCCCTGGAAGTCCATATAAGGGCTGGCAGACTCCACCTCCCAGCCACGAGACGCCGGGCGAGGTCCGCGCCTGCTCCCTGCCCTAGCCCGCCCGCACATCAGCTGGGGAGCGGCGCGGTCCGCTACCGCCAACGCCCCGTTTGCGGCGGTCCGAGGGCGCGCTGTTCCCGTGGCTGCAGCAGTCAGACTTCCTCCTTTCCTGCCGGCTCCCAGGGCCGCTGGAGAAAAAGAAAGCATTGTTGGAGCGGCCCTGGATGGACCGTCAGTGAGTGAGGGGGCGGAGCCCAGGCCCGGGAGATGGGGGTGGGGGCCTCTCCCGGGACACACTGGACTCATCCAAAGCTTCAGTGCCAAGGGACATTAAGAATTTTCAAAGTAAAAGAGAAATAGGACAATAATTACCGTGCATTCCCGAGATTCGGTGTACGGGAACGGTGGGGAGAAGGCGCAGGCAAGCCGCCTCCTAAAGCGTTCCCCGTACGCCGAAAAAACAACTTTTCACTGCTTTTTTTTTGTTAAACGGGGCCTTTAGCCCCATAGAGAACAGCAAGGCTGCGCCTGATAAAAAGCAGGCACAGCAACGCTGTTCTTGGCACCAGCGTAATGGGGCGAAAGAGTACAGGAAGCTGCCTGCCAGCGGCTCCTCTCCCCAGTCTGCCCCAGGAACTCCCCGGGAATGCTCCCCCACACCGGCGCTGCAAGTCTCTGCTGTGGTCTGTGCCATGGGGAGACTGCGCTGGCGGAGGAGCGGCGCACAGCTCCGCGGCGCTCAGCCGATGACAGAACTGCCCTCGCCGCCAGCGTAAGTGCATCTTGTGCTGCTGTGATTACACGCACTTACGCTGGCAGTGAGGTTACACCTCCTCCTAAGAGGAATCGACCCCCAACCTCAGGAATGCACTGTTAGAGGAGAAGATAAGGTCAAGAGGAGGTTTCCTCTGAAAGATAGAAACTATAGCAAGTGTAGCAAATAAAGGTAAATACTAGGGTGGGGGGAGAAATCCGTTAAAAATATGAAATAGAAACAGAAGAATAGTGGGAGTAAGAAATAGATGTGTTACAAAATCTTGGAGCAATCAACAAGGCTCTACAAAAAGGCATACACTTTTTTTGGAAACTAGGTGTTCATCTGCCCTTTGGATTTGTGATCCATTCTGCAGCCATATTAGCTTTGAGTACACTATATGCATGGGCAAGACCACTGTCAAAGCAGGATTCACTTGTGAGACATATTTTCTACTCAAAGTAGTAAATGTTTTGTTGTTCTATTATTTACACAGTGCCTTATTCTCAAAAACATTTCTACATTTAAATATCATTTTACCCACTCATTCACATCCCTGATGGGAGCAATGGCCAACATAGTTCATTTTTAAGATTGATGTGTATGGCATTTGTACCTTTGTCCTGGACTTTAGCGTGAAGATCTGTTACATTGAGGTGGCAGGGGGAGATTCGTGAAAGAACTCTTGGGGAAAAGAAGTTTTCAGAAACGAAACTGGTCATGGTCACTCGCCATACTACAGTTTTATTGACAGGACTGTGGCCTGTAGCAGCAGAACATTTCCTTAATAAAACCCCAACTGTGGGGTAGGTTTCCACGCCTGGACCTTTTTTCAGCTGCTGTAGGATCCCTTCTCCATTCAGCTATAAGCAGAATTGAAATGGAAGCTCCATGCGGTACTTAATAGAGCTTTGAATCATAAAAATCAATCCCTGTGGGCAACATGTGTTTATTCAAGTGTCCAAAAAGATCACCGCAAGTCAGTTCTTTTAAAAAAGAAAAGGAGCACAGAAAAACCCTGTGATGTAAAGGATTGCCAGAGCGGCGTCATCAGAATTGTCTGTTCAAACGGAGTGAACAAGTAATGGCAGTTCCGACGGCTAATGTGGAATCACCCATAGGCTGGATTTATATCCACATCTGTATAGACCTAAGCCTGTCAAAACTAGTGGTATTTTTCTTCCCTCATCATGGTTATGCTCACAGGAGAGAAAAATGAAAAACTGTAACTCTGGAGATGACCTTTAGTTATTTTGCACATATGACAGGAAACCGTTCTGGAATCTGGAATGATGTGGTTACATCTTAAAACACTTACGCCTTAATAAACACATGCTGGCTACTCAATTGGCTCTGAACAGTGGTTCCACATTTTGCCAGAATGGCTTCAGGAGGTGGATAGCACATCTGTTCCATGTTTAGCATAGAACAAGTGTTTCCAGCTGTCATGAAACTGACCCAGGAAAGGGAAGAGAAAGTTAACTTGAACAGATTCTGTGACGTATGACAGTTAAGAAACATTGTGGGGGTTTAGAACCTATATAAGGCTGATTTATATGAGACAGTTTTTGTACAGAAGTAGGATGCTGGAAACAAAAAACATATGCACATTGTCTGAAGTTGTATACAGACTGCCTTTTGGTACATCCCGTTAAAATAACATGATAAATAACCAAGATTGCTTCAGGGCCTCTTTCAAATGCCCCAAAATGCATGTATATTTGTTTTACATTTGAAGCAGTTTGTGTATATTTTACACTCCTAAAAGGGTTGCCAAAAAAGCTGATCTAGGAGGAGAAAACTATGGGGTTTGTCATTCTGGGGTTTCCAGTTTATTTACACAAGACGTCTGGGTAGGTCTGACATGAAGAGTCCTAGAAGGAACCTTTGGGGGGAACACTGCAGACTCTCAGCAGCTCCGTCCTCAGGTGTCATTCACGCACACAACATCATCTCATGTGAAGCATCCCTCAGAAACAAGATAGATGCCTAGAGAGAAAAAAATAGATTCCTCAGAATGCAGATAGAAGAATAAGGATCTGAATGCTTCCCCACCCCCATAAAGAAAATTTCCAGCATGTAGAACACTAGTGTATCAAAGAAGACCAGATCAGAACTCAGCTACATGATATACGAGCTTTCCACGTGCAGTTTTTTTGACGTGGGGGAGCATTCAGGTGTGCAAGCCCCCACCTGCATTTATGATACACTAAAAAAAATAATAACTTTAGGTCACCCCTTAAAATATCAGCTTCCAAGAGACTTTCCTCCCTTCCGTTAGTTCAAATTTGATACCTGGTGAAACTGTTGGGCAGTATTATAAACTGAATTGTTTGTTAGAATATGCGATGGGGAAAGGAGTGATGTTCTGTCAAGTTAATCGCAGTGTTGTTTCCCCCTTTCAAATACCAGTCCTTCGATTAGGAAAGTGTTAAATGTGCATGTGGACATCCACTGTGCCAGCAGGAGTGGGGAGGGTAGAGATATACCTCCCACATTTGCACAAGCATTGGCTTCAAGCTGTCAAGGAAATATGTCACTTGTCCACAGTCGACTTCTATCCCCCCCAAAAAATGATCCTTTCACTGCCTAGGGAGTTGCCTCATGGTATTCTTTTCTTTGAGCACTATTCCATTAGCCGCCGCCACCCCCAATATTTTAAGTAGTGAGTGATCCCCCCTCCCATTACCAAAATAATCACAGGGGAGAGGAACTAAGAGTTCCTTTGTGGGGCAGGGGGAGGAAAGGGGAAAAGAAATCAAGGTACACATATGTTCCTTGTGTTATTTATTTATTTATTTACAAAATTTATGCCTTATCTTTCTGCCCTGATCTGGGCCACCAATTATTTGTGAGCCCTTGCCTCCAAGGGTCTAATCGACATCATTCTTGTCTTAAACTGGACAATATCCAGGCCCCGATCAACAGAAATAAAATCCCAGCTGGATGTTTAGCACAGTTGCCATGCTATAAAAGTCTCTCATATTCCGTACTGCACTGGCAACATCCAATCCTGATTTATAGGATTAAAAAGCCTTTCTCTTCCTTGTGTCCTGTTCTGCTATGGAACATGAGCACGCTTCCTTTTTCTGACCATGTGGAAAGTGTTTGACATCATTGTCTGATCTGAGTACAGCCAGAGGAGTACATTGGCACACCTGTGAGTGGATTACACATCAATGCAACCACAGATGACAGCCTTTTAAAGGCAAATTGATCTTTTCTTTTAGTAACAGAAGATGACATCATGTCCAGACTGTTGCATCATTTCCTTGTAAACTGCTCTTCCTACAGAAGAGGTGCAGATATAGTGTAGATATATATGAAATCTGCCATTTTTATTTTCATTACTGTGTTTTATAGCAGAAGGAAAAGATTGTTGTGGTCACGTTTCCCAAGCACTTGTGTGGCATTCATCCAGATTTTTTTGGCACTCTGTCAGAAGGTTTCCTCTGGTCACCAGTGAATGGACCAGATAGGCCACTCAGACACTAGCACGTGGCTGTTCTTGTGCAAGTGAAATGCGAGTCTTTCTCTTTGAAACGGGCAAGCCTTCTAACTTTTCAGTATACTATCCTTTTAAGACTGGGTTTTGCATTTCTCTTTTAAATTATTGAAGGAAGACTCATGATTTAAGAGAGCAGACATAAGTATTTGAAAGGCTGTCACTTAGAGGAGGGCAACTGCTGTTCCTGTTGGCAGCAGAAGATAGGACTCGCAATATGGGTATAAATTACAGGTGGAAAGGTACCGGCTGGAGATTGGGCGGGGGGATTTATAGTAAGAGTAGTTCAGCAACGCAATCGGCTGCCTAGGGAGGTGTTGAGCTCCTCCTCACTGGCAATCTTCAAGCAGTGGCTGGATGAACAGCTCTCAGCGATGCTTTAGGCTGATCCTGCATTGAGCATGAGTTGGGCTAGATGGCCTATATGGCCTCTTCCAACTCTGTGATTCTATCATTCTATAAAATAAATGACTGTAGTAAAAGCTCACAATTTCTTGATAGTTCCAAAATGTGGGCACCATGACCGAGAAGTTGCTTTCTTGGGTTGTGACCCATCTAGCCTTAGATGGCAGGGGCACCCAAAGCGGCACCTCCAAAGATGACCAGAGTGGTTCATATGACAGGATGGTTCATATGGGAGAAGGTGGTCCTTAAGGTATGCTGGCCCAAAGCCATATAGAGCTTTAAAGGCACCTTGAATGGGACCCGGAAGCTTGAATTGGAGTTGGAAGCAAATTGGGAGCCAGTGTTGATGGATATGGCCCCCAGTCAATGTTCTGGCTGCAGTATTCTGCACCAAGTATAGCTTCCAGACAGTCTTCAAGGGCAGCCTCACATACAGTGCAGTGCAGTAATAAAATCCAGATGTTACCAGAGCATTCACAAAGTACAGTGGCAACATTTCCCCACAGAAAGGTTTGCAGCTGGTTCACCCTTGCCACCACTTCCACCTGTTTATCCAACAGGAGGCCTGGGTCCAGGGGCACCCCCAACCTATGAACTTGCTCCTTTAGGGGAAGTACAACCCCATTCAGAACTGGGCATATCCAGTTTCCTGGGTCAACCCTTCCACCTATAGCACCTCTGTTCTGTCAGAGTTACTTTTCACTTTGTTAGCCTTCTTTTATCCTAAAACTGCCTCCAGGCACTTGCTCACAGTTTCCACAGGCTCCCTGGGATCTACTGGAATGGTGAGATAGAGCTGAGTGCCATCTGCATATTGGTGACCTTTCCCAGTGGCTTCATATAGATGTTAAAAAGCATGGGGGACAAGAAGTAATCTTGAGGAACTGCAGAGGCCCAAAGGTGGAGCCGCAGTCCCCCCCGCCCACCATCTGAAACCTACCCTCGAGATAGGATTGGAACCACCACAAAACGGTACCTCCCCATCCCAGCCCGGATAGGCAGTCCAGAAGAATACCATGATCAATGGTATCAAAAGCCACACGAAGAGAATTAACAGGGTCACAGTCCCCCATCTATCTCTCAACACATGTCATCCACCATGGACCCATCCACAGACTCATTAGGCAGGCTGGTATGTCTCTATCCTAGGTTTGCAGCAAAATCCCAGAAGTGAGGGTTTTTTAACTCTTACAATTTACAGGGGAAAAACATGTTGCAACATCTTAGCCACCATTTTGGGGGGTTGACTAACAGCTCCGATAAACATTGCCAAAATGGCAGCAGCAGTGAGAACTGCAGGGAGGAAGGAGGCAGCAACAGTAGTGGGGGAGGCTGTGGGCAGTGGGGGGGGGCAGAAGGGAGTGGAATTTCCCCTCTGAGTTCCTCATGGTCCTCCATTTGTATCAGTATACAGTGATTTACTTCAGAGGGTTCTGGTGGGTTGAAAATTGCCAAAAACGGTAATGTGCAGTATAAATATTTTATAAATTATGAATAATGAATCAGATGTTTTGTTACATCTTTTCAATATTCAGTGGGTTCATTCAGTTGGCTATGATTTGTTCCAGATGCGTGGAATTTGTAGCCATTAAACTTATTTTTGCAGAGTATCCTAATTCATCCTTAAAATCCCAGGGACTTCCAAAACTCATTCTTGTAAAAAACATACTTCGGTTTGTCATTATATCTGAGCATAGCCATTGAGAATTTTACAATTGCTGTAAGCGGCTTTTTTTTTTTTTTACTTCAGTCATAAGTGCATTGCATCCTGTATTTTGAGAGAGAGGCTGAGAGTTCAAATTATATGAAGTAGTACTCTATATTGATTTCTTTCTGGAAGTACATAAAGCTTATTTTACACTACATACAAGTTATTATTTTTCTCTCCTATTTAAGGGGTGTGTGTGAGAGAGATGCCCTTGCCCCCATCAACGTGTTTGGTATGGAGGCTTCCATATGCCTGCAGTGGCCGCCCACTCCCTTCATGGAACACGAGCACAAGTCATTAAGCTGTCTTCTCCATCCATGTGAACAGGGTTCCCTTCAAGAGGCTGCAGACACTCCAGTCTGCATCCACATCAGAATGCTTCTCCATGTCATAAATAAAAGGCTCCTCGCCTGTGTGTTTCTATTGGACAATGATCTTAAGCCGCCCAATTACGGACCTGGCTTGCTCCTGTGCTCCCATTGGACAATGGACTACTACCTGCCAATTGCGGACTTGGGGGATGTGGCTCTGGGTGGTTGGGTTGTGCATATAAGCTAGGGCATTGTGCCTTAGAGTCACAGTGCATTCCTGACTGGAAACCTCCGCCTGTCGCAAAAAAAACGTGCAACCCTCATAGGGGACATTCCCAAGCCGAAAGGGGGCATTCCCAAGCCGAAAGGGGGCATTCCCAAGCCGAAATGGCTCAGGAGGCTGTCTAACGGCGCCCCCGCCCCCTGGCCAGCATCATAACGCCCCAGGAACGCCTCCTGGGACACCGTTACACCTCGGGAACGCCTCCCGGGACACCGTTGCGCCCTGGGAACGCCTCCCGGGACGACGATGCGGCCTTTGCCGGACGCCAGCGGCAGGATCCACCGGCGTCTGGGCCCAGCACTGCCGTGCCAGTAACCGGAGACTGGCGTCCGGCCCTGTACACCGGCGCTGGGGCTACAAACACCGCTGTGCGCCTCCCAGATGCCGGCGCTGTGGGTCCTTGCGCTGGCGTGGGCCTTTGCCAGCCTCCTGAAAACTTAGGAGCGGGCCGCCAGTGCAGCTCAGTAATACACATTTAGAGTTCCACTAGCGTTCTACAGTTACAGTTGAGGTCACTTAAGCATGTAAATAAACGGTTATGTTGGAACTCTGTCTCCCACCTCGTGCATCACCCACGCACACATAATAAGTAGTATATTTCTGGGTTAAAACATCTTTGTTAAGGTTATTTTTCCCATTATTACTCAGCGGCTGAATTCAGTTACAAATATATATAACACTTGTTCTGTTTTTCCTCAATGTCTTTGCAGCAGCTATAAACTTCCTGCGATCTCTGCTAGAGCCAGATCCCGCAAAGAGGCCGAACATCCAGCAAGCTTTAGCAAATCGATGGCTTAATGAAAATGGCAAGCCATTAAACAGTGTCACTTATCCAAACAGGTAAAGTACAAAATACAGGCTGTACCAGGTAAGGTAGCTCTGCTAATGGAATAAAATTCCACAGAAGTTAGTATAGCTTGCTGAAATGAGAGAAAAGGCTTGAGTAAGCTCATACTCCTAGCCACTTTGGTACACCAGCTGTCATTTCAATTTCTCCTGGTTTGTGTTAATAGTTAACATTAGGCCACTCAAGATATAAGGTATATACGGTCTTATATTTAATGATTTTTCAAACATTTCTTGTTATACTGATAATATTGGTCATATTAATTAGGCTCTCTTTTTTTATCCCTCCTCTTAAGGTTTTCTATTTTCAGATAAAAATACCTTATAGGGTGTATTTCCGGATTTGTTTTTAATAATCATGTTTTGTATTTATGACCACTGATGAAGGCCCAGTAGTCCGAAACACATATGGTCCTGAATTGGTCATTTATAATGAGTGTATCATCAGTTTTGTTTGAAATCTTTGGAACAGTTTATACTGATATTTTTTTATTTGTAGCCTGTATCCCAGGCCCTGTGTTTTTTAACAAACTTATATGTGTACACTATATAATAAAATTATTATTTTGATTTAGATTTTATAGTTTCCAGCTCAAACTTTGAGGCTCCCTGTACTTTTCTGGTTCAGTTTCTCCCCCCCCCTTTTGTTGTTGTTTAATTTCATGTTCTCCTTCATTTTATTTCATATAGAACAAGAAGAAAACTTATCTTATGGTTAGTATACTAGAGCTGGCCCTAGGATTGCGGGATCAATTCCTGTATCAGACCAAGATCTCTGGCAAAGCCTTTGGGAAGTTGCATTGCTTTCTCTGTGCCTTTGTCCTGGCCCCGTTAATGTGTGGGATGATATTTCCCAACCTCAGCGAGGGTTTTGTGAGGATAAAAACCTTCAGTAATTATGAGGTGCTAGTTACTATGGTAATGAGGGTTATGTAACACATGGATGCATATTAATACAGCAGAGGAGGCTGGTACCTTTCCTAAGCCTCTAGTTCAGTTTTTACTTGATGGATATCAACATTATTGTGATTATAAGGAAATTAGGAGCTGGCTTCTAGCCACGAAAGTGGTGGGTAAATGAACTTGCAGAAGAAGAAAAAGTGACCGCTTCAGTAGATGAGGGAGGAGGATGCAATGAATCACCTTCAAAGCATTACTGTTCTGCTGCTTAATCTTTGGAGCACTTCAAATGTTCTGAATTTCCTAACCCTCCCCCCATGCAAATTGCGAAACAATGAAAGATATGTATAGATAAATCACATGTGATGATTGCACATGTCTGTTTCTTTGGATGAACTCACAGAAGGAAAAAATGTGTGGCAAAAAGTGTCAACAACCCACACTTGGTTTTCATGTCCTCCAACACATCTGCTGAAGATCTGAATTCTCTTTCTATACCCACAGAGCTGCTTATTCATGTAAACTATCAAGCAGTGATTTTGGACACTCCCAGTGCTAACTGGATAAATTAAATTACACTTCACCCTACAAACTAGATCACTGTCGTCTCTGTGTGGAGCCAAAAAGAAGCTATAGTTTTTATCTTCATAAAAGTACAATTTATTTGAAATATGACTGCTCCCAGTGCCCACTCTCTGTCAAACCTGGACTCCCACCCAAAAAAAATGAAACCAGTGCAGACTCAACCCTGATACCCCATCAGAATTTTTAAAATGATCTAAAAGAATTCGAGTTCAGAAGCACCTTAGAGACAAGTAGCACTATCTGAAAAAGGGAGCCTTGACTCTCAAAAGCTTATACCCAGAAAAGCTTGCTGGTCTTTAAGGTGCTATTAGACTCCAATCTTATGAGCCCCGTGGTGCAGAGTGGTAACCGGCAGTACTGCAGTCCAAGCTCTGCTCACGACCTGCGTTTGATCCCGACGGAAGTCGGTTTCAGGTAGCCGGCTCAAGGTTGACTCAGCCGTCCATCCTTCCGAGGTCGGTAAAATGAGTACCCAGCTTGCTGGGGGTAAAGGGAAGATGACTGGGGAAGGCACTGGCAAACCACCCCGCAAACGCAGTCTGCCTAGGAAACGTCGGGATGTGATGTCACCCCATGGGTCAGGAATGACCCGGTGCTTGCACAGGGACCTTTACCTTTTTTAAGACTCAAATCTAGTTGTTTTACTACAGACCAATACAGCTACCCTCTGACAGAATCTATAGGCAGACAGTCCATTTATGTCAGTGAAGCAAACTCAGGAGAAAAGCAAGAACCAAAGGGGGAGGAAAACAGTTCCAATGACACTCACATGCATTGGCTTGAACTGATTTTGAATTATCCAAAAGTCTGAAATCCTTCTGATGTTCTTGAAAGATATTGTCAAGCAAAGAAAAAATACAATTTGTGCCTGAATGACATGTCACAAAATCACACAAGGTTGGAAGAGACCACAAGGGCCATCCAGTCCAACCCCCTGCCATGCAGGATCCCACAATCAAAGCACTCCCGACAGTTGGCCATCCAACCTCTGCTTAAAGACCTCCAAAGACGGGAACTCCACCCCCACCTCCCCGAGGCAGGGCATTCCACTGTCTAACTACCCTCACTGTCAGAAAGTTCTTCCTAATGTTGAGGTGGAATCGCTTTTCTATTAGTTTAAATCCATTACTCCGTGTTCTAGTCTCTGAAGCAACAGAGAACAAGCTAGTTCCCTCATTAACATGGCATCCCTTCAAATATTTAAACATGGCTATCATGTCACCCCTTAACCTTCTCTTCTCCAGACTAAACAAACCCAACTCCTTAAGTCTTTCCTCATAGGGCATAGATTCCAGACCTTTGACCATTCTGGTCGCTCTCCTCTGGACACGCTCCAACTTGTCAACATCCTATAACATTGTATAACATCTATAATTTGAGAGAAAATGAACAAAGACCATGAAGAGCATGTCCCCAAGAAGACTGCACAATCACCAAGAAATTATTCATGTTATGTTACTTTCATGTAACTGAACAATCATGGTATACACTGAAGAAGTGAGCTGTGACTCACGAAAGCTCATACCTTGCCAGAAATTTTGTGAGTCTTTAAGGTGCTACTGAACTCTTGCTCTTTTCTGCTGCTACAGGCAGACTAACCCATTGTGATCTATATACATGGTATACACTTTTACTTGGTGGTTGTATTGGCCTTACTGGCAGAGTAGAGATACAGCTGAAAAAAATATGAGGAACAAAGAATAGGGGTTAAGAAATATTTTCTTTCAGTTAATTCCATATGGCTTTTTTTAAGCTTACGGCCACTAATTGACTTACTCTCATTTTTCTGAAGGGAATTAATTACTGGCATTTTAATGTTATGCTTCAAAAAACAATTGGCTATACTTTTACTACCCAAAAACGTTAGTAGTGCATACATGAAGTCTATAAGCAATTTTAGAAATCATCCCGAGAGAGAGAGAGAGAGAGAGAGAGAGAGAGCGAGAGAGAGAGAGGTTAATATAATGATGAGAAGGACAATATATATGGTAGTTAAGATTTATAGAGGCAGTACATGGTTCCAGTGACAGTCAAGCACTTTTATGTCCCATTGCTTTCACTGAAAGAATTTGGCAGATGGTTAATACCATACTGTTTGAATTGTTTAAGTCTCTGCTGAAAACAATGGAGCACTTGGATCACACCCATATATTTTGAACAAATGCAAATGCCTTTCATATGCAATATATGTAATAAAAATGCAGCATATTTAATAAGTTTTTGAGAATAAAGCCCTGGAAATGATATTGAACAGAAGCACTGGCCTCTTTTGACAGTATAGCATTAGATAGCATTGCTGAACCTTTTGAAGATCTTCTTGAATGCAATGGGTTGGATCCTACAGATCCATTCAACTAATAATGACAGTGCCCATCCCCAGCACAATAAACCTTGCATCAACGCGATAGGCACTGCCAGTGGAAAGAGCCTTTTGTATCAACAGAAGGCTCTTGGAAAGAAGTGCTGCCGTTAGTGGAATGGATCCATAATCTATGGTATAGTGATGATGTCTAAAAGCTGTTTTAGGAGTTGTACTCTGCACCTTCACAGCTCAGGCTTTACAGTTAAGTAGTAAAGACGTTTGCTTACAAATGCTCACCAACTCAAAAAAGAAATTAGCTCATGTATGTCTGTGTTATGACTGTGCATGTTTCCAGTGCATGTTTATGTATTTTCACTCATTATTTGACCAAACTGACAGTATGTAGAGTCAAAATGCCAACAATATTGGTGCCATAATATGAGCCAGTATCATTTGTCTATTTCGTTTAGATATTATGCAGCTTCACAAGGTCATAGACCTGGTTATTTTTATACACACACACACACACACACACTTTTTTATTACAGGAGGGCAAATTAGTATTGTTGTTACTAACTTCATTTATAGCCTGCCTTTCTCACTGATTTAAACCGGGTTACGGCATATTAAAGGTAATTCAGTCAGACTGTAAAGACCTCCATTAAACAATGCAGTAGAACTAGAATTACAGAACTAGAAAACAATACAACAGAAAACTATCTAAGGCATGACATGCCATCAGTGAAGAAAGGGGAATACAAAGGGAGGTGATAATGCAATAAACATTGCAATAGACTACAGCACTATCCCCTGTAGAAGTAACCTCCTGAGCTTTAAAAATAGCAACGTTAGTTTGTTCCCGTTTCTCTTTTTGTAGAATCCACTTAGAAGATATCAGCCAAAGTGTACTGCTCTACATGACTGAAAAGCTGGGCTATAAGAACAGCGATGTGATCAATACTATCCTTTCTAACCGAGCTTGCCACACGCTTACCATCTATGTCTTGCTTAATAAGAAGTTGGAACAGTATTTGGCAGGCCTGAGAGTAAGTATGGCATTGGACATGATCAAAACCTGAATACAAAAATACATCATCGTTATTATAATTAATCCACATTGAAATATTGACAATCACTAACATTGAGATCTGGACATTATTCTGGTATCCGGTAACTCCCTGTCTGGCTTTCTGCATCCACTTACCCCCACATTCTCCCATATTCCAGCATGACCAACAACAGAACCCAGGATAGGACTATAGGAATGGAGGCTGGCTTAGTTTTTAGTGACTCCTACTAAATTTTGTACAACAAAACAAAAAGGTTGAAATCTGGAGCACGGACAGGAAAAGGACCAGATCTGCTTCTCATCCAAGACAGTGATGATTACTGGCACAGAGAACAGCTTCACTAACACTAAAAAAGTGTTCTGGAATTGCTTACTACCATATCAGAACTCCGCATTCCCACTACATCCACCTCATTCCATGAAATGTTGCTCTTTAAGTTCAGTGGAATCGCAGGAACAGTGTGGGGTACAATATGGAGTCTGCAGTGAAAGGGGAGAATCAGTGAAAATCCCATCTCCAGTTCCACTAACAGAAGAAGAAGAAGAGTTGGTTTTTATATGCTGACTTTCTCTACCACTTAGGAAGAATCAAACAAGCCTACAATCACCTTCCCTTCCCCTCTCCACAACAGACACCCTGTGAGGTAGGCGGGGCTGAGAGAGCTCTAAGAGAACTGTGGCTAGCCCAAGGTCATCCAGCTGGCTTCATGTGGAGGAGTGGGGAAACCAACCCAGGTGACCAGATTAGAGTCTGCCGCTCATGTGGAGGAGTGGGGAATTAAACCTGGTTCTCCAGATTAGAGTTCACTGCTCCTAGCCACCCCTCTTAACCACTATCAATCCAATGGAATTATTGTCAAGAAATCTTTAACTGTTGGCTGACCTACTGATGATGTTTTGAGAGATAAGAATATTTGATATAGATTTTGTGCTAGGGAAAAATTAAAGTTTCTGAAGCCAGAAAGAATACTCATTTGTGCTAAAGGGCTTTTTAGACTGATTGTGTTTGGGTTTACTTGAAAGTAGTTCCACTCAGTTCACAGAGAAACTTCCAAGTGAATGGGCATAGATTACAATTTATCATTCGGAAACTAAACTTGTGATATTCAGTCCTAACATAAAGCTATCATTGAGTGGCAGACGTAAAAAAGCGGGGGGAGATAAAATAATGTGATCTGTAAAACAATCTTTGAAGTAACCTGGTGATTTTTAATGTTTATTATTTTTAAAGTGGATTTGAAAAGTAAAACTTCTGTGGCATTTCTTGACCTTTGCTTCCCCCTTTCCCTGCAATTTAAGCCATTTAAACAAAGCATTTCTCAGCAATGACCTCACACCATAAATCATGTCACAAATCTTTTATTACTTGTTTACCTTCCTGGATATAGGCTCCATTCTTTGCATTCATTTCCTCCATAGATTTCCTATGGCATCTGGGTAAGTTCCATACTGGGACAGATGCTGGATTACCTGTAGTTAAACAATTCCTCTGATGATGCTATAACAGGACTTTTCCTTGCATAATGACCGCTTTATGAAGTTAGGTTGTTGTATCCTTCATGAAGGACTATGAACCAACAGTCATGGTATAAGTTTTAATTGATCAGTCAATTTATTGATTAGATCAACAAATTGATTAAAGCTATATAAATCTGCATATAAATAAAACAGTAATAAAAGATACACTGTTTTTAGATGCTGCATGCATATGACATGTCAGAAGTTGCAATGTCTCATTTATGAGAGAGACATGGAAAAATGCTTCTTCTGAAATGGCACATGTCAATTAAAATTTTTGCAAGTCTTTACATTGAAAATAAATTAACATTTTTGAATGGCAACATTTTTAGTTGATCAAAAGATCTCTGATCAATTAATGTAATCAAGTTTTGACTCCAGTGCAAGCCTGTTGAAATAAGATTCATTCCTTTGACTTTTTCTCTTGCTTGAAATAGCCCAAAGAAACGTTCAATTTAAATCCTCACAATTCTTATGAGTAGCTGCTAGTTCAGAACTGAGGACCAATCATAAAACCATTTTGGTGTGTCAGAAACTAGGTCACCATGCTCACAGCAGAGTGACTGCCCTCTTAGCTACTCATCATGTGCACAACTTGCCTGATATAAGTGTAGAGTGAATTCACAAGTCACTTTATGTTAACATGTCCTCATTAATGATCTTACTCATAGTGAATCACTCAGTCACTATTTCAACCCGAAGACTGCCAGATTAAAGAAACAGGGATTGTAGTTGTTCCCTGTGACATACTTTTAAAGTACACAACCTTTGTCTTCTTGCGTAGTAGGAAGATTCCATAAATAGAGAATAATTTCCTCTCTTCTCCCAGTTTTTGTTGGGAAGACAGAACAACTAGCATTTGTGCATTAAAGCTAGACAAAAAATATTTGGAATGAATTCTGCTTCAAAGCTTTAGGCCATTTCGGCATGGGTTATCTGCCCCGGATTCAATGCTCTTGGAAAGCATTTTTTTTACTCTTTTCTCCACAGCATTGTAGTGCATTCATTCACTTCCTGGCATTCCAATGACTTTTCTCCAATCTTTCTCAGACTTGCTTTGCTCCAAAGTTTTCAGAAAGATTGGCCAGATGGCTGCTGGGGTGAGAGAATTTGGATTTTTCCCACCTACATGGCATCCATTTTCCCACCTACATGGCAGCCATTTTCACTGACCTTGTCCTCACAGCAGCCATTTCCTCTCCCTGCCTTGGGGAGCGGGGAGGACTTTTTATTTTTTTTATAGTGCTATAGTGCTATAGCACTAGAATGTTGCTATAGCAATATGCCACTGTAACAACTGGCGTAACAGTTTCTCTGAATTCTCATCTTTCACTTTTTAAAAAGTAAGTCTCTAGCCATATCTTCTCATAGGAGGGGCTAGAAGCGGAGAATTCAGAGAACCTGTAACTTGTTACAACGATGTGTCAATATAACAATATTCTAGTTCCGATTTTTTTAATTGCAAAAGCTCCAGTAGCTGTGGGGAGAGGGGTGGCCGTTGTTGGAGGACCAGAGATGGGAAACTGCAGGGGAACCTGCCATGTGGAAGCCGCATGGGCGCTGTGCTCTATCTGCAGCCTCGCCAGCAGTGGGGAAACAACACAAGCACTTCTTTGTGTGTAAACTACCTTAGTCTAGAAAATTCTGGATGTTTTTTTTTTAATACAGTTAGAGCTAAAATGAATGAGGAAGTTTTTTTGTAAACTCTCTGTTCCTTAGGTGGCCTTGCAATTTTAAACATCAAGGAAATTGTCTATTTGAATGATTTTAAGGTGCCATATTCCATGTTTCTTTTTCCATTTTTTTGCATATAATTAGTTTCTCTTTTTTTGAAGGGGGTTTATTTAGAGAATGACAACACCCATTATACAGTTTCTCAAGATACAGTTTTATTTGGGGGGAAATATTATTATATTGTGTGATTTATCAGCAATAATTTCTGAAGGGAAATATGTATAATATTTATTGGCCTAAACTGGCAAAGCAGTTCACCTATATAATATGGAAGCCATAATTTGATCCTTTTCAGTGACTATTTTAACTCAGTTGTGTTGTGATTTTCCCATATAAATCTCACATTTATTTTTTTATCTTTCCAGAAGGCAGATATTCCTGATAATGTGTACGTGAACCAACTATGTCAGATAGAAAAATACAAATCAAATAAAGATTCCTATGAGGTAAACCTCCAGTTATACTTCTTTGGAGCTAGGTAAAATTTGGGTGTATCCATTGATTGTTATTAAAACTGATAAATGTTTGGATTTGACAAAATACAAAAAGCATTCCATGCTCCAAAGACTTTAAATAATGGCTGGCGGGGGGGGGGGGGAGAGTTTCAAATGGCTCACCCGAAAATGTGTCAAAGCACCAGCCCTGGTTATACCTGATGGCAAGGATCGAACTCAGGTCATGAGCAGAGCTTGGACTGCAGTACTGCAGCTTACCACTCTGCGCCACGGGGCTTCTATTGTATATCATAACAGCTAAATTAACCTGATATTGAATGCAGTTAAAAGGTCTCAGTATTAATACCATGGCTGGAAGAATCCACCTCTGAACCTAAAGCACTGAAAAGACCCACTGCCAGTTTGCTGGGTTAAGTGATCTATTGTTCAAGGTTCTTGTCCTCTTTTGAGTACCTAAAAGTGCTGATTTACAAATTATATTTGTGTCAGCCGCAAGGGATTTGGATCATGGTGGCACTGAGAATTCCCAGACATTGGCAGGTCAGATTAGGATCAGGACTACGACACACATTCAGCCCCATCCATGCCCTGCCCAATTTCCCCAATATGAAATGTCCCATTTGCTCTGTTAGTAAGCTTATGTATAGCCATTGTTTCCCAGTGGAGCAAATAGTAGCTTTCCAGGGTCATCTCAGGTCAAGAAAATGGCACTGAGGGTAGGCTGAAGCCCCTTCTCCCTGAATACCTGCCTGAGAACCACAGAACTCCCAGCACGTTTGTAATTCAAAATACTCATTGCAGCCATGAGGTCTCTGTAATGTGCAGTCAGCCCAGAGGCACTAAAATTATTAATTCCATATCACCTATTTTAAATCTCTAGTCTGCACAGGACTGGACAGTTAAGCAAGGTCGGTACTAGGATGGGATGGGAAACCACCAAGGAAGACTTTGCAGAGGAAGGCAATGGCAAACCACCCCTGCTTCTCACTTGTCTTGAAGGCCCCTTGCTGGGGTTGCTGTAAGTCAGCTGGGACTTGACACACACATTAAGTGCAGAGTGAGTGAACCTCACCAGAATCCCTGTACCCCCATTTATTTCATAAACTGGCTTACGTAATCAGCATTGAAGGGGAAAAAAATCACCTTCCACTTCATACATTAAATATGTATTTGAATCTTCCTTCTAGCCCAACTGTCTACCCCAGTGCTGTCTATTCTGATTGGCCCTGAGCAGGTGCTTAAGGGCCCAGGCAGTGTGCTCTTCCAGCCCAGCTATCTCAAATCCCCAGAGATGCTAAGAATCTAACATTGTTATGGAAATTGTGCATTCTACCATTGACCTACGATCTTTCCACATTTCAGTCTTCATGCAGTTTTCCTTCACAGAGGCTAATCTATGGGTAGGATATTGTAGTGTATGAAATGGCACTCAGTATCTCCATGAACATAGACATTAACCCCGGCACCACTAAACTCAGGTCTTCCTCTCATAGCACAGAAATAATTTATATGAAGCTGCAAGAGTCACATCCGTCTTTCAGGGGAAATATAATGATTGCTCTGGTAATAAGGGCATATTCTCTTTTTATGAATGAGGAAACAAAAAAAAAATGACTAGTTTGTAAAGGAACATACACACTCTCCTGTAGTAGGAGCTTTTTAGACCAGTACTTCAGGTGGAAAAAGGTCCTGCAGTAACTCCTTTCTCACACTTACTGAGCCGATGAAGAGCTTATGTACAGTTCTGGGGTATACATAGAATCATAGAGTTGGAAGGGACCACCAGGATCATCTAGCCCAACCCTCTGCACAATGCAGGAAATTCACAACTACCTCCCCCACACACACCCAGTGACCCATACTCCATGCCAGAATATGGCCAAGATGCCCTCCCTCTCATGAACTGCCTAAGGTCATAGAATCAGCATTGCTGACAGATGGCCATCTAGCCTCTGCTTAAAAACCTCCAGGGAAGGAGCACTTGCCACCTCCCGAGGAAGCCTGTTCCACTGAGGAACCTCTCTGTTAGAAAATTCTTCCTAATGTCTAGATGGAAACTCTTTTGGTTTAATTTCAAGTGAACAGGAGTAGGAAGAGGGAAAGCAGGAAACATACGAAGACACCTGGGGTCCAACAGGGCTGTGCAAACTAAGGGAGTATTTTCACCCAATCAATCATTTAGCACTTTCATGCAGATCCTCAGGCTTGGATCCAGCTCAGAGCTGCACCTGATGTACAAGTACACTTCGAAGTGGTAGTGTAGATATATCCTAAGGAAAGGATTGTAAACCAGGCAACAAATTATTATTATTATTTATTTAATGTATAACCCGCCCTCCACAGCCAAAGGGCTCAAAATTATTCGGATGTTTCACTATTTGCATTAAGTATAAACTGGCATAATGAATTTATTAATCTAAATCTTGGCCAGAGTTTCCTATTGGTTTAAGAGGGATATTCCCCCTTTTTCAGTCCCATAGAGGTAGTATGAGAAAGACATTAACTGTGAGAAACACTCAGATGCTTTGGTAGCTACTTGAAAGAACCCGATAGATATGCTGTTGAAGTCAAACTGAGTTTCTGTGTTGTTTAGCAACAGGGTAAGGGCATAGTTTCCCTCTGCCACCAATCCTGAAGTGCAGGCACCCTCCTCTCTCTCTTTGTTCATTATTAGACCCATCTGCTCCTGCAGTTTCACTGATGCAAAGTTAACTTGACAGTCACAGCTATATTAAAACCTGTAGCACTGGCAGAAAGAATTCATTTCACAATATTGCTGTTGTGATAATGTGGTCAATTGCAATGTTTCTTTTGGCTGCCTGGCCAGTTAGATATTATTATATATCTGAAATATCTAGAGGTTTTCATGTGTATTCATTGTTAACGTAGGCAAGATATGTTGCAAGCCAGATGTAACATCAAAACAAAATGCTTAATTAATAGGAATATGGATGATTTAAGATATTTTGCTGGTACAAAGATAGAACCACTGTGATCAATAATAGTTCTAATTGCATTCTTTATCAGGTCCTGCCTTAGTGCCGAACTTTAGATAAAATGTACGCCTGCATCTGAAGCCAGCAGGTGCTGGAGGCATACTTTTAGGACCTCTATGGGATAGTCAGATTCTTTCATTTGATATTGACATGCGACTAAGGCAGTGACATCTCGATGTTCTTCAGCAATTGCAGTCAGACAAAACATCACTTTCAATCTAGCTTGCAGCTGCAGAGATCCACTTGTAAAAAGCTATTCTGAACGTAAAGGATACATGAAAGTGCATCAGTGTTACCATGGAGATTCAGGCAGACATCTCCTGGGGTCCTGCTGTACCTTACTGAAAATTCTTCAGTCTAATTTTATTAATCTAAAAAAATGCAACAGAAAATTCTCTCTGGTACATAGTGTTGGATTATTTTAAGCATCTTGGCTTGTTTAAGATTGTTTAAGTGGCCTTGGTAAGGTTGATACCTGTCTGTATAATGGGAATAGACAATAAAGATTGTACAGGGACCATGGTGTATGTGCTACATACACTATTTGACTGTTCATAATACACAGTACTTTTTTGGGGGGGGGGTATTGTTCTGATGAAACTGTTGTAGTAGAAATGAATATCTTGTAGTCTGAAAGACTGGATCAATTCCTAGGGGTTGCTGACCAGTAAAGACTAGCATCTTTCTCTCAATGATCAGAGCTAAATGTGAGTCAACTTGGCCAGTTCTCATAAGATAACCCAACAGAGATCTTAAGTTTTTATGAAATATTCAAACATACGCTATTCCTCTGCACCATCTTGTATTGAAAATATTTTCTCTTTTACAATTAATTTCACTCCCAAGATCTGCCTCCCACTGTTCATTTATCTCCCATGTCCCTACCCTTCTACATATCAGCACAGGTGTTATTGTGCAGTGGTCAGGTGTCCTTAGAGGCAGTAAACCCTCTTTGTGCTCCTGCACCAATGCCCTTACTTAGAACTTTCAAAAATCTAGATACATTGAATTGATACAGTGATGTGCAAATGGAAAAACACCTTTTTAGTTCCACTTGCAAAAGGGATGCTACAAGATCTTGTGCAGCACCTACCATTCCCATCCTAGTTTGCTCATATACACAATTACATATACATGCAATTTCTTGTGAAATAGTCTCCTCCCTCTCCCATCTTGTACCTCTGGGAGCCATTTTGAGAATGAAGAAGCTACTTAAGTTCACTTCCTGGCACTTGCAAATTGGTTGTACACGAGCTTATGCAAGTGCAAATGCAATTGGAGATATAACACTTGACTTAGTGCAAGTGGTTACTAGAGCCTTCTTGCATTTCTGCTTGTGCAAGAGCTCTAACACAAGCAGAAATTCTGCGCTGGATCCAACACACTATCCTATGCATGCACCATTGTAGTCTGGTTTAATCGTTTATTTAGGTATTGGACAAATACTAAAACATAATGTAATTATTTGGATACCATGTAGTAATGGTTAGTTTTTAACATTTGCTGTGTGGCACACTGCATTCTCCCGAAGGTCACAGCTAGTGCCTGTATTCTCCTTGCAACCCCTGCCTCGACTCCTGTTTCCAAACATTGCTGTGTGTCTTTAATGGACAGATTTGGCGTATCCGCTCAGCTGTACCTGGGAAATCTTCCTTGGGTATAAATTTTTATGGAAGGATTTTTGCTACTTCAATAGAAGCACATCAACAAACAATTCTGTAGAATTGTTTATTTGGTAAAGAATTAAAGCGCATTCCTGAAAGGAATGCCCGCTCCGGGCTTAGGAGGCAAACTGGCGGCGTTGCCTCCTAAAGAGGTTTCGGCACTTCTGAAACCTCTGCCCAGCGCCAAAAACCTGTGCAACCCTCATAGGGTATCTTCACCAAAATTAAAAGGGGCATTCCTGAGCCGAAAGTGCTCGGGAGGCTGACTAATGTCGGCCCCGCCCTGCGGCCGGCGCCGGAACACACCGGGAAAGCCTCCTGGGGCGCCGAAACGCCTCCTGGCTCGCCGCCACAGCCTGTGCCGGTGGTCAGAGGCCAGGAAGAGGCGGCGGCAGTCGGGGAGCGGCGCCCGGCCCTGCACACCAGTGCTGGAGCCACTCACGCCGGCGTGCGCCTTCCGGGCGCCAGTGGTGTGGGTCCCTGCGCTGGCGGAGGCTGTAGTCGGCCTCCTAAGGGCTTTGGGCCCATTTTTCAGGAATGGGCCCTTATTTGAATAGTTACACAGGCAGTCAAATCATTATAATATTGCTGAGATATTCCTTGCATATGATTCATACAGAATGTATTTGCTATATTTGAATATAACAAAGCAGTGTTTATTTCTGCCATTTTAAAACTTCCTGAAAGCGCTTCTAATAAAACCCACTTTTTTCTTTGTATGTGTGTTGTAATTTGAAGGACAAAAAGGTCAAAGAGCAAGAAACAAAAGAAGAGCATCTTCACCCATTCCTGAAGAAATCTGACAAAAACCCTTCTTCCTACAAAGAGCCTTCATCTAGCCTTATGGCACAGATACAAAATGCCAAGGCTCTGTTGAGTGATCGCAGAGCTTCCCAGGGCAGTGCTCCAGAAAAAGGTATGTGAAGGAGTAATCTCTGTTCAGTTAATGTGGTATATATTTGCTTGAATGTTATAGAACAAAGACCATTACACAATATAGGACATCTCACAGATTTAAATTGATTTAATAGTCATTCATTTTTCCTATGTGTGGAAAAATGGACACAAGATTTGAATCTTAGATCCAGGGCATGGGTAGCAAGCACATGAGCCAACAAGTTTGCTGAAGCTGAGCAGGCATGGTTCGGGTTAATACTTGGATGAGAGACTTCCTAGGAACCCTGTGCATGAGTTTGGTGGGGAAAGGTACGTTATAATTTTAATAATCAATTAAATAAGAATAAATAAAAATATCAGAAGATTAGCAGGAAGAATAGGTCGACGTATGCAGAACATATGCAGAAGATCCCAGGTTCAGACCCCACCATCTCCAGCTAAAGGAATCAGGTAGTAGGTGATTTGAAAGACCCTGGAGAACTGCCATAGGTCTGAGTGCAGAACTGATCTGGTTGGACCAAAGATATGAATCAGTATAAACCTGCTTCATGTGGCTCAAAGGCGGATTAAGAGATTTAGGGAAAGTATATGACAACTTGGACAGAAAAATAAACTTTAGTAATGATTATAGGAAATAATAGATTTGTGTTTCATATAATATATCCAGTGAGGATGTAGGCACAGATGGGCAAAGACACATTTGGAATTAATCCTACGTTTAACAAATTGAAGAAATATTCCTGTTTGTTAGGGTTTGGCTTTTACTGTCCCAAAGCCTGAAACCATTGCATGGTTTCTTAGCACAGGAAAGCTTTCAATTGTTTAATTAGCTATGTTTTAACCTTGCATCTAAAACACTTAAATTATCTCACATAAGGTTTTCTCTGATTTGTTTTTTGTACTGTTTTGTAGATTCCCCGGGTGGTCTGAGCCCTTTCCATGAATCAGCAACAGCCAAGACAGGTTGTGTCACCTCTTATTCTTTGGAATACTTGGAAATTCAACAGCCTATCCCAAGAACTCCAAGGCTCTCAAAGCGACAAGATTCCCCTCAACAAGAGCCTTCAAGCCCTGGGAATCAGAATTTGGATTCTCCTTTAATTCTGAACATTGTACATTCTTTTGAAACTGGTGAGAGAGAGGACCAGATAGACCAACTGTCTCCCACTCACCAGTATCGGATGCTAAGCTCACCAGTAAATTTTGGTCGCAGAAGCTCCAGTGAAAGGACATTGTCTCCACTCTTCCAGCCTGGAGGCACTTCTCCCAGTCCTACTAAAAGTCCAGTTCACCCCACTCAACTATCTTTCACATATGATGAAAAGACCAGTTCTTTTAGAGAGGAAGCTGTGTCTCCAACCCAACTAAATAACACCTCTAATCCCCTGGGGAGCCCTAACTGTGTGAAAAGCAGAGGCCGATTCCCAATGATGGGTATTGGACAGATGATGCGGAAAAGGAACCAGTCAGTAGGATCACCCACTGAGAAAACTTTGGAAGCAAGAATGCCTCAGTTGCAGCAAATGAGCCCAACACAAATTTCATTCAACATAATGGACCCCATAAATGGCCAGTGTTGAAGTAACCATTCCAAAAGCCTAATGCTAAGTAGCACTGATTTCTGAGGCTTGCTTTTTCCATAAAAGTCGTTAAAGCTTGGAATCAGGAGGTTCTCTCTGTATATTCTTATCACATTCAGTTTAAAAAGTCACAGAGCCACATATTTCAGCGGGCCTTTGAAACGTGAGGGAAGGACAACTGTTTGAATGTGAAGACTTACTGGGTTTTAAAGACCTCTCTGATCTTTCTATGTACATCCTTTTTTGCTGTAATCTTACACATTTTGCCAACAGTCTTTTGCTTACGCACTTGCCAACAAAAGGACGTTCTGCCTAAAAGATCAACTTGAACACTGAAAATAGAATTTCTTAATGTGGTCCTTTGGTTTCCAAAACCATGACAGATGGACTTATTGTTGAATAGTTATCTTCTCTGCTTCAGTTACACGGGCACTGATCACATTACTCAAAGAGAGGAATAATAAGAAAGGACCATGAGTTTATTTACGTTTCTCAGGCAGACATGTTTTCCTAATTCATGTCCAGGATGAAGAAGAAACATAAAAGCATGAAAGATAGACATTCAGAACAATACACTGATAATAAAGGCAGCTACCTAACAATCTATATTTTCTCTAAATAAAATGTTCATTTGATAAGAAATATTTCTGTAACGAGACAACATTATCATCTCAAAACCTGTTTGGCTATAAAGAAATCTGTGCTCACACTCTTCTCATCCTAAAACTAGCCATGGGTACTTAAAACAATAGTCCAGATTTCTAGATGCTACACTGTAAAGACAACAACAACAACAACAAAAACTTGATCATCTCTTATTTGTATGGTTGAACCATTTCTGTGGAACTGTCTTTGGGGAAAGTGTATAACCTCTGTTTTAGCCATTGGACATACTTGAAAGTGTTGCTGAGAAACTACAGTGCATTAAGAGGAGCTATCAGATGGACACATCTGCAAGCTCCAGTGCCATTTGCAAATGGCAGGTTCATTAATGCAGTTGGTATCAAAAATTCGGTAGTGCTACAAACTGTGAAGATTATCTTTCGCAGAAGGAAAACATGTTATGTACTCTGCGGCTCTTTCTATTTCATAGTAAAAGAAGTATATGAATAATAAAATAGGCTTTTTTTGTGCAAATCATTTGCTATGACTTTTCAGGGTTTTAACCAAAGCTTGTTCTATGGTTTATCTCTACTCTGCTGGCACATGGCTTCTGTCATTGAGATTTATTAACATTAGTCTGGCACAGTGGATGATTATCACTAACGACACATGACTTCCTTTTTTGTTAGCATACATAATAAGTAGATGTTAATGCAGCATTAAGAAAAATTATTTCATTCGATTCTTGATATAAAATTATGCTTTTTAAATCATTTGATGCCTTCATTAGGAAAGGCCATGATATGACAGTTTTTTCCACTGTGATGCTTTTGTTCAGAAAACACAGACCAAATCTTAGCTCACCTCTAAATATTTCTTCAAGACTAGCAATGGAAGAAAGTGGAGCATGGCAAGAGCATCAGCAGCTCTTTAGCTACAGCCATCTTGAAATCTTTGGAAATCAGTGGGCCACATGCCCCACTGTATGAGCATATCCAAGATGGGAGCAACCCCATCCAGTAGCTGTAATGATATATTAGAAACTGGCATGAGAACACTTGCTTCAAAGTTGGTGGAGCTTTTGGCCAGTACCAGCATCAAATGTAATGTTTCGGTTTATGTACATTTGCATTTCCATAACTAGCATGTGTAATTGGCAATAATACCCAAATCTGCAGATTCTGTCACCAGAGTTCACATAAATACCAGATGAAGCGATAATGCTATGTCTGGACTGTACCACTTCATATTGCAAGTGGGAACTCACATAATTAAATGTTCCTCCATCCAGAGAGAAGGATGCTAGCCTAGACTTATCATGCTAGTTTTCTATAACTAGGAATTTTCTTTGGGGGGAGGGAGAATGTTTCATCATAAAAGCCCTTACTTGTAGTCTGACTTCGTACAGTTGAGACATAAGTTCATCTGCTGAGTGGCAGGCCTTTAAGGGAGCAGGCTGTGCTGCTTGGACTCTGTATCATGCTTGAGTCAAATGAACATCCACATTGGCATGGACCTACAAGTTCGGAGAGGTTTCAAATTCCTTACTAGAAAGAAAAAAAGAAAGAAAGAAAGACCACTTGTCAGAATCATATTTTTAGCCTTCCAGGCATCAAGGCAAGTTTAGCAGCAATATAAAATAGGATTAGAAACAGCACTGTTGGTAAAAGTCTGGTTTAAATGTGTCTAGACGGTGATGTTGCTAGCTAGACCAACACAGTGGGAGAGTAAAAACTTGTGTTTTTTAAAAATAAATGATTTAATTTATAGCACACTGGAATGGTAATTTGGGATAATATTGAATTATATGCTTTATTTTTTCCTGTGTTAATGCAAAATGTAAAATAAAAATAATGGGATGGCTAAGATTCTTAGCCATCAGCCAGTTTTTAGAGGCTTGAGATTTCTCTGCTGAATTTGCCTTGACCCTCATAAGGAAGTGCCAGACGCCACTAAAAAAGGCCCCCATCTAGCGATTCCGTGCTCTGAAAGCCCAGCGGTCCAGCCACTGGGTAATTTTGGTAACTTTTTCATTCTAGCAGCCCCTACCATCCTTGAACCATCCAAATTGCATTTTAAACTTAACTGTTTCAAACACTGCAGTTTGATGGATCAAAAATGTAAATCAAAAATACCTTGTTTCAATGAAATGATGGCATGCTTAATTTGAACTATCAACGCAGGTTTTTGTTTGGGGGGGAGGGGCAATGAAACATTGAGGAAAGCACAAAAGAGCTGTATTTTTTTGACCACATAAATATATGTAAGTATCATAAAGAAACGGTCATTGCGGATCTTACTTTTTTATTATCAAATGCAAATATTACATAGGTAAGTGTAGTAATATATTCGCCTTCCTGTACCAGCTATTTTCTAAGGGCTGCTGCACTACTCCTTATATATTTCTCAAGAGCCTATACATCAGCCCTCCTTCTCTAGCCCATGCCAGACTAACTGAAACAAAATTAATGGTTCTTTTTATAAACAGTTTATATAAAGAACCTTCTCCCAAAGGCAAACATATGTCTCCAGCCCCTCTTTCTGCTCTATATTAAGGGAACTGCTAGCCCAATTTGCTCAGGCAACCTGCCATGTACACAGCCACGTAAAACTCTGACTGCATAGCAAGCCATCTGTGTGCTATCGCCTCCGATGTGGTTCAGGCCATTGATACCACCGCCAATTGATGTAGGGTGGGGAGCCGGCTCGTGGTGCTTGCTGTCCAAATTGCCAGAACCTCCCAGGGAGCCATTTCACACAACCAGTTCGCCGCCTCAAGCTGCCACTTCACTGGTGTGATATAAATCGCCCACTCACCATGGTCGAGTGCCCATCTTGATTGGGCCCTGGGAGAATAAAATCTGCATGTGCCAATTGTTCTGTGGCGCAGGGGACATTTGAAATGCAAGATCAGTGGGCGTGCAAGCTGACACCCAGCCAGCCCTTGATTGCCCGGCTTTTAGCACTTTTGGATTGTGTGTGTTTTTGGTGAGGCTCAAAAAGAAAACCAAGATCCCTAAATTATATCCATGTTTTTAGAAAGGGTGCTACACTGATTCTAGCCAAACTGCCCCTATTCGGGGCTTTAAAAGCCTATGCCATTTTTCTAAGCCTAACACGTGATCGTTCTGTTCCTTCCTTGTTTCAGTGCCTGCCGCTCTTCACATGTTGCCTGCTTCCCACTCCCTTCCTAAACCAGTTCCCTTTCCTGCTTCCTTTCAAATCAAAGTTCTTTGCTGAGGACGGGAGGTCAAAGACCAGACCAGTTGCCTCTGCCATCTGTTTCTTGGACACGTTCTGAACATGACAGCTCAAGGGTCATGACAAAGTGATGTAGAATGATGGGAACTGGCTGTGCGAGCTTTACGTTGCATTTCTCAGCATATAATACTTCTGATCACAGTGGGGCAGCTTGTCCGGTAAGAGGCACAGAACCCTGTGGAATCTGAGCTTTCTTACACCTGTAGTGAACTCAAATCGGTTTTATTAACTTGAATACTAGGCTGTACACTATTACTCATACCATCAATCTGATTCCAGAACTATTTATATGTACCATTCATTTTTTGCTGTAAAATTATAATTCTGGAAGGTTATTTTTAAAAAACATGCAAGCACTTGAAGTCTGCAGGTGTGTGACTGGTTCCACCCTACTGAAGGCTAAAAGAAGATACGCTTTACATCTGGTTACATGCTACCATCATTAATAATGGTGGTTTATAGACCTCTGGTGGGAAATGCGGATAAATACTATTTAGCAGCAAGGAAGTGAACAAACACCATTCACCTTCATGTTTAATACAAACTTTTAATCTGAACATGTTTGCATGAACATTGGGTGTAACAAGAAAGTGGATACAAAGCACTAATCTTTGTTGTGCTACATTTTCCATCTGTCGCAAATCCAGAGGTGGTAACGCAATGCATTTGATACAGCACAAAGACTTGTAAATATCTAGGCTTCGTTCCTATGAACAAGTTGGGTGTGCACTAGATAGTCTCTGCCGCAGAGCGCACCCCCTCTTGTGCTCACACTTCTGTTTGCGCAAGGGCTCAATGAAAACCACTGATCATGTGCAAGTTGAAGTGTCGGTGCAGGAGAACATGTGGTCCACGGCAGAGATTAGCTCATGTGGAACTTGTTCATAGGAGTCAAGCCTAAAGATTTTATTGTTTCAGTAACTTTACAAAGCTAAAACTTTGACCATGCCGGCCACCTTTTATAGTAACCATTATAATGTATTGTCTGCACAAAGAACACCATTACTTCTAGGGTTGCCAGCTCCGGGTTGGGAAATTCCTGGAGATTTTGGGGGTGGATTCCAGAGAGGATGGGGTTCGGGGAGGGGAGGGACTTCAGCAGACTATAATGCCATAGACTCCACCTTCCAAAGCTGCCATTTTCCTCAGGAGAACGGATCTCTGTTGCCTGGGGATTAGTTGCAATCCCAGGAGATCTCCAGCCACCACCTGGAGGCTGGCAGCCTCAATTACTTTCCCGAAAGAACTTGAGTACTTTGCTTTCAAAAGCACAAAAGTGCCACCTTCCTCTTAGTAAGTTTAGTGTTAGCCCATAGCAGGAAACAACTTGTATAACTACCAAGAATGGAGTTCCATTAAGCAGAGGGGTCAATAACTCTTCTTTAACTGAATTTTTAAAATTGCATTCCATCAAATATAAGAAGGGTCCTTAATTTCTATAGAGCTGCAGATGCATTTCCAGCCTCATGGCGGGGGTTTTGACTGAAATCTGAGAGCCCGAAAAGCTCCTAAAAGTATAGACACCTCTCAGATCCAACAAATAGTTTTCTTGACCATCTGGAAAACATCTAGACATGGGGAAAATCAGTCCAGATCATTTTGGATTTCAACATTCTTTATCCAGATTTTGACTTGTGATGAAGTGGCAAAATAGTTAAAATAGCCAATGAGAGATTTTGACTTTTCCTACCACAAACATTTTAAACAGTGTCTTTGGGAGCAATCCTAAGATAAACTACTCAGACGTCTCATTTTATTCAGTGGGACCTACTCCCAGAAAAGTGTTCTTAGGTTTGCAGCTTTTGTGTTCTTTTTCTGTTAGGCAGTTAGGAAATCATCCTCTGTTCATTCTGTTGATCTTTATTTCCATATGTTACAGCTCAAAAGTATTTCTTCCTAACCAATACAGGCCCTGATCTGGTGAAAGGTGAAAAATACACTCAATAGAAAATACTAGCAAAGACCCAGGAAAAGAAAAGAATATCAAAATATTACGTCAGTATTTACTGTAAAGGTATTTACTGTGCAAGCACTGCGTCATTCCTGACCCATGGGGTGACGTCACATCCTGACGTTTACTAGGCAGACTTTATTTACGGGGTGGTTTGCCAGTGCCTTCCCCAGTCATCTTCCCTTTACCCCCAGCAAGCTGGGTACTCATTTTACCGACCTCGGAAGGATGGAAGGCTGAGTCAACCTTGAGCCGGATACCTGAAACCGACTTCTGTCGGGATCGAACTCAGGTTGTGAGCAGAGCTTTTGACTGCAGTACTGCAGCTTACCACTCTGCGCCACGGGGGTTTAGGGATGTACATTTTAAAAATCAGTATTTTTTTGTACTTGGGTACATTGGAGCCAAAAAATATTGGTATTGCCAATGTTCCCGAATTCCAATATGGGTATGGTATTCAGATTTGGGTTTTAGCCAGGAATCTGACGGTATTTGGCTCCATTATACCCTATGGGAAGTTATCTGGGGGTCTGGGGGAACATATTTTTTTAAGCTAGAGGCACCAAATTTGCAGCAGAGCTGCAAGTGCCTGTCCACAGAAGAACCCCCAAGTTTCAAGAAGATTGGGTCAGGGGTTCCAATTCTATGGGCCCCCAAGGGGGTGCCCCCATCCATCTCACAGGGCTCAGCAAAGTGCTCCCTCACCATTGCAGCTGCCATATCCTATCTCATATGCTTCTTGCTCCCAGAGGGGCCAAATGCCCACCTGTTGAGCTCCATCTTCCAAGGTTATCTCAGTGGTTGCTATGGGAGGTGGGGGATGCTGCCTAGCAGGGGAGGTGGGGGATGAAGAGCAACTTTGAAGGGTGGCATTATACCCTATTGAGACCTCTTCCCAAACCCTGCCCTCCTTAGACTTTACTACAACATATCCAGGAATTTCCCAACCTGGAGCTGGCAACCCTAGGCCTGGCCCCAATAAGTCCTTGCTCAAGGGCCAAAATGGACCTGGAAAGGGCCCTGCTCCCTTCCCCTGCCTTTTACTCACAGAAACTGAAGCCTGGGATGCTGTGGTTGCCTAGCAACAGCTACTGAGGGAATCCTTTGTTTAAAGCTACAGGTGCTCTTTTTGTCATTTTGGTGTTTTTTTTTTTTTAAAAACCATGTATATTTTTTAGATTTCACATTTTTTCCTGCAAACCCTGGTTCTCTTTTTAGTTTTTGTAGAATGATCCGTCTTGCCTGTTCACTGCTCCAGTCACTGGTTTTAAGTATCCTCAGATTTGGCCGACTTCACTTTTATAATATAAGTTATATGCAATGTTAAGGAATAATAAGGGGAAGGGCCATGGCTCAGTAGAGCATCTGCTTGGCATGCAGAAGGTCCCAGCTTCAATCCCCGGCATCTCCAGTTAAAGGGACTAGGCAAGTAAGTGATGTGAAAGACCTCTGCCGGAGACCCTGGAGAGCTGGTGCTGGTCTGAGGAGACAATACTGACTTTGATGGACCAAGGGACCATTCAGTATATGGCTGGTTCATGTGTTCAGTAATTGTTTGACTCTTTATTAAGTTATTACACATGGTAATTTGGGCTTTCTAATGGCTGTATGATATTCACACATCTGTGGTTTGCTTGCCAACTTGTTTCCACAGAAGAGATCAGCCAATTACTGTGCCTATTAAGTTGTGAGTAGACTAAAATGAACTCAGTGGGATCCATTTCTGAGTAAATATGCATAAAATAAACTTGAGTTAGCATGTATGAGAGCCAGTACTTCATGGAGCTCTGTGCGTGTCCAGTCACTCTTCCTCAGCCTAACCTACTAGCTTTGAATCTTATGACCATGACTGTAAAACAAGAGGAAGACAAGTCACAAAAATAGGCATGAGAAGCAAGAAAGTGTATCATACCTTTATTTCTCTGCAAAGCACTGAATTTCTGTTTTTCCTCCTCCAAGTAAGCAAGTGACATTAAAAGAATTTGTCTTCTCTTCACTGAATCTGCCACAGCTATCACGCTTCGAAAAATATGTGGGTAGAAAGGAGAGTAACAATGGAGCACAGGAAATTTGCTCGAAGCATCAATCACAAGAAGCTCTGAGGGTTTTGAAAAGCTTCCCAAAGAAGCAGACAATATTTAGAGCAAGCTACTGTGCTGGAGGCCATTCCTTAGTGGTTTACATAGCAACATGCCGGGACAGCAGGAATTGTTGTCTCTTAAGTTATATTTATAGAAAAGTTAGCTTGCTTGCAATCTGGATGGGACCCAAATGTGGAAATACAGGAATCTGATGTACACATTCTGTCATGCAGTGTTGCTGTTTTATTGTCAAGTTTAGGACATGTTCCTTTTCCTGCCATTTTATCATAGTACTATGTGGGATTTGCAGATATGGACAAGGCACATGGAAAATTCAGAGAAAGAGATATGCCAGATGGGTTTCCCCCCCTTCATATATCCCTATGCATTAGAATGTAGAATTGCAGAATATTTTTCAGCCCATGGCTACTCCTCAGCTGCATGCTGTGGGATTTAATAGAGCTTCTATTCTAATAAGAAATGGCCTTGAGATGCAACATTGGTTATCTGTCACATCTGAGGCAAAATCAGGGCAAGGCCTCAGCCTCTACACTGTGTTGATGGTCCTCCAGAGTAGCTAGGGTTGCCAAGCATGATCTGGCAACCAGAGAGAGATGGAGGGACATGGGGGTCACCTGGGGTGACGTTGTTCTGTGTATTTGCCGCTTGCTTTGGGTTGTGTTTTTTTTACCCTCACCCCTTTCATTAGCAGCAGATACCTCTGTCTTCTTACTGTTCCAGCTTATTGTTGTTATTTCTCCTTAGTTAGATTCAAATGATAGCATTCAGGGGCATCCAATGAACCTGATAGGCAGCAGACTTAGGACAGTTAAAAGTAAATACTTTTTTACTTGAGTAATTCAAATGTAGATTTTATGGCCATAGGATGTAGTGATGGCCACAGGCATTTTTTTTATTGCCATCAAGTCACAGCTGACATATGGCAACCTCATAGGGTTTTCAAGGCAAGAAATGTTCAGAGATGTTTGTCATTGCCTGCCTTGTCGTCATGCTCCTGGTATTCCTTGGAGGTGTCCCATACAAATACTTGCCAGGGTCAAGGCTGAGAGTGTGTGACTGGCCCAAGGTCACCCAGTAAGTTTCCATGATAGAGTAGGAATTCAAACCTGGATTTCCTAAATCCTAGGCTGGCAAAATATTGTCGAAGGCTTTCACGGTCAGAGTTCATTGGTTCTTGTAGGTTATCCGGGCTGTGTGACCGTGGTCTTGGTATTTTCTTTCCTGACGTTTCGCCAGCAGCTGTGGCTGGCATCTTCAGAGGAGTAACACTGGGCTGACACTTTAACCACTACACCACACTGGCTCTCAGCCACAGACATAGATAGCTTTCAAAGGTTAGACAAATGTGTGGAGAATAGGTCTGCCCATGGTGACTAAAGGGCACCTCCACATTCAGAGGCAATAAACCCCTGGATACCAATGCCAGGAGGCAAAATCAGGGCAAGCCCTCAGCCTCTACACTCTGTTGATGGTCCTCCAGAGTAGCTACGGTTGCCAAGCATGATCTGGAAACCAGAGAGAGATGGAGGGACATGGGAGTCACCTGGGGTGATGTTGTTATGTCACTTCCAGGGAAAACCCAGAAGTGACGTTAGTTCTCTCTAGGAATTGCTGGAAACTCTAAACCATAGAGGTTCAGGTGATACCTAGAGAGGACTGGTACCACTTCTGGGTTCTCCAAAGTGATGTCAGGCTGTCAGGCTAATGGCCATTTTTTGTTGTTGATTTTTCTCCCACTGCCATTCTGAGTGGCAGTGGAAAAAGGGGGGGCTTGGCAGCCCATGGAATAGCTGGTTGGCCACTGTGTGAGATATGATGCTGGACTCAATGGACCACTGAGCTGATCCAGCAGGGTTCTTCTTATGTGCTCATGTTCTTGTCAGTGGGAAATGAACAGAAATTGAAGTTGTTCCTATGTATTTTTGCATAGCATGACTATTGTTGGCTATTGAAAATCTTTACTAGAACTGATAAGTCCATATTTGATGGATTATCCTAAAATAGATTCTATGAAATGGTAGAAATACAATTTTTTTCAGATTGCGCTAAGCTGCTGTATTAATGCACAGCACCAGTATTCATGTTCATTGTTGTCATAATAGAACAATCCATAACCTAGCAACCAAGCTATTCAGTCTCTCACACTCATCATCTGGTTTCCTGTAATCTTTAGAGTGGGAGCAACTTATCTTCCCTTTCTCCCAGGCATTATCAAAGAATATTACAGCTGGAAATGGGGAAAAATCTCTTGAGAATTTTCAATTGATGGCATACTAAAGGAATGGAACAATATAATATAGGGTCCAGAAAAAATGATCTTCCAGATTTGATTGTCTGGAATAAACCTTGGAATTTATTGGTGGCCTTTAGCTGCAATAGTGAGGCATACTTAAGCATATTGAAATAAATTGCACCAATCCAATTGGAGTTGTGTGTTAAGTATCATAAAGAGGAGGCCACACAGAAAGTACATTACTAATAGGAATTTTATTTTAACCACAAAGAAACATTAGGAGGAAACTTTAACTGAACTAGCTACTAGCAAGAGCTGAAACAGAATTGAACTGGAAAGTGAAACTGCTCTTGTTGAGATGCTGAACTCCAGCATTTCTAGGGCTGCCCATTTTCCATTTATTTACTAGCTCCTTTGACCAAAGCTCTTGAGCTTAACCATAACAATAGTACATAATACATAAATAGAACAACACCAAATAATAAATTTACAATACCCAACATATAGTTAAAGTTAAAACACAGTAAATGTAATTACTAAACATATCATCACTAATACCATAACAATCAATGCATTCCCCCTGAACCAGCCTCATAGAACTGGGATATCCAACATTCATCTTGCAGCCTATGAGCTTATTTTATTTTGACGTTTAAGCGACATCACCTCTGCCAAAAATCTTGCAACAGAACTAGTTATGTCAGGGTGAATATCTCCCATTATGTGGGATATCGTCCAGGACTCTAAAGGAAGTTTATATTTAGACAATATCGGAGTAATCCAATGCAACCTAGGAGCTGACCAGTGTTGACAAAACAATAAAAGATGGTGTAGAGTCCCACTATCTCCAGATTTACATTCACAAACTCGGTCAAAATAGGGAATTTTCGCAAAACGACCTGAAAATTCTGCAGTTGGATAAGCATTTAGTCTGGCAAGCATAAAGGCACGTCTATGGCCTGGGATTGTCAGCAGGCTCACATAGGAGGGCATGGTCTCAGGCGGGGGAATCCCCAGTGCAAGAGTAGAACATACACGCCTAGCATGAAATGTGGTGCTAACACACTCAAGGTTTCTCACCCTTGACCTTACTAGTTTAAGTGCTTCAGCAAAGTTTAAGTTGTTAAAAACTAATGGTGGGAGATCAAGCAGTACCAGTTTGCGATCTATATATCTTCCCCACGTCCCTCTGTAATTATCCTCCTTTAATCTATATAACAGTCCCCCTTGGATTCTAGGGCTGCCAACTTCCAGGTACTGGAGAAGAAAAAAGCACCTCTATACTAATACCAATTAGGTTAGGAAAACAGTACAGGGGCAACAGTCATGTACAAAAAGGTGCAATTTATATAAGCTACTGAAGTGAAAACATGTACAATATTGTACTCAACAAGGTAACCACACAACAAACTAACAATCAATATGTACAATATATACAGCAAGGAGCCACAATAATTTTCCAAGAGTCTCAACAGAGTAACAGTAGCAATCCAGTTTCTGTGTACAAAATTTCATAAGAAGCCAGTCTTCCATAGGATACGGCCGTTTCAGATTCACAACAATATGGAATCCAATATTGAATGCAGCATTATGTGATGTACTTTGCTGACATCTTTCTGTAACCTGATTTATGCTTACCCTACGTGGGATGGTATCAAGTTTGTGTATGACAGCACACTTTTTGGAAGCAACATTTGAAGGACTGAAGAAGGATTCCATATTGTTGTGAATCTGAAACGGCCGTATCCTATGGAAGACTGTGGCTTCTTATGAAATTTGTACACAGAAACTGGATTGCTACTGTTACTCTGTTGAGACTCTTGGAAAATTATTGTGGCTCCTTGCTGTATATATTGTACATATTGATTGTTAGTTTGTTGTGTGGTTACCTTGTTGAGTACAATATTGTACATGTTTTCACTTCAGTAGCTTATATAAACTAACTTCCAGGTACTAGCAGGAGATCTGCTATTACAACTGATCTCCAGCCAATAGAGATGAGTTCACCTGGAGAAAATGGCCGCTTTGGCAATTGGACTCTATGACATTGAAGTCCCTCCCCAAACCCTGCCCTTCTCAGGCTCTGCCCCAAAAACCTCCTGCTGGTGGTGAAGAGGGACCTGGCATCCCTAAGCATTTCCTAGTATGGCAAGCTAGCAAGCCCCAAACACTACACCCTTCCCTGCCAGGCCACACAGTGTTGAATGCCATTGAAAGGCTGTAAATCATTCATTGGAGCTGATGGAGTGATGCTGGGTGCCTCAGAAGACTATACGTTTTTGATCTTCGTATCAACATATTGGCTTTGTATCAATATATTGCATTCCTGGACAGCTGGTGACTCAACATTCCCTGCTGCTACAGCATCTCTGGCACTTGAACAGGAAGATGTTGACCCAGGTACATGCCTGCTCACCAGGTTCATATGTTGTGGCACATGGCTGCCTGGTTGTTCTGTAGCTTGAGACACAGCAGCAGGGATGACCAGATCCATAGTTCCCAACACAGAGAGGGTGATCTAGGGCCAATACATGCAGGGGCCAAGGGACCCCACCAGTGGCACTATCACCATCACCATTCTTTGATTAGTCAGCTCTGGGTGCATACAATCTAGTTCATTAGCAGCTGAGCAGGACTCCTGCCTTCTGTGGTACATGGTGTGATGTGCTGTGTCAGGGCAGACTTGCAAGACTATGATCCCCATCTCAACAATCCATTTTAATACATCCTGACTGTATGCTGACCCAGGTCACCTGTTGCTGAATGGGAAAAGGCTGAGATGATGTAACGGGATGTGTGAAACTTCTCTGATACGTATGTGTTTATTTGCATGCTGTAATCCACTTTTCCTCACTCAGTGTGGACTCAAAATGACTTACTATGTGAACACACACACAACAACAGAAAACCGTCAAATTATACAAATATTATCCGACAGCGACATCCCAATCCATAGGGTGGACAGCCCCAGTACCATTTAGGAAAGCGAGACTTGTGAGAATCAGTGGCTTCCCCCCACACACACACACACACAATAATGTACTCTCAGATGGCAACAGGCACTTCAGAGCACCAAAAGACTTACTGTGTTCACTGGCATGAACTGCTGGGTCAGTGCGAATGCATTTAAATATGGCTGTTGCTGAGAGTAATTTCATCTGTCAGTGTGAATGGTCAGCCTATTAATAGGAGCAACAATATGCAGAAAAGAGCTAACTGAAGTGGTTCTTCCTGTACTGAAGGTTTTCAGCTACGTTCCATGTCCAAGTGAAATGGTAGACATTCCCACATTAGCCCCCTTCTCCACCCTGAATATGTGGTCTGACTCAGGGTCACAGAATCCATGGTCTGTAACAGCCCTTAGAGATGTAGCTCAATAAGGATCAGTGCCTCAGTACAGCTCGTTCCATTCTGACAGACAGGCCGCCTAAATGGTAGAAGTGCTCTGAACACACCTTTGCTACATTCATAGCATTTGTTTTCATGCCGCTTTTACAAGGAACTTCGATCGCACTATATTTCCCCCCTTTTAATATACAAATCCAATGCCTCTGTGACTGACATAATGCCTTTTTTACTAAGCGATAGAGACCCCAAGGCTACATTGTCAGTGGCAAGATTTGTTTCAGTCCTTATATCCCTCCAACACTAGATATATGCTGCTCAAGATCAATTGATCAAGGAGCTTCTAAGGGATAAAAGGAAAGGAAGGCATTTGTTTTCAGGACAGAGAACATGTAGCAAATCCATGGCCATCACACTTTGGAATTGTTTTGCTTGTTTTTAAATGTTTTATCTAATCCTTCAAAGCAGTTTACAAAATCAATTAAAATACAATCAATTACAATAACCAGTTACGGATGCCATGCTGCCTAAAATATACCAATAAGAGCAATTCTATAATCATAAACAACTTTCAACTGCTTGTTTGTTTTTGCTGGTCAGTGACCGTATTAATAAATTATTATTATTATTATTATTATTATTACTACTACTACTACTACTACTACTACTACTACTACTACTACTACTTCTACTTTCAACTGCCTAACCAAAGAAAAAGCAGCTCAGACAATATACAAACATCAGTCTCTCATTGCCCTCTGGATAAGGGCTGCTTTATATAACTTGCAAAAAATCATATGGTGCTCTGTGGACCTTTTCAAGCAGTCCATTCCATAAAATAGGAGCCACAACTGAGAAAGCACTGGCCAAAGAGGTCCTCAGATCATGAAAAGAAGGCACAATAGGAGCCTTTAATTAACTTTCCATTATAGGGCTTCAGAAATATCCCGATTTCCAATGGCAACTGCACCTCCTGCCATGTCCAGCACAAAAATCTCCTCCTCATCCTGAAGTTCTTAGCAAATTGGAGCATTCTTCTCTCACTTCGCGCTAGGATTTGCACCGAGATAAAGAAACCCCAGGGATCTCTCATCCTGTTTGGCTGGGACTCTTACTTCTTCAAGCCCCAGTGAAAATGAGACAAGATTTCCAGTTCTCCCCTGAGGACTCTGCAGATGCCATTAAGGCAAGAGGAAAGACTGGTGGAAACTTAATGTCTGCCTAGTAAACTAGGACAAAATTTGTGGACCATTCTGCCCCAACAATTCTCCGAATTTATGTACTAATGAAGTCAGTCCCCTCCGAACTGAGTTGTGTATTTATATTCTCTAACACCTCAAGAAGTAAACCAAGGAAAAATGTAACCACACGATTCATATACAACTTACAGAGCAATCCTAAATACAGTTACACTATTCTAAGCCTATTGCCTTCAATTGATAGATATGTATGATAAAATATGTTTACGAAATGAGGGATTATGCCAGATTCAAATAAGAGTTGAAAAGTTACATAACATAGATCTGATTATTGTATATTTATTATTGGAGTGGACGTTAGAATACGGATATTAGTTGAAGTTTAAATAAACTTTGCCACAAAATGGCAAACTCTCAGACCAGCCTGACATGCTTGTGTGTCAGGAGGGTCCTTTATTCAGATATTCCACACCTTCATGTAATATACATGATGTGGCAATATTGGGAAAGCAGTTGAGAAAATTTCCTTGCCACCTCAATTTGTGGCACCAGTGGCGCAGAGTGGTAAGCTGCAGTACTGCAGTCCAAGCTCTGCTCACAACCTGAGTTTGATCCCGACGGAAGTCGGGTTCAGGTAGCCGGCTCAAGGTTGACTCAGTCTTCCATCCTTCCAAGGTCGGTAAAATGAGTACCCAGCTTGCTGGGGGTAAAGGGAAAATGACTGGGGAAAGCACTGGCAAACCACCCCGTAAACAAAGTCTGCCTAGTAAACGTCGGGATGTGACGTCACCCCATGGGTCAGGAATGACCCGGTGCTTGCACAGGGGACCTTTACCTTTTTTTTTTATAGAGTTGCAAGATAATAAAGTACTTCATATTTTGTCACTGGCATTGTCAAATGATTGCTGTGATGTCAGGGCTCAATTACAGAGAACATGCAGAGGTCAGTTCATCAACCCAAAACTGTACAAAATCACTACTTGTATACTTAAGTATGTATAATCCACATTCATCTGCAGTACTTCCAGTTGTCCTCCTCTGTAGCCATCACTGATGGTGGAGAAAAGGATGTTCAAGTGCAGATCTCACCTGACTATTTCCTGAGCCCATTCCACGACGGTACTGTTATGCATCTCTTCCATTCTCTATAGCACACAAACCTTAGTCTGACTCACATAAACATTTTCCACACATATTCTGTAGAGACATCAAGCCATTTTATTATTGTCAGTAGACTGTGACATAGTTGATGGAGGTAGTGTAACTGTCTTGCTCAGCAATTCCTGGCTGTCAGGAAATAGGGTATCAAAATCTCAGTGTACACCAAGGCATTTGCAATAATGTTCATCCCAAAATGTCCCTCTAATTATATGGTGGCTTCTTCATATTTTTAAAAATCATATAATCATATGAATCAACATGCCCTGTATATGGTGCAGTCACTCAAGAATATGTGGAAAGTCTCCTTAAGTAAACAGAGTATAACTTTATTCAGAATAAACAATATGAAACAATGAAAGAAACACAGAGCCCTCATAGCAGCTTGCCTAGATCCATTTTATCCAGAGCCATAGGTAAAACCTAGTCTGGAACTACTCTAGATTCGAGTACCCTGTAACTATAATAAAACATCGCAGTAAACGTTTGAATAGTGGAGTGGATCCTACACCTATCCTACAACTCCACTGACCAAAGCTTGTTTGCTTGTTTGTTTAAAAGTTTCTCCCCCACCTTTCTTTTGGGCTATAGTTTGAAGCCTTCCTTCCATCTAAGGAGCCTCCCTCCAAATTGACCCGTGTCTCTTCCACTGGAGGAAGGTGCCCCAGGCTGGAGGAAGGCAAATACTCGGAGCATGGTTAGATCAGAATCAGCATCACAGTGGGCAAGGTGGAGCAGATTCCAAAGTCTGAGGGCATCCCAGGGGCCACCAGCTATGAAATAATTGTGTTTCTTTTATCAAATAAAAGTCCAGAGACACCTTGTTTGTGTGTCAAGTTGATTCCAACGTATGATGACCCTATGAATTAATTACCTCCAAAACATCCTATCGTTAACAGCCTTGCTCGGGTCCTGCAAACGGAGGGCCAAGGCTTCTTTTGACTGCATCAATCTATCTCATGTTGGGTTCTTCTCTCTTTTTTTGTTCCTGCTTTAATTTTTTCTTAACATTATTGTCTTTTCCAGTGATTTTTGGCCTCTCATAATGTGAACAAAGTACGATAGCCTCAGTTTAGCCATTTTCGCTTTTCAGGTTTGATTTGATCTAGAACCCACTGATTTGTCTTATGGGTGGTCCATGGTATCCGTAAAACTCTCCTCCTACACCACATTTCAAGGGAATCAACTTTCCTCCTGTCAGCTTTCTTCGTTGCCTAACTTTCACACTCATACATAGTAATGGGGAATACTGCGCAAACAAAGTAAAGGGCAGAGATTCAGGTTTCAGATTGCTGCAGACCAGAGGCCATAAAACAAGAGGTAATAAACCAATTAAGCTCCATAGCAACAATTCACACCAAGCCTTGATTCCTCCCGCCTTCTTCCCCAGAAGATTTCCCAGAACGATACAGGGATGTAAGGTTTTGCTGCTGGTACAGCTGGGAACAGTAATGTAAAGCCTAATGGGTTGGAATAGCAGGAGTGATTACAATGGAAAGTAATAGCCAACTTTTTCATAAAGAGAACTGGAAAGTATTTCTCAGTTGTAAATGTCTTATGAATCTAAGTTACGAATCAAAAGGGGAGTGATGAGGGAACAAAAGGCTCTTTTTTAAGGGTCTTGGATTGTTTCAGTGGAATTTTAAACATACTGCGTTTCGCAGACTGTGGGACCCAACTGACCTAGGAAACAACATGAGCTCTTTTTGCACAGTATAATATGCTGAAACACTTTCCCACTGAAAGCCAAGCACTTACAGTATAGCTGCATCCACAGGGCCATGATTTTTAATGTTGCTTTCATGTGACCAAGAAAGCAAAATTTTGTATGATTTAGCTTTACTGGACATAAAATAAAGGCCAAGGCCAATGGTGCAAAATAAAGTTAAAATATATTTCATTACTCAATTAATTCTAAAATTTCCTATGTGTTTCACCAATAGGCTTCTTCAGGGGGATTTGTTAGTCTTGCAGTGATACTTCAAAAGTACTCCTTTTGAAGAATCACTGCAAGACTAAAAGATTCCCCTGAAGAAGGGCTACTGATCTAGCACTCTTTTTCGGAATTTTAACTGAGTAATAAAACATATTTTTACTTTATTTTGCACCATCAGCCTTGGCCTTGTTTTCTTAATCTCTTAGTGACTCATGCGGCCCTTTTATTTTCTCCTCTTTACCAGAGTAATCAAATTAAAATGGGAAAGGGTGTGGTTAAGAAAAGATCAAGCACAGGGGAGGGTGCAAATGGAAGGGTGTGGTTATAGGAGAAAGTGACTGTACCAAAGGGGGAGGTATCCCAGTTATACTCTGCCACCCAGGGCCCACAAAATAGGGTTGCCAGGTCAGCACTCTGCAATCAGTGGGAAGTGTATGGGGCTAGAACATATAAATGGGGCAGGAACCCCATTGCATCCTATAGATCCTGCTAGCTGAGAAGTGCAGCAGTGCCTTCCTTTTATTCCCTCCCCCAAATCCCTGGACATCCCCCTCTTGGGCCTACCTGGACCAATCATTGGTCCCATCAGTGTGCCTGCCCCAGTTCCCATTAGTAGTCCTGATCCCACCTGTCCTCCTTTAAGTCTTGGCCTGGCACATCCTGGGTGGGCCCTTTCCCTCTCCCCAGTCCTGGGGCCAGTTGCTCAAGATTTGCAGCCACTGGGGAGCCTGGCAGGGCCCATGGGGATTCTTTAGTTTTACTTGTAGAGGCTGATATGATCTCCTTGGAGCCAGCTGGTGACATCATCAGCTGGCCAGGGAAGCCCAACACTGTTGCTGGGGCTCAGAGGCTTGGCTGGGCTCTCCAGCTCCCTCTCAGGTCATTCCTCGCTGACTTTGGTGGTGCTGGATCCTGCAATGGCGTGGGGCCCTAGCTCAGCCCCAGCTTCAAAGGCAGTGGCAGCTCAGTAGCTGGAGATGCTGGCGGTGTTAGGCACAGTGTGGCCAGCCTGGGTTTGCAGGGCAGCAGCGGCTCTGGGCCTGGAGCAGTTCCTCCCAGCAGTGTCAAAGCGGCTGAGTCCGGGCTCAAGATGCCTGTTGGGGCTGGTCCTGGGTCCCACATCAGTGGCTCTGGGCCAGTTAAGGTTGGTGGGGTCAGTTGGAAGTTGCAGCTGAATCTGGGTGGGGGTTCACATCCAGACATACATGAACCTCCTAGGAGTGCTGAATTTGCTGCAGAAATGCCAAATTGCTGCTACTGTATATAACTAGAAGAAGAAGAGTTGGTTTTTATATGCTGACTTTCTCTACCACTTAAGGGAGACTCAAACCGGCTTACAATCAATCACCTTCCCTTCCCCTCCCCACAACAGACACCCTGTGAGGTGGGTGGGGCTGAGAGAATGTGACTTGCTCAAGGTCACCCAGCTGGCTTTGAGTGTAGGAGTGGGGAAACAAATCCAGTTCACCAGATTAGCCTCTGCCGCTCATGTGGAGGAGAGGGGAATCAAACCCGGTTCCACTGCTCCAAACCACCACTCTTAACCACTACACCACGCTGGCAGTTGCATGCCAGGTGACTGTAGTTTTTCCCCTACAAACACACCTGGGATAGCTATACAGAGCTATCCCTGACTCATAACTGTTAAGGAGTGCTGAGATCCCTAGTTGTCCTCCCTGGCAATATATATTATTGGACACAGGAAAGACGGGGAGGAATTAACAGAGGGGGGAACCCAAGGAGCGCATACTGCCTTTGCCTGCAGCAGTGGTTAATGATGGGGTGGATGCATCTTCAATTTCATCTGAAAAATAATTTACCCTTGTATTACACTTTGTGTGTGTGTGTGTCGTCAAGTCACAGCTGACTTATGGTGACCCTGTAGGATTTTCAAGGCAAGAGACGTTCAGAGATAATTTGCCATAGCCTGCCTCTGCGTGGGCTGAGAGGACTCTGAAAGAAATGTGACGGGCCCAAGGTCACGCAGCAGGCTTCATGTGGAGAAGTGGGGAATTGAACCCAGTTCTTCAGATTAGAGTCCGCAGCTCTTAACCACTATACCACGCTGGCTCTCTCTTTCTTTTTTTTCTAAATCACTTCAATAGGCAAGTGGTGGGACTTACAGGGGTTTGGTCCCCAATCTGTCATTGGGACTTAAAAAGAAAACCTTCCCAACACACTTCAAATTTTTATTTACACAGAAGTAATCTAAATGCTGGAGTGAGCTGAAAGTGTATGTGTGAGAGAGAAAAGGGAAAGATCCCCTAGCAAACCCTTTCCTGCAAGATCACATATGCATAGCAGAGCATAATTGTTATCTCTGGTATGCATGGCTGAGAAGAATTCCCTTTCAAACACACAATGACCCTTGAATGGCCTGAGATACTGAGAAATAAGGACTGCCGTTGTAGTAACAATTCCACCCACTCGTCAATCTAGACTGAGGTGGCTGATTCAGAGCAAGCATCTTGAGCATTGACAGCAGACTCAAACCCTTATTGCAATAACTTTAAGAACATAAGAACATAAGAAAGGCCCTGCTGGATCAGACCAAGGTCCATCAAGTCCAGCAATCTGTTCACACAGTGGCCAACCAGGTGCTTCTAGGAAGCCACTAACAAGACGAGTGCAGCAGCACCATCCTGCCTGTGTTCCACCGCATCCAAAATAATATGCATGCTCCTCTGATACCAGAGAGGGTAGGTATGCAGCATGACTAGTATCCATTCTAACTAACAGCCATGAATACCCCTCTCCTCCATGAATATGTCCACTCCCCTCTTAAATGAATATGTCCACTCCCCTCCAAGCTGGCAGCCATCTCCACATCCTGGGGCAGGGAGTTCCACAATTTAACTATGCGTTGTGTGAAAAAATACTTCCTTTTATCTGTTTTGAATCTCTCGCCCTCCAGCTTTAGCAGATGACCCCATGTTCTAGTATTATGGGAGAGGGAGAAAAACGTCTCCCTGTCCACTCTCTCCAAACCATGCATAATTTTATAGACCTCTATCATGTCTCCTCTTAGCCGCCTTCTTTCCAAGCTAAATAGCCCTAAGCGTCCTAACCGCTCCCCATAGGACAGTTGCTCTAGTCCCCTAATCATCTTGGTTGCTCTTTTCTGCACCTTCTCAAGCTCTGTAATATCCTTTTTTAGGTGTGGTGACCAGAACTGTACACAGTATTCCAAGTGTGGTCTCACATTTGTTACCTTATATCTACCTAATATATTAACTTTGTTACCTTATATCTATCTAATATCATTTTTTTTTAATTAGACACACTCCAAAGTGGCTTACAGCATCATTGTCTCCTCTGTTCGATTTTCCCAAAAGCAGAGCTGTGAGGTAGGCTCATAATACTAATAAATTTATTGTAGTTGTGGGTGATTTTTAACTTGGCATGAGCGGAGCCATCTTTATTGTCTGCTAGGTTTCTCTGGTTGAAAATGGGCCTTTGTACCCTGAGAAGTTTTTGTTCTGGCTTTGCTATTCTAAAAGGGCTAGTGTCAAAGAAAACAAGGCCTCCATCCTTAGGCGTTGATAAGATGGTACAGAGGAGAATTTTGAGTTACCCTCCCTGAAGCTACATGAAGCTGGATACAATTTCTAAGCTGCCTGAATGCGTCAATTCTTGCTTATGGTCACTTATGCATGGTCGGTTTAGCCTCCTTCATTCCCTGTTTCAGCCAGGATCAAGTTTTTGAAAATGCCCGTTGCCTCATTCCTTTTCAGCTCAACCCCGTTTCAACCTTAAACGAACTCGGCTTTTCCCATTCCTCTTCTTGTTGGAGTCGAACGGTCTTTCCTGGCTGGAACCCGATCCAAAGAGCGTGCAGAACGCTTGCCTCGCATTGAGCTTTCCCGCCCCCTTCCCAAACCCCTCTTCTGTTCTGTTTGCTGATAGCTATACAGGGGAAGCAGTGAAGATTGGCATCTCTCACAGCCAATCACGAAGAGTCAGGGATTCAATTGCTTCCTGCTTCCCTGGAGCTCTTTCTGAGAGAAAGAAAGGCTTATTTAAAATAAGGCTTGGATTTCGCCCCCCCCCTTCTTTCAAATGGCTCCATTTTTTGGTTTTTGTTCTTAAAATGCTTTTTTATGCAGCAGTTGGGTCTGGGGGGAAGGAAATGTTCTCTCGCGAGGTGAGCCAATCACAGGCCAGCAATTAAAGGGGTGGGACTTGATTTGAACTTGGGAGACTGCTTTCCTGTATTCATGCCCCCGATTTGCACTCAGTTTATTCCCTGATCATTCAAGCCAATGCATACAGTTTTCCCCAACCCAAGTTGCTTTGATCCTGGCTGAAACGGGGAATAAAGAAGGGTAAAGTGAGCAGGTGAACTTCTCAGCTCGAGCTTTTAATAAAGGATTACTTTAATGGCTCTGTTTTGTTTGGAGTGCATCATTGGGCAATCCTCCTTGGGACCTTCAATAAATTCCCCGTCACAGTCATAGACCAGAAAATAGGTAGGCTAGACTGTGCGTCGCTACTGAACAGTTGCCCAGCAAGCTTCCATGGCAGAGTGGAGACTCAAACCTTGGTCTCCCAGATGTAAGTTTGATACTCTGACCTCTGCATTACACTGGCTTGTTTCTGGGATGGCGCCTCTCATCCATTCACAAAAACAAGGCGATACAAAGTACCAGATGCCTAAAAAATAATTATAAAAACATCAGAAATATAAGAAGGTATATATATAATTCAAAATTACAAAATATAATAGAAATTATAGAAAATGGTTATTGTGATTACAAAAGTACAAGATTATGCCATAATATGTGCACAAGTCAAAATGTCAACAATTAGAAATAGTATCAAACGGATTTGCAAGCCTAATATAGCAAATAACAATTTGATTACAGATCTCAAATATAGCTTCAATGCAGCAATTCTATAAAAAGGTTAACAAGCTGGAGAAAGCACAACAGACTGGATGCCAGCTAAGTTCCTGTTTCAATGTATGAATCTTCATCAGTCATAAATGACCTTCCATTGGTTAATTTGGAAGCCAAAAAGTCAAGAGCAAATTCATAGTATGTAGTATGGTATAACTTCAAAGGATAATCAGTATGGCTCCTACCCAAAGGTCGATCTGCTGTAGTCCCCATGCATGATTTATCAGACAATGAAAGCACAAGAAAGTGGAGGGCAGGTGGATATTACTGAAATACACATGGGGGGGGGGCAGACCCTGTATGCAGGAACATCTCATAATCTGTGCCTTAGGCCTTGTCTTCATAATCAGTAAACTGAGAAGGAAACAGGATAATAGAGTCCTCAAGGGATGGACCGTTACAAAAATCAGGGTATAAATCACATTTTTAAAGTTCCCCCACATTTTTTTTAAAGAAAAGCTCTGTAAGTGAACAACTAGCCCAGTGGCTAAAAGGTAAAGGTAAAGGTCCCCTGTGCAAGCACCGGGTCATTCCTGACCCATGGGGCGACGTCACATCCCGACGTTTTCTAGGCAGACTTTGTTTTTGCGGGGTGGTTTGCCAGTGCCTTCCCCAGTCATCTTCCCTTTACCCCCAGCAAGCTGGGTACTCATTTCACCGACCTCGGAAGGACGGAAGGCTGAGTCAACCTTGAGCCGGCTACCTGAAACCAACTTCCGCTGGGATCAAAATCAGGTCGTGAGCAGAGCTTCGACTGCAGTACTGCAGCTTTACCACTCTGAACCACGGGGCTCCTAGCCCAGTGGCTAGGCTAGGATAAATTCTGCAGTGAGCAATGGTTTATGAAAATACTCTTCTTAACCATTGTCTTATTTGTGGCACATTTGGAAGCAATATTGCTTTATCTGTTGGACATACAGGTAGACTGAATACCAAAACTGGGAATCTGCCCAAAGCCGAATAAGTGATTCCTGAAAAAGCCGAGAAGATATTTGGCTTTTTCGGGTTTCGACTATTCACCTTTGCTCAGATGCACAGCTCTGGGCTTTCCCCCATTTTTCTATCTTTGACTGGTTTTGTTAGGGCCCCATAGTTTGGGCCCTTTTGAGGTAGGAGATGTAATCAGAGCCAACTTGGTCTGACCAACCATCACCATTCAGTGGGTTAATCTGGATTAAGATTAGTCTGCATAAGGGTCATTTAAAAGATGGGACTCACCCAATCCTATCTGGAGGGATGTACGCTCCAACTAAAAAGCACCGGCTTCGACAGCTGCTCACACCACCAGGCTTCCAAAGGAGACTTCCTCACCCATGTGGATGAGTAGTCTCCTTCAGAACAGCCCCCCATAGGTGAGACTTCGGCTTGCTCTGATATCCACCCCCCAATAAAAACCTGCTTTCAAAAAGAAGGTCGCCCGAATAGTGGCTTCGCTTCCCTACACCGTAACCATCTCTTGAATTCAGATTTTTGATGACTGTAATAAAAGACTGTTCACAGGATGTCATTTGCCACCAAAATAAATGTTTTCCATGCCTTATTTGTCTTGTATTTAAGCTTTTTCCCTCTGTTTGGAAGCTAATTTGCATGAACATCATGCTATGCACCCCAGAAACTAAGGCAGCCCCCAGACTTTGGGGCGCCAGCCTGCCAATAGGCTCTTTCCGTCAGTTCTTGGCAACGCTGAACTTCTGAACCTGAAAACCGTTGGCTTGCAAATGCCTGGAGGATGGGGGTGACCCCTTTGCAGGCCCATAAAATTGGACCCCCTGTCCCAATGTTCACCAAACTTTGGTATCCATCTAAGGAGAGTCCCTTGCAGCTATGTTGCAAATTTAATTACTCTAACTCCAAAAATGCCCCCACAAAATGCTTCGAAAAAATCCCCACAGACTATAATGAACCCAAATTTTTTGGTAAACCCAGAAATAAAGCTGAAATACCTTTACCGGTATGGATATTCAGCTTATTCTGGGTTTACTGGAAAAAAGCGGGCCCAATAAACCCGAACCTGAAATTTACTGATTTTTTTTTTTTGCATGACCCTACAGGCCACACTAACGTCTGACTGTACGGTTTGTTCTGTTACCTCCCTTGTAGTTTCAGCCCTTAGTCAATAATGTTGGTGTTTTATAATTTCTACAGTTATGTTGAGTGAACGTGAACCTGCAGAATACCTAATGTAACTGCTGAGCATTCAGGGATTTTTGTAATGTAGAAATAGCTAGAGGGGCCCCCTTGCCATGCACACAATGTTTTATTGTGCAAACTTCATAACACATCCCTTCTCCCATCTCCCCAAGGCATACAGATCATATTATCCTTGTTATTAGGGAGATCACAATAATGCACAGAGGCAGTCCTGACCAATGCCTGGAGGACTTGTATTTTCTGGTTTAACAGGAAACAGTGAAGATCAGGGCAGATTAAGCTAAAATGGTCACATTATGCTGTTCAGCTGCTGAAGCTCAGGGCGTCTGGTTTTTAGTAGAGTTTCAATGGGATTCCTCATGGGAACCCTGTGTGAGTTGTTTTAAGTTCCTGGGAAGATGGGTGGCACAAACAAAATAATGCTGAAAGAAAATGTTGTTAGGAGTAATTTAACATCACTCATTATCACATCTTGTTATACTGCCTTGTGCCTTGACAGAGAACCTAGAAACCTAGGTTGGGGCAGGTGGAAGAGAGAATCATATTTCTAATCAGTGGGATTCCATTTCCCAGGGTTCAGTTTTGCCTGATGCAGAATTTAGATCCTACAGGAGGAAGGATGCCTTTTGTGAAGCTAATGGGCCACACCACAACACCGTAGGGGGGTGCAGTTTTATATTCTTGCATTGAGTGCTAAAGTGGCTAGTTACAGAAGAAGAAGAGTTGGTTTTTATATGCCTGGAGAGATGCATGCCAAATGCAAACTTTTACCTTTCAATAAAAAGTTGCCTGTATCATTGAAAGCTCTGTTATTGTGTTTTTCTTTTAACGCAAAATATGTGAAAATTCTCAGTATTCAGGTTAAATAGCCGTATTGGCACTTGGCGATAAATAAGTGGGTTTTGGGTTGCAGTTTGGGCACTCGGTCTCTAAAAGGTTGGCCATCATTGCCATAGGAGGTCTATACGAACACTTCCCTCGCTGTTCACAGAAATTATTCCTTCTTGGGTCTGGTCAAACTTAATAAATTTCAGAGTAATTTCGCTGCATTGGACCAAGCGACCATGGGCACTAGGGTGGGGGTGCAGAATGCCAACTGCAGTCAAACATGTATACAGTGGCAATTCACAAGGGGGGTGCCGTCCGTGGAGCGCGGAGGCTGCCCCATTATGTTTTCCTGAATGAGGTCTGGGAAGCAGCCGGCAGACCCACTTTAGTGCGCGAGGGTAAGTCTCCATGAAGGGCCCTTTTTTTCCCCCAGGGATGATTTTGCATCTCTGCATCAAATGCAAAAGCAAGTCATGATGGCGCCTCCGCAGATTTGTCACCTTGGAAACAAATGGGTGTTTATGGCCCCCAATTAGGGAAAAGGATGTTGCCTGGAAGGCAGCTGTGACTGAGCTTCCGTCCTAGTTCCCACATGCTGCAAACACAAGGTAACATTACACCAAAGTGAGCTTGCTAGGGGGCTTGTTTTCTGTATTGAGCCCTATGTTTGTTAGGCTGCAGCCTGAACAAATCTTTGGTAGCAAAAGGAAACCAAGGTTGTTTTTCATTTACGTCTGTCACCTCGGTGAATATTAAACTACAGATGTGAGCTGTGTATCATCCTAAGAAAGGGCTAATCTATCATAGTCAAGTACCCTCAAACAACTCTGAATTTGGATATAAAACAGTTCTCTTAAACACATATGATTTGGTTTGGTGTTGTGGCTGCAGTTACATTCATGGCTTCATACACAAATAGACAGTCAGAGACAGAAAACAAAATTAGGTTAGACATCCAAACCTCTGTTAACATCAGAAACCACATACAGGCGGGAGAGGTGATCAGCAACTGTTTTGTCTCTCCATTTATTGTGTACAATCGTAAAATCAAAGTCTTGCCTTATCCAATCAACAAAGAGGGGCATGATCAATAAGGTCCCAGCTTGGTCAGGCCCCAGAAAATAGGTACACATTCCCATTCTATTACAGTCAGGTATCTTTCTTATCTTTCTCTGGGCAGTAATTTTTGAACTACAATATCCATGAGTCAGCGTAAGCAGTTCATGGGGGGGGGGGTAAGCATATGGACGGGGATGAGCCAGTGAAAATTGTGTGTTTGCATTCCAAAATTGCACAGATAATGCAAATTGGGGCATTCAATATCAACATAATAAAGCCACCGCTGGATCAGACCAAGGCCCATCATGTCCAGCATTCGGCTTCCACAGTGGGCAAACAGGTGCCTCTAGGAAGCCACAAACAAGACGAGTGCAGCAGCACCATCCTGCCTATGTTCCACCGCACCCAAAATAATAGGCATGCTCCTCTGATACCAGAGAGGGTAGGTATGCAGCATGACTACCAGTCATTCTAACTAACAACCATGAATACCCCATGTCCTCCATGAATATTTCCAGTCCCGCTCTTCAACCCCTCCAAGCTTGCAGTCTTCACTACATCCTGGGGCAGGGTGTTCCACAATTTAACTATGTGTTGTGTGAAAACATATTTCCTTTTATCTGTTTAGAATCTCTCTGTCTCCAGCTTTAGCAGATGACCCCGTGTTGTACTGTTATGTGAGAGGGAGAACAACTACTCCCAGCCTACTCTCTGTACGCAATACAGAAATATCCAGTCCTCTGTCATATCTCCCCTTAGCCTCCTTCTTTCAAAGCTACACAGACCTCAGCGTACTAAACGCTCCACCTTGGACAGTTGCTCTGGTCCTCTAATTATTTTGACTGCTTTTTTCTGCACCTTCTCAAGCCCTGTAATCCCCTTTTTAAGGTGTGGAGACCAGAACTGCACACAGTATTCCAAGTGTGGTCTCACCATACATATGTACAGTGGCAGTAAGAATCCAGCAGTTTCAATCTGTTCTCCTTGTCTAATTTTGGCCAGCTTTGATTTTGCCTTTTCTACAGCAGCCGCACAGTGGTTTGTCATCTTCATTCTGCTATCCACTACCACCCCAAACACACACAAATATCAATAAAACTGAGTTTTTAATTGTAGTTCTGCACTGCTGTTTTCCTTTTTGCTTACAATTTGTACAGCAAGAGGAGAGAGGCTGGCAAGGCTGCACCATTGGAATCACCCCTAATGGAGTAAGTGGACGTTGTGGGTGGCAGCAACATACAACCACCTGTAAACGTGCACCCACTGACTGCTATTACCAACAGAATGACCATGCCAAAGTAGGCAATTGGGGGGTGGGGAAGCGACAATTTTCAAGTCAGTGCCCGTGCACTTCCGGGAGAGTGTTGTCACATCACCAGTGAGGGAGCTACATCTAGAGGCCAGATGGAGCGAAGCAGCATCATGGGCAAAGTGGGCGGAGTTGGGCGGAGTTGGGGCTGTGAGTCACGAGCGGAATGGAAGGGGAAGGACAAGGGGACAGAGGTAAGCAGTTTCCCTTTCCCGGGTGGGGGGGGAACTCTTTGCAAAGCCCTCCAAACTTTGCCCAGCTTGGATCGGCGCCACCCCTCGAGCCTCCCGTCCCGCGATCTCCTTCCCACGCAGCTTAAGCCGTCCTTTTCTGCTCTCCCCACCCCCCACCCCATTCCACACACGAAGCTGCCTTATACTGAGTCATACCCTCGGTCCATCAAAGTCAGTATTGTCTACTCAGACCAGCAGCAGCCCTCCAGGGTCTCAGGCAGAGAAGGTCTTTCACATCACCTACTTGCCTGGTCCCTTTAACTGGGGATGCTGGGGATTGACCCTGGGACCTTCTGCATGCCAAGCAGATGCTCTACAAACTGAGCCACGGCTTCCAACTTCTCAGTATAAAAGGATTCTTCTCTGGATCGGCGCCTCCTTTGCATCTCATGAGGAGGGATCTGGCTCTGGCGATCCAAAATGGTTTTGCCTTCCAAGCACCCCTGGATCCCTCTGGCACTTCAAATCGCCCCTCACCCAACCTTCCTCACACAGAAGCTCCCCTACAACTTCTCCTTGCACCCAAATAGCACAATGCTATCTAGAGTCACCCTCATCCTTAGCCCACTGAGCCTTAGACAGGAGTAGCAATGCGATCCTACACAGGTCTCCTCGGAATCCTGCTCCAGTCTGGTCAGTGGTGCTTACTCCCCAGGAAAGCTACCTCAGGATGGCACTGCATGGGATTACACCGGAAGATCTCCCTTTTGCGTGCTTCCTCAACTCCCCGGGGGTGGTGGTGACCCTCCTGGACCCCCCTCAGCATAAAAGACGCCCCCCAAATCCCCCCTTTTGCACTGAGTTCAGGATGGCATTGCACAGGGTTGCCTTGGAAGATCTCCCTTCGCACGGCTCCTCAACTCCCCATGGGGGGCGGCGGCGACCCTCCTGGACCCCCCGGCCAAATAGTCACCCCTCCAAACTGCCAAATCCCCCCCACTTTTGCACTGAGTTCAGGATGGCACTGCGCAAGATTGCGCTGGAAGATCTCCCTTCGCATGCCACCTCAGCTCCTCCTCAACTCCTCCTCAACTTCTCCTGGACCCCACCGGACAAAAAACACCCCTCAAAACCCCCCTTTGCAGACATCCCCCTTTTGCATTGACCTCCATCACTCCAGCATCGCATGCCTGGTGCCCCCCCAACCCCAAAAAACCTCACCTCCCCCCAGTGGGGAAATCCACAGCGGCTCCATGCGGCCCTTCCAGCTCACCTCCGCCCGCTGCCACGCTCCGGCTCCCTGCCGCCGAGTCCCCACCCACTTCGCAAAAAGTTCCTTTCTCCTTCCGCGCTGCCCTAACGCCTCATCCGGCCTCAGCTCCCAACTTTGCCTACCCAGCCTGCCCCCCACCCCAGCTCCAAGACACCCTCCCCATAGACTTCCCTGTGAGTAAAACACGCCCATAAGCAGCCAGCCCCGCGCGCCCACACACTTCCCTGGCCTGCACCGAACTTGCCCTGGTTGCACCAGCCAGCCAAGGGCGGTGGAGCCCAGCCCCCGTCACACCCTGTAGGGCTAACTTCCGAGTAAGCACGCCCGGCGGCCCGCTGTCCCCACCTCCCCCCATTGCAATTTGCAATGCCCCCCATTGCAACTTGCAACGCCTCCCCCATGCAATTTGCAATGCCCCCCTATGCAATTTGCAACTGCCCTCCCACCCCCAATTTGCAATGCCTCCTCCAGAACGGCAGCATTTTCCTGGCCGGGTTCCACACATCGATTTTTGGCTCCATCGCTAAAAAACACAGTTTATTCAGGTAAGCTGAGCCTGCTGGCCTACGAGGTAATAAAATGAATGGGTCCGCCTCTTCCAACACGAACCACATTCATGGCTGAGAGCCGCAAAACCCATCTGCCATTGACCAACTGGGGGCATGTGACCTGGGCTTTATGTGATTGGCTTGAATCTGCCAGCAATCAAGCGGGACTTTTGAAACAAAGGAAATAAATAAAAATAGTAACTCAAGGCTGACCAATCCCTAAGCCTTGGAGCGCAGTCAGAAGACTGAGCAAGGAAGCGACACCTGCTGGCCGCCGCACAAATCACAGCAAAAGGGGCGATGTTTTCAACCAAGCACGAAACTCCCCCAGCCAATCGCCGTTCTTGTGGGAGGGGAAAGGAGACATCAGGGGCAGGGGCAAATGAACCGAAGCAAACAATTTTTCATGGAGCTCCGAGCCAAAAACTGCGCAGCAACAGGAAAGAACGGTGCAAAAGTGGTTTGACTTGCCGCGGTTATAACACGGCTTTTATTGCTCAATCCGGAAAAATTTGGAGCTGCCATGAATAATCTAAAATTTGCACCGACGCAAATCAGATGTCAAACCGCAGCAAAGCTCCGTGAAAAATCGACCTAAGGAAGAGGGGTAGAGTTACAAACCCTGAGGTGGTGGCTTAATGCTGGAGGCAAGAGAGGGAAGACAAGAAGCGGCTTTCTGCCCCAACTTCCTGACAGGGCTGTGAGCCAGCAGGGGAAATCTAGGGAGAAAGCATCCTCTCATTTATGGACCATTAAAACTGTTCCTCTACAGCATAATTTTACACATTTAGTTGCTTTTAATTTAAAAATTGATTTGGCTTTTAGGAAAAAAACATGCTTCAAACAGAGAAATAACATTATGACAACAATAATAATGACGATGATAATAACAGTATTATCTCACCCCCACAAAAATCTTAACAGCATTAAACAATTTAATATAGTTCACTATACAATACAAATAAGTATCTTCTCTGTTTATATTGTATAAATTAATTTGAATTTCTCATCTCACAGCTCATCTACACATATTTTTAAGAAATTAACTTTTTGGGGGAAGATCTCAAGTTGGTTGCATAACATCTGTTAGTTTTGCAGAACTGTATTGTCCCACAATTTGAATGTAGCTATGTAGCTATAGAATCCCCCCAAACTTCCTCATTCTTTTCTTGCAAAATTGGATTTAACTCTTTAAAAAAAAACACACACAGCCTTGCTTATAGGCATCCTGTGGTCAGCCACTATCCCAACATCTCATTCCTCTTATGAGATTTTCAGCTGTTAAGTCTCTAGCTGATAAAACATGATGTCCAGATGTGTAACATATGCTTAGTACTATTACATTTCTTTTCAGTCTTTCATGAGGTCATTCAGTTCCTCTTACTTAACTTCTCAATCCTTTTCTTTATTAACAATGCCTCATGGCCGTGTCATCTGCAAATGTCATCAACATGCTTCTACTTCCTTCCCACAGAACACTATGGAAAATGCTCAATGAAAAACCCCTATGGCTGAGTCCTGGGGGCTTTCACAAATTACTATGGTATGTAAAAAAAACTGTATTTGTCCACCTACTTTGCAGATGGGAGGTAGAGCCATATCCTATTTCCCTGTATTCATCCCATCTGCCATGCCTGTCTGCCAGCAGATACAAACAATGCATTTTTATGCCTGCCTAGTGTGAACGCAGCCTCAGATAATAAAATTACTCTGGCAACCAGCTCATGGTTATAAGAATCAGAAGGCCCTTGCAAAGCCAATGATGATACTAGACCAGGAAATAAGATACTAAATTAACTAGGAAACCTGGAGCAGTGTGAACCAATCTCATCTTTCACAGGGCAAATTAAATAAACTTGATTTCAGCTTTTGGGCATAGGGGGATTTTGTTCACATTAGGACATCCATGCTTGAAAATCTGGATGAATGAAATCATAGAGGTGAGGTGTGTCAAATCAGCCCAAAGACTGGTTACCAAAGCAATGGAATTCAGGGCTGCTGTACTAATTAGGAATATTTGCTACTGAGAACACAATCCACATTCCAGACCCTTTAGATCATGGTCGTAGGTGTGGGGCAATTGTGCCATCACCATTTCTACAATTGCCGCCCTGATCCCCTCATGTGAACAGAAGTATTCACAGCTGAACATGTAACAGAAATGTTGCATTGTTCACAGATTCAGATTGGACAAGACAAGCACACCAGCCCCTCTCCCTTGTCTCCTCGACTGCTTTGGAAGGCATGAGAAAGGCCAGCTTGTGAAAGAGGGATTCCTGGAGTTTGCAGCGAGAGGTTGGGAAGTCTCTCTCTATATATATGGATTTTAATATATATATATGGATTATTTATATATATATATGGATTATATATATATATATATATATATATATATATATATATATATATATATATATATATATATATATATATATATATATATATATGGATTTTAAAGTCTCCAAAAAAACCCAAAACTGAATCCTGATTTCTCTGTCCTGTAATAGTTTTTTAAGTCCCTTCTGTGGACATTAAATCAAGATTAAATTCATTACTGTCTTCTTTTAGTGGTACAAATTGACTATTTCAGGGCTTTAAAGCTTCCGTAAGACCATAAATCACCATTACTTGACTTAAAATGTTTACATCAGAATGTACTTGGGAACCTTTTTTATGCACACTTTATAAAGTTAACTTTTTTGTACTCCCCACTTCTTTAACCTGGAGCAGTTCCAGGGCTGTGTTATTGTGTCATCTTATTTAGGAGATGAGATTACTGTGGTTATTTGTATTTCTCTACAAGTTTACAGGATGGAAGTAGCACACCAAGGCAGTGCTATTCCTAAATTATCAATTCTCAAAAAGCAACCAAATACACAGGAGGACTCCCTCCTAGCCTGACGGCTTCCTGTCAGCCACAAAAACTTTACATTCTCTTAGGCTTATCCAAATACACAATGCAAAGTGTTTTATTCTGAGATAGCATATCCTCCACGTTTTAAGTAGACTGTATATGTTTTGGGTTATGAGTATTGAAGAAACCCCTCAATGCCGCTACCCATTTCTTGCTAGAAGGTGCTGCTGTGGAAGCCAGATGAGGTCTCTAGTGGTCATTTCTAAAGACTAATTGAGGTGGTATGATGTAGGAGGTGTTATGATCAGGGTTCCTGAACCCATGGCAAACTGTTTATATTCTTTACAGTATATACTCTATGGTGTAGAAATGTGTTTTAGGAATTGAAATGTTTTAAATGTTGAGGTTGTTAATTTAATGGGTCAGCAGAGTGAAGCTTTTAAGATGGTCTCAGTCTTAGCAAGCTAGTCTGTGAACCATCTGTACAAAGCTGGGGGAGGGTGTTATGATTGAGGTTCCTGAACCCATGGAAAACTGTTTACTTTCCCATGGGGGGAGAGGCAGAAAAACAGGAACTTTGGTCCAGTCATTTGGGGCCACCTGTGATCTGATGGTGGGCATCATAAAATGTGATGAGGAGAGAGATATGAAGGCTACCTGCCCTGAGATCCCAGTGGCAGAGACCACAGCAGCACCCATGAGGGGCAGGATTTCCTATCTCTAGATGGGAAGGGAGTTCACCTAAAAAGGCAGAAATGTTAAAGGGGGAAATCTTCCTTTGTTTTTGGTTCAAACACTTCGCCCAGATGCCGTGACCGGGGAATGTGTTTGCTCCATCTGAAGGTAACTGGCATGATGTAACTCAGTTAGATATATGTTTCTTTTCATTTCCTTAGATTCTGTATTCTTCTATTATGCTGGCTATTTCCATGTATGTGCTCTAGTAGTAATCTTTAGTAATAAAGCTTCTTTTCTTTTTAAGAAAGCAGACTGTGCCTGAAATCCCACCTACAAGCTGAGACTGTTCATGCACGCTAAGGTTATGCACCCATGGGGGAGCTAAAGTAATTGGAAGCTCTGCCTTTTGTACTTGCTCAGAGGCAGCCTTACCAGGGTACCCCAAGGCTCTGGTTACTGGGTTTTACATCTTGGGGCGGTGGCAAGAGGAGGAAAAATAATTTTACATGCAGGCAAACATGCAACTCACATGTGAGAATACACAGACCCGGGGTGGGAATGTGATAGGAGGCATATGTGAACTATAGCTTCTTTCTTTCTCATCAGGTTGTAGCTGAAAATAGTAGGCTTAAGAACAGCAGAGACCTTTATCTTCATAAACAATTTTGCCAGCCCAAACCTTTGTTGTTGTTATAGTTGTTTAAAATACCAGGTTGGGGTTGCCCTGTGCTCACTGGCACTCCAGCAGCTGACAGGAGAAAGACTTTTTAAAATGTCAATTTTCCCGGAAGTTACATCAGTTATATCTAGGAAACACCGGCGATTCCTAGAGAGAACTCATCACAAAATCGCTGATGGCTGCCATCCTCATCTCCCCACCCTACCCAGTCTCCCACTGGTTGCCAGGCTGGCAACCCTATGCTAGGTACTGTGTTGTTAGGAGAAATTTGCCAAGTTGGAAATAGAACAGGGAAGGAGAGGGAAGGAACTCTAGGTAGATTCACTCTGAAAGTGCTAATGTATTAATGAATTTTAGCCCAATGAGTCTTTTGGAGAAGAGGAAATATTTGTTTGAACCTCCAAACAGCCTGATCCTATATTCTAGGATTGGGCCTCTGTTACAATTACAGCGATGTGTATTGGCTGTGCATGTTGTATGTTTCCATCCATGGACGTCTGAGACCCATAGGAGCTGCAGATGCCAGCATCAACTGACAGGACTCTGCAACAAACATAGAATCAGACTACTTGAATTGGTGTTACCAGGCAAGATTCAACAGGAGCATAATTTCATGGATAATTTATTTAGACGTTTATACTCTGCTTTTCTCCCCAATGGGTACCCAAAATGGCTTACTGCAGAATTCTTCTTCATTTTCTCTTCACAGCAACGATCCTGTCCGTTAGATTAGGCTGAGAGTATGTGACTACCCAAAGGTTGCTCTGCAAACTTCCATGGCAGAGTGGGGTTTCAAACCCAGCTCTCCCAGATCCTAGTCCAGCGTTCTAACCACCACACCATGCTGGCTGTATTGGACAACAAGAGTCAACCAGGTCCAAAGGTCTACTAATAGCTACGTTAAGGGGTCCTATAAAATGTGAAATAGTTTCTCATCTATTAGAACAGAAGGAAGATGTTCAAAGATGAGAAAGTTTCCCTAGGCCAGGAAGCATATATCGAGTGTGCTGTATAGTCACAAGACTAAATACAGTGCATATGAGATGCTCTATCACCAGGACAGAAGTCTTTGTCTAGATAGTAGTTATTTTCTAAAATTAATAGTGCTTTTTTGAATCAACAATACAATACAATACCTTTATTGGCATCTTGAAGTAATAAAACACACCGAACAGCTGGCGAAGATAGGATTAAAATCATTCTTATGATACATTAGTAATGACAATTTATCGATTAAAATGCTTCTTAGAATCCATAGCCTTAGATCTGGGAAGCCTGACCCTTAAGTAATTCAAGCTGTATAGGGAAGAATATTTATTTTATTTACTTAAAACATTTCTATGCTACCTTTCTACCCAAATAGGATCCAGCAGACATCAAACATTAAAACATTTCAATAATAAAAACATTTAACATAAAGTGTATATATACAATAGTTTAATAAAAACAACAACATAATAATTCAATGAAACAATAATTCAATAAAACTATTCAATTAAAATGTATAAACACAAGTAACACCATAACCAGGGTCCAGGGCCAATAACAGTTATAGGGGGGTTGGAAAACAGAACAAAAAAAGTCTACACCCACAGGTGGAAGACACCAGTTGCGGGAGACAGAAGAATCTCCCTGGGGAGGGAGTTTCAGAGTTTTGGCACCATGAAGGAAAAGGAGATAAATTTACTTAGCAGTGATGAGAATACATTCTGCACATGAATAGAGCTGAGGCACTCGATTAGAATTTAAAATTCTGGGCTCTGATATTCAAAATAACACTGGTAAACTGTGGCATCAACTAAACATATTTAAAGCATGTTAAAATAACAGATGTTGAGCACAACGATCTTGGAGCACCAGCGTGGTTTGATAGGGTTATATAGGAGACCCATCGGTAATGCATGTCATTCTCCAGTATGCCAAATTACCAAATAAACTTCTTCAGGCACAGATGAAAATTCTGATGTGAGCTCTTCATGGCTCCAAACCCACTGCTATTAAAACACTGAAACATACTCTTCTGGGACAGTGTACATGCAGATGAGTATAGCCAGGCCTTCTGGTCTGTAATACTGGACGTCTAAAACCTTTCAAATGTTTGTGTAACCCTGAGCAGGCTGCAGACAAGGTAGATATACACCTGGGATTCTGTGACTTGGGACAGAAAGGCTGACAATACCAATACACTGATATAAAACAGAACACTGAACAGCTCAGCAGGAAACACAGCTTGGCAGCCAACCAAAAAGTCTGCAAAACCAATAGCTTTTAAATGTAATTAACATCACAATATGTTTAGAACTTGGAGAGTTTCCAGAGCACGCTGCTGTAAAGGCCTACAAATTTCTTGACACCAGATGCAAACTAAAATGGGAATATGGATATCTCCTTGGTCATGATCCTGTAAACATGTATATGTATATGCTTAAGTACATGGGGACAAGCCCTTTTGGAATGACTCACATTCAAGACAGTAAATAAATACAAATGCTTTTGCAAGATGTAGTTTTTTGTGCAGAATTTTCTTTCTTGTTTACTCAATCATGAAAACAGATGAAACACCAGGAATGACAGAGCAATGGTGGGTTGATGGTTAAAAGCAAAGATATTGTCATTTTCCTCATCAAAGAAGGACAAAGATCAGAGAATGGGACATGAAGGAAATTGGTCTGAAGCTTTCTGTGTCTTGAACATTCACTGCAATGTTATTCTGATGTGGCATTCTCCAGTGACCTGTCCAGCCCCTGCTTATATTCAATATACAGATATTGTTTGAAACTCAGCCTATCCCCCGGCTCAGGGTGGGCAGGCACATGAGATTATAAGCAAGATGTCATTGCTAATGGCTTCGAAACACACATGCAGATGTTGAGGGAAGAGGTTCTTCTTGGAAATGGCACAGGACTTTGGCTGAATATGTAATCTGTATGTATTTTCTTTGTTGTGATTTCATGACTGCTTTATTTGATTTTAAAGTATAGAGTTTGCAATAAATTAGGGCAACTGGTAGAAAACTCATGTATTACATTTTAGAGTGTGGTAGGTCCATCAACCAGACCTGGATAGGCCCGAGCTAGCCTGATTTCATCAGATCTCAGAAGCTAAGCAGGTTTGGCCCTGACTAGCATTTAGATTGTGAAGTGGAGGCAGGCAATGGTAAACCACCTCTGAATGGTCACCATAAGTCAGCTGTGACTTGACAGCAAAAAAAAAAGTCCACCAAAATCTTAGCGAGTATATGCCAACAAATATGAAAAACAAAGAATGGCTCACAGACCGGAATGCTCAACCTACATTCCAATTCCCAAAAAAGGAGACGTCAAAGACTGCTGTAACTATCAGACCATTGCATTAATTTCTCACACAAGTAAAGTGATGCTGAAAGACTATTACCATATATATGGAACAAGAAATGCCAAATGTTCAAGCTGGATTCAGAAAAGGAAGAGGCACTAGAGATCATATTGCAAATTTATGTTGGCTACTCAAGCATACGAGAGAATTTCAGAAGAAAATCAGTTTGCGTTTCATAGATTACAGGACAGCTTTTGACCATGTGGCTCATGAAAAGCTATGGATGGTTTTTAAAGAAATGGGTATGACACAACATATTGTTTTGATGCAAAACTTGTACTCGAGACAACAGGCTACTGTTAGGACAGAATATGGAGAAACAGAATGGTTTCCAATTGGCAAAGGTGTCAGAAAAGAATGTATTTTTTCCCCCTGTCTGCTCAATCTATATGCAGAATATATTTTAAGGAAAGCAGGATTAGATTTAGATGAAGTTGGAGTGAAAATTGTTGGAAGGAACATTAACAATGTGAGATATGGGGGGGGGGGGCGTCGAGCTATGTAGAAAACATCCTCCCACAGTTGCTATGTGGCTGAATCGTATTAAAGACTTCCTGATTATGGAAAAAATATCAGAAAAAGTACAGCAAATGGAAAACCCCAACCACGAGTCACTTTTCTTAGAAACATGGTTTTCAATCATAGAAAAATTTGTTATGTTGGCTTTTCCCGATTTTAAATACCTGTTTTAACTACTCAATACGTTCCAATGGGTAAAGGTTTAACCTACCATCCTTAAAGTCATTACCTCTTGATCCAATTCATCATAATGTGTGATGTTATACATAACTAGTTTAACTATTTAAACTATTGTCCTGCAAAAAGTATCAAAGGTAATGTGCTAATAATTGATTAGCACATTACCTTTGATACTTTTTGCAGGACAATGATTCACCTCAAACCCCCCCCCTTTCTGACTATATATTACTCTTCCTACACACTTGACACTGAGAGACACTGTCCTTCAGTGTTACTCCTCTGAAGATGCCGGCCACAGCTGCGGGCGAAACGTCAGGAAAGAAAAGACCAAGACCACGGTTACACAGCCCGGATAACCTACAAGAACCAATGAACTCTGACCATGAAAGCCTTCGACAAAAAAGACTCATTTAGGAAGTGGAAGGAGGGCCTTCTAACCAAAGAGGAATATAGACAAATAACTAGTGTTTGTAGGGAGAGTGTTAGGAAAGGTAAAGCTCAGTATGAGCTTAGGCTAGCGAGGGATGCTAAACACACAAAAAAGGGTTCTTTTCCTATGTACAGAGTAAGAGTAAGAATACGAACAAGATAAGCCCATTGCGTGGACCGGAAAGTGAAATTGTAACAGGAGATGAAGAGAGGGCAGAACTCCTCAATTCCTACTTTTCCTCAGTCTTTTCTCGTGAGGGAAGTGGTGCTCAACATGGCATAAACAGAACATGTGATGAGGGAAGGGATTTGCAGCCTAGAATTGGCATTGGGGTAGTGCACAAACACCTGGTTTCTTTAAATGAAACAAAGTCCTCTGGGCCAGATGAATTGCACCCAAGGGTACTCAAAGAACTTGCGGATGTAATTTCTGAACCTCTGTCCATTATTTTTGAAAAGTCTTTGCAAACCAGTGAGGTGCTAGAAGATTGGAGGCGGGCAAATGATGTCCCCATCTTCAAGAAGGGGAAAAAGGAGGATCCAGGTAACTACCGACCCATCAGCTTGACTTCTATACCAGGAAAGGTTTTTGAACAAATCATCAAACAGTGGCTGTTACCGCACTAGGTATTCCCAGCGATGTATTAAGAGTTTGAAAATGTTATAAAAAATACTGTTCGCACTTTCTATGTATTTCCAGCGATGTATTAAGGGTCTGAAACTGTTATAAAAAATACTGTTCACACTTTGTTTGGCCCCTTTAGCTGTGAAGACGTCTTCCAACCATTTTTTAGCCGTAGTATCCAAAAACCCTTTTAAAGCAATGTTTTTTTATAACATTTCCAAACTCTTGATACATTGCTTGGAATTCCTAGTGCGGTAACAGCCAGTCATTCCTTGAGCATTTAGAAAGGATGGATCTGATCACTAAGAGCCAGCACAGGTTTCTCAAGAATAAGTCATGTCAGACTAATCTTATCTCCTTTTTTGAGAAAGTTACTACCTTGCTGGATCAGGGGAATTCTGTAGACATAGTTTATCTAGATTTCAGTAAGGCTTTTGATAAGGTTCCACATAGTATTCTAGTTGACAAATTGGGAAAATGTGGTCTAGATCCTATTATTGTTAGTGGATCTGCAACTGGTTGACAGATCGTACCCAAAGAGTGCTAGTTAATGGTTCCTCATCCACTTGGAGAGAAGTGACTAGTGGAGTTCCTCGGGGATCTGTGCTGGGCCCTGTGTTGTTCAACATCTTTATAAATTATTTGGATGAAGAAATAGAGGGGATACTTATTAAATTTGTAGATTATACTAAATTGGGAGTGGTAGCAAATACAGTAGAAGACAGAGCCAAGATGCAGGATGATCTTGACAGGCTGGAGAAGTGGGCTAGAACTAATAAAATGCACTTCAACGAAGACAAATGTAAAGTTCTGCATTTAGGTAGGAAAAATCAAATGAATAATTATAGGATGGGGGAGACTTGTCTGAGCAGTAGTGTATGTGAAAAGGATCTTGGGGTCTTAGTAGACCGAACACTAAACATGAGTAAGCAGTGTGATGCGGTAGCTAAAAAGGCAAATGGGATCTTGGGCTGCATCAACAGAAGTATAGTGTCCAGATCACACCAAGTGATGGTATCGCTTTACTCTGCTTTGGTTAGACCTCACCTAGAGTACTGTGTTCAGTTTTGGACACCACAATTTAAGAAAGATGTAGACAAGCTGGAATGTGTCCAGAGGAGGGCGACAAAGATGGTGAGGGGTCTGGAGACCAAGTCCTATGAGGAAAGGTTGAAGGAGCTGGGTATGTTTAGCCTGAAGAGGAGAAGACTGAGAGGGGATATGATAACCATGTTCAAGTATTTGAGGGGCTGTCACATAGAGGATATGAGTTGTTTTCTGTTGCCCAAGAAGGTCAGACCAGAACCAACGGGTTGAAATTAAATCAAAAGAGTTTCCATCTAGACATTAGGAAGTATTTTCTAATAGTTAGAGCGGTTCCTCAGTGGAACAGGCCTCCTCAGGAGGTGGTAAGCTCTCTTCCCTGGAGGTTTTTAAGAAGAGGTTAGATGGCCATCTGTCAGCAATGCTGATTTTGTGACCTTAGGCATATGATGAGAGGCAGGGCATCTTGGCCATCTTCTGGTCACTGGGGGGGGGGAGGTAGTTGTGAATTTACTGCATTGTGCAGGGGGTTGGACTTGATGACCCTGGTGGTACCTTCCAACTCTATGATTCATTGATTTTATATAGAAGAAATTGTTTAGATTGTCACTAGGGTTGCCAACCTTCAGGTAGTGGCTGGAGATCTCCCGCTATTACAACTGATCTCCAAGAGATTGAAACCAGATTCCCTGGAGAAAATGGCTACTTGGCAATTGGACTCTATGACATTGAAGTCACTCCCCTCTCCAAACTCCACCCTCCTCAGACTCCAGCCCGGGTAGTTCCCGGAGCTGACAGCCTAATTGGCTCAGAGTGACAGGAAATGATGACCTTTCTTTGTTCAACAGTTCTGTACTAGAAATTCTCAAGGGTTTTGATTTGTTTTAGTGCTTTGAATGCTTCATACTTTATGCTTATGGGATTATTTGTATAGAAGTGATCACCGTTAACTATCTGGAATGATACATCACAGCTGCTATGCGCAGGCCAGTTTGAAAGAATCTAAGGCCATAACACCCATGATATACAGAATCAAAAAGGGAGACAACATATTTTGGGGGCCATCTTTAGTGTTAGTGATGAGGGTGTTTCAAGATATTATGATTAATGGTAGAGTGCAAAATGTCATGTATTTGAAGCTAATAGCTTGGAGTATTTTAGAATTGGGACCAAACTCTGAGAGTGGCCGGCCACTCTTTCTAAGACCTTGGAAATAAACCTTGTGAACGTTTTAAGTGGTAATATCATCAACATCACAATGTAAAATATGATCCAAAATGGCAGTAACTGGGGAAATGGGTGGGGGTGATTTTTTTAAACCAAGATTTCCATACAAGTAATGTTTCTTTGGGAGGGAAGGCGGCATGGCATAGCTCATTCTCATCAGATCTTGGAAGCTAAGCAGGGTCGGTACTTGGAGGAGAGACCACCAAGGAAGATTCTGCAGAGGAAGGCAACGGCAAACCACCTCTGCTTCTCACTTGCCTTGAAAGCCCCTTGCTGGGATCGGCCTAAGTTGGCTGCAACTTGACAGTAATTTGCACACACAATATTTCTTTAGTAAATGGACTGGTGATATCAGCAACAGAGAAAGAAGGAGGAGCTAACACACAATTGGTTGTTATTTGGGGCTAACACAACCAGCTGGGTTTTTTTCTTCCTAGGTATCATTGTCCATAAATCAAAATCTAGCGCTCAGCTCAAATTACCAAAGATTGTCAAGCTCACGGCAGGCTATGATAAATAGCCAGTGGGCTCCATTCAATGTGTTAGGTTACAAATTGTGTAGGCCTGTGTGTTTGGCCCCTAGATGTCAAATAACCAATCTCATGTGAATGCCTGAGCTGATTTGAAGGCTGCAGCAGCATTAAATCAGCTTTGAGAGATTTGATGCAATGTTGGGAGAAGTACAGCCAGTTGACAATTGAGGTCTGTCTGTGGGATTGAGCAGATGTGTTACATTGGTTTCTGGAGAGGAGAGCAAAAAAATGGCATAGCTCATTCTCATCAGATCTTGGAAGATAAGCAGGGTCGGTACTTGGAGGAGAGACCACCAAGGAAGATTCTGCAGAGGAAGGCAACGGAGAGCAAAAAAATAAAAAATAAAAAGGTTGTCTTGAGGGTTGAACAACCTGGGTTGACTAGAACCTCTGTGAATAAGTGAGTCAAATCCGGTTCAAGTCAACCCTTCAGAAATAGGAAATCGGGAAACTGTTTGTCAAGGCTGTGGGAGTCTTACGGAAATTGTGTCCAATGTTTCCTGACTGAAAAGTTATAATTCAGTGGTGAACTCTCACTTAAGGTTTCTGTGACCTGGTGAGTTAAATTGTATATAAAGCTTTCTGACTCTGTAACCCAAGAAAAAAAATATTTGCCTCAGCACAGGCTATAATATTAATGTGTTTTGTCACCTGCTTACCTTGCCTGTGTCTACTTAAGCATCTGAACAGTTCTGAGATGATAAATAAAATATGATTGTTCTTTTAAAAATCCAGCCTCAAGAGACTTGGTGTCTTGAAAGACAAATGAGCCTTATCCTACAATAGGGAACCCGCTTCTCTATGGCCATCAAAATAAAGGCTTACCTATACTGCCACAGTGCAGCCTTTTCCAACCTGTGGGTCCCAACTCTTGAACCCAAAGTAGTGAGTTTTACTAAGTTGTTCATCCCCTGTTCTTGTAACTGGATCACAACATCAAGTAAATTTGGACATGTAGGTCACCATATCAAAAAAGTGGGAAACCACTGCCATAGAATTCTACCTTGGAAGGAGAGGGAGAAAGTCTGTAATAACATAACTAAACTCCCCTGAAATTATATGATGCTGTCACAACCTGTATTAAGCTGTGTTGCTACTCCAAGTGGGGGGACCAGGTCTTACTCTCTGTTGCTCTCTGGCCTGCTTAGGGTCAGCAGGGAGAATTTTTTAAAAAGTAGCATTGCACCACTGGCAAATACCCAGAAGTAATGTCACATAGCTCAAGTGACATCAATACCATGCTCTAGGATTTGTACAAAACAATTGTTTTATGGGTATTTGATGGAAGTGATGTCATGCCAATGGCTGGCAATCCTAATTCTAAGCATTCTATCTCCCATAAGATGTACCCAGCGAGAGACTGGCTACTAACTTGTAATGATCTGCTTTCTCCTGCTATGAGATTCTCTTCTGGGGGTGGGAGGCCACAGAGCAAATCTATTACATCACACATGCCTTTTCCATTTTCTATTGCAATTGAAGCTGGTATTTTTCGCTCTCTAATTCAAATGCTGATCCAAGAATGTCATTTGCAGAAAGGATTTTCTCTTTGCTTAGCTGGCATGAAGCCAATGTGGATTTCATATTAAGATTTAAACATGACATTGGGGTAGAGCCTGCCCCAGCAATGCAATGAACCCTGTTGCATGTAAGTCGTTATGAAAAATTTTATACCTTGTTCTTCTGGCTTTTTTTTTTAATCACTTGGACACGACAGCAATATGAAGCTCTTAGCAAAGAAATCATGCAGGAAATGGGGTACATGCAATTTCTGTACTTTAATACAAAGCTGGTATAAAAGCTTACTGAAATACAATATGTGAAAGGAATACTCCTACACCAGCAATGATAGGTTGAGAAAAATATCTCTGCCACTTTGCAGCTACAAATATCTCTATGAGAGCCAGATGAATCATAGAATCATAGAGTTGGAAGGGACCACCAGGGTCATCTAGTCCAATCCACTGCACAATTCAGGAAATATCGAACTACCTCCCACACACACACCCAGTGACCCATACTCCATGCCAGAAGATGGCCAAGGTGCCCTCCCTCTCATGATCTGCTTAAGGTCATAGAATCAGCATTGCTGATAGATGGCCATCTAGCCTCTTCTTACAAACCTCCAGGGAAGGAGCGCTTACCACCTCCCGAGGAAGCCTGTTCCACCGAGGAACCACTCTAACTATTAGAAAATTCTTCCTAATGTCTAGGTGGAAACTCTTTTGATTTAATTTCAACCCATTGGTTCTGGTCTGACCTTCTGGAGCAGCAGAAAACAACTTGGCACCATCCTCTGTATGACAGCCCTTCAGGTACATGAAGATGGGTATCATATCCCCTCTCAGTCTTCTCCTCTTCAGGCTAAACATTCCCAGCTCCTTCAACCTTTCCTCATAGGACTGTGGTGAGAATTTTTATTAAACAATAGTTTGGCTTAAGAAGAACCACTTTTCATGCCTTAATATATTATAACCTGTAGTTTAAAAGGCTCAGTATGCATGCTCTGTGACTTCAGAATGAGCCAGGATGGTTTAATTCGGGCCAGAAGAGCAATGGGAAAAGCCGGGTTCATTTTGCGTCGAAACAGCATTGAGCTTCCAAGGAATGAGATATTGTGCATACTGAAAAATTTGATCCTGGCTGAAACGGGGAATAAAGGAGGTTAAAGCGACCATGCATAAAACACCTTAGAGAAGCCTCTCCACAAGGTGGGAGCTGCAACAGAGAATGCAAATGTATGGACCATTGCTGATTTTACCCATTTGCAGGGGAAAGAAGGCTCAGAAGGCTTTGGTCAGATAAGCAAAGCTCACACTGAGACGCATAGTAGAAGAGGCATGTGGCTCTTTAATGGCGTTGTAGGTGATGAACAGTACCTTGAATTTAACCTGATGACTGGTAACTAATTAACTGATTGTTCAATAAGTGTGAGGCACATGCTTTGCCCAGCTCCCAGTAGTAACCAAGCTGTGGTGTTCTGTACCAACTGGAGTTTCTTAGTTTACTTTAAGAACAGACTCATATAGACTGCATTATAATATTCTGGCCTTGAGGTTACAGTGGCATGCATGCATATGGCCACACCAGCTGAGTCAAGGGAGGGAGCCATCTTCCAGGCTAAATGAAGATGGAAGAAAGCTTTCCTTTCCTTTCTCCCTTAGAAGCTCCTTGATTCATAAACCTTGAACAGCATAATTCTAAATCTATTGTTTAAGGGATATAAGGACTGAGATACTAGTCCAATCTGTTAGAAGAGGAATAATATAACTTGATCTTAGATCCTCATAAAAATGACATTCCAGGAGCACGTGTGCTACAGAATCAATAGAACCAGAAGAACACGGGCAGTTCCTTTCTGAATATGGCAAGTTCATGTATCTACCTTGCATAACCATAGAAAGGTTAGTTTTTAGTGTAGCAAGGGGTGGGGGAGCTCTTAAAAACAAGGAGTTGTCAAGAAATAGGTAGAAGCAGTCAAGCAACGTGGGGGAGGAATTCCAAAGAACTGAGATGAGCAAACGTGACGAGCAAGAGTCTATGTGCTAACATAATCGATCTCTTTAATTTGTGTTTTTATTTCAGAGAAAGCCTCTGATTTCCCAAGATCTCTAATCATATTCCATGATATGCCCATCAATGACCATTTCTATCAAAAAATTTTGCCATGAGGATCTATTCGAGTCATGTTTCAAAGAACTAGGTATCCCTCAATGCTAAAAAAAAACAGCCTAAATTGTAGCTTAAACAGCCATGCACTCACTTCAAGAGACATTTGGCCAAACTCAGAACGAAGGGCAATACCAGTGATGCACCAAGGAGCATTTAACAGCCTCCATAAAAACTGGAGCAGAGGACAATCTATAGACTCATTAACAGCATTTATCCAAATAGCAGCACCAAAAAGAACAACTGGAATAATTTTTAGATTAAAAACATGAATAGCTCCAGAGATATATTTTCTACCTTTGGTATAAAAATAATTAACAATTGCCCCAACCTTAGGTTTGATTTTATTCTCAGCCTTTTGATGGGAGTTCCAGTTCAGATTATAAGAAAAGAGAAAACCAAGATAAGCAAACTCCTTAACCTGATCAACATCAATGCCATCTAATACCCAATGGAAAGAGGGCAGTTTCCTCTTCTTAGAAAAGATCATAATCTTTTATTTATGGTTATTTACTGGAAGACCTTTCCTAAAACTATACTCAGAAAAAAATTGCAATGATCTTTGCAATCCAACTCTTGTACGGGACAAAAAACCTGCATCATCAGCATAAAACAAGAAAGCATTTTTTGCAGCTTGGATAAACTTGCTTCTCCAGTCATAAAGCTGGGTCAGGTAAAACCCTTAGGCTTTCAATGGAGTCTGGAAGTGTCAGTTGAATCCGGTCAAATGTAGGAAGTGCTTTGTTCTTCAAGACCTCAGCTTTCCCAGCCAACATCACCTCTGTCTGGTTGGGATTGTTTTAGCTTGTTTATTTTCAGCCATGTAACCACAGCAATCAAGCAGTGGCTCAGGACTTCCACATCATCAGCAGGGGATTTGGACAACGAACTATAGAGCTTAGTGTCATCAGCAAATTGATGACAACCTACTCCAAAGTCATGGATGGTTTGTCCTAAGGGCTTTACACAGTGAGTAGCATGGGGATAAGGAATCCCACAGACAAATCCTACATTGATTACAACTGGTCTCTAACAGTAACCCTCGGAGTCCAGTCCAGAAAGAATGATTTAAAGCAATCCAAAACGTATCCTTTAACCCCTACTTCTACCTCCAAATGCCGCAATAAGATGGCATGGTCGACAATCTATATTCAAACAGAGATCATCAACTAAAGCCACCAGGGCCATCTCCATCCTATAGCCTGGCCTGAAGCCAGACTGAAAGGGATCTACAACAGATGAGTAAACCCAGATGATTTGGAGTTGTTCTGCAACTGCTCTCTCTACTGTCTTGCCCAGAAGTGGCGAATAGGCAATAACTAGCTGCATCATGGTGGCCCTGATTGGGTTGAAAAGTGGGATATAAATCTCATAAATAAATAAACAAACAAATTCTTCTCTAGCACTGGTTTTAAAGTAATGAATGGATGAAAGCTTGTTTGAGTGACCAAGGAAAGGCACCCAGAGAGTCATTGACTGATTTATGATGAACAACTGGGATGCTTTAATGTGATCCTTCCATGATTTCAGCAACCAGGATGGACAAGAGTCCAGAGTATAAGCGTAGCCTTTACAGATCCCAAGGTCCTATTGATGTCCATTATGGTAACTGGATTGAAATGATCCATAAATGGAGTCTGTGAGCTAGAGGAGGATAAACGGTTTCCATAACTCTGGACGCACTGGTCATGTACTGAAAGTACATTGACAAGAGTCAAAGGGTGTGAAGGGAGGAAAGCAGATAAGACCCAAAGGTGCCAAGAAAACCTTGTACATTTTACACCCTGTAGGACACCCTGACCCCAGGGAATTGGCTTTAAACAACTCTTATCTTGTCATCTTCTGGAGCAATAAACAAGGCATACTTTTGTTAATTTACACCCTTTAGATGTTACTCTTTAGATGCTTTATGCCTGTGTATTTGACTCCCTTTGATGTGGGTTTATTCAAATTGCTGATTTCTGTGCCAAGACAAGTTCCTCTTCTAAAGGGTCTTTCTTTGGCCACAGTTCTGTTTCACTCTGTTCTGTTTTCTAGAATAAACTTCCTAACTTTCATTTTTGTTTCAGTGACACATCGTTTTTGTGTCAGAAGTGGGATCTCACCAACACAGACTGTGCTCCAGCCAGGGAAGGGGGATTTCTGTTTTTTCCTCTTTTGCAGGTTCTGTGACCACCTGCAGTTTTTCCTGGCTCTCTGCATGCCCATGGCCATGTGAGGATGACCCTCTGGTGGTAAGGAGATTTCTGGTTGGTGGTGTAAAATCTAGGCAGCCTTGCAGAGATCCATCTCCCATGTGGTTTTCTGATTTTCCAGTAGCTGTTTGGCTGAAAGCCCTGGGCAAGCCACAGGTGGATGGAGCTTTAAAAACTCTTCCCCCCACCCCTCGGTGATCCAGCTAAGTGCATATATATGACCTATGGACCGAGGTCCTGCAAGTTCCTGAAAGGCTGGAACCAATGCAGTAAAGACAAGCCATCTCTTCAGTTTCCTCTGGGTGTCTCTTTAAATCATGAGGTACTAAAGCATTTAAGGAGTTTTTTTGAGGGGACAGAGGATTGCAGCAAGAACAGGGAGGCAGGAATGTCACGATTGATGTAGCTCATGCCTCATAGGATAAGAACATAAGAAAGGCCCTGCTGGATCAGACCAAGGCCCATCAAGTCCAGCAGTCTGTTCACATAGTGGCCAACCAGGTGCCTCTAGGAAGCCACAACAAGACAGCAGCACCATCCTGCCTGTGTTTCACCGCACCCAAAATAATAGGCATGCTCCTCTGATCCTGGAGAGAATAGGTATGCAGCATGACCAATATCCATTCTAACTAACAGCCATGAATACCCCTCTCCTCCATGAACATGTCCACTCCCCTCTTAAAGCCCTCCAAGCTGGCAGCCATCACCACATCCTGGGGCAGGGAGTTCCACAATTTAACTATGCGTTGTGTGAAAAAATACTTCCTTTTATCTGTTTTGAATCTCTCACCCTCCAGCTTTAGCAGATGACCCCGTGTTCTAGTATTATGGGAGAGGGAGAAAAACATCTCCCTGTCCACTCCAAACCATGCATAATTTTATAGACCTCTATCATGTCTCCCCTCAGCTGCCTTCTTTCCAACTAAACAGCCCTAAGCATCTTAACCGCTCTCCATAGGACAGTTGCTCTAGCCCCCTAATCATTTTGGTTGCTCTTTTCTGCACCTTCTCAAGCTCTGTAATATCCTTTTTTAGGTGTGGTGACCAGAACTGTACACAGTATTCCAAGTGTGGTCTCACCATAGATTTGTACAAGGGCAATATGATATCAGCAGTTTTATTCTCTATTCCTCGTCTAATTATGGATAGCATAGAATTTGCCTTTTTTACAGCAGCCGCACACTGGGTTGACATTTTCATTGAGCTATCCACCACCACCCCAAGATCCCTTTCTTGGTCTGTTGCTGCCAAGAATCCAAGCCATTGTTTGGCCTGTGTGCCTAAGTCTCTTCTCACGTTGCCACTAAAGTATTGCGTAAATCAACATCCTAACCATATTCCCCTGGTTTACCCAAATGGACAGTAAGGTATTCAGCAGTTGAAGCATTTAAGATGCTAGTCATTTCCTCCATTTTATTTTTAGCCACATCCACCTAGATTTTAGGAGGTAATAGTCAATGTCACGTCTAATATAAACATTAAATAAAGAGAAGGCTCCATGAAAGAGACAATTGCTTGAAAGGCTTGTTTGTAAAAATACATCCATGCAATGGCTCTTGTGGGTTATCTGGGCTGTGTAACCGTGGTCTTGGTATTTTCTTTCCTGACGTTTTGCCAACAGCTGTGGCAGGCATCTTCAGAGGAGTAACACTGAAGGACAGTGTCTCTGAAGATGCCTGCCACAGCTGCTGGCAAAACATCAGGAAAGAAAATACCAAGACCACAGTTACACAGCCCGGATAACCCACAAGAACCAATGAACTCTGACAGTGAAAGCCTTCGACAATACATCCATGCAAGTTTATGGAAATTATATTCTTACATTTTTCTTATACTCACCACTTTCTTTTCCACCATGTTGCATTGATACGTGACAGTATCATTCCTAGTCTGTAATCTTCCCGTTAATCTCAGCACCACATTGATAAATAGATCAATCTGTATGAATGCAGTATAGGATTGAATAACAATAGTATACGTGTGGGGGGGTGTGGGTGTGGACAGATAGATGGACAATGAAAAGTTGAAAAGGAAAGGAATGGAAAGGAAATACACCAATCCAAAGGTCAGAATTTCCAGGAGGAGCCACTTGGAAAGGGTGTTGTACAAGAATTCAGGCAGCGATTCATGTAACAATCCAGAAAAGTGTCCAGAAGGTTAAGCATATGGAGTGAGACGGGGAATGACAAGTGAGTCAACGCTCAGAGTAGGAAGATGCAATTCCAAAGCTGAGCCCAGACTGAACATGACTCAGAATGACAAAGGCAGCTCTTGTTAAACGGGAAGAATAGCAACAAAATTTAATTTTCATGGGTTGGAAAGAGGTGAAAGCACTGCTGGGGGGATTGGGGTAGGGAAACGGTAGGGAAACCTGCCACGTGAAAGCCCCATTGCCCCTGTGCTGCACCAGCAAAGGAGAAACCACACAAGCCCCTCCCCATGTGGAAAACACCTAGGGCATCACCACTACAAGCCTCCTTTCATTGCAGGTCTTGTGATCTCTGGGGGTTCTCTTCTGTTAGGCTCGACTAAGACTGAGCAATCCGGGCATGGTGTCCTGACTGAATCAGAACATCCTAGAATAATACCTAAGAGCTAACTGTGCCTGACTGATTCAAGTCTCTGGCTTGTTGCTTTGAGCTAGCTGGCCATTATACTCCGAGACTGAAATTCGGTCATGCAAACGGGGTCTGCTCCTTCCTGTCTCCTGGCCAGTCTAACTTCATATATCTCACATGCACTCACCATCTCACTGACGCGCCCCTAAATTTTCTAGAAAACAATTCTTTGGACGAGGACAGGCAACCTTTCTCCAAGACGAGAGGACAGGTGGGCTGGTCACAAACCCCAAAGTAGAGACTGAGGCCACAAAATGGAGGCAGAATAGCTGTAACAACAGGAGTGATTTGCTTAACTGTAACCTTTCCCCTGGGCCAGTTCCCAACCCCATATGCTTCCCAGCTGCTATTTGCCCCCTTGGGGAAAACATTGCCTGTATGTTTCTTCCAGCATTGCAAAATTGAGAGGGCAGTTTTCACTGCTGGTGGCAGTGTAATTTCATGCCTCATTCACCTTTCCATCCTTCCCCCCAAACTATTGGCAAATTTCTATCATCTAGGGAACTCTCGGTTAGCCAGCCCTGAATCTGAAAGGAATATATGTTCCATAGTGGTGATATCTTGGATTCATTTGTCCACCACAGTGTGTTGATTCTTGACTTCCATGCATGACTAATGCGGGGGCATTGTTTCTGAGTGACATTATGATTGGTGTCAGAGCTGTGAGATGCTGTGAGGGTGTCTGTCAGTGTTGCTATGTTAGGCTTTGTTTCTATGGCTATTGTAGTACTTCCTCCTTTGCTTTAATGAGCGCATAGGATGCAATTTCCAATATGACAGCATTAGTGCTGGCACAGCAGCCACATAGCTTGGTGTAGTGAATCCATTGGATCGGAAATCATATTGCGCCACACTATAGCTGGATCAGAACCAGTTAACAAGAGCAAGGAAAAACATAAACATCTTTGTCCACCAAATTCACTCCTTTACAATTACGGTAAAGTCATTTGTGCACAGCAGACACAGATTTGATATCCACAGACTGCTCACAACATTCACTTCCAGTACTTAGTGTGTACTTGTTTTACAGATCATAAAGTATAGGTTCCCAGAAAAGGTTTCATAATATAATGGTATGGAATTTCAGAACACCTGCTTTGCTCATTAAAGACTTATGTTCTAGAATTTCTTTGTTTGTGGTGATGTTGCAAGCAGCCTGAACAGTAAATGATGATACAGGTTGTGGGCATGCCACACCAGGGACTTTTCTGGCATATGTCTCCTTAACATGAAAGAACGCAACTGTGCTCTGGCTAACTTCCATTTATTTGAAATGTGTCTTTGCTGAGCAAGTCCCAAATGAATCGCATCCCATCGTCACCATCCTATAAAACATCGCTCCTAATAAAATGTTATTACCCCGTATAAATAGAAGAATGTGTTACTTGCTTTGCATCCTTTCCCCTAAATCAATAGCTTCTGACCTTTCTAGCTAGGGATCCACCTTTAACTGTAACCTGTACTCATTAATTTTACTAATATACATCCCCTCTCCTTTTGACTTTATCCTTTCCTCTTAGAAAAAGCCCAAAAAATGCAGTTCTCAGCTGTGATTCACCATCTTCCAACTGAAGACCAACTCCAAGCCCAAACTGTCCTCTGGGAGTGCTGAATTTTGTTAAACAGGATGGCATGGCTGACCCTTTCGCTGGGGCTATTCGTACACCAACATCCACTCTATACTCAAGATAGCACTTTCTTTTTTGTTGAGTAGATAATTAATGTGGGTAAGGAGTGGCTGGAAGGCAACTTTCTTCCCACTAAGAGGGTGATGTGGGATTCTAAGAGCAACAATGTTGCCAACCTCAGGTGGTCCCTGGAGATCTCTGGGAACTACAGCTGATCATCAAACTACAGAGAGCAGTTCCCCTAGGGAAAATGGCTCCTTTAAAGGGTAGATTGCATGGCATTATACCATACTGAGGTCCTTCCCCTTCCAAAACTCCACCCTACCCAGGCTCCACCCCCAAATCTCCAGGTATTTCCCTAGCCATAGTTGGCAATCCTGGGGCACATAGAATGCTAGAAACAACCATGCTGTTGCCCCCTTTGTTTGTGACCTTCTGGGGACAAAATGTTGAGCCAGGTGCTCTAGGGCCGATTGGTCTAACTTAGCGTGGAAGCTCCTACAGTCTCTTTTTCTTCTGATTTTTATATAGGGAGGAAATACACTTTTTACATCAGGGAGGAAAGAGTCCTTCACCACCAGCATCTTTTCAGTGTAGGAGGCTAGGAGTTTCCAGTCTAGTATTCTGAATGCCTACAGAGGGTTCATATACATTGCAAGATATGAACATACTCAGGCTTCTCATTGTGGTAAGATGGATGTGGGGGTTTTAATGTACCCTGGGAGATTTTTCTCTATGTATAAATCAAATGAGTTTTATGTACTTTTGCCTGAGGAAATGAACACGGGCAAGATTAAAAAAAAATAGATACAAATTTAATCAAGCCAAGGACAAACAAACCTTTTTCATTTCCACCTTACCCAAGGGATTGATGGAATTGCCTAATTGCTGTGATTAGGTCCTTGGGGACAAGATGTAGGAAGTGCCTTTGAAAGTGCTGTTTGACATACTTGCTTTTAATTGAAGATACACAAATGATCTCATAACTACGGGGTTGTTATTTTGGAGGTGTATGTTAAGAACTACATGAAGTCCAGACATCATGTGAAGGTATGTCGAAAAAAGGCAGTCTTACCTTCCTATAAATTCCATACTAGCTTTAGGTCTTTGTATTTTGTATGTTTCTGAAATATTTCTAAGAGAATGGCCTTGTTGCCAACCAATTAATTAAGCATATGTGTATGAGCAGTGGGAATCTAAGGTCCTCTATCTATATGAAGATTCTTGTGCCTCATTGACTGAATTTGCTAATAGGATATCAACATTGCCAAAAAGACAGAAAACTGAAATATGGTACTCTGTACACCCATATTTTAATATACCATGAATGCTCGAAAAATCTGAAAATAGGACATTTTTTACCTTTAACTTTGGAACCTGGAATGTGAAGAGTGTCCTAACAGCTGCTAATATGTCAGAAAAGAGCAATCCCAGGTTGGACTGGGGAATGCCGCCTTCACATACTTGAAACAGGAGCAGGAGAGTGTGGCTTACCAGAGGAAGCTAGAACTGCACATGGGACAAGCCATATGTGCAAGAAGGGACTTCCCCTTTGTGTGCTTTTATAATCTTCAAATTTGGGGCAGCCAGGAACAAAATTATACCTGTAGAACTCAAGCTATATTTACATATATATCAATGGCTACAATTAAATTAATCATTAAATTAAATTAAAGAGCAGAACTGATGATCATAAAAAATGCCATACATTCAAATATCCTCCTCTAAGCAATTAGTTAGTGTTAGTGTCTGTACATCAAAATAATACACATGGTTTTTTTTGAAATTGTCACTTTCACACATTCAGTGAATGGGGGGGAGGGAAGTAGGACTGTGTGTGTTGTTCTCACTCTTACTATGTTGCTTTATGTATGTACAGTTCCATGTGCATAGAAAAACCAGACTTTTCAATCATGCAGTGAGAATCCTCCGTGTAGGGGGCTGTATCTGACCTAGGGTTGCCAACCTCCAGGTACTAGCTGGAGATCTCCCTGGAGAAAATGCTGCTCTGGCAATTGGACTCTATGGCATTGAAGTCCCTCCCCAAACCCCACCCTCCTCAGGCTCCACCCCCCAAAAAAACCCACCAGTGGTGAAGAGGGACCTGGCAACCCTAATCTGACCTAAAGTGAAGTCAGTGGCAACACTGTTTACAATATTGATCCTTCACTTCCCACATTCCCAGAACACGTGAAGTGAGATTTAAACTCCTCCAAATAAGTATTTATGCTCAGTGGCATCACATGATAAGATACTTTTTTTACATACACTTGTTTCCAGGCTTAAAATAAACCTTTTAAAATTATAAAACATGTTCTTCCCATATTTTGGCTTAACTTCTGCAGATTTCCACAATATGCAAGGCTGCGATTTGGGTATAAGGAGCAAGATTTTTGCTATTTATACTTTGCAGAGCATGAATTAGAAAACAGCAGAGCTGTGTCTGTGTCTGCAAACAGAACAACCATTATGTGCTTAGCAGTACCTACACCCTCGAATGTCAGCACCAAAGAATAAACTTTCATCTATAGAGGGCGGTTTATCATTTTTTGCCATTTGCAAGAGTGCTATAAGTTGTGTAAGTATTATTTGGACACCTACCAGAGTCAAATGAAAGTAATTTTGGTTTAATGTCTTATGCCATGATTAGCAGCACCATAGAACAAAAGCACTGTTAACCAATTCAAGTTGTAATGAGTTAATCTTAAACACCATTAATTCATTCACTTAAAAGCTTGTAAATTGCTAGATTGTAAAAACAATATGTTGTGTTTAACTCCAAAATAGCCTTGCATAAAAGTAATTTACCAGTTTTGATAATAGGAAACACATAAGGGACGTGAAATGTTACCCAAGAGCTTAAGACAGGGGGGGGGGGGGAAATAACATAACAGTTTTTAACTGAGGCTTTTCAACAAATGTCATTCTCTTGGCTGCAATTAAACGTTTCAACTTTGAAAACAAACATTTTTTTTTATTCCTTAGACTTACTCTGACACATGCCAAAATGTTTAATTGATGAGAATAATTCTGTGCCTGATCCTCCTAGCTTAGTAAAATGTTATAATGAAGGGAGTTTTTTTTTCTTTCCCTGTGAAATCTATTTTGTAGGGCAAGAGTGGTCACACTGTCACTCTGATGCTTCTATGAGCTTCTCGGCTTCTAAGATGTTCCAGTCGCAAGCGTGATGGACACAAACCTGTTAATTGCCAGCTTCGCTCGTTCCTTCCCTCTGCCATTTCCTAGCTCCTCCTTTCTCATAGCACATAGAGATTGAGGAGGGAATTTTAATCCTAGTTAAGCATCCCAGCTACTGGGATAGAAGCAAACGTCAGTTAGCTTCATTTGGACATGTAGCTAGGCTGAACGCTTCTGTCTTCCATTTCATCATGCTGTTTAACAAGAGCAGGGAAGGGAGAAGAGGGAAGGAGTGTAGAAGTTTGGATTTTTCTTGAAATATGAATGGATCACCAATGAATAAACAGAAAATAGGCAAGATAATACAAAGTTTTATTCATCTAATCCAGTGGTTCCCAACCTTTTTTTGACCAGGGACCACTAGGACTTTTTTGTTCGGGGCAGGTACCCCAAGGTTCAAAATAAAAATTCCGAGAATTTGAAAATAAACTTTAATCATAACTGTTAGTTAAACATTAAGCTTAGAATAATATTTGAATATATATTTTTATAATAGAGAACTTTTAATTGAAAATATTAATTTATTATGGGTTTATAACTTTGTTTCGCGGACCTTAATTTAGTTCTCGCGGACCCCTGAGGGTCCGCGGACCCCTGGTTGGGACCCAGTGATCTAATCACATCTCTTCTGTCAGCATTTTCAGTTGCCATGCTAACAAGAATGGCCACTGGGATGTTCCTGTCAAGATGGTCATGCTGGCTCATGTTACTTCCGCCACATGGTGCATTTATTGGGCCATTATACATGGAGGGTTTAGATTCGGTGAACTGGTCATCAGGTCATTCTCTCTAAATGAGATATTGAGTGAATCTTTGGTAGGAGTGTTAGAAGCAGTGCTCAGGGCCAGCTCTACATTTTTTAAGGGGGGCAGGAGAACAAATTGACACCCACCATATATTATATACACATTTTTCTTTATATAATCTGCTGATGCCACTGCCCCCCTCTGTGGGCTGCTCAGGGCAGGCGCCCCCCTTGGCCCCCCTATATCCAGCCATGCCAGTGCTCACTCCATAACTGTAGCGTTTTCCCTTTGTGGTTTAGAGGGGTGGAGGCGGGGACTCACTCAGACTCCCAAGCCGCAATGGTTCCTGCTCTTAGGGTAGCACTCAGGTTGCCTTGTGAAAAATATTCTCTTTATTTAGAGCAGAACATTACCACTGCAACATAATTGCAAGCAAGGCAACCTTCACAGCCTTCTTCAAACTAACATACACTTCTTGCTCAGAACCAAATTAATTAAGGAACGGTCCACCCAATAAGACTACCACCCCATTCAGTTACCAGAGGTTCCACTTCACTCCTCCTATGAGGAGTGGTTAAAATGCTTAGGGCTGTTTAGGTTGGAAAGAAGGCGGCTGAGGGGAGACATGATAGAGGTCTATAAAAGTATGCATGGTTTGGAGAGAGTGGACAGGGAGAAGCTTTTCTCCCTCTCCCATAATACTAGAACACGGGGTCATCTGCTGAAGCTGCAGGGTGAGAGAATCAAAACTGATAAAAGGAAGTATACTGTTAAGTCCGCGTGGGGAGGACACACGAGGTCGGAGACGGAGTTCAAACAGCAACCGCGTTTATTGTGAACAGGAACAGAACTAAAGAACACAGTGCAACGGCCCTGCTTATATGCCCCGCGGCCACTTCCCCCCGATCCGTGATAGGGGGGAGACAACCCCGGGTCACCAATGGCGCGTGCCGGCTTAGGGCCAATGGCGCGGGCCGGTTTGGGCCAATGGCGCATGCAGGACTTAGGATCCTTCGTTCAGGACTCAAGCTCCTAAGTTCCCCCTGCATATCGCCTAACTATATACATACATGTCATATTTTTTCACACAACGCATAGTTAAATTGTGGAACTCCCTGCCCCAAAATGTGGTGATGGCTGCCAACCTGGAAGGCTTTAAGAGGGGAGTGGACATGTTCATGGAGAAAAGGGGTATTCATGGCTACTAGTTAAAATGGATACTAGTTATGCTGCATACCTGTTCTCTAGGATCAGAGGAGCATGCCTATTATATTAGGTGCTGTTAACACAGGCAGGATGCTGCTGCTGCGGTCGTCTTGTTTGGGGGCTTCCTAGAGGCACCTGGTTGGCCACTGTGTGAACAGACTGCTGGACTTGATGGGCCTGGGTCTGATCCAGCAGGACTTTTCTTATGTTCTTATGCCTTGAGAGTAATGGTTTGAGAAACAGTATGGGTGTGTGCCTGATCTTCACAGTCCACACCACACACACTTTAGGTGGCAAAAGAGCTTGTGCTGATTGAGGTTGCCAGGTTCCTCTTTGCCATCGGCAGGAGGTTTTTTTGGCGGAGCCTGAGGAGGGTGGGGTTTGGGGAGGGGAGGGACTTCAATGCCAAAGAGTCCAATTGCAGCCATTTTCTCCAGGTGAACTGATCTCTATCAGCTAGAGATAGGGTTGCCAGGTCCCTCTTAGCCACCGGCAGGAGATTTTCGGGGTTGAACCTGAGAAGGGCAGGTTTTGGGGAGGGGAGGAACTTCAATGCCATAGAGTCCAATTGCCAAAGCGGCATTTTCTCCAGATGAACTCATCTTTATCGGCTGGTGATCATTTGTAATAGCAGGCGATCTCCAGCTACTACTTGGAGGTTGGCATCCCTAGCTGGAGATCAGTTATAATATCAGGAAATCTCTAGCTAGTACCTGGAGGTTGACAACCCTATGACTGAGGGGAGTTAGTAATGGCAAAGCAGAGCTCCAGTAACCCCCGCCCTTGCTCTATTTTCTGAAGTAGCAAAGGATGGTGAAGGACCAAGGAGAATAGGCCTGATTTGTGTGATTTTGCTCTTTAGGTCTGCAATTCTTACCACACTGAGAGTAAAGATCTAGACTGAAGTTCCAAGATAGAGTGCTTAGCAAAATAATGGTAAAAGGAATAAGATCCCAGTTTGGATTTCATTCCCTGTAATGCAGCTGTTTTCCTTGCCAGCTGTCTACAGAACGGAAACACCTGTATTTTTTCATATGGCCAATATGTACAGTCTACCCGATATTCTATAATTTATAGGTAGGCATTTGTTCTTTCTCAGCTGTTGTCAGGGGGAAAAACTTCTACATCACGCCCATAGTTAAAAGAATAAGCTATTTTTAGAATGTCTGCATGTTCCTCCTTAGGCAGCAATTGGCTTTAATTACATTTTGTTGAGCCTGTTCAATTTTTCTATCATTGACATCAGTTGTGGATCACGCATACATTTTGCATCTCTCAAATAGCCCTGTTAAATTATTATTAGGGCCCACTTTTTGGAAACTTTAATTGGCTGTTCATAACATGCGGTATCATACTATAATCCTTTACTGATAGCAGTTAATTTTCTTATGCTGCTTCTTGCTCAGGGAGTTTTTATTTATCTTACTTAATTACACTTTTGGTTATCTGCAAGAGAGAGAGAGAGCGAGGCCGGACCCTCTGACCTCTCTCATCATTCATTATGTTTAACTACCTAATTCGTTCTAGTCTCTCACACAGAGAATCATACCTGAAAGATTTATGATTGGATTAACCCCAAGCCTCTCCTTTCTCCCCTTCCCTTCTATAATCTTCCTTATAAAAATGTGGAAAATGATTTCCTCTCCATAGCATCTGAAGATGCGAAGCCTGACTCATAAAGGCTCATGCTGGAATACACATTAGTCTTTAAGGTGCCACTGAACTCCTGTTTTATTCTGATAAATTATGAACATACTGATTTGTTCATTTGTCACATGTGGAAAGTCCAGTTGGTTTCAGTTTTGATAGAGGAAACAAAATTTCATTATTCCTGCTTCTTTTCTGTGGAATCAATGTTATAATTTTATTAGGAATGGGCGCGTTAAACGCAGCATGTCATCTTCTTTCCTTCCAAAAAGACGTCAATCATCTGCTTTCCCTCGCAATATAAATTTAAACCCATGTTTTTCATTAGAAATAGAAAAACATTGCTTCATGCACTCTGTTCCCTGAACAGTGGGAAGTTAAAGACAGCCTTTTCAAGGTCAGTTTCCTATGAAACAGGGAACTTTGGAGATTTCAGGTGTTTTCACAATAATCTGATCATTTTTTTAAAAAAAAAGGCAGGTTGAGAAGCTGTTACTGTGCGTGCGTGTGTGTCTGTGTGGTATAATGTTGAAGGCTTCCTTTATTGAGTCAATCCATCTCATGTCAGGTCTTCCTCTTTTCCTGCTGCCTTCAATGTTTCCTACCATGACTGTCTTTTCCTGTGACTCTTGTCTTTTCAGAATGTGACCAAAGTAACAATAGCCTCAGTTTAGTCGTTTTATCTTACATACAGGGGTTTTCTTTTTTTCTCCCCACCCCTTTTTTTTTTAAAGAGTCATTGACAGTGCCATCTGAAGTAGAGTTACATCCTTCTAGGCCAGTCAATGGATTTAGAAGAGTGTTTGGATTGGCACTGCTGGTGGCACATTTTGGGAACAATTCCAATTCATTTGGTTACTGTGAGTAAAACTTGAGTTTTTTATTGCTGATCTGTGAGTACAAGGGAACAGTGTGAGAAGGCTGTGGTTTAAGCACAGTATTGCACATAGCAAAAGAAATTGCAAGCATCGTCGTTCCTAAGTATAATTTTTAATGACATAAGAATCCCAAAAGCTATGAAGTCCTTGGAAGTCTGGTAATATCCCCTACCTTCATTTTTCAAGCTTATTAGAATTTAAAGATGACAATAGTGACATGCAAAATACTGAAATAAGAGCCGACACCCTGATTAATACCATAATAAGGCTTCATCTAATCTCACTAACAATATTATATGCCTAATGTGGCACATTAATACTCCTTGGCAGGTCTTAAAAATGAGACAATGCAGCTGGCAGCTTGAGTTGGGAGCAGCTGGGAGCGGACAACTTGGTTGCTACATATTCAAGCATTTGGCATTGGGTGTTTAACTGTTCAATGATAGTAAATAACTCACCACCACTAACAACTTGAAATGATATTGTTTGTTGTGACCTGCATAATCATCAAGCATCTTAGGTCTTTGGTCCCATCTGTTGCATAATTTGTTTTATTTCTTGAGATATTCTCTCTCTCAAAAAATCTTTATATAATGGTAACAGTAACAGAATAACACAGAAAATGACACTAAAATAGAACAAAACAAAATAGCTATGCAATCAGCCTAACCTACAATAACAATGAATTCAACAAATGTCCATATTTTCAATAATCCTTAATTACAAACTTTAGTTTCAGTATAACAAAGTTATCCAATAAACCCAATAAATGAACAATTTTTTTCTTGTCCATCAGTGCAGTAAGTCTAACAAACTTGAGCAACACTTCCCAAAACTTCAAATATCATGGCTATCACCATTTCCCAAAAAACTCTGTGCACATTCATACCTACCATATATGAAAAAAAATCAGCTGGGTCTTTAGAACAATACCAACATGCAATGGAATTGTGGTAAATCTCTCTCTGCGATATCATAGGCATACAGATGCAACATAGTTCAGGTTCATTTTTATTAAATATGAGGATTTTATTAAAATCTTCATATGCAGCATTGTATATAGAACAGTTATAATAATTTGCCTTTACTTCAGAAATCACAGTGAGGAGCCAAATATGAATAGAGGCAAAACACAAAAGCTACAACATTTTTAAAAGTTATAAAAAGACTTTTAAAACAATTGAAATTGGGCAAAAACCCATGGTCGCTTTAGCCTCCTTTATTCCCTGTTTCAGCTAGGATTCAGCCAGGATCAAACGCATGCATTTTGCCGAATGTGTGTTCTATCCTGGCTGAATCCTGGCTGAAACAGGGAATAAAGGAGGCTAAAGTGACCATGTGTTTTCGCCCAATATAAATTGTTTTAAAAGTCTTTTTATAAATTGTTTTAAAAGTCTTTTTATAAATTGTTTTAAAAGTCTTTTTATAAATTGTTTTAAAAGTCTTTTTATAAATTGTTTTAAAAGTCTTTCAGCCAGGATTCAGCCAGGATCGAATGCACATTCGGCAAAACACATACGTTTGATCCAGGCTGAATCCTGGCTGAAACAGGGAATAAAGAAGGCTAAAGCGACCATGCATTTTCGCCCATTGACATATATATATAAAAAATGAAAATTTAATATCTAAAATTGAATAAATTTTGGACTCCATAAAAAGGAAGCAAACAGATCTTGTATGTGGTAGCTATGGAGACTGAGCAGGGAGCTACTGTAACAGTGGCAAAAGATTAGGGAACAGTTGGCTGTAAGATGCTGTTCCCTCTTAAGAGACCTCTGATCAAAGTAAACACACTGGTATTGTGCAAGGATAGCAGAGGAATTGTGCACAGGATGATTGGGACGAGCTGCCCAATACTGGGGTGGGTGGGGGTGTACCTGTGCCGTGGTCATGGACAGTGCAGCAATGGCGCAGCTGAGTGGCGTCCTAGGTGTCAGGGTCTTCACTGAACGCAAGATCCTGACGGGCTCTTGACATGAGTGCAGGCCAAGTTCTGGCCACAAGTCAAGTCCTTGTTTCCCAGGGCTTGGAAGCTCCTGTGTATCCTTCATTAATGCCTGTTATCACAGCTGTGGCGTGTTGTGTCTTCATTCATGGGAAATGCCTATCTCGCTGTTGCCTAGCAATGTTTACCTTACTCTCTTGTCCTAATGTTTTTAAGCAGGTAGCCTGTACTTGCTTTCCATTGCTATCCTTGCCTGCCTGAGTGCAGTTAGTTCTTTTAATTTGCTTTTTAGTTCCTAATAAAGTTTTACTGCTTCAGATCTACCTGTCTGGATGAGTATCCTTGAGGGATGCTAGAGGCAAACACCTGAGACTGACACTAGGAGGTTTGCTGCGCTATGGCCAGCTCTGCAAATTTGGCATTTTAAGCAAAATAACAGTGAGACGGACACTGGCGTCGGCGAGCCGAAGTGGAGGGGGTGGAACCAGGGAAAGGTAAGACGTGGAGGCGTGAGACCACCAGGGGGATGCTGGGAGGACACGGTGGGAGAGGGGGCGGACTAGGCAAAGCAGGTCCAGCCATGGCCTTGCCCCCACTCTTCGCAGGGGCTGCTGGAAGGAAAAAAGGTGGTGGGAGAGGGGCGGGGCTAGGCAAAGCAGCTCATGGGGCAGGCACGCCCCCGCAACCACCAGGTTCTGAGGGAAGGCTCTGGAGGCCAGAAGAGAGGGGGGACAAGACAAAGGAGGATGCAGGATGGCTCCACCCCCATCCGGACCCAAGGGAGTGCAGCATAGGCTGGGAGAGGAGCAGGAGAGAGCTGGAGGTGGGTGAGTCACCCTGACCATGCACCAGGAGAGCATGGTGGCCCAACACCTGTAGCCCCACATGCAGCAGGAGCCACTGGGTGGATGGGCCCACAACTGCACACAGCTTGCCGGTCCCAATCGCCATTCTCCTTGAAACCTTCATCGCCCCTGAAATGTTAGATGAAAAAGTGGGCTGGGCAGAGGCCTGAAGGGGGGGAGATGGAGGGCTGGAGCCACAGGAGTGCTGGGGGAGTGGCAGGGTGTCAACGTCGACATTGGCAGCCAGAGGGGTGCCCACCCTGGCAAGGGCGACTCCTCTGGACAGGTTGAAGTTCCAGCTGCAGTGGAAAGGTGGCCACAGCCAGTGAAGGGATTGCAGAGAGCGGGATGGGTCACCCAAGACCCCTCACACTCATGTCTGCCCCTTGGCAACACCACGTGCCAATTCGAGCAAAACCCCATGGTGGCCAGAGGCTGTTGCCATGGTGGCCAGGAGAGTCATCAACCAGCGCTTGCCTCGCGAACTGGATCCGAGCCACTCATGGCACCTCTCTAGGCCCCCAAGATGGGGAGGTTGGTACCTCCTAGCTCAGAAGGCACCATGCCCAAGTGAGAGAGGGAGGTGGCTGGGAATGGGCAGCTCACTGGAATGGGCACCTATCCCCCCAGGGTGACACTTGCCGTTCAAGGGGACCACCTCCCTTGATTGGTGGATTCCTCTCTTTCTGCACCACTACCCCTCCCCATCTTTGGATGCATGGGCTTCCCCAATGTGAGACCTTACCTTCCTGCGGCTTCGGGCACCTCACAGCCCTTTGAGATGTGTCCCGCAGGGCTGAGGATGACATCAGGTTGCCAACCTCCATGTGGTGGTCACTGTATAGAAGGAGACACGGGTATGAGGTGGGGCCTAAAACAGCAATGCAGAAAAGAAACCTGGGAGTCTTCTCAGCAGGTAATTCCTAAAATGGCCAGTGGGTGACAGAGGTACCACAAAGAGAATGTCATGACCCCCGCCATCCAGCTCAGTAACTTGGACTCAGAGTTCTCGGAGGAAGAGGCCACGAGTCGAGGAGGACCAGCAGGACTAGGGACAGCCGGACATGGCCGAGGCACCTGCTGACAATGGTCCAGCATTACCAGAAGTCACGCTGCAATGGAGGCCTTGCCACAGGACCCAGGGCTCTGAGGGGCAGGATGTGAACCTAGGCCCATAATTCCCCAGGGGACACTTCCACCCTGCACAAATGGCGACAGCAAAAGGCTCGAGCTGAGATGGCCCACAGGAGGCGAAATGCTTGACTGGCTGCACGTAACCCAATCCCAGAGCCAGAGAATGAGAATAATAATTCTTTACAGGATTCTGGCCCAAGCACAGTGCAGCTGCAGGAGCTCAACACTTGCCAGCAGGGCAGCTGAGCCTGATTGCTTCCCAGCCTACTTAAGACAAGGCTTGGAAAAGCTGCCTTGCTGACTCAACTGGTCCACTAGGTGTAAGCCTGTGTCCCTGGTCCATCTCCTTGGCCTCCAGTTCCAGATCTCTGTTGATGCCCAAGCCTTGCTATCCAAGCCTGAGAGCACCACCACTTAAGGAGATCTGACTAGCCCTGCTTGCAGATTACAGGACAGAGGGAGGGGGACAAAACCCTAAGGTTCAGGGAATGCAGGAGAGTGGCAAGTTGCCAGGTGGAGATTGAGGTGGCCACTGGTGCCTAGATGCCTCAGAGGGCTAAATGGAGTGGCTACTCACAGGTCAGTGGGGCTATTCTGCCACACCTTAATTATTGGCCACAGGCTTGAATGGGTTTTCTGTCCAAGCCAGAATTCAATCCCTGAACATTATTCCCTCTGGAATCCCCAGTGTATTGGGGAAGACAGAAAAATGACCCATCGGGGTGATGTCTGTTGATGCGATGTTATACTAAAGGATTGGCACTGGCAAAACTGTCACAATATGCTTCCAGATCTACTGTGTTTTAGAGCACTTTTCCCAACTTGAAAGTGTGTTCTTCCTAACATAGTGTACTAAAATTAGTGTGCAATATATGGTATCTTGTGTAAGTGATTTAGTGAGCAGCTTAGGACATTGAGTTGTGCCTCTTTCATATTTGTACAAATTCACAACATAGCAAACAAGGACTATATGTTCTGCCAATAAGCATCATCAAGAAATTCATCTATATCTAGTTCCCAGACTCTTCCACAGAGGATTTTCCTGTAGAGTGCAGGAGCGTATATTGATGTATACCAGGCCTTTAGCTGATAAGGTGGATGTGTTGATGAAGGGTTCAAAAGAAGTGAATGCATGGGTGACAACTAGTTTGATACGGTTTCTGAACAAGTGTCTGACCTCTACATATAGATATAGAGGAGCAAGGACAGAACCTGATTTCTCCAAGATATTTGTGTGAGGCACCCTTCTACCCCCTTTACACTAGATGAGGAAACCTCTGGAGCTATTCCATACAAACTCTGGATGATAGTCCATTGACATTAGCAGACACAGACCAGGTTAGCTGTTTCTACCAATATATTCTGAAACCCTTTCAGATTACTGATCTAAACCAGATTTCATCTGTTGTTGGCTGTTTCTGAGTAAAGTGTGCAATTGGGCTCATTTCATACAGCTCATTTCAATCCATCTATGAGCAGCCTCTATAGTGCTCTGGCCAGTTCAAACAGTGCCACTATTTTTTCCCTGCCTTTTTTGGTGGTGCATTCTTTTCCGGCTTTTTTTCAAAACGTACTGAGTGCTATAGCACTATAGCTCCAGCATTGGGATTCATTGAATTGCTATGGTGCTATAGCGCTCATCTTAGACCGTTTAAAAGGGGAAAAAAGAATACAGCTCCACAAAAGGCAGGAAAACAATAGTGTTCCTTTCGGAAGCGCTCCAGACACTTCAAACAGTACACTGCCGCGACTCAGAAGTGCACGGAAGAAAGTGAAAGCAGAAGAAAGCCGTTTTCATTAAAAGCAGCAGAGCCCCACAATGCCAATGGGACACAAGCGGCTTTGTCTGAACAGGTTAAAAAAAAATCTATTAGCAGCTAGGAGCCAAACCAGTTGTGTCTAAATTGACACAAAAATCCATTAGCAACCTGCTGCTGTACCAGATTATGAGGGCAGTTTGAAAGGGGCCCCAGTCTCATAGGACAGAAGGACCAAGAACTTGTTTTGGTCTAGCTTTATGGTTATATGAAACCACCACATGAAATGAGGTCAGTGTGAACCAGTGTTTTCTGGATCCATTCTACTACCAGTCTACTTTTTCTCTGCTAAAAATTAATACTTCAGTCTTGGCTTTCTGCCAATCCTCAAGGCGCTTGTTCCTTTTGGTGAAGGTTGCTGAGGCCAGGTATAGTGGCATTGTGTAGAAAGGTTTGGGATTGTATATAATTGTGAACAGCCCAGCTGATTATCACAGGATATATGTTGAATTGCTGAGTATCTGACAGAACCTCCCATACAAGGAATAGCTAAGCTTGTGGAGGCCAGCAAGGGAAAGTGATACATGGATCCCGAGGGGACCCAAAATTCACACATTAGTCTTTTAAGATACAGGTGAGTATTCCCAAATCTTTTAAAATATATACCAGTTTGATACAGGATATTGCCTAGGAACAACAACATAACACATCTATTTCCCAGCAAAGGCACATTTGGAAAAACTCCAGAAGCAGAGTCCAAAGTATATAAGACTGTGCTGGGATACAAGCAAGCCTGAACATTTTCTGAATGATTTGCATTCGTCTTGAGACATGATTGTGCTCATCTGTGTATTTTAAAATCATGTTAGGAAGTGTTCTCAAGGATGTGATTCATTAATCAAACCCTGGCAGATATCACAAATTTTATGTGGCTGGATGTATACACTACTCTGCTTATATATTCTAGACAGATGCTGGCATATGTTCAGAATCTGACTGGATGCACTTTCCCCTGGGCATGTAATTATTAATGCATTGGCAAATATAACTTTTCCCCAATAATGTTGTTTAATTCTGCTAGTGAGATGTGATACCCCTCTCAGCCCTAACCCCAAACAAAGATATGTCGGTTTCCCCCTGGTGATTTGCATGGAGGTTTGCTGATAAAGCCTCAGTAGGGATTTTTCCCCCCAGATGCACATCTGTTTCATGAGCACATGTGAAATTCTTGTTTACAATATCAGTGACCACCACCTTCAGTCTAACACGTCTGGATATATTTTCCAGATATGCGTTCAGAAGACCTTGTACCTTTATAAAGCATATCAACATTTTCAACAGGACTTTGTGAAGGGAAAAGTGACAAAACGTTGCGATGGAAAATTTACACCTTAAACGTCCTCAAAGGCCTGTTTGAGCACTCTGTTGCTCTTGTGGCTATCTTAAGTGATTTTTTTTTAAAAAGCCAGCAAATAATACATCATTACACACTTGTAGTGAAAGATTTGGCTGGCTGTTTCAAATTAGTGATGTGAAATTTATTCATCACACCTTTCTTCCTTTGCCCTTGAGCTGTAGTCCTGCACAGTTTTCATTGCTCTGAGCATTCCTGTCAAACACACAGAGCGTGTACTACCCTGTGAGAGTTTCCCCTGCCTCCTTTCTTCAGCCCTACCACTTTTTCCATTCCTTTTAGGTAGGGTTGCCAGCTCTGGATTGGGAAATACCTGGAAATTTGGGGGTGGAGCCTGAGGAGGGTGGGGTTTGGGGAGGGGAGGGACTTCAATAATGCCACAGAACCCACCTTCCATTTTCTCCAGGTGAACTGATCTCTGTTGCCTGGAGATCAGTTGTAATAGCAGGAGATCTCCAGCCACCACCTAGAGATCGGCAACCCTACTCTTAGGGCCAATTAGATGCTCTAGTTTTCAAATAGTTGGGTTAGGATTCCCTGGTCCCAGCTCTGGTTAGCCACAGCTACACAGCAACATTTTCTTGTACCTGAATGGTACTGGGTGGGGGTGTTATTTCCCTGTTTTTGCTGCTCCATGTGTTTTTCACTTCCAGTCCAACCGTGCTCACAAGGTTGTTCTGAGGATAAAATGGAGAAGAGGAGAATGAAGTGAGGTGGTTTGAGTCTCCAATATGAGAAAGGTGGGCTGTAAATGAAGTAGATACATAATAAATATAGCTGAATATGTAGGAGCAGATAAAAGGCGAGTGGGTGCATGGGTGGGAAGGAGAGAAGGAAGCAGAGAAGGTTGAGGATATGGGGGTTGCCTGGTGGGGGGAAAGAGGAAACAGTATGGGAAAGTTGAGATGGGGGAAATAGGTGCCCTTCACAAGTTCTTGCATGTTCTTCACTGTTCAGTTGGACCTGCCCTGGTGTTACCCCAAAATGGACCCAGAGGAAGGGAAATTAGCTTTAAAAGGGTTCCAGAAAGGAATAATGCAAGACCTTGTAGTCTGTGTCTACCGGATTGGATCTCAGTAGGGGTATCCCACAATGAAAATTATGAAGGAAAGAGAATGAGAGTGTAGTTGTAAATACAAACACATAACTTTATTGTATACAAAATAATATAAAAAGAAATAAAATCATAAAGAATATATACTAGGCACCTGCAAACTGATTCTCTAAGCACTCACACATTCGCACCAGAGAATGGGGGGAAAGGAAGAAGGAAAGGAGGCAAGGATAGGGGAGGGGAAAGTGGGTGATACTACCTGATCCAAGATGGGTGAGAAGCTCAGAATTGCAGGGAGTCCGCGCAGCAGAAGTCTAATGAGGAGCAAGAGGATCCCACAAAGCAGTTTGTGGAGGTGTCCAAGTAGTGGGAGAAACTAGGCATACCCTTTCACAGACCTGGGCTATTCCTTTTATGGGGATAAATGCCATTTATGACTTTCACATCCACAGGATTGGTCCGAGAAATAAAGTTTGGATTTGATTGGGCAGTTTGAAGGTATCTACCCCCAAAATTCACCATGAAGAGTAGAAATGACACCTGACATTCCAAGGTGAGGTCATTGATGGATATCTTTAGCTTATTGGCAAAGAACTAGAGGATTGAAGTAAAGGTAAATTGTCCTCTTGATGTCCCACCCTGGGTGGATTGGCTTGAATAACAGCTGGAGTGGAGGTGGTACTTTCCCCATCAACTGGAAATGGCCATTCCAGTGAAAACATCCCTTGAAGCCGGTTGGGGGAGGTATGTAAATGCCTCACCCTGCCCTCCTGCTGGAATGTGCTCAGGACATGGCAGCCAGATGCACTTTCTGAAACTTATACCAAGAAAATCCCCATTGCACCTTTAGGTTTCCAAAGAGGGGTGCCCTTTAGGAACAACCAAGTGGAGATTTGGGATCAAATTGGAGTCTCAACAGAGGAGAGGAAAGGGGCCTTACACTGGCAATTGACACTGCACAACTGGGCCATAGTTTTCCTGGGCAGAAGGTGCCAGTTGTAGGATAGGGTGGGAAACTTAAGATGGGGAGAAGAGAAAGGTAGGTTGGCTGATGGAAGGGAAGGAGAGGAGGCAGGAAAGAGCTATGGGTAATGAGAAACAAAATAGTGGGGGAGAGGCAATTCAACCCCCAAAGTCCTTGTGGGTTCCCACTTGTCTAGCTATATTTTTAATGTTTTAAGGAGATATTTTAGAGGGCGAGATTTAAGTTTGATTACGTCTTTCATAGATTATGCTTACACTGCATCCTGAAGCATAATAAGTACAAATAGACTTGTCTAATGAGCATGTAGTTACTTATACAACTTATACTTACTGAACTACAACCAAGAAAATAAAGGATTACATTGATGCAAGCCTATCATGTTTAAAAGCTTGCTCATCTAAAAACTATGGCCCAATTACACTTTCATACAGAAGTTGTAGTAAATTCTGAGCACAATCAAAATGTTCCACTTAATTGCCAGTTAAAATCTAATACATATTCACATTTAGCAGCTTATGTGAGGTGGGAATAGCAATCATAGTGTGTGTGTGTGTGGGGGGGTGTAACTTCAAGGGGATTCAAGAGTATGGAAAAACATTATCTTTTCTACTGGGACCCATTAGATTAGGAACCCAACAGGTCACCTACCACATACCTTTCCATCAGCTGTGAAAATTTCCAGACAGCATGGAGACTGGAGAGGAACGTGTTTTATGCCAGAAGATCCTTAAATCAGCTAGCACAGTTTCCTGTTAATAGCTGTATTCACTGTACTAGGCAGATACTACCATGTTCCCACCATGCCAATTTTAGTCAACCATCTGCTCTTCGCTATAGGAAACTAAGTCAGAGATAATGATAGATATATCTCAGTTTGATGTTAGGAACAGCAACATTAACTCACCATTTGCTCATGTACTGTGTATAATGCTGGTATAAAAGCTTATATTGCTGCCTTATGAATAAGGACAACTCCAGGTGTTTGGATACTGAAGAGTGATATACTTGTCTTGGAAACAGAATCAGGAGTAAGGTAAAGTGTTCACTCTTTTTTCATGCTAGGGTGCTGAGCTGCTCATTGTCTGCAGGTAACCTGAGTGTTTCCTTTAATATGCCCCCCCTTCTTCTTCCTCTCTCTTTCAGCTCTGTTTTCAAAGAAGCAGCACACATACCCATGTCTCTTTCTCCTCCATGACAGAAAGCAGGCAGGCCTGCCCATGCTGACTCTCCATGCACATGGCCAGCTTTTAGGGACCACTTGTAGGGACCAGTAATTAGACACTAGTGATTAGATGGAAATGGAAATTGCCTCAATAAAGTAAGTTTTCTATTATTGTTCATTATAATTTTGCCTCAGTTATTTCTGCTAAGCCAAATGCTGTGATACCCATGCTTTACCACTGCACAACTCCCCTGTATTTAATATATAATCACCTGCACATCCTTCATATCGGCAATATTAAGTCATTCATCATTGTGATGTAGGACGAAGTAAACACTGTGTTGATCACAGCCATGAGATGGGGAGCTGTGCTTTTCAGAGAATACACCTTGAAAGGTAAAATACTCCTATAGCTATGCTGCATTTATTCCCTCACCTCTTAAACAAGTAGGAGAATATAGGAAGAAGTCATGGAGCAGTGTTTCTTCCAAAGGAGAATCTTTAATGCACTGATGATCTCTGCATATTAGACAGTGAACTGAAACTCCCCTCTTGCTTGCTCCATCTGCGAAGATCAGTAACACATCCAATATGCATGGGACCCACCCAGTTTTCACCTGAATGCAGTGGGTTTTTGGGGAGGGGGAAGGAACTGGATTTCCAGTTTTGGAACTTGGGGGATAGATTATACATATATATATATATTCATTACTCAGCTCTCAACTGAAAATGTGAACTTGTTCCATGAAAAAATATTGCCTTTTTTGACATGGAATTATCTGAACATTCTGCCAAGGTCTGTGATCTGTTCTGGTTGACTCACAAACTCAGTGGCACCGTATGATATCTTCTAGGTATGAACATACATATGTGAAAGAGCCTCTATTGGAATCAGGGCATTGTCTTCATGCAGTATTTATTTTATTTGGAAATGGAATGCATGGCCATAAGCGATTAAAAGTTAATTGGTAATTATCTCAGAAGAGTTGTGAAGAATCTGTTACAATTTCTTTTGGTAAGAGTGAAATCACTTTATATAATTAAGTAGCATTTGAACAGCTAGATCTCAAGTGTGGTCAAGTATGCAGTTGTGCATTTCAGTACTAAGAATATTTCTGCACTATGTGAGCTTGTAGGGAATTTTATATACTTCTAGTTTACTGCATTTGATTCAGTTTGTGGAAGATCATGAATACAGTTGTCTGTGACCAAACTGGAGTGTGCTGCTAACTAGGAAATGACTCCCATCTGTTCACAAAGGCATCTCTCTATGTAATTCCATACATGCGGAATGGAGGGGAAAGTTCTCATTCCAGTGATTGAACCTATGTTCAGCTGCTTCCTTTTGCATGCTTTATTAGATTTGGTAGTAGTTAAGAGCATGGGAGGTCAGACAAGAGCTAGGGATATTTTAAGTATGGTCTTGAGCAAGTCAATCACTATGAAGAATAAGTGATCTACCTCACAGAAGTGTTACAAAGAGAAACAAAAACAATCAAAAGTATTATGGCAATTTAAAGACTAATCGAATGTTATTCCAACATAAACTTTCATGGATTAGAGCCCGCCCCCTCAGGTGCAATGAGGAGAACACACATAATGCTAACTATTATTATTTTTATTCCATCCTAATGCACACCATTATATCCTCCTAGCTTCCAAGAAAAATGAACAAAAACATTCCCCGCCACATGCCATCACTGTTTTTTCCACCTGTAAATGAACAGACTTGCAAGCATCTCCTGTTTTTGTTGAGTTGGTCCCCAGGAGGTTGAAGAGCCCTGTGGCCATCCTAAGTCTTTGCTTGGCAATGCTGCCCCTTTCCTTTGCTCCCCAGGGGTGCTCAGAACAGACTGGGTAACTCCCGCTGTCACCAGTGACCCCAAGAGTTGCACATTTAGCACTCTGTACCTGCATTGACATTTGGAGACTCTGCCTAGTTGTCATTCCTCCCACTACACTCTCACAAGCTAGCATGAGGGCAATCTATCACAGCTTTGTCATTTCTAGCTATTGTACTCCAGGGGTGGTAAGCTTATTCACTGCCCCTCTCAGTTACCACACTTCAGACAGCAAGACAGAATAGATGCGGTACATTTCCAAAGGTCGGGTTTTGAACATTCAAAATATGATAAAGTTTAATAAATGAATAAAAAGAATTCACATTTCTGTTCAAGCATTCAGGTTGAACAAGGGAACAAAGAAAAGGTGAAAATATGCAGTTCCCTTTCCCTACACCTGGAACTTATTCTAAATTATATTTAATTAGAACAGGCTAGCTTTAGTTAAAGTTGCAGTCATTGATAGTTCTGCATGACCTTAGTTCTCTCGGCTGGGTCTCCTCCCCATTGTGTCTGCGCAGGTGGACAAGACAAGAGCAATATGTAAAAGAGGTTTTTCTCTGTGATTAGAGAATTGATAATCTACCCTTGAGAGAGTCTGTCCTCTTTGCGGTCATACTGATCTTCCTGTCTCAAGAGGAAGACAGTATATTCTAGCAATTGGCTTTTTCCTTCTCTGTCCCTGGGTGTCACCTTCCAGTGGGGTATGGGGTGGTAAGCCATTGTTCTGCTTCTGTCAGAGTCATTTTCATAGCCAAAACCTTGAATGCTCTGGGCTTGGAACTTGATGGCTCCTTCTCTCAATCCTCTTTTTTTCTGCAAGCTATTAGTTTTCTGCAGGGTTCCTAAAAACAGACTGAGGCTATTTATGCATGGCAAGTTTGCATTGGGTTTGCCGCTCTGCAGACGCAGTTTTCTGATCTGAATTCTCAAAACTCTATGAATGGGGGCTTTTTGCGCCAAAGAAATCCCAGGAGTACCTTGTGATCAATTATGCTTCCCTAGCAAAAATGTGGTGCTTCTGAGTCCCTGCCCTTGAAAATGCTGCTTTGTAATTGGCTGTAGTTTATTGTTTTGAAATACAACAGCAGCCCCGCAGTGGGATTCTTTCATTTTAACTGAACTGAGCTGCCATTTTTCAGCCAAAACAGAGAAGGATTAGGACACACACACCCCACAACCAATTTGTTTCTGGCTATCTCACTGCAGGGAGCATAAGAAAACTCCCACTGAGAAACTGACCAGGAGGGGGAGAAATCAGCTGAGCTCTGTTCACTCCCCTATGTATGTAAGCACTCTCTGTGAAATTGACCAAGAGGAGGTTAGAATCAGCCCAGCTCTGTTCGCTCCCCAATGTCTGGAAGCACTCACTGTGAAATTGACCAAGAGGATGCTTATGAGGGGAGTGTGGGAAATCTTGTCCTGGTCAGCCAGCACCTCTCCACATTTATTTATTTATTGGTTTTCTAGTGCAATTTTAGTGAAAACCCACTAAAATTGTAAATATAAATGAAGAGCAGCCAAGGAAAAGACGCTGCGTTCCCTCCCCCAATTTGGGTAACTCAGTGGTAAATTGCCCAAATGGGGAGGTGAGGGAACACAGGGGCTGTCCCTTGGCTGCTTTTCATTTATATTTACAATGTTAGTGGTTTTTCATTAAAATTGCACTAAAAAACAAAAAACAGGTGGGAAGTCAGGGACCCCAAGGTCACCAGCTCACACCAGGCCCACAACGGGATTCTTTCATTTGATTTGAACTGAGTGGCCATTTTATAGCTAACGCAGAGAAGGAACCCTCCAACCACCACCAATTTGTTTCTGGCTATCTCAAAGCAGGGGTCTTGCACTGGTTAACTAAAAAGAACTTGCTGTGGTTTGTTGGATGAGGGAGGGAAAGCGAGAATGATCATGGGGAGAGAAACCCCCAAGTTAAAGCTATGCACAGAAATTGCATCAATTTGCGGCGATTTGGGTTCGGAGAAGACTTTAAATTTGTGGCAAAACAGCATCCTGAAACCCTGGGGAAAGCGTGAGGTAAGAGCAAAGTGACTTCTGGAGGTTGGAAAAACCATGCATACCTCCAACAAAGCAGTCCGAAGGAAAATGCGAGGCAAAGTACTCATGCATAAATGGCCCGAGTGTAGTCGCAATCATTGAAACATTGGGGAGAATTTGAGGGTGGGGGGCATTTCTCCACATCTCCCCATAATAGATCTTTAATAGATAAGCCTATTCCATGGATGGTAAAAGGAAGGAGTTTTGCTGTGCTTCAAATCTGTGATCCCTGTTCTTGACACCTTCCTTTTAATTCTAAATGTAAGTCATATAGTAGTGTTGGGCACCAAAGTAGCAAGACCTCTTCACTTGCAGCTGGGTTGCTGTTAGCAGTACACTGCACTGTGTTGGTCACAGTCTTCATTGTGTTAATATCTGTGGGAGTCAATTGTGGTGACACAAGTTGTATTTGCTTCTGCTGCTGACTTTGTTCAAGTGTGACAAAACTGACAGTTTTCACTGAACTGGTACCTAATATGATTTGAGATTATAATTTTATAGCAAATCAGGATCAAAGTGAGGCCATTGCATTCTTCCTCATACTGGTGGCTTGTGCCTCCTTCCTTCAGTCCTTCCGGGAGATGCTGGATTGCAAATCCAGTTGTCGCTTTGAATCAAATCCCACAGTACTCTCTGTTTTAAGTGGAGGGAAAAGATAAAAAATAAAATTAAGAAGCAAAAACATTTCAAGTCTAACCTGATCACAGCGAGCAACTCTCTGGAAAAAGTGTACCCTGTGAGTAAGGAATATACTTGTCAAAGGCAGAGAATTTGTGAGCGCCTGAATACAAGAGGGTGACTTGTATGTCAACAGAGAGGTAAATGAAGTTGGCGCTTAGGAAAGCCATTGGATAGGCACACTGTATATTTTAAATCCAAAAGGGTTGTGTGTTTTGAAGGGAATGATGTTGAGCAGTTTTAGAAATGAGTCCTGTGCAAGAGCTTCCTGAATAATAATCCTTCCCCAGCCCTTTTTCACCTGCTGAAACTAATCCCCTGCCCTGTCCTTTTTCTTCTGTTAGGGTTGGAGCTCCAACACTGGAACTAGTGACCCTACTAGAAGAAGAAGGAAAAAAATGGGATGGGGAGAGAAGCAATTTCACTGAGCAAGTGTGGCAGGCAAAAAGTTCACCTCCTTCTCTTGCTCACTCATGCTGCGCTTTAAATCACCGCCCCCCCCACACACACATACACACCCTTACTTGATTTATAGGAATTCACTACAATTTTCTCTTGCCATGTCCTGTAACATTTATTTGGCACACTGACATTGCTAGAACTTCTTAATGCATGCTTAAAACACCCCCAATCCACCTTCACAATTACAGGCTTTAATAAACGTTGTGGTATATTTCCTTACAAATATTTACCGTTTAACAGTATATTCATAGTGTTTCAGATCTACCACAAATGAATTTTTTTTAGTGATTTAGGTGAGAGTGTGGGGAAAGTGTAATTAGGATTTTTTATTTTAGCTTTCAGCCAGTGACTTGTCCATATTACCTAGCTTTTAACGCAGGAAGACAATTCTGTTTCTGGCAGAGAGCTATAGAAATTCTAGGGAAACAAAATAATTTTGCATTGATTTAAGTAAATAATTAAGATTTAAGAAGTAAATAATTACCAACATTACCCAAGGTATGAACTAAATCACTTCTAACACATTTTAAAACCCTCTTTATTTGCCACAGTTTTGGAATTTGAAACCAATATAAAATGCCGTTATTGATGCAAACCAGTAGTTAGCTAGTTAATAATTAATGAATTAATGTAAGTCTTGGCTGACAAATTGGAGAGTTGTTTACTGAGCAGAAGCACAATATGGCTGAAACAGTGACAGTTATTGTGCCTCGGACCTGAATAAAAAGAAAAGCAGTTTCTAGATGCAAAAAGACGATTCCCATGCAGTTATTAGGCTGTGCATTCATCTGTCAGTGAAGATGTCTGTTCAGATAAGACTACTTGTCCACTTGGAAGTAAGCAACTCATTTTGCCTAGCCTAGGCTGCAGCAGATGTGACCTACATTCTGTGATGCTCCAGTGCAGCAGACAGACAACAGAAAATTTGGAAGTTGCTCCAATAAATTAATAAATGGGGGCAGAGGAATTGAATCATGTACGGAAATGACTAGTACTATCAAATCACCATCATCCGTTGTCTTGCTTAATGTAATTAATGGCACACTGTCTCTGGATGTTTAGCTTTCAAGATGGTGCAGAAAAATGGTGTATGAAAAATGGATAGCCCCATTATGGTCTCTGAGACGAGGAGGCTGCAGGTTTGAGAAATGAGCCAAAGTTCAGAGGAAATGCCATCTCTGGGTTGGGAAATTCCTGGAGATTTGGGAATGCAGCCTGAAGAGGTTTAGGGAGGGGAGGATTCTCAGTGGGATGTCATGTCATAGAGGCTACCCTCCATAGGAACCATTGTCTCCAGGGGAACTGCTCTCTGTAGTCTGAAGATCAGTTGTAATTCTGGGATATCACCAGGCCCCATCCAGAAGCCGGCAACCCTAATAACACACTGAATTCAGAAATTGCAAGAAATGGTATCATGATCAACAATAATACCATTAGTGGATACAGCAATCTCATTGAATATCTAGGAGTTAGATCCATCAAGCCCTGAGGTCAGTAGGGCAGGCCATAACATCTGTGATTGTTGTTAATTGTCTGCAATCCTAGAAATGTTCACATTAATGTACTTATGGCTCAGATTTTGGGCTTTGCATAGTTGGATAGCTTGACAGAAATCCTTAACTCGCTTAAACCTCTGATTTGTATGAGATTAATCAAATGATGAAAAGGGTTGAAAACAAAGGGAAGAGTCCCTGCTTCATTATGGCCTTGATTCACATTGATCAGAGATATCTATGCTCATTTCAAAGGCTGTCATCTTTTCTATGATGTGTATACACAAAGTATTTATGGCCAGAAAGGTTGTGTCTGTAACTTTTGTGCCTTCTTGATCAGTCTACACCTATAGCATTCCTTAGCCAATTTCACATAAAGAAACCTAGATGATTAATAACACAGGACAATATAGATAACAGACTCTCATTATCTAACATAAAATCCAGGTCAAAGCTTCTTAAACTGTGGGTCATGACCCCATATGGGGTCGCGTAATTGAATGTGGAAGGTCACGAAAAATTTGGTAAAATTTGGTAAAATGGTAAAATTATATGTATACCAAATAATTGTTTAAAAATAAATTTATTTATGATTTATTATCAGTAAATGTTTGATTTGTATACCTGTTTTATATACCTATATACCCGGGGTCACGTAAAAATTTCTCGAGCGAAAAAGGGTTGCGAGTGGAAAAGCCCTGGTCTAGGTAACTATCAGATTATATATAAGTGCTAATATTATGTAATGTGTATCCCCCCCTTGTGTCATCTAACAGTAAGTCAATGGCCATTTATGCATGGGAGGATTTGCTTTGGATTCGCCACTCTCTAGACGCATTTTCCCCATCAGAATTCTCAGAACTCTGCATGGGGACTTATTTTTGAGTTTTGAGAATTTGGATGGGAAAAATGTGCATCTAGAGAGCGGCAAATCCAAGGCAACACCTCCCATGCATAAATGGCCAATGTGACCTAGTGGGGGGGGGAAATCCTAAATTTAATTGACTATTTTTTGCAGGTCCTTTATGGTGGCATCCCTGAAGCTGTGGTATCTCCTCCCCCTGAGATCAAATACACCCCTTCCCTCCCTTTTGAAAAGTAAAAACATACTTATTTTTGTTATGCTTTTTCTTTTTGATTTTACGTGACAATTTTTGAGCTTTAACTTTGCGCCATTATTGTTGCATAGGCTGCTTACAGCTGCTTCAAATGCGGTTCTTTGTTGTCTCATCAAAAAGGTCAGGTCATCCAGTTCAAGCCCTGGATGTCTTTTCCAATGAATCCATAATTTCTTTACTATACTGCCGTGTATTTGTGACTCTTTGAACCCACCTAACTTAGAAATTACACTTCCTGTACTGGGGCACAATATCAAATGTCACAGTCAGAATAACTGCAGGATGCCAATTGCTCAGTGCAACACTGTTTAATATTAAAAGGTACAATCCTGGCTCTGAGCACCAGGATACTGAACTATGCCCTGGAACAAAAGTAAGTAAAGGAGTTAGTTAATTAAGCCATGGGGCAGGTACCTTGCTAGACGAAAAACAAATGGTTAAAGTGGTTTTGTGACAAGGATTCAGTGGGAAATAGATAAAACCAGCAAGGTGATCTGCCAGCACTGCAGGGGTGGAAAACTCGAGTGCTCAGCAGCCAACCGTGCTTAAAAATTGTGTCTGACAGTTGTCTCTTGGTCTACTGCAGAGGTCATATGCCAGGCAAGAAGATATGCGAGAGTTGTATGAAGTGTGTGCGGACAATTTTTTTTTAAATGAAAAGCATCCAGGGAAGGCTGCAAGTGTCAGTGGCGGAATGGAAGAGGAGGGTCTGCTTAACCTTATCTCATCCTGCTGATTTTCCAGTCAAAACCAACTTCCCCTTGTGGTTGGGCAAATAACTTGGGAAAGATGTGATTGTGAGTGTAAAATGGAAGAAAGGAAAATGATTGAGCAGTTCCTCCCTCACTGCTCTTCCACCCTCGATTTCAACCACTCATACGGCATTTCAGTTAGGAAAAAACACACATCAATACTAAGTTCAGATATCTCCTGCATGCCCCATGCATATCCCCTCCAATCTTGCTCCATGCATGTTTTGGCCAGAATTTCATTACATTCTTCACAGTAATTCATAATAACAAGTTGTGCATTTGTGCAGGAAATCAGAGACATACACTTAAAATGTAACGTTTATTAATGGACTTCGGAGGACAGCGATGTTGTTAAAAATGTATTGGGGGATCGGGGCCCCAGTTCCTGTAAAGGGAACCCCGATCTTTAATTTATCTGCTACCAAATCAGAGGGAATGGATCGTTCCTCTTGAACTATGAGAATTGAGATCACACACACGCACAAAAGAGGCAAGACGCATTTGTCTTGAAGTAAAACAATCTTTACTCTAACTCAGGGTAGGGAAAAAGTCACTGGGATACAAAACAAATAATATCTGTCTACATTCTATGTTTCCTATACTTGCCAAAAGCCTTTGGCAAGGCACTAAGCTTACTTACGAGTAGGCACCCTTAGCAAAAGGAGAGCCTCTCTCCATCCTGCCTGTTCAGCAGCCAAGCAAGGAGAAAAAGTGATCAACTACTTTCTCTTCTAACAAAGAAATCGAAAGCAGTTGAACATGCAAAGTAGTTGTATACGTGACCCTCGGGCACGACTGCAATGGTCACTACATTGACCAAATGGTCAGTTACAATATTAACCCTTTAACTGTCTGACATGTAACAAAGCTCGCTCTCTAATACCCAACAATCCCCTTTTCGAGGTTTAGTTACATTCAGACATATAAACACAATGCATCACGTAAGTATTCAAACTGTTGTCTAGGCAGTGGCTTCGTCAGGATATCAGCCACCATCTCTTTACTTTCACAGTACTTCACTACTACGAGACCTCTTTCTTGTTTGTCTTTTACTGAGTCCATTTTGAGTCGAAGAAGTCTCTTCCCTTTCTTAGAGTTCTCGCCATTCAGTAGTGCTATACACGATTGATTGTCCTCAAACATTGTAGCAGGTGTCAGTTCATCTAATCCAAAGTCGCGTAGCAGTTCGATTATCTCTTCCAGCTCTGTACATGCGCACTTGGCTGCTATGCATTCTGCTTCAGTTGAAGATGTTGACACAACTTGCTGTTTCTGGCTGGTCCAGGAGATCAGGTTTTCTCCAAAGTAGAACAGATATCCACTTGTAGATTTGCTGTCTGTTCTAGTACCACCCAGACTAGCGTCCATGTATCCTATCAGTTTCAGCTCAGTATTTGGAGTTATCTTCAACTTCAAATCAATAGTTTTCTTTAAGTATTGTGTGAGGTGTTTGATTGCATTCCAATCATGTTCTGCAGGTGTGCTGGTCCTTCTACTTAGGATTCCAACTGCTGCACTTATATCCGGTCTACTAACGTTGCTCAAGTATAGAAGTTTTCCAATAGCTTCTCTGTACTTGTGATTGTTAGGCAATAGTTCACCTCCGTCTAGATCCATATATGAAGGGTCAAGTGGAGTGTTCTTGGTCTTGCACTCCTTCATATTCATGAATTGTAGAAATTCCAGTATCTTGTTCCTTTGATTGATTGAAAATCCATTGTCTTGGTTTCTTTCAATCTCCATTCCAAGATAGTTCTTTACTTCTCCAAGTAGTTTCACTTCTACTGATTCATTCAGTTTGTTTGCAATTTCTTTTGCAGCTTCTTCAGTGTCAGAACAAATCAGAAGATCATCTACAAAGGCCAAAACAAAGTCCCATCCATCATCCTTCTTCCTTCTGAATAAACATTTCTCTATATTTCCTTGTTCAAAGCCTTGAGCTTTCAATAATGAGGTTAGTTTGTGGTTCCATGCTCTTGCTGACTGTTTGAGCCCATATAAAGTCTTTTCAAGTTTACAAACTTGATTTTTAGTATCACAGTCCTTTAATCCTGGTGGAAGTTCCATGTATATTTCTTCTGATAAGTCTCCATTCAGGAAAGCTGTTTTGACGTCGAGTTGCAGTACCACTTTATTCCTGGAGGCGGCTATACTCAGCAAAGTCCTTATAGCCGTGTGACTAATCACAGGTGCGTAGGTTTCTGTGTAGTCAGTTCCATACTTCTGGGTAAATCCTTTTGCAACCAGTCTTGCTTTGTATTTGTCAACAGTTCCATCCGAATTCTTCTTGACCTTGAACACCCACTTACACCCCACAGTCCTTTTGTTTGGTGGGAGTTTGGTTAGTTTCCAGGTATTATTCTTCTGCAGTGAGTCTAATTCTTCTTGAATTGCCTTCAGCCATCTCGACCGCTCCCCATCGGGCAACTTTTGCAGTTCGTCCCAACTTGAGGGTTCCACGTGGCTGTCAATTCTAGTGAAGAGACTCAGTTTCTCTGCTGGTATTCCTTTTGTAGTCCTTGTAGATCTCCTTAAGGTCTGAGAGGGTTCCGCTGTTCCATCAGCACCGGGATCAACCCCTTTTGAATCTGCAGTCTCTTGCTGTTCCGCAGGAGCAGGTGGATTGCAATCCCATGCTGTAAATGGAATCTCTATGGTTTCCTCTTCACAAACCTCTGGATCATCAAAGTTATTAATTTGTTGATTATTAATAACATTTCTTTCGTCTATATATACTGCATTCAATATTTGTAAATTGTAAGTCTTAATGTCCATTATCCTGTACCCTTTTGAGAAAGGATGGTATCCCACAAGAATTCCAAGTTCTGTAGTAGGATCCATTTTTCCCCTTTTCTCCTTTGGGATGTATGCAAACACACGAGATCCAAATGCTTTCAAGTGTTTCAGACTAGGCTTCCTGCCATTCCATCTTTCATATGGAGTCATGTTGATAGCGCTTGAAATTGTCCTGTTGTAAAGGTAAGCTGCTGTATTTACACATTCTCCCCAGCAGGGGTAAGGCAAGCCTGCCTGTAGCATTAAACATCTTGCACTTTCAATCAGAGTTCTGTTAAACCTTTCTGACAACCCATTGTTCCTAGGGGTATATGCAACTGAGGTTGCATGCTCTATTCCTTCAGATTCAAGAATTTCTTTCATTTCTTTATTAATGTACTCACTTCCATTGTCAGTGAACAATAACTGTATACCTCTGTCATGTTTATTCTTCATCAGGGCAACATAAGCTTTAAATTTTTCAGCTACTTCAGTCTTTGATTTCAACAAATACACATATGCAAATCTTGAAGCGCTGTCTATGAAATGCAGAACATATTTTGCCCCTCCTGCTGAAGCCTTGAGTGGGCCAATCAAGTCTGAGTGCACTTCTTCCAAAATCTCTGCCTTAACACTGCTTGGCCTCTGCACGTGCTTAGGCGCTGTTCCCTTTCCTCTGAGACACACTTCACAACGTTCTTTGTCCTTAAAGCATTCCTTAACTGGCATTCCACAATCAATCAGCAGTTGCTTCACTGACTTAAAGTTTTTATGAGCTAGTTTCACGTGCCATTGGTACAAACAGTCCTTGTGGTTGCAATCTGCAGCCTTCTGCTCTGTCAATCCTTTATTAAAAGCAACTAGGCACTTTGATTCTTCCTCAACATTATCCTCATTTCCATCAAAATCACTTTCATCAGAATCAACATTGCTCTCAAAATCACTACAAGCATATTCCTCCAATTGACTTGCAACATTCTCCAGGCAATAGTGCGAGCCTACTGATAGCACTGGGTATTCTCTTCCTTTAGAATCAAATAAGCGACATTTGTCTCTTTTTATAGACACTTCAAAGTCTGCATCCACTAATTTATTCACGGACAGTAAATTTTCATCTGAATTAGGCATTAGGAATACGTCTTGTAAGGTTAAATGCATTACATTTCCACAATAGCTTTGAATTGCAATAGAAACTTCTCCTTTCTGAGTGCATAGAAATCTTTCTCCACAAGCCATAACTAATGTTTCATCACAAGGCTCTAGAAAGTCAAAAGCTGATCTCAAGCCAGACACATGTACATCTGCACCGCTGTCCAGAACAAATGTATTTACACGCCTTAAATAATCTTTGGTTGAAGCTGTATTCGAGACTAGATAAGCCTTTGGGTGACTGTGCCATCTGGGCTTCCCTTGGCTTGTACTTGGGCTCCCTCTTGTGGACGATTGGGGCTGTTGCCTCCCATTTCCATCCCTCTCCCTTTGTGAGGATTTGGCGGGCTTTTCTTCCCGGCGAGAGGGGGGGGGGGAATTTCTCCCTTTGTTTCACGTCTCTCACATTGAAACGACCGGTGACCATGCCTTCCACACAAGAAGCATCTGATTGTGGATTTGTCATTTACACGCAGTACAGACACTCCACGAGACAATTCCCTCTCTTGGCTCCTGTCTGCTTCAAACTGTTTAAGTGCAGTCACCAGCTTAATAAGGGTTAAGTCCTCTCTACCCAAAAGATTCCTTTTTTCAGCGTTATATTTAAAATGCAAACTTCCCAGAAATAGTACAAGAAACTCTTCTTCACCGATTTCCCCTCCTACAGCCTTCAACTCTGATTCCATATCTTGCATTTTCTTAAGGTGTTGCAAGAGGGTCATATCTCCAGACATTTTATTTGCATACAGTCTAGTTTTTAAAATCATTTTCTGGGTTTTTGACACAGTTCCAAATTTCTCATTGAGTGCATTTAGCATTTTCTTGGCGCTATCATTATTCAAAATTATCGCAGTTTCTTCCGGATTAATTGCATTGGCAATCAAATTCATTGCCTGGGCATCTGCAATCTTAAATTTCTTTAGGGCTTCTCTATCTGTGTCAGCTGGCAGGTCTTCATTCAAAACGTGATTCACCCCAATTGCTGTTAAAGCATTTTCCACCATTCTCTTCCATACTGGAAAGGAGGCTTGGGTGATATGGGGGACAGAAACGGACTGGGGCCCTTTGGAATTCATACTTTCCTTATCGTTGCTCATTCCAGTGGCTCAGGGCTGCTTTCCTCCTCACAGGATCCAAGCGCGGCGCGCGGGGTTAAGTTTCCTGCCGTCCTTTGCAGACCAGGCTGCTGGCTCCGTCACAGGAAAAATTCCCTCTGGGCGTTTGTAAATCCTTTCGTCTCCAGTGAAGATCCCAAAAGCAAAAAAAAAAGTGCGGTGTGATCCTATCTCAATAGCCAAAATAAAAACCAAGCGTACTCAGCTACCACTTATTGGGGGATCGGGGCCCCAGTTCCTGTAAAGGGAACCCCGATCTTTAATTTATCTGCTACCAAATCAGAGGGAATGGATCGTTCCTCTTGAACTATGAGAATTGAGATCACACACACGCACAAAAGAGGCAAGACGCATTTGTCTTGAAGTAAAACAATCTTTACTCTAACTCAGGGTAGGGAAAAAGTCACTGGGATACAAAACAAATAATATCTGTCTACATTCTATGTTTCCTATACTTGCCAAAAGCCTTTGGCAAGGCACTAAGCTTACTTACGAGTAGGCACCCTTAGCAAAAGGAGAGCCTCTCTCCATCCTGCCTGTTCAGCAGCCAAGCAAGGAGAAAAAGTGATCAACTACTTTCTCTTCTAACAAAGAAATCGAAAGCAGTTGAACATGCAAAGTAGTTGTATACGTGACCCTCGGGCACGACTGCAATGGTCACTACATTGACCAAATGGTCAGTTACAATATTAACCCTTTAACTGTCTGACATGTAACAAAGCTCGCTCTCTAATACCCAACAAAATGGCCATCCTCTATTTTCATAGGGCAGAAGACATTTAGATTTCTAGATGTACGCTCCTTGCATTTTTATCCCTCAAAAAGCTGCTGATTATGCCAGTGAGTTTACTTAAAAGAGCACTAAATGTCTATAGCAAGGAATGCTAGCATTGTAATTATCAATAATGAGTGATATGACATGCATTTCCTTCCTCTTCTGCTAGCTCTCGAAACCAAATGTTTTAGAAATAATGAGTTTAAAGAGGACAATCATTTTAGTCACAGTGAATTGTTATCTTGTGAATTGTTGAATGTCTTTAAGTCACTGAGGAAGAACACAATGCTCTTTTGTAAAAGAATGCTAACGTTCCATTTAAATGTTACTTGTTTATGCAAGACTGGAGCTTTCATATATAGAGGAATGAATTCATGGGGAGGAGGAATTCATGGGATGGGGAGGAATGAAGCGGGGGCTGGGATGCACCTCCATCACTGCAAGCTATCACAGTGTAAGTGGATACCCCTCCCCCACTTGATGGCCCCAATATGCCATTGGCAATGTGCCCACACCCTCATTACAGTGGACCACAAATCTTAGGTGCTGGGGTAGCTGGAGCTCCAGGAGGGTGGAGAAGCCAAAGCATCCTAACAAGGGAAGCGGATGAAATGCTTAAGGTGAGGGAGGCACCAATAAAGGGCACCCATGAATAGGGTTGCCAGCTCCGGGTTGGGAAATACCTGGAGATTTTGGGGATGGAGCCTGAGGAGGGCGAGGTTTGGGGAGGGGAGGGACTTCAATGCCATAGAGTCCAATTGCCAAAGTGGCCATTTTCTCCAGGTGAACTGATCTCTATCAGCTGGAGATCAGTTGTAATCGTGGGAGATCTCCAGCCACCACCTGGAGGTTGGCAACCATACCCATGAAGCCACAAGAGAGAGGTGAAACAAATGGAGTGGTATCTCCAGGATCAGGGGGAAGCATCTGACATAAGGCTCCATGTGCACAGAGTTGAGCTTAGAGGGGGAGAGGCGAGAGGGAGGAAGAAGCTGGCCAGGAAGGAAAGCCGTGAGGAGGGAAAAGAAAACCGCATCTTTCTGCATTGAAAAGGCTGCCTGTTCAGTTACAAGAGGCATGGCCGTACGAGGGCCTGCGGGGCCCCAGAGGCTCCCAGGAGCCTTATCCTCATGTGCATATGGTAATGAGCGAGCAGGTCAAACTTCTGACACCATTTTTTGGCCTCTGGAGGGGGCGCGTAGGGACGGGTGTCGTGGTGGTGGGAGAAGTGTGGTGCAAGCTCTCAACTGGGCTTGGAGACCCACACTCACCCTAGGGAAAACAAGAAAAGGATTGCTGGTTATGATAAAGAATCGTATTAACTACAGACCTATGGTTTATATTGTTTGATCCTGTTTTATCTATAATTTTTACCTATTTTGCTAGTAATTTTTGAAAACATAAGGTTTTAGGCAGCTAGATTTGTAATATAGAATCTGTACCTTGATATTTTCTGGCCCATGACTGCAATAAATTTATTATTACTCACCCTAGGGTAACATTATGCCTGTACAAGTGGTCTGCCCCTGCCCAGTCACCTGTGTTTCATTCTAGGGCTCAGTGCCCTCTGAGCTAGGAGGACCCACCCTCTGGAGTTGGGTCCCAGGGCCTGCACAGTTGAAGGAATAGCCCTCTGCACAGATGAGCCATTCCTCAGACCAGCCTCAGAGGTTGTTCACAATTGGTGCAAGCCTCAGCCTCCCCCTAGCCAGCGGGAACGTCCATGTACGTCCATTCCAAATGCTACTCAACATCCATTCCAAATGCTACTCAACATCCATTCCAAATGCTACTCAACGTCCATTCCAAATGCTACTCAACTTCCATTCCAAATGCTACTCAACGTCCATTCCAAATGCTACTCAACGTCCATTCCAAATGCTATTCATGGGATGTGGGAGTTCCTAGCTCAGAAAGCACTGAAGCCCCTCCCCCTTTTAAGGGGAACCAACAGTTTTAAAAATAGAGCAGTATGACCCTCAGGGACAGCTGCTGGAAATGCTTGACACAGCCGCCAGGAGGGGAGTCACATGCACAAGAACATCTGCCATCTGGCCATCACTTCTTTGGATGTGGTGGCAACAGTGGTGCAGGAGCCCAACAGAGGTTTCACCTCCCCTTCCCAGCTGCTACCACACAGGACTACCGGAATGGGGGGGGGGTCAGAATCACAGCCCTGTAGAGGGGAGAAAGGTGCAGGCAGTGTGCAAAGTAGGCAGCTAACTAGCCTTTGCCTCTTGAGATGGCAATTTGTTGGCATCGTGAGGCAAGGGTAGTTGATATCAGGTGGCCCAGCTGAACGGAGGCCTGCAGGATGGATATGGGCTGCCATCCCAGTGGTTCTCCAGGCTCCACCAGGAGACAGCAGTTCCTTGCCTGCTCCCTTCAAGGGGATGGGAGGACCAGAACCCTGGCTAGTAGCTTATCTGCCTCATCCTGCCCCTCTCCACCCCAGGGTTGGCTTAGCCGGCTTCCTCCGTCCTTGGATCCCCAGCCCCCTGATTGGCTGCAGGTGCCCTTTCCATCAGGATCCCGCTGCCCCTCCATTCCAGTGCTGCTGCACCAGTGTTGGTGTTACATATGTGAATAAATAACCCCCATCTTGTTGCTGGCCATGGTGTAACTAATCCCCTTGGGGAGCAGCTCAGCTATGCCGTTGTCACGCTGTGGCCGGCTGCGGCATGACCACCCCCTCTCACGATTGCACAGTTAGGGTGGTCTGCCTTCCAAAGATATGACTTAAGTTCTTTTCTTATGTCTTCTTGACTTTTTTTTAATTCCTAAAACTCTTTCCTTAATAAATAAATAAATGTGTGGATATTGCATAGCACAGGAGTGTTTTGTGTTTAGACAAACAGCTTCATTCTATTTAATAATAGCTTTCACCAAAGCTGGATGGAAAAAATTTGATGCTGGGCTATTAATAAAAAGGAACTATATCTTCAGTTATGCATAACATTTAGTGATTTAGAATGTGAGGAAGAGAATAACTCAAATGCTGGTGTGCAGCTGTCTATTGGGAATGACAGCTCTCCGGCTGTGGCGAAGAAACCAGACAGAGCACGGCTTGCAAGCTTTTAATTTATGGAATTTGCCAGAGGTTTATTTTTTTTATATACTTACATAAAGCGCTTCTTGTTAGTCTTTGCTTCTTGACCTTGAAGTTGATGCTATTCTTCTATAGTGTGTTTCCCATCTCTAATAGGTAATAGTACAACAGCAACCCATTTATACACATAAAGAGCCAACAAGCCTTTTAGAAGTTGAAGGGTACTAGTCTAGTCTAGGGATGCCAAAAGAAAGGCTGCATCTAATTCCTATGTCAACTGTGTGTGGATCTATAACACCCAACCAAGGTGCAAGGAAACAGTTGCCTAGAGTTCACTACATTGGTTTTAAAAATATTATGGGGGTGTTCTTTCGGTGGTGGTTTCTGGACTGTGGTTGATTGTCAGAAAGTATAGCACATGAGAAAAGATCTGTATGACTTGCCTTGATACAAACATTTCAAGGAGGCTAGTGGATAATCTTAAACCTTTATATATACATGTCTCTCTTTTGAATGAAAAAAGCACTGGAAAATCAAAAGACTTAAAAAAAATTCTCCTTCCATTCAAGTAGAAAGCAAGTCTGGGTCTAGATGAGTTCCTTAGCCTGAGGAAGGGTCACTGTAATTGTTTTTCCACTTGGATTGCTCTGGATTATCAGCTACCCCACCCCCACTGCCCTATGACTGGAGACCCTTTGTCTGAGGCAGGCAGGCTTCTTCTTTTAATAGCATGCCTTAGCCATGCAGAAAAGCACAAAGGGCCACTCTTTCATCCAGTAAACAAGAAGCGTCCTAATTCCTAGTAAAGCAATGTCCTGGATTAAGTTGCTCCCCGGGAAATCCAGTGAAAAACAGGATGCTGAAGAGTAGATGCTATCCCAAGCAAACATACTGTGCCCCTATTTAGTCAACAATTATAGCCTATATTTCTTCACAGCATGTCTTTAGCAGAGTGTCATGGTTAAATACGTATATCACAACTTTCAGTAGAATTTATCATCACTGATAAGAAGAAGAATTGTCCACAAACTTGAAACTGATGTGATGTGACAGGAGAAGGAGAAAAAAACCTGAGGGGGCAAAAACTGAGAATTGTGTCAGTAACTGCAAAGTAACATACACAGAGTTGGATACAGCCAGCTTTTTCACTCAGTCTTGCCCAATTGTTTTTCACAGTGCCCACCCCAAATGGATTTTGTACACGCACGCCCTGTGATTCTTAGCATAGCCATTTTTGGTGGTCAAAGAGGATCCCACTTTCCTTTATGATCAGCAGAAAAGTAGGTTGGATCCAACATAAAAATTCTTTCTTAGTTTATATCGATCGATCTATCGATCAATAGACGCACGCACGCACACACACACACACACACACACAAAATACCCAGTTCTTTTTTAAATGAAGCAGCATCCGAATATAGTAGGGATATGCTTTCAATAATATATAGCAATTGTGTGCAATTCTTCAGAGAGCCTCTACATAGACAAAATGAGAAATGAGCAACAATCAAAATTATTTTTATTTTGGGTGGTGCGTGTGAGTGGGTGAATGTAAGAACACACCTGGTTTTGCATACAGGAATATGACATAGAACTGGCACTTTAATTGCATGTTAACAGCTTCCAGAGCAGACAAAGGATTAGTGCTTGAAAGGAAAATGACAGTTGAATGAAATTAGTCTGTATATTAATAACAGATTATGTTCTAGCCCTCTAATGGAGTCCACTCCCTTTCTCTGTTTTTTTTAATAAATAATACCTGTGAACAATGTTATTTTGTAAAAGCCAAAGGTGCTGGTACTCATAAAAAGGTTGCACTGATTTCTACCAATTCCCCCTCAGGGCCTGAGAGAGCACACACCCACACCCAAAATGTGCCAGTATTCCATACCAGCAAGTACTGCCACACAAAAAAAAACCCTTCCTGTGAAATAAAATGGAGTTGGTATTGGTCGTGGCAGGAATGTCAAGCTAGGAATGTGAGCTCAGATTCACTCAACCACAATGCTGACAGGCAGACCTTGGGCCACGCATCCTCTTTCAGTCTAGCCTTGTACTTCACAGATTTATGAAGATGAAATGAACAAGAATTCTGGAGGAAGGATGAGACAAAAATAAGGCAGCTAAATAAAATGGCAGTGCTACCTGAAGAAAATCTTCCAAATAATAAGCCCCACTGAGTAGGCTTGAGTAGGATTCTAAGTAGACCTGCTTAGTATTGTGTTAATGTCAGGGCTTTGGCCTGGTCTCACTTCCCAGGCCTCTCTGATGTTTGTGCTTTTGGTTTAGCCAGGCCAAGCACCTGGGCCATGTTGTATCATCAATCTTGGGAATCCTTATCTCTGTCGTTGCTGGCCTGGGAGCCCAGAAGAAGTGCTTATAGTCTAGTACACTCTCCTGGGAAAGTATTGCCTGCTTTGCTATGCCTGTGAGCAGTCAAATCTTAGTCTTAGCCTGCTTGTCTTTGAATAAAGTGTTTTACTTCAGACCACACTTGTCTGAGTGAGTCCTTTGCATAGATCGAGAGGTGGAGACCTGAGCTTGATATTTATGAGCAATCAGATCTTGTATGATCTCTTTGCATTTAGTTGAATTTTCATTGCATTTGGTCATAAATCGAACAGTTCCTGGCTATATTGATAACATACTACGTTTTCATGATTTGTTCATGAGCTGAAGAAGATGCTTCAGTGATCTGTGAACCAGTGTTTGGGGGCAGTTTTGGATGGATGCGGGCTAAAGCTGAAACTTAATCCTGACAAAAAGGAGAATCTATTGTTGGCCAGAAGGAGTGACCTAGGTATTGATGGTTCTCCTGTTCTGGATGAGGTTGCACTCTTCCTAAAGGAGCAGGTCCATAGCTTGGGGGTCTTCCTGGACCCTGGGTGCCTGTTGGATAAATTGGTGGCAGTAGTGGCCTTTCACCAGCTTTGGCTGGTGAGCCAGCTGTGGTCTTCCCTGGGGGGGGAGTTATTGCCACTGTGATAACATGCCCTGGTAACATCTAGATCAGACTACTGCAATGCTCAAATCAGTTCAAGCTCAAACTACTGCAATGCAGTCTACATGGGGCCGCTGTTGATGACTGTTTTGAAACTACAACTGGTACAGAATGCTGCAACCAGAATGCTGACTGGAGTGGATCATAGGGACCATATTACTCCAGCCTTGTTCTACCCACACTGGCTCCCAATTTGATTCCAGGCCCAGTTGAATGTACAGTATTGACCTTCAAAGCCCTACAAGGCTTGAAACCAACATACATTAAGGACCACCTACACCCATATAAACCTATACAACCATTATGGTTGTCTTCATGGGCCCTGCTTTGGGTGCCCTCCCCATCTGAGACTCATGGGTAGCAACCCAAGAAAGGGCCTTCTCAGTTGTGGCACCAAAATTATGTAATTCCCTTTCCAGGGAGATTTGTCTATCCCCTTCAATCATTGTGGCATTCCTTAACTGACTTTGCTTCCTGTATATGTGTTTTTTCATAGAATCACAGAGTTGGAAGGGACCACCAGGGTCATCTGGTCCAACCCCCTGCACAAATTAAATCGAAAGAGTTTCTGTCTAGACATTAGGAAGAATTTTCTAACAGTTAGAGCGGTTCCTCAGTGGAACAGGCTTCCTTGGGAGGTGGTAAGCTCTCCTTCCTTGGAGATTTGTAAGAAGAGGCTAGATGGCCATCTGTCAGCAATGCTGATTCTATGACCTTAGGCAGATGATGAGAGGGAGAGCATCTTGGCCATCTTCTGGGCATGAAGTAGGGGTCACTGGGGGTAGTGCCACCCATCTCACTGTAGCTCTTGCCCTTGCACAAATGGTTGCTGCACACAAAGCTGTGTGCCTAATCTGCATCCTATGAACGTAAATGTGAAGAAGCATTCAAAAGCTTCTTCACAAAGACAAGCATTAGATGCATTGTCGCTAGCAAGAAATATTGTGGCTCCATCGAGAAGTTTACAGAGGATTACAGTGCAGACCAAAATAAGTGATTCTCGATTGTGTAATAACAATGGCAACTAACTTGAGCAGATCTGAGCATCACAGGGGAAAATGGTTGCACTCTTTCAAAAAACACCGCATGGCCACATTGACCAATCGGACCAGATTATCAGGCATACATCAGCTAAGTGCATGATCGCCAGAGCACGTGTGCAACAGAGTCGTCGAATTTCAATATTGCAGCACAGCCTTGATAGAGAGCCTGTGCAGAAGGAAAAAAGTAGGCAGTTTGTACAGGTGTCACCCACAATGTCAGGTAATGTGACACTGCCCGACGAAAACATCGGTTTTTCTGTAAATTCATGAAAAATGGATAGTACAGATTTACAAGTGAAAATGGAGGGGGGAAACAACGTAAGAAACGGAGGGGTGCGGAATGACTTCGCAAGCCTTGCAGACCAAGCATGGGGAAAACATGTGATAAGTTCTATATGCAGAAAAGGCCATAGTTATCCTGTACCCTGCATTGGTTAGGATGAACCTGGAGTACTGTGTGCAGTTCTGGAGGCCTCACTTCAAAAAGGATGTAGACAGAATAGACTGGCTGCAGAGGAGAGTGACGAGGATGATCAGGGGCTTGGAGACCTATGAGGAAAGTCTGAGGGAATTGGGAATGTTTAATATGGAGAAGAGGAGGTTGAGATGGGGCATGATTGCTCTCTATAAGTATTTGAAGGGCTGTCACTTAGAGGAGGGCAGGGACCTGTTCCTGTTGGCAGCAGAGGATAGGACTCACAATAATGGGTTTAAATTACAGGCAGAAAGGTACCGTCTGGATATTAGGTCACATTTCTATTTACAGTGAGAATAGTTCAACAGTGGAATAAGCTGGCTAGGGGGCGGGGAGTGAGCACCTCACCGGCAATCTTCAAGCAGTGCCTGGACAAGCACTTGTTAGGGATGCTCTAGGCTGATCCTGCATTGAGCAGGGGGTTGGACTAGATGGTCTGTGTGGCCCCTTCCAACTGTATGATTCTATGATTTCCTGCTTCTTTCTGCTGAGTGGAAAGCAGGAAATGGTTAGAGGCTAACCAATACAACCGATTAGCCTGGAATGTTGACTGAATGTTCTAACTTTATACCAGCCTTCCCTTACTCAGTCTTCACAATTACCCAACAACTTGCTTAGTATTTGAATAGCAAGAATAATAAGAATTCTGCAGGAGATTTAAAAAAGTCTTTTGGACTGGAATTTAGAAACTTCATTATAAAAGAGAAACATTTATTTAGCAAGAGGAAAATAATTTTACATATCCACAGTGTTACATAGCAACTCATTTAAAAGGATGAATTCTCAAAATGTATGAACTTCAAAAAGCTACATTCAATTCTTTTTTGACTTGCAGTTTAGATTAATGCTGCTCAATTATGCTGCTTTTGGTTGTGATGGAAGAGTAGTGTATTAGTTATATAACGTACAGAAACATTTTTCCAAACTCAGTGTTTTAAGAAGCTATTACTTCGGCAGCATAAGCTTGAATCTGAATCTCTGAAATGCTTGCATATATTAGAACTATATTAGAACACCCTGACCTGGATGGCCCAAGCTAGCTCTATCTCATCAGATCTTGGAAGCTAAGTAGGGTTGGCCCTGGTTAGTATTTGGATGGGATTCCACCAAGGAATTGCTGGGTTGCTATGCAGAGGAAGTCAATGGCAAACCACCTCTTATTCTCTTGCCTTGAAAACCATATGGGGTTGCCATAAGTTGGCTGCAACTTGATAGAACTTTGTGAGCACACGTGTGCACGCACACATTAGGACTACAAGGAATACTCTGTGTAATTTAAGATGGGTGGTGGATCATCAGAAGGCCATCTCTTTTGCAGGCTGAAGGCTCCAGTTTCAACCCCTGGCATTTCCAAATAGAAGGTTCAGGTACTGTGAAAGATCTCTGCTTGAGACTTTGGAGAGCCACAGCCAGAGTAGACAGTACTGACTTTGATAGGCCAACGGTCTAACTCAGCAGTATAAGACAGCTTCAAGTGTTCAAGATATGTGTTATATGAAAATGCAAACACAATACCTTTCCCCCCACAATTTACCATTGAGCCCAACTTTCTCTGTTCCAAAAACTCCTCAAATGCTTTAACAAACTTGCATGCAAACAAATGTGATAGTAACGTATTTGTATATTTTTTAATAAGCTACTCATACTTAGTTGTTCCATGTCTGAAATTAATTGGAACATCTAAAATGTTTGTCTCGGTCTTTACATGTAGTTATGGCCCCAAAACACCTTATGTTGTCTGAGCCTTTGAACTTTTTTTAGTATGCCTCCAAATGAGATGACGAGGTTCTGCTATAGTAGGAAGGACAGTGTGTGACGGGCTATGATGTAAATGGAGAGTAACTTGCCCATGGAATTCCATATAAATCTCAGATGTATAGACAAAGAAGAATAATGTAATGCTGTAATGTATCACTGTAATGATTGAGCAATACTTGTCTCAGGAAGAGGGGTTTTCCAGTACTTCTCTAAGATAAGCACGGAGTTCAGCTCTCTGCACAAGGTTATGAGCTGTATAAGGTAATATAGTTGCCTGCCATATGGATGTGAAATGAGACATCAGCACTAATTAACAGAAACGGTTTCTTCCTCTTATGAGTAAGGTTAGTATTGCAACTTAGTTCTCTGTCTTGGAGCAATGCCATTATTTAGAAGGTCACTAGATAAGAAGCAAATGGCTCCTCAGTAAAGTGCTGACTGTGTGATGTAATGATGTAATAGAAAGGGAGCAGCCTTGGTGGGTTTCTTGTTATACTATTTTTGTTCTTTAATAAAACCATATTTTAATTATACAACTGCCTGCTCATTTGAGTTTTCACCTAGGACTATTCTGGTATACATAGGTTATTGATCCCAGTTACCCCCTCTTACTCTCTGTCTTCAGCTAATTCCCCCAACTAAAGTGGAGACTGCCTACTTAGGGTAACAGTGTGTGTGTGCATTATTCATAATACGAAGAGAAATGCAGTACTAATTGAATTTGTGTATATAGCTATACTGGATGATTCTCCCCAACATGGCACCCACCAACTTGTTCCCTGGCTCATGTTTGCGTTACTCTTGGAGATAAGATCTAAAGTCTTGAATGAAACAGAAATACAGGGAGTTTTGGGTAGCTCCTTCTCAGCAGACTAGGAATGTATAGCTGTGTTATGGCTTCCGAGTGTGGTTTGAATTCTCTGCAGGTACAAACAAGCTTTCACTGGTTAGATCATTTCACACACACAGGATTCAGCTGCTTATAAAGACGATGACCCTAAATTTGCACAGGACACAGTCCTCCTTGTAATCTAATGACCCCTTAATTTCCAAGCAGATTAACAAAGGGGCTTGATTTTACAGACCCCCAAAGTAGGTGAGCCCTGGCCTGGATAGCCCAGGATAGCCTAATCTTATTGTTGTAATGGGATTTGCAAAAGTCCTACTGAAGAAACTCTCGGGGTTTTGATCCGGGGCTCTATCTGTGCTTTAATGAACACAGGAATCCTGCCCCAGTAGACTTCCCCACTTGCTTGTACGCGCACCCACTTCCAATGAAGTGAATGACGAAGCCCTGGTGAGCAAATGACATGTCTACCTCAGCAGTCCCATGCCTGTAAGAAATTGCCGCAAAGGAATACATACTGTTGTTGTGCCGAGTTAGCACTTTTTTCAAATGAGAAACTGCAAGCCCTACCAGGAAAGCCCAGATTCCTGGGTAATCAGAAACAGCGCAAGATGGTAACTACTTCAGGATTCTGGAGAGGCAGCTGTGTTGTCTCTGTTGCAGCAAAAATAATCAGAAAGTCTTGTGGCATCTTAAAGAATAAAATTTATTTTTAAAATAAATTCTAGCATAAATTTAAATTGGATTAGATGGAGCCCACTTTGTCAAATGTACAGGGTTATTTCAGGATTGTATCACTTCACTGTTGGGGGTGTGACTGAAAACTCCTACATACAAAAAGGTTTCTAGACATAGTCTGGAAGCCTAGTGTCTGTAAGGATCCTTCTCTTGACATCCAATTTTTTACCTATAATTTTTTTTGAAGGGCAGATATGGAAGAGCACTGAAGCATGTGATCACGTATAGTCCAAGGTTTAGAACTGGACACAAGCATAATGGGATGGGTGGGTATATGTTACTAAGGCTTTATAATTAGGGTAGCCAACATCTAGGTGGACCCAGATATCTCCCAGATTTACATCTGATCTCTAGCCTAGAGATCAGTTCCCCTGGAAAAAAATGGTTGCTTTGGACGGAGGGTGGCATTTATGGCATTACACCCCATAGAGGTCCTTCCCTCTCCAAAAAATGCCCTATACCCCAAAATCTCCAACAATTTTCCAGTCGAGAGTTGGCAATCCTATGAGAATAGGATCTATCTACTCCTCTGCTGTTTATGAGAACAGGGCCTATCTCATAACTGCCTTGGGCCAAGGAGAAAGATGGGATACAAATATTATAATACAAATAATATTACATTTTGCATGCATGCAATCAGTACTGTAGCTGCATTCTAGTCACAGCAGGACAAAGTACCATATTTACTCAAAAGGAATCAACACAAAATGTATGACAACCTCCCTTAAAATGTTAAACCAAAATATATATTTTTACTGGACATAACTGTAACTTGTATGCAAATAACCACCCCTTTATTTTTATGGCACACCTGGGAAAAACCTAGTCTTGCACTGGAATAAAGAGTGAATCTAGTAATCAATGAATAATTCAGCATAGCATCATGAAATAATTAAAAGAAGAATATAGGATGAATCCGAGCCATGAAAATTTTAATTAACTGGCTTTACTAAACCAGAAGGAAATTTTCCATAAAACTTTTCAACCTGAGATCTAGAGTATTCTAAGCAAAAAACAAACAACAAAACCCCTCACTGTTTTCAGTCTGGATTTTCCTGAAAATGTGAGGAGTTAAGCCTCATAGTTTAAAAACAGGTTAAATATGTAGCTTTAGGCAATGAAGAAATATAGCATGAAGGCAAAAGAAAACAGGTAGCAGAATACACCACCTTGTGGTAGAACTAAAAACAAATACAGCGATGCTCAAATATCAAATATTATGGAACACATGAAAGTACTTGTAAATGTAAAGCTACTCTGATCTGCTCCCAGATCAGTCACAATGAGGTCATTTCTTACCTTCCCACCCCCAAAAAGAGGGGGTTGATTTTGTGAAAGGGGATAAATTCTCATTAATTTCCATCAGCATGTTCCAGTGAGCTGCAAAATTTGTCTTTCCAAGTGCATGATACCTGATTTAAATATGCTGGTACCTTCAGGGTGTTTCTCACCTTAGGATGGCAGTAAAAGTCATGTTATACCAGGAAGCAGTCATATGAAGTTAGCCTGAGTTTGGGAGGGGGGGCCGTCTCTAACATTTGCTGGTTACTGGGGGGGCACAGAGGTCTCTCAGAAATACAGCCCATTATTATACATTCTTTATTTTTAAGTATTTTATTTTTATCCAGCACTTTTCCCAATAACATTCATTCAAAGTAAGAGAGAGAGAGAATACAGAATTCAAATACTAAAGGCTCAGTTTCTAAACCAAAATTTGCATTTGTAATCTGCCTTAATCTATGGGGGGGGGGGGAGGATAAAAATACAACATAAAAATTGCACGAAACTAAATTATGCATGTTACAGCACTGTACATATATCAACCTGGGAATCAGTCCCACTTCTCTAAGTTTTTGACTTACTGTGATAGGCTCTTTCTATCAGCTGAGGAGATCTTATGATCTGGGCGAACCAGGTTTATTTTGAGCCATAAATCTTCCTCTCCGTTACAAGATGTTAGGGTAGCAAGCAAAGGCTTTGGGTTTACTGCTGCGAGGTCTGTTTTGTGGTGAGCGTGTAGAACATGGAGATCACTGAGGCAGGAGTTGGATGCAAACAAACCAAAAATTATTTACTGGTTGGTTTTAAAGAACAGATCAGCAGCACATATCTCCAGACAGTCCAAGGAGAAGCCTGGATGAGGCAAGTAACTTTAAGTTAGTTATGGCTTCCGAGTGTGGTTTGAATTCTCTGGAATGCTTGCAGGTATAAACAAGCTTTCACTGGTTAGATCATTTCACACACACACAGGATTCAATCCACACCAGCCTGTCTTTCCCCAAGAGTCAGATTAAACTTTACAAAGTCTGCTCTAGGGGTGTGCCCTGAAAGTTTTTTTGTTAGAATTTCAGATCTGGGCTTTGGGTGGGTGGGGGGATCTTCACTATGAGTGCTTATTTTCAGGTAGGATATTACTCGTTCGGGATTCCAGACAATTCCAGAGTTTGGGATCATTATTTTTGATGAGGAATGTATATGAGGGTCTGTGCCAGCTGCTTATAAAGACGATGACCCTAAATTTGCACAGGACACAGTCCTCCCTGTAATCTAACGACCCCTTAATTTCCAAGCAGATTGAACAAAGGGGCTTGATTTTACAGACCCCCAAAGTAGGTGAGCCCTGGCCTGGATAGCCCAGGATAGCCTAATCTTACTGGATATTAAAAGCTAAGCAGGGTTAGCCCTGCTTAGTATTTGGATGGGAGACCACCAAGGAAGTGCTGGGTCACAATGCAGAGGCAGGCATTGGAAAACCACCTCCGAACATCTCTTGGCTTGAAAACCCCATGAGGATTCTCCAGACGTCAGCTGCAACTTGATGGCAAAAGAAAAAGGTGACTTTCTGCACAGCCGCACTTCTCTCTACTGATATCTGAAATGGTGGTCAAACAACAGCCTAGTAATTCACTACTGCAAACAGCCTAGTAGTAGAGGTCTGGATAGCCACGGCATTAAAAACAACACCACCTTACTTGCATTTTCCTACTCTTACAGTGACTAATAAAAATTCTTACTTTCCCATTGAAAACTCTGCATTTGCCATCCTTTCTTGTTGCGGTCAAAGTGGTTTTCTTTGCACTCACCCCTCCCATCCCTTTCCCTCAGTTTGCCATCATTTCCTATAGGGGACTTTTCTCGGGGGCTGGAGTGGCCGTTTTTCAACCAAAATGACACCAACGTTGCAGTAGAATGAGCGCTGCCTGTTCTCTAAAGAGCCCCCACATTTCAAGCAAATTGGGTCAAGGGGACAGATTCAACAGGCTCCTGAACAAGCAGCTCGAGCCATTGTAATTAGGGATGTGCATTCAGGTATATCCGAGCTGGAAAAAATACCCAAAACATAACTTACTGGTATTTTCCCAGTGTCTTTTCAGCCAAATACACACCAGAGAATTCCCTCATGCAGCTAGTTATTCCAATTCAGAAAAAACACACCAAAACCAGCTTTATTCGGGATTATTCAGGAATGCTGAATAGCTGCAGTTAAACGGCTCCAAAATTGCCCTTTTCCCCATCTTTGGAGGCTTCCAGGGAAGAGGGGGGGGGGAGGAGGCATTTCTCTCAGGCAAATAGGAGAGCACATTAGGGAGAGCTGTACTGTTTGCCCAATCACATCAATTATTTTACAGGGCTGTTTGGCTTCAAATGTGGAGTCCAACAATCTTGTTTCCCACCTCAATTAGCAGGTTTCTCAGGGAACAGGAAGAAGGTGGGAAGGAGGAAGCGGGAAATAGGATTGCAGTTTAGTGGGAGCAGTGCTCTTTGCCCAGTCACAGGAGTTGTTTCATGGCTGGTTTTCTTTCAAATTCTTCTGAGCATGGGCAAATAGTATAAAAGCAGGCCCTGGGTACAGATAGACTCCATTACAGAGAGAGCTTTCTGGAGTGTGCGCTGCTAAGCTTGGCTTCAGCTGCTGCTCTGAGCCTCTGGAGGTCTGCTGCTGCCTGAGAGTCCACTGTGACTGGCGCTGCATTGGAGCCTGCCTGCCTGGAAAATATCCTCCATCATCGACTGATTTGAACAAATTGGTTCATTTTAAAACTATTTAAAGTTTCTTTATCTGTACATTTATTCTTAGGTCTGGATGGTGGGTTGTGTTGAGGTTCTGCTAAGGTTTTTAATAGAGGCTACTTTTAATAAGACTGTTAGGAACTGGTTAAAAAAAAGCTCAAATTAAATTTCAGCATAGGGCTTGTTTCTCTCCCTATTTAGGCTAGTGCTAGGCAGTTAAGACAAGGCAAGGATGTTTGTCAAAGAGTAATTAGCATAGATTAACTATAAAAAAATATTTTTAGCATCCGCTTTGAGCTTCAAAATAATTGAAGCCAGGCAGTTTTAGAAAAATAGTCCTGTAGGCTGTCCTATAGTTCCATTTTTCAGAAGGGAGCTCCTGAATTCTTGAAAAGGAATAAGGTTCATTCCAAAAGAGGAAATAAAAGGAAAATGCTATAAGAGGTTGACAAAATATTCTTGTAGCCTTTCAGTATTGAATCTGGGCATGTTTATTGATTATTATGCATCGGAACATAAAACCATGGGCGGGGCTTGCTCCCAATATACGAAGACTTCTGTTGTAACCTGCCTAATTATGAATCTAACAGGATTTTTAAAAAATGATTGGATGTAGGGATGGTGTTGGACATGTTTGTCTTTGCTTCTGGACTACTGTGAGTGTACTAGAGAATTTTAAATTTGCAAGAACTGAAATAAATTCACATGATCAAAAGAGCAGGGGGGTCATTTCATCCTGCTTCTTACTCTCTTGGTGGTACACAGTTTAAGAGAATTGGGTCTCTATTATAGTGTACTTGCCTACAAATTCACTATCCAATATCTTTCCACCAGTATTCTAACAAGGAAATTTGTGACAATACTGAAAGATTGCACTAGCAGTGTGATCTCACTTTCAGATGTGTGAACTGGCACCTCATTCCTAATCTGCATTCCAGACGGAGATATTTGCTTTTTGTAATAGTTTAAACTATTTTTAATTTCCTTTAAGAATTACTCAAAAGCCAAACTAAATAAGGTTCAGACAGAAATCTGGACACCACCTCCAGTAAGGTGTCAATGAGTGAGATAAGTACCAGATTCAGATTCAGACGCCTTTATTGGCATAGAAAGGACAGTGATATAAAAATAACAATGGTACAAAGATATATAATAAACACTCCATCATATAAACATAACAATACATATATCCAACAGGTGACTATGAGCTACAATAGACCCCGCTTCTCAGCCTTTTGGCTAAGATCAAGTGTAGATAAGTACCACCTTCTATAGTAAAATCTACAGATCACAGGGATATCAAAAAAATCTTTATGTAGTAGACTGCATACAAAAAAAATACAACAAATGCTTTTCTCAGCGTCTCAGACAAGAACTCTTGATCATTCAAAAGTAAGAGTCCTCCTTCTGCTTAGAAATAGTAAGTACTCATTTAAATAGCATGGGCTGCATTCAGGGGTGTTTTTAGTGATTATGAGGCCCTGAGTAAAAGCCCCCCCCCAATTCCCTTTGTTCGCACCCAACTCACTCCAAACAAGAATACAGAAATTTTCCAATTGATGTACTGAAGAAAAATCTAACATACAAATACACACCTGACAGAAAACATGATACACCTTCATGCCAGTGTGTGTAGTGGTTACAGCATCATACTATGATCTGGGAAACTTGGATTTGAATCCTTAGTCTGCCATGGCAGCTTGGGCCAGTTACACTCTTTCAGCCTAACCTACTTCTCAGGATGGTTGAGAGGAAATGACTGGCCCCAAGTCCCCAAGTAGGTATCATGACAAGAGTGAATTAGAACCTGGATTTTGCTGACCCTGGTCCAACTGTCACATCACACAGGGACCGGCACCTTGAGCTCTTCAGTCCTATGAACATGCACATATACAAACATCCTGCTTTTTTTAACCTTTTATATGCATATGGTCCTTGTACTTAATCACAAATGCTGCCAGTCCTCAAATATCTCACATGGAAATAATTATAGCCTATCTCTCAGGACTGTTGTGAAGCAAACCAAATACCATTTCTAAACCATTGTTTGTAATAAAATGCCATATAAATGAGTAGTAACAACAAATTAAATGGAACATTCTCTCTAACATCTCTGCCAAATAACAAAGTCATGATTAACAGTGTAATCCTATGCAGAGTTGTTCCAGTGTCAGCTTAGACTGGAGTAACTATGTAAAGAATTGCACTGCCAAATGAAATGTATTGCCCCCAAATTATAGTGACGGCCACTATTGTAAATGACCATTTTAAAAAGGATTACTCCGAGACCTAAGGGAACTCGCTGTTTCCCAGCAGCATTAAAACATTAGTTTGGTCTACATGACTATGTATTTGAAACAGAGACTGTCCTAGACTGGGTATATGAAATGCAGTGCCTGCTCTAAGGCACAGTTGACACTTGGCCCTAAAGTACACAACCATGGATAGTGGTTGTGAATCATAGCACCAACAACCCATCCCTGTCCATCTCACAATGTTCTATATGAATTTCTACTTCGCCTGCTTTGGTATCCTGAGATAGAATTTGAAATACACACCCCAAAACATCTAGCCCGACTGCAGAATCTGCCAGGAGGTGGGCATGATGTATACGCTGCCTTGCTGGAACCAGGAGTAGCTGCAGCTTATTCAGTTAATTGATGTCAATTGACACCACCAGTGGGTAGAATTGAGCAAGAATCTGCCTTCATTTGGATCCCTGCTTCACATATTCCTGGGGGAGGGAGGGGAAGGGAGGATAATTGACTCAGGGCTGGCACTCAGAGGATGAATGGGGCTTTCTAGTGGCCCACTCCCCCAGAAACTGCTTGGCCTTCTTCTAGTTCTTGCTGCCATGCTCTGCAGCCACTTGCCTTTGATTCCACCTGCAGCAGTAACTCCCCCCACCCTGCCTTGCTTGGCTTCACATCCCACTGGCCATTCCAGGGCACCGACCAGCTTCCTAGGCTGGCCGGCATTAGAGGGGATGGACTGGGGAAGGCTGGGGCAGCCGAGCCAATCCCCCACCCTCAGCCTGAGCAGCAGCCTCCATCCCTTGCACATGGAGCCCTTAGCAAGGAGTAGAGGCAACCTCCCAGTCTTGTTCTAGCAGTCTGTGATCAGGGTGAAGTGCCTATATAATTGATATAAGGGCAAGTATACTTTATATATGCACACACAGACATATATGTAGAGGTAATGCCCAACTATATAAGGGCTAGCATTAAAGTATATTATATGCACTCATGTATACATGTATAGAGGCTTGCAAACGTTGGCAACCATAATTATAAATTGCCAGCAACTCACTCTGCCTTGCCTAGTACGGCCTTCCACGCTAATGAGAATGACATGCCTGATTTAGAACACCTGCAGCATCTCTTATCTATCCTTAGAAATGTTGTTTCGATTCCTAGTTAGAGATCAGACACTTTCTTGTGTTACGCCTTCAGGCCACGCTAATAGGTTATGCTAATTGATTATCTGAGATACCCAATGTGTATTGCTTTTTTTGTATTACAAAATGCTTCCTTGTAAGGCAAATGCCTCCCCCCCCCCCCCGCCCACCGATCCTAAAGTATAAAGGATCAATCCCATGCTTTGTTCGTGTGTGGATTGCCCCGCGCTTTGAATTAAAAGCACCCCACCAAGCTCTGTTTGTTTGGCCAAATAAAAGATCTGTTTCTCTTAACCTCCCCTCGTTATCTTTATTGGTCTGCTATAAGATAACCAGGCACTACAAGGGAATGCTCTTCACAGGGGGCCTGGGGCAGCTGCCCCATATGCCCCATACTTAGGACTGCCCCAGTTAAATCCAGACTATATTTTCCAGTGGCTGAAAAAAAAAACTTTTCTGCTGGCCCTCCTCCCACTGCCACCCACTGATCTCCACAAGATACTTACCTGGGGGATGGGGGAACTGGAAGAATGACATGAGGGGTGTTTGCAGCAGGAAAGGATATTCAATGGAAATTACCAACCGTTATTCTAGTGCACAAAAATACCCCTTTAAGACAAGACAACAAAGGTTGGTATCTGATCTATTTGTTTGTGTGACTAAATACAGGTTTTCCAAAATTTAATATGAGATTTGATTCAATAAATACTTCATTAAACTGTATTTTATCTTGATTATGCTGGTTCTGTTTGATTATTCTGGATTTGATGTTATTACTGAGCACTTACCCTTGTAAACGGATGTGTCAGACCCAACTCACAATACACTTACACTGGAAGAAATTAATCTACAGACACCATCTTAAGACATTTGAAGATATGTTAGAGCCCCAAGATATGGCAGCAGGTATAGTGAAAGAGACATTTTGGTTGCTAGCCAATTATGCAATATGGTTAAAGAACAAGTACAGTGGCTTAAAAAAAACTTGTTCTCTTCTGGTCAGTCCCCCACCCAAGGCTGCAAAGTCATATTGTCAATGCTATTTAAGTTATCAAGAAATATATCTGACCAAAATAGCCAGGAAAAAAAATAATGTTAGCTTGAGCTTCCACCTGCATTATAGTTTGAAACAACTATTTAAGCATCTATTCCAAACTCTTCTGCTAATAAATAGTGGCTATTTTTCCATTTTTAAAAAGAAAATAAGGATGAAATTGAATTATGTGCCCCAATTAGAAGTGAACATAATGTGCTACAACATAATGAGAAATCTGTGATGACTAATTCCACCTAGGTGATTTGGAACATAAAAGACGTTCAAGTCTGGCAAATTGCATGAAACTTTAATTTTGGATTTGGAGGTGTTTGAGACTAAAGCCAAAGATTTACAATATAAACCCTTTTACATTTTAACTTCCAGTTCAACTGCAGAATTACCATTTCAATTTTATCAGAACAGTGACATCAAGTATTTTGCTTGCAAAATGTCACACATCATTAAAAGAAGCCTAAGATAAAATCTATTGCAATAACTGGTACACAATGCATTCACAAAACTCAGCTAAAGATCTAAAGTCTTTCACTTTATTTTAACATGGTCAAAATATTACTTAGCAGTTTTTTGTGTTCAGAAGATCTCATCAGCCTACAGTTTGAGTTTCCTATAAGATTTAAATCTTACTCTTCCAACTCTCATAATACAAGATAAATTAACAAAAATTCAGACAGATGATTGAATCAAGTTCAACACAGGCTAATGAAATGGCAGAGTTGTAGCCCTATTAATACCATTACATCAGAGGACTAAACAGCTGCCCATCATGAATGAAGGATTCCAATGTTATGCCATGCATCTGTGCCAACCTTTCAAATACCATTTTCTTCAGAAGAGGTTAGCCCTGTCAATATCAGCTGCCAAAACAATGTCAGGAGCTACATAAAGTAAAAAAGTTGTGCGAGTATCAATGTGATGTGTATTTCACTAACATTTAGAAAACCTTAAAAGATGAATTGCAAAGAAACAAAACAAGATCTGCAACGGATCTCTAACTTCATCTAACTGTTCCTCCCTCAAAAAAGCCCTGCATTTTCTTTCTTCGGGAGATGACAGGTTTTATGGTTTTAGCAAGAAATCTCTTGTAATATTCAATAAGTTTCCAAGAGCCAATAATAGGAAGTGTGTGAAACATAGATTAACCCATGTAATACAGAGATGCAAAACTTGATTCAACTACTGACAGTCGTTGCTCCAGGACTTTCAATATTGTTTCTGCCTGTTAAGCAAAATAAAAAATACCATTTTAATTCACATTAATTCATTTTTAAGACAGTTCTAGGAACCCATGAATAAACTGTTTCTGTATTCAGAATCTTCCTAATTTCAAGATGTTACCAGTATGGTCAGAAGATAGTGGTTATCTCAAAACCGGGGATAGAAGAATCCCAAGCTCATCCATGCTTAAAGCATGAATGTCAAAGGCTGAAAGTAACAGCCACAGAGCTCAGTAGACACACGCTAGGATTTAGCATACTTGCAGTACCACTCTTTTAGATAAAGTCAGTATTTGTCTTGAACACGGGCATACACAGCGGTACAGAATATGTCCATCTTTTTACCCATTTTACTCAAAAGAGATCCTTACTTATCGACAAATAAGAGGGATCTTAATAAGGAACAATTTTAATATTTCCAGTCTGAAAAACAGCAACATGTGAACATAGAATAATCTTACCCTCTCTAATGACTCTTCTAAGTCAGTTCGACTCTCAAGAGTGAGAGGTTCCTCATTAATGTTAGCTTTTTGTTCCATGGATCCTAAAGTGTAACTTGAAAAATTAACAGTTTATAAGCAGTGTTATGGCTAGTATTCAGCAAGAGCTATACGCCTGAAAATGTATCAAATAAAGTGCAGCAAGTAGTTATGAAGACAGTGCTTATTGAAAAACACAACTCCTTACAGGTTGGTCCTACTGAATATTTTTTTGCAAATTCTGAGGGTCTGTACTATAGGCAGAGTTTGCCTAGATGAAGAAAACAGAGCTATTATTGCATGGCTCAACTATTGGTGTATTTCGAGTAGGTATACGGCAAGCAGAACTCTATAAGCATCATGCCTACAATTAATAGACAGATCTTTCTACTAATCTGAAGAGCCCCAGATTTGGAAGAAAAAAAAGTGAAATCTAAAAAAAATATATACTGTGGAGTTAAAAACCCCAAAATGATAAAAGGAGTACCAGTAGCTTTAAGCAAGATTCCCTCAGTGGCTGTTTCTAGGCAACCACAGTATTCCAGGCTCGGTTACTGTGAGTAAAAAGGCAGGGGGAGAGGGCAGGGTCCTTTCCAGGCTTATTTTGGCCTTTGATGGAGGACTCATTGGGGCCACGCCTGACTAGGGTTGCCAGCTCCAGGATGGGAAATTGTTGGAGATTTTGAAGTAGAGTCTGAGGAGAGCAGGATTTGGGGAGGAGAGAGGCCTCGGCTGGATATAATGCCTCCAAAGCAGTCATTTTCTTGTGGGGGCCAGATCACCGCCATTTGGAGTTCAGTTGTAATTCTGGGAGATGTCCAGATCCCACCTGGAGGTTGGCAAACCTAGGGCTGGAAGTGACTTGATACCACCCTATGTGCATGACTCAACTAGGCCTGGCTGCTTGCTACTGTTCAACAGCAGCCACCCTATGAAAGCCAGTGTGGTGTAGCAGTTAGAGCTTCAGAATAGGGCCTGGAAAACCCAGGTTGGAATCCCCACCTTGCTACAGAAGCTCACTGGGTTATGTAGGACCAGTCACATACTTTCAGCCTAACCTACCTCAAAGGGTTGTTGTATGGATAAAAAGGAGGAGAGGAGAACAATGTACTAAGCTGCTCTGGTCCCCACTGTGGAGAAAGGTGGAGTATAATTGAAGTAAATAAATAATAAATATTGCTGAAGATGGGAAGCAGATAAAAAATATGTGGGTGAATGGCTGAGAAGGAGAAAATGAGATAGGGAAAGGAGATGGGATATGGGGGTTGACAGGCGGAGGGAAAGAGGAAATAGTGTGGGGAGGGGGATAGAGGGGAAAGTGAGGTGCCATTCTGTACGTCCTTGAGGATTCCTTACCATGCAACTGGGCCTGGCCTAATGGCCAGTTTTCCTAGAGAAAATGGTAGAGAGTTGCTGGTCATGGACTGTAATAAAGACCCTTGGTTGGTTGGTTGACAAAGAGAACTTTTGCTCCCTCTCCAAAAATACTAGAACTTGAGGGCATCCAATGAAGCTAATGGGCAGTAGATTTAGGATGGACAAAAGGAAACACTTCTTTACAGTGAGTGATTAAAATGTAGAAATCGCTGCCAGAGCATGTAGTGATGGCCACAGGCACAGACAGCTTTAAAAACGGATTAGCCAGATTCACGGAGGATAGGTCTATTAGTGGCTACTAGCCACGGTGACTAAAGGGAATCTCCACGCTCAGAGGCAATCTACCTCTGAATCCCAGTGCCAGGAGGCAACATCAGGGGGAGGCCTCGGCCTCTATGCCCTGTAGTTAGACCTCCAGAGAAACTGGTTGACCACTATGTGAGACAGGATCCGGTACTAGATGGACCGCTGGTCTGATCCAGCAAGGCTCTTCTTATGTTCTTTACAGAGCAGGGATTGGGGCAACTCTGCTACTAACTGCCAGTATGTCAAAGGGAATAAGTGTCAGTTTTGATATAACATGGATAAACATGCACTGGAATTAAAGGTCTTGAAAAAAGGACTAAACCGAACATTTTCCCATCAAATTCTTTGTATAAGAGAAACACTTTCACGTTTGGGAACAACTGTTCAAGGTTCAGAATGTTTAAATCACCAAATCTAATAAAAAATTATCTGGTTAATATTTATCTTACCTTTCAAGAGTATCAACATTTAAACAAAATAAATTTCTTTTATAATCAAGATGTCTTGGGGTGCATCTGTAGATGCTTCCAAGTGTCATTTTGCACCCAGAGCAGAATAAGGGTTCAAACAAGCTGTAAAGCAAAATATTGTAACAACTTAGTTGACAAATATTTAACAGCTTACTAATTAGCTCTTACCCACAACTAGTGTTATATGTTACCTACTATTTTCTGTACAAATGAAAGAAACTGCACTGAAAAGGTACAGTAGTGAAAAGTATAGCTTCTATAGATTTTATCCTTGCAAAACAACACCTTCCTTCTCAAACACAGGCAGCCCAATCTTGGGAGAGGGGTGGGTGGGTATTTACCCTGTGCTCGGGGACAGTGTAGCCACACCGCCTCAATAGAAGCTTGCTGCAGTGCAGTGGGGAATTAAAAATATCCCCCCATCAGCCCCGTGAAACACTTCATAGGGTTACACCTGCCTTTTAGCAGGCACAACTCCACAACAGCTAAAGGGGGTGTTCCTGGCCCGAAAGGGCTTTGGAAGCTGCCTATCGTTTGTGCCGGACAAACGATAGCTGAGTACATTATGATACATGAAGCCTGTGGGCACTACGTATGAAAGAGAGAGGAGGGTCACAATATGATTCATTCTAGAGCCCTTTTGCACTCTTCTTTCAACATGCAGAAGGGACAAAGCTGTTTTGCCCAGTTTAGACTTTTAACATTCCAAAATACTCCATTTAAACATTTTATTCCTTTGAACACATGAAGGACACATGAAGCTGCCTTATACTGAATCAGACCCTTGGTCAATCACAGTCAGTATGGTCTACTCAGACCGGCAGTGGCTCTCCAGGGTCTCAGGCAGAGGTCTTTCACATCACCTACTTGCCTAGTCCCTCTGACTGGAGATGCTGGAGATTGAACCTGGGATTTTCTGTATGCCAAGCAGATGCTCTACCACTGAGCTACAGCCCCTCACAGATAAGGTGCCACCTTCACCGGTGCAGGGGCAAACTTTAGGCAGCTTCCACAGCCCTTTCACCCCAGGGACACCCCCTTTAGCAGCAGTGGGGCTGCACAACCTTTTTCGGTGGTGCAGCCTCACTTGTCTCTATGGGGCATTTACCTTTCATTTTAATTTTAGAATTATCTAATAGGTTTTTTTTAGCATCTGTGGCAGCCAGGAAGCCTCAGAGGAGGTGGCACAGCTGTGCTGCTCCTGGCTGTCGTGTATCCACCCCCCCTTCAGGAATGAGCTGAGAGACTACTTCCAAGTAAAGTGCAAAACATTCATCCCTAACCTAACATGAACTTGACTAACATTTGAAAGAATGCCAGAAACAAATATAAATAAAATTCCCTTAAGATGTAAAAAATGCACACATGTAACATCCAAAGATATATCTTTTAGGTACTTGAAAGCTAAGTTCATTGCCTTGCTTAATCAGAGAAAATGGCCTGAAAAATACAATTTTTAATATTACCAATATTATATTTTATATATAGGTTATCCTACTCCCATGTTTCAGAATGCACAACTGTGACTTCCTCTTCTCCTTTCCACCAAATAACAGGATCTTTGTTAGCCATCATGGGTATTTTAAGTCAAAATAAAGGTTTGCTTTAAAGAGGATGAATTGTCTCCCCAAACATCTAATTTGCACCAGGAGATGATATTCCTTACCAGCCATATTCCAAATAACAGGATCTTTGTTAGCTATCATGGATATTTTAAGTCAAAATAAAGGTTTGCTTTAAAGAGGATGAATTGTCTCCCCAAACATCTAATTTGCACCAGGAGATGATATTCCTTACCAGCCATATTCCAAATAACAGGATCTTTGTTAGCTATCATGGATATTTTAAGTCAAAATAAAGGTTTGCTTTAAAGAGGATGAATTGTCTCCCCAAACATCTAATTTGCACCAGGAGATGATATTCCTTACCAGCCATATTCACCTGCCCGGCTTGAAAGTCTTTGCTCCTTGTCCACTGAAACGTTGAGAGTAACACCTGAAATTTGGGGGGACGGGACAAATGGAGAACAGCAAAATAATGATATATATATTTTTTTAATGAGTAGGCTAGACATGCCAGCAAAGTGAAACATATACAGATCAGGGCAAGAGTCCAGTAGCACCTTAAAGACTAACAAAAATATTTTCTGGTAGGGTATGAGCTTTCGTGAGCCACAGCTCACTTCTTCAGATATGTGTGTGTGGGTTAAGTGCCGTCAAGTCGCTTCCGACTCATGGCGACCCTATGAATGAAAGTCCTCCAAAATGTCCTGTCTTTGACATCCCTGCTCAGATCCTGCAAACTGAAGGCTGTGGCTTCCTTTATTGAGTCCATCCATCTCTTGTTGGGTCTTCCTCTTTTCCTGCTGCCCTCAACTTTTCCTAGCAGGACCGTCTTTTACATATAAAGATCATAATATGCTCAGCCCAACATTGCCATCAACCACCCCCACAAAGGCAAAGGAGCGCGCAGGCGCACAACCCGCGGCCTTGCGAGGCCGCCTCGGCGCCTCACCGTTCAGCAGGACGCAGGCGGCGTCCTCGTCGCTGGCCTCCCAGCTGAGCGAGTCTCCCACCGGCCGTCGGCACCCGCCGCACAGAAACACCACCGGCAGCTCCTCCTCCCCCGGCCCGCGGCGGCCTGGGCTCCCGTTCCCAAGGCGACCGGGAGAAAGGACCGGCCACAACGACGCCTCGCCCGCCGAGGGAGCCGCCATTCCGTTTCAAACCGCCCGCTCCCCGCTCGGCCCCTCCTCAGCCCCGGAAAGGAACGCGGGAGGGGAAAGGCCCCGCTCTAGGACGCACAGTAAAAAGCCGTCTCTATTGTTCTCTTCCCAGCCGAAGGGCGCGGGAGACGCCGCGGCCGTTAGGGTTGCTGTGCGCCTGCGCCGTAGCTGTCGGCGCTTCGGCCTATGGAGCCTGCGCCTGCCTGTTCCTCCTTCGCTTTGGGGTGGGTGGGGGGGGGGACGCTGCAGGGCCGGGCGAGCTACCTGGGTGCTGTTGGCATTAAGGCCGCTGTTTAGGGATGCCTTTAGGACGGAGGGGCCGTGGCTCAGTGGTAGAGCCTCTGCTTGGCATGCAGAAGGTCCCGGGTTCAATCCCCGGCATCTCCAGTTAAAGGGACCAGGCAAGGAGATGATGTGAAAGACCTCTACCTGAGACCCTGGAGAGCCGCTACTGGTCAGAGAAGACAATACTGACTTTGATGGACCAAGGGTCTGCTTGGCATGCAGAAGGTCCCAGGTTCAATCCCCGGCATCTCCAGTTAAAAGGGGCCAGGCAAGTAGGTGATGTGTAAGACCTCTGGCTGAGACCCTGGAGAGCTATGGAGAGGGGCTGTGGCTCAGTGGTAGAGTCTCTGCGTGGCATGCAGAAGGTCCCAGGTTCAATCCCCGGCATCTCCAGTTAAAGGGACCAGGTAGGTGATGTGAAAGACCCCTGCCTGAGACCCTGGAGAGCCGCTGCTGGTCTGAGTAGACAATACTGACTTTGATGGACCGAGGGTCAGATTCAGTATAAGGCAGCTTCATGTGTTCATGTGAAATCAGTTCAAATGGGAGTTGCAAAGAGCACTTTCCTAGGATTAAGACCCGTTGAGTAGACCTGCGTGAGCCTTCTCTCTCGCTAGGGTTAATGCCTTTCCTTCAAGGATGCTATATGGAAGGTATCAACAAATCCAGGAAAGGACTTGTCCCTGTGATACCCATTCCCTGGCCTCAATTGATCATATGCTGTTGGTCTGCCCTCTATATGAAACACCCTGTGGGAAATGGTTAAAAAATTGGCTTCTTTCCAAATATCACCTATCTACCCAAGCAAAACGTCAATTTTTATTAAATGATTCCGATCCGGAGGTTACTGTAGATGTTGCCAATTTTCTAGTGGATGTGATGAAAGTTCAAAAAACCCAAAGTTTGTAATTTCTATTTTTGGTATTTACTGGCCTAATGTTTTTATCTTAATGGCTACATATTTTATGTACCTTCTGTAACAATTGTAATATTACTTATGCCATTAAAGGTTTTTCATTCATTCATTCAGAGTAGACCTGGGTAGGATTCTTGCTTAGGATTGCTGTCTCAGTCTATCACACGCATTTCCACATATGTGTGTGTTAAGTGCCGTCAAGTTCGCTTCCTTTTTTTAAAAATAATTTTTTTATTATTTTCCCAAGATTATTTATCACAAAATTTAACAAAGATATAAACAGTAAAGAATAGTAACAGATAGGTAGCTTTGTTAAAAATATATGTATACAATCAAAATTGTAATCTCCCCTATGTCTCCCTTCATCTTGCAATAAATTTGTAATCTCTTTTGCATAAAATTCTAATCCTAGTACTATTGTTAATATTTATTAATCTCTGTAGCAGTGTATTTTCCATAGCAGAACAAAAATGAGGGAAGGAAATTCTTAAAATTAATAATATCATATAAAAGAGAAAAAAGGAAAAGAAATGAAAAGAGAAATAGTAAATCTCCCTAATAATAAATGGATTAGTATAGTAAAAAGCATTTAATTATTTCTATTAAAAATTAATCATTTTGTAAATCCTCCATATCTCCCTAACACTCATTTAATACATATTGTTTTTCTAGTAAATTAATATCATATATAGTTCTATTTCCATTATAGCCAATCCTTTTAACCAGTTGCTTTTCAGTCTTAACCAGTAGATGATATCATATGTAATTCTATTTCCATTATAGCCAGTCCTTTTAACCAATTGCTTTTCAATCATAACCAGTAGAGAAACTAACCGTCAAGTTCGCTTCCGACTCCTGGCAACCCTATGAATCAGCGTCCTCCAAAATTTGACAGTCTTGCTCAGGTCTTGCAAACTGAGGGCTGTTGGCTTCCTTTATAGAGTCCATCTATCTCTTGTTGGGTCTTCCTCTTTTCCTGCTGCCCTCAACTTTTCCTAGCATGATCGTCTTCTCCGGTGACTCTTGTCTTCTCATAATGTGACCGAAATAGACAGCCTCAGTTTCGTCATTTTAGCTTCTAGGGTCAGTTCAGATTTGATTTGATCTGTAACCCACTGATTTGTTTTTTTGGCCATTCACTGTATACGTAACACTCTGCTCCAACACCACATTTCAAAAGAATATTTTCTTCCACATATATGCTCTTTAAAAAAAAAACTGTTAACACACAGACAGTGGAAATTGCTGAAGGATTTTGTATACATTCAAAATAATACAGCTTGTTATTTCCACAGCATCTTAGATTGGAGGTGGGCAGTATTTCTTTTCAGGGGTTAAAAGTTCTTGTCAGTGGGATGACACCTGGTAGCTTTGTCCTGTGCCTACATGTGGTCAGCATAACATGATGTAGACCAGTGGTTCCCAACCTTTTTTTGACCAGGGACCACTAGGACTTTTTTGTTCGGTGCAGGGACCCCAAGGTTCAAAATCAAAATTCCGAGAATTTGAAAATAAACTTTAATCATAACTGTTAGTTAAACATTAAACTTAGAATAATATTTGAATATATATTTTTATAATAGAGAACTTTTAATTGAAAATATTAATTTATTATGGGTTTATAACTTTGTTTTGCGGACCTTAATTTAGTTCTCGCGGACCCCTGGGGGTCCACGGACCCCTGGTTGGGAACCAGTGATGTAGACAGACTGTCCTAGCAGTCGGGACCTCTGTTTGTACGCATACAGTGAGTATGTTCTTAAGCTCTTTGCTAATGTTATTCTGAATGAGCAAAGGCCTGGGGAAATTTAGTGTATATGCATGCATATGCACACCCACCCACACTGAGTTTAGGGCTTTCAGACTACTGAAACTCCTTCAAAAGTATTGTCTAGCCTCATAAGCACTTAAGTGTTTATTACAGTTTATCTTGCTTTCCTTTGAAGAAGCCCTAGGGGGTGTACATGATTCTCCAGTCATTCATTTTATCCTCACAGCCATGTACGATATGGTGGGCTAAGAGAATGATTTGTTGGAGTGTTGGGACCCAGTTATCCTTAGAGTCCAATGAAAGACAATTGAGATGAGGTTGGATAACTAACAGCTCTTTTATTTCACCAAAGAATAGAAGCTGGATGCACCGGCTCCGACCTAAACATCGGCGGGAGACTGACACCCTCCACCCTTGAGGCAAGCAGTTAGCTGTATAATTTTTAGGCTATTACGTATTTCAAACATACGAGTTTACAATCATCATTGTTCAGCATTGTGATACATAACTTAGCCTTTCCGCTATATGGGGGAACAAAGCGTTCTATTAGAATTCCTTATCTTCTGGTGCCAGGAAAGGAGGGAGGGAAAGTTCTGTCCTCAAAGAGGACAGTTTTATTGGATGATGTGTGTGTGTCTGTGTGTTTCTGCTTTCAGGCATGGAAGTGAATGAAGGGGGGGGTGTTCTGCTTATACATACACGTGTCACGTGAATGCTTGGGGGTTTTCCATAGGCCCTTCACAAGGTTACCCAGTGAGTTTCATGGTGTGCAGAGATCTGAACCGTGGTCTCCCCTAGACCTAATCCAATTCTTTAATCACTACACCACACCTGGTTGTGTTGCTGGTTACCTATTGCAAAGATTTTCTTTCATATTTTGGCTGTGTATTGTTTTCTTAAGTCTCTTTTATACTAGTTTTATAGCAGAGGTATAGCTAGTCATTTTGTCACCAATCAACTGTCATCATGGGTGACCTTCATTGCTGCTGAATGGTGTCTTGATGTCTAAGCAGTCCTTGAGGATCCCTAGATGAAAGAAACATAATTTACAACTTTACGCAATCCATTTGTGGCAACGCCCAAGAACAGTTTAACAAAAATAAATGTTAGGGTTACAGTTCTGAACTGGCTGAGATGCACCATTGAAATGGCCAACAGAACAAATCCACAAGATTATGTTTGGTCTTATGAATATTATGTGGACTATCTAGATTTACCCTCAGTTGATGCAACAAAGCTGAAGGCACACAGATGTAAGTATTATTTAATGCTTATTCAAAGATGAAAAGTTAGGAAAAGATAGGGGGAAAACTAACCATTTCAAATATAAAACACAGTGGGTAGCCGTGTTCTGTTTGCAGTAGTCAAAAAGGGCAAGAGTCCAGTAGCACCTTAAAGACTAACAAAAATATTTTCTGGTAGGGTATGAGCTTTCGTGAGCCACAGCTCTTCAGGTATCTGAAGAAGTGACCTGTGGCTCACGAAAGCTCATACCCTACCAGAAAATATTTTTGTTAGTCTTTAAGGTGCTACTGGACTCTTGCCCTTTTCAAATATAAAAGTTTATCATAGGGACAGTACAGGGAACTAAAAATACGGTAGAGCTGTGAACCCACAGAGTTCTTGTTTCTATCACTACCTGTGATTAGGCTAGATCCCAGTTTTCCTTTCAGGAGGCATTGGATAGTGATAGCTTGAGGAATACTATTTTTACAGCTGATGATGCATTGTCTGTGCAATCTTATGCAGAGTTTCTTTAGTCTAAGCCCATTGATTTCAAAGAAACTCTACAAAGGATAGTAGTCCTCTCCCCATACTTCTGCTACAGCCTTTTCTCTGGTCATTCAGTCTATGCATACGCAAGCTGGTTTTTCTAGACTGGGTTTTGGGATATTGAGTCAACATCATAACTTTTATTAATACACAGTAAATATTTTCCGTGTTTCTAAAATATAATCTTTTAATTGCATTTTGTATAACTAATTTTGAAATTTTAAATTGGAAGTGTTGTAAGTTAGTGTTAGACCCCCTGGGTGAGTGGCTACTAAAAACAATCTAATAAAAAATAATTGTACTAAATGAAAGTTTTTCTCTTGTGAGGCTACTACATTTTGACTGACAATATTGACCACTTATTGTAAATGGTACACTAAAGTGTTATGTTGCTATTCATCTGAACAGTCCTAGTTTTTACTTTTTCAAAAGGCATGGTTACATAAATATTTGTTTATTAAGAAGAAAGAGTGATAGCTTCACAGACTAGCAACTCAACACATAAGACAATCTCATGAACAGTGTGAAATACCAAAATAAAGCTATCTTATGTAAGATTTTTCAAATAGGGAAAATTTGCCCAGAAACCATTCTTCCCAAGTACATTCCACTTGTCGTTCAGTGTTTACATACAAAATGGGAGGGTGGTGCTGTAGTCAGTATATGATAGTTTTTAAAAAGCATTTTAAATGCTCTCAGATCAACCAGATATGTTGCCTACTGTATTTTCCCCCCAACAGATTCAATTGTCATAGCCTTTTGGATTGGACTTGCTGCCTTTGTGGCATTTCTCTTCTTTATTTTGTTCTGCATTTCTCAGACTGGTTATACATCAATAAAGTAAGTAAGGTTCTTTTTATACTGTATATGGAAGCCAGAGCCTGTAGGTTCCTAGGAAAGACTAGATTTATTGATGAGTCACACTGGCTAACTTGAACCATTTAGGAGCAAATACTTTGCCTAGATTACCACTAAAATTGAGCATTGTACTTGAGATGATGTCCCATTACACTTGGCTGCATTTTAGATGTTTGCAGTTTACCATATTTGCCTTGTGTAATCTGTCTTGCATACCATTCATCCAAGAGTCCAACTATTTCACCCTTTTCGTTGGTCTGACCATGTGACATCCATCCTTCCCTGCCTTGGCTTCCTGTCTGCTCCTGGATACAGTACAAATTTCTCTACTTTTAATTTCTCTATATGACCTTGATTTTCAAGGGGCAGTTTGTGCTGGTCTGTCCCTCCACCCTGATACTCCACTTTAAAACATGCTGCCTTGCCTGTGCACATTGCAAGGGAAGAGCATTTGTGGCAGATAAGCTCTCTTGTGGGTGAGTTGTTAGCCATTATCTATCTTTTCTTTGGAGAATCTATAATAAGTAATAGTTTATGGGACTATTTAAATTCAGATTAAGCAAATTTTTGTTCACAGGAATGGAAGACCACACAAAACATTTCCATGGAATTATTCAAAAAATAAACATCAAGATGTGGTTACTAACGGTGCTGAACCAACCCTTGCGGAAAGCGAAGTGGAAGAAACAGAAGATTCAAGATTAAGTCATGTACAGAAATAGAATGACAGACTGGTGGCCTGGGAGAAATTGTGGGAAGGATAGGGGTGAGGAACGATTTCGAAATTCTCCTTCTGTAGATGCAGTTCTCACCCTATAGGACACTATAAGCTCTTCGGGGCTTAAGCAGACCTCCTCCATTGTTTTTCCTTAGCCAATCGGATTGACATGCTAGTCAGTTAACCTGTCAAATATTGACAGTTTATTTTTGACCATAGTCAAATGTTCCAGTCAATCAAGAATGTTCCAGTCAATCAAGAATGTTATTGTGCAGACTGTGCCAGTTTACCCGTTTTATTTTGTTATATTGCCATTTGATACCAAGGGCAACAAATTACTTGCCACCTAGCCCTGCAGCAGTCATAGCCAAGTTACTTACCACCTGCTACGACTGCAAGAATTGGTCTGCTGCTGTTTGCTTAGCTCAATGCTTAGCTTTCTTTAAAAGGCCTTTCTCGGTTTTTATTTCATGTTTCTGTGGTGTGTTTTTTTAACTGTACATTTATAGAAACTTCCTCTAAAATTGTTGATATTATTAGCTTGAGAGCCCATACCTTGTTTTCCACCTGCAAAAGGGTATTTCGGCTGGGCTGGGGGCGATTTTTGCTGATCTTCATTCCCACTGCAACCCACCCCTCTCCATCCTGAAATCCCTAGCTTTAGTAAAGAACATCCTAGTTTCAGTAGCCAAATGATCCATCCAGCTGAGGTAATTCAAGACCTTGTTTGTTAATTACTAGTGAAAAGAAGCTGGTACTAAGTATTTTACACATAAAAATGCGTATATTTCTGTGTAGTTTTGATATCTTTTCTTCTAGCAACATAGTCTTTAGACTGTAAGCCCTATGTAACCGGCTAGCGCTCTGTCATTAAAGTAATGTTAAAACAGTAGTACAATGTCTCCTATACAAGTGTATTTCTGAATGCAGCGATATCAAAGGAAAACTAGTTTAAGCATTATGTTTTGCTATATTTTATTTAAAAAGCAAATAATACATATATTTACAAGGTCAATATATTCTGAAAACCATTAATCAGAGTTGAGAACTCAACATGGATTAAACACTTTCTTCTGTCTGTACATTGTTCTCTGTTCCCATATTAAATAAGGCTTAGAAATAATATTGCCCTTTAACAACACCCTATTGACATGATCCTCTGGATGTTTTCTGTCTAAAATCTATTGAAACAATCAGAACATGTAAAAAAGTCCAGTCCCTTAATTCCCAAAATAGCAGGGAATGAGAACCTTATGGTAATTTATTCTCATACTAAACAACTCTCTTCAAGTAAATGGTAACATTTTTACTGATGTAAAGGAAATAACATAATTTTAAAGTTTTGGGTGTTACATACCATTTATTAGTCCATGCCACTGAGATTTTGGTTTTAGAAACTGAAATCACAATTACAGAAACAATCACAATTAACCTTTCAAGCCTTAAGGCAGAGAGGGCTCTTAACATTTCAGTTTGATACCTTATGAAGAAATGTAGTAGTAAATATTTTCTCAAAATCCAGCATTGTTCAATATATAGCATTGTTTTAAAGTTTCTCAAAGCTTACACTTTGTACAGGCGTGTTTAAAAAATTCCATAGATAGCTTAGAAACCATTACAAGTGGATTCAGATATTTAAGACTTCAAAGTATTGTGACAAATTAAATACAAATAAAAGCCTTTGCACAGAGAAACTATAGCTTCTCCAGGTTCTCGAATTTTGTGGGTGTCACCATTTTCTCCCTTGTCTGGTCCACAAATCAGTTTAACATGAGTTCTAAGCATATCTGGCTGCTGTGCTCCCATCCAAATATCTCCAATATACAGAGATGTGAGGAATATACCTGCAGCTAGGAAATAAAACCAGAGTCACCAATCAGCACAGTTCTGTTTAAGCAAGTTGATAAAGACCTATTTCTCTTCTTTTACTTGGCATATTTTAAAATGGCATGGATTGTATTATCTTTCATGGCACTGAAAATCTGGTATTTCATTACAGGGATCCCTACCACTTTCTTTAATAGGTACCTGAGATAGTTAGAATGTATTAATGCAGGGGGCGGGTGGGAATTAAAATCAGTTGCACAAACTTTATTACTATGAACAATTTGTCCAAAAGCATACCCAGCTAGTACAGGTTTATTTAATTTCTCAAATCAAGTTTTGGATGACAATGTTCTATATTAGTGGTCCTCAACTTGCTGTCAGGGGTGCCATGACACTTTCTAAAGTATTTCCTGTGGTGCCCGCTAGCTTCTCCCCCAAAGCAAAGAGCCAATCCTGCCTTTCTTTCATTTCACTGGAGTAGGAGGTACTTCAGAAGAGCCCAGGAGGCCTTGTATCTGCTGGGATCATCTATTTAGAAACTGCTGCCTTTGTCATAGAAAAAACCCTGATTGGAACCCCTAATATTTTGTGGAACTCCCAGCATTTTTGTTTTTGGACTCAGCCTTCAAAATATTGTACGTGCCCAAAGATTCAACAATGATGGGATTCCCTGTTCTATATAGTTAGCTAATTCTATATTATAAGTGAACCACAATTTCCCAGAAGTTTTATAGAGTAGAAAATCCACTATATGCATAGCTTCCCTTTCACCTTCTTGCTGAAACCAAACATTACCTTTTTCCTTTGTGTCGTTTTCTTCCATTGCAGAGAGGCAGAACCTTTTCAGTGTCCCAAGATGTTCATTTTCCATCAGGCCCTGAAAATCCATTAGGTGAAGCATTACAGTATTAAGTAGGGAGAGGTCATTCAGGTCTGAAATCTCTTCAGTGGCATCATGGAGGTTGTGGTAAAGCTTAAATATACCATCTTTCAGAACGCCATCCATAACAATCTCTTGCACCACAATGGTATTTGGCAAAACATAACTTTTAAACCACTTGAAAGTCAAAAGTACATTTTGTTTGTGGGAGCTGCTGTCAACCAGGGACTGCACCAGCCATCTGAATACTAAGTAAACAATCTTGCTTGTAAGACCAGGATTGTCATAGCCATTGTGCTCCCTTGAATGATTTGCTGAAATATCTGGAAACACAGGCTCCCAGTGCATCAGGACCAATCTCAGAGAAGATCTGCATTCCTCTAAATCAAATGGGTTGCCCTGAGAAGATGGGCCTGAGTCGGTTTCAGTTTCATTCTTCTTCTGAACAAATTGTGATGATGTTCGAAAATGTACTTGCACTTTGTTTTTTTCTTTAATATTTTCTGCAGCAGAAGAAAGCAAATTAAATTATACACACACACACCTACCTTAGATAATGAGGCAATGAAATAAATGTATTGTTTTTTTTAAAAAAGAATGGGAGTGAACCCTGAATTAATTTTTTTAAAACTAGTTGTGAGAGGAGGCTAATGTACTGAATGGTACTGTGTTGCAGAAGGGAAATTCCCAGTGGTTTATACTCATCAACTATGATGTATTGGGTTTTAAAAAAACAACCTTATTTATTTATTTATAGCCCACCTTTCTCACTTATCGACTCGAGGTAGATTAGACAGTGTATGCTGATGCAATCAGTAAGATGAGACACCTAACAACCAATGTAATAGGACTAGGATTACAGAAATATGAAACAAATTCCTCAGAAATTCTGAAAAGTACTCCATAAAATCCCAAGTCATCATCTCTAACTCAATTACTGAACTACCTCAGACAAAGATCCTCCAGTTCTTCTTGAAAACATTTGAATTTTGAAAACATCTTGAAAACATCTGAATAACAACTGTCCTCATATCGCTAGAACTGCACAGCTTTTACATCAGGGGCCACTAGCCAAAAATCTTTACCCTTCAGTCTCTTGACAAATATTTTAAACCCGTAACAATTCAACAAATTTTACTCCCTTTTCTTCTCAAAAGAGGATTTTTTTTAAAAAAAGATAATGAGTTCAGAAATGAGATGGCTTGTATGCTGGGGTCACACTATCTCTAAAATAAAGTTATGTTTCTCCAAGTTCTTCAATCGTCCCTCTCCTACCAAATCGGATGGTATGGAAGTAAATGGCTAGGGACTCCCAAAATACCATAACTCGGGGACACGCAATGAAGCTGATGGGAAATAGATTCAAGTCAGACAAAAGGAAGTGATTCTTCATTCAGTGAGTAATTAACAGTACCATCTTAAGCAAGCCTTAGAAGGGCGTAACTATGCTGAGGATGGCACTATTGATTGTGGAATTCATTGCCCATGGACATAGTGATGGCCATTAGCCATGATGACTAAAGGGAGCCTCCAATGCAAAGCATTCTGATTACCAACGGTGGACTAGGTGGACCACTGTTCTGATTCAGAAGGGTTCTTATGTTCTAGGAATGTGGCTCTGAAGGTCTCAAAAGTATTTCATAAAATTATAATTCAGTAAAAAAACTACAGACCAAGAATATACTTTCAACTTACTAAGCAATTCTTTGGTTTGGTATTGTTGAGCAATTGTTTGCAGATCATCTTGAAGTTTCACATCTTTGCCAATTATGCTCCACTTGTGCAAGAGCAACAGAATATCTTTGTTGGATAGGACATGCTCATTCACAGTGAATCTGCCCATTTCTTTGAAGGCCTCAATTACCATGGCACGGTATTCTAATATGGAGCTTAACAGGCTGAAAAACTGAATCAGCTGGGCAAAATCCAAGTTGGCACTATTTGGCAGAAAATGGAAAGAAGTTTTTAATTTTCTTAACATGATTCAACGTTACTCTAAAAATACTTTCAACTGAAACTGCAGCTAAAACCTTAAACTTCAATTGATTGTTAGGAAGCAACCTGGTGGTTAATTTCATACCTGAGAGGATAGAGTACCCGATTGTTAGGCCTGCCTTTGGTGATAAGCAGACCTTGTGGCATTTAGTCTGACTTACGGAAAAGGGCAGGCTGGTGTGGGTTGAATCCATGTGTGTGAAAGGATCCAACCTAATGGCTAGTCAATGAAAGCCCGACTGTACCTGCAAGCACTCAAGAGAATTCAAACCACACTCTGAAGCCATAACTAGTTTAAATTTATGTGCCTCAGCCAGGTTTCTCTGTTGCCAATTGGAGACATGTGCTGCTGATCTGTTCTTTAAAAACAACTTGTAAATAAATAAATCATCTTTGTTATTTACATACAACCCCTGCCTCAGTGATCTTCATGTTCTTGCTCACCACAAAACTTACCTCATGACAGTGAACCCAAAGCCTTTACACTTGCTATTCTAAGAACATCTTGTAACTGAGGGGAAGGTTTACATTTCAAATTAAATCAGGCTCCCCATAATCATAAGGGGCTGTGTGGGTCCCCTCAGTTGATAGAAAGGGCCTGTCACAGAATTCTTCACAGTTATTGCTCAGAAAAAGCATGAAGTCAAGTTCCTGCTGCATAGAAAAGGGTTAATATTGTAATACTAATATCAGTGGGACACTTAGACACTTAACAAGTTACTTAGGACCAAAACTTTCTAAATAAATAAGGATGGCGATTTGTTGCCGTTTACAATTAAGAGCAAAAGATAAACTGGTCAGGGATTGTATAGAGTTCATGCAAGTAGTAGCATTTAATGAAATGGTATCAAATAGCAACACAACGACATGACACGATTAAGAACAGCGATACTTGCCGGATGTGTTTCAATAATGTTATTAAAACATGTAGAAATTCATTGACAAGTTGGAGAGGAAGAAATTTCTGATTCTCTAGTAGATTATTTCCACAAGGCATCTGGAATGACTTCTGCTTATCTCCTAAATTTGTAATCCACAGGGTATGGACTAAGAAGATTACATAGTTTAACATCTTGTTTTCTAAAAACCTGAAAAATATAAATTAAAAAACAACCCATGAATACATATAAATATTTGTGTGGGGGAAGGTAATCCCCTAAAACCCCTGTAAAAAAAAGTGTACACTTATTGCATTTGGGGTTCATTTCTTTTTCTATTCCAAGCAAAATTCCAATGTATCTTAGGGTAGAATCATTCCCACAAAAAACAAGAATGTTTTTGGTGGCAGAAATCATTGTGTTTCACAGTACTAAAACATCCAGAGCTTGAAAAAACACTTTGATACGAGGCAAGGAATTTCTTTTGCCTACATCCAACCCTTTCCTTTTCCATATTGAATAACTTACACCAGTACGGCCTTTTTACAAAACCATACTTGTTTAAAAAAATTGAAACAAAATGCATGCTTTTTTAATCTAAGATATTAGAAAACGAAAATGTTCATAAATTTTAAAGGAAAACGGACAAAATTAGTCAAATACGTTTGTATCTTGTGATATTTTTCTACCCCATGAACATCTCGCTCTGTAGAGAGCTAAATATTGTCTGGGTTATCAGGAAGAATCATCACGAAGGGCTATATGCCTCCAGAGTACTAAAAATTGTTTCCTGGACCAGTGTTTCCTTAATAAACTTACGGGGTATTTTTACTCTGATACATTAACAGTTCAGTCTTGAAGGGGGGGCTGGAGCACATAGGAGCTGGTGTGAACCCCACGCTGGCATCCATGCCACTTGCACTGGCTCCAGGGGATGTTATCTGGGCGTTCCCGGGAGCGGAGCTGCCTTTAGACAGCTTCCACAGCCCTTTCACCCCAGGAACGTGCCATTTTGCAAGTGTAGAGTTACGCCTGCAAAATAGGTGGCATAGCACCCTGAAAATCAATGTTGGAGTTTCATGGGGCTTTTAAAAAATTCATTTTTAATTTCTTTTTTCTGGCTGGGAAGCCTCTTCGGAGGCGGTGCGGCTGTGCCATCCCTAGCCAGCAACTAACCACCCCCACTTCAGGAATGGACTGCCCATGGGCTTGAGGTAAAAAGGTCCCTCAGTGTCAAAATAAATAGATTTTTGAGGTTGTTTTGAACCCTAGGTGCTTTTCTCTTTACAGAAAGCAAACTGGCTATACGCTGGAGACACTGGACATTCTCACCTGGGGACTCACAAAGAGAACAAAGTTGTACAGTTACTTCTCTATGAATCTTGCCAACAAAAGTACAAACAGGGTAGGAAAGTCACCGCAGAAAATTAAAAATGTAAACATTTGAAGTAATGGAGTTTAAAACAGTGCACAATTATAACATTTGAGATATAATCCTGGCCACTCACTTACAACAACCCATCCTCATGTTCCTGGCTACACAAAACATCACCCCAATCATTATAAGGGGATGATTACCGGTGAATGGTCCCTGAAAGACACGTACCACTTCGACTGTGTGGACACTCCAGAGGTGGCTCTCTAACAGTGCATTCCTGAGCCTGAAGGGCGGTCGAGCAACTTATGCCAGTGTTAGTGACCCAAACGCCAGTGGAAAAGCCTGGATGCCGGTTGCCGGGTACTGCTGCAGCAGAGCCGCCCTGGGATGCCAACGGGGCCTTCCGCTGGCGTCCCACCATCGTAAAAGCCCGCACCAGTGCTCCAGGAGGCGTTCCGGCATCCCGGAAGGCGTTCCCGGGGCATTCTGGTGCCGGGCTGGGGGAGGAGCCGCCTTCAGGCGGCCTCCAAAGCCCTTTTGGGCCAGGAACACCCCTTTTTTATTTTCTTGAGATACCCACTTTTTTAGGTGGCGTATCTCCAGTGCAACCCTACGAAGCTTGCCCGTATTTTTTACGCCGCAGGGAGGTTTCGGGGGGTCCGAAACCTCCTTTGGAGGTAGCGCAGCCGCGCTGCCTCCTATGACAGGCGCAGGCATTCCTCTCAGGAATGTGCTGTTAGTCTTTCCAAGAAACACCAAGTGCCAAAAATTCTCTACCAGAGTAGGCTTTGCTCATTGTTCCCTTTTTGATGCTCTCTTCCTGGACGGGGTGCCAATTCTCTACATTTTCTCCTCTCTCTCTCATCTCCAAGTTAATCAGGAAAATAGGTAATGTCCCAACTGCATCCTGATCACTCCTTACTAGCCTAGGTAACCTCAGTTTACCAAGATCCTTAACCTATCAAAGGGTTCCCTTTCCATCCACCCAATGTCCCAGACCTGCCAACACAACACCATGGCAACATTATACATCAAGAGAATGCAGGAAAATGGATGTTTGAAAAACAGGCTGGGTTGTCTGCTCCACTTCACTGGATGGCAGCAGCAGAGACAGAAGTTAGTTTCCCACATGAGCTAAGGTTTGCACTGTTTGGGGTAGTTGCCTGAAGAATCTGGATTTAAAAGGGTCTGAGAAAAAAGTTGCAGAGATCCCATTCCCTGGTCCTACTCCTGGGCTTTCCACCATAAATACAATGAGTTGAGTGAGTTATATATACCCTGCAGTAAGAATACTCAGATTTACATTACAAGCACAGAGCTTGTTTTATAAACTAAACACCACAAACAGTAATGGAATATTCTATGCTACATTCTCTCAGCCACTCTCCCACTTTAAATGTACAAATCATAATTATAATAATTAATCCAGCACTGAGTCCTGAATAACCTTCTATGTACCTTTTCTGTAGAATAAATAATAGCCATGTTAAAAGGCTGTGGTCTCTTATTAGCTCATAGGCAGCTTTGGTGATGCTGGCAGCATTTTGTAGTATTTCCAGAATTTGATGCTGAAACAGGAAAGTTACATAAACACTCTTATTACATAGCCAAAGCTTAAATTTTAAGCTTTTAAAAGCCGAACAATAGCAATGCAATTACATCTAATTATCCGCAAATCCAAGAAGTATGGTAGCACATGAAAGACAAACAGATAGACACTACAAGACTTCTCATCATCTTTGCTGCAACAGACTAACAAGGCTATCCCTCTGGAATTGTCACCTGATTATTGGGCAATTATGGGCACAATCCAGCAATATGCAAAAGGCCTGGGAAATGCAGCTTCACCTACATGCCCTAGCTTCTGTTCTATCACAGCTTCTAGGGGAAGGAAGAGCATAGTGGTGTTTCAACCCTAAACCTATCAGGCAACATACAAGGGAAAGCAGAAGGAGGTTATCTGAAGAACGGCCTCCTGAATACTCCAACTAGCAGTTCCCATCCAGCTGCTGTCTTGCTTTAGCTGGATATCAGCAATCTTGATGCCCAGCTGAAAGGCAGAGATCCTTGGCATTTCATGTGAGGAACAACCAGGGGAAGGCTCTATGCACACTCTGAACTGGGTTATATGTATGTTTGCTCCTACTGGCTCTTGGTGTGCTTGGGTATAAATGGAGTCGTGCCTTCCGCACCCATTTTGCTGGAGATAAGTCATGCCTCTTTTTTCAACAAAAAGAAATAATGCCAAGGTATACATTCTGCAAGATTAAGTTTGTTTTTACTTCATGTTTATAAAGTTACAAAATCTGGGGATGGATCTAGTGATTCATTTGTGCTAGGAATGCAGATCTTTCCTTTCTGGCCATCAGTCCCTTCTGACCCCAGAGAACCATGCAGACCTATAGCCCTGCAGTTGGGGTTGGGGGCTGCTCCAAGGAGGCGGAAGGGGGAGGAATCACTCTTCCTGTCTCTCCTGAATGCACCAGCTCTGGGGACATAATTTTGCCTCCTTCCTCCTCCTCATTGCAGCTTCCTGGTCCACTTGCAACTGGTTACTCCACATAGGTCCCATGATCTCAGGAAGCACCTTTCTTGGGTCAGAAGGGGCAGCTGGAGAAAAGAGAACATGGAGAAGATGCACAGTCATCAACACCTGCTGATGGGATGTTGGATCTAACCTATTATTTATTTAAAGTATTTACATCTTGCATATTCTCGGCACGTGGGCTTCCAATGAATATGTTCAGTACACATAGCCTACATTGCCTATTTATAATTACAATATCATGGTGGCACCATAACTAGAAAGTTAAATCATTCATTCCTGAAAGAATACAATTTCCAGTTTAGCATATAGAAACCCCTCTTTTAATGCAATTAGTCTCCCTTATTTTCATGATCAAAATGCCCCAGATTTTGTAGAGATTTCCTTACTGACATACAGCCTATTTTCCAAAAGTTGTGTTATCATGATTCAGGCTACTATTATTAAAATTCAGCACAAAATCTGCATCTGATTTGCACATTCTCAGTCAGTCAGTTTATTAATACAGCGATTGCCAGCAAAAGAGAACAATTTGCACATTCTTTCCTTGGTTTGTAGGACAAATACATTTAATATAATAGTTGGATTCTCTCTTAAATCTTAACAATAAATCTTGAGATCTCAGGCTCAAAGTTGGCAAAAGAGACTTAACTAGACTGGATCCTCTTTACATCTTGTTAAATGAGATCATAAGGGGGGAAGGTTACCAAATACCTCTTTTGTTTTAAACAAAAAACTTTGATTTTGAGGTGTCTGTATGCTTCAGTTATATTTTACCTGGGTATTTTCATCACAAAGTGGGCTGTGGAAGAAAGAAAGAAGGACATGGAAAATCCTCTGATAATCATACAACTCATAGCAGTGTTTATCTCGGAGGCCTTCCCCAATAACTGCTAGAATCCATTTTCGTTCCAATTTGTGCTGGAAGACAGAAGAACCACCAAGAGTATGCAAAAATTAATTATGTGGAAACCAAACACATTTATCTCTTGTCCATCATATTTCACCAGATTCATAGGCTAAAATATCTCAAATTAATAGATTAGCATGCTGCAAGGAGAGATGGAGAAAAAACTACAATGCAAATGGTACAAAAACAATGGTGATGCCCAAACTTTTTACTAAGAGCATCTGATCTCCCACCATCTAAACTAGAAATCTCAGCTACAGTAGCCCTTTCTGTTGTGCAATCTATGAAACTCATAAAATGCCTTCACCAGGATTTCATGGGCTTCTGGTGAATCCACACTTGGCACATATTGGGGTGTTCATCCACATAAAATTTGGTTGCATAAAATCTGGTTGTGCAATCCAATACCACACACATTAAGAAACACTCTCAATTGTCACAATTTATCAAAATTCAACATGTGATTTATCAAATTTTGAATTATCTTTTGTAAGCAGCGGTGCAGAAGAAGAATCAGTGCAGCAGCAATGTAACAATGAAGAGTAGAGGACAATAGGAAGCTATGAAAGAGAGGCAGGCAGCCATGCTTGACACCAAATCTTTTTTTCTGAACTATTTTTGAAGATTGGTTCTTGTAGGTTATCCGGGCTGTGTAACCGTGGTCTTGGTATTTTCTTTCCTGACGTTTCGCCAGCAGCTGTGGCAGGCATCTTCAGAGGAGTAACACTCAGTGTTACTCCTGAAGATGCCTGCCACAGCTGCTGGCGAAACGTCAGGAAAGAAAATACCAAGACCACAGTTACACAGCCCGGATAACCTACAAGAACCAATGACCTCTGACTGTGAAAGCCTTCGACAATATTTTTGAAGACTTTGAAGATGCAGGGTCTGCATTTATGCATAAAGATAAGTAATGCTGGGCTTTAACTGCACACAAACCAAGATTTCCAAACCTCTTAACAGATACCTGTGCATGGAATAGCAAGCAAATAATCGTACTTTTTGGGAATGGCTACTTATGCAACATACACAGAGCCGTTCAGTGCAGCATAGTGTTTAACATTTCAGACCAGGACTGGAGACACCCACCTTCAAATCCCCACTCTGCTTTGAAGCTTGCTGGGCAGCCCTGGGTCAGTTACTCACTCTCTCAGCCTAACCAACCCCACAAGGTTTTTTGCAAAGATACAATGGTGGGGGAGAAAACAATGCATGCTACCCTGAGCTTTTTGGAATAAGGGGAGGATGAAGAAAGATATGGTGATATTTACATTACCTCTATATCAAAACTATAGAAGAGCTGAAAAAATCCGGGCACTTTCTTCAAATTCAAGTATTGGTGGGAAAGAAGAAACCTGTTCAGCTTTGTGTACATATGTTCCTCTGTGGAAAAAAAAAACCCAGAGTAACTGTTGTAGCCTGATCTCGTCAGATCTCAGAAGCTAAGCAGGGTCAGCCCTGGTTAGTCTTTGGATGGGAGACCACCAAGGAAGGCCAGGGTTGCTGTGCAGAGGAAGGCACTGGCAAACCACCTCTGTTCGTCTCTTGCCTTGAAAACCCCCAAAAGGGGTCGCCATAAGTCGGCTGCGACTTGACGGCACTTTACACACACAACTGTTGTAGCATGAGCAAAAAATATGTGAATTAAGTACACAAAAAAACTGAATAATTTTATATTCTCCTTTAAAAAATACAACTCTATGTTACTGTATAGCAAATTCTGAAATTCTTATAAAACAAATCATGCGAATTAATGCTCATTTTAACTCTCTCATCAAATATAATTTTCACTAAAATTACACAATAACACACACAGAGCAGATGACTGTATGAAAAACAGACTAGAAAATTGCCATTGATCACAAAGCCATCATTGTTCATTCAAACAAAACAGTTAACACTCCTGTGCCGTCTGTCTAATCTTTCTTACTTTATTAGATAACCAGTGATTGAGAAACAAAGTACAGCTTGTTCTACAGTACCTGGCTTCAGCATGTGTTGGGCTACTCTAGCAATGTAGAGTGTTAAAGGGAAAGTAAATCTGAAATTTGATTGTCTGATTCCATTTTGTACAACATCCATAAGGTAAAGCAACTGTAATATGAGAGCAAAAAATTAACAAAAAATTAGAAGGTAGGTTTTGGAGTCCCACAGGCTGCTGTCAAATCGCATCCACAAGATCCATCTTTACATGACAACCGCAAACTTCCCTCATAGAAACTCCAGGAGAAAAGAAATTAATCATAGATTTGGATCCCTCATAGATTTCCATGGGTACAAGGGGAGGGGCTAATTTCCACCAAGTCTTCCCTCTTGTGGCCACCATAAAGAACACCCAAAATGGTGTGTCTGGGGGATGGGGCAAAAATGCCCCCTACCTGGTACCCACAGAAATACAAGCAAGACCCCAAGCCATAGTCTATAAGTTACAATATAAGCTAATCACAAAAGATTGTTCTAAAATCGCAAAATGGGTATGGGGGCATGATGATAGAAATAGAGTTTTGTATTCTCATATGACTCCATCTGTAATATTTGTATGAGTTAGGTCCCTATAGAAACTGTACATTTAGGGATGAGAAAAGTACACATTGCCCTAAAAATAAGAAGCACGTTCATATATTTTATAAAGGAAAATCAGCATGACAGTGTCCTGTGAGATACTTCTCAAACAGGTTTTAGTTTCGCAAAACTGGAGTCCAAACCACTGTGTACACACAGCAGTAAAGTTAACATAGTCTTACCTGTCTTTGTTCTCGAAATCGAGCCCCTTCAAGGTGAAAGCGGAAAGAGCCCAGGACATAGTATGCTGCTGCTCGCATGTTATGGTCATAGCTGCTTAGGGCAGCTACTGTTAGCCCCAAAGCATTGACTTCAATGAACTTTGGACATCCTACTACACATTCTACAAAAAAAAACAAATATTTATTTATTAAAACATTTATACCATGCCTTTTCTCATGGTTCAGGGAAGCTTACAATAATAGTAAAAAAAAATTCTGGCTTAAAACCAGAATAAAATAGCAAACCCCACATCTCTCCCTCCCTCCCATGCTATAAAGGAAGTTCTCTCAAAATCCTTCTAAAAGGTCATTTCTAGTGAGAATAAGTTATGGATCTGCACACAAAAAATAGTCTTCTCCAGTTAAATAGGGGCTTGATTACAGAACCAACCTTTTTGTTGCATTCCTAGCAGAATTCACCCCCTCAGATGCCTCTGCTTGACTGACTCTCTTTTCACATAATGCAAGACCCACTGGACATGAGGCCTTCTTGTATCCCATTTCCTAGGGGGCTTGCACTCTGGTATTCCCCGCCATCTCTTCCTTTTACATACCTTTCTTCCTTAACCTCCCTTAACCTTATTCAGATCTCTCAGGGTGCATATTCAAGATCAGTTAAAAATGAGTAACTGCCCTTAACCACACTTTTATACACACATGGACATACACCCATTGCAGTGATTAATACAATTTGGTTAAAGGTTTTGTTTTTCTTTTCAAACATTGCAAATGCATTTATAGAACAGTGATTCTAATCCAAGCTAGTGATTGTGAAGATGGAACCAGGGGGCAGAAGTGTTCTAAGTTAATCCCACACCCCACTCCATTACCATTGCTCTCTCATACTAAAAAGGATACCGTCAACAAAAAAATCTCACTCTGGTTTATGGTTAATTGACCAATAGAAGATTCATTTGAAAACCTGAACATAGGTCATGGACGGAACAATTTATAACAAGATCTGGCCTTGTGAAATGAAGTCAACAGTTACTATGTGGAGTGTGATTTATGCTGGACATACAGTTTGTTTGTAGAACCTTGGAAAGATGGGGAGGGAAATGGCTGCTGAGATAACTATCACTTCTAGATATTACCACAGGGGTATTTTTTTCCTTTTGTGAGTAATGTGGGGCTTTCATATCTAGTGAGAAGTAATTATGGGACATTTATTCATAGGGTGCTGTTATAATACCTGAAGCAAAAATGTAACAAAGGTCCTTTGGGCCACATGCTAATACAATCCGGCATGCTCAGGATTGTCCCACTGAGCAGGTTCAAAATGACGGTAGCATGACTGCAAAAGATTCTATGGAGGCAGTAGGTTTGTAAAGAATTCTTTACAGGATAAAAGGAAGCATTGTGGCAAGCAGTAAGTAGGAGTATCCCTTTGTAATTTGACTTGGGGAGGCAGCAACAGAGGCACAGCTGGATGGATTTCTAAGAGGAGCCAAAGAAAGAGCTATAGCTTGAGTAGAGTCACAGAAAGTGTCAAAAATGCAGGTGAGATTGAAAAATGAGGGAAGCAATGGAAAAGGTCCTTTAAAAACCCTGATGAAGAATACAACTCGAAAACAATTTGTGGCTTTCAAAAGAATTCTTGAAAGGATAGGAGAAGAGGTAATCTTTTCCCAAGAAACAAAGTATGGGACTAAAAGGATGGTATTTCATTTGTTGGTCAAACTACTTAACCCACAGACCCCTGTACACAAACTGTAGAATTTAAGAAACTGGGAGATTTTGATCTAGCTGTCCTGCCTGCTATGAATTTTTCTCAGTTGTTGTTATTCTCTAAGGTACCCCACAACCTACTCATAAGCAACAAATAAATGATCTAATATAAACCAAGAGCAAACAGCAAACATCCTATCTCTTCCAAACTTCTAGGAACAGAAGAATGGTTTACAGTGCTAGGGCAAGGGAGATATGGAATACTCCTTAATAGAAACTAATTGTCCTTTGCCACTTATAAGTGAGAACATGGGAGAAGAACAGGGGGATGGGATTCAGTAACAACTATTGCCCAGTGAGGGAACTATGGTGATCAGGCTCACGACGCAGAATCACAAAGCCACGTGACATAATGTCAAAACAGCAAAGCATCTCAGACGAAGGCCAGTCATGCCTGTCAGAATCCATCTTGCAGCCCTCGTGTGTCCTGCTCATGATCAGCTCATGCCCTTTGAGAGATGATTGAGGAAACACTTGCTTTACAAGAGGTCATTGTTGCACAGCAAATGCAAGAGGTGCCACAAAGCAGTATTTATCCAGAGAACAAGAGGAGAACTTGCCCGTGATAAACAAGCCTCTGATCACCAATCATTTATAGGCAGCTGTAATACACCAGATCTGCACTCCAGAGCATGAACACAAATAAAATTGTTACTACAAGAACAGAATCTATCACCATCACTTCTCCTCATCTGGGAAGAGCAGTGTGGAGGGGCATCCTGACTGCGTCTTGTTAAGGCAAAAATGTTTAACACTACATTAAACTTTGTCCACGTTAGCTCTTGAGAGCTAACATATGTAGCACCACTGAACAATTAACCAGGCGGCTTCTGGCTTTAAAGCTAGGATAGGACAACAAAAAGTGTGTGTGTAGGGGGTCCCAACCAGGAAAGTACAGGGAGCTTTGAAGGTTGAGCTGAAAACTATAAACTATAACAAAATAATTATATTTATTACAAGGTGTACAGTATAAATTTGTTATAAACACGCCTGGAAGTGAACTTTATGAGGTATTTTTATCTTATATCTTATGTGGTCTGATGCAATTTATCACTAGTTGATGGTCGCACATCCAGAAACATTGACAGTTCTATGCCAGATTGGTGCATGAGCAATTTTCCATGTGGCAAGATCCAAGGTTTGGATTAAGAGTATGTATCAGGCCATATAAGATATAAGATTAAAAAATACCGCATAAGGTTCACTTCTGGATGTGTTTTTATTAATCATGTTGTATATTTATGACCACTGAGGAAGGCCTATTCAGGCTGAAACACGTATGGTCCTGGTCCTGTATTGGTCATTTATATTGAATGTATATCAACTGTGTATGAGATTTTTGTAACTGCTGTTTTTATATGTAGCCTGCATTCCAGGCCCTGTGTTTTAAACAAATTTATAGTGTATACCTTGTAATAAATATAATTATTTTGTTACAGTTTATAGTTTCCAGCTCAACCTTTTAGGCTCCCTTTAAAGCCAGGATATCATATAAAATGGCAGCAGCAAGAGAGGCAGAGATTGGATGAGTACCAGACACTGAGTAAATCAGCCAAATATTTGAAGAGGCCAACAGGTTTAAAAGGCCAAAGGAAGAGAATAGCTTCTGAATGGTAGATGATGGCTATTACTTAGAAAATAAGTAAAAGGAAAGAATTTAACCAAAATTCCAATCACATAGACTACACAGACTTCTTTCTAAGTGGAACAGGTCAGTAAGGGAAGGCTACAGTTTGTAAAGGGTAAGTACCTGCAGCAAACATTTCAAGGGAGATTGCTGCTTCAAAAACCATAGCCCAAATATATTTGTTTAATCACAGTCTATGACTACAAACTTGTACAAAATATTTTCCTGAATGCAAGATGATTTCCTGTACCTGGTCTCAGCAATTCACTGAAGAGCTGAAGAAGGAAACAAGGGTCATAGAGATCTTGAAGATCCACCTTGTTTTTGCCTTTGCTTTGCAGCATCTGTTCTTCCTAAAACAAAGGACATAAAATAATGGAACGCAGAATTTCAAACGATATGATGAAATTTGATTGCTGTGATGATTCCTTGCAGCCACAAGCATGCCAGCACTGTGAAAACTGTAAAGCCGGAATGCAGTTCTCATAGCAGTGTTATAATTGTTGTTGCGTTTCTTATGTCTTCCTCTAGCTTAAGGTGAACTGGAACTATCTTAAGGTGAACTCTCTTTGCTCAAGAACTAGACATGTGCAACTCGACAGCGATTTCTACATGGTGATTCCCTGCAGGAACAGACTGGATCATCAATACAGATATGCGGTAAACACAGCCAAGCGGCCCCCTACAGTGCAGGCAATGGCCTCGGGGGGCTGCTCAGCTCAGATCTGGGCCATGAGGACAAGGGCAATGGGTGCACCTCACTGCTATTGTCTTCCTGGGCCAGGACCAGCAAGTGGCCCCTGTGGCCCTGCATGCAACATGAGGACCACTTGGCTCAGGAGGCTCCTGACTGCTATTAGTCCTCCAGGACCGCAGCTCAAGGGAACTTCAAATAACACAATCATAGAATTATAGAGTTGGAAGGGACCACCAAGGTCATCTTCCCATCATTTCCCTGCACAATGCAGGAAATTCTGACCTACCTCCCCCCCCAAACCCCCAGTGACCCATACTTCATGCCCAGAAGACGGCCAAGGTGCCCTCCCTCACCTTCCTCAGAAGTTAAAGGGTCCAACGACACCTTAGTCAGTGGATGTCACAATATAATTAGCTCAAAATTTGAAGCCTCAGTCAATGCAAAGAGTTATGTTGCTGCAGTTTGAAACAGAATGTAACGGGGGGAAAGATTATACAGCCATATATTTGAAAACAAAGGACACTGGGAAATATTTTCTGACACAATTGACTAGAATTGTCATTATGCCTCAGTACTTCAAGCGCTACCTTTCAGAATGTGAATAAGTGCAAAAATCAAAAGGGTCATCAACTATATATCAAAAGGGACAGTAATCTGCAATTAATCCTAGGCACCTCTTGGAGGAGAAGATGTCGGTGCTGTGGAAAATGAAGAATGGTCCTCATCATCATCTCTCGGTCTAGAAGACTCAGAATTTCTTCTGCGCTTGGCTGCTGCCACAGCGACTCTCCCAAACTCCTGCATGTCTTGTGATGTTCCACAGCAGCAGGACCCCAAAGTAATATTCTGCAATTAGATTAGTGAGGAAGTAATTTGTCTTTAAGGCTATAGCTGTAGAAGGTGACAATTATAGAAAGCAGATTTGATTTATAAATGGTTCAGCTGCATTGACTTTTCCCTCACTTCTTTTTATTACCCAAGAACCCAAAGCTAGAATCTGTTTCCTTGACAACGCCATTTCTTTCGAAATGCTTTCTAACAGTATTGAACTATGAAGCAAAATTCATTTTGACAGTGCTTCTTGTTCACCAGCTTCCAACTTAGAGAAAAAGGTTACAACTCTGCCTACAACATGTAATCCTAATAGATTTCTGTAAAGAATATCAATTACTATCAAGTCAAATACAGAGTTGTTTTCAGTAGCTACCACAGTGTCTTCACCATTCAACACAATTTTATTTACTTTGTTGTTTATCTGAGGGATGGAAAAGCAAAACAAGGCAAAGTTTGTGTGTGTGTGTGTGTGTGTGTGTGTCTGTGGGGTGAAGAATCCTCCTTCCACTGCTTTGAACAAGCAGGCCAGGATCTGGGATGCTTCTTTAAAAATGCCTCTCCTCAGCCACTGCCACCTGCCCTGGTTGCAAAACAGGTAATATACTCCAGCAGTGAAACAATATTTACGGCAGTTAATATTTACAGCAGTTTTGTGGCAACCAACTATCTTCCTACCTCTAGGAATAGCACGTCCCACAATTGTTTGCCTTGACCACTGGAGTAATTCACTTTCAGCAGGAAGTAAAATCAGTTCCAGCTGAGCATCAAGGGGGAGGAAAGGCGAGGTGCAACCACCAAAAAAGCTCCATCTCTAGTTGCCGCCAACCTTATCTCTCTAGGTAGAAGCATGGTGAGCAGAGTTTGGTATAAGGGCTAGGTAGGGTTGCCAGATCCAGGCTGGGAAACTCCTGGAGATTTGGAGATGGAGCCTGGGGAGGATAAGGACCTCAGTGGGGTACAATCCCATACAGTCCACCTTCCAAAGCATCCATTTTATCCAGGGGATGTAAGCACTTGTCCCCGTGGTAATCCCACAAACAACATACACTGACAAGAAGTCCAAAAGAGAGTTGATTTATTGGAAAACATACAGGTTTGCAGAGCTAACAAGTAAATTGGCACAACTGGGAACGGGTAGCACAGTGTAAGGCCTATATTGGAAAGCATGAGTCACAGTAACCCCCCTCCCAACGAGGAGCCGTTCCCACGGGAGATAGCGCTGGAACAGGAATGTCCCAGGAGGGGCCCCCAACCCCCTTTCCCGGGCCGAGTCCCAGCCCCCACACTCACCAGTTTTCCCGCGGGCGGTGAGTCACCGGGGCTTTCTTTCTCCCCAGCGCCTCACCGAGCCGGCGAGAGGGGAGGGAGCCCGACCAAGGCCACTGTGGGAGCCGCCGACCCGCAGACCCAGCCGAAGCCACTGCGGGAGCCGCGGGCCGCCGACCCACAGCCCCTGCTGATGCCGCCACGGGAGCCGCGGGCCGCCGACCCACAGGCCCAGCCGAAGCCACCGCGGGAGCCGCAGGCCACCGACCCGCGGGCCCGGCCAAGGGAAGAGAGGGCCGCTGCCGCGGCACGGGTAGGGCCTTGGCCGTAGCCGGCCTCCCCGCCGCCCAGCTGTTTTGCAGGCGGGCTCGGGCGGGGAACAGGCGCGGTCCTCGCCCGGCATCTGGAGGCTGGGAGGCAACGCCTTCCAGCCCTTATATGAACTTCCGGGGCGGAGCTTGGGAGAGACTTCTCTGGCCTGGAGGGTATATAAGGCCAGAGAAGTCTGACTGCCAGGAAGGATACAAGCCAGAGGTTGCCCGCAAGGTGTGTCCTGCTTCAATCTGGTGACGCCCGAGGGAGAGTCGAGCTCTGACTCCCCCTCGGACTGGTCTGAGGCGGAAGAGATTGTATCAGCCCCAGCATCCTCCAGGCCAGAGACCCTCTCGGCGCCCAGGCCCAAGTCCCCTCGCGACAACGAATTCAGGAGTTAGCAGGTCGGCCTTGAGAGGCCTCGGAATCAAAACATTCTCAGTCTGACAGGATGCTGAGAGCAGAGGAATGCAGGCCTGACAGGGGAACTGATCTCTGAGTCTGGAGGTGGGGTATAATTCCGGGGATCCCCAGGTCCCACCTGGAGGCTGGCATCCCTAGGGCTAGGAGAGCTAGTGGAGGTCCCAATCCCACCTCCTTGGGAGATGGCAGCCCAGATTATTTGCACAACTCTTTGCAGCAGCGGATCCAGTTTGCTAGTGGCCATGACCAGTGGAGGCCAGCTAGTCGCCATGACCAGTGGAGGCAGCAGCAGGAATCTTTAAGGAGAGATTAAGGAGTCATCCCTTATGCTGCCTCAACTACAGTAGCATCCTGTTGAGTTACAAATAATAACATATTTAAGCATTTTAGTACTGAAGTAATGCAAGAGTAAGCCACTGCTGTCATGAGAAAAGTTAAGAAGGCTTCCTACACCCCTAAGGCATATTCCACAACCACTGGAGTAGCTGGGATAAGTGGCAGAAGATGAGTTATTCACAACCTTGTCCATTTTCAGCTGGAAGTAACATAGGTACCAGCTGAGCCTCAAGGGGGAGAGAACCTGGAGATTGACAGTTCTGGTATCTATGTAACCTTTGCTGGATCAGGGTAGAGATATGTAAGAAGGGTAAAGATGCTGCTCTATACTTCACTGAACACTACTAGTCTAAGGAGTACCTTTTCCTATGCTCAGGCTTAATTCTATTTTGGAACATAAAATGCATTTTGTTTAATAATTTTTTGGGATGTGGCAAGTGTGACATACAGGCAATGATCCTGCCCCTTTCTGAGGGAAAAATCCCTTTAGTCCTGTTTAGTGTGTGAGCAAAGCAGCTAGGAGCCAACCAAGATCCCTGAAAGGGCTAGAGGAGCCTGATGGGAGGAGGGGGAGTGAGAGAGATACCTTAGTTTTTAGTCAGGGCCTGAGCCTTCAGAGAAAAAGAGATTGGAGGGATCTTGTCTTAAAGTCTGCCTTGCGTGTAAACAGGCTAAACCAGTGAATGTGTGGGGACAGGGTTTGTGTGCTAGTTGGGAAAGAACCTGTCTCAGGAGCCTTTGGAAGTCTCAGAACCTATCTTCTGTGATAAAGCAGGCTAGCTCAAGGAAGAGACTCAAGCTGTCTCAAAGCCCCAATTTTTGAGGGTGAAAGACTAGTGAAAGACCCGTGGTTTCTGAGAGGAGGTCACATTTACACTGTGAGAATCCTGAGGCTGAGGGAAGGCCAATATTTGCCTCAATAATAAAAACCTGGCTGCTAACTGCTCTCCACTCTCCTAAATTATCAACTGTAACCTTATAAATGAATGGTCCCAGCAAGACTGCCGTACACCTGTAAATAGTTTTATGCTCTTTTTTGAACCATCTTATTCCCCCATCCCTGGGAGTAAATAAGAGTTACTGTTCTCTTTCTGTTTCCCTCATGGGTGCTGAACTTATTACATCCAGAAGCCACCTGGGTTATGTCTCTCAGGTACACGGTTGGGGTAGAGACCACATTGGTCAAGCTTTACATCCCACTACAGCTGTTTCAACATCAGTTAAGACACTAAACTTCACTGCATGTGATACCCACAGGCAGCGTCAGGATAATCCACAGCAAAGATAATCCTCAGCAAACTGACATACTGCAAGCACACTAGCCATATAACACATTGATCAAGATGGTGATAATCTAACCTGAAATTTACAAGACTCAGGCCATTCCTTTCATACAACTTAAGCAGCAGCAATATCTTCTGGTCTAAAAAAAGGGAGAAAGAGAGAGAGAGAAGATAAATATGATACGTATCCGAGGAGGCCAAAGTTCACAGGGTTACATCCACACATTTATGTCTGCTTCTCAAAAATTGCCTGTCCAAGTAAAATAGCCTCTGCATGTAAAAAGTGCCTCTATTGTTGTGCTACAGTGATCATTCACAACTGGATTTTCTTGTATGGACAAGACAATCCAGGAGAACTTGAATTGTAGTGAAATGACAGCGTAATATCTAACGATGTGTGGATTCATCCTAACTCTCTGAGCGAGTTCACGTTTGCTGCCATGTTAAGTAAGGGCTTGCATCTGTGAAACAGCAATTGCAGCTTAAACTCAGCAGAGCTTTCATAACACTAAACATCACTTCAACACAATACTCTTCAGTGAAGGCAGCACGAAAGGTTTACCGATGAGACATCAAAGGTGTTTATCTGCCAGTTTGAATCATCACAGTGCCACACACAAGAGAAGCTATATGGCTGAATGCCACAAAAGATACACGACACTCCAGCCAATGTCCACGAAGCCACTGCTCTACTCACCCTTTTCCTAACTAGCCCCAATTCCCTTACCCACCCCTCTTAAGGATCCCAAATACCAAGTCCACTCATCTAGTAGCCTGCTACTTCTTAACATACAAATACACACACAGCCTCCCAAGAGTCCTTTTTTCTCCTTTCATTATTACTTGGAGAGAACAGAACTGGGATAAGGAAGGCTTCACTTCACTTGCATCCCTAAGTACAAGAGACCATGAAAGGATTCTTCTTTTAGCTCCATTTCTGCTCATTTTCTTGACGCATCCAGGAACTGCAGTTGCCTGAACTACAGCCACAGGTTGGCCATCCTAGTTCTACATTATGAATTATTAACCTACATGTATTCCAAGGGGAGACAGACTTACCTACAACACTCAGAGTTGCACCATAGGCTCCAAGTAGCACAGCAAAATGGTTACTCTCACATACTTCAGGGCAGCATTTCACAAGAGTCAACAGTATGTCCACTAATGCCTCTGAAGCAAAAAAGAAACACAGGTTTCCTGTCTTCCAAATGACTCGTTCTTACCTAACAGTTTGAAAAGACTGTTCCAGAAGCTCCTTTGGGCAATAAGGTTTTGGGGCAACAAAATTTTCCTGCACAAAGACACTTGGAGCAACACAAGACCCTTCCTTGCACAGCTCCCTTTCATTCCCTTGGGTTAAAAAATCTTTGGTCAGGAAAGGGCATGTTAAAAATCTAATAAATAAATAAATTGGACCAAGCAGGAAAACGTCTCAGTGATTTCCAACTGTCAACAGCAAGATATAAGCTATATTATGAGTAACATTTTGACATAATCCTGTTATACGGGTTTTAAAAATAAAGCTAGCTGATACTTTCAAATCACAGAATTTGTGTTCTTCTAATACAAAGAGGACCTTCCCCTAAAATGTCAAAGGGCACTTGTTAGGAGAGATGAGACTTCTTACCTCACTCCTGCAGCAATATTGGTGCATACTTATTGGGTTTAACTTATGCACACCCTTTCTCCTCATCTACTCTGACATGGGATATCGCTTGTGCTGACATGGCTCTGAGAGCTAATGAACTCATTTGTAGACAGTTTTTCTCTGGTCTTCTTGTGGTCCTTTTTTCTGAGACCTTTATTATGTCATAGTCCATGTAGTCCTGTTACTTCAATCTTAGCTCTGCCTACCTCTTGAGCTGAGATAACAACATAATTCTGCTACACTGCACAGCCATGAGGACCAGAAAGTAACCAAGGATGGGAGAAAGCTGAGAGCTCCATTGCTGTGGAAAGGTTCAGCAAAAAGAACTCGGATCCCCCTGATGAAGCTTCAATAGTGAAATGTGTAGGGATTGTACATGACAATAAAGCCGTCCCCAGTCCCCTTTCATCTTTTTTCCTTTTTCAGTCAGATCTAACCACAGTGATCCATGCCTTAGTTACATCCAGACCAGACTACTGCAATGCACTCTACTTGAGACAACCCTAGAAGAGTGTTTGGAGGCTGCAACTAGTACAGAATGCTGTGGCTAGAGTACTGGTCAGTGCCAGCTATTGGGAGCATGTGAGCCTGATATTACAGCAATTACACTGGCTACTGATCCACTCCCAAGCCCAATTCAAGAAGTTTTTGACCTTAAAAGCCTTCATAGCTTGGGGTCAGGGTATCGGAAGGACTGTCTTCTCCCAGACGTTCCTGTCCAGGAATTAAGATCAAAGGCCCTCCTCCCATCAAAGAAGCTTATTGGGTGGGTATACAAGAGAGGGCCTTTTCACAGGCAACCCCACGATTACGGAGCCACCTCCCTAGGAAGTTGTGCCTGGCTCCCTCACTTTTGATCTTCAGGAGGCAGCTGAAGATGGTTTCATTAGGACTACATTTGATTAAAGCAGTCCCAAACTATGATTTTAAATTTTGGTTTTATGTTTCTGTTTAATCTATTTAATGTATTTTATTAATATTGTAAGCTGCCTTGATCTCTGCAAGGAAGAAAGGTGGCTAATAAACATTTTAAGTAAATAAATAATAAATACTGCTATTTAAGGAAGCAGAATATTCTATACTTTTAGGAATTGTCACCTTAGCAATTCTTCTGCTTCATTTTGTCCCAAATATTACCATTACAAACATTAAAAATAAGGGTTTCTCTGGATTTATCACCTCCCTCAAAATATTAAAAACCTTCAAAAATAAGACTTTGATTTGTTTTTACAACAAAAGGAATAGTATATTCGGCTTAATCAACCCCAGAATATGCAATCTGACACCAACATGAGCATCCTACAAGAATGTGAAAGAAGATCCGCCATCTTACAAAATGGCAGCTATAGGAAAAAATACCTGCCTCTACGACTAACATAATAGTGTATTTGGCTTTATCAACCTCAAAAACATATATTTGACACCAAGCATCCTACATGAAATTTAAATATCAAAATAACCATAACTGCCATCTTGGAAAATGGCGGCTATAGGAAAAATATCCCCAAAATGGAATATCTATCAAAGAAAGTTTTAAATAGGGTCCTCAGTCACACACACAAACAATGCCATTTTCTGTACATATATATATTTGTGGGCGTCTATTGTGGATCCAGGGCTAACTGGCTCAAGGTCACCCAACAAACTTCCATGGCAAAGTGGGGATCTGAACCTTGGTCTCCCAGATCCGAGTTCAACATTCTAATGCAACACTGGCCCTCTATGTGGGTTTGGTGTCGTTAGTTACCATTATCTAATCATTATTCATACTTTTCATGATACTTCTTTGAGCTCAGGGCTCAAATTTTGGTGGGATTTATCTCATAAATTTCAGTAAATGGATCTTCTGTGCATGTTGGATTTCTGTTATTTCCTGTGCCTATGCGGTACGTGTGGTTTCATGTAAATATAATACAAAGGGTCCTCACAAACATTTGAGTAAACACCATTTCTTACTCCCTTTGCTAAGTTTGGATACTTTGGCTGATTTCAGTATTTCAAAATCATGATAAGAGCAAGCATCTGAACTGATTAAGGCATGCAGAGAAAGAATGCAACACTAATGAAGCAGGGGAGGCAAAATGTTTAGAGCCAATGCTGAAATAATCATGTTCCAGATAGAACAGCTCTGAAAATACATAGGTGGGCTGATAATTGGAGAGATTAAAAACAGCATTTGAAAGACACTTCGGTTATATATAGACGCGGCAGGAAACAAAAGGGACAGATACCTCTTGTGTGAACATTCGAGTCAGCGCCTTCGCTTGACCTCAGCATTGTTGGCAAAAATAAAGAGTGCTGCGTGATCATCATATAAAGCACGGATAGCTTGACTAATCTCTGACTAAGATGCATTTCTTTCTGGTACAGCAAATTTATAGCTGAATTTAGAGTTTTCATGAAATCTTGGTCTTTATAACGGTACCTTTGAGAAAGAGATTAAAAGATGGTAAAACAAAAAAACCCCAAAACAAATACAATCCCCCACCCCCACAAAAAAAAACCCCACTTTGCTTGTAAAGCTAACGAAGAAAAGAATTATGCCCAGATGCTGGCTTGGCTTGCGAGTGGTCTAGTTGTACTTTACATGACTGCACTTGTTATAACAGGGATTAAATGAAGACTAAAAAGGGATCATTTTCAGATTATCTACAATGTGCTTAATGCCAAATAAGGCAATGTGGATTCTGGATTGGAAACCTTAATCTTATGACCTAGTTAAGCAAAATTTGCCTATGTTTTCTTATTTCACATAATTTATCCTGCTTCCAACAGCTGTGTTTTCAAAGATTTGGGATTTTGTTTGTCAGTGACCAAATGAACAGATGGCAGGAATGGCAGAAAGACTGGGGAATTATGCGTCTCTGGGCTTGGAAGGAAGGAATCAGACGCTAGCTAGAATACTAAAGCTCAATTTCTTGAGGCCTGGATATGCTATTCAGCCCTATACTTCCTTGTATGATTTTTCCGGACATCTCCTTCATGTTTGCAGCCAAGACAAAAGAGCTACAGCAAAATACAAGAGTATAGCCAAAGTTCTGCTACAGATCATACATTCTATGCTTGTGCAGCACTTTCATATATTCAGGTAATACTCGATATTCAGGTAATACAACACTGTGCAACATTTGCTTAAATATCTTCTCCAGACATCCCAGTGCCTCTGATGAACTATTTCAGAAGAACGGTATTTGCAATTGGGAAAATCAAAATCACCATTCAGTGGTGTCCTGTACTTGCAAATGCCATGAACACGTTTTCCTCAGCTCTACTTGGAACTGAGTCAGTGCTTACAAGCATAATTAGGGAACACTCTGAAAGAAACCGGCTTTTCCCTGGGAGTTCTAAAACTGACTCACTGTAAAATGACACCCTAGCAATGTGCTGAAAGAAGCTTCAGGGGAGAATATTGTTCTGTCTTCCCACCATGAACTAAAAAGCCAAGAAATTAAAAACTAGAGAAGAAAAAACAACAACAGAATAAAATAAATACAATAAAAGCCTTAGCCTACAGCTTTACAATTGATGTTAGGAAGCTTTCTGGAACTTGGGTTAGACATGTCATCTTTCTCCTTGCTCTCTGGCCCTTTCCTTGGGCTTGCCCACCATACTTTGCACATGCAGAGTTCTACACTCTGAGCACTCAGGGAAATTATGTTGAATTTATTATACATCCCAACATTACAAACTATGTGGATTTGTATTCTGTACCAGGTAATTGTGACCTTCTCTGGCATCACTACTCACAACTTTAGCAGAAATGAAATATGCCAAGTTTTAATGAGGTGTTGTCGAAGGCTTTCACGGTCAGAGTTCATTGGTTCTTGTAGGTTATCCGGGCTGTGTAACCGTGGTCTTGGAATTTTCTTTCCTGACGTTTCGCCAGCAACTGTGGCAGGCATCTTCAGAGTAGTAACACTGATTTGCATAGTTACCGGTATTCTTATTTCCATATAAAATAAGGTATTTAGAAGGTGGCAAAGTTGTGTCTTAACAACTAGCTCTTTGTAAGAGCACCCAGTGTTTGATGCATCACAGCTGGATCATAAAATTGCTTACCTGAGTCCCATCTTCACAAAATTATGCCAGTCCTCTGGAACCACTTCAGTTACTGAATGCTATATTGGTAGGAAACACAAAACAACATTTTACATATACTGTGGTGAAAAGGATAAAATACTAAACATTTCAGTAACCTGTATCCTTATTTTGAATTTTAGAACCATCATATATGAAAGCAAATGCACCAAAAAAGTAACATCAGCAGAGAGAAATATATTACACCAATACATAATTGGTTTAACAATCTGACTGTCAAACATATCAGATGTATCATTTTCAGCTCTGCATACATTTCCCAACTTCAGTCTTTTTCTTAGAACAAAGTTTCATTAAAACCAATAGGATTTACCTACAAGTAAAGCACTCAAAGTCACAATGGCTGCCTAAATCGAATACTGTGTGCCTGCTTCAGCAAGAAATATTCATGCATAGGAAAACATATCAGCAGCCCTGCAGGATCAGAGAAGTGGTCCATCTAATCCAGAACCCTGTTTCACACAACGGCCACTAGTTGCTCTGGAGGGATTACAAATGGGAATAGAGACCAAGGACTTCCCCCTGATGTTGCCTCCCGGTTTTCAGATGTTTACTGCGTCTAAAGATGGAGGTTTCTTTTAAACACCTTAAGAACATAAGAAAAGCCCTGCTGGATCAAACCAAGGCCCACCAAGTCCAGCAGTCTGTTCACACAGGGGCCAACCAAGTGCCTCTAGGAAGCCCCCAAACAAGACGACTGCAGCAGCACCATCCTGCCTGTGTTCCACAGCACCTAAGATAGTAGGCATGCTCCTCTGATCCTGGAGAGGACAGGGATGCATCATGACTACGTAGTATCCATTTTTACTAGTAGCCATGAATACCCCTCTGCTCCATGAACATGTCCACTCCCCTCTTAAAGCCTTCCAAATTGGTAGCCATCACCACATCCTGGGGCAGGGAGTTTCACAATTTAACTATGCGTTGCTTGAAGAAATATTTCCTTTTATCAGTTTTGAATCTCTCACCCTCCAGCCTCAGCAGATGACCTCGCGTTCTAGTATTATGAGAGAGGGCAAAAAGCTTCTCTCTGTCCACTCTCTCCAAACCATGCATAATTTTATAGACCTTTATTATGTCTCCCTTTAGCTGCTTCTTTCCAAGCTAAACAGCACTAGTAGCTATTGGTGGAATTGCCCTCCATGAATCTGTCTAAAGCCATGCATGCTCTTTGCCATCACTAGATCCATTAGCAGTGAATTCCACAATTTAATTACTCATTGAGTAATTTTGTCTGTCCTGAATCTACTGCCCATCAATTTCATTGGGTGCCCTAGTCTGAGGGTAAATTAACTTTCTAAAAATCATACATTTTTGATATTTGTATTGATGTTCTCAATTTTATTTTTATATTAGGGCTGCTTTATAGGTTCTAAAGTTTTAAGTTAGATTTGAATGGGCCACAAAATGGATTTTATTTGTTGCTGTTTACTTTGTTTTGCTCATTTGGCTATTCTGTTTTTAGTATCTTGGTTTAATGTACTGCTAATTGTTGTCATTTTCTCAGTTGGAGCTATATTTAAGAACACTGTGGAATAGAAGAAAGGCAGAGCACAGTGCAAGGAAGCTTGCACATTAATGTGCAACTAGCTGTGTTTATGCACTCCCTAGTGGGCATGTATTGAAATTCATGGCACTTCCTACTGTATCTGAACAGATGAGCTCTGTCTCATGAAATAAATAAATGTGTTTTTTTCAGCTTCCAAAAATCCATGTTTCAAAGGAGGAGAGAGAAGGAGGAGGAGGAAAATGAGCAAAAAAAATTGGAGTAGCTGTTATATCAAATGATACTGTCAGGTATATTTTTGTTGGTATCCTATTACCCATTTGGAAAACTGAAATTGCTGTGCAGAATAATAATGACCATAAGAACATAAGAAAACCCATGTTGGATCAGACCAAAGGACCATCTAGTCCAGTATTTTATACACACAGTAGCAACCTCTAGGAAGCCCACAAACACCCACAATAGCAGCCTCCTGCCCATGCTCCCCAGCAACTGATAAAAAGAGCCCTATTGCCTCTGGTACTGGAGGCAGTAGATATCCATCACAGCTAGAAGCCATTGTGATTAGTAGCCAATGAAGTATCAGTGATCTAATTGCTCCCCATCTAATTGGGAAAACAGTACAACTAGGTCTTTGTGACTAAGCTATGGAGACAGTAATCTTTAAAGACCAACAACATTTATTTATTTCATCCATGTCTCCAATGAAATAAATAAGTGTTGTTGGTCTTTAAAGTGCCACTGGAGTTCTGGATTTTTAAAACTGCACTCCACAACCTCTGTTGTACTTACAACTCACTATTCTATGCAAAAGGATATGGAGAGAAAAAAGAGAACACAAGTAAGCCGAAAAACTCCAGTCCTCACCAGTAATTTTTCTAGCCTTGACAGCATGGCAGCCTCCATTTCTGAACAAGTTTCTTGTTCTTTGCTATTTCTGTAAGTGAGGATTAACCATTTGATACAGGCAGACAGCAAGCATTTCTTCCAGGAGTGCAGCTTCTCTTCAGAGCTCTCCAGTGTTCCTGATATAGCATCTGCAACAACCCAGCTGCAAGAGATATGAACAGAGCAATAATGCTGTACCATTGTTTCAATACCAATGCTCTTCCCTCACTACTACATGGCTGCTGGGAAAGGAGATAACTTGATAGCATTTTTACGGAGGAGGTCAGCCATTCCACTGTGACTCAGCGGCAGAGCATCTGCTTGGCATGCAGAAGGTCCCAGGTTCAATCCCCGGCATCTCTAGTTAAAAGAGCTAGGCAAGTCAGTGACGTGAAAGACCTCTACCTGAGACCCTGGAGAGCAGCTGCCGGTCTGAATAGACAATACTGACTTTGATGGACCAAGGGTCTGATTAAGTATAAGGCAGCTTCATGTTATTGTCGAAGGCTTTCACGGTCAGAGTTCATTGGTTCTCGTAGGTTATCTGGGCTGTGTAACCGTGGTCTTGGTTACCAAGACCACGGTTACACAACCCGGATAACCTACGAGAACCAGCAGCTTCATGGGTTTATGTGTTCCAAAAGATGCAGGCACTTCAAGCTATGAGATTGTTCTACCCAAATAACTACAGACCCACTGTTAGGTCAAACATAAGGACCACCAAAAGATTATGTTGGTTCAATTGTTCTGTATAAAGGTTGCAAGCCTCTTTCTGGTACAGGCATAAGAAAGGCTTGTTACTTTCTCTTCAGCAACGGACACTGAGCAGCACTCAAGAAATAAATCTCTGTTTACTGATCTAACCAACTTCCAAATTTGAAAGTGTTAAGCATTAGGTTTTCAAAGTATCCACAAAGTCTTTATCTTAACTGGTATTTTCCATCTGCCACTCTCCCAAGAGGACAGAAAAGGTGGATTTAGTCTGACAGAGCTTGGACAGCCTCCCTCCCTGCTTCAGGAAAAGCCAAAATACCTTGAAGTCAAATGAGGACAAAATCCATTTGGTATTTTTAAAATTCTTAAAAGGTAAAGGTCCCCTGTGCAAGCACCGGGTCATTCCTGACCCATGGGGTGACGTCACATCCTGACGTTTACTAGGCAGACTTTGTTTACGGGGTGGTTTGCTAGTGCCTTCCACAATCATCTTCCCTTTACCCCCAGCAAGCTGGGTACTCATTTTACCAACCTCGGAAGGATGGAAGGCTGAGTCAATCTTGAGCCGGCTACCTGAAACCGACTTCCGTTGGGATTGAAGTCAGGTCGTGAGCAGAGCTTGGACTGCAGTACGGCAGCTGACCACTCTGCACCACAGGGTTCTTTTTTAACATTCTTAGCTTGCTTTTATTGACATTTTTGGACACTTCTGAAACAATTAGCTGTTTTATAAATGCCTATGAGTCCAGATTGTAAATCATACTTGTGTGTGGCAATGGCAATAAATGTTTAGATGGTAGTTGCATCGGTCAAAATATAGACTTAAAAATTAAATAGACTTACTGCTCAAGACTTCCCGTTGCCTCGAGAGCTACAGGTAACATTTCAACTAGATTTTTCAAGTCTTCCATTTGTAAAGATGGCAGTAACTTGCAAAGAACTTGACACTCTTCTGTCAATGGCTTTGATGCGTCTCTATTCAGAAATACATCTGGCAGTTCTGGACACAAAGATTTTCTTAGAACAGATAGAACAGCTGAAGAGACTGTAGGAATGATAAAAAAAAAGTAGCTACAGGATGGCATGTCATAGGCCTATGGATTAGTAGGGAGACACACACTACATTATACAGCTTTAAATAAAATACAGGTTTAAATAAAATACAGTCTTTAAATAAAATACTAGATTCCTATTTTGCACAGCAGTAAATCTACCAGGCCAAGAGAGACCATGCTGAGATATTCTTTTTTAAAAAAATATTTTTATTAATTTCACAATATAACAGAAATAAACATATCTCAACAATATACTCAGTTGTAACTACTTATAAAAAGAAAACTCATTACTACTACTGAGAATATGTTATCTATACTATACAATACTATCTACTATGTATGACTTCCCCACATCTTCTTCAGTCACTAATTTTACTGGTTAACACTTTTGCATTTCAAATTAATTTCTAATCTTTATTTTCTTTCTTACAGACTTGCTTTAAACTATCTATACTACTTCTATAAGCAGTTTCAAGTCCTACATGGTTATAATATCATCATCATTGTCTCTATATAACATTCTATTATTCTATAGTAAAGGGATGAGATATTCTTTCCCAGTAGATGTAATATCCAACAGTGAAAAGGATTCTTAACAGGCTGCGGCAAGCAAATATGGTTAAGAGCTCTGGTTGCCAGCTCTGAGTAAGGAAATTCCTGGAGATTTTTTGGGGGTGGAATCTAAGTATCATGGGGTTTAGGGAGGGGAGCGGCTTCAGGGGGATGCAATGCCATAGAGTTCAGCTTCCAAAGCAGCCATTTTCTCCAGCAGAACTGATGTTGGTTACCTGGAAATCGGTGTAATTGCGGGAGATCTCCAGAAACTACCTGGAGGTTGGCAACCCTATTAAGAGTTCTTTGCATACTATTCAGTGTTTATTGAAGCTGGGAGGGGCCTCATCCCACTGGATGGGACAAACTAGCTAGTCAATGTAAACAGAGCACGTCGGAGCATACAACAGAAGTTACTCACCCACAGAACTCTCTTCTACCACCAAGGGAGAAATGTAATATGTGAAATAATTTTTCCCATTTCATACTTATAGATTACAGGTACCTTGGACTGATAAACATGGCCTTTGTATCAGGCAGTAATCTAAAAAAGAGGCAGCAAGCTGGTGGCTCACAAACTAATTGCATGTTTGCTACCATTAAAAAAATTAGTATAAACAGCCATAAAAATTGACAAAATGCTTCTTGTTAAATAACATGAAATTATCTTATGAAATTGCTTACATAGGAAAAAGTTCTTTTCGCGTCTGTGGAGCTTTGCCGATGGGGAGGGAGAAAGAGAGGAGGGGGCGTCTGTGCCCCTTCCCTTCCCCACTTACACTTCCCCTCCCCACTTACACACTTACATGTGTGGCTATTATACCACAAAGGTCCTTTGACCCCAGGAATCAACTTTCCCAAGGGCAGAAGTGGAAATGGGAAGGTCTGCAGTCCCTGTATGAGCAGATTGCTGGATCCACCCCAAATAAAGGGGGGGGGACCTCCTTAAAGGTTGAAGGAAGGTAACTGAGACACACAGGTCTCAAAAGTGATAAATCATCTGAAGAAATTATATAACGTTATGGGCTAGTTGCAAACGGAAAGCTGAATCGTGGCAAACAGCTTTTTAAAAAAAACATTATTAATTAATAAAACGGGCTTTTATTTGTAACCCTTAGAATTCAGGAAAAATTACTTGTCATGAGCTGGCTCTAAAGACACAAATGTATCAACAGATTCATGACACTGGCATTCAAAACTCTTTTCTGCCCTTATTAATTGGAATACAGCTGATAGTTACTGCTTCCCCGCCCCCCATTTTCCTTCACAACTGATCTCTGGTTCATGGTTTGCTGTTACAGCTTTTACTGCAGTTTTTGTCAACTGACTGTTGTTTTATGGATTCTGTAAGCTACCTTGAAGTTTCAGTGAAAGGGTGGAGGCAAAAGATTACCTCCCCCCAATAAATAAAGGAGTTTCACATATGCAGAAGAATAAAGTGGCAATGTGGTAAAAATGGGCTGAACTACTTCACAATGCAGGTAGTAGATTTCACCTCTGAATGTTCCTTTTTAATTTAATACAAACTCAATGCAGACAGAAAGTTAACACAATAAGTAGAAAGGTTCTAATCCGCCTCTTTGTTGGCTATGCCTATTTTCTGTTTGCAAGGAGGTTTTACTATAGGACCATTCCATGTGATCCCCCAAGACTTTCCATTTTCATTCTGAAGAGAGGCAGTCCATTCCGCCATCTTGGGTCTGCGGCCTCCGCCCCTGCATGTGTGAAGTAGGCCTTAAACCCAAAATATTTACCACTCCTAAAGAACCAATCAACAGCTTATGTGAGAACTAATCGGTAAGTTATCTGTTACCTTTTGACGGGCGTGTAAAACGATGCTGCTCTTGACGTTGCAAATACGTATTGATGAGTGGCAGAAACAAGCCCATGTTCTGTCTCAAGAACTCGCCAGTCGCATGCTTCAGACACCATAGCTCAAACTGCAGAAGATGAGTCTGACAATGCTGAATCAACAAAGCAGCAATGGAAAGGGAATTTTCTGTGGCACGATTAAGGCAGAAAATCTGAATATCGACTCCAACTGCTTGGGCAAAAACAGGCTCTCTCTCTACAGCTTGCCTGAAGACCTTCTCTAACTCCTCTGTGGCTGCTGTAGACAAAAGAACTCCCATCCCTTGAACGTGCTCTCTCGAAAAAAAGAAGTCTCCCTTCAGGGATCCTCTTTGGTAGCTCTCAGTGAGAAGCTGTACTAGAGTCTTTCCATAAGCGCTCAGGCATGGTTTTTTGCCAGAGGAAGTTTCAGATTTCTTGGTGGCTAGATTTGCTTTAGGAACCTGCAGCATAGCCAAAGTAACTTCTTTTAGCTGTTGTGAGTTCATGAACATGTGCAGATCTTGCAATGCCTCCAGCTGCTGTAACCTCATGAAATATGTTTTGCTTCCTCCTCTTCTCCCAGTGTGCAGTTCTTTCAAGACAGCTTTAGTGACAGCTTCGAAGTATCTGGAGATCACACAAAGTTGATTCCTGGCTTGTAACAGTGGGCAGCCCACCTTCAGCAACTCAAGGATGCAATTATTCAGATGAGCAGCAAGGTGCTTCACTGCAAGGGGACTTAAATTGTGATGTGGAAGAGAATGTTGTTCTACAGCCAGGAACCAACTCTCCAGTGTAGAGTGTTTGAAGACCAAAGGGAGAAGGATGTCCAGTATCTGCAGCAAAAAAGAACAAAAGACATCACCACATAGGTAGATGTCACATAGGACTAACAAGCATGCACTTTTAATCCACACACTGTATTCATTATATCCCGAAAAAAGCCTATTACTTCAAACACTGATTTGGCTTACTTGTTACACAAGTAAAGAAGTAGGGGCATACAGAATGATTGGCTACTACTGGATCCTCCCCTTTCCCTCCAATCTAGGTCCCAGCTGGTTGAGGGCCACTTTCTCTTAGGGCTGCTTCCAGAAGTTACAATACAGAAGAACTGAAAACAGACCACTGTAGGAAAAAAATGGATGTAATTGAAGGCATATGATTAAGGGACTGTCACAACACCAAAGGGATTTAATTCGTAATTATTCAACTTAAAATCTTTTCAAAACCTTGAATTTGCTTTCCGGTTTAATGAGGAAAGACGATGTCATCTGAAAGTGTTAGCCAACAAGTACTTCAACTGTGCAAAATTGTTAAGGCCGAAGTTAATACCTTCTCATTTGAAGTTTCTGCTGCAGTCAGAGACTCCTCGTCCATAAAAAGATCAGATTTTGTTTGGGCCTTTTCCTGCTGACTACACAATTCTATATCATTACTTTTGAGTAATATATTCTTCAGCAGGTCCACAAAGACAGTGAGAAGGGAAAGACCAGAGTTGCTGCTGAACTGCTGGGAAAAGACACATTACAGGATGAGGAAAAGACAAGGGAAAGGAATCAGCGAGGAAACAATATACCACATGGCCATTTCACGTGTTATATTTTTTTAAAAAGGTAAAGGTCCCCTGTGCAAGCACCGGGTCATTCCTGACCTATGGAGTGACGTTCCATCCCAATGTTTCCAAGGCAGACTTTGTTTGCGGGGTGGTTTGCCAGTGCCTTCCCCAGTCATCTTCTCTTTACCTCCAGCAAGCTGGGTACTCATTTCACCGACCTCGGAAGGATGGAAGGCTGAGTCAACCTTGAGCCGGCTACCTGAAACCGAGTTCCGTCGGGATCGAACTCAGGTCGTGAGCAGAGCTTTTGACTGCAGTACTGCAGCTTAACACTCTGCGTCACGGGGCTCTTCCTGTTATATTTTTTACAGGTATACATATTTTTACAGGCCCACAAAAAGTACTTTATATATATACATAAAACTACAAGAGATGCATACAGCACAGTAAGTAAGCCTAGGAGTCAAGACTGTCTGTAGCTCCCGTTTGCTCATACTTGAGGTGGCAAACGCAAATTTGCTGCCACATATTTGATGTTGTTCTTTGTCTTGGAATAAAATATTAAAGTACTTCTGTAGTTCTTGGAATAAAATACTAAATGTACTAATGTTTTAATGTTGCCCAGGAAAGGATGCAGAGACCAAAAAAAAAATTCTTACACTGCTGAAATTTTCCACTGTGGTTTTTAGGTACAACAGGACATGCTTTGAGGCTACCAAGAGCTTCTGAGGCTGGAGACGTAAAATTGCCTCATTCAACTTCTCTTTAACACCCTCTTCCAAGAGACCGGCAGCACCTTTCTCATAACTATTTTTCAACAAGGAGGAAAACGATGAATCCAGTGACAGGAATCGATCTTCAGACACACTGCTTAGTGGCTTGAATTAGTTTAATAATCCATGTAATGAGAAACACAAAAACAACATGTAAATCATGGCTCAATCAACACCAAGGACTGCAAAGATACAAGTCAACCTAAAAAATGTGCTGCTGGAGGCCCATTCTGGTTTCTGTTGACCTCCTCTATCCTTGGATTTTCCAAGTTGTTTTGTAGGGATTCACCTACCAAAGCTTCTTTAATATGTTGTGGTATCCAAAGACTGTAGTACTGGCTGAACTGGTAGAGTTGAGGGTAGTTAGAAGAATGCAGAGTCTGAAGTTCTCTATCATAGAGCTGAAGCATCAAACAAAGAGCTAAGGGGTCTCTCTGAGAATGCAGAAGGTCAGTGCCAACGGTGACAAGATAGTCCACTATGCTTTCTCCTGCAGAAACAGAAATAATAATCTCAGACAGGCTGTTGTGGCTTATTGACTTGAAAGGTTCAAAGCTGGATCTCTTAATTAGAAAAAAAAAATTCTTTTACAATGAGCAAGTGACCTATTAAGTGCACAAGCTGCGTCAGAGCTGATTCTAACACTGTACACAACAAAGCACTTTTGGAACTATATTATTCCCCAAAATGAAAAACGACATCCAACAGCCATCACACTGTTGTGGGTGTGAACTATGTGAAGGGCTTCAGTGTGTTTAAGCAGACATTAATGCTTCTTACAGCATCATGAGATGCAAGTACCCTGGGGATTTTGATCATTTTCTAAACACAGTCAGTCTCAACTGTCTTTCCTGGCTCTTTCTTTTCCCAGAGAACTGGCTTAATCAAAGGTAGAGCTGTATGCCATTAATTTCAAACAAACGTAACTATGGCTGTTCTGAACTGCTGTTAGTGGATTAAAGCAGACAGCCCAAACTTGCACTATAGAGTGTGTTGAACGAAATTATACTCAAAGTCATCTGCACTCCTTCATTTCCTAAACAGTGAGCATCTCTGGTTTAGCTATATTTTTTTTAAGTCTGGAAACTGACAAACATCCAGGGCATTGTCACAGTTAAAGAGGAAAAATGGTACAGAAAAAATGGAACCAGTAAAAGATATTTGGGAGGCACAGTTGGTTGGATTCCAACAAGTCAAGTAAAGCACAGGCGTCTTTTTGCAATTAACTGTTTCCTAAGCAATCTATTTGGATATTAGAGAAGTCTGGTATGTATTTTCTACAATGCAAGTTTTTCAAAAGGATAAACATGTGTTTTGTTTGTTTTTTAAAAAATAACTGATCCACATCATCCTGCTATTTCCCCTTGCCTGGCAAAAGAGAAATGTTTGGCTTTCAATTTTAGATAACTGGTTCTCCATGGAATCAGGAAAAGATGGTCTATGGTGTCATGTTGTTTCTTAAACATTGGCTCCAATCTACTTCTTAGCCGTACTGCCCTTACAATGTCCTTTATCTTGAACTTGAGAGTCCTTATCCAGGCTTTCAAGTTGGGGGATTCATGACCACAAAGACAGAAAGTCAGTCTCTTAGTTCCAGCACAACAAAAATGGACCAAAACACAAAAATATTTCTAAAATTGAATGGATGTTTTAATGAAGCCATTAGGCAAGAAACCATAACTGACAAGCTGTGGTCTTCACTAAGGTGCTGCTCAAAAATATTTTCCATAATGGTTACAAGAAATACTCCCATCTGGAAGTCAAGGTGAATCTTTGCAGATTTTACTACAATCAAAACAATTAAAATAAATATAAGAAGAATCTACCCTTTGTGCTTCCATCACACTCAAGAAGCAACTTATTCCTGGCTTCCAAAGCAGCTGGGACGATAGCACTGAACGGAAATGTGCTCATAACCATGTCTTCACTTAAAGTGGATCCAATTTCTTCATCTAAATCTTCATTGCCTTCCACAAGGACATCAATCATATCCAGAGCATCTAGTTTAACAAAGAAAACCCCTTGGTTTATAAACAACTTAATTACTTATGCTTTTTACTTGTCAAGGGTATAATTAATGTCTTATTTCTGAAAATCTGACTCCAGAAAATTCTCAAGAACATCAGTGGAACATCTGCAGAAAGACTTCATGGATACCAAAGTTTAGGGCATACCGTCAATGTGAGAGATGGGTATGCTGACATTATCAGTATCTTGTTTAAACAGGTTGACCTGCAGAATACTGGCTTCTTGGACAAGATCTGCTGCCTTATCAGTGTACGGATAAGGAGTTGTCACCAATTTTACCAAGACCTGCAAAGGAAAATAAACATCAGTCACAAGGTCCTCATGCAGAGATGCCCAATGTGGTACCTGTGGGTGCCATGATGCCTGCCAAGTGTTTTTAGAAAGTGGGCAGGGCCAGGTGGGGCTCTTGCCTAGCACAACTTTTGATTAGTCACTGGAGATCTGATCGGCTGTGCAGATTAAAATAATGTTGACTTGGAAGCAGTTGCCACCACAATGTTCGTTTTATTCTCTCTCCCTTTTTAGAATGTATTTATAAAATTATCTCTCTTCTCCACTGTACTTGGACTTCCTTCGGGTTTGTATGTGGCTCCGTCTCATGCAGCAGCCATTATGTGCATGCACCTACCACCCTGTGTCAGAATTCCCAAGGTACCCACAGACTCAAAAAGGTTGGGGACCCCTGTCCTAATATAATGTAATGCAATTGTAGGCATATATGCTGCACAATTTGCTCACAGAGGAAAACAGTGCATGCAATCAAAAAGTAATTATTTTTGCTAAAGTAGTTCTAACTGCCAAAAAGAAAAGGTAATTTGCAGTGGAATAGAAGCATGCCTCTTCAACAGTGGGAACTGTTATAACGAAAATCAAAGTTCAGTCTGGGCACGGTATGTTCACCCAGCTTGACATGACATTATCCTTTACTGGCACCCAGCTTGCATACTTCACTTCCACAGCTAAAGGATTCAACTCCTGAGCAGAGTTATACATTTGTATATCCCACTGGGCATATGTAACTATACATGGTCAAATAAAAAAGTAATAATATGTTTTTTAAAGTCGTTCAACTGCTTGTTCAAAAGAAGGGAAAATTTATTTATTTATTTGATTTTTATCTTGCCCTTTCCCGACCAGAGTCCAGCTCAGAATATTTTTAAAGGATTTTTATCCAAACTGATTAATTCTGCCTGGGATTTTTATGACCACATAGTCCTACAATCAGTGTTTTCACTATCTAATAAGGCATTTGTTGCAACATCTGGTCTTTTATACGTGTATACATGAAACATTAAGCTACCTGCAGGCATTCAGACTTTGGGACATGCTAAAGAACATTATGAAGTGATGGTAGCGTATTTCACTGTCAAAACAGCAGGTATTGGCAAAGGCCAAACATTTAACTCGGAGGGAGTGCTCAGAACTTTCCAGAGCCTCCTTCTGCTTCAGTTCTCCCTCCGAGTTAAATTGTTGGCCATTGCTCATTCTCAATGGTGACTCTAGCTTTAAGGAATGCCATTCCCAAGGATGCATGAAGGCTCCTATGTTAGTTTCTTTTCAGAAAAGGTGCTAGGCTATCCTTTTTAGAGAGTCGTTCAGCAAATCATTAATCTGGGGTTGTATTATTGTGAGAGTAAGGTAGCTAATTTTTCTTAATTGATTGTTTGGTTCTAATTGTTGACTGCTGGTAGGCCCTTTGTAAACTACTTTGAGCCATGATGGTTGGTGGGAAAGGCAGCGTATAAATAGTTAAGTGAGTAAATTAAATCAATGTTTATGAAGGCTTGATTCTCGCTTACAGAGACACAATTTTTATAACATAATACCAAAAGCCTCTCTGATACAAACATTTAAGGAACAGGTACTTTATCATGTAGGCAAAACCATCTTCCATAAATATTTTTATTCTTAAATATTTTGCGGCTACAACTTTTGCTCATTGTTTGCTAAGTAAGAATAACGGATTAGATCCAACTCTGCCTTCCACTAAGAGAGAGCTGGTCTCCATTAGAGGAAGACAATTGCTTAGGAAACAAGAATCTCAGGATCCAATCCACAGTGATTCTTAGAATCAAGATTTTTACCCCATGAACTGCCTGGGAAGTAATCTGTCTGGATCATGATTTCCCTGCTTTATTTGTTGTTTCTATAAGAGAGGAAAGCAGTATGTGTACTGAGAGTATCACTGTGAGAATTAAGTTAGCCTAAAGATACTTAGTCAGCCTTTCCTTTCTGAGTTCTTTGTTCATTCAACTATAGCAACAGCCTCATGCCTTGTCAATGCTATTACAGCAGGGGAAATATCAAACAAAAGCCTTCCCTTCATCTCATTTCCTTTGTTCTTTTTTCCATGTCTAGCAGATATGAATGAATTCTGAGAACTCACAATTCTTTGAAACATGTTATACAACAACAACAAAAGGTAATAAGTTTCTGCTAATGCTATTCTTGGCACTGTTCATCTGACTAATTTGTACATTCATTACCCTTTCCAAAAACTGAATCACTGCTTCCTTTTTGGCTTCTACTGTGTTCTCCAAATGTTCAAGCCACACTTCAAGTTCCTTCCAGGTATACTCAAATACTCCACTGTCCTGCAAAACCTGTCAGAAAACAATTATATAATGCTTTCAGTTGCTATTTTTGAACAGTCTAATTTTTGCTACTTGATAATGACGACACTGCAGCAACAGATGGTGGGATAGTTGCCTTTTAACTACAAATCACCTGTTCAAAGGCATATTACATTAACATGGACATACAAGCTATATAAAAGGCTCTTAAAAATATGCAAACTTTCTTTCCCGTCAACATTTTCTTTTATCTGCAAGTACTCCAAAAGGCCAATTTTTTCCAGAAATTTCCATTCCCATCCCCTTCTCACTCCATCCACTAATGCTACAAATAGCAGCTGAATTGGTAAAACTGAACACAGGTGGTGTTATTGGTCCCAGTCTAGTTAGGATCACCATGCATACAGATGCAGCCTTCCATGCAGCGACATCCATACCAGCCACAGCCAGGTGCTGCGTGCAGATTCTTTAGCCTGTCCAGCAACCAGGGTGCATCACATGTTGCCCATGGAAATAAATAGCAATCACAGCAATCAGGAGAGGGAGCAGAGGAGTGCTTTAGTACCACCCTCAACCACTTCACTGCCAAATAGTTGATAGAGCAGTATTGCAACTGAATTTACACACATGCAGATGAATACATACATAAGTGTAACAAAAACACAGCACGCCATGGAAAAAACTCACATAAACTATTACTGGCACAAACAAAACAAATTGTGGTCAAACAGTGAAAATGTGTACAAAAGTGTAACGTCAATGATAATACAATGGACAGGAATCCGGATATGCTCCAGTTTCATAAATCTTCTTCAGCTGAAGCCTAATTACCAATACACTGAAGAAGTATCTTAAACCGTGCAAAGGGAGCTCTGCCGGTCTTACTGCTTCTGAAGATTTAACGGCAGGCAGGAACACAAATTTAACCAAAACTAACACTACCTGTGCCGGCATCCCAGTATGCATTCTGTTGTATTATCATTTACGATATACTCCTGTACACATTTTTACTATTTGGCCACACTTTGTTTTGCATGTGTGTTTTTTCATGGTGTATTATGTTTTTGGTCCCTTTTTTTACATACATAAGGGCTACTGGTTTTTATAATCATTATTCTAAAATGAGACGTTAATCAAAAACACTGGAACCCCCTCACTATCCAAGATCACTTCAGGCAGTCATCACATAGAACTTGAAAGATGCTATGAATTTATAAATAATAACAGGGAAGATTCTGAGTAATCTGAGAACGACAGACTATAAATAAAACGTATGAACTTACACAAAAAAAAACAAACCCAGTATGAATGACGCCTCCCCCTTATGCCAAAATCTATAACCAGTCATTATGGCAGCAGCCATTAGCATCTTTACTAACATAGCATCGTTGCCAATCATTTTAAGATGACAGCCTTCTCACTAGGGATTCTGCATGACTTTGTTTTGTGTTAAATCCTATACAAATTATTAAACTATTAAACTATTTCTGGTTTTTATCAAAAGCACATAAAATTCAAGTCATGTAATATTTTTATGGAAAGCCAGGTGTGATGAGAATGTTGGCCATGTGTATGTCAGAAGGGTACACCCCAGGAAAAAAGCCTTTAAAAAGCTTCTTAAAAGATGAAAAAAGGGGCTTGTTTTTATACCCCCCCAGTTTTAGCTCAACCTGTGGATTCAATATGTTGATGCCAAGTCTGATCTGACAGCTGTGCAAATATTAAACTTCTCACTGTAATTTAAGTATGTTAACTACTCTGTCAAGAAGACTATTCAGCTGAACTTGTAAACGAATGAACTCTTTCACAACCCGTCACTTTCAGACCTCACAGACAATTGCTACTGAAGACTGACAAGCCAGGGTGCTTATGAAATAAGGCCCTGCACTTGTGGACCCAAAGTGGTGGAAGATACTATTATTATTATTATTATTATCATTATCATTACTGTACTCTAAGTACAAGCCCCAGGAAAAAATCCACATGTCCCCCTTCTAAACAGGAAGTTTTCAGGGAACTGTAAGATAATTAGTGCTGGCAGATGCTCAAGTGAAATGCAGTTTCATAGCAAATGTTATATGTTGCCTTGGCAATCATTTGTAAGAAACTTAGGCTGTGACTTGAGTAACTGCCGTATTCCAAATAAATGCACTCATTCAAATGTACATTTGTAAAAAGGTCCTGGTTTTTATGGCCCTTGGTTGAAAAGAATGAAACTGATCACATGATTCTTACTAAAAACAGGTTGAGCAGCAGCCTTCATTTTTTAAAAATCAAAGAAAAGGCAGCTTAAAAACATTTTAAAATGTTTAAATGTTTTTGTAATATTATGTTAAGGATGCAAGCTTTAATCTATTTAATCAATAGATTTATTAACTACACAATTAGAACAGGTGAGGATAAAATTTTAGCATTGGTGAGGCTAAGAATAAAAAGCCCACATCAATTTTAAAGTAATTATGACATTAATATGTTACATTTCATTTTGCCCCCTATTTCTTCTTTTCCTTTCCTGAAAGTCCCCATAGCTCAATCTCTTTTCCTGCTTCCTTCTCCCCTTCCCACCCACCAGCCAACCTGCCTGTGTCTGCCCTCCTGTCTTCAGCTTTCCCGATTCCCCTCCCTGACAGCATTTTTCTGGGAAAACTCCAAGGACTTGTGAGGAGCACCTCACACTTCCCTCCCTGTTTCTTCTTTCTCTCCTCCTGGCAGTCCCCATAACCTCAACATTCCCTGCTGCCTTCTCTCCTTCCCACACACACACCAACCTATAATTTATCTGCCCCACATCTTCAGCTTTATTTATTATTATCTACTTCACTTATGAGAGTCAGTGTGGTGTAGTAGTTAAGTGTGGCGGACTCTAATCTGGACAACAGGTTTCGATTCCCCACTCCTCCACACCAAGCCTGCTGGGTGATCCTGGGCCAGTCACAGTTCTCTCAGAACTCTCTCATCCCACATTGAGGCAGGCAATGGCAAATCACCTCTGAACGTCTCTTGCCTTGAATACCCTACAGGGTATTCCGTCAGCTATGACCTGATGGCATTTTCCACCACCACTTTACTTACACCCTGCTTTTCTCCACAATGGGAACCCAAATCAGCTTATGTCATTCTCTCCTCCATTTTATTCTCATAACAACCCTGTGAGATAGGCTGGGAGTGTATGACTGGCACAAAGTCACTCAGGGAGAATAATGGCAGAGATTCAAACATGGGTATCCCAGATCCTAGTCTGAAAATCTAACCACTACACACAGAATTTTGTGGGGTAGCTGCTGTTAAACAGTAGCATGAAGCCAGGCTTGGATGAGACATGCAAGCTTTGTGGTAACAAGTCTCCTGATGGTTGCTGCCTGCTGCCAGGTGTGGTCCCAATGAGTCCTCCCTCAAAGGTCAAAACAACCAAGGAAAGGGCCCATTCCCCCAGTCTTTTACTGACAGAAACCAAGGCTTGAAGGCTGGCAATACTGTTTTAGTTGCCTAGCAATGGCCACTGAGGGACATACAAAGTATGAAAGTCTCAGCAAAGAAACAAAACTAAACTAATTTTGTTAATGAACGGACTTCATGTGAACAATCTAATGCACTCCATAAGGAACTTAACTGTTCCAGAACTGAATCCATGGGAGTAGATCTAGATAGCAGGATGCCAGGCCCAACCACCCCTTGTCGGAATTTAGCCATTTCTCTCTCTGGATAGGCTTAGCTTCCAGGAGCATGGACCAAGGCTCCAAGCCTGGTATCTAGTCACCTACATTTCCTTAATACCACCGATCAGACATTCAGATATGCTACAGAAGTATATAGCAAGCTGCCTAACAATCACCCACACGTGGTCTATTTAACCTTTATCTGCCCCCCGCCCCATCTCTGAACCTCTCATCCATGGAATACTTCACTGCCAACAGTAAGACAGTAGGCCAAGCTACCTAACAATGACCACAAGGAACATAGTCTGAATCCATAGAGTCCCAATATGGTAAATCAAAGAGCCAATTCAAAGCTGCTTGACAAGTGGAGTAAAAAAAAAATTCTTCAGTTTCATAAGCAATGCAGTTTATATTCCCCAAGAACACTTTCCAACAAAACCCAGCAAAAACAAAAGGAAACATATTAAGTGAAATCTAACTGACTGAAACACTTTTTCTGGATTGGGTAAGCATACTGTGAGTGGCTCAGAACAGAACAAGATGCAATACATGAGCCCTAAACCCTCCAGTTCACATCAAATCAAATCATTTATTATTACAGCCAAAGGCCAGCATAAAATGTAAAATATACATCCTATATTAAAATTATACAACTTCCACTTACAGCATCTCATCTGTACAAACCCTCCAGTTCAGTGTCAACTGTTTTTGTGCGGACATAAAGATATTCTGATGACTAGGTTAATGCAAAAGCTCACCTTAATAATCAATTTCTTTGTTGATGTTTTGAGATGAGGATGGTTACTTGTAACAAACATTTTCATCAATAAATAGAATACCGATCTTTCTGTACAAGCTTTCTCAGCAGCAAAGTCAACCTAAAAGAAAACATTTTATTGCTTTCATGACAAAATGTTTTTCAGACTCTCCACAAACATTGAAGCCTTCCAAAATCCTCTAACTGTCAATGACCGTGTAATTATTTATTCAGTAGTTATTCAGGCCTTTCTCCAAGGACTTAGGGCAGCATACATGTTCTTACCTTCTCCATTTTATTCAAATAATATTTCTGGCAGGTAGGTTAGGTGGTAAGAGAATGTTACTTGACAAAGGTCACCCACTGAGTTACAGGGATAAGAAGGATCTGACCCGGGTCATCCCAGTTCAAACGTGGTGTAGAGCCAGCATGGTGTAGTGGTTAAGAGTGGTGGTTTGGAGCGGTGGACTCTAATCTGGAGAACCGGGTTTGATTCCCCCTCCTCCACACGAGCAGCGGACACTAATCTGGTGAACCAGATTGGTTTCCCCACTCCTACACATGAAGCCAGCTAGGTGACCTTGGGCTAGTCACAGCTTTCTTAAGAGCTCTCTCAGCCCCATTTACCTCACAGGGTGTCTGTTGTGGGGAAGGGAAGGTGATTGTGAGCAGGTTTGATTCTTCCTTAAATGGTAGAGAAAGTCAGCATATAAAAACCAACTCTTCTTCTTCTTCTTTAAACCTCTTACTATTACATTATGTAACAAACATGTTTAGAAAAGAGTGCAAAAGTCTGAGGTATGTGTGATGTACAGGAGGCTGTCCTGCCTATAAGAATGCTGCTCCAGCATCTAATCGCTTTTCAGAAGGGGGATGAGATGTTGGAGGGAAGCACAGCAGTAGAGTTGAGTTCTGCCTCAGGAAGAGAGCAGTGATAGCTCAGGTCTGGCTCAGCAAAAGAGCGGACAGAGTGAAGGGTAGCTCACCTTGGTAGTGTGGCAGAGCGGTTTAGCTCCACCTCTGGGAGAGAACAGAGTACCCAACTGTTAGGCTTGTCTATGGTAATGAGCAGACCTTGTACCATTTAGTCTGACTCTGGGGAAAGGGCAGGCTGGTGTGGGTGGAGCCCTGGGTGTGTGAGAGAATTCAACCTAGTGGCTAGTCAGCAAAAGACTGTTTGTGCCGGAAAGCATTAAAGAAAATTCTAACTACTCTGAAGCCATAACTAGTTTAAATTTATATGCTTCAGCCAGATTTCTTCTTTGTCTTCCTGGAGACCTGTGCTGCTGATGATCTCTTCCTTGAAACCAACCTGTCAATAAACACATCTTCTTTGTACTAATCCTACCTCAGTGATGTCCATATTCCACTAGCGCACCACAAACCTTACCTCACAGCAGTGAACCCATTCCTATACACTTGCTACCTTAAGAACACCTGGTAACTGAGGGGAAGGTTTATAGTTTAAAGCAAACCTGGTTCCCCCAAAATCACAGGAGGCAGTGAGGGTCCCCTCACTAGGTGGAAAAGTCCTGTCACAGATGACAAGGGCTATTGGGAGGATACAATGTAAGGACAAACTACATATGAGCTATTGTCGAAGGCTTTCACGGTCAGAGTTCATTGTTTCTTGTAGGTTATCCGGGCTGTGTGACCGTGGTCTTGGCATTTTCTTTCCTGACGTTTCGCCAGCAGCTGTGGCAGGCATCTTCAGAGAATGCCTGCCACAGCTGCTGGCGAAACGTCAGGAAAGAAAATACCAAGACCACGGTCACACAGCCCGATAACCTACAAGAAACAATACATATGAGCTCTTTGGGAAAAGGGCAGGATTAAAATGTAATAAAAACAAGCAAACTACAAACAGTAAATAAAACAGCCCTCACATGTTTTAATTGATTTTGAACCCCTGAAAAGAAGAAGGACTATGCTATTTACATAAACATACTGAAGAACAACATTATTTAACTTGTGTGCCCGGGACAACTGGGTTTCACTTTGTATTTTCCCAAGTATCACATCTGCTCTACATGTATGCAAGAGAAAATAGCCGCACTCCTTGCAAAAATGAAAAGAGCCCAAGTGGAGAAAAGTAGGAACCTTTCCCATTATTCACAGATGTACAGTCTCAAAGGCCTTTCTTCCTTCCAACATCAGCTTTTAGGAAACAAGGCCACCCATTCTGCAGTTAATCAAATCTGCATGGGCCCATCTGTGGTGGCTTTTCAGATAATGGTTTAAACTCACCCATTTCAGTCAGTGTTTGTAACAGATTGGGTTTAATGGATTTGACTGACCTCACCTATCACAGTGAGATCAGAGCTCCTTTTTTGGCCCTCTCTGTTTTTAATTTTAAAGGATATTGTTATTATTTGCATGTAGCTACAAATTTTGTAAATAAATATGTAAATCAGGGAGCAGCTCTCTAAATTCTGCCCTTTACAAAATGTTTATGGGGGAAGGGAGAGAGGGAGCCTTACAGATCAGCAGTACCAGTGACAAAGACCCAGAAAAACTAGAAAACAGTGAACATAAGCATATGACTGCTCTTAAAATAGGACATTTATTTCAGATACACACACTTACCTGTACTTTAAACCAGGAAAACTTATTTGCAGGCAACTCAAGAGCTACCTTTAGAATATGATGTTGTAGAACAGGAGGAACCTCCTGTCGCAGTCCTTTTTCCGTTACAATACCTGGGGTGTGAGAACGAAAATTTTGCTTTGTATTTCCCTTCCATCTTGGGAAATGGCTTCAGCCAGAAATGGCAATAAACTATCACTCATAGCAGAAATTTCAGATAAGTCAGGATACACCAACTAAAGTTTCTCCAGAATACTAAAAGTTAATTATCGATACATTACGTTGTGTTGCAGCCTTGAAAACACTGAATCTTGCCCCATTAGTCTAGTGTACTTTTCATCTAGTCATTGTAGCAAAGACTTGATGGTTAGGCATTACAGATGGCAATGTTTACCTTCAGGCTTTGAAAAGCTTCACCTGCTGATTTACACAGATTAATCTGTTGTTAAGGAGCAGGCCAGGCTAACCTTTGTTCTGCTCATTGGTCTCCATAGGTCTCACATATCTTAGTGCTGCACAGCATGCAGCGTCAGGACTGCAACCCTGTGCAAGCCCCAAAACTACGCACTGCCTGTTCTGTTTGTATTATGAAACCAATGCTGTTCTTCCAGTGAAATGATGGCTAACTTAGACATAGAATCACACAGTTGCAAGGGCCTTGCCCAACTTCTCGTTCAACGCAGGAGATCCAAAGATAAAACACCCTGAGGGATGCCTGGCCTCTGCAAGCAAGGGAAGAGCACCCACCCTCCCCAAAGATAATTGGTTGTGTTGTCAAATCACCCTTAGCAATGGCAAGTTTCTCCTCATATTTAACCAAAATCTATTCTCATGGAACTTACTGCACTTCGTTAAATCTATTCTTGCCCTCTGGAGCAAGAGAGAACAAGTTCGTCTCCTCTTCCATGCAACAGCCATTCAGGTACTTCAAGACTGCAGTTGTGGACCTCTCTCTCCCCCTTTTAGTGATCTCTTCCTCAGACTGAAGGTACCCAGTTTATTGCTTACTGTTTGACATAAAACTGTGACTATTTGTATTGTTTAATAATTCAGTGCTAACAGGCCTTTTAAATCTTAAACAAAACTAAAGCTGTAATAACATTCCCAAAACAATTCTAAGTTTTGATGATAGGTATTTAAAGTCTCTTGGGGTATTAGGCTATATTTGTCAGCATTCTCTAAAAAAATACTGATAGTGAAGACATAATGAAAAAATTCCAGATTACCAGAGAACATTGTCGAAGGCTTTCACGGTCAGAGTTCATTGGTTCTTGTAGGTTATCCGGACTGTGTGACGGTGGTCTTGGTATTTTCTGTCCTGACGTTTCAGCAGCAGCTGTGGCAGGCATCTTCAGAGGAGTAACACTGAAGGACAGTGTCTCTCAGTGTCAAGTGTGTAGGAAGAGTAATATATAGTCAGAAAGGGGTTGTGTTTGAGCTGATTGACAATGATTCAGCTCAAACCCAACCCCTTTCTGACTATATATTACTCTTCCTACACACTTGACACTGAGAGACACTGTCCTTCAGTGTTACTCCTCTGAAGATGCCTGCCACAGCTGCTGGCGAAACATCAGGAAAGAAAATACCAAGACCACGGTCACACAGCCCGGATAACCTACAAGAACCAGAGAACATTGTTCCTTTCACTAGAAAAAAAACAACCCGTTTTATACATAGTTTCTAGTGCCTTGGACCCTGGCTAAACTTTAGGGAGGAGGTGAATTTCCCCAACTCCCTTTCCCAGAGACCACCTCCAACCTCTTCCCAACCTTTTCTTGTGGGTCCCTGTTCCCCCAGGGGCAGCATTTCTAGGGACATTTTGGCCTGGAAGGGGGACACCAGTTAACTTTGCTTCCCCTCTTGCACCCATGGAAATCTAGACAGGATCTGACACCGTGACAATAATTTTAAAGTACTCTTACCTTTGATTAATTTACTAAAATCGAAGTTGCTTTGTGCTACCAAGTGGGGAACAACTTGCTGATAGAGACATATTACATGAAGCAATACAGCTTTCAGAAGAGTGGTCTCTGCATCATCTGAACCTTTAAAAAAACGAATTAACAGTTAAAACGTCTAAAACAAAGCAATGCCTCCTAAACAAGGCTGAAAATTATTATATATTATCTTTCTTCTGATAGTAACAGTACAGTCATATAAGCAACATGACTGTCTTTTCCAGTGACTTTTGTCGTCTCATGATGTGACCAAAATACGATAGCCTCAGCTACTTATATATCTATATATATAAAATTGTATTTTATTGTTTTGCTGTCAGGTCACAACTGACTTATGGCAACCCACGTAGGGGTTTTCATGGCAAGAGACATTCAGGGGTGGTTTGGCATTGCCTGACTCCGTGTCACACCCCTGGTATTCCTTGGAGGTCTCCCATCCAAATACTTCTCAGGGTTGAGAGTGCGTGGCTGGCCCAAGGTCACCCAGCAAGTTTCCATGGCAGAGTGGATATTTGAACCTGGGTTACCCAGATCCTAGTCTGACACCTTAACCTTCTATTAAAAGGTAAAGGTCCCCTGTGCAAGCATCGGGTCATTCCTGACCCACGGGGTGACGTCACATCCCGACGTTTTCTAGGCAGACTTTGTTGTACGGGGTGGTTTGCCAGTGCCTTCCCTTTACTCCCAGCAAGCTGGGTACTCATTTTACAACATATAAAATTAAGAAATTTAGATCAAGACAAGTAGAATTTTTCTAGTTGTATCAATTATAAAGATTAAGCAACTGTTTGCTTATTTTGCATTTTAATACACAAGTAAGAGAGTGGTAGGCAGGCAGGACAAAGACTGTACAACCTTCAGTTCCTAAACAGAATTCCTGCACCACTTTCTGAAATTTAATTAAAAAACCCATTTTTAATGCTATAAAGGCCAGAATTAATTTCTTTTTAAGTGAATATTTTCAGATGCTGAATTTTGGATCCAGTACAAGTTTTGCACACACATAAAATTACAGAATGTACACAGGGCAGACCATAACTCGTGTAAGACAAGTCATGAAGTGCTTTCAAAGAAGAACTCAGCTTTAAGAATTTTCTCAGCTCCGCTAAAAAAGCATCAGCTCATCCCCCCCACACACACAAGAGGTCATCAACAGCTGATCAAAATACGAAACTGAACAAGTTTAAATCGCCACAACATCAAATGTGAATCATTAAGAGACATCATTCACATGCAAGTCATATAAGAAAACTACAATTTTCTTACCATGTTCTACGACCTCTGTAATTTCCTCCACCATGGAAGCAGCATTTTCTTCTTCCCTTCTCTGTCCATTCTGTTCCTTCCCTTGCTTTAGAAGTGACTGCCACACTGCTATTATGTTAGTCATATCTGGAAAAAGCTAGGTTTTTGAAAAAGGCTGGCATCAGCTAATGAACAGTTATACAATCCCTTCAGTTCTATAAAAAACAAGTGGGGACCCAAAGAAACTTGAATGCGGGGGTATTCCCCCACCTTTGCTTCCTTCCCACTCCCCCATTCTCTGTCAAAGTTCTCCCCTCTCTGTTTATGCCCTCACCCCTTCAATCTCCCCTCACCCCTTCTCCCCTCATCCCTTGTATATTAATCTCCCCTTCCTCCAGCCCTTCTCAGACAACATCCCCCCTTCCCTCACCCCTTCTCAATTTGCCGCTCTTTCTCTCCCTCAGATAATCTCCCCGCTCTTCTTTCTCTTTCTCTCCCCCCTCCCAAAGACAATCCCCCGTTGTTTCTTTTTTTCCCCCCACCCTTCTTCTTCCCTTCCTTGGGAATAGCGGTGGCTGCAGCAGCAGGGCTGTAGAGGGAACTCCCATCTTACTCCCATCACCTAGCCTGGCATGGATCCACGCCCCACCACCCACCTTTGAGCCTGGTGGCAGCAGTGTGTGGGCACTGCTCCAAGCCCGAAGCCTCTCCTGACATCGGCACCACAGCCGGGCCTGGAGCAGTGGAGCGGCTCCCTGCAGCCGCTGCTGACAGCTCTACAGATAAATGCATTGTCTGAGCATCAGTAGACAACGTTTTATTTTTTGGAGGATTCAAACCTCTGTAATGTTTTGGGTGTTTGTTTGTTTGTTGTGATTTCAGATTCTTCTGCAAACCTAGGGGATTCCCTCAAGTTTGCAGGAAAATCTGTTTAGAACTGCTGTGGCCCCCATTCACAGATGGGGGCTACAAGTCGCTATTAGATATAATGATTTACAAAGCAGAAACATAGGAGAAGAGACGGATCATCTCCTATGTAAGAAAAGTTGCCTGTCATTAACTTTTGTGAACAAGGTACCAAACATTTTGAACTCAAGCAGCTTCATTTGTAGAAGTGCTACTTTAGTGAACCCAAACTATGATGGCCAGAACTAGGGGGGAGAGAAGGATAATTTTGTTTTCTGCTTTTTAAACAATTTCTTACATATCAATTTACTTCAGAACAGTCTGTTTAATTCAAGAGTTCCTAAAGGTTTTTACTCTGCACCCTTGCAGAAGTTGAAAGCTCCGAGGGACTTTAGTTTTACCTCAGGAAAGCAGAAAACCATTATCCCACCTCTTACAGTACACTCCAGCCATCATTTCATGTGTTGTCAGTACTGTTTCAACCACATAATTTCAAGTCAGACTCCCCTAACCCGTTGCCCTTGTGCTCCTTTTTCCACCCTCAGGCTTTCCACAGCAAATCCTCAAGTCTCTCAAGTGGCTTAACATGAAAACTATTTTAGTGTCTCCCACAATAACCTCTCTCTTAATACTCTAAACATCATGGCTTAAAAACCACAACAATATTATTTAATATGGAGAAATGCCAACAGAATAACTTTGAGGGTTTAGCTTCTACAGTACAAAAACAGACTAGATCCTCAGCATACTGAGGCATTTTCTGGGACACAAATTGTGATTCTATGCCAGTTTCATTACTTTGTACCTTGCTCAAAGCTTCCCTGTACTGCTGAACAAACTCCTGCATCACAGATGGAGTATAGACTTCAGACTTCTCCCATATAGTCTCATTCAGACAGTGTTCAATGTTTTTCAGCGCTCTTTTCAGGATCATTGACAGAAGTGAAAAGATCGTATGTTTCACTATGTTACTGGCTATCTAAAATTTTAAGAAAGAGTTAAACTGTTACTTTACTTCTACCTCATCTTCCATATTCAAACTCAACACATATTCAAGTTTACTTACAAGCATTTACCGGAAAGAAAATGGGTGTTTAAAGACAAGTAATAAATGGTCTGTTTTGCTACCTTCCAGCTAATGTTTCTGAGACTAATTTAGTTCCTTCACAATTTTTCTCCCACCATGTATCACATTCCATTTTTTAAACTGAGAATGTGCCATGCACACCAACTGAGCTTAGCACGCATATTAAATGGGAAAGCTCATCTATGTTCCTCCAGTTGTTACAATGAAAACTGATGGCCAAGTAAACCAGAAAAGTCTCAGGAGGCCCAGACAGATTCAATACATTCTTCTCTAACTGGCTAATGAAACTTCCTAAAAAGAAGACGGAAACAGGTGCAAAGCATGCAAATTGACTACCTTGTATTGGACGATGGTGTAGATGATGACTGACAAAAAGCTGTGTTAAATGTTGTAAGAAAGTAGTTACCTTAGCACCAGGCCCTTGGAGATAAAGAACCAAGTGATCGGAGAGTGGGCTGAATAAGTTGTCTGGGCTGAAAAGTGTCCTCACTGAAGTTAATTGGGTCACCTGTGCTGACTCCGGGCAATTTGGCCTTGGGAGTTGCATATGGGGCAGCCCATGTTTCATTTTGCCATGTGGTGTAGTGGTTAAGAGTGGTGGTTTGGAGCGGTGGACTCTGATCTGGAGAACCGGGTTTGATTCCCCACTTCTCCACATGAGTGGTGGAGGCTAATCTGGTGAACTGGATTTGTTTCCCTACTCCTACACATGAAGCCAGCTGGGTGACTTTGGGCTAGTCACAGCTCTCTTAGAGCTCTCTCAGCCCCACCCACCTCACAGGGTGTCTATTGTGGGGAGGGGAAGGGAAGGTGATTGTAAGCCAGTTTGAGTCTCCCTTAAGTGGTAGAGAAAGTTTGCATATAAAAACCAACTCTTCTTCTTCATTCCCCAGAGTTTCACCGCTGAAATGCTTCAGTTAGCAGCGGAATTGGATGGATTGCTTATGTCCTTAAGGTTCGCCTTATGAGGTTAAAAAGGGGTAGGTTTCACCTAGGCAGGGGGCCTTTTTTTGTTGTTTTCCTTGGTCATTCTGCAGAAGAGTGGGATTTGGCTGTGGATGTAAGTTGGTGCTGCTTAGCAAATTGGCTGGCAGTCTAGTTAGGACAGTTATTTAGCAGCTAGAAGTTTGTTATTTTTGTATGCTTGTTGTTCGCTTGAGAGTCTATCCTTTCCTCTCTCTAATAAACTTATCTGTTTTATTAAATAGAAGTGTAGAACTCGAGTTCGTACGTGGTCTCACCCCAGAAACGAACCCCAAGGTTTGGGTAGCCTGTTAGTCAGGGAAACTACCAGCCTTAAACAAATAGGTCAACATCCCTCTGGCTCGTCTGTTTCTATGGTGGCTGTGATCAGCACTCAGAACTGGGGGAGGGCGGTCAAGGGGAGGTTCAAGCCATATAAATGTTGCATACTCCTACACTAAGTTGGTCCAATAAAAAGACGAATGGGCTTATTTTGCAACTCCGATTTGCTGCGATCAGTGCAGTGACTGCTATACACTGAATTTAAAAAATAAATACATCCATAGCTCATTTTTATAATAGTAAAATGTAAGCCCATATTTTCTGTATGTATGTGGTAGAAACCTAATATTGTAAAATATCCCTTTATTCTTCGCATAACTGAGTACCTAGGTGGACATAGTGTATTTATTATGTTTTATACTGTGTCTCTAAGACCCTAGTCCAACACTACCACACTGGCTTATACTCAAAATTATTTTTATTATATTTCAGGTGGAAAGTGCCTTACCTAATTTCAGCTAATGAATTCAGAGGCAATATTAAAGGACACATTTGTACCAGGGACCTCTGTAGCATACAGTACAATCCTAAGCAGGTTTACGCCCTTCTAAACCTACTGAAGTCAATGTGTTTAGAATGATAGAACTCTGTTTTTGGTAGCACTGGTATTCATTCTATACAGCACCTATGCTACACCAGTTCCCTGGCTGTTTGGGGAAGACCCCTCCTCCCCATACACATACAGATGATAAAAGTTCTTACATTTAATCCCTGGGTGAACATTGCTTTATTGCATACTGCCGGAACAGTTGTCACCATCACCATGGAAAGCAATTTAGGAAGCGGAATAAACTCTGAAGTTTTAAAACAGTTGGAAACCTCTGGCTGAGCCTCATAAATCTGAAATTAAACAAAACACATTTTTAGATGGTATGACTATAAGCATGGGACACTGGGTCCAATCTAACAGGACCAATACAAAGAAAGTATTATCTGTGTGTGTGTATGTGTGTGTGTGTGTTAAGTGCCGTCAAGTCATTTCCGACTCACGGCGACCCTATGAATCGATGTCCTCCAAAGTGTCCTATCCTTAACAGCCTTGCTCAGATCTTGCAAACTGAGGGCCGTGGCTTCCTTTATAGAGTCCATCCATCTCTTGTTGGGTCTTCCTCTTTTCCTGCTGCCTTCAACTTTTCCTAGCATGATTGTCTTTTCCAGTGACTCTTGTCTTCTCATAATGTGACCAAAATACGACAGCCTCAGTTTAGTCATTTTAGCTTCTAGGGTCAGTTCAGGTTTGATTTTATCTAAATCCCACTGATTTGTTTTTTGGAGGGGCTCCAGGGTATCCTGAACCGCCAAAGTATTATCTAAGAGACATTAATTAAAAACAGTATAAAATGTCCAATTCCACAGAGGAGAAAGGTTGTTTGGAATTTAAAAACAGGTAGCAGATGCCATCTACCTCCATTAAAACATGAATTTTGCCACAGATTTGAATATAATTAGGAGAGTCCAAGTATGGCCTTTCAACCATCATTAAACAACGCTAAGCAACAGCTCTCTGAAACAGCAGTGAGCACAGGATCCAATGCCAGGCTCTTTAGAGGCCCTATTTCCCTCGATCTGGTACTGGAAGGCTGCCCAGGCCCCTGCAATCGAGCAAAACTCAGAACTGCTGGAAAGCAGGGAAAAATTCTCCACATGGCACAACAGTGTTATGCAAAAAAGCTGGAGGGCCAAGGGAGAACCATACACAACATCCTCCTAAAGCCAACACACATATGGACATGCCCACTCCTCACTCAAAGGATACCCTGAAAGGTTTTGGAGGGATTTGTACAGAGTGCGGCTACAGAACTCAGCCTCACTTCATTGGGGCAGAAGGCCTCCTGTAGTTGGTTGCAGTTCAAAACTGTTCCTCAGCTTGGAGTAGCTATGGCAACAAATCGGATTGGCCACCTGACGTAACAGCACACCTACGCTGCAGGCCACTCATCAGTTTCTTTCCAGTTTTGTGCGAAATACGAGAGTCATTTGTTAATTACACAACCATTTTAGAAATCAGCAGCCTTCCCCCCACCCCCGGTTTCTTATCTTTGACATTTTGCTGTTTTATAGCTCTGTATTTTATGGTTCTTCATCTTCTTTTCAACTGTTTTTAATGTATTTTTACTCTTTGTACTGCGGAGGGCTACTTGAGTCAGATTAATGACATGTAAACTTGAAAAGCAGTGCTTTAGTCCAAACGTCTAAACAGCCTGTTATTCATGTAGCACCCAGCAACACACACTGGTAAATGTTTTAAGCAAACAAGAAGCACACGGGAAGGATAGAGGATTCTCCAGAGACCTTTTATGACTCCACAAGCCTACCGTTGGTGGAATCTTTTCCCTAGATCTTCTACTTTTCCTTCTAGATCCACTAAATATTTACCACCTTTTCAAATACCTTTGTGTTTACTTTCTATCTCTATTTTTTCCAGGCTTGAAGCTCTATATTCACGGCAGTTTCACAAGGTTTAAAAAAAAATCCCAAGAAGCCATTCTCTGTCTCTCATCTTCAGCATTTACAGTGCATTCCTAAGGAAAATTACTCCAGTCTAAGCCCATTCATTTCAATGGGCCTAGACTGGAGTAACTCTCCTTAGCAATGCACTTGTTAGCTTTCTTCTTTCTTTTCAAGCAAGTGTGTTGTGGCAAGAATGACAACTTTAAAGTTCTTCCTGTTAAACTACCCTAAACAATGCATCTGAATATTAATATAAAAGCTAATCATAAGTTTTGGACAGTTCATAATTCAACAACTGCTACCTAATTTCTCCAAATTTCTCTAAGATAATAAAATCAATGTTTAGTGTTCTGTTGTTATTAAAACACACACACTTGTTTGTTATCTTTCTGAATCACCCTTCTGCAAGAATCCAAAGCAAGGTACAAGGAATAAAGCATATGCATCAATGTCAATCCAACTCACTTAGACTGAGACTGAAATCTGATTACTTTCTTTAGAACATTTTTTCAAATATCTAGCCCTAAATTTACACCAGCTAGGGAAGCTTCTATCAAAAGCCAAGGCCCACAACTGTCTTTTGGGCGGCCTCTATACAACTCTGGCACAGACTCTGTTGAATGAATTCAAGAAACACAGTAAAAAAAAAAAAAGTACTGCAAATCATACTCAATCTTTAATTAATGCAATCATTCGGAATGACCCAGTGCAGAGAACTGCAGTTTATTCACAGAATAGGGGCAAGAGCATAAACCGCCCTTTACTGTATCTTGCTTCATGCTTAATGACATGTGTGTATTCTACCGTGCAAAAACACAGAACGTTATATTAGATCAAAAATTTAGCAACATGAAAACATCAGCTTTTCATTTTTAAAATGCTGTTGCTAGGGTTTCTAATGGTCATAGGCATCCTTGTGTGGCATCTTCTCCCTCTCAGGACTAACAAAAGTAATACAAAAGCACCAAAAATATACACAGAAGAATTTTGTATCAGTTAATTTTTAGGGCCGAATACCTTCCATAAAGAGATGCTTCTGTACTGTATCCAGTAAACCTAATGCAAAATGACAACTGAACAAGAGAGTATGTTAATTTCTACTTAACATTCTGGAGCTTACAACCTATTTAGACATTACTGATGCACGTCTACTTACAAGTACCATTTTATTCAATGGGACTTACTCCCAGGAAAGTGTTCTTAGGCTTGCAGCCTGAACTGAGCAATCAATCTCTCAATTCGGTAAGAGACTCAGGCTCTAGTAAATAACATTTGATTTTGGCTGCATTGTACTTAGATGACAAGAATATCCACCTGATGCCACAACCAAAAGTTTAAAATGTTTTCAGAGATGGGGTACGTCTGTCTGAGGGAGATACCGAATTCAAATAAATATGGTACAGCGTGGATCAGACAATATTTTCTTCCTATAGTGAAAGAGTGCGTGAGAACCCACAAATCTTGCTAGCTTAAGATTTATCTCCAATAAGTAATGTCTGAACAAGCCCTGAACAAAGGCAAATCTCCTTAACGATTCCCCAAAAATTACAAGTACAGGAAAAAAAGATAGATAGTCAGCTGAGGGCACTTGTGTGTGTGTGTTAAGTGCCATCAAGTCGCTTCCGACTCATGGCGACCCTATGAATCAATGTCCTCCAAAATGGCGTATCCTTAACAGCGTTGCTCAGATCTTGCAAACTGAGGGGCATGGCTTCCTTTATAGAGTTAATCCATCTCTTATTAGGTCTCCCTCTTTTACTGCTGCCTTCAACATTTCCTAGCATAATTGTCTTTTCCAGTGTCTCTTGTCTTCTCATAATGTGACCAAAGGGCGACAGCCTCAGTTTAGTCATTTTAGCTTCTAGGGTCAGTTCAGGCTTGATTTGATCTATAACCCACTGATTTGGGTTTTTTTTGGCAGTCCATGGTATCCATAACACTTTCCTCCAACACCACATTTCAAAGGAATCTACTTTCTTCCTATCAGCACTTACAATATATTATTGTGATCCTAATGAAGCAGAATATTGGTAAACATGTTGTATTGTTCTTACCTTCCTTAACAATTTCATATTGTCCAGCCAAGCTGATTTCAGTCTGGGAACAAAGGAATACTGCGATTCCTTAAAGAATCTGTTCAGTAAATCTGGGCATACTTTGAAAATGTTCACCATAAGGTCAGCAACCATCTCATCCTCCACAGCAGTCTTTAAACACAGAAGAAAACGCAGAAGCACCAAATTCCCTCCTCTAATAAAGACAGTGGAAAAAATTACCATAGTGACATCTGTAAAGTTATAATCATAACAAAAATTCCAACAATATTAATCAGTCAGTCTGTCTTTAATACAGCCCAACAGGCCATTTATAAGCATGAAAAAGCAGTATTATAAATAAGGGATTAGATTCTGCTCAGCTTTGCCACTGATAGGGGAAACTCAGAATAAAGACTTTGATCAAGTTATTATGGTCCCAGTTTATGTTCATAACAGCAGGACATTGCAGAGTTCCTTCTATTACAAACAAGGCTTTTTTACCAACTTGACATACTTTGCCAATTTCATAAGCCACTGAAATTAAGCACTAAAATTTGAATCAAATTCACACGAATAGATCGGCATAAGTGTATTTTCGTTTGCAAGGAACAATTCTTGGCATTTAGAAATTAGCAGAATATTAGCAGAGAACTGGACCCAGAAGAGATGACTGATAACCCAAGTACAGCTAAAACTAGTTATGATGAATAACTAGTCGGCTCCTCCAAACCAAGAGATTCCATGATCTTCTGACTTCTAACACAAAACATTTGGAGTTAACCTTGTTCATCTTTCCACCTCCCTAGTCTTTAAGCATTTTCCCACAAGACCATTCATAAGATGAAATGTTTATGACAGGTAAATGATTCTCCCTCAAAGGACCACTGTTTGCACACATACTACTGAAGCTTCAGAGAAAGGCTATCACTTGATAACAGCAAAAGAAAACACATTCTTGAAAATCTATCCTCTTAATATGAAAACAAGACTCTGGAATTTAAACAAAAATGCCATTTAGTTTCACATGCAGTCCACATTGACCAATCTGTAGGTACTTGCTACAAAGTTGAGGGAGGACAGCCAGGAAGCTGTCAGAATCCCCATGTGCTGCCAAGCCCAGAGCAGAAGTGGGGTAGTGAATGCAGTGATCCTGGCCATCCTTAAGAGTTGTGCCTCTGGGAAACCAGGAGTGAGACTGGGATATGGATGTCTCAGTGTTACACCCACCCCTTATCTTTATGTGAAGGCTACCAGGTGGGGCCACAATCCCAGCCCAAAATTCATCAGTCAAGGCTGAAGAAATACCTTAATTCAGAATCAAATGATTAAACTGTAACCTAAAAATCTTAAGCACCTGGGCAACTTGAATACTTTACCTGCCTGCTGTGCCAAGACTTGGATCATAGAAGTTAATGCCATGTTTTAGAGAACAACAGAGATCTATTAAAAAGTTATGAACCAATTCCCTCACTATGACCTTCCCCGCCTCTTCAGGATCCTGGGTAGCCTGCAAAGAACAGATATAATGGGGGGGGGGATTAAGGTTTAACTGTTTTTGTTTGTTTTAGTATACCAGTACAGCAGCAACAAGGATCAGTATATGAGTCCCTGCTGTATTATTCCCTCAAACTGGGAAATAAGACATAAGAGGGACTAAAAGAAAGCAGTAGGACAGCATAAACATAGTTACTGCACCAGCATATAAAGAGAGAGGAAAAAATATATTCCTATCACAGTCAGAGAAGAGAAAGGTGAGAACAAATCCACCTGGCATTTGCATCTCTAAACACTATGGGCCAATGCTTACGCTGGACAATCCTACTTACTGCCCCCCCTCAACACACATACACCAAAAACAGCCCAGATTACAATTACTCCTTACCCTATACAAAATAATTTAACCAAAACCACCGGGCCAGGTCTTTCTTTCTAGAGACAATACAACACAGATATACCTTGACATCTTCAGTGCCGACATCAGTGATTCCATTCCAGCGATACAGTGAAGAAATGTGGTTCAACACATCTACAGTAAAAAAACGCACCTTCTGGGTCTTACTGATACTTCTGTTTTGAACCACCTACAAATAACACAACAAAGTTCCCACATTTTCAATGTAACACAAAAACATTCTCTTTTTTCTTCTTCTGTTCTTGTGGTCTCTCATACAACAAAGCAGAACACCTCCCAACCAGAAATTACACACTGTAACTAGTTCCCATTATAAAGGTGAACCAAACCTTCGCTAAGGGCACAATGGAGGCCCGAACACAGGCCCAAAGAGATTTCTGTGATTAAATCTGATTTCAACAAAACTCACGTTAATCAGATTCCTTGTGGAAGAGAATCCAAAGGATCTTAAACTGGACTGTGGGAGTTTGAACCTTCAGCATGCAAAGCAGATGCTCTAGCACTGAGCCACAGCCCATGCCCAAAGAAAACAATCACTCACGCGATAGAAGTCATGAGAACAACATTTTATTCCAATGTATTCATAGGGAGAAAAGGCCCAGATCACAGCTAACTAAATCTAAAGCCATTATTACCAAGCATGTTTGCATGTGTATAAAGTAGTCACAGCTTCCTAACTACTAATCTGAGGTCAGTGTCCTGGTTGCCTAGGAAGCCAATTTAAGCATCTTTGAATTATAGGCTCCAGCTCTTAGAGCACTTTATGATCCAACAAAGATCCATAACAGCAAGGTTTAGACCTAAACTTCCGCCAAACATTACAGCAATCAGTAATGGGAGAATCTTTAGAAAACCACAGCGAAGCTGTTTCCAAAATTCAAAGACACTGTTGGGAGGACAAAGCCATTTCAAAGATAATACCTTTGTTGTCAAAGTGGAAAGCAGAAGGCTAATTGTAGAAATTCTATCTTCCTTCAGTCCAGTTCTAAAAATATCAGGAATGAAATCTACAAAACAATACAAAACATTATAAGCTGTACATGGAAGATAGAAAGTGTTTTGAAAAATAAAAACTGTCATTGCTGCATAAAAAAAGTATCCATTACGTTATAAGAGGTAATGCTCAGAATAAACAATGAACATATGTAAAGGGTGGCTGATATTAGTTACTTGCCTTATTATGATACGGATATGATATGGATACACAAAACTGGCAGCTCGGAAGCTCAATCTCCCTCCTGTCTGGCCTGTAGTTTGGACCCCCTTTCCATTGTGGGCCATTTATGCAGTCACTTTACCCGGAGTTAGCGAAGACACAGACTAAGGGCTCTCCCCCAGAGAGAACAGCAACATTATGCAACTTTAGTCCGATTTTAATGCAGCACTGGCTGTACATGATCCAAAAAGAAATAAAAGGGCTGAACCAGAAACAGGAAATAAAAATAAGGCCAAGGCAAATGGTGCAAAATAGGTAAAAAGATTCTTCAGGGGAATCTGTAGTTATTGCAGTAGTCCTTATGAGCATAAATTCTGTAGGCAGAATATGTTCATAAGGACTACTGCAATAACTACAGATTCCCCTGAAGAAGCCCCTTGGGTGAAACACGTAGGGAATTTTTATTCTGAGTAATAAAAAAATCATTTTACCTATTTTGCACCATTGGCCTTGGCCTTATTTTTATTTCCTGTAAATAAGTCACCCATGGGAGTTTGTGTAACTGCTTTGCACAGGTAAGAGCTTCGGTGAGACCTTGTGCATGAGTGAAGTCTCCTTGGGCAGGCTTTAATTTACAAACTACAAGACACAAGATAAGGGTTCTTCAAACCCTGCCCTCCCTCCATAAATAGCAACAGAGGAATCAGCAAAGTGTTCCCATTAAATATCTCAGCTGCTGACTCCAATGTGTGGGATAAAGCTCAAGCTAATGGGCATGAGACTCTCTCTCCTGAAGTCTCTGATACTGTTCACACAGCGGACTGCGGATGGCAGGCGGGCGGGGTTAAAGAGCCCTTTGTCCTCTCCATTTGGGCTGAAGTGAATCACTGGTGGAGCCAATGCTGTCAGCCCTACAGCGCAGGCAAAGGAGACAGGTGGGTGCTCTTTTCAATCACTTACTGTTCCCCTCCCCTAGGATGTGTGTGTGTTAAGTGCCATCAAGTCGCTTCTGACTCATGGCGACCCTATGAATGAAAGTCCTCCAAATGTCCTATCTTTGACAGCCTTGCTCAGATCTTGCAAATTGAAGGCTGTGACTTCCTTTATTGAGTCAATCCATCTCTTGTTGGGTCTTCCTCTTTTCCTGCTGCCCTAGGATAGGATTACCTAATACTACCCTACCCTACTCTTCCAAATACAGGCACCCCACTTTAATAAAAGAGAGAATTGTTTAGTCCTTTAAGGAAGAAAAAAATACTCGTCAAATACCTTTTAACTCAAGAACGTGTACCAGGGTCATGTTGTCACCAGTAATTAAGAAGGAGAGAGCATACTGTATGTATGCCATACGGACATCAGGCTTGCCCTAGATAAATGTTAAGAGGCATTCAGAATATATGTTAGGCAAATGCCAATTCATTAGTGAAAAATGAAATGCTAAATACATATAAAAGAATGGGTTTGGAATTCTGAGCAGACAATTCATTGTCTATTAACCTTTACAACTATTTTTATACTTACCATATATTGTCAGGCAGGTTACCTCCCCTGTTTTACCACAGACCACACATGAACATTAACTAGTGCTACTGCCTCTGCTGCGGTCAGTCTGGGTGGTCAGTCACAAGGTTCATATGCCCTCACTGCATGTTACATAAAATGCAAGCAAAGCACATAAAATGGAAGACATTATTTATCCAAGTGATACTCAGTGGCTTGGCAGCCACCTGTGGCTCATCTGAGCTCTGCTACCCAAGGTGGCACCTGACCCGTATTTCACGAAGCTGAGCAAGACCATACCCTGGTAGGGTTTGCTGGAGTCTCCCTGAGATTATAAACCTCAAGCTTGGGATGAAAGTAAATGTGAACACATGAACACATGAAGCTGCCTTATACTGAATCAGACCCTTGGTCCATCAAAGTCAGTATTGTCTACTCAGACCAGCAGCGGCTCTCCAGGGTCTCAAGCAGAGGTCTTTCACATCACCTACTTGCCTAGTACCTTTAACTGGAGATGCCTGGGATTGAACCTGGGACCTTCTGTATGCCAAGCAGATGCAATTACCACAATGGCAATTGCAAATGTGGCTCCCCCAGAGCCACAGAGTGAGTACCACTGACTCCCCCATTATGTCCATATGCAAGGAACACAAACCATGGGAGTAAAATACCTTTACATGCACCTGGATAAGCAAAGAAGTGACTGTGCAGGCAGCACAGTTATACCAGCGAAAGAAAACACAAGTATTATCTCCTAACATGCAACTTTCAAAGATTTTTCCAATGTTATCAAGATTACAGCAAGGTCAAGAAGTGGCTGACAATGGCCTCTCATCCATATATAAAAGAAACTCTGTAATACAAGGATGGAAGCAGCAGCAGAGAAGTGGTATTTTGAAAGTCACAGAGAATCCACATGGTTGAGCCATCACTGTTCATTCACTGTAGGTGTTTCCTCTTACCTTATAATCTCTCTTTTTCACTAACCCAGACAAGAACTTATTATTGAAATCAAAATGGCTGTAGACATCCCTTGCAGCATCTGGCCCCTGTGCCACCATTGCCGACAGCAAGGTGAGGCACAGACGAGACATTCTACGCAAATAAAATGGGAGATAGGGTGCTACTGAAACAATACATTGGCAAACAAACCAATGAAAAAAATTAAGAAATCTTAATATTAATGTTATAATGTTAACAAGGCAGCAGACATTTAGCAGTATTTGTTGTTAGTCCAAACAGAAGCAACTTATTTATAATATCATTTTTCCCCTCTCTAACTCATATTGCTTCTTTGGTCTACAAGTTTATCCCAATGGAAAACATAACAATCCTCCCTGATCAATACAAGGTAGTCATCTTGGATGTTGGAGTATATAATTTTAACTTTAAGAGAAAAAACATGATTGTCTCAATTCAGCTTGGAGGGCCACCCCTGCTACACAATTCGAAATTCTGGAGATGGAACATAGAAATTTAAGAAGGACTGAATCAAAAGACTCCCCTACTTTGTCAGTCCAGATACCAGCCCCATGTAAACTTTGCACAATTACCTTGGTGTTGAACAGTTTCACAGCAGCTGAGATATTCTGAGTCCCAGATGAATAAAAAAAAGACAAATAATATTTGTTGCTGCTATAAACTAATCTTTTAACATGAGCAGTTTTCACTGACCAAGTTAATCTCTGGTCAAACCAAAACCCTAGGGGGTCAAGAAAATCAGGAACAAAGCCTATTCCACAACACCGGCCTTCTGGATCAAGGGCGACGATTGCCACACATAGATGGTGCCAGTTCCCACTTTCCTCATATGCCTGTATGAGTATCACAATCTTACAAAAAAAACAAACCTGGTTTTTTTTTGTTATTACGTATAATTGAAAATCAAAGGCCAAGTCTTTAAACAACTCTTGATGGCTATACACCATTAAGTTTTGGTCTTGGGACTGGCCCTGTCATAAGGCAGGGTAAGGTGGCCCTCTTTAAACACTAGCTTTGTGGTTTCATTAAAAAGTAGTAAGTTTCTCTATTATTATACTGCTATCACTGTGAGGGTGGGCATTTTCTTTTTCAAGCAACAAAACGTCTTGGATCATGTTGTCCAAGAAACCAAGCTATATTTTTTATTCAATCACTTTAAGGAACATGACTGAAGAGAGCTAGGTGATCTCTCCAGTATATAAAGAAATAAAAAATACAAAGAAACAAAATTATATTTTGCCGGTGTAACAATGGTTTCTGTAACAACAGAAAAACAGGGTAGCCTGAAGACTTTTAAAACCTATGTTGATGGCCTATGTATTTAATAAACAAATAAATATACATGGAAAGTTACATAGCAATAGAACACGAAAATCTCAACTAAAAATCTAGTCTATTGAAACTCTGGGCTGTATATACAAGGGTTTTGTTCTGGTAATGGTGGAGTGTTGCTCTGACACAAGGCATGGTCAGTGCACTGCTAGCAGAATGGAATATCTGGATCCGATGCTTTGTGTATTATCCCAAGGTCAGATTCACTGGAATGGAAAGTGGGCTGTTCTCAGATGAACAGCTACAGGTTGTACTTTTGACAATGAACTTACCTATGATTTTCAGAATACAGAGCAGAATAAATTAATCTCATGTAGCTGTTGATCAGCTTCTTTACTATGTTCATCCCTACAACACGAAAATGGGAAAGATCACTCGCTGTTCGCAGCAAAATGCTTTCCAGAGCTTGAAAGATGAGCAGCATCTGCAATATATCAATATTTTAAAGGTAAAAATAGAAAAAGGAGCAAATGATGCCAAAGGGACTTGAGGAGTCATGAACTGGAGGTGGAAAGAAAGCTTCAAAATACTCTCTGGTTGTTTCCTATAATGGTCAACTAGGAACATAAAGACAACCTGTAGGTAAACAGCTTACCGTATATACCCGTGTATAAGCCGACCCGCGTATAAGCCGAGGTGCCTAATTTCTCCCCAAAAATGGGGGAAAATTAGGCACCCGCGTATAAGCCAAGGGTCGGCTTATAACCCCTCCCCCCCCCCGCAGACTTACCTTCTGGGCTCCTGGCGGTGGGAAGCGGCGGATCCGGCGGGGGTGGCCTTCCTGCAGCTGCAGGAGGCCCCCCCAGGCCGCTCCTGGCGGCGGGAAGTGGTGCGGCCCGGCGGGGGCGGCGGAGCAGCCTCCCTGCTGCCGCAGGGGGCCTCTGGAGGCCGCTCCCCGCCGAGAAAAGGCGGCAGGGGCGAGGAGCGCCCTCCACGCGGCCGCAGGGGGGCTCTGGAGGCCTCTCCCGGCTGGGAGAAGGCGGCGGGGGTGGCTGAGCTCCCTCCCCGCGGCCGCAGGGGGGCTCTAGAGGCCTCTCCCGGCCAGGAGAAGGCGGCGGGGGCGGCGGAGCGCCCTCCCCGCGGCCGCAGGGGGCCTCTGGAAGCCTCTCCCAGCCGGGAGAAGGCGGCGGGGGCGACGGAGCGCCCTCCCCGCGGCTGCAGAGGGGCTCTAGAGGCCTCTCCCGGCCGGGAGAAGGCGGCGGGGGCGGCTGAGCGCCCTCCCCGCGGCCGCAGGGGGGCTCTGGAGGCCTCTCCCGGCAGAGAAAAGATGGCGGCGGTAAGTTCCCCCCTCCCTCCCCCCTCTACCGTATTGACCCGCATATAAGCCGAGGCCGGCTTTTTCAGCCCTTTTTTTGGGCTGAAAAACTCGGCTTATACGCGAGTATATACGGTATACTGTGATATTGTCAGAACTTGCAATCAAAGCTGCAGTGCTCTGGTGAGCTCTTTTGGGACAGCAGCCCTGGACTGCAACCACACTAAATCCCAGTGCTGGACCTGAGCTTTGCATACCACTTTACACTGAAGTAGATGTTAAAGACGACTTAAAACCCACCGCTGCAGGGAAACTGGTAATTATGTACAAAAAGTTTTTAATGGCAAGCCAGCAATTTAATTAAGTGTACTCTCAACACATTTTGGTGAAGATCACATCCTTCACTGCATCCTTTCCTCCAACAGGTCACAGAGGTGACATCTTAATCAGACACACAATGGGTAGCCGTGTTAGTCTGTTTGCAGTAGTCAAAAAGGGCAAGAGTCCAGTAGCACCTTAAAGACTAACAAAAATATTTTCTGGTAGGGTATGAGCTTTCGTGAGCCACAGCTCACTTCTTCAGAACAGCTCACTTCTTCTGAAGAAGTGAGCTGTGGCTCACGAAAGCTCATACCCTACCAGAAAATATTTTTGTTAGTCTTTAAGGTGCTACTGGACTCTTCCCTTTTTGACTATCTTAATCAGAGTTACACCTTTCTAAGACCACTGACTTCAATGAACTTAGAAGGCTGTAACTCTCTTTAGAATGATATTGTAGGAATTCTCTGCTACTGGTGTTCTCTCCCCCTTTTGTAGCCCTCCCACATGCAGAGACCTACAACTCAGGGGAAAGCTGTGTATGCTTAATGTCACATGCAGAGGAAGGACTTGACTAGACTCATTTATATGAAGCACAGTACTCTTAGGGCTACCACCATAATATCCCATTCTGGGGAACAAGACAGCAAAGCTGCTATTTGCAACTTTTTAAAAAAAGGGGGGGGGGAGAGGGAATAAGTGCTGGAGCCAGATTTGGCACAAGGGCTTCACAACTAGTAAAGAATTAAAAACATGAGTTCGGATCCAAAGAACTGTGACCAGAGTTCTGCTTTGGAACATAACTTTTCTACCTCTCCCCATCTTCAGAAACTCTCTGCGCCACTCATAAAGCTGCTCCTGAGTGTCGCAGGACTCCTGGAAATAGTGTGGACTGAAACTAAACTGGGAGACCTGTGACAACTGCAAGATAATTCCACCCACACCAGCATAAGTGCCCTTAGTTCACATAGGCACACCTTGGGATCTAACCCATCATAATGCTTAAAACTACAGTTCCTGAAGTGACTGTAGGAGTAGCCTTTCTGCTCCTTGAATGTTTTTGTTGTTGTAAAGCTCTGGATGAGTGCTTTGGAACCCGAACTGCACAGACTAATTTGGAGTATGCACATCCACTTGACACTGAATTTTTTTTTAATTCACTGAATAGCACAGGTGCACAAAATCAGTGAGGAAGAGGGAATCACATCTCAACCAGCAATCTCAATAGCAACTGTTGGGGTACATGGAGGATAATCACATTGTTTGAGGTACAACACATCCACAGCTGGAAAAATGCAACAGAATTCTGGCAACTGATACCCAACCTCATAGGAAGGCAGGATAAACGCATGGATAGTAATTGCACAGATTCCCCAATCCTGCAATTAATGACCCTTTTTTACAGGCTTTGTAAAGAATCAGATGTGTACAGCGCTTTGTGCAAACAAGGCCATAAAGGTGACAATTAGTTAATGCTATTTTAACAAAAAAAAAACGTATTAATTTTTATCCTCTCCTATTGTCCTTATGTTGCAAATCATACACTGCTAATACACTTTCTACTGTAGCTGTCCACCTGCACTAAGTGAAATGCTTACCTCACTTTCTGGCCTCCTTTCACCATCTAGAAGTTTTAAAATTTCTGCACACTCAATAGAAATTTTAATGTATCCTTCCACAACATCATATTGTTCTTCTGATGGCAACAATTTAGCAATGGATATGAATGTTTCCAAACCTGGAACAAAACAAAGGTATTTTTTCTTTCATCATTCTTCATTGTAACCAACTATGGCTGACAAACATAAGAAAGGCCCTGCTGGATCAGACCCAGGCCCATCAAGTCCAGCAGTCTGTTCACACAGTGGCCAACCAGGTGTCTCTAGGAAGCCCCCAAACAAGACGACTGCAGCAGCATCGTCCTGCCTGTGTTCCACAGCACCTAATATAATAGGCATGCTCCTCTGATACTAGAGATAATAGGTATGCAGCATGACTAGTATCCATTTTAACTAATAGCCATGAATACCCCTTTCCTCCATGAATATGTCCACTCCCCTCTTAAATGGGGTTACCACACTTTTTTTTCCCAGCGATGTATTGTTTGAAAATGTTGTAAAAAACATCGCTTTAAAAGGGTTTTTGGATACCACGGCTTATAAATGGTTGGAAGACGTCTTCACAGCTAAAGGGGCCAAACAAAGTGCAAACAGTATTTTTTATAACGTTTTCAAACTTTTAATACATCGGTGGGAATACAAAGAAAGTGCGAACAGTATTTTTTTAATAACATTTTCAAACTCTTAATACATCGCTGGGAATACAAGTGCGGTAACCCCCCAAAGCCTTCCAAATGGGCAGCCATCACCACATCCTGGGGGAGGGAGTTCCACAATTCAACTACGCGTTGTGTGAAAAAATACTTTCCTTTTATCTCAGTGGGTAGCCGTGTTAGTCTGTCTGCAGTAGTAGAAAAGGGCAAGAGTCCAGTAGCACCTTAGCGACGAACAAAAATATTTTCTGGTAGGGTATGAGCTTTCATGAGCCACAGTTCACTTCTTCAGATACCGAAGGTATCTGAAGGTATATCCCCGTAAAAATATTCCTACCTGCCTTACGGCAAATGTCTCTGTACTCCTCTCTTTTATTTCCTAGTTTTCTCTGTATGTGTGTATGCATCATTGATTTGAATGAAAAAGTCATAAACACTATTTAATTTGGAATCCACTGTCTGTCTTTATTCAAGGTCTCAATAAACGGATTCTGGTATAGCTGAGTGCATCCTGCTTTATAAATACATAGTTACCGATTGCTTAAGCTAATTTCCCCATATTATAGAGCAATTCTGAAGAAGTGAGCTGTGGCTCACGAAAGCTCACACCCTGCCAGGAAATATTGTTGCTCGTCTTCAAGGTGCTCCTGGACTCTGGCCCTTTTCTAATACTAATGCTTGTCTGAATTTACTCTCCTCTACTTAAAGACAGATGGATTCACATTCTAGCTGTATCTGAAGAAGTGAGCTGTGGCTCATGAAAGCTCACACCCTGCAGGAAATATTTTTGTTCATCTTTAAGGTGCTCCTGGACTCTTGCCCTTTTGTATTACAGACAGAAAGGCAACTCAGTACAGTTGCAGTTTCATCCAGTTTCTCCTATCCTTGTTGATTGTTCCCTCTGACACCCCAGGACTCTTAGCCCAGTGACCCAGCGCACAGAGCAAGCTCGTAGCTAGGCAGAAATCCCTCCCCCGGCAGTCTGGAAGCCAATTGTTACCGGGAGATCTCTGGGGTACTGTCACATTATTTGGGGGCGCTTTTCACCCAGGCCAAACAATGCACTCTGTATCTGAAGAAGTGAGCTGTGGCTCACGAAAGCTCACGCCCTGCCAGAAAATATTTCTGTTCGTCGCTAAGGTGCTACTGGACTCTTGGCCTTGTCTAATACTAATGCTTGTCTGAATTCACTCTCCTCTACTTAAAGACAGATGGATTCACATTCTAAGCTGTATCTGAAGAAGTGAGCTGTGGCTCATGAAAGCTCACACCCTGCCAGGAAATATTTTTGTTAGTCTCTAAGGTGCTACTGGACTCTTGCCCTTTTCTGCTACTGCAGACAGACTAACACGGCGACCCACTGTGAATTAAAGACAGATGGGTTCACATTCCAGCGGTATCTGAAGAAGTGAGCTGTGGCTCACAAAAGCTCACACCCTGCCAGGAAATATTGTTGCTCGTCTTCAAGGTGCTCCTGGACTCTGGCCCTTTTCTAATACTAATGCTTGTCTGAATTCACTCTCCTCACCTTACAAGAAAGATGGATTCACATTCTAAGCTGTACCTGCAGAAGTGAGCTGTGGCTCACGAAAGCTCATACCACGCCAGGAAATTTTTTTGTTCGTCTTGAAGGTACCACTGGACTCTGGCCCTTTTCCTTTTCCCTGTTTCAGCTCTGCAAGTCCTGGAATACTGCTTTATTGGAGCACGTGGGATACAACGACCAGGTCCTGCCTGGGCCGGGATGAAGCAGGGACTGAAGGAGGCGTGAAGAAGGGGGAGATGAAGAGGGGGCTGCGGGAGGAAGAAATGCAAAGGGAGCAGCGCTCGCTGCCCAAGAAGCACGTGGCAGCAGCGCCTCGGCTCTCTCTCTCTCTCTCTCTCTCTCTCTCTCACCCTTGGCGGCGGCGGCGCCGGGCTGGCGCAACATGGCCTTGAACTGGGTGCCGGAGAACTCCTCCGCCTCGGTCTCGCGGGCCCGCTTGGGCGGCGGGCGTTTGGCCGCAGCGGGGCTTTTGCGCTTGGCGGCCATGGTCGCCGCCGCTCCACTGGGCAGCGAGCGCTCACCGGAAGCGGCCCTCGCCGCCGGAAGTGGTCCGCCGCCAGTTCCCTCCTCGAGAAACCGCGAGCGCGCGGGCGGGTTCCTAGCGAAACGGGTTCCGGCCTCAGGAGCGGCCGGCATCCCAACCCGAAGCGGGAGGTCTGAGTGGGGCGGTGGGGCGGAGCGGTCCAGCCTAGGCCCGCTGCTTTCAGCTCCGCGGAGGGTTTCCTTGCAAGGGCCTGTTCCCTTCAGATGCAGCCGCAACCCCGCCGCCCTCCCGGAGCCCCTCTTCCCCCTCCTTCTTGACAGCACCGGCCTAGGCTGGCCTTTTGCATGCACACAACGTGAGGATAATTCCCAGTGGGTCTGTCTGCAGTAGTAGAAAAGGGGCCAGAGGCCAGGAGCACCTGAAAGACTAACAAAAATTGGTTCTTGTAGGCCAGTGGTTCCCAGCCTTTTTTTGACCAGGGACCACTAGGACTTTTTTGTTGGGTGCAGGGACCCCAAGGCTCAAAATAAAAATTCCGAGGATTTGAAAATAAACTTTAATCATAACTGTTTGAATAATATTTGAATATATATATTTATATAATAAAGGTAAAGGTCCCCTGTGCAAGCACCGGGTCATTCCTGACCCATGGGGAGACGTCACATCTCGACGTTTTCTAGGCAGACTTTGTTTGCGGGGTGGTTTGCCAGTGCCTTCCCCAGTCATCTTCCCTTTACCCCCAGCAAGCTGGGTACTCATTTGACCGACCTCGGAAGGATGGAAGGCTGAGTCAACCTTGAGCCGGCTACCTGAAACCAACTTCCGTCGGGATCGAACTCCGGTCGTGAGCAGAGCTTTTGACTGCAGTACTGCAGCTTAACACTCTGCGCCACGGGGCTCCTTATTTATATAATAGAGAACTTTTAATTGACAATATTAATTTATTATGGGTTTATAACTTTGTTTCGCGGACCTTAATTTAGTTCTCGCAGACCCCTGGGGGTCCACGGACCCCTGGTTGGGAACCAGTGTTGTAGGCTATCCGGGCTTTGTGACCGTGGTCTTGTTATTTTCGTTCCTGATATTTCGCCCGCAGCTGTGGCAGGCATCTTCAGAGGAGTAACACTGAAGGACATTGTCTCTCAGTGTCAAGTGTGTAGGAAGAGTAATATATAGTCAGAAGGGGGTTGGGTTTGAGCTGAGTCATTGTCCTGCAAAAAATAACAAAGGTAATGTGCTAATCATTGTCCTGTAAGTATCCAGATAATGTGCTAAGGAGGGTGTGGTATGTTAATATGGACCTATTGTATCCTGAAGTGATCTGTTAATGTGTGAAATCCAAGGCTAATCCGCATGGCTATTGTGGACTGTAGTCTTTGTTAGTCTGGAAATAGCCATGCGGATTAGCTTTGGATTTCACACATTAACAGATCACTTCAGGGTTTCACACATACCCTGGCAGAAATATATTTTCTTAGTCTTTAAGGTGCTACTGGACTCTTGCTCTTTTCTATCGCTGTTCTGTGTGTGCGTGTAAAGTCCCATCAAGCCGCAGCCGACTTATGGCGACCCCTTTTTGGGGGGTTTTCATGGCAAGAAACTAACAGAGGAGGTTTGCCAGTGCCTTCCTCTGCATATCAGCCCTGGGATTCCTTGGTGGTCCCCCATCCAAATACTAACCAGGGCGGACCTCCTCGGCTTCCTGTCCTGAAAAACTCCATATTAACATACCACACCCTCATTAGCACATTATCTGGATTCTTACAGGACAATGGTTAGCACATTACCTTTGTTACTTTTTGCAGGACAATGATTCAGCTCAAACCCAACCCCTTTCTGACTATATATTACTCTTCCTACACACTTGACACTGAGAGACACTGTCCTTCAGTGTTCCTCCTCTGAAGATGCCTGCCACACTGCTGGCGAAACGTCAGGAAAGAAAATACCAAGACCATGGTCACACAGCCCGGATAACCTACAAGAACCAGCTGACCTCTCTGTTCCGTAGTGTTCCTTAAATTCAGTAATCCCAGTTCTGTGATCCTGGAGCACCATGATCTATATGACTTTAACTGTGAGGCAGCTGCTGACGGGAGATTTGGGAGGGAGGCTTGTACCCAACGATTGTCTGTTACCTTCTAGCTCTGCTATTTGATAGGAAAACACTTAGCTGCTTAACTAAAATTTTCACCCTATACACAAGATGTCACCATTGTACTCTACATTGTAAGATTGATTAATTCCGGATAACTAGAACATTTAGCACATTAGAGTCGCTATTTGCCATCCTGCCATAGATTCTATCCCTACAATGTTCTCTTATGATATATTGTGCTGGAAAAGAATTGTGCAGACTTGACGCTCAGCATACAAAATAACTTCAGAGGGATGCTTTTGAACTTTTTTTATTACTAAGAAAATAAAATGTAAAAATTTGTCCTTGAAAATGAGAATGATGTGCCTGTTTCTTCATCATATGTTTAGTTATTGCCACTTACCTATATTTAGCTATTACCGCTTACCTATATTTAGTTGTGGAATGGCGTTTCAAAGTTAGCAGTGTTCATATTTCTCCAAGTGGTAATTAATACGTATAATTCGTTAAGGTCTAGGTCCCTCCTTTGCTCAAAAGGTACATTCAAATGTGTCATTCCCTAGTTGACAAGCTCTTTGCATCTTACTGATTGAGCCCAGGTCATTTTTTTTCTACATTTGCTTTTTAACTTTTAAAGAAACCATTATGCTATTTCCATTATGCTATTTCCAGCAGCAAGACCATTTTGCAGAGGGCTGCACCTCATCCATTAAATGAAAGGATATTGAGCTACTGGTAATGAATAAGGATTGCATAAATATCATGCTACAGTTAAAGCACACAGTTACTGTTAAACACTATCTTAAGGAAGAGCAAACCATCAATGGCTGCAATGCTAAGAACATTTTCCTGGGAGTAATCCCTATTGAATAAAATGGGGCATTCTGCCAAGTAGATTTCCTTAGGATTGCTCCCAAAACATCCCTGCACATTAGTTAATACAGGACACCCTCCAGCCACTGTTAAGCATTTTAATTTCAATGGAAGAGTTAGAAAGCAACCTTTGGTAGGTCTACTCACAATCCTACTTGGGTCTATTCAATAGGGTTTACTCCCAGGAAAAATGTTTTTAGGATTAAGTACATGCTTCAGTCAGTCCCACCAAAATCAATGAGACTTGCAGTGCAATCCTAAACAGTGTGACAACTTTCTTCCAAACACCCATTGAAGTCAACGGGTTAGAAGAATGTAACTCTGCTTGTATAATAAGACAACAGTCTTTCATTGCAACAGTCTTTCATTGCAATATCAGAACAGTAAATAAAAACCTTTGATTAGATTGCAGAGGATCAGATGTTAGGAAGATGCTTCATATAAAATCACAAAATCAGACTAATATGCAACATGTACTACGTATCATATCACTACTCCAAAAAATTGTGAAGGCAGGTAAGACACATATGGAAAATTTGGGCTTGCTAAGGCAGGAGTTTATGCAATTGTCGATTCTATAATCAGTACAAAAGCGCTTGAGAGTTTCTTTCATTAGGATTCCCAACCCCAGTTTAATAGGAACATCCCTCCCCCACCTGTCTCCCCCCTTTTCAATTAAAAGCCCTAACCAAAAGTAATTCTGTTTTCCCTTCTTGAAACAAACAGGGTCTGGCTTCATGAACGCAAAGCACAATCAGTGCAACCTGTGCAGATTCAATTTTATAATGTATATAAAAATTAGAATTTGGAGTACGTTTGTTAACAGAAACGGTATATAAAATAAAAAGTTGTCTGGACTGCTGTTTTTATTCCCATTTCCATAGAAACTGAGGCTGAATCTAAAAACATGGGATGCCTTGTTTTAAGTAACCACCATATAGTAATTATTTTAAACCACTTGCTTTGTTTCAACTAGCCTGACATTCATTTCCATAGAAACAGTCCAAGAGATGGCATCAGAGTTGTTAGAACTTTTTTTGTAGATTTACTCAGTGTCAAAGAGCAGGGAAATAAAGTCCTTTAAAAGGTCCTCACTGGTGAGGAAAAGCTTTCCCCCCTATGATTGGATTCAGACAAAGAAAAGGGCTGAGACAATTTTTTAAAAGGTGCAGCCACATCAGCTATCTTTGAAGAACAGACAGAGACCCCCACAACCTAAAGTGCTCCGTTACTATTATGGTGCAAGAATTGTACCCAGTTGTAAACATCTTAGTGTCTACTATAGTCTGCCTCTTGTTCTTCCTATTTTTCCACCCTGTTGCTTTCCTTTTATAAAACTGACAGCATTAATTTCACTTGGATCAATATAGAGCAAAACGTGACAAAAGTTTCAATAGGCAAGGCAAAGAGAAACTGAAAAAGTAAGGAATGTAGATGTAAGATTAAAATTGCTTTGTAACTGTGAGATTCCTAGCCGGTTATAATGGCAAGCAGATATATTGCGGATATAGTAAAACTGTTTTTGCTTTCCTCCTGACTTTCTTTTTTTAAGTGCAATGATTTGAATAAATAAGACACTTTTAATAGATGCCGAATTCGGGGTTTTCAGTTGGTCAGGACTCTGATGAAACTGAGAAATAGTCATTCCTTTAATATGTGTCTGAATGAGAATAATATTAATTTGGGAAATATGAAAACAAAACCTGCATAAATACACAAATGAAAGCTGTTTTTCTAATACCTGCCAATGTGTTGCCAGAATGTTTACAAAATGTATTAGAAGTTAAATGCGATTGCTTTTGAAAGGACTGTGTAGCTTACCTTAAAATCCACTTTCGCAGACAAACACTAACAGCTACTTAAACACAAGCAATGTTTGAAAGCTTATTACTATACAAATGTGAGCGTTTGGTGAGTATACAACTGGCCTATAAATCAATAACAAGAAACCCACAAGTCATCACTCAAAGTAAAAGTATATCTGTATATTTATTTTGTTGGAAGCCACCTTGAACCCAGCAGTGTAGGAGGGCAGGGTATAAATTTAACAAACAAATAAAAATACATCATGTTATTAAAACCCACAAAAGTATTTATAGGATTTAAGGACAAACAACAACAAAAACCTCTATTATGCTTAAGACATAATTACACAATAATGGTCTTCTTAAGCAGAGTTACAAGTCCACTGAAGTCAATAGGCTTTACAACCACAGAGTCTCTTTCCCTATCTCAGTGTATGATGGAAGCTTGCTGGGAGATCTTAGGCCAGCCACACACCCTCAGCCTGTCCTACCTCACAGGGTTGTTAGGATAAAATGAGAGAACAATGTAAGCCATTTTGGGACTCCATTGGATAAATAATGTAATAAATAAATAAATGTAAAATAAATAATGTAAAAATAATGAATACATAAAGTAAAAAATAATACATAATAAATGTGGATTGGCTTTTATATTGGGGCTTCGTCGTACCAAACAAAACTGCTATATGAAAGGCAGGAATTAACATACTAGCATGGATTTTCTAACATCAGTTTCATAGCTGTTATAGGTAAAGGTCCCATGTGAAAGCACCGGGTCATTCCTGACCCATGGGGTGACATCACATCCCGACGTTTTCTAGGCAGACTTTGTTTGCGGGGTGGTTTTCCAGTGCCTTCCCCAGTCATCTTCCCTTTACCCCCAGCAAGCCGGCTACTGATTTTATAGACCTCAGAAGGATGGAAGGCTGAGTCAACCTTGAGCCGGCTACCTGAAACCAACTTCTGTCGGGATCGAACTCAGTTTGTGAGCAGAGCTTGGACTGCAGTACTGCAGCTTACCACTCTGCGCCACAGGGCTCCTATACTCAGTTCCAAAACACATATTCCTGACATTTGAGAAGCGGTTCTAAACCAAGATTGATCTCCACACCTGTCTTTAAGGAGGTCAGGAAAGATGACTATGCTATGATATTACCCTTGAGCACAGGGATGCTGCAATTACATTTGGTAGGTACGTTCTGTGTATGTGTTGGAAAAGTGCAGAAATCTTCTGTGACCCCTTCATATATCATGTTTTTTCTGCAACAGTAATAATCACTATATTGAAAAAAAAATATTTTGTCATTTGTGAAATACTGTGCAGGTTTTTTTGGCATGGCTGACGGTGTGGCTTTACTCCTGAGGGTGCACCTGTTTCTTCTCTGTTGAGATTGTTTGGGCATCATTTTTTAAAATTAACCTCCTGCCTTTCTTCCATTATTATTATTTATTATTGTTGTTATTTTGATGATGATGATATATTTTGATTTGTATCCCGCCCCCTCGCAGTGTGGCATCCCAGGAGGCCTCTCTCTCATCTGACCCCAGACCCAGGTCTGCTGTGTCACGTGAGAGCCAGCGTGGTGTAGTGGTTAAGAGTGGTGGTTTGGAGCGGTAGACTCCGATTTGGAGAACCAGGTTGGATTCCCCATTCCTTCTCATGAGCAGGGGAGGCCAATCTGGTGAACTGTGGATTTGTTTCCCCACTCCTATACACGAAGCCAGCTGGGTGACCTTGGGCCAGTCACAACTCTCTTAGAGAGCTCTCAGCCCCACCTACCTCACAGGGTGTCTGTTGTGGGGAGCGGAGGGGAAGGGAACTGTAAGCCGGTTTGATTCTTCCTTAAGTGGGGGAGAAAGTTGGCATATAAAAACCAACTCTTCTTCGGTGCTATTTAAGTAAAAGGTAAAGGTCCCCTGTGCAAGCACCGGGTCATTCCTGACCCATGGGGTGACATCACATCCCGATGTTTACTAGGCAGACTTTGTTTTACAGGGTGATTTGCCAGTGCCTTCCCCAGTCATCTTCCCTTTACCCCCAGCAAGCTGGGTACTCATTTCACCGACCTCGGAAGGATGGAAGGCTGAGTCAATCTTGAGCCGGCTACCTGAAACCGACTTCCGTAGGGATCGAACTCAGGTTGTGAGCAGAGCTTTTGACTGCAGTACTGCAGCTTAACACTCTGTGCCACGGGGCTCCTTCAGTGCTGACCTGGATGGCCCAGGCTAGCCTGATCTCATCAGATCTCAGAAGCTAAGCAGGGTCAGCCCTGGTTAGTATTTGGATGGGAGACCACCAAGGAAGTCCAGGGTTGCTGTGCAGAGGAAGGCACTGGCAAACCACCTCTGGTAGTCTCTTGCCGTGAAAACCCCAAAAGGGGTCAGCCATAAGTCGGCTGTGACTTGAAGGCACTTTACACACACACACAATGCACTTTCGATGCACTTTGAAGGTGGATTTTCCTGTGAACTGGCAAAATCCACTTGCAAACGATCGTTAAGGTGCAGTGAAAGTGGACCAAATAAGTGCCTTATTTGGGGTGTGTAAATAGCACCTTCTTCTCTTCCTTCTCTCCAGCCCCGGCCCGGCAAAACGCCGCGTCTGTCCCCCAGCCGGGCATTTCTGTCCGGGGTCTCTGAAGCCAGCCATTGCGACAGCCGGCATCGCCCAAAAGTGGGACGCGCGGTTGCATCCGCCTCCCCGCGGGCGCTCCAACAGCCCGACAGAAGCGACCAGCAGCCCCTGCTAGAAGAGGGGGGCTTTTCACCCATGCCAAATGTGACAGCACCCCAGAGATCTCCCGGTAACAATTGGCTTCCAGACTGCCGGGGGAGGAATTTCTGCCTAGCTCCGAGCCTGCCCTGTGCGCTGGGTCACTGCGCTAAGAGTCCTGGGGTGTCAGAGGGAACGATGAGCAAGGCTAGGAGAACCTGGACGAAACCGCAACTCTACTGGGTCGCCTTTCCGCCTGTAATACAATCAGGTGCGCATAACCGGTCGATGCATCGTCATAACCTGAACTGGGATCACTCTCTCTTCCCCAGTGCAGTCGGGACTCAAGAGCTTTCTGCCCATTCGGGCCTCCGGGCCAGCAGCCGCAAATAAACTGAGGGCGAAAACGCACGGTCGCTGGAGCCTCCTTTCTTCCCTGTTCCAGCCAGGATGCAGCCAGGATCGAACGCGCGGACGTTCCTTCGAACGCACGAACGTTCCTTCGAACGCGCGGACGTTCTTCCCTGTTCCAGCCAGGATTCAGCCAGGATCGAACGCACGAACGTTCGAAGAACGTTCGTGCGTTCGATCCTGGCTGAATCCTGGCTGAACGTTCTTCGAACGTCCGTGCGTTTGATCCTGGCTGCATCCTGGCTGGAACAGGGAAGAAAGGAGGCTCCGGCGCCCGTGCCTTTTCGCCCTGGCTGTCTTGATAACGCTCTGGGGTCTCCCCCGCCAGCCCCTGCTTGGCTGCAACACAAGCCGGGCACTTCCGATGCGCTTCGCAGCTGGGTTTTTGCCGCACGGAACGGCCAGATCTCCGCAAGCGGTTGCAAAAGCGCACCGGGAGCGCCCGTTTGGAGAGGTCGGGCGGAGGGGGGGGGGGAGACGGGCGTCTCGATCGCGCGACAAACCCACGGCGGAGCCTGCCGGGGGTCCACGGCCCAGGCGGCAGCCCGATCCCCCCTCCCTGCCCAGCCGCCTGCCGCTTTCCCAGCCCGGGGGGGGGGGGGAGGCAGGCAGGCAGGCGGCGCCGGCACTTCCTCCTCCTCCTCCTCCTCTCCGGGGAAAGTGCGCCAGCCCTGCCTCTCCTCCCAGGTGCCCAGCTCTGCCCGCGGGAAGGGGCTGCCAGCCGGGGGGCGCCGCCGTCATGTGACCCGGGAGGACCCCCCCCTCCTCCTCCTCCTCCTCCTGCGCACCATGAGCGAGCGGGAGGCTGCCGGGCAGCAGGCGAGGCGGAGGCTGCCGGCTGAGTCGGGGCTGCTGCTGGAGCTGCTCCTGTGCCTGGGGCTGCTCTGCGGCCGGGAGATCGCCGCCCTGGCCGACTTCTCCGGTAAGCCCGGCTCTTCTCACCCAGGGGGTGGCCGCACTTGGGATTCCCGGCGATGGGTGAAGCGTTTGAAAGCGGTGATGGAAAACAGCGCTTGGAAAGGGGTTTTGGACACCGCGGCTTATAAACTGGTTGGAAGACGTCTCCGCAGCTAAAGGGGACCGAGCAAAGTGCGAACAGTCTTTTTTTTTAATAACGTTTTCAAACTCTTAATACATCGGTTCTTGTAGGTTATCCGGGCTGTGTAACCGTGGTCTTGGAATTTTCTTTCCTGAACTCTGACCGTGAAAGCCTTTGACAATATCTTAATACATCGCTGGGAATACATAGAAAGTGCGAACAGTCTTTTTTTATAACATTGTCGAAGGCTTTCACGGTCAGAGTTCATTGGTTCTTGTAGGTTATCCGGGCTGTGTGACCGTGGTCTTGGTATTTTCTGTCCTGACGTTTCAGCAGCAGCTGTGGCCGGCATCTTCAGAGGAGTAACACTGAAGGACAGTGTCTCTCAGTGTCAAGTGTGTAGGAAGGGTAATACATAGTCAGAAAGGGGTTGGGTTGAGCTGAATCATTGTCCTGCAAAAAGTATCAAGGTAATGTGCTAATCATTGTCCTGTTTAACATACCACACCCTCATTAGCACATTATCTTGATACTTACAGGACAATGATTAGCACATTACCTTTGAAATGAAAGAAAATACCAAGACCACGGTTACACAGCCCGGATAACCTACAAGAACCAGTATTTTTTATAACTTTTCAAACTCTTAATACATTGCTGGGATTACATAGAAAGTGCAAACAGTATTTTTTAGAACGTTATCAAACAATACATCAGTGGGAATACATAGAAAGTGCGAACAGTATTTTTTATAACACTTTCAAACTCTTAATACATCGGTGGGAATACATAAAAAGTGCGAACAGTCTTTTTTATAACAGTTTCAAACTCTTAATATATCGGTGGGAATACAAGTGCAGTAACTCCTAATGTGTCTATCTGAAGAAGTGAGCCGTGGCTCACGAAAGCTCATACCCTACCAGAAAATATTTTTGTTAGTCTTTAAGGTGCTACTGGACTCTTGCCCTTTTCTACTACTGCAGACAGACTAACACGGCTACCCACTGTGAATTACCCTAGTGTGTGTGTGTGTGTTTAAAGTGCCATCAAGTCGCAGCCGACTTATGGCGACCCCTTTTGGGGGTTTCCATGGCCAGAGACTGACAGAGGTGGTTTGCCAAGGCCTTCCTCTGCACAGCAACCCTTGACTTCCTTGGTGGTCTCCCATCCCAATACTAACCAGGGCCGACCCTGCTTTTTTAAGAAGAGGCTAGATGGCCATCTGTCAGCAATGCTGATTCTGTGACCTTAGGCAGATGATGAGAGGGAGGGCATCTTGGGCATCTTCTGGTCGCTAGGTGTGGGGGGGAGGTAGTTGTAAATTTCCTGCATTGTGCAGGGGGTTTGACTTGATGGCCCTGGTGGTCCCTTCCAACACTATGGGGGTTACTGCACTTTGTATTCCCAGTGATGTATTAAGAGTTTGAAAATGTTATAAAAAACTTCTCTTTAAAAGGGTTTTTGGACACCACGGCTTATAAATGTTTGGAAGACGCCTTCACAGCTAAAGGGGCCAAACAAAGTGTGAACGGTATTTTTTATAACGTTTTCAAACTCTTAATACATCGATGGGAATACATGCGAACAGTATTGTTAATAACATTTTCAAACTCTTAATACATCACTGGGAATACAAGTGCGGTAACCCCCTATGATTCTATGATTCTATGCTTAGCTTCTGAGATCTGAGGAGATCAGGCTAGCCCGGGCCATCGAGGTTAGGGCTACAATACAATACAATACCTTTAGTGGCATCTTAAAATAGTAAAACGCCGCACAGCTGGCATAAAAGAATAGGATAAAATAATAATTATTATTCATTTAAAAAGATAGTTTATCAATTGGAGTTAAAAGTTTGTGGTGTGTTTGAGCTCTCTTGAAATGCATGATCTTTGGAGAGTCTCCCAATGAGGGCTGTAGCTAAAAAGGAGGCTACTGGAGCAGTGAGATTCCTGTCCTGGTCTGCTAGGAGGAAGCGAGTTAGATCGCTTCTTGGTCTTGTACTTCGAGTATCTGGCATGTGGCGAAACATTAAATGGCATTTCTTCTCACCTCCGCATGTCCTGGGACCTGTGGCGGACTGGCCAGGGGGCCAGCTCGCCCAATGGCAAGTGGGGCCCCTGAAATGTTAGGCGATATGTAGCCTGAAGAGGAGAAGGCTGAGGGGAGACAAGATGACCAGCTTCCAGTACTTGAAGGGCTGTCATATGGAGGAGGGTGCCGAGTTGTTTTCTGTTGCCCCAGGAAGTCGGACCAGAACCAACGGGTTTGGGACGTCATCCTTTATCTCACAAAGAACTGTAAAAGTTAATTGTGCCATTGCAAGAGACTTAGAACAATCCATCTTTTGAAAGGACTACAGAATATTCATAAGATGAATTATTTTCTTTTGGTACTTAGTAAAGTGGTTGAAACTTTGGAGCTGGTTAATAGTCACTGTAAAAATATTCTAAAACAAAAATAAAAAAGAGTTTCCGTCTTGACATTAGGAAGAATTTTCTAACAGTTAGAGCGGTTCCTCAGTGGAACAGGCTTCCTCGGGAGGTGTTGAGCTCTCCTTCCCTGGAGGTTTTTAAGCAGAGGCTAGATGGCCATCTGTCAGCAATGCTGATTCTATGACCTTAGGCAGTTCATGGGAGGGAGGGCACCTTGGCCATCTTCTGGGCATAGAGTAGGGGTCACTGGGGGTGGGGGGGGGAGGTAGTTGTGAGTTTCCTGCATTGTGCAGGGGGTTGGACTAGATGACCCTGGTGGTCCCTTCCAGCTCTATGATTCTATGTTAAAAATGTTAATGACCTTTTAGTAGCTTGAAAATATAATAGAAGTTCCAATACTATTACTTTATGCAACTAAAATTTTAATTGTACCTTTTTTCCACGTATGTATTTTTTGAAAATTTTATTTATTTCTTATAAAAATTAAATGATAGCCATATAGTTGTTTGTCTCCTGGCAACCAATATTTTTAGACCCAGTCCGCCACTGACCAAGACCAGTCCACGACGGGCACATCAGAAGGGGACTGGGGAAGAGGGTAGGGAGGGCAGACCTCCCTTGAATCCCGGTAATAGCACCTACAGAACTTCCTTTCGGCATATGAACAGAGTGAAGTAAGATATTCACATTGTACCGGCAGAACATACAACAGGTGAAGGTTTTCTCTGGCATGAAGAGAAAGTATTACTGATCAGATTTCTTCCTGTTATTCAGATGTTAAATGTTCCACAGTCTGACAAGAAGCAAACAACAAACATAGCACTGATACCAGTATATTTTGCTAAAGGAAGAATGTATCCTAGCTCATTACCAGATTTTCCAAGGTTTAAAAAAATATATATAGAAGAAGAAAAGTTGATTTTTATATGCTGACTTTCTCTAACACTTAAGGGAGAATCAAATCGGCTCACAATCACCTTCCCTCCCCCTCCCCACAACACACACCGTGTGAGGTAGGTGGGGCTGAGAGAGCTGTGACTAGCCCAAGGTCACCCAGCTGGCTTTGTGTGTAGGAGTGGGGAAACAAAACCAGTTCACCAGATGAGCCTCTGCCGCCAAGCAAGCGCCCATATAATTGCAACCTTAGTCATGTTCAAGGGGCCACAAATTTTGTCTGAATCTCATGTCTTTTTTGTACCCCTGCTTTGCAAAGGTTGGTTAGTGTGTATATCACAGAATGATCTTGTTTTACAATATTTGCTCAAATGCAAGACTAGGTCCCCCCCCCACGTATGCCATTTAAAAAAAAATTGCAGGTATGTTCAGTAATATTTTTATGTGTGTGTATAACATGAGCCCCATGGTGCAGAGTGGTAAGCTGCAGTACTGCAGTCCAAGCTCTGCTCACGACCTGAGTTCAATCCTGACGGAAGTTGGTTTCAGGTAGCCTGCTCAAGGTTGACTCAGCCTTCCATCCTTCTGAGGTCGGTAAAATGAGTACCCGGCTTGCTGGGGGTAAAGGGAAGATGACTGGGGAAGGCACTGGCAAACCACCCCGTAAACAAAGTCTGCCTAGGAAACGTCGGGATGTGACGTCACCCCATGGGTCAGGAATGACCCGGTGCTTGCACAGGGGACTTTATATTTATAAAATATTAGGGAAAATCAGCCAAGTGCTCAGCACACTAAACCCTGAATAAACTGGAATACTTGGATGTACTTGATAATTATTTTTATTTAAGAGCTGTGGCCCATCCTGCTACGATCCCTTGCAGCTAGATAGGGCTTGCCACCTGATACCCAAGTGCAACATTATGTCAGTATCACAGACAATTGCACGGAGTACCAGTTTATTTAGTAGAATTAAATCAGTTCTTGGATGTAAGCCTTTAGCCTTTTCAAGCAGTTTTAGTCCAAATCTGTTTAAACTCAAGTACTGAGTTAGCAGATTTGTGGATTAGAGCCATAGAAATGAGTGCCTGAAGACACTAATATTTGTACTAGTTGAATTTATTTGTTGAATTTGGTTGCTTGTGCTGTGTGTTTCAGCCTCATTGTCCTTTATCCCACTTTGTGTTCAGTTCATGAACACGTGATGATTATCAGCATTTGCTGGTTATTTCCACCTGCATGCCTTGTTAGCCACTACCCTCCAGTTTTGGCAACCCAATTGCAGGCTTATTATCATACCAGCAGTAACTGGTGAGGGAAACATACTCTTCCTAGTGCTCTAATGGCAAAGTTAAAGGCAGGATACAGATCTTCAGTCCTTGTGTTGCTGTGGTTGTGGAGATCCCATTGCTCCAGCCTTTTCCAGTGTCCCATCATGAAGACATCTGAGACTGCATTAGGAAGGAGGTGATGGTTCCTTAACTGTGATAATAGTAGCGAATGAAACACAGGTAGCATCCATTATGGAACAAGGTCTGATAACCTTGTACACAAGAATGGGATTGCCAGTATTTTTGTTCATCCAGTGCTCCTGTGCCTTGAATGCTGCATGGTAGATAAAGGAGCAATAGGTCCAACCATTCCCATTACTGTGTTTCCATGCTGTACCTGTTACACTGCTGTCTGTCATTCACTCTGCTGTGTGGGGGATATTGCTATTGTCTATTGATTTAGGGAAGGTTAAGCTGGTATACTGTTAACCATAATTACAAGGGATGAGTGAGACACTTTATGGTATTCGTTTTTTACATGGAATGTGGGGAGGGGGATAGTGGAGTTGCTGGTGTTAAATTTGTGGAATGCCTTGCCTGATAAGTCTTCCTTATGGGAGCTTTTTGAGCGATTCTTGATGATGTTTGTGTTTAGAGTCCCAAGGCAGGTTCTGAGAAAATTAGTGTTATTTATCTGCTGTTCAGTTCCTGGTTCTCCCTAGCTGCTGGGTATCTGTTGTTTGTGTAAAGTACCTGGAAATCACCAAAGTTTTTGTCAGCAAATTTCCACTTGTGTGCTTCTAATTAATTAAGCATGGGTTGTAATCATGTTGCCCCATGCCACATTTTAATATGAAGTGTACCACAAGTGTACCATCATGCCAGCATAATGGTTTTATATAGGCATAGCACTGTGCTCCAGCACAAAATGGTTTAGAAATGATCCTCTACTGTCCAGTGGGTGTAAGTCAAGGTTGGAACTAGGGCTGTACATATTGATATATATCCGAACCAAAAATAAACCCAAAATTAGCCATTTCGGCAATATTTGGGTTTTGGGTCGACTGAATACCAAAACATAGGAATCTGCCCAACGCCGAATAGGCTATTCCCCAAAAAAGCCGAATAGGTATTCAGCTTCTCGGGTTTCAGCTATTTGCCTTCTGCGGAGTCTCTATTTTGTGGCCTTTGTGTTTAAAGGAGAGATATCTCCATTCTTTGTATTCCTACCCCCTGGCTGGTTTCCAGAGCAGCAGGGAGCAGGCATGTTGGAGTGGCCAATAGGAAGTCTCACTGGAACTTCCCATGCGGCCAATGGCAGCAGTGCATTTTGCATTGCTACAAAGCCAGCTGGTGCAATGTACCTGGTTTGCAACAGAGGACAACCTAGAGAGGAGGAGGGAAGAGGGCCAGGAATTCTCAGTGGCCCATAGGAACCCAGGTAAGGAAGAACAGTGTTCTTTTACCAATCACACCCTGACCTGCTGGATTTCAACCTGCTGTTTGGGTTGGATTCCTTCCTGCCTGCTGCCTGGAGGAGAAGACATTGAAGAGTTTGAGATATCATCGTTTTCCTTTCAAACAAGTTGTGTTTTGGCTGTTTGGTGTCTTCTTGTGCGACTTTGCAATGTTTTCCTATGGAGAATGGGGCAACCACTTTGAGACCCCATAAAATTGGACTCCCTGACCCAATCTTCACCAAACGTCAGGGTTCATGCAAGGAGAGTTCCTTCAAGCTACCCTGAAAATTTGGGAACTCTACCTCCAGAAACGCCCCCACAGGCGCTTCAAAAATATTTGTCCATAGACTATAATCGGCCCACTTTTTTCGGTAAACCCAGAAATGAGCCGAATAACAATATTTACTGGTATGGGTATTCAGCATATTTTGGGTTTACTGAAAAAATCAGGCCCAATAAACCCAAACCCAAAATTTACTGAGCGGGCTGATCTTTCCCCTAAATTGGCAACATAGGTATTATGGGCCAGCTTGGAGCCAGATGCCTGGATTGTCGTTCCAAGATATTTGAATTGGGTTACCTGTTCCAACCTATGGCCGTTTATGCTCCATCTCCTATAATTATGGCGATTACCAAAAGCCATTACTTTTGTTTTGTCATAATTAATAGTCAGGCGTTCCTTCTCACAGAACGTTTCCACTCTCACTAGCGCCCTCCTTAGGCCAACTGGGGTTCTTGAAAGAAGTACTGCGTCATCGGCATAGAGCAGAATATGAATATGCCTGTCCGCTAGTTTAGGTGGATGTAAATCCGGTGCGTTCAAGGAACTGACTATGTTATTTATTTATATAATAGGCAAATAGCAGGGGGGCGAGTAAACAGCCCTGCCTAACTCCTCTATAGGTGTTTATGGGGACATTAAAATGTCCTCTCCTATTGCACCTGACTCTCCTTTTCAGAAATCCTAAACTTTCATATTAAGATTACCAGGTGACATACTTTCCTGGGTCAATTTTTTGTCCGCTCAGTGTGATTCTAGCATCATTTCTACATCTCAGTGGGTTTAGGGCTGAACTCTTTTACTGCCTGTATCCCTAATCACCCCCCACAACCATCATTTTTAAGCCTTCCTCTGTCTGCTATGCCAGGCTGAATTAAAGAATAGTATGTTTACCTTTTTGTCCTCTTTGAAATGAGTATAAAATTGGGCTGTTAATTCTGAGCTGAAAATAGGTCAGTTATTAAACACAAAATATCCTATTTTCGGAGGGCTAAGGGTTGATGCAATTTGTGCCATCATTTGGAAGTATATGTCATACAAGAAGCAAAGTACACTAGAACAATAAGGTGTATCAAAAATTGGGCTGTATTGTAAACCGCAAATTGAAAACACCACTTGAACCCATAATGTGAACAAATGTGACAAGCATACAATTGTAAACAATATTAAATGTACCAATGGTAAGTGTATAAAATACACAGAGAAATAAACTGTATAAATGTATAAATATATAACACATCAAAAATGCAGTCTTTATTTTTCTGTATTTTATACTCTTGTGCATTGAATATTGTTTACAATTGTATACTTGTCATATGTATTCATGTTGTGGTGTTGTCAATCTGCAGTGTATAATACATCCCTATTTTTTATATTCTTGTACTTTGTTTTTTCATTCCTTATGAGTATATATTATACTAGAAGACATTTTGATATAGATCTTTGTTGCCATCGTGACTGGTTTTAGAGGATCAAATGGAAGCTTGCTGGGTGACCTTGTGCCAGTCACACGCTCTCAGCCTGACCTGCATCACAGGGTTGTTATGAGGATAAAATGGAACAGAAGAGAATGGTGTAAGCCAGTCTGGGTGAAAGGTGGGGTATAAATGAAGTAAGTAAATAAATAATGATCTACCTCATAAATTTGTCAAATAAGGATACAAATTCCTTTATTTTTCCATGGCTACACTATTTATATTTATTTGGACCATCTCATTGAAATCAACATTACTTGTGTGAGTATAATGTGCTGTCAAGTTGCAGCCAACTTATGGCAACCCCAGCAAGGGGCTTTCAAGGCAAGTAAGAAGTAGATGTGGTTTGCCATTGCCTTCCTCTGCAGAGTCTTCTTTGGTGGTCTCCAGGTACTGACCCTGCTTAGCTTCTGAGATCTGATGAGATGGGGCTATACCATGCTTCCTTCCCTCCCCAGTATTACTTACTTTTAGGTAAACATGACTGGGATTGGGTGTAAGACATGAGACCTTGTGAACCTAAAGCATTTGTTTAGAAGTAAGATTTAAATTGATCTTACTGTTAAACCAGTTGCATTAAATTTACAGTGTTAATCAGCTCATTGGAGCCACCCAGGGATGAAGGAGATGTTTTTGCAAAAAGGGGAAAACCCCATCTTTGCAGAAAAATCCAAAACCTATAGGAGGGGTTTAAAAAACCCAAATCACAGAAATGTGATTTCAACCTGAGGGGGGAAAAAGCCAACCAAAACCTAATGCAAAGAACTGTTGTGAGATCTTAGGTGTGGGGGGGAGGTTGTTTGTTTTTGTTTTTTTGCTGTCAAGTTGCAGCCAACAACCCCGTAGGGTTTCCAAGACAAGAGGCATCACTGTGGCTCTCTCCATCACTGTAGTGCTGAATTAGCTGAAAGGTTTATGACGCTCCTATTACATCAGCGAAAGGTTTTGCTCAATGAATTGAAAAGGGCCATAAGATACTCCTTCCTAGGAAGGAGGCTTCAGCATTATTGTTTGGGATTGCCTAGCAATTCTAAAATGCCTCTGAGATCATACCACATATCCTCGCAAGCTCTCAGCAACCATTTTGGCATTGCCAGGAAACCTTGAATGCTGATTAAGATACTGCAAAATTCTGGTGGTATAAAGTGTGTGTGTGTGTGTGTGTGTGTGTGGTTTTTTTTAATGAACTATTATGCCTCTCCAGACCTGCTTGAGGAGGCTGTCAACTAAAACAATTAAATTGTTGAATTTGCTGAAGGGGAAGAAGACATGGAGACTGCAAAGTAGAATAGGGTTGCCAACTCTTGCTTGGGAAATTTCTGGGGATTTAGGGGAAGTTCCTGGGAGTTTGCAGAAGAAGCTCAGCAGGGATGTGATTCCATACAGTCTGTGAACCTGCCATCTTCTTCAGGCGAACTGATCTCTATAGTCTGGAGATCAGTTGTAATTCTGGGAGAACTCCAGGCCCCATCTTGAGGTTGGCAACCTTAGGAGTGATGGAGAGTTATGAGGGGATGGAAGGGGATAGTAGAGTCAGCAAAAAAAGGAGAGAGCTGGAGTAGATAGAGGAAAATAAGGGCAAGGAGACAGTGACAAGAGAGGGGAGTTTCCATATCCCCATAAATTATTGTGGGTTTCCTGCATGTATGTTTTAATTTTCTGAAAATCCAGCAGTCTGATCTATGGGAAACTGAGATGTTTCTAATACATTTTACTAGAACAACAAAACTGGATCTGGATCAGAAAAACCTGGCATCATATAAATACAAATGAGAGACTTCAAGGAGTCACTGGGGAATCTCATTTCCCCATTCCCTTTCTCACTCTAGCTTTTTCCTCTTTGCCTCCTCCAGGCAGTATTTGCAGCCTCTCTCCTTCTCTCTCTTCCACTTGCCCACTTAACTTTTTTTGTTTTTCCCACTGGCAGCTTCTGCTCCCCTCATTCATTCCCCATGCACGCACCTTTTTCTGTTCCCTTTCCCATCTTGATCTTTCTATTCCTTTTATCTTGTTTCCTTCTTCACACTCCATCTTTCCCTTCCCTTCTTCCTATATTTTAGTTTCCCCCATCTGTCTCTCTGCTTCCCTCCCCTGCACTGATGCTGATGCTTGGAAGCCTCAACAGTATGCCTAGAAACCCCCAAAATGGCAGACATTAGTGAAGCTCAGTGCGAACACGGATGAGACACTGGGAGTTCCATGTCCAGCCCAGCATTTTCAAAAATACAATTATCAAGTGTCTGGGGGCCCATTTCAGAATGGGGCTGTGATGTGAAGGCAGGGGAAAGCTAAGCCTCCCCCCTCTCGATTGTCCTGATGTAAAAAGGCCATGGGGAGCTGCTATTTGCCTTGTTGGGGACCTATACAAGTATAGTATGTTTACCCCATCTGGCAAATACTGGTTCCTCGGGGCTGTTTTAAATCTATAAAATGGAGAGGCTAGGCTTAAACATTACCCCATTCCATGTCCCTGTCTGAATCAAGCCACCATGTGCCTGATAGCTGAATTGAAAAACAAACACATGCTGTGAGCTTCAGATCCAGAACACCCTGTTTCTCATCTGGTTTGCCCCTCTGATATCTAAATTGATGTAGTAGTTGGGTTGCAGCATACAGCGGGGGAAATTGTGGGCTATGCCCGCAGACTGCACTTCCAGGATAAAAGCAGGGACAAACTTACGTTCCTGTCTTTGTTTTACACTTGGCAGATGTAACTCTGGGCTCGCCATGGCTGCAGTTCACCACTCTGCAATCAGGCTTCATTAGCATTATGTCTCCTTTGCAACATTAGACTCTACTTATTGAATTATTTATTTATTTATGCTATTTATAGTCCATCTTTCTCATATAGGGACTCAAGGTGGATTTATACATAGTGAGTCAGTACAATCAGCAAAATAGGACAATCAATAAACGATGCATTAGGATTGGAGACGTCTGGAACCAACCAGAAAGAACTGAAGCATAGCATGAGTATTAACATGACACATTAAGCAGTGCGAAAATTACATAATAGGATCCTACTTACAGTACGCTCTACAAAACAGTATAGACCACAGTGCCTACTCATTTATCCAAGCAAGTTTGTAAACCATTTTGTACAATGCAACCCTATTACCTGCACCCTCTTGAATAATTTCTAAAATTCTAATTTTTTCTTTGTCCTGTGATGGTTGCAAGAACTGGGCATAGTTATGTTTTCATGACCCTGCTTACAAAAGAGAAACTGTTTGACACTACTGTTGTTAACCAAACAATAGCTTTACAAGTTATAGAAATATGACTAGAGTTACAGCTTATAAAAAGTCAGTTCTGGGGAAGGCAAGGTGGATTAGCCATTAAGGCCACCAGGGAAAGTCCCGGTGGGCTGATGGCCCATGGGGCCATGTGTAGTGGCTGTGTGGTGGTGGCCTCTGCAAGGGAAGGTGGGAGCTGTCACAGCCATAAGCTGGAGGTCCCCGCTCCTCACAAGGCCATGAGCTTGGCAGAAACTGCAGCAATCCTTCTCCTTCCCTCACCCTCCACTGGGTCCTCTCCCTCCTTCTATTCCCTGTCCATTGTGGTTATGGGTTGGGCTGAGGGGGCTGAGGCCCTTTCCAGGGCCATATTTGCCTCTCAGTCTGCCCCTGAAGGCATGAATAATGTCATGCACTCAAGCTGCATAATCACACCATAATATGACAACAAGGTTGATAGCATTTAAATTAGGAGATTTAAAGCTTGCATAGGGTGAGCGGCAGAATGCACAAATTGGTTCCCTATGTACAACAATCAGGATTTAGACATTTTAATGGAACATATGTGCATATATCCATCAAAGTGGTGTTCGAGCTCTTTTAAAATGGCTGCTAGGCAGGCAAGGCTGGCCAAGCCCTAGCCCCCATGGCTGATTTGAATCAGCTTAATCACAGTGACTTTTTCATTTTTATGAATTAGGGTGATATGACAGTAGTTCTACCAGGAAAGTGCCAAGAGTAAGGGAATGGAGAGAACAGAGCATATAAGCAGTTTTTTATGAGTCCAACTGGTAAGAGGCTGGCGAAGATGCCTGAAAGGGCAGTGGAAGGCAATTTTGACGCCAATCAAAGGGAATAAAGAGAATTTAACTGAGGCCAGTGGACAGAAGTGATAATTTCTTCATAGAAGCAACTAGAGGTACTAGAGGTTCTTTTGAATTTCAGAATTTTGTACCATTACTAAAGGTGTCATATGGAATGTATCAACCCTTAAACCTTGATTCAGTGAGAGCATGTAATGACTGATGCAGCTCTCATAATTCTAAAAGTATTTTCCATGTTGAGTTTTATATAATATGGCAAAAACACTGTTTATACATTCATCATAGTTTTTTTTTGCGGGGGGGTCCTAAAGGATGTCTGAGTAACATATTTAGCATGGTTATTTTCCCCCAACACATAGGAAAACTATGTTCCGTACAAGAACAAAAGATTATGTTCTTGGCTTAGCTTCAATAATGGTGTAATTTGATTTTATCTTTGGTGCAGTACAATTATACCAGATATACATTTGACCTTGGAAGTGAGGGTTTTGAAAGTTAAAGTAACAGTGACCCATGAAGCATTTTTTTTTGCACATCAAACAAGCATAATGTGTTTCTAGGAACAGACTGTGGCTGCAGTCCCAAGAAGATATATGTACACCGTGTGATGTTTCTCAGCATTGCAGTTTCCACTGCCAAAGAGACAACCCGGGCAACTGCTTGTCTCTTCAGTAGTAAGAGCTGTTGTGGCAAAATAGAGCAAAGTTCACTTTCACACATGTTGTTTCTTGGATCATGGTTACATGTGGATCATCCTTTGCTGCTTTACAGCTCAAGAACAGATATCCACAAACAGAGGATTCTACTGATAGCAGTTGAAAGCTAGACTTTCAAAGAGAACATCTACTTCCCTTATCACAAAGGGTTAAGAAAATGCCAGCTGCTGGCAAAATGCCTACATTTGAAAATAAGACTATTGTATAAGAGTGCTTTCCCCTGTGTGGCAATGCTGCCCCTCCTGTTGCCACTGTGAGAATGTGAATTGCCTACCCACACGGCAAGAATTTGAGTAATGTTTACAATCTGCAGTGAAAACAGAAAAAGATAAGAGTTAGCTTTGTGTGCTTGTTCTTGGCTAGCTCACTGCTTGCTAAGGCTGTAGGATAGAGGGACTGAAAAATATCCAAGAATGCAGCGAGTGCCAAAAAATGAAGTAAGGCGAATCAAATGATATAAATGCGGAACAGTGGTAGATCCTGAGGGTTTGTGTTGCACTGGTAATGTGTATCTCGCCCTATCTCTAAATTGAACCTCATAACAGCAGAGATTCACCAGTGCAGTCCTAAGCAGAGTTATACCCTTCTAAATACTTTGGCATTATGGGCTTAGAAGGATGTAACTCTGCTTAGGATTGTAAATCACTGAGCAGAGAGCCGATTAAATTTAATTCATTAATTGATTTTGATATATAACCTGCCTCATCCTTAAGGTTCTGAGTGAACAACAAAAGCCCAAAATAAGCAAAATACAACAAAGCTGATCCTGTTTCCTTACTTTCCCTTAATTTCCCCTAGTTTTCAAGTTTCCTTAATGTTTAAGTGTATGTTAGTTATAATATCCATATTAAAAAGTAGCATATGTTCAGTATTATGCTTGATTGGCTAATGCCTGTGTAAAGTCTTTACATTCTGCAAAAAACTCTATTGCTACACAAGAATAATAATTGTAAAATGTTAGTATGAAACACTGACCAAGCACATTTTGGGAACATTTCGAAGCGAGTCTACTCAAAAGTAAGCCCCATCTCCCCCCAGGAAAAGTCTTTGCAACTTGACAGAGTTTATTGTCACTATTTCCATATCTTAGTGGAAGAAGTCTTGGCCAGTCAGCTGTTGCTGTTTGAAAACCATTTATAAAGTTGTGGGTGATGTAAGATAAACCTGTCAACACTGCAGGTGGTGGTTCAGTTGTGAATACCACTCTACAGTCTGTCTCTGGCCTCATCCTTCCTTGCTATGTTAGTTGCCTACTGATATTGTTGTGAATTTTTAATGAGTTTTGGCTCATCTCTTGGACATAGATTGTAGGGGTATGATAGATGAGGCTTTTAGGAGCCTAGCCAACCATCTGTGGGAAACTTCGGCCTCTCTTGTTCTGAAATACATGCAGTATGTCATAAAAAACAGATGGTAAACAGTTTGTTTATTACCCAGAACGGACTGAAGCACTGCAAACGGTATAATTAAAATATATTAAATTCTCTGTGCTCAGTGGTCTTCAGGCAATGCTTTCTTTCCATAAAAGAATCCTGTTACTATATGCTATGGTGGCGTAGAGAGTGTGGTGCTTATTTTATGCACAGCATGTGGTATTGTGATAGTTCTTTCCTAAGGCAAAAACTCAGTATATCTGGGGATTATAAAAGGCACCTAATTTGTCATCTGTAACTCTGTTTTGAGAAATAATCCCTTTAATGAGTCCCCAGTGTGTCTTCCCATTGCTGCACAAGGCTAAGCTTATCCGAAAGGGTACAGTAGCATCCTGACTAAACATTTGTCCCAAGCAGCTTTTCATTTAGAAGCCAGTTCTGTTATTATTAGGGTTGCCAGGTCCCCACTCACCTTCAGCGGGAGATTTCCGTTTTGATCCTGTGCGCGCGCGTGTGCACGCACGCGCCAACGCAACACTTCCGGTTGTAAACCGGAAGTGTTGCATTGGCACGTGCGTGCACACGCGCACGCACAGGATCAAAACGGAAATCTCCCGCTGAAGGTGAGTGGGGACCTGGCAACCCTAATAATAACAGAGTTTAACTAATAACTAAGAGTTTGAGTGGTAAAGGGCCGCAGTGACCCTGAGTTTGAGTGGTCCAAAGCTCCTCGCGAGGCAGCACTTCCAGTTGTAAGGTTGTGCGTGATGTAAGATAATCCTGTCAACACTGCAGGTGCACTGCGTCCACGATTGTCTGCCGGTCCTCAGCTGGTCGGCAGGCAGAGGGGCACATTACCGGGGGTTTGCCCGCCAACAGCGGGCACCTGGCAACCCTAGTTATTATCCAAGTAAGTATGCTCAAGATTGCAGCCTAAGAGCGATGCCTCCTGAGTGGCTTGCTGCCAGTGCAGGAAGGCGAAAAATAAAATAAAAACGATTTGATATTTAAAACCCGTGGAACTCCTCATACAGTTCCCCGGGGCTGTGCTACAATTTTGCAGGTGTACCTTGACGCCTGCAAAATGCCTCTTTTTGAGTCCGAAAGGCAGCTCCTCCCCCAGGAGCGCCCCCCTGGACACCAGTGCTGGGAGATACCTTATGCCGGCATCACCTTATGCCAGTGTCCATGCCGGTTTGCACGGCACAAGTGGCATGGACGACGGCGTGGGGGTCATGCTGGCTCCTGTGAGGATCCGCCCCCTTTCAGGAATGGGCTGTAAGAAATGCTCGTATATGTCAGTTTGCACACCATCTCTTTCTTCCTCCCTCCCTTCCTTTATTTCCCACTTTTCTCCCCAATGTGGACCCAAAGTAGCTTACATTTTCTCGCCTCCTCAATTTTATACTTACAACAAACCTGTGAGGTAGGTTATACTGAGAAAGAGTGACTTGCCCAAGATTCCATGGCAGACAGGATTTGAACCCAGGTGTCCCAGATCCTAGTCTGAGACTTTAACCACTACACCACGCTGGCTCTTTGTTATTTTCTCATTCTCACAATTGCTCTGACAAATGCACAGACAATCATTTGCCATTTCAACAAAAATTCATTTTGGTATGTACTTTGTTGGTTAACATCCCCTTTCCTGTTTGCATCAGAAAACGGTGCAGAGTAGCCCCAGTCCTGACAGTATTACTGGATAACCCTCTCCTGTCCCATTATCCCTTCCCCTCCAATTTAGTATGCTGGGCGAAGTGTGGTGCCGTGCACCCAGCCATTTTTAGCAAGTTGGGAGTGAATTAAGATGTAGGCCTATAAGAAGTCTGTCAACACCTTGTTCTTTACATGGGAATGGAACACAAAACGTAACCCTATAAACGGAATTAATTACCTAGAAGGTTAAGCAAAAAACAGCTACTGTATTTTTCGCTCCATAAGACGCACCTGACCATAAGACGCACCTAGTGGTCTGGGTGCCAGGTCCCCCTAGTTTTAACCCTGCAGTTTACATTGCAGGGTTAATCCAGCCTCCAGTGGCTGTCTCCCTGATAGCCACTAGAGGCACTTCCGCGATGCTCAATGCGAAAATCGCATTGAGTAATGCTTTCCTGTGGGCAGTAATAATAATCACGTCCAGCGCGCAGGCTGGGTGATCTGTGGGGGGGAGGGCAGGGCAGGAAACCTCTGGCATCGCGTCCAGCGTGGAGTCTGGGGGATTGAGGGGGGAGGAAAGGCCAGAGGCTCTCCTGCCGCGCGTCCAGCATGGAGGCTGGGGGATCGGGGGGAGGGCAGGGCACGGGCTCCTCGGCGGCGCGTCCAGCTCGCAGGCCGGGTGATCCATGGGGGGGAGGGCAGGCAGGAAACCTCCGGCGGCACGTCTAGCGCGGAGGCTGGGGGATCGGGGGGGAGGGCAGGGCAGGGGCTCCCCAGCGATCCGTCCAGCATGCAGGCCGGGTGATCCATGGGGGGAGGGCAGGGCAGGAAACCTCCGGCAGTGCGTCCAGCGCAGAGGCTGGGGGATCGGGGGGAGGGCAGGGGTTCCCTGGCGGCGCGTCCAGCGCGCAGACCGGGTGATCCATGGGGGGGAGGGCAGGGCAGGAAACCTCCGGCGGCGCTTCCAGCGTGGAGGCTGGGGGATCGGGAGGAGGGCATTAAACAGTCACCATCAAGGATTTGTCAGATTAGTAAACCTTAATCCTAGTAACTGCTTTGGGGAATATACCCCACCTTTGGAAAGATCTTATTTTGCAGAAATTGTGTCACAGGCACAAAAATCGTGCCATTACGATTTGTAGATATCTTGCTTATGCTTATTAAAATACTTTCTCCACTTTTCCATCTGCAATAAACCCTCAAAGCAGCTAACTCTCACAATGTGTGTGTGTAAAGTGCCGTCAAGTCGCAGCCGACTTATGGCGACCCCTTTTGGGGGGGGTTTCATGGCAAGAGACTAACAGAGGTGGTTTGCCAGTGCCTTCCTCTGCACAGCAACCCTGGTATTCCTTGGTGGTCTCCCATCCCAATACTAACCAGGGCTGACCCTGCTTCTGAGATCTGACGAGATCAGGCTAGCCTGGGCCGCCATCCAGGTCAGGGCAACTCTCACAATACCAGTGCTAAAATAGTCAAATCATTTGAGCGCAGAAACCATACAAATTAGGAAGAAGAAAACAATTCTTACTTAAAAAACAAAACCAAGTCAGCAAATATTATCAAGAACTTGCTGTGGTAGAAAATGTCATGGCCAGGGTTCCACCACCGAAAGGGTCAGTGTTATGTGCATATCTGCTGTGCCTCAGATGGCGATGGCCCTTTACTAAGGATCTCAGTGAATGGATCCTAATAGAGAACAAAGTAAACTGAGGAACTGATTCCCAGGAGAAATGGATGCAAACTGTTGTGCATAATGTTTGCTTGAGTTACCCAACATGAGCAATTTTGTTTGTTTTTGTTATTTGGTCCTGGCATTCATTGTGCAACTTCTCACTCTGTTCTGGTAAGAGTATACTAATACATGAGCCTGAAGTCAGTTGAGAATTGTCTGTGTGCATGTAAATCTCCTCAAGTTGTGGGACAATGCATAGAAACAGGAAACAGGAAAAGAACAGGCCATGTTTCCATATATTGGGAGGGGGGGTGAAATAGGCACTTTGGTTCAAATACACCACTCTCTAGACCAGTGGTCGGCAAACCGTGGCTCGTGAGCCGCATGCGGCTCTTTGGCCCCTTGAGTGCGGCTCTGCCACTTGGTTCAGAGCACCTGCTCGCGCCGGCAGCCGGGCTGTGCTTGCTCCCTTTGCGCCAGAGAGCGAGAGCGAACGAAGGCGAGTTTCCTGTCCGGAGCCGGCGCGCCTGAGAGAGAGAGAGAGAGAGCTTGAGAGAGCAGGCGAGTGGGCGCACTGTCCCCCCCCCCATGGAGAATGGCCGGGGGGAGCTCCAGGGCCTATTCATTGAAATGCGGGCCAGCACGGCTCTCCCCGAAACTGTTCCAGAAGCTGCAGCGTGCAGGAACGCTGCGGCGCCCTTTAAACCTCCTCTCGCCGCCTGTCAGCTGTTGGGCGGCGAGGGAGGGGGGAAGAGGAAGAAGCCAGCCGCGGGTGTGCCTGCGTGAGGCGCGAAGCTTTCAGCCCTGCTGGGCCCCGTGCGTGCTCATGTGGGAGGGGAGAAAGGTGCTGTGTTGGCGCTCTTCCCTGCCGCCCCCCTCGAAGGCCTGGGAGCCGCCTAAGGGGATCGAGGAGGAGGAAGGCGGCGAGGAGGAGCTGCTGCTGGAGCCTGGAGGCCCGGCCTCATTGCCGCTGGCCTCACTGCCCCCGCTGTCATCCCCCGGGCTGGGCTCGGTGCCGCTGCCGCTGGCGGGGGCCTTCGAGGGGGCAGCAGGAAGAGCGCCAACACAACACCTCCCCCCCCCCACCGTGCGCTCGTCAGCAGAGCTGAAGGCTTCCTGCCTCGCCCACACGCACGCGGCTGGCTTCTTCCTTTTCCCCCCCTCTCGCTCCCCAGCAGCTGACAGGCGGCAGGGAGGCCAGCAGCAAAGAGGCTGGGCCTCCTCCTCCAGGCTCCAGCAGCAGCTCCTCCTCGCCGCCTTCCTCCTCCTTGTCCCCCCCAGGCGGCTCCCAAAAGTCCAGCTCCAGGCTGCCACCGCCATCGTCCTCCTCCTCAGGCGCCTCTCCCCCGGCCGTTTTCGCCTGCCTCCTCCTCCTCAGGGCACTTGCGGAGGGCCAGGCGGCCCCTCAACAGCCGCGCGTCCACCAGAGAAAGGCCTGCCATCCCCCACCGTCCTCCCCCTCTCCTTTCTCCCCCCTCTCCTTTCTTTCTTCCTTCCTTCCATCCTTCCTTCCTTCCATCCTTTCTTCCCCAGTTCCTTCCTTCTCTTTCCTTTCCCAGTTCCTTCCTTCCTCTTTCTTTCTCTCTGTCCCTCCCCCACTCTTTCTTTCTTCCTTCCTTCCTTCCTTCCTTCCTTCCTTCCTTCCTTCCTTCCTTCCTTCCTTCCTTCCTTCCTTCCTTCCTCCCTTCCTTCCTCCCTCCCTTCCTCCCTCCCTTCCTTCCTCCCTCCCTTTCATCCTTTCTTCCCCAGTTCCTTCCTTCTCTTTCCTTTCCCAGTTCCTTCTTTCTTTTTCTCTCTTTCTCTCTTTCTCTCTTTCTCTCTTTCTCTCTTTCTCTCTTTCTCTCTTTCTCTCTTTCTCTCTTTCTCTCTTTCTTTCTTTCTTTCTTTCTTTCTCTGCCCCTCCCCCTTTCTTCCTTCCTTCCCCTTCTCCCCAGTTCCTTCATTCTCTTTCCTTTCCCAGTTCCTTCCTTCCTTTCTCCATCCCTCCCACCTGCCTTCCTTTACTAGGGTTGCCAACCTCCAGGTGGTGACTGGAGACCTGGCAACCCTAGCATCTCCCCCCAGTGTACCTATAGTTTAGTTAAGACTTAAAACTTTAATTAAAGTTTATTAAGTTAATAAACAGTGTACCTACCTATATAGTTTAAGTTTAAGAAATTTGGCTCTCAAAAGAAATCTCAATCGTTGTACTGTTGATATTTGGCTCTGTTGACTAATGAGTTTGCCGACCACTGCTCTAGACTATTGCCATGAATTTTTATCATTCTTAATTTGTATGGTTTCTGCACTTGATTACTGGTTCCTAAGTATAAAACCTAAAGTGAAAAGCAACTCTCTGACAGCATCTCTGTTTTGGGGTGCCTTACAGTACAAAACAAATCTTTTGGAAGTTCAGATCATTTGTTCTGGATGGGTTTTCTCCAGTTAATTTACAGAGTACCAAGATTACATTTTATCAGTGTATAATTGAACTCCTTTTTCTGTTGAACTCAGTGGGTTTCTTGCTGTTGGCAAAACACAAGACTTTCACTGATGCTAGTGTGCCCACAGAGGAGTGAGGCTTCCCAAGGGAGAGCTTCTGAATGAACTGTTTGTGCCACTGTTTTCATGTGGCCAGTAGCAAGGGGAGAGGGAAGAACAGCAGTTCATGTCTCACTTGTCCATTGACAAATGAGAGGGGGCATATCCTGACCTCCCCACGCTGCAGTTAAATTATCTCCATTGGTACAATGTGAGATGCAAGGCAGTTTAAGAAGAAGTAAGAGCTGGATTGGACCATTCAGAAGTGTTTCTTTTCTGTGGGTGCTCTTCTCTGTTGTGTAGGGTACATGTGTGGGTAATGTCCAGGCAGTGTTCTTAGAACACTTTCTGCATAGTGGTTACAGATACAGATCCAAGAGTTGGAACTGGATTGGAGCATCTGGGATTTAGTTGTAAAGAACCATCACCCCAGAGGTCAAGATAAAGCTGAGGTCCTAGTGCAAATGAAATCTTTTTGAGGCTTGTTTAGCTTGTGCATGGCTCCTGAAGAAGTAAGGTTCCAATTAAGAGTCCAGAGTAGAATCCTCTGCATTTCTTTAATTAAGCCGGACAGCAGTAGCATCCACTGATTTAATTTTTATAACTAAATTTAAGCACATCGAGGTAAATATCTCAGTTTTGCCCTTGAGATTTGAACCAGGTGTACTATAGTCCGTATTCACACCATACCACACTTTCAGAATCTGAAATCTGATGTCCTGATAATGGGTTGGAGCCTATGTGACAGTAGCAGAATTGCACTCTTGGAACAGTAAAAGGTACACCGTGACAGTGGGAAATGGAAATCGGCAGCAGTCTTTTGGGAGTGGAAGTGCCATTTTGTGCAAACAAAAGAATACTTGGGGTTGGTGTCCTTGGAACATTTCTGCTTGCACAGTGGCTCCTGCACAAGAGGAAACACAAGAAAGTTTAGTGCAGGTAGCCCTTGTGCTGTCAACTTGACTGTTTTCCGTAATTTGTTCTCGGCAACACTGATTGAAAATGAAAAATCAGCTCTTGATGTTCCAATAGCTCTTATTCAATGTCTTGCCCAAACAGAACTGTTAAGTAAGATTTCTTTTCTGCTGTCATATGGTGGAGTCCAACCCAGTTTGCGGTTAAAAAAAAATTCTAGGTCTCGTGGTAGTTAAGGAGAACAAATTCTGAAGAGTCGATAAGGCACTCCTAATGCAGTTTGGCACATTACTACCCTCCTTTCTTGCCTTTGCCCGCTCTGCTTTTTGCCAAATTTTTAATATTCTGCCACAGAAAGCACAGCAATTACAGCATTCAGAATAGATTTTGCAAATTCACTGAGCGGATTAATTTCTATTAATTATTTATTGTGTTTCAGAGTGCAATACACCCAAACATTATTGTAATGAAGGTATTTGGCTTAGCCTTCTTCTTCAAGACATTCTGACTAGGCATGAAATTTAGAGGCAAGATCTAGCTGTGTGAGGCCAGAAGTCCAGTATTCTGTGAGCTATTAATATCTCCTCCACAGAGGGCATTGCCTGAGATACTAGTACATCGCCAGTTTTCCTTATCATAGGGTAGCAGCCAAATCCTATGACTATTTTTATCACTCTTGTGTTACAAGTATAAAAATATTGTAGGAACATTACCGGTGTTTTAAATTTGGAAGGATATAATCCATTTCCTATCAAGTCTGCTCCATAACTATTAAGCAAATAAAATGTACCTGCATACATGAAGTGAGGGGAGATTTTTTAAAAGCTATTTTTTTTAGAACTGAATAGTGTAATTGTTCATGAAAAGTGCTTAGATACTGGAATCGGAATTTGCAGGATCAAAGTAGCAGTTAAGATGCCCGGGAACTCATTCAAAAGACTGCATAGCTGATATTCTCTAGGGAATACTGGGCTGCTTTGTACATGGGAACTTTTGGTTCCAAGCAACTTGAAACTTAAACTGTCACAGATTCAGGACAAAATTCTTCAAGGTCCTGAGGGGGTGCTACTCACACTGAGCCAGATACTCAGATGCTGCCAGGACACAAGTGTCTTAAAGAGACAGTACTTTAGGCTGCAAAGCTGTGCATTCTAATCAGTGGGGCCTGCTTCCAACAGACTGCATGGAACTATGCATAAATGAGTGTTTTGGCGACTAGTTTCTAGATCTAGTACCACCAAGAAAGATGATAATGCTTAGCATTTACATGTTGAATGCATGTCAGATATACCACTGTGTTGTAATACTTACAACTACCCTATAAAGTAGGCTGATGTTATTGTCCCCATATTACAGTTGAGGGGAGTGGGAGCAAGGATGAGAGAGAACAGCTTGCTAGATGGTCTTGAGCTAAGATTTGATATAGGTGCTCCTGCTGTTGGATCATTGTAAACACTGTGGTAACCCTTCAGACAGGAGTTGATAACACTACTGCATAGGCTTGTTTTTACTGTGGCAAAGGAAATGGCCATTCATACAACCAGATTGTCTCTTGCAGCCCAAGGTAACTTGGTTGTCTGGGTCTTCTTGGCAAGTGGAAGGTACAGGTATGTCGTAAGCTACTCATATAACAGTTCAATCCTAAGGGCTGCTTGCACTGTCAAGGCCAGCAGCTGGAGTAACTATGGTGCCACTAGTCCACTCCCTAAAGGGTTTTGTTAGTGACTGGGTGGCGAGAAAAATAGTTCGTAGCTGGGTTTCTGAGGCTGCAACCACATCAGCATCCCCAGCAACCACGGCCTGGCATTCCACCCTGGTGTTTCATTGCTCATGGTTGGGCCGTGATGGGCAGGCAGTAGCAATTGGGGCAGCAGGCGGGGGACCTAGCCCTGCACCTGTCACGGCAAGGGGTCCAGAAAGGGACATTTCCAAGGATTGAGGTGTCATGTTTGTGGCACATACACCTTCCCCCTTAAAAGGACTGAACCCTTCCATCAGTCACTGGGCAGCTAACAGTTGGCAAGGACCCCAGCAGTTCCCCGCTCGTGGAGACCCCAAATAGGCCCTCAGCCCAAGCAACACAAAGGCTGCCAACACTTTGAAAGGGTCATGGGGAGATGCCGAGGAGAATTTGTGCAGTCACCAGTATCCGCAGCTCACCAGCGGGTCAGCCTCCCAGCAGCCCGGCCAGGTTGCTGAGGATGCCCTCAGGCTAAGCCTCAGGTCACCCCTGCTTGAAGTGGAGCAGGAGGAGGGTAGCTAGGGCAGGGCATAATGTGGTGGACCGTGTAGGGGCCTGTAGCATCACCAACAAGTCCCCCAACATCCTTATGATGTGCATCTGTCCATCCCCGAGCTTTCTCGCTAGCAGCCCCTCCACGTGCTTGACAGCAGTCATCATAAATGCTGCCAGCCCTTCTGTGCACTGGTGACCTCTGGAGAAAGCATTCTGCCACTTGTGGCAGGTCTCCAGCCACTCCTATATCACCGGCCACATAGAAGAGAGGGTGGGGGATGGGCTGAGCCAGCCAAGGGCCCCATGCCTGCATTGCAAGAAATTAATGCAACAATCCGATGGTTGCTGCAATCTTTGATGTCTCCTTTTTTGGAATTGGAATGTAGATTGAGTGTTTCCAGTCTGTGGGCTGTTGTTTTGTTTTCCATATTTGTTAGCATATTCTTGTTGACATTTTGATGGATTCTGTTTCTGTGACTTGAAATAGCTTTACTGATAGTGATTTGTTTCTTCAAACTGCTCTCAGTGCAGCTTTCACTTCACTTTCTAAAACTCTAGGTTCTTCTTCAAAAGTTTCTCCTTTGAAGGAATCTCATCCTTTCATCTCTTTTGTATAGTTCTTCAGTGTATTGTTCCCATCTTTTCTATATTTTATCCTATTCAGTTAATGTATTTCCACTTTGATCTTTCAGCATATTTAACCGTGCGTTAAATTTCCCTTTGATTTCCTGGATTTATTGAAACAGATCTCTTGTTCTTCCTTTTTTTGTTGTTCTCTTCTATTTCTTTACACTATTATAATACTTCTTTTTGGCTCTATGTGCAAGTCACTGGAAAGCTTCATTTTGACTTCTGATTCTATTTCTGTCATATTTTACTTTTGCTTCTCATTTATCTCTAACAATTTTATCCATTTAGGCTTTTTCATTTCTTTTGGCTACTGGAATAGTCTTTGCACATTCTTCCTTGATAATATCTCTGGTTTCAACCCATAGTTCTTCTGGCTCATGTTCACTTGAACTTAGTAGTGCAAATCTATTCTTTACTTAGTCTTTAAACTTTTCTGGAAAGGTGTTTAGGTTGTATTTTGGCACTGTGAATGTTTTGGTGTTTTCAACCAGCTTTATTCTAATTTTTGATATTAACAATTGATGGTCTGTACCACAATCAGCTCCTGGTCTTGTTCTAGCAGAGAGCATAGAACTTTTCCATCTTCTGCTTCCAATTATGTAATCTATTTGATTTCTATATTGACCATCCAGTGATGTCCACATACACAATTATCTGTTTGGATGCCTGAAACGTGTTCGCAGTGAACAAATAGTTATCTTCACAGAATTCGATGAGTCGCTCTCCTGTTTCATTTTGTGCTCCTAGCCCAAATCCGCCAACAATATTTGATTATGCTTTGTTTCCTACTTTTGCCTTCCAGTCACCTAGATTATCAGCACATCATGTTTAGGTACGTGACTGATTTCTTCCTGGATGCTTGCATAAAAACTTTCAGTTTCTTCCTTATCAGTATCTGAAGTTCCAGCGTAAACCTGAATGATGGTTATGTTGATAGGCTTTCCTTGAACTCTGATTGATATTATTCAATCAGACTTTGCCTTATAGCCACTGATTGCCTGTGCTACATCTCACCTCACTATTAGAGCAACCCGTTTCTTCTGTGTTCCCCGAGTCATTCCCCGAGTAAAACACTTCATAATTTTCTGACTGAAAATGTCCTAATTCAGTCCACCTTAGTTCACTCACTCCCAAGATTGCAATGCTTAAACATTCCATTTCTCTTTTTATGATTTCAAGCTTACCTTGATTTATACTTCTCACAGTTCATGTTCCTATTATATGCATCAAACAGCTTCAAGCATTCTTTTTGCAACCATTCACATCAACAAATGAATGTCCTTTCTGCGTTAGCCCAGTTGCATCATTAAGAATAGTGACAGTCATAGTTGTCCTTAGCTCTTCCCCAGTAGCTGATTGAGTGCCATCTGATCTACCGGTTAGGGGTTCCATCTTCCAGCTCTATATCTTTTGTCATTTTGGATTGTCTCATCATAGGGTTTTCCAGGTAAGAGATGGTCAGAAATGGTTTACCATTGTCTTCTTCTGCACAGTACTAACCAGGGTTAGCTAAAGTGCCGCTGCCGTTGCCTATGAAAGACCCGCCACCAGTGTCACCTTCCACTATTGCTGCTGCCTAGTAGCTACCCTTCAAGGGTTCCTCTGCCCCCATCACCATTGGAACCATTTATTCTCTTCTGCTGATGTGGCAGTTGATCCCTGAAGGGGTGGATTGATCTTAGTCTGGTGTCTCAGCTGTGATCATTCCACCTTGAGTGACTCTTCTGGGACTTTAGCCTCTTGATAGTCTAGACCCCTTATGGTTTTGCTGTCTCACACAAACACCCTCACCATGTTAAGATGTGCATCCCAAGGGAGAGGGATATAAAATATCAATGTGTGATGGCAGTGAAAAGGGCAAAATCTACGCTAGGTATCACCAGGAAAGATATTAAATTAAAATAAATAGTTTATATAATTAGACATTATAATTCTGGCTTGAAAAGGGGGTTAGACAAATTCATAAAGGATAGGTCTATCAAGGGTTCTAGCCATGGTAAGTAAAGAGAACCTCCATATAAACCTCGGAAACCCAGTGTTAGGAGGCAACAAGGGGGGGTTGTTACCTATACCCTGTTTGTTGGGCCCCCCCAGGGCAACTAGTGAGCCCCTGAGTGAAATAGGATGCTGGACTAGATGAGGCTAGAATTACCAGCTGCTATTTTCATACTCCCAGGAGAAACTGGAGGGCAGAGACAGTCACACCAATGTGTGACGTCACGGCCGGTACCAAACCAGCAGTGACATCCTACATCAGTTAAACATTACCATGTTTAGCATTCTTCTCCTCAGGATGTGTCCTGCGCTCTGCCACCTGGCCGAATCAGGTTTCCCCAGAAGTAGAACATTACCGTTGGGTCTGGCAAGGCTTTGGGGCTGGAGGCTCAAGTGGAAACTTGGAGCATAGGGGTTGCACCTTGTGGACTGGTTGATCTAGCAAGGCTGTCTTCCTAGGGCTCAGCCTAAATAGGCTGAGAGGTAATTGACCCTAGCTGCACTGCAGGCAAGTTCTGGAGTCCCTGAGGCTGTGTTGTGCTCTGGCCAGAATCCTGCAAGGAAGTGCCACCATCAGAGCACTGATCTAGCTCAATAGTTGTGTTGCTTACAGCCAATCCGGCCCTTTGCCTTCTTGTGCCACCTCAGCCAGGGACTTCTGCCGCCCCTGTTCTAGCCAAGTGGGAGAGTATCCTGGGGGGCTATGGGCCCCTGCACAAAGGAGACTTGGCAACTGCCTCTAGAGTTCCCAACTTCCCAGTGATGGTGGGCAATTGCCCATCAATTCACCGGGCTGCCTGCCGCCCCTCAACTGTTCGCCAGGTGGAACCAGGCCCAGCGGACGGGGGGTTGGGGGTGGCAATGAGCGTTGCTGGCATGATGGCATCACTTCTGGATTGATGCAGAAGTGCCGGGTTGGTCTGGGGGGGTAGGGAGAAAATGCTAGAGCATCCCCAGCGCAGCCCGGCACTTCCGCATCAACACAGAAGTGATGTCATCATGCCAGCAACCCTCATTGCCACACCCCCACCATGTATGGAAACCATAGAGCTTTGAGGGGGGGACAGTTCTAGATCATCCCTGGCATGATCCGGCACTTCCCCATTGACGTGGAAGTGACGTCTGTGCAGCCCCGCTCATCACCACCCCAGCCCCATCTCCGCAGAGCTCCTGCCTGGCAACCCTAGCTGCCTCAGGAGCTGGTGGTGAGGTTTCTCTAGGAGGCTCTGGCAAGGTGGCCCTCTGGCGCTGGTGGTTCATTGTCAACAGGAGGTTTCTGCAGTGCTGGACCCTCCCTAGTGCCTCTGGCCCTCCTCAGCTGCTGGCCTTGGCTCCTCAGGCTCTTTCCCCCAAGGACTCTGAGTCACAGTCGCTGAGTTGTTGGGAAGGGGTTGTGACAGGGCGTCAGAAGACATACGATCTCTGCCACAGGATGCAGAAAGAAAGAAAGAAAATGAAGAAAATATCCAATTAGTCTTTTGAAGATCTAATAGTGTTGCTATTAGGCTTTTCACAACTTTCTCACGATAACTTAAGAAGTAGGAAGCAGAGCAGGGAACTGGACCTCAAATTTTAATGAGTGTAAACTGTTTTGAGAAAGTACTAGAGCTCTGGCATCCAACTATTAGTCTCATTATCTGCAAAATAAAGTAGCTTGTAAAGACAGTCTTGTGTTCTGATTAAAGTTGTTTACAATAAAGCCAATTATTGCAATTTTCATTGTACCTCAGGAGTAGGGTTGCCAGGTCCCTCTTCGCCACCGGCGGGAGATTTTTGGGGCAGAGCCTGATGAGGGCGGGGTTTGGGGAGGGACTTCAATGCCATAGAGTCCAATTGCCAAAGCGGCCATTTTTCTCCAGGTGAACTGATCGCTATCGGCTGGAGATCAGCTGTATTAGCAGGAGATCTCCTGCTACTCCCTGGCCGTTGGCAACCCTACTCAGGAGGGGAAAAGTTACATCCTCATTCAATGTAACACAGCTAAATATTTTCCAGGTTACTTAACCAAACTTCTGCAAAATCACACTGCGTATGCCTGCGATGGTGATCATTTGAGTCTGCAGTGTCCTCGACATTCAACGATAAGTATCCAATCAGCATATTACGGGAAAGCTTACCAAATGTGTAAAACACGGCAGCCTGAAGCCATGATGAAAGCACCTTTAAACTGTGTTGCACCTACTACCTTGCAGGTATTACATATTGCAATATTTTTGAAACTTCCGAATATTCGTAGATAGTTAATCAGTTCAATAGCCCATATTTATTAACATCCAAAGTAAAGGCAAGCTTGACTAATGTTCACAATTGTGTTCAATCGTGCCCATTAAGAGAGGCAGGATTAATTGGGGTAGCAGCTGAATGGATTTTAATACTTTTCAGGTCTGTAATTGTATAGGCTGTTATCAAAATTCCTCAAATGAGGAATTCTGTATCCCTTTAAAATATGCATTGCTAATTTGTACTATTATTTAACAGGTCTGTCTGCTTTTTAAAATGTATATTTTATTCGGGTGTATAATATTTTGAACAATACAAATTTAAATATATATTTTTAAAATACTTGTTTTGCTAATTAAACCAAACTGATCACTGTGAGCAAAAGCACAAAGAGATTCCGAAAGTGGGTTGAGTGGTGGCGTGCCTATGTTTTGGATCAGTGCTGCAAGCTATGATCCAGATTAAAAGACTGGCTCTTGCCAAGCAGAATGGAACAGAAGAGAAACAATGAGGGGACCTGTTAAGATTCACACCCACTGGCTCAACGTTGATTTGTCTGTGCCAGTCTGCTACTTTTGATGGACTTGTTTCGTGTAATGGACTTCTCAGTGGTGTTCCAGAAGGGTTTAGCCCAAATTGTTAACATGGGAGCTCTGGTTCAGACTTCCAGACAGTGACACTGTTCACTTATGGAATCATTTGATTAGAACTAGAGAGGCCAGCCTCCAGGTGGGACTTGGGGATCCCCCAGAATTACACATAATCTCCAGACTACAGATATCACTTCCCCTGGAAAAAATGGATGCTTTGGAGGGTGGACTGTGTGGCATTCTACCCCCCTGAGGTTCCTGTCCTCCCCAGGCTTCATCCCCAAATTTCCATGAGTTTACCAACCTGGATCTGGCAACCCTATTTCCCGCCAGGGGGGGACCTGGCAACGCTTACTGGGATTATTGAGGGTTGCCAACAATGTAAGTGCTGAATGGCAAATAACTGATTAACAAGGCTGGCTGAAAAGCTATATATTCTTTGACCCTTTCCACCTATTCTTGACCTATATGCCTTACTGTTCTGACAGTCTTCCTGTAGACATTTAAAGGCCATCGTGTAAACACAAGGGTAGGCATTGTACTCCTGTCATAATAAAATCTCGTTTTAGAAGGTAGGGAAATTTGTTCTTTAGCCTGGACAAACCAGTTTTTTTAAACTTACCTTTCCTGTGAACTCTCTTGTCCAAATATTATGATGACAGTAATAATTTTCTAGGTCTGAAGGATTTTTTTAAAAGAAATTCCCAGCATAAGAATAGAAAATAAAATCTCTAAACAGAAAAAAAAACCTTGCAGTCCTAGACCCAGATGATTCCAAACAAATTCCTACATTCCTATGAAGCAGCTGGTTGATTTGATTTCATGACCTGAAATCAATTGCAGATGTTGTTAGTCCATGGTCATGTCAACACCAGATCAATTTTATATTGTGAGATGGATAGTAAATCCAAATCCGTATATACAATCTATAGCAATTATTTTTTCTCTTTTGTTGCTCATTCAAGAAGTTCTCCAAATTGTATGACAAAATCAAATAAAAGGAACAGTCTTAGGAAGTTGAACCAATCTTGTCCATGACTGTAATATTTGTATACATCATCTTCTTTATCAATCTGTAAGTAGACTGAAAAAGGAGTTGAGCAGGTTGGTGGTCCCACAATCTACCCTTTCATTTGTATCCAGGATGTCATGTATACTGCTTTTACTCAAAAATAAGACAACCCTGAATGTAAGACACACACAAAAGTTATACACCAAGAATTTTTTTTACTGGATGTAACTGTAATTTGTATATGCACGTAAGACATGATAAGAGTCCTGCTGTCCTCAGCACCACTTTTCAGACAGGGCAGAGGACACTGCAGGAAACAGTAGGAGGTGAAAATCCCTACCGTGAACTCACTTTGTTTATGGAAGCTTGGATCCTACGCATTAATCAAAAAATATGCAGTAGTTACATTCACAGTTGCAGTTATAATAATATGATTAAAATAATCAAATATGGAAAATATAAACAAATGGTTACTGTAATAATAAACACAATTTTGGATCAGAGATTAACCTAGCATGTGATCTTAGCTGGTATGAATTTTCAGTTTTCATACATAACACAATTATGATACTTTCCATGCGTTCACACACACACAGATTTTCTGTGCAGTTGCGTAGAATGTTGTCAAGTGATTTTCAGGCTTTATTGGTGAATAGTGTCATCTTCTGGTCCCGGACGTCACTGTTCCTTCTTTCAACAAATAACTGGTGGCCACCATTTTTATAGACAGAGACTCTAGGCCTTTAATAGGCATAGGGGTCTAGTGTTTGTAGCATCATTAAAACTCTTTATTGTCTCTGGTAAAGAGCATAAAAGTAGTTTAGTATAATGATATAGTGTTCATATATTCGTGGGTGCTGGAATTGGGTTTTGTAAGCCTGACTTGTGTGAGCTGCATTGTAGCTAACAGCTGTAAAGTGACTTTTAGGCCATGTGAAAGTACAGCTGTTCTTTTAAAAATGCAAGGATCTCACCTGTCCCTTGTTTACTTACTGACTTGGCATCAGACCAAATTTCACATGATTAATCTGTGGGGGTTAGGTGGGCTTCCACAGAAAATTCTTTGAAGCAGGCCTGTATCTCAGCTCTTAAAAATAGTGCAGGCTGCAAACCCAGAGCACACTGAATGAAATAAGACTTACTTATGAGTAGACCTGTTTTCGATTGCACCCATAATCTTTTACAAATATGATAACACAGCACTCAAATGGAAGATTTATGTCTGGTATTGTCATTAAAAACCCCAACAACAGCAACAACTCCCAACTGTCTCAGATCAGACACAGTAAAATGAACTGTTGGAAACAATTTCTGATGATCTCATTCTACCCACTCTCTCTGGAACAGAAATGGAGATCTGCATAGCCCAAGCCCAGTATTATTTTACAGAAAGAGTCTTAAACCTGAGAAAAATTAAATCACTCCTAATCGGTGAATATTCTGTTTTTAATTATTAGTATATTAGTGGCTTTCGATATTTTACATAGCCAATTTAATATTCAACATATCTCTCTTTTAAAACATAATGTAAAATATGAACAAATTTTCATAGACACCAATTCTGCCTTATGGACAATTCTGCCTTCATAGACAACAATTCAGCTTACTACCAGAGTGCAGTAGGAATTCAGTATCATTTTATTCCATTGATGATTTCCCAGTTTTCTGCTTTTGGATTCTACATAAAAGTTATTATTGAGGGTTTTTAAAGTTATATTACAAATATCAAATAGCAGATTATAAATGGCAATTCTCCCACTGAGTTTGGAGTACATCTTCATCAGCGGGTTTTTCCGTTCCTGTGCTCAGGGAGGCAGGATCCAAAAAACCTTTGCTTCCTGACACATGTGCTAGGACCACCCTCTGATATCCAGTTCTCTTCCTGCCTTAGAGGGAGAAGCAGCATTTGTGGTTAGCTCTGTAGCAAACCTTCTTTCCTAGCCTTTGCACTTCATAATTATTCCTGTCTAACTTTATTTCTGTGTTTTTTCTTAGTCCTAATCTTGGTCTGTGTGCACCCAGCAGCCTTTTCCTCTTGTATCTACTGTTTTCCCTTGTCTTTGCCACTGTCTCCCCCTCCCCTCCCCCCCCCTCCGTTTACAATATGTCTGAGAGTGGAGATAGGGCTTCAGAGGAATTAATGTCAGGAGACGAGGTGCAAGTTGAAGGACTCCTTCCCCCCCGCCCCCCGACAGCTTTCCCTAGCAGCGTCCAAGAGCCGCAAAGGGGGAAAATGGGCAAATCGGCCCGATTTGCAGGCGGCGGCACAAAAACGGAGCCTCCAGCTGGGAGACGTTCAAAACGGCGTGAAAAAGACGTGCAAGGACAAGATGGCCGCCACAACTCCCCGTTCGGCCTCTAGAGGTTACGAAGGCGAACTTGATCCCAGTGATGCCGGCTCCTCTGGAGTTCATGCGACTGGGACTACCCCGGGTAATGTTGAAAATGTTCATTTTTTAATTGCGGAAGTGGGGGAGGGCAACTTAAGTCTGATAAATTTAATGCGGCAGGCATTGAGAGAGGAGTTTGCCCAAATTAGCGTCCATTCTTGTGGGGATGTCACAAGATCCAGTGCCTCATCCCCGGGTTCCAGGGCTTCCATCCACTCTGAGTCAGAACCTGGGGAATGCTCCAGCGACGCTTGCCATGCCTGGCCAACTAAGGCAGCAAGGAAGGCACCATTGTCCTCTTCCAGCAGGAATAGGTCTCCTTCTTCCTCTTCTAGCGATAGAGAAGAGGGCAAGTTCTCCTCAGGAGAAGACAAGCAGGGGGAGGAGACTCAAAATCAGGAACAACAATCCCCGTTATTTGCCGGGGAAGATTATCAGGCGTTCCTGAGCTAGGTATTGGCAGCCTTAGATCTTCATGAGGATGAGGACTCAGAGGCTTCCAAAAGTAAGACTAAGTTTAGGGGCATGAAGGAATTCTTCATCAGACTGATGACCCATACCCGGGCTGTGCCTTTTCCTGAATACTTTGAGGACCTTCTCAAAAATGAATCGGAGAAGCCTCTCTCTAACAGACAGCTCCCCACTGCTGTTAGAAGAATGTATAATCTAGAGTCCCGAGCTTCTAACCTCCCTCAGGATCCCTTAGTTGAAGCACCAGTCGCCGCTCTGCAATCCACCGGCTTACTTTCTGAGGATGGGGCTGGCAACATCAGGGACCCTATAGATAGAAAAGCTGATTATGCTATCAAAAAGGCCCATGAGGCTTCGGCCGTATCCATACAAGCATCGGCTACGGCAGCATTGGTGGCTTGGGCATCCATCATGTGGATCAGAAAAATAATTGACCTGACTCCACAAGACAATAAAAGGGTTCTGAGTGGTCTTAACAGAGTTCTGAAAGCAGTAAATTTTATGGCAAATGCCACTCTTGATTCCATGACTATGTCAGCCAGGGCACTGGCAGTTTCCTCTATTTCTAGGAGGGCACTTTGGCTCCGGTCCTGGTCAGCTGACTTCGGTTCCAAATCCATCCTGTTGGGATACCCATTTGAGGGTGATCGGCTCTTCGGCTCTAAACTAGAGGACATACTAGTCGAGACGAAAAACAAGAAAAAGGCCTTGCCAAAATACATAAGGAAAGAAGGTAAGACCTCTTACTCTTCTTCCTTTCGTCCCTTCCGAACCTCTCATACCCTGGCAAGGGGCAGAGCGGACGACAGAAGGAACAACTGGAATTCTGGAAGGGGATCCTTTCGCAAGGGCCCCAGGTTTAACAAGGGATTCCAGCCACAACAACACTTGGACAAGTCCAACAGATTTAGTGAGAAACCCGGGAAACAATGACTGCTGGGACAGTCCGGTGGGGGGAATACTCCAGCTTTTTGCCAGTACCTGGGACTCCCTTCACCCAGACACTTGGGTGCAGAAGATTATTCATGAGGGATACAGCCTAGAACTACACAAATCCCCCCAAACTGCTTCTTTCTCTCCCCCTCCTCTTCCAAACCGGACAAGATAGCCCGCAATCAAGCAGCCATAGACCACCTGCTTCAAATCAGGGCAATTGAACCAGTCCCCCAGACAGAACGGTGTGCCGAGGTATACTCCATTTTCTTTACCGTTCCGAAGAGAAACAGAGATTGGCGCGCAATCCTAAATCTAAAGCACGTCAACAAATTTATCCAGCTCAAACGTTTCAGGATGGAGACACTCAGGTCCATCATAGAGGCATTTCGTCCCCAAGCGTTTCTGACGTCAATAGACCTGATGGAAGCGTATTTACACATCCCCATCTACCCTGAGCACCGAAAGTTTCTCCGCTTTGCGTACAGCCTCGATCACTATCAGTTTCGGGCCCTCCCGTTTGGTCTCTCATCGGCCCCGAGGGTCTTTACCAAGGTCCTGGTGATATTGGTGGCTCACCTGAGAGAGGTAGGGATCCACATCTTCCCATATTTAGACGATATCCTGGTGAGCACTCCTTCAGAACAACTGTCCTTACAGCACACGGAGACCATCCTCCAGGCTCTAGAACTCCACGATTTCCTGGTAAACCGGACCAAGAGCACCCTCTCTCCGTCCCAGTTCATCCAGTCCATCACCTGGGGGTGTTCATAGACACGAACAAGAATGCAGTCTTCCTTCCACCAGAGAAGATTTCCTCCATTGTCAAGTTGACAAGGACAGTGATTCTTTCCAAATCTTCCGGCCTGTCATCCTTAGTCAGACTGGAGGGGAAAATGGTGGCATGCATAGGGATTGTGCCATGGGCTCGCCTCCACATGAGGGACCTGCAATAGTTTCTCAAGCCATTTCAACTGCAGATAACTCAAAAGAAGAACCCACACCTCACCGTCCCGAGACAAGTGAAGGACAGCTTAAGGTGGTGAACCAGGTCCCACAACCTAGCCAAAGGCCAGAACTATCTCCCGATCTCCACGATCCAGATTTTCACCGATGCCAGCTTGGAAGGCTGGGGGGCGATTCTGCAGCAACAAGTAGCACAGGGTTGTTGGACACCGGAAGAGAGTCACCTCCACATAAATCGGCTGGAGTTACAGGCAATCCGGAAAGCCTTGATAAGAGTTTCAGCCAAGAATCAAGAACAGTCACGTCCTGCTGAGAACGGACAATGTCTCAGCAAAAGCTTACATAAGCAAGGCGGGTCTTGTTCCTCCTCCCTTCACCCAGAAGCCATAACAATTCTGAATTGGGCAGAGGCTCGCTTGGCATCCATCAGGGCAGAGCACATAAAAGGAGTACTAAACGAGCAGGCAGATTGGCTCAGCCAATAGCAGGTGGACGAGGGGGAGTGGTCCTTGAAGAAAGAGACCTTCCTTCAAATAACGGAGAAATTCGGAAGACCCATCATGGACCTCTTCGCAACAGGCGAAAATTACCAGCTCCCAAGGTTCCTGTCAAGATTTATGCCTCCAAGGGCAGAGGGAATAGACACACTATTGTCCCCGTGGCCACGGGGTCTCCTTTATGTATTTCCACATCTACCAGTGAGCTCCAAAGCTCTACGAAAAATCAGACAAGAGAGGGCCCTGGTCATCTTCACAGCTCCTCGATGGCCCCGACGACCTTGGCTCGTGACACTGAGAGAGCTATCAATCCAGGAGCCATGGTCCCTACCTCCAGTCCAGGACCTTCTACAACAGGGCCCCTTAGTACACCCAGATCCAGCCTGGTTAAAGCTGACCACCTGGCTCTTGAAAGGTCAAGGTTGCTAGAGACGGGCTATACCTCAGAGGTCGTCGACACCATGTTGGAAGCCAGGAAACAATCCACCAGGCGCCTATACAATTTTTCCTGGAAGGCCTTCGCTAGATGGTGCAGGAGAACACATACTGATCCAGTGACCATTTCCAGTGGCAACTTGCTTGACTTTCTCCAGGAGGGATTAGCTCAAGGGCTGAAGGCATCTACTCTCAAACGACAGGTGACGGCGATCGCGACGGTTGTTCCCCAACTGGATGGCTACCCAACGTCAAGGCATCCCCATGTAGTCATTTTCTTGAAAGGAGCCTCGGCCATCTCTCTTCTGACAATTTCCGACTTGAAGACTTCACATGGTACTCCAGGCCCTGACTTGACACCCATTTGAACCCTTATGGGAGGCTTCCCTGGGTCACCTTAGGATGAAAGTTCTCTTACGGCTGTTACGTCAGCTAGAAGGGTGTCGGAACTGGCAGCTTTGTCATTGAGAAAAAGCCTCTGCGTCTTCCACGCGGATAAAGTAGTACTATGATCCAGCCTTTATCCCGAAGGTAAATTCTATGTTCCATAGACAACAGGAACTCCATCTTCCATCCTTTTGCCCTCACCCTTCTCATTCAAAGGAGAAGAACTGGCACACTCTGGACGTGAAAAGAGCTTTATGAATCTTTTTGAGAAGGATGGAACATTTCCGGCGCTGAGTCTTTATTCGTTTCTATTTCATCACCCAATAAAGGTTGCAAAATGTCAAAGGCAGTTATCAGCAAGTGCATCAAACAGTGTATCCAGCTGTGCTATCAACTTAGCAACATACCAGTGCCATTAGGAATTACCGCTCACTCAGTCCACAGCGCCGCTACTTCAGCAGCATTTGATGGCCATGCATCTGTGGAAGAAATCTGTAAGGCTGCGACCTGGTCAAGCCCTTCTACATTCATAAGACACTTCAAGATAAATGCCTATTCTTCATCCGACGCAGCATTTGGCAGGAGAGTCCTCCAAAATGTTGTATCAAATGATCAGTGAAGACTCCCTCCCAGTGAACATCAGCTTTTGAAGATCCCGCTGATGAAGATGTACTCCGAACTCAATGGGAGAACGGAACCTTGGCTTACCTGTGAAGGTTCTTTCTACACCGAGGGAGGAGTACATCTTGCCCGCCCAGGGTGAAGAATGGATCAAGATGAAGAATGTCAAGTGTCCAGATAAAACTGAATTTTAAAAAAAATTAAAAATGGGAAAACAATACGTTATATATAGGAATAATAAATAAGGGGAATTAGAATAAAGTATTTTCATGTTCTACTTGTTACTAATTCTTGGTTTTAAGCTGTGTTTTTTGCAGTGGCTGCTCCTTGTTTTTTTGGGTGCACATCTGTCTTTCTGTTTTTAAAAATTCTGCTATGGAAGTCCTCAAACTGGATATCAGAGGGCGGTCCTAGCACATGTGACAGGAAGCAAAGGTTTTTTGGATCCTGCCTCCCTGAGCATAGGAACGACAAAACCCGCTGGTGAAGATGTACTCCTCCCTCAGTGTAGAAGGAACCTTCACAGGTAAGCCAAGGTTCAGTTTTCTCAATCCACTTTCAACAACTATACTTAATTGAGCATCAGTTCTTATATGTTTTTACTGATTTGTAGGCAAACTGTAATATCCTGCCAACTTGTCTAATTTGTTTTCAGAAGCAGGATCACATTTTGATTTAATCGTTTTTTTAGAGATAATAGTGGCAATGCCCAATTTTACAAATGCTTGAAGCTTCATCAATACATTATTTAATTTGTCATCGATGTAAAAATATTTACCTTTCAATATTTATTCACTGGTGATTTGAACAAGATTGAAGTTGATAACCCAAGAAGAATCACTATTGTAACTTTAGGAGCCATGGTGATAAACAAGACACTGGTTTCGCTGATCAATCACTATCCTAGGATACTGACCCCCCCTCGCCTTTGATAATGTTAGCTCCCACTCAGAGTGCAGGCGGGCTGTTTTACGGGGGCTTGTTCCTCTTCCTTTCTTGCCGTTTTCTGATAGGGGGTCTATCCATAACTTCTGTTTATGTGAGTGATGAGTGACACTGGATGACTTTAAATCTGAGGGTCTGTCTTTGTCAGGCCACACCTTGGAGGAAAGGCAGAATAAAAATGTGACATAGAGATGGATAAACTCAGCAAAAATACATACATACATACATACATACATACATACATACATACATACATGCATACATACATACATACATATAAGTGTGTGTGTGTGTATATATATATGTATGTATACATATACACACACACACTTTCACAATTGCGTAGTGTTTATATTGCAAAAACTTCAATACAGGTATCTTTTTGAGATCTCCAAGATAACTTACCAATAACTTATGTTAAAAGGAGAGGGACATCTTAATGTTTTCCTGTTCCCTTTCCTATTACAGTAACAAGAACCAAAATAGTCAAAGATTAAACCATATGCCCTTTATTTGTAGCTCCACTGATTAAAATTTGCCAGTTCCAAATAAAATTAGCTCTATTGGTTAACCATCTATGGTTTTAATCAATTGTGGACCTAAATTTTAGCCAAATGATTCTAGTAAGGGGGTTGGGCTGAGAAAATATTGTGTCATGCCTAGGCCCCTTCACACGGTACATTTTTAATGTCTACATATAAAGGGATGAATCTCTACTAAATTTTCGGCTAACTGAAGGATCCAATTCAAAATGCTTAGCACATATATATCAAACTGGCTGTGCATAGGAAAGCAAGCTAAAATTTACTTAGGACATATTTCAGATATTTACCCAATATTATGTACAACATCGACATCATAGGAATTTCTCTTTCACCCACAATAATTTGCCATTTGAATTAGCCTGCTTAACTGAGGGGTCCTTGTGAACGTAATATGATTTACATAGTAATTGAGCACTAATTTAGTAATATAATGGTAATTACTTTTCTAATGTATATTTCAGTGAATGGTTTTTAAATGTTGTTCAGCTTCGTAATCTGTTTTTCAAGTCTATGCTTTTTCGCTCATTATTTTAGAAAGTGCTGGATGAATGCCAGGACCTGAGAGCATGCCAACTTCTTGTGAATAGTTGGGTTTTTGGAGCAGATCTATGTCCTGGAATCACTAAATACCTCCTAGTCTCCTTTAAATGCAAACCTAGTAAGTAAGTTGTAGAACAAGCAGGTCCCATTCGTGTCTTATGTGCCAGCCCAGAAATATTTGCATGAATCTATATGGTGCTCAGAAGTGTTCAAGTATTCACTTCATCAAAGTTTGTGGTTTTTCCTAGGCATGTTTTGTTCTCATATGCAGCATGTGCAAACATGGTCATTTCTGGCAGAGAAATTCCATGCTGACAAAAAGCAGACTTGTAGGTGCTTTTCAGATGTGGCCTAATATCTCTTATGTTCTCACAGATTACTAGAAATGATCCCCCCTCTCACAAGCGCAGTTATTCACAGTAGGGCGAAAAGTAGGTCCAAGGGAAGAGTAAAAAGGTGAATAAAGATAGAAGATAAAAAGAATAGTTGTCAGAGTTTGTTTAATAACAAGAAATGTCCCTCAAGGTTATGCTAACGTGTATTCTTGGTCACTGACTATTGCTGTGTCTACAGTTTCCACTACATTTTTCCTCTTTGTCTTTACAGATTAGAGGGAAAGCAGGTATATGTCTATCATTGATCTTCCTTCCTTCACATGCATACTAAAGGCACCATACGTAGTTCAGAAATCTATCTCATATGTTTCCTGTCTTACTCTTTGTTTCCATAGAAAGACCACGCTCAAAATGAGGTAGCATAGACTCACCAAATACCACCACTATAGTAGCAATGGACAAGGGAGAGAAAAGTTTGACATTGGTAAATAATCTTCCTCTTTCAAATAGCTCCTTCTTTGATATTAATAGCTGAGTGTGCCCTCAAGGCCAGAATCTTGTTTTGTGGATAGGCATAGAACTTAAAAAAAAAATAAAAAAATTCCAGCATTATTATTGTTGGACACATTTCATGTTGAATCCCATGATCTGCAAGATCCAAAATTTGGGGATCTTTCCTGAATTCATCTCCCCAACCCCAGCATCCATACTTCAATGCCAGGAAAGTTGATCAGAGGCAGGAATCGTGATTTTGCTTCCTCTTCTCTCTCCATTTGTGCCCCCAGTTCCACTTGACCTATCAGTCCATGTAGGTCCCATGGCCCTTGGAATCGACTTTCCAAAGATCAGATGGGACTGATGGGGGCGGGGGGAGAAAAGTAGAAAAGATCTGCAACCATCAGCACTTTCAGCTGGTGGATTGTTGGTTCCAAAACACTGGATTTAGAGATATGTCAGATTTTCTGTTGTAAATTTAAAAATAGATTTTCTTTCTGATTTTCTTTTAGTTATTGAATAGTGTTCATACTGAGGGTAAACACTCTACAGTAGTGATGCTATATATCCAGATGCACTTCACAGTGCAGATGTGCATCTGCATCTAATCTTGGTGTAAGTCCAGGAAGAGAATGTACAGGGAATGCAGACTTCTGCTCTTGTCCAGCTAAACTTAGTTGTGCCTAGTTCCATTAAAACCAATATAACACATGATTCATTACTAACTTTAGTCCCATTGTTTTCAGTGGGACTTGGACACAGCTAGCTTTAGCTGAGTTGAGGCTCTTTTTTTAGTTGTCTACTTAATAGTACTTATTTGCTTCAATCCAAATAGTTATTGTTCTTTTTTTTGGAAATTTACTCAGGTTGTCTTAGATATTACTATCCTGATTCTTTTATGTTAAGAGTTATGTTATGTTAACTCTTAAGGACAGAACATGCATTACTTGTTTGTGTATACTGCATACATAATTTTTGACACACATATTAGACATCTCTGGGGGAAATACCAAGGGTTTTTGAATGACTTTATTTCCTGGAGTCGGTAAAATCATATACATCATGTTATTCTCAAGGAAAATTGAATTATGGACTATTGTCATGAAAAATGAATATCATGTCTCTGGAACCGCATTCATATATGGATTTGTTTGGAATTAGGTCCCTTTCATTTCAGTGGGAGTTGCTTTTATGCAAGCATAAGGGGGAGATATTTGGGGCTTGCTATTTTATTTTTGATTTTAGCTGAAAATGTTTTAATTATTATTGCAAGCTGCCTAGAACCATGTAGAAAGGAGGGATATACGTGCTTTAATAAACATACATAAATAAATTATGGATACTTGTTCAGGATTGCAGCCTTACTGTTCATTCCTGGGAAGGCCCATTAAAATCAATGGGCTTAGAAGAGTGTAACTAGGATTGCACTGCCAATTTAACAAATGAGTTTTTTCACCAGTTTCATCTTAATGCTTCTCATCCATATCTTTAGTATGATCTGTTCAAAGGCTATACCCCTGTAACTTCTCCAAGGCAACAAATTTTCTCAGTATTGGGTAGGGAGGGAAGAAAAGGAAATAGGCACACTACTAAAGAATAAGGTATTTCTGTTGGAAGAAAGCATCCTTAGAAAGGGGGCAGATCTAAAACATCCTCACCCCCCCAATTGACAAAACATTTCTCTGCACACGGGGCTTTTGGTGAGTAGAATTCAAGATATATCATCTATATCCTTTACTATTACATCCAAAGGGCCATGCAAATGGTTGTGCCTCCCACCTTGCCCCCCATGTTGGTTTTTTCTGTAGATGCACGTATCGGATAAAATCATGAACCCAGAGCTGTGATCCCCAAATCCTAACTTAAGAATGACACCCCTCAAATTCATACACGCTTATTGTCACCAATCTTTAAGTACAGAATCATGTTCAGAAATGTCAGTGTGGATGTACATATATGTAGCCAATAGTGTGAAGGAGTGATCCCTCTGATATTGCTAGAAAGAGAACTGCTGCAATGATATGTAATATTCTCCCCTGAGGCAAGGGCATCCTGAGAATTGGGTTGTTTTCCCTCTCCATCCGGGTAGGCAGGACCAAAGACCTTGACTTCCTGTCTCTATTGGCGGGAAAACAGCCTGCAGGAAGCCAGTCTTTGTCCTGCCTCCACGGGTAGAGCAGCAGCATCCGCACAGCTCTGTGCTTTTCTCAGAGTTAGGAGTAATTAGGAGAGTTTGTGTCGTCTTTCTTACCTTGTTTAACTGTAAGTTGTCTTCTTTGTTCCCTTCGTTATTGCTCCCATTGTTTCCCTCCCTCCCTTCCCAGTGTGTGAGTTTTCCTTCGGCTTAGAGCCGACAGGAATTCAAAATGGCCGACGCCATTGTGCTTAGGGAGGACGACCTCCTTTCTGAAAAGAACTTCCACAGTGGGCTAGTTCAAACTTCCCACAAGCCTACCGGCTCTCCCAACGGCCGCGATTGCGGACCATTAGGGATCATGCCGCAGCATTCGGAGCCGCCTCTCCAGGAGCCGTCCCCAACGCAGCCGAAAGTAAAAAAGGCGCGAAAAGCCGCGCCGCTGCAGCAGGGCGGCAAAAAGAAGAAGCGCGGCTCCAAACTTAATGCTGGGCAGAAAGCCGGGCGGATCTCGCCCGCCTCTTCTAACAGACGCCTGAATCGGGTCTCCAGTGTGCAGGCGTCCTCGGAATCGGCAGCGGAGGCTTCCCCACACTTAATGGCTGGTAACTCTGCGGCATCCGGGCTTCTTCCTCCGGGCTCTGGCACCCCCCCCCTCAATCGGTGGCGGGCGGCCATTTTTTATCTTGGGAGAATGCCGATGATCTCATTAACTGTGCCCTCCAGCGCCAATGGTTAGCATTTCAAGCTTACCAAGCGCGTTTACCCCCTAACCCCTGGTGGACTTCAGGACCTCCCCCCCCCTCCCCACTAGTTAGATCTAATGTGGAGGAAACTGGTAATGCAGGTGCTTCATCAAAACCTAGTACATCTGCATGGCCCACCAAGGCAGCTATGAAGGCTCCTATAGTTAACACTGAGGAGACCATAGCAAATACTTCCAAATCTTCTTCTTCTCTTGAGGAGGAGGAAGTGGAGACAGGGGAGGGAGAGGACAAAGAAGATGGCGAATTTGACTCGGACGAAGAATCTCTCCAACCCACAGATCAGCATAACAGGCTGTTCTCTGGAGAAGATTACCAGGGATTATTGGCTAAAGCCATACTGGCCCTGGATTTGAACGAGGAGGTAGACTCCACAGATGAGACTAGATCTAAATGGAAACAGGGCGTTAGGGAATGTTTCCCCAGACAGCAACCTCGCTCTAATTCAGTCCCCTTTCCTGAATTCTTTCAGAGGGCAGTCAGAGAGGAATGGGAAAAACCTTCAGCTAATAGGCAGGTCCCTCCTAATATTAAAAAACTATACACACTGGCGCCTCATGCCATGGATATGTTAAAGGTGCCACTAGTGGATGCACCAGTACTGGATCTCCAGTCACCAGGTTTAGTACCAGAGGATGGCGTGGGATCCCTAAGGGATCAATTGGATAGAAAGTCAGATTTTTTAGCCAGGAAAGCACATGAGGCTTCGGCATTAGCTATTCAGGCTAGTGCCACCACATCCATTTTTGCCAGAGCATCGTATTTGTGGATTAAAAAGATCCTACAGCTGGTCCCTGAAGATAACCCTAGGGTAATCGGAGGGTTGGAAAGAGTACTAAGTGCTACCACGCTCATGGCTGACGCTTCACTAGACACTATGTCTTTTGTGGCTCGGTCAATGTCCTCAGTCACTTCCCTGAGACGGGCTCTATGGCTGAGGGTTTGGCCGGCTGACTTCAAGGCCAAGACCACATTAATGTCATACCCAATGAAAGAGGGTCGCCTGTTTGGCGAAAAACTGGATAGCATCCTCGTAGAATCTAAGGATAAAAAACTGGTTTTACCTACACAACTAAAAAAGGATCATAGATCTCCATACCAGTCCTTTCGTCCATACAGGTCTTCACCCAGATTTCGATCTGACTTTAGGAGAGGATCCTGGGGACAATCTAGAGGTTCCTGGGGCACTCGACCATTCAGGAGAGGAGGTAGATTCCAGAGATCACAAGGTCCCCTGCCCAGACTGGACAGAGGGGACAAGTTTACCAAAACTAATCAACAGTGACGCCAATCATCCCCAGGTAGGGGGGAGACTCCAGCAGTTCGCTGCGAGGTGGACTCTGTCCAATCCGGACAAGTGGGTCTCCAAAATCATAACTCAGGGCTACTTCCTGGAGTTTTCATCCCATCCCACAGATCGTTTCCTCAGATCCCCAATCCCAACCAAGAAAGGAAAACACTGCATTACTCAGAAAGCAATTCAGCATCTCCTCCAGATCAAGGCCATAGAACCGGTCCCGGTCACCCAGAGGGGCCAGGGAGTATACTCAATATTTTTTACAGTCCCCAAGAAAAATGGGGACTGGCGGGCCATCCTCAACCTAAAATACATCAACAAGAGGATGGCCCACAAACATTTCCGCATGGAGACAGTCAAGTCTACCGTGGAGTCCCTTCTCCCTGGCACCTTCTTGACGGCCGTGGATCTCACGGAGGCCTACCTCCACATACCGGTCCACCCTTCCCACAGACGCTTCCTCCGTTTTGCATATGGAAGCAATCACTTTCAATTCAGGGCCCTCCCCTTTGGGCTTACCTCCGCCCCCAGGGTATTTACCAAGACCCTAATAACCGTCATCGCAGTACTCAGACAGGAAGGAATCCAGGTACATCCGTACCTGGACGATATCCTGATCTGCGCCCCGACTCTGGATCTTTCCAAAATTCACACGGCCAGAGTTATTCAGATTCTCCAAGAGCATGGCTACTTGATAAATTTCCACAAAAGTTCCCTGACTCCATCACAATCCACAATCCACTTAGGGGTTCAGATCAACTCAGACACCAACTCTATGTCGTTAACCAAAGAAAGGGTGGACAAGATAATTGCTCTCTCTCGATCCACAGCAAGGCAGAGAACAACCAGACTAATGACCCTAGCAAAACTCATGGGACTGATGGTATCATGCATCGCAGTAGTACCATGGGCCAGATTCCATTCGCGGCCTTTACAATGGCTGCTGAGCCCACATCAGTTAGACATTGCCAGAAAAAGGATCAAAACGATCCTCATTCCTTCACAGGTCAAACAGAGTCTTCGCTGGTGGTCCTCCCCATCGAACCTATACAAACCGACTCATTACATACACGAGGAGCCTCTGCAGATATTTACAGATGCCAGTCTAACGGGCTGGGGAGCCACCCTCGGAGGGCATCTAGCCCAAGGGCGATGGTCTCCACTAGAATCAACTCTACACATCAATCTTTTGGAGCTCAGAGCGGTAAAGCTCGCCCTGCTGGAATTTGCTCCAAAAATCAGAAATCATCACATACTCATAAGAACAGACAACATTTCCACGAAAGCTCACGTGAACAAGCAGGGCGGCTCCAGGTCCTCCTCCCTTCATATGGAGGCAGCCAAAATCTTCTCATGGGCCCAGATAAACATCTCTTCGATTCGAGCAGAACATGTCAAGGGGACCCTCAATGTACAGGCCGATTGGCTAAGCCGCCAAACGGTCGACGAAGGAGAGTGGGAATTAGACCAAGACACCTTTCACCTAGTCTCAGAAAAATTTGGCACCCCTTCTGTCGACTTATTCGCTTCAGAACAAAATCACAAACTACCAAGGTATTTCTCCAGATTCTTTCACCCAAAGGCGGAAGGAACAGACGCTCTCCTGAGCCCTTGGCCAAAAGGTCTCCTGTACGCCTTCCCCCCCATTCCCATCCTTCCCAAGGTACTACGCAAAACTCAGCAGCAACAAGCCAACATAATCCTCATAGCTCCATATTGGCCACGACGACCATGGTTCGCGAACCTCAAAAGAATGTCTTGTCAGGAACCTTGGCGAATACCTCCGGAGAGAGCCATACTACATCAGGGTCCACTGAACCACCCAGACCCTCAATGGTTCTGTTTGACCGCCTGGCACTTGAAAGGCGGTCACTGTTAAATCAGGGCTATTCCATCGATGTGGTCAATACTATTTTAGAAGCGCGTAGACCCTCCACTAGACGCATGTACAATTCGTCATGGAAGGCATTTGTTAGGTGGGCTAGACGAAAGAAGGTCAATCCACTTTCTCCGTCAATACCTGAGATTTTGGACTTTTTACAAGAGGGAGTACGCCTTAAGCTGTCGGCCTCAACCCTAAGGAGACAGATAACTGCACTATCTACGGTGTTACCCCTTTTAGAGGGATTACCTATAACAAAACATAGACACATCACTGCATTTTTAAAGGGAGTTTCGCAAACTCATCCACCAGTTGTTCATAGATTCCCATCATGGAATCTTAATCTTGTCTTGAAAGCTCTCACGGGTTCCCCCTTCGAACCACTTAGGACAGTTCCTATGAAATTTCTCCGCATGAAAGTATTATTCCTAACCGCCATCACGTCAGCTAGACGGGTTTCGGAACTTAGAGCTCTCTCTATCAGGAAGGGCCTCTGCGTGTTTCATAAGGATAGGGTGGTCTTAACACCAGACCCAACCTTCCAGCCTAAGATTAATTCCCGTTTCCATAGGACGCAGGAAATCAATCTTCCCTCTTTCTGTCCCAATCCATCAGGTTCCAGGGAAAAATCGTGGCATTCTCTGGACCTGAGGAGAGCTATTCGTATATTCATCGACCGTACAAAAGAATTTAGACAAACAGACTTTATGTTTATAGGAATATCAAACCCTTCCAAAGGTAAAAGGATGTCAGCAGCGGCCATTAGTTATACCATCAGACTGTGCATTTCGGAGGCATACAAGTCAACTGGTACCCCAGTGCCAGGGGGAATCACAGCACATTCACTACGTAGCATGGCAACAACAGCAGCCTTTGATAAACAGGCCCCTGTAGAAGAGATATGTCGGGCTGCCACATGGTCATCGGTGTCAACCTTTGTAAAACACTATAAAATTAATGTATGGTCCTCAGCTCAAGCGGCTTTTGGCCGTAGGGTATTACAAAATGTGGTAGAATAATAAGTTACCCACCCACAGGGGAGCTCTGTAAAGTCCCAATTCTCAGGATGCCCTTGCCTCAGGGGAGAATGGAGCCTTGGACACTTACCGTAGAGGCTCATTCTCTTCTGAGGCGAAGGGCATCCTGCCCACCCTAATCTGAATTTGACGTTTAATTACAGTTGCCATTTGAATAGTTTGCGTTATCAGAATGTCTAAGTTTATGTTAACAGAAAGTCTAAATTGTATGTTCAAGGGACTTCCATGTTATTTCATCAGTATATCAGTTTATACATTGTTCTCGTAAGTCTGTCTCTAGTGCCTTTTATGTAGCTAGGCTAGACGGTAACTGGCTTCCTGCAGGCTGTTTTCCCGCCAATAGAGACAGGAAGTCAAGGTCTTTGGTCCTGCCTACCCGGATGGAGAGGGAAAACAACCCAATTCTCAGGATGCCCTTCGCCTCAGAAGAGAATGAGCCTCTACGGTAAGTGTCCAAGGCTCCATTTTACCTGGGGATGATTGATAGGGATCTTACAGAGAAAAAACACAGCCACATCATTGAATGAACTTCCTCCAAACATAGACAATTGATGAAATAGCCCCCTGCCCTCATTTATTAGTTGGGGTCCTTCAGTAGATGTGTGACCACTCCACCCTACTCCACCAAACCCACCCATTCACAATAGTAATAGTACAGCATGTAGTGTTATCACACACTGGGATTCTAGATATGTAATGCCCTTCCTAAAAACAGCTGCCTTCTTCCTTCTTTTCTAGCTGAATATAAAAGCAGGTCAGTATGTGAAAATGAAGAACTGAAGCTCCACTGTAAAGAATCGAAATTCCTTAACATATATTCTGCATCATACGGCAGGTCTGTGCATGAAAAAGATGTCTGTTCCTCGGAAGTGGGACAACTCCCCCAGTTTGGTAAGTTTATTATTTTATGTTTATAGATTATTTATGCCCCTCTTTTCCCAGTATTCAAAATAGCTTGAAAACCTATTTATAAATGATCATCACAAAATATATTAAAAGAATTATTTAATTCAATTCATAAAAGCAGCATCTGAAAAAACTTTTTTTTAAAATGCAGCAGCAATTTCTGTCTTTAAAAACAGCATGAGAGAACAGAGCAATCCAGAGGGTAGCATGAGTTGGTAAAGCTCTCGTAAAAGTCTTAATTCTGGAATCTCAACACTACAAAATATTCTAACAAGCCAAACATTTCTTTTCCATGACCTGTATACCAGAAGAAGGGCTGTGTAGATCAGATTTAGATGTACCAGGGGTAACATGTGTATGGCTTAAGCGCTGCCAACTGCCTGGGGCGGGGGAGGGACAATGAAATTGCCGTTGCGCTTATACCACTGCATCACTTCTGATGTGAACCTGGAATTAACATTGCAGCACTAGTCAATGCTGTTTTTCCTCTGGCGTTCCCCCAGATTTTGCTTCTACTGCTCTACTGAGCTTCAGTGGGAAAGGCAGAGCCTAGGGGCGAGGTCTGGCCACCTGAGCATGGATACATCCCAAACCACTCAGTTTGGGCTGTAGTTAACTGAGGGATCATATATGTTCCATTTTCTACCTTGGTTGACAGAGAAAAGGGCACAAGGTCTTCACCAGGCAGTCAGGATCAGACTGGATGGAGCAGACTCCCCCCGCCCGGGCCAAACTACATGTTTCTTTTTTGATAAGTTGAGTTCTGGGGTCCCCAGGCTCAATCTTTTCCCTCTGGAATCACACAGCATCTGTAGGAAAAATCATTTTTAAAGTTCCCAGGAACCTAAAGATGGGCTTGGGATGATATTGTGGCAGGAGGGATCCCTCTCCCCCCCCCCCCGGCTATTTTTCCAAGCTTAAATGGCCGGGGTGGAGTAATTTGCCCATCTTTGGAGCTGCAGTTTCTCCCCACTTAGCTATTTCAGCTTGAAAAATGGCATGGTGGGGAGGCATGAGCCCTTCCTTTTTCTGCCCCATTGTCCCGCTCCTGAATGGGCTCCTGGGGACTTTATTTATTTTATTTATTTGTTAGATTTATAACCCGTCCTCCCCAGCCAAGGCCAGGCTCAGGGCTTCCATTAATTGGAAAGCAAGTTGGGTCCAGGGAACCCAATCTGGAAAACTCAAGTTGGACCCAACTTGTTAAAAAATGTAATGTGTAGTTTGACTCTCAGAGACTAGCATGAGCTCAGTTGGAGAGCTGTAAACCAGTGAGGGCTTCTTGTAATACTTATACCAAGAAAATCTGGTTGGACGCGAAGGTGCTACTGGACTTGAATCTGGCTCTTGAATTGGATCTTGCTGAGGTAGAGAAGGCAGGGGTTCCACCCTTGGAGGATGTGGGGTGCAAAGAGAATTGGGTATAGTGGGGATCATGGAGGGGAGGAGCTACTTAGCCCTTTAGGAGTCTTCTTGTTCCTCCAAGGAGTCTTCTTCCCAAGTTGAGACTGGGACAGAGCAGGTGCTGTCAGCACTGGAAGAACCATTGGTGGTGCCCCTCCCCAATCTAGCCTTGTTACTAGTGTGGTAAATCCCATCAGTTCCTTGTGATCTCACTGGGAAATGTCCACAGAGAAGTGATCACATACCGCTGTTGGTATCTGTGAACTTGCTCTAGGTTTATAGAGACAAAAGCTTTAAAGAGACTTGCAGCACCTGGTTGGCTAGAAAATGTAATATATTAATATATACATTCGTAGGATATGTTGTCACTTGTCTTACTGCTTTCTCAATAGAGGAGGGCTTTGAATGTGATGCAGAGGGAAAGCATGAGTAACTCTCACTTCCTTCCATGTACTGCTTCTTTTTGTCTGAAGTCCAAAGATACCTGCATCTTCCCATTCCATCAAATGAATCACATTTGAAACTGTCATCTGTTAGCAAAACCAGCTTGTCCCAGCCAGGACCACAGAGAAGTTGGGTGTTGTGCTAAATTAACATTATGTGGATGATGCCCAGATTCCACTGTAATGGTAAGATCACATCAGAATCCTCCTAAGAAGATTCTTTCATGCATTTCAAATTAATATAACAGAGACTCTTTTGTTATGATGTGAGAAATAGGAAATCTGGTCTCAGGCTATTTTGCAATACTGGCTGCAAAAGCCAATCATGCTGGGTCCTGAATTAGTTAAGTTTTTTTCTTTCCTTTTATGTTACTGTATTCTGTGAAATATAGTTGATATTCCAAGAGGCAGCCTAGACACCAAGGCAAACATATTCTGAATCCTGCCTTTTGAGTTACCATTTATGAACACTTTTAGGGTAATTTTCCAACACTTAGTTCAACAGTGTCATGATAAACTGAAACTTAATCCCAACAAAACTTAGGTGCTGCTGGTAGGGGGAAGGTCTGACTCAGGAAATGGGTTAACCCCTGTTCTGTCCTGCAGTAGCAAATACACTTGGCCCAGAGTTCATGGTTAGAGTATTCCTGTTGTATTCACACAAGCATAAAGAAAACATACAGAGTTTGCAGGTCTGCTATGAAGAAATGTAGGGAGGGGGAACCAGAAGTAGATAATTTATAAAGGAAGAATAGCATGCAAACAGAACAGAGGAAATGTTGTTAGTCCAGATGTTTATAGGAATTGCTTTTAGCTCTAGTTAGCTTTTTTGTAATTGGTTTGTCAACATTTGGAGCTTGGGGAGGGGAGGTGAATGAGTCTCATATAAAAACATAAAGAACTAGTTAAAACATTTTATGCCATGGATGCAAATCTTGTTCATATTTTATTTTTCATAAAGCCCTAGGTCTTAAGTGTGGTGATTCTGTAAGTACCTCTGCTCAAATTTTTAAAAAGGTAAAGGTCCCCTGCGCCAGCACCGGGTCATTCCTGACCCATGGGGTGACGTCACATCCCAACGTTTTCTAGCAGACTTTGTTTATGGGGTGCTTTGCCAGTGCCTTCCCCAGTCGTTTTCCCTTTACCCCCAGCAAGCTGTTTTAGAGAACAGATATTAAAATCTGCTGGGCCAACAAAAATAATACAGATGTGATTATCAATTTTCTGTCCTGCTTAGCAGAGTTACGGAGTGATCCTTCTTTTCCAGTACATCCTTCAAAAGCTTCAGTGCTCACTGCCTGACCCACAAGAACAGATGGAAAATTCGTTTGCCCCATGGTTTGAAACAAGAGAGGCAGGCATTGAGAAAAGAAGGCTTGCAAGCCTCATTAAGCTTTGCAAAATTTACGGCTGTAGTCACTCTGAATAATTTGCATGTCAAAACAAAGCTAATTAGTTCCTAAAAGGCTTCAGAAACAGCCCTGATTAGTTAAATAGCTCTTGTTGGAGCTGATATTTCACAGCTTTTTTTTGGAAACACTTTTCTGACCTGGTCTTTTCAGTTCTAGCTGGATACTTGTCCACTCCATAAAAACCACCAGCACTACTTGGCATCCAAGCAGCTGGTAACCACTAATCACAGAAGAGATGTAAAGGATTGTAGGGGCTTAGAAAAGGAACTGTGTTCTCACTCCAGAGGTGATCAGAGAAGTCAGTATATTTCTATCTTTATCCTATCTTTGAAGAGCCACCATATCTATGAGACTGCACATTTTGCAAGTAATTTTACATAGAAATAATGATTCATTGTGCATGATTAAAATAGAAATAATGAGTCATTGTGCATGATTAAAATCATAGAATTATAGAGTTGGAAGGGACCACCAGGGTCATCTAGTTCAACCCCCCGCACAATGCAGGAAATTCACATCTACCTCCCCCCACACTCAGTGACACTGACTCCATGACCAGAAGATGGGGATCCCTGGCCAATCTGGCCTGAAGGAAAAGTGCTTCCTGACCCCAAAGTGGTGATCAGTATTACCCTGGGCTTGTAAGAAAGGGCCACAAGAGCCAAACATTGACGCAACCCTTCCTGCCCTCCCTCTCATGATCTGCTTAAGTTCACAGAATCAGCACTGCTGACAGATGGCCATCTAGCCTCTGTTTAAAAACCTCTAAAGAAGGAGAGCCTCCCGAGGAAGCCTGTTCCCTTGAGGAACTGCTCTGTCAGGAACTTCTTCCTAATGTTTAGCCGAAAACTCTTTTGATTTAATTTCAACCTGTTGGTTCTGGTCCGATCTTCTGGGGCAACAGAAAACAATTCCGCACCATCCTCTATATGACAGCCCTTCAAAATTACATAGCAAAATTACACAGGAGTCCAATAGCATCTTAAAGACAAAAGCAATTATTTTAGCATGAGCTTTTGTGAGTCAGGGCTCACTTCCTCAGATGCATAAAAGTGTACATTAGGTCTGGTTAAATAACTAGTGGAGGAGGGGTGTTACAAAAAGACAAGATCTAAGCAAAGGAGCAATCAGTATATCCAGAGTAGGTATGAGACAGTCCACAACCAACAATAGCAAAATAGAATGAACATCAAATCTAATGGAATGGTAGAGTGGAACAAATCAACATTAGTATGTTCATAAACCTGCCCTGGGTCTATGTGTTCTCACATGTGTGTTGCATGCTTGTGTGTGTGTAAAGCATGTTCCTTTTCATTGTGCCACCACCCCAAGTTAAAATCCAGCCTCCCATGTTACCAGTGATTTGGGGAACCTTGGTAAAGGCTGCTTCTGTGCAGAGCTTTCTATTTACTTCAGCCCATTCTGTGTGCAAATGGGTAAGCGTCAGCAAGTGATCTAAGGCGATGTGTGGAGTTAGGTATTACTGGAAAAGCAAGTTAATGCAACTGCAAAAAAAGGCTTTCTACCAACTCAGCCTAGCTTGTAAAATGGCTCCTTACCTTGATACAGCTGAGCTGGATCCATGCCACAGTAACATGGAGACTAGAATACTGTAATGCACTGTACTTTGGTCTCCCTTCAAAATCAACTCGGAAACTCCAACTGGTCCAGAATGCCATGGCTCAGCTATTAACAGAAGCTAGACATAGAGTGCATATTACTCTCGCTCATCTGCTACCGGCTTCAGTTTAAGGTAGTAGCTATTACATACAAAGCCCTTCGTGGTCTTGGCCCCTCTTATTTGTGGGACCGCCTTTATCCCTATGATAACTTTGCTCAAATCAGCAGGGGCTTCTGCAGGTGCCAGTCCGCAAATGGGCAAAATCAACAACTGCCTGTACACGTGCTTTCTCCGTTGTGGCTCCCGCCTTGTGGAATGGCCTGTCGAGGAGATCAGGAAAGCTCAGATTCTTGTGGCTTTCTGCAAACTGTGCAAAGTGAACTATTAAAGAGGGCTTTTCTGTGGAGGTAATAGGGTTGCACTGCACAAAATTATTTTACAAAGTTGCTTGGATAAATGATTAAAGACTATGCATATACTGCTGTGTTTAGCTTATTATAAGTAGGGTACAATTTATGTATTTTCTGTACCACTTAATGTATCATTTGAATACTTATGCTATGCTACAGTTCTTTCTGGTTGTTCCAGACTTCTAAAACCCTAATGCATTGGTTATCGAATGTCTTGTTTTTGTGATTGTACTAGCTCATTATGTACAATCCACCTTGAGTCCCTGTGAGAAAGGTGGACTATAAATAAATAAATGAAATAAAAACCAAACAATAAAACAAAAATAAAAGGTCCCTGTTAATCTTTGGGGGGGGGGTACATTGTCTTGAATTTGACAGTGAATTCAGCACTTTCCCAATGGATCCTACTCGTGAAATTTTTTGTAAGAGAGCGATAACGTTTAAATCAGCATCAGTATGTCCTCGAAGGTTCAAACATTCCCTTACTGGTTAAATGTTCTTGTTTAATCCAAGATGTTGTGGCGGTTCTGATATCATGCGCTCTACAACTCATTCACTTCCGGTCGAATCTGCACCCAACACCTCACCTTGCAGTTTTCGAGCCTGTTGGTTCAGGTTTAATAGCAAGTCATGGGATGTTTCTGGTCTGTCAAGAATGTCATGTGTGGTAACACAGTTGGCCTGAAAATAGATTCTCACACCATGACAGCACACAGTGATGCATCCTGGTTACTAGGACATTATTCAACATTGTGCCCTCTCCTGCCAACATATGCCTTTATCAGAGAGTGTTGCCAACATATGCCTTTATCAGAGAGTGTTACTGAAATGAGCAGTGAATATGAATAGGCCTATATCTGTATGCACCTGTATGTATATAGTAGACCCTTTATTTGAATATTTTATATGAACAGTGTTTAATATTTTTTTCTTTCAGATTGCTTTTCTTATACAGCTTTAGAAGTATTATCAAAGAAATGTTATGGGAAACAGAGGTGTAAAATTATTGCAAACAGTCATAATTTTGGAAGCCCTTGCCTCCCTGGTGTGAAGAAATATCTCAATGTCAGCTATGCATGTGGTAAGGGTGAAAAGTGGTACTGTGGTTAAATGTGGTTTTAATGGAAAATTATTATATGAACTTATTTTCAAAACCTTAAGCGGAGGTATCTGTAACCCTCTCCACCAGCACCACATTTCAAAGGAATTGACTTTCTTCCTATCAGCTTTTTTCAATGTCTAGCTTTCATACCCATACATAGTAATAGGGAATACGATGGCATGAATTAACATGCTTTTGGAATCTGCAAAACACACACACACACTTGGAAACTTATAACTCAAGGTAAAATGAAATGAAAGATCATTGGAAGTAGATACCGAACATTTTTCTTCTAGCCATGTCTGCAAATTAAGTGGTTAATTTGGAATTTTCCTCATTCTTACAAAAGATTAAAAAGAGTCTAAATCATGTACACATGAATTCAGGTGTCATTTCTCCCTTGTGCTTGAAAGTGAGGAGATACCAGCATCAGTTTCTGACATGTACAGGATCTGGGGTTTAAATTATACTCCTTTCCAGGTGCAATTCCTTTTCCTGTCTGTTTACAGTTCAATATTAATTGCAACTCAAACAGAACCCTGGGCATGCCTAGTCCCAAGGAAAGTCAGATTTCACACATGCCACTTAAAAGGGTTCTGGCGTGCATATGTGAAGGGCAAAGATGCAGTTTTAAATGCACTTGTTTTCAGTTTATAAACTGATTAATGGCCAGGCAGGAAGGTGGGTTTGCAATTGTCTTCCATCTTTCCTGTGACAATAGACTGACATCCTTCAGGATAGCTTAGTAACTCTTGCTTTCTCTTTGCTGCTCCTAGACATTTTTCCTTACCCAATGAATTTCAGTTAGTGTAAAATGCTTAAAAAGCTGCCTTACATAACCTTTTTTTATTTTTGTTTGCAGTTCCAAAATTCATATTTGCAGCAGTTGATCCAGTGTTTACTAATGTAAATCCTTCTTGGAAGCCAAAAGAAGGTGAATATGGTCGTTTTTTTGGATCACTACCAGCATTTGTTTTTAAGTAAGAACCCGCAATGGTTTAATCACATAAAAATAAGGCCAAAATATAGAATGCAACTGCCCAAGTAAAGTGAGGGCCTTGTACATTCAGAATTTTCTTCTCTGGTTGTTCATAATATTATTGATGTATTAGTTATTTAGAAAACTTTTAGCCTACCATTCCGACTAAATAAATAACACCCAAGGTGCATTAAAAAAAATTTAATCCACAAGAATTCATGAAACCTTTCTGATTTAAAATGACCCAACCCCCCCACAAATTAGCAATAGCAAACAGCAATTAAAATACATGTCTTCAGTTAACTCCCAATTTCTCATGATAGCCAAATGGTTTAACACATTGAGATTTGTTTCTTTCCCAGGAACTGGTATTCTTACCCGATTGAATTTGTTAAGACCAGTGGATTTGAACACTGCAAGAAACTGGAGTTAGCAGAAGACTTCTGTCTTCAATCTCAGTGTGTGGTACAAAGAAGGGAGAGAGTGTACATGCCCAACAATTAGCCAGGTTTGTGTCCAACAAACACACACTAGTTTATTTGTGATGTCTGAACTTTGTGCCTTATATGGTATAATAAGGCTTTTTATGCACATTCAGACCTTTATTTAAATAATGGCAATTAGCTTTTGCTAGTAGGGGAAGGAACATTGTGAAATAGCATTTATAATTTAATAGACCCTAGAGCAATAAAGCTGATATTGACTCAAGACAGTTTCTATAACATGTCCACTTTAGGTGGCCGAACTCTTGCTTCGGTGTTCTTGTATGCCGAAGATCTCAGATTCAAATCCCGGCATCCCCACTTAAAAGAATATAATGTAGACAGGCTGGTAAAGAAATTTTATTTTGAAGGGAAGCCTCTTGAGCTGTGCGATGCACTAGCAATATCCTTAAGCGGAGGTAACTTTTTAAATGTGTTTTCTATTTAACCAAACTTCAAATGACTGACAAATGTAGACGTTTTAAACTTCAGTTCAGTTAGCTAATACATATTTTTAAATTGTACGTAAAATGTAATTTTGGAAGCTACTCTTTTGCACTGTAATCCTGTAGATTTTTTGTTTTCTTTCCACAGATATAAATGTTGATCCAAGAGAATCCAGATTCCCAAAAAAAGATGGAATTATAATTAGCAGCAGTTTGGCTACACTTGCTTACATTAAAGGTAGAAGAGTTGTGTTTTGATTTCCTGCATTGCAACCAGTAATGTTGTTACTTCTGGCCATTATCTCATGCCCCTAGGGAGAATGAAGTCCATCCCTTGGGTCCAGTCAACATGGTGTTGCTGTAGAGGCTGCTTATGCAACACAGCTTCCACGGGCCCTTTTTCTGATCACAGTCAGTCTTGGGAGAGCCTCAGAAACATCCTCCGATGCAGTGAGGGCAACTGTTGGCTTAGCAGAAAGAGGGGAATGAGGTCTCTGTGTGCACACAGTATGCCCTTGCACATGGCATGCTGAAAGGAGCTCTTGGGAGCATAGCCATAAAAATAGATGTTTCTGTCGACTTCTTTGTACCACTTTTCAGTATGTACGGCCAGATTTTAGCACATGCTGGTAGATATAAGGAGAGGGGGTGGACAGAGGTAATTTATGGTGACAGCTGATAAATATTTAGAACATCTGGATTTTAAGGAGCTTCTATATTTTTGCATTATTCAGCCATAAGCAATTTCTAGGAATGAATTTTGCATTAATTCTCGTCCAGAAAATTACTATGGCGTTTAAAAAAGAAAAGCTATTGTTAATACCACAGAATAATTTTCACATGGGCACACAGTAACAGTTTGACATTTAGGGTTAGCTCTTGTACTCATATGATTGAAAGGAACATTATTTAATGACTACAAAATGCTGCACAGACAAGGCTTTTAAAATAGGGTTGCCAGCTCTGGGTCGGGAAATACCTGGAGATTCTGGGGGCTTTGGGAGTTTGGGGAGGGGAGGGACTTCAGTGCCATAAGAGTCCAACTGCCAAAGCAGCCATTTTCTCCAGGTGAACTGATCTCTATCGGCTGGAGATCAGTTGTAATAGCAGATCATTAGTACCTGGAGGTTGGCAACCCTACTTCTAAAAGCACAAGTCTTTAAGCCACCTATATTAAATATTCAAAGTGAACTATTCCGCCTGTTTGTTCTAGGATGATCTAGCCTATAAAATAGACTTTTTCCAGGGACCAATGTCCAGCTTGCAAATTCCCCCTTGTCCCTTAAAACATCCATTCTGTGGGTGAACAACCATTTGACAGCAGTGTTGGGGCTGCAGGAAAGAAGGCTTTGAGGAGGCAGCCATGACCTGCAAGTCTGGACAAGTGTGTCATTTACCTTCTGCCAGTGTCCTTGTAGCTCAAGGCTGCAGAACTGGCCAGAATCCATGGCAAGCTCATCGGCCAGTAGGCTTGGTCCTTAAAGACTGCATATAACAGGGTCAGGCTTTTCCGAACTGACGTTTTTACCATTGCCCCTCGAGTGCCTCTTCTTTCTGTCTCTAGTCTGGGATTTTGTTTCTAATTTCAGATCACCCTGAAAGAGCTGCTCTCTTGTTTGTATCTAGTGTTTGCATTGGCCTAGTGCTCACGCTTTGCGCTCTGGTGGTGCGCATGTCGTGCACCGGTGGCTTTGAAAAACTGCAGCAGATGAAGGAGCGCCTGGTGTCTGAGAACAGCAAGGCTGAGGATGATACTGAGGAGGAAGAGGAGGGAGGGGAGTCTTCCAGTTCAGACTTCCCTGATGAACTAAGAGGCTTCTGCAGGACATCTTACTCAGCTCGTTGTTCCCTGGACTCAGCTGAACTTGCTGAAAGGATAGAGCGGCGAGAACAGATCATCCAGGAAATCTGGATGAATAGTGGTTTGGATTCATCTCCCACTAGGAGTCTCAGCCCATTTTATATTAATGAACAACAATGTGTTTATTTTGGGTAGCATGTGCTATTTTTGTGAAGAATGTACCTTCTGTGAAGGAGCATTTGCAACTCTATATTATAATTATTTGCAAAGAAAACTATATTATTAATAATTATAATAAAAATACAGGATGGTATGGCATAGTCTGAGTTCCAGTTCCTGAGGGTTTTTTGCATCATTATTTGCATCATATTGAACTGCTTATAGCTATTTAGAAATGAAAGCCAGTATTACAAAACAAGAGAATACATTTTGTACTGAAGAATTAAAAAAGGTATTGACAATAAATAACAAAACAACAATAGAACTAAGCAGGTCACTACAGATTTCTCTTCAAAATAATCTGTAGATAAATGTCACTTGGCCTGAACCAAATGGATCAAAGGTTAAATCATAAATGTGTTCCTGCCTTTTAAGTAGAATGTCTCCAACATTTAGCTGCAATCTGCTGGGGAACTAGAAGAACAAAAGGAGGAAAAATGTCATTTCCTCCTGGTGATACTTTGGCGTTCTTATACAGAACCCAAGTTTTCATGTTCTAGCAAAAATATATTGAGGGAGGGGGAGGTAGCTTGTCGTTTCCTATTGTTTTAAAGTAAAAATTGGAGCTTGGGAAAAGTTCATACCTAATAATCAGTGATCTCATACCGAGATGGAAAATCTTCAGTGAATCATTTTGTGTTACAACAGGAAGCTAAGAAACTTGCCAAGAAAACTTTTTTTTTTTTTTTAAGAATAATAGAATTGGGAGGGACATCTTGGGTGGGTGGGTTGCAAGCCCTATTTTGTGCTTTTTGGGAAAACCTTGTGAAAGCAAAGGTACAATGTCTCCTGCCTGTCTTTGTATGCACAGAGAGTGGAACAGCAGGACAGATCGCTCCGCAGTTACTTTAGCCCAGGCAGTTTCAGATATTCTCCCTTCCTTTGAAATCTCTCTTGTCCCAAGTCTGGTTGGGCCACTCTCTACCACCAGTTAGTCTTTCAATGCTCCATGTACATTGCATCACATAGTTCCTCCCTATTCAGACCCCTGCTTTAGTCGAACCTTCTACTTGAAGGCCAGAGAGTACATTCATTATGTGCTCCTTCTGCGTGACATACCAATCCAGACCATTACACCATAAACAGCAAGCATGCTACAAAGGTGGTTACTAAGTAGCTGGAGTATCATCATGCAAATAGACCCAGGTCAGATACTTACTGAGCCACTGCTATAACTCTTATAATGGAAGATCAAGTACGTGCACCATGCATCTCTATACACATAATGGGATATGTAACACTGATGCTGCTCATGGGGGTCCATATGTGTAGCGAGGGAAGGAAAGCACAGATGAGGCTGTTATGTGTTTGGGCTTCTCTGTGTAGTGTCCACATTACATGAATTATCAGCTAGGTGAAGGGGCAGGTGTATGCCCACTAAACTACCACGTGAGTAGGATAGGCAAAAGAGCTATCTAAGCTTCAGTCTTCCTACACAATTCAAAGCCAGTGTGAAAACTGAATGCTAAGTTATACTGCATATCTACCATTTATTTGTTAAATACAAAATCATGCAATCCTAATATAAGCTTTGCCAATAAATCACATGATGCAATTTGTCAGCAGAATACATTGGCGAAGACGTTACTCTTGCACTGTTAGAACAGGTTAATTCTTAGTGTTACCACTGAACTCTGATTCCAGCAGTTCTTTTATGGTTCTTTATTATTACAGTTCATGACCAGTAGGTATATAAAGGAAACATTAATTACAGAAAGAATAAAATTTATATACAAATGATCTTGATAAACACTGGATAGTCCTAATAGATACCAGCTAAAACTACACATATCTGTCAGCAATTTAGCACTCTTACATTCTCCTAGGCAAATACTAGAGATTAAGTCATTTCATGAATTAAAATCTCGGCCACTCATCAGGATTAAAGGCCCTTCTCAATTTTTCTGTGATTACAGACCAGGGTGCCAAACCGGGCAACCAATCGTGTCGTCTGGTGGTTCTTATCTGACAGAAGATATTCAAGTCTAATTTTGTTAGCTCTTCCAGGAAACCTTTCTAGCAACGGTGCAATAGACCAGCAGTTCTGGGTTCTGCTCCTTATGTTCTGGTTCATTAATTGAAAACTAATTATTTCAGAAAAAGCATCTGCTAATCCTTGGTCCAGGAATTTTTCAGTGTTGATCTAGTCTCAGTTTATAAATATACTTAATTTAGCTAATGAATAAATAAAGCTAATCAAATAGGATGTATGTAAGCATGTGTGTGTGAATGGTCAGCTTGTTTTCAGAGGCCACAAGCAAGGCCTATGGGTCCTGATGTCTGAGAGGGCAGACACAGATTAAGAAAGAACTTCATGTGGGTGACTCATGTCCAGTTTAAATGTAGACAATACATTGCCAGCCATGCAGCCTTGAAAAACAGCCTGTGCAATGCTGTGTTTTTCCTTAGCGAGGGCCTTTGGCCTCCAGAGCAGGATACAGCCTCAAAAGATAGCTCTTAGCCTAAATTACAGGATTTGTTGACCATGCAGCTTGCTGAACTGCAAGCTTTCCAGGGGAGCTTGCTACAGTTGGGGCTTTTGCAAGAATGAGCAGGACCAGCATGAGAGCCAGCCTGGTGTAGTGGGTAAGAGTGGTGATTTGGAGCAACGGGTTTGATTCCCTTCTCCTCCACCTAGGAAGGAATAATAATTCTAAATAATTCCTGGACTTGATTCTCATCAACAGGGAAGAACTTGTTGATGAGGTGAAAGTAGTGTCAGCAATGCTGATTCTGTGGACTTAGGCAGATCATGAAAGGAGGGCAGGAAGGGTTGTGTCAGTGCTTGGCTCTTGTGGTCCTTTCTTACATGGCCAGGGTAATGCCGATTGCCACTCTGGGGTAAGGAAGCACTTTTCCTCCTGGCCACTTTGGCCAGGGATCCTGGAGGGGGAGTGTGGGGTGGGGAGGTAGATGTGAATTTACTGCATTGTGCAGGGGGTTGGACTAGATGACCCTGGAGGTCCCTTCCAATATGTTTCGATGATTCTAACTATATAGTGGTGCAAAATCCTCATTTTGACAGGAGTCCAACAGGGCAAAGAAGGAGGCACAGAGAAGTGCTGTGGTCTCCATGTTCCTTCTCTAACTATTCACCTGCTACAGAGCAGAGGACTGAGTCCCCCACTGTGCTCATAATCTTTATGTAACATTCTGAAAAATGCTCAACATGCAGAAAAGACAACTATGTAGAAATTCTTATTCTGAATTTTGTTGGTTACTGTTACATCCCAGCTGGAGCCACTGGCTGTAGGTAGATGTCAGTGGCATGCAAAGGCTAAAACAACAAGGAAGAATACCACAGTTGCAATATCAGTTGTATAGTTAAACAAAAGGGAAAAATACAATTCAGCTAGTATGGCATAGGATACATAAGAGCTACCGGGGTGAGGTGGGGGGGAGGCTTCCAAAAGCCAAGAAGGAGGTGGTTTAGCAGCATGTTCCAACATTAGAAGGCAATGGGAACAAAACATTACAAAAATAACTTGGCTACCTGTTTGTGTCCTGAAGGTATCTTATTAGGGTCATGTTACTTTCTGCATGCATTTTAAACCACCACATTGTGTTATAACAAATAACTTTAAGTACTGAATGGTTCAACGTCAATGTTTTATGGATATCGGGTTTTGTTTTAGGAATTAAAAAAAAACAAACCCTGTGGGGTTTGCTCCTTTGAATAGCTAGCCCACCTAGGAATTGCATGTTTATTGTAAAGAATGCCCACGCTAAGGTCCAAAAAGAAGCTGAAAATTCTTTGTGAAACTCCAGCCCTTTATCCAAACCCATTCAGCTGTTGCTTGTAAAACATTTGTCTGAGTCCCAAAGTATGCAGCTGCACCTTGATGGTTTTTCAAGAAATCATTGTAATCAACCAGCCAGGGCACAGTTGCTGGAAAGATGTGGGGAAGATTACAATAGACTAGGTGTGGCCTGGCATTTAAGGAACTCTCAGCTTACCTCCCACTCAAGTGAGGACCTGAAGCTATTGGAAAAACAAGCAGCGGGTAAGTCAGGGATGAAGAAAGATTGAAAATGGAAAACCTTTGGAAGCTACTCAACTGGTTTGGCTTAAGCAAGGCAAAGTACCTCGCTGCCATGTTACACAATCTATTTTATTGTAACAAGATGAACAAACTTGGAAGCTTTCAGTCCAGCTGGCACAATGAAAGCCGCTTGGGAGCTGAAAGGACTTGCCCTAGAGTCCCTTGTGACTGAAAAGTTTAATAGATTTTAGTGGTGGTTTTGTGTTCTTGTTCGTTGCTCATAAGGATTAGGCTGCGTTTGCAATTCAGGGCAGCTGTTCTTAATGCAGATCACCAAAGGTTTCTAATATATCTGCCCAAGAAGCCTGAATATAAACATTTGTTTTCCAACAAAGTAAAGCTCTAAGCAGCACTTGGATAAACTACATAGTCTATACAGCTTGGAGTGGTGGATATGTTTATGCTTCATCTACCAACATGGCTTTGGTCCATCCTGGAAGATGAAACGGGGCCATATAAGGTTGGTTGGGTACCCGAGGTTGGGTGGAAAAGATAGAATAATATAATAAAATATATATATTTTTATTTAAAGGCGCTAAATTAAGATTAAAAACATTAAAAATGATAAAACATGGTACAATGGCATCTCATAAGGTTGATAGACTTGAACCACGCGTCATACACATTTCAGGCATCAGGCCTTACTTAGTGGTCAATTAAAACCCATATAATGCACACACAAATATTTACAAATATATCAACATATGCAGACAACTACATACCAGGTTGATATGATCTCCCAGGTTGCGGGAGATCACACACATTCTGAATGAGAGACCAATACAGCTCAGTGTAGAACAAACTGTAGGCACTCCAACAAAGAGGGCTTTATAATTTGAAATTTATTATACACCCTACGCACATGCCTGGGCTGGTATATAGTTGTATATGTTGATATATTTGTAAATATTTGTGTGTGCATTATATGGGTTTTAATTGACCACTGAGGTAGGCCTGTTGGCCGATACGTGTATGGCATGAGGTTCAAGTCTATCAATCTTATGAGATGCCATTATGCCATGTTTTACATTTTTAATGTTTTTAATCTTGATTTAGTGCCTTAAAATAAAATAAAAATTTATCTATTCTATCTTTTCCACTCAGCCTTGGGTACCCAGCTTTTGGTTTTTTAGGTTGAGTTTCTTCCCCTTTTCTTTCCCTTTTTTTTGCCATATAAGGTTGGGCCATAGCTCAGTGACAGAGTGTCTGCTTTGCATGCAGAAGGTTCCAGGATCAAACCCTAGCATTTTTCCTTTAAAGGATCAGGCAACGTGAAAAACCTCTGCATGAGAGCCAAACTAAGCATGACAGTGAACTTGCAGCCACCATGAGGACACTGTCACCATTTAAAAAATATTTTGAAATGTTGCAAGAAGCAGCAGCAGCAGAGTTGGTTTTTATATGCCGACTTTCTCAACCACTTAAGGAAGAATCAAACCTTCCCTTCCCCTCCCCACAACAGATATCCTGTGAGGTAGCTGGGGCTGAGAGAGCTGTGACTTGCCCAAGGTCACATAGCTGGCTTCATGTAGAAGAGTGGGGAAACAAATCCAGTTCACCAGATTAGCCTCTGCCGCTCATGTGGAGGAGCGGGGAATCCAACCCGGTTATCCAGATCAGACCCCACCGCTCCAAACCACTGCTCTTCACCACTGTACAATTCTGTCTCTCAATCCTGATCGGACCCCCAACAAAGAGCTCTTTTCGGGGGAAGGCTGCAGCTGTTTTGGCACTTGAAAAGGTGTAGGGTGGGAGGAGGGAGCTCCGGGCTGTGGGCCCCTGCCATTTTAAATTCACAAATGGCAACGGTGTCCTCGTGGCAGGCCACAGGTTCACTGCCAGGTTTCGTTTGGCCCTTAGACACTGGAGAGCTGCTGCCAGACAGTATTGACCATGAAAGACCAATGGTCTGACAAGGATCAGTACAAGACAGCTTTATGTGTTCATGCATGTGTCCAATGGAGTGTAAAGGGATCATCCTTCCACTGCAACCCAGTCCCCGTTAGGGATTCATGTTAGCTGAACCTTAACAGGAGAATAGTTGTCTCAAAGTAAGGTGCCAAAAGATGTTCCTAACAGACTGAGGCAGTACTAACAGAGAGATCACATTAAAGAATAAGGTGCCATATGGCAGCAGCTAAACATTTTTGGTAGGGTCCTCACGTTGTATGGCACCCCACAGATGGAATAAACGAGCAGAAGGTACAAGAAAGTAGATTTGAGACGAAGCATACTTCCTCAGCATTCTGGCTTCCTGGCACTTGTTTCCCAAAGCCATGCTTTAAGAAGAATCAAGTTGCCTAGCATTTTGAAGAATCTTACAGCCTTTTTATAGCTATTACATTTTTCTAATCTTTATAACCAGTCTGTAAGGTAGGTCCATATTATCTCCATACTAGAGAAGTCGGGGGGACGGGGGGACGGACGACTAGGCTAAGAGAAGGTGCCAAGGTGAGATCTGAACTACCGTATTTTTTGCTCCATAGGACGCACCTGACCATAACACGCACCTAGTTTTTAGAGGAGGAAAACAAGAAAAAATCTTGTTTTCCTCCTCTAAAAACTTGTCTTATGGAGTGAATGCCGGCTGGGCACGTGCGCGTCGGGACCGCACGAGCCAGCGTTCCCCACCCTGATGGCCAGCTGGGAGGCAGGAGGGGGCCGCACAGAGCCAACTGGGCGCGTGCGCGTTGGGACAGCGCGAGCCGGCGCATGCGTCCAGCCGGCTCTGTGCGCCCCGCCCGCCTCCCAGCTGGCTGCCGGCCCTAACTGGTTCCCGGGGCGGCCCGGCTCTGCGCCTCGCTGCCGCTGCGCTGGGCGGCTGGGAGGGACCTCCCGCAGCCCAGCTGGCTGGCGGCTTTAAAGTCGGTTCCCGGGGCGGCCCGGCTCCGCGCCCCACTGCTGCTGCGCTGGAGCCCCACCGCACATCTTGCTGCAATACCAGAGCCGGGCCGCCCTGAGAGCCGGCTTTAAAGCCGCCAGCCAGCTGAGCTGCGGGAGGCCCCTCCCGCCCCCCAGCTGGCTGGTGGCATCCTAGCCGGCTCCTGGGGCCCTGCGCCCCACTGCCGCTGCGCTGGGTGGCTGGGAGGGACCTCATACTGGTACATTCGCTCCATAACACGCACAGACATTTCCCCTCACTTTTGAGGAGGAAAAAAGTGCGTGTTATGGAGCGAAAAATACAGTAATTAGCTCTTTGGTATAAAACACCAGTTCTCGAGAATAATGATGCAGCATAGGCTTAGGTGCTAGGAATACCAGAAGAATTCTGCACTGGAGAGCCAGTGTACTACAGTGGTTAGAGTGTTGGACTAAGATCTGGGAGACTCCGGTTTGAATCCCTACCTTGCTATGGAAGTATGGTGGGTGACCTTGGGCCAATCACATACTCTCAGCCTAATCTCCTTTATATGGCTTCTGTGGGGATAAATTGAAGGAGAGGATAAGGATAATAGCTGCTTTGAGTCCCCACTGGAGAGAACAGAAGAGTATAAATGAAGGAAATAAAAATGCAGGTCCCCTATAAAGTGATAACACAGAACTTACCTCCTTATTATCTTGACAGGCAAGATACACATATGGAAGTGTCAGCCTTTGAAAGAAGTTCTTAGAATCTCTGTTCTGGGGATCCTACCCATGTAGCATCAAGTTCCTGGCCCAGACAAGCCCTAGCAAATATAGTACCCTGTCTCAACTGCCTCTCTTTTGGACAGTGACCAGAAACAAAAAATATAATAAAGTTTGTCGAAGGCTTTCACGGTCAGAGTTCATTGGTTCTTGTAGGCTATCCGGGCTGTGTGACCGTGGTCTTGGTCTTTTCTTTCCTGACGTTTCGCCAGCAGCTGTGGCCGGCATCTTCAGAGGAGTAACACTGAAGGACAATTGTCCTTCAGTGTTACTCCTCTGAAGATGCCTGCCACAGCTGCTGGCGAAACGTCAGGAAAGAAAAGACCAAGACCACGGTCACACAGCCCGGATAGCCTACAAGAACCAATAATAAAGTTTCATTAGTAGTTTCCTTATTTCTGAAGCAACCACATAACGTAAGAGTTTCTGAAATTTCTAGTTGAAAATAAGCAGTATGCTTTTCTCAGTTAAGGAAAGGGTAACACGTACCAAAAGCTGAAGTAAAGGACAAAGTAAGTTGTAGAAACATACAGACCATTGGGAGGGGTGCCTCATTCTGCCAAAGGATTCTGGGAGCGGTAGACTGTGCTGGCTATTAGCCCTAGCCCTGTCACGATGGAGGAGCTGTGAAGAAAAATTTGGGCTACAATCTTTCCCATTCCATTCCCCTTCCTTTGGCTTTTAATGCCAGAATGACGTATCTTAGCAAGTGACTTTGGAGAAGCAGGAAGGATACAGCGTTGGAAATCCCAGGCCCGCACCAGCCCCACTAATACTTCCGTCTTCCCTATCGATAGTGCACTCACAGAGCAGAGAGTGTGCATGGAATATACATCCACACCTATCCTTTCCCAAAGGTCTCTGTTGATACGGCATCAAAGGAAGAAGGGGGGGGGGAGGATGAGATAGAAAGGCACCATCCGCCACTCTACATCCACTACGGTGGAACACATTGCTAATGTCATGCATTATTTTTGCCATACAAAGAAATACAAGCTATTAAAACTAACCAACATGAATTTACTCAGCAACACTATCCTATTAAAATGTTACAAATGGAGAACACTTTGTTAAAATGTGGTTAAATAAACTTTGGTTTATTATTTACTTGAATGTGAGGTTTTGTTTTTCCAAACATAACTCTTAAAATAAGAAATCTCAGAAGTGGCTCCCCCCTTCTTTTCTGAAGGAAATGCCAAGTTTTCTATTAACTTCCTCACATTAGGTCCTAACAAACTTTACTGCAGTACAGGATGTCCTTGCTGGTGTATAATGAAAAGCAATATATGTTCTCAGGGCTGACAGGCAGGAGGGCTATAGCGGAGTACATAATAACTCTGTTTCTTTTTGGCTCACCCTAGCAATCAGTTTCAGTAATATGCTTTTGCATATAGCATTGCACAGTGTAGCAGAGAGATGACTTGTGACAAACATGTTTGTGCTCAACATTTATGAGAAATACAATCATATATGTTTCATTCTATGGGTCCCCTATAAAGTGTACCCATGGAGCTTCAAGTTAAGTTCCTTACTCATTGTCAGTCATTACAGTTATGAATAACCAACACCTCAAGGCCATCGAGTAAACAATGGAAACATCAATAGTCTTGTTCTGTTTGCATTTTAATCTAGACTAGAGACATTATGCTTCACTCAGATGGGGATGTGAAGCACTTAGATTCTCTGAACTGCACATTAAAACTTTGAAATATGGACACACAATAATCAAGCAGGAAGATGATTATTATATGTCAAATTGATATTCAGTTTGCAAGACCTGAGCAAGGCTGTTAACAATAGGGCACCTTGGAGGGCACAAATTCATACGGTCACATTGTCAGAAGCGAGTTGACGACACTTAACACTCACACAAGTTGATATACACATTAAGCAGACTATCAAAAATGTTACACATAGTACATCTCAAGTAAGATACTTGAGACTGAACTATTTTAATGGCAATCTGTTCTTTAACAGCCCATTCCTGAAAAATGGGCCCAAAGCCCTTAGGAAGGCGACTATGGCCTCCACCTGCGCAGGGGCCCACACTACCAAAGCCCGGCCTCTGGCACAGGCTGCGGCGGCGAGCCGGGAGGTGTTCCGGCGCCCTGGGAGGCGTTCCCGGGGCGTAACAACACCGGCCATGGGGCGGGGCCGATATTAGTCGGCCTCTCGAGCACTTTCAGCTCGGGAACACACCTTTTTATGAGGGTTGCATGGTTTTTTGACGCCGGGCAGAGGTTTCGGCAGTGCCGAAACCTCTTTAGGAGGCAACGCCGCTAGTTTGCCTCCTAAGCCCGGTGCAGGCATTCCTTTCAGGAATGGGCTGTTAGTGAGATTCTGAAGAACACCTCAGCAGATTGGAATGATTTATGTATTTGGAGCACTTTCAGTCTGCCTTTCTCCCACAAGGAGAGCAGTCTTTTGTACTTGCTTCTACAGTGAGGGAAAAAAGTATTTGATCCCCTGCTAAATTTGCCCGTTTGCCCTCTGACGAAGAAATGACCAGTCCATAATTTTAATGGTAGGTTTATTGTAGCTGTGAGAGACAGAATAACAACAGGAAAAACCCCAGAAACCCAGAAGACAAAAGTCAGAGATTGATGTGCATTATAATGAGTGAAATAAGTATTTGATCCCCTGTCAACCAGCCAGGTTAGGGTTAGGGTTCTGCTGTCGACAGAAGCAATCAATCCATCAGATTCCAAACTAGCCACCATGACCAAGACCAAAGAGCTGTCCAAGGATGTCAGGGACACGATTGTAGACCTGCACGAGGCTGGACTGGGCTACAAGACTATTGCCAAGCAGCTTGGTGAGAAGGTGACAACCCTAACCCTAACCCTGTCAACCTCCCTCGGTCTGGGGCTCCATGCAAGATCTCATCTCGTGGAGTTGCAATGATCATGAGAACGGTGATGAAGCAGCCCAGAACTACACGGGGGGAACTTGTCAGTGATCTCAGGGCAGCTGGGACCATAGTCACCATGAAAAACAGTTGGTATCACACTACGCCTTGAAGGACTGAGATCTTGCAGAGCCCGCAAGGTCCCCTTACTCAAGATAGCACATGTACAGGCCCGTCTGCAGTTTGCCAATGCACATCTGAATGACCCAGAGGAGAACTGGGTGAAAGTGTTGTGGTCAGATGAGACCAAAATCGAGCTCTTTGGCATCAACTCAACTCGCCGTATTTGGAGGAGGAGGAATGCTGCCTACGACCCCAAGAACACCATCACCACCGTCAAACATGGAGGGGGACATATTATGTTTGGGGGTGTTTTTCTGCTAAGGGGACAGGACACCTTCACCGCATCGAAGGGACGATGGATGGGACCATGTATCGTCAAATCTTGGGTGAGCACCTCCTTCCCTCAGCCAGGGCATTGAAAATGGGTCGAGGATGGGTATTCCAGCATGACAATGACCCAAAACACACGGCCAAGGCAACAAAGGAGGGGCTCAAGAAGAAGCACATTAAGGTCCTGGAGTGGCCTAGCCAGTCTCCAGACCTTAATCCCATCGAAAATCTGTGGAGGGAGCTGAAGGTTCGAGTAGCTACACATCAGCCTCAAAATCTTACTGACTTGGAGAGGATCTGCAAAGAGGAGTGGGACAAAATACCTCCTGAGATGTGTGCAAACCTGGTGGCCACCTACAAGAAATGTCTGACCTCTGTAATTGCCAACAAGGGTTTTGCCACCAAGTACTAAGTCAACTTTTGCAAAGGGATCAAATACTTATTTCACTCTTTATAATGCACATCAATCTCTGACTTTTGTCTTCTGGGTTTCTGGGGGTTTTCCTGTTGTTATTCTGTCTCTCACAGCTACAATAGACCTACCATTAAAATTATGGACTGGTCATTTCTTCGTCAGAGGGTAAATGGGCAAATTCAGCAGGGGATCAAATACTTTTTCCCCTCACCGTATTTCCTAACTGAACCAACTTGATTATTCTGTGTCATTTCCACTAGAACTAAAAATAATGTTTGCAGAGCATCATTTAATACGCCAATCCTGGCACCCTTTACTTGAAGTATGATCCACTGAGTTTACGACCATAGCACAGACTTCTTAATGGTCTTTGATACCATATTCTTACAGAATGGTCTATAGACATGGGTGTTTGTGGCCCCACATTCCTGGGGTTCCAGTTGTCTCCAGCTAATGGAGACCAGGTGGTGGTACTGGAAGAATTTATGATAAGATGGCTGAGTACCTACCACCCTTGAAGAATTTATGAAGAATTTATAGTGAAGAATGAATGAAGAATTTATGATAAGATGTCTGAGTATCCACCACCCCTTAAAATCAGTCTTGGGAAAGGTGCTTATGCTGTTCCTCTATTTTGTGAAATCCTTGTTAAAAAACCGTTTGTATGTGAATACTAGAGAGCCAGCATGATGTAGTGGTTAAGGTGTCAGACTAGGACCTGGGAAAACTAGGTTTGAATCCCCATTTGCACCATGGAAGCTTGCTGGTTGACCTTGGGCCAGTCACATACTTTCAGCCCTGACCCTGGCTAGTCTTTGAATGGGAGACCTTCAACAAATACCAGGGTAACACCGAGGCAGGAAATGGCAAAGCACCACTGAAGGTCTCTTACCTTGAAAACCCTACGGGATCACCATAAGTCAGCTGTGACTTGATGACAAAAAAAAGAAGTAGTGAATACTAATTATCTATCCCTGGAAGATATAATGCAGAAGGCTGCTAAAAGTTCTCTTTGTGAGAAGCTTTGAAAAAATATACCAACATTTTAAAAAGCCCCAAACCAGTTATTATCTTTGCTATTATTTTTCCATGCTAAAAAGAGAGCTATTCAAAATAATTTTTAATCTAAAAGGAAAGCATTATTTGTAATGGTTTGTATATTTTCAGGAATCCATTAAGCCTGATCAAAACCATCTGGGAAACATCTCTCCAAAGATACTGAACTTCATATTTGTCCATGTTTCCATTTATAACAAAAGTAAATAAAGCCCTTTATTTACATGAGACTGAACAATCCTTCAGACCATACATGAACTTCCTGGTGAGGTCTTTGAGATATGATGTTATTTGGAACACGTTCTCTTTAAGTTTGTGGAACGAAAAAGATACTTCTGAAATATCTGTTGTTTTGCGTCTTCTGAAATTAAGAATACAAATGCTCTTGGCTACAAGATTTTGTCCATGTTAAATTGTCCACAGAATAAGCCCAGTCCCGCCCTATGTTTGCAAGATAGGGTGCCCAGCTGCCAGAAGATGGACAGCACCAGGTCTTTCAATACTGATTAGTTATTGGATCTCAGGTAGACGTGCAAACAACAGTCATCAACTGTCTCGCAGTCTCTCCCACTCTGTACAACAGCCCGACAACTCAGTATGCTGGGCTCTTTGGTCATGCAGTTTTTCCATTTAATTTATAATATTTATGAATCCACCTTCTTCCCAACAACTGGGACCCAAGGCAGGTAACAAAATTAAAACTCACAATATCATTTAAAAACAAACTTTACTCAAATTGAAAAACCCTTAAAACCCTTCTTGAGGAGTACAGTTTTACAGCCCTTTCAGACAAAGGCCTTCCTCAACTCTTCAGGGATGCTATTACATAAAGCAGAGGGAGTCACCCAGGAAGCCTGTTTACAGGAATTAGCTGATCATGCCTGGATGGGGGAGGTACAAGCAAAAGGTGAAATTAGCACTCCCCAATCATAAGAACCTGGTCAGTAGGGTTTTCCCCCCCGTTTCTTTCGCCAGCACACATTAGCTAAGGCATGGAAGCTGGTTGTCTAGCAACCCCCAAAATGACCACGCAGTCTTGTGAGAATGAGATCTCAGTAGTATTCCTGGTAAATTGCAAACATTGCTTCTATGATCTTGGGTATTTTAAACCCCCTTGTGTTTTTGTTTTTTAAATTTCAGATGTATTCATATAGGTTATGAAAGAACTGTATGGCTGGTCTCTAACAATAACCAACAGTCCATCTGCTTACAAGTATCAGAAGACAAGTGCTTGTTCAGTTCCACCTCTGTACCTAGCTAATGCCCTGACCTAGATGGCCCAGGATAGCCTGATCTCGTCAGATCTCAGAAGCTAAGCAGGGTCAGCCCTGGTTAGTATTTGGATGGGAGACCTCCAAGGAATACCAGGGATGCTGTGCAGAGGAAGGCACTGGCAAACCACCTCTTGCCATGAAAACCCCCAAAAGGGGTCACCATAAGTCAGCTGCGACTTGACGGCACTTCACACACACACACACCCCTAGCTAATGTGTGAGGTGATAGCAGATAATGCTAATTAATTGCAATAATTGCTATTGCTTTATCCATTAACAGTCTTGAATTTGCCAGATGCAAAACACAATCAAAGAAAAGTGTTGCTTCAAAGATATATTGAATGTTGCATAAACATGTCTACAGTGGAATAATGGGACCAAAAAGAACTTCAGAACTAGGACAAAGCTATTTATTAGAGTGACAGCTTTCTTAGAAAACTGGTTTAAAATGTAAGCATCTGATCTGATAGCCTATTAAAAACAATTTCCAAAACACAGTACAATCCTGTTCTTTTACTGCTAAAGCGTAGCTTGTGCCTAAGACTTTGAGGATACATTGCAACCAAACTTCATAATAAATATCTTCTAGGGTACTGGAATTGAAAATATATTTATACACAGATTTGCACCTATGTTTCCAGTATAACCAGTAGATCATTAATCTTGTTAAAAATAAAACAATCTATGTAAATCACTTTATCTTGGTCTCCATTTGATGTCTTTTACACCATGAAAATGTCTTTTCAAGGCACGATTGTCGGCCCATTCAGAATCTAAACAGGAATCATCATCATTTTCTTCTAATTTCTGAAAAAAAGAGAGCAAAACATTATAAACTGAAAATTAATTCAGTTGCATTGTCCTCAACTACATATAGTATATCAGTGATGGCGAACCTTTTAGAGTGCCCAAACTGCAACCCAAAACCCACTTATTTATCACCAAGTGCCAACACGGCAATTTAACCTGAATACTGAGGTTTTAGTTTAGAAAAAACTACTAATACATTAACATCTTTTGTCTTAAAAGAAAAACACAGTAACAGAGCTTTCAATGATACAAACAACTTTTTATTGAAAGGAGAGCTCTGCTCCCCTCCAGCTATGCCACGCTGTGATCTATGCTCCCCTCCAGCCTAGCTCCTCTCCAACCCCACCACGGGAATCACCTTCACCACAGACTCAACAGGCTGCCGTCCGCGCCACACCCTCACGCCGCACGTGAGCCGCCCGGCATATGAGCCGCCCTGCTGTATGTGACGGGGAGGGAGGAAGCGCTCCCATTGGGCTGCTGGGCAGAGGGGCGGGTGATGTGAGAAATGCCCTCAGGCGCTCGTGGAGAGGGGGAGGGGAGAAGCCTGGCCCCGCGTCCCTCTGGCTTTCTAGTAACGAACTCAGGCGAACACTGTGCTGGAGCGATGGTGCGTATGCCCACAGAGAGGGCTCTGAGTGCCCCCTCTGGCACACGTGCCATAGGTTCGCCACCACTGGTGTGTGTGTGTGTGTGTGTGTATATATATATATACACACACACACACACACACACACACACACACACACACACACATTATACTTCAGTCACAACAGATACCTTTAGTTCCTCTTGTCTTTTGTAATAATAAAGCATCATTTGTTTGTGTTCTTCATTGCTAATAACAGGTTCTCGGGCTGGAGCACCTTGTCCTTTCTGGGAAAATAAAGAAATTGTTGCTGTGATCAAAAAATCAGAACGCTACACAGAGGAAAAACAGATTGGTTTCCCATGAGTGGGTTCATTAGGGGCAGAGAGCAGGTTTCATTCCTCATCATTTCTAGTATTTTCATTATGAGTATTTTCCGACAGGAACCTTGCAGTCTACTCAAACAGCTGCAGGCATTTCAGACTAAGCAGTGCAAAGAGCTGCCATTATAAAAGAACGCCAGCTAACAAAAACCTTTGTATGAGCCTTAATGGGTGCCATATTGTATTGCAAAAATGCAATTTTGAATTCTTTCATTATACACCCAAGTTAAAAACAAAAAGCAACAATAACCAACTGTTCCTGCCCCATTATGTATAGGGCATGTGTAAAGATTAGTGTTGGAACAATGAGAAACAGCACTGTAACTCAATGAAATATAGCACAAGCATTAGTCTTGACAAAGCCTTGGACAACCAATGCAGAACCACAAAAAACTTGAACTTACTTTCTGTATCTTGACAAGAACTTTTGTTTTTTCATTTTTGCCCACATAGTCAGAAAGCTGATTTGTTCTTTTCAGCTCCTTTGCTGCCCACCATAACTGTGCCTCTGGTTCCTCAATCACCTCAAGAGCAGCCTGTGTAAGGTTATCAATTGCAAGGAAAGGCATAACGTGTTGGTAGGGGATTCAACAACAATCTCAACAATTACAAACTGTATAGGTTTTCCTTTAATGGAGCATGTGGGGGGGGGGGGCTCCTGCTCAAATGCTTCGACTGCACAAAAGAGATGAGGAAAAGGAAGCCTACAATGTAGGAAAGCCTGCACATACATTGTGATACCATTATTAAGGGTATGGAACTATTATGTTTCAAGTCAGCAATTACATCACTGGCTCTATTCATATGTCTTCATACTAGTCACACAATTAGAACATACTTGTTTATACCAGAATTGTGGGAATGCTAATTGGTGGGAAATTGCATTTTGACAGCAAACATGATTTTCTAGTTGGCAGAAAAGAACATTGAAGGTGTAGGGAATGGTCCTTCTTTGGTGGATGGAAGATGTCCTATGAACAATGGGTTAACACTCTCAAGAACTACAGGCAAGGCTTATGCAAATGAACTTGAAGCTACTCTATACCATGGGAGGAAGCCCCTTCCAGTATCTGTGTGTCAGCAAAAGACATTAGGAGGACAGACAAAGGAAATGGAAAGAAGAAACTGAGATATCAATCTGGAGTCCCTAACAATGAGAGATCCTATGCCATAGTGGGGTGACATTCTTCATTCACTGACAATAAAATCATAGTAGGCCCTGCATTCCTTTCTACATCAGTGGTAGGAGGTGTCCTATGAATAGTAGGATGTTTAAAAGTAGCAGGTCCATCCAAAGGAGGGCGAACTCCACGGGGGCAGAGGAAGCCATGCAGGGATGATACGTTGTAGAGTGTCCCAAAAGCTGCATCAGAGAAAGCATGGAGGGCAATCTTGTAATGTCTCACAAAAGAAGCATGTTGCAGCCAGACAAAAGTCTTCAACGGGTGCACTGGCAACCAACCTTCTGGTGGAGTACACAGTAATCTTTGCCACCGCCAGAAAGAAAAAGAGGGAAAAGAATCTGAGAAGATAACAATGTGAGACTGGAAAAAATAGAATAAGAAATGGAGATAAGGCACTAAATGACACAGTAAAGAACAGAAGAGCAAGGCTAATTTTGTCTGGAGCTACACTGGGAAATAATTGGGAAGGGCAAGGGGTAGCCTTTATGTTCATTTGTATAAGCCCTGCCTAGAAAACATGGTAAGATTAATCCCTCATTCGTAGGGCATCTTCTACCACCAATGGAGACCTTGTTTTCTGAAGGAACACATGAGTAACTTATACAGCCAGTGCATCTTGAATTTCTGCAAACCAAAGGCCATTGTGAACATGTAGACTACATGGTAGCATTAGTTATTAGAGCTGCAGCTTTAATTTTGTTTACTTGAAAGATCAGTCAACTAAAGCCTTATTTAATTAATTGGGGGGAATGAATCTTAACGAATGCAAATTTTATTCACTTTGGCTGTGAGTTGAGGGCACACTTGTTATATTAACATACCAAGATAAAAACATGTGTTTAAATACAAGCTACTCAAAGTGCCTGTTCTAACAGAAGAATGCTAGGGTGTTTTTTTTAAAAATTCTAAGTTACCTTTAAGCATCCCTCATTATGTTAAAAGCTCCTATAATGAAAATATGTAATATGCATATTAAATAATTCATTGGTTAAAATGCAGAGAGTAATCAACTAAAATATAATTGGTTTGCAGATTTAATAATGCTAAGAACCTCCTGGGAGTATGAAGAGAAACATAACCCAAAATTATTTGAATTTACTTCCTTGAACAGAAAGACATTTTAGTCACATTTACTAGAATGAAAAACTGTTTTAAGAAAGACTTTCACATTACTATGTTAGCTTTCATTATAGCTGGAACACTTAAAGCAAGGGTTTACAAACAGCTTTAAGCAAGTAGCTTTAAAGATAACACTGGTATCCTAACTCCTAAATTATATAAGAGGTTGTCTTTCTTTATCAGGCGACTGATTTTGTTGACATGTAGTGGGATTCAAAGGAACACAATTGGATTCAATTGTGATGGGATGTTATAATATATGCATTATTTCCTTGCAAAGTTAGTTTCAAAAGCCATATATTGTACTTAATTCCAGTAATAGAGCAGAGGTGCCTTCGGTGAAGACTATTCATGCCTTCAAGCTTCATTTCCAAACACATTTCAAAATATATTGAATCCAAAGGTGCTGTTCTACCAGCATAGCAGCACTTACACCATGGGCCAAGGAAGGAGGAAGCATTTCTTGCCAATTCTGTCTCCCCCTAAGGACCGCCCCCCACTTTGCCCCCAATGCTGACCATGAGGATCTCCTGACACTTGACAATAGAATTTCAGGGGCAAATGTGGGAAAGTCCCATTCTGCTTTCTTCATTCCACCTGTGGTACTTTGCTGATGTAAGTAAAATCATTTTTTATATTTACATGATCCTACAAATCAACTAAATGGTAATTAAAATGGATTTCATGCTTGTATAACATGTTTATTTCATTAACTGAATTTTCACAAGCATTAAATCAGTAGGATAAAAAAACCTTTCCAGTAAAGAACTTTGCAGCGATGGACAGTTACTGTGTGACTGTAAGGGTGACAGGAAAAATACTCTGGTCTTAGACACTGGGCAGAAGGAGACAGGAGTTGAGAGCCCCTACCCCACAAACACCAGCAAGGTAAAGACTTTTTAAAAATATAAAATGGATGGTAGGCTGCTCAAAACTTGTGAAATGGAACAGTTTCTCAATTAAATTAAAAAATAATGATAAATACAGGCCCTGTGTAAGCCCCAACCTTTCAGTCCAGAAAAGATTAATACAACCCAAGTAAATTATTACATGAGTTCCTGATAGATCTTCTCTATCTTCAAACTCCATTCTAATTGGGTCATAGGGAGGGAGTCCCATCGGATAAACAATCATCACAGCTCCTCGGAGCTGGTCCAGAGCATCTTTCACCATGTCCATAGTAACACTTACATTAGCTTGAACTTGTTTCTGAAATACAGACAGAAGCCATTATTTCATTCAACAAACCAACAATGTACAAAGAAAATACTCCTTTCCAGTCAGGCTGCAATATGGATCAGCATGACATTTGAGAGTAAAGCCTCAACTGATTTTATGCTGATTTATTAAGAAACAACATGCAAATGTTGGTCTTGTTGTATACACAATATAGCAATTTACATTGGCTGGTATAAAAATGACATCTCAGTTCTTAAAGATCTGATTTACAAGAGTCATGGCAGGTATTTATAACATGTATATTTTCAGTGAATACAAAACTGTATACGAGAGTATTTTTTGTAGTATGCAATAGTCATAAATATGTATATTACTCTGGAATTATTCTCTACATTAGTAAAAGACAACAGTGATCCCCTCAAAATTAAGGACATAAAGTCCCACTAATCATGCGGCATTTGGGTACAAATGTGGGTGGAAGAATTGAGCAAGTGCTTAACTCCCCTTCTGAAATGGATGGTACTTTTAGATTTTAGTAGGCTTCTTTCTCTTTAAAAAAGTGAATGGAAGGCTAGGAGAAGGGAGACTCCTTGTGGACAACAACTATTGGGTTAGTCACTAGCAAATATTGTCTGCCATCATTCTGGGCCACCTTACTCATGGACAAAAACCCAACCACAACTAATGTATTCCTGCTGTTGAGGGGCAAATAATAGCTGGGGAAATAATTTTGTTGGGAACCCCCATCAGACTGGTAGATCACCCCCAATTGAATGTTAGGTTTTAGAAAGTTTTAGAAAGAGATTTCCTGCATTAGGTTTCCTGCATTTTAGGTTTTAGAAAGAGATTTCCTGCATTAACATGTATGTTATAGCAAATTACAAGTGTACAAGTTCTTCTGTTTTCAAAATTACTTACTGGATCAGCAACCTTTACAGAAAGAAAAAAAATTAAGCTTAGGAATCTGGTGGCATTTACTAGAAATAACACTATGCAAGTATAAGAATATCTACAAACCATTTTCATCAGCTTCAGTGATTTGGTATTCCAAAGAAACTTAACTGTGCAGAGATATCAATAACATAGGATATATTTTACATAAAGCTTTTGAGTTATTGAGAGCATTTGCTCCATGGTTTCAAAATCTATTGCCATATTGACAATATCACAAGCCAGTGGTGTAGGAAACTATTGGACATTCTTATTATTACTTAGTTGCTGCAGAGACCCTCAAGCCTTAAGAGACACTGGTCACATTAATCCTTAAGCAGCTGTTTTTGACAACACAGAAGGGCTGTGTAACTAACATTCATAATTATTTTGTATTATAAGTTTGAAAATATCCATGTCATGACTTTTCTCATGTAACTATTCTTTCTTACCTTAGAAATAAGTGCTTTGGATTCTTCTATTGTTGCTTTTAGAACTTGCTTCATTTTTTCATTTGGAGCTTTAAGTAATAAATGTGCATTTAATACCCATGTCATTATACAAAACATGCTGCATAAAAACAGTTTTGTGAAAAGGTTGTCACAAGAAATGCCTCTGCATTAAAAGCCGTGTGTAATCAAAGCTTATATTAGTCTCAATGAAGTTCTTAAATGACTAAACAAAGGATAGTATCCTATGATTTCTTTTCATCAGCAGCAGAGCTTTCTGTGGCATAAGGAGCCTCTTCTGCAGGAAAGCTCCACTATCATTGGAATGGAGTCACAGGACACAGTCTAAAGCTTCAAATATAGTCAAGCAAACTTGGTCCTAAAGAGGCTACGAGAGAAGGGTTTTAAAAAAATTACATCACCTTCTTCTTCATATATCCAATTATGCTAAATTTTAACAAGTTGATTACGGATACATCCTTGGATTTGGACAGATGGGCAATCTTAAACCTTTCTTTATGGGGTAAACTAAATACACTAAAAATTATCATTATACCTATGATTACACATGTTTTTACATGCAATTCCTTTTCATATATCTTGCAGATATATTTATAAAATTAATACTTTATTTCAGAAATTTATTTGGCGTTCCTTTCTGTTTTGGGTTTCTTTAAAGAGGTTGCAATGCCTGTTTAATGAATGAGGATTTGGTTTTCCTGATCTTAGTTTATACCACCAGGCATACTTGTTAACGTGGACTAGTTATTGGGATTGCTCCTCTCACTTGGACTATCCATCTTGGGTGATTTTGGAGGCTTCTTCTCTAGTGCCCTTCTTTTTTTCCCCCCAGGGTACAGAAGGGAAAATACAGGAAGGGAATGCATTCATGCTAAAATAGATCCTGTTTCTCCTGCAAATTCTGCAATTAGAGAATTATGGCATATAATACCACAATATCAGTTTGACTCATTTTCACATGCTAAATTAACACTATGGGCAAATCCAGATCTAAAAATTAGGAAGAAATCTTTTTCATGCTTGGAAAGCTTGGACAGATAGGGAGATTTTTACATTGGACAGATTAATAGATTATGATGACAATTTTTTATTTTCTCGACTGAGGTCTAGATATAACCCGTCAACCTCTATTAAATGGTAATATTTACAACCACATCTAAATATCTAACAATGAACCTGCAACACTGTTTCAGAATATCCCTTACTCTTGAAAACTCTCATGCAGAAAATGAAACCTACTATATTTGTTTATAAATATTTGATGTTAATAAATATGATAATCTCAGAAATGAACTGAATAAGGAGCTAGATAGGTCTATTTTGCCAAAGGAATGGGATACGCCTGTAAATTTTATACTTCTTGTTTCTATGGACCTTAAGGTGTGACTTAACTCAGCAAAATGTTATGTTTAGGATATACTGGACATCACAGCGACTTTTAAGTAAGAGGATTAAGAAAAGTGTATAGTTGATGGCACTGTACCTACAAGACACATCTCTTAAGCATATGCTTTGGGTCTGTCCCGTTATCTGGTGTTTTTTGGGGAAAGAAATTACTCATATCAATTTCCTAGTAGAATATTCATTAATCTTTGAGGATGCTTATGTACTTTTAAACTACTTGCTTGCCTCCTGGAGACTAACTGATGGTCAATGAAAATGGATCCTCCATGCCCTTAACGTTGCTTTTATTACTACACTGGAAAGACCCACCTCCAGCAATGCAATGAATTAAGGACTTCACATCTTCATCAAAATTTGAATGCAAGACATTTAGATGACAAGTGCTCATAGACATATTTTCAGATATTGGGAAACCTTTTATAGATGCTTATCTGTAGACCTGCCACCATTGCTGTTATATTTTGCTATATTAAAATTTTGTGAAAATCTTCTGCATACCTAGAGAATCCTCAGAGTATGTAGAAATCCCTACCATTCTTGTGGTTACTCATTTCACTGCTCTACAAACAGATACTCAACTATTATCTCTGACATTAGAGGGGAAAAGCTGGAGGCCTGCAAGGAATTGTGTGCAGGGGCGAGAATTGCCTTCAAAATTCTATAATCTCCCAGTGCCATCTGAATACTGCATCATTTGCTATAATTTGCACTTTCCTGATTCAGTCACAAGGGACCGTGTATACAAGCAACATATGTGCTCTTCTGCTGCTATGGCCAATCCCACATTTATGTAATTTAAAATAACAGTTAATTTATACATTTAACAAACTACATTTAATAACTGGATCAGTTAAGCCAGTGACATTAATCATTTATATGACACTTCGAATACTGTCTCTCTGAAAAAGGTACTCACAATTAACTCTGAATGTAATAAGCATTTTAAAAAAAACACAACACAGTAGATGAACAATATGCTGTTTTCCATGCGGGACGCTTTCCCCCTGAAAGTCGTGATTTCTATAAATCAACAGCATGATATACTCATGCAAAACCCCTAATTAGTCTGGCTTGTTCTTTCAAGGTCATAAACCCTTTTCTGCAAAAAAGGAAATATTGTACTAATATGCAACTGCATTATTCAAAGGCTGTATGTATATACCGTATTTTTCGCTCCATAACACGCACTTTTTTCCTCCTCAAAAGTGAGGGGAAATGTCTGTGCGTGTTATGGAGCAAATGTGCACACAGAGCTGGCTGGGCATGCTGGAACAGGGAGGCGGGCGGGGCGCACAGAGCTGGCTCCCAGCTGGGAGGCGGGTGGGACGCATAGAGCCGGCTGGGCACACTGGAACAGCGAGCCGGCTTTCCCCACCCACCTCCCAGCTGGGAGGTGGGCGGGGCGCACATAGCCGGCTCGCGTCGTTCCAGCGCGAGCCGGCTTTCCCCGCCCCAACGGCCAGCTGAGGGGGGGGGGGCGTGTTATGGTCAGGTGCGTGCTATGGAGCGAAAAATACGGTATTTATGTGCACATGCACACTGAACCACATGTACCTTTTATGAAGGGTTGCTTCACAGAATAGTCTGTACCAAGGAATAGGCACAAAATATAAAGGATCATAGCATCATTCATAAAACACAGATTCTGTTCTTCCTGTTTCAGAAAAAATTATTTTAAGTGATATTTACTGGCTGGCTTTAATTTCTTGCACCTTACGGGGCTGCTCATTTGGTCCCATTTAAAATAAATGGGACCGAAGAAAGGTTACACTTTTCATCCATTATGAACAGAGGGCGAATTGTGGCACTGACACAGGGCTGGGGCTTGCCACAATACGGCACTGAAATAAAAACCCCATTTAATTGCACAGAAAGCCACTGAATATATTTTTGCAAATACATTTAGGGAGGAAGAGTTGGTTTTTCTACCCCAATTTTTTCTACCTTTAAGGAAACTCAAACCGGCTTACAATCGCCTTCTCTTCCTCCCCCCACAACAGACACCTTGTGAGGTAGGTGGGGCTGACAGAGTTCGGAGATAACTGTGACTAGCCCAAGGTCACCCAGCTGGCTTCATTTGTAGGAGTGGGGAAACCAACGCGGTTCACCAGATAAGAATCTGGCGCTCATGTGGAGGAGTGGGAAATCAAACCCGGTTCTCCAGATTAGAGTGCACCGCTACTAACCACTACACCATGCTGGCTTTCTAACTTACTCCAGATGTGATGGCAGAAGGTCCATGAACAGATCTTTGCAGTTTTGCTTTAAGAAGCAGCCATAGCAACTAATTTGGATGAGAGCCATGGCACTGGGAGGGGGGACTAGGGAGTTTTAACACTTTCCTGTACTACCACTTCTCAATAAAATCCCTCTGTTCAGATGGTATTTGCTCTGTCATTCATGTCATTCTAATATGTGGTAACAAGGCAGCTAAGTAAGAGCTCATGACCCAGCATGAGGGGCACCACAACCAACTCATGGTGATCTCATCCATGGGGTGTTCCAGGCAAGAGACAAACAGAGGTGGCTTTGTCATTGCCTTCCTCTGCATAGCAACCCCAATTGTCTTTGCCAGTCTCCATCCAAGTACTGACTATGGCCGACCCTGCTTAGCTCACAAGTGCTAACTTGGGCTATTTGGTCTGTTAACTTTGCTATAGAAACTAATAAATATCTTCAATACACGACTTGCCTCAGGGTTCCAACCCGATGGTTGAAATCTACTATAGCAAGATATGCACACTTAAGTTACATTTACCATGTCCATTTCTTCGTCCAATTTCATCTTTTTTAAAGACACTTCCACCACTTGGAATGCATTTTTCTGCCCATTCATCCTTCAGCTTCAACTCTTCAATTTGCTCATCTGTCAGACCTTGCATGTTAGGAGGTAATAAAATACCATGCTCCGCTAGCATTTCCATTTCTTTAAAAAAAGAAGATAAAAAGTGGAATAAGAATGTAGTTTCCCATCAGACCCTTCTGAACATTTAACAAGTTTCTATACTACTCGAGTTGGATCGAAAGCACTGCAAGCAGAAATTTCCCATCTCTTTTCCCATCTCTAGAGGCTACCAAACCCCTTTTCCCCACAACTACTGCTTCTGGGGTCAGGGAACCTCCTAGATACAGTGTGGGGTCTGCTTTGGAGGGTTCTGCTACAGAAAGAAGAAATCAGCAAAACTGATTGAAGGGTCTGTCCACTGGCAGAAACGTAGTATTGGTACTAAGAAACCAAGTAGTAGCACCAACAGTATAAATTTGTAGTATCACAGTAAAGTTTTTAAAATTATTATTTATACCTTTGTTTTGAATCCTACACAGGAAATTTCTCTGTGTGCGCACGCTGTCAAGTCACAGCTGATTTATGGCAACCCCTGGTAGGGTTTTCAAGGCAAGAGACGTTTGGAGGTGGTTTGCCATTGCCTGCCTCCGCATGGGCTGAGAGTTTTTTCAGAGAACTGTGACTGGCCCAAGGTCACCCAGCAGGCTTCATGTGGAGGAGTGGGGAAATCAAACCCAGTTCTCCAGATTAGAGTCCTGATAGTCATCTGCAATTCCTAATGGCTCTAAGAAGCCAGAGAATTCAGAGTAAGGGTGACAGCCCAGGTGTCATCACTATCTCCTTCATAATGCCTCCAGCACATGGCACAAGGCCTTTTATGGCACAATTCGGCCAGAGTCTAAGTAGCGCAACAGGAAACTACAGCAACAGGGCCAGAATTTGGATGTTGGCACCAACGTTACAAAGAGATTTACCACCAGAATCCAGAAGCCTTACCCCAAACCCTATGTACTGCAACTTCAGCACAGGAACTGAGTGTCAATTAAAATTGTTTACAAACTACTGCAATGCGGAGGGGCTGATGGTTAATTATGGAAAGTCGGAAGTCCTGGTATTTTCAAAAAGCAGGAAAATGAAACATAGGTCTTGGGGTATCAATGGAAAGGAAATAGAGCAAGTAACCTACTTTAAATACCTGGGTATTACCTTTAGTAATAATGTAACTTGGAAAACTCATGTCACTTTGGATCAAAAAATTGCTGAAGTGGATACAAATGCTTTAGTACGCTTTTTTTATTCTAAAGGTGGGCAGTATGTACCAGCTGCCATTGAAGACTTTAACGGTAAGATACTTCCACAAATCTTATTTGGAACAGAAATTTGGATAAGTGGAGTTTCAGAATCCATTGATCACCTACTTTTAATATATCTCTGCCGCATTGCTGGGGTGCCGTCCTGTGTTGCAGGAACAGTGCTGAGGATGGAATCTGTGCAGCAATCAATAGAATCCAGGGCCTGGCTGTGTGCCTTTAAATTAAAACTAAAATATTTTTTCCCAGGACCAGACATTTAAAGAAGTCTTTTGCATTGGCTGAGAGTAGATACCTACAAAAGTAACTGGATGAAACTGGTGGACAGTAAGTTGGAATACTTGGGTCTCCTATCGTAATTCAATATAAGGGTCATCGTGAAGCGCAGAGAGAGATGACCAGGAGGCTATTTCAATATCATAAAATTAGTACTGAACTTCGTGCTCTGTGTGTTTGTTCTACTTTGGCCCTTGGAATACCCTCTCTTATTCACCTCCCACTGTATGTAAAATACCTTATCTTCCCAAGCATCTGCTGTGCATTCATGCTGGGTAGATTGAATGCTCTACCTACAGCAGAATTGAATGGACGTTATAGGGGAAACTCCAATCTCTGATCACTTACGTATCTGTTCTACTGGTAAGATTGAGACTATTGACCATGTGCTATTATTCTGTATGCATTGGGACTCATTTAAAGCATTGTAGATTACCCATATTCTGAGAAAGTATCAACTTGTTCCTGAACCAAAGGCAGTCTCCTTTCTGTTAGCTGATATTTGCCAGGGAACTACGAGATCAGTATCTAAATTTTTGTCTGTTGTAATATCTTTGAAGTGCTCTCATACTCAGAATTTAAAAATTATGCGATCTTATATGTTTATATCTTTATATGTTTTTGAATGGTTTATCTATAGTATGAAACTAATTTTAATCTTATTGTACGGCTCAAGATCTCAGGTCAAAGGAGCTTTGTCAATAAAGAAAGAGTGTCGATTACAAACAAGGATGTAGCAAATTTATAGTCAGTATTACTGCAGTTGTGCTCCTCAGGACGGTTAGTGAACAACAGAAAGGCAACAATGTGGTAAACGGATACACTTTGTACCTGCACAAACACGTTGAACTTTGAGCCTTCCATTGTAGATCCTTGTCACTGCCAATGTTAAATCTTCAACGGAAGTGCTGCCCGTTGTTTCCAGCAAAAACTGGCTCTCATCGCCACGCTTCACATGGAGCAGAACCATTTCTGAAAGCGACACCACAAAAGATGGCGAGGATTAAGGAAGAAACTCTGTTACCATTTACTGAAAATTTATTTTCTTATTTACTTAATTTATAGTCCACCTTTCACACTGAGAGTCAAAGAGGATTACATGGTATAAAACAATGCAATCAAATAGCACAAAAGACTTAACAAACAGGACTAGGATTATGAAATTACAAGGAGTGCAAAAAAAAGATCATATCATATTTGGATGGGAGACCACCAAGGAATACCAGGGTTGCTGTGCAGAGGAAGGCACTGGCAAACCACCTCGGTTAGTCACTTGCCATGAACCCCCCCCCCCAAAGGGGTCGCCATAAGTCGGCTGTGACTTGACGGCACTTTACACACAACGCACACACACTACCAGTGCATCAAACGTACTGCTATCAAAAAGCTGTTCCGACACACAGCGGCCTGTCCCTCCTCCCACCCCGCCGGTGCCACAAAAGGACACAACTCTCACATAAGGCCGGGGGGGGGGGGAACCCCGCAACGTAGCAGCCAGCGGCAGCCTTAAGAGCGCCTCTGCCAAAACTAGTAGAAAAGAGCAAGAGTCCAGTAGCACCTTAAAGACTAAAAAAAATATTTTCTGGCAGGGTAGGAGCTTTCGTGAGCCACAGCTCACGCTGTGGCTCACGAAACTCCTACCCTGCCAGAAAATATTTCTGTTAGTCTTTAAGGTGCTACTGGACTCTTGCTCTTTTCTACTACTGCAGACAGACTAACTCGCCTACCCACTGAAAGATAGATAGATAGATAGACAGACTACTGATAGATAGATAGACTACTGATAGATAGATAGATAGACAGATAGACTACAGATAGATAGATAGATTACTGATAGACAGACAGACATAGATAGACTGACAGACAGACAGATAGACTACAGATAGATAGATAGATAGACAGATAGACTACTGATAGATAGATAGCTAGATAGATAGACAGACTGCAGATAGATAGATAGATAGATTACTGATAGATAGACAGACAGACTACTGATAGATAGATAGATAGATAGATAGACTACAGATAGATAGATTACTGATAGACAGACAGACAGATAGATAGACTGACAGACAGACAGATAGACTACAGATAGATAGATAGATAGATAGATTAGATAGATAGATTACTGATAGATAGACAGACAGATAGATAGACTGACAGACAGATAGACTACAGATAGATAGATAGATAGATAGATTAGATAGATTAGATAGATTACTGATAGATAGACAGACAGATAGATAGACTGACAGACAGACAGATAGACTACAGATAGATAGATAGATAGATAGATAGATAGATAGATAGATAGATAGATAGATAGGCAAGAGTCCAGGAGCACCTTAAAGACGAACAAAACTATTTTCTGGTAGGGTATGAGCTTTCGTGAGCCACAGCTCACTTCTTTGATCTGAAGAAGTGAGCTGTGGCTCACGAAAGCTCCTACCCTGCCAGAAAATAGTTTTGTTCGTCTTTAAGGGGCTACTGGCCTCTTGCCCTTTTCTACTACTGCAGACAGACTAACACGGCGACCCACCGCGAATTATCTGTCAAAACTAGTGATGGTTAAAAAGAAGAAGAAGAAGGGGGGGGGGAGGAGGCCAAGGAGATGAAGGGCCGGATGCCCCGCCCCCCTTAACTGTTATTTTTCGTCTCCATGGAAACCAACGGACACAAAACGCGAGCCGCCCCGGAATCGGAGCCCCGCCCCTCCCGCCGCGCCTCACCACACCCACCAGCCCGCAGGACCCCCAAACGCCGCGGCCCCCGCCCTCCGCCAGAGCCCAATCCGTCGCAGGGATACAGCGCGCGGTCCCGGAAGTGCTGCGGCTCCTGTGGCCCCGCCTCTTCGCAAAGGGGGCGGCGCGCGGCGGAAGCCCAAAGGGACGCGATTTCCCCTGTCGTTCTGCAGCGCCGGCTAGACTGCGCAGGCGCGGAGCCGGAACTTTGTCTAGGGGGGCAGCCGGCCGGAGCGGAGGGCGCGAAGCGTGGCCTTAGTGCCAATGGAGGCAGGGCCGGTGCCGGTCGTCTTTGTGCCCTGTGTGTGTGTGTGGAAAGCGCCGTCAAGTCGCAGCCGGCTTATGGCGACCCCTTTTGGGGGTTGTCATTTCCAGAGACTAACAGAGGTGGTTTGCCGGGGCGTTCCTCTGCACAGCAACCCTGGGATTTGAGACAGCAAGGTAGACTTCCTCTGAATGTGGAGGATCCACTGAAGTATTTTGGCTTAGTAGTTTGTGATAATCTTTTCCCCTCTCTGTAAACCAGTGGTTCCCAACCTTTTTTTGGCCAGGGACCCCTAGGACTTTTTTGTTGGGTGCAGGGACCCCAAGGCTCAAAATAAAAATTCAGAGGATTTGAAAATAAACTCTAATCATAACTGTTAGTTAAACATTAAACTTAGAATAATATTTGAATATATATTTTTATAATAGAGAACTTTTAATTGAAAATATTAATTTATTATGGGTCTATAGCTTTGTTTCGCGGACCTTAATTTCGTTCTCGCGGACCCCTGGTTGGGAACCAGTGCTGTAAATGGACTGTAAATGTATTGAGATAGCAGGGGAAGGCTGTTGCTGGGCAGGATAACTGTGTGTGTGAAGGCAGGGGGTGAAATGTCATGGAGTGTCAGAGTGAACGTTAAACAATGATAGGAAAGAAACTACCAAGACCACGGTCACACAGCCCGGATAACCTACAAGAACCGATGAACTCTGGCCGTGAAAGCCTTCGACAATATAACGATAGGAGAAACTGGATGAAACTGCAACTGTACTGAGTCGCCTTTCTGTCTGTAATACAATCAGATACGCATAACTGGTTGATGTATCGTCATAACTTGAATTTGGATCAATATCTCTTCCCCAGTATAATCGGGACTCCGAGATTTCTGCCCATTAGGGCCTCTGAGTCAGCAGCTGCAAATAAACTGGTTTTCTTGATATAGATCTTGGGTCTCCCTCTCCCCTGCGAACCCCTGTTTTACTGCAACATATTCCTTGGTGGTCTCCCATCCAAATACTAACCAGGGCTGACCCTGCTTAGCTTCTGAGATCTGACGAGATCAGGCTAGCCTGGGCCCTAGGCAAGGCTGACTACTTGTGACCCCCCACCACCACTGCCAACCAATTTTCAAAAACCGTTGTCTTGTAGAAAAAAATAAAAACACAAAACTATTTATAAGACAGTATAACTAATTGAGTGAGGAGCCCCGTGGCACAGAGTGGTACGCTGCAGTCCAAGCTCTGCTCACGACCTGAGTTCGATCCCGACGGAAGTTGGTTTCAGGCAGCCGGCTCAAGGTTGACTCAGCCTTCCATCCTTCCGAGGTCAGTAAAATGAGTACCCCACTTGCTGGGGGGTAAAGGGAAGATGACTGGGGAAGGCACTGGCAAACCACCCCGCAAACAAAGTCTGCCTAGGAAACGTGAGGATGTGACGTCACCCCATGGGGGTCAGGAATGACCCGGTGCTTGCACAGGGGACCTTTACCTTTATAACGAATTGTATTCCATAGCACTATTGTGGTACTGCCCTGACCTGGATGGCCCAGGCTAGCCTGATCTCGTCAGATCTCAGAAGCTAAGCAGGGTCAGCCCTGGTTAGTATTTGGATGGGAGACCACCAAGGAAGATCAGGGTTGCCATGCAGAGGAAGGCAAACCACCTCTGTTAGTCTCTTGCCAGGAAAACCCCAAAAGGGGTCGCCATAAGTCGGCTGCGACTTGAAGGCACTTTACACACACACATTGTGGTACTTATCTTAAAATAAAAAATATACATTGTCAGTTGCATTTTTTTCAAGAAACTAATCTGTTTAAAACTGTGCCCCTCAGGCCAGTTCTGCGCCCCTAGGAGGTCTGCGCCCTAGGCGACCGCCTAGTTTGCCTAATGGTAGTACCAGCCCTGAATGGAGGTCATGCTCAGTCATACTCGTTTTGAGCTGAGAGCACATTTTCATCCCATCTGCAGTGGCGAAACACCTGCATTACACTTCCAACCTTGAGTCTGCACAACGGAATTGTTTTAAGGGGGCTTTTACATCAGACCTTGATAATATAGGCTCAGAAAGTACAGGGGCTTGTGTCTTGGGGATATACTAAAACGAATGACAGGAATGTTGGTTGAAAACAATGAGAGAGGCCTGAAAGCCAATTGGATGTATTGGGAGCCAGGAATGCCACTTGACTTCCATGGGATCCATGGATATATATTACCCAACACAAAAGTTGCAATGAAAATGTGGAACAGATCTGGAGAAACCTACCCTAGGCTTGGAAATGGCAGCCTCTGGGGTGGAATGACAGCCTTCTCTGGGACTGGAGTCACAGGGCCCAGAGTGGAATGATGGCCCCTATGTTTGTAAGCACTGCTCTGCAACTGCAATCACAAAGCTTAGACTGGAATGAAACAACTTACATTTTAATTAATATTTCTGGAGGTTGTGTAGTAATCCCTGAATCAGCTCTACTTCAATAGTTATTCTGCTTGTCCCATGTTCTGCTTCCTTCCAGAGTCACTGTATTGGTGTCAGCCACCTCATTCTTCTCTGTTGAAAAGTATAAATCTTGCACTCTTCCTCCTTCCTTTCCTCCCTTGGAGCCCCACAGTGTCCACAGACTCTGAAAAATCCCATCCCATTAGGGTTGCCAGGTCCCTCTTCGCAACCGGTGGGAGATTTTGGGGGCAGAGCCTGAAGAGGGTGGGGTTTGGGGAGGGGAGGGACTTCAATGCCATAGAGTTCAATTGCCAAAGTGGCCATTTTTCTCCATGTGATCTGATCTCTATCGGCTGGAGATCAGTTGAATTAGCAGATCTTCTGCTACTACCTGGCAATTGGCAACCCTACATCTCATAGTCTAGGTGACTTGTACTTTCATATATGAAGATTTTAGTATCTAACCCTGTTTATAGCACGTAAACTGAAAATACAACAGGTAGTCTCTCTGAGTTAAGTGAAACAACCGGTTGTTGCCTGCAACAACTGTGTGGTGAGTTAAGTCCTACTTCTCAAATCCATTAAGGTTCAGGACTTTTCCCCATCCATCTCTTTCTAAAAGCTTCAACCAGATTGCAATCTGCAGTTTGACAGATATAGCTTTTATACAAGACAATAAAAGCTCAGAAAATCTTATCATTACTCTTCTAAGTAATGCGTCAGCACACCAAAAGTTTTATTTTAAGGGGGCTCTTACCTCAGACTTTAATGACATACTCTCAGAAATGGGGCTTTTGTCTTGTTTGCTAAGCATTTCACAGGCATAGTCACTCATGTCAGTTGTAACTTGGATGCTGTTGGTTTGTAAGTCCACTCTCAAATGTTACCAGAGCTCAGACCAGTTGCTTAGATGAGTTTCAGATATTAAGATCTGAACACACAAACAAGTTGCTTGGAAATGCCTGGTCTATCACATCCTCGCCTCCTAGTTGAATCCTTGCTCATCTTGCAGTTGGGGGAAGATTGTGGTTTACTATGAATTCTACTATAAACTATAACAGTGGGACACAGAAGTCGTCTAGATTGGAAACAGGGATTTCATGATAATTACGAAGAATTGGCTTTCCCTCAATTCGTATGTTCACCTGCAAGTGTAATGTGCCATTTCCTGCCAACCTAACTTCCACAAATGATCTCTCTAACCTTTTGATGTGCTAGTAGTAACCTTGGACACTCATGTTTCTCCTAATCCCAACCTCCTCTTGCCCCCAGCAAGTGTTTTTGATGTGCCACTTCCTGCCGGCCCTCCTCCTTTCCATGGCAGCCTTTCCTTGAGAGAAGTCTGGCCAAGTTGTGAAAGTCGTGTGGTAGTAAGCCTATGGTGGCCACTACCAGGCCTGGCCAAGTCACAGAAGTTGTGTGGAGGCTGCCGCTGAGCCCAGGCCACACAGGCATAAAATCATAGCCAATGCCATGCCTAGGTAAGTTGCACAGATTACATGGTCGCTAGTTTCCCAGTGGTTACTGCTGGCTCTGATGAGTCCTCACTCCAGGACAGGAGGGAGAGCAGAGCAGAGGTGAACTGGGAGGCCAAAATAGCCATGGAAAGGGCACTGCCTCCTTTCCTCTGCCTTTTACTGACAGAAACCAAGGTTTGAATGCTGGCAATATTGCTGTAGCTACCTAGCAACCCTCACAATGGCCACTGAGATTTAAGATTTCTCTCTAAACCTGGGGCTTTCCTCAAGTATCTGTTCATGGTCCAAGTCTCTGGATTCAAGTATTCACATATGTTGAAAATTCGATATATTGATGATACCTGTAAACATATACATTATCTTGGGAAAATGGGCTTTTTGTTTCTATCATGATGGGACACTGGTCAGTTCTCACAATCGAGGGATGTGAGCAGTGGGGTCCCTCAGGGATCTGTGTTGGGACTGGCGCTTTTCAACCTGTTCATCAATGACCTGGGGTTGGAGATTAACACTGTTAAATTGTGGAACTCCCTGCACCAGGATGTGGTGATGGCTGCCAGCTTGAAAGGCTTTAAGAGGGGAGTGGACATGTTCATGGAGGATAGGGCTATCCATGGCTACTAGTTATGATGCATACCTATTCTCTCTAGTATCAGAGGAGCATGCCTATTAGGTGCTGTAGAACACAGGCAGGATCATGCTGCTGCAGTCGCCTTGTTTGTGGACTTCCTAGAGGCACCAGGTTAGAACATAAGAACATAAGAAAGGCCCTGCTGGATCAGACCAAGGCCCATCAAGTCCAGCAGTCTGTTCACACAGTGGCCAACCAGGTGCCTCTAGGAAGCCCCCAAACAAGACGACTGCAACAGCACCATCCTGCCTGGGTTCCACCGCACCCAAAATAATAGGCATGCTCCTCTGATACTAGAGAGAATAGGTATGCAGCATGACTAGTATCCATTCTAACTAATAGCCATGAATACCCCTCTCCTCCATGAATATGTCCACTCCCCTCTTAAAGCCCTCCAAGCTGGCAGCCATCACCACATCCTGGGGCAGGAGGTTCCACAATTTAACTATGCGTTGTGTGAAAAAATACTTCCTTTTATCTGTTTTGAATCTCTCGCCCTCCAGCTTTAGCAGATGACCCCGTGTTCTAGTATGGGACAGGGAGAAAAACTTCTCCCTGTCCACTCTCTCCAAACCATGCATAATTTTATAGACCTCTATTATGTCTACCCTTAACCGCCTTCTTTCCAAGCTAAACAGCCCTAAGCGTCCTAACTGCTCCCCATAGGACAGTTGCTCCAGACCCCTAATCATCTTGGTTGCTCTTTTCTGCACCTTCTCAAGCTCTGTATTATCCTTTTTTAGGTGTGGTGACCAGAACTGTACACAGTATTCCAAGTGTGGTCTCACCATAGATTTGTACAAGGGCAGTATGATATCAGCAGTTTTATTTTCTATTCCTGGTCTAATTATGGCCAGCATAGAATTTGCCTTTTTTACAGCAGCCGCACACTGGGTTGACATCTTCATTGAGCTATCCACGACCACTCCAAGATCCCTTTCTTGGTCTGTCGCTGCCAGCACAGATCCCATCAGTGTATATGTGAAGTTGGGATTTTTTGCCCTAATATGCATCACTTTACACTTACATTGAATCTCATTTGTCATTTTAATGCCCATTCTTCCAGTATGCAGAGATCCTTCTGGAGCTCTTCACAGTCCGATTTTGTTTTAACCACCCTAAATAATTTGGTGTCATCTGCAAACTTGGCTACTTCACTGTTTAGCCTCAACTCCAGGTCATTGATGAACAGGTTGAAAAGCACCGGTTCCAACACAGATCCCTGAGGTTGGCCATTGTGTGAACAGTGTACCTAGCATGGCTTTTCTTACAACTCAGATTATTTGACAGAATGATTGGTGGGATGTAAGGTACAAAAGGTTGAAAATCACTGCTCTTCCCGACAGCTCAAAATCTGTGAAGCGGCCATGAAAACACACAGTATGACAATGTTATGTCAGACATTGTATAAAAATTGTATATTACAAGGAAAAGTAATTAAATGTCTTGGAATTTTTCCATTAGCCCCCCTAAATATAGCCAACCATGTTTATCTAGCACCCAAAGTCTTTTCCTAACAAGAAAATCCTGAACATCTTTCAGGGAGCCAAACTACACCCGAGGTTAGAATTCTGTGATTGGACTACAAATGTGATATTTTGTATTAAAAGTAACATTATTGTGGGGGGGACAGGTGTCTGTATTATGCATGCCCCTCTCCCCACTGCACCTTTAATGGGTCTGTATGGGTAGGTTTTTTTTTTATCAGGGAAACACTGGAAGAGTGGAAAAGAGTTACATCTCTTCTCCCCCTGTTGCATAGTTCTACAATGTGATTTTTTTAAAGGAAAAGCACATCTATAATACCAGTTACTGAACTGCAGCCTTTTTATAGGTTAGACCCAAGACCAAGGAGACAAGCCAAACCTCAACATTATTTTTTTCAATAAATAGAAGCTTCTGAAAGAAGGGTATATTTATTTCATTAACATTGCATTTCACAGGATATGTATGGAATATTGTAGCCCATCAAGTTAATACTGTAGTTTTGTAATGGATACAGTCAGATAATGTACCACAAGCAATAAACTGTTACAAATTAACAAAGCAATTTGCCACAGGGAACACCATGAAAATATATAGCTTTTTATACATAGTTGATAATTGAGACTCTGCTAATAATTAGCTGTTAACAATACACTTTACAATGGTTAACATCTTATGCTTGTAATTGTTTTGTTTCAACTTTTGCCGTACTTGCCTATCAAATTTTGTAATCCAGTAATGGTGTTTGGACCTGCATTTTAAATTAAGAAAAAGGACCACATATCACTGAACTGTAATTTACACAAACTTTCCAAAACAAAATTGCTTTGCTAACGTAAGTTACATACCAAAGCACATTCACACAGAGGTCAATAACCAGAGCTTTTAACTAGTTAAGTCACATACTGATGCACAAAGTTTATAGTACTACCGTTGTTTAAGATGTAAAAGTACTTTTAAATGAACTTAACTGTAAAAGCACAATACAGAAGTTACCATATTTAATTCTCTAGTTAACTGCCGTCACTGGTTGTGTACTTTTAGACATAGTGATTTATATAAAGACACTGGTATAGTTTAAGAATTTAGAAACTTACTTTTGCTGCTCAGTGGAATGTTAGTATATATTGTTTCCCTTATACACCCTACCAAAACCAGAACATATTACTATGGAACTGCAAAGGAAATTAATTCATGCAAGGGAGTTTTTTCTGCCTCACCTGTCCTATCACAGGACCTGAAAAGCTACCATTCAAGCTTAAGGAACCATTGTGAATAACATGTGGTTCAGCATGGTGGCCGTTGTAGCCAGAAGGGGGAGTTTTTGGAATACGTCACTCTTCCCCAGCAAGATTTCTCTGTGGGAGTCTACAAGAGCAGGAATATTGATCAAGGCTATTCCTTAGATCTTTCATCAGTAAAAAAAAAAGCAATATAAATAGCAATGGTATTATGAATAGGTGAAGGAACTAAAAACAGCTGAGCTTCCTTCATATCAACATTCATTAAAAAAAAGGGACCTGGATAATCTGCAAGTTTTCAAAGCAGTGAGAAAAACAGCCTCAATAAACCACATGAGCTAAAACTTCTGTCTGTGGGAAGAGACAATAACATACCCCAAAAGCTTGACAGACCAGTACAGCAATTGTTGGCAAAACAGTTTGTTCTGATGAAGCCCAATTTGAGATATAATACTATTATACATAATTAGGGAAGAAGCTGAGCAAAATGTATCTGAAATACAAAGACCACATATCTGATTGTTTAATCTGGATCTTCACATAAAAAGAGCCTACAAAAACTTACCAGATCCTCCTCTTTAAATCAAACAAGGAAGTTTCATCCTTTTACACAGAATGGGAAGGTTTTTTTTTTTAGCAAAAGTCATGTCCAGAACAGAAGTTTAATGAAACTGGAATATTACATTTGTGATGCTAAAATTAAATAAAGCATTTCCCATATGTGCAAAATATGTATGCAGTGGCAGGCAAAATATACACTAGTATATACTGTTTACTTTACATAGGTTTCTTTTGACTCAAGTTATGTGGAACACATTGTTACAAATCTTCATAAACCTCTGGTGCAATTTATTCTCTTTAAACTGTGAAAGTTCTTTGGTAAATACTTAATAAATATACCAGGTATTGAAGTGATTATAAGTTATATCAGTAAGTCAGGTACTCAAAACAATCTTTACATTCTTCTGTATGAAAGAGAACTGTGCATTACCCAGAGAAAGCAATGCTTGCTTATTTGACTGGCATTAACAGAAAGGTACGCCTAATTTGGTATTGGAGTCCTATGGATTTAATGGGTCTTAAGTACACATAACTTTCCCTGTATTATGCCCTATTAGAAGTGGCATAATGAGATCATTTATGGAATTAGTTTTGTGCATTATCAAATATACACCTTTCAAATTTGTACATAATGACAATTGATATTTAAGATTCAGTGCATCCAACAAAATAATTATTGCACATAGAATTACATCAATGCCCAATTCTACTGGATATTCTTAAAAGTAACTTAATATCTCATTTTAAATAATTTATCTTTCAGAAAAATCTTGTGTGGAGAAAACCTTAGGTGCCAGGGAAGAGAGAGGGTCTGTAGCTGATTTGGTGCTGGTTGTCCTGGATGGTATAGGAGGGGCTGGTGCAGGTCTGGCTGGCAGTGGATGAAGAGAATCAGCACTTCGTTTCCAGTCATTGAAAATGGAATCGTTTGAGCCAAAGTGATTTTGTTCAGTGGCCAGGGAACTTGGAAAATAAGTTGCTTGCAAGGAACTACTTCTTTTTAATTCAGTAGGATTATCCAATGGTTTTAGCTTCAACACAAAATCCTCTTCATCAAAAGTTACCCATCCTTTTGGTTTTACATGGTTAGTTGTAGAAGATGTACTCTGCAGATTAAAATTTTCTTGAAATGTATTGGCATAAAAAGCAGGCTTGCCTTTATGACTAGCAAGAGGTTTTAGAGGCGGGAAAGGATAAGCAGCATGTCCTTCTATTGAGCAATTTGAAATCACTCCAGCTTCTTTTCTAAATGGGTTCCCAGCATTTATAGTTTGTTCAGTGAATGGATTTGTGCTATTCACTCTGGTAGCAAAAGGATTTGGAGAAGTACGCATCTGCGCCTCAGATTTATTATACGTTGTAACTGGCATTGCTGGCATGCAATTTACATTACTCAAAGTATTAAAATTGTCTGTTGCAAAAGGCAACTTTGTCATCTCCTTTTGGCTCAAAGGTTCAACTGGTGACATTCGAACTGATGACTGAATCTTGGATGCAGAAAGCAAGCAATGGGACAGATCTTCAAAAGGATCATTATTTTGCTTTATTTCCAGCTGAAAGGCATGAACTCCATTTGCGTTAATCTGAAAAGTAAATACAGTGCTCAAACATTTCCCTTGGCTGTTACTCCACTGACAAAGCCAGAATAAGCAGCTTGGGAATTCTGCCTAAAGTATGCCTAGAGTATTTTGGTTTATATTTAAAAATATGTCTTATTTCCTTTCTCTAAACAATACTGTTCACAATATTGCCATCCTATCACTGACAAAGTGTGTACAGGTAGTTCTACTAGACAGTCTATGTGTTTATTAATTTATGTTTATAAATTTTTATTAATTTTATTAATGATTATTAATTGTATTAATTTGTTTGGTACAAGTATTATGCTTTTCCACTGAAAAAACTGGAGTGTTATTATTATTATTGAAAAAATGCTGAAGATTTAAAATATGACATCTTCCCATGCAAAAAAGGTGATGTTATGATATTTGTTACAATGGAAGAAAAAAAGTGTTAGCAGCACCGCTTTTAGAACTTTAGATTACTTCGGTTTTCCTATGCACAGAACTTTTTAAAAAGCAGCGTGTCTGACAGTGCAATTCTTGGCAGTGTTACTCTAGTCTAAAGCTGTTTGATTCCGCTGTAGTGGAGTAACTCTGCATAGGATTCCGCTGTACCTTGGTTTATTGTACTGTCCCTCCTCAACTTCCAGGCCAGCTCTATCCACACTCAAAAATATTCCTCACTTCAATAGCTCTTTCTTTTTAGCTCTTTCTTTTTAAGGTTCAGTAAAAATGAGGCCAAGCACAGACCCCAGTGCCTCGCCCTGCCAATGCCATGATACTAGCTTAGGGACAAGACAAGGCTATGTAACCACAATGAAAACTGGCAGCCAGTTTAGGAAGGTGGTTGTAGGTGGCCGTGTTGCCGCCACCCTGGCTCTTCTGCCTATCACAGGGCACAAATGGGCCCCCTATCTAAATGCTCAAGCTGCCATCATGTTTAGCAGCAGGAAGTTTGTCTTCAAGGCACAGCAGTCCTACATTTTCACCTCTTTTTGTATTGTGGACTTTAATCCTAAACAGACTTCATACAGGATAAAATTCAAATGAGTAGGTATGCCCCAGTTATCTAATACATTGATGTTTTTGATGATTATACATGTGTAACAATACTACTCCAGTACGATGCTTTACATGGAAGAAATCTAACAGGTTTTAACTTTTACACATTCTCTCAACTAAACAGTTTGCTTTTAACAAAAACATGATGTATTTTTTTCATTACTGAAGTGTAGCAATGAAGCTAAATACTGAATATAAATCAAATGCAATTTGGCAGAGGGTAGCCGATATTTTGGTCAGGCGTGTAAAGCAACAAGTCTGAGAACAACAGTAATGTAACTTGATCTCAGAAGCAAAACAATTGTTAAATTGCTTCATTTTTAATATTGAAACAAGAATTAGAACACTTTTTGATGTCAACTTTGTTTTTCTGTAATTGAAATGTTTATTCACATGACGAAGAATCTGAAATTATTCCCTCACCAAATATCCATTTTGTTTCTGTAAAATAGTATCAAGGCACTAGTGTTGATCAGAGTCAAACTTTCAGAAAAGATGATGAAATAAAGTGTTCTGTGTAGCAACAGTTCTCAAAGTGTGAGGCAGGCCACCCTGGAGAGGCATAAGCAATGCCCTGACTCTTCAGGTTTTTTCATTAAGCTACCCATCCACTCATCTCCTTCTCCCCACCAGTGCAACTGTGGAAAGCAGTTTACCCCATCTTTGGGTCTGAGTGCTGAAGTGGGGAGTAAGCAAGCAATACTGGAAGACGGTTTACTTTCTAGTCCTTCCCCCAAACAACAAGCAGTTGTGGCCACCAACATTTCTCTATATTGTTTTTCTCAGCTCAGAAAGAGGCTTATGTGATACAGTTTGAGAACTCTTGTTCTACTGCTTCATAGCATGTAAAGCTAACCAAGAAGGCTGACACCAATATACTGCAAAAAGAATGAGGAAGCTATGATATTCCTGCCTATTCATGTACGGAGACAATTTTAATGCAAGTGCAGATGTATGAAACAGAACTGCTCATACATCTATTTTTCTAGAAAATATGGAGAACACAGAATGGATGGAGATCACATATAAGACTAGTAAACAGCCAGGTACCTGTTACCCTGATGGTTGATCCTGCTTGTGACAAGGAGACAGACATCAAAAGGAAAGTATTAGGAAGAAAGGCAAGATAAAATGTATCAAAAGTAGTATATTTTAATTTTATATATATGGGGGGGGATACCAGAAAGATTTGACATCTTATGTGTCATGTTTCAAAATAAAGTGTGAACAGAATTACTGTTGAATATTTTATAAGAAATGTTGGTTCAGTTGAGTGCAGTTACCTTGATAAAACACATGAGGAAACAATATACAACACAAGCTGGATTTGCTGTCAGATAAATATTACTTCAGCAGCAGCTTGGATCTTGCAAAGAAGGCTTCCTGAACTGTCAGGTATTCCTATGTGAAGCATTAGCGGTTTTTCAACTTCAGAAACAAGTTTTTCAACTTCACTTTGTTTGTTTTAAATGCAGTTTCAACAATGGACATATTGAGAGTGCAATCCTAAAGAGAGTTACCCCGGTCTAAGCCCATTCATTTCAATAGTCTTAGACTGGAGTAAGTCTGCATAGGATTGCACTGCGTTACACCAACGTTCAGAATGTCCTACTTTGATTGGCAGCAGTAGTTCCTCCCTACTACCTGAGATCATTTAAACTTGTGACACCAGAACTTTTAGAATGTGAAGCATGTACTCTGAGCCACAGTGTGACATTAACCATTAACTTGCCTTATTAAAATTTTAATGCAGCTTATTAAAACAAAACCTTGTGTTGAAGATTCATATATTTTAATCTTAAGCAATAAAATAGACTAAGGAGTGATCAGCAGACTATTCCTATGTCAATCCAGCAGGGGTGGATTTAGGCCTGGGGCATCAGGTAAAGCTGCCTTGGGCCATACTAGCAGCCCCCACATCCCTGCAGCCAGCTGTGCCTGCTGCTGCCCTGAAGGCCCTGCTGCCACAGAGTTGCCACTCATCACCCCACTGCCTGAGACTCAGGCAGTAAGGGGCCGGGGGGGGGGGGAATCAACCAGCTGTACAGCAGGGGAGGCCCTGACCACCCTACAGCTGATCACCCTCCCCCTTGTGATTCTTGAGCTCCACCTTTGAGTTTTGCCCAGGACCCAGAATCATTAAGACCACCCCTACAATCCGGTAATTTGTAAATCAACTCAACCTGACTTTTAGCCATTGTAGTACAGGCACTAAGGTTATTAGAATTCTGATGCTAAAGTCTGCATAGATTGGTTTTTGCATTATTGCAAATTCAAATTTGAGGCAAGTTAAACGGGTCAGGATGACGAAGTCTCCAAGGCTTAAAAGCTCTCTTCTGCACTATTTGGGCATATTTTGCTAGTCTGTTATGCCCGACCGCTGCTTTGTCATCTGCTAGCAGTGTTCCAGCTTGTCTCGCTCTCATACCATGCTATTTAGGGGAACTGTACAGATGACATTCTGCACCTGCCTTCTAAACATGTTTATCAAGAAAATTAATGTGAAATTGCCTCCAAGATTTAACACTTCCTAATTTTGTAGGATCTTTGACCCAGCATAAGATGGCTTGAAGTAGTAGGAGTCTTTTATACAGTCCAATTGTGGTAAATGTTGATATATTTGTGACCATACATAAATATATCAACAAGGGGATTGGACACTGAGGGCAGAAAATTGTATTCATCTGCTGAGATCTCCATTCAGATTGCCCAAAAGAAAACAGAAGCTTTGTCATATGATTCAAAATCCAAATCTCATATGCCTGATGCACAGAGACCATGAAGAAAAACTATTACTAATACTAGGGCGTGTAAAAAATGACTCAGTCTTACATACTAGCAAATTACTTGTGACAGCAAATATTAATGCAGTAGTTTTTCAACTGCCTGTTTTAAACAATGCTGAGGTTGGTTCTCAGCTCCTTATTCATGAATCCAACCACAACTATTGAGGACAATTTAAAAGCTCTGCATGCTAAAATAAGGTTTGGACCATTACACATCATACACCTCTACATTCAGGGGACTGTGCCCCGCAAGTGGATCTATGCTGTATCCTGTTCCAAAGCCCAGTTCTTGTGCTAACTGCTCCAAAGTGGGGTGCTCCCAGGGCAAATGCACATGCAGAAACTGGAGGGAAGCTGTATCCCAAAACAACCTTTGGACCACCCTGAATCACACAGTTCTTCTGCTAACTATGTGATTGTTTGCTCCTATGGCAGTTAGTCCAGAGTTATGAAGCGAATTCAGTTCAGAGTTAGAGCCTGTAAGATTGGGTGGGAGCAGTGACAACAAAGGGACTAAAACTGGGAGTAAGAGACTGAGGGGCATCGCTAGGCGAAGACTTGGGGCGCACAGCTTCTGACCCTCAGACATGGAAGGATACAGGTTCCTGCAAACCTGTTTCTCTGCAGACAATGTTTGAAAATCCTAATATAGTATACCCCAAGGAGCAACTCTCATAAACGTGACAGAATGGCTTTGATCTAAACATCTTTATGGAGACATACAGGATGGCAGAATTGTACTTCTTCCTCCTGTGACCAGAAGTAACTTCTGCCCCCACTGATCTTTGGATCCAGGTTAATATTGCATATTTTATATTTATATATTATAGTGGGGTTCCTGTACACAAGTCATCACATGCAATAAGTTCCAGGAAACTGTCCTGTATTTCCTCAGGATTATCCACTGAGCTCACCTGTTCGATCTTAGTCTCTTCTACCTTATGCCTTTTAACTACATGAGCTCTGCAATGTGTTCAGTTCTCTGACCGAATATTTGGTTGTTTAAGTCAAATGTGATGCAAATTTACTTTCTATCCCATTTCAAAATTCAAGGATGAAAGTGTTTGCTGCAGTAACTACCAGTTCTTTGTTCTATATAAACTGACAATCCTAGAAGAAAATATTACTGGATTCACTGGCACTTGTAGGTTATCCGGGCTGTGTGACCGTGGTCTTGGTATTTTCTTTCCTGACGTTTCGCCAGCAGCTGTGGCAGGCATCTTCAGAGGAGTAACACTGTCCTTCAGTGTTACTCCTCTGAAGATGCCTGCCACAGCTGCTGGCGAAACATCAGGAAAAAAATACTAAGACCACGGTCACATAGCCCGGATATCTTACAAGAACCAATGAACTCTGACCGTGAAAGCCTTCAACAATATTTCACTGGCACTTGCTACTATGTGGGAATAGGAATTCAGCCCTAGTCTTTAAATTCTAAGTTAAGCACATAGTGTCAAAAAGGAGAAATCCGTTTATTTCACAGTTGTACTACCTCAAAACATAACTGAGTGTTACAAAAAGTACGTGGGCTGCATGAGGAAACTGTAAGCAGTATAAAAGCTTTACTGAGCTTAAAATCAGTATTTTAATTATTCTATCAAACAGTTTGCACTATTTGTTCTTAATAATAATTGTGTGCCATCAAACCACAACCAATTCAGGATGACTTCAGGAACATGGGGTTTTCTAAGCTGTTACCGCACTAGGTATTCCCAGCGATGTATCAAGAGTTTGGAAATGTTATAAAAAACATCACTTTAAAAGGGTTTTTGGATGCCACGGTTAAAAAATGGTTGGAAGACGTCTTCACAGCTAAAGGGGCCAAACAAAGTGCGAACAGTATTTTTTATAAGTTTCAAACTCTTAATACATTGGTGGGAATACCTAGTGCGGTAACAGCCCTAAGCAAGAGATGAGCAGAGGTGGTTTGCCATTGCCTTCTTCTGAACAGCAATCCCAGTCGTCCCTGGTGGCCTCCCATCCAAGTACTAACCATGGCTGACCCTGCTTAGCCTCCAAGCTCTGACAAGATTATGGCAACTCAGGCTCACACATACCCTGGCCTCTGAATTCCCTGCAGAAAAAAGAACATGCCATTGAGTCACAACTGACTCATGGCAATCCCTACTACGGGGTGTTCCCAGGCATGAGATGAGTAGAGGTGCTTTGCAATTGCCTTCCTCCACATAGCAACTCCAGTCCTCCTTGGTTGTCTCCCAGCCATCAGTACTGACTGTGGCCAACCCTGCTTAGCTCCCAAGCCCTATCTCAGACCAAACTGGGCTAATCGGGCTGCTACTTGTTCACCAGATTAGCGTCCACTGCTCATGTGGAGGAGTGGGGAATCAAACCCGGTTCTCCAGATTAAGAGTCCACCGCTCCAATCCACCACTCTTAACCACTCTACACTCAACTTCAGTTAAGTAACAACTAGTTGAAACCTCAAAATGAAAATGTCCACACTAAAGTATTTCCTTACAATTCTAGTATCATTTAATGATTTGCAAGGTAGCACTAGCATATTTAAATTCCATTAATGGGACTCACCTAATCTGAGGAAAAAACCTCCTCATCTTTCTTATGACAGGCTTATGGTTTCTATCATATGTCTAGGATAGTTATCAAGTTCATGCTACTGACTGACCTGTCCAGCCTAGGGTCAGGATTTATACATCAAGCCACAGGTTCCTCTGCAGAAAAATATATGTAACATGTTTTAGGTCTGCCTAGCATGGGGAGGGGCCATATTGCAAAATTTGGTTTTCTTGCTGTTTGAGCCTTTTGAACTGTCCACTCTAGCTCAATTGTGCCCCAAGTCCTCAATCAAAAAAGCAATTGCATACTTACTTGCTTCTGTGAAGGAATAGGTTCAGAAGGCAAATTTTGGGACGATTTGCTGCGAGGGGGAGGCTGTGGCGGTGCTTCCAGGTTTTGGGGAGAAATTGTTTGAGATGATGCTGTCATAGGAATAAGAGGATCCTGCATCTTTAAGACTGTGGGCGGCTGAATGGTGGGATGAACAGGAACTGCAGTCTGTGGCTTAAGTGGTTCAGGAAGCATAGGGGACCCTATTAAAACATGTAACATGTTTTAGGTCATTGGACTTTTCCAGTTAATATAAATAAAGCACAATTATCTTGATAAAAATAAAGTAAGTTTTTTAAAAATCAAAACATGTAGCTATAAACATTTTCATGTGCTCTTAATAACAAACAGCAGTCTTGTGGCAACCTAAGACTGACAATTCTCCCCCCACAAACATAAACAGGTGCATCTGGTAGGCACTAGTTGTTAAAACTGTATGCTAGAATTAAAATTAGTCTATAGCAGGGGTGGGGAACCTCCGGCCTGCGGGCCGACATCATTTTATCCGGCTCGCGGCCCACCTGCCGAGGCCGGGAGCTCCACAGAGCTAGTTGTCGCTAGCCAGGCTTTGCTGGGAAGTGTGAGCACACCTCTGCATACCCCCCCCGCTCGACACCCGTGTCGCGGCCGAACATTTCGGGATGGCCGAGAGTCGTGCCGCTGGGGCGTCGCTGGCCTGCACGCTGGACGCACCACCAGAGGTTCCCTGCCCAGCCCTCCCCCCGATGGATCCCCCAGCCTGCGCACTGGACACGCTGCCGGAGGTTTCCTGCCCTGCCCTCCCCCCGATGGATCTCCCCAGCCTGTGCTCTGGACGCGCCACCGGAGAGCCCCTGCCCGGCCCTCCCCCCCATCGATCCCCCGGCCTGTGCACTGGACGTGCCGCAGCCGAATGCTACTGGGGCACCCCAAACTTGTGCGGCTTCTCCCCCCCTGCACCGGCATGAACGCTGGTCGCGCTGCTGGCTCCATGGGCCCCTACGAGGCCCTCCCCTTGCTCTCCCCCAAAGCCAATGCAGAAGCGGGTTGGGGTGCTTCGTATTGTTCCCTCTTGCTCAACCCGACCCAGCTGAGCCCGAACTGGAGGCCCGAACTGGAGGCTGTGGCTCAGAGGTAGAGCATCTGCTTGGCAGGGGTTGTGGCTCAGAGGTAGAGCATCTGCTTGGCAGGGGCTGTGGCTCAGTGGTAGAGCATCTGCTTGGCAGGGGCTGTGGCTCAGAGGTAGAGCATCTGCTTGGCATGCAGAAGGTCCCAGGTGCAGGATGGACTACCAAATGTGCAGCATCTCTCTCTGTGTACTCTGTGCCCCTCCCCAATCTGGACCCTTGTAAATTCAATCCACGGCATTGCCAGGTTGGGCAAGAAATGAACAGAGGTGAGTTGCCATTGCCTTTCTCTGCAGAATGACTCCGGTATTCCTTGTCTCCTATCCGAGTACTAACCAGGTCCGACCTTGCTTAGCTTTTGAGATCTGATGAGATCAGGCTGGGCTGGGCCATCCAAGTCAAGATCCAGGCAGCATGTAAAATTTCTCAATGAATAGTGAGGGAAAAAAGTATTTAATCCCCTGCTAAATTTTCCCCTTTTGCCCTCTGACGAACAAATGACCAGTCCATAATTTTAATGGTAGGTTTATTGTAGCTGTGAGAGACAGAATAACAGGAAAAACCCCAGAAACCCAGAAGACAAACGTTAGAGATTGATGTGCATTATAATGAGTGAAATAAGTATTTGATCCCCTATCAACCAGCCAGATTAGGGTTAGGGTTAGGGTTCTGCTGTCGACAGAAGCAATCAATCCATCAGATTCCAAACTAGCCACCATGACCAAGACCAAAGAGCTGTCCAAGGATGTCAGGGACAAGATTGTAGACCTGCACAAGGCTGGACTGGGCTACAAGACTATTGCCAAGCAGCTTGGTGAGAAGATGACAACCCTAACCCTAACTGTCAACCTCCCTCGGTCTGGGGCTCCATGCAAGATCTCATCTCGTGGAGTTGCAATGATCATGAGAACGGTGATGAAGCAGCCCAGAACTACACGGGGGGAACTTGTCAGTGATCTCAGGGCAGCCGGGACCATAGTCACCATGAAAACAGTTGGTAACACACTATGCCGTGAAGGGCTGAGATCTTGCAGAGCCCTCAAGGTCCCCTTGCTCAAGACAGCACATGTACAGGCCCGTCTGCAGTTTGCCAATGCACATCTGAATGACCCAGAGGAGAACTGGGTGAAAGTGTTGTGGTCAGATGAGACCAAAATCGAGCTCTTTGGCATCAACTCAACTCGCCATGTTTGGAGAAGGAGGAATGCTGCCTACGACCCCAAGAACACCATCCCCACTGTCAAACATGGAGGGGGACATATTATGCTTTGGGAGTGTTTTTCTGCTAAGGGGACAGGACACCTTCACCGCATCGAAGGGACGATGGACGGGACCATGTATCGTCAAATCTTGGGTGAGCGACTCCTTCCCTCAGCCAGGGCATTGAAAATGGGTCGAGGATGGGTATTCCAGCATGACAATGACCCAAAACACACGGCCAAGGCAACAAAGGAGGGGCTCAAGAAGAAGCACATTAAGGTCCTGGAGTGGCCTAGCCAGTCTCCAGACCTTAATCCCATCGAAAATCTGTGGAGGGAGCTGAAGGTTCGAGAAGCTACACATCAGCCTCGAAATCTTACTGACTTGGAGAGGATCTGCAAAGAGGAGTGGGACAAAATACCTCCTGAGATGTGTGCAAACCTGGTGGCCACCTACAAGAAACGTCTGACCTCTGTAATTGCCAACAAGGATTTTGCCACCAAGTACTAAGTCATCTTTTGCAAAGGGATCAAATACTTATTTCACTCATTATAATGCACATCAATCTCTGACTTTTGTCTTCTGGGTTTCTGGGGTTTTTCCTGTTGTTATTCTGTCTCACAGCTACAATAAACCTACCACTAAAATTATGGACTGGTCATTTCTTCGTCAGAGGGCAAATGGGCAAATTCAGCAGGGGATCAAATACTTTTTCCCCTCACTGTATATTATGGCCCCCGAATGATGTTAAAGATATCCAAATGGCCCTTGGCCAAAAAAAGGTCCTCACCCTTGGTCTATAGGGTGCCACAAGCCTCCTATTTATTTTTGCTGCAACAGTCTAACACAGATACCCTTGTGAAAGTCATATACACTTAATTTTTGGAACAGAGAAGAGAAAGGAGACCCAAGGTCCATGGAGTTGCCTAAGCTCATGCAAAGAACTTCTGTTAGCTCAATGAAATTTTGAACTTTTTCTTGAAATACGTGCCTAGTTTCCATGTAATAAATTGCCCTTGAAAGATTAATTAGAAGTTGCTATGCAACATAGAACGCTATCTCATTAGGGGGGGAAATGTACCACCCACTTTTGGCTTACTGACCTAGTTTTACATTTGTTTGGATCTCTAACTAGGTATACTTAGCACATTATGGAAGTAGCAGGTACAAGTATAAATGGGACAGTAACCCCTGCATTGCCTATAATGTGCAACAGCAATTCCTGCCTTTTTGAACATATACTCTGAAAAGTTGCCTCCAAGGAGGTGGAGGTGATAAGATTAGCCTAGAAAAGCCATGAATACATATGGTATATTCTCATGTACCCATGCTTCTGTAATTTAATTATCTTTTAAAAGTAATTTTAAGTGTATCCTTACAGAGCCATGCATACAGGGACAAGTATGGGGGGTGTCATTATAGTCAATGGTAATCTTCCCACTGTTTTTAATGGTACTGATTTTAATACACTAGGTGCACGTTCAAGTCGTTATTAAACATCTTTTACAGACTATATGAATTCATGAAAAGCACTTAATAGGGTCGCTAATCCAGTTCACCAATGCCAATTTTTTCTATGCTTTTGAAAGACATGTGCACCCCTGCCCAAAGATATGAAGTTCTATCAACAGCTGATGTGCACTCTTGCCGACAGTTTTAATATAAGAAAATCCAGCAGGGTGCCACAAATTTCCAGAACCTTATCTTTGTAGTAGAACAGTAATCTCTTCTGTGTGGTATTTATGCAGTCCTTCACATGGATTCTACTCCTGACGCAGAAGCAGCTTCAGAATGTTCGCCAAGGATTTTCCCTTTCTGCACATGTTCCGAAAGGAGGAATAAGTGTCTTCCTACTCTATCAAGTCAAACTCTTACCATCAGTTAGATAAGCAACCTATCTTTGTTGCAGGAGTATGACTGGAAGTTTACTCATATCTTCAAAATGGATGTAAGACTTACAGTGCATTCCTAAGGAGAGTTACTCCAGCCTAAGCCCTTAGGTATGCACCTATTCCGAACATTTAGAGATTTCATAAGGTCATTATGAACAAAATAGAACTCCTTAGGCAAAAGAGAAAACTGGCTTGGCCAACAGATTTAGACATTTAATTGCATAGTAACTAGTTTACAGAGAATTTTTTTAAAAAGACACGATATACCTCTTTGTGGTTCTGCTGGTTTGGGTTGGAGTTCAGGTGTTTGTCTTCCTACAGGTGAACGGGCATGGCTCAATGGTGCACTAATTACTCCAGCTCGGGGAGGAATAGTCTGAAATATATCAAGAGCAGAAATTCAATCATGGCGTTAACTTGGGAGCTTCAGTGATCACCTATTGACCCCTTGTACAGTTTTCTGGCTATTATTTATTTAGAACATTTTTATACCACCTTTCCACCCAACTCAGGGTCCCTAAGGTGGCAATCAAAACATTATAATAAGCTTTAAACGTCTAATGCCAAATGTCAGCACCTTGCCAAAAGTCAGGATCCATTCATACTGTTTCACCTGCATTGTCTAAAGGTAAAGAACCCACTCAAGAAGTCGTCATGGATAAGAAAATTACAGAGATGTTTGCCAAACAAAATGAATCAAATACTAAACAGTATGATCAGCTGTCCAAAAAACAAGAGCAGCTATCAAAACAGATGGACCAACTAACTACAATGCTGAATACTTTTACCCAATCCAGCACTCAAAAACTGGATACAATGACAGGAGAAATTAAAGATGTGAAGACCCAAGTCACTACAATTTAAGCGGAAATGAAAACATTGGATACATCAGTTTAAAAAGTTACAGAAGGAGGACAAAAAAAAATTAGAAAGTCATGAAAAACAGATTGATGCAATACATTCCCAGGATGAATCCACTAAAGATCAGCTGGCAATGATGGATATGAGAGTCAGAGAGACTAATCTTCACATACGTAATCAGTCTGAAGAATATGGAGCTGATAGAGGAATTTTAATAAAGACATTAGCTGGCTTAACCCAAATGGAAGAACAGGCCTTAGATCATGCAATAAATAGGATTTACAGGATTCCTTTACCAGCAAGGCTAAAGAAATCTAAGCCAAGAGATGTTATGATCACCTTTATGACATCAGAATGAACGATGATATTATGCAGTTACACTATGATTCTCCAATGTCTATAGGTGGAGTCCATCTTTTTTAAAAGACATCCCTCGACATCTGATGTCAAAGAGAAATATCTACAAAGATTTCACAGCAACGTTAAGAAAAAATGGAATAAAATACCACTGGATATTACCACAAGGCCTAACTTTTTTGTACGAAGGGGTTAGAATCACTATCAACTCATTAGCTGATGTTGGAAAATTTATGAGAAAGTACAGAAAAGACCTAGGGGGCTCCTCTCCTGGAGAGAGAGAAGAAAAACAACAAGAAGAAGATCTCTCTTTACAGGGAGCAGTTGGAGGACAAGCATCATAATGGCTAAAGCAATTTCATGGAATGTGAATGGACTGAATGAAAAAATCAAAGGGGAAAGGATTTTTAAACTTTTGCATAAACAAAAATATACATTAATGTGTTTACAAGAAACTCATATAGCCAGAAAAGATAAAAAATACTTGGAAAGGAAGATGCTGGGTCAAGTGTTTATATCATCATCTAAAACAAAAACCAGAGGAGTGGCTATATATCAGTGATGGCGAACCTTTTAGAGACCGAGTGCCCAAACTGCAACCAAAAACCCACTTATTTATCGCCGAGTGCCAATGCGGCAATGTAACCTGAATACCACCCCCAGAGGGGGCCCAGAGGGAGAGGCTAGGGTTGCCAAGTTCCTCTTCGCCATGAGTGGGAGGTTTTTGGGGTGGCGCCTGAGGAGGGCGGGGTTTGGGGAAGGACTTCCGTGCCAAAGAGTCCAATTGCCAAAGTGGCAATTTTTTCCAGGGGAACTGATCTCTATTGGTTGGAGATCACCTGTAATAGCAGATCTCCAGCTAGTACCTGGAGATTGGCAACTAGTTCCTTAGTGTTTTCTCTCTACATATCAAGACAAATGGAAAGGTGTTTGGAGGATAGCTTGTGGGCGCTTCAAAGGTGGAATAGGACTGCACGCCCCTCCGCCCGCACAGACCCAGAAGGCGCCGGAGAAGCCGCTGGAGGGAAAGAAGGAAGGAAGGAAGGAAAGAAGGGAAGGGAGGGGGAAAGGGAAGGGAGGGAGGGAGAGAAAGAAAGAAAAAGAGAGAGAAAGGGAGAAAGAAATGGAGCAAGGGAGAGAAAGAAAAGGACAGAGGGAGACAGAAAAAGAAAGAGGCCATTTATGCATGGGAGGTTTTGCCTTGGATTTGCCACTCGGTGGGGCGCGGCGGCAGGCTTGTGAGAGGCGAGCAGGGTGGGGCAGAGGGCGCCTCCTTCGCACCCACTGACCAGCCATGCCCTCCGCCCGACAGGCCCAGAGGGCGCCGGAGAAGCCGCTGGCCATGCCGAGTGTGAGCGCTCGGCTTCTGTTCCCTGCTCTCCCACCCGCCTGGCTGGCCGCGCACGCTCCAGCGGCGGCAATGGCGGCAGCTTCTGTGGGAGAGTCCTGGGGCCACTGCCAATGATGTCGGAGGTTCCCCACCCCTGGGCTACAGCCTCCCCCATCCGGGGTGGGGCAGAGCCGGAAAGGCCAGCGGCTTGGAGGAACCGTGCGTGCCGGCAGAAAGGGCTATGCGTGCCGGAAGTGGCACCCGTGCCATAGGTTCGCCAACACGGCTATATATGCACAACCTAACTTGGCTCCAGAACTTGTATACAAGGATGAAGAAGGCAGAATTGTGATAATCAGAATAAAAATAATGGGACAAAAATCATTGATTGCTGGGATTTATTCACCAAATGAAGGAAAGGCAGTATTTTATAAACAACTACATGAACCTTTGCTCCAATACGCTGATGAACAGGTCTTATTGATGGAGTCATTTCACCTACCTTGGACAAGAAATCTAAAGCTAAAGATGATAAAGAGGGATGTCTCCCCAAAACATTTTTTCAAATGATGAGTGATTTTGAACTTCAGGACATCTGGAGAACAATGAATACTACAGCTAAAGAATTTACCTTTTATTCAGCAAGACATGATTCACAGTCAAGAATAGATATGATTTGGGCAAGCAAGTCTATTTTTACACAACTACGTAAAGTACACATTATACCAAGAACTTTTTCTGACCACAACCCAATTTCTTTTGAGTGGAATAATAGACAAATGGAGGCTAAATGACAGACTCTTGAAAGATGAGAACATTCAAACAGAATTGCACGCTCTTATTAAAGACTTTTTTGAAATAAACATGAATGGAGAAACTACTTTAAATACAGTTTGGGACGCTTTTAAAGCAGTGATTAGAGGATTTATGATCCAAAAACACACTGCATGGAAAAAACAACAGTTACAATCAACTAACAGTATACTTTGGGATTTACAAAAATTAGAACAAGACCTTCTTATTGAATCTCAAGAAATCCAAAGAAATACTATTTTACAGAAAATAAATGTCCTTAAACACCAGCTAAATATGGTAGTTTTAGAAGATATGAACAAGTCATTGAAATGTGCAAAGCAAAAATATTTTGAGCATGCAAACCGTCCAGGTAAATTTTTGGCAACCCAGCTAAGAGACTCGTTTCAAAAAAAGATCATAGCCAAAATACAAACACAAAAAGGACCAATTTATACTACGACAGATATTCAGAAAGAATTTTTATTTTTCTATTCTAAACTATATCATAAGGATGAGATCTCGAATAAGAAGATGGAAAACTTCCTTCAATCTATTAATCTTAAGAAGTTATCATCAGCTCAAAAGGATTCCTTGGAAGCACCAATCTCCTTGGAAGAGTTAGAAGAAGCTCTGGTTAAGCAAAAAACAAAACATTATAATAAGCTTTAAATACACACACAATATGCGCAACAATTACAAACAACAATTAGCCAAGCAAAGGAACACCAGACCAAACAGAAATGTCTTTACCTGCTGACACAAGACAATGATACAGGGGAATCAGAAGAATTCTTTCTATCATTTAAAAAGTATTTTTATCTAAGTTTTGTTCTGTTTGTAGACTATGACATGTTTTTTATTTGAAAGTTACTACAATATAAATGTCAAGATCATATCAGCAGAAATAGTTTCTGGAAGTAAACTTGAAAGATGGATCCATATTACGTTTACCATAAGCATTAAACAATGTACAGGGAATATTTTTCTGAAGATTATACAGTTTCTTTTAAAATATGTAGCCTGTCCCTTCTGCAAGGCTTGGAACTGGTGTCAATAGCAAAAAAAGTTACCAAACTAAGTACAACTATTCTTTGAGACTCCCCTTTCTTTCCAGTTTTAGCCCCAATTCCCAAAGGCCAGCTAAAACATCCTTCCTAAGGGCCTCAGACTTGGAGTTTGACAAGCTAGCAATGATGGAATTCCATAGCAGGAAGTAACAACTCATCACTTAGGCTAAACTAGATGTGACAGAGCAGTCAAGTCCACCGTTCATGTATCTGACCTATGCTTATGTATTTCTCATGATGTTTAATTTCAGTATAACAGTGAGGCATGGCATGAAGGACATTGTATCTTACCTCCTCCCCATGATCTGCTGTTTATCCTGAGAGAAACGTACTGGAGTAAAGACCACAGAACTCTAACCCACACCCTTCCTTTCACGGGAAAACTAGATTGACACCCTGTAATTTACACCTGAACAGGGCAGACAGAGATGGTGCCTTGGTCATGTCTAGTTTGGCCCTTACTTGGCCTTTGCATTGATGAAGAAGGTACCATCAAAAGGGGTTCACTGGGAATCTCAGAGATTGCAAAGAGACAAATGGAGACAGCATCTAAGGCAGGGGTACTTGCGCCAACAGTGGAACATCAGACCCTTTTGATTGGGCACCCAGGGCCAGGTCTCCACCCAAACAAGGCACTGGCCACACTGCTGGGGTCAATGGTATGGGTGACGGCAGCAGGTATGGCTTATGTCCATCACTGTGTTACAGATTTGCAAAGCCACCAGCTGAATCCACCCGAAGCTGTCTGTGCTAGGCTTGCCGGGTACAACAACCTTCCTGTTGTTGTATACCAGCACCTTTATAAGAGATTTCATTTTTTTGGCATTTGGGTCAGAAAGGTTGCCCACCCCTGATCTAAGCTATGTTGGGCTTAAGTCACTTAGAAGTTTGTAGGTACTATGAACAGCACTTTGAACTGTGCCTGGAAGAGAACAATTATATAAAATACCACAGGGATACATAGATCGTTCTGTTTGTAGAGCCTTCCCCCACCTGAAGGGTGATCCCGAAATCGGAACATGATTTTAATGTAACAATATTAATGGCTTCGAATATATTCATTTTAGATGGCTATGAGTAAAGAAAAGGATTACAGTTTTGGTTGACACCTTTTAATCATCTGTAAGTCACTGGGGAAATGTATTAAACTGTATTATTACTAAAGATTTGTAAGTGAGCAATCAAGACAAAGTGCCTGCCTTTTAATACCGGTATTTGGAAACAGAGATTAGAATTCTGTATCTAACACATTTTTATTCTGCTGTTTCTCCAAAAAGTTCAAAGCAGCAAACATGGTTCTTATCTCTTCAATTTTATCACAACAGTCACCCTGTGAGGTAGGCTAGGCGGAGAGTGCCAAGGTCATGCAGTAAGAACCTTAACCGTGTGGATTTGAACCCAGATTCCTCCAGTCTTAGCCCACCACTCTTAAACACTACACCACACTTACCGTATATACTCGCGTATAAGCCGAGTTTTTCAGCCCAAAAAAAGGGCTGAAAAAGCCGGCCTCGGCTTATACGCGGGTCAATACGGTAGAGGGGGAAGGGAGGAGGGAGGAGGGAGGGGGGAACTTACCGCCGCCATCTTTTCTCTGCCGGGAGAGGCCTCTAGAGGCCCTCTGCGGCCGCGGGGAGGGCGCTCTGCCCCCCCCGCCGCCATCTCCCGGCCGGGAGAGGCCTCTAAAGGCTCTCTGCGGCAGCGGGGAGGCTGCTCCGCCGCCCCCGCCGGGCCGCACCACTTCCCGCCGCCAGGAGTGGCCTGGGGGGGGGGCCTCCTGCAGCTGCAGGAAGGCCACCCCCGCCGGATCTGCAGTTTCCCACTGCCAGGAGCCCAGAAGGTAAGTCTGCGGGGGGGGGGGGGGAGGGGTTATAAGCCGACCCTCGGCTTATACGCGGGTGCCTAATTTTTCCCCATTTTTGGGGAGAAATTAGGCACCTCGGCTTATACGCGGGTCGGCTTATACACGGGTATATACGGTATATGGAAGTGTACCCAAAGAGACTAGCATCTCTTAATCTGAAATACTTTAGTAGAACATAAGAATTAAGTTTAGTGGGATTCTTTTTTCCAGATCTTTAGGGAAAGTTAGTAACATCCCAAAGTATGAATGCCTACCGGTCTACAAGTACTGGGTGCCGAAGTCCCTATGCTTGTTAATCCAGTTGGTGACGAACTATGAACTGCAACAAAAGGTAGAAATTTATTCAGTTAGAAATATATTTCCAAGTTCAGGTTCTCTGTAATCCAATAATTATTTAACACACTAATATATAGTACCTATCTCTTTCCTTTGTAGTCCAGGGCTTTTTTGAGCTTTGATAGATGAAGAAAATTTAAAAAACACACAATTTAACTATGGGTTAAATTTATTATTAAATTGATTACATTAAAATATGCATAACTGATGTTTAGAATAAAACATTGACAATGCTTCTATACTGCATATTTATACTGCTAGATTTTTTGTACCACCACAAGTTATTGTATAACTAGTGTTAACATTATTGCATTAAATGAGCAGCACTGTTCTGCAAATGCCTGAGCGAGTGTGTTCGGAAAGAGCTCTACTAGATAGGCTCAATACCCTTTCTGATATGGGTAAGCAGAATGATATTCTTCCCACAAACTCTTTAGATATAGTTCTCTTTTCTCACCAGTGCTCAAGTGCAACATGTATGAATAGCCCTTCTGTGATCAGAATATGCCTACTCATGGAATGGCACATTTGACCTATGTTTTCACACTGCTTTAACTGGTATGCTCTATTCTAAGCAGTTATGAAACAACATACATGTTCCAGGAAAGTGCTGAAATTCTCCTAACTGTATAGGCATATAGAACCCTGTTTTAAAGCGATAGATTTTATGTTCACAAGGCATCCAATTTGAGTCGTTTCAAATTCCACTTACAAAGAAATTTGCAAGATAACAGCAGCTCAGGGAGAATGGGGAGACAGCAAAGATCCATTTTATGGACTCTGCTCTACTTAGGGTTCAGAGGATCCTAACCGATACCCTTCTATGTTTAATTCTTGAACAAACACACAATTCCCTTTGTCACAAATGATGCAACAAATATTTCAAAATACTAGCAGTGTAAATTAGCAAGTGTAAATATTTAAGCGATGAAAATAGACAGTGATCATGAAAATAAGAATATAATTTTAAAAGCTAATTTTGACACTAGAAAGATTGTTACCTTCTTCTCTCCTAGCTACAACAGGGCTGGGAGGGGCACCAGCACCTTATCAAAGAAAAGCAGAAAATGGCATGTTGTATAGTGAATGCAGCAGATTATAACAAGGGAAGAACAAACAGAATACAAATGTGCAAGGGTTTTTACAACAGTGATAAAATAGCACTGTGCATTCTCATAGTATGAAGAACAAGCAAGCAAGGTGAGTTTACTAGCCTTAGTTTTAAGTTTCAATGAGAGGATCACATTTATATCCTAAACAAAATTTCAATCTCGACGATGTGTCTTCCAATGTGTCCACAGGACTACCCACAAGTAGGCTTTTCCATTAACGTTAGTCATAGAAGAAGCTCCTGAACATGGATACTTAGTGTGAATTAGAATAATTAATTCTTTTTCATATGATGGGTTACACATAAAATCAGTTTCCACCATCCTGCAGCCACTGTTTCATTAGATTCCCTGCTATACTTTTTAAAGCTCCCCAAGTAGCTGATTCATTCGCCCATATGCTCATTCTAAATATTTGTCTTTTACTTGACAAGAAGTGGAAGGACAACCTAGCCCCAGGCACTGGAGGATCAAAAACTGCTGGAAGACTGTAGCCCTTTACCGCCCTGTTGTTCTACCTATTTGGGGGCATTCCTAGAACATTAAGGGATATTCCCTTTCTTCTAATATATTCCTCTCCCCCGCCCCATTAAGGAATGAATATGCTGCTCAGAGGCTCAATTCAGACACTTCATTCACAGGGTCACGTATCAAGACTATAAATGGTAACACCAAACAGACACATTGCAAGCAAAGTTGCACCATTTCAGGGTAGACATGAACCTGAGATTCTTCTCTAATTTTCTAAATCATTGCTTGATAGATTTTCTGAATGAAGACAGTTATCACCTTCATTATTCCCAGTGATAATGTTTTTCTCATTTGTTAACTACAGTGTTTTTTGATGTTTGCTTTTAACAAAGGTTAACAAGTTCTGAAGGGAATATATTTTAACTGCCACAAATATTTAGCTAATTATTTGAGTCAATGCTGAATATAATCTTTACCTCCAAATTCCTTTCTAGCAGGTGCAGGACTTTTACCCCCTTAGGAGTAAGAAATAAATGCAGCAGTAAAGAAAAAGTAACAATTGAAAGAGAAGTATTAGAAAAAGTGTCAAGACTTTATAGTTAAAATAGGGAATCTAAAACAGCTCCCCAAAAGGGCATTATAGTGTTCCCTCCCCACCCACCTGCATCAGGGTAGAAAATCTGAAGCCAAAGCAGGGAGAGTACCTGGTTAGCTCCCAAATGGGATGGAAGGCCACCACTTCTACCTGAGTTATCTGAAGAGCCAACTAACTGAGGGAGAAGAAGGCTTGTTTCCTGGCTCAGCCATCTACCTGGCAACCACATGGGATAGGCCAGAGACACCAACATGCCTGTGCTGTTGCTAGGGATGCAATCTTGCCATCTCTACCTTTCCCAGAATCACTTTAGCTCTGGCAAATGCACAGCCATGTCCATTTCCCCTTTGGCCTGGCCCAAGCAATTGCCAGGATGGTGGCTGAGCCAGAAAGTGGGCCATCTTCTCTTCTAGCCAGCTTTGGCTGTGTTGGGTGGGGGAGGTGGCTTTCTGCTGGCTGACTGGAAGCTGGTTGGGCTCTCCGCCTGCCTTGGCTACAGAGTCCCTCCTGCTGCACTCTCAGCCTCACCGCAGCCTGTCAGCGGGGGAGACCAAGGATGAGGCTGTGCTGATGGGCTGCCAGGGCTCCCACTGAGATAATCTCAGGGATAGGTGCTTCTCCGGGCCCCCGTTAAAAGTTCCCATAAAGTATCCCCAGGGAAAGCAGCCCGCCAGCAATTTTCCTGGTAACTTTAATGGTCTATCTGCCCCACATTAATTCCTCGAAGAACTTGTGCTCTCACACCACACCTAAGATTACAACAGCTGTGAACATCAGCACATTGAACACAAAGCAGCTTCAACATAGACATCTAGCAAAGTAATTTAGCTGTGTATTAAATTAAGTAGCCACATTAATAAAACAGTTAAAGAAAGCTATTTTAATCACTGAGGTAGAACTGCCTCAGCAGACAGGGGAATTTCTATTAAAATATATTTAATTCAAGCTAGTTTACCATTAAAAAACTCTCTTAAGGTACCATTTTCATATTTCAAATCTTACCTGATGGCGGAGGGGGCCTCTGAGGTGGAGCAGGACGAGCAGGAGGTGCCCCCGGACGAGGCGGAGGTGGGCGTTTGGGTTCTAAACTTTGAATTGTCTCTCTTTGTTGAGTAATTGGTTGAAAATCAATTGGAGAACCTGAAGATGGTCATTCATACTAAATTACACTCATGTACAAGAATATTTTTGTTTGCTACAAGTATGGAGAGTTAAATGGCCAAATAGTTCACAAATCCAAAATAGAAACTCTTTAAAACAAATTCAGATGATAAACACTGAACAGTCAAGTCAAGCATCGGTTTGAAGTACCTTGCACTATGGAAAAAGTATAAAAGGACCTGAAAAGCCATATCAAAATCGCCTTGTATTTTGTTTAGAAACCTAAGACTAAGACCTCTTTAGATCAGCCGTTCCACAATTTTAGGTGAGAAATTTATTTGTATGTGGCCATAGGCCTTCACAAAACATCATCCACAGAGTAATACAATATTTTAAAAAGAAATGTACAAGAAAATAAAATCTAGTAGGGTTAACATGGATACGAAGCACCCAAAACAACATCATTTGTGGGATTCTGCTCTAGACCTAACTATCTTAGCTCTTATTTTCCTTGCTGCCAGAGCAAACAATGATGTTCTATGAGAAATATACTCATTGGAGTCAGACAGCAAGAACATGATTTTCTCCTTTTCTGAGTGGAGGTTTGTACCTACTAGTAGCCCATCCAGAAACTTAGTCCTGGGCTGTGCATAGTGGGCAATGGAGTAAATAATGGGGTAAAGCCTCCTGCACACAGGTATTGCAGATACACAAGCGTTGATCCTTGGGGATTTGCTTGTACCGCCCAACTAAAACAGCCGTTGGCATGGTTTCAAAGCGTAGAGCAGAAAACGCAGCTCTAAGGTTATAATTTGAAACCTTAGCTAGATACTGGGCTCTAAGGTGGTCACTTTTAAGTAATTTGAACCATGGAGCAGACTGTGCCTTCTGAATTAACGCCCTGTCAAACAGGGCATCATACCTGTGTTAGCTGCTGAAAGTTCGCTGCTGAAAGTCTTAGAAGGTCATCGGGGATGGAGTACTGGGTTAATAGTTTATAAAACCTGATCGTGCTGGGTCCCTTGAGAGCATAATATCAAAGGACAGTTTGCTAAATGAGTTTGATCTGTCCACTCTATACTTTTTAAATAGTTTTAGAACCTCAAGATGGATGTGGGCCCTAAGAGATGGTAAGCCTGTTTCAGCTCTAATCAGAGCGGTTGGAGTACCCTTAGGAAGGACCAGGATACGCCTCAGGAATGAATTTTGAATTGTTTCTATATTCACAATATTGTCTTCTTTCCATCCCCAAACTTCTGCTCCATATAGGAGATGAGCAATGACCTTACTTTTAAATAATTTTATGGCTGGCTCTATGAGGTGACCTCCCCTACTGTAATAAAACCTCAGGATGGACCCCAACCTCAGGATGGAGCCCTTCCACAATTTTAGAGTCCTCACAAATTGACTAGTAACTCTTGTGACATTACTCCTTCTCCAGCTCACATCTTCCTTTGGGGCAGACGGCTTGGCTTGCTTATACAAATCATTTTGCTATTTTACCATATTAACTCAAAAAAGGGGGAGATCTTAAGTTCAGGTATGAATTGTCAGGGGCTGTTGCCCTGACCCATCTGTCTGGCACAGCGATGCACCACACCTTTCTAGAAAGACCTTCTGGTCCCACAGACCATATGACCTAGCTGATGGGTATGTTCTCTGCACACCTTCTGGCTTGTGCCAAAAGACATGGAGTCAGAGACAGGCTGGCCTCCACCCTCGTCAGCTGAATTGTAGAGCTGCTTTTTCTTTTTGAGGGAAGGGGCCATCTTACATTCAGGGTCTTCTTCTTTCAGGTAAACATGGTAACACCATTTAATGTTGTTCACTGCTTCCATTCTTCCAACAGAGGTACGTTGAGAATACACCAAAAGAAAGCCATTCACACAATGTGTAATTCACTTGTGGAACCCACTGCCACCGGATCTCATTACAGACAGAAGCAAAGATGACTTTAAAAAGTAGTTAGACAAATTCATGGAGGTTAGGGCGATGAATTGATATTAGCCACAATGGCTCAATGCAATTTTTGTATTCGGTGGCAATATACCTCTGAACACCAGTTACTGGTATTACAATTAATATACGAGGCTGCCTTACACTGAGTCAGAACAGTGGTCAATCAAGATCAGCACTGTCTGTTTCAACTGGGAGTGGCCTTTCACATAATCTACTCCCTGATCCTTTTAACTGGGGATGCTGGGGGTTGAACATGGGACCCCTGGAATCTTATACGTGCAAAGCAGATGTTCCACTACCAAGCCCCCCGCCCGAATACACAACCATGTAGTGATAAAAGGATGAAGTTGATTGCCATTTACATTGATAAGCTACATTATGTCTTTTCAAACATATTTACTCGACCATATTACGAGTGCCAATTTACTCAACCATATTACGTGTGCTGCATCTGGGGTTTCAAACCTGAATTCCTACATCTATAGTCATATGTATTTGGTGGAATAAATAAATCATATATGTCTGTAAGGTATTTAAGACATGACAGCCCTTTACAATCAAGCTTCAAGTAAAGAGAACAACACTTCTAAGATGTGATAATACCTTGAGAAGATATAGGAGGCCCAGGGGTCTTGCTGGGTGTTCTGCTTGGCCTTGATGGAGGGGGTCCATCGGACAGTGTAGGTGATTGGCAGGGGCTTGAACGAGGTGAAGAGCCAGGTGAAGCCCCAAGACAAGAACCTGCTGCTAGCTGCAGGTGTTGAGGAAGGATTTCTTCTACTTCAGCACAGTAGTCATCAATATCACCTGGAAACAAAGAAAATACTCTACAGATTCATCCATCCTACCATAATTAGTATCCTACCATCCTACCATAATTAGCTACAGATTCATCCATCCTACCATAATTAGTATAGCAAAGACACTTTAAAAATTAAAACCATTGTTAATTACTTTTCTACACAATCCTTATAAGGGTTAAACAGCATAAGTATAATCCAGAGTGGATGACAGGATGAAATCTTAGCATTCAATTTTAAATAGGAGATGAGTTTTGTGACAGGATGAAATCTAAGCATCCAATTTTAAATGGGAGAAGAGTTTTCAATTGTTTTTAATCACTGAGAACTGCAGACTATCTTTAAACACAATGTTACAGCCATGATCTAATGAACAAGACCCAATTAAAACCTGATGTTGATAAACTGATCCATAAAAATAAGAACAGAAAGTACAGATGGCAACAATAGGGCAACTTCTGTTGGTTAACAGATTAAAGGTACAAGAGCTACTTAAACAGTGGCATTGTACATTAGGAAACATGCAAACCAAGTGGCTTTTATTTTGTTTCATTTCAGTAATATGCCGCTTAAGCACAGAGAACAGCTTCCATAACACAAATTCAAGATTGAGTTTGGCAAACCTTCCATATCGTAGTCTGCAGAAATATCTGCATCTTCACAAAGCAAAGTAGAACTTGTTGATGAAGGCAATCCAAAATTAACTTTCTCCAAATCCATCTCTTCTTCCAAGCTCTTGATCCAATCTGGGCTTTTCAAATTAATGTTAATTGTTTTCCCAAGAAGCTGAATTTCCATTAGATCAAAGAAAAACCAACCTTGTCAGTTTCACAGCAGTTACATAGAAGTTTATATCACTACATTTTTAAAAAATTGCACCTATAATGTTGAAGTGAAAATGGTGGTGAAATTTCTCCCTTACAATGCAATGAAAGATTTTGAATCTTTTTAAATTCTAGTTGTTTGGAAGGTGTGGCATTAGAAAACAAACTTAAAGGCAGAATAAAATGGAAATATAGAATAAATTCCAGGGTTAAAGATACTGATACCTTAAGACCTAAGGAATCAGAATCCTCATGCTTCCCATGAGCAGCCTGGTCTCATTTCAGAAACCAGAACAGTAGGTATTGCCTCTGTGGTAACCCCAAAGCAGCTAGGTAGCTCAGCTTGCAAGACTAGCAAACTGAATCATCGGAACCTTATTTCCAAAGATCCAGACCTGCATGGCTAGATCTTAATTTAGTTGTACAAGGGAACTAGTTTTCAGCAGGCCTTGGCTCCAACAGAGCTCCAACATTCACAAAATATGTGAGAGCAATTCATTGGAAATGCATGCATCATAAACTGACTGAGACAATCAAAATCATTGTAACATGCTTACAAAATTACTATTTAGCAAGCTACGTGACTTTAGTAAGCTTCACCTTACCTCAATACCATTCTGGTCCAGAACATTCAAAGCGGAGCTCCCTTCCAAAAATGTCACCCACATTTTGTCATCTACAAATCTGTAGGAGACATGACAAATTGCAAAACAAAATATTTATACTTTCAGTTTTACCACATGATGAATAATTATATCACAGCATGTGAGAAGTGCAATTCAGGAGCCATACTTGCAACAAGTGCTCTAACAATTCTAGAAGCACAAATGTTAAGTTTAAAGGCCAGGCGTGCATCCTTAAACATCCTAAGTAAGGATGGGTGCCTGTACTTTTACTTAAAAAAATAAACCTCTTGCAGCAAACAGTAAAACACAGGAAGGATTATTACCATGTCAAGTGTGGAGCTGCTCTTAGAACTGGAAAATATTATTTCCCCTGTTCTGAATGTATATTGCTCCTCAGTCAAGGTTGCCACTAAAAATTTGTTTTCCTTCTCCCTGACTTTTCCTAACTGACTTCTGTCTATTTCCCTGGCCACCATTCAAAAACAGCCCCAATTTTTAAAATGTACAGGTTATGTCACATTAAATAAAGGTTTTATTAAACAGTTTAAAACTACACATGTCATTCATAGTCCACCTTTCTCACTGGAAATCAAGGCAGATTACACAAGTGAGTCAATACAATCAACAGGATGGGACAGGCAACAAACAATGAATAGGATCTGGGTTGGAGAACCAACCAGAAATTGAAAAAAACAGAATTGAAGCAAAGCATAAGTGTTAACATGACACATTGGTTTCTAAGAAAGTTAATGGGTGTTCCTTACTGCATGGCAGGGATTGTTATTAGAGCCGAGCTGGGGAGTCGTTCCCTGGAGGTAAAAGCATGGGCTTTAATTTTTAGCTGTCAATTAAAATTTCTCTTTGCTCTTCCTGACAGTAGCCTTCTAAGTTTCTTATCCATGACTCATATCTTAATCCCTGGTTTGAGTATGTAGATGCTAAACTTCAGAGGCCAGGATTGGAAAATACCCTTTTGTCAATTATGTCTTTTTCTACAACCCGCTCTAGTGCAAAAAGACTGTTCCAGTGGGACCTAAACAGCACTGCTCTCTGTGCCCACCGTGTGTGCTCTCCTGCTTTTTGGGAGTTTACATATTCAAATTCTTGTTGTCCGTATATTGATTTCCTAACTATCACAGTTTACAGAACAGCTTTCTTTTTAGCAAGATTCACTGTATTATCACAGCTATTTTGAGTAGGCGCTATTCTAAAAAGCCCTACTCTGAGTGTCTGTGGATGTGGAACTGGTTCTATCGAAACCATGGAGCATGTCTTATTTTATTGTAGAAGATATAAGCTCTTAAGGATACAGCTAATCAATCAATTAATTCCTGATATAGACATGCCTATAGCTACAATTTCTGCTGGGTGGCTGTGATTCAGCTATCACAGTTACAGTAGTGAAATTTATTTTGAGTTTATTTGAATTTAGGAGACACAAAAACATATATACAATTAAATAAATTATATAAAATAAAACAATTTTAAAAATTCTGCCCAGCAGTTCAGTGTGGTTAGCTCACAGCCTATGGGCTAGGAGCTGTACCATTAATGGAAAGGAAAAGTATAGGCCACACAGTCCCTAATAATTTGTCCAAGTAACTTTGTGAATCATTTTGTACAGTGCTACTATATTGCCTGCATAGAAAAGCCCTCTTGAATAATTCAGTTTTGCATAGTTTGCTGAAAGCCTGGAGCGTGAACGCCTTCCTGATCTCAGGCAGACTATTCCCATAAGGTGGGGGCCACAAGAGAGAAGGCACGCGTATAGGCAGCTGTTGATTTTGCCCATTTGCAGGTTAGTACCTGCAGAAGACCCTATTCAGATGAGTGAAGCTGGTATACTTTCGTATGAGTGGCAGGAAAAGTCAATTTCGATACTGTCAACAGTAGTATCCTACTGAGCTGACTCTCAGCACTGGGATTAAGAGGCACTGTATTACGGTGGATTCAGTCCTATCTGGCAGGTTGGTCTCATTTGCTCTGGTTGGTGCCTCACCTGCATCCATTGCTGGTCAGTCAGTTCTAGCCACAGTGATCTGTGCCTTAGTTACATCTAGACTGGACTACTGCAATGTGATCTACTCTATCCTTGAGGAGTGTTTGCAAGCTGCAGCTAGTGCAGAATGGTTGTGACTGCTGGTTGTGTTGCAGTAGCAATTATATCATTCCTTTTTTCTTGCTGAGTTTGCAAGTTGAACACCAGTTGTTTTGATCATCCTTTGTCTTGGACAGTTAGTTGGAACTATTACTGGAAAAGGCTTTATTAATTGCTTTTTAATAGTTGTGATTGGCCTTCTTATCTTAATATCCCAGAGGATCTCATAAGGACTTGCTGATTGGCTATTAGCATCTGTATTGCAATCTTTATTTAGGGTAACCAATCAGATATTTAGAAATAGTCACATGATTGTGAGAACCAAACTTACAGAAAGATGAAAATTTTCTCTATAAATAAGCACTCCTGTGAGAAGCAAATTAGATTTCTCTGGCTGAAGTCTCAGAATGCAGAGGTTTAAGAGGAAATAAGATCTCTTGGTGACATACTGAGCACTTTAGGTCTTTTTGATAATCCATAAAAGCAGAGACTAAAAGCTAAAAACCTGATTTGTTTTAAACAATTATAATCAATTATAATATGAATAGATAATGCTAGGAACTCTGATCTTATTACATGCCTGTCCACAGTTTCTGTAGGGTTAATTATTTTATATCTTTATTTTTTACTGTCTTGCTTAATAAAAAGAATATCTTCTTTGTTTAATAAAAGACAAAAGACTCTACAGGTGTTTGCCTTGGTTGCTGGTTGCTCAAAAGAGAAAAACTGGGCTCACGTCCAAAAGGATTATTTTGTATGATCAAGAGTCAGAGTGGAGACGTTACTTTCTCTGGCACGATGAAACTTAGAGGACTCTATGGCTATGCACTGTTTCAGAAGAAGAGCTTTTGACAGATCATTCCATGCAAATCTCTCTCTAATGTCACAGGGATTATTTCTCATGCTACAGTTGGCCCCAGTTATCGGGACGATATGTCCCCAATAGTACAGCAATTACACTGGCTAGCTATCCACTCCCGAGCCCAATTCAAGATGTTGGTTTTGTACTTTAGGGACTGGGGGATCTGAAGGACCGTCTTCTCCCATAATTTTCTGCTTGGGAATTAAGATTGGGAGGAGAGGACCTCCTGACTGTCCCACCAATCAAAGAAGCTCATCTGGTGGGCACATGAGAGAAGGCCTTCTTAGTGGCAGCCCCATGATTACGGAACAACCTCCCCAGTGAGGTGCACCTGGCCTACTTATTTTCAATTGTCAGGAGGCAGCTGAAGACACTTCTGATTAGGGCTGCATTTTGACTGATTTAGCTTTTATTATTGGTAGTCCTAACTGGAGTTTTTAAACTATGACCTTAATATGTTCTATAATTGCTATTTTTATTGTGTTTTATAATGTTGTATTTATATTGTAAGCCATCTTGAGTTCCGCAAGGGAGAAAGGCGGCTAATAAATGTTTTAAATAATAACAATAAAAATAATAATTCAGAAAACTCTTTGTGCCACAACAGTATCTTTGAAATAAAGCTGTCCTAACCTTATAAGTATAACTTCACCATAAGTTGCAAATTTTTGAAGTAGTTCATCAATCAAAGCATCATCGAAATAGTTTTCTTCTGATGAAGACCCTTTGATGGAGACCATTATTGTGCCATCTGGTGGTCCCTGAACCGCAATCACTTCCTTGTAAATTTTCTGCCGCTCTTCTGCATCAACTTCAAAGATATCTATATCAACCAGTGAAACAACAGGCCTGAAAAAATATCAGCAAAGGTTAGAAAACAAATAATGCTGGGGAACACAATTAAATATTTTTCAAGGGATTAGAACAGAGGTGGGGAATGTCAGGCCTGGGGGCCATTTAAGGCCCGTGAAATCATTTGGTCTGGCCCTTTGTGGGTCCTGGCAGATCTCTAGCTCAGAAGGATCTAAGATTGGTGATCCTGTCCACGGAAGGGGGCGGAATAGTCTCGATTCAAGGCGGAGGTGAGTTTGTTTTGCCGAGAAAAGGAACCATTCCCCCCCTTGCAGAAGAGTCATTAGCTATGGAGCTGCTAAGACCGCCCAAGAAACTGTGTTAACCCTTTCCCACTTGGGCCATGGAAAAACGTATTCCCTCTGTACTACAAGAGGGCTGGGGGCAAAAGTGGTGACAATGGAGGGGTTGAAGAGGGCATAGCCAGAATGCGCGGGGGGAGGGGGGAGAGTTCTTAGCCAGTGTGGCCTCATTTCATCCCTGCAGGCGGAGGTAGCAGGAGCTGGCTGTAAAATCCGGCCCCGACCATGCGGAGCAGGAGCAACTCCGGTGTGCGGCTGGACAGCTACACCCGGCTGGTGCTACAGACCATCCTGTGCCACCAGGTGGGCGAGTGCGCCACCGGTTGGATGCCTGCCTGCTTGCCCATGCGGGTGGGGGTCATCTGGGGCAGCTATCTGCTTGGGGCTTGGTCAGCTAATTTTTAAGTTGATAATTTTGTATGGCCCGCGAATGATGTTATAAATATCCAAATGGCCCTTGGCAGAAAAAAGGTCCCCCACCCCTGGATTAGAAGGTATTACAAAATGCAAAGTTCAAACCTATGATCAGATGTTTTCAGCTCTGCCCTCCCATAATACAACAGTGTTCCGGGACTCCAGGTGTAAAGAAGTTTACTTTCATCGTGAAAGCTGGAATTGAGAAGATCCATATCTTCCGCTAACAAACAAATTAAATTAGACTATGAATTAAATTAAATTAGACTATGGATAAGCAGAAGACAAAGAAGGGAGATACTATGTTTACATGCAGTTAAGTACAAAATACATACACCTAGTCAAGTAAGAGGTACTTGTTTTACAAGTCGCATCTCTTTTTTTGGAAACGGCAGTTAAGAAAGGATCAGTTTAAACAGTGACCTACATACACATGCACGCATCAACAGGCATGCAAGATGAATAGGTATTTTGTCCTTAATATTACTGAGCACTTATATACATTGTAACTGTTCAAATAGTTTTGCGTATGTTCTCAGCACTGTGGGCATACACAGCCACACACAGTAGTAGTAGTAAAGCAATAATTGGTCATACATTCTTCTGAAAATTTGGCTGCTATTTTGCATGAACAAGAACTATATATTTTAACATTAAATGCAGCTAATATATTTTTTTTAGTATTAACTATCTCGATTCTTTACCATGGGTGTCAAACTTATTTGTTATGAGGGCTTAATATGACATAAATATCACTGTGTCGGGCCGGGCCATTTGTACCATAAAATGTAATGCCAGGTACCAGAGATATAAGCTTTATGGAAGACACAGGCAATGCCAATTAAGGATATTATTGTTTACTTAAAATACAAACATGCTTAAAACAATAACACTGTTAAATAAAAGAAAATACTGTAAGAGTATTATTGTTTTAAGCAAGTTTGTATTTTAAGTAAAAAAAATAAAGCTAAAAATAATATCATTAATTGACTTTGCCCATGGCCTCTATAAAGTTTGTATCTCTGGTCCCTGGCATTAATTAAAAAAAAAAATTAAACTGGGTTGGGGATAGCTGCCTTGGCTGGCGAGCTTGCAGTGGCCTCGCCAGTCCAGATCTGCACTAGGGGAGGGGTGGCTGCCTTGGCTGGTGAGCCTGCAGCCAAGAAAGACAGGGAGAGAGTGGGAAAAGGAGAAAGAGATAGAGAGAAAGAGAACAAGAGAAAGAGGGAGGAGAGAGAGATTGAGATATTGAGAGAAAGAAAGAGAGAAAGAGAGAAAGAGAGAAAGAGAGAAAGAAAGAGAGAAAGAGAGAAAGAGAGAAAGAGAGAAAGAGAGAAAGAGAGAAAGAGAGAAAGAGAGAAAGGGAGGGAGAGAGGGAGAGAGGGAGAGACAGAGAAAAAGAAGGGGGAAAGAAAGAGAAACAGGGACGGAGAGGGTCACTGGCTGGGCTTGCAGGGCTGCTGTGGTCCCAGGAAACCCAGAAAGGCACAGGAGAGGGTAGCTGGCTGGGCTCACTGGGGCCCCGGGAAGCCCAGAAAGTGATGGGGGAGATTGCTGGCTGGACTCGTGGGGCTGCTGCAGCCTTGGGAAGCCCAGAAAGGGATGGGGGATGGGGGATGGGGGAGCAGGGGCTGGCTGCCTCAGTTCCGTGGGCTGGAGAAAAGCCCTTGGCAGGACGCATCCGGCCCGTGGGCCATACCTTTGACACCCCTGCTTTAGCCATTCTTATCTCACTTTTATCAGAAGTAAGGCCACTTTGTGTTAATAATATTCAAGTGAATTTTATAAGCTGACCTGATCGGTCAAAAGGCCACTTTCTTCTCCTCCACAGCACACGATCTGTCCAGGCCGGTGTGCGACATTTTTCACTGGTATCATAGTCATCAGAAAATAAGTCATATTTGTAAGTAGGGGCAAAAGCTATTTTTCCTTCTAAAAAGCCCCTGAACACCTGAAAGGAAGAGAACTCGAGTAACAGGAAAGTTGCAAATTTACTGCTTCGAAAGTGAAAAATGACCCTGGGATATCACACGGTCATCATTTACTTACTTCATTTATATCCTGCCTTTCTTCCCAATGGGTACTTAAAGTGGTTTACGTTGCTCTCCTCCATTTTATCCTCCTAACAACCCTATGAGGTAGGTTAGGCTGTGTGTGTGTAACTGGCTCCCCTCCCCTGGTGCTAATGTGAATCAGGTCCTGAGGCACTTAGGGAAGTTTCCCACAGCTACCACATGGCTGCAGTGAAAGTGATATGGGTAGGGGTTCTGCAACCTGTTTTGTGGCCAAATGCATCATGTCGTTTTGCAAAAAGACAGCGACTTGCCTACGGCCATACTGTGAGCTTCATGGCTGACCTAGGATTGGAATCCAGGTCTCTGCTTACAACCACAATCTTGTAACAGCTCTTTTTCTACAGAAAGGGCTTTCAACAGGTCTATATCCAGTCCCAAACTATGGCATCACATTAAGAAATGGAAAAGCAGGATGAAACAGCTGTATGTCATCAGCATACTGACGCCACCCAGTGCCACACATCTGAACAATTTTACCTAATACTCATGAATATACATTAATCAGGAGAGAGAAGACTGAACTTGCTGATCTTTCTCTAAGTTAAAACCTGTAAGCACCCTTAATTACTTTTTAGGATCTCTCTTACTGAAATGACCAAAACCATTAGTGCTGATGATACATGCAAAATGCAGACACTTTTACAAAGCAGGGAGAAGTCAGAGAGGGGAGAATCCTATTTGTATCCTTAGTGGCTCAGCATACTACAGCAGTGGTGTGTAAAACCTTACACAGATTGTATTTTGGGATATATTCCTGCCCTGATGTTAGATCTCAGAAGCTAAGCAGGGTCAGCCCTGGTTAGTACTTGGATGGGAGAACACCAATGAAGTCCAGGATAACTACACAAAGACAGGCAATGGTAAGCCACATTTGTTCATCCCTTGCCTTGGAAACCCTATGAGTTCACCATAGGTCAGCTGCAACTTGATGGAACTTTATAGACATTCACCATCTCAAGCCTAACTCCAATGTACCTTGCACTAGGTAAGTGTCCCCACACCTGCAGATACTGGTTCTGGTAGCCATCATCAGTATGATTCACAACTTCCTGAGCCCATTTTAAACACCATGTTTCTTGCTTTCAGATTTCCCTTCTCCTTTTGCATATTTAATAACTCATGCCAGTTCTGTGAGAAATTGTCAAGTAATTTATTACAACCTACCCTGAGTTTTTTTGGGGAGAAGCAGGACAGAAATACTTTAAATAAATAAATGTTTCTGTGAAATGAGGGAAGGCCTTCATCCCTCTAAGAGACCTCAACAACACTTCTCTGGATCAAGTTTGTATTGCCACTTGCCTATGAATTGTGCCAAAAAAAGTGCATCTGGGGAGGAATTTAATCCAAGAATACCAGTCAACAGCTTTAAATCTACCCGAGTGGCTCAGAGATCCTAGAACTAGTTATAGTGATTTTCCCCTTCTGTTGTACTGCACATGAAACAAACCTTTGGATTCTGCCTTGCTTTGCTTCCACCAGCGTAGTAGCTGAGGTGGAAGCACCTGCATCCCAGTAGCTCCAGTCTGGGATAGGTCTGGGAGGCCAGATCACCACATTCTGCACTAGCTTATTTCTGAACATGTATAATTCTAGACAGTGAACTAGTCCTAACAGTGATGGAGCTCAATCAATCAATCTTTATTGCTACAGTCAAAGACCAGCATATATACAAATTACAATTGTTATAAAAAGAGGAAAAAATGTATAAAATCAAAAACTAAAAACCCTGATTGAATAAATAAGCTGATAACTATATAGCTGTCATAAGTGAATTATGCGAACCTCAGCTACAAATCAGTAATGGAGAGATGAATTTATAACCCACAATTAGTAGGCAGCAAAAAAAGAAGAAGAAAACTTGAGATGTTACCTGCCCAGCATTTTTCTGATTGACAAGTTGATCTCCTGCAAGAAGAGCATCCCAATTCTGCTGCCGAATTAGTTCCTTTACTTCTTCATTAGGAAGATCTATACGATAATTAAAGTCACCACACCAGAATACATAATCATGGGAAAAGAGCAGTCTTCCCTGTGGAAAACAAACAAGAAAGCCACCAACATCAAATGTGCATCACAGCATGACATCTAGCAAAGCTTGTGTGCCTTTTTCACTGCATTTACAGTCTTGTTTCCTGCTTGTTCTTATAATCTAAAAGGTCAATTTGTAATAAACTGACTTGAAAGATAACTGCTTAAAACCATGGAGAGAAGTTAAATAAAACTATTGAAAGAAAACAGAAAATAATTCAGAATAAATCCTTCTTTAATAATAAATAATTCAGAATAAATCACAGAAAATATGATCAACTGATTAAAGCAACAAAGCAAATATTTTGTGTTGGAATATGAAATAGATTACAAACTTTTTTCCAGAAATATTACAATTTAGTATGTTATATTTCCTTCTGCAAGGAAAATATATACCCAGTTCTTTGGAAAACCTATTAAAGCATGTTTTAAAAGTATCTAGTTAGGTCATCTGATTGCTCCTTACCATTGGGAAGCTTAGTTTCCGACATATTTCTATGAAATCTTCATTTCTCTCTTTGACTTGTGACTGTCCTGCAGCAAAATGACTACATACAAAGCAAAGACTAGAGGTATGGAACAACATCCGAATGGCTACTGCACCCTTATTACCAGTAGCTCCTCCCATGCCAGTCTTCACTGTATCAACCGCAACATCTCTAAAATGATAAAATGAAAACATCAGTTGAACTTTTAAAAACTTGTTGGCAAAGGTTTCAACAGCCTCAACTATATTAACACTCCTGAAGTGTTTACTGAAAGTCATCTAAGAATATACTATTGCGTCTCCTTGTATATAACTGTGTTAGTCATTAGTGGCACAAAGACAGCCAGAATAAAGAGAATCCGTTCTTTTCAGACTTACAAAAGTTATCCTTAACTAATCACCTATGTGCTCCTTGCAAGTTTCTAGTTAGCTGGTGACTTACAATTCTAAACTATATCGCCAGTAGCCATGTATTGTACGTATACCCCACTAAAGCTTTATGCTATTTTATTGTATCAATATGACATTTACTTTTGCAAACGAAAACAGCTACAGAGGTTATGAAAGCTATTACATCAGTTTCACAGGGACTATGTTAACTACTCTTGGATTCATCCCTGCCAGGAGCTTTTACTGCCCTATGGAATGAGGCAATCAAACAGTATATTTTATTTGAACAGTTGATACTAGAGCAACTGAACAAATTCAAAGAGATCATGGGACTGGAACTGAACTTTGATTGGAACTAGGTAATAGGGGCAAATACCCTCTGTGTATAGTTTTAATTATAAAACTGAGTTAATAAAGCCATTTGAATAGCCTTAATTACATTTATTCAAAAATCAAATTAGCTTCCAAGTCACTGATGGACATCCCAAGTTCAAAATTAAAGTTCTTCCTTTCAACTACTCAGGCTCTGGAACTCCTGAATATAGCAATTGTTTCACTACTCTTCCAAGCGTTCTGACTGTCAAAGTCCACAAAGCCTCCATTCAAATGCCCATTCATATTCATTTAGGTTAGCTGAGCTGTAGCTTGCATCACTACACCTGTTCATCTACCCCAACTCATGTTCACCTTGAGCAATGTTTCATTATCCTACCCTGGTACCCTACATTTGTAGTAAATTCTTGGCAGGTCCCATTCCTCCCTATTATTTCACCTTCATGTATCTGTTGTTCTATGCTCTTATTGGTTTAATTTTTTTATAAATACCTTATGCAGTTTCTACAATCAGAACATGTTTGAAATCTACTATCTACCAAATTCTCTAAATTGCAGGGGGGGGGGGGGAGAAGTGTGTGGTCAAACAGGATGAAAATGTTTGCAAAATACTCTACTTCGATTCAGCACTAATTAAAATGCACATCAGGAGAATCGTTTGGCCCTCATGCAATTTCTTCATGGCAGAGCTTTCAAATGTGCAGTCCTCTGCTTGCAGCCTGAAGAGGTAGAGTTACATAAGAGCTTTGCTACTTGATTACTGTAGAATGTATAAGCTGACAAATGGGTAAAAGTAGCACTGGGAAAGCAAAATACTACTGTACCAAAAGCGCTACTCTATGACATCTCATATTGTTGCCTAGAAATAAGACTGACACAACACACTGGATAACAAAATAGCTTAAAATAACATCAAAAAGTCATACATACTTGAAACCTTTAAATTTAATATTTTTAAAAAACCCTCGGAATTATTTGTTTCGGCATATCTGCACACTGACCTGATAAATGGTGCATGCTGAGGTCTGATAAATATGAAGAGGCAGACGCCCACCAATTGTTCTGAAGCCAGCAGAACATATTTGTAATCTCGTGAGATAGTCTTCTGTAATTCAGCAGCCCACAACTTTTGGTTGGTTGTACTGTCCATGTGTACAAAAAAATTCATTCACTATTAAAATATTCAAAAATTTTGCTAATGTTTTTAAAATATTTAATTGGTTCTTGACAACATGATACAACAAACATCAGGTAACTGAACATAATTTTCATTCAAAAGGAGAGGTGTATTGGTTGAAAGGCAAGTGGTAGCAGTACTCGTCAACAAAAATAGAATAGAACGGTTAATTTTTAAAGTCCGCTGCGGTGAAAATATTTGTTCATATTCCTGTGGTTTCATAGCACAGTAAAAATAACACTGTAGACTACTTTTTAAGGTAAGTCTCAGGTCAATCTACCCAGCCTTTTAAAGAGTGTTTCAATTTGTTATTGAAAAAAACCTTTGACTTCTGTTGAGCCACAGAATTTCCCATTAGTTAGAAAGCTAATTATTATGGTGGATTATTATTGGTTATCTTTTGCCATCCTTTCAAACTATGGCAGTGGCTCTCAGTCACAGAGAACTGCCACAGGTTACGGAGATCCTAATGTCATGTGCCCTTCAGCTCTCTACTCATAGTACTTTGTACTGCAATTATTTCATCTTACTTCTGGGCAGACCATTCCTGAAAGGAGGGGCTGGTGGATGCGTGTGGCCAGGAGCGGTGCAGCCATGTGCCTCCACAGAGGCTTCCTGGCCACCATGGACAAAATTAAAACAACCAAAATTGAAAAAATGGGGGAAATGCCCCCACAGAAAACAGCTAGGCTACACCACCAAAAAAAGCTCATTGCCTAGCTGTCTAAATGGAGGCATGGGCCTTATCAGGGAACAGGTATCAGCTATTCAAGAATTAGATTCTGGATTGTTTAGTACAGCAATAAAATTACATATTTTAACAACTTCTCTCAAATTTTAAATAAAAGGTGCTTCAACTGTTTTGTGTCTGCTATACGGCAATCTTACTTACCTTGCACTCACTATATTTCCTGCATTTAGCTCTACCATTTCTTCAAATCCAATAGCAAAGATATCAATAGGCTTGCTCCTTCGATCTAAAGTTAGACATAAAATTCTGACAATGACTAACAAAATCAGAACTTTCTAAAGATACAAACTAAGCAGTTAATGCTTTTTACCTTGGAATTCACTGATGCCAGCTAGTTTTGGTGCATCTAGAATCCAGTCAGTGAGTGTCTGATTTCTAAAGGCGATGCTTCGAAATTGCTTTCCGCCATTGACGTTCCATGTTCCAACACAAATTCGGATTTTTTTTGGTTTTGAATACTTATAAAAATTCTCGCACATGCTTTTCAGTATCTTTGCTGATGCTACAAAATATTGAGTACAATATTCAAAATACAAAATATTGATGTTCATAGGAAAATACACTGGAAAATTTCTTGTTTAATTCTAGAATCCCTCAAGCCAGCAAGCCATAGCCATGTTTGCAAAAGCCCTGAGCTCCAGCAATTACCAAACAGTGATGCATTCAAACAAGCAAATGTGAAGTTCCCTAATAATCTATGAAATAGATTTTTTTTGTGTTCCCATTTATACCTGTATAAAATAAACTGTTTCTGAAACTTTGTTATTCTCCAACATCCAAATTATTTCTCCAAATGTATACTCTCTCTATATTGTAACTCAACAGGTAATTTTGCCAGTCAATATGGAATAAAACAGAGTACAATTACATAATTGGAATACATACTTGCATGCAGAAAGGCCCAGGAAGTAAGCTATATTACTACCTACTCTTTTATAGCCTATACACCAGGTTAAATTCTAAATGTCACTATAAGAGACCAACTAACTTCTGTACAGACCCCAACATTACCCCTTCCTCTAGGAAGAACAACACAGCACATTTAATTCTCCAACACATACACCCCTATGAACAGTAAATTAAAGGGGGGAGGGGAGAGTATTGCAAAGCAGTCCCTATAAAGAACTCTTTGCAGAACTAACCTTAGTTTTTTAATATGCTAATATTGTTAAAGGACAAAGCAAATATGGTTTTAAACAGAAAGCTAACAGTGAGCTGTCCAGCCATGGCACACTGCTGGAACTACCCCTGGGTCATACTGAGTTTCTGGCTATACCAACTGATCTGTTTCACGGCAATTCTCTTCCTTTAAACCTGTCCTAGCAGATGCTTATAGTCAGATTCTCCCTCTCTTATTTGATCACCTGTCAAATGATGTCTACTCCTTGTGTACTCTGGTTTTTATTATTTTAGAACTCTTTAGACAGTGAGTCTTACTGCTAACAGCTCATTTTTACTCACAAGTCTTATGCCAGTCTTGCACTGAGTAGTTACTTTTAAGATTGGAACATCTAAGGCAGAAATAAAATGTACAATTATCCGAATCCCAGTTACGTCCCTAAAGCACCAAGTTTGTTTGGAGCATGCAAACAACTGAAAGCTAGTGGCAGTGTTTCCCTGTGCTACAGCAGAGAAGTTTTTAAGTCTTTGTTATTTTTATTTATTTCCTTTTGTTGTACAAATCAGGATAGCTATTACTTTATCTTCAAGGGAAGGCCGCAAGGTCCACTAGTCTGATCCAGCAGGTCTCTTCTTATGAGTTTTTGATAAAGAATATGATGGTACTATGACCAAGCACTTAAAGTTTTTGATCCTTCTCTCAAGCTACCAAACTGCTAAGTGCTACTCTATTTAAATTACCATTTCTTATGTAAGTAGGATAATAATAATACTGTAACCTGGATTACATTTTCACAGTATCAGAAACTTTCACAGAACTTTCAAAGAATTATTTTGTTCAAATGTGCATTCTGGATTCATATTTTTATTTGTATAGCAGCAGGAAAGCGATACTTACTAAGAAAGGGCTACTATCTAAGAGGCATTTCATGCAGTGCAAACTATAATAATACTGCCTGGGTCGACTAATGCCACTACACAAGTAACTGCCATGTCTATAACACTAACATCTGTGCCAACTAATTCTATTTGAAAACCAAATCTAACTATCATATAATGTGGATGGTAGTAATTATAAACAATTAACAAATGCCAGAAGGCAGTTATTGTTGAGCCATTTTCTCCTAGGCTTCAGGTTTGAAAGCATGCAGAAAATGCACGTGAAAACTCGACCAAAAAGGAGAGGTTGGGCAGGGGAGCGGCTTCTATTGTTCCCAGTCGCTGCCTTCCCCTTTGTCTTTTAAGTTCTAAATGGAAAAAAATCAAAGCCACATACTGAAGCCAAAATAGCTAATACAAATATGTATGTGGAGCACTGATGTAGAGGTTTTTGAAAATAATTATGGGGAGTTGGTTCTTGTAGGTTATCCGGGCTGTGTAACCGTGGTCTTGGAATTTTCTTTCCTGACGTTTCGCCAGCAGCTGTGGCAGGCATCTTCAGAGTAGTAACACTGAAGGACAGTGTCTCTCAGTGTCAAGGGTGTAGGAAGAGTAATATATAGTCAGAAAGGGGTTGGGTTTGAGCTGAGTATTGTCCTGCAAAAGTAATGTGCTAATCATTGTCCTGTAAGTATCAAGATAATGTGCTAATGAGGATATGGTATGTTAATATGGAACCATTGTATCGTGAAGTGATCTGTTAATGTGTGTAATCCAAAGCTAATCTGCATGGCTATTGTTGAGTGTTGTCTTTGTTAGTCTGGAGGTTTTTTAGAACAGGAAGCCAAGCCTTATTCATTCTTAAACTCTCCTCTTTTCTGTTAAAGTTGTGCTGATGTTTATGAATTTCAATGGCTTCTCTGTGCATTCTGACAAAATAGTTGGTAGAATTGTCCAGTCTTTCAGTGTCTTGGAATAAGACCCTGTGTCCTGTTTGTGTCAGTCCATGTTCAGCCACTGCTGATTTCTCAGGTTGGCCAAGTCTGCAGTATCTTTCATGTTCTTTTATCCTTGTTTGTATGCTGCGTTTTGTGGTCCCGATGTAAACTTCTCCACAGCTGCAAGGTATACGATATACTCCTGCAGAGGTGAGGGGGTCTCTTTTGTCTTTTGCTGATCGTAGCATTTGTTGTATTTTCTTGGTGGGTTTAAACACTGTTTGTAGGTTATGTTTTCTCAAAAGTTTCTCCATCCTATCAGTGACTCCTTTAATAAATGGCAAGAATACCTTTCCTATGGGAGACTGTTTTTCCTGAGTTTTCTGATTTTTGTTTGGTTTAATGGCCCTTCTGATTTCATTCTTGGAGTAGCCGTTTGCTAGCAGTGCGTGATTTAGATGATTAGTTTCTTCCTTGAGAAACTGTGGTTCACAGATCCGTCTTGCACGGTCCATTAATGTTTTGATTATTCCTCTTTTCTGTCGGGGGTGGTGGTTGGAGTTTTTGTGTAAGTAGCGATCTGTGTGAGTTGGTTTCCGGTAGACCTTGTGACCTAACTGAAAGTTTGTTTTACGGATGACAAGGGTATCAAGAAATGGGAGTTTACCCTCAATTTCCTTTTCCATGGTAAACTGAATGTTTGGATGGATATTATTAAGATGGTTTAGAAAGTCCATTAATTTTTCTTCACCATGGCTCCAAATAGTAAATGTATCGTCTACGAACCTGAACCAGACTGTAGGTTTGTAAGGTGCTGATTCTAATGCTGTCTTTTCAAAATATTCCATGTAAAAGTTTGCTATTACTGGACTGAGTGGACTTCCCATAGCTACTCCATCAATCTGTTCATAAAATTCTTGATCCCATAGGAAGTAACTTGTTGTCAAACAATGGTGAAATAAGGCTGTTATATCTTCTGGAAAAATCTGGTTAATCAATGAGATTGTGTCTTTTACTGGAACCTTGGTAAAGAGGGATACAACATCAAAACTGATTAATATATCCTGTGGATTGAGTCTCAACGGACTGATTTTGTTGATGAAGTGAGTTGAATCTTTGATGTAAGAAGTGGTTTTTCCAATGTGGTCCTGTAGGAGGGTGGTCAAATATCTAGCTAATTCATATGTTGGGGAACCAATGGCACTCACGATGGGTCGGAGTGGAACGGAATCCTTATGAATTTTAGGTAGTCCATATAATCGTGGTGGTTGTGCTTCTGTCTTGCATAGTTTTCTGTGTGTGTCGGGATGAAGAGTGGAATTCTTGATCAGAATGCTAGTTTTCCTGGTAATTTTGCAAGTTGGATCTCGTTTTAGTTTTTTGTATGTGGCAGGGTCTAGAAGTTCCTCAATCTTCTTTTTGTATTCTTCTGTTTTCATGATCACTGTGGCATTGCCTTTGTCAGCTGGTAGAATAATGATTTCTGGATCTGCATTGAGGGTCTTGATGGCCTTGATGGCGTTTCTCTCAATGCAGATCCAGAAATCATTATTCTACCAGCTGACAAAGGCAATGCCACAGTGATCATGAAAACAGAAGAATACAAAAAGAAGATTGAGGAACTTCTGGACCCTGCCACATACAAAAAACTAAAACGAGATCCAACTTGCAAAATTACCAGGAAAACTAGCATTCTGATCAAGAATTCCACTCTTCATCCCGACACACACAGAAAACTATGCAAGACAGAAGCACAACCACCACGATTATATGGACTACCTAAAATTCATAAGGATTCCGTTCCACTCCGACCCATCGTGAGTGCCATTGGTTCCCCAACATATGAATTAGCTAGATATTTGACCACCCTCCTACAGGACCACATTGGAAAAACCACTTCTTACATCAAAGATTCAACTCAATTCATCAACAAAATCAGTCCGTTGAGACTCAATCCACAGGATATATTAATCAGTTTTGATGTTGTATCCCTCTTTACCAAGGTTCCAGTAAAAGACACAATCTCATTGATTAACCAGATTTTTCCAGAAGATATAACAGCCTTATTTCACCATTGTTTGACAACAAATTACTTCCTATGGGATCAAGAATTTTATGAACAGATTGATGGAGTAGCTATGGGAAGTCCACTCAGTCCAGTAATAGCAAACTTTTACATGGAATATTTTGAAAAGACAGCATTAGAATCAGCACCTTACAAACCTACAGTCTGGTTCAGGTTCGTAGACGATACATTTACTATTTGGAGCCATGGTGAAGAAAAATTAATGGACTTTCTAAACCATCTTAATAATATCCATCCAAACATTCAGTTTACCATGGAAAAGGAAATTGAGGGTAAACTCCCATTTCTTGATACCCTTGTCATCCGTAAAACAAACTTTCAGTTAGGTCACAAGGTCTACCGGAAACCAACTCACACAGATCGCTACTTACACAAAAACTCCAACCACCACCCCCGACAGAAAAGAGGAATAATCAAAACATTAATGGACCGTGCAAGACGGATCTGTGAACCACAGTTTCTCAAGGAAGAAACTAATCATCTAAATCACGCACTGCTAGCAAACGGCTACTCCAAGAATGAAATCAGAAGGGCCATTAAACCAAACAAAAATCAGAAAACTCAGGAAAAACAGTCTCCCATAGGAAAGGTATTCTTGCCATTTATTAAAGGAGTCACTGATAGGATGGAGAAACTTTTGAGAAAACATAACCTACAAACAGTGTTTAAACCCACCAAGAAAATACAACAAATGCTACGATCAGCAAAAGACAAAAGAGACCCCCTCACCTCTGCAGGAGTATATCGTATACCTTGCAGCTGTGGAGAAGTTTACATCGGGACCACAAAACGCAGCATACAAACAAGGATAAAAGAACATGAAAGATACTGCAGACTTGGCCAACCTGAGAAATCAGCAGTAGCTGAACATGGACTGACACAAACAGGACACAGGGTCTTATTCCAAGACACTGAAAGACTGGACAATTCTACCAACTATTTTGTCAGAATGCACAGAGAAGCCATTGAAATTCATAAACATCAGCACAACTTTAACAGAAAAGAGGAGAGTTTAAGAATGAATAAGGCTTGGCTTCCTGTTCTAAAAAACCTCCAGACTAACAAAGACAACACTCAACAATAGCCATGCAGATTAGCTTTGGATTACACACATTAACAGATCACTTCACGATACAATGGTTCCATATTAACATACCATATCCTCATTAGCACATTATCTTGATACTTACAGGACAATGATTAGCACATTACTTTTGCAGGACAATACTCAGCTCAAACCCAACCCCTTTCTGACTATATATTACTCTTCCTACACCCTTGACACTGAGAGACACTGTCCTTCAGTGTTACTACTCTGAAGATGCCTGCCACAGATGCTGGCGAAACGTCAGGAAAGAAAATTCCAAGACCACGGTTACACAGCCCGGATAACCTACAAGAACCAATGAACTCTGACCGTGAAAGCCTTCGACAATAATTATGGGGAGTATCTACAGCTGTGGTAAACTGAAGCATTTTCATTTTACAGTTAATTGTAACAGGCTTCTTTGCTACACAATGAAATAATTCTACTTTTGATAAGTTAGAGACTAGCAACTGGTAACCGGAGTGATTCCAGTCACATGAAAAGCACCATTTAGTGTGCCCTGCCTCAACTGAAAATCTTTCCCTCTTCTCTGCAACTCCCGAAACTGTGCTGGAAGGAAGAGACCGTGGCATGTGCAAAAGAAAAGCTCAAACTTGTTTTCAAACCAGCGTTTCTTGCCCCAACCTTCTCAAGCCTTTGCCTGGCTCAGGAAGATGAGAGACAGAAACAGAGTCACATGTTAACAATGGAAAGACTCTCTCATTCTCTTACTTGTTCTGTTCTAACCCTTTTCACAGCATGAAGGGCAGAAGAGTCTGATTAGCCAGCAGGCAACTTTATGGTGTGCATGCTTACACACATGTGCACACATGAGACAGAGGATACAGAAAAGATATTTTTCTCATTCTGGAATGCGTACAGGATAATCTAACAGAAATTTATCATAAGAAAATATCAGGTCAAGTACTTTTGGGTATTATACTATACCTGATTGTAATGCCTGCTCTGAAACTATGAATGCAGTAAGGAGAAAAGAAATAATTAGTTGAATAATTTCATTACCAAGCTACAGTGAAACTTTAGAGACACTATTTCTACAATACAACTTTCAACGATTGGATCAAGTTGCTGCAGAAATCACAATTCTTACTCCTGTCTAGGAATTTTAGACCATTTGCCCAATTTTAGCCATCAGATTATTTCATGCTACCACATATTGGCTTTGTAACACCAGATGTTAATTAAAGAGTTCCAAAAGTGTTACCACTCAGACCCTCAAAGCCAAATAATACTCTAGATTCTGAACACTTAAGGCACAGACAAGCCATTTTGTAAACTTATCTGCAAGTCCGTGCTAGCAAGCCCTCAAGTTGACACTACATATATGAGATTTCATTTGTAGAGGTGGATTCTGTTTTTAAGATATTTAATAATATATTCATGAAGTAGTATATCTAGGTTTGATGAACCCAGTTTTCCCACTAAAAATGTAATATAATAATAATTCCTTTGGCATAATGGACTCCTCCAGAGAATTTGCCCAATTGTATTAGTAAAGCATAGCAGACTATTTGTAAGCATATTGTTATTATGACACCATAAATACTCTGAAGAGCTACTTGAATACACAGAATGTGTAGGGTTGGATCCAAAGAATTGCAATGGAAGGAAAACAGATGCAGCATTTTCCCACTAATGCTTATACAAGCACTAGTGGCAGTTTATCAAGGGAGTTTATAGCAGTAAGAACTTGTGCAAGAACAAAAACATTGTTGATTCTTTTACTTTTCTTGTGCAACATTTTCAAGCACCGAGTATAAAACAGGACTTCTGTGACTGAAGACCTCTTCTGCAAGAGGAAGGGCACCTTTGGATCCAACCCACAGCTTATTAGTAGTGGCTTGCTGCCATACAGTTTAAGAACCTAGAGGGGGGAAAACATACCACGTAAACTGCCGGTAGTTAAGAGTGCCCGTGCTTTGTCTGCTAAATCACTATTTAAGGTGTTTCCCAACAACAAAACGTCAATAGCTTCCTGCTTTGAGCTATCAAAAAAGTTATTTTGAATTGTTCTGGTCACAGAACGGGCACCATCCTTCAGCTTCCCAGCCTGTGAGGAAGGAATATTCAAAATATTTTAGAAAGTTACTTACAAAACACTATCAGTTACATACACACTATTCTGAATGAAGTTTTAAACGTAATCTATCACTAGTGAGCTAGTTATTATTCAGTATTAAAAGAACTTGGTCTCTACTAATATGTCTGTCAAGGTTGTGGATTTTTTGGTAATATTAGAAATTAGACCCATTACAAGACATTCTTTCTTAAAAAGTAGCAAAAAATCATTGCTGAGAACGGGGAAAGATATAGGGACAGCAATCACAGTGCTGTCATGCAACAGACTGCGTTTATTCAAAGCAGTGAGGCACAAGCAAGCACTTAAGACACGTCATATGCATTTATTATAGACATTACTTATAAGCACATGCTTAAAAATAGCGCCAGTCCTTTTAAATGCAGCACTTTAAAAAAGTATACTCATTTCATGTATATACAAACCACAGTTTCACACACACCAATTATCACTGTCTACATGCATATGGAAAAACAAGGCTGCATAAAACTGTGCTATGACGAAAAATGAAGCAGAACATATATACACATACACACCCATCCCTAGCAGGTCATGTTGTAGTTACATTGGACAAGACAATGCAGCTTCAATACATTCAATATATTTCATCTAGTCATTGGAGCCCCATTTATAACTTGCAAGACAATATTTTATGCGCATATGCATCTATGCTGTAGATGTATATATGCAAGTTTATGAAATGGAAACTGTGGCTTCAAATGTACAAGTCCAACTGGGTAGCATGCAACTCCTTTCAATATTTCTCTTGGTCTACAAGGACTGAAAGTAATCTTCAGATTTCAACATTCATTTTCAAAGATTTTAGCCCTCATAACCGAACACAGACTGGAAAGTACACAGATTATATACCAAACATATTCCATCTACCATAGCAAACTGAACTATAAACAACAAATATGCATTTACTGCAATTCTCCAATGAATATGGCTCTCAGCACTGACAAAATTGCCATCCCATGTACTTTGTTCTGCTATCATAAGCCCATTCAATTCAGTAGACTTCAACTTTTTGAAGACTGAAATAATTATGACTTTGAATATATAAGATGTTGAATTGTGTACTGTTTAATAAATGTACTGTTTACTTCAAGAATTAGTATTTATAAAGCACTCTAAGGGCTTAAAGAGCTTCAGATACATCTCTAGTCCTTATAACTCTGTAAGGGTAGATCAATATAGTTCTACATTCCCAGAAACGGGACTAATGCTGACAAAAAACAGTTTGCCAGATGCACCTAGAGAGCTTAAAATATTTAATCTGGAAAGTTATAGCTCATAAACACTGGCCTAACTGAGCTCATTACACTGCATTAGACCTCTTGTAGCTTCAGCAGCTTCCAAAGGGAATATGGATTCTACCAATTGTCTTCATTGGGGGAAAAAAGTCCATGCAGCTAGTTGCACACACCAAAGAGGGCTTTGGGCTTGCAGTTGATTAATAGCAAACAACTATGTTATATGGTACCTATGACACCAAATGAAGTTCCAAACACAGTTTGTACTGTGGCATGGGAATCTGTTCAAATTCACAAAAATCCACTGTGCGTGCATAAGCCTTTGAGCTTCATTTAAAGTAGTTCAGCTACTTTCCCAAGCAAGTGACTTTAGAAGAAAGTACAAATTTTGCTTATATAAAAGTATTGGGTTCAGTAAAGGAGAACTATCTTTTGCAGGCATTCAGAAAGTTATTCACACCCAATCTTTTTTCAGTTTGTTTTTCTACCATTTTGGTGAGAATGAAATAAGTTCAAATCTGTACATACAGAACATTCAACAGTATTCAAGAATTACACTCACCAATTACATATCAGGCAAATAATTGAAATGAATCAAGAGGAAAGCAAAAGAAAGATTAGTCAAGATGTTAAATGGAAAGATATTACTTGAAAAATCTGAAAAAATCACTGTTAAAATGTACATTTCAGGCTGGTTATAATTTGCAGTGTACTCAAGAATCTTAATTGCACTGTTTGAATCAGATTTCCCCAAGGAACTATCAGATGACAATAAGCAATGAAAATGTTTATAAAACTGCAATTTTACAGGGCTGGAAGGACCCACAACATTTATCCTACCATCAATTTACCAAGAATACTAGGAAAGATGATGAAGAGTTATACTGGGACATTTATATTAACGTTGGCAACTGGCTAGAGCAAGACATGGTGTCTATACAGAAACAAGCAGAATGAAATATTCAAACCAATGGAAGATCAGCTAGTTTGGGGGCAGCAGCATTATTTTTCTTCAGAAAGCAAAGTTAATACTAGCATCAGTGAAACTGAGTTTCTTTCCCATTTAATCATTTTTATTTAAAATTTGTATCCCACTTAAGAATTTTTATGCAGTCCCAAATCCTAAACCCCAGAATGGTAGGCTTCTACAAGGCCAGAGGTGAAGTATATAGATATAGACCACATTCTGTCCTCAGAACACACAGATGCTACCCAAATAAAATAAACTCAAAACAGAACTTCTGCTCTGTTTGCCTGTCTTATAAATGGCACTATTTACTGCTGCCTAAATAGTTTGGTGAGTGCAGAAGGATTTTTGTAATCAACAACTGAAATACAGCTCTGAAATAATAATTAGTAAGAACTATTAGGCAGTTACAAATGGGTGTAGTAGCCTGTAACTGTTTAATGTTGCAAGGAACAACTTTGACAAGATATGGGGGAACAAGTTAAATGGGCCTTTTTTTAGCTGAACTTTAGACAAACTGGTAAATTCTCCCCTGCAGGAAAAGGAGCGAGAGAAGTTGGACACATCTACTGATTTGAGATACGTGGATAAAGTCCCAACTCACCCCTCAGCAGGTAACATTACGGCCAGGAGAATGGGAAAAATGCAGGCAGAAACAGTTAAGAAATTTGGTAAATACAAAATATAAGGAAGTATACAGGTTAGCCCCTGACTTTACAAGAGCTGCCATATGACAGTTATTTAGTTGTAATATTTAAACATGATTTACCTTTGCTTTTCCTTCAAGAGCTCCAGTTCCAGCATATATTTTACTGACTGAGTCACCATTAACAGACCACATGGACCGAAAAACTTCCTGGAACCTAGTAACCAACTGTGGTTTTTCAGCTAAACCTAAAACCTCCAGTTGTTTGGTTAGCATCTGCAATGGCAGAAGAAAAAACACAGATGTAAAATTTGAAAACATTTTAGTAGATTAAGCAGGTTTCTCCATCACTCCGGTTAATAGGATGTTGCTGTCTGTATATTTTAGATTTACTATTTATATAGTGCCATCATCCCTTTCGCTCATTTCAGGAGAGGCCAGTCATATACTCTGCTGCTCACATAGACCACCTTAGTGTGGTGTGCTGGAATTCCCCATGTCACAGCCGGCACCACTCTTGCACAGCATCACTGTTGTTACTGGAGAAAAATCCGTCATGACAAGCTGCACAAAAACCAACTTCAAAGAGGGAACAGAAAGGAGAACTGTAACATCCACAGGACTGACAAAAAGCTGTAGTTAAGGGGGAAGATAATGAAACATATGAGTGTATGAAGCTGCCTTATACTGCAAGGCCAGTGGTCCATCTAATTCAGTATTAAATATTATATCAGCAGCAGGACTCAGTCTCAGCAAGCCTTAGGCAGATAAAATTCCCAACACTTTCTGGCAAAGAGTCTTGAACTGTAGATGCCAGAGATTACATTTCCAGTTCAAGAATCTTTGCCAGCAGGTGTTGGGAAAGAATTTTCTCTGCCTAAAACTTTCTGTGGGACTTTCTGCATGCAAAGAACACACTCTGTCACTGAGCCTATCTTCCATTGTTTCAATCGCAGTGGTCACAGGATGTAGGATTGTTCTCTGGTTCAGCCAATTAGGATATTTTGGAAAGCAGCCATCTCTTCTACGTTTGGCAGCTACAAGTCAATGAAACGGATGACGTTAGATGATTACAGTCGGTTACTGGTAACTTCAAAGATAAATGGAACAGACTGCTTCCAGAGGTAAATACTGATTGAAGACATTTACAAAATAAAGGAAACATAAGACTATCAAAGAAGATATTATTTATGGACATATGCCTGCAATACTGAATTGTGTTACTTACCTTAAAGTGGACTGTGTATTTCAACTAAGCATTATTTGTGCATATGTTGGCTAATCATTATTTGTGCATATAAGACACTAAGTATCACTTCCTTGTTAATTTGTAATAATTGAGAGTCATTGTCATTTATGACATTGTTCCACATATTGGTTTTTTTGATGTGTCATGAATTATTGAGGTGAATGTGCAACTGCTTTTTTTTTGTAATGTTTGCAATATAGTTCTTTGTTAGCCTAAGTTGCTCGGTTTTTTCATTACAATAACGATTCGTGCAACTATAGTTCCACCCTTTTTTATTCCAGTATATTTACAAAATAATTACACCTGGAGTTCCAAACCCCATTAAGTTTATTAACTGATAAATCCTAATGCTCGCTCCCTTTTCTGATCATAATTCCCTTATCCTCAAAAAACACTCTTCAAATATTTAGTTTTTGTGAACTGAGGAGGGGGCATGGCTCAGTGGTAGAGCACCTGCTTGGCATGCAGAAGGTCCCAGGTTCAATCCCCGACATCTCCAGTTAAAGGGACTAGGCAAATAGGTGATGTGAAAGACTTCTGCCTGAGACCCTGGAGAGCCTCTGCCGGTCTGAGTAGACAATACTGACTTTGATGGACCAAGGGTCTGATTCAGTATAAGGCAGCTTCATGTATTCACGTGACAGGGCTTACCCTTTTGACAGTGATTACCTTTGAATGCCTACGATCATGTCATCTAAAAATTAGAGCCATTTAGCTAATAAATTCCTCCCATTTCTGCATACAAACAAAATGGCCCAATCATGCTGTTTCCTGAAAAACATGACAGCACCTGCAGAAGTAAAAGCCAACATCTCGACAATTATTAAAATCTCAATTTTGAAAAAAGTTAATTTTCCTCCCAATTGAGCAAAATGTTAATTTTCTAAATATTCATAATGCTACTTTGCCTTGAAAATGGAAGCTTGAGCCTACGAAAAAACAAAACACCAGAAAATTAAAAGGAGTCAGACTGACATTCACGTCACATGAGAGCTTTCTGACATGACATCATGGTTGTAAACAGCATATTGAAGTAGCAGAGAAAAGTTTGCACAAAAAACCCTGCCTTTAAATTGTGGAGATTCCCTCAGAAGAATATGAACCTGCACTTTAGGTACTTTTGCTGAAGTCCATCATGATACATTGTGATGAATCAGTTTAACCTTCCAAAAAGTGTTTTAATGCTTCATACATCATTCAGGGTCACAAGAAGAAACAATGTCCACACATTGTTTTCAGAGCAATATATTCCTACCTCTAAGCCAATGAATGCCTGCACACTGTTTGTTCTATCCAGGCAGTCCAAACAGTTTGTTCTGATAGTACCATCCTGATACCTGTACAACAGAATAAAGAGGAAAACTGGAAACCCTGCATGCATATACATTTAAACACAGCTTTCAGTTAAGGTACTAAACAGAAATACAGGTTGAGTATCCCTTATCCAGACTGATCCAAAAACGGGACCTTTTGAGCCAGCATGCAGGCATTACTCACAGGCCCTCAGCAGTGCCACTGATGGTTCAATGTATCCAATTTTTAAAAAAATATTGTTTAAAATTACATTCAGGCTATGTGTAAAAAGTATATATAAAACATAAATGAATTTCATGTTTAGGCTTGGGTCCCATCCCCAAGATATCGCATTATGTATATGCAAAAATGCCAAAATATTCCAAAATACAGAAAGATCCAAAATATGGACCACTTCTGGCCCCAAACAGTCCAGATAAGGGATACTCAACCTGTATTATGATAAAGAAAAATATTTTTGAAGGGCTGGCAGACAAGATAGTCTGAACTATATTTTGGGCTTACTTGGTGAAAAAGAAAGTTCTACATTAAAATATAAATGTAGTTGAACTATAAGCAGCTATTGCCCTTGATAAAGCAACAAGTTTCAAACATAATTCAGGAAGGAATAACGTTTAACCTAATGAATGAACTAGTTAAATTAACAAAGACTCTGGGAGTGACAGTCAATCCCTTGATCCAGGCACCTGCTCTCTCTTCCTCCCCTGCCTTCCTAGCATCCCTTCCCCCTAGGGAAGACAATTAAGATGCTACTGTTTTTCTCCACACAAACTTATCAATATATCTACATGGCCAAATCAGTGGATACTTAAATGTGGAGAGTGGAGCCATGAACAGATAAGACAGATCTTTCTACAAACCTAAAAAATTCCCTAAAGATTTGCAGAAAAATCTGAAATCTTAAAAAACACACAACCCTACCACCAACACATTGGGAGGTTAACCCCTCAAATAATAGGAGCAGCACCTATAGCTTTAACAAATGCCCTCAGTGGTTGTTGCTAGGCAATACTCAGTATTGCCAGCCTTCAAACTTGGTTTTTATCAGTAAAGGCAGGGGGAGGGGGCAGGCCCTTTTCTGGCTGTTTTGGCCTTTGAGAGAGGATAGGAAGTTGCCAGGCCCATCAGCAACCACCAGATGACTTGTTATCAAGTGACCTGCATAACTCCCCCAGGCCTGGCTACTTCCTATTGTTCAACAGTTGCCACCCCTGAAAGCCAGTGTGGTATAATGGTTAAGAGTTTCAACCTAGGAACTGCCAGGCTCAGTTCAAATCACCACTCTGCTATGGAAGTTCACTGGGTGATTTTGGACCAGTGACACACTCTCAGACTAGCCTACCTCGTAGGGTTGTTGTGAGGACAAATAGAAGAGAATGACATAAGCTGCTTTGGGTCCCCATTAAGGAGAAAGGTAAAGGTCCCCTGTGCAAGCACCGGGCCATTCCTGACCTATGGGGTGACGTCACATCCTGAAGTTTACTAGGCAGACTTTGTTTATGGGGTGGTTTGCCAGTGCCTTCCCCGGTCATCTTCCCTTTACCCCCAGCAAGCTGGGTCCTCATTTTACCGACCTCGGAAGGCTGGAAGGCTGAGTAAACCTTGAGCCGGCTACCTGAAACCAACTTCCGTCAGGATCAAACTCAGGTCATGAGCAGAGCTTGGACTGCAGTACTGCAGCTTACCACTCTGTGCCATGGGGAAGGGTACAAATGAAGTAAATAAATAATAAATATACCTGAAGATTGGGGGCAGATAAAACGTTGACAGGAAGAAGAAAAGAAGCAGGGAAAGGTGATGATATAGGGGCTACTAGGAGGAGGATATTAGGAAATTGTGTGTGGAGGGGAATACAGGGGTCAGGAGGTATCCCCCCTCAAGTCCTTGCAGGCTCCCCGCCACACAACTGGCCCTGGCCTGGCCCAGCCCAGCAGCCAGAACTATGAAGAATTTTCCCAGGGAAGATGCCAGGGGAAGAATGGGGGGGAAAAGCTGAAGCCAGGAGGACAGATAAAGGTAGGTTAGGTGGTGTGGGAAGGGGAGAAGGAAGCAGGTATATGGGACAGGCTAGAGCAGGGGTGGGGAAAGTCAGGCCCAGGGGCCATATAAGGCCCACGAAATCATTTGTCCTGGCCCTTCATGGATCCTGGCAGATCTCTAGCTCAGAAGGATCTAAGATTGGCGATCCGCCCCCTCCCACGGACAGGAATAGCCTCTGTTCAAGGTGGATGTGAGTTTGTTTTGCTGAGAAAAGGAACCTTTTTCCCCCTTGCAGAAGACTTGTTAGCTATGAAGCTGCTAGGACCGCCCAAGAAACTTTGTTAACCCTTTCCTACCCAGACCGTGGAGAAATGTATTCCCTCTGTACTACAAGAGGGCTGGGGGTGGAAATGGCGACAATGGAGGGGTTAAAGGGGGCAGGGCCAGAATGCGCAGGGGGGGAGTTCTTAGCCAGTGTGTCCTCATTTCACCCCTGCAGGCAGAGGTAGCAGGAGCCGGCTGTAGAATCCAGCCCCGACCTTGCGGAGCAGGAGCACCTCCAGTGTGTGGCTGGACAGCTACGCCCGGCTGGTGCAACAGACCATCCTGTGCCACCAGGTGGGCGAGTGTGCCATCGGTTGGATGCCTACCTGGTTGCCCGCACCGGGGGGTGGTCATCTGGGGCAGCTGCCTGGTTGGGGCTTGGTTGCCTAATTTTTTAAGTTGATAATTTTGTATGAGGTTTAAATATCCAAATGGCCCTTGGCGGAAAAAAGGTTCCCCACCCTTGGGCTAGAGCTTTCAGGGAAGGAATGAGGAAATTGTGGGGAGAGAAAAATGATTTGCCCCCACACAACTCCATGTGGGTCTCCCACTTGTACTCCCTAAAACTTAAAAGGCACAGAGTTAGCCAGGAGGGGCAGCTTCAGAATTGTTTCTCTTACTAATGGAGGGTGCTCTCTTCTTTACTCAAAGAGTGAGTAAACAGCTCTGTATCTGGAAGGCAAATGGAGCCCAAGAAAACAAGCAGTCTTTATAATGCCACTATGGAGACCAAATGTAAGTTTGCATGGGGAACCTGAAGGGAAGATGAAGAAGCTGTTGCAGATTGACACAGCTGAGCTGGATGGCAGAACATGAATCCCCTTTACAGGTACAGAAAGCATGCAAATCCATCCAGCCTTCAGTACATTGGAGTTCCTATCCTCCTACATGGAGCCTTGTTAAAGGCAAAGCTTTTTAAATGGGAGAATGAAACAGAACTGTCAGCATTTCCAAAACCTACATGCTAGTTGGCTGGAAGGGAAGGGAAAGAAAAAAAGGAGCTTATACACAATCTTTATCTTCTCCCACTCTGCCTATGGGAAGGAGGAAAGAAAAGAGGGTAACAAGAACGTTGCCAACCTCCAGGTGGAGCCTGGAGATCTAACGCTATTACAATTGAGCTCCAGCTGACAGAGATCAGTTCCCCTGGAGAAAATGGCAGCTTAGGAGGGTAGACTCTATGGCATTGTACCCTCATCCTTCCCCTCCCCAAACCCTGCCCTCCCCAGGATCCACCCTCCTAATCTCCAGGTATTTCCCCAACCAGAGCTGGAATCCTGACTTGTGCCATGGAAGCTTGCTGGGTGACCTTGAGCCAGTCACACTCTCTCAGCCTAACATACTTCACAGGATTGTTGTGAGGATAAAATGGAGGAGAGGAGAATAATATAAGCCGCTTTGGGTCCCCATTGGGGAGAAAGGTGGGGTACAAATGAAGGAAATAAAAAATATCATCCTGGGCACTGCAGTCTCTAGAGCGTCAAAGCTGGAATAACAGTCTGGCATGAAGCCTTCCAGGCATAGCTGTGTTTTAAACACAGTTTTATCATGAAAGGAGAGCACAAGGGTGATTCTTTATCCCATCTTGGGGTAGTGACGGGGCAGCCATGTGTCCCCACTTCTATTTAAACAAGGCTCTGCTTTGAAAGCTGCACGGTGAGTAGTTGCTTATTTCTTTTCTAGAAAGGAAATTTTTTCCTGTGATACAGGAATGTCTCATCTAGTTACCTGGAAGTAATTCTCTCACCCAGGGAACACAGGTAAGTAGTAACTTGCAAGCCTGAAACACAGTATTTAGTTTTTAAGCTTCATCCCTTTTGATGCAAATTATATTCTATCCCACCTTATCTCTTGTGGCTTCAAGGTGGTTTAGTCAATTTGTGAATGAATCTATGCATTTAAATATTAATTTCTTCAAACTTTCGTTAAGATGTCAATCTGCCAATAGACCTAAAACATTCAAATAGGGTCATACAGTCAAGTACATGCAAATGGAAAATGTAGACAGAGAGAGGACCCAAGAAAAATGCCTCTTTTACATGACATTAAGACTGCAGAAACTATCAGCCATTGCATTAACTTCACATGCAAGTAAAGTAATGTTTAAAACCTTACAACAAAGATTGTTACCGTATATGGAACGAGAAATGTTCAAGTTGGATTCAGAAAAAGAAGAGGCACTAGAGATCATATCGCAAATTTATGTTGGTTACTGAAGCATATGAGAGAATTTCAGAAGAAAATCAGCTTGTGTTTCATAGATTACAGCAAAGCGTTTGTGTGGATCATGAAAAGCTATGGCTGGTTTCAAAGGAAATGGGTGTGGCATATGATTGTTTTGATGCGCAACCTGTTCTCTGAACAAGAGGCTACTGTTAGGACAGAATATGGAGAAACAGAATGGTTTCCAATTGGCAAAGGTGTCAGACAAGGATGTATTTTATCTCCCTATCTCTTCAATTTGCAGAACATACCATAAGGAAAGATGGATTAGATTTAGATGAAGTTGGAGTGAAAATTGATGGAGAGACATTAACAATTTGAGATATGCCGATGATACCACATTAATGGCAGAAAATACCAAAGACCTGAAACGACGACTGGTGAAAGCAGAAAGTGTCGAAGCAGGACCACAACTGAACATCAAGAAGACAAAAGGAATGACTCAACTTTTAAGGTTGACAATGAAGAAACTGGCATTGTTCAAGACTTTCTATTCCTTGGCTCAATCATGAACCAAAGGGAGACTGAAATCAAGAAATCAGAAGGCGACTGAAACTGAGAAGAGCAGCCCTGATGGAACTAGAAAAGATTCTTAAGTGCAAGGATGTGTCACCAGCAACCAAGATCAAGTTAATTCATGCCACAGTATTCCCTGTTACTATGTATGGGAGTGGAAGTTGGACAATAAAGAAAGCTGACAAGAAGAAAGTAGATTCCTTTGAAATGTGGTGTTGGAGAAGAGTTTTACTGTGGACCATCAAAAAGACAAATAAATAATAATAACACTCCTTCAGTGTTACTCCTCTGAAGATGCCGGCCACAGCTGCTGGCAAAACGTCAGGAAAGAAAATACCAAGACCACGGTTACACAGCCCGGATAACCTACGAGAACCAACAAATAAGTGGGTTCTAGATCAAATCAGGCCCAGGCTAGCCAGATCTCGTCAGATCTCAGAAGCTAAGCAGGGTCAGCCCTGGTTAGCATTTGGATGGGAGACCACAAAGGAAGTCCAGGGTTGCTATACAGAGGAAGGCACTGGCAAACCACCTCTGTTAGTCTCTTGGCATGAAAACCCCCAAAAGGGGTCGCCATACGTCGGCTGCGACTTGACGGCACTTCACACACACACACAGATCAAATCAAGCCTGAACTGTCCCTAGAAGCTAAAATGACTAAACTAAGGCTATTGGACTTTGGTCACATTATGAGAAAACGCTGGAAAAGTCAATACTGCTAGAAAAAGTTGAAGGCAGCAGGAAAAGAGGAAGACCCAACATGAGATCGATTGACTCTATAAAGGAAGGCACGGCCCTCAGTTTGCAAGACCAGAACAAGGCTGAAAAGAATTCATGCTGGAGAGGGAGTATGCATAGTTAAGAGATAAGCCATGTTACAGTGAGGGAAAAAAGTATTTGATCCCCTGCTGAATTTGCCCGTTTGCCCTCTGACGAAGAAATGACCAGTCCATAATTTTAATGGTAGGTTTATTGTAGCTGTGAGAGACAGAATAACAACAGGAAAAACCCCAGAAACCCAGAAGACAAAAGTCAGAGATTGATGTGCATTATAATGAGTGAAATAAGTATTTGATCCCTTTGCAAAAGATGACTTAGTACTTGGTGGCAAAACCCTTGTTGGCAATTACAGAGGTCAGACGTTTCTTGTAGGTGGCCACCAGGTTTGCACACATCTCAGGAGGTATTTTGTCCCACTCCTCTTTGCAGATCCTCTCCAAGTCAGTCAGATTTCGAGGCTGATGTGTAGCTACTCGAACCTTCAGCTCCCTCCACAGATTTTCGATGGGATTAAGGTCTGGAGACTGGCTAGGCCACTCCAGGACCTTAATGTGCTTCTTCTTGAGCCCCTCCTTTGTTGCCTTGGTCGTGTGTTTTGGGTCATTGTCATGCTGGAATACCCATCCTCGACCCATTTTCAATGCCCTGGCTGAGGGAAGGAGGTGCTCACCCAAGATTTGACAATACATGGTCCCGTCCATCGTCCCTTCGATGCGGTGAAGGTGTCCTGTCCCCTTAGCAGAAAAACACCCCCAAAGCATAATATGTCCCCCTTCATGGCGTAGTGTGTTACCAACTGTTTTCATGGTGACTATGGTCCCAGCTGCCCTGAGATCACTGACAAGTTCCCCCCGTGTAGTTCTGGGCTGCTTCATCACCGTTCTCATGATCATTGCAACTCCACGAGATGAGATCTTGCATGGAGCCCCAGACCGAGGGAGGTTGACAGGGTTAGGGTTAGGGTTGTCACCTTCTCACCAAGCTGCTTGGCAATAGTCTTGTAGCCCAGTCCAGCCTTGTGCAGGTCTACAATCTTGTCCCTGACATCCTTGGACAGCTCTTTGGTCTTGGTCATGGTGGCTAGTTTGGAATCTGATGGATTGATTGCTTCTGTCGACAGCAGAACCCTAACCCTAATCTGGCTGGTTGATAGGGGATCAAATACTTATTTCACTCATTATAATGCACATCAATCTCTGACTTTTGTCTTCTGGGTTTCTGGGGGTTTTCCTGTTGTTATTCTGTCTCTCACAGCTACAATAAACCTACCATTAAAATTATGGACTGGTCATTTCTTCGTCAGAGGGCAAACGGGCAAATTCAGCAGGGGATCAAATACTTTTTCCCCCTCACTGCACGTCCGCTCCAACCTAATCATACAACAGCAAAATGACTCGCTTTTACTGTTTCACTTTTTTTAAAGTCTATCTTTTCTTCAAATATTTCTGCTGTCCTTGGAAAGACAGAGAAAACCTAAATAATAAGCATATTGTATTCTGCGAAGTCACAGAAAACGCACACCTTTGAATTTCCTTTCCATCGAAGTAAAAAAAACCACACTCTAAAAATGTCTGGATCTGTGGTTTAAGAACGCTATGTAGCTTTTCTGCTTTTCCACCTCTGACCATTTGATGATAATCGAAGTTCACCATTTTGATGTCATCAGCATGTTCAGATGCTTTCAAATGGCTCTGACAAAATATGAGGGAAAAGGGGAAACAACTCAGTGCTAACAAGAAACAGAGATTAGTATCACAAAACCTAAATATACTACCAAATGAATTCATTCAACTATTTATATCTACAAGAGTACTTCCCTTTATTAAACCTTTTGCGGGAGACGTGATGTAGCATTTTGACCTTCATAAAATATGTATTAACTGGATCACTGGTATACTGCTATTGATGCTGGATCCAATCCAAAAAGGTGCCACTGCACAAGCAGAATGAACTTCCACTCATGCAGGGGGTGTTTATGCCTTCTGTATCTGTCTTACTGTATGCCATACTGCATGCTATACTGTTCATTGGGATCTTCTAGACTTTTAAGATTTGTTTTATTTTCAACATTCTACATCAGATTTCAACAAAATAAACGGTTCCTATTCACAAAGCATGCTTTTTCTCTCCCAGCTTCTAATTACTATGGATTCTACTAATTTGAAATTAGACATAGGTGCCAAGCTTACCTATGGATTCTTCTGGTCCTCAGAATGTCTATGTATGTTATGTGATTTTCACTAACTAAATTGTGCAACTACTTTGCTTTGAACTTTCCTTTATGGGCATATGAATTTTTACAAAAAATCCCAATACATAACAACTCTGGAGCTGGTTCACTGAATCCAAACGAGTCTCTAGGCATCGTTTTAAGTCAAACAGCAACTCACTCATGCAGCATAACAAACTGCTTTTGAAACCAAAAATAGTTTCAAAAGCAGTCTGTGAGAAAAACAGCATAATCTGCAGTTCCAAAACAAAAAGTGAAGACCTGAAGCTGACTAGTACAAATTCCTTGCTTCTCTTTATTTGGGAAAATGCCCTTTTTTTGGGATGAAGGGAATCTAGATTGTGTTGGTGCCACAGATTTCACCATTTCCTACTGGTAGAGCTGTACTTAGATCTTGAATTACCACCTGCTTCATATTAATGGCCCAATTGAGTTTCCTTGCCCATTGGGGTTTTAGATCTCTTTTTCTACAGATAATTGTTTCTTCTATAAAAGACAATTCTGCCTCAAGGGAATATTTATCAAGCAAACCAAGCGTTAATATGCTTATCCTTCTTGAAGTATCTGTACTCCTTAACTAGTAGCTGTACCTGTTTTGTCCTGATAACCACTATCCTAGCATTCAATGTCATATTCAAATACATGAATTTATAACAGAGTCATACCTGAAATGCTTTGCTAAGCATATGCTCTCCTTCTTTTGATCCAAGAAGATTGACAATTATTTGGTTGCCATATCTATTTTTAAGGGTATGAAAATGTCTACAAGACAAAAACAGCCATTATGTTTGAGGTTAGTAAATTACTAGTACCTAAAATTCTGAATATGCCAATACTTTTAGCTACTTAAACAGATCAAATCTAAAAGAAGCTAAATACAAAAATATATAAAATAAGAAAAAAAGCCCAACATTATTGTATTTATATTGGACACAGTTCACATGCAACACAGAATCCACTCTTAACAGAAGTTATGCTACAATCAGCAAAAAATGCAAGATGAAGTGAAATTATACTTTCAAAACTTAAGAATCTTATTTTAAGCTTCTTTAATTCCTATTATAAGACATTTACTTGGCCCAGCAATATATATATGCTTACTGCTGGAAAGTGCCTCAAGTTGCAGCTGACTTATGACAACCCCATAAAGTTTTCAGGGCTGCCTCTGAAAAGTGACCCTGGACTTCCTTGGTGGTCTCCCATCCAAATACTAACCAGGGCTGACCCTAGTTAGCTTCTGAGATCGGGCTAGCAAGGACCATCCAGGACATACATGCTTAGTACTTCATTAAAGTTCCACTGGACTGCTCATAAGCTTAAAATGCTTTGCAGAAATATGGAAAGACAGCACTTTCCACAGTAATGTTTACTAGGGTATTCAAACTGAATAGCTACTGCTAGAAGGAAAAAAGGGATTTTTACCTATCAAAGGCAGGTGCATTTGCTTCAAATCCCCTTGACATCCTGACACGATGAGATCCCACCTTTGACAGAATTAAATAATTGAATTAATTTTACATACATGACTTCCTGGCTCCTCAAAAGCCCTTCTACAATATTTTTATGATATTACCTAAAATCTCTAGGTGAGGGGTCCCTAACCTTTTTGAGCCCATGGACCCTCTGGAATGGCTGCTGCAGCAGGTGGAGCCAAACCTTAAATGGCTTCCACTGAAGACCGAACTAAGCACAATGGCTCTCTTCTTGCTGCACAAAGAATTGCAGATGGGGAATAAAAAGAAATGAAGCCTGGGGAGAGGGAGGGAGAAAGCAAAGGGGGAATAAAAAGGAAAGCCTGAAGGGGGAATGGAACCACAAGCCATGCATGGGTGTTTACCAGTCTTCCTGATCCTGTGGCTGTTATTCCAGCTGTGAAAACCCTTTTAATCTGAAAGGCAGCCAGTAACAAGCCCTGCATTATAATGGCCCTTCCCACTTTTTGAAAAGCTTGATGGGTGCCAGGGGAGGCAGTGGCGGGCAGCATGGCACCAATGGATGCCACATTGAAGAGCGTTACCCTAGGTGATGTGGAATAACTTTAAAGTTCAATTCCTGGTCCAGATGATCATAATTTAAAACCACATGGATGGTAAGAGGGGGAGAAGAGAGAGATTGAAAAGTAATAGAAAACGGGACCTTGGCTTACCTGTGAGGGTTCCTTCTACTCTGAGGAAGAAGGATATCTTTAGCAGCGGGTGGTTCCCTTTTCATGCTCAGGGAGGCAGGATTCTAAACTTTAACTTCCTCTTCCTGTCCCCTGAGCTAGGACCGCCCTTTATGTTTCAGCTTGAGGACTTCCAAAGCTAACTTAGACAGGAAGAAATAAATGAGGTATAAAAACACAGATAACAATATGTATAGATATATATGTCTGTATGTAAGGTAGCTATTGTCAGTAACAACCGAACATAATTTTAAACTTGATAACAATTGAAAGGTAAGGGGGAAAGTAGAGATCTTCCATAGGTTCATGGAAACATAGTGATGTTTCTCTCATCTGACACATGGTGTTTTTTTTTATATCCTTGATAGTTTGCCCTGGGTGGGTAAGATGTCCTTCTTCCTCAGAGTAGAAGGCACCCTCACAGGTAAGCCAAGGTTCCGTTCTCACTCTGAGGGCGAAGGATATCTTCAGCAGTGGGATTTTCAAAAGCTGGTAACTCTTGGGTGGGATCAGTTATCACTTACTACGTGCTGTAGTACTCTCCTACCGATGCTGCATTGGAGGATACACAGGTGTTGAGTTTGTAGTGACGTACGAAGGTGGACCCAGTGGGCCACTTTGCTGCTTTACATATTTCCTCTATTGATGCATTTTTATTGAGGGTAGCCGTTGTCACTGCACTACATACAGAGTGTGCTGTGATTCCCATTGATACTGGAATTTTGCTGTATTGGTACGCCGTCTGAATGCACTGTCATATGCAGTTGCTAATGGCTGACATTTTTCCACCCTTGTGGGCATAGAGACATAAATAGGCATCTGAACAATAGAACGGTTTAGTACGTTTCAGGTATATGTGTAGGCTCTTCTCATGTCTTTTCCCTTAGCGGGCAGAAGGAGGGTAGACTTATTTCTAGCTGCCTGTGGAACCTCATATTAACTTGGGGTGTAAAGGTTAGATCAAGTCGAAGCACAACCTTTTCGCTGTGGAACACACAGAGGCTTTTTCTAGCTGAGAGTGTCCCAAGTTTTGATGTCCTTCTGGCTGAGGTAACCGCCGTAAGGAATAATACCTTCATCCGAAGGTGATTCAATTATATCTCTCTCAATGGTTCGAAGGGAGGTTTAGTCAGGGCGTGTAGTACCATGTGGAGTCGCCAGGTGGGAAATCCATACACCACTGGAGGAGAGATGGTAGTTACTCCCTTCAGAAATGAGATCACATGAGGATGTCTAGTAATGGGATACCCATCCAACTGAGGTGCTACTGTCGCTATGGCAGCTACTTGGCGAAGTAATGTAGACAATATTAACTTTTGTCGTAGGCCAACAATTCCAGTAGGTTTCTCATGGATATTTTTAGTGGTTCCAATTGCTTTCATTTACACCACCAGGTGAAGTTATAGATTCATCTGGTAGATGGTCATCTAGCCTTCTGTATGGTGGTCACCATGTTCTGGGAATACCCAAGGTCTGGCAACCACTGCCTCTCAAGGCCCAAGCGGTCAGATGAAGCCACCCTGGTTCTGGGTGAAGGGACCCTGGTGTAGAAGATCCTGACTTACTGGTAATCATCATGGCTCTTGGACGGACAATTCTCTCAGGGTTGGGGACCACAACCTCCGTGGCCAATGTGGGGTTAAGAAGTTGACATTTGGCTATGAAGATGACATTCTTATTTTCCATAGTGCCTTGGGTATTATTGGGAGAGGAGGGAGGGCATAAAGGAGTTCTTTTGGCCATGAGGACAGCAGAGCGACTGTCATTTCTGCTCTTGGGCGGACAAATCTCAAGCAGAGTCTCTAAGTCTGATGGTTTGTTGGGGATGCAAATAGGTGGTTGTCCGAACCTTTTTGTTATTTGCTGGAATACCTCTTTGCATATGGGCCCATTCCCCTTTGTTCACGTGTGGTCGGTTGAGCCAGTCAGCCTGTGAGTTCAGCGTGCCCTTGACGTGTTCCGCCCTTAGCGATATCAGACATCTTTCTGCCCAATTTAGGATGGCTTTGGCATGGAGAGACAAGGAGCGAGACCCTCCCTGTTTGTTTATAATTTACTTTTGCCGAAATGTTGTCTGTTCTGATCAATACATGATGTCTTTGGATCAGTGGTTGGAATGCCAGAAGGGCATGGCACGCAGTTCTAACTTGCTTATGTGAAGCTTATTCTCCTTCAGCGACCAATGGCCTTGAGCGGTGTAGATCTGTGTAGTGGATGTCTGTAGGTAAGTCTGAACCTTTGACTGGTTGGTTGTTCTTGTCCACCACAGGAGATTGTCTCTGACTTGGTTGGCCAGGATGAGTCGTGGATTTCTCTTTTGCAGAATTTGTCTTGATGTGCCTTCAGGAACCACTGCAGTGGTCTTGCATGTAATCAGGCCCAGGGAACAGTTCCTATGCAGGATACCATCAGACCGTGTAGATGCGTTAGGGATGTTAGTCCCACCGATCTGGATTTGCTGATTTGCTTTGCCAATTTGGATATGGTGAGTATCTTGTCTTGAGGTAAGTATAGTTTGTTGCATGAGGTGTCTATAAACACTCCTAGATACAGGATCGTCTGCAATGGGAGCAGGTTGCTTTTGGCTTGGTTTACAAGGAAGCCAAGTTGTTCCAGGAGGTGTACTGAATTGCCTCTTGTTTGGAGTGGGCATTCACTAGGATGTCATCCAAGTAGGGAAGATATGAATCGCTTGTTCCCTCAGAAGCGCTACCACAGTGATGAGTACCTTCATGAAAACCTTTGGGTCTGATGAGTGCCCTGAATTAGTAGTGATGTTGACCATGGGCAAACCAAAGGTACTTGCGATGTAATGGGTTGATCGGTATGTGTAAGTAGGCCTCTGTTAGATCCATGTATGTCAGGAACAACTGGGGTCACAGAGCCTTGATGATAGTTCGAAGCGTTTCCATCCTAAAAATTTCTTTGCCTCACAAACTTGTTTACCTACTTGAAGTCCAATATTGCGCGCCAGTCCCCATTTCACTTTGGCATGGTAAAGAAGATGGAACACACCCCAGCGTGCCACTCTGAAGATGGTACTGGTTCTATGGCTCATATTTCCAGTAGATGGTGGATTGCTTCTTGGTTCCTGAGACCTTTGTCTTGGTTTAGTGAGACTGGAGATGGAGTAAACTGGTCAGGTGGGGGTGCCTGAATTATATCTGGTAACCTTTATGTATGATTTGTCAGATCCAGGTGTCCATCTGGGCTAGGTTCCAGATGTTGGCAAAATGTAGAAGTCTTCCCCCCACTTGAATCAGATGGCAGACATTGCTTCCTTTGCTTATTGGAGAATTTTCCCGATTTATCTGCCCCCTGGGGTTGAAACTGGGAAGTTTTGTTGAACCTGTATCCCCTACGGAAGGATGCCCTTCCATCAGACCATGCATTTCACCTGTTGTCTGTTCCAGGTTGTGCCAGGGAGTGAAAAGGCCAAAAGGAGGTGGCAGCTGAACTTTCCCCCTCCTTCCCAATGTATTTTGGCATTGCTTTTTTTTTTTTTAAATCAGTTTTTATTAGGATACCGTCTAGTTTTTCGCCAAGGAGGCAACCTCCATCGAAGAGGTAGGCCAGCAGGAATGATTTTGATGAGTAATCTGCAGGCCATGCCCTAAGCCAAAGTGCTCTCCTGGATACAGAGGAAGCTGATAGGGCTCTCACTGAGAAAGTCATAGAGTTCAGAGTGGCATCTGCCATAAAGTTAACTGCCTTTAGGACTCAGTTCAGACCGTCTAACACCCTTCTATTTTCTTGTAAAATCAGGTCTATTAACTTCCTGGTCTACATGATGCATGCCCTGGCAAACAGGGCTGCAGTGGCAGAGGCTTGGACCAAGAGGCCAGATGCCACGTGAGCATTTTTGGTGGCAAAGTCCGCCTTCCTGTACAGGGGATCTCTGATGTTGCCTGCCCCATCTTCTGAAAGTAGACCCAAAAATTGGAGGGCTGCAGTGGAAGCATCCACCAGCGGGACCTGAAGAAGGTCCATGGCATGTGGTTCTAGGTAATATAGCTTTTTAGTGCTAATGGGGAACTGCCTATTGGACATAGGCGTGTCCCAATCTGCCCTTATTAGGTCCTAGAAGTATTCAGGGAAAGAGATGGATCTAGATTGAGGTTTATTTGGGATTTTTTTTGGTTGTTTGTTTTTTAGTCTAGAGAAAAATTCCTTATTCCCCCTGAACTAGGATTTATTTTTGACAACATCTGTGTCCTCATCTGCATGTAAATCAAGAGCTGCAAGGACTTTAACGAGTATAATCTGATAGTCCTCACCTGCAAAGAGGAGGGACTGTTGCTCTTGGTATTATGATTCCACCTCCCCTTCATTCTCTCCTGAGGAAAACTCTCCTTCCTCTTTGTCCTCCACATCTGAGGGGTCTTGTGAAGGAGGGTAGCTAGCTCTATTGCTAGGGCCTGAGTTCTGAGGCGCAGCCTTCCTAGTCGCCTTGGTGGGCCAGGCATGCCTAGTATTACCACTCTGCCCCTGAATAGCTTCCCCTGTTTGTACTGAGGCCATTGCCGGCAGTGGAGAGTTAGCCCTGGTACCCACGGGATCTCTCAAGGCCGGGTCGCATAGGTGCACAAGCTCTTCCCTCAGAGCTAACTCATTAAGCCAACCACGCTGAGATTAGGCTGCCCACCCACGGCAAAAGTCTGGGAAAGTTCTACCTTACCAGTCTCTGCTGAATTCCCAGTCAAAACAGCCAGTCGGGTGGTTTATGCTCCCTCGGAACCCCTAGGGGTCAAACGGGGCACAGCAGCATCTGTTTCTTCAGTGTCTTTTTTCCCGCCCTTTTGCTCTGGCAGTTGTGGCTGGCTGTTTTCTTTTTGTGCTCCCTCAGAACCCCTGGGGGTCCAACGGGGCATAGCCTCTGACTCACTCTCCTACTCTCCGTGTCTGTGATTCCCAGAGGGTGATGAATTTCGCCGGTGTGGAGAGAGGAGTCCAGATACTAATTGCTCATCTCCACACATGAGCTCTTCTCCTTTGCGTTCCTCCCGGATTGCCATTTTCTCCAGACTAGAAGGAGGGGGGGAACTGAGACAGAATGAAGACTGAAGGAGAATAGAATAGATTAGGGAACTGGACATGGGTGGTAGGTAGGGTTAGATAAGTAGGTTAGATAGGTAGATAAATAATTTAAAGGAATAATCCTAATCTAGTAATGTAGAGCTAAGGCTTTATACTGCTATCTCCCTCTGAGGCAGGAAGAAAACTGGAACATAGAGGGTGGTCTTAGCTCAGGGGACAGGAAGAGGAAGTTGAAGTTTAGAATCCTGCCTCCCTGAGCATGAGAAGGAAACCACCCGCTGCTGAAGATGTCCTTCGCCCTCAGAGTGAGAAGAGTCATTTTCTGTTTCTGAAGAACTGATTCCGTTAGTTATTAACTATGCATTTTTTGTTTGGTAAAAAACACAAAGCTTTTTTTTAAACCAAAACATCACATTATTTTTCCTACAAGTCTTGTGTTTTAGTTTCTCTGCTTCTTTAATTTAAGCATCACCACAGTATTTAATCAAAATAAGGGTTAAAAATTCTAACACCAAGAGTAACTCAAAAGTTCTGACAATGAGATAGAGACATTTACTTAAAATTTCCTATATGTGCTCAAATTCTTTAAAATACATCCTGCAATGTGTTATCTTGGGATCACTGGGACTTAATTCTTGAACAAGCAAGTGAAAGGCAGTAGTTTATGGGGTTGGAATTATAATAGAAAAAACATAACCCTCATACCTGTAAACCAGGTTGCTCCCAAAATAACGGAACAGATCCACGAATTTGTATAAAGGATGCCACGTTTTCATCGAGGAATATCACCTAACCCCCCAAAAAATTGTGGTATTAGTCTTTTCAAGCAGATTCACATATCTATCTAAATAATGAACTATGCACAAGACTTCGAACAAATCCTTCTATGTCAAGCTTTTGCATATTTTAAACTTCACCTAGAGATTAAGCAGATAGATAATTTTGGGCTAAACAGGAAATTAATGCTGATTTAAAAAAACCAATTCATCAATGAACAACACATGGTGACTTTAAAAAAGCTCATTTTCTAAATGCACAATTGTATAGATTAAATAATTCCTATAAAATAAAAGAATCAACATAGTCTGATGATGACACATCTATACTATTCCAGTACTTCATCTATAATGAGTGCTTTACAAGCCACATTCAGACACCATACATTTATAGCCATAGTTCACAGTGCATTTGATTGATCTTATTCCTAGTCTCTTATGCAGGGAAATAGCAAATTTCTGTCTTTTGATCAGCTGCTCTTCAAGATGGCTTTAAAATAATCTATAAATGGGATATGATTATTTTGAAACTCAAAACACAACCTGACCTGCCACTTCCATGCATTCTTCAGTAATGTCCAGACTGGAGAATTGCAATGTGTTCTTTGTGAGACTGTTGTTAAAGGATACTCAGAAACTACAAGTGGTATAAAGTGCAACAGTCAGAATTTTAAGTGAAGCTTACAGTACAGAATACGTACTGTAAGAATACTCTTCCAGCTTCACTGCTTGCCAGTCTGTTTTTGGGCCCAACTCAGAGCTGGCTTTGACTTTTAAAACCCTAAACATACTGACCTCAAGATACCTGGACTACCTCCTCACCTATTAAGCAACCCAAACCTTGATCAAGATCCAAGGTATTTCTCCATACTTCTACACCCTTTGAGATATGGGGGTGAGCATTTTCAATCTTCCATCACTCTTATAGCTCAAGTCAGAACAACGGGGTTACACATGTCTTCTATTGAGATGGGCACAGCTCCTTAGAGGCTCAACATTTTCATGAGTCTCTGATATTTTATTTATTTATTTATTTATTTATGATTTTACACCATAGAAGAGGCTTGCAGATACAAGTTATAATCTGAGATCTGAAGCAGCCCTTTCCATTTTCATGTTTGAGCATCCCAATTTAGAATGATGTTAGGACTGAAGAGAAAAAAATCTATCCACCACAAACATGGGTTTGCCATTTGCAAGAAGTTACACACAAGTTATGCTATTATCAGATAACTAACCATATATAATCGCCTAGTACTATACCATGTATTGTACTGCTAACCTTCAGTTTATACATTCTAGTCATATTATCACAAATAAGCAAAACAGTACATTTATTCATACCTGCTCAGTTTCAACAAAATTGGCCACATGACCATCATCATTTGTTCCTCGAACATTAAATCTGGTTCCAGCTCGTTCACAGCTCAGTCGTGAAATAATGCAAGCCTTTGCCTGTTTATGTGCTGCATAAATTGTGCGAATCTCTACACCCCCACACATGAGGCGCAACAACCAGTCATCACAATTCACACCATAATGTTTCAGATGCAAGTGCAGCGATTGGTTCCTATTGAAGAAGTTATAGCATGAGCAAAATAATTCAGAAAAATACAGTTCAGTGAATCTAGTTTCACTGTGCAGGCCAAACTGTTACTTCCAATAGAAAAGTGACAGCATGGATGAGAATATCATACAATGCCAATGTCCAAGTATCTGCTTAACTACTTAAAATTATTTGAACCTAAATCTTGCAAAAGTGATCACAATGATTCACATGGGGAAAAACCCCTACATGACCAAGGGTTCATCCATTTATGACAGATTCACAAGTGCTTTAAAACAGACACAGAGTTATGGCCCTGACCAGTAATCTTGAGGACACCTTTGTGCTCCCCTACTCCAAATAGTTAGCCAGATATTGATTTTGCATGTTTAGTGTTGGAGAACTCACCAAGATATTACATTGTGCAAACCAAAGCAGTAAGAATTCAGTCCAAAATATGTCCCCTTTAAAAGATGTACACTAATGGGGGGAGGGGAGAGTTCAGAACAAGTGGCCTGCTGCCCCAGAACTGGACCCATTTGACTCCTAGTTCCTGTTTTCAATTTTCACCTTTCAGCTGCCTCAACAGCTGGTTACCTTTGGCAATACCACCTTTAGTTACAATCTAACATTATCTCTGTTCTTTTTCCTACATGGCCAATACCAGTCCAAGACTTTTACCCCACTCCAGCTAAGCACAGTACACAAGAAACTAAAGTGAAAAGGTAAGCCAATACACACACACATAAGCTACAGGTTCACGCTGAAGTTGTTGCACATCTTTTCATCATGGTGTCTTGCAAATTCTTAGAAGATTTTTGGACTGTACAGTCTGTACACAGATTTATTCAAGAGCCCATAACCAATTGTAATCCTACTCTTCAGAGCAATTTAGTGAATTTTCACATAGTATGGGTCACATAGGATGGGTCAGGAATGACCCGGTGCTTACACAGGGGATCTTTACCTTTTTAAATAGAAAATCAAACTCCACAAACCTAAAATACAGAAACTTCAACGTACTTCCACTGATTATGGCAGATCAAAATGTCATTATGTCAGATATAGATGAAAATGCAAATAATAATTCTTAGGTTTATATGCAGATTCCTTTATTGCAGCAAACAAGTACAAGGAACTGAATCCAAGCACAGAACAGAAAACTCTACTTTCATTTTTTGAGTGTCAGCTTACAGCTATAAAGGCTGCTTATTCTTTGTAATAGTTTTTTACAAGTCTTCGGAAGAAGCATCTATCTATATGAGGGGCACTAATTTGGCTATTTGAATCTTACTCAGTCGCACTCAAATTTTCTAGCCTAATTTTCACAGCGACAAGAATTAGAAACTTGCTTCTAAAAATGTTTCAATTTTTAGACAGTAAATTTATTTATTTATTTTTCATTTTTGTGATTTATAGCCCGCCCTTCCTGGCCAAAGCTGGCTCAGGGCGGGTAACATCAGAAAAAGGTAAAGGTCCCCTGTGCAAGCACCGGGTCATTCCTGACCCATGGGGTAATGTCACATCCCACCGTTTTCTAGGCAGACTTTGTTTACGGGGTGGTTTGCCAGTGCCTTCCCCAGTCGTCTTCCCTTTACCCTCAGCAAGCTGGGTACTCGTTTTACCGACCTCGCAAGAATGGCAGGCTGAGTCAACCTTGAGCTGGCTACCTGAAACCAACTTCTCTTGGGATCGAACTCAGGTCATGAGCAGAGCTTGGACTGCAGTACTGCAGCTTACCACTCTGCACCATGGGGCTCCTCGGGGTAACATTATACAAAAAAATTAATATATCAATAATAAAATTAACCACAAAATCTAAATTTAAAACAATAAAATCCCAATTTAAAACTTAAAAACTACAAAGCTACAGATGGAGCCTAAACACTACTCGTGTTGCTGGATATATGCAGCAGGTTACCCCTCAGTTGACATTAATAATATAACAGGAGGGGGGAGAATAGGGAGGCCAGAAGATGATATTTGCGGCTGTCCTGTGCCCTTGGCCTGCAATTCCATTATATATAGTCAAAGTCTCATGTATTAGACAGGAAAGGAATTCAACCATTTACCCTTGCATTATAACACTAAAAACAAGATAGACCAAGCCTGCATGTCTGGACGGACTCCTGCTATCTGATAATTTGTCTACTGTATTATTTGCATTCCATGTCAATTTCACTCCCAGATGGGCAAAACAACATTTCCATAATAGGTAAATACAGCGTTGGGAAAAGGTCCTCTCTTTGTTGGATGCAAAGAGTTGCTGTACAGTGAATACAGTATTATTAAGTAGGGACAAAACAAAGTAAATGGTTGTTTTCCAACTTGAATCACCTCAGATTGTAAACTAACTAATACTCAGTGTACTATTATCCATGTTTCATGATAAATTTTAGTCAAGAGTCAGTAACTTCCTTCTATACTATGCAGTACAGCACTGCAGGGGTGACCTCACCAAACTGGTCTTCCCATTAACAGGAAATCCTCAAGTTACTGTCTTTTTATTTCTGTTACTACAAATGCAATTTCATGCATTTGAAAAATTTGACACAAGTTAAAATACTGTTGCACACATAATCCGTCAGGCATCCTAAAACATATCAACTCACCAGAAGAACCTGTTATCAGTGCTTTGTTCTTCCATGCTACGGTGGGCATTGAGACTAAGATCTAAACTGACCCCAGTAGAAGACCATGCAAAATAAAAGTTTCCTGAGTTCAAAACTTTGCGCACTTCAGAGATACGTTCTTCATCAGATGGATCAATTCGCAGTGATATTAAATCAGTGGAAGTAACACGAAAAACTTCAGATTCTTGAATCTTGCCCACAGACATACATCCCGTAACAAGAACTAGATAATGTAGTAGTGTATCTCCTGCAAGAGAGAAACTAAGTTGAATGATTATAGTTTAAATTTGCACACAGGTTTTTCTTCAGCATTTTCTAGTTTTTACATTCCCTAAAACACAGCTGCATAATTCTACGTTTTTTAAATGTAGGAGAATTGCCAGCATGAACATTAAAATAACATTTTAAGTAACTGCTGAGATGTCATCATGCATAGCTGTAAGACAAAAGGCGGTTTTTGTTTGTTTTATCATTGATAATGCACGTAAGAAACAGATTACTGTGGATCCAGAAAAAGTATACTTATATGTCTTGTGAGTCTGAAAAGATTAGCACTGATGAGAGAATGCTTAGTTTGCCACAGGCAGTAGTACAGACCACAAATCAAAAAGAGACTAGGGCATGCATGCATCAAAATATTATCCCCCCCCCAAATGACAGCTTACCCTTATCGCCATTCTACTTGCCCTTCTAGATCCAAATAAACCTGAAATGCCTGGTCTTCAAAATAAGTTAGCCATGTGGTACAGAAGAAAGCAATTCAGAAAAACCCAACCACCACCAAGCAATAACCATGATTTCCTGCTTGGCACAAAGAACTAGTAATTCATTTGGAATTATATACCAAAACGGTGCCAACAGAAATATGGCCTGACCAATCTGGAAAGAACTCTTATGGCTATTATTTCTCTTGAATGAAAAGCTGTCCCCAAAATTGATTAATTTACTCACCAAGATTTAACCTTAATACACCTAGAAGTCCATATGCATCCATTACCTTGGAGTACATGTTCTTGATTGCCTCTTTCTCTGCAGATGCTGTTAAATAAATGTCAGAATTGAGAAAGAATTTTCACTTATAAATACATTCTAGAATTCTCCTATGCCTTGGCTCTGAATATTTTACATTCAAACAACCAGAAAAAATATTTATGTCATTAACAGAACAATAGGCTTCTTAAACAAAAAGTGTCAATCAGTTCTTGCAGGTTATCCGGGCTGTGTGACCGTGTCAATATTTTTGCTGCAGAGAACACGCACAGTACCTGGTTTTAAACAATTAACCCGACACCATAGCTAGATTTCAACCCTCAGAGTGACCAGAGCAAATATTTTCTATTTTAATTTCACCTTTCTTTCAAAGAACTCACGACTGTATGCATGGTTCAGCTCCCCTCCCCTTTTATTCTGACAAGCAGGTTTGCCATTGTGCATGAGTGACAGTCTGGTCATCCACTAAATTTATGCAAGAGTGGGTATCTGAACCCGTCTCTCCTTTGAAAACACCAGTCATTGTACCACACTGGCTCTTTCAAATATTACACCGGCATCAAAATAACAATTTCAGGTGTGCCCAAAGGCTTGGGCATCTTCTGTTGGATTCTAAACATCCGGGTCCCATGCTGTATCACAAGCTGCTTTTGAAATTCCTCTCGGTTTCAGATGTGGTGCATTATGTGACATGCAACCTATTTCAGAAATTCAAGCTCAAATAATCTCACCTGAGGTATGCAGAACTAGTTGGGCAGTTCTTTGGATCCCAGATCAACACTTTAAGAATGAAAACTCGTAACAGCCAAAGTTTTTTTTTAGTTTTGTTTTTTTGCACATTGGCAATAATATGGGAAATAACCAGAGTCTATCAATTACATCAGTGCATATTACTGAGAACAAGTGGAGGCCCACAAACAAACATTGCAGACTGTTTTGAGTTTGCTTGTCAGCAGCCATTTACTATTATTATTTGTAATCCACCTTTCTCACTGAGACTCAAGGTAGATTACACAATGTAAGTCAATGCAAACAATAGGATGAGATATCTAATAAGCCATGTACTGCTCTGGTCAAAAAGCAAACTATGGAACTAGAAGCAGAGTAGAAAAAAATACCCAAATGACCAAGGAGCTACAGTAATTCTCCTCTAGCACAAAGCTAAAACTTTTTTCTTGATTGTTTTGAAAAAACAACATCACTTAGAACAATAGGATAGTTTTACTACAAGACTGAGTTTCTAGGATTAATTTATGTTATCAAGGAGCCAGGTGACTGTCTCCCATCTTCCAAAAGAGCAAACTAGTTCTTAAATTTCACAAAGTTCATACATCGAGCCCTACAAAGAAACAGGGCTACACACAGGGAACAAATTATGAGAAAATATTTTATTTATTTTATTTTCCAAACTTTCTATCCTGCATTTCTGCCCTCACAAGGACCACTAAAGCAGCTAACAAGATTTTTAAAATCACACTTTAAAACAATTAAAACCAACAAAAAATACAACACATCATTAAAATATCAAACAGTCCACAATACCTATAGCATAACCTTGCTTTACACAGGGTAGTTCTGACTGTATCTGATCTGAGGAGTGGAAAGATAGATCACTGTGGCATAAGCCTGGAAACAGCCATGCTTTTCTGTTACATACCATATAATCTTAGTGTAATTCTCTCAGCGTGTACCTTCTCTGAAATTTAGGAAAAATTGCTATTCCTTTTCGGTATGTAAAGTTCCAGCTGACACCTAATCATTAGACAGAATCGTATGGCTAAACAAAGTCATACATTGCTGTCATCACAGTGCTTCTATCTGCCACCTGAACTGGGTACAAATGCATGTTCAAAAATATCAAAATATACAGTCTGGGGAGTCAAACAGAAATTACCGTATTTTTCGCTCCATAGGACGCACCGCTCCATAAGACGCACCTAGTTTTTAGAGGAGGAAAACAAGAAAAAATCTTGTTTTCCTCCTCTAAAAACGTGGGCAGGGAGCGGGCGCGCCAAGCGCTCAGAACGGGCGGGGAGGAGGCGGGCGGGCGCTCCAAGAGCTCAAAGCGAGCTGGGAGGAGCCGGGCGGGAGAGGCGCGCCAAGTGCTCAGAGCGGGCGGGGAGGAGGCGGGCGGGCGCGCCAAGCCGCCCCCCCTCCGCTTCCCAGCTGGGAGGCGAGCAAGCGCACAGAGCGGGCTGGGCGGGCGCACAGAGCCGGCTGGGCACGCTGGAACGGCGCGAGGCAGCTTTCCCCGGCTGCCTCCCAGCGTGCCCAGCCGGCTCTGTGCGCACATTCGCTCTATAAGACGCACCCACATTTCCCCTCACTTTTGAGAAGGAAAAAAGTGCGTCTTATGGAGCGAAAAATACGGTATCAGTTTTTTAAACGGCTGTAGTAGTTTATTTGAGAGCACAGAGTGAGGATGCAGAATTGACAATATCTTGAATGATACAACAATCCTTTCCTTTCCTTTATCCCTTAGAAGCTCCTTGATCCATTGATCTTGAGCAGCATACATCTAATGTTTGAGGGATATAAGGACTGAAATAAATCTTGCCACTGGCAATGTAGCCTTGGGATCCCTCTCACTTAACAAAAAAGGCATTATGTCAGAGACGGAGGCATTAGATTTATATGTTAAAAGGGGGAGATATAATGTGATCGAAGTTCCTCATAAAAGCGGCATTCCAAGAGGGCATGAGCTAATGAATCAATAGAGCCAGAAGAGCAAGGGCAGGTCCTGTCTGGGTATGGGATATTCAAAATCCTGCCCTGCATAACCATAGAGGGGTTAGCATTCAGTCTAGCTAAACAGAAGGCTCTAGAAAGACAAGGAGTTGTGATACAACAATACTAGCATTTTTAATAAGGCAAGGTTTTGTCCTTTTACAGTTCTTAAACTTTCATCATGATAGCAATCTGATAAGATTTTGTCTAACAAAGCAAAGAACACCAGTTACTAAAGTCAATTCTAAACATCTCTACATGAAAAGGCAACACACAGCATACTCTGATTTTTCAAAAAGCATTCTAAAGGATGAAGATATAAAATATTTGCTCTGCATATGTGCAGGCATGAACTATATTGTTGTGCTAATTCATACAAGCACTTGTTTCAATTCTCAACAGACCCACTTAACTTCAAGTGGCCCTGGAGATTTTGTTCTTTCACTTAGTTACATTTAAATAATTCAAGTACAGATGTTACATTGTATCAACAGAAGTCCAACACATAAATTTTAAATTAAATTTATTACTAAGGGCTGCCAAGGCACGTGCCTTAAAGAGTTGTGTAGTGCTGCAATTCCAAGGTGTTATATTTCACTGGCAGTTTGGTGCTATCTTCTATTATAGCAGCTGTGGCACAAACAGAAGCTTGCATTGCAACAATTAACAGAGCATACATGCGTTTATGCTAACAGAAAAACATCAACTATTGGGAAAAGTCTCACATGTACAATATCTGAAATATTTTTAAGGGTATGTATTCTAGGCATAATATCTGAGATAATTTATTTTGTACATTTTTATCCCACCCTTTCCCAATAACTTCAAGGTGGCCTACACTGGTTTTTCTTCCTCCATTATATGCTTACAACAGCCCTGTGAGGTAGGTTAGGCAGTGAATGACTGGCCCAAACAAGCTTCATAGGAGAGCAGGGACTGGAACCTAGTCTGACAGTCTAACCACCACATCACACTGATTTGCAGGTTATATCTGTATTCTTGGACTAGGATCTCATACTCCGCCATAAAAATTCTCTGGGTGGCCTAGGCCCTAGGGCCAGATAACCTCTCAGCCTAGCGGCTAGCCTCACTCACAGCTTGTCGTTATGAGGATAAAGCAGAAATGGGGAGTGATATTGTAATCCACTTTTGGTGTTCATTAGTAAAAACAGCTGTGAATAAATAAAAATTAATAATTTGCTGTTACATCTAAAGCTTAAATAAATAAAAATTAATATTTTGCTGTTACATCTAAAGTTTAGATGTAACATCAAATTATTAATTGTTATTTATACCCAGCTATTTTCTAGATTCTAAACCAACAAACTATAAACTAAATTTTCCCTGCAAATCAGGATTCCAAACAGTGGATTAGATTATATGGTTGCACAAATGGAAGGAGTCTGCACAATAGGATCTTTCTTGCTCACCCCTTCAACACATAGCCTTAAGGTGACTGTGCCTGATTTTCCCTCCTCAATGCAGCTTCCAGTGATATGGAACATTTTGTCCATGAAGGCCCGTTACCCTCACAGGGTGTTTTGGGCACACAAGGATTTCTGGGGGAGGACAGGGAAGATACTGTTTTGTGAGCTTCCTTCTAGTTGAAAGTCTGTAGGATTCAACCCAGTGGTTAGTTTTCAGTTTGGAATCCTGGTAAGCAGAGAAAGCATAACCCACATAAGTTTGTGGTTGCGATACAACATAAATTATTACTTCTGCTTTTACAGCAAGCCACTCATTAGCTGGCCATGCATGAGGAAAGGAAGGAAGGCGTGAGCCAATGGACCGTCCACACACACATATTCACAAAGCAGCAATCTATGGATTGCTATTATATCTGAACCTAAATGTATTGTGCCAGATGTAACAAATTTTAAAAGTAACCAACATAGGGCAATTATTTTGAAACACCTTTCTTTACACAAGACAACAGAAGCATGTACAATAGAAGTATCTACTATATAGAAGTATCTACTATAACCAAGTCTTAGAGCAGAAAGTCAATATCAACACAGCTAAGCTGCCAATGTTAATGAGATTGATGCAAAAACACAGAATTAACCCAAACAGGAATTTAAAAGCATTAAATGATACATCAATTTTGCTAAGGCACAAAGAGAAGGAGTGACTAAGGAACAGGAATAATATATACAGTGAGTATGTTTTTCTATTGGTTTCATAATACATTTATATCAGTGTGGCATAGTGGTTAAGAGCTGCGGATTCTAATCTGGAGAACTGGGTTTGATTCCCCACTCCTTCCATATGAAGCCTGCTGGGTGACCTTGGGCTAGTCAGCGATCTCTCTGAACTCTCTCACCCCACCTACTTCACCAGGTGTCTGTTGTAAGGTGGGGAAGGGAAGGCAACTGTAAGCCAATTTGAGACTCCTTAAAGGTAGAGAAAAGTGGGGTACAAAAGCCAACACTACTTCTTTGTCTTAAATATTCAAACATTAATTAATTGCAAGTGGGAGTGACTACTGGAATGGGTTTTCTCTTTCTAAAGTTTAACACCTCTTATAAAAAGAAAGTTTGGGCAAATTCTATTGCAATGATCAGTCTCTTCATCTGGAGTACAGAAGGATGCTTATATCTACAGAGAACACTGGATAGGGGACTAAATAAAAAAGCAGGAAAGTTCGGATTTCATACTGTTAAACTTGTTAAGGTTAAGAGCTGTCAAAAGTACTCATTATGATGGCTTCCTCTCACCATGTTGACTTTGTTAAATAGCTGAATTAATGGATATTAAACCTACTACTGAAGGAAAATCTACTTTTTTTACATAGAAGAATGAAGAAACTGCTAGAATAGTCACTAGCATGAAATGCACACTACACAGTTTGTTATAACTAGAATAGTTAAAATTAGAATAGAAGTGTAAGGTATTTTAAGGAGCAGTAAACCATAATGAATCTCAATACTCTCAGGTGGAGGCCATTCACATTATCGACTTTATGATCCTTTTAACTTGTGATGCTGGAGATTGAACCTGGGACCTTCTGCATGCTACGCACATGCTCTACCACTGAGCCATGGCCCCAAAGCTTAACCATAGCAGCATGAGATTTCTGAACTTGTTAAATCAGAATTTGCAATTGGCCACCCAGTCAGAAATCATGGCTTGAAGCTGGATTGCAAGTCATGGTTTGTGCTATGATTTGGCATGATGTATGAATGAAATATGAATTTCCATTATGGAAAATGAAATCAGTCAAGCAGCTCTAAACCATGTTCAGATTATGGTTTGGGTTCTTAAACTATAGCTTGTGCAAACCGTGGTTTAGCATGATTCCTGAACTCAGCCAGCTGTCGGAGCATGTCTAGTTATTACCAATAAAGAGGACTATACTATGCAGTTTCACACCAAATTTCAGAAGATAAACATTTGCTAGCCAAAGGATTACAGTAGCATGCAACTCCTTTCAGCAAAGCACTGTGAAATGTTCAAAAGAGTTATCACACTGGCAGAATCGACATAGTGACTCAGTCGTTCATCTGCTTCCATGTTTCACAGTTATGAGTTTTAATCAAGTTAGCCATCTGTCCATACTTGTAGAGTTATTTAACTTACAGAGAACAGCCACTGCTCCAGACTCAAACATAAGGCATTCTTCCTTGTTTCTGGCTTCCACTATCACACTGAATGGTGGTGGATCCAATTTATGATAGATACGATATCCTTTACTGAAAGCCATTTTTCCTTTGTCAGAGGTAGAACTATGTAATAAATAAAAAAAAAGTTCAGTTGGTAAAAGTTTCTCAGACACATTAACTGCAAAGCAGTCTGAAACTAACTTGCATTCATTTACCAGTGAACTGCAACATAACATTCCACAGTTATGCTTACTGATGTGAAAAAAATCACAACCTTCAGGAATGCTTTTTAATGAAGCTGCATTCCAACAGCCATCCCATGCATGCAAGAAGTTTTATCATGATTACCCAAGATAATCCAAGTTAAAATGAGATAAATGTTGCAGGTGGAACATGTTTGCAAATAAAATATCAATTAGTTAACATCATAAGATAACACGGTTCTGTGAGTATAGTAAAATGTTCAGGATACTTTCAAAACATAAATATGACTCAGATTGCTAGTTACATCAGTGGGGCCTAAATGCATATCTGCATCAGTTGCTCTGCCCAGAATATATCCCAAGAGTAGATACTCCACTGGCATCTGCTCATAATACCACAGCCTGCCATTTCAACCCACAAGCTAGCATACCAAACCCCAGTCGTATCTATTTGAAAGTAAGTAGTTCAAGCAGCTTAAAACAACAAACTAGACAACTACCACCAAGCATTCCCAGCTCTTTGTGCATTTGTAATTTTTTTTAAATATATTTTTATTGCATTGGAAGTCATTTTACATCTCCATACCTTTATAATTACAATTTACACTTTCCTTCTTCCAATACAAGTTTCCCCCTTTCCCTCCCCCCACGGACCAATCCATAATATCATATTTTCATATTTTCAGCCATGAGCATAGCCTTTTTAGTTTTACTAAAGTCTCTTTGTTGGCTTCTCCTCTTTTCACCCAATTAATATATGGGTTCCACTTAGTCTTCATTTCCATTTCTTCTGTTTCTCCCATCGTCTGTTGTTTTAAGTATCCCAATACATCTGTTTGCACGTATTCGAACACATAATTATTCCACCTGTCCATAGTCCACTTTGTTTTATCTTTCCATCCAAAAGCTATTGTGCATTTGTAATTCACACACACAAAAAAGAGCAACAGCAGAATATCACAGCAAGGCCTAGGCACAATTCTCTGCATCCCACAACAATGAAGTGCAAGCGGGGGGGGGGGGGGAATCTGCACAGACATTAAGCTGAAAGCTCTCATGTGGGCAAAACCAAAGGATAACTAAAGGTGACTGGACAGCCAGATTCACGGTATAAGCTTTTGAGAGTTATTCTTCAGATCCTCACAAGCTGAAGAAGGGAGGTTTGACCCTCGAAAGCTTATACCACAAAAATCTTGTTCGTCTCCAAGGTGCCACTGGACTTGAATCTAGCTTTTCTACTGCAGACCAACTTGGCTACCCTCTGAAACTAAAGGCTCTACTCCCTATCCCATCCTCACCCCCACCAATTACCTGCTCGCATATTGAGCAAAAGACTTCAACTTGCATTATGCCACATATTAAAATAATCAGGTGAGGTCTTAAATCTTGGTAGTTTATTTTTATTCTTAAAGGGTTTTATGTTACGATCGTGCATCCCACATACACTCACTCAGCCAGGTGAAGCTTGAGTCAAAGATAATCAAAGCTCAGCTAGAAAACACACAAGACAGAACTTGATACTGCATTTGCTTCAGTGTCTCCTGCTAAAATACAATTATCCAACACTTAGCAGAAAATTTCCAGACAGCCCTACTGATATTCCACATTGGTACACAAAAATGCAGACTACAACCTACCTATTCTACAGATCAGCCCACAAAAGGAACAGAACATACCCATCACAACTTGGAAATTAAGTAGCTTATTTCTGCTAGGCAAGGCAGTAACTGTACAGAAGCCTCAGGCATGCCTATATATAAAAATGGCTAATACTGATCTTAAATTGTGTTTAATAGATACCTTCATTGACCAGTGAATGGTAGTGCTAAAGTCTACAAATATCAAAGAATATCTTAGAGTGATTTCAGCAGTTCTTACTGCCAGCCTCACTGAAACTCTGTACCATCAAGTATAGAAATCATTTATTTCAGTTCACCACAAAACAAGAGAAACGGATTACCTAACTTGACAGTAACGGAACCACAAGGGGTGGGAGTGGAAAACAGGAACCAGAGGTGAAACAATTTATAGCCATTCGTTTTAGGGTAGCTAGGAATTAAAAAGAAACAAACAAACATTGAGTCTCCATATGTGAACACACCGAGCATTTTCAGTGCTGACCGCCTTAATCTACACATGTCACAAAGCACAAAAAGCCTTAATCTACACGTGTCTCATTATTTTGAATATGGAAACAAACAGCAGGTTAGTGGCCAGAGCACTAGTGAACAAAACAGACCCAGAGAAAAGTATTTTGATCTGGGGGGGAACCATGTGAAAGTTAAAACCTCTCCCCAGGTTCTGTAAGAAGAAGATTGTAAGGTGATTGTAAGCTGGTTTGATTCTTCCTTAAGTGGTAGAGAAAAGTCAGCATATATAAACCAACTCCTCCTTTGGTTCTTGTAGGTTATCAGGGCTGTGTGACCGTGGTCTTGGTATTTTCTTTCCTGACGTTTCGCCCGCAGCTGTGGCAGGCATCTTCAGAGGAGTAACACTGAAGGACAGGGTCTCTCAGTGTCAAGTGTGTAGGAAGAGTAATATATAGTCAGGAAGGGGTTGGGTTTGAGCTGAATCATTGTCCTGCAAAAAGTATATATAAAAAAAGTATCAAGACAATGATTCAGCTCAAACCCAACCCCTTTCTGACTATATATTACTCTTCCTACACCCTTGACACTGAGAGACACTGTCCTTCAGTGTTACTCCTCTGAAGATGCCTGCCACAGCTGCTGGCGAAACGTCAGGAAAGAAAATACCAAGACCACGGTCACACAGCCCGGATAACCCACAAGAACCAATGAACTCTGACCGTGAAAGCCTTCGACAATATTTTCAACTCCTTCTTCTTCTTTCCCCATCACCAGCGATGGGGAAGCGACCCTCCCGTTTTCCTACGGCCGTTGCATTCAACCACCACCCTCCCCACCTAAGCAGAGAGCCCCTGTGCAAAGACCAGCAGGCACCGCCATCGGCGTGCGGCCTCCCCTCGTCTCCGTTTTCACTCACGGAGAGAGAGAGAGAGCCCCGTCCGCCAGAAGAGCGATTCCTCCCGGCCCTCGGAGAAAGGGGCAAACTGCCACCACCGAGAGTCGCCGTTTCGCTCGCGCTGCTGAGGAGGAGAAAACAGCCAGGCAGGGACCCCCGTGGGAGGGCGAGCGGCAGCCTCACCGGGGGGGGGGGGATCACCACCATCAAGACGGACCCAAAGCCCGCCACCCACCTCTGGTGCGTGACAAACCGAGACAGAGGGGGCAGAGCAGCGTGTGGGTGTCGCCGCGGCTCAAGCTGCCACCATCTTGCGCTGAGGGAACCGCTCGTCCCTTTCCCCTCGGCAGGGGTGGGGGGCTGGGGCTCGTTTTGACAGGCGGTAAAAGGGAAGGATGGGGGGGGGGCTGATGTCTTGTCTTGTCTGGCCTCCCCCACCCCCACCCCCGTTCGACTCAGCTTACTTCGGCTCCCCTCACCGGCTCCTCCTCCGCCGCCACCTCCAGGGGCGCTTCTTGCTGCCGCTGCCCGAGGCGGATACTTCACTTCCTCTCTGGCAGGGACGCCGCTTCCGCATAGCAACGCCCCCCCACACCGGAAGTGGTTGTGAAAGAACGGGGGGAGGGGGTCGCGAGCGGCCGCTGGGGGAGGGGCTCAGTCGGGCCTCTCGCGCGCCGGATGTGGTGTGGGGAGTTTGTTTTGTTTCGCCGCTTCGTGTTTTATGTCCATTTGTGTGTGTGTTTATTTATTTATTAGATTTATAACCCGCCCTCCCCAGCAAGCTGGCTCAGGGCGGGTAACGTCATTTTCAAAACAGCGACCAATATATATCCAAAATTAAACCAACAATAAAAGTCGAAAGCCTCATGTGATGGCGCGTCAAGACTAAAAGAAAGCTGCAGGGGCCGCGCAGGTGACACCCTCCAGGATGTGTATTCCCATTCAAGGGAGGGGAGGGGAGGCCAGTAGGATGGTATAAATAATATGAGCTATTATAAATTATAAGATTGCACAGAGAAGCCGTTGAAATTCATAAACATCAGCACAACTTTTACAGAAAAGAAGAGAGTTTAAGAATGAATAAGGCTTGGCTTCCTGTCCTGAAAACCTCCAGACTAACAAAGACTACAGTCCACAATAGCCATGCGGATTAGCTTTGGATTTCACACATTAACAGATCACTTCAAGATACAATAGGTCCATATTTACAAGCCACACCCTCATTAGAACATTATCTTGATACTTACAGGACAATGATTAGCACATTACCTTTAATACTTTGCAGACAATGACTCAGCTCAAACCCAACCCCTTTCTGGCTATATATTACTCTTCCTACACACTTGACACTGAGAGACACTGTCCTTCAGTGTTACTCCTCTGAAGATGCCTGCCACAGCTGCTGGCGAAACGTCAGGAAAGAAAATACCAAGACCACGCTCACGCAGCCCGGATAACCAACAAGAACCAAATTATAAAATGTCCTCTCTTTGACAGCCTTGCTCAGGTCTTGCAAATTGAGGGCTGTGAGTTCTTGTAGGTTATCCGGGCTGTGAGACCGTGGTCTTGGTATTTTGTTTCCTGATGTTTCGACAGCAGCTGTGGCAGGCATCTTCAGAGGAGTAACATTGAAGGACAGTGTATCTCAGTGTCGAGTGTGTTGGAAGAGTAATATATAGTCAGAAGGGGGTTGGGTTTGAGCTGAGTCTGAGGGCTGTGGCTTTCTTTACTGAGTCAATCAATCTCTTGTGGGGTCTTCCTCTTTTCCTAGCATGACTTTTTTCTAGTCACTCTAGTCTTCTCATAATGTGACCAAAATACGACAGCCTCAGTTTAGTCATTTTAGCTTCTAGGGTCAGTTCAGGCTTGATTTGATCTAGAACCCACTGATTGATATATATATATATATATAATATATAATATATATGTGTTAAGTGCCGTCAAGTCGCTTCCGACTCATGGCGACCCTATGAATGAAAGTCCTCCAAAATGTCCTATCTTTGACAGCCTTGCTCAGATCTTGCAAACTGAAGGCTGTGGCTTCCTTTATTGAGTCAATCCATCTGTTGAGTCAATCCATCTCATATATATATTTTATATATATATATATATATATATATATATATATATATATATATATATATATATATATATATATATATATATATATATATATATAGCAGTCCATGGTATCTATAACACTCTCATCCAACACATTTCAAAGGAATCTACTTTCTTCCTATCCGCTTTCTTCAATGTCCAGCTTCCACACCCATACATAGCGATAGGGAACACGATGGCATGAATTAACTTAATCTTGGTGGCCAGTGACACATTTTGATATAGTTCGAATTTAAGGTTGACCCTGGCTTTTTCTTTTTGAACTACTTTATGAATTTGGGTGTGCTTTGTTCTGATGCGAGCCTCAGCCGGTGTGAATGGGGAGCGGCAATGTAGAAATATCATTTTATGTCCGCTCCATCCGCTACTAAATGCTTTCCTAGACACAAGTGGAGTGGCGGAGAGGGGGATTACCCAGGGCGAGTGCTGGGGACAAGGCTGGTGGTCTAAGCGGGGAGGTCTTTTGAGCAGGCGCAGAGCTGCTTTGCCTTCCAGTACCTGAGAGAAAGAAGGGGCACGATGGTTGCATGTGAATAGCAAAGAGCCGGTGTGCGCACGTGCTGTTTCAGCGAGTGACAGAAGGCAATGCGGATGTTAACATGACTAACACCCCACCCAGATGGCTTTAGTGCAGCTTCACAGGAAGCCCTTCCTCTTTAGATATGGCCCCTGCCGACTAGTCAAACATTGTCTTGTTTTAATGTTTCCTATATATTCTTAAGGCTCTCTTTGCGGACACTTCCACGAATCCATAAAGCAAATAATTTTGTCTGGTTCCCACAGTGCAAGGGTCTATAAAGGTAATGCCTTCCCACCATTTTTTGTTATGTTTTCTAGATGAAAATTTTAATTGCTAAACTGTTTAGTCACAGAGACTGCAGATATGTTTGTTTTTCCCATCAGGGCTATGTTACTACTTCAGTCCTAATTGTATTAAATTAGGACTATGTTAATTACATCTATTTAATTATTTCCTACTTCATTGTTTTAAAGATTACTAGACTCATGGGTTAACATTGCATTTCATTTTTTATCTTTTGGCATGTATGTTTAATGCCCAAAGGGTTCCTGATAATTCCAAAGTTTAACAGTTTTTTAACCACTAATGACATTTTAAAGGTGTTATTCCTGAACTTTTATACAACTAAAAGTCCTTTCCCTATTTTAAGAAAATGCTATTTTGTAATATGCAGTGCTGTATCTGCTAAAGATCTGATGCTATTATAAGCCATATCCTTAAAAATGTATTAAGTGCAGTCTGACATTTGCTTTTTCAGGCTGCACTGCCTTCAACATGATTACTGCAAAGAGCTTTAGGGCTGTAGCCAATGCCTTTTTCTATTTTTGGATGACACTTCTTAACAGTCAAAGATTAGATATGGTGCCAGAATTACATTTGTTTCATTGTCTGTGTGCAGTTGTATTTATTTAAAACATTTCTGTGCTGCCTTTCCACCAAAATAGGGTCCCTAAGGTGGTGAACATTAAAATAGAAAGACATTATTTAAAATAAAAATGTATAAAAAATATTATCAAATAAAACAAACACACTTAACACAACCAGGGAGGTTGGCCAATAACAGTTAGTTTGGGAGTACCAAACAAGGCCACACTACCCCATCTGTCCCTTGGTACAGGTCAGCCACCATGGCAACCAAGACCATTTCAGTCCCATAATGAGGCCTGACATCAGATTGGAAAAGATCCAAACAATCCGCTTCAATCAGGAATCCCTGAAGTTGCCCAGCCATCACTCATTCATCACCTTGCTCCAAAATGGTACATTTGAGACTGGATGACAGTTATTCCGCTCTCCAGGGTCCAGAGGTTTCTTTAGGAGTGGACGCACCACTGCCTGCTTCAAGGCAGGAACAACCAACCCCCTCTCATGAATGCATTTACTGATTCCTGGACCAAGTCCACTAGCACCCCCGCTCCTCCTCTCACAAAGATTTAAGCAGCCAGGAGGGGCAAGAGTTATACAAATGTAGTAGGTCCCAAACTTTAAGAATTCTGTCCACACCCTGAGACTGGACAGGCTGAAAGGTATCCTACACAACTTGACAAATTGGTACCCTGGGACCATTTGATCCTGTCACTGCTAATATAGAGTCCAATTTGGAATGAATGCAGATTTTTATCTGCAAAACATTTATCAAAACAACTACAGTGAACTGTAGCCGGGAACCCAATAGTCCTGACCACCTGGAAGAGTTCCACAAGTTTCACTGTGCAGTTGCAATGGTGATGAAATATTGTTCCTTCACTGCCACAGAGTAAGCTTTAAAATTAGATCTACCTCAAGCCTTATTTGATGTATTAACCTTCACTGTTACTTTACATGTCTCCTTTATCTTTTAGTTGTCTTCAGCCTAAGGGGCTGCCTGGGTTTATAGACCTGAGAAAGGGTGCCTAGGAGCAATCATGTCAGTTGCCCAGGACATTTCCTCATTCCATGTACTGCACATTATTCATTGTAATTATTACTACTGAATCTTTGTGGTACAACTTTAATACGCAAAAGCAGAGCACGTTTTAACTTTTAGCTGAATTGTGTGCACTGCCAAAGATTCTTGAAATTTGATGGAAAGTTGCAGGCACTGCCAAGTGTAATGCAAGGTATAATGTCAACTTCAGCTTCCAGCTTCATAAAAAATGAAGGCTCCAACCCTGTGTCCCTCAAGTATTGAACATAGTGGGACTGATTTTCAACTGAACATGAGTAGGATCATACACAGTCATTGTTATCAGTTTGACAAAAGCCATTTTAGGTAAAAATTACCGGGTGGGTTAAATTAGACAAACCTTGTTCCCTTGGTGTTTCAGGTAATTTATGAACAAATAGCAACAGTCACAACATAGACCTCTGGGGGATCCCACCTTCCTCCACTGCAAAGCTATTTATTCCCATCCTCTACCTTCCTGTTGAGGCTAGTTGGCTGTATAAACATTCAGTGCAAGGAATTCAGAAAAATGACCCAGTGTCCAAAAAGCAGACTGTACATTTAATATTTTCTTTACATCACATGACAAGGAGCATCATGAAATACAATGATCCACTGTTATTCAGTATTCCAACTGCTACTTTTCTCAAATATAAAGAAATACAAATAAACAAGGCTATCAACCACCCTGACAATGACAGTGCTCTTCAGAAGTCAAACTGATCTCAGTAGCAACATGGCTCTTAAAGTAAGTTTATTCTTTAAAATTTTATTAAGCAATTGAAGTAATGTTCTGGAGTATTCAATATGCACATAACATAAGCAGCATGTGGTCTGGGGGCTTTAATATTTTGAATTATGAAACTTGTGAGAAATATACTCTTGATATGAGATAAAGGGACTTAAAATGTATACACCATAAAACATACTTTTTACTTTAGTGGGTTTTCATTTTCACAATGAGAAAACAAACTGCATGGGTGAAATATTTTCACTTGGACATTTCTTGGATATATGGAGACAGCCACTGCTTTTAATTGTAAACAATTATGAACGGTCTGAATTTAAAAGAAAACTGTATTAACTGAATGTAACTGCTCACATTCAGCTATTTCCGCAAGCTATAAACACATGTCCAATAACACTTGGTATTATTTTGGAAGCTTTTTTACTCTTGGGAGATCATAGCACATTCACATTTTTTTGAACAGCATAGTTCATGTTATTACCTAATTTCAGCAGCTCACTCTTGTTCTGAAAGATGACACTATTATTTCAAATAAAAACTGTAGGGTTATACATATTTGCATCTAAATTGCTAATAAATTTTATAATACACAATTTCCAGTTACCTACTGGACAGTGAAGTGAAGCCATGGCCACCATGGGGGTATAAAAATTGTTTGTAAACAAGATGTAGATGAGGTTTTCCTGGATTCTTTCCAGCTTTCTTAAAGACACAAATACTAGTTACAGATGTTGTGTATAAGAATGCACTTGTATTAAAAACAGCCAATTGTTTACAGATTTAAGAAAACTTTACATATGTACAAAATTACACTTCAGGAATGATTTTTGAAGTCCAGAATTCTGACAATATTTATTTCCCCTCAATTAAAATTTTTAACTCTTTCATGTTATGCTCATTTGCAACTATTACAGCATGGTCCAGTGCTCGAATACTTGCAAGAAGTTTTATTATCTGTTTTATATGCTCCCTAAGAGGAAAGAGAAGAATGGTAATTAGTTTTACAACCTGCAGTTAGTGTTAACAAACTTATGTTAGAGAAAAATGTATGAAGTGAACCAGGAGATTCTGAGTTTAAACACATACACGGGGCTTCCCAGTTTACTTGCTATCTTCCCTCCGCAGTGAGAGGGGGAAGTATACACATTCAGAGCTTAAATGTTATGTTCTGTTTCTACCACAAGTAGCACTATAGATGCAAAATCTCCTGTGAACAAGCTATTAGCCATGTAAATTTATCATACACCTAAGACCCTAACTTCTTAGGAAGGTTTTGGAAAAGTTCTTAATTTAAAGCCATATTTTCAAGGAAGCAAAATAAAGACACACAAACAATGTTGAACTATTGTAGTTTGGATCCAATGGGTTCTTTCAACTAAGTGGGGTGGGTCTTCCACTGGAAAGGATACCAAGGCTTCACTCTGACATTCAACTTAACTGTGGTTAAATAAAAATGCGCACAAAGCTGGCTTCTGCTCTTGCACAGAGCATGAAGGAGGAATGATGGTTTAAGACTAATAGTGCAACCCTAAGGAGTTACTCCAGTCAATGAAACGAATGGGCTTAGACTGGAATAATTCTCTTTAGGATTGCACTCTTAAGTGTGCACTCTAAGGCCACTATACTGTAACTCTGATTAGTTTTGATTGTTTGGAAACTACCTCTTGAGTGAGAGTACAGTACATAAATGTTTCAGTTAGAGGGGATTCTGCAAATTTTCTTCTCTCACTGCAGCCACTCCAGAATGGCCTATGGCTCTGTGTTAGTTTGTTTAGGAAGATGCAAGGAGAAAGAGGAGACTGAAATGCCCCTGACTGTGTATCGCCCTTTGAATTCTAACCATGCTCTAGCAATTGAGTGGATGCTATCTATTTTTGCTACCTAGTCAAAGAGCTGAAACATGATGTAAAAATAAGTTACCTTGCATTTCTTTTTTCTACATCAGAGCATCCAATGCTGTTACGATATACAGTATCAGCAAGATGAACAAGGTATCTACAGAGATTTTCTAAATGTGATATTGTTTTATTTCCTTTAAGATTAGTGAACCACTGTTTAGGAAAGCAGCTGATTACCTAGAAAACAGAATAGGAGGAAGACAAGAGAGTTATATTTTAATTATATTTTACATTAAGTTGGTGCAATGTACAAAATGTACATAGTAAGCTTTATATGGTACATACACAGCAAACGTCTAATGTTTCAAATTTTTATCCTCCTTTCACCCAAAAACAGAAAGCAACATATATTGATTTCTCTCATTTCACAACAGTCTGTGGTAGACTGAAAGAAACTTGGTCAAAGTGAACTTCAGTAAATTTCATGAGTTAATTAGAGTTTCAACATGGATTTCCCACATTGAAACCTAACATTATAACCATAACAGCACAATGCTGTTCAGTAATTTCTGACAGCCTGAACAAGATTTTTAAACAGTAGTGAATTATGAAAGTTAATATGTTTACATACATGTTGCGCTTTCTTAATGCTGTCATCTCCACACTCAGAATTCTGAAAAGCCATAAGGATGTATCTATTTAGCAGGCCATCTATTGACAGTTCTTGCAGAGTTTTGTTGGAAAGGATTCCATGCCACTGCAGAAAGTTTCCTAGTAGCTAAGAACACACAAGGTTTTTTAAAAAAGAACATAAAGCAGAGCAATGAATCAATGTAGTTAATTCACCTTTCTTATATTGACCATTAATATCTATGGATAAAACACAGAAACCATTTCCACAATTGATTTTCAGCCCAATCCTAAAGGCGGGTAGTTAGTTAACAGCCGGGGATGGCGCAGCTGCGCTGCCTCTCAAGAGGCTTCCCAGGAAGAAAAAAAAGTTAAAACTGCATTTTTTCAAAAACCTCATGAAACTCCTCCGTTGAATTTTAGGGGGCTATGTCAGCTTGACAAAATGTAACGACACCTGCAAAATGGAACGTTCCTGGGGTGAAAGCTCGGCCCTGGGAATAGCCCCCTGGACGCCAGCATGGGCACTTGCACCAGAAAAATGCTGCTGGGGAGGCAGTGCCAGCACACAAGGCTTGGGCTGTGGCATCACTCCCGGGAGCCGATGCACGTCGCCCTGTGACATGGCGCAAGTGGCATGGATGCTGGCGTTGGGGTCACACCGGCTTTTAAGCAGCTCCATCCCCACCTTCAGGATTGGATGGTTAGACCTGAAGTTGATCAAATATTGATACATCTTTTCTGAATTTTGTTGTAAAAAAGTCAGCTGAAGGAAGTCCGAAATTGTTTTTTAAAAAGGCAAAAGCATGCACTTGTAAATCCCACTGATTTCAACAGAAGGAAGTTACTCATATAAGTTGAAAGGGGCACAAAAGAAGAATAAAGCCCTCCTCCCTCAAACAGAAAGTTACTAAGACTTAGTAAGCTGTTTTTGTATCCTGTCTTCCGGCAGGCAAAATTTAGCAACTTCATAAAGTTATCTCCTGGAAACAGTCAGCAAGAAGAAAGGAGGCATAAAATTGTTTAGATCTTGCCGGTATGATTGACAAAATTGGAGCAATATGCTGTTGTTGGATATCGTTATAAAATGGGCAGTGCAGCAAAACATGTTCAACAGTCTTGTTCAATAGACTCTACTTTCCCTGTATTACATGGACAACATCGTTGTAAAAAATGGAAACAATGATACCTGCCTTCTAGAAGGGCTAAGGGTAGAGCATAAAAACGTGCCAGCATAAAAATTCTACAATATTTGGGGATCTCAAAGGACCTAAGATAACCTGAAGGTTGAAAATATTCGCTGTGCTGCAAAATAACTGGATATTTTGCATCTGTGCCCTGTCAGACTGTAAGGCATGGTCCCAAAGCCACTGTTCAATAGTTTATTTTGCTTTTGGGGGGCCCGTTGCTCTGTTGGCAGTCTCTACAGCATGAAGTGCCTGAGCTCTCCATCATCCAGACGATTGAAAGATTTCTGTTTGTTCAACATTGTAACCCTCTGTTTGCCATCTCTGTTTCTGATGTTTCTCGGTAAAAGTGAGGACTTTTGTTTTTTGGTAGTCTATTACGAGCTGCTCCTCTTTACAGTATGCAGTAAAGGCACACAGTGCTCACCTAAGGCCCACTTGTGAGCAGGATAGAATAAAAGTGTCATCTGCACACAACCAAGCAGGAATCATTTTACCTGCAAGTTTTGGAGATTGGAAATTTTGGTTTCTTAGGTGTTGCACAAGGGAATTGATGTAAAAATTAAAAAGTAGGGGGGCCAAAGATCAACCCTGTTTAACTCCTTTGTCGAGAGGTATCTTATTGAAGAGGTGGCCCTGAGGACTGCACCTTACTTTTAGGAAATTTCCTTTGTGGAGCGAGCGGTTAAGTATATAAAGTCTTTGGTCTATTGAGGAATTCTCGAGCTTTGCCCAAAGCCTATTCCTAGGGATACTATCGAATGCTGTTTTAAAGATCACAAAGGCAGCATGAAGTGACCCAATAGACTTAGAGCTACACTTCCCGTGAGATGATGCAAGATCAATCACTGGTCAATGGTTCCAGTGCTGTTCCCTGAACCTTGGGCTGTAGCATAAGCAAGGAAGTGAGAAAGTTCCATAGTAAACTGAATTCAGCCCACAGGCTTGGATCCAACGAGGATTTCCATGGGTGAAAGGGATTTCCAGCCATGAAGCATACCCCCCACATCCCAAAACACCCTCTGAAGTATTGTTTATGTGGGATAGGGGTCCCTAGGAATAGCATGTGGAGAGAGTTATTTGCCATAAATCAAATCTTTTGGAGTTGTAAAGCAGGCAAAAATATACATAACTGACCAAGATGCAAAATGTTGTGCAGAGCAGACAGGAATTCTAAAATTAGTAACCAAGAAGGTGTTTTATCTAAACACAAAATAAGTAATACTAAGCATTAAAATAACTGTCCATGTAAAGGTGAATTGCATGTTTTCTTCTGAATTCCCAAATTAAAATTTGCTTATGTAAAATTTTTACTTGCACAGTGTTTAAAATCTAAACATTCAAAAATGTATTTCCCTTCATTGTATGAAGTATTCACAAAAATCTCCATGCAACAGTAGCCTTTTCTGAAATGGCACTGCTCTCTTTTACCATATGCACATTAAAAGCTACTCTCTGGGCATATAAGATCTTCAGCCAATTTCATGATATCTAAAACAGAAAAGCTGTGATATTCAGTCTGAATGCCATCTTTCCAATACAAACAATTTTACTTCGTATGCAGTCCATCAATTTTCCTTAAAACTGCAACTGTATTACCCTGTTTGAAACTTCATCATTAGCTTACCTTCACTGAAGACCAAAACTGTCTCTGGAAAAACAAATAAGGACCAGAGTTCTTGTTTTCTAAAACGCTGAAAAATAAGAGATGTTTGAGTAGCTTAGAAAAATGTGAATTACTGACATGATCCAATACAAAGTGAACAGAATATTGCAATTCACCCTGCCCATATGTGAGAAAGATATTAACTATAAGCAAAAAAAGCAAGCTTACTTTTTGGGATAAAGAGGCATGAATACATCATCATCTAGCGTTCTCCTCATTCTAAGCAAAAGGGCTTTCAGTAACATCTGAAAAAATTCAAGCTTACATAAGAATTTGAAAGAATACCAAAAACGAAGCATGCATTAATTAGCACAAAATTCAGCCAAAGTTTCAATAGAAGACTTGTACGCAGAAGGCCCAAATTCAATCCCCCAGCATCTCCAGATAAAAGAATCAGGTATCAGATGGTCCTCAAGGACTGCTGCCAGTCAAAATAGATAGCACTGACCTTGACAGACCAATGGCTTGACTTAGTATAAAGCAGTTTCATGTGTATTTAGAAGACAATTAGGATGTCAGTTAATTTTAACAAAGTTCACTTTTTTGGTGTATTTCATAAATTCAGATTAAATGAATGGAGGATATTGAAGTACACTTGCTTTCAATTAGCCTCTTTATATACAATACAGAAACTATAATGTCAATGCTAAATCATTCACACAGGGACTGTTTAGATCACTTATACCCCACCATTCTATTCTTCAGAAGCACTCAGTTGCCAATTGGTGATTCTGTGAATGTACTCATAGATCACAACAAGCAAAGGAAACAGCATTAAGTGTTAGGGGAGCTGTTACTGCACTGCATCAAAAATATCTACTACAGGAAATTTAAAAACAAGAAGGACCTTGAAGGTTTCTGAGCTCTGTTGCAAGGAGACTTTCAACTCCCATTTGGAGTCTTACTTTCTTTATTCCAGAAACACATAATACTGATACCCAAACAAATTTAGGCATGTGCTATATATGGAAGCTAAAATGGTTTACATGTTTAAAGTTAAATCAACGTTTTCATAATTCTGACTCAGTGTCAGTTATTAGAATTTTGTTTAGAAAAAAATAAGTTTGAAAGGTTAATTCCTTTCTTTGCTGGATCTGACACAGATCTTTCCCCACCTTCCTCAAGCAAGTTGCAATTTGCTCTGAAAATCCTCTTGAAGGGTCAGGAGACTTACAAAGAAAATGTACCACAGTAGTGCAACAAGGCTCTGACTTGGATGGCCCAGGATAGCCTGATCTCATCAGATCTCAGAAACTAAGAAGGGTTAGCTCTGGTTAGTCCTTGAAAGGGAGACCACTAAGGAAATCTAAGGTTGCTACACAAAGGCAGGCGATGGCAAACAACCTCTGAATGTCTCTTGCCTTGCAACCCTGTGGGGTCACCCTAAGTCAGCTAGAATTTGACAGCACTTTCCACCACCAGTGCAACATGGGGCATCAGGTAAAATCACTTTCTTCTCCCTCTTCTCCCAGTGCTTTGCATCAGCAGATGTCGCAATTTTTCTGGATTCTTCCTAGTCACTGATGCATGCTATACAGTGGCACATTTTCTTTGTGAGGTTCTCTCAATACCCCAAGAGGAGAAGCAAAACAAACAGCAAGATGCTTGGGGTAAGATCGTGTCCTCCAGCTCCTTCCATGAGTTGTTCTGCTGGATCTATTTATACGACGTGAAAGTTTGCATTGGAGACTAAACCATTCCAATTATTTCAGATTTAGTGTTCATAATCTGCTATAAAAGTATTTTTCCCTACAGATTATATTAGGACATAAAGTAACCTAATATGGTAGAAGGCTACAGAAGATTTTACAGTCTTTGATCTATGGATACTTTATTAAATCTGTCCTAGGAGAAACCAGTTAGCAACCATCCTAAGTAAGCTGTACATGAATCTCCAGAATGATTCATAAATAAAATGAGCTTATATTTTTCATACTTGACTATCAAATAAGTGTGAATAAGTGCAAGTTAGTGTAAAATAGCGCAAACATATCAATGATGGTTTTAGTGTAATTATTATTTGCAGATTACATCTAATTAAAGGAGTTTCGTAGGCAACTGGAATAATTTTCATCCATCCTTTGTGATTGCATGCTGTTTATTCATTGTTTGAGTGCTGCCTTCCCTGTGCAGGCAAAACCACACAGCAGAGAATATTCTGAAATGCCTCTTCAATGTACACTGGGCTGAAACAAAGTGATGCTGGTACACAGACATTTCACAGGTTCTTATCTAAAAACATAGAAAATGTTTAAATTCAGACTGACTGCTTGGGGCAAGGGTTCTGACTACAGCCAAAATGTCTGTATAGTCCTTGACATAGAAGCAAAGAGATACAATGCTAAGGAGGTAGCTGTGGCACATTGTCAAGCATACTCAATACACATTAGCCTTTAACACTTTACTGTGAAGAAACAGGCTTCTTTTCCTCCTGAGGTTTACAGGGAACCTTTTAACCATTTTTTTTCTGGGGTAGGAGGGAGGCGGAAGGCAGGGCAAACAGTTCCTGGCCACACCTGAGCCACCTTCTTAGAAATGCAGATGGAGTTATCAGGAGACAAAGAAGTGGGTCAAGCCCCCCCTTTCTCCAACCCTCTTTCAGATGCGAATATAAAAAAAGATTAAAGAACATTGGGAGCCTTTCCCTACTATTTGCAATGCATGCTAGTAGACTGAGTGCCCTTCTGAGTTACACTGCTAATTCCAAATACAGGAAGGGGGATGGTACTTATCTGTGGTTTATTCATCTGAAGTAAAAATAATGAAGTTTTATGCCTAACTTAAAAAAAATAAGCTGCTATACTGGCTTACACGACATTTACAAAAATATAAGAACTATGTACAAAGAATACATAACTGTGAACAACAATTTTATAAAGATTAAACACCGATTTTTACCTGTGTGTTTTTGTTCTCTGCGTGTATCACTGAAGGATACCCATTTATTAGTTTCTGGGTAATGGCTACCATTCTAGATGTTTGTGTTGTAGAAAAGGGATCCCATATATTTTCAGCAAGTACTAATAAAATAAATGTAATATTCAGCATTAGATATTATGATTTCATTGTTGCAATGAATTTCTTTTTGGGGAAAATGCATGTTTATGAAGTACCTGTTAATTTGGGCAGAACCACCTTTTCCACAATAGTAGGCAACAGTGAAACATCAGCATCATCTTTCTCTTGTTCATGTTCTTCACATCCATAAAACAGCAATGATTCAAACCATAACATGCTTTCAAAATCCGGGCACTTGTCCTATTAAGACACACAATGATGGCAACTGGGTGTTACACTTAAAATAAAACCACCAACCATGTGTAGTCTGCAACCCTTACACCATACAACTGTACACATTATCTGCAGACCTCAATGACAAAGTACACTTGCGGCAGCGGCAATACACACTATTTTGTGAAGTTGTACAGGCATTGAAGTCCATTACCCATTTGTTAATTAACCAAGACTTGGTATCAGATTACTTAAACTATCATTCCTTAGTGCCACAACATCCTCTCAGACTGATAAAAATGCTAGTTTTTGTGGCCTAGACTATTTACAAAATTGTATGTTTCAAGAGATATACAGTGATGGTATTTGATTTTTATCTCTCTCCTCCAATGAATTATACATTTTGAACTATTACCGTATATACTCGGGTATAAGCCGACCCGAGTATAAGCCGAGGTGCCTAATTTCACCCCCAAAATGGGGAAAAATTAGGCACCCACGTATAAGCCGAGGGGGAAATGCAACCCCCACACACAGGCTTACCTGACTGGGCTCCAGGCGCGCAGGCAGGCGGCGGCGGCCCCCTCCCTGCACACAGGAGACCCCACAGGGTCAGCTGGCAAGCGTGAGGACCGGCCAGCGTGAGGTGGGGGGGAAGAAACCGCCGCTGCGAAGAAGGCGCGACGATTGCGCAAAAGGCACGATCGGATGGAGTGGGGAAGAAGCCGCCGCTGCCGCACAGAAGGCGCAATCAGATGGGGGGGGAGAAGGCGGGACAGCCAGCCCATCAGCTGGCCGACGGGAGTGCGCTGGGAGAGGGCCCGGCAGGCGAATTACCGTATTGAACCGAGTATAAGCCGAGGTGAGTTTTAAGCCAAAAATCATGGCTAAAAAACTCGGCTTATACTCGAGTATATATGGTAAATGTTTTTAACTATTATTCTAAGCTGCTTTGAACCATGCAAAAAAGTAGGATATAAATGTTTTCATAAAAAACCCTGCCTCTCCCATTCCCATCTTATCCTCAAAGTAACCTGGGAGGTACATTAGGCCATGAGAGACTGGCAGGCTTAACGTCACTCAGTGAACATCATGGCAGAGTAGGGATTTGAATGTGGGCCTCTTTGGTCATAATCTGACACACTGACTACGACACCACACTGGGTCTAGTGGCGTGATGCTTAGTAAGAACTAAGATGGAACTCGTCACAAGCGACAACACAGGCCAATTTAATACTATAAATTATACCAACTGATTTAGGGTCACTTCACAGGGTTCACCTTGTTTAACAAAAGAAACACACTGCTGGCTGCTACACTATTATGTCTGTGCTCAGCTCTGAGGAACCAGCCCCGCCAATTTCCAATTAATCCACCCAAGGCCAAAGGGATGAGAAGCAGCAGTTAGGCATCACTCCATCATGCCAAGATCCAGCTAGTCATGAAGAGTGTTTTTTTTTTTTGCTTTTTACGCTTTAACTTTTATGTTATGTGTTTTAAGTTATAATTCTTTCACCTTGTTATGTCAAACACTTTGCAAACATGTATTAAAAACCAATATACAAATATCATGAACATGTATACATTTCAGCACTCTCTCACCTCTAAAGGGTTCCAAGTAAGTAACTGAAGTCTTATTAAAGGATTAAGCAGCTTCGGTAGACAAAGGCCAATGTATGCATCCTTGTAAGAAGAGAAATACTTGGAACGCCAGGCTTCAAACTGTGACTTAATGTAGTCAATGGAGTAAAAGTTTTCTAACACATCTTCAAAAACTTTGCTGGACTCCTTCAAAATGCGATCTAAGATGAAAATGTTTTGTTATGTAAGAAACAAATGCAGTATTTGGGTAGACTGTTCATCGTCAGAATTAGCATGAAAAACATGACCAAGCTTCTAAGCCAAAATGTAAACAGGTTTACAGCTATACCACTACAAGGTAAAGGTAGTCCCCAGTGCAAGCACCGGATCATTACTGACCCATGGGGTGATGTCACATCACAAAGTTACAGGGTGGTTTGCCATTGCCTTCCTCAGTCGTCTACTCTTTACCCCCAGCAAGCTGGGTATACATTTTACTGACCTCGGAAGGATGGAAGGCTGAGTCAGCCTTGAGCTGGCTATCTGAAACCAACTTCTGTTGGGATCAAACTCAGGTTGTGAGTAGTGCTTTGACTGCAGTACTGCAGCTAACCACTCTGTGCCACAGAAATCTACCATTACTTCAGAAGCTGGTTTTACAACTACTGTTACTGCAAGTCCAAGACACAACTTGTGGCTTCAACATGGCAGCCTCTAAGACACAAGCACATGGAAGTAATTCCATGGGACAAGTAGCTTGTGAAGCGGCCTCCTCCCTGAACAAACCAATGTATTTAATAAACGGACCTTTAAACCAGTTTATAAGATTACACACAATAAAAGGGAAGGATTTCTTTTTCTTCAACCACTCAGACAAAAGCAGTAATCACCAGAAAACAAAGAACACGGTCAGAATATATCCAATCCAAGGGTTTTCGCTATTCCCAAGGGCGGGTGGTAACTGTGCTTTAATTGCTGGGAGAATGGGACATAGTAAGAGCCAGATGAATGCTGTTAAGGGCTACCTCAAGTTGACTGCGATGTTAAGGTGCTTCTGCCATCTGAGGCCTTCTCAGTTGTGGCACTAAAACTTCCTCTCCAGACAGATTCATTTGTCTCCCTCATCTGTTGTTTTCTTCCAGCAGGGGAAGACTTTCCCCCCCTTAGTTTGGGGTTCACTAACTCTAATTTGTCCTTCTCTGTGTGTGTTTTTATGTGTTTATACTGTGTTTTATTTAAGCATTTTAAATATTTTATATATATTTGTACTTTAAATGCTTTTCAATTACTCAAATATTTTAATGTTTTATTTGAATGTTCACTTCCTTGGGGTCCCTGAATTGTGTGGAAAGGGGGCATAGAAATGTTTTAAATAAATAACACAAACATGATGAATAATCTAACCTCGCTCCATATTGAAGTTGGTAGTATCTGTTGAAGTTTCTTCATCATCACTAGAAAGGCCTTCAAGGTGATCAGTCATCTTCCCAGATTGCTCTCTAGCAAGTCTGCGACGAGCTCTGTTAGCAAGGATAGAATTTGTTGGTCCTTCTTCAGAGTACCAGGCATCCTCCTATCCCCTAACAATTTACCCTCCCCCATATCATAAAGGAATATTTGCTAGCATTTCCCTTCCCCTCATTACTACAACCGGAAGATGAAACAGAACTGAAGCTTTCTGGCATTAGAGAACATGACCCACGCAATAGGTATCAACGCTGCGGCTCCTCAACATTACACTAACTTCTGTGTGAGGTGGGAATGACTTACATATTAAATAATGAGCCCAGCAGCCAGCCTCTATCCCCAGCAACTGGTTCATTACATTGTACTGTAAAAGATCCAGACAATGTTCTGCCCACAAAGAAGCCAACTCGTATTTTCAGATGTGTGCTTATCAGCAAGCATGTACTATTTTCACTACACATTTACACCACACAGAGAGTTGGATCCTGCAAACCACCAGTGGAAGGTGCTAGACAGTCCACGATCTTCCCCACCTTCTCCTCATAAGCTCTTTTTGACCAAGGAACCCACATGGATTAATAGCAATGCAAGTCAAGTAGCTGCAATGAGGAGGGGCAAGGAAACGAGAGCCCATTTCTGCCTCTTGTATGTGTAGAGCTCCGCTCATGGAAGAAGGAGTGATTTCATTTTTATCCCCTTCCCCCTGCAGCTACCTGACCCACATGGCTATTATTAGCCCAGGTGGGTACCTTCACCCTGGCAATACACTTTCTGGTGTTGGAAAGGCCTCTTGGGAGGAGAGATCCTGTGATCCTTGTGCCTACAGCTCATGGGATCCAGCCCAGAGACACTGACCAAATAGTACAGTTAAGCACTACCCCACAACAAACAAAAGAAGCCACAAGCTACAGCACCTTCTAGCCTCCCTTTCAGCAGTCCGTCTTTTTACATGTTCTTGGTACAGTGCTCTGTCTCGACCAAAAGAGTCAAGGTTTGGTGCCATCAGTGCTTTACCTGTAAGTATACAAATCCTGAAATTAGGAATCCTTCATGATGTATTACAAGGAAGCATAAGCATGACAGTCTTGTTTCTTTTATTAGAAAAAGCATTTTTGATATATCTTTAATCCATCCTAATTTGGTTGACATTCCCATCCCACCCCCTGCCCCTACATGAAGTGGTGGTAGAGCTGAAAAGATTCCCCACTTGGTGCAAATACTATGTTTTCTTAACCACGTGCAAACCAAATAAAAAAGGTAAAGTCAATATAATCTTATCATTTAGTACTTTACTAAATAGAAAATATTTAAATCTTTTTTTTACAACATGAAACCATGTTTATATTAGGAAAAAAATTAGTGTACAACATTTGTAAGAGGAAAGGTCAGAAGGAAAAAGACGGCCCTTCAGCATATCTCTAATAGATTGGATCTCTGTTCTTGGTGAATACTGATGAATAATAGAAACGAATACACTTTCAGTTGGTGTTAGACAATTAGTATCAGAATAGAATAACTAAAGATTATCCCATACTGAAAGCTAGAAAGCAACAAAAACCTGACAGGGGTAAGGTTTACCTAAGATCTGTCACCCTGGTACCAAAGAAAACATAAGCTTTCCCAGGAAATTTTATATACTCACTTTTAATGTATCTTTCACATAATTTTACAAATTTTTCCTAGCAAAATTGTATAATGTATATGAGAAATAAAAGTGTTAGTACAAGATTTTATTTCCCTGGTCCAGTGTTTAAAGAATTGTTTGCTATTTATTCTTAATGTTAATGTCCCTCCCATGTCTGAACACACTATTACTGAAATTTTAAAATTCCTAGTAGAATAACCTTCAATTTTCAATTCTGTACATTCTGTATAATACTTTCAAGTGAGTGAATTGAAGACAATATGAAGTTGCACATACATCTAATTGGTAAAAGGTGCTGAAGTTTGATATTACACCTTTTAATTACTATGAGCCAGAGGACACTAAAGGCAACTTAACAGTTTGAGCTAGGATTCTTTAACTGAATTTGTTTCTATCAGGTTTAAACTAAACATCCTTTGTAGTTTCACTTTAAGTTACAACTGTTCTAAGTAAACAAGGTTGTTTAATGAATAATAAAAACCTTCAAGATGGACTGACTTGAATGGCTTGAAAACTCCGAAGATTCATCTTTAATATCATCTTGTCGTCTTTGGACAAGGCGGGAAGCTCGCTGTTTGTACAGCTGGTGCATTGATGACTCGAGCTCGTTAATCAGGGGCACCTGTAAAAATATAATACTCCGTAATAAAAAAATCTTCATGTGCTTAATTGTTTGGGATGCCATACAATTCCAATGCTGCTGCACTTTCTGTTTATGGCTATATTTTTAACAACTTCTACTTAACTCAAGAAAAAATGAGAAAAAAAATAACAAGACAAGCTGAAGAACATATGAGCAAGCCTGCAAATAAGTCTATAAAAGTTACAAGCCTACAGGAACATTTACTAGCCCACCTACTAGCATATTGGTATTCATGAATTGTGATACCATTGGGAACAGTGTGAAACAAGAAAACTCTCTGTTTTCTTACTGAACTTCCAAGAACTCAAAAGATATATATTTTTTTACTTTAAGAAAATCAGGCAGATAATCATTAAGGGTTAGATCCTACAAACCCCAAGCATTGCAGATCTTTCCTACCTCCTTCTTCCCCCAGCAGCCCCTGAAACTGCCAAAAAATTGATGCCAGCAGCTACAGAAGCCTCATAAACAAAATGTCACAGGATGCTGCAATGAGGAAGAGAATTGCCTCTCCTGATGGATTTAACATTGGTACAAGAGGTTCTGTTGGTAGAGATAGGGGCGATTTTACCCAATTCACTCCTCTATCCACCAGAATCCTGTGCTCTATGGCATTTTGCTTAGGAGGCTACTACAACCTCTGGCATCAGCTTTTTGGAGGTCGGGAGGGGGGAGTGCTGCAGAAAATCTTCACAAGTGCCTCCAGTTCATACTATTCAACCCTAGAGGCCAATCTTATTCATAGATCCGACAGCCTGATCCTAAACTAAGCAGTCCGACAGCCTGATCCTAAACATATTTCAAAAAATTATTTGAGTGGAATTTATTTGGAAGCTAGTATGCTTGGGGTGGCAGCCGAAGTTAGCATTTATCATGACATTATCTACAATTCTATACGACCAATGAAAAAAACAAACAGTAAAACCTTGCTTTTAAATTATTGAGTCTTATTCAGCATTCATTCTGGGGGGGAGGGAGTGTCTAACATTTATGGCTGCAAGAAAAATTTTTAAAATGAGGTAAAAAAATCAAATGGAATCCGGAGGTATGTTCAGTGATCAGATATTGTGTACTCTGCATATTTCCCAATTACCAAAACACTCTGGATTTACATGTCAGTGATGCTATGAGGTCTAAACAATCGGTGTTGAGTTACTATGTAACATGCTTCCCCAATATGAATCAGAGTCAGCGAAAGCTGCATCCAGCCTTTCTGTAAACACCCTCAATTCCATTTTCTGCTATCATCACAGTCCTGTGGCCAATTCAAATATCTTTTAGTTGTAATGCTATTACATTAGCAATCTAAGGCATTCTGTATTACAGGAAGGACTTCTTGATGATCTCAACATTTCATGAAGCTATGGTAATTAATAACCCTTTAATGCACAAGAATCAAAACACTTGAAACAAGACTGAAAAAGCAGACAATGAAGGAAAAATGATCACTGAATTCACATGCAGAAGTTTTTCTAAAAGAGGATATAATAAAAGCAGTTCATATAAAAGGATGAATTACATTTATTTTCTGATTTCAGCATCTTATTCAACACATTTAATTTTTTTTAAGGATAGGCAAATGTTATATAAAAGATTTTTAGTCTTGTGAATCAATGGCTGATCATATTCTCAAACTCCTTCAGTGGTTGGAAAGATGCAGACAGAGAAGTTACATTTACAATAGTTCTAGAAATAATCACAAGCATGATTTTTACAAACCTAGAAAATATTTTACCTAATTTTGTTATTCTTCTTTTTAGACTAACCTAAAAGCTAAGCACAGCCCCTTGGGCTGACTTCACCCTCCCACAGACAATGTACATACACTGCCCTTTCCTGAGCAGAACAGAAACCATCCTTCTTGGAATTGTAATCTAATCATGTATTTATTTTCATTGCCAGACACTCAAACGGAACCTTTGCCAACTCAAAGGGGGGGGGGGTGAGAATCAGCAAACATGAGAAAACAATACAGCAAGATGGGCAGTACAACTGTATCCCTGCTGTAACTTCACAAGCAGGGAAATTGTGTGAGACAAGCAGGGCAAATCTATCTGTTCCATAAATTCCTCAAAAACCCTCCAATATCACTGTGGTAGTACACAGCTAACAGGCAAACACATTTTCAAAGTGATGGCAAACCCTAGCTGTAGCTCCAATCCCCTGGTGAAACCATGGTTCATTATGTTCTCACATTTCTTGGAAAAAATTCCAAAGATTTTGCTGGGCAGGAGAATGAGTTCAAAGTCACCATCATGCAGATTATTGTGCTCATACTGTTGTTCCATTAACAGAACTCTGTTGCCATAGAAGAGAAACAGGATCTCCTGATCAAGAACTGCTGATATATTGTTACATTCAGTTAATTTTAAAGTTATGCTTACTTACAGTCTTATGTTTCTGGACTTGACTTACCCACCTTCCATAAGACATGTGGCAACTAAATTTGTTGGTATTCTTATATTTTCATTAGAGAATGGATTTCAAGAATTTTGTTTAAAGTGTAATTTGGATTTGGAATTTTATCTTGTTGTCTTTTAAGATGTTCTTTCAGCTGTAGGTTAAATTACTTATTTGTAAAAATTTGTACGTTTAAATTCATTTTAATCATATTGTATGCTGTTTAGGTAGCACATAATGTGTTAGAAAGCAACTTAAAAGGTAAAGGTAAAGGTCCCCTGTGCAAGCACCGGGTCATTCCTGACCCATGGGGTGACGTCACATCCCGACGTTTCCAAGGCAGACTTTGTTTGCGGGGTGGTTTGCCAGTGCCTTCCGCAGTCATCTTCCCTTTACCCCCAGAAAGCTGGGTACTCATTTCACCGACCTCGGAAGGATGGAAGGCTGAGTCAACCTTGAGCCGGCTACCTGAAACCAACTTCCGTTGGGATCGAACTCAGGTCGTGAGCAGAGCTTTTGACTGCAGTACTGCAGCTTAACACTCTGCGCCACGGGGCTCGTCCCAGAAAGCAACTTAAGTTATTGATTTTTCCTTCTTAGGGAGAAATTAATTGCTAGTTTAATTGATTAACATTTACCTTTACTTATTAAAAACGGTCCCTCTTGATTCATCTGTGGGGCTGCAAGTTAAGAACCTATCTGCATATTTTGCAGGCTATTTTGGTTCATTTTATTTTACTGTTGCCCTGTAATATGGAATTCAATTAAAAATGTAAGTTCTAAATAGGAGTACCTTGTGTATATTTAGCTATAGATTACTGAAGAAAGTGTAAACTATTTACCAAAGAGAAATTTATATACTTGTTTAATCAATAAATGAATATGGTATAATGTAGTATTAATTAAATAATTATTCTTTAATCAGCTGACAGTTCTACTCAAAACATATGTCAATAGCACGGTCATACACAGTAGGAGTGTGCATTTTGCTAAAGCTGAACCGAAAGAAAACCTGAAAATATCTTTTCGGTATTGGGGTGGGGGTTTACTGGTAAAAAAAAATAGGGCAGCAATAAGGGAATCTGAAAAAGCCAATCCTGAATAATGCCGAATGTTTTCGGCATTATTCGGGCCACTTTGGCTATGCTGCCATTACCCCCCCTCCCTCCTTACTTACCGGAGTCAGATCCACCCTGCCTGCTGGCTCCGAATTCCACCTGGAGTTCGAAGCCTGCAAGCAGCATGCATCTGAACACCAGGGCGTTCAGATCCAAGCTACTTGTCAGCTCGGACCTCCACGTGGAGGTCCGAGCCGGCAAGCAGCATAGTTCTGAATGCCCAGCAGTGCAGAATTGAACGCTAGGATCCACAGAGCCCAGGGTTCAGCTCTACTCTGCGTATTTTTTAGGTTCAGGTTTAATAAACCCAAAATTTTTCAAATGTTTCGGAAAAGCCAAATCCATTATATTCAGCTTTTCCAAAAAATTCCGGCTTTATTAAAGCTGAACCCAAAAAATGCCAGGGGGGGGGGGGAAAAGGTGCGCAGCCCTAACACAGAGACCCATCCTTCATGCTAAGCCAATGCAAACATCATCATCAGTGCTCAACTCAATGCTAACCTTCTTCTGATGGATCACCTAATCAGGAAAGTTATGAGGGAGTTTCTTCCTCTCCAAATGATCTCTACCTGCGTGCAATGGATTTTTCTCTAACCATAGTTAGCATCAAACCAGTTTTGCAATCACTGCTAGAAGTGATTTTGCAAACTACCCTTGCGCGATGGTTACTGAAAATGCTGCTCCACATGTAATAGAGGTAGAGATGTAAAATTTCCATCAAGTTTGAAGCCAGGGGGGGAAACAATGGAAATTTTGGGTACAGTTAATACATCTGTAATACTTAATTTTCTAGCAAACCTAAACTTTGTTACTGATTAACATAAAACACGTAATTTCTAACTCAGTGTATGAAATTGTACTATTTGGCATAATTATCGTATAAATGTCTTGGTTTTCTATAAGAAAAACTGCAAGTATACCCAATACTTAAAAAGAGCCAGTGTGGTGTAGTGGTTAAGAGTGGCAGACTCTAATCTGGAGAACCAGGTTTGATTTCCCATTCCTCCACATAAAGCCTGCTGGGTGATTTGGGCCAGTCACAGTTCTCTCAGAACCCTCTCAACCCATGCGGAGACAGGCAATGACAAACCACTTAACGTCTCTTGCCTTGAAAACCCTACAGGGTTGCCATAAGTCAGCTGTGACTTGACAGCATTTTACACACAAGAGTTGCAAACAGATGCATCTTATGCTATCATAGAACATGTATCCTTAAATTTTTGCCATCTGAGATACTGGAAAAAATAAAAGTTGAAAGCAGAAAACAAATTATGTAGTAAACAGAAGAAAGTGTATGATTTGGACAGAAACTCTCTCATAGTCACAATAGGTAGGACTGGATATTTAGCTAAAGTTTATATTATTGAAAACACGGAACTCTTTAATAATGCATTACCATTAAACACATTATAACATATTATTGCCAAAATATTTACATTTAAGCAAAAGCATTGTATATGTCTACAGTGTACGAGAATTTTTCTAGTGGTCCCTAAAATGTCCCAGTTTTTCTACTGGAAAAATTCTTCTGACCTCTCACACCTCTAAACAGAGGCTACAATTCTAAATATACTTACCAGGGACTGAGCCCATTGTACTCAGTGGGATTTACCTCTGAGAATACATTCTTAAGATTACACTAACTATAGCAAGCTCTGAAACTGAAAAAGGGAGTGAGGACATGCCCAAGTGGAAGAGGGAAGGTGTAGGAGTATACATGCCTATAGAATTCTCCTCACAGTCTAAGGATGGTTAGGTCACTGAGTTTCAGTGCCAATACACTGGGCCTATAAAGGCCAAAATCTCATTAATTTCACTGTTGCTTCAAGTGTTAACGAAACTGCCTTTCAGTTGTACTCCAGTGTACATCCCATTTTTTCCTTTCCAACTATAGCTAACTTGCATATGCAAGTGCAGAGAATTTTCTAAGTGTAGTTTAGATCTTTTCTGGGGTCCTTCCTCCAGATTATTCTGCTTCCAACCTTGTTAGATAGCATGACTAAGAAACATCCAAGACCTTATTTTCTCCAGATCAATTTTGTTCATCTAAATTCAACAGAATTCTAATTCAGTTTTATTAATTTTTTTTAAAATTAAAATAATGGATTGGATACTACAAACCAAGAGCAAAAGATACTCATGGACAATGAACCTTTGTACCTCCTCTTAGCAGTAGGCTTGAAACCTCTGAAAACCTGATGGGGGTTGGGGAAGCCTCTCAGACAAGACTTTCATGGGGGACCTGAGGAAGGGCAACTGGGCAAAAACCCCCACACACACACACCTTTCTCTTTGTTCAATGGAGCAGAAACTCCACTGGCAGGATGGCAAACAAGACACAATTTCACTCAGTTCTCACTACAACCCCCCACCCCTATTCCAACGTATATTATCTATAAGGCTCTCAAGACACCTAATAGCATCAGCATTTCACAGAAACCCTCATAACCAGCAAATTCATCCTGTATTTAGTTTGACAATAGGTTATTTGTTTGCACTACTACACATCTTTTGAACTACCGAATGCAAGTAAACTGTACAGGAAAGGACAGAACTGCCTGAGATGCAGTGTAGTAATGTATAAGAACTGCAAGATTCTAGAACAGAAGACTCATCCAAAAGCTGATTCCTGTTTTCCAATGGCCAGGCCTTTAAAAGTTCTTTTAAAAAAACCAATTCTAAGTGCTGATTTCCTAAGGGTTTTTTGTTTTTAAAACCATGAGTAGATGTGGAGTCATTGTTGTACATATTCTCTTTTCTTCTCAATACATTACACTGGAAAATACAAATTAAACAACACACAAAAAAGTTGTCACTGTGCACCACAATGGTTTTCAGGGACAGAAAAGTAACTAAGAATTAGTCACAACCTTAGCATTCTGCTATATTCCTCCCTGGGACTGGAAATTCCTTAAAACCAAACCTTCAAATAGGTGGCGAGTGTTTTATTGGCATGGACAAGAGAACATGAGCACAGACTAAACTTCGTTACTGAAAAGGATGAATAGAATTTGCATTCTTACCTTTTCATTGAAACACTCAAGCAAGTCTTGGACATACCCTCGCATTTCTTGCAGAAATTTATACCGTTCAGCAATACCCCCAGAAGACCCTTCCAGTCTTTCAATTGTCTTGATAGAGTCATCACGGCTTTGCTGATGCTTCTCATGTTGTTGCTGATTTGCATTCTGAAACTCTTTCATTGAGTCCAACCTAAAGGTCAATGGACATATACATTTACATCCAAAAACCTATTACATTATTTCTCCTTTATTGAATTTTTAAAACAGCAAAACTTTACAAACCCCAGATGTAACACTAACATTTTGAAGTTGTATTCACTGTGTCAAAAGGTAGCTAGCCTGTCCCAAAAGCTGAGCTGTGCAACAACCCTAAGTACGATGAATTGCCTCTAAAACAGAATACATAAATTTATCACATTTTTTAAAAAGCCAACAGCACCTTCTACCCTCAGACTGTTACTGTTTTCACTCACATCCCCTCCCCCATGCCTATAATATTCAAGAATCCTTGGCACATGTGATATGGATACTAGCACTGGGGTGCTCCTTCATTTCTTAAATTGCACGATAACCACATGGCACATATTTCAATTTAGCTGGCCTGCTATAGATACCAGGTACCTTTCATTTCCTCTATTTCCTTTGTGTCACTTGCAAAGCTGCTAGCTTGACATGATACTGTGCATTCTTAATTTCTGTTGATCTCCAGAGAAGGCATAGTGAATTTTGAAAGGGCAATTCTTTGAAGCTCATCATTAAGACTTTGTTAACCCCAAATGGTTAACCATAGATTTTTACTAATTTGACTGACCTCCCCTTACAAAATTATAAAAGTCTATGAAGAGGAATGCAAGCCGCTATTTATATTAAGATGCACAACCATGTGTTCAGTTAATATTCAGCACTTTGGATATCCAGTGAATATAGTACAACTTTTAAAACAGAATTTTAAACCTCATGCCTAAAGTGTTTACTTATTCAGAAAAGACCAATTTATACTTCTCATAAAAATACCGTGTGGTAAGCTAAACTTCACTGTCCTTTCAGTTCCTTGGCTATAAAATTATTTTTCAGCGTCCAGAAGATGCAGCAATGTTCAAGTGGTCACATTTAAGCTTCACTTCCAGAGAAGTAATCCAAGTAGCGTTTTGAACATAGCTTGTTATCTTCTTTTTTTTATAATGACGATCCAGTCAGTATGCATCCAGCGATGAATTCTGCATCTGCCCCCCAGACTAAAAATGCCTGAGAACAGAAACCTAGGGGACAGGTCTTAAGTTTTAAAAAGTGAGTCTGCCCTACCTGTCTTTAAGCTGCGTCTTTACCAAATCAATAGAAACAGGAGTCATCTCATTACTGGGAGTTTTGAAAGGAATTGTGTTATCTGTTTTTTGAGACTTTGTCTCCGAAGATCCATAAGCAGCATATGTGTAAGGAATGCCATAAGAGGACCCATAAGGCATTGCCTGGTAGGTATTGTGGTAATACAGATTATTCACTTCAACAGGCTGACTTGCTTGAACCTACAGGAACAAAACATGGTAACACATACAAATATGTAACAGGTATGAAATTGGAATCATACATACTCTTTTATAAACAGAAACAATTTGTCACAAAACTAATTCAGTCTTGTATACATTTTTTTAAAATTACATTTACAGTTCTACTAAGCCAATAATTTCCTTCCTGTGTATGTAAATACATGTCCAGAAAGAAAGCAATGAATGCATTTTTCACCATCTCACAATGAAACTGGAAAATATCTAAGCACAAATGATTTATATGCAAAACCTGGTTTTCCAGTTATATGTACATGCCTGAAGTTGGAGCATTTGACTCATCTGCTAAGCCTTCCTTCAAGGGAGAAAAGTCTTTCTTTGTTGAAGGGAGTAATGTGATCAAGCATCTAGTCAGTATGTATTGGTGTGCACTCTGAGGATGAGGTGGAGGGTGATGAAGGGATAGTAACTGACAGATAGCATCTTTTTCCTAAATCCCTCCTGTCCCTGAAAAGGGCCACCGGAGGAACTGGACAGTAACCTCCATGCAACTAATCAGGGGCTATCGGGGGCTGATCTCTCATACTTAAAAAAAATCTATACAACATTAACCTCTAGTCTGCAAAGCCCACAAAATCTAATAATCAAACATCCAAATTGGCAATATATATCATCAGTATGTCACCCAGCCCACAATGATTACTAGATGATGTCACAAACTCCTATACTCTTTGTGCCAATAAATCCAAGGAAGAAACATCTTAATATAGTACCAAAATTTCCACCACTGAATTTTCCATATCTCCCAATGAATAGGCTTCGATACTGGTAACTTTTTGTTTTGTCCAGCATACCCTCAGTAAGGGTCACTTAAAAAAAAATGTCATGCGGCAGAATGGTGATTAGGCAATCAAGGGATGTATGGTGCTTTTTTATGTCTTTATGTATTTAATTGAATTATTTTAGAACATTAACTGTGTTTTAATTGTTTAAATGTTTGCCACCTTGTGGACCCTGATTGAAGAAGGAGAAGAGTTGGTTTTTATATGCTGACTTTCTCTACCGCTTAAGGGAGACTCAAACTGGCTTACAATCACCTTCCCCTCCCCTCAACAGACACCCAGTGAGGTAGGTGGGCTCAGAGAGTGTGACTGGCCCAAGGTCACCCAGCTGGCTTTGTGTGTAGGAATGGGGAAACAAATCCAGTTCACCAGATTAGCCTCCGCCGCTCATGTGGAGGAGTGGGGAATCAAACCAGGTTCTCCAGATTAGAGTTCACTGCTCTCAACCACTATACCATCCAGTATATATTGATACATCTATTTCAATTCTGGTTTATGAGACCTTAACATAAGCATTATTTCATTATATGACACTATCTCCAATAGCAAAGCAGCCACCAAAAGACAATGTAGAAATCTATATTCTTAAGAGATTCCCATAACATGCAGAAAAATATTACTACGTAAGCTAACCGAATTAGTAACTCTAAAAATGGCCTGAGGACTGTGCTTCAGGAGATACAGAATGTTAGGAGTAACTGAGATGCAGAGGATCTAAAAAATAATAATAAGAGATGGTGAAATTGCTCTGATCAAACCCATGAGCACTTACAGAATCCTGGAACAGAAGGATATGGCTGTTGTGCTTATGGGTGGTGGTGGTTAAGATTTAAAATAATGAATCTCTCATCCATTTCTTTCCTTCTAATTGCAAACTTCATGGTTGACTATCACAAAAAACTGCAAAATGGCCACACACAAAAGACTGGGTGTTTTTTGTTTTGTTTTTTGTAAAAATATGAAAATCTAACAGTACATATAGTGCCCTTGAGGGGAAAATTTCCCAGTCATATTTCTGCCCACCATGATATTCCTCACAGAACCCAAAACTGTACAGTTATATTTTAAACGCCACAGTCAAGTTCTAGAAGGCCCTTGGAGTGTGGGGTGTGGGGGTAGAGAAATGCCAAAGCATCATGCCCAACCCACCACAAACACCCAGCTGCCAGTTCCTGTTGCACTTTCCCTTAAACACTGGAAGCATGACAGCAGTTAGAGCACTGACTCCCATTTTAAAATTATTGCAATACATGCCTGAGGTATATTAATGCCTTTACGTATCTGCTCTTGCTCCCATCGACTGAGTTCTTCATCCTGTTCCCCAGCAACTAGAGCTTCATCATCACTTCCCTCGATACCTGTTCATAAAGGCAAAATGAAAAGGGATTTAAAACACACTAAACAATGAACAGCACGAAATTCTAAGACAACATTCAAAGCTGTATTGCCTTGGACGAAAAAGGGTCATATGTGGCTCCCCTCACTCAGTTCCAGAAATAAATTTCAACTTGGGAAGAGTCTGACACATGTTTTTGTCTATCTGGTGAAGGTTGCTGAAGTTGAGCTCTGTTTACACTGTCATTGTAAGGGCCTGGATCATTAAAGGTATACAACTAGAGATTCAGCAAGCCAAAGGGATTGTTTTTTCCCTGAACAGTTGATGCTTATGCTATATCAAAAAGTGCTTTTGAAACTCCTCAGTTCTCTAGAACCTGCTTCTTCCTACAAAGCTGTTTTCCCCATGTATAATGCTGCTTGGGGCCAGCAGCCATGAGATCACTGATGGCTGAAAGCATGAAACCTAGCTGGTCAGGTATTCATCTCCCCTCTCTCCAGTATTTTCTCCACTTCTTTGCCCTACACTTCCCACCATCTCTCCATTCCTATCAGTCCCCTTGCCCAACCCGCTGCTCACCCCATCTACTAGCTCACACAGCAGGGGGGCAGGCAGTGGGAAGGCGACTCTAGCTCTCCCCCCACTCATGCAGGGGTAGCTCCCCCTGCTGCCCTTCAGGTTGACTGTGGTGGCAGCACCTCCTCCTGTTCCCTCCTCCTCCTCATTTCTGGGTGAAGGGGTCGCTCTTTTATGCTGTCTGCCCCAGCATAGACAATAAAGGTAAAGGTCCCCTGTGCAAGCACCGGGTCATTCCTGACCCATGGGGCGACGTCACATCCCGACGTTTTCTAGGCAGACTTTGTTTTTGCGGGGTGGTTTGCCAGTGCCTTCCCCAGTCATCTTCCCTTTACCCCCAGCGAGCTGGGTACTCATTTTACCGACCTCGGAAGGATGGAAGGCTGAGTCAACCTTGAGCCGGCTATCTGAAACCAACTTCCGCTGGGATCGAACTCAGGTCGTGAGCAGAGATTCGACTGCAGTATTGCAGCTTTACCACTCTGCGCCACGGGGCCCCTAGCATAGACAATAGTCCCCTCTTTTTTTTGGGTGGGGAGAGATATAACAACCTCCCCATTTTCACACATTTCTGCAGAAGAATACCCCCTATCTGAACCAGGCCCCATTCTCTGGGTTTTTCTATCTGTACCAGGCCAGGTTCAGAATTTGATATATGATAAAGCACACAAATAACCACTTGCTTAGTTGCCTGTAGCAAAGTGAAAATGCCCTCAGGTTAGTGCCTGTTCAACACTTCTTTGTCCCTATCTGCAGGAACTCATCTTCAGCATCCATCTTACCCTTTAAAAATCTATTGTAGAGAACGGAGTGAGCAGCCAATGCAATACACATTCATTTCAAGCACACTGGAAGCCTCCTGTTTTGTTCAGCTTACACTGTTGTCCATGACACTGGTATACTTCTGTGCCTAATAAACGTCTGGGATTTGATAGCAACTCGAAGTGCTCTTTCACTGTTAGTACCATTAGTAAATTGTTGGTTATTTCAAGAAGAAACTGAAGCTGCCTGGAATCTAAGCAGCTTATTACACAGCTATCTCTAGTTATAATTTAATGAACAAAGGCTCCGTGTAGGTACATAAAGGTCTATCAATATCCTTCAGTAAGTCCTGACCCTAAAGAGCACATTCTGGCACTGAGAATGCTTCAGTTTAAGAGACATCTGCCTTTAGAACTCTGTATATTATAAACAGCATCAACAAAGAGGAAAAATAAGAGTAATTTTTTTTGTCTGTCAAGGCTCCTATAACTTTGGCCATGATTTTCTCATATGTTGTTTGGGCCACAACTTGCTTTATTTGCAGCTAAGATGCTAACTTTTTCATTAGTTCTTGTTACCTATTTTATATGTAGGTTTTATTTTAGCATCTTAATGACTGTGTTTAACTATGAAGCTTATTTTTAAAAATCTTCATAAATAAGAAGTCTTTAAATAGTCACAGCATGACATTTGAAACTTATTGCAACTTTTCTACTGATGTTGATATAGTACCTATTTCCTCTGCAATCTTTTGCCTCTGAGACTTTTCTTTCACTGAAAAGACTATTCTTCGTTTTTCATCATCATCTTCATCATCACTGGCATCATTTTCATCTTCTCTAACAAGGCGCCCTTTCCCAGGATCATTGTCAAGGGGTATGAAGTCCCCAAGCTCGCGAGCCATCTGGCGCTTTTTCCTAGCAGCATGAATAAAAGCAGCATCTGGGATTTCTCCTGGAGAGAAAGGTTGTGTATTTTAAATGCTGTCACTGGTATCCAGCCCACAGATTACAGCAGTAGTTGTAATAATTATTGCATGTCAACTACCAAGGAAGCATGGTAAGAATGGTAAAAACAGTTACCACACACTCTTATTAGCACTCATATATTCGTAATTGTTCTTAAGGCAAAGCATTTTTAACACAGAGTGACATAGCTACCATATTTGACTTTTCCACATCATCACTGATACACTGATGGTAGCTGTTATAATAACAAGGATACAGCATGACTAAATATTCCTATATATTATGAAAAGAGTAACTACATAACTGGGCTTTATTATATAATGACTAGAAAACAGAAATTTAAAATTCTCCAAGACTTGGGCCCCTTTCAGATTACCATTCTAAACCAGATGTCATCCATTGTTGGCCTGAATCCAAATAAAGTGATACAAAGACGGGAGTTTCATGCAGCTCTTTTCAATCCATCTATGAGCCGCCTCTAAAGCACTCTGGCTATTTCAAACAGTGCCACCATCCCCGCCCTCCGGCTGTCTTTTTCTGTGCGGTATTGTTTTCCGGCTACTGCGATAGGCATGTGAATGGTGCTGCTACAGCGCTATAGCACACATCTTAGAACATTTTAAAAAATGCTGAAAAAGAACGCTGTGCATGAAAAACAGTGGTCCTTTTGGAAGCGCTCTAGACAATTCAAACAGCACACTGGAGCGATTCCGAAGCGCACTGAAAACGAGAGAAAGCAGTTTTCATCAAAACCAGCTGAGCCCTAGGATGCCAACGGGATGCAAGTGGCTTTGTCTGAAAAGGTTTTTAAAAAATCCATTAGCAGCCAAGAGCCACAATAGTTGTGTCTGAAATGACACAAAAAAATTGTTAGCAACTGGCTACTCAAGCGGATTATAAGCGCAGTTTGGAAGAGGCTAAAGACTAACAGAGATTACACTTTGGTTGTAGGATTTGAAGAAAACATGGTTACATGAAATCAGACAAATATTACCAACACTGCTGTTACTATAATACACTAACCTGGACGCAGAACATTCAGAGAAGACAAAGCACTTGAGAAAGCTCCTGCAGCTTTTGGTTTTTCTTCTTCCTTCTCACTTTCAACTTCCATCTCCTCTTCTCCTTGTTCACTATTTGCAGTCCCATCTTCTTGAACTGCATCTTTAATTTGCCCTGTTTTGTCGACCAACTGTTCAGCTGTAACACAAGTCTATATTTTAACTGTCCTTTCGGAAAAAGTTAACTTTTAAAAGTTTTTGAAAACTAAAACACACATTACAAACAACTAATGTCAAAACTAACTGGTTGGATCCAGACAGTGTTTTCACTCAATTCAAGGTAGCTTCATTTCAGTAAAGGGACTGCCAAATATGAGATTCAAACCATTGAAATATTACTGAATGCAACCCTTTCAAAATTCTATGAAGGACATTAGTTTCTTTTTGTTATAAACTAAGAATACACTTGATGAAGCTTCATTCCTAGGAATCTCTGATTAGAAATTTTCAACCGATACTGAGACTACAGTTTATGGTTACAACTCTGAAAGTCTGTACAATCAGTATAAATATGCAAGAAGGGGACCTGCAAAGACTGGGGGGGGGGGAGAGATCCCTTTCCCTGCAACACCCTGCTCTCCCCCTCCCTGCTTCTGTACCTCCCACCTGCTTTCCCTCCCCTCACTGATTGTCATTGTTCCTTCCTGCTACTCCTTCCTCCACAGCATTAATGGAGCAGTCCTATTCAATACAAGGCTACACCATGAAGACTGCACAAAGTTGTATATTTCTGTCCTCCAGTCTTTGAGCCTTCTTTTATGCTGGAAAAGTCTCCACTGACTTTTGCCCATACTCTCTCTCTCCTTGCACTCTCAGCCATTCCAGGTGTCTGGGAATACAATGGGACAAATGGACAAATGGAAGAACAGTATATGGAGGTGGTGTAAAATGGGGAAAGGGAAGCAGAGACACATGCAGGAAGGGAAGACAACCACCTTGTTCAATAACTATCTGTTAGATTTTTGAAACACAAAAGTATACTTTTGTTTACAATTTTATACAATTACCGTCAGCTGAAGAATTAGAATCCACTTTTGTCTTAGATTTTTCAAGATCCTCTTTATATTCTCTTTTAAGCAGCTTTACTATTTTTTTGCTGTAACTTGATTTCTTCACTTTAAAAACATCCTCAGTTTCTTTAAAAGAAAAATAAAGACTAATGAGAGAAATTATAAACAGACAAAAGGCAGTGAAATATCTTCTTCAGGTATGCAAAAGGTGCTGTTTTCAGACCACAACTGTCTCATATGGTAGCTCACATCAATCAAGATTGAGTGGCTTCAGGCTCACACACTAAAGGAACAAGACATACAAGAGAAGAGAAGTGGAAGGAAGAGAGATATCAGTCTGATGATATCTGACTCAAATGAACAGTTGGCAATAGGCTAACCTTTCCTTTCCTGTAGTTTTTCCCCTGCCATGTAGGGTGCAGTCTCCTAAGGCCCTGGTGTGGGCAGAGCGTGTCCTTCTGCAGTCTCTGGGCAATTGACAGACTCAGAAAATGGCACATGAAATTAACTGCTGAATAGTCTTGGTCAACCAGTAGTTCTGGAAAACTGCTTTGCTTTGCTTTCTACAACAGCAGCTAATCCATTCAACAGCAGAACTCTGACCAAGTCACTTTCTGACCCAGGAAGTCAACAAACCTTACTCAGCATTCACTAATTACAAAATGGGTTCCAAGAAACCCTGTAACTAAGCAAAGAAATAGTACCTTTTGCTGCAATCGTTAAAAGTTTTCCCCTCACTTATTTTAAAAGGTGGATTTCTAAACTTTATACACAAAAAATCTGAAACAAGAACTTTGAAAACAGGGCAGAATCCAAATTTAGTAAATATAATTCTGAAAAATATTTAAGCCTTAAAATTACTGTAGTTCAAGGTAGTAGTACATATAGTGGAATATTCAATGTCAGGATCCTCCTGTGAAATTATGAAACCATAGTTCCCGAACACAGAAGATTATATAGCATCTACCCTTTCCTTCTTCTGTTTGTACTCACTCAAGACAAGAACTGAGTTAACTTTGATTTAGATTTGAGGAAGATAGACTGCTTTGTACAATGTCTTCCACTCGATTTCAGACATCAACAAAGCCAATGCATACTAATTATGAAATACATATATACATAATAAGATTTCTTTCAAATCAAGCAATAAGACAGGCACAGATCTACATTTCCATATATTTTCAAGATAAAAGACATTTATTTATACATGCTTAATAAGCGATGTGACACACATGCATTTTGCAGAAATATTTGTTCCCACATAAATCAGTCTTTACAGACATTGTAGACCAGTGGTTGGCAAACCGCGGCTTGCGAGCCGCATGCGGCTCTTTGGCCCCTTGTGTGTGGCTCTGCCACTTGGTTCGGAGCCCCTGCTCTCGCGCCTGCTTGCACCGGCAGCCGGGCTGCGCTTGCTCCCTTTGCGCCGGAGAGAGCGAGAGCGAGCGGAGGCGAGTTTCCTGTCTGGAGCCGGCGCGCCTGAGAGTGAGAGCAAGCGAGCGCGAGAGAGCAGGCGAGCGGGCGCTCTCCCCCCCCCCCGTGGAGAATGGCCGGGGGGAGCTCCAGGGCCCATTCATTAAAATGCGGGCCAGCATGGATCTCACCGAAACTGTTCCGGAAGCCGTAGCGTGCAGGAACGCTGCGGCGCCCTTTAAATTTCCTCTCGCCGCCTGTCAGCTGTTGGGCGGCGAGGGAGGGGGGGAAGAGGAAGAAGCCAGCCGCGGGCGTGCCTGCGTGAGGCGCGAAGCTTTCAGCCCTGCTGGGCCCCGTGCGTGCTTATGTGGGAGGGGAGAAAGGTGCTGTGTTGGCGCTCTTCCCTGCCGCCCCCCTCAAAGGCCTGGGAGCCGCCTGAGGGGATCGAGGGGGAGGAAGGCGGCGAGGAGGAGCTGCTGCTGGAGCCTGGAGGCCCGGCCTTGTTGCTGCTGGCCTCGCCGCCCCCACTGTCATCCCCCAGGCTGGGCTCGGTGCTGGTGCCGCTGGCGGGGGCCTTCGAGGGGGGCGGCAGGGAAGAGCGCCAACACCTTCCCCCCCGCCACTGTGCGCGCATCAGCAGGGCTGAAGGCTTCCTGCCTCGCCCACACGCATGCGGCTGGCTTCTTCCTCTTCCCCCCCTCTCGCCCCCCAACAGCTAACAGGCGGCGGGGAGGCCAGCAGCAATGAGGCCGGGCCTCCTCCTCCAGGCTCCAGCAGCAGCTCCTCCTCGCCGCCTTCCTCCTCCTCGTCCCCCTCAGGCGGCTCCCAAAAGTCCAGCTCGCCGCCATCCTCCTCCTCAGGCGCCTCTCCCCTGGCTGTTTTCGCCCGCCTCCTCCTCCGGGCGCTTGCGGAGGGCCAGGTGGCCCCTCAACAGCCGCGCATCCGCCAGAGAAAGGCCTGCCATCCCCCCTCCCCTTTCTCCCCCCTCTCCTTTCTTCCCCAGTTCCTTCCTTCTTCTTTCTTTCTCTCTGTCCCTCCCCCACTGTCTTCCTTCCTTCTCTTTCCTTTCCCAGTTCCTTCCTTCCTCTTTCTTTCTCTCTCTCTGTCCCTCCCCCACTCTTTCTTTCTTTCTTTCTCTTCCTCCCTCCCTCCCTTTCATCCTTTCTTCCCCAGTTCCTTCCTTCTCTTTCCTTTCCCAGTTCCTTCCTTCCTTTCTCTCTGTCCCTCCCCCCACTTCCTTCCTTCCTTCCATCCTTTCATCCTCAGTTCCATCCTTCTCTTTCCTTTCCCAGTTCCTTCCTTCCTCTTTCTTTCTCTCTGTCCCTCCCCACTCTTCCTTCCATCCTTCCTCCCTTTCATCCTTCCTTCCCCAGTTCCTTCATTCTCTTTCCTTTCCCAGTTCCTTCCTTCCTTTCTCCATCCCTCCCACCTCCCTTCCTCTACTAGGATTGCCAACCTCCAGGTGGTGGCTGGAGACCTGGCAACCCTAGCATCTCCCCCCCAGTGTACCTATAGTTTAATTAAGACTTAAAACTTTAATTAAAGTTTATTAAGTTAATAAACAGTGTACCTACCTATATAGTTTAAGTTTAAGAAATTTGGCTCTCAAAAGAAATCTCAATCATACTGTTGATATTTGGCTCTATTGACTAATGAGTTTGCCGACCACTGTTGTAGACTAATGTAGGGATGGAAGTTTCCCACTAAGGAAATGTAACAGCAAATGAGATTTGGGGCTGGAAAATGAGAGTGAGTGGCTTCCCTATTTTATGGATGATAATGGTTTCACCTAAAAAGGCTAAAAAAAGATTAGTTTAATTTGCTCTAGTTCTAGACACAACCAAACAGCACCATCCAGATGGAGTATGTACTCCAGAATGCCTTTTTTTATTAAGTGACAAGGATCCCAAGGCTACATTGTCCGTGGCAAGATTTATTTCAGTCCTTATATCCCTCAAACATTTGATTTAAAATTAAATTTGATTTAGAAACATTTGATTTAAATCAAGATCAATGGATCAAGGAGCTTCTAAGGCAGGGGTGTGCAATCTTTTGGCTTCCCTGGGCCACATTGGAAGAAGGGCCGCACATGAAATACACTAACGATAGCTGATTCATAATATTTTAAGTAAGTTTACGATTTTGCGTTGGGATTCACAGCTGTCCTGGGCCACAGTTTGGAAAAGCCTGTTCTAAGGGATAAAGGAAAGGAATATTTTGAGATGGCACCAATACCATCCAGTCTCTCCATTCTCAAAGCTGCCCAGTCTCAACAAGACTAGTTTGTTTTTTGGAGCTGAGAGAAACCGTAGAAGACCATCACCACGTGGGGGTACTTTCACACAGCCCAAATAATGCACTTTCAATCCACTTTCAACGCACGTTGAAGGCGGATTTTACTGTGTGAACTGGCAAAATCTACTTGAACGACCGTTAAGGTGCACTTTTTAAAAAATAACATTTTATTAGTTTTTAACGCAACATAAACTGCATACATTCCCATTCACATACAGATTGGGCTTTTTCCAGGGTTGGTATTTAACATTTTAACAACATGATAAAGAACTGTCTTATTGGTTCTTGTAGGTTATCCGGGCTGTATGACCGTGGTCTTGGTATTTTCTTTCCTGACGTTTCGCCAGCAGCTGTGGCAGGAGTAACACTGAAGGACAGTGTCTCTCAGTGTCAAGTGTGTAGGAAGAGTAATATATAGTCAGAAAGGGGTAGGGTTTGAGATGAATCATTGTCCTGCAAAAAGTAACAAAGGTAATGTGCTAATCATTGTCCTGTAAGTATCAAGATAATGTGCTAATGAGGGTGTGGTATGTAAATATGGAACCACTTTATCCTGAAGTGATTTGTTAATGTGTGAAATCCAAAGCTAATCTGCATGGCTATTGTGGACTGTAGTCTTTGTTAGTCTGAAGGTTTTTAGGACAGGAAGCCAAGCCTTAAAACCTCCAGACTAACAAAGACTACAGTCCACAATAGCCATGCAGATTAGCTTTGGATTCCACATGTTAACTTCAGGATACAATGGTTCCATATTTACATACCACACCCTCATTAGCACGTTATCTTGATACTTACAGGACAATGATTAGCACATTACCTTTGATACTTTTTGCAGGACAATGATTCATCTCAAACCCTACCCCTTTGTGACTATATATTACTCTTCCTACACACTTGACACTGAGAGACAATGTCCTTCAGTGTTACTCCTCTGAAGATGCCTGCCACAGCTGCTGGCGAAACGTCAGGAAAGAAAATACCAAGACCATGGTCACACAGCCCGGATAACCTACAAGAACCAATGAACTCTGACCGTGAAAGCCTTCGACAACCGTCTTATTTTTTACATTGTCGGCTGTTACCGCACTTGTATTCCCAGCGATGTATTAAGAGTTTGAAAACATTATAAAAAACACCGTTCGCACTTTCGATGTATTCCCACCGACGTATTAAGAGTTTGAAAACGTTATTAAAAAAAAATACCGTTCGCACTTTGTTTGGTCCCTTTAGCTGCGAAGACGTCTTCCAACCATTTATAAGCCGTGGTGTCCAAAAACCCTTTTAAAGCGATTTTTTTTAGAACGTTTTCAAACGCTTAATACATCGCTGGGAATACAAAGTGTGGTAACCCCGTTATTTAGTATTTCTAGACTCACGCTGAGCAATATAATAGCTGTTTACCCTTCCTGCTATAAACTATGGGTTCTTTTTTTTAAATAATTTTTTATTATTTTATAATAAGAAAAAACAAAACAAATTATAAAAAACAAAGAAAACAATAACATAAAAAACACAAAAATACAAAAAGAGCACTTATACATCATTCAAAATCACCCCATACCATATTATAAAATACACAGTGCTCTAATACCCACCACCCGCCTTAACAGTGTGTCCCACCTCCAATAGACTTCCGGAGAAGTGTTTTGACAGTATTTAAAATTTATCTTATACTATTATCACTTTAATAATAGTAATCCTTCCTTTTATCCCTTAGAACAGTGGTTCCCAACCTTTTTTTGACCAGGGGCCACTAGGACTTTTTTGTTCGGAGCAGGGACCCCAAGGTTCAAAATAAAAATTCCGAGAATTTGAAAATAAACTTTAATCCTAACTGTTAAGTTAAACATTAAACTTAGAATAATATTTGAATATATGTTTTTATAACAGAGAACTTTTAATTGAAAATATTAATTTATTATGGGTTTGTAACTTTGTTTCGCGGACCTTAATTTAGTTCTCAGGGACCCCTGGTTGGGAACCAGTGCCTTAGGAGCTCCTTGACCAATTGATCTGGAGCAGCATATATATAGTGTTGGAGGGATGTAATAATAGGAATGGGTTCTTAACATACATCGTTCAGGTGGGCTGGAAGTGCCTGCACGGGGCTAACCTCGCTACAACCAGGTGTGTGTGTGGGGGGGGGGCAAGAAGAGGAGTGGGGGGGGAGAGGGGTGCGCGCGCATGCGCGGGAGCCGCAGAGGCGGGAGCGGCCCCCCCCCCCCGCGTGCCCGCTTACCCTCTTCTTCGTCCTGGAAGCTGAGGAGCTTGAGGCTGCCGCGCGGCGGAGGCCCCGCCGCCTCCTTGCCCTTGTTCCGGCGCTCCTTGGCCTTCGAAGCCGCCGACACGAAGCCGTTGTTTCCAGCCGGGGGCGGCTGCTGCGAAGGAGGCGGCGGCGGCGGGGGCAGGGCCGGCGGCGGGGCCGTCAGGGCCGGGCTTCCCCGGCCGACCGCCTCGGCGCCGCCATAAGCGAAGCCTCCGGGGCCTCCGCCGCCCGCGGGAGAGACGAGAGGGACGCAGCCCGTGGGGAGCGGCAGGAGGGGCGGCCTCGGGAGCGGCTGAGGGGCCTCAGCCGCAGGCCCGTCTCCTCCTGGCGCAGGCGGCGGCGGCGGCTGCGACTGGGGCGCCTCGTCGTCCCGCTCTTCTTCGTCCTCCTCCGACTCGTTCCGCTTCCGCACGTTCACGCGCCGCGCCTTGCGGAACATTCCCGCCTCGGCCCAAACGGCCGCCGGAGGGGGGGGAGGAGGAGGAGGGAGGGCGAGCGAGCGGGCGAGCGAGCGGCTACCGCAGCGACCCCGACCGCGCGCGCCGCAGCTCGCTCGTCCCCCGCTCTCGCCGCCGCCGCAATAGCGTCACCCCAGAACTCGCCACAGCGCCCCCTGCCGCCCGCCATCGACTCGGCCCTCCCGACTCCTCGTCGCAGGCGCGGAGGGAAACGGCCGGCTCGCTGTACCACCGAGTTCCCTCGGAGGATAGAGCGCCGCGCCGGAGCCGCTGCTGACGACACGACAGCGACCGTCCGGACAGTAGGTGGCGGCCATCTTGGGGCGGAGGAAACGGGAAGCGGTCTGTCACGCGGTGGGGCACCTAGACACGAACACCGTTTTAGGCAGTAGTAGAAAAGGGCCAGAGGCCAGGAGCACCTTAGAGACTAGCAAAAATATTTTCTGGCAGGGTGTGAGCTTTCGTGAGCCACAGCTCACTTCTTCAGATACCAAAGATATCTGAAGAAGTGAGCTGTGGCTCACGAAAGCTCATACCCTGCCAGAAAATATAAATATTTGTGACTAACAAAAATATTTTCTGGCAGGGTGTGAGCTTTCGTGAGCCTCAGCTCACTTCTTCAGGTACAGCTGGAATGTGAATCCATCTGTCTTTAATTCACAGTGGGTGGCCATGTTAGTCTGTCTGCAGTAGTAGAAAAGGGCCAGAGTCCAGTCGCCCCTTAAAGACTAACAGAAATATTTTCTGGCAGGGTAGGAGCTGTCGTGAGCCACAGCTCACTTCTTCAGATACCGAAGATATCTGAAGAAGTGAGCTGTGGCTCACGAAAGCTCACACCCTGCCAGAAAATATAAATATTTGTGACTAACAAAAATATTTTCTGGCAGGGTGTGAGCTTTCGTGAGCCTCAGCTCACTTCTTCAGGTACAGCTGGAATGTGAATCCATCTATCTTTAATTCACAGTGGGTAGGCGTGTTAGTCTGCCTGCAGTAGTAGAAAAGGGCCAGAGTCCAGGAGCACCTTAAAGACTAACAAAAATATTTTCTGGCAGGGTAGGAGCTTTCGTGAGCCACAGCTCACTTCTTCAGATACCGAAGATATCTGAAGAAGTGAGCTGTGGCTCACGAAAGCTCATACCCTACCAGAAAATATAAATATTTGTGACTAACAAAAATACTGGACTCTTGCTCTTTTCTCTACTGCAGACAGACTAACATGGCTACCCACTGTGAATTATGTATATATATGTGTATGTATATATGTGTGTGTATATATAAGCTCATACCCTACCAGAAAATATTTTTGCTAGTCTTTAAGGTGCTACTGGACTCTTGCCCTTTTCTACTACTGTAGACAGACTAACACGGCTACCCACTGTGAACCGTTTTATGCATGGGTGTTTTTTTTTACCTTGGACTTGCCGCTCTCTCGCTGCACGTTCCCCCCCCCCATCTGAATTCTCAAAACTCAAAAATAAGCCCCCGTGCAGAGTTTTGAGAATTGGGATGGCGAAAATGTGCACCTAGAGAACAGCAAATCCAAGGCAAAACCTTTTGATTGTGCATAAATGGCCGAAGTCTCTGCTGGTTTTTAAGAGTGGAGAAGCCGCCCTGCGCGCATGCAGTCTTTTTGCAGTGTTGCGGCGGGCGCGGCTGTTTGGCACCGTCCTTTTTCTTTTCTTTTTTTAATAAGGTTGTCTTTTAAAATAGTAACACGAGGACAGATTCACATGTGCTTGTCCAGCGAAAACACAATTGACAGGTACAAGTGAAAAAATATTGTTTCCTAGCCTCCTAAGTTTTCAGCAGGCCTCTGCAGCCACAGCCTTCAATTTGCAAGATCTGAGCAAGGCTGTCAAAGAGAGGACATTTTGGAGGACTTTCATTCCTAGGGTCGCCATGAGTCGGAAGCGACTTGACAGCACTTAACAGACACACACACACTACAGCTGTGCCTGTGACAATATGGCGTGCTCTGATGTATTTAATTCTGAACCTTTCCCACATGTAGGGGATGAGTCAGAACTATTTACTTAGCTGCAGCACCCCACCTCCTCAGCTTACTGTTGCTGAGAGAGCTTGACTAAGGCAAAATATGACTTGGGGGACAGCCTTGAGGGAACAAAGTGGCAAGGAAGGGGGAGGGGTAGCCCTACCAGCCTGCCTTTCCCTATAAAAATTGGACCTCCAGCTTCCATCTTCCTGTGAGATTGGAGCAAACTTAGATTTAAACAGCCTGCTCTGTTGTAATTTTTATTTATGTATGTTATTTATAGTCCACCCTTCCCACTGAGACTCGAGGTGTGTAAGATACATTGTGTATGTTGAATACAATCAACAGGATGCAACAACCATTGCGGTGGAATAGGCGTATTGTAGAAATCTGAAAACAAGAAGAAAGAAAAAAGCTGGAACAAAACAAACAAAGCATAAGCATTTTAACATGACACATTAAACGATGCAAAAATTACGTAGTAAGAGCATACTTACAGCAACAGACAGAGCACAGGAGTATAGTCCACAATCCCTATCTGTTTACCAAACTATCTTTCATTACAGTACATCCCTCTTGTGTGTATAAAGTGCCGTCAAGTCGCAGCCGACCTATGGCGACCCCTTTTGGGGTTTTCATGGCAAGAGACTAACCAGAGGTGGTTTGCCAGTGCCTTCCTCTGCACAGCAACCCTGGTATTCCTTGGTGGTCTCCCATCCAAATACTAACCAGGGCTGACCCTGCTTAGCTTCTGAGATCTGACGAGATCAGGCTAGCCTGGGCCATCCAGGTCCCTCTTTCCTGTGTAAAAAAGCCCTCCTGAATGATTCCATTTTGCATAGTTTGCAGAAAGCCAGGACAGAGGGAGCCTTTCTAACCTTGTGAGGCAGGCCATTCCATAAGTTGGGGACCACAACAGAAAGCATGTGTACAGGCAGTTGATTTTGCTAGTTTGCAGGGTGGCACCTGCAGAAAGCCCTAACCTGGATGGCCTAGGGTAGCCCAAATTCAGAAGCTAACATGATTGGCCATGGTTAGTACTTGGATGGGAGACCGACTACCAAGGAAGAATAAGGTTGCTATGCAGAGGCAGGCAATGGCAAACTACCTCTGTTCATCACTTGCCTTGAAAAGCCTATGGGGTTGCCATAAGTTAGCTGCAACTTGGTGGCATTTTCCACCACCACCACCTCAGAAGGCCTTGTTCAGATGAACAAAGCTGTTGTGGCCGAGTATAGGGAGAGAAGTGGTGCTGCAGATGTGATGGACCAAGGCCATGAAGGGCTTTGTATGTGATAGTCAGTACCTTGAATGAGTCCAGTAACTGATGCGCAGTCAATGGAGTGATTGCAGAATCTAGTCCAACCCCCTACTCAATAAAAGATCAGCCTAAAGTAGTGATGGCGAACCTTTTAGAGACCGAGTGCCCAAACTGCAACCCAAAACCCACTTATTTATCGCCGAGTGCCAATGCGGCAATTTAACCTGAATACTGAGGTTTTAGTTTAGAAAAAACAACTCATACGTTAACATCTTTTGCCTTAAAAGAAAAACACAATAACAGAGCTTTCAATGATACAAACAACTTTTTATTGAAAGGTAAAAGTGTGCATTTGGCATGCTTTTGAACAATTAATGTGATTTTTGCTGTTGTGTGCATGCTGATAATTTGTCCACCCTCGGCTCATACTTTGTAAGTTTGAGAGCAACACATGCAGCACTCAGGTCATCTGTTAGTCTGTTTCTGGTGTCAGATTTGATATAATTCAAAGCTGAAAACAGCTGCTCACAAGCATAAGATGATCCAAACAAAGTAAGGAGAGCAATCCCAAGTGCTTTCATTGACTTAAAATTATTTGGCAGAGAATTCTACACTTTAAGGATTTCATTTTCAGAACTAACTGTGCTATCCTTTGTCATCCCTTCTATCTTCTCAAGTGTTTCACGCAGGTCATAGAATTTATTTTTCCAGATAGAGCTTTCTTTAAATTCTATTAGCTCCAAAATATTTTCGAAGGCTTTCACGGTCAGAGTTCATTGGTTCTTGTAGGTTATCCGGGCTGTGTGACCGTGGTCTTGGTATTTTCTTTCCTGACGTTTCGCCAGCAGCTGTGGCAGGCATCTTCAGAGGAGTAACACTGAAGGACAGTGTCTCTGTTAGTCTGTCCTTCAGTGTTACTGAAGACACTGTCCTTCAGTGTTACTCCTCTGAAGATGCCTGCCACAGCTGCTGGCGAAACGTCAGGAAAGAAAATACCAAGACCAGCCCGGATAATCTATTAGCTCCATTTCCAGATTTTCTAAATCTTACCAGTGTAGGAAGGAAAGATCAAGTTCTTCAAATGTGGCTTTATCTGGAGAAGTGAGAAAACACAGGGTTGTCTCCATCTTAGTGAACTGTAAAAATCTGTTGCTAAAATTCACCTGTGCAGCTGCTACAATACTAGAAAATTCCTTGTAGATTTCCTGATGGCTTGTAGGATTGTCTGCAAATGTTGTAGAATTTTTTAAATGCATTTTTAGTTTTGGAAAATATTTCAGCTGCCCACTTTCAAGGTCTCTTTCAAAAACCTGCAGTTTTCTCTCAAATGTTTTGATATCACAAAACATCCTTTCTGCTGTTTTCCTTACGCCTTGTAGTTGTTTGTACATTGAAATGTTGTGTAAAATCTGTAAAAAACATGAGGCTGTGGATATTCCCGCCCTTTTTCATCCATAAACAGCCTAATTTCATCCAAGCAGGCTACAAATCTCTCCAGGACTCGTCCTCTGCTCAGCCACCGGACATTATTGTACATAAGTCGACAATTATACTGTGCCTGAACCTCCTCAAGAAGTGCTTGAAACTGTCAACAATTCAGAGCAGGAGCCATGATGTAATTCACCATTTTTGTGGCATCTTTGAGGACATCATCAAATTTTTTGCTGCTGTCCCTGGCACAAAGAGCTTCTTGATGTATAATGCAGTGGAACTGAATGACTTGATGTTTTGTTTCTTTAACAAAGAATTGTATGAAACCAGATGTTGCCCCCATCATAGAAGGTGCCCCATCACTAGTAATTGAAACCACTTTTTCTGGTCTTATGTGTTGTGACAAAAAAGCCTCCATCACAGCATTGTAGATATCTATCCCTTGTGTTCTTTTAGGCAAAGACACCAGTTTCACCAGCTCTTCTCTCATGAAGTCACCAACAGCATAACGCAAAATTACTGCTAGCCTTGCATGATTATTTATATCTGTGCTTTCATCCAAGCACATGGAGTAACAGGCTGCCTTTTGTAAGTCAGTGGTGAGCTGCTGACTAACATCACTTGCCATGCACTGGACTCGATCTTTAACAGTATTTCTGCTAAGTGGCATCTCAGAGATGTGTTGAATAATTTTATCCTTGTTTGGGAAATCATGAAAAAGGGAATTACTCCCAGACAACATGGCTGTTTTGATAATATCCCCATCAGAGAGGGGCTTACCATGTTTTGCTATGCACAGTGAAATTTGAAAACTGGCAGCTGTCAGATGATTTGTTCTAGAAAGAGTTGGAAATTTCTTCTAGAAATGAGGCTTGGGGGAAGCTAGGTAGACAGACAGAGGTACATCCTGGCATGACAGGAGGGTCAAAGATATGGCCCACGTCTGAGAACAAAGCCACTGTAGTACCAGCCTCATGGGACACCTGAAGCTTCATGGACCTTTGTCTATCAAGGTCAGTACTGTCTACTCACTGCAAAGCAGGTGTTCTATCGTTGAACCATGTCCCCCGCCCCCAGCTCCTCAGGTACTTCTGAATTCCATAGATTTCAAGGGGAGAAAAGTATTTTCTTCTATTTAGCTCTCAGACTGAAACCAAGAGGACTAAAGGCCAAACCACACATTAGGTTGAAGATCCAATACTAGATCTCCACATGGTTTTTTCACCCTAAAATGCAGCCATAAGGACAGACCAAACTGGGCTGAGAGGATATTAACTTTCTTCATTTTCCCAATTAAAAATGTCCTCCCCAACTGGGTGGCTATTGTTCCTGGTAGACAAATCTTTTTCTGTCTTCTTTCCTTGCTAGGAGATAATTGTACCTGGTGTGGAGGGGAGGGTTCAGCTGAGAAGTTAGTACCTTGTTGTCTCTGTAAAGGGCCTTTTTAAAACAGCTGCACCCTGGGACCAAGTTCAGAATTAGATATATAGGTGAGTCAGCACAGCGCTTAACATTCTGTAAGGGGAAAAAAACAATGTTGATGTTTGAAAAGGCAGCTGGAATGAGGTGAAGAGAGTCAGTTGGATTGTAAGGGATGATGAGAAGCTGACAGAGTAAGCAGGGATAAAAAGAAAAAAGGCAGAGCAATCAGTGTGGTAATACCTACCTAGGAAAGCAGAATGGAAGAAACTGAAGAGGGGCGGGGCTCCCAAACTGAAGACTGGCTGGCTGCAGCTCAGCTGAGCGGGGGGCGTGGCAAGGTGCTCCACAGCCTCCCCGGTCCAAAGTAAAGATGGGCAGGGCCCCCAAACTGAAGACGGGCGGCCCCCAAACTGAAGACGGGCGGGGCCCCAACAAACAGCTGAGCTGCGGCCGGCAGCTCAGCTGAGAGAGGGAGGGCGCCAGCGCAGGCTTGGGGAGCATGGGTTTGGGGAGAAGGAACACCGCAACACGGCAACACGGCACAGCCCTAGGCAGATGTGATGGCTCCGCGCGTGCCCACAGAGAGGGCTAGGCGTGCCGCTACCAGCCTAAAGCATCCCTGTGTTTGTCCAGCCACTGCTTGAAGACTGCCAGTGAGGGGGAGCTCATCACTTCCCATGGCAACCAATTCCATTGCTGAACTACTTTCACTATAAAAAATGTTTTCCTAATATCCTGTTGGTACCCTTCTGCCCATAATTTAAACCCATTATTGCGAGTCCTATCTTCTGCTGCCAATTAGAACAGCTTCCTGCTCTCCTCTAAGTGACAGCCTTCAAATACTTCAAGAGAGCAATCATGTCCCCCCTCAATCTCTCCTCCAGATGGAACATTTCCAGATCCCTCAGTCTTTCCTCATAGGGCTTGGTTTAATCCTCATCGCTCTCCTCTGCACCCACTCCATTTTGTCCACATCCTTTTTGAAGTGAAGCCTCCAGAACTGCACACAGTACTCCAGGTGCGGCCTGACCAATCCAGTGTACAGGGGGACTATGACATCTTGCAAATTGGATGTTATGCCTCTGTTGATACACCCCAAGACTGCATTAGCCTTTTTTGATGCTGCATCACACATACTGCTCATAATTAACTTACAGTCCACCCGTACCCCCAAGATCTTGTTCACACACTTCTACCCAGAAGTGTATTTCCCATTCAGTATGCATGCTTCTCATTTTTGTTACCCAGATGTAGAACTCTTCACTTGTTGAATTGCATCTTGTTCACATCCACCCACTTCTCCTTTGTGTTCAGACCTCATTGAATTCTTTCTCTATCTTCTGCTACTGAATTATTATAGCCATATATGTGGTTATTCTCATAATATTCCTGCCAAGTAGTGGATACACAGGTTGTTGTGAGGATAAAACGGAGAAGAGAATGATGTAAGCTGCCTTGGGTCCCCATGGGGGAGAAAGGTGGGGTATAAATGAATTAAATAAATGTTTGCTTCAAGTTTTCAGCAGATCCAGTTCCTACAGTCTGCTGCTGCTCCTCAGGTATAAACAGTAATCAAGGTGCAATTGAGTGAGTTATGTTTACATGCAAACCAAGTCTAGAATTTTCTCCATTTTATGTACTTAATGTGCCATCCCCCCCCCGACACACCCACCCACCCACATTATCATCTAGGCTGTTTATTTTGATCCAAGGACACATCCCTTGAATGGCACTGTTGAGCCTGTTTTATTTACATTGTAGCCGCCTGGAGTTCCACAAGGTAGAAAGACAGCTAATAAATGTTTTAATTTTTTTAAAAAAGTAAAACCAAAAAATGCAAAGTGCCCTCCTCTTGCTACTAAATTATTATAGCCATATATGTGGTTATTCTAGTAAGGTTCCTGTGCTTTTTACAGCTATATAATAGGCAAAAATTCAGGAGTCACAGTTTTATCAATTGGGTGGTTGGGAATAGCTTCACCTGTGTGCCTGGAACCCCAGGAGACCCTTGTTCAAATCCCTGCTCGACCATGAAGCTTGTTCAAATCCCTGCTCGACCATGAAGCTTGTTCAAATCCCTGCTCGACCATGAAGAGTGATCTTAGGCCAATCACTCTTATTGTAAAGATAAAATGGAGAGCTCCATGCATCAAGGCTTGATTTATATACACTTTCTTCTTGGCTTCCAATGATTCCAAACTTTGTGGTATAGTAGAGGAATAACTCACCAAAGGATTTGGTTTATAGAACACTGTGTAAAATTCAAGACTATGGATTAGACAAAATTCTTAGATTGCAAAGGTATTTCAAGGATGTTTAATGAAGACCAGTAAAAATTTAGTGCATAGATTATCTTATTAGTGCCTTTGAGGATATCTCTGTACAGACTTAATGGGTGTATTTTATTGATTAAAAGTGTAATTCACAAAACCTCTGAAAGTGAAAGTAATCAGGGTGTTATTAAAACTTGAGAAGCAATGCAGTTCATGGAGGGGCATGTTTATTGTAGACTTGGGAATCAAATCCCAGCTCAGGCCCAATTGCTTTTAGGCAATTTCAACACCATGAGAAACTTGTGCTTCTGATTCCCTGATTCCAGATTCTTGAAACTGAACTTGCTCACAAACAGCAATCTGATACTATGCTGGGTTACTCCAGTTAATCAATCAATGGACATACCGTGCAATCCTGAAGGGAGGGGCCGGAGCCGCTTAGGAGCCAGCATGACCCCACCCACCGCCAGCGTCCATGCCACTTGTGCTGTCCAAAGTGGCATGGATGCCCGCACAGGGCAACTTACGCCAGCTCCAGGGAGCGACACAGCGTTGCGAGCCTTGTACACTGCTGCTGCTTCCCTGGTGGCGTTTTTCGTGCCAGGCATTCCTGGGAGTAGAGCCACCTTTAGGTAGCTTCCAAAGCTCTTTCGCTCCCGGAATGTACCATTTTGCAGGCGTAGAGTTAAGCCTGCAAAATAGGTGGTGTCGCCCCATGAAACTCAATGGGGGAGTTTCACAGTGCTTTTAAAGAAATTCATTTTTAATTTTTGTTTCTGGCCAGGGAGCTTCTCAGGAGGCAGTGTGGCTGCACCATCAACTAACTACTCCCCTCTTCAGGAATGGCCTGCCGGACTGGAGTTGCTCTGCTGTGAGTTGCATTGAAAGTATGCACAATACTCATTGCCTGTAATTAAAGTATCTCCATCCATTGCTGCCTGCCTCTTCCATTCCTGACATTTAATATTGCATATATTCATGTATAATTAGTAGCTGCCATGTTAGTTTGCATATGGTTACTGTTTGTACATATTCACGAGTGCATGACAAACATAAATGGGAAAGTGGTGGGGAACATGTGGAGAGGCACAAATATTCTGCATAGTCCTGTTGCTGATGCATGGGACAAGGGGTGGAGATCATTTTTAACTCAGAATGTGAGGAAAGGACTGAGGCTAGAAAACAGAGGCACTTAATTAGTACAAAGTCTGTATTTTAGTATTTGTAAATCTGTATTTTAGTATTTCATTGTACAAATGTTTGCAAGCCACCCTGTGGTTTTGGAATAAGATAGTTATGCCATTATGTCAGTAAATAAACACAAGATTCAAAATTGTTTTCACACTCTTTGTAAATCAACCATGCTACTTCCAGAGACAAGAAAAATTGCTTGGTGACTAGCAGTATTATTATTATTTTTAAAAAGCTTTGTGGAATGATGGTTGGTAAATAAAACTGCATATAGTTATATTGTCAGCACTGCTTACTGAACTTCTCAAAATCCCAAGTATTAATTACTTCTGAAAGAACATTACCCACATATAATTATTATCATGTAGTCAAATGTTGAGGTATGTTACAAGTAGAAATACACATTTATCACATTTCAGTAATGCAATGAATAATGTACAAGAATCTTATTTTGAAACATAATTTTCAAAGCGGATGGAATTAACATTTTTCTGATAATATGTTCTGATAATATGTTAACATTTTTCTGATAATATGTTCTAGATTTTTAAAATCTGTTCAATAAAAATCCCAATAAACTTGTTTTTCCTCTGATTCCTTTCTTTTTCTTTTTTTGAGGATCACTTTTCATTTTCCTCCCTGTAGGGTTGCCATGTCCCTCTTCGCTATTGGCGGAAGATTTTTTGGGTGGAGCCTGAGGAGGGCGGGGTTTGGGAGGGGAAGGACTTAGATGCCATAGAGTCCAATGGCCAAAGCGGCCAATTTCTCCGGGGGAACTGATCTCTATCGGCTGGAGATGAGTTGTAATAGCAGAAGATCTTCTGCTATTACCTGGAGGTTGGCAACCCTACCTTCCCGCCAAGTCACAGTTGTCTTATGCCGACCCCGTAAAATTTTCAAGGGAAGAGACATTCAGAGGTGGTTTGCCATTGCCTGCCTCTGCATAGTGACCCTGGAGTTCCTTGGTGGTCTCCCATCCAAGTACTAACGAGGGCCCACCCTGCTTAGCTTCCAAGCTCTGACCAGATTGGGCTAGTCTGGGCTGTCCAAGCCAGGACCGCTTTAAATTACAAATTAGTGAAGAAGTTGTTTACCTGTGCATACATTTGAGCTGGAAGTCCCAGTCTGTCGTGTCTGTCCTGTATCCATATCAGCCTTGCATTGTTAAAAATGCATTTTTTGCAGACAAGAATTGCATTTCAATGTATGTATGCACAGAAAACATTTTAATGCACATGTTAAGGATATAGCACTGTGGCGTGGCTGGAGATAATACCCCAACCTCAGTTTGATGCTACGTGAAGAAGTCTTTTGTTCTTGTACTCTTCTCTACTTCCTTTGCTCATTCTGAATCACTTAGTGATTTCTGATTTTAGCACAAATGCTGTTGCTTCTAACAAGCAGATTATTGTTTGTGCTTTTCCTTCCCATGATCTACAATCCTAATATGAAGAGGAAAGAGAAACTCGAATGTTCATGTTTGACTGTAATGGCAAACAGGTTTGCACTAAATCAGAAATCATGAATTGACTCTGAGCATACAAAGTGGGCAGGAGGAGGGAACCCACAAGCCCTGTTGTCCTCCACATCTTACGGACCTTCTTTAGTGTTGATCATAATGCTTTATGGTTCAGATGTAAAGCTAAACCATGGTTTTGTGTTACATGAGACCTTATTCTTGTAACATCAAACCATGATTTGGCATTGCTTCTGAATGATGCCATTATGTGGTGACCTTAGAGCAGGGTGACTGACAGTGAAAAGCTTTTGTAGAAAATAGAGGGGGAGGGGAAATCGCTGGTCAGGAAGAGCATGAACCAAAAACATGGGTAGAACTGAGAAACAAAAATGCAATGGTCTGTGTGACTATAGGAAAGTTGCTTATTTTAATTTATTCAGTTATTCAGTATCATTTGGTATGCAGTATAGTTTCTGGTGAATAATTCTTTGAATATCTGAATCAGGACCTGTGGCTGTCACTCTTCTGCGATTCCATCTCTTTTCCATAATGTTTGTGCCAAGAAGATGTGAGAAAGGAGCAGAGTATATTGTTACTTCCTGTACCAGTGTCACTGCCCCCAATGGAAAGCAGGACTGGCATATTATGTAGCCATCTTTTTGGCCCTTTCCTATGATCTTCCAGATTTAATCAGAAATACAGCAGAAGGAGCCCCGTGGCACAGAGTGGTAAGCTGCAGTCCAAGCTCTGCTCACGACCTGAGTCCGATCCCAACAGAAGTCGGTTTCGGGTAGCTGGCTCAAGGTTGACTCAGCCTTCCATCCTTCCGAGGTCGGTAAAATGAGTACCCAGCTTGCTGGGGGTAAAGGGAAGATGACTGGGGAAGGCACTGGCAAACCACCCTGGAAACAAAGTCTGCCTAGGAAACGTCGGGATGTGACGTCACCCCATGGGTCAGGAATAACCCAGTGCTTGCACAGGGGACCTTTACCTTTTTTTTTTTTTACAGCAGTGTGGAGTAGAGCTCACTGCTTCATAGGGTTGCCAGTCTCCAGCTGGTGACTGGAGATCTCAGAGTATTACAGCTGGTCTCCAGGTTTCAGAGATTAATTCCCCTGGAGAAAATGGCTGTTTGGAAGATGGACTCTATGGTAGGGTCATGCAAAAAAAAAAATCGGTAAATTTCAGGTTCAGGTTTAATGAGCCCGATTTTTTCTGGTAAACCCAAAATAAGCTGAAGCTAAATATGGGTATTCGGCTTATTTCCCTGACCCAGACCCGCCCACCCCAGGCGTCACTCCCAAAATCTCCAGGTATTTCTCAACCCAGAGCTGGCAAAGAAATGCCCCATAAGTTGGCTGCGACTTGATGGCACTTTACACACACACGCACACATTGCTTGCATGGAAAGGATCAGAAGTCAGCTGTCTCTGTCTGGTGAACTGAGGAGAATGGGGTTGTGGATGAATAACATGGAACGAGTGGAAAGTTGGAGATATATTAAATCCTTTACACAGACTGCTAGAACATTCTCAAAATGCTGATGCCTATGTATGCAAGCCTATATATAGGTAGCACAGAGTTATCATTCTCAGTTGTTTTGGAATTGTTAATCAGCTAACTGAAATCTATTTGACCAGTACAAATATTTTACTCATAAGCCAAAGAAAACATTGGTTTAAGTAGATGATTCACCAGATTTATAAACTTTTTCATACATCAGGACACCAATATTTTCTTCACAATTATGATGTCAAGAAACTTCTTTTTAAAAGAAAGCTCAATATCTCAAAATTATAACAATCATTTGTAAGCAAAATAAATCCGTTAGGAATAGGTAATAGGTGGGCATCTTGCTGTGTCATTAGGCAACATCACCCTAAAAACTGTACTCTGTAACATCACTATACTTAAAATCAACAGGCCCACTGTCTTTAAAAGGAACCCAAGAAAATCACGCACACACAAATATCCAGCGCTGTGCTTTATGCCCTACATTCAGAACATGGAAACAACACCTGCTGGAAATGTGGAAGAATCCCAAAGGCCGTTGTTGTTTTTAAACCACATAATGTGCTCAGTACTTGCATTGAAAAGTATTGGTAAAATCAATCCATAAAAGCAAAGCAGTACCCTGTAGATACTGCCTGGGTGCTTTAAAAGCATTTAAAAAGCTTTACAAGCATTATGCAGGGCTATAATATTGGTTGTGATATGGTACTGAACCTATTGCTTTCTGCAAGAATCTGATTGCTTGATATTCAATTAGTCAAGGGGCAGTTACGTTACGTACGGCATGCAACAGATATGGAAACACTAAATAATTTAGGATTGCAAAGGCTGCAATTCTAAGAACAGAAGAGTAAGCCCCATTGAGGACTTCTGATTAGACCTACTTAGGTTTGCTTCCAAAGGGTGGACAAGTGGTACAGGAGACTAAAATTCAACAAACTTACTGAAATAGGAAATACAAACCAGTTTTAACAGTAATAATTTTGTTTAGACTTTGATATTTTAAAAACGAATGAATGGCAGGAGATCAGCTACTAAAACATTGCCTTTCTTATCAAAGTCCATGAATGCATTGGAGAAATGGGCACGCATTCTGTGTCAGTAAATGAATGTTATGACATATCTTTTATTATTAGTAGTGAAGATATCAGAATATGGCAGGCTTGGAAAGTGGTCTGTAACGTTGGAAATATTTTCCACACTGTATGATTTCAGTGGGGAGTAGCTATTGAAAAGAGATGTATATAAAACAGAAATATAATTAATCATTTGCCTTCCTTTGCACTGCATCTTCAATTTATCTTGCACGTCATTGTCGTAGCTACTGAAGATGGTTAAACTTTGCTCTTGTAACTGACCATTGTGCTTCGTTTTGATCTGTAGTCTTCGCAATCCCCAGATAGTCAGGTACTCAGTTGACAGAGGAACAGAGCCACAGAGGGAGAGCTTCAGGTCATACACAGCTGAAAAGTTTAACAGCATTCCCAGCATAACTGTGTCTGTGAACCAAATTGTCAGATTGTTGTAGTAGGTTTTGTCTATTGTATTAGGCAAGACAGTCTTACAATTACAAATTAAATTTGCCAAGATGTAATCGCAGTCATTGTTGCCAATATCATCAGGACATGTGCAATTACGAATTGTGTTTTCCCTGGTGAAAATGACAGTGTTGTTTTTTTGGCCCTGTACAAAACGCTCCACACAAAAGCCAAAGAAGCCAATCAAAAAGAGATTATGCTTGTGGGCTACCATCATTTTTATAGGGTTCATAGCTCCAGAAACCTTGCTTCTTTAAATCAATGACTCTTATCAATGACTGCCACCTACAGAAAATAAAAAATAGCATTATTACCAAACATTTTCTATCTTATCTATTTATGGCTAGCTGGCATGTATTCTTAGTAGAACCATACTAAGATTGATGCAGGCTAGGGACAATAATCATTTTGAAGACCCTCTTCCAGCAATCCTCCCTAATGTTCACCTTACAAAGATAGTTTCAACCCAGGCTCAAATGCATACTTTTCTATGAAGTCTTCGGAGTTGTCTTGGGAAGTCTCACTTTGCCATCTGTACAACTGGGAACAGTCATGATATAGTCAATGAGATCCTAGAAAGGACAAACTATAAGGACTGCAAAATAGATATCACAGTAAATGTAGTGATAAGAAATAAGCAAACTTGAAGCAAATCCCCCCACCACGCTTGCTTCAGTTTGAGTTCTTTTGTTTAATGCTGTAATAAAATAAACAATGCATCTTAAATCAATTGATCAAGAATTTCCACAGAGTGCACACTGGAGCCTTATTGGTAATTTAAAACATTTTTGTCCTGCACCAAGCTTAGGAAGTCGCTTACAAAATTATAACAAAAAACAAGGTTTTATTGTTGTCATTGGGTTCTTAGATGTGGATGACAAGATTGATCACTGAAGAAACTCCATTGACCTCAAAAGATTCAATTTGAACTCAGACTGACAAAAAACAATAGCAATATAGCTTCTGCCTAAGCACTCCTCCCCCCTCATGGTATCTATGTATAAGCATCAGACCAATGAGTGGGTAGAGGCAAGATGGCAGCGCGGCAGGAGCAGTAGCTAAGACCTCCTGTTCTTTAGAGAAGTTTTTATGCTTTCCTTGCTGTTTAAGTGAGTTTTATAGCACTTCTGTAAGCAGTTGCAGAAAGAGCACCAATGAGCAACTACTTAAGCGGCACTGAACCACATTGCTATTCAGAGGCAAATCCACAGTAGACCAACAAGGCTCAGTGTTGTAGTTGAGAGCATGATTTCTGCACAAGGTCATTGATCAGAACTGTGACCATGTGAAATTCTCTTGCTCATTTCTTTTCTGTTGTATAAACTGCTCTATATAACATCTCCTCCCAAAGAAATAGAGGTCCTTAGATAGTTGCTCAAGCATGGCCTGTAACTGAATATGAGTACTATGTGATTTCACATGCCAAAGGCAGAGAAGGTGGAAGGAGATGTGGAAAGCAGCATTTGTCTTCCTCTTATATTTCCTGCACTTTTTAACAGGAAGTATATTTTTCCCATTGCAGAGCTAAAGATGCTGGTGCTTTTGCTGATTCTAATGTCCATGCTTTTGAGCTGTGCTTTTGCCTCTGGCAGTACATGATCATCAGTTTGAGTAGCCCCATTCCCTTTCACATGACTCACACCTGGCTAACCAATATCCTGGCAAGTACTACTCTTTGTGCTTGTCAGGGTATGAAATTAGGTGGAAACATGGTCATTTATCAGACTATATGTTACTGATGAGGGAACTGCATGCTACATATCAGTATAAACTCAAGACACAAAGCAGTAATTGCCTTGTCCTCAATGCAGGGATCCTTCTTTGGCTGGGATCCTCTGTGGGTAGATGGCTTTCCATCACAAAGTAATCTAGTGCCAGTTGCTTTGACTTGGGTTTTTAGTTGTCAGAACCAAAAGACTTTGGGGCAATTAAAAGGTTCTTAAAGCTCCTAGCTTTAGCTTTATGCACTTTTTTAATGAATTAAAAATATGCTTGCTTATTTTGAAACCCAGAGTTTAAACCCCATCATCTTGAATATCTCTTCAATCACATACCAAAGATATCAATAGGAAAAAGCTAATGTTAAACTTCAAAGGTCAAATTCTTCTCAGCTGCAACTTTTTGGAGGTCAGTGGAGTACTTCAGTAATACACCTGGCCATAAACATCTAAGAACTCAATATGAATTAATGAGTAGATCCAGTTACTAACCCACAACACGATCTCTCTCAGTGTTTCCTCGCTTTGAGCTTGGTTTCCAGGCTCCGAATCAACTAAAACAAAACATCTACTCTATGGTATTCTGACTACACTATAAATAGACTAATATTTCACTCACACATTGCTGAGCTCTTTTTGGATTGGTTTATCTTTTTGCCAACTAATGTGCTGCATGCAACGTTCCCAGATAAGGTTTTCATAATGGCAGCACGAACAGCATAACAGAGGCTTTCATTAAGAGGAGCAATGGACAACATTGGTGGGGAATATGTCGAATAATGTTCCCCAAGTTAGTCGGTGAGGTAGCAAATAGCACTGCACTTTATTTTAGCTCCCCCTTCACTTATTCATTCTTTCTCCCCACATGAATAAAGGCCCTTACAACCCAAGCAGCAAGACGTTTTGCTGTTCAAGAGCCAAACTAGATGTGAGGGCATCCACAGGTCCAACCAGTGGATGCCACCACCATTTTAAAGCAATTTAGAATTGTGGGCCGAGGTGCCCTTGTGCCCCCCCCTCCCCAGCCTTTTCAAGTGTCAAAACCGCTGCAGGGGAGGGTGTAGCCATTTCATTCCAGCACTTGAAAAGGTGTATATGGGGAAACAAGAACGCCACAGCCCGCCTCACTGCAGATCCAATCAGGAGCAAAGCAAACCCTCAAAACATTTTCAAATTGCTTTGAAACGGCAACAGCATTTACGCGTTAGGCCCATGGATCATGTATGATTTGTCCCCAGGTCAGAAGAATCCAAATAGCAGCCTCTCTTCCACTGGGGGATCTTTAATGCTGTCCAGCAACTGAGGTTGTTGCTGAATCCTGCCTAGTGGTAGGACCATACCTGTAGGGCAGGCAAAAGAAGATAAGGGAGTAATTATTAGAGTGTCAGATGAGAACTGGGGATATCTGGGTTCAAATTCTCCCTCCGCCTGAAGGTCATTTGGTGACCTTGGGCCTCTTCTAGCCTTACCAACCTCACAGGGTTGTTGGGAGGATAAGACAGAGGAAGCAATACCATGTAAACACACACCCCTTAAGTTCCTTAGAGGAAAGGTTGGATAAAAAAAGCGGACAGCTATTTAGGAACTATGCACCTTTAGTTGCTTCTATAACATCTTGTAGAATAGCAGTCGAAACCTGTAAGGGTAAATCCTGTTTTTACCTCCCCGCCCATCTGTGGGTATGGATAGAGCAGAGAAGGACCTGCCACAGTGTATTGTGTGCCGTGCACACAATAGAAAGCAGGGGAGATGATGTCGCTAACAAGAAAAGGAGTAATGTGCATCCAGCACTGTGTTGGGGCTCAGCAAAATACAGAAAACGAGCTTGAGAACCTTCTGCATTAATATAGATTATTTCCTCCCCTCCCCTAAAAACTGATTTTAAAATATTAGTAAAATCATAGCCAAATAGAATGTTTGTAAAACAGTATTCTTTCTTCCTTGCATTTACTTACCTTGGCTTGCTTTGTTCCTATCACATATCCAATACCACCCCTGCTTCACATTTCATGTGGCCAAGGGTGCTTGAGCTGAGATAGTCCACAAAAGTGATGCTCTGTCTCTTGATGGTACAAGACCGTTTCTGATTATCTACAACTCAGACTAGTAGCAATGAGCCCTGAATATTGTTCTCCTCTGTTTTCAGCAAGTGTTGTCAAATGAGGTGCCTATTCTAAGCGACACACTCTTGCTTGATATAATAACTATTACCACCTACATTGCACTGATACTTGATCCACTGGTTATCTGCATAGATATGGTAACACACCTACTCCCACTTGTGACTCCTGTTCAAACTACTTTGCTGCTTGCATCATTTGGCATTTTTGAAACTAGTTTCCCTGATGTTATTGGCATGAGATGAAACAATGACCAAATCTGTTACAATCAGCCAGAAGCTCTTATTCATTGTTACATCTTTTTGAATCATTATTAGAACCAACAAGAGGTAGCTGCAGCCTGGGCATATAGGAAGCAATTACCTTTTCAGTAGAACATGTTTTTTAAAACTTTTTTTAAAAGTAGAGTGTGCCTTTGTAGGAAAAAAATGCAGTGGCTATCTTTCAGCAATTCCACAGCATCAGCACAACTAGACCAATGACTAGGATTTTCTTCTTTAAAATGTTTAAAAGATTAACAGCCCATTCCTGAGCTTGGGTGGTGAAAGTGCTTAGGAGCCGGTGCTTGCGCCAGTGTAAAAGGCACTTATGCCAGCACAAATGGCCTGGGCGCCGGCATCAGGTGAGTTACTCTGGTGACGCTAGGCGGCAGAGGGGGACAGCGTGGCCGCGGCAGCACAAGGGCAGCACAAGCGCCTGAGCGGTGCACAAGTGGCTGGCGGCGGCCGCGGGGGCCTTCCCAGGGGCATTCCGCCAGCTAGGAGGCCTCCTACGGCCCTTTCAGCCCTGGAAAGCCCACTTTTGCCACCGAAAAGTTATGCCAGGTCTCGACCTGGCGCAGCCCATTGACCACCATGTTAACGCTCCGGACCCTCATCTCACCACCGTGCCCAAGTACCACCCATCTCAGCCTGGCGCCTCAGGAACCCGACTAGGAAGCCGGCCAATCAGGCCAGGCCAGGAAGGGGCAGCGCCCCCCTGGAGGAGGGCCTCAGAGGCGGAAATCTCCCTCATAAGCGGCACTTTGCAGCCAGTGCTCACTTGACAGGTAAGCCTTGCATAGGCGGGCATGCTGCCCATCTGTGCCGGGGGGTCAGGACTTTGCGTTTCTCTTGCTCCAACTCCCCTCTCTGCGGGGACTATGCATGGTTTGACTTGGCGGGGGGTCCCAGCCCCCGGCCCTCTAATTTCCAGGTGGTGGCGGGGAGCTAGTCCTGGAACCCGAACATTTTCTGTCAACTGACGTGGCATGCCCAAGCTCCGCAGCCATGTTCTGAAACCCATCATTAATCCCCATACGTCGACCACCCAACGTTCCACCATCACTCGCACCCCCACCACCAACGCTCCAATCAACCCTCCTAACGGGGAGGGCATCCCCTGCATGGTTAACAACAGAGAAGTAGCTGTCCTCTGTCAAGGAGGGGGGTCCATGCGGCCTCACCCTTCTCATCATTTCGCCTGTTTCCATCAGGGCAGCTTCCACGGAGGCTCTCCACCCGCACCCTGTGCATACCTGTGCATGCTCAGGGAAGGCTCTCTCAGCCCAAGGCATTACTGTCTTATGTGTGGGTGACCTGTCATTCATGCCCCCTCCCTCATGCTCCACACCTGGCCTTTGGAGACTGAGAGCGCCGAACGTCATGGGGCCAGCAGCATGGCGGGAGATGGAAGGAGAGCCAGGGGGCGGAGCCATCACTATCGGCAGGGTGGCCGCCCCCTGCACAGGCACCCGGCCGCCTGGGAGCCGAGACGGGAGGCCACGATCGACATCTCTTCGTTGTCATCTGCTTTGCCCGCAGCTTTCCCCATCCTTCCAGTGACAGGCACTGGCCGCTATTTCCCCCATCTGAAACCCAGGCCGGTGACAAGAAGCACGGCTGGTGCCCTCCCAATGAGGCACAGACTGCCAGTGGCTCTCTGGGCAGGTGTCAGTCCTCGGCTTCCAGAGCAGGCCGCTGCCCCTGAGGACATGGAGGCTGGAAGCTCCTCCACCTTCCTTGTCCCCTCCCTGTATGGGCTCCAATCCCCCAAGGGGACGTTGCCTCCCCAGACAGGGGCTGCCTTGATATACAGCGTGTCCGGAGTCATGCCTTTGTGGCAGTGGCGCTGGTACGGGGTGGGGGCCGGGCCGCTACTCTGTCCACTTGCCCCCAGGCCCTCACATTGCCCCTAGCCGCCCAATGCCTTATTTTGTCGCTGTGCCAACACTGGATAGCGCCTGGGGACGTTTCTCCTGGGAGAGTGCACTTCAGTGGCTGGCCAGCTCCCACGGTGGCCGCATTGTGTGAGGAAAGGTGGAGAGGGCATGGCCTAGTGTCATGGCGCTGGCAGCTCTCAGTCATCCCTGTGGCAATTTGCATGGAGCCGCTGCTGTACTTTGGCGGTGTGCGGCTGGAAGGCATCACCTCCCAGTGCAAGCGGCGTTTGTGGGCAGGTGGCGTGCGGGGGCCCCCTCGCCCTGCACTCCCACATTCCCCAGCAGTGGGGCCACCATGACCATGACATGTCGGGCTGCCGTGTCCACACTGGCGGTCGCCTCGCTGATCAATCTGCCTCCTAGTTTCTGGCTGTCTTCCGAGCTTGGACGTCCCAAGCCAAAGCAGCTTGGGTTGCGCGGGGCCTTCATGGCCACCGGAACAGCCATCTGTACAGATGCGTCGTTCCCGTGTCTCACCCCATTTGTGGGAGACTTTTATATGCCGACCCATATAAAAAATAGGGCAGGTGAAACTGCCCGTCGGCCCTTGCCCCACCCAGCAGAGGTGTGCTCGCTCTTGCGTGGCACCTCCAAGCTCGGATGGTGGCAGACCCACCCCCCTCTTCAGGGGGCCCACCTCTTCCTTGGTGCAAAGATAGAGCTTGCAGCCACCCTCTCCCTGAACGTTCCCACTTCCCCCCTCTCGATCCCGCGGCTCACACACCCCGGCCACCCCCTGGCATCTGCCACCCCCAGCCTTCTGACAGCCCTGCCTACCATCATCTGAGAGGACAGCATGAAGGGGCTGTGGCCATCAGCACTTTACCACTCCACCCAGCACCATGGCCAGGTGATCTCGGTTCTCCTCTGTCTTCACCATCCCCCTCCTGTGCGTTCTCAAACTTCCCAGGGCAAGGTGCATCCCACAAAAGATGACCTGGCAGAAGGTGGTGCCTCCAGACTCATGCCTTGGTGGCAGAGGAAGGGGGCCGGGTCATTTGTATAGAGTCCCCGCCATCCTTTTCTGCTCACTCATGGCCGTCCTTTGCCTCGTGGTGCTACCGCCGCCAGCGCTGATATGGCCCCTCGCTGCCCCCTGTGCTGAGGACCCCCAAGTCCCCCAGGACTTGGTCCACCATGACATGTGGGTGTGCCGTTCCCACACAGGTGGCACCACCACTGCTCATCCCAGCCTCATGTGATCTGGCTGCCTTCCGAGCCAGGTGGTCCCACACATTCACTGCTGGGATCCCCGGGGCCTTCACGGCCACAGGAATGGCCATCTGTGAAGTCACGTTCCCGTGACTTGCCCCAGTGGCTGGAAGGATTCACGTAGTCCGGCAGAGTTTCGGCTGTCCTTGCGGTTAGCCCCGTAGGACGGCCGATCGCCGTGTTTCCCCCCACTCCCCTTTCACCTCCCCCCTCTTCAGGGGGACAACCTTTTCTATGGTGTAAAGACAGAGCACGCAGCTGCCCATCGGGAAAGGGTGGGCCTATTCCTGCCGCCCCCTGGCCCAGATCTTCCCGCTGCCACAGACGGCTTGGCTTCCTGTCCTGAAAACCTCCAGACTAACAAAGACTACAGTCCACAATAGCCATGCAGATTAGCTTTGGATTTCACACATTAACAGATCGCTTCAGGATACAATGGTTCCATATTAACATACCACACCCTCATTAGCACATTATCTTGATACAGGACAATGGTTAGCACATTACCTTTGTTACTTTTTGCAGGACAATGATTCTGCTCAAACCCAACCCCTTTCTGACTATATATTACTCTTCCTACACACTTGACACTGAGAGACACTGTCCTTCAGTGTTACTCCTCTGAAGATGCCTGCCACAGCTGCGGGCGAAATGTCAGGAAAGAAAATACCAAGACCACGGTCACACAGCCCGGATAACCTACAAGAACCAAGGAACTCTGACCATGAAAGCCTTCGACAACAATATTTTTGTTTATTTGTGAGCTTCTTTTGCAAAGCAGAGAAGGAATTTTGTTCTGGTTTTAGATTCCAGGAAACTGGGTTGTTGCATGAGGGGAGATAAGTGATCAGGAGTAGAAGCCCATCCCCTCCTTCTCCAGACTTGCAGTCTTCCTAGAGGCTGATCTATGCTTTCAGCCAAAGTACTGATAATACTAACCTTGAAGACCAAGGGCCAGACTCTGAATTAGGCAGCTTCCTGTGTTCAAATATGGAAAACAAAACAATGGCCCATAGATAGGTTTGCCAACCTCCAGGGAATGCAATCAAACAAAACTTGAGTGCTAAACAAGTAGTTAAACAATCAAAAAAGCACTACTGGCAGAAAAAAGCACAATTGATATGCCAAGTGAGTATATTTCAATCTTAGTAACAAAAGTTGTCACACAAGTAAACAAGCATCCAATGCTTATAACCAGAGCATTCCAGCCATAGCTACAAAATAGCTGGAGATCTTCTGCTATTACAACTGATCTCCAGCCGATAGGGATCAGTTCCCCTGGAGAAAATGTCCGCTTTGGCAATTGGACTCTATGGCATTGAAGTCCCTCCCCCAAACCCTGCCCTCCTCAGGCTCTGCCCCAAAAACCTCCCGCCGGTAGCAAAGAGGGACTTGGCAACCCTACCCATAGATTGGAAACCCTCAATTTACATTCTAATTCCAGAAAAAGAGACATCAAAGATTGCAGCAACTATGAACTGGCCGCAGCAGTTGCTGCAGGGATCCACTCCAGGCCTGGCCGGAATGGTGAAGTATGCCAGGAACAGCATTCCAAGGCTTGGTTCTGTCAGTAAAAGGCAGGGGGGGGCAGGGCTCTTTCCAGGCCTATTTTGGCCTTTGAGGGAGGACTCATTAGGGCCAGGCCTGGCTAGGGTTGCCAGCTCCAGGGTTGGGAAATTCCTGTAGATTTTCTGGTAGAGTCTTAGGAGGGCAGGGTTTGGGGAGGGGAAAGGCATCAGCTGGATATAATGCCATAGAGTCCACCCTCCAAAGCAGCTGTTTTCTCCAGAGGGACAGATTCTGTCATCTGGAGTTCAGTTGTAATTGTGGGATATCTCAAAATAAGTCCATATGCAATTGTTGACTATAGGCCATGCATTCAAATATTGATAGAGGTCTGAGGTCCTTAATCCATTGATTTGCCAAAAGTGGGTATTTATCTTTCCATTCTTGTAATACAAGTCTTTTAGTTGTAAAAAGGGCATGGAGAGTCCATTTTCATTGACCATTGGTTAGCCTCCAAGAGACAGACAGATATTTTAAAAGTACATAAGCATCCTCAAAAATCAATGAACATTCTAATGCAAAATAGATATTAGTAATAACTTCTTCCCAGAGAAACCGAATGACTGGACATGCACAAAGCAAAGGGATGAATTCTGAGAGTTACTGCACCAACAGTTAGATACTTTGCCAGCCTCCAGGTGGTAGCTGGAGATCTCCCACTATTACAACTGATCTCCAAGTGTCAGAGATCAGTTCCTCTGTAGAAAATGGCAGCTTTGGAATGTGGATTCTATGGCAGTATACCCCACTGAAGTCCCTCCTCTTTCCAAACCCCACCATCCTCAGGCTCCACCCCCAAAATCTCCAGTATTTTCCAACCCTGAGCTGGCAACCCTTGGTCCAGTATACACCTAACCCTACTTTTTCTCTGAATGTCACAACTTAAAATCCATGTGGAAAGCAGGTATAAACTTTAAGGCCACATACCATGCTTTGGCAAAACAGGGTGATCTAGCTCCTTATTCCAATCATTCCTGAACCTCTACACATCATATTTATTAATCAAGATCAAATACTGCATCTATTTTAAAATAAAAGTGGAATCCCTACACAGACCTCTTGCATCTCCTTTGTTTTTGGCTCTTATACATGATATTTTGTCTTTGAGAGTTGCCAAGGTAGTAAACATGAATATATCTCCTTGATACGACAGAATTAGCCCTGTAAGTTGTTTTATTTTATTCACCTAATAAATATTATTCCAATAACTGTAGATAGTAGCTCCCTGATCCTTAGAAAAAGGGGATCCTTAAAAGACTGCTAGCTTTTTGTTAGTAAATTGTATGGTCTGTTTTACTGTCTTGACTACAAAAGCCTAATACAAATATTTCATCTCACTGTTAATTCTTTCAGACTGATAAACTTCCTATCCTAAAACAAACATCTGTAAAGGCTTGATTTCTGAGAATGTATTTCTGGAGTACACTGGATGTTACAGAAACTATTCTAGGCCTACCTTTACAACACACCGTGTACATCAAGGGAGGATCTTGCAGGCATGGCAGTTCGTGATAAGAGCAGAGAGAAAGTGTGTGTGTGAGTGAGTGAGAGAGAGAGGGAGAGAGAGAGAGAGAACACCATATTTACTCAAAAGTTAGGTGACTTTGTACGTAAGCCCCCCCCCCCCAGTTGTTAATACATAATTTTTTTTACTGGACATAACTATAGCTTGTGTAACTTATATGCAAATGTAAGACAACCCCCCACCCTCTTTCTTGATGGCATATTAGGACAAAAACCTACTTTTGCATGGGTGTAAAGGCTGCATTCTTATTGTGAAATATTGTAATAACATGTTTATTTGCCAGGTCCCTCTTCGCCACCGGTAGGAGGTTTTTGAGGCGAAGCCTAAGGAGAGCGGGGTTTGGGGAGGTGAGAGACTTCAGTGCCATAGAGTCCAATTGCTGAAGCAGCCATTATCTCCAGGTGAACCGATCTCTATTGGCTGGAGATCAGTTTTAATAGCAGGAGATCTCCAGCTAGTGCCTGGAGGTTGGCAACCCTATGTTTATTTCTCCAGCCGAATGAAACCAAGTCAAACATCCAGGAAGACATGCATTTACAACACTCACTAGACTGTACCAATACAAATGCACATGGGAAACTTGGTTTGAAAAATGCCCTCATGCCAAAATCTTTCTGTGTGCATTGGCCTCTCACCGGTAATACAGCCCAATAACCTGAACAGATCTAACCAGGGCCAGTACTACCATTAGGTGAACTAGGCGGTTGCCTAGGGCGCAGACCTCAGAGGGGCACAGAACTGGCCTGAGGGGCACAGTTTTAAGCAGATTAGTTTCTTGAAAAAAAATGCAACTGGCAATTTATATATTTTTATTTTAAGATAAGTACCGCAACAGTGCTATGAAATACAATTATAACGTTTTATAAAAAAGTGTTGTGCTTTTATATTTTCTACAAGACATCTGTAATATTGGTTAGCAATGGGGGCACAAGTCGTTAGCCTTGCCTAGGGCACAAAAATGACTGGCACCAGCCCTGGATCTCACAGAAGAGTCCTGAAACCTATGTAAATCATGACCATGTAATCCTGCAATAAACACTCTGTAACTCTATACAAGTATTCCTGTTTTACATATAAGGATGAGAAAAGCTGTAGATAAGAGATTTTTTAAAAAAACCCACACGGGCATCAACTCCTGGAATTATTTTCATTTTAGATAAACTTTCAAATGCCAGTGAAATGATAGCATTGCCAATGTTTGTTTTAGCCAAGCATGTGGTATCATAGCAGCCTGTCACTCCCACTACATGTTTCTACTCCTACTGAAAGAAAGCATTTTCCAATGAGACTGAAAGAGATAGGAATTCAAGTTTCACAGGGTGTGAATAGGGTTGCCAACTCTGGCTTGGGAAGTCCCTGGAGATGTGGGTCAGTGCCTCAGGAAAGTGGGGCTTGGTGAGGGGAGGGAGCTCAGGAACACCTGGAGGTTGGCAATCGAGATGCAATTGAACATGTGTGTGTAAAGTGCCGTCAAGTTGCAGCCAGCTTATGGCGACCACATGGGGTTTCCAAGTCACGTGATTAAGCAGAGGTGCTTTGCCATTGCCTTCCTCTGCAAAGTATTCCTTGGTGAGAACCGAATTGAGAACTGACTATTGCTGTAGTGATATAACCATATAACAAGATGTGTACCAGGTTCTTTGAGTTCTCAGCTTTCATTTTTTTTAAAGTCTCTATCCCCTTCTTTTGTGGAGATGTAGGGGGAAAGTCAAATATCTGCAATGAAAGGGGCTAGAGACTTTTTTTAATGAAAGCTGAGAATGCAGAGAAACTGGTAGACATCTTATTATAACATTATATAAATATAATTATATGTAATCGCTGATTAAAAATTAAACTAAAATTAAACTGAAAAATTGCCTTCCTCTGCAAAGTCTTCTTTGGTGGTCTCCCATCCAAGTACTGACCCAACTTGGCTTCTGAGATCTGATGAGATCAGGCTATACCATTCCACATCCCTGCAAATGAACATAAAAGCCAGAAAAACGGCAAACACTATTATCTGTGTGGACTTGATATGTATTTGGATGCATGCGTCACGTGTGAGGGGTTATAGGATTGTGCCTGCTCCTATTTACTGGCCCACGTTCTTCCCATGCTTGTTCATAATAATTGGCAAAAGGTCAACTGTGCATATAAACAATATGCTCAGATGCTACATACCGTGCACAGTAAATGACTTGGATTCACCTGAGTTCTTCCATGAGCACAAGGTTTTCCGCCCACAGAGCATTACTTTCTTGCCTCATCTTTCCCCCAGCAGCCTGTAATGCCCCCCCCCCAGACCTTTTCTTAGGTCACAATTTGGGCTGGTGTAGGAGTCCAGAGGGTTGCACTATGCAGGCAGAAATCCTTGCACCTGTGGGGAAACTACAGTGCATCCAAGCCTCCACAATGAATGCATGAAGGGAGGGTACAAGAACAGTGGCAAATTCAGTGTACTTATATAATGTCTGCCCAGTCCTAGTGAAACAGGGATAGTATTATCAAAACACAATAACCTGACTTTACAAAACTGGCAACTCATTCTGGTGTCCCCGGAAAAAAAAGGGGGAGAATCGGCCTTTGGTTGGATAACGGTTAACCCCTCAGCCAATCCTTGGGCGATGACACGGCGGTCACTCCCCTACTATCCCACATTATATGGGTGGCTCAAACGCACGGGGAGCCTCCAGCAGCTACTTGCTTCGGACTTATAGTGGGATGGGCTAGCGTCGTGCGTTTGACTATCCAGTCTCAGATTAAAATATTGTGAGATAAGGGAGGAGCGAACCAAGAACATTCTGCCCATGCGTTAATCCCCTTTGTGTCCAGTCATGTATGTGGGATAACATAGTGTTGACTTATAGTTGTTACCTTCTACTAAGTGAGGAGTCTTCCACAAAAGGACCCGACTTTATAACTCTACTAGAAGAACGCCAATGGGAGAAATCCTCCTTTAGCAAAAGATTCCTCAGGGGAAGTAAATAGTTGCAGTCATCCTACTAATTGATTGTATCCTACCACTTTGGGTAACTGGCATTTTCCTTCACTTCAAATTTTTTTCCGCTTATGCAAGAAACCCTTCTGCTGGTGGAACCAGTCTTTTTTTGGTGGAAGAAGGCTCCTGGCACCTGAGGAATTCACCACTATTCGCTGGGGGGAGAGGTAGAATTCAACCACTAATCTTACACATTAAAAAAGGAAGTGAACACATGGTCCATCGAAGTCAGTATTGTCTACTCAGACCGGCAGTGGCTCTCCAGGGTCTCAGGCTGAGGTCTTTCCCATCACCTTCTTGCCCAGGCCCTTTAACTGGAGATGCCGGGGATTGAACCTGGGACCTTCTGCATGCCAAGCAAATGCTCTACCACTGAGCCACATCCCCTCTCCATGGCTCTCCAGGGTCTCAGGCTGAGGTCTTTCACATCCCCTATTTGCCTGGTCCCTTTAACTGGAGATGCCGGGGATTGAACCTGGGACCTTCTGCATGCCAAACAGATGCTCTACCACTGAGCCACGGCCCCTCCCCAAGTAAAAGCATACATGTTTTCTTAAGGCAGATTTAACTTTGAATATTACTTGTTTCACTCAGTCACGGCTCCTATATAGTCAGCATAACTCTGAGAAAGTCCTATTAACGTTAACCAAAGTATAGGTGTTTGTAAGAACAGATGAGTGCTGCTCTAATAAATTCATTTCTAGCATATATTGTCATTCCTGTTTGCAAATTAAATTTCGTTAAATTGTTTTGCGATAACTGATAATATAAAGAAAGAAGATCTGTGTCCTGAAACATCACACCAAAATTTCATAAATGTCTTTTCGTTGGGAATTAAAGCTGTGGGGTGGCGAAATGGTGCCGCTATCAGTACAAACTGCTTCTTCCCCAGGCACAAGGAATTAATGCTGCTCTTTCTATATTAACCACACACAGTTATGTTTAGAAAAGAGAGGAAAGTACTCACACTTGTTGCCTCTGAGCTGCTTTAGCGTGGTGTTCTTCACGTTGTAGGTTTTGTCTACAAACCTACGGAGACATTTGGCAGCTTGGTTAATCTGCCCGACAGGATGGAATGTGTGGTCTTGCACTTGTTGCTCTTTTATGTTTTCTAGAGGCCAGCGGCCCAGATCACCACGGCAACCAGGAAAGACGCTTGAGGCCTACCCGCTTCGCTGAAAAGTAAAGCGTGCCGTTGAGTTGAAACCAACTCATGGCGGCCCCATGGAATCCCATCTCATCGTTTTCAAGGGAAAAGATGAACAGGGGTGGTTTGCCATTGCCTTCCTCTGCATACTAGCCCCAGTTTCCCTTGGTGGTTTCCCATCCAGCTTAACGTCCAAGCTCTGATGAGACTGGACTAGTCTATGCTAATAATAACTAGGTAAAGGGTAAAGGTCCCCTGTGCAAGCACCGGGTCATTCCTGACCCATGGGTTTGACGTCACATCCCGACGTTTCCAAGGCAGACTGCGTTTGCGGGGTGGTTTGCCAGTGCCTTCCCCAGTCATCTTCCCTTTACCCCCAGCAAGCTGGGTCCTCATTTTACCGACCTCGGAAGGATGGAAGGCTGAGTCAACCTTGACCGGCTACCCGAAACCGACTTCCGTCGGGATCGAACTCAGGTCGTGAGCAGAGCTTTTTGACTGCACTACTGCAGCTTAACACTCTGCGCCACGGGGCTCCTAATAACAACTAGCTAACGAAATAAAAGAAGTACTTTATTTTATTAGCATTCTTTGCAACCCAGATTAGTAACTTAGTCCTTTAAGGTTTTATTTTAGAATTAAGTTACAGTATATGGGAACACAGGCACATATGTTGTTGTGAAATAACCTGTTAGGTATTTATGTCAGAAGAATGGGCTGTAGAGAGTCCCTCACTTCTATATGTTTGCACTTTCACATATATAGAAGAGCAGCATGCAAGAAACAGAATGGCCATTTACAAACAGGTTATCTGCCCTGGGTTCAACGCTGTTGGGAAAAGCATTTTTTTCTCCTTCCCCTCAGCATTGTGGTATGTTTGTGCACCTCCTAGGGTTCCCCCAGCTTTTCTCGGGTATTTCTCAAACCTGCTTTGCTGTGAAGATTTGAGAAAGACAGCAGTGAAGCACCCTGGATGGCTGCCATGGGAGGGGGGGTTTAAAACAAAAAATGGAATATTGCTATATTGCTATAACCCTAAAAAGATGTGTACCAGGGTATCAGCTTTCATTTTTTTAAAAAGTAAGTCTCTATCCCATTCTGTTGTAGAGATGTAAGGGGAAAGGCAAATATCTGTAAGGGACTAGAGACTTTGTTTTTTAAAATGAAAGCTGGGAATTCAGAGAAACTGGTAGACATCTTATTATAACGTTATATAAATATAATGATATTTAATTGCCATTGTTTTTTAAAAAATTGAAAAATCTCCAGTGGCTGGAGGGGATGGTGGAATAGCCACTGTTTGGGGGCTGGGGCTGGGAGATTGGGGATAAATCTGCTATGTAGAAACTCTGTTGCTGCTTTGCTGTACCAGCAGCTGCACCAGCAATGAGGAAAACACAAAAAGCTCATCCCCATGTGGAAACCACCAGCATTGGGCAGGGCGCAGCAGCTGAGCAGGTATGAATCCAAACCTCGACTGAATGCTAACCCCTCTAGGGTTATGCAGGGCAGGATTTTGAACATACCATACCCAGACAGGACCTGCCCTTGCTCTTCTGGCTCTATTGATTCATTAGCTCATGCCCTTTTGCAATGCCACTTTTATGAGGAACTTCGATCACATTATATATCTCCCCCTTTAACATATAAATCTAATGCCTCTGTGTCTGACAGAATGCCTTTTTTAATTAAGTGACAGGGATCCCAAGGCGACGTTGTCAGTGACAAAATTTATTTCAGTCCTTATATCCCTAAAACATTAGATTTACGCTGCTCAAGATCAATGGATCAAGGAGCTTCTAAGGGATAAAGGAAAGGAATCCAAACCTCCATACTGAACAGAACCACACTTGTGTTTCACACCTTTCAATGATACTGACATTGGAATTCCAGTAACTACTATGAACTACAATTCCCAGGGAATAATTTGATAAGGTATATGCATGTGGCATAATATCTCAAAAGTGTGCCTTATTGAGAGTGTGTTTGAGAAATCCGGAAATTGCCTTAGGATGGCATACTGGGGGAGTTTTTGTTCTGACCAACAGGTTAGAACAAAATAGCATTTGTTCCATTTGCAAGTCTTTAAGCACTATTACTATCAATCCAGTTCTTAATATGGCCTTCTCTGTTGGCATTTAAACCCAGAAGCTGGGGCCATGAACATGGCAGCCAGAGCTTTCCACAAACCTGACAAAAGCCCCAGGTTTGCAGAAAAGTCTGAAATCTTAAAAAAGGGGGAGATTAAACCTCCCCAAAATAATAGAAGCGGCTCCTCTACCTTTAAGAAAGGAGAGCTCAGTGTCAATTGTATTGTCAACTTCAAACCTTGGTTTCTGTCCGTCAAAGGCAGGGGAAGGGGCAGGGCCATTTCCAGGGCTGGTTTGGACTTTGAGGGAAGTCTCATTTGAGCCAGGCTTGACAGCAACCACCGGACAACTTGCTACCATAAGACTTACAAGACTCGGCCAGGTCCAGCTGCTCAATACTGTTGGACAGCAGCTACCCCCAAAAGCTAGAGTTTCAAACTAGGATCTGGGATGCCCAGATTCAAATCTCCCCTCTGCTATGGAACTCTCTAGGTGACCCTGGGCCAGTCTAGCCTACCTTGCAGGGTTGTTGTTAAGATAAAATGAAGGAGAGTGACGTAAGCTGATTGGAGTCCTTGCGGACAAAGACAAGGTATAAATGAAATAAATATAGCTGAAGGCGGGGGCAGATAAAAGGTAGGTTGATTGGTAAGGAGTGAAGGAAGCAAGGAAAGGGGAGAGGGTATGGGTGCTTTCAGGGAATGGAAGGAGGAAGTAGTGGGGGAAAGAAAAATAAGATGTTCTGCACAAGTCCTTGTGCACCCCCTGCTTGTTCTTTCAGGTGTCATGCCAACAGAGGTCACCAATGTTTCATAGAAAGTTTACAACGTTGAAAGTTTTGTGTGACTTTGTTCACTCAGCCCTCAATTCAGACCCATTTCATTTCAGCCCTGCTGGGTGCATAGATATTGTGATATGCTTTGAATCCTGGCTACAGTAAAAAAAAAATCAGTCATGGTATTTCTTTAAACAGTTATTTTAAAATACTGCATCCATCTGTCAGCTTATAAAGGGTGCCAGCAAAAAATGCACATAGGGGAACCAATAGCCCACGAATTCTGAAGGAGCTGGATGTTAACTATTAAGGACAGTGAAAACAAAAGGAAGCCTGTAGAAGAGAGGGTGCCCTGGCATTTGTTAGTATTATAGATGTTTGTGGAGCTATCTTGCCACCTTGTGGCTCAGTTTTGTTACACTTAAGTGAAATCCAAAGACAAAAGTTGTGTAATTCCTTTTATTATGAGCAATCAAAATTATGCACTATACTGTGTAAAGCTGCACAGTTTTATGTTTCACACTATTTTTGTGATATCTTGGTTGGATCTAATAACATTATTACATGTCTTTTGTTTTTGGAATTCGATAGCAGACCAACATGGTTACAAGCAACCTTTGAAATCATGGTGCAACTTATATTTCCACATATCTGCATTTTACATAGATTTCCCACCTACCCTTCCTATGGCAGTCCAAAATGCAATAGACAGAATGGAGAAGAGGAACAATTAAAAAAGTAAAGTTTGTCCTTTATAGTTATTTCACTATAAGGCATAAGGAAGGAACAGGAGATTTTTGACTTCCATTAGCATGAAAAATGATGGATTGAAGATCATGATGGGTAGCTATGTTAGTCTGTCTGTAGCAGTAGAAAAGAGCAAGAGCCCAGTTAACGCCCTAAAGACTAACAAAATTTCTGGTAGGGTATGAGCTTTTGTGAGTCACAGTTCACTTCTTCAGTTACAGAAGTGAAGAAGTGAGCTGTGACATGAAAACTCAGAAATTTTGTTAGAATCATAGAGTTGGAAGGGACCACGAGGGTCATCTAGTCCAACCACCTGCACAATGCAGGAAATTCACAACTATCTCCCATACACACACCCAGTGACCCCTACTCCATGCCTAGAAGATGGCCAAGATGCCCTCCCTCTCATCATCTGTCTAAGGTCATAGATTCAGCATTGCTGACAGATGGACATCTAACCTCTTCTTTAAAACCTCCAGGGAAGGAGCGCTTACCACCTCCCAAGGAAGCCTGTTCCACTGAAGAACCACTCTGTCAGAAAATTCTTTCTAATGTCTAGACGGAAACTCTTTTTATTTAATTTCAACCCATTGATTCTGGTCCGACCTTCTGGGGCAACAGAAAACAACTCGGCACCCTCCTCTGTATGACAGCCCTTCAACTACTTGAAGATGGTTATCATATCACCTCTCTGTCTTCTCATCTTCAGGCTAAACATACCCAGTTCCTTCAACCTTTCCTCATAGGACTTGGTCTCCAGACCCATCACCATCTTTGTTGCCCTCCTCTGGACATGTTCCAGCTTGTCTACATCTTTCTTAAATTGCGGTGCCCAAAACTGAACACAGTACTCTAGGAGAGGTCTAACCAGAGCAGAATAAAGAGCAGAGTAAAGTAAACATAGTGAACTTTACTATGCATGGAGGGGGGGAGAGCCCTTCTGGACCCCCTGACCCAATCATCACCAAACGTTTTGTGGGGGTTCATGCAAGGAATGTCCCTTGAAGCTACCCTGAAAATTTGGGAATTCTACCTCCAAAAACGACCCCACAGGAGCTTTGGGGGAAATCCCCATAGACTACAATGGGCCCGAATTTTTCAGCAAACCCGGAAATAAACTGAATACTGAAATTTACCGGTATGGGTATTTGGCTTATTCTGGGTTTACCAAAAAAATCAGGCCCAATAAACCTGAACCCGAAATTTACACACACAAAAAAATTGTACAACCCTAGTGGGGAGAGGCAATGGCTGTTGTTGTGTGGAAGCCCTGTTACAGCTGTGCTGTATTAGCAGCTGCAGCAGCAACCAATAAATAATAAAAGCCTGTCCCTTTGTGGAAAACCCTGTTCTCACAGATCTTCCAACATATTTTAAGTATACATTTCAGGTGCTCACAGCTCCAGTGAGGATTGGGTTCGCATTGGAAGGGTAAAAGGTAAAGGTCCCCTGTGCAAGCACCGGGTCTTTCCTGACCCATGGGATGACGTCACATCCCGACTTTTACTAGGCAGACTTTGTTTATGGGGTGGCTTGCCAGTGCCTTCCCCAGTCATCTTCCCTTTACCCCCAGCAAGTACTCATTTTACCGACCTCGGAAGGATGGAAGGCTGAGTCAACTTTGAGCTGGCTACCTGAAACCAACTTCCGTCGGGATCGAACTCAGGTCGTGAGCAGAACTTGGACTGCAGTACTGCAGCTTACCACTCTGCCCCATGGGGCTCCTTCATTGGAAGGGAAACAGGTTTAATCTGTCCACCCCCATATGGTTTTGCTTATCAAAATTAGCCTCCCCAGGCTGACATTAGCGCTGAAAAAACAACAGGCTTCTATTTTTTGGCCACCTTCTTTTCTTTGAGGGTGATTAACAATATGTGTATGGGGGGGTCAGTTCTCAGTGGTGAACTTCTCAGGAAGGAAAGAATTAACCTCTGTGCCAGTTTTATCTTCATTTTTAACATAGTAGGAGGATTAGATCACAATTCTCCCAACATTTAATGTGTTTTGATCCTGAGTCAGTTTTGCTGCAGGATGAAAGATGAGTTGGTTAATTTTTAAATTGTAAGCGCTCCCTAGCTAAGAACGGAATGTTTCACTATAACATGCTTTAAATGCATAGCATTCCTTTACATTGTACGGAGAGGTCTCTTTTGTGTAATTTCACTATCATGTCTTCCCATGCTCTGAAAAAAATATAAGCAAAATAATCCATATGCAATAGGGAAATGGTCCAATGATGGACACTGCAGAGGAGCAAGTTAATACTGGTTAATAATAAGCTGCCAAATATGCAAACCAAGCTAACAGGAAAAAGAGAAGGAAATTTCTATTCCTTGCTAATCCTTTCCAGGTACAGGGCTTTTCATTTATATAATCTCTCCTTAATCCAGACAAATGCTTAATCCACCCCAAATCCAGGAATAATTTGGTCACTTGTTTATTTCAATTGAAAAGACTTTTGATAAAATCCAATGGAATTGTGTATAATACCACTTTCTAGTGGTATCTCTCCTGCCTGCCTCAGACTAGGAAAGTGATTCAGGACAGGCAGGGAGATAGGGTGGTACACTTAGCCCGAGCCATTTCATGTAAAAAAGAAGTTGCTTAAAAAAAATATGTAAAGATTATATTGATCGATTACTATTCATGGGAATAATACCACACATTGAAAACCCAAAGCAGTTAATAAAACAACAAATCTATAAAATTATTCACATGAAACAGTTTCTTAAAACCACCTCACGCTTATTGTGGAATGCCAGAGGTGGCTGAGGAGATACTTTGAATTACCTTGTCCATGAATGAGAGACTTGAAAATGGCTGGCCATTCTTTAGATCATCAAGATCCACTCAAGGATCTGATAATATCTCTGATAATACCTGCAACAATTATAATTACCTGCAATAATTATCTCTGATAATACCTGCAACAACTGGAGTCAGTTTCTTCCTTCAAAATTTTACTAGCTAGGATAAACTGATGCCAAGAACACATGTGTGCTCTCTCACTTTTCCAAGTAGCTCAGGCAGAATATACTGGAACAGAACCAAACAATTATGACAAATTGGTGTCTGTTACACCTCTGGCCTAGACTATGCTTCAGCTGTGGCATCTACCTGGGACCAAATGAGCTTGATGTTAACAGAGCAGAGCTTTTCAAATAGGTCACAATTAAACGGGCTGCCAAGGTTTCTGCCTCCAGGCTGGTGATTCAAGAATGTAACAAACCATTTGCCACCCACAAAAGCTTTGCAGAGTGAAGCTGAGCACACACGGTATTGAATGATGGCCATTTCCTTGTACCAGAGACAACGGATGTCATTCTGAGCAAATCAGTTGAGCATAAGTACCATGGAAATTAACTGGATTTCAAATTAATTTTGTAACCGTGTGTCACTAGGTGGCAGGATTTCTCTCAAAATCTGGTTCACGTCTTGGTTTCTCCATAGAGTTGTGGTGTCACCAGTAGATCAGAGTCAGCATCTCGGTTTATTCATGCAGGGGAGTAAGATGGTAGAAAGTTGAGGCAAAACAACAGACCGCACCGCTCGAGGCAGAAAGTGGTGGATTCCAGCTTTGAATGTTTCTTTGAAAAAACATATTCTCTTCAAATACAAAACTAGCACAGCACAGAGAAAGATTCTTCCTAATCCTTTTGCTTGTATGATCCAGACTGAATAATGATCAGAAATAAATATTTACACAACTATTAATCAATTATTACATCACAAAAAGTGCTGAACACGCTATACGTTTTGGTAGGAAGGGGCTGTGGCTCAGAGGCGATATATCTTTGGTATCTCCAGATACAAGGCTGAAGATGATGACAAAGACCTCTACCTGAGACCCAGGAGAGGCACTGCCTGTCTGAGTAGACAATACTGACCTTGATGGACCAAGGGTCTGTTTCAGTATAAGGCAGCTTCATGTGTATTCAGTAAGAGTAAATTGGGCGGAGTTAACAAAAAAAAATGTTAGGTCACAGGAAAGCTACACATTTTCTCTGTTGTAGTTTTATGACAATACTGAGAATCTTTTACTGAAGTACCCATTTGCCACACCAGATTGCAGATGCCACTATATGCATGATAGAGGCAAGACAGTTGATCCTATTTTGGTTGGTTGGTTGGTTTCTTCTTTATTTAGATACCTCTTGGGTGCAAATTGAACGACTATTAGGACATTCAAAGATACAATAGCCAAGGTGCAATGGATGGCAATCACAATGATGTAACAATGTGGCTAGACCAAAATTTAGAATATTATTAATCAAGTTCCCTCTCAAATTATGATATTAGCCTATAAGGCCACTATCATATGCTTGTAGACTGCAATAATAGGAAAATAGGAAAGATTATATCTTTGACAGAAAGCTCAAGGAAACTGGTTATTCCATTCTGGGCCACACTAGGCATTACAGGTAGACACATGCAGATTCTGGTGGCTGTTTTTAATCACTTCCCAATGAATAATCAGGAGTTTCCTTGTGTTTTCAGATTCAGGTTCTATACCTTTGCTGAATGTGTCATTTCACTTATATGTCATCAGTAGTATTTTTATTATTGGGACCCACAGAAAGAAATTCCTAGTGAAATTCTTTTTTCAACTCTTCAAATCCTTATGATTTGTCTGACATTGCTGAGTCTGTACAGCCAGGGTATGAGCTTTCGTGAGTCACAGCTCACTTCTTCAGATACATATCTGAAGAAGTGAGCTGTGGCTCATGAAAGCTCATACCTTGCCAGAAATTTTGTTAGTCTTTAAGGTGCTACGGGACTTTTGCTCTTTTCTACTGCTGTTGACAGACTAACACGGCTACCCATTGTGATCTGTACAGCCAGTTACAGAAGAATTTAATGAAGGAAGGCTGAATCATTTATTTGTGACTGGATGTATCTATTGTTTGTTGTTGGTTGGGTAATAGGGAAGGATTTAGGATCTCAGAAGCAAGCAAAATGCCAGACCAAATGTCTTGTGGATCCCCACTAGACAGATCTGTGTGTATTTTTGGTTACCATATTTCAAAAAGGACATTGCAGAACTAGAAATAGTACACAAGAGGGCAACCAGATGATAACGGGTTGGAGCACTTTTCTTGTGAGGAAAGGCTGTGGGATTTTCAGTTTAATAAAGAGACATCTAAGGGGAGGCATAATAGAAGTTAATAACATTATGTATGGAATAGAGAGAGTGGACAGAGAGAACTTTTTTGCCCTGCCCCAAATTACTAGAACTTGATGGCATCCATGAAGTTGATGGGCACTAGATTCAGGATGGACAAAAGGAATTTTTTTTACACAGCAAATGATTAGAATCTGGAATTTGCTGCCAAAGGATGTAGTGATGGCCACAGGCATAGGCAGTTTTAAAAGGAGATTAGGTAGATTTATGTAGGATAGGTCCTACCAGTGGCTACTAACCATGGTGACTAAAGGAAACCTCCACATTCAGAGGCAGTAAAGTTCTGAATACCAGCACCAGGAGGCAACATTAGGGGAAGGCCTTGGTCTCTGTGCCCTGTTCTTGGCCCTGCAGAGTGACTGGTTGGTCACTGTGTGAGAAAGGATGCTGACCTAGATGGACAACTGTTCTGATCCAGCAGGGCTCCTCTTACTTTCTGTAGCACTTAACGGGCAGCATAGTTGCACCATTGGGTGGTAACAAGAAAAAAGAATGTAATGACAACATAGCCGCTCTGAGCTCAGTCTCGGCCGGGGAGAGCGGGGTATTAAATTGAAACAATAAGTAAATAATATCAGCAGAGGGCACTATGTAGCCTGCTTTGCTGCCTTTGACAGTTGGTAAGAGAGCAAGAGAAGCCTCTGTAACTTCATTTTGTTAATTTTTCAAGAAAAAATTGAAAGCTAAAGCAAATGTATTTTTTTTTAAAAAAAATCAAATTTATATCAGCATTTACACTTGGGTGATAAAAATTTCAAAATGTTTGTTCATGTCAAGATATATGGCAAATCATAGATTGAATAGGATCTTATGGAAGTACACTAGCACTAGTTTGAAGTACATGTTTGTCAGCTGCTAGTGGGTTTTTTAATCATACTGTGAACTCAGTATCACAGGAAAACTCAAGGAAATAGTTTCTACAAGGACTTCTGTAAATTCTCTGTTTGCAAAATGTTAGTTAAATATTTTACATGGGGTAAGCAGAAAGATAGCCGTTGAGAAATATGGTGGACTTTTTACCATCTACAGCATCAAAACATTACCGAGCACCAAATTTTAAAAATAAATTATTTTTTAATGCTGAATAAAAATGAAATTTATGCTTCATTTCAGGGAGAGGCACAATACCAAGAGTGCTCCATGGTTTTTTTTTTGGGGGGGGGGGAAATGGAGTATGAAATAATGAAACACATTTAACCTGGGCCATTGATTGAAAGTAGCAAGCACCTTGTTTCTGATAATGAGAAGGCTCTTGAAGGTATGTGATATCAATGGAGAACACAGGTGGGGGCATGAAATATTCAGGTTATTTTTTCTAAGAACCCATTCCTGAAGGGGGGAGCAAAGCTCCTTAGGAGCTGGCATGACCCCATGCTGGCATAGGTGCCACCTTATCATGGAATAAGGTGGCACCTACGCTGGTGTGGGGGCAAACATGCTGGCATCCGGGAGCCACCAGCCCCTGCCGCCAGCGCAGCCATGCTTGGCAGGGCTTTCCCGGAAGCCAGCACGGAGGGGCGTTTCTGGGGAAGTTGCTGCCGTTAGGCAGCTTCCTCACCCCTTTTGCCCCAGGAATGCCCCCTCATGCTGCAGCGGTGCCCAGTTGGAGGCAATGGGGGATGAGGTGGAACTCGTCTGGTGCCTTCTTAGGAACCACCCCCAAAGGGGACACCCTTAAGTTATGTAGTGGAGGGGAGTTAAATGGGCCTGCCACCAGCCCCGCCAGCCACTCTTTCTCAATTTTGGTTGCCACAATGTCCAGGAGTTCCTTGGCTGATTTCAAGTCATTAGCGTCCATGGGAACTCCGGGGCCCATGAAAGGGATGCAAAAACCAGATGAGAACCCCTCCCCTATGAATTTTGCTGCCCTGCAGTTGGGGTATCTCTCCAGCCATGGCCATAGAGCCTTCAATTTTACGGGGGTAGTGGTGAGTACCATCCATGAAATGAGATTACTTCCCTCCTGATGCAGCTGCGCCGGCTCCCCCATCTCTCTGGACAGGGGGCCGCCCCCCAAAAGGGCTGTGGAGCCCTTGGGCAATTGGATTTAGGGTGGCCACCGAAGCAGGATTCGCAGATATACTCGAACTTGCACTTAGTGCGATTACAGCAACCCTGACCAAACTCCCAACACACCCTCCTGTGGGATTCCCGGCGCTGAGCCCATCTACCCCCTTTTCCAGAGTCCGGACTCCCTTTTACGTGAGGGGTTACCAACATAGACCAGAGGTGGCTGTCTATGTGACCCCAGCGCCATTGCTCATTATGTGAGGCCCTCTTACGAAATTCTTCGTCATATTCCAATGCTGCAGCCTCCCCCACCAGGGCGTGAGCTTTTATAATGCAGTTATGGTGGGAGAGGAGGTGCCATGCCTGTTTTGGGTAGGTGGCTGCCACCACTGCCATGTAAACCCCCAAACCAGCAAGCCACTTCTCGAATGTCCTGTCCCTGGGATCCACCCTTATTTTCTTGGGCTCCTGCTTCCCTGACATTCCTGCCCTCAGAGACCTCTGGCTTTATAAGGGATAAGACATCCACGTAGTAGCCATCGAGGATCTGATCCTGCAGATCCTTAGGCAGATGTATCCCAGGCGGGTTATCCCTGGATACACAGGTTGACTTGTATGGGGGACCCCCTGGCCTCTTATTACTATCCCACACATTTTTGGCCCGCTCCTCCCTGTCCAGCCTCTCATCCTCTGCCTTTCTACGGAGGACCCACCCAGGCAGACCAGGGACGTCGGCTGCCACCCTTCAATACCTTGCAGAAGCCCCATCTGACTCTTCCCTGAAGAAGTCTCACCTGTGGTTCCCCCGCTGTCTGAGTCCTCCCCACCTTGACGCCCACTCTTGCAGGTTGACTTGCCCTTGCGACCCTTCCCTTCTTGCAGGAACAGGAGCTGCTGGAATCCGAGCTACCAGGACTGAATGGTGATGAGTTGCCCCAATTCTGCCGGGCTGCCACACCTGCCGTGTGGCCCCTGGTTGCTTGCTGCTCTGTCCTTGCTGCCTCACCGTCTCCCATCGAGCTGCTCGTTGCCGCCTTCAGACATGCCATGTCCTCAGCAAGTTGTTTCACCAACCTTGTGAGGCCTTTGATGGACGAGTCCTCTGTGGTGCCACCTGCCTTGGATCCAGACACAGGTGCAGGCCCCTTCTCTTTTGTGGGGGCTCGCCTGCCACTTGATGTGTTCTTCTGGCCCCTGGGGCCAATGCCACCCAAGATCTTCTGCTCCCTCCAGCCTGTCCCGTGGCTCTAGGAGGCGAGATCTCCCGCCGCCTCCCTTGGGGATCCTTGCTGCTTCTCTTGGGTGGCATGCTTGTGCTAGCTCCTTTGATTACAGCCACAAAATGAAAAAAAGGCACAGTAAGCCCCGCCAATAGCCTGGGCTAATGCCGCAGCCAGAGGGACCTGAGTGAAAACCTCAGGTCTGTTTTTCACCTGGCTGGGCAGAGCTAGGGAGCCTGGGCCCTGATTGGCCCGTTTGAATGAGGTTGGGAGAGCCAGCGCCCCGCACAGGCCAGCTGCACGGCCAACCTCCACCATTTCCCCCCACCCACCAAGGCGAGCGGGGAGAAGCCGGCAGCACAGGGCCCGATGCAGCGGTGGAGGCAAGGAGGAGAGAGGCGCACAGGCGGCGGCCCCATCCCAGCCTCCCAGCACACATGCGGCAGCAGCACGGCTGGGAGGAGCGAGGCGCCGGCAGCGGCCTCATCCCGACCTCCTGGCCCACCCACATGGCAGCAGTGCAGCTTGGAGAAGCGAGGTGCGCCAGCAGCGGCCTCGACCCCGACTCCCCCGCCCATGCATGCAGGCACAGTTGGGAAGACACCGGACCTCCGTCTCCCGGTGATCTCCGTCTCCCGGTGAGGCGCCACAAAAGTGGCTCCCAGTGAGTGGGGTGTGGGAGTCGTTTCTTCCAGCTAGAGAAAAGCTCTACCATGGATTCCTGTCTATGTACTCGTCTTAAATTAGGTTAAAATGTCTAGAAAGATTGTGCTATCCCCTTTTAGTGCTGTTGTGAATGTTCACTGTTCTTATATATGATCGAGCTTATATACAAGAGAGCTTTTGCATTTCACTGCTATCAATCCCACTGTTTACAAGTTTTTCACTGTATTTCCAAGGGCACACTTCAGGCTCATACTACACAGGTATGCCAACGAGGTGTAGTGGTTAGGAGCAGTGGACTCTAATCTGGAGAACCGGGTTTGATTCCCTACTCCTCCACATGAGCGGCAGACTTTACTCTGATGAACTGGGTTGGTTTCCCCAATCCTACACATGAAGCCTGCCGGGTGAACTTGGGCTAGTCACAGTTCTCTCAGAACTCTCTCAGCCCCACCTACCTCTCAAGGTGTCTGTTGTGGGGAGAGGAAGGGAAGGTGATTGTAAGCCGGTTTGAGACTCCTTTCGGTAGAGAAAATCGGGGTATAAAAAACCAACTCTTCTTCTTAATGGTATGATTTGTTTAGTGTATTAGCCCAGGGGCCATAGCAATTAATACAATTATAATAATCACCACACATACAACTAATAAAAAAGCATGACATCTTAATTATTCCAGTTTTAAAAGTACATAATCGAAGTCTTCTTCTACTTCTACTTCTACTTCTACATAGAGACCCATTGTATCAGCCTTCCAATATTGTTAACGGAAAAATATCCAAATGCACCTCAGTTAAAAAAAAGTTCAAAATGTGTTAAATCAGTAAAATAAGCCAGAAGAGTCAAAGGAAAAGGAGAAAACTGCTCATAAGATGTTGTTCTCAAAATAGCTAATAATCCATTACTATTTGAAGCACTCGGATCTGATCATCTTTGTTTTATTAATGATTTAGCTGTGTAAAAATTTAGCATCCTCCCTCAAATATTCTTCCAAGAATCCCAGTTTAGCAACTAGGCTCAACCTTGCCAAGAAAAGACTTTCATCTCTCTCAATATTAAAAAATCTGAGGGATCACAGAAATTTCAGTCAATAATTAACAGCTGCTTTATAAATCAAATCCATTATCTGAAACTGAAATAATTCAAATCTAACCACAACCAAAGCTGTTGAAGGTGGAACTCCTAACAGCAAATGAGCAAATTTGGTTTGAACCACTTCTATTGAAGATTTCCAGATGCCCTTAATAGTACTTGGGATTGAAGCTTTAAAAAAATCTAAGATAGTGGCTACCTATTTTAAGGTACATCTACCAGACCAGAGACATGGCCAGCCACTTCTTGGGCTGGGGACAACCAGCAAGTTTGTATTTGCTGAGCGTAATGTTCTCTGGGGAGCATACCAGGAGAGGCGGTCCCGCAGATACGATGGTTCCAGATGGTACTATAATAAATACATATAATCTAAAATAAATATATACATAGTCGCTTATTCAGTTCCCAACATTTCCATCTAAAAATATATCAGGCAGCAGGAGAGGGAAGCACCTTCCTCTGAGACCCTGGAGAGCTACTCCTACAGTAGTCATTTGGGGGCTGTAGAAACCAATGATCCAACACAGAGTAAATCAGCTTTATGTGATCCCATGATTGGGGAGTTTAGTCATGTTAATCACAGACTAGGACAGATTCTTGGAACTGAATTGCACCCTTGAAAATGGGTGCTCTGTGCTCTGGCAATCGCCTATGTGCCATTAGGGACTTTGCTTTATTCAGACAATGTGTCAAAGAGGACTTTCTTTCTAAACTATACATGCTTAATTTGTGTTATTTATTCAACACATATTATCTTCATTAAATATCATAAAACCACAAATTATATTGATGTGGCACAACATGTAACTGGTTAATTATCAATGTATTAAATAGTAAATTGAGTGTGCCCTTCTAAGCAGAGTTATGCTTTTCTACACACTTTGGTTTAAATGAATTTAGAAGGGTGTAACTCTTTATTTAGAAAATTTGTGTATCACCTCTCCTGGCCTGAGGTGGCTCACAACAATAAAACAAAACCAAGCTGGCAGTAAAAACACTAAAAATAAATCATACCAATAAGCCAATCCAAATCAATAAAAACATTCTAATAAAAACAGCTAATAAAAGCAATGCAGGGCATAATACCATATAAAATAAAGCAGTTTAAAATGCTATTGATAAAACAGTTCTCTGGCTAAGAGCAGACTGTAAAATATTTAACAATATGGAACCCTTAGATAAAACTCTGGGCATAGAGAAATGTTTTGGACTTGTGTCTAATGGAAAAATAAAGCAGGTACCAGGGAAGTCTCAAAACGGAGGGCATTCCAAAGGTGAGATGCAACCATTGGAAAAAGGCTGGTCTCTAGTTGCCGCCTGTCTTACCTCTGCAGGCGGGGGGACAGAGAGAGGAAAATCTCAACCGGTGGACTGGACAACATGTAATCTTACCTAGGACTGCACTGTAAAACATTTTAAATGTGTTGGCATTTTAAAGACATGTCTTGAGATTATTTACACTAGCAAATAAATTGTAAATATAATTTATAATAGAAAGGTGGGGTACAGAAAATCCACGTGCTACCACTCCTCTGCTCAAATTGCAAATTGTGAGCAGCACGCTCAAACACTTGAGGGGGGAAATTCACTTTTTGTCAAAATCTCAACGTTGTTCTAAATAATATTGCATATTTGTGCATTCTTGCACTGCTTTTGCACAGCAACAATGAGCTCTACCCTAGAGAAGGGTTGGGCCAGGGCAGGGTACCATGAGGATGTGGCCAACCATGAGGATAAAAGCCCAGTTAGGCAGAACTGAGAAGGACCCCCTAATGGCAGCCCATGGAGTCCTGGAAACAGGACTGACAAGAGGAGAAGGAGGGACAGGAGGATATTTGGCTCTTCCTCCCCTCATGGTCTGACGGTAGGGTTGCCAGGTCCCTCTTCGCCACCGGCAGGAGTTTTTTTGGGTGGAGCCTGAGAAGGGCGGGGTTAGGGACGGACTTCAATGCCATAGAGTCCAATTGCCAAAGTGGCCATTTTCTCCAGGTGATCTCTATCGGCTGGAGATCAGTTGTAATAGCAGGAGATCTTCAGCTGGTTCCTGGAGGTTGGCAACCCTATCTGAAGGATTGATGCCAAAGGCACGAATCCTCGGCAGTGCCTTCCCCACCATGTGGCAGGAGGATGAGAGGTATGGACTATCTAGGTCCAAGGGCCTTCTTACAAATATACTACAATTGATTTCTCTAATCTCCTCAGGAATTTCACAGTAATTGCCATCCTAAATCGTTCAAAACCATATATACCATTTCTCAGACATTGTGAGAAGTTCCATGAACCATAAAAAAGTTCAGCACACAATTGCAACATTATAGTTTTGAAAATATATGGAAAAACGTCTACATTTATATTCTTTTCAAATTTTAAGCATGATAAATAAATGTCTTTTTCCTTTTCAATTCCAGGACTACATTTGAATTTATAATGGTTTGTTGCCATGGCAAAATCTATAATCCTTTACTTTGATGCAAATGTATCCTTATAGGGGAAAAACGTATACAGCGATGTTTATTTGCTCTGCTTTGACGGCTGTAGCTGTACAAGTGCTCTAGAAGATAAAATGAGTTGATTCACTGAAGGTATAGCGTCACAAAGACATGGGAGAGGAGTGTCAGCACTGGCCGCGGAGGAGAAAGGCCTCCAGTTGCAGATCCCAGCCTTCTGACTGTTTCATCTCAATGACACTTGTGAAGTGAATCTTATGTGGAGTACACTGCGGTGGAATATGCTTGTGAGGTTGACAAAAGGAGGCTTGGTATGTCAGATGGAATCCTGCTTAAAGAGGCTGGGGAAGCTGCCTATTGTCTCCAGCTCGTGCTATTAAATGTGGGATTAAAGAGGAAACCGCCTCCGCCCTGGCTCATTGGGCCCATTCAGAGTGAGCCTGTTCCAAAAATTATTGACAGGGGTGGCTTCCATTCAGAGCCCCAGCTGACATCACCAGCCGCACAAAGGGACTTTAGAGGGTTTTAATTAAAACCAGGTAATGGAAGGAATCAACCAGCACTGACACTGCACAAATGCCACCAAGGATCTAACACAAGGGGGTGGGGGAGAGACATATGGCGGGAAGGCCAATCTCCTTGCTGCCCGCTACTGTGTTATCTTCAACCAACGGCTGACATTTGGTTATGCTGAACATTAGGAGTTGGCTGCCTGTCTCCTGCTGTCAAACGTGGGCAAACGGATCCTCAGCACTCTGAACTAAACCTAAGACGTGAAAGCAAATTCCACTGTCATCACTTTCTGTGAACTCACCTGATTTTTTTTTTCATTCCCCCTTCCTTCCAATCACTTTAAAACTTGGCATATGTATATATTAAAAGGGGGTTGTGGTTTGCAGATAGGCTATTCACCCTTTTGGACTCAGTTAAGTCCAGGGTTTCCACAACATTATTGCTGGAAAAGCAAGTAAATTTCACAGCAAAGAATGCTTTCTTCCATCTTCAGACCTGGCCTATCTGCCCATGTGGATCCATGCAATGGAAACCTAGTGGCTAGACTACTGTAACACACTCTACATGGGTCTGCCCTTGAAAACAACTCAGAAACTCTGGCTGGTGCAGAACACTGCAGGTCAATTATTACCGTATCTGTAGCTAGCAGAATATATATTTGACACGTATTCTGCAGTCACTCTATTTTTCACTGATTAGTTGCCAAGTTCAATTCAAGGTATTGCTTATCACCTGCAAAGTCCTTGATGGGCTAGGACCTGCATATCTGCAAGACTGCCTCACCTGATATGCTCTATTGTGGCAGTTCTGCTCATCTGAACAAAGCCTTCTGAAGGTGCCACCCTGTAAATTAATAAGAATGACATTCACCTGTACCTGAGCTTTTGCTGTTGTTGATCCCACCTGGTGAAAAAGCATGCCTGTTAATGTCAGGGAGGCTCACATGCAGAATGTGTAAAACTGAATTATTCATAAAGGCATTCTTATAAAGTGAATACGGCTGCTGTTAATTTTTTTAAAAGTTTTATTCATTTTTAAAAGGGGTACAGAAAAGGAAAAAAGTGAGGGGACAGATGGGGGAAGGTTGTACAATTCGTTGTGTATCTGTGCCCGTCAAAACCCCTCTACATTTCTGCTTTGGTTGTCATTGTTACTATTGTAATCGGTCTTTTTGGAGACATGGGGGGAGGGGGAGGGGTAAAGCATTGGGAGTAGGTGAGTGGTACTTGTGTTGTGAACCTTCAAACCTCGTCTGGTTTTGCACTTAGTAGTGCTTCATGTTGACCTCATTATTAAGTTTTTTTGTTTTGTTCTGAGATGCTGTCTCTCTGTAGTAGATGTGTAGTCTGTCTCATAGTAAGGATCGCTGGTTCTTTCTGCTGTGCCCCGGGTGCTATCCTAGGTGCACTGTCGTTGCGGTCTAATTATAGCCTAGATCAGTTCCCATCCATATTTTTCGTAGAATGATCGCCATTTTTGTTAATGCTCTTTCATTTGTGTGCCGTGGATTAAGTTTGTCAGTCTTGCCATTGTTGCGTACGCCATCATTTTTGTAATCCCAGCGAGTTTATCCCGGCCTCTCCTCTGTCCCCGGTCGGGGGGCTCGCGCCCTAATCCTCCTCTCGCTCTCGCTGTGTGGCAACTGGCCAGGCGTGTTCCCCTTCTGGGTCCCTTTCTCTAGTGTTGCCACTGAGATCTTAGTTTCACTTTTGCGTGGCCGCCATTTTTGCTGTCTTTCTATGCCTCGTCCCCATGCCCCTTGAGGGATTCTGGTTTGAATTGCCCCAAGGGTTTACCATTGTTGTTTTTTTCACTCATTGATCCAGAGCTGTTGGACGTGGGTCGCAGGAGAGACGTCTCCGGTTCTCCCGGAACGAAGGAGGGTGAGCGGGGGGAGGAAATGGTGGGTGAAGTGTGGCCGGCCAGGAGGGCCAATGCAATGCTGGTCTCTCCGAGCTCGCTTCGCTGCTGGGACCCGGCCTCCCAGATTCCAGCCTTCGGGACCTTGGTTGCATCCTGCCGCGGCTTCTAGCTGATTGGGAAGCCCGTCCTTGCCAGTGCGGTGGGGAGCGGTCGGCGTGCGTCCTACTGGCCGACAGGCTGCTGTTAATATTAATGGAATTTAAGACAGTCTTTATCATTTATATTACCCTGTGCTTATTGCATTAATCAATTTATCTGATTCTTAAGGCAACCCTATTTATGAATACTTAAATCTGGAGATTGGTGCTATGGGCAGACAAGATAGATCTTTCTATAACTTGAGATAAGCCCCAGGCTTGCAGGGGGGAAAAAATCTGAAATCTAAAAGAAAACGACACACTGGAAGGTTAAAACCTTCCAAAAATGATACAAGCAGCACCTGTAGCTTTAACAAACGAATGCCCATTGCTTGGCAATGGGCTTTTCCACATTTTCTTTTTCCTTGCTTCTAAGTTTCTGTTTCTTTGGGGTGGGGGTCAATTCCACACATGTTTTGCTCCCTCTAGTGGTCGATTTGACATCAAATAAGTTTATATCCAGTGTAAAAACCTGCAGTTTAAATCTGCAGGGAGATGTGCGGGATTTGGGTTGCCAACATCCAGGTACTAGCTGGCGATCTCCTGCTATTACAACTGATCTTCAGCCGATAGAGATCAGTTCCCCTGGAGAAAATGGCCGGTTTGGCAATTGGACTCTATGGCACTGAAGTCCCCCTTCCCCAAACCCCGTCCTCCTCAGGCTCTGCCCCCCAAACCTCCCACTGGTGGCGAAGAGGGACCTGGCAACCCTATGGGGGATATAAACTTGTTTGATGTCAAATTGACCACTAGAGCGAGAAAAACATGTATGGAACTGAACAACCCCTCAGAAGAAACAGGAATTTACAAGCAAGAAAACTGAGAATGGGGAAAAGCCGAAAATCTCCAGCTTTCAAGGCTTGGTTTCTGTCAGTAAAAGGGGGGGGGGCAGGGATTTTCCAGAACTATTTTGGCCTTTGAGGGAGGACTTATTGGAGCTGGGGCTTGCAGCACCCCCCCAGAAAACTTGCATGACTCAGCCAGGCCCAGCTGCTTGCTACTGTTCAAAAGCAGCCATGTCACAAAAGCTAGTGTTGTGTAGCATTTACATTTTCAGATTAGGATTAGTGAGACCCAGGTTTGAATCCCCACTCTGCCATGGAAGCTCACTGGAGGACTTTGAGCCATCATACACTTTCCGTCTAACTGGCCTCACAAGTGCCATGCGGTAAATGGAGAATGACATAAAGTGGGAGAAAGGAGAATGATATAAGCTATTTTGGGTTCCTTTTGTGGAGAAAGTCAGGGTACAATTGAAGTAAATAAATAATAAATATAGTTAAAGGGGGGGGGTGATAAAAGGCAGAAAAATAATCTACTTTCTTCCCATCAGCTTTCTTCAATGTCCAGCTTTCACACCCATACATAGTAATAGGGTCTACGATGGCATGAATTATCTGAATCTTGGTGGCCAGTGGCATATCCTTACACTTAAGAATCTTTTCCAGCTCCATTATGGCTGCCCTTCCCAGTCTCAAGCTCCTTCTGATTTCTTGGCTGCAATCTCCCTTTTTGTTGATGATAGAGCCAAGGAATAGAAAGTCTTGAACTATGTCAATTTCCTCATTGTCAACCTTAAAGTTGAGTAATTCTCCTGTAGTCATTGCTTTTGTTTTCTTGATGTTCAGCTATAGTCCTGCTTTGGCACTTTCTCTTTTAACTTTCAGCAGTAGCCGTTTCAAGTCTTCTCTATTTTCTGCCAGTAATGTACTATCATCAGCATATCTCAAATTGTTAATGTTCCTCCCCCCAATTTTCACCCCACCTTCATCTAAATCTAATCCATCTTTCCTAATTATATGTTCTGCATACAGATTGAAGAGATAGGGAGATAAAATACATCCTTGCCTAACACCTTTGCCAATTGGAAACCATTCTGTTTCTCCATATTCTGTCCTAACTGTGGCCTCTTGTCCAGAGTCCAGAGGTTGCGCATCAAAATAATCAGATGTTGTGGCACACCCATTTCCTTTAAAACCAGCCATAGGTTTTCATGATCCACACAGTCCAAAGCTTTGCTGTAATCTATGAAGCACAAGCTGATTTCCTTCTAAAATTATCTCGTATACTCCAATAACTAATGTAAATTTGCAATATGATCTTTAGTGCCTCTTCCTTTTCTGAATTCAGCTTGAACATCAGACATTTCTTGTTCCATGTATGGTAACAGTCTTTGTTGATTTTGATTATCACTTTACTTGTGTGAGAAATTAATGCAATGGTCTGATAGCTGCTGCAATCTTTGACGTCTCCTTTCTTGGGAATTGGAATGTAAATGGATTGTTTCCAGTCTGTGGGTCATTTTTTTGTTTTCCATATTTGTTGGCATATTCTTGTCAAGATTTTGATGGAGTTCATTTCTGTGGCTTGGAATAAAAAAGGTAAAGGTCCCCTGTGCAAGCACCAGGTCATTCCTGACCCCCATGGGGTGATGTCACATCCCCATGTTTACTAGGTGTGGGTTTGTGTGGTGGTTTGCCAGTGCCTTCCCCAGTCATCTTCTCTTTACCTCCAGCAAGCTGGGTACTCATTTTACCGACCTTGGAAGGATGGAAGGCTGAGTCAACCTTGAGCCGGCTACCTGAAACCAACTTCCGTTGGGATCAAACTCAGGTTGTGAGCAGAGCTTGGACTGCAGTACTGCCGCTTACCACTCTGCACCACGTGTCTTGGAATAGCTCTATTGATATCCCATCTGCTCCTGGAGATTTGTTTCTCCCAATTGCTGTCATTGCAGCTTTCACTTTACTTTCTAAAACTGTAGGTTCTTCTTCAAAAGATTCTTCTTGGAAGGAATCTGCCATCCTTTCATCTCTTCTGTATAGTTCTTCAGTGTATTGTTCCCACCTTTTCTTTATTTTATCCTGGTCAGTTAAAGTATTTTTACGTTGATCATTCAGCATGCCTAACCATGCTTTAAATTTCCCTTTGATTTCTTGGATCTTGTGGAACAGATCTCTTGTTCTTCCTTTTTTGTAGTTCTCTTCTATTTCTTTATACTGGTTATTATAATTGTTCTCTTTGTCTCTACGTGCGAGTCGCTGGAATGTTGCACTTAGACTTTTGATTGTGTTTTTGTCACCTTTTACTTTTGCTTCTTGTATATCTTTGGCAATTTTAAGAGTTTCCTCAGTCATTCATCAAGGCTTTTCATTTCTTTTGGCTACAGGAATAGTCTTTGCACATTCTTCCTTGATAATATCTCTAGTTTCCACCCTAGTTTTTTTGGTTTACATTTGCTTGAACTTAGTAATGCAAATCTGTTCTTTACATGGTCTTTAAATTCTTCAGGAATGTTGCTTATATTGTATTTTGGCGCTATGAATGTTCTGGTGTTTTTCTTCAGCTTTATCTTGATTTTTGATACTAATAATTCATGATCTGTACCACAGTCAGCTCCTGGTCTTGTTTTAGCAGAGAGAATAGAGCTTCTGCATCTTCTGCTTCCAATTATGTAATCTATTTGATTTCTATACTGGCCGTCTGGTGATGTCCATATATACAATTTGTCTATTTGGTTGCCTGAAACATGTGTTTGCAATTAATAAATTGTCGTTTTCACAGAATTCTATGAGCCGTTCTCCTGCTTCATTCCGTGCGCCTAGCCCAAATTTGCCAACAACATTTGATTCTGCTTTGTTTCCTACTTTTGCACTCCAGTCACCAATGATTATCAGCATATTTTGTTTAGGTGTCTGATCAATTTCTTCCTGAACAATTGCCTAAAAACTTTCAGTTTCTTCCTCATCAGCATCTGTAGTTGGGGCATAAACCTGAATGATGGTTATGTTGATAGGCTTTCCCTGAAGTCTAATTGATAATATTCGGTCAGACTTTGCATTATAGCTGACTGTCTTTGCTACATCTTTCCTCACTATTAAAGCAGCTCAGTTTCTTCTGTTTTTGTCATTCCCCGAGTAAAACACTTTGTAATTTTCTGTTTGAAAATGTCCTAATCCAGTCCACTTTAGTTCACTTACTCCAGGATTGAAATGTTTAAATGTTCAATTTTTTGTTTTACAATTTCAAGCTTACTTTGATTCATGCTTCTCACATTCCATGTTCCTATTATATGCATCGAACTGCTTTGGACTTTCCTTTTGCATCCATTCATGTCAACCACCGAAAGTCCTTTCGGCTTTAATCCAATCATGTCATTAAGAACAGCACTACTAGTACTTGTCCTCTGCTCTTCCCCAGTAGCTGATTGAGGGCCATCCAACCTCGGGGTCCCATCTTCCAGCACTGTATCTTTTTTCATTTTGGATTGTCTCATCATAGGGTTTTCAAGGTAAGGGTTGATCAGAAGTGGTTTATCATTTGCCTTCTTCTGCACAGTACTAACCAGGGTTAGCTGTAGTGGCACTGCCGTTGTCTATGAAAAATCCTCTGCCGGTGTCACCTGCTGCTGCCCAGTAGCTAACCTTCAAGGATTCCTCTGCCCCCATCACCATTGGAACTGCCTGTTTTCTTCTGCTGATGGGGCCATTGATCCCTGAAGTGGGTTGACGCATCTTCGTCTGGTGTCTCAGCTGTGACCATTCCGTCTTGATTGACTCTGCTGGGAATTTAGTCTCTTGATAGCTCTAGACCCCTACGGCATTGCTCCCAGCTTTGCTGACACACACAAACCCCTTCACTGTGCTAAGGTGTGTGTCCAAAAGGGGGTTAGAGAAGAATAGAAGTCCTTTATTATAAAGGAATTCCATACTGGACAGGAAAGAACAAAGTTAGCATTCTATCTATGCTAGGATAGAGAGAGATTGTAGAGAGGACATTTTGCTCTCATAAAGGTTAGATAAAGAAGTGGGTCGAAGGAAAGAAGTTTCCCTGAGATTAGCAATCTAGGTAAAGAAAGGGACAGCAGGAGAGCAGACAACAGGAAGGACACACAGAGTTTTGACCTATCTGTCTTCCTAACTTTATTGCTTCCTCTGAAGTCTTGGTGCTTGTGTTAGTACTAAGAGACATAGCACTATTCATCCCCTTCAACTAGGGCTGCCAGATCTCCCACTCCAACCACAGACCTCTAGCCTGGCAGCTCCAGTCCCCTGCTGCTGCTTGGTAGGGTGGCGGCAGGGGAAATGGGGGTGGGAGGAATCACTGTTGCTCCAATGGTGCAATGTCACCTCTGGAGAAAACCTGGAAATTTTATTTAGTTATTTATTTAAAAACATTTTCATGCTACCTTTCTACCCAATCAGGGTCCACAAAGTGGTTTCACCATAGAGTTTCCATGGGATCCTAGAGTGTCACCCCAACATGATGATGTCATTTCTGGATTTACACCAGAAGTGACATTGCACCACTGAAAAGGATGTCATGCTGTCAGAGTCATGGCAATGTATATGTCCCCAGCCCCCTGTGTCTTCTGGTGGTTGCCAGCACTGGGTGGCCCAATCCAGAGCCCTTTATACATATCTAAGTACTTTTGTGTATGCCAAAGCTGTTGGGATTTTCTTAGAACTTTCTCAGAATTTGCTGCAGCTTTGTACTGCAATGGAGGCTGTTGTGAGCACTTGCCCCGTGACAATCCCATAAACAACATCCATAGACAAATAGTCCAAAAGAGAGTTGATTTATTGGAAGATCTACAGGTTAACAGCAGTTGATATTCAAGTTTGCACTAATGAGAACTAAAAGCATGGTGCAGGGCATATATGGAAAGCATAGACAATACTGGATGCCAAGATAACCCCCCTCCCCTTGAGGCAGATTCTAGTCCAGAGTCATAACACATAGTTAGCAGTTGGTAGAGCCGACCTTGGTCGGTACCTGGAATAAGCACAACATCCTCTGTCAGCCCATGCCTGGTATTTCCTGCACAGGCTGGGCCTGACAGCTGTTCCAAAAGCGCCTTTCTGAAGCTCCTTCCAGGGGGCTGCATGGCAGAAGGTTTTGGAAGCCCTAAGGCACCGGAAGAAGCTCTCTTGTGGGGGCAGAAGGTAAGCCTGTGGCTCTTTAGGACCCTCCCCAAATCCCTAGGATGCACACACACAGACACACTGAACTGCAGGTTGCTGAACTAGATGGACCGCTGATTTGATTCAGCCGGGCTCTTCTTATGTAGCTGGTCCTCTTTAGTGGAGAGGGGCACAAGACTGAATAGGTTAACACTGACTAGGGAAAGACCAGGTCTACTTCAACGCTTTGTAGTGGAAATAAAAAATAGCCCTGTTTTAGTGAGCTTCCCTCCAGTGGAAGATTTCTGAGCTTCAAAATAAGGCCTTAATGAGTGTTGCAGGCAGAGTACATTGCATTCCATAGCAGCAAGAAGGAGGATACATTTTACAGTAAATGTGACCCTGAACAAATTCTGAAAGGGCATAGTCTTGCTTCCATCTTTTAAAAAATGTGCTGAAATGGTGTGCAGTTGTAGCAGATTATCTTTCTGCAGGTGAATCCCTGGCATGGAACAATCAGCAAAACAGCACAATTCTGCTGTGTCATCCAATTCTATATGATAACACTGTCTAGGTTTCCCTTCATCAGCTGCACTTGCCGAGACCATCCATTCAGCTTTAAATTTTTAATATTCCAGCCATCATTTGGTATTTCTAGCTTTATAAGAAATAGTAAATAAGTTGGATACTTTTTATGTGTTGCAGAATATGAGGAGCACAGACTGTGCTTAATTTCTAGACAAAGAGATGTACTGCTTAGTGGCACTTTAATCTATCCTTATGTTCAGTCCTGGCACTAAAAACAGATGTTGAGGCTGCCGTCTGGCATCATTTTCACACCAATAATAACTTTCAGCCTCTGCAGTTTAGATTTGTATGCTGGGTGACTACAGCCCAAATATGGAAAATACTGATGAACAGTATTTTAAAAGTTTGGACTGGAGAAAGCAAATAAAAATAATCTACAGGACTTATTGCTCTCACAATTCTAAACTTTTTGCATAATATTTCAGAGCTTGCCACTTTCTTTTAATGATGGGATTGGTTGTCCAGGTTCTTGTTAAAACACTGAGAAGGCAAGAAGTCCAGCTATATAACTCTTTAACTAGCTCCCTTCAGCTCTGAGCAGTGTTCTGTAAGCACGGTAGAGGCTTTTTGTTTTGGGTTTCACAACACTAACTACAGCAGTGAACAATGTGTTATAGATTCACCTTTTTGTTGCTTCTGCCAGCAAGTAATTAAGAAGCAAAAAGGTATCTCTTGTATGTGTGTGCCACATGTGTCAAATCAAAGACTATGATGTTGTTAATTTAAAGAGGATTAGTCACAGTTTCAGGGAAATGTGGTAAAGACTAAACAAGTGAAACTGAGTTCATGGTTTCATGCATCTGTTAACAGCCAGCCAGTGGTTAAGAACCCTTTCTCCATTGTAAAAGGGGCATTTCTTTCATTGGTTGCCATCACTTTAATCACCCCATTCAGTATTAAGACCATCCTCTCTTATGGAAGATGTTTCATTATTATCTTGATAGCTCATCTGTATGAACCAATCATCATAAAACGCACTTTGACATAGGTTTCTAGGCACCAGACAGTACGCCAATTTGGTTTTTAGCATGGACTCTCAGTTTACTTTTACTCAGATGTAAGTTCCAATGAACTCAGTGTACTTTAGGGTTGCCAGGTCTCTGTTCACCACCAGAGGGAGGTTTTTGGGGCAGAGCCTGAGGAGGGGGGGATTTGGGGAGGGACTTTAATGCCATAGAATCCAATTGCCAAAGCAGCCATTTTCTCCAGGTGAACTGATCTCTAGCGGCTGGAGATCAGTTGTAATAGTAGGAGATCTCCAGCTACTACCTGGAGGTTGGCAACCCTAGTGTACTTCCTGGTAAGTATGCATAGGATTCCAACCTTTGCTTTGTATCCTGTGATATAATTCAGCTGCAGCAATTAAAAAGATTAATTTAGTGATGTTAGAATCAGGGGCAAGCATCTGATTCATTGTTCATCAATTATGGGACTTGCCAGCATGATTGTACATCATTCCCTCAAATTAAACACTAAAGGAACATTTAAAGAAACCATATGGCTCTACTTCAAAAGTAGTAATCAGGCAAATTGAGCACATTGACTAGTCCTTGTTATCTATGCAACACTTGAATAAGTACATCAAATGAACTTGTTTCCCACAAATTAAGTCTAATAGATAGAGTCAGCTTTAATTGCTGTCAGAAAGGGAAAACCCTCAGAAACTGCCCTCCCTTCCATCTCTCTGTCTGTGGTTGGGCTGATGGCATGGAAGAAAATACCAGAATGGATGGTTCCTCACGTGGACTGGATCTGACACACTTAGACTTCTTTTTTCCTGAACTCAGCAAAGCAAACAGGGAGTTAATTATATCACTGTGACCAAACAGAAGCAGAGCTTTGTAAACAGTTGTTAAACCCCTGCTGAAAGGTGAAAGCTTTTATCTCGGGAGAAGAAAATGCTCAAAAGCCTGCAACAGGAAGAGAAGTGTTTATTAGAAAGCCTATTAGGACGAGCAACTGCAGTTCTGAAAAGGGTACATTTGTGCCAATGCATAAAATAGTGCTGCTTTGCCAGATTTAAACCAAATAGGCTTTTTACTCACCTGACCATGTATTTAATATGAAAAGAAAAGTGTTCATACTCTTTCTTCTCATTCCATCCTCCACTGTAGTACTACCATAGAACAATTTTCAAGGAATGGTGCTGCCAACACAATGAATAATAATAATGCACTGTATGTACACAGGATTAAACATCAATTAATTTAGAGAGCAATCCCAAGAAGATCTACTCAGAAGTTAGTCCCACTTTGTTCAGTGGAACATAATCCTAGGAAAGTATTCTTAGGACTGCAGCCCTAATGATAACAGGTCAAATATATAGCTGGGGTAATTGTTACCAAATATATCAATGTCCCCATTGATTTTAAAATAGGAAACCTTTAGTTCTTATGAATATAAACTGGTAAGAAATGGCAGGAAATCAAGACATATAATACATCTGCCAAATTATATGCAACATAATTTTTTTCATTTTGAATCTACTATAACAGAAACCACGATTAACCTTCATCTTGGGATATATTCAGTATTTTGTTTAGTGATTTTGTGGCTGCTCAGCACTTTTCTAAGCATGTATTAATTTCTGGTTTCAGAATGTGAAGCCATCATATTTCTCTAAGAGATCTTTTTTTAGTACATTGTAGTTACTACATTGTACTACAACAATTAATTATTTCGTCCTGAAGCTTTAAATGAAAGAGGGCTTCAAATCAAGGACGGCATCTATGAAATTTAATTACATGTCCCTGCTACTTGCATGGCAAAAGGAACCAAGTATAGGAATAGTTGCTAACTAAGGTCAGATTCTGTGTTATAGGTGATTGAGCTAACCTGGCAAATGCAAAAAGCACTATACATGAATGTTTTGCTTCTGAGCATTTATTTTATTCTGATGACTTTTGAAAAACAGCTTTTATATTTTCCATTCCATTGGCTACAGCTGGGAATGTCTTTTTTAAACTCACACAATGTATGGGGCAGAATGCAATCCTTCTAGTACTCTTTGGCTAGAACAGCATGTGAGCTGGTTGTGTCACCAAAATATCATTTTAACAGAATCTGGGGAGGCTGTTTTTACTAAAGGAGAATAAAAGCTGCATTCGAATCATAAAAACCATCTAGATGGTGACTTTTCTAATTATAGTGTAATAGTCTATTTTGTAGGCACAAATGCACATACATAGCAACATTTACCTCTTGGCACGCAGTTCTATACAACCACCTGTCCAAACTGACAGTTGTGTTGTTGGTTTTCATTTTTCGCACCAGACACTTCAGAATTGTAAAATAACTGGTAACGCCCTTCCCTTTCAGCTAACTCTCAGGTAAACATGACTGGACTTGAAGTGGACGTGAACTCTACGGTCAAGGTGCGGGTGGGATGCTGGTATCATAGCAGAAAATATGAATATGCACTGCTGAATAGATCTGATGCTGAAGCACAAAATTTGGCCGCCTTAACAGCTGTTTCCTTTGAGTGAACTGAAAGGAGAATTTGTCATATCTACCTGGAAAATTGGATGAAATTGGGGTAACGTATAAGAAACGAGGGTCCATATAAAATGAACAAAACAGTAGCACAGGATTAACTGTTTCAACTGCAAGGACCAACATGTTGGAAACAGGGGGTACCTGAATATCTTCCTATCAAAAGATATGAAGGTAAGACATAAAAGTGGACCAAGGTGAAAGTCCTTTGCTATTTAGGGAATTCTAAGGCATAAAGGCATTCTGCTGGGACAACGTTTTTACCATGGTTCCCTGAAGCTGGATAAATTTGAGCTCATGCTCTATCAGCTTAGATGGCTGTGCCCCAAATTTGTTGTTTAATTATTATTTTTCCCAAACCCCAAAATGCTATAGGTCTATGGGTGTAAACTCATAAAATTGTAATTTCTCACCAGTTGTCATCCATCCTGAATGGAAACTGCCTGTAAGAATTGGTGACGTTAATCCAAAGTTGAAATTTAGCTTAGGGCAAAAGCATATCACTTGGAACTAGCCGTGCACTACAAGTGGCAACTTCCCTGACTCTACTCAGAGAAGGGCCCTGGGAATGCAACATGGGACACCAAATTTGAATCAGAGAAATTTAGATTATATTGCTTCCATGGAACAAAAATTTTTTTAGAGACATATCTGTGAGCCATACATAAGCTGAAACATTACCTTGCCCTGGAAGACTTTAATCACATATAGTATATGGGAGCCACCTTTCTGGGGGGAAAGAACCTCAAAGTAGCTGATACCACTCTGTAAGCATTCTCAGTGACATGCACCACCTTAACTCTCCATGAGCTGGAAAACTGAAAAACTACACTAGAATATTTAAAAACCTTCACCTGGTCAATATCATGGCCCTCAATCTGCCATCTGTGCTTAACAAATCTTTGGTAGAAGAGAAGAATTTTTGTTTTTTGGAAGTTGATTGTTAGCTAACCCTGACCTGGATAGCCCAGGCTAGCCCGATCTCGTTAGATCTCAGAAGCTAAGGAGGGTCGATCCTGGAAAGTATTTGGATGGGAGACCTCCATTGAATATCAGGGATGTGACACAGAGGCAGGCAATGGCAGACCACCTCTGTTAGTCTCTTGCCTTGAAAACCACCACCAGGGGTTGCCATAAGTCAGCTGTGACTTGACGACAAAAAAAATAGCTAATTCACCTTGCAATATGCAGTGACTACCTCTTAGAAAAAAATAGTGGAATAAAATCCCCAAGGAATCATTATGGTTGGAAATACTGGTCCCTAAGAGTTAAAAGTGAGGGTATACTATCCCCCCCGCCCAACCAAAACTATGAGGCAGATATTAAGATGGAGAGGGAAATAAGGGAGGTGACTAACGTAGAAAATGTTGTAATACAGGGTGACTTCAACTATGCTAACACTGACTGGGCAAATGTGTGCTCTGATTCATGCCATAAAAACAAGGGCCTTTTATGCATGGCTGTTTCACTCACCGTCACCCCTCCAATGACTTTGGATCTTTGTGTTGATTATGCATGTTGTTTCCAACCATCAGAGGTCGCCTCGCTTTCCTCACAGGCCTCTGAAAAGGTGAACAAAACACGGGGAAATGCAGGGAGAGAGCAAGGCGACCTCTGATGATTGGAAATGGCATGCATAATCAACACAAAGACCCAAAGTCGTCAGAGGGGTGATGGCAAGAGAAACAGCCATGCATAAAAGACCAAGGTTTCTAGACATCCCAAAGGACTGTGCAGTGGGGCAGTTATTCACTGAGCTAACTAGGGTGTAGTGACTCCAGACTTGGTTCTGGCTGTGGCTTGAGACCTGGAGCGAGATGTAGATGTTGCACTGACTGGGGAATAGTGACCATAAGTTCAGCATTCAGGTCAATGGAAAGCTGTCGTCAAAGTCAAAACAAGTCCTTTTTGATTTCAAAAGAGGGAACTTTGCAGAATGAGTTGATAGGCAGATAGAAGTTAAAAGGGAGAATCAAGAGAGACAAATCCCTCCAGGATGCCTGGAAACTATTTAAAACGACATTACCTGAGGCCCAGGCTGGATGTACATCTCAAGTCAGGAAGTGTATTACCAAGGATGCCTGCATGGTTAACAACCCAAGTCAAGGAAGTTATAAAAGCAAAATGGCTTCCTTTAAAAAGTGGAATGCTTTTCTGAATAAGGTGAACAGAAAGGAGTACAACTTCAGACAAAACATATGTAAGTTGACAACAAGGCTAGAAAAAGAGAATCTGAGGAGTGAATTGCTAAAAACATTAAAGCCATTAATGCTTTGAAGGATTTGCCCCTCTGCAGACGCATGGTTTTCTTCCCTGAACCTTCAAAGCCCTATGAACGGAAGCTTATTTCCCCAAAGAAATCCCAGGTGTGATTAGATCAATGAAGAAGCCCAGCAAAAATGCAGAACATGAGAGACCCTCCCTCCTGTTTATTATACTCTTTTTAATTGGCTGTCAAGGGGCGCCAACTGCCGGCAGGTTGCAAGCCACAGCAGTGGTTGCCCAGTGCCCCTTGTCAGCCCCATGGACACCAGAAGGGGGGGGGACAGGCTGTGGCAGGGGCCATGGGGCTGGAAGTCCCCGGCAAGGAGCCACAGCGTTTTGGGTTTGTTTTTTTTGTTTTACTTGGCTGTTTTAACAATATATTGATAAAACACTAAAATACTAATAATTTACATGACATATCGTTAAAACAGCCAAGTAAAACAAAACAAAAAATCCACCAAAATGCTGCTGCTCCTCACCAGAGACTTCCAGCCCCATGGCCGCCACTGCTGCCTCACCAGCCCAGCAGTGGGATTCTTTCCTTTGATCATCTCCGTTCCTGGAAATGTTAACACAGTGATAAAACTGACCAGAGAGGACCCGTATGGAGGGGGACCTCCTTTCCCAAGATCTTTACACTATTTGAAACAATGGCTTCTCTGTGAGGTCTAAGATGAGGAAGGGATAAGTGAGAATAGGCGGGGGGGGGGAGTAAATCCAAATAACACTATTCATAGAAATTGCCTCGATTACCTTTGCTTTGGGATCGAGGCAAACTTTAAGTTTGTGATAAAAGAGGTTCCCGGAACACTGGAATTAGTGCGGGGTTGCCCCGCAGGGACCCTTGAAGGATGGAAAAATCATGAAGAACTCAAAAAAAGACCTGGGGCAGTTCCGTGGAGATCATATGGCAAATAACCAAGCAGAAATGGCCTAAGACAACAATAAGCATTTCTTTAGGAGCAAAAAACTGGCTAGGGAAGTGGTTGGGCCTTTGGATGACAAAGGAATGAAAGGATTACTTAAGGAAGACAGGGAGATGGCAGAGAAACTGAATAAATTCTTCATGTCTGTTTTCACTGAGTAAAATGCAGGACATATACTCATGCTGGATCCACTGTTTTGAGGAAGAATGTCTGAAGAATGGAGTCAGTTTGACATGATGATATTGAGGTGAACACTGTATTCTCCCCAGGCACCCCCCCCCCCATCTCTGGCATTTTCTGAGGCAGTGTTGGGAGTCCTACTTACTGTATGGCGTTTGTGTTTAGGGACTTTAGCAGTAGAAATAGATATTAATTGCTCACTTAATGTAGGTTAAATTTACTCCTTCTACTTGGTTATGGAGTAGCAATAATGCACATTAGTCCTTGCCTTGCTGCAAAGGTAGAAGATTCTAGTCCAATGCACATGACCGCCTCACATGTTCACTGAATGTGTGGGGAGGAAAAGCAGGAGTGAGCGCACTGTTGCTGCTCCCTGCACAATTGTCTGGTTGTCTTCCTCTGCATGGAGGAAGTTGGTTTTGGAATGTCTCTGATCATGGGGAAGGAGACTTTGCATGGCCGGTTACTCCACACAGTCACCTCTGCAGACAACCAGGTGATTGTGTGGAGGCAGGGAGTGAGGTGAGCATGCTCTCTCTCTCCCTTCCTACAAGTCCAGTGAATGTGTAGGGCTGTGGTGTACGCTGGGCTTCACTCACACAAATATGTGTGAGGAAACAAAACAGTGTGCATGTTCAAATTTGTTTCCTCAAAAAGACAAGACAAAACTCTATCACATTTTTACCCCACCCTTCCTCCAACAAATTCAGGAGTGGGAACAAAAGCACTTTTTGTCTGGGGGCCAAGAACGTCCTCTTCTGGATGTTATCTTCTGCCATCCTTGGATGCTAACTTCCTCACTTCAATATCACGTCAGAAAATTAATGATCTCTAACCGACATGTACACATGCAGTTCTACACAACAGCGATGAGAATTCATTGTCAGGTGTACAGATTTATAACCTCAGTCAGGGAAGATGCAGTATTCTAAAGTTAGCTTTAATGAAAGTGTATGCTTTTGCAATAACATTTGGAATAAAAGAAATAACAGTTTTGTTGGGTTCATTATAATATTGAAATGCTTTCAGAATGTTATTTTCTTTTTCTACCTTTGTATCTCTTTATACGTGGCTGAAATTATTCTCTTTCAGAACCATCCAGCATTGGCATTATTGACCTCAAGCAGTTAATTGTGCAATTATCTTTCAACTTCGGGATGAAGTGCTGCTTGTTCTTATGTTTGAATTTTGAAACCTACCATTGAACTTCAGTTCACAAACCTTTTGCTGTGGATGGATAAAAAGCTCATATTTTCCATTTTCCCTCATACTAATAAACTTTAAATTGTCACATTTGACTAGCCTGTCTCCTATTTCATATGTATGTGATTTTTTTTACAGCTTCTTGAACACTCCCTCAGAGGGTCTGAGGAGTCCTCCTATGAGGAATGGCTTTCTCATTTTCAAAGGTCAGGGTCGATATACCGAGCTTGTGCTTTCTCAGTAGCAATTACTGTGCCTGTGGAGTAGGGATGTCAGCCTTCAGTTGGGACCTGGGGATCCCCTGGAATTACAGCTCACCTCCAGACTACAGAAATCTGGAGAAAATGGATTCTTTGGAGGGTGGACTCTATTGTATTGTATCCCCCTGAGGTTCTGGACCTTCCCAGGCTTCGTTCCCTAATCCCCAGGAGTTTACTCCCTATATCCACAGCCTGGATAGGGCAACTCTACACTCCCATTCCCTACCTGTGGCCAGTGGGGTCCTGGCAACCCTACTGTGGAGTAACAGAGGAGGAAGCCTGAATGGAAGTACAACATACCTTCTTTGCTAGCCTTCAGCCTTATATCCTAAATGTCAGCTGTAGCTACTAAGGGCAGGCAGGTTGTAGTTGTGTCATTGCCCCCTCTTCTTCAAACCCAGCACATGTTTGGAGTCTTCCACACAGGTTTGGAGTCTTCCGCCTTCTCTTCATAGGAGAAATTTGTTCAGATTGACTGGGCATTCTCAGCCATGTAGCATCCTACTGGTCAGTTTCCCCTCCCTCTTCAGGTTCACACCACAGTTCCTTTCATTATTTCTTTCAGGTCTTCTTCTCCTTTATTTATTGGTGTCTTTCAGCTTATTATTTTCTGCTCCAGTTCTTGTTTCACTGTTCAGTTTTGGTGGTGGCTTCAGCTGTTACTGAGAGATTGCCCCTCTTGAGTGAATTATACAGTGTGAGCCAGCTGCTATACGTGCGGTGCCAGCAGCAGATAGTTGCTTGTCCCCAGTCACACATTACACACAGATTCCACAAAACCTAGTGAGCAAAATAATGTATTAGAAGAAGTTGTATGGCATAAGACTCTTAACAGCCTGGTCTTTTGAGTCATTGTATATTTAGGAATGCAACTAATCCTAATCCAACACAAATACTGGTACGCCCTTTTCAATAATATCAAAGGATAAACTAATCTGATTGAAATTACTTCCAGTTTTTGGATTCAAACCATCTGGGCCAGATTTGGTCTGTTTTTCTGGTTTCTCCATAATGTCTGCATCCATTTGTTGCTTGTGCCTTTCTCAAGGGCAGCAGTGGGTAGTGGAGGGACAGTTATGGGAAAGAGTGACAGCAGATATGTGCCTGATGGGTGTGCCATCCACCAAGAATATGTGGCTTATGAAAATGCCAGTGTCAGGAACAATGGAGCAAAAACTAACCCCCACTTTTTCATATGTCTTTTGAGCATGAGAAAATTTTAATAGCCTGAAACTCATTCTCTGCTCTGTCAGCAATTTGACAGGCATGATCTCTTGGATAAGGTCTACTACCGTCCTTGACAACTGCATCCCAATTGAATGAGGGAAAAGAAAGGTTACATCTGGGGAGTATTGTGCCTTTTATTGCCTCTAAAACAAGGATGCTTTCTTCTATCTGGCTAACATTTGGGATATGTAGGGGAAACGAGGCAGGTATAGCCCTATCTTCTCACATCTCAGAAGCTAAGCAGGCTCAGTACTTGAAAGGAGACCCCCAAGGAAGACTGTGAAGAGGAAGGCAATGGCAAACCACCTCTGCTTCTCATTTGCCTTGAAAGCCCCTTGCTGGGGTTGCCATAAGTTTGCTGTGACTTGGTGGCACTTTACACAGGGGGAGGGAAAGGAAAGTTACCATTTTAAATGTATTTCCCATTGAAACCAATGGGGGTGACTACTGAATTGATTCTTTCCATTACAATATTAAAGAATGTGAACAAACTTATTAATGAACTGTACCTGAATCTGGTTAACAAGCATTACCAATTTTTGGTATCTGTTTTTGTGACAGAAATCCTAAAACTTGCTAAGGCTCCAGAGTGCCACTAGATCACCTGGGATTTTGGCTCCCTAGATTAGGCCTGTTGAATTTAAAAAAATTCGGTATAGTTCGGATTCGGCCAAATTCAGCCCGTTTAGATTCGGGATATGCCGAAGTCCGAACTCCCCCACTTCGGATCCGTTCAATTCGGCAGGAATTCAAAGTTCGGAAAAAAAATTCTGCCGAATAAAGCCATTAAAAACACAATCGCGCCTTTCCGTGGCTCTGGGGGGGCATTTTTGGGGTTAGAGGTCCCAAACTTTCAGCAGAGCTTCAAAGGACGTTTATTGAAAGACTCCCCAAGTTTTGTAAAGATTGGGTCGGGGGGGCTGAGATATGGGCCCTGAAAGGGGTCCCCCCACCCTTAATGTGCATCTCTCAGCAGAGCTTGCCGCCCACGCACAAAGCTCCCAGCCCCGACAACAGCTGAGACGTTTGCAAAGCAACTGCAAGGCAACACAACCTTGTAAAACAACACCTTTGCAACAGGGAAAACCAGAAGACACACAACTGAAACCGCCCACCTCAAACCAGGGAGCGAGAGACTCGAGGGGGAACACACACCCCAGGCAGAACCGATGAAAGCCCCCTTTGGCTTCCCCCCCACCCACAGAAACTGCTCCCTCCCCACACACACACAGACTCTGCTTTCCCCCACACACACACACATACACAGGAGAAAAATTATAGATTAAAGCCCCCAAAGGGGTCTTACTGTGGCTGTCTTCTGTTCCATCAGGAGGGGCTGGGGAGGACTTGTAATCCAAGATGATTCCAATTAGGCACGGGATGTTTTGCTCTGGAGAAGATGCACACAGGATCGGCTGATCCATTCATCCCAATAGGGAAAAGGGGAAAGGGGAAAGGGGAAAGGGAAAAGGGGAAAGAGGAAAGCCCATATCTCGGGACCCCCTGACCCAATGTTCACAAAACTTGGGTGGTCTCTTAAGAACACTGGTCTGAAACTCTGCTCAAAGTTTGGGATCTGCACCCCCAAAAATGCGCCCCCTGCAGCCACGGAAAGAGAAAAGGGGGGAGGCGATATTTCTGCCCCCACTGAACCCATCTTTACAAAACTTGGGTGGTATCTTAAGAATAATTGTCTGAAGCTATGCTGAAAGTTTGGGGGCTATAGCCCCAAAAAAGCGCCCCCTGCAGCCACATAAATGGAAAAAGGGGGGAGGGAAAAGGGGGAGAGCCCATATCTCGAGACCCCCTGACCCAATGTTTACAAAACTTGGGGGTATCTTAAGAAGCTTCATCTGAAGTTCCACTGAAAGTTTGGGGTCTGTACCCCAAAAAATGCGCCCCCTGCAGCCATGGAAAGAAAAAGGGGGGAGCCCATATCTCGGGACTCCCTGACCCAATGTTTACAAAACTTGGGGGGTATCTTAAGAAGCTTCATCTGAAGCTCCACTGAAAGTTTTGTGTCTGTACCCCAAAAAATACGCCCCCTGCAGCCACAGAAAGGAGCAAATGTGCACAAGCACCCCCCCCACACACACGAGGATTTCGCTCTTTCTCTCTCTCTCCCTGGCCGGGCCGCACATCAGCTGATTCCTCCAGTAATCAATCCTGACTGATTGGCCAGAAGAAGACCCAGCTTGGCCACCGATTGGCCGGGGGAGGAGAATGCTGCTTACTGACGGTTATGCTGCTTACTGACGGCCCCGAATTTGCCGGATTTATTCGCGAACTCCCGAATTCGCTGAATTCGGCCCCCCCGGTTGCCCGCCAGTTTTGAGTTCGGTTCCTCCCGAACTAAAAACCACCGAATCAGGGGAAATTCGGCTGATTTTCAGTTCGGGCCGAACTGAATCAACAGCCCTACCCTAGATTCCATTAGAATGAGCTCTTCACTTCCATTCCACATTGGACCATCCTGGCAGACTTAATCCCTTTTGGGAAAAGGATGATCCAGTTTGAACCAGATAATCTATTTGTCATGGAATTCAGGGCCATTACCAGGTCCTTGATGGAGGAGGGACTATTTTATATATGGCTTTGATTGGTAAAAGTAGGCTCTGACAGGGGTTTGTGTGGGATGGGAGAAATACACTTATCCTTAGGAGGCTGGCTTAGGTCCAACTCCATTTAACACAAATATCTGGACATTTGGGATTTTCTCTTGTGTTCAGTTTTCAGTCTTCGGTGGAAACTGGGTCCACAGGAAGTTGGGTAATTTGTGTGCCATCTGTTTTAATAATTTAGGAGTTTGTATTTTATTGTTTTAGATGATTTAACTGGTATTTATATAGATACTCTGTGATTTTATTGTTGTCACTCGCCCTGAGCCTAGGTGTGCTAGAAATATTATTATTAATACTAATAATGAGAAGGGTTAAGGACTCCTTTGACTTCTTGTTACCACAAGGAACTCTGCACATGCTCTGAGGAACCAGCTGCAGCATAGGTAATGTGTTCAACTATATTGCTTTTCATTTGAATATATGGTATTGTTGCTGGGTGCTTTCCCCTATATTGTTTTGCCTATTCCCACTCCTTTCTGAATCCAACCACCCTTTCCCTTTTCGTCTCTTTCTTTTATAATAAAACTTTTAATAAAGGCTTTTTTTGGGCTTTGCTTAGTGCAATCTAAGAGTGGTGTAGTGGTTAAGGTGTCAGACTAGGACCTGGGAAACCCAGGTTCAAATCCCCACTCATGCCATGAAAGCTTGCTGGGTGACCTTGGGCCAGTCACACACTCTCAGCTCTGATCCTGGTTAATATTTGGATGGGAGACCCCAAGGAATATCAGGGTCATGACACGGAGGCAGGCAATGGCAAACCACCTCAAATGTCTCTTGCCTTGAAAACCCTATGGGGTTGCCATAATTCAGCTACTTGACAGCAAAAAAAAAAGTGCAATACATTTCTCTGGGATATTTCTTTTAACCTCTTCCCCATGTGCTAGACTGCAGAGGTGCTGCCAGATTGGTTATAAGTAATTGTGTTATTGCTCTCAGTATTGCACTGGAAGACTAACTTCTCTGGGTCAATCTTAATGTTCTCAGGAGGTCCTGAGTGGTGGCAGCTGGTTACCAGAGTACTTTCCAGGAACCCTTTAGTCTAAGATAGTTTTCCAGCAAGGAAAAGCACCCTTTTCCTCTTCCTATTGTAACAGCTTTAAAACTATTTTAAAATGTTCACCTAAGCATGGCACTCTCATATTGTAATCTGCTTTGAGTCTACAGGGGGGGGGGGGGAAGCTGGGCAAGTCCACAACCTGTAGGTCAGAATGATTGGTTTGCCAGTCCCCGTAGACCAACATTTTTTCACTGCCCCCTGGCTGTGGTTGCATGCAGGCTGACAGGAACAGCAGCAGAGCAACACAAAAATACTGGCAAAGAGAACGCCTTTTTAGAACGCCGACTGGGGCTGGCCCTGCTCAGCTGTTGAGTTCAGGGCTGGCCTGGGCTATGCAGGTCAGGGCATTTGGGTTCATGGGAAGCAGTTAACCTGAGAGCAATGTTAAAGTATCCATTTAAATCACTGGTTCCCAACCGGGGGTCCGTGGACCCCCAGGGGTCCACGAGAACTAAATTAAGGTCCGCGAAACAAAGTTATAAACCCATAATAAATTAATATTTTCAATTAAAAGTTCTCTATTATAAAAATATATATTCAAATATTATTCTAAGTTTAATGTTTAACTAACAGTTATGATTAAAGTTTATTTTCAAATTCTCTGAATTTTTATTTTGAACCTTGGGGTCTCTGCACCAAACAAAAAAGTCCTAGTGGTCCCTGGTCAAAAAAAGGTTGGGAACCACTGATTTAAATGAATAGCAGAATAGCCACTGAAAGTGATGTAGGAATGTGACTGAATAGGGAGGTGTACTTACTGATCCTCTGAAACGGTAAAATTGTGTCACCTAGCACCTTAGTAGCTTCTGTTCTTACGAATAAAAAGCTTTCTTAAGATTTCTGTATATGAACCAATCAGGAGGATGCAAGCTTGGCCAAGATAACCATGTGGGAGTAACCTTGGGCTGTGTCCAGGTCACTTCATGTGGGGGTTATCCAGAATAATAACATTTGCAACACCTCCTCCCCTTCAGGTAAGGGGCATGCTATCGTTGCCAGCTAAGAGGCCCTGGCAGCTGGAGCCACATTTTCGGTATGGCTTCTAAGTCTGCACCTCAAGCTAGCCGAGTGGGAATGGCTGGTGCGAGCAGGAGCTACGAACAGGCTGGACATTCTGAAATACTAACCAGGTACTTTCAGGGGAGGAAACCGAGACAACAAATTTGGTGGACCTTAGGGCTATTGAACTGGGAGCCTTTTTTGTTCTCTTGCTTTGTAGATGTTTATCTATTATGGCGGGAGGGTCCCAGCTTTACACAGGGGATTACAGTTGGAGTGGCAGGCATGAGGAGGCCCAGGGGCTTTCTTCCCTTCATGTCTTTCTCAGAGATTAACCAGTGTCTCTTGCAGCAGGGGGTGGAATGGCACATGGGCTTGAAGGGCCTTTTGGAGTTGGGCGGCTGCTGATTTGGACCCTGTCGCTAGGCTTACAGCTCATGTATGCTGTCTCACTGCACAAGGGGCAGCTTCAAAGGTGGATAGTGTGGCGACTTAACTTATCTAGGTTCTCCTCCCCTTCCCTGGTTAACTCTCTCCCAGGCTTCATCTTCATTTCAAGTATTGCTGAGTCAGGAGCCGGTGACCCTAGATGCCCCTCCACAAGTAGGAGGATTCAGGTCGATGGGCACCAGCAATTCTCCTGGCACTGGATGTAAAGTGTGGCCCCCATTCTTTCAGGACGATTGTTGCTGCCACAGTTGCCAGCCTTGGTGCTTCCACCTCTCACTTTGGACCATGGCCAGGTGTGCTCTCAGCTTATGCAGCATGTGTCTAACCATAAGAAAGCACCTGTTAACCTGTCCTTTTGTTTCAGCCCCTGGGCGGAGAGGGGTCTGGACCCATGTGCACAGCCTCAGGCACTGGGCTGTAAGGTGTGCAACTTTTACGGGCCAGGATGGGTCCTGGTGATGGATGGATCATATAGTGCTACTTGCTCATATGCCCTGGGTAGAGCCGATCACCATTTTGGGGTCAGGAAGGAATTTTCCTCCATGCCAGACTGGCCATGGGTCCTGGAGGTTTTTTTTTGCCTTCCTCTGGGCATGGAGTAGTGGGTCACTGGGTAGTTCAACCCAAGCCGGGGTTTCTAGGCAGTTGGAAATTCCCCACATTGTGTAGGGGGTTGGAGTGGAAGACTCCTGGACAACTCCCACCTCCAGGTTCATGTATTACTCCTTGTCACAGCTTACTCGGAGGTCTGGACATTGGATGGATCCTTTCAGGGAGGAGGCGGTGCCAGCAGGTATTCCTCCCCTGTTGTGGGGCTCTCTCAAGGGGTCTGTGCAGAAGCTCTGGCCTGCTGGCTGATGCTCACTTCACATAGCTCCTGGACCCTGGGTCTCACTGCCCATGGGTCCCTTCCCAGCAGGTGGGCCAGGGGAAGTGGACTGGCTTGGCAGGCTATCTCCAGCAGGTTGCCGACACCAGCAGTTTTGGGTCTGAACTCCTGGAGAGGTGGTCATGGCAGGATGGCCCGCCTGGAAAAGGTGGACAGGGCCAGACAAAAAGCCATGGTGGTCCTTGGCAAGGTGGCAGTAGCCATTCATCACACAGGCATTTCCTGTCGCTTGGAGGCATTTTCTGCCCAGGCAGGGTCCTCCTTTCCTCTTGGGGGATGGACATTTGGCTACATGACATCTAGCATGGCTTAAAAGATTGGTTGCAGCTGTAGGCATTGGTGGGAGTTGGCTGGTCCCCAGCCATCTCTTGTGGCATTCTTGGCATAATGCCGGATCCAGTTTGGGGGGAAAGCCGGCCTGCATGCCCCCTTTTCCCCATTCTGGGGACCCCAATAAGGGATTTTGGGGGAGGCCTGGAATTAGGGTTGCCAGGTCCCTCTTTGCCACTGGCGGGAGGTTTTTGGGGCGGGGTTTGGGGAGGGGAGGGACTTCAATTGCCAAAGCGGCCATTTTCTCCAGGGGAACTGATCTCTGTCAGCTGGAGATCAGTTGTAATAGCAGGAGATCTCCAGCTAGTACCTAGAGCAGGGATGGGGAACGTCTGACCCGGGGGCCGTATGCGGCCCCCAGGGACATTTTCAGTGGCCCTCGGGAGCTCCAGGGCCCAGCTGCAGAGGCGCAGCACAACGTGGCCCTCTGTGTGTTTAATTGTAGGCTAAAGTCATCATAGTAAAAGGGTCCAGGGGTGGTAATTGCATGCCAAGGGTGGCCAGGGTTGGGGGCTGCAGTAAGTATCCGGCTCCAAGACACTCCCCAATTCGGCACTAGGCCAGCAAAGAACAGGTAACTGGAAGAGGGAAAATACCTTAGAAGCAATAAGAGATGAGGAACTCTAAGGCAGAAACTATGGCTGAAAAGCAAAAACTATTACAATTAAGGAATGTGGTGGGGAAAACTTTTGCTCTTTGTGTTAATTTTTTAAATCTAAAATTGAAAAGGTAAAACGTTCAGCAAAGCCCTAATCAAATGCACTTTTAGCATCAGATGTGAAAGTAAGTCCAGTGGGCCCCCTTCAGTGGGCCACACTAGCCCCTGGTCACTTCATAATGACTTCTTGTTGGTGGACTTTTGATTAATTGACAATGTGACAAATCCAGCTTGCTGTATATTTAAAAATTCCACAACTTTTAATTTTATAGAAATGCTTTTGAAATTCCTGAATAGAAAACATCTTTATAAAATGGATAAATTTGAAGAATTGCCTCAGTTTTCATAACTGGGCAAGGTCTTAGATTTTAAAATGAATCCTGTTTCTCCAGCTTTTAAAGGATAGGGAGTATTTTCTTCCTATAAAGGGAAAAAACAAATGTGTTATTCAGGTGACTAGATGTATGACTGGCACCACACAAATTTCCACTTTTTTAATAGCGTTATTTGGTAGCAAGAGGAGGGAACTGGCCTACATAAGGCTAATTTTTCTGTCATTTTATTCCTTCTGTAAACAATTTGATGGCTAACCCATTTGTACTTACAAATCTTTGGCATTAAGAGACTGGGGACCCTAAATCCACATGCATACAAGCAGTAACTGTTTGTATGCCAAGCTGTTTGTAAGCCTGACTTGACAGCGCGGAGCCATTCATTCTTTTGTCAACTGTCAGTCTAAAAACGTTAACCTGCGTGAGTCTTGGGGTATGGGAGAGCTAAATCTTCCTTCTACCACTGTATAATGAACAGACCATTTCATTAGGAGGACAATTCACTCGACAAATCCAGCCCAAACAACTTATTTCACAATTTGTGAGCAGAATTAAATTTAGGGGGAGTCGTCTGAGGGGAAGGGGAGGAAGGGGGGGGGAAGAGGCGGGAGTAGGTGAGTGGCACACAATATACTGAGGGATCAGTGTATTAGGACAAGTGCTCCAGTCAATTTCATCGGCGGTTGCGGGCCTGAATCTAGCAGGACTTGCAGCATGCAGATCAGCGGATTAGGGGGTCCACGGCATCAGGTCAAGTGTCTCGAGGGTAGCTGATAAACACCCCAAACCTGACAACAGATTTTTCTTTCTTCCTGCACCACTTGTTAAGTGTCAGAGCAAATCTTTTGAATGGTGCTGGAGTTTACTTAGAGGCCTTTTCTTCCAGAAGACACTCTCTCCAGTTTCTGAAGCCTATTTCAGATGCTCTCCGGAATAAATTTGCTCTGCATCTTGCACAAAAAAACCTTGCAACCCATTTCACTCCTTCCCTCATCTTAAATATACTCTTTGTCTCAAGGTGTGTGAACTAGAAAAAGAATCTCTGAGCTGAGAGCTGCAAAGATTGAATCCCTATGGATTACAGCTTCATTGAAACGGGACACTTTGAAAACTGAAAAAGTCTTTTGTTCATGATGAAAATTTTGTTGCAGTTTCCAAAAAGTATCTTTAGGTAAATATATTTCTGCTAGTCTAACAAGAAGGCCCATGTTATGTAGGAAAGTGTTTAAACACATATCTTCTCTGTGGATGAATGTGGCGGAAAACATGTATTTAATGACCGGCAACAACTGATGTGATTGGAACTTACTATTTCTTTTTGAACTACAGAGCCCTGAAGAAAAAAGTAATGGCTGAGCACCAAAAGAGCTTTCAGTGACATCAAAATCATTTTCATGTTATTAAAACGTGCTTAGTGTCATCTGAAATTTCAGCTCTCTGATAACAGTAAAGGTTCTAACAGGGTATCTTATTAATACACTGTCTATAAATGACCAAGAATGTTTTTCACAGCAAGCAGTTTTAATATCCTTAGGTTCATCTTCTTTGCAAACATCTCTATTCAAACATTAGGGATTTTAAATTAGATACCAGGCTTCTATAATTTCTGCTGGAAAACTGTTTTTTGGTTAGAACATTTTCTGCTATTTACCTCCTTTTCAGATGTTTTTGTCTCATTTAGCACTGTTATTCTGTTTCCACATAATTGCCTTTCAAATTAAGTGATTTCCCCCTTGATACAGATTTTTAGATCTGCTTACAAAGATGCCTGATGCGAATATCTAGTTTTCTGCTTACCTGAGATCTGAACTACACATTACCTTTAACATGTGACCACCAAAGGGACTTGCAATCAAATTGTGGTTTCCAGTTCCCCGTAGGGTTGCCAAACTACAGGTCGGTCCTGCAGATCTCTCAGAATCACCACCACAGACTAAAAAGATCAGTTCCCTTGGATACATACTTTGTTGGAGTGAGGACTCTATGGCATTATACCTGCTGAGGTCCTTCCATCCTCAAATCTCCAGGAATTTTCCAACTTGGAGTTGGTAACCCTAGTTCCCAGTGTGAACTGAATTCTAAAGTACCACAGGGTCCTGATTTGGACGAGGACTGAAGTGTGTGGAAAGGAATGGCTTGAGCCTCCCCACCCAATGCCATTTTCATGACCCAAAACAGTCCAGGTGCATTATTTGCCCCACTGTGGGGAATCTTCTTGAGAAATCCAGACATTAGTTTCCTTTGTATGAGAGGGTATTGATGATTTATTGGCTCTTTGTAATGTTTATTTTATTTGCAAATACAAAAGCATGCTGCAAGTTGCTCAAAGATCACCCCCCAGCTCTGTGTCTGACTTCTTAGTTAGTGTCTTCATTAGTCTGCACAACAGTAACACCATTTCTCAGTCCATCCAACTTGCTGAAGGTTGTCTGTCTTCAAAAAGCTGATGAAAGAAATTTCCAATAATTAGTTTCCAGTTATCAACCAATCATTCTTGCCTATCAGCTTAGCAAAGGACGATCCCCCATCATACCTGCAAGGCCCAATTATTTTCCCATGGATTCTAGTGCACTTGATCCTAGCAAATCTCACAGCAACCACATGCTGATCTCACATATTTATTAATTGTATTTGTTTTTATTTACAAAATGTATATCCCACATTTCTACCCACACAAGGGCCACCAAGGTGGCTAACAATTTAAAACATACATGATAAAATACATTATAAAACCATTAAAATAAACCTCTCTCCCAAATATACCTCATTAAAACAACTTTAAAGAGTTAGAAGCAGGATTAAAATACATTTAAAACAGTTAAAATACTTACAAAACATAAAACATTGGTTAGGAAGGAGGGATCATTGAGGAAATGCCAAACTAAACAAACAAGTCTTCACCTACTGGTGGAAGACAGAGCCAAGTCATAAAATTTAGCTTGTGTGACTTATCTCAAAGTAGAATTACTCCCTCAGGTATTGGTTTCTGAACAACTTTGAAGTAGTTTCACTTAATTCTAAGTATCCAGCTTAGAGAGAAAGGAGGAAAAGAGGAGAAAAAAACTATAATTGCAAAAGACGCTCAGACTGAAGATGTTACTTCGTCGCCATCTTGGCTCCTCCCCAGCTAAAGCAGGAATTAAGAATGTGAATATATGAAGACTGCTACATATTCTCAGCTCAGAGAGTTCCCAAGGCTACTAGCCTAGCATTGTCTTTTCTGACCGACAGCGGTCTTCAAGGGCAAGAGTCTCCACATAGTGAGGCGTGGCTAACCACGATATGGCTGCCACAGGGGCTAGGGCCAATTTGAAAATATTGATTGGTTCCAAGCCAAGGGTCCTATGGTGAAGGCAGCTGTTTCCTAGTGGATGCTCCCTAGTGATGCCTCCAGGATTCTGCAGAAGCACCTCCTGCTCCAGTGAGATAGGGGAATAGCAGGACTGGCTATTGTCTTTGGGGAGGAAGCAAAGGAGTGCCAGAGAACAGACTGGTCAGCTCCATGGCAGCCACCGGCACCATGTTGGGGATCACTCCTCTAAGGATTCCAGTAGAGATCTTTTTCAGCCTTGCTATTTGAGATCCTTTACCTCAAATGTTTTTAGAGTATATTTATGCTATTTTTCTTGTTTGTTGAACAAAACTAGTTCTTTAAAACTGCCTATTATATGAAAAACTCTTTTGGTCTCACATATGTGTGTGTGTAAAGTGTTGTCAAGTCACAGCCGATTTATGGCAACCCCTTTTTTGGGGTTTTCATGGCAAGAGACGAACAGAGGTGGTTTGCCAGCGCCTTCCTCTGCACAGCAACCCTGGTATTCCTTGGTGGTCTCCCACCCAAATACTGACCAGGGCTGACCCTGCTTAGCTTCTGAATTCTGACGAGATCAGGCTAGCCTGGGCTATCCAGGTCAGGGCGGTCTCACGTATAGTACCATGTCAGTTCAAATGGTTTAAAACAATTTTTTGTATATCTTGATCAAAAACATCTAGGTTAGTGTATTTGCTTGTGATGCCATCATTTTACCTTGTGTGACTGGTACAGCTGTAGTATGCCCTTATGTGATCTTGTAGCAATAAAATTGGCCTGCGATTTATTCAGTCTAAATGTTAGGGTATCCCAGATTATTTATGTTACAGATATGGTCAAACCCCCCCCCCCTCTTGAACTCATTCACTTAATACAAAGATTCTGGATATCTAAAATAAATGTAGCCAAACTAAAGAAGCTGCTTTTCTCTTATTTGTACTACTGTTTGGTTTAGAAACAGTATCACTATGGATTAGAAAAATATGTTGCATTTTAATTATACCTGTGTAGAGTAGAGAATCCATCAGTTTAAATCCCATTTTTAGGATTACCAGTTATTAAAAAAAACTTTAAAAATAAAAGATATCAAATGTACATCCTGGCTGACATGGGTGGTAATATGCAGAAAAGAAGTAGTATGTGCACAGAATTGATAAGTAACAGATAAATGGGCTTAATTTATTTAAAACTCCATCACAAATAGATTAAACAGTATGTTTTGTATCATCTACATTTCTGAATACCTGTAGTATATTTGTAAACATGGCAATCCAACATTTTACCAAGTAGTACATTCAAATTCAAATTAACATAAATGAGGATTTAACAGCTGATTGCACAGTGTGAATGATAGTTACTAATTTTTTAAGTAGTAAAGTTGTACAAATAATGGTGCTAATGTGATCAGTGACGAATAAGTTGCTTTATGGTATTGTGTGTGTGTGTTTTTTAAAGATCACGGGTTGAATCTCAGGCAGCAATGATAGATACTTGATTATAATGTGGGCAAAATGGGCAGTCAAAATGGGAATAGAGGGAGATTCTGAAGAATCTGAGCTAGTTTAAGGGGTGGTGTGAAACCTTTTTTCATGCAGGCCTTCCCCTCCTTTTATAACCCTGATCAATGAGGCTCGGTGGCTATTGAATGCTGTCCCTCTTCTAGAAAGCAATTGTTCAGAGGTGTGGCTCATTTCAGGCATTTAATCTCCATTGAATGGGAGCTGTGTTACCCATTTTGTTTTTGGTCCAGAGATTGTAGGCAGCTGGTCAGTGGAAAGCAACAGTGACCATGAGTGTCGGATGGGGGGTGGGGTAGAGAGATTGCTTGTCTGCAGATGCCTACATCCCCCACCATTGACCTTGGTTATTTCCCTTCACAGGGTGCCTTGTTCCTCTCAGCGGGAGCATAGCTTTTCTAACTGCTGTTATTGTGAATGAGGGAGAGGCTACCTGAAGTTTTTTGTCCCAGCCTAATAACATTTAGACCCAAAAGGCACACACAACAAGGGACAAAGGCTGGGGCCAATATGTGCCAGGCTGCTAGAAGCAAAACACAAAAACAAAACCCCTAATTTTCCTACAGAGGTTTCAGCCATCATTAGCCCCTAAAGACATGTAGGTGGGATTCACTGATGGCAAGTCAGTGCACTCAGCTGCGTGGGGGCATCGCTTGCCGTTCTTTGAGCTGAATGCCCGCCTCCTACATTTCTTGTGCCTTTGGACAGGAGGAAAGGGATGAAGTGTTGACCGTCTCTTCATCTCACATGAAATGTGTCACGAACTGTTTGGCTTCAAGCTAGTTCGTCAGTCCATAGGTCTGATTATTAACATCAAACACAGGGATGAGTATTAATTACAGTTCAGAAAGCAATCATACCGTTAATTAGCATGTGGTCAACTGCGATCAAAACAAATGGAACACAGCTTATAAAGAGAATTGATAATGCCAGCCTCAATTATGAGCGCTTGCCCCTTCAATGCGGGCAAACGTTAACATGTGGCTTCTATGTATTTTTCAATTAAAAAGAGACAAGTCCTATCCTTCACCGAGAAGAAAAGCACAGAAATGTGTCAGCTTTACCAGGTACACTATGATCAACCAGAGAAGTGCTTGACTGATTTTAGAGGTCCAGCCCATCTTGCCACTTCCACCAATCATAACACACATCTTGTCGTCATCCAGCTCAATATTATACTGTGGGTGGAAACCAACCATGGTGTAGTGGTGAGGATACAATTGGGTGAAGGGAGAACAATGTTGTAAGCTGCTATGGGTGCCCACTTGGGGTATAAATAACTAAACAGAGAAATATTTTATTCATGGGCTAAATTCAGTATTCACAGAATTTGGGTTCCTCAGTGTCCATCTTGGATAGGGTTGCCAACCTCCAGGAGGTGGCTGGAGATCTCTCCAGTTGCTCTCCAAGTGACAGAGATCAATTCATCTGAAGAAAATGGCCATTTTGGAAGATGGACTCTATGGCATTATACCCCGCTGAAGTTCTTCCCCTCCCCAAACCCCACCCTCTTGAAGCTTCTTCCTCAAAATCTCCAGGTATTTCCCAAGCCTGGAGCTGGCAACTCTAATCTTAGAACAATTTTAATGCATAATGCTTATGAGGTCCCATCCTCTTAAGAATTGCCCTTTAACTAGATTTTAAAAATACCATCAGAAGAACAGTCTGTATTGGTTTGGTTGTTACTTACCCTGGAGATCTGAGCAGTTATTTCTAGATTTATGAAGGTTTATTAAGTTTGAAAACACAAAGTATAAAAAGTACTAATATTTATGCCTGTATCTTGCCTTTCTGCCATAAGGAAACGCACAAAACCATGCAATTAGGACTAGTATTACTGAAACAGGTATGAAGGAATACAACAGTAAATATCACTAAGACCAGTGGTGACAGAGCAATCGTAGAGCTCAACAAGATGCCACCCTTATCTCACAGGGTTAGCAGAAAGCAATCATTTTAATGGAAATACTAAAACTCCTATGGCAGATGTGTCTAAGAAGGGAGCTTCACAAATGAGCCACTATGAAAAAGACCTTGTGGCTTTTGCCATCAGCTGGCGCTCTGATGGTGGCGGAGTCCTCCAGAGTGGGGCCTTGCACAAAGATCTCAGTCAGAGGCAGTTGGGGGACATCAAAGTGTCAGGCTGAGTAGGGACCAACAGATTGTTTAGCTCAGTATTTTGACAGGACAAGATGCATCTGTTGTGACCCAGTGATTAGTAGTCAGAAGAATCTCTGAAAATGGAAATTGAAGTTCAAGCTTTTTAATCAGCTCCCTCTGAACCAATCCTCCCTATATGAAGGTATGACAAAATCTGGGGGCAACGAATTCCATGGATTTGCATAAAACATTTCTATTTAATTTCAGTGTGGTTTTGCAGTCTGACAAAAAAAATAATAATAATATTTTCCTACTTGCTCCATGGCACTTTTGATCCTACAAATCTTTCATGTTCCTTATCAGATATCTAAATAGCTGAAACTCACCAGTATTTGCAGTCATGCTAGGAAAAGTTGAAGGCAGCAGGAAAAGAGGGAGGTCCAACAAGAGATGAATTGACTCTATAAAGGAAGCCACAGCCCTCCATTTGCAAGACCTGAGCAAGGCTGTCAAAGACAGGACATTTTGGAGGACACTGATTCATAGGGTCGCCGTGAGTCGGAAGCGACTTGATGTCACTTAACACACACACATTTGCCCCTTCTGTAAGGCTCTCTCCTGAGAGATGCTGGTCATTTCTCTGCTTCAGCGCTGCTGTCTTTGGGACATTGCCATTCTACTGGACAGGTGAATATCGCCCTTCCACAACCTCATATTCTTGTGTCCACACACTCCTCTTATTTCTTAGGCTCTTGTGTGTTTCAGGTGTGTGATTTGGGGGTTATATGTGTGTAAGCTTAAAATTACTCTTCCAATAAAACAAGTTAGAATTATAAAATGCTTCTTATTTAAAGGGTATTTTCGCTGGTGTGCTCATCCCCATAAAAATTGGAGAAAAAATTCCATACCCCTCCCTCTCGCTAAGCATAGTCTCTAAGCTAATTCCCCCCCCATCTTAAAAAGAGACTATCTGTAAGGGATAACTGCCTGCGTATTCTCCTGCATTTATCCCATGTGCATTTTTGTTTCATCCTTCTTAGCCCTTTATTTGATACTTCCATCCCAAGAATTTGTCAGATTATTTCTTTAGAAGAAGAAGAGTTGGTTTTTATATGCCGACTTTCTTTACCACTTAAGAGAGAATCAAATTGGCTTACAATCACCTTCCCTTCCCCTCCCCACAACAGACATCCCGTGAGGTAGGTGGGGCTGAGAGAGCTCTAAGAGAGCTGCGACTAGCTCAAGGTCACCCAGCAGGCTTCATGTGTAGGAGTGGGGAAACCAACCCAGTTCACCAGACTAGGGTCCACCGCTCATGTGGAGGAGTGGGGAAATCAACCTGGTTCTCCAGATTAGAGTCCGCCGTTCCAAACCACTGCTCTTAACCACTATACCATGCTGGTATATACCAGCACAATTTGAGGCCCACAAACCTGAATCTTCTTCCTGAAAACCAGACCCAGGTACACAGCAAAACTAAGAGGAATGGCAAGGCTATCATACCTTAGCACAGTCTTCCTTTGAAATGAAGAGCCTCCATTTCTTCAGGCCTACTTCAAAGAAGAAACTGCACTCTACAGAGAATGACTGAAGAAATCACTCGTGGGTGATCAGGAAATTTATATTTCTCAGACATTATTTATTCACTTGTTTATAATATTGTACTACTGCCTTCCAACCTAAAATTCTTGAGCCAGTTGCTGGCTACAGAATCAGTTGGACAGCAGTTTTAAATTCATGGATGGATAGTCATGATGTTATTTGGTGCCTGAAAATCATTTAGGTGCGTGCCAAATGGATGTGACCTAAACAAGGCACCACCAAGAAAACCTTATCACCAGTAGCTATTTACCTTTCCTCCAAAGAGGTAAATTTACCTAAATGTTGTACAATGACATAAGAGTTGGGATTCCAACAAAAATCACAGCCATCAGCAATCCTTCAGTTATACCAGTATGAGTCCATTTTAAGATTTGTAACTCAAAACCAAAGCTTTGAATTGTACATGGAAATTACCTGGTGGCCAGTGAAGCCTAAATATTTGTGAGATGTATTCCTTTCTGGTTATGAGCCTTAAAGTTGTATTGCAAAACTGCTGGGGTTTCCAAACAGCCTTCACAGGCAGCCCCACTTAAACCACATTTCAATAGTTTGATCTGGATATTATCAGAGAATGGATCACTGTGGACTCATTACACTTCTCCAGATTTAGTCAACTCAAGCTAAAGGCCAATTTCACAGGACTTTCCAACTAGCTCAGGATAAACTAGAGTGTCAATGTGCAATTTTTTAAAAACGATATTTTAATCTCCTAACTGTTTATAATTTCTAGCCTTATTAAGGGCTTATGGCCTTATCTTAATTTTCTTGCAAGCCAGATGCATGTAATGATGCTCATTTCTGTGAGTTCCCCCCAAACCATTTTTGTTAAACTCCTTAATCTTCATTTGCATGTTTTCTTCTGTTTTTGTTTATTACATGAATATGCAAATAACTGTGACTACCTTAAAAATGTAACTGCTTTTGGGGGACAATGAAATCATATATTTACTGCAGTGCAGGCAGGTCCAGACTCCTGAATTCACAATAGGGAAAATACAGTTTGAAATGGGGAAATAATACCCAGCATAGGAATATTTTGTGTGATTCTATATATAATAGATGCTACATTTTAGAGCAGCAAGGATAAAATCAATTTATAACTATTCAGATACTCTCTTTCATGGAGGAGGAGAAGAAGAGTTGGTTTTATATGCCGATTTACTCTACTTTTTAAGGAGAATCAAACCAATTTACAATCTCCTTCCCTTCCTCTCCCCACAACAGACACCTTGTGAGATAGGTGAAGCTGAGAGAGCTCTAAGAGAACTGTAACTAGCCCAAGGTCACCCAGCTGGCTTCATGTGTAGGAATGGGAAAACCAACCGGGTTCACCAGATTAGAGTCTGCCACTTATGTGAAGGAGTAGGGAATCAAACCCAGTTCTCCAGATTAGAGTCCACCACTCTTAACCACTACACCACTGGCTCTCAGGTGCCAGCTACCTGAGAAAGGATTTCTGAAATGAATATTGTTATGGTACCTTCCTGGAGTCAACGGATGAGCTTCTAAGGTCAAAAGCGTGCCACCATATTGTACAATAAAGCACAAACAGATGTGATAATGATTATGGATCTAACTCAATCTGTAAAAGTCAAATAGCATGTGCACACACATCCTCTGTCCAGATTCAGGGTTGAATCCTTCAGGGTTGAATGCTTGGTTCAGGGTTGAATGCTTGGTTCTGCTAACTGAAACCAGACTCCTTGCCCTGTTAATAGCATTGTAAAGGGGGGAAAGATGCATCCTTTAAAACCCTTTTTACCCTTTAAAATGCATGTGTAGATCTGTTTCTAGCAAAACTAAGCAGGAGATGGGTTAACTCAACTCTCCTTCCCTCAGTACAGTGATTTGCCTTTTACAGATACATAGCGATTCCTGAGTCTGTCTCCACTCTTAAAAGTACTGAAAATCAAGGCATATAATTTGACCCTGAAAGCAACTAGGGGAAGGAGGAATCTGTAGAAGAGAGCTTGGATCTATCCCCCCACACTGTTTTTTTTCAATCAGAAATGCCCCCAAAGTTGTTTTAAGCCTTGGTATGAAAAAAAGACAGACACAACAAGATACCTGTCTTTTTTCCTACCTGAGCTTAAAATAGTTGCAATATGGAAACAGTGCAGTACAGTTAGGGAAACAATCTCCTGTTCCAGTTCAGATCAGGTCCCCCATGGCCGTTATTTTTTTAGGGCCCAATTATATACTTTGAGACGGGACATGGTGGTCATGGGAGATTTTAATTACCCAGATATCTGTTAGAAGTCCAGCTCTGCTAAAAGTGCAAGATCCAATAAATTCCTACTTGTCTTGCTGACAACTTCCTATTCCAGAAAGTGGACAGGGAAACAAGAGGATCTGCTATCCTAGACTTGATTCTCACCAACAGGGAAGAATTGGTTGATGAGGCTAAAGTAGTAGGCACTCTGGGTAGTAGTGACCATGTAATCTTGGAATTTACAATGTTGGGGAAAAGAAAAACGGTACAAAGTCAGACATATAGGTTGGACTTTCGGAGAGCAAATTTTAACAAACTTAAACTTATGCTGGGTAGAATCTCATGGTCAGAAATGCTTAAGGAGAAGGGAGTTCAAGAAGGGTGGGAGTTTCTTAAAAATGAAATACTGAAGGGGCAATCACAAACCATTCCTATGAGAAGGACAAATGGGAGGAGCCTAAAGAGGCCAGGGTGGCTCCATAAACAGCTTTTTAAAGAGTTGAGAAATAAAATAGACTCATTTAGGAAGTGGAAGGAGGGCCTTCTAACCAAAGAGGAATATAAACAAATAACTAGTGCTTGTCGGGAGAGTGCTAGGAAAGCTAAAGCTCAGTATGCGCTTAGGCTAGCGAGAGATGCTAAACTCAACAAAAAAGGGTTCTTTTCCTATGTATAGAGTAAGAATAAGAACACGGACAAGATAAGCCCATCACGGGGACAGGAAAGTGAAATTGTAACAGGAGATGAAGAGAGGGCAGAACTCCTCAATCCCTACTTTTCCTCAGTCTTTTCTTGTGAAGGAAGTGGTGCTCAACATGGCGAAAACAGAACAAGTAAAGAGGGAAGGGATTTGCAGCCTAGAATTGGCATTGGGGTAATGCACAAACACCTAGTTTCTATAAATGAAACAAAATCCTGTGGGCCAGATGAATTGCATCCAAGGCTACTCAAAAACTTGCAGATGTAATTTCTGAGCCTCTGTCCATTATTTTTGAAAAGACTTGGCAAACTGGTGAGGTGCTAAAAGATTGGAGACTGGCAAATGTTGTCCCCATCTTCAAGAAGGGGAAAAATGAAGATCCGGGTAACTACCGACCCATCAGCTTGACTTCCATACCGGGAAAAGTTTTTGAACAAATCATCAAACAGTCAGTCCTTGAGCATTTAGAAAGGATGGATCTGATCACTAAGAGCCAGCACGGGTTTCTCAAGAATAAGTCATGTCAGACTAATCTAATCTTATCTCCTTTTTTGACAAAGTTACTATCTTGCTGTCATATAGAGGATGGTTGTGAGCACTTGTCCCATGACAATGCCATAAACAACATCCACAGACAAATAGTCCAAAAGAGAGTTGATTTATTGGAAGATCCACAGGTTCACAGCAGCTAAGAGTCAAGTTGGCACTAATGAGAACTATAAGCATGGTGCAGGGTATATATGAAAGAGCATAGAACAACTCAGGTCGCCACGGGAACCCCCCTCCCATTGAGGCAGATTCCCACAGAGTCCAGAGTCAAAACACATAGTTGGCAGTTGGTAGAGTTGGTAGAGCTGACCTTGGGCAGCACCTGGAGAAAGCACAGCATCCTCTGTCAGACCATGCCTGGCATTCTCTGCACACTGCACAGGCTAGGCCTGACAATGGTGCCGAGTTGTTTTCTGTTGCCCCAGAGGGTCGGACCAGAACCAATGGGTTAAAATTAAATCAAAAGAGTTTCCATCTAGACATTAGGAAGAATTTTCTAACAGAGCAGTTCCTCAGTGGAACAGGCTTCCTCGGGAGGTGGTGAGATCTCCTTCCCTGGAGGTTTTTAAGAGAAGGTTAGATGGCCATCTGTCAGCAATGCTGATTCTGTGACCTTAGGCAGATGATGAGAGGGAGGGCATCTTGGCCATCTTCTGGACACTGGGGGTGTGGCGGGGAGGTAGTTGTGAGTTTCCTGCATTGTGCAGGGGGTTGGACTAGATGACCCTGGTGGTACCTTCCAACTCTATGATTCTATGATTCTCTATGATTTCAGAGGGGTATTTTATTTATTTATTTTAAATATTTCTATGCCACCTTTCAACCCAAAATCAAGGTCCCTAAAGTGTAAACATTAAAACATTTCAAGCATTAAAACATTTCAAACACTTAAACAGTGTTTAAAATACATACGTACATATATAGCAATAGAAGGAGATAGCTGTATCTCTCTGTGGTGACCAACAGGATTAGTCTCTATCTGACCACTCCTACCCCACGACTGCAAACACAGCCCCAGGTGAGTCCGGGGCCATTGCAGATAGTTGGAATGACATAGACATGCCAGATAGCTCCCTACTGTACGTGCTTTGTCAATAAATCTTACTTTTACAATTTGATTTAAGAAACAAAGAAATTATCATGTATCTCTCGTTATCACATTTCAGAATTTACTGATGTAATAATGAGTCTTATGGGCATATCCTGATAATGAACAGTTTCCATACTTTTAATAATCTATTCAGTTAATGGTGCTTGGGTCAAGATCATCTGCCTTTGTTGTCCTTGGCATCTGTTGTGCTGGATGGTCTTTTTTGAGATCAGAACAAGCTAATATGTGTTTCTGATCTTCAGCACTAGTGTTCACTCTCACTTCTGTGGGTCGCAGCAATAATTACAAGCTAAAGGCTAAATCCACGACCTTGGTCAAAATTCAATATAGAGACATAACACTCAACAATAGTTCAGCCTGCCTGCAGAAACCTCTTTCCTTATCATTCCTACTTAGTTTGGGTAGTACTGCTAAAATACTCATACGGAAACTTAAAAGCTTCAGATCTGCAAAAGGGACTTCCAAATACACTTCTCTGGGAGCAGCAGGGGAGGGTGCACTACTCTACTTTCAGCTAAGTGTGGCTAAATAGCTTTCACCGTCATTGGGGTGTTATTCAATACAACCCAGAGATTAATTTTCTTCAGGGCATTTTAGAATGTTTAAACTATGCACATCCACTTAACAAGTTCCTGAGTTACATGGAAGTATGTTTTCAATATCAGCTTTGATTGATGTTCAGTCATGGGTATCTAGCTATTAATACAGAGATGAATGGTAGTGAATGTTAGGGTAAGTCTCAGTTAGACAATGAAGTAGCTAGACGTTATGGAATTGTGGAACAAAAACCTAGGAAACCTCTTGAACAAGAATCCAAGCAAAATATGACATCCCTAACAAAATAATTCATGTCAAAATACAAGAGTGGAAAATGTTCATTAGAATTATTGATGGAAAATCAGAGTGCCCTCCCCAGCCTTACCAGATGAGAGCAAGGTGGTAAGATTGGCAATACCCCCGATAGATGCCCATATCAGTCTTCATTTATACAGTTCAGGGAACACTTCTAGCAAAGGACTTTGCTCACTTACTGCTATGAGTACTGGTAAATGAAAGGGTGAAAAGTAAGTCACTTTCAGAGCCTTTCCTGTCATCAGAGTAGGTCTGTAGCTGGTATATCCATTGCTGGTTCCTAAGACTACGCTGCTGGTTCTTTCTATAACCTCTGCTCCTGGGAGCTGCTGGATAATTGTTCTCTGAGGAGACAGCCCCGCTCCTGATTAAAAAGACCAGGCTTTTATTTCTGGTTCACAGTGCTGCGTCCGTAGGAAGGAGGCCTCCCCTCACAGGTGGTAGTGTTGCCTGCTGAAATCACCTACAGCCTTCCTGCACCATCGCACCGTAACACTGGAAAAGATTGTTGCTATATTGCAATTATGTAATAGTGTAGTTCTGTTGGCCTCTTGGAAATGAACATGCCCCATTCAGGATCCTTCTGAAAAGTTATGTCTACATACTGTTTGACACATGCTGATGCCAAGAACTTTCAATATAATTATTAGGTCCATGTTGGGCTCAGTATCTGCATAGTAGTATTGTCCTCCCTTGAGAGCCAGTATGGTGTAGTGGTTAAGAGTGGTGGTTTGGAGCAGTGGAGTCTGATCTGGAGAACCAGGTTTGATTCCCAACTCCTCCGGGATTGTATGAGTGGCGGAGGCTAATCTGGTGAACTGAATTTGTTTCCCCACTCCTACACATGAAGCCAGCTGGGTGACCTTGGGCAAGTTACAGCTCTGTTAGAGCTCTCTCAGCCCCACCTACCTCACAGGGTGTCTGTTGTGGGGAGAGGAAGGGAAGGTGATTGTAAGCTAGTTTGAGTCTCCCTTAAGTGGTCGAGAAAGTTGGCATATAAAAACCAACTCTTTTTCTTAAACATAGGAAAAAGTTGCCAGATTACTATAGCTGGATGTGGGAGATGGTTTTCTCCCTCTCCCATAATACTAGAACATGGGGTCATCTGCTAAAGCTGGAGGGTGAGAGATTCAAAACAGATAAAAGGAAGTATTTTTTCACACAACGCATAGTTAAATTGTGGAACTCCCTGCCCCAGGATGTGGTGATGGCTGCCAGCTTGGATGGCTTTAAGAAGGGAGTGGACATATTCATGGAGGAGAGGGGTATTCATGGCTGTTAGTTAGAATGGATACTAGTCATGATGCATACCTATTCTCTCTAGTATCAGAGGAGCATGCCTATTATTTTGGGTGCGGTGGAACACAGGAAGGATGGTGCTGCTGCAGTCGTCTTGTTTGTGGCTTCCTAGAGGCACCTGGTTGGCCACTGTGTGAACAGACTGCTGGACTTGATGGGCCTTGGTCTGATCCAGCAGGGCCTTTCTTATGTTCTTATGTTGCTAAATGGCGCCCTGATCCAGCAAGGTACATCTGAATGCAAGCATGGGATATTGTTCCAACATCTTCTGTTGGTATTGCACATGTGGTTCCCTGGCTGAATTTCTTCATTTATGTTATTATTCTAACTAACATTCCATCTTTGCATAACAGCATTGGGTTCAAATTACTCCAAAGGTAATTTTTTAAATAATGTTGTGCTTCTTTTTTCTCTTGTTATCCTGTACCTCAAAAACCAAGTTGACAGTATGGGATACAAATATTTGAAATAAATACATTAATTATTATTCCTTATTTTTGTAACAATTTAAACATCTATATTCTTCCATAATACATGTACCTTCAACAACATGTTGTTTTAAGATGTTTCTGGAGAATAACCGTGCATTCCTGAGGGGGAGAGTCCTTTTAGGAGGCGGCATGGCCAGCGCAAGTGCGTCTAATCATGCAACAAGACGCACTTACGCTGGTGGCGAGGGCAGTTCCGTCGGTGCCCGAGTGCCACAGAGCTGTGCCTCGCCCCTCCACCAGTGCTGTCTTTCTGTGGCGCAGGATTGCCTTCCCGGGGCGTTCCCGGGGTGGGGGCGGAGCTGCCATTAGGCAGCTCCCTATGCCCTTTCAGCCCCCTGACGCCGACAGCCAGGACGGCGTTGCTGCGCCTGCCTTTTAGCAGGCACAGCCTCACGGTTTTAAATGGGGATTTTAGCCCTGTTGAAAATGAAAAAAGCCTTTTAAAGGCTTTTTTCGTCCTGCCGGCGTGTGGGAAACAGCTTAGGAGGAGGCGCAGCTGCGCCTCTTCCCCGCCATCCCTGCATGCCGGCATCTCAGGAATGCACGGTAAGTGTTCTTGTTATGAGTGAAGAACCACCATAGGCTATTACTATGCAGTGATTACATTGTCATACTTTCACAGTATGAAATCCCTGGCAGTTTTAAATGAAATTACTGAACTATGGCTCTCCGTCCAGTTACTTACATTGGAGGCTATGTGTAAGTGCAATCATTATGCATTCATTTCCATCCTGCAAGTTATGCATTTTAATCAGAAGGGGCCATATGTTCCCATGGACTATTCTCTGATAAGCACTGTAACTTACTACAAAAACTGCTTTGAAACCCTGCATACAAGCCAACACCTCCTACTTGGTATGGTGCCACATCTACTTGCAACCCATAAATAATCTCACAGAAGAGACCCTTAAGAGATCCTTGTAAAACAAAAATGGAAAGGTGGCTAAATAAAATTGATAATAACAGATAGGGAAAAGTGAAAAATCCATCAGTTCTTTACCTAAGTGAAAGGATACAGAATATACTGAGTAATTATTTGCAGCTGGCAATACTGTGTATCAACTGTAGCGGCAAAACAGACCACTACAAGTCTTATCAAAATTTGTATAGAAGTAATTGTTTTCAGAATAATCACTTAAGAATACTTGGGCAGGAAACATCTTGTCTCAGCACGAAATGGTAGACTTAGGACTTTCCAAATATTTCTAACACTTTCATCTGTGATTAGCATAAGTAGGCATCTTAAATTTAAAATGGATAAAATAACTAATGGGATAGTACATTGAGAGTACTGATATCTGTGATTTCAACATCAGGGACCTAAGTTCACATTTCTGAAAACTGTTTCTAGAGCACTTTCAGATACTGACATAAAAAAATGAAGGAAGCAGATGTCAGTTTTTCTTTATATGGGATTTTCATATATAGACACCTTTTATATGATGGAGGCTGTCAGAAATAAATGCTAAACATGTTCACTGTGAAGTTCTCAGCATGCGCAGTGGTCAGTAAAAATACCATACAGCCATCAGCGCTGGTAAGATACTAGCTCTAACAAAGCAGAATAGTGCTGCAAATTAACGTCCAGTGCTGCAAATTAAACACCAAAGTTTATTAGCCCTGAACTCCTAAATCAGCCTTACATTCCTGAACTCCAGCTGTCTCATTTTAGCCGTATTACTCTTTTCTCATTGGGAACCAGCTTTTATAGTAATGGCTGCATTCATATATCATTTGCACAACAACTCTGGTTGGCGTTATTGCCGAATTCCAAAAGACCAACATTTTTGCATCTGTGGAACATCTGCTCTGGAGGATTTATACCACTACTTACTTGAATGCCCTCTATATGTGGAACCCAGGGCTAAATTTCTTGCTGGGTTGGTTTCTGGCCTAAACACTTGTCCTAGTGCCGAGAAACTAGTATTTTTATTAAAATATACCAATAGGTTTGTTTCTCATAGGACTGCCCTGTATGCTCTGGCAGCAAAGAAAATAAGGGCCAATATGGCTGCTAAGGGAGCTGATCCTTCAAGGTGATTTTAATGGTCGCTAGGTCCCATTGGCCGATTGGGACACCACCACAAATTGTTCTTCTTGTTGTTATTATTGTTATTATGCATCGCTTTAGCATAGTTTTATTATGTATATTTATTATTAATCCAGAATTTTATTAACCTAATATTTCCTTTTTTTATGTATCTGTGGTATCCTCAACATGTTTGTAATGGCCTATGGCTAAATGCAAATGAAATCATTCATTCATTCATTCATTCATTCATTCATTCATTCATTCATTCATTCATTCATTCAACAACTCTGGTTAGTCTAGCAGGCCTGGGTCATACATTCTACTTGTCCGCTTCTTGTCTGCGCCTCCCAGCAGGAGGGACACCTCTTTCCGGTGCTGCCTGCGCTGTGGCCAAGCAGCCTCAATGAGCAGTGCCACTCAACAGACTGTGGTTGGTGAATTCAGATTGCATAACAAAGCATCAGTAGGACAACGAGTGATCAATAAAGCAACAACACACCCTGGTTTTGGCATGAACCAATAAATCTTGGTTTGATGTCATGTCACAGCTAACAGGGGTTATCCAAACCACAACTTATAGTCATGACCTATAATGTCTGGATGCAGCTTGTGTGTACTTTTAATGACAGAAGAGGCTATCTGAGGATCCTGCACAGTGAACTTTTAATTTCTGAAAGTTGTTCATAAAATCCAGTGGGACATCCTAACACTGACAGGCAGTAGCCTTGCAACCCTTCCACAAGAATCCCACACCCTGTTGAAGGCACACACCTCAGTAGTAGAACTTACATTTGCATATATGCTTATAAATATATTCATAAGGTTGCATGAGGCACTGATGTTTGTTACCTGGCATTTGCACTGCAAGTACCAGAACTGACAAAGACCTCATCCACTTGGAGAGGAGTGACTAGTGGAGTGCCTCAGGGATCTGTCCTGGGCCCTGTGTTGTTCAATATCTTTATAAATGATTTGGATGAAAGAACAGTAAAAGGTAAAGGTAAAGGTCCCCTGTGCAAGCACCGGGTCATTCTTAACCCATGGGGTGATGTCACATCCCGACATTTTCTAGGCAGACTTTGTTTACGGGGTAGTTTGCCAGTGCCTTCCCCAGTCATCTTCCCTTTACCCCCAGCAAGCTGGGTACTCATTTTACCGACCTCGGAAGGATGGAAGGCTGAGTCGACCTCGAGCAGGCTACCTGAAACCGACTCCCGTCAGGATCGAACTCAGGTCGTGAGCAGAGCTTGGACTGCAGTATTGCAGCTTACCACTCTGCGCCATGGGGCTCCTTGAAGGAATAGAGGGGATGCTTATTAAATTTGCAGATGATACTAAATTGGGAAGGGTAGCAAATACAGTAGAAGACAGAGCCAAGATATAGGATGATCTTGACAGGCTGGAGAATTGGGCTAAAACTAATAAAATGCATTTCAACAGAGATAAATGTAAAGTTCTGCGTTTAGGTAGGAAAAATCAAATGCATAATTATAGGATGGGGGAGATTTGTCTTAGCAGTAATGTGTGCGAAAAGGATCTTGGGGTCTTAGTAGACCAAACACTGAACATGAGTCAGCAGTGTGATGCCGTAGCTAAAGAGGCAAATGGGATCTTGGGCTGTATCAACAGAAATATAATGTCCAGGTCATGCGAAGTGATAGCATCACTTTATTCTGGTTTGGTTAGACCTCCCCTAGAGTACTGTGTTCAGTTTTGGGCAATTTAAGAAGGATGTAGACAAGCTGGAACGTGTCCAGAGGAGGGCAACAAAGATAGTGAGGGGGTCTGGAGACCAAGTCCTATGAGGAAAGGTTGAAGGAGCTGGGTATGTTTAGCCTGAAGAGGAAAAGACTGAGAGGGGATATGATAACCATCTTCAAGTACTTGAAGGGCTGTCATATAGAGGATGGTGCCAAGTTGTTTTCTGTGGCCCCAGAAAGTCGGACCAGAACCAACGGGTTGAAATTAAATCAAAAGAGTTTCTGTCTAGACATTAGGAAGAGTTTTCTAACAGAGTGATTCCTCAGTGGAACAGGCTTCCTCTGGAGGTGGTAAGGGCTTCTTCCCTGGAGGTTTTTAAGAAGAGGTTAGATGGCCATCTGTCAGCAATGCTGATTCTGTGACCTTAGGCAGATGATGAGAGGGAGGGCATCTTGGCCATCTTCTGGTCACTAGGGGTGTGGAGGGGGGAGGTAGTTTCCTGCATTGTGCAGGGGGTTGGACTAGATGACCCTGGTGGTCCCTTCCAACGCTATGATTCTATAGATGCGGCACAGTTGACCTGTTGCCAGTTAGGATTGGCTGTGCAGAGCTATCAGTTGGCCTGACTCACGTCTCTTTAACCCTCCATTCACAATTTATGAATTGCCAACTTAGTCAGCATGTTCTAAAAATGTTCATTTTTAAATCTCAGAGCCACTTCCTACTGTACTTTTTAAAAACAGATTTACACGTTCATGTCCATTTTGTGCAATGGGCTTCCAGAACCTGTAGAGAAGGTGCCTTCACTGCTAACCATCTGGAAGACCATGTCACTTCCAGGGGCGAGAAGTTCTGGGCAACCAGTTTGAAATCAAGCTTCTGTAACGTGTTTAATTATTGTGTTTATTTTTAGTAGGATTGTTTTTTTTCTTGCATCCGCTTATTTGGTTTTCATGTAATTCCCACTGCATGCCACCTCGAGCTTTTAGAAAAGGCAACTTACACATTTTCTAGATACATATATTTCTTTTTGGGCAATGGGTCAGAACCTCATTCCTGTAATTGCAGCACTGTTTGTTCCTGCTGAAGAGACACACATGAGGTGCCCTGGCAGGTGCAGCTCAAAATGCCAAGCTCTGGAATGCATCTCCCCCCCTAGCAGTGGCATCTGCGGTGATTACTGACATCTTCCTTATTTATGTACAGTCTCTAGGCTGATCCTTTTGCTGACTATGCAGCCAGACACAGCAAGTGCCTTAGGGATTACAAAAAGGTCCCGCCTCTCTTCCTCCTGATTGGCTCCCTTCATGCAGAGAGTTTCTTTCCAGTGTTAGCTAAAGTTGTCTCAGCCCTTCAGTGCAAAATAAGATCTCCCATCAAGTCTCGCACTAAAAACTCCCTCCCCCTCCCCACATGCCGTTGTCTTTTTGTCAAGTAAATGTGTATAGCATGCAGTTATTGTAGCCTTGAGCTTTAAGCCACCCCATCTGGTGGTGTTCTCTGCCTATGCCAGAAGGTCTACCTCTTGCTGTTAGGAAAAAAAACAAAAACAAAACAACAAAACAAGTATTTTGATTAAACTTGCATACACTTAAGCCATTCCTTTGAACCTTTACAATTCTCTTCAATGCTCACTGACTATGAATGTCCTCATCTGGATTCAACAAGTGGAACAATGTAATGCACTTAAATCCCTTAACTGGAAATTTCTTGCCTTTCATTTGTTTAGCCACAGTAAAGAAAAGACTAGTCACAAAACTTTCCTCTTTGCTTTACAAGGTTTCCCCTTTGAAGTAGCAACAACAATAATACTGTAATAGAAGCAAAGCCTGCTCTTCATACCCCGAACATATTTTCTCCTGAAGAAACACATTTGAGCTGCAGTGCTAAAGCTGGACCTGGTAACCGCGACAGCTTCCCTTCGCAGCCCTGCGTCGGACTTTTTCCTTGGGCAGCTGTAAATACAGAGATACCAAAGAGTTAATTTGTGTTTTTAAACCTCCTTCCCAATATCCTCTCTCATTCCTGCATAAAAACCCCATGTCCAGACATCAAATCAGTAAACCCTGTTGCCTGTCAGAGAATACAATGTCAGGCCATTAGTATGTTAATAAGTCCGGAGGGTGACAGGTGGCCTACTAGACAGCTCAATTAAGCTGCTCATTAAACACACGCTAACGAACAGCCAAGGCAGGGCCTGAACAGCACCATTCTGTAATGACATGATGTCAGAGCGAACAAATGAGGAAAAATAACAAAAACATTACAGCAGTGACAGACGCCACTAATAAGGGCCCCCTGCACTACATCAGCCTTCAAATCAATGAGCAACAGGGATCAAAAACCTCGACCCAATATTCTCAGGGGACTAAATGCAGCAAGATTTGGGGTCACTTTTTTTTAAAAAAAAAATAGAGAACTAGAAATTATTACAGAATATCTCAAACTAACTGTTGTAAGGAGAAATAAGAATAAGAGTATATGCCGCCTTAAGACACTGACTAAATGTGTAAAAGGTGCCCATGTAGGACTGGAAAAAAAAAACATTTAATGAGACCATCGCTGGGATGGGATTTGCACTGCTACTTGTACCTACAGGTGTAAATCATTTACAGTACTTCCTCAACCTACTCACTTGGCAGAGGTCACCCCAGCATTTAAAGAGCAAGGAGCCAACTTCTCAAGTGCAGATTGCTACCTATTATTTTTGTTAAGGGTGGGGGACTTCTAGCAGCTGGTAAAGAATTTGTTTTCAAGCAAGTGGCTTCCTAGGCAATAAATTCAACATTTAGCAGAAACTGGTTCCCTCATTTCTAAATTAATAGGCTGGTTGACCATTATAAGGCCATGACCTTAGTTTTTATATTCGATACAGAGCTGTGTTAAGTTAGCAGTTGATATCCTAATATGTTGTTATGAAATCATACCTTAAGATTTACACTAATAACTATAGTACATAGGTTTCATCTTCACAGTATGTTTGTAGCAATAACTTGCATGAATGTTATCAGCTGAATTTTAGAGCAATTGAGTATTTTATCTGACAAGAACAGCAGCAGCTTCCAAAACATATTATTTTTATTTAAGGGAAGCATACATGGTTCTTGCCTTATCAATTTATCCTCACAACAATCCTGTGAAATAGAATAGGCTGTGAGAGAACAACTGAAACAAGGTCACCCAGTATGTTTCATGGTATCCAGGGATTTGACCCTGGATCTTCTGATGCATCATCTGACATTCTGAGATTATACCAATCTGGCTCTGTAGTTAGAATCAGAGTTGGAAGAGGACACCAGGGTCATCTAGTCCAACCCCCTGCACAATGCAGGAACTTCATAACTACCTCCCCTACACCTCCAGTGACCCCTACTCCATGCCCAGAAGATGCCCAAGATGCCCTCCCTCTCATGATCTGCCTAAGGTAATAGAATCAGCATTGCTGACTGATGGCCATATAGCCTTTGCTTAGAAACCTCCAGGGAAGGAGTGCTTACCACCTCCCGAGTTACCACAGTGTGTGTGTGTAAAGTGCTGTCAAGTAACAACCGACTAATGGTGACCCCAGCAAGGAGCTTTCAAGGCAAGTGAAAAGAAGAAGTGCTGGGTTTTATATGCTTACAATTGGCTTGCAATCTCCTTCCCCTCCTCTCCCCACAACAGAACCTTGTGAGGTAGGTGGGGCTGAGAGAACTGTGACTAGCCCAAAGTCACCCAGCTGGCTTCATGTGTAGGAGTGGGGAAACCAACCCGGTTCAACAAAGTCCACCACTCATGTGGAGGAGTGGGGAATCCAACCTAGTTCTCCAGAATAGAGTCCACCGCTTTTTTTTTTTTTTTTATAAATTTTTATTGATTTTTTAAAGCTATAAATTCTCCATAATTTTGACAACAGCGTAAAAATAATATCACAATCGCAATTATATTGATTGTTGTCTTAATTACCATTAAACATAAAAAATATGACAACTTCCCCATCACCTCCATCTACCTCTTAATAAAGTATTATTAGCCTTCGTTAACATATACTGATCCTAGCATTAATTTCATTCTCATGTTTTATAAAGTTTTAGATTCTGGATCAAAATAAAAAGTAGCCTTCCATTATTCCCAGATCTTGTACATTATCACAATGATTCCTTCAATACTCCCCTTTTCCCCAGTTTCTCCAACTCCACCAGTTCTAGCATTAAAATGATTTAATCCCTTTATTCTGAAACCTTTGTCCCTTTCCATTTAACATAAATTTAAAATAGCCATGCCACCCGTCCACACTGTCAAAGCCTTCCAATCCAGCAATCATATTTAAGTCAATCCTTTAACCATGGTCTAATACTTCCTTCTGTAACTGAAATAAGTCAGTCAGGTATGGGAACAAGATTTCTTTGTTTTCTCTCATTTCCTCAGGCAAGGTGCATATCCAAAAATAATTCTTTCTGGGCTTAATCCCCATCGTGGCTTCAATCTGTGTTCCTTGCTCTGCTCTCTTCTTCCTTGTATCCACACGTCCTTCCATGTCTTTTTTAAATGAAAAGTCCATTTCTTGTATGTCTGGTCTCTTTGTCGCCGGCTGGTTACTTTCTTGAACTTCCGTCTTCTTCTTTATATCCTGATATTCTTCCGTGACTTTTTGGGCAGAAGAATCCATTGCTTGTATGTCCATATTTGTAGTCATCATTTGAATTTTCAAGACTTTTATGTCTTCTGTAACCAGATTCAACTTCTGATTACATACCAGTGATGATTGGTCAAGAGTCATCATCACTGAAATCAATTGAGCCATCTGTGTAGAAATCTGTTTTAATTGTTTAATTGTCGCCTCAGAATATTTAGCAAACATGTCCTGTACTTTTTTTTCCATGATTGAATTCAGTAGAATTCCCTTTGATTTCATAAGAGCAGGGCTATGTATTTAGCCAGATCAGGGAGAGGCTCCAGAGTATGTAACTTTATTAAAAATTTGATGGTCATCTAGCAGGAGTCCAGCATGTAGTTAATAGAGAATACTTTATTGTCCAACTTAATATCTTTTTCGGGTTGAAAAAATAAGTATTTAAACTTAAAAAAACTTTTTAAAGTTAAAAATACCAACGAGTTTTACCAGACGCTCTAGATCGGCTGAGCCAGGAAGTATTCCAGGGATTACCTAATCGTAGACCTTCTATCGTCTCTTCTCTATGGTTATTACCTTCAGGAGTGGTTTTGGTGTAACACGAGTAAGACGAATTTCCGGTCTTACGACCTTCTTCCTGTTGATTTGTAGAGCAGTGGAGAGGTAAAGCACAGAGTCTTCCGGTCAAAGGATCCTCTTTGTTGTACACGTGGCTGGAGGACCTTTTTTTCCTCATGTAACTTCTCAAAAGTTCCTCCCTCCCCTTCCTTTAAGAACGCGTCTGATTGGCAGATCTTACATCAATCATTCAAGCTCGTTGTTTTAATTTAAGTTAATCAGTTTGATAAGGCTCCTGCTGCTTTATCTGATGGATCTCATACAACAAAATCATCCAGTTCAATTAAGGGAGAAAAACGGTTACCAGGAATATTTTCTTCAACCCCCTGTTATTCGATGACGCCAGTGAAAGACGAAGGATTCTTATCTACTCACTTGGGCGCCCGGAGGTGAGGCTTTAATCTTAATGTAGTCCTCATGATGTTTATAGGGTGCTGGAGGGTAGAGTCTAAAATCGAAGTTGCGCGCTGGCGATTTCAATCCCTTCGTGCCCACGGGACCAAACGTCTGAAACTCCGGGGGGCTTATTAAAGCTACCTCAGAGTATTCAGGAGGTCAAACCGCATATATGGCTGCAGGGAATTCCTGCCTCTCAGCCCACTTGCAAGGGCTGGGTTGGGGTGCAATAAAACACCCCAAATCACACGCAAACTTGGATACTCCCCAGGAGCCCCTGGGAAGACGCAGCACTCAGCCCAGCTCAGCACCGGAAGTTCTAGAGTCCACCGCTTTTAACCACTACACCACACTGGCAGAGGTGGTTTGCCATTGCCTTCCTGTGCTAATAATATTGGTACTAATGCAAAGTGCATATCAAAAGGTACTTGAATTACAGCTGTTGAGAGGTCATCACCCCACTCTCCCAGATCTCCCTGCTTCATACCACAGAGCCCCTATGGCCTTGGAATTGAGAGAGAAGGGGGTTTAGCACAACACTCCTGACCTCTATATTTCCTACGTGCTACGTCAGGAGCTAAGGTCTGGCACATTTCCATATACTTGACTCCTCCCTTTTATAAAGGACTTTCCCCAGTCTGCATAGGCTTGATAAGCTGCCTTCGCTCCTCTAATTGGGTGGGCCTCCCTTCTGAGGAAGTGGGTCAGCCCCCAGGAACCTAGTCCTGTTGGTCCTACCGGATTTCTTGGTTGGTTTCCTCCTCCTTCTCCTCCTCCTCCTCGAGATGGTGTATGAGTGTCTGTACCTGCAATGTCCGTTTCTGGTTCACCAGCCAGCTCTACAACACATTTAAAGGGCCCACAAGTCAGGTTATGGCCTAAGCCATATTTTGGGCACAGGCAATCACCTGGACATCAGCAACTGGGCTCCAGCTTATCCTGCCCAGCTCTGCCTTAGGCAGGGCCATTGTTGGGCTGTTAAAGAACCTGTTCCCTGATCTGGTTTCTCGGGGCTGACCCAGAGCAGTTGCTTGTCAGTATAGCCCAGTGATGGCGAACCTTTTAGAGACCGAGTGCCCAAACTGCAACCCAAAACCCACTTATTCATCGTAAAGTGCCAGCACGGCAATTTAACCTGAATACTGAGGTTTTAGTTTAGAAAAAAAAACTCATACGTTAACATCTTATGCTCACAAGCATAAAATGATTCAAACAAAGTAAGGAAAGCAATCCCAAGTGCTTTAATTGATTTAAAATTATTTGGCAGAGAATTCCACACTTTAAGGATTTCATTTTCAGAACTAACTGTACTATCCTTTGTCATCCATAAAATTAAATCATGGCAATGACTGACAAACACCATTTTCCCCATCTGCATTCTCAAAACTCTGCAGGGGGGCTTATTGTTGAGTTGTGCATCTGAGTGGCAAGTCCAAGGCAAAACCTCTCTTTCACAAATAGACACCCCCCATGCAGTTTTGAGACTGGATGGGGTAAATGTGCATCTCAGTGGCAAGTCCAAGGCAAAACCTCTCTTTCACAAATAGACACCCCCCCATGCAGTTTTGAGACTCTGGATGGGGTAAATGTGCATCTCAGTGGCAAGTCCAAGGCAAAACCTCTCTTTCACAAATAGACACCCCCCCATGCAGTTTTGAGACTCTGGATGGGGTAAATGTGCATCTCAGTGGCAAGTCCAAGGCAAAACCTCTCTTTCACAAATAGACACCCCCACATGCAGTTTTGAGACTCTGGATGGGGTAAATGTGCATCTCAGTGGCAAGTCCAAGGCAAAACCTCTCTTTCACAAATAGACACCCCCCCCCATGCAGTTTTGAGACTCTGGATGGGGTAAATGTGCATCTCAGTGGCAAGTCCAAGGCAAAACCTCTCTTTCACAAATAGACACCCCCCCATGCAGTTTTGAGACTCTGGATGGGGTAAATGTGCATCTCAGTGGCAAGTCCAAGGCAAAACCTCCCATTCACAAATGGCCAATAACCCCTGTCCTGAGCCCAGGCCTCCCCGGGCCACCTCGGGACTTCCCAGACACCGGCGGGGGCTAGCCACCACCCGCGGGGGGAGAAAAGGGGTCAGGACGGCAGGATAAAAGCCCCTCCCACCCGTCCTTTCCTCCGCCCGCCGACAAACCTCCACAGTTGGGCGCCTGGCCGGGGGGGAGGGGGGCGAAGCGCCGACGACACCATCCCCAGACAGGAGCCGACCCCCACCACCTACCTTTCCCCCGCAGGTTCCCCAAAGGCAAAAAGGGCAGACGCCCCTGAACCGGCCCAACTGAAGAGGGGTGGGGGGCCTTCTGGCAGGCGGGGAGTCCAGCCCCCCTGACACATGTGTGTGTGTGCACGCGCGCACCCTACTCCTCCACGTGGGCCCCTCCAGAGGGCCGCGGGGGACAGCCGGCCAGCCGGCTGCTGGGAGTGAGAAGGGCGGCTGGGCGGAACACCCTCCGGGGGGGCGGAGGGGCACCAGACGCCGAAGGAGGCGCGACAGCGTCAGCGAGAGGAAGCGGCGACGGGCTCCCCTCTTCCGGGCAGCGAGAGGCGAGGAGGCCCGGCTCAACGGCCGGGGAAGGAGAAGCGGGAGGCCCTGATGCACGCACCCCCTGCAGGGATTTCTCCCCTCACGGCCAGGCCCGGGAGTGGCGCGGGAGGCAGCAGGGAGGGGGGGTTCTCCGCCCCCCCTCGGCTCTGGGCAGGGGGGGATCGGGACTGAGGCTGGGGTGGAAAAATTCGGCAAGGAGTCCAGGAAAGGGGGGCTTTGAACCGAGCGGTTCAAAGCCCCCGCGGCCCAGCTGGGCAGCCGCCTGCCTACAGCCTCCCCCATCCGGGGCGGGGCGGAGCCGGAAAGGCCAGCAGCTGGGAGGAACCACGCGTGCCGGCAGAGAGGGCAACGCGTGCCGGAAGTGGCACGCGTGCCATAGGTTCGCCAACACGGGTATAGCCATTTCTGCCACCTCCCAAAATACACCCCACTTTTGGGGGGTGAAGTTTGTGTGGTTGCTCAGGAGAAATATTCTGCATTGGTGAGTCAGATTCCATGCTGGGGTAATACTATAAACCTAAAAGGGGGAGAGAGATCCCAACGTAAAACTCTAGGACTATGATATTTCAGCCAGTACATCCAGAGGATAGGTGTGTGATCTGTAATGAGGTAAAAATGATTATTCATGAAGTAATATTGCAAGACCCTGTTAACCCACTTGATAGCCATCACTTATTTTTCCACTGTTGAATAATGGATCCTTGCTGGCTGGAGTTTCTGGCTCAAGAAGAAGCTCCTATGCATCCTGATGCATCCTATGCCTGATGCATCCTTGTGGACAAGGAATGGTTTCTCAAAGTCTAGGTTCCTAAGCAAGGGGCCTGCAGGAATTTGAAGGCGGCAAGTGGTCTGGGTTACAATGAAGGTATGTGGATTGAAACTTGTGTAGACTATCTGTCAAGGAACTGGCCTGGGAAGCAACATGAAGTATAGATCTGCTGTAGTATCCCGCTAACCCCAAGGATTGTCATAGCTGGCACTGTTGGAGGAGAATGCAGTGTTCTCCAGGCAGGTCGCCTTATATGGCAGGGGTTTTGTCCATTCTTCACCTATCAGAAAGACCAAGTACTTCATCTAGGGCTGTTGAAAAAAAAATTCGGTTCAATTTGGATTCGGCTGAATTCGGCCCGTTTTTATTCGGGAAATGCCAAAGTCCAAACTCCCCCTATTTGGATTCGGGGAATTCAGCTTGAAATTTGGCGTTCCTGAATAAATTTGGCCATTTAAAGCCATTAAAAACACATTCACGGCTTTCTGCGGCTCTGGGGAAGGCATTTTTGGAGGTAGAGTTCTCAAACTTTCAGGGTAGCTTGGGGGACCCTACTTGCAAGAACCCCCAAGTTTGGTGCAGATTGGGTCAGGGGGTACCGAGTTATGGGGTCTGGAAGGGGTCCCCCCATCCGCCCATTGGAACGAATAGGAGCCAGCAATCCTTAATGTGCATCTAGAGAGCGGCAAATCCAAGGCAAAACGTCCCATTGTTTCTCGTTGGCTATTTATGCATGGGAGGTTTTGCTTTGGATTTGCCGCTCTCTAGATGCAAATTTCTCCCATCTGAATTCTCAAAACCCTGCAGGGGGGCTTATGGTCGAGATTTGGAAATTTGGATGGGGGAAATTTGCATCTAGAGAGCGGCAAATCCAAGGCAAAACCTTCCATTGTTTCTCATTGGCTATTTATGCATGGGAGGATTTGCCTTGGATTTGTCGCTCTCTAGATGCACATTTCCCCCATCTGAATTCTCAAAACTCTGCAGGGGTGCTTATTGTTGAGATTTGGAAATTTGGATGGGGGAAATGTGCATCTAGAGAGCAGCAAATCCAAGGCAAATCTTCCCATTGTTTCTGGGGCAGCCAGAGAGAGACTCACAGACCCACACTGACCTCCAGGCGAAGGTGGCAACCACAAAAAACAGCAGGAATAACTCTCCCACAGAGGCAATCCAGCCCATCCCAACCAGAACAGGTAACCCCCCCTTTGGCTTGCCCCAAAGAAAATATACAAATAAACAAAAGACCCTCTGTGCTGCACTAAGTCAAGCTTTAACAAAAAAAAACAGCATGTGGCTCACAACTCTTATTATGAAACAATGTAATAATTTTACTATAGTGAACTAAGGATATGACCGATATGATTATAACATGCAAAAAACTCACAAGGTGCTGTACAACAGATCCCAACAGAAACAAACATGAACTCCTACTGTGTATCTGTATATACAAAAAAATAAGTGAGGGTGAAAACGCATGGTTGCTTTATCCTCCTTTAATCCCTGTTTTAGCCAGGATCGAACACACATTAAGTGAAACGCATGTGTTCGATCCTGGCTGAATCCTGGCTGAAACAGGGATTAAAGGAGGATAAAGCGACCATGCGTTTTCGCCCTGAAAGAATCCAGTCTGTGGCTTCTAAGAGCAGATGTAACACTAACAAGCAAGAAAAGCTTTCATACTACACCAAAAGTGCATCCAACAATGCTCAAAGCGTAAGTAAACAGCGTAACTAGCATGGGTAACGTATCTTTTCATTTCAACACAGCCAAAGTACATCTTATAACGCTACTAGCGTAAGTGCGACCTGCGCAAATTGCGTATCTTCAGTATTGATCGATTTCATGCTGCTGGATTCAAATCTTCCACAGCAAAAATCACACCAGCACAGAGGCAATCAGGCCCCCCACCAGGACAGGTCACCCCCTCTTTGGCTTCTCCCCCCACAGAATCTCCTCCCCGCCCCACACACACAGGAAAAAAGTTATAGAGAAAAGCCCCAAAATGGGTCAAACTGTGGATTTCTTCTCTTCCAGCAGAAGCAAGGAGTCAGGAGGAGTAATCCAATCTGATTCCAGCAAGCAACAGCAGGTCAGCTCAGCCCAGGATCTCTCACGATCAGCACAGGAGCAGCAGCAAGCAGCACCACCAAAATGGAAGAAATACAGACTCGAGTCGTGACAGCCAGGGACGGGACGGGAGTATTTATTCTCTTCTCCTGGCCAGTTCAGAGAGGTTCAAAAACAGGGGTGTCCAAACTTTTTTCAAAGAGAGCCAGATTTGATGAAGTGAACATGCCTGAGGGCCGACCATTTTGCCTGACATTCTTAATTAAATTAATTAAATGCAAATTAACTATTTTATGCAAAGTTTATTGCAAATGGCATACTTATTGTGCCCATAACCACAGACTGCACCACAAAAACCATGGCTACATTCCTTCCTTTCCCCAAAGCCCCTTTCAGTTCACCGGACACCCCCCAGCTTCTAAATCTCCAACCTTCCTTCTGTAGGGAGGGAGCAGGAACTCTTCCTCCCCCATCCCCCCCACTCATGTGCCTCTCTGGACTATCTCCCTTCAACCATGCCGGGGGTATTCTGTCCTCCCCTCATCTGAGCCAGGAAATAAACTGGTTTTCATTCTCATGGAGTCCAAGATTCAAACACTCTGACATCTCCCGTGCAGGGAGGAATGTGGAGTTTTTCTCCCCATGAGAGCCAGCGTGGTGTAGTGGTTAAGAGCGGTGGAGTCTGATCTGGAGAGCTGGGTCTGATTCCCCCACTCCTCCACACAAGCGGTGGAGGTTAATCTGGTGAGCTGGATTTGTTTCTCCCGCTCCTACACACGAAGCCAGCTGGGTGACCTTGAGCTAGTCACAGCTCTTTCAGCCTTACCTACCTCACAGGGTATCTGTTGTGGGGAGGGGAAGGGGAGGGTGATTGTAAGCCACCCTTAAGTGGTAGAGAAAGTGGGCATATAAAAACCAACTCTTCCCTTCTTCTTTCCTTCTGACCTCTTTGCTCTCTGCTCGGGGCTTTGACCTCCGGAATGAACACGGGTGTCCTCTGCAGACTCGGCCCCGTCTGAACACACCTCGTTTCCAAACACGATACATGCCAGGAGTCATTTATTTCCCCCACCCCATCCCTTCTTTCGAAGCAGCCACTTGCCTTGGAGAGAACCTGCTGGGGGGTCTGACTCCAAACACTCCCTGCCCCCAAATCCAGCCCCCTCTCCCTCCTGCCTTTCCTTGACTCACAATCCCCCCACCCAAGACCCATCCAGTCTCTCCCCTCCTCCCTCCCACCCACCTTGCAAATCTGGATCCCTCGCGAGACCTCTGCAATGCAGGGAAGGGGCTGCATCTCCCCCACCCCACCCCAGCCTTCTGCAGAGAGGAAGGAGGAAAGAGGAGAGCCAGACAGAGCAGCCCCCCCACCCCCAGGCTTTTTGGTGTTTGTGTGTGGGGGGGTGTCTTTCCTCTCCCAGATTGGGGCCAGCCTCTGACCTCCCTTGCATTTCTCTTCCCCACCACCACCTTTCCCACCCTCGAGTCCCCCCCAACCCATCCTCAGGATCCCCCTTGACTCACTCGGGAGGAGCTGCTGCTGCTTTTCCACGCGTCAGAACAACACACGGGCTCTGGGTAAGAAGGAAGTGGCCTCTCTAGGGTTTCAGACTCGCTGGCCTTCATTCCGGGAGGTGGGGCTGAGACAGCCAATCGAGGCGACCCTCCGCCCAATTGTCGCCCCCTCGGTCGGGGATGCAAAGCACAGGCGCAGCCCCCACGTGCCCCCTTTTCTCTCTCTGCAAAACGGGCTGGGGGGCCGTATTAAACTGGCCCAGGGGCCGCAATTGGCCCCCGGGCCGGACTTTGGACATGACTGTTCAAAAAGGAGAATCCCTTCTCTGATTGGCCAGAAGAAGACCCAGCTTGGCCACCTATTGGCCACAGGTGTTTGGTTGTCTCTCCTGAAAGGCAACTTTGCTTGCCTTCCAGAAGAGAGCTCACTCTTTGTTTCTATTCAGGAAGGCACCGTGGGAGAATGCTGATTCGGGGATGCCGAATTTGTCCGAATTTATGCGGCATCCTCCCGAACTCACTGAATTTGGCTCGTCATTTTCTCGCCTTTTTTTACTTTGGTTCTATCCGAACTGGAAACTGCTGGATTGGGGCAAATTCGGCTGTTTTTCAGTTCGGATAGAACCGAATCGACAGCCCTAACTTCATCTCCTGGAATCTGATGTGGCTCTTGCTCAGGTTGGCTTTGAGGCCTGCCTAATCCAGAGCCCACAGGACAGTTTGCAGGTGGCAGATATGAGACTCTCATTCAGGGCAAAAAAATATATCAATATAGGCCAAGGCAGTCACATGGCAGCCAGGTAATACATGTTCAACCAACAGTTGGAATGCTGCTCTGTGCATCCCAAAAGGCATCATGGCCATTAATGCACAGCTAGGGTGTCATTGGTTTGTCCCTCGTATGTCTCACACTTTTCTATCCTGAGATCAAAAAACTGAACACATGGTGAACTCCGCCCTGCATCTATCCCGCAAAAGATCAGGCAGGAATGTTCCCATGTGCAGCTCCACAGGATAGTAAGGGAGTCATCATTTTTGTCACTTCTTTGTGATTGGCTGATGCCAGGTAAAGGTTGGCCTAATGTCGAGGGTTTTTTTATTTTTTAATTATTTTATACTGGCATGCCGGTATACCATTGTATCAGCATTAAACTTCCTAGGTGGTAACATCCTCTCTCCTCCCAGATCTGTCTTTACTGTCTGCCTTTGCAAAATAAAAACAGCAAGGCGGACAGGTGGGCGCTGGTTCCCCTGGGCAGTGAAAGAGCTCCAATGGCAGGGGGAGGAGGCTTCCTGCAGACCTTGGAGGAGGGCTGCCTCTTCGTTCTTGGAGGGGGGGACCCTACTCTCATTTCTACTTGCATTGTGTGTTCCTTCACAGCAGCAGCTGCTGCAGCAGAAGTGTGTGTGTATAGGGGAGCAATGGCAAAGCTCTCAGCCACACCTCTCCACTTGTGTTTCTTGTTACTGCTGTGTTTTTTCAAAAACTGAAGCACCACCCACCCACCAATTCAGTTCATTGATATACTGACATACCGTCAATTAAAAAATTAAGAACGAAGGAGAACTCAGGAGATATATGGGCATTCCAGGCAATGGCAGACATGTTCCAGAGTTTCCCTGGGAAGGAAATGGGAGGAGTGGGAGGGGAAAGTGGAATGGGGGAGTGTCGGAAGGAAAGGGAGTCAACCCGTGTTCTACACGCACCAGCAAGCACTTGCAATTGCCGTGATTATTTACTTTCAGGACAAAACTGGGATTGGAAAACTAGGGGAAGTCTTGCAACGGAAGTGGGTTGTATCCGCAGGCAGGAGACAACCATGCGTCACAACAACGGAGATTTGCTACATTTGTGGGAGAATCGCAAGACAAAACAGCCATGTGTTTTCGACTCATGTGAAACTGGAAGAGCTCCTCATGGTCTTCTCAGACCTCGAGTTGGATTGACACCTGCCAGAAGCCCTTTGATCTATGTGGAGATCCGCCCAAAGTATCGAGTAAACATCTAATTGGGCCACCCAGTTTGCCTCCCTACAGAAACAAATACAGTCATACAGTTTGGTTATTAAAACAAGCAGGCTCTGACAGGCGCTTTGTGATGGTTGTATAATGCTGAGCTGGAGCATCTTAGTAACCTCATGGTCAACATCCTCCCACCTCTTTGGGGCATTGGCCTCCAGATGGCTACTTGTCAAGGGGTTTAGGGATAGAATGCCACACCACCAATAGTTTGGCTTGTTTGCTTGGAGAGCACCCTGGAATGGTTATCATTTTCAGGACCTCAGCCAGCTGGAGGGTTGTCAATCAGGCATTGAAAGGGTGTTCAACCTCATCTGGGGGCCAAATAGCATGCAGATAGCTCTCAGGCTTGCCACAGTTTTAAATGACTCATGTGGAGTTATCTTGTTTTCCAACCAATACCACACTGTATCTCATACATCAAGTGCTTGCATCACTGCAAAAGGGCTGTCCCTTTTTCTGGTGCCCCAAGGAGATGTTTCAGTTTACTAAGATCTGACGCCCTGGTTTTAATATCCTGGCCTTGGTGGTGTGGTCATAATAGGTTTGCATAAGTGTTGGCAGCTTCCTCCCAGGACCAGGTAAGTCTTGAAGATTTCTTACACACTCCAAGGAGTTACTTTTGCTGGCCCTTCAGTGGTGACCCAGTGGAAAACTACTAAATTTAGGATCTCTTGGGGATTCGTACAATATCACCATACAATAGCTCAAATGGTGAAAAGCTGGTAGAGGCTCCAGGTGGTTCCTGATTGGCAAATAATAAGGGATCGAGGTTACATTGTTTAGGGGGTCTTGTGCTATTTTGCGAAGCATGATCCTCAGCATCTGATTGAATCTATCAACCAGACCATCCATCTATGAATGGTATTCTTGTGCCCAGTGGGGCAGGGAAACATACCTTGGGTACATGGGATCTTAAAAGCACCATCTCAGTAACTACTGTCTTGCACAGGCAGTTTATTAGAAATCGACTAGTACAAGCACTTGAGAGCATGGTTCACTTCACCCACCTCAGGATTGCAATTAATTCCAAGGGCCATGACACTGTAACCTGCCTCCTCACCTGGGAACCTCTCTGAAACCACTCCTCCCATTCTTTGCCTTCTTCCTGCTCCTCCTCTGGCTGGCTTGCTTGCTTTTCCCTTTCTTTCTCTATTCCTGTACCCTCTCCATCTAGCCAGATCTCTCCTATTTCCACGTCCCCGAGCCTGATGGGTCCATCCAAGTGTGTATAGATTTCTGGTGAGTTAATGTTGTGTCAGTGTTTGATGCTGTAAGATCTGAGTCCACCTGTCGAATCCCAAACAACAGAACATCCAGACAGAGTTGTCTAAGAAGCAGTTTATTTGGGAAGCATAAGGTGAATAGAAGCAACTTACAGGAAAAGGTACGAGGACTCAAGTGGGGGGAAGTGGGCAGGTTGAAACATATACATCAGAAAGGCACTGTTGGATACCAGGCTGAGCCTGGTTCCCATGATAGATTACAGTTATCGCGCCGGAGTGCAGGCCATCATAACAAACCTTTGAGCTACTCGACCTTGACTCCAGCTGCACTCTCAGCCTGGAGCTCACAGATGCATATCCAATGTTCTGGGTGGATGCTCTGTTGGAAAGCTGGGGCAGGCCCGGGTCCTGCCCACTCTCAATCTTACCAAGGGGTGATGGCAGTTCCCTCTAGCCCCTAAGGACAGAGAGAAAACAACTTACCCAGCATACCAATGCATGTAACACTTTGTCCACATGCCCTTTGGGCTGCATTGGGCATCCATGACCATCCAATGGCTGATGGATTGATGGGCTTAGAGAACTTTGCAGCCATCAATATTGATGACATAGTGTTTAGCCCCTCCTGTGACTTGCATCTGCAATACCTAGTGGCAGTAATACAAGCACTGTGCAAGGCTGGCCTAACAGTCAATCCTGCAAAGTGCTGACTGGCATCCAAGTCCAATATTTGGGCTGCATAGTCAAAGGAGAGGAGGTCAGGCCTGTAAATTCTAACCTTGTCAGCCTGCCACCATCCAGAAAACAAAAAAGGGAGTACAGCACAGCAGTTCCAAAGTCTGGTGGGGTACGATTGAAGATTAACACCTAATCTGCCACCCTAGCCCATCCCCTAACTTAAAGGATCCAGAAGTCAAGCCTACAGCAGGTAGTGTGGATGGAACACACTGATGCTGCCTTCCAGAAATTAGAGGGCAGCCTCTTTGGACCCCTTGCTAAGAGTCCTGGACTTCACCAAACCATTTGTGATCCAAACTGATACATCTAGCACAGGACTGGGGGGCAGTCCTGACTCATTCCTGGTAGGATGGGGAAAACACTATCCTGTACTTGAGCTGCAAATTTCCCCCCAAGAGCATGCCTATGTGGTGGTCGAGAGGGAAGTACTTGTGGTGAAATGGGCTATTCACTACTCTGAGGGGTATTCTTCACGGTGGATTTTGCTTCGGTTTCGAACCGGAGCAAATAATAAACTGATTTAAATAGCTTCTTCATGGCAGTGCAGATTCTCCCCCCATCCCAATTTTTCACGGGAGAAACAGCGCACTTCTCTGCGCTGCTTACGTCTGCTGCCGCTCATGACTCACCGCTCCAAATCCGCCTAATCCCGCCCACTCTTCCCATGATCCTGTGTGTGTGTGTTGGGCGGGGGGGCATCCCAAGAGCAGCAAATCCAAGCCAAAACTCCCGTCACCCTTCTGAAGAGAGGCAGCCAGTCTGCTCTGGGTCTCCCTCCAGCCGGTGTGATCCTATGTGTGTGTGGGGGGGGGGGACCATGAGAGCAGCAAATCCAAGCCAAAACTCACGTCACCCTTCTGAAGAGAGGCAGCCAGTCTGCTTTGGGTCTCCCTCCTGCCGGTGTGATCCTATGTGTGTGTGTGTGTTGGGGGGGGGGGGGACCATGAGAGCGGCAAACCCAAGCCAAAACTCCCGTCACCCTTCTGAAGAGGGGCAGCCAGTCTGCTTTGGGTCTCCCTCCTGCTGGTCCGATCCTATGTGTGTGTGTGTTGGGGAGGGGAATCCTGAGAGCGGCAAAACCCCCATCACCCTTCTGAAGAGGGGCAGCCAGTCTGCTCTGGGTCTCCCTCCTGCCGGTGCGATGCTGTTAGAGTGGCAACTCCCCCAGCCAATCACCGTTCTTGGGGGAGGAGAAAGGAGACGTCCCGGGGAGCGAAGCAAACATTTCTTCATGGGCATCCGAGCAAAAAAACGCTCTTTTACTGGAAAGTACGGCTCAGAAGTGGTTTGGATTGCCTCTCTTTTAAACCGGCTTATTTTGCTCAGTGGGGGAAAACACGGCTCTGCAGTGAATAACCAAAATTTGCCTCCGACGCAAAACAGCGTCGAAGCAGCAGCAAATCTCCATGAAGAATACCCCTGAGGTACACCTTGAAAACTGATCATGCCCCCTTACAAGGGTGCGATAAATAAAAGATGCAAGCCCCCACTTGGTGTGGTGGTATTTGGCCTTATTATCTTATTCCTTTCAAGGTGTGCACTGCAGAGGGTCCTGCCTCACTAATGATGACTTCTTTTCCTGACAGAAAGTCAGGCCCCTAGCAGAAGAGGGAGGAAAAGCTCCCTTTTGGTGTTGAGTGTGTGTGTGTCTGTAGCAGGTTATCTGGCAATGATCTTTGTGGCTGGGCAGGGCCTGCCCCTGTGCCTTGCAGCAATACTCACCTGAGGAGAACAGGTTCTGACCGGGGCAGGAGGGCAGCTTTGGCAGTCTTCCGCAGAGCATGGCGATAGCAGGCGAGCCTGGGCAAAGGAGCAATGGCTCTCCAGCAGGATGTGACTATGGAAAGGAGGAAATGATTAAGAAAAAGGGAACAGAGAAGAGGAGGGTGGTCTGTTCCACTGGCTGTGGGATTCTATCACCTGTAGTCTTTTCAACCATTCATCTCTAACATCCCCAGCATCCAGGGCTGTCTCTTGTCATAACTTCTCTAAGGTATGGTTGGCCTCCTACGCTACCAGATCACCTCCCTAGAGGGCCTAGTTGGGCAGTGGGATGCTGCACAACACTGGGGGTCCTTCTTTGTTGACTTCTACTGTGAGGTATAACATTTTGGGCCTATGGGGTTTATTATCCTTATCTAACAATTGTTATGCTGGAAATTGTTTTTTCCTGTCCAAAAGTTATGGAATGTGTAAAAGCAGAAGTTGGGAGTGTGTTTTTACATGCAACAGATGGCACAAGTTGGTTGTTTGCTCTAGCTTCCTGTTGAAAGTACAAAAAGTTTGCAATAAATAAAAGATATATTAATATTGATCTGTCCAGGTGTGAACAAGAAGTGAGATAGTGAGGGAATGAATTAAAACATGAGTGTGAGCTGAAGACCAACACCAAGAGAAGGCCAGAGGCAACAGGAATAAAGAGACCACCAGCTGGAAGGTCCCCAGCTGACCTTTACCCTGATGACTGCCCATCATTAGTCTCCTACCAGGGAAAAAGGGAAGTCCTGGAGGCCATGAATAAGGACACATGTCAGCAAAGTTCCAGAACCTATGTGAGTGAAGATCACCCCACTCCTGGTACTGGAGTCAAGATCACCCCACTAAATCACAAGGCCTGGATCAATGGGTGCCGTGATATATGTAATTAGTACTCCCTGATGGGAAGGCAAAGGCAGAGAGTAAGAAGAATGGACTATAAAATCTAGAGGTGTCTGAGGTGGGCCAGAGACTTGTGGAACAGTGATCCTCTCTTGAAGCTATTTTCTGACTGATAAACACTGAAGGCCTGGCTAGCCATTTTAGCTAAAGACCTTCCTTGAAGCTCTCTCTTAATCAATCAGTATCTACTAATCCAGAATGCCCAGTGTGAGTGTGAGTGTACGACATGCTTGTTGCTAGGGCATATTATATAACCAATAAAGCTGCAGATTTGTTTTCGAAGCATCTGGAGTCCTCTCTCCTCTTTGGTACCTTAGGCATGAAACAAACCCACAGTAAACTGGCAAAGAGGAGGGTAGAGTTTGATCACCTCTCCCCCATTTCCCAATCTCCATTCGATGTATTTCTACCATGACAAGTTTGCGGCTATCTGCTTCCATAGTACTGTTTGGAAATGAGGGCCACCACAGCCCAACAGGATGGGAAACAGCAGCTTCTCTATCCTTACCAATTCTACATGTTGCAGGGTCCCATGGTATTCCAGTGAGACCCAGACTGCTGGCTGTAGTTGAGCATTGTGGTGTATACAAGAAATGGCTGTCCTTGTGAGAGGAAGATTGTCTGGAAGTACATTGAGCTTCCTGAATCCATTATGGCTGTTAACCCTTTGCCCCACAAGGTCATGGAGATGGCAATGGGTGGTAGAGATGAGCGCTGGGGTGTTTAGGCAACTGCCACATGCTATCAAGAACTGCCACAGTCTTCTAGGAATGGCCTAGCTGGCCACAAATGAAGCAAGGACCCTGGCTGAAGTGGGTGTATGTGGCTGCCCGCAAACTCCCCAGTGTCTCTCCTACTGGGTCATGGGGGAAACCCTTCAATGGCCTGCCCCACATGGGAGCCCTTCATGATGGGAGTCATTCTGAGGGAGTAACACATGTCCCTGAATGGGCTCATCTCTCCTTCATGTCTTCATAATTGGGCTGAAGGAGGAAATACCCCAGGGGGCCTGGGGTTTCTCTTCTAGCTTCTACACCCTCAACTGACAAGTAGTTTTCCAGGGTTGTGATGGGCTCAGCCAGGCTGTGCAGAAACCATGTTCAGCTCACAGGGAGCACTACCTGCAAGATTTGTTTAGTCACCATGTCTTCCACAATGTGGGTCTCTCCCTCAATAGTGGGTCTTTTTGCTCCACTCCTTGGAGCTGCTAAGGCCTCAGAACTGAGAGGTTTAGCACAACACTCTACCCTTCCTCCTTTCTGGGTCAGTAGCTAAGGTCTGGCACACACCCATAGGTCTGCCTTTTCTCTTTTATGAAGGCTTCTCCCCAGTCTGCTCAAGCTTGGCAAAATGTCTTGGTTCCTCCCATGGGATAGGCCCCTCTCCTGTGGGGAGAGAACCTATCCCTCTTGGTCCTGCTGGATCCACCTCCTTGATTGGTCTCTTCCTCCTCCTTACTGAGATTGTGTGCCTCATCTATTTCTGGCTCACCAGCCAGCTGTCCAACACATTCAAAGGGCCCAGAAGTCAGGTTGTGGTCATGAGCCATATATCGGGCTTGGCTAATCACCTGCTCACTGGTGATTGGAACCCTGCCTACCTTGCCAAGCACTGCCTCAGGTGGAGCCACCGTTGGATTATTAAAGAGCCCATTTCCCAGTATGGCCTCTGGGAGTCTCCTGGAGCTGACTCAGAGCAGCTGCCAGTTGGTGAAGCCATCTCAGCTACCGCACAACAAGTTAATAGATTTACTTTGCACTTATACCAGTAACTGAGTTTTCAAAGCTATCCAAATAAGTTAGTGGCAGATGAAACCTATTATTCAGAGCAACACATCAGTATATACATTTATATATGTTTATATGCTGGTATAGATGTATCAGTACATTCATTCATTGTAAGTTCCAGTTCCAATGCAAAAAGAGCACCTGTATGCAAATAAGCATTTAGGTGTAACTTGATTATAACTTTGGTGTATCTTCAAAGCAGCCATTAAATAATAAACTACGGATAGAGTAACAGACTTATCTTTACCAGACAGCAGAAAGATTGAGTGATAGTCGTGAGAACATACAGGATAGTGTAAAATCAATGGAGTAATAAAAGAAGATTTTATAGAAGAATATAAATCACAACTGAATAAATAATGGGAAGTGTTTCTGTCTTTGCCTTTCCACGTGGGTAGACTCTCTGTTTGATTGGGGTATTTAAAAATCTGCCAATTAGTTCATTGAGGGGTAAGGCATTATGTCTGGCCAAGAAGAAAAGTCTTCGAAAGGTTGGAATGGTTAAGAACTCAAGATAATCTGGGAGATCTGGAAAAGATAGACCTTCTGAATGGTAAAAGAATCTCATAATAGCAGCTGAATGCATTTAGTAGACTCAAGAAGACGAGTATAATGAGATTTTCACATATTGGAAGAGGCAAAGTAGAAGCCTAAATAGTTGAAGTTTGACACTTGCTCAATCCTGTGCCCATCCAGAACCCAGTGATTTACTTTCCATCATAATGAGTATTTCTGAAAACACATGATTTTCGATTTAGCATAATTAATAGTAAGCAGATTGTCGTGACAGTATGAGGCAAAAGCTTGGAGAAGACATTTTAATCTCACCCTCGAGCAGGAAAGAAGGGCTGCGTCATCTGCATAAAGTAACATTAGCACTGAATGAGCAGCCAAACTGGGAGTGTGGAAATAGTTGGCTTGCAATTTGTTAGGTAAATCATGTAGATAAAAATGGAATAGATCAGGGGCCTGGATACATCCCTATCTAACTCCTTTTGTAACTGGGACCAGATCTGAGAAATGACCAGTTATGGGACATCTTACGCTCATGGAAGTTGTAATGTAGATGAACCTTTTTCAAAGCCAATTTGTTCCTGACCTGGTATTGACAGGTTGTAGCTGCAACTACAAAGTTTCAATTGTAGATGGGCTGCGTACAGCTCTTCTGGTACTAATAACGAGCTGATTGGTCTATAGTTGGCTGGAGAGTGAGGTGAACCTTTCTTATATATCGAAACAACAAATGCTTCTCACCATTTTCCATGGATTTTACCTATTGAGTATTTCACAGTAAACAGGCATTTTAAAATTGGAGCCCACCACTCACAGTATGTTTTTAAAAGTTCTGGAGGCATCCAGTCTGGGTCCGGAGTCTTACCAGACTTTAGTCCTTTTATTAAGAAAAAAAATTCCTTTAGTTCAACTGGTGACCATTTGGAAAAAAATATCCAGAGGTAAAATAATGGATGGAAGTGTGGAGGGATCTTTTTCATTTAAAGGGGTGGTGAAGTAGTTTTCCCAAAGTTCCATTGAAATATGTGGAGTTTTATCATTGGTAAGTGATTTACTGCTTGTGTTTATCACTTTCCAAAAGCATTTACTGTCAGGATATCGTGAAGCATGCAATAGTTTTCGCCAATTTAAAATGGAGAAAGTTTTTCCTTTTACAAACATATTGACAATATTGTTTTTTGTAAGTTAAGTAAGGATACTAAAATATAATCAATAATATGGTGTCCTCTGTCTGAAGTATAGATGAAAGTTCTAATGCATTGCTTAAATCAAGAGATTCCTGGTGGTGCTGATTACACTTTCACACAATATGACTCTGATCCATATCTGATTAGATATCCATATGTCTGATCATATAATGACAGCTACATTATTGCTTTGGGCCATAATCTGTGAAGCACCTATCACGCTGAAGACAAAACTCTAATTTAGATTTTATTTCCCTGAAGGCCAAACCAGATGACATGTTGGAAATCCATGGTTGGATGATCATTCTTTAAATTTCTCTGGTGGAGGGGTGGCGACATGGTATAGCTCTATCTCATCAGATCTTGGAAGCTAAGCAGGGTCGTTACTTGGGAGAGACACCACCAAGGAAGATTCTGCAAAGAAAGGCAATGTCAAACCACCTCTGTTAGTCTCTTGCCTTGAAAACCCTATGGAGTCACCATAAGTCTTCTGCAACTTGACACGACTTTACACACAGCAGCAGCAGCCATGATGGTGTGAAAATGACTTGGATCAGGACAGCAGTACCATGTAAGGGGAATTAACCATTCCCTCCTGCACTTTTTTCCTAATGTAAATTGACCCCATGATGGTGCTACTTGCTCTCATAAGGAAAGTATAATCCTATTGGCAAATTAGCAAAATCATTATTAATGTAATGATTCTAGGGTAAGGATTTTATCTTGCAGGTACAAAGTCTGAAAATTTGCTTTTCTCTTAAATTCTCTCTTACTTGACTGGAGAAACCAAAGTAGGCTTGCCATTTATCCAGTGGTGGCAGGCATTCTCTCTCTGGGCAACATGAGGAAAATCAAGGGGAGGGGGAACAGCATTGCACACTTTACAATGTCACTTCTGGCAAAAACCCAGAAGTGGTATCACAGCCACTCTCATGACACCCTAGGACCGTGTTGGCGAACCTATGGCACGCGTGCCACTTCCGGCACGCGTTGCCCTCTCTGCCGGCACGCGTGGTTCCTCCCAGCTGCTGGCCTTTCCGGCTCCGCCCCGCCCCGGATGGGGGAGGCTGTAGGCAGGCGGCTGCCCAGCTGGGCCGCGGGGGCTTTGAACCGCTCGGTTCAAAGCCCCCCTTTCCTGGACTCCTTGCCGAATTTTTCCACCCCAGCCTCAGTCCCGATCCCCCCCTGCCCAGAGCCGAGGGGGGGCGGAGAACCCCCCCTCCCTGCTGCCTCCCGCGCCACTCCCGGGCCTGGCCGTGGGGGGAGAAATCCCTGCAGGGGGTGCGTGCATCAGGGCCTCCCGCTTCTCCTTCCCCGGCCGTTGAGCCGGGCCTCCTCGCCTCTCGCTGCCCGGAAGAGGGGAGCCCGTCGCCGCTTCCTCTCGCTGACGCTGTCGCGCCTCCTTCGGCGTCTGGTGCCCCTCCGCCCCCCCGGAGGGTGTTCCGCCCAGCCGCCCTTCTCACTCCCAGCAGCCGGCTGGCCGGCTGTCCCCCGCGGCCCTCTGGAGGGGCCCACGTGGAGGAGTAGGGTGCGCGCGTGCACACACACACATGTGTCAGGGGGGCTGGACTCCCCGCCTGCCAGAAGGCCCCCCACCCCTCTTCAGTTGGGCCGGTTCAGGGGCGTCTGCCCTTTTTGCCTTTGGGGAACCTGCGGGGGAAAGGTAGGTGGTGGGGGTCGGCTCCTGTCTGGGGATGGTGTCGTCGGCGCTTCGCCCCCCTCCCCCCCGGCCAGGCGCCCAACTGTGGAGGTTTGTCGGCGGGCGGAGGAAAGGACGGGTGGGAGGGGCTTTTATCCTGCCGTCCTGACCCCTTTTCTCCCCCCGCGGGTGGTGGCTAGCCCCCGCCGGTGTCTGGGAAGTCCCGAGGTGGCCCGGGGAGGCCTGGGCTCAGGACAGGGGTTATTGGCCATTTGTGAATGGGAGGTTTTGCCTTGGACTTGCCACTGAGATGCACATTTACCCCATCCAGAGTCTCAAAACTGCATGGGGGGGTGTCTATTTGTGAAAGAGAGGTTTTGCCTTGGACTTGCCACTGAGATGCACATTTACCCCATCCAGAGTCTCAAAACTGCATGGAGGGGGGTGTCTATTTGTGAAAGAGAGGTTTTGCCTTGGACTTGCCACTCAGATGCACATTTACCCCATCCAGAGTCTCAAAACTGCATGGGGGGGGGTGTCTATTTGTGAAAGAGAGGTTTTGCCTTGGACTTGCCACTGAGATGCACATTTACCCCATCCAGAGTCTCAAAACTGCATGTGGGGGTGTCTATTTGTGAAAGAGAGGTTTTGCCTTGGACTTGCCACTCAGATGCACATTTACCCCATCCAGAGTCTCAAAACTGCATGGGGGGGTGTCTATTTGTGAAAGAGAGGTTTTGCCTTGGACTTGCCACTGAGATGCACATTTACCCCATCCAGTCTCAAAACTGCATGGGGGGGTGTCTATTTGTGAAAGAGAGGTTTTGCCTTGGACTTGCCACTGAGATGCACATTTACCCCATCCAGAGTCTCAAAACTGCATGGGGGGGTGTCTATTTGTGAAAGAGAGGTTTTGCCTTGGACTTGCCACTGAGATGCACATTTACCCCATCCAGTCTCAAAACTGCATGGGGGGGTGTCTATTTGTGAAAGAGAGGTTTTGCCTTGGACTTGCCACTCAGATGCACAACTCAACAATAAGCCCCCCTGCAGAGTTTTGAGAATGCAGATGGGGAAAATGGTGTTTGTCAGTCATTGCCATGATTTAATTTTATGGATGACAAAGGATAGTACAGTTAGTTCTGAAAATGAAATCCTTAAAGTGTGGAATTCTCTGCCAAATAATTTTAAATCAATTAAAGCACTTGGGATTGCTTTCCTTACTTTGTTTGAATCATTTTATGCTTGTGAGCATAAGATGTTAACGTATGAGTTTTTTTTTCTAAACTAAAACCTCAGTATTCAGGTTAAATTGCCGTGCTGGCACTTTACGATGAATAAGTGGGTTTTGGGTTGCAGTTTGGGCACTCGGTCTCTAAAAGGTTCGCCATCACTGCCCTAGGAATTCCCTAAATATCTATGGCCTTTACCATAAAGATTTAGGAGTTCCTAGAGCATCATGGGGTGGCTGTGACATCACTTTTGGGTTTTCACTGGAAGTGACATTGTAACACACGTGGTGCTATTTATTTAAGTGTTCCTTAATCTCTTGAAAGATTTTATTTGCATCTCTTGAAAGATTTTATTTGCAGCTGCCAGCCTGGCAACCTTAAACTAAAGATTATTATTTTTGTCTTGAGAAGGTATCTTACTTGTTCTTTGCTCCTGTATGATTTGGTAGCTGTGAAATGTAGGTGATTCCTTTCTGCCCGTTACCTTGGAAGATGTACAGACCCAGAGGTAGGTCTGAGATAATAGGCCTAAAACACACTCCTCTCAGGGAAAGATATTGTCCTTCTACATGACAGTTTGCTTGGTTTTATTTTATTTTCCACAGTCTGGCCCTATGTTTAGAACACGCATATGCTTTAGAAACTAGAGCAGTGATCAATCTCTAAATATGCACACTGACAAAGGACAGGACAGACTTCTCGGGTAGTTTCTGGCAAATTATGATACACACCTTTGTGCCCCCATTTTTGTTTTGTCTTTGCTTGTTGTAATATTTGTTTATATTCAAACATGCAATTAAATTCACTCAGGGAAAAGGAGCTTATTAGCTAGATTTAGGTTATAATTTCAAAATGAATTGGGACTCCTATTGGGAAAGCAGTAAAAGAATTAAGGGAAATTACCGCAGATTAGTCATTTAATGGAAAGATTTGTATTGCTCTCTTGGAAGCAGGCACCTGATGCAGTAAGAAGAGTTTATTACACTAGGTGAAGCACATGACCACTTTTGGAAACTGCCTGGACTGAACCCATCTTTTTTATATTAAACACATCTGTAAATCCTTCACTTAGATCATTAGAACTTCAGGACAGGTAAAGAATTAAGAACCACTCTGTATATTTTCTTGCTTAAGTTAAAAAAAAAATGTGCTGGAATTCCCTTCACCCCAAACAGTTTAATTATATGAAATTGAGGACTACAGCACTAGTTTCTTTTATTGTTAGGGATAGGTGCCTGCCTCAAGAAGTTTATAATCTAAAAATTTTTAAAAAGAAGGAAAAAATAAAAAGCAAATGATATTGGGAAGAACATTTGCAAATGCACTGAGCAATCCTAAGAGCGCTTTCCTACAAGTAAGACTCATAGAAAAAAGTACTTGCTGGCCTAGCACCAAATTGGGGAATGTCTTGGAGCTGGCTACTTACTGCTACTTACTTCAGCCTTCAACCCTGACCACCGTTGGCATGCAATTACCACCCCTGGACCCTTTTACTATGATGACAGCATACAATTAAACATGCAGAGACAGTAGCCAGAATGGAAATGGCTTTTATTGGTTACAGCATCAGGCATTTTATTGGTTACAGCATCAGGCATTGCAAAGGAGCTGGATCCAGGGCATCAGCCCAACTTGCCTGACGACTGATGCATCTTACTCCCAGTCCACCTGCTGGGAGTAGCCTGAGATGGCAGTATGTAGGACCCACTTGGGCAGAAGCCTGCTGTGTGGTCCCCTGCCACTTGGCAGGAGGCCACCACCCTGACAGCCCCCGACTGGGCATGCCCCATCCTGACAGCCCCTAACTGGGCATGTCCCTATTCCAGACCTCCCCCCAAACCCCTTTTTGGGGTCCCCAGAATGAGGAAAAGGGGGTGCGCAGGCCGGCTTTCCCCCCAAACTGGAACCGGTCCCATGCCAAAACAACCACAAGAGACGGCCAGGGACCAGTCGGTATCCAGCTGACTACCGGCAACAGCTGCAACCAATCTTTTAGGCCATGCTGGATGTCATATAGCTGAACATCCACCCCCCAAGAGGAAAGGAGGACCCTGCCTGGGTGGACAATGCCTCTAAGTGGCAGGAAATGTCCATATGATGAATCACTGAGCCACCAATGGCTACTACCACCTTGCCAAGGGAGGTGTACCCTCCGAGTAAGCTGTGACAAGGCATAAGACATGAAACTGGAGGGGAAGTTTCCTCAGAGGTCTCCCACTCCAACTCTCTGCACCATGTGCGGAATTTCCAACCACCTGGAAACCCCAGATTGGGTTGAACTACCCAATAACCCCTGCTCCATGCACAGAGGAAGGCAAAAATCCTCCAGGACCCATGGTCAATCTGGCCTGGAGGAAAATTCCTTCTTGACTCCAAAATGGCGATCGGCTTTACCCAGGGCATATGATCAAGTAGCACTACATGATCTATCCATCATCGGGCACCTGCCCTGACCCGTGAAAGTTGCACACCTTACAGCCTAGCGCCTGAGGCTACGCACATGGGTCCAGACCCCTCTCCGCCCATGAGCTTGTAGTGGAACTAGTCATATTTAGCCTTAATAAATATATATTCATGCAACGTATGTTAATCAAAGCTGAATTTCCTGTCAGTAACTGGCAAGTAAGGGGAAAAAAACCATGCCATAACGTCATCTCTAGCTAGCTGTAAGAAAGTCCATGCTCTCAGCCAAAAAGCCTCCGCTATAATATCAACAAAGATAAGAACAGAAAAATCTTCTCCTCTTTGAATTCTGGATGGGAGGTGTTTGACATTCATTGTAATGCCTTTACAAGTTGCTTCAAGCATCTTTCCTGGGACTTCTCACCATATTATAATTAATGGGCTTGACACTGAAGATTATATCTATACCAGCAAACCTTGCCTCTGGCCATGTAAAGAAACCATGTGAGGTGTGAAAGATTAAAATGATGTTATGAGAAAGTTTTAAAGGATTAAAGTTGTTTGGGGAAAGTTTGGAGACCCTTGAGAAGATGTCATAAAAGTATAACCACAGATTAAGTTTCCCATGTCAAAAAGTATAAAAAGGGGCTGAAATTGTTTAAACTTCAGAGGTGTCTCATAGACCTTCCGTACAGTGTGGTTGGTACGTATAAAATTGTATTTTGTGCATGTTCTGATCTGTATACTCTGTGCAAATTTTTGTAATAGTCTGTTGTGACTTTGTCTATATTATGTTATACTCTATCTTATGCTTTGAGACTTACTTTTTAATATATTGAAGTAAGCAATAAAAATAATCTTTAAAGTTCATCAAAGTTGCCTCTCTACTTTGGGTTACTATTTCTAACAAGGTACCATACCTGTAAATCAGGTATACATCCTATAGATTTAGTCACCAACAACGGTACAGAGCCCTTTCAATCTGAAACAAAAGGATAAGTTAACAGGTACTTTCTTACTGTTAGACATGTGCCCTATAAGCTGTGGGCACACCTGGCCATGGTCTAAAGCAGGGGTGGGGAACATCAGGCCCGGGGGCCGTATAAGGCCCATGAAATCATTTGGTGTGGCCCTTCATGGGTCCTGGCAGATCTCTAGCTCAAAAGGATCTAAGACTGGCGATCCACCCCCTCCCACGGATAGGAATAGCCTCTATTCAAGGTGGATGTGAGTTGGTGTTTGCTGCCCTGCCTGAATCTCTCGGGCTCAGCTGGGGACGGCAGTTGCTCTACGTGGCAGACACTTGGAGCCATCTCCGGTTGTGCCTCTTGGCTAAATGACCAAATATAGCAGGCTAATTTTTAAGGTGATAATTTTGTATGGCCCGTGAATGATGTTATAAATATCCAAATGGCCCTTGGCAGAAAAAAGGTTCCCCACCCCTGGTCTAAAGTAAGAGGCGGAAGCACCAAGGATGGCAACCGTGGTGGCAGCAATCATCCTGAAAGAATGGGGCCCCAACCCTCGGTAAGAAGCCACACTTTGCCAGACCCACCCTTTGGAACACGGTGCCAGGAGGATTGCTGGCACCCATCGACCTGGATCCTACCAGAGCAGGTGTTTTTGTTAAAAAAACCAGCAGTTCAGGACCATTCAATAGACCTTCCCAATATCCCAGTCCCAAGTGAGAACCAATTACTCTTCTTAGTCCCATTAGACAGGAACCCGGGTCCTGACTCCACCCCCTCATACAAACCTATATTAAAGCAGTGTGTTCCATAACTCCATCTTTAACCAGTGCAGTTAATTCAATCCATGGCCAGCCTATTTTTTAAAACACTGCTTCCCATGGGATCTGTTAATGGTCTCCACAGGATAAGAATTCCATAGCAAATTATGCCTCTGATCCCCTTAGAGGAACGAAGGGGGGGGAGGAAAAACCATGCTCGACTCCTGGCAAACGATGCATCCCATTCACAGCTGGGGAGGTTGCTAGGTCCTGACAGAATATGCAAGTCTGTTCATATTAGCAATGACAGGTGGTTTTAGATTCAGGGGATCTAAGTGTCAAGCTAAGCTGATGCAATAACCTGGAAAGCCCCTAGAAGGCCTGAGACTGAGGTAATGAGTTGCACCTGGAGAGTGACTCAGCCAAGTAACACTAATTGCTGCCTGGAGATGGAATCTGTATATAAGTGTAAGACTCTGTGAGTCTGGGTCGGGAAATAGTGGTGGAAGAGTGTGTATATAGCACTGTGAATAAACAACTGCATTTTCTACAAGCTCTACTGGTACTGGTGGTTATTCCTGGGCATTGGCACAATCCGCCAGCTCCTGCAACAGGGTTATGGGCCCAGTTTGCTACACCTCACGGGACTAGTGAGAGTAGCACAGCAGCATCCAGGATTCCAGAAGCCATAGAAGCTGTAGAAGCAGTGGGAGATTGAGTGGTCAGATGGCTCAATCTCAAATTCCCTTGGAGAAGCTGACCCAGGACAACTATGCTACGTGGTCAGTGAGATTGGAACATTATCTCAAGAGGGAGGCTCAGTGGGGAGCCGTAGAGCATGTGCCTGTAACTGCAGTGGAGCGGGAACGGGACAGTAAGGCTCTAGCTAATATAATTCTGTCAGTAGACAACAGTCAATTAGTCTACGTGTCAGGAAAGGCAAATGCCCGGGAAGCGTGGGAGGCTTTGAAGCAGGTGCATCTTTGGACTTCAGCCGGGACTATCCTCTCATTAACGAGAAGACTGTACCGAAGCCATAAATCACCCCACAAGCCGGCAGCCGAGCACCTCAGGAATCTAGCGGAGATTTTTAGACAGCTAGAGCTGAGGGGGAAGAATTACACACCAGAAGACCGAATGCACATTATGCTAGGATCCCTAGATGAAAGCTACCATGTGCTGATAACATCTCTGGAGTGCATGGACGCGGCACGTTTAACGCCAGAGTATGTGTCGGGGAGAATCCTTGAAGAGGAAGCAAGATGGTGGGAGAGCCAGGATGAGATGGCCACAGCCCAGGCGAGACCGCATCCGGTGATAAGAGCAGCTCATCAATCATCGCGGCAGACAGCAGCCCAGCAGTGGGAGGGTCACCCGAGAGAGGGACATCCCAAACAGTCTACGCCGATGGCAACGCGGATGACAACGCCGATGACTTCGCCGATGACGTCACCGAAGACACCAGGATGGGAAGCGTTCGTCTACCCTGCTCAGAGTTTGCAGCAGAAGCAAGCACGTGGAGCTGGTCAGAGGAGCGGTGGCTTCAAGGAGGAACCAAAGGAGTGCGTGCTTTTTGTCAGGAAATGCTTCAGCTGTAGCTCAACGAAGCACTTCAAAAGAGACTACCCTAATGAGCTGGCCAAGAGACGTCAGCGTAAACAGACTGAACATTCCTCACATACCTCTGTAGTACTGGCAGAGGCCGGAGAAGCAAGAAGCCTCTGGCTAATTGACAGTGGAGCTTCCAAGGTTTTTGTTAACTCTGCTGCAATGTTAAACGCAAAGAAATGTTCTGCCAAGAGTCATGTAAGTTTGGCAGATGGGAAGCGTTTGGAGGTGGCATGTGAGGGGGAGGTGTTTTTTCCTGCGTTAAATCACACGTTCAAGTCTGTGCTGTGTGTCCCAGGGCTTGAGAATAATCTATTAAGTGTTTCAGCCCTCACCCAGGCTGGATATACGGTGGTGTTTCAGGACAAAGCCTCCCTGATTAAGTAAAATGAGGCTGTGTTGTTAAAGGGGCACATTAACAAATATGTTTATGTGGTGCACAGTGGCTCAAAAGAGTCTAATGCGGTGGAAGCATTAAACCCTAAACCACATGATGGTTGCCAGCATCTCCTCCACAGGAGGCTTGGCCATACATCATATTCTACTCTTAGGAAAACCCTAGAAGCATTAGGGGGTGAACTGAAAGTAAATAAGTGCAACTCTTTCTTGGACTGCACAGTTTGCAAATCAGTGAAGAGTAGGAGGGGTCCAGTGGCAAAAGCCAGCAGCAGGGTTAGTAGCCAACCCCTAGAGCTCGTGCACATGGACCTGAGTGGCCCCTATCCGGACAGTGTGTCCAAGAATAAATATGCATTATGTGTGGTTGATGACAGGACCCGTTTTGGATGGATTTATCTCTTGAAAAATAAGAGTGAGGCTTGTCAAACTATCAAATATTGGCTTGCCAGGGTTGAGAGGCAATTAAACCTCAAAGTAAAAAAGTTACAGTGTGATAGGGGTGGAGAATTCTTATCACATGCCCTGACTCAGTGGCTGGAAAGTAAAGGCATTGAGCAGAGACTTGCTAATCCCGGGGTGCCACAGGAGAATGGGGTCGCAGAGCGCAGAAATCAATACTTACAATCAATGATGCAAGCTCTGCTGGAAGACTCTCAGCTCAAACCTAGATTTTGGGGAGAGGCGATCAAGACTGCAAATTACCTGATCAACCGCTTGTGGACCTCAAGCATAAATGGCATCCCCTATAAAGTGTTATATGGGAAGAACCCATCTTTAAAGCATTTGAGAATTTTTGGGTCTAAAGCTTGGGTCACAGAAGAAAGGGTGGCAAAAGGTCTAAACAATTACTTTTCCTAGGCTATCAGAATGCAGCAAAATCCTACAGGTTTGGAGATCCCCAAAATAAGATCACGTTCAGCAGATCAGCAAGCTTTGGGGAATCTTTAAACTGGCCAAGGCTGCATGGGGAGGAAAAGGAGCAGGGAACAGTGCAGTTGCCTTTAAATGAACAGGCAGAAACCCAAGGGGTAAACTTTTCCCCACAGAGGACTCCCAGCAGGCAAGCTGCAAAGTCTGAAGATTCAGAAGGAGGGGAGGCGGGGGAAATGGTTGTCAGATGTTCTGACAGGACTACAAAGGGTGTACCTCCTATAAGGTTTGGGTTTGATGAATACTGTGACTGTGCTAATTATGTGTCAATCCATGAACCTGCTAGTTACCAGATAATAGGTAGGGCTGGAGGCGGGCAAACCCCGGTAAAGTGCCCCTCTGCCCGCCAACCAGCTGAGGGTCTGCAAGCAATTACGCACGCGCAGGCCCGTACGCCAGCCGGGAAGCCTCTTCCTCCCTACCCGGGGTGAGTGGGCCACCCGCTGCCGGCCCATGCACCAGCTGGGAACCTTCCCTTGCCCTCTCTGGGGCGAGTGGGCCACCCGCTGCAGGCCCACACACCAGCCAGGAACCTTCCCTCACCCTCCCCGGGGCGAGTGGGCCGCCCTTTGCAGGCCCACGCACCAGCTGGGAATAGGGTTGCCAACTGCCAGGTAGTAGCAGGAGATGTCCTGCTAATTCAACTGATCTCCAGCCGATAGAGATCTGATCACCTGGAGAAAAATGGCCGCTTTGGCAATTGAACTCTATGGCATTGAAGTCCCTCCCCTCCCCAAACCCCGCCCTCTTCAGGCTTTGCCCCCAAAATCTCCCACCGGTTGAGAAGAGGGACCTGGCAACCCTAGCTGGGGAACCTTCCCTTGCCCTCCCCGGGGCCAGCGGGCTGCCCGCTGCAGCCCCACACACCAGGTGGCACGCACGCACACAACAAAACAGAAACTTTCTGCCGAAGGTGAGTGGGGACCTGGCAACCCTAATAATCGGGTTGCCATGTGCCTATTTGCCACTGGCGGGAGGTTTTTGGGGTGGAGCCTGCTAGTACCTGGAGGTTCCAAAAACAAACGAAAGCACTGATGGCTGAACAACAAAGTCTATTAACACAAATAAATGATGTAAGAGTGCAATCTCTATAATCCAATGGTATGAAATAACAACATAATCCGTGTAAAGATAAGGCATACAACGTATACCGATAGATCATATGACAGAATGGGTCTGAGGAGGTACAAGTCCCAAAATAAGAAAATCTACCCAGGAATCCTGGGGTTGCCACAATAATCAGTCGCTGATCCTGTAGAACGATGCAATTCAATCCGGGTGCTCACACGTCTACCCAGGAAAGGTGCTCCTTAGTGTTGGAAACCAGATATCTCTTCGCCTGTGAGCTGAAAAGCTTGCTTGCAAGGCAATGAGATTAAGAAAAAACTGTTACTTCCCGAGATGGGAACACGGAGCAACTCCCATTTCGCCAGAGCTTTGTCTATCGGGAAATTATCCTTAGTGGCAATAGATGAATGCCTATCATATTGCCAAAAAGTACATCACGACAATTCAAACGGAAGGCTAATAGCCAGTCTAGGTAAGGTAAGTCTGAACCTGTGCTTCTCAATAGACCTGTTTAGGGTTGTTCCTACAGTTATTCAGGCTTAGAGTTTGTAGAAGTGTCCTGTGAAGTAAAGATGAAAATGGTAAGCTAAAACACTTCATGGATGCTGAGGAAGGGTTTGGAGGAAAGGCACAGGCATTAATATCTGGATTGGAAATAGTATGTCATTTGCAGTAAAGGAATAAGATTACATGCATCTCAAAGGCCCCCATCCCCCCCCCCCCCGGCCAGGATCTATTCAGCATGTTTTTCTGTGGTTTTGTGTTTGGCTGAGGAGGGTAGTTTTGTCTGCATTTTATATTGTTTTGTTTACCTTACCCAGATCTGCCCGTGTGGATCTCTTAGTGGACTGCTAACTGCCCCCTTTCTTTCATGTGGTCAGATAGGGTTGCCAGCTTGGGGTTGGGAGATACCTGGAGATTTGGGAAATACCTGGACTTCTGAGTTGGGAAATACCGGGACCTCAGCCGGGTATAATGCCATAGAGTCTACTGTCTAAAGCAGCCATTTTCTCCAGGGGAACTGGTCTTGGTCATCTGAAGATCATTTGTAATACTGGGAGATCTCCAGGTGCCACCTGGAGGTTGGCAACCCTATCATCAGATACTCCTTCCTCTGTTCCAGCATTTCCTGCCACATGCCAAATGTCTCAGCTGCCTTGAAGTGTGTGGCACTTTGACACACTGAATAATGCACTTTCAATCCACTTTTTTATTATAAATCAATCACAGTTGACAATAAGAATCAACACAGTACACCAAGTCCATACCCAGACAGGACCTGTCCTTGCTCTTCTGGCTTTATTGATTCATTAGCTCCATGCCCACTTGGAATGCCACTTTTATGAGGAACTTCGATCACATTATATCTCTCCCCTTTTAACATATAAATCTAATGCCTCTATCTCTGACATAATGCCTTTTTTATTAAGTGACAGGGATCCGAAGGCTACATTGTCAGTGGCAAAATTTATTTCAGTCCTTATATCCCTCAAACATTAGATTTATGCTGCTCAAGATCAATGGATCAAGGAGCTTCTAAGGGATAAAGGGATAAAGGAAAGGAAAGTACACCAATTCAAGTCTGATTCATTATCATCATTTTATATAACGAGCTGAAAGTTTAAGATATAAATAAAATATGTTTACTTTTTCCACAAATTCCCTTCACATTGGAATTTTCCTTTGCTTCCATACCTTAAGAAAGGGTTACTCTAGCAGCAGAAATAGTATACCGAATAACAAATATATTTCTGACTTAATTATATTTACCCCTGTCTTCCAGTGTTTTTCTGCTTGAATGCATTCTACTATAAAGGTATAAAATCAGAGCGTGGTTCCTCACAATACCAAGATACATCACTAACTCCTTGGTACATTCTAGCAACCCTAGTAGGCGAGAGGTAGGTTTGATGGAGTATTTTTATATCATTCTCTCTTAAACCAATAGAGAAAGACATACCGAAGGATAGCGAAGAAATCCAAACACTGCTATCAACCTCACAACCTAAGGAACAGTACCACTTTTTAATATAGCTAGATTCTGATCCAAAAACACAAAAACAAAGAATTTCATTAAAAATAGATGATACCCTAGTTTTTAAAGAGAGTAAAGTCTCAAATCGAATTAGATCCCTGAATATTTCCCATTTTTTGAGTTTGCCTGTAAGTAGACTCTTTACCTGCAAGTGTTTATTAACTGGAATTTCCTTATTGCTGCTTTCAAAACCACATTATACAAGACTATAGTTTTTTATCTTTGAAGACAATAGCAATGAATTTGTGCTTTTCCCCATCTTAAATAATCTAGTCTCCTCCAACTTGCCTTAAGGGCTGGCTGTCCTACAGCTGAATGCAAAGGGAATAACTGAGGAAAAAGTTTACTACTAAAATTTATTCCATGTTTCCACAATTCAATTAATACAAGCATTATCATAACTAATATTTGTCTCTCAGTTCTCCTCATGGGAAACCAACACCTTGAATTGAAATGAACGACCATTCAAACATTATTAAACTCAGTTCTTGATTACCAGCCCACAGAAATAACCAGTTTAACCTCACGGCATAATATTAGAGTCCCCCTGATCATTTTGGTTGCTCTTTTCTGCACCTTCTCCAGCTCTGTAATATCCTTTTTTAGGCGTGGTGACCAGAACTGTACACAGTATTCCAAGTGTGGTCTCACCATAGATTTGTACAAGAGCAGTATGATAGCAGCAGTTTGTTGGTATTGTAGACGGAAGATGATCCCCACCTTCAGAAGTGATGTAGGTGGTGACTAGAGACGGGGCGTTCTCTGTGGTGGCTCCTCATGTGTGGAATGCCCTCTGCCTTAAGGCTAACCTGGTGCCTACTTTATTGGGTTTTAGGTGCCAGTCCAAAACATTTATTGTTACCCAGGCTTTGAATTAAGTAAATAAAATCAAACAATGAGAGGTTTTGTCTTTTCAGCTGCTTTATTTTCTACTTCTGGTCTGAGGTTTGCTTTATGGATAGTTTGATGCTATTTTTATGTTTATGTTTTATAATACTTGGTTTGTTTTAATGGCTTGTTTGTTTTTATACTGATTATTTATCATTTTAATTGTAAGGCATCTCCAGCAAGATTATTTAGAGGCAGCAAATATTTCCTAAATAAATATATAATAGTCCCAAGCTCTTTCCTGATTGTTGTGTTTATGCCTTCATAAACCTGGCTCACAATGACATTAGAATTCTGTGAATAATTTGACAGTACCATATAGGAAAAGAGTTAGTGGTATAGATTTGATGTCCAATGGGGTCTAAAATGACAAGAACCAGGGGTGAAGGTTATGTATTTCAAAGAGAGAGGGCTGCCTTTTTCAAGCACTGGACTGAATAAATTTAGGTAGGCATGTGTACAGATTAAACCCAGATTAAATCATGGAAATGGGGAAACAAGCGAACAAAGGCAGAAGAAGGAAATAGCTATGCCTAGCAGGGAGGAAGGACAGAATGAGTTGCAGCTAGGGTTGCCAGGTCCCCCTGGCCATGGGTGGGGAATGGGGTGGTAGGGTTGCCAGATTCAGGTTGAGAAACTCCTGGAGATTTGGGGATGGAGCCTGGGGAAGACAAGGACAGAGTCCACTCTCCAAACCATTCATTTTCTCTAGGGGAACTGATCTCTGTAGACTGGAGATGAGCTCTAATTCTGGGGGCTTCCCAGATCCCACCTGGAGGCTGGCATCCCTAGTTGCAACTTGTTGGGGCTGGCAAGTGCCAGACTAACCAGCACAGAAAGGCAGTTTATGATCAGCTCAGTTTTAAACTAAGGAGCCAGGCCCACAGAGTTGGGTGTTTTATGAAGTCAGGTGGATCCCAGTTAGCTCTTTGTGTCACCTGATCCCTGATGGGCAGGTTGCTGCAGTACCTCCTTTGGGTCATTTGCGGTAGTAAGCACTGCAGCGCAGACATGTTTCCTCTGGTTGTTATTTTGAAAAAAATTACACCTCACCCTTCCATAGAGGTCATCAGTAATACTGCAAAATTTCATTACCTCTATGGAAGGGTGAGGTAATGTAACCTGCCCATCAGGGATCAGGTGACACAAAGAACTAAATGGGCTCTACCTGACTTCATAAAACTGATGAATTGTGTTTGTACAGCAAATTACTGCCCTGACTATGGCAGATCATTCAAACTTTTATCTGACATACATTTATTGTTATGGCCATTGGCCAGCATAAAATAACAGAGCAGTAACTTTTATCTGAGACAAATATGGCTGCCAGTACACATAATTTTTACACCTTCAACAAAAAACAAATCTTAAATTAAACAGCCTTCCAAAAGGCTGGGATGAAGAATTTGGGGCTAATCCTGGATGTCTGTTTCATAGGATGGGAGGGAGGAGGAGCAATTGAAAACATTATTGGGCGGGCCACGTACCTCTTGCTGTGAGGGCATTGTAAGAAGGAATTGCTGGGCTAAATGAAATTAGAGGTGCTGCAAATATTGTCCCTAACATGTTCAATAGTCATGCATTCTTTGTTCCATAGCTGCAGTCATCTGTGATCCAATCTCTTCACTGATCTATCAGCCACCTGAAATGGCTGTCAAACAATTTTGTAGCTGCACAGTAACTGTGGTGGAGAAGTTTCATTTCTGTGCATTTGTGGAGTTTCATCTCTTGGCTTTCAGGGGCTTTTGCATCTATGCAGTGGATAAGATTGATTCTACCCAGGAGGTCTTCAAAATTGTGTAGGCACAAAACGACAATAATGGACTTATACAAACATCAAAGGATAAGACTTTAAAAAATACTTTTAATCACTGGCTGACTGGTTAATTTGCTCACTATTTATATCATTGGTTGCTGAGTGGCAGAGAACAAGTCTGTGGGGGAGTAGGGAAAGGTGAACTCTCATTGGACTATGTGAGAGTGCATGTGTGAAACGGCTCTGTTCTGTTCTGTACTGTACTGTTGAATACTTGAAAAGTAACTTGACAAACAGACTCAAACTGCTCTGGAACAGCTAACTGATTGATGGACAATTGGCTTCCTGTTCACAGCTGACAAACAGATGGTGAGCTGTACTGGCGGGTTTTCAAACATCTCTAAATGGAGTACAGATTCAAACAGAAAAGATCAAGGCAACAGTTACATCTGCCTGCAAATTCCCTGAATCCTGCTGCTAGAGAGAGCCTAATTCAAGATTCCTGGTAATTTACATTACTGTGAACAATAAATGTAGTGTATAGTAAAAAGAAGAAGAAGAAGAGGAAGAAGAAGAGGAAGGTATGCTGGGCTCATTTTGCCAGGACTGACTGTCAACATATGTCAAAGTTATGCCTAGTCTGCAGTTTGCTAAACAGATCATACTGATCAGAGTGACAGCTAAGTCATGTGATGAGGCTGGTCTGATCCAGTTTGTACAGCTAGGAATGGGGATTTCCAGAATGACTCATCTCAGGTGAACTGTGATTGGTCATGAATGTGTATATAAGTCTGTATAGTGAATGTAAGTTACCTATTGCCTGAAATATATATGCTGGCGGAGCATGCTGTTGCTCAGAGCTGTGAGTGTTAACAGCCAAAGGACTCTGTGTAGATATTGTAAATAAACTGTACATAGCAGAACTGCGTGGTGTGAAGTTGCTACCAGGTAAACTCCTGAAGTCCAGACAAGCTGTGCGCGACACTGACATCTATTCAAAGTTCCTGCTATGTGGGGGGCATCTTGCTGGTTAATATAATTATGTTACACACAGAACAACTTAAGCTATTTTATGGAGGCTGGCAGATACATAAATTGTTTATTTTTATCCCATCTTTCGTCCATAAAGCTCAGGGCAGTGTATATAGTTAATGTTCCTTCTTTTTATCCTTACAGCAACTCTATGAGGTAGGTTAGGCTGGCAGAGAATGAAAAAGGCCAGGGTCAAACAGTGAGTTTCATAGATGATTGGGTCTCTCTCAGCCTAATCCAACATTACTACAGCACTTGGGCTCTTGCTTGAACATCTGTTATCTGATGCAATATTTTTTTTTACTGAATCAAGTATCAGTCTTTGACATGCCAACGTTCCAGCCAGGTTGCATGTGAACTATTAAGACTTCCTGCACATTGTGTTGAATAATACTAATCAATAAACATCTTTTCATTTGGTTCTTGTAGGTTATCCGGTCTGTGTGACCGTGGTCTTGGTATTTTCTTTCCTGATGTTTCGCCAGCAGCTGTGGCAGGCATCTTCAGAGGAGTAACACTGAAGGACAGTGTCTCTCAGTGTCAAGTGTGTAGGAAGAGTAATATATAGTCAGGAAGGGGTTGGGTTTGAGCTGAATCATTGTCCTGCAAAAAATATCAAAGGTAATGTGCTAATCATTGTCCTGTAAGTATCAAGATAATGAGGGTGTGGTATGTTAATTCCATATGTTGGTTCCATATTACTCCTCTGAAGATGCCTGCCACAGCTGCTGGCGAAACGTCAGGAAAGAAAATACCAAGACCACAATCACAGAGCCCGGATAACCTACAAGAACCAATGAACTCTGACCGTGAAAGCCTTCGACAATATCTTTTCATTTTTTAAAGATCCCCTCACTTGGGGATCTCTTAAAAAAAATTCATTGTTTTAAATAATAATTCACACCATTAAGTGGTTGGGGAGATTAGAAAACTATACATAAATATTCAAACAGCAGCTAAAGCATAAGGGTTTACAAAATACAGTTACCTTATAAAAAAAGAATATAGTGAACTCAGAAAAATGAAAACATGGAGAGAAAAATAGGGGAGGGTACATTGTTTGTTTCCAAATCAAATCAGTTCTTGTAAATTCCTCATTTTTTGATGAATACTGCTTCCGCACAGGGTTTCCATAGAGTTTTTGGAGGACAGTGCTAGAGCATCCCGGTGCGATGCCAGTGCTTCCGGGGTAAACCTGCACATGGATCACCACCCCCAGCCCCACCCCCATAAAGCTCCCGCCGGTAGCCAAGGAGGACCAGGCAACCCTAATTACAAATCATATAAATCAATCATAAATGCATGTTATTACCTTAGTGACATTCAGTGGTATGGGACAGAATTTTCTGACATTTTGGGGGGAAATGTTCCAATGCTATGTTTTTCCATGAAAACCTTTCCGCCCCACATATGTAAATATAGTCTGTTTATCTATAGTTGTCAGGGTTGTTGTGCTGAAAATCCATTTTGTTAGACGGGCTACATGTGGGATATGAAGCATTCTTCTTTTGCTAACATTATTTAAATATTTCAATTGCTTATTTAAATTTGAATTGAACTGAACAGCCTGGGCGATCACCCCCATTGGATCATCACAGTTGAACACTGTTAAGTTTGACTGTTGTACGTGGCAAAAATTTCAGCACATTCCTTTCTCCCGTTGTTGCTGCTGCCAAGGCAAAGTTGTGTTTTTGTGCTCTCCATCTGTAAGCAGCCGTGCACTCAACTCTCCTTGAGGAATGTGCCATGTATGCAACTGAGTTGTTGCATTTGAAAGAACATCTTTAAACCCTAAAAGGGAGTTGTGACTCTACCATCCTATTGCTGTTGCAACTGGCTTACAGTAAGTTCCATTTCTTTCACAATTAAGTTTAGCTGGACTGGGCCAATATTGTTGGTGCGTTAATGCAACCGATTCCCCTATTTTCTTTCCTTTTTAAAATAGTGAGAATTCGGATTGTAGAGGAAAGAATAGAATCTAAGATATTCCTCTCCTAAGTATTTCCAAATCCTAGCTGTTCATTTATCATTTTTCTTTAATATAAGGTCTCTGTGTTCAAAAATCTTGATTCTGTTACACTTCCAAAAATATTAAAAAGGCCAGCCTTAAATACGAACTTTAACTTAAATCATAGCCAAAAATTATTCCAAAGAAGCAGGCTTCTTATATTTTTTTTTCTGTTGGCAGGATACCCACTGGTGTCTGAATGGTATAAATTCCTGTTTCCCTGAGATCCTTATGTGATGAAGAACTAGAAACTGAACACAGCTAACCAAGAACTCTCTGAAGTTGCAGCCTTTTGTGCTGATATGTTTGAAATATCTCTATTGTGATGCAAATGTTGGTTTTCAATCAGAACTGGAAGGGGGCAAATAGCTCCCTGTGAGAAGTGTTGTAGGAAATAAGCTTAATTCCGTTTTTTTCTCGATTGGTGAATATTTTTCCCTTCCTTGTTTAGTACAATACAAATGAAATTAGTTGATATCATCTCAGCTAACTATTTTTTTCAGTTCTTCAAAGTTAATTTTCATTACCTTGGCTTTAAATGGCCATTTTGTCATACTTTGTGTGTGTACCTGAGGAACATATTCTGGATTGGTTTTTGTGCCTGCCATGTAGAGATGTTGTGCCTACTGAAAAGCAAGATTTTTACTTGAGAACTTCTACGTAACAGTTATTTCTGTAAATAATTTCTTAAACAGGAAAAAAGTTCCAGTTGAGTTATTAAAATGAAAAGGGTGTAGGCTTGAAATGCTACCAACTAGAGTTAAAAACAAAACCAAAATCTGTTTAAAGTATTCTATTAGAGAAGCGGCAAATAAAAAATGAGAAAAGTACTGCTCTGAAAGTCATTCTTAGTTACTCTCTTTCGTCTACAACAGGCTAAAAGTGATTTTACTGTATCTTTCTCCATGCAGTTCTGAAGAAACATTTCTCCTGCCAAAATACACAGAGTCTGGGATTAAAAGGGCTGAAACCTACCACCAAGTTCTTAACGCCCTCCCACAATCATTAGACTAAATCCGCCGTCATTCCAGATTCATTTTTCCCTTATTCATCTGTCCAACTAATTCCTGCTGCATTCACTGGGCTTACATCTTAATCTTTTCTGTTACATAGAGAATACATAATGAAAAGCTGCATTTTCTGGGTACATGCACACATTTGGAGCGGATGAACCATATGTGAAGTGACATACAATAATGAATGGAGGCTGAATGGTGTCCAGTGCTAAAAACAGTGCAAGCCCAGGAACAAAAAGCAGCAGAACAAGGGTCCGGTGCTGGGCCCGCCTCGCTTGAACACCAGGGGATTCGCTACTAAAACATGGGTATAATTTCACTGTTTTCACTCACACAAGCTGTGGGAAAGGAGTCACCATCTGATGTTTGATTGTGCTGGGTATGTTTTTGGCACTGGCCTTGCATCCCACAATGGGGAAAAAAGGTGTGGGGGAGCTGGGAGGGAGATACAGCTACATTTGCTGCTTTGAATTCGGCGTCTGGCAGAGAGGCCCAGCTGAAGGAGACCCGGCTGACGGCCACCTGAAGGCTGAGCCATAGCCCACCTTATTATTGGCTCCTTCCTTTCCCTTTGAGCTTCGTCCATTTCGGAGGAGGAGCTGTGTGTGGCATTTAATCTGTCCAACCCGGAAGAGTAATATATAGCTAGGGAGGCCATGTGTTTTTAGCCCACTTGCTTAACAGTTGTCCATTCTCACTCAATGGGAATAATCATAAATATTTGCAATCCAGAAACGGAATCTGAAGAACAGAAGTAGATGGTGATATGACATATATAGCATTATTATCCACCCTATGCACTTGAAAAAGGTGGGGCTATGCATATAAAAACAAGTAAACAATTACAATTAGAGTAAATCTGCCCTTGAAACCATGGAAGGAAAATCTAATGGGAAAATAATATCACCAATATTAAAGTATCTTTATATAGCACTCATTCAGTGTGTGTGTGTGTGTGTGTGTGTGTGTGTGTATTTAAAAATGAAGTTCAGAAATGGAGGATGTTACTGAATCTGTTATTATTGCACAATAAGTCTGAAATCAGTTTTTAATTTTTTTATAGTATTCTAGATTATTTATAGTGCACGTCTATACAGCGGCCTCATTGATTTCAGTGACCACAGACTGGAGTAATTCTACATAGGACTCTCAGTTTATTTCAGTGTAGTGTCAAGCTTGGAAACAAATGACCTGCATTCAAATTCCTTCTCCTCCACCGTCTCAATGTTTGGCCTTAGAAAGTTGCTTTTGCTCAGCCTCAGTCCTCATCTGCATATTTTATGTGTAAAAGGCATACGTAAATTAGAAGTAGCAGCAGCAACTCAGGATTTATTGTACTTCATTTTTTTCTGAAGACACTGGTCAAATTCATGTGATTCCAAAAGCTTTTCCCTTTTTCAGTCGTAAAGAAACTTTTTAGCTTTGTTTGTTACAAAAAGGTGCACATTCTGGACTAGGCCCTGGTTTAGAGATGTTGAGGCTCAGAAGAAAACCATGCACCTGCTGATGTATACAAGTACCATCTTCCTTGCTTGCTGAACAGATTATATCAGCAATGCCAGCTTTAAAAGAAGAGCAAATACCTATTGCTCCATGCATGTATTCTTTGGCAACTGGATTCAGGGCCCACACACTGAGGATAGACAAAGCAATTTTTTTGCTCCAATTAGTGGAAACCACTCTGCCACATAGTTCTCATTGGGTCATGGTGATTTATAGTACAGTTCTAAGCAAAGTTATATCTTTCTAAGTCCACTGAAGGCAGCGCTGCTTAGCAATGGCTGTCTCATTCTCTCTGCTTCTCCTCATAGGTCTAGTATCGATTTAGATGAATTTAAGTTGAAGTGGCAACCACTTTATGGTAAATACACAGGCGCTTAAAGTATCTTTATTTTATAGCAAATAGAGAATTAATAAGTTTAACAGTACTCCACATATGAAGTCAGTAGCTTTAGTTTAATTAACCAACAGAGAATATTTATATACGGCTTTACAAACTATATTATCAAAGTTAGTACTATTATACTATTATTGACTATTTGATTGTTATGATAGCGAGTACAAGAGATAAATGCAGTGATAGTTACATTAATCAGCATTTAATGGTTTGAACATTAAATATCATCTAATGATCTCTTAGATAAGTTTAACATTAGTGATGGGGGCAAAAGTGTATTATTGTATTGTAGCTTGGACACAGACATGTCGATATATCTGTTGAAATTTCTTTTTTCCCTTCCCTCCCTTTTTATTTTCTGTATCCCAATATTTTTTAAAAAATAAAAATCATTAAAAAAAATAGTATACAGAAGTGCCTTTGAACTACCAAGTTCACAATCTGGATCACCAGTTATGGCCAGCCCCACCACTCACTATGTCAAATACTTTTGTTCTCTTGCTTCTGGGCCTTACGAAGCAGTCAGAGCCGGTGAAGGTTGATGGATTTCAGGTTTCAGCTTCTTGTTTTTTCTTTTTTTGTTTCGAGACATAGTAAAACTGAAAGTTTTCTGGTCAACCACCGGTGTAAACAATCACCCTTGCTTTTGTTGCCCATAATGGCTGCCTGAGATGGCTGCCTTGTTTTGCTTCATGACAGACCAACTCTGGTGCTGAAGTTGGTGATGTTATTAATCTTAAACAACATCAGGGCTGAAAGCAAAATTATGGAAGTAAATTAGGACAGAATTAGATGCTAAAAGAAACACTGAACTGATGAAGTTCTGGCCATTTATGCAGGGCTGTTTCCCTGCAGTCACCCAGCCGACTGCTTCAGGGCTTCCTTTTGATCATGCGTGCCTTTCCTGGCCATCAGAGGTTGCCTCATTCTCCCTTTGCATTTCCGTGCATTTGGCCCATGTTTTCCAGATGCTCTTTTAGCCAGAATCTGGAAAACAAGGGCAAAACGCCCCAAAATGCACAGGGAGAGCTAGGCAATCTCTGGCAGTTGGGAAAGGCATGCGTAATCAAAAGGAAGCCCCGAAGCAGTCGGCGGGGTGACTGCAGGGAAACAGCCCTGCATAAATGGCCTCTGTGTTTCTGTCTCCCCTTTTCCCGATAAAGTTCAATGCATGTTATTTTACATATTTTTAGTCCACTCCGTCAACCATTTACAGCTTGCAAGTTGGCATCGTACTGTGTGTTCTTCACCCTCATCTCACATTGCCTCAGCAGCCTCCAAATAAGGACATGGTGCATGGCCTGAACTAATTTATTTAAATGGCTGATCTACATTAGAAGTTTATATAATATGGCACAATATCCCAGCAGTTCCTCCTGTCTGTTACACACACACACACACACACACACACTTACACCAAGGCCTCAGCCCAGTCATAGGCATTTTCAGTGATGATACCACCCTTTTGGAACAACCTCCCAGAAGATGTTCAGAGGGCTCCTACCCTGGCAAGTTTTAGGAAGCACTGTCAAACAGTGTCATTCAGGAGGGTCTTTGACAGAGGCTAAGACAGAGGTCTTTGACAGAGTACTTTTTCAGGTGCTTGGCAATTATGGGTTATTATATCCATACTGACATTTTCTTTTCATCTTGTTTCTGTGCAGTGCTTATTTTTGTGGTGCAAGCTGTATGTAAGCCACTTTGAGTCCAGTTACGTGGAGGGAAAGGTGGAAAAATAAATATTTAAACAAGTAAAATAGTAACACCATACCTCACACTACATTATACAGGACTTGATCAGGAGGTGGGGAGAAAGGGATTCCAAGCAATGACAGTTTATGTCTTTTGTCATGTCGTTTTCACCCTTCATTTATACTACACTATGAGAGCCAGCGTGGTGTAGTGGTTAAGAGCAGTGGTTTGGAGCGGTGGAGTCTGATCTGGAGAACCGGGTTTGATTCCCCACTCCTCCACATGAGCGGCGGAGGCTAATCTGGTGAACTGGGTTTGTTTCCCCACTCCTACACACGAAGCCAGCTGGGTGACCTTGGGAAAGTCACAGTTCTCTCACCCCACCTACCCCACAGGGTGTCTGTTGTGGGGAGGGGAAGGGAAGGTGATTGTAAGCCAGTTTGATTCTGCCTTAAGTGGTAGAGAAAGTCGGCATATAAAAACCAACTCTTCTTCTTCTATCCTACTACAGTTTCCATGACAGTCCAGAATGTTCAAAAAGCACATATTTCAGAGGACATTGAAGTGCTTTGCTGAATTCCACTTGGATGTTATCATCTTTTGGCCATTCATAGTATTTTGGTGGTTCAGTACAACCAAGGTTGAGGTCTGTGTTCTTTAGTTACATTTGTTTGTGTTCCAGATTTATCAACTTCACATAGCCTGAGCAATTAACGTTAAAACAATTAAGGTGAACTACAGGGCATTCAAGCAGGATGGAAGCGTTTCCACCCACTCTTCTTACTCACAGCAAGTGTCTGCATTGCACCTAGTTAGTTTCTGTTTGTTTCATGCTTCCAATGAAATAGGTTCTCACCTAGGAAAGTTAATGCCACATTACAATTGTCATCCTTTAAAGTGCTCTCTGTCAGTTGTACTTACTGATTCCCAAGTCACAGCATTCCTATCTGTGCTCTCCTTCAGCCAGCAAAGTACAAACAGAAAATTTGACTCCTCCCTCTCCTCTATTCTATTTATTTATTTAGGTTATTGGTAGTCCACCTTTCTCACTGGAACTCAAGGCACAATACACAGAGTGAGTCAATGCAATCAACAAGATGAATAAACAATGAATAGGATTTGGGTTGTAGAACCAATCAGAAATCTAAAAAATAGAAGGGGTAATCCTTCAACCACTCTTCAGGTTGCGAAATTTTGTTTAGCAGCAATGAAAATTCGTCGCCTTAGAACAGCGCAATTGACAGATGTGTCCCAGCTGTAATTCTTTTTTAAAATGTTTTAAAAATGTTTTAAGACTCGGACTGTAATTCTTTGATTGTAAGAATCTATTAATCCATGCTTTCCGTTTTATCATGTTTTGACTGGCTCAGTGCCGCAAATAAATTATCTATCTATCTAGAAACCTAAAAGACACATTAAATTATGCAAAATTATACAATAGGATTTAACCCACAGCAAACTATACACAGTATACAGTATATACACAGACCAAAGTCCCCAATAATTTACCTAAGTAACTTGATGAATCATTGTGTTCAGTGCTACCCTCTTGAATAATTCAGTTTTGCATAGCTTGCAAAAAGCCAGGAGACCAGGATCCTTCCTGACCTTTCCTCAGGCAGGCCATTCCACAAGGTGGGGGCCACCTGCAGAAGGTCCTGCTCAGATGACTGTCCACACGCTCAAACATCGAGTCATAGTCTCCACTCTTTCCCCACCCTCTGACGGCAAGAGGCATTCATGGCTGACAAGTTTTAAAACTCTCAACCTAACAAAAATAGTACTTTACTAATGGGGAGGGCAATATGGTGTCAAGTGAATCCCAAATCCAGTAATAGAAATAAAGAGGGGTTCCAATAGCCATGACATGAGCTGCAGAGAAAAAAATAAACACTTCATTAAGAATTTCCCTGTGGCAGTGCAAGAAGAAAGGAACAGCAAAGTCACCAGGAAGAAAAGACATGAAATGAAGAGAGTATAGAGAGTTGAATGAACAAAATCACTGTATATCGTTTTATTTTCCCATTGCTCACAAATTGGGGTTAAAAAACGACCCCAGCACTATCAATGTCTACATTGCAATATACCAAAAAAATTACATTATCACAGAACAATTAGCTTTAATAAAATTGAGTAATATATCAAGTTGTAGATGACTAAAAACAAAGTTTCACTCATTTATCTCCCCACTCCTAGGGATCAATTATACCCCCTCTCTGGATATCAGAGACATTTCTGTGAGTTTTACTGCTGACAGAAGAGCTTGCTGTTGCTAGATTCTGAAAAAAAGCTACTGGTGGTGGAAACTGCCACCAAGTCACAGAATTAAAGATAGTAGAGTCTTCAGGAGTGGGTAGGGAAGAGTAACTGTATCTCTCTACAATGGTTTTTCCCTACTTTGTTAATAAGCATAGCTCATATTCAAGTGGTCTTCAGAAAAAACCTTGCTTAATCATATGCTGTTCTTCCCCTAATTGTGATCCATCATAATTTTGGTTGTGTTTTCTATAAGCTTATCTAAATTATTGGTAATGATTCAATAAGCATTCCAGATGTCCTTTTTTAATATTCTAGAGATGAGGGAGAATGGAGGACAGAGTTCCTGTATACAATGTACCAAACATTAATAAAATAGATATCATTGATATTTTTCATTTATACTTACTCCTGTAAGCAGAATCACTATCATTACAGGCATATCGCACTGATCATCTATGCAAATTATGATACAATACTTGTAAACTGTTAATACTATCTATAACTTTGACTGGCAAATAGCAAAGGCCAAGGGTTCCTTCTTTTTCTGAACAATGTGGTAGATCTGATGGGGAGCTAATATAAAACAAAGTTTACCCTGCTATGTAGCGAATTGAATCTTTTCAGACATTATAAGAAGGTTTTCAAATGCAGATTAAAACTTACCTTTAGGTAGAGATATCCCCATACTTTGAGATCAAGATCTGGATGCTGCAACCAGAGCCATTTTTTTCTGCAGTTGTGTCTTGTGTTGGCTGGGGTAGAACTTACTGCACTTTAGAATAACCTCCCAAAAGAGGCTCTGCAGATCCCTGCTCTACAGTTTTACTATATATATATATATATATATATATATATATATATATATATATATATATATATATATATATATATATATATATAAATGTTTTTAATGTTTGAGTATTGCTGCCATATTTATTGTCATTGATCAAGATTCAAAGTGTGCAGGTGTGCCCCTTTGAATCCACAGCCTAGAACCTACATATTTAAAGGACCATCTCCTCCCATATGTCCCCCTTTGTGCCAACTACAGCCTTCAGGCTTTGCTGTTCTTGCAATCCAGGTGGCCCACCTGGCATCAGCCAGAGCCTATTTCTTTTCCCCACTCTGTGGAACTCCCTCAGGAGGTGAGGGGAGTATTGTCATTAGAAATGTTCAGGAGGTGCTACAAGGATATTATACTCGCCAGGGCTTTTAACGGGGTAAAAACCGCAGCATCTTTTTGGGTGAGGGAGATATCTGGAGTTTTATTCTATTGGCTTTAAGTTGCAATGTCTGAACTGTGACTTGTAAACTACCTAGAGCCACAGGGAAAGGCACCACATGAAATAAAGAGCTGCTCATTAAGTTCTTTGCATCCTAGGAGGTTTTACGCTTATGTTTCTCAAAAAGCACCAGCACCCCTGGGGAATCTGCTCTGAAAACTGAAGAGATTTTCAAACACATTTTAGAGCAGGGATGTCTGATGTTCAAAGGAAAACAAAACAAGAAATCCCACAAGCACATCTATACCCTAGTGTACCCACTTTTTGGATCCTGCCCATGCTTATGCTTTTGTTTTTAATTATTTTGAGTTATTGTATTTTTAAATGGTTGGATTTGACTATTTGTTCTGTAATCTTCCTATACTTACTTTGCATACATATGCAGGAAAGCCATTTATTGTTATTATATTAATTAAAATATTGCTAATAATTTAAAAACCTGTCCCATGTGCTGAATAAGAAACTTTATTTAAAAGCCCAATATTGGTACAAAGGAAAAGATGAGGGAAACAAAATTGCAGAGTTCCCCTCATGTTTACATGAAATGATTACTTTCCTTATGGTGATAAGTTCTGAGTGGAGGAATGACTAATTTTTACACAGGATGCAGGAGTATAACGGAAGCAAATAATTGCTGTGTTCGTAGCATTAGGGAGGACTATATCAGCAGTAAATTAAGGCTACTTTGCAATTAGAGCAATGAACACAGCTGTGGAGACAAATGGCATATGTGCTAATTAAATAATTTGTCACTTGACTGTTAAATAAGCAATACAGCCTCTTTATATTACAAACTGCCATCTCTAGAATGGCAGGATGGCCTATTAACAAAATGGAAGGAACAGATTGCATTGCCATGTTTGCCTGATAGCAGTTGCAAATGCAGGGTATAAGGTGGCATATTAAAGAAACTAACATTACTTTTAATGCATCTCCAGTTCTTAAGACTAGAACACTTCAAAATTCTTAGAGAGTAATCCCAATGCATGTACATTTGGCGTAACTAATATTTATTTTACCATCCCTGATTTCTAGGCAATCCCCCCCCCCATTTTTCCTTCCACAAACGTTTACAAATTTCATATGTGTATGGCTGGAGTTCTATTCAGAACTATTTGGGAATATCTTTCCATTTAGCACAATGCATCTTACTTCTGAATGTGGCTGTAAAAGCCATGAAAATTATGTCATGGATAGAAAATATGCATACACGGTAGCTAGCAACTGCTATAATACCATCTCCTCAAATGTACTAGTATAAAGCTAACGTTTAAAAGGCCTTTTCTCCAGAGGGGAGCAAATGATTTGAACGAGATTACTCCACAGTAAATTTACTATGGATTGCAGCCAAAGAAGACACAATACCGACAATTGTTATTTAAGCATACATTACCTTTCTTTTAAAGTTATGTTATCTTTCATTGTACAGTGTAATTTGTGGTGTGGTCATCTTTACTGGAATTCTAAGAGAAAACGAAGTTTTCTTTTCTTTGCTGCCTGATAGACTGGCCTAAAACAACTTTTATTTTCAGCAGTTTACATCCCAGGGTAACTCAGTATCCACTTTTTAGCTAGGAAAAACTGCATAGAATCCTTTGATTTGTTTTAAAATGGTACCACTATCTTCCTTGTATTTTCTCAAGTATTTTGCTTTTGGGGGGAGTTACATGATGATCCACATAAAAACAGAAGACAGAAAAAACAATCTAAATACAAGTTCAAATTTTCAAAAAGAAAGGAGAGGAAAATGCCCAAGGAAAAGGGCAATAATAAAAAGCCTTTCAATAATAAAAATCCATGCCTAAGACGATCCAATTTCCATTTCCATTATAAAACATATTTTTATGTATTGAAACTTTAGAGGGAGGAAATGGGCCATCTACATGTGCAACAGGGTTTTTGAGTCCTGATACCCGAGCATGAATTATTTACCAGCACCATCTAATGTCATGATCTTTTGTGTCTCAGCTTTCCCCTTTTTTCCTTCTTCTCTCTCCTCTCTCCACTTTTTTGAAGGCTCTGTCAGCTAGTTTGTTGGGGCTGCAGGGAGCTGTCCATTGTTAGTGGCTGGAAACGTGGGTTGCAAACACTCTGGATTTGACTGCTTTTCAATAGCAGGGAATGACATACTTTTGGGGGAGTTTTCCTTCCCCTTACTGCTCTTATTTAAACCTATTTATATGATGCGATATATATTCAAACAAGGGACACTAGAAAGAGACAGAAAACAGGACTGCAAAGCCTATACTTTTCTGTACTTACCACTAAACACATGTAGTTTGGATAGAAACTTTACGGCACCAGCAGAGATATGAATAAGCTTTAGAAAGAACTGAAACAAGCTTGACTGAGACTAGTATTAAAATTCAAATTTATGTTATACAAATTCATGAAATCCAACTAATTTGAAACAGACAGAAGCTATTAGTTTGAACTCAGGGTATATTTTATTTTGAAAAGTATGTTTATCATGGAATAAAGAGTTTTTGCCCCCAGAGTTTCCAATAATGAAGCTGGTGGTCCTTTAGGGATGGGTACACTGTGAACATTTGACAAATTATGCATGCTCACTTTACCCTTCTTTATTCCCCGTTTCAGCCAGGATCAAAGCAACCTGGGTTGGGGAAAACTGTATGCAGACAGTATGCCAGATTTTTGTATTGTTTACAGGCTTTGATGATGGGCATTAAGACTCTGCACAAAGCAGGAATGGATATAAAAGTTTGAATATCAGGTTTAATGCAACAACCCACAATTATGTGATTTATATCTTGCTTTCTCCAGACACTGAATACAGCTTCCTATGTATAAATATTATAAATGTTGTTGACAGTAACAAGTAAAACTGTGAACTGCATAAAATATCTAAAATATCATGAGCAATTATTTTGTTCTATTTGAAAGATGCTTAAAATCTTGAACTTTTTCTTTATTTGTAGGAAGAGAAGAAGGTGTAGGTTTTCACATTAAAGTTTTTGTGATTCTGACTTGAGACCTCTGGATTTATTGATCATTAATTTCTAATAGTGGTTTTTATAATGGAGTGCCCCAGTCAGCAACTTATGACGTCAGGGAGTCTGTGCATGATTTTTGTTTTTTAACAGCTTACGGGGGACTTTAAGCAAATCAGAAGCTTGGTCCATTTCACACTGAAGTTGGTGGGAATTTCTCTACTGATTTCAACATATGGTGAGTTTAATTTCTGATTCATCAAATAATACAATGTAGGTTTCACTAAAGCTCACAGAAATTATGTGAGCCTCTATAAAGAGAATTAGCTCTCTAGACAATATCACAACTAAGAAAGCCGTTGTTCTAAGAACTCCAAGTCTGATCCTGAGAGGAATCCTTGAAATCCAACTGCCGAATCAATTTACCTGATCCCATATGGCTTAAATCAAAAGTTCATAATATGCAATTAAAAGCAAAATTATTTTCAGCATGGAAAAAAATGCTTAAGAAACCTATAATTTTTATGACAAAATCTTGTACCATACCTTGTAGTAGCATGAAAAACGTTAATGTAGCCTTAACATTAAAAAGCTGTAATTGAATCGCCCCAATTAAGTATTAATAGTTGTATATTAAATTAGGCAGAGAACTAATTTTATGTATTTTTTAAAAAAATTAAACATTATACTAAGTGTTGATTTATATAATGTAATGAAATATTAATGAGCTGCCTTGTTCATCAATAGGTATACTAACAAGAAGACAGACAAAACCCCACCAGCAGTAGCAGCAGCATCCATAAGCAGGAAAAGCCCTTTGAAATAGGAACAACTCACCTGGGAAGCTGTATGGAAAGTTTCCCTGTAAATATCCATAAGCGTAGATTTCTGTGCTCTGGGTGCCATGGGGTGCCCTGTTCCTCATACCATCTCATCTGAGCTGTAATGAAGAAACAGCTACATCAGTCTAAAAGAAGAGGGAGGTAAACATAGGAAGTGTTTTCTAAGCTACATAGATCATTAGAGACATTGAAGGTAATAGCCAGCAATGCCTTGGGCTCAAAAACAAACTACAAGCCTGTGCAATTGAGCCAGAATAGCTGTATTATGTTCTTTATGAGAGCCAGCATGTTCTTTATGAGAGACAGCATGGTGTAGGGGTTAGGAGCAGTGGACTCTAATCTGGAGAACCAGGTTTGAACCACTCCTCCACATGAGCGGCAACCTCTAATCGGTGAACTGGGTTGGTTTCCCCACTCCTTCGCATGAAGCCAGCTGGATGAGCTGGGTGACCTTGGCCTAGTCACAGTTCTCTTCGAGTTCTCTCAGCCTCCCCTACCTCACCAGGTGTCTGCTATGGGGAGAGGAAGGAAAGGAGATTGAAAACCAGTTTGATTCTCCTTAAAAGGTAGAGAAAATCAGCATATAAAAACCAACTCTTCTTCTTCTTTATTTATTTATTTATTTTTATTTAAAACATTTATATGCCACCCAAATAGGGTTTTTACACCCAAACAGGATACTCCATGGCTTACCATTTTCAATAATTCTTGTTAGAATTCTGCAGTAACTGAATCTTCTGAGTCATTTTTATGGTCAGCCCCCGTTAGAATGCATTTCAGTAGTTCAATAGGGAATAGAGATGTGTATTTGGGGCATTCCTAATCAAGCTCTGACCAAAATCACGCTTGTTTATATAGCAAAATCACACTTGTTTATACAGCAAATGTTTCAAATCTCAACATTTATTCTCAACATTTGAGAACCATCAGAAATATTCCAATTTGATCATTATTCTGAAGTTCCAATTATTGGATACAGTTTCGTGGACAGCAAACTGCCAGAAAAGTAGTGAAGGAAGAGTGTTACTCAGCAGATATATGCCTGGCATAAGCTAGGCAGACCAGTTAACTTATGTTCTTGCCAAGTAGAATCATGCCAATTGGTATTTTTGTGCTCAATGTTAATATAAACTAACAAAAATGAAGCTCTTCCTAAATGTGCTCAATTGAGCTTCAAATCAATTGAAAGAACCCTCTGTGGTCATACAGAAGGCTTTAGGCTGAAGAAGCCTCACGGTGAAACGTGATAAATTACCCTAGGATACACGTTCCTTTGTCATCCTGTGGCTATCGTTTCACAACCCCGGTGAGACTGGTCCGGATTCTGCTTAGGACTGTGCAGCTGGTTCGGAGTTTGCATTGGACTGTGCAGCTAATAAGAGCAAGAGACACGCCTTGCTAGCCGGAGTCTATTATACTACACGGTGACAACTGATGAGTTTTCTTACCTTGTTACTGAGGACTTTGCTCTTTTAAAATGGCTATAGCTGGTTTATAAGCTCTCTGCCACGGACCTTTCAAGGGGTGTGACTGAAGTTTTTGTTGTGTGTTGTGTTGTGTTGTTATTGTTTGTATCGTGTACTTAGATAGTTACTTAGATAGTTAGAGTGAGGTTTTGACTTTGCTGTATGTTGGTTTTTGAAAAATATATTGAATAATTTGAGCTACGTGCTGTCCTTTATTGTGAGTACCTAGAGGTTGGCAGCCCTATTCCTGCCTCCATCTTGCTTTCACAGAGGCTCCTTCCTCCAGTCTTTCTCACACATGGTTACAGCACTCTTGATCAGCGCCAGAGCTCTGGGAGGATCTATGTCCAAAGGCCAGTCCAGATCCAGACAGAAAAAAAATGTGTCTTTGGTAGTGCCACATGTGGGAGCAAGTGATGATTGCTATTTAAGGGAGGCTGTAACAGGAAAAGGTATAATTTCTTCTAGGTTTGAGGATATTCTTAATGCTGGCTGACAGTATGGCGAAGGCTTTATAGCAATGGTCTTGGGGTTAACATCCACTTCATTTCTTTCAGGACTACCCTTAGATACAGGCTTGCCAACGTCTCATTTTGTATCTACTCATCAACATGCCTAGTCCCTCCTTCTCTCTTCATCCATCCCCAAATCCAGTCTTTCCGCCCTCCATTCCTAACAAGGCAGAAGTTGCTTCCTAGTTCGTTCGCAGTTCCTTATTTGCATTTCCTAGATCCTAAATCCTGAGGATAGAGTCCCCTGAATGTGGGGGTGTATGATGTGAGGTAGTCCAAAGCTCAGGTTGCTAACCACCCGGTGGTGGCTGGAGAGCTCCGGCTATTACAACTGATCTCCAGGTGACCGAGATCAGTTCCCCTGGAGAAAATGGCTGCTTTGGCAATTGGACTCTATGGCATTGAAGTCCCTCCCCTCTCCAAACGCCACCCTCCCAAGGCTTCACACACACACACCCCCAAATCTCCAAGTATTTCCCAACCAGGAGCGGGCAATCCCACTTAGAGAATAGTCTAAGTAACTGGGGCTGATATCATTCCTCTTCTTCCTGATGGACTTGTCAGTAGCAGGGCTTTCCCTGTGAAAACCCCATTGTTTGTTGGTTGTTATTTTTATGTTTTAAAAAAGCCTTTGATACAAATACAAATTGTATTCTATTATAGACATCTCTTTGGGTCGCCAGTTTCACCCATTCTTCCCTTAGGTCACTTTTACATATCACACTACTTCAGTCACATGGCCTCTGGGCACCTGTCCCTCAGCTCCCTGCCAGTCTAAATAGCTCCAATTGGCCCCTAGGCCTTCTATGGGGGAAAAAACCCACAGTCAAGCTGAGTATTCACTTCTCCCACACAAGCCGCAATGTTTGGTAGCATGTGATTAGTCTCCATTTCTCTCTTAAAATGTTTGCCACAAAAGTACATATGGCTGGCTGCAAATGGAAGCCAAAAAAAAAAAAATCTTAATTTTACATGCTCCTTTGTATTTCTTCACACAATACTCATTGCTACAAGATGCAGTGATGGCTAATACTAATGTAGAAGACTTTAAAAGGATATTTGACGGATTCATGAAGCATTGGTCTGTCAATAGCTATTAGCCAAATGGAACCTCCATATTCAGTGGTAGTACTATACCTTTGAATACAAGCTGCTGGGAGAAGGGAGCAACAGGGAGAGGCTGTGGGTGACAGCATGCCAGTCTAGATGCATGATTGGTCTGATCCTGCAGGTTCCTTTTATGCTCTTACAGATGTAAGGTTAATGTATATATAAAAAGAAACAAAATACAGCATGATGTGAAATTTGCTGATGCGTTGAAAGAATTAAAACTTTGTAGTGGTGTAGTGGTTAAGAGCGGTGGTTTGGAGCGGTGGAGTCTGATCTGGAGTACTGGGTTCGATTCCCCACTCCTCCACATGAGCGGCGGAGGCTAATCTGGTGAACTGGGTTTGTTTCCCCACTCCTACCCACAAAGCCAGCTGGGTGACCTTGGGCTAGTCACAGTTCTCTCGGCCTCACCTACCTCACAGGGTGTCTGTTGTGAGGAGGGGAAGGTGATTGTAAGCCAGTTTGAGTCTCCCTTAAGTGGTAGAGAAAGTCGGCATATAAAAACCAACTCTTCTTCTTCTGTATGAGAGAATGACATGTTTTTCAGAAGAGCCGGTGTATCAACAAACAGGGTATTAACAAATCATAAAGGGTGCTGTACAAGGATTCCAGTTGACTGTACCCGAGAGCATGTAAACTGGTGAACATCATAATAATACTGATTTGGGGACAGTTTTGAAATGTTTATAATTTAAAAAATGTACGAGTCAATATGGAACAGATTGCAGTATCATATTGTTTTTCAAGAATTGTCTTCTCTTATATAGGCCTACCTGGGCATTGAGATTGCCGTCTATGTGCCCCCACCATTGGAAGTACATTGGGTAGGCACTAGGGTGAGAAAATTCTTTGTAGCAGTGCCGTGGCTCCGGAACCCTCTCCCATTGAATGTTTGCCTCGCCTCATCGTTGCCGGAGTTCCATGGAGTGCTCAAGATGGGACTATTTGTTTTACCCATAATCTGTAATGGCTGGAACAAATTTTATGACCTTTACTGATGTTGGTTTTATAATTGATGGGGTTGAACTGACTCTAGTTTGAACCAATATAGTGTTGGGTTTTTCTATTGGTTTGTGATGGGTTTATTATAATTGTGATTTTTTATGGTTTATATTTCTAATCTGTAGCAACCCGTGCTGAGAATCATTTTTATAGGAGGAAGAGAGAGATAGAAATGATTTTTATAAACAAATAAATACGTTGGCTCAACATATATAAGTTTAGGGTATTTTGAATGGTAATTGGCAAATAAAATAGAATGGGTGCTCCATTCAATGATAAGAAAAGATATTTTGGAAGATTAAAGGACAAAGCATATGGGGAAAGTAAATATTGTGCCTTACTTCAGAAGGGAGGTGGTAGCGTCTAATGAGAATATTTTCCAAAAACTCTTCATGTCATTTATATTAGATAGAGGTAATATTAGAGAACTAGGACAGAATGATTAAAACTCATCTGGATAAAAGCAGTAAATCTTTTTATAGTCTCCTGTGTGAAACTGTTGTAGCAAATTCAGTACTATACCATATAGCCAGTCTGTGGGACAAATGCTTTGTTAATTTGTCTTTGAGGGAACAGAATACTTCAAACAACTGCATTATCAGCAGCCCACACTGGATACACAGAATGAATTGAGATCACTGGAAGCTTCCGGTAACAGAAGACCAACGGTAATGATAATCTTGCTATACTGCATTTTATAAAAAGTTTGCAAAACTTGCAAATCAAAGCCTTCAGATCATAATCAGTCCAGGGACTTTTGTCCACACTGATATACTATATTATTATATAAATAATAATAATTAATACATGGGTGCTTAGATGTATGAGATGAGTAGGTTTCCCAAGTCACTTCAATGGAAGAGGGAGACCTGTGAACACAAAGGGCAGTATTGATAGGCCTCTCCATTAAAGTAAACAGGGAAGTCCATTCACTTGGGAAATGGATAGCAGAGAGTCCATTTCTGTTGGATTAGGATGAATGTTTGCCACATTCATCCATACAACCATTTGCCAATATGGAGTTGCGGCTGGGACTGTGACGTGTCCGAGGCCACCCAGTAAACTGACCATTGTAATCCTGGAGACACTCCCAGTTTTGTGGATGGAGGGGTAAATCCCACATTTTGTAGAAACCCCACAAAACACTTCAGGTTCATTCTAAACATTCTGAACAGCTGTCTAAGTGCAACTGGCCTGAACAGCCCCAGAACTGTCCAATAACCATTCATTTCTGCCAGACCTCAGTGAGAAGGCTTCATTATATTAGGAATGTGAATCTGTCGCATCTGCCAAAATGAACGCAGTTCCTTCTCCATCACTCCACTAAAATACCCTTCCCTACTTTTACGGTTTCTTCTGGTCTTTTCAATAGCTGTTTTCTTTCTCCAAACAGGGCAGTTTCTCTGAGGGGTAAAAAGGGCCTATTTGTGGAGTGCAGCTGCATTTCAAAGGTACATTGTTGATGAGTTATGAATTTACATGCCTTTACCAATGTGTGGAAACAGGAGGATCCTTTTGCTTTTTCATCAAAATTGATGTTACTTCTCTGCCAGTGGCACCCAAGGAACGGTTTTGTTCCATTTCCTTTCCTTTCATGGGGTCCTATTTATGTTTAGATCTGGTTTGCTGCCACTAAGAATCATTGTCATTACCACCAGTGTCTCCAGGCTAGCCAAATCTAGCAGCTGGGTGTTTAATGCCTGCCCTTGCTAAGGTTTATTTCCTTGGCAACACATACTTGGTGGAAGCAACTTTCTTGGGGTTGTGTTTATTTAAATCCCTTCGCAGTATTTCTGATGTTGCCATTGTTGTGTCTAGCTTGAGGGTTAAAATACATAATTTTTTTTTAGTATGGCAGTTCCCAATAGCCCTCGCCCTCCAAGCTCACTGTGCCGAACCCAGCATTTAAAATAGGATACCTAGGTGGCCAAAAGGGACCCCCTGACCCTTATATCCTGTTCCTTTCTCCGTGCTTTGCTGCCAGTTTCCTTGATAAAAGGAGAGAGTGAGAGATAATTAACAAAAAACATGGCCCGCAGACAATGGAACAACTGGCCTTGGAGAGCAAGAAATTTATCCTGGTTTTCTAGGTGAACTTTCTCCCATCAATCTTTCTTTTAACCTCCATGTTAGTGGAAGCAATAGGAACACCCCTCCCCTCCCCTGAGCAAATGCTCTCTTTTGACCGAAAACAAAAAAAGGGATCGGGGAGCGCTGAGGTAAAATCTGGGTGGTATAGTGCTGCAGCACAATGCCACCACTGTTCCATTGGCAATGGCTTGTGTTTTACAACAGGGGAGGGGAGAGCGTGAATGGGCTGATGATGTGAAACAATTCTCCCAATTCAGGCCTACAAACCCATCTTCTGTTGCACAGGATTTTTGAACAAGAAAAAAGGGGGGAAAGCAGAGAAAAGGGGGGAACGAATTTAAACAAAACGAGTTAATCTTTTTTTAAAAAATCTCCTAGGAACATTTCTGCATGATTCTTAGACAAAGATAAAATCTTCGTCGTCGTCGTCGTCGTCTCCTTCATCTTCTTCTTCTCTTAAGTTACTAACAAAGCTTACGAGAGCTCAGGCGTCTGGACTCTTTGTCTAAAGGATAAAGTACAATAGGCCGTAAGTGGTAAAATCACTTGGTTTGCTTGCCTTTCCTTCTCCCTCTGAGAACCAGGGCAGTAGTAAAAAATGATTGGTGGTGCTGACTGGGAGAGCAATGGGACAATGCACCTCCACTTCAGGTCCCCTTAAGAGGGTATTATAGGAAGGGAAAATATTTGTGCTCTGAAGATGACACTCTCCATTTTGTTAATGGCTCTCATCTGGTGCTGATAATCGCACCCACTGCACTCCTGTCAGTTGTGTGCTATTTTCCAATTAATGGGGCCTTGGAGAAAGCATCCCTTTTTCTGCAACCAAGACAATTACATTGTGTTCGCCTCCTTGAGATGAAGGAAAGGTGACTATGAGGGCATTGAGCATTGTAAATTACTATTAATACAAAAACAGAAGAGGCAACCCACCAATAAATTAAGATCCTTGGCTTCCATTGGGTCATGGCTCTGGAAAACTGTGAGTGCAAGAAATCCACATGCAAGCCAATGCCGATTCAGTACTTGATACCCAAAAAGACTGCTACAAAAGGCATTTTGTATTCAAGGACTGGCTGCACACAAATGAATTTTATAATATGTTGCATGACCAAGTCAGAAATAGAGAGTGTATTTGCATCCATCAGTAGCAAGATTTCCAAACATTAAAATTCTGTTCTGTGCAGTCTATTTAACCTTTAAAATTAAATTATTTTGAGTGTCTAGGGACAAGATATAGTTGGAGAAACAAAGGAATGCCAGAAGTACAAATCTGGTCGATGGTGATAAAATACACAGAAGCTACTACCACCTCAGTCTCAAGCACTTGAGAGGGACGTCAGTTTTCTAGAAATGTCAACTTAGACACAGTTTTGTATAAGTATGATAGGAAAGATTTTTTTTTCTTCCACAGTTCATACCTGGTTTTCTATTAGTGCTTCGCTTTGGGTATTATGTAGTAAATAACACAACATTTTAAATAGCCTAGCTTCCAAGTGTCTTGCAATGAGATTGATATTTTAAAGAGATGATTAACTGGTTTTAAAGTTCATGCAGAAATATTGCTTTGTACAACTTCAGATGAGGACATGAGTATGCATTGCTTCAGCATACTCATGCTCACAAGGACCCATTCTTGGTGAGGTAATGTTAATGTGTGGCCAAGGTCATTTTAATTGAAAATTGGCAGGTAAAAAAGAATGTGGTTGGGGGGACAAGCTAAAAACTGCCTGACAGATGATTTGGAGGGAGAATTTATGGGCAACTCCCCCCTTCTGCTTTTTCTCCCGTACAAATATCCCTATAGCATCCTAATATTTGCAAAATATTATCCTAATATTTTCCTCTATCACCCTAATATTTGCAAAAATGAGGTTGGGGACTCCATGTTTGCCTAATTTGTGCAGAGAATGCTTAATAGATATTAAATTTCCTTTTTTTACATACAATATTTATCACATTTAAACTCCGAATTTCAAAGTAAAAACAGGCAACAGCTAATGCTATGCAACAAAACAAAATTAAAAACAGATACAGTTTTTCAAATTCAGTAGAAGAGCAAAGTGGATAGCAGCAAAAGTAGAATGAGCCTTTTAACCATAATTAAAAATAATCACAAAGAAATAATCAGGATATCCAAATAAATATGTCCCAACAACAAACAAAAAAGCTTTAATATGCCCCTAGAAAAAATTCAGAAATTTTGTGTTCAGATTTTAGGAAGGACACGTGGATTATGGTTGAACCTGTGGATCTAGTTGGGCTCTCAGCCAGAGTTGCAAAAGGCCACAACTGCTGTCTGGGATTCTAGAAGTAAACCTAGTCCAGGAACACTCGCGTACAGTGAACCTTGCCTTTTGGGGACAATGTGATCCCATACAAAAGAAGCATTTCTCCAACTTGTAGGTCAATAAATTCTTCCATAATCTCCACAAATGCTTCTATGTTCTCAGAACTGTGTTTAAACATATTCACCCTTGTCCAGTCTATTATTGCCTGCAGGGACTTGCTCAGGGATATCACTATTTCACCTGGTTTAAGGGGAAAAAAATACAAATGGAGCTGAATGTCATCTACACATGGATAGTACCACAGTCTATAGCTGTGGACAATTTCACCTATTGGTTTTATGCAAATGTTTAAAAACATGTGGGAAAATACTGAATACTGAAAATGTTTAAACTTGAGAAAACTCCTTATCAAACAATAGTCCCTGCAAGTCAACTTCAGGAATTCTTCAAGGAAGGATCCCAAAGGATGGATTTGCACTACCATGTAATGATGCTTCCCCTTCCCAATCCTGAGAGTCCATCCAAAAGTATTACAGTTAATGGTATCAAAAGCTGCAGAGGTTTAGAAGAATCAACAAGATTACACTGCCCTGTCTCTACCAACAGAGGGTGACTAAAGCTGTTTCCATTCCAAAGCCAGAATGAGACCAGATTGAATGGATTCAGATAATTGACTTCATTCAAGACTGCCTGGAGTTGGTCACCACCATTTCAAGCACCTTGTTTAAGGAAGACAGATTGAAAACTGGACTAAAGTTGGTTCTTGTAGGTTATCCGGGCTGTGTGACCGTGGTCTTGGTATTTTCTTTCCTGACGTTTCGCCCGCAACTGTGGCCGGCACCTTCAGAGGAGCAACACTGAAGGACAGTGTCTCTCAGTGTCAAGTGTGTAGGAAGAGTAATATATAGTCAGAAGGGGATTGGGTTTGAGATGAGTCATTGTCCTGCAAAGTATTAAAGGTAATGTGCAAATCATTGTCCTGTAGGTATCAAGATAATGTGCTAATGAGGGTGTGGTATGTTAATGTGGAACCACTGTATCCTGAAGTGATCTGTTAACATGTGGAATCCAAGGCTAATCTGCATGGCTATTGTGGACTGTAGTCTTTGTTAATCTGGAGGTTTTCAGGACAGGAAGCCAAGCCTTATTCATTCTTAAACTCTCTTCTTTTCTGTTAAAGTTGTGCTGATGTTTATGAATTTCAATGGCTTCTCTGTGCAATCTGTCAAAATAGTTGGTAGAATTGTCCAGTCTTTCAGTGTCTTGGAATAAGACCCTGTGTCCTGTTTGGGTCAGTGCATGTTCAGCCACTGCTGATTTCTCAGGTTGGCCAAGTCTGCAGTATCTTTCATGTTCTTTTAACCTTGTTTGTATGCTGCGTTGTGTGGCCCCGATGTAAACTTGTCCACAACTGCAAGGTATACGATATACTCCTGCAGAGGTGAGGGGGTCTCTTTTGTCTTTTGCTGATCATAGCATCTGTTGTATTTTCTTGGTGGGTTTAAACACTGTTTGTATGTTATGTTTTTTCAAAAGTTTTTCCGTCCTATCAGTGACTCCTTTAATAAATGGCAAGAATACCTTTCCTATGGGAGACGGTTTTTCCTGAGTTTTCTGATTTTTGTGGCTTCTCCAGGCAGGGAAGCTGCCCCTTCTTTATCATTTGTTTGTCCCTCCTGTCTCCCCATGCATTCAATTTTTGAACACGGGATTAGAAAGCGTGAGACAGAACAGGGTCAAACAAATGGAAATCTTGCCATGTGTTAATGGCCAAAGAGAAGTCCCTGCTCTGAGGAGCTTACAGTCTAAATTTGGTACAAGGGAGAAAACAGAAGGAGGGGATAAAAGGGGGAAGAATGTGCATTCATTCCAGTTACGCATGCTTAGGCTTACTTTCAATAGGGAAGAGGGAATAGGGGCTATCCCAAATTTTATAAGGAAAGGAGGGTGTTGTGGAAGGATTGGAAGGAAATGAAAGAAGTGGCATCAGGTGTTCTGAGAGGTAATTCCAGGCTTAAGGGGTAGCAAGAGAGGGGTCACTTGGAAAAGTGACAGAATTATACTCTTCTAAGGAATACCAGGGTTGCTATGCAGAGGAAGGCACTGGCAAACCACCTCTGTTAGTCTCTTGCCATGAAAACCCCATAAGGGGTCGCCATACGTCGGCTGTGACTTGACGGCACTTTACACACACAAGCCTATTTACATCAATAGAAAGGAGTCCCTCTGCTTAGGATTGTACTGTAAAGAGACCTTTGTACTGCTAAGTGTGATGGAACAGGGGTGTTATTGAGATACAGAGTGGAGAGGGAAGGGGGAAGGTCAAAGTCATAGAGGCCTTAGAAAGAAAGGTTGAGAAGGTTACGATGGATCCAAGAGCCGGCAGAAAGCTAATGTGAAGATTTAAGGAGGGGCAGGCATCACCTGCTCAGAATGACAGGGGCAAAGTGCTGGACAGAGGTGAGGGGGCTGAAGCATACCAACAGAATACTGGAGAGAATGAGGCTGCAGCAGTGCGTGCACACACATTACCTTTTATTAGCTGGTGGAGATCTGTGATTTTCCACAGGTCAGGTTTGGTCCTTCAACAGGCATTAGAGAAATGAGATTGGACGGAGTGAAAAAATTCAGTTATCGAGGGTTTGATGATATCAGCATATACATATCCCTTTACAGGTAAAGAAATAGTTTCCTTCTCTAGAATTCAGATAGTCACATATAAAATGGGGATAATGATGTCTATCTAAACAGAAAAATGTTTTGAGATGTTGGTCATATTCTATAAACCAATTATACAATATATGTGGAATTAAAGTTCACTTCCTTCACTGTGATTTACTTCCAGGTGTACTTAGAACTAAAGATTTAGTCATATGAGCTCCTGTTGTTTTTTGCCATCAAATCACATCTGACTTATAGCAACCTGTGGTGGGGTTTTCAAGGCAAGAGACATTCAGGGGTTGTTTGCCATTGCCTGCCTCTGCGTCACCACCCTGGTATTCCTTGGAGATCTCCCATCCAAACACTTGCCATTATAAACTTTCAAACCAAAGGGAAAAGTCTAGCAAGCAAAAAGTTTTTTTAAAAAACCAAGGCATAGTTTAGTGATCACGTTGCTGTACTGAAGAAGCTACCATACATAAAGCACCTTTTCAAAGTAAAGAAATTGTAAGATTTATGTGGGTAAGTCAAGGCTAGAGGTTGACAGGAGGTCAAGCATAGTTCCAAGGGTCTGCCTACAATGTGGAGAAAGCTGAGAGCTAGGAAGTGCTCCAATAAATTGATCATTAATTAGAATAAACACTTTCATTGGAAGAAAAGACTTTTCTCCTCAGGAGAGAATGGGTCCAGTGCTGTTCCAATGGCATGCCTGAAAGGCGGTGCTCTCGCTGATTTCAATAGCAGCAATTTATCTCACAACTATTGCAGTAAACTCAATCCACTAACATGGTGAGATTTTTACCAATCTGTTATTAACATGTTTTTCTTTTGCAGCTCAATCCTAGTTATATTTTCATGGAACTAAGATGCATTCTATTTATTGGTGCAATTGTCAGAATACGACAACTCAGAATCTTACTCAGGTATATTCAGTGGAGCTTACTCCCAGGAAAGTGTTCTTATGATGGCACTATTAGAAACTTAGCATCTATGACAGGGATACTGCCATTTAAATGTTAATTGTACCATAGTATTTAATGTATCCTAACATTTGCCATTACTTCTATATTTGAATGCTATGGATAAAAATAGACAGAACTATTAGTAAGACTGTTCTACATCGTCCATTTTAATGCTCATAAAAGGGTACTGAAACATGTTTGAAGTTAAACAGAAATAGACAAATCAGCTAAAACGTCTGATGTGTTTTGGGCTACAGATGACCCTTCATCAAATGAACCTCAGTTGTTCAGATGACTCAGGTTTAAATAAGCAGAAAAGTAAAAAAAAAATCCTGTGGACTGAAAAAAAAGCTGGTCTTTCTGAGCTAATTTAACAATGGGTGTTTTTTTTAATTTGAAAAAATCTGTGTCACTACCCTTTTACTCTGTATTCTCATGTCATGCTAATTTTGTAAACCTCTCTCTCACTAAATAAATACATTTGCGGCAGGTATGCCAGATAAAATAGGTCAAACAGAAACCAGATTCTGATTTTACAGTGCTATCCTAAGCAAATTTACACCATTCTAAACCCACTGACTTCTGTGGACTTGAAAGCAAGTAACTCATTTTAGGACTGCACAGTTACTGTGCATAATGAACATTGGTTAGTCATTTCTTCCACAATTTTTTTAAAAAAAGCCTTGTTAACACCCTAATAACAAATGAATGCATTGTGTTATAAACTTTCTTGAGTCAGAGCTCACTTTGTCAGGCAAAAGAGGTGCAAGTGCACACACACACACACACACAGATTCTGAATTTTGTTGTTTGTTGCAAGTGCCAGAATATCTTCCCTTAGATTGCTTTTCTGTTGCAGGGATTGTGCACTTTAAGGGAATAGCACATGTTCATCAACAGCAGCTTGGCACCCACTGGATAACTTATGTTAATTGTATGCAGCTACATTTTGCAAATGAGGTACAGCTGGTTTCTGATAGATTTCCAGCATGGCCTTCAGTGCCAAACTATCCCGTCATCTAAATCATATGGGTTCTGTTTGGTTTCTGTTTTGTAATCAATAAAGAAAGCACATCATGTTGAAAAAAACGCCTGGGAGTCGAAAGATTCCATCAGTTCTCATTTCCCCTTACCAGGCACAATTAAGTAACAGAATATCTAGCATCTCAGCGCAGCCTCAAAGTCATCTTAACAAAATTGCTGCTAATGAGATCAAAAGAAAGTATTTTATCTAACTAGCGTTGAGCCAAGCTGTGGCCAACCTCCAGGGCTGCTAGCTGGGCAGTCTTCACTTTTGGGTCCTTTACTCCTCACTGGTTTAATAGGTACCATATTTATGCAATTAAAGGTGGAAACTGGAATAATTCATACATTGAAGCATCATTTAAAAATTGCAAGTTGCATAAATTCAATTTCTACAATCAGTTTCAAAGGACTTGTAAGGCTCCCGTTACCATTGTGCAGCTGGTAATTCTGTGTCACAACTAATTACTGCCTAATAGCCGTTGAAGGGACAAAGTCCCCTGTTTAAAAGAGACCTCTATTTCATCTTGCTTTCAGGCCTAATCTGACCCTGAATGGCAGAGATTACATGAGGTAATACGGCAGTTATTTCTACCTGCTGTAGTTCATAAGCTCCATCTCCAGCTGAGGCAATGGCCCCCTCCCCATTGACAAAGATTATTTGTCATTAAAATGTTCCGTTGTCTTCCCCCCCCCCTTCAAATCTGGTTGTTGCCTACACTTTCAGAAAGGTTTTTGAAGGAAGATTAGCAGGATTAGGAAAGGTTCACATATGTTCAACTTCACTATTGGTATTCAAGACATCACAACTGCACCACCACCCAGGCAGCGCAAGTGAGTGCAGGGAGAAAGTGAGAAGCAGGGGGAGGGGGAGAGGGGGGGAGGGAGGGAGGGAGGGAGAGAGAGAGAGAGAGAGAGAAAGAGAGAGAGAGAGAGAGAGAGAGAGAGAGAGAGAGAGAGAGAAAGAAAGAAAGAAAGAAAGAAAGAAAGAAAGAAAGAAAGAAAGAAAGAAAGAAAGAAAGAAAGAAAGAAAGAAAGAAAAAGAAAGAAAGCTGTTCTCTTGAAGCCACCAGGGCATTTTGTTTTGTAACAGGCTGCCGAATTTCAGTGTGTGCATTTATTTGCATATGTCTAATTAATATGTACAAGTGAATATGCAGATCAGATATTTCTTAAGCATTTGTTTGATTGTAATTGTTTGCTTAAACAGTTAACAGTCTACAGGCATGTCCCTGTTAGGAGTGTAATATTTGTTCAAATAAATTGCACACATGCAAATACTCTTGTGCTGGTTTAAGCTGTTTATTTTAATTTGTTGTCATGTTTCTGGCAACCAGAATGAGGCCCCCAAAAGCAGAGCTTTGGACATTCTCTGTGGGCAGCAAAATCACAAGGACTGCTCTCTTCTTCCCATAGCCATCACATCCTGATAATCCCAGGAACCTCACCCTGGAGCCTTTCCAAAAGTACTCTGAAGTTCCTGCTCAAAAAGAGCCATTTCAGCACAGAGCAGCAGCCAAGCCTGGCTTTCTGATAATGGTCAGGGGTGATAGAGATGTGTTTGTTGCATACATACTTTGTTATTTTTAGGCACGTGCTTAAAATGCCTTAGGTGCACTCTTCATAAAAGCAAACTGTGTGGTGGCCAAGAAAATGTCTACTCAGGTCATAAAAAGTTCTGTTTAATCCTGCTGTTTATCAGTATACCTCTTCTTTTTTGTTCCCATAAACTTGAAATGATCTAACTCTCCACAAACAATATCTCTCTGTTATCATGGTTTTTAAAACCACCTATGTAATTTAAAATGCTTCTGGGTATTCTTTTCTTCATTTAACTTTTTTTAATGCCCAGACCATTCAGGTTCTTTGGCTCACTCATTACACTCTGTTTCAGTCCTGGAACAGAATTTCCACAAACCTTTGTTGTTTTCCCATTGCCCTTTTCTTCTCCCCTAAGAAGGAAACTGCATTCTGCCAGCAAAGAAGAAACTGGGCTGCAGCAACTGAGCATGATGCATCTGTAATCATCTCACCTGCTCTGGGCTGCATTAAAGCCAAACAAGAGAGCTGTCAGGAAGAGTTCGAACTGTAAGTGGTCTTCAGCACAGAAAGGCAGGTGTTTCCTTCCCTTTCTCCCACTGTGTGAGCAAGCTAGAGAATCCAACACCCTCTGAAAAGCAGAAGATGAGAGGGATTTGTGGGATGAACAGGCTAGACAGAGCATGCAGGGATCTCAGTGCATAATTGATGTGGAAACAAGCACAAATTATAGAACTTTTCAAACGGAATATTATGCAAAAGAGCTGCGTTTCCCTATATACTGAAAACCAGAGTGCTCTCTGGCAATGAAAAAGGAAGTCCCAGCCACAAACTGCACAGGGCTTAGCCCCTCAAGCACACAACATTTCAGATGATGAGGAGCGGAAGATATTTCTCCATAAGAATTTCTATTTGATTTGCAGTGACATAACTTAGCTTTATGTAGAAAATATTCAAGAACCTTCAAAAATACAAAGAAGATCAGTGTATTACAAAGCATCCTTACAGAACATGATTGTTAGTTATTCAGAACAGGATGTTCACAAGGAATTAAAAGTTTTGTGGCACCATCAGGATTAAGCAATCTTCACTTAACAAATTTAAGCACATAGATTTACATTTAGCAAATACTCCAAACTGTTGATTATTAGAGGCAATTGGATTAATAAGAGTGCAGCATTTGCTGTACTGAGTAATGAATAAAGTTCAAAAGATTAATTTATTAATGTAATTATTGGCAGAGCAAACAAAGGCCTTTGATTTCATTACTGGCCCTCTAAGACATTTTTGTGTACGTTTCTTTGTCATGTGATAATTCTCTTGCACTTGAAAATGAAATGTGGTGCACACATTCAAACAATTCATTTTTTCAACTCAACCCCTACACGTGTTTTTAAAGGTGAGTGGAAAATGTTACATGAAATTCCCTTGAAATTTGAGACTTCAAATTGAAGTTTGATGTGCATGTTCAGGACAATGTTCTGCATTTCATGTATAACCCCCAAGACTTACCTCATGCCAGTTTTCAAGACAAGAAAGATCTGAAATATAATGTAATCAAATATCTGACCGGAAGGTTACAACGAAGTTTGTTGTGGGTATTTATGACATAATTCTCCATTTGGACTTTGGATGCCAATCAACCCCCTTTTCTCCCTGCACCCATTGAAAGATGAAAGATGAAAAATGCAAAATACAAGAGTCCCTAGAAATATCAGAATGCAAGTTGGTGTTCAGTTTCTAAATTTCCTGTTTAAACCTGAACTGGACCCCAGCACCTTTTTCTACAGAGACTCAGAAACCCAAGGCCTGTCAAGTACTGCACTTCACTAATATAATGTGATTGTTTTGTTTATAGAGCATTTTAATTGATAACAAAATACCTACAAGGAATTTAAAATGAAAAAAAAAGAATCTTAGGCTTTTTGCTAAGCTACAGCTTAACCCCAGAGAATATATCAAATTATTATTAGCTGTTCACCTCCATTGAATGTACACACCAAATACTAACAGTGTGATTCTATGTAGTTATTCTAGTCTAAACACATTGATTTTCATGGGCTTATACTGGAGTAACTGCATAGGATTGCACTTGGGTTGTGCATATCGATAAACCTGAACCAAAAATAAACCTGAAATTGCCCGTTTTGACTTCGTTTGGGTTTACCGAATGCTAAAACATGGGGATAAACCTGAAGCCGAATAGGCGCTTCCCGAAAAAGCCAAATAATTATAAAATATAAAAATACTTATTCGGCTTTGGCTATTCGCCTTTGCTCAGAGGCACAGCTCTGTGCTTTCTCTCATTTTTCTATCTTTTTTTAAAAACTGGTTTTGTTATGAGGTGAGGATCATGTAATCGGAGCCAACTTGGTCTGACCAACCTTTCAGTGGGTTGTTCTGGATCAAGCATAATGGTTTTTTAAAAGACGGGGCTTACCAAGTCCCATCTGGAGGGATATACCCTCCAACTAAAAAGAACCGGCTTCAACAGCTGCTGACCACCAGTCTTCTGAAGGAGACTCTCTCACCTGTACAGATGAGCAATCTCCTTCAGACAGCCCCCATGGTCGAGACTTTGGCTGGCTCAGATATCACCCCCCTGAAAGTCAGCCATTAAACTGAAGGTTGCCCTGAGTAGAGGCTTTGTTTCCCTGCACCATGACCGTCTCTTGAAATCAGATTTTTGATTACCATAATAAAGGACAGTTCACAGGATGTCATTTGCCACCAAAAGGAATGTTTTCTGTGCCTTATTTTTCTTGCATTTAAGCCTTTTCCCTCAGTTTGCAAGCCAATTTGCATGGACATCATGCTATGCACCCCAGAAATGAAGGCAGCCCCCAGACTTTGAGGCACCACCAGCCTGGCAATTGGCTCTTTCTGGCATTCCTCGGCAACACTGAACTTCTGAACCTGAAAACCAATGGACCCAGAGAAAGGAAGTGGCCTGAACTCCATCTTGGATGTGGTTGCACAGCAAAACGACAACCTTTGGATTCTCCTCCTGCATCCTCCTGCCTGTATCTCACCTTTGGAAACACTGCCTTCCTGGACAATTTTGCATAACCAAGACGGTGGCCAGCATATCAAGATCTGCCTAATGACTTCAGACTCAGAACAATGGCATTTCCCCTTTCACACCATGCATTCCTTTCCTGGGATAGCCTCACAGCTGGCTAATACCATCTTGTAGATCCTCTCCACCCCATGCCTACACGCAGCTAATAAATGGCTGATATCAACTGGCCATCAAATCTCTATTGCCCAAGATCCTGTCTTTTCTTTCTATAATATTCCAATACTTAAGAAGCAACCAAACCTTTGTTTGAATGGCAATGGCCAGTCATTCTCAGCCCTCACCAGGCGTTGCCAACTGCAGGGAGACCATACCTGCTCCTCCTCCCTTCCTTGGGTATAAGATATCACCACTTTGCCACAGTAGCGGGCTGCCATAAAATCCTGACAAGAATATGCCACAAATATGGAAAACAAAACAATGGTCCATAGACTGAAAACACTCAATTTACATTCCAATTCCAAAAAAAGGAGATGTCAAAAGACTGTAGCAACTATCGGATCATCACATTAATTTCTCACACAAGTAAAGTGATGCTCAAAATCTTACAACAAAGACCGTTACCATATATGGAACAAGAAATGCCTGATGTTCAAGCTGGATTCAGAAACAGAAGAGGCACTAGAGATCATATCGCAAATTTACGTTGGTTAATGGAGCATAGAGAATTTCATAAGAAAATCACCTTGCGTTTCATAGATCACAGCAAAGCTTTTGAGTGTGTGGATCATAAGAAGCTACAACTGGTTTTAAAGGAAATGGGTGTGCCACAGCATGTGATTATTTTGATGCACAACCTGTACTCTGGACAAAAGGTTACCGTTAGGACAGATTATAGAGAAACCAAATGGTTTCCAATTGGCAAAGGTGTCAGTCAAGGATGTATTTTATCTCCCTAACTCTTCAATCTATATGCAGAACATATCATAAGGAGAGATGGATTAGATTTAGATAAAGGTGGAGTGAAAATTGGGATCAGGAACATTAACAATTTGTGATGTGCTGATAATACCACATTACTGACAGAAAATATCAAAGACTTGAAATGACTGCTGGTGAAAGTTAAAGCAAAAAGTGCCAAAGCAAGATTACACTGAACATCAAGAAGACAAAAGGATTGACTACTGGGAAATTACTCAACTTTGAGGTTGACAATGAGGAAATTGAAATTATTCAAGACTTTCTATTCTGTGGCTCCATCATCAACCAAAAGGGAGACTGCAACCAAGAAATCAGAAGGAGATTGAGACTGGGAAGGGCAGCCATCAAGGAATTAGAAAAGATTCTTTAGTGTAAGGATGTGTCACTGGCAACCAAGATCAAGTTAATTCATGCTATAGCATTATGTATATTTGGGTATGAAAGTTGGACAATGAAGAAAGCTGACAAGAAGAAAGTAGATTCCTTTGACATGTGGTGTTGGAAGAATGCGAGATCTACATATATTGTGGACTGCCAAAAAGACAAATAAGTGGGTTCTGGATTAAATTAAGCCTGAACTTTGTCTAGAAGGTAAAATGACTAAACTGAGGCTATCGTAGTTTGGTAACATTATGAGAAGACAAGAGTCACTGGAAAAGACAATCATGCTAGGAAAATTTGAAGCCAGCAGGAAAAGAGAAAGACCCAACAGGAGATGGATTGACTCGATAAAGGAAGCCCCAGCCCTCTGTTTGCCAGATCTGAGCAAGGTAGTTAATAATGGGACATTTTGGAGGACGTTGATTCATAAGGTCACCATGAGTCAGAAGCGACTTGACGGCATTTAACAAACATACAATTTTTGTAGTGGGCATTCTCCTGGACCTCTAGCAGTTACTGGAGACCCAGAAACATATCATTTGGACCTTTATGTAATCTAAGTATAAGGAATGGTGAAAGCCTCATCTGTTATATTTCTGTTCAAGCCTGCTATAAAATACACAAAAGTATAGCCAATTAAGAAAATGCCTTAGTACTAAGTTACTACTACTCACACACACACACACACACACACACACACACACACTACTGTGTTAGGTGCTGGACAGATAACAGTCTACTCAGAAGTCTGCAATCTGTCTGCCAAGGCATATACAATATTTCCAATTGTAAACAAATTAATCCTAATTGGAGGGTAGCAAGATTACTTCAGCAGAGATGTTTTGATCTGACTAAAGGAAAGAGAGACAAGAGGGCAGGAGGCCAGAGAGAAAAGTATTATAGTAATTGATGAGAGATAATTAAAGAATGAACAACAGATTTAAGTTGTATGTAAATAGCCAACTAGCCTCACCTTCCCCATTAATAAACTGCCATTCTGGAGGACAGGGAGAGAGGATGAAGATTCCAGACAGGTCACCATGTTAGTTTTACTGCCAAAAAATAAAACAGGAGCCCAGTGGCATCTTAGAGACATTTATTCCAGAATTAATTTCAGCTGTAAGAGAATGAAGGCCATTCTATTGGCCAAAGAGCCACAGAGCCTCCTCCTCCTCCTTCTTGATGGCATAATCTTCCCCAGTAATAATGATGATGATGAAGAAGAAGAAGAAGAAGAAGACTTTTCATAAATACAATGATAATATAAACTGGGTGGGATATATGTTTGCATAAATATAACCTACTACATTAAAGTTTCAGTATCTCTTGCTTACAAAAGCCCTCCAAGACTTGAGTAAATTTCTCTTCTTGGTTTGGACCCTGCCAAGGCCCTCTTCTCCAAGCAGAGATCAAGAGGCAGATACTTTCACAGCTTACCTGCTGTAGGAATTTGGTGCTTTTCCCATACTGAACCATGGAGGTTACTGCACTTGTATTCCCAGCGATGTATTAAGAGTTTGAAAATGTTATAAAAAATACTGTTCTGACTTTGTTTGGCCCCTTTAGCTGTGAAGATGTCTTCCAACCATTTATAAGCCGTGGTATCCAAAAACCCTTTTAAAGCAATGTTTTTTACAACATTTTCAAACTCTTAATACATCACTGGGAATACAAAGTGCGGTAACCCCCCATATGTTGTTGAAGGGGTAGAACTAGTCTTTCAAAGTTTCACTTTTTCTTCTGCTTGTCAGTTGTGCCAAGCAGAAATAATGACTGCTTCACTTTAAGGATTATTCTAATGGACAGCTACATACATTTTGTGCAGTGTCAAAAATTGGGCAGTGTGAAAAAGGTTGTTGTGCAGCTGGGTGTATGGTGTTTAATAAAGAATTAGGTTGTTTATTTTTTTAAAAAAAATGATGAGAAAAAAACATGAAGTAGAGTATGAGGTACATTGGCTAGCACAGCCACTGCAAGTGGTGCAGGAAGAAGCCTGGTGCCTCTCTCCCTCTCATGATAAATGGCAGTTGGAAGGTTCTCTGCCTGTCCATCTCCTCCCCCCCTTCTCCTAGGATTGAGGCATTAATGTCTTGAGGGCAAAGAAGGGATGATGCTACCCACCAGCTTTCAGCACAAACATACTTGGACTGAATATTGTCGAAGGCTTTCACGGTCAGAGTTCATTGGTTCTTGTAGGTTATCCGGGCTGTGTAAAACCATGGTCTTGTAAAAAAATACCAAGACCACGGTTACACAGCCCGGATAACCTACAAGAACCAATACTTGGACTGATTTTATTTTTCATTCTGGTAGAAAGTGGTACAACAATAGTCTTGAGGGAATGAAATTTTATGTAAAAAGGTTTACAAATGATTAGCAACTGAAGAAACTGACTGAGCCTACAGGCTAAAAGAAATCAGGATAACTACGCCGTTCTCCCTCTGTCCTTATCTAAACACCAGTGGTGTAGTGGTAAATTTAGAAGGGCAGGCTTCTTCATCTATCATAGCCATGGCCCCTATCAGAGCTATATAAAATGTTTTCCCCTCTATTCTACTGAGAAAATAAAGAGATAAAGCAGCAATACAAACAAAGGCTCCCCCCCCCAGCTGACCAAACCCCTTAATCCCACGTACCTCACCTCCTGCTGGGTTCTCTCTGAACAGATTTAGTCCAGTCAATTGGAAAATAAGCTGTTGATGGCATCACCTTACTCGCTAAGGAAAAAGAACTGGTTCTCCAAACCCCCTCCACTACACCCCTGCTAAACATTACACTCCTACAGACACACCTTTTGCTTGTCCAAGCCAGCAAGGAACTCTTTCCAAAGGCCAAGTGGTGTGCAGTAGGTGCAGTAGTTTCATGCAGACAAAAACTCTCTGCAGTAGGTGGCAGGGGCTTCTTCCTGGTCAGCTCTTCAGAAGACCTTTAGCACAGCATCTTCAGGAAGTGATCTAATATGATAGGTCCCCACCCCTCATTCCAGCTCTTTCTGCAGGATCCTTCACTTTTTATTTCCAAATGTATCGATGTGTATATAATTTTGTGTGTCTTAAGTAGTTCCATTTTCTTCCTCAAGGCCTCTGTGTGAGGCACCTCATTTTGTCTTGAGTTTGGTGTTGAGTCTCTGTGTGCTCTCTGTCCCTCAGTGTTTTGGTGGATTTCCCTAGTAATTAGAGTGTTCTCACATCTGGAATCAGGAATGAGGATATCCAAGTTTCCTGCACCTTAGCTATAGAGCAAGACAGAGGGGTACACTGAAAGCTGAGCAGGTGAACCTGCTCCCTACCCACATCGTAGGGAAGACAACCAAGCCACTATAACAGCAGCTGCAGCAAAGGACAGGCCTCTGTTGTATCTTACTACACTTCCCAGGATTTCTAGTGATTTGTTTCTGTTGGTCAATATTCTTTTGCCCTTCCCTTATCCTGGAGAACTAATTACAGAATCATACAATCATAGAGCTGGAAGGGACCACCAGGGTCATCTGGTCCAACCCCCTGCACAATGCAAGAAATTCACAACTCCCTCCACACCCCCAGTTACCTCTACTCTGTGCCCAAAATATGACAAAAAAACCCTTCAGGATGGCTGGCCGATCTGGCCTGCAGAAAAAGTCCTTGCTGACCCCCAAAGTGGTAATCAGCATTACCCTGGGCTTGTAAGAAAGGGCCACAAGATCAGAACTAGGGTTGTGGGAGGAAAAATTCAGTAAATTTTGGGTTCAGATTTATTGGACCTGGGATTTTGTTTGTAAACCCAGAATAAGCCAAATACCCATACTGGTAAAGAAGTATTTCAGCTTTATTTCCGGGTTTACTGAAAAATTCGGGTCCATTATAGTCTATGAGAATTTTTTCAAAGCTCCCGTAGGGGCATTTTTGGAGGTAGAGTCACCAAATTTACAGTGTGGCTGCAAGGGACTCTCGCTAGATGGTCACACAATTTTGGTGAACTTTGGGAGACGGGGTCCAATTTTATGGGCCCACAAATGGGTTATCCACATCCTCCAGGCATTTGCGAGCCAAGCTGTCCATTGGTTTTCAGGTTCAGAAGTTCAGCATTGCCAAGGACTGGTGGAAAGATCCAATTGGTAAGCTGGCACCTCAAAGTCTGGGATCTCCCTTCATATGTGGGGTGCATAGCATAATGTCCATGCAAATGAGCTTCCAAACGGAGGGAAAAGGTTTAAATGCAAGAAAAATAAGGCACAGAAAATATTTCTTTTGGTGGCAAATGACATCCTGTCAACAGTCCTTTATTAACTTCATAAAAAATCTGATTTCAAGAGATGTGCGGGGAAATGAAGCCACTACTCAAGATGACCTTCTTTGTGATATTGGAGTCAGTCAAAGTCTCAACCATGGGGGCTGTTCTGAAGAAGATTGCTCATCCACACAAGTGAGGAAGTCTCCTTCGGAAGCCTGGTGGTGTGAGCATCTGTCGAAGCCAGTTCTTTTTAGTTGGAGGGTATATCCCTCTGGAGGGGACTGGGTGAGCCCCGTCTTTTAAATAACCCTTATACTTGATCCAGAATTGCAGATCAACCCATTGAATGGTTGTCAGACCAAGCTGATTCTGATTACACAACCCCTACCTCAAAAGGGCCCCAACTATGGAACTCTAACAAAACCAGTCAAAAGAGAAAGAAATGGGATAATGCACAGAGCCATGCATCTGAGCAAGGGTGAAAAGCCAAACCCGAAAAAGCCGAATAAATATTCGGCTTCGAGCAGATTCCCAGGTTTTGATATTTGGTCTACCCAAAACCTGAATATTAATGAAATGGCTAATTTGGAGTTTATTTTCGGTTCAGGTATATTGATATGCACAACCCTAGACACAACCCTTCCTGCCCTCCCTCTCATTGTGTTTGAAGAAACCTCCTATTACATGACTTAATTTTCTGGAAGGTTAAGTTTAGCACAGGATCTTCAGGAAGGCAACATTTCAATAACATCCAGACTGAGGCTTTACAGTTTGAACTTGTTATGCTTCCAGACAAAATGAAGAATAGTTATTATAGTCAATATAATTAAGTTTGTGACCTACACCTGATTTAAAACACAATTTCATTGTTACAAATAACAACAATGCAGTTTTTGAGCAGCTATTTTATAAAGATCCTCCAGTAATCCCTGCTTTACTGTAACAGTAAATATAAACAAAATCTTGAATATAGTCCACAGTGGGGGGAAATGGTCACTGAGGGAAAATTCTAATCAGCACACTGTTAGAATAAAGGTTTGTAAAGGGACATAATCTTATCTCAAAGTAATTCAAAGTTAAGTGTTTCTTTAAAGGTAAAGGTCGCCTGTGCAAGCACCAGGTAATTCTTGACCCATGGGATGATGTCACATCCAGACATTTTCTAGGCAGACTTTGTTTACGGGGTGGTTTGCCAGTGCCTTCCCCAGTCAACTTCCCTTTACCCCCAGCAAGCTGGGTACTCATTTTACCAACCTCGGAAGGATGGAAAGCTGAGTCAACCTTGAGCCGGCTACCTGAAACCAACTTCCGTTGGGATCGAACTCAGGTTGTGTTTCTTTACTGCCCTCATATTTTTCAGACTTCATCCTTCTCCCTGCTTGCCTGTCTGCTTTTCTCCTATTAATTTTAATTTTTCCTTCCCTAATCACTTTCTATTACAAAAAGTTTAGAAGTGGGTGCTGTGCCTACAGTTTAGATTCACAAGTTGAGAAACACTTTTAGCATTGAATTATTACAGGTATCCATTTGTATTCTAGTTAGAGAGCAAAAAGTGGTTATTATGTCCAGTAAACTGGATGCACTGAGGCAGAGGGGTGTATAGATTGTAAGGCCACAGGAGGTTTTATGTGACCAAGTGGTCGCATAATGGCTGGTTTGAATATACAATGGTAGGACATGAAAATACACTATATTACATGGGGTTAAAATAATTAAATGATAATTTAAATTGAGTTAGGGAACCACCTCCTCACTTGCATGCAGGAGGCAGGGGAGAGAGGGAGGGAGGTTTAGGCATGGATATCCACCATTACTTCAAAAAGCAGAAGACAGCTACTGAGCCACAGCCACATACTGAAGATAGTATTTCATCAAAGATAGTATCAGTAGTATCAAACATATCTGGTACAGAAGAGACAAAAATATGCAGGTAGAGGCAGAGCATGAGACTGTTCTAGCTGAAGATACTGAGGTAGCTGCCACCAGTGCTCTACAAGTTGGACATAAGAAAAGTTGGATATAGAGAATTATATATTGAAAGGAACACATCCCATCAGATGTATTAAAATTCAAGCTCTTTACTGAATGTTGGACCCCTACAAAAAGTTATAAATTTAAGCATGACAGTATGGGTCCAAGAGCATTTTGCCATGCATGCCACCATAGCCTCTCCCCTTCTCCTGCTTCCTTCGCTGCTTCCCATCCAACAGCAAACCTAAATTTATCTTCCTCTTTGTCTTCAGCTTTCCCTCTCTCCACTCAGCAGTCTACCTAGGAAAACTATGGCCCAGTTGTGTTATGCCAGCCACTGGGCCAGGCCCACTTGCATGGTAGGGAACCCTAAAGACTTGTGTGTGTGGCACCTCACTTTTCCCTGTATTCCCCTCCCCACACTATTTCCTCTTTCTCTCCTCCTGGCAACCCCCATATCCTCTTCCTTCTCCCTGCTTCATTCTCTCCTTCTAAGCCACTCACCAACCTACCTTTTACCAGCCTTCCATCTTCAGCTATATTTATTATTTATTTTTCTCATTTATACCACACCTTTCTCCACAGTGGGGACCAAAGCAGCTTCCTTTATTTTCTTCTCCTCCTTTTTATCCTCACAACATGCCTGTGAGGAAGGCTAGGCTGAAAGTATGTCAGTGTCACAACATCACCCAGAGAGCATCCACAACAAGATGGGGATACAAACCTGGGTCTGAAGCTCTAACTGCTACACCACACTAGCTTTCATAGGGTGTCTGCTGTTGAAGAGTAGCAAGCAGCCAGGCCTAGTTGAGTCATGTAAGTTGGGTGGTAGCAAGTCACCCAGAGGTTGCTTCCAGGCTTAGGGTTGCCAACCTCCAGATGACACTTGGAGATCTCCTGACTGCTTTGGAAGGTGGACTCTGTGGCATTATATACGGCTGAGGCCTCTCTCCTCCCAAACCCAACCATCTCCAGACTCCACCACAAAATCTCCAGGAATTTCTATCCTTGAGCTGGCAACCCAATGTATTTTTTTTAGATTTCATGTTTTTCTGCAAACCCAGGCCTCATCTCAGGTTGGTAGAAACATCTGCCTTTCCCATTCACAGTTCCAATCACTGGCTTTAAGTATCCTCAGATTTGGCCTACTTCACTATTAGTATATCGATGATGATAAATCTCAGGACTATAATGTTTCCATTTGATTTTGTTCTTATGAATTAAAAATCCCTATCTTTTCCTTGTAGGGAAGGTGCTCCCACGGTCATTTTGATCAGCTTTTCCTTCACATTTTCTATCACTATGTGTTTTTTTGTTAGTTTGTTTGTTTTGGATGGGGGTGAGTACATAGATAAAATGCCTTTTTATATGCAGACATCCCTTCTATATATTATATATAACACTGTGATTCTGGCCATTTTATTTTAAGTCCCTTTCCCAATAATCCTTTACCCCTAAAATTGTTTTTTTTAAACAGCTGCCATGCACCAAGTTGATGGAATAAATCATATTGAATTTCTCCACTAGATGAGCGCTAAGAATCCTGGAGTTCAAGAAAGTTGCAATGAATCTGTGAAAGACATCTGGTTCCAGCATACCACCGAAAATATAATTACTGTCTTCAGGTTGCCCTGCTCCCTATCTCTTATAATGAGTAAGATATTTAATGTCCTGAACTATTCATGTGACATTTCAATAAATAAATGCAGAGATTTGACAACATTTCCATATTTCTCCTTTAATGTCTGAATATCTCTGACTTAATCCAAGTTCCTTGGCATTTATTACTGTTTGTTACACTAACAAGTGAGATTATGAGAATTCTAATGAAGGCTTCCAGTGGAAAAACTCTGTGATTAAATGCCATAATAACAGTTGCATGCATTTATGTGCCTGATTATCATAATCTATTTAGCACAAGTAAACATACAAACAGAAGGAGAAAAGCAAGCACATTGACACTTCAGCTAAAGGAGAATTAGAAATGAGGGAGAAACAATGTAAATATGTAAATGTCTTTGTGTATTTTTTTATCTCCCCCTCATCCCTGCTCTCCCCCCCCCATTTGCTAATGAGGCATCTCTGCTTCATCACATGCGGTCCCCTTTTGCTATGCTGAGGTGCGTTTTTGGGCCATCTGCTGGGGCCACCACACCAAACAATGCCACCCAGAAAGCAAGGGATATATATGCAGCAACCTTTGACATCCTGGGACACAAGCAGGGGTGTCCTACAGGCTATAGCCTTTGATATGTTCATTCTTCACTCTTAGTTCAGCTGTTACACCATTAGTGCATTTAATGTCATCCTAGACTCCATTAAAGCCTGGCATGGCATGATAGCCATCAACCTCCCCAGATCATTAACAATTAAAAATATCATGCCATATTTTTCCTATAACATTTCATCTATTTATTTATATATATTGGCAAGGGTATTTTAAATATAAACTGCAATGCTCATTTTACACAATAGCAAGCTCCACTGAACAGCAAGCTCTGTAGAGCTTACTTCTTTTTAAAAACTTTGAAAAAACTCAGGGGGTCCACTATATGCTCTCTTCTTTGAACATTGTTGCCAGATTGGCTGGACTCTCATCACATGGCTTTGTGTCCACTGCTGATCATTGAATCAAGGCAAATGTTTTGAATTGTTAAGCCGCCTAAACAAAAATAATAGAAATACTCTGCAGAACTGGGTACTTACGCAATCCCAAACCTTTAGGGTTGAGGGTTCCCACGCAAAAGAGATCAAGAATAGATTTTTACACACTCTACTAACCACATAAGAATGAATTGATTCAAATTAATTCAGATGAATTTAGGAAAAGATACTTAAGTGTGTGTTACTGATGACCAAATTAAGATAATTAATACTATAGTGTTCCCCATTACCATGTATAGGTGTGAAAGTTATAGAATGAAGAAAGCTAACAGGAAGAAAGTTGATTCATTCAAAATGTGGTGTTGGAGGAGAGCATTACAGAAACCACGAACCACCAAAGAGTGGATTTTAGATCAAATCAAGGCTGAATTCTCCCTAGAAGCTAAAATGACCAAACTGAGCCTATCATAATTTGGTCATGTTATAAGAAGACAAGAGTCAGTGGAAAAGACAATGATGCGCACACAATTCAGATGAGAAATAGCATACAGCGACAACATATTTTGAATGAACAACAAAAATAGAGTAATACGTAGACACCACCCAGCCAACATTAAACACTAGTAAATTCTGTAAAATGGGGAAAGACACAAGACACAAAAATTTAACAAGACACAAAAGTTTAACTTTGACTAGCCATTTCCAGGCATTCTAGCCCATGATCCAGTACCTAAGATATCTGGAACAAGGTATGCTGGGATCTTCGACACCCGCAAGGTAAGACTTCTTAAAGAAAAACAGAGTTTTTACTTATAATCACTGGCTGATGGATTGATTTGCCCAATGTATTTGTAACTTCACTGGTTGAGCAGTATGCAGTGACATGCAGTGAATGCTGAATTTTCAACACTGATACCTAGGGTTGTGCATATTGATAAACCCAAACTGAAAATAAACCCTAAATTAGCCATTTCGGTAAATTTCGGCTTTCGGATTTACTGAACTCCAAAACCTGGAGATAAAGCTGAAGCCAAATAGCCAATTACCCCAAAAGCCAAATAGATATTCAGCTTTTCGGGTTCAGCTATTCATCTTTGCTCAGAGGCATAGCTCTGTGCTTTCTCCCCTTTTTCTTTCTTTCTTTCTTTCTTTCTTTCTTTCTTTCTTTCTTTCTTTCTTTCTTTCTTTCTTTCTTTTTGACTGGTTTTGTTAGGGGCTCATGGTTGAGGCCCTTTTGAGATGGGAATCATGTAATCAGAGCCAAATTGATCTGACCAACTTTATAGGTTTATCACCCAACAGAAGACTAGTCTGCAAGCAGAAGAGTCATTAAAACACAGGACTGACACAGTCCCGTCCGGAGGGATATACCCACCAAATAAAAAGAGACAGATTCAACAGCTGCTGACACCACCAGGCTTCCGAAGGAGATTTCTTCATCCACGTGGATGAGCACTCTCCTTCAGACAGTCCCCATGGTCGAGACTTCAGCTAGCTCCGATCTCACCCCCCACTCCAAAAACCTGCTGTCAAACTGAAGGTCACCCTGTGTAGAGGCTTCATTTCCCCACACTGTGACTATCTCTTGGAATCAGATTTTTCATGACCACAATAAAGGACTGCTCACAAGATGTCATTTTCTACCAAAAGAAATGTTTTCCATGACTTATTTCTCTTGCATTTAAGCCTTTTTCCTCCGTTTGGAAGCTCATTTGCATGGACATCATGCAAAGCGACCCAGAAACGAAGGCAGACCCCAGACTTTGAGGCACCATCCTGGAATCGGCTCTTTCCAGCAGTCCTCAGCAACACTGAACTTCTGAACCTGAAAACCAATGGACAGCTCAGCTCACAAATGCCTGGAGGATGGGGGCAACCCCTTTGTGGGCCCATAAAATTGGACCCCTGTTCACCAAACTTTGGTGACCATCAAAGGAGAGTCCCTTGCAGCCACGCTGCAAATTTGTTGACTCTACCTCCCAAAAAGGTCCCCCGGGAGCTTTGAAAAAATCCCCGTAGACTATAATGGACCCAAATTTTTCAGGAAACCCAAAAATAAGCCGAATACAGTGTTTACCAGTATGGGTATTCGGCTTATTCTGGGTTTACTGAAAAAAATGGGAAGAAAAAAAACAAAAATTACCAAAACGTTTTTTGCACAACCGTACCGATACCCCTTTCAAAGGCAATTGCAGGTTTCAAGAATCAGTGGATTATCTAACTGCAGCCCTTCACTCACATTCTTTAATGAAGGAACTAGATTTTGAAGATAAGATAATACGAATATCATTTGTTACGCAGTTTTATAAAGATGGTGGTGGTTAGCAAACAAAGTTCGCAGAGACACCATAAATCAGCACTTTACGCACATGTTGAGACTTGAGAGGAGGAAATCCAAATTACACTGCTTCTTAGATTTCTTTGATACACTGAGAGTGGGAAAATGTGCGAGAGGAGATCAGCCTGAGGGTAACTTTGAAAATATAGAGTTCCCAATTAGGAGTCTGAAGTGGTTTGTCTGTCCTGGGCTTCTTCAGCAGAATAGAAAAGAGGGCTTGGTTATTAAATGTAACTTTGAAAGCACAGCTACGCTGTATGTTTATTCCTTTAGTTCAGAGGTGCTCATTGGCATCCTCCTCCTAGGCTGAGCCCCCTGGCACTGGAAACAAGTTTGGAGCTTAAATCCTGCAAGAATTGGAGGTCCTACATGGGACACAGGCATCCATTTACTGGAGCCAACAACAAGGTTTCCAAACAACTTTTGGCTGATAATGAAACAGCCTCCAAATCACCAAGCAGAAAGCCACCTTTCTCATCTCAAAGAAAAAGCAAAAAGAAGAAGCAAACATTGGTATTACTGATTGACCTGCTGAAAGGTATCCAAAAACTTACACACCATTTCTCATAAGTAATTCTAGATTCTTTAGTATGTTGTCTATATTATGAGTGAATATAGACTTGCTACAGTGGCTCTATAACATGTTGGCAGATTGCTTATCTATATTCTCCTGCCAAGTGGCAGGGAAAAGCACACCAATATTCCATGCAAATTCCATGCCAGACTGAAAACCCAGAAAAGAAGCCGAGTGGTCCATACAGACAACTGATTTACCAAGTTGCAAGTTACCACTTGCTCAGTGGGTCTGTGTATCCCTACTTGTGGGGTATATCACTACTTGGCAGTGTGAAATTTATTTTGAAGTGAGGAGGGAGCTATAGTAGGGTTCTGCATATCAATATACCCAAACCGAAAATAAACCCAAAATTAGCCGTTTCAGCAATATTCAGGTTTTGGTTTTACCAAACGGCAAAACCTAGGGATCTCCCCAAAGCTGAATAGGCTATTGGCATTTGCTCAGATGCACACTCTGCAGCATACTCCCATTTTTCTATCTTTTTTTTTTATTGGTTCTGTTAGGGAGGTCAGGGTAATGTAATCGGAGCCAACTTGGTCTGACCAACTGACAGTGACCTGATCCGCTCACCCAGTCCTGTCCGGAGGGATATACCTTCCAACTAAAAAAAGACCACTTCTACAGCTACTTATTGGGCTTCTGAATAAGACTTTTCACCCACGCGGATGAGCAATCTTCTTCACAAGAGCTGCCTTGGTCATGACTTCAGCTGGCTCCGATATCACCCCCTACTCAAAAACCTGCCCTGAAACTGAAGGTCGCCCTGAGTATAGGCTTCATTTCTCTGCAGCATGACCATCACTTGAAGTCAGATTTTTTATTACTAAAATAAAGGACTGCTCACAGGATGTCATTTGCCCCCAAAATAAATGTTTTCCGTGACTTGTTTTTCTTACATGTAAGCCTTTTCCCTCGGTTTGGAAGCCCTTTTCTTCAGTTTGCATGGACATCATGCTATGCGCCCTAGATACGAAGGGAGCCCCAGACTTGTCATCTGACATGGGGTTTCGCTGTGGATATCTCTTGCCTTGAGAGCCAGCATGGTATAGCAGTTAAGAGCAGCAAACTCTAATCTGGTGAACCGGGTTGGTTTCCCCACTCCTACACATGAAGCCAGCTGGGTGACCTTGGGCTAGTCACATTTCTCCCAGAACTCTCTCAGCCCCACCTTCCTCACAAGGTGCCTTTTGTGGGGAGAGGAAGGGAAGGAGATTGTAAGCGGGTTTGATTCTCCTTAAAAGATAAAGTTGGCATATAAAAACCAACTCTTCTTCTTCATCCTCTTCTTTGGATCAAAGCGGCTGCCCCAAACGTCTTTCCTTTCCAGGTGTTCCAACAGCTGTTGCATAAGGGCACTAAAAAAGAGAAGGAGACATTCACAGGGAGCAGGAAATGCCAGCAGCGAGGGCTCCTGCCCTGCACCCTTGCTGACCTTAAGCGGGTGTGCAGGCAGCTCGCCCAGGCAGGCAGCAAGAGGCACCAAGCAGGGCGACGGCCCACCTAGGCCAGCAGCCGGGTTTGCTTGAATGGCACAGCCCTTCCTCGGGGACACGCTTTCCTGCTCCAGGTAAGTCCAGGAAGGGTACTTTGGGCCCTTCCTCTATTTTTATCCTTGCAACCAGCCTGGGAGGTAAGTTTGGCGGGGACAGAGCGGCGCGCGCGCAGGGCGGCTTATGGCTCCGTGGAGATTTGCAGCCGGGTCTGTCGGGCGATGTCGGACTTGCGCCAGCCAGAGGAGCACCGCAGATCGCTCCTGAGCGGGACGGGCGCTTCGAGCTGGGGGTCTCCTCCAGGCCAGTTTTCATTCCCTGTGTGGATAAAATGAGTGATCACGTCAGGATCTCAGGGCACTTTTTTAAAAAGGTAAAGGTCCCCTGTGCAAGCACCGGGTCATTCCTGACCCATGGGGTGATGTCACATCCCGACTAGGCAGACTGTGTTTACAGGGTGGTTTGCCAGTGCCTTCCCCAGTCATCCTCCCTTTACCCTCAGCAAGCTGGGTACTCAGTTTACCGACCTCGGAAGCAGGGCCGGATTTAGGTTTGATGAGGCCCTAAGCTATTGAAGGTAATGGAGCCCTTTATATGTCCAGCTGTCCTTTGTCAACAACAAATTGTCGCTGTTTTTTGTGTTGAATATATGCTATAGGGTAATTTATGGACCTAATAGGTATCTAAAGCCATTTGCACATAACAAAATATGTATTTTATCAAAGCAATTGTTGAACTGAAATACAATTAAGAAGGATAGCAGGCAGGGCCCATTACTTACACCATAGGAGCCTACACAACCCAAACCGCTGTTGCTGTATGTAGGTTTTATTTTATTTGTTTTTTATCTTATATTTTGGAAATGTACCTCCAGTTTTTTTAAAAAAAATTTGGGGGGGGGAGTGGGGCCCTAAGCTATAGCTTGTTTAGCTTATACATAAATCCAGCACTGCTCGGAAGGATGGAAGGCTGAGCCAACCTTGAGCCAACTACCTGAAACCGAAACTTCCGTCAGGATCAAGCTTAGGTCGTGAGCAGAGCTTGGACTGCAGTACCTCAGCTTACCACTCTGCGCCACAGGGCTCCTTTTAGCCAACTTAAAACACTTTGCCTCTAATTCCAAAGGAAGAGCTCCTGATTGCTCACTTAAAACAGCTTCGAATCCCCCCTCATTTTTTTAAAGCAAGAAAAGTAAGAATTTCAAAACGCTTCCTGTTCGAGGCTTGCATTTGGGGGGGGAGGGGGGAACGGAACCCGCTGAAAATAAGTCAAAGCCTCCCGCAGCCTCCCCCTCCTCCCGCTGCACTTGCAGCCAAATGCATGCGTTTGGCCGACTGGGGAGATGCCCAGCCTCCTCTCCACCCGGCGGCCGCTCCTCCTGGGAGGAATGCGGTTGGGGCGTGCCCAGGGCCAGATTTAGGTTTGATGAGGCCCTAAGCTATTGAAGGTAATGGGGCCCTTTATATGTCCAGCTGTCAACAACAAATTGTCGCTGTTTTGTGTTGAATATATGCTATATGTTAATTTATGGACCTAATAGGTATCTAAAGCCATTTGCACATAACAAAATATGTATTTTATCAAAGTAATTGTTGAACTGAAATACAGTTAAGAAGAAGTATATTAATAGTGAAATAATTATTAAGCTCTAACTTAAAATGATTTTTTATTCATAACAAACAATAATGCAAACACATTGGCATTTGGCAAAAACAAAAGTTCCTTTAGAGACACAATGTTCATCCAGTTTTTTTCCTTTAAATTTTTTTGGGGCCCCCAAGAGAGTGGGGCCCTAAGCTATAGCTTGTCCTGATGCAAGGGGCTCAGCAGCCCAAGGCCAGCCGGTGGGCCTCTCGGTAGAAAAGCCCAGGACACGTGCTGGATCTCCCCCGCCCGGGTTTTGCGCGGTTTTGCTGACCCCTAAGCTGGAAGGGACGAGAGCCTAACCAGGGCTGGTTCCCACAGGATCGAGGTCCAGGGATTTCCAAGGGACTCGAGCAACAAAACCCATGCTACCTGCCGGACTTCTGCTGGTTCTATAGATTCCTTTGAAAGGTGGTGTTGGAGGAGAGGGTTACGGATACCGTGAACTGCCAAAAAAACAAATCAGTGGGTTCTAGATCAAATCAAGCCTGAACTGAACCTAGAAGCAAAAATGAATAAACTGAGGCTGTCCTATTTTGGTCACATTATGAGAAGACAAGAGTCACTAGAGAAGACAGTCATGATAGGAAAAGTTGAGGGCAGCAGGAAAAGAGGAAGACCCAACAAGAGATGGATGGACTCAATAAAAGAAGCCAGCCACAGCCCTCCATTTGCAAGACCTGAGCAAGGCTGTCAAAGACAGGACATTTTGGAGGACATCCGATTCACAGGGTCGCCAGGAGTCAGAAGCGACTTGATGGCACTTAACACACACACACCTGCCGGATGTTTCCCCCATAGACAGACTTTGTCCATCCAGCACAGGAGGTTTCGTGGATTCGCCGCTCTCTCTGTGTGTAAAGTGCCGTTAAGTTGCAGCCGACTTATGGTGACCCCTTTTTGGGGGTTTTCATGGCAAGAGACTAACAGAGGTGGTTTGCCAGTGCCTTCCTCTGCACAGCAACCCTGGTCTTCCTTGGTGGTCTCCCATCCAAATACTAACCAGGGCCGACCCTGCTTAGCTTCTGAGATCTGACGAGATCAGGCTAGCCTGGGCCATCCAGGTCGCCGCTCTCTAGATGCACATTTTCCTCATCCGAATTCTCAGCACTCAACAATAAGCCCTCCCCCCGTGCAGAGTTTGGAGAAGTTGGATGGGGGAAATGTGCATCTTGAGAGAGGCAAATCCAAGGCAAAACCTCCCGTGCACAAATGGCCAAAGAGGATCCGAGACCTGGAGGGAGCTGGACGTCCCCCCCAACAGGCCAATCTCCCCCCCTTCTCCCCCTCCCAGTTGCTTGCAGCCTGGACCAAAGGGGCGAGCTCCGCAGGCATCTGGCCAAGCGAGCCCGGCCTCACCCAGGTGCTGCTGTCGGCCTCCGAGGGGCCACCTGCCAGATGCCCCTCGGGGACCACCCGCCGTCCCGCTCACCGCCTCGAGGAGGTGTTCAGAGCTTCTGGTGGTGCTTCTCGGCCACCGACGGGGCTCGAGAAGCAGAAGTCCGCGGATCGGGCCTCCTCCCGCAGGTCTGTTGGAGAGGAAGGCCAAGACTTCCTTCCTTTTATCCCTTAGAAGCTCCTTGATCCATTGATCTTGAGCAGCATATATCTAGTGTTGGAGGGATATAAGGACTGAAACAAATCTTGCCACTGACAATGTAGCCTTGGGGTCCCTATCGCTTAGTAAAAAAGGCATTATGTCAGTCACAGAGGCATTGGATGTGTATATTAAAAGGGGGGAAATATAGTGCGATCGAAGTTCCTCGTAAAAGCGGCATTGCAAAAGGGCATGGGCTAATGAGTCAATAGAGCCAGAAGAGCAAGGGCAGATCCTGTCTGAGTATGGTATATTCAGAATTCTGCCCTGCATTACCATAGAAGGGTTAGCATTCAATCTAGCCAAGCAAAAAGCTCTACAGAGACAAGGAGGGCCAAGACTTCCAGCTGCTGGTCCTTTACTAGCCTCTGCCTTGGGACCCCCGCCCCACCCCGGAGTGACCAGACTCTCTCCTTCCGGAGGCCCCGCAGTCCTTTGGACCTCAGTGGAGCCGGTTGAACCCGTCCTGGTTCCGAGAGCCATTGGGTCACATCGTCCGTTTCGAGGGAAACCGGGAAAAATATGAGTTGGGTACTACGAGGCGGTGGCTCAGGCTCTTCTGAGGGTGCGAGAAACAGAGGAGACCCTGAATCCAGCCAGACAAAGACTAGGATCGGAAGCCATTTGATCGAAAGACTGCCATGGAAGCGGTGTTGTGTCGCAGCAGCTAGGGGCAGCCGAATTCAGATGCCAATGCCCGCCCGGGCCAGGCTCGCAAGGTGCCCGCGCCCTTGCAGAAGAAGCTCCGGCTGCCGGGCACGATCCGCCCGGAGGGACGCGCTTTTCTGTTGGGCGTTAAGCAGCGAGCTTTGTGACATGTCAGACAGTCAAGGGTTAATATTGAATGTATAGAAACTTGGCAACGTAGGAAGGATTATTTGTTTTACTCCCAGTGAACCCTACCCTGGAGTTTAGCTAGCAAAGATTGTTTTTACTAAGACAAACGACTTTGTCTCTTTTGTGTGCGCGCGGGACTCATCCTTACTTTCCGTAAGCCACAACCAACGATCCTATCCCTCTGAAATCGGTCGCAGATGAATAAGTCAGTTGACTCAGTTCCAGAACTCAACATTTTCCGTCCGGGGGGGATCTGCGTGCCAAAGCCGTCGAGGCGACGCGGGACCCGCTTCTCAGGCTCCGCTTTCAGGACCGCGCCGCGGAAAGGGACGGGGCCTGGGGGCAAGGGCTTCTTTGGGCTTGCTCAGCTGGCCAGCCTGTAGAGCAGTGGTTCCCAACCTTTTTTTGACCAGGGACCACTAGGACTTTTTTGTTCGGTGCAGGGACCCCAAGGTTCAAAATAAAAATTCCGAGAATTTGAAAATAAACTTTAATCATAACTGTTAGTTAAACATTAAACTTAGAATAATATTTGAATATATATATTTTATAATAGAGAACTTTTAATTGAAAAATATTATTTTAGTATGGGTTTATAACTTTGTTTCGCGGACCTTAATTTAGTTCTCGCGGACCCCTGGGGGTCCACGGACCCCTGGTTGGGAACCAGTGCTGTAGAGCCTGGGGGGATGCGCGCGCCTCGGTGGGTCTGTCCAAACGCCGGCTCTGGGCAGCCGCCTGCGCCCACTTCCCTGGGAGGGAGGGCAGGGGGACAGACCGGCCCCCTCCCCTCCCCTCCCGGCTTCTGCGGGCACAGACGGACCCCCGCGACGGGGACGGACCCGCCGCTAATTGCGCGCTTACGGATCCCCACCAGAACCGTTCAAAGCAGCAGCCCCCTTTCCACGCGTCTCTCCCGAGCGCTTTAAGTACATCTTTCACGGCTGGCTGACGGCTGGCCCGGCCAGCTGGAGGACACGCGGGCGGCAACAGGACCCAACAAAGGCCGGCTCGGCTTTGGGGCCAGCCGAGGACCAGATTGTTCAACGGAGGGGGAAGATTCAGGCCCTCAACTAAAGAGGCACGTTGCCTTTCCTCCCCCCACCCCAACCCCCAAGGCCTCCCACCAGGCAATGAGAAATGGGTGCTGTTGTTTGGCGTTGAGTCCAAATTGCTGAGCCCACCCCACCCCACCCCACCCTGCGTAAAGCTCAACGCGATTGAACGCAAACGAAAACGAAGCCGTGCAGGATAAGGAACGACTCCCGATTAATAGATCGTGGAGCCTGCAGTTCCTTGTGAGAAGGGGGGGGTCTTCTGAGTCAGGGGGGGTAAAATCGTTGCGCGCAAGGCAGACGGCCGGGGTGGTTGCCTGCAATGCTTGACCCCGCAAATCATCAATACTATCAGGCCCAGGAGGAGTTCTTTGCAAGGAGGCTGGGCGAGCGTGGTTTCCTTCAACTCGCCGTCCCAAACGGGCTTACTGGAAAGTTCCCTGGGGTTTCCTTCCACGTCAGTTCCGTGGGGTTGCAGTCGGACTGACAGCTGCAAACTGTCTGAGAGGAACACGTGCACGCTTCTGAGTTTCAATCCAAATCCTCGTCGCTTTCAACATCTGAAAAGTTTAAAAAAGATTCAGGAGTTGGCTTCCCCCCCCCCCCCAGACGTGGTGATTTTCAAGGGGCGTTTCCATACTTGGTGCAATCCTGAGAGCTCTTTTAAAAAGCACGGTTTTAACTCCGTCATTGAGTTGAGCGTTGGAGGGCGAGATGTTGCTTCCCGGCAGTTCAAGGATCGACGTTTCCTCCTGTTCGTGCCTAAATATTCAAACAGCTCCAATCTATTTTTTTTTTTTAAAAAAAACCCGATTTTAAAACCTTGGCGTCCTTTTATAAATCCGTTTTGCGGGAGCCGTAGGGGAAGGGGCCTTTCCTTGGCCAACCTCGCCACGGGAGAGCGGAGAGGGAGGAGGCTCCTCGGAGCAGCCGTCCAGCCGGGGAAAGGGGGAGAGGGGAGCGGTGTCGAAGCGCCTCCGGGAGATCCGGAGGGCGCAGGGGGCTTCGGGCCGGGCCAGAGAGAAAGAAGGGCTGGAGTAAGCGCGGGTCGGCGTGGCGTGGTCCCCCGGGAGGGTTGACATTGCGGGGGGAGGGGAGAGTCCGCAGCCCCCCCCCCCCTGGGTTGGGAAACCGATCCAAGCCCTCCAGCCAGGGCAGTGGAGTGGAGCTGCCAGCCCCGGGGTGAGTCCGGGGGCGCCTCTCGCCCGGGGTTATTGTTATGGCGGGCCCGGGGCTTGTTTGGTCTGCTTCTTCCCCCCGCCAGCTGTTGCCCACGCGGTCATGGGGGCGTCGAGGCGCCCCAAAGCTCCCCCCTGTCTCCGGGTCTCGCTCTCTCCCCCCATTGGCCCACCGAGCCGGGAGGGCGTGCCTGCCCCCCCCCGGGCCGGTTTCATTGAGCAGGGTTCGGCGGCGTGACGTCAGTGCGCCCCACCCACCCACTCACCCCCCCCCCCGCCAGCGCCTCGCTCATTGGCGCAGCCGCCTGTCCGGGACAATGAGCCGGTGCTGGGCCGGCTCCGCCGCGCAGGGCGGCTATAAAAGCGCCCGCCCGGCGCCCAAAGGGGCTGGCTGGTCGTTGCGCTCGGGGACAAGCGGCGGCGGTGCTGGAGCGGATCCGGCCACGCAGAGAGACGACCCCCCCCCTGCAAACCGTAAGTGGCAGCGCTTCCTCCCGTTCCCTCCTGGGGGGGGGTGTGGAGACTCCCGGACAGAGCCGCTTCCCAGGGAAGATCATTCCCAGTGGGTCGCCGTGTTAGTCTGTCTGCAGTAGTAGAAAAGGGCAAGAGTCCAGTTGCACCTTAAAGACGAACAGAAATATTTTCTGGCAGGGTAGGAGCTTTCGTGAGCCACACCTCACTTCTTCAGATACAGCTGGAATGTGAATCCATCTGTCTTTAATTCACAGTGGGTAGCCGTGTTAGTCTGTCTGCAGTAGTAGAAAAGGGCCAGAGTCCAGTAGCACCTTAGAGACTAACAAAAACATTTTCTGGCAGGATATGAGCTTTTGTGAGCCACACCTCACTTCTTCAGTTATCTGAAGGGCAAGAGTCCAGGAGCGCCTTAAAAACTAACAGAAATATTTTCTGGCAGGGTAGGAGCTTTCGTGAGCCACAGCTCACTTCTTCAGATACAGCTGGAATGTGAATCCATCTGTCTTTAATTCACAGTGGGTGGCCGTGTTAGTCTGTCTGCAGTAGTAGAAAAGGGCAAGAGTCCCGTAGCACCTTAGAGACTAACAAAAACAGAGCCACAGCTCACGCTGCCAGAAAATATTTTTGTTAGTCTTTAAGGTGCTACTGGACTCTTGCTCTTTCCCAGGGAAGTTGCTCTGAATTCCTTGCGCGCAAATCGGCTGGCTGCAGAGGACAGAGGCGGAAAGTTTTATAATAGGCGGGGGCGCGCGCACTTTCCACGCGCCCCCTGTCCCCCCAAAAGCGGCGAGCGCGAATGCTCGTTCTGGTCCGTTTGGGCCGGCCTTTCCCCGGAGTCACTTCCTTGGAAGAAAGTTCTTTGGAGTTGCTTTCCGAAGTCCGCGCGCGCAAAGCCAAAGCGAAGCGCTGACCTTAAGTTGGAGGCGTCCCCCCCTCCCGTTTAGGAAATGGGAGCGGAAGGCAATTTACACATGGAAGGTTTCGCCTTGAATTTGCCTCTCTATAGATGCACATTTCCCCCATCCGAATTCTCAAAACTCTACATGGGGGTGGGGGGTTATTTTTTGAGTTTCAAGAATTTGGCTGGGGAAAATGTGCATCTAGAGAGCAGCAAATCCAAGGCACAACCTCCCATGCATAAATGGCCGAAGTTCTCTGTAGAGCTTCGTAGCACGTTACACTGCACAGAAGGTGTCCTGTCCGAAGTGCCTGATCCCAAGCTGCCCCTTGGCAGCAACGACACAAAAGCCTCCCTTATGCATGGGGGATTTTGGCTTGGATTTGCCACTCTCTAGATGCACATTTCTCCCATCCGAATTCTCAGAACTCAAAAAAAAAAACCCGTCCCATGCAGAGTTTTGAGAATTCAGATGGGGGAAATGTGCATGCAGAGAGCAGCAAATCCAAAGCAAAACCTCCCTGCCTAACTGATAGATAGATGCTTTTTTCTTTTTCTGACATCAACGGTATAGTTGCGAAGTGTCCGCCCCTGGAACGAACCCCTCCCCCAATAATACCCCAAGAAGCTTTGGAATACAAAGTCGCAGTCCGACTCGCAAGCCGGTTTAACCGGCTGGTGGGCGCATTTCCTTAGAATCAAAGAAATGGATTTCAGAGCAGTTGAGGAAACAACCTCCAGGTGGATCACTGTTTACCGCGAAATGCATTTCAGACAGTTTTCTGTGTTGGTAGGGCACTTTCACACATGCCAAATAATGCACTTTCAATCCACTTTCAATGCATTTTAACAATCATTTGCAAGTGGAGTTTGCCATTTCACACAGTAAAATCCAGCTTCAAAATGCTTTGAAAGTGGATTGAAAGTTCTTTATTCGGCACGTGTGAAGGTGCCAATAGTCCAGGTGTTTTAAAGGCGGTGGGGGGTAGAATCCCAGTCCCGTTATGTTTGGGAGGGTGGCACCAAGACCGGCAGTTACTGGGGACTAATGAGTTCAGTATAAGTGGTGTTGGTTTTGCCTTCCTAAACCCATTGGCCATAGGTTCTTGTAGGTTATCCGGGCTGTGTGACCGTGGTCACACAGCCCGGATAACCTACAAGAACCAATGAACTCTGACCGTGAAAGCCTTTGACAATACCATTGGCCATAATCCCCCAAAACGTACTTTGTCACGAATGCTGCCGCAACCCGCTGCATGCTGACTCCGAGGGAATCTTGATTGAATTGGACGGAATTGATAGGATTGAATTCATTCCTGAGCCTTACTCTGAGATAGGAAGGGACTTACTCAAACGAGTAAACGTGCTTGGGATCGGGCAGCGCGTCCCTGCTGAAAGGACGGGGCCGAACTTCAGCGGGAATTAGTCCTGGCCAGCTGCGCCCCATCCACTGGAGCAGGGTTTCCTGCGAGCGGGTCCCCTTGACTGCGGCCCTGGAGATGATTTGGGGGGGTGGCTTAGGGGCTGCAAAGGGCATCAGCTCGAGCAGAGCTATGTTCACGCCAGAGTAAGGCCCCTCCCCATCCGGCCCCGGTGCCCAGGGATGGCTCCCGACCGATGCCCGCTGCGCGAAAACGCGCCGGAGGTTTCGTCTTGGCTTTGCCTCTCTCTAGATGCCCATTTCCCCCAGCCAAATTCTCCAAACTCAACAATAAGCCCCCTGTGCAGAGTTTTGAGGATTCAGATGGGGGAAATGGGCATCTAGATGCGCTCTCTCGATGTCCATTTCCCCCAGTCAAATTCTCCAAACTCAACCATAAGCCCCCCCCCCCGTGCAGAGTTTTGAGCATTCAGAAGGGGGAAATGGGCATCTAGATGCGCTCTCTCGATGCCCATTTCCCCCAGCCAAATTCTCCAAACTCAACCATAAGCCCCCCCCCCCCCCCCCGTGCAGAGTTTTGAGCATTCAGATGGGGGAAATGGGCATCTAGATGCGCTCTCTCGATGCCCATTTCCCCCAGCCAAATTCTCCAAACTCAACCATAAGCCCCCCCCCCGTGCAGAGTTTTGAGCATTCAGAAGGGGGAAATGGGCATCTAGATGCGCTCTCTCGATGCCCATTTCCCCCAGCCAAATTCTCCAAACTCAACCATAAGCCCCCCCCCGTGCAGAGTTTTGAGCATTCAGATGGGGGAAATGGGCATCTAGATGCGCTCTCTAGATGCCCATTTCCCCCAGCCAAATTCTCCAAACTCAACCATAAGCCCCCCCCCGTGCAGAGTTTTGAGCATTCAGATGGGGGAAATGGGCATCTAGATGCGCTCTCTCGATGCCCATTTCCCCCAGCCAAATTCTCCAAACTCAACCATAAGCCCCCCCCCCGTGCAGAGTTTTGAGCATTCAGAAGGGGGAAATGGGCATCTAGATGCGCTCTCTAGATGCCCATTTCCCCCAGCCAAATTCTCCAAACTCAACCATAAGCCCCCCCCCCCCGTGCAGAGTTTTGAGCATTCAGATGGGGGAAATGGGCATCTAGATGCGCTCTCTAGATGCCCATTTCCCCCAGCCAAATTCTCCAAACTCAACCATAAGCCCCCCCCCGTGCAGAGTTTTGAGCATTCAGAAGGGGGAAATGGGCATCTAGATGCGCTCTCTAGATGCCCATTTCCCCCAGCCAAATTCTCCAAACTCAACCATAAGCCCCCCCCCCCCCGTGCAGAGTTTTGAGCATTCAGATGGGGGAAATGGGCATCTAGATGCGCTCTCTAGATGCCCATTTCCCCCAGCCAAATTCTCCAAACTCAACCATAAGCCCCCCCCCCCGTGCAGAGTTTTGAGGATTCAGATGGGGGCAGTGGGCATCTAGAGAGCGCCCTCGCGTTTGCGCCCCAGAAGGCTTGTCTGACCGGGCGTGCCTGTGTCCTCTCGCCCCCCTCCGCAGGGCCATGGACTCGGACGCGAGCCTGGTGTCGAGCCGCCCATCGTCCCCGGAGCCCGATGAGCTCTTCGTGTCGGCGGCGCGGAGCAAGGGCGCGGGCGGCGGCGGCGGCGGCTTGGCGGCGTCGGCGTCGGGCGGCGCGGTGTCCAGCTCGACGGCCAGCGAGTCTCCGGCCGAGCTGAGCGCCGAGCTGCGCAGCGCCATGAGCGCCGCCGGCGTGGTGATGGTGGACAAGCTGGCCTTCAAGTCGCCCTCGTCGCTGTCCTCGTCGTCCTCGTCCTCCTCCTCCTCCTCCTCGACGGCGGGCAAGAAGGACAAGAAGCAGATGACGGAGCCCGAGCTGCAGCAGCTGCGCCTGAAGATCAACAGCCGCGAGCGCAAGCGCATGCACGACCTCAACATCGCCATGGACGGGCTGCGCGAGGTGATGCCCTACGCGCACGGGCCCTCGGTGCGCAAGCTCTCCAAGATCGCCACCCTCCTGCTGGCGCGCAACTACATCCTCATGCTCACCAACTCGCTGGAGGAGATGAAGCGGCTGCTGAGCGAGATCTACGGCGGCCACCACGCCGCCGGCTTCCACCCGCCGGCCGCCGCCTGCCCCGGGGGGCTGGTGGGCCACGCCGCGCCCCTGCCCGCCCACCCGGCCGTCTCCCACGCCGTCCACCACCCCATCCTGCCCCCCGCCGCCGTCTCCAGCGCCTCCCTGCCCGGCGCCGGCGCCCTGGCCGCCGTCGGCTCCCTCCGGCCCTCCCACGGCCTCCTCAAGTCGCCCTCCGGCGCCGCCGGCGCCCCCCTGGGCGGCGGCTTCCAGCACTGGGGGGGGATGCCCTGCCCGTGCAGCATGTGCCAGGTGCCCGCCCCCTCGCACCACCACGTCTCCGCCATGAACACGGCCAGCCTGCCCAGACTAACCAGCGACGCCAAATGAAGGGCCGGCAGAGGGGCGAGGCGCCGCTGGAGGGGGGGGGGGGGAGAGCCAGAAAGGCGGGTCTCCAGGCGGCACGGGGGGGGGGCTGCCCCGCCAGGACCGACGGAGCTGGAGCTTCAGCATCCCCGCGGCCCGCTTGGACGGACTCGCCTGGCCCTCCGTCGGGGCAGGAGAAGCGACGGCGGGCTCTTCCGCGCGTATTTGGGGGGAGCGGGCTTGCCCTCCCTCCTCCACCACCCGCTCCGATCTCTTCTTGTCCTGTGGGTCGCCTTCGGAGCCTGGCATGTGCTGTTTTTGTTCTTCCGACGGCGACAGAAAGGGCAGATCGTGTGCGGCGCGGGCATTCAAACCAGAGAATCCCCAACTGGCCGGCAGGTTGCCAGTTCTTTCCAAAACATGCCTACATCTTTTCGAGATTTTTCCTTTTACGGCTTCCCTTTTTGAAGCATGTTGTGGCAGCTTCTCTCTCGACACGCGCACGCAAAGCCTGAGTTCTTCACACGTTGTAAATAGGGACGCAGTCCCGTTGAAATCAGTGGGTCTTACTTCCATGGAAATGTGTTTAGGATCTGGGTGCTTCGTGGAAGTAATCGCCACCGCGAATATTATTTGGGGGTTGTTGAATTGGTTTCTCCGTTATAGATGGGTAGGGAGTTTCTGTGGAAACCAATAATCCCAAAAGCCTTTACTTCTGCCGGATCCTAAGCACCTTTATGTGGAAGTAGGCTATTGGTTTCAACTGGCTTCGAAGTAGCAGCTTTCTAGTGTTCTACATGAGAGGGTTGAAATAAACAGCATTTGTTTTGAGGCGGGGAGAGAAGAACAACCTCAACCGTTTTAAGTGCCATTCTCTTTAACGTGCAGATGGATCTGTCGCACGTTGACTCTGACACGTATCCCGCGGAATACGACACGGACTTTGTGTGTTTAGAACTGCAGACTTCGAGGTCTGAAAGCATGGGGCTTAAAAAGTGTCCGATCTGGGTTGGGTCGTGCCCAAACTTCGGGGGACTGCAGTGCTGAATCCCCGGCGGCTCACTCCGAAAGTGGGACCAGCATGATTGATATGCGATCAATGGGGTGGCCATCCTAAAGGGAAAGCTCTGCTCTTTTGGTTGGGGAGGGGGCCGCTATAGTAATAGCCGCCCTAATCGGGGGCCAATGAGTCCCTTTTGAGCTTTGTTGTTCTTCACAACCTTTAACGGGTTACAGGCCTGTCCTTTCCTGGTGCATAACACTTTCCTTTCCTGCTTGAATTTAACACCTTGCCCCCCCCCCCCAAAAAAACCCAGCCAGTCTACGGAAGACCCCGGCACGTTTGTGCTGCGGAGGTTCAGAGGTGGCTGATAGCGCGTCCACCCCCACCCCCGTTTCTAAATAACATCTCTTTCTCTCTCTCTCTCTTAGCTCTGTCACCTTCAAGAGATTTTTTAAATTACTTGTTTATTTTTATATAAAAATAAAGAAATGAAAATGTTGCTAAATAATATTTATTGTTTGGGTGCAAAAAAAAAAGCGATTCACTTGACATTTTTAAATAAACAAAAAAAGTAGGTTGCCTTGTCCATTTGTTTCTTCCGCATACTGTTTTGTCTTCAGCTAGGAAGGGCCAGGTGCGTTAGTTTTAATGCGGAAAGGATGCGGTCCCAAACTCAGCTTCCATCGATGGCGAACCCGGATCAATCACTTGCAGGTCTTCATTCACAAACCCCTTTCCTGAGAAGTACGTCTTAATCGGAATTTGCTGACGAATAAACATGCCAAGGACTTCGCTCCCCCGTCTCTGGCCTTGTGGCAGAACTAGATTTCCAGCGCTGGATCGACTGCGATGCTCGGATCCACTTTGGGAGCAGCTGCGCCTTCGCCAGGTTGAATCGGTCAAGCATTTATGTTTAGGATGAGGGCGGGGATGGTTCAGCTAACGTTTTAAAGAGCCAGTCTAGTAAGCAACAAATCTAGGGAAGACTGTCAAGAAGTGAAGTTTAGGGAGGGAAATGGACAGTTCCGCATTACCCGTAAGGATGTTTTCTTTTTCAAAACCGATCCACAGCTGCACACTCACTTGGGCGAAAGTCCCCTTGAACTCAGCGGGGCTTACTTCTGAGTAAACAGGGCCAGGGACTTTCCCTTTTTCAGAGGTCTTCGGGCTTTTCTTATAAGAGGTCTGCAATGCAGCGACCTGGGAGCCGAGGAGGCCTCTTGCCTGCAGCGGGAAGAGGCGTCTCGCCCCGGCCCAGGAAGGGCTGCAAGTCCAGCAAGGACCAGAAGAGCTCCGGCAGAGACGCTGCTGGGGTGGGTCAAGCAAGCCGCTGCTCTTCCTGCGCTCGCTGGTCCTCCGCAGGCTGCATTTCTTCCACCTTTAAACCGGGTTTTCTGACAAGCACGTTACTTGTAGGCTGGGGTTTTAGGCACATTTTTCTGGAAAGGACGGTCCCAACCCGGCTGACGCCAGCCAAACCGTCTCCGAGGTCATTTGCTTTCAGCATCTTTACTTGCCAGCAAATGCCCTGGATGTCCGCGGGGGGAAAGGCTGCCCAGCAATTATGTCTAAACTCCTTTTGCTACCTTCTCGTCAACGGTTGTAGCTTGCGTGCTTTCAAAGCGCTTCACATAGAAGAAGAAGAGTTGGTTTTTATATGCCGACTTTCTCCACCACTTAAGGGAGACTCCAACCGGCTTACAATCACTTTCCCTTCCCCTCCCCAAAACAGACACCCTGTGAGGTAGGTGGGGCTGCGGGAGAATGACTGGCCCAAGGTCACCCAGCTGGCTTCGTGTGTAGGAGCGGGGAAACAAATCCAGTTCACCAGATTAGCCTCCGCCGCTCATGTGGAGGAGTGGGGAATCTAACCCGGTTGTCCAGATCAGACTCCACCGCTCCAAACCACCGCTACACTGGATAGGTGTTGCAAGCCGTACAACACCCCTTTAAGGTCGGCCGGTTGGCATTATGCCCCGTACTTGTAGATCAGGGATTGAGTGGGACAATGCCCGCCTAGAGAGTTCTTTGGAGAGACGCCTGAGCTCCTTATCCGCGCCACAACCCCCCCCCCACTCATCCTGGCATACAGAGCATCTCGAAACGGCCCTCTCCATTTGACTGGGCCACAGGCCGGGAACCGCACCCTCTCCAAAACGCAGCAAATGGCCCTTCCAATTTAAAGCAGACCCCGGCATTCCGCAGTAGAGTTTCTAGGCCATTTATGCACGGGAGGTTTTGCCTTGGTTTTGCTGCTCTCTAGATGCACATTTTCCCTATCCGAATTCTCAGAACTCAAAAATAAGCCCCCATGCAGAGTTCTGAAAATTTGGATCCCAAAAATGTGCATCTAGAGAGTGGCAAATCCAAGGTAAAACCTTCCATGCATAAATGGCCATGGTGTGCCATGGAATCGCTAGTTATTCAGAAGCACTTTGGAAAAACAATTTATATGGGGAGGAGCCCAGATCCATTCAGCTAAGTATAATTTCCAAAGGGGAGGGATTGTTTCTTTTGATTGCTGTTGCTTACATCTCGGGTGGATTCCATTTTCTCTTGTAGACCTCTGAAATTACTCTGAAAACGTGCGCTCCCCCGCTTCACACATCCGGGGTGAGTTTTACACCTGTCATTTTAGAAATTAAATTCTGCAGATCCGGTTTCAATGTGTTAGGGTTCTGGGTTCTAATCCCGGGGGTTTGGTTAATAGAAACGCCCCTTCCAATCTGCTGGAATACTACTCCCCTACTCGCTAACAGATTTACCCCTGCAGGAGATCAAAGGTTGGAGGCGGAGGTCACCGAAAACAGCTGCCAAACTCCCCTCACCTTCAGGTTGTAGATGGATTGGGATCAAGCAATATTTTCCTTTTCACCTGGGAGAGGCCAGCTGGCTAATCTTTTTCTTGTTTCTCCAAAGCATTTATATGCGAAATGAGATATAAATGTCCATAAAAGAGCAGCTGGAAAAACTCTTTCACTAGAAGCCGAATTTGTGGAAAGTGTACACTGCCTTTGCAAACTCGTATTTTATATTCAATTGCATGTTTTATAGCTCAAATTTGCAGCGCGGTTCTATGGAAATAAGACCCACTGTACTCGATGTGCTTACTCATAAGTAAGTGTGCACAGGATTGCAGCAGTTTTCACACATGCTGAAAAATGCATTTTCAATCCACTTTGCAACTGGATTTTACTGTGTGAAATGACAAAATACACTTAGCAAACGATTGCTGAAGTGCATTGAAAGTGGACTGAAAGTACATTATTCAGTATAGGTGAGAGTGTAATAAGCCTAGTAAAAGGAACGCATCATATTTATGCATCGCCTTAGGTGCACATAACCCAGCACACATGACCCACCCACCCGGCAGGCTGTGAAACAGAAGCGATAGTTTTCAAAACCAATGACTGCTGGCATCTTGCAGTGGGGGCTGTTTCAGCTTGCCAGCCATTTACGGATGGCAGCCAACTTTCTCGGTTGGCAAGACCAACCAACTCCCGCTGGCCGGACTCTTTTTTTCGGAGAAGCAGGTGCCCAAGAGTTTGCACGCTGAGACAGTCCCCACAGGAGACGGGTCGTGTTGGTGCTTCTTACAGTATGCCACATGTGAATGCCACTGAATGTGAGCTCAACTCCAAAGTGCATCCTCTCCCCCCCCCCTGCAGTTTTCCATTCGCATTACAGGCCACGCCCTTGGTCGCAAGCAGAGGCCATTTATGCAGGGTCAATTGTGATGCTCGCTCAAAGCTATTTTTTTAAAAAATGCAACCTTTAATATGCCTATTCATGGTCCTGATGCAAAAGAAGAAATCCCCCCCACTCGCCTGCTCCTTCGTTCCTGTTTGCATAGCCATTAGCAACCATTAGCCATTAGCAACCGCCATGCGCATAGCTAACTCGCAGCTGTGATTTTGCATGCTTCCTTAAGGCGATTCTTCGTGGAGGAGGAGGTTTTGCCTTGGATTTGCCAGTCTTTAAATTCACATTTAAGCCATCCAAATTCTCAAAACTCAACAGTAAGCCCCCATGCAAAGTTTTGAGAATTCAGATGGGGAAAACATGCATCTAGAGAGCAGCAAATCCAAGGCAAAACCTCCCGTGCAGAAATGCCCCCCCCCCCAAAAAATAAGCTGGGCAATTCAGCCTGGAACCCGCTGCTAATTAGAAGGGTGGGCTCGCCAGAGGCAGTTGTGTTGTGAGTCTGCATGACCCAGAGTTTCTAAAGAGTTGCTGTTTCCTGAGTGAGGAGGGTTGGAGTGACTGGGGTTAATTGCTGGCCCCGCCCTCTGCTGTTGACTGTTGAGGGGTGGGACTGAGAGTTGTTCATTTAGAAGGCTGCGCTCGCCAGAGGTGCAGAGCCTAAGGGCGAGAGCACAGGTGCTTTTGCCCTGGGGCTCTTAGCCTGGGGGTCTGGCCTGGGGGCCCTGTAAGCTCTGAAAAGCTTCACCATTTTTTAAATGTGTTGAGTGCTTTTGCTTCTTCAAGCTGGGAACCTTGAGAGGCGGTTGTCAGGGGAACTGTCAGAGAAGTGCTGGAAAGAAGCTTAAGAACTTCACCAATGGATCACAGTAGTGTGGCTAGTGAGGGAGCTGAGGCAGTAACGTGCAAGGTCTGTGGCATGTTTGTATTCTTACCTGAGGGTAACAATAATTACACTTGCAGCAAGTGTAAGTTGGTAGGTCTACTAGAGGAAAAGATACAAGGACTCGAGGCATGCTTGTCCACACTCCATTTTATAAAGGAAGGTGAAGAATTAATGGACAGAACTCATGAAGCACTCTTTAGGGGGCAAGAGGAGGAGGAGAGTAAGGAATCTCCACAAATGGATGCGCACCCAACCCAGGAGGGGGGTCCATGGAAGAATGTGACCTACAGGAGCAGGAAAATCAGGACTCATTCTGATCCACTGTTGCTCAGCAATCGGTTCCAGGTTCTTCCCATAGATTCTGGATCACTGGAACAAGGGCTACCTCCCCAAAGCTTGAAAGAAATTTCTCAGGCTCCTGTGAATGAGCAGAGTCGAGCTTTTGCTCCCCAATTTAGGAAGAGACATGTTCTGGTGATTGGGGATTCCCTACTGAGAGGGGTAGAGTCTAAGGGGTGCTGACCAGACTTGTTGTCTCCAGAGGTCTGCTGTCTACCAGGTGCACAGGAGGGCCAAGAGACTCCCTGGGGGCTGCCGACCCGGCCTTTCCCTCGCAACCCGAGGCGCTTGCTCGAGAGGGGGCCCCACGCGTGTTGGACTGGGCAGCCAAGCTGGCCACAGCGGTGGAGACTAATGCCATTTTAAACCTCTTTTCGACAATCATCACAGGGGTGGAAACAAAACCCAGCCGTCATCAGACATTTTATGGATCACGTTTCGGCTTTGGGGCGCTGGCTCCGAACAGGTGGGCAATGCGCCTTGCTGGCTGCACTTGGCCTCCAGCATCTGGGGCATTTCAGCAGTGGGGGACCGGGTCTACAAACATTGGTTGCCAGGGGACAAAGGGGGCCCACCCACCGCCCACCCGCCCACCACTATAAGGAGATCATGGAATGTTTATTCATTTTTATTTTAAACATATTGTCTAATGTTTAACAAAAGATGGATGGACTCGGTCCAGGAAGCCGCAGCCTCCGTTTGCAAGAGCTGAGCAAGGCTGTCAAAAAGAGAGGACACTTCGGAGGACGTTGATTCATAGGGTCGCCAGGCGACCCTATGAATCAACGTCCTCCGAAGTGTCCTCTCTTTTTGACAGCCTTGCTCAGCTCTTGCAAACGGAGCAAGAGCTGAGCAACACACACACACGCACGCACACAACACACAACACAAGAGCTGAGCAACACACACACAAACACACACGCGCACCCAGCATCCCGCACACCCACCCCCCTTCTTCAGGCAGTTGGCCTCCTGCCCGGCTTCCCGAAAGTCCTGCCCCAAACGCCAGCGGTCCAGGTCCTCCCCCCTCCGCATCTCCGGGGCAGAGGGGGCCGCGCGTGCCCGCGCGCATCCTTACTCGTGCCCCTGCAAGTGCTCCCTTTCCCTAGCCATTTATTCATGGAAGATTTTGCATTGGATTTGTCACTCTCTAGATGCACATTTTCCCCATCTGAATTCTCAAAACTCTGCATGGCGGCTTATTGCAGATGGCTCCAGGTGGCGAAAGGGCGATGAGCCTGCGACTGAAACCCCCGCCACGAGGCGGATGGAGGTCCCGTCGACCAAAGGTCCCAGCGCGGTGCTGTTCCGAGACGGCGGCCCCCCTTAAGCTAATCGGACCCCAAGGCAAACTTTTTTTCAATGCAGGAGATGAGGACAAAAAAAAAACCTGATGGTGGCACCATCAGTTTGGTGGCCACGATGCCTGCTTCTGCCTTCCTTTCTCTTGCCTCTCCCAGCTCTTCTCCTTTAACTACTGTCGGACTTCGCTGGAGGATCTCTTCTCTACGGGCGAAAACGTCGCTTGAGCCTCCTTGATTCCCTCTTTCAGCCAGGATTCAGCCAGGATCGGACGCAGGGTCGGCGAAACGCATTCTTCGGATCCTGGCTGAAAGAGGGAATCAAGGAGGCTCAAGCGACGGTGCGTTTCCGCCTGATGCTGAGTTCCATGCCCAGTCTTTCGCCATATGTTCCCTCGCTGGCTCTGCAAAGCGAGTGTCCCCGGGGGACTTGGTTATTATACTTTCTTTAGGCACCGCCTTTCAATGGGATCCTATAACATTACAGAATGAGGGATCCCCAGTCTGCTTCAAGGGCCTCCAGCTCCAGTTTGGGAGCCTGGTGTCCGGAGCTCCCAGTCCATTCTCTGGCGCGCCATGCAGAACCAGGGCCCAACCGGTTTGGACCAAATTGGGATTCAACTGGGTCTTCTTGTCTCTGGCTTCCTGCATGTGACTGGCGACATTTTAACAGCTCTGAGGCACAGTAACTGGGGGTGGGGGTGAATCCCAGAATTTGATAAAACCCATGGCAACAGTTCCCTTCATTTTCAGGGTCGGGCTGGTTAGAGTCAAGACTGTATTGTCAGCCAGTTTAAGCCCCCCAAGGGGAACGGAAGGCTGGCACCATGCCCCCCGTCTGGATCCCCACCTCCGACCCCACCACACCCGACGGGAAGCAATCCCCCAATGGCCCAATTCCAGGGGACCCCAGCCTTCTGCTCCTCCCCCTGGGGGCCCTGAATGGCAGCATCATGAACCTTTCCTCCAGCCCAACTCTGGCGCCCTTCAGTCAGCCTTCTGCCTTCTCAGGAACCCCACAGTGTCCTCTGTGAATGGCAGTCAGGCGCAGGAGCGATTCAAGGGCCCCGGCACCCCAACGCTTCGGAAGGGTTGGGGCTTCAAAGGAAAGCCAGCTGCGCTATTTCTGGTCGGAAGAGGGCACCCCTGTGGGCACAACCCTAGAGCCAATCCCTGCTGGCTCCTCCAGATCTCTTGTAGGTGAGATCTTCTGGTTGCCACCCGCCACTGCAGCTCAGCTCTGCCACTTCCAATATTTACTTGCTTGTCCAGTTGTGAGCTTAATTGATACTAATATTAAAAATCCTGTGCCAAAATAAATTAAAAAGTACCATGTTGTGAATTGCATAAATTATGAAAAGCAGTCCAACGGCCATGTGTTGGCATCTTTTGTTCTACTTCTGTACATCCGGGGTAAAGACATGGGGGACCTCCAGCCTCAGCTTAGGTTTCAGTGATACACACATTCAAGGCCATATTTGAAGCCTGCAAGTTTAGAAACTTTAAAAAAAATGATATTGTCTAGACGCACTCTGCACTTGCATGGCGTAGTTTTAGAAACCACCTGATTCTACTTGAGCCTTGACAGTTGACAGAAGAAGAAAAAATTCAACAGTCCAGCTTTTCCGAGCCTTCCCGTGGCATTTCTTACCATTTCCATTTCTTTCCAAGCAAACCTTGCCGACTCAAGTGTTTCTCCACCGGCTCTGCAAAGGGAATCGGCTTTGTTCTAACAAGGAGAAAGCAGATAATTATTTATCCAATCAGGGGCTGGTCTTTATTATCTCAGTAGCAGTAGCCCACCGTGTGTGCAGGGGGTTATGGCTGTCTAGTCTCAAACATTTCACTTGAATTAAGGATTTAAACCAACTGGTTGAATACAGATAGCCACAATTCTAATAACAAAGAACTGCATTTAATGGACGTCAAAGGTGGTCTTAGCCACTTTGACCCTCTAGGCAAAATATTAAAATTACTGTCTTCAGTGTTTAATTTCTACAATGAAAATGCTTTCTCAGCAATCAATCACCTGCCCTGGAAAACCATATTTGGATTGCTACTTTTTTCTCTTTCCAGAAACTCTGAACAACTATATAATATGAGAAATACAACAGGGGAAATTCAACTTTTATTAGCATGGAGTTTCAGTGATAGAGAAACACAACTAGTGCAGGTTTCCCCCATCCCGGCTCTTCCATACTGGTAAAACCTTCACCTGTTGAATTTCTACAGGTCATATAGCATAGATTGGTACTGGGTAGGATTGCAATGCCAAACCACTTAGCCAAGGTAAAAGAGGTAGATTTTTAAAAAAATAAAAGGTGCTTCCCTTTAAATGGGCAGCAAATTCAAACAAAATTTAAATGTAAGTTATCTGTAAAAACTGCAGGTAACAACCATCTTCTTAAAAGGTGATGCCTGCTGTGACATACACATGGCTATATTAAAATAATAGTTTCGGCAAAAACACCAGAAATTCACATGAAATGTATGCAGATTTTATTAATTGATTACAACTGATTACATTAAACAACTATTACAGAGAGGTTAATATGGCACCATTAACACCCTAGAAGAGACCAAATTAAGCCAAGCTGAATAAATTATGCTTAATAACACTTGCTATAAAACATTAGGGAAAAAATTGGAGTGCCAAGAAAAAGTTTTCATTTGAGAGGGAGGTAGTCAGCTCTCATTGTGATAATCTTCCTCTGAAAGATGTACAGTTCTCATAACTGCATTTTGCTGAATCAAAAGTCTTGTTATAAAGCTGAGATATGCTGAAACTCCTGAGCCACTCTACAGGTTAGCGCAAGGGGATGTGGCGAAAGTCCAATCTGCTTTGCAAAGGCAGGAAGGAAAAGGGTTTAGCATTGCTTGACCTCCCATCCTGAGGTGGGTCTCTTCTCCAGAAGGACACAAATGAATTACCTTGCCTCAGAGGCTTTGTCTTTTTGGGGTGCTGACTATCTTTGTAATTGGCCCCTGCTCCTACAGTTTTAACAGTTGCATGGCATACAACCACTAAGCAGCTAAAGAATCTTTCCCACCATTTTATTTCCCAACCAGAAAAACCTTGACGGCCACAAAGCTGTGACATTAGAACAGTTAATCAATTGGCTAGAAGTAGTCAGGTGATAATTTCTCCTATGGGAGAGTTTAGATGTCTTATGTAAAGTAATATAGTAGAGGTTAATATTTGGCCCAGGCTAGCCTGATCTCGTCAGATCTCAGAAGCTAAGCAGGGTCAGCCCTGGTTAGTATTTGGATGGGAGACCACCAAGGAAGTCCAGGGTTGCTGTGCAGAGGAAGGCACCGGCAAACCATCTCTGTTAGTCTCTTGCCATGAAAACCCCAAAAAAGGGGTCACCATAAGTTGGCTGCGACTTGACGGCACTTTACACACACACACAATATTTTTCCAGAATGACTTAGTGTTTTGTATTCCACTACTCCATTTAGCCACATTTGAAATCTTCCTCTCGCAGAAGTGGTTCTTACACTGAAGGATGAGCCACTTCAGTTGGAGGAAGGCTTTTTAGTCTGGAGAAAAGTTCAGACTTCCCTGCATGGTGTGGTAGGCTTCAAATTGTGGTAAACCAAGACCCTTGGTTTAACTCAGGGAATAAGGGATTTACTCAGCTGGTCTGAGTCTCAAGCTGCTAGACCACAATGAGGAGTTCACCTCTCCACTTTTCTCCTGCTCATTTCCCTTCAGAAATAGAATTTACTCTCTGCTGTCGCCAACAGGCCACTAATAGATAGCAGTCTGACAGCCTACAGTCAGACTCTGTAAAAAATCAGAATCGTCTTCCTAATTCAGCCAATGTGGAGGTAAGGGAAAATTCTGGAAGAACCTCTTATTATAGAGCTTTCTGAAATAGGCAGGCTTTCCCTGTTATCTCTTATACTTTGATAAGCATGAGCCAAAGTATGAGGCTTTGCCTGTGTTTGCCAAGACCAAATATCTCCAATTTCAGAAAAAGAAAATTTAATCTTTAGGTATATAAGCAATAAATGAATACAGGGAGCAAAAGCATACAGTTGAACAGCAAAAGACTACAACCATCTGAGCATGAGAAAATTTAAGCTAGTTAATCTGCTTCATATTCGATGTTCCTATTCACTATAATGAGACTACAGTGAATGGGTTACAGATGGCAGCCAATGACTTTGAACTTTAGGCTTCATTTGCAAAAAAAATGGTTCAGTCCATATCATATGAAAATCATTCACAATCTGGCCCATTACCCAATAGTTTAAAAGTGCTTCACTGTAAAATGATTGTTCCAGCTTACTTTGAATATGTCACTTTACTTGGATTTTGTATCACTCAGACTCTGGAAGTGAGACAGGGGCACAGGATTGTTGTTCAGTGGGAATATTCTCACTGAGGGATGGGGGTCATTCTGAATGATGCCTTTATTTCTGCATAATGAACAAGAAAGGACCATCTTTTGTGTTATCTCTGCTGTATAAATTTGACACAGTATAATATTTAGGCAGAGCAGGATATTAGTGTGCTAATGCAATACAGTCCGCAACAGATGGTTGCGATAGTACTGCTGGTTACGTGGAGCTCAGGGAGTCCTGCTGCAGCGTTTCCAGTTTCAAATGAGTCAATCAAACCTTCTCTTTTTTTCTGCCAATGGGAAAGTTTCCTGCCCCAAGAGAGGCCTAACAATGTCCACCCACACATCTGCATACTTGCTGCTGATTAAGGGATGACACAAATGTAAGCCACAAAAATGGGGTATGTCTCTTTGCTGAACAGGTCGACTCATATAAAAAGATGATATTCTAGAAATGCTCTGATGATGCACAATTAGTACAGCACCTCATGGCATCAACCATGATTTTAAGGTTGTAACCTTGTTCACACTTACCAAGTGCTAACTACGTAAACCTGCATGGACTCATTCTGCATTATTATTAGAGTGTAAAATGCATACTGCTGTTTAGTCCAATGCGTAGCCACATTAGTTTCTTGGAGCAAACCCAAAGGGAGTCTTAAAGACTTAGTTTACACAATACATTCACCACAGGGAGTTTCCTGTTTTCTTATGACATGTTTGTTCATTAAGCAGGGTCATCACATCATATATGTAGTGTGTTGAGTTGCTAGTTGCCACCCCAGGAATCCACCTCCACCACAGGGCCTACAAGTTTGAGATGTTCCTCCAGACCTATGGTTGAGGACAGTAGTGGTTTGCCATCTTAGCTGGCCTCCCTCCCCTCCCCTTTCCTACTCTGTCTTCCTAGTTATATTAGTAGTCATGCCTATTCCTAATCTCGATCCCTCCCCTGTTAAGATTGTTTCTTATCTCTACTCAACTGGCACCCGCCATTGGAATGACTAAGGGTGCCATTAGAATGTTTACAATGTTGAAGAATTTTAATTGGAATTGTGTGTTTTAAAACTGTGTGATATGTGTTGAGCTGCCCCAAGCCCGACATTGTTGGGGAGGGGTGGGATATAAATCAAATAAATAAATAAATAAATAAATAAAATCAAGCATTTCACCTGGTCCTTGCAATTAGAATGGTTGTATTATGCTTCCGGAAAGAGGGTTTTAGCATTTGTTAGCTACAGAATTCTGATTCCAAACCATCTCAAAGTTATCAGTGACCCATGGACATGGGACTTCCAGTGCTCCAAGAGACAGGGAGGAAAAAACACATTAAGATGGATTTTTAAAATATATTCCTATACACCATGCAGTGAATATACTCTTTGTAAAAATCATGGCAACTGCTTTTCATACATCACATCACCATCCAGGAATGCAGGAAGCTGTAGTGTGTACACAAGATCCAAATAATGTATGTAAAAATAACCTTTCATGGACTGGAGACGTCTTTATCAGATGCATGAAGTGCATCCTCAGAATATGGTTGAAAGACACATGATATCGCACTTTTGCTGAAACTCACCAAATCTAGGTCTGCCTGTCCTGGCACTGACCGATCTCCTGGGATCTGTCTTGAGTTCTGTAATGGAAGCAAGGGTAAGATATAAATGCCACAAATAAATCTTATCTGATGAAATAAACTCCAATCCTCAAAAGTTTGTCACACCACCAATTAAAAGGAGCAGGTAGTAGGTGATACAAAAGGCCTCCACCCAGTTATAGTAGACAGTTCTGACCTTGATAGACCAAAGGACTGACTTAATAGGTAAATCTGTAAGGTAGCTTCTTGTGTAAATGGTCAAGACCATAAGGGGCTTTTAAGGTAAGAAAACAGCACTTTAAATTAGGTTTGGATGATCTCCATAACAAGCTGATAGGTTCCCACCTGTGGGCACTCACCAACCAGTGGGAATGAAGAATTCTGTACTAGCAGTACCACATATAGCTCATTGTAGTAAATGATCTCTGAGGTTACCAGTGGATAACGATTGTATTATCTTGCTTTCCACAAGTACTTGGGGCCAACCCTCTCTCCAACAGCAACAATGGATCAAGCAAATGGCCAAGATATTTTACTGATCCAATATATATATAATCAGTAACAGGCAGGTCACATAGTCCTAGTCTCTCCATCCTTGCAGTCGGCACTAGCATCAACTTCAGCTGATTACGTCTCATCCATCTGGCCATACTACTTGCCCTCTCACTGGAACTAGTTGGTTTATCGATCACTCCCTCTGACATGATAGCTTTTTAGTGGTAGGCCTAAGGGCTGGGATTTGCTGGCTAGCCAGAAGCTACATTAGTCCAGGAATCCTTAGCTCTTGCAGGTTCCTAGAGATGGCAAATTTTTTACGAGACCTTTGTGGATCCGTGTTTAAGCGCAGATATGTTAGTGGTGGTGATGCTAATTTCAATTCCTGAAAATTTGCTCATTTTTACAGATCAGCCTGTCTTTTTCTGCTCAGTTGGCAACCCTAAAATTCACATTTGACATTAGATGGACAAACCGGTGGTTACATTTTCATATGAGAAAAGTCATTTTGGTATTAGCTTTCCACAATACTGCTTTGAGGCCAATTTGTAGCAATAGGTTTCCTCAGGGTTGGCACAGAAATTAATTACAATTGACTTTGGGGTACAATGACCTGACTAACACATTAGGCATATTGGATAACCTTTTTCATACCTGATAAGGTTTCCTTCTCCTGTTTATCTTCAGATGCCCAAAACCACCACTCACAATGTTGCAGATCCAGCTGGAGATTCTGGACCCTATCACATCTGCTTTCCTGGCCTCTCCCCCAATTCTTTTTCTTAGAACAGCCTTGCCCAGCCAACTCTATCAATCTGGAAAGAAAGCTGTTTTATCTCCTCTCTCCAGTTATTGTGATGGTTCATGATATTGCAGTGGGTGTGGAATTCGAAGGCCACTTGCTACATGGAGGCTTTTAAAAACGTCTCATATTGTATCTCTACCCAGTCAGTAAGCCAGTTGTCTGTAGACTCTGAGCATATATTCTGTTGCATGTTGCCATACAATGTTCTTTCCTCAGATTTCTTGACAGTTGCAGGAGATCAGTGACATTCAGCTAACCTGGTGGTTAAAATCTGCAGATGAACTGCAGAATGTGTTAGCATTATAAAGACTCCTCTTAGAAATATAAGAGAGATGTTTTTAAAAGGAATATTACAGTGAAGGAAGAATGCGCAGGGGGTAGATATAGAGGGGGCTATCTACATATAGATGGACGGATATCAGGAAACCTCATCTTGATCCTTCAGAGCAAGGACCTGCTATTTTTATAAATGGGATCATTGGTCCCAGGGATTAATAGAACAAGCAATTGCATAGTTATTTAATCGCCTTTCTGCTTTGTATTTTCAAAAGGATATCTTGGCTGAGAGTATCTTATGCTATTAGATTAATATTGGCATCTTCTAAAAACCCAGTTTTCAAATTTTTGCTAGTTTTACTCCATGCCCTGCTCTTCAAAAAGATGGCCACAAATACAAAACAGAGGCCCCCATCTATTCATTGTCATTCTTGGATTTATCTTTAGAAGTTTTGTTCTGTCATTTATCTTCACTTGTTGGAGGTGTCTTGACAAACTCTTGAGAATTAATTTCCCATCAGCTTTTTGCCTCCTCTTCTTGAACTGGCAGGTCAGATCCCACCATATGCATTTGAAGGGGCTCCGTGGATGGGCCACCCAGCTCCATTGTCCCTTTCCCTGCATGTCCTTACACCAGCAGGGAGCCAGTGGAGAGACCTCTCGGACTCTACTCCTAAGCAGACATCAGTTTCCCAGCCATCATCAATCATTATATTCCCCTGCCAAAACCAATAGAATTGGATCAGGACCAATACGCATGAGTGTTCCTTGAAAGTAAGAAGTGTGCCTTTCAGTTTAATATATTCCCTGGGTTGATGGTATAAGAAAAAGAGGAAATCAATCAATGTCACCAAACATTACCAGACTGAGGATTGATCACAGTGTTGGGATTGTTAGAGAGTTTTACAGATGCAAAAGCAATTGTTTCACTCTTACTTTCAGTAAAATGTACATCTTTGATTGAAAGTAACATCAACCATGCCCTCTGACTTGGTTACAAAGCATCGGTCATATTCTACTCACTAACTTGGAGAATTGGAAGGCTGTCAACCCGTTACATGAATGCTTAGTCAATTACCTAACTGGTTAATTGATTGATTAACCATTTAAAATAAATATTATAATGTGTAACGGCAAATGCACAGCTTAAATCAAAATGACCTATGGATTCTCTACTATAAAGGATGTCAGCATTACATAAGGCGCAATTCTGAGTAAACCCTATTTATTTAAACATATGCATGTGAATGTATAACTTGAGAATTAAATACACAGATTCAGCAGTTGAGCACTTTCAGCCTATTAACATCAGTGGGGCTTCGTTTATACAAGGCCACAAATTTTGTGGCAAGCAGGTTTGGCAGGCGAACAGCTGTGGTCACTCATGAGCCAAGCGTCAGATTTCCTCACCTCACAATATCTGATTAAAACAGCTGCCAAACAGCTTTGTTATCTGCACAGTAGCTATGGTAGTTGAGTTCCATTTCTTTCTACCTTGCAAGCTGCTTCAGCAACTGCATAATAGGTGAAATCGATTCTCATGCAGGGTCACTGAAGGTTGGATCAGGCAATTAAATGATGCAAAGGGGAATACTGTAACTCCCTTCAGGCTGTTAAAAATGTATGCAAAAGAACCTCAACAATATGGATTCAAATGAACACCAAACAGTAAGACTTTTAAACTGTGTTTATGATCACTGTCTGACCAAAAGCAAGGTGCCACCACAGAAAATGCCCTGCTTTTAGTCACCACCAACCTCACCTCTGTAGGCGGGACATCTACAGCAGGGCTTGAGAGGCAATTGCTTGTCAGCCATGTCAACAAGAAAGTGCTTGAAAACTGCAGATGTAATGTTCTGTGATTTCATGCCCATGGACATCAGTAGCTATGATCCCTCCACTCTCCACAGCTACATTTGTGGTAGAACACCCCTACTCTGACCAGCAGGCCCTGTTCTGTCCAGCCCAAGGTATCTGGGCACCATCAGTTGTCCAAGGTCTTTGCCTGGTAGGTGTCACCCACCTGGCTTTTCCAACAACTGGAGGGGCTTTTCTCTCCCTCTCTCAGTTCAACCATTGCCACCATCTGACCTTTGCAGGAATTGCCCACTGAGAGGACCAGGGCTCCCAGCTTACCTTCCTTGCATTGGGCTAGGTAGTCATTAATATGCAGATGACACCCAGCTGTATCTGTTGATGGGAGGCTGGTCAGATATCGCCCCAGATATATTGGCCAGCTGTCTGGAGGCTGTGGTGAAATGGTTGAAACAGAGTCAGCTGAAATTGAATCCATAGAAGATGGAGGTTCTATGGCTGGGCTGGGGGATCCAGGTTAGGGACATCAGCTCCTGACTTTTGAGGATATACAATTAACACCAACATCGACCATCAGGAGCTTGGGTATGATCCTGGCTCATGTCACAAATGTAGCCAGAGTGGCATTTTTTCACCTATGCCAAGCTAGGCTACTGACGGCCATCCTGTCTCGCTCTGACCTAGCCACAGTGATCCATCCAATGGTCACCTCCAGATTAGACTACTGTAACTTGCTCTATGCAGCGCTACCCTTGAGGCTGCTCCAAAGCTACAGCTTGTCCAGAATGCAGTGGCGCGGGTTCTTACGGGGACCTCATTTACAAGCGGTGCTCCAGTTATAGCTGCATAGTAACAGCAGCCAAGTGATTTGTTATGTAATGATATTTGGTTTAGATCAGGGTCATATGGGGAGGCAAATGTCCAGGGACCCATGGTACTTTCAGCAGTCCTGCCCCCTCCCCCACCTATCCTCTGCCAAGAGAGAGAAAACTCAAGGTGAGTTCACACCTCCAAAGAAAAATGAATTTCTCCACAACATTCATTCAGAGTGCTTTTCTGTCCAAGCACTTACAATTGATTAAAAAAACAACAGTCCATGTCCACAGGTCTACAGTCCTTAAAAATATCTGTTAAGAAATCACCAGTATCTTCATTTTCATAGTGCTTGAAGAGATGTATACATTTACATGCAATTATAAAATTTCAAGTTATGGATAGACTTCAATGGAACTTTATGTTCCTCAGTAACCTCAATTAAATTTGCGCAGAAATATTTGGTGATTTGTTCCCAGGCTGTTCTCAGATAATCCAGGCATGTTCCCTTACAGGGCACAGACTTATGATATGATAAGATTGGTATAGCTACTGTTATCAGTGTACACAACGCTTCAAATAGTAGTCACGATCACTGTCCAAGGAAGATGGCAGGGAAAGAAAGAAAGAAAGAAAGAAAGAAAGAAAGAAAGAAAGAAAGAAAGAAAGAAAGAAAGAAAGAAAGAAAGAAAGAAAGAAAGATTTACCATGCCTCTTATTGTAACATATCCATTATCATAACAATGACAACAACACTAAGGATTCTGTCACATTTGTATACGTGTTTATAAATTAAAGCACTGAGATTATATTGTCCACAATGTAAGGGAGCGCCAGTTTTCATTTTTTGTTCTCTCACTAAGAGTGTGACAATGCCTTGTTTGAAACTGCCCTGAGTATAATGGTGTGGTTTAATTGAATATGCTACATGACAGTGTGAGGGACATATGTCTATTCACTGTAACAGACACCCAGGGGCTGCCACAGGCTTCTGCAAGAGAGCGCAAGTGCTCGTTCTCCCAAGGACCTGTGGCCCCAAGCGGCTTGAGCACAATCCGGAAGCATTCACTGATTAGTTACAGTTTATTAACAGCTCATAAACTTCTCATCTGCTCATACAGACTTGTTAGGAGTGACACCTGCAACTGCCAAAAAAAAATAGCATAATTTATTTGCAAAAAGAAATTGGCTCTTTTCCTAATGGCTTTTTGTTTGATTTAATCTAATAAAGTGTGCTCAAGCATGGGGACCTCCCCCCCCCCCATCATTCTTTTGGATTTCTTAAAAAGAAATAGGGGGTATGTCCCTGTTAATTTAATTTAATTTAATTTAAAACTGCAGTTATCACAAAGAAATTTCAAACAACTAGTATTACAAAAAAAATATATTTTTCTGCTGATAAATTTAAGATAATCCTCATTTCCAGAATGTTATCAATGTTATTAATGCAAGCTTTCATGGAGTTTATGAGTTCACTGGGAAAAACACAGAATGAGGACAGAGTTGTATATTTTATCTGAATATTTTCTACCAGTTTTAGTCTCACTATTATAGCAAGTATTATGAGAAAATGTTCATAGCCTACATGCTTATTTGTAAGATAATATTTTAAAGTTATGTTTTGTTTCCCAGGTAAATCTTATTCTGCATATTCAAATATTCGAAAGCAGCTGGTGGTCCATGTGCCCTTTAAATTTTAAAGGGTCTTTATATCTTATGTGCCATCTGTGTGTATAAAGTGCCATCAAATTGCAGATGACTTATGGAAAAACCATAGGGTTTTCATGACAAGTGATTAAGCAGAGGTGGTTTGCCATTGCAAAGTCTTCCTTGTGGTCTCCCTTCCAAGTACCAACCCTGCTTAGCTGCCAAGATGAGAAGAGATCAGGTTATACTATACTATTCCTCATCCCTGAGGCCAGGTCTACCTCCTAGGAAATAATGGCCCTTTCAAATGTAAAGATCCTATGTACCATTAATCAGCTAGGTGCCCTTCCTTTCTCTTTCTTCTCCATTTTAATTTGACATGGGAGAGTCAGAAAGGGCATGTTTATCATTATCATTAAATAACGATAATATCATTAAATATCATTATCATTAAATATCAGGGAGTATTGTTCTGAAATTTCCAGAACAGCTTTGTGATATTATAACAGTAATCCCAATATTTAACAATAATGATAAGCATGACCTTCCCAAATTCCTGATATGGAATTAAAATGATAAATTTGCTAGTGCACAATCAGTTTCTATATCCGTGTGTCCATTTCTAGTGATGTCTAGAGTTTTAACAAATTAGACTTCCATAGTTTGCCCCCCCCCTTTCAAGAAATAGGCTGTTATATGTTTGGTTCTGTCACTCAGTAACTAGGATTGGGTGATGAGGGATGGAGACATCTTTATGGTGTCCCATGATGTCGTGACATCAGTTCTGGCTATGGAACCAGAAGTGATTTTACCATGTCATGAGATGCTCTGGGATTCACCTGAAACTCAGTGGTGTTAACCATAGAGTCTTGAATGAATCCTAGAGCTTCCTCCAACATGGTGACATCACTTCCAGTTATGCAGCCAGAAGTAATGTTACTGTATCATGGGACTTTGCCACTTCAACCTGTCTATTTCCCCCCACCTGCCTTATTGAGCCCTGACAGGGGGTTGAGTGGAAAGTGAGGAGGTTGCCCACCAAAGAAGGCAACATTGACTCTCTGGTAATTACTTTTTTTTTTCATCTGATCAAGTCTTCTTAGCAAGTCTTCATCTGGGCAAAACCTCTTGGACATCATGGGATGCATCTCTCTGAGTCACACAATCTTCATGTACAGTCTGAGTTCTGAATATACAAGCAGATACAAGCAAAACCTGTATATGAATTGTTTGGGACCTTGGGAGTGAGTGGTTGAAGGAGCCTCTCTACATCAAAAGATATGTATCCTATATAAAGTACTTGCAGTCTTTTAAGCCAATTGTCTTTAATTTAGAAAGGTGTAACTCCACTTAAAACTGTAGTGTTTCTGTCTCCTGTATTGCTTTCATCACAGCTGCGCTTTTTCTTTTACATTTTATACTAGAGCACAATTTGGATGGAAGAAGGTAGCTCTCTGGAGTATTGACAGCCCTCAGCTTCTTGACAATGACCATCTGGTTCTCTCTGAAATAGGGGGACATTCCCTCACAGTAACTCCAACGGAGAAGGCAGGTGCCAGGCGTTAGTGACAATCCTCCCTTCGCACTGATGTCCTGCCCTTTACACATCTTCAAAGAGACATTCTTGCAACAGGACAGGCCTTAGCTCAGTATTACTGTGTAAAGATTAACTGCAAATAACAGCCTAATCCAGAGAACACTGACTAAGTCCCATAGAAATGAATAGGGATTAAGTCATTTGCAACTCTCATTGAAAACAACACAAGTTAGCTGGAAATAATGCAGGTTCCATTGTTTTTAGAGGATTTAAACATGATTTCTTTTTGGGGGACTAGGGTCATTTACATTGGTCTCTACAGTGAAGACTTTAATTACAGGAAATTCTAAATATAAGACACAAAACACATGAAACACAGTAAAATAAGTTGCCAATTTCGGTGATGGTTTAGCAGACTGAAGTTTTGCATTCTGCCGTATGACATTCTGCAATGAAACAAATTCCATTGTTTTTCAGATAAAACAAAACCCAGTCAATAAAGATTTATTCAATAAGTAAAACTGTTTCCAATCGTGCTAGTAGCCTGCTGTGGGTATTTTGCCAAAGGATAACTTGGGCTGTTACCGCACTTGTATTCCCAGCGATGTATTAAAAGTTTTAAAATGTTATAAAAAATAATGTTCACACTTTCTATGTATTCCCACCGACGTATTGAGTTTGAAAACGTTATAAAAAATACTGTTCGCATTTTGTTTGGCCCCTTTAGCTGTGAAGACGTCTTCCAACCATTTATAAGCCGTGGTATCCAAAAACCCTTTTAAAGCGATGTTTTGTAACATTTTCAAACTCTTAATACATTGCTGGGAATACAAAGTGCGGTAACCCCCTTAGTCAAATATTGTTGATAGACATCCAATACTTTGTTCTAGTAGTTAAAAGAAGGCTAAATTCCCTGCAAAAGTCAAAAACTTGTAGCAATTTATTTTTAGTATTGTTTAGGAGAGGATCACACTTTTAAACATTATGCAGTCATTTGTGACAGTGAGTGCACAGCACCGGTCACACTAACTGATTAAGGATCAGAGAGCTTTAGGAACTAACGTTCTGGAGATGGGGGCAAGAGGGAGCGCTAGCTACGTGGTTGGAGGGTGGAGGGAGTTCTGAGAAGGAAACAGCCTGAGAATTGCATTTTGGAACACATGAAACTGCCTTACGTTGAGTTCGGCTATCCATCAAAGTCAGTATTGTCTACTCAGACCAGCAGCAGCTCTCCAGGGTCTCAGGCAGAGGCCTTTCACATCACCTCCTTGCCTAGTACCATTAACTGGAGATGCCAGGGATTGGACCTGGGACCTTCTGCATGCCAAGCAGAGGCTCTACCACTGAGCCACAGCCCCTCCCCTAAGCTCTCCAGGGTCTCAGGCAGAGGTCTTTCACATCACCTACCTGCCTAGTCCCTTTAACTGGAGATGCTGGGGACTGAACCAGCAACTGTCTGCACACCAATCAGATGCTCTATCATTGAGCCACAGCTCCTTTATAGGGAAACACAAGGAAATGACACTTACCAACCGAAGAAAGCAGAGAGACCTTGTGACACCAAGGAGTCATAGGGATGGCACTGGAGACCAAGGGCGCTGGCTAGGATGGCCCATGATGGGAACCATGAAGGGTCGGAAAGGGTGTAGAACAAATGCCCAATGGGAAGGGTATGGAATGGAACACCAATGGCAGGCCAGGGTGGTTAACCCATGTGGTAGCCATGCATGGGGAAAGTAACTTGCTAGGACTCCAGCTTGATTGGGGGTGGCAGGCCAGAAGGCAGAGGCTGAGAGAGGAAGGGTATTGGGTCAGTCCCTTACGGTTGTGGTACTGTGAATTTGGGAGTGGCTGGATACTAGGAGCTGAAGGGAAGAGGCAGTGAGGCCCGACTAGGGAGTGCTGTTAACTACCTGGAGTGGCACGGACTGCTGTAAGGTTACAAGGAGCTGCCGCTAAAGGACTATGAAACCTATTATGATATGAACACACTTGGCACAATGGAGGTGAGGGGCCCACACAGTCTGCTTCAGGCCTTCTCATTGCAGTTACTCCACCTCACCAACCCCCACAGGCCCCCGGGGACACCAGTGGAGATGGGGGAAGCATGGCCAGTGGGTCAACAGCGGAGGAAGGACCCACAGAACAATTGTTGTGGGGGATGGGAGTGTAACAAAAGCAACTTACTGAGCAATCAATAACTTCTCAACAGAAGGCACAGCAGCAATGGTGGGACCAACTGCAGCAGATTTGGCCAATGCAGGCAAGTATTGGTGGCCCTGCCACAGCTGCCCCTATCCCTATTCAAAGATAGTAGAAATGGCACCTGGGGAGGACCTGCAAGTGTTCTTAAACTTGTTTGAGAGGGTGGCCCTTTCTTCCAGGTGGGAATCTGTTCAGTGAGCCATGATTCTTATCCCGTGTTTGATGGGCCCAGCACAGGAGCTCGTGGATGCCCTGATGGGTGCAGAAGCAGTGGACTACCAAAAAGTAAAAGAAGTGATCCTTTATGTCCTGAATATCACAGAGGAGACATCCTGGAGTAGCCATAGGTGCTTCAGGGGGTCAGAAGGTGAAAGTTAAAACACAAGAGTACTGGGTCAGAAGGTGAAAGTTAAAACCTTCAAGTGGCTGAAGCCAGCAGTGTGCATGGCAGCCCAAGTGGCAGATGGATGGAGCAACCAAAGCAGGGCTTCTGGAAAGTATGGGTAGGTTCATGGACTCAGGTGCAAGTAAGAGACCAGAAGCACCAGATGGAGATAATATCTGTGCCCACCCTGAACTATGCAGCTATACTGGAGAGGGATTGGCTGAGGTTGGACGAATTATTACAAGGAACTGAGCAAGTGGTGTAGGTGCCACGTGGGAAGTGCAAGCCATGCGGGACTTGGGCCCTGTAGCCACCTTTGGGCAAGACCCTAAAGAGAGTCATGTGAACAGGCTGTGGTAGACCCCCCCCCCTTGCAGGACAACAGGGCCATATTTTAGAATCAGAGGGAAATTGGCCTATAGGTTCAGCAGAGGGGGCAGGGCAGGAGAAAAGAAAGCAGCTGCTGATACGAGGGTGATATATATGGGCTCTAATGTGGTCAGCACATGACATTCCATTAGCAGGGCATCTGGCCAGCGACCTGAGAAAGGTTTCTGTGGTGCTTCTACTGGCCAGGCATAAGAGCCCACATAGAACAGCTCTGTACTGAATGCCAGAAAGGAACACCAAAGGGGCCAAAAAAAAGGTCCCCTTATACCCTTACTCATAATTTTGGTTCCTTTCAAGCAAATTTGGATCAACCTCATGGGACTCATGGAGAAGGGGTCTACACCCAGCCAAGCTCTAAATTGCATGCCCAGATGATGTGAAGATCAGGTTAATTGATTGTGAGGTCTGGAGACCTGACACAAGAAATGCTCTCAGAATCATAGAATCATAGAGTTGGAAGGGACCACCAGAGCCATCAAATCCAACCCCCTGCACAATGCAGGAAATTCACAACTACCTCCCCCCTCCACAACCCTAGTGACCAGAAGATGGCCAAGATGCCCTCCCTCTCATCATCTGCCTAAGGTCACAGAATCAGCATTGACGACATATGGCCATCTAACCTCTTCTTCAAAACCTCCAGGGAAGGAGAGCTTACCACCTCCCGAGGAAGCCTGTTCCACTGAGGAACCGCTCTAACTGTTAGAAAATTCTTCCTAATGTCTAGACGGAAACTCTTTTGATTTATTGGTTCTTGTAGGTTATCCGGGCTGTGTGACCATGGTCTTGGTATTTTCTTTCCTGACGTTTCGCCAGCAGCTGTGGTAGGCATCTTCAGAGGAGTAACACTGAAGGACAGTGTCTTTCAGTGTCAAGTGTGTAGGAAGAGTAATATATAGACAGAAAGGGGTTGGGTTTGAGCTGAATCATTGTCCTGCAAATAGTATCCAAGGTAATGTGCTAATCATTGTCCTGTAAGTATCAAGATAATGTGCTAAGGAGGGTGTGGTATGTTAATATGGAACCATTGTATCCTGAAGTGATCTGTTAATATGTGAAATCCAAAGCTAATCTGCATGGCTATTGTGGACTGTGGTCTTTGTTAGTCTGGAGGTTTTCAGGGCCTTATTCATTCTTAAACTCTCTTTTTTTCTGTTAAAGTTGTGCTGATGTTTATGAATTTCAATGGCTTCTCTGTGCAATCTGACAAAATGGCTGGTAGAAACATCAGCAATAAAACAGCTATTTTTCTGTATTTTGTTTAAAGCTTCAGAAATGGGTTTCAGGATGTTCAGTATATGTTCAACATTTCTCTTAAGTCCAATGTTGAGTATTTTGGCCGTGACAGTGCAATCTATTTTCTCTCGATTTTGCTATTACAACTGATCTCCAGCCAACAGAGGTCAGTTCACCTGGAGAAAATGGCCACTTCGGCAATTGGACTCTATGGCATTGAAGTCCCTCCCCTTCCAAACCCTGCCCTCCTCAGGCTGCACCCCAAAAACCTCCCGCCAGTGGCGAAGAGGGACCTGGCAACCCTATCAAGGTAGTCTTTAAGAAATATGATGAAATCAAAATGTTTACCAACCTGAAGGTCCTGCCTGTTCAAATCTGTTCCTTTTTGTCATCTTCATCGCAGCAATTCTCATGATGTTGTTTCATTTGGGCCACCAGGCCTTGCATTTCTTTGTTGCAGAGTTTGCATGTTGCACGCATGCCTGCCTTACCCATAGGGAGAGGAACTTCATTAAAATATTCCCAAACTGGGTCTCTTTTACGGCCTGCTGCCATGATAGGTTTTCTCCTCCAGGGAGAGAATATTGTGATAAACCTCAGGCTATACACACAAATGTAATGGAATCTCAGAGGGGCTATATCTCCCAGCTGCCCTGGTTCTGGAGAGGCTAGCCTTCCTTTTTCCAGAGGGGAAGGAGAGATACAGTTGGTGGGCCTAGGCTAGAGCAGGCTGGCGGGAAGAACAGTCAAGTGTTAGCGCAGTTGTAGGAGCCCACTGGGGTTGAGAAGAGGTTCCCAACCCTGAAGCGCCTTCAGCACTTGCCTCAAGTCTGAGTTGCACAGGCACGCAATTGACTTGCACAGTTATTACACAAAGATCCCAAGACTTGTGGAGTATTCTGCTCACAAGGCTGCACTTTCATTTTTGCTGCTTGCCCCTCCCTCTTCACACTTAGCTACTTGTGCAGATCTATTCCACTGCAAACAATCTATTCATTGAACCTCTTGGAACTAAGCGTTTAAGAGGTAAGAGGCTGATTTTGTGTATATAGATTTGCAAAGGAACCATGGGATTAAGGTTTTTTCCTCAACTCTGTAAGTTTATTTTATAACATTTGTCCTGTGTAGAAAAGGCATGTTTTCTCTGCAGACACAAATTCATACTTTTGAGAACTGCAAAAACAAGCATCTGTGATATCTTCTCATTAGAAAAACTGCCCAAAATAATCTTACAGAAACCTCTGGAAGAGTATGACATTGTGAATGGATTAATGGAATTCATTTACCAAAAAATTCATACATTGCATAAATATACAGCCTCGTGCTACATAATTAAAAACTAATCCTTATTTCCTGACAAATAGCCTTTGGACTATAATGTATCTTAAATAGAAAACTATCTTTAGAAAGATTTTTCCTTCAAAAGCATTTTATTTTAAAAAATCTGATTTAAATAAAAAAATCCGATTTTTTTTATTTTTAAAAAAACCATTTATTTTTATTTGCCCTGTCCACATCACCATCATTTTCCATCCTGAAGACCCTCACAGCTATCATTTTTCCTGCCATGCCATCGCAAGGCTTTTTAAAATCAATAGAGCGTATCTGCTGTGGGCAGAAGGTCCCTGTTCAAGCATTGGCAAAGCTTCAAGTGGCAGGGCAGTGGGGAGAGCCCAAGTCTGAATCTTGAAGAACAACTGACAGTCTCAGAAGATACTACTGGGCAAGGTAGTCCCCTGTGTCTGACAACATAAAGGAACCTATTCCCTTGTTACCCTGACTCGGATGGCCCAGGCTAGCCTGATCTCGTCAGATCTTAGAAGTTAAGCAGGGTCAGCCCTGGTTAATAATTGGATGAGAGACCACCAAGGAATACCAGGGTCACTACACCGAAGAAGGCAATGGCAAATCACCTCTGTAAGTCTCTTGCCTTGAAAACCCTATGGGGTTGCCATAAGTCGGCGGCAACTTGACAGCTCTTTACACACATATTCCCTTGTTTGTACAACAAAACAATTAAATTGAGGATATAGAAGTAGTAAATATCACTGATGTTGGAAGTAAATTACCTGCATTCTTAGGTACATATGCAACCTTAATGTTTCCCCTTTTCATGCATTAATATTCAGTGTCACTCACCTTGAGGAAGGGCCAGGAAGTAAAGTGTTAGATCTGCTGCCTCCCGCAACTGCAGCCATGCTGCAGTCCCCGCACAACCAGCTTTTTTCTTTTTGCAATCATTGTGACTATAGGGCAGATGGAGGGTGGGCTCATTATCCATCTCCAAATAAGACAGCAGAGACAGAACAAGGAAGAGTAGGCAACAACCTGCTGCGGATCAGGGAAAAGATCCAGGGGAATGTATATTCACAGGTAGGCTTCATCTAGGGTTCCTTCATCGCTAAACGATGTTAAGGAAAGTGCTGCCTGTATGAGGGCAACCTGGAATAAATTCAGATCTTGAACCCATTCACGTTAGCCATTTTCTGCCCCCCAGTCCCAGATGACTGAATGGTGTTTTATGTAGCAGGACAGCAGGCACGGCTGTTGCATAAATTGATTGAAACTTTGAGCCAGAAGCAAAAGAACAGAGCAACACTGGGAACAGTATCCCTCTGTGTCCACTCTATGCCGTCTGCTCCCCATAAAGAGAGAGCTGCTTGGACCTATAAAGCCCTCCTGTCTTTGCAGGTGTCCTAGGAACTTGGCTGTGGCACTTCAGCTAGACACATTTATTACCTTTTGGATGTTATAATTCATCATTCATTCCTTTCCAACGGCAAAGAATAGAAGTTGAGCATCTAGCTGCCCTTGCCTTCTCTCTCAGGTCTCTCTGCCAGTACATTTGGCTTGTTTGTTCTCTTTCAGTCCAGTTCTTCCTGTTGCATTCTGTCCATTCAATGAAGAAAGAGTCAAACCGGATGGCTGGATTCAGTGCAGGGAAATGACTTCAGAGCTACCTTTGTTTTCCCCCCTCCATTTCGGTGAACACACTGGGCCATGTGTCACTATGAAAGGGTTTGTTTTAACCATTTGGAAGTTCCCAGAAGCAAAGCTGCCTCAGCCAGCCTCACTCACATCTTTTGAGCTTGACTGAGACTCTGAGTTAAAACTGCCAGCGGTTTGTGGCAAACCCCCACCACCACCACCACCACGACATTGGGCACTGTGCTATAAATCAGCCACAGCCGTCCAAGCAAACTGTCCCTTTTATTGCATCAGGGAAAGCCTGTAAAGCGGTTGGCTGAAGCTCCAAACTTCAGAATGGCTCAAAGGATATGTTTTTCTTGCAAAGAAAGCCAGCTCTTTGAAATCGATTTTATAGACCTGTGTGTGCAATTTCACAGCACACAGGACCACACTGTTTGAAGGCAGATTGGCTGCTTTATACACAAGTACACTTTTAAACCTATTCTGAAGTTAAAGTGAATGTCTGATAGCCTATTTTAAACCCATTTATAAAGGAAGAAAAAGGAAACAGACATCTTTTTCATTAGCATTTTTCCCATTCTGTATCCACAAAAGTGTACTGTTGTTTTCCTCTCATTTGAAGAAGAAAGTAACTTCTTATGTGGGCTCAATATAAGAAAACTTTTTTAAATCCAGAAAACTTGTCATTATTCACTAATGCTTTGCTTACCTTGTGCTTACATTTCTCAGCCAATAGTTCATACATAAATAATTTAAAATGGTGAATTTTGTTAATATTTTTAGTGAGAGCATTTTAACAAATGAAGGGCCATTCTTACTGTGCTCACATGTGTATTTACTACATTACCTTCAGCCTGAAACTGCGTGCAGGAATGGTCATTTCGTTACTCCCAGCTGTGGATCTCAGCTTCAAGAATAATGATCTATAACTTACCATTACAGCCAATGAAGTCTGAAGCTTGCCTCCAGTCCAAGGAGCCATTCTCCAACTTAAGTGATTCTTAAGGTCACCATCCTGGGGCTTGGAGTTCTCTCAGAATTACAACTGATCTGACCACAGAGATCAGTTCCCCTAGAGGAAATGGCAGCTCTGGAGGGTAGATTATGGCACCACATCCCCGCTAATCTCCTTTCCTTCCCCAAACTCTACCCTCCCCAGGCACTGTGCCCAAACATCCGGGGATTTTCCGAGCTGGCAACCCTTCTCTTCATCTGCTTAAGTTGGTCCTCTTTAAGCTCTTTAGACTAGAGGGTGGGACTTCTATAAGTCAAACCCTCTTAAGGTTGAAGGAGCTAATTGGGCTAGCCAACTCACTCACTGGAGGAACTTTGAAAAGTTGGGGAGACTGGGGCAGACCTGTGTTCAAATCCCTACTTAACCATGAAGCTCAGTAGCCTACTGGAGGACAGTAATCCTCTCTCAGCCTCACTGGTTCCTAGGAGGATTAAATGGGAGATGGTAACTATGCATAGCATCAGTGCTCCTTAGATGAATATATGATAGATTCAACAACCCAGCTGTTAATCAGCAGCGACTTTTAGGTCACCAGTAACTCCCTGGTATCTGAATTTTTGCACCCCTAACTATGATACATCACTCTACTTTGGAATGAAACAAAGTCCTGGTACTGAGGGGGAATTAGTTGGTTTCCAAAGGGACAGATGTCTCATATGAGAATGTATGTATTAATATACAAATGACGATTGGCTAGCTCATGTTTAAAATGGTCTAGCCTTCTATGGCATATAAGTACAGCAGGGGATGATCCTTCCTCTACATCAGATTCTGGCAATGAGGTAGGTCTGCCAAAGGATATGGGGTCACTGACACTCCTGCAATACAACATGCTTAAGTCTACACTCTGCATAAACCTACACCTGATTTTCTCTTCAGGAAAGTGGGGTGGGGTGAGGTTGGGCTTCAGGACAAGTCACAGACCTTGAGTATCCGTTGCAGGAACATGAGCCGAAAAAGACAAGATATGATTAAATGACAAGCAATGTGGATGTAACAGGAGGGAGATCTTGGGGCACCTCCAAGTTTACTGTTCCACAACAAACTTCTGCATCATCCCTCCAGGAAGGATCAACATCAGGTAGGATAAAGAAGACAGTGAAAACATGCAAGAAGCAGGACAGAAATGCAAAATGTCATGTTAAAATGTGTCTTGACTTGTGGCTTGACTGACAAATAAAGGTCAGGGCAGTGGCTTCCACACCCTGCTTGTTGTGGGCTTTCTGGCAGCATCTGGCTGGCCCTGGCTGGAAACAGGATACTGAAGGAGCTGGACCGTCAGGATGCTCTGATCCAGCAGGGCTGCTCTTATGTTCTTTCCATGGTATGTGAAATCTGCAGGCTCTTGGTGCTTTCTGCAGTAGCAGATTTAAATCCACAACCTCTTTTCTTAAAAATATATATATATATATATATATATATATATATATATATATATATATATATATATATATATAAAAATTAAATTTATAAATATATAAATTTTATCAAGAGGTTCACCGAGGAACCATTTGGCTCTGAATAACACAGGACATAAAACTGCAAATGAAAAAACAATGCTGGGACACTTAAAAACAATACTAAAAGTTATGGTTACTGAAGATAACAAATATTTTAAAGTTGTATATGTGAGCATGTATGTGCGCTCTTTTACACAAACTTTCAAATTGAATTCCTGCACATTACTGTACATTTTATTTTTGAAGGACTTACTTCAAAATTCTAATTCAAAAACTTTAATGGCATATAATATCGACCCACACAGTATAGCGATTAAAATATTGAACATCAAATACAGACAAAATTAGGAACAGCAATTTATCCCCAGTTCCCTTTTTGGTGAATCCTTATATTATTATTAAGAAATTTGGCAACCTCCTCCGTTATATCAGGAGAAGTATCTTTCAATATATGATGTTCTTTAGCTTGATCAGAAAGGCCCATCAGATTTGTGAAGATGGAATCAATATATTTAAGCCGTATATCTGAATAAAATGGGCAGTGAAAAAGGATATGCCAAATTGATTCAATGTTTTTCAGTTCACATGGGCAGAGTCTGTCATCATAGGCCACTTTTTGGAATCTGCCATACAAGACCGCTGATGGGATAACATTAAACCTAGCCAGGGGAAAAGCTCTACGCAGCTGTGGATTTTTTAAAAGGTGAAGATACGAAGCTATACCACCAACATTAAGTAAAGGCCCTAGCCTTAAGGGGGAACAACTTTTATCAGCTGCACTACCAAGATCTTGTGCTTGAATATCCAAAATTCTACTTTTAATTGTTTGAAATGCTTCCTTTTGAGGAAGCATAGACAGCGCATCTAAAGATAGACCCAATGTACTTATTTTTCCCTCTACATAGGTCAACCAGTTGGAAGATCTGGATTCCAGAAGCAATTGGTAAATGAGGCTGTGGATATTTGTATTGTAGTGGATTCTTAACCAGTACTTGAAAGTCAATTGCCAAGCCCTAGTCTCCACTAGATCCTGTCCCAGTTCTAAGCATAAAGCTGCATATGTGACACAATATGGCTTCCCAGTATTTTCCTAAAAAAATTGGCTTGGCGGCATTCAAGGGAGTGGTCGAATGTGCCAATCCATAATGGTATGCTATATAAGAATTGTGCAACTGTTTTGGCATTGAAAACTTTCAAGGCTGCAGGAAAAAACTGGTTGCCTTTAGTATAAAAGAATTGGATAATGGCTTGCATACTAGTCTTGGCAAATTTAACTGCTGACTTCCTCTGAATTGAAAGGACTTACTTTTTAACCATAGCTAGGGGACAGAAGGTTCTCTGGAAGGCATTTAACGCTGCAAGAAAGAGAATTCAGATACCACTTTATGGTCTGAAAAAGGGCAGTTCAGACTACTAGCCTTTTTTTTTTGCTTGATATTCCAGAGACAAATTAGAGGGGTGACCGAGACTATACACAGAAAATAAAGAATTTTCCAGAGTTGTTGGAAAGGACAAGAGCTGGAAGTTTGGAGTCAGGAATGGCCGAGATCCAGGGTTGAGGAACAGCGGAGCAAGAAGTAACAATAAACTTCTTCACAGTGGGTAGCCATGTTAGTCTGTCTGCAGTAGTAGAAAAGGGCAAGAGTCCAGTAGCACCTTAAAGACTAACAAAAATATTTTCTGGTAGGGTATGAGCTTTCGTGAGCCACAGTGAGCTGTGGCTCACGAAAGCTCATACCCTACCAGAAAATATTTTTGTGAGCTGTGGCTCACGAAAGCTCCTACCCTACCAGAAAATATTTTTGTTAGTCTTGAAGGTGCTACTGGACTCTTGCCCTTTTGTACTACAATAAACTTCTTGTTCGCTAACTGCAGCATTTCCCCCTAGGCATCCTGCGGCAGCCAATGAGCTCCTCTCTCTAGCCAGATTCGCTCTCCTATTGGCTGCCCTGTGTCATTCCTCTGCTCTACCACGGGGCAGGATTTCGGGGGAGCTCGGTGAAACATTCATTTCCTCGCATCTCCCCGCAAACGAGAGGCGGCTTTTTGGTTTCCCCCCCCCTCCCCCCTGCAACCTGGACCCCTTTCGCTAACGGGAAGCGAGGGGACGTCTGGCTGGCTGGTTGCAAAGCCGCCCCCCGCCCCATCCCCTGCATGCCCTTTGGACTATGCAAGGCCCCCGCCTGCTCTGACAGCCCGGCGCGGCGACCATGTTGCGGCAGCAGCAGCAGCAGCCGCCCGTGTACGAGCTGGCCGGCTACCGGCAGCCGCCCCCCGCCTCGCTTCCCAAGGCGGCGCGCGACCACCCCCGGGTGGCGCCGGAGCAGCTGCCGGGCGGCGGCCCGGGCGACCCGCGGCGCGAGCAGCAGCAGCTGCGGCGCAAGATCAACAGCCGGGAGAGGAAGCGGATGCAGGACCTGAACGTGGCCATGGACGCCCTGCGGGAGGTGATCCTGCCCTACTCGGCCGCCCACTGCCAGGCCCACGGCTCGCCGGGCAGGAAGCTCTCCAAGATCGCCACGCTGCTGCTGGCCCGCAACTACATCCTCCTGCTGGGCAGCTCCCTGCAAGAGCTGCGGCGCCTCCTGGGCGGCCCCGCCGCGCCCCGCCTGCTGCTGGCCGGCTGGCCCCTCTTCGCCGCCCCGCCGGCCCCGCTGCTCGTGGACCCCCACCCCCACCGCCTGCGGCCGGCCGGCCAGCTCCTCTCCGGGGCCCTGGGCGAGCCCGCCCCCCTCTGCCCCTGCGCCCTGTGCCAGCTCCCCGCCGCCCTGCAGGCCCGCTTCGCCAAGTGAGCCGCCGCCCCTGGCCCGGGGGGCGCCGCCGGGCGAGAGGCTCTTCGCGCAGCTCCTGCCACGCCAGCCTTGCAAGTCAACGGGGGCGGGGGGGGGGAGAGAGAGAGAGAGAGAGACTTTGCCAGCGGACAGGTCCACGGAACGGAGCAGGTGCCAATCAAAGGGCCCCCAAAACGTCCTGCCTCCCCGGCTTTGGGGGCATCACATCAACCACAGTTGAGTGCTGGGCTTGGTTTGCCCGCTTCCCGGGGAGTCAACCCCCATCAAACAGCATGTCAGACTTCAGCACCTCCTTGGCATTTCAGCAATAGTAAACTCCGCTCCCGACGTTGCGGAGAGCTTTCAAGGTTTTATTAAGAAAAGTACACGGGTCAGAAGGTCTGTACAAACGTCACGTCAGAATGGGGAGGGTACAGGCTGTCTGTATAGAGCACACCCACTAGAATCGGTTACCCGTAATCTTGGAAAGGCCAAACTTCAGGATTCTTGCAAGCTTCCAGAGGTGCCAGGCTCTTGGCAGAATTGACACCTTGAGAACAGAGAGTCGGTTTACAATAGGAAGGCTTTGAAGTGGAAGTACTACTGCCTCCGCCCTTCATCCCTTCTTCCCAAACTGAAGAGAACTTTCCCACGAGACGGGGGGGAGGACACGGAGCTTGCTTATCCGGGGCCCGACTGGGTGCCCTCGCTGGCACATTGGATTGGCATGCTCTTGCGTAAGATCAGCCTGTGAGGCTCGTTGGTTTAATACACACTTTTTACATTGAAATCAGTGGGACTTAGAAGAAGCTGAACTTTCTTTCGCATGACCCCTTCCCTTCAGGAAAGCGCAGCCACCACTTGATGCCCCTCCCTCTGGTTGCTGTTTCTGATGATCTTGGCAACAAGTGACTCCCCAAGTTATCTAGTTTTTTTTTTTTTTAAATGTATATTCTTTAATCACTAGTGATGTTGAATTCTTGGGAGATATTGCAATTGTGCCTATAAAGAGCTGAGTAGCCCAATTCTACTTATTTAGAAGTAAGACCCACTATTTTTAATGGGACTTCCTTCCAAGTAAGTATGCCTAGAATTGTAGCTTCACTTTACTAAAAGAAGGTGGTGAATTAGTAGTCTTTTTCCGAGCATAGACTCAACGAACTCTCCAGTTTAACCATGATGGAGACAACAAAGAGGCATTTTCCTAGAGACTCGAAAGACTGAAGTAAATGCTTCCAGTTTCATTTGAACTCTTCTGTGGAAGTTATGTTACTGCTACTTTTAAGGTTAGATCTATTCAGTTTCTGTCTTGGGTGCAAGGTTTCAGAAAGCCACAGAACTCAAAAGCAGAATATTGTAATATGTCATTACTGAGATGTGTTGTTACAGCTTCCTTACCAGTGGGGACTAAAAATTCTGAAAATCATCTGATTGTTTAATTTATAATTGCTCCTGTATGTGCTTAAGAAGGTATGTAACAGGCAGCCTTTTAAGATATTTTTCCTAGGGAAAAAAACATTTCAGTTCTATAGATAAATGAAGCGATATAGTTCAAAAAACAATGTTGTAAATGCACTGACATCTGAATAATTCCCTCTTTTATGTTCCAGAGAGAGAGACCTGTAATAGGCTTTTACAATTACAAAAACAGTGAGCCTTGTGGCACCTTGATAACCCTTTTTTTGGGGGGGGAAATAAACTTTCATTGACCAGGATCTGCCACCACATGCGCAACACACTGGTTACTTTTTAAAGTGCCACCAGACTTTTTCTTTTTGCAATTTTCTTTTCAGCTTGTAAATAATTGTTTAATTTTTAAAAGGAACCCTGCAGTACTCTGTAATTTGCACTTGTACAATTCTAATCAACACAAATAAATACTAGAATATTTGCATTTCTCTGTTCATTTCAGCCAGTGACTAAAATAATTGGTATCTAACATGTTGGCAATGTTGTTTTCTAATATCTAAGAGATTCTACTGATATCATTGGAAATATACTTTGAACCAAAGAACTGAACAATTATTGGCTTTATACTGACATTAAAGTCACCCCAATCCCACAACTCAATTACTTTGATAGAATCTGGAGTAACATTATGTTTTGGGTAATACAATTTCTTCCTTCTCCTTTTTCTTCTGTAACAACAACCTAGGTATCATATTTGTTTCTGCCACAAGATTTTATTGATACAAAATCCATGCCAATTTGTCTTAATCAATAGGTGTGGTGTGCCACATACCTGGAAATTGTTATTTGCTTAAGAAGCAGACTGGTCCTCTGAATTATTTGATGATCCAGTTTTGCTAAAGCCAACCAGAATTTATCCAGCACATGATGCTTTAAAAAGAAAGAGAGAGATGCAGAGCATATTTGTGACTTGAGTAGCTCCCATTCATTCAAGGTAGCTGATTTAAAAGCTGTTTGCTATGATTTGTGTCCCTTAGATCCACGCTTAACGGAAGACATTGCTCTGGAGAGTGGTTCCTCTGGTTGATACATCTCTGTTTACAAAAATGAGGGTCTACTTATTTTATATTCCAGTTGTGCTAATAAGAGATCCTTCAACTCACTTCTGTGTCAAATTTGGTTCCACGGTTTAAGCTTACTTAGAATCTGAAGCGATATGGGAGCAAGGAAATGAACCCCAGATTGATTAGAGCAGAAGTAGTGGCCAAATAAGCAACACTGTGGTCCATATGCAGAGTTTGCAAGCTACTATAGCCATATAGTGATTGGGAGACATCCTATAAGGGTTCATGGCTAAAATACATTGACAGAAATTCAGTCTAGAAAGTTAGATGGGGAGTGGGGAGAGTGTCCCTTCACAATAAGGGGAATCACTGAACACGAGGATGTGGAGAGAAAAGGAGAGCAAAGAATTTGCTGTCTTCTCCTCCTGGGTCCAAACCCTTTGTCAGGTTGATTGCTTCTGGGAAGTTATCAAATGCTAGAATAAGATCACACTTTTCTTCCCGCTAGGCTCATTAGGAACCTTCTCTCGGATATATGAATAAGAAGAGGATGGGATCTGATTATCTTCTCCATGCAAAATGGCATTCTAGATGTCTCACCCTGAAACGGGCTTGATGCAGAATGAAGAAAAGGGCTCCCAGTACTCATGCTTAACAGGAAGGAAAAAAACTTGAAAGGTTGACCGTGGCCATTTATGCAGGGTCGATTTTGATGCTCACTCAAAGCTGCTTTTTAAAATCCGCCCTTTAAGATGACTATTCATGGTCACCTGCTCCTTCATTTGCATAGCTAAACCACGGCTGTGATTTTTCATGGTTCCTTCAATAAATGCTTCAATGCAGGGGCAGAGCAAATACAAAAGGTCGCGTTAAAGGGGCTCTAAAGAAATGCGAAGCAGGTATGCACTGGCTTCACAGTGATGGCTGGAATAGCAGTTCAGGTGAAGAAATAAAAAAAATATGCAGGGCACTTCAGCGTGGAACACACTGCTAATTACCAAGCATAAACGGCCAGTGAGTCCTGAAGTATAGCCCACTTGCCCTGTTCCAAGTTCATAATCTGTTTAAACTCCATGTTACATACATTTTTAAGTACTTTGGCTTGAACAAGGGTTGTTATTCAGAAAAGTGGGTATCCCGCCTTAGATAAATATGGCCTTAGTGTTTTCCACATGATAATCTCAGCAATCCAAAATCTGGCAAGCAAAAAATCTGTTCATCGAGATCTCAGAAGAACAGGGAGATGCAGAAAAGATACTCAGAACACAGGTGGGATAAACAAGTCTAGAAAAGCTTGTAAGTAAATTCAGAGGAATCTTGTGGAAGTTGGTGAAAAGGAAAACTAAAGATAGATAAAATGCATCCCATGTGAAATGCAACAAGGGAAAGTGAATGACCCCTGTTGCTTTAATTCCCAGATCAAAAAAGACACATGCCCCACAATGAAAAATACATGCATTTCCCAAAGTGATTAATAATCATGCAAGAAAAAGGAAAACATACAGCAATTCAAATCTGATGAAAGGGGGTGAATTAAAATGGCATCAAATAACTGACAGAGTTATGGAAAAACAGACATTGATTCTGCATCTTCTGATAGTTTAAAATCACTGCAAGTAATTATTTTGATGACAAACATTGGCACATTTGGCCAAGAATTCAGAAAGTCTCCAAAAAATGATGGGAGAAACCAGACTTTTAGTGGCTATCAACTCAATCTAAAAAAGGACATTCACTTGTAAGTCCTAGTGAACTGAAAGGCAAATGCTACTAAGTACATGCTTCTAATTTGCATGGGTAGCATCATTGGGGGTGTGATGCATGCTGGGCAATACTGCAATAAATTCATTAAATGCATTATTTCAAATGTCTTTGGAATATTTTGGGATATTGAGGAACAGAGGAGAGGAATACATCACCAAAGCAAAATCAGAAGCTATAGGTCATCAGTCTTTCCCTTTGACATTTTGTTCCAAGTTCTCCTTCAAAACTACAGAGTAATGAGCATCACCTTGCAACAGCAAAGTTTTTAGCTGCTCAGAAACCGCTTGCTTCACTGTAGAGCAGAGAACTGTACTTTGAGTTGGGACCTGAATGTCTTGCAATATATACACTTTACTTTGCTGAAGATGCTGGACAGCAACCTGTTAGAACCCAGCAATGTTAGTTCATGAATGAACATACTGCTCAAGATGCATTTGATTACCAGCAAAAAGGAGCAATGCCACAAGATGAAAACCACCTATGGAGGGAATCTACTCTAAACTGTCGGTCAATACTACCACTACTCTATTATTATTATTATTATTCAAAAATTATTAATGGTTATTCTACTCGAGAGCACAAGTACACTCGTGGTCATAAAAAGATTAAGCATTGCACAGCATACCGTGCAGGTACCTTGAACTATAATAAACTATGAAAGCTAGAATCAAAATATTATCTTGGATACAAACATAGAAATGAAAATTCAGCTTTATTCATTGTTACATTGCATTAGTCTCAAGAAAATATGAAGCTGACTTCTAACGGATTGCTTTATACAAAGTATTTTCACTCCCAGAGAGCAAATATTTATAAGAAAGATAGAGAATTCTGTGTTTGAAAGGGGAATATGAAACACTGGACAAAATGACAAATCTGAGATTACTTACTGGCCCTGCAGGCTGCTAAGCAATGTTGGGTGATAGGATTTGGGATGTTTTCAGCCTGTTTTGTTGCTGGTTTCCTAAGTGTCAAGGGCAGGGATTGGCTGAGTGTTGTAGTGGGCCTCAACAAATACAGAAAACTAGTTTGAGCTCCTGTCAATGTAAAAAAAGGTGAAGCAAACACAATTATTCTGATAGCAGTTTCCCTTTCTTATCTGAGCCTTGTTAGGGCTGACTAGTAAAAGCAAAGGAGGGCTGAGGCTATGTATTCACAGGCCCAGCAGCCATGAAAAATCAGGGGTTGGTTTAAGACCATAATCCCAGGTTAGTGATGTGAAAAGAACATGGGTCTTCCCTAACAACTGTTCATACCCCTTTAGAGAAGTCCATTGTACACTTCAAGACATACTAGTTTTTGTGGATTACTTCAGAGATGAACTCTTGCCTATACTGAAAAGGCTTCAGTCAAGCACTACGGGCCTTGATTTTGATTTTAGAAGCAAGGGTTTGGGGAGGAGAAACCCTGTTGTCCATTTATTTATGAACATTAAATGTGAGATCTGATTGATGACCACTTTAATGCACTGCTCCTAGGGATCAACTGAACCTGAATGGCAGGATTCATTTGTTCATTTTTGTCTTTCCTTGAATTTCACTATTTAAATGGCCATCTCAGAACATGGAAGTCTTTGGACAAACCATTATTTGGCCGTTACATCAAATATTGGGTTTAATATGCTTCACTATATTGGACTGTAGCCTTTGTTATGGGGGTTTGAGGTGCATATGGGGTTCCATGCAGGTGTCTAATATCAAAATAGATATCAGGGTGGGAAACCTGCCATATGAATCAGTTCTCTGTCAATTATTTTTTTTAAACCTAGAAATCAATCTAGAGCTGTGCCATCACATCAGTGATTTTGAACTAGATTGTATCCTGGAACTGGGGGGAAACCATACATTTCTCTTGGAGTTTAATACAGAATTCAGCTCCAGAGGACTAAAGATAAGTTTTAATTTCTCAGTAGTTGTTGTGTATTAGGGGAATTTCACATGAAAGACCAAAGGAAGAGTATACTGGCAACACCATTGAACCAGCAGTGGTAATGAAAATGTAAGTAGAAAGACAGCAGGCAGAAGACCTCAGAGTTTCACATGAAACACACATTTCTGCCTTTTTATTCCAGGTTTTCTGAGTAGAAAAGTAGCCTAACTTGTCAATCAGCTAACTTGCAAGGCTAATAGATTCTGATGGTTGGTGGGGGTGGGGGTCAGCACAGAATTTAATTTAACAACTTACAATACATCCACATGCCCAGAAAATGTGGACAGCTTGATAGGGTTCACTGAGCCAAAGAAGTAAGACCAAAACAGTGCATTAATGTATAGGGGAAGAATAGTTGCAATCAGTTCTCTTGTGAATTGGACAGAGAACTTGGAGATGAAGCAATTATCAGCCATCGGGGATTAATAGTAAAGTGTGAATGCCAAGCTGTATATGTTAGGGGCAGAATATGTTGCCTATAGAAAACAACAAAGAGCGTTTCTTACTATTAAGTGAGATTAAACGTAATGGCCTGATTTAATCACAAAGGCAGAATTAAATTCAGATGGCAACTTCAAAGTGGACACATGCACACAAGCTACTGCATACATTTACATATAGCTGGCATAGCTTGGCTTGCATCACAATAGGATAAAGTTTCTTTGGCCACTTAAACAATTTTCCATTCTTTGCCTTTCATTAACATTCACTGTATTTATCTCTAAATTGCTTTTGGTTAATAAGATGGTGCTAAGAGTTATATTTATTCATGGAAGTCTATGAATAATTCCTCCGAGTAAATTTTTAATTCCACAAGTTAAAAAAAAAAACAGCAGCAGAGGGTCAGCAAGAATAGAATAGCTGTAATCAGGTAGCTATAAAAAGCTGCAGTAACTACCTTACAGTCCTATTTTTCATCCCCAACCCAAGGTATCGATATTCTCCTACCCATCCAAGTCCAATAACTTCATGAAAAGGGTTTTCCTTTCACCCTGCATGTAGAACACCCATGTTTTAATGAATGGCTGGCTAGCTCTAAGGTTTTTTTAAATTAATTAAATGAGCTGTTTTCATCTTCTCCCTATGATATTCTGGGTGGCTTTCAAAGGTTAAAGTTATTTATGTCCACATTGAACTTCAGTTTGTCCAATGAATGTTCAGTTCTATCAATTAACGACCAACAACCTTGATCCTAAACACATTTGCATTGAAGTAATTTCCAGTTATTTAGCAGAAAGCATGTTTAAGATTGCCACCAAAGTGTACAAAGGTTCAGGCCGTTATATTTGTTCTTTAATTGGTTGAGTTGTTTGCCTAATGACTCATTAACTACAAAATAAACTCCTGAAATGATGGGTTTATGTGGCACATATGTTTTCAAATGAATAGCAAAAGGTTATGCTATGCACAATTCAAAAGAAGATGACTTTAACAGTCAGGCATATTTTGAAGAACATTTTATGATAAAGATGCTAAAGTCAGGGCTCTATGGGAAAAGCTTAGGTGGCCTTTACAAATCATGGTGCTGCTAAACGCTATGATCAATGAAAGAATCCCCAACAAATAAATACCGAAATATGGCAAACCCCCCACCCCAATAATAACTGCACAATGTCTAACTTAAAATAACAGGTGATAAACAACAACTTTGATCAGTACCAAACATCAACCCACAATTTACTGGTAAAAGTATAAGTCAATTAAGTGAAACCAAGTCTGTGTTAAAATGTGCAATATTAAGGATCAAAATATGCCAAACATAGTATGACAAACATTTTCCACAGCAGCCTATAGTATTTGATCCTGGAGCATGGTATTAGAAAGCACATGAGGGAGCAACCTTGTTGAAGCTGGAGCTGTTCGGTTTAGGCCACCTTAAATGTCCATGGAAGCAAGACTAGATATTATCAACCCTTTAACAATAAAGTGTCCAGCTAGTATTATGACCACAAAAGCAACAAAACCAGTCCCCCCTCAGACAAGTCAGATGTTGCTGCATGCTTTGGGAACCCTCCAGGTGTACAACCCAAAATAAGAAAAAGAACCCTTCAAATTCTCTGGAGGGGGAGATACTGTGGGGGGGGGGAGAGAATTTCCAAATGTCCCCCTCCTCCAGCTTGTTTCCCTCTAATAGTAAAGTTTATGGTTGAGTGCCTATCAGTAGAACAGCTAGGCTCACGACTTATGATTACCACAGGTATATATAAAATTTATATTTATGAAAAAGAACAATGCCTCCCCCACATACATACAAAATGTCCTGATTAGGACTGAGCCTGCTTTTTGGCCTATAGGAGTCATAGAAAGTTAAAGGTGCTAAACATCAGTTAAATGGAAAGGGGAAAGTGAGAGACGGGGAAACTGGTCTGCTCAATCTTCTAAGAGCTTACAGTGTCCTGGAGGAAAAGATATGGTTTGGGACAATTTTACCAGCTGCTTACCTATCTCCTGACAATTCTTCATGGCCCCTTTGCCCTCTTATGTAATGCAATCTAAATACGGATATTTTACTTTTTCATCATGTTCAGACAAATGTGCTGCTTCCGTAGCATCTGTAAACAATCCACAAAATGTACTTTGCCCATCCATGCTCCAGATTTAAGAAATTCTCTGTCCCGGTTGCTGATGAAGGGGCATGCATCACTCTTCTCAAAGTTATTTAGCAGCAGCTGCTCTACAGTTGGTGACCCTAGAGTGCCTCTTGTTAAAGCTGAATTCTTGGAAGTAGTGACAGTAGAGATGACAATAGGTTCAGAGCCAGTTAGTGAATTTTCTATCGCTGTATCTTCCTCTGCAGCCAATAAACTCTGAGTGGTGGTTTTGCTTTTGCCTGAGCTTTTGACAGTATGCAATCTCACATTTAATGTTTGCCAAATTCAAGATTGGCCGTGTCAACTAAGTACTCAAGTGCTGAAATAAAATTCCTTATTTATTTATTTATTTATTTATTTATAGTCCACCTTTCTCACTGAGACTAAACTCATAACAGTCCATACAAAGAAACATCTAGAAAGTACAGGGTAAAATCTTTACACTAAAAATTTGACCTTCTGACTAAAGATGCAATATTTGCATTTTTAATTTTATCTCTGCCAATTTTAACATACTTTCTATTTTAATAAATTATTATTCAAAATTGTAATCGCAACGTGTTGACTTTTTAAAAGGCTCCTAACACAGATTAGCATAAGAACACAGGTAATAGGACTCTCCCACCAATAAAATGTACATATCCTTAACTTGTTTTACCAGAGGGGACATAAAAGCAAGTATATTTCCATAGCATGAGTTTATCTGGTGCAGCTCTAGTCCCCAGATTTAAATAAACAAGTGACTGTGAAGCACCCTCAACCCATACAATTTTAGAGTTTATGAGGCTGAGTGATCTGTATACTTGATTGACATCTATGAAAGTGTGACTCAGTAGTATTTTTTAAAATTAAAATTTAATTTTCAAAGCAGAGCTCACTCTGTCAAACCTTATGATGCCTACACAAAAGCAGTGTCCTCTTCTTTCCCCATTAAATATGGTGCATCCTCGGGGATACTGATGGCTGTAAAGATGCCGTCCAAATCCTCTCACATCAAAAGGAGGACAATTTCAGAGGACAAAAGACTGAAGTATTAGTGGGATAGGTCACTAAACACTATCGACTACTGCTCTGGTTAGAGTGTTGGGGTCCTGCTAAGTAGTGCAGAATATGGAACAAAGTCTTAAACAGACCCGGTGCCTGCAGACACTGGATTTAGGGGACTATAGAATTTCAAGTACAAAAAGTGAATGCTTGAAAACCGGAGGCTGGAATGGTAAAGCCATTCACATTGTTTCTCAGGCAACAGAAGAGGAAGCATGCTAGTGATTGCATTTGACTCTCACCCAGGTAGTCTGCTGTTGGCCAATGAATTCCATAGCAAGGCACTGGCATACCCTAAGTATTTATTCTCTTACCTATCCACAAGGCTCATTTTTCATTCATTTTGATTTTTTTAAATTAAATTTGATCAGCAGTGGCTGTGGAGCTCAAAATTCAACAGAGGCCTGGAGCGAAAGACAAGACTGTCTGCAGAGGCTGCTGGAGTGGAGACCAGGCTCCTTATCTCAGATTAGCTACCAGAGGATAAACAGGAGTTGAGGGGCACTTTAAAAATTATCAGGGTTTTATTCCAGCATAAGCTTCCATGGACCAAAGCCCATTTCTTCAGATGCAATGTAGTGGGCCCTCACTAGGTATGAAAAATAAACAGATAGTAGGGGCAAAGACAGAGAGCCAGCATGGTGTAGTGGTTAAAACATTGGAGTAGGATCTGGGAAACGCAGGTTTGAATTCCCACTCTGCCGTGGATACTCGCTGGGCCAGTCATTCACTCTCAGCCTTAACTCTGGAAAGTATTTGGATGGGAGATCTCCAAGGAGTACCAGGGTCATGACACGGAGGCAGGTTGATGGCAAACCACCTCGTAACGTCTCTTGCCTTGAAAGCCCCACAGGGTTGCCATAAGTCAACTGTGATGGTTAAAAGGGGAGGGGCAAGGGGCTGTAAAATGCAGAAAGTGCAGGGTGAGATATGATGATGTAAAATTCAAATGTAAATCTAAAAAGTATAAAGTCTGTATAAGTGGCTGTACTTTTCAGCTTTACAGTTGGAATTTAATATAATTACATTTACCTTATACTTCCTACATTTCATGGTCCCTTTCCCTGATATTTCTTTTTTTGTACCTCAAATATAAATGTCTGCCTTTATTTCTTTTAAAGAAGTGGTCTCTAGTCCTCAAAAGCTTATGCTGGAAGAAATTTTTTTTCATCTTTGAAGTGCCATTAGATGCTTGTTTATTTTTTTCTGCATCATACTAACATGGCTACCCTTCTGAAATTATTACCATTGGATAATCATCCTGAGATTATCCTAACTCTGGGTTGCATCACCAGTTTAATAATATTTAGCAGATTAAAAATGCTTTCAAGTTTTTCAAAGCACTTCATATAATTATCTTGTAATCCTCACAACCATCTTGGAAAATAGGCCAGTATTGTTATTCTCCTAGTGGAGATTGGGTAGCTGAAGCTCAGAGAGCATGTGGTTTGTCTAAGCCTAAGGCCAACCAGTACATTTGAAAAAGAGGCAAGATTTCAATGGACTTCCTGACTCCTGACTTCAGACACCATACTGCACCAGGTCTCTTTGCTTCTGAGTTAACAAGGAAGTGGTTATTCTGCAAGATTGGGCACAGGAGCTGGCATCTCAAGATGATGAATCATGGCATGGAAAAAGTGGAAGAAGCTGAGGTGAGGGGTGGGCAAAGGCTTCCCAATAAGAACAAACTGAATGTAGCCACAATCATCAGACTTGCACCTCCCATTTGCTTCAGGGCGGTTGTCCACTTAATTTGTATTAAATGCCACATTGTCATGCATTTATCCACTTGTATGTTGTCTTATTAACTTAAATAACAACCATCACCCCGCTCTAAACTTTGTAGCATGATAGGTGGAGGCAGCCAATCAGAACAGTGGACAGTGGTTCTTTTAGGTTATCCAGGCTGTGTAACCGTGGTCTTGGTATTTTCTTTCCTGACGTTTCGCCAGAAGCTGTGGCAGGCATCTTCAGAGGAGTAACACTAAAGGACAGTGTCTCTGGTTCAAGCTCACTTTCCTTTTTTTGAATCCTATATTCCAGAGAGGAAAGGCATGATCAAGATTTTATTACACCAGACGTGAAATGCAAGTAAGGTTGCGAGAATCCCCAGCCATTTCACATCTGACCAGTATTCACCTTCAGAACAGTGTGTGTATGTAAAGTGCCATCAAGTTGCGACTGACTTACGGCACCCCCATAGGGTTTTTAAGGCAAGAGACCTTCAGAGGTGGTTTGCCATTGCTTTCCTCTGCATAGCAATACTGGACATCCTTGGTGTTCTGCCATCCAAGTACTAACCAGGACTGATCCTGCTTAGCTTCTGAGATCCGATGAGATCGGGCTGGCTTGGCCTATCCAAGTTGGGGGGGGGGTACGTTGGCTGTGGAGCATGGCATGGGGGCAGGAGGGTCTTCAGCCTTCCCTCCTTTCCTTCCCACATCACTTTCAACAGCAAAAAATGTTGGGGAGGGTCCTGTTTGTCCCTAGCAGGAGACTGGCAGAGAGCACTCTTCCTCGCTTTTCTAAAACTGGCACACCATCTTTAGATCAAGGTGGTAGGTCTAAAGCTCTGAACCTGACTTAGGAACGCTGTTTAATTAGGAGACCAAAACAGAATGCATATACCTTCCATGCTTCTAGATCTTGGCTACTCTGGATAATTGAAGAAGGAAAATATTCCAGATTTCTCTCACAGAGAATCCCTAGAACAGCCCCCTTTGGATATTTCAAGGCTTGCAGCAGTAGCAAGGGCCTGTCAATGTATATTCTTGATAAAGAAAAGATAACTATGTTATTAAAAAACAACAACATCAGAATACTAGGCAAGTTTAACAATTGCCTTATTAAGCAGCAGCAGAGTCTCCATTTCATGAATGGTTATTAACACAAAGGAGCACTTTCTTTTCCATCTGGCTTTGTTTCTGTAAATACAGTCTGAGCAACATCTTGATGGTTTCTCTCTCCCAATAGGTTGTTTCTGGTGTTTTGCCAAATCCGTCAAACAGAACCATCTGGGTTTGGGAAGGTTCTGCACTTCCCCAGGCCTGGCTCCATATGCACAGCTCCGCAGGCGTCCTCTTGCCCTCTCTCGGCCTGCTGTGAATCAAACTGATTGTTATTCAGGTGGGATGTCCCGGTCATGAACTGCACTAATCAAAAAACAAACTGCACCAAAACACTGAGGCTCACACGCTGGTAAAGGCCTCCCCCTGACCTCTGTTAACCAGCCCCTTCCAATGGAAGTGATTCAGGTTGTTCTCCTTCTGGATTTCTGCACCTTCCACAGTTACCAGACATCTGTGTAAATTCCCATCCAATCCCACCCCCCTTGTCCTGGGTAGTAAGGTCAGTAATGTTCAACAATTCGACGTGGGAAGTCTTACTGAGGAAGTACCAGGTCATAAATTTCACCCAACAAGAGCCACCTATCAAGTTTGGCCTTGTTAGGGTGCCTCCCAGATATTAATCACAATAAAGGCCACAGTTCCTGGAAAGAATGAAACAATGGCTGCAAAAAAAGGAGGTATTTTTCATTTCTTTCTATTGAATATTGATGGGTTCAAGTGGCATTTTGCATTAATAACAGCCTTGACATCAGCCAAACACCCTGGCTTTAAATTAGCTCACATAAGAATATGGAATGTACGTTATAGACCCATCACATAATTGCAGCTGTTGTAAGCAAACCCTTAAACTGTATATTTCGTTACCAATGCATCTGGATAGCAGTGGTCCATTGTGGAACCTTGAAACAGTTGTCAAACTTGGCTAAGCACCCGTGAATGGCTACTTCAATGGGACTGCCCCATCCTATTTGAATGCAAACTGCACACATTTCTATCCGATCTTCCAAATATTACTAAACTCAAGCAAAATGTACCAGTGAAATTATTCAAATTTAACAGTCAAAACATTTATTTTCTCAAAAGTTCACTGGAGTTAAATAATAAGCATTCATTATTGTGGTTAACCTCAGTGAGTGTTTGCAGCAGAGAAGCCTAAAACTGTATTCCTGTTCAGCAATAGAGAACACAGGTCCCTCATATTTAGGAGCCATCTCAATCTCTGTGGTCATCCATATGTAGGGTTGCCATGTCCCTCTTTGCCACTGGTGGGAGGTTTTGGGGGCGGAGCCTGAGGAGGGTGGCTTTTGGGGAGGGACTTCTTTTTTAAAAAATTTTTTTAATTATTTTCCATAATATCATATTCAAACATTTGAACGGTTAATAAAAATCATCAACAAAGAGGAAAAAAAGAAAATATAATATTGTTGAAAGTATAATTTGTCTTTAAGTAAAAATTGAAGCTTCTGCTTCACCACCCTCCATCTTATTATAAATTTATGTACTCTTTTGTATAAAAGTTCTAATCCAATAGTATTTTATATAATTAAATATAGTTTCTTGTTTACTATCAATTAAATTGTAATTAGGTACGATTTCATAACATAGATTCCATTATTTCAAATTAACCATACTATAGTAATTATTACTATTAATTATTAGACATTATTTATAATGGTAAAAATGGATTAGATCAATGAATAACCTTTAAGCGTTCCCATTTGAAATTCATTTTCACAGTAAACCCTCCACGCCTCCCATTCACCCATAAATTGTACATTGTCTTTTTGGTTTATCAATGCAGTACGTTTTGCCATTTCCATCAGTTTTAACATCTTTTGTATCCAGTCTTTTTTGTCTGGAATTTCCATTGTCTTCCTTCTTGCGAGGGCTCTTTAAGTTTTGGTAATGCTGGGGAAGCACTGTGTAAAGACCCAGATCTTTGGCGGGATCCAGACATTTACACTGAAGGAAATATATGTAAGCGACTTGGCAGGTTCCCAAAAGAGTGATCTTATAATATGGGTAGTTTAATACAGTCTATTTTACATGTTCGCCAAAGTAAAAGTATTCAATTCCATCTAATTAATATAAAAACGGGCTTTTTAGTTTTGAAATACCATCAAGTGTTTAGGATGCTCTAGCTCGGCAATAAAGCAGGAAGCAGGAAATGCACCGGAAATTGCAAAGTCGCGGACCTTCCGTCATCTCCTCTCGATGATCCAGGAATATAGGAATTATTTAGCAGCTGCACAAGGGAGACGCACTTCCGGTCCTATGATGTGCCTGTCCGCTCCGTTCTCGATGGTACTATTGCTTCGTGATTGGTTACCTTGAAGAGCAGCGAGTTATTTTTCCTGCTGTCTTCTGGTTCTCCAAGACAGGTCGCTTCCAGAGAAAACGTGGCTGGTGGACCTACTTAAGCCGGAAGAACATCACAGCTGGGGGGATGATTTTCATTCCCTCCCTCCCCTTCCAACGTCACTGTATCCGATTGGTAGTTACAATGTCTTTCAAAAGACCCGTTTGTTTTGTCTACCCACTGATCAAATTGATAGAGTTCCTGCCGGTTTATCTGATAGTTTTTCCATTAAAAAAGTTACTGGTACGATGGGTGGGGAGGCGCAGATTTCACAGATGATTTTATCTATCCTTCAGAACTTCTAAATCAAGGTAAGATCAAAAGAGTTCTTGTGACTTACTCAGATTTTGGAGGATGAGGTTTCCTTCCTTTATTATGGTTCTTTAGTTGGTAATAGATAGAGGAGATCAGAGCCTGGTGCCAAAGAAGTGTTGGTGGCAATGTAATATCCCCTCGATGCCCATGGGACAGTGTCCAAACCTCCGAGGGACTTAAAAAAGCTCCCTCAGAAGATATGGGAGTCAACACCGCTCTTCAGGGCTGCAGGGGTATTCCTGCTTCCCAGTCCACTAGTTAGGAACCAGGGTGGAGTGCTTTAATTCACCCCAAATTGCAACGTTTCTTGGATTCCCTCGGGAGGTTCCCAAGGAACGTGGTGCTGAGATCAGCTCTCTACAGGAAGTCGGGTTTGGGGAGGGACTTCAATGCCATAGAATCCAATGGCCAAAGCGGCCATTTTCTTCAGGAGAACTGATCTCTGTTGGCTGGAGATCAATTGTAATAGCAGGAGATCTCCAGCTACTACCTGGAGGTTGGCAACCCTATCCATATGTTGCTCTCCGATGGAGGGAATGCAACAAGCTGACTAGATAAATAAATCAGCTTGTTTCATTTTCAGGCCCAGGAGAAAGTCAGAAAGGTTTGATTAGGAAGAAAGCAAAGCAAAGTATAATTCTGAAATAGGTGAGTGTCTAAATCCTGATTCATACAAACAAATCCATCACTGGAATCCAAACCAGGTGACAGTTGCTCCAAGGCAAAGCACCAATGTGGACCTTTTGCCAATAGGATGCTTCGGCTTCTCTACTCTACTGCAAAGTGCAAACCATTTTCCTTGCTAGGTTGGAGTGGCACGGTGAAATAGACAAATCCAGACAGCAAGCAGTACATGTGAAGAACTCCTTGCCTGATGCGGCCTCCAGGCACAATGGCACCCACTTGCCTATTTCTTTGTGTAAATCAAGCCTGCACTTTCCTCTTCTTCTTTCTGAAGTCAGTTGAACACAATCAGGCCTCTAAACTTGGATGGTTTGTTCATTTTTATTCATAGTAGTTAATAAAGTCCCATCAGGGAGGCTAATGGTGAGAGATTTCTCTGATTGTGCAGAGACAGAGATATCTATCCTTTCAAGAGCAGCTCAGAACTCTGGCAAACAAAATGCCTACTTTTGTACATCTTTGGATAATGCACTCTCAATGCACTACAGCAATCATTTCCCACTGGATTTTCCTGTGTGAAACAGGAAAATCCAATTGCAATCAATTGCTGTAGTGTGTCGAGAGTGCATTATCCAACATATGTGAACCCTCTGTGTGTGTGCACGCAACATTCTAGATGCATGGCTGCTTCTGTAAAATTGCATTGGCTACTTATCCCTTCCCATAATCCAAGAGGTGAACCTGGGCATTTTTAATGCCATATATGGATGGTGTGTTACTAAATTCCATTTGCCTGTGTGTTCAGAGCAAATATCCCATGCTGTGATTTCCCATGCTGCATCTGGTTCAAAGAGAATGGAGGGAATTAAAACCATCCAAGTTTCAAAGAGTTTTAAAATCTATTTGGTCTCCCTAGCCTGGTTTAAAATGAATTGGGGTGTGTGTGTGTGAGAGAGAGAGAGAGAGATTGCGTGCTGTGTAGTGACAAAGATGTTGTAATTGTCTGGATAACTCTAATGCCAGTTGTTAAGATACAGGTTGCAGCAATCTCTTCATTGTGTTTGGTGTGATGTACAAAACAATATGTCTTGGTCATCTGAATGGCAAGCGGGTGTTAGAATATTCCTGGCACAGCTATAAAGCAAAGCTTTCCATAGCTAACTAGTTAAGGAATGTGGGTTAATGCAGCCTACCCTTTTTACCCCCACAGCTCTGTTTTTCTGGGGTTGGCAGTAACTGACACTTTTTCTTTTGCTTAATTAAGTTGTTCAGAAGAAAGCTGGTCAAACAGTTGCATCTACGTGGGGAGTCTTGCAATGAACAGAAAGCAGTGGGCGTTGCCAACATAAAAAGGGGGATTCTGTTATTGTTTGGGTGTAGACGGGTCATTTTTTCAAAGTTACTGCTGCTTGAGTGACCACAGGCCTTCTGCAGCAGCAACAGTGAAAGCGCATTCAGCTGTTTAAATGCAAGTACCTTGGGCTTTACAATATGGGGGGAGGGGAGAGTCAGCATCAAGAAACATTTTCTGTATCTTTTTTCAAAAGGCAGACACTGAATTCACTTAAATAATGATTGAGATAAGATTCAGCTGATCCATCTGAGCTCCATTCTAGTTAGCCCCCCAAAAATATGTGTGCGTGTATGCAACAGCTGAGTCCCCTGGCATTTATCAGTTAAAATGAAATGATTTCTTCTTCCTTTCCCACCATAGATGAAGACAAGAAAACCCCACAGGAAGAATTCAATTGGCTAAAATCCTGGCTTGCTGTATCTGGCAAAGCAACATCCAAAGTGTTGGTTAACTTGCCCCCCAAAAGCTGATTGTATTTTGTATTTTTAAATGCTAGATTCTTTTTTGGTTTTGTGAATTTATATCTGACTGATGCAATCTTTTGTGTAGTTTTTTCATTGTTTTATGCACAGTTCAATTTCAACAACAATTTGTCATTTTACAATCAAAGTAGCCAATTGACAACCACACTGTATGGAACAGACTGTGTATGTGCATGCATGCTCAAGCCCGCACATGTGTGTTCTTTCAAGGTTTTCTTTGTCTAATGGGGTTTGTCAAGAGTTCTCTCAGTGTCAATGGTCTTGTTGAAATTCCACGGGTAGTTTAACATCTGTCAGTGACCCTACAGTTCCGTTCGATGAGTATAGTCAAGAGCAGATGTGTCACTGAATTTAGCATTGTATTCAAGGAACAGAAGCACTGTTTCAAATTTATTCCTTTAGAATAGCTGAAAATTTTACATGATGACCTTATTATCTGCAAGTTTTGTGCCGAACTGAATTCTAAATTAGAAGTACAGTATATTGAATCAAATAATCTAATTATTGGATAATTTTATAATTGACAGTAACCTAAACAAATGGTGGGGCAGAATATCCTAATAGCTCTTTGGGAGTCATCATCAAGTTCCAAATAATGGGTGGGTCGTATGGAAAATATAGTTTATCTGTTTATCCATTTTTACCTCAACCTTCCTTCAAAGAGCTCTAGGTGGCATACAAAGCTCTCTCCAAGACCCCTGTGAGGTAGCTTAGGCTGAGAGAAAGTGACTGGCCCAAGGTCACCCAATAAGATTCATGGCTGAGCAGGGAGTTGAACTTGAGTTACCCATAGGAATAGCCTGGAATGCTGCAATGAACCTGGAAAAAGACCTCACAGTGGCCCCTTCCCCCCTCACTTGATGGAAGAAGGGACATAGCCAAAAGCCATTTGAACAGCTAGGGTAGGGTACCACCCCCACCCATCATGGCCAAAGAGCCAGCAGGAGAGGAAGGAATCCTGCTTTCTAGTCATTACCCTGGCAACCTTCTGGGATGGAGATAGGAGGCACGTGCACAGTTGCCAAGACTGAAGTTCTATCTCCTTCTCTTCTGCTGGAACCATTTCATTCCTGGCTACCACACAGGCATGCCTGAATCTTCTTTGGCCCTTCCAGTCCCAGGCAGTTGCCAGGGAACTATCTATAGCGGGCATCTTTCCCTCTTTGACTGCATTGAGTGGTGGTGGTGATCCTCCTCTAGCTAGTCAGGAGTTCCTTCTGCCTTTTTTTAATAAATATATATTTTTTATTTTCTTCATTTAACATATCAACAAATGAAACAATATCCAATACTAAAAAATAATTAAAAAACCAAATAATATTGCTAATTTAACAATAGATTGACTTCCCCCTCACCCTCTTCCATCTAGAAATAAATTGTATAAACTTTTGCTAACTGTACTAATCCCAATATTATTTTAATTAACAAGTTATTATCCTATCCAACATTATTAAATCATTACCTAATATAAAATTGATAAAAAGTATAGATAAGGGATTAGATCAAAGAGTATCCTTTAAACGGTCCCATTGAAAATTGATTTTCACAGTAAATTCTCCAAGCCTCCCATTCCCCCAAAAAGTGTACATTATCATTCTGGTTTATCAAAGCTGTAAGCTTCGCCATCTCAGTCCATTCCAGCATCTTTTTTATCCAGTCTTTTTTGTCTGGTATCTCCACAGTCTTCCATTTAGCTGCATAAATCAATCTTGCAGCCGTGGTGGCATATATCAAAAAAGTTCGGTGAGTAAAAATGGTATCTGGTATCATACTTAATAGCATCATTTCAGGTGTTTTAGGGATATTTTGTTGTAAGATCAACCTTATTTCATTATATATCGTCTCCCAAAATTTCTTAGCTTTTTCACAAATCCACCACATATGATAAAAAGACCCTATTTCTTTATTGCATTTCCAACAATTTGGTGACATTGAGGCAAACGATTTTGCTAATTTTTTCGGTGTTAAATACCATTTATACATCATTTTGTATATATTTTCTCTTAATGATTGCAAAGATATAAGTTTCAGATCTCTCGTCCAAAGCCTTTCCCATTTTTGTAACATTATATCATGGCCCAACATTTGTGCCCAGCTAATCATGGTAGGTTTTATTTGTTCTTTTTCACAATAAAGTTCTAACAATAGTTTATACATCTTAGATATAAGATGATCATTTGTATCCAGTAAAAGTTTCTGTAAAGTTGATTTAGTTTTTAAAATCCTGTTTTCATATCCTGTAAAAAGACCGAGTTTATTTGATGATACTGGAACCAAGATAGTAAATCTTTAACTTCTTCATATTCTCTTAGTGAACATTTTGTACCTTCCCATTTCAGAAGATCCTGATATATTACAAATTGAGCTGGTCTTAATGGGTGTAAAGTTAGCATTTCTTGTGGTGAACTCCATGACGGAGTTTTTGTTTCTAATAAATGTTTATATCTAATCCATATCGTATAAAGAGGCGATGTTGTTGAAATGATGCATGAGTTTTAATTTTATTGTACCACAAATAACCATGCCAACCACTTCTATTATCAAAACCCTCCAAGTCCAGTAAATGTGTATTATTTAAGTCCATTCAGTCTTTCAACCATACTAAAGCAGCCGCCTCAGCATATAGCTTAAAATTAGGAAGTGCAAGTCCACCTCTCTCTTTTGAATCCACCAAATCTTTAAATGCATTCCTTGGTTTTTTGCCTTGCCAGATGAAATTCAATAAATCTTTCTTCCAGGTATTAAAATACTTTACTTGGGATATTATAGGAAGATTCTGAAACAAAAATTATAGTCTTGGTAATACACTTGGTAATACATTTGTATTGTTGAAATGCGGCCAAGCAGGGACAGTTTCTTATTAGTCCAAATCATTATATCCTTCTTTATTTCTTCCCATAATTTGATATAGTTGTTAGTAATCAAATCCGCATTTTTTATAGAAATCCAAATGCCCAAGTATTTCACTTTAGTCGCTTTCTGCCAACATGTCGTAGCAATAAAATGTTGTTGTTCTATTCCGGAAAAATTCTTTTAAATCATTTGTGTTTTCTCTTGATTGATTTTAAATCCTGAAACATTACTATAAGAGTCCAATATCTCCTTCAATTTAAGTGCAGATTGATTAGGATCATCTAAAATCAATAATAGATCATCAGCAAATGCCCTCATTTTAAATTCCTTTGTTTATTTTTAGTCCATTTACATCCTTTGATTCATGAATTTTACAGCACAGGGACTCCAAAACCAAAATAAAAAGTAAAGGAAAAAGTGGACATCCTTGTCTCATCCCTTTTTGTATATTACATTCTCCTGACATTGATTCATTAACCAATATTTTTGCTTGCTGGTTGGTGTATATGGCATCTATACCTCTTCTAAATTTTTCTCCAAAATTCATTACTTCCAAAGTCTTTTTCATATAATCCCAGGAAACCTTTCTCAAAAGCTTTATCTGCATCTAGGAAGACAAAAGCTGCTTTATGTTGAATATTATGTTCATAGTACTCCAGGGCATCTAAAAGTATCCTGACATTGTCCTTAATTTGTCTTCCCGGAACAAAACCTGCTTGGTCTTCATGAATCAAATCTTTAATTAACTTTTTGATTCTAGCTGATAAAACAGAGGTATAAATTTTGTAATCTACATTCAACAATGAAATAGGTTTATAGTTAGTTACTTTTTCAGGATCTCTTCCAGACTTATGAATTAATGAAATAAAAGCATGCGACCATGTTTCAGGAGACATTCCTGTATCCATTATTGTATTACAAAGCATCAAAAATGGGTTCAACAAATACAGTTTAAAGGTGTGGTAAAACAAGGCAGTTATTCCATCTGAACCAGGGGTTTTATCTGTTTTTTGCTTATTAAAAGCTTCTTCTAGGTCCTCTGAAGAAATTGGATCATTGATGAATTTCTGTTGGGCTGATGATAATTTTTTAATATTTGTAGAATGTAAATTTTTTTCCATCTTTTTAATCGATATTTCATCTTTTTGGTATAATTTAGTATAAAAGGATACAAATTCGTTTTGAATGTCTATTGTAGTGTAAACAGGTCCTTTTGCTGTTTGTAATTTGGCTATAATTCTTTTTTTTTTTTAGAGTCCCTCAACTGAGTTGCCAAAAACTTACCAGGTTTATTTGCCTGTTCAAAGTATCTTTGTTTTGCACATTTCAAATTTTTATTCATTTCCTCAGAAACCACCATATTTAACTGGTGTTTAAGAGCATTTATCTTCCCTGAAATAATGCCTCTTTGATCTTCTTGTAATTCCAGAGTCAAATCTTGTTCAAATGCTGTATTCTTCTGGATCATAAATCCCCTAATCACCGCTTTAAAGGCATCCCATACTATATTTAAGGTGGTTTCTCCATTCATATTGATTTCAAAGTAATCTTTAATCAAGGTAGATAATTCCTCCAATATTTTCTCGTCTTTCAAAAGTTTATCATTCAACCTCCATCTGAATGCTTGTCGGTTATTCCACTCAAAAGAAATCAGATTATGGTCAGAAAAGGTTCTTGGTACAATGTGTATTTTACGCAATTGTGTAAAAATAGATTTACTTGCTCATATCATATCTATTCTGGAGTGTGAATCATGCCTTGCTGAATAAAAAGTAAATTCTTTAGCCATCGTGTTCATAGTTCTCCAGATGTCCTGTAATTCCAAATCGTCCATCATTTGAAAAAAGGTCTTTGAAAGAATTCTTTCTTTATCACCTTTAGCTTGGGTTTTAGCTTGAAGTACCATCGAGTTTTCTGGACACTCTAGGTCGGCAGATATACAGGAAGTAGGAAGTCGGCCGGAAACTGTGGAGCCGCGGACCTTCCGTCGTCCCCTTTCTGTAGTTTTTAGTGTCAAACATTTTAGTTGGTACACCAAGGGAACTCACTTCCGGTCCTGCGGTACCTCTGTCCTTCCCGTCTCCCTGTTATCAGCAGCCATCTTGCAGTGCAGTAGTGTTGTTTCCTAGAGGTCTTCCGGTACGTCAAAATGGATCTTGTAAACGTGGCTGGCGGACCTTCCTGGCCTGGAAAAAGTATTGTGACCAAGGGGTGGGAGGAGTTTATTTCTCCTTTCCCCTCAAACGTCACTCCATCTGATTGGTGATTGCCCTGTCTCTCAAAAAGTTCATTTGCTTAGTCTACCCACAGATCTGCTTGATAGAGTCCTTGCCATTTTATCTGATATCTTTTTTTAATAAAAAGGTTATTGTACAATGGGGGGGAGTGCGGAGTTCCCGGTTAATTCTGCCAATCAGTTCAGCCTTCTATTCCCAGTAAGATCAAAAGAATTCTTGTTACTCACTTAGATTTCGGAGGGTGAGGTATTTCTCATTAAAACAGTTCATAAGTTGGTTATAGGTAATGGAGGTCCAAGCCTGAGGCCACAGAGACGCTTGTGGCGATGCAATCTCCCCTCAATGCCAGCGGGACAACATCCACACCTCCGGGGGACTTAAAAAAGCTCCCTTGGAGAGTATGGGAGTCACACCACTTTCTTCGGGCTGCAGAGGAATTCCTGCATCCTGGTCCACTATTTAGAACCGGGTTGGTGTGCTAAAAGCACTCCAATTCAAAGTGTTTCTTGGATTCCCTTGGGAGCTCTCCCAAGGAACGTGTGCTGGGACCAGCTCGATTACTGGAAGTCAGGAGTTCCTCCTGCCTTAAGTCTGTCAGGAGGGGCTCTGTGTTGCAGTCCACACTAGCCAGGGAGGAGAGTCTCTGAAGCCAGCCAGCCATGCTCTAGTGGGCCTAGGTGGCAGCACCACAGCTGAGCACTGCAGTCAATGCTTCGGCTAGCCTCTGGCAGCTATGGCTCATCATCCTTGGCTAACACATGATAGCTGAAGATGCCTTGGATCACCAGGCTGTGCAGTGATGAGCTGCAGCTGTCAGAGGCGGCGAGAGGCAACAGCATGGCTAGCTGAAGCAAGAGGCACAATTCTGGGAGTAATAATGTGTTGGCCATGAATGGCTGCCTAGTCCAGCAGGGAGAGTAGAATGAAGCTAAGACTGTGTCAAAAACACATGGGCTACCACCAAATACCCCATGGAGGGAGGGGAAACAAAGCTGGGGGCCTTCTGGTCAGGGCAGGGGTCTCAGGATGACAAAGCCATCCAGGGCAGTGTCCCACTAGGAATTTTCCAATTTACTTTAATGGCCAGGCAACCTATAGTTTCCAAGTTGTAGTCTGGCATTTAAATCACTACACAACGTTGCTCACACTGGTATATATGGAAGGCTATGGGGAGGTGACTGGCATCCAGATGTGAGAATGGGATAGGGTTGTGCTTATCCATAAACTCGAACCAAAAATAAACCCGAAATTAGCCATTTCGGTAATTTTGGGGCTTCAGATTTACCGAAGACCGAAACCTGGGGGTCTGCCCGAAGCTGAATAAGCGATTCCTGAAAAAGCCGAATAATTATTTGGCTTTTTCAGGTTCGACTATTCGCCTTTGCTCAGAGGCATGGCTCTGTGCTTTCTCCCCTTTTTCTTTCTTTTTTAGACTGGCTTTGTTAGGGATTGTGTAACTTTTGAAGTTGGGATTGTGTAATCGGAGCCAACTTGGTCTGACCAGTCTTTCAGTGGGTTGATCTGGATCAAGCATAATGGTTTTTTAAAAGCCGGGGCTCACCAAGTCCTGTCCGGAGGGATATATCCTCCAACTAAAAAGAGCCAGCTTCAACAGATGCTGACCACCAGGCTTCCAAAGAAGACTCCCTCAGCCACGCAGATGAGCAATCTCCTTTAGCCCCCGTGGGTGAGACTTCGGCTGGCTCTGATCTCACCCCCTCCACCGAAAACCTGCTGTCAAACTGAAGGTCATCCCAAGTAGAGGCTTTATTTTCCCACACCATTACCATCTCTTGAAAGCAGACTTTGGTGACCATAACAAATGACTGTTCACAGGATATCATTTGGCACCAAAAGAAATGTTTTCTGTGCCTTATTTTTCTTGCATTTAAGCCTATTTCCTCAGTTTGGAAGCTAATTTGCATGGACTTCATGCTATGCGCCCCAGACATGAAGGGAGCCCCCAGACATTGAGGCACCAGCCTGTCAGTCGGATTTTCCCACCAGTCCTCAGCAACCCTGAACTTCTGAACCTAAAAATTGATGGACAGCTTGGCTCGCAAATGCCTAGAGGATGGGGGCGACCCCTTTGCGGGCCCATAAAATTGGACCCCCTGTCCCAAAGTTAACCAAACTTCAGTGACCATCCAAGGAGAGTCCCTTGCAGCCACTATGCAACTTTGGGACTCTACCTCCAAAAATGCCTCCAGAGGAGCTTCAAAAAATTCCCATAGACTATAATGGGCCCAAATTTTTGGTAAACCTGGAAATAATAATATTGGTCCTTTGGCCATTCATAGTGTGTGTGTGTGTGTGTTCTGGATCTATGTGCACCCCCCCCACTTGCTTGTGGGCTCTTTCCTGGAAACGCTGGTCATTTTCCTCTTCAGCGCTGCTTTCCCTGGATGTCCCTGCAAAACTGGTAACTATCACCCACAGCTGAAACCCTGTCCAACTTCCTCACTTTTCTCTTTTCCTCTGGCTGGAAACTAAGCATTGTCGCCCCCATCCATAAGAAGGGGAGCAAGACAGAGCCACAGAACTATAGACCCATAAGCCTGCTTGACATTGCAGCAAAGCTATACAGCAAACATCTGCTGCATAAATTGGAAGCGTGGGTGACCGAGAACCACATTCTGCACCCACACCAAGCAGGATTCAGAAAGGGATTCGGCACAGTAGATCATTGCCAAACACTCTACCAACTTGCTTTTTCAGGTGTAAATGGCCCAACCAAAGCACTATTTGTAGCATTTGTAGACCTGGCCACCACATTTGATTCCATCGACAGGGACCGTCTGTGGTCAAAATTATTAAGGAAAAAACATTGATAAATGGCTACTCTTTTTGTTGCGTGCGTTACATACGGACATCTATGCCCAAATTAGGGTGGGTATAACTGGCTCTTTAACCAACAAAATTCCAATCTGTAAGGGAGTGAAACAGGTGTGTGTTTTGGCCCCCTTGTTATTCAATTTGTTTAGAAACAATATTGTTGAAAGGCTGTCAGGTCCACATTTTGTTTCACCCTCACTCGTACATCAAAAAATCTCAGTCCTATATTACGCGGACTATATGGCCCTAATCTCCCTTACCAAAGTTGGCTTGAGAAGGTTGCTGCAACAACTGGGAACGTACCGCAAGGAAGAGGCCCTTAATATTAACTATGAGAAGACAAAAGTCATGGTCTTCAGGAAAAAGCCCAAAATATCATCTTGGAGTATACTTGGCAACTTAATCAAGCAGTATAGCTCCTTTAAATACCTCGGAGTTACATTTAAGGAGACCCTCAACTGGAATGTGCACCTAGCAACATCTAGGGCCTCTGCATTAAGGTTAGTGGGGTCTATTTTACATTTTTTCTACACCAAGGGAGGTTTTCTTATAGACCCTGTCCTAAAACTATACAAAAGCAAGGTCATACCACATCTCCTCTATGGAGTGGAAGTATGGGGCTGGAAAGATGATATTCTTATCAGTCTAGAATCAATCCAAAATCACTTTCTCAGGCGTATCCTAGCTCTCCCCAAGGGGATTCCCGCTGCCCTAATGAGGGCCGAAACAGGTCTTCCCTCGCTCAGGGTGCGTGTATACCTAGCGGTATTAAAATTATGGGGGAAAAACAAAATAGCTAGAACAAAATCGTTTAGCAGTCAATCATTCAACATCATGCTAATGAAAGATCCATCACGCCTTAATTTCTTAAATAAGATATTATCTCAGTACTCAATTCCAGATGACCTTTTAGGGCTATCAGCAGATTTTCCCCAACTTAAAGACTGGGTCTACAAACTAGATGCCCTGATGGACAGAACACAGATTCTGAAATCGGGAACTGCTCCTTGGTTTAAACTTTTCAAAACTGATCATCTTAGTCAAAACTGACTTATTTAGTCAATATACCAAACCCCAAGCTTAGAGCAGCCTTTACATCCCTGCGGTTTCAAACAATGCCAACGGCTGTACTGTCCGGGCGTTATTGCAGAATTCCAAAAGACCAACGTTTTTGCATCTGTGTAACATCTGCTATAGAGGATTTATACCACTACTTATTTGAATGACCTCTATATGTGGAACCCAGGGCTAAATTTCTTGCTGGGTTGGTTTCTGGCCTAAATACCTGTCCTAGAGCCGAGAAACTAGTATTTTTGTTAAAAGATACAAATGGGTTTGTCTCTTATAGTACTGCCCTTTATGCTCCGGCAGCAAAGAAAATAAGGGCCAATATGGCTGCTAAGGGAGTAGATCCTTCAAGTTGATTTTAATGGTTGCTAGGCCCCATTGTCCGATTGGGACACCACCACAATTTTTAGCTATTATTTTGTTGTTTTGTATGCATCATTTTAGCAAAGTTTTATTATGTATATTTATTATTAATCCAGTATGCTATTAATCTAATATTTTATTATGTATTTGTGGTATCCTTGATATGTTTGTAATGGCCCATGGCTAAATGCAAATAAAACCATTCATTCACTGTAGTCAGCTTTTGTATGCTTTCTGTGCATATATTCATTGCTTAAAATATATTTATTGTTTTTCTATGTCTATTCTTTAATGAAATCATATTTTAATTATACAGCCACCTGCTCATTTGAGAGTTTTCAACCAGGACTATCCTGGTATACATAGGTTATCAATCAAATCCCCTCTCGCTTTATGTCTCAAGCTAATTCCCCCAACTAAAGTGGAGGCTGCCTACTTAGGGTAACAGATTAATGGTAGATCACATAGGCATAACTCAGCATGTCTGAATAGCATGAGTCAACACATGTGTTTTCAGAGTGCAGACATAGGGAGACAGCCCAGTGGAAAACTCTTTAAGTTTATTTGAGTGTGCATGATTTTCTGTGTGCTTAGAATCATAGAATCATAGAATTGGAAGGGACCACCAGGGTCATCAAGTCCAACCCCCTGCACAATGCAGGAAATTCACAACTACCTCTCCCCCGCACACCCCTAGTAACCAGAAGATGGCCAAGATGCCCTCCCTTTCATCATCTGCCTAAGGTCACAGAATCAGCATTGCTGACAGATGGCCATCTAACCTCTTCTTAAAAACCTCCATGGAAGGAGAGCTTACCACCTCCTGAGGAAGCCTATTCCACTGAGGAACTGCTGTAACAGAAAATTCTTCCTAATGTCTAGACGGAAACAGCTTGATGCTGTAAGAGCGACTATCAGGATTGAGAATCTTTCTCCCCTTTTCACCTCCTAAGATTGTGTTGTTTAGCCACACTTACTACTCCACAAGTCTGTGCAAACAGCTTTGAGGAATAGTAGATTGCAAAGGGGCAACACAGTGCTTTCCCCTTTTGTCCCATCTTGGGTCTATCCTGGGTGGATCTTTGGTGCAGCAGAAAAGTGCTTTGATAGGGTAGGAATCCCTTTAGAATGGCTGCAAGCCACCATATTGAGTTGCAAGGTAGTAGGAGGGAGTTTTTAATGCTTTAGCTTTAGTTCCCCAAGGTTCATACCCTTGGGAAGAACAGCTTGGAGCATCCACCGTGGTGCCAGGCTAGTTAGGGTTTGCAAGCTTTTCCCAGACTGTGGAGCAAGGTACCCCTCCCCTCCAAAAAACTTAGGATTTTGGACCAGGTTTGCTCAGTTTGGTTCTTGAACCTCTTTCCCCCGCCGCTCTGACACCCCTGGGTGACAGCTGTAAGTTCAAGAGAGTTCGTTTTCCCCCTTGCAACCCTACTGGATAGTAGAACCAAGGTTATTTAGGATTTAGGCAATCCTTCCTCATCCCTAAGCTAATGTCCCTCGTTTAGGTCCACAGTTAGGGATTAACTAATCGTGGTGTGCAGTCCCATGAAGGACCCTCCAGAGTTGAACAGCAACCCAGAGGCAGTAGGAACTCTTGGCCAGGAAAAAAAATGTCTACTCTTGCCTAAACTCTTCTAGTGGTGTGAAAATATTCAAGCACAGCCCCAGCTTGGACAAGTTAGAGAAATGCATGGTCAAGAAAGGCCTAAACCCATGGGAGTTGGGCTCCTTTAAAGGCCCAAGCTTTGCACTGAACTCTCTCAAATCTTTGTCTGGAATGGTGTCTGAAGGAACCAGACCTCCTGTTTATGTTCTTTGGCCATGCACAGAAAATTTTGAAATAAAATTTCAGGCAAAAAAACACCTTCTGCGATTGGCCAAAGAGCAAAGTTGCCCCTAACCTGGAATCCTATTGCGACTCTAACTTTCTGCCCCCACTCCCACCACTACCCCTTTAGGTTGTTGCAATCCACATGGACTGCAGCAGCCTAGCAAAAATGTAATTCAAAAATGCATTGCAGCCATTGCCCAACTAGGAAATCTCCAGCAAGCTCTCCTATTTGTCCCTTCAGGATGCCTCTCCCCCTCCCTCCTGCTGCCCTGGAAACCAGCCAAAGGGCAGAAAGGGGGCAACGGGACATTTTTCCTTCCAGAGCAATCCAGCAAGGGGGGCACCTTTGCCAGCCCAACAGAACCTACCTAGAAGCCCAGCAGAGCACCAGCCAAGGAAAGCTTAAAGTGGGGGTTAAAATGTAAAATCCAATTGCCAGCCTTGCAAAAGGGGTTTACATTTTTTTTTAATTTCCCCTGCGCCTTACATGGGCCACGGGAAAGCCAAAAAGCTAAAAAAAGCCAAGGGGGGGGGGCTTTTTGGATTTTGGTTTTAGTCTCCATTCAAATTGCTGCTTTGTTTGTTTGTTTGTTTGTTTGTTTGTTTGGTTTGGCATGTTTGAATGCACACCCCTAGTCATAACATATCTGTGTCTCATAGGGCAGAAAGTAATACAGTTATTTGCCCTTGACTGTTCCAGACATCTGGAGGGTAAAGTTGAAGTGATAGCAAATCAAGGTAGCAAAAATACTAACCAAACTGTTTTTATGTTTTAAGCAATGGTTCTACTGTACTAACTATTCACAAACATAACCCAGACAGTTTTTCTAGCTGGTAAAACAACCATTTGACAAATAGCTAAAGGTGTATCCAATGAATAAACTCTGAATTATGACAAATGGTTAAAGATTTAACATCTAGCACTGTGTAGTATTATAAGGTGTCAAATTGTTCCGATAGCACTTCAGCCTAGAGCCTCTCTTTCTTGGCTGGCTGATGCAAATCACATGCAGATTTTATGCAGTTCATACAGTGTTTGTTTCTTTCAAGACCCATGTTCCAGCTGTTCAATTTGCTCAAATGTGCTTGCATATTTTGTAACAACTCAACTAATAGGATGCCTTTACTCCCAGGAAAACAGAAGGCCTTCCTTGACATAGGCAACCCAGCAAGAGTTCAGACACTGAAACTAAGGCCCACAAGACAGACCGTAGGGTTCACAAGGGCTGGACAGAAGCCATTTCAATATTCCTGGTACTCGCAGTTCCACATGGAGCTTTGTTGCTCTTCAGGACAAAGACAGCAGTTTCTTTTAGACCCATATTCTGCTGACGAACACATAATAAACTGACAGAGACCAAGCAACATTTCAAAACCCTGGTTACAGAGGAGGTATTGCATAGAAGGACCGGGGATGGTCACTTTCTGCAGGTGTTCATCCAGTGCCCCTTCATTTACATATATTTGCATGCTGTCAAACAGCCAGCTGACAGCATCTCTGAAAAGGTCTGGACTGAGCCCAAACCTGTCAGTGACTTTCTCCTTGCCAGTCAAGGTTGGCTATGGATGCAATTACAGAGAGAAAGGAAAAACTTTTGACATTGCAGAGAAAGGAAGAGTCACTAATGGGATGGGGCAGTAGAGAAAAAACACAGGTGGCTACCTAAAAGCAACAAATCTAACAAAAAAGTATTATATAGTAAAAGTAATGCTCTTATCTTTGCTTGTATACAAAAAAAAATTCTCTGTGGGCCAGTGTTTGCAAACGTAGAGCACATGAGTTTGCACATACTATGTCCCAAATGAAAGGGAGTCTTATAAAAAGTAGTTAACGGAGATACGTTTATTGTACAAATTCATAGCCTAATCGTGTTTGCTGTTTTTCAGTTATATTACTGGCCCATGACACACCAGTATGGTCAGAATGGAATATTGTTGTAGAACTGATTTAGTTTGTAATACTAAAATGAAGTGCTGGTTTCACCTTTCGACCTATCTTACTTTAGACATGTAATGGCATATTGTGGTTATTTGATAAGAAGTAAAAGACATTCTATAGTTGCTCTGAGGCACCATCACCTTCATACATCACATACTCCAGGGATAAATGCTGGAAATGAAAACAGGTTTGGGGGCCAAGCTTTACCATAAATGAAACCTTGATATGACTGATGCAAATTGAAGTAGAATGAAACTGAAATGTAGGCTATAAATTAAATTATTCATTGTTTTGTTCAAAATTATCACTGTGACATCAGCTTTCTGGACTGTGTCTAGACCATCTTTTCTAATGAGAGTTCTGCAGTCTAAGTTTTTAAGAACTTCATGGGTATGACACAAACTCTCTCTCTCTCACACACACACACACACACACACACACATTCAAGAAAGCTGCTTAATATGCTCCCAGACCATGTAACATGATGATCTGTATTTGTTTGTTTGTTTGTTTGTCTGTTTGTTAGGGCTGTTGATTCGGTTCGGCCCAAACTGAAAATCAGCCGAATTTCCCTTGATTCGGCAGTTTTTAGTTCGGGACGAACTGAACTCAAAACTGGTGGGCAACCGGGGAGCCGAATTCAGCGAGTTCGGGAGTTCACGAATAAATCCGGCAAATTCGGGGCATCAGTAAGCAGCACAACCGTCAGTAGGCAGCATTCTCCTCCCCTGGCCAATCGATGGCCAAGCTGGGTCTCCTTCTGGCCAATCAGTCAGGATTGAATACTGGAGGAATCAGCTGATGTGCGGCCCGGCCGGGGAGAGAGAGAGAGGGAAATCCTCCTGTGAGGGGGGTGGTGCTTGTGCACATTCACTCCTTTCCGTGGCTGCAGGGGTGCATTTGTGAGGGTACAGACCCCAAACTTTCAGCGGAGATTCAGACAAGCCTTCTTAAGAGACCACCCAAGTTTTGTAAACATTGGGTGAGGGGGTCCCGAGATATGGGCTCCCCCTTTTTTCTTTCCATGGCTGCAGGGGGCGCATTTTTGGTGGTACAGACCCCAAACTTTCAACGGAGCTTCAGATGGGCCTTCTTAAGAGACCCCCCAAGTTTTGTAAACATTGGGTCAGAGCCCCCCGAGATATGGGCTCCACCCCTTTTTCCTCTCCCCCCTTTTCCATTTCCGTGGCTGCAGGGGGTGCTTTTTGGTGGGTGCAGCCCCCAAACTTTCAGCATAGCTTCAGACAATCCTTCTTAAGAGACCACCCAAATTTTGTAAAGATGGGTTCAGTGGGGGCAGAAATATCGGCTCCCCCCTTTTCTCTTTCCGTGGCTGCAGGGAGCGCATTTTTGGGTGTGCCGACCCCAAACTTTCAGCGGAGCTTCAGACAAGGCTTCTTAAGAGACCACCCAAGTTTTGTAAACATTGGGTCAGGGGCCCCCAAGATATGGGCTTTCCCCTTTTCCCTATTGGGATGAATGGATCACCCTCGAGAGATGCATACATATGGATCTCATATTGGATACAAATGGAATCATATTGGATTACCCAGCCTCCCAGCCCCTCCTGATGGAACAGAAGACAGCCACAGTAAGACCCCTTTGGGGGCTTTAATCTATAATTTTTCCTTTCTGTGTGTGTGGGGGGGGAAGCAGAGTCTGTGTGTGTGGGGGGAGGGAGCAGTTTCTTTGGGTGGGGGGGAGCCAAAGGGGGCTTTTGCCGGTTCTGCCTGGGGTGTGTGTTCCCCCTCCAGTCTCTCTCTCCCTGGTTTGAGGGGGGGCTTCAGTTTTGTGTCTTCAGGTTTTCCCTCATTCATAAGATCAGTTAGGTTATTTTGATGCTTGCTCAAAACTGGTTTTCAAATGGTGACTTAAAGAATGCATCTGCCTGGTCCCAAGTCCAATGCAAAAGGAGAAATTCCACCCCTTCCTGCTCATTATGCATAGCTAGCTGCCTCTGTCCCTTTCCATGGTTTGCAAACTCCCAGGTGTCAGGTGTTGCTTTGCACTGTTGCAAAGGTGTTGCATTGTGTGCTTGTGTTGCTTTGCAGTTGTATTGCTTTGCAAATTTTTTCACACCTGCCCCGCCCTTGCTCTCAGCTGTTTGTCGGGGCTGGGAGCTTTGTGCGTGGGCGGCAAGCTCTGCTCGGAGATACACATTAAGGGTGGGGGGACCCCTTTTGGGGCCCATATCTCAGCCCCCCCGACCCAATCTTTACAAAACTTGGGGGGTCTTTCAAGAAGCGTTCTTTGAAGCTCCTCTGAAAGTTTGGAACCTTTACCCCCAAAAATGCCCCCCAGAGCCGTGGAAAGGCACGGATGTGTTTTTATTCAGCCGAATTTTTTCCCCGAACTTTGAATTCCTGCCGAATTGCATGGACCCGAAGCAGGGGAGTTCGGACTTCGGCATATCCTGAATCTAAACAGGCCAAATTCAGCCGAATCCGAACTATACCGAATTTTTTTTAATTCAACAGCCCTAGTTTGTGTCCCACCCTTAATCCCCAGCCAAAGGCCGGGCTCAGGACAGCTAACAGCATCACATAAAACCACAATACACATAATTTATAAATGTATAACTGTTTAAAACAATTTAAACGAATCAATTTGTAACTAAAACACTGGCACATAACATTAGGCATAGGGCCATTGCACACCTGGAAAACCAAATAGAACACCTATGCTGAAACTCACAATAGTACAAAAGAAAAGAAAACAGCACGATGAACCTGGAAAACCAGTCGGGGGGCCCTGGATATTCATGATCTGTATAAAAAAGAAGGGGGTGGTTGGGAGGCCAGCTCTGATGAAAACCGTAGCTGAACAAAGATGGCAGAGTGCAAACCTCTGCTTTGAGCCTGGTGATGGATATCTGGAAGCTGGGAACTTCAAGAGATCAGGAGACAAAGATCACTTTCCCATGTACCTACACCAGAACAGTGCCTATACCAGTACAGAATAGTTGCCTTCAGACCTGGGAACACACATTGGTTAGAGAGAAAATCTTCACAAATTCTCAATTGCACATGGGCAATTACCGTACTGCAGCAATCATACTGCTGCTGATGAAGATGTCATAAAAGTAGCTTATTGGATTTTAACCAGAGTAAGATGACTAGACATGATTGTACACCATATTTATAAATAAAAATATTACATATTTTCAAAGCCCACGGCTCTTCCCTGGTTTGTTTTGCACAGTCTTACAACGACATGAACATTTAATAGTTCATGTTTAAACAGTGGTGGGCACTAGAGTTTCATGAGCAAGAGACAATCAGTTCTGTTTATTCCCAAACAATGATGAGACTGTTTTGCTCTGGACTGCAAGCGACTGAGCCATCTGGCCCATATCTTCACAGTAAAACATTGTCTGTGACACAAAAATGATTGCATCCACAGGACAAACTAATGTGACCTCCAAAGAAAGGCTTCCTCTGAAGCTATGATATCATACTGCATAGGAGACACCAGCACAATTGAATCTGGTCACCAAGGGCACAAGTGAGATAGGACTATTTAAATTGAATTTTATAGGAGGCTTATTGTCCTCTGTGGCAAATCATCTAGATCCGTCGACAGCATTGAAACATCTTTTTTCATTCACTCTTAAGGCAACAGTGCAGTTCTGTTGTGCATTGGCAGTCGTCTTTAGCTTGTGCTGGGTCCAGGAAGTACACATCCATTGGCAGAAGCAGCACCTGCAAGCTTTTCTTCCAAAAGTGTTTTACTGATGGTTTACCACCTGCACCAGCCTTTTTTCTTGCTATCCCAGAAACAAGCAGCCCTTTCTCCTCATTGCCAACTGGGATGGCCAAAGCCTGCCACAGCCTTACAAATAGTTTCTTAGCTTAAGAAGTCACACACAATGTTCCTCTACCTGAATGGCTGTTTCATGAGGGAGGGGAAGGGGGGAGAAACCCCAAAGAAAGGCCTATCTCAGTGAAATAAATGTCACTCTCTAAATAAGGTCAATTTATCTTTGCAGATACAATGCTTGTTTTATGGAACCCTTTTAAGAAAAAATTAGTTAAAAGGAATTACAAATCTAATTAAAGACTGATCCTTTTAATGAAGACTGTGCCACCAATGGAGTGCTGACTGGTGGGAATACTACTTGTGTTTACCATTCGAACTAAACTATCATCTCTTTCATGATACTAAATGTTGCAGGTTTGCTGAAAGTTTATTAGAAATGGAAAATAAAACAGGAATCCAGGGGCATATTAAAGACTAACAAAGTTACTCTAAGGAAATCTGTTCTCAGTCTTCTATTTTATTTTGCTGCTACAGACCAACGTGGCTGCGCATCTGGAATTATTAGAAATGGCTTTCAGTCCAGTAGTTTTAACTAGTGGAATATGCCTATTCTAAAAAGTTAAACATTGTGCAAATAATTATTTCTACGAATTACAATGAAGAACCTTATTAGTTTAAAACCTGAGTTGATAATGTATTAACAGAGGTTAATAGATTGTGTTACTATATTATTTAATCCATGGCACCACTCCATGGCCTTTCCCAAGTCTTTTCCCTTTCTTCTGAGGTCAGTGTAGAATAGTCAGTTTGTCATAGGGTTGTGCAAAAAACTCCAAATTTGGTAAATTTTGGGTTTGGGTTTATTGGGTCCAATTTTTTTTGGTAAACCCAAAATAAGCTACCCATACCAGTAAATGGGTATTCGTCTTTATGTGCGGGTTTACAAAAAAAAAAAAAAATTGGGTCCATTATGGTCTATGAGATTTTCTTAAAGCTCCCATGCATGCATTTTTGGAGGTAGAGTTCCCAAATTTTCAGGGTAGCTTCAGGGACTCTCCTTGCACAAACCCCGAGGTTTGGTGAAGATTGGGCCAGGGGAACCAATTTTATGACCCCCCCAAAGAAGTCACCCCCATTCCCCATAGGAAAACATTGCAGAGTTCACAATATTTTCCTATGGAGAATGGGGGCTACCACAATCCTACACTATGCTCAGGATGGGGGCCAAACACCAGCACTCAGGCAAGCTCTGGTGGTACATGCCCAACAAATACCATGTCCAGCCACACGATGCCAGGTAGCTGGAGGTCTGGGGACATTGCTGCCAGCCCAAATGTAGTGCCAAGCCAATCCAATGCACAGGGCAAAATCCAACAACAACCAGGCCCGCAACAAAGATACATACCCACACTTTTCCCTTAGAAGGAAGGCCCCAGAGGGAGGGGGTTCTTTAGGCACCCAGATCCTCATCTCTCTGCAATCTCGCACATCATCACAGCCCATGAGGTGGATACTGTGATGCTGTGGCTGCCTTTCACCGTCCCTGGCTCTCCTCTTCCCACCTCCCACACCTGCAAAGAAGAAAGTTGGGGGGGGGGGGAAAGACTTGAATAGCTTCGTTATTGTTGTGGCTGTGTAAAGTTTAAAATGATGACCCCTATCCTACTGTGTCCTTTTCATCTCTGAAGAGATGAAGAACAGTTTTGGTGCAGCTGCATTAATCTTAGCATGGAAATTTGGTGTGGGTTGCATATCCAAGGGGCTGAGCGAGCCATGAACCACGTTCAACATTCCCCTGTGCCACACAGCCATGAAGTGTCAATGGAGGCCTCGGTGTGCATGCCGGTGGGTTCAGGGTGGCATTAGAGGTTGGCGAGGGGACCACCAATCAGATTGGAAATCTGACCGGCCACTTCTTTCTAATTTTGACTTTTTTATTCTGGGAAGAGCGTTTCACCCCAACTTGCCAAGACAGACCCTGAGGGGATGCAGGCACAAGTATGTGCTCACCTCAGTCACCCTCAAAGTCCAGAACTGGAAAGTTGAACAGAGGCAAGTTGACCTTGAGGAAGACCAACTGCTCTGCATGCCAGGGTGCCATGTGTGAGTGATGTGGGCTGAGGGTGTCGCCCAGATGTGAAAAAATGCACTCACTGGATGTTCAACGGAGGGCAAGAGAGGAGCTTCTGGGCCACTAGAGAGAGGTCCAGCCAAACCGACTCCTTCATAGTCCTGTAGTTCAGCAGACTCTGGGACTGCAACTTGTAGGGCTCTGAAAGATACTTCCTCACCATTGCAGCTGCTCTATCCTTTCTCATATGCCTCATCCTCCCAGAGGGGCCAAGTGCCCGTCCAATGAGCTCCATCTCCAGGCTCATCTCAGCCGTTGCCCTGGGGGGAACATGGGGGACAAGCAGCAGAGGAGCTACTTGGGCTCCCCACCTCCTCTTCTACTGGCAAGGTCCCCCCCTTTTTTTCACATGCTCAATGTTCAACACAACTTTGCTCCAGCACTCCATATATAATTGATTGATTGCAATGTTAGGGAAGGATGAGGCTTGAAGTTTATTTCTGGAACTTCATTTGTTTTACCCATATTCAAACTCAGCATCTATTTTGAAGCCCAAGGACAGGGTTGAAATGACCTCCCAACTCTGAGAAGTCTCCAGAATCTGTACAAGATGCACAAAAGACATAACTCCCCAGCTGTGGCTTTTCTTATTATTGCACATTCTGAACAACATCAGGACCGGATGCCATATGCCCCACTAAACAACTCTTAAAATCCCTCTTAGGGTATGGCATTAGCAACCTTATGTGCTAAGGGAAACCTCTAGAAGCAACTGCATAATACAGTGCATGCAATTTTATTTAACTTCTCTTCTATACTACTTTTCCCTGCTCTCAAAATGGCTACCAATAATATAACAATCTCATAATCTAAAAGCTGAACAGCTGAGGTGAAGCTAATGAAAAGCCAGGGGCCTAACACACCAACAATTTACAGCATATTATCATCGTGCTTGGTGTGTGTATTTTGGATGCGTATTCTTCATTTCTGATCGCACTGTGCCTGTTAAGACTGCTCCCAAGACGGTTTATCGTCATATCGTCATATCACACCTCCAAAGTAATAGTCCGAAAAGTTGAGAGGAGGAGCGTGGGGGAGCACTGAGTCATGTCTACGTCGCTGATGCTTCCCCGCCTCCCCTCCCCCTTTTTTTTCCACGCATGCGCAATATCATTGATTGAAGGAGCGCTGTACGCCATTAAGAATTGCCTCATTTGCATGGCAGGAAAACCCTAATCACAACCTATGCAGGCATTCCCCCCCCAAAAAAAAAAAAACCAAAAAGAGCCATTCCTTGCACAGTGCTAATCACAGAGCTGCTGTCTTTTCGGGCATTGGTCCAACTATCTTGCATTTTTTCGTTGGGACGAGCACATTAAAAAAAAAATTGAGAGCAGGGAGGCACGCTCAACCCCGGCAGCGGGAGAAAGAGAGGAACAGGCGGGGAGAAACTTTGTGCCGGCAGGAGAGCCCTGACTTGTGTGTGTGTGTGTGTGTGTGTGTGTGAGCTCTCTCTATCCCTCAGTCTCTCTCCCTTCCTCCTCCTGCTGCTTCCCCCTCCCCTATCTGCCGCTCGCAGCAATTTCGCTACTTTTCCAGCCCTCATCCTCCTCTGCATTCCTTCCCCCTCAAGCGCACGAACCGTTTACAAAATCCACTTCAAGGACATTCCATATGAGGGAAATGTTTGATTGCGACCCTGCACAAATAAAAATGGTTGATCTAATGTTCCAACGTTCCCATGTTCCGTTGTAAGACCACAAGCACTTATGGGGGGGTTAAGTAACAATAATGATTGGTGGATGCAAATGGGAGGGAAGGGGGAAAGTGGGAGGGGAAGAGAAAAGCTTTTCATTGGGTGTTGCAAAAAGAGGGGAGGAGAACTGAATAGCGTATGTAACTGAATGCACCCCTTGGATTGCCGGTTTTGAAACGACATAACGAAATACATCGTAGTATAGGCGTTTTGAGGAAAAAACAGATGTCTGGCGCTTCCAAAGCATTTCCAAGCAGAAATGGGAGGTCTCAGGTGCGATCTAACCTGGATAACACTTTTTTAAAACGTAGTATATACTGAGTGTGTTAGGCCCCCCAGAATCCTATTTACAGGAAGATTTTACAATCTTTACAAAAGTTCAAGAACCACCAGGAATCACTGGTTGGAGTTCCCCAGGGGCCATCATCAAAGCAGCTGTAGGCCTGTCAGTTTGAGTTTGAGCCTCTTGAAATGACAGCATCGTGGTCCTGGAGTGTGGACACATTTATAAAGCAATGTTAAGTAGCATTATACCCTTCTAAATCCATTGAAATAAATCAGCTTAAAAGGATAACTGCTTTGGACTGCACGGATAGTGTAAGAGAGAGTGGTTCTGGCATTGGTTACCAAATCAGAAAGGGCTTTAAAGGTTAAAAAATCCAGCTCTTGGAACTGAGCTTGGAAACAGTTTGGGAACCAGTATAACTGGCACAGAACAGATTTATCTGGGATCGTTGCCCAACCCCAGATAAAAGGCAATGCACTGCATCAATGTAAGCATATGGGTGGTATTCAAGGGTAGCCCCACATACAGCACATTACTGCTTTAATGAGTATGGGAGAGTTCAACATGTGCAATAGGCATGAGCCCCCCCTACCCCACAGTACAAATAAATTCTGAATTTGTTATGGGGCCCAGAATTTTAATCCTGTTTTTTTAATACGGTTTTTTTTTTTAATCGCTTATGCTGTGCAAATAGGATTGAAAAGGATTGCATAAGATCTCAGGGGTGGGGGAGGTCTTCAGTATGCTAAAGAACTCAGTGCAGGCACTTCTTGATTAGATGATGCTACTGAAACGAAGTAGATTTTTTAAAATAAAATAAACCTTACAAGTTATTTTAAAAAAACAAAATTCAGAATCAAATGATGGAAAATATAGAAATATTAAAATATAATATAATATAATATACACATGAGTTGATATGCATAAATTTGGACAATAAAAACTAACCGCACAAGGCATACTTACCAAACATGAAGAAGAGGAATAGGTTTTTGTTTCTCTACAATAACATGTGTTCATTTTCTTCGCTTTTCACTTCTGCCTGTATGGATTTAGCTCTTGTTACCTGGTCACAGGGAATATGCAACAACCAACTTTTACATAGCTCCTCGGTGTCAAGGTTTTTTTTCCTCCTTTCATAACTTTACCCATTATTAATTCCATTTTCCCCAGCTATCTTTTAAAAAGGATCAAGCCCATGGATGTCAAACATAAGGCCCGGGGGCCAGATCAGGCCCCTTGAGAGCTCTTATCTGGCCGGGGAACCAGCCAAGGCAGCCACCACCACCACCACTCTCTATCTGGGCTGGCGAGACATGGCCCGGCCCGACCAAGTGACATTTATGTCATATCCGGCCCTCATAACAATTGAGTTTGACACCCCTGATCTTGCCCAACTTCAAAAACAAAAAATTAATCATTGAAATGCTACTTGTTTCTCCTTACTGAAAAGTTTAAGCAAGCAACTTCAGCACAGTATCATTATCAATATATCTAATTCTCAACCTGGCCCCATCTGTGGGTACTTAAATCCAAAGACAGGAGCCATGAACGGACAAGATAGATTTTCTACAATTACAATTCACATAAAAATTGATGACCTCCTCCTTGATGGGGTAGATATTCCTAAAGGGAATTTCCAGTGCGGGCCCTGCTCTCTGTAAAAACACAACCTTTTTATAACACATCCAAGGACAGAACTTTTCCCATCAATTCTTTTGTAAATTGCAATTCCAAAGGTATTATATATGTGCCCTTGTAAACTTATATATGTAGGCTGCTCTTCGATACCTGTCAAGACCCGTATCTATGAGCACAGAAGCTGTATTAGAACCAGGAAACTTTCAACTTCCCTCCTTCAGCAGTTTGTGACCTTCAATCATGCTAATGAGGACGTGTGCTTCTGGGTCACAGAAAAATTACAGATGCCTTCCCTTCAACTATTCAAATACCTGTGAAAGAGAGAAACCTTCTAGATTTTTCCAGTGGGAACTTTGACACCTCAAGGACATAATGAGGAAATTAACTGGACTTTTGGTTAAATAACATGTATGTATGGTTGTGGTCTGCTAAAGGTTATCTTTTGTATTTCTGCAGTGTTGATGAAAAATCCTCAGACTGAGATAATTCATCCAACATTTTTTCTCCCTCAACCCTGTAGGGTTTCCAAGGCAAGAGACATTCAGAGGTGCTTTGCCATTGCCTGCCTCCATGTAATGACCTTGGTATTCCTTGGTGGTCTCCCATTCAAATACTAACCAGGGCTGACCCTGCTTAGCTGCTGAGATCTGACAAGACTGGGCTATCCTGGGCAATTCAGGTCAGGGTTGTTATCCATTTCAACCTCCATATTCAGTGGTGGTATGTCTCCAGCTATCAGATGCAGGGGCAACAGTGGGTGCTATTTCATTCATACTCTGCTTGTGTGCTTCCAGGGTCATGTTTTATTGCCTTTGTTGGACTAAAGTGGCCTTCGGTCTGATACAGAACATAGATTATTCTTATGTTCCTCATATTCTCTATAGCTGCATAGTTAGAGTTGTCAGGTCCCTCTTCACCACCAGTGGGAGGTTTTTGGGGTGAAGCCTGCAGAGGGCAGGGTTTGGGGAGGGGAGGGACTTCAATGCCATAGAGTCCAATAGCCAAAGCGGCCATTTTCTCCAGGTGAACTGATTCCTATCAGCTGGAGATCAGCTGTAATAGCAGGCGATCTCTAGCTAGTACCTGGAGGTTGACAACCCTATGCATAGTAGAGGCAGACTCAGTCCAGTGACATCCAATAGCTAGGCCTGATCAAGTATAGCTCCTCCGTCTAACATGGAAAATGTTACATTTTACAGTGTGTTCTAGAGAAATCTGATAACTCAAGTTTTCTTCCTGCTAACATTTCCAATGTCACAATGTTTCTAACTGCAGTGAGATCAAAAATAGGCCACAAAGAACCATTCAAAAATGCCGTGAAGAGGCCATGTGATGGGATGGGATGGGATGAATGTCCAATATAAAAATCCCAGGGCTGGACAACTCACATTTAGTTGAAACAAAATTGCAGAGAAAGTTTGCAGAAAGTGTAATCCAGTTAAATGATTGGAAAATGTCACACTCTGCTTTTTCACCACACCCCCACAGCATAATCATGTTGCATAATCTAAAAGAAATAGGAAAAATCTAAGCAAGTTTTAAGTTGCATAAAGAGAAACTTGGGAAATTGATGGGGAAATTGAGTTTAGGTTACAGTGAGATGTTTCATTAGAAGCAAAATTTGCTGCTGTTCCACTCTGTATCTGCAATACTCTATGTTATTAAAGGCAAAGCACAAAACATCTTCATGCAGAACAATACTAGCATTTTCATTAAATCAGTGACTTTGTATGCTCATATATCTACCTCTAGATATTGTACAGCATTCTGTGCTTTGTCCCTCAAATATCCAGCACAAGCTGTTTATCAAAATCAAAAAACATGACTAGTCTTTCGATATATCCATTTAATATGCCCAATACCAAGCAGCTAGCTACTGCTTTCAAAGGTCTATCTGACAGATCCTATTCATTTTCAAAGTAGCTAGCTCCAGTTTGAATAATTATGTTTCATTTCCCGCTTTCTGACACTTTTCAATGATTGTTGACATCTAAAGAGATATGTGCAATCCTACAAGAGGCAGCTGGACTTTCCAGCCAAAAGATACAAACACTGAAAGGATTCCCTTGCAAAATCTGAAATAACCATGTGCTTTGCAAATGGTGAGCTACATCTGCATTTTAATAGGACACTTTTTAAAAGGAAGAATTCATGAATAACCTTATCTGTTTTAACTTTTTCATTGCCAGTGTGCCAAATCCAAACCAGTCACTAATTCAGACTGGTACACAAGCAAGGTCCAGATATGCCTCCCAACTTTACAGCAGCACATCAAGGTTGTTTTTTTCCTGAGATAAAAAAAAAATCAGGTATATTTCTGTAATAGATTAAGATATAATGCAGCACCCTTGAACGTGGGTAGGTTTGATCAATCTGACTTTCTTTACAACAGCTTTTTAGAATATTTGATTCTGTAACAAATTGTCCATCATTGAATTGAAGGATCCAGAACCTACATGCACAATTGATATCATTTTGTGCTCTTCCTTCTCCAAGCAGTGAATGTTCCGGGCTTTGATTACTAAGTATGTTTACTTCAGAAGGAAAAGAAACAGCAATATATAATCATTGTGGTTATAAATATACCGTTCTAGTAAGAATTATGAGGGCCCAGAAAAAGTAGGAGTGATCGATTCAACAACAGCAACACCAGAACTATACACACACCCATAAACACGCACATTTCCTTCCTCCAAGGAACTTAGAGGGTTTGTTCTTGTGGCTACACAGGGTATCCCATTTTAACCTTGCAACCACACCTCAAGGTAGGTAAGCAGAGATATAGCGATGGCCAAAGCTACCCAAGGAGTTTCATGACTCAGCAGAAATTCAGTACACTTTTTCTTTTCTGTCTTAGGTAATAAAGTGATTTGGCCAAGCCTTTTGAAATCCCCAAAAGCTAGGATAAAAGAAGATTTAACAGTATTGCTGGTATAATTTACTGAACAGATTAGCAATGAGGCCGGTATGCCTGACTTTTTGCCAACAGCCACTTTTTCTTATGCTGCAGTCACTGATAAATTGGTCCATTTGAAAGTTTCTTCAATTTAACCTTCTATACTCCAATACAGCTGTACTGCATTGGGTGAAGGTAGGGTTGCCAGGTCCCTCTTCGCCACTGGTGGGAAATTTTGGGGGCAAAGCATGAGGTGGGAGGGGTTTGGGGAAGGGAGGGACTTCAATGCCATACACACACACCTGCAGTTCAGAGTGGCATAGTCCATTCCACCAGCAGTCTCTCACTGCGGTCCAACCGGGGAAGGGTAGCAAATACGGTAGAAGACAGAGCCAGGATACAGGATGATCTTGACAGGCTGGAGAATTGGGCCCGTACGCCGGTGAAATGGAAATGAAAATGAATGTAGCCCGATTACCTTTCCCCTTTTCCCCATTTTTCTGTACCTTGTAATAAAAATAATTAAAAACAATTTTTTAAAGCAATGCTGATTCTATGACCTTAAGCAGATGAGAGGGAGGGCATCTTGGCCATCTTCTGGGTATGGAGTAGGGATCACTGGGGGTGTGGGGGAGAGGTAGTTGTGAATTTCCTGCATTGTGCAGGGGGTTGGATTAGATGACCCTGGTGGTCCCTTCCAGCTCTATGATTCTATGATTCATTCTGATGCATGTTTGGACCAGGCCTAATTTACTTCATTTTTTAAAAGCATGAACTTTCACAGACTATAGTTGACTTTGTCAAATGCCTCAAATACACTGACCATGTATTGTGAGCACAGAATGGAACTTCCCTAGTACTGCTCTCCTGAACATTCGGCCCTGGGTTTCAGAGGATCCCTGAAATGGCATCGGACATAATGTTGGGATCTAATCTGGACTCTAATCTGGAGAACCAGGTTTGATTCCCCACTCTTCCACATGAAGCCAGCTGGGTGACATTGAGCTAGTCACAGTTCTTTCAGAACTCTCTCAGCCTCACCTACCTCACAAGGTGCCTGTTGTGGAGAGAGGAAGGGAAGGCGATTGTAATTCACTTTGAGACTCCTTGAAGTAGAGAAAAGCAGCGTATAAAAACCAACTCTTCTTCTTCTACTGTTCAAAATAATGATCTGTTAAGACTGATATTTAGGACCATATTAATGAGGGCTTGTTTATTTATAAACAGCGGGTTGAATCCAACACTAGATATTTCTTGATTGCCCCTCTAAATGCAGAGTCCACCACTCATGTGGAAGAGTGGGGAATCAAACCTGGTTCTCCAGATTAGAGTCCACCGCTCGTAACCACTATACCATGTTGGCTTTCAAACACAATTTAGATGGATATCAATCACAATTCCATGCAGAATGGGGCAGCCTTCTCCCATTACAATCAACAGGTTTCAATGTGCCTAACTATGTGCTCTACAATGAATAGGGTTGCCAGGTCCCTCTTTGCAACCGGCAGGAGATTTTGGGGGCGGAGCCTGAAGAGGGCAGGGTTTGGAGAGGGGAGGGACTTCAATGCCATAGAGTTCAATTGCCAAAGCAGCCATTTTTCTCCAGGTGATCTGATCTCTATTGCCTGGAGATCAGTTGTAATAGCAGGAGATCTCCAGCTAGTACCTGGAGGTTGGCAACCCTAGGTGAAGGGAATGGGTTTGGGGAGGGGAGGGACTTCAGTGCCATAGAGTCCAATTGCCAAAGCGGCCATTTTTCTCCAGGTGATCTGATCTCTATCGGCTGGAGATCAGTTGAATTAGCAGGAGATCTCCTGCTACTACCTGGCAGTTGGCAACCCTAACAATGAACATTATTTGTAGAAGTCTTGATATTTTCAGGACTTTAGCAGCCTAACAGCCCATTCCTGAAACAATTGGCTGAAAGTCTTCAGGAGGCGGCGTGACCTCGCCGCCAGCGTGTGTGTAAGTGTAAGTGTGTGTTTACACGCACTGATGCTGGCGGTGAGGCCAGTCCCGCCGGTGGCCAAGCCCCACGGGACCGCACCTCTCCCCTCCACTGGCACGGCCTCTCTATGCTGCCGGCGCCATGGAGAGGCTGCGCCAGCACCACGCCAGTGCAGGGGGGGCGTTCCGGGGGGTGGGCCGGGGGGAGGAGCCTCCGTGTAGGCAGCTCCCTATCCCGGTTACGCCCTTTACACCTGTGGCGGGAACGGCAGTGCTGTGTCTGCAAATTATCTGCTATTTAGCAGGCGCAGCCTCGCTGTTTTCAATGGGGCTTATAGTCACCAAGAATATGTGTCCACTTGTTTGTACACCAGATCACTTTCTCTGTTTTACTGCATTCAAACTACCAACAGTGAACAGGCAGCTAGACAGCAGATTACCTCACATTTCCAAGACAATTATTTATCATGTTTTGTTCATAGCGAAAATGTTTCAGCCTTGGCTAGTGAGTCTGGAGTCTGGAAAAAAAAATACCTATCACACAACAACTTTAAACCCTTGTATGTTTTCAGTGAGAAAACTAGACACCCGCCGCCCCTCTCAACGCTTTCCTTGCCCCAGAAAAATTCAGATTGGAACATGCCATGCAACATGCCAAAGATGACTGATGGCACTTCAAGCGCCCGTGCTCGCTGGCAGAGGCAAATCCCAGCCCAGTGATCTCAGGCCTTGTTTACGCTGCGTCTTTGGCCGGAATTCAGCCATCTGTGGCCAGCATCCAGGACAGCTGTGCCAGGGCAAACCCTCTAGGGCAGACAAGGCAGGCAGCAATTGGCACCAGTGAAGCCTGGCCTTGGAATTGGGGTTTTTTTCCTCATTTTTATTCTAATAATATTTGTAATCCACTCAGATCAAATTATCTGCACAACTTCTGTGGTACTCAGTACGAAGCATTTGATAGAGATGGTGGCAGTTGTTGCTTTTCATTTTTGTTTCAGGGTCATTTTCATTTGAAAATGTCTTATTCATTTTCTTTATTTTGTTTATTATTGTTGCTACATGTGTGCTTTCATAATTATATTATATATATATATATATATATATATATATATATATATATATATATATATATATATATATATATACACACACACACACACACACACACACACACACACACACACACACACTTTTAATTTAATTTTATTTTTCCACTGACTTTAATTTCAGGGTACAAGTTGTTTGATTTCTTCCTAGTTTGAACTGTCCCCCTTCCCTATAAGATAAAAGCTTTTCGTTGTGCAGGCAATTGAAATTTTTGTTTGTGCAATAAGCACAGTAAAGCAACCCCAGAAGAGGAATTGTGGCTCAGTGGTAGAGCATCTGCTTTGCATACAGAAGGTCTCAGGTTCAATTACCAGCATCTCCAGTTAAAAGAATCAAGGTACTGATATGAGAGTCCCTGGAGAGATGCTTCCAGTCAGAGAAGATGCTATTGACTTTGACAGACTAACTCAGTAGAAGGAGATTTCATATGTTACCTATGAGAACTCAGTACAAATCACTTTAAGTATGTGCGCACCAATGAGTGACACACAGACAGGCAATTGTTTGTTTGTGCACTCTGTGTGTGTTACAATTAATCACAGCAACATATATATATGGGCAACCCACTCCTGAAGGGGGGTGGATGTGCGGTGGCTGGGAGGGGGGCCTCCACAGAGGTTTCCCGGCCGCCATGGAGAAAATAAAACAATTTAAAATATAAAATGGGGGGAATGCCCCCATACAAAACAGCAAGGTGATGTAGCAACTCTGCAACTCGAGTGGGTGTTCCCGGGGTGAAAGAGGTTAGGATGCTGCCTAAAGGCAGCTCCGCCCCCTGGAACGTCCTCCCCTTACATGGTGGCACAGGCTCCCTCTTCCAGGATTTCACTCTTGGAGTGGCTGTGCCGGCAGCGGAGCCCAGCTGCGTGGCTTACCGGTGCTAGCGTGAATGCCCCTGTGCCAGCGTCAGTGCCCCTTATCCCAGGATAAACGGGCACTTACATCAACACCGGGTCATGCTGGCGCCTATGCCAATCCAGGGGCCCCCTTCAGAATCGTGCTCATAATGACCCTGAAAGGAAAAAGGAATTAAAAAAAAACTCAGACCCAAGCAAAAAGCTCCCGCTCTCTCATAAACAAAGCAAACCACACTATATTCCTCTCCGCTCTGATACAGAATGGCAGCGGCCAAGAGCAATGTAAGGCTCCGAAAAATTGTTATAATATTTATTTTATAATATTTAGATTTTTTTTTCTTTTCTCTTAAAAAAATGATGCAGGAGAAATTACATGAGAATAGAAGACAATTTCTGAACCACTGATTTCTGAACCACTGAAGACTAAATCTCCAAAAACATGTGATTGAAGAAGTGAAAATTCACTTTTGTATTACCCTGGAATTTCACGAAGCCTTTGCCAGGGCAACAGTGAAGAGGCTGGGTTTTTTTTCTATTGTGTCTAATTTTAAGTGTCTGTGTCTCATTACTGTGTGGTTGCTTGTTTCATGCAAACAATCGTTGGTTTCCAGACTAACAAGAAGACCTGTGCTGTCTGTGTTGAAGCTATTCCTTAGAGAATACGAAACCTCCAGTGGAGAAAGAGGTGGGTTCTTATTAAGCGCTGGAAATAAGCTGAAATGTAAATGTGTATTCCTTTCTTACAACATGCCTAATTACCCATAAATGTCATTAAGTCGAGAAATGTTTTCCACCAAATTAACTTCAACTCATCTCATCTAATTAGCCAGGATGCTGAAAGGTAACAACTTAACACTCTCTGTTGTAGAAAACATGTTTGACTTTTTTTGTTTGTTCGCTGTCATTCTGAACAAGGTACTGCATCTGTCAAACCTGAGCATGATCATAGCAATTAAATACAATACCTCCACACAGTTTCAGACAAAAGGTAGCTAATTTGACAACTCAGTCACAGGCAGCAAACATGATTGCCCTCAATTTTATTATTGAGGGTACTGGGAACATTTTCAGTTTTGAAAATGTACAATTATCTGCACCTAATGGGTACTCTTATAGATTTGGCAGCACAGTCTTAAACGGAGTAATCTATATATCTAATAGCAAAGTGTGGTTCCCACCTGAGGATATCTGAATTTGTGGATTGGAGCCACACTGACACGGAACAGATTTTCCTGCAAACTTGAGGGATCCCCCCCTGCCCCAGGCTTGCAGAAAAATCTTTTCTTTTTTAAAAAAGTACACTGGGGGGGTTAAATTCAGGTAGCGGCAGGAGGAGGCCGGGAGCCATGCCTGCATCAGGAACGTGGGGGGATGCTCGGTGGGAAGCCCTCACTGGAAGCCACTGAGCCAGCAGTGGAGTCAGACAGGGGGGTTAGGGAGTCCTCATCCCCCCCACTAAGCCAGCAAGCCCATGCCACTCACCTCCTGAACCCCCAACCAAGGAATTGGTCAGGGAGTGCTGGAGTCCTTACTGCGCTCCCCACTGAGGTAGCAACCAGGGAGTCAGGTGGGGAGGTGCGGCAGTCATCGTTGTCCCAGAGCTAGCAATGAGGGAGCCAGCATGGGGGGGATGCCTGCACTGGGGGTGGGGGAAGCTGCAGCAGGTCCAGCAACTAGGGTTGCCAGGTCCCTCTTCGTCACCGGCGGGAGATTTTTGGGGTGGACCCTGAAGAGGGCGGGGTTTGGGGAGGGGGGGACTTCAATGTCATAGAGTCCAATTGGCAAAGCTGCCATTTTCTCCAGGTGAACTGATCTCTATCGGCTGGAGATTAGTTGTAATAGCAGGAGATCTTCAGCTACTACCTGGAGGTTGGCAACTCTACCAGCAACAGAGGATATGAGCGCTCTACCACTAGGCCCAGCTGATATCCTCTGCTGCTGGTGGCTGGAAGCCATGCTGGCCCAACAGCGGTGATGATGGGGGGAGGGATTACCCCCCACAAATATTGTAGTTCTTCACTTGTACCCTTCTAAGGCCAATGAAGTCAATGACCTTAGAATGGTATAACTTTACTTAGGATTGCCCTGTTAGTCTTTTCCTCTTCAGCTATTGTGACAGACAAATTGGATTTTTACTGGTTGTCACAGTGCTGTAGGATGCACCTATGAAAATCTAGGAGAACTGTTAAAGAGCGTTTTCACATAATTCTGTTATAGATGGTGTGGCTTCTGGCAGTCATAGTATCACTATAGGAAAAGTTATAAAATCCATCTCATACTGCGCACAACTTCTTCTTTCTTCTGGAGCCGTTTTACAAAAGCAGCCACATTTAAAAATAACTTGCAGCTAGGGATTGTGTATACATCTAGGAATATACCAGTCTAGTGTTTGGGACTATGGTGAGTTAATAGGGGAAAGGAAGGTGAACATCAGCTTGTGTGCTCTACAGCATGATTCCAAAGATTTTTAAAACACAATATCTATTTGAAATATATACATAAAAATGAGATGGACAAAGGAAAAAATTAAGTACCCGGTTTTCCAGAAGACTGATCACTTTGTGTCTGTGTGTGTGCACGTGTGTGTGTGTTAAGTACAGTCAAGTTGCTTCTGACTCATGGTGACTCTATGAATCAATATCCTCCAAAACATCCTATTGTTAACAGACTTGCTCGGGTCTTGCAAACTGAGGGCCGTGGCTTCCTTTATAGAGTCAATCCATCTCATGCTGGGTTTTCCTCTTTTCCTGCTGCCTTCAACTTTTCCTAGCATTCTTGTCTTTTTCAGTGATTCTAGTCTTCTCATAATGTGACCAAAATATGATGGCCTGTTTAGTCATTTTAGCTTCCAGGGAAAATTCAGGCTTGATTTGATCTAAAACCCATTTATTTGTCTTTTTGGTGGTCCACGGTATCTGTAAAACTCACCTCCCACACCACATTTCAAAGGAATCTACTTTTTTCCAGTCAGCTTTCTTCAATGTCCAACTTTCACACCCATAAGACCCTCAAAAATGTATTCAGATTATAGATTTACAGTGCAATCCGAAACAGAATAACATTTGTCTAAGTCAATTTCAGTCTTAGTATGTTGTAACTCTGCTTAGGATGGCCCTGTTAAACTGGTTTTACTATCATTTCTTTTTCTCCAGGAACCACGGGGTTAATGAAGAATTTTTAGCATGAGCCAGACTTCATTTCCAGGATTACCAAATTGAACCCCACAACAGTAGGGGCTAGTAGTAAAATAGTTAACAATAAATCTTAGTGCTATAGATAAGGCCCCTGACAGCAGCATGAATGGAATAAGGGTTGAGGATGCAGACTTGAACTCATGTGGGCAGAGGTGCCTCAGTAACACTGCTAATCCCACTGGTGTAGCCATCTTATTGTATTGCCTCTGCTGACTGGTTCCACTCACTTGCAGCTTAGGTTTGCCAACCTCCTGATGGAGCCTGGTGATCTCCCAGATTCACAACTGATCTCCAGACCACAGAGCAGTTCCCTTGGAAAATGTGACTGCTTTGGAGGGTGGGCTGTATGGCATTGTACATTATACGTTATCCCTTCCCTCCCCAAACACCACCCTCTCCAGGCTGCACCCCCAAATTGCCAGGAATTTCCCAACTCTACGAGTGCCACCTCAGATCTTTGTAGCTAAAGATGCCAGGAAATGAACCTGGGACCTTCTGCAAGCAAAGCACACGGCCACCAACAGAGCCATGCCCCTCCCTCAATGCTATGTGCTCATGCTTGGAGGTAAATCCTATTGAGCTTCATGGAATGTACATATAAAAGGAATCCTATAGGACCTCTTTCCAAATAAACATTCATACCATAGGGCTGTTATGCTGGCACTGTAACCATTAAATCTAAAAGTAATTTCTGTTCTACATTTGCCTGTGGCTGAAGTCAAAATGCTGATGCCTGGACATTTTATTATGGCTACAGAGATCCTGAAATATAGAAGACACCTATACTCTTTATTCATGAGAGTCGTCACATCCAGTTTAGAGCAGAAGAAAGCCATCTGCAAAGCGGGGGGTGGGGAGTCTTTGAGCAGCACTTTCTAATGCTATACAGTTTCTAGAGAGAGAACTGACACTCATTTGCCAAAATTTAAATTTAGCCACATAAAGACTGACATCTCCATTGCCTCACTAGATACTCCATGGAATCACTGTCGTATTTATTTAAATTTGTGGCCCACCCATCTTGGGAGCTTAGGGCTGGTAACAAAAGAGAAGATTCAAAAGGGAAATCTGTGTTTTATGCACGCAGTATTCCGGGGGCTTGGTGGCACGCAGGACTAGCCGGAGACACTTTAACGGCGAGCACAATACTTGTTACAGAATGGCATTAATCTCTGATGTACATTCTCCTCCTAACATTTCAGCTCTGAGATGTTGATTTCGTTCCCCCAGTCAACACCCCCAAAACATAATTTGCAAATGTATTATTTATTTCCAGTCTGTCAGTCGTACAATATTTATTTAACCACCAAAAAAAAAATTTCTTCAGTACAGTCTCAGCCTAATGGGATAACTGCATGGTGTTTCAGTAAACATGCCCCCCCACATATGCTTGCTGAGAAAATATAAATTGGGGAGGGGAGACTGGCAAGTGAGAGAATTGCTTAATCCAGCCTGCGGCTGCTGATTTCATTGATTCTCCCTTGCAACCCGCACCCACCCAACTAATCAGGCTTACTTTTGGTTTCAAAACCTGGCGGGGGGGATTTCAAATATGGGGGGGGCACTAGCAGAGGTAAATCAGTAGCAGGAGAGGGATTAAGCCACCCTCCTGCCCACCCCACCATCATTTCCTTGTAAAGTGTAATTTCACTCTAATTAAAACTACCTATAAAGTAAGAGAAAACAAGACTAACAAAATGGAAATAAGAGACAATTTGTAAATTTTGTGCCCATGTAATTAAATAATCTCTTTAAGATGTTGTAATTTAAAAATATTATTTAAAATTATTACATCAATATGCATGGACAGCAAGAAAAAAAATCTTTACCTGTCTAATCTAACATGAATTACATTGAATTATAGATTGCGGGATGTTTTATTCTTAATTTAACTCATTATTTCTCAATATTGACATCTGGTAGATTGGGGGTGTAATATAACACCAAAGAGCTTCATAATACCCAGACACAGCAAAGCGTTTTGGCCACAATCCAACCAAGAGGTAAGCACACTTAAGCCCACTGACACGGTGGTCCCTCTGGACAACAGAGGGAATGTTTTTGTTCTTGTTTTCCTCATTATACCTTTATTAGTTTACGGAATCTATCTAAAAGACATGCTTGATGTGCAGTTTAGTTTTTGTTTCCATCTCTCAGTTGCCCATGTAAGGTTCAACTGGTCAGTATCTCAGACTGGTCAATGAAGGCATGATGTTCCCTTACTGGCAGGTGTACCTACTTCAAGGAAGGAAAATGTTATCACTTCCATTTCAAAGATGTTCCTGGAGGTTGTTCACTCTTAAGCTCCATTGAAATCAATGGAGCAAGTAGCTGCAATGGGTTCAATTGAACTTAGTTTAGCACTGGATCAGGGCCAGTGTTTTAGAGCAACTTGCAGTTGCTTACTCAGATGCGGCATGGACTACAGGCATCCTTTTTCAAGACAGCAAATCAGAGGCAGGCTTTTCACGAGCATTCAAATGTGAATATTTTATTGGTAGGAAAACATTTCTCTCCTTGGAATCATGTGAAACCTTCAGGCCAGGCAGTCTAACAGTGCACCCGAAAAGGAAAGGGAGACACACTCCCTTTGTTTAACTCAAGACCCCTTTGGACTGGCTGTCAGTGCATGCCTTTTAAATCTCTCATCCTTCCTAACTGCCAAGGGACAGGGTTTATTTTTTCACAGTATTGCTAATACCTGTTGACCAGTTTCTCTCTCTCCCAGTTTCAAATCTTCTGTTGCTGTCACTGACGCATGCTTCCTCGCTCATCTGGGCTGGCCTAGCCTCATTAGTAAGGGATTTTGTGCATGTTAGTTAATTGAGTCCCATTCTTACCACCTGCCACTCGCAAGCCTCATCTGCACACTAACGGCCTCTAATTGCCATCATACGGCCGGCTCATGGCAACAACTTGAGAACAGATCCCTAGCAGGACGTGCGCCGTAGGGCTGTGCAATCTTCTAGGGAGTAACGGTGCGGTGAGGAACGGTAACTGTAACAATTTGTCAAGGGACCAGATGTTTTGAGAGGAAAGGCACCCTGTGCTAACATCAGGCACTGGAGCCTCGATGTTTAGTACCATGTCAGATGTTAATATACAAGTCTACTGCTATCGAGGCCTGCCAAGGCTCTGAATAAATGGATATCGCAGTGCCCCTGTTCCCTCACTGACAAAACTGATGCAAACGGGGGAACTCGCTACAATTGTTTTAACATAAATGAAGTCGTATGCCTCATTAGTCTACGGTTCAACAGCTCCGAGAGCCTCATCGCTGGCAAAGTTCATAGCTAGAAATGATTTATAGAGAAAATTCAGTGCTGGCAAGGAGACACACAAACAGTTGAACAAGTCTTGGACATCTATATCATTAACCCTAAAACCAATGAGAGTGTGTGTGTTTTTCAACACCATTCAAACCATGCCTGGCATTTACCCTTACATTTAACCTCTCAGAAAAAGTACAGGCAGAGTTCAGAGAAACAAAGCATCTTTCGTTGCTTTGTAGCTAATAATATTTTGCCCCAGTATTACCACGGCATCTTTGCTTGGTACTGTTTGGTACAACTTGAGGTGTAACCTAATCAGTTTTCAAAGAGCTTCCTAAATCATCTTCTTGTTTGCATTCCCTCTTGCAGCAACATCTGTTTCCTTCTCCGCCCTCCTTTCTTGTCTTCTTTTGATAAGCCAAGCCTGAGGAAGAGTTCTGTGAAACACTTAATCCAGCTCACTGAGTTGTGATTGCGCAATGGTCCTAATAAAAGTATGGTGTTACTTTCTCTGTTTCAGTGAACGATGATCCTGTTTGTCTCCATTATTGCTCTTCATCTCTCCGCTCCCAAATTTGCCAGAACTATCCAGACACATTTTAGGGTAGATCTTTACGAAACGTATGATGAGAAAAAGCCAAAATGCTAAGGAAAACTTTTTTTAAAAAAAGTAGTATTAACGAGAATGAGCTACTCTGGGAAGAAGAAACACATTTTAATTTCTTGCATCTTGAAATACATTCCTACATCTATGTCTGTTGTCCACCATTACCTGTAGAGCCTTTCTAAAGGACACTGCCATTGTACCAATAAGCATCAATCAATTCTGTGTTCCAAACAACACCTACTCAAAACTTTTCCCAGAGCTGTGCCCCTTTTTTCCTTAAGCCTCTTCTGTCCAATTGACCCTCATTGCAGGACTCAAAGGAATATGTTCTTATTTCCTTAATAGGTTATTCGCTGAAACTGAAATCCTTCTGGTCCCTGAAGATCACTCCTACCTTTCTAGTTCATTTTCTCTGCTACTCCCAAGGGCCCACCTCCCTTTAGATTACCTCATCTCCTGCAGACATTTGCGGAAATGTTCTAATTTTTTGCTTCTTCTTGCATTTGAAGGCGCCATCTCTATCCTTCATAGCACAGCATTTGTTCATTTTACACTGGTATAGTCAAGACACAGTCCAGAATCTTTCTGTGTGGACATTTCCTAAATAGATTTCCTAAATTTATATAAGCATATTTTGAAGCGGAACATTTTTTTCCTTATCGATCAAATGTAAAAACCTGAAATCTTTAGGATATTTTTTTTACCAGTGTCCAGTATGGGGGACAGGTCTCCCATTACAGCAGGAGACTACCCAACCCCCTTCTCTGCTGCCCACTGCTGCTTGGTCCCATGACCAGAAGTGAAATTGCAGTAGCATGCAACATTGTGTGACCTGCCTCCCAAAGCTCCTGGGGAGTGCCACCCAGCAACTCTATGCTGGTAACCCTAGTTGAGTGGTGGCACTAGGAAAAATACTATATGGAGAAAAGAAGGACAACATAGGTTCTTCAGGTACAACTTCCATCTTGCATGCAAACTGCTAAGTAAACAGCATTCTATGATGGGGACCAATAATTTCAGGACAGCATTTGCACCTATGCTATATCTGCAGAGAGGGCAACCTGTGTATTTATGTCAGTTTCCCTTCCGTCCTGACGTCAGGCATGAAGAGTTTACCTAGGCCTAAAAGTCTCTTTTCGTAATTGAAGTAGGGCATACATGAGTGAGCCAACTTAAAACAGATGTGGTCTACAGGTAACCTACCAGTTGCCCAAGGAATAATTTATGGGGATGTTCTCTTGTGGAAGCCAGGGCCCAAGCATTTCTCTGGGCCTGGTATAACATGCACATGCATGATGCCATCTCATAATACAATCTCATGGGAAATTAAAGAAGCTACACAGTCTTTCAGTTAGGGCATCGAGCTGCTAGATCCATGTGGCATTTTGCCAATTTAATGATTAATTCTTTAATTCTTCCATTCTAGTATTTGAAGAGAGCCAGCGTGGTATAGTGGTTAAGAGCAGCGGACTCTAATCTGGAGAACCAAATTTAATTCCCCACTCCTCCACATGAAGCCTGCTGGGACAGTTCTCTCAGAACTCTCTCAGCCCACACAGAGACAGGCAATCACCTCTGAACTTCTCTTGCCTTGAAAACCCTACCAGGATGCTATAAGTCAGCTGTGACTTGACAGCGATTTCCACCACCAATATTTGAAATCTCCCAAACATTATTTTCAGATATCTAAAGTCAGATTTATTTATATAATACAAATCCATGGTTTATAGGATACAATATATCTTATAATAAAGGAACCTGGCCTAACTACATCTTAATCAAGATGTGATAAAATATACTGGTGACCTTTTAATTTGCAAGAAAAAGAAGCGACTGATATATATTTCACAGCCAATGTTCTTCTTACAGATATAATTCAAGAACCACATGAATTTTTCAGCATTTTACATAAGGACTCTGTGGCTGAATTCAGATAGTCCTTGGAGGTCTTTGGGCTCATGTTCTCTCTTTTTACCTCCTTTCCTTGAGCATGGTTGAGAAATCTGTTTCTGGGCAAGCCACAGTTTGTAGTGACATATGAGATGCAGCAAACAACAAAATATAGTTTGTTCTCTTGCCTATAAACCAGAATTAAACAATGGTTTGGAATGTTGGTTTGCGGACAAGAAAACAAACCAGTTGGCTGTTAGCCATGATTAAGACATCACAACAAACTATAGTTTGTCTTGAATCAGGAAACCTTCAATTTCCCAGCAGTGGTACAAAGGGAGAAGGGAGCATATGAGCCCAGAGACTTCCAAGGCTCATTTGTGTGTTTGTGAATGGGTCTGAATGGACCCATACCATCTGAGGACATACCTGTAAGGATGTTATTGGAATGTCCACTCTAGAGCCTGACCTATTATTATAATGAGAGCCGTCATGGTGTAGTGGTTAAGAGCGGTGGACTCTAATCTGGTGAACCAGGTTGGTTTCCCCACTCCTACGCATGAAGCCAGCTGGGTGACCATGGGCTAGTCACCGGTCTCTCAGAACTCTCAGCCCCACCTACCTCACAAGGTGTCTATTGTGGGGAGAGGAAAGGAAGGAGATTGTAAGCCAGTTTGATTCTCCTTAAAAGGTAGAGAAAGTAGGCATATAAAAACCAGCTGCTTCTTCTAAGTCCATGAGGGAGCTGGATTGCTCTGGCACCAGGACTAGTGAGTGTCTTGAGAGTACTGTTGTTCCTGAAAATATAGAAATTGGTCATCCCTGATACAGGCAACATTTACTGACTGAACATTTCAAGCTTGACTTTTTATTGTTTTATTGGCTAGTTGGTATGGTTTTATTTTTGTCTTGTGAGTTGCCTCAAACTGGTTCTGGAAAAGGAGCATACAATTTTGGTAAATAAATAAATAAAATGCATTTAAAAGTAACTACAGATCTTTGTCTTTTACAATGACTAAGGTTGCAATTCTAAGGATGTTTTCCTGATAATAAGCCACAAATGGGACTTACTTCTGAGTAGACCGGCTCAGGTTGCTATCTAGAGTACATTATTTTTTGTTTCTGTTGACCTGATGCCAAACCAGATTTTTAAATCCGTTTCTATAGTCACCTACACCAGCCAAGAAGCAATGCTGGCATAGGTTTCAGTATATAATGGTCCACAAATGCCTTGAACTGATCCCTTAGCAAACAGGACCACAGCCTCTTGAATGAAAAAGATCTTTAGAAAATGTCACTTAAGTTACAGAGCTATTGTTTTCTCAGTGCAATAATTTTCCTTGATCTCTTTACTCTTTATTTTCCTTGTATGCATTTGTATGTTTGACTGCTTAAAAATTACCATACCAAAGGGGAAAAAACCCTAAGATTTCATTGTTAGAAGCCTTTATAATGACACTTTAGGGAACTCATGGTGTTGCACAATAGTGTATGTCCTATATATGCTCAAGACATTAATTCACATTTGGAATGCAAAAGCTGTAAGTTAACCCACTCATTTAATACTATCTTTTTCATTTAAAATATATTATTTAAAAATTTCATAGCAGCATGCCAAATTTGAGCTCTAGACGAAGAGAAACTGAATCACAAAGTTTGGTAACAATGTCTTTTTATATGTTTGTGTATGTTTATAAAGCTCTCTGATGGATAACCAGCAAAACAGATACTTCTCTCTTGATTAACAGACGGTAAACAACAAGATGGACACGCTTGTGTTCAAGGGGTTTCCGTTTAACAGCACTTCTACTAATCATTTCTGAAAACTGGATTTTTTTCAGAGGCAATCATTCTATGGCAAATAGTATACTACCACAATTCAAAACTGCCACTTTGTGTGAAGTATCAGTCTTTGAATGTGAAAAGAATATTACGCTTAAATGTGCTCCTTTAACATTTATGCTCCATTTATTTCAATGGATCAGTACTACAGACTAACCCTTAGCATAGGATTTGTTATATATAGCATTCTGCTGTAAATGGGGGAGGGGGGGTAGATTTTGTTGAATTGAAGATACATAAGTATTTCTCTTCTAAAAGTAAAACGTAAATTTGAAATGAAAAAAAGTGTTCTTTTTGTCCCTTGTCCTGAGAACTTGAGGCTAGGGGTTTGCTGTTACAAAGATATGACAGATTTACTTTTTTTAAAGCAGCAAGAATGTCAGTTTGACAGTGTCCTGTCACCGTTAAAATGGGCCCTTCATATGACCCGGCCTTGGACACTGGTGCTCTGTACCCATTAACAGCTGAAGCTGCATCTGCCATGTTTCGTGGTCCCGCCACTCCATGCTGTGCGACCAGCTGCTTCTGTTTATGCTAGACTCATTGCTGCCTTCTGGCTGGACTACAGAAAGCAATAACCTAATATTCCATCACTACTCTTCATATGTCTCCCTAAAGAAAATGCTGCTTATATTGCTATGATACAGTGCAATAAAAATGAAGTTGTGCCTTAAACTTGACAGCCTCTTCCAAGCAGGTCACCTGCATTCCAACAACCCAGCGAAGAAATACTACTTGATGGAGACTGTAGAAGATAGGTAACATTTGGATGTTACAACTTAATTTTGTACAAAATCAGTTAGTTACCTTTTACGATACTGTGCTGGTGTTACTGTGTTTGCTACCTGAAGTAAAGCACGTCACCGTAACCAAAAGAGAGTTTTCTGAAGCAAGTTTCTGAAAATCTCCTCTAAGTACTGTTTTGTTAAAGCAGTTCTTTGTAATACAACAGCAGCCAATGACATCAGATCACAATTCTGCTGAATAAATGGAATGCTTATAATCTTTCTTCAAGCACTTGAAAGTCAGCAAAGCAACCCATGTATGGTCTCTTTTCAAAAAAAGACTTCAGACACAATCCACCAAGAAGATGTCCTGTCCAAGCTCCAGAGACTAGGACACGGAGTAATAGATTTAAACTAACAGAAAAGCGATTCCACCTAAACATTAGGAATAACTTTCTGACGGTGAGGGCTGTTCGACGGTGGAATGTGCTGCCTCGGAGGGTGGTGGAGTCCCCATCTTTGGAGGTCTTTAAGCAGAGGCTAGATGGCCATCTGTCAGGAGAGCTTTGATTGTGTGATCCTGCATGGCGGGGGGAGGGTTGGGGTCACTGGGGATGTGGGGGGAGGTAGTTGTTAATTTCCTGCATTGTGTAGGGGGTTGGACTAGATGACCCTGGTGGTCCCTTCCAACTCTATGATTCTAAGCAATTGTCAAATGAATTTGTTTCCAGTGGGGTGCATGTTGGTTGAACTTCCTGGAGGATTGTTGCCTTTTGTCAATACATGACTTATGCTTAATTTTGTATAATCAAATAAAGAAAAGTGGATGAGTTAAATAGCCTTGCAGCCTTCAAAATTATCTGCCCTACTTTGATAGGAAACATAAAGCTTTCCTTAATATATCTTTTTAAGAAAATTGGTTTTGTGGAAATAGCTAACACCATCACAGCTTGGCTAAATACTTTGGCTTTATTGTTGGCCCTTGATAAAAGTTTAACTGTCACCAGTTTTTTGACTGATGAACTGACTGGTTGCCAGATGTCCCAATTTTTAAAGGAACTGTCCCTTATTCCAAATATCACTGTTCCATAGCATACTTTAACTGGGAAATATCTCCACCTATATTGGCTCCCTACTTCATCCCAGTTAGCCTCGTCAGATTTCAGATGCTAAGCAGGGTCAGCCCCAGTTAGTAATTGGATGGGAGACCACCAAGGAATACCAGGGTTGCTGTGCAGAGGAAGGCACTGGCAAACCACCTCTGTTAGTCTCTTGCCTTGAAAACAATACCAGGTCGCCATAAATTGGCTGTGACTTGATGGCACTTTACACACACACACACACTTCATTCCAGAATATCTGGCCACACTGAAGCATGCTGGTGGAAATTGAGGCATCTTGTATTATTCAGAGCTAGCTGCGATGCACAGATTGCAGACCCAGCTCCAAGGGGGAGAGAAAGGGCAAGGCAGACAGACAGCAGAGTTGACATAGCTGCAGCTTTACTGACTACAGCTGTCAGAGCCTTGGCACAGCATACGGCAGAGGATCCAGGCATCAGATGATCTGCCAGGCAGCCAATGGACACACCACATCCCCAGCCCGCGGGGATATTGTGAGATGGCAGGATGTGGGATTCCACATGGATGCAAGCCATTGCGTGTTTTTCCTGCCACTTCAGTGAGGGTACCCTGACAGCCCCAAACTGGGGAATCCCCAAATGGAAACACAGGCCATGTTTCCCCTGGCCCAATGCTGATACCACTAAAAGAGGTTGGCAGGGAGCCCGCGTGGCTCCCTCAAAAGCTCCTACAGCTGCAGCCAAATCCTGTGTAGCCAGAAGTCCTGCCCCCATTCTGAGAGATGGATGCCATCTGGCGGAAAGTGCCTGGAGCCTGAATGAGGTGCCTGGGTGCTGGATCGAGTGACCTCACAACACCTCCATGGCACTGCCCACCGAGTCAGTGAGCTTCCTTCTGGCCACGTCTACTTTATCTGGGCACCATGCCACAAATGCCTCTCCAACAGGTTAGACCAGAAGAGCTGCATGTTAGGGAAATAGGCTGCCAAGAGCTGCAAGTCAGCCCCTGCCAGATCCAATCTGCTGTGGGTTGTCAAGGTCATTCTCACCCAGCTGTATAATCAGGGAGTCAGGAGGCCTAGTCCAGTAAGGATGACGAAGGACAGTGGGTACAAGAGATACCCAGAGACTGCCGCCAGTGGCATGGCAGGGCCCTCTTTTATCCCAGCCAGGAAGACCAGAGGGAAGACTCCAAGTCTGCCAGCCAGCATCCCACCCCCCGCCAGGCCAAGCCAGCCCAACATCTGATTGCCAGCCAGGGAAGTCAACATATGATTGGCCGGCCAGGAAGGTGACGCACAGAGGGCACCCACACTACCTCAGGGGCCTTCAGAAAGGCTCCCCACTGAGATGAGTCCAGGGACCTTGCCTACACCTATTCCAAGAGTGCTTCATTGCATATCCCATCAGCTCACTGGAAATTAGTAGAGCCTTAACAGTCTAATGTTCAGCCTAGAGGATCCCTTGATTCAGTGCAGCAACAGGAAACAGCAGACAATTCAGACATATCATTTATTTCATGATCCCCACTGCTTTTAGTTCGTTTTAGACTGCTGACTGAAGAGTTTTCTCAGCAAAAGAGATTGTTTTACAATAGACAGACTGTGGGCATTCCCCCTCAGAATAGGAGGTGAATGATGTGCTGTACTGCAAAGCAAACCCCACCCACCAACTTCAAATGCTATCAGCAAACACCCCCTCTCTGCCTATTCAAAACAGGTCACCCACAGTGTATGCGGCATCTACTTCCTCACCTACCTATAAGCCAAGATAGAGTCAGAAACTGATCAAAGAGAGGTCCTTGTCCTTTAAAATGCATTTGACAGTCCTTTTCATTTCACCAGTTAATAATTTCCTCTTCAGTCTTAGGCCCACGCATTCTTTTCTTTTTAGAGTACCATGCCATGTGGCAAACTGTACAACACAGATGTCCATACTAGTCACCTCTTATCAAAGACATTTTATTTCCAGATGCCTCTTGTTGTCTCAGCAATAATATTCATATGCTTCTTATACCTACCGGCTTCCTCAAATACAGTGAAAATTAATAAACAGAAATCAAGCTGATGGAAACATCTTCGGGATTTTCTAAAAACAATTCTGCAGTCTTTTAAAACTTTTTTCTGCATTCATTAAGAAAAATGATCTAAAACATGCAGAAACCTATGAACTTGGAGACTTGGGTATAAATTCCTACTTGGTCATAAAGGTCACTGGGTGACCCTTAAGCCACATAAACACATACAAAGCAAGAATCTGAGGGAAGGAGGAGGAGGCATGAGGGAATGGGCAGGGGAGAAAGAAGGCAAGGTTTGGAAGGCAGGGGGCCAGGGAGCTATGGAGAGCTTGGGCCTAACCAGGGTTGTTGCTCCTTTTGGTATAGAGAGAAAACTCTGCAGTTCTGGTTTCTGCTGTCATTGTAGCATGTAAATCTGCCACCAGAAAATCTCAAGGGAGCAGTGAGGACCAAGGAGTAGCACATGTTGCTCCAGAGGTGAATTTTACTTATTGATTTGATCTAACCAGTTAATTCTTCAGCCGCAAGACTCTTTGTAAAGTCTTTTAAATGACCTGTTTACTAAGAGTCAATAATGTATTCATTATATACAGGCTCGCTTTCAGAGTGCCACAGATCCTAAGATTGCTTACGGGATTTGGACACAAAGTTGTCTTTGAACATATCTGAATATTAATTCCTCATGTATGATAATGAGAGCATGCAAGAAGAATTGTTACAGCTGATAGTTAAGGAAGTAAAAATGCCTGTGTTCATTGATGGTTAATGTGATACCAGCGGATTAGCAGTTCTTGGGATCTTAGCTCTACTGCAAACTCTTGCAGGCACATACTTATCATAGAGCATAGAGCTAGAAGAGGATAGAAAGGTCATCTGGCAAAGGTGAGGACCATGCAGTCTTCACCAGCCTAATCACTGGCTAAAACAAGTAAACTAAGTGGAAGGAAAAGGAGGAGGAGGAGGAAGTCACAAAATGAGCCACTGTAGCACTCAATGCAATTTTCAGATTGGAGCACATTATTATAATATGTTCATGAGATCACAAAGACATAAGTGACTATCACTATTTCCAAACCAGCTCTGAGCACATAGAGCTAGTAAAAGTGCTCTCAGCACCTCTGTACACTGCATTTCTGTTTGCAGTGACAGATCCAAAAGCAGCCCAAGACTGAAAACCTAAGGGCCAATTTGTATTTTACACAGCATCATGTTTGCCACATATGCATTAGAGCTGGGATAGGCAGATGCTCACCCTTCCTCCAGTTACAAAAGACAGCACTGTTTCTTTCTGGGGCAGACCTTTGAACCATGAAGGCAGCCTCAGACACCACTATGATGATGCTTCAGTCGTCTTGTTTGTGGGCTTCCTAGAAGCACCTGGTTGACCATTGTGTGGATAGACTGCTGGATTTGATGGGCCTTGGTCTAATCTAGCATGGCTTTTCTTATGTTCTCTTATGTTCTTATGATTATGGTCACCATTGCTCCCCATATCCTCAGCACTTTTCAATAGAAATAAAATAAATAAATAAAAGAAAACTTTTCAGAGGTTTTGATAGTGTGCCGTGGACTCCTCCACCATCCAGGGCTATAGTCAACTCTGCGCTGCCGACCCTGGAACAGAAGAGAGGAACTTGGCAAAGGGAAACAAAGATGTCAGCAGGAAACATCTGATACTGAGCAAGAATTGGACACAACCACATTTTGGAAGCTGAGGAAGAAGCATTAAAGAGGTGAAGAAAGAGGACAAAAAGCATCAGCGATATTGTGACATCAGTGCTACAAAGGAGAAAGCCAAAACAGGCCAGAGAAGATTTCTGCCCACTATCACCAATTGAATTCTCCTGCTTGAGTAGCTTGTGCACATGACTAGGTATGTCCAACTTAACCTTTGGGAGAATGTAGAGTGTGGATTATTTATTTATTTTAATGCTATTTATAGTCCACCTTTCTCACAAGGACTCAAGGCGGATTACACATAGTGAGACAGTACAATCAACAAAATGGGACATTCAATAAACAATACATTAAGACTGTAGAAGTCTCAAACCAAACAGAAAGAACTGAAGTATACCACAAGTATTAACATGACACATTAAGCAGTGCAAAAAATACATAATAGAATCCTACTTACAGTAAGCTATACACAGCAGTACAGACCACAATCCCTAATCATTTATCAAAGTAAGTTTGGAAATCATTTTGTATAGTGCATAGGCTGTAGCAAACCAGGAGAGTGGCAGCTTTCCTGACCTCCTCAGGCAAAAGCAATGGAGAAAGCACGTGTTCAGGCAATTGTTGATTTTGCCCATTTGCAGAATGGGTGCAATATGCATGCTCTGACTAGCTCCTAGTAATAACTGAGCTGCGGCATTCTGAACCAACTGGAGTCTCTGGATTGACTTTGAAGGGAGACCTATGTAGAGTGTAGGGATGCCAGCTCTGGGCTAGGAAAAACCTGGAGATTTGGGGGGGGGGCATGGGTAGGTTGGGGTTTGGGGAGGGGGGATCTCATCAGGGTACAATGCCATAGAGTCTGCCCTCCTGAGCAGCCATTTTCTCCAGGGGATCTGATCTCTATTGTTGTAATAGCAGGAGATCTCCAGGCCCCACCTGTAGGTTGGCAACCCTAATAGTGTACCTTACAGTATTCTAGTCTTGATGTTACTGTGGCATGGATCCAGGTGGCCAGATCATCCATATCAAGGGATGTGCTAGAGTGTCCCCATCAATCCAGGTTTACCCTGGAAGGGACATTATTGCACGGACACACTGCACGCTTGCAAATCCCCCACCCACTAAACCTCCTGCCAGAGGCAAAGGGGGACCTGGCAACCCTACTCATACACAACAATATCAAAGGCAGCAGAATGATCTAGCAGGATCAATAGGGTGCAGTTTCCCATGGTGATAGTTGAACAAACCCAAATGCTGGGATGAAAACCTGACATGGCAAGCATCCTGAAAGCTGATATTATCCAGCAGTAATTACAACTATAAAAAGACTAGTCACTCAACTACCTTTCACACAAACGTAGGGTGGGAAACAGATAGTGGCTGGTTGGGGAATCAGTATTAAGATCTGACAAGAGGGAACATGCAAAGACTTCCCTGAGGCATCTCATTCCCCCCCCCCACACACACTATTTCATCTTTCCCTTTCCTGAAAGCCCCCATAGCCGTGTTGGCGAACCTATAGCACGTGTGCCGACACCGGCACGCGTAGCCCTCTCTGCCGGCATGCACGGCTCCCGCCCCCTTCCCTGCATTCCCCGCCACCCACCTGGGCGGCAGGGGCTTTGAACCACGCAGTGCTGCTGCGCCGAGCGGTTCAAAGCTCCCACCCCCTTCCCTGCACTCCCTGCTGCCCAGCTGGGCGGCTGGGGCTTTGAACCGCGCTGTGCTGCCGCGAGGAGCGGTTCAAAACTCCCGCCCCCTTCCCTGCACAAAGTGTTGGCACTTTGCAATAAATAAGTGGGGTTTGGGTTGCAGTTTGGGCATTCGGTCTGTAAAAGGTTCGCCATCACTGCCCCATAGCCTCTCCCCTTTTCCTGTTTCCTTCTCTCCTTCTAGGATTGCCAACCTCCGATGAGGCCTGGAGAGCTTCTGGAATCACGATGGTTGTCCCAGCTACAGAGATCAGTTCCCCCTTAAGGTTGCCAGCTCCAGGTTAGACAATTCCTGGAGATTTGGAAGTGGACCTTTAAGAGGGCAAGGTTTGGGGAAGAAAGCAACCTCAGTGAGGTATAATGCCATAGACTTCACCCTCCAAGGCAGTTATTTTCTCCCAGGGAACTGATCTCTGTCATCTGGAGAGCAGTTGTAATTCTGGGTGATCTCCAGCCCCCACCTGGAGGTTGGTTACCCTCCTAGATCTCCTGGAGGAAATGGCTGCTTTGGAAGGTGGAGTCTATTGCATTATACCCTTTTGTGGTCCCAACCCCCCTCAAACCCCACCCTCTCCAGGCTCTACCTTTTAAATCTTCAGGAATTTCCCAATCTGGAATTGGCAGCCCTATCTCCTTCCCACCCAACAGCCAGCCTACTTTTATCTGTCCCTCTGTCTTAAATTTTCAGTCTCCTCCCTGCCTGCAGACTCTACCTTGGCAAACTACAGTCTTTCTCCACAGTAAAAGCAGCTTACATTAGTCTCCTCTGCTCCTTTTTATCTGCACAACAGCCATATGAGGAAGGTTAGGTTGAAAGTATGTGACTGGTTGAAAATCAATCAGTGAGCTTCCACAGTAAAATGGGGATTCAAACCTGGGTTTCACAGTCCCTGCTCTGAAGCTCCAATTGCTATGTTACAGGTTTTGACATATTAGAGCATATAAACTGTTGTATTAGTTCTTGTAGGTTATCTGTAGGTTATCCGGGCTGTGTAACTGTGTTCTTCTTTGAGCTGGGTTTGAGCTGAGTCATTGTCCTGCAAAGTATTAAAGGTAGTGTGCAAATCATTGTCCTGTAAGAATCAAGATAATGTGCTAATGAGGGTGTGGTATGTTAATGTGGAACCATTGTATCCTGAAGTGATCTGTTAATGTGTGGAATCCAAGGCTAATCTGCATGGCTATTGTTGACTGTAGTCTTTGTTAGTCTGGAGGTTTTCAGGACAGGAAGCCAAGCCTTATTCATTCTTAAACTCTCTTCTTTTCTGTTAAAGTTGTGCTGATGTTTATGAATTTCAATGACTTCTCTGTGCAATCTGACAAAATAGTTGGTAGAATTGTCCAGTAAGAGCCACTTTTAGAAAACTCCTCTACAGTTTTAAAAACCCCTAATGTTTGTAAGATAAGCTTTTGGAATCTAACTGAATTTCTGGAATCCAACTAAGCTTGTGAAATTCAGTCTGCCACGAACACTGACTGTTATAAAATAGTATTGTATAAAGGTAATATTGTGTTTTAAAGTTTAAATATGAAAGAATTACTACAGAATAGATTCATTTTGATCGTACTCTTTGAGAGATGAGGATGAGAGATGAGGATGCTGATAATGTTGGGTGTCGTGGAGGTATATTAAAGCTAAAAAGTGACTGTTTAAGAAATAGGCAAATGGCCAGCTGGAGGAAGAAAACCCTTATATAGTAACCTGTCGGAATACAAGGAGGAAATCCTTATATGGTAGCCTGTCGGAATACGAGGAGGAAATCCTTATATGGAGGCCGGCTGGAATATAGAGAGGAAGTCCTTATATGGTATAAGTCTAGCCATGGAAACCCAGCTAAGTTGGAATACGGTGACTTTTAACAGTGAAAATATAGCATGAAACAGTATAAATATGGGCAGAGAAAGGGCTAGAACTTCAGACCTTTCTAAGTCTTTGGACTGAGGGTCTTAGAAGATGGTCTTGGTATGTATGAATTTACTTATATGTTATTCTAGAATATGAATTAGATATTGGTTCTTGTAGGTTATCCGGGCTGTGTAACCGTGGTCTTGGTATTTTCTTTCCTGGCATTTCGCCAGCAGCTGTGGCAGGCATCTTCAGAGGAGTAACACTGAAGGACAGTGTCTCTCAGTGTCAAGTGTGTAGGAAGAGTAATATATAGTCAGAAATAATATATAGTCAGAAAGGGGTTGGGTTTGAGCTGAATCATTGTTTTGCAAAAAGTATCAAAGGTAATGTGCTAATCATTGTCCTGTAAGTATCAAGATAATGTGCTAATGAGTGTGTGGTATGTTAATATGGAACCATTGTATCCTGAAGTGATCTGTTAATGTGTGAAATCCTAAGCTAATCTGCATGGCTTCCTGTCCTGAAAACCTCCATACTAACAAACACTACAGTCCACAATAGCCATGCAGATTAGCTTTGGATTTCACACATTAACAGATCACTTCAGGATACAATGGTTCCATATTAACATACCACACCCTCATTAGCACATTATCTTGATACTTACAGGACAATGCTTAGCATTGATACTTTTTGCAGGACAATGATTCAGCTCAAACCCAACCCCCTTCTGACTATATATTACTCTTCCTACACACTTGACACTGAGAGACACTGTCCTTCAGTGTTACTCCTCTGAAGATGCCTGCCACAGCTGCTGGCGAAACGTCAGGAAAGAAAATACCAAGACCACGGTTACACAGCCCGGATAACCTACAAGAACCAATGAACTCTGACCGTGAAAGCCTTCGACAATATTGTGAATTAGATACTTTAAACTAAATCAGACTGTTATATTTTAAGTATTGGATTTTAAAACTGAATAGTATGTAGAACTTGCTTACTTTACTGTATACATTGTTACTGAATTTTAAGACTTTGTAATACTTGCATATACACATACACATATATACAAATAATTTTATTGGAGCACATCAATAAAAAGACTTGAACAGAACCAAGCAGCCAGGCCTAGTTGAGTCATGCAAGTCAGGTAATATCAAGTCGGGTTGCCAGGTCCCTCTTCACCACCAGCGGGAGGTTTTTGGAGTGGAGTCTAAGGAGGGCAGGGTTTGGGGAGGGGAGTGACTTCAATGCCATACAGTCCAATTGCCAAAGCAGCCATTTTCTCCAGGTGAACTGCTCTCTATCGGCTGGAGATCAGTTGTAATAGCAGGAGATCTCCAGCTAGTACCTGGAGGTTGGCAACCCTAGTATCAAGTCACCCAGAGGTTGCTGGCAGGCCTAGGGTTGCCAACCTCCAGGTGGGACCTGGAGATCCCCCAGAATTACAACTGAACTGCAGACAACAGAGCTCTGCCCCCTGAGGGAAATGGCTGCTTTGTAGGGTGGACTGTATGGCATTATACCCAGCTGAGACCTCTTCCTCCTCAAACCCTGCCCTCCTCAGGCTTCACAAAATCTCCAGGAATTTCCCAAACTGGAGTTGGCAACTCTAGCCAGGCCTGGACCCAGTGAGTCCTCCCTCAAAGCCAAAATAGACCTGGAAAGGGCCCTTCCCCCTACTCCCATGCCTTTACTCACAAAAATCGGAGACTGGAATGCTGTGGTTGCCTAGCAACAGCCACTGAGGAAATCCATTGCTTAAAGGTACAGGCACTACTTTTATCGTTTTCATGTGATTTTGTCTGCAATGGACATGGCAAACTTGTCACAGCAAGCCATCCTCTGTGGAGACAGCTTAAATTGATCAGGCACCCATGTATCACACCATTCTTTTGGATCAATCACAATAGCTCTGTGGGTCAGTTTCCTGCAAGTTTTTTTTTTTAAAGCCTAAAAGGCAACTTTCATCAATGCAGCCCTGAAGAACTTTGTTAAAAAAAAAAAAATTGCCACAAGGAGCAAGCAAAGCACAACCGGTGGGCTACCTGTGCAGTAGTTGGCATTTCTTCTGTTTGGTTTATCTGAACTACACACAAGGAAAGAATGTTAATATATCATCTGCTCATTCATTCCTCACTCTGATAGGAGTCTAGTCATTGTAAAATAGTTGTTTGTTCAAACATTATAATTTCTGATTTCACATGCAGTATCACTCATGACATTCCATTCCAGCCACAATATTAATATGATAATGTGTCGTGATTCTATCTATACTGCCTTTGATAGAGGCTCCTAAAAATCTTTGAAGCAATTACTAACTTTACCTTTCATAATTAGATTGGTGGATCAGTTAGGAAAATTTGTTCCCACAGCTATCTCAGCTGCTTTTTGTTAAATATCCTATATTGACCCAATGTAAACCCGATGTCAACACTTTGTAATTTCAATTACTCAAAAAAAAAAGCATGCTCTGTAATAAATCCTGACTTGTATGCAAATCTGCAGCTAATTGTATAGTACTCCCCTATGGTTCTCTGTGTGCTGTAACACATAGCTCCAAATAGCTCCATGGATTATATAAAGAAAGATAACAACTAAGGGTTGTCTTGGTTAAGGCCCACGTGCACCAATAGTTCCCGCCAGTGTATATGCCATCAGTCAAGCAGAGATCTGATATACATCTGCTTCTGTTACACCATCCTTCCAAAAGAAACAACAGGATACTTGTTTGCTGTTTCTTTTCAGAGTTAAGAAACACTTGCATCTTTTGTTCCCCAAACAATAATTCCAAGGTTGGAAAATTGCCAGTTAGTTCTGCAGCCTGTTTAAAGACAAGAGATGTATTGCCTGAGTAGGTGTCTGTTGTGGGCTGGATAGGAATACGTCTGTTACTCTGCAACTAGTTAGCATTGTGTCTGCACAAGGCACTGATGGCATTATCTGGGCAACAGCTTCAGCCCTGACTGTCGCTCTGTTAGCACTATAGATAAGACACTTCAATTCATGGTATAACCAGATAACAAATTGCCTTCCACTTGATGGGTGATTACATCTAAACCTGCATTTTCACTGATAATACAGGAAGCAACCCGTATGTTGAATAAAGGTGAAAGGGACAATCCAGAAAGGAAGAGCAAGACAGGCTCCAGGTCAGTGTGTTCCAAACCTATAAGCCTGTTTCTGATATTACAATTGTGCATACGGAAGCCTGCAAACTACACGTAACGGTAGTGCACACTACCTGCAATCCTCCTGATATATGCTGTTGTCATGTTGTATGAACAGGAGCAATGAATGCATTTACCATGTACGTACAGCCTCAGTATGGATGCATGTGAGCCCTGAAAAATGTCATAGTCAATCTGTGCATACCAGAACTGGTAAATGCATGTGTTGGCCTTGTTCATACAACATAGTGACCACACGTGTCAGAAGGATCACAGGTAGTGTGGATAGTGTGCACTACGATCTGAAAGTCCCAGGCCTGAATCCCCATGGAAGCTTGCTGGGTGACCTTGGGACAGCAACATACTCTCAACCTACCCAACTTGTTGTGAGGATAAAATGGAGACGATGAGAACAATGTAAGCCGCTTTGGGTCCTCAGTGGGGAGAAAGGAATAAATGACGTAAATAAATACAAATAGCATGCACTCCCATTACACACTGAGCATAGGTTCCCAGTTCACACAACTGTAACATCAGAAAAGGACTGAAGATATATTGAGGTGAGGTCTGATTTCTCTTGCATGACGGTGTTGCATAACTATGTCTTGCAAGTCACACAATAATAATTTAGGTATCTCCCAGTTATTCAAGTTCATCAAACAACATCTATGTATGCGTGTGTGTGTGTGTGAAGCGCCGTCAAGTCGCAGCCGACTTATGGCAACCCCTTTTGGGGTTTTCATAGCAAGAGACTAACAGAGGTGGTTTGCCAGTGCCTTCCTCTGCACAGCAACCCTTGACTTCCTTGGTGGTCTCCCATCCAAATACTAACCATGGCTGGCCCTGCTTAGATTCTGAGCTCTGACGAGATCAGGCTAGCCTGGGCCATCCAGGTTAGGGGCCAACATCTATGCAGATGGTGCTCAAGTCTTGTACAGATGCAGATACCTTCCTGCATTTCACTGTTAATTAACCCAAAATATATTGCACCTGGAAAAATTTGATTCTTTCCCAAACCAGCAAGGAAGATGAAATTTGGAAAGCCCTGCATTTATGCCATAGATCCCTACTGAACAATGCTTGTGATATTACTGGTAATTATGTAACTGATAATTAGAGGGGCTTACCGTCAAGAGGAAACTGAGAGTTTACCTTCTGAATTTTTCAACTCCCAGTTCAGGGCTCCTTCTCTTGTGCATAGGAATGCACAGCACTGTTGCTCTTTTTAAAGAGGCAAAATGTTACAACTGTTCCGTGTGAATTCAAAGGCTTCTCCTTAATTTGTTAGCTTTCCAAACATATAGAGACTGTGACATGGGGAGCATTCTGACAAGGCCCATTATCTTAGGTGCAGTGGAACACAGGCAGGACAATGCTGCCTGTTATGCTGCAGTTGTCTTGTTTGTGGGCTTCCTAGAGGCACCTGGTTGGCCTCTGTGTGAGCAGACTGCTGGACTTGATGGGCCTGGGTCTGATCCAGCAGGGCGTTTCTTATGTTCTTAAGCAATTCCACATATGTATGTAGATACAGCCATGCTGGGACTGTACCATGTGTCCAAAAATCTTGTTGGTCTCTAAGGTGCTACCGGAGTCGAATCTAGCTGTTCTGCTGCTATTGTACTGCAGACCAGCACAGTTACCTTCTGAGTGAATCTTCAGTTCTGATATCTTTACAAGGCAGCTTCTTACTCCAACCCTGAAGCAAGGAAGTAATATTTAGGAGCTCCTTTTCTTGTTAGGTTATTTTCATTAGTGCTAAGAGGTGAAGAATGAATTTATGTTCTTAATGCAGAAATTGCAATTCAAAAGATGGATGAGGTACAAAACCATTTTTAACCCTATGCATATTATTTTATCATGGTCAATGCAGTTTGCCTGTTCCTATGAATAGATAAAATCTTTAATGTATGTATTTGCTACCAAGCATGTTTTCTGTGGCAAGTTATATGGCACATGGATTCTTCTCCTGGTCTCTTTTGAATTAAAAATGGGGTGTTTCTAAGTGCATCCATGCATAATACATAGTACAGTGACAGCATGGAGAACATGCAGAAAAAGTCTACAAATTGTTTAAGCATTTCTTGCGTCAGTGCCCTATGAAATGTTTTCATAAGAGAAAATACTTGCTTCTAGTATTTCTCTAATGTGTGTGCAGCTGCCAGTCAATCTATGTACTCATGGCAAAATAAGTTCTAACACACTGCTGCACTTCATGCATGACAGCATACACACTTTCCTAAAATGAGTTCATTTCTGATAGGAAACATCAGATATGAAGCAGCTGTTTTTATATTTACAACATAATTGCCAAGCAGGAAACAGCCTTTTCCATTCAAATGACAATCCCAACCAATCAGCAATTTAATTTGAATGGTCGCATGGATACGCATTTATCTATTTTTAAAATTGACCTAATTTTGAATATAGATACATGTTATAGAATACCCAGGTTGGATCTGGGGGTCCCACCACTGTAATTTGCAACATCCAGATGGGGTTTCTCCAGTGGGGCAAATAGCCCTACATGGACTGTTTGAGGTTGGGGAAATGGTTCAGGAGGGAAAGGCAGAAGCTCTTTCTCCATGTGCATTGCAGTCCCAAACTGAACCTGGAGCCATGCATGTGGGAACTGAGGAGAACCTATAATTCACATCTGACTGTGGCATTACACCCCAGACCCAATTTGTGTACTTTGGCAATTGAGGGAACAGACAATTGTATGTTTCCCCAAACTGACAAAATAGCAACTCTGAGGTGGGTGGCATTTGAGATCAGAGAAGATCTAACCTTGTTGTTTATGCATGGGAGTTTTACCTGGGGGTCAATGCTCGCTCGTTCCACATTTTTTCTATAAAAAAGCTATGCGTCAGCACAAATCATCATGCTCAAGTCCAGAAGTGTGAGGCCCATCCCTTGAAAACACTGCTTAGCGATTGGCTATAGTTCTTACTGTGAGGGGAAAAACAGTGTTTCACTTACCTGTAACTGTTGTTCATTGAGTGTCTTCGTGCAGACCCACATGGGATCTGCGCAAGCGCAAAGCCAGCCACGGAGAATTTTTTTCCCAGCTTCTAGAAGCCTCCGCTCTGAAGAGCGCCCCTCCCCCTAGCCAGTGCTGCAATTTCCCACCCTGACCAGTATTCCTCCTTATATTCTACTGTATGTCCTCACCCCCACCCCCATTCCTGCCATAATGTGAGCATTTGTCCCTGTAGTCGTCCCAACAGCAACATCCACAGACAGGTAGTCCAAAAGAGAGTTGATTTATTGGTAAACATACAGGCATTCAGAGCTTACAGGTATAGAATGGCAGGAATGGGGGGGGTGAGGACATACAGTAGAATATAAGGAGGAATACTGGTCATACTGGTCATATCTAGATAGCATGAGTTGGCATGACAACCCTCCAGTCCAACGGGGCTAGGTTCCCAGGCAAAACCTTGAGCACAGCATCTGCAAGACGCAAAACAACCTCAGCCTGATGGCCCTCGCAAAGAGTAGAGAGCAGGCCTGACATCCCCTCGGTTCTCCAACCTGCCGCTGCGGAGACAAAAAGTTAAAGCAAAGACATGTCCCACAGCGGGGAAGGAGGGAGGGATGTGTAGATCTTCAATGCGAACCTTGGTGCCGTAAGGAAGCGCTGAGGCACGAAGCCAGGAGTGTCTCCTAATCGCTACTGAGGTAGACATGGCTCTACTTATGCTGTCGGCCACATGCCTGGAACCCATGAGCATGTCAAGATTACAAGTCTGTCAGTTTAGTTTGACAGGGGCAGGATAGATCAGTGAGATCTAAGGATGATGTAATCAGCCTGGAAAGTACCTGGGGAGCTAGAGAAAGCTGGCCTGATCCAGCTATAGCCAGGTGGCTGATGCAATGCAGTAGCAATGCCAGGATAATTGGATATCTACTGTGATTGGGGGCTGCAACCACCAGGTGTATATATTGAAGTGAAACCGCAGTTCTATGCGGGATGTTATGAGCGGAGAGTGTGAAAGGAGTATCTGTATATATTTTTCTGCACTGTACAAATAAACTACACTTTTTCTATGTGGCCGTGGACTTTCTGATGGGTATCCTGGACAAGACTGCTAATCCGCTTGGCTTCCGCGTCAAAGCAGGCTTCTCCCAATGGCTATCCCTTTGGATTGGATAGTCCTAGCTAAGGGTTTAGTAGTGTCATCCAAGAGACCAATGTATGGGGACATCTTGTCCAACAGGAAATACTGGTATCGGCTCATAACCGCAAGGAAATTTATTATTTTCGCTGACTGTATTGTGGCAGTGTAAATCTTCCTCCCCATCAAATCTAACTTTCTACCTTCCCTGTCCTGAGGGGAGGTATGGGAGCCTGTCTGGAATCTGCCCAGCAGGGCCTCTACTATCATTGAGTTAGGTGTGGGGTGGTGTGTGACAAAGTCACATCCCTCCTGGGATATTTTATAGAGCTGAGGCTTCTAGAAGCTAGGAAAAAAATTCTCCGTGGCTGGCTTTGCGCTTGCGCAGATCCCATGTGGGTCTGCACTGAAGACACGACGATGAACGTCCAGTTCCCTTCTTCTTCTCCTCCCCGTGGAAATGCAAGTGCCATGTTAAAAAATATTTCACACACACACACAAAAACTCTTTTAAAGGAACAGAATGGGGGGGAAGCCAAGTGTTGTTTTAAACCCCCTTTTTGTGACAAATTACTCAGAAATAACTCTGGCTGGGAGAAAAAAAACAGGAAGCATTTGAGTCCCTGCCCCTTGAAAACGCTGCTTTGAAATTGGCTGTAATGCTTACTGTGAGAAAACGTCACAACCATCCCAGCTCCCCTGTCCCATGCTTTGGCTTATGCATGGAGAGGAGGACAATTTGAACCGAGCTGAACTCAGGAGCGATCGAAGAATAGAGATTTAACGGCAACGGGAAGACCCAGGATTTGAGAGGGCTGGCTGCGAGATCATCTCTGAGGGTCGGAAAACTCATGCATAACTCCAAAGAAAAACCGAGTCAGTCCAGGGGCGAACATGAGTCCAAGTACCTATGCATAAAGGACCCTCTATTCCATTCCTCTGTGCCAGAGTTCAGATCCACACAGGGAGTCCCACAGCTGCTATTCATCCAGTTAAAAAACTCCAGAAATCTTTTCATGGATCTTTCAGCCTCTCATCTAATTTGGCTCAGAAAATTAAAAATCACTTTCTCCTGGGAGCCAAAGGTCAAGATATCTTTAATGTGAAACTATGGAATGCAGGTGCTGGTGACTTCTTCACAGAAATAAATGTAAAATAGTGGAGTTAACTCATTAAAACATAAGGTAGCCAGCTACGGGTTGAGAAATACCTGGATAATTTGTGGGTAGAACCTGAGGAGGGCAGGGTTTAAGGAGGGGAGGGATTTCAATGGGGTATGATGCCATAGAGTCCACCTTCCAAAGCGGCCATTTTCTCCAGGAGAACTGATCTCTGTCACCTGGAGATCCCCTCTAATAGCGGGAGATCATCAGCTACCACCTGGAGGCTGGCAATCCTATTAAAACATCTAAACTAATTTGTCTTATAACTTCACCAACTCATTCATTAAATGTTGCTATTTGGATAAATATTCAAATTGCAAAAACCATAAAATGAGTTGCAGTCCTATACACAATGAGTTGGAAATTAGACTCATTGAAGTCAGTGGGACATCTGAGTCAATATGCACAGGATTTGTTCTTTTTTCCTCCCAAGTATCCTTGCTTTCTTTCATTATGTTTTCTTAGCCACCTTCTCTGAACTATTCTCATACATCTTTTCCTGGCCAGTATTTGGTACTGACAAATGAAAAGAGAGAACAAGGCCTACTTTTGCCATCACCTGGCAGGTACCAAGCCCTGGCTGCATTCCTCACAGCTCCTCACATCTTGCATCAAAGACGCTTCCAGGTTTGATACAAAACAACTGCTAAAAATTAAAATAATTACCTGAAATCACTGTACACCTTTCTTTCAGCTAATTAGGCAATCTGCCCAGGTGTTTAGCAGCAAGGCATCCATCTCTTAATTGGAGCAGCATTAATCAAAAGCAGAAGCCTAACAATAATTAACCATGTATCATTATCATAATCTTGTCCCTTTATTATATAAGATGCACAAACTGCTTGAAGTATCATAACAGCCTCTGTTATCAGTAATTTCCTGACAAAAGTACAAATTAGTTTTGCAATGAAATGACACATTATGGGGTTTTAAAACTAGTACATACTTGGCCAATTGGGTGTCTTTTTGGCAGCCCAAGCTTTTAAATAAATGGTATACATTCTGGCCTGTTGTTACTGTTTTCTCTGTTACATTGGTCACTGTTTTTAAAAGCCACCCAATTTCTTTTATAATTTCCTTTAGACTCAGATATGAAATGGTTTCGGCTTCTCTCCTTTAGTTTTGTATTGCAGAAACAAAGAAATACGTGAAAATTATCTTCACATGTAGAAGTGCAGTGATCACACATTACAAGTTGAGCATAAATGACAATGTTATAATATTAGCTAGGATTTCCAGCAGGGGTGGGGAACCTTTTTCCCGCCAAGGGCCATTTGGATATTTATATAATTTGCGGGCCATACAAAATTATCAACTTAAAAATTAGCCAACCAAGCCCCAAGCAGGCAGCTGCCCCAGATGACCCCCCCCGGTGCATGGGCAAGCAGGCAGGCATCCAACCGGTGGCGCACTCGCCCACTTGGTGGCACAGGATGGTCTGTTGCACCAGCTGGGCGTAGCCATCCAGCCGCACGCTGGAGTTGCTCCTGCTCCGCATGGTTGGGGCAGGATTCTACAGTCTACTTTTTGCCTGCTGGTCCTTCTGTAACTCCTACCAGGGAAACATTCCTCCTGAGTAATTTTGTAGTAAAATGTATATTGCTGTGACATCTTACATCTGTATTTCTTAGACAGGCAATACAGACTTTTCCATGCATTTAAAAAAGAAGTTCAGGAACATGCAAATCCCATTTTTTCCTTATTACTTATCCAGGAAGCTAACAAAAAAGAATATTCTGCAATAGCACAAGGTAACATTCTGCAGGGAGATAGGAAACCTCTCTCAAGAAAACTGCATCAATCCCATATTCCCCTGTAGTATAGACAGAAGTGGGAGATGCACAGTATAAAATCACCTGTGTGGTTGGACAGCTCAGATTGGATGTGCGCTGAAGGCATATTGATTTCCATTTACAACTAGCATGTAAATGCACTACAAGCAACAGTGCCCGAGGCTTATGCAATCCATCTCAAATATGAGACAAAATACCCACAGTAGAATGGTATCACATTGCAATGTAATTAGGCTGTGGAACTCATTACCACAAGATGCCTGTTGGCAAAACAAATGTGAAGAGTTTGACAACAACATTCAAAACAACAGTAAAATACCTCTCCTAAATTTGGGGATAGGGTAGGACTCCTTTATGATAGATTCTTCATTTCCCATGATATAAGAAAATGTCTGACATATAGTGTAGCCATTTCTTGGGGTGGAAGAGATTACCTGTATTCCTGTTACACAGGATTCTTGCCCCAACCATGCTCTTTAATATGGGGCCACTGAATGACCTTGCCTGGAGTTTGGGGGTTGGATGTCATCAATATGCAGATGACACTGAGCTCTGTATTTCATTATCCAAGCCTCCCAATGCATCCATCTTGGTTCTGAACTGGTGCTTTGACACAGGGGCCAGGTGGCTAAGGCAGAACAAGCTGAATCTGAATCTAGACAAGCCAGAGGTAATCCTGGTTGGGAAATGCTTATATTCTAGAGGGACTGAATCCACTTGTCCTAAATGGAGTGGTGATAGCTTTTTCAGATCAGTTTAAGAGTTTTGGGGCACTCATAGAACCTTCCTTGCTCTTTGAAAAGCAGGTTGGCATGGTGGACATGAGTGCCTTATGGAATGCCCTGCCTGAGGAGGACAGGAAGGCTCTACTCTCCTGGCCTTCTGCAAACTGTGCAAAACTGAATTATTCAAGAGGGCTTTTCTACAAAGGTAATAGAGTTGCACTGTATAAAATTTAAAGCAAGTAGGATCCTACAATATAATTTGCATCATTAATGTATCATGTTGATTGTATTGACTCACTCTGTGTAATCCGACAAATCCAAGTGAGAAAGGCGGACTATAAATAACATAAATAAAATAAACAACCAAATAAATATCAGCTGCATCTGATTCATCTATTCTCTCATTACCTAGTCTCAGCTGATCTGGCCACACTGATTCATGCTTCTGTAAACTCACAGTTGGGTTGCAGCAACATGCTCTATGTAGGGCTGCCTTTGAAGACAAACCAGAAACTACAACTGGTCCAGAATGCAGCAGCTCAGTTATTGTCAGGGGCTAGCAACTGGGAACATATGTTGCACATTTTTAAATAGCTTCATTGGCTGCCAGTCTGTTTCTGACTTCAATTCAAGGTGCTGGTTATGACCTTTAAAGTCCTTCATGACCTGGGTCCCACATATCTGAAGGATCATCTCCTTCCATATAGCGCTGTGCACCAACTATGCTTGTTAAGCAGCCATCTGTTGGCAATCCTACCACTTAGAGTGGCCCTTGTGGCATCAACCAGAGCCCAGGCCTTTTCCATCATGGCTATGGCTCTGTGGAATGGGCTCTCTGAAGAGTTGAAGAGGGGAGTGTCCTTGGAGATCTTCAGGGGTGCTGCCTATTTACCAGGGCTTTTTTTTTGGGGGGGGGGGTGTTCAATGGCATCTTTTAAGGGTGGAGAGATTCAGGGTTTGCTATTTTAATATTTTGTTTAAAGTGAAAATATTTTTAACTATTCTTGTAACTATTTTTAACTATTCTTGTAACTATTTTTAACTATTCTTGTAAGCTGCCTTGAACCAAGAGGAATGGTGGGGGATAATGTTTTATTTTTATTTTTTTAATTAAATGTTATTAACATTGCAGATTAAATCAATTTCCATCAATCCAGGAACAATTGAAAAAAGCATAGTAAAAGTCTTACATTTTTAAAGGAGAGGCATCACAAGGTGGATCCACGTAAGTCTAACTTGTCTCCTACTCCTGAGCTAGGCATTCACATTGCTATAAAATCACAGGGGGACAAAACCCCATCTAATCCAGCACCTTGGCACGAGGCAACGTGAGTTGTCCCAAGGACTCAGCCAGCGCTGCAACAAGCTGTCACCTACATAGACAAAGGGGACAGGAATTCTACACAAAAGTAAAGCCTATGATTTGTTTATAGCTTGAAATGTGTGGGGGATAATGTTTTAATAAATAAATAAACAAAACTTTGAAGCACTATATGACTATCACAAAGATAGTAAGGGTAGAGGGACCAATACCCTAAAACTATATATGTTTTGAAATGGTCGCTGGTGACCCAGTTAGTTTTCTGTTAACAGCATGGATTTTTTCCCAGTGGATGTTTAACTACTTTCAAGCATTTTGAAACGTTTATTAAGGGCTGCTAACCTGGAACTGTAAAACTTTCAACAAATACACTGAATATTTTGATTAATTCTTGTTAAAACTTTTGAAAATTTCCCATTGGGTCAAACATTTTCACATCAAAATGTTATATCTGACAGACCCACCCTTCTTTAAAACTAGTTTTGTTCTTGAATTTCTAGTGCATTTATAGTTATGCATTCAATAAGTTTATTTGCATAAGAAAATCACATATGATTGCAATTCAAAACCTTACAGATTTGCACTTTCAAATCTAAAAAGTATTGTTTTTAACCTCCGTGACTTTGTTGATCTATTGTATGCTGTGAGAACCACCCCCCAATTCCCATCGCCCAGCTCTCCAGAGGATAAGTCTTAGAAACAGAAACACACAGAGAAACCCTATAATAGTAAAAACATTACAATATTCAAGGCCAATGTTTGAGGATGATCTGTGCAGAAATTTTAATTCTCTCATCTGTGGTCCAAAGAAGTTTCCTTTGAGATATGCTCCCATACCTTATTCCTATTGAAAAACATCAGTTGTGACAGTGTTTGTGGACTGTTCCTCAGAACTGGGTAAAAAAGACCTGACATAAAATAGTGCAAGTTATTTGTTTGCCCTAATGCAGTACATAAGGGATTTGTTGGTGGTTTTAAAATTCACTAGCCCTCTGCTACACTTCTAAAATGAAAAGAAAAAAGAACTTGGAGGAGAAAAACAGCCATTGGTCTGTGTACTAAGAATAATTGCCAACAATATTGATTAGTCCTTAGGGGAATAACTGATTTGAAAGCTGCAGACGGTGAAATCCCAGCTGAAGCATGCCCCACTTATTATGGTGCCTATGTTTAAACACCTCAGAAAAATGTGAAACTAATGGTCTCACATTGGGCATAATGCAGTTGTCATACAGCAATTCTATTGCTGTTTTCCTTCCTAAAGCTGTCACCTAATAACAAATTCCAGAAGGGTCATCCTTCTGGAGTCTATGACAGCAAAAAAACTTTAGAATCCTAAGGCATCTTTAAGATAACGAATGTATTGTGAAAGGCATTTCTGCAGGCTAGAGCTTCATGTTGTCAGATGCATGATGTGGACTAGAAAGCTGGTAAGTATACAGTAGTAAGCAGAGGAAGGGGGATGGCCACTGAAGTTAAAAGCAAAGGCAACACAAGATATGACTGTGTCCTAATGTTAACTGAACCTAAGAGTCCTATGGCTGACAGCCGCACAGCTCCGGACCAGTGGGGGGCTGCTGCCAATCATAGCCCCCTGGGGGGGGTACCACCTGAGGCCCACGAACAGAGTCTGGGGTCCACTTAGCCAGTCCCTGATGGCCTATCACAGCCCAGCCAGGATGTGAAGCTGGCCCCAGGACCATGAGGGTGAGCAGGTGTCAGTGGCTGGATACACATCCCTGTCGGCACATCTCTGCTGACATGTTTCTTCCTCAGGTGGGACCCATCCAGGATCTGTCCACATGCTGCTGAGCAGCTGGCTTCCAAAACCGTCCATGGCTGCAGCAAGACCAGCAGAGGCCTAACCTAACCGTAACTCTCCACCCAACCCTGGAGCCATCAGCCCTGTGACCCAACTGCATGCCCCTCCCATGGGGCGCTGAGTCCAGGAGGCAGACATGGCCAGCAACCATGTCAGACAGGCCAGGGGACAGGGGGCCTTCCCCTTGATCGAGGCTATGCAGTACACAAACATGAATAAACAATCAACTGGACTGTGAATATATGAACACCAACGTTTCAAGAACAAAAGCAACATGGGCAAACGAACCATGACGGGGTTCCCATCCTTGGGTAGAAATACCACATATGTGCCCCCACTTGATCAGGGCACACCATCTACCAGCCCCCCTCCCCCTCCACTCACAGTGGAGGTCCTCAGGGCAGCCCCCAGGGCGTCCTCACCAACATGCTAGTAATTCTGGAAATCTCCCCCCTCCAGTGATCGCTGGGTGCCTGAAGCTGACCCCAAGTCCCTGGGATGGTGTGTGCTGGCCAGGCCCATGGAGGAGATAGAGGAGGAGGAGGAGAGTTGGTTTTTATATGTCGACTTTCTCTACCACTTAAGGAAGAATCAAACCAGCTTACAATCACCTTCCTTCCCCCCCCCCCCACAACAGATACCCTATAAGGTAGGTAGGGCTGAGAGAGCTGTAAGAGAGGTGTGACTAGCCCAAGGTCACCCAGCTGTCTTCATACGTAGGAGTGGGGAAAGAACCCGGTTCTCCAGGTTAGAGTCCACCGCTCCAAACCTCTGCTCTTAACCACTATACCATGCTGGTATGCTTTGGCTACCAGTGTGCAGGGTGGTGGGAGGCCCTTCCTCTTTTTGTGCCACTGCCTCCATTGTTTGGCAGGGCCTGTGCCTCTAAGGGTTTGGCCTCCATACCTGACCCAGCCGTGTGTGGGCCTGCCCCTCCCCTCCCCTCTTCACATGTCCCCAGGCCCAGGTCCCCGTGGCTGCTGCCTTGTGGTTGTTTGGTTCTCCCCTATCTGTCACACCCCTGTGATGTCTTGGGGCACAGCAGTGCAGTTGGTGGGGATGCTGGCATGGTGCATTCCACGGGGTCCCACTGCAGGGGTGCTAGCCTGGTCCCTGGCCTGTGCAGTTTCCCCTTAGCACCAGCGGTCAGCCACCTCAGGAGTGCGCTGCCAAAGTGGTCTACAAGGTTCTTTAAAAAGTTAACAGCATTATAAAACTACATGTATAATTAACTGCTGCACAAATGTTAAATTTATGCAAGGATAGAGTCTTAAAAAGACATCTCGGAATTCCAGGCAAAACAGTGATGTTTACCAGCCAACTAAAACTTCTTAGGTCTTTACAGAACATCTAATAGCATGAATACAAATTGTGGGTTTTTTAGTCTTCAGCAATAACTTCTGTCTAGAGAAACAGCATCACCTACAGGTCAGTGTCTGAACATTCTTATGGCCTAGCTATAGACTACATACAAACCCATGCAACTGAACCCAAGAGGATGTTTTTTTCCTCCCTCCAGAAATAACCAGCTTTTGAAAGACAGGATTTTGAACAGAAAAGTGGAGATGGAGAAAGTGCTTAGCTTTTCCCTTGTTCTCGGCTCCAAATTATTTCCTCCCAGAATGGTGTTTCCTGAAGAAGGGAATAAAAAGAGCTGTCAAAGTTCAGGTGAACACATTTGCATTTAATATTTGGTTCACTTATTTGGTGCTGTGATTTACTTTGGAAAAGGCTATTGGTGAAAACTAATTTACTGAAAGAACATACTGTACAAAAATTCATACGATAAATAGATTTATTTATTTGGTGTATTTCTACCACCTATCTGTCCTCCAAGGAGTTCAGAGCAGCATGCGTTATTTTTCCTTCCTCCATTCGATCTTGACAACAAGCAGTAAAGTAGAGAGAATGGCTGGCTCAAGATCAACCAGTAAGCTTCATGACAAGCAAAAATTTGAACCTGGGTTTCCCCAGTCTGTTAGGATGGCACTGTAAAGCAGGTAAGGGTCTATAAGCCATCATAAGTAAATTCTGGCAAAAGCTTTACCATACACAACAATTTTAATCTAATAGTTAAAAGGTACTAAATTTGGCACCAGGCAAATAGTTTGGGAAAGGCATTCAATAGTATGGTTGAGACATCAAAAAAGACCCTGTCCCTGCCAGGTAGTGAATCACCTAACTTCCAAAGATGGATGCACCTGGAGCAGAGCCATTGGATATGTCCTGAGAAAATGGGCAGGCTTCAAAGGAGAGAAAGTGATCCCAGGCCATTTAGAAAATTTAATGTCAAAATCAGCTCTCTGCATTGTACCAAACTGGAAACCAGTGAAGTTCTTTCAACATTGGAGACATAGGGTTGCTAGTGCTGGCTTGGGAAATTCCAGGCAATTTGGGGTGATGCCTACAGAGGGGAGAGTTTGCGAGGGACTTCAACTAGAATCTATGGTAGACCATACAGCCTGCCCCCTGAAGCTGCCATTTTCTCGAGGGGAACTGATCTTTATAGTCTGGAGATCAGTTGTAAATATGGGAGATCTCCAAGCCCCACCTGGAGAACGGCAACACTAAAATACGATCAGTTCAGTGGAACTGTGTTACTAGCCTGGCTGCCATGTTTTGAACCAGAGGCTGCAAATGACGTAAAAGACCACGGACACTAGTTGGGCCTCCATAAGCAGAACTAGATCTACTCATCCCCAATCTATGAATCTTAATCTAAAGGGAGAGTGAAAAAGGTTGAATGCTATCTCCAGATTAACCATACTATTTACAAACAGCACCTCAGTCTTGTCCATATTCATGTAGATAGGGCCAGTATAGCAAAAGATACAGGCCATTTTGCATGGTAATTAGCAGCGCGTTCCAGACTGAATTGCCCTGCATATTTTTTTGAATTTTTCACGCTGAACCGTCATTCTGGACGTGACTGCAAAGCCGGCGCATACCTGCTTCGCATTACTAAAGAGCCCATTTAATGCAACCTTTGGTGTTTGCCGCAAAGAATCCCCCTGAAGGAACCATGCAAAATAACAGCGGCAGGTTAGCTATGCACATGCTAATGGCTATGCAAACAGGAACAAAGGAGCAGGCGAGTGGGGTATGTGGAATGTAGGCATTTTTAAAGTCGCATTTTTAAAAAAAGCTGTGAATGAGCATCAAAACTGACCATGCAAAAATGGCCACAGTCTTTTATCATATCATGACAATTGTGTAACTTGCAGTAGGCAACTAGGAGTTACTGATTTGCTCTGAAAACATCCTGTGACAGATAGGTATTGAGGTTAACAGGCAGGCAATGCTTAACAGAAAACACCTTCCTGAGATAAAATCTGAAAAGCAGCGGTTTTTCTGGTCAGTGAAATAAAAACTGCTATCCTGCATTAGGCAGTTTTGAAAGGTAGGCCATTTTTGTTGCTCTAACAGAAATTGCCTCCACATGGAAAAATATTATAAAAGGTTGTTTTTGTTGCTTCATCAGCCATGTCTGGTCTGAGCTGAACTCGTGCAGTGTTGCCACAGCCAGTAGCAGCACAGAAAGTGGCAATGGGTATACTTTGCCTAAGGCAAAAATATCTTGAACCAGCTGTGTGTGAACAAAAAGCAGGCATAGGGGCCCACTGCTTGTGGACATGACAGTCAATGAGCCAGTAAATTAATTATCAAGAATTTATTGTCAGAACAATTAAGAATACATAGACATACTGTTAAAATTAATAACAGAAATGAGGGACTGCAGATGCATAAGATCCAGTTGCAATGTAATGGTTAGAGGGTCAGGATCTTGGAGATTATGGTTCAAACCCTCACTCTACCATGGAAGCTTAGATAACCTTCTACCATTCACTCTCTCTCAGCTGTAACCTATCTCACAGGATTGTTGTTATGAGGATAAAATGGATAAGAAGGCGATTATGCTGTAAGCTACTTTTGTCCTCAATGAGTGGGAAAGTGGGGTATCTATATATCTGATTTACAACATGGCCAAATTTATGGATACTTAAATGTGGAGACTGGAGCCGTGAACAGACAAAACAGATTTTTCTACACCTGAAAAATGTGCCAGTTTTGCAGAAAGATCTGAAATCTTTTTTTTAAATGATAGGTTAACACCCTCCAAAATGATAGAAGCAGCTCCTTTAGCTTTAAAAATTAAAAAAACACAAAAGGGAAGATTAAATGTTGCACTGCATCAGCCCACCCTTATTAAGCAACAGGATAGATAGATAGATAGATAGATAGATAGATAGATAGATAGATAGATAGATAGATAGATAGATAGATAGATAGATAGATAGATAGATAGATAGCCCAATGACGTACAGCAGATGGCGCCATCCCCCAAAGTAGAGGTGGGAGAAACATTACAAATGGTGCATCAGTGGTCCATCATCTTCCTAGATTTCTGTTGGTACTCTGTGTTTTCTGAAGATTGCTTAGTTGAATGAATGAAAGCATTTCTGTATGTTAAAACCACATAATAAGAAACCACACAATAACAGAAAAATGTAAGCCGCTTTGGGTCCCCACTGGGGAGAAAGATAGGAGTATAAATGTGTGTGTGTGTTAAGTGCCGTCAAGTCGCTTCCGACTCATGGTGACCCTATGAATGAAAGTCCTCCAAAATGTTCTATCTTTGACAGCCTTGCTCAGATCTTGCAAATTGAAGGCTGTGGCTTCCTTTATTGAGTCAGTCCATCTCTTGTTGGCTCTTCCTCTTTTCCTGCTGCCCTCAACTTTTCCTAGCATGACTGTCTTTTCCAGTGACTCTTGTCGTCTCATGACGTGACCAAAATACGATAGCCTCAGTTTAGTTATTTTAGCTTCTAGGGTCAGTTCAGGCTTGATTTGATCTATAACCCACTGATTTGTTTTTTTGGCAGTCCACGGAATCCGTAACACTCTCCTCCAACACCACATTTCAAAGGAATCTGTTTTCTTCCTAAGTAGTATAAATGTAGTAAATAATAAATATAGTTGAAGATGGCGGGGGGAGATAACAGGTAGGTTGGCTGGTTGGTGGGAAGGAAAGAAGGAAGCAGGGAAAGAGGAGAAGTTGTGGGGGCTGCCAAGAGAGGGAAAGAGGAAATAGTGTGAGAGGGGATACAGGGGAAAGGAGATGCTCCCTGCAGGTTGCAGAGGAGAGCGATGACGATGATCAGGGGCCTGGAGACCAAGCCCTAGGAGGAAAGGCTGAGGGACTTGGGAATGTTCAGTCTGGAGAAGAGGAGGTTGAGGGGGGACATGATTGCTCTCAAGTATTTGAAGAGCTGTCACTCAGAGGAGGACAGGGACCTGTTCCTGTTGGTAGCAGAGGATAGGACTCACAATAATGGGTATCAATTATGGACAGAAAGGTACCAGCTGGATATTAGAAAAACATTTTAACAGTAAGAGTATTTCAGCAGTGGAATTGGCTGCCTAGGGAGGTGATGAGCTCCTCTTCACTGGCAGTCTTCAAGCAGCGGCTGGACAATCACTTGTCAGGGATGCTTCAGGCTGATCCTGCATTGACCTAGATGGCTTATATGGTCCCTTCCAACTCTATGATTGTATGATTCTAAATCCCCACTTGTATTAAACAATTTACACTTTTAAAAAATGGCTTATGAATGCAGCTAAGCCTATTGATAAATTCAGTAGTTGCCCTCTGGCATCTCTCTTTCACGTTCCTTTGTTGAAGAATGGTTACTTTTGGGTCAGGAGCAGAATGTCCTGAGGTAGATTGAAATGCCCTTCCATAGGTTCTGGATGCTATCATTTTAATGTAGAAGTTGCTTGTTTGGAGCCGCCAGCCCCACCCCTGCACTAGCTGCCTCCATAAGTGCCCTGCTAGCCAGCAGCAGCAAAGCAGGCTGGCTAAGGGGCACAGGAAGTGACCTCACACTCTGCAATGGAGGAGCCCCAGGAAAAAGCCAAGACCACAACAGCAGCAGCCACATCCGAGGGAGGCAAGAACAGTCAGTCATGGGGGAAGGGATGGGCGAGAGCCTGCATAGACCAAGCACACAACCCTTTGAGAAAAACAGGCGGGAGAGCAGTGGAAAAGCACAAAAGCCATGGAGGAGGAGTCATTGGTAATGGGTCTTGTCTTTCCTGCAAGCTCAGCCCCCAGGCTGTTGGGATTCGTAGAGCCCAGGACTGATCCACCTCCAGGCCACCCTTTAAAAAGCTGGCCAAGGATGAGCCAGGGAGGATGAGCTAGTCCTTTCCTGCAGCTTGTGGGAGGTGTGGGAGGGAGGGAAAGGTCCTGCTGCTGATAATGCTGCTGCCCCTGCCAGGGCCGAGCAGTAGCTTCGGTGGGGAAAGGAGCCGCCCTTGTTGCTGTTGAGGCTGGAAGTCTCCCTGCGGGGACTTGACCCGGGCTTCGAGCCCACACAGGCAAACTCCTTCCTCTGTTGCGCGCCTTCCATATAAGCCATGATAACTGAGGAATGGGAACAACTAGGGATGTGGCGAAAGGGGGTCAACACGTGCTTGGACGAAGCCCGTGCGTGTAGACCTCCCCAATCATAGAGTTGGAAGGGACCATATCGGCCATGAGAACGGAGGGACAAAGCGGCCATAAGTTAATGGCCTAGGAGGAAGAGACACTTAAGTTGGAGGGAGGCTACTTGGAAGATAACTGGAACCGCCCCAATGTCTTAGGTGGGAATCAGAAACATTTGGAACGGCTTATTTGCAAGTCCATTTTATTAAGACCAATGGGAGTTTGTTGTGTGTAAATCTGTATGTGGAAACTAGAGGTCAAAATTGATTCTCTTCACACTTTACAGTATACAAGTTGTGTGGTACTCGCCCTCTTCCATTTGATATAACACAATCTCTTGGCAACCAATTGTCAGCTCAGACGTCAATCTCTAACGTCCCATAAACAGACACGCTCAGGCAGGTGAACCTAAGCAATGCTAATTTATTAGGAGGAAAAAGACAGATTTACAGAAGTTGACTGCCTCTCACGCAGGAGAGGTTGCTAATGGGGACTATGCTGGTAGGTTACAGTATAAAAGCATTCTAGGCAAGAAAGTAAAACAAAGTGAAACCACAGTGCACTAACTACGAGATAACGGTTCCCAGAGAATCGCAGGCATAACATCTGTGATAAACAGTACACAGGATTTGCAGCATGCAAACAAAACCTTGACTAGCAGTCAGAACCTGGCCTTGACAGGAAGCCAGCCTCTGGCCTGCAATTGCCAAACTTCAATTCCAAAGGTAGCAAAGGCCTGACAGTTTTCAAGCGAAGCAAAGGCCTGGCACCAATATTTTTAGACCCAGCTCGCCCCTGGCGACTGCTGGAAGGCGTCCTGCGGTCTCCTCAAGCACCGCGACCCTCTTACGTGTGTATGTAAAGCGCCGTCAAGTCACAGCCAACTTATGGAGACCCCTTTTTTTTTTGGTTTTCATGGCAAGAGACTGACAGAGGTGGTTTGCCAGTGCCTTCCTCTGCACAGCAACCATGGTCTTCCTTGGTGGTCTCCCATCCAAATACTAACCAGGGCTGACCCTGCTTAGCTTCTGAGGTCTGACGAGATCAGGCTAGCTTGGGTCACCCGGGTCAGGGCCCAACATCTCCGTAGATGGTGCTCAAGTCATTGTACAGATGTAGATGCCTTCCTGCATTTCACTGTCAATTAACCCAAAATATATTGCTCCTGGAAAAAAATGTGATTCTCTCCCAAACCAGCAAGGAAAATGAAATTTGGAAAGCCCTGCATTTATGCCATAGATCCCTACTGATGCAGTAAACCAGAGGTTCGTGGGGGAGAAGGAGACCCGAGACCGTTGTTTGCAAGAAAACAGTTATTTATTCGGAGCAGCTGCTACCCAGAGCACTCTACCAAGTAAAAATCTCTGAGCCCCGATCATACTGAGGAAGGGATATTTATCCAAATTCAAGATTTGACAACCCATCAACATTAAGGATAAAGCTGATAGCACTCCAGACATGGAGGCGACAGTATAGTAACAGTTTCACCCAGTTCCTTGTTATGGTTCATTGTCACCCTCCGTGACTCTTGCCCCAATTCCTTAGCACACAGACACACAGAGACATCCTGCCCAGCAACAAGCGATTCCCTGGCTGTCCCGATACATTTCAACACATTTTACAGAAAGGAAAAGAGAATGTTGCAGATTGCTAAATCAGTGGATCTTCCATAGTCAGGGGAAGTCTACCCTGCCGTCTCGCTACTGAACAATGCTAGGTGGTCTCCCAGCGGCCCTCTTGTGCAACGAGGCTAAAAGCTGGGGGGGGAAAGGCTGGGCTCAGCGAGCGAGGAAAAGGAGCCGGCGGAGCCCTGGCTGGAAATCCCCCCCCCAAAAGAGGAGCCGGTGGATTGAGCCACCGCCTTGCAGGCGGTGGCTCAATCCACCAGCTCCTCTTTTGGGGGGGGGGATTTCCAGCCAGGGCTCCGCCGGCGGCTCAATCCACCAGCTCCTCTTTTGGGGGGGGGGATTTCCAGCCAGGGCTCCGCCGGCGGCTCAATCCACCAGCTCCTCTTTTGGGGGGGGATTTCCAGCCAGGGCTCCGCCGGCGGCTCAACCCACCGGCTCCTCCTTCGGGGGGGGGGATTTCCAGCCGGGGCTCCGCCGGCGGCTCAAACCACCGGCTCCTCTTTTTGGGGGGGATTTCCAGCCAGGGCTCCTTTCCCTCACAGCGTAGGCCGCATCCGCATCCGCCTCCCCCCCTCCCCCGCCCCGCGTCCCTTTTCGCTTTCGCTTTCCCCAGCCCACTGGCCTACCGATGCTTCGCCCGCCTGGAAGAGGGACGCCGCGGGGCCGGGGACCCACGGCGGCGGCCCGGGCCGGGCCTACGAGGGAGGGAAGGAGGGAACCCGCCTGCTTCGAGGTACGCCGCTTCCCCCGAAAGGGGCAAAGATTGGGGGCGGCGGGCCCGAGACACCTCAGTGGGGGGGGGGAGGGGTTCTGAGGGCACCTACCTGCCTGCCGTAAAGCGCGGCCGTTATGGCCCGGCTCCCCGGGGCGCTTTGCGACCTTTTCCAGCTTGCAGGGCAATTGACAGTTGGTAGCCGTGTTGGCCGGTCTGCAGACGTTGGACCCACCCGTGTCAGCCGTGCTATCCCAGGTTCATACTCCTGCTCCTCTTCTAATGTGGTTTGTGCCGTCGCGTGCCAGCGATGCCCTTCCACAGTCTGCCTTGGACAAACAGGTCAGTCTCTTAGACGAAGGTTAAATGGACCTAAGCCTGACATCAGAAACCACAATGTTCAAAAACCAGTGGGAGATCATTTCAACCTTCCAGGGCGTTCCATTGCGGATTTAAGAGTAGCAGTTCTCTTACAAAAGGGTTTCAAAGGGAGACTGGAAAGAGAAACTGCTGAATTACAGTTGATATTCAAACGAAAGTCAATGCATTGACCTGGGCTGAATAAAGACCTTGCGTTCACGGCTCATGACCAATGCTGATTTCTCCACACCCATCTCTCCCCTGGACATCACAGACTCTTCTGCGTATGACACCTAATCCCATCACGCCTGCTATTCACATTTACATACTGTTAACATTTACATACTAATGCTTGTCTGAATTCACTCTCCTCTACTTAAAGACAGATGGATTCACATTCTAAGCTGTATCTGAAGAAGGGAGCTGTGGCTCACGAAAGCTCACACCCTGCCAGGAAATATTTTTGCTCATCCTCAAGGTGCTCCTGGACTCTTGCCCTTTCCTAATACTAATGCTTGTCTGAATTCACTCTCCTCTACTTAAAGACAGATGGATTCACATTCTAAGCTGCATCTGAAGAAGGGAGCTGTGGCTCACGAAAGCTCACACCCTGCCAGGAAATATTTTTGCTCATCCTCAAGGTGCTCCTGGACTCTTGCCCTTTCCTAATACTAATGCTTGTCTGAATTCACTCTCCTCTACTTAAAGACAGATGGATTCACATTCTAAGCTGTATCTGAAGAAGGGAGCTGTGGCTCACGAAAGCTCACACCCTGCCAGGAAATATTTTTGCTCATCCTCAAGGTGCTCCTGGACTCTTGCCCTTTCCTAATACTAATGCTTGTCTGAATTCACTCTCCTCTACTTAAAGACAGATGGATTCACATTCTAAGCTGTATCTGAAGAAGGGAGCTGTGGCTCACGAAAGCTCACACCCTGCCAGGAAATATTTTTGCTCATCCTCAAGGTGCTCCTGGACTCTTGCCCTTTCCTAATACTAATGCTTGTCTGAATTCACTCTCCTCTACTTAAAGACAGATGGATTCACATTCTAAGCTGTATCTGAAGAAGGGAGCTGTGGCTCACGAAAGCTCACACCCTGCCAGGAAATTTTTTTGTTCGTCTTTAAGGTGCTACTGGACTCTTGCCCTTTTCTACTACAGCTTGCAGGGCAGCAGGGAAGAGCCGGCCGGCCTAGTTCGTGTCCCAGCCCCGCCTCTCGGTACGTCTCGCACGCCCTTCACGTCTAATTGATGCTTGGTTATTAGCAGCGCTGTAGTAATGACAACGTAGGAGAATTACACAACTTTTAAGGTTGACAACGAGAAAATTGAAATTGTCCGAGACTTTCTATTCCTTGGCTCCACCGTCAACCAAAAGGGAAGACTGCAGCCAAGACATCGGAAGGCGATGGAGACTGGGAAGGGCAGCCATGAAGGAGCTAGAAAAGATTCTGAAGTGTAAGGATGTGTCACTGGCCACCAAGATCAGGTTAATTCGTGCCATCGTATTCCCTATTACTATGTATGGGTGTGAAAGCTGGACAGTGAAGAAAGCTGATAGGAAGAAAATAGATTCCTTTGAAATGTGGTGTTGGAGGAGAGGGTTACGGATTCCGTGGACTGCCAAAAAACCCATTCAGTGGGTTTTAGATCAAGCCTAAACTGACTCTAGAAGCTAAAATGACTAAACTGAGGCTATTGTATTTTGGTCACGTCATGAGACGACAAGAGTCACTGGAAAAGACAGTCATGCTAGGAAAAGTTGAGGGCAGCAGGAAAAGCGGAAGAGCCAACAAGAGATGGACTGACTCAATAAAGGAAGCCACAGCCTTCAATTTGCAAGATCTGAGCAAGGCTGTCAAAGAGAGGACATTTTGGAGGACTTTCATTCATAGGGTCGCCATGAGTCGGAAGCGACTTGACGGCACTTAACACACACAATTAGCAGCGCATGCCCTGACCCGGGTGGCCCTGGCTAGCCTGATCTCGTCAGACCTCAGAAGCTAAGCAGGGTCGGCCCTGGTTAGTATTTGGATGGGAGACCACCAAGGAAGCCCAGGGTTGCTGTGCAGAGGAAGGCACTGGCAAACACCCTCTGTCAGTCTCTTGCCATGAAAACCCCCAAAACGGGTCTCCATAAGTTGGCTACAACTTGAGGGCACTTTACACACACACATAATTAGCAGCGCCTTCCAGACTGAACTGTACCGCGTTTTTTTGTGTTTTTGTGTGTGTGTGTGTGTTTTTAGTTTTGAGTTTTGCACGCTGAACCATCATTCAGGAAGCGACTGCGAAGCTTGCTTTTCTTAAGATCCCCTTTAGCACGACCTTTTGTGTTTGCTCCACCCTCACCACGAAGAATCCCCTCAAAGAAGCGTGCAAAATTCACAGCCACTCGTTAGCTATGCGATGGGGGGAGGTGGAATTTCTCCTTTTGTGTCAGACCTTGAATAAGCATTTTAAAGGTTGCATTTTAAAAAACAGCTTTGAGCGAGCATCAAAATTGACACTGCATAAATGGCCAGATGTGTCATTTTGTGTATAAAGTGCAGTCGTTTAGCAGCCCGCTTATGGCAGCCCTGTAGGGTTTTAAACACATGAACACATGAAGCTTCCTTATACTGAATCAGACCTTTGGTCCATCAAAGTCAGTATTGTCTCCTCAGACTGGCAGTGGCTCTCCAGGGTCTCAGGCAGAGGTCTTTCACATCACCTACTTGCCTAGTCCCTTTAACTGGAGATGCCAGGGATTGAACCAGGGACCTTCTGCATGCCAAGCAGAGGCTCTACCACTCAGCCACAGCCCCTCCCCAAGGCAAGAGGCACTCAGAGGTGGTTTGCGATTGCCTTCTGCAGCAGAACCACCCAGGAATTCCTTGGTGGTCTTCCATCCAAATACTAACCAGGGCCGACCAGCTTCCAAGATCAGATGAGGTCAGCCTAGCCTGACCCATCCATTATGCCATTACTGGTCTTTATTTGAACCCGAGGTCAAGTTTTGATCTATTTTTGAATGATACCAGGTGGCTAAATCCTATGCAGATTAAGGTGCCCTTGAGCCCATTGAATATGGGGAACTTCAGCCCTTCTAACTTTATGTTTAAGACTGGGATTTCAAGGTTGCCTGTGTATGTATGCAGAGTGTGGGGTGGGGGAGGAATAAAGCAGTCCACACATTTGAGGGCTTCTTCATCAGAGGGTCCAGCTTGGCACTTGGGTTCTGGCATCTTGTGTTAGAAACAAAGCCCTCAGTCCCAGTGGATACTTCTTGTTGTTTTATAGGTATGCTGGCTGTGTTAATTGATATGAATGTCACACTTTTCCTTATAGAGAACCCTGTGCAAGCAGCTCCTTAATTTGGAGCCACATTGGTACAGAACAATTTCTGTTGACATTTACCCTACAGATCAATATTTCTTTCCATGCATTCACACACCAAGGATTTCTGTTTCCTGTCATGGCAATTGCAAATGTAGAGGCATTCACACTGCTAATGAAGAATCCACATGGGATTCTGTTTCTCCCCCACCCCCAGACTATTTTGCTGGTTCACTATGTGGTGGTGTTGATGTTTTAAAATGCAAGTCTCCAGTCCTTTTCATTGCAGAGTACAATGAAAAGGGTTAAAGCTGGAAATTCAGAGGAATTTGTGAACCCCGGCCATAGATTGTTACAACGTTATTGTGCTTTAATGATCTAGCAATTGCTGATTTAAAAAACCAAAAAAACTCTCCAGTGGTGCAGGGGGTGGGATGGCGACTGCAGGGGTGCTGAGGCAATGAAAATGGCACCCAACATTCAAACTCACGTGATTGTGATCTTTTTAAAGATCCTATCAAATCAGGTGTGAGAGAGATTGGCACAATATGGGAAAACCCAGAAAGTGGAGAATTAGAAGATACTAAAATAAAAAACACTGTCCAATTTGGATGCCAAACTAGAGCATGTATGGAAGCAACCTTGCTGTCCTTGAAACTGAGTACACTGGTATATAGGGAAGGGTTCTGGCTCAATGGTAGAACATCTGGTTTGCATGCAGAAGGTCCTAGGTTCAATCCCCAGCATATCTACTTAAAAGCAGGAAGTGGGTGATGCAAAAGACCTCTACCTCAGTCCTTGGAGAGTTTACTTATTTATTTAGTTCCTTGCTTCATTTGTAGCCTGAATTCCTTGCTGAGACTAAAGTCACCAGTCAGAGAAGACAGTACTGACCTGGATAGACCAATGGTTTGACTCAGTAGAAAGCAGCTTCATGTGTTCATGTATTGTGGTATAGCAACACGTCAATTAGCTTTTTCTTTAAAAAAAGGGGGGAAAAGCTCCTGTCACAGGGTGACAGTGGTGGCTGCTGGAGGCTGAGGCAAGGAAAGTCCTGGGAAAGCTGCCGTGTAGATGTGCCATTGCCAATGTGAATGGCTTTGCACTCGCAATGGCAAAGAAAGCTACATGGAGAATCATCACTATGTGGAAACATCCCATCTCTCTGTTTATGAAATGGCTGGGCGACCAACTCTGCAGGTCTCATTATATTGTGCATAGATTCAATGTGTGTCTTTCCCTGGGACAATAGCAGCTCATCGTGTATGACTAATTGCATTTCTGGTGCAAGTATATTGTGAAGTGTTTCAAAACTTTGATCTGAACAGGATTAAAAAGTGGATCTTTTCATTTTAGTCAAATTTTAGTGGATATTTCAATATTGGATATTTCAAGATGAAATACACCCTGACCCCTAGAAAGAGAATCTGCTTTACATTCAACAAAGTACAATTTTGATATGCCCTTTTGCTTGTTTCCTTTCCCTAGATTTAACAGCTATTGGCTATTCATCTATCATTTCACACTTTTGAAATTTTTTTGACACTATAAAGAGAAAAGTTGCTACATCTCTCACACAGTTGACTGATCTACTTGACTGCAATATTGATAGTTATTCAGATCAGGTTATGGAAGTTACATTATCTTGTATAACAATACCAATTTCATTTGGCATAGTTTCAGATGCAGAAGTATTATCGGTACTTGACCATCAGAATGATGCGTTTTTAAATTATGATGGCATTTTTCATGGGACCATTGAATTTCTATAGATTTGGTGAGTTATCCAGAACTAAGTTTTATATTTTGTTCCACTTCTGTGGTCATAAAATCTTTTTACACCAATTTTCAGCTTAAACAAAAGCATGGCTTTCTTACAGGTAAAACATCAAAAATGTTTCTTTTTTATTAATATAAATGGTGTATGCAGTACAGGGTGGATTGCATTTAAATCGATTTAAATCACTAGTCAGTAAGATTAGATTTAAATCATGGTTTTCCACATAAAGACTTGTGGGGTATTCTGCTCAAAAAGTTTCACTGTCATTTTTAGTGCTTGCCCCTCTCCTCACACTTAGCTCCTTGTGCAGATCTGTTCCACTCCAAACAATCTTCTATTCATTGAACTTCTTGAAACTTAGCACTTAAGAGATAAGGGGTTGATACTGTGTACATAGATTTGCAAAGGAACAATGGGATTAAGGTCTTTTTTTCAATTCTGTATGTTTATTGTATAACATTTTTGCTGTGAAGAGGCATATTATTTCTACAGACACAAATTCACAGTTTTGAGAACTGGAAAACCAAGCATCTGTGCTAATATATTCTAGATAGAAAAGTTGCCCAAAATAATGTTACAGAAATCTCTGGAAGAGCATGACATTGTGAATGGATTAATAGAATTCATTTACCAAAAAAATTAAACATTGCATGAATGTACAGCCTCATGCTACATAATTAAAAATGAATCCTTATTTTATGATGAATAACTTTTGGACTATAATGTATCCTAGGTAGATTTTTCCTTTAAAAGCTTTTTATTTAGACCAGGGGTGGGGAACCTTTTTCACACCAAGGGCCATTTGGATATTTATAACATCATTCGCGGGCCATACAAAATTATCAACTTAAAAAATAGCTGACCAAGCCCCAAGCAGGCAACTGCCCCAGATGACCCTCCCGGCAAGCAGGCAAGCAGGCAGGCGTCCAACTGGTGGCACACTCGCCCACCTGGTGGCACAGGATGGTCTGTTGCACCAGCCGGGCATAGCCGTCCAGCTGCACACCGGAGTTGCTCCTGCTCCACATGGTCGGGGCCGGATTCTACAGCCGGTTCCTGCTACCTCCACCTGCAGGGATGAAATGAGGACACACTGGCTAAGAAACCCCCCCACACACACACATGCATTCTGGCCCTGCCCCCATTGTCGCCACTTCTGCCCCCAGCCCTCTTGTAGTACAGAGGGAATACGTTTCTCCATGGCCCGGGTGGGAAAGGGTTAACACAGTTTCTTGGCCGATCCTAGCAACTCCATCGCTAATGACTCTTCTGCAAGGGTAGGGGAAAGGTTCCTTTTCTCGGCAAAACAAATTCACATCTGCCTTGAATAGAGGCTATTCCTGTCCGCGGGAGGGGCAGATCACCAGTCTTGTGAGCTAGAGATCTGCCAGGACCCACGAAGGGTCAGACCAAATGATTTCGCGGGCCTTAAACAGCCCCCGAGCCTGACGTTCCCCACCCCTGATTTAGACCAACCAAAATAAAATCACAAAACATTGAGTGCAAGTTTCTAAGTTCCAAAGAACTCTTAATGAGGCTGGATGTTAACTACAAAAAGTGGAAGTAAAGGAAAGGATGTTAAAGGATGTGACTTTCTTAAAATGGAGGAGAGGAGGAATCTTACGCCAAGTCACTCCTATCTAAGCCCACTGATTTCTGTGTCCAGTTTGAACATTTAAACTATGCACTGTGACATGAGGACAGTAATAAATGGTAATAGTTTAGACTTCGGAATGAAATATTTGTGACAGAAAAAACTGAGAAGAGACTGAGAACCAAACTGGACCTAATATTGTGAATCTGAGATTGTAATCCTAGTGTAGTTGAGCTGAACAAAAAAGGCAGTAATGGGTAGGGCTACCAACCGCCTGGAGGAAACAAAATGTCATTTCCCTTTAATAGAATCTTTAATGTGTGGAAATGGGCAAGTGAAGCTTTTGAAGGCATGGAGGTAAGCGAAATCACCTGGTAAATAAGAGCCCATTGAGCCTCTATTAAAGAGGCAGTGCATTTTTTCCTCCAGATTATTGGCAACACTAGCTATGGGGCCCCATGAGAGTTTAACCCATTTCTCACACCATTACCCCTATAAAAATGTTCGCCGAGGTTGCTTTAAGCCCGGCTAGAGGGAGGGAAAGCCCTGACCTGGATGGCCCAGGCTAGCCTGATCTCGTCAGATCTCAAGCTAAGCAGGGTTAGCCGTGGTTAGTATTTGGATGGGAGACCACCAAGGAAGACCATGGCTGCTGTGCAGAGGAAGGGACTGGCAAACCACCTCTGTTAGTCTCTTGCCATGAAAACCCCAAAAAGGGGTCGCCATAAGCCAGCTGCGACTTGACTGCACTTTACACACACAGAGAGGGAGGGAAAACCCAGGCACAATATAGCCACGTATCTTTTTTCACTACCAAGGTAAGAGTTTCAGTCACAGAAATTGCAAAAGGGAAGGATTAAACTCCTTCCCTCAGAGCCATGACCCCAATCCAAATGGGAGATTTAACCAAATGTATGAAAATTCAGTGATAGATAGTGAATGAATAGGTTCTCCACTATTTTGTTGCTAAGCATTTTAGCTGGCTTTAATTGTTCTTGCTAAAGAACAAATACTACAACCAGACATGTTTGCCAAATTTTCTGTTCCTTTTTATTACTTTGTTTATAAGATTGTCAGTCTTGAGTTTATATGGAGATTTGGTTTTCATGCCTGAGGGCAGATTCAAAGGGAAAAAAGGATACATTCTAATAATATAATTTTAAACATTCGTGAGTCTTTTTCCTCATAGGAAATACAATATCTCATGTGTCTTATTTTTGATGTGGTATGTAAACTCCAGTAGGCAAAAAAGCCTTTTCCGTGAGATGAATCTGATGCTATGAAGTAGACCCCTTTGAAACTGCCCTTATAGTCCATTTGAGTAGCCAGTTGCTAAATGGATTTTTTGTGTCATTTCAGTCATAAACGTTTTGGCTCCTGGCTGCTAATGGTTTTTTTATTATTATTATTTCAGACAAAGTTGCTTGTGTCCTGTTGGCATCCTGGGGCTCAGTCTTTTTTCTTTTTCTTTTTTTTAATGAAAACTGCTTTCTCCCCTTTTCAGTTCTTCGTTGCACTTTTGAATTGCTCCAGTGTGCTGTTTAAAATTTCTGGAGCCCTTCTGAAAGGACTGCTTTTCCCCTGCCTTTTTTAGGGGTGTGTTCTTTTATGGCTTTAGAGGCATCTCATAGACAGATTGAAATGAGCTGTATGTCCCTGTACTCAGAATCGGGCCAACAATGGATATCATTTGATTTAGAAGGGTAGTCTGAAAGGGGCCATAGATCAACAGTGCCATCCTAAGGAGTTAACCCTTCCATAAGGCCAAAACTACATGATACAATTTCTGATGTGTTGGGTCCAGGTGACTCATTTTACCCACAGCCACACAAAAAGCCTCATGGAATACTGTACGTTGAAATAATGACCTCTGGGGCCGTTTTTACTCTAGAAAACAGCATGGGGGAGAAGGCAGGATCCCTTCCTCCCACCCATACCACTGTCTCAAGCCAGTGGGGCTTCCACAGACATTTAAATGCCATTCCCTGCAGCTGCTGTGAGACTGCAGGGAATGCCAGTCAGATCTGAGAAACCCAGGCCTGACTTGTTAGAAATTATATCATGTCGTTTGGCCCAGCATTCACTTAAATCAGTGGGCTTAGAATGGAGCGACTCTACTTAGGAATACATTGCAAGTCACAGTAAATCACACAGTAAATCTGTGTATAGTCCAACCATATAGTGTTTACTTAGAAGTCCTGTGTGCTCGCTTACTGTGTGTAGTGTCTGGGGATTGTAGCCCCAGTTGCAATACTGCACAGTTATATGCATGCCACTGAGAGAACTAGTTGCATGCGCTGCAGACAAGCCAGATTAAAAAGGAAAGTAGTTTGTTTCTTCAGCTGTTTGAGTGGCTGTAGCTGAAACTTCAGTAGTTCCCCCAGCTTTGCACATATTTCTTCACATGCACAGACCTGATTTGGACATGCAGATGTAGTAGGGTTGCCAACATCCAAGTACTAGCTGGAGATCTGCTATTACAACTGATCTCCAGCTGACAGAGATCAGTTCACCTGGAGAAAATGGTCGATTTGGCAATTGGACTCTATGGCATTGAAGTCCATCCCCTCCCCAAACCCTGCTCTGCTCAGGCTCCACCCCCCCAAAAAAACACCAATGGTGAAGAGGGACCTGGCAACCCTAAGATGTAGCCTCAGGCTTGGTTTGGACAAACAGAAGAATGAAGGACTTCACCACTTCAAACTACAGGAGTGAATTCCAGCTCTGTATGTCCCTTTGCATAAAACACTCCATGCAGAGAGAAAGCTAACAGAGCAAGGGGACAGGACTCACCCTCTGTTTGTTTGCTACTTTTATGTTTAAAGAGAGATTTTAACATATGGGAGCATTTCAACATATGATCCTCTTCCTGCTATCAGAAGTAATATAGTCCATTCTACCAGTTTCCCCTCCTTGTTATCCTGTTCGTGCACACCAGGCTTTGATTTCTGATGCGCCACAACACTTTTTGCCTGTCTACCAATGAACAGAATCCTGCTCCTATTGTTTAACACACTAACTCAGAGACAGGCAGTCCTGGCACGTGCCAACAATGGCACACTGGAGCCTTTGCTTGGCACCCAGAACCGGATCTCCGGCCAAGCAACTCTGGAAGTGCTGCTGGGGCCAGTAGCATCAGAGAAGGCAATGGGCATCGTGATTCATGCCTCTCATTGCTCCCAGACCATCGCAGCCACTAGCCAAGTTGAAGATGAATCCCTAAAAAGCACCACTGGGGTTGGCTTGGTCAAGCATGTCTCCCAGTTTTATTTGCTGGCACACTGACATATCTGTTACATATTTTTTTACATCCTATGGAAGGTTGCATACCCCTGTACCAGCTATTCATTTCAGTGAGAGAACAACAGCGATAGCAAAGCTTTGTGATATTGGCCAGCGTATGCCATGTCTATGGAGGAGAGGGAGCCATCAGAATAGGTCTGTAGTCTCATTTCCGGCTGTTTTCATGTAGGTTTCTTAGCAGCTGCACTTTGCCACAGTTCTGTGGTAAACTTTTGTTGTTGTGAAAAGAACAGGAGAATGAAAAAGGAGGATGTGGCATAGCCTAGACGTTTACTGTGTGATCTTTTGTGCTTCCTTTCAGAAGGCATACTGCTGTTACAGATGTATGGTTTTGAAGTTGGTATAGATGTATGGTTTTGAAGTATTTAGAGATTAAGTATTTAGAGATTAATATATTATGTTGTCTATTCCATCTCACAAATAATAAATAGGAAATTTTGTTTTAACTGCCTGCAGAGACACAACCCAACCATTATCATAAGAAACGGAGGTCTATTTGTTTGTTACCCTTCTACCCCGCACTTCCATTAAGGATCTCTGGGCAACACACATGGTTGCCCCCTCCTTTAATCTGTGAAACAAAATCTTCCTCACTATCCCGTGATTCCCCAGTAAGCTCTATGACTCCATATTTCCTTTCCTTTCCTTCTTTGCTCCTATGACCCATAGGTCCTGAGCAGTTATTTCTTAGAGGAAAATATGATGGAGAGATATTTGGCCACGGCCAGTGTTATATTTGGATCTCTGTCCATCAGCAAAAAAGGGATTATTTTGTCGTTTGTTATGGGGGCAGGAATTCTCGCCAATATGGGGGTGATCCATTTATCTCAGTGGTGCTTACAGAGGGGGCATTCCAACATCTTATGAGATAATGTGTCCATTTTCTTTGAATTGCATGAGCAAAGTCTGTCAGAGTATGGTAGATTTCCATATCTTCCATTTAATACTGCTGAGGGTGCAGCATTTAAACTGGCGAGCATAAAGGCTCTTCGGAAGGAAGGGAACTCCACATTTCCATATTTCTAATATAACACTCTGTGCACTATGCCACATTTATTTCTATTTCACTGAAGTGATACCTGTATTCATTTGCTATCAGACCAAAACTCCCATTGCCTTTAGTATCCAAGCTTTCGATCAATCATTAAGCGTCTCATCCCTTGTAGCCCCCTCTGACAAAATCCCTTTTCTCAAACGTAACTCTGTTTTAAAAGCTGACCACCAACAGAGATTTGGGCTTTTGAAACAGCAGTGATAATTCCAAGTCTAAACAGAAACAACAAAATGGGCAAGGCCAAGCAGCCCTCAGGGAAGATCTTGTCTGGCGACTGATGGGAGCTGTCATATTCATCCCTGTAGCTCTAGTCCCAATTTGGAACATAGTAGACTTCTCAATATGCAAGTGAAATGACCTGAGCAGGATAAGATGTGAATGCACTGGATCCACACTGCACTGTTTTCAACGAGGTGAAAACTCAAGTGTGCATCCTCACCCACTTCTGGGTATAACTTGTAGTCCATGCAATCTGCAGTGAAATGACATGGGCACTTTTTTAAAGCATAACTAGAGGGAGAGGCCAGGGCATCTGAGTTGCAGTGGGTGATTGCAGGATAGTTTGTTTCCACTAGACTGCTTCAGCATGAGTGAACTTTATTCTATTTCTAGTTAGAAAGAGGAAGCACAAAGGAAAGAGAGAAGTGTGCAGGAACGGCAGACCCAAGAAGAAGCTATGAGAATTTTATCACTTAGAGTATGCCCAGTTCCTCATTGAAATAATTGTATAGTGTGCAGACTACTGTGATTCAGGATGCTGGAAACCTCCAACCACATTCACAAAGATAATAATTTAGTTCAGGAATGTTTTTAGTTCAGTTTCTTAAACAGAAATTACATGATAGAACAGAGCTCCCCATATTTCACTTATAATAACAGATTCATTTAATGCAATTTTTTCTGTTATGTGAACAGAACCAGGCAAACATGGGGACAAAAGAAATCCAAACTCTGCTTGAAAGAAGCTGGTGCTCATAGAATAAATTATAGTTAAGCATTATGTTTACTTTACGTAACCTATTCTGATAGCACTATATTTAGAAACCTGAATATTAATAAGAATTGAGATTGCCAAGAAGGAGCTAAGGTTAGAACTTGTTAGGGCTTAGTAAAATATGTCACTGGAGTGGGCAAGCAAAAGAAAAATGGGGTATGCAGAACTCTGACACCCAAGATGAGAGGCTTCTATCTGTCCGAGGTTCCCTTTATCACCTGATACCCATTATTGAACTCTACTGTACAAACATGAGGCCTAGAACACTTTTTTTTGCCTTTGGGGTTAAAGCTATGATGCTCAGATTTCTGGATCCTGCTCTATACTATTTTGGTTCTGTTGGAAGTATATTCCGATCAATAGTATACACACAGCTACTTAAGCGTTGGATTGTTTGTTTGTTTAAATTCTAAAAGATAAATTTTCATTTTCATCTATAGCATACATCAGTACTATGACTTCGGTTTTGTACAGTATACCTGGTAAGTATTATATATATAAGTATACCTGGTAACTGCTTTAGGAGATCTTGCTTAGAAAGAATTATTGTGGGGATAAATTTTCTTGCAATCATTTTATTTATTTGTTTGTTTCAAATATTTATACCCCGCCTTCTATCCTTAGACACAGGGTGGCCAACAGTGCAGTTTGAAGCTGCTAAACACAAAACATTAAACATCCATTAACAGATAAAAATAATATACAGATTTTAAAAACACCCAGCATAACCTGCAGAGGTAGTCCACCTTCCTCCAAATGTGCTCTGAAACAGAACTGTTTTGTGTGCCTATGTAAATGTTCTCTGGGCTCCATCCTTCAGAATTCCTCCTGGGAAGGCCCATTCAATGGTAAATACCATTTCAATGGTGTTTGCAAAGGAAAATCCTTAGTAACTGGGCCATTGCTCAGATGGGCAATTAAGGACATGTACAGATGTTCATTATTTTAGTGGCAAACCTACAGTGGAAGCGAATTAACTGCATTTTGGCCAGGCATGCCTATCTTCTTTCCCAGCTTGAGTTCAAAAGAAGCCCATCCTTCCTGTTTTCAGCAGAATCTGGATATGCACGGCAGATCAGCATGTTCAGTAAACTACCATCCCTTCCTTCCTGAAGAGTTATTCAACATTTTAAAATGTTTTGTTGTAAAAGGATTATGAATTACAGGTGGCACTTCAATATTATACATCTATATATAAGGGACAACAGCCAGCTGAAGCCTGAAAAGAAAAACAAGACAAACAACAGTGTTATATTTGCTTGCCAATACAGTTGAAAATGAAAGTTGAGCACGAGCAGTGGAAGGGAAAAAATGCCGTGGACCTGTGCACTCTCTATTTTTTAAAATCTAGATGTCAAGGGTTTATATTTGTGCTTCCACTTCAGTCAGTCTGAATTAGAGCAGTATAACTTTAACTGCCATGGCTACATTATATTTTGCTCAGGGCTGGGGGAGACACCCGAGGGTGCACAAATACCAATCATGCATAATGAGTAGAATTTGTATTTTCCAATTCTTGCTAAGATTAGTGATTGCTATTTTTGTCCCATTAGGAACATCAGTATCGCCACTCAACCTGACACTAAAACCACGGAATTTTGAGTACATTTTGTCGTGGGAGGCTGGAAATAATACACAGGCACCAACCTACTACAGTGTGATGTATATGAGTATAAATGGGTTTGTATTTTTGTTATATTAATCCCCATTTTGCAAATTATTGTGAAAGTTTAATATGATACTATGTAATTATTAGTTTCAATATATCTGCTTAAATTCCTGAAACAAATTGCTATATGGAAAACAGAGAAAACACACAAATAAAATAAGGACCAATTCACACATTACAAGGCCTGGTATCCCCTATGTGTCTGCCCCAGTTTTATTGATCAGAATTTACTTGAGAATTCTGTGCTTACAACTGAATTTCCAGGGGTGCAGGGTCCCAATCCAGATTGAAAAATGGTGTGTGGAGAGAGGGGGCTTAATTCTTCCCTCCTGTCATTTTCTCAACTTGAAATTGGCCCAGGAATTGACAGTTTGCCCCTCTGGGGAAACTTATGTGTATAGGAATGGATGAGGGCTAACAGGCTGAAAATTAATCCCAACAAAACAGAGGTGCTACTGGTGGAAGGGGGGATCTGACCTGGAAAATGGGTTATCCCCTGTTCTGGCTGAGGCTGCATTCCCCCTAAAGGAGCAGATTCATAGCTTGAGAGTTCTTCTGGACTCGGGCCTCCTGTTCGATAAACAGGTGTCAGTGGTAGCCAGCGGTGCCTTTCACCAGCTTCAGCTGGTGAGCCAGCTGTGACCCTTACTGGGCAGAAAAGATGTTGCCACTGTGGTGCATACCTTGGGGCTAACCTTATACCCCAAGAGTGAGAAGATAGAGGGGGAAACAAGATACTTCTCAAAGCAGATTGGATTGGAGCCAGAATGTTTAAACCTCATTGGTATATCAGTAAGATAACCAATGCGTGGGAAAGATATCTCTCAAGGAGGGGAAAATTGGGGATATAAATTACTTCATTGAAGAAGTTTATGGTTCAAATGGAATGACAAGCTAGGTTATATGGTCACCATTTGTTTGTATTGAATTGTGGGGGGGAGACATAGTGAAGGAAATGAATATATCACAATCAGAGATTGATGAGTTGATGTGTCATTCCTAACTCAGGGACCTATACTGTTAGTGTTTGTGGAATGCTGAATTTAATTAACACTGTTGTTAACTTTGAATGGGAGGTGGGGTGATTTGGCTTTTACCATGCAATGAGATAATTGCATTACATCCTCTTTGAAATTCTGTGATTTGCTGTGTGGTGTTTCCCTTTTGCCCCTAGATTAGAGAAATAGATCCCTATCTACTATTCCAAACTTTGGTAGAGGCCAAAGTAAGAAATAAAATAAAAAGGATGCATAGCAGCAAATAAAAGAACAGCACACACATTGGCAACAAAGTTGGATACCAGCCAAACTGGTATATACTTTATCAAGATCAGTGAAGGGATCCCAGCTATGTATTTAAACACTAATCTGAGAGCCTGCTCATGGGGTAATAGGTTGGCAGAGTCTAAACAAAGGACCAACATATGAGTGAGATGTAATTGAAAGAAGGCACTCCTGGCAAAAGCCTGTTTATCCATTCAGAAGCCCAGGTCAAAGAGGATGCCCAAGTATTTGACTTTGGTAGACTTGTTTTTGACCATCAGTAAGCTAACCTAATGGCATCATTAGGGCAAAGAGCAGATATGAGAATAATTCACACACCCATTTCCCTAACAATGTTAACATGAGTCTTAGATCCGTATGCTGTGGGAATTCACTGCATGGATCTGGTTGCAGGCAGGGTGGATTTAATTTAAATCAAATTGATTTCATTTAAATTGATTTCATTCAAATTGATTTCATTTAAATCACAATTCAAATCACAATTTAAATCACTAGTCAGTAAGACTTGATTTAAATCGTTTTTTTAAAAGAAAAACTCATTCTTCCTGGTACAATCTTCATTTTTGGAAAAATAAATTTTCAGAGTAGTTTTTACAGTTATATCAAAAATTACTGATTTGGTTGTACTATTAGAAATACATAGACAGATAATTATGAAATTATTGCAAGGAAGAGGAACTTCATTAAAATATTCCCAAACTGGGTCGCTTTTACGGTCTGCTGCCATTATAGGTTTTCTCCTCCAGGGAGAGAATATTGTGATAAACACAATATACATTTGGGTATACACACAAATGTAATGGAATCTCAGAGGGGCTGTATCTCCCAGCAGCCCTGGCTCAAGGCTGGCCTTCCTTTTTCCAGAGGGGAGGAGGAGAGATACAATGGGTGGGCCTAGGCTAGAGCGGGCTGGCAGGAAGAACAGGCCAAGGAGGAGAAACAGGCTGGTGGAAAGCTGGAAAAGGGGAAGCAGTGACTGAAGCAGAGAACTTCAGGGATTCCTGCTGCAGGACTGAAGTTCCAGGTAGAGACTTTGTTGTTTGGAAGGTGTCAGGTGAGCCCTGGGAAGAAGGGCCTGGAACCAGTGAACTCTTATTCATTGACTGGCAAGCACTTCAAGGCCTCGCCAAGGGCTTACAGATTCCAGTTACTATTTCCACCACCACCCCTTTGGATTTGCTTCTACATTAAAGTGCCTGTTCTGTAGTTAAGTGTTAGTGCAGTCGTTGGAACCCACAGGGGTTGGGAAGAGGTTGTCAGATATGAAATGCCTTGAGCACTTGCCTCAAGTCTGAGTTGCACAGGCACGCAACTGACTTGCCCAATTATTACACAAAGATCCCAAGACTTGTGGAGTATACTACGCACAAGGTTGCACTTTCATTTTTATTGCTTGCCCTTCCCTCTTCACACTTAGCTACTTGTGCAGATCTATTCCACTGCAAACAGTCTATTCATTGAACCTCTTGGAACTAAGCATTTAAGAGGTAAGAGGTTGATTTTATGTATATAGATTTGCAAAGGCACAATGGGATTAAGGTTTTTTCCTCAACTCTGTTTATTTTATAACATTTTTGTTGTGAAGAAGAGGCATGTTATCTCTGCAGACATAAATTTAAACTTTTGAAAACTGCAAAAACAAGCATCTGTGATAATAACTTCTCATTAGAAAAACTGCCCCAAAATAGTCTTACAGAAACCTCTGGAAGAGCATGACATTGTGAATGGATTAATGGAATAAATTTACCAAAAAAATTAAACATTACGTAAATATACAGCCTCATATTTAAAAACTAATCCTTATTTCCTGATGAATAGCCTTTGGACTATAATGTATCCTACATAGAAAACTATCTCTTTTTAAAAAAATATTTTTAACTAACTATCTTTAGGTAGATTTTTCCTTCAAAAGCATTTTATTTTTAAAAATTTAATTTAAATGAAAAAAATCCGATTTAAATTTTAAAAATCCGATTTTTTTTTATTGTTGATTTTTATCCACCCTGGTGGCAGGTCGTATCTGTGTTTAACCAATTCATACTTTTTAATTATATTTTATATTACATTAGGTCTGCATGATTCTTGAATCTGAGCTGTTAATGTTTCATTGTAGTCAGTCCTCAGGAAAGAGGCTGATAGTTAAAATCCCTGCTTCTAGTATGACACATTACTGTATGGCCCAAATTTTTTGAAGTGAGATAACTTTAAACCCTGAACATTATGTCTTCCCTTTTCAGCTTCCAGTTGACATTGTTTTAGGCATCAGGGCCCAGTCTCTCTGTGTTATGTATGTATGCATTCATAGGTTTGCTGTGCAAGTATAAAGTCAAGTATACGGTATTTACTGCTTAAACATTTGGATCTGTTTTAAAGCATGTTTTTAGGCATCAAGGCTGCAGGTATAAGTCTAAAAATACGTGGGCAGTGCTTGGTGAATTTCCAGATGCTGGTGGTAGGATTGGCAGGCCTGGTGGTCAAAGGAATTGCTCTTCTTACAGCTCTCTGACAGAGAGAGGAGAGGGAAAAACACCCAGCAACAGAGGAGTCAGTGAGTGCACGGCTCCAACAAGCAATAGGAATAGTGGGCCTGGGAAGCAGACAGTCTGTTAAGTTTTGACTTTTCATGGCAAAATAAAGTATATACCAGTTTGGCTGGTACCAGCTTTGTTGCCAATGGGCTTGCTGTTCTTTTATTTGCTAGATACTACTGGAAAAATATATTTTTATTCTGTCTTGCTTCCATTTAAAGTTTTCAAAACATCAAGGAGTGCTCCAATATTACACATTTGTTCTGTAATCTGACAAGAGAGTTTTCAGATCCTTTAAAGAACTATGTGATAGTAGTGAAGACGTTCCCAGAATATGCAACAAATTATTCCGCCTACACGTTCACTCCATACTTAAATAGTAAGTATATTGTTCTGTATTTATTTCTGAAGCATTTTCTAGTTCTGTTTTTACGTACATTGCTGCAAACATTCTTGCTGCTTGGAGGAATGTATGTATCATACAGGATGTAAAACTTTCTCTCTGACCTTTAGGAATGTCCTGTGATTAGACAAAATGAAATTTGGGTATCATTATAGAACAGCAAATTGTCAATTATTTTTATTTTTTAATTGAACTGGCACATTTTGGATTAGCTCTCTATGCTTGTGGCCTTTGCGTCTACTCCTGCATGACCTTCTTTTTTAGAGAACTGAGGGCCAAGCAAAACAGGATGCTCAAGAGATCTCTGAATGAACAAGGCCATCTTATACATCAGGAGTGCTGCATGGGAATGAGGGAGTTAACCAGCACCTCACATACATAAACCAAAATGCATCCTACATTGCTACTAGTGCAGGGAGGAGGAAAAGAGAGGATTCTATCTTTTGTCCTTTTCACAGATACCAACAGGCCATTGGAAAGTGAATGGTTTCAGCTGATAAAACCACATGAGGAGGAAGAGTTAAACACCATCGCCCTGATCTTCACATCTAACATTACATTTAAAAAGCACAGTTAAGATCCATTCACAAATCTCCAAGCTTCATATCTAGTTTGGCCCACAGGCTACGCCAATGGCTGCCAAGACCAAAATATTAATGCCAAGCTTTGTGTGATGTGGATGATGCACGATTGGATCTCCCAGTGGTTTCTTTAAAAGGCTTTATGGGGTGGGGGAGCGGGATTTAGTTCAAGGCTGCAGGGCCAAAATTGATTAACCACCCCCTTTTGGTACCATTTCTTGGATTGAAATTGTTCCCCCTTCCCTAGAGCTACTATTAGCTGTGTCAATTGGGGCCCACAAAACTCTTGGAGGGTATACATCTCCCCCTCACAGGGGGTATGAGTCCCATCTCCCCGTCATGGGGAGAAAACACACACACCCCGGCTGGGCCCAGCTCTCTGCAGCAGGGATGGTCGCTGCAGAGAGACGGGTCCACCTATCCCTGGAGCAGCCCGAGGCTTCCACAGAGGTGCAGCCCAGAAGCCACTCCCAGTGTCTGCTGCCACCTGGCTTGGCGGTTGACCCCAGCTCTTGGCAGCAGTGGCAACCGCCATTTTGAAAGAGCATTGTCTGTGTATATCTGCGGATTTAAGTATCTGCAGATAGGGGGCACACTTCAGATTAGATACATAGATAGTGAAAAAGACGGGCACCTCCTGTCACTTATAGCAACTCCTGGGGACAATTTCTGTTGGAGAACAGTGTGAGGAATAAGGATTAATTACATACTCCTGCTGTAGCCCCTTGTACTAAATAAAACAGTGACAGAGCTAATCACAGATCTCTCATCTAATGCATATTTTGGCCCTGAGAGTAGAAGGCCATCAGAACACAAGGCTAGTTGGTAGATTCAGGCCTGACTTTCAGAATCACAATTTAGGATCACAGCCAACAATGATTTTTAAAAGGTATATTTTAACCTGCTTCGACATACATGATGAGCAAAGCTAGAAATGTGGCTGGTAGCAAATGTAATTTATTACCTCTTTCTTTTATTTCTCAAACAGCATGCTTAGGACCCCCTGAGTTTAATATTTCTGCTTGTTCAAACTGTGTTAATGTGACAGTGAAAATCCTTTCTTCATTACTTGATATATATGAACAATTGGATTATACAATAAAATTGAAAACTGCAGATACTGAAGAGCAGGTAAGTGGTTTACTATTTATTTATTTAAAATACTTATATGCCCACCTTTCTAGTGAGCATCACAGGATCCAAAGTTGGTGTGATGGACAGCTGCATTCTGAGGAGTTGTCCCAGTTATAGGCCCCCTTGATTGATCAGGAGTTCAAATGGAATTCTAAGAATGACAGTTACAAAACTGACAGTTGAGGGAGAGATGATAACAGACAGAGTTGGAGGCAGCCTAGTGAGCTGCAAGCTGCCTGTAGAAGATTCTCCTCTGGAGTAAGAGGAACACACTTTGATTTAGGACCAATAAGGATCCATAACCAATTATAAAGGGAAATAGCTGCAGTGGTGAGAGGGTGATCCCTGTTTAATGGGAAATAGCTCTAGTGAAAAGAGTAGTCACAGGCCAGTTTAAAGAAGAAAACTGGGAAATTCTGCACATGCTCCTAACTCCTCCAACTAAAGAACTACTGTTTGAAGAAGCTTATGTTTATGAAACAAAACAGTGACTGCCAAGAGAAATCAATCTCAGTACTTAATAAAAGTATCAACACTTGTCGGTCAACCACCTTAGATACATCTTGAATTACAAAAGATCTCTTGTATATAATCATCATAAGTTCCTCATTCCTGTTTTTCTGTTGCAAGCCACATTCATGTTATGGTGCTTTATTTACCTGATCTTTACATTCCCCTCAAAGGAGACAAATAAAACCATTTTAAGTTTTACTTTAAAAAGCCTCTCGTGTGCCAAATATTTCTGACTTTTATAGAAACAAAAGTAGATCAGTTCTGTCATGTAAAACAATTTTATAAAACAAATATTAAAAACAACAGTTATAAAAACATCTAAACCAGTCTAAAGACATCCAGTGCTCCCCACAAGCGTATATTCTCCCTCTTCCCACACTTGGACTGCTCCAAAGGTTTTCTGAAAGAGCTTTCTTTTGCAACCTTCCTGAAAAGTCAGGAGGGTAAGAACCACCTAACCCCGTGTTGGCGAACCTATGGCACGCGTGCCCGACCTGGCACGCGTAGCCCTCTCTGCCGGCACGCGGGTAAGTGGCTCGGGACGGGACCGAAAGTCCAGGCGGGCGAGGCAGCGACGGATGGAAGCGGTGGAGAGAGAGCCAGCCCGCTTCCCGAGGGACGGGGCGAGGAACCGGCAAGCCAGCAGCCAGGAAAAGACGGAGCGCAGAGACGCGGCGGCGCGCTGCCGCACCCCAGCTGTAGCCCCGCCGCTCGGTCGCGCCTGCGCCAGTCAGAGGACTTGGCTGGGGGCGTGGGGAGGAGGGCAGGATGTTTCAGCCCTCCCTCTAGTCCCGCCCCCAAGACCTTATTAGGGCTGAAACATCCTGCCCTCCTCCCCACGCCCCCAGCCAAGTCCTCTGACTGGCGCAGGCGCGACCGGGCGGCGGGGCTACAGCTGGGGTGCGGCAGCGCGCCGCCGCGTCTCTGCGCTCCGTCTTTTCCTGGCTGCTGGCTTGCCGGTTCCTCGCCCCGTCCCTCGGGAAGCGGGCTGGCTCTCTCTCCACCGCTTCCATCCGTCGCTGCCTCGCCCGCCTGGACTTTCGGTCCCGTCCCGAGCCACTTACCCGCGTGCCGGCAGAGGAGGCTCCACCCCCACCAAAGGTCGACCACGAAGCCTCTCCTCACCGCCCCATTTCTGGTTTATTCCCCCCACACACACACACACAAGAGAGGTGGTGTGTGAGGTAAAGCGCCACCCTCCCCCTCCCCTCACAGCGCGGCCGGGTTTTGAATGCGCGCTCGAGGGCCGGCAGCGCCAAGGCGGGCGGCGAGGAGGAGGTCGGGGCTCGGGGTGGGGGGTGGGGGGTGGGGAAAGCAATGTTTGATTCAAAACTCTGCATGGGGGGTTATTGGCCATTTATGAATGGGAGGTTTTGCATTGGATTTGCCATTCAGATGCACATTTTCCCCATCCAGATCCTCAGAACTCAACAATAAGCCCCCCTGCAGAGTTTTTTTTCAGACGGAACCCTCTGAATATAGAGCAGGTTTTGCTTCATATATTTGCCTTAGGGTTGCCAGGTGTCTCTCCCCCAATCATTTACCTCTTTCCCTGATGGTTCAGTTACAAATATCAAGTTTCACTTTGAAGAAGAGTTGGTTTTTATATGCCGACTTTCTCTACCACTTAAGGAAGAATCAAACCGGCTTTCAATCACCTTCCCCTCCCCACAACAGATACCCTGGCCATTTATGCATGGTCAGTTTTGATGTTCACTAAAAGCTCTTTTTTAAAATGCGAATTTAAAACTGCCTATTCACGGTCTCGAAGCAAAAGGAGAAATTCCACCCCTCCCACTCGCCTGCTCCTTTGTTCCTGTTTGCATAACCATTAGCATGTGCATAGCTAACCCGCCACTGTTATTTTGCATGGTTCCTTCAGGGGGATTCTTCAGGTTAAATTGCCGTGTTGGCACTTTGCGATATATAAGAGGGTTTGGGGTTGCAGTTTGGGCACTCAGTCTCTAAAAGGTTCGCCATCACTGACCTAACCTCTTCAGAGAGGCTGTTCAAGAGGTACACCACTGAAAAGGCTTGAGCCTGGATTGTTGCTGAAGAATAAAGCTGCCACACAGAAGCATGGAGAGGCAGTTTTTCAAGTATCTGGGCCCCAGCTCATGAAAGGCTTCAAAGGTATTCACCAGTCCCTTGAATTAGACCCAGATCATCAGCAGCAGCGATGTAGTCCCACCAGCAAGCCCCAGATAATAAATGGGCTGATTAATTATAATTAAAAGTATCTAGTTTCATCGCTGAACTCTGTTGTCTTTTCAACTATGGCATATTTTATAATTTATAGTACCAGCTTTTGATCCATGGTCTGGTTTGTTCTCCAGTATGCATATAGAGCTTCTGCATGGATAGGTCTCCCCATTCTCTGCAATGGACGGGGCAGCTCAGCATGTGCATCCACTAATGAAAGGTGAAATCTAGATTGATAAAGAACATCCATATTTGTTTCAGATCTCCTACTGGAGCAAGAAATATATGCTTAATATAACAGCACAATTCCACTCAAGTGCACGTGATGAGATTTATCTTAAACTAGCAGAATATGATTCTAACTAGCATATCATTGCCATCATACCATTGTTGCAGCACATGCAAATGAGCAGAGACTGATAATAAACTTGTGAAGCTGCCTTATACTGAGTCAGACCACTGCTGCATCTAGCTAGTGTTGTTTACCGTGCCCAGCAGCAGCACTCCAGGATTGTAGACAGTCAACATTTCCTATCTGAGATCTTTGGAGATGCAAGGCACTGAGACTGGGTCCTTCTGTATGCAAAACTGGTGTTCTAAGCCATGATCTCTCTGCTATTTTATAAACAGGGTACAGGACTTGATGTACCATTGGTCTAATCCATTTTGGCCACTCTTATAATCTTTTTTTATGAATGCTCAATCTCAAGGCTAAATTTAGGACATTATGTTTTCACCCCTCTGCCTTTTTTAAACAACCTTTGCAAATGCAGGCTCTGGGATTGTTAGATCAGAGACAAGAATGGTGAGGGGGAAGGATGGAAACTAAAAAAATTTCTTTACTATCTTACTGCCAAAAACCACCCCAAGCTGCTGTTTATCTCTATGAGTGAAAGTTTACAAGTAGAAGTCTTGTCCCCCAATGTGGGTAAAAGGACTGGGGTGTTGTTGTTTTTTCCAGTGAGGAGACAACAGGAAATGAAAAAATTCACATTCCCCTCTTGTGCCATGCAGTTCTACTCCATGATCAAACTACCTAAAAGCCTACTTTTGCAAAAGAAAAAACTGTGGTTTAAAATACACAGGGCAGGGGCAGCAATGTGTAACTGACCCCTAATTAGAGAAGGTAGCTTGCTAAGGTCCTGTAGTGAGTTCATGACTGAGGTGTAAACTGAGCTGGGGACTTTCCTGCTCTTACTTAATAGCAATGCATTCTACCATTTTACACATCTATATATCCCCTTGCCAGTACACTTGATGCAATTTTGAAATTAAACTATTTGCCTTTGCAGGATATTGAAGACAATAATACAACAAAAAGCGAGAGTTTTGGCACTGTTTTTCCAGGTTTGCTTCAAAACACAAAATATTGTGTTTCTGTTGATGTGCGCTCTTCTCTAAATAAAATGTGTATTCCATCTCCCTGGAAATGTATTGTGACCAGTTCCAAGGATAAATCAGGTACCCTGAGTTAAAATGGGATGGAAGTATTTGTTGGTTAATTATTTACTGTGGGGAGGAATATCCTAAAAATAGCTTTTTAGAGAGGTTTAAGTAATATAAAGTCTTTCTTTTGAATTCATTGCTCTAAACCAGAAATATTATACTTTGCAAGAACGCAAAATGCAACGTTGTTTAACCAATTATCTTTTAAACCTACAGATTATGTTATCCCAGTTGTCTGTGGCATATTTGTGTCACTAGCACTTGGAATGACTATGCAGTTCCTGTACAAGGCAGGCTTTGTAAACTTAAAATCGAAAGAACGCCCAAAGGTTTTGGTATGTAGACTTTGAAAACTTCTGTTCACTTTTCATCAGGTGTACATTGTTCAGTTGATGCAAAAGGGTGATGTTCAGCTCCGCAGTGGTGAAACAGAAACAAGCAAACATGTCCTTGTGTCCGTGAAACCCACTGAAATATCAAACCAGTTAATTTTAAACGTCCCCCGGCCCGCCGCTAGCCAGGGCCTCCTCTCGGGCTTTGCTGGGAGGCAGGAGTGCATGCCAGCCCTGAACCTCCCTCCCCTGGCTGCACCCCTGTCCCGCAGACTAATGCTGCTGGGGCGGCCGAGACTTGCCAGCTCGGTGGGCCCCTGTATGGCCCATCTAAAGGGGGTGGGGGTTGGCGAGGCGGCGGCGAGGCCTGGCCGGCCAGGCGGGGGATCCTCCTCCTCCTGCTTGCCCGGGGCACATGGGAGGCAGCGGGCCCAGCCCGGCTTGCAGGCGCGCCGAGAGCCCAGCCAGGAACTCCGTGGGAGTGGCCGGTCCCTTCCCCCCGCCGTCGAGTCCCTCCAGACAGGCAGGCAGGATGTGGCCCCGGGCGCTGCTGTTGCTGGAGCACAGTCAGCTAGCCCGGAGTGCCATCCCCGTGGGGTGCCGCCAGCCAGGGAGCGTGTCCCACCCACTTGGAGAAATTATCAGGGTTCCAGAAGTATTAGCATCCACTCCTCAAAATATCAAGTAGAAGGCCATTGTATAGGGAATGACCAACCTAGATATTCCAGCAGTGATAGACATTAGAAAGGGCTCACTAGAAGGGATAAAATGGTTACCCCAAGAACCGTTTTAAATGATGCAATTTATTCTGTATTAATGAATTTGAGTATTTCATTCATTCATTGAGTCATTCACTGTTAAGCCTGCACTCATTTACAGAAATAAATAAATACATACATTTAAAAACAGTTCAAATCAAACCAGGCATGTGTATAGATTGTAAAATCTATTACCAATTACTCAAACATCTGGTCAGATTGGTTCTAGTTGTAATACTGGATTGTGTACGTCTCTCATATACGATGTGTGCAGGTATAAACCTAGTAGAGCAGTTATTTGTATTTATTTATTTCTGTAAATGTGTGCAGGCTTAACATGGGTTTTAATTAACCACTGATGAAGGCCCAATAGGCCGAAACGCGTTTGGTATGTGGTTACAGATATCAACCCTAGAAACTCTAACTACTACACCACACTGACTTTCACAGGGTGGCTGCTGTATAAAAGTAGCAAGCAGCCAGTCCTGTGTGAGTCATGCAAATAGCATGGTATTAATTTGGCTGGTGATTGCTGTTGGGCTTGGTCCCAATGAGGCCTCCCTCTAGGGCCAAAAGCACCGTGGAAAGGCCCGTTCCCCCCCTTTTTTTAAAAAGATTTCAGATTTTTCTGCAAACTTGGGGCTTTTCTTGGGTGTATAGAAAGATGTGCTTTATCTGTTCATGGCTCCAATCTCCAGATTCTAGTATCCACAGATGGGGATGGGGATAGATATATTGTTGTTAAGCAAACGAGAGAGTATTATAATTACTCTGGGCTTTCTCGATTGTAAATATATGCAAATGAAATTGGTTTTCAAAATAGGGTTAATGTAACTAAGGCTACATTAAGATATTTACGAACACAACTCTGTTTGTTGGTGATGGGCATGAACTCAAGTTCCTGCACTCCTTTTATGAGTGAAGGCTTCCTGGTTTCAGAAGCCTCGAATCAAACTCCAGTTTGTCATGATGTCCAGTTGCAGGCATCTGGCCAAACTGGAGCCATTTGGAGATCATGGCAAATTGTTGTTTAATTCAAGTATTCCAAATCAGGGCCTCCACAAGCAGGGGGGTACTTATGAAGGAGCACACAAGGATTACAACAAGCCTCCATTAGCTTATCATGTTAAAGGTAAAGGTCCCCTGTGCAAGCACTGGGTCATTCCTGACCCATGGGGTGACGTCACATCCCAATGTCTACTAGGCAGACTTTGTTTACGGGGTGGTTTGCCAGTGCCTTCCCCAGTCATCTTCCCTTTACCCCCAGCAAACTGGATTCTCATTTTACCGACCTCGGATGAGTCAACCTTGAGTCGGCTACATGAAACCGACTTCCGTCGGGATTGAACTCAGGTCATGAGCAGAGCTTGGACTGCAGTACTGCTGTGTACCACTCTGCTCCATGGGGCTCCTTAGCTTATCATGAAGAGAGGCTTATTTGTGACATCTGAACACAGGCCAAAGGTGATGTATTGAGTGCCACTGTTTTTATTACACTCCAGCACCATTTTGAAACTATCCCATGCATCTGTTGGTAAATTTCAATTTTTTCTTTTCAGGAAGCCACACACAACTTTAACTATTCAGTCTTTGACTCTCATCCTGAAGAAGTGCACACTATTCAGATGATCCAGGAGCGGGGGGAAACATCTGAGGAAAATAGTTATGATGGTGAAAGTGGTAATGAAAAAGATGGCATATATACTAATCACAGGCCCTTGGGTACAATTTCAAAATCCCATTCCAAGGCAGACATCGAAGATACAGCATCTATAGGCTGTTCGTCAACTGCAAGTGACTGTCAAATATCTGAAGTGTTAGACACTGAAGCAGAAGACTCTCAATATGATGTAAAGAAAGAAGATAGCGCAGCTGACCAGATGTTTTATCCTTCTAAAAGGAACTCCACTTCCATGCCCAAGCCAGAGGGTGGTGGCTGTTTAAATATCAACTTAAATACTGTGAAGCTAGAAATATCCAATACAAAGTGGGATGCTTTGGCAACACTAATCCCCTTTCAAGAAGACACATCAGACTTGATGGAACCATGTGATCCTGATGCCTCTGAACCAAAACATTTTGCTAACATAGTGGATATGCAGAGCTCTGGTATTCATGACCTCTCATCTACATGGCAAAATTGTAGTGGGTCAGAAGAAAGCGAGTCATCAGAGTCAGAAATGGTTGGTGAATACATGAGAAGATGAATTAATGGACAGAAAAGTTACTACTTACTAACTCTATATGACAGCTTATTCCGGTGTTAAAGACATCCTGTGAATAGCCCTTTATTGTGGTCATCAAAAATCTGATTTCAAGAGATGGTCATGGTGCAGGGAAACGAAGCCTCTACTCAGGGTGACCTTCAGTTTCAGAGCAGGTTTTCAAGAGGGGGTGATATCAGAGCCAGCCAAAGTCTCGACCACTGGGATTGTCTGAAGGAGAGTGCTCATCGTCGTGGCTAAGAAGTCTCTTTCAGAAACCTGGGGATAGCAGCAGTCGAAGCTGGAACTTTGTAGTTGGAGGGTATATCCCTCCAGACGGGACTGGGTGACCCCGTCTTTTAAAAAACCGTATGTTTGATCCAGATTAACCCACTGAACAGTGATGGACAGATGGCTGAGGGGTTGGATGTTGGTCAGATGTTGGGTGATATACCTGGAAAGTTGGTCAGATCAAGTTGGTCAGACCAAGTTGGCTCTCATTACACGACCCCTACCTAACAAAACCAGTCAAAAAAAAAGAGAAAAAGGGGAGAAAGCACAGAGCTGTAAGCGAAGAGCTCTAAGCGAAGGCGAATAGCCAAACCCAAAAATGTCGAATATGTATTCGGATTTTTCAGGAATTGCATATTTGGCTTCAGGTAGACCCCCAGGTTTTGGCATTTGGTAAACCCAAAGCCTGAAAATTACCGAAACAGCTAATTTCAGGTTTGTTTCCGGTTCAGGTTTACTGATGTCTTTGCTTTCCATTTGTGAAGTTTCGACATATGTAAAAAGGGTATTTTGGGAAGAAGTAACAAACTCAAGGAAACTCCCACATTTGGCCAGAAGATTTTCTGAGTACTTACAAAGTGAAAGTGAAGTTGTTATTTTTACTTCATTACTTCTGTATTTTCGTTTTTTAATCAAATTATACAGAATTTTGTATATTTTTAAATACAATAAATTTATTACCTCTAGCTATATTACATCTAGCTACCGGTATATTGCAATTTTTGATCATGTGTGTTACTATAGAGGTATCTAAGTAATAACATTCTTTACTTACTCCTTTTATGTGACACATAATCTTTAATACAAAAGGCGTGCGCTAATTTTGAGGGGAAGGCTAGGCGTGAAGGATATTGGTTTCAACTGGTGATACGCAGAAGTAGTCTAGGTGGAATGCAGGTTTTTCACAAAAATTACTAAGAATTCACTGTTCTTCCGTTCCCATGTCCACCTGCAAGTGTTATATGCTGTCTCCTGTTGACCTTCCCTGACACGGATTATCCACTTGTGACCTTTTGGCATGCTAGTAGTATCTTTGGATGGTTGGTGTTTCTGTTAATCTCTTTTCCCCTCTGCCCACCAGCAAATATAGACCTCTTAAAGAGGTCTATAAAATTATGCATGGTTTGGAGAGAGTGGACAGGGAGAAGTTTTCTCCCTCTCCCATAATACTAGAACGCAAGGCCATCTGTTGAAGCTGGAGGGTGACAGATGCAAAACAGATAAAAGGAAGTATTTTTTCACACAATGCATAGTTAAATTGCGGAACTCCCTGCCCCAGGATGTGGTGATGGCTGCCAACTTGGAAGGCTTTAAATTCCCCTACTGGCTGTAGTGTGATCGATTATGGACTATGCTCACTTGAAATATTAAAAAATGTGAAACGTGCAAATTTAGCATATCGCACTGAGAGTGACCATCTTCCCTTAGAAATATTTATCGATCTTACCCAAGGGAAAAACTATAACGATAAACGAAGCGACAAATCGGGAGGAGAAAAACTGAAACGGATCACATGGTCCATGGCAAATGAGACAGCAGTTTTCCTTACTATACTCTGAGACACTAACTGCGCTGAGAGAGAAAATAATGATTGCAATTACTCCTGAAGAAACTATTTCAACTTATTTAGAAATAATTAACCAATGTAAATCTAAAGCTGCACCCATAAATTGTTCAAGACCTAGAACACATTCCTGGTTTGACACCGATTGTTTAACCAAGAAAATACAGTTGAGGACCATATTTCATGATTACTGTATGTCAGGGGACCTTGTTCACTATGCCAAATACCAAATGCAAAAAAAAGCTTTTCGAGAGCTGATTCGGAAAAAGAAAGAGATATTCTTTCAAAACGAATGGAACCAACTATATTTAGCTTTTACCACAAATAACAGCAAACTATTTTGGAGGATGCTTTCCAGTAACATCAATAAAAATCAAAACCCACCAGCGTCAACTATTTCCCCCCAAACCTGGATGGATTACTTTGCTTCCATCTATGCGGATAATGATTGCCCTACACAAACCAATATAATCCCAGCTGCCCTTACTGACTCTCTTTACCCTTCATGGGAACCAGTGAGATCAGAGGACTTAAAAGATATAATTCTGAAATTAAAATCTGGGAAGTCTCCAGGTTTGGACGCGCTGCCTCCAGAACTCTTTAAAAAAAATGCAGACTGGTGGGCAGATCCACTAGCAAAGCTATTTACTACCATCAACAATTCTGGCTCTATTCCTGAAGATTGGCTAAGTGCAATAATAATACCAATCTATAAAAAAGGAGGATTAGACTGTCCTGAAAATTATCGCCCAATCAGCCTCTCGAACATTATATCTAAAATCTATGCTAAATATCTAGAACAACGACTAGTTAAATGGACACAGGATAATAAAATCATTGGCCCTGAACAAACTGGATTTATAAAAGGATGCTCCACAGTGGACCACTGTCTCTTTTATCTTGTCTAGCAAAAAAATATATGAAATCGGGCACAAAAAAGTTATATGTTGCCTTTATAGATTTAAAAGGAGCTTTTGATTCAATTGATCGGAACCTTCTCTGGAACAAATTAGAGTCCCTGAACATAGACCCCCGCCTTTTATATCTCATTAAACAACTCCACACAGGTACCTTTTGCCAGGTCCAATTCTCAGATGAAGGCCACTTAACACCCAAAATCCCTACCTCAAAAGGAGTGAAACAAGGTTGCGTTTTAGCCCCACATCTTTTTAATCTATTTTTAGCTGATCTTCCAAAGATTTTTAACTCGATGGTCATTCCCCTAAGATTGGAAACCTGAAAATTCCACTGTTACTTTACGCCGATGACGCCGCTATTTTATCTTTTACAAGGGTCGGCTTATTAAGACACCTACAACTGTTCACTGATTATTGCAAACATAACAAATTGCAAATTAATTATGCCAAAACCAAAATTCTAGTTTTCACCAAAAGCTGGCATCTTTCAAAATGGTCCATCGACAATGTACCAATAGAGCAGGTCAAGACTTTTAAATATTTGGGTCTCACTTTTACCTATAATTTAACTTGGACAAATCACAGAAATAATGTCATCAACTTAGCTAAATATTCAGCATCACAGATTAAACGATTTTTTTACTTAAAAGGGAACCAATATGTACCTGCAGCTATTCATGTTTTTACAGTTAAGATTTTGGCGCAACTACTGTATGGAATACCTGTCTGGATAGAAGCACTGAATAAAAATTTGGAAGCTGTACAGACTTCCTTCCTCCGCCAAATACTAGGACTTCCTAGTTGTGTCCCATTCCAATCTATCCTTAGTGAAACTGGAATGATGACTTTAGAGACCAAAGCTTGGCTCTCAACTTTTAAATACTGGATTAAGATTCATTTTTCTCCAAATGAAAATCGTCTTACTCCCTTTTTATTAAAAGAAGCTGCAGATACAGAGTGGTTCACGCTTATCCCACACAAACTGAAAACCTTGGGATTAGATATAGACAACTTATTAATGCTGGACAGCCAAACCATCTTCCGAGTTATTAAGCAAAGACTACTTGACCATGTAAGACAAACAATCTTGCCTGCAACTCCTTTATCTTGTTCTTCATCCAAATTGGGTCTTTCTGCCAATTTTGGACTCCTCCAGGATTACTTCTACTTTCTAAGTGATCCTTCCCTCCGCAGGGCCTTTATGCTAGCTAGACTAAACGCCTTTCCATCGGCAGTTCTATTCGGGAGATTTAATGGTACCCCTTTGGAAAAGAGAATTTGTAGCTGTGCTTAAACCAGATAGACTCCATTTATCATATTTTATTGGAATGTGAAATGCTAGCGGACCTACGTACTAAATTTTTAATGCCATCAATTTTGGATAGGAACTCTCCCCCCCACTCTCTGATCAGACTTTTACTGAACGGGTATGTTCCAGAAACTACAGAAATAGTAGCCATGTTTTTGAAGCAAGCTCTAATGATAAAAATCAAACAAAAAATATAATAGCTGCTATTCCGGTTACTTGTAGAAACTAGTTTTCTATATATACCTTATATCCACTGTACTCCGGCATACCTCATTTTATTCATATCTATTGCTACAGATTGCGATATTGATGTTTTATCATTTGCCAAATTCTGGAATACCTTGTACAATTTGTTATGCCAATAAAGGTTTTTTGAATTTGAATTTGAATTTGCATAGTTAAATTGTGGAACTCCCTGCCCCAGGATGTGGTGATGGCTGCCAACTTGGAAGGCTTTAAGAGGGGAGTGGACATATTCAAGGAGGAAAGGGGTATTCATGGCTATTCGTTAAAATGGATACTAGTCATGAACATATGAAGCTGCCTTCTACTGAATCAGACCCCTGGTCTTTTAAAGTCAGTATTGTCCACTCAGACCGGCAGCGGCTCTCCAGAGGTCTTTCACATCACCTACTAGCCTAGTCCCTTTAACTGGAGATGCCAGGGATTGAACATGGGGCCTTCTGCATGCCAAGCAGATGCTCTACCGCTGAGCCACAGCCCCTCCCCAATTGCTCTGGGATATTTCTCTTGATCTTTTCCCCATGTGCTAGACTGCACAGTTACTACCATTTTGGTTATAAGTTATTTTGTTATTGCTCTAGTACTGTGCAAGAAGACTACCTTCTCAGTGGGTCAGTCTAGAGGTTCTCAGGAGCAGTGGCAGCTGGTTACCAGGACACTTTCCAGGGAACCCTTGGTCTAAGGAAGTTTCCCAGCAAGGAAAGGCACCATTTCCCAATTTATTCCCATGCCCAATTAAAGATGTTGGTTTCACCTTTAAAGCCCTATATTTTCCGGGGCAAGCCTAATTAAAGATTGCCTACTCCCATACAAACCTACCTGAACACTATGGTCACCTATGGTCATGCTGCATACCTATTCTCTCTAGTATCAGAGGAATATCTGATTCTCTCTAGTATCAGAGGAGAATGCCTATTATTTTGGGTGTGGTAGAACACGGGCAGGATGGTGCTGCTGCAGTTGTCTTTGTTTGTGGCTTCCTAGAGGCACCTGGTTGGCCACTGTGTGAACAGACTGCTGGACTTGATGGGCTTTGGTCTGATCCAGTAGGGCCTTTCTTATGTTCAAATGTCCTTGATGTGCAGCTTCCTGCTGACCCTACCATCCAGGGATTACCCACTGTGCTTCTGCAATTTTTTTAATGTCCATAAAGCTTACCATAAATTATAAATATAATAACAGAATACTTGTAAACATATAAATGTCCTAAGGAAAAGTGGGCTTTTTGTTTCTATCATGATGGGACCCAGCTTCTTTGACAAAGCAATTGGTGGGATGTAATATATGAAAGGCTGAGAAACATTGCTGTAGTCTCTTATCATCTGTGAGTGAAATATGAACAAGAAGGCTACTAAATGAAATATTTTCAGTGGATGTCCCCACAAAGTTTTTGTTACAAACTGCGAGCAACTTGGTGTTTTAAATAATCCTATAAGTTACTTTGGCCTGTTTTGCATGTTTTAATTTTAACTAGTATCAACTTGTTTACCTCTCAGTATTTAGCTGAGAGACTTTATATACCTGAGCATGGCATGGACCAGCTGAAGCAATGGTAGCAGTGAAGCAGGATTTCTTTGTGGCCGCTACTGCCACTTCATAGTTCTTCCAATGAGCTCCATCAGATTCCATTTTAGTTGTCTGCCTACATCAGTCTAGACATCACCCAGCCCTCTTCAAGTCTCTCAGTGCCACAGTAAGCCAAGGTGCCAAATTCCACTTCAAGGGTGGGAAAGGTTGACACGACAACAACACTGATAGCTTCCAGGAGCTTTTCATTACAGGCGTCCACCACAGCCTCAACAGTGCCATCAACTGAGATCTTAAAGTTGCCAAAGGAATCTGGAAACCCATTGAGTTAGGGTTGCCAGCCCGCATCTGTCCATCATTGGTGCAGTGATAAAGAAGAAACTTAGAACACAATCATAGAGCTGGAAGGGGCCATACAGGCCATCTAGTCCAACCCCATGTGTAATACAGGATCAGCCTAGAGCATCCTTGACAAGTGTTTGTCCAGCCTCTGATTAAAAAAATGTCAGTAAGGGGAAGCTCACCACCTCCCTGGGTAGCTGATTCCACTGTCGAATAACTCTTACTGTAAAAAATGTTTTCCTAATATCCAGCCGGTACCTTTCCGCCTGCAATTTAAACCCATTAAGTCCTATCTACTGCTGCCAACAGGAACAGCTCCCTGCCCTCCTCTAAGTGACAGCCCTTCAAATAATTAAAGAGAGCGATCATGTCCCCCCTCAACCTCCTTCAGACTAAACCAGATTTACGCAAATGCCATGATGTCGCTTCTGGTTTCAGACCCGGAAGTGATATCATGGTGTCAGCAATGCTCTAGGGGGGACAGTGAAGTGCAGTGGTTTGGAGCAGTGGTCTCTGATCTGGAGAACCAGGTTCGATTCCCCACTCCTCCACATGAGCAGCAGAGGTTAATCTGGTGAACTGGATTTGTTTCCCCACTCCTTCACATGAAGCTATCTGGGTGACCTTGGGCTAGTCTCAGCCCCACCTACCTCACAGGGTGTTTGGTGTGGGGAGGGGAAGAGAAGAGAAGGTGATTGTAAGCTGGTTTGATTCTTCCTTAAGTAGTAGAGGAAGTCAGCATATAAAAACCAATTCTTCTTGGAATTGGGAAATTCCTAGAGTTTCACCGGACACCATCCCCTCCCCCCATTTGCTCCTGCTGCTCCATCAAGTGGCAGCAGGATCATGGACCCCATGAGCAGGAGGTTGCCTACCATAGCTGGCAACCTGGCAGCCCTAGACTGGAACTATTTACCTTCACAGGCAGAGCATTTTAACTGACCTTTCACTCTTGTATAGCATCAGTGGCACATTTACTCATGTCTTGAACAGGCAGTGATCATACCATGGCACAGGCTGAATCTCCCAAATCAGTCCCAAATCAGACTTTCCCCCAAAGAGTCATTGCAAAAAATTAAGTGAAAGTTATATCCTTTCTTATGCTTTGGACAATCTCAAAGTCCCAGAGTGGCTACAAAATCCTGAGTTGGCCTAAACAACGTGCAGTTAACATGGCTGTTAAAATCACCCAGAACAGTCAGCCTGGAAATCTCTAGCACCAAGCCTGAGATTACCTCTGCCAGGTCAGATAAATGGCACCTTTTGATGCACTAGTGGGCACCTTTTGTCTCCCTAAAACGTTGTGCAATTTTAAGAACTTAGAAAGCACTGACATTATTACTGTCTGATAACGGGCAATTTTAGATCTCCCAGGAGAGAAATTTTTTCACTTAAACACTACATTCAATTGCAACTGGTTCTCTATATTTGTAGATTTCCCCCACATATTGCAAGGGGAAATTTTGAGTTGTTTGAGTTTCTATAGCTGTGCGGCAGCCAGTTTCTTTTCCTGTTTTGTTCTTGCTCAAAAATGGTAAAGTATCCTCTGTCTGCCATACCACCTCTCATGAGATGCAGCCTGAATGTATTACATGCAAATGTACAGTAAAGAAAAAGCAGAACCAATTTCCTTCATGCCTGTTTCATTGTTTTTAAAGTCACAAGGATTTTATTCCCATCTACCCCCCTTAAGAATACTTCTTTCATTCTTTTCTGGCTGCTTATGCATCTTTGTATTAAATAAGAAACAGAGAACCAAGAATTAAATTCACCTTACTTGTGTGGACTTGAGGTTTGTGGGACAGATAAAACACTTCCAGCCTATTAAACAATAATTGTCTAATTTTGTTACACAAATATGGATAAAAGATGTTCCCATCCCATACTTAACGTTTGTTGCCGCTGCAACAATCAGGCTATCGCTATGGTGTTCAGGGAACAATCCTAAGCAGATTCACTCAGAAGCAGCTTACCTTCAGGAGAATGACTTTAAGATTACAGCCAAAATTACTAATTACGAAAAAATAGCATTACAACTTGCAGCAGGCCTGCAGCAACATTAATTATTTATTTTTAACGAATTTCTATGCCACCTCATCAGAGTCCTGCTAGAGGCAGCTTACAATTAAAATAGTAAGTTAATTCTGAAACAACAAGCCATTAAAACAAGCCCAGAGACATCAACAGCAGAGAACTATCCATAAAACAGTCCTCAAACTTGAAGTGGACCATTTAGAAAGCTGGAAAGATAACCCCTCCCTAATTAAAAGTCTGGGTAAAAATACACATATTGTCCAGGCATCTAAAAGACAGTAAATTAGGCACCAGACGAGCCTCAAAGTGGAGGGTGTTCCAAAGGTGAGGTGCCACCACAGAAAATGCCTTACCTCTTGTCACCACCTGCCTCTCCAGGGACAGAGAACAGGGCTTGAGAGGTCGATCTTAACTGGCAAGCAGGACAGTACGAAAGGAAATCCTTCGGGTACCCTGGCCCCAAGTTGTTTAGGGCCTTAAAGGTAAGAATCAGCACTTGGAATTGTGCCTGGAAACAGATGGGTGCAGATTATTCACCACAGGGGTGATGCAACTCCTGTAACCAACCCCTGACAACAGCCTGGCTGCCACAGCATGTCCTTTAAAAGAAGCTTGATGTGATGTTATTTACCAGATCATGATGTAGCCAATTATCGTCCAGTCTTTAATCTGCCCTTCCTGGGCAAAGTGATTGAGAGAGCAGTAGCAGACTGACTCCAGGTCTTGAATAAGTCATCTGCTCTAAAGCCTTTTCAAGTCTGGTTTCAGACTGGGTTACAGGACAGAGATGGCCCTCCTGGCTTTAGCTGTCAACCTCTACCTAAATGTAGACAAAGGCCAGACCTCCCTGTAGCTCCTACTGGATTTATCTGCTGGTGGACCATGCTATCTTGTTGAGGTGCTTGGAGGCAGAAGTAGCTGGGACTAATACACAGCACGTGGGCTCAAGATCAAAGCTTAATACTCAAGATAAGGTAATATACACTTTACATATGACACAACATAAGAAAACTAATACATAACAGCCAACTGTCAACGGAAAAACAATAATATTTATGGGCATTAAAGGCATGCCAACAGAGGCATAAATGTAAACGTATAGTTCAGAGGCATTAAATTCATGCCACTAGAAATAAACCCAGTGGGCTACAGAGTTCCAAATGAATGAAAACAATCCCCACCAAAGCGGGTAATATGAATGAAGTCTTAGCCAAGAATAGTCTTAAGACCAGACCAGGCAGTTAGACAGAAAGCAAATGGACCAGACAAGAACGCAGGGTGGATCCGTGGGATGCATTTCACTGCTATGCTTCTTCAGCTTGTCATCCAATGATTTGCTCAATGCAGAATGTATAACGTCTAATAATACAACAAAAGGAATATCTAACACAAGAACAATGTAGCACGCAGTATACAATCCAACATTTAACTTATTACATGTTCCATGCTTACCACAAATTCTCTTATTTCATTCCTAAATTTTTAGCATCTTCTGCCACCCTTCAGGCTGATTCTCAAAGAGCAGGGTAATCTGTGTGGGTGATTGGCCAATCAAATAGGAATGGATGTAATTGCGTGGAGTAATAAGTAATATTGATTACTGGAGGCAGAAGTAGGCATCAGGGGTTCTGGGTTGGACTGGTTTAAATCACGGACCAAAAAACAAAAAGAATAAGAAGGGGGACCAGACTCAAATAATTGCCACTGGAGACCAGTTATCAGCAGTGTGGGACTTATTATGTGGGGTTCCACAGAGTGCAATCCTATGCTATTCAATCTCTATGTAAAGCCCTTAGGCCAAATCATTCATAGTTTTGGTGTTGGCTGTCATCAACATGAAAACGATACATAGCTATACATATCCTTATCCAAACCTCCTGGTCATGCGGTAGAGGTCCTAAATCACTGCCTGGCTGCTGTGGTTAACTGGCTAAGAGTGGATAAATTGAAACTAAACTCTGGAAACGCAGGTTTGGAAGGCAAGGGTTCAGTTGACCCTTGCTGACTCAGTTAAGAACCTTGGGGTTATACAGGATCCAATATTACGGTTAGAGAAACAAATTAATGTAGCTGCAAAAAACGCCTTCTTTCAACTCGGCCTAGCCCAGAAGATGGCCCCTTACCTCGATACAGACGATCTGGCCACCTGGACCATGCCACAGTAACATCAAGACTAGACTACTGTAATATGCTCTACATAGCCCCCCCCCCCCTCAAACTCAATCCAGAAACTTTAGTTGGTTCAGAATGTTCAATTATTACTAGGAGCTGGTCAGAGCATGCATATTATGCCCATTCTGCAGTCACTCCAACGGCCGTCCATCAGTAACTGGGTTCAATTTAAGGTACTGGCTGTCACATACAAAGCTCTCCATGGCTTCACTGTGTGACTGAAGGTACGCTGTGGCCATCCTTTCCTGGTTGGCTCCGACTTCTGCAGCAGTCGTTTTGTGTCTGCACCCAAGCATGCTGAGTCAGAATTACAAAGATGCCCAAAGGCACAAAAAGGTTGGGAACCCCTGGCCTAGAGTATGGGATGGGATTTTTCAGAGAGACTATGGAGGAGGTACTCTGGGTCAGTGGTCAACAGAGTGGGCAGGAGTGTGAAAGGAACTCAGACAGGGTGTGACACGTAATGGGAATGTGGAGGTCAGGAAGACAGCAGAAGACACTGGAACTGGAAGGGGGACAAGGGAAAGATTTATACTTGGCAACAGAGGAGTTGGCTCACATCAACCTCATGAATTTTTAAGGAAACCAAGGAGCTGACAGGCAAGATAATCATTGAGGTGGAACTGATTCAGCGTTAGCTACACACCTTCCAGAAATATTAATTAAAATGTAAAGTATTTCATTACACTCTACGGTTTGTGATTCCAGTTGCAGAGCACTGACTCTACTCCCAGGAGCTGTCATTCCACTCTGGGGGCTGACATTCCATACCCAGAACACTTCTGCTACTCCCAGGGGCTGGCATTCCACTCTGCAACCTGTGATTCCACTCCCAGAGCACAGGTTCTGTTCCCAGAGGCTGTCATCCCACTCCCCGAGTCGTCTATCCGGGCTGTTGTGGTTCGGGGGGGAGAGAGACCCGAATCGGTATTTCAAGAAAACAGTTTATTTGCAGCTGCTGACTCAGAGGCCCTAATGGGCAGAAATCTCTGAGTCCCGATTGTACTGAGGGAGAGATATTTATCCAAATTCAAGATATGACAACCCATCAACATTCAGGGTAAAGCTGATAGCACTACAGACATAGAGGTGGCAGTATAGTAACAGTTTCACCCAGTTCTTGTTATGGTTTACTGTAACCCTCTGTGACTCTTGCCCCAGTTACTAGCACACAGACACACAAGAGATATCCTGCCCAGCAACAAGCTATTCCCTTGCTGTCCTAATACATTTACAGAAAGGAAAAGAGATTATTACAAATTGCTAAATCAGTGGATCTTCCATAGTCAGGGGAAGTCTACCTTGCTGTCTCATTCCCCCCTTATGATACAAGGCATACATAGGGCTTGTCAATCATTCCTGTACCTTTAAACCACTTCGGTTACGCAGAGTCATGAGAGCACTTGCTGTTTTTCGTTTTATCATACTTTCCATTGCAGTCTGCCATGCCTTTTAATGACAATAAATACATTCCAGAACCCTCTTATCTCAGTAACCCACTCGCCACTCACTCAATCGACTTCCCAATTCTCATTCTGACCAACTTTCTAATTCCCATCCTGGGCACAATTAATTCAGGTCATTTTATACATTCTTAACAATTGATCTCAATAAAATACATCCCATCTCAAGACACGTCAATTTTTGCTACTGAAGTCCAACAAACAATCCAGCAATAAACCAGTTGTTGTCTTCTGAAATACAAAGGCCCTTACAATAGATCCAACAAACAATTTAACAGCATTAAGAAGCCAACTAGGCCTGGCCAACATTACAACTTAAAGAATAGGAGAGTGTGTGGGTGCTTATGCAGACTCTGTCCGTTGAAGGCAAGAGGAAAGACAGAGAAAAGACAGAGGACGGGGGCAGATTCTCATGGCTAAAGGTGAGATTCCTGCACCTGCTTATGTACACAGGCAGTGGAGCGCCACAGATAAAATACCTTTTTGTGGGCAATAATTCCAGGAAATTCCTGGAGGTCCCTAAAACAGCTTTATTGAAAAATACACAACTTAGGAAGGACAGTTGGAAGAAGCAGGAACACATTTGAACAAGATACATTAATGGAAGAACACATAGACTTCTAAGACATTGCATAATGCAAGATACATAGCAGCAACATCAATCCCACATTGGTACATTTTATAAAACAACACCAACATCCCTTTATCCTTTCTTCAAACAAAGCATCCCAAAAATCAAAAGTCCTTTGTCAACTTTGAATGGAAACATACACAACCTTTCACAATAGTCATACAGTTGAGATCATTACAAAGAGAAACACCAAAACACCAGAGAACTCAGGCAGTGTAGAATAGGCATGACTGCCACAGAACCAGATCTAAAAATCACCAGAGTCTTTTCACAAGAGCTGTAAAACAAAATGAGTCTGAGACACAAACAGAAACGTATTGAAGCCCCCCCCCTTTGCTAATGCAGGGTGGGAGAGACAAATCCACGGTCTCAGGCAGGGGGCTTGAGACCCCCCAAATGACTCCCACAGGAACAAAAGATAAGGCAAACATTTGAAGAAGTCTTCATCTGACATCAGGAAGATAAAAAATATAGAGAGCATAAGCAAAGTTCCAGAGGCCTATAAGTCCATGTGGCCTGGAAAGATAAAGTGCACTTAATGTCTGTAGAATATAGCTGAAAACGTAGAAAAGCAATGTCCATAGCAAAAGTTTTTATAGCCACCGAGTTCTGTCCAAAAGGCAGGAGTGGCTGGAAGTAAAACCTGGAAAACTCAAAAGTCAATTCATTCATTTCTTGCATGTAGAAACTGTTGACATAGAGGGACTTCATAGAGGACTTTCCTCCCCCCTTCACTTGTTTTCTGACACACAGGAAACAGTGACCCTGTTATGCTCTAGAGAGCAATTGACAGACTGAGTTAATATTTCGCAACCTAATAAGCAACCATTGTCCACTTCCTCAAACCCTCAAAAATCTTCTTTGCCTGCTTCGGCCATCAGGAGAACAGATCCAAAACCCAAAATATGTTTCTCTTTGCTTGTGAGGTGGCAATTTCTGCAAAGTCCTTGCCAAGCCTTATTACCTTTCCAAGCCTCCCAAACCTCAAAAGGGTGCTTTCCTCCTTTTTCAAGCACATCCCAGGTGCTGCACAGACTGAACAATCTGCAAGCAAAGTTCTGACCCAAAAAATAACATGTACTCAAAGGTCATCCAGACAGTCCACAAGAAGAGGTTTCATTTTCCCAAACCCCCAATCAAAGTCACGAAAACTAGGTTCACACCAGGGGCAAGGAAGGCACACATGGCGACAGACCCCATCCCCCAAAACTGGCAGGCTGTAGTGAAAAATGGGGAAGCCCGTTTCCAAGCAGGGGTGTGAGTGTCTGCAATCTTTGCGCATCTGGAAACAACCAACTAGATGCTGGCTGGACCCTTCAAGAACTGACTTTGATGCTAGGAAAGATGTCTTCAGCCCACTTGTTCCTTGTTTTCCTGGCTGGCCTCCTTTCTCCACTTTTTCCACTCCAGTGCCTGTCACTCACCTCTGGATAGCTGCGGCAGTCTTTCTCCCTTCATTTTGTTTTTCTTCCTCAGTCTGCATCAGGAGGATGCCACACAGCAGGGCACTGGGGGACTTGGGGCATTGCAGGAACACTTTTGCTGATAAAAGGTGAGGGGGAAAACAGATCGGTTATTGCAAAGGTGGATGCACTTCCTGGAGGGGTAAAATCTGGAAGGGAGGGGGCTCAGACTTCTTCTGGTTGACGGTAGGGATTAAATCTGTAAATCCCCCCCTTTTGGCCCTGGGTAACAGGGGTGGCCAGACATATATCAGTTCAAAGAGAGACAGACCCCAGTGGAAGGGAGCAAAAGAGGGCCAGTGATGTGATGTAGACAGAGCTGGAACTAAAGTCTGGATCCATTCCAGCAGTATTTTTGACAGATTTTTCATTTCAGTACAAGAGCCCATCATTTCTTTTAAGCAGTCGCGTATTAGACTCCCGTTGGCCCCAAAAGCAGGGTGGGTAGGTTAAAAATTTTGCAGACCTCAAGGGAGAGAAGCAGAATTTTACACAACAGTCATTTCAGTGATTTTCCACAGTAATCTCCTCTAGCATCCATCAGGGCAGGAACACTTCAGGAAACTTAACACTCAGCTGTCCATTCAAAAAGGGCTTTTTCTCCCCCACGGGTTGCTGGGTTTTGCTGGGTCTGGATACGGCACACTTTCTGTCACCTTCTCCCCTCCTCTCTGAAGCTTGCTGTTGGCGTTTGCTAAGCCTGGTTTCTGGACTCATTTCAAGCAGATTGGCATGTAGCAAAAAACAGTTCAGATGTTATTGAATTCCCTGGTGACGTATAGGCCCTGAGTCTTGGAGAGCAGCTACAACCGATGCAATATTCCTGGGGGGGGGGGGGGTTCAGGAACATTACCGGGCAGGTAATTGCAGGATGTTGGGCCCCAGTGGCAACCATTATTCTAACTAGAGGCTCCTAGGGGGCTTCAGTCTTAAAGCAGAGGGACCAGTTCAGTTATATCTTCCCTCTCAGATGCCCCCCCCCCCCCCGCTGGGCCTCTTCCTTTCTCCCCTGGCTCCTGGCTTGAGGGGCAGTCAGCATCCACAGGAAGGGCCCCTCCCCCCCAGGGGTGCTTCTGCCTTTCTTCTTCTGGCTTTCCTGCCAGGGATCCTATCTGGGAACGTCTGGTCTGCCCATTGCCCAGCATGTACGTTTTGGGGCTTGTCCCTCTAGATCAGTGGTTCCCAAGCTTTTTTTGACCAGGGACCACTGGGACTTTTTTGTTCGGTGCAGGGACCCCAAGGTTCAAAATAAAAATTCTGAGAATTTGAAAATAAAGTTTAATCATAACTGTTAGTTAAACATTAAACTTAGAATAATCTTTAAATATATATTCTTATAATAGAGAGCTTTTAATTGAAAATATTAATTTATTATGGGTTTAGAACTTTGTTTCGTGGACCTTAATTTAGTTCTCACGGACCCCTGGGGGTCCACGGACCCCTGGTTGGGAACCAGTGCTCTAGATGGAAGAGGGCTGCTCAAACCATTTTCTTTCTGGAATACCGAGGCTTCCATTCAGACAGTGGCTTCTCGCGCTGCTGTTATAGGAAGAGTCTGTGGAAAGCTTGGATCGGTGAGACGGATCCTGCTTTCACACGAAGGTTCGGAAGGGGGGAGGGCTGTGGAGGCTGCAGGAACAACAGCGATACGTGTAGGAGCCGGAGGAGTAATGACTCCCAGGCAGGGGCAGGGGATTTTCAAGTTCATGCGTTTCACTTTCTCAGATGCACTGCGTATGCCCAGAAACAGTTGCTCACAGGCTGATTACAGTGTGCATTTTGGCGGCTGTTTTTGAGCTTAAACTGGCCCTGTGTGGGCAGCCTAAGTGACGGGGCAGAAAGAGCCTTCTACATTTCCTCCTTAAGAGCAGTTCTCCTGACTTCACAGCTCTGAGCAGAGGCTGCTTTTGGGGAAGCAGGGCGCTCTTTCTTTTGCTGCTTTCGGGATGCTTGAGCATGAGGGCAAACACCTTCGTTGCGGGGCTGGGGAAGGGACTGCTTTTGGGATGGATGGTTGCCAGCCTCCAGGCTGTTCTGCTTAGTGCTGGGGCATGCCGGCCGTTGGTGACTTTTAAAGAAAACCAAAGCACAGCTTGTCCCACCTTCCCCTCTTTCCTCTCCCCCGGGAGTCTTTTGATGTTGTGAAAACTGTTGCAGGCAGGAGGGCGAGAGATTTGGCGGGGGGGGGGTCCCTTTCTCTCTCCGCAGCCTCCCCCTCCCCTTTCCTGATATGCAAACACGGTGCTGGCTTCTTGGGCTGGCGGAGAAAGAGTGGGGGATTTTTCAGCTACAGTTCTGAGGCTTTCTTTCTTCCCTTGAGTGGAAGAATATGCTTCTTCTTGCTGGGGCTTTTGGGAATTGACTTTTTAAAACCGGAGCGTCGGAGCAGCCTTCTTGGGCACGGCTGATCTAACAAAATTCCTGACTGACGTGCCGGCTGGGTACAGGCTTAATAGACATTCTTCCTCTCCCGTATGTTAAACGGGTAGGTGAGGGCTTTTTATTCTGATGAGCCCAGAAAACAGACTTTAGCAGAGGCACAGACAGCATTGGCACCGCGTGGGGAGCCGGAACTAGCTGCATGGACAGGGCTGATGCGGCGTTGGGGAGGCATACGGACACCGCCCGGAGATAGGGGCAGCAGGGGCAGTGGGACTTGCTCTTCCCCCTCTGGTTTTCTTAGCCAGTACTCTTGTTCTCTGGAGTACTAAACTCCAGCTCTAAACGTAAGCCGCCAAGGGGCCCCAGCCTTCAGTTACTACGAACAAAGTCTATTGTGTTGAAACATTTAGAAATCGTACTTGTTATGGAAAGGGACCAAGACAGGAGGTAGGGTTGCCAAGCTCCAGATACTAGCTGGAGATCTCCTGCTATTACAACTGATCTCTGGCCAATAAGAGACCAGTTCACCTGGAGGAAAGGCCGCTTTGGCAATAGGAATCTAGGGCGTTGAAGCCCCTCCCCTCCCCAAACCCCACCCTCCTCGGGCTCCGCCCCCAAAATCTCCAGATATTTCCCAACCTGGAGCTGGCAACCCTACCTCGAATGTCCCAGTGGGCCCCTGAGGACTCCCAGAATTGCAACTGATCTCCGGACGACAGAGACCAGTCCCTAGGGTGGCCAACCTCCAGGTACTAGAATTCAAAACAAAACCTCATGCTTCAGTAGGAAGTTGAACCAACGACAACAAGCACTGATGGCACCCAACTTATATAATAATATCAGTGCAATCCCATTCAATATATTATTATATATTATTATATAAGTTGGGTGCCATCAGCGCTTGTTGTCGTTGGTTCAACCTCCAGGTACCAGCCGGAGATCTGCCAGCCCAACTCACGTCCAGCCGACAAGAGGCCAGCTCACCTGGAGGAAAGGGCCGCTTGGGCAACAGGAGTGTAGGGCGTTGAAGCCCCTCCCCAAACCCCGCCCCCCAAACCCTCCCGCCGGGGGCGAGGAGGGGTGGGGCCGGCGCGGGGCGGCCCCTGCTCGCTCTCACCTGGCGCCCAGGAGGAAGCGGCGGCGGCGGCGGCGAGCTGAGCGCAGCCAGGCAGGGAGGCGCGGGGGAGCCGCGGCAGGACGCGCCGCCGAGGGGGCGGCCTGGCCGGCTGGCCGGCCGCGGAGGGGCCCAGGGCGACTCTCCCCCTCCCCGGGCCGGGCGATGGCCGGGCGCTGCTGGCTGCTTGGCTGCCTCGCCTGGGCAGGTAAGGCGGGGCTGGGCTGGGCGCGCTTGCTGCCAAGTGCGCACGGCGACCCGACGCCCACGTGGGGTGGCCGGGTCCCTCCTCGCCCCCGGCGGGAGGTTGGGGGGGCGGAGCCCGAGGAGGGCGGGGTTAGGGGAGGGGCTTCCATGCCAGAAGGTCCAATTGGCCAAGCTGGGGAACTGGTCTCTTACCGGCTGGAGGTCAGTTGTGCTAGCCGATCTCCAGCTGGAGGTTTAGCTTAGAAAAATACAGTACCAGGCTCTATGAAATACACCTAAATTGTATGTGTATGCACAATTTTATGTTCAATTTTCACTAAAATTTATGTGCATTTCATAGAGCCTGGTACTATATTTTTCTAAGCTTGACTTTTTTAGTACATGTGCAATTTGTAGTACATGTGCAATTTGTAGTACATGTGCAATTTTTTGTAGTGCATGTGCAATTTTTAGTACATGTGCAATTTCTGCTCCAGTACCTGGAGGTTGGCCACCCTAGGGACTGGTCTCTGTCGTCCGGAGATCAGTTGCAATTCTGGGAGTCCTCAGGGGCCCACTGGGACATTCGAGGTAGGGTTGCCAGCTCCAGGTTGGGAAATATCTGGAGATTTTGGGGGCGGAGCCCGAGGAGGGCGGGGTTTGGGCAAGGGAGGGACTTCAATGCCATTGAGTCCAATTGCTATTTTCTCCAGGGGAACTGATCTCTCTCGGCTGGAGATCAGTTGTAATAGCAGATCTCCAGCTAGTACCTGGAGGTTGGCAACCCTATGTAGAGCACACCTCCCTACCTGCTGCTCTTGGTCGAGGTGACCAAGTGGGCTTTATGGAGCTGCCGTGTTCATGCCCTCTTATGACCCTTCATGCGGGTGCCTGCATGCCAATGCTCTTGCTCATAGGGTGATGCAATCGCAGCCAGACCTTTTTGCAACATTGTGGTTATAATCAGCTCAGGTCTGTTTGCCTTACGAGTTGTAGCACTATACAGCAAGCGCAACTTTTGTGACACCCGAAAGACTAACAAAATTGCATTCTACCATAGACTTACGTGGACCGGCATTGTGAGTAGCAGCTGAAAAAGCAACCTCTAGGTGACAACTTATGCTGGGATAAATATTATCAGTCTCTAAGGTGCTGCAAGACTCCTGTTTGTTTATTGCTGCAAGGAACTAACTTGGCTCATCCTCGGAAATTAAAGCACATGCTGTAAACTTAAGACAGAAGTTGTTAACGAAGATAAAAGGAGCCAACACATCACAACGACAGCATCAGTTAACAGTCTAAAGCACTAAAATAATTTTGGAGACACTCCAGGGCTGCCAAAGTAAAACCGGCCACTGTGTAACTCTCTCACGCAGGGCTCCCCAACGTGGTGGTGCTTGTGGGCATCTTCCTGGTGCCCACCAAGTGCTTTACAAAATGAGCAGGGCTAGGTGGGGCTTTTGCCCAGCAGGACTAATGATTGGCTGTGTGGATTAAATGGATCCTGTTAAACAGAACCTGTGCCTTAAATGTTGAAGAGGTACTATTAAGGGTTATATATAACCAAGCTTCCTGGCATTTTGTGGCTGGATCCGCCTCCTACAGCAGCCATTTTAAGATTGTACCAACCACCCTGCATCCAGGCTCCAAAAGGTTATTGGGGACTCCTGGTCTAATGTTTGCAAGTACATTTTCCAACTTCTGTTGGTTTGACCAACGAGCTTGCCCTACCAGTGGGCAAGAGAAAGATTTTTGCCTTTCTGTTTGGAAATGTGAAAATGAAATGGCCACAGCATTACTTATGAGATTTCCTCTGTGGGACATCCTTTGCTATACTTTACAAAAATTTGGGACAAATACAAGGAATGTTAGAAGATGTGTGTGACACTGCTGGGGGCAGTTGTAGAATCCTGAGTAAAAAAAAGCTTTAAAATAATTTTTAAAAATAATTTAAAAAATAATATAGAACAGATAAGTGGAACATCATGAATGGAGGCATTATATCTGTAGTTCCAGATATAATGTAGTTCCAGAACCACATTTGTCTCCATTATATCTTGCTCACAAGCTTCTCAGGGGCATCTGTTGGCATCAGAGCAACTGAATACTGATCTAGGAAGGTAATATTTATGTACGTATCCTTGAATATATAAATACATCTAATGTTGAAGTGAGGTCAGGGCTTATCCCAAGATAGCACATTATGTAAATAGATCCTTTCTGCTATGGGTCTAACTAATCATGAGACACTAATGAACTGCCAACCTGTGTCAAAGTTATGAATCTGATTTCCTTATTCTAGTGCAGTCAGGTTCTTTCTAAACTGCATCTTTATAATCACAAAGATATCTAACAGAGAAAATTCCTGTCAAATACTTTTGACTCTCCCAGCCTTATGTTTAATTAGCCAATGTCTAATTATGTCCTCAAGAATACCTGCAATCACTTTTATTCAATAGATCATTATAACTAAGTGGTTAATTTTCATTACTTAGAGTGTTCTTTCATGATGTCTATTTCATGATGACTATTTTATGGCATTTTCTCTCCAACACCCACACTTTTTATTTGCAAATAACCAAAAATTAATCTAAAGTCTTAAGTAAAGTGAAACTATCATATGATATTTTCCCTGTTGCTAAAATGAAAACAATTATCTGAAAGACAGGCGCATTGTGAAAGTGGTGTCATATTTTCTAATTTTGATTTGTAGCAGCTATGATGTGTAAAAAATAGAATACAAAACAAAATGAAAACAAAAAATAAAGAAAATGAAAATGAAAATGCAACGTGGTTAAATGCCTTGATGATTCACTCATGATTCACAACACCCCTGATGTTGTTTTTTATAAGACCAAATAAAACTGGTTGTTTTCAAAGTATGAAAATAATCAGCAGTAATCAAAGCACAAATCTTGCTATTATTTAAGAATGTATCTTTACTTTGTCATATTCTTGCATTTTCAAAAACACTGTCAGTGCAGTCCCAAGAAGAAGTCAGTGGTCTTAGAAAGCTGTAACTCTGCTCAGGGTTGCCTGGTAAATCTCCTAGTTTTGAAAACAGTCAAGGACTGGCAGTAAGAACATAAGAAAAGCCATGCTGGATCAGACCAAGGCCCATCCTTCTCCTCACTACAACTCTGTGAGGTGGGTTAAGCTAACTGCATGCGACTGGCTTAAGGTCACCCAGCAAGATTCTATGGCAGAGTAGGGATTTGAACCTGGGTCTCCCACCTCCTAGTCCAATACTCTAACCACTACGCCATGCTGTCTCTCATTTAAACAATTTAAACAAAAAGTTGGACAATTACATAAGTTTCAATTTGCTTTTGCTTGATGGCCAAAATCTGCTGCATGAAAAGCCTCCCTCTGCCTAGCAGTAGTATTGGTAGTCCTCATTCTGTTTTCAAATAACTGTTTTCATGGTGTATCATGTTTTTTATATCTCTTAAAGGTTTGAAAACTAAATGTCCTGTTTAACCCTCACTTCCCCTTATACTCTGTAAGATAATTTTCTTTGTTATGTTTTTTGGCATGACTTCCTTTCTAGACCTCTTTGATACATGTATATGTTCTTCTCTTGGTGTAGTGGTTAAGAGCGGTGGTTTGGAGCAGTGGAGTCTGATCTGGAGAACTGGGTTTGATTTCCCACTCCTCCACATGAGCGGTGGAGGCTAATCTGGTGAACTGGGTTCGTTTCTCCACTCCTCCACACGAAGCCAGCTGGGTGACCTTGGGCAAGTCACGCTCTCTCAGCCTCACCCACCTCACAGAGTGTCTGTTGTGGGGAGGGGAAGGGGAGGCGATTGTAAGTTCGTTTGATTCTGCCTTAAGTGGTAGAGAAAGTCGGCATATAAACACCAACTCTTCTTCTTCTTACATTTGTCAATATCCTTTTAAGTTGCAGCCACCAGACATAAATATTTCAGGATTCTTTTTTTTTTTTTATAATAATTTTATTGGTTTTTATAATACAAATTTTCCATGATAGTAAACAACAATAAAAGCAATATGAAATTCAAAATTCTAACTCTATGTTGTTATGGTTTCTTGAATTCATAACAAAAAAAAACAAATTAAAGGAAAATTTACGACTTCCCCATCACCTCTCTCCGCCTCTTAATAAAGTATTCATCCCATCGTAATTGGTCTGATCTTAACTATCATAAATTCATTTAACTTTCATAAAACATCTTCTATTAATATAAATGAATAATAATAAATCTTTGCAATCTTCTTAGGTATTAAATGCCATCTATACATCATTTTATAAATGTTTTCTCGAATTGATTGCGCATTTATTCCTTTCAATATTTCAGGATTCTTAAGATGGACTGCTACAAGTGAGACTGTGTTTTAGTGAGCACAGTGCAGCAAGAGAATATAAATAATAACTGCAATTCATTTAATGGTATTTTTTTTCCAATTTGTGAAAGAGCTTCAGTGTTACACATTATATAGTATATTATGTTTGTATTTACAGTACATGGCATTGTACCTGAGCCTCAAAATGTAAGAGTTCATTCAGTTACTTTTAACAGCACTCTCCAGTGGGATCCAATTGCATTTCATAAAGCAAACATGACTTATACAGTCCAGTATCAAAAGTAAGTATATAACAAATCTTACGTAGAAGATAGGTTAAAAATTACAGCTTGTACCTCTTGTTTTAGCTTTTACAGAACAAGAATCTTTCGTGTTATGGAACTAGTCAGTTTTTTACAACTGAAAATCTGCATAGGTTGTTTTACTATTTAGACTGATATTTGAGTTTACTCACATGCACAGGGAATGTCACATGATGTTTCAGTGACATTGGCTGCAATCCTAAGCATACTAGCCCCACTGAAACAAAATGGGACTGACTTCCAAATAGACCAGCTTAAGATAAAAAATAGACCGGCTTAAGATAAAAAAAATCCAGGGAAAATGTTTGTGTTTGCCATAAATTAGTGCCCCTCCTGACACACACATGCCCCTCTTTCCACATCACTGCCGTAAAAGACAAAACGGAAGTTGCTATGTATTGTAGCAAATATATAAACTGGTTTTGTGGAGAACCCAAATGATGTGTGTTTAAGAAAAACTGCCTTTGATGTATGTTCTATTTATGGACACCACAGAGTACAGGAAAAGGGGGAACAAAAAAAAATCCTTGCCTTCTTTCAAGAGTGCACTTTTAAGCAAATCTTTTTGGGCGGCAGTGAAATAATGATAACCCCGAACAAATGTCTTACTGAGGGTGGTCTTGATGACCTTCCTCCTTGAGGGTAAGCATGACTCTGGGTTGGAAGCAGGAGTAACTAATCCTCCACTCCCTTTTCTCCATGCAGCCTATTTTACCATGGCTTTTACAAGCACTGAGGTCCCCTGGAAATTCCTTTCTTTGGGAATTGTTGAAAGTTCTCATCTTTGTAATGGTTGAACAGGGAGATGTTTATTCTGACAAGAATAAGATACTGTTGCCTGAAAGAAGTTGCAGGTTCTCACTGCCTTCTACTGGAATGATGATCTAGAATAATAATGTGTTTTGCATTACAAATGGCCCAGAAGGTTTGATGGGTAACTGGCTAGGAGTATAAAATCTTCAAAGTCAATAGATTACAACAAGTGGGAGACTCGCAAGGACTTGCGGGGGCATCTAATTTCTCTCTCTCCCACTCTTTTCCTTTCCTGACAGCCCTTATTTACTCTCCCCCTTTCCTGCTTCCTTTTGTCCTCCCCATCCTGCAGCCAATCTACCTTTATCTGCCCCCCTGTCTTTAGATTTCCCTCCTTCCCTACCCTAGCAGCCTGTCCTTGGAAAACTCTGTATGGTGCTGGCCGCCAAGCCCAAGTGTACAGTAGGGAACTGACAAGGAGATGCGGGGGGCACTTCACTTTCCCCTTATTCCCTTTCCCACACTATTTCTTCTTTCCCTCCTCCTTGCAGCCCCCATATCCTTCACCTTTCCTTCCCACTCACCAAGCAACCTACCTTTTATCTGCCCCCATCTTCAGCTATATTTATGATTTATTTAATTCATCGATATCTGCTTTTCTTTACAATGGGGACCCAAAGCAGCTTATGTCATTCTCCTCTTTTCCATATCATCCTCACAACAACCCTATAAGGTAGATTAACCTGAGAGTGTGTGACTGGCCCATGGTCACCCAGTGAGATTCCATGGCAGAGCAGGGATTCCAAGCGGGATCTCCCAGATCCTAGTCAGAAACTCTAAGCACTTCATCACAATGGCCAGTTCTGGGTGAGCCATAGAAATTATGTGGCTGCAAGTTGCCCAGTGGTTGCTGAGTCTTCCCTCAAAGGCCAAAACAACTCTGGAAAGGGCCATGTCCCCTTCCCATGCCTTTTGCTGACCCTAACCAACCCTGGAATGCTGGCAAAACTGTTTTGGTTGCCTAGCAACGGCCACTGGGCATCTGTTTCCTAAAGCTACAGGTGTTCCTGTTATCATTTTGAGGGATTTTAACCCCCCCCCCCTCCAATGCATTAATTTCATGTTTTTCTGCAAATCTGGGGTATTTTTCAGGTTTGTAGAAAGATCTGGCTTGTCCGTTCACAGCTACAATCTCTGATTTAAGTATCTTCAGATATGGCAAGGTTAAGAATTAGATATATTGATAGGCAGAGCTCATGTTCTGCAAAGAAAGTATGTAAGACCCACTGTTCTAGAAAACTGAGTGGGGCAAAGGCTTTAGGGTTTCTAACTTTGGAAGGATTTGCTTACCTTGGTTCTTTTAACATTCCTTTTACAGACATTCTGGTGAATTCGTTAATCTGTGCACAAGAATTGCTTTCACAGAGTGCACTATGTCAAGTATACCTCTACTTGGTAATTATACTGTAAGAGTTAGAACTGAATCTGAGAAGGAACAGTCAAACTGGAAAAGCATCACCTTTACACCAATAGATAGTAAGTTTCTTCTTTTATTCCACTGGTAGACACAGTGTGGTTTGGTCCTGTCTAACTTAACAGCAGGGCACTCCCGCTCTAGGGATGAAAATGTTGTTTAATGAAGCAACTGTTTACTATGAACATTATTTAAATTGTAAATAATCTTATTTGTTTAATCATTTAAACATTTAATAGTTTCCATCCCTATCCAGTGCGGTGTAGTGAGCCAGGGTGGTCTAGTAGTTAGGAGCAGCTGACTCTAATCTGCAGAACTGGGTTTGATTCCCCACTGCTCTACATGAAGCCTGCTGGGTGATCTTGGGCCAGCCACTGTTCTCTCAAAAAACTCTCAGTTCATGCAGAGGCAGGCAATGGCAAACCACCTCTGAACGTCTCTTGCCTTGAAAACCCTATGGGGTTTCCATAAATCAGCTGGGACTTGACAGCACGCACACATATCCCTATCCAGTTCTAAATACACATATCTGAAGGTTAAATCTCAGTGAAATCTGTGAGATTTAGGCTTGGTCTACACATGGTTTATCACCACGATGGCTTAACTCCCACGTTGCTTTAATGAATAGAACAAGTTAGTAGCTGTTAGGGGGAGTTCTTTTCTTTTTTCTGAGAGAGTGAGGTGTCACTTTTTACATGCTTCCGTGTGTGTGTGTGTGTGTGTGTGTTTAGGTGTGACCTGTGACGCGTCAGTGTGGGGGATGGGCAAGCCTCTCTGCCCTGGGATGGGTGCTTATCAGGGGTATGCAGAGAGCCTGTTTTTTTTCTACAGAGTGGGGTGGCAGGGTGGGGTGTGTGGGCCCCACTTTCTCTGTACAGGGAGGGGGAGAGGGGCTGAGTGTTCTTTTCCCCAGTCGTTGGGGGGTGTAAAGCCCCTCCGAGTGGTTTTTCCAGCTCGTTCCACCTCCAGCCAGGAGATTCCCAAATAGGTTTTTTTTGGACTAAGAGTTTTCTTTTCAGGACAGAGGGTGCTTATGCATAAGTGTTTTTAGGCAGTAGGAGCCTCCCTGGCTCTCCAGAGAGAGGAGAGAAGCCCCTACCACTTAAGATTTTGAAAGGCACAGGTTTTTTTCCCAGCAGGCTTGTCTCCTAGCGTTATACACAGAGAAGCCGCGGCGTGTAGATTTTCAACCAGCTCCACATGCAAGCACAGGGGAAGAGAGAGAGAGAGAGAGAGAGAATATTTCCCCCCATCAGAATATGCAGCTGAGTCTCCGCCAGATCCTCAAGCATGGATGTAGAACAGGGGGACTCATAGAGAAGCCCCCGACCCATTTTAGTCGTATAAGCAGGTTATAGGCCGCGTAGCCCTTCACCCAGCCCCCAAGACAGAGAGAAAGGGGTCTCGAGAGAGAGAGAGGCAGGCAGGCAGGCAGACTAAGCCGGATAGATTTTTAAAACAGCCCCCCGGTTCCCCAGCAAAAGAATGGCTGTGAATCCTCCCAACCTCCCCCCAGCCAAAAAAGAGCTGCTTGTCTCTGCCCAGGCTAGAGAGGAGAGAAGGACAGGTCTTATCTGTTCAGGACACACAAAACACCGCGTGGGCTTTTCCTACCGTCAGGCTCTCCTCTGCCAGGGTCTATACAACTTTTACAGGCACACAGCAGAGAAGTGTAGCAAACGTTTAAAAGCGGTGCTCTAGAGGTACTTTTTTGGTTTCGCAGACCAGAGCTGCTGCTTTTTTTCAAAACAGCCGCGGTAAAAGAGTCAGAGAGAGGGGTGGGAGGAGCCAGCAGGAGGGAGGGGGGTATTGGGGAAAACCCTAGGACCGTGTTGGCGAACCTATGGCACGCGTGCCATAAGCGGCACGCCGAGCCCTCTCTGTGGGCACGCGCGGAGCCGTCACGTCTGCCCCCTCCTCCGCCCCTCCTCGCAGCCTCAATGCAAGTTTCCGCCGCACCGCAGCCAACTTTGTCGTGGAGCGGAGGCGGGGGCGAGACAGCAGACGTAGCGGTGCGGCCGGTTGGGTAGCCCTCAGGGCCGAGCATGAGTGGCCGGTGGCGACGCCTGGGTGGGGCGGCAGCCGAGGAGCTGCTGGCCCGGGCGGCCGCGACAGCAGCTTCCTGGTGAGCAAGGGCGTGGCCGGCGCCTTCGCCCTCTGCCTGCTGTGAGTGGCCCTGGCCCCTTGGAGGCCGGGGAAAGAGGGGTTTCTCTCCCCCCGGTAGGCTGCGCTGTGATCGGCAGCGGCGAGTTGGGAACCGCTCCCCCCTTTCCCTCCCTTCCCCTTGGAGCCCCCCTGAGTCGGGGGCTTTACACCACTCGGAGGGGCTTTACACCCCCCCCCCCAACGACTGGGGGAAAAAACGCTCAGCCCCTCTCCCCCTCCCTGTACAGAGAAAGTGGGGCCCACACCCCCCACCCTGCCACCCCACTCTGTAGAAAAAAAACAGGCTCTCTGCATACCCCTGATAAGCACCCATCCCAGGGCAGAGGCTTGCCCATCCCCCACACTGACGCGTCAGAGGTCACACCTAAACACACACACACACACACACACACACACACACGCGCACGGAAGAATGTAAAAAGTGACACCTCACTCTCAGAAAAAAGAAAAGAACTCTCCCTAACAGCTACTCAAGTTGCTACACTGTATTTCTATATCATTTGGATCAGCTATGAGAAATGTGCAGTGGAGAAATGAGAAACATGGAGGCATTCTTTTATGATGCAGAAGAACAGCAAATGAGTCCGTTGCTCATGATGTGGCTCATACATAGACAACCACACTCATGAGAGTTTAAACAATGGCTGCACATTTGTTTGTAGCTGGCTGGCAATCAACATCAGAAACCATGGTTTGCCAAGTACAGTTTGAGCTAACTACAGTTTGGAATTATGCCAAAATTGACAATTCATAATTTAACCCTAACTCTGTCAACAGAGGCCCCTACACCATAGAAACAGGGTGAGTGAGAAGATAAAAAAAAAATCAGACTGAGAAGATAAAAAAATAAATAAAGCAGACTATTAGTTCTAAACTTAGGTTTGCCAGTACATTTAGCCCAAACCATGATTAGTTCAGATTTTGGTTTGGACAGATGTATAAATTGAGGTTGCTCTACATTCCATTCTATGGAATTATCTTACTTGGTTTGCACTTTCTCGTGTGTGTAATATTGGTCTTGGAGGCAAATTTGGTGAACATTGCTCTCTCCTTTCCCAGAATCTAATTTTGGGAATGCAAAGAAGCTATGTGTTTTTTGATGCTCTATCATTTTTTCTTATGTTACTGGGTCTTTCTTTTTTTTAGCCGGCTATTTCTGAATACCAGTCTGGGTTTATCAGTTAGTTTTTTTAAGGTTTTCAGTGGGTACTGTAATTCCAAAAATATCTGTTGTAAATCCTGCGGGTGAGACTCATGACAGACCCAAAAATGATAACAGCAAAACACCATTTGATGTCACCTATATGATAATGCTTCTCTCACACAGGCCTTGGGTAAAAGGCCGTTCCTTGGTTACAGGAGTCCTCCTAACCTATAACAGTTTCTTAGTGATGAACCACCCAACAGGGATACAAAAGCAGGCGTATAATCCTGCAACAAACCAAAATGCCCACTTTGTCCCCACACATTTAGACAATAGATACAGGACCCAATAACACATCACCAAACCAACCTGGGCTCATCCACTTGCTCTTCCTCCAGTGTGATCTACATCATCTTGCATGAGTAATGCCCTTCTGCTGACATTAAACACCACAATTTTCAGGAACCAGTGGGGGAGTATTTCAGTTTTTCAGAACATTGCATTGCAGATATTAAAGTCCTAGTACTCTAACAAAAGAATATCAGGAGGAAACTCCAATGTGAAACTGCTGAATTAGCACTCACTAAGAAGTTCCGTACCACCACCCCCAGGAATAAACAAGGACTTGAGATTTCTAACTCACTATGGCCTAGCCAAACCTGGGACTTCCACACTGTTTTACACTTGAGTTGTGCCAAACCAGTGTATAGTACCTGTACTTCTCTTTGTTAGATTTTCATGTAACAAATCACTCTTCACCCTGTAATTTTGTCAATCAGAACAGACGTCCTCCTACTTGCCAATTCATTAACAGTTAGGAAAGTCTTCATTTAACCACTCTGGGTAAATTTATTACATTTTATTTGATTTTATTTTCTCTTCTGTTTTGTTCTTGGGACTTTTGTGCTCTTGTAACAACCAGATTCATTGCAGCCCATTGTAGAGTCTTACCACCCAAGGGTGGACTTAATGAATCTGGGGCCTTGGGCAAAAGACCAGGATGGTACCCCAGAATCATTGCCATGCTACTACTAAAAATAACTTTTATTTATATCCCGCCCTCCCCTGGCAGGGCCAGGCTCAGGGCTGCTAACAACATAGTAATATACATTCCACTACAATTAAAATACAATGAAATACTATTAAAACATTATAACATGCTGACTCAACACATTGATAGCACTTTTATAAACCCCCAGAGGGACAGCAGGTATTTTGGCGGCCTTTATTCCATCAAATTCCCGATCTCACGGGAGGGAGGAAACAATGGAACACAAGGAAGTGAGGAGGAGGAGGAGCTGCACCCACACTCCCAACCTACATGCCAAGGCCAATTAACGGGTACCCCTCACCCTGTTCAGTGCAAGCAGGAGCCACTGCTGCCGTCCTGAGCCTCGGTGGCCTGAGTGACTGCTGGCTGCCTAAGCCCTGAATGGGGCAGGCATGAGCAGAAGTCATTAGAGCCTTTCTCTCTCTCCCCCCTCCGCATTGTAGGTGTAGGGCTGTGGGTGGTTGGGAGCCCCACAATATGGAGCCCTGGGGCAGCTGCCCCAGTTGCCCACTGGTTATGACTGCCCCTCCTCACACCTAAATTATATGCGATGGGATTCATTTTCAGTATATAAAGGGGTGTCGCTTTGCCATTTGAGGAGAGGAGGACACCTTGACACTTGGGCAGGAAAAGAACTGAAGGGAGAGTCTGCCTCTCCTCAGGGGCTGAAACAATGGCCTGATATCCTGCCTCCAGGGATTATGGGAGAAGGAATACCCCTGCATCGGGATGTCCTCCTCTACCTCAAATAGAAGGAACCTTCATGGTATGTCCAAAGTTCCTTTCTCATCCCTCAAAAATCACCTGATTAATATAAAGTGCTGCATGTGTAAAGGGCTCCAAAGGCAACATGAAAAATACAAGTTGCATTTTGCTTTCTTCCCTCTCTTTTAGCAGTAATTGGACCCCCTGAAGTACATGTTGAATCAAGACCTAGGGCTTTGTATGTAGAAGTCAGAGGTCCTTTTTTTCAACAGAGTGGTACCAGTTGGCCCATACAGCACTTTTACGGTAATATGGTTTACAGCATGCTAGTCTGGAAGAAAGGCTATGATGAACAGGTAAGGCTTGCCGGCAGTTGTGAATGTGGCTTCCTGGTGTGGGATTTGGAGGTGCCCGTATACATTCAAAAGTATAGAAAAAAAAACTACTGAGTTTTGTGTTTGAACGGCTAAGGATTGATTCTTGCCAGTGCTAATCCCTAGATTAGTTTGTCAGAAATTTCCAGCTAATAATTGAGCCTGGTATTAAGCCCATTGTATTGTCTGTATAGAGGTTGTCCCTGGTAGTGATTTGTGTTGAGGGTGTTTCAAGAGTGATATATGGTGTCAGTATCATGTAGAGCAGCAATCAGCAGTCTTTTATATTTAAAGAGCCAAATTATATCACGATGTAGCGCAAGAGATGAACAAAGAGCCAGTATAAGTATGCCCGTTTTATAACAGAAAATATACAACTTAACATTACAGATAATAAAGGTTTTCACAGCCCAATCACTGGTTGCTACAAGCCCTTTATTAGGCAATAGTACACATGAGGGGCACAAATCTAGAGAATTTTGGGGTCCAGAACGACCCATGAGCCTCTGCAGGAAGACTAAGCATCACAGTTACACCAGCATAATATTATATAATTGTTTAACCTGCGTAGATCCACAGGACTGGAGTATCATTCTAGCTAGTATATGTCTGCTGGCATAAATCAACTCAGTAGCAATCCTGTCTCATTGAGCATGTGTAAATCAAAGCTAGGACTGCACTGTTAAATTCTAAATTCTACACTGTTAAATTGACTGTGTCAATTCACTGTCTTCACATTATTTTCTACTAGGTGAAAGTTGTGAATATAAAGTATGATTCAGAAAAACTATCAGACCTGGATCCCTGGACAACATATTGCATTCACGTTCGAGCATTAATTCCTGAATCAAATAAAACAGGACAGTGGAGCAAAATGTCCTGTGTTGCAACAACTGACAATGGTAGTATTTAAATAATTAAAAGTGTATTCATGAAGGGAATTCTTGTAATTATGTACACTTGTTTTTTTCTTACTCTTTGGAAAAAAGGGCAGTATTGTTGTTTGAAAAATAAAGTTTCTATAAACAGTTATAAATATGCATGTCAATGTTATGCATGTTGAATCAGAAATCGTACTTGGTTCAATGGTTACACCCAAGTAAGTGATCATGAAATTGCAGCCTTGGTCGAAAGCTTTGGTGGTTGGCTTTGTTATTAGGAAACAGAGCCAAAATTGGAGACAGTTATGCAATGTTCAGGTCGAAAGAAGAAATTATATAGACCCTGATTTGGTGCTATAATAGATTGTTGTGTATTAGACTTGTCTTTGTTTTTATGTATATAAAATAGAGAGCTTCCATTAGATCTGGCAATGACTGATAACACAAACCTACAGCAATTAAAAGGTTTCCTTGTTCCTGATGGTAGCACAGATATTATCAGTTAGAAATATTATCATAGTTGTAATGTTTTATTATGTAGTGCCTTCTGAGGTAATTAACATTCAGAACAATATAGTGATAGATTGGACAATTATATGCTCCTGACATAAAATATATGTATACTCTGTAGTGAATAGTTCAGATTTTTGTCATTTTTTTTTCCTCTTGCAGGTATAAGTTCAATGCTGCTGACTGTTGGCCTACTATCAGGGTTAATAGGATTTTTTCTCTGCTGCTGGATGTTTTTACGTGTGTACCAGCAGGTCAAATACATCTTCCATCCTTCATATTCTTTGCCACAGCATTTCAAAGAGGTTTGTTCTTTTGTACCTTGCAAAAATATACTTGGGCAGATTGACAGCCCATGCCTGAGCCAGAGGGCCGAATGGGCTTAGGAGGTGACCAGCCCACTACACCAGTGTTTGTGCCACTTGCGCCATGCAAGCTGGCATGGATGCCGGCGTAGTGCCGCTTGCTCTGGCCTCCCAGGACTGCCGTGGCAGTGTGGCCCTTGGATGCTGGCTCAGCCTCCTGCTGGCATCCTACTGGGGCAAGTGCTCATGCCAGTATCCTGGGAGGCATTCCCAGGACGTTTCAGGGGTGGTGCTGCTGGTAGGCAGCCTCATAACCCCTTTCAAACTGGGAACGTCCTCTTACGCCTCAGTGGTGCTGCGCCAGGTTTTTACTGGCGCAGCATTGCTTTTCTCTATGGAGCTTCCCCTCCCCTTTTAACTTTTTTATTTTAAAAATGCCCCTTTTTTATCTTGTCGCAGCCGTGAAACCTCCTTGGAGGTGCGGCGGTGCCGTGGCCACACCATTCCCGGCCACTGCAGGGCTCAGGAATGAGCTCTGAGATAGCTTATGTACCCCAAGCTGTAGCCTTCAAAGAATGTCAGTTCTATAGTCTTATGCTCTGCCCTGGATATTTAGAATGGCATATAAAAAAAGTGAAAATTTACCTTTGGTTGACCGAAAGCACCTCGTGTCTCTCAGCTTATCCTTATGCTCTGCATAAGAATTTTTTTTTTAAACCTCTAAGATTAAAAGATCTTGCCTATGCTTTAGAATAATGCTTGCAAAGGTGAATGTGTTGCATATTCTGTGATCATGCATATTCTGTGATAGAAAAATAGCAGCCTCTGGTTAAGAAATATTTGGCTATTTGCTTTGCAAAATGCTGCGCCATGAGTGGTGTTTCTTCTGGTCTTGGATTAGGATATGCCTGTGACCCTGGAAGCTACTCAGCACAGGTGCTCAAAAGGTTAGACAGGCATGTGGAGGTAGACAGACACAGAAATTGTGCATATTTGTCAGTGATGTAAAAACTTTTTTCTTTGCAGTTTCTAAGCAAGCCTTTTTACAGTTCACAGTCTCTTGCATCACAAGGAGAAGATTATTGCTATGAGAAGATAACTGTTGTTTCAGAGATCTCAAAAAATGGTACTGATGAATCTGAGGAGGAACTGAACAAAGCAAAGCAGCAGCTTCAAAACTCCAAAGAAATTTCTGAGGCCAAAAAAGTTTCAGACTGTCCACTTCTGCACACTGTTCATACTGAATGGTGCAATGCACCGCATTCTGAAGGAATTTTACAAAGCTTCAGTTAATAGTTCACATGTTACCAATCTGAAAATTGTAATTTTGCATAGTTTTATCAAAATTTACATGTATTCAGCTCTAAGAAGCTTTATTAGAAGATTGTATATAGCAACTCTGCAATTTAAAGGTTTATTTTTATAATAATGAAGCACGTATTTTACAGCAAAATGTAGCCAAAATATTTATTAAGCAGATTGCACTTGCATAATTGACATGAAAAGTTCAGAGTTTTTTAGAACTGTTGTGCTTTCTAGTTCAAATTCATTTTTATTAGAATTTTTCATAGGCAAAATAATACTATGACATTTTTATCTTTCCTATTAAAAAGGATTTAAGTGTTCTGATCCACATTTGTTTTAAAGTTCACCCTATGTATTTCAGTGAATGTTCTCAGGATCACTTGTTCTTATTCAGCTAAAGGTACCCAACTGTAAAAGCAGGCTTGTGTGTGCTCGCTGGAACAGGAATAGTGAGCATGTCTAAATGCATGTGTCTACAGTCCCCTGCTTTTAGTAGGATGTGTATTTGAATGGACATCTCTACCCACTTTCTGGCCCAACTATTCCTTTGAAAATACCATTTTAATGCATGATTAAAATTGGATTGGGGCAACAGCCTTGACATCCACACCCAGCTGGAACTGTACATGCTATTTCTTCATGAAGGCAAAGACAGTTAAGTTCATCCTTATCTGTATGAGAAACCATGTACACAAACGTGTGCAGCAAAGCCCCATTCAAGAGCTGGGAAGAAGGACAGATGCTTCAGCCTTCTGCTACTACAATCCTGAACAGATCATTGGTGCTCTTTCAGACAGCTCCTGGGGCGAAAGCTTCAGTATGGGGCTTTTCAACCTGGTACTTTTGAGAAATAGCCCACTGCTGTTTGCACATGCCAATGGATTGGGGCCAGCTTGCACAGTTTGGCAAACGTTAGTCATGACCAAATCCCATTTTGCTTACAGGAAAACTTAGTCAGGATTACCTTCTGTGTTCATACTACTTGGAAACAGTCTCCATTTATCTAATGGAATAACTGCCATAGCACAATTTATTCTGGGGGAGTCCAACAGAATCCCCATCTTGAGTGCTTGCAGGATTCTACCCTCATTGTTCTGGAGTTAATTTAGTTTTTAAAAAATTCTAATCAAGAATTGATTGATAGTTTAGCATGAGGACTGCTGGAATGTAAACATGGGGTGGGAATGGCTAAGCTCTTTATTGGGAGGTTTTGACTTTCAGGGAACAACTGCCCTGAGAAAAACTATGGTGCACATGTACAAGGTGCAAGAATACACTATGGATTGCAAACAGTGTTCGTGGTGTGATAGAGCAAAATAAAAATAGGGTATTTCTGTAACAGTCTCATGTAAAGCTGCTTTAATGTTTACATTAAAGTTAAGTTCAGTTTTCCACTGGTTTGTGCAACAGTTTAACAAGAGTGATGTATTTTATTACTGTTCACTAGCTGTGCTGAAAAAAGTTAAAAGGGGTGCCATCTCTATCATTGGGAATTCTGTCATTATCTCTGATGGGATAAGCGTTGAACCTGTTACTATTAACTGTGTATCCGAGCTGCATCTGTATTGCAACTTTAATAATAGCATTTATTCAATGTTTTGGAGTGAACAAAGTGCTAAACATAATATTATCTCAGTATTGGTAGTAGTTCCGTAATAGTTCTAGACAAGCAATGATGATTGTTGCATAACAGAGATGCAAACCTGTCTTGTACTGATAATATATCTTCTGTTGAAATTTTATCACCACAGAAAACAAAAGAACAAAGTGAATTGCTGCAAAAAACTGACCTGATTTTTTTAAATTTCCCAGAATTCTCAGTGTAATTCAAACATCTATATACTCCCTCAGGAGAAATGAAATAGTTTTCATCCCTTGTTGCATACTTGGGCTTAAAAGAAGACCCATCCATAGTCAAATTTGCCTGGTGCTTTACTCTATCATCATTAGGCACAAAGTGAAGTCCATCCTGTTTTCTTGTACTTGCCACATGAGCTCAAGGAAATTTCTTTTTAAATATATTTGCTGTTCAGTAACTAGATCTTTATAATTTTTAATTTTATTCTGTTTAGTTTTTTAAGCTTTCAGTAGGGTAAAAGCATGAGCCCCATGGCACAGATTGGTAAACTGCAGTACTGCAGTCAAAGCTCTGCTTAAGACCTGAGTTCGATCTCAACAGAAATCGATTTCAGGTTGCTGGCTCAAGGTTAGCCTTCCATCCTCCTGAGGTTGGTAAAATGAGTACCCAGCTGGAGAAGGCAATGGCAAACCATCCGGTAAGCATAGTCTGCCTAGTAAACATTGTGATTTGATGTCACCCCATGGGTCAGTAATGACCCAGTACTTGCACAGAGGTCTACCTGTACATTTAGGATAAAAACCCATAACCAAAATAACTCCTAACAAACTTTAACTTCTTCATTGGTGATACAGTCACTATTCATATATAAAGTAGCTATGTCCAGGTTTGGCTAGCAAGATTTTTAATTACATTTGCAAGAATAATTAGTAATCTCTGAGAATGGATGTGGATATCTGAAAGATATTAGGAATTCTAGGCAATATTATCCATTACCTGGATGGCCCAGGCTAGCCCCATCTCGTCAGAACTTGGAAGCTGAGTGAGTTCGGCCCTGGTTAGTATTTGGATGGAAGACCACCAAGGAAGTCCAGGGTTGCTATGCAGAGGCAGGCAATAGCAAATCATGTATGAATGTATCTTGCCTTGAAAAGTCTACATGGTCACCATAGGTTGGCTGCAACTTGACAGCACTTTCCACCACCACCAGCCAGTATTAATGATTTTTCTATAAACAATTCAAGAGCTCTGGCTTTACCTTTTGTTTTATTAAGATTATTTTTATATATTTTCAGAATTAATTGCTTAAAGGGCTGATAAACCAAATGATCAAACCAGAAATCTAAACAACAACAAAAAGATAAACACAGAAAACAGAACCAAAAAATAAATCACAGAGCTGGGAACATATAGTGAAGTCAGCCAAATCTGAGGATACTTCAATCCAGTGACTGCAGCCATGAACAGGCAAGACAGATGTTTCTACCAACCTGAAAAGGGCCCCATGATTGCAGAAAAATGTGAAATCTAAAAAAATACATTGGGTGTTTTAAAAAACTCAAAAAACAACAAAAGAAGAGCCTGTAGCTTTAAGCAATGGATTTCCTCAGTGGCCGTTGCTAGACAACCACAGAATTTCAGCATTCATTCTATCAATAAAAGGAAGGGGGAGGAGGCAGGCCCCTTCCAGGTCTATTTAGACCTTTGAGGGAGGACTCACTAGGGCCAGGCCTGGCTAGAGTTGCCAGCTTCAGGTTGGGAAATTCCTGGAGATTTTATCGTGGAGTCTGAGGAGGGCAAGGTTTGGGGAGGAGAGAAGACTCGGCCGAATATAATGCCATAGAGTCCACCCCCCCCCCAGAACAGCCATTTTTTCCAGGGGGGCAGATCTCTGTCGTCTGGATTTCATTGGTAATTCTGAGAGATCTCCAGGTCCAACCTGGAGGTTGGCAAACCTAGGGCTGGCAGCAATCTCTACGTGACGATAAAACTCACCTTGCATGACTCAACTAGACCTGGCTGCTTGCTACTGTTCAATAGCTGCCACCCTATTAAAGCCAGTGTGGTACAGAGGTTAGGGCTTTAGAGTAGGATCTGGGAAACCCAGGTTCAAATCCCCATCCTGCTGTGGAAGCTCACTGGGTGATTTTGGACCAGTAAAATACTTTCAGCCTAATCTACCTCACAGGGTTGTTATGCTAATAAAAAGGAGGAGAGGAGAATAATGCAAGCTGCTTTGGAGAAAGGTGGGGTATAAATGAAGTAAATAAATAATATAGCTGAAGATGAGAGGCAGATGAAAGGTAGGTCGGTGAATGACTGAGGAGGAGAGAATGAGGCAGGAAAGAGGGAGAGGATATGGGCTTGCCAGGAGGAGGGAAAGAGGAAATAGTATGTGGAGGATATAGGGGAAAGTGAGGTGCCCCCTCACAAGTCCTTGATTGTTACCTACTATGCAAGTGGGCCTGGGCCAGTGGTCGGCACCACAAAGCTGGCCCACAGTTTTCCTAGGTTGCTTGTGGGGGGGGGGGGGCTGAAGATAGAGGGACAGATAAAGGTAGGTTTGCTGTTTGGTGGGAAGGAGAGAAGGAAGCAGGAAAAGGGGAGATGCTATGGGGGCTTTCAGGGAAGGGAAAGAGGAAATAGTGGGGGAAGGGAAATGAGATGCACCCACAAGTCCTTGCAGGCTCCCACTTGTGATAATATAATAGCCAAAAAGTGCAGAGCCAAATTAACTACAAAAAGATTTGAGGCAGCAGGCCTCTGGAAAAATCAGTAGGCCTTTTTGGAAAATCACTGGACTCCAAAGGAGGGGGCCAAAAAGATATATTCAGTTCAGAGATAGACGGAAGAGAATAGTAAACAGAAGAAGACAGACAATAATAAAGGTAAAGAAAGTTGTTATTCAGCTCTCCAAGGTGAAACTGCAGGGGGAAAGTTACTAAAACAGGCGCTGGGAAATAGAAGGGAGTATAATTATGATAAGAACAGCAGGTGCAGAACAATGGGCCTTAGACAAAGATGACTTGACCAGTCATGTGATGTCTGCTTTATGATTTACCAATCAAATGTCTGTATGATTAAAACCAATTAGGATCAGTAATGCCTTCTAATCCACCAATTACCTGTAAAAGATTTGCATGACCAACCAACAGTATAATGTATGTGTGGTGTATTTTTGAATGTATAATGAACCTATAAAACTCTTTGCACACTCAGCTGTTCTGGATGATTTTAAACCCAAGCTGAGACAGCAGCTGCTTTCAGTAAAAGCTGATTCAACAGAAATCTGGTTTGGGTCTTCTTTATTCTAATCCTTGACCCATAATTCTGCCATAACAGATTCAACTGAAATTTCTTCTTTCCCCCCTCCCCCCCATTCAATAGAGAGAAAACTGAAAAGTTTAGATGAACATTTTATTCTCTGGGCATTCGAAATGAACAATATTAAAAATGAAATTTGTTTTTTTAAAAAAACCTTTTCATTAATTCCTCAGGATGATGTCTCGCCTGGCATCTCAAGCAGGATGTGTTCCTAAACTGGTCATAGTTTCCTAAGTATGTGGGGGGGGGCATTTTGTTTTATTGAGCTTTGATTTTAAAACAGATTAGAAATAAAAGTGGAGACTGAGGAGTGCTGTTTGCAGATAAGAAGGAGAACTGGCTTGGCCCAAGCAGCTGATTATTATTGCACTAAGCTCAAAGCTGCATTTATGCACAAAGCTATAGTCTACTCTAGAGCCTCAGATTATGAGAGACCTCAATAGTAAAAATTACTAAATAACTAAAAAAGTTTGTCTAACCCTGTTGTACAATATAATCCTACAATTTGTAAAATCTCTCAGTGATTCTGGTGGTGGAGCTGACTTATAACAACCCCATGGGGTTTTTAAGGCAATAAATGAACTGAAGTGGTTTGCCATTGCCTGCCTCTGCATAGTGACCCTGGACCTCCTTGCTGGTCTCTCATCCAGATACTCACTAGGGCCAACCCTGCTTAGCTTCCAAGATGTAAGGTCTGAGTCCACCTGTCAAATCCCAAACAACAGAACATCCAGACAGAGTCGTCTAAGAAGCAGTTTATTTGGGAAGCATAAGGTGTGTAGCAGCAACTTACAGGAAAAGGTATGAGGACTCAAGTGGGGGAAAGCGGGCAGGCTGAAACATATACATCAGAAAGGCACCATTGGATACCAGGCTGAGCCTGGTTCCCATGATAGATTACAGTTATCGTGCCAGGGCGCAGGCCGTCATAACAAATCTCTGAGCTACTTGACCTTGACTCCAGCTGCGCTCTCAGCCTGGAGCTCACACAAGATCTGACAAGATTGGGCTAGCCATCCAGGTCAGGGCCTAAGTGACTTAGACAAAATTCTTAACTCTGGAATTGGTCTGATGCAATTAAAGTGTGAACTTTGAAATAATGTCATTCCTGTTGACATACCTGTGAGTGGCAAACATGGGCTTAGTCAACCACTATCTGCCAGTGCGGCCATGGCCCCTGGTGTCATGCTGCTTCTGCCTCCTCCCCAGGCACTAGAAGACAGGGAGGAAGAAGTAAAAAAACATGGAGTCCTCCTATTGAGAATGTTCTACTTCCTCCTCCCAGAATACCAGGGCTGCCACCTGACACCAGCACCATTTCAAATTTGCATGTCTCTTCAGGATTTTAAAGAGGAGGCGGACAAAAAATGTTTAATGTCACGATCTGAAAATCTGCTTTTCCTTCCCCTTTTCCTTCCCCACTGATGAAGAGTTCAGGAGAACTTGAAAACCTGCACTTTGTTTTGTATCTTTTTGGTTAGTCCTAATTAAAAAGTGATTACATTCCTTTTTCTTGTTTTTGCATTTTAGTTTAACAATTTGAGGGCAATTTGACATTGATTACAGTTGAATTTGGCAGAAGAGACAGCCAGATTTTAAGTTGTTGCTTTTTTAATTTGACGATGAAATACATTGCTATTTATATGGCCATGAAACATCAGGTTCATATTAACTAGGTCGGCCAACTAAGTTCACACAACAACACAACACAAGCCTTTATTGGCATATAAGGCCAATTAAGTTATAACTAGCTAGACTCTCTTGCCATCTTCTGACTTGAGGTAATGCCCTAGATTTGCTATGACTTTTCCCACTGATCGTATGATTGTCTGCTATACAGTGCAATCCTAAATGGACTGGCTCTTTTCTAAGTTCATTGAAGTCTGTGGGCTTAGAAGGATCTCACTGTGCTTCGGATGACACTATTAGATACTAACAGTATTGATTTCACTCCGTTTTAACTTTTTGGATGTTTCCCCGGAGGGGAAATTCCATTCCACCCATTGCAACGAATTTTGTCACGTTACAACAGCTTTGTGCTGATATGGGGAAATAACCTGATTACACACAAGCTACGTATTATTCGACGTCAGAAACTTATTTTAAGAGGGCAACAAGCAACTGCAGCAGAAAATGCACGTGACCGGATGGTGAGAGAACTATATTCTAACAATAAAGTACAAAGGAAAGCTTATCCTGCCCTTAGATGCCCTGATACATTGGTGACCATCTCAAAACTCTGCACGGGGGGCGGGGCTTATTGTTGAATTTGGATGGGGGGAAAACGGCCATCCAGAGAGCCTCCCGGGCACAAACGGCGCGAGAGCGAGAAGGGGCGGGGGGGGGGCTTTTCTCACCGGAAGTTCTACTCTTTTTGAGGAGGGCTGCCTTCCGGAGGCGGAACTATTTGCGCATGCGCCGCAAAAGAGGCCGGGATCAGTACAACGAAAAGGCGATACTGGCGACGTCGCGGGTGGACTCCGCCCTGGTCGGGCGGCGTTGTCTGTTGGCCTCGCGGTCAAGGGTGGAGCCGGAGCGGCGGTTGGGTTCGTCCCAGCGCCTCCTTTGACCCTTGAGGAGAGCCATGGCAGCGGCGCGCGCTCTCCTCGTCGCCATAGCAACGCTCGGGAGAGTCCCTCCCAGCACAGGTGAGCCGTACCTGGGCGGCTCCATCGCCTCAGCCATCTATGCTGGCGCGGGGGGGCGGGGCGGGGAGTGTTTGCTGCGCGGCCTGTCGGGAGCGAGGGCGCAGGCGCGGGGGAGAAGAAGACCGTTAGGGAAGCGCGAGTTTGGGGCGGCCGTTGGGAGACGTTGAAGGGGGGCGCAGCTGTTTTCCAGACTCTTCGTGACGTCGGGGGGTTCGAAATGCCGTGGAAGGTGCTAGAGGTGCTGCTTGTGCCGTTGCTACGCGAAGGTCGGACGTGGGCCGAAAGCACACAACTGTAGCAACGGGTGATGGTGGCAGCATGCAGTCTTCTCATATGGCCTTGGTAATCGGGTCTAAGGCAAACAGGAATATTGTCGAAGGCTTTCACGGTCGGAGTTCATCGGTTCTTGTAGGTTATCCGGGCTGTGTAACCGTGGTCTTGGTATTTTCTTTCCTGACGTTTCGCCCGCAGCTGTGGCAGGCATCTTCAGAGGAGTCACACTGAAGGACAGTGTCAAGTGTGTAGGAAGAGTAATATATAGTCAGAAAGGGGTTGGGTTTGAGCTGAGTCATTGTCCTGCAAAGTATTAAAGGTAATGGGCAAAGCATTGTCCTGTAAGTATCAAGATAATGTGCTAATGACGGTGTGGTATGTTCAGTGTTACTCCTCTGAAGATGCCTGCCACAGGTGCTGGCGAAACGTCAGGAAAGAAAATACCAAGACCACGGTCACACAGCCCGGATAACCTACAAGAACCAAGGAAAGGGGAACTCTAGGAAGAAGTAGAAACGAAAGCTCATACCCTGCCAGAAAATATTTTTGTTAGTCTTTAAGGTGCTACTGGACTCTTGCTCTTTTCTACTTCTTCCTAGAGTTCCCCTTTCCTTGGTTCTTGTAGGTTCACTTCTTCAGATACAGCTAGAATGTGAATCCATCTGTCTTTAAGTAGAGGAGAGTGAATTCAGACAAGCATTAGAATGTAAATATTAACAGTATGTACATAGCAGGCGTGATGGGATTAGGTGTGGTGTACAGAAGAGTCTGTGCTGTCCAGGGGAGAGATGGGTGTGGAAAAATCAGCATTGGTAATGAGCCATGAATGCAAGGTCTTTATTCAGCCCAGGTCAATGCATTGACTTTAGTTTGAATATCAACTGTAATTCAGCAGTTTCTCTTTCCAATCTCCCTTTGAAATTCCTTTGTAAGAGAACTGCTACTCTTAAATTTGCAGAAAATATTTTTGTTAGTCTTTAAGGTGCTACTGGACTCATGCTCTTTTCTACTACTGCAGACAGACTAACACGGCTACCCACTGTAATTATCTCCAGGAAGAAGAGTAGCTTTGTTGTGCTAATTGGTTTAGATATCAAGCGGTAGTGCATGTTGATAAGCCAGGGCTTCCAAGAATTGGCCCTAATTGATTTCCTGTCTCGGCCATGTGGTTTGTTGTGGTGACTTTCTGGATACTGAGTCAGCAAGTGTGTTTATGATTGTGAATTTCTAAGTTAGCCATAATCATAACGATGTGCATAAATCTGCACGTTCCAGTAAAATAAAGCAGAAGTTGAAAGCAGGGTTGAAACCAAGACACAAGCTTCTGCAAAACTCTACTCATAAGAACATAAGAAAAACATAAGAAAGGCCCTGCTGGATCAGACCAAGGCCCATCAAGTTCAGCAGTCTGTTCACACAGTGGCCAATCAGGTGCATTTAGGAAGCCACAAACAAGACGAGTGCAGCAGCACCATCCTGCCTGTGTTCCACCGCACCCAAAATAATAGGCATGCTCCTCTGATACTAGAGAGAATAGGTATGCAGCATGACCAGTATCCATTCTAACTAATAACCATGAATATCCCTCTCCTCCATGAATATATCCATTCCCCTCTTAAAGCCTTCCAAGCTGGCAGCCATCACCACATCCTGGGGCGGGGAGTTCCACAATTAAACTATGCGTTGTGTGAAAAAATATTTCCTTTTATCTGTTTTGAATCTCTCACTCTCCAGCTTTAGCAGATGACCCCGTGTTCTAGTATTATGGGAGAGGGAGAAAAACTTCTCCCTGTTCACTCTCTCCAAACCATGCGTAATTTTATAGACCTCTATCATGTCTCCCCTTAGCCGCCTTCTTTCCAAGCTAAACAGCCCTAAGTGTCCTAACCGCTCCCCATAGGACAGTTGCTCTAGTCCCTTAATCATTTTGGTTGCTCTTTTATGCACCTTCTCAAGCTCTGTAATATCCTTTTTTAGGTGTGGTGACCAGAACTGTACACGGTATTCCAAGTGTGGTCTCACCATAGATTTGTACAAGGGCAGTATGATATGAGCAGTTTTATTCTCTATTCCTCGTCTAATGGCCAGCATGGAATTTGCCTTTTTTACAGCAGCCGCACACTGGGTTGACATCTTCATTGAGCTATCCACTACCACCCCAAGATCCCTTTCTTGGTCTGTCGCTGCCAGCACAGATCCCATCAGTGTATATGTGAAGTTGGGATTTTTTGCCCCAATATGCATCACTTTGCCCTTGCTCACACTGAATCTCATTTGCCATTTTAATGCCCATTCTTCCAGTACGCAGAGATCCTTCTGGAGCTCTTCACAGTCCGATTTTGTTTTAACCACCTAAATAATTTGGTGTCATCTGCAAACTTGGCTACTTCACTGTGTAACCCCAACTCCAGGTCATTGATGAACAGGTTGAAAAGTACCGGTCCCAACACCGGTCATACTACAGACTGCCTCCGTACAGGTTTATTAGTGATTGTTTTCCTTGTATCCCACAGACAAGATATGAAAAGATGTATGTAGCTACAGATGCCAATAGTGATGTCTTTTAACTGCTTGCCCAACCCTCTTCTGTGCTGAGTACTTCTAGGAGTCCTTCATTATTTAAAAAATCAAATATACGGACAGATTCCACAGCTATTGCATGAAGAAACAGGTAGAATACATGTAGTGCTATTTTTCTCCCTACAGATCCCTCCTCAAAACCAACCTTTCCCATGTAGCCTTTGCCATAATCCTCATTCCAAACCTTAGCCAGGTTTTAGGTATATGCAATTTACATATGCCTACTTTCATTCCTCCTTAACCTTGCATTGTCCATTTTAGATTGTAAACTGCTTAGGGGCAAGAACTTGGCTTTTCCCCCTATGAATTTCTGGAACTATATACACTGACAAATAACTTGGCAGTCTTTTGGTAAGAACTACAGTTATCTTCAGATTTCCTTCATTTCTTGTATATCCTGGGTGAACTCTTTATTTAAAAACATTTTTATGTTGCCTTTCTGTCCTCAAAGTGATGAATAATTAAAAATATATACATTTACTTTTTAAAGCAATACATATATATAAAATTAATTAAAAGCAAACAAGTGGGAGAGCGTCAGTTTATGTAGAATCTCTTGCACTTGTGTTTTCACAATTGGGAGCAGTGTATCTGTTAAATAGAACTGTTTTCTGTTATCAGTTTTATGGGGGTGGCGTGTGTGCACAGGAATGCCTATTGTAAAAGAACCCTCTTACCCAGTTATTATATGTTTGCTGCAGATTCGTTTGTTGTCTATTTTCCTAAGCATTTTTTCCTTCTTCCTGTTTAGGCTCTAGTCAATAAACAACTTGGTTATTTTTCTAGCTGCACAGTGTTGTCAAAAGTGTTGAGGAGGGGATGCCTTCTTGAGAGCCCCTGTTTCTCATGGAGGGGTCTCTTTCTATTTGGATGGTGGGGGATCTTTGGGGTGGGAGACATTGGCCCTGGCTTTCCTATTGTTCTTGAGCAGTGGGTCACATGGTGGGATAATTAGGAAGCGGTGTTCTGTGTGAAACTGGTATCTTCCCTTGAAGTTAAGAGTTTCAACTGGATGGCAGTTGGCTTTCTAGTAGGCTTGTTCTATTAATTTTGACTTGAACCTTGTCAGACTCAGAGGTTTGTCTTTAGCATCCTTCAAGCAAAACCCACCAGGCGAAGGCTCTGAAGCAGTTAAGACTTTATTAGGAGCAAAATTAGACAAAGTAAGAAGCTGGCTGCCTCCAGGGCATTCAAGGCTACTAATGAGGAATCAAGGCAAGAGTACATGGTTAAAATGCAATGCAGACTTCAAAGATGGATAGGGCGAAGTACACAGATAGCTACAATCCATGATGAGCTTTCTCAGGGTAGCTATAGACATTACATGGCTATGCAGCTGGGGTGATTGTGGTAAACAGGATAGGCATACCATACTGAGCACAGAACACAGGATACAGATACTGTACAAAGGCATAAGAACCAGGAGCACATGACCGGGGCCTTGACTCCGAGCCAAACCCTGGCCTACTCGAAGCAAGAGCCTGTGAGGAGCAGTGTCAGGCTAAGGCCGTGAGGCAGGGCCTGACAAACCTGACACAAATCTCTTCTGAAAACATTATTCAAGATGGGATTTATAAACTCACATCAGCTTCATTTTATCAGATCTTTTCAGTGACTCTCATAGTATCACTAATCGACTTAACTGCATATGCTTGTTTTGTTGCTACTTGGAAGTCTGCCTTTTTCTCCCAAAAATAACTTGCTTGGGATTCTTTCCTCTACCAAATATGAAATTGAGTTTGTAAGAAAAACTCGCTTTTTTGGACAAGTGTATTTGCTTAATAATGTTTATACCAGCAGTGTAAGTAGTCAATAGTAAATGTTATTTATTTATTTTTTATTTAATTATGTTATTTATAGACCATCTTTCTCACTTGGACTCAAGGCAGATTATACAGAGTGATTCAATACAAATGGCAGGATGGGACATTCAATAGACAAAGCAATAGGAATTAGGGTGGTAAAACCAACCTGAAATCTAAAAACAGAACTCAACCAAAGCATAATTATTAACACGAAACATTAAATGATGCAAAAATTGCATAGTAGGATCCTAGTTTCAGCAAGCTATACACAGTAGTACAGACCACAGCCCCTAATAATTTATCCAAGTAACTTTGTGAAACATATAGTACAGTGCAACTCTGTTGCCTGTGCAGAGAAGCCCTCTTGAATAATTCAGTCTTGCATAGTTTGTGGAAAGCCAGCTTATTTAGTTACTTTAAAGTATTTTTATAGCAATAAGAAATGAGTCTTAGAAACAACTAATGTTGTCTTTCAGCTAGTAAGGCGTGCTGCCAATAAGTATGCATATAACTTAAACATTTAAAGTGAGTGTCCTTAAACATGATTTAGGTATTGCTTAATAGATATAAATGTATTTCTGAAAGAGAGAATCTCCTCCACCATCCTCCTCCTCCATCCTGTTTCTAGTTGGAGCTATGCACACAGAATATCTGTTGTGCACATCATCGCTGATTTTAACCTTGTCATGGGTTTAGTTAAAAATCTTGTGCTGAGTATTTGCAGAGAATTAATTGGCTTTTCCCCACAAGACCTGAGTAGAGAAATGGACATAACATAAGGGAACCTAAGAACTGGATGTGTAGTTGAAATGATACCGTTCTTTTCCAATTTGGAACCCAATTTAAATGTTTTTCAAATCAAACTTTGACTTGGCATGTGTATTTTAAAAATAGGATACAGAATGTTGAAAGAAGTTAACAGAAGCCTGCATTTCTCACTTCTGTTTTCGCAAGCTTTTATGTTATGGTATGTTTTATGGCTGTTTCCTGTTCCACCTCCTCATGTTCTTTGCCAGGACATAAGAAGCTACCTGCACTTGAATATAGATATTAAAGCCAATTGGTGCTCATTTTTTAACAGCTTGGTGGGGGCAGTTTGGTGCAACACTTAGCTGTTTTTCAGTCTCTAGCTTCTTTGCTCCAAATTACACTTCTTCATCTGCTCATGTCCTCCTTGGTGTTTGCCCATGTTCTGAATTGAGAGAGTTGGGGAAGCTAGTGAAGGTACAGTTCGGTGTAGAAGAGCTGCAGGCAGCAAAAGGATCAATTACATACCCTCACACCCTGCTTCTCTGATCTAAATTCTTTCTACTGGCAACTCCTTTAAAAAAGCAAAAGCCACAGTTTACTCTTAAGAAGACCAATCAAAATGACCCAAAACAATATGTAAGCATTTGAGTTCTCTAGAACTCTGTGTGTCATTTTGCTTTGTCATAATGAATGTTATTATGTGGCTATTGTTTTCAGTTATTGGTTTGGACCAATCTCTTGCACAGAAATACTTGGTTATTTCAAATGCAAGCTGATCTCTTACCTTCCATTCAGGAATGATAAATGTTTTGGAGTAATTACTACAAGGATGCATTATACTGAAGTTTTCCCTTAACTATGTAATGGTAAGGCACAGACTGCAGCTATGTGACGTTTGATTGCTATACCATATTGAAGGCAATATTGAAGGCAAAATCACAACATTGACTTTACAGATTCTCTCGCATTAACCGTCCCTACTTTGAATATACTGGTATGATAGACACAGTTATGTGATATTTGCTGTTACCTGCAGTGTTGCATGTAATTATATAATGCATTCATTAGATTCCTACTGTTACCTTAGAATATTCTTTGGGCTTTCTTCCTTTTTAAAAAAAAATTGTTTGCTTTTATTTAAACTAAATGCAATATTTCTCACGTCTATATTTTAGAGAATGTGGATTTATTTGTTGGATTAGCAAAGTTAAATTACATAGCATATTCTTGATTTCAGTTTTAATTTTCTACTTGCTGCATTCACGACCCAGTTGCTCCCAATGTATATACATGTACTGCCCAGAGACTGACATGGACTATTCACTGGGATATAGGTTTGTTGTGTTATATGATCCATTGTATTTAAATAATATACTTAGTGTTCAAGTGGAGTTTTTTGAAATAATCCACCAGTGTCCTCACAACTAAATTGTTTGCCTGAGTAATACTGGCATGTATCAATTTGTTTATATCAAAATGATGTTTTGCTTTGGAAACCCTGAAGGACTTTGGATTTTGTTTAACACATACACACTGAATAGTATATAGTATATTCCTACTATACTCCTGATAGACTCTGTCCCACCATTGTTTTCTAGTATTATTGCTGACTTCAGTGCAATGAACACTGCCCACCTAGCTTTTTAAAATGGTCTCTTATGGGCCTGATTTCTTGTACAATGTTTTTTTCATTTGGCCTTTTTAGTGCATGGGGGCATTCACTCGATTACTTTGTTTTTGGCACCTTGCCATTTTTATATAGTTCTGCTTTCTTTGCTTCCTCTTCTTTCTCTCCACATATATACTGAGTAGAATCCCACTGATGTCCCGTACCCCCCCCCCCCCGGTTTCATCTCTCTTCTCCTCCCTTTGGCTTGGACCCACTGGAGTCGTTTGTGGGTAGAATCTTTTCACCCACAGAGTGCAACTTTCTCAACTTCCTCTTCCAAAGCAGCACAAAAATGGTGTTCCTGAAGGACGGAGGAGATGAGAATGCCAGGTCTGTGGACAGAAATCCTTTCACCTGCAAATAATTAACTTTTCACATATCAGTGCAGAGCTTTTTAAATTCTTGTTGAGATTTTGGTGCATACCTCCAAAGTATGAACTGGCAGAAGCGGTCCAAAAAAGGACCAGATACTCCCAATGGAGCCACTGTTACACTATTTGCATCAAAATTGGAAGCAAGGTCCCAGAGATTTTATCTGCAATAAACTCACAAACGTCACAACTAACAGCTAAATCACTAACGATTTGGGACTTTTCCTTAGGACAGATCAGTGTCTGAAGTATGCTAAACTAATAACTATGCTGACACTGGAGAGTGAGAGATTCAAAATAGATAAAAGGAAGTATTTTTTCACACAACGCATGGTTAAATTGTGAAACTCCCTGCCCCCCAGGAAGTGGTGATAGATTTGGAAGGCTTTAAGAGGGAAGTGGACATCTTCATGGAGGATAAGACTATCCATGGTTACTAGTCAAAATGAATAGTAGTCGTGATGCATACCTATTCTCTCTAGTGTCAGAGGAGCATGCCTATTATATTAGGTGCTGTGGAACACAGGATGCTGCTGCAGTCGTCTTGTTTGTGGGCTTCCTAGAGGTACCTGGTTGGCCACTGTGTGAACAGACTGCTGGACTTGATGGGCCTTGGTCTGATCCAGCATGACTTTTCTTATGTTCTTACTCCTTATACCAGGTGTTCTTTCCTGCTGCATCTCTTGGTCCATTTTAGCACTCAGCCCTTCCAGATATGGGATATCTGCTATAGTAATAAGATAAATGGTATCAAGCCCTGTGTACTCTCCTGCAAGCCATTTTATGTAGTGTCTGATTTGTAGCTTGCATTTTTTATGTTTAGTTCATCCTCTTGCTGAGGGCTGCATTCCACAGTGTTTCACCATAATAATACCACTGTTGGATCACGGTGCATGGGGCAATGATAATATTTCAGGCATGTGAATTGGCCCAAAATGGAATGCTGTCTTTTGCTGCTTTCTCCAGCAACTAATATTCACTACTGCTGTCGCCTTTGAAACCAGAGCATCTCCTCCAACCTGCCAGCACCTGCTGGAAGAAACAGAAGCTCAGCAACCCTTTGTGATCTTCAAAGCAGCTGTCTGGCACCATTGCCCCCACCCTTTCTCCAAGGAGCTCAGGGCAGCATACAATTGGGAATTTGGTTTTGCCCTGTATACTTGGCCTATGAACACTGTGCCTTAGTCTGTCATGTATGACGAAAGGCATGGTGGCAGCTGCTGATATCCTTCAGCCTGTGCCTTAATGGCTCTAACCAAGCCATAAGATTCAGCTGAGAATGACTAGTTCAAGGTCATCCTCTGAGCTTCTTTCCCAGGAGTAGACTGGGAGGCAATAATGGCCCTGGTAAAGAGCTCCACCCCGGCTCTGCCCTCCCACTAAGAGGGGAATGCGGGAATTGTTGGCTTCCACTCGCCCTGCATGGGATGAGGTCTGTCCCTTGCTTGGGGCAGGGATAGCCTCCCAGGCCATCAGCAACCTGGACTTTCACCAATACACAAGGAGGAGGAGCACCACATTGTGTCCTGCGCTGGGTCTAGTTTGGCCAATATGAAAATCAAGATGAGGTGGAGCTTTTTAGTGAGCTTCCATAAAGTATGAACTAAGGAGCCTTGTGGCACCTTACAGCAGAGGAGCAATAAGAATGAAGCAGTTGGGGGGATATTGTGCATCTAGATTTATATATAACCACACACATCTGGGTACACAGGAAAGATTAAAAAACAGCATTAAACAGTAGGGCCATGAAATGCAAGGGGTGGTACTTGTGCCATGGTTAGTGTCAGATTAGGATCTGAGAGATGCAGGTTTGAATCTCCGCTCTGCCATGGAAACTTTCTGTGTGGGTGACCTCGGCCAGTCACACATACTCACAGGGTTGTTGTGAGTATAAAATGGAGGAGAAGAGAATAATGTAAGCTGCTTTGGGTCCCCATTGGAGAAAAAGGAGTATAAATAAAATAGATGATAATGACATTTCTGTGCAGATTCCAGAGATATTCAAAGAGGCCCATCAATGAAAACAGTTATCTATCTAGCTGTACTAGTTTTCCAGCTGTACTGGGAAAGAAACCTAGAATACAGGATATGTCAGACAGGTGTTCTAATAAATTCTGGTTCAGCAATTTCATACATTATATTCTTGTTGAAGTTGGTATATGAGCATCCTGGGGAACTAAAATAGGGTTACCGCACTTTGTATTCCCAGCAATGTATTAAGAGTTTGAAAATGTTTTAAAAAACATCGCTTTAAAAGGGTTTTTGGATACCACGGCTTATAAATGGTTGGAAGACGTCTCCACAGCTAAAGAGGCCAAACAAAGCACGAACAGTATTTTTTATAATGTTTTCAAACTCTTAATACATTGCTGGGAATACATAGAAAGTGCGAACAGTATTTTTTATAACGTTTTCAAACTCTTAATACATTGCTGGGATTACATAGAAAGTGCAAACAGTATTTTTTATAACGTTTTCAAACTCTTAATATAAGTGCGGGAACAGCCACAGTCTTCCATTGGGTTCTGAGTGTACTATTCTAGAGCAGTTGAATGAGCTCTTGCATTGGACCAGAACTTTTAGTGCTGTTTGGCACATTACACTTGGGGAAGCCCTCTGGTATGTGCTTGGGTGACTTATCATTATGTTATACAGAGAGCGGTCTGTTGCATGAAATATGGCAGAAGGTGTGGCTTTAACTTTTTTGGGCCCACACAGTTACAGTCTGCAATGGCTCCTTTCCATAGTGGAGCAAATTTTGAACATAATGTTCTCTGTTTCTCTCCTAAATATCTATAGGGTTATCATGTCTGGAGCCTCCTCAGAATGTTACCGTACTTGTTGTTAACACGAACATCACTCTGAAATGGGACTGGGAAAACTCATGTGGCCTCAGTGTAACCTTTTCAGCACGGTATGAAGAGTAAGTTACCAGGTTATTTTTAATTCACAATTGAGAAGCGTTTGTAAAAGCTGCTGATATTTTTGGGATGTGTCTAAGTAGCAAAGGGGCAGCTATATTAGTCTATCATAACAAAATAAAACGAACGTATAGTGGTATTTTGAAGGCTAACAACATTTTATTTATACCGGGAGTTCTTTGTAAGGGGAAGATTTAGGTGGGGGAAACTGAGGCAAGAGAGGCTTGGCGTGAGTAAAGTGTAAATTACCAATGAAGGGGAAAAGGGAATAGTTGAGGTAGAAAGGTTAGGTGGGAATCCTGTCATAAATCAACAGAAATGGCAGCTGCACACAATGGATGGTAAAAGAGGTCAGAGGTTCAAACAAATATGCAAAGTGATCAAATTGGATAAATGGTTTAATTGAAAATTAACCAATACTAAGCCATGGTTACAGTCTGATAAAACGGGTTAAAAACAGCCAATTACTTTTTCTAGAAAGTGGATCCTGCAGAGCTGCTAGAGATTATTGTAAGGAAGGAAATTCCAGTTTCTGTTTTCACCAGGTTGGCATGTAGTGTTGAAATTCTTGAAGAGTTGTAATTCAGCATCAGCTTCTCCACCTTGGCTCCCCCTCCCATAGTCTTCCCCTTAAGAAGAGTTCTTGTTGTGATTTTCTCTTCATATATCTGAAGAAGTGAGCTGTGACTCACAAAAGTTCATATTGAAATAAATGCTATTAGTCTTTAAGGTACCACTGGACTTCCCTTATTTTCCTAAGTAGCAGCCAACTTAATTTTTTTTAAAGCAGACATGTGCTTCAGAAAGTCAGAATGGGATATGCAGGGATGGCATTTTAAGACCAAGTTTCAAACAGAATACAAGCTTAACTTGCTGAATATATTCACAATTGATAAGAAAAAACATCTTCTGTATGCCTCTGTAACCTGGCTGTCTGGATCCTTTGCGTTCTACCAGACTGTTCAGCAGAGGCTGTTCACTCTTCCAAGCAATTTGCTGCAAAGAAGAAGCTGCTGCTCCTGGATGTGGGCTAAGGCGAGAAGGGTGTGTGTCTGTGAGAGACCCTATCTCAATTTCATTTCCACACCATCATTGCCTCTTGATTAGATTTGCAAGTCTGAGAGAATCTCCTTCACTTTGTGTAATGGGTGGGAGGGGGGCCCCAGTCCAAAGGAGCTTCTCTTCCTCTTATGTAGTAGCCTGTGTCTGTCTAATTAGAGCTTCTCTTCCTCTTATGTAGTAGCCTGTATCTGTCTAATTAGACAGATACAGGCTGAGGAACCCTAGATGCCATCCAGTAGCCTCAGAGTAGCTGTGGAGGATGTAACTCACTAGGTGAAACAGTGAATTTGGGGAAGGTGGCTTGCTACCAGCATCCCTCCCCTTTGCCCCTTAATGTGCTAAATATGAAGAGCCACTGGGGAGGTAAGGGTTTGAAGGAATTTAAATGGGAGGGTGGGTGGCGAACAGTTTCTGCAGACAACCTCTCCCTGTGAGATGGAACCACACACAACTAGAAAGAGGCAAGGGGTGTCAGGTGACAACCAAGGTTTCAGAATCCATGTGTGCTACCAAATGGATGGTTCCAACATGACGTATATACGTTTTTGGCCACTAGGTGGTGTGGATTAAGACTCAAATAAATTTACCTCCCGAATCACCAACACTTATTATTTGAGAACTTCTGTGTTACCTTTCAGAACGCCAGAACATGAGATGAACCTTGAAAACTGGAGAGTGGTTCCGGAGTGTCAGAATGTAGTCTCCACAGAATGTGATCTCTCATTACTGAAACTAGATTATTTAAGTTACTGTAATGTGAGTGTAAGAGTGGAAGCCGGGAAAGAGAGTTCTCCATGGGCCTTTTTAAATTTTTGTCCTTATCTTGCAGGTACGACTCTGTGCCTTGTGTGTCTGCTTCTGCATGTTATGTGATTATGAGCAGTGCTGAGGCCTAATTACAAATGTTTAGTAGCTTAATTATATGGCTTCTAATTACCAAATGAGGAGCCCCGTGGTGCAGAATGGTAAGCTGCAGTACTGCAGTCCAAGCTCTGCTCACGACCTGAGTTCGATCCCAATGAAAGTCGGTTTCAGGTAGCCGGCTCAAGGATGACTCAGCCTTCCATCCTTCCAAGGTCGGTAAAATGAGTACCCAGCTTGCTGGGGGTAAAGGGAAGATGACTGGGGATGGCACTGGCAAACCACCCCATAAAACAAAGTCTGCCTAGGAAATGTCGGGATGTGACGTCACCCCATGGGTCAGGAATGACCCGGTGTTTGCACAGGGGACCTTTACCTTTTAATTACCAAAGCATCAACTTGGGTTTTACTTTGGTACCACTGGCAGGTTGGTCCTCTACTTTTGTAGAACTGTGGTGAGAGAATCTGTGGCAGGAGATGCTGAGGATTGCAGTGGGGGCTGCCTGCTTGCAAAGCAGATGCTGTGACCCTAAGCCAGGGCCTATTAGTGGTGGAAGGAGAAACAAGTGGAGGATGAGAAGGAGAGGAATACCAGGGAAGGTGTGACAGAGGGCCTCCAGTGGGAGAATTCTAATTGCTAATAAACACCATAATGAGCTGCTGAGAAGTGGCACCCCACCACAGCCTTCGTTTATCATGTTGTCTTTTCCTTTTCACACACACACCCCAGACTGCCTCATAGCAGTGCAGGGGGCATGAGGGGTGGTGGTGGCAATGAAGGATGCACTCTCTCATGGGCCCCCTGTCGAAAAAACAGCTGGAAGGGATCTTAAGGGTCATCTAGTCCAACCCCCTGAACAACACAGGAAATTCACAACTACATACTCCTCCCCCCTTCCCCAGTGGCCCCTGCTCTATGGCCAGAGGAAGTCAAAAAACCTCCAAGGTCCCTGGCCAATCTGGCCTGGAGGAAAATTCCTTCCTAACCCCAAAGTGGCAATCACCATTACCCTGGGTATGTAAGAAAGGGCCACCACAGCTGAGCACTGACTCATCCCTTTCTGCCCTCTCAATCAGGCTATGAGGTAGCTCTCCTGCTGTATCTTTTCCTCCCTATCAGCCCTTTCAACCAGCTCAACTAAGCATAGTTCAGTAGGACAAGGAAAGGAGGAAGACAGCCTGCTTAATGAAGGCATCATTGGGATGGTTCTTTGTCCTCCTGGTGGCAATGGGTCTTGTATTACCAGATGTACCACTACACATACAGATAGCTGTAACTGTATGCACAAATGTAATTTCTGGTCAGGCCCTTCAGTGATGCAGTTAAGCAGTTTTAGACTCTGGCCTTAATAATGATTCCCCTCCCCCCTTTAGAGGGCAATGTAGACTTCAAATGCAAAATTGCAGTCTGCTTTTGGGGTCCGACTGCTGAGTCCCTTAGTTGGGGCCCTGGAATACCATCCCAAAGTCTAGCCCAGATAGCCCCATTTCCACCAGTTGCTTCTCTGATTATCCTTCCTCATCTACTCAGAAGAGTCCTGCTGGCCATATCACACAGGAAGGATGGAGGAGCTAGACAGAGGAATGAGAGAAGAGGCATGTTAGTGGTATCCTATCTCAGAACACTTGAAGATATATAGTCATCGCTTTCAGTCGGAATCTGGTAGTCATGCTAATACCAGAGTTAGTGGTGGCTGCATTATATTCACAAACATTATTTTACTAACACCAGGTTCTCATATTTGTAAATGACTAGTGTGTTGTTTGTTCTTTGTTAGCTTGCAACTTGAAGATGTAGACTTTGAAAGCAATCATTAATGCGAACATTTGTACTTAAGTCTGTAATCTTGGTCAACAGCTCAGATTGGTCCTCCAGGAGTGCTGTTGGAAACAGATGGAAATCTAAACATCAAAATTACACATCCAGAAGAAGGCCAGTCAAAACGAATGTGGATGTATGACATTTTAACCTACAAGCTAGCAATCTGGAAGAACTCATCAAAACCTGAGGTGCTACATTGATCTCCATGAACCTTTTAATGTGCTACATTGTTACTTTGACTTAAGTGGTATAATGTATTGCTTTCTAATACATTACACACTTTGTGATGTTAGTATTTGTTTCTGTGTTGAGAGTACTAAATCTCTAATTACTGCAGTCCTGTGCCAACTCAGTGGGATTGATTTCTGAGTATGCATTCATAGAAATGGGGTGCTTAAAATGTCTACTGTTTTTAATGCTGAGCAGTGTGCTCAAATAGATTTTTCACATTCATGCAGTGGAATAGCTCCAACCTGCCCAAGCTGTTGTCCAGTGTTGTTCTTGCTCTTGACATAGGGTTGAGAAAAGAAATGAGATTAAAATGCTTATTTCTTGTTACTGTGCAAAAGAGAGTTTTGAATTTGGGCTCACAGCTTTTTGTAGCTTTGTTGGATTACTTGTGAGAACCTTAGTGCAAGCTACACATGAAGCATACCATTATTTTGTGTGTGTGTAGTACTGTCAAGTAGCTTGCGACTTATGATGACCCTATGAATTAATGTCCTCCGAAATATCCTATCATTAACAGCCTTGCTCAAATCTTTTAAACTGAGGGCCATGGCTTCCTTGATTGAGTCAATCCATCTCATGTTGGGTCTTTCTCTTTTCCTGCTGTTTTACAGTCAGACTCCTCCTACCATTGGAGGTAAGTGGGCCTCTAAGACTGGCATCAGAGCAGGACACTGCTCACCCAAAATGGATTCCCCTTAGAAATTGGGAACTATTTTGTTCCAAGCCTGGGCAGGAAGGGGTTGGCAGCTGACTGTCCCCTTAGCCTAAAGGCGGGCCTGGCTTAACAATGGGACCAGCTAGACCTCATTGTGTCACTTTAAGGTGATCTAATCAGCGCTACAAACAGACCATTACTCTGCAGCATCCCTCTAATCAGTCAGCTTTAAGGAAACTGTCTAGGCATTCTCTTGGGATCACACCCTATCAGCTGAACAGTTAAAAGATCATTACGCTTCTCCTTTCCTTTTTTATCAAAACTCCAGAAAAACAATCAATTCTTTGTTTTCTGGCTTTTTTGCTCTCCCCTATATACTATGTGCCTTGCCTTTGACCCTTACTAGTGTCCTTTTGAATATGGCTTTTGAAACCTGTCGATTCTAACCAATAAAACTGCTTTTGTGGATTTGCTGTCTGCTGAAATCTGTTTATGGGTTTGCCGCAGGGCTAGAGCTTACAAGCATGTAAATAAAACCATGAAGTATACTGTTCTGGAGATGTAGCATCCATTCTGTTGACAAAATACCAACCCTACTTCTGTTGATTCAATAAAGAGTCGCCTCTAAAAAAAAAAATTCTGAACCAGTATAGCAAGCTGACCTGGATGGCCCAGGCTAGCCTGTTCTCATCAGATCTCAGAAGCTAAGCAGGGTCAGCCCTGGTTAGTATTTGGATGGGGGACCACCAAGGAATACCAGGGTTGCTGTGCAGAGGAAGGCACTGGCAAACCACCTCTGTTAGTCTCTTGCCATGAAAACCCCAAAAAAGGGGTCGCCATAAGTCGGCTGCGACTTAAAGGCACTTTACACACACATAGCAAGAAATGTCTAAAGCAGTCACAATTAAAACAACAAAACTTGTGTCTCCATTGCAGAAACAATACCAGGATGTTTTTTCAGAGCAGAACCTTTATGATCTTCAGCCAGATACTACTTACTGTTTGCAAGTTAAAGCATGCCTAGAATATCATAAAGCCTTATGGAGCAAAACATACTGTACAAAAACACCCAAAGGTATGGATTTACTGTTTGGTTTATTTTTCAGCTTAACCATTCAAATCAATAGTTAATTTTTTTCACCCAACTTTAGTACCTCTAATCTATGGTTCATAGTGTGGTTTGAAGTAGGTGTACCCTTTTAAATCAGTGGGCTTCAAAGAGTGTAACTCTGTTTTGGATTGCACTGTTAAACACTCACAAATAACTAAGTGTTTGGTCTGTGTTGCACCAGGGGTCACTCCCATAGTCCCGCTCAGTCTTGGAGCAGTCGGTAAGCCACACTGAGGAACTACTTCAGGAACCAACTCAAACCCTGTAGGCCTTTTGATTGCTATAAAATTGTAACTTTCTTTGTAGTTTTTTGTCATCGTTCCTGAATCTAAATAAACATGTTATTGGGTTGTTGTTTTCTTTTCTCTTTATAGCTTTGGATGGTCTGGCTGCTCCCACAAACCTTCATGTTCATGCCTTGAATATGAAGTGCATTTTGTATTGGGATAATCTATACAATGGAAGTGTAAGCTTCACAGTACAGTGGATCTAGTAAGAATCTTTTATGCAAATGTTTTACTTAACTTTTACATCCCAGCTGTTTTTGTTGAATCTTCACAGCTTAAGATTTCTAACAAAGTTAACATAAGTCCCTCCTGGTCTGGGTATTGCTTTGACCAGCCACATTAAATTATTGACTAAAAATACAAATAGGCAAGTGAGCTAAATGCATATAATGACTTACATTCACAGATACTGCAGCCACATTTTAAGAGTCAATCTTGCACTTCTGCACCTCCTTGAACACAGTGGCTTGCATTGCTGCAGTGTAGCTACCCTTTCCAAAAGCTCCTTACTACACTAAAGTGTAGGTTGTGCATGTGTGTGATGGCTCAAAGAACTCTGTGGTTGTTCACCATCACTAATGTGGGTGCCCCAGGTCAAAAGCAACTCACTGGATCAGGATAAAGAATTAAGTGATGGGTGCTTGATAATTAAAAGGGAAACCATGTATAGGTTCTAGTTGCATTGGTTTGATGGATCATGGGTTGAAAACTTGGTTCACATCCAACTCTGTTTGCAAGCAGGGATTCCATTTGCTGCTAATATGGACCCATTTGCAGTCTCCTTAAGTAATATACAGAGGAACCTATTCCACCTGTTTTCAGTGACAGAACTATAGAATACTTTTACTACTTTTCCAAAAGCATGATGCCATTAATTCCTAACATAGCAGAGAGAATTGGTGAAATTTAGAAGTGTAGGTGCTTTCTTTACAGTAAAGGTTGATAGTTTGGTTAAATAATTGCAAAGGATCACTGATTTTTATTACTGCTTACAAAGGAATGGTCAGCATTTTGTTTCAGATTTTGTGGCACCTTTTCTAACCTGAGCTATGCATTGAAAACATAGGTTCTTTTGTATTTGTTCCTTTTAAGTCCTTTGTATACCACCTCAAAGCCACAAGTATCTTGAGGCAGTGTAGAATAATAAGATATATAGAAAATCATTAAAAAGATCAAATCATCAACTAATAACTCTAGCAGTAACCAATAAAAGCAACAGTAAAAAAATATTTAAGACTATAATACAGTCGAGGAGACCCTGAGATAAGTAGTATAGTAGCATAGGGTTTTTGCCATAACACTAACCTCTTTGACACCCCCCAGGCTGTGCCAAGGATTGTGTAACCCACATGGACAAAACACTACATGGAATGGGGCTACAATGAGGAAGGGGGTAACAGGAATGTCCCTTTACCCTTTTGTGCCATTGGAAAAACAGATAACACAGAACTAGTATGCAAGCAGTGGGTTTTAATTAAATCAGATAAAATCTGTCAATGTAACCAAGAGACAGGAACCACCATATTCCACCCCCAAAATATTTTGAAACAGTTCTGACAGATTAATAGGGTTGCCAACCTCCAGGTACTAGCTGGTGATCTCCTGCTATTACAACTGATCTCCAGCCAACAGAAATCAGTTCACCTGGAGAAAATGGCTGCTTTGGCAATTGGACTCTATGGCAAACCTCGCCTTCCTCAGGCTGCGCCCCAAAAATCACCAAGTATTTCCCAACCTGGAGCTGGCCACCCTACAAATTAAATAGTAGATGTCTGGATAAATATAAACTTTCACCTGTTACCCATAACTTAACAACAAAGATGCAAGATAATGGGGAGTTCCACAGCTGAGGTGCCACTAGAGGAAAGGCACTGCCTGCAGCCACTTGCCATACTTAAGTGCGAGGGGCTTGAATAGTGTAATCTTTGATGTAGATTCTAATGGCCCCACAGGCTAATGTAGGAGAAAGGCTTTTAGGCCTGGTCTCCACATGTAATACAATGAGGCCATAACAATATGGCAAAGTGCTGAGATGCTGGAAGAGGCCGCACCACTTCAGTCTGCAGACTGCATTTTCAGACTACTGCTTCACAAGTAATCCCTTTAGGAACTTACATAGCATGAGAAGAGCAAGGCTAAAAACTTTTCCCTAATGTGCTAATTGTTGTATTTGCAGGAAGTTTTTACTTAGGGCATAATTTACAAAAAAGGACTGCCCCCATCTGCACCTGCTAATTCTGCTGCACGTGTAGACCAGGCCTAACGGTATCCAGATCACAGTCTGTTGGGGAGTTTAAAAATAAGTACCAGCACTATAAACTCTCAATTGAAACAAATTGGCAGCCTGTGATGCTCTTCTAAAACAGAAAGGATATGTTCCTGTGCTGATGTGCTTCTAGCTAGTTGCCTTACAGCATCATTGTACACTGGTTGAAGACCACACAGCAGTGATCAGGCCTGAACATGAACAGACTGTGTGAGGCCAGGCCTCTCTTTTCCCAGAAGGGATGCTGTGGCGGATCAACCAAAGTTGGTTAAAGGCATTATCCTCCATAGATGAGCCCTGAATGACTATCTCTAGCTGTGGATCTAATGATATTGTCAAACTGTAAGCCTGAGTGTACAACTCCAGCCATAACTGGCTGACTCCTCGTTATTTGGTTGGCATCATTGTTGATCCAACAGCACCTTGGTTGCATCTCATCACAAACGTCCCCCTTGCTTTTATGGGCACAGAGGCTTAGAACAGGCCCAGAATAGGCTGAGCCAAGAAATGAACTTTTCAGTATGAGGTCCCCTGTACCATCCCAAACAGGGGCACTGGGTCTTTGAAAAATACAATTAAATACAGCAGAAATTGGTTGCACAATTAATTTCTAAGGTGATAAGAGAGAGAGCTGGTGGCACTGGATCCAAGGTGATGAGAGAGAGCTAATGGCACTGGATCCATTGTGTTGGAACTATGTCTGTCCTACTTTCAGGATACCTTTTCAGATTAACATCCAGTTGTTTAGAGGCCTCTGTCTCTGTCTTGAAAAGAAAATAATAAGTCTTTAGGTCTTATAGTATTATTTCCTAATTATTTGTTTGTATAAGACAGGGGTCTCAAAACTGCGGCTCCAGAGCCACATGCGGCTCTTTGGCCCGTTGAGTGCGGCTCTCCGAACTTGGTTCAGAGCCCCTGCTCTTGCGCCCGCTCATGCCAGCAGCCGGGCTGTGGAGCCAGCGCGCCTGAGAGAGTGAGAGAGAGCGGGCGAGCAGGCGCGCTGTCTCCCCCCCCCCACACACCGTGGAAAATGGCCGGGTCCCCCTTTCCCTCAATGTTTGGGAGGCTAAAGCCTCCCCTCTAGCCGCGCGATTGCTGGGCGGGCGGTTCCTGCCCCGCCCCCCGCCTATCAGCTGTTGGACGGGGCGGGCTTCCTTTGGTAGACCTGGCCTCCGGCTGAGTCCCATTGGGAGGCCATGTCTACCCACTGGCTTTCTTGGCAGTAGACCTGGACTCCGAGGAGGGGAAAAAGTCCCCCTGCAGAGGCCAGGTCTACCAATTGGCTTCTATGGGCCTCCAGAGGCCAGGTCTACTGCCAAGAAAGCCAATGGGTAGACCTGGCCTCCCAATGGGACTCAGCCGGAGGCCAGGTCTACCAATAGGCTTTTATGGTGGTAGACCAGGCCTCCAGACGAGGACTGGACGGGGAGGGGGAAATGGCAGGGACTTACAATTTAATTTTTATCAATAAATAAGATCACTATTAAGTATGATATCAAGTTTTATTCAGTGTTAAGACTTAAAACTTTAATTAAAGTTTATTAAGTTAATAAACAGTGTACCTACCTATATAGTTTAAGTTTAAGAAATTTGGCTCTCAAAAGAAATCTCAATCGTTGTACTGTTGATATTTGGTTCTTTTGACTAATGAGTTTGCCGACCCCTGGTATAAGAAGATTAGCCATGGTAAGATAAGGGTAGGTCAGACGGCGCCCTTCTGTGAGTGCAAGTGAGAGATGGGAAGAGAGTGTTAGTGGCAATCTCATTTCCTACAGAAGACATTGATATAATATTCCAGTAATTGCAAAGCACCTAGTTTAAACATTTTTAGGCTAAATTAGTCTGTTCTGGGACTGGAGAAACTTCAGCAAGATTAAGTTTACTACGGCTGACAAAAAGTATTCTCTTGTTAGTCTCCAGTTCAGTAAATAATATCTTCAAAGCAGTAAATGTCTGGATCCACATCTGATGTTTGAATTAAAAAATCATAAAATGTAAATGGGAACAGAAATGTAAATAAAGTTGGTGAAATCCCCCACAATCACACATAGGGATGCGAGAATCCTCCCAAAGTGTGTGCTGTGTCCAGGTGTGCACTTGGGTAATGGCGGTGGCTGGAAATACTAGGCAGGCTAGAATAGTGGGCCCAAAGCTGTAGAGGCAGCACCTGGGAGGACTAGACCTTTGCCTCCAAGAGACTCATCCTGTGAAACTGTCTGAATGCCAAGATCCTAAGGCTTCATACACATGGTCTTTCTGACTGTTGCGGGGAGGGTGGCACCGTGAACTTGCCCCCTTCTCATAGCATTCTCTCCTGAAAGCTACGCATCTGATTAAGACGGCAGTCCTGGGCACACTTGCTTGGTAGTATGTCTCACTGAACTTAGTAAGGGTCGCTTGTGTAAACATGAATAGGATTGGCCTGTAAATCTGTGATAATAAACATACTGCTCTTGCATGTCTTGTCTCTTTTAATAGTGCATACAGAAGGGAGTACTCGCATGATTACTCAAAGGAATGGACCACTGTACCTGGATGTGAAAACATCACCACAACACATTGTGACTTCTCATCTTCCATTTCCTTCAGTGGAATTTTCTATCTCCATGTACGTGCCATGAATAGCCATTCCAAATCACCTTGGTCCAAAGAGCTAAAGTTTGATCCTTCAATAGAAAGTAAGCATCTCCTTTCCTACTGCCCCCTCCAAAATGCGTACAGTCCCTGTACACATGTAATGCTGTTTGTACATTTGTTCTTTTTTCAGTTTCTGTTCAGCTACAAATTATATTTCCTCCAGTGTATCTGAAGACCTTAACAGCTTCAGTCTAAAGCACATTAACAGTCTGAAAACAGTGATTTCACAAGCTTCACTGCTGATCAACTTCTGTTCACTGCAATTGAACAAATTCCAGTGAAATGAACAGAAGTTATTCAGCAGTAGTTCTTCATGGATTTCTCTTTGAGACTTCCAGATATGTGCAGGATTTAGATATAGATTTATTTATTTAGATTTAGAGCTTGTTCATGGATACAGAGCAGATTAAAACCACCCCCCAAAGTTTTACTAGCACTGTGAATTTAACAGCATGATTAAGGAGAAGGGAGTTCAAGAAGGGTGGGCATTTCTTAAAAATAAAATACTGAAGGCGCAATCCCAAACCATTCCTATGAGAAGGAAAAATGGGAGGAGCTTAAAGAGGCCAGGGTGGCTCCATAAACAGCTTTTTAAAGAGTTGAGAAATAAAAAAGACTCATTTAGGAAGTGGAAGGAGAGCCTTATAACCAAAGAGGAATATAAGCAAATAACTAGTGCTTGTAGGGAGAGTGTTAGGAAAGCTAAAGCTCAGTATGAACTTAGGCTAGCGAGAGATGCTAAACTCAACAAAAAAGGGTTCTTTTCCTATGTACAGAGTAAGAATAAGAACAAGGACAAGATAAGCCCATTGCGTGGACCGGAAAGTGAAATTGTAACAGGAGATGGAGAGGGCAGAACTCCTCAATTCCTACTTTTCCTCAGTTTTTTCTCATGAGGGAAGTGGTGCTCAGCATGGCATAAACAGAACATGTGATGAGGGAAGGGATTTGCAGCCTAGAATTGGCATTGGGGTAGTGCACAAACACCTGGTTTCTTTAAATGAAACAAAATCCTCTGGGCCAGATGAATTGCACCCAAGGGTACTCAAAGAACTTGCAGATGTAATTTCGGAACCTCTGTCCATTATTTTTGAGAAGTCTTGGTAAACAGGTGAGGTGCCAGAAGATTGGAGGAGGGCAAATGTAGTCCCCATCTTCAAAAAGGGGAAAAAAGAGGATCCGAATAACTACCGACCCATCAGCTTGACTTCTAAACCAGGAAAAGTGTTCGAACAAATCATCAAACAGTCCGTCCTTGAGCATTTAGAAAGGATGGATCTGATCACTAAGAGCCAGCATGGGTTTCTCAAGAATAAGTCATGTCAGACTAATCTTATCTCCTTTTTTGAGAAAGTTACTACCTTGCTGGATCAGGGGAATGCTGTAGACATAGTTTCTCTAGATTTCAGTAAGGCTTTTGATAAGGTTCCACATAGTATTCTAGTTGACAAATTGGGAAAATGTGGGTGAGATCCTATTATTGTTAGATGGATCTGCAACTGGTTGACAGATCGTACCCAAAGAGTGCTAGTTAATGGTTCCTCGTCCACTTGGAGAGAAGTGACTAGTGGAGTTCCTCAGGGATCTGTGCTGGGCCCTGTGTTGTTCAACATCTTTATAAATGATTTGGATGAAGGAATAGAGGGGATGCTTATTAAATTTGCAGATGATACTAAATTGGGAGGGGCAGCAAATACAGTAGAAGACAGAGCCAAGATGCAGGATGATCTTGACAGGCTGGAGAAGCGGGCTAGAACTAATAAAATGCACTTCAACAAAGACAAATGTAAAGATCTGCTTTTAGGTAGGAAAAACCAAATGCATAATTATAGGATGGGGGAGACTTGTCTCAGTGTGTGTGAAAAGGATCTTGGGGTCTTAGTAGACCAAACACTGAACATGAGTCAGCAGTGTGATGCGGTAACTAAAAAGGCAAATGCAGTCTTGGGCTGCATCAACAGAAGTATAGTGTCCAGATCACTCGAAGTGATGGTATCGCTTTACTCTGCTCTGGCTAGACCTCAAGTAGAGTACTGTGTTCAGTTTTGGGCACCACAATTTAAGAAAGATGTAGACAAGCTGGAACGTGTCCAGAGAAGGGCAACAAAGATGGTGAGGGGTCTGGAGACCAAGTCCTATGAGGAAAGGTTGAAGGAGCTGGGTATGTTTAGCCTGAAGAGGAGAAGACTGAGAGGGGATATGAAAACCATGTTCAAGTACTTGAAGGGCTGTCATATAGAGGAGGGTGCCGAGTTGTTTTCTGTTGCTCAAGAAGGTTGGACCAGAACCAACGGGTTGAAATTAAATCAAAAGAGTTTCCGTCTAGACATTAGGAAGAATTTTCTAATAGTTAGAGCGGTTCCTCAGTGCAACAGGCTTCCTCAGGAGGTGGTAAGCTCTCCTTCCCTGGAGGTTTTCAAGAAGAGGTTAGATGGCCATCTGTCAGCAATGCTGATTCTGTGACCTTAGGCAGATGGTGAGAGGGAGGGCATCTTGGCCATCTTCTGGTCACTAGGGGTGTGGAGGGGGGAGGTAGTTGTGAATTTCCTGCATTGTGCAGGGGGTTGGACTTGATGGCCCTGGTGGTCCCTTCCAACTCTATGATTCTATCTTAAACAGAGTTCACCCTTCTAAGCCCATTTACTTCAGTGGACTTAGAAGGGTGTAATTCTGCTGAGTATTTCATTGTTAGTTTCATAACCTGCTGCAATACCACATTTTTAAACATTTTTTGAAAGCCTTTGTGCTTTTTTATTGGTTTTACTACTATGGGTGTTTATGATTTTCAAGTTGCTGTTCTTATAATTTTATTGCTATTAAATTTAATAAAGTTGTCTATTAACAATCTTCCATAATCTGTCAGAAACCATCTAAACCATGGCAGATTGTTAATAGACATCTCCAAGGAATGTACATGGTGGATCTATGTCAATTCAGCTACTTCATTGGGCAATACTGCGGTGGAATTTCATCCTATTGAAACGCGACTGAAGAAAGAAAATAACATGAAATAGGAAATACCGGATTCCTGTCTCGCATGTCATTGGATTGTAAATTACTAGACTTGATTGCAGAGCATCGGAGCCAACTGGGATTTACTCTTGGTTACCATCTTAGAGATCTTAGTACCTATCGTTAGTATTCCAGAGACTTATCATATATAGAAGCCACTTAGAATTGAATTGAAAATTTAAGATTTGTACATAACACTAAAGTTGGTTGGTTTAATTGTGTGCTTAGAAATGACATATATTATGGCTTAATTTTGGTTATAAATTGTTATATGTATTTGCATTGTAACTTTTGGGCATAGTTGCTGTTTTTTTGATGACTATCACCTGCAGGTTGGCAATCTTAAATTGAAATCAATGTATGCTAATTTAAATAGAGGGTTTACCATGTTTTTTTGGTGTGTTGGTAAATATAAATTAAAATAATGTTGGAATTGAACTGTATAAAATTTGTTTTTTAAGATGAAATTGGCCCGCCAAGTGTCAAGGTTAATGCCAGTGAGGATTCACTTCGTATTTTTATTGTGCCACCCGGAGAATTGGAAAATAACTCAATGAGCAAATATTATCATTTTAATTACAACGTTGCCTATTGGAATAATTCTTCATATGCCAAGGTAAAGCGAATTATAAAAATAGTTTCACTTGAAACATGAATGAGAAATCATGACTAGAAACTTGTAATGCAAACCAGTTCATGTGTTTCCCTAGCCATCTTTGGTGCTTCAGGCATTTGTTAAAGCCCCTCTGTCTTTTACAATCATCCTGGGAAGTTACAGACCTCTTTGTTATACAGGTTTTTTTCCTTGTAAAAACTATTTCAACATTGAGCCCAAAATATGGAAATATTTTGCTTCCTTAGATAGGTACAATATGCTAGGGTTTTTTTTACCCCTTAGGGGATTTTACAGCACACTCCTTTGGAAGGTTGTGCCATCCTCATATGTCATCCTCTGTTAGTATTACTGGCCATGAATTTTTCATCTCTTAATGGTGTGCCTGTCACCATCTATCCTAATTTTCTGTCTGAATGGTTTACCCAAATACACAGACGTTCACCAGAGGAGGGAATCCTCATAGGCAAGTTCATCAGCAAAAAAAGTGGGGGGATTGCAGAACTGCATTTAATGCCCTTAAATGTGGGGCTGTAGTGTGCATGGCAGTACGTACAGAAGCTCTTTTTTGTTTGTTTTTTGTGAACAACCATTAAAGTAATCCATTAAAGTTTTATTTGCAGTTCAGTACCTTTTGAATGGCCCAGGCTAGTCTGATCTCGGAAACCAAGAAGGGTTGGCCCTGGCCAGTACTTGGATGGGAGACCACCAAGGAATACCAGGGTTGCTATGCAGAGGCAGGCTATGGCAAACCACCTCTCAATGTCTCTTGCGCTGAAAACCCTACAGGGTCGCCGTGAGTCAGCTGTGACTTGATAGCATTTTATACACACTCGCGCAAATCATCCTTTATTATCACAAATCCCTCATCAAACATGGTTTTGAAACTATACCATGTTCTCCAAACAGAAAAAAAAATAACCATGGGTTGGATTCTATTAATCCTTTCTGCTACATTGGATCTATGACTCTCTTCCTCTAAGTTGTCCCTCAACAGAAAGATTTGTTCCAATAGAGAATGGCTCTTTGTGATGGAGAAAGGCTTCCTCTGAAGAGAAGTCTTTTTTTCTTCTTCTTGAGGAAGGGTATCACAAGATCCAGCCCTAGATTAGCACAACATAAACTGTGGTGCTTCCCTCCTGCCAAATGCAGACAGCTGAAACCTGAGCAAACCTGTTCAACTAGCAGCTGCTCTGCAGCTACCTGTACTACTGCACAGGTTGAAGCAGGTGCAAACACTGCTGTCGAGGGAATTTCCATAGATTTCCATCCGTTGCTGCCTGGCACATGTAATCTGCTGACCACTAGAATGTTCTAAGGCTGGAGAGTTGGCAGCATATTGCTACAGTATTCTCTGTGGCACCGCAAAGTTCTGGGTAGCGCTCCAAGATAAATATTTTATTTATTTAAAACATTTATTGGACATATTTAACCCAAACTGTAATTAAAATGACTTTTGCTCATCTTTAAATTTTTAAATTTTTGTTTCTCTTACAGGACAAAGTTAAAGCAACATCAACATCATTCATAATCCCAAACTTGTCTCCTTCAATGGTATACTGCTTAGAAGCGCAAGCGTTGTATAATTCAAAAAGCAGCAACTTTAGCAACGTGACATGCATTGAAACTTCCCACGGTATGGCATGTTTAACATTTATTGGAATGTACTGCTCAGAATTTGTAACGTAACATAAGTTATCTACATAACGTCCTATGAAAATGTGATATATGTGTTTCTGTGTTCTATGTCTTGGTTCAGGTCAGTGAGCTTTGGTACAATGAGTATGGAAAAGACTCATCAGACTTACATTTCTAAACATACAGTAATCCAGGAAAATAAGTATTTTTAAAAAATATTTTTATTGAATTTTATGGGGTACAGAAATAAAAAAGGGGATGGGGGAAAGGAAGGAAATAAGATTAAGTTTGTGTCCAAGTTTTGTCCGAATTTTAACAATACACTGAAGACACATCTCAAAAATCAAATTGGCTTATAATACACCCTATAGTTCTTTTCCATCCATTTAATCATGCACACCTTGACTTGTTCCGACGCCGTTTTAATTGACAATAAAAATTGATATATTTTTGACAATAAAAATTGATATATTTTAGACAGCAAGTGTTCTTGTGACTTAATTATTATTTGTTCAAAGTCTGTCAGTTTTCTCACTATACCTTTATTATCACAGTCAGTCTTCAAACTTTGGACTATTCTATGATAAGTAAACCAGGAAATCTTTATGTTCTCACTTTGGGAAAAGAAGTATTAAGTGTAAGGTTCAATACAAAATTTTTGTACTGTGTATAAAACCATTTTTATTTTACTGTGACTTTTAGACCCAGTAAGTTTCAAATTTTTCTTATGAGGAACAGTGAGTAAGGTCTGCCTCTTCATACCACAAACCTTTTAAAGTTTAAGAATAAATTTTAAAATAGTATATTTTTCAATATCTAAGTAGCTCAATTCCTTTTTATTTTCTTTACAGGAAAATCATATGAAGCTTCTCTTGTCATCTTGATAGCTTCCTCTGTTGGCGTTGCTGCTGTTGTTGCTGTCTTGCTCTGCACGCTCCGGTATATGTGGAAGCAGATAAAATATGCATTCTTTCCCTCATGCAAACTTCCATCAATCATAGAGGTATTTATAAGCATTAGCTGTCTTGTTGCAAATGATAAATGATGAGATTAATATCCTAGCAACCTCCATTGTGGGGTTCTCCAGTGTCCACACAAAGCTCATAGTTAGCAGGCATTATCCACAGTGATAATATGTGAACTGAAAGAGATCCCAAGTGTACCATTGAACAGACATTTTCAGAAGCATTTCAGAAAGTCCATGCCATTTAAGGAGTTCTGTGTTGAGCATATTAATTTTATTAAAGCTGAATATATTTGCCTGGTGAATCTTCAAGAGATTATTTTGGTGCATCCATAAATCTCACTAATGCTGGATAAAGGCTTGGCATTTAACTTGTAAAAGATCAAGTAAAATCTTAGAATTTTTTTTCTTCCTTACAGTTCATAAACCTAGCAGTGAAAATAAGAGGTTTGGTTCCAAGTGTTGCCTCTTGTTTTTCACTTCCTTCAGAGTGGTATGCCAGAACAATGCAAATGCCTATTTTGCCAGATCAAGTAGACTCCCTAGCCCACATTGTTTTAGCATGTTCACAAAATAATATTGCACGAAATAAATATATCACTCCCTGGATAAAACAGCTAATGACGCTTTCTGAGACGCGGTTACTGCATTATCTGCTATCAAGTAGATCGGTGAATTGCATGAGAGATGTGGCAACTTTTCTCTTTATAGTGTCAAGAAAAAAATAATATTCCTTTTCCCCTTTTTAAAGGGGTGAGATGGCAGATGAATAGCCAATGGCTGTTAAATCTAGGGAAGGGAATAGAGTGGTATCCGAACAGATTCTTCATATCTACCTGTATTCAATCATAAAAAAAGTTAACTACATTTCATACATTTAATTGTAAAACATCTTTCAAATCGCTAATAATTTCTTCCTGTTTGTTGCACAAACTTTAAGTTAATGGAAAATTAACTTTTTCAGATCTGTTTTTGTCATACAAATTTTTAAAAGAAAGCAACAAGGCATAATTTTTAGCTGCTTGTGCTATTGTATTGCTCTGACCTGGATAGGCCAGGCTAGCCTGATCTTGTCAGACCTTGGAAGCAAGCAGCATTGGCCTTGGACAGTATTTGAGTGGGAGTCCTCCAAGGAAGTCCAGGGTCGCTATGCAGAGGCAGGCAATGGCAAACCACCTCTGAATGTCTCTTGCCTTGAAAACCCCACCAGGGGTTGCTATAAGTCAGCTGTGACTTGATGGCAAAAAAATTGCATTACAGCATTGAAAGTATAGGATTGGCACAGCCAACCCAAGGGGTTTTAGCACTGTGAAAAATGTGAAAATAAGGGTTTGTTAAAAAAACAAACACCTGTTCATTCCTGGGGGCCGTTTTCGAGATCCAGTTTTGGCAAGAAAGCAGGATACAACCCTGATATCTAGCTCAGTATTCTGTACAGTGTGTCAGGCCCCTTTCCTTCAGCAGAACATTCAGTTGAGAAATGCTCAAACAATTTTTACCTGGGAGACAGTGTTGAATTTCCTCCCCCCCCCCCCAATTATCTGGCTCACTCTGTCGATAAGGTGGAATCTAACGGAGGCCTGTCCTGTACAGCTATTGTGAGTTCCAGTTCTTAAGTTGTAAACCGTCACCTCACCTCCTGAGCCAAGTTTGTGAGTAAGGCCAAACCACATAATGCTGAACATTCTGTCAAGGTCATTTGCACACAAAACACATGAGTTATGTTTACACCTCTCCCTGCCCCAGTCCAGGAAGGGATAAAGAATTTTTGATTTGGCAGCAGCACCCCAACAATAAGAGATTCTGCTCCTCCCTCTCCATCTTTGTCTCCCCCACCCCCATGCCAAATCCTGCCTCCCCTGGCAGCCATTCTCTGAGTTCTGCAGAGCCAGGGAAGTAGCAGCTGGGCAACTCCCCCACCCTTCCCTGCTGACATGGTGACACCATCCCAGGGGATCTCTAGCATGCCCACCACATCTGAAGGGATCCTGTGGTGCTGCTTGTAAGGCTACAGTTCATCTGGTGACAGCAGCCCTTGGTGAGGCATGTCTGTTCCTCACCCAGAGACAGCCCAGGGACAAAGGGGCACTTCTGGAGCCTCAGGGAGGGAGATAAGGAAGGATGTAGCAGTACCAACCTGGCTGCCTCCCCTGCAAAGCCCCAAGTTGGCCTGGCGTCACTTGGATCGGCTTCTCTGGTGTGCACAGGTGTGGTACCCCTTATATTCCTTGTCTGAACCCCACTGGGTGTCTAGCTGCAGGCACCAGCCTGTGTTCAGCAGAATGTAGTTGGCTGCCTTGCAGTGCCATGAAGTGACTCAAAAGCTTATTACGGGTGTTTTTTTCTCACTGCTTTCGTTGTGTCTTTCCATCTACAGAAGACTGTAAGAAGTGATCCAAACAGTTCCTATTTGATATCTTCGGAAGAATCAACAGACAAATGTGTCCTTGTAATTGAAAACAGCATTCCGCATGAAATTGACCAAATTAACTGTAAGGACCACAGACAATCAGAACAGAGCTGTCGAGACTCAGGAAATTATTCCAATGATGATGATATTTCTGGAAATAAAGAATCACATGAAATTAAAGAAACAAAAGCAGTATGACCCGGACAATGGATAGAAGCCCCAGGATAAGAGGAACAGTATAGTAGCACCTTATTGAATTACCTATAATCGTTTTTATTATATCTGTTCTCTTTTGTTAAAAGAGACTTTATGCCAGAAAGCAGATGGATAACTGACTCTGATGCCAAAGATTTTATTATGTAGTACTATCAGAAAAATGGCAGGAACATATGAGAATATTTTTTAATTTGAATTATCTTTGTAAAGGTATGAGAATTTTGCTAAGCTGTTTACATGTTTAAGTGTTTTGGAAACACAAAGAGCAGCTGAAAAAAACTGCACAGTAAACTTAGGCTGTGCTAGGAAAAGTTGAAGGCAGCAGGAAAAGAGGAAGACCCAACATGAGATGGATTGACTCTATAAAGGAAACTATGGCCCTCAGTCTGCAAGACCTGAGCATAGGGTTGCCATGAGTTGGAAGCAACATGACGGCACTTAACACACACACGCACACACAAACTTAGGCTGTATTCATGCAGACTTGAGTTTTACAGTATCACCTGTGAATATTACTAATATATTCTGTTCGTAGCAAAATATAAGTCTAACAACAGGCTATATAAGCCTCCAAAAAAAGTACTGGTACACATGAACACATGAAGCTGCCTTATACTGAATCAGACCCTTGGTCCATCAAAGTCAGTATTGTCTACTCAGACTGGCAGAGGCTCTCCAGGGTCTCAGGCAGAGGTCTTTCACATCACCTGCTTGCCTAGTCCCTTTAACTGGAGATGCCGGGGATTGAACCTGGGACCTTCTGCATGCCAAGCAGATGCTCTACCACTGAGCCACAGCCCCTCCCCTGATGGAGCCATAGCTTCTCCAGCTTTTCACAGAGGAGACTCCAAATCTGCACAAGCATTGGTGCTACTTGTTAACTGGTGTACAGAGCACAGTTTGACCACAGTATCAGTGGTGCCTTCCAAGAGATAGTGTTCGTTATTAACGTAATCCTGTACAAGATCAATCATTCCTTCTTTACAGACAACTTAAGCCCAAAGTATGTAATAACCAACACTGGGAGAGGTAGTCAAGGCTTCTTCCAGGGGAAAATCCTTTGAAGAAGTTAAACAAATGAAAATTGTGAAGAAAGGCATGGCATGTCTTAAGGTCGTTAATAATTATTTTAGCCAGGCTCTCCATTTAGTGGCCACCTGCAGCTTGGAAAATAAAAATACAGTGTTATAAATGTTACAGTAGATAATAGGGTTTCTTTATTACTGCCTATTTTTATCAGTACATGCTTTCAGTGCCTTTCAATTTTAACATAGGAAAAACAACCTCCTGTTGAACAGGAAGTAACACCTGTAATTCAAGTGTGAAAATATTTGGAAACCAGGTTTCAGGGAAAGACTTTGTAATGATATAGTGTGCCTCTCCTTAATTTTCCGTGCTATTGAGGGGGGAGAAAAATCAGTCCTCCTATTAAAACGATAACTTGTTTAAAGCTAGCCAGGAAACACTGCCAGTGAAATCTAAACAGTTTGTAGGAAAGGATGATAGTCTTGTAAGAAAATAATGTGTCCTGTTGAATCATACCAGTGGTCCATCTAGTCCAGCATCCTGGAAGATTGTTATAAAATTACCCTGGCCAAATCGAGCTAGCATGGGAAAGGAATATCAGTCAATAAGTTTAATATGGTCCAAGACCAGCAAATAAAAGATATACATAAATATACATATACATACATAAAAAGGATAGCAAGTATATACCCCAGTAAATACTTGTCACGAATAATCACTCTAATTGGAATCAACATAAATATAAGTCTAAAATCGCTCAACCATTGAATTCAACCCATGCACGCCTAGTCCTCATACCTTGCCATCCAAATTTGGCCACTTTAAAAGTTAGCTCCATGTCCTTATCTGAGAGCATGTTAGAGAGACGGATTGCTCTGGATCTCCCTGGGAAACCAGCTATTATAGAGGAAATGGCTTCTTGTATCTTACTATAAATTTTACAGTCAAACATGACATGTTCGAGGGTCTCTATACTCCCATCAGAACAGGGGCATAAACGTTCACCATAAGGTAACTTTTTGTATCTCCCAAAGTAGTTGAAGGGAGAACGTTACATCACATCAGGGTGAAGGCCCTCCTGTAGTCTGGATTATCCAAGTGGTTAAGATAAGACATCGGGACCACGTTGGTAAGAGTGCTGCAGTTGTAACACACATTTTTAACTATTTAGTTCATGCTGTCTTTCTACATCCAGAACTCTTTGCCTTATCAAGGCCCTGGCCTGTAAATAGTCCATTGATAGGAGCAGATGTTGTGAGAGACCATAGTAGCCTAGTTTGTTCTTCAGGTTTCTCAACTAGGGGGAAACAAAAGTATCATGCAAAATTAAATTAACTAGTCCTTTAGGATGTAAAGCTATTTTAAGCCAATAGGAGATTGAAGCAATCCATATCCTTGCTTCAGTTGTGACCTCCCCCCTCTCCATTCGAACTGCAGCATTGGAGACACTGGGAGGGGGGAAAGGAATATAAACCCAATAGGGATTTTTGTTTTTGTCTGTAGTGTTTGTATTCTGTTACAATGCAGTCATTTTTTAATAAATGTCAGTTTTATTTGATGAAACAATCCTGTTCACAAATAAATAATGCTGGATCTAATCAGTTCTAATGTAATCTGTTTCAGGCATTCTGACTTTTAATTTCATAACAAGGTAAAGGTCCCCTGTGCAAGCACCGGGTCATTCCTGACCCATGGGGTGACGTCACATCCCGACATTTCCTAGGCAGACTTTTTGTTTGCGGGGTGGTTTGCCAGTGCCTTCCCCAGTCATCTTCCCTTTACCCCCAGCAAGCTGGGTACTTATTTTACCGACCTCAGAAGGATGGAAGGCTGAGTCAACCTTGAGCCGGCTACCTGAAACCAACTTCCATTGGGATTGAATTCAGGTTGTGAGCAGAGCTTGGACTGCAGTACTGCAGTTTACCACTCTGCACCATGGGGCTCCTCATACGTAAGGCATATCACTTTCTCTTATTCCATAACAAGATGTATGAAGACAGAGACTCTGTCTCAGTACCGGTAGAGTGACTGCACAGCTCTGGGTTAGGCCAGTGAACTCAACAACGTAGCTTAAAAAGCTTTATTGATAGAAAAATTCAAGAAAAATATAAAAATACAAGTTACATAAACAATGGCAATAATAAAATAATAAATTTAGCTGGCTACATAACACTAAGTTGTTACATTATAAGCTGGATCTTAAAACTAAAGATGTTCTTCACTGGGACAGGTGACCCTTAACTCCCTATCAGGATGGACATTCAGGAGAAGTCTCTAGAATGATGGTGTAAACTGGTCTAAACGATGATAAGGTTCATCTCTGACATCTTCACACAGATGTTCTTACTCAGTTAATTAAGAGCAGTATGAGCTGGTGACCTTGATAGCCAGGTATAAGCTACAAATGGTGTTATGGGAACAATACAAAATGCTGATTCCCAGGAACACAAAATGGAGAACATAGAGGTAGTAAGAATCAAAATTATTCTTCTGTCTTGACAAGATGAACTGCCTCTTCTGAAAAATATTTGCCTTCGTGTCCCTTCAAATTGGTCAGAAGCTGTTTTTTTTTTCAAAGCACTTCCCCAAATTTAAAAGAAATGTGTCAGAATTAGGCCACCCTTGAAATCAGACAATCAGGGCCAGACTACACATTACTATTTATAACAAGTTGTGTCTGTGTTTTCCAGACTTGACTTGCTTTATCTACAGCCACACAGCATCTGTGGGGAATGGCATTTTAAAGGTCTCGAGGGGCCTATTTCCACTTGAGACTTTCCTTTGCAACAGTAGTGCCTTCAGAAGATGTTATGTAAAATGACATTATAAGCCCCAGAAACTGCAGTACCAGACACAATCCTCAGAACTTATTCATGTGTTGTGTCAATGGGATCATGTCAGAGAGAGGCTGAGATCTTCAATTTACAATCTCACATTGAGATATTCTACTATGGATAAGCAAGAATTCATATCAGGAAGACAACTTTGAAATGGGGAGAGAGCCGGCAGCCTGTCATGTATTTGTTTACCCTGAAGAAGGATTACAGATTCAATCGGTCATTGCCAAGAATTTTTCTTTGAGAAAGATTACAGAACGGAGAAGGACTTTTGACTTCTTGTCAAGAGTTTAATCTGTGAAAGGGATGTTCATCTCGAAGGATTACAGAATGGAGACTTGACTTCTGTGAGACTACACATCTTTGAACTTGCAGATTGGTGTTAACTTGTTCAAATAAATTATTGATGTAATTAGGTTTTGCCCTACAGCCGTGTACTTTGTTTACACTTTTGGTATAGCTTAGCTACTGTATTTTTGTCAATACTGTTTAATAGCAGCCACCCCATAGTAGTAGTTAAGAGTTTCAGCCTAGGATCTGGAAGACTCAGGTTCAAATCCCCACTCGTGCCATGGAAGCTTGTTGGGTGTCCTGGGACCAGTCACAGACTCTTAGCCTAATCTACCTCACAGAGTTGTTGTAGAGATAAAATTAAAGAGAATTACGTATGTTGCTTTGAGTCCACATTGTGGCGAAAGGCAGGGTATAAATGTAGTAAATAAATAATAATTTATCTGAAGATGGGGGGGGGGGCAGATCAAAGGAAGAGAGAGGGAGAGAATGAAGCAGGGAAAGGTTGCCAGGAGGGAAATAGTAAATAGTGAGTGGTGTTTTGCTATGTAAATATTTTGTGTTTTTTAGATTTCTGTGATTTAATGTGGGATTTGATATGTGCATTGCTGCAGTTTAAAATGCAGGACTCCAGAGTAACAAAGAGGGCTGAATGGGTGATTGAAGTGTGTTGTGATTGGATGGGGAGTAGGAGCCCTGTGGCGCAGAGTGGTAAGCTGCAGTACTGCAGTCCAAGCTCTGCTTACAACCTGAGTTCAATCCCGACGGAAGTCATTTTCAGGTAGCCGGCTCAAGGCTAACTCAGCCTTCCATCCTTCCAAGGTCGGTAAACTGAGAAGCCAGCTTGCTGGGGGTAAAGGGAAGATGACTGGGGAAGGAACTGGCAAACCACCCTGTAAACCATTAACCCACATACCGTGAGAAAAATAAGCTTGTGTGGAAGTCATTAGCCTAAGTGGCAATTGTGAAAAACAAGCCTGTGTGTGGCTAGGTCTATCAAAGAAAACTTTAGAGAAAGGAGGAGAACTGTAATCTGAAACCATTATGCTTCTGTACCTATCTGAAACCATTACACTTGTGAACTATACTGAAACAGTTACACAGTTATACTTCTAAATAATCTCAAATTACATTTAAGTATTTACATCCAGGAAGTTCAGCGTGGACCAAATGAGTATTGGGATGTGAACTCACATTTAGATGTGCATCAGCATAAGCTGCACATGAATCTCTCTTGCTGGATCAGGGCCAAACAGTGTTGTGACACGAAGTGTTGTTCCTTATAACAGAGTATTTTTGTTTACTAGACTGAATCCAGGAACCTAGTGCTTCTGGTCGCTGTAGTTGCCCTCTTTCATACAATTATATATACTTGTACATATGACTATTATAGGAGGCAAAGTTCACCATAATGCATGTGCTTGCTCCATATTAATGAGAACTTCGTTGGGCCTGTAAACTCAAGCCACATGGGGAGAGCTCCCCCCCCACAGGCATTATCAGCTGATAGAACAGACTTTGGGAAGTCTTCTGTTTTTCAGAAGACTGCTAAGAGGGCAGAGCCAAGTACAGCCTTCCATAATCCATCAGGGTGGCTCAGGGAGGGAGAAAGATAGCTGTGTGTTCTGTTCCCAAAATGGTGGCAACAGAATGTGTGTGCTGTATTGTTGCTTTGAGTACTCTTTAAATAAATAACATGTGCAAAATCAAGGCTCAGTTTGAACCAGGGCTCAAGTTTTAGAACTTTTTTCTCAGACTCGTAGCTCTGACCCAGAACACATTAAGTAGTGTCACTGAAAGCATGCGGGGCACACCTTCCTCACGGCTGAGTAATCATAAACTGGTTCTATGCATTTGAGATTAGGAAATGGAATTTCAAGCCAAAAGGTGTGACTGCCAGTGCCAGGCAGGACTGAATTTCAAAGGCTTTCTTTTTAGAAAGTTAGGCTCCGGTAGTGGAGAATTCTTTAAGTTATTGGTGATTCACTAGGCAGATTTAAGCATAAATACTGGAACTCATGAGTCATTCAATGAATCATCTACCAGTTCAGGATGCAGGGAAGAAGGTATGTATTGTCTCAGCAAAGGCAGTAAAACGATATTCAGGTAAATTTGTAAATAAAGAAAATATAGCTTTGTTGTCATTTGTTTATATTTTTGGCACAATACCTCCCTTGAGAACAAGAACTTCCTAATTTTGTCCATTATAAATTTCTCCTCTGTAGTCTGTTATCTACCTAATTTAGTAACACTAACTGCCTCACTCTGATGTGGCTCTAGAAATCCTCACTCTCTTCCACCTCTGTAGCTCTAGTAAGTTCTGCTACATCCCCTCCTCTATCCTTGCTCTTTGCTCAAGACAGCCTCCTTCCTCAATGATTTATCCATTCCAATCCACTTCCCACTATTTCCTTCCTTTTCCAACACCTTCAACCCTTTCCTCCTTCCACTGGACATTTGTGCTGCCTTGATTCAGCTGAACACTCCCTCCTGTTTGATTGCTTTTATATCATGGGTTTCCACTACTCTGTCCTCCATAAGAAAAAGCTTTTCCTCTTTTGAGGGCCCCCAAGACATTAGTTTCTGTTCCTCTTCTAGTCTACCTTTTTACACTGTCCCTCCACAATCTCTTCAAATTCCACAGCATTAAGTACCACTTATTCATTGATAATACCCAGCTTCTCTCAAGATTCTTCTGTTTTGCTCCCTATGTTCAGGCTGTCGATTGAATAATTTCTCTCTTCACATCATTACAAAAACACACCCCTTCCTCTCTAACCCTTTAGCAAAACCTCTGGCTCATACTCTTCCCCCATATCTTATATTCTAATGGCGGAGTTGAGGATACTTAAATCCGGTGACTGGAGCTGTGAATGGGCAAGACAGATCTTTCTACAAACCTGAAAAGGGCCCCAGGTTTGCAGAAAAATGTGAAATCAAAAAAACCAACATTGGGGAGGTTAAAAACTGTCAGACTCTATGACTTCGTTGCATCTCAGGAATTATCAACTTCACTCCAGACATCTGCAGAGAGTTTGAAAAGCTTTATTCCAAAAGTAACGAGTACAGAAGTCTAAAGGAACTTAAGGTTAGAATGAGACAATACATTTAGAGGTCAGTTTTATAGGATGCACACACTAGAAATGTTTACACGTAGAAGCTTTGAAATGCAAGACATCAGAGATCTCTCAACATCAAGAGGGAGAGAATTCCGGTCAAATCACACCTTGAGATCAGAGCAGAATTACCATAGGGAAGTTACTTTGAAATGGGGATCTATGGTGCCTCTGGCTATCACACCTCTGTCCCAAACTGAAGAGTCTTTCCCACGGGAAGAAAGGGTGGAGGTGAAGTCACGGAGCTTGCTATCCAGGGCTCGACTGCATGCCCTTGCTGACAAAAACCCAGAAAGTGACAAAAGGAACACCTGTAGCTTTAAGCAACAGATTCCCTTAGTGGCTGTTGCTAGGCAACCACAATATTCCAGGCTTGGAGGTTCTGGGAGTAAAAGGCACGGGGAAGGGGCAGAAACCTTTCCAGCCCTATTTTGACCTTTGAGGGAGGGCACCTTGGGGCTGGGCCTGACTTAAGGTTGCCAGCTCCAGGTTAGAAAATTCCTGGAGATGTTGTGGTGGAGTCTGAGGAGGGCAGGGTTTAGGGAAGGGAGAGGGCTCAGCTGAGTATAATGTCATAGAATACACCCTCCAAAAGAGCCAATTTCTCCAGGAGGACAGATCTTTGTTGTCTGGAGTTCAGTTGTAATTCTGGAGGATTTCCAGGTCCCACTTTGAGACTGGCAACCCTCGGCAGCAACCTCTGAGTGACTTGATACTACCTGACTTCCATGACTCAACTAGGCCTGGCTGCTTGCTATTGTTCAACAGTAGCTAACCTATGAAAGCCAGGGTGGTGTAGCAGTTAGAGCTTCAGAGCAAGGTCTGCGAGACCCAGGTTGAAATCTGCATCTTGCTGTGGAAGCTCACTGGATGATTTTGGACCAATCACATACTTTCACCTGAACCTACCTCACAGGGTTGTTGTGCAAATAAAAAGGAGAAGCGGAGACTAATGTAAGCTGCTTTGTTCCCCACTGTGGAAAAAGAGGGTGGGCTTTGAGGAAGGGAATGACCTCAGAAGGGTGTAATGCCATACAGTCCACCCTAAAAACCAGCCATTTCCTCCATGGGAACTAGGGTTGCAACCTTCAGGAGACAGAGATCAGCTCCCCTGGATAAAATGGCTGCTTTAGAGGGTGTACTGAGTATGGCATTATACCCCACTGAAGTCGCTTCCCTCCCCAATCTTCACCCTCCCAAGGCTTCAACCCCAAATCTCCAGGAATTTCCCAACCTGGGGCTGGCAACCTTAATGGGAACTAACCTCTGTAGTTGGGAGATCCATTGTGATTCAGGGAGAGCCCCTGCCACCACTGCTGCTGTGGGGTGGGGGGAAGCAGGTGGGTGGCTGGGAGTACTGTTGGAAAAAGATGGGAGGCCGGGAGGGTGATGGAGAAGGCAGAAAGAGACAGTGATGCAGTGGGGAGCAGAAAGAAAAAGTGACAGGCAGGGAGGAGAGAGAGAGAGAGAGAAACAAAAGGGGTAGCAGGAAGGAGAAAAAGAGAAAGGCTGAGATAAGTAGAGGGAGAAGGGAGGAAGCAAATCTGGGGTCAGGGTGGGATAGCTACTTCGGCAAGTTTCTTGTGGGTCCCCACTCGTCCCTATCTGCATTTCACTTCCTAGTCGTTGTTGTTCCCTCATTCCAGTTTTTAGACTGCATGCTTCCCGGGACAGAAACCTTCCAAGGCCCACACACCCCTTTGGCTTTCATTCCATGAACTATGCTTGCAAGAAAAGAAAGGATGTTAAAGCCTGGAAGTTCTAATCAGAAGTCCAAATCAATCGCGTAATTGTGAAATTCACTGAGCGTATAGCCCGTTACGGTGATAATGCGTGACTCTGGAGCCAATACGGGGGTTACCGCACTTGTATTCCCAGCGATGTATTAAGAGTTTGAAAACGTTGTGAAAATACTGTTCGCACTTTGTTTCGCCCCTTTAGCTGCGAAGACGTCTTCCAACCATTTATAAGCCGTAGTATCCAAAAACCCTTTTAAAGCGATGTTTTTTTATAACGTTTTCAAACTCTTAACACATCGCTGGGAATACAAAGCGCGGTAACCCCCGTCATTCCCTACACGAACCGCGTCATCTCTTACGCTGTTACCGCACTAGGTATTCCCAGCAATGTCTCAAGGGTCTCATCAAACCTCAATCCTGCCCTGCTCCAGCCGATAGAGATCAGACCACCTGGAGAAAAGCGGCCGTTTTGGCGGTTGGACTCTGTAGAATTTGAAGCCCCGCCCCCCTCAGGCTCCGCCCCCAAAACCTCCGGCCAGTGGCGAAGAGGGACCTGGCCACCCGAGGAGCAGGCCTCGCCCGCCAGCCCCCGCCCCCTCGGAACAAGTCCGGGAAGAGGAGGCGCCTGGAGGCCCGGCTCGAGGGGTTTGTGGGGCCGCTTTGGCGGTTGGACTCTGTAGCATTTGAAGCCCCTCCCCGCCCCCCTCAGGCTCCGCCCCCAAAACCTCCCGCCAGTGGCGAAGAGGGACCTGGCCATCCGAGGAGCAGGACCCGTCCCGCCCCCTCGGAGCAAGTCCGGGAAGAGGAGGCGCCTCGAGGCCCGTCTCGAGGGGTTTATGGGGCTGCTTTGGCGGTTGGACTCTGTAGCATTTGAAGCCTCTCCCCGCCCCAAACCCCGCCCTCCTCAGGCTCCGCCCCCAAAACCTCCCGCCAGTGGCGAAGAGGGACCTGGCCACCCGAGGAGCAGGCCCCGCCCCGCCTCCGGGAAGAGGAGGCGCCTCGAGGCCCAGCTCGAGGGGTTTGTGGGGCCGCTTTGGCGGTTGGACTCTGTAGAATTTGAAGCCCCTCCCCGCCCCCCTCAGGCTCCGCCCCAAAACCTCCCGCCAGTGGCGAAGAGGGACCTGGCCACCCGAGGAGCAGCCCCGCCCCGCCCCGCCCCGCCCCGCCCCGCCCCGCCCCGCTCCGGGAAGAGGAGGCGCCTCGAGGCCCAGCTCGAGGGGTTTGTGGGGCCGCTTTGGCGGTTGGACTCAGTAGCATTTGAAGCCCCTCCCTGCCCCAAGCCCCGCCTTCCTCAGGCTCCACCCCCAAAACTTCCGGCCAATGGCGAAGAGGGACCTGGCCACCCGAGGAGCAGGCCTCGCCCTCCAGCCCCCGCCCCCTCGGAACAAGTCCGGGAAGAGGAGGCCCGGCTCGAGGGATTTGTGGGGCCACTTCGGCGGTTGGACTCTGTAGCATTTGAAGCCCCGCCCTCCTCAGGCTCCGCCCCCAAAACCGGCCAATGGCGAAGAGGGACCTGGCCACCCGAGGAGCGGGCCTCGCCCTCCAGGCTCCTCCCCCACCCCACCCCCTCGGAGCAAGTCCGGGAAGAGGAGGCGCCTCGAGGCCCGGCTCGAGGGGTTTGTGGGGCCGCTTTGCGGTTGGACTCTGTAGAATTTGAAGCCCCGCCCTCCTCAGGCTCCACCCCCAAAACCTCCGGCCAATGGCGAAGAGGGACCTGGCCACCCGAGGAGCAGGCCTCGCCCGCCCCTCGGAACAAGTCCGGGAAGAGGAGGCGCCTCGAGGGGTTTGTGGGGCCGCTTTGGCGGTTGGACTCTGTAGCATTTGAAGCCCCGCCTCAAGCTCCGCCCCCCTCAGGCTCCGCCCCCAAAACCTCCCGCCAATGGCGAAGAGGGACCTGGCCACCCGAGGAGCGGGCCTCGCCCGCCAGGCTCCTCCCCCGCCCCGCCCCCTCGGAGCAAGTCCGGGAAGAGGAGGCGCCTCGAGGGGCGTGTGGGGCCGGGCGGCCATGGCGGAGGGGAAGCGGCCGTTTCCGGCCGTCCCCTCAGAAGGCGCTTGACAGGACCCCCGAGTGGGGCGGCCATGCTGGGCCTGGGCCTCCCGCTGCTGCTCTTCCTGTCGAGGGGGCTGCTCGAGACGGCCGCGGCAGGTACGGAGGGGCGAGGCAGTTGGGGGGCCGGGGCCTGCCGGCGACCAGGAGGCCGCGGCGTCTGGGGCCGCTTATGCCCGGGAGGCCTGGCCTGGCCTTCGCCCCCCTCTCGATGCCCGTTTCCCCCCCTCCGAATGGACGGGGGGAAACGGGCATCGAGAGGGGGGCGAAGGCCAGGCCAGGCCTCCCGGGCATAAGCGGCCCATCTAAAAAAAAAGAAGTCCCGGGGCTTAACTGGCAGCTTCTCCTCGTCTCCGGGTGGGTTTGGATCCTGCAGGAGGGTCGCTGCCGTTGCCCAAGCCTTTGTTGTAGCAACTGCGGGCGGAACTGCAACCTGCACGCTTTTCTCCTCCACGGATGTACAATGCTGGCACAAAACTTCTTTACCTGTTGAACCGGTGTGTCGCTGTTAAAGGCACAGGAGCTTCGTTGGAGCAAAAAAAAAGTTGTCAAGCCGGAGAGAAGCGCACTCTAGCCAGGATCAGATGTGTTTGTGAACAGTTTTGCCTATTCAAAGTGCGAACAGTTTTGCCTATTCAAAGACTAAATGTAAACAATGGACCTGTGCTGCGTTAACCACAGTTATACCAAAAAAAACCAGCACGAGGGCTCTGCTTTTAAACATGAGGTTATATTCACCAATTACAAGTTGCAAGTTTCCCTTGTTACAAGTAGCACTAGGCACATTGAAACCAAAATAAAACCTTTAAACAAGATAATACAAAGTGTTCAGTCACACCATTCAATTTCAGAATCAGTTACTCAAGAGTAACGGACTCTTTTACAGCTTACACAAGTGTAAGCTGCTAGAGAGCCCAAATGAAATTCAAAAACAGACCAAGGTCTAAATCATGCTGTGGCTGTCTTCCTGCAGCCAAAGGTCAGGCCAAGGTGTAAATCACGCTGCGGCTGCCTTCTTGCAGCCAAAGGTCAGGGATTCTGTATGGCTTGTGAGCTTCGAAGTTCAAAACAAAAAGTCATACCAGAGTTCTCCCGGTCAAGAACACCGCAAATTAGAACAACGCAATGCTACTGAAAGCTGGTTCTGGGACTTTTGCCCTGATGAGTTCTAGTTTGGGCTGAGCCTTGTGGTCTGAATTCCCCCAGTGCCCAGGATTATGCATTGAATTAGAACACTGAATGCAATGAATTGGAAAACACACTTTCCCAGCCTTGACTAGGTGTGTGCATGGGCTTGGGTTGTGTAGTGTGTGGATGGTGGGATTTAGGTTCCCCACCTAAGAATGTTTGGGAGGAGTAGGAGGGGATAGCAAAGTTAGGAAAGGACCATGACTCAGTGAAGGTGGAGTGTCTTGCTTGCAGAAAGTCCCAGACTTAATCCCTCCAGTTAAAGGTTCTCGATTAGCAAGTTGGGGGAGGGAGCTTTCTTAGCCAGAGACCCTGAATAGCACAGTAGACAGACCTGTGGTTTGGTGTGATATAAAATTACATACATATTTGGTTATGTATGCTATGTTGACACTGGAACAAGGATAGAACATAGACTTTGACCTTGGATCCGTCTTTCAATTCTGCTAAAGAAGGACTATTTTATTGCCATCAAGACATCCGATTTATGGTGACCCCGTACTGTTTCCAAAGCAAGATACATTCAGATGTGGTTTGCTGTTGCCTGCCTCTAAATAGCAGCCATGGTCTTCCTTGGTGGTCTCTCATCCAAACAGGGGCAGACCCTGGTTAGCTTCTGAGGTCTGACAAAGTTGGGCTAGCCTGGCTAGAGCTAATACACTGTGGGAACTGTGAAGCCTCTAGACTAGAACATTCCCCAAAATTCTCTGCAACGCACAATGGTTCTTCAGCAGGGGATTTGAAAAGGCTTTGAACCTCACTACTAGGGTTGCCTAGGATATCTAGGTGCAGCCAGGAGAGATCCTGCAAGTACAACTGATCTCCAGACTACAGAGATCAGTTAACCTGGAGAAAATGGCTGCTCTGGAGAGTGGACTCTATGGCATTATATCCCACCACTGAGGTCCCTCTGCTCCCCAAACCGCACCCTCTTCTGGCTCCACCTCCAATCACCAGGAATTTCTCAACCCAGAATTGGCAACCTTAATATATGGAGTTCCATGAAGAATTTTTGTGGGTGTTAATGCATTTTGTAGCTTCCACATGCTGTTATTAGTGATAATAACAAATGCATTCAAAATGAATGGTTGGAATATATTAAGCTCTGCTCTAGTGTGAAGTTGCACATAAAGTGATCCCAAGTAGAGTAATACAGAGTTAATGGGAAAAGAAATGTGATATGTGGGCACTGGCGCTGGGCCATGTACAGAGCAGAGGGTTGCAGATTTGACTGTGTGACTTCAAGCATGTGAGGGCCATGAAGAGAAGAGAACAAAATCACAATTTTGTTTCTCTGTTAAGTAAACTCTGGTGTATTACTGTTTTGTTTAGCACAAGTTTTTTGTTCTCCTTTTTAGAGAGGATTTGCGGGATGTTGCAAAACTGGGAAAGGAAAGTCCCTTTGGCTATGCTAATATAAGCTGATTTTTTTATCATTACTCTAAAACCTATGGTTATTAACGACACCTCAGAGCAACAGAACAATTCCCAAAGTGCACAGCTGTGTGAAACAAATCTTGTTCTTGATCTGTTTAACACCAAAATGGGTTGGATGTTCTTCAGTAACTTAACACGCTCCTACATTTCGCTTTAAATTTTGATTATGTAGTCCATTTCAGGGGGTGAGTTAGCTATTTCACTGTTTTGTTCTTTTCAGAATGAATTTGGTAAAGTAGTGTATTCTAATTTTTTAAACTGCTGCACACAACTTGACTCATTCTCTAAAAAAATGGAAATTCTAATTTAAAAGGTGCTGCCTTAACTTTTGCGCTATGTGAGCTGTGACATTTTGAGTTTGTTTCCAGCCACAGTACAACTGCTCTTTTATCCCAGTTTTCATCCTCTTGATTGGGATTGCAATACTTACATGGAGTCAAGTGCTACTGAAATGGTACAAGAATGTGATTACATGTTGAAATTAATGAGATGGGATGTCTTTGGAAGGAATGGGTGTAACAGTCATTGCAGTTTGCCAAGAAACACGTAAACAGCTGAATGGTTGTGAGAGCACAAAATTGTCAGCATGAAACATCTGTGCTGCTCACTTGTCCCTGAAGGTTAAATCAGACTTTACTGAGTGCCACACTCCCCTTCCTTTCGTATCAGACATTAGGCCCTGCTATGATCATCCACAGGAGCCCCGTGGCGCAGAATGTTAAGCTGCAGTACTGCAGTCAAAAGCTCTGCTCACGACCTGAGTTCGATCCCGACGGAAGTCGGTTTCAGGTAGCTGGCTCAAGGTTGACTCAGCCTTCCATCCTTCCGAGGTCGGTCAAATGAGTACCCAGCTTGCTGGGGGTAAAGGAAAGGTGACTGGGGAAGGCACTGGCAAACCACCCTGTAAACAAAGTCTGCCTTGGAAACGTCAGGATGTGACGTCACCCCATGGGTCAGGAATGACCCGGTGCTTGCACAGGGGACCTTTACCTTTATGATCATCCACAGCCTCTCTCTACCTTTACCAATATCAGAAGCCAACCTGCCATTGCTGCTGTTAGCTTTATCTTCCATCCTGCATGTTGGAGGTATCTGTATGTGTGTTTAATATTTTTTTAACTTATTTTTACTGTAATTTGTGTTCTTTCTCTTCTCCTTAGAATCTTCTTTCCTTTTACCAGCACCACAGAATGTGTCAATTGTCTCATACAATTTTCAGAGTACATTAAAATGGTCTCCGGTTGTGGGGATCAATAACAGTGCAGTGTCATACAGAGTTGACTATCAACCGTAAGTAAACACTTCTTGCATTGTTCATTGTTGTAAGTAATCGTACATACATTTTTTTAAATACAGCATTGGTTTCACTGTCACACTATTTAATTGTGTTAATTCTAATAGAAAATCAGAATGGAAATGTGCAAGTGACAGTCTTTTCAGATTTATTCAGAAATGAAAAAGATCAATATTCTAGGGGTGTGGTTTAATAATGAAGGGGAAACTAATGTAATTCATTACCCCCCTCTCTGCTACTGCATTTCAGATTTCTAATTGTTACGCAAGTTTAGAAAAAGTGTTGCCTTAGGCTTTGATCATGGTGACTTGATAGGAGATTCTGCTGAAAACTGTAGGGCTTTCTTCTAAGTATGATTGCAATACTATGGTTTCTTATAGCACAGTCCTATGCCTATCTGCTCCAAGATAAATCCTGCAGTGTTAATCAGGGCTTACACCCAGATTAGAATGCATAGGATTTCAGTAACTTCACTAGACTGACATAACCGTCAGTCAGAAGCCATCGACAAGATCACTTCCCGACATCTTCTCTCCCACTCCAGATTGGCCCCTTGGTACACCAGGGAGCTGAGGGAGATGAAGTGGGAGCTTAGAGGACCAGAGCAGGCTTGGTGATGTACTCATGATAAAGCTGCAAGAACATCTTATAGGGCAGTTATGAGATCCTGTGAGATGGCAGTGAAGGCCACAAAGAAAGCTTACTATGTCACCTCCACTGCATCCACATGTTCTCACCTGGCACAATTGTTTAGGGCAGTTAGATCACTTATGTCCCTGTCAAGGGATTCTCAAAATATTAGTAATTCGGCTGTTAGCTGTGAGGCATTTATGAGCTTCTTTGCAGATAAAGTCTTGTTGCTTTGCCTTGACCACCCACCCTGCTAGTGTTAATATGGTGAGCAAAGTAGAGGCCCCTTGGCTGTCTTCGGGTCATGTATTAAATAAATTCAGATGGCTCAGGCAAATGTAGACAGGGTCCTGTCTGCTGTTAAACCAACCATTTGCCTCTTTAATCTGTGCCCGTCCCAGCTGGTTAAAGCTAGCGCAGGGCGAGTATGAACTTTCCTGGAAGATATTATATTGCCCTGAGTTCGCAGGACTTCCTGGGAATGTCGAAGGAGGCAATGGTGAAGCTGCTGTTAAAGAAACCATCACTAGGTCCTCTTGATCTGGCCAACTAGCCAGCTTGGTGTAGTGGAGGCCCAGATCACAAATATGGCTAAGACAGCATTTTCCCACCTCCTTGAAGGCTGACAGCTGACCTCTCACCTGTCCCACACTGATCCATGCAGTGGTCACCTCTAGACTGGACTACTGTAACTCATTCTATGCAGGGCTGCCCTTGAGGTTGCTCTGCGAACTGCAACTAGTCCAGAATACAGCAGCGTGGGTCCTTATGGGGATCCCATGGAGGGTGCACATACATCCTGTGCTCCACCAGCTGCACTAGCTCCAAATTAAGTACCAGATCATGTTCAGGGTTTTGGAACTCACCTTTAAATTCTTAAATGGTCTGGATCCATCGTATCTGTGGGACTGCCTCTTCTGGTATACCCCCCAGAGAGCATTACGCTCTTCTGGTAACAACTTCTTGGTGGACCCTGGCCCCAGAACCATCCAGCTCTCCTCAGCCAGGGGCAGGGCCTTTTCAGCTCTGGCCCCAGCCTGGTAGAACTCTCTGTCTACTAAGACCCATGCCCTGTGGGACTTAGTTCAGTTCCGCAGGGCCTGTAAGACAGATGTTCTTCCAGGTATATGGTTGAGGACAGTGACAGCTAAGTAGATTAGCTGGCCTACCTCCCTTCCTTTTCTTTCCTTTCTTACCCCCTTTCCCGTCCCATTTTCTTCTTCCTCTCTTTTCCCCTTGTTTTACTTTCCTCTTGTCTGTATTCCCTGGAGGACCTGTGAGTTTCTTGGTTGTTGGTCTCATGATTACCACCCTAAACTAACTTTACCATTGAGGACAATTCTGCCTATATGAGGTGGTCACATAGTTTTAGGATGCCATCTGCTAAGTTAAACTAGGATCTATGGTTTTAAACTGTATGTTTTGATTTTATACTTGTAACTTATTGTTGGAAGTACTTATCCTGTTTAGAGTTGGGCTGTTAGTCATATCATGGATACAAACGACTTCTGCTTTTCAGTCATATTTTAGCTTTGCTGCTAGAGATGATACAAGAGGAACTTGTACTTAGCAAAGCATTAGTGCAAATGGATTGCTTAACTAAATTATGTTGTGTGGTTTTGAGAGAAGCTGACATTATATATGTGAATAGAAGAAGAGTTGGTTTTTATAGGCTGACATTCTCTACCACTTAAGGAAGAATCAGCCTGGTTTCAATCACCTTCCCTTCCCCATAACAGACACCCTGTGAGGTAGGTGGTGTTGAGAGAGCTCTAGGAGAGCTGTGACTAGCCCAAGGCTGTATATGTAAATACCATCCCAATCTATAGTTGGTGCAAATCAAAGAAACTGCTTAAAGATCACTTATGTTACAGGAGGGCTTTTTTCTTCCTTGAGTGCTACAAATGCCTGCCTAGTTTTGATTATGCACATTGGGCATTGGCTTTTCCTGCCACTTCTACATAACGTAGCCCTCTCTCCCACTCTGCTCTTGAGTTCCTTAACAATTTCTGAAGAGTCTTGGTCTACTGGCCATTTGTAGCAGTTGGTGGGTCAATCCTTCCAACAAATTCGGGTGTTGCTGTAAGCCACTTCAGGCAGGACTCTGAAGAGGTTGTATACAAATTTCCTAAATAAAGAAATGAATAAATAGCCATGCAGTATTTGGCGGGTGTAGCAAGCAGGGGAAAGTGGACATGATCACCCCTTCTGCCTATTGTACTGGTGAGGCAAGGCTTCTTTTGCCAGTGGAACAGATTAATGGGATCCAACTCTTAGAGATAGGCCCTTCTAAATTAATGAGGCTTACTTCCCCAAGAAAAGGGTTCTAGTCACGTCCATATCAGTGGGATTTTACATATACCGTATATACTCGCGTATAAGCCGAGTTTTTCAGCCCAAAAAATGGGCTGAAAAAGCCGGCCTCGGCTTATACGCGGGTCAATACGGGGGGAGGGAGGGAGGAAGGAGGGAGGGGGGAAACTTACCGCTGTCGCCGCCGCCGGGCCCGTGCTGCTTCCTGCCGCCGGGAGCGGCCTGGGGCAGCCTCCTGCAGCCGCCATTTTTCACGGGCGGGAGGGGCCATGGGAAGCCTCCTGCAGCCGCAGGATGGCTGCCCAAGGCCCCCCCCCGCCCCCGTCGCCATTTTTCCCGGGCGGGAGGGGCCATGGGAAGCCTCCTGCAGCCGCAGCAAGGCTGCCCCGGCCCTTCCCGCCCCCCCCGCCATTTTTCCCAGGCGGGAGGGGCCTTGGGCAGCCTCCTGCAGCCGCAGGAAGGCTGCCCCGGCCCTTCCCGCCCCCCCGCCATTTTTCCCAGGCGGGAGGGGCCTTGGGCAGCCTCCTGCAGCCGCAGGAAGGCTGCTCTGGGTCCCCCTGGGCCTCGCCGCCACTTCCTCCCGCCGGGAGCGGCGGCCTGGGGCAGCCTCCTGCAGCCGCAGGAAGGCTGCCCAGGCCCCCCCGGGCCGCGCCGCCGCCGGACCCTCGCCGCTGGAGAGCCTTTCAGGTAAGCCTGCGGGGGGGGGAGGGGTTATAAGCCGACCCTCGGCTTATACGCGGGTGCCTAATTTTTCCCCATTTTTGGGGAGAAATTAGGCACCTCGGCTTATACACGGGTCGGCTTATACATGGGTATATACGGTACCTGGGCACACTCAGGCTCCTTATCTGGGGAAAACAGTAGTGCTTAAAAATGTAGCCCATCCACACTTTGTAAATTGATACCAGCATATGAAAGGAAAGACAGGAGAAGGTAATGTTTTTAATGGAGAATATCTGTCCACATGGTGTAGTATAATAACATCAAATTTTGGACACCAGTGCATGGGTACCACTGTGCAGAGTTCTACCCGTTTTTTCTGCCCGTCTCACAGAAAAATACTGCTAATGGAGCAGCATTTTAGGAATCATTTTGGTCTGTAGCAGGAGGGGAAGATGAAGAATTTTCACAGGATCCAAGCCAATGTATGATGAACATAAGACCCTTTAAATTTTTGATAGAGTTCCCCCCCCCATGATGGGACTATGGAACTACATCACACTGTGTGTTGCTTGCTCCTGCACACTATTTACTATATACAACTATCAAAAAGACAAGTTCTTTTTATCGCTGATGGAGAATGCATACACCTGTATTTTGGGGTTTGACTAGATATTTCACAAGACGTTTTTAATCAGTCATGCTAAAATAGAAGAATGAGCTAATCACTGACTGTTGTTTCTTCATATTATATTTCAGAACATCATTTGACTTCTGGATAGAAGTAAACTCCAAAAATATTACGAAGTCTGAATATGATTTCACAAATGATATCAAAGAACATGTTAAAGTAACTTTCCGTGTTAGGACTGAACAAGGAGAATTAAAATCTGACTGGGTAAAAACCTCTCCCTTTCGAGCAGGAGATCAAAGTATGTTTATTTGCTTCCATTTTTATACCTCTGGAAAATGTTTTAGTTTTATTTATGAAGGCAACCAAGGGTTGTGTAACTGGAATGAGCTTCATCCCCAACATGGTGCCTGGCTCCTGCAAAGTGTTTTTAGAAAGTAGATGGGGTGCTATGGAGCTTTTGCCCAGCAGGGCTTCAGTTTGGTGTGACAGTCAGGGGTTTTCTCAGCTCCCCGCCCACCCTGTCACACCTTTCAGTAGCAGTGACTGACAGCGCATTCCTGAACCTCCAGGCCGAAAGGCCTTAGGAGGCCAGGAAGGTTCTGCGCCGGTGTTTAGGGCCCCCGCACCGGCCTCCGGGCTACTTACACTGGCATTAGTGGCCTGAATACTGGTGTGAAGGCCCGGACGCTGGTCGCCAGTTGCTACCATGGCAGCGCCGCCCTGGGACGTTGACTGTTTTCCACCAGCGTCACGCCGGCGTAAAAGCCCACGCTGGCGTCCCAGGAGGCGTTCTGGTGTCCCGGGAGGCGTTTCTGGGGCAGGCTGGGGGGAGGAGCTGCCGTTAGACGTCTTCCTATCCCCTTTTGCCTCGTGAATGCCGTTCTCTCACACCGAATCTCAGGAATGTGCTGTGAGTTGATTTTAGTTAGTTGTGAGTGGCCTAGTAAGACGATGTTTACAGATAACTGTGCTGGATTAAGTACTGCTAATATAGAGGGAAACTGGGGTAGTAGAATAGGAATCTGAGTGACATCTACTATGTCTACCCTCCCCTTCCCCTGTAGTGGTTCATACCAACACCTTCCTTTCACAACACAAAAAGATAAGTTTTTGTCTTTTCTTTAGAAGGGCTCAATGCTTAGAGATTTGGTGGATAAGACAAAGAATGTAACAAGTTATTGGTTTTATAATTAAGAGAATGGTTTTATGGTTTTATATGTTTTATTGTTATATTGTAAATTTTAATTGTTGTAACCTGCCCTGAGTTTGGCCTTGGCTGGGGGAGGGTGGGCTAGAAATATGAAAAATAAATAAATACAGCAAGGGATAGCAAAACTCCACTTTAAACAGTTACAAATTCACACATCCACAGCTTTACGGAACTGACAGGCTATTTCGGTCAGAGAGAAAGATTGTATTGGGAATTCCTCCTTAAACCCAAGAATCTCACCCTACTGAAATAGGGTTAGTTTGTCTATTGGGGTATTTCCCTCATTCCCCTCATAAGCCCCATACCTGTTATTTCCCTAAGGTAAAACAGGATACCGGCTCTGTCCCTCTCTCATTATTGCCCCCGAGCCTTATGTACTTATGGTATTGATGTCTGAGTTCTTTTCCTTCACCAGGCGAAGCCTGACTACCTAACAAATCCACTGTTTGTTTTCATGGTTTCTCTGTTGCTTTCCAAGCCCTATCTGAGGAGATGACTGACTTTCCTTCCACTGAACTCTCCTCCTCCCCTTCCCAGGGGTTCTACAGACCCTCTGTGACTGATGCCACTATTTTAGTATCTGCCTACTCCCCCCCAGCCCCAGGTAGGGATTTGCTGGGATGCCTGGAGGACATCTAGAGGCTGTCTTCCTCAATTGGCTTTTGGGGATCTGATTGGTTGAGCTTAAAATGTTGCTTTGGCAACAGCTGCCACCACAGCACAAGGATCTTCATTGTGTGACACTGTGTGTGTGTGCAAGAAAATATTTTAAGGGCTTTTGATTAAACAGGATTTTTGCCTGAAATATTGAAGATTTACTATTAGAGTTTGTGTATAACCTCACTCCCTATCATTTTTTGTTGGCTCCAACTCCTGTGACAACTATTTTGTGGTTGTGTCTACCACTCTGTCAAAATTCCAAAGGTGCTCACAGGCTCAAAAAGGTTGGGGACCCTTGACATAGGCAATTATATACCATCTCTCTGCTATTATGGTTGTGTTGCTTTGTCCATACTTATGCATTGGCATTGACTTTATTCTTTTCTAGCACAAGACAGAATTTGGATGATGTTACAAAGTAGTTACATAGATCTCTGCAAGGAGAAAAAAACAATGGAAACTTTTTATCATTTGCCAATAATTTGAAGAATGCCCATCTTGTTGTATGTACTGTCAGGGAAGGGCAGTCAGGTTTCCCATTCCACTATTGCTGTTGTCCTGTCCTTTCAGATCTTTGTGAAGTTTTCTTCCAGAGACGTTTTGCATTGTGTCAGAGAACACTCAGTGAAAGTACCAGCAACTGCTGAAAGTGTGAACACAGATCAGTTGCTTCCAGTGGGTCTTCATTTCCTGAGACGTGTGATGCAAGTGGGGTCAGGGGTCACCTGACTTGACTTGAAGCCACACATATGACAGACACCATAGAGAAGCAGTATGGACCCCCCTATTTTGCTCTGGAGCACTGTAGAGCTTTCACCTTCCCTCTTATACTGTTTTTGTGAGCAGAAATGTTTGCAGGGGGCCGTTTGTCCCGCTAGCAGGGTCCACATGCCCACATGTCCTAACTCACATTGTACGTCTCATGTAATGAGGTCCTCTTCCCCCTCAGACCCTGCTGGGCTTGTTAGTGTGCATGTGGCCTTTGGAGTGAGTCTGTTCAAAATGAGCAGAAAACAAGTAGGGATCTGTGAAGACTTGTGAGGGAGCTGAAATCCTGTCTCCTCCCCCCCATCTGTTACTTGCTTTGCTTCTTCCATCCTCTCCCCTCTCCCATTTCTCTGCTACCAGTCCATGGCTCCTTCTCATGTCCTTGCTCCCTCTGCCTGTTGCCCCACTCCCCACCTGCTTTCCCATTATTGTTTATTTTCCCTGTGCTGTTTGCCCTGTTTTCTCATACCCTTCTCACTGTCTCTGGTCCCTTCCTTCCCTTTACCACCACTTCTTTTTCCTCCTTCTCATGGTGCTTGTTGGCCAGCACCGCTACCTTAATATTGGGCACTATTTTAAGTATGCCAGACCCAACAAATCCAAATGCTGTCTGAATTCAGCCCCCTTCCCGGATGTCTGCACATGTGCAGACATTGCTGTTTGTTACGACAAGTTTCTTAACCCCCATTTAAAATTGTATTATTTGACAAACCTAATGTTTCCTAGCCCTTCTGGCCCTGTTGCACGGACATTTTGATCAGCAGGGGTGCCATGCATATCTGTTAGCTATAAGGATGTGCTTAACTGTTTGTCTTTTTTCTTTTCAGCTATTTTAGGACCTCCAAGAGAAATAGATGCAACAGTGAAAGCGAATTCCATTCTTGTTAGCTATAAGGCTCCCTTTGATAATAACTCAACATTCTTTGCTTTTCTATATTCGATTTCTTACTGGGAGAAGTTAACAAATAAGGACCCGCCTCCACTTGACAAAATGGTAATGAGAGAATTTCTGGGAAAAGTTGACATACTGAAACATTCTTTACCCCCAGTGCTATTAATTTTCCTTCTGAATGTGCATCTGCATCAAATGTTAAATTATTTTGTTTATTTAACAAAAATAGTCGGCAGCATTTCACAAAATGCTATTGACTGTGAAAACCTGTGAAAACCTGCACTTTTCCTGCTGTTGAACTGACTGTCTTCTACAAATCTTCTGGTGTTTTTTTGTTTTTGTTTTTAGTTTTCACAACAGGAAGGATTTTTTAAAAGGATGGCGAGAGCCAGCTTGGTGTAATATTTAAGAGTTTTGGACTAGGATCTGAGCGACGCAGGTTCAGATCTCCATCCTGCCATGGACACTTGCTGGATGACCTTTGGCCGGTCACACACTCTTTGTTTAACCCACCTCACAGAGATGCTGTGAGAATAAAATGGAAAAGAAGAGAACATTGTGAGCCACTTTGGGTCCCCTTTGGGGAGAAATGTTAAATATTCATGAAGTCAGTAAAGATAACTAATGTCACTGAGGAGTTACAAACTGCCTGTAGAATTGATTTTTGTACAAGCAGATTGTCATACCAAGATGTGTGTCAGTAGCATGCACTGAACTCAGTCCCCAGGCAAGTTCTTCAGTTTTCATTTAGAAGTTTAACCTGAGTATATACACTGGACGGTCCAACAATTTGTGTACTGTTTCACTTATGTTTTTGGCAATAACTTGCATATTTACATCAAAAGAAATCTTTAAAAGAAGCATTTTTTTTCTTTTTATTTACAAGGCATCCTTAAGTGAAAGAAATGGCAGATTCTACTGGGGTTGGAGAAGGGTATGAGTTGCCAGGGTTGGTGCAAGATAGGTGGCATTTGTTTATATGAGATAGCTTTAAAAAGGTAAAGGTCCCCTGTGCCAGCACTGGGTCATTCCTGACCCATGGGGTGACGTCACATCCCAACGTTTACTAGGCAGACTTTGTTTACGGGGTGGTTTGCCAGTGCCTTCCCCAGTCATCTTCCCTTTACCCCCAGCAAGCTGGGTACTCATTTTACCGACCACGGAAGGATGGAAGGCTGAGTCAACCTTGATCCGGCTACCGGAAACCAACTTCCATTGGGATCGAACTCAGGTCATGAGCAGAACTTGAACTGCAGTACTGTTGCTTACCTGAGTAGCCAACAAAAGGAAAATAGTGCAGATGTGGGTGGGAACTTGAAAAACACACACCTTCCCCTTCAGATGGCACAAGAACTTGCTTGAATTGATGTCTTCCCCAAAAGATCATAGCAAAGCAGGTTTGGAAATGAGTATACAGAAGACATAGAAAGGACAACTGGATCATGACTAGATCACAAATGGATCATGACATTGTATGGATGCTCCAAAAATGCTCGTTAGAAAGTGAAAGTGTATAAAAATCTCCCTATGGAAGCATGTCATCTCTCAAGTGATTGATATAATTTGCTGGGATTATAGATTTTGACATTTTCTATGGAAGGAGAGTAATATGCAGTCATTTGTGGATAATAGTATATTGATTCATGAATTAATTGGTTAATTAACTAAAATTCTTTAACTAGTTGACAGCCTTCATTATTAATATATGTATTAAAATCATACTGTGACAAGACAGAGGTAGTTATTACAAAGTTTTGGAATGTAAAGTTGTGCAAATAACAAGAAATCACGGGAGAAATCCTGTGAATTCAGTAGAACAAAACTATTCTGGCTAAATGGCTTGTGGACTTCCAGTGTAAACTTACACACTGCTTCATGATCTATTTCAGGACTAAGCTGTGAAGTTCATTTTATATAGTAGAATTAAAGAACTGAAATGAATTTGGCTAAAATTGTTGCCACAAAGTAAATGGCACCTTATTTCTCTTTCCTCTGATTACCCAGGCGGTAGTGAATACGAGAAATACAAAATACAAACTTGCGAATCTGATGGAAATGACAGAGTATTGCTTTCATATACTAGCAATGCTTCCTGAAAAAGGTCTGCAGGAGCGACGTTTAAGTGACACTTACTGCAGAAAAACGTCTATCACTGGTATGTGTTTTTTAATTGCTGCATCATTGAACCAATGTGTCTTGAACTCATAGCTAAAACAATCTAGTTTAACTTACTTCCTGAAACTAAATTGACAAATATTAATAATCCAGATACCTTATTAAAGAATACTTTTCAGCAGCTAAGTAACTGCTTTGAGGACTGCTTCTAGCAATATAAAAATCCAAAAAGTAATGAGTATACCTGTGGGTGTAGAGCATTCTGTGCCTTTAACAAAACAAAAAAAATGAAATTCAAGATATAACATATTCTGATGAAATTTCAGATATGCATTTTCCTGAAGCTGAGGGATAGTTTGTGAATGGTTTTATTTATATTTGTGAACTTGTGCACAAAATATTTTACCAGCTATCAGTGTGGGGTAATGTGTTCAAGGAGAAAGGGCAGTAGAACTGGGTTGTGAGGAAGAACTAGAAGCACTGTCAAAAACAAACGCCTTGCATTCAGGCTATGGGAAGCCGTAAACTCCCTGTAGAGTTCATTACGTTATACATTTCCAAAAGAAAAGCACTTAACATGTATGAAAGTATGAAATCCATTTCAGTGACTGCACATATGTATTGCTCCATAGTGTTAATGAATCAGATTTTGTAACCAGTTGCTACTTTTCAGGACCTACAGTGAAATAGGTGTGAATGTTCTTGATGCCCACTACTACTGTATTTGCATTTTGTTTTTCACACTTTCTTTTCACAAAATGCTTTTCATGTAGAAAGTATGTATCCCTTAATCTTTAGTAGGATTTTCCATCAAATTTAAAATGTTTCGCTGTCTTTAAATATGGCTGAAAACTTGTTCTTAAAAAAACCCAAAACACTCTACCCTTTTTTCCTGCCAGTACCAAAATATATAGTACTTTGTTTTTCAGGGAGTTGGTGACTCTGCAGAATCTCAGTTCCATGACTATTAGGAAGCAGAACTTCTGCTTTATTTTCTCTTATTCTGCAGTTTGAAAATGTGGTGCGCGAGAGTAAAGTTTTGAAAATGTATCTGCATGATTATAGCTGCAATTAATAAATTCCTCTAGAGATTGTTATATATTTGAGTCTAGTATCATGAAAAGAAATCAGTTTTAACATTTAGCAATCTCCTTTACTCTTTCAGAGACAACAAAGATTTTATGGATCACATTGCCAATCATATCTGTAGTTGTTTTACTTGTTATAATATTTTTCTGCTTGACGATTATGCAGAAGCATCAAAATATAATTAAATCTCTTTGGCGACCTCCTCTTACAATACCGTCGCATTATGAAGAGGTATGTATATTTATAACGTCTATATATTTATAACAAGGATGGGTACAGTCAACTATAATTTTAATATGCATAGAGGTGTGTCATACGGTGCACTCATCTCTACAGCAAACTTCAGGCATTCTTGTACTTGGGAGACCACATCATTCAGCTGCCATGTAGCTGTTGCGGTGACTCAAATTTAAGCTTGTGGCACTCTCTTTCTAGACTGGCACCTGTTATGACAGCTTCAGCCAGTGCAATGTGGCCAGCAGCGTGTTGTCCAAGACCAGGGCCATGCTGTCCTCCTGCTTAAGTATGCTTGAGATTTGTCAGGGCTAAGCACCCTGTGCTGATGCAGGGAGAGGGATCCAGTGTCAATGGAAAATCAGCTTCAAATTGGCTAGATCATGATGTGTGAAAATTTCAGAATACCTGAATTGATTTTGGAATGTCCATTTTAAACAGGTTTCATTTATTTATTTAATATATTCAGCAATTTTCTCCCCAATGAGGATCCAAAGTGGCCTACAACATTCTCCTTTTCTCCATTTTATATGCAAAACTATTAGTTCAGCTGAGAGTGTGTGACTAGCCCCAGGTCACCTAGCAAATGTCCATGGCAGAATGGGAATTTTCACCTGAGCCTCCTAGATCCTAGTGTCGTGTTGGCGAACCTATGGCACGCGTGCCATTTTCGGCACGCGTAGCCCTCTCTGCCGGCACGCAGCTCTCTCCCTCTCTCTCAGCTGAGCTGCGGCCGGCACGAGAGAGGAGCACAGCGAGGGACCTCCCCACAAACGGCCGGGAGACAGGACGAGCGAGGGGGAGGCGAGGGGAGGCGGAGACACGCGCTGCCAGCTTCTGAGCGGCCCGCCGGCCAGCTGGGCATCGGACGAGCGCTGGCGGGGCAGAAGGCAAAGGTTCGGCCGCAGCTCATCTGTTTGTCGGCGCCGCTTGCCTCTCCAGCTCTGCCCTGCCCGCCCCCACTCTGCTGCTGTTCCCCACTGGCGGGGCTGGGTGCAGGGCCCACACACGGCCAGGCCCAGGGGTAGCTCGGGTTGTGCTCGGGCAGGGCTGCCAGCGGGGTCGCCTCCGTTGGGACGGCGCTGCCGTCGGGGGCCGCGGGGCCGGGCCCCCCGGGAGCAGCACTGGCGGTGCCGTGGATGGGGCGGGGCGCTCCTCTGCTTGTGGCAGCCGGAGCCTTTCTGCGTGGCGGCCGCACTGCGCTCCCTTCGGAGGGGGCGCCCTCTCCGATGCCTCCCTCCAGAGGCCAGGCCGGGTGCAGTGGAGGCGCCGCCAGCGGGCCAAGGAGCGCACCAGGCCCCAGGCTGCCGGCACACCCCCCCCCACTCGCCCTGCAGCGGCACGGGGAGGGGCGGGCCCGTCGCCTGGGCTGGAGCGAGGGCGGGGTTGTTGCCCCAGGGTCCACACCATCGGCCGCTTGCCTTGCCTGGCCCCCTGGCCCTTGCGATCGCCCCGCCCCCCGTCAGGGAGACGGACCACGCTGTCCCAGTCACGGGGCAGGCACCGCCTCCTCTCCCTGCCACCACCCCCAGCTGGGTTGCAGTGGGGGTGGGGCGGCGGGCCCCTGTGGCCCCGCGCTTGCTCCGCCCGGCCTCCCCGATGCTTCTGCATCTCCTGGGGGGGCTTGGAGCAGTTGGGGGTGGGGCCGGTCGACCGCCGACCAGCTGGGCTGCGGCGGGACAGGTGCTGCAGGCAGCCGGCGGTTTCGTGCCCGACCTACCCGGCTCCCCTGGACGCTGTCGTGTCTCCTGGGGGCTCTGGGCAGGCCGGGGGTTGGGGCAGTGGTGGGTCTTCCTGCTCCCCGGCGGCGGACAGCCCTGCGAGCGGGCGGGTGGGTGCCAGGATGCAGGGGAGTCCTGGTTTGGGCTGGGTCTTGGCAGCCCACCCAGGACACGCTTCTGGGGGGCAGCCATTCTCTGCCTGAGACCCTGGAGAGCTGCTGCCCGTCTGGGTGGACAGTACTGATGCACCAATGGGCTGGTTCAGGATAAGGCAGCCTCATGAGGAGGGGCTGTGGCTCCTGGGAAGAGCCTCTGCTTGGCATGCAGAGGATCCAGGATCAGTCCCCAGCCGCTGTAGTTAAAGGATCTCGGGTAGCAGGTGAGCCATGGCCCCTCCCCTGACTCTCCAGGGTGTTGGGCGGAACGTCTGCTTGGCATGCGGAGGGCATGCCAAGCCTGGAGCTGGGCTGAAGCCTCAGTGTTCAGGTTGAATTGCCGTGTTGGCACTTGGCGGTGGATGAGTGGGTTTTGGGTTGCAGTTTGGGCACTCGGTCTCTGGAAGGTTCGCCATCACTGTCCTAGTGTGACACTCCCAACTACTACACTATGCTGGCCTTGACCAAATAAACAGGATATAATGTGGAGCATGGATCAGAGAATGTAAAGCCACAGGTGTGCCTAGTTAATTTTAAATTTAATTTAAAAGCCAGTTCCCTCCATTTCCATTCATTGCACACAAAGCCAGGCCGGTATCACATTGGATGGAAAGTCATCATAACTATAGTGGAGCTGGCCTTTGTTTATAGGTCCTTTATTGTATAAGTTAAGAGGCAGGTCCTATGGATCAGTTCCACTAATAGTGGTATTTTTCTGTGGTGTAAGCCACCTTCCCTTGATACAAAAAGCTTTTCCACTGGTCGAAGAGGAAAGAACCACTATTAGTAAAACATTTATGGATCTAACCCCAAAATGTTTATAATATTAACCTACACACAGGTTTACTAGTATAGAGGTGTTCTACACATATCAGTGAAACGATCTAATGCTTCTGTTTCAGGACTTACAAAATCCTCATATGAATGTGGTTCAAGAATTTAAGAACTGTGCAGGAGAAGATCATTGGGACTCTGTGTCAGTTATTTCCAGTGTGGAACAAAACTCAACTATGACAAACAGCACTGACTGCAATAATCAGGAAGTTCACTTGCTAGAAACAGATCATTTTGCTCAGATTCAATGATGCTGAATCCAGCTGTGCAATTGTTGAATTACAGAATAAATTATTTGAGTGGCTTCAGTAAGAAGAGCCTGCACAGCATATTGAGACACTTCCATATATGTTGAACTATGAGTTGGAGGCACAACCTGTACAAGGATACCTTATTCCACTGATGGAGAAGTGTATTTTGCCTAAATATTATATTGTTAGTCAACTGAGATATAGACTAAAATAGGAAGTCAGTATACATTTCAACATTCTGAAACAATGTGAGACTCTGGAAATGCAGTAATATGTAAATTCAGGAGACAATCCTATCTTTTCCTACTGAAGGGACACAGTCTCCTAAGATTTTTGGGATCCAGTTAATTTTGAACTATAAATCTGTCAACATATGTTTAAGTTCTGGCTAGTCTGCAGTTTGCTAAACAGATCATACTGATCAGAGTGACAGCTAAGTCATGTGACTATGCTGGTCTGAGCCAGTTAGTACAGCCAGGAACGGGGATTTCCAGAGTGACTCATCTCAGGTGAACTGTGATTGGTCATGAATGTATATATAAGTCTGTGTATGGAATGTAGGTTTGTCTTGCTTGAAATATTGGAGCTGGCGAAGCACTTTGATGCTCAGAGCTGTGAAAGTTAACAGCGAAAGGACTCTGTATATATTGTAAATAAACTGTACATAGCAGAACTGTGTGGTGTGAAGTTGCTACCAGATAAACTCCTGAAGTCCAGACACGCTGCGCGCGACAAAACCCCCTCAATTTCCAGGTGTTCTACAGGTAGCGAGTGTATAGGCTTTGGGTTCACTGCTGTGAGGTAAGTTTTGTGGTGCACAAGGAGAGTGAGATTACTGCGGCTGAATTAATATATAAACAACTAAGATGATGAATTTATTTTTAGGTTTGTTTTAAAGGAACAAACCAGCAGCACAGGTCCCAAGGTAGACCAAGTAGAAACCTGGCTGAGACACAAAAATGTAAATGGTTATGACTTCATAGTGTAGCTACTTTTCTACAATGCTTTCAGGCACAAACAGATTTTTATTGATAAGCCACTCAGTTGGATCCTCTCTCTCACACAGGATTCCACCCACACCAGCCTGCCCTTTCCCCAGAGACTAAATTGTACAAGGTCTGTTCATCCCCAGAGACAGGCCTAACAATTGAGCACTCTCTTCTCCCCCAGAGATAGAGCTAAACCACTCTGCTGCACTACCAGGCAGAGCTACACTTCACTGTCCGCTATTTTTCCTGAGCTGTCACCGCTCTCTCCCTGAGGCAGAACCCAATTCTCTCCTGCTGTGCTTCCCTCCAAGATTCCATCCCCCTTCTGAAAAGTAATTGGGTGCCGGAGCAGCTCTCCTATGGGCTCATCTGAGTGGCTTGATTTACCCTTCAGGTGGCAGGAAAGCCTCCTGCCCATCACAACAGGTATCAGCATCTTCCAGTTACGCGATCTAATCCCATGGACTGAAGCTATTGGGGAAGGCAAACAGCCTTATCAGCTTTCTTTGGCCTTAAGTGCCATCCAGAAAAGATTTGAGTTGTTAATAAGGTGGTCTTTGAGACCTACAGGTGAAAGAGGGCCGGGTTAGTGTATCAACTAAAGGTGCATCTGAACTAAATTTAAGTTGCTACTGTCCATCTTTTAAAATATAGGCCTGTGTTTCTCTGTGAGGTCACCTGTGGTGGTCTTGCTGTACATTTCTTTCTTTGCTAGTGTAGGGAGGGTGAAGATTTATTTTGCTTTTATCTTGTAATTTTTACTGGCTGCTGAAATACCCACAAGCGTTTTTGTCTTGTGTGTGTTTTTAAACTATGTTCTGTGTTCTATTTGTTTTTAAAATCAGTTTAAAGCTGTACTAGCAGGGGGGAAAATAAGAGCTATCATTTCTTTGTATTTTAAAATTGCCTATATTAGGCTGAGTCCTGACCTGGATGGCTCAGGCTAGCCTGATCTCATCAATCTCAGAAGCTAAGCAGGGTCAGCCCTGATTAGTATTTGGATGGGAGACCACCAAGGAATACCAGGATTGCTGTGCAGAGGAAGGCACTGGCAAACCACCTCTGTTAAGTCTCCTGCCATGAAAACCCCAAAAGGGGTCGCCATAAGTCGGCTGCGACTTGACGGCACTTTACACACATATTAGGCTGAAGAGCAGATTGAATATTTTAAGTATTTTTATAACATCCGTAAATGACTGCTTGGGGGAGGGTGCTGATATTACAGAAGTTAGCAAATTTTCTAGGCAAAAAATTATTACTTGAAAGGTATCAACACAAATTTATTAAGACCATCAATTGCTGTCCTGCAATAATGTTGCCATAACTTGAATTTGTTTGGTTTTGTAGAATTGCTGTTGGTTTTTGTAAAACTATTGTGATTCTACTACATACATAAACAAATTACAACCAACTGAAATTAACCCAATATTCATTTTTTAAAACAATACATTACAAGTCTTTATTTGATTTCAATTACTTTACTGCGAACAACCAAGTTAGACCAAATTAAGTATTAGATTGAAGTGACAGTTTGATGGAAAAAACAGGTACAAAACAAGAGTGAGGTAACAGGACAACTCTCAGCTTAAGTATTTGCTTCATAGTTTATCCACTAAAGGCTCTGCAGCCAAAACTGGTTTTAAAAATCAACATCATAACTGTGGAAATGATGTATAGGAGATAGAAGACTCAGAAGAAGTCCTTGGTTAGGCCCCCTCAATGGTCAGCTCACCGGAGTCTTCATCATTCCCCTGTAATCTTCTCATGCCAGAGTATATTTCATGTGCTATTAAGTTACGCAAATCAAGCCAAGTTATTCAAGTTTGGGTGGCCACACAATAAAGTTACCTCTGGTTTATGACAGTGTATTATACATATTCGCATCACTGTAACTGGTACGAATAAAATTCTTAAATGATAATCCTGCAGCAAGAGATTATTTAAAAAAATAGTTTCTCCTTACTCATTTTGTTTAAAATCTAGTGTATCCTAAAGTTTATCCACATTTACACTCCTTCCTTGAACATCCAGAGCAGGAGATCCTGTGATTTGCACAATGAGCTCTCCTTTGCATATTTCGTAAATAGTGCCAATATCGAAGAGACCTTATATATATATGGGAATTCCCTCTTTCCTCCTTGGGATGTTGCCACTGAGCTTGAAGCCTGTTCACAGTATTGTCATGTGTAGAGGAGGGGCATAGGTGAACAGGCCTCTGAGAGAGAGAGTATTGATGAGGTTTTTGTGATTAACCCACCTGAATTTCATGCCTACATTCTGCTCAGGCATGTTAAGACTGTCCCTAACCTTGTCCCTTTACTACTTCAGACCTAAACGTATGTGCCTGTATACAGACTGATTTTTAAAGAAACCTTTTGTTAAATAAGCGTTCATACACATTTCAAGCCATGTTCAGTAGGCTTACTTTTTGGCAATAGTCCTAGTACTTGGGAAATTAGCACTAGGCAGAATTTTCAGATGTTATCAATTGTACTACCTTTTCAAAAAGCATATGAAACTGGATCTTCTTGGATGTCATGCATTATAACAATGGTTGCCTTAAGGTAACTTGCTGAATCTTATATTCTAAGATTCTTAAACCTCATTTATTCCAAACATTTTATCCCTCAACTGATTAATATGTGAGAGAAGCTACTACAGCTCACCGGTGCAAGCAGGATGAACCGTTGATCTAATTCACCTTAACACATTCTCCATTTAGCAAAGCAGAAAAGTTTGCCAAATGCGATGGAAGGTTAACATTCATTTTTATATATCTCTATACAGGTATGTACATATTCACAAATCCATTCTATTAAAAGGTAGCTAAATACAGAATTTTTGAACAGAATATTTAAATCTTAATTAACTTTAAAAAAACATACAAAATGCATAATGTGACATCTATGACTTTGGCAAATTTAAAATGGCCAAAATGGAAGTTATATGTACATACAGGACTCAAAGCCAGCAGGGAGAATAACATATTAGCCCCACAATTCCTCTGTTCTTCCAAATTTGTAGATTAGAGTACTGTAAAGACAGAAGTTTAGATATGTAAGTATTCTTTTCCCTCCCCCTGTTGTATCTCTACCAATTGTCTGTGCTATATCTCAAAATTCAGGACACAGAACCAGGGATCTCTACACAGAAAGCTTGTTACCTATTTTCTTTCCTTTTCATATTGGCATCCCCGTACAACCTTGGTCTTAAAAAACCTGTAATATCACTGCAACATTTTCAAATGTTATTGTGAACTGCTTTAACTGGGATGTTCAACGGTTAAGGGGATGGGAGGAACCCTATACATAGTTCTTAGTTTCAGCACTTCATGTGAATATCCTTTGTTCTATATGTTTGAACCAAGTTATCAATTCGCACAGATTTTTGTTCAGACAACCATGTGTGAAGAGCCAACAGATTACAAAAGACTAGCAGGCACTTAGTGCCTCAAACTCAGACATCTTTATTGTATTCATATTATAAACATTATTTAATATATTAATCACTTGTAAGTTATTTTGAGAATTTCTCAGCTTTAGAAAATCAAGGCATTATAGATAAACATTACTATTAACAGCTTCTGGTAGAATGACTGTCATGCTCCTCTGGATGATGGTGCCTACAGATAACATGATGCCTTTGCAAGATTGCACTGGAATAGTTGTGAGTACAGTTATCCTCCTCATGTGTGTACAGGCCCCAGCATTTTTTATGACTGGACTGAAAAATGCACTTGGGCTTTATTTTCACATCATTGTCATACTGACTAAAGACTCAGTTCAAAGTGAAACCATGATTTTAGCTTAGTTTGCAAAATCAATATAACATGTCAGATCATAGTTAAGATTATCGGCAATTTATATACCCACTTCAAACAACAGTTTCACATCATGATGTCGCTGTCCCTAAATAGCTAGATAGTGGAGTGGCTTGTGTTCAGAAAATCACATCAACCATGATTTAAGTAAGCCAAGGTTTTATGTGAATCGAGCCTAGAATTCCAGAAACTTTAACATCTGCAGAATTAGTACAATTATCCAACTTTTAGATGTGTTACTTACCTAAAAAATATCAACGCATTTTGGAAAAACACTGCTAATCCTGGATAGACATTAAGATCTACAAAGTAAAGACAAATGTTCAAATCTTCTCCATACTAAATTTCTAGTTGAGCTATGAAACAGTATTTTTTTAAAAAAGACACTGGGTGAAGATGATTGCTTCCCACTCTATGACTGGGGAGGGGGTATTCAAATATCCAAACTGTGTCCAGATCTCAAAGAGGCATCTTATATCCCTTTCTACCCTCTCCCTGCACAGATGAAGAGTCAAGTGAACAGAGCTATAAAAGGTAAAGGTCCTCTGTGCAAGCACTGGGTCATTCCTGACCCATGGGGTGAAGTCACATCCCGACATTTACTAGGCAGACTTTGTTTACAGGGTGGTTTGCCAGTGCCTTCCCCAGTCATCTTTCCTTTACCCCCAGCAAGCTGGGTACTCCACATGGGGTAACATCCCCAGATAAAAGTGGAGGGCAGATCATAAATACGGCAAATCTTTCCCTTTCTACATTCCATGAACATGGAAAGATATGTAAGGGTCCAGGCCAAGATTTCTTCCAGAAAAGTAGTATCTGATTAGGGCCCCAGCTATATATTTCTGGTGGGTTGTGCTCAGTAACTCATTAACAGTAAGGTATTAATCTACTATGAGCCCCGTGGCACAGAGTGGTAAGCTGCAGTACTGCAGTCAAAAGCTCTGCTCACGACCTGAGTTCGAACCCAACAGAAGTCGGGTTCAAGTAGCCGGCTCAAGGTCGACTCAGCCTTCCATCCTTTCAAGGTCGGTAAAATGAGTACCCAGCTTGCTGGGGGGAAAGTGTAGATGACTGGGGAAGGAAACGGCAAACAACCCCATAAACAAAGTCTGCCTAGTAAACGTCGGGATGTGATGTCACCCCATGGGTCAGGAATGACATGGTGCTTGCACAGGGGACTACCTTTACCTTTATTAATCTACTAGTTGTCTGATAACATAGTATCAATATGTCTAGCAAAAAGAGGGCTGTAATCCCAATAATGCTTACCTAGCAATTCAGTATAATCAATGGAAGTTGCAAATATGCGTTTAGAACCAGTGATAAAAGTATGTACTTAAACACTTGTGCTGTCAGCATATGACTTTCACCCATTCAATATCTCTTTAATTGCAAGATATTGGAAGAAAATTATGCACTGTATAATAAGTACAGAATTTGTCAAAGAAACTGAATCACAACAACAGTAGATGACAAGCATAGGGCCACAAGGGAAGGAAACTGTACTTCCTCCAAGCCCCACACTCTTCCCCATGGGTTTGTTCCTTGCTCCCCCTTCCTACTGGCTCAACTAGAAAGTTAACTTTCCCCAACTTTGCCTTGTGCATTGGGGAATTCGCTTTAGGATCCAGTGCCTTCTGCCAATCGTAAGACCACCTACCTGGTCCTCAATACTTAGAAGACGGTACTAAATCCAATATCTTGCAACAAAATGCACAGAGGAAGTATTCCCTTGGCAATTCAAAACAGTAAATGAGATCTTACAAGGTCTTACGCAATCTCAGTTGGCAAGGAATTCCAGGGTTCCTCAGATTTCCTTGATAAGCAGGATTCAGCCAGTCATCCAACACTGGCATTCCCACGACTGGGTTTTTGTAATGCATTGTACAAGAGGCTGCCTTTAAAGATGGTTCAGCTGATGTGCAGTTATGCAACTTGGCTATTGTCAAAAGAACATATTCCTATTTTGGCATAGCTTCACTGGCTACTTTTAGCTTCCAAGCTCAACTGAAGGGCTGGTTATTACTTTTAATTTTTGATATACTCTGATATATCTCAGAGAGCACCTTCTCCTACATGAGTCTGACCATCCACTTTAAATCATCCACTTTGGCTATCAAGGCACAAATTAGGTCCTCTTCAGTGCCATTTTATGAAATAGCCTTCCAAGAGAAGTCTGCCCAACTACCTTGTCCTCTGCTCTTGGTATTTGGTAAAAGGTTTTGATTTACTAGTCCTTTAAATTATTCTTGTTTGGTATCTACTACTTTTATTTAAGCTATATTATGACTGCTTTATATTGCATTTGAATTTTGATTATCCTGTATACTACACTACTTCAGGCAATTTCTAATGGAAAGGTGCCCGTAAATGTTGAAAACATTTTCCACTCTGGTCCTTTATGTATAGGTACTTTGACTCACGTTCACCCCTTACAAGTCAACTGGCAATCCTGGCTCCCATTATCTTCAATGGGCCTTCCAGCCTCTCCCATTGTTTCCAGTGGGCAATCCTGTCATTCCTTTCAGTACATGCAGACTACAGGCAACTACAAAGCAGGGTTTTCAAGGGGCAGGGACTCAGACGTCCCAAATTTGTGCTGGTGATTCTGCATTACAAAAACCTACTCCTGATACTCCAGGACATTTTTTGGCACAAGCAACCACCATGAATAGGATTTTGAGAATTCAGATCAGAATAGTATGGGTCAAGTGAGTGTCGAACCCAAAGTAAAATTCCCATGCATAAAAGCCCTCTAAGTACTTGTAAGTACCATGCTTTCTAGTGAGCAATTTAAGCAGATTTAATTACCTTCCACAGAAAGCAAATTAAGTATGCACTTAATATTCACTGGAAAAATGTCATTTCTACTTACAGGATTTTTATCCTGCCCATCTACCAGGAACCTCAGGGCAGCATTCATGGTCCACCTTATTTTGTCCTAACAACTCAGCTAGGCTAAACACACACAACTGGAACAAGGTTGTGGCAGAGAGAAATTTAAACTTGGTTCTTCCACTACTAGCCCACAATTTGGTTGTGACCACAGTTTTTTCTCTTTCTTAAAAAGGAACAAGGGGTAAAACTTACTTCGGGTAACATATGCTCCAAAAAGGATCCACATGGAAGCAATAAGTGAGCCAAACATCAACATAAAGCCAATGAAGAGCCAAACACGAGCACCTGGGAGAAAAACAAGTCAGGAACTGAGAAGCTCGTTCACAGAATGTAGATTCCTTCCCCTGGAGTTTCCTGAGGGGAGCTGAATTAAGAATAGCATGGGATGTGCTGGCCGAGTTGCAGACAGGGAGAAGAGATTCCAGCTAGAGCTGCACTGACATCTCATGCCCTTCCCAAGGATACCCTGTCCCTAAGGGGCATCTCCAGTAAAAATGGGGAAGCAGCAAAGATCATCCTGTGTTCTAATCACTGTTCTTAGGATCTAAGTGAGTAAGAGGAGGCCAGTACAAAGCAGCATCACTAATTATATTTCAGTATCCACTAGCTTTCATCAGGACACATCTTCAAAGGGTACTGTACTTCCAAACGCCAAATCATGAGAAATTCCAGGAAAGTGAATTTGTAACATTATGCAGGAAAACTGGAATATAAATCACAGGGAGATATGCCTCAGTCTAGGTTTTTCTGACCTCAAAAACTCGAAGACTTTGTTTTGTAAGGGTTATGAGGTGGGTATTAGCACACACTCCACTGGCAATGCCAGGGCAGCATATAGTGAAAAGATTATTCATTTTGATTAAATAAGCTCTTCACTTTAGGAGTGTCACCATCTTTCAATCTAACCTGCTTCATATGATTGTTGTCGAGAATAAACTAGGAAAAGCTACCTTGAACCACACAAAGGAAGGGAAAATAAAATTGTTATACACCAAGCAGCTTTCCAGATGTCCACCAATTAAACGTTTACCTCTTATTTGGTGAGATTTCAGAGTTAAATTTATATTCACAAAGCTAGATACTACTAAAAATAATTAACAATAATGTTTATCGCCTCCTTGTATGAGGAGATTCTAACACCATCCCATCTACAAACACCACCTGGAAAATATTATGTACTAGAGCAGCAGTTTTGTTATGATCCATCCTAAAGAGTTCTTTGCTTGCAAAGCACATATTGTGATCAGGATGTAAATGTAAATTTATATACACAATTGATTCAGATAAACAGGAGCAGCTTTACCTGTTCTTCCTAAACATCCATCACTGTAACTATCGCCTCTCACTTGAGCATTTGATACAGCATTTATCCTACAACAGGAAAAAGAAAACTTGATCAATAGCTTGGATTGCTCTTTAGTTAAAAGATTTAAAAAATCCTACAGGCAATCTGTACTGCATTATTTATAATCTGAAACAAATTCAATAAATAATCAGTGAAGATGGCATGACATCTTTGAAGAGCTGAACTCCACTATGAAAAGGAGTAACGAAAGTTTTGCAGTGCGGTTTATTAAAGTTTTTACATTTTAAGACAATCAAGGTTGCACTTACCTGTAATTGTTCATAGAGTGTGTTATCCGCAGGCACACATGGAATTGTGCAGGTCAGCCGCAGAGACAGGATTTCCAAGCTTCTAGAGAGTTCTGCCTCTGGAATGCTCCCCCTCCCCCTTGAGCTGCAGCCAGAGCTTTTCCCACCCAATCAGACATATAACAGGTGGGGAAAGAGGTCCTCCCCCAATTCTCCGTTTGCTGCCGTGGAGCAGTTGACGGTCCTGGCAAAAGTCTGGCAGCCCACAGAAGGGAAAGGAGGGAGGGATAGAAGACACTTGATGAACAACAGTGCAACCTTGTATTCATCTTTGTGTCTTCTGTGCAGTCCCACATGGAAGAAAGAACCCAACTGTCATTAACTCTCACTGGACAGCAAAATGCTAGCACTAAACTGAAGATGGGGGCCTAGTAATGTGTGAGGCCTGACCTGTTTGTGGGGGGGGGGAAAGGTAAAATAATGTTATGTAGAAATATATTTATTTTAGGGCACTTATATCAGGGTTAAAAAGATTAAAAATGATTGCACAGTAGCAACTATTAAGGTTGATAAACTACAAACCATATGCATTTCGGCCAACTGGCCTTCATCAGTGGTCATAATAACGATCGGATTGTTATCACTCTAACTTATAACAGTGTGTGTACCAAAATTAAGAGCATCATACAAAAACATTGGCATCTGTTATCAAACATTCCTAGATGTAGCTCTTCCCACCCCCCTCTTTTCATATAAACGATCCAGAAACCTCCAAGACATTCTGGTGAGTAGCACTCTAAAAGATCCAACCACTAGGAAAAATACTACAGATGGGAAGGATTTGCCACAAGGGAATTTCCCATGTGGACACTGCTGTGTGCCCCTATTCTGTTAAAAGAAAGACCTTCCACAATTCTATTGGGGACAGAATCTTTTACATCAACGGATTCGTTAATTGCAATTCTGGTGGCATAATGTATGTGGTACAATGTCCTTGCAACCTTATCTATGAACTTATGTCATCAAGATGCGTATTTGTGAGCATAGGAGCTGTATCAGAACGAAAAAGAGGTCAGTACCTCTTGTTCAGCACTTCGTTACCTTTGCTCACACTGATAAGGACCTTCGCTTCTGGACTGTTGAACAAGTGCCAGCAACGTCTCATTTACAGCAGAGACTTTTAAGGAAAAGAGAAATGTTTTGGATTTACACTTTGTGAACTCTGGCTCCCAACGGCTTGAATGAAGATATGGATTGGCTTTGTCTGTAATGGTTAACATGTTTCTATTTCTAGCTATGTTGTATTGCATCCGATAACCTTGGCTACTGTTAACAGGAGCGTTCTTACGAGCCTTCTCCTACTTAGAGGAGCATCATTCCAATTAGTGACAGGTCGCGATGAGTCTTCGAGATTACATCATTCTACTCACACTACTTAGAACAGTTTAGGATCACCAGCTTTATCAGGTTGATACTAGCAGCACACTCTGTATGGGAGACTAATACAGCCCAGGTATGTAGATCATACATTTGTACATTTAATATAAAAATTGTCTTAGATAAATATTGAATTAGGTATGCCAACCCACTATTTGACCTTGTTTTACAGAGTAGAACAACTTGCAGGTATTCCACCTTAATGGGCTTTCAAATTTGAAAATTTATATGTAAGTAACCCAAATACCTCTATTAAGAATCACAAAATTTGCTGATATTGAATTGAGACATTAACCATTATCTTTTATTCTTTTCAGACTCCCTAAACACATACCTGGGCTTTTATAAATCTGTTTATATATTGTGATACATTTGTATATTGTTTGTGTGTGCATTATATGGGATTTTATCTGACCACTGATGAAGGCCAGTTGGCCAAAATGCGTATGGTGTGTGGTTTAAGTTTATCAACCTTAATAGTTGGTATTGTGCTTTGTTTTATCATGTTTAATTTTTTAACCCTGATATAAGCGCCCTAAAATAAATATATTTCTACATAACATTATTTTATCTTTCTCCACCCAACCTTTGGGTATCCAGCTTTTGGTTTTTCAGGTTGGGTCTCTCCCCCACTTTTTTTTGTTTATTGACCCCTTGCTTTCCCTTCTGCTTGGTCTGAGCACTTCCTAATGGAATGTTGAATAAGACAGACAGAAAGACCCTTGGTGACTAGAGGGAACAAATTTATGCCCTACAGCATGAAGCCGTTTGCCCTGCAGGCGTCACCACACTCTTCTCTGCCCTACTACCAGGAGCAGCCTTTCAGCCCCCCAGTGGCTTGGAGTTCCCCGTCCCAGTATCATCACCCCAAGCCCACACCAACAGCATTGAGCTGGTGTGAGAGATTTGCAACCGGTGCCCTATAGCGACGAGAAAGGGAAGGACAGCGAAGGCTGGGCCAAACCGGGTTCAGTGAAATCAGCCGATTCCTCGGACTCCGGGTTGTACGAAGCTGAGTGTATTGCTGGATGTCTCCCTACATCTCCAGTGCTGAAAGTTCACCCCACATCCGCAATGCAGACCTCTATGACAAAGAAGCCAGCGATGCCGGTTATTGTGACTTCTATGGGAACTGAAGGGGAGCAGACACACATGAGCACAAGGAGCTTGCTCCCAGTGTGTCTGGCCAAGCATAATCATTGCCTCTTTCCTCCCCTTTTTATTTGCCAGCAAAGTGCCAAAAGACCCTTGTGAAAATATTGCACAAGGGTCTTTTGGCACTGGTCAAAAGGTCTGTGAACCACTAGACCAGTTCCTCAGATGCATGAAACCTCAAATAAAGCTCAGGCTCAAATAAAAATCTGTTAGTCTTGAAGGTGTCCCAAGACTCCTGTTTATTTCCCCTACAACAGTTTGCTATTTGAGACAATTTACAAGCAGCTGTTATTCTGAAGTATGGAATTTACTTGCATATACCGGTACTTACATGAAAAAAGCTAACGTGGAAAACACCCCACAAGTATGGAACGCATGGTTCATCTCTTCTGGCTTATGATAAACTACAGCTGCATCTATCATTATCCACCAACCTGTAAAAAACTGCGAGACAAGTGACCATTAAGCCATATTAGAAATCTACACATAGGCAACCTATATAATTCAATCCGCTTCTCTATCCTATTAGTTTTGGGATTCACCCTCTCACCCCCAAGACAGAAATCAAGCTTCTAAGCTTATATAGGTAATGTGCTGTGTTTGGACCTAGGGGATCCTTCCAGCTTCTTGGCATTACTGGAGGCAAAAAAAAAAAAAAAAAAGGTAAAGTGTGGGGTAGAAATAAAATAAAAAAATAGATATTACCAGTGTAACTCAGTTCCACAGGGCATGTAAGATGGAGATGTTCCACCAGGCATATGGTTGAGGACAGCGACGGTTATATGGACTGGCTGGCCTCCCTGCCCCTTTGTCCTTTTCCTGTCCTCCCTTCCCCACACTCTTCATTTTATCCTTGCCTTTTCCTGTTTGTCCTCCGTCCCAGTTTATCAGTGTCTCCTCCAGCTGTGCCAGTGGGCCTTGGAGGTGAAGGGCCATTCTGATTAACATTTGGTAAACCTCCTTGACAAAAACTTCCCATAGGAGCCGGTCATTGAGAGAGGGCACCATCTCTATTAATGAGGGGTTGTTTTTAAGCTTTTATTGTATGTTTTAAATACTGTTTATGTGTTCTGTGCTTATTGTATTTATTGCTGGAAGCTGCCCTAAGCCCGACAGTGCAGGGGAGGGCGGGGTATAAATTGAATAATAAATAAATATATTCTGAATTTTTGTGAGACAGATTCCTTCCAAGACAGAACTGCGAGAGTGATCTGTTATGGATGAGCTCAAAGTGGAGGCAACAGTGCAGCATAGACCAAAAAGATGCCACAGGCAGTGAAACAGCCTTTTCAAGGCTTCTCAACTCATCTCTCCTCCTCTCCTGCAAACTGCGTTTAACAGCCAAACTAGATGCGACTCACGAGATCCATTGTTAAAAAAAGCTAAACAAAGATAGATGCAGGACAGATGAATTAGCTGCAAATATAACAAATAAAGGACAACACATTATCCTTTTTGGACATCATTCCTTCTAATCAGGGTTATATCTATTTTGGCCTTGAAAGTGGACAGCTGTACTCCCTTGGCGTTTTATGTAAACAGACCCTTTCTATGACAAGATAGAAAACACAGATTTTTAATATCTTTTACCTGTTTTTTTATATTCTTGTTAATGGTTAATATTTATTAAAGTCACAATAAAGGAACAAGATTCTCACAAAAACTTATCATCCTAAACAATATTCCTCATCAGTTAATGAATTGCGTTGGCCTGTAGACTACTACTACACTCGGCAAAACGTGAAACTTTCTTCTACCAGTGGAAGAGCCACTTAAGTTCCAAACTTTGCTGAGTAGAGTAGCAGGCTTGAGTCCTTTTAATTAGCTCTGCACCCACTAGCTAGTCTCTGCTGTGGATTGTGCTTCCTCTTCCACTAAGATGTCTGTTCACACAAGATCAATGATTTTCCATTCGTCCCTGTGCAAATGGAAGTTTTAACAGAAGAGGAAGCTCATACTGCAGCTGAGACGATCCAGCACACAGAGAACTCATCTCCAGGATCCAAGCTGAAGTATAAAGGCCTTTATCCAAATCCACAGTGGCTCCATGTGTCACTCAGGAATTCAACATTCATTTTAGGAAAGCGGTCACCACTTTTGTCACTTGTATCCAGTGTGCCAGGAACAGTGCTGAACTGTCATGGCATTATGCTCATCTAGCAAGCCTGTGCTCAGAGTTCTAGATCACTTCCAGTTTTCAAGAGAAGAAACACCAGTGAGAAATTTATTTGTATGTGGCCACAGGCCTTCACAAAACATCATCCACAAAGTAATAGAGAAGAAACACAACATCTTCCTCCATTATTCATGCCAGGCAATTATCAGCATTACAGTTACCAGAAGCTGAAGAGGTCAATCCCAGGCTGGCAGAACCTGCCACAAATATCTGAAGAAGTGAGCTGTGACTCATGAAAACTCATCCCCTGCCAGAAATTGTGTTAGTCTTTAAGGGGCTACTGGACTCTTGCTGTTTTTTACTGCCACAAATATATATATCAGTCATAATGCACATGGATCATAATTTGCACTTTATTTCTTATATTTGTGTTGACAGAGCCATTTCTTATCTTAGTTGTATGAGCCATTATAGAGTCTGCGATGTGGACATTTTTTGTTATTTGTGAGAGCTTCCCACTTCTTAATGGCAACATTTCCCAGCTCAAGTTACAGGCATTCTTATATTGGCTTTGGGCCACTTGAACTTCTAGCTGGTTATCTTACAAGCTTGCCCTTTAGCATATGTCCATCCGGAGTTTATTTCTGGGCCAACACGGCCAACAACTGCACTTAGAAAGTGGCCCAAGGCAACAATGCCTATGACTTATTTATTATCCAAAGAGCTGGTATAAACATTTATAAAAGTGGATGTTTGCCAGATATTAATCATTCACAATGCTTAGTAGGGATGAAATATTGCTTCACAGCAAACTGATCTAGCATATTTTGTTGGTCTTACCAGAATTCCAGCTACCACAGAAGCAACTGTATTCCTTCGTTCACTCCAATCAATACACTCACATTCAGGCCATCTGAAATTGTCTAGGAAGCCTGCCATTTTTAATATTGCGTTTCACTTCTTAAACAGAGTATTTACATCAGATTTTCACAAGCCTCCAAGTCCTAAGAGGAGAGGGGGGAAAGTGGGAAGAGTCAAAGGTATCAGCAGGGTTATTTTCATGTTACATGTTCAGGATCAGAGTAAAAAACTCACCTTAAAACTCTCTCTTGGGTTACACATTAGTTTTTATATTCAAGGCTAAATTATTAGGACACAATATGGAAACCTATATAATTTCACTCACTGGACAAACAGCAGCTGTTGACTTGCCCGGCACTCTTATCCACTGCCCTCTAACCATCACTTTACTTTAAACATCTGGCAATGATATTAAGTATCACTTCACTTTAAACATCTTTAATCAGAAATAAACTAAATAAATCGTATGAAATCAGAGTAACAGTAGAAGCCTGCTTTTCAGTCCCAGCAAGTCCAGCATAAAACCCAAAATAATAATATAAACTGAAGATGATACATTATACAATATGTACATAATGTATACATTTAAAAAATCACACAGAACTGCAGTAAATACACTGGATAGATTTGATATTTATGATACTGAAGCAATACAGACATCGTTCAAGACATGAAAAATCTGAAATAAAGTTTCAGGAACACTTCTGGATGGCGACAACTAATACCAGTGTCTAAAAATGATATGTGGAATAAACTAGGGTCATAGCCCTACCAGAAAGGAACAACCTTGAACTCAATGGGACAAACAAATCTTAGGATTGGGCTCCAAGGATACTGGGGCAGCCCATTCCTGAGGGGAGGGGCTACGCTGGTGGCGGTGGCACCGCCAAAGGAGGATTCGGCCCTCCCACCAAAGGCAGAAAGCTGCCCTTACTTGCAAGCCCCGTGGATCCGCTCCATAGCGTTCCATGGGGCTACGCCAACCTAAAAAAGTGGCGTAAATACAAGTAAGGGCAAAGGGGGCGTTCCCAAACTGAAAGGGGGTAAGGAGGCTGTCTAAAGGTGGCTCTGCCCCTGGAACGCCCCCAGGATGCTGGTGCATGGATGTGCGCTGTCAGGACGCTGGCAGGAGGCTGAGCCGGCGTTCTGGGGCAACGCTGCCGTCGGCAGCATCTGCACCCCAACACCGGCATCCATACTGATTGTGGCGGTGCAAGTGGGCCAGGCGCCAGCGCAGGCCCTTCCACACCTCCTAACTACTTTTGCCCTCCCAGGTCACGAATGGGCTGTAAGCCACTTTGCTAGTTTTATTTTTGGAAGCTGAAGGGAGAATTTGTTCACTAGAATGTATTTAGAAAGTGCCAGCTCTCCAGAAACATGTCATTAATGCAAGATTTTTCTTTCTTTTCTGTAAAGAGCCTTCCTCAAATCTAGTGCCAACTAGAAGGCTTCTCTTTGGTTAAACCTAATCATACAGCCCACAGAAACTCTGTATTCGAATAGACCGCAAATAGTAAACGGATGATCTAAAAATATAAAATTAGAAGAAGAAGCAGCAGTAATTCATTTTTTTCTTAACAGCCGATGTTCCCAGTATTTTACACACGATCAGAACATGACAAACTAAAAATCCTGGAACACTATCTACAACAAGCCTCCCATGTGAATCTTACCCAAAACAAATAACTGCACAAATGAAGATCTAAGGGAAACTGTCAAACAAATTTTTTTTGGGTTGACGTGCATAGTCAAAACATCTACCACATAAGCCATTCCCAAACAACAGTCTGTGGGAGCAAGAGAGCTAAATTCATCATCAGGCTACTAGAAATATTATAATTTGTAAAGTTGTGCTGAAAAGTTATAGCTTTTGCTGAGCTAAAACCTTAACCCTGAAAATCTTGTTGGTCTCTAGGGTGCTACTATATTCAAATCTAACTCTTACTGCAGACCAACCGGGCTACCCTCTGAAAACTTTTTTTTTAACTTGGCACGAGCACTCTTCATAATAAAACTGCCCAATCACATGCCAGTACCTGAGTGCTCAGGCCAAAAAATTTTTGTTGTTGTTTTTACTTGCAGCCACCTTTTAATATGTACCAAAATGTATGTTGGTTTTTTGTTTGTTTGTTTGTTTTTAGGGCCACATTGCTCAGGTCCCAGAAGCCAAAAAAATCTTGGTGGATATCCTCAATAAAAAGCAGATGATCAGTGACGATCTATTCATGCATGATCAATGCACATAGAGACATGCTGCACACTGGTTACAAATACCTTAAGGAAGAGATCATAAGACTATGACCTAAAGAGGCTCATGAGGACAAGAGTCTCTTCAAGCCTTCCCAGAATTAATAAGGTAAAGAATGACAGCTGAGCTGTTGAGAATCACTGATCCTGGATTTAGGAACAGAAACTAAAAGTGAAAAGAAGATGCAATTCTTTAAAAAGCAATACTTAGAAACAATCAAGCCTCTGAAAAATACAATGGGTACACTGGGGGCCTCAGTACAACAAGCAAAACACCCAACCTCCACTTTTGACTAGTGCAACACAGATTGAGATAGAGCAGGTATTTCACTAGCAACCAAACTCCCTTAATACAACTTTAGAACATTGAACTCTTTTATTAAAGATTTAATAAATGTTGTTGCATGCTGCCGAGGCTCCGTTCAGATAATAATCTGTGCCAGCACCCAGAGAAAACTTTAGTCTCCAAGCATAGTGCGTCGTTCCACAAGCAGAACCGGTTTAACTAGATTTTAAAAGATGCAGAATGGTGCAATTCCTGTGTGAAATTAAGGGGAAGGCTGCAAGGATGGGATGTACTCACAAGCCAGATATTGTTGCCCTAGTATTCTCACTACGGTACTCATCCCAAAACCAGGTTTCGCCCCACCCAAAAATCACAGAAGCAAGTGTAGGTGCGTCCCTGCAAACAGAAAATCCCATCCTTGAGAGTGAACTATAATGGGAGAACTTGTGTGTGTGAATGAAAGTCCTCCAAAATGTCCTATCTTTGTCAGCCTTGCTCAGGTCTTGCAAATTGACGGCTGTGGCTTCCTTTATTGAGTCAATCCATCTCTTGTTGGGTCTTCCTCTTTTCCTGCTGCCCTCCACTTTTCCTATCATGACGGTCTTTTCCAGTGACTCTTGTCGTCTCATGACGTGACCAAAGTACAATAGCCTCAGTTTAGTCATTTTAGCTTCTAGGGTCAGTTCAGGCCTGATTTGATCTAGAACCCCCTGATTTGTTTTTTTGGCCGTCCACGGACTCCGTAACACTCTCCTCCAACACCACATTTCAAAGGAATCTATTGTCTTCCTATCCGCTTTCTTCACTGTCCAGCTTTCACACCCATCCTTAAACTTAAACTCCTCTTTCTATAAAGACGGGTGGGACACCCTGGCCGTTTATGCACGGGAGGTTTTGCCTTGGATTTGCTGCTCCGCAGATGCACATTTTCCCCTCCCAAATTCTCAAAACTCTGCATGGGGGCTTATTGTTAGGTTTTGAGAACTCAGATAGGAAAAAAATGTGCATCTCCAGGGCGGCGTACCCTCTCCCCTCCCCCGTGCATAAGTGTCCCCGGGGAGAGCGAGATCGTTCATGCTTGTTAGTTCTCTCTAAGGGAGGATAAGTACCCTGCCAAAAGCCCTCCTCGCCCTTTCACGGTCCCCGTGATCACACGAAGGTCAGCCTGCAAAGCCACTAAACGATCCCCCGCCCCGGGGCCCATTCAGCGGGAGGAAGCGTCTTTCTGCCCCACTAAAAGGCAAGCCCACCGGGAAACGCGGCGCTTCCCGCCGATGCTCAAAAAGGAAGTGGGGGCGCGGGGGGGGGGAGGGGGTGTCTAGCCCAACAGCTCGTGATAATGGGCGGGGCGGCGCTCGAGGCCAAGCCCCCCCTCCCTCGAAAGTCACCTCACAATTCCCCACAGAAACAAAACTAATGGGGGGGGGGGAATGCAAAGGAATATGCAAAAGGCAAATGCAAAGTGCTAAGGAATATGTTTATCCGCACCCTGACGGGTGCGGATAAACATATTCCTTTGCACTTTGCATTTGCCTTTTGCATATTCCTTTGCATATTCCTTTTCTTTGCCCGAATTATATTAATAAACAGCTTGCGTTAGATTAATAAACACCCGAACGGGTGCGGATAAACATATTCCTTTGCACTTTGTATTTGCATATTCCTTTGCACTTCGCATATTCCTTTTCTTTGCCCGAATTAGATCAACTTGATTAATAATTAGATTAATTAATTAAAAAAAATCTAATATTAATTAGATTAATAAACAGCTTGCGTTTATTGCACCCGAACGGGTGCGGGTAACCATATCCCTTCTCACTTCGCACTTGCCTTTCCTTGGCCCGAATTAAGATTAAATAAACAGCTTGCGTCAGCCTGAGAAACGGCACCGGCTGCCTCTCGCGGCCCCCCTCACCTGGACAGGGCCCCGCCGCTCCATCCGCCGCCTCAAGCTGGCTCGCTGGCTGCCTCCGCCCACCCCGGGGCTGCGTCAGGGGGAGCGACAGGAGCTCTGACCAGTCAGCGTCCGGCGCGGAGCTATCGCGTGGAAGGAGGGGGGGGAGGGAGGAGGGAGGAGGAAGGAGGGAGGGGGGGGCTGCTGCTGCCTAGGAGACCGCCGATTGGGCGGTTGCGGTGCGACGCAGGCTTGGGTTGGGAGGCGGGGGGCGTGGCGGGAGTGTCGCGCGGCCCCGCCCTCTCCGCGGTTTCCGTCGGTTGCTTTTTGGCGAGGGGCGGTTACCGGTTGGGCTGCTGCGCCTCAGGGGCGCGGAGTCCAAGGAGAAGGGAAACGTCCCCTGCGCTGGCGCTGGTCGAGGCCTAGCAATTAGATCGAGGCCTGCGCCGTTTTTGCACATCGCAACGCTTAATCATGCTTCACCAGACAAAAAAGACTGGATACAAAAGATGCTGGGATTGACTGAGATGGCGAAGCTGACAGCTTCGATAAACCAGAATGATAATGTACAATTTTTTTTGGGGGGGGGGGATGGGAGGCTTGGAGAACTTATTGTGAAAATCAATTTTCAATGGGACCGTTTAAAGGATACTCTTTGATCTAATCCCTTATCTATACTTTGTATTAATTTTATATTAGGTACCGATTTAATAATGTTGGATAGGATAAGGTTAATTAAAATAATACTGGGATTAGCTCCGTTAGCAAAAGTTTATACAATTTATTTTTAGATGGGAGAGGGGGAAGTCATTTTATTGTTAAATTAGTGATATTATTTGTTTTTATTACTACTACTGTTTTTAGTATTGGATATTGTTTCTGTGTTATGTTAAATGAAAAAAATAAAAATTATTAAAAAAAAAAAAAAGCTTAATCATGCTTCGTTTGCATTGTGTGTGTGTTAAGGGCAGTCAAGTCGCTTCCGACTCACAGCGACCCTATGAATCAAAGCCCTCCAAAATGTCCTCTCTTTTTGACAGCCTTGCTCAGGTCTTGCAAATGGAGCGCTGTGGCTTCCTTTATTGAGTCCATCCATCTCTTGATGGGTCTTCCTCTTTTCTTGCTGCCCTCAACTTTTCCTAGCATGACTGTCTTTTCCAGTGACTCTTTTCTTCTCTTAATGTGACCAAAATATGACAGCGTCAGTTTAGTCATTTTAGCTTCTAGGGTCAGTTCAGGCTTGATTTGATCTATAACCCACTGACTTGTTTTTATTTTTTTATTTTTTTTGCCGTTCATGGTATCCGTAACACTCTCCTCCAATACCACATTTGAATTAGATTAATAAAATAATTTATCGCACTTTGGGCACAAGTGATCTCTGTTAAATACTTTGCATGCATCATTCTCCTCATCAGTTGTAAACACTTGAGTGTTTCTTAAGAGCCCTTCTAAGGCCATGATTTCCTTGTATGCCGCACCTGTTTAATTCCCATCATGACACATATTGATAAGAATAATACCAGTTATGGACAATTGGTTCTTTCCCAGTGTTTCTACCATTCTTCCTCACTTGTGCTTTCTTCACCCACTCGTGTGCTCAGCTGCCTGTGAGAATTTACTTCCTTATTTCCAGAACCTTCAGAGATTATTGCAAAAACCTGGGAGGAAACCAGCTGTTGAAAATGACACAGGAATTACAGCATTTTTCCTATCCCTATTGGTACTATTCCTTCCAGCAAACTAGTCATACGACAATGTTGCAGAAATGGAACTAAAAAATCCCTCCAAACATTTAGTGCTTTGCAACACTACTTTCTATTCAATAAATGTGTGGTGTTACACATTTTTGAACAAGATTGCATTTTGCAAGCATTCAAACCATAGTACTTTGTATTAGAGAAAATGTGGCCAATCCCAACAGTGGCTAACTGACTGTGAAAGATATCTACTAGCAATACTTGGAGGGAGAATAACAAAAAGAACACTACCTTTCCAATTTCTGATGTTATAAGTCTATTGTCAATGTGTTTTGCGAAAAGGACTTTGGGCTTAATTTGTCTTAGCATGATGTCAGGAGAGGGGTTCCCTGGGGGTTCCCTGTTTGTTCAAAACCCTGGAAAAATGTTGCCATGCTATTTCAAAAGATGTACTCAGTTGTCATCTATGCTTTCTCTCATCTCTACATCATTTTATTCTAGTGCTGTTTTTCTTTAATATGCAGCATGTAAATAGGTTTAACATTATTGTGACTCCGCACGGGCTTTTTGCTCCAGTTTTAAGGTTGTCAACAAGCCTGGATAAATATGTCCTGTTCCTTTAATCGAGAACATCTTTTTCCTCCAGGCAGTTGGCAACCCTATTCAACATATGTTAACACTGATTTTAAAAATGGGGTCGAGGAGAACTTGGAAATTAAAAACCAATTAGCCTAATGCCTGTCCCAAGTAAATTAGTTGAAACCATTATTAAGTACATAGAAGAACAAAGCCTGCTGAAAGAAAATTAGCATGGCTTCTGCAAAGGGAAGTCCTGCCTCACCAGCCTTTGGGAGCTCTTTGAAAAAGTGAACAAGCATGTAGATAATGTTGGTCCAATAGACCAGGGGTCCCCAAAAGAAACTTTCTTGTGCCCGCCACACTTGCTCAGAATGTGGCAGATTTGACCGTGTTTGTTTTAGCATGTGGATTTTGACTGGGTGTTTGTTTTAGCACAAGGAAGAGAGCTTCTCTCTGCCCTGCTGACCTGACTCAAGTAACTTTTATTTGCTACAGCCTTAACTGCTCCCTTTTTGGGTGGCTTTGTCATTCCTGCAGTTGTTGATGCTCACACTTTCCCCTTCCTCCCAAATGCTATTTGATATGGGATCATTTCTTTCACCTCCTGGCCTGGCTGGCTTGGGCGGTTCCTCCCAAGCTAACTAGCCATCTCCTCCCAGCCTCTGGTCCTCTATCCCTTCTCAGCAACAGCATGTGAGAGAAGTAGGAAGGCTCCTACTTAGGAGAGGGGACAAGAAACTGCACATTTAATATTTTTCTGTTTCTATGCTTCTCAAAATGAATGGGGAACCTAGCAAAAAAAACCAGGACCAACTTTTTCAACTCCGACTGGGAAGAATGATACCATTTTGTGGATGTGAAAGGCAAAGCTGTGGGTTTGTTGTGCTCTTCAGCTGTTGCAATCCCCAAAAAGCACAACATTAAAAGATACATTAGATTTATGCATGGGTACTTGGACTAACGTTCGGCCCGTCTGACTCGGTTGTTCCTTGGAGTTATGCATGAGTTTTCCGTCCATTGGAGATGACCTCACTGCCAGCCCTGGCAACGTCTGGGTCTTCCCATTCCTCTGTTAACCCGACTCTTCCATCCTCCCTGAGCAAAGCCCAGGTGAAACCCCCATGCATAAGGCAGGACACCTAAGCTTGCTTTCTCTCACAACCAATTACAAAGCAGCATGTCCAGAGGTGGGGATTGAAATATTTCCTGCTTCCTTGGAGCTCTTTCTGAGCAGAAGAAAATCTTTTTAAAACTGAGGCTTGGATTTCTCTCCCCCATCCCTTTTCAGATAGCGCCGTTTTTTATGTTGTTGTACTTAAAATGCTTTTTTATGTGGCAATTGGGTTTGGGGGGGTATTTTCTCTCACAGTAAGCACCACAAGTAAGCCAATTACAAAGCAGCATTTAAAGGAGTGGGACTTGATTTGTGCTTGGAGACTGCTGGTGCATAGATTCCCAACAGGAAAGTGTGGGTCCAGCCAGCATCGAACGTCAGGTAAAATTCCCATGCATAAATGACCTCTGAGACACAACATAGCACCTTTTCAAAATATCCACTCGGTTCTGAAATTTGTAAAAAGAAAATCTCTGAACTGAAATCAAAATTGGCCTTGCAACAGTTGCTGTTCTTCAAGCAAAGCAAAAACACCACCGTTGCATCATTTATAGCTGCAAACATGCTTGCAAAAAAGAAGAAACCTTTTGAAGATGTATTTTTTACTGTTGGTGAGTAGCTTTTTGAAGGTTTTCACAATAAAGGTGAAATCATGTCTGCAATCTAGACGTTGAAACTCTCTGGGAACACAGTGACCAGGAGAATTTAAGCCATTTCTAGTGAGTTGGAATATCAGTTGCTAACTGACTTGCATAAATGGCTGTGGCTTTCACTCCAGCTGGAAGAATCCACAGACATAACAGACACTTTTCAGCTGGCAATCATTGTGAGAATGGTGTTCAATGATTTTTTTCTGTCCAAGAAGAGCTCCTCAAAATACTACCTCTGAAAGGACATACACGAGGTGAAGACATATTTCAAACTTTCAAAAACGATTCTACAGAAATAAATTTGCATCTTCACAAACTATCATCCATCGCCACTGATGGAGCACCAGCAATGGTGGGCTGCATCAATGGATTCACTGCCCTCGGCAAAAAAGATGAATCTTCCCCAAAAATTGTTTCTTACCATTGCCATCATTCGTCAGGAAGCTTTGTGTGCTAATTTACTCTGCTCTAAACATGTCATGGATGTGGTTACAAAAATAATCCATCAAGTGTTTTTTAGGAAATGGGTGGGGCCAGGTAAGGCTTTTTCCCAGCAAGGCTTGACTATTGGGAGATTTGATTGGCCTTACGGATGTTTTTAAATGTTGTTTTGGCAACAGCTGCCATCACAGCACAAAGATCTGCATTGTGTTACTGAAGTTAAGCTGTGGCAATCTTTGTGGCTGACTCGACCTCCTACGGCAGCCATTTTGGGACAGCCATTTTGTTGCTGCGACAACCATGTGTGACAGAATTATAAATGTGCCCGCAGGCTCAAAAAAGTTGGGGATCCCTGCAGTAGACGTTGAATACATAAACTTTCGAAAGACTTTTGAGCAATCGTGATAAGAGGACAGGTTCCCTAATGGATTAAAAAATGGATAAATGGCAGGAAGCAGAGAGCAGGAAGAAAGAGACAAAAAATTATCTGGAATTGGGAGTGAACAGTGTAATGGCCAACTTTGCTGATGACACAAAATTATTCAGGATGGTGAAAACCAAAGTGCATTGTGAAGAGCTCAAGGAAGATCTCTCTTGGATAGGCAACCATATGGCAAATAAAGTTCAATGTACGTAAACATAAGGTGATGCACAAGAGAGAGAAAAATCCCAGCTTTAAGTATATGCTGACCTGGCTAGCTCAGGCTAACCCAATCTCATCAGATCTTGGAAGCTAAGGAGAGTCAGCCCTGGTGAATATTTGGATGAGAGACCTCCAAGGAATACCAGGGTTGTGACATGGAGGCAGGCAATGACAAACCACCTCTACATGTCTCTTGCCTTGAAAACCCTACGGAGTCACCATAAGTCAGCTATAACTTGATGGCGGCGGGGGGCGGGAGGTGGTGTCTGAAGTTGCTGGAATTGAGAGAGAAAGAGACCTTGGTGTTGTGGTGAAAAAGGCAAACTCTAGGCTGGAAATGATTAGGAAAGGGATTGAAAATAAAACAGCCAATATTATAGTGGTCCTGTATAGATCTACAGTACAGCCTCATTTGGAATACTGTGTGCAGTTCTGCTAACCTTATCTCAAAAAGGACTTTGCAAAGCTTTGAGGAAACACTAAAGATACTTTTCCATTCAGGAAATGTGGCTTAGAGGGACATGGTACAGGTTTATAAAATTATGCATGGGGTAGAAAGAATGAACAGAGAGAACTTTCCCAAAACACCAAAACTTGAGGGCACCCAATGAAGTTGATGGAAAATAGATCAGGACAGACAAAAGAAAATACTTCTTTACCCAGAGTGATTAAAATGTAGAATTTGCTGCCACAGGATGTAGTGATGGCCACAGGCATAGACGGCTTTAAAATGGGATTAGACAGATTCATGGAGGTCTATCAGTGGCTACTAGCCATGTTGACTGAAGGGAATCTCCACATTCAGAAGCAGTAAATTTCTGAATACCAGTGCCAGGAAGCAACGTCAGTGGAAGGCCTTGTCCTCTATGTCCTACTATTGGACTTCCAGGATAACTGCTTGGCCACTGTGTGAGACAGGATGTTGGACTAGATGGACTGCTGGTCTGAGCCAGCAAGGCTATTCCTATGTTCTTAATACTGAAAAGGGGGTGATGACAGCATGGAATTGTGAAAGATCCAGAAGGCACACTGGGAATGCAGCTTTGGGCATGGGCAAGAGGGGCGCCTTCCAATTGGTAGCAACCCTCAGCAGTGCCTTGCCTTTGCTCCTCAAATAGTATTTATTCCTAAAAGATCAGAAATATAACATAAAAAGATCAGAAATAAGAACAATAATGTATTGAAAACCCAGAGAAAACTCACCTTTCTACCCTAGAACGCTTCCAGCAGATACAAATCTATGTATAGAATTATTCATCCAGCTATTAAGAACAAGAGAAAAGTCAGGCTGGATCAGACCAAGGCCCATCAAGTCCAACAGTTTGTTTACACAGTGGCCAATCATTTCTAGCGCATTATTACACATTAATCACTGAGGTAAGATTCTTACTTCTCCCACAGGAACCACACCACTGGATACCCAGGGAGGGAAGAAGGAAGCAAGGAAGGGAAGGAAGAACTGGGTGCCTGGGATTGGTTGGTACAGAAGCAGTTCCTCGTAACTGGCTGCTCTTCTCACCCAGACAGGTGGGCACAGGCACATCACTCCTCTCTCCCAACCTCCCCACTCTAAACGAACAGCTGCACACACTGCCAATCTGCATGTGAGATTAGTTGTGAAACCTGGAGGAGAGGAGGAGCTCAGCATGGGACTTTTGGCACCCCTTAAAAGCTGATCCCCTAGGTGACTGCCTAGATCACTTATATAGTTGGACTGGCCCTGCCCTTTCACAATATGAGAATGGAACTATGAGTGCAGATGATCAGCAGCACCATTGTAAAGCAGCATTATCATCACTGGAGCGAACACTGAGCTCTAAAGCATACTATAACAATTGTAGCCAGATTTCCCACCCCCCATTCTCATCCAGCGAAGGAAAAGAATGGATGACGGATAACAGGTGATACTACACAGCAGTTGCTTCAAGTGGCAGATTCTAGTGCTGCTATCATTTTTGTCTCCAACATAGACACTACTGAAGATGAGTAAGGCCTTTTCAACTCAGAAACAAGAATGTTCCTGAAATTAATTTCATATATATTTTTATTTCCAGATGTTGTAAACACAACTTGACAATCTTTTTTAAAATCTAATTTGACATACATGAAAATGAAGGGATCTTGACAAAAGTAAGGCTTTACTAGTAGAAATGTGTTTTGTTTGTATAGTTCCATGGCAAAGTAGGAAATGCAGCTTGTTGTATCAGTAAATAGAAAACTGAATGTTTTGTGGAAGTCATGTGAGTCTTAATGAAACCAAATGTTTATAATACCAATCTTACTTCAAAATAAGATTCATCCATTTTAAAAAACTGGTCTTAAGATCAAATTCTCTGCCATGTTCATGTTCTGTTTCCTTTGTGTGTTCCTCAGCCCTTGTTTTTTTCATCTGGGCTTTGCAGAGTTCCTGTGCACGTGCAATTTCTTTACTGGCATTAAAATGCACCATCTGTCTGCTGAGAATAGGGACAATTAAGTTGAAATCATTAATTCTTTTGTTTAATTTCTTGATATTTTCTATAAACTGTTCACAGCTCTCATTCCAGTGTTTCACTTTATGTGGTGTCAGTGGATCTCCCAGTTTATTCCTGGCAACAATCAAATCGTTTCTCAGTTTTTCAATTGTTTCCCGTATTTCTTTCTGCATTAGAATCCATTCTGGTTGGTATCCGTTGTCTATCAGAATCCGGTTCAGATTGTGAGTCATAGGATCAATATGTAGACAGTCTGAAAATTTTTGCAAAGGCTTTCCTTTACCACTAAGGTTATCAAAGTCTCCTTTCGCCATAGATTCCTGAATGAGGTCCTCAACCACCCGTTCAATTGCTTGGGTGATTTTTACCTTCTTACTTTGCCTTACATCTTTTGCTAACATTGTACTGCTTGTAGCAAGCTGGCTCTCCATTTTCTGTTTGCGGTATTCCATGACCTGTTCAGAAGCCCGATCTACTCTAAACTGCATATACTGTCTTTCTCTTTGACTTGGAGTACCAAAACCAATACCTTCAAAACTTAAATACTGTCTGTGTTGTGGTGCTACAGACTTGAATTTGTCTTCTTCCTCCTCTTCCTTTTCATTTGATTTCATTTTCTCAGCCACATCATTAAGTACCGCTCTGTATGCTTCATCAATTTCTACAAAAATTGCAGAATCTGCTGTAACTGAACCACTGTCTGGGTGGTATTTCTTAGCAAGATCTCGGTATGAATTTCTAACATCATCCAAAGAGCAGCCTTCCTGAAGTTTAAGCAGCACGTAAAAGTCTTTAATTTTTTTAGACTTGTGATCTGACCACTGTCTGTGGCCACAGATGCAGTAAAACGGAACTTGTTTTTCTTTCTTTAGAACCAGCGTTGAGTATGTCCATACATGACATATTTTTCTCTTCAGTGCCACACAAAACCACTTCATGGTTCTTCAGTGCAGTTATAATGTAAACCTGTTTGCAAATCCAAAAAAGTCCTAATAGGATAATTATAACTTTTTAAAGGGATTAGAGATCACATCTTAAATTACTTATTGACATTATTAGGCTATTTTCTAGGAGATGGTTTTAGAAAATAGAAAAGAGATGTCTACACACATATACACTACTTCAGAAGTCAAGTCTGTCTTGATCTTCCAGTACATCAACAGAATTTTAAGTCTTTTGGTACCGTGTCCTTCATATCTCCTACTGGAGACACCAGGGATAGAATCTGCGACTTTCTGCTTGCAAAGCAGAGGCTCCTCCTGAGCCACAGCCTCTCCCCCACCCCTCTTCATTACTTCAGAAAATTAAGGAATGTTCTAAACTGGTAAGCAAATACTTTACCTCCCATTCCATTAAAAGGTTGGAACATGGTCACTCTTCATGTCTACAAAGCAATTGACTCCCAACCCTGTGGAGAAATTAAGAATTCCAATGAATAAATCAAATGTAAATTATTACCATCCAAGGTAGTGCATAGACTAAGCCACTGTTAGTACACTCAGTGAAATACTAGCTTGACTCTTTGCAATCTATACTGCTAACCTTTATCTACATACCACCGCCAATGTGTAGAATTTAACTAGTGCTTAAAGATGCCAGGTCTCAAGGTTTCTTGCACTTCATTATCACTGTATATGTCCAAAGATAAACCCAGATCATCCCTACATGTTACATACTCTTGGAGGGGGAGATAGCCCAAGTGCTCTCCCACAATCATACTGTGTGTGTGTAATTAACATATCTATAAACTTAAAAAAATATGGATACTAAAGGAAAAAAGGGATGGGACAAAAGGAAAAAAAGGGATGGGTACGTATCTACAAACTATTGACATCCATTATGAAATGTTCTCCTTAGCAATTCCTTTGTTAGATCAAGACGGTAAAAGTTGTTGTTCATATCTTTTACACCTCCCACTTCCTAGTTATGAAAAGCCTTAAAATACATGTTCTGTTTGTAAGAAAGAGACCTTCCAACTTCGTCAAGAAATCTTTGAGAAAAACTAAAGTCTCTCCCTCCAAACGTTAGAAAAGCAACAGAGACCGTAGGAGAAGAACACTGTCCCTGTCCCCAAGTCAGGAGGGTGAAATAATAATGAATTGTCAAGGCGGGTGCAATTCATATTGCGTAGAAACCAGTAGCAGCCTTTCCACGGATTGTAATGGTTTTGAAACTCAGCCCGCGAATTTGATGATGAAGGCTGTACTCCGGAAAAACAACAACAAAAGGGGGGGGGAACCAAATGGAACTCAACCAGGGTACAGGTTCCAAACTGAAGAGGTAGAGCTGAAAAATGCTAAAATTACAAATATATAAATTTTAATAAGGTGTACATTCAAGTAAAAAAAACATAAGGCCTCTAGCATAGGCAAGACTTTCACATTCAATGTATACAAACATGAACACCTGCGATGTACAATCTTACCTTGACCAAAGTAGGATCCAAAAAAGGACCAGACGCGTTTCAGCCTAAGAAGGCCTTCCTCAGTGGTCAGTAATATAGTTACAATTTAGCACACATCCTGATAATATAATTATATCATAAGGGACAGTAAAAAATGTATAAAAGCCCTTCTAGTATAGTGAAGCTCCCTGTAAGTTTATTTATTTCTTATATACTAGAATGTGGCTTCCACATCTCACTTTCTGTTGCATGCCGGGCTCTTAAGGATGTGTATACATCAAGCAGTAGTAGAAAAGGGCAAGAGTCCAGTAGCACCTTAAAGACTAACAAGAATATTTTCTGGTAGGGTGTGAGCTTTCGTGAGCCACAGCTCACTTCTTCAGATACAGCTAGAATGTGCATCCATCTGTCTTTAAGTAGAGGAGAGTGAATTCAGACAAGCATTAGTATGTAAATGTTAACAGTATGTAAATGTGAATAGCAGGCGGGATGGGATTAGGGGTCATATGCAGAAGAGTCTGTGATGTCCAGGGGAGAGATGGGTGTGGAGAAATCAGCATTGGTAATGAGCCATGAATGCAAGGTCTTTATTCAGCCCAGGTAAATGCATTGACTTTATTGGTTCTCGTAGGTTATCCGGGCTGTGTAACCGTGGTCTTGGTATTTTCTTTCCTGACGTTTCGCCAGCAGCTGTGGCCGGCATCTTCAGAGGAGGAACACTGAAGGACAGTGTCTCTCAGTGTCAAGTGTGTAGGAAGAGTAATATATAGTCAGAAAGGGGTTGGGTTTGAGCTGAATCATTGTCCTGCAAAAAGTAACAAAGATAATGTGCTAACCATTGTCCTGTAAGTATCAAGATAATGTGCTGATGAGGGTGTGGTATGTTAATATGGAACCATTGTATCCTGAAGTGATCGGTTAATGTGTGAAATCCAAAGCATTGACTTTAGTTTGAATAGCAACTGTAATTCAGCAGTTTCTCTTGCCCTTTTCTACTACTGCAGACAGACTAACACAGCTACCCACTGTGAATTTATATACATCAAGCAGCGTAACAGGTCACTTGGTTTTTCAGCTCAACCTCTTCGGTTTGGAAGGCCGCGCTCCACCACATAAACTGTTGATAGAATGTTGCTCATCTTTAACGGGCCGCGAAAACCTCTCCCTGCTTTCTCCCGTTCCTCTCACTTCATCTCTCTGGAACTGGACAAACAAAGCCAAATCAAGGTCATGCCAAAAACAGAACACACAACACCCTTGCCCCATTCCCTCCACGGATCCTCCCCGACTAATACCCCCCCAAGCAAACTCCGCCCACACCTCTTTGATCCTGCTGCTCACAACCTGCCCGGAAGTATGGGAGAGGCAGGTATTCTTCGCTTCCCCCTTTCACCAACGACCTTTCCCTCACAGCTGACTCTGGAGCGAGCCGTTCATCCCACTCCCCGCCCCCAGGCCAAGGCGCAACGGTCGTTGGTTGTGCCGCTAAGGATTGTGGGAGATGTAGTTGAGGCGGAGGTGCATGACGTCATCCAGCCAGCCAGAGGTGGAAAGAAGGGTGTTCGTGTGGCCTTTGGGCTGATAAAGACCTGTTAAAATTACAAGACTCCTGATCTGATATCCTCTCGTCGTGGCTTTGCTTCTTTTGCCTCGTCTCCAGCTGTTTAAGACCTATCCATGAAAATTTCTATAAATTATAAGATTATTTTTCAACAAAGACTTTAGTGGACAGTATATATACCTTTTTGACTTACCTGTTGAGTTAGGATCTGTGGTATCCTTCCTTTGGTCCTTCTCATGCTGGACTACATATTGTAAACATATTCTGTTTGATACTTGTATCTAGTTGTACTTCAATTTGTAGATATTTGTTGCTTTATTTCACTTTTGCACTTTTATAAAATTCACTTTAATTTCATAAGTTGTATTGAGTGCTGTTTTGGGTTGCTCCAACTTCCAGGTACTAGCTGGAGATCTCCTGCGATTACATCTGATCTCCAGCTGATGGAGATCAGTTCACCTGGAGAAAATGGCCACTTTGGCAATTGGACTCTATGGCATTAAAGTCCCTCCCCAAACCCCGCCCTCCTCAGGCTCCACCCCCCCCAAAATACCCTGCTGGTGGCGAAGAGGGACCTGGCAACCCTAATGTAACATCCTGTGTTGCTTGCTGTCCAAAAGTGTAGCTAGGGTTGCCAGGTCCCTCTTTGCCATCGGCGGGAGGTTTTTGGGGCGGAGCCCGAGGAGGGCGGGGTTTGGGGAGGGGAGGGACTTCAATGCCATAGAGTCCAATTACCAAAGCTGCCATTTTCTGCGGGTGAACTGATCCCTATCGGCTGGAGATCAGTTGTAATAGCAGGAGATCTTCTGCTATTACCTGGAGGTTGGCAACCCTACGTGTAGCCCTGACCGTGTTGTGAACCCCATCAGGGTTTCCTGAGCGAATCACAGCCCCCGCCCACAACACATTTTGCTTGCAAGAGCTCAGCGACCTAATATGTGCTCATTTGGAGAGAACCTCTCCCTCTCTAGCCCTAAATAAGCCCTAAATAGAATATATGCGTGTGACGAGTATACACTTAGGACTAAGGGGAACGGTTTCCAATATATTGTTTACAGGCAGGCCGGATCATTGACAAATCCCTAGACTCTCTCGCTGGTCCTAGACCCAGGGGAAAAAATATTAAAAAATTTGGGAGCAGTTTTTGATAAAGCTGATGAAATTTTGATGGCACCCCTAATAAATCAGAATCTTATCTAATGTTTTCTGACTTGCTTTCATAGAATTATAGCTTTACAAATATGTTTTTGTTCCTTTTTTGTATCTTTCTTTGGCTGTGTAAGAAAATCATTTGAGCCACATCATACAATGCAGTTAATGCAAATTTACTGTATTTTCCTTCTCTGTGATTGGTTACAGACAGCCGGCGTGGACTGAAGCATTCTCATAGCTAACAACAGAACAATTTCCCCCCCGCCAATCATTCATGTAACTTAATCTGGTATCAATGAGCAATTTCTTTGTAGCGCTGCTGCTTACAGTATAGAAGAAAGAGAAAGTCTGACTTCTGTACATCTCAGAATAACTTGGAAATATTTGGTGAGTGATGTTTTAAATTAATTATCATATTTAGGCCTTTTCCCCCCTGAGGTACTAAGATCCAATAACTGTTATTTTTTTCTTAGCAGGTTTGGGGGACAAGCGTATGATGTGATAACCTCTAAATGTTCATGAGTTGTAGTGTGAAAGATTGCATTAAATCAAGCAAGAAAAACAGATATACTGGAAATAAGGATCACTTAAAAAAAAATATTTATGTACTGCTTTCCTAATGAACACTCAGAGCATGACTAAGACCACTAGAAAAGTTTGTTTTGAACTGACAGAATACTTTAGGTTGATTTCCATTGAAAAAATTGTGGTCTCTCTTAGAGATACTGTGAAGATATTCTGTCGTAATATTTATTGCCATTTTGTGAGTGTCTCAAAGGGTGAAAAATAACACAGCTGCGTTGTATATTTTGAGGAAGCAGTAGTGGAACTAGAGGGGGACACAGGATAACTATTCCAAGTGCAATCATCTTAGAAACCCCAAAGGAACAATAAAGAGCATGTAATATATTTACAGGTATTAAAACATTACATTATGAAATGCTTTGTTCTCAGGATGGCACCGTTAAGTGTGTTTTTAAAAGGTAGCTGCAAAGCTGGGTATCAGCTTGTTTAGAGGCAGAAGTCCCAACTGTACATTATGTTGGGGATTTGTAATCAGATCCCCCAATTTGTAATGTAACTTCAAAAAGCAGCCACAGTGGGGGCACTAGGGACAGGGCCTATGGTGCTGGGGAAAAGGGGGATTGACTCCCCTCCTCAGATTGCTTTTAACTCCGGTAAGAGGCGAAAGTAGGGTTGCCAGCTCTGGGTTGGGAAAAAACTGGAGGTTTTTGGGGTGGAGCCTGAGGAGGGTGGGGTTTTGGGGGGGGACTTCAGTGCCATACTCCAATTGCCAAAGTGGCCATTTTCTCCAGGTGAACTGATCTCTATTGGCTGGAGATCAATTGTAATAGCAGGAGATCTCCAGCTACTACCTGGAGACTGGCAAACCTAGGAGAAAGGCAGATAGGAGTACCTGTGTTAGGGTTGCCAACCTCCAGGTAGTAGCTGGAGATCTGCTATTACAACTGATCTCCAGCCGATAGAGATCAGTTCACCTGGAGAAAATAGCAATTGGACTCTATGGCATTGAAGTCCCTCCCCAAACCCCACCCTCCTCAGGCTCTGCCCCAGAAACCTCCCGCCGGTGGCAAAGTGGGACCTGGCAACCCTAACCTGTGTGTTTGTTTGTTTGTTCAATTTATACCTTCCTGGGCTAAAAGCAGTCTAGGCGTTAGTTCTGACTAAAGAAATAGTGTGTCTCTGAGGATAATTAAAAAAAATAAAAACCTTCCTCAGTGCTGCAAGGCTAGAGATTGTATTCACTTTAAAACTGTATGGTCAGATTGAAACCTGTAGGGTTGTGGCCCTCTGGCGACGCTGGCAGACCACCGCTATGACCACTAGGCCGTGTTTAGCGAGTTGGCAAACTGCCGCTATACCATGCCCGGCCTTGGAGGGGCAGTCAGGTGATGGCTGGCAGACCACGTCACTAAAGACTGCCCCTCCTCTGTAGAGGGGGGGGGTAGAACAATAGACAAAGGCTTGTATGACCTAGTCTGCTATCTCTGCCGCTACCATGGTTACTCACAACAGTTGCAACTTACAAGTTAGTATTTACTGCTTCCTATAAATAAAACGCAGCTCTGAGACCAGAGGTCTGTTTTCCTTGACACCGAGTCCTTTGTCTTCATTCTCTCAATTCCCACATCTGGTGCCGCCGACGTGATTCGACGTGATTCACTGGGTCTCGCCTGCTTACCACGACTGGAAAAGGTTTACGAGTACTCTCAGCTCTTTGGCTCCCACGGCTCATCGGCCCCCTCGGCTTCGGCCCCCATTGGTAAGTATGGGTGAAACATTATCTTCAGAGCAGGTAAAGCATGCTGAAGAACTTTATCAATTGGTGAGACATAACGGGGACTCAGTGTCGACAGCAGACCTTAAGGATCTCCTACGGGAGATTGATTGTCAGTGTCCCTGGTATCCCCAGGAAGGCACTCTCAAACCAGGGGACTGGGAGCAGATAGGAAGGGACTTGAAGGGTGCGCCCCGTGCACCGGTGCAATATATTCTTGCCTGGCAAAAGGTTTATCGAGCTGTCTGCGCGTTGACCGCTGTGGACACCTCGCTCGTGAGACCTGCTACGGAGGTGATACCGCCCCCCTATCCTGCTCTCCTCCCTGCAGCCGCATCTGTGGCTCTTGTAGCTGCTTCGGCTCCTGTCCTTCCATCGCCCATATCTCCTTCTCCCTTGCCTCTTTCTCCTGCTTGTCCACCGCCTCGATCACAAGTGGCGCTGGCAATCCAGGCAGCCCGTTGCAAAGGGGACCTGGATCTTTCCGAAGAGTGGGAGGGGGAAACCCCTGCATTTTTTCCATTGACGCGTGAGCAAGACGCTCAGGGGATTGTCACGATGCAATGGGCTCCTTTGCCTTATTCACTTCTTCGGGAATTGAATAAAGCAGTTAAGGAGAATGGCCTTCAGTCAACCTACTTTCAAGGAATGATTGAGGGACTTTGTTCTGGTTATAATATGTTGCCTAGAGACTGGAAAGATCTGATGCGAATGATTCTTAGTCCTTCACAGTATGTGGTCTGGGATAGTGAGTACCGTGCTGCTGCCCAGCTCGGTGCCACTGCTGAGGTCACTGCTGACCAGGCTTATGGGTCGGGACCGTTTGAGGACCTGCAAGCGCAGGCACAGCTGACAGATGCTCACCTTGCAGCAGCTAGTGCTTGCGTTCGTCGTGCCCTTCGGCGAGTTCCAACTACTGGGACGCCTAGTAAATCTTTTTCGGCTGTAAAACAGGGTCCCAATGAGTCCTATGCGGGATTTGTAGACCGGCTCAAGACTGCCATCTCCCGTCAATTGGACAATCCTACAGCACAAACTGAACTTCTGGTAAAACTTGCTTTTGAAAATGCCAATGGTGATTGCAAAAAGATTCTGCAACAAGTCGTTCATAGACCTGGTTATACCCTTGCTGAAATGCTTCAAGCCTGCGCTGAGGTGGGCACCAAAACATATGAAATGAATCTTCTGGCCGCCGCTCTTCGTGGGAAGGGTGGAGGCGGAGGGTCTGGTGGAGCGCGCCCCCGTCCCACCGGGAACTGTTTTAATTGCCAAAAGCCCGGTCACTTTCGGAATGAGTGCCGCGCCCCCGGTGGGGGAGCCTACCGGGGGGGCGACGCCGCCACTTCTGCTGCTACTAAAAGGCGCAAGCCCTCACAAAAATGCCCAAAATGCAACAAAGGCTACCATTGGGCTAAGCACTGTCGTGAAACTACTGACTCTGCTGCGGTTCAGGGAAACTGAATCCCGGGCGTCACTCCAGCCCTGGAACTAAGGAGTCGCCTGGCTTCCGCCTCTATGTTGCACAAGCACTTCAACAAACACTCCCTGGAGAGGTTGCCCTTGTTTCCATGCGTGCTGAGGCTCCTCCTGGCACATACCTGGCCTTACCTACCTGTGCAGCCCAGCAACAGGGGATCAATGTGCAGCCGGACAAGGTTGTGGTCCAGGACAACTTGCCTATTGTTTTGCAGTGCTGGGGCACTCTTCCTTTGAATTTGAAGGAGGGTGCTTCCTGTGCGCACCTTGTTCCCCTCCCGCACTCGGAGGTGGACAAGGGGGATTTTTCTTCTGATTCCTTACAGATTGCCTTGGTCACCGAGAACATCTGGCACCAGAAGCCAATCCGTGAGTATAAGGTGCAAGGTAAAAAATTGCGGGGTCTTCTTGATACTGGAGCTGATGTTTCTGTGATCACCCCTCAGGATTGGGACCCCTCCTGGCCTCTAGAACAGTCAGCTGCTGTCTGGGGGGTGGGGGGTTCCACGCCGGCACAACAAAGTGCTCGGCCTCTCCTTGTCACTACCACAACTGACCAGCAGGTGGGGTACGTGACTCCAATTGTCGTCCCACTTAAAGTCAATCTTTGGGGACGAGACCTTTTGTCTCAGTTGGGGGCTACTTTAGTCACTAATGACTAAGCCTCGTGCCCTTGCTTTGTCATGGCTTTCAACAGACTATGTCTGGATCGACCAATGGCCACTACCTGGTGAAAAATTGGAGGCTCTGCAACACCTGGTTGCAGAGCAGCTACAACAGGGCCATTTGGTTCCTTCCACTAGTCCCTACAATACTCCTGTGTTCGTTATCAAAAAGAAATCTGGTAAATGGCGTTTACTGCATGATTTGCGAGCCATCAATAAAATTATTGAACCTATGGGTGCCTTACAGTGTGGCTTGCCCAACCCAAACATGATCCCTCGTAATTGGGAAATGGCTATCATTGACCTGGCAGATTGCTTCTTCACGATTTCATTACAGCCTCAGGATCAAAAATACTTTGCCTTCACGGTCCCAACTCTGAACTGTGAACAGCCCACTCATCGATATCAGTGGTCTGTCCTCCCCCAGGGGATGTTAAATTCCCCCACCCTGTGCCAACTTTTTGTGGCCCAGGCCCTCGACCCTTTTCGAAAACGGTTTCCCCATTGTCGAGTTTGGCATTATATGGATGACATTGCCTTAACAGCTCCCCAGTTGCCTGAAAACTGGCAACAGGAGCTTGCAGCTGATCTTGCTCTGTTTGGCCTTGTGATTGCCCCAGAAAAAATTCAGCTTTCTGCCCCTTTTCAATATTTGGGTCACAAAGTCCTTTCTGCATATGCTGCCCCTTGTTTTCCTACATTGACATTGCCCCCTGTCCTTACTTATGTTCAGCTGCAACAGTATTTGGGTAGCATCAACTGGATCCGTCCATATTACAAAATCACAACTGATGATATGGCACCGTTGTTTTCGGCTTTAAAACGAGGCCGGGATCCTTCTGATCTCATCACCCTCTCTGCTACCGAGCTTCAAGTGCTCCAGTTGTTGCGAGAGCGCATGGCGCAGCGCTGGGTAGATAGGCAATTGCCTGATTGCCCTCCGCTTTTGGCTCTCTGGAGGCCTCAGCGGCAGTGCTGTGCCATTCTCTATCAACAAAAGGAGAAAGAAGTGGCCATCGTGGAGTGGCTATACCTTGCTCATGCAGCAGGTGCAACCATCTCTACGGTTCCTATGATGATTGCCCGCTTACTTGCCAAAGGTCGTTTGCGTTGTAAGGCTCTATTTGGCTCTGAGCCTCATGGTGTTGTTGTTCCTTTTACTGCTCTTACCTGGGAGCAGACACTAGCCCAGGATGATCAGCTTCAAATGGCCATGGCAGGATTTTATGGCCAAGTGCTTTTCCACTTGCCCCGAGATCCCAGAATTCAAATTCAAGCTCAGCTTCCTTTACCGCTGCGAAGCATCCTATCCGTTGCCCCTGTCACTGGGCTCACCCTTTTTACAGATGGCTCCCCCTCCCGGGGAGTTGTCACATGGCAAGACTCCACAGGCCAGTGGAACAGTCGTTTTACTCCTCCCCAGCAGTCGCCCCAACGTTCTGAGCTGGCGGCTGCTGTTCTTGCCATTGGTCTTTTCCTTCATGATGCAGTCAATCTCATCTCCGATAGTTTGTATGTGTGTAATGTCATTTCTCAGGTAGAAGGAAGCTACGTGTCTCCTTCCTGTGATGACAATCTCTTAAGTTTGTTCCTTGCTTTGCGCTCTCAATTGGCAAAGCGCACTGGATTGCTGTTTGTTGCTCATATCCGCAGTCATCAGCCCTTTCCTGGCATTATTTCTGAGGGTAATGCACGGGCTGACTCCCTTGTTTCCTATGCAGCTCTCTCCCCCATTGAGAGCCATGCCATGCATCACCAAAATGCCAAGGCCTTGGCGAAACAATTTCACTTGCCCCTTGCAGAAGCCTCTGCCATCATTCGGCAATGTCCTCAGTGTTCTGGACAGGCTTCCTTTCCTTCCACTGGTGTCAACCCCCGAGGTTTTGGTGCCAATCAATTGTGGCAAATGGATGTGACTCACTTTCCTCCATTTGCTCCCTGGAAATATCTCCATGTGGTTGTGGATACCTATTCTGGTTACCTGTTTGCTACTCCCCAAAAAGGAGAGAATGTAAAGCACGTCTGTACCCATTTAATTCGTGCCTTTTCGGTTATGGGTGTGCCAACTGCTCTGAAAACGGACAATGGCCCTGCCTATTGTTCCTCCACATTTGCTGCCTTTTGTGCCCGGTGGCAAGTGCGCCATACCTTTGGCATCCCATATAATTCCACGGGCCAAGCCATCGTGGAACGTGCCAATGGCACTCTCAAGCGGATGCTTGAAAAATTGAAAACACAAGGGGGAGTTGGCCTCTCCCTCTTGGACAAAGAGGGCCTACTTGCTCAGGCTCTCTTTACCCTCAACCATCTTAACCTTCTCTCTTTTAACTCAAAATTTGTTACTAGGACTCAGCGGCATTTCCAGGCCGACAAGCCGCTGCCACAGCCCCTGGTGCGCTACCGCCGTCTCCCCGACCCCCTTTGGCACGGGCCGGTGCCTCTCATCACGTGGGGCCGGGGCTACGCCGCAGTCCAAACATCTACTGGACCGTTGTGGGTGCCTGCACGGTGTGTTCGCCCTGATCTTCATGGCGTGGCAGCAGGATCCCCCCGACCCGAGTCCTCCAGCCAACCCGATTCCTGGCTTCCGCCTTCAGTTGGTGGACCCTGAGCCTATGGCCGAGAGGCGTCGTGGTCGTCGCAGAGCGAGCCCTCCAGTAACTTGGGGGGCCATCAAACGCTTGTCTGAGCAAGCTCAACTGGAGTTGGCTAAGCAGCACCTGCCCATGACCCCAGAGAACTTTCTGGCTGCTGTGTTTGCCCAGCTGACTGTGAACTCAGTTATGATCGTCTTATGTTTATGCCTCCTGAGCTCTGGGGTGCAGGGGGTCAAGCATGAGTCCTCTACTCCGAACTTATGGGTTCGTCATGCTTCTTACATGTTTGCTTTTCATGGCAAGAATGTTTCTCTGATTTATGAGCCTCCTCTCTCTGCCTCTGCTATGTCCTTTTTGCCTACTCCCTTTAACTCTCCTGAACTGGTTCTGTCTGAACTGCAACATTTGAACCACTCCATGCTGTTTGCCTCCACCACTGACCCTCACTGGAACAGTACTCCTTTCCAAAGGTTTCGCTTTCATCGCTACCTACCTGGGTTGTGTTTCTGTTGTTATGCTAGCAATCCTCTGTTTTCCCACTGGACATTTAAGACTGCTGCTGATCAGATGTGGGGAAATACTGCAGCCAATTATACTGCTTGTTCTGACCATTTTTACCTTTGGGGTACTTTTAACTCTTCCTTTAAACCCAATCTCCATCTCATGAACACTACCACACAACAGCTGTATCACCGTTTACCGATGTTTTCCCCAAATGCTTCCCTGCTCACATCCGGAAGCATTTGTGGCAATTGGCTCATCCGAGACCCCAACCTTTGGTTCTTTTGGGGGTCAGGGTGGGCTACCAACTATCATCCTGGAAAATATCAGTGTGCAGCTCTTGGGTATCTTACCTTGCCAGTCCAAGTCCTGGATGCTTCTGGGACACCTTTAGCCAATCACAAAGTGAGGCGTGCCGCAGCGGCCCCCCTTGGCCCCGGGTGTTCAGATACGGTTATTGTGGACACCCAACTCAGTGGGGGGAGCGACTGGGGTCGCGCCATAGGGGCTGGTCTTACTGGGATTTTGACTCTGGGGAGCTACCCAGGGATCATTGCCCAGGAGAACCGCCGTTCCATCTTAGGCCTCACTTGTAGGTTAGAAATGACTGTTAATGCTACCAGCCGCTTAATTCAAGATTTACAGCAAGAGATTTCTGAATTGCATCAAATCACCTTACAGCATCGCTTTGCCTTAGATTTTCTCCTGGCTCGTCAAGGTGGGTTTTGTAAAATTGTTGGTCAGGCAGGTTGCAAAGTCACATTCCATGACCTCAACAAAACCATTGAGGACGAGCTAGAGAAATTGCGTCATATGCTCACTAACAATGTTATTACTTCCGGAGCTCCTGGTCTTTTTGATTGGTTGACCAGCTGGCTACCTGACTTTGGGTGGCTGCGCGCAACCTTTTTAGCCTTACTTGGATTCATTGCTGGTTTTATTGCCTTGGGATGCTTTATTCAGTGTCTGCCGAGCCTTTACAATATGTGTGCTTTCTCTAAGGAGCATGTGCAACGTCGCTTTCTATATTACGCATACCATCAGCTTAAAACGAAAAAGGGGGAAGTGTAGGGTTGTGGCCCTCTGGCGACGCTGGCAGACCACCGCTATGACCACTAGGCCGTGTTTAGCGAGTTGGCAAACTGCCGCTATACCATGCCCGGCCTTGGAGGGGCAGTCAGGTGATGGCTGGCAGACCACGTCACTAAAGACTGCCCCTCCTCTGTAGAGGGGGGGGTAGAACAATAGACAAAGGCTTGTATGACCTAGTCTGCTATCTCTGCCGCTACCATGGTTACTCACAACAGTTGCAACTTACAAGTTAGTATTTACTGCTTCCTATAAATAAAACGCAGCTCTGAGACCAGAGGTCTGTTTTCCTTGACACCGAGTCCTTTGTCTTCATTCTCTCAATTCCCACAGAAACCTACCACTTTACCTGTCTATGTCGAGTACTACACTGTCCCAGACTAGCCCAATCTCATCAGATTTTGGAAGCTAAACAGGGTTGGCCTTGCTTAGTGTTTGGATGGTAGACCATCAAAAAGTCCAAGGCTGCTATTCAGAGGTAGGCAATGGCAAACCACCTCTAAATGTCTCTTGTCTTGAAAACCCTACAGGGCCACCAAGAGTTGGCTGCCTGTGACTTGATGGCACTTTCTACCACCATGTGTGTGTGATGGGGGCGGGGGATTTGGGCTGCAATAAAATTGGCCCACACACCAATTTTGCCTTGTAAGGTCCTTTAAAACTGGTAAGGGACACTTATCCCTGCATTTTTGGGGGGGAGTTATTGTTCTCAGAGGATGTACACCTGGGAGCCAATTTCTCCCTGCCCTCAGGCTCAAGGGGATCAAGTAGCTGCTTGCTTTGGAGCCTCGTTGCCAGTCCTGGGTAGGTGAGGACTCACACCTTTGCCCATCTCTGATGCCCATAACATCCCTCATAACATAAAGGTAGTGTGTGTGCAGTGTGTAGTGTGTGTGCATGCAGCCGTTACTTTCTGGCAGACTTTGCAGTTTGTGGAGAGTTAAGTGGTGATTTTGACTCCCAATATTTTTCTGGAAAGACAGGGAGAGACTCATTCCTTCCCTGCTCCCCTCAGTTTTTCTGAGGGAAATAAATATTATTTCCATTGCTATGATATAGTTTTATATCATATTTGCTAACATTTTGACGCCATTTTCTTCTCACTCATTTTCTGCTACATTTCCCCTGAATATTGTACACGAAGCTCCAATCCATATATATTAGAAAATTCATCTTAAATGCAGTGCTTTTGTAGACAGAGTTATGTCACTTAGCTAGAAAAGCCTGCATCTTTCATGGCTGTTTAATTGTGTATTTCACCAGCTTGGTTGTTAAAGGTCATTGTTGACATTTGTGATAATTGGTTCTCAGTTCACATCAAAACTAAGATTACTAACGGGAGTTTTGATTCTCAAAACTGGGAGCTTTGGTCCTTTATGCATGGATAATTTGACTCTGAGCCCTGTGGCGCAGAGTGGTAAGCTGCAGTACTGCAGTCCAAGCTCTGCTCACGACCTGAGTTCGATCCCGACGGAAGTAGGTTTCAGGTAGCCGGCTCAAGGTTGACTCAGCCTTCCATCCTTCCAAGGTCGGTAAAATGAGTACCCAGCTTGCTGGGGGTAAAGGGAAGATGACTGGGGAAGGCACTTGCAAACCACCCCATCAACAAAGTCTGCCTAGGAAACAGCGGGATGTGACGTCACCCCATGGGTCAGGAATGACCCGATGCTTGCACAGGGGACCTTTACCTTTTTAATTTGACTCACATTCACCCCCGGACTGACTTGGTTGTTCCTTGGAGTTATGCATGAGTTTTCTGTCCCTCAGAGTTGACCTCATGCCCACCCAGCATTTTTCTTGGGTTTTCCCAGTGCTGTTTTGCCACGAATTTAAAGTCTGCTCTGAGACCAACTCGGTTCAAATTGTATGCATAAGGCATCTTTGACTCTCAAAAACCCGGAAATCATGTTGGTTTATAAGGTGCTACTGGACTTGAATCTAACAAGGCTACTTAGAATCTTACTCAGCTTGCTTCTATGAAAGTGTTTTTAGGATTACACCATCAATTACAATGTTATGGTGCCGAAAGAAGTCCAGATTACAGCTGCTGGAAATAATAGTGGGATAATTAATTATTGTGTTCTTCTAACACCACATACCGGTCAGTTTCCTTATTTGATTTTTGAAGTTTTGAAAATTATATTTCCAGTTGTGATATTGATAGCCAGCATGGTGTAGTGGTTAAGAGCTGGTTTGGAGCGGTGGACTCTAATCTGGAGAACCGGGTTTGATTCCCCACTCCTCCACATGAGCGGTGGACGCTATTCTGGTGAACTGGGTTGGTTTCCCCACTCCTACCCATGAAGCCAGGTGAGTGACCTTGGGCTAGTCACAGCTCTCTTAGTGCTCTCTCAGCCCCACTTACCTCACAGGGTGTCTGTTTTGGGGAGGAGAGGGGAAGGTGATTGTAAGCCAGTTTGATTCTTCCTTAAGTGGTAGAGAGTCGGCATATAAAAACTAACTCCTCCTCTTCTTCTTCGTTTGAAAAACAATCAACAGATATACCTTTTTGGTACTTATGTAAGATGCATTACAGACAACTCCCATAATTTTTGCCCTTCAGTGGTTATGCTGTGCAAATGTCAGTGTTGGTATTTTATCAGAAGGGCAATTTGCATAAGCATGAGTGAGTCTCCTTCTAATGAAATAACAAACAAGGGAACTCACATATTTTACCATGGGTGAGTAAAATGAGTTCCTAGATTGAATGTGGCATCATAAACACAAGTAATCATACCCAGCACCAAAGAGCTGTTTGGCTGATTACATTTCTGTCCCTAACATAAATAGTACTGTACAAGTGATTTCCTGCCACTTCAAATGTTGCCATTCCAATGGGAATTCACCACCAGAGGAGTCTTTTAGATGCTTCCTCTAAAAGTGGCATATATGAGGCAGCAAAACTTATCCTTGTTATAAAACGATCTCTATAGTTTAGAAGAAATAGACCAGTCCTGTCTTGAGAATTCAGTTGAACCATGAACTCTATCACTCAGAGATAAGCAACTTTCATAAATATCCCAGATTTGGGGGTGGGGGAAGAATCTACGTACAGATGTCACGCTTGGTATCTGTCATGAAGACTTGTCAAATTGTTCGCCTAAAGAGGATCAATGGAGAGTTTCCTCCTAGGGCCAAATTTAGGGTTCCCAACACTGCCTTTCATCAACAAAAAGGGAGACTGCAACCTAGAAATCAGAAAGAGAGACTGGGAAGGGCAGCCATGAAGGAGCTAGAAAAGATTATTAAATGTAATGATGTGTCACTGGCAACCAAAATCAAGTGAATTCATGCAATAGTATTGCCTATTACTATGTATGGGTGTGAAAGCTGGGCAATGAAGGAAGCTGACAGGAAGAAAGTAGAATTCTCTGAAATACTGTGTTGGAAGAGAATGTTACAGATACCGTGGACCGTCAAAAAAACAAATAAGAGGGTTCTAGATCAAATTAAGACTGAACTGTCCCTAGAAGCTAAAATGACTAAACTGAGGCTATCATATTTTGGTCACATTGTGAGAACACAAGAGTCACTTGAAAAGACAATAATGCTGGGAAAATTTGAAGGGTGCAGGAAAAAAGGAAGACCCAACATGAGATGGATTGACTCTATAAAGGAAGCCATGGCCCTCAGTTTGCAGGAGCTGAGCAAGGCTGTTAATGATAGGATGTTTTGTAGGACACTGATTCATAGGATTGTCGTGAGTCAGAAGCACTTAACACACACACACACACAACAACAACACCTTGGTAAGTGCTGTGAGATTCTGGGGACCATGCCTGAAAGGGCGGAGTTTGGGGAGGATGTGATGCTACTTCTAGGCCGGGGTGTCAAACATACGGCCCACGGGCCGGATCTGGCCTCCGGAGGTCTGTTCTCTGGCCTGCGAGCTGAGGCCCTCGTCCTCCCTGTGCGCCCCCCACTGCTTCCCAGGCAAAGTCAGGCCTCCTGGAGCCAGGCTCGCCCTCCCTCTGCCCCCCCTGCCACTTCCCGGGCGAAGCCAGGCCTCCTGGAGCCAGGCTCGCCCTCCCTCTGCCCCCCCTGCTGCTTCCCGGGCGAAGCCAGGCCTCCTGGAGCCAGGCTCGCCCTCCCTCTGCCCCCCCTGCCGCTTCCCTGGCGAAGCCAGGCCTCCGTGGGCCAGGCTCGCCCTCCCTGCTGCCGCCCAGCCACTTCCCGGGCAAAGCCAGGCCTCCGTGGGCCAGGTGCGCTCTCCCTGCCATCCCTTCCCCTGTCCGGAGTCCCCATCCAGAGGCCTGGTCTACCGCCATGAAAGCTGATTGGTAGACCTGGCCTCCAGCCGAGTCCCCAATGTGTAGACCTGGCCTCCGCGGTGGGAGGGGGAGGCCCTGTCGGGAGGCCAGGTCTACTTACATGCAAGCCAACAGGTTAGGCTTACCAGGTCCCTCCTGTCCTTCGGCAGGAGGTTTTTAGGGTGGAGGTGAGGTGGGATCACGTGCACTCGCATGGCCACACCAACGCAAGAGATCTCCAGCTAGTACCTGGAGGTTCACAAAAAATAACAGCACGTGCTGTTATTTTTTGTGAGCCACACTTAATACAGCATAGGGTTATTTTGGATTTCAGTACCTGGAGGTTGTCAACCCTATGGAAATTTGATGCTTTGAAATCATTTCCAAGACCAAACAGAAGGTGTTCAGACACAGTGGGTTCAGAGAAACACAGGGAACCAAAATAACCCTAACCGAGAAGCAAATTTTCCTGTCATTACAACATACTAGATTTACTTCCAAATAAAAGTGTTCAGGATTAAGATATTGTTCCTATAATTAGGTAAAAGGTAAAGGTCCCCTGTGCAAGCACCGGGTCATTCCTGACCCATGGGGAGACGTCACATCCCGACGTTTTCTAGGCAGACTTTGTTTGCGGGGTGGTTTGCCAGTGCCTTCCCCAGTCATCTTCCCTTTACCCCCAGCAAGCTGGGTACTCATTTGACCGACCTCGGAAGGATGGAAGGCTGAGTCGACCTTGAGCCGGCTACCTGAAACCGACTTCCATTGGGATCGAACTCAGGTCGTGAGTGTTGGAAGAATTTTCCTTTTGCCCTCTCCCTCGGTCCTTGATGTAAATGGAAAATCTCTGCTAGCCTACTCACCAAAGCTTAGCAAAAACCTTAGTTCGTTGTGCATGGTTCTCTGCCTGCTTCACTTACCAAAAAGCAACCCAGAGAGATCTGGAGAAAACTCTTACACAGCACACAGAACAGATAAAGTAAATCATGCAGCTTTATTATACTTACAAGGAAATATAAAGCAAAGAGAAAAAGCAATACTTAACTAAATATATATATATATATGACAGAATATAACAAAACTTACACACATGCAAGACAAACAATTACAGACAAACAATTACAGACAAACAATTACAGAGGCCTCTGGGTCAATTCCAGAGAGAGAGATGGCAACAACTGGGAAGCCTGATCTCTTTCCCTAGAATGACAAAATACCAGGATTTTGGGAGGCTCTTTTATAGGTAAAACTGTGGGAGAAAGATTTTTACAACAGCCCTCCTTTCATGTTTTCCCGGAGATAGGCTTGCCATGTTTTTGCTTTGAAGCTTTCTGTTCCCAGAATGTTATTTTCAACAGGGTCTCTGACAATTTGTTTGTTTGTGACAAGTTCCCCCAATTTAGCAGATAGATTGCTGCCGGACCAAATGTTCGTTCTCTCCTTAAACAATTACAAGCATCCTGGTGTGTTTTCTTTTAGGTAACTAGCCTCTAGCCTGCAATTTGCTTTAAGATCAGAGGCCCTAATTGAAAACTGGGGTCAGCTAAAAAGTCAGGTCTTCGTGTGGCTATAGGTTATAATATTAAGATATAAGTGTGGTTATTTTTAACCCAAACTCATTTAATATAAACTAATATTTTTAATATGAACTAATGTTCAATACAAAAAATTCTCGCGACAGTACCCCCATTTTTGGGTTAAAAATAACCCAAATTACTTATCAGGTGGCGGTCTAAAAGTGTAAATATTGCTGGCATACAATGTGAGAGGCAACATAGCATAATTATAACAGTAACAGAAATGACTAAGATTAGAATCATAATGTACGCAACTCGGATCGCTGGATTAAAAGTCCAGAGTGCTAATCATTACACAAGTATCTTAACCCATCCTGTCAATTTTGGAAATCAATTTCGTACATGAAAAATACTCCTGGGGTTTATGTTTGCATAGGTGTCATGGTGTGCAGGTCACTTCCATTTTCCCTATCAGCTAGCTGCCGAAACTATTCCCTACATTCTATTTCCTTAACTTATTGGGTACCTCCCCTTATACTTTCTAATATATTCTCCTATCCGCATACCATCGCTCTGTGGAGCACTTTTATAAAGCTCCTCCTTCAATGTGTGTGTGGGCATTGCAAAGAGGTATGAAGTTGCTGGGTCTGTGAATAGATGTAATATATATTGGGACCGTTTTATTACAATTTGCTATAGAGTTAAATGTTGTCATATTGAGGTCCCCCATTTGTTCATAACAAATGCTTGCTTTACATAAACCATGCCCAGAATCAAGAATTCTGGAGTATATTTAAAATAACTAAATTTAGAATATTTCAGATTAGTTTGCTGGCTAAAACTGAACAGAACAGCCCTGTATTTTAAAGCCCTTTCACAGATTCAACAATCTCATACCCAAACCCACACAAAAACGAAAACAACATACCTCCCGCCATCAATCAACATTCACAATCATTGCTTAGTACCTATCCAAAAATACTACACACACAAGCATCTACATAGTTCCCTAAATTGTTCTGGATTGTCGTGGGGTGTTGGGATTCCCTTTCTTTTTATTAAACTTCTTGGGGATTGGTGAGGGATTTCTTTCAGAGTCTTGTCCAATGGGGATACTCCTGACTATCTATAAAAAATGTTTCTTACTAATCTAGATGGGAAAGCAATATTTTGTACATTTACTGTCAGCAAGTGTCCGTTGTTGTGGATCAGAGGCTCAAAGTTCAAAGCAAAATTTTAAAGCAAAGCTCAGAAAAAAAAGCTTCAAGGGTCATGAGTTGTTTCTGGTGGCTGGTGGCATGATGTAAAAAAAATAGTTCTCATTGGGGTACTGGGCTGGTGGTTGCAGGACGCGCCCCCTCTTGTAGCGTAAAGAGAGGCGGGGGAATTGGGCTAGGGTTCTCGTCTCCTTGGTTGGCCTGGCTCTTGGCTGGCACGTTCTGCAGTCGTCTCAGGGTTGACAAGCTTCTGTGCATGTGAAGCATGGTTCCACTGGACTTTGGTAGTATATCAGGTGCGGTTGTAGTATACCAGGAGCGGTTTGTGCGGCCCTCCCCACTGTGGCTGGAACTCATTGTGCCTGCGGCCTGTCAGTGTCCACACCAGATCCCCTGACTGGATGTTATGCCACTTCAGCCGGTATGGATTGTAATTCTGCACCTCTCCTTGGGTGACCCTCAAAAGTATTAAAGAAAAGACAAAACATATTTAGTAATCATGTTGCGTTCCTCCGTTAGGCTGGTGTAGTGAGGAAGATTATAAAAATATAAAAATAAAATTTGGTTTACTGCTAAAAAAATAAAAATAAATAAAAATAAAAATAAAAGATAAAAATAAAACAGGAATATATCATGGCTGTGGGAAGTGAGTTCACCCACGACAATCCAGTATTAGTAAATAACTTATAATTAGTACAAAACTTAACCAATCATTACATAACATAACTACATAACTTAACTAAATTAAAAGATTACTGGTTTCCCCAACCAACCTCCCCCCATTCCCAGGTGACTCATGAAATGAGGTGCCTGGGCTATCTTGTGCCCCCATTTGTAAAACCAGAACTTCCCCTGCCACCAAAACAGGCAGCTTGGGGCATTCCCAAAGCTTTTAAAGGTATTAAATTGGTGTGCACTGCACAATTAAAGACAAAAAAACCTCCGCTGATTGCTGCAGTGCGTGCAAGGGGCGGAACTGTGAGTTCTCTATTAGCAACCGGGTTCCTACAGAGTTGCATGTCGCCCCCCTCTCATATCCCAGGTGACCTTTTGGCAGGCATTTAAGGGAATGAAGAAGCTGGGGGGTGTCAAAGCAGTTCACTAGCAGTTCTATTAAAAAAAACTGGGGCCTTTGAAAAGTTTCAAAAATGCCAAACATAAAACAAATTTTTTTTTAAAAAAAAAATTGAAAAAGTCCAAAATGACAACATCAAATAAAAACTTATAAGTACAAAAGACCATAGTAACTCATATTTTAAAGGGAAAAAAGGACTGAAAAAAAAGGGCATTTCCCCTATAAAACTTTTAATTTTAGCATAGAACTGCAAAAACTTCCAAATTCCAAATTCAAAATAAATAAATAAAAATGGGCTCATATATTTCCTGGGCACGTGCAGAGTGCACTGTGGGAGCCGGGGTGGGTTCCAGGTTGGGAGAGCAACGAGGCACCCAATGTTTACTAATCAAGTTTCAAAACTGTTTTCAAATTAAGGCAAAAATACATTGGAATGAGAACAAAACAATAATAATTAAAATAAAAAAACACAATAAAATAAAAAATAATAGAGCTTCTGTGCTTCCCTGGGTATTGAGGTCCTGGTGTGAGTTTGCTAAATTAAAGCAAACCACAAGGTTCCTGCAGGGGGAGGGGCCCAAACAGGACCTGTGAAACTTTCCCAAAGTGATTAAAAAAAAATCCTTTCAAAATGGAGCTAGACGTGTGATGTACTTTGCAAACAAGCAAAAGCTCTTATTTCCAAAGAAGGAGCAAGGGTGAGAGCAAAAGGACTACCCAAAAGGACTGTGTTTCTGCACCTGTGCAGAGGGCTTTTGGGCCTCCTGCTGGACTGGCAAAAAAACAAACAAAAAAACCCCCAAACAAACAGGGGATTCTGCTGTAGACGGCAAAAACCAAGCTGTGCAGCCAAAACTGGAGCTTGGGGGGTGGGTGGGTAGGACAGGGCCAGGGAGCCTGTCTTTTTGTACAAGTTTTAAAACAAAGTTTATGGTTTTGCAAAACAAAATGATATAGGCACAAGGGGCCAAAGACTGCCCATGGGAGGGACAGCTATCTTTAGATGAGAAAGAGAGATCTCCCGGAATGGCCTGGAGATTCCCCCGGAATGGCCTGGAGATTCTCCCGGAATGGCCTGGAGATGTGATTTTTGGGCATCTGGTACATGATTTTACTGTTCCAGACACACATAGATGTTTGCCGGGTGTGAGGTGACTATTTTAAGTCCAGAAAAGTATGCATGCAAGGGTGGGGGAACGTGCTTTCTGCAAAGCTCCAACTTAACTTTCCATTTGCCAACTGTGCGAAAACCGCATTTTATTTTTGAGAGAACAGGGATGTCTAGTTTGGGGGAAAACCGGCCGATTTTCCCACAAAGCAGGCACCTTAAATATTGATTCATTAAAGGTAAAGCATACACACAATCCTATTTCATATAAGAGCAAAACATGGTATACAGCTATGTCCTCCCTGTGCCAGATAGACGTCTCTGGGCTAGGGAAGTTTTACTGCAACTGCAAATCATGACTAAAAGCTACACATTTTCAATTTTAGGGTTAAAAAGAGGGAAACCAGGCCTTCATACTAAGGAGGCTCCCTTTTCCTGGGTGGCATTCTTTCAGAACCGCACTAAGAACTAATCAGAACAAACCTTTATTTCCCCCCCATGTTCCTTTATACAAACACGCACACACACACACACAATAAAAGGAGACGGAGAAATCACAAGGGGCTTCGTTGGAAGCACGAGAGAGGGGTAAAAACCCTTTCGCTCAGCTTTGGTGCAACGAGGCTTATAAATTGCAAAGGGGAAAGGGTAGCTGGATATTGGAGCACAGAGCTCTGCACTTTCACGGCTTAGCTCTGCTCCCCAATAAACTCATAAAACTAAGGTGGTTCAGAGGGAAAGGAGACTGCCCATTTATACCGCGTTTGATGGGCTCATTGATATTAACAGGACCTGCTTGCCTTGACATGAGGTTTCCCATTTTGGCTCTCAGCATGAGAGGCATCATAGGTAAAGTCCCAGTCAGAGGGTGGGCAAGCTTATTTGAAGCTAATGGGATATAAGTGTGTGCTTGTGAAAACACTTGAGTGGGCTAGGTGTACAAAGAATACACAGAGATTGCTCACACACAATCACACTCCCTCTACAACATGCATTCTGTTGAGTCTTACAGACCACCTCTCCAATCAAGCACAACATCACTCATTCAAATTTCAGACATACTCATACCCAGACACAATGACATTTATAACCGGTTACACACAAAAAAAAGAAAGAAAAAGAAAAGAAAACAAAGGCATATAATTTTAAAAACACTTATCTAAAAAAAATATCACACAGAGATCTCTTTAATCATTAAACCACATATAAAAGCGCGCAGTCTAGCCCAGCTCATAAACTGCGTAAGGCCCAGTTCAACTCGTAAGCCTTCTAATCTACTTATTTTGCCACCACATATAAAAGCGCGCAGTCTAGCCCCGCTCATAAACTGCGTAAGGCCCAGTTCAACTCGTAAGCCTTCTAATCTACTTATTTTGCCACCTCCCCAAACCGGCTCGTAGAGAGGGGCCTTAATGCCTCTAGTTCCGGCTCATAAAGGCATTAAAAATATAGGATCTAGGCCAGCTCATAAATCCTCTAAGATTCTACTACCAAAAGATCCTATCTGGCTTTTCCTAGCCCTAAAACACACCATACTATAGACCATCCCCCTCCCCTAGACCCAGCTCATAAGGGGGGGTATTGGGAAATCACTTATTCTACTGTAGAGATATCAGGCCGGCTCGTAGTATCTCTAATGCTAAGGTTCAAGCCCAGCTCTTAGAACCTTTTTAATACTATCAAATTCCTTTCATCTAAAACAAAAAAAACCTCATGCACACATACACACACACACCAAAAAAATCCTCAAACCACTTACAGTACTGGAAATTTCTAAACACTTAACGCTTCTTAAGCCCCTTTGTTCACAAAAACAGTTCCTTAACAGTAACAATCCTTTACTCACAATTGTCACAAAAACAGATTCGCTACCTAAACAAAGCCTTAAACTAAACGCTTGCTAAAACTAAACTTTTAAAAAGAAGAGGAATACTTACCTACTCCTGGCATAAACAGAGAAATTGCCAAGACATCATCCGAGTCACGGCACCAACTGTTGGAAGAATTTTCCTTTTGCCCTCTCCCTCGGTCCTTGATGTAAATGGAAAATCTCTGCTAGCCTACTCACCAAAGCTTAGCAAAAACCTTAGTTCGTTGTGCATGGTTCTCTGCCTGCTTCACTTACCAAAAAGCAACCCAGAGAGATCTGGAGAAAACTCTTACACAGCACACAGAACAGATAAAGTAAATCATGCAGCTTTATTATACTTACAAGGAAATATAAAGCAAAGAGAAAAAGCAATACTTAACTAAATATATATATATATATGACAGAATATAACAAAACTTACACACATGCAAGACAAACAATTACAGACAAACAATTACAGACAAACAATTACAGAGGCCTCTGGGTCAATTCCAGAGAGAGAGATGGCAACAACTGGGAAGCCTGATCTCTTTCCCTAGAATGACAAAATACCAGGATTTTGGGAGGCTCTTTTATAGGTAAAACTGTGGGAGAAAGATTTTTACAACAGCCCTCCTTTCATGTTTTCCCGGAGATAGGCTTGCCATGTTTTTGCTTTGAAGCTTTCTGTTCCCAGAATGTTATTTTCAACAGGGTCTCTGACAATTTGTTTGTTTGTGACAAGTTCCCCCAATTTAGCAGATAGATTGCTGCCGGACCAAATGTTCGTTCTCTCCTTAAACAATTACAAGCATCCTGGTGTGTTTTCTTTTAGGTAACTAGCCTCTAGCCTGCAATTTGCTTTAAGATCAGAGGCCCTAATTGAAAACTGGGGTCAGCTAAAAAGTCAGGTCTTCGTGTGGCTATAGGTTATAATATTAAGATATAAGTGTGGTTATTTTTAACCCAAACTCATTTAATATAAACTAATATTTTTAATATGAACTAATGTTCAATACAAAAAATTCTCGCGACAGTGAGCAGAGCTTTTGACTGCAGTACTGCAGCTTAATACTCTGCGCCACGGGGCTCCTTCCTATAATTAAGACAATGTATTTCTCGTTTCATTCATCTAGATGGCTGATCGAGTGCTTGTGCTTGGCAGTGGAGGCAGAGAACATGCTCTAGCTTGGAAATTAGCACATTCGCCACAAGTAAAACAGGTACTAGTTGCACCAGGAAATGCCGGAACCGCTAATAATGGGAAAATCTCTAATTCAGGTAAAAAGGTCATTACTAACCAGAGTAAAGAAATAAGTGTGTATTGCTAAATGTATATCAATATATTTAAATAAATACACATTGGGAAACATCATGCCTCATGTGAATACATAATGTGAACTAAATACAAGGTTCATACAAAGATGCAAAACTGCATAATAAAACATAATAAAACATTCACTCATTCTACCTGCATTGCATTTCAAGTTCTCCAGATCAGGAATGACCAACTCATGGCCCACAGGCTAAATGTGGTCCACTAAGGAATTTTATTTTACCCTCAGCAGCCCAACAAATGTTATTGATGGTGGGGGTTTTAAAAGTGCAATTTAAAATACAGGCAAATGTGTATAGTTCATTCACCCATAAGTTTACTGGGGGACTTTGGGTCAGTCAGTCTCTCTCAGTCAAATCTGCCTCACAGAATTGTTGTGAAGATTAACTGGAGGAGGGCAGAACCATGTATGCCCTGAGTTTCTTGATAGAAGAGCAGGTTAAAAATGTAATAGACAGGAAAAGACGGAGCTCGAAGAGCTGTGAGCTGAGTGAAGCACATTAGGATGCCGGATCTCTTTGCCAGTGGGGCTTGGTCTGGGGTAGGATCAAACTGCCATGTAGAAGTGATTCTTTGCCTGCACCTGTACAAATATAAACACTGAGTACATCAAGTAAATATTACAAAAATGCTGTAAGTCTCCAGTGCTCTCTGAGTCAAACAGAGCCAATCCAAGTAGCATATGGCCACTGGAATTTCTTGCCATTCTGGGAAGTGAGGAGCTTCCTTGTGGTTCAGTCGCATGCTGTTCCAGAAATAGCTTGATGGTGAAACATCAGGTGCAAGGCAATTGACATGGGTCCTTCTGCCATCACGAGGGTCTGAACAATGTTTCTGTACAGACATCTAGGGATATGGTGTTCATTATTAACCTTTCCTATCTATTTCAGCTGTTTTAATTAGCAATCCTACTATCCTTGCGCAGTTCTGTAAAGATCATAACATTGGACTTGTGATTGCTGGACCAGAAGCTCTACTTGCAGCTGGTAAGATGAGAACAAGTCAGTTGTTAGGGGGGTGGGGGACACAAGGACTTGATTTTAGGTGAAACATAAAAAGTCCAGTATTAAACAGCAGAGGTGTCACAGCAGAGCAAGGAACCCAGGACTCGCTAGAGGGCACTGGGTTGAACCTAAAGCAAAAACGGGATGGGGCAGTTTGCTGCCAGGGCTCTCATCCAAGAGCTCCAAAGTAAGGAACTCCTTGTTAGACTGTAAGAAAAAGTTGAGAATATTACCAGTATTTTATTAGAATATACCATTCTTATAATGTATTAAAGCTGAATTTTCCAGTTATAATGTATTTCTTCTTTTCTATGAGTATTTCTGAAATGAGTAAATAAGGAACTGTTATTTGAAGTATGATACAGATGGCAGGCCTAGTTCCAACTGCCAAGTGTTTTACAACTGGCACCAGCCCGTGGTTTGCTGTTCTGGAGCTCTGGACAGGGTCGTTCCCACTGATAGTGCCCCAGGGAATAAGCTGCACAGAATCAGAAGTCATTAGTACCAAGTCTGAGCACATTCTTAGGCGGTCCTGCCTACTAACCACTGATACACTTATTCCCTTGGAATTTGTCTAGTTCTGTTTTTAAAGCCCTATATGCTGGTGGCAAACCCCCCCCCCCAAAAAAAAAATCTAGTGGGTATGAATTCCATTAGGTAATTATAAAGCTAGGGACTGGCAATAGTCTTTAAAGATCTGAAAATAGTGTGGTAGAGGCATAATTTCCTATGGCATACGCCGATTTCTTTTATTCCTTGGTTCTTTGGTCAAGTTAGTTTTACAAGGTCTGGAAACATCGCACAGTCCTGCAAAATCTGTGAACCAAGGGCCACGGCCACGGGTTCGTGCATTAAAGGCAACAATGCTGCTGTTTTACCTCCAGCTTTCTGAAAAGGTATCATTATCTCCTACCTGAGTTTAATCAAGAAGTACTTTTGATGGTCCTCCTAACCTATTGCCAATCAATTTAATTGGATGACTTCCAAGTTCTACTGTTTTGGGAGATAGTACTTTCTGTTTACCCCTATAATCTCCCCTTACTTATCTTTCTTTTTCTAAAGTAAAAAAAAAAAAGGCTGGAGCTCTTCAGCATTTCCTCTTAAAGTCAATCTAGAAAGTTCTGTCTGAGCCTGTCAGTATTCCATTATTAGGAATTGTTGATGACTTGGTAGCAGCTGGAGTTAGATGCTTTGGGCCAACAGCCAAGGCAGCGCAATTGGGAACAAACAGGAGTTTTGCTAACACCTTTCTTGATCATCATGGAATTCCAACAGCAAGGTGGAGAGCATTTACCAATCTCCAAGAAGCTTGCACTTTTATTACCAGGTAAATGTTATTTTTCTCAGTTAGCTTGCTGTCAACTGCTGTATAGTTCATTTGATGATTCAACAGTGAAATGTGTGTAATTGTATAAACTGGACAAATTATGAGCTAATTTGCAGTTGGCCAAAAACAGATACCTGGGTCAAAACGGCTGTGAGATGATACATAATGTGAACAAGCTGTTTTGTTAAAAACAATTTCAGTGTTTTCACTGAATTTGTGCTTCTTGTTAATTGCACACCTGACTTTTCCTGGACTAATACTGTTAAATATATTATGGTCTCTTATAGAATTAACACAAAGGAGGAGGAGAGAACCATATGCGCTATCCTGAGCCACTTGTGGGAAAGGGCAAGATAAAAATAGAGACCAGGGGGGGTCTCTGAAAGTACTCCAAGTGTTTGCAAGTCCTTTGTAATGGAGGATGGTGGTGAGCCCCTCTCACACTCGTCCAGAAATCTGGACTTTTACCGTTTTTTAGGAATGGAGGCCAAAAACATCTACCTCAGGGGAAGGGGACAGAATTGGCTTCTCCCTGTTTTATTGGCAGGAACACATAAAATTGCCACCACCCACTTTTAATTTCAGGTTACTTCAGAGCATAAATCAGAAAACATGCTGATTGGTTCCTGGGAACCAATAGTTCAAGCCTAGGAACTCTAATTGGCCAAGTTGTAACAATGAAGTATAGTCCAAATACAGTCATTATAATATGCAATGGTGTTCACTTTCCCCCCCAATACAAAGGATTGACTCATAGAAACAGAATCATAGAGTTGGAAGGGACCACCAGGGTCATCCAGTCCAACCCCCTGCACAATGCAGGACATTCTAAACTACCTCCCCCCCCCCCAGTGACCCCTACTCCATGCCCAGAAGATGGCAAAAAGCCCTCCAGGATCCCTGGAAAATCTGACCTGGAGGAAAGTTGCTTCCTGACCCCAAAGTGGTGTTTGGCATTACCCTGGGCATGTAAGAAAGGGCCACGAGAGCCAAACATTGGCACAACCCTTCCTGCCCTTCCTCTCATAATCTGCCTAAGTTCACAGCATCACCATTACTGACAGATGGTCATCTAGCCTCTGCTTAAAAACCTCCAAAGAAGGAGAGCCCACCACCTCCCAAGGAAGACTGTTCCACTGAGGACCACTCTAACTGTGAGAAAGTTCTTCCTAATGTTTAGCTGGAAACTCTTTAGATTTAATTTCAACCAGTTGGTTCTGGTCCGACCTCCTGGGGCAACAGAAAACAACTCGGCACCATCCTCTCTGTGACAGCCCTTCAAGTACTTGAAGATAGTTATCTTATCACCTTTCAGTCGTCTCCTCTCCAGGCCAAACATACCAAGCTCTTTCAACCTTTCCTCATAAGACTTGGCCTCCAGACCCATCACCATCTTCATTGCCCTCCTCTAGACACGTTCCAGCTTGTCTACATTTTTCTTAAATTGTGGTGCCCAAAACTGAACACAGTACTCTAGGTGGGGTCTAACCAGAGCAGAGTAAAGCAAGAGAGTAGGGCTGCTAACCTCCAGGTGGGGCCTGGAGTTCTCCCAGAACCACAGCAGATCTCTAGGGTATAGAGATCAATTCCCCTGGAGAAAATGGCAGCTTTGGAAGGTGGACTCTGTGGCATTACATACATAATGCCATTTTCCAGCCCTTTTCAGCCAACCTCTGAAATTTTTAAAAATCAAAGTGGGGGTCCCAGTCCCTGGTTTGGTAAAGTTTGAGATAGGTAAATAAAGTGGATCAGAACCAAAATCCTTTGTCTGGTAAACCAGCATGGCGTACTGTTTGGACTAGGACCTGTGAAACCTAGGTTCAGATCCCCACACTGCCACGGTAGCTTTCTGGGTGACCTCGGGTCAGTCAAACACTCTCAATCTATCCTACCTCACAGAATTGTTGTGAAGATGAAATTGAGGACACATGGTATGCCAATAAAGGAATTGAAATTGAGGACAGGAGAATTATGTAAACTGCTTTCCTATTGGGGGAATGGCAGGGTATAAATAAAGTAAAATAAAATAAAATAAGCACATCTAAGGAAAATGTTAGTTCTGTTACAATTCTCCTTTTTCTTTGGTTGCTTATGCATGGTTAGTATGTCCCTGGTTCGTCCCTCTCTTGTCTTTTGAAAGAGTTTTTTGAAAGTGTCAATAAGCATGTGGACAGGAATGAGCCTGTGGATATTGTGTATTTGGATTTCCAAAAAGCTTTTGACAAAGTCCCCCACCAAAGACTGCTAAGCAAACTTCATAGTCACGGGATAAGAGGACAAGTCCTCTTATGGATTGAGAGCTGGCTGAAAAATAGGAAGCTGAGAGTAGGAATCAATGGTCAGTTCTCACAATGGCGGGGTGTGAGCAGTGGGGTGCCTCAGGGATCTGTGTTGGGACCGGTGCTTTTCAACCCGTTCATCAGTGACCTGGAGTTGGGGTTAAACAGTGAAGTAGCCAAGTTTGCAGATGACACCAAATTATTTAGGGTGGTTAAAACAAAATCGGACTGTGAAGAGCTCCAGAAGGATCTCTGCATACTGGAAGAATGGGCATTAAAATGGCAAATGAGATTCAATGTGAGTAAGTGTAAAGTGATGCATATTGGGACAAAAAATCCCAACTTCACATATACACTGATGGGATCTGTGCTGGCAGCGACAGACCAAGAAAGGGATCTTGGGGTGGTAGTGGATAGCTCAATGAAGATGTCAACCCAGTGTGCGGCTGCTGTAAAAAAGGCAAATTCCATGCTGGCTATAATTAGACGAGGAATAGAGAATAAAACTGCTGATATCATACTGCCCTTGTACAAATCTATGGTGAGACCACACTTGGAATACTGTGTACAGTTCTGGTCACCACACCTAAAAAAGGATATTACAGAGCTTGAGAAGGTGCAGAAAAGAGCAACCAAAATGATTAGGGGACTAGAGCAACTGTCCTGTGGGGAGCTGTTAAGACGCTTAGGGCTGTTTAGCTTGGAAAGAAGGCGGCTGAGGGGAGACATGATAGAGGTCTATAAAATTATGCATGGTTTGGAGAGAGTGGACAGGGAGAGGTTTTTCTCCTTCTCCCATAATACTAGAACTTGGGGTCATCTGCTAAAGCTGGAGGGTGAGAGATTCAGAACAGATAAAAGTAAGTATTTTTTCACACAACGCATAGTTAAATTATGGAACTCCCTGCCCCAGGATGTGGTGATGGCTGCCAGCTTGGAGGGCTTTAAGAGGGGAGTGGACATATTCATGGAGGAGAGGGGTATTAATGGCTGTTAGTTAGAATGGATATTAGTCATGCTGCATACCTATTCTCTCTAGTATCAGAGGAGCATGCCTATTATTTTGGGTGCGGTGGAACACAGGCAGGATGGTGCTGTTGCACTCGTCTTGTTAGTGGGCTTCCTAGAGGCACCTGGTTGGCCACTGTGTGAACAGACTGCTGGACTTGATGGGCCTTGGTCTGATCCAGCAGGGCCTTTCTTATGTTCTTATGTCTCACACTTTTATATCCCGAGATTGGAAAACCTTATGCTTGGTGTTGCTTGTGGTTAAGACAGTCCTGGACAGTCTCTTGAGCACAGCATAATCACAAGGAGAAAGCAGGAAGGGCCTGAGTCCCCACCTCTTAAAACACTGCATTGTCATTGGTAGTAGTGTTTACTCTGACAAAAAGTCACCTGCCCCCTTCCCTTCCCCCCCCTCTTCCCCCCAGTGAGCTGCCATTTCACAGCCCAAAATGGAGTACAGAATTGCATCCACAAAAATAAAATGGGGGAGATTCTCCTTTGTACTCACACTGCTGAAACTGACTAGAATCCCTGTGTATCACACAAAAGGAAAGTGTGGAGGGGGGATCCCCACAGCTGAACACACAATGAATTGAATAGACGGGCAAGTTCGTCGTTCATCCCTGTGAATCGCACAAAAGGAAAGGGGGGGACTCTCCGTGGTTGGACACACACTGCTGAAAATTACTAAAATAGAAGCCTCCTTCTCTGTGCCCCCTCACCGTAGTTTTTTTTTTAAAATTCTGCCACTCCAGTGGAATACTGATATATCATCATATCATCCAAAATACTATTAAAATCACAGAAAAAGCCAGCGTAGCCTAGGATTGTGCACTCGCTGCCCCACCTTAAGGCAAGTCACCTAAATGTGGGGTTGGGGGGAGAGAGAATGTATGATACTAGCCTCCACCGGCTCTCTCTGCGATTTTAATAGTATATTGGATGGTATTATGATACATTGGTAATCCATCGGATCAGCGGGGTGGGGGGGAACACGGTGAGGAGGCACAGAGACGGAACCGACCATGGCTGCCTGTCTCCATCTGAGATATGGCTTCCTGGGCATTGCAGAGGAGATGGCTGAAGGCTGGCTGAAGGAGGAGTTGGAGGAGGGGTAGGAGAATGGGGGAGTGTGGTGAAGTGGGAAGATCAACCCACAGCTGAACTATGCACCTACTCATATCCAAGATAAGCTAGGAAGTAAACTTATTTTCGGGATAAAACAGGGATTGGAAAACCCAGGGAAATCACGGAACAGAAGCAAGCTGAGCCCCGAGGGAGGGGAACGTCATGCATAATCCCTGCAGAGAATCAGGACATTCACAGGAGAATCGCAAGACAAACCAGCCGTGCATAACCAACTAATGTTAACTATAGCAATCCAGATCTGTTTTTTTTAAAGAAAACGTTTGCAATATAATGTGAATATATTACTTCCCTCTAATGTTCCCTATCTTCATTTAAAGTGCAGATTTTCCTGCATTGGTGGTAAGACCCAGTGGTCTTGGTCCTCGAAAAGAGGTAATTCTTGCATCAAGCATAGAGGAATCCTGCAAGGCAGTGCAAGAGATTCTTCAGGTGAATTCCAAAACAACAATGATGTATTAGAACCAGCTATTGTTATTTTTCTGTGTTAAATCCATCATGTGTTAGATTCTAATTTCTAAGAGTAAGCCTTCTGTGTATCAAAACAAACCCATGACCACAGTCATTTGTGAAATACCTTGAATTTTGTAGTATACGTGCCATGTTTTCTATATATTCATTTTTATCCTGCCTGTCCCCCAGAGAGCATGTTTTGTACATGTTCAATATATTCTATGGACTGCACAAGGAATTTACAGAGGCTACTCTTCCCTGGCTTCCCCTTTCCCCAGCAACCCTCTATGATTCCATCCCCAAACCAACACTAACTTGGAGGACCCTTGTGTAGAAAATATCCTGCAGCAACGTAGAGTTGGGAGAAGTTGTCCCCTCCCCTTTTGCTAGAGAGAGGGGGAAATGTCACAGATTCCATCTGCTGGTATTTGTAGAATTCAACAATTGTGCTGAATTCCATAACTGGACCTCAGTTGAAACTAATAATAGTCAAGCAGTTGAGGCGACCCTCTCCCACATCCGTATCTCCAGAATGCTGCCAAGCTGCTTGCTTTTTTTTTTTGCAAGAGGCATCCATTGCTTTATAGACCCAAGATCCCATAGAAACATTGTGCTATACAAAATGCTTTTATGTGATTAAAAACTGCAAATTATATCTAGTAAAAATGTTCTAAAGGTTCATCTCACAGCTCTTGAAGAAAATGTGAATTTAGTGAAGTTTTCACCGTGACAATTTGTATTTGGGGATAATCTAAAGACAGCTTTTTCATTAACAAGGGCAGATTGAAAGAAAGAACATCTGACCATGTCATATTTATAACACAGGACAACGTTTTTGGAAACACCAGAGAGACAGTGATCATTGAAGAACTTCTTACAGGAGAAGAGTTTTCTGTACGTTTTTCATTAAATAATATGGTCAGAGATATCTTCATTTATTTGGGTTGCTAATTTCCTGTTTTTAAAAGCTGTTTTTGTTGTTCTTAGTTTTTATGCTGTTTTTATGCCCCAAGCACACACATGGCTTAGTTTATGGCTAGTTTTAATGCTGATATTTTAGATAATTGTTGCTTTTATGCATTTATTGTTTTATTGATTTTATTTTGTGAGCTACCTCAAGCAGATTACTGGAGAGATGGCACATACATTTTATAAATAACTAAATAAAACAAAAGGAGAGAGTGGGAATTTGGCAAAAGGCTAATAACCAATGAGAGATTAGAGAGCCAGGCTGCCGACTTTTACTGACCCCTTGGCAGCTGTGACTTTAGTAGCAGCCCTATCTATTAGCTGGTGATAATGTTGATCTGCCCTGACCTGGATAGCCCAGGCTAGCCTGATCTTGTCAGATCTTGTATGTTAAGCAGGTTCTGCCCTGGTTAGTATTTGGCTGGGAGACCACTAAGGAATACCAGGGTCACTACTGAGAGGCAAAGCACATCTGAACATCTCTTGCCTTGAAAACCCTATGGGTTGCCGTAAGCCAACTGTGTCTTGACGGCAAAACAATAGGAAAAAAAGAAAAGAAAAAATGTCCATCTCCCTGCTATGAAAAGCTCTGCTAACTAGAGATCAAACTGCAGTTCAAGTTGGCAATTGTATGCAAATTGCTAATTGAAATGAATATATCAATGCATTATGGATAGTCTTACCATTTCTTGCATTTTCTCACAGTGCTTCTGTTTTGTGGATGGAGTCACTTTTGCTACCATGCCCCCAGTCCAAGTCCAGAAGCAACTGCTGGATGGAGACCAGGGTCCAAGCACTGTAGGAATGGGAGCTTATGGTCCTGCATCTCAGGTACAATGAGGTTTGTTTCAGTGTCTAAAAAGGATTTATAGTGGAAAAGGACAAAAGTAGCCGCTGTATAACCAGTCGAGCGGTTGAACCCCCACAGGTAGCAGAAGGTGTGTGTGTGTGTGGGGGGGGAGAAATGGGGAGGCCAGCACTGATGTAAAACTTGCCATCAGTTGTAGGCCTGGTGGAATAGTTCTGTTTTGCAGGCCCTGCAGAACTCTTTAAGGTCCCACAGGGCCCTGATGTTATTAGGAAGGATATTCCACCAAGCCAGGGCCAGGGCCGAAAAAGCCCTGGCCTTTGTCAAGGACAGCAGCACACTCTTCTTCCATACATATAATTATGATCAGTAATTTTTTCTAATGCATCAGTATAAGTTGATTTTTATATTGACCAGTCACAGACGATTTTAAGTAAGTCATTTTTCTATTGTTCATTAGATTTCTGAAGTTCTTCTAGAAAAAATTAAAGGCACCCTTCATCAACACATTCTTGACAGTATGAAGCAAGAAGGCATATTATATGCAGGTAAGCGTGCACATTCATTAAGGAGGTTCCTTCAGAGCTATTTTTGTGCTACATTTATATGTGACACTTCATTTTATGAATGGAAAACTTGATCTTGCATCAAATCTAATTTTACATGTTTCGCTTCATCTTAGTCTAGGTGTATGTTGTTGAAGACCTTTAGAGAGAGCAATCTTAAGCTAGTAAGAAGTCCTAGTTTATTTAAAGGTGCTTTTTTTTAAAAAAAAGCTTGTATCTTTCTCTGATTCTTCTCCCCCCCCCCCCACCTCCAGGTGTGCTGCAAATAGATTTCATTCTTACCAAGGACAGTATGAAAGTCACAAGCTTTAACTGCAATTTTGGTGATCCCCAGTGCCAGGTAAGACAAATACGTACAGCCAAATGCTGTGAACCATGGAGCCAGTGATAGATGTTATTTGTGTGGTCGTAGCATAGTATTACATACTGTGGCATCATCAGCTCACTCAGGAGGAAGAGCTGGTGAGGCAACTGCTTGTGCTACATTCATAACAACTGCTGTCACCAGGCACATAATAGCCATGTCATACAGTGGTGTTTATGTAGTAGTGTTCTATGAGGGAGGCAGGGGCACTGGTAGGACCCTCTAGGTACTCAGTGCCAGAGATGTAGTAGTTAAAGTGTTGGACTAGGAGACCTGCCTTCAAATTCCCATTCAGCCATGGAACTGACTGGGTGACTAGCAAAACAGGAAACAGCAGAGCGAGGTGAGGTGATCCCACCAGCACACATGGAGAAATGGTCAACAGCACCTTCCTCTGTTAGTGCCTATTTGACCCAGGTAGGGGTCCAGTGGGGTGTTTCACTGACACCTACCCACCTGACCAATGACCTCTGCCTCCTTGTTCCAGCCACTCCTTAGGATGCTACAAAAACCTGTCGTGTGTTGAAAGAGGACAGAATTTCAGTCTGCTACTGCCTTTTTACTTCCTTTTCTACTGCCCCAACTCAGAGCTTTTCTTTACAACTATGCACCTCTAAGTGTGTGGTTTCAGCTTTACTTCAGTTTATAGTGATGTCCCAGTTTGAGGGCAAATTACCTCCTGCCATATTCTTAGTAGGTGGGATGGGCATGAGAGGTCAGCAAGATACTCTGAACTACACTTTATTTAAAAATAAATATTATTAGGAAAGAACAGTCGATTCCAGTTTATATCACTAATAAATCTGTTTTACCAACATGAGTAACTGGATTGAGTCAGTAAATTAATATATATACAGAGTTTTGTTGCCCATCTGGGCTAATTGTGATATACTTTCCTTTTATCCCTTAGAAGCTCCTTGATCCATTGATCTTGAGCAGCATATATCTAGTGTTTGAGGGATATAAGGACTGAAACAAATCTTGCCACTGACAATGTAGCCTTGGGATCCCTATCACTTAGTAGAAAAGGTACTATATCAGTCACAGAGGCGTTAGATTTGTATGTTAAAAGGGGAGAGATATAATGTGATTGAAGTTCCTCGTAAAAGTGGCATTCCAAAAGGGCATGAGCTAGTGAATTGATAGAGCCAGAAGAGCAAGGATAGGTCCTGTCTGGATATGGTATATTCAAAATTCTGCCCTGCATAACCATAGAGGGGTTAGCATTCAATCGATCTAAACAGAAGGCTCTAGAAAGACGAGGAGTTGTCAAATAATATGTATAAGCAGGCAAACCACGTAGTGGTGGTATTCCGAAAAACTGGGATGAACAAATGCAGCGAGCACGAAAAGTAGTGCTGTTATAATCAAGCTCTTTAATGCGCTTTTTAATTTTGGCGAAAGCTTCAGGTTTCCCAAGATCTAATAACATATCCTGCGAGAAGCCCAACAATGACAGTTTCTCATCTAAGATTTTTTGCCATGAGGAATAAGGGTCGTGCTTCAGAGAAGCTAGGAACCCCTCAGTGCTAAAGCACAGTTTAAGGTGTAGTTTAAAGGCGGCCAACCATGCCCTAGCTTCGAGTGACATTTGGCCAAACTTGGAACGAAGAGTAACGCCAGCAACACATCGAGGAACTGAAGCAATGGACGATCTATAGATTCATTGACAACTGTTATCCAGATGGCAACACCAAAAAGAATAATTGGGATAATTTTTAGATTAAAAACCTGAATAGCCCCTGGAATATATTTGCTACCTTTGGTGTGGAAAAAGTTGACAATAGCACCAACCCCAGGTTTAATTTTGTTGAACACTGCTTTTTGATGGGCATTCCAATTTAGGTTATGGGAAAAAAGAATGCCAAGGTAAACAAACTCCTTGACTTGGTCAACCTCAAAGCCTTCTAATACCCAGTGAAAAAGAGGCATTTTTCTCCTCTTAGTGAAGATCATAATCGTATAATAAACCATTTATGATGGTTTATTTTAAGATCTTCCCTAGAGCAGTACTCAGAGAAGGTTTGTAAAGATCTTTTCAAACCAATTCTTGTGTGGGAATTGTGATATACTGTTACAATAACAAATTCTAACTGTTTAGTCTTTGATTATACTGTCCTATACTTTGTTTATACTGAGCCAGCGTGGTTAAGAGTAGTGGTTTGGAACAGTGGTCACTAATCTGGAGAACTGGGTTTGATTCCCCACTCCTCCACATGAGTGGTGGACACTAATCTGGTGAACTGGGTTGGTTTCCCCACTCCTACTCATGAAGCCAGCTGGGTGACCTTGGGCTAGTCACACTCTCTCAGCCTCACCTACCTCACAGGGTGTCTGTTGTGGGGAGGGGAAAAGAAGATGATTGTAAGCCGGTTTGATTCTTCCTTAAGTGGTAAAGTTTGAATATAAAAACCAACTACTACTCTTCTTCTTCCTCTTCTTCTTCCTCTTCTTCTTTGCCTTTTTCTTTCTAACTCCTTAGACTTCATTACTCCCTTCTCCTCACACTTAACCAGTACATTCCTCAGCTTATTTATTTGCTTCCATTTCCTTGTTCTCCCCAAGATTTCAGGGAATTGGTGCAGAGCTACTAATTCCACCAACATAAACATTCTTTTTGAATCAATAAAACATCATGCTACTATTCCAACTAATAGTACTGTTCCTAAATGTAGCTATTTGAATGTCTAACATGTATCTAAAAATGTGTGGTGAAGTTATTTGGGAGTAATCCTCAGTAAGTCTTCTCAGAAATAAGTTCCAGATTATTTTATAGGGTTTACTACTAGGAAAGTGTCCATAGGATTACAGCCTTTGTCACCTTGGGCCAGTAATCACTATTTATCAGTCTAACCTACCACACAGGGTTGGTGTGAGGATAAAATGGCCAAAAGGAGAACCATGCTGAGCTCCTTGCAGGAAGGACAGGATAAAAATGTATGTATAGTGCAGTAATAACAATATATCTCATGCGCCTTCAGTTTCCCTATTGGCTACCATAGAGCCATTAATGTCAGTTTAACTCTGTCTGCAAACACAGTTTTTCCCCCCACCTTGGTTTCCAAATTGCAGCAGGATTTTTTGGAGCATCCAGATAACATTGTCCTCTAAATCTCCACTTTCCAGACTCCCTATCCTTGGTACATTGTTTCTCAAACCTGGCATGATGTGATCTTACTGGAAAGAAGACAGTCCAAGTATGTTAGTTAGTCATCTGGAAAACCAAAACAGAAACGGGAAGGAAAATCTTCAGCCCAGAAAAACCAGGTAACCAAGAAGGTTGACAAAAGGTCTAAAAACGGAATGAATACTAATGTGTTACATATGATAGATCAACAAAACTTTAATACAATACAAATAGTTCATTAAAACCAAACACGTTTTGGCCAATGGGCCTTCCACAGTGGTACAAATTGTTAAAATACACACCATAAAGAAAATTCTTCAAACTACAAAAGACAATGTTTCTGACCTAAACTTTGAAACCTGAAAAAAGAAGGGCAAGAAATAGGGGACCAGGGGGGAGGGGGAGAATCCATTTAGATTAATTATTGTATGAGACATTTATAAAATTTAAAAATGTAATTTCCAAAATTGTTGATCCATATTACACACATAAGAAGTAGGGCCAGTTTGTTAACTAGATAATTCCCCCTTCATTATTGGAATCATTATGTCTTAAATATTTGGATCACGTACAACAACAATTTGAAAAATAATTTTGATTGTCCTAATTTATTTATTCCAGTTTTTACTATTTGTATTGTATTTATCATATGTAACCCATTCGTATTGTAACCTATTCATAGGGTCTGCATGAGTTGGAAGCAATTTGACGGCACTTCACACACACACACACACACACACACACACACACACACACACACACAACTCGTTAGTATTCATTCTGTTATTAGACCTCTTGTCAACCTTCTGGCTACCAGAAGTTCATCTTGTCCAGAAGGTTCACATTTTTTGACGCTCCTGCTGCCCACATTGGTGCCATTTTCCCTGCCACTGGAGGACTTTTTGGGACTTTTGTGTTTTTGAATCAGCAATTGTGAGATTGCTACAGTACAGTAAATTTATAATAATCTATTGACACAATCTACTGATTCCTCTTAATTCCCATTTTTGATCATAAAAAATGTAAGAGAGTTACTTCTGTCCACTTCTGCAGGTAGTTCTTCCACTTCTTAAAAGTGATCTTTATGAAGTAATACAAGACACCATTAATGGAAGGCTCCAAGATTCCACATTGGTTTGGGCAGATGATTGTACTGCTGTATCAGTTGTCATGGCAAGTGAAGGCTATCCAGAATGTTATATGGAGGGCGGGGAAATCACTGGTAATTTTTTTAAATTATTACCAATGCTATTACAAGATAGTCAATACTCTCATGTGATGACTGATGATGGTAATTATTCTTTGTAATGGAAAAATATTCCATGTCTTACCTCTACTTTATAATTACTTACTACAACTTGTTAAGCCTTTGGGCACTTTTGGAAATTTGAGAATACTGAGTAGGCTCCATCACAAATTGGCGGTCATGGTGCTAGGGCCAGTCACAAAATATTGGGAGTTTCCAAGCCAAGCATCCTCCTTTGATGTAGGCAGCTGTTTCCAAAAGGGTGCTCTTTGTGGACACAAAAGATTGGCTCTTTGCTTTGGAGAAGAATGAAGTAGGCTCCAGGAAACACACAGGTAGATGCCATGGTACCCTCCAGCTTCATGTTGGGGATAACTCTTCATACTATATACGTCTCTTGTTAAGAGTTTCAGCAAGAAAACTCAGGATAAAGTGCAAAGCAGCAGATGTAAGGGTGATCTGGCTGTGATCAGCCAAATCAACTCTGGTGACCCATTGGTTACCAGAGTTGATTTGGCTGATCTGGCGGCTGGTGTCCCCTTCCTCCTGCACTGTTCCATGTGCATCCCCCCACCCGAAGATGTGCGCTCAATGGAAGAAGATGACCATCCCAGATAGAGTGCAAAGCTGCCTTTTGCCAGTAAAAAGTTAAGACTCAGTGATCAGGAAATCTAGGAATTAGCAACACAACTACCCACACCTAAAGAATTTTCTCTGAAATGGATCACAGAGCAGGTTTTTTTTCCCCTTTAATTTTTATAGGACTACTTCAAGCAAAAGAGCTAGGCCTGGAGGTCTTCCATGGAGCCACCACCATGAAAGATGATAAAGTGGTGATTAATGGAGGCAGAGTCCTTACTGTAACAGCTCTTAAGAAAGATCTCACATCAGCACTGGAAGCTGCCTACAAAGGACTAGCAGCCATTTATTTCCAGGGTGCAACTTACAGAAAAGATGTTGGCTATCAGACTGTGAAATTCCTCAGACAGTCTGTGTATGTAAGCAAAGGCATGGACAGATGACTTGTGCTAACCCAGCATTTATTATTTTTGCCCTGGGTTTTCTGACTACCATCATCTTAGGAAGAAATTGTCCACATGACAACAGTGGTATATTTCTATTTTAGGAGCCCATCCTATGAAGAGAAAATGGCAGATTCTATAGCTCGCAGTGCTTTGCTTCACCCACCTAAACTACTATCTGCAAGTGGCTCCAAATCAGGTAAGGACACAATAGATCAGTTAATTATCCTTGCATTTGGAAGAAACCCTTTATTTTCCAGGTTTCCCTAACATTAACCACAGAAATGCACAAAATACAGCAGGGAAATTACTTATGAGTAACCCCTCGCCACACACTGACATCAGCTTTCGATGTCACACTATTTACATTCATCCCAAACGTTTGCAGAAACTATTTCTGTTCAGCTTACGACTGTCTTGCTTTATACTGACACAGCCTGAAGCCTGCACAGGCAAAGCTTTTCTGTAGAAATGACAACATACCTCTATTGTTCTAACTGCATATATTGTAATAGCACAATAGAATATAGCAAACAGCTGTCAGACTACAGTATCATATTGCAAATTTGGGTGAACTTGAAACTGGTTACTCAGCTTTCACTTTGCAACCGTGGCAGTGTCTGCTGCTTTTTCATGGTACTGTACATTATAAGACTCTTAAGTAGAAATATCAGGCTACTCCCAGCAGGCGGATCGGGCTGATGCCTTGGATCCAGCCCCTATGCAAAGCCAATGCCTGATGCTGTAACCAATAAAGTTGTGGCCATTCCCACTCCAGCTACTGGCTCTGTGTGTTTAATGGTATGCTAAGGTCATCATAGTATAAGGATCATGGGGCTGTTACTGCATGCCAAGAATGGCCAGGGTTGGGGGGCTGCAGTAAGTTGCCGGCTCCAAGATACTCCCCAATTCAGTGCTAGTCCAGAAACCTTAATAATTTCTCTGATGTTTGAGAATTCAGAAGAATACCATTTTATTCAAATAGATGTATGACAAAATCCTATATCTCCCTCTTGAAGAATCCCTTTCTTCATCCCACTTAAGCTACAGGCTTGAAGTTTCTGTGGGGGAAAATGCTAAGATATCCAGGTTTCACTAGCAATACTGTTGATGTCTATGTGCTTCGCAGGCAGCCATAAGCAGCAAGGGGTTGTTCCTGGACTGTTTGATTTGAGAGCATCTGGGTATAGTGATCCTATTTTGGTATCACAAACTAAAGGCATTGGGACAAAACTGAAGGTAAGCTTGAGTTTTGTTAATAACTTCTATTAATTGCACAGATTTTTTTTGTTGTGGCATCAAAAATCTGTACTGGCCAAATCATGGGAGAATGGCCTTTTCCTAAATATACAAGTGGTCTATGCTTATAAAGATATCACACCTCTGTATGTTTTCAGCTTCATAACATGCAGTTCCTTTAGACCTGGCCTATACAACTTATAGCTCAGCACACTGAATGTAGTTCATCTGCCATACACAGGTACCTATTAGGATCTCAGTCAATATTCTTTATTGCTGCTTGCCTTGAAGTGCAAAACCAGGGGCAAGGAGGAAGGCTGGCAAAGCACCTGGTAGGCCACAACAAGGCTGAAGGTGGTTCCTGGTACTTAAATGCCTCTGCACTGCGAAGTAAGCTTTGGGTGACTCCAAATCATACACTCCTGGACCAGGGCTGCCATGCCCCTCTGTGGGGTTGGGAAATCCTCCTAAGCTCCATTGCCCACTGCCACTCCAAGTGGTGGTGGGGGGCAACATTTAAAAACTGGCAGTGTTGGTGGTATACTAGCTGGTGGTATACCTCCAAGTACTAGCTGGAGATCTCCTGCGATGACAAGTGATCTCCAGCCGATAGAGATCAGTTCACCTGGAGAAAATGGCCGCTTTGGCAATTGGACTCTATGGCATTGAAGTCCCTCCCCTCCCCAAACCCCACCCTCCTCAGGCTCTGCTCCCAAAACCTCCCGCCGGTGGCGAAGAAGGACCTGGCAACCCTATGGCGGTGTGGTGACATCAGTTCCAGGGAAGACCTGGAAGGGATTGCAGGTACCTCTTACTGGGATATTTACTTATTAATATAGCAGAGTTTGCCCAGTCATAGAAGTGTGATATTGGCCATTAATGCATGGCAAGTTTTGGAAAAGTTTGTGCCTCTTCTATTGCGTGCCTTTCAATTACTCGTTCAAAAAATTGAACGCATGGTTGAGAAAGCGTGCCTCCACCCAACTGGGTTGCTGAGCGGAGAGGGTGGAGGAGGGCGGGGAGGGGAGAGAGGCGCTGGCTCCAGCACTCTTCCTCTGCAGGTTGAGGTGGTGGTGAGTTGACGAGGGGAAGGTGGAGTGGGGGAGAGAGAGGCGCGGGATCCGGCAGTGGGTGGAGGCGGCAACATGGATCTGCTTCCCTCCACCACGCTGTCCCATCAGAGGTGAGGGGAAGCCAGCAGCTGGTGGAGGGGGAGAGTCGGTGTGCGGGTGCCTTAAAAGTACCTCTGCTGCTGGCGCCGGGTCTGCCAGTGGCCCCCCTCCAGTGGGGAGTCAACCCGGAAGCTTAACGCTCGAGCAAACTCTAGCCCTTGCAGCGGGGCTTGCGTTTAAGTCGGGGATAACAGAGAAATGAAATAACTTGGAGAAGCTCCGGGATGGGCCAGGTCGAACATGCTGGCTGGAGGCAGCCATGCATGTGGACATGGTAGATTCGCTGCATGCCCGGACAAAACAGCCACACGTTAATGGCCATTGAGTGCTGTAAACAAATCTGTTCACATTCAGGTTGCAGTTGAAAGGAAGAAAGAGAAACCTAATCTAAAGATCCCTGTCACAAGTGGCCAGCTTATCTGGCATCATGTGTATGGAAGAATGAGGCATTGTTTATACAGGAGAGAGCTGTAGGTACTTGTGACTCTATGAAGATCCACGTGGAGAGAGGGAAGAACAATAAACACACAGAGAGAAGAGGGGTCAGAGGGCAGCTCCCAGGTTAAGACAAAGAGAGGGACATCCCATTCAAGGAGCTAACACTTATTCACACTTGGAGTGGTGTAGCACCCCCCAGGCGTGCTGAGTCGCTCACTCCCACATCTCTTGGAATCACAGGAAATTTCTGGTGATTCCTAGAGCTATCCACCATCACTTCTGGGTTTTCCCTGGAAGTGATACCTTCATGCTGGCAGTGATGCCCCCCCCACCATGTCCCCACTTTCAACCCTCCCACCAGTTGCCAGGCTCAGTCTGGCAACCCTTCCCGAGACTCTAAGCAACACATGCTGTTCCTTGGTCAATAGTCTGGTTTTAATGCTGAGTGTTCAGCAGTGGGGGTCTCTTCCCTGGAGAACTAAAGATTAAGTAACTAGGTGCAGCTGCACCCCCAAAAGAAGATTTGGACCACCACAAATCATACATCCTAAATTCTGATTTTTGCACTAAGTACTTCAGTGGGAATAGGCGGGAAGGCAGCATGGTATACCCAATCTCATCAGATATGGGAAGCTAAGCAGAGTCGGTACTTGGAAGGGAACTACCAAGGAAGACTATGCTGAAGAAGGCAATGGCAAACCACCTCTACTTCTCCCTTGCCTTGATAGCCTCTGGCTGGGCTTTATGTAAGTAGGCTGCAACTTGATGGCACTTTACACACACACACTTCAGTATCCCCAGGAATATCATAGGCTTATATTGCTAACAACTGCAGAGTAAGTAACCGGAAACAGTCTGTATCATCCCAAATCATACATCCCCCTCCTAACTTTGTGTTTCTGCCCTGCAAGATAACTTGTACTAGAGAAAAAAGTTGTTTGCTATATTGGAAGAATAGATCCACCACCAATTTCAGAAGGGTTTCAAAATGAATTTTTAAAATCTGCACAATTGCTGCGATGACTAAATTGATGTGTAGTAGAAGAGATCCACTAGGACAGTGATGACGAACCTTTTAGAGACGGAGTGCCCAAACTGCAACCCGAAACCCACTTATTTATCGCCAAGTGCCAACACGGAAATGTATCCTGAATACTGAGGTTTTAATTAGCTTAAATGATTAACAATTTCCTGGTTGTTCTCCAGCATGATATAGTGGTTAAGGTGTCAGACTAGGATCTGAGAAACCCAGGTTCAAATCCCTACTCTACCATGGAAACCACACTTACACACACACACACGGTGTCTCTTGCTATCTCTGAGGAGTGCTCTAAGGATAAAACTAAGGCTAAATAAATGAGCCACCCTTAGCTTCATGGAGAAAGAGTAGCAAAAACAATGTGGAATGGATTTTTCAGTAAGGTTTCTGAGCCTAGCTACATTATTCTGGGACTGGAATGACAGCCCCCAGAGTGCAATGACAGCCTCTGGGACTACCAGAAGTGTTCTGGGACTGGAATGACCGGGCTGTCATTCCACTCTGGGGGCTGCCATTCCAGTCCCAGAACACTTCTGCTAGTCCCAGGGGTGTCATTCCACTCCTGGGGCTGTTACTGCAGTTGCAGAATCATTCTCCTAATCTCAGGGGCTGTCATTCCACTCCAAGGCTAGTCATTTCAGTCGCAGAACACTTCTACTAGTCCTGGCAGCTGTCATTCCAGTCGCAGAGTAATGTAGCTAGGCCCAGAGACCTTAATGGAATATCTATGCCACATTTTCTTTACAATTTTTGTGCTGTAACCTATTTCAAAGGAGCGCATGCAAGTCAATGGGCAATCCTGGCTCCCATTATCTTAAATGGGCTGTTCAGCCTCTCCCACTGTTTCAGATGGGCAATCCTCTCATTCATTTTAATACATCCCTTTTCCCAAGCCAGCCAAGGCCAGTGCCTGCCTCTCCTGCGGGTGAGTAAAAGGCAGCTCCTGCCTCTTGCCCAGCCCAGGCTGGGTGGAAAGAAAAGGGAGAACTCTCCTCTCCTTCCCCCCTGCCGCCAGACTGGAGGGTGAGAGACTCAAAACGGATAAAAGGAAGTATTTCTTTATACAACACATAGTTAAATTGTGGAACTCCCTTCCCCAGGGTGTGGTGATGGCTGCCACCTTGGAAGGTTTTAAGAGGGGAGTGGACATGTTCATGGAGGAGAGGGGTATTCATGACTACTGGTCAAAATGGATACTAGTCATGATGCATACCTATTCTCTCCAGGATCAGAGGAGAGAATTCCAGCCCAGGCTGGGAGGAAAGAAAATGGGGGGGGGGGGGAGAGAAGAGATGCACTTGGAAACACCGCAGGCTCCAGGTCGGGAGAACTACCCTCTCCCTCCAACTAAGGAAAGTAGCTTCTTCTTTCCAGCCCAAGCTGGGAGGAAAGAAACGGGGGGTGGGGGGAGGAAAGGAAACAGGCGGGGGAAGAGATGCACTTGGAAACCCAGCAGACTCCAGTCCAGGTCGGGAGAACTACCCCGGGGACTCGGGGAGGGAGGCGGACTCGGGTTAGGAGGAGCAATTTACCAACCTACCATCTCCTCTAGCGACTAGCAAGCCAACAGTGGAGGCCAGCCATGTGCGGCCGCTTTTAAGGAGGCGCTGCCGCTCTGTGTTGGCCTCCTTAGTCTGCAAAGGGATTTTTGGACGGGGAGGGGGGGAGGTAGAAGGGGGCTGGAGGGCGGCGGCTGCCTCGTGCGCCCGCAAAGGGGTTTTTGGCCGGGGGGGGGAGGGAGAGGGAGAAGGGGGCTGGAGGGCGGCAGCCGCCTCGTGTGCTCTGCAAAGGGTTTTTTGGCCGGGGAGGAGGGGAGGGAGGAGGGGAGGGAGAGGGAGAAGGGGGCTGGAGGGCGGCAGCCGCCTCGTGCGCCCTGCGAAGGGTTTTTTGGCCGGGGAGGGGGGGAGAGGGGAAAGGCTGGGCGGCGGAGAGTCCAGGGAAGGGGGTGGGGCCTTTGAACTGCTCCACGCTGCCTGCAGGCAGCGCAGAGCAGTTCAAAGCTGGCGGCTGGGAGGGCAGGGGCCCCGCCGCCCAGCTGAGCCGTGCGTGCTAGCAGAGAGGGCGACGCGTGCCAGAGTCGGCACGCGTGCCATAGGTTCGCCAACACGGCACTAAGGAATAACATAAATGTATAGAAAAATTATTGATGTTTGTAACCTATCACAACAAGACATTTTTAAATACTGTAGAATCTTATGTTTGTAGTAAACCAATTGTAGCATGTACTGATATCATATGAATAAATGGTTTGATTATCTTGCTTTATAGGTAGCCCATTTGTGGAATAAGCATGACAAGGTTGGCCAGGACTTGGTTGCCATGTGTGTCAATGATCTCCTGTGTCAGGGAGCTGAACCCCTCTTCTTGACTATTGCATTTGTGGGAAACTTGATGATGGAGTGGCTCAGGCAATCACAGAGGGGATAGCTGAAGCTTGTAAACTGGCAGGATGTACTGTACTGGGTATGATCACTTGTTTTCTTTATGTCATTAAAAGCTGTTTCTTTGTTTCCTGGTTGCTATGACTTTTAGTGGTAGTAGTGCAAAATCCAACCCTGACCTGGATGGCCCAGGCTAGCCTGATCTCATCAGATCTCAGAAGCTAAGCAGGGTCGATCCTGGCAAGTATTTGGATGAGAGACCTCCAAGGAGTACCAGGGTCATGACGTGGAGGCAGGCAATGACAAACCACCTCTGAATGTCTCTTGCCTTGAAAACCCCACCAGGGGTTGCCATAAGTCAGATGTGACTTGATGGCAAAAAAAAAGAAGAGATGCAAAATACAGGCCCTCAGGTCTGAACATAGAACAAGAAGAGTTGGTTTTTATATGCCGACTTTCTCTCCCACTTAAGGGAGAATCAAACTGGCCTATAATCACCTTCTCTTCCCCTCCCCACAACAGACACCCTGTGAGGTAGGTGGGACTGAGAGAGTGTGACTAGCCCAAGGTCACCCAGGTGGCTTCATGTGTAGGAGTGGGGAAACTAATCCAGTTCACCAGATTAGCCTCCGCCACTCATGTGGAGGAGTGGGGGAATCAAACCCGGTTCTCCAGATCAAAGTCCACCACTCCAAACCACCACTCTTAACTACTACACCACGATGGCAGGACCAAGTCTGGGGTAATAAAGGCTAGTTGAGGGGATCTCATGGATTTCTGTATGAATCTCATGGATCTGAGTATGAGAGATGCCATGTTAGATGCCATGTATGCATATGAGAGATGCCACGTTAGATGCCATGTATGCCTACTGAGCAGCCATTGGGGGACTCCGCACTGTCACAGAGCATTAAGGCCTGTCCTAAGTTGTTCTCTTGCTGTCATTTATGATCAGCTTCTGTTAGTTTCTGTGCAGTCAGACATTAGGAATAACTTTCAGATGTACTGTAGTTCATATTTTAAGATGTATTGGTAATGTCTGTGTTTGTAATTGAACAAAAGAATTAACCTTAGCAACTTTAAGCATATTTGTATGAAAGCAAGTTACATTGAATTAGTATTCATTCTTAGAAATAAAGCATGGATAATCTTTACGAACTGTGGTGACTTTTTTTTCTCTGTCACAGGAAGAGGCACCAATGAGATGGCTGGCATGTGTTCACCTGGAGAGTACGACCTTGTTGGCTTTGCAGTTGGTGCTGTGGAAAGAGGAATGAAGCTTCTTCAGCAGGAGAGAATTGTTGATGGAGATGTCCTAGTTGGAATAGCTTCTTCTGGTCTTCATACTCAAGGATTCAGCCTTGTGAGGAAAATTATTTTAACATCCTCCCTGCACTATTTCTCTTCAGTTTCTGGTGGCTGTGGTGTCCAGACTTTAGGTATATCAGCATCTTCTTTTTTCTTACATTCATGGAAAGGAATACTTATAAGCAAATGTTCAAAATTTAAACTTCATTTTCCTGTTTGCGTCTATCTGGTTTTAAATGGATGGCCCATTTCTTAACTTCGTTATGTCTTTATTTTAATTTCAGTCACATATATTCCAAAATACCTTTGGTACATGGTTAGTATTATCTATGTTGTTTCTCAAAGAAATAGAAGACTTTTTGTGTCAAGGAATGATTCTTGCTGTAAAAGTTCTACTAATGATTTTATCTTCTTATTAATTTACCATACATTTACAGGAGAACAGTTGCTAACCCCATCCAAAATCTATAGCAAAGCCCTGTTGCCGGTACTTCGGTCAGGAAATGTAAAAGCCTTCATCCATATTGCTGAAGGAGGATTGCTGGGAAGATTCCCCCAAATCCTTCCTGAACAATTTAGTGTAATTCTGGGTAAGTAGGAAAAAATAATGCATATTATTTATATTCCGTTGGGTTCAATCCCAACGGAAGTTGGTTTCAGGTAGCTGGCTCAAGGTCGACTCAGCCTTCCATCCTTCCGAGGTCAGTCAAATGAGTACCCAGCTTGCTGGGGGTAAAGGGAAGGTGACTGGGGAAGGCACTGGCAAACCACCCCGTAAAACAAAGTCTGCCTAGTAAACGTCGGGATGTGACGTTGCCCCTTGGGCCAGGAATGACCCGGTGCTTGCACAGGGGACCTTTACCTTTTTTATTTATATAAAGACCAAATTTTTGTAGTTAGAAAGTAATATAATTGTGAAAACTCATTTTGAAGACTTGAGGAGGGCAATGAGTTGGAGCTGATATACCGACTGGTTAGCAAGTGTTTTTAGTTGTGACAAGCCCTCCCTTCCAATTCCATAGTCTATCAGCAAACCTAATCATCGCTCACCACCGGCTTTGTAAGACCTGAAGCAGGACAAAGGCGCAGTGTGTACAAGACCCACACCCAGTGAGAGGGAGAATTGTTCTCTTCTTATTTCCACTCCTCAGTTTTACTGTCTCAGTCTTATTTCCTGCTCAATCTGTCCAGAAAGAAGACAGGGATGAGAGGATAGGCCAAGCATTAGTCTCTGACTAGGAAATTATTGGGAATTCTGAAGTGTGCCACTGAGAGAGGTAATTATTATCTCCCTCTTGCTGTCCAGTGTGGATATCCCTTCTGGCCTAGCTTCTCCATAAGAAAGGCAAGAGGAATGGAAGTATGAGCTTAGGGTTCGAGCCCAGCTGTAGAAATGAAGGATTCCCAGGAGAAACAAAGTGATATCTCGTTTCAAGTTTTCATGGGTGAGAAACCTCAGCAATCCTAAGTGAAGATTCCAGCTCCTCAAAACAGAGTTGTCCATGGGGTTTTGAGGAACATCGGTCTTTTAAGACTCCTTTTCTCTGCTCCCTGAACTCAGCATCAAGAAACAGGATACCAAAAGACTGGGTCTGAAGCTACCCATTAGAAATAGGACAACTTACCTGGTCACTCAGGGGGTTTCCTGTGGTGATCTTCTAGACCAGTGGTTCCCAAAGTGGGCAGTACCACCCTCTGGGGGGTAGTGGGATTACCTAGGGAGCACTAAGAGGCAAGGGGGCAGCAGGGGGGGCGTTAGAGGTGGGGCCCTTCAACTGTGTTGTTGGATAGGGTAGGGGGTGCTGGGGTTGAGTCTGTGGAACCAAGGGGGCGGTGGCCCGAAAAGTTTGGGAACCACTGTTCTAGACCATTGACAGTCAATTCAGAGTACCACCAGAGTCAGAGCTGTGCTGTGTTCTGGAGTCAACTGAGTCTGGAGTTGTCTATATCTGACAAGTGCTGTTGTAATAGATTTGCTAACCCAGTTCCTAAATTCTTATTCTCTTCTGGACTGTTGGAATTTTCCTGTTTCCATCAAACCCTCTTTGAGCCCTGCCTGTTGTGTACATCACTGTTTCTTCTGCTGGTAAGCCCTGTCCTCTTGCTGGAAGCAAGGATACTTGTGAAACAACCCATTCAAAAAGTCAGGGCTTTTTAATCTCCTCACCAAGTCCCAGTATATGACAGGAAAGACCAGTGGAGGTGTCTATTGTAGCAAAGCAAAACAGAAATCCAGTGGGACTTGGAGACTAACGCTTATTTCAGTATGAGCTTTTGTGAGACAGGACTCACCTCTTCAGATACAAGAGGAAGGAAGGAAGGAGAAGAAGAGTTGGTTTTTATATGCCGACTTTCTCTACCACTTAAGGGAGACTCAAACTGGCTTACCATCACCTTCCCTTCCCCTCCCCACAACAGACACCCTGTAAGGTAGGCTAGGCTGAGAGAGCTCTAACAGAGCTGTGACTTGCCCAAGGTCACCCAGATGGCTTCGTGTGTAGGAGTGGGGAAACATATCCAGTTCACCAGATTAGCCTCTGCCGCTCATGTGGAGGAGTGGGGAATCAAACCCGGTTCTCCAGATCAGACTCCACCGCTCCAAAGCACCACTCTTAACCACTACACCACGCTGGCTCTCCTTGTAAGAGGAGGTTCCTACTTTTATCCATGTCCTTGGGTATCTGTCTCTCCAGTGTGGCTTATTTTTTTCTAGATTGTATCCAGTATTGCTCATAAGAGGTAGTGCAGAAAGAATGCGCCTATGCCAGAACTGTTGTAGGGAGAGAGCTGTGTCTAATGTACGTTGGCCACAGAAGCCTAGTACATCTCCAAATTCAATTATTTTCAGATGCTCATAACTGGAAGATTCCTGACATCTTTTCTTGGCTGCAAGAAGAGGGCGAACTTTTAGAAAGGGAGATGGCTCAAATGTTCAACTGTGGGATTGGTGCTGTGTTGGTGGTACAGAAGGAGCTGGCCAAAAAGGTTTTGAAGGATGTACAAAAAGATGAAGATGCATGGTTGATTGGGAAAGTAATTCACCGTCGTGCAGGTTACTGAATTTCCTAAGCAGAAATGAGAACAATTTACCAAATCCACAATGATTTTTACTGGTGTTAAATTGCTTATATTACATTTGTGCAGCTATGCTATTTAATTTGTGTAGATGGCCCAGGCTAGCCTGATCTTGTCAGATCTCAGAAGCTAAGCAGGGTTGGCCCTGGTTAGTATTTGGATGGGAGACCACCAAGGAATACCAGGGTTGCTGTGCAAAGGAAGGCACTGGCAAACCACCTCTGTTAATCTCTTGCCATGAAAACCCCAAAAAAGGGGTTGCCACAAGTCAGCTGTGACTTGACGGCACTTTACACACAGAGAGATCTAGAAGAAATCCATAACACTGTAAAGATTGCATTCTTCAAAGTAATGAAAAATTTCTTGGAATATTCTGAGCTCTTAGAAAGGTGTTCGTGGTATTCATGGTATCCCAGGGCAAGCGTACTTCCAGAGCTCAGCTTGATTCCTATGGAGAACACAAACCTAGATTTAGCTTTTGCTGGGGAAGAGAATCATTGCTCACCTAAGGACTATTGTGGCCTAAGACAGAATAGGGTCTATTCCCACATTAGATTTTTTCTTCTCCTCGCCCATCTTGTCTGATCTTGCAGGTTATCTGCAGGACTAGGCAGTTTCTTCTTCACTTAGATCTCATGTATAATTGAAATTGTGCCAATCATCTACAGTTCTGGGCTGCTGGATCATCTGCCTCATGCCTCTTGGAGAATCTTGGTCTGCTTTTGTACTGAGATGATTCCTGTGTAGCCCTTGTTACTGCTGCAAATGCATAGCCATTCACAGTGGCAATGGGCCTTCCAGATAGTAATTGCCCCTGTCCTTGCCTTGCCTCAGTCTCTTTCCACTACCATTCTCTATCCACTGGAGGGATTATTTTTTTCTTAAATGAGAATTGCTAGATCACTGTATCATAATAGTATAATGATCCAGTGTCATAATCTACTAATTCCGACCTTTTTAAAATTAAAGTTCTAGCCCTTTTATTGTGGAGTTATAAGGGAAAAGGTGCAGGCCTCACCTCTCTCCTTATAACACCACAATGAAAAAGGCCAAAGTATTTTTAATGGATGCTGGGAACTAGTAAATCATGGCCATGAGTGCTATAATATTATAGCAATTCCCTATTTTAAATTAAAGTTGTTTTTTAAAAGACCTCTAGTATGTGTGCAGTGGGGTTGGTGGCCATGGGACTAAGGCAAGGAAAATGTTGCCAATGGGGTTGGAATCTGCAAACATGCACACCTTTCTGTCCATATGCTGTCCAAGGGCCATTCTGGGAGGGGGGGAGAGGGCAATTTGGCCTGGGTCTGAAGCTCAAAGGGATCCTCAGATTTGGACCCTTGTTAATTTTTTCAGCATTTAATATGTTTCACAACTTGTTTTTATGCTCATAGTATGTAATCATTTTTTATTTTAATTATGAATATGGGACTCAAAAGCTGGAAGTGGCCTGCATCTCCCCAAAATTCTGGCAGAGCCTACGTGTGGCCATTGAGAAAAGCATATGAGCTTTTGTTAATGAAATATATGGAACCAATTTCTGCTTCTTTTCTGCTTTTTGCTTTAATATGTTTCTCCAAGAAAAGCAGTGAAGTAAATATGTGTGCATCATTCACTAGAGTTGCCAGCTCTGGTTTGGGAAATACCTGGAGATTTTGGGGGTGGAGCCTGGGGATGGCAGGGTTTGGGCTGGGGAGGGACTTCAGTGGGATATAATGCCATTGAGTCCACCTTCCAAAGCAGCCATTTTCTCCAGCGGAAACTATCTCTGTCACCTGGAGATCAGTTATAATAACGGGAGGGCTCCAGCCATCACCTGGAGGTTGGCAACTGTAACCATTTACAATGTATGCTTATTTTCTATTTGGGTATCATATCCAAGCACTACATGCAAAGTAAGAACTGATCTTTAGGGAAATGTAGAAACATGTCAATAAACTTTAGGGGTTATTTGCTGCCAATGTTTATCTGGTATCACATGGTTAGAGTCAGAGGTTTCCATCAGAAGTTATACTATAAGCAAGCCTTCAACACTTCTAATTGATTTTAAACCAAAATTTTTTAGCTGCTATATTTTAAATATGTTCACCTAACCACCTGGCATTCCTTTAAAGGGTATCCTCAGGTAGAAATCAAGAATCTTCTTGAAGTGTTGCTGCAAAATAGATCCCCATTTCTTCAGACTGTTTCTGATGGGGACAGTCTTCTCCAGGCCACCTGCACAAAAGGAAAAGTGAAAGTAGCAGTTCTCATCTCTGGAACAGGTGAGTCGGCAATTTTATTACAGGCTCAAACAATTTCTGCAGTGGCAAATACTAACTACCCTATAACCTGAGTATTTCCTTTGCTTTGTCTTGATGCTTTTAGCATCTGCTCCTCAAATTCTCTTTTGCTTACTTTAACTTACATTTGTTTTGACAGAAAATGTTCCCCATTCTGTTCACCTCATTTGGATACAATGACACCCAAAGACATTAATAAAAGTAGGAACCTTCCCCTTTTCAAAGGAAGCCTTTCTGCTTTAATGGCTTCCTTGACTTGGCTTTTAAACATATATTTTTACAATAGGTGGTACCTTTCCTACCTGGAAGTATGCATTCTGTCTGGGCTCTCAACTAATATGCTTCTAAATAGCTTTTGCCCTGACCTGAATCGCCCAGGCTAGCATGATCTCATCAGATCTTGGAAGCTAAGCAGGGTTGGCCTTGGCCAGTCTATGAATGGGAGACCACCAAGGAATTCCATGGTCATGATGCAGAGGCAGGCAATGGCAAACCACCTCTGAATGTCTGTTGCCTTGAAAATCCCACCAGGGGTCACCATAAGTCCTAAATGACTTGATGGCCAAAAAAAAAAGCTTCTCTGCATTCTGGAGGGGTTTGTATCTTGATATTCCCTTTTACCTTTTTTCTAGTTCCTCATTTTTGTAAAGGTTCCTCTTTTGAAATCAAATGTGAGTGTTTGGGATTTGGGGCGCAGCTTTCCATTGGCATGAATGTTGAAATTAATCACATTGTATTCTCTGTTCCCTATCACAGTGGGTCTTGAGAGCCCTACTCTGTCACACATCTTCAAATTTTACTTATCACACTCTTTTAGTCAAATCACTATGAGATCATGTTTAGCACTGACAATATCAACAATAACCTCAACAATATATCATTGACATGGATTATGGACCCAAATTATGCGAATAAAACAAATGTTACAGCATATGGAACATAAAAGACTGACAAGGCATGTGAGAATATTTAGTATTCATGGATATTTTGAGCATATGCTATATAGGCCTGTGTTTTTCTATACTTTTGGGTACAAATCCTCTGTGTATACTACAAGCCAGCTATGTTGTTGTTATTTTTTAAAATTTGAGGAACAAGCCTTGCAGCGCTTCTCACATACTCAAAAGAGCCAGCGAGCTGTGCGGAAGTTGTACTGGTAATTGCCAACAGATCTGGAGTGGAAGAACTGAAGACTGCAAGCCGGGCTGGTGTCCCTACCCGAGTAAGAACATTCTGTTCATTTCACCTGTTGAATGAACTGTTCATTAAACCAGTGTCTGTGCTGTTGAGGTACATCAGAGAAAGCCTTCACTTGGAACGTTCCCCTTCCATTGCATTAACATTGTTATACCTGGCTATTTAGTTATGATCTAAATATGAGACAATGGTATTGATCAGTTAACAAACATCACCTTTACACGAGACCATCTTCAGCTGGTTTCACCTGTATTCCAATTAGCCAGGGAGGATACGATTGGTTCTGCTACCAACAGGAAAAATATAGAACCCCGTGGCGCAGAGTGGTAAGCTGCAATACTGCAGTCAAAAGCTCTGCTCACAAGCTGAGTTTGATACCGGAGGAAGTTGGTTTCAGGTAGCCGACTCAAGGTTGACTCAGCCTTCCATCCTTCCGAGGTTGGTAAAATGAATGTCCAGCTTGCTGGGGTTATAGCGTAGACGACTGGAGAAGGCAATGGCAAACCTCCCTATAAATAGTCTGCCTAGTAAATGTCATGATGTAACGTCACCCCATGGGTCAGTAATGACTCAGTGCTTGCACAGGGGACTACCTTTACCTTTAATTAAATATTACTGCTATTGCCATCGTTGGTACAGGCTATACATATGTAGAGGAAGGGCCTGTAGATTGCAGAGACTGGGAGAAGGGTGCAATGTTCAGCCTTGAGTCACAATGCATGCCCTGGGGCTCCCTGTGAATGGACCCCTTGATGCTTACTTCTGTGGTGGCAGCACATAATGAGTTGGGAATTGCTTCTAAATGTATGGCCTTTTATGTATGGCTGTTTCCCTCGAGCTCGCCCCCGCCCCACCCCCCAACAACTTTGGGGCTTTGTTTTGCTTATGCATGCCATTTCCAGACCATCAGAGGCCACCTCTCTCTCCCCCGTGTTTCCCTGTGTTTTGCCCACGCTTTCAAATTTGAGCTAAAACAGGGCCCTGAAAATGCAGGCAAAATGCACAGAAATGCAGGGGGAGAGTGAGGCGACCTCTTGATGGTTGGAAGTGGCATGCATAATCAGAACAAAGGCTCAATGTCATCTGGATGCAAGGGAAATAGCCATGCATAAAAGGCCTATGTCTTTCTCTGACTGCTGGGAGACCTGGATAAATCTTAAAATATTGATTTGCAAACAAAAGTATGTTTTCTCTTCATTGTTTCATTTTGTAGGTAATTGACCACAAACTGTATGGAAGCCGATCAGAATATGATGGCACAATAGACACAGTCCTTGAAGAGTTCTCCACTGAGTTGATCTGTCTGGCAGGATTTGTGAGAGTATTGAGTAGCAACTTTCTTAAAAAATGGAATGGTAAGTACCTGGGATGGATTATTCTTGCAGTAAGTACTCAGAAGGGATACCGAAGGACTCCTGACTAGCCAGCAGCATCTATTTGGCAGTGCCTTCCAAAACTAGGATCATATGAATGACCAGACTGAGTTCATTGATTTTTCAACCCATGAGCTGTATTATTGGGCCATAGTTTTCTCTGTGTATGTGCACACTCTTTTGCATTTGTGAACAGGGATTTTATTTATTGCAGGGAAAATTCTGAGCACATATCCATCACTTTCACCATTTATCAAAGGCAGCAGTGCCCACAAACAGGTACTCCCAGCTGCAGACAAAGATGCTGGCTGCACGGTGCATTTTGTACTTGTAAGTATTTTTCTGTGTAGACAAAAACTGTTCTCAGTCTACACAAATACAATGATGATTCTGTGCACAAACAGTGTATCTAATAATGGTGCTGTGTGTAGTAGTTGAATTCATAACTTAGAAAGTTTTGACAGCGTTCAGGCTATGGAATATTGCAATGCCTGTGCCTTGTTTTGTGCAAAGGAGTTTTCTTCCTAAGGGACTTCATTGTTAGTGGGAACAGATCCTTGCTTGCTCTCCTCCTTGGTCCATTTCAGTGTCCTAGCTGTCATCAGAATATTAATCTGTGATTTATTTAACCATGTTCTTAAGCAAACATCTTTACCCATCAGTTCTTATCCCACCTCTTAGCTCAGCTGTACCATACCCTAAAACTGCTCTCAGTCACAGCTGCAGTCTTTTGGAACCATCCTCTTGCCTTTCACGTTATGAAATCTCTTCTAAGTCCAATTTCAGTCCCTCTGCAGACATCCCCCCAAGCCTGTTTCCCTATTGCTTGTCACATGGATCACTCATCATTATTTCATTAATTTCTTTCTCGTTCTCTCTCTCAGGACTCTAATGTTGAAGCAGTAATTGTACAAGAGCCTGCCTCTGTGAAAGCAGAGGACACAGAGGAGACCGTGTTGGAAAAGGTCAAAGAAGCAGAGAGCCGAGCATTTCCTGTTGCTCTGCAGTTAGTTGCCAGTGGGATGGTGCAACTAGGTGCTGATGGCAAAACCTGCTGGAAACGAGGAAGTTGGCTGCTAATCCATCAGAATGAAAGGCAGGGTTGTTCTTCCTCTCGCCCTCTCCATTAGCAGCTACAGAATTGCAGTGGATAATAAATGCAGCAATAACAGTAGTATAGTTTGTATGCAGAATTCTGATTTTGATCTGTAATTTATTCTAGCACATCTTATTTTAGCACCTTATTTATAGTGCAAAGAGTTATATCTTTTTAAAGTCCATTAAACTCAGTGGGTTTAGCAGAGCGTAACTCTGCTTTAAGAACCCCATGGCGCAGAGTGGTAAGCTGCAGTACAGCAGTCCAAGCTCTGCTCACGACCTGAGTTCGATCCCGACGGAAATTGGTTTCAGATAGCCGGCTCAAGGTTGACTCAGTCTTCCATCCTTCCAAGGTCGGTAAAATGAGTATCCAGCTTGCTGGGGGTAAAGGGAAGATGACTGGGGAAGGCACTGGCAAACCACCCTGTAAACAAAGTCTACCTTGGAAACGTCGGGATGTGATGTCACCCCATGGGTCAGGAATGACCTGGTGCTTGCACAGGGGACCTTTATCTTACCTTTTAAACTCTGCTTTGGATTGCATTGTTAGTCTTTAGCCATAGCTATTAGTTTCTAATGCTAAAAATCAAAATTGTTACCTTCGAACAGAAGGTATGACTTTGTTGGCACTACAGTACTGGGCAAAGTAACAAGGCATGGGGAGGATGGAACTGAGGCAGCAGCATAGGGCTGAACCCTCAGTGGTGGACAGAGAGGGAAAATTTGAGCTGTCATGCAAAGCTGGGTTGAAATGGTCTGTACATTTATGTCATCTGTCTCCCAGACATGCCATGCTTTGTGACTTCCATCAGGGATGGAACATGACATAACGGATATCACATAAGGTTGCCAACCTCCAGGTACTAGCTGGCGATCTCCTGCTGTTACAACTGATCTCCAGCTGATAGATATCAGTTCACCTGGAGAAAATGGCCGCTTTGGCAATTGGACTCTATGGCATTGAAGTCCCACTCCTCCCCAAACCCCGCTCTCCTCAAGCTCTGCCCCAATCATCTCCAGGTATTTCCCAACCTGGAGCTTGCAACCCTAATATCACAGCAGGACACCTGCCCAAGCTTTGTGCATGTTCACCATCCCCTCCCTTCTTATCCTCTTTAGCAACTCAGTTCCTGTGTACAGTATGTGAAATCTAAAAATGGGACTGAGATACTGTCAGGTTAAATGGGGCAGTTTAGGAGGGAAGGTGGCATGGTATAGCCCAGGGGTCGGCAAACTCATTAGTCAAAAGAGCCAAATATCAACAGTACAATGATTGAGATTTCTTTTGAGAGCCAAATTTCTTAAACTATCTAGGTAGGTACACTGTTTATTAACTTAATAAACTTTAATTAAAGTTTTAAGTCTTAATTAAACTATAGGTACACTGAATAAAACTTGATATCATACTTAATAGTGATCTTATTTATTGATAAAATTAAATTGTAAGTCCCTGCCATTTCCCCCTCCCCGTCCGGAGTCCTTGTCTGGAGGCCTGGTCTACCGCCATAAAAGCCTATTGGTAGACCTGGCCTCCAGCTGAGTCCCATTGGGAGTCCCATTTCCCCTCCTCGGAGTCCAGGTCTACCACCAAGAAAGCCAGTGGGTAGACATGGCCTCCCAATGGGACTCAGCTGGAGGCCAGGTCTACCAAAGGAAGCCCGCCCCGCCCAACAGCTGATAGGCGGGCAGGCCCAGGAACCGTCGAGCAGCCCGCCCAGCAATTGCCGGCTAGAGGGGAGGGGAGGCTTTAGCCTCCCAACCATTGAGGGCAAGGGAAAGGGGGACCCGGCCATTCTCCACAGCAGGGGGGAGAGACAGCGCGCCCGCTCGCCTGCTCTCTCGCGCTTGCTCTCTCTCTCAGAGCCTGGCTCCGCAGCCTGGCTGCCGGTGCGAGAGTAGGGGCTCCAAACCAAGTTCGGAGAGCCGCACTCAACGGGCCAAAGAGCGGCATGCGGCTCGGGAGCTGCAGTTTGCAGACCCCTGGTATAGCCTGATATCATGAAGCTAAACAGGATTGGTACTTGGAAGAGATACTACCAAGGAAGACTTTGCAGAGGAAGGCAATGGCAAACCCCCTCAGCTTATGCATTTGCCTTGAAAGCCTCTTGCTGGGGTCGCCATGAGTCAACTGAGATGATGGCACTTTACACACACAAATAGGGCTGTTCAAGGTCAACTTGTAGTGGAGATGTAGTAGTTGACCTAGATAGAATAAACACATGCATAGGGACTAAACGTATCTCAATTACATATTAATCTGTTCAAAGACAAATTGTTACCTTTGACTATGTTTACTGACCAAAGAGTTCAATCCCATAAAATTATGAGTTAAAGTGAGGAAGAGCTCCTGAAGAACCTAGGTTGCTTTCATTGCCTCTGCACCTTTTATTGTAGGACAATTGACTATATAGACAAAAAATATGCAAACATAAACTGGAAGAGCTGTGCAGAATCTATACTGGGCACCCAGTTACCAGAAGCAGTAAGCAAGGAGGTGCAGGTGAAACTGGGCTTGTTCATGTGAGCTACAGGCTTTAATTTAGTGCACAAATCTCCTCTCTGCTGTGGATCTACACCCCCTAGGTCTCTCTTTTCTTTCAGCTGACATTTTGCAAGCATTCTTGTACAATGAAAGTAGGGAAAGAAAAATGACTTGTAGCAGATCCTCTTCCTCTGCCTTTCATGTAGAAAGGAAAACTTCAGCAAGTAATAAATTTGTAGCAATATTTATTTTGCTTGACATTAGTCTCCTAACATGATCTCCAGGCTAGCCAGTGAATACAATTTATCAATGGAATGTGTAGAAATTAGTTTTGTCTGCTGCTTTCTTCTAATTAAACTACCACAGTGAATACTATTTTCTCTGCTTCTCATTACCGCATGACAATTCAATCTAATAAAGAACAGCCTTGGTAATATTTGGTATTATTAGCCACTGCCCCATTTTTATCCTTGTAACTTGTAAATACAATGCAGATCAATTCCTTTCCTCTTCAGATTCTACTGTCAGATGTCTATTTCTGTCAGGTCTGTGTCTCAGTTTGTTTCGTTTTCCCACCAAGTAGCCTTCAAGGTTTGTTTTGCATTTTTGGACTCTTTGAAGCCGACAGTAACCCGTGAGAACCATGGCGCCTTTGTGCTGTTTGTAATCTGTAATCTCTTGAAGCTGTACTGTGCTGTTGAATGCTTTTTTCAATGCTTTTATATTATCAAGTGCAAGCCAATTTGCCCCATTGCTGTCTTAGGTTCTCTGTGCTCTGTTAACCTATATGACCAGTAAAACCAGCTTCTTTGGACAACTTCGTCTCCTGTTGTGGTTTGTGGTTCTTGTTAGGCAAAGTGCTCACATTTTCAAACAACTTAAACTAGACCTTTTGACAGTGGTTTTACATATTTTGCATAACAGATCTGAATTTCCTCCTAAATAACTTCCCTCATGAAATTTGTGCTGATCACCTAGCATATGGTGCCTAACTGGAGTGTCAGGATTCACATACATGTCACAGAAGCCAGATTGATTCTTTCCCCACTTTGTCTGTATTTAGCTTTGATAATTCTCATTATCCAAAGAGTTCATTACAATCAGGTTCTTTAAGAGTACATCAATAATATATCTAATTCCCAACATGGCCCCATCTGTGGATACTTAAGGCTGGAGATTGGAGTTATGAACATACAAGACAAATCTTTCTACAAACTTGATAAAAGCCCCAGGTTTCCAGAAAAATCTGAACTCTAACACAAAAAATACATGGGGGGGGTGTAACCTCCCCCCAAATAAGGAGCACCTGTACCTTTAAGAAACTACTGCCTTTTGCAGTGGCCTTTCTGGGGGTTGCTAGGCAATGATAACAAAACTGCCAGCCTTCAAGCCTTGATTTCTGTCAGTAAAAGGCAGGGCCCTTTCCAGTCCTGGCAGCAACCACTGACAGGCCCTGCTGCTTGCTATTATACAACAGCAGCCTCTGCAGGAAAGCCAGCGTAGTGTAGTGGTTAGAGCTTCATACTTGCATCTGGGAGACCCTGTTTTGAATACCCACTCTGCCATGGAAGCTCACTGTGTGACCTTGGGCAGTCACAAACTCCCACCATAACTTACCTCACAGGGTTGTTGTGAAAATAAAATGGAGAACAGGAAAAAACTGTAAACCGCTGTGGGTCCCCACTGGGGAGAAAGGTGGGTTATAATGAATAAATAATCAATACAGCTGAAGTGAGGGGCAAATATAAGGTGGTTTGGGAGGAGACAAGGAAGCAGAGAAAGGGAAGAGGATGTGGGGGATGCCAGAAAGTGAGAAAGAGGAAATATTGGGGGAAGGGAGACACTGAAAGATGTCCTTGTGGATCTCCCACTTGTTAAACCCATATGCAGGGATTTTTAAGACAGCCTGGATAAATATTGTACGCACTTTGGTTTTTGTCTGTGCTACATATTCATTTAATTAAAGTGTCCTTATCAAATTATTTAACAGGTACAGTGGTCCTGATGTATAGATATCCCTCCCACCACAAAAGGCCTACGGAGCAATCCTAAGTCAGTCTACTCAGAAACAAGTCCCATTTAATTCAATGGGACTTACTGCCAGGAAACTGGCTTTAGGACTGAAGCCTTGGTAATGCAGTTGAATGGAGAAATCACAGCATTAGTAAAAGGACAGGTAAACAAAGCTGCTCCCCTTATTGAATGCAATGGGTAAGCCTACTGACTTCATGCCTGCCTGCCAGCCAGAGAGTAGAGCTAACCACAGGTTAGCTGCTATATTGTTTTTCCATGACAACTCCCTCTTGATAACATGACAAAAACATTGGCTGTAATCCAGGTACAACATGCAAGCTTGTCTCTTTGTATGACCTTGTGAGTAGGTTTAAGACTGCTGTTTAGAACCTGATTCTCAAAACCAGAAGCTCGCAGGCTTGTTTTAGGCACCAGTTTTTCATGAATGCTTTTTTTGTACACACTTTGCAGGTTACCTTCCACTGTTGCAAGGAGAAAATATTGTTTATCATCTAGAAATTTTTTAAAAGTATACTTTCATATTGGTACAACATTTTATTAGAAGAGATTTGAGATCACAGAACATTTGCATGTAAAACAGGCCACAGAAATGTATCAGTAGTGTGGCTCTACTGGTGCTTGTTAGTATTTTTGCAATAGCATAAAGCGCTGTACAATGTTCATATCCATTTGTTCCTTTCACCAGACCAGGAAATGCTTTATGAAAAGCACAATGAATATGTTCACTTTCCATTAACAGGAGTTAGGCAAGTTTCCACGAGACCCAACTGGCTTACTAACCATGATAAAATCAACACCAAAGTGATGAGTTAAACTGTAATAGTCATTCAAATGTGTCACAGTATTTCATATCACATATTTTGAAATGTGTGTGGCAGGGGGGACCAGAAGAGCAATCTAAGAAGAGTTACTAACTATAGCACTAGTCTTTACAAATACTGCAGAGTGTTTTTTTAATTTTTTCATAGGGGATTACCAAATACAATAAGATTTACCACCAATACTATGAAAAAAAAATGAATGGGGTTGATTTTGCACTGATCTGGTATTTAGCTGGAAAATAACATGGTGAGTGTTAATTTGATAATACTATATGATCACAAATAGTTTTAATCTGGTGGTACTTTCCTGAAAACGCACTCAGTCTATTAAAACAATGGTTATGAGGCCTAATTTAAGAATGGACGTGTCGCATGGCTGACCACTACAAGCAGAACCATGATGTTACACACCATGTAATCTGTGCCCTATTATTTGAGTGCAGAGGTTCCCCCTGCCAGTTAGGAAAACATTTTATGCACAAACCATCACAATGGTGTGGATGGACTTGTATAAAGCACAGAAATAGCTCGCTGCATGAATCTGCACCCGTACAGTTCTGTTTTAAGCAGCCAGAGCCTGACCTCTGGATAGTACAAAATACATTCCTTTCTCAATCTGGTTCTGTCAGCATTCTCACCTTGGCTTGGTCAAAACTATAAGATGCTGCTGCCATAGGCTAAAAAATTAAACAAACAACCCCCCTCACCCCCAATGCTATCCCTTGCTTCTTAACACCATTATAAATCCTGCAGTGGGTCAGTTTTGTTTTTCCGAAGTCCAGATTATCTTCCCATCTCCTCCTAGCCATACTGCTCCACTTGCCACTAGCTGCATAGCAGAAGGGAAGGCTCTGTGCTCTGCTTCCTTTACTCTTTCGGACAGGGTCTTCTCTGAATCTCCAACCTTCACTGGAACTGCCTCTTGAAAAATGATTGCTCCAGCATCAACTTCTTCCTGGAAAGAAAGGTCAAAAACTTTGGAGAGGGGGACAGGCAGTAAACATTATACATTCTAACCCAGGACATTCCTTTGTATGAACCTGTGCTCTGAGTTCTTTGCAGCAGCCCCCTTTGGGGGTGTCCTCCAATTAGACTGTACATATATCCTCCACCCAGTCCCGGATCTTTTCTCTGGTAGCCCCAGAACTTTGGAAGGGATTGCCTGAAGTAAAATGGAGGATACTTTCTCTAATAATTTTTAAGAGTCTACAGTACAGCTTCAGTTTGTATGGCATTTATGGACATAAGAATAGTCCTGCTAGATCTGACCAGTGGTCCATCTACTCCAGGATCCTTTCGTAACCAAAGGCCAACCAGTTACACTGGAGGGCCAAGAAACAATGCCTTCCCCTGATGTTGTCCCCTAGCACTGGGTTTCAGAGGTTTCACTGCCTCTGAATATGGAGGTTCCCTTTACTCTCCATGGCTAGTAGCCATTGATGGACCTCTCCTCCCTGAATCTATTTAATCCCTTTGCAAAGCCATCTATGCTCACGGCCATCATTGGCAGCGAATTCCACAGTTTAATTACTTGTTGAGTAAATAAGTATTTATTTTTGTCTGTCCTGAACATATTGCTCATCAACTTCACTAGGTGCCCTGAGTTATCGCATTATGGGAAAGGAAGAAAAAGCTTCCTCTATCCAGTTTCTCCTCCCCATGCATAATCCTATCAAGTCCCCACTTGGCCTTTTTTTTCTAAGCCAAAAAGTCCCAGACTCTTCATCCTTTCCTCATAGGCAAGGTGCTCAGATCCCTTGATCCCCTTGGTTGCCCTCCTTTGTACTTTTTCCAGCTCTGAAATATCCAGAACTGTACACAGTATTTCAGATGAGGTATTTGTTGTTCTGTCCTCAATCCCTTTCCTAATAATTCCCGGCATGTTTACCTTTTTCACCACTGACACACAATGAGTTGACATTTTTATTGAACTATCCACTATAACCCCAGCTCAGACCTCATCAGCATATTTTTAGTTAGGAGCTGTTGTTCCAGTGTGTACCAACTTACACTTACCAGCACTGAACTTCATCTGCCACAGTGTTGCCCACTCACCTAATTTTGATAGATCCTTCTGTAGCTCTTCACTTTGGTTTTCACCATCCTGAATAATCTGATATGATCTGCAAATTTGGCCCCTACACTGCTCATCGCAATTCTAAATTATTTATGACCGCCATATGGGACCATCGTATCCGTGGGATGGGACTCTCCTGTTAAGTCCCCCAGAGAGCTCTTTGTTCTGCTGGAGAAAATCTGCTAGTGATCCCAGGCTTGAAAGATGTCTGTCTGTCCTCACCCAGTGCCAGGGCCTTTTCAGCTCTGGCCCCGTGAGATTTGGTAGGGCTGCCAGCCCCACTCCCTTGTCACCAGTGGGAGCTTCGTGGAGGCAGGGCTGGCGATTCGTGTGCGGCGGCACAATGACATCACTTCCAGGTTTACCCTGGAAGCACTGGCATTGCACAGGACACTGTAGCACTGTTCTCCAAAAACTATGGAAACCATAGAGATTGGGGGGGGGGGAACGCTAGAGCATCCCCATAGTGATGGCGGCGCTTCTGGGGTAAACCCAGAAGTGATGTCATCATGCCGTGAAAACCCGGCATGTGCGGATCATTTCCCCCTTTCAGTTGGTCTGCTTCCCCGCCCCCCCACCAGATGAGGGGTGGCAGGCAGCTCAGTTAATTGGCGGGCAATTGCAGGTCATACCCGGACAAATGGGAAGCCTAGATCCTGCTCCTGCGGGACAAATCAATTTTGCAGGGCCTGCAAAACAGAGTTGCTCCACTGGGGATATAGCAACAGTTTTTGTCCTGCTGGCCTCGCTTCTCTTCCTTCCTCCTCTTCTTCCTCTACTGCTGGGGTGTTATAAATGAAGGGCGCTGTTGATTTTAACTGATGTTTTAGCTTAACTTATATATTTTCATTTTAACTGTATAACAATGTTGTAAACCGCTCTGAGCCTGACTTGTCAGAACAGAGCAGCCTAAAAATCTAATAAATTATTATTATTAAATTAAACAGCACTGGTCCTCATAATGATCCTGGTGGGACCCTACTGCTTACTGTCCATTGTGAGAACTGTTCAGTTATTCCTACTCTCTGCTTCCTTTAACCAAACTTTTAAGCCATAAGACAACCCATTCTTTTATCCCATGACTGCTAAGCTTACTCAGAAGTCTTTAGTGAGGTATCTTGTCAAAAGGAAATCCAAGTAAATAATATCTACCAGATCACACTTATACACTACTTATAAAGGGCGAAAGATATAAAGATGTTTGTAAGTTTTGTGGCAATTTGTTATGTTATATTTTTGGACTGATGTGACACTCTATTTAGGTTTAACTGTGTTGAATTTTAAGCTTCTTTACACTTAGGAAAAGCAGGGTACACATTTTAAAATAAATACAATAAAATTTTCACAAACTCTTATCACACAATTTTCTTGTCAAAGTTTCCTGCAGTAGTACAAAACACTGAGATAATAACTTAATTCTAATGGTTAAAAAAAGAAAAATGTAGGCGAATTAGCAATTCACAATGCCTTCAAACTGGGCTTATTATTAACAAAGCATTAGAAAAGGCAAACTTACAGCAACAAAGTGAACCGTGCAACCAGTGACTCGAACGCCAGCCTCCAATACCAGCCTGTGGGCATTGGCGCCTTTAAATGACGGCAGCAAAGAAGGGTGAACATTCAATATTTTTCCTAGGGAAAAAAGGAATGTATTTTTCTTCATTCTCACCCCAATTCCCTCAGAACCACAGAATTGATGCTGCATTTATCAAAACAAAGCAGGCAAAAGTGAACACTATTTCCTTTTTCTTGTACATCTTTAGTTAAACAAATAGAAAGATAAGCAACCCAAACTTTGTTTGATCTCTTTATCTTTCATATTCTTGAAAGAACTGATGGCAATTAAAAACACACTACATGCTCTTTTATTTGGCAGATGTCTTTCCTTTAAGCCAGTGGTTCCCAACCTTTTTTTGACCAGGGACCACTAGGACTTTTTTGTTCAGTGCAGGGACCCCAAGGTTCAAAATAAAAATTCCGAGAATTTGAAAATAAACTTTAATCATAACGGTTAGTTAAACATTAAACTTAGAATAATATTTGAATATATATTTTTATAATAGAGAACTTTTAATTGAAAATATTAATTTATTATGGGTTTATAACTTTGTTTCACGGACCTTAATTTAGTTCTCGCGGACCCCTGGGGGTCCACGGACCCCTGGTTGGGAACCAGTGCTTTAAGCAAATGTAAGTGCAAATGTCAATGAAGCAGTCAACACAAGTTTTTCATCTGTGCGCTAGCATGCCCCCAACACTCATTCCATCCTGTTTACCATGCAGTGGACACTTGAGTCAGGATCCAAAGAGCTGCTCAGGTTCACCCACAGGGCTTGCACTAATGCTGTGGCATTTTTGACTTCTAGTCTTTGACTTCCCCACTCCACAATAAGTTCTATAAGCACTTTTCTATGTGGTATTGGGGGAAGAGAGGTTGCTGTTTGGGGAACATAAACCTAAAGTCCCTTAGGGTACACAGAATTAGTTCCACAGTTCTTTGAATGCTTGCCTTGTGATTGGAGGAGACATGCTGGATCAAGCACCAACATCACATCAGGGTAAAAAAAGGCACACAAAAAATAGATGTATTATACCCACCTGTGACGGATAAGGGGATAAGCAAGAGCTGACAGACCAAGAGTGGGAAGAGCCAGAGAGCTCTGAGAGACAGAAAGCATTCGAAGCTTGGGACCCAGCCTGGATAGGAGGCTGTGAAGAGAGTCGAAGCTTGGGACCAGCCAGAGAGGGCTGTGATAGATTGGAAGCTCGGTAGCGAGACTGAGCGGAAGCCAGACTGTACTCTGTGAACCTGAGGGGTTCTTTTAAAGCCAAAGCTATTGACACACACAGCCTGTGGGAGTGACAGGAGTGAGAACTGGGTTAGAGAGGACCCATTCTCAGGTCACAAGGGGAATCAGTCTCTGAGGTAGAGCTATTCCGGTAGCAGGGAGGTGTGGAGGATTACAGCCACTGAGGTGGGGGGTAGTCAGAGAGAGCTAGGCTGGGGACAGAGTCTGAGCGTCTGTAGCTGAATGACAGAGACTGAGAGTCTGAAAGTCTGAATAATAGTTCTGAGGGATAGAACTAAGCTTGAAACTGAGAACTGAAGGAACTTGAGTGAAGAAAACATCTAAGCTATTTCTCTGAAGTAATCTTGTGTATATAAACCTAACTTTGAGTTTTCCCTCCAATTTCTGCCTTTTCTTGAAAACCAATCTCTGTGAGTTCTGTTCAATAAACATCCCTGTTTTGTCTGTTTAAGTTGAAAAGCCTCTTGTCTCCTATTTCTCACTGAGGTAAATACGGGGGTGGAACTGGAGGAGAAGGAAAACAATCTCCTCACAAATATACTCAGGTCATACGGCCGGGCTGAGTGAGTGGGATATTAAAGTGGTTGAAAGGGGGGATGCGTCATACCACCACAACAACCTATTCATGCAAAATGAAATTAAGCGTTTTCTACAGACCATGTCAGCAATGCATGCTTATTGCTTATTTACCTTATTTAGACACTCCCTTTCTCCCTAATGGGGACCCAACATGCCTTACAACATCTCCCCCTTCTCCATTTTATCCTACCCTATGAGGTAGGTTAGACTGAAAATGTGTGACTAGCCCAAGGTCACCCAGCAAGAGCCAGAGTGGTGTAGTGGTTAAGACTCGAATCTGGAGAACCAGGTTTGATTCCCCGCTCCTCCACATGAAGCCTGCTGGGTGACCTTGGGCTAGTCACAGTTCTCTCAGAGCTCTCTCAGCCCCATCTACCTCACAAGGTGCCTGTTGTGGGGAGAGGAAGGGACTGTGATTGTAAGCTGCTTTGAGACGTCTTAAGATAGAGAAAAGCAGGGTATAAATACCAACTCTTCTTCTTCCATGGCAGAGCGTAAATTTGAACCTGGCCCTCCCAGAGGAACAGACCATATTAGCAATGCATGTTTGTTGCAGGTTGGTTACTGGCTTTTATGCAAGTGTAGACTATGCTATGGCACATGCGCATGAATGTATATATATCCAGCATCATCTATACTGGTGCAACTGAAAACCCTCATCACTATGTGACAGCATGCTACATTTTACCTGGTAGATGAAAGGAGGCAAAATTCTTTCCTCCTACCTGCAAAGACTATTGTCACTATGTGGAGGGGGTTTTCTTTGATTTGCATATATGCACAAAGATGTGCTGCTTCTCACCACTGTATTTTAAAAAGTTAAGAGGTAGATAGATGGGTCCCAGCCCAGAAATCCAGTTAGCCCTTTAGTTCATTTTTTTCAAGATGGGATCTATAGTGCAACCCTCCAACAATTACAACAAAATCTCTAAGATGGAGGTGAGCTTTAGTTGTGACGCCGTCTCAAACAGGCTGTATTTGCATAGCTGTTAAACCATGCAGACACTGACCTTGGAAGTATAACAAGGGCCATTAAGTACAAATAATAAATGGTCTTCAGAATAGGGGACTTTCTTTAAAGGAAGTTGAGGTGCTAAGACTTCTGTGTTTCCTTATTCTATTTATTTTATTTTCTCCTTGAGGGAAAAATTAGAGGGTAAAACACTGAAAAATATGTATTTGCCATACCTTCCCTCACATTGTTCACAAAAACTCCTATCTATTCACCTAGCCTAAAACATCTCCATTCATATCCCTGGACTGTGTACAAGGACCTTTACAATCTTTTCAGATAGAGCTTCGCCTTAATGGTATTTGTTATGCTGTTTTGCATCCAATGTGGTGCCATCAGCCAAAACAACACACTTTGGGTTCAGAGATAAAAATAAAATAAAAAATTCTCTATAAAGGCATTTTTTATGGAAAAGGCCTGTAAAGCTTGAAATTAAGTTTTATCAGAAATAAAAGTCAGTTGTAGTTATCTTATTATATAAAGGCTCAGAAAGGGAATCTCTCACTCTCAGGCCTCTCTGATGTATTGATCTGGATGGAAAGCGAACAGGATTTGTTTCCTTATTTTTTTTCTTCAAGCAGTATCAAAATTAAAGAAAACAGAATTTATTGAATATCACAGTAAAATTAATTGGTTCTCGTAGGTTATCCGGGCTGTGTAACCGTGGTCTTGGTATTTTCTTTTCTGACGTTTCGCCAGCAGCTGTGGCAGGCATCTTCAGAGGAGTAACACTGAAGGACAGTGTCTCTCAGTGACAAGTGTGTAGGAAGAGTAATATATAGTCAGAAAGGGGTTGGGTTTGAGCTGAATCATTGTCGTGCAAAAAGTAACAAAGGTAATGTGCTAACCATTGTCCTGTAAGTATCAAGATAATGTGCTAATGAGGGTGTGGTATGTTAATATGGAACCATTGTATCCTGAAGTGATCTGTTAATGTGTGAAATCCAAAGCTAATCTGCATGACTATTGTGGACTGTAGTCTTTGTTAGTCTGGAGGTTTTCAAGACAGGAAGCCAAGCCTTATTCATTCTTAAACTCTCCTCTTTTCTGTTAAAGTTGTGCTGATGTTTATGAATTTCAATGGCTTCTCTGTGCAATCTGACAAAATAGTTGGTAGAATTGTCCAGTCTTTCAGTGTCTTGGAATAAGACCCTGTGTCCTGTTTGTGTCAGTCCATGTTCAGCCACTGCTGATTTCTCAGGTTGGTCCAGTCTGCAGTATCTTTCATGTTCTTTTATCCTTGTTTGTATGCTGCGTTTTGTTGCCCCGATGTAAACTTGTCCACAGCTGCAAGGTATACGATATACTCCTGCAGAGGTGAGGGGGTCTCTTTTGTCTTTGGCTGATCGTAGCATTTGTTGTATTTTCTTGGTGGGTTTAAACACTGTTTGTAGGTTATGTTTTTTCAAAAGTTTCTCCATCCTATCAGTGACTCCTTTAATAAATGGCAAGAATACCTCTCCTATGGGAGACTGTTTTTCCTGAGTTTTCTGATTTTTGTTTGGTTTAATGGCCCTTCTGATTTCATTCTTGGAATAGCCGTTTGCTAGCAGTGCGTGATTTAGATGATTAGTTTCTTCCTTGAGAAACTGTGGTTCACAGATCCATCTTGCACGGTCCATTAATGTTTTTATTATTCCTCTTTTCTGTCGGGGGTGGTGGTTGGAGTTTTTGTGTAAGTAGTGATCTGTGTGAGTTGGTTTCCGGTAGACCTTGTGACCTAACTGAAAGTTTGTTTTACGGATGACAAGGGTATCAAGAAATGGGAGTTTACCCTCAATTTCCTTTTCCATGGTAAACTGAATGTTTGAATGGATATTATTAAGATGGTTTAGAAAGAATGCCATTGAAATTCATAAACATCAGCACAACTTTAACAGAAAAGAAGAGAGTTTAAGAATGAATAAGGCTTGGCTTCCTGTCTTGAAAACCTCCAGACTAACAAAGACTACAGTCCACAATAGTCATGCAGATTAGCTTTGGATTTCACACATTAACAGATCACTTCAGGATATAATGGTTCCATATTAACATACCACACCCTCATTAGCACATTATCTTGATACTTACAGGACAATGGTTAGCACATTACCTTTGTTACTTTTTGAAGGACAATGATTCAGCTCAAACCCAACCCCTTTCTGACTATATATTACTCTTCCTACACACTTGACACTGAGAGACAATGTCCTTCAGTGTTACTCCTCTGAAGATGCCGGCCACAGCTGCTGGCAAAACGTCAGGAAAGAAAATACCAAGACCACGGTTACACAGCCCGGATAACCTACGAGAACCAATGAACTCTGACCGTGAAAGCCTTCGACAATAGTAAAATTAATGTCGTACCATTATGACTGAGGAGAAAACTATCAAGAAATAACTTTTAATGTGTGTGTGTTGTGTTAAGGGCCATCAAGTTGCTTCCGACTCATGGAGACCCAACTTTTAATAGCATTGTAGAATCAGTATTGATGGAGGCAGCAATAGTGTACTTGGTTTGTTAATACCATGTAGGATACTAATGTTCTTCCATCAAATCTGTAGGAAATGTCACAATCATAGAACCATAGAGTTGGAAGGGGCCATACAAGGCATCTAGTCAAACCCCTGCTCAATGCTGCTGCTTGAAGACTGCCAGAGAGGGGGAGCTTACCACCTCCCTAGGCAGCTGATTCCATGGCTGAAATACACTTACTGTAAAATTATTTTTCTTAATGTCCAGTGAGTACCTTTCCGCCCATAGTTTATACCCATTATTGAGAGTCCTACCCTCAGCAGCCAACAGGAACAGCTCCCTGCCCTTCTCTAAATGACAGCCTTTTAATTGCTTAAAGAGAGCAATCATGTCCCCCCTCAAGGTCCTCTTCTCCAGACCAAACATTTCCAAGTCCCTCAGCCTTTCCTTGTAGGGCTTGGTCTCCAGGCCAATGACCATCCTCATGGCTCTCCTCTGCACCTGCTCCATTATGCCATTTTGAAACTAGGGAAATAATACAAAATCTCTCCGATTAAAAGTGACTCCATTATCTGCCTACTTCATATGCTATCCACAATGCTGAATCATATACACATTTTAAGATAATATACAGATTATTCCCATGCACTTACCAGCCCACTTCCTGACAAAAGGACCAGATAAGATTCGCATAAAACCTGCAAGACAAATCAGTTCAGCCGAGAACTCTTCAAGGACTTTGTCAACTGCACTGTCAAACTCTGTACGACTGCTGTACAGCTTGTGGTCAATTACCTAAGACATGAAACAGGGCAAAAGAAGATTTGTGGGGGGAATTAATTTAGTCTTTTTTCACTGAAGTGCAAGGAATGCTAAGAATTTTGAATAAACAAGCGTAGACATTTAGAATTCCATATGAATCTGAATCAAGATATTTGACTACCGCAAAGGGATCGAATTCAGGTTGTGAGCAGAGCTTGGACTGCAGTACTGCAGCTTACCACTCTGTGCCACAGGGCTCCTATAATTTTTATACCGACATATTAAGTCTGTTTCTCCTTTGTGATAGAGAGATTATACATTCAAAATCTTTTGTTATTTTATATAGTCTTGCAGAAAATGCCCATCAGCAGTCTATGTTGGGCAGAAAGGGCTGTATCTGAGAAAAGATTAAATGGGCATAAATCTGTAATAAAAGAACAAAAATTATTTTAAGAAAATGTATGGGCAAACATTTTTGTCTCTCAGTTGATTCCACCAAAGACCTTAGATCACCCCTTGTCAAAAACTGTTGTTTGGATGGATGTATGGAATTCTAGTTGGTAGACAGGAATTTATTCAAAAATGTGAAGGTCTCATTCAAGGCCTGAACAGGGATTATAATTTAGCTTCCCTATCTGCAATCCTTATAGTTAAAATCCTTACTGAATGCCTTTTAATTACTGTACACAAATATTCTGCTAAATAATTTCCCAGTCTACATCTAATAGTCCCACCAATGAAGTAGAAATTAACTTATAAAAATCATGCTGCATAACTAAAAACATTAGCTTTAGTGGTGCAACTGGATTTTCTTGATATTCAGCTTCACATCTTGGTTTCCGATTCTGATTCGCTAGCCAATCACAAATCTTGACTTGTCAATTCAGACATAAAACAAAGCCATAATTACATTTTATTATTAACCTTGGGTTGGTGCCACATCTCAGTGAGCCAGTATTAATGGCATAGGATCCAAATGATAGATTTAGAACTGACAACAAATAAATCCTCTTTTTGTTACTATGTTTGCTTCTTTCAGTCAACAAGAAGTGCTAAGTTAAACATGAGCTTCTTACTTTGGTAGGAATGCCAGCTCTTTCAGCTTTCTTCAACCCCTCCACACCAGCTTTGTTAGAAATGACAAGAACTATTTGTGCATAGCTGCTTGGCTTCTTAGTGCTGGTTATTAGAGCTTCCAGATTTGTACCTGAAGAATCCCAAACAATAAATATTGAAGATGTATTTACATGTTCTGAAAAAGTTACAAAGCAGTAAAATAACAGCCTTAGTCAACTCAATAAGCACCTTAAAAAAATAACACTTTAATAACGAATCCAACCTACCCAGTATCTTCAGAAGGACATCCATCCCTAGCTATGCTGTCGTTTAAATAAAAAAACAGCAGTGCATCCCTAAAAAGACCCTGGCTGAGATGGATTTACATGGGTATAACTCTGTTTAGGCTTACACTGTTAATCCTACAAAAGAAGATTACATGCAGCCCATTCCAATGAATATTTTCTCAGAAGTGAGCCCCACTGAGTTCAATGATGCATCACCCATGTAAGTGTGCACAGAATTTCAGGCTTAGCATTTCCAGTGTGGTACAATAGATAACATTTTGCAAAATGTTATCCAAAAATTTCAGCCAAGCTTTTTTCTTCCCTACCACTTGAGGCATCTGTTTTTAATCAGCAGCACTTCCCTAACACTTGCAAACTAATAGATGATTTTAAAAAATTCTGCCCTACTTCTCTTTCAGATCCACACTGATGTAATTCTAGGCAACTGTATTTTCATTAGGACCGGCATTTGATTTGTGCAGCATGCGTTCTGGTGCTAAGAGATTGCCCAAATCCTGTGAAGATAGATAAGAACACTTACTCCCCATCCCCTCAGTCTGCATGTTCCCTCTCAGTCCTGACTCACAAGAGTCAGCTTGCTTATTTAGACAGCCACCACTTTGCAATGTGTGTTTAGGCAGACCACTTACAAAAACAGATACCCAAAATGGAACACAAAGGTTTCTTTGCGGGTTGATCTGCCATTGTTTATAATTATCATCATGATTACCTTTATTAATAACAAAAACAGAGAATCTTGTCCCTATTTAGTCTCAGCAGCCTATTTTAAAGTTTAATTGCAAAAATTATATCCAGTCTTTCTTATAGGCAGGCAGTTAACATAATATAAAATAAACATAACCTCATTACATAAAACAATGGACTGTTTTCAGCAACTCTGCTGACATCTGAGCTTTTCTCTGCAGAAGGAGCTTTCTACCAAGAGAGGAAATCTCCTTGCACCAGCAGAACTGAGTAATTGGATATCCCTATATCTCTCTCTCTTATTGTTTAGGACTTTAGGTTCTTATTATGTGATCTCACGTTTGTTTTGTTTCAGCTTGTCATTAATGCTTCTTTAGTGTTTTGTAAGAAATCTTGTAAACTATAAGGAGGAGTTTTTAAAAGTTCAACATTTTTAAAAAGTTGCCTGCAAGAAGATCATTGACTAGAGCCCTCAAGATGCCCAAAGCCCCCCACACACACACTTTCGTGCAATGCAGGTGTTTCACCTGTTCCAGAGATGAGGACAGCCACTCTTGTTTTGCTTTGTTGACCGTGCAGCATCTGTAACCTATTTGCATGTAAGGCTTGAAGCAAGTTATTGACTTCAACATGGGGAGACCCTTGAATTCACAGAAGAAATATTAGATGAAAATAAACAGGATGCACTACAAGTATACAATAATGACTGGACTTCTAAAGTACTATACTTAACCCAAAACACTTGGATACACACAAAGTTCATGTCACAGTACTAGAGGGGATCCAAAAGACCATTTGAGTCAATCTCCTTCCCCAAACCCAAAACATTCTATACCTAAAGCATCTCTAGGAAACACCTATCCAACTACTTCTTCCTAGGGCTAGGAAGTTTACAAATTTCACATAAACAGGGTTCAAACAATGAGGAAATCTACTTCCCTTCAAGTCACATCTATCTATTCTGTCTGGCAATTGCAGAATTCACAGCTGCTACCTTAGCACATCACAGTTATCATATAATATCTACAGGCAAGCAAGCTTCCAAAAAATCCCCAGAGAGATGCAGTTCAGCACAGTAACCTGATCGATGGGGTACAACTTTCCCAATCAACCATGCATCTTCATGCCTCTGGATGTCCTTCAAAATCTGTCCAGCAAGCTCTTTCTGCACAACCAGGATTGCCCCAATCCCACAATTAAATGTTCGAGCCATTTCCTCTTCTGATAGATTTCCTTCTTTTTGGAGCCAGGAAAAGATTTCAGGTATCTTCCAACTCAAGGCATCTGAAAATAGAGTTGTATTTTAACAAACATTTTCAGTCAACAAGAGAGATAAATATAATTCTCATGTATCAAGTTTACATTTTGGATGTACTTCACAAATGTAAAATACACAAACCCAAGAGCAACATCAGCTTCAGCAGACAAATGAGAGAGAAAATATTTCGTCCCTAGCTTCTTTTTATCCCTGTCTTGGCTTAGCCATAGCTTCAATGGGTAGGATATGTCTCTAAGATATAACTAATAAAATATATGAAGTTTCTTGGGATACTTTTTTGGTAATTTTTAGACTGATGGCTGCAATATTAAGAAGAGAACAAACTGGGATGGAGATTCTCTTATTGCAGTTTTTGCTCTGAATTTGTGCTTGGCATATGGCCTATAAAAGTTCAGTCTTCTGAAGTCTAGGTTTATCAGACATGCAAAGAATTAGGTAGAATAATCAAATACTTTCAGATAAAAAAATGAAAGCAGCTCAAAAAGCAGCAGAAAACTTTGTGGGATAATAATTTATTATCTCCCTTAAATCATGGAATCTGCAATCTATTACAAAAATGTACATTTTTTGTTTAAGTGGAAAACTTGCATTGTTGAATTGTTCACTTTTTATACCACTATTGAAAATCCTTTCCTGGAAACATGTTTGCGCCTTAGTTATATAAATTTGAACATTGTTTCATTTCTTAGCACAATTGTCTAGTGCACAAGAAGGACTGAACTCGAAATTGCATGTATTGTGTGAATGTAACACAGATTGCTCATTCGAAATAGCATGTATTGTGTGAATGTAACACTTTCTGCTTATATTCTTGTTTTTGTGTATGCATTTAGTTTGCATAAGTAAAGGGACACCAACGCATTGTGAGTATATTCAGTATCCTTATTAATAGAGCCCTCGTGCTGCTTTTTTGGTATAACTAAGTTAATACAGCATAGGTTTTTTTGTACTTATTAGTTATATAAATGCCAGAAGAGAATTTTTTCCCAGAAAAGCAAGTTACTGAAAATGTGTCTCCTTTTAGTTTATCAAATCCAATATAGACAATAAAGGGGGGGAGCAGTACTTGAGAAGTAAATTTCATTATCATATTTACAGATGTTCAGATTTCCTTACCTAAAACTACACCAAATGATCCTGGGAGGACACGTGGAATGTTCTCCAGCAACCCTCCTCCAGTGATATGGGCATAGGCCTTCACACAACCTGAACGAAGGACTGGCAACAGAACCTTGCTGTAGATTTTAGTAGGGGTAAGCAGTTGTTCTCCTGTGAAGACAAGTAGTTAGAGAATCACTGCAGTACAATAAACACAAGCTGAAACAGGGTGTGGGGGCCTTACTTCAATCTTATTAACAATGAACAACATGGAGGTATATGATCGAGAAAAACAAACAGAAAGATAAAATTACTCCAGCACAGAGTTGGCAACCTCCAGGTGGGGCCTGGAGATCTCCCAGAATTGCAACTGGTTTCCAGATGTCAGAGATGAGTTCAGTGGAGAAAATGACTGCTTTGGAGGGTGGATTCTATGACATTTCACCTTGATGAGGCCCCTCCCCTCTCTAAACCACACCATCCCCAAACTTCAGCAATATCCCAGCCTCAAATTAAAGTCAAGTGATTCAAATTTAGTAGCCCATAAGCCATACACTGTAATTTTAAGAATTAAAAATCACAGTAAGACAGATGTTTGCCATGCCAACAATACAATTGGCAACCTACGTGAACATAAAGCATAAATAGTCATTTTCACCACCGCCAGAGTTTCATTCAAAGCAAAGCCTTAGATACAAGGCTCAAACAAAACTATTCCAGTAACTGTCAACAAATGATGGCCAGAACTAATCCTTATGTTTTATTCAGAGGATCAAAAGTTTGTATTTACACAGTTCTTACCTAATGTCTGGTCCCCGTGGCCACCCACTGAAGGAGAGGAAAAACTGAAAGGGGAGTTTTCGACGATCTTCCTCACAAGGCTAAACCCATTGCTATGAATGCCAGAAGAAGCAATTCCAATAACGGCATCCCCATCAACAACTCTGTCTAGTTGTGGGAGCATCTGCCCCCGTTCTACGGCACCAACTGCAAAGCCACCAAGGTCATATTCTCCAGGGGGGTACATGCCAGGCATTTCAGCAGTTTCTCCTCCTAGAATGGGATGAAGGGGCAGAAAAAGAAAATGCGAGGGCTAGATAAAAGTCAGTGTGGCCATCAGGAGATGCCTGATTGCTGGATTCCTATATGCACAAGGTACAGCAAGCTCAACCAGTCATAAATATGTTTTTCCTTAAACAAAGATACCTGTTGTGAATCACACTATGATAAACTGTTTCCGGTTCTGAACAAAAGCGGACTAATGAACAATGGAGGTTTCTTTCTTTCTTTCTTTTTTAAGGAACAGTTTGAACTCTGAGGACACAGCTGTGCTTTTAGGGGACGTTTTGTTATGGGGAGAACCTAGAAGGCCATACACTGAGAGGAAGTCGAAGCATCGAAATCAGGAGAGTCACATAGTAGTTCCTGATGAACTTTAACGGATGGCTGGGAATCAAGTGTCTGAATGTTCCTCGTAGAGGGAAAAACCCTTCATGGCTATAGAAAACAAAACGCACAATGTTGGTTTCTAGACAGAAGGCAGCACAAAGCATAAAGAGGCCTGAATTAAGGCACACTTTGGTTTACCCAAAAGCAGCCCCTAGATTCTCTGTAGAAAAGCTACTGCAAGTAACGAAGTGTAACTTTTATCTGTATTCATAAGAGGCAGTAGGGAGTCAAAACGCAGCTAGGCACCGAAAGTCATCAGTGCAGGGTATTTTATCATTTCTGTTTTTCTTCTGATGAATAGGATAGCTATTTGCTTTCCACACTCCCTTCAAAGAACAAATGTGTGTGTGTGTGTGTGTGTGTGTGTGTGTGTGTGTGTGTGTGTGTGTGTGTGAAGTGCCGTCAAGTCACAGCTGATTTATCGCAACCCCAGCAAGGGGCTGTCAAGGCAAGAAGCAGAGGTGGTTTGCCATTGCCTTCCTCTGCAGAACCTTCCTTGGTGGTCTCCCTTCCAAGTACTGACCCTGCTTAGCTTCTGAGATCTGACAGGATCGGGCTACACCATGCCGCCTTCCTCCCTTCAAAGAACAAATACCCACTCCTTTTCCCCTTTGGTTCGATAAGCACTTAAATCTGCCCCCTTCTTCTTTTAAAAGAGTTCATAGAATAAATTCTACTTGAATTGTTGGGTGCTGCTGTTCCCCAAGGAGTCCCATGTCATGTCAGAAAAGGATGTCTATATGGGTGTAAAAAGCTGTGCAAAGAAACAAATAGTGTGGTTTCAATAAATATCTTGAAGGGAAAGTGGCATGATCTTAATGTCAGTATTCAAGGAGATAACATACAATTGGCTCCCATTTCTGTCTCCTCACAGAAAGCATGTCACAGGGCAGGAACACGGCACTAACCTAGCCTGCTCTCCCTCTCCAGACAGCTGCCTTTCTCAGTTCTTTCTATCAACAATGCAGTACAGACTGTGATAATCCATTACAAAGTCAATGTGCAAAGTTCATACTAATGAAGACAGCACATGAATTCTCTTGAACAGCAGTTGCTTGTTTTAAACTACCAGGGAGTATAAAGCTTTAAAAAAAAAATCCAGAGAGAAAGTGACATCATACCAAGAAGGGCACATCCTGCCAGTGTACAGGCTTCCGCTATTCCAGCTACGACTGCCTGAGTCACCTCAACATCTAGTTTCCCACAGGCGAAGTAGTCAAGGAAGAAAAGGGGCTCAGCTCCCTGAGCTAAGATATCATTTACACACATGGCGACCAAGTCCTGGCCAATTGTGTTGTGTTTGTTGCACAGTTGGGCAATCTAGAAGGGAAAAAACCATTTCAGAAGTTGACACAGATCACTATGGGTAGCCGTGTTTGTCTGTATCAGTAGAAAAGAGCAAGAGTCCAGTAGCACAAGTGGGGGCCCACAAGACTCACAGGGGGAATCCCATCCTCCCCCCCCCACTTGCTCGCTGAGCCCTGCACAACTCCCTGTCACCGCTGTAGCCACCTCTGTGCCAAGCATGGCTCCCAGAGTCCACCGCCACCATGGCTGGGCCTTGTAAAGCTCTTGGAGTCTGCCACTGAGGCCAGGCCCCACTAACCTCATGGCGTCTGCAGCTGCTGCAGCTGAGCCCAGCCTGGCTCCCGGGGTCCACTGCGGCCAAGCCCAGCCCAGCCCAGCTCCCAGTCACCACCACAGATGCCTCCAGGTCCCACATGCCTCCTGGAGTCCTCTACTGACGTGGCTGGGCCCAGCGCAGTTCCTTGAGTCTGCTGGTGTGATCAAACCTTGCAGGGAGCACTGAGTAGGCCATGGTTGAGAGTAGAGGGGCAGGGTGGCAAAGCCCCTTGAGGGATACTGTTGTGCATTAGTTCCAGTTTAAGAATATGACACATATAATGGAAGAACAACACAAGCCATCAGGCTTTTTCATGTAAAATTGCCAGTAACCTGGAGAAAAAACTTACATTTAACTCCTCCTCCGAGGAACCTGGGGAAACAGACATGGTTTCCCCACCTGCTGCCGTTTAATTCTCATGACCATCCTGTATGATAGATTAGGCTGAGGCCAACCACCTTGTCCCAGGTCACCCTCTGAGCTTCACACCCCTATGAAAGTGTGAACCTGGCTCTCCCCAGGCCTAGTCCTGCACTGTGACCACCACACTACACTGCCTCTCAGAAAGCATCACAAGAAAACATAAGGGAAAGTCAGAAATACAAACCATGACTTGAGATTGTTTTTAGAAAAATTAAGCCAGCAGTGATTTTTCAGTACTGCACTCTGCATACCGACGCAACTATTCACACATTAGTGGATTTCCTAGTTTCTATCAATATGTGAATCTTGAGGATTCTAAATCTTGAGGAATCTTGAGGAACTAAACATTCAGTTGCTAAGCAAGGTGCCAGGTGTTAAGGTGCAAAGAAATCCATCCATGCCCTCTTCCTCATTACCTTGAGCTTTGTTCCAACACCATCAGTTCCAGATACCAAAATTGGATCTTTGTACCCAGCTTCTTTCAAGTCAAAGAGGCCAGCAAACCCTCCAAGGTCAGCATTACAGCCTACCAATTAGAGGAAAGAAGGGCTTGTTAACAACGTAAGGTATATGTTGAGTGCCCTCAGTCTTCTTTTTCAAATGTGATCTCAGGCTTGCTTTTTCATAAGAATAGCCATGATGCATCAGACTAACTGTCCATCTGTCTAGCAGCTTGTTTGACACAATGGTCAGAGAGATGCCCCTTCAGAAGGGTTACAAATAGGGAACTCCCCATGTTGTGGCCTTCAAACACTGGCATTCAAAAGGTTACATTAAGTCCGCTTCCCCCTTGCTCGGATCCTGAAATATCACTGTAGAAAGCAGAGCACAATGGGCACACAGAAGGACAGAATGTCTTTTCACTATAAAACTCCCTCTTATTGTCTTCCATATATGTAGTTGCCAACTGAAGGATTATTGTACAGTCAGTCAGAAAATGATAGCTGAGGAAACAGACCCCAATTATCCAGGGTATCTTTTCTTCACTTTTATCTTATCAGATTTGTGGGTAGAAAGTGCCATCAAGTCGCAGCTGACTTATGGCGACCCCATAGGGTTTTCAAGGCAAGAGACTAACAGAGGTGGTTTGCCATTGCATGTCTCTGCATAGCAACCCTGGACTTCCTTGGTGGTCTCCCATCCAAATACTAGCCAGGGCTGACCCTACTTAGCTTCTGAAATCTGATGAGATTGGGCTAGACTGGGCTATCTAGGTCAGGGCCTTTTACCTTTCATAAAAAGCAAAATCAAAACTGATGCAGAGATGAGTTAAAGGATTGTTATGAAACACTGAATAATTATGCCAAGGAAATACTGTTATTAGATGTATATTTGCAGTACAATTAAAAAACCACTGCATGGTGACTAATGGGGATGCTTAACTTTGACCCCTCAGTGGAAGTCACAATAATACAAATTTTACATTATTACAAGCCATTTGTGAATATTGATATTAAGGCCTCAGTTGTGAATGAATTAATGACACAAGGGTTTGTTTGTTTTTTAAATTAAATGAACAAATTTTTTTCTTACCTGGTCTGGACGTGGCAGCTGCTAAAGGCTTAATTTTCTGAACCAAGGTGTTACCAGCTGCAATGTCTACACCACTGTCTTTATAAGTCAAGCCCCTAAAAGGGCAGAATAGCTGGTTATCAATGGATGCATACACAGATTTATTTTATAGGGCAAATGCAAGGCTGTAAAGAATTATCTGGAACGCTACCAGGACTGCCTACTGGCTCGGCTCTGGTGGCTCTGGTGTGAGGACCTGTTTCTCAGATGGTGGACTATGGGTGTGTTCTGATAAATCTGAGAGCAGAGATCAGTACCTCTGTTCTAGTGTCTATGGTCCCTTTGCTCCTGTTTATGTGGTAATTTAGCTGGAATCGGTTCCCTGGAAGTTCAGACAAAGAATAGTTCAAATGATGGAGTCTCACTCTTCACGATTCTGGATGTGCACAGTACAGCTACACTGTGGTATCGATAGCATGGGAAAGCGGCTTCCGAATATGCCCTAATGTGGAGAGAGTAGGGGCCCTAAGGCACTAGAGCTTTAGGAAATCAGCTGGGATTTGAACTCAGGATTCCCAAATCCAAATCTAGCACTCTCTTGAATGTACCACACTGGCTGTTTCCAACATAAATACAGTGGGGGGGGGGAGGAGACTCTTGGCATATTAAAATGGGGTTAAAATGCAGAGAGATACATTGCATATACATGTCTGTGAAAGTATTGTTACTAAATGCTTTAAGTACATGTATGACCTGCTCATTTACTGTGCAGTCCTAAGCAGAGTTATATTCTTTAAAGCCCATTGATTTCAAGAATAGTGTAACTCTGCTTCAGATTGCACTGTCAAGAGACAAATCACTCAATAGCTTCCGAAGGGAGGCATTATTTGAGGTTGAACAATGCTGAAGCCCAATCCGGAGCACATCATGTGGAATCTGAGGTCTCTTGACATCTTTCTCAGCTCTAGCGAACCTCTTAGAACAGGGGTCACCAACGCAGTGGCAGTGGTTGACACGACGCCTGCCAACACCTTTCCTGATGCCTGCCAACTGCTTTTACAAAGTGGGTGAGGCCAGGTGGGGCTTTTGCCCAGCAGGGCTTCTGACTGGCTCTACAGATTTTTTAAAAGTTACTTTGGCAGCACCTGCCACCACAGCACAAGGATCTTAACTCTGTGATTGAAGAAGTATGCCAGAATTTTTTTAAAAAAACAACACAACATTTTTAAAGGCCTGTTAAACAGAACAACTGTTTGAAATGTCTTGAAGACTTACTATTAGAGGTATGCATGACCTCACTCCCTGACGTTTTGTGGTTGGCTCCGCTTCCTGCTCCTGTGGCAGACATTTTATGGTTACACCCACCATCCTGTGTCAAAACTCCAAAGATGTCCACAGGCTCAAAAAGTCTGTGGTCCCCTGACTTAGAAGCACATGCTAGATCACCCACAACCGTTCAAGCACCATGCTTAACATACATGAGGCTATATCTGATGTGATGATGAGTACATGGGAAAATTTATCTCTCTGGACATACTGCACTACAAAGGTTATTGTCATTGACCAATACAATACATTCAGGAAAGATAAAACTAGATGTTGTGCCATTTTTAGTATACAAGTCTATTTTATTGTATATATCATACAGTATACTGATGTAAGGCCTTTTCAAGCAAGGACAGCTTTATATCAACAGCCTTTCATATGTTTCCAAGTAGCAGTATTGTTGTAATGGTTTAAAACTGGCAACACCAGTCAAAAGAGGCTGCTGAGTCTGGTTTTTAAGTGATGGAAACATTAGATTAATTTGACTGTGGTGGTGTGTTTGTGGAAGACAGTAATTGAAGCAATTGTACTGGTACAAATATCTTTCTCTCACTCAGTGTTTACAGGAACAGTCTCTATAAATACTGTGTGTGTTAAGTACCATCAAGTCGCTTCCGACTCATGGCGACCCTATGAATGAAAGTCCTCCAAAATGTCCTAACTTTGACAGCCTTGCTCAGATCTTGCAAATTGAAGGCTGTAAATCCATCTCTTGTTGTGTGTGTAAATCGATCTCTTGTTGGGTCTTCCTCTTTTCCTGCTGCCTTCAACTTTTCCTAGCATGACTGTCTTTTCCAGTGACTCTTGTCGTCTCATGACGTGGCCAAAATACGATAGCCTCAGTTTAGTCATTTTAGCTTCAAGGGTCAGTTCAGGCTTGATTTGATCTAGAACCCACTGATTTGTTTTTTTGGCCGTCCACGGAATCCGTAACATTCTCCTACAACACCACATTTCAAAGGAATCTATTTTCTTCCTATCAGCTTTCTTCACTGTCCAGCTTTCACACCCATACATAGTAATAGGGAATACGATGGCATGAATTAATCTACTGTATCAAGAGTTTGGAAATGTTATAAAAAATTCTGTTAGCACTTTCAATGTATTACAATCGATGTATTAAAAGTATGAAACTGTTATAAAAAATACTGTTCGCACATTGTTTGGCCCCTTTAGCTGTGAAGACGTCTTCCAACCATTTTTTAGCCGGGGTATCCAAAAACCAAATACTAACCAAGGCTGACCCTGCTTAGAGTCTAACTCTAGTATACTGCAAACGAAACTCTGTAAAAGTGATTCTGCTGTGATAGCTTTTCTCAAACAATCTGGGCAATAATGGCTTGAGTGGCTACTGACAATTCTCCCTTTCAGGACTCTAACTTTCTAATACAATTTCTAGACTTCTTGGGGAGCAAACCAGGACAGATATTTTTAATATTTTTAATATCTTTAATATTGTGGTATAACTACGCTCTAAATACCTCTGAAATAATCTATCCTTGGATGCTAGTCAATGTTTTAAAGGTCTTCAGTAAAAGAAAGACATATGATTAGAAAATGAATTTAATCCTTGATTTCTGTCTTGAAATCAGAAACAGGACAGTAATTAATTAATTAGAATATTATTATGTGTTATATAAAGTGCAAGAACAAAATGATACTAAATCATGCAATAATTATGTAATGAGATAAGATAGCAATAGCTTTGGTTAACGTAAAGTTAATGCAAATTCTTATGACAGATCTTCAGCTTCAGAAAGATACCTGGATTGTTTAAGGAAAGCTATAGCTCGATAGCCAATATCCTTTCTATAAATGGCCCCGTTGAACTTAATAACTCCTACTCCTTTGTTGGCTTCTTCCAGTGCAGACACAAGGTCTTTTTTGATTGCAGTCACAGTGAGGACTCTGCCCCCGTTGGTCACCACTTTGCCGCCTTTTATGGTTGTGCCAGCATGGAAAACCTCCAAGCCGAGCTCTTTAGCCTGAGAAAGTCCTGTAAGGGGTCAGTGCAGGTGCAAAGACAGAAATTATATTCAAAAACGTTCCCATATACCTATTGTATGACCAAATAATTGTAAAAAGACATGAACAAAAAGACATACTATTTGTATTTGTAAAGATCCTTATATCTCGAATCTCTGTCTATGAAATTATATTTCCAAAGCTAAGAAACTATACTGTTAGACATAACCGCCCACAGAAATCCACACAGAAACTGTGGTAAAGGTTGTCGACAATTCTCATTGTACTCTTGTGCATTGTTTTTGCTTGATGGCATGGGACAAATGTAGATCTTCTGGATTCTTGCCCCTTAACCCACACGACTGCAGTTGCTAGCATTTCCATCAAAAGGAGGCCATACACACAAATACATGCACACATTCTTACTCTCCCCCCCCCCACCTTATGCTGCCATGTGCTTATTTGCATTCTAGCAGTTGCGCCCACTGGCCAGGTAATCTGTATTTTAAAATGGCTTGTCTAGAAAAAACAGACACTCTTCCCTCTGGCCTTTCAAAAAGGCGATATTCACCATGTTAAAAAGACAGGGCACTGAGCATAATGGCTACACTTTTTCACAGGGAAATTATACTGTAGAAGCCCTAATAAAGTACTTGGCAAAAAAGGTTAATCTATCCCTCCATAGGATTACAACAAACAAGTTTAAATTATGCAAAAAACAAAACCCTTATCAATTTTAAATAAAACTTGCTTTCTCTCTGTGTATAATCAGTTCAGCCTCCTCCAGCAGAAATGAAAGTTGCTAGTTCTGTGAAAACTATCAGTGGTTTTCCATTGGTTAACGCACAAGCCTCTGTCACTTTAGTTCAACAGCCAAGCTCAAAGAAACTCATAATCTCTAGTTAATCATAAAAGGTGGAAATGTACCGCAAGCTGATCAAGTGGCTACATGATTACGTTCTATGCCTTAAATACCTGTTATTTCCAAACCTTTGGCATAGCTTCCTGGGTAGCCTTCACTAGCCATGACCACTGTTACAGCTGCACAGTCTTCATGCCAAACTGGCATGTGACTAGATAACTTTCTGTCAATGATCGCTTGTACAGTCTCATGAAGATCATTCTTGAGTAGTGGCAGAATTACCTATGCAAGGATAAACACAAGATAGGTGGGCAGGCATCATGAAATAAACATGCAATAAAGCTAGGAAATGAACTCCCCAATGAAATAAAAGGAAGATCATGAGAGTACAGAGGAAGCATCTGAATTTATACTACACTGTTTACAAGACCTTACATATCTTACTCGGAAGTACTGTTTTTTCTTTTAATATCTGTGCAATCAGTTGGCTTTGAGATAGCAATGGGTTAACAATATAAAAGTGTTAACAAGTGTTAACAATATAAAAAAATTCCTTATAGCCACTCACCTGACATTCAGGGTCACCAAATCTACAGTTGAATTCTAAAACTTTAGGTCCATCCTTGGTTAACATTAATCCAGCGTAGAGCACACCTAATTAAAAAGTCACAATATACTGAGGACCTTCATGACTGGCAAGTGTATTTAAAATGAATGGCTAGTCTTTCAAATATCTAGCGGTAACTATATAATGGGTCCATAAAACTTTGCCCACAACAGTTTGTATTTACTGAATACAACAGTCACTGAAAAGACAACAGACCTTTCACTTTATGCAGCAGATGTTTTCACTGTATAAAGATACAAATTCTATAATATATCCCTTCTGCTGAATACTTATGGAACAATCAGGGAGAAAAACTGACTAGAACTTTCACGCTGGATCTGAATGGCTTAGAGTTGCCTGCTTATGGTTCCTGTTCCTGCTGGTTGCATCATGGGAGAAGAGGCTGTGCTGTGTTCATGTATATTCTAGTCTTCTCCAAGAGAAAAAAGAATGTGTGGGATCCACTTCCCCAGTCTAGGAAAAAGAGATCTGCATACAGTTCAGTAAAGGCTGGGCATACACATCCTGGTGAATTTCTTCACAGCTTTTCCAGTTGCAGGAGGCATCACCGCGGCAGTCCCATGTCACCACTGCTTGTGATGCTACTGGAAGGATATGATAGCACAGGATATGATAGTACATCTCTCACTTACCAGCATAAGGAATGCCCTCTCTTCTCATACCATCGACTGTTTTCTGAAGAACAGAATTTCTGATTTTCAGAAGCAGGTCCTTGGATAGCTAGTAAGATATTTAAAAATAGCAATTTTAATAGATGATGTCTAATTGGTTTCTCTTTTTTCCTTTTTCTTTTTTTTGCATTATTTCATAGAACTTCAGGGGCAACATTGTGGGGGTATCTGTTCATAGACTCAAGGGTGACCCCAGAAAAAAATATGGGGCTGGGCAAGATCTCTTAAATGAGGCCTTACTTTCTGCAGTCCAGGGGGACAAAAAGTCATCTGGGAACATCTGTGTATGAACAATTCACAGTTTAGTGGTAGACCATACCCTCAGCATACATATAGTCCCAGGTTCAGTCACAGGAATTGGCTGGGAAAGATTTTTATCCAAGACCTTGGAGAGTCACAAGAGTAGACAATACTGGCCTAGATGGATTGCAATTTTTGATTGAATATATAGTCATGTGGGATGTGGAATAGTATAGTATAGCCTGATTTTTGTCAGATCTCAGAAGTTAAGTGGGTCAGTACTTGGAAGGGAGACCTCCAAGGAAGACTCTGCAGAGGAAGGCAATGGCAAACCACCTCTGCTTAATCACTTGCCTTGAAAACTCCATCGGGGTCACTATAAGTTGGCTGTGACACATGGTCACGCAGGCTGTTAGTTTTTCCTTAAGCTTTAAAAACCAAAACTACCATTAATCAAGTCTTTTTTGATAAATAAAAGGCTTATGTAACAATTCAGCAGTGCAAGTATTTAAGGGACAATTCAGTCCTCCTTGCTGCACATTTATCTCTCCCTCCCACATCATCTGTTGTGGTTGTGGAGTATTACGTGGAAAAAAATAAAGTTAACTAGTTAAACAACTAAAGAGACAACTTTGAAATAAAAAAAAAAAAAAAAAAAAAGCCAGATACACAATTCAGGTAAACCAGAAATTGGATCTAATGCTTAGTGCAGGGTTTTCAGAGTATGTAGAATCTTACAATAGTACATCTCTCAAAAAAACCTTGTAAATGATAATACACTATTCTCTTCAAAGACAATGCTCTGCACTTGTACCATACAAATACAAATGTGATTTCTTCTTGACCGAGTAACGAATTGTTTGTGCGTATGTGAGGTGGAGACTTGCATTTGCAATTGAACCACCACAGAAAAAACTGTCATATCATATTAGATACAACAGTTTTCAACTGAGTAAGACATCTGACTGCAAGTCAGCAAGTGATAAGAAACTATTAACCCGCCCTACCCTCCAATTTGTATGCCATGTTATTCTAGGACAGCAGCCACTATCAATTTGTCTAAATGTGCAACACTTATACAACCAGCCGGACTGTAGTAATCAGCCAGAGAATTAATAGCTGCAGGAAGCAGGATTTCCCCCTACGGCTGCCAACAACCTGGAGGAAAAAAGTCCTGCCTCCTAATACAGTCTTAATGGGACGTTATGTAGCAGGTGATACTGTTTTCCTCCATGACCTGAAAACCTTCACCTGCCCATATCCACGCATTAAACCTCTATTAAAGGGGCAGGACATCTTTTCTCCAGGATGATGGGCAACCTTAATTCCACCCCTCTCCCCCAGCAAGAACATGGCTCATTTCCCTGTGACTTCAGAGGTGTGTGGGGAGGAATTCACCATTAAGAGAATCAAGGGCTGCTGGGAAGTTGCACCAATACCTCCCAGGAAGGACTAGGGGAAGACAAGTATGTCCCAAACTGATGCAAATGCTGCTCCAGACATATTTCCCTCCTATGGTTTCCCCTCCACCTCCTTTCCCCCGACTGTCACGTCTAATCCTAGGGGTTTGGGCCTATGCCTTATTTTAGGTTTTGTCCAGTGCCTAGTCAATGAGGGCATTCTATAGAATAATGATGACATTATTTGTGATCATGATCATTATCACAGATTACTGCCTCATTACATCTGATTATTATCCCATAATGGGAGGTAAGGTGAAAGGCGATAAGCCTTAACTGATGGTGGATATCATTAGCCTAAATGTGCAACATCACACTTAAGGCTATTATTGTTTGATAGTATTCATTCTCCTTAAAGATTATGGCAGACTCAAGTGAGCATGAGGAAAGTTCAGAATTTCACCAGGTCTGACAAGAAAAATAACTGTGCCTTACTTGTTTGTTTCCACTGGCACAATGCTGTTTTTCCACTCCTCCATTCTCACTGCAGAACACATCAGAACACTGCCAAAGGAGCACTGTATAAAGTGCATCTTACCTGAGGTGCTGGGGAATAGGCTCCCATGCCACCAGTGTTTGGACCCTGATCCCCATCCATTAACCGTTTGTGATCCTGGGCAGGTGGCATGGGAGCAACAGTGACACCATCTGTGAAGCATAAGCACTACAAGAAAACCAGAAATAATGGACTACTTAGAGAATTGTACTCAACAGAAACACTGGAAATGCATTTGTTTTTCAGGCTTAAAAAGCTGGCTATTAATAAGCCCGTCATTATGAACAATACACTCCTCATAATGAGAGACAGCAGACCTTTGTGTATGAGGCTTTTATTCCCATTGGCATTACTCCAAGGGGGGGGGATTTGGAAGGCAGCAGAAACTTCTTGTACAAGTTAGGAGCACCAGACAGATTCTACTGGCATAGGGCATAATACTTTACTGAAACCATTTTTATTGCAGAAATGTTAAGTGCCAATCCCAAAAACAAATGACAAATGTTACATTTTAAAACAGAAGTGTCCTTAGAACTATTTTCTGCTACTTGCAAATTATTATTATTTTTATACTTGTGAAAATTCCTTTGATTGTGATTTAAAGCAGCTTTTTAAACAGTTATGCTTGCTTAATCACATTTAGCAAGAGACATGGAAATATTCAGGCCCCACCAATAGGAGGTCACTTAGAAAACACTGTTTATAGGGCAACATAACACTCTGGTAATCAGAACAGGATATAGAACATTTTGGTCTGGTAACTCATATTAGGAAGTGCTTGAAACAGTACAGCCATTGTCTTTCCCAATTAGAACTAATTTCTTAGGTATAAGAAGCTTCTACTTAGTGTACAGAATGGCCATGATGCAAACAATGTTAAATACATTTAAGTTCCATTGATTAGAATAGGGAAGGGTTAAGCACACACTAAAATTTCTCATTGAAATACCTGAATCATAAAAAGGATTAACTGGATCATACCCAGGGTAAGTTCTAGACATTATGCACTTACAGAAATTTCTTCTCCTTCAAGAAGTTCTTCAACAACAACAACTTCTCCAGCTGCTCCAAAGGTTTTATCCTGCAATAGATATATGCATGTCTTATCTTATTTGTAGATTTGTCATTTATAACAGTATTTTGACAGAGAGAATTGGCCTAATCAACCAGAAAAGACAGAAGAAAACTTTTTAACATGTTCTCGATCCATCTATATCAGAAACCCAAGCCATAGTAGAGATTTATTTTGTTTTAATTTTTAAATGCTGACTGTCGTGGTCTCTTGTCACATTGTGGAGAAAGACTAACCACTGTTTTGCCTCCCTTTAATGCTGCCAACACCACTTTGAGTAAAATTCTGCCCCCCCCCCGCTCACATGGTTTGCCCAATGCCAACCTCACATGGATATTGCTCTGTAGCACACCAAGCAGCCAAGTGGGTGGGTAAGGATTGGTGCAGCCTCTCTCAAGTTAAGCAAACTTTATTTGTACAAGGCACATATTCAAAGTATTGCAAAAGACAGAAGCTAGGTACACTAATAAAATACAACAAGAAGACAGTTGATGATTAAGTGCTCACAATTCATGTTACACCTGATCTTTGGCAGTTGCAAGATATCCCCTCCCTGGTGCAATTCTCTTTTGCATCATTCTCCTCTGCCAACCTTCATGGCAAAATCCACACTCCAAAAAGTTCCCAAACAAAGAGCCACCAAACAAAGGAACAGGTCCCGTTTTCAGACCCCACCCCACATGTCTCAGCCAATCTGGGTGCTAAGCCTGGGGGCTCCAGCCCGCCAAACCTGGACTCTCCAATCAAGAGGTGTTCACACATCAAAGGACGAGTGTCTTATTCCTCCCTGTTGGAAAAGGATGCTCTGAATCTGGCAAAGAACACATACATAAGCATGTGACAATTCAGGTTTTTTTTTTGGCCAGGAGAGTGATTTGTGTCTTAAAATATAATCCATTACTGTATTTTTCGCTCCATAAGACACACTTTTTTCCTCCTCAAAAGTGAGGGGAAATGTCCATGCGTCTTATGGAGCAAATGCCGGCTGGCCTCCCAGCTGGCCATCGGGGCGGGGAACTCTGGCTCGCGCCGTCCTGACGCGCACGCGCCCAGCCGGCTCTGTGCGCCCTGCCAGCTGAGAGGCGGGTGGGGCACACAGAGCCGGCTGGGTGCGTGCGCGTCAGGACGGCGCGAGCCGGCGTTCCCCGCCCCGACGGCCAGCTGGGAGGCGGGTGGGGCCGCACAGAGCCGGCTGAGAGCGTGCGCCGGCTCACTCTGTGCGGCCCCGCCCGCCTCCCAGCTGGCCGTCGGGGCGGGGAACGCCGGCTCGCGCCGTCCCGATGCGCACGTGCCCAGTTGGCATTCGCTCCATAAGACAAGTTTTTAGAGGAGGAAAACAAGATTTTTTCTTGTTTTCCTCCTTTAAAAACTAGGTGCGTCTTATGGAAAGGTGCGTCCTATGGAGCGAAAAATACGGTAAATACTTCAGTATGAGTTTTGCTTCAAGCACATAATCTGAAATATCATTCCCAACATCATGATTAATTGTAGGATGTTGGTCATCAACCCTCCATTTTTGTTGGCCTTTCTCTTCCCCTGGCAACCAAGACAGCCTTCTCTACTTGCCCCAATCAGAAAACAAGCTTCAAGTCATCTACAATACAAAGGTTGTAAGCAAACAGAGAAGGGGCAGGATTGTGCATGATCTCCCATAATTTCATCACATTCATTAGGAAACAATGGCATTCTCACAGTGAAACTCGTTACTTCATATATTAATATGTTTTTTAACTTGGATTTCGGTAGTACTCAGTGTAGAAGAAGAAGAGCTGGTATTTATATGCCGACTTTCTCTGCCACTTAAGGGAGAATCAAAGCAGCTTACAATCACCTAGTTGTTAATTTCCTGCATTGGGCAGGGGGTTGGGCTAGATGACCCTGGTGGTCCCTTCCAACTCTATGATTCTATGATTCCCTTCCCCGCCCCACAACAGATACCCTGTGAGGTAGGTGAGGCTGAGAGAGAATGACTTGCCCAAGGTCACCCAGCTGGCTTCGTGTGTAGGAGTGGGGAAACAAATCCAGTTCACCAGATTAGCCTCCGCCACTCATGTGGAGGAGTGGGGAATCAAACCCGGTTCTCCAGATCAGACTCCACCGCTCCAAACCACCATTCTTAACCACTATACCACACTGGCTCTCTTAGTGTAGAGCCTTTAGAGTCTGTTCCACAGTTACAATGCGAATTCCTCCACCAGAAGTTCTTCCCATATACTTTAACAAGACTAAATGCATTCCCCATGCAGGTTTTATATGGCCACTTTCTAAAAATCCCATTCAGCGAGCACCTGTGTGACTGTGGAGTTGGTGAAATTGAAACCCTAGGGCATCTACTTATTTTTTGTAAAAATTGGAATAAGGAGAGAACCAGGTGGATCACACCCATTCTAATAAAGTATAATCTTCCTCTAGAACTCTGGATCGTCCCTTTTCTCTTATCAGATGTACAGGTAGATACTGAGAAAATTTATCAGGTGGCAAAATACTTAACTCAAGTAACGGCTTTAAAACTGTCCTACTAAATGATACACGTATTTTGCTCCAAGAGGTATTGTTGAACTTGTATAATTTTATTATATATATTTTATGTATTTATGAATTTTAGGTATTTTATAAGTTTATACGTATTTGCTTGTGTATTTGCTTATGGCTTTGTTAATGAGCAATAAACCAAACTTAAACATATATATTAAGCATTCATGCGTTTTTAAGTCTTGGGATATCTTCAGCTCACCTGCATTATTTCATGTACAGCTTTGCAAGCTTCTTCTTTATTGGCAGCAACAATCACACCTTTCCCAGCAGCCAGACCACTTGCCTTTACCACAAGGGCAGGGAAGTCTGCACTTGAAAGAAAGAAAACGGAAAACAAAGTAACTAACAGGGATTGCATATAAACATTATGCTGTGGATACATTTTCAAACGCAGGGATGACAACAAAATGTTTAACAATTCTGAGAGCTTATCTACCTAGTAATAAAGGTACAAGCTTCTTCTGCACAGGTGAACGCTTTCCATCTTGCAGTTGGGATGCCATGCCGATCCAGAAAAGCTTTGGAAAAGTTCTTGCTGGATTCTAGCTGAGCTGCCTTTGCTGTAGGACCAAAGCATCTGACACCAGCAGCTGTCAAATCATCAACAATTCCTAGCAAGTAAAATATCTCAAAGTTATATTCCTCACCAAATAATTATTAAAAAGTAACAATAATTCCTAATGCTGCGATTTTCTATGATTTATAACAGTAATGAGGTGAGATTTGGACATCTATAACCATTGCTGGAGCTAGCAACTAGAGATGTTCAAGGCAGAAAATATAGCCCATAATTGTATCAGTTCTTTGCTAAATAGTCACATGTAAATTCAGTGACATAAATGTATGAACTGGGTGTCATGGGGTAGGACAAAAAATTGCACCCATATGCTAAGCAATTCTTAGACAGGTCCAACTTTGTTAGTCTTTGAACTGTTTGCCAAGCACGAAGGCTAACAAAGTATTTCTTAATGAACAGTTGTAGTATTCTGCTTTGCACACACTTTATCATCCATGTAGATTTTTAAACATTCACTAATAACTATTTGCTGTTATTCACAGCAATTATTTAAAAATCAATCCATGAGTGAATACTTTCAATAAGAAATAGGAATTGGTGTAACATGGGAGAGCCTGCCAGGACTTGCAGGAGGCATCTCATTCCCTCCTCCCCCACTATTTCCCTTTCCTGAAAGGCCCCATAGCCTCTCCCCTTTCCCCCACTTTCTTCTCTCCTTCTAGGGTAGCCAACATCCAGGTGGGGCCTGAAGATCGCCGAGAATCACATCGCCCAAATACAGAGAGAATTTTCTCCTTAGGGTTGCCAGCTGCAGACTGAGAAATTCCTGGAGGTTTGGGGGTGGAGCCTTGGGAGGGCAACAACCTCAGCAGGGTATAAGGCCATAAAGTCCACCCTCCAAAGCAGCCATTTTCTCCAGGGAAATTGATCTTTGTCATCTGGACAGCAGTTATAATTCTGGGTGATCTCCAACCCCCACCTGGAGGTTGGCAACCCTCGTTCCCCTGGAAGAAATGGCTGCTTTGAAGGGTGGAGTCTATGGCTTGATACCCTTCTGAGGTCCCTCCCCTCCACAAACCCATCCCTCCCCAGGCTCCACACCACCAATTTTCCAGGTATTCCTAACCTGGAGGCAGTAACCCTATCTCCTTCCCACCCAACAGCCAGCCTACCTTTATCTGCCCCTCTGTCTTAAGCTCCCCCCTCCCCGGCAGTCTCGACCTAAGAAAACTGGCCCATTTGTGGTGCCAGCCACTGGGCCAGGCCTGCTTTGCGTGGTAGGGAACAATAAAAATTTATGGGGAGCACCTCGCTTTCCACATATCCTCTTCCACACACTATTTCCCTCTTTCCCTCCTCCTGGTAACCCCATATCAGGCCTGGCCCCAATGAGTTCTCCCTCAAAGGCGAAAATAGACCTGGAAAGGGCCCTGCTCCCTTCCTCTGCCTTTTACTGACAGAACCAAGCTTGGAATCTGTGGTTGCTTATCAATGGCCTCTGAGGTAAATAGTTGCTTAAAGCTACAGGTGCTCCTTTTTGGGTTTTTAAAAACCCCAATGTATTTTTTTTTTAAGATTTCATGTTTTTCTGCAAACCTGAGGAACTTTTCAGGTTTGTAGAAAGATGTTTTGCCCGCTCACAGCTCCAATCACCGGATTTAAGTATGCTCAGATCTGGCCAACTTCACTATTAGTTTATAGGTAAAATACATTTTACAACTTAATGTAGACATACCCTCAGCAAGAGGAACTTCTGGACCAACCACCACAAGTCCAATCTTCTGGTCTTTGCAATATTTTGCAAGGGCAGCATGATCACTGATAGAGATCGCTAACAGTAGAAACAAAGCATAACTTACTTGTAACTGACTGTAAAAATTATTTCTTACATTTGTTTCCATGGGATTCAGACTAGAACTCTGACCACAAGGCAGCCCACTAATGTAGGTTAAGCTAAGAGACAACGTCTCAGTGGTATGTGAACTCAGAACTGAACTGAACTGGGATCTGAACATACAGCCTGTACCATTCTCATTAGAAACTAGCAGAAAATAATGGACTATTTCCTAAGCCTAAGGAGGCTTCCTCCAACGGAAGTGGCTCTGCCGCTGAGGAAAGAGTCACTTGAGTTGAAGAAAGACTCCTTAGGCTAAAGGAGGGCTTCACACTCTGTTTGGTGAAGTGTTAGGATATCAGCCAATTTTTCTATTATCTCCCATGATAACAGGCTTAGTTACAACTCTAGAAGGGTATGAACAAAGGATTTTAAGATTTAGCTTGTACACAGCAAAGTTCCAAGTTATGCTTTACTCAGAACGCTACAGGTTCCTTTGGGTCTAGGTCATAGGTCAGGAGCCACCACGGGAACATTAAGTCTTTGTGCTACATAAAATCTGGGAGAATGCTCATGGAGAAAAGGGGACTGCATTGTGAATAAAGTTGGTGAGATCCACCCTTCTTTTTGTAGGAGGCATTGGAACATGTTAGTTTTAATAAACAGTGTGACAGCCATTTCAAAGAGCAATGTTTGCATGTGTGGAAGATCAAACAAATACAGAAGGGCAACATTACTTTCTGATTTTTATCAACAGCAAATAAATCCAAAGTCTGAAGTGAACTGGTTCTGGTGCGCTAATAGGCCAGGACAAAGTCCTGCCCCTCAGTCTGCATGACAAGTATTGGCTTGATGTAGGGGGCGGAAACTGTACCTTCCTTGCCAAACATGAAGCAATATTATCTAACTAACCAACAGCATTTGCTTCAATACCTGGGTTGGTTTCAGATATTACAATTCACTGGACAACAAGGAAGCACAAATGACATATGCATCTACTTTTTGCCTTTGGGAGGAGTATTTGAAAAGTGCAGCTGTATATATTCCTAATGAGTTGTACACACTGCATCTGGGTGGTCAGAATACAGCTACACAACTCTGGACATTACACTTAAAACACAAACAGTGGATGAACAAATCATAATGCTCAAAGCTTTCTTTAAATGACCTTAACAGTGATCTGTCATTTCAAGAATACCTCATTTTGCCTGTAAGCTTAAAAATATATATGAATAACACATTATGCAACGTGAAAAACTGTTGTTCTACATTCTTAGAACTGTGGCTTTGTAGTATAAATTATCTAATGATTGCACATTTGCCTATTTCTGTTGAACAAATCCAGCCTGATAAAACTCTTTTTTGGCATCTTCCAAACTACAAAACTGGGCTAGAAAAGTAATGTCTACGCACTGGTCTATTGATCATGCTCAATGTGCTGCCATAATAATTAAGTCTAGAATTTCAAAAGACCCCTATAGCATGCCCATATTTAAATGAAATCAACGGAACTCTTTCCAACCAAGGTGTTTACAACCATACAGATTGAAAATGAAATTGTTTAAGATTTTCTGTTCCTTGGCTCCATCATCAACCAAAAGGGAGACTGCAACCAAGAAATCAGAAGGAGACTGAGACTGGGAAGGGCAGCCATGAAGGAGTTAGAAAAGATCCTTAAGTGTAAGCATGTGTCACTGGCGACCAACATCAAGATTCATAATATACTATTCCCCATTACTATGTAGGGATGTGAAAGTTGGACAGTGAAGAAAGCAGACAGGAATAAAGATTCATTTGAAATGTGGCATTGCAGGACAGTGTTACCATGTATTGCCAAAAAGACAAATAAGTGAGTTCTAGATCAAATCAAGACTGAACTCTCCCTAGAAGCTAAAATGTCCAAACTGAGGCTATCGTACTTTGGTTACATTACAAGAAGACAAGACTCACTGGAAAAGACAATAATGCTATGAAAAGTCATCAGCAAAAGAGGAGATGGATTGACTCTATAAAAGAAGCCATGGCCCTCAGTTTGAAAGACCGGAACGAGGCTGTTAATGATAGGATATTGTGGAGGTCATTAATTCATATAGTCACTGTAAGTTGGAAGTGATGTCACTTAACACACACATACACACGAAATTTTGGCTTCACTTTTCATTGGGACAGTAGCAGAAAAATGTACCACTTTAAAAATGGTATTTTGCAAAGAAAAATGCAATCATGACTATAATACTGGCTTTTTCATGAGAAACAAGGTTGCTGGGAGATGAAACCAATATTAACACAATTAAATACAGAGCGGAGTTTGCTTGATGCTCTGGATCATATGATAGTCACATGGTTATATTTGGAACTACACATGGTCACATTTACAGTGCATACCAAAATTAAAAATTTAACTTTTGGATGAAGGCCTCAATTCAGAGAAGATCCAAATGTGGAAGCAGACTTCAGTATGTGGATCTGTTTCTTTGAATCAGGAATAGCAAGCTGAAATTAGACATGCGTCTAGAAGTGGATGTCATCTGTCAGCCCTGCTTATTCTTTCAATAGGATGTAGACCCTGATGCACAACCTCATTCCTATTCTGAGGCAACTAGAGCAGGATCCGGGTTAAAATGTGCAGAACTGAGCAAACATAGGCAGCAGCCACATTTAAATGCTTATTTAACACATTAACACATTATATGTTTAAGCCCATATATGTTTATTTTATCAGATATCCTCACATAAAACCTACAAGACAATTATTAAATATGCTCAATAGTTTTATCAAAATGTGTATGGGTTCTCTATGTAACCCAAGAACAGCAAAAAACATTAACAGCCAAACAGTGATTCCCACAACTTAATATGAAACTGGATCAGGAGGCCAATTTTATTTTCAGTTCATGACATATAACAAGTAATGAGAGGAAGCAGGCAGGCAGCATATTACTTCCACTTAATATACTGGGTTGAATCCTATGAAAGTTCCATTGATAAAAGAGAGAGGCAGGGTCATCTTGCCCATTTCCTCTCCTTACCGCAGCGCTCCATTCCATGTATGTTTGTGAGACTTCACTGTGGTTGTGTCCAACCCACAACCGTGCCTTTTCACCAGGGGAGAAAGATCTGCCAGTGGAATATCCAATGGGTACAAAACAATGTTCAAGTGTCACAGATGCATACAAACCCAGACCCTAATGCAGGTGAGATCTGTATGGAGAGTTTGGAGAGCACCTCTTCTAGATACTTCCCCTTTTCAGAACTGAGGCAATACAAGGTCATTGAAAAGCTAATCTCTATCATAAGAGTCCAGAAGAGTCAATGGGAATAATTACATTATCTTCCAAGTGTGAGATATCATGAAAAGGGGTACTATATATACAGAATGAGTTTGTGCAGAGTTCAAAATGAAGGAGTTTGAAATGACTGCCACCATTAAGAAACAGACAATGGAATAATCAATTCTAGAGTTCTGCTGTATTTTAATTGCTTCAGCAAACCCACAAGGTACACCTTAGAAGAAAATAAATCCAAAATGTATTGGTGGAAAAGACTGATATATTCATTCACTTTTTAAAAATTACCTGAATTAGCAATTTTCCCACTATTAGCTGTTCCGGCATTTCCTGGAGCAACCAATACCTGCTTCACACAAGGTGACTGAGCCAGTTTCCAAGCCAGAGAATGTTCTCGACCGCCACTACCAACCACAAGTACTTGATCAGCCATCTGGATGAGCAAAAGCAGGACATACACAATATTAAAAGTTATACTGAGCAACAGAATAATATGCCATCCTGCCTTGACATCCTGAGACTTGCCGTTCAATCCCAAAAACCTGGGAGTAAGCCCCACTGAATAGACCTAAGCAGGATTCTGAGCAGACCCCGATCTCTTGGTTTGGCCTGTTTGTTTTCATATGATAATTTTGATTTTTACATCAAGCTTGCATAGAGAAGCTACTGAGTTGGAATTCATATGCTGATTTTAACTTATTTATTATGATGTTGTTTAAATGTGGTAAGTTGCTGCGAGACTCATTGAATGAGCGACAACTAAAGAAATCTAATAAATAAATAAAACTTGTTTCTAGCATATTTGACCATAAGGCTCACTACAAAAAAATGTTCTCATAGGTTTTGCACACTATTCAGATTTATCCTGCTTTGCCAATTCATCAATAGTTGGGAATGGTCCAAACGGACTGACTGAATTGTTTATTCTCCTACGTTTTTGCTGTTTGTAGCTTTGGTTATAAATCTCCCTGCCAGCTAAAGATGACACTTCATGTCTCTGATGATGTGAGCTCAGACTCATGAAGACTTATGTCCCAACAAATTCAGTAGTCTTTAAAGTACCACAAGACTCTCTACTATTCTAACTATAGAATTCAGCATGTCACTGCACCATGCAGTCCCTCTGTGGCAATCTTAGCAAACATGGCATTTACCTTCCCCACCCCCACAGAGTCATCCTTAAAAAGACTGGTTGTTGACTTTCTAGAGTTAGGCAGAGATAGGCAGGATTTGCTTTTTTAGGTATTAAGACATACATTTGCAGAACGACAAAGGTTATATTTTATTAGTAATGTGTATATTTTATTAGGGCTGTCAAGAAAGCTCCCCCTTTCAAACACTCTTCTCAAAACTAAACATGAAGCTTTTCACAAATAAGACAGAGCAGGCCTTCCACCAATAAGCAGTAGCAAGAATTTGCCAGACCCTAACTATGTACCAGCCCTGACCTGCATGGCCCAGGCTAGCCTGATCTCATCAGATCTCAGAAGCTAAGCAGGGTCAGCCCTGGTTAGTATTTGGATGGAAGACCACCAAGGAATACCAGGGTTGCTGTGCAGAGGAAGGCACTGGCAAACCACCTCTGTTAGTCTCTTGCCATGAAAACCCCAAAAAGGGGTCGCCATAAGTCAGCTGTGACTTGATGGCACTTTACACACACACAACTATGTACCAACTTTTCACAGTGGAACAGTCCAACTTCCAAGGATGTTTTTCTTACTCAATCTTAGGTTTCCACAATGATGACTGGTAACTGCAATGTGGGGGGAAGGGAGGGGACAAGCAGGACAACTTTTTAGCTATTAGCAATTCTGATGTTTGTTGTAGTTTTAGTTCAGTAGAAGCTTGTCTAACTCCTCTTTTAAGCAGAAATTGATTCTTCAAAACCTTATGCAAATGTACATCACTTAAAAAGATTCTTGAAATAACATGTTTACTGTCAGTGGCATGCACCCAATCATGCAGCTCCTCTGATAGAAAAGCATTTCTATTTGGGGAGGGAGGGTGGTGGTGGTTGCAATTTCTGCTGATTCCCCTGTCCCACTGCAAATGCCCACTTTGCCCCTTATACTGTTCCAGAGGGTCTGCTGACTCTCAGGAACAAAATATGGGGTATCTTAGCGGGCTGCAAAAAGGGGGTAAAAGTCCTGCTGTGAAGTCTGTGGTTGGTTACATAAACACCAGGATACAAGAAATGTAAGTCAAAGTAATTATCATCCAGCACTTTCCCTTCTTAGACGGATGTTAAGAGGCTGAAAATAAACTTCTGATAGCAGAAATAAGGTGTTTACCTTCCACTAAAACTTTTAATTAGGATTTGAGAGATAGTACAATAACGGACAGTTTACCCAACTGGCACTCTTGGGTTCTGCTGCTCATTGTGCCATGAGGCTCACTGGGAGAACCTGAACTAGGCAACCACAACAATATTGTCTGCCTTCAAACCTTGGTTTCTGTCAGTAGAAGGCAAGGGAGAAGATATAGTTTTGTCTCCGAAATAATTATATCCGTTTCTATCCTGCTCTCAGTGCAGTTCATAAATTACAATTTGTGTATTACTTAACAGAGTAATATGCACTAGTTCCACTGTTGTAACTACTTTTATTTTGTAGAAAACCCAGCAGATTTATACTGAAGACATTTCTCAGAATACACGCTTAGCATTGCAGCAAATCAATGGGACCCTTCCAGGTATGGATTGGTCTACAACATCAAAAGTATCAGATGACAAGGAGACATAGGAATAGACTGGTTTAAAAGATTAGAAACAAACAACATACTTACTGTGATGTAGCGTGATGTAGCGTGGCAAACTGGATTTTTCAGTAAGCAGACAAAAAAAGAGAGTGGGCGAGCGAGAGAGAGAGAGAGCAGACTCCAGCTATAAGCCAATTAGAACTCTACTGATGACACAATCCAACTAGCCAATGAACAGGAGAGCATGGCTTAAAAAAAAAGGTGAATATACCTGTAGGGTTCATTTATATGCATTTTCCAAACTAGACGAGATCTTTATCTTTACTAAGGAAATCAAATTGTAGCTAGTGGAAAAGCTGGTGTGGTGTAGTGGGACTTGGAAGCCGTGGGATCAAATTGCCACGAGGTTCAGTGTGTGACTGAGGGTTAGTATCTCTTTTAGCCTAACCTACTGCACAGGGCTGTTGTGAGGATAAAATGAGGAAGGGGCAAATAAGTCATGCCATTCTGTCCTTCTTGTAGTAAGGGTGAGATGAAAGAGTAACAGACAACTGACGCCTTCTAATTTGCAAAATCATGGGGTTAAAAGAAACTGTAGGAGCCCCGTGGCGCAGAGTGGTAAAGCTGCAGTACTGCAGTCGAAGCTCTGCTCACGACCTGAGTTTGATCCCAACGGAAGTGGGTTTCAGGTAGCCGGCTCAAGGTTGACTCAGCCTTCCATCCTTCCAAGGTTGGTCAAATGAGTACCCAGCTCGCTGGGGTAAAGGGAAGATGACTGGGGAAGGCACTGGCAAACCATCCCGCAAACAAAGTCTGCCTAGGAAACGTCGGGATGTGACGTTGCCCCATGGGTCAGGAATGACCCGGTGCTTGCACAGGGGACCTTTACCTTTTTAAAAGAAACTGACAACCAGCTCTTCACATCTAGAGTAGCTTTGGGCTTGTGTTTCCCAAAAAGCTGCACTTCTCCAGTTTGTGACAATGTTTTAAATACATAAACACCGTAAAAATAAATTCATTCATTCATAAATAAAACATTTTTTAATTTTAAGAGGACTTTCAACAACAGCTTGACATTTAAACAGACTCATTAAACAGGATTATATATTGTAGGATATCTGTGCACAGAGTGGATTCTGCTATCTAATTCCATCTAACCTGTTCTAAAGATTCTAGCACTGTATATTATTTGGAAATGAAACAATGCCCTTTACAGCATTGGAAACATTCTTAGTACCAGCTACATAAAAAAATTACATAATAATAATTTCATTGCTTCTGACTAATATTCTGAAAAACAGTATGGTCATGTGATGTTTCAGAAAGCATAAGAGTGAACAACAGGCAGCACTCTTAATAATACTCTGTTGAAACAAAACTTATGTAACACACCAACAGTATGAGAAAGTATGCAAAAATCCCAGTGCAAGTATTTGTGGCAGTGGCAGCCATATGTGAAGCAATCCGCTGGCCATTTACCCAGCAAGACAAATGTTAGCCTGGAGAAGGCAGTAAGCAGGGTTCTGTCATTAGGGGGGAAAGGAGAAAGGAAAACTGAACACCAGAGAGAAGACTCAAGAGTTTTAGGAAGGATTCCACAATATGGAGACCTAGTCCAATCACATAAATGAGCCCAACATCACAACGTACTAGGGCTCCCAATTGCCCGGTACTGGCAGGCAATTACCCGCCAATTCCTGTGGCTTCCCGCCAACCCTCAGCTGGTCGGTGGGCGGAAGAAGGACAGCGGAAGGGAGTGATCCATGTGTCCGTTTTGCCATAAAGTTTTTGGGGAGGATCCCTGGTGCAACACTGGCACTTCTGTGTCAACCTCCAAGTGATGTCATCATGCTAGGTGTGCAGATCGCTGCCCCCAATCCCGCCTTTGCGAAGCTTCCACCGGTTGCCAGGAGGGACCTTGCCAGAAGGGACCTGCCAGGAGGGACCTGGCAACCCTTCAACATGCAGGAGTGATGTTACAATATTCCACATACACCCTTGTAAATATGGCTTAGAAATGGGAAGAGTTATAAACCGCTCCTGCACTTGACTGGTATTGCCATATTTACAGCTCTTTGAATATGGCAAGGACTATTCTAATGTTCAGATCTAGCCTTCACCAGTACATCTGCAACCAGAGGTGGCCCAGTGAAGTCATTCTTTCCCCCGATAACCTTCCCTACCTAGAAGTAGCAGACAAATTCCTCTTCATCCTGTCTCTTCAGTGTAAAAAGCAAGAAAGACACCATACGGAGAAGAGCTCTTAATAGGCTCAGGGGACCAAGAGCTCCCTCTGTAAAGGTCAGAAAATCCAGGAAAAGTAGGGCATAGCAACTTTATTGTTTTCAAGGGGTAGCCATGTTGGTCTGCAGTAGAACAGTTAGATTTGAGTCCAATAGCCCCTTAGAGATCAACAAGAGTTTCAGGGTGTACACTTTAGAAAGTCAAAGCTCCATTCCTCAGAAACAGTAGACTAGAAGTGGAGATCTGAGTCCTTTTACCCTAGTCACAAGGTGGGAGAGGTGTTGTACCTTTGGATCCTTTAAAGCATCCTTTACAATATGGTATTCAGCACAATTAGAGCTGAGGGGAAATGCTTGGGAGCAGAAAATTAGCATCTGTAGTGAGGTAAAAATCCCATGTCCCTTTTCAGCCCAGGGGGGTCCATTCTGAATTTGTGAATTAACTCGAGTTCAGCAATCTCATGCTATAATTTCCCTTTGAAATTTCTTTGAGGACTGCCACTCCTAGGTCAGCAATGGAATGACCTGGAAGATTAAAATATTCTCCCATTGTTTTCTGAGTGTTGTGGTTTTTAATGTTGTATTTATGTCCATTTGCAATTGCATTATGTCCTTTTGCATTTGTCCTATATAGAGAAAGGAAGGGAATTGCTGACATTTGATGGCATATATGAAGATAAACAAGTGAATGAACCTGAGATTTTATAGCAGGTGTTGTTAGGTCCAGTTATTGTGTTGTTAGGGCGTTATTGTGTTGTCAGAGTGGCTATGGGGACAGAGCTAGTATCTTGGTTTGTTGCAGTCTCTGGTCCCAGAATCCGTGTCCATGTTTGGGAGGGTACTGCTGTTGGTGACCAGTTATTTAAGGTTAGGAGCCTGTCTATTCACAAGAAAAGGTTTGCCTCCCAATGCCTGTGAGAGAAGAGCATCATTGTCCAGCATAGGTTGTAGGTCATTGATGATGCATTGAACCAATTTGAGCTGAGAGCCGTATGTGACCATGAGTGATGTTCTGTTGTTGTTTCGTTTGGGCATGTTATCCCTTGGTATTATTCTGGCTGCGTTGATCTGTTTCCTTACTACATCAGTTGGGTATTGTAATTCCAAGAAAGTCTGTTGCAGATCCTGTAGGAGAAAACCTCTGTTGGAGGGATCGTAACAGATGTGGCTGTAACATAGAGCTTAGCTATAGACAATGGATCGTTTGGTGGGTTTAGGATGGTGACTGGAAGCATGTAGATTAGTTTGACGATCAGTAGGTTTGCAGTATAGGGTGGTTTTTATGCTTCCGTTATGTATTTGTACAGTGGTGTCTAGAAAGTGTATTACTTGTGTGGATAGGTTCATGGTCAGTTTGATGGTGGGGTGAAAGAGATGCTAATTTTCTTTTCCCAAGCATTTCCCCTCTGCTCTAATCAAGCTGATTACAATATTTTTTCCAAGATTAAAAATTCCTAGGAAATTTCAAAGTTTGTTTTAAACATTTGTATGCCAGCTTTCCATCTGATCAGGTTCCCCAAGGCAGCAAACATTAAAATATTTGAACAATTAAAACATTTCAAATTATAAAATAATTCATAAAAACACATAAACAATAACAGAACCAGGGAGGAGGAGTAATAACCATTATTGGGGGTATGCCAGATGAGCAAAAAGAAAGGGGGGCACACCAAAACAAAACAAGATCTTGACTTTGTACTTTGCTTATGCTCTGAGAACAGTCTTAGATCCCCCTGAGGAAGCTTGTGCGAAACGCATAGGGGTACTTTATTTATTAAATTTTATTCCCTTGCGCCAATCATTGCTTTTTGTCTCGGGTATGCCAGATTAAACAAAAAAATCTTCATGCACTGGAGGAAGACAACAACAGAGGGAGACACATGAATCTCCCCGGGGAGGGAGTTCAAATGTTTTGGTGCCACAACTGAGAAAGCCCTTTCTCAGGTTGCCACCCATAGAGACTCAGATTGTGGGGGCAACAGAAGCAGGGCCTCCAAAGCTGACTGGAGTTAACAAGTAGGTTCATGTGGGAAAAGGCAGTTCTTAAAGTATGTTAGTGTCAGGCTGTACATTGCTTTAAAGGTCAAGCCCAGCACCTTGAATTGAGCCCGGAAGCAAATTGGAAGCCAGTACAGATGAAACAAGACTGGAGTGATATGATCCCTACAACCCACTCCGGTCAACACTCTGGCTGCAGTGTTCTGTATCAACTGTAGCTTCCGGACAGTCTTCAAGGGCAACTCCAAGTAGAGTGCATTGCAGTAATCTAATCTAGATGTTATCAGGGCATGCACCACAGTGGCAACATCTCTCCCACACAGGAATGGCTGGTGAAAAGCACCCCTAGTCACCACTACCACTTGTTTATCCAACAGGAGGTCTGGGTCCAGGAACACTCCAAACCTACGAACCTGCTCCTTTAGGGGGAGTGCAACAACTTCCCGAACAGGAAATATCCCATTTTCTGGGTCAGAACTTCCTCCCACCAGATGTACCTCTGTTTTGTCAGGATTAAATTTGCTCACTGTCACATTTTGGTTAGTCCTAATAAAAAGTATTACTACTACTATCGGTTGTACATTTCCTCCCTTCATTACTATTTATAATCATTGTTACTTTCAAGGATATATCTTGGAAGTTCTTTTTTGGTGCATAGTTACTCTTAGTTATTAGATGCTAAAAATTCTGAAAGAAATCTGATTAAAAATAGCTGATTCCCATTTATCACCTAGAGCAATACAAGATTGGGAGCAGGAAAAAAGTCTTTCTCACACTGCCCTGAACTTAATCCCAGTGGGATTTTGCACTCTGGAGTCATCAAGTCACATTTTCTAGAAGAGCAAGATTTGGAAAGCACAATGAAAGGGCACAAGGCAAGGTCACAACCAATACAGAGATTCCCCTATTATTTTAAAAAATATGGACTCAGGACAACACATGCAATTCCAGCGGTCCATGCATTTATGCATACATAATACACTGGATATAAGAGGAATTGCAGGACAGCAGACTCCAACGTTGGTAAACATATGCATTTCCTTTGAAATGTGCACATGTAAAATCTAAAAATCATTACAAATCACGTTGACATAACTTTTAAAATACTTCATTATGAACTTTAATTAAAAAAAAATCAAAACTAGATTCATACCAAGATTTAAATTCATTTTTAAGCTGCAGTTGCCTCACTGCACATATCTCTTGCCCTGCAAGCGACTGGTAAGAGATACAAACAGTATTCAAAGCACAGAGCATGGGACTTGTGCACAGGAAGAGCCATTTAAAAGTTGCAGAGAAACGGCAAGGAGGCAGCGTCTAAACTCTGAGCACATGGCCACCTAAAACTGGAAAGAAAGAAAAACCTCCCCTTTCACACAGAAACCTTAAAAGAAATGTCAGGGCACGAGCTTTGCTACATATCCCTTAAAAACACATTGGATTCATGCATTACGGTCGATAACCCCCCCACCCCGAGAGAGCAAAAACTTACTTTTTGGGCAGGCAGCTTCTTCTTCTTCAGAGTCCATGCCGAGAACTACACTTCCCAAAATGCTGCAGTTTCATCGCTCCTTAACCCTTAACAGGGAAGACAAAAACAACTCAATCTCGTAATAAGGGTGGGATCGTGCTGAATATGGCGGAAAATTGACCAATGCCTATGTAAAATTTAACCAGGTGAGTGTAACATACTGCTTGCGTTATGAAAGCAACGCATGAAGATGTGAAACGAACCAACTCCATAAATTATGTACCTCCTATACAAACACAAAGCAGATTTGTCGAGATCAAACGCCAATAACAGCTACAAGGCTACAAACGCAATAACAGCGGGTAACACAAGTCAAGGGGCGATCTTCTTTTTTTAGCACATGTATAAAAGGAGACTGCACAGGAGGAACCCAAACCAATCAAAAGCAAGGGACTTGAGCAGTAAGATAAGGGCGTAACATTTTCTCTTTGAGCTTGCAGCCATTCCATTCCTCTGTAAAAAATTTCCCTTCTGTGTGGCTCTCAATTTTTACAGGAGCAAACAATATACCTTTTTTTTTTTTAAAGGAGAACTAAAATATGATTTTCACAACACATTTCTCTGGCTTTCGTTGATCGCTTGGCACAAAGCATGCTGCAATCCTATAGATATTTTCCTTGGCATAAAGCCAGAGTTTTATTTATTTATATACTTATATCCCACCCCTCCCCGGGGTCATAGGGCTGGGGTGACTCACAAATTTCAATAAAACAATTTATAGAGCTAAAACATACTTACAAAACGTTAAATGACAATCCATAAAACAGCATTCTAGCTCAGGTACCAGAATAAAACATGATCATTCGGCATCCAACAACCAACTTCCCGGACTGTGAGCAGTTTTTGACAGCACTGCTAATAGATGGTAGCAAATTGGTCTCAGCCATCCTTGCCTGGCAGAACTACTCTGTCTAACAGGCCCTATGGAATCTAGAAAGGACAGTCAAGCCATCCATGGGCCAGGCACCACCAGCAGACCACGTGATGGAGAACAAAGCGTTCTTGGAGGGACATATAGGGAGAGGTGGTCCCGTAGGTACGAAGGTCCCAGACCGTTTAGGGCACTGGTTCCCAACCAGGGGTCCATGGACCCCCAGGGGTCCGCGAGAACTAAATTAAGGTCCGCAAAACAAAGTTATAAACCCATAATAAATTCATATTTTCAATTAAAAGTTCTCTATTATAAAAATATATATTCAAATATTATTCTAAGTTTAATGTTTAACTAACAGTTATGATTAAAGTTTATTTTCAAATTCTCGGAATTTTTATTTTGAGCCTTGGGGTCCCTGCACCGAACAAAAAAGTCCTAGTGGTCCCTGGTCAAAAAAAGGTTGGGAACCACTGGTTTAGGGATTTGAAGGTGGCACTCAGCTCCAACCCCCATGACAAGCGCCACAAGAAAGCACATGTAGATTTAAATAGCATTGGGGATTGGCTCAACCCCTGCCACTAGAGCACAAGGACCTTCACTGTGTAATTGAAGGTCAGCTGCAGCATCCATTTTGTGGCTGGCTCTACCTCCTGTGGCAGCTGTTTTGTGGCTGCGCCTACCCCAATGGGTCAATTCCAAAGGTACCCACAGGCGCAAAAAGGTTGGGGACCCCTGGTTTAATGAATTTATACTCTGCTTTTCTCTGCAACGACCACCAAAAGTGGCTTACAAAGTTCTCTTTTCCATTTTATCCTTACAACTACCCTGAGAATTAGGCTAAGCTGAGTGCGCGTGGCTGGCCCAAGGCCATCAAGCAAACTTTCCCCAGACCCTAGCCAGACATTATAACAAATACACCATACACGGGCTCTCAATTTCGTAAAAAAGATTTATCTGTAGAGGCTCCAAATATACATTTAATTAGTTTTTGATTGCTATTATGGGGCATATATTTGGAAGACCTGTGTTTTGAACTATATTTTGGCTGTATACGCTAACAACAGAGGCAAGCACTACATAGTACACAAAACTTATTTGGGAGTTAGCTACGACCGTATGTAGATTTAGTTCCAAGTAAATACATATAGTATACAATGTACTATTTAGAAACATTTATTTTTTAGATAAGGAACAACTAGAATTGAGGACTTCCCCTAAGGTCAAATGACCTTCATTCTAGAAGAGACTACCATGCGAGATGTTTATTAGTTGCTCTTTACAGTTTCACAGTTGTTTTATACCATTCCTCATTCTGGCAGTCTGTGGTGATGGAAACATCACACACCGAACTGGACATGCACCTTTTATCCTCAGACTCAAAACCTCACGAGTTTCACCTAAGATAATTTCTAGGAAAGACACAATAAGCCTTGCGTAGGCTCACATGTGTGCCAAGGAAATCCAACTTGGGGGAGGGGCTGTGGCTCAGTGGTAGAGCATCTGCCTGGCATGCAGAAGGTTCCAGGTTCAATCCCTGGCATCTCCAGTTAAAGGGACCAGTCAAGTAGGTGATGTGAAAGGCCTCTGCCTGAGACCCTGGAGAGCCACTGCCTGTCTGAGTAGACAATATTGACTTTGATGGACCGAGGGTCTAGTTCAGTATAAGGCAGCTTCATGTGTTCAGTCTATATTTAGGGAGGGGCTGGAGCTCAGTGGTAGAGCCTCTGGTTGGCATGCAGAAGGTCCCAGGTTCAATCCCTGGCATTTCCAGCTAAAGGGACTAGGCAAGTAGGTGATGTGAAAGGCCTCTGCCGGAGACCCTGGAGAGAGCCGCTGCTGGTCTGAGTAGACTATACTGACTTTGATGGACTGAGGGTCTGATTCAGTATAAGGCAGCTTCATGTGTTTCATGTGTTCCGCCTCTGTACAGCCCCGGAGCTGGAACGGGCCATGGCGGCATCAACAAAAACATGGCCATTGTGCTTGGGTGGGGGAAGGGAGAAACGAGGGTCTCGCCACTTAAACAGCCAGTAGCTGTTTCCGTGAACCCAGTGGCGGACTGGGTCTAAAAATATTGGTTGCCAGGAGACAAAGGGGGCCCACCCACAACTATAAGGCTATCATTTAATTTTTATTAAAAAATATTTTAACATATTGTTTGATGTTTAAGGGGGCCCACCTCATCAGGGGCCCACAGGGCCCACTTGCCATCGGGCAAGCTGACACAATGGCCAGTCCGCCATTGCGTGAACCTTTCGATTTGTTTCTGCGCGTATGCGTTCACATCAGGTGTGGTGGCACACGGAAAACCACTTCGGCCATTAACGTGATGAAGAAAACCAGTAGCTTCTTCTGCCTCCTCTAGTCAATTAAATCACCGCTGCGATCTTACTGATGTTGTGCGTGTTAAGTGCCGTCAAGTCGCTTCCGACTCATGGCGACTCTATGAATTAAAGTCCTCCAAAATGCCCTATCTTTGACAGCCTTGCTCAGGTCTTGCAAATTGAGGGCTTTGGCGTCCTTTATTGAGTCCATCCATCTCTTGTTGGGTCTTCCTCTTTTCCTGATGTCCTCAACGTTTCCTGGCATGACTGTCTTTTCCAGTGACTCTTGCCTTCTCATAATGTGACCAAAATACAATAGCTTCAGTTTAGTCATTTTAGCTTCTAGGGTCAGTTCAGGCTTGATTTGGTTTTTTTTTGGTTTTGGCTGTTCTCAGTATCTGTAACCCTCTCCTCCAACACCACATTTCAGAAGAATCTACTTTCTTCCTATCAACTTTCTTCAATGTCCAGTTTCACATCCATACATGTGTGTGTTAAGTGCCATCAAGTCGCTTCCGACTCATGGCAACCCTATGAGTGGAAGTCCTCCAAAATGTCCTGTCTTTGACAGCCTTGCTCAGATCTTGCAAACTGAGGGCCATGGCTTCCTTTATAGAGTCAATCCATCTCTTGTTGGGTCTTCCTCTTTTCCTGCTGCCTTCAACTTTTCCTAGCGTGATTGTCTTTTCCAGTGACTCTTGTCTTCTCATAATATATCCAAATTATGTCAGCCTCAGTTTAGTCATTTTAGCTTCTGGGGTCAGTTCAGGCTTGATTTGATCTAAAACCCACCGGTTTGTTTTTTTGGCGGTCCAGGGTATCCGTAACCCTCTCCTCCAACACCACATTTCAAAAGAATCTACTTTCTTCCTATCAGCTTTCTTCAATGTCCAGTTTCACACCCATACATGTGTGTGTGTGAAGTGCCATCAAGTCGCTTCCGACTCATGGCGACCCTATGAATGAAAGTCCTCCAAAATGTCCCATCTTTGACAGCCTTGCTCAGATCTTGCAAACTGAAGGCTGTGGCTTCCTTTATTGAGTCAATCCATCTCTTGTTGGGTCTTCCTCTTTTCCTGCTGCCCTCAACTTTTCCTAGCATGACTGTCTTTTCTTGTCGTCTCGTGACGTGACCAAAATAGGACAGCCTCAGTTTAGTCATTTTAGCTTCTAGGGTCAGTTCAGGCTTGATTTGATCTAGAACCCACCCATACCTAGTAACAGGGAATACGGTGACGTTAATTAACTTGATCCTGCTCTCCAGCGACACATCCTTCCACTACTGAGGTGACGTACGTAATAACGGCCATTTCGTGACCGGGGGAGGGGGGGCTGAGTTAGGACTCTATGGCTCCTTTCGAGGGCAGAGCGGCCGTCCACGGGCTGACTCGGGCTCCACCCCTGACTGTGCCTGCAATCAGCATCCAGAGAGCATAGCGGAAGTGGAGGGCGGGGCGCGCGCGCCCGCGTCTACTTCCGGTGTTGCATTGTAGAGCGCAGGCGGATCTGCATCTCGGAGGGAAGGAGGAGGAGGAGGCGGCGGTGCGTGCCGCGCGAGGCTGTCATGGCGACTAACATCGAGCAGATTTTTCGGTCTTTCGTGGTTAGTAAATTCCGGGAGATTCAGGAGCAGCATTTCGGCAGGTAAGCGGGGGAGGGGAGCGACACTAGCGGGGGGGGTGCGGGGGGGAGGATGTGGTGGTACGCGGGGAGTAACGGGCGAAGCGGATGGGGTGGGGGAGGGGTGGCGGAGGCAGGCCGGAAGGGCCCCGGAGTGAGGAGCCAGGCGCGGCGGCCGTGCGGGGACGGGGGAGCGCGGCCCTGGTGAGGGGGTTTATGCAATAACGGCGTGTAAACGCACGGAGGGGAGGCCCAGAGAGAGAGAAGGGCCTCTGAGAGGCGCCCGAGGGTAGGGGCGGTTAGGGGCGGGATTTGGCGGAGGCCCGTAGGCGTTCATTGCCCGTAAAGTCGTTCTTGAACTTCAGTGAGGTATCCAGATATCGAATCACCAGAAGTTTCGAAGTAGTTAAGGCTTCTAGGCACTCTTAAGAATAGGTGATTTTATAAGTGGGTCCAAGTCCCTTAAGCCCTGACCTGGATGGCCCAGGCCAGCCTGATCTCGTCAGATCTCAGAAGCTAAGCAGGGTCAGCCCTGGTTAGTATTGGGATGGGAGACCACCAAGGAAGACCAGGGTTGCTGTGCAGAGGAAGGCACTGGCAAACCACCTCTGTCAGTCTCTTGCCATGAAAACCCCCAAAAAAGGGTCGCCATAAGTCGGCTGCGACTTGATGGCACTTTACACACACACACACACAAGCCCCTGAAAGCTGCGAAAAGCTGTTATTTAGTGGAAGTAGTCTGAGTGGAAAACTCCTTTTCCAGAAGTTTCAGGTGGAGGAAACTTCAGGGAACTTAGAAAAACCCTTTGCTTGTACGCTAAGGCTGAAGGAGGATGGCCAAACTAAAAACAAAAGCAGAGCAACAGTCGAATGAACAGTTGAATCAGACACCTCCTATAGATCAGTAGGACTGGGATTACAGAATTTTGTAAACAGTGCAAGTGATAAAAACAGGACTGAAAAGGGGAAAAATTGTGTAGGCATACAGTACACTGCAAAAAGTGGTTACAAAGATAGAATACATTGCAGTGAAAGGAAGATAATGCATACATTAAACATATTTACTGGCTCTTGTTAGTGAATAAGCTGTCTTGATGGACCTGATTGGGCAGAAAGGCAGGCTATACATTTTTAAAATGAAACAACATCAGCAGAAGAGTAGCTAGAAGTTCCTTTGTGATTGCTTGGATGGAAGGTTTTGTAAGATTAGATTAAACAGTTCTTTATTTAGGTTGGAATTAAATCACTTGGTCTTGAAATGTTACACTATAGATTTTGGTGAGGATTTTTGGTGATTTATTCAAAGATCTAAAAGTCTTGGAAGTGCTTACACTTAAACTGCAACTACTATTTTTTTCTGAGTGTATGAAGATATTGGTCATAGAAAAAAATAATTTACAGAATTATGTCCATATAGTTGTGTAATGTTTAGTGTTTTGTTCACTACAAAAATATTTAGATTTTGGGAATGATGAGAAGTTATGTTTATTAAAATGTTTGATGTTTGACGGTCCTGGTTATATGCAACACCCAAGAAAAAGTGGGCAGTACTCACTAGCAGCATCTGGTAGCCATACAGACTTTCCAATTTGGATCATATGTCTTAGAAAAAAATAGTGAAATACTGTAAAAATTTAAATCATATCTATTATGTCAGGGCAGATTTGAAAAGTAAATGCAGTATTTACAATCTGTAGTTGGACATTAATGGTAACGTACTGTTACTAAGCCAAGCTGAGTCCAAAGTATAAAGAACAAGAAACCCTTAAGAGAAACTCCCATGTTGGTTGGTATGCTAAATTTTCTGGTTAATAATATGTAAGATTTCTTTAATATTAATGCAAAAGGGCGCCTATGAATTTTTTTGAAAATCTTTAAAACAGTTCCAAATGCCTGAAGGGATATCCATCTACATCCAAAAAGTATTATAAGGTGTTTTTGTGAACAGCATGGTAATCCTTATTTGTTCACATGCCGTCATAGAACGCTTTAAAAGGGTTTTTGGATACCACGGCTTATAAATGGTTAGAAGACGTCTTCACAGCTAAAGGGGCCAAAGAAAGTGCGAACAGTATTTTTTATAACGTTTTCTAACTCTTAATACATCGGTGGGAATACATAGAAAGTGCTAACAGTATTTTTTATAACATTTTCAAACTCTTAATACATCGCTGGGAATACAAGTGCGGTAACAGCCTAGATTTAAATCATGGTTTTCTACACTCTTTTACGGCCTGCTTCCATTATAGGTTTTCTCCAGGGAGAATAATATGTTAACCCTCAGGCTGTACACACAAAGATCCCAAGACTTATGGAGTATTCTGCTCAAAAAGTTTCACTTTCATTTTTACTGCTTGCCCCTCCCTCCTCACACTTACCTCCTTGAGCAGATCTATTCCACATCAAACAATCTTCTATTATTGAACTTCTTGAAACTTAAGAGGTAGGGGGTTGATTCTGTGTACATTGATTTGTAAAGGAACAATGGGATTAAGGTACCCTCTACTCTGTACCTTTATTTTATAATATTTTTGCTCTGAAAAAGAGGCATGTAATCTCTGTAGACACATATTCACAGTTTTGAAAACTTCAAAACCAGGCATCTGTGATAATATCTACTGGATAGAAAAATTGCCCAAAATAATCTTACAGAAACCTCTGGAAGAGTATGACATTGCAAACAATTGATGGAATTCATTTACCAAAAAATTAAAACATTGCATGAATATACAGCTTCATGCCACATTTTGAAAACTAATTCTTATTTCATGATGAATAACCTTTGGACTATAATGTATCTTAAATAGAAAGCTATCTTTAGATAGGTTTTTCCTCAAGAAGCATTTTATTTAAAAAATCTGATTTAAATAAAAAATCCAATTTTTAATTTTAAAAAATCATTGATTTTTATCCACCCTGATGTATTTAAAATATGAATCTTAGGTTTAGTTGTTATTGTACCAGCCTGTATGCTCTGTTTTATCTAATGTTAGCCACTCTGAGCCTGACCTTGTTGGGGAGAGCAGGGTAGAAAATCAAATAAATAAAATAAAATACTAACTTCTACAGATTTCATGCTGCAATGTATTATTTAAACCTTGGGGAAACATTGCTTTATAGTTTACATCCAGGCGTTTGCCTCTTGGTATCAGTTGTGCCATAGAACCTTCATTGCAGCATTCCCTTCTCCTTCTGAATGTTCTTGGAATAATGATGTTGAGCTAAAGATGAATATAGCTTCATATTTCTAATTCTGCTGTTATGCTATGGAATTCTGATCAACCACTCATGATTAATAGATTATATCAATCCATAACTACATAGTATTATATCAAAAACATGGTTGCTATTACATGTGTTAAAATGATTTAATATCTATTTTGTCAATTGGTTTAGAAGGAAAACATCAAAGAAAGCCTGCTGTTAATATGTCTTTGGTGTCCAGTTTTCTGTTTCTGTCTCTTTTTGTATCTGAACGTATGATACAGCTGCTGATATCTTAGTTTAAGTAAAAATAGAAATGATGGGCACCACTGTTACTCTGACTGTAAATATGAAAAGGATATTTATTGTGTTTTCTACAGACGTGTTGACTTACTCCAGGTGTGTAATTTCACAGTTCCTGTATTTTACAGGAGTTTTCCACAGTGATTAGTAGCAGAATTTTATGCTGCATGCAGCCTTTGATAAGTGGACCCTACAATACTGCTTAGGTGCCTGGGTGGTGAGGTGTATCTGGGTGGAGTAGAGCAGAGATGGTTCTGGTGTTTTCTTTCAGACCACTCACAAAAAGTTGCTGTGGGAGAAACTGAATGTGAGCTGATATGGGAGGGGCCGCCAGAAGGCTCCCATGTTGTTTAATATCCATGTAAGGCCCCTTAATGAAATGATGAGAAGTTTTCGAGTTGGTTATTACCAATTTGTTGGTGACACCCAGCTATATATTAGTCTGAATAAGTCACAAGCTGCTGCTCTCTTTGTCCTGGACCAACATCTGAACGTGATGGTTAAGTGGCTGAGGGAGAACAATATGAAGCAGTATTGTGATAAGACAGAAGTACTGGAACTACAAGTTGTTCTTTCCACTATTTACGCTTTGCTCTTTTGGCTGAAAAACTCTTAGAACTTCGGGAGTCTTGCTGGATCAGGTCTCTTGTTGGAGAAACTGTCTGTGACAGCAAAAAGTGCTTTTGTCCCAGCTACATCTGGTTACTAAGCAGGATCCCTGTGTGCAGATGTCTTGTCTGGCCATGCTGATCCCATGTTTCTGTAATCTCAAGTCTAAAGTACTGTAACACACTCTACATGGGGCTGCCCTTGAAGATGAACCGGAAACTGCAGCTGGGGCAAGACATGGCAGTTTGTTATCTGGGACTAGCCAGCAGGAGCATATTACTGTTATTATGGGGTCCCTTCACTCGATGCTGGTAGTTTTGGGGTCCAACTGAATGTTAGTACTAATCTTTAAAGCCTTTCACAACCCACATATTTGAAGAATTGCCTCTCCCTCAGTGTTCTCATGCAGAAATTTTTTCTTTTAGCAGGTCTATTGCCAGTACCCCCTTGTCTAAGGCATGTTCAGCCTCAGTCCAGGTGCAAGCCTTTTCAGTGGCAGCCCCTTGCCCTGGACCAGCTTCTCAGAAGAGCTCAGGGGGCTCCTGACCCTGGTTTTTCCAGTGAGTCTGCAAAACAGCTGTTGCTGAGAGATTTGGGGCTGCCTAGGCATACCTTGTTGGTTTTTTTATTGGGTTTGTAATGTGTTTTATATCTTGCTTTGATGTTTTTTTTATCACATTGTTTTTATACTGTGATTGCCTTGGATCCTGAGATGCTCAGGAGAAAGTTGAACGTGTCAATATTTTAAGTAAATATGACTACCAGATTCTGCTAGCTGACTGTTATCTCTTGTTTTGTTGGATATTGCCCTAGATAAATCTCAATTTTTGTTTTTATATTGGGTTGGATTCGATCAAACTGTGAATGGAGAGAGTTCACAGAAGGGATTTTGCCTTTCCTTTGCAGCCCCTTGTGGTCTTCCCCAAGCTGCTCCTGATGTTTTGGGGAACCCTTGGGAACAATGTGAGATGTGGTGGTAGGAGGGACTGCTAGAAGGGAGAGTCAGCAGAAATCTCCTCCAGCTCCTGTGCAAGTTCTTCATAACACTTTGTTCCCAAAGTTTGACAGGATCCAGCTCACTATTTTGTTTAGGAAATGAATGTATGTAAATAGACCTGAAACTTTAATATTTGCCAGATAGACCTGATTTGTTTCTTTTACTTTAACATTGTTTAATGTCTTCGTATGTTAAAATATTTATTTTAATATATGTCTTAAACAAGGTTCTTTGTGTATTTTTCTTGATTAGTGGAAAGATAGGTCAACAGAATGGGGAAATAGATTCATCTGAGCAAGGAAATGCTGATGATACAATTGCATCAATTGGAGCTCTTCAGAATGACCCACTAGTACAGAAGATAGAGCAAGTATTATCAGAGGTCTTGGGTGCAGAGCCACCATACAAACCAGGTAAATGAGAAATTTAATGTCAATTTTGAATCCATTTTTAAAACATTAGTATTGCTTTCTTTATAGTTTGTCTTTCAAAAGGTGTTATTTCTATCTTACAAGTAGGGATAAAATGGACATGTTTACTATTTAGGTAAATTGGCTGCACATCGAATCTTACATTCACTATTATCTAGAAATATATATTTTTCCTAATAACAAGATCACAGACATGGTTTTCTAGCTTCCACAAGCTGAATCCTGAAAGCAGTTGTGAAGTTGTGTGAGATGGTAGTACTAATTAGATGGAGTCTAACAGTGCAATCATGTGGTGAGTTAGTCTAAGCCCACTGAAGCCAGTTGGCCTAGACCAGAGTAACTCTCCATAGGATTGCATTATAAGTTGGCTAATAGATAAGACAAGTGGGAACCCACAAGGACTTGAGGGAGGCATCTCATTTCCCCTTCCCCCACTATTTCCTCTTTCCCTTTCCTGAAAACCTCCATAGCCTCTCCCTTTCCCCCCACTTTCTTCTCTCCTTCTAGGGGCCCGGAGATCTCCTGGATTCACAACAGATTCTCCGAACTCAAGAGATGAGTTCCCCTTTAGGATTGCCAGTTCCAGGTTAGGAAATTCCTAGAGATTTGGGGGGGGGTGGAGCCTTGGGAGGACACAGTTTGGGGAGGGAAGAGGCCTCAGCATGGTGTAATGTCATAAAGTCTACCCTCCAAAGTAGCCATTTTCTCCAGGGGAACTGATCTCTGTCATCTGGAGAGCAGTTGTAATTCCGGGTGATCGCCAGCCCCCATCTGGAGGTTTGGTAGTCAAACAGAAATAACTAGTGCCCCAAAGGAGACTGAAATCAAAAAATTGAGCGCTTATGGCATAAAAACTGTTAAGCCTATTTCAGAGTAGTGCAACCTTTATCTAGGTCCTTGACACTTGTAAAATATAGTGTGTAGCCAGCTAGCAAGGGAGCGCCTGCCTGCTGTACAATTGTTAACAAGTATCACAATTTACAAAAGTTCCAGTTGGAACAATCAACATAGGATCGCCACGATCCAAGAAGCAGACGTGAAATGGGATAAAATACCAGAACCCCATTGTCGGTGGCCTCTATGGACATTTCTATTGTGTTGTGTTATATACCACAAATATTGAAAAGCCACTTTATTGTGAAAAAATTGTAAATTGTGACCTGGAGATCCCCCAGAATTACTACTGAACTCCAGATGACAGAGATCTGTTCCCCTGGAGAAAATGGTTGCTTTGGAGGGTGGACTTTATATTATTTCATCTGGCTGAGGCCTTTTTCCTCCCCACCCCTGCCCTCGTCAGACTCCTCCACAAATCTCCAGGAATTTTCCAATCTGGAGCTGGCAACCTTAGTCAGCCCTGGCCCCAATGAGTCCTCCGTCAAAGGCCAAAATAGGTCTGGAAAGGGCCCTGCCTCCTCTCTCTACCTTTTACTGACAGAACCAATGCTGGAATCTGTGGTTGCCTAGCAGTGGCCACTGAGAGATTCCATTACTTAAAGCTACAGGCTCTCTTTTTATCATTTTGAGGTTTTTAAACTACCCTCAATGTATTTTTTTAGATTTCACATTTTTCTGCAAACCTAGGGCATTTTTAGGTTGATAGAATGATCTGTCTTGCCTGTTAACAGCTCCAGTCACTGGATTTAAGTAGCCTCTGATTTAGCTGACTTTCCTATTAGTATAGAGACAAGGTGGGGGGCCATGAAACTCACAGGGGGGAATCCATTTCCCTCTCCCATCACGGCTCCAGGCCTCCTCCTCCTCCCCCGCTTTATTGCTGGCTCCCTGGCACTGTACGAGGCTCCCCCTCCAGCCCCACATTTTTGCCTCCTTCCTCCCCCACCCTGCTTTTTTGCCACAGTACCAGGTGAGTGTGGCACAGCCAGGCCTCCTTCTCCTCCCCCACAGCCCCACTTCCTTGCTGGCTTGCCTGGCCAGGCCCCCTCCCCCTCCCCTCCAGCCCCACTTTCTTGCTGTCTGGCACAGTACTGCATCGGGCGAGCGTAGCCAGGCTTCCTCCCCCTCCCAACCATTTACCTAAAAGCCTGGCGCGGACCCAGGCGACTGTGGCTGCAGCAACACAGCCTGGGAGCCACTCCTGGCATCTGTTGCTGACATGGCTGGGCCCAGCTGTCTATGGCAGCGGCAGCTGAAGACTGTTTTCTGTGCATGCGCAGACACACTCTTTTAAAGATGGTTTTTTTTTTAAACCTCCCTTTTTAAAATTGTAGGTTTTACTGTAGACTCAGGGGATCCCCCTGGGTCTGCAGAAAAGGCTACAATTGGGGGTGAGTGTGCCCCCATCTGTGGATTTAAGTATCTGAAGACGGGGACACATGTGAGAATTAGATATATAGATGTTGTAGATCCATAGTTGCAGGGAATGTGGCACTAGAGACTCTTAACTTTTTCCTATTTTCCTGATGTAAGTAGTGAGCTGGAATATGCCTTAATAGGGAAAACGTGCCTTGTTTCCCTTTTGGGAGGCAACATATTCAATCGAAAATAGGTCCTCTCCCCAGTGCTGTGGTCTCAGTCCAAAAGACGATCCCCATCACTGATATCAATGGAAATGTAAAGAGGAGAGAGATCTGGTGACCAGCATCTCTAAATGAGTATTTATTCAGGTCTTTTGTTTACTTTCTTCAGCCATTTCAAAGAAATAGCAAAGATTGTCATATTACTACTTAGTAAATTAGACTGAATTTGAACTGACCCTTTGAACAGTTTTGAATTAATAAAAACTTATGATCCACTCCAGCAAAAGTGATATGGAATGGAACTGTGCTGGATTGCTGACAGCATTCAATATGTGGTTCATGGCGCTGAGTCAAGAACTATATGCCCATATGGTTGATGCTTCCTGTGATTTTTGATTACGTTTAGTGTTTATAACCCACATTTTCTCCATCATGGAATTGAAATCATACATACAATTCTGAGGTGGTCTTCCATCCTGGCACTGATTGGATCCATACCTGTTTAACATCACCTGGTTTGCTTTATTGCCTTCAGACTACATATTTTGATATGGCAACTTTAACAGATCCAGTCACCTCCTTCGGGGAGTTAAGGATATGAATATAGTCAAGCATGCAGTACCAAATTATATAGCAGAAAATTTTATTTTCTGATAATCTGGCTGATTTACTTTTTTCTTTGTGCCTTGTGTCTTAGCAGCCCCTTTACTGTTTAGAAACAGTTAGAATTTTGTATTCCTAAATATTTTTCTACTTGAGGGAGAAAAGTACTTTTGTTTAGCTTGTGCATTGCAGATAGTGATCCCAACAAAATTGACAGAATACAGTTCTCATTTAGCCTTGTAAAATCTATCCTTTCACATAGATTTTCATGTAGCTTTTTATGTTACATGATACTATTTGGCTAGTATCGTGTGAGTCTCTTCCACTGGTGTAACAAACTTTCAGCTGCAAAGAGCCTCTTCTGCCAGAAAGCTCTTTTTGCAGGTGGAAACGTCTGCTATAAGCAGAATTGAGTAATAGGGTACAACTCTTTGCATTTTTATGTTTTAATAATTTTAACAAAAATGCCTTTTTTTTAGATGCTGGACAGGATACAGTGAAAAATAAGTCCTGTTCCACTAAAAGAGGCATACCTGATGACGTGCAAGATGAAATTCCAAGGAAAAAATCTAAAAAGGACAAGAAACACAAAGACAAGAAAAAGAAGAAGAAAAGAAAGAAGGAGAAAAAAGAGAAAAAATATAAGAAGCAGTCCACGGAATCAAAATTAAACTATGACCACAAAGGGTGTGGAGATATACAGCCTGCTTCTCATTTGAATCCAGAAAGCTTAGTTTTGAGTGCAGAGAGTGTGACTGTAGGACCTGCGTCTCCCTTGAAACGTGATTCTCAGTGGTTTATGGAAAAAACTTTGTATGAAAACCTAAACTCATCTTTGTCAAATTCACATGAAGCATCTAATTCAGATACCAGCAAACTGGATGCATCTGAGGAAGATTCTGTTTTAATCAGTATTCAGGAGCTCTGTGAAGTAGAGGTAACTAACGAGAGAGAATTGGAGAGTGATACCAGTCAACATACCAACCTGGTTGTGAATTTGCATGTAGAGGATGAATTTTTAAATACTGCAGATATTGAAGAAGATGATACTAGTGTAAAAGAAATGGAACAGGCTGAGGCTAGTTCAGCATTGCAGGCTGCAGAAAATATAAATGTTTCTGAGAATAGTCCAAAGTTTATGGCTGTGGAGCTAGAAGACATGGAAGCCAGGGTGGAATCTTATTCAGTGGAGGTAAAAGAGTTGGACTCTCTCTCAGAATCTTTGGATCCAGAAGTCATGACGCAGCCGGAATCAATTTCATTTGAAAAGACTGGGTGTAAATTCATGAAAATTCCTTTAGAGACAAATGTGGAAGCTAAAGATTCAGTAACAACATTGGGATTTTTGGCTATGGTGGTAGGGAAAGATTTTGAAGCAACTTCAGAATTTTTGAACAAAGCAAAAGTGAAAGCTTCTGAAAGAAGTCCAGATGATGCCTTTAGAGATATGAACGATGAATTAGAGCAAGATTCTGAGAGAATTGCCATGATGAAAGATTTGGAAAAAACTCTACAGACACAGTCTAGAAGAGAAAAGAAAGATTTGGAAGGGGTTCCAGAATCTGTGTATAGAGTTACTGAAAAAGATTCAAAAAGAAGTACAAAATCTGATGAACATAAGTGCATTGAAGCATCTATTGATCCTGAAACAGTAGGAGTGAGAGAACTAAAAGAAACTCAGACTCCTACAATTGTGATGGAGCTAAAAGATCCACTGAAATATCAAAAATCTCTGGAAGCAGGTATGAAAGATTTCAGAAGAATGCCAGAATCGGAGGTTATGAAGAGGACAGATTCTGGAGCATATATTTTGGGTACAGAAGCAGAAACAAAAATTTTAGAAGTTGTTGCAGAATCTGAGGAGATGGATTTGGGATGTTTAAGAGGAACATCTGTACGTGAATCAGAAAAAGATGAAAGTATTCCAGAGATGATGGGTTTGAAGAATCTAGACCGTTCTCCTAAATTTGTGGGATCAATTCAGGTTAATTATTTGGAAGCATCTTTAGAAACTGCAGTGGAAAAGAAGGGAGAGATGGATGTTACTAAAGATTCTGAGACGGTAGCTGAAGTGAAAGTCTTAGAAAGCATTTCCAGATCTGAAACAGCTCCAGAAACTCTAGATATAGCAAAAACACAATACCTGGATGTTTCAAAGCAGGTAGCTGTGAAGACTGACATAAGTGAGACTGACATAAATTTGAAGGATTTGAAAAAAGTTCCAGAGCAACCTTCAATGACTTTGAAAAATGTAGACACTATTTCAGAAGTGCAATACATGACAGAAATGAAACATGTGAAAGATGTTTTACTGTCTGATGTGGTGGCACAAGGAAAAGATTCAGAAATTAATCTAAAGCCTCAAGGGCAGAGAGAGGAGAGAGATTTAGATGCTACTTCAGAATCACTGCATATGATATTTACAAACTATTCAGAACACAGTCTTGAACTTTATACAGAACCTGAAGCTATGATGGAGTTAAAAAATTCTGAAAGCGTTCCAGAATTGCTGCACATGGAGGATGCAAAAAACTCTGAAGCATTACCTGCAATAGAAGTCAAAGACTTAAATACTATAGACTCTGCAGCAGTAGTAAAGTTGAATGATTTTGACAAAAAAATTGAATATCTGCACAGAGGTGTGAAAAATAGGGAATCTAAGGCAGTGACAGAAATGAAATATTTGGAAACACATGTAGAATCTGAAGCTCTGACCAAAGGGAAAGACATGGAAATCATTTCTTGTTCTGTGACTGGAGTAAAGGAGAAGGCGTCGGATACTACTGCATATGTGGGGAGGGGCCAGTATGGTGCTCAGACATCAGATTGGGAAATTAAATCAGCAGGCCTGAACCTGAAAGACATAACAGAAAAAGAGCTATCTTCTGAAATTAAAGGTCCATTAATTTCAGAATCTTTCCAAGAGGTGAATATTTTAAGTTCAGAAACAACTCCAGAAGTGGATGCCATACCAGTGATACAAGAACTAAAAGAAACTGGAGGATTTATACCTGTTTTGGAAGTAGACAGCCCTACTAAAACCTCTGGACTGGAGATGTCAGCACTAAGTGATCCAAAAGATGCTTCCAAACGTCTGAATACTGTAGAAGATTTTGAATCAATTTCAGGCCACCATGTAGTGGAAAATCTAGAATCTTTGCAGTTTGTGAAAACAAAAGACCAAGAAATTAACTTAGGTTCTCAGCAGGCTTTGGAAGTTAAATACACAGCATCCAGTCCAAAACTTCTGTTTTCAGATGAATTAACTAATTTGCAAGAAAAACATAATTTAGAAGAAAGCACCGAAGCAACAAGTTTTATAGCAGCCCCAGATTCTTCATATGCATCAGGAACAGAACTGATTGTTGCTTCAGAATCTGGTGAGATTAATGAAGTCATAGATTCAGAATCTATGTATATGGCACAGACAAATTCAGATAACTTCCTGTACATGATGCACTTGAAAGATTCCAAAACAATGTCAGACTCTACGATAATGGAAGCAAAGGACTTGGAGGTAGGACCAGAATCTTCCCACAGAGTGGGTATAGAAACTGAAGATTTCCCAGAGTATGAATCAGTTGCACCATCACAGGTCTTGGAAGTTATTGAAGAATCTCCAAAGAAAAATGAAATGCAAGAATCAAAAACAGCATTTGGAAGTAAAGCATCGACTGTTCCAGGGTTGGAAATGAATTCAGAAACTATGTGTGTCATGGATATTGATAATTCAGAAGTTGTGAAAAAAACACACGTAGCTCCATCATCACTAGGAATTACAAGTACAGAAGGAACTCCTATCCCTGTCGGTGCAGCAGAAGACAAAAACATAAAAGCATCTCAAATAACTGAAAAAGAACTAGAACATTTGTTAGCATCAACAGCACCTGTAGGCCTAGTGAAAGAAACTTTTCACCCTACTCATGTAACAAATACAAAAGACTCAGAAGCAAATCAGATGTTGGAAACAAATCTAGAATCAGCGGACAAAAAAGAGGTAAATACTAAATTTGATCATGAAGCAGCTCCAAATGGTTCAGAAATCATTAAGAAACATAAACCAATTGTAGGTACAGGCACTACAGAAGGCATGCTGCCAGTTGTAAACAAAGCAGAAGAAAAGGGATCTGGATCAGATCTAAAATCAGAAGCAGCGCTGGTAGAAAAATATTCTGAATCGGTCTGTGAAGTTTCAGAGGCAAAAGATTGTGATGCAACACTGTCTCTGTTTGTGGTGGATGTAAAAGATTCAGAATTGAGTTCTGACTTAGTTGCGGGAGAGGTTAAAGCTTCAAACACAACATTGCGCTTTGAAACAACTCCAGAACCTCTCTGTGTGTTGGAACTGGGGAATTCAAATGATGTTGTGGAATCTGTACTTACAACAGAGATGAAAGATTTAGGAGAAACATTAAATTATGAAGTACTATTGGAAGCAAAAGATCCAGTACCCACTGCAACACATCTAATCACATCAGAATTAAAGTCGTCAGAGTCTGTGTGTGTGCTTGAAATTACAAACTCTGAAGGAATACTAGAGCTAACTACTCCAACATATCTCAGCTCGGCACATTTGAAGTCTTCTGACACAACTGCAGAAATTGAAGCGTTAGACATTATTGATTCTGAGACTCCTCTAAAATCAGAAATGGAAGTTAAATATTTTGAATCAGTTTCAGAATCAGACTGTGTGCTGGAGCCATTTGACTACAAACCTGTTCCAGAATCTGAATATATTGCAGAGGCGAAAGTTTCAGAAACTTCAGAGGCTGTCAGCATGACACAGGTGGGAGATCTGGAAACACCACCACAATCTCAGGAAAGAAAAGACTTAGAACCTTTAGCTCAGTCTGTGTGTGCTGTGCAGGCAAGATGCGTTGAAGAAAATCTTGTATATGAAGAAGTGCGGGCTGTGTCAGAAACGACTCCACAGTTCTCCGGCATCATGGAAATAGAAGATTTGGGAGCAACTAAATCATCTGTGATTGCAGAAATGGGGAAGAATTCAGACAAAAAATCACAGCTGCATGTTGAGGAAAAATGTAAAGAAACAGCTACAGAATGTACACATGTGCTAGATTTAATGGAAACTTACGCAGATGTGGAACCAGTCTGCAGAATTGAGGGGAAATATTCAGAACCTATTGCAGAAGTGGCATGTGTAGTAGATAATAAAAATTTAGAGGCAAATAAAGGGTTTATGGGTGTGACAGAGTTGAAAGATGCAGCACTTGTAAAATCTAAAACTGGTCCAGAACCTGTGCACTTAAAAGATCTTGAAGCAATTCCTAAATGTGAGTCTCTTGAGAAAGAAAAAGATTTGCAAATTGCCCAATCCTCTTTTGATAAAGAAGGAATGTATTTTGAGGGAAGCTCAGAATCTCTGTTAGTTTTGGAGAGACAGGATTTGGAAAGAGATTCAACTTCTGTGCTTGTGTCAGAAGTGGTCTCTGAAGAATCACTGAAATCTGTTCCTGCTGTGAAAGGACAAGACTCTGAAGCAGCACTTAAATACATGAAGGAAAAGGGTGTAGAAGTTTCAGAGCAAAATACAGGATGTACATATATGGGAGAGATGAAAGATCTGCCATCAGCTCTGGAACACACAGAATTAGCCCATGCTAAGAATTCTGAAAAGGCTTCAGAAGTCACTTTGGAGGTGAAAAATTTGGAAGCAACTTTAGAACCTTTGTGCTTGATGAAGGGGGGAAAATCAGAAGCAGTTACACTGGTTTCTTTGGAGGAGCAAATAGTAAAGGCATCTGTAAAACCTGTATGTGCGGTAGAAAAAAATTTGGTAGCAGGTCCACAGGTAACTGTGGAGGTAAAAAATTCAGAATCTGCTCTTGAGCTTGCGAACATGGCAGAGAAGGACGTGGAAGCAACTTCATGTGCCTCTGTGAAGGATAAACATTCAGAAGTTGTTCCAGAGTCCTCAGAGTTAACGCATGAAAATGATGAAAGTATTTCAAAAGAGAGGAAAAGTGAAAAAATAAGCAGCAAAAGTAAAGATAAAAGTAAAAGTGGGAAAAAAGCCAAAAAAAGTAGGTCAAAATCTCCTTCCAAGTCAAAAAAACGTAAAAAAAAGTCTAGATCACGTTCCACCTCTAGACAGTTATCATCAAGAAGAGCACGTTCTAGAAGCAAGAATGATTCTGATTCCCGGAAAAAGCATTCTACCTCACGTCGTAAGTCTAGATCAAAATCTGCTGAGAGAAAAGAGAGCAAAGAAAGGTCACTAAGATCTAGACGAAAGCGTTCTCGGACTTCTGATCGTCATAAATCTAGATCCAAATCAGTTGACAAAAGAGAAACTTCACTACGGTCAAGGCGAAGACAGTCCAGATCTTCTGATCGTCGGAAGTCTAGATCCAAATCTTTTGACAGAAGAGAATCAGTCAGGACAAGACGAAGATTGTCCAGATCCTCTGATAATCGCAAGTCTAGATCTAAATCTTATGATAAAAGAGAAACTTTTATAAGATCAAGACGGAGACTGTCTAGATCTTCTGATTGTCATAAGTCTAGGTCACGATCCACTGACAAAAGAGAAACATCAATAAGGACAAGGAGAAGACAGTCCAGGTCCTCAGATAATCACAAATCTAGATCCAAATCAGTTGAGAAAAGAGAGACTTCAGTGAGGAGAAGGAGAAGGCGATCTAGATCCTCTGATAATTATAAGTCTAGATCCAAATCTGTTGACAGAGGGGAATCTTCAATAAGGTCAAGGCGAAGACGGTCCAGGTCCTCTGATCATCATAAGTCTAGATCCAAATCAGTTGATGACAAAAGAGAAATTTCAGTGAGAATAAGGCGAAAACGATCCAGGTCCTCTGAAAATCGCAGATCTCGGTCCAAATCAGTGGACAAAAGAGAGTCTTTGAGGACAAGGCGAAGACGATCCAGGTCTTCTGACAACCGCAAATCTAGATCCAAGTCAGGAGACAAAGAGACACTGAAGACAAGGCGAAGGCGGTCCAGATCAGCTGATAACCGCAAATCCAGATCTAAATCTGTTGACAAACTGGAGTCTTCAGTGAGAGCAAGAAGGAGACGATCTAGATCTTTTGATCGCAAATCTAGGTCTAAATCTGTTGATAAACGGGAGACTTCAGTGAGGGAAAAAAGGAGGCGATCTAGGTCCTGTGATAATCGTAAATCTAGATCTAAGTCGGTTGATATGAGAGAGACTTCAGCAAGAGCAAAAAGTAGACGATCTAGGTCCTCTGATAATCGCAAGTCTAGATCTAAATCTGTTGATAAAAGAGAGACTTCAACAAGAGCAAAAAGTATACGATCTAGGTCCTCTGATAATCGCAAGTCTAGGTCTAAATCTGTTGATAAAAGAGAGACTTCAGTGAGAGCAAGAAGGAGACAGTCTAGGTCCTCTGATAACCGCAAATCAAGATCAAAATCTTTTGACAAGAGAGAAACTTCAGCAAGGTCAAAAAGAAAACGATCTAGATCTTCTGAGAACTACAAATCTAGATCCAAATCTATTGACAAAATAGAGGCTTCAGCAAGGTCAAAAAGGAGACGATCAAAGTCATCTGATCATAAATCTGTAACAAAATCTGGTGAAAAAAGAGAGTCTTCCCTAAAGTCTAGGCACAGAAAATCAAAATCACCAGATTGCCAGATGTCTAAATCAAAGTCCAGGTCCAAATCCTCTGAAAGAAGAAAGGACAAAGACTCATCAGATGCACCAAAAGGGAAGAGTTCCAAATTGAGATCAAAGTCTAAATCCCCTGAAAAAACAAAGGGAACTGAATTTTTGGAAGCATCTGTGCATAATCATGCAAAATCGCCTGAACATCCCAAATCTAAATCTAGGTCCAGGTCCAAATCTCTGGATAAAACAGGAGACAGGCCAAGAAGATCAAGAAGTAAATGCTCAGAACCCAAATCTCACATCCATAGAACATCATCACGCTCTAGAAGGAATCGTTCTCGGTCATTAACACGGAAGAGGACCTCGAGATCAAAATCTGATAATCGATCTCGCTCACGGTCTAGAACTCGCTCACGATCATGTTCAAGACGCTGGAGGAGAACTAGATCAAGATCTTTGTCAAGACAGCGATCATTATCAAGGGAGAGACGTAGGCGATCTCGGAGAAATCGATCAAGATCTGTTGACAGAAGAAGGAGAAGGTCAGATTCAAGAGACAGTTACAGAATAGCTCTCAGATTACGGTCCCGAAGTCGAACACCTGTCCGGCTGGGAACCTCTAGATCTGCTGGTAGAAGACGGAGCTCTAGTGTATCACCTGACCATCGGCGATCCAGATCTTCAAGCAGATCACCTAAACGACTAACTGATTTGGGTAATTAACTTTCAGAGTTTTATTGCGTAACATGTGCCTTAATTTCTTAGATTTCAGCTGTACACTTTTAGACAGATTAAATATTGCTATATATGTAATAAATAATATCTATATAGTAGGTAGTAGATATGAGGAATGTCCACACGAGCTTTCACAATTGCGTTTAACATTAACTGAGCAGTTAAGGAAGTGGGTTAGTGTTTTGGTTTTTTTTAACTCACTGTGTGCTTTAGTGTAAGAATTCATAACCATTTTAGTTGCAGTTAAACATGAATTTTGGATAGGTACTATACAAGGTTAAAATTAATCTTGTTTGTCTTTTAAAAAGTCTCCAATTTCTATTATTCATGTTTGAAGATTTCAGGTGGCGGTTATGTTGCAGTTTGAGTTGTTTTAGGTAGTGGCATATCTGATTTCTGAGTACAGTGCAACTGACATTTAACCTAGTAGTAACTTTAATAAATTGGACTGTCAAATACAAATGTTGAGAAGCTCTTGCCTCCTTTCCTTTTCAAAAGAGGTGGGAATGGAACTTACTGTGTTATAGCTGGAAAAAAAACATGAATTCAAATAGCTCACCCAGATCAATTGTTGCATGTCAACTGATCCACGTTATCTTATTTTGAACCACTGTATCAACTGCTGGAGACTTTGCTGCCATTTACAAATTGCACCAAAGAGCTGTGCTGTATCTAGCTTTGTATTAGTGTCTGCACTACTGGTGGTATAATTTTCCCACTGCTTATTCACACAGAAGAAGGAAACTTAAGTGATAAATATGATGTTACCCCTTTACTGAAAGATCTGTGCTGGCTACCTATCTGCCCAGCCTGCCAGTTAAGGTTTGCCTGCCAAGGCCTGCTCTTTATGCCCCTGCCTTCAGAAGTTAAGTGGGTGGTGACTAGAGACAGGACGCTTTCTGTGGTGGCACCTTACTTTTGAAATGCCCTCCCCTTTGAAGCTCACCTGATGTCTGCTTGACTGTCTTGTAGGAACCAGGACAAAGTTTCTTCTTAGAACGGGTTATTGGGGAAGTGGAGGGAGGGTAGCTGTGAATTTCCTGAATTGTGCAGGGGGTTGGACTAGATGACCCATGGGGTCCCTTCCAGCTCTGTGTTTTTACCCAGGCTTTTAATTAGAGATGTTACCTTTTTAGCTGTTTTGTGGTCTGCTTCTGGTCTGTAGTCTGTTTTATGGACATTTCTATGCCCCTTTTATGTCCTTGGCTTGTTTTTATATGGCTTGTTTTGTTTTTCTACTGATAATTAATTATGACTTTATTTGTAAGCTACCCACTTCAGAGGCAGCATAGAAATCTCCTAAATAGTGAGGATTAAAAGGACGTCTTATGATGATTGGTCCTGAGATTGGCTGCAGAGGAAGGGGCGAGGGAACTAGATCAAGGTCTACCACTGCTGTTTGAAATATTCGGATGTTATTTGAAACACATGCAAGTTCTATACAACTAGGAGCATTTCTGGTTCTTAATACCTCTCTAAGCACTGTATGAACTGAAGTAATTAATAAATATTTAATATTCTTGTAGACAAGGCACAGTTACTTGAAATAGCCAAAGCAAATGCAGCTGCCATGTGCGCCAAGGCTGGTGTGCCTCTGCCACCGAGCCTTATGCCTGTTGTTACTCCAGAAAAGAAGGAAGAGAAAGTTACCCAGAAGTCAGCAAAAGAGACGATCATGGAACTTACTGAGGTAAGAGTGAAATGTGAAACTTGACCTGAAAGCTAAGTAATGTGTTTCAGTAAAAGTGATTTCTGCTTCAGCCTGATAAAAAATGTGCTTCAAAACCCACAGAATTTTCAAGAAATTCTGGATATGGAATGCAGTGTAGTTTATGGGATTATTCAGATTATCTGGTGGGAGTGATCAAGTGGCTTTAGCGTGTGGGCATGATTATCCATTTGTGTTGGAAGCAAGCTGAACAGCCTTCAAACAGGCTTTACGTAGGTGTTTTATTCCATCCACTTGGGGTGATTTCATGGCAGTCTCAGCAGGGTATGCTGTACTGAGACCAGGGCTCTGACGCACCCGCTGCTCTAATCACGAAAAGGGCTCTACTGCTCGGCTGTCTCTGTCCTTGAGTTATATGTTTGTTGTCTTGAGTTGTTTAAATAAACTTTGTTTTTTGTTTTTTTAGAAATGCAAGAAGATAGCACAGAGCCAGGAAGATGATGTGATTTTAAATAAACCTCATGTGTCTGATGAAGAGGAAGAAGAACATCCTTTTATTAATCACCCCTTTAAACTCAATGAACCCAAACCTATTTTTTTCAACTTATCTGTAAGTGCTGTAAAACCACAAATTATAGGATTTTTCAATGTAATAATTTTAGAGAAAAGAATTGTGACAGCTGGGAAATTGGAATAATGCTGGTTTATTGCAAATTTATGGTATTTAACCATAAGGGTAATGTAAGATGACTCCCCAAAAACATATATAAAAATGTATAAAGTATGTAAAAAGTTTATACACATATAACTTGTATGTGAATGAAGATGACCCCTTCTTTTTTTGATGGCACACCTTTTGAATAAATACAATACTTGCAAAGAAATATTAATGCAATTGCAGCTACTCCTGAAAAACTTTATTTTATTCATTATAGAACAGTTGTATCCTACCTTTCTAGTTAAGTTCACAAATTTGTCTACGAAAGAATTCTGTAATATATAAAATGTCACATCAGTAAAACAATGGGTAAGGGCATGATGATCAAAACAGAACACTCCTTCATCCCCCTTCTGTCGCTAGGATTCAGGGGATCCCTGTGTGAGGGGGGCAGTTGGCCCAAATTGCCCCTAATACAACTGGTTAATTTGGTACACGTTTTTCAGTTTGTTACAGATGTTTTATTAAACATACTTCTAAGAATCTGTAAAGAATATATACACCAGTGCTGTCTGTGATTAGGCGTAATTGTAGTCTGCTTTTTTTTTTTTAAAGACTCCTACCATAAAACCAGCTCCTCCGAAAAATCAGGTTACTTTGACAAAGGAGTTTCCTGTCTCTTCTGGATCTCAACACAGGAAAAAAGAAGCAGATAGTGCATATGGAGAGTGGGTTCCAGTTGAGAAGAACAAAGAGGAAAACAAAGATGATGTCTTCCCTAACCCAGCTACTCTGGAGGTAGGAATCAGAAATGTCTTAAACAAGTTTTATACAAGCATGTACATCTTGAAAGAAGGCAGAAATATTAGCGATGAATCTGCAAAATGTACAGAATGTAGGTGGCAGTCCAGGAGACCTGGATTTGTATGCAAACCAAGGAGATTCTGAGGTAATCTCATTCACTTATATGTGTGCCATTAGGGTCATGGTTGAGGCAGGGACTAAATGTGCTCCCTGACTAACCCAGTAATTCAAGACACTGCAAATCAGTCCTGTATAGAGCTGCTTTATGTCTCTATTTTCCTATCCAGGATTCTGTTCCTTGGTTGTAGTAGAGTGTGACGGTATAGGGCTTTTATATAGATATGCATTAAATCTTTTACAGATAATATCTCATCTCTATTCTGAATATTATTTCTGCTTTCTAGCCTGTGGACATCTCTTCTGCACTGAATGAACGGACAGTAGCTCAGAAGAGGCTTACTGAAAATACTTTTGATTTGGAGGCAATGTGCCTGTTAAATCGGGCACAGGAACGGGTATGTTACAGTTTTTCTTCTAGGTTTTCCAGATATTTTTTGATGTATGTACTTTAAATGCTTATATCCCACATTTTGGTCCAACATCCCTAAGGTAGCTAACAGCATATGAAATGTTATTACAGTAAAAACCCAGTTGAAGAACAGAAAAACAACCACAATAAAATAAACAGAAAAATTTATAAAGCATCCAGAGGAAGCAAAAAACAAACCCCCAAAACAAAAAACCCCAACTAAGCAGGAAGACGGCTCAGCTCAGTAAGGGTGTTTTTAAACAGTCTTCCCAAGCAAGAGAATTCTGCCATCTTGGTGTCCTCACAAAAGGGCCCTGGCACTTGTTGCCACCTAATGAAAGGGTGATTCACAGAACAGCATTTCATCAGACAATATGCTTATTCATCCATGTGATCGTTTTAATTGCGGAAGTTTTGTGCTATGGGAGATCATCGAAGTCCAGGGTCATGATGCAGTGGCAGGCAATGGCAAACGACTTCTGAACGTCTCTTGCCTTGAAAACCCTACGAGGTCGCCACAAGCCGGCTGCAACCTGACAGCACTTTCCACCACTGCCACGTGGGCTAAAAAACTAAAGTTAGTTTTGCAGGTCAATATGTGGATTAACGCAGTACCAATTTGTAAAAACAGTATTGTTTTGCATACTGTGGTTCAGAGTAGTTTTTATATTATTTTACTATTTTTAATAGTAATAAAAACATTTGATACCTCTTTTATCCTATGCTCAGAGCAGTTTGCAAGTAAATTAAAACATAAAACCATAAAAACAGTCAAAACATCAAAATTAACTATTGAACATCAAAACAGCACTCAGTGAAATTAAAACTCTTCAGTCAAATGCTCATCTAAAGAGGAAAGTGTTACATCCTCAATGAAAATTAAGAACTGACATAGCTTCCCTCACCTCCTTTGGTAAAGAATTCCAGAAGGTAGGTGTCTCCACTGAATAGGCTCTAGATCTTACCCCTACCGTTCTCGCTTGACAGAGTGAGGGCACCGCAAGTGGGCCTGTGGGGCTGATCACAGCTGACGTGCGGGCTCATATGGAGAAAGGCGATCTTTCAGGTACGTCATGAAGGACACTAAAGGTTAGAACCAGCATCTTTAATTGAGCCCACCTGGAAGCACATCAGCAACCAATGCAGCTGGAGCATTCCGTGTGACAAAAATGTGGCATATGTTCTGGAGCTGCTGAAGCTTCCGAATTGTCTTCCAAGAGCAGCCCCACATGGAGCGCATGAAAGCAATTAAGTCTAGAAATTACAGACACGTGAATCAGTGTGGGAAGGTCAGACTGGTCTAGAAGGGAGAAGAGTCAAGTCTGTAATATGCCAACGGAAAACACTCCTGGCAACAGCTCTTAACTGCTTTTCAGAAAGCAGGTCTAGGTTAATGAACCTATTACTAGGTCAGACAGGGTGACTACAGTGCTATCTACCACAGTCAAGTGAATCCCTTTCAGAAAAATAATTCTCCAAAACCAGAATCAACTCATCTTGTTTGGGGGCTGTGGCTCAGCCATCTGCTTGGCATGCAGAAGGTCCCAGGTTCAATCCCTGGCATCTCCAGTTAAAGGGACTAGGAAAGTAGGTGATGTGAAAGACCTCAGCCTGAGACCCTGGAGAGCCGCTGCCGGCCTGAGTAGACAATACTGACTTTGATGGACCAAGGGTCTGATTCAGTATAAGCAACTTCATGTGTTCATGTGGATTCATTTGTGACTTATTCAACATCATCATTTGACCTCTGCTTCAAGGCATTGGTTCATATGTATGTGACCATGTCTAATTAAAAAGTTAAGGAATTAACTTCTGGTTCCTTGATAAAGATATATTCCTACTGACCTTAGGGATGAGGGTGGGGACAGGAAGGGAGAGTGTAGATTTTCTTTAAAAATTGCATTAATTGCTGAAATAGTAAATGAGGGCTTGCTGTCAGAATGTTTGGTTTAAACAGTTTTGAAATAAAATGTGCTTCTCCAGTGACGTCACTTCAAGCAGTTTATTCATCTTCATTTCCACATTTGAGAACTTGTTAGTTCATTGTATTGTTATGCTGTTTTGCCATTGCAGATTGATGCCTGGGCTCAGCTGAATTCTCTACCTGGCCAGTTTACAGGAAGTACCGGTGCACAGGTCTTGTCTTCAGAACAGTTATCCAACAGCGGTCCCCAGGCTTGGCTTAAAAAGGTAGATGATATTCAGACAGATGAGTCCAAATGTCACATGTTAAGCTCCTTTGAAATCACTGGAAGAAGTGATAATGACACACTTAGGACTCTAATAGCCTCATAAAATATGTGCAGAAAATAAACTAAGTTGATTTACTTTTGTGCTCTGTCAAGATGTGTGTGCACGCTCTTGTTTTGGAAACTGTATCTACTATGGCTAATTAGCTCTGTATTAATACTGGTTTGGTAGATAAACTGTAGAAACTGAGAGGATGTTCTATACCGACATATTAAAACGTACTACTCCCGTGGTTACTGCTATCTTGTGCTGAAATTACCCTGAAATGTGGGTACAAATGACTGTGGTAGTTCTGTTATTGACCTCATCAGAACCTGACCGGATTCCTGATTTAAGTAGAATTTGGGATGATGAACAGGGCTGTAAAAATGCATTTGCTCGCTTACCTTTGTTGGATACAACTTTGGAACTGGAGAGATGAAGCTGCAAATTGAGGCTGAGGCTCTGTATAGTGTTCAGTATTCTCGACTCTACCTTCCTTCTCATGGTGAGATGAACAGGAGGCTTGTTTTGTGCCTCAAGTTAGTAAAAGAGCCAGACTCCTGATTCCTGCCTGATCTAGTTGTGCCATCTGAAAGGGTCAGACTTGCCTGGTCAGCTCTCAGAAGAGGAGACTTTACTCGGCATTTTTTCTGTATGGGGTAAAATGTGGGAGAAGTTTGGTTTGGTTTTTTTTCTGAGGAGAACAATTGTCTGACACAGAGATACAGAAGGTAGTTGACTGTTGGATGGTGTAGTAGACTGAGAGTGTCTCATAGAAGAACGCGGGGAGGGGAGCACTTGTACAGGCTGCTGAGCCAGGATTAACAAGGTACATTGCTTATGTGTAGAGCAGGAGTGTGGGTAGAATGGAGGGAAGAGGGTGATCAGAACATAAATGTATCTGCTTTGAATAAAATTAGTAGGTGGCAAGAATACTTAGGTGTAAATTGAAAGAGGCACCAAAACAGGAAAAGAACAGGTGGCCAAAACAAAGACAACAAAACCTTTGAGGGCTTTGATTACAGTTTAGATTTTTAAGTTAAGCACTTGCATGTCCACAGAGAACTGGTACTGTATTGGATGTCTCTAAGGAGCAAACCCCAGGGGAACTGTGAGCTGGAATTGGTACTGTGAGTTTGAGAATCACATGTACTGGAGAGTTCCAAAAACCTTGAAGAGTGATCTTGTATATCTGGCAAGCATATGTATATTTTTACAGCCTTGACAAGAAATAATTTATCTCTTCTCAATGTATACTGTTCCGTCAGAATTAATTTTATCCACTTATAGCTCTGATTATAGAACACCATTTTTTGGAGCCAGCTGATATGAAAAGTGGGTTGTGGTTGATTCAATAGACCTGAGTGTAGTTGAGTTGAAAGAAGCACCTAGATACAGTAACTGGAGAGTTTTATAATTGTGTTCTGTTGATAAAATGTACTATACACTTTTACACTTTTGTAATTAAAGTATATGGGAAATAGTGTAAATATATTATCTGTAAATATATTATCTGTAAATATTTATCTGCTGAACTGGTTTTCTTTGTGGGAATAAAAGTGGAGAACCAGTGGTCATGGATTATGGAATGACAGCAACCATTTTAGCAAAGGTTTTGCTGAAGTTTTCATTGTGTGTTTGTCTTTCATCACCCTTGTACAGTTCACAAAAAGACTATACGTGCTATAATTTAATTGGCAGTGTATCCATTAGGTAAATACCAGTATTTTTAATAAAATCTTGAGTAGAATGAACAAGTGCTTCTTGAATCATGGTATCCTAAATGAAAACAGAAGAATTCAAGGTAGTGTCCTGGAGTAGTGTCCATCTTTAAGCATTTGCCACTCCATAGCAACTTAACAGTTACTTCCCTTTGTTAAGAGAGACTGTCTTTATATGGATCAAGTGGCAGATGTTCTAATTTTACATTTGTGTGCTTAGATCACATTGTAGCTGTTGTCATGCGAAATCAGTTCTTGGTTGTGGTCTCCATTTCTTAGGCTTCTCAAGAGAGGGAGAACTGCCCACTCATCAGTTTCCTGGGTTGTTGAGCTGTCCTGCAGTTTTATAGTAACAAAAATATGTTCATATAAATCAAAACTTCAACAGATGGAGAGTAAGCAATATCACTTCCCCCCCCCCCCCGTCTCCTAAGCCGTCCCTGAGTCTTAGTCCTTTTCGTCATCTGCTCTCTCAATGCAGTGATCAGTAGGATTTTGAAAATGGGTCTGCCGAGTATGGAAAGAGTGCTGCTGGGGAAATTTAGCATCATGACCAGTGAAGAGCTGTGCTGGTCTATGACTGTTTTTAATAAAGATTAACTGCATCATGACCATTTATTGAATATCAGGGTGGTAAAGCACTGGTATATCCATTGGTTATTTATCCCCCCTGTTCACATTATGTAGTTTGGCTCACCAGGGATACCAAAGAATTGTTAGATAGAGAATTTCTCCTCTGAAGTCTCTTGAGGTTGGCCTGCTGTGCTCTTTTATCATCTTTGGCACATCTGTATTTGTGTGCTTCCTGAGCTCAGAGGGGTTCTACATTAATAAGTACTAATGTAGCATACATAGATGGAAGATCCAGAGGTCCTCCTCTTGTTCACAATATAGTTTCTCCAATTATAGGAAGATCACATGCAGCTTGAAAGAGATCCTATTTAGATGTCTGAGTATTATATGAGAAGGCTCTTCATCAAAGAACTTCAGATTTATTACAGAGAAATGTGTTCTCCTTTCCGTTTTTCTAGTTGAGTGAGGCAACTAAGGAAGCTGAGAAGAACAGCAGAATAAAGGATTGGATCCTGTGGGTCTGTTCCTCTTTCTTCTGCTGCGAGCAGCTTTCCGCTGAGGCTCCGCAGGGCCCTACTTATAATTTCCTATTAAACAGTTTTAAACTTTGTAATGAAAAGGCTTTTCTGCAGCAGTGTTGGTGTTCAGTTCACTTGCACTACAATCCTATATCCAGTATAATCCTATTGAAATCAGTCGGTTTAGACTGGAGTTACTCTGCATAGTTTGTCTGTGATCCTTAGGGAGTGAGTCCCGTTGTTTTCAATGGGATTTAACTTCCAAGTAAATATTCATATGATCATTTAATTTCTTTGTAAGTGACCTCATTCACTATTGCCCAGAGCAATAAAAGCTCACTCCCCTCGAGCAAAAAATTGGTGATGCATTTGCATTTTATGAATATTATCGTAATTCAACTGTGCAGTGAATTCATTATGGAGCTGCGAGTGGTATTGATGATTTGTTTAACGTGTGAAATACTGCATCTACATTTTGAAGTTTGAAATATTTCCTTTTATTTAAAAAATTAAGAAGGAAGAACATATTGCAATTCAGTCATTTGACGTGAACTTGAAGGATATGCCTGTTAATATGCTTCATGTTGTAGAAAGGAAGCTGCCTTTTAAAAACCAGTAGTAATCTGTTGTTTGGTTTTATTTTCATTTGTTTGATATTTTTTTTAGTAATGTAATTTAAAATGTTTGGGCATTAGGTTTTTCAAAAGTGTTCCTAAAGGAACAACAGCTTCAGTCAGAATTTATTTCTGTTTTGCATTATCATCAATGATGTAATTGGTTCAAAAATGCAAAAGAAAAATTAAACTCTTCGCAGTACATATGCAACACATTCATTCTTCCTTTAGGTTTGTTTATTTGCGTATTGGTTATAAGTCTGTGGTGACACACCAGAGACCCTTGGGAGAGTGAAGTTGTAAAATACGTAGATCCAGATTTAAAAGAACTACACAACTAATCCATTGTACCCAAAGGTGGTTAGCCCCTCCCAACATCTTTAGAAACTGATTGAAATTTCATAAGCTGTTTTTGATGTGGCAGGTCAACCTGCCATTCAGCTGGAAAGTTTTTTTTAATCCCCAAGACGTGCCAAAGGCCTAAAGTAGTTTTGGATCTTTATCCAGTTATGTGTTTTGTTTGCTTTTAATCTAAAAAAAGATTTAGTTTTTAAGAGTCACCTAATTTCTCAGCCTCAAATTTATTACACAAAATAATTTTGTAAAGCTTTGATAGATTTTGTTATTCGAGTTTAATTTTCACATCTTATTACCAAATTTTGTAGGTAAACTTGCAGCATGTTAATAAAAAAAAGTTTTGGCCACTAGAAGTTCTAAAATACTATTATTTTGTACAACCCTGATTGCCAGCTTGGGGTAAGTGAAAATATGTGATTTCACTTCCCTGGGAAAGGGAAACTGGCTAAATAAGGTATTTCTGAAAGGAAGGGCAGCTCTTCAAGAGATTTTGGGTAAAGTGGGGGTGAGCATGTGAGAGTGTTTGTATGTATGAGTTACTCAGTTGACCTGAAAGCTGCACTCTTCTGAAGCTCCCCCTATTCCAGTACTGTGTCCCCCTTCAGGATCTAGATTTCATCCAGAGGGCCTTGACTGCGCTGACCATACATGATTGCTGCAATGAACAAGAGTCCTGCTGCTGAGAGTGCCCAGGTGAAAAATTTGTAGGAGAAGGGGGTAGAGCTTCATTGGTGTTGGACTATAATAATGATCTTCCCTTACTTCAGAAGTCAGTGACTGCCAATATTAATGTATCCTGAGAGCAATGCAAGATCCACCAACAAAGTAAGCATCTCCTTGTAAAGACAGGGAATTGGGGGCAGGGGGAGGCAGACATTTTCATTTCATTTAGAAGCTGGGCTGATAGATTTCTGAAGTATGGTTAGGATGTGGAAATTGCTTGCTAATATTGGACTTTTCATAAGGTTTACATTTTGATAGATTTCTGATAATTTCATTGTAATCTGGAAAATTTTTTCCAGAACCTGAATATGTACTGTACCAGCAAGTTAAAACAAGTTGGGACCTATTAAAATTCATGATTTCAATTCAGGCTGATCATGAAGTGTCACAAAAGTAGTCATCTGCTTTCTGTTGGTAATGTATTTTAGGGCAGGACTGTTTCATTTGTATATCCACATACACACATCTACAGGAGCATGGAATCTTGCATTTGGTATCCTGAAATCATCACTTTTTTTAAAAAATGCATTTCTGCCATTACAATTGCAGAAAATAACTTGGGAAAATGGGATGCACCTGCTCTGAAGACTCAAACCACAGTGAGCTGGTATGAAACCCAGTGATCTGGAAACAAGACTTAATTGCTTTGCAAAGCTCACAGTTTCTCTCACTTTAGTAGCTCTGAGATCCAAAAGCAGTGGGCTGGATCCCATGGATCTGTTCCACTATGAAGGTGCTTTCCTTTGGTGCAAGGAACATTTCTTTGGTGCAAGAACCTCCTGTGTCAATAAGAAGGCTTCTTGCATAGGAGGAAAGGGCTTCTGTTGGTGGAACAGGTTCATATGGTCTGACTCAGCTGAATCATTGTCAAAAGTACATGCATAACTTAATTTGAGCACAGAATGTTGTTTTCTTTGATGCCAAATTTGGCTTCACTTCCTTTTCCCTGTGCTTGGTGATATCTAGGGTTCTGCTACATTCCAGGCATAGAGAATTTGTTCTAACTGTGCTTTTCCCCTTCCATGTATTGCCCACCCATCTTACCAGGGCTGTCTCTTATTTAATAAAATCAGGTGTTGATGGGCAGGCTATTTACATGTGCCCACAAGAAGTGCTGGTGACTGCTTATGAGAAACACTTATTTGGGTCAGAGTAGATGGTCTGTCTGCTAGACAGCAATATAGCTAAATTTTATATAACAATTATTATAGGCTGTGCGAATACACTCAGTAGCAGACATGGTCTGCTCACTGTAGTCCATTGTTCTGTGTTTTTTTTATAGGTATTCACCCTTGCACCCAGGATTGGGTATTCTTGGAGTTCCCATTTGTGTGGGCTTTTCTTGGCATTGAATGAATCTGGTAAATTGTAATTTCTTACCTCTTTGGTTCCTAACCTTTCATTTGCCAATCTAGACATCACAGTGGACCTTCACTTATGGTGGTGATTTCTCTTTCCAGAAGTTCTTGCTATTAGATATTTATTAGGCTGTAATTGCTTGTCCTGTAAACTTAATGTAGATCAACCTTCCCCAGGTCTAGATAGAGGAAATGGGATCATCAGACATTGGCTCTGTTTATTGATAGGAGAGCTAAAATACACTAATTTCCTTTAACATAAGAGGATCTGAAGATTCAGAGGGAAAATTGCCAGAGAAGCAACGTAGTAAATATTGAAATGAGAATAACGTATGTTACATACATTACAAATGCTATCGGATAGCTAATGAAAATAAAGCTACAGGTCTCGATTATTTTAAACTAATCCTTGCTGTTAAAATCACACGACAGAATATTTTAATACATATTTAGAATATTCTAATTCTCTATCTTGCTTAGATCAGTGATACTTAATTCTACTTTGCTGTACTAGTCTGATTTTTATAGACATGCAGGTAGTACTTCGTATGAATTCTTGCAAACCGGGTACTATTGTTAAGAGAAACATTCCTTTAGGAGCAGAGTGAAAGAGAGGGTTTTCTCCCATAATCATACTGAGTTATTGTCCCAATGGCATTGTGTTTCTGTTATTTCAAGCACTTGTTCAGTTTCTAGATAATGCTCATTGAGCTTTGTATATATCACATAACTATCTGACGCTTGCCCTAAATTTGCTAATGTTGTTTCAGTCTGAAGGATTTCTGTGTTGGCAGCTGCCATATAAAATACAGAAAATTCTCTCAGCTGGATGAGTCAAACCAATTTCTTACATGTCGCTGCAGTTAGGAAATGTTCCGAAATAGTTTGTTAATCTTTGAAGGCTATTTGGATGCCAAATATTCAGTGAATAAAACTAGCCGGGTCAACTCTGGTGCATTTGGTAGGTTTCTGAGATGCATTCCAGAGGAAGTTAGGCATTCTAAAGTCACATTGAAATCAATGGCATTTAAGTACTTAAGCCCCATTGGTTCCAGTTGGACTTAAGCCCCCCCCCCCCCCGGTGCTTCCTTTAGCTTCTCCCTTTAAAATGCAGTAGCATGATAATCACTGGACTGGCTGAGAAACCATTTAGGAAATGGGATACCCCTGTTTATATTGTTGCTTTTCAGAGCTGAACTGCAAAAATATGAACAGACTGCAATATATCCTTTTAGGGTTTAAATTGTGCTGTCTTGCTTTTAAACCTGAAAAGGCTATCCTTACTCTTCCCCCCCCCCCACTGCCGCCAATTTTTTGGGAAAGGGTACGATAAATTCCTGCACCCTCTAAAAGACCTCGTCAAAAAGGTTGGCCTGTGTCGTCTTTGTGAACTGGGTGCACATTGGTGATGAAACAGACGTTGATGAACATTCTATCATTGCAAAGCAGGTACAAAAGAGGAGTCGGAATCCCTGGTGACAATTGTCTGGGGTTTGTATCATTCTCTGCATGGTTGCCTTTTTCTAATGAGAGGTTCCTACAAAAAAAGAGGGAGGATGAAAATGGAAGTAAGTAAAAGCCATTCTAGGTGTATCAACTTAGGCAGTTGGTATCTGGCATTGGCTAATGTGTCTCTGTGTACACAGACTGCATGGCTTGCACCAATCAAAACATTTTAGTGAGAGAGGTAATGCCTGCCTCAGTTCAGCCTGTCCTTGTATCAGAGTATCTTTTTCTAAAGTAATACCCAGTTGCATGATGTACAGGTATTCTAGTGGAATTGATGTTACACACGTTCTGGAAATTTTATCATTTGGTTTCATAATGTGAGTAAATGGGGAGCTTGAATCGTATCGCCAAGGGTGTGTGTTGTAATTGTGATGAAGAGCAGACCACTGATCTGTGCTCTTCATTTGCTTTCACAATATTTTTTTCAGTAAATGAAAATAAATTCAGCCCCAGATTGAAAGCAAAGAATTACTTGATGTGTAGGTTGATACTTTTGTATCTTACAAAAGACTACATGAGAATGATGACTGTTTTCGTTACCGATGTATATATTTAACACTAGCACTTTGTTGCATTGGGTCATTGGGTGGAGCAGAAAAGAGAGATGATAGTTCACAGAATAGCCTGTGAACTTTCACCCCTCTATATGGAAACTTGTTTCAGGGCCAAATCTGCCTTGTAGCTGCCTCCTTGCCACGGTCATTGCCAGCCCTACTATTCACAACACTGCGGCCATCGAGGCCTAGGTACGTAAACGTTTAAGGAGTTTTTAAAGTTCTTTACAGCAAAGAGAATGCCTTTAAAATTTGTTTGATAATCTTACACCATCAAATAGTATGACTAATAATAGTTCAAGAAAGTTGTTACATGATATTGTTGAATTGTGGCTAAGTTCCTGTTTCTTTTAAAGAGAGCGTTGGACCTTTCATGGGGATTTTCAGAACAAATTAAGTGTACACTTGGTGTAAAATGGGGAAAACGTTGGATTTAAAAAAATATATCAGAATTTTCATTTCTAAATGCTTCCATCTTGTTCAATAATTAGGTACACCCGTTGCCAGTTACCTTTATCACAGCCTCCTTTCACAAGATGAATAGCGATTCATTGGAACCAAGTAGCATATTTTAAATTCTTGTTTTTATTTTTGTAAATGCAGTAGATTATTTTAAATTTCCAATTTTGGATTAAAATATTTACTTTTATACTGTTTCAACATAACATTTGCGGGAAAGTCTCTAACATGTGAAACCTGACTTTAAAAAGTGAGGGAAATGTATCTTTGTGTCAGTTGTTTGGTAAATTAAAACTCTTGAAAGTTTCTGTAATTTTATTTTTTAAGAAGGGCTAAACAATGTGTTTCTTTGTACTTTTTTCTTTGGGTAGGATCAATTTCTCAGAGCTGCCCCTGTAACTGGAGGAATGGGAGCCCAACTGATGAGAAAGATGGGATGGAGAGAAGGAGAAGGCCTGGGGAAAAATAAAGAAGGAAGCAGGGAGCCTATTTTAGTTGATTTTAAGACAGATCGAAAAGGTGAGCCTTTTTTTCTTGAGTTTGACTGCTGTGTACGAATCATCCACATCCAGCAAAGGTGTTCCAGCTGTAAACAGTTTTTTGCATGAGGATCACTCGTCTGCTGTGGCGCTGTGCTGCTTATAGAGGATACCATCCAGAATAAAGTCCTTCCATACAGTACTTTCATCCAGCTCTTAGTCCATTTTATTCCAGATGGTCAGCAGGGTTAGCATTGATGGGTCACCTATGCAGGTGGTGAAGGGTGTGATTTAAGCACATATGTGTCCAGGCCATCACATATAACTTGTTCACTATGCAAGGTGTCTGTGTGTTTTTCAATGTTCTGTGCAAGGAATTACATTGCAAAGGAATGTCTTTTCACAGGTTAGCAACATGAGTCAACAAATTACATTCTACTGAATTTCTCATTGAGTGTGGCTTAGAAGGTCACATTTCTTTCTTTAGTAGAGCTTTATTGAGAGAAATGCAAAATTCATTTACCTAGTGTTCTTCTAAAATGACAACTCTTTGCTATTATTTTTCAGTCTGGTTCACAAGCAGGTGCAACCATTTGTTTCTCTTTAAACAATATTATTTGCCAACTAAGTTCACTGCTGTGAATGCCAAATGTGACTGTAAAGCCTGACAAAGGTCTGAGGTGGTACAGAAGTGGAATAGAGGCTCATTACAAGCAGTTGGCATGTATGGCAAAATATTAATGTATTCCTCTAAAGTACTATTTTGCTAAAAATTTAAAGATTGCTTTAAAAGGTGAGGCCATTTCAGCAAGTTAGGTAGACCAGTGGTGATTAAGCTTAATTCTATTATGGATCACTATCCTGATTTGCCGTCACTTTGCAGACCACTGCATTTTCTTAGGTTCTGGCTGTTACACCAGCACACTAGAAAGTTTCAAGTTGCAGCTCAGCTCCATCAGCACTCTGTTGAAGACATTCTGTGTGCTGCAACCCAAGTAGTGAATGTATGTGGGCTAAATGGAAAAGTGTTGCTAAGTAGCATGCAGTTTTTGCTATATGCTCTTCTCCAGTGCAAACTTGAAAAGTGACTACAGACTCTTTAATTTTTTCCTTTATTTTAGTCATGCACTTGGATCTCTTTCCCCTGCAGTCTCCCTCTTCCAAGAGCTGCTTCAGAGGGTGGGGGCCCTCAGGAGCAGAGGGAAATATTGCATGGAGGGCTGCAACAAGGAAGAAACAGCCAAAATTGCTTCCCCACACTCTTTCTTTGCTCACTGAAGTTCATGTGCCGGAAGGCGGGTGGCATCTGCCCATTTTACCTCAAACTGTATCTTCTTCAACCCCAGCTTTTTGGGGGGCACAGAAGGCTGCAGAGCAATGGGCCAGAGATTCTTTCATGGTTTGTCAAATCCTGTCCAATCTACCTGAAAGCACAGTATAGATCAAGTTGCTGTTTACAGAAAACGTCGCAAGAAGGACATGCCTAGATAGGGGTCTGCTGTTTTTCTGTCTATGAAAGCCACTCAGTGCTCTGATGACCTATAACAGCACATTCCTGAGGTTTTCGGCGGAAACATCTTAGGAGGCGGCGTGACCTCACCCCCAGTGTAAGTGCGTGTAATAACGGATTTACACGCATTTACGTTGACGGCGAGGCCAGTCCCGCTGGCGACCGAGCACCGCAGAACCGCGCCTCGCCCCTCCGCCGCTGCGGCCTCTCCATGGACAAAAAGTTGCTGGAGAGCAGGCAAATCATGCTAGGGTTTGCATGTTTTCCAAGTATTCTCTTTAGTCCAGGCACCTACTTTATACCTTTAATACAACTGGAAAGCACACTAGACCATATTTTAAAAATAACATTTCGTAATAGTGGCATTGTCATCATCTGAAAGAAGGAAAGTAAGAACATTGTGTGTAACTGGCTGAATAGCTGATTTGATGGACTGTAAGTAGGGATATTAGAATGAAGATGAGGAACAGCATCAAATGGAAAGCTTTGAAGCCTGTGCCCCTGCTCTTGCAGAGTGCAGCTCCTGCTTGTTCTTTTGGGACTGTTTTAAAAAGCTAGCTTTTTGTATATGTTAGAAGAGGATATATAGAAGAACATAACCAACATTTTCTTTTGTGTTTTGTTTAGGTTTGGTTGCAGTAGGGGAAAAGACACAGAAGAGACATGGAGCTTTCGGTGCAGTGAAAGATCTTGCAGGTGAATCTTTAAACTGTGTCTCAGTTATATTAGTTTTGGTGTTTCTTAGTAACGTCTAAAACAAAATCTATTTCCCTTAAGGCAAACATCCAATTTCAGTATTGATTGAGGCCTGTAATAAAAGAAGATGGCCACCTCCTACATTCGTGTTGGTGACTGATAATGGGCCTGATCATCGCAAATGTTTTCTCTTTAAGGTAAGATGGAATCAGAGTCAGCTTTGGGTTGCTTGTTGTACTGTTTTTATAGTTCAGAATAATACAAAGGGAAAGGGTTAGTGTGCCATTCATATCTGTGCTTGGGTTTGGCAAGAGAAGGGGCCTTGAGAATATATTGGAGGACAGTCAACATGTTTTCGATCTAAACAGAACATTTATCTTAAGTATTTTGCGCCGATTATCCAATTCACTTGCAAATCTGCTGAGACTATTGCATTTTATTGTTGCATGAGGGAGCTTGAAGTTATTACCAAATCAAAGGAAAGCAGAAATATGGATATACTTCTAATAATTTGACAAGTGGTGTGGTCAGAGGAAAGAAGTTTGTTTTTGTTCACATACTAAAAAACGTGTGTAAACTTTTTCATGGCTTTGTTCCTAACTCCTTATCTCCACATTATCTGCTCCAGCTGAAGTAGTTAGTAGCTTGTGAATTTTACACATTGTGGCTTACTTCAGAAAAATATATATTGGGTAAGAGCCAATGCCTTGCCTCTCCTCAAAGCTAATTTGATCAAATACCTTGAGCAGTCCTGTACCCACCTTCTTCAAGATTTTATGCCCAGACAATTAAAAAAAATTAGCGACAGCAAGGGTAATACTAGGAGATCTATCAGTTAAAAGGAGTGAGATTGTCTTACTGTGAGGTAAAAAGGAAATGTTGAAAATCAATTCCTAAGAGTTTTAAAGAAGGGACATTCAAATAAAATGTGCACCAACAAACCAATCTTCCCTAAAGAACAGTCACACAAATACTCTGAAAAAGGGGTCCTCATTAATCTACCAGTTAAAGAAGGGACATTCAAATAAAATGTGCACCAACAAACCAATCTTCCCTAAAGAACAGTCACACAAATACTCTGAAAAAGGGGTCCTCATTAATCTACCAGTCAATAGTCAATTTAACCAAGTCAATAAAAAAGCTCTAAAATAATTTGGGACAGACAAATGGAAGGCATAAGAAGGCAGTGATCTGCGAGGGGATTCCAAAAACAAGGAAAAACAAACCCTGCAGTCACAAAAACATGTACTCAAATAATCCATCTCCTGGACACGTTTCCTAATGAAGGAAAGAGTTGTAGGACCAAGTCCTTGAATAATGTCAGGACTTAAACCGATGAGAGGAAGTTTGGAGTAAAAAAAGACCAGAAAAATTTGAAAGGATCTGCTTTTATTAGAGCTAATATTTGGAATAACTAACAAACCAATTCCCAAGCTCTAGCTTCCAATCTGGCACATAATGATACTACAGGAATATTAGTATATTTACAAATTAAAGGAAGATTGAAAGATTAATTTACCACGGAGGGGCCGTGGCTCAGTGGTAGAGCATCTGCTTGGCATGCAGAAGGTCCCTGGTTCAATCCCCGGCATCTCCAGTTAAAGGTACTAGGCAGGTAGGTGATGTGAAAGACCCCTGCCTGAGACCCTGGAGAGCCGCTGCTGGTCAGAGTAGACAATACTGACTTTGATGGACCAAGGGTCTGATTCAGTATAAGGCAGCTTCATGTGTGTTCGAATGGCCGCCCCCAAAAAGCAAAATAGGAATATTTTTTGTATTAAAAACTTGAATCACCACAGGAATATAATGTATGTGTGTGTGTAAAGTGCCTTCAAGGTGCTGCCGACTTATGGCGGCGACCCCTTTTGGGGTTTTCATGGCAAGAGACTAACAGAGGTGGTTTGCCAGTGCCTTCCTCTGCACAGCAACCCTGGTATTCCTTGGTGGACTCCCATCCAAATACTAACCAGGGCCGACCCTGCTTAGCTTCTGAGATCTGACGAGATCAGGCTAGCCTGGGCCATCCAGGTCAGGGCTAGGAATATAATACCCCCCGTGATACCTGAAAAAAACGTAATATTCCTTCGATACAAGGTCTAGCCTTCTTCAACACAGCCTTTTGATGAAATGACTAGTTATTAATTGTGAGAAAAAAGTATCCCAAGTTACATAAACATTTTCACTTGTTGAATTTGTATACCATCAGTAGACCACCAGTGTACAGGAGGGTTCTTTTTCTTATACAGTAGTAATACTTTGCATTTACTATATTGGCAGTAACTGGCAAATTTGTGTAATAACCCCTGGAGCCCAATACGGGCGCAAGACAATACAACCGCATTATCTGCATATACCGAGTAGGATCTCTTGATTAGCTAAACAAGGAAGATGACAGTTTTTATACCACAAGCAGACAAATAATGTAAATATAAATTAAACAAAAAGGGGGCTAATAAACATCCTTGCCAAGCTTCCTTGTCATTTGGGAAGCTTTTAGATAAGCTGCCCTGGATATTACAGTGGACTTGTGCATTCTGGCCATCATGGAGATTTTCAGTCAACCACAGTAACCTCCTATCCATAGTAGATTTCCTTAATTTATCCCAGAGTCTGCTTCTGGGAATATTGTCAAACTCTCTTCTGAGATCCATAAATCCTGCATAAAGAATATCTGGCTGGGGGTGGTAGTGGTAAAAATGCATTTCTCAAGTAGATGGGAAAGAATCAAACAGTGATCCAAGGTGGAGCATCTTCTTCTAAAACTGATTTGTTGTCAGGCAGACATTGTCAGACTCCGTCGTTCCCAACAAAAGATTTGCCAAATCAGAATATAATTTCCCTAAACAAGAAAGCAAACTAATTGGGCGATAACATGCCAAATCAGAATGATGCCCTTTTTTAAATATAGGAACTATAATGGTCTGCTTCCAAGAATATGGGATAAGGGCACAGGGATTAATCATGGTAAAAACTAGAGCTAAAACTTCAGCCCACCAGCCAGGGTTGATTAAGTCATTTGGAATTAAATCTATACCTGGATCTTTCCCTCTGCCAGCACCTCGTGTAGCCACAGGGCAGTTGAACCACCATTAACTTGGTCTTCCCCAGTGTTTTCCTCATTCTTCCCTCCAAGCCCTGATTGTTAGAGGGACTGTATTCTGCATCTGTGAGTGCAGAGAAGGGGAGTTCCCCTTCCCCAGACCTCTCAGTGGGGAGAGGACCATTGCAATGTCTTTGTTGGGAGTAATGATGTAGTCGTTGCAAAGGTATAGGTGCCCAGCAGGGTAGAGTGGTGGCAGCACCATGATAAATACAACCGCTCAGGAAATACAGAATCAGGCTGGGTGTAGGCACTAGAGCAGAGACTTCCACCTTAAATGGTGGATGTGAAAGAATCATACCTGAGCCTTGAAGAGTTACTGCCATTCAGGGTGTACAATGCTACACCTTTGATGGGCCTTTGGTCTGACTCTGTTTCATGTTTTCACTTCTGTTTATAGTGGAGGGCAATAGTACTCCATTATATGCAGGAGGACCTGGCCCACCACCCAGGTCTTTGTGCTGTTCTCTGGCAGGGGATCCGAGTCAGTCCTCAAAGGCTACCTAATGGAAATGACTAGGATTGCAGGATGCATGAGTATTAAGGGTTCTTAGCCCTTTGTGTCTAGCATGTGGGACTTTGGAAGGTCTGAGTCACTACCTCTCTCTTTTTAGCAAGCCTTCCTACCAATATGAGAATCATCCTCTTTGTCAGTGTCATGTACATCATGGGCAGTATAGACCTGCCAAATCAATCTAGGGACTCTGCACCCCCAGAGAAAACTACTGCAACCTCCATTCTTCAACAACATAGAGGGAACTTCCTTTGGGTGTCTGTATGCTGGGATAATCGGTTCATGCCTTTTCTTGGCGTTTCTGCTCTAATATTTTGTCTCAGTGGATACTATTCCTTTGCAGAAAGGTGTCCCAATTAGGAATTGTAGCTCAAGTGACATATAACAGCTGGAATTAACAGCTTTTCTATATCCCTGAAGTACAGACTGCCCCACCCCTACCATTGGAGAAAGGGAAATTTAATCACTTACTGTATTTTCTGTTGTTGGTGGTATGAGGGAGGGGCATCTGCCCACCTTTATTTTTAGTACCGTTGGAAAACGTGGCTGGTATGATAACCTTGGGGTGGCCTCTGCAAAGATGGCTTGCATATAGATACTAACAGGTAGTTAAGTTCTGGTGAGAACTGTGTCCTACTCCTTCCTTTGCCTGTTTGGGTCATTTAAGGCAGTTAGATTATTTGCTTTATGTGTGCAGTTTTTCCTAGTTGGGGCTTTTACAGGAGATAGTCTGGAAATTGTTGAGGGAAGCCCCTACCTCTGGAGTCACCAAAAGCCTAAGACCCTTCCTGTGACCAAAGGAGGTGCTTCCTCCAGAAGTACAGACTGCTGTCCATATCTATACCACTGAGAATGGTCAGAACAGATTTTCCTTTTGCAGTTGTGTGATGAGGGAGGTAGCTCTGTAGCTTTTTTGTCTAAGAATGGAGAAACCAGTTTTACCTGATAATTTTATAAGTGTGTTTTTTTTCCTTTCTCTCAAACAGGTGATGGTCAATGGAATTGAACATAAGCCTACCTTTGCCAGTCCTAATAAGAAGCTTGCTAAAGCCACAGCAGCTACTGTAGCTCTTCAAGCATTGGGGATTGTACCAAAAGAGCTCTTGGCTAATGCCACCAGCTTCAGGAGTGCCTCACACAATTAACTATGATTTTTATATCAACATTTTCAGATAATTTTATTCTACACAAAATGGTGTTTCCTTCCTGACACTGTGTACATACATTAGCAGCTCATTGTAAAAAAAGAAAAAAGAAGGAAAACTGTTCAGGCTTTTCTTTTTGTACATGGAAAATGTATTTAAATCACATTTAGTTTTGGTATGTTTATATTATTGACGTTAGTGATGTAATAAATTCTTAAATGACTAAAAAATCAATATATAACTCTGAAGGTATCCGTAATGTGTTTGGAAATGTAACCAACTTTCCTTGGAATATGGAATGTAAAATTTTATTGTTTGTACCATGATGCAGTTCCTATAATTTTGGTAAAGTTTTCGTTGTAGTCAAAACCGGTATAGTCTGTTAACTTTAACACAGCAGCTAATGCTAGACAGATTTTTAGATCCTTATTTTACTGACAGAGAAAACAGATTGTTTGCTGGATTATGTTAGTCTTTTCCCCTCCCCATGCTATGCTGTTTGAAGTCTAGCAGAATAATCCATTGCAATGAACCATTTCAGGAAAATATTCAAACCTTACATGAGAAAAGAGCATATCCAGCAATAAGATGGGTAAGAATGGTACCATAAAAAGTCGCTGCATGTTTCAGTATGAGAGACATCAAATTGCCCTGTTGCCCTTCAACACACTGCCCAATGTGACTGTATAAACATGTGGTTACTATGAATTTTAATCTAAAACTAGATGAGGGATATAAATGATCCTAATATTGCTGTACTCACCTTGGTTAATAAAGCTGCACAAGTTCATTATCTTGTTTATTAATGAACAGTGCATGATGAAATTCTGTCTGCCTCCAATAAGTAGTTTGGTGATTCATGCCAATAATACCTAGTTTCCAATTGCAATTTTTCTTAGACTACTTCATAATTTGAGCATAACCTTTTGGCATAAATTTAACATAAATTCAATTATTTTTAAAGGCAAGCAAGAATGTACATTACTGAAGAATGTTTATGGATATGGTAGAGTTAAAAATCAGAATGTTTTTTATTTACACAGGCTTGATTAAACTTGCTAGAGAATTCCACTAATTTCATGTCACGATCTGTGAAAGAGGAAATAATTGAGCCTTCAATATTTATTGTATTCTGTTTTGGAATTTTCTAAGGCAGAACTTTGCCACATTTCAAGCCAGCTTTCGAGTATGTAGTCTTCAGATTATTACAGTTATGATTAAGGCTGGAAAGAATAAATTGACCATCTTCTAAATTACAGTATGCAATAATTAAGATGCTATATACAAAAAATGCCATTGAAATTGTGTGGGATAGACAACATGGAGTAAATTTATCTCCCTCCCCCTTCAGCTGTTTGATAGTGTTTAAGCTAGTGCCTCGCCTAGTATCTTTTCCACTGCGAACATGTAAGGAATTCATAGAGAAACCTTATTCCACATCTTGTAAGTGCACGTTTTATTCTTCACTCTTACTCCCTACCCAAATATGCCTTCCGAATTAATGTGAAAATTCTGTATCTTAGCTACTCTACAGAAATTTTAAAATATGAAATGGCAATCAGTCATAGCACCTTCATCTCCCACGTAAAACGAAACAAAATGTAGAGCCTGTTTTTTCTGCCCTGTATACATTTGTTTAAATTTAGTGGTATTAACCTGGGAAATAGAGGGAATTGTATCTTTGTGTGGCATTTAGCTGTGTATCTCCCATGCCCTGGTTTGGGATCCTCGTTCTGTATATACACAGGTACATTCCTGGGGTGATGTCTGGAAGACACTTGGAAAAGAAGAGAACCTTCTGAAACAGTGTTGGCTACAGTATAAGGAGAAAAATGTCAAGATGCAATGTAATGAAAATCCAGAATATAAAAAGCAGTTATTCAGTACCAGCAGTGGACATATTGTATCTACCTGCAGCTAGTAGCATTCCCCAAGGGGAGAGAAAATTGTGATAGGAGTGTCTGGCTGGCTGGACAGGAGAGGGAGAAGGGATAGGTGTGGGCTGAATGAGAGTGTGGGAGCATGGGATGTTGGGAGGGGTGGAAGGGATTGAAAGGAACTACCTTAGTGGCCAAATGAGGTTGACAGATGGCAAGAAGCAGGGTTGCAATACCAGGGACAGTCCTGGGATAAAACAACCTAAGGAGCCTCCATGTCCCCAACATTTTTTAACCCTTTTCTGGCAGGACCAGGGTTTTTTCCCCCTCTTGAATTACTTTGTTGGAAAACCTAATGGGACAGGAGATAAAACTTGATTGCTTTATCTAGCAGGCATGCAGTATTGTGGATGTTTAAGTAGGGTAGAATGTTGCCTTTTAACCCACAAGTGCTGGTCATTAAGTTGGGTTGGGTGTGAGGAGATCCATGGAGTCACAAAGCAATTCCTTGAAGGGTGTGTGTGACAGCTTCTCACAGGTACTGGCTATATCATATGGGATTTTATGGTACTTATTCACGTCATGATTTGATCAAAGATGGCATCTGTCTTCATAAGTCCCCTGAAGGGTAACTAGGACTTTCTGAAAAATAGTAGTCTCTCCATTTGGTTGCACCATTATTTCAAACGTTCTGTAGTGAAATAGTAAAAGTAGCCACATTGCTACTAGTATTAGTTTCAAAGGTAAATAGGAATACTGATTTTCAAACTTTCACTTAAGCTATCCAGGGATGTATTTTTATAGAAATGTTTTCCATCCTTATACATTGAAGAATGTTCCCATAGAAAAGGTTTGGTAACGCAAATATGTTTGCTCTACAGAAAAGCCGTCTCACACAGGATACATCACTATGAATGTAGTGATATTTTGAGAAGTGAAAAAGCTCAACAGCTTTCACAGTCACCTTTGAAAAATATTAGTATAAAGCACCACCCCAGCTAGACTATTTATATAACTGAAAATGAAATGTACCAGAGTGGTATAATTCTGCTTTGTGAATAAATAGGTGATATAGTATCATTTGTGTTGAAAAGAATGAAGCATTTAGCATGTTGATAATCTGACCCTGTAAATGTAAAGCAACTAGTTAATATTTGAGGAGTATGATGTAGCAGTAGGGCACGGCCGTTTACAGGCCTTATTTTGGCCTTTGAGGGAGGATTCACTAGGGCCAGGGCCTGAATAGGGTTTCCAGCTCCAGGCTAGGAAATTCTTGGAGCTTTTGTGAACTCTGAGGAGAGCAGTGTTTGGGGAGGGAAGAAGTCTCAGCTGGGTATAATGCCATAGTCCACTTTACAGAGCGACAAATTTCCCTTGCGTGGGGTTCAGTTGTAATTCTGGGAGATCGCCATGCCCCACCTGGAGGTTGGCAACCCTAGGCCTGGCACTCTGGATGACCTGATACCTCTGACTTCCATGACTCAACTAGGCCTGGCTGCTTGCTACTGTTCAACAGCAGCCACCCTATGAAAACCGCTTCAGAGCAGGGTCTGGGAAACCCAGGCTCAAACCCCCATTTTGCAGTGGAAGCCCACTGAGTGATTATGGATCAGTCACATATATTGTATTAATAAAAAGGAGAGACCAATATGAGCTGCTTTTGGTCCCCACTGTGGAGAAAGATTTGTTTTCCAAGGCAGAGACTGGTGGGGATGGAAAACTTAAGACAGGCAGATAAAGGTTGCCAGTTCCAGATTGGGGAAATTCATGGGGATTTGAGGGGTAGAACCTGGGAAGAGTGGGCTTTGAGGAGGGGAGGAGCCTCAAAAGGGTATAATGCCATACTCCACCCTACAAAGCACACATTTCCTCCAGGGGACCTGGCATTGCCAACCTCCAACAATTGACCTCCAGATGACAGGGATCAGTTCCCTTGGAGAAAATGGCTGCTTTTGAGGGTGGAGTGTATGGCATTATACCCTGATGTCACTTCCCTCCCCAAGCGTCACCCTCCTAAGGCTCCACCATGAAATCTCCAGGAATTTCCCAACCTGGAGCTGGCAAGCTTAAGGGGAACTGATCTCTGTAGTTAGATCCATTATGATTCCAGGAGAGCTGGGGTGGGGGGAGAAAGTGGCAAGCATGGAGAGTGAAAGAAAAGGGGTGACAGAAGGGAGAAAAAGACAGAAGGGGAAAGAAGCAAAGGTGGGGGGAACGGGTTGCTAATTCCACAAGTTTCCTGCAGGTCCCCACTTGTGAACTCATAAAACTAATTCCCTTCATCATGAATAGCCTTTCCATTAGTATGTTCAAGGTGGTTAAACATCAAACAATCCTCACCCTAGTTGTACTAAATCAATAGAAATGAGAACTGACTCTTCCTTTTTGTGAAGTTGCCACAACTGGCTTGCAAATTGTCCCTATCGATGCCAACAAATAGTAAAGGCAAGAAATACGCAGCCCCTCCCTTTGCTATGGACAGTCAGTCTTACCAGGCATATCTCCCTGTCATTTGGGGCGATTGTGCTGCTTATTAAGGAAATATTGAATATGAATCTGTAGCTCAGTCAAAAAAACAAAACAAAACCCAAGCTTTAACAGCCAGAAAGCATCTGCTGTAATTCGTCTTCAAATAAGCATGCAATGCTGTAGGTTCTAGAGCAGTTCTGATACTTGCACAAACAGGTCATCTTTGCATTTTGCACTCAGTGCTTTTAACCTTTCCCCATGCTTTTCCCCTATGAAAAAACAGGTACCCATATCTTTTCCTTCAACAAGGTAAAAGCAACTTTGAAGGGTAACAGGGAGGAGGCACAAGGAAAGGGTTAGAAAAAGTAGTTTCCCCTGGCACTGGCAGCCTCAGCAGCTACAATCCATGTAAAAGTCCTATGAAATTATAAGCCTTTTTTCTTTTTGTTTAGCCAGTAATTTTAGGAACTGGTCAGTCATGCAAAATAAAACAAGGAAAATGCACAAGGTTCTTCATTACAAAGTTTAATTTAAAAGAGATACAAATGCAGCTGTTTGATTTCAAGAGGCAGTGGTTGTGTTAAACTACACAGAACAGCTGAGCTTGATCAAGTCGTCATGAAAGTTAACCCACAGTGTAGAATTAGCCTACATTTTATAAACAAAATGTTCCTCCTTGGATGCTGTTTTAGATGGGAAACGTATTGTGTTGAGTGACATTGTTTACTTAGGATTTCCAGGTATAGATATAATTATTCATTTCTAAGAGCCGTATACAAGACTTCCCTAATGTTGGAGAGAGTGCCAGTTGATTCAAAGTGCTGGGATGCAGTCCAGTCCTACTAAGGTCTTTGCTCAGAGATTCCTGTGAAAATTCATATTCATAAGACACAGAATACCTTAATTTGCATTGCTAGTATAGTAATTTACTGGATGACAAACAATTTCATCAGGGTTATTGGATTCTTGGGGCAAAATTAGATGTGATGGTGTCCTCATGGCTGCCGCCGCCATTGTAAAGTCATTTAAAAACGATGCAAAGGCCCAGTCCTGATCAGGCTTGCAGCACAGTGAACTGTGCCCCCACCCCTGGCAGCTGTTTTGGCACATGAAAAGGCTCTGGGGGAACGTGAATGCCGCTCTGTGGGCCTGGTCACGATCTGACCCTTGCAGCATTTTTAAATGATTTTAAAATGGTGGCAGTGTCCTCGTAGCAGCCACGAGGGCACGGTCACGTCCAGATTGACTCTTACAGTGCATTCCTAAGGAGCTACTCCAGTCTAGGCCCAATGAAATGAATGGGCTTAGACTGGAGTATCTCTCTTTAGGAATGCACTGTTAGTCTACAAGTATTGAACCACTCCCCAATAGCTGAAGATTTACTAGTATTCTCCCTCCCCATACCCGAGATTTCAAGTCGGATTGATACCATAGAATCTACTTACTTTCATTATGCTCTTCTCATTGCTGGTGCCTGTATTGAACACTGCTGTTGGCTCATGTGTGTAACACACAGCAGAAAAAGCTCCCTTCTGAGCAATTTTGAACAGCATTGACAAAGAATGCAAAGAATGAGGCAAGATGGGGCCTACGATCTCCAAGCAAAATATATCTTTGTACTGCGAATGAACTTGTGTTTTCACATTTATGCTTCGAGCCTGCAAACAAAATGTTGAATATGGTGTAGAAGCTCAGAGATTTTAAAATCAGCCATCAGTCTTTGAAGAGTCAAAGGAGAGATGCAATGTGGGCAATTTCTACCTACAGAAAAACGTAAACTGGTATAGTATGGGAAAAGGAGGAAGAAAATGAACACCTGAAGCCCTAAGTACATTTCCTAGGTAGGAAAAGAAACAACCTACGAACCTGAAGGAAGGAGTATGCTGTAGCTGCAGGCCAGAGCTTTGATGCCCATTACAGAATGGAAAGCGGATGTATGGGCAAATCTATGCAAGAAAGGCTAAAGCATGATTCTATAAGGAACTGTCATAGTTACACAAGTAGACAGTTGTGGGAAATAAAATTTCTAAGCATACCCCATTCCAAATGTTAGTTTTTAAAATACCCAGTTAATTCCCGATAAGTAGAACTAAAACAACAAATTATAGGGATTGGTCAGCCCCCAGAAATGAATTAACTGAAACCAAATTAAAGCCAGGGTCAATAGAGAGGATTCCCCCCCCCCCTCAGGTCTGGGACTCGTGTAATAGAATACTGAGCATAAGGCAAAGATGGGGGTAGCTGTTTATACTGTATTTAGTTGAACGGAAGGTGACCTTGAATGTTAGATTCCCCCAATGTTACACCGTGTATGTGTGCTATCAAGCCACAGCTGACTTAAGGCATCCTGGTAGGGTTTTCAAGGCCAGAGAAGTTCAGAGGTGGTTTGCCATTGCTTGGCTCTGCATGGACTGAGAGAGTTCTAAGAAAACTCTGGCGGGCCCAAGGTCACCCAGCAGGCTTCATGTGAAGGAGTGGGGAATCAAACCTGGTTCTCCAGATTGGAGTCCGCTGCTCTTAACCACTACACTGGCTCTCATGTTACATACCTCCCCCAACTTTTTTACTGAACATAACTAACTTGTATGCAAGTGTAAGAAGACCATCTTTTTATGCATATATGGGGGTGGGAGGGGAACCTAATCTTGCATTGGACTAAATACAGTTGTTTTGTCTCGTATAAACATACTACCGTTATAGATAGGAGGTAAATGTGAGTCTTCAGATCACTAGCTTACTGCAGCATAGTAAAATCAAGAAGAGTCGCTTCTGCCAAAAGGTGGCTCCACTTAGTGGAGTGGAGCGGTAGGATACAGTCCATAGTAAATTAGATCAAATAGGAATGTAAACTTTAATGAGTATTATTAGATTCCAGTAGATAAACATTAATGAGTTGGATTCTATGAAAATGGAGCTTTTTTCCAACCAAAGAGGAATGTTCCACTGGAGGATCTAATACAATTTCTTTTCTCCCTGAAAGCTGACAGGATCAGGTATATGCAATGTTAAAAAAATATATATCACATGACTCTGCTTATTTACCTTGAGTGTCTGCATTGTTGCTCCTCTAAAAGCAATTGGAGACAGCAGCGTAGGAGGAATTCCAGCCTGAGGGCCTGCAGAAGCCACTAAACTTTTACAGTTCATCAAGAAGTTAAGTAAAGTGAAAGTGTTTGTTCCTTGCACTAGAACAACAGATTCAGGTTTGTGATCAAGGTGTACCCCTCTTCTTTCTTTACAGCTACAAAGATGTCAAGGAAATATTAATGGAAACGAAGTAGATATAACACCATCAAAACTCTACAAGGCAATCTCGAAATTTAATTTCATGTGCTATTACAGAGCAAAGGCCTGCTTAATATATCCCTGTGTTGAAAAGGCAAGCAAAATTCTTTAGTTTTAACCAAAACAAATCTGAAGATACAAATATAACTAAGGTTGTTGACTGTTAAGTACGAAACATGACATAGATATTATATGGCAGATGAATTATTTTTTGAAGCAAAGCTCTGAATAGGCATGTCACAAACTTTTATCCTGACAGCATTTCTCAACTGGTTGTCAGGATGCTGCCAGTAAATGTTACAGGCTAAATCTAAATGTCTTTTCCACCAGTACAAAGTGAGATGGCAATATCTGCTGATTTTTCCTCTCACTGCAGACCCAACCCCCTTTGCCCTCATTCTATTCCTGAGGGTCCCTGGTCCTATACGTACAGCGTTTTGAGGAACTCAGTAAGCTAGTGTAAGAGCCTCCACTAGCAGAAGTGCTTTCCTTCCGTAAAAATGTCCCCTGGCTACCTCAAGTGCACCACAACAAAGACTGTGATGGAAGTCCACACTGGCAAAGAACCTGCTTTTTCTACCAGGAAAGAATGAAGTACAAACTTTTCATATGATGCGGCATCTTGTGCATATTCTGGAGGCACAAAGCCAGGGGTACAAGAGAGAGTGTGTGCAATACACACATACTAATGCTGCCGAAAATTTGCAGAGATCCAACTAACACACATAATTTTCCCTTGCACTGCCATGCGGTAGGGGGCAGAATATGTACTTGCTGACCACATCAAGGGTTCTCTTGCCCACTGACCCTGGAAAGACCCCTCTCTTGTTGACAATGGCTGGGCAGTTTGCACATATGTGTATGAGCAAACACAAGAAGAAATCAAGCAGCAAGTAGAGGGAGAAAAGGAAGATAGGAAAATGGGATGTTGTGAATGGAGAAGGGAAGGAAGTGGAGGAAGGGATGGCTCAATTAATTCAGGACCAGGAAACAGAAGGAGCAAACTACATTTCTGCCCGCCCTCCTTGGCCCTGTAATTTTTTGAAGGTGCATATTCATTTCCTAATGAATTTAATAAATGATCATGGTACATGCAGTGCAGAATTACCACCAAGTTATAGTCCATAATATGAATTTGTCACTAACTTCTCATGCAATTAATTTTGGTTAAATGAACCACATCAGTAGCTATAAATTCCTGTTTAAAGGAAATGTCTTGCCTCAAAGAAGGATACAGTTTGATATTAATTGCGTCTGGTTGTTTAATTTTGTCTTGAACACCCATCTCTTCCAACCATGAAAATCCCTCTTCGTCATCGTCGCCACTACTTATCACTTGTTCCCTAAGCAATGAAAAACCACTGTAAGAATCAAACCAAAAAAGTGTTTTCCTAACAGACATTTCTGGAGAAATAAAATAACTACCTCAGGAAGAAAATTAAATGAATGGAAGAAAAAGAGGCCAAGAATATTTGCCTTATTCCCTGAGGTGGCACCAGAATTCCCTACCCATCAAATAGTTTACATTTCTGGAAATTTAAAGGTGCGTTTTGATGCCATTTCCACCTTTTGATACTCTAGTTATGCAAGTAAGCATGTTGTTAAGAGGATTTTATTAAGAGTTGAATGAGAAACTCAGATTTTAGTACTAGAATACAAAAAGAAAGGGTTGGATTCTATGAACTGTGAGCACAAGGTTGCTCACAGATTTTCTCCACCTGCCCTTTCCTCCAGTAGCCCCCTTGAGCTCTGAAAAGTTGATACGAGTCATGCAAACACAGTGAACCAAAAGTGATGGGGGAGCTGATGTTAAGAAGCGGAAACTGGGTGACATCACACCTCTATGCTCTTCTGGCTGCACCAGATGGGGGGGCAATGCCACCCCATTTTTCTTCACAAGATCCTGGATGCATTGCCTGCAGGGGCCTTGAAACGATGACCACCAGATCTTCAGAGGCTACTGGGGGAAAAGATCTACTTGTATTTCACCGGATCCAACACCTTGATAGCCAATTTTAGATTATTTTATTACTTACTCATCATTCTCCGCATCCTTGCCTATTGTCTCAGAATCACTAGTAAGTCCTGATTCTAAGTGGGATGCTGAAGAATTACATTTTCTTTTTTTAGTTTCTTGGAAAGGTAAATCAAATTCAATACCTGCAAAGGGAAGAACAAACGCTCAGTATATGTGTTCGCTACATGCTAGAGGGCTTAGTAAATCATGGAGACTTTATAAGATAGGTTTCTCATACCATCGTTTTTCATGGCTTCTCTTAAACCTCTGGTTGTGGGAGAAATTAATGCAGTGATCTTATCATTTCCACCAAGCCCTGCTGCACGGAACAGCACAGTAAACTGGTAAGTGCAAACGTAGAAATAGGGACATAGTCTGGCTCTCAGCAGATTATAAAGTGAGGTAAAACTGAGAGACCTGCAGGTTAAGGAACATCATACAGAACTGGTCAGCTTCATTTGGAAGCAACAAAACCCGGGTTATCTAATAGTTAAAACAAAACATACTGACACAAAGGCCGTAGCTGGTCATTACTTATACATCATCCAGTAAATGCTTGTGGCAATTTCAAAATCACAATTCATAAACCAGTCGCAACAGATAAATAGAAAAGCATTGAACTTTCTCTAGCTACAGATATTGCACTTTCAGAAGAAAATGTACTGTCCTATATAAATTACGTTTATCTTGAAGACCCAGGAACTCTGTCAACATACACCAGGTAAACTTGGAAAAAAAAGGAATGGCTCCGTGCTGTATAGTAGGTAAGGCAAACCAGAAAGAGCACGCAAGAACAATATGATATAAATATATTAAAGTGAAGTGAAAAGGTGAAATAAGCAAAAATACAAACAAAATGCACAAATATATACAACAAAAAATTCCCAGCCTAGACATTTCAAACAATCGTCAGAAACTGATATAACAAGTTCAAAGGTAAGTATTCAGATCACAGATCTCGAAAATGCTTGTTCTATATAATCTTGTATATCATATTGTTCTTGCGTGCTGTTTCTGGTTTGCCCTAACATACACCTGGTAGCACAGTGGTTGTACGGAAAGATGCAAAGCAATACAAAAAACTACCAGGAAGTAGTTAAATGGTATAGCATGGGCAACAGAGTTTGAACAGGAAAGCCACAGATTCCAATTTTTGCCTTAGCAATGAACTTGCCTGGGAGCTATAAGCAAGCCGCTATTTTCCTCAGCCCCATAACACCAATCTGCCTTACAGAAATGTTTTTATATGTTACATAAGTACATAAGAAATGTTACATAAGTACAACATACTACCAAAACTAGAGTAAGAGGGGAGCTTAACCTTTTCCACAACCTGCCATTATTATGCCCAAAAGTGCTCCTCTCCCAAGGCATGTTTCCTTTGCTGCTTGAATGTGCATTTTCATTTCAACTTACCATTCACTCATAAGAACTTGCTGCAGTGCTTCATCATGGGACCAAGGACTATATTTTCCTGCAACTTTTCTGTCTGCCCCAATACGAGGAAACAGCTGTAACCAAGGCAGGAATGGATGAAGCCAATATACAAGGCTTTGCTGAAAAGCACATCGTAGTTCTGTGGAGAGTTTTGGTTCCTAAGATTGCAACGTGTTAAGTTATACGCAGAAAGAGATTTACAAGAAGTTCAAAAACATTTACAGCAAATAATCACAATCAGAAGCAGGTATTATCTTAAAGGGAAGATGGGAACTATTTAATATGTGAATGTGTGCCTATCCTGTGACATTTCTTACACAGAATATGGAATACAATTTCAATCTTCAATGCCAAGCCTTTTTCATAGTCCAAAAGGTCTGTTGAATGATAAATCATATCTTATTGCACTCTTTGTAAGATTAAATGCTGATTTCTATACCATCTGGATGTCATTACAAGTCCAGCATCAATGGAAAGTGTCTATCAATCATTATCACATACCCATATCTACTATTTGTACACCCTATTCAGCTTTTCAGAGGTCAAAGGCCATCTACAGCGTGATTTTATCCATCGCTTAATATAAACTGTATCTTTAACTGGAGGTCTTGTATTTGGCTCCATTTTAAAAAATCAGTATACCATGCACATTTATGATAAGGCTCTGAACAATAGCCTATAGCCCTTTAAAGCTTATACATAACTCAAAAGTTGTAAGGAAACTTCTAAGACCAGCCCCCTTGGAGTTGAAAAAAACAAAGCAAGTTTTTCTATGCTATAATTCCTGTATACCCAGAACTCCATTGTTATAAAAGAATAAGATTGTTACACTTAGACTTAGCCATACCTCAAAAAGTAGCATAATGCCAATTTTTAAAACTTTGTTTTTGAACTGAAATAACACATTAGTCACAAAAACAATGAGCTACCATTTGTGTTTCACAGACTATTTCTTAAGGCAATGTTACAAAGAAAAAAAAGAGGGAGGGAAAAGATTTCACTAGCTTGTGACAGCAATATGTTATGTCTTAAGAAGCAGATTCAGGATCCTTTTTGTAAACTGATTATGTTTGCTATTATAGAAAAATGCAGAATACCTTGGTTAACATTCAGGGAGGCCCAGATCTCCAGGAAAATGTACTTACCTGGGAAACGAAGCAATAAACTCCTCAGATTTTAGGCTGAGATAAGTTTCTATATGGAGGATGCAGATGACCACTTGACCACTTGCCAGGAAGGGGCAAGACTGTTGGCTATTTGGATATCCTGAGTTGGGCTATAAAGATTTTGGGACATGCACCTTGATTAGACTGGCAAAAAGGTGGAGAGAGCTACACTCATAATAGGTTAAAATGAAACCCTCTCAGCTGGGACAGAGGTTGGAAGCTCTGGGTACCCTGTTACGAGGTGTAAAAGCCAAGGGCTAAGGAACAAGGGGAGCAAGTAGAGTGAAGTGTGTCTTGATGAGCCTCTACTTTGAAAATTCTAAGGAAGAGAATGCCAAGGTAACATCAGTAACTGTACAACATAGGCAGAGTTATGTTTTACTTCTTTTCTTAGTTGTGTAGCACCCCATAATGTTTTGATCTAGTTTTCAATTCCTTTGTGTTCCAGTTAATTGAGATTGTACTTTGGTAAATAAATATCTTTTCCCTTTAAAGATCTCAGGCTGTGGTCAAAGATCTCATTCAAGGCACCTGCACAGAATAGAAACTCTCCACTGGGATACAGACATTTAGCAGCCAAGGAGAAGCATGCCCATAAGCCCTATCTGTTCCTCAAGCCACAAGTAGAAAAAGGAAGGGCATAGCTTGAGTGGTTGTGGCCACCAAAGTAAGGAGAGTGAGTAGAAATAAGCTGGGGAAATAAGCAGGCCTCTCTCTCTCTCACACGTTTCCCTCTGCCTCTCTAGCAAAGACAGTGGGAAGAAAGGAAGAAGGGATCACTTTACAATGTTGTACCTAGCATAAACCATTTTGTGCTGCACCAAAATATACTGGGTCAAAGGAACAATGGCTGCTCTTCCACTGGAAAAAACACCATCAGTTATTCAAATCTGTGCCTGACACTAAGCAAGATTCACAAACTGCTCAGAAGGCAGAAAAGAGAAGTAAAGAAAAAGCACGGTCAGCATGGTCCTTATGTTAGCAAAGGTGTTGATTAGAGGATACACCAGGTGTAGAAGCCAGGATGAGACCTGGTATTCTATTTTTATTCAGTTATCATGATCAATCACTGATGGTAATGTTGCAAAACAGAGTTTTAGATCGCCCATTCCATATTGACTATTTTTCTTAGGTACTTATCCTTAGCATGATAGTCTGATATTTGGAAGGAATCCATGGTAGGGCCAAGTTCTTTCTGTAAGTATTATCTTGCTCAATAAATAACTCTAAACACAGAGAGGCAAAGAACCAGGAAATGTGTCTGGCTGTTCTTATTTACAACAAAAAAATGGATTTATGACACAAATTGCACAACTACCCTTTGTTTCTTTCCATCTCAAGTTAGATGTGATCTCAGTCTTTACAATCCACAGTAAAAGAATAAGTTACCTGAATACTTTGGGGTAAATGTACTGATGTTGCTCTACAATGCTGGACAAATCCTTGAGATTCTTCTTGTGCTTTTAAATGATCTGCCCATGCAAATGAATGGGAAGATTTGAAGAGCAGACGAGTTTTAATGCTCCAGTCTGCAGGAAATTCATAACTTGGCGAAGAAACTCCAGTAGGGGAAGTGGTCTGATGTGGGTCCTTGCAAAACACAAATATTTAAAGTCACAACAAAGCAGCTGCTTTATTAATGCCATCAGTTAAATATTTAGAACTTATCAGCATGAAACACAGGGTAGACATATATCCACAGCAATGATCATCTGCATTAGCTTTTAATCAGTTTGAAATCTGGAAAGAGGAAGACTTGTTTCACAGGACTAGCTTGCTAAAACAGCAGGGAGAAGGAAGGCTGCTGCTTAAAGAAAAAGTAGGAGACCTTATTCAGTACTGGACAGGTCGAGCATCCACTATTAAAAGAAAAAATGGACCATAAAAAAAGAAAAGAAAATATTATTGAAATAGCACAGCATTACTGTGGCAAAACACATATTTTTTTAAAAAACAGGTTTGTATCAATGTTCTTAGGGATAAATTATTCACTGTATTTATTCTCCTTCCTTTTACTGCTACCCAATGAGCATGATCCCCTTAACCCTGTCTCTTATTTAGTTCCCAGCAAGTCTCTGCCAATGCTCCAGAAAGTCACAAGTATCAACAGTTTACCCAGCAGAATCCCCAGAAAAGTTACACATTGGGCAAATTCTGATCTCATGCTTTGACACAGAGTACTAGATCCAGTTGGAACCATATATGCATTCTTAGACATGCAGAGCTGTCCCATGAATGCAGCTCTCTGCTAGTAACATGCCTTGCATATGAGAAGATGACTCCTGCACATACAGCAGAATGTGGCTAAGATAAACTTCATGAGATTAAACTTCAAATATCCACAGACATCTAGCAGTTGCAGTGATTCTTACACCGATTAAAGCTGGAGCTGATGTTTCATAAAACTCTTCTTTCCCAATGGGCTTGTCTTCCTGAAGACCACTGAAGAACTAGGGAAAAAAAACATAAAGTGCACCTGTCATTATATGAGCATGCCTGTCCTTATTCTGCTACAGTCACTGGGACTACTTAACACAGTTGAGCATTTGATTATTTACTAGACCTGTATCTGTTGAAATGGTTTAATTAATTAAAAGAGGTCCAATCCAGCTAAAGTTGAGCACCTAGAAAAGTTTTCTGTGAAGGAAAAAACTCAATAGGCGATATAGAATGAATACACTAAATAACTCAATAACGATTTGAATTCAATATACATTATAGCAGATTTCCTTTTTGCATCTGTAAGGTGAAGCTGCACAAATGCTTTATGCTACTGGCAAAAATGTTTTCCATTTTTTATAATTACCAAATGACTGTTAGAAGTCCTTTTTCTCCAAGTCTCAACTTTAGTACTGAGATAAAACTCAAATGCCAGGTTTATAGATGGTGGCTTAAATTGTTACCATGCCTCCCCTCCCTTTTGATATAACTCAAGGCGTTTTCAATTATGGTTAAGTGATACCAACAAATGCCCCTCTCGTAGGGGAAAAATGGCAGGACGAAAACTGCACCGGGGGGGGGGGGGGCGCTTATTTCTGAGTTTTGAGAAATTGTTATGGGGAAAATGTGCATCTACAGAGCAGCAAATCCAAGGCGAAACCCCCTGTGTGTTTTTGCCTGTATAGTTTTCTGGATTCTGAAGTGTAAGGATGTGCCACTGCCAACCAAGATCAGGTTAATTCGTGCCATCGTATTCCCTAATACTATGTATGGGTGTGAAAGCTGGACATTGAAGAAAGCTGATAGGAAGAAAGTAGATTCCTTTGAAATGTGGTGTTGGAGGAGAGGGTTACGGATACCCTGGACTGCCAAAAAAACCCATTCAGTGGGTTTTAGATCAAATCAAGCCTGAAGTGACCCTAGAAGCTAAAATGACTAAACAGAGGCTGTCGTATTTTGGTCATGTCATGAGAAGACAAGAGTCACTGGAAAAGACAGTCATGCTAGGAAAAGTGGAAGGCAGCAGAAAAAGAGAGACCGAACAAGAGAAGGATGGACTCAATAAAGAAAGCCACGGCCTGTACTGTGAAAATCATTTTTTAACGGGACCATTTAAAGGATACTCTTTGATCTAATCCCTTATCTATACTTTGTATTAATTTTTATATTAGGTATTGATTTAATAATGTTGGCTACGACAAGAACAGGTTAATTAAAATAATATTGGGATTAGTTCCGTCAGCAAAAGTGTATACAATTTAATTTTAGATGGAAGAGGGAGAGGGGGAAGTCACTTGATTGTTAAAGTAGAGATATTACTTGTTTTTCTTTTTATTATTACTATTATATTGTTTCTGTTGATATAGTAAATGAAGAAAAATAAAAAAAAATATGAGTTGGACCCAAGAGCACTGCCACGCGGCATGCCTATTGAGACAGGGTCGAAATCATGTCATTCCATACTGAAAAACGTGCCTGTCCCAGAGGCAGAGGCTCCTGGCAAATATAATTTTTGTCATAATATTGTCGAAGGCTTTCACGGTCAGAGTTCATCGGTTCTTGTAGGTTATCCGGGTTGTGTGACTGTGGTCTTGGTATTTTCTTTCCTGACGTTTCGCCAGCAGCTGTGGCAGGCATCTTCAGAGGAGTAACACTGAAGGACAGCGTCTCTCAGTGTCAAGTGTGTAGGAAGAGTAATATATAGTCAGAAAGGGGTTGGGTTTGAGCTGAATCATTGTCCTGCAAAAAGTATCCAAGGTAATGTGCTAATCACTGTCCTGTAAGTATCAAGATAATGTGCTAAGGAGGGTGTGGTATGTTAAACGGGACAATGATTAGCACATTACCTTGGATACTTTTTGCAGGACAATGATTCAGCTCAAACCCAACCCCTCTCAGACTCTTCCTGCACACTTGACACTGAGAGACGCCGTCCTTCAGTGTGACTCCTCTGAAGATGCCTGCCTCAGCTGCTGGCGAAACGTCAGGGAAGAAAATACCAAGACCACGCTCACACAGCCCGGATAACCTACAAGAAGCAATAATTTTTGTCGTCTTAAATAATAATAATAATAAAGGAAGCCACGGCCCTCCGTTTGCAAGACCTGAGCAAGGCTGTCAAAAAGAGAGGACACTTTGGGGGCCTTTCATTCATAGGGCCGCCATGAGTCGGACTCACACACACCGTTTTCTGGAGCCCCCCCCCCCCCCCGTCACGGAGAGGCCGCCTTACCTCTTCCCCGGAGCCGTCGGCCGCGGGCCCCTTCTCCGCTCCTCCCAGCGCCGGAGAGAGGCGCGGGCCGGGCCCTGGCGGGGGAGGCGGGCGGGCGGTGGGGTCCCCCAGGCCGCAGAAGGGGTTGCGCCGCCCGCGGGCGCCGGGGAAGGGCCGGGGGCGGAGAGCGGCGTCGGCGCCTGGCGGGCGGCCGGGAGCGGGCGGCGCGGCCTGGCCGGAGGGGGAGGCCGGCTCGCCCCTCCGGAGCCTTTTCCGCCTCAGGCGCAACGTCTGGGGGGGCTTCTTGAAGCCGGGCGAGTAGCCGGGGACCACGGAGCCCATGATGGTGGCGATGGCGGCGGCGGCGGCGCGGGAGAGCAGCGCAAGGAGAGAGGCCTCTCGGCAGCCGGAGCCTCGGGAACGAATTTGGCGCGCAGAGGCGAAGGCGCCTCCCTCCTCTTTCCCTCAGGCGGGCGGGCCCCACGACCAATCAACGACAACGACCAGGCGGGCGCGGGAGAAGCGCGAGGAGGAGAGGCCGACGGGGATTGGCTGAACGAATTTGGCGCGTAGAGGCGAAGGCTCCTCCCTCCCTCCCTCAGGCGGGCGGGCCCAACGACCACGCCCACCCAACGACCAGGCGGGCGCGGGAGAAGCGCGAGGACAGGCCGGCGGGGGTTGGCTGGCCAGCCAATCCCCGCCGGCCTCTCCTCCTCGCGCTTCTCCCGCGCCCGCCTGGTCGTTGGGTGGGCGTGTGTGTGTGTGTGTGTGTGTGTGTGTGTGTACAGGGTGCTTTCACACAGCCCAAATAACGCACTTTCAATGCATTTTGAAGGTGGTTCACAGTGGGTAGCCGTGATGGTCTGCCTGCAGTAGTAGAAAAGGGCCAGAGTCCAGTAGCAACTCAAAGACTAACAAAAATATTTCCTGGCAGGCAGGGTGTGAGCTTTCGTGAGCCTCAGCTCACTTCTTCAGATACAGCTAGATGGATTAAAGACAGATGGATTCACATTCTTTTTCTCTTTTTTTGAATTTTTTTAAAATTATTTTCTTCATTTAATATATCAACATATAAATCAACCTGTTACTACAAATGGATAAAGGTAAGAAAAATCTATTAATAATAGTAATTTAAACTTAAAATGACTTCCCCCTCACTCTCTTCTATCTAAAAATAAATGATATATACTTTTGCTAACAATTAATCCCCATATTGTTTAATTAATGTATACGTATTTTATCTTGGTTCTAATTTGTTAATTTAGTACCTTAATATAACCATAGTACACACCTTAACGTGGTGAGGGGGTTTGTGTGTGTCAGGGAAGCTGAGAGCAATACCGTAAGGGGTCTAGACTCTATCAAGAGACTAAACTCCTAGCAGAGTCACTCAAGACGGAATGGTCACAGCTGAGGCACCAGACGAAGATGCATCCACCCCCTTAAGGGATCAATGGCCACATCCGCAGAGAACAGGCAGTTCCAATGGGGATGGGGGCAGAGGAATCCCTGAAGGTTAGCTACTGGGTAGCAGCAGTAGTGGAAGGTGACACTGGCGGAAGATCTTTCATAGACAACGGCAGTGCCACTATGGCTAACCCTGGTTAGTACTGCGCAGAAGAAGGCACTAGTAAACCACTTCTGACCAACCTTTACCTTGAAAACCCTATGATGAGACAATCCAAAATGAAAAAAGATATAGTGCTGGAAGATGGGACCCCCAGGTCGGATGGCACTCAATCTGCTACTGGGGTAGAGCAGAGGACAAGTACGAGTAGTGCTGTTCTTAATGATGCGATTGGACTAAAGCCGAAAGGACGTTCAGTGGTTGACATGAATAGATGCAAAAGGAAAGTCCGAAGCTGTTCGACGCATATAATAGGAACATGGAATGTGAGGAGCATGAATCAGGGTAAGCTTGATATTGTTAAACAAGAAATGGAACGTATGGACATTTCAGTCCTGGGAGTAAGTGAATTAAAGTGGACTGGATTAGGACATTTTCAATCAGAAAATTACAAAGTGTTTTATTCAGGGAATGACAAAAAGAGAAGAAACGGAGTTGCTTTAATAGTGAGGCACGATGTAGCAAAGGCAGTCAGGAGCTATAATGCAAAGTCTGACCGAATAATATCAATCAGACTTCAGGGAAAGCCTATCAACATAAGTATCATTCAAGTTTATGCCCCAACTACAGATGCTGATGAGGAAGAAATTGAAAGTTTTTATGCCAGTGTTCAGGAAGAAATTGATCAGACTCCTAAACAAGATATGCTGATAATCATAGGTGATTGGAACGCAAAAGTAGGAAACAAAGCAGAATCAAATGTTGGCAGATTTGGGCTAGGAGCACGGAATGAAGCAGGAGAACACCTCGTAGAATTCTGTGAAGAGAACAATCTGTTCATTGCAAACACATGTTTCAGGCAACCAAATAGACGATTGTATACATGGACATCACCAGATGACCAGTATAGAAATCAAATAGATTATATAATTGGAAGCAGAAGATGGAGAAACTCTATTTCCTCGGCCAAAACAAGACCAGGAGCCGACTGCGGTACAGATCATGAATTGTTAATATCGAAAATCCAGAAAAAGAGGCTCTTTGTCAGGCTGCTATCTCGGTTTCGTTATTGCCTCTGTCTCTGTGCTGTATTGTCTGCTCCCCAAGGTCACATACCTAGGCCTGGGAATTCAGCTCCTGGGAAACTGTATTCATGCGTGTAATCTCCCGCCTTTCCCGCCTTATAATATCTCCCAGCTAGTGAGCCTTTCATAGCTGTCATTTTATTCGTTTGCGCTGTATGCCTATTTGATCAGTAAAAGCCATCTGTTTGGACTCTATATGACTTTGTGGTGATTTCTGGTTCTGTGGGCCAAGGGCTGACATTATGACAGCTATCTCTCCCCTTCATCTTCACCGTTCTCCTAGCCAGGCTGGAGCCCAGGGGGGTTCGCCTGCCACTTGGATGGGAGCTGTGCAGCTCTCCAGGTGATCTACTACCCTGGAGTCCTTCACAGAGGACCCTACTCTGTTACAAGACCTAATCGCTGAACTTTTCCGGACGACCCAAGAGGTTTGCCGCTTGAGGGGACTGGTACAGACGCAGTGGCAATCTCTTACAGGACGTCTCTGGATGTTAACATCGGAGGATACTGATGCTCGTTTAGATCTTCAGGACTTGGATCAATTACTGGACGATGCCCGATTGGCGACTGAGGATTTACAAATATTAACTGGACTTTTGAATAATCTTATTTCTCGACAAACTCTTTCTACCATGGCGGGAGCCCCGCCGGAGGGTTTTTCCCTGATCCCGGATGCGGCCAGCTGCCAGGCTGAGGCCAAGCGAGTCGCTATTAGCACTGCTCTTCTCCTTGTGGAATGTACAAAGGACACCCCGGTAGCCACCTTGGCTCAAGTTTTGACCCCGACGTTTGGAGCCGAGGCGTCCGCACTGGCGGTTCGAGTGCAACCTCTGCTGGGCGGGGAACCTGATCCCATACTCTTGCTCCTCGAGACAGAACTTTTACCGCGCATTACGGCAGAGGCTGCCTTAAGACTTGAGAACGCCAAAGTTCTTGCGGATCAGCAAGCTGCCGAAGCGGCTAGGGTCGCAAGAGAGAGAGAGGCGGCGGAAGCAGCCAGGGCGGCTGCAGCAAGGATTAGGAATCAGGCGAACGTGGACACGCGCCCCAAGGACTATGTACTGGGACTATCAGGTCTAACTTTTTCCCCGGCGTTTGTTCCGTCGCGTGCGACCCAACGCGCACGTCGTTTGACTGACCGACGTCGAGACTCAGATGAGTCTGAAGACGAGGATTTATATGGGGATAGCTCTCAATGGGCCACGAGCTTCCGAACCAGTAAGCCTCATCTTACTGGTGGCCCAAGTGAGGAGGTTCATCTTTTACGAGCCCAGAATCGGGAGCTCTCCGACCGTGTTGATCAACTCCAGGAAGTAATGGAACTTATGCTTCAAGAAAACCGGCAATTGCAACAAACCCTGATAGCTCAGACACAGCCCGTTCCGATACCGGGTCAAGGGATACCCGCACAACCACCCGCTAATGTGCCTGCTCCACCCTTACCTCCTGGAGCTCCTGTTGCTCCTCCGCCCGGACCACCCGTGCAACCACCTCCTAATGTGCCTGCTCCGCCCGTGCCTCCTGGAGCTCCTGTTGCTCCTCCGCCCGGACCACCCGTGCAACCGGGTCAACCCGCGCCCGGCCCTTGGAAGCAGCTCAAATTGAGGACTACGTATGACGGATCTCTTGAGACTTTGCCTTGTTTCTTGCATCAAGTGGACAGTTATATGCGAGAACAAGGTCAATTTTTCCCAACGGAAGATAGCCGGGTGCGGTACGTAGCTTCCCTCCTGACAGGCAAAGCGGCTGACTGGATGGTTCTCCAGTTTGACACCCGCTCTCGTGCGATTCGTTCCCTTAACAACTTCATGACTGCCCTGAGAAGGAGGTTTGAGGACCCCTTCCTGGGGGAAAGAGCCAAAACGGAACTCTTACAATTAAAACAAGGCTCTGCTACAGTTCGGGAATTTGCCGATGAATTTCAGCGACTGGCAAGTAAAATTGTAGGTTGGCCCGAGACCACCCTAATCCATCATTTCAGGGAAGCCTTGCATCCTGACATTCTGAACTGGTCTTACATGCGGGGCGATCCCGATACCCTTGAAGGCTGGATCTTATTAGCCGAGGAAGTGGAAAGCCGCCGCCGCTTTATTTCTCTCGTCCGTCAAAAGCACAAGGAGAAGGGCACCCAAAAGCCTCAACCCAAGGCACCACTGCTAGTCCCACGAAATCCCCCACGTCCGCTCCAGGAACGTGAAGCCCGATTTCAGAGGGGTGCCTGTCTTACATGCGGAGAAATGGGCCACTTTGCAGCCGTTTGCCCACGCCGCCAGGAATTATTTCGTCCCAGCACGACAACCCGCGCCCGAGGTCGTCCACCACGCAGAGGCACCGCGGCCACCCGCAGCGCAGCTCCGGGAAGGTCCACACCCTCTGCACTCCATGCCGGGGACCCAACCTCCCTACCCGCTTCCAACGACCCCGCCGGGTCTCGGATTACAAGTGCCCCATTGGGGGACAGCTCTCCCTCTTCGGATGAGGACAACCCTTGGATTTCTCCAGCCTTAAACCTGGAATCTCCCCTCGACTTGTCAAAAAACGGCTCCGGTCTGTGGTGAATGGAGCATCTCCACAGACCTCTCAGGATCTTCCTAGCAAACCGAATGCTCCTACCAAAATCAAAGAAGTGGACTCCACCGTCTACGTGGATGCAGTTTTACAACAACTTAACGGAGGTCCACAAATCCCCGTCAAAGCACTAATTGACTCCGGTTGCTGTCGCACTCTCCTAAGCGAAGCCACGTTTGCTGCACTCAGAGCCGACTCCGAAGCTTTACCCGCCCCCGTCCAATTTGCTCAAATGGACGGGAGCCATTTCAAGGGGGGTCCAGTTGATCACCGCACCGTAGGGGTGGCAATGGGAATTGGTTCCCACTGGGAACAAATAGACTTCACTATAGCCCCTATCCGATTTGAAGTGGTCTTGGGAATTAACTGGATTAAAGGACATAGTCCCAGTATTGATTGGGAAACAAACACTATCTCTTTCGCTAGTCCCACCTGCGACCAGCATCGGCAAAACTTTGCTCTGCCATTTCCGCCCGTTCCAGCATTAACCTCTACTGCCCCAGTACCACCGACTCTACCCGCTGTATACCGGGACTTTGAAGATGTCTTCGACCTTAAGGAATGTGATGCCTTACCCCCCCACCGGGCCTCAGACTGTGCGATTGAAGTAGTAAAGGACTGCACATTAACCAAAAGTAAGATTTACCCTATGAGCGCTTCCGAGCGCACTGTCCTCCGGGACTTTTTGGACAAAAACCTCGCCAGAGGGTTCATTCGCCCTTCGAATGCCCCAAACTCGGCCCCCGCGTTTTTCGTCCGGAAAAAAGAGGGCGACCTTCGCCTGTGCATTGACTTCAGAAAGCTCAATGCGGTTACCCAAACCATCGCCTACCCTATCCCATTAATATCGGATATTTTGGGACAATTACAGGAAGGTCGTGTGTTCTCTAAATTAGACTTGGTGGAAGCCTACTACCGAGTCCGTATCCGCGAAGGAGATGAACACCTCACTGCCTTCTCTAGCTGTTTCGGAATGTATGAATTCCTTGTGATGCCATTCGGATTAAAAGGGGCCCCGGGGGTCTTCATGCAACTCATCAATGAAATCCTACATGACCTTCTATATCGTGGGGTGGTAGTCTACTTAGATGACATTCTCATTTATTCGAAAACAATGGACGAGCATGTGACTCTGGTCAGGGAAGTTCTACAACGCCTGCGTAACCATCAACTGTTCGCTAAACTAGCTAAGTGTGAATTTCACCAAAGCAAACTCACGTTTTTGGGATACATCATCTCCCACCAAGGTCTCCGCATGGACCCCGCCAAAGTCCAAGCCGTCCTCGATTGGACTCCCCCCGCCAACCGTAAGCAAGTACAGCAATTTCTGGGATTTGCAAACTTCTATCGGGGATTCATCCCTAACTTCGCCCAAGTGGCTCTACCCATTACGGACCTGCTGAAAACTAAGGGAAAAGTAAGCTCGGCTGCCTTGCCCTCCGCAAAAATCCTATGGACTGAGCAATGCCAAGCCGCCTTTCTGGCCCTCAAACGCCTCTTCACTTCGGAGCCGGTGCTACGGCACCCAGACCCAAATCAAATGTTCATTGTGCAAGTCGATGCTTCCGATGTAGCCATGGGAGGGGCTCTCCTCCAGCAAGGACCGGACGGTCTTCTTCACCCTTGCGCTTACTTTTCAAAAAAATTTGCGCACGCTCAATTAAACTGGCCCATCTGGGAGAAAGAGGCCTCTGCAGTTCATCATGCACTGACTTTGTGGCGGCAATTCTTAGAAGGGTCTAAAGTACCCTTTGAAGTTTGGACCGATCACAAAAATCTAGCTGCCCTCACGGGGTCCCATAAGCTATCGGCGAAACAACAACGGTGGGCGGAATTCTTTGCTCAGTTCCGTTTCACTCTGAAGCACGTCCCTGGGAAGCAGAACGTTCTCGCGGATGCCCTCTCCCGTTTACCACAATATCCGGTGAAACTCGAAAGACCCACCAACTCTCTGTTCACCCCTATGCAACGTGGGGCCCTACCTATGCTGGCTGTGCAGACCCGATCCCAGCATCAGTGCACCTTCCCTGACTCGCAAGCTCCGCCAGTCCAACCGGCTGCCCAGCCGCCACCGCAACAGACTAGAGTTACCGCCCCTCCTGCCCCTCCGACCGCTCAGCCGCCTGCAGTCTGCGCGCCGCCGCACGTAAGCACTAGCCCTATAACTGTTTCTCAGACCTCCATGACCGATAAGGGGGCTCCCTCCAAAATCCCCATTTCCGAATCCTTTTTAACTGTCCTTCGGGACCAGTGCCTTTTAGAACGTTCCGCTCATACCCTACCTCCTGGTGTTTTGGAACAAGGGGGGTCCTGGTACAAAGACTCAAAATTGTATGTACCCAAAACTCTCCGGAAGGACGTTTTACATTTAGCTCATGGAGCCAAAACAGCTGGGCACTTTGGGTTTCTGAAGACCCTTCACTTATTGCGCAGACAGTTCTGGTGGGGGGGAATGCGTTCCGACATTGACTCCTTCATCCGCAGCTGTCCCGTTTGTGCCGCTGCGAAACGATCGCAGGGCAAACCCCCTGGACTGCTACAACCTCTTGAAACACCCAACAGACCTTGGGAAGTGATTGCTATGGACTTCATGACTGATCTCCCTCTCAGTGGGGGTAAAACTGTGTTGTGGGTTGTTACTGATTTGTTTTCTAAGCAAATACATTTGATTCCATGCGCAGGGATCCCCTCTGCTCAGAAACTGGCCCGCCTCTTCGTGACGCATATCTTTCGTTTACATTCGTTTCCGCGTAAAATAATTTGTGACCGCGGAAGTGGTTTCGTTTCTAAGTTTTGGAAAGCTTTCCTCAAGTTGGTGGGGGTGGAACAGGGATTGTCTAGTGCATACCATCCTCAAACTGATGGTCAAACTGAACGTGTCAATGCTGTACTTGAATGTTATTTGCGTTGTTATGTTAACTACCACCAGGATAACTGGGTGGAACTGTTGCCTTTAGCAGAATATGCCTACAATAATGCCATGCATCAATCCACAGGTTTTAGCCCGTTTTTTGCTGTGTATGGACAAGATTTCAGTCCCATCGCTCCTCCAGATGATGTAGAGGGGGAGGGGAACCCTGACATTGCCTCCTGGGCACACGCCCTCCGTACCACTTGGCCCTGGCTCGTTAGCAATCTCGACCGGGCCAAACGTAAATACAAAGCGCAAGCTGACAAACATCGCTCCCCCGGGGGTGATCTGCAAGTAGGCGCTTTGGTTTACCTTTCCACCAAAAATCTCCGTTCAACCCAACCGTGCCATAAGCTCAGCGCCAAATTCATTGGCCCTTTCCCCATTACTCGGGTCATAAACCCTGTCACAGTGGAACTGGCTCTCCCCAAATCCTTGAGGCGTGTGCATCCTGTTTTCCACATAAGCCTCCTCAAACCCCATGTTGCTTCTCCACGGTGGCATCCGGACCCGCCGCCTGCGCAACCCATCATGGTGGGGGGGGAAGAACACTTCGAAGTCTCCAAGATTCTTGACTCCCGTATTCACCATGGCAATCTGCAATATCTAATTCGTTGGAAACATTTCCCCCCTGCCTATGACGAATGGGTGCGCGCACGGGATGTCTCCGCCCCCGACCTCGTCGACGCCTTTCACATTGCTTACCCGGACAGGCCAGCCCCCTTGCGGACTGGGAGGGGGCCTTGAGGGGAGCAGAATGTCAGGCTGCTATCTCGGTTTCGTTATTGCCTCTGTCTCTGTGCTGTATTGTCTGCTCCCCAAGGTCACATACCTAGGCCTGGGAATTCAGCTCCTGGGAAACTGTATTCATGCGTGTAATCTCCCGCCTTTCCCGCCTTATAATATCTCCCAGCTAGTGAGCCTTTCATAGCTGTCATTTTATTCGTTTGCGCTGTATGCCTATTTGATCAGTAAAAGCCATCTGTTTGGACTCTATATGACTTTGTGGTGATTTCTGGTTCTGTGGGCCAAGGGCTGACACTCTTCCCCTGAGCCACAGCCCCTCCTCATGAGGCTGCCTTATCCTGAACCAGCCCATTGGTGCATCAGTACTTAGAGTTCCTTTACTCCCATTGTCATCCAATGGTCCAACTGCTTCCCTAGCTGGTTTCCTACTCCTAATATACTTAAAGAATTTCTTATTGTTTGTTTTGATGTGTTTAGCAATATGCCCCTCAAAATCTTTTTTTGCATCTCTAATTATCTGCTTGTTTGGGCAAGCAGATAATTATCGCCTCGTTTGGGCAAACCTTCCAGTCTCTGAAGGAAGACTTTTTTTCTCTAATTGCTTCCTTCACCTTACCCATTAGCCATGGTGGTGACCTTTTGGACTTATTACTACCTTTCCTGACCTGCGGTATACAAGCTAGCTGAGCCTCTAGTAATGTGGACTTGAGTAACCCCCAAGCCTTTTCAAGAGATTTAACCCTCCTAACTGTTCCTTTCAACTTCCTCTTTACCAGTTTTCTCATTTTAGAGAAGTTCCCTCTTTTAAAGGCAAAGGTAATTGTGTGAGATCTCCCAGTCACTTTCCCACTTGCATATAAATTAAATTTGATGCCATTGTGATCACTATTGCCAACTGGCTCAACTACATCCACATCCCGCACTAAATCACTGGCAGCACCACAGAGTATTAAATCCAGGATCGCCTCCCCTCTGGTTGGGTCTATGACCAACTGTTCGAGGGCACAGTCATTTAGGATGTCTAAAAATTTTATCTCTTTGGCTTGACTGGAGCATACATTTATCCAATCAATATGAGGGAAGTTGAAGTCTCCCATTATTACTACTTCATTACCTTTACATGCTTCCCTAATTTCAGTTTTAGAAGTTTTAGATTAAGAAAACTGAGTTTTTTCGCCCAATTATTACATAATTTGAAAACTGGCTCTGGCTACAAAATTTAAAGACGGTGTAACAGCTGCAATGGGCGTTCAGTAAATAAAAGTAGTGCAAAATACAGTGGGATGTGTAAAAAACCTTTGAGAACACTATTTTAGAAATAATGCTTTTATTAGTTCTTTCTCAGCCACAATGCATCCAGAGCAGCACGGAATGGGCATTTTATGTGCATTTATTTGGCAGAAAAAATAGGATATGTCAGAGGCACAGAAGAACAATATCCTAGAAATAAGAGTATGGGACAGTAAATTTCATCTACCCCTTCCCAACCAAAATTTATTTTCAACCAAAAATACATTACAGTGTCAGGTTTTAAGGCAGCAAAACCAACCAACCAGATACATGTATCATATACCGCACACCTAGGTATTAGTGATGCGCCAAGCTACAAAAGCCCCACAGAATAAATCTATGTTCTACTATCCATCCAGTGGAGTCCACTAGTCTGTGGAATGGACACTTCTGTATGATCCATGCCAGGGCCACCATCTTTTTTGAGCCTGCGGGTACATTTGGAATTCTAACACAGCATGATGGGCACAGCAACAAAATGGCTGCCTCAAATTGCTTCTGCAAGAGGAAGAGCCAGCCACAAAATGTTTGCCACATCTTAACTTCAGTAACACAGGGTAGATCTTTGTGCTGTGGTGGAAGCTGCCGCCGAATCTGCACGACCAATTAAATTTCCAATAATCAATCAGAAGCCTTGCTTGGCAAAGCCCTACCTGGCCACACCCACTTCTTAAAAAAAAAAAACTTGGCAGGTGCCAGAAAAGGTGTAGGCAGGCTGCATGGCATCTATGGGCACCACATTGGGGACCCCTGATCTATGCCCGCCAAATTCACAAAACATTTACCCTCTTAAATACTTTCTGTCAAATACACCTTTATTGTTCATTTCCGTCTGTGTCTTTGTCAAATACCTATGAAAAAACTATACTTACATCACAAATAGTTACAGCCTTGGTCTAGCAGATTCCCAAATAAAGAATCTTTAGGGAGCACATAGCTTACACACTGCCAATCCTTTAATCAAAGCTTGTGTCCCCTTTTTTACTTTGATTGGGGGTTGTTGGGGTTTAAAGAGAGGCCATTCTCCAGTCCAGCAGTCAGTTGCCTCAGAGTCCACTCCAGAGTGTCCCTCCCTTAGGCCCCCCACAATTGCCTACACACCTGACAATTTAATTGGTTTGCACAGAACAGTCTGTCCACTTGTAACTTCATGGAGTGTACACTGAATTTTGAAGGTGGTTCAGCATCAAGGAGAGTTACATGAAAAAGATAACAGTGCATGGAACTATAGCTCATTGGTAGAGTATCTGCTTTGCATGAAGAAAGTCCCCGGTTGAATCCGTGGCATCTCCAGTTAAAAGAATTTAGTAGGTGACGAAAAACCTTTGACAACCTGCCAGTCAGAGTAGACACTACTGATCTTGATAGACCAACAGCCTGATTCAGTACAAGACAGCTTTAGACACATATGTAGTTTTTCCAACTACCTGAGCATCATTTACTTTCCTTAATGGCTTCTCGCTCTCTCCCTGGCATGAGGCAGACTAACTAGCCTTGGCCATCTTGGTCTCATCTGAGCTGTGAGCGTGGTGCCAGGGAGAGAGCAAGAAGGCAGCAAGAGAAGTAAAGGGCACTTAGGTTCAGCACTGCAAGGGAGAGACAAACCTACCTGTTCAGAGATATTTTGATAATAATCTTTTAAAATTAATAGTTATATTATTGGATTTGTGTGTTGGGCGGGGTGGCACACAGGACATGCAGTAGTCACGTGGATCTTTTGGTTGATGGTAATTGCAAATGGTGTAAGTACCAATGTGTTAGTGGAATACCAGATGTCATACAGCAGTTGCTTACACAGAACTGAATCCCACTCCTTTGAGTAGGCCTTCCATGTTTATTTTTCAGCCTATGTGACAGTGAAGCAAAATTGTAGTGAACATTAAAAAGGATTTTAAGTTTGAGTTATGAATGTTATCCTGAGTTAGTCTTATATTAAAACTCTTAGACAGTAATAGTATCACGGGAGAATCAGAAAGACACGGCAAAACCACAATGAAAATCAAGCCAGTTTAAGAAAGCGCTTCTGGATGTTCTTGCCAACATGAACAGTTTTCCAGTTACGCCTTTTCTCAGTTTTAATAGGATTTATCACCTCTTGGCTTCATCCAATATACTATGTATAAGTCCCAGTAAAAGTACTACCAAATATAAAAAGATCTACAACAAAAACAAACATTGCCTCTTCAAGACAAAGATTTTACTTCAGGGATGGAAAGGAAGAGAGAAGATTAACAGTGCATTCCTAAGTAGAGTTACTCTAGTCTAAGCCCATTCATTTCAGTGGGCTTAGGCTAGAGTAACTCTCCTTAGGAATGAACTGTAAGACTCAATTTGTATTTTAGATTTGGCTACAGGCAAAATAAACAAGCTCTGATCAAATATTCACATTTCTCCCCAAGATTTACATTTACAAAGAATCTTAAAATAGCTGCATCATTAGCTAAAGATTTATTTATTCAATGATTATGATTTTATACACATACACTATACAAAAGCACATAATGTTACACCTCACACAGCCTTAGAAGCTAGTAATTTGTGTTTTACAGCTGGACAACTTGTCTTTTTCTTGCTTGATTCTTCTGAACCATTTCCATAGAAACTTTAGCTTCATACAATGGGATTGGTTCATCCAAACGAGGCCTAAAAGACAACAATCAGAAGTGTATATAATGTGTGCTCAGATGGGGGGGGGGGGAAACACATTTCAGGAAAATTGCAACAGACTTTACTTTTTAGTAGTGCAAACCTTACTGCTTAAGGAAAATAGATGTGTTATAGTTTGGTGAGGCTCCCTGGAACCACACAGAGAAACTCAGCAAACAGAAAGCAGATGTTCAATGTATCACATGCATTTTTACTTTTAAAGATGACCCTTTGTGTAGCCTTTGAGAATAAAAACGTTCAACTCTTGCATCCATCTGCATTCTCAAACACAATGGAAGTAATAATTTAGAGGTCAGGTAGGCTACATGCTAACCATTAGCAGAATATTAATTATTGGTAAGAACTACCATTAGAAACTTATTCACACCAGGACACAAGGCTCACACTACTTTTACAGTGCATTCCTGAGAGGAATGCCTGTGCCGGGCTTAGGAGGCAACGCGGCTGCGCTACCTCCAAAGTAGGGCCGAAACCTCCTCTCAGCACCTAAAATCAGTGCAACCCTTGTAGGGTTGCATGGGAGATCTCGCCAAAAATAAGGGGCATTCCCGGGCCAAAAGGGTTTTGGAGGCTGCCTAAAGGTGGCCCTGCCCCCAACCTGGTGCCATAACACCCCAGGAACACCTCCCAGATTGCCATAACACCCCGGGAATGCCTCCCAGGACGCCGGCGCAGCCTTTGACAGCATTCAGACGCCGCCAGAAGGCCCTGTCGGCGTCCTGGGCCAGCGCTGCTGTGGCAGCACCCTGCAACCGGCGTCCGGGCCTTCCTGCTGGTGTTTGGGCCACTAACGCCGGCATTAGCTGCCTGGATGCTGGTGAGGGGGTCCGGACACAGGCGCAGTGCCTTCCTGACTTCCTAAGGGCTTTCGCCCTTAGATCTCAGGAATGCGCTGTTATTCAACCATACTTCACTGTCAGATCTCAGCACCTCATCGCGTTTTTTGCATAGGGAACTTCACTCCAGACGTAGTCGCGAGTTTAAAGTTTTATTAAGAAAGCCAGCGAGTTCAGCAAGTCATAGAAACTTAAGGCTAGAATACAGACATGGGGAAATACTGGTACATTTATAGGGTACATACAATGGGGTTGATTATGTTCAGGGTACAATACAAAAGGAGCGGCAGAGTTGTCTTGATAGTTCAGATACAGGGAGACAATATGGAAGTAAACTACTGGTAACTACTTAAGAAAACGCATACAAGAATTTAACGCGTGCAATAGCTAGACGATCTCCAGGGCTCCCAGGCATTGTTCTGCGGGACCTGGTATCATACTAGCGATTATTCGGGTGGGTCTCCATTGTGGTGCAGATGCCGGGGGGGAAGGGCAGAGGCAGAAAGCCAGAAAGCCTTAGCTGACATTTCGCCTCCCCAAAGACCCCTCCCCCGGATCTCTCGGTTTGGTGGGGTAATTACGGTGGAATTCAGCTATCAGGGTGGGGGCGTTCACGTGCACAGCGGACACCCATTCATCATGGCTAGAGTTCAGATGTTTCCAGTGTACGAGGTATTCCAGCTGATTCCTTTGTATCCTGGAATCTAATACCTTGGAGATTTTGAAGTGCTGTTCCCCTTGAACCATAATTGGGGTTGCTGCCGCGGGTTCGGCGAGCCAATCGGGGGCTGGCAAAAAGGGTTTCAACAGACTCACGTGGAATATTGGGTGTACCCCCTGTAAGGTTTTCGGGAGGTCCAACTCTACGGTGACCTCATTTATATTCGGGAGATTGGGAACGGGCCCACATACGTTTGACACAATTTCTGACAAGGGCATAAGGACCTGAGATTTTTTGTAGATACACCTTTTCCTCGACCCTAAGGTCCCATTGGGGCGCCTCTGTGTTTATCCGCTTGCGCCTTGTACTTTTCCTTCGCCTGCTCCAAATGCTTCACTAACCAGGGCCAAGAATTCCTTACTGTGTTAGCCCACACTGATACTTCCGGGGGATCCCCTCCCGGCGGGGGAGGGACAGCTCCCAAGGGATCGAATTCCATACCGTAAACTGCCTTGAAGGGGCTCAAGCCTGCAGCTGAGTGTACTGAATTGTAAGAATACTCAGCCAGCGGTAGCAGGTCGACCCAATTGTCCTGGTGGTAATTTATGAAACAACGCAAGTAACATTCCACCACTGCGTTAACCCTTTCCGTCTGACCATCAGTCTGCGGGTGATAGGCTAACGATAAACCCTGTTGCACCCCTACCAGTCCTAAGAATGCTTTCCAAAATTTAGAGACGAACACGGACCCCCTGTCGCTCACGATCTTCAGAGGAAAACTGTGTCGTTGGAAGATCTGGTGTACAGACGAGCCAATTTGTGGGCTGAGGGCATTCCCTCGCACAGTATGAGGTGAACTTGCTTTGAAAAAAGGTCTGTGACCATCCAAAGAACCGTCCTCCCTAGGGGGAAGGCCAGTAATGAAATCCATCCCGATCACCCACCAGGGTGCCTCCGGAGTCTCCAGGGGCTTTAACAAACCGGGAGACTTCCCCATCAGGCGTTTACTCGTAGCACACGTTGGGCAAGACTTTATAAAACCATCGATGTCCTGGCACATCCCCGGCCACCAGAAACGACGTCTCACCAGGTGTAGAGTCTTTACAAACCCGAAATCCCCCCCGTCTTTGAGCTGTGGCTCCATTTCAACACTTCTTGCCGCAGTTTCTGGGGGACATAAGTCTTCTCCTTCAGGGCATCGTCGTCGTCCTCCACCTGGGGAGGGAGGGACTTATTCCTTCGTTCCTCCTGAAGGGCTTCCCCCACTTGGACGGTCTCGGGAAGATCCCCTGGGACTGCCAGGGACCGGGGACAGAGTCAGCCCTCTCCTGTGATGAGTCTGGGACTGGCTCCAGAGCCGCTGCACGGGCTTGGGCTCTGGTCAGGACCCCTGCGCTTGCCCCTTCCGGGTCCAAGCCCAGGTGTTCCGGGGTAAAGAGGGACCCCACCGGCCGCTCGACCTTACAGTCGTATTGCGGCATCCGGGACAGCCCGTCAGCCAGGCTATTCTCCCTCCCCGGGACGTGCCTAATTGTGAAATGGAACTTGGAGAAGTCCGCCCAGCAGAGCTGTTTGGCCGACAGCTTCCTCTGCCCCAAGATAGCCTCCAGATTCCGGTGATCCATCCAGACCTTGAACGGCTCAGCCGCCCCCTCTAGGAACTGGCACCAGATCGTGAGGGCATGCTTAATCGCCATGGCCTCCTTCTCTCCAATTGGCCAATTAAGCTCGGGACCGGAGAATTTTTTAGAAAAATATGCGCAGGGTCTGAGCACCCCCTGAGCATCCCCCTGAAGAAGCGCGCCCCCCATGGCCTTATCTGAGGCATCCACCTGAAGGGTGAATGGGCGCGAACAGTCAGGCTGGGCCAGAATGGGTTCGGAGGTAAAATGGCTTTTCAGTAACTCAAACGCTGCCTGACAGCGGTCGTCCCAAGGCACCTGATAGTGAGCAGCAGTAGCCGCCTGCCCCTTTCCTTTAGTTTTAAGAAGGTCCGTGATGGGCAGGGCAACCTTGGCAAAGTCTGGGATAAAATTGCGGTAAAAATTAGCGGATCCCAAGAATTGCTGGACTTGTTTGCGAGTCCTGGGGGGTTCCCACTCATGGACCGCCTGAACCTTCACGGAGTCCATGACCAAACCGTTGGGGGACACAACATACCCAAGACAATTGGTCCTGATTGAACGCACACTTAGAAAGCTTGGCATACAAATGGTGTTCTCGCAAGCGGCGCAAAACCTCCCGTACCAACTCCCGGTGTTCGGCCGGGTCCCTGGAGTAGATCAGGATATCAAGATAAACTATCACCCCTTTAAACAGTAGATCATGTAAGATTTAATTGATTAGTTGCATAAAGCACGACGGAGCTCCAGACAACCCGAATGGCATGACCATAAATCCGAACAACCCATAACAACATGAAAAGGCTGTCTTCGCCTCATCCCCCTCCTTTATCCGGACCCGGTAATAAGCTTCCAAGTCAAGTTTAGAGAATATCCTGCCCTCCTGGAGTTAACTTAGAAGGTCAGGGATGAGGGGAATAGGGTCAGCATTAGTTTCAGTAACAGCATTAAGCCCCCTATAGTCCACACACAATCTGAGGTCCGAGGTTCCCTTCTTCTTTACAAAGAAGCAGGGCGACGAAAACGCAGCCTTGGACAACCGTATGAATCCCCGGGCCAAGTTCTTATCGAGGAACTCCCGTAGTACAGTCTTCTCTTGGGGGCTCATGGGGTAGACCCGGGCTTTGAATGGCTTAATGTCCTTAGTTAATTCAATAGCACAGTCCGTCGTGCGGTGAGGGGGTAGAAAATCACAGTCCTTCCCCTCAAATACGTCTCCAAAATCTCTATATTCAGGAGGCAGGGTTGTGGGCTCGGCCGCAGCGGCATCCCCATCTCCCCCAGGCATGTCTTCCCTGCCATGCCGTTCGCACTGGGGGGACCCGAACACCACCCGGCATTGCACCCAGTCGATGGTAGGATTGTGCCCCGCCAGCCAGTTACTACCAAGAACCACCGGGTAAGAGATCCGAGGAGCCACCGTAAAGCGGATCTATTCCCAGTGTTCCCCCATCCCCAACAACACCAGGCGGGAATGTAAATGGACGGGGGGCCCCTGTAGGTCACTGCCATCCATTTGGCGGAAATGCAAAGGGTGGTCTAGTTCCTGAGTCCCAACCTGCAGGCGGTTTACCACCTCCTGGTCTATCAAAGTCCGGGAGCACCCAGAGTCCAACATCGCCACGACCGCAACGGGATCCCCTCCCCGGGGGTTCCGCAACACAACAGGCAGCAGGAGGGTGTCTCCCTGGTCACTCACCCAGTTCGGAACCGGATTGGTGTTATCAAAGGTAGCCTTCTGTGCCAGTTCTTTCATAGAAAGCCCTCCTCATTTTTTGCCGGCAACGAGTCCCTGGAACAGTAGCGATGGCCGTGGTCATAAGGAGCAGGCACCGGGTCTGCGTGCAGAGCAGCCGTCCTGCGCCGGGTGATCGTCCCCTCCGCTCCCCTCTGGTCCGGTATCCAGGTAGGGGTAGACCCAAGTCCTCGGGTTACTCTGTTAGCGGACGAATCCGTCGATCTGCTGGAACGTTTTGCCATGAAGTGGCCCATCTTGCCGCAGTTTAGACAGGCTCCCTCCTTAAAGTGGCGCGCCCTCTCCTCAGAGAGTCCACCCCGGTTCCTGCCGTCTCGGCGAGGTTCCGCTGCCGTGATCCCCTTGAAAGGACCTCGGGAGGGCTCTTTTGCTGGGCGATCTTTGGAGAACTGGAGCGTCTGTTTGCGGGTTTCTACCTGGGCCGCCAGTCTGATCCAGTCGGTGATCGTCTTCGGGTCCCCTAGGGTTAAACAGCCGTCCAGCACTTCCCACCACAGCCCTTCGTGGAAGTGTTGGACCTTGGTGGCTTCACTCCACTCCCGGATCCTGCAGGACAGAGACTGGAACTCCTGGGCATACTCCATGACAGAGCGGGCCCCCTGCTTCAGCCTCCACATGGCAATCTTGGCCCTTTCTCCCCTATGAGGGTCTTCAAAACAGCGTTGCAAGGCCGACATAAATGCATCCAAAGACTTTAGGATCCCGGGTTTGGTCTCCGTTGCCATCACCGCCCATTCCACCGCCTCCTTTTCCAACAAGCTGATCACATACCAGACCCGGGCTTCTTCCGAAGGGAAAGTTTCTCCTTGATCTTTCATGAAGCCGGACAACTGGAGTACGAAGTGGGACAGCTGGGCGCCGGACCCGTCGAAAGACACCTTCAGGTCCCGGGCTGCAGGTCGCCTTGGTGGGATGGGTGGGGGTGTCTCTGTGCCGACGGGTGGTTTGAGATCTCTCACCGCCCCCAATACTGCCGTCATGTCCCTCTGTAGAGCTCTCAGCTGCGCCTGGAGGTCCCGGTTCTGGAGAGTCAGCACTTGGTTCTGGTCTCGCAGCAAGGCTACTTCTTCCCTGGTACTGAGGGCTGGGGTAACCGAGGCGTGGATGGTCGAGGGGTCGTTCCAGCGGTCGATCGTAAACCATTCCCGGCTCCGCTCCTCTCCCTCTCCGTACATGGCGGTGAGCGGTCCTCGGTAAAAACAGCCACGGTCTGGGTCTGTCGCTGACCGTCGGTCGACCCTCCCGAGCGCACCATCGGTTCCGGTCCTGCATCGTAGCTCGGCGTGCGTCGGCAAGGAGGTCCACGCCGGCCCCCCGGGGAAATTGGCGAACTCGGACGGGCGTCGTCCCAGAGTTGCCTCTCCCTGGTTCCCTCCATCGAGGTGAGTTGCTCCCTGCCAGTAACTCTGGTGGAGGTCCTCATCCACGAGGAATGGATTAGTGGATCAAGCGGACATCCTATTCTAAATCTAAACTAGTACCAAAAAAAAGTGATTCTAGCCTACTGTCAGACCTCAGCACCTTGTCGCGTTTCTTGCATAGGGAACTTCACTCCAGACGTAGTTGCGAGTTTAAAGTTTTAAGAAAGCCACCAGTTTTACTGTTAGTGGGAACAAGAGAACTGCTGGCCCAATTAGGAACACAACACAGTTTGACATTCTAGCCACTATGCTGGCCCTCTTGAGCCCTGGCAGAGATGTCCATAGGAATTTTTTCCAGTGCTTTATTTTTCTGTGGAAAAATTTCCATTTCTAAAGATTCATTGTTTCATAAAATTAATAATAATGAATTAATGTTATTGCCAATACACTATTAGGCAAGCGTGGTTATTTCAAAGTTGTAATTGTTCTTCCAGTGAAGACAAAAGCACAAACACATATAAGAATCAAAATTTAAAAGTTATGAATTAATACAATTGCTGTGCAGGCCAAATCAAAATCAAACCTAAAATTCTTATTTATGTGTCTCGTCTCACATGGTGGAAGGGACACTGTAATCATCAGTCTCATATTGACTTAGTAGCTAATGCAAATGCTGATGTGCCCCAGTATGAGGCTGTGCAACATTTGTCCTAATTTTCCCTCCCCCCTTCAATGTTTCAGGATAAAATAAACCACTAATGGTTCTGCCCCCTTTATGGTTTAAAGAACCCTTGGGAAATCAATTAATTAGGATGTGAAGGCTATTTTAACCCAATCCTCCCTTCCCCCCCCCCAAGACTCTGCCCACTTTTACCTTCAAAGTGGGCAGAGTCTTTAAAGGCTGACAACAATTTTGGGCTGGTGTTAGCGGACAATTAGAACAGTATGCACCATCCCCAATTTCATTTCCCTAATGACAGGCACTCAGCTCTGTGTATTAGGAGGAGGAACGTGGGAGCCTGCAACCAACCATTGGGAAGAAGATAAATTCATGCTTTTGAGTTCTGACAGCAGCTCACATCTCCCCCACTAGGATACTATACACCAAGGGTGCATAACAAACAGCATCACCAGGTACTAGCAGGGTTGCACCTCCACTTCAGCCACCCCCACTCCCTTAATAAAGGAGCAGGAGCAAAATGGGGGTGGGGGTGGTGCACATGCTGCGATACAAATGTGCTCCTGCCTGGCAACCCTAGGTTCCAGCCCATAACATCATCAGGCTTAGACCCAATATGTCAAGGTTTGAAATTTCAGGCTTTGGCAACACTTAGGGCTTAGCTGTATCATCAGACAGGGTGACAGATAACACTGCAAATTTCAGGCTCATGCAGTTTAAATTTGCCTTGGGTTTGTACAGGGAAGGAAGAGGAGGCTAACTGTTCAATCTACTCTTGGGTTTCACTATTTGAAACATGGCTCCCTACTTTGTTATCATTTTAAAGGAAAAAATATGTCTTGTATATGTCCTATATATCATCTTCTCTGGTGCTGTTTCATTGGCACATTTGCTCTGACATGTTCGCAGCTCTGTGCAGGAGGCAGGTCAGGAACCATGTCTATGGAGTTCAGCAATGCCAGCTGACTTATGAAACTGGCGTTGGGGCTGCTGGTCACACCACACATGCTGGTGATCCACCATGTGATGTAAACTCTTGTTGCTGTAAGCTGTCAGGCTTGAGCAGATCAATTATATTTCCAGCTGTTTCCTCCCCTTTAACTGACTCAAATGTTTCCAACCTTCTCCGGGTATGTACACTCCACATCGGGCTATTTGCCCCTCCCCCCCCCAAATAATTTTCTGGTTAACTGAGAAGTTCCTGAGTACACAGAAACGTCTGTATGGCTTGTGGGTGCCTAATTTTGTTGGTTTTGTGATTGGCATAAAGTATCCCTTTTACTTTTGAATATAGTAATGATGATCAAGGCTGGGACCCAAAGAGCAGCTTAGGTTCATCTAGAGCAGAGGTGTCAAACATAAGGTCTGGGGGCCCGATTTGGCCCCCTTAGAGCTCTTATCCGGCCTGTGAGCCAGCCAAGATAGCCATCCCCCACTCTCAATCTGGGCTGGTGAGGCATGGACCAGCCCTACCACATGACATTTATGTCATATCCGGCCCTCATAACAATGGAGTTCAACATCCCTGATCTAGAGGATTTACCATTTCAGTTGGATTTTTGCCTTTTTTCTTTTCTTACCTACCATGCAGGGAGCACCTGCTTTAAAAACAACAACAGAAGTTGTTGTGAGTCCTCTAGGGCTCACAACAACTAATTTCATGGTTCTTTGGATCCTGGTCAATAGCTGCAACTATGTATCATATGTGTGCATTACAGAAATACCCATGAATTTTAGTGATGTGGAGCGGCACAAAGAGTAAGCATTATTTATGTTGCAGCTTGTGGAGATCTATTTCATTGCAGAAATGTGTCATACCTAAAAACACCACTCGATAACTTCTCCATTATATCTTCCAGAATGCGTATATAAGAAGATTGTCAAGGAAAACAACCCATCTGTGAGCAGGTCTTCAACTTGCATGTATGCTAGTACTCTCAAAATTACAGCTCTTTTATAAGATGTATTTGGTCATACATAAGAAACAATTATTTTAAAGTAACAGCAATGTGTTTTGTATCAAATACAATCATGTAACTCATATCTCATGAGAGCCTTACTCCTTTACCCATCAGTAACATGCCCATCAATGTGATAGGCAGCATTTACTTTCTCCTCTAGAAATCAATGGAAGCCATTTGGCTTGTCTGGAAGAAAGTAAGTGCTGTATTGAGGGAGATAGAGTAGAAAGCAAAAACTCCCCCCCCCCCAGTCTTCCTGATGCTAATGATGCCACTTGTCTGGCACAGGAGGCCAAGATAATCTATGCATCAATTTTGTTTCATAACATTTCAATAGAGTTGATGTCTAGTTCAAGGATAAGCATGGTTTGTCATGCATGAGGATTCTTTAGTGCAGCAATTCTTAATACACTTCAAGACCATGACTCTAAGAGCCTCTTTGTAAATGAGGCAATAAAGTTGAATACATGTTATCAGTCTGGGATTTCACTAAGTTGGCTGAGGACTGGAAAGTGGCAAACGCAATACCGGTTGTTTAAAAGGGATCCAAAAGGGACCCAGGAAATTACTGGCCTCTTAGCTTAACATCTATTTTGGGTAAATTAGTAGAAACTATTATTAAAGGCAGAATTACTAAGCAGATTGTAGAACAATACCTGCTGAGAGACAAACAGCATGGCTTCTGCAAAGGGAAGCTCCTGACTCACCAAACTTTTGGAGTTCTCTGAGAAACTGGATAAAGAGAAAAACATTTCTCCCTGTCCCATAATACTAGAACTCAGGGGCACCCAATGAAGTTGATGAGGCATAAATTTGGGATGAACAGAAGAAAGTACTTCTTTACTCAACAAATAATTATACTGTGGAATTTACTGTCAGTAGATACAGTCATGGCCACTAGCGTACTTTTAAAAGGGACTCAGACAGATTAATGGGGATAGGTCCATCAATGGTTACTAGCCATGACTAAGAGGAATCCCCACATCTAGAGAAAGTAAATCTCTGAATACCAGTGCTGGGAGGCAACGTCAGGGGATGTAGGCCTCTATGCTGTTTGTTGTCCCTCCAAGGGAAATTGGTTGGCTACTTTGTGGTCTCATCCAGCAGGACACCCTTTACGTTTTTAATAGGGTCTTAATAAAAGACAATTATGCCAATATCAACCACACTGAAACAGAATATTAAAAACACTTTATATAAAGGATATTAATTAATTAATAAGCAAACTTCCCATAACCCCCTGCCGTTCTTGGCAATATATTTAACTTGGCAATATATTTAATTGTACAGTTTGGTGGGTGGTATGGGAAACTGTCCTTGCTTCAGTAGTCTTTTGATTTAGATTATTACTGTCCTGGTCCATCTTACTGAAATGCAAAGAATGATTCAGCAGGATTTGTGGCCTGCGGTGCGGTGCAATAACAGGTAAGAGTCCTTCAAATCACAGCTTTGTATTAGACTAGAATGCAGCCATATAAGAAAATGCACAATAACACTGAAAATACTTTTCTGTATGTTTGCATACTTGTCGTACATATAGATATGGTACATCTTGATGTAAAATAAAAATGTGATTGAATGCTCTCATAAAAGCACTGTCCTAGTAATGACTTACTTGGTTATACATTGTACTAATTAAAATTGCTGCAGTTAAATTTAAACAGAGTCAAGCACATTAAGCCCATCACTAGGTTGGGGTAAAAAAATGTATAAAACCAAACAATGAGGAAAAGTCTGTAAAGTATCTCTCTTTATAAGCTGTGCTTAATTTCTACAATGAAACATACTGGGACCCAGGCTAGCTTGAAAGTCACGTTCTCTGTTCTGCATGCTCAACATATTAGTTGTGTGTGAGCTGACTAAAGTACATGAAACAGAGACATTTAAAATATCCTCAACATTTATCTATTTGTTTAGATCACTTCTATCTGGCCTTATTTCTCAGGTTCAAGGTAGCTATTTTTCACATTTCCTGTAATGTTTTAATCAAAATATTAATTTTTCAGTGTAATATGGTAAGTCTCCCAGTATATAATGAATTAAAAAGGTAAGCTGTATAAAGTACTATTAGAACGACAACAATGTAAGCTTGTTCAAATGTAGCCTGCCCATTCTCTTTACCATGTTTAAGAGGCCAAGAATGGGCTGTATGATCATAGTTAAGATTTGTACTGGTTTTAACCATAATTAACACTACTGCTCCCAATCTTGTTACTATAATAAAGAGATAGGAACTTCTGCACCAAACCCATTTAAGAAAATACTGACATGTTCTGATGATAGTATGTCAATATATGTAAATTTTGTTACCACTCTGTTCAGGTAAATTATTCATCAATTGGATGATCATTCCAACAGAATCTTAGAAAGGATATAAAGATACTTTCCTTGTTTCATACTTGACAGATTCCATACTTCTTCATTCAGGAAAGAGACTGTAGCACCTTTGAGGAAAAGGCAACGACTATCTGGAGGATCCAACTTAAAAACAAAAAAATAAAACTAGTTGATTACATTACCCAAAATAATATAAACAAAGCACATGTGGATGACTGACATAAATTTCCTGCTAACAGGTGATTGGATACATATATTAAATTTGTTTATTGTTTTTAGTAAATTTATGATCTGCCAAGCATTGAACTAGTCATTATTATGCACCAAGAATACTTACTATTCAATGCTGCAACAATGGATTCATGCTACAGTAGCAATTTCAAATGAAGTGTCCCTTGTTATTATACGTGCGTCCATATACTGCTGTCAAGTCACAGCCAACTTATGGCGATCCCTTATGGGGTTTTCAAGGCAAGAGACTAGCAGAGGTAGTTTGCCAGTGCCATCCTCTGCATAGCAACTCTGGTATTCCTGAGTGGTCTCCCATCCAAATACTAACCAGGGCTGACCCTGCTTTGTTTCCGAGATCTGATGAGATCCAGCTATACCATGCTGCCTTCCCTCCCATCCTTGTTATTATACAGAATGCTTATTTATTTAGTCCGCTAAGCTCATGCTAAATAGTGTTGCAAAGGTTAGTTGACTGGTTGTTAGGAATTTCCTTCTGAAAATCATGACTAGAAGTACAGTGCAGCATTAAGGTGGCAGCATGTTTCTTGTTTTTTGTTTGCTTGAAAGCTACTGAATCGATTTGCCCTTGCAGTAGCCCCTATCCTATCTTCTCTAAGAAATATCGTGCACAGAGACTAACTGAAAATACTACTTGATATGGACTGGAAACCTCCATGTTCAAAGGCAAGACATGGTGTTAAAGGAACTGGACCATAAGCTGGGGTGTGGAGAGGAACACACCATCAATGATGTTTTACAGATGCTTCCTTTTATGCTGAACCTCACTTTCCAGGCTGAATCCCACTATCCATTCTCACAAGAATTGGGAGCTTTCTTAAGTTCCCCTCCCATGATGCAGCGCCTTCTGACTCTGGGAAAGTTGATTCCCAGGCTCACAAGACCTGTGTGGCTTGATAGCTATGCAGGTTGAGTGGATGTAGTGGGGAGGAGGTGAAGTTGCTCTTTGTGAGCTGACAGAATAGGAAGGAGTGGACAATTTCACCCCTGCCTCACTACAGCCCCCTGACAATTGTGGCTGTTGGTCCACAAGGGTCCTATAACCAGGTCAATCAGCTTTCATAGGCTTCGAAGGGGCTGCTGGGGCAAAGGGAATGTGAGAAAGCTCTGTAACCATCAATGACTGGCACTGAAATTAAAGGATCCAACTCACCAATAACTGCTTTTCTACAATTCTCCATCTTGTGCCCTGACTGCATCTCTTTCATGACATCCTCTCGCAACCTTCCTCTTCCCATCTGCATAAGCACATCTACTGTTGCTTCTCCTCTTCTTTTCCTGATCTGCTGTATCACCTTCCCTACTTCATATGGCTGCTTCTGTACTTGAAGACCTACTTTTTATGACCCCCTGTCCTTTACTCCCTATTTCATACTTTTCATGCACTGACAATCCCGTACTATCTCCCAGTACACCTTCCTTTATCCACGTAATGCAAAAAGTACAAGATGATGAGACACTATTAGTAGTAAGTTTGAGGCCAACATTTAGCAATGACTGTACAGAATAATAATCCATTCTTACTTGAAGATTTTCTTCTGTAGTAACCCAATGGCCTCCAATGCTCAGCAGTGTAATGATATCATGTTTGTGTGGTAGCAATTGTTGTGAAGTTGTTTCATTTTCCTTACTGTATAATCTCACTGAAAAAAGAAACAAATTTCCTAACAAATTTCCTAAGAAAATAAGCATGGCATTTAAGAGTTTCACGACTTCTTTTTAACATATTCAGGATTCACCTATGTTTATCCTATATCAATATCTGACACTGACTTTCATTTTTGCTCTGTGGTATTTCAACTGAAAATTATGCTGTGAAGATTAGTTTCCTAGCTTACCTCACTGACTGCTGGTGATTCATGGCTAGTGACAACATTTGGCCAAGTTGGGCAGCCCAGGACCCAGCATGATCCCCAGTTTAGCTTCACCACTGTTCTCCTCATGCTCATGGATGTCAGGGAATACAGATTAAGATTTGCAGAAATGATGCAAGTAGCACTCTCTTGCTGGGGGCAAGGGGAGAAGGATCAGTCACTTGGATGCACCTCCCCCTGCAAAAGCACGCCACTTACATCATGTTGATTCCAGTGTGATCCCTAATTCACCCTTCTCTCTTAGTATTCTGGAAAGAAGCAATGAGAATGGATCAAGGCCTGCAGAAGTGAGCAAATGGCATAACCTTGATAGAGGAATGGCAAGACTTCTGCTCAGGAACTACTGCAAATGTCTAACATGGACAGGAGCCAGGTGAAAAAATCTGTACAAATGGAGCTAGCCTCAGCTATAATTTAAGATTCTACAAATCCAGAGGAACCCCCAGACTTGCAGGGGCGGGGAAATCAGTTTATTTTAAAAACTGTAGGGAACCTCCCCCAAAATACAGGTAGAGAACACTGAACTTGGACAGAATTTTAAAGTGTCCAAGCAACCCAAAATGGCACGTGACATTGTAGCAGTGGAGATAGCCAACAGCACCATGAGGAGGAGGAGGTAAAAGGTGGGAATCTCAGTGTAGTACTCTCTCCTGAGTGTCCCATTCCTGAACTCTGTTAGATCTGCCAAACTTCTAGCACATTCCTTTCTGGTCTGCTGTTCTCTGGAACAGTGTCTCATAGGAGGCCAGGTAGATTTTCATATTGGTACAGTTCTGGAGGCACACTTGGGGCCCAAACTACACAATACATTTGGCCACGAGTTAGGTCAGGGTTCCCCTGTCCTGACTCCCCCACATGGCAGCTGCGGGGGACTTACCCAAACATTTTAGGGCCCAATTCAGATAAGAACAACAGAGCCAGCGAATGAGGGGCTTCGACCTACCCCGTCACACCATTTCCCCCAAGCAGAAATGCATTCGGGGGCACTTCTGCCCTGTTGCTGGGCCTGCATCTGAAGTATTTAGCAATGCCACCACGGACCTGTTTTGGTTCATGAAAACAGTGTGATGGGGGAAGGTCAGAGCCCCTCCTGCCCTGGTGCTTCTATCCCATTCAGGCCCCGCAGTGCTTGGGTACGTTCCCCACAGCTGCCGTTTGGCTGCAGGAAAGTGTGACAGGTCAGGATTCCCCTCCAACCTGACCTGTGGCCAAATGTATGGTGTGCTTTAGTCCTCAAATGGGCTTTTGAAAGTAGTCTTTGAAAAGAAATGACATTATACAGCTGTGTATGTGCTATGGAGTTAGACGTCGTGCTATTTTATCTGTCCATGTGCAGTGTGGTTTTTGCTAGCTGCCTTGAACCATAGTTTGATGATCAAAATGGCAGGGTATAAATATTTTAATTAAATAAAATATTCTTAACTCTGTGGTAGAAACAGAACATTTTAAACTTAATGAATTTTTTTAAAAAAACCTTTATGCACCATAGACTTCTTAAAAAAGAAAAATGAAGTCATAAATCTAAGTTTTGGTCTCTGTTTGAATACTACCCCAGGATGTTCACGCTCCTACCATATATATTGTGGTGTTCAACTGGTCAAAGCTGTAACTTTTTTTTTGGTAACTTTTTAGTATACAAAGGGGGGGGAATCACGTTTTAAACTGCTATAACTCAGACATTTTTGAAATGATTTATCTGGAGTTTAGTCTCTGTCTACCACTAACTCAAGAGAACCCCCCCCATACCAATAGTACACATCATCTAGGTTTTATAATGAATAGAATTATCAAGGATCCAGAGAAAATCCCTCATGCAGCTGCTAGCCCTCCTCTAGACCATACAGGTTTCACTAGTAGTAACTGAACATTTATGACATACACCTTGCCCTTCCTTCTGTTTTTGTTGATTGAAATAACTTTGCTATATTTCATTAAATGTATCAGAATTTATCTTCTGTATCTCTCACCCAGCCAGTCCTTTGTACTAAGATACTATCTGATAGACACATAATCTCAATTTAATCAAAACAGAATTCATGGTTTTAACAGAGAATGCCTTGTACATCAACTCTAGAGCTGCTCTTGTGACTTCATAATATGCATATATACAAATGACATTATGCATGACATATGGGAATAAATGATTTAATACACACAGGTATATATTAATAGAGTACTACTGGATGTTAGTTAGTATTTAAGTACTATATTCAATAAGAGTTTTTCAGCAATTACAGACCTCCTGCATCAAGGATAATATCCAATCCCAATCCACCAGTTTCCTCCAAACAGCTTTCTGTCAGGTCATACTTTCCATTTGACTCATCTATAATGCGAGCTAGATGAGATAAGAAAATTACCACAGTACTTAGGCAAAAAAAAAAAATGCAGTTTCGATTCCACCCAGGCTGGGGCCATCTCCATCTGTTTCCTGTCTGTTCTAGTCAAATATCTAGGAAATAGTGAAATCTATTGACCTCACAAATAAGTACAGCCTTGGTCTAGAGGTTCCCAAATAAGAGATCTTTAGGGAACACAAAGCTTACATGCTACCAATCCTTTAATCAAAGCATGTGTCCCCACTTTTATTGGATTGTGGGCAGTAGGATTTAAATAATCTAAAGGAGAGGCCAGAGTGGGAGATTGGAGACTCTTCAGTTGTGACAAAGCCCTCCTGTCACCCCATTGCCACCACAGTCTCACCAATTCAATGAAGTTGCTTAAGAGAAAATGGTCTTTGGACAGTAACCTCAAACACTTAACTGTCTTTGATCAGTAATGTGACGCCATTCCATCTGTGACTTTGATAATCTCTTCCAGAGTACCACTTCCCAAAACTTGGCCTGGAGGCAGAGCTGTTCTCAGTGATACAAACATTAACATTATTTTCCTACAACTTCTTGCAATACTCTGTCCTTGATTATTATTAATTGTTATTTTTATTATTTTATTATAGAGAATGGAAAGTGAATGAGGGGGGAATAGGAAGGAGGATTGAGAAAAATGAAGGGGGATGTGGCCTGTGGACCTTCTTTATCTGACATTTCAGGTTTCCCAATGTAGCTAGCAGCACCCCACCACCATTCACAGAAATTACCGAACAAAGCAATGGACTTAGTAAAGTAAAAGTGCTCACTCAGAAGTCCCTGATACTGCATGCCTTAGCATGAGTCTTTCCCACCACTGACAGTGCAGGGATCAAGGAGAACAGAGGGCAGAGTGCACTGGGGCAGGTCAAGAGTGCAATTTGAAATCTGCTCATATTTCAGGACAAGGATGTGGCATTGGTGATGGCCTGTGGGGGGGAAAAACTTGGATAGTAATATTTTTGTTGGTGGAATTGGGTTGGGAGCTAATATTTGGGTAGCAAACAGTGACATGTGGGAAAAGCTTATAATAGTTGGGGAAGTTTGGAATGGCAAGGAATTGCATCAAGTCCCGCAGGGCCTGGATCTCACTTGATAGTTCCACCGGGCTGGTGCTGAGCCGAAAAGACACTGACTCTGGTTGAGGACAGCTGGATGCTTTTTGGGCCAGGGACCACCAGTAAGTTATTCCCAGCTGAGCATAATGCTCTTTGGCTAATAGGAACCACTTAGACTTCAAATGAAGCATTTAATGTTTTTATTTGGGTCACTGTGTACCATGTTTAAAATTCATTGTGCCTACAAACCATTAGAAGATACTCTCGGTCATACCGTATACAGCTTGGCTATGTTATAAATATTTTATAATACTTTGTTCTAGTCTGAAATCCAACTGTTCAAATCTAAATTTCCTGTGAAAACAATTTCTAACTCAGTTCAAAAGTGAAGTTTTTTTTAGATAGGGAAATGCCATTAAGTTGCAACTGCCAATTCAATTCAATAAAGTTCAGTTCTCTCTTGCTCTCTTTTTTGTACTTGGCAGACTGTTTAATTTCTTACACTTTTACAAAAGCAAGAGGTTCAGCTCTCAGACTAGATGCCATAGTTACAATATATAACAGTGCACAGGACAGAAGCTGTCCAAGAAGGTAACTGCCATTCACTTTACATGAAGTTTGCAAAATACAGTTTCAGAATGAAGGGACATACGAGGAACTGTGGAGTTTCATGAAGATGGGTATTCTAAAATGGGGTGAGGCATTCATTCACCAGTTCCATGGAAATGCAATCGTCCAAAATTAAAGGTAAACCTTTAAAATGGGATGTGTGCTTAAAAAAAGAGAGAGACATTTGGCACCTGTACAAAAAATGACATTAATATACAAGGGGAGTCTTTGGGAGATGCAGAAACTCTGCAGCTGTTTCATTAATGAACAGACATTTTTTAATTATGCCATAATCCATCTGTGCAATTTCCCCCCCCCCCCAAATTCTGTTTTCTCTTCTTCTTTTAGCAGCTTATATGCAGGAGGATATTGCAGGATCTCAAGTTCTTCCACTCTGTAAGCCAAGACCTACATTATCCAGCAAGAAGCACTGCTAACCACTTAATTCATCATGGGTGTCACGCTAATATCATGCTCACATGAAAGATGATTGTGGACACATCCATGGATTTTTTCCTTCCTACCTGTACATTTTGACACAGTGCTTGTAAAATACCTTGAAAACTGTCTTGTTGGAACGGCATCTCATAGCCACCTACTTTTCTTAACTTCAGCCCTTGAGCTCACAATATTCAAACAAGCAGAATAATAAGGGAAGTGTTATGTACCCTGACAGGTTAGCAGTGACTAGTGCGCCACTCAGCGTAACGGCTAACATTTTAAAACTGGTGCTGCCCAACTTTTTTTGGATGGCTGAGGGGAGAAAACAAATAAGCTACCAAGGAATAAAAAGGCTATAAAGAAAGGTACCTGCATTTTACGAATGTGAACTTCTGATTACTATTATATGAGGACAAACACAACAATGTTGAGCTTATATTTTGTCTTTTATCAAAGGTTGTTCCATAAACTGACCATTTGTACATTTGGAATAAATGTTTATATGACAGGGGCTTACGAAAGTTTTATAAAATGCCTATAGCTCATGCCTACACAATCTGACACACACTAAACCAAATGCCTCCCAGAAGGCATGCATTATGGCCTGCCAGCAGTTTGAACCCCTCCCCCATTTTCCTCAAAGATCCATGAAAGGACTAAAGAAAGGAGGCTTGTGGAACAATCCTAAGCAGATCTACTTAGAAGTAGGTCACATGTTATTTAATGGGTTTTGCTCCGAGGAAAGTGCAGACAGGATTGCAGCCGTATTAAACCACAGGTAGGCAACCACACTGGTTGACCATGTTGGCTTGGTAGGTCACAACTTTGTACAGGTCTCCTATAGCCCAATTCCCTCCTTCTCCCCCCAAACGTAGAAGTAAAGTTAACAGAAATATTTCAGAATAGTGTGTGTCAACATTTTAGCTACTGATGTCTTACTGTTTAAAACGTAAGACTTATTTCTCATGAAAAAATTTTTAAAAATATATTCCAAGTTAGCTTTTTTGTACAGTTTACTAGCGTCAGACAGTGTAACTCACCCAAAGAAGGTGTAAGCCTCTCAAGATACTGTTTGTCCTCAAGACTATAAACAGTAGAAATGACCTTGGCTCCTCTGTGCTGTGTTAACTGAATAGCTATTGTGCCAAATGGCTGCAAGAGAAAAAGCAATTTTGTAAAAAACAGTCACACTGAGCATATACACACACTGTCCGGGTCCTGGCTTGACTCCCCCACCCACTGAGTGAGCTGTGAATAGCGGGGAGCACAGAGGGACCTTACCTGGAGCAGCCAGGGAGAGAATTAGCGGCAGCCGTCCTAGCTGCCAGAGCAGTGGGACCATGGAGGAAGGAGGAGGCAGCTGCAGCAAACAGAGTGTGGCTGCACCTGAGGTGCTCGCCGATGACCTCATCGGCTGGCACCAGCTTACTGAAGGCCTTGACAGCTAAAGAAACCTCTGGGGGGCCAGCTAGTGGGGGGAATGGCAGTGGCTGGGGGAAGGTGAGGGCCCCAACTACCTTGGCAGTGGCAACAGTACCAGCAGCAAGAAAAGAGGTGGGGAAGCTACCCCCCCCCCCCACACACACACGCATGCCCGCGGGAACGAGATCCTGCAGACGAGCCGAGTCTGGAGGAAAGACAGGGAAGGGTGGCTTCCCACTCTAAGCAGCAGGAAGAAAGGGAGGGGGATGGAGGACCTTTATCATTTCCAGAGGGAAGTGGAACCAGGGCTGGATTGGGCCCAAGGAAATGGGGGTGGGGCCTGGGGGTCAGATAAAAGGGAGGTTTCCAGGCCATAAGAAGTGAATGAATACACATGACTTAAGAGAAAGGGTGAGTGAGCCAGTCAAGGGAAGGAAGAGGCCCAGGTTGTTCTCATTCTGAGCCTGGTTGGAAAGCCTGTCTGACCCTAGCTAGGACGGGGTGGGCGTGCTGAGTTAGAGCAGGGCAGGCTTCTTTTTCTCTCTCATATCAGTCACATATTGGAGAAATAAAAAATGGGCTATTTCTTTGTTCTTTCTCCAAGAACTTGGTACAGCTCAGAGATTTGGGACCTGTTCAGATGATCCTTGCCCTCAGTAATTCTAGTCCCAGTGAGATGGGGAGCAAGTTCCCATCCACTTTGAAGTCCCCAATTATTATTATTTTTAAAAACCTTGAAAATAGAGATTTTCTATATATTTCTCATACAAATGGGAAGAGACAATGAGTACATTAAGCTGTATTTTGCATTAGCCAGAAAGCTACAATTTGACATGCATGTAGCCTAGGATGCTTGTATTTCTAGAGACATTTGTGCTGGCTACAGAACCTCCTCACAGGAGTTTCGTGCAGGAGTGTCAGCCACCCTTGCATTTCCCCCCCCCCTCCCCGCCACTGCCCCTATGCAACAGCAGGGCTTTGTAACAAAAAGGGCCAGACACTTATGTTTCTGTATAATGAAACTTGGGAATTCAGAGAAACTGCCATATTTACCCAAAAGGCAGATAAACCTGAATGTAAAACAACAACAACCCCAAAGTTATACATGAAATGGTTTTTATTATATTTTGAGTAGATACTAGATTACGGCAATAAATTATTACACTCATTGAGCTGTAACACAATAGTAATTACCATTATTTAAAGAAAGCCATCAAAAAGTCCTCTGGTGACTTGGCAGGAAAAATGGCAGTTGGAAGGGGCTGGTGGAAGGAAAACAACACCAATATGGGCAGAACCTTTAAAAATGAACACCTTCCCATCTAGACACTTGGTAGTTAACTTGGCCTTCTTTCTGGGAAGTTCACATCAAACCATGTTAAGAAAGAATATACTAAGAGGAGGGAAACCTTGAAAGTGGATGATTAGAGGATGATTTTGTATGGCTGTTCACCCTCCCAACCCCCAAATCTACTATAGTTTAGAAGGCAAGTGGAGAAAAACCTCCACTTGGATTAAGCCTTTAATAAACCATGGATTTAGGGCGGGTTTCCAGTGACAGTGAATTATGAAACATTTCCTCCCTTTTCTGGATCTCCTGTAGGAAAAACAAATAAGGTTTCATGGGATTCCACATACCCATTCTAGCAAGACAAATGTACATTGAATGAGAGTTTGAGAAAAATAAAACAAAACAACAGTTTCCTTAGTAGTTTTCATGGCATGCCATTAAAACAGTATTTCTGTTACCTACACTTGCTCCATCCATTACAAGCACAGTTTTTTCAGGAGAGATGTAGGAAAGGTAGTGCAGAGCTGTATATGCACGAACACCATCACGTATGGTCCCCACTGCTTCTAGCCAGGAGACCTTTTCCGGTTTATGAACTGTTTCATAAAGGAAAATGAGGGAAAGAGTAACATACATGTTGGAACATGTTTTAAAGCAACCTTTAAGCTTGCCTTGTTGGCTGTCACCCGTTTTGACACAGAATGTTTAATTTACAGTTTCTAAGAGCAAATCTTGCCTATTACAAAAAAAATAATTGGCCAGTTTACAATTCACTGATGCCCATCTACAGGGAATTAAATAAAACACTTGGCAAATGGGCAACTTTATTAGCAGATATGTATGTTCTGTCTTTAAAACTGTTTGATTGCAAAGTGTTCAATTATTTTGCAGCATTTTTTAAAGAGTGTGATGACTGAATTTATAATCAAAATGAGAAACCAGGATATCAGAATTTGGAAAAATAATTACTGTAAAATGGTTTGTAAAGTAATTGCTAATCTTTTGTAGTTGGATAGTTTTTCTAGGACTGTGTTAGAGTTAAAAAGATATATGTTTAGACACTGTAGGCGTAGCCTAAAATCGCTTTGAATAATGGGAATCCCAAAGCCAGTTTCATTGAGGTTTGGCAGCAATTATTCCAAACCAACTAAAGTGTTGATGTAATAAAGCCATATAGATGGGAAAATCTGGTCCTTATTTTGATTGAATGAGATCTAGGCTAACAGCCAGTTTTTGTTACTAAACAAAAAAAGATTGTAGTATTAAATGGGAGTGGGGAGACATACACAGTCTCCAGAGTATTCAAAACATCAATGAAAGAGCACTCAATTCAAGCCTTTTAACATTATAATGAACATGTTTCCCTTCCACATCCATTGGTGCTGCAGAGTAGTTCAGCTAGTTAACTTGGGAGTTCTTAACTCTAAACCAAACCTGATTGTGTTTGTTGAGCCAGGATAAAATTTGTGCTGGCAAGTATTACATAGGCTTGTCTTTCCTGGAATGCTCTAAGTAAATATTGCTTTCTTTATTCAACCTTCCATTCCCCTCCCTTCCTGTTCTCTGCCATTTCAAGTTGCATAAAAATAAAAAATCCTGCTGCACAACTCTATGCAGAGTTACTTCAGTCCTAAGTCCACTGAAATCAACTCTACATAGGATTACACTACAAATTACTAGAAAACCTACATCTTGATAGCATAGCAATGTGAATAAATGGAGACAAATTAATTTTCATAGGACATAGAGCACACACAAATATGTGTATAGTTAATCCCAACGCTGTTCTCTAGCCATTTATGTAAAGACACACAACAGAGTTTCAAAACTATTACACCATCCACCAGGGCAGAGTTAAATTTGGGAGTGCTGCTGGCAGACTTTTAAAGCAACATTTCAGCTTTATGAGTTTTTGGTATTTGGCAGAAATTTCTTTAAACTTTAAAGGTGGAGGTAAAGAGAACCTCATCCAAAAGGCCTCCTTATGTGTTGACATTTTCTATTCTGAACAATTTCTGAAATTAAAGAAGCAAAGCATCTGTCAATATAGTGCCCCTGAAGATCACCAATCTTTACGGAACAGTATTTGAGTTGGTAAGAGATGGTATAAAATGGCATATGAGTTCTGTCTATGGTGATTAATCTGTATGGGTCATTCACACATACCAGTCAGTACTTTATCCTAGTGTCATCTAGATTTACCATGTGCTTGCTGGCTGCGGGAGAACTCCTGCCTGCAACTCTCATTGCCCACTGGCACTCTGGTGGGTATACCTTCTAGCAATTGCATCATATCACTCCCAGGGGAAACCCAGAAGTGATGTCACATTGCTCTAGGAATCACTGGAAACTCTATAACTTTATCACAGAGTTTCTGGCGATTCCTAGAGAGCCATGGTGTCATTTCCAGGTTTCACAAGGAAGTGACATAACACCATCCCTCATTGGTACTCCCCATGTGCCTGGACTCCTGATGGCCAGCCACTGGCTAGCAACTCTATTGTCAACAAGTGATGAATATATACATAGCTAAAACTGCCACTTTTAAAGGTCTATTTGCAGTTTCTTATAAACTGTGAGCAAGGAATTATTAGGAAGAACTTCAGGCTTTTATCTTCAAAGTGCCTGTCAGTTTATCTGTACTTTAGCCATCTAATTTTAATTATACATTATTTGCTTACATTCAATTTATGAAAAACAACTTACAAAAACATAAGTGTTTGAAGCCTGCTTGTTCTTGGACAGCTGCTATAAATAGATAAATGCTCCAATCCAGTGGGAACGTTTAAGGTATGTGGAAGGGCATAAATGAGCAAAGCCATACTTTCAACATTATTTTACTAACAGTGGGTTTCTCCCCACTGATTTAAAAAACAACAAAAAACTGTGATGCAATTGAGAGAGTCTGCTGTTTGGAAAACAAAGCCCTGCTGAGCATGCCGAGTTAATTGCATAAGTCGTTGAATTATGGCCAAAGGACCAATAGTTGCTTGTTTTAATGTTATCTTTATACTACCTTTTGCCTTATATTGAGTACAGCAAATAATACATGGACTTTCCAAGTATACCTTATTCTGAAGCTATGGTAAGTATGAAAAGCATCCTTCAAAGTGTGCAGCTTATGTGGAGGCAAATGTGTATCAAAGCATTCCCCATCATGCATTGCAATGCTTATCCAAAGCCCAATAATCTGGTAGATGCCACTTTTAATAATTGGCTATGTGTGCCCTATTTGGGACTTAAGAGAAATCCCAAGCATGTTTACTTAGAAGTAAGTCCCATTTTATTCAATGGGGCTTACTCCCAGGAAAGTGTTTGTGTTATTAAGATTGTAGCCTTTCAGCGCAATCCTATGCAGAATTACATTAGTCTAAACCCTACACTGCCCTGACCTGGATGGCCCAGGCTAGCCTCATCTCGTCAGATCTCAGAAGCTAAGCAGGGTCAGCCCTGTTTAGTATTTGGATGGGAGACCACCAAGGAATACCAGGGTTGCTGTGCAGAGGAAGGCACTGGCAAACCACCTCTGTTAGTCTCTTGCCATGAAAACCCCAAAAGGGGTCGCCACAAGTCGGCTGCGACTTAACAGCACTTTACACACACAAACCCTACACTAGAAAAACTCTGCATAAGATTGCACTTTAAAGATGCAGTCTTAAACACATTAAGTAGGAAGAAAATGCCATTGAACTCTGTGGGAATTACTTCTGAATAATTATGCTTAGGCTTGAACTGTAGGTTGGGTTACCAACTCCATGTTGGGAAATTCTTGCAGATTTTGGAGGGGTGCTCACCAGGGTACAGCGCCATAGAGTCTATCCTCCAAAGCAGCCATTTTTTCCAGGAGAACTTATCTCTGTAGTCTGATGATCAGTTATAATTCCAGAAGATCTCCAGGCCTCACCTGGAGGTTGGCAACCCTAGCTGTAGGATACCTAACTCAAGTCAGATCAGGGCTATGACTTTTTTTTACTTTACTGTCACCTTGAGTAATACAAGAATAAAGCTGTTTGATCCCAAGTACTGCAACTGGAAATCCCTCACAGAATGGAACTTTCCTCCCCACTCACACCCGAAATGCTGAACCCAGAGTGGTGGTAGTCAGGGAACCCCTAGGAACAGCAGAGTGTGCGGTCTGCACTGGAAAACTGCAAAAGTAACCTCCTATTGGTTCCACTTTTGAAAATGACCTTTGGTCTGGATCCAAACCAGTAACTATTACTTCAGAACCAACACAATCGAATATATAGAACAAGCACAGCATGGAAGGGACTGCAGTTCATCACTTAGATTTGCCTAATGCAAGACAACAATATAATGATATAATGGGGGGGGGGAAACACTGGAATTCCAAAATTAATTCCCCACTGAGTTAAAAAAAAAGATTAAAAAGTCAAGAATGCAACCCCAACATCAAGTAATCAAAGTAAGTTCCAAAACAATTTAATAAACTTTTATTTGTATGTTTATTTGTTTTGTTTGAAAAATAATAAAAATAAAAAACTAAGTGAAATATTGGTATTATATAATGCTGTTCTCCCCCCCGCCCCCAATCTCTGATCTTTTGGATTTGCCCAGTGTTTGTTTTCCTCTTTAGTATGTACATAATTCCTCCAAAAGTAAAACAAAGATGCCCTAGAAGAAAAGATGACAGATGAAAGGAAATGCAAAACTCAAAGCAAGAGTGAACATTGCTTTAAAAATGCTTGTTTGAGGAGTTTCAGGGTCAATCAGCAAGAAGACAGAGTGAAGCAAGAAGTGAAGCAGAACAGATGAGTCAGCTCTTGTGGTTTCTGTTGGAACATTCACTCATAGACTAGTAATGTATTGCTACTATTGTTCAGAAGCTTGAGTACACAGAATTTAAAACTTAAGTTTAACACAGTTTGCATCTGAGGATACTTAGCCATTGTTAGTTACATACCAATTTTAACATTTCAGCTTTTTCAAGTAGCATGGTTTTAAACTGTCAATCAGGTCTTTATACCCAGAAAACTGAATTGTTAGCCAATATGAGATACCTACCTAAATAATGCTCATGAACAACAACAACTTCACACAAACCAGATTCTTCAGAATCCAGAGGCAAAATTCCTGTGAAAAAGAGAGAAACAAAACTTATGATAAACGTTAACTGCTGAATATGGTTATGAAGCTAAATAATACTGAAACAACAACTACTTGCAAGCTTCCTCACAGGCTTACCTTAGGACAGCTACAGACCCCCACCCCCAATTTCTTGTGCTATCTTTTATTGTTATTTGTGGGATGGCACAGGGTACAATGCCATAGTTATCTATCATTGTTTGTGCTCCCTCTTTCCATGCTCTTTCATTCCTTCCTCTCCACTTCTCCTACTACTTCTTTAAAGAAGAACAAAAACTGGCAGAATTGGTCTGGGCAGACATTTTGCACTGTCACACTTGTAATTTTGCACTGGCTTTCCCCTTCTGTAGCAAAGAGAACAATCTTGGACTTTTGTTTTTAATGTTTTACTACTCAAGCAGAAGTGGTAACAAGACCCTTACATCTGGAGGCTCCACTGGGATCTAAAAGAGTAGACGCCTACACTATCTCCCTTTTACACAAACAAAAAGAAAAATGAGCAGGGGCCTTACTAAGTAGCTGGGGCCACTGTGGATTCAAACCCACACAGCACCATGAAGCTCACTTGGTGACCTTGGGCTGGTCACATTCTCTCAGCCTCACTGGGCTGATGTGACAGTAACATAAAACAATGTATGCCTCTCTGAGTACCTTGGAGGAAGTATGGGATAAAAATGTACTTGAGAGATACTGTGTAGGACTACTTATATAGTCGATGCAATTAAATAATCAGGAACTAAACAGTTTAAAGTGACAAATGTTTGGATCATATACGCTGTGAATGAAGGTGAGTTCATGGAAGAGATCTTTGACACCTTCTCCTCCCTACTGGAGCCTCCTAATCGCCTTTAAGAACCCACTTCAAGAATCCTTGGAAACAGTGTGGAATACAGAGGAGAAACTGAAGCTGAAGGGAGGAATCAGCAGAAATCACTCCCCCATACTCTTTCACAAACCAAGCAAATGCTCACACAGGTGAATTAAAATCTTCATTCCACAGTAAAACTCACTGGGTGACCTTGGGTCAATCACTGGTTTCCTATCTCACAGATTCTCATAAAGACAAAATGGATGATGGACAAACCACAAAGGCCATCCTGGAGAAACAGTAGATAGAAATATAATAGGCAGGACCAATCTCTTCCCTAGAGCTCCCTAGAACACATTCCAATGTTGGCTCTCAACAATTTTGGTCAGCCAAGGGAATATGTGTGTGATTTTTGCCAATTCTCCACTCCTGCTCTAGTTCCCACCCCCAGACTCATCCCTAATTCTGTTTCTGTGTCTCCCCTATCACTTAGGAGCATCATTCCGGTGAGTTCAGTGGGCTGCTGTGGGAGGCAGGAAATTATCTGACATTGCTGCATCGCCTTGGGTAGCCCAATGTCAACATGAGTCAGTCTGATCCAACAGCTAGAATGCTGCAGTTGGATGTGAAGATCAGATACAAATTGCCTGCTCAGCTATGAAGTTGTTGGCATAGGACAAGTCACTGTCTCTGAGAGCACTGCTGCTGTGAGACTGGAAACAATTCTGTGTTTTGGAGGAAGAGTGGCATACAAGTGTAACAAATAAATAATCTAGTGTCAACAGCAACATTCTCATTAGCTTTTAATGACTGAAATGTTTTGGAAGTCCTCCAAAATACTGAACAATATTCGAGAACGAAAACAACAATCCAGTTTTGAGTGAAAGTTTTTAAGAAAATTAACAAAAGGTCCTGAAGCATTTCTAAAATTTGAACATTTTAGTGAGCTACATAAGAGAGCAACACTTACCCACTACCTCATCATGTGGCTGAAAGGAGGACACTTTTTTCCCAACTTGAAGAAAACAATGCAAAGGAAAATAAACAAGTTTCAGTTGAAACAAACTGTACTTTTAGAATGAATCATAGGGCTTTTACGCATGGTTACTTTGTCTCACGATTCTCCTGTGATTGTCTCAGTTCTCTGTTGGAGTTATGCATGATGCTCTCTTCACTGGGGGCTCAGCTCGTTTCTGTCCCGTGACTTCCCTGGGTTTTCTTCCAAGCTTATCTCAGTTACTGGAAAATGCATAGTCAAGTTGCAGGTCGATCTTCCCACACCCCGATGCGCCCCTATGACGCACTCTCTCAGCCTGACTGTATATGCTGAGGGAAAGCGTTAGCCTGAGTGTATTGTGAGGGGATTATTTTTTCTCCTCTTCCAGTCCCCACCAGATTTTACCTCAGAGAGAAATTCGACACAAGAGGCTTCTTATAGATAACAAACAAAACAGGAAAATTTATTTAACAGTATTCACAAGATGGATTTTTGAGGAAAAGGCTGAACTGGAGGGAAAACACAAAACCACTTATATGTACCACAAGATTCCTTCAGAGAGATAGCTTAGTTTAGATGTTATTCAAGTTGTCTTTAGCTTAGGTGTTTTCTCAAGTTAGGTTCCTTCAGTTCTTAGTTTACAAGCTTAGTTCTGTTCCTCAGAGCTCTCACGGATTCAGTGTCACAGACTCCGCTCCCAGCCCAGCTAAACAGGAATGAAGAGACTTTGAATCTCTTATTCCCAGAGAACATCCAGAAGTATGGGGAATTACCAACTTCCCTCTTCCAGTTCCCACTGAACTGCCCCACACCAGTGGAGAAATCCTCCACACCACCCTGCAACCGGAATATCTCTGCCCCAGAGACTGAGAAAGGGCCCTTTTCCACCCAGTTCTCAATCCTGTCACTCCACAGGTTGTGTGTTTTCTCCTAGCTTTGGCTATACTGAACCCTTAGGCTCACAGAATTGTTCACGGCTTCCTGCCACACAGGTTCACGAGCTCAGAGTCCTTCACAGCTTCTTCTCCGTCTGGTTACCAAGCTCAGAATGCTTTTCTGTCGCCCACTCTTGGTCTCTCAGCTTCTCACTGAACTACCCCACACACCAGTGGCAGAAATCCTCCACACCACCCTGCAACCGGAATAGCTCTATCCCAGAGACTGATTCCCCTTTGTGACCGGAGAAAGGGCCCTCTTTCACCCAATTCTCAATCCTGTCACTCCACAGGTTGTGTGTCCTACTAGCCTTGCTATACAGAACCCTTATTTCACAGGGTTGTTCACTGCTCCCTGTCATACAGGTTCACAAGCTTGGTCTCCGAGCTTTTGCTGCAGATTAGCCCCTTGTCCGTCACAGCTCCGTCCCCCAACTCCTTCTCCAACTCCTCCTCCAGCCAGCCTTCAGCCACCCCCTCTGAAATGCCCTGGGAAGCCATACCAGAGGCAGAGGTGGCCACGTGGCTGACGCCTTCTCTGTGCGCCTTCCACCTTTTCCCCCCTGCTGGTCTGATGATTTAACGATATATCGATATACCATCTAAAATATTAATCAAAATCGCAGAGAGAGGCAGCAGAGGTTAGGATTGTTTGCTTGCTCACCTCCCCCCATAGGTAACTCATCACCCAAATGTGGTGGGGGGGAGCAAGTGCCCGATCCTAGCCTCCGCTGCCTCTCTCTACGATTCTGATTAATATTTTAGATGATTTACAGATATATCGATATGCCATCAAACCAGCGGAAAATAAAAGGTGGAGAGCGCCAAGAGGAGGCGTCTTCTCTAGTCAGAACTTCCCCCATTGCACCTTCTCCTGTCTGTTTCAACAGTGTTGTGTTCACAGATTCACACACGAGTGAAGAATCTCCCCTCCCCGCTTTTACTTTTCTGAGGAGAGCTGTGTTTTCAAGGTGCAGGGACTCAGATGCTTATGGGTTTTGGCTGGTGATTCTACAGTACTTCATTTTGAAAAAATGGGTTGTGAAACGGTGACTTGCAGTGGGGGAAGGGGAGGGGGAGGGGTGACATTATTATCACAGTGAGCACTACAGCCAACTACAAAGCAGCGTTTTTAAGGGGTAGGGACTCAGACACTTCCGGATTTCTGCTTGTGATTATGCAGTGCTCCTCAGACTCCCAGGACTTTCCTCACAACAAGCCACACATAAGGGGCGAAAATGCATGGTTGCTTTAGCCTCCTTTATTCCCTGTTTCAGCCAGGATTGAACGCACGTTTGGCGAAACGCATGCATTCGATCCTGGCTGAATCCTGGCTGAAACAGGGAATAAAGGAGGCTAAAGCGACCATGCATTTTCGCCCAAGGTTTTCCGATCTCAGGATATAAAAGTGTGAGACAAGAGAGGGACGAACCAGAAACATAATAACCATGCATAAAAGGTCATATATACTTACAAAACAGTCTGCCAGGTATGATTCCTGATCTCAAATGGACAGGAAGGGTGGGATAGTGAGGGACAGTGTTGAGATCATGAAGGTGAAATAGGAAGGAAAACATTGGAAAAATTCTCTGAGATGGAGCTCAGTGTTTACCCCAATTGAGGGAAAGTAGAGCCTGAGCCATCATACAGAAGCCTCCTTATGTCCCCACATCTGTCTACAGATCAAAATGTGGTAATTGCAAAAAGAAGTGCTTACAAGGCAAAGACCTCAAGGGACATGCAAATGCACTGAATCATAAGGTGCAGTGAAAGACAAGACTCCCCCAAGGTCACTAATAAGGTATGATCTGTGGAAAAACAATCCTCCAACAAAAAGCAATGAGTCTGATACAGAGCACAAGTAAAACCCATGTACAGTGAGGGGAAAAAGTATTTGATCCACTGCTAAATTTGCCCGTTTGCCCTCTGACGAAGAAAAGACCAGTCCATAATTTTAATGGTAGGTTTATTGTAGCTGTGAGAGACAGAATAACAGGAAAACCCCCAGAAACCCAGAAGACAAAAGTCAGAGACTGATGTGCATTATAATGAGTGAAATAAGTATTTGATCCCCTATCAACCAGCCGGATTAGGGTTAGGGTTCTGCTGTCAACAGAAGCAATCAATCCATCAGATTTCAAACTAGCCACCATGACCAAGACCAAAGAGCTGTCCAAGGATGTCAGGGACAAGATTGTAGACCTGCACAAGGCTGGACTGGGCTACAAGACTATTGCCAAGCAGCTTGGTGAGAAGGTGACAACCCTAACCCTAACTGTCAACCTCCCTCGGTCTGGGGCTCCATGCAAGATCTCATCTCGTGGAGTTGCAATGATCATGAGAACGGTGATGAGGCAGCCCAGAACTACACGGGGGGAACTTGTCAATGATCTCAGGGCAGCTAGGACCATAGTCACCATGAAAACAGTTGGTAACACACTACGCCGTGAAGGACTGAGATCTTGCAGAGCCCGCAAGGTCCCCTTGCTTAAGACAGCACATGTACAGGCCCGTCTGCAGTTTGCCAATGCACATCTGAATGACCCAGAGGAGAACTGGGTGAAAGTGTTGTGGTCAGATGAGACCAAAATCGAGCTCTTTGGCATCAACTCAACTTGCCGTGCTCCAAACACAAAGAGGAATGCTGCCTACGACCCCAAGAACACCATCCCCACCGTCAAACATGGAGGGGGACATATTATGCTTTGGGGGTGTTTTTCTGCTAAGGGGACAGGACACCTTCACCGCATTGAAGGGACGATGGACGGGACCATGTATCGTCAAATCTTAGAAGAAGCACATTAAGGTCCTGGAGTGGCCTAGCCAGTCTCCAGACCTTCATCCCATCGAAAATCTGTGGAGGGAGCTGAAGGTTCGAGTAGCTACACATCAGCCTCGAAATCTGACTGACTTGGAGAGGATCTGCAAAGAGGAGTGGGACAAAATACCTCCTGAGATGTGTGCAAACCTGGTGGCCATCTACAAGAAATGTCTGACCTCTGTAATTGCCAACAAGGGTTTTGCCACCAAGTACTAAGTCAGCTTTTGCAAAGGGATCAAATACTTATTTCACTCATTATAATGCACATCAATCTCTGAGTTTTGTCTTCTGGGTTTCCGGGGTTTTTCCTGTTGTTACCGGTATTCTGTCTCTCACAGCTACAATAGACCTACCATTAAAATTATGGACTGGTCATTTCTTCGTCAGAGGGCAATGAGCAAATTCAGCAGGGGATCAAATTCTTTTTTCCCTCACTGTACTAGTCAGCCCAACAGAAACTTAATCAAGTTTATCTGAACCCTGCCCATATTCCTGAGAGAAGACTGTCTTTCTTCCTTTTTTCCTGAGTTGTGGCAGCTCATGATTTGCAGCATCAGGACTGCAAACCTATTATTCACAGCCAAATACATGAACGGTAGCCCATTAGGGGCTGTTAGGGACTGTGAAAAAATAGGGACTGGAAAAGGGATAGGCAGAGAGTTGTGATGTGTAAAAGGGGAGATGCAAGAAGTAAACTTCTGACAACCCAAATAAGAGTACACAAAAGATCTGGCTGGGTATGCACACCATACAGTACAATGCATTCTGGATATTGAACTTCAAAAGCTACAAGGATATCATTTTCTTCCAGCATCATAGCAATATTAATGTCGCTGTCATTTTTTCAGGAAGGATACAGTCATCTCCTTATAAAGAAGTACCTGTCAAGAAGGACAGGTTTTTGTGTACCTGTATTTGCTCCTAAAGCTCAAGTCATTGCATGTTGATAAAAGTGATTTTAAATTAATTACTCTCTGCTTAAGTTGCTAATTGTACTAGTAATAAAGAACAGAGCAGCACCACAACACAGAGCATACGGAGGGCTTTTTCAAACATCTGAAGAAAAGAATCTTCCATGCTAGAAACTGCATTTCATTTCTAATGGTGGTGGTGGTGGGACTAAGGAGGATTATTTTCAGAGCCTGCATGATATGGTTACTTCAGGGCAGCACAGGCTTGGAGAAGCAGGACTGCCTTTCCTCTCACTACACCCATGGAAATTGACTTCAATAAGAAATGGGAAGGGAAGGGATGAATGGAAGAAGAATGCTCTTGACTGGGCATCAGTATAACTACTGAGGCCATTGCTCCTGCAGAGTGCAGTGCAAGATCTGGCTAGCTTATCTGCTGCTGGAAAAAATATAAGAGCAGTTGTGAGTTTCTACACTCTAACGTAGTGTGACCAAGACACAGAAACCAGACTGGGGTGATGCAGAAAGTAGAAGGCATGATTCTTAATTGCTTGGGAGGAGTAAGCTATGAAAACACGCTGCCCCTTCCCCCATATAAAGTTCAGCAGAGGAGGCCTTGCTCCAAATTCCTTCTTTGTCTGAAATCAGATTGATTGGTGCATGGAGAAGGGCATTCTTGGACATTTCACACTATGGAAATTCATTTGCCAGGGACAGTCACCTCAATCTCTCCATTTAAAGAACATTCCAAATTACAGGATTTCAATGTATGGTGGGTGATTGGGCCTGAAGTGTTTATTAAGTGACTGAAAACTGTTTTTACGATATATTTTATTGCTGCTTTTAGTCTATTTTTCGTATTGTATGTGTTTTAGTTAATTTTAACATAGAATTTAGTTTTATATTTGATTGTTATAACCTACTGGCAGTGCAGAACTGGAATGAACTTGGATTAAAACCACCTTCAAAGGCAGGAGTAGACACTGCTCCCCCATCATGATGATGTTGTCGATAGCAGCTCCACCACAGGAAGGCTTTGCCATCCACTGCAGCAGCATTTGTCAAAATTACTTTACCTTAAGAATTAATGGTATCCATTTCGTTATAAAGGTGCAGTGTTCATGAGGCACAATGGGGTGGAGTTAAGCTTCCTCCTTGCACTTGATGACTTCCAACAATTGACTCAAGCCTACATGGACCAATTCTGGTTTCTGTTTCTTATACCAATGCAAAACAGAACACTGGCATAAAGTTATATAAACACTGGGAATTGGATTTCATATACAATTGATGGATAGATTTATAGTTCAAATGATGTTCACTGAGTTCTAGATTATTTTTTCGCTGTCAAAGGTTAGAATAACATTGTTAATAAGTATACTCACTCTCCAACACAACACCAGCAATTTCCCTCCCGACAGGTAGAAATTCCTTCTGCATCTTGATTTCTAATAAAAGCTAAGTCAATTAACAGTTAGGATGTCTGCTGCCAAGACTAGTACACATATTTCCTAAGTCAAATATCTTATAGAAGGTGTAAATATAGCCTGCAGTATCAAAACTTGACTCAAATCAATCAGTCAGAGTAAGAGGATGGAAAGGGTATGACATGACCCAGAAAATCTAATATCCTTGACAACACAGACTAGGGTGTGGTGTAGATGTTTAGTTCTTCACAATGGCTATACTCTGTTCTTTCTATGTAAAAAAAACATGGACAACTAGCAAACTAGATACTGAATACTTGAAAGAATCCACCTTATGTTTTTGTGAGAAAGGCACACTATAAAACAAAGTAAACAATAGAAACTTTGTCTAAAGTTGCAATATGAATACAATCTCCATCTTCACTTTAGGATTTCAGCTGGTTTACCTAATTGCTGAAATGTTGTGAACTGCACAAACAGACCTCCCCTATTTTTCCTTGAACACACCCTTTTTCTATTAATTTTAATAAATTTTAATAAAATTTGCCATGTGATTAACAACATCTGGCTTGAATCTTCATGTCCTTCACTTTGTCTCAATCCCCATTATGTTTCATTTAAAATATGAACAAACAGGTTGTGTCCAATGTTAGTCAGATACCTGTCATACTAAAAAAAAACACACACATTTTAATTCAATTAACTTCAGAGTTCATATATGAAGCATGTATAGGAGCACAATAAGCTACAGAAGTGTAGTAGTAAATAATGTAATAAGTGGATCTTTATGCTGCATACTTTTGAATGTTTAACCTCTTCTACTTCAGCTCTGATTCTGTACGCAATTAGGTACACATTGCTCAATCATTTTCCACTGACTATGGGACCACAGAAGTAAACACATCACCTAAGGGAATGCTTAGTTTCATGTGTAGAAAACATTCACATTCTGTTACAGCCAGAAACGGAACCAAAGAATGGGTACTTAAAACAGCTTCTACACAGCTGCTAAAGCAGGCATATCACATGGACTTAAGAGAGACATTCTAAGCAAATCTAATCAGAATCATAAGAACATAAGAAAGGCCCTGCTGGATCAGACCAAGGCCCATCAAGTCCAGCAGTCTGTTCACACAGTGGCCAACCAGGTGCCTCCAGGAAGGCACAAACAAGACGAGTGCAGCAGCACCATCCTGCCTGTGTTCCACAGCACCCAAAATAATAGGCATGCTCCTCTGATCCTGGAGAGAATAGGTATGCAGCAGATATCCTATCCATATCTAGTCAATGGGGCTTGCTCCCAGAAAAGTGTTCTTAGGATTGCACTGCATGTCTCTCACACACAAACGCATGCTTTAAACCAAGTCAGATCATCAGTCTATCAAAGTCAGCATTGTCTATTCTGACTGGCAGTGACTCTCCAAGGTCTCAGGAAGAAGCCTTTCACATCTCCTACTACCTGATCTCAGGGAAAGGTCTTTCATATCACTTACTACCTGAGTTTTCTCACTGGAGATGCCAGGGATTGTACCCGGGACCTTCTGCATGCAAAACATATACTCTACAACTGAGCCATGCCCTCTCCCCATGTCAATGCATGTATTACCCTTGCAATATGGAAAGTCTTATCACTAACAATATGCATTCCTAATGGAAGCTAGGGGCTGCAAAGAAACTCTCCAGGTGATGGATGACATTTATTTAGCATGACAGTCTTTTATGAGTACTGCATGGACTAATCACCATGAGGTTTCAAACAGATTGCATGCACATAGTTGAAACATGGAAACCAGCTATTTAGGTCTTAGAATTTCTTTTCTTTCACACTACGTTTTTGATGAAATAGGTAAATCTTGATCACCAGGATTCAGTGATGTGGGACTAAATCCATAAATTTAACTATAAAAATAGCAACTATTTTAAATTGCTAGACCAACTTTCTTATTTGAAGGGGAAAATGTAGAGGCTGGAAATGAAGACTTGGCTTCTATTCAACTGATACAACAGCATTTTCGTACATTCTAATACACAAGAAACGGAATCTTTATTTCCCCTACTTTGTCCCTATCCCCATTCAATTTCATTTACAGTACAAAGTGAAACAGGTCACGTAAAGTGCAATCCTAAACAGAGTTACACCCTACCCTTCTAAATCCGCTGGAGTCAATAGGCTTAGAAGGGTATAACTCTGCTTAGAATTTCACTGTCATTTATATATGCACCTTTACCATATACAGGCAAATCTGCCACAAGAATGCACTCTCTTCAGTTTTCTAAAAATAAAATAATACCTTTTTATCAATCCGGTTGAGAGCACAGGCTTTAACTTGCACTTTTACATAGTTGTCTTTCAAAACAGGAAGGTTATCCTAGAATGAAATTACATGACATTCATTCTAAACAGCATACTACAGAGCATGTAAGTAGGAAGCAACAATAACCAGCTAATCATTTTGTACAGGAAGTTAAGTATCTGATTGTAAGGCAAAATAAGTGTCAAGGACCATGCTCTGAGGAGGCTATAAAAGTGCACAAGGGGTTATGGAACTTTCTTCACTGAGTAAAGATGGCATCCTGACCGATGCATATTTCCTCAACTATTGTCCAACTTCCTGCCTTAGTGTGATCCTTCAGTTTGAGATTTATGCAGCTGGAAAAATCAAACAACCTTAAAGAAAACAAAAATGTATAATATTGTTTCCAAAACAAGAAAAAAGGTGAATAAACAGTTAGCACAGATGAATTCTCAAAGAAGGCTATTCACAGGATTCAGGTTGCCCTACATTAATGGGGGGATAGGCCATGTGTGCTACAATTCCATTGGGGCTTACTGCTCCAGTGATGAAGACATGTCAAGATGAGATTTGAGGTTGCCTCTGCTGGCTACAGTTGGGGCTTTCCCTACTCCCACCTAAAACAGTGGCTTTTGAGCACCTCTGCAGGTTGTTCCTCTATCAACTCTTCCAGCTCCTCTACCTTGTGACCTGGAATCTCAGCTTGGGACTTTGGCTCTTGAAAGCCATGGTACCAATGGCAGGACAAGCCCTCTCCATGTCCAGGGTGCAACAAAACCTTGCTCAGGTCCTCACACAAGGATGCCATATTTGAGATGTTTCCTTAGAAGACTGCATGTCATTATCTCCTCAGCTGATGCAATCAGAGCAGCAAGGGGAAGGAAGTTTTTGTTCTTCTTAAAAAGAGGACTGCTTTCCCAGAAAGAACAAAAGTTTGAAAACAAATGAAGAAGAAAAGGTAGACTGTGACGGAAAATATTTTACTGAAAAAATATCCTGGGAGAGCTAACAAAACAAACACCAACGCTCCCTAAAAACCCTGTTCTAAGGGGAAAAACCTAAAGAGGGGATTCACCCTAAGCTGAACATTAGTCTTGCCCTCCATATCTAATGGAAGGAATCACCAATCAATCGCAATGCCTTGCTCTTGAGAGAACCACAGGGGCAATCAAAGATTTATCTGAAATTCTGAACACAACTGCTTATACTGCTGAAAGAGCAACCTGTTTTACAGATTAAAATACAGCTTCTATTAGGAAAGAGAGGTTTGGGATGGGGCTAGCGGACGATGAAGTGTCAGGGAGACCGAATCCTAATTCTTTCTCTGCATCTCCCTTCTCTATTGCCATTCCCTATCCCAAAGCTACTTTTCGCCTTGTGGGATTCCATGTGCCTGTTTGTAAAAGCAAATATGCATCTGAAAGCTGCTTTTCTCTAACAGAGGTTTGTACACATTTTTGTATGCAACGTTCAGTTCTACCCAAAGAAACGTCTGATTATGCACAGTTTTATAGTTCATCACTTTTATATTATGAAACAATGCACAGAACAGAATACACATACATCTCATTTTCCCCCCATGAAGTCTGTTTTTTTGTTTTCTCTGATTCATGCTGTTACTCAGAATTTCGTCACAATTTCAGCTCAAGTTACTTTCTGATCCAAGGAACAACTTCAACAAACAAATCTAGTTCTTCTGAGCTATATAGAAAGCAACTCCTGCTCTCAAATGCTTACTTTAAAAGATAGTTTCTAACTTTTGAGAGCTTTAGCTTAAGTCTATATGTTTATGATTACAGAATTAAAGCTTCAGCTCAACTGAAGAATCTAGAAAAAGTATGAATAAATAATAAGTCACCTGGCCCAGATGACCTAACAGTTGCGTACTATAAAGATACAATGAATGTACTGCATTGAGCCTGTTTAATGAAAGTTTACAGAGTGGCAATATTCCAAGTTCTTGGAATGATGCCAGGGTAATATTTATCTATAAAAAGAATAAGGATCCGATTATACCTAATTCATAAAAATAAATATATTTGCTAAATGTAAACTACAGAATAGTCACATCAGTTCTTGCAGCAAGGCTAAACAACATGTTACATAAATATACACATTCTAATCAAACTAATTTTGTTAAAGGCCATTACTTAACAGATAACACCAATCTCGATTTTAAACCATGCTGAAAAAAATATAGAAATAGCCTTAATGCTGTGAGAATGTATTCGAAAGAACAGAGTGGTGCTTTTTGTTTCAATCTTTTCAGACATTTAACATTAAAGGCAATTGCGTGAACACAATAAAAGCGATTTTCAATTGCCCCAAAGCACATCTACAAGTGAATAGAATTTTATCAGCACCCATTACACTTGGTAGAGGCAGGGCTGCCCTCTTGTTATTCTTTTTGCAATCAATACTGAACCTCTTGCAGAACTGTAAAGGTGTAACCCAGCGATAACAGGGATAAAATATGTGGAAAGGGATTTAAACATAAGCTTGTATGCTGCTGATATTTTTCTGTCACTCAAAACCCTGAGAAATCTATTGAGCACAGCCTGAGATGTATACAAGAATATAGTATGTTACCTGGATATAAAACAAAAATGGACTTAATTGGGGTAAATACAGATGGAAATATATATAAAAATGAACAAAGCTATTGCAAAATCAACTACTCTTTAGTGGTCTCAGTTTGCTGTAATATGTCTGAATAATTAAGTTTTAATGTAAAGGATCTGTGTAATAATCACCATTTAAAATTATGCAACAAATTATACAAGATACATCACGGTAGACCCTGTTTAACCTTTCATGGTTTGGGATGATAGCAACCTTGAAAATGATATTTCCAAAACTGTCCTTTCTCTTTGAAAGTGTGCAAATAGTACTTTCTAACGGAACTCTTCAAGAATGACAAAAGGCATTTACAAAACTTAGATTGGTTCATCAGAAACTGAGAACAGCATATTTTGTAAAGGAAAAGGGACAGAAGATCAGCATGTCTGAATATATTAAGGTATTCTCAAGCTGTAACATTAAAAACTATTAATAACTGGGTAAAAGCTGATAAGAAAGCACCATGGTTTATTATTGAAGAAGGAAGCACAATCCCATTGGCTTACCATGGAGTTCAACTAAAATAAGGATTGTTTCAAAAGTATATTTTTCATATGAACATTTGTTAACAGAGAGTGTTACGGAGGTCAGGAGTACCATGAGATGAACACTCAGTCCTCATAACACACTCTTACAGTCATTCCTTTATAACAAAGGTTTTTAAAACATGGGTTCTTGGGTGAGTTGGACTGAAAACAATTGTTTAAGACTATTTTTTTTTAAAAAAACGGGGCATGTATGTCATAAGTAGAAACAAACAAATGTGAAGGTGAGATGGTTCAAATTTTTCAGCGACAAAATCCTAGTAATTTGAAAAAAGAAACTAACTTATTGAGACTACAACTTACTCAACTCTGCGTAGTGACCCTGGTATTCCTCGGTGGTCCCCCATCCAAATACTAACCAGGTGCATAATATAATGGTTCTTGATTTTATGACAGCAGCAAAAATGTTATTAGCACAAAACTGTGAAAACATGGAGATCTGAAACATTAAATCTTGGACAAATAACATTTGAGAAATTGTCAAATTATCCAAGCTAACTGAATTGGTTAAGCTAAGATATGGAAGGACTAATAGGACCTATTTTTGAGAGAAGTGGACAAGATGGCCGACGGAGAAGTCAACTTTCTTTGACTGTCCGCAATCTCCGAACAATCGGAAGGACTCTAGGCAGACTAGAGCCCTGGGAGACCCAGGTGGGCTCACCTGGTCCCCACCCCACCTCAGAGGGAGTTCCAGAGTGCTGGGCTCTTGCCGTCTCAGCAAGTGCCAGCAGAAATTGTCGAGGGTCGGTATCCCCGAGATGGCCACAACCCCGTTACATTTATATTTTGATATATTTGATTGTGTAAATTTCTTATAGAGCATGAAGTGTCTAATAGACAGCAGCCTGTAAGATATTTTGGAGCTGTTGGGTGAGAAGAGAGTAGTAAGTCTGGTATTTCTAGTTATGACAATATCAACTAAATCAATTTAAAGAATTACTGATTCAGGGATAAAGTTAGCTGTTTCGTAATTATGACTATTACGTAATACAATCGTTTAGATATTTCACTGATTTTTATGATGTATTTGTTTACTTATGGTCAATTTCTCACTATGTATACTATAGAATATGGAATCTTGTTTGACCTGTAGTGACTTGTAAATCACATGAAACAGAAATTATATTACATTATATGCAACAAAAATTATCTGAAACACATTAAGGCTTAAGCATACATAGTATACTGACTTAATATTTATTTATTTATTATTTCCATTTGTTACCCTGCTCTTCCCGGCCAAAGCCAGGCTCAGAGCGGCATGGATTCGCATGGAATATTGTGACCTTTGTACAAATATTGGCAAAGAACCCATCCGCTTCTGGCTGAAAAGACAAGTTACATGCATCTCTTGCATTATTTTTATTTGCTGCAAAATCATCTATTTCTACTCTATCACTGTATAAAAAACTGCAGTGCCCAAGGCTGACCCTGGGAACCTATGTTCAAAATGTTATGTTTGTTCAGAATTTATGACTGACATACCCTCTTACTCAATGGTCAATCTATAGTTTTTTCATCTTACGCTGTTACCTATCTAATAATTAGGAGTTCCTGATTCATTGTGGGGCAGGGTTCTTGTGTCTTTAATAGTTATACAGAAAGGAGAATTTTGAAACTTCAATGGTGGGAAGACAGAAGTTACACCTGTCAAAAATGTTTTCCCTATATAACTAATGGGGACAAAAATATACAGAATCTTATGGTGAGCAATAGAATACTGTCACGCTCATTAAGTTGTTATATGCTTACAAGCCTTATGTGTGTGTCACATACGTTGCATCTGTAGGACACATATAGTCTGGTCTTTCTTTTAAGCAAATAACAGTGTCACCCTAAGTCGGTCTACTCAGAATTCTACTCAGGAATATTAACTTAGACTTAGGCCCGGCAAAGCATTTCTAGGATAGCACTGTAACTCACCTTGTCCAAGAAGACAAAATTTGTTTCTTCTGCAGATGAAGTCTGCTGCCAATATAAGCCCTTCATAGCTACCTTAAAATATAAAGGAAAATGAAATAAAGTTAAGGTTGTGAACATACTTCATAACAAAGGTTTTATATACACATTAACCTAGAAGAAGTTGAGCAGCCCATTCCTGGGTGGGGTTGTGCAGTGGCCGGGAGTGGGGCAACCAGTCCGCCGCCAAAGAAGCTTTCTGGCCGCTGTGGAGAAGAGAAACCTATTTTTAAAAATTAAAAAATACAAAAAGAGCAAAAAAGCCCCATTGACATTAGCAGGGCTACGCCACCAAAAAAGGTGGCATAGCCATGCCACTGTGCCAAGGGGCATTCCTGGGCTGAAAGGGGTGAGGAAGCTGCCTAAAGGGAACACTCCAAGACCCACCCCCCATGCCAGCGTATGCTGCCTCTTCCGGGATTTAGTTCCTGGAGTGGTGGTGCTGGCGGGGGAGGCTGGCGCTGGGATAAGTAGGCACTTGTGCGGGGTCATGCCAGCTCCTAAGGTTAGTCAAGGATCTACTGACTGTGTCTCATGGGGCTGCATTGTGGGTAGCCCCAAATACTACGCAAGCTTGCAAGGCTAAGAAAGGGGGAGGAAACCTGTTTAAGGTGCTATGGGGCACAGGGGTTTCCATAACTAAGTCAAGAACAGTGCCCTTCCAGTGTGGAAATGGGGCCCCCACAGCCAGCAGAAGGGCAGAGGCTAGGAACTGGGAGATCCAGGTTCTAATCTCACTCTGTCATGAAGGCTTGCTGGCTGACCTCGGTTGGGCAAGTCACACATTCTCACCTAACCTACCTACAGGGTTGTTGTGAGGATAAAATGGAGCAAAGGAGAATGATGTAAGCTGCTTTTAAAATGGATACTAGTCATGATGCATACCTATTCTCTCCAGGATCAGAGGAGCATGCCTATTATCTTAGGTGCTGTGGAACACAGGCAGGATGGTGCTGCTGCAGTCGTCTTGTTTGGGGGCTTCCCTAGAGGCACCTGGTTGGCCACTGTGTGAACAGACTGCTGAACTTGATGGGCCTTAGTCTGATCCAGCAGGGCTTTTCTTATGTTCTTATGTGCTTTGGGTCCCCATTATGGAGAAAGGAGGGGAATAAATGAAATAATAAATACAGCTAAAGATGGGGGGCAGATAAAAGATAGCTTTCTTGATGGTGAGAAGAAAAGGAAACAGGGAAAGGTGAGGAAATTGGGGTTCCCAGGAGGAAAGGAATAGTATGGGGAAAGGTGTCCCTCTCAAGTCCTTGCAGGTTTCCCAGTGCACAGTTGAGCTTCACCTGGAGGCCAACACTGCACTACTTGGCCATAATTTTCCCAGGTAAAGGCTGCCAGGAGAAGGGAAGGAGGAAAACCTGAAGGAGGGGCAGATAAAGGCACACTGGATGGTGGGTGAGAAGGCGAGAAGGAAGCAGGAAAAGGAGAGAGCCAATGGGGGAAGGGAGCCAAGGAAGGAAAAGAGGAAATGGGGGGATGAGATGCCCCCCACAAGTCCTCATGTATCCCCCACATTATATATGGTCGACAGGTGCATCCAGTATTTTTGTTGAAACCATCTGGCAACCCACTTCAGTCTGTCTGTTTGAAAAGCAAGGACCTTCTGCAGGAAATGGTATCGATGCAAAAAAAAAAAATGTCCCCAGGACGTGTGCATGCTGTCTCTCAATATTCACTTACTCAAAGAAGTGCAAGGAAGGTGCTGTGTGTTCTCGTGCACTGCCACATGCTGCCCATCCTGAAAGCTCAGTTTTCACCAACCCTCCCTCAAGTGTCTTAATGATAGCAAGGATCTGCATAAGCAAAGATTCCTCGTTATTATCTTCACTGCTCTTCCTCAGTAATTCTCTACCCCCATTGTCTTCTGTCCTCATTTTCAGGTTCACCTCCAATGTATAAAAATGACATAAACATGGGATTTTACACAGAGCTGCAAGCAGGTGGGACGGCAGGCACTGGGTGTGTTCTTAATATGGGTCGCTAGAAATCGGTATGCGGAAAGAGTTTTTGCGAACACCGTAACGTCCCATTTCATTCAGAGCACTTTGTATCAGGGCCTCTGACCCAAGCAAGATTATATTATATTATATTATCCTACACTGCAGCCTCAGAGAGTGACACATTCGCACGCAGGCGCAGTATGTAAAACGAAGGAGACCAGACCCTTGGATGCCGCCCATTCATATTGCTCCATAGCTGCTAGGGCGCAAACGCACGGGAGGTTTTGCCTTGGATTTGCCACTCTCTAAGTGCGCCTTTTCCCCAGCCCAATTCTCAACAATGAGCCCCCGTGCAGAGTTCTCAGATGGGGAAAATGTGCATCTAGAGAGCGGCAAATGCGTTTGCGCCCTTAAGCAGCTATGGAGCAAAATGAATGGGCGGCATCCAATCTAGCGGACGCTGGAAAGCAGCGCAACCCACTGAACCAGTAGGCTCACTCCACCCCGAAAAGATCCCGGTGACGATGACAAACCCTTTACCTCTCGCAGGCCCCTTTCTCTGATTTTCGCGGGAGCGCCTGTGCGGGCTGGCAACCCGACCAAAGGAGCCGCGCAGGAAAGCGGGCAGCAACCCGCCAGCACAGCTGTCACTCTGCGCGTGGGGGCGGGACCACAATCGAGCAGCCCTTCCCGGCTAGGACGCGTTCGACCCGCGCATTCCAGCGGAAGCCCCCCGAGACGGTGAAAACTACAACTCCCAGCATGCAAAGCGATTCAAACTGCCTTTTGGTTCCGGGATGCCACACGCGTTGACGCTGCGATTGCTGGAGGAGGAGGAGGAAATAAGAATGTTACCCATGTGGAAAGCACAATAGTTCGCTTTTGAAGGAAAGGCGAGGTTACCTCGTTATGCTTCTTTTAGTAAAATAAAAATAAATAAATAAATATATATATATATATATATATATAAATAAGTGGTTTAATGAACCTCAGAACTCAAGACCTGTAACTAGTATTTTTTATCGTCTATATACGTGCGTTTGTATGTACGTACTTACATACCCACACGGTTTCCGATAAGCGGGAACCAAACTTTTATATATAGATAGTTACGAACACACAAAGGTTCGTTTTCCTTTTATCGAAGGGAGTCTTCAAGGCGCCCCCCCCCCCCCGGTCTAGTTTGCTTGGCCGCTTTATCACTCTATGCCAGAGTGCTCCGTAAGCGGCGACTCCGTGGTCCTTTTCTGTTCTCCTATAGGCCGACAGGCGCGTCCGTCATCAGGAAAAGGGCGGGGCCCGCAGCTGGGCGAAAGCGCGGTTGGCCGCCTCACGGTCTGAGTCTGTCCCTGCGGCGCGCTCGTGAGGGTTCGGTTGCGCAGCCCCTCCGGCGCCAGCGAGAGGGAGCCGGGCAGCTCGTCCCCCCTCCCCCTCGGCGAGACGGCGGCGGTTGAGGGGGCGGAAGCGGCGGTTGACGGCAGGAGGCGACGCCGGGGGGTGGGATGGCGCGTCTCGCAGGGGCGGTGGCCTTCGCCGCCGCGTCGGCTGCCGCTCCGTCCTTGCCTTGGGTGTGAAGAGGACGCCCGAGACCCGACAGAGATGAGGTAGTGGCGGCGCGCTGCGGAGGGGGAGCACGCGGCGCGCGGGGGGGGGGTCACCCTGGCGAGATGAGCGCAGGCGCGCTGGCGGGGGTGGCCGGCTGGTGGGGTCCCCACCCCCTTCCCTAACGGCGCACTCTCGGGTCTCTCCAGCCAGCCTCCCCACGCCTGTCGGGGGGGGGGGCACATCTGTCTCACCCAGTGCTGCCTGCCTATACTGGTCCTCCATTTCTGCCCTTTCCAGGGGTGCTTCTGGCCAGCTCGTTGTGATTTTATATATATATATATATATATATATATATATATATATATATATATATATATATATATATATATATATATATATATGTATATATATATGTATGTATGTATGTGTATATATGTGTATATATATATGTGTGTGTGTGTATATATTCTATTTTTATAACATTAAACAAAACAAACAGATACAAACAAATACAATAATAATAATAAAAACATTAAAATAAAATGTTTTCTAGTCAGTTTTGTCTCCACCCCAGCCTCCTGGACTCCCATATCTGCATCCCTGGGTTCCTCCCCCGCCCCCTTTCTTTCTTAACCCTTTCCCTCCTTGCCTGAGGTGTCTGGTGCGTAACAGGACTCGGGGCCAGTCATTTTTGCGCCCTAGGCAAGGCTAACTACTTGTGCCCTCCCCCCCTCCATTGCTAACCAAATTTTCAAAAACAGACAATTCCCATTGGGTAGCCGTGTTAGTCTGTCCGCAGTAGTAGAAAAGGGCAAGAGTCCGGTAGCACCTTGAAGACTAACAAAAATATTTTCTGGCAGGGTAGGAGCTTTCGTGAGCCACAGCTCACTTCTTCAGTTATCTGAAGGACAAGAGTCCAGCAGCACCTTAAAGACTAACAAAAATATTTTCTGATAGGGTAGGAGCTGTGGCTCACGAAAGCTCATACCCTGCCAGAAAATATTTTTGTTAGTCTTGAAGGTGCTACTGGACCCTTGCCCTTTTCAAAAACAGATGTCTTGTAGGGGGGGGGGGAAAATAAAAGCGCAAAACTTTTTGTAAGACATTGTAATTATTTATATTGCATAGCACTGTTGTGGTGCTTATTTTAAAACGATTAAACAAAAACATAAATTGTCGGTTGCATTTCCCCCCCCCTGCCCCCCAAGAAACAAAACTGTTTGAAACGGTGCCCCTGAGGCCAGTTCTGGGCCCATCTGAGGTCTGCGCCCTAAGCGACCGCCTAGTTCGCCTAATGGTAGCACCGGCCCTGGATGCGTAAGAGGGAGTTCTTTGCCGACGACCGTGATTTATTTTTTCGGAGCTGCTGCTCTTTCATGCAGACCGCCCCCAGCCCTTTTGAGGCTCTGCTTGCGGGGGAACATAGAGTGAGGACCAGGGGCCCGGGCAGAGTGTGTGCCCAGAGTGGTTTGGGGGAAGCTTTTCAACTTTCCCCAGAAGATAATTCACAGTGGGTAGCCGTGTTAGTCTGTCTGCAGTAGTAGAAAAGAGCAAGAGTCCAGTAGCACCTTAAAGACGAACAGAAATATTTTCTGGTAGGGTAGGAGCTTTCGTGAGCCACCCACTTCTTCAGATACAGCTAGAATCTGAATCCATCTGCCTTTAATTCACAGTGGATAGCCGTGTTAGTCTGTCTGCAGTAGTAGAAAAGGGCAAGAGTCCAGTAGCACCTTAAAGACTGCCAGAAAATATTTTTGTTAGTCTTTAAGGTGCTACTGGACTCCTGCTCTTTTCTACTAACTTTCCCCAGCTTAGGCGAAGACTGCTGCTGTCTGCCTTGCCTGAAAAGCGGGATCGATGTCTCGATTGCGTGGTTTTTCCGAATCGGCTTGTTCACGTCTGTTTAAATCGAAATTTCTGGCAGGCTGTCAGTAGAAAAGATGCAGTAGGAATCTGAGCTGGAGTATGCAGAAATAACTTGCTTTTAGTGTCCTTGGGAATTCCTGGTAATCCAGAAATTGTTGCCTAAGGGCAGCTGTAGTTTCTTAAAAGGAAATCTCTGTGTTGTACTCTTGAGACATTTCTCTAACAAAAAGGAATGGGAGTCTAGGTTTGTGTTCTTGACTTGGCCTCACTCTTTACATTCCTTGTTCCCTTCATACTCATTTGGTGGAAGAGGAATGTTGCCCATTGGGGACAGTGATACCTAGTTTTGGAAGTGGTAAGACATTTTATTGTGCTCTCGCACTTCTATTTGCCTTAAGTTAGTATAATGCAACTAATTCATCACTTGAACGCACATAGGCATCTGGCTCAGTTTTCTATTTGTGTGCATACTTGTGCATGGGTGGTTTTTTCCACCTAATGGGAAATTAGATACTAAGAGTAAACTCAGTACTAGATTATCAGTAGTCCAATAAATATTTTTAAGAAGTTCTTTTTCTTAATGGCACTCCATTACTGTTTTCATCTGAGGCATGTTTTACAGATACAGTTGATGGAAATATGACAACAATGGTTTTCTGCTAATGTATGCCCTTTTAAAACTAGTAATGCTTTTTGGTAATGTTATTAACGAATGTGTTTGTAATGAGCATGAGTATCACTCATTCAGTTCATTGTGCTTGAGGATAGGGACACCAAGGTTATTACCTTAATCTATATCATATGGTACCTGTCATACATTCTGTCACAGGATCTAAATTTAAAGATTTCGATTGCAGTACAGTTTTAATTCTTATGTCCAAACTGTAGACAACTGGCTAAGCCATATGCGATCTGGGATTTATAGTATTTTCCAAGATGAATGTATGTACCAAGTGGCATGTTGGAAGAATCAGAAGTCATACGAGAATTGGTAGAATCCCAGTGCACTTTAAAATTGGGACCTCTTAAGTCAGTGATGGCGAACCTTTTAGAGACTGAGTGCCCAAACTGCAACCCAAAACCCACTTATTTATCGCAAAGTGCCAACACAGCTAGAAGTCCACTTGGGGCTAGGGGTTGCCAGGTCCCTCTTTGCTACCTGCGGGAGGTTTGGGGGGCGGAGCCTGAGGATGGTGGGGTTTGGGGAGGGACTTCAATGCCATAGAGTCCAATTGCCAAAGCGGCCATTTTCTCCAGGTTAACTGAAATAGCAGATCTTCTGCTACTACCCGGAGGTTGGCAACCCTTCATGGGCGGCCGAGCGGGGGAAGGAAAGCAGCTGGAGCATAGCCCCCACCCCTTCAGTTTGGTTCTTTTTCCAACTGTTATCTTCATACAAATTAAAAAAGACTGTTATGCGGGGGGGCTGATGGTGGGGACAGCCCTCTGCACGTGCTCAGAGGCACCTTTGGTTGCATGAACGAGCAGAGTGGAAACCCAAGCTAAGCGAAGGGCTCGGCTCCAGCACAAACGCCAGACGGGCCGCCGTTCGGCCCTCACCGCCAACCCCCTGTGCTGCAGTCACCAACCAGCCCGCCGCAGATGGCGGCCCAGGCATCCCAGTCCCGTCCCTGCTCCACCTCTTCCAGTCCTTGGCAGAAGGCTCATCGTTGTCTTCACTTCTGGAGCATGCAGCAGGTGACTGCGGAGAAGGCACTGGGAAGGAGCCCGGCGCTTCCCGGAGGAGCCGGGAAGGCACCGCTGGAACGAACTCAGGCAAACTCTGAGCTGTGGCGACGGCTCGTGTGCCCACAGAGAGGGCTCTGAGTGCCACCTCTGGCACGCGTGCCATAGGTTCGCCACCACTGTCATAAGTTCACATGGTTGGAAGAGACCACAAGGGCCATCCAGTCCAACCCCCTGGCATGCAGGATCCCACAGTCAAAGCACTCCCGACAGATGGCCATCCAGCCTCTGCTTAAAGACCTCCAAAGACAGGGACTCCACCACCTCCCAGGCAGCGCATTCCACCCTGGAACAGCCCTCACCATCAGAAAGTTCTTCCTAATGTTTAGGTGGAATCGCTTTTCTCTTAGTTTAAATAAACATTGCTTTGGTTCTAGCCTAGAGGTAAGCAACTGAAGGCCTCTAGGACAAATCTGGCCTCCTGTAGTATATGGCTCCCCAGTTGCCAACGGAGAAATGAAAGAAACGTAAGTGGTGTCTGAGATGCATACCATGATAGTTCCTATTGATGTGAATAGTTGCAAGGAAGATAGCACCAAAATGATATGGTTTCTTCAATTTTACTGCTAATGGCATGAAATTTAATGTTGACCTAAATAGGAGAAAAATATTTATTTTAAAAATATCCTGACCCTTTATATAGACTGCTTATAAGAAACCTCTACCTGCAAGACTAGATAGTGAAAAAGGGTATTTGGAGAAGCTTCTTTGTTTGTTCAGTGCAGCTTGTTTTCTATAAAACTGGATTATTTTATCTTGGCATAGAAAGACGGACTAATGGTGCCCTATGTATATCTACTCAGAAATAAGTTCCACAGATCTGAACAGAATTTCCTAGTATTACTTCTGGGGGAGTTCTATTTTAGATTTGTGATTTTTGTGTATGATGCACAGGCTTGGCAGTATATTTGATTTATCTTGTTGCTATACCTATTCCTCATCAGATCTTTGACACATAATCTTGTACTGTGTGTTTGTTCTTTGTTTCATTGCCTTATGGTATCATTGCCTTATTATAAATCACTCCTTGATTCTTAAAAAAAAGGCAGGGCTAGGAGATTTTAACAGAAGAGAGCTACTGTATCTTACACTTCTATGTAACTGAAAGCAGAACAACAGATTCTTCTAGGTGTCAGGGAAACCTGCCAGTAGCATGTGGAGGGAATGCATATTTCTAGCAAGAAATGTAGGCAAAGAGGGAAATGGTTTCTAATTCATACCACACAACTATTGGCGTTTAAGCGAAAGCAGCTCACAGGCCAAGCTTGTATGATTAGTACTTGTATGCTCTCACTTTGGCAGCTTTTCAGCAGTCCTGTTTTCACACAGATGAGCTGTTTCAGAACAATTTCTCCAGTGTATTAAGTCCAGAATCCTTTCTTCAGAGTTAACAGAGACAGTGTTGCTTAAAGCTTCAGTAAAAGGAATTGATTGTTTTAGTTTCTCTCTCTTCAATAGTGAACAGTTGCATTATTATAAATTCCTTAAAATGTATATTTCCTTAGAAGTTTTAAATTTGCAGTTTAATCCTAATGACAATTTCCTGGGTTTAAGCCACATCAAATAGTGTGGTACTTATTTCTGAGTAGATCTGTTCAGGATTGCTCCCTAAGAAGCTAAATTTATGTTCCAGTTTTAGGCCTCCGTACACTCAAGGAAATTCCATAGGAATTAATGGAGTTAACTTCCAAGTAAACAGGCTTAAGTCTGAGTGCACCAATAAATAGATTTATACAGAAGCTGACCATTATGCTTAAGGACATGGAGGTAGGCATGTTTGTTCACATGTTTGCCACGAAGTTCACAGCAAAAAGTTCCTGTGACTTAGGAGAGCCATCACCCCCCCCCCAGATATGAGGCAGACTACTTCCCAGTAGTTTATTTTTTCTAAAGATTCATTGTTTTATATAATTAATAACAATGAATTGATGCCATTGTCAGTATATCAGGCAAACTTTGCAGTTTCAAAGTTGTAATTGATATTTTTCAGTTTAGAAATTGGTGCAAGAGGATACATGTTCATTTTATTGATTTGTAAACCATGGTGGGGTGGGGAATAAAACCACAAATACATATGTTTAACAATCAACTTATGAATTTACCTGATTGGTTGTGAAGGTCAAATCAAAACTAAAGCTAACATTTTGATATTTCCTCTCACTGAGCAGAATGGGTACTATAATCACTAATCTGATAGGGCACAAACAAGTAATGCAAGTGATGAAGTGACCTCTGTGATTGAGAGTTAAATTCTGTTCAAATAGATAAGTGAACAACCATGTCCATAAGCATATCATGCACAGATCTTTGCATGTTTTAAAATTAGTGTGTCAGCAGCTTTCAGTGCCTTTTGAATGCTGTGAGGTAGGGCAAAAGAGGGGCAAAGTAAAGCTCGCCCATATTCACATAGTTCTTAGTAGAAGAGCATGGCATTGTGAATAGATGAATGGAATTTATTTACCAAAAATATTAACATTGCATGAATATATTTTTGGGGGGGATAGAGCTCCATATTTTAGCGTCTGCCTTCCTCATCGCCATCTTGGAATCCCAATGTCAGGATTTACTCCATTGCAGGAATATATAGCCTCATGCTACATAATTATAAACTAATCCTTATTTCCTGATGAATAATCTTGGAGTATAATGTATCTTAAATAGAAAACTATCTATAGATAGATTTTCCCTCAAAAAGCATTGTATTTAAAATTCATTGATTTTTATCCATTCTGCTTAAATGTGAGGGTACTTGTGCTTTGAGGCAGGCACTCTGCTTATTTTCATTGTTCCTAAAGTGATCAAGGAAGTCTGCCATTGATGACAAATACCCAAACTATCTTTTCAGTTCTCAAAAAACAGTCATTATTTCTTGAATGAGAGAATGAGATTTTTGAAAACAATTTTTCATGTTACCGACTGTCTAAACCATGTTGTTTTAATATACCGTTAATGTACATCTTCAGTTAACGTATATAATATAAAGAATGTGGCTAGATAGATACAACATTACTCAATACAAAGTATATGTATATTTATACAAAGTATAAATACATTCCAAACCATTTCACGTACATTCAAATACATCTCAGGATTTCTTCCGATGTCCAAGCTCGGAAGATGGCCAGACCCCATGAGGCTGGGATGAGTGGCAGTGGAGCCACCTGTGTGGCCACAGCAGGCCAACATGTCATGGTGGCTCAAGTCCTGGGGGAAGTAGGGGTCGTCTATACAGGCCCCTCCCCGCTGTCAGGGGTGACACTGGGAGGTCATGACTGGGTTCCGGCGGGCAGCAAAGGATGGGGCTGTCTCCATGCAAATGTCCGTGAGGATGGCTGGGAGTTGCCAGCACTGCGACACCGAGCTGTGCCCTCTCGACCTTCCTTCTCACTCTGCAGCCACCGTGGGAGCTGGCCAGCCGCTGAACCTCAGCCTCCCAAGAGTACAGCCACCAAGCGCTGGCCACCGTGGAGACAGCAGCAGAAGCACCCCTTCCACGGGCACCCACATCCCTCCTCGGGGTCTGGGAGTGCTGTGTCTGGTGTGGCAGCCTCCTACCCTCCCACTGCTCCCCTTCCACCAAGTGATGAGTCAGGAGACACTGTCTTGAGCGAGATCATCTTTATTGAGAGGCACTGAGGGGCATGCCTGGTGGCCCTCATCCAGGCAATGGGCTTGCCTGGACGAGGGCCACCCCGAATTGGCAGCCGCTGTTCGACCTGGCCGCTCAGACCAGGTCACTCTCTGCGGGGACCAATCACTGCTCCTACATGACCAGAGGACACAGAGCTTGTGGGGGTCTCTAGGGAGTCTTGAGCTGTACCCACCCCATCCTTCTGGCCCTGCCCCCACCTTGTTGGTTCCATGCCAGCCTCTGCCCTGGGGTCGGGGGGCTTGTTCTCCTGGTTTGACTAGGTGGAGTGGTGTCGGCCTGAGGGCCCCAAGTCGGTGGTGGAGCCACTGTAGTCTGGCCGGCCTGGGAACATGATGAGCCAACGGGGCACAAACAAATGCTGGCCCTCCAGAGGGTGTGGCCATGAGCTCCTCCTGGGGGACTCGTAGATGGGCAACTCCTGACCCTGAAGGCAAAGGAGAGAGCCATGACCCCCCCATGCCCGCCTCTCCATCTATGGAGGGGCTTGTCAGGTCAAAGTGTCTGATCGCCCACCCGCTGTGTTGCCAGGCAGTGGCGGTGAGAGGGACTCACCTGCAGCCGTCTCTCAGTGGACTCAGCAGAGCCACTGGTGGGGGGCCAGAACGTCCGTCCCCGACCCCTATGCTTGTGAAATGGAGGGTGAGCCCCAGTTGCCACTGCATGCTGCGCCCTCCATTCACCCTCTTCCTCTGTCCTCTGCCACTCTGTTGCCTCATCCTCGCTGCTCCCGACCTGCGAAGGCCAGGTGTGGAGCATGAGGGGATGCCTTAGAGCGGCAGTGCTGCCATACACCGGCAGACACTTTGGAAGGGGGGCGGGACAGCCTCCAGAGCGGCTCCATTGGCCTGCCTCCCCATAGCATCCACAGGTGAGGGTTTAGTGCTGTTGGGGCAAGAGGAGCAGAATAGCCCATCACCATCAGTTGACAGAGGCCAGCTGTTTCTCTTTTCTCGACAATGCAGTGGTCACCCTCCCCGTGAGGAGGGCTATTATTTGTGGTAGTGGTGGTGGGAGTTATGGTGGGATTAGTGGTGGAAGGCATGGTGGGTGCAACGGTGGTCGACATGGTAGGAATCGTGGTTTTGCTATCATGGCCATGAAGCTTGGCCGAAGCACATCAGATGACAGCAAATATTCAGGTTCCAGGGTTGGCTCTATGCCAACACTTGGAAATTAGTGGCCGGGGCCCATGAACCCCTGCCAGGGACTAAGCCCACCTGATCGGATGCGTGTTTCTGCACCTGTGCAATGCCTGAGGAGGGCGGCTGCAAAGGAGAGGCAAGCGGCTGTGGCAAAAGAGCCACAGCTGACTGCCTTCTACTGGGTGCAGGCGTCGAACGGGTCAGGAGGGGAGTGCTGCCGAACATAGGGTAGCCCCGGGAGAGAGGGCGACAGGGCGGCTATGTGTGCGGGAGGTCTGACACAATCCCCAGGTGTGTGTCTGTAGGTCCCCCCCTGGATGGGGGGGTTCAGTAAGGGTGGTCAGAGAGCAAAGTAGAGGGGCATGCAAATGAAGGGGCTGCTCTTGGCTCCTTTGTAGGGGTTGACAAGCACAGGACTAGGGGCTCATTGGTGCCCATCCTCAGCCCTCTGCCCTGCCCACATTGTCTCCTTGCACCTATGCGTTTTTTACTTATTACATAAAGAAAATGGTTAGCTTTCTGAATAAACCAGAATATCATCTACCTAAACTGGCAAATACACATATTCACGTGTTGCTGTATACGGATGACAGTGTTCTTTTATCTGGGATCCCAGTTGGGTTAAGGAGAGCGCTCGCAAGAGTGGCTGTGTTTTGTGAAAATGAATGCCTAACGATCAGTTATGAAAAAACAAAAGTGATGGCCTTTGGTAAATGTCCTATACTTAGGAAATGGGGTATTAATAGACAAAGGCTGGAACAGGTGTCCTGTTTTAAATATCAACGTATGATCATTCAGGAATCTGGCTCTAAGGCAACCCATAATAATTATGTTGCTGATTTAGGGATGAGATCAGCTCGCACCATACTTAATTTCTCTAGGACAGAGGGGGCACATTATGTGCCTGCCTCCCTTAGACTTTTCCAGGCGAAAACACTAGCTCAGATTCTTTATGGAACACATCTTGGTACTCCATCTTCTTGTTTTACACCTATTCAGCTCCCAAGATGTGTACCAAATTCCTTGGTGAGACTGGAAACTGGCATGATGAAGGTCGAGGCAAGGGTTTGTTTATCCTCTATGTACATTTGACTTAATCATAGAATCATAGAGTTGGAAGGGACCACCGGGGTCATCTAGTCCAATCCCCTGCACAATGCAGGAAATTCACAACTACCTCCCCCCACACCCCCAGTGACCCCTACTCCATGCCCCTACTCCATGATTAAGATTAATTTAAATCCTAAGGGCCTTTTGCCTTTAGTTTCTTGTGATACCATTAGGATTATTATCTTTTATTTTCAAAAGAATAAAGAACATAAAAGAAAAGAGATGGGGGAAATGGGGTATTACAATAGTGCTTCAAAAATATTGTTTCTACTGTTCAATTATTTAGCAAAACAGAGGCAGAAAAAATATATACCCTGGGTGGAAATATGCCTTTTATCCCATTTTAATCTCTAACATTTTAAAATATGATACATTTATTCTCTATTACTATATTTCTGTTAAACTAAACAAGAATACCTTTAAAAATACAGTTTAATATTATCCATATTCAACTCCTTGTAACTTATACTGTTTTTGCATAAGCATAAGAAAGCCTCCTATTTGTTTACTAAATTGGTTAGTTTCACCATCATGGCATGTTCTGCCAATCTATTTTTCCATTCTTCTATGTTGGGACCTTCATCCGATTTCCATTTCATGGCTGATACTATTCTGGCTGCTGTCACCGCGTTTCTGTAAATTCCTCAGATGGCTTTTTCAATGTTGCTGAAGCATACACTTAGGATCCAAAGCAAAATTTATTTTTAACGTTTGCATTTCTCTGTGAACTTGAATCCAATAGTTCTTCACGATCTTGCATGACTACCAGACATGAAAGAAGGTTCCCTCAGTCTCTTTGCATTTCTAGCAATATCCACTGTTATCCTTACTTATCTTTTGCATGTCTTTAGGTGTAAAATACAAACTGAAAAACATTTTATACCAGTTTTCTCTATGTGCTTGATATGGAGTAAACTTAATCGCCTTTATCCATAATATTTCTCATTGTTGCATAGGGATCTCCTCCCAGAAATTCTGCATCCATTTTATCATACAGGGTTTAACTTGCTCTGATGGTGTCATATTTAAGTAAAAGTTTATAAATTCTTCCTTGCAAATGATCACTATATTTTGCAATAAGTTCAAATTCTGTCATTTCTCTAGGCACCCCCAAGGAAAAAACAATATTTTTTCAGTCTAGAGGCAAGTTGACAATATGTAAGCCATCTAACGTTTTTATTTTCTTCTTTAATCCTTTGCCGTGTTTTGACTTCTCCTTGTGCTTTAGTCATATCCTTGTAAGTAATGTGATCTTCTTGCTTTCTTTGCAGCCTGTCATAGTGTGCTTCAATTGGAGACATTAATAGGGTTGATTGAGGGGCTGAGTCTCTTTTTATTTTTTCCCCATAATGTCAATAAACCTCCAACAATTGTATGTTCTGAGTTAAGTCGTGTGAGAATTCGTGATGTTACTTTCTTCCATAAATAATAATGCAAACCTTTAAAGTTTGCTTTCTCCAGTTTCATTTGTCTTGATTCTGGATTTTTGATCCAATCTGAAATCCATACTAATCCTGCTGCATAGTAATACAGTTTAATATTTGGTAATGCCAAACCACCTCTCTTTTTCTCATCTTGTAGAATTTTTAATCTAATCATCGGTTTCTTGCCGTTCCATACAAACTTGTTTAGTCTCTGTTGCCATTTGTTAAGCATAGTGTTAGGTGATACCTTTAGGTCAAAGTGGATTGTAGCTATAGAAATTAAATTAAATAGCCTGGGTCTAACTCCTCTAGCATTCCTTCAGTTGGGTAAGAACCGAGCTACATTAACTATAAACCAAAGGGTGAAAGATGTTGAGTGCCAAATGGACTTGGCGAGTTATCCTACATTCCCTATTATTCCAGGTTTATTTTAACACCAGCTACCTACTTGTACTCCTAGAATACTCCTAGAATACTCATAGAATACTCATAGGAGGGCTTATACACTGGCTAGATGTACAGCCTTACCTTCTGCCATCCTAGAAGGGAAATCCAAGAAGGTCTCTAGGACTGAGAGACTCTGCCCCTGTCACTCAGGGGAACTGGCAACTATTGAACATGTCTTTTCAGATGCCCTTTTCTCAAGACAGCCCGTTCTAAAATTATTGAACCCCTCATAGGGAAAATGGGTGCTGGAGGAGAGGGTGATTGGACAAAAAGGTTTTTGTTGGGTGATAATTCCCCAATTACCTCTCAGGTGGCTAAATTTTGAGTGGTTGTACTTAGAGTATTCCCCCAATATAATTCAGAAAATGTATAACCCGGTATTTTATATTGAAATGAATCTTGGTTTGTAAATTCACTCTTTGCAAGCTCTGTCTCTGTTTTATCTGGCAAATAGCTATAAATAAATTATTGTTTTTAATAAAGTGCTGTGGCAGTTCTCTTTTTGGTAATGTTGCTAGGAGTTCCCAAATAATTACAGACAAAAAAGAAAAAAGCCTGGTCACAATATTCTCAAATCTAGTATCTTAATATTTGCAGTATTTTCAGAGCATGAACAGAACAGCCCCCCCACTTGTTTATCTTTTCTTTCTTTTTTCCTTCAAAAACCAAACCCATATATTCTTTACCACCCTTCCCGATACTGTCCAGGCCACTCCAGGGCCACGCAAAGAGCACCCCCTTTGCGTGGTGCCCTTAGTGCACTGCCGCTTTGTTGTTAATAGCACCTTCCCAGAAGCGGACGCTACTATTCTGGTCTGGGCAGGATGACTCATAGTGACCTTGGTGTTCTGGGCACAGAAGGGTCCATGGTTCTCGAGGCATCTTTGTAAGGAGCCCTCCATGGCTCCATCCTTGTAAGGAGCCCTCCGTGGCTTCTGGCCTTGTTGCCTGCAGCCTCTGCCTCTGAGTTAATAGCATCTTCCTGGATGCAGGTGCTGCTATTCCAGTCTCAGTAGGATGATTCTCTACAGCTTCTCTGGAAGGTCCACGGTTCTCAAGGCATCTGCGCTCCTCATAAGGAATCCTCCACAGCTTCTGGCCTCACGGTCTTTGGCTGCCACCTTGATGTTAATGGCAACTTCCCAGAAGCAGGCACTGCTATGCTGCTCTAAAACATGTTTTAAAATATTCCATTGTTCTTCCCATGTTTTACAAAAGTCTGAAGTTACAAACAACTTCTGCAGGTATTGGTGGGAGTGGTTGAATGCAACTTTGAGAAGCACCAGGAAATGATGGGGTATTAGGAACCTTGCCAGATGTTTAGAAAACTGATCTAAGCCTTAGGTCAAACACTAGGGTTGCTAAGTCTTGCCTTGTGGCTGGCAGCCTGGAGACCTGACAAGGTTCTGAAGTACTAGATGTGTCCTGAATTTCAGTGGCTGGCAAAGGATCCTTCTGCCTGCATGTGGAAACAAGCTGCTAGAAGACAACTGAGTATAGCCTACTGTTTTTGTACTGGGGGGATACATTATTCTGTTGACTGTCTTATACCAGATGAGAGCTGTTTGTCCTTATGTTTCTGTCTTGTCCAGAACCAAGTGGGAGCTGCTTCCTGGACTTGTTTGTCCTGTTCAGATCCAGTGAGATCTGGCACATGGTGTTTAAGTGTGGTTGTGTCACCTGCTGGCTGACTATGTGTTTGGGGAAGTGAATGGGGCAGGGGATGGTGCTGTGACCAGTAGAGTGTGGGTTGGGGTGTGTGTGATACATTTGTCAGTGATTGCCCCTTCTGGTTCTTCCAGGGTGATGCTGGTGACCATATCAACATCCCACTGGGCTATATTATATCATGCTTTTAAATACTAGGCCAGTTGCAGGTAAAACAGCAGCCATCCAGGATTTAATTCTGGATGAACAGGCTGACCTGGCAAGTGCCACTGAGAGCTGGCTGGGAGGAGAGGGAAAGAGAACCTAGCCTAACTATGCCCCCAGGGTACTCAGTGATTCATCAACAAAGGCCTAGTGGGCAGAGAGGTGTTGTTGCTGTAGTCTATCCCCTGGCTCAATGCCCTGTCCAGGTCTCCTCTTGTTTTGAGACTGTATAACTAGTGTTGGGAGTGTGAGACAGATTGGGATTCTCTTGGTGTTCTGCCCACTCCATTGCCCAAGCATCTCTCTGCCCGAGTTAGTGGAGGCGGCCTCAGAAGTGGTGTTGAAGACCCATAGGCTGGTTCTTTTGGGGGACCAACATCCATGCCGAAAGTAACTCAGGATTTCACAGTCTCCATGACAACCATGGGCCTATCTCAAGTAATAACAGGCCCACCATGCTGTTCACACTCTCAATTTGGTATTGTGTTCTGGGCAGAAAGAAGGGGGTCAGGGTAGGGGGATTGAAGACAGTCCCCTTGTTATGGACAGATCACTACTTGCTGGGGTTTAGACTTACAGGGATCCTCAGGGAAGGGGGGTCGGTTAAGATTATACTTCCTTGTAGGCTGATGGATCTGACTGGGTTTCAGATGGCATTAGGAGATTTTCTTGCTGATATGGTTGGCTGTCCTGTTGATGCCCTTATTGACCTGTGGAATGAGGAAATTACTCAGGCAATTTGTATCCCTATCTTTCTTGTTTGCTCATTGATCTCCATTACAGTGTGGCCCCATGCTGAATTTCCTCTGCCTGGTGCTACTCAACTCCCCTGGCTTGGGCTCAAATGCAGGTGTGTTGCTGACAAGGAATCAAAATTGTATATATCAATGAGTGATATATGAGTGTATATCAGTGAGCATATACAATGAGTGTATATCAAGGAGTATATAACAGTGAGTGATATAATGACCCTATATGATATAGCAAATATATACAATATGGTAAAGTGGTCCTGAAATAAGTTGTTACTGTTTTTGCTCTTGTTGCATACCAGTACCAATGTACCACTCTTTATTTCAGGCTTCGATTAGCAAGTGAAAGTTGATTGAACCATGGCTCAATTTCCAACACCTTTTGGGGGTAAGCACTGGACATTTTTTAAAACTTAGTTTGAATAAATTTTATTTTAAAAAGCATTTGGCCTAAATAAATAGCCTGGTTTTAAGAACCAAAAATGTTTCTCTTAATCTTGGTGTGCAGTTACAGCAGTTGGAAAAATGCTTTACAGCTTGTGCAAGGGGAAGTGTTCTTGGGTTGTTGTAGGAAGAAGGGATGGTTAAAATAAATCCATCAAGAGCGACAGCCTGAGGACCCCATACATGATCTGTGGGCCAATCAGTTATGTCAGAAAGTCAGTGAAGACATGTCTATCAGTGTAATAAACTTGTCTTCAATAGGAATCCACAAATTTTGTCTGGGCTTGGTAGCTAGCCTTTGTTTGTAGTAGCCACTCTACAACAACACCATGTGTGGTAGCTGTTTTGCAATAACCCCTCTTCTCCAACCCATGATCTTGATGGCATATGATGCAGCCTAGTGGTATTTCGAAAGAGGTAGTTCCTCTCTCCATGTGCTGTGGTCAGCTTTTAATATTTTTAAAAACTGCCTAGTCTAGTCTCATACTAGAAGTGTCCCTGCGGGTCACCAGAATAAAATAAATGGTTGCTGCTAGTGATCTGGCGATTGCTGTTCTTTCAGACATCCAAGTTCATGTTGTTTGCACCTCTAGGAGCTGCCTAAGCTCCTTTCTTGATGGGGAAAATGTGTAATCATATGGTGTTGTAAAATGTAAACACATTGGGGAAAATAGAGATTCTTCTGTAATACAGCATTTGTTTCTTTCAATTTCTTCCTTGCAAATAGGCAACCTGGACATCTGGGCTGTAACTGTGGATGAGAGAGCTAAGCATGATCAACAATTCCACAGTTTGAAACCAGTATCTGGATTTATCACTGGTAATGCACTCTTTTATATCATTTCCACAACCATGTAATGTGGTGCTTCCCTCAGGCAAACAGCAGTTGCCTCAGCCCAGGTCATGGACCCAAATGACAAGCTGCTTGTGTTTTAAGAGTACAAGGAGGAGAAGCCTAGATCTGCTTGTAGTGAGCTCAGTACTAAGATGTAATGTAATTGCAAAGATACACTTTGTATGCTGCTAAAAATGCTAAATAATTGAAATGAATGAATAAGTCCATTGCTTTTGTGATTCTGATGTGATAAGAGGAAAGACCAGCTCTCTGTTGCAACTACAGTAGTTCTTTTTTCTGCCATGCACGGAAAAAATTGACTTTAATTCTTGACTATTGATTACATCCTGCAGAGAGCAGAGAAGAATAAATAGCAGCTTTCTAGGGCTGTTTTAGATTGAGAAATTGTAGGGGAAGTCTTAAATCTTCCCTCTTCATGGGGAATCAGGGACACTGCATGCCGGAGAATTAAGTTCTGGCACAGAATTCCTAGATCTTGTCTTGTTTGACAGGATCCAGGCTAAGCTGCCATAGTCTCGAAGCCTTGTGTATACGGGACTTTGTAGAATCATATGGGACCTTTAAAAGATGTAATTCAAAGAGAACCAGTGTGTGTAGTGGTTAAGGTGTCGGACTAGGTTCTGGGAATCCCAGGTTTGAATCCCCAGTCTGCGTTTCCTCAGCCAGTTTTAGTGTAGGTACAGGGTTTTTAAAATTCTCCTTAAGGACTACTGCCTATCTTATGAGCTACCATGGATGTTAAAATCATAATTAGAGGCCCTGCTTCATGTGCCCTGTTCTCTGAAATTAGATGTGGGGCCATAAGAGAAGAGGGCCTTCTCTGTAGTGGTGCCTTACCTGTAGAACTTGCTACTTGCCACTTCTTGCTACCTTCTGTTAAGTATTAGGCAGTAAGTAAAGACATTCTTGTTCTCTTGGACATTGGGTGTTGTTTTAAAGGTTCAGTATTACAGGTCTACTAGTTGCTTTTCATTGCTCCTTTTTAGGATTTTAGCCTAGTTTTGCACTTGCATTTCTATTTTATTGCTGATTTTGTTATCAAGTTTTATTTGTATTTATGTTTTGGTGAGCTGCCATGAAATTTGGAAGATGGTCTAGAAATAATTTAAACAAACTGATCTGTACTGCATTTCTTTAAATATGGGATCTCCATGGCTAAGTAATTTGAACTGAAGAATTAGAGATTTGATTGGGTGGTTAAGGAGAATGAGGGGAGGGGTATATTCACGCTTGACACTCATGCTAGTGGAGATTTCTCCTGGAACATAACAAGTTTATATGTTCAAGTGTTGCCTTATTCTGTGCTGCTGTTCCTGTTAGGCATACATCCTTGGCTGATGGGGGTGTTGAATTTACATATAATGTCTTAAAAATACATGGAAATTTGTGTAATTTATCTATTGGTGAGAATACATCCTGTGGAGAAAGTGTTTTACTTCCTTGCTTTACAAGGCATAATTCCAATAAATGAAAGCTGTTAAAATGGACTAGACAGCAGGAACCATATGTTTCCCTTCTGTCTAAGCTGATGTTAATATAGTGTGAATTTCCTATTGACTAAAATACAGATGTTTCAGTTTGTAGTCATGCATATTTCGGAACCTGATGTTCCTGTTCTCCTGAACAAATACTTAAGAAATATATTGGTGGTAATAACTTGGTAATAAGAGTATTATATTTATTGTGGGTGTATGATTTTGTTCTTTTAGGCCCAAGCTACATGTTACACATGATTGCCGCAGGGACTTGCAGCCATTCAGCAGCTGCAAGTTTGCCATGGCAACTCAAATTAGAAGTATTACAAGGACCTGATTCTAGTTGGAACCATGTGGGGGGAGGAGGGGATCCTGCTTCTCCCTGTGTACTGTTTTTCCAATCCAAAATGGCTCTGGGAGAGCAGCATGTGCACTGAATACTTGTACCTGCAGCCTCCAGTGGGTTGAATTACATAACACTCCCTGGGCCAATTTCAGGTTGGGAAAATGGCATGGGGGGGGGAGGCAAGAGCCCCTCCTCTCCTCAAGCTGTAATTCCTACCAGAATTGAATCCCTTTGGTGTTTCCAAATTGAGTTGCCACAGGGAACTCACCGCTGGTGTCCTACCTTAAGTCCCTATTGGGACTGCATGTTAACATTACGTGTAGTTTGGACCTAAGAGGTTGGTGTGTGAACTAGCAAATCACCAGTTCATACCATGCCTCCAGCAGGAATGTACCTTAGACATCATCTCTCCCACTGTCTGCCAGATATGGATAATCGTACTGACTTACATATAAGGATATTTTAAGGATTGTTCAGAAAATGTTACTGGAGCACTTTAAACTCTAAAAGCATTATATAAAGGCTCATTCTTGCTATTAGCCAGTTCTTTATGGTTCTTATTGGAAATAACTGCCTCTTTCTTTACAGGGGATCAAGCGAGGAACTTTTTTTTCCAGTCTGGGTTACCTCAACCAGTTTTAGCACAGATATGGTAAGTTTTTTTATTAAAAGAATTCTGAAAATTAGCAGTTTGTTGCAGCCAAAATAACAGTCTCTTGTGACGCATTTGTCTTTAAGGTGCCACAAGGCCCTTTGCTGTTGTAGAACTGTCAGTGAGCTTCTGTTTTCTGCATAATTCTTTTACTGGCCTCTTCTTTATGGGATTTGTGGCTGGCAAGCCCATAATCCATTAAGAAGTGTTTATGTAGGCTTTTAAATCAGAAGCTCTAATGCTTCTGAAGACAGTAACCAAATTAAAGTAGGCATGGGTTTTGCTCTACTCATGCTGAAACTTAGAAAGTAGGTATGATACTTTTCCTTTTGAAACCATGGACTTTACCATTTCTGTGAAAGATGACATCCCTGTTTGTTGTAAAACTAAATATTTTTCATATTGTCAATGAAATAATTTATTGTCTTTTGTACATCCATATTTCTGGTCCCAGTCATAAATTCTAGTATCACTGGCATCAGTTTTATGATTGAGAACATTCTAACAGCGCATTCCTGACTTCTGAGGAGAAAAGTCCTCAGGAGACCAGGAAGAGGCTGTGCATCCAGGCTACTTATGCCGCCGTAAGTGGCCCCAATGCCGTCGGGGAGGGCCAGACACTGGTCTCTGGGCGCTGCCATGGCAGTACCACCCCGGGATGCCAACGGGGCCTTCCGCCAGCGTACCACAGGCATAAAGGCCAGTTCCAGGGGGAGTCCCCGGGGCATTACGGGGGCGGGGTTGCCTGTCGGCAGCCTCCTGTCCCCTTTCGCCCCGTAACGACAGCGCCGAGAATGGCATTGCTGCACATGCTTTTTAGCAGGCGCAGCCTTACTGTTCTCTATGGGGCGAAAAACCCCATTTAAACTTTAAAAAGCCTGCAAAAGGCTTTTTAAAGGTTTTCAGCGGCTGGGAAACTGGTTTGGAGGCAGCGCTACGGCACCTCCTCCATGCCATCCCCAGCTGCCAGAGGCTCAGGAATGCAGTGTAAGTCTGGAAGAGTGGAATGCAGGCTTCCAAAAAGGTTCTCTTGTATGGATCTTTGCATAACAAAAGCTGCTAAAAAGAAGTAGTATGTTTCTCCTATAGATATAAAGTTACATTTGATTAATGATAGGCCATCATTATGTGACAATAGGTAGCAATAACAATACAGAAAATTCTGTTACATATTTTTCTTGTACATATGTCATATTAATTTTTGTCTAGCTGATACTTTATCTGACAGATCTGGAATGGAATCAGGATTTTGCCAACACTACTTGTCATCTTACTACCAATTACATTGTGATTTTGGTGAAATGATTTGAAATTTTATACAGTTTTAAATAATTTAATTCAGTGCCATTTTCATGCAGCCAATGTAATAGTAATTTCCCAGATTCATAGCCCTATAGGAGCTCTTAAATGTTTTCAGTTTATTGGAGTGGATACACCCTGCTCATTGAAGATGGGAGGCTTCCTCCAATTTAAAAAGTTTTTCCTCCAATAGAACAGCTTCTTAGCTTTGCTGAGCAGAGTGGCTGCATCCATCTCAGTCTTTTGAACAGTCTGAAAGTTTTATGCTTCAAGTTAAAAAATAATAATTTTTAAGGAGGCTGTATCATAGTAATCAGAGGTATTAAAAGTACTGCTTTGATTCACTAAGAATAACAGGCCAGTTTACATTATTGATTTAAATAAACATTTCCCATGTATTAATTATATCCTTCCTAAATAAAAATGGATGCTAATTAATTAAATATAAAAGTGATTGATTTGCGGAAGTGGCATTACTGGAGATCTGCTTTAGAATATCTCTGAGATATGGATAATAAACTACTTATTTGTGAATAAATAAATACTTAAAACCGTTAGCAAATCTGTTATAACTTCGTCAGGTGTATATAAAACATTTGAGACCGCTTCATTGTATTTGCTGTATAATAATAAAATTTCCAAAAGATGTCCAAGATGACACAGAGCAATAAAAGTAAAAGAATGCATTAAAATGGCACACAGATGAAAACAGCATTCCTTAAACTAACTTAAGCTGTGTAAAATACCTATAAGCAGAAATATAGCCAAGTTTCATATTACACAAGAGCAGATTAAAACCAGCTGAAAAAATAAATTGGAATTGATTAATATGAGATGGTGTAACCAATAACCAGTGCTACATTTTTACCAGAAGCTAATTGAAACATAAAATGCCTTCAGTTGGAATCCAAATGACAGTAAATATGGTTCTAAGTACATTTTTTAGGGGAGGCTATTCCAAAGACATGGTACCACCAAAGTATTTTATCATGGTCCTCAGGGTTTTCTTGCTTGTCCCCAGTTGTTATAATTTAAATATAAAAGTGATTGATTTGCGGAAGGAGCATTACTGGAGACATAAATGTAGGAGATGCAAACATTCAGTGGACTTTGATCTCCATGTAGATTTTGCATATATGATAGTTTAGAGTAAATAGTTGCGATAGTAATACTTGGTGACAGAGCCCAGGCTTTGTATGCAGAGGGTCCTAGTTTTGTTTTCTGGTATCTCCACTTTAAAAGGATCTCAGGTAGCAGGGCTGGGAATGTCCTGTGCCTTAGACCTTGGAGAGCTGCTGCCAGTTAGACAGTACTGGTCTAAATGGTCGAATGATTCATATGTTCAGGGTTTTGAATTGGGAATCTGTTTTTGTTTTGGAAGTGTTTTCAAGATGATTTTTTAAAAAATAAATTGTTTCATTGTAGGGCTCTTGCAGATATGAACAATGATGGCAGGATGGATCAGCTGGAGTTTTCTATAGCTATGAAGCTTATCAAACTAAAACTGCAAGGTTATCAGCTCCCTTCTGTGTTGCCTCCTATTATGAAACAGCCTCCCCTTGCAATTTCTAGTGCATCAGGATTTGGTAAGAGCAGATGTCCTCCTGATGTTAATTTATTTAGACTGTTAGAGTCTTTGCATGCTGCTAAATACTGTTATCAGCTCAGTTCAAAGTGAGTGATTTTCTCTAAAGCAGATCTTAGTTATCTTTTATGAGAATTGCATTTAACGATTTGATGGAACCACTTGCATTGGAAGATGTGGTTCCTTCCCCTGATCATTGTTAGGCTAGTCATAGTGGTTTCACCTTTTTATTTCAGCCTGCAGCCTAATGTTAAACTTATCATTGTATAATTCTTTGCTTTGTAAACAGCTTAAATCAAAGTGTAGATGATAGCAAATGTGAAAATCTTTCCTTACAGGGATTGGTGGTCTTCCCAGTATGCCACCTCTAACAGCTGTTGCTCCTGTGCCAATAGCGTCCATTCCCGTAGTGGGAATGTCTCCACCTTTAGTATCTTCTGTTCCTACGGCAGCTGTACCTCCTCTTGCCAATGGAGCACCTGCTGTTATCCAGCCTCTGCCTGCTTTTGGTCATCCTGGTATGCTTGAATTCTTGATGTTAGCTTTGCTAATTGATTTGTAATTCTCTATTTAATTGAAATTCTAAAATATACTGTATGAATACAAACATATAAAAGAGAACCAAGTTAATATACTTTTAAAATTGATTGCTCATGTATTTATGTAATAAAAAAGCTATTAAATACAACCATGAACAAAATGTAGATCTTCGCTAACTAGCAGGATTATTTTTCTTCTTGAATTGATAATATTGCTGGTCGCATAGGTATGTGAAATGCTTTCCATATCTCGATGGGATTTTTAATCCTAACCTTAGTTGGAAACCTCAGATTTATAACAAAGAAAATTAAACCTTCAGTTAAGCAGTTGAACATTTTTTCTTTTATAAAGGAGGAAAATATATCCCAGGGGGGACTGCAAGTGTTTAATATGAAAATCACTCCACAACCTTTATATGGTGCTTCAGTTTGGATCCTTGAGGTCAATGAAAGTATTGATCTTCCATTGTGTCAGTTTTTACGGCATATTACAGGGGCTCCAAGATGCATAGCTGGAGTAAGTTTAAGGCTAGAACTAGGCCAAGGCTCCAACGAAGCCAAAACATGGCTACAAGCCTTTAAACATTCTAGACATCTGTTGCTGTGGCGGCTGGGCCAGGAGCTGTTCTAGGCGTCTGCTGCTGAGGCGGCTGGGCCTGCAGCAGTTTCATACAATGGTGGCAGCCACCCCATTTTTAAAAAACTTATTTTTTAATTTGAGGAGGGCATACAACCCCCCCCCCCCCAAAACTTTTTTAATGTCGTATTTTCCTGCAGACTTGGGGGACTTCCTAAGTCTGCAGAAACAACTGTTTGGGGTAAGTGTGGCCCTGATCCACAGATTTAGGTATCCATGGATGGGGGGTGGGGTCACACTTGGGAATTAGATATATAGATTGAAGTGAATTCTAATGTGCTTTAAATTAGAAGTTAAAAATAAAAAGGGTGCCTGGAATAGCAACTACTGTTTGCTTAATGCGGAGGTTCCCAAAGTGGTGCCCTGCCAACACCTTTTGTGGCATCCACCAAATGTTTTTAGGAAGTAGGTGGGGCCAGGCAGGGCTTTTGCCCAGCAAGGCTTCTGATTGACTATTGGGGATTTGATTGGCTATGCAGATTTTTAAAAATGTTGCTTTGGCAGCAGCTGCCACCATAGCACAAGGATCTGCACTGTGTTACTGAAGTTGAGCTGTGGCATTCAGTTTGTGGCCAGCTCTGCCTCCTGTGGCAGCCATTTTGTGGCTGCCATTTTGTGGCTGTGCCTACCATGCTGTGTCAGAGTTCCAAATGTGCCCACAGTCTCAAAGGTGTTGGGGACCCCTGGCTTAATGGGTGGTTCAGTATATGACTGGTAATTGGGATCCATTACCTATCATTAATTGAATGGCTACCCTTGACTTCATAGTGGATAAAATGTGATTTTTGTGTTTCAGCCACATTGCCAAAGAGTTCTTCCTTCAGTAGATCTGGTGCAGGGTCTCAATTAAATGTGAAATTGCAAAAGGCACAATCTTTTGATGTTGCTGGGTAAGTGTGTCTGATTTTCTTTATGCAGTTTGATCACTTTGTCATTGATGGTAGTCCAGCAGCTACTCAGGGACAGATGTCCCATTCAGTTTGAGGGAAGTGGCTGCTTGCAAAAACACAGCTTCAGGGATGTGACTCGGTTCAAAAGAATTAAGTTTGAAGTTAGAAAAATGCATTTCTGTCAAAGTTGGAGGTGTTTGTGTGTAACCGTAATTATGTACCTATTGAAAGACATTTCATATTGTACATCCCCTCCCTTTTTGTGTTGCAGAAAGATGTGTCTAAAAATAGGAAAAGTGTACCATACAAAACTGATAATGTGTGTATTGTCTAGAATTTGTGAATTCTCAGTGGTTTCTAATAATTTTATTTACCACTTTTTAGTTTCTAGACAATGCCCACTTTGTGCTGTCTTACCATTATTTTGGGGGGGGACTAAGCTCTGCGCCATTGCGTAGTATAAATGGTTGTCTTCCCACCATTTCTGTTCTTGGCAGCAGAACCTCTCTACCACATTCATCATGTACTCTGGATCTCCATGTTTTCCTTCTTGTACTTACTGTCATTACAAATATCAAAAGCAATGTACAACAAGTTTAGAACATATTAAAATAAAGAAAAATGAGGAACAAGGGAAAAAAAGTTAGCACAAAAAGATAGAGCATAAGAAAAGCCTTTTAGGTAGCACATGAGAACTTTTCTTTGGAAAAACATGCTGACTCTGACAAGTACATTAAATAATGTTCAATGGTAAATAAGAGCAAATCAGAAGCTGTTATGGTTTTTTAAAACTGTAACCGTTGATTCTTTACTCAGCTGTGTTTTGATTATGGGAAGGGTCTAATTGCTTGTTTTTTATAATTTTAGAACATCTCCTGCAGCAGAATGGGCTGTTCCACAGTCATCAAGATTGAAATATAGGCAGCTGTTCAATAGCCATGATAAAACAATGAGTGGACACTTAACAGGTATTAGAAAATGCTTTTGTTTAAAATTATTATTTTTAGAATTGTAGACTCTAACCTAAATATGGTAGAGGTTGCTTTAATGTCATGGTTAAGAGGATGAAGCATACACTTTGAAGTCGGCCACCTTTTCCATCTACATTCTAGGCTGCCTTAAGTAAGCTACTGATTTCTTAGCACATACATTCCCCCTGGTAATATGGAGATAATGAAACTGACCTCTGCTAGCAAGTTTGTTGTAGGAATTACTGAGAGTGATTATAATGCACATTGAAAAGTGCTTACAAATGCAAAGTATAATGCCTCTTTGATCAGAATAGCTGCCTGGGCAAGATAATGTATCAGAAAGAATGAACTAACTTTGTTTGACTCCCATATCTCATTGTGACTGCTAGGCTGAAGACAGCCTAGATCCACTTAGAAACCTGTAGTGTACAGATTAGCTTGGTATGAAGAAAATGCAGCAATACAGATCAGCCACCTCCCCCCCCCCGCCCCAAGACCATAGACTGCTAATGCTCCAAGCTAGCTAGTTTGAGGGCATCATACCAGTATAGAAAGGTCATAAAATCATCTAATCTGTGTGAAAGCAACCATAGTGATTGAATTCCCTTTTCATTCATCTCTACTATTATTGGTAGAACTTATTAGACTATCTTTATTTCAGTGCAAAGTAGATAGCTTTTAAAAAATATGTACACAAGATACATTTGTGTGTTAAAGCCTCTTGCCAGAAAAGGTTAGGCAGAGTTCCAAATTCCCATTGATTGTCTGAAGGTGAGTGTCAGACTCAGGCGTCCATCCCTAGCATCCCATAAACAGACACGCTCAGGCAGGTGATCCTAAGCAATGCTAATTTATTAGGAGCAAAAGGCAGATTAAAAGAAGCTGACTGCCTCTCACGCAGGAGAGGTTGCTAATGGGGACTATGCTGGTAGGTTACAGTATAAAAGCATTCTAGGCAAGAAAGTAAAACAAAAAAAGTGAAACCACAGTGCAGTAACTACGAGTGAACGGTTCCCAGAGAATTGCAGACATAACATCTTGTGATAAACAGTACACAGGATTTGCAGCATGAGAACAAAACCTTGACTAGCAGCCAGAACCTGGCCTTGACAGGAAGCCAGCCTCTGGCCTGCAATTGCCAAACTCCTACTCCAAAGGTAGCAAAGACCTGACAGTGAGCAATAGAACTTGTGCAAGTTGAACAATTCTTGTTTGCCTTGTCCTCACATTTTAAGAAGAAGAGGAAACTTTTATACCCCTTAACCACCTTGGTTTTGTCAGCAGATAATATTTGATAATATACTTTGATAGTATACTTTGATTCACCCAAAGAAGTTGTTGGCTTTGGTTTTCTGTGAGAGAAAACTGATGTTTTGTTTTAGGGTCAGTTTGACCCAGTTACTATGATGGATATTGACAGGATCCTGGGATCTGTGAAGTCTGCCATTTGTGTTCTGGATCCTTGTCCGTCCTGGTTGCTTAAGTCATATGAGGACCACATTAATAAGTCCATCAGGCAACATTTATTATGATCAAAAGATCAGTCATCAGTTTAACAGCACAATTTACATACAAATATAAAATTAATATATATTGATTAAAATTCATAACCTTATTGTGCTGTAATTATATAAAGTTATTAAAATGTTAGGAATATCTGCTTTCTTATGGACAAGGTCACAGCACAGAAATTGGCCGCTTTAGAGGTGGTCTCATTGGAGTCGTCTGCAAGGAGGAGATATGTGTAGAATTTTCCAGGAACTTAGATAAAGTAGGGGTGAGATATATGGAACTGATGTCCTTATAAAATGGACCATATAAAACATGTGTTCCACTGTTTCATCTGTATTCGATTGGCAGACATTAAGAATAGGATACACAAGTATCTCCCTTCCACTAGCGCTGAGGGCAGGCAGTTAAAACGGGCTAGGGTGAAAGCTCTGCGGTATTTGGGGAATTCTAAAGCATAAAGGTAGTTCACCAGCACAAAATTTTGGCTATGATTCCCTTCCGCTGGATAGAGGTCTGCCTGAGCTCTATAAGCCTGAAGAACTGTATCCTAGATCCCTTGTTTAAGTGTTTCTTTAGTTCCCGAGAACCCAAATGGCATATTGCTAAGGGGGAGAAGCCAAGAAGTTGTGTTTTATTTTCAACCCCATCTACCTAACCTAAGGTATAGCTAGCTGAAAGATTTAAGGGGGTTCATCCAGATTGGTTAAGGTTTAGCTTGAGCCAAAAACATATAGTTTGATACCAGCTACAAGCTTCAAGTGACACCTGTTTTGATTCTATTCTAAGAATTCCAATTGGTGAACAACGATGTCTATCATTGATGTCTGTCACAAATCAGTCACTGACTGGGCACTTTTCCTTGGCCATAAAAAGGTGGTAATCTATGCCTGCTTTTTTAAAACACCCAGAAGAGTGATGTGGCCAATTATTACCTTGTCTCTAATTTGTCCTCCTGGGCAAGATGATTGAGAGCAGTGGTGGACCACTTCCCGGCCATCTTGGATAACTGATATGCTCTGGACCCTTTTCAGTCTGGCTTCAGGCTAGGCTGTGGGACAGAGATGGCACTGGTGGCCTTAGTTGATGATCTCATCTGAATGTAGGCAAATGCCTCTTTGACATTTCTACTTTATTTATTTGCTGCCTTTGATAAAGTAGATCATGGTATCTTGATGAAACGTTTGGAGAGAGAACTAGGTACTGAGGAATGTGCTTTGTATTGGTTTAAATGAGGCTTGTCCAAACTGCGGCCCCTGGGCTGCATGTGGCCCAGGAATGCTATGAATGCGGCCCAACACAAAATTGTAAACTTAAAACATTATGAATCAGCTATCGGTAGTGTTAGTGTGTTTTATGTGTGGCCCAAGACAATTCTTCTTCTTCCAATGTGGCCCAGGAAAACCAAAATATTGGACACCCCTAATTTAAATTGTTTCTTATGGACCAGACTCAAAGATTTGCCACTGAAAACCTGTTGTTATAATTGTGGGATTTGTCCTGTGGGGTTCCACAGGGTGCAGTCTTAGCCCCCATGCTATTCAATCTCTATGTAAAGCCCATAGGAGAAATCAGTTGTAGTTTTGGAATTGCTGATGACACCCAGCTCTGTATCTTTGCATCCAAATCTCTTGGGGATACAGTAGCAAACTTGAGCCATTGCCTGATTGCTGGGGCTGAGAATGAACAAACGGAAACTGAATACTGACAAGACTGAGGTAGTGCTGTTTGGGAATCCTGAGATCTTGAAGGACATTGTGATTCCCACTTCAGCTAACCCTTGCTGACTTGGTCAAGAGCCTAGGGCAGTGATGGCAAACCTTTTAGAGACCGAGTGCCCAAACTGCAACCCAAAACCCACTTATTTATCGCCGAGTGCCAATGCGGCAATTTAACCTGAATACTGAATACTAGTTATTGAAACCACTTTTTCTGGTCTTATGTCTTGTGACAAAAAAGCCTCCATCACAGCATTGAAGATATCGATCCCTTGTGTTCTTGTAGGCAAAGACACCAGTTTCACCAGCTCTTCTCTCATGATGTCACCAACAGGATAACACAAAATTACTGCTAGCCTTGCATGATTATTTATATCTGTGCTTTCATCCAAGCACATGGAGTAACAGGCTGCTTTTTGTAAGTCAGTGGTGAGCTGCTCACTAACTTCCCTTGCCATGCGCTGGACTCGATCTTTAACAGTATTTCTGCTAAGTGGCATCTCAGAGATGCATTGAATAATTTTATCCTTGTTTGGGAAATCTTGAAAAAGTGCCATCTGACACTTGATGTGCGACACACAACACTTTCATTACACAGAATACATAATGCTTTCCCACTGCGTTCAATCACTCCAAATGACTCTGCCCAGGCCTCTTGGAATGATCTTCCACTATCTGTTTTTGCTTTTTTTGCTGTACTCATTTTGGGTGTTCAAGACTTGAAGTCTACAAAAAGACAAAAAAAATTAAAAAAATGAAGCACCCAATACAAATCTAAGTCAGTATTGTCAGTATTGTCTACTCTACTCAGACTGGCAGCAGCTCTCAGAGTTTCAGGCAGAGGTCTTTCACATCACCTCCTTGCCTAGTCCCTTTAGCCAGAGATGCTGGGATTGAACCTGGGACCTTCTGCATGCCAAGCAGATGCTCTACCACGGCCCCTCCCCAGGCAAACTGCCACCTCACCCGACCGGCTGAAGCAGACCCTTCCCTCTCCCACCTGCAAACTCCACCGGCAAACGACACCCCCCCCAAAAAAAAAACCAGACTATGCAAATGGAGGCTGATCCCCCCCACCCCCTCTGGCTGAAGCAGACCCTTCCCTCTCCCACCTGCAAACTCCACCGGCAAACGACACCCCCCCCCAAAAAAAAACCCAGACTATGCAAACGGAGGCTGATCCCACCCCACCCCCTCTGGCTGAAGCAGACCCTTCCCTCTCCCACCTGCAAACTCCACCGGCAAACGACACCCCCCCCCCAAAAAAAACCCAGACTATGCAAACGGAGGCTGATCCCCCCCCCCAGCCATTTGAGCTTTACCACTCAAACCGCTGCGTCAGCGCTCTCTCTCTCTCTCTCTCTCTCTCGGCAGGCAGGCAGGCAGACGCCTGGTGGGAGGGCTCCGCAGGGCAGGTGACTCACGAGTAGGGAAGCGACTCACGAGTAGGTAGCCGGTGAGCGCCAAGTTTCACCAAGTGCAGCCGAGCTGCTGCTGCCGGGCGTGGGAGGGCCTCCGGAGTCGGCAGGCAGGCAGGCAGCTCCTGCCTCGGACCAAAAAAACTCCTGGGAACCACGAGGCACCCGGGAACCAGTGGAGGTGGGCGGGGCAGAGCCGGAAAGGCCAGTGACTTGGAGGAAGAGCTAAGTCGCGGCCTCAGCTCAGAGAGGGAGGGGCGAGGAGCAGCTGAGCCGCGGTGAGCCGGACGTGCCGGCGGAAAGAGCAACGCGTGCCGGAAATGGCACGCGTGCCATAGGTTCGCCAACACGGGCCTAGGGGTTATACTGGACCCATTCTGCAGCCACTCCATTGGCTGCCCATTAGTTACTGGGTTCAATTCAGGGTAGCAGCCATCACACACACAGCCCTTCAGGGCTTTGGACCCTCATATCTGCAGGATCAGCTGGCTCTCTTCCTATGATTCACCATGGCAACTTCATTCATCTGAATGGGGCCTTCTACAGGTGCCACCTTGCAAATGGGCAAGATCAACAACTGCTTGTACACTTTCTTTCTCTGAAGTGGTCCTCGCCCTATGGAGTGGCCTACCTGAGGAGGTCAGGAAGGCTCCTACACTTTCAGCTTTAGAAAAACTATGTAAAATGGAACGGTTCAGGAGGGCACTTTTATGAAGGAAATAGAGCTGGAATTATAACAGAATGATTCAGGAAGACATTTCAATAAAGGGAACAGAACTATAAACTATACTATCAATATGTATTATCTGTTGCTGTATGTTTTAATCTTGTTCTCACTGTATTCTACTTTTGTATTACCATTTTTGCATTGTTTAATCAGTCTTGTTTAATCTTTATGCCTTGTTTCAGAATTCTGCAATCCTAGTCCTATTACATAGTTGATTTGATGTCTCTTCTTCCTATTGATTGTACTGATTTATATTATGTAATCTGCCTTGAGTCTCAGTGGGAAAGGTAAACTATGAATTACATGGCAAAGAAATTGTGTGTTGGTGCCAAGTGTATATGATGAAAACCTATAGATAACATCATATATCCTATGCACGTTGTGTTCAAGACCTTTGGTCAGATGAGCCTGAAATAAAAGGAAAGATAACAGCATACCTACGTAATTGATGTGTTTAAGAACAATGCTATCTCATGTAAGTGCTTATATAGGTACAAATTATATTTGCATTTTACATGTGGCAATGCTTCCAATTCATTAGGTCCACAAGCAAGAACTATCCTTATGCAATCAAGCTTACCACAAACCCAGCTGGCTACAATTTGGTAAATATTTCTTATAAAACATAATTGAAGTGACATGTCCCCTCCCCATCCTTCTAGTCATTTTTAATTCACTTCAGTGAGAAGGAAGAGATGGGTGAAATTTTCAGTTTCTCCGTCATTTGCAAACAGAGCTTAGTGTGTAGAGTAGGAGAAAAGGGGCAGTTAATCATTTCTTTTTTTAAAAAGCCCCTGACCCGTGTGGCTTTTTGTCTATGTGGGTCTCATCACTCTCTAGGCAGAGTATTTCAAGGGACTGGTGAATGGATGGTTGATTTGATGCAGCCCATTATACTGGGAATCAGTGATAACATTTTAAAAGAACAAACTTGTAAATCCTGTAAATTGTGTATAAGCCTGATTCTCTGTAGTATGTATTTAAGATATGTGGAAGCAGGTATCCATTGGCAAGTTATTCTCTGAATTTCTGCATGAGCCATAAAAATTACTGGGTGATGCAGAACCTGTTACCTTCTTTCAGCCTAATCTATCTCATGGGGTAGTTATCAGGATAAAACAGAGGACAGGGCAATGACACATCCTGCAGGGCAAGATAAAGAGTGTACTAAAAGTACATGAATAATAAAGATTGTTAGGCAAAGACAAAAAAACAGGTTTCCTTTAAGAAGCAAGGTTACAGGACAGGCTTAGCCCCCAACTCAAGAGTTTCTAGTGCACTTCTTAATTTTTCCTTCATGTAAGTGAATGGCATAGCTACTGGCAGCATATTCCTAAAAAGGGTCTCACAGTATAGATGGACCTGGGAAGGGGAAAATAAGGTTATGCAGAAAACAGCTTTAAACCACTGATAGTGCCAAAACACTCATATGTCACACAGAGAACTGTTAGTTCCTCTGAACATGAGGAGTGGGGGCATCAAATGGGGCAACTTCTAGCTGATACAGGAGCAGGCATGTAGATGTGTGATAATTTGGTTCTGAGGGACAAAAGACCAAGAAATATACTTTATTTCAATAGGAATCTTTCAGACATTGACCAGGATGGAAAATTGACAGCAGAAGAATTCATTTTGGCTATGCACTTAATCGACATGGCTATGTCAGGCCAGCCACTGCCACCCGTGTTGTCTCCGGAATATATTCCTCCCTCATTTAGGTAAAATTATTGCAACATTGCATTTAACTCTGATTTTATGATTAGTGTTAAGCTGTGTGTGTGTGTGTGTGTAAAGTGCCGTCAAGTCGCAGCCGACTTATGGCGATCCCTTTTGGGGTTTTCATGGCAAAAGACTAAAAGAGGTGGTTTGCCAGTGCCTTCCTCTGCACAGCAACCCTGGCATTCCTTGGTGGTCTCCCATCCAAATACTAACCAGGGCTGATCCTGCTTAGCTTCTGAGATCTGATAAGATGAGGCTAGCCTGGGCCATCCAGGTCAGGGCAGTGGTAACCTAGAAGGCGGTATATAGACCGTTTTGTTCAATTCAATAATAAGAGTATTATAGTGTGGGGGGGATGCATCCATAGAAAACATGTATTGTGTAGGGCTGTTGAAAAAAAATCGGTACAGTTCGGCTTCGGCAAAATTCGGCCCTTTTAAATTTGGGCCCTGCCGAAGTCCGAACAGCCCCGCTTCGGATCCCCGAAATTCGGGCGAGATCCGGAGTTCAGGGGAAAATTTGGGAGCCCCGCGCGCCTTCAGGGAAGCCTCCTGAAGGCTGCAGGGGTGTGTGTGGAACAGATCTGTGCCTCCTGGCCGGGAGGCACAGATCTATTTAAAGGGCCCCCCTGCGCACCTTCAGGGGAGTCCGTGAAGGCGCGGGGGGACAGAGGGTTTTAAAGAATCCCCGGACTCCCGGGAAAAGGGGGGATGGGTTCTCAAGCCCCTCTGCGCTGTCTGCGCAGGCAGCGCAGAGGGGTTTAAAGACCCCCCCGCCCCTCTTCCCGGGAGTCCCGGGAAGAGGGGGGATGGGTTGTCAAGCCCCTTTGCGCTGTCTGCGCAGGCAGGGCAGAGGGGTTTAAAGACCCCCCGCCCCACTTCCCGGGAGTCCCGGGAAGAGGGGGGATGGGTTGTCAAGCCCATCTGCGCTGTCTGCGCAAGCAGGGCAGAGGGGTTTAAAGACCCCCCAGCCCCCTTCCCAAGACTCCCGGGAAGAGGGGCGGTGGGTTGTCAAGCCCCTCTGCGCTGTCTGCGCAGGCAGGGCAGAGGGGTTTAAAGACCCCCCCCCCGGCCCTCTTCCCGTGACTTCAGTGAAGCCCCCTGAAGGCGCGCGGTTTTTTTTTAAACAGATATGTGTCTCCCGGCCGGGAGACGCAGATCTATTTAAAGTGCCCCCTGGGCGCCTTCAGGGAAGCTCCCTGAAGGCGCGTGGGGAGGGGGGAACAGATCTGTGCCTTCCAGCTGGAAGGCGCAGATCTGTTTAAAAGGCCCAATTCGCCGAATTTATTCGGGAACACCCCGAACTCGCCGAATTCGGCTCCCCGTTTCCCCCCCTTTTTTGAGTTTGGTTCAGTCTGAACCGAAAAACTGCCGAATCGGGGGAAATTCGGCTGATTTTCAGTTCGGGCCGAACCAAATCGACAGCCCTAGTATTGTGGTTTTTCTTAAGTTTCAGTTGTTGCAAATGACCCTCAATGTGCTATTCCTTCTGGAAATTCAGGTTAATCGTTTGGGGGGGATTAAAGCTGGCTGAATTCAGTTTTTCATGAGATCAATTCACAAAGCTGTGCTTATGGCAGACTGCTTTTCTTTAGCTCATAGCCAACTGATTGTCTGAATCATTATTCTTGATTGCAGTTTGCAGTTTGTCATGGCTTCACAAATGCTTTTAAAGTTGTTGAGTGGTGGGAGAGTGCAGAAATGTGAAGTCACAATAAATGTTGCAGATGACCAGTTTGCCACAAGGACAAAGGGACTGACACACAAGCAGCCATCCATAGCTGGTTTTGAGTTGTTCGTTTGAACTCTGGTTTTATGTTCTATATACAGCAAGTTCACAAGAATTCAGTCTGCCTGGAGATACTCTACAGTAAAACTGTCTCCTGAGTCTGTTGTAAACACCGAATGTGACTTTTATCAGTTGCTGCAAAGTCACATCATAGCTTGTATGTGCAGATGAACCATCTCTTCACTGAATGTTTTTATTTTCTCAAATGCCTTGCATTTAAGTGGATTCAGTTCACATACTTGTGTGTTAATCACTTGATAAAACATCAGGATATGTTAAGGTCATTTATAAACTGATTCATAGTGTGTTTCTGAAAATGAGCTGCATCATAGCATAACGTTCTTGAAACTAATCAGAATCCTGCTCAAGGCAGCTTACAATTAAAATAATGTTATCAATATAAAAACAACATGCCAATAAAACAAACGTAGGGACAGCATAAGCAGCATAAAACTGTGCATCAGGAAATTAGTAATCTGTATTATAGTTTGAGTAGCTAATGCAGTGGCAACAATTCATTACAGCAATATTTTACACAGATATATAGTTTAAACTACTTATAACCTCTTTACTGGCAGAAGAGTTCGTTCTGGCAGTGGTGTATCTGTCACAAGCTCAGTGTCTGTAGACCAAAGGTTACCAGAAGAACCAGTATTAGAAGAAGAACAGCAACAGCTGGAAAAGAAATTGCCTGGTGAGTTAGTGCTTAAATTAGTAAGAGTATAGCTTTTTGTGGGGGGTGGTCTGGAGCCAACAGCAGAAGGATTTGTGGTTGTGTGTTGTAGGATTTTGGTGAGTGGCATCTGCCCTGAGCATGCCTGGGGGAGGGGGGAACATTTGTAAGTTGTATAGAAGCACCCTTGATTGTTCAGATAGGAGGAGCCCACATCCCAGTTTCTTTCCACTCTTGTGTCACCGCTTTTGGATTTGAAACGCTTCTGGCTCTGAGAACAAGCTTCCCACGTGATTGGGCCTTCTGACATTACCTCTGTGGCATGTGTGCTGTTGCCTCAAGCAGGTTTTTGGAGAAGTAGCATGATTTTTTTCTAAATAAATGAAGTTGGAGTCCTTTCCACACCACAAAGGAAATGTCTGAAGGATTCCTGTAACTCCTTGGTTCCTTTATGGTATATTTATATATTTCGTTTATTCAATGAGAATTGTTCTGGTTTTATTCTGTCATGAATACCTGACAAAGATAGCCTCATATGTTATGAGACCAGTTTCTGTTTGTCTGATGTGAACTTCTAAAGTAGCCACCAGAACATATGTAGAGGGAAAGTATATCTGAAAATATGGCTGCGAACTTGTTCCTAAGATCTGTAACTGTCCATTTTTGTCTCCATATTTCACAATAGTCACCGTGAGAGTACACGGTGGACAAATAGAAAACTATGAAGCTCTAAGTACTTTTGGTACTAAAAAACTGTAGAATGCTTGTTCCTAAAAATTCTGAAATAAAGTATGTTCCAGTTACACCGTATCTGTATAACTTTCTTTTTCTTTTAGTTACCTTTGAAGATAAAAAACGTGAGAACTTTGAACGGGGAAATCTGGAGCTTGAAAAGCGGAGGCAAGCCCTTTTGGAACAGCAGAGAAAAGAGCAAGAGCGCCTTGCACAGTTAGAAAGGGCAGAGCAGGAGAGGAAAGAACGTGAACGGCAAGAACAGGAACGGAAAAGGCAGCTGGAGTTAGAGAAACAGCTAGAAAAACAACGTGAATTGGAACGTCAAAGGGAAGAAGAAAGGAGGAAAGAAATAGAAAGGCGTGAGGTAAATGGACAGTTTCAGAAGAAATACCTACTTGTCTAAAAACAAATTTTGAAAAAGGTATATTAATGGGCTTATTTTTAATGTATAAAGGGACATCCATTCCTTAGAAAAATTGGACAAAATTAGTAAATAGGACAAAATTATCTAACATCCACGCAAGGCTTTCTCAAAGGTGTAAAAAAATTACCCATTTCTCACTTGTAGTAGAGATATATTCATGTGAGATTTGGCTCTACGCCGAATTGAGCCCTTTCATATTTATCTGTTACCCTGACAGCTACATTTGAATTATGCTGGCTCCCAGTTTATTTTGTGGATGTAATTTGTATTGCCAATATTGACCTTTAAAGGTTTGTGTGGCTTGTGATCAGGTTCCCTTAAGGACAGTGTCCTCCTGTGTAGATCCCTGAATGCTTTAAAGGTATCCAAGGAGCCCTGCTTTCAGAATTAAAGCAGGAAGTTGCTTCTTTGCTGTGTGCTTGTTCTTCAGAGGGGCCCTCTAGGGTTGCTAGTAGTTGAGTGGGATTCCAAAATGTAGCTTTTGAAGGTTGGTTTTGCCTGATTAATATATTGCCTGACACTTTAGAACAGTTGTGATTTTTATTGTGGTGATCCAGCTATAAGCTACTTTGAAGAGTCTCTTCAAGCTATGCGTTTAAAAATAAATCAGTAGAGAGTAGCTTGCTTTGCTTCTTAAGCTGATTGTTATTTGACCTGACTTCTTTCATTTCAAATATGTAAATTATGAGTTTAGAAATAATGTATTAGATAAAATACTGTAAAGCACAACAGCCAACTGTAACTTGAAAAATCCCCAAATATTTGCTCGCTGGTTAGTATCTTAATAGCCTCCCTTTTTCCTTCTTTATTTTGCAACCCTTTTCTACTTTTATATCTTCAGCTCCAGAGCAGTGATAACATCTGAGCCAGGAGATTGCATATATAATTTGGATGTGGGATCTCCTTTAGCCTAGATATTGCATCTGCATTCTCTAGCATATGCTGTATCTGACTTAGTAAAAATAGTGTGTTAACCTCAGGATGTTCCAGTTCATACATTATTTTGTCCACATGGTGAAGAGGTAGAAATGTGTTCTCACAATTGTTGAACCACAGAGTCATAGCTGTATGGCTGTATGAATATGCTGTTAACATAAATCCACTTCATCCAAAATACTAGTTTTGTGTTTGACTGATTTATTGGGAGACACACATTATAAATGGCAGTGGATTACTTTCATGTGCTCTCTATTGCAGGCTGCAAAGAGGGAACTTGAGAGGCAAAGACAACTTGAGTGGGAACGCAATCGCCGGCAGGAGCTCCTGAATCAAAGGAACAAAGAACAAGAGGATATAGTTGTTCTGAAAGCCAAGAAGAAAACTTTAGAATTTGAATTGGAAGCTCTAGTAAGTGAAAACGCTTGCAAGAAACTTGATGTTCCATTTACCTTTAATTAAATACTGATTATTCAAAATTGTCACGAAGTGTGTTCATTACAAAAAGGAGTAGTTCCCGTAATTATCTTTTTTTTCAATTTACAGGACAGACAAAGGCTAAACTAAGAATATTTGTAGCCACATTGCATTCTAATTAAAACCCGAGTAAACCAATTTTTTTTCTTTTCGAAGAATGATAAAAAGCATCAGCTGGAAGGAAAACTTCAGGATATCAGATGCCGATTGTCTAACCAAAGACAAGAAATTGAGAGCACAAACAAATCTAGAGAGCTAAGAATAGCAGAAATTACACATTTGCAACAGCAGTTACAAGTAAGTGTGTGGCAATCTTAAACATTCAGCTATTACGTCAAACTGTTCTGATGTTGACAGAGCAAAATGGCACCTAGCGGACAATAATTTGAATTGGTAATTATCAGAAATGTTAACATAGCAATGGAATTTATTGATTTGACTTTATATATCCCCTTGGATCCCATATTGAGAGGAGTGTGGAATTGAAATACTGTTAATAAATAACAATAAAAATAATAACTGCACAGCAGAAATTGTACTCATATAGAGTGACAGTTTTTATCACTTACATAGTAGTTTAAAAGTTTGAATGTCTCCTTAAAATCCAGTCCTAAAGATTCCACAATTGTGTTTAGAAAAAAGAACAAAAGAAAATGAGAATAGTATTTTTCAAGCTATAAAGCAATAGCTCACCTTGTCCTTCTAGGTGTATTTTGAGGTTAGGAAATATTTTTAAGACCTGCTTTTCTCCTTCCCAAATCTAGCTGGATTTTTTGCTTTTCTCTTTTGGAGCATATAGAATAATATTATTTATTTTAAAAGCTCAAGTCTCAGTTCAGCCAAGTTAAGGCTCTCCTAAGTCCTGTTGATTTCAGTGATAGATTTAAGCCTGTGCTTGCATCTCGTACCTTGAAATAAACAGGACTGCAGATTGTCATGTTGTAGGAAGCTGGAATTAGCAATATGATTGGTTGATCCACTTTGCCTAGACTTGCTTACCCGTATTTCCTGTTTAAGGAATATAAAGGCTAGCCCTCAAGAGTTGGCAGAGTGAATCTTTCCCTAGATTGCCTTCCCCCAATAACGTGCTGTTTGTCCTAAAACTCATCTCTGAGATCAGGAGAGCCTTGCAAAAAAACAACAACTCCAACACCACAGGATGGTGCTCTGTAGCAACATGGAGCATCGGATAAAATCTCCCTTCGCCCTCTTCCACTCATGCCTTGAACCAGCAGAGGAGGGAGAAGGAGGCAGTTTTATTTGTCCCCCCCTTGCCATGCAGCACCCCCATCCTGTGGCACATGTTAGTTGCAAGGTTCTCTTGATCCTCTGAAAAGGGATTGGGGATAAATGATAGGCTTCTAGGGAAAGAAGGGGACAGAGGAGGTCCACTCTGTCAACTCTTTCTATGAACTCTTCTGCTATCTTGAAAGTCTTGTTAGCTGAGCACTGAGGAGCAAAGTTCTAAGGGCCAGATGTAGAGACAGGGTGACAGGGTCATTAGCCGTGTTGGGCATTGACTAACTTAACTAGGCTGCTGGTGACTACCACTGTTCTTGCTTGGAACAGGTCTGATTTCAATCCTGTGTCTGTTCTGTGAATTTTTACATGCAGCTTTTATATTCCAATTGCATTGCGATGCACTGGGTACTGATAGATATTTATTGATACGGTCTGTTTGACCAACCAATGGTTAATTATCTGACTTAATAAAACTGCAAAACTAATATAAATTACAAAATTAGATAAGAGAATAGTGATATTAAAATGTAAGATATTAAAACAAATCACAAGAATTAACTTGACATTTTTCCATTCTATTTTTGCGAGTTTTAATTGCGATGGCACAAAATTTGGCAGTTGGGAGCGAAAAGTGTGGAGTTTCACCCATCAGGAGCCTCTTGGTCAGGAATTCTACTGGCTTATCGGGGAATTCACTGATCAGGGGAGCAATGAATTTAATACGGGCATCATGATAGAATGAGTCAAAAAGGGCAAGAGTCCAGTAGCACCTTAAAGACTAACAAAAATATTTTCTGGTAGGGTATGAGCTTTCGTGAGCCACAGCTCACTTCTTAAGGTGCTACTGGACTCTTGCCCTTTTTGACTACTGCAAACAGACTAACACGGCTACCCACTGTGAATGATAGAATGAGCAGCTGAACAATACATGTTCGGTGGTTTCGATGTCTCCTGACCTGCAAGGGCACAGCCTTTCTGCTCTTGGAATCTTCTTGTATTTTCCTTCTAGAACAGCCGAAGGCAGGGCATGACATCTGGCTAGAGTGTAGGCCTTCCGATAGTTGATAAATTCCAGATGGGAGAAATATACTGCAGGGGTAACTAGGTATCTAGATTTTTCTGGAGCCGAGAAGAAAGGTGATTTCCCCAGGTCTGCCTGACGTTCAGTATCTTCAACCCTTTGCTTCAAAAAGCTTGCTGCTTGTTCTAAGCCCATGGCTAATAGGGAAGAGCATTGGGTACTGTAGTATCTGTGTGTGTTGTGTGCAGTGTTGGCCACAGTATGTTACTGAAGAGGGAATTTATTACCTCTTTAATAAATTCTGCATTCTGTATCCTGGAGAAAATACGTTTCGATACACGTAATCTGGTTGTAAGAGCTTGATATATGAAGACAAACAGGTGGTCCTTAGGCCTAGGTTTAATTTGGAACTGTATGAAGTATTATGTTTTATAAGCAGGGGGACCACCTATAAAGCAGTTCATCCATATTCGGGTTATTGATACTTTTAGGTGGTGGGATGTACAGTTTTGCTATTTATTTTCTCATGTAGTGTAAGTACTGTGTTAGTGAACTGTGAACAAAGTATTTCCAAGTATGATTGAAATCGGTCTAAAACTTGTAGCTGAGGCAAAACTGAAGATAGGTTGTCATTCCTATTTTATTCTTTTCAGGAATCTCAGCAACTTCTTGGAAGGCTAATTCCAGAAAAACAACTACTTAATGATCATTTAAAACAGGTTCAACAAAATAGTTTGCACAGTAAGTATATTTTAAAACATTGGGTTGGTTTCACCCAGTATTTTTAGTCACCCAGTCTCCTTTCCTATACAGCCCCCATCTAATATGGCTTTTGTACATTCAGATTCCATGATTTGCAATATAGCCATTTTTTTGTGGTCCATGTGGGGCCCTTCCTTCCGTTTTCATCTACAAAAAAGGCTAGTTGGCTCCAACTCATTGTTCCATACTTCTAAGTGCATGAGTGTGTGGTGCAGATCTTGACTTGGATCAAGTGATGCCTTAACATGAGAGGAAGGTACTTATGCAAGGGGGTCGCTGATTTTGGCCAATTGTCCCTACTCGATGCTTCATCAAATCCATTCCCAGGAAGGGGTGGGGGACAAGACTGCAGAGGAGAGAAGAAGACAGAAAGCATAATTCCACAAACAGAATTTCATTTTACAGATTTTAGACTCCAGCCCCTTAACTTTATTATTTTAAATAGTACTCTGATAGGGGAATATCAAAGTGTAATACAATGTCTATTTTTATATAACAGGAGATTCGCTTCTCACAGTCAAAAGAGCCTTAGAAGTGAAGGAATTAGCACGCCAGCAGCTTCGTGACCAGTTAGATGAAGTAGAGAAAGAAACCAGGTCAAAACTTCAAGAGATTGATATTTTCAATAACCAGCTAAAGGTAACTATATCAACTGTTACTGTCCAAGTAAATCTAAAAAGTTACAAGGCAGAGGAAGTAATATCTTTGACTACTGAAGGACATAGATTGTTGACAAATTTTAGTTTATTGTTCTGCAAGACAAAAGTCCTAATTGCATTGCTGAGCAAGTACAATCCTGCAGTTTCAGAAGAATAAAATAAATTGTGTGAATGTATGAGTTGAGCTCCTAAATTCAACTTTGGCATCAACAGAAATGTACCAGCTTTTAACTTAACAGTACATCAGCCCTCAATTTGCAGGACCTGAGCAAGGCTGTCAAAGATAGGACATTTTGGAGGACATTGATTCAGAGGGTCGCCATGAGTCGGAAGCAACTTGACGGCACTTCACACACACACACACACACACACACACACACACACACACACATATCTACACATTCTTTGTTAGTAACAGAACCTAAATCTACTGAGAGAGGGGGGTGCTGGCTGACTAGATATGAGCAGTAGTTTATGCCTCCTTGAGAGAGGGGGTTGTTGCCCCAACCTTGAAACAGGCAGTGCTTCATCTACTCCTGGAAGCCTACCCTGGGCTCAGGAGATCTCAGTAACTATCAGCCAGTCTCAAAGGTTTCATCCTGGAGCAAGGTGATTGAATAGTGGTGACTGGACAACTTCAAGCTTTCCTGTATGAAGCAATTGTTTGGATCATTTCCAGTCTCGCTTTAGGCCTGGTTATGTGACTGAAGCATCCTTGGTTGCCCTGGTGGATGATGTACACTCGAGATAAAGGCAGTGCACCTCTGTTGATTCTCCTGGACCTCTCAGTGGCTTTTGATACCTTCGACCATGGTGTCCTCTGGAATACCTTCCCAGGCTAGAATTTGGAAGGTATCTTTTTGAGGTGGTTCTAGTCCTACCTGGAGGGAAGGTTTCAGAAGGTGCCCCTGCTTAATCTCTTGACCTTTGGCCTATGGGTCCCACAAGGCTCCACATTGTCCCCTATGCTCTTTAACATCTACATGAAACCTCTGGGTAAGGTCATCTGAATATTTGGGCTGGGTGGTCACCAATATGCTGATGACACTCGTGCTTTCGTCTGATCCCAGGGAGGCTGTAGAAACTGCAAACTAGTGCCTGGAGACAGTTTTTGGAGTGAATGGCATGGTATAAATTTTGTAACATAAATAAATAAGAAAACATGTACATGAAATGGCTGAGAGAGGTTGCCCAGGAACTTGGAGTGAAGGGTCTTGGGCAGCATTCAGGATTTTAGGCAACCTCCTTCTCCCTACTTGCAATTGCTTCTGATGACAAGTGAAGGGCAGTTGTTACTACTCACCCAGCAATGAGGACAGAATCCCAGATCTTAGATTTCTCCCACAGGCTCTTTAAAAAGTGGCACACAGTAAATGGCCATCGGGCACAAGGGTCTCATTGAAGATTTACTGAGATCCATGTCTGCTTATCCATGTACTTTGGAAAGTTATATTGGAAAGTTGCCTGGATTGAATTTATGAGACTGTTCATTGGGAATTTATGAGCCTGTTTTGCCACTTCAGATCTTCCCAAGGCCTCCTCCTGGTTGAGCCTTTCTATCAAATGGTCCAGCCAAAGCACAGGCCTTCCCTTTTTCAGTAGTGGCTCCAGTACTATAGAAAATTATCCCCAAGGAGATGGGAAAGGCCCCTTTGTGGTCCATCTTCCAAAAGAAATGCTAGCTCATTCTTTTTAGGTGGGCATTTTGCAGTTAATACCATGATATTATTTTGAGGGAAAGTTGTATAGCTTTGCACTTTTTTAAAAAGGTCGCATGTACATATTTTAATAAATGGGGGGTATTCAGCAGTGATATTGGATACTTGGGGATGGCAGTGGATTAAAGGTTAAGAACCACCGTTCCAGTTTAAATCTGTCCCCATGTGGTACCTAATGAACCCACAGTGACTTGTGGTAGTCTGCAGAAGTTTGATACAACTATTTTTATGGACCAAAGCACAGTAAAGTTAAACAGTCTGGTGGTTGATGTATGATTACTTTGCTCCCCAAAATGTGGTTCCTTGCACTTCAGAAACATGGGGCTATTTAAGATACATTTGGGTAGTATTTGGTAATGGACTACTCCTTCATTATAGGAGCTGAGGGAGATACATAATAAGCAGCAGTTGCAGAAGCAAAAGAGCATAGAAGCTGACAAGCTAAAACAAAAGGAGCAAGAGAAAAAGACAGAACTGGAAAAACAAAAAGATAGTCAGAGGTAAGTTAATGTATGGAAACTTTATGTCACAATTGCTGTGAACACATGAAGCTGCTGTATACTAAGTCAGATGGTTGAACATGACTGGTAGTTGCTCTCCAGGGTCTTTCATAGTGCCTATTACAGATCCTTTTAACGGGAGATGCCAGGGATTGAACCTGGGACTACCTGCGTGCAAAGCAGATATTCTACCACTGAGCTACCCTCCCACAATGCACAGTTTTGAACATCTGGATCTCTGATAGTTTTGAGAAGAGCCACTGCCTACGTATTTAAAGAAGATTTAAGTTCAACATAAGGGCATATTTCTACAGTTTTTGGTTTATTAAACATACTGTGTTAATTCTTACATTGGCGTAGCTTATATTCCTAGTTAGTATCATACTGAGTGGTAGATGTCTTGACAAATCATGTCTCAGTCATGTTATGAATTTATGAATTTCCCCTGCCCCTTCATAATTTTTCCCCATCTGGAATCTCCTAGTTCCTCAGACTTTGGGCCTCATTTCTCAATATGGTTTTGCACAGCAGTCAAAAAGTGGTTTCCCTCAATTTCTGCTGTGACCACATTTACCCAGAAAGAGACTCTGTAATACCCCCTGGCTATATGCAGGGCTTGGTCTAGGCAATATCAAGATGTTGCACTCCTTGTGTCGTACAAACCAAGCTCATAGGTTTCAGGTGTGCTAGATCCACCATTAACAAATTGATAAGGAAATTTAGGGGCCTGACCTATTGAACCAAAGGGGTGCCTTTTTCCAGGAATATTTTAGTTACTCATTAAAGGGGCAGCTTACTCAGCTGGCTTTGATGCTGTTTGCTCCCTGTGCTTTTTAAAACCATGTATATGAAACTGCCCTCATTAGACCTCGGAAATTAAGTAGGGTCAGCCTTGGTTAGTACTTGGATGGGGGACCACCAAGGAAGTATAGGATTGATGTGTGGAGGCAGGCAATGGCAAACTACTTCTGTTCCTCTCTTGCCTAGGAAAGGTCACCATAAGTTGGCTGCAACTTGACTGCACTTTCTTCCACTATATGAAACTACTGGGTGAGATTTTCCAGGGGTTTCATGTGAAATGCCATCAGTATGCTGACGATGCTCAGCTGTATTTGTCGTTTTCCTCTGAATCAGAATAGGTGGTGGAAATGCTGAGCAAGTGCAATGGACTGGATAGCAGTTAACACATTGAAGAGATAGGATGGAGGTGCTGTTATTGTGTGTATGTTGGACCAGGATAATGATGTAGTACCTCTTCTGGACAGGCAGGCACTCGCCTAAAAGTATCAGGCTGGCTGCTTGGGTGCTGTTGCAGATCCAGCATTGTTATTGAATACTAAGAGACATACCTAGTTCAAAGTAACTTTTGCCAACTCTAGTTTGTAAACCAACCACCCTTTTCTAGAAAAAATTAGCTACTGTGATTATTTTTTGCTCGCATCACTGTTAACGTTAGGTTATTGTAATGTCGTCTGTGTGGGTTTGCCTTTGAAGATCTCTTGGAAACTTCAGCTGGTCCATTGTGTCACAGAAAGGATGTTGACAGGGAGACTATCATATTACCCCTGAATAACAGATTTGCTCCCACTTTATTTCTGGGTACAAATAAATGTGTTGGTGTTGAATGCTTAAAGCTCTGTGTAGTCTGGGCCCAGGATTTCTGAAGGATTGTCTACTCTTATATGAACCTACTTGTCCACTGAGATCTTCAAAGGCACTATTCATCGTTGTGGCCTCTTTGCAGTCCCATATGGGAACTGCGCGTGCGCAGGCCTGCCGTGGAGCATTTGGAAAGCTTATTTTTAGCCTAGCAACAAGGATTTCTCCCCCTCCCCTCCGTCAACGGTCCTTCCCGCCCTTTTGGACACTTCCCTCCACACAAGGACCTTCTGCAGATGGGCAGCGTTTGTCACCACAATGTGCCCTCCCTCCACCTGACTGCCTGGCTAATCCTCCAGTGAACCAATGGTCGGACAGAGTGGCAGAAGTCCTCTTGTCCTTGCAGAAATTGGTCACTAGACAGTCCTATAATTCCAAATGGACCCGTTTTTCCCATTGGGCTACTTCTCAGGGCCTTACACCTGACACCTGCTCCTTGCCCGATGTGCTGGAGTACCTCCTCTCCCTTAAGGACGTGGGCCTTTCTAACACCTCAGTGAAAGTCCATCTGGTGGCAATTTCAGCCTTCCACGTGGATATCGATGAGGGCTCGCTTTTCTCCCACCTCCAGTGCAAGAGGTTCCTGAAGGGCCTGAATAACATGTACCCTCCAGTAAAATCCCCTGTGGCGCAGTGGAGCCTTTCCTTGATTTTGGCCCAGCTCATTTGTAGGCCCTTTGAGCCTATGGCCACGTGCCCTTTGGACCTCTTGTCTTACAAGACAGTCTTTCTCATGGCCATCACGTCAGCCCGCAGGGTAGGGGACCTCAGGGCTCTCCGCCATGACACCCCCTTCACTAAATTCCATAGGGACAGAGTGGTCCTAAGACCTAGCTTGGGGCACCTGCCTAAGGTGGTCTCCACATTCCATCTGTCCCAGGACATAGTGTTGCCTGTTTTTTATCCGGACCCCCAATCCCAGTCGGACAAGTCCCTGCACATGATGGATGTCTGAAGGGCCTTATTGTTCTATTTAGACCGCACACGCCAGTTTAGACAAGACACATCTTTATTTGTCAGCTTTGCGGATCCCAACAAGGGAAAACAAGTCACCACACAGACACACTCACGGTGGGTGGTCTCGGCCATCAAAAAGGCCTATGCAGGAACCAGCACGACCTGTCCGCTCATTCCACCAGAGCTCAGGCATCCTCGGCTGCCCTTGCCGCCCATATGGATCTGCAGGATGTCTGCCATGCTGCCACCTGGTCCACGCCTTAGATGTTCGTCCGGCCTTACAGGTTGGACGTCGACTCCGGAGCGGACGCTGCTGTGGGGAAAGTGGTGTTAGGTTTGATCCTCCAGTGACCAACTTCCACACCCACCTCCAAAGTAAGTGAGCGTGCTACCGTATATACTCGCGTATAAGCCGAGTTTTTCAGCCAAAAAAAAGGGCTGAAAAAGCCGAACTCGGCTTATACGCGGGTCAATACGGTAGAGGAGGGAGGAGGGAGGGGGGAACTTACCTCCATCACCGCCGGCGCCGGGCCCAGGCGCCTTCCTCTGGCCGGGAGGGGCCTGCCTGCGCAGGCAGGAGGCCAACGCCAGCCACGTCGCCGCTGGCCGCCTCCCTCTGGCCGGGAGGGGCCTGCCTGCGCAGGCAGGAGGCCCCCGCCGGCCGCGGCGCCGCCGGCCGCGCGCCTGGCTGCCTCCCTCTGGCCGGGAGGGGCCTTACGAAGGCCCCCGCCGGCCGCGGCGCCGCCGGCCGCGCGCCTGGCCGCCTCCCTCTGGCCGGGAGGGGCCTTGCGAAGCCCCCCGCCGGACGCGGCGCCGCCGGACGCGCGCCTGGCCGCCTCCCTCTGGCCGGGAGGGGCCTTGCAAAGGCCCCCGCCAGCCGCGGTGGCGCCGGCCGCACGCCTGGCCGCCTCCCTCTGGCCGGGAGGGGCCTTGCGAAGGCCCCCGCCGGCCGCGGTGCCGCTGGCCGCGCGCCTGGCCGCCTCCCTCTGGCCGGGAGGGGCCTGCCTGCGCAGGCAGGAGGCCCCCGCCGGCCGCGGCGCTGCTGGCCGCGCGCCTGGCCGCCTTCCTCTGGCCGGGAGGGGCCTGCCTGCGCAGGCAGGAGGCCCCCGCCGGCCTCGCCACCGCCGACCACGCGCCTGGGCGCCTTCCTCCGGCCGGCAGGGGCCTCCTGCCAGCCCAGGAAGGCCGCACCGCCTCCGCCGATTCGCCGCCTCTTCAGGTAAGTAGGGGGTTCAGGGGCTCTTCCCCCTCCCCCCCTTGGATGGCACTGGGGTCGGGGTGGGTTGGGGTGGGTTGGGAGGGCCCGGAGGCCGGCGGGAGGGCGACCTGGGGCAGGGGCCCTGTGCTCTAAAATGGTGGCCGCCATTTTAGAGCGCAGCATTGCCGGTAAAGGGAATTTCTTATTGACCCTCGGCTTATACGCGGGTCAATAAGAAATTCCCTTTTCTGGCCTCAAATTTGGGGGGTCGGCTTATACCCGAGTATATACGGTAATCTCCCATGTGGGACTGCAAAGAGGCCAAGACGATGAAAACAGAGTTGTACTTACCTGTAACTGTTGTTCATCGAGTGGTCCCCTTTGCAGGCACACATCCCTCCCTCCTTCCCCGCTGTGGCCTGGCTCGCTGCCTAGATGGGTCTGGGTACCGTGACGGCAAAAGGAGAACTGAGGGAAGGATGCTCCACACCCCTCCGTCATGTGTCCAAAAGGGCGGGAAGAAACATTGATGGAGGGGAGGGGGAGCAATCTTAGTTGCTAGGCGAAAAATAAACTTTCCAAATGCTCCTCAGCAGGTCTTCGCACACGCAGTTCCCATGTGTGCCTACAAAGAGGACCACTCAATGAACAACAGCTACAGGTAAGTGCAACTCTGTTTTCTGCATAGTGCTGCCCATGGAAGAGAAATGAAATATATTTGTGAAAATGGAATATAAATAAGTAAATGCTCTTTTGGAGGATATCTGAAGACCAGCTAGCTGGGCCTCATCCTTTGTTCAACATTATAAGGTAGCAGCCTGAGCTTCAGTAAAGGTCTCTTTTGGTAGCCTGGGATCTTGGTAGATTCTGTACTGGCAGATGGAGGCAATCTTATACATTTGTATGTTCATCAGAATCTGCAGTGCTAGGTGGGACCATGTTTGCATTGCTCTCTCTTTGTCTTTCCTGTCTTGTTAGCTCATACAAAAATAAAATGGTGCATACTGATCTTAGATGTATTATTCAATGGTGGGGTTATTTAAAAAAAATAAAGTCTACTGTTTGGTCATTCTGAAACTTGGAGGAGCATACAGCCCTCAGGAATCGGTGTCAACTTTGTTTTAGCTGGAAATTAAAATTCCTGCCTTGTCCTTCTACTCACTGAACAAATTCACAGTAAGTGTAACTCTTATATGTCAGTTTCTATCAGGAGTGAACCTGTTTATTATAATGCTCTCAGTAGGTGCTGCTAATGATACTAATACATAATCACAAGAGATATGTTCAGATTCTGAATGACAGTTCTGTGTCATGCCCATTTTGTTTTTCTATTTCCATTAGAAGAATCCAAGAACGGGAGAGACAGTGGCTTGATAGAATACAGCAGGAAGAAGAGCACCAGAGGCCAAGAAAAATTCAAGAAGAAGAAAAGCAAAAATGGGAAGAATTAAGCAAGAAAAAAGAACATGAAGACAAGAACAAACAGGAAGTACAAGAAAAATTGAATAAGCTTTTTCATCAGCATAAAGATCCAGCAAAGCTGGCTATCCAAGCTCCTTGGTCAACTGCAGGTATAAAATAATGGGAGACAGTTGATGTGTGTGTATATAAACTTGTTAAGTTTACACATGAAATCATATTACTTATGGTAGAATACTACTGTTTCCTCTGTGAAGTGGGAAATAAAAACATGAAGTATTATGGTAGTATAAGAACTGATCAAATGCTTCTGTACAAGTCAGTAGGACCTGGTTTTCACATATAATATAACCTTTTAAATACTTTTGTTTTCGTGAATATAGAAAAGGCTCCACTAACAATTTCTGCTCAGGAAGATGTAAAAATAGTATATTATCGAGCACTATATCCTTTTGAATCCCGAAGCCATGATGAAATCACTATCCAGCCAGGAGACATCATCATGGTAAGAAAAGAGTATAGAATTAGGAAATCAGACATTTTATTCTTTTTACATTTGTACATCCAGAACTGATTATTGTAATGCTTTATGCATGGGATTGCCTTTGAAGACTGCTCAGAAACATATATTTTAAAAAATTATGCCACCTTTCCACCCTGTTTACGGTTCCTAAGGTGGGAAACAATCAGAAACATCAAAAATGCTATTGTATACAAACCACAATTAAACAAAACACAGATAGGTGAGTCAATGAGTGAACACCAATGAAAACTGTTACGTCTTTACCTGCTGGTGGAAACAAACAAATCTCCCTCAGAAGGAATTCCATAATTTTGGCGTCATTGCTGAGAAAGCCCTTTCTCAGGTTGCCACCCATCTAGTCTCAGGGAGCAAGGGCACCCAGAGGAGGGCCCCTGAAGATAACTGCAGTGGTAAGTAGCAAGGGGCCTTTAAGATATGTTAGCCCCAAGCCGTATCGGGCTTTCAAGGTCAATGACAAGACCTTGAATTAGACCAAGAAGCTAATTGGGAACTGCTGTAGATGGAACAAGAATGAATCGATGTGGTCCCTATGACCCACTCCAGTCAGCATTCTGGCTGCAGCATCGTGTACCAATTGTAGCTTCCAAACACACTTCAAGGGAAGCCTCATTTAGAGCACGTTTTAGTAGTCTGATCTAGATGTTACCAGAGTATTGTACCACAGTGGAAAAATCTTTTCTGCCCAGGAAAGGCTGTAGCTGGCTCACCAGTCGAAGCTGGCAAAGGGCTCCTGTGGCCACTACTGCCTCCTCATTCATCAGGAGGCCAGCAGCACACACACACCAGCTACAAATCTGCTCCTTTAGGGGGGAGTGCAACCCTATCCAGAACAGGAGACACATAAATCCCTGGGTCAATCTTTCTGCCTACCAGTAGCACATCCATTAGTTCACAGAGTGCAGCAGCAAGGCAGCCAACATCCTTGTCACAAACGTAGCTTGCCAGTTCTGAAGGAGCTATGCTGACTGCTGAGCCCTTCCAAGCTTTGTTCAGGCTTGTATAGACTGGGAACTTAACAACTGGCATCTCCCATATCAGCTGCCTGAATTCTAGGATCGGCTTCAGAGGCCTGTTGCATGTGCCTCTGCTTACCAAAGTGAGGTGGGTGGGTGTGAAGGATAGGTGGCATTTACTTTACATATGCTTTGCTAAGTTTCACATGCTGTAGAAAAACTGTTATTTTCCCAGGTATTTAGGAATTAGTTTAACTGGTTATTTTCTTCATTTTTATGATGCTGCTAAACAGATGCTATAGTTAATTGGATGTTACCAATTCTGTTGTCTTTAATTGTTTGGAGAGCTGATTTTATTGTTGCTGTTTGTTTTATTTGCTGCTGATATCTTGAATTGTTTGTCTAATTAGCAGACTGTGTAATTTTTAATTTTGCCGTTTACTATAAATTGGCTACATACCAGGAAGCTTGTTCAGAGTAATTAAGTGCCCCCCAGCCTTTATGGGAAAGGCAATGGCAAACCACCCCGTAAACATAGCCTGCCTAGTAAACGACAGGATGTGACGTCACCCCATGGGTCAGTAATGACTCGGTGCTTGCACAGCCTTTTACAGCCTTTATAGTTTAGATCATCCTAGGAGACAAATTCAGTGTGATAAAGTTTCAGTGATGAACTGGGCTGTTTGTCTTCGGTCTTCTGTGCAGTCCCACATTAGGACTATGCATGTGCAGGCCTGCCTTGGACAGAACTTTATAGCTTCTAGTGACTGAAAAGGTGCTCCTGTCACTTGGTGCGCAAGGTGACATTTTCCTGTTGAAATTGATGAATGGTGACTTTCAGGCCAGCAGGACAGTCTCCTGGCTGATTAAAATGTTCAGGTTTCTCAGTGTTGCCATTTTAATTTGACAAGTTTCATGATGAACTGAGCTGTTGCCCATGAAAGCTTATGTTTCAATAAATGCCCTAATGTCTAAAGTGCCACAAGACTTCCTTATGTTTGTGCTGCAACAAACTAATAAAGGTATTCTACTTGATAATGTAGCAACAAAAAGGTGTAAAAGTGTGTGTGTGGGGGGGGAGGACACTACACTATCAGTACAATCCTATGCAGAGTTACTCCAGTTTAAGCCCATTGAAATGAATGGGCTTAGACTGGAGTAACTCCTAAGGATTGTGCTGTATGAGTACAAAATAAATAGTTCTGAACTTTACCTAAATGTTCTTCTTTTCTATATTGCTTCATATCTGTTGGTGAGCTATACGGTTTAGGAATCTAAACAAAAAGTCACTGCAGATGTTTAATTCCTGAAATTTTTTAGATTGCAAATAGAATCTTAGTTGTCTGGGTTCTATTGTCTTATTTTTATAAAATATCTTCATGCTAAATACAAAATAGAGGGGAATCTCAGATTAAATGGCAACAATATGAAGTAAAGACTACAAACTGCAGGTTTTAAGCCAGATATAAATTTGTATACCAAGATAAACTTCCACTTAATAGAAGGGAGAACAGTTTCCACTTTTTGCCCCCACTGCAGACCATCAATTCATCCCTTATGCTGTTCCTGAGGGTCTTCTGTCCCCCAGGGGTAGCATTTTGGGCTGCAGTTGGAAGGGGAGGTAAGAAGTTCCCATACTGCTGATGGAAATACTTCCTGTAACTATAGATTCAGATCTGGAAATCCAGTCTGCTCTTTAGTCAGCATAAAATCAGTTTGCAAGTTTCAGGGCTTTTGAAGGTACACATCTGCAAGCTTTAGTTGAGTATGTGGAAAAGAGAGTAACATGTAAACATTAATTTTAATTGCAGATTAAAATTTTCACCATTATATATCTTAGTGCTGTGGCTTATGGCTCAGGAAAGTCTAGAATAACCAGTTATAAATAGTTCTTCTCAAAAATTATTGGGGTAGTTGCTATCCTACCACTCCGCTGAACAGTGTTTGAAACTTTTCTCCAACTTAAGGGGCTCTTTGATTGGAGGAAGGCTCCTTGGCTATTGGATCTACCCCATTGCTCTTGAAACTTGCAGCCTCTAATAATTTTCTTGGATCTGAGTGTTTTGAACCAATAGCAGCATTTCCAAAGTTTCTGCTTTTGTTCCTGTCAGGATGTTTTGCCGTATTTCCCATATGTATACTTCAGTTTCATGCACATAGTTACAGTATCTCTGATTCTCAAATGTCATGCTTTTGAAGAATATAATTAATTATGGATAGCATCCTATCTTTATATTCTGTATTGCTAAACTGTGTTCTTTGCTTACAGGTGGATGAAAGCCAAACTGGAGAACCTGGATGGCTTGGGGGTGAACTGAAAGGGAAAACTGGATGGTTTCCTGCAAACTATGCAGAAAGAATTTCTGAAAGTGAAACTCCAAACTCTGTAAAGCCAGTTATTGACACTACAGCTGCCCCTAAAGTTTCAGTGCGTGAAACCCCCACAACACCTCTGGCACCACCTCTCCCTGCAGATTCAAGTACTACTGCCAACAACTGGGCAGACTTCAGTTCAACGTATGGTTCCATTGTGGTTCAAAACTCCTTTTATAACTCTAGAAGGGAATTATCCACATAGGGTTAATGTAACCTTGCCAATAAATTCTCATACCTTAGAAAAAACACAATGCCATCTACTTACACAATGCCACCTGATTTCTCTTTGACTTTTATCTTAATGTATTCTCAACACTGGATAAAGAAACATATCAACAAATGGCTATAATTGCACAGGGGCTTTTTATTGTTGGTCTCCCTTCAGAGACTCTAGCCAAAATAAAATGGCAATTATTTATTAAAATATTTAATATACCCAACTTTCTCCTGAGCACCTCAGCCCAAGATGGATGAATATATTTGCTATCCTAACCTAGCAATATTTTTGCCCCAGTTGCTTCTCTTATACAATAAAACACCAAGAATTTGCTTGTGAACAACATATCTCCTTTCTGCACCTTAGTTATTGCTAGAGCTTAGGAACATGAGATGTAATAGTCTCTGAACATTGTTTAAGTACCTTTTTTACTCATAGGGTAAACCCACTTGCATTGACCTGTGCTGGTCATTGACTGTAATAAAGATCTAATCTAATCACTTGCATTGCCCTCCAATTCCTACCACATAGGTGTATCCTTAAGATAGCAGCCCATTCCTTTTGAATCTGCAAACTTAATTAGAATTCACTTCACAACTTCCCTTGTGATTCAACATCAAGGCAAGGAAAAGGAAAAATACAGACCACACTACAGGGTGTAACTAAATGAAATGTGAGAGATCAGGTCTTCCAGCGTTTTTTAATTTATTTCAAAGTAGCTGGGGATCTATTGTGGATTGGGGCCACGGTACTAAGGTTCAAGGTCTAACCTTCCACACACCCCTTTGCACTGGATACAGCTTGTCTGTTTGCCAACGTTACCATTAGCCCTAGTAGGAAACGGATAAATTATTTCTTTTCTACCCAGGAAATCATGTCTGGGAAGGGGAGGATTAAGCCTTCCGGTGTTGTGGCCCTAAACCTTCCCCCTCTCCCCTCTCTTATTTTAAATACTATAAAATCACAGACCTCCTGTGTATCTTTTAGTTATGTCTAGGGATTTTGAAAGGAGCCCCGTGGCGCAGAGTGTTAAGCTGCAGTACTGCAGTCCAAGCTCTGCTCACGATCTGAGTTCGATCCTGACGGAAGTCGGTTTCAGGTAGCCGGCTCAAGGTTGACTCAGCCTTCCATCCTTCCGAGGTCGGTAAAATGAGTACCCAGCTTGCTGGGGGTAAAGGGAAGATGACTGGGGAAGCCACTGGCAAACCACCCCGTAAACAAAGTCTGCCTTGGAAACGTCGGGATGTGATGTTACCCCATGGGTCAGGAATGACCCAGTGCTTGCACAGGGGACCTTTACCTTTAGGGATTTGAAGGCCTTGGGGGAAAACATGAACAACCCGGGGGGGGGGGTTCCCCCTCTTTTCCTGAGGACTTTTTCAATTTTTCCAACAGAAAAATTGGGAAATTTGAAGGTGCACTGAAAAAAATTCCTATGAAATATTTTCTTTTGCAATGTGTGAAATGCTTTTAAAGACAAGGATTTACTTAAAATGTGTAGTATGAAAATGTTTATGTAAGACTATAGCATTAGGTAATATTAATTCTTGTGTGTACTGTAGACATATACAATATATTTTCATAAATGTGTTTATTGTTTAAAAGTAAATAATTTGGCAACAATTGATATGCTATAATGTGTTTAATGACAATACATTATTAAAGAGTTTAGCATTATAAAGTTTAACTTGAGATCCAAATATGCTGGCCACCCTACCTGTTCTGACTAAGAGTTTCTGTCCAAATAATATATATTGTTTTGTTTTCTACTTTCAACATTTATTTTCCCCCTTACCTCTCAGATGGCAAAAAATGTGCTGGGGTAGCATAGGTTGGAGCAGTTTGCAATGCACTCTCAAATACTGGGTATATTTGCAATTGTTCTTATAGAAAAAGACATTTATACTTTTAAGTTCCATAAATATGTCAAATAGTAAATTTTATACATTCAGTTATGAAAGATGAATGTATATTAGTAAAATAAGTGTATAGTAAGTCATAATAGTTTATAATAATATATGCAGTATATTTTGCATATATTGCATATATTTATTTCCCCCAAAATTTCTTTTTTTTTTCATAGCTTCAAATTTTCCAGAAATTTCACAACTTTAGTTGTGTCTTCACAGACAATCCACTGCTTGACCATAGTTGTAATTTAGTGAGTCTTGATAGGGTATACAAGGGATACCAATAGAGCAATTTCCATGGCGCTTCTGACACAATGTAGTGGCTTGACTGAGTAACCAAGGAGAGTTCAGTCATTGCTGATTTGCTTATGTTAAGTGGATTTATTTTTAAAGGCTTAGATTCCTGCTGCTGCTGAGGGATGTGCTCAGTCAGAGTTTGGAATCGTCACCTGATCACAAGGAGGCACTTAGGCCTTTTTTTTTGGTGATGGCTGAGTGCTCCCTAGTAATTGACAAGCCTTGTACCCAGAGGTTATATTATACCTTACCAATCCAAAAGTGATTTTAGTGGATCAAAGAAACAAAGAGATTGTTTTAATAATTTGGAAATGAAATGTTGATCAAAGTAAATAGGAGCATGATCAAAAACGGTGAATAAAAAATGCTCTTTAGCAACATGTCACATTCTAGCCCACAGTTAACTTTTTTTTCAGTTCAACCATGATTATAGGTTGTTTCCTAGATATATATTTACAAAGTTTGGCTCGCATCCACTGGAAGATTTCTGCACGTGCTAGGGTCCTTGCACAAGTGGCTAAAACTGGTCCCTCATTTTAAGTTAAATGTAGCCTATCCCAAAGTTTTCTCACTTGCACAAAATGTTGTGCAAGCAGTTTCTGGGTACTCTAAAGATACAGGAAGGAAAGTAGTAGGTGTTGTAGATCTTATGCAAGCAGAATTGTGTTAAGTTCATTTACAGTTCTGCTTATGCATCACTAGATCCCCCCATATTATAAGTATCCAAAGATTCCAAGGAAAGATAGAGGTAAAAGGCCTGTGGAAGAAGTGCAGTAAGAATTCTAGAGTGTGGTCAAGCATCCAAAACCAACAGCGATTACTTTTTGGAAGATTACAGACAAGATAAGAGATCACAAGTGGAGTCTTGCTTCTAGGTGCTTCTTGTCTTTATTAGCTTGTTTAAAATGGTTTTATACCTCACTTTTCCATAATGATATGCTTGAAGCACCTTAAGTGTACCAGAGTAAAATAATAAAATAAGTGATAATATATAAAATTAAGCAGCAAAAAACATTTAAAAATGAACAGTTAACTATGAGCCAGCGTGGTACAGTGGTTAAGAGCGGAGAACTCTAATCTGGAGAACCGGGTTTGATTCCCCACTCCTATGCATGAAACCTGCTGGGTGACCATGGGCGAGTCACAGTTCTCTCCTAACTCTCTCAGCCCCACCTACCTCACAAGGTGTTTGTTGTGAGGAGATGAAGAGAAGGTGATTGTAAGCCAGTTTGAGACTCCTTAAAGGTAGAGAAAATCAGGGTATAAAAACCAACTCTTTTTCTAAACAGAGGACTAAGAGAAAAATATCTAAACCTGCAATTCTAACAGCAGAACACCACCAATTGACAGCATAAAAGAAATAGGATATATTTGATATTGCTTGAGAAGGAGAATCACCTGAAAAGGCTAGGGAAGTGAAAATGTTTTGGCCTGGCGTGCTCGTACAACAGTTTTCTGATTACTGTTGACAGACCTCACAGTAGCAGTGGTGTTTCAGGATAGAGGGAAATGTGGGATGGCTTTCAGTTAAATAGCATCTAGGGCATGATCCAATATTTTGAAGAGTATATCATAGTCACGAGCTGTACAGGAATAAAAGGAGGATAGCATTCCCCTCTCGGCTATAGTGAGTGCAGTTATACTTCTACCTTTCTTTTTCAGATGGCCGGCAAGTACTAGTGATAAGCAAGAGACAGATAACTGGGATGCCTGGGCAGCCCAGCCTTCCCTTACTGTGCCAAGTGCAGGGCAGCTGAGGCAGAGATCTGCCTTCACCCCTGCCACTGTCACTGGATCTTCTCCTTCTCCAGTGTTGGGTCAGGTGAGTTTCTCTCTTTGTGGGAAAAGCACTCCACACTTCTGTGCCTGGCAATATGTTTTACATTTGTGTACTGCATATGTCAAATAATATGTTCTCCATATAAGGTTATTTAATCCTTTATAGATCACAGGGCTGTGTTCACCCAGAGCATTTTCTTTGTATGCAGAATGTCCCAGGTTGAATCCCTGGCATCTTCAGTTAATCAGTTAGTAGGTGAAAGACCTCTGAGACCCTGGAGAGCTATGGCCAATCAGAGTAGACAATACTGACCTTGATAGACCAATGGACTGACTCATTATTTTGAGTGCTCAAAACACTAAAAACAGACATGTCAGCAATGTGTGTGGGCAGCAGAGATGCAATAAGCAGTTTAGGAATCCTCGTCTTTTCAGTCGTTAAGGCTGAAAAATGCACAAACAATTTGTGCTGATGGAAGAGGTAGTTTGGTGTGATCTTGCTCAGTTTCCTTTCTCTCTGCAGTCCCTTGCATCCCGCTATGTTTCATCCATGATGCTTCCACAGTCTCCATCATCAGCTTTTCAGAAGCCTTGGGGCTCCTAGAGGAGGCAAAAGAGATCCATGAAATCTTTCCACTCACACTTCGTAGGGTCCAAACAGTGTCTTGCATAATAATAACATGGGCACACATAATTGAAAATACAGAGGCGAGACACTTCATACAACTCAAAACTAACACCTAACATAATATAACAGAGTTGTATCTAACCCATGTCAGCCACTTCAAGGCACTTCTTGAATTACTGTTCTCTTCATGTATCGAACTAGGGTGAAAAAGTGGAGGGACTTCAAGCTCAAGCCCTGTATCCTTGGAGAGCCAAGAAGGACAACCATCTTAATTTTAACAAGAATGATATAATCACGGTATTAGAACAGCAAGATATGTGGTGGTTTGGAGAGGTTCAAGGTCAAAAGGGATGGTTTCCTAAATCATATGTGAAGCTTATTTCAGGCCCTATAAGGAAATCAACAAGGTATTTTCCTTACTTGTCTTAGACACCATAGGAGCGTAATGTGATAAGTATAGTAATTTGCTTTAGATTATGACCAGATTTCTTTCTATCCTAAGCACTTTAAAAATAGAATACCAGTACAGTAGCAAAGCTAGCAGCAGTCTTGAAAAGGGCTTGTGTGAAGTTGTAGTTTTATAGTCTATTTGTTAAAAACAGATTAATTTTTTGAAGTACACAATGTGGCAATAGTACTAAATTTTATTTTACTTTTCATTGGTAACCTTATCAAACACACATTTTTTAAAAATTGCATTAGTTTGTTGATTTTAGAATATCCTGTTCTATAGCCGCGTTAATTTACGCATGTACACTTTCCCCCTCTTGAAGCATGGATTCTGGGTCTTCAGAGAGTCCTGCGAATCTAAAGAGAGCATCACCAGTTACAAAATCTTCTGTATCAGGAGAAGGTAAGAATATTACCTTGACAACTCTGAAAGTACAATAAAAAAATTGTATTATTAAATTGCCCGATAAGAAAACTTTTTAATACTGATGGGGATGTTAACCTAACCTTTTATTTATTTTGCAGGAATATAAAGAGCTACAGTTTTATGCAGAATTCTTGCTTAAATTAATCGCTTCTAAATATGAGCCCTGTCACTCTAAAGCAGTCTAAACTTGCATTTAAAAATATAATTTAGAAATATTTATTACTAATACAGATTTATTATAGCTGAACCTGATTTTTGTCTGACCGACCTAGTACTCAGTGCAGAGGTAATGTTTAACCATGGGTTGCAGACACACTTCACATCCTGGTTTGTGGCTGATTGTTAATTCAAATTCCCATAACATTTCCCCATGATTAAGGAGTGCAAAGACATGTTAAGCGTTTATAGTGGGGAAGAATATTTAGAAAAACATACATTTTTAGAAAAAAATACAAGGCTCTAAAATGAAACATGTAGGGTAAAAATGAGTTTGAAGAATGAGATATCCACTCTGTCTGAGAGAGTTCATTCCAGCCCTCACTGACTGAGACAAGAGATTGAATTCCTGCAGATGCAAGCCTTTGATTGGAAAGGGAAGCTCCATGTCATGCTTTCCTTTATCCCTTGGAGCTACTGGAGCTGTGGAAAGGAACTGGGAGCTTGTGTACCACAAAGAGTTGCTTGATTGGGTAAAATGCATAAATTTACAGGAAAAATTAACTAGGTTTGCTTACCAGTGGAATTTTTAGTTCAGTCACCTTTTAAATTGATTTGAAATTTAAATATACTTGCGAATGTCTACAATAGCAACATAGGTGCTGTTTTGAGAGGTAATTTAAAATTCAAAGCAAAATCAACCATTCATTAGGTTGGATCCAAAGTACCACAACCAGAGTACAACAACAAACCAGTCTTTCCCACCTCCTGCTGTCTTCTGTCCCCCTGCCTCCCACGCCAACAGAAAAACTATTCTTAAAGGTTGTGGGACTTTCAAGAACTGCATGGAGGAAAAACTGTAACTTACAAGTTAAGTCCTAGGAAATCGTGCACATGTCCCTTGCACAAGTAGAAATGTCTTTCACATGTACATTTGGATTCAACCTGTTGTCGAAAGGAAAGAGTATAGCATCAAAACAAAAACAGCATTAAATACAAGTGTGTCCTTAACTCACAATAGTTCTGGCAAAAATTTGCTCTTGTCTGTTAAATTTAGCTCCATGGTTAATTAGTTAATACTTTGTTTTACAGTGCCATCATAAGCAGATCTGCTCAGAATCTTACTCAGGTCTATTCAATTAGGCTTATTCCTAGGAACCTGTCCTTCGGATTGCATTATTAGTGGTTATTTTTGTAGGAACAATTTACATGTTCTGACTGTAAAACTTATTTACAAAACAATAACTTATATACATTTTTGAAGTTTTGATAACTCAAGGGGGAAAAAATCTACCCACCCGAGTAACTTTCTACCATTGGAACATTACAGGAAATTACATCCTCTTTGAGGAACTTGGTACTACAGTGCTTTCCACTGAAGAAGGCCCTTCTCCCTCTTAAGTAATGCTTTAAAGTCAGTCCAAGAGAACAAAAATACTGTTCCTCACAAAACTGAATAGTAGAAATGGGGTTACAGTGCATCACTTCTTATTTGTAAAATAAATTTGCAACATACCTGATAATTCACAGCAATTTCTCACTTCTGTATCTTTTTACATTTTTAGAATATATTGCCATGTACACTTATGAGAGCTCAGAACAAGGTGACTTAACTTTTCAACAAGGGGATTTAATTCTAGTGACCAAGAAGGATGGAGATTGGTGGACAGGAACGCTGGGTGAAAAATCAGGAGTGTTTCCCTCTAACTATGTCAGACTGAAAGATTCTGAGGTAAAGTCAGTGTGTGTGTGTGTGTGTGCGCATGTACACACAAATGCACAATCTCTTTCTTCACATCTGTTATTATAGATGATCACAAGCTGACAAGTTGAATAACTGGAATGGATTGGGGAGAAATGTACACATGAACACACATGAAGTTGCCTTATACTGCCTTATATCAGACCATCAGTCTAACAAGGTCAGTATTGTTTTCTCAGACTGGCAGCAGTTCCCCTAGGGTCTCAGGCAGAGGTCTTTCACAACATCTACTATCTGATCATTTTAACTGGAAAGGTCAGGCATTGAACCTGGGACCTTCTACATGCCAAGCAGATGCTCTTCCACTGAGCCACAGCTCAGTTGGATGGAAGAATGCCAAAACCAATCTCTAAGCAATTATGTATATCTGGCATATGAGTAAATACAGCCACAGAGGCCAGCATCTGACTGTTCTGAGAAAATCTGTTAAATTTCACAAAGAATCATTAGACGTAGTTGCACTTTCATTCAGGGAAAGTAGTAAAATCTTAATGCGCTTTTCACCGCAAGAGGAAATAAGTAGACAGACATAAACTGTGTTAAACTATGCTGCCTGTTGTTGATGCCAGTACAAGATAAACCTGATACCTCTATGCTTTGCAAACAGTTACATGAGGGTATGCAGGATGCCCTCTGTTCACTAATGTCAGAAGATCAGCGGAGAGGATTGTCGAGTACCTGTAATATCTACAGTTTATGTACTTGAATGAGAGACCATCAAGAAAGACTGGGATTGTTATGAGGAGGATGCCAGTGGCAAATCACCTCCTCTCCTCACTTGCCTTGAAAACCCCTTGGTCCTAGTGTCGCCATGAGTCAGTTGCAACTTAATCACACATAATTATTGTTGTTATCTCAACCCTGTGACAGATTGGGTACCATTTGTGTTGTGAGCAACACACAAATATTCTTTGTGGTCACATCGCAGAGTGGGATTTGTTCCTGACATTTGCTTTCACCAGGGGAAGAAGGTAGTTACAGGAATTATCTCAACTACTTTCCTTTCCTTTTATTCCTTAGAAGCTCCTTGATCAATTGATCTTGAGCAGCATATATCTAGTGTTGGAGGGATATAAGGACTGAAACAAATCTTGCCACTGACAATGTAGCCTTGGGGTCCCTGTCGCTTAGTAAAAAAGGCATTATGTCAGTCACAGAGGCATTGGATTTGTATATTAAAAGGGGGGAAATATAGTGCGATCGAAGTTCCTCGTAAAAGCGGCATTCCAAAAGGGCATGGGCTAATGAGTCAATATTGCCAGAAGAGCAAGGGCAGATCCTGTCAGAGTATGGTATATTCAGAATTCTGCCCTGCATTACTATCTCAACTACTTGACTTATCAGCCAGAGAGAGGTGGAGCCAAGACAGATGGGCCATAGTAGTTCAAACAAAGTCCTTGCAGTTGTACAGTTCCCGAGTTTCTAGGAAATTCTCAGCATGGAATATATGTGACCGAATTCTTAAGAAGGCACTCTTCCTGCAGAATTAGTGCATAATGTAATACAGAAGTTCCACTGTGATCATTATCACTTGTTTTTGGATTGCAGTGCACGTTTCCTATATTGAAATAGGCAAGGTCACTTGATGGTACGTGACAACTGTTTAATCTCGGCATTTGTTTTTGAGAAAGTATGAGGCTGGCAGCTGTCTATAATGCTATTAAACCCTCAACATTGTGAATGATTTGCTTCACTTTTAAAAGACAAATACAATCCTTCATGTGAATCTCAGGGCGCTTTCATGCATGCCAAATAATGCACTTTCAATCCACTTTCAATCCACTTTGCAGCTGGATTTTCCTGTGTGAAACGGCAAAATCCACTTGCAAATGATCGTTAAAGTGTTTTGAAAGTGGACTGAAAGTACGTTATTCAGCATGTGTGAAAGCACCCTAAGAGTACCAGGTCTGGCTTCCTATTGAGATGAAACCTATTCACAGGGTTATTACATTTTTCTAAAACATACCCTTTAACACTGTAGATGTATAATTCTGTTTCAATATACCATGCTTTTGCAAATAGGAAATAGAATAAATTGCTAAATGTAAATAATTGAAATACACACATACACTGTAGGTTGGATCCAGTGATCTGTGGGTGCAGGATCTTTCCCATGTGTTCCTCCCCAAAGCAGTCTTTTCCAACCCTGGGAGAATTGATTCCCAGGATTGCCAGACCTGCATAGACTACTAGTCATGCTGTAACACCAGTTAGGTAGTCTCTGTAATGTTGGGGGGGTTGTCTGTTCTGAAGGGGGCAAAATTGGCTTGTCCTCCCTCTTCCATCTGTGTAGCTCTACTGATAGAGCTCAGGAGAAGGGCTGTGGCTTAGTAGAAGAGCCTGTGCTTTGCATGTGAAAGGTCCCAGGTTCAATCCCTGGCATTTCCAGTTGAAAGGACCAAGTAGGAGGTAATGTGAAAGGCCCCAACGTGAGACTCCAAAGAGCCACTGCCAATCTGAGTAAATAATACTGACCTTGATGGACCAAGGGTCTGATTTAGTATAAGACTGTTTCGTGTGTGACAGAAGAGGCAAGAAGATCCATTTCAGCCCCTTTTCCTTCCACAGTGCAGCCCCTCCCCACCTCACAGGAGCCCCACAACCCTAGTAATTATCTTTCCTGGGATCAGAACTGCCTGGGAAGGAGAACATGGGAAGTAACCATGGCCATTAGCATCTTCTGCTGACACATCACTGGATCCACCCCAGATCAAATAAGAGATATTCTTAGCATCGAAGGATATGTCTAATCTACATTTAAAGGTGAAAACATGCCCACTTTGGAAACCACTGCCTTACACTGTTAAACCATTTCTACATGGAAACAACAGGTTTGAAAGGACTGGCATATAATTTACAAGCAGAATGTGACAATCCTACTTGTGTGTAAAATTGCTTTGTGTATACATGTTGGATTTCTCATCTACATTGGTTCCTATAGATGCCATTTATATAGTGACATCTATATATCAAGTAATGTCATTGTTTAAAGCTGAAGTACAAAGACCCAAAGAGCCCTGTGGCGCAGAGTGTTAAGCTGCAGTATTGCAGTCAAAAGCTCTGCTCACGACCTGAGTTCAATCCCGATGGAAGTTGGTTTCAGGTAGCCGGCTCAAGGTTGACTCAGCCTTCCATCCTTCCAAGGTCGGTGAAATGAGTACCCAGCTTGCTGGGGGTAAAGGGAAGATGACTGGGGAAGGCACTGGCAAACCAACCCGCAAACAAAGTCTGCCTTGGAAACGTCGGGATGTGACGTCACCCCATGGGTCAGGAATGACCCAGTGCTTGCACAGGGGACCTTTACCTTTACAAAGACCCAATCTTAATGAAATTTTTGTGTACCTGAATATCTGAATGCATGAGAATACATTTATAATGAGAATACAGCAAAAAGAAAAAAAAATTTTTGGGTTACTTACATGTCTCTAAGATGCTGCTGTTTCTGGTCTGTGGGATAGTCTGTAGTTAGGACAGGGTTCAGATGGGGTTTAGATTGATTTGGAAGACAATGAAGATAAGAACCTTTGGAATACCGCAACTAGGAGGCAATGTCAGGGGAGAGCTGTGCCGTCTGTGCCCTGTTCATTGGCCCTCCAGACCACCTATGTGACCACTATGTGAAACATGATGGTGGACTAGATGGGCCACTCATCTGATTCAGCAGGGCTCTTGTTATGTTCTGAGTGAGATGCTAGTAATGATTGTGCCATTAATTTTTAGGTATATGTGATGTTTCAGGATATGTCTTGTTCATCTTCTTATTATTCATATGTCACTGGGGGAGGAGGGGGCTAGTTTTGATAAGAAATGCAGGCTGAAAGGCTACGGTGGGGGGGACTGTGGTTCAGTGGCACAGCATCTACTTTACATGCAGAAATCCCATAATCATTCCCCAGTATCTCTAGTTAAAAGGGTCAGTTAGGAGGTGTTGTGAGAGACCTCTGAGACCCTGGAGAGCTGCTGCCGGTTATAGAACATAGCACAACTTTTGGCTTGGATCCCGCACAATCTCTGCGGACAGAAGAGATTTGTGCCAACAGTGTGGGACTTCCTCACCTCCCACGGCAGCCTAAAATGCCAGAGAACTTCCAGGAACTGCTTGTGTGGGGGGGAAGCTGAGGCCTGCCATAGGAGGGAAGAGTTGGTAAAAATCATCCCTTCATCCATGGAAATTTCCACTGAATCCCAGTCTCTCAATGGACCAATGGTCTGCCTCAGTCAGTGTAAGGCAGCTTCATGTGTATGGCTTCATAGATCCTGTCCACCATATATAAACATAACTTTATGGAAATATGAGTAATGTTTTTCTTATTATTGAAAGGGGCCTGGAACAGCTGGAAAAACAGGAAGCCTGGGCAAGAAACCTGGTGAGTTTTGCTCTGGGGAAAAAAATCCCTAAAAGAATGCCTATAAAATGTCAATCGTTGTGTTTTCCATTCTAACTGCTTTCATGGCTATTCTGTCTCCAATAGCTTTGAAATAGCCTTCATCCTTTTATATAAGTGTCAATGGTTTAGATGAGAGGGTTTTTTATTATTTCACTTCCAGTTAATAAAAAGCACATCCAGTTTGAAACCTGAGTCATTGTTTCTGGGCAACCGTTTTGAGAACTGGCTTTACATTTAGCTCAGTGTTGAGATACGAGTTCCTGTTACAGCTGACCTTTAGATGACCAGCTAAACGGAAGCGCACTTTCAAATAGTGTGGCAGGACGCTTGGACCACACTGCTTCTCAACTGCAAGTAAAGCAAATTTTATTATATTGAGTGACAACGCAAGACAGCTGTCTTCAGAACTCTTTGAAGGAATGTGCTCCAGAACGCAAAACTTCCTGTTCGTTTTGGAGAATGATTCTGTTTTTACATACCAATGTAATTGCTGTTGCTTGGCATATACTTCTGTTTAAATTCTTCCCATGAAAATTCTTTATTTTAATCTGTATTCAGTTTTCATGACAGCCATTTATTTTTATGAACATTTTCTTTAGATTTATTTCTAATGTTGTTTCTATGTTAGGAAGAGTGGTACTTGAAATTACGTTTATATATTACACTTTCATTAAGAATCTTATTTGAATATGCTAATGTACAAGGAAAGGGTGTAGAGGAAAACCGCCCGGCCTCTGCTGGGCGATCCTCTGTAAAGGTGGTCCCAAAGTTACTTCTAACCAAAACACTGAGCACAGGAAGCTTTCCAGAGCTCAGCGGGTAAGCTGCCACCAGCCCTTATTCAATCAGTTAACTTATGGCTATCAACTGGCCATTTTTATCGTCGCAGTCCCAAAACAGTAAGCTCACATTGTCCAATGAGACTGCGAAGAAATCCATAAGCCAGTAATTAAATGATGTGTCAAACATTGCCCCACTCTTGCATCAGGGTATGTCAAAAGGTGAGCTTGAGCCTGCAGAACTCAATTCACCTGGTACTCGTCAGTAAGAGATAAGGCCTTGTCCTACAGATTTGTTGCCCTGGTGACTAACAACCTTTAATTTAGGGAGGAAGAAAGGAGGTTGTAAAGGCCTCACAGCTGCGTCTTATCTTTCCCCCCACAGGAGTGAATCTTTCAAAAGTGAAACCGTTCCCACAGCAATAAATTGCAGGCTAGAATGTTTGCATTCCAACCACTCAGAGTCTAATATCAATCTAGAGTAGGCCAAAAGCCTGAACCAAAGAAATTATAACAGCAAGGAATTATGGGGACCCATTTCCTTGACAAAGGCTATATTATTTTGTAATGTCTTCCCAGTCATTGGCAAACCAGAGAGCCAATGTGGTGTAGTGGTTAAGAGTGTTGGGCTAGTATCTGGAAAACCAGGGTTTAAATCCCCACTCATGCCATGGAAGCACGCTGGGTGACCTTGGGCCAGTCATCCTCTCTCAGACTAACCTACCTCACAGGGTTGTTATGAAGATAAAATGGAGGAGAGGAGAATGATGTTAAGCCACTTTGGGTCCCCATTGGAGAGAAAGTGGGGTACAAATGAAGTAAATAACTAAATATATTAGAGGAGCTAAAGAATGAGTGGAAATGAGGAATTTAATCTTAAACTATTGGTATGCATGGGTTGGATCCAGAGAACTGTGAGTAGAGCACTTTCCATAAAACCTGTCTTCACCACCTTTCCTTCCCCCTGTATGCCTCAAAATGCTGCTCCTGAGAGTCTGTGATCCCTCAAGTATGCGTGGAAATGACCCATCTTGCCTCCCTCCCTGATAAGCTCTTGCACAAGCAGGGCAGGAGATGGTTCACCTGAGGGATGATTTCTGCTGAGCCTGCATCCCATGACATTCCCAAAGATCTCTGACCCCCAGGAGCAGATTGGAGAGGAGAGACTTAGTGGGCTGGGAAGAGGCTAAGTCTGCTCAGTTATTTCCATCCTGCAGTTACTTAGATCTAAACCTTTCTTGAGCCTTCTGTATTCTTTCTTTTTCATTTACAAACCACTGGCACCAGGATAATTTTTAAAAGTACACAGAACCAAAAGACTCAGTAAAATTGTATACTTGAAAATATAGGATCAAATGCAACTGATTATGTCCAGAATACATATTGATTTACCTTAGAGGCATTATAGGGCATTATTTCTCAGTTGATCTCAGTTACTGAAACCCTAAATCTGCTTGCATTGATCTTCAGTCCCCTAGTCACTCCCAGTAGTTATTCTGCTCTGTTTGCCACCACTTAACATTTTTTACTAATGTTGTGGTTAGTACCATGCTTGTACCATGCTTGTTTCCAATAGCAGCAAGCTCCAGCTTCAGGGGTACCCTACTGGATATCTGATTTCAGTTGGTACCTTAATAATTGCCTTTTTGGGCCCAGGGCTAGCCACCAGCTGGTCCTTACTTATGCAAGGCACTCTCTGGGAATTGCCATCCATTTCAGCAAAACCTTTCCGGTTTCTTCAAGGATCCAACACCCTCAATGTGACATTCACCACTCTTCCCTTGGATAATATATATAGTTGTCGCTGGTGTTTTCTCCCTAAATGTGCTTTAAACAAATGTATGCTGTAGTGAAATTCATACATATTTCAGCTTGTATGTTTAAGTTAACTCAGTCTTAGTGTAATTGGTGGCACAGTTAAACGTGTGAAAAACTACTTTTTCAGATTAATGTTAAATGAAAATATTTATTTTAATTAACAGAAATTGCTCAGGTTATTGCCTCATATACTGCGACAGGCCCTGAGCAGCTTACGCTTGCCCCTGGTCAGCTGATTCTTATCAGAAAGAAGAATCCTGGTGGATGGTGGGAAGGAGAGCTTCAAGTTAGTCACTCTTATTTTTATCTCACTTGTGTACAAGACAAACCTTTTTGAATAAAACTTACTTTTGCAATAAAATACAAAGCTAATACTTTTAAGGTGTTCTCCCTTAAATTGAAATGTAAAATTTCCAGACATTTAAATGCCAAGGATGAAGAGAAAGCAGTTTGTTTCAGAGGGATGTGTGTGTGTTTTTCCTTCATGTTTGGAAAAAACTGAAATATACTCAATCCTTTTTATCAAACCTGGACATAGTTTACTGTTTTAAAAAACAAAATGCATCATTTTATAATTAATTTGGTATATAATTTGCACTGCCCTGACCTGGATGGCCCAGGCTAGCCTGATCTCGTCAGATCTCAGAAGCTAAGCAGGGTCAGCCCTGGTTAGTATTTGGATGGGAGACCACCAAGGAATACCAGGGTTGCTGTGCAGAGGAAGGCACTGGCAAACCACCTCTGTTAGTCTCTTGCCATGAAAACCCCAAAAAGGGGTCGCCATAAGTCGGCTGTGACTTGACGGCACTATACACACACACACACACAATTTGCACTACTTCAAATTTAATTTAAAAATTAAATAGTTGTGTGTGTGTGTGTGTGTGTGTGTGTGCGCACTGCAAACTGTTAACCTGTTTGGCTAATATTTGAAATGGGGCAGCATCGCAGTCCACGCAATATGAGTTATGTTGTCTTGTACCACAGAATATGGGCAGAAGACAGGGAAAGTACTGGTAGCTCTCTCACAGTTGGAGAGGTTTACTGTCATTGTGCTGTTAGACTATGAAAAAATCCTGTATGCATACACCTTGTGTTATACCTGCATTTAATCATATTTTGCCTGTGAGCATTTAACAGCACTAAAGTATAGAGAAAACAGAAACATCTATAAAAATACTACTCATAATCTAGCCTAAAACGAACCAGACCTGCAAAGGTGGTGTAGATTTAAGAATTAAATGTGTAGTCAGAGGCAGATGGGGGCTAAAAACAGGACAATAATAGAAAGTGAATTGACTACTTGGTCTTTGTAATTTGTGGTCAGTGCTGAAGACCAAAGGCACATTGTATTCTTGATTACTACTATTCATAATATTAACAAAGATTTGCTGCTTTACTACAATTAAATATGTTCTAAGTTGCTTACCAGGATGAATGAGGAGTTGAGACTGAAAAATAAGGAGGGGAGAAAAATTACAAGTGGGGTTAGACAAATGGCAGATCATGAAAGGAAGAGAGCAAAACAAAGGAGGAGAAAAGCGTGGGAAAGAGTTTTAGAAATGTAGGGAAAGACAACAAAAAGGTTTAATTTTTAAATTATTTTTTGCTAGTACACACTAACAGGGTTGTCCTTTTGCAAAATCTAGCAGTGCAGGAGCTGAATGAAACTGAAGAAACAAAGAAATCATAGAGAATGACCTTGTTAGGAGGCTGCAGACTAGCAATGACAGTAGCTTGTCTTAGCTGTTCTTGCCTTGCTCCACTGCTGGTTTGGCTGATGGGATAAGTGGGATCTGACCAGCAAATGGTTTCCCTCAGCCTCGTGGTAAACTTTGTAGAAAGGCAAAGGCAGTAGATTCAGATACAGTTGTATGCTGTGCTCTACCTGTGCCTCTAGTGGCTGCAATCAGAACTGCATTAGGGGACAAGAATTTTAAATACGTTTGGTGAATATAGGATGACCCTGGCTTCAGGGGCCCTGCAGCTGACTTGGGACACCTGAATTTTGTCTCCTAGGATTTCCTGGTCCCCCCTGGCAACTGGCAGGGGATGAGGGAAGGGAGGCCAGCGGCAGCGTGCCGATGTCACTTCCAGAAGTGATGTCATCATGTCAGCACCGTTGAGGGAGATGCTGTTATTTGGGCAAAAACTCTATGGTAGAGGCTGATTTTACCATAGAGTTTTGCCCAAATACCAGAACGTTTCCCTTGACATCGCCGATAGGATGACATCACTTCTGGAAGTTATGTCATTGCACCGCCAGGGCCTAGACCTCATTTTTTAGCTAGGTAAGACCCCTGCTGGACACCTGGACAGCGTCGGGGACAGGGGGCCCAAATTGGCAGATCTCCCATGCCCTGCAGGGATCTGGCAGTCCTGTTGTCTCCCCAGTCCCACATCTCAGTGGCCCTGACTGGAGCCATAGTTTTCTTGATTCTTTGTGCAATTAAATAAGGGAAGAAACTGAATTCATGGGACTTAATCATGTGCTATATAGCAACAGAATTCTATTTGCAGAAATAAATAATGAAAAAGTGGTACTGTTTGGAGAAACATGTTTTAAGATTCAGTAGTGAAAAATATTGATATATTCTTATAAAAGCATAGTCTCCGGAAAAGCTGAGAATATTCCATTATCAGTGCCATCCTAAATATAATTAGACCCTTCGAAGCCCATTGACTTTAGTAACTTTAGCCTGGTGTAGCTGTTCTTAAGATGGCACTGTATGACTGTTAAGTAATTTGTCCAGTTTTTTAGACTTCAGAGACGGCATTTAGCTTGTGCTTCTGGTTGTCTGCCTAGAATAACGTTCACAGACAGAATTCTAAAGTAGCGTTTTCTCATTAGGCTCGCGGGAAAAAAAGGCAGATAGGTTGGTTTCCTGCTAATTATGTGAAACTCCTGAGCCCTGGTACTAGTAAAACAACACCAACTGAACCACCTAAAGCAACAGCATTACCTTCAGGTAAGTAAAACGGCAATATTTAATCACATTTTTCTACCTATGATTTAGATACAGTCTGTCCCTTCAGGCTGTCCCTACAGTCTGTCCCTTGTACATGAATTAGTCTGCTGTATGAGAGTGGGCCACAACCACTGGTTGTTGCAGGAGATTCTAGGACATCTTCCAGAGAGCACAGATAAGTTCATCTGGGGCACCAGACAGGTCTTCTGTCACCCCAAGAGACTAGAGGGTGGACCTCAGAATACGCCCCACACCTTGGATAACATTGATTGAGGGGAACAAGTTGCCATTCAGGAAGCTTGTTCACCATTATTGATGTTCTCAGTAAAGAACCCTTGGTAAACCTCTGAGGAAAACTGCTCAGATAGACTGTGGAGGTGAAATAGCATCTCATGCTCACAGGTCTTTCAAAAATATTTGCTTCTCTAACCTCATGTCAGTCATACTGCTTTTTCATTTTAACTGTGTTTGCAGAGAGCTATAGTCTAGTGACTTAGCATTGTATTTTTATTCTGGCTTTTATCAAATAAGATTTTGGTGGCTAAAACACTCTCCATTCAAAATTAGTCCATAAAGAAAACAATATAAATTCTCACTAGTGTGTATTGTATTTAGTCAACCCAGCTTGAGGGGTGAAACAGAGATGTCAGTTTCCAAATGGAAGCTGCATTTAATATTGTTCATTATCACTTGGATTAGCACAATTAGTCAAAATTCTTCAGCAGGACTAACTGCAGTGATTGAATCAAGATGGCTCTTCAATGAGAATGATAGTTTGATAGTATCAGTTTATATGTTACCAGAATTTTGCTTGGGATTAATTATATATCCACTTATTTAACGATGTGTTGATACTAGGGCTGTTGAAATTTTTTTTCGGTAAAATCCGGATTCGGCAAAATCTGGTCCATTTTGATCCGGGAAATGCCGAAGTCCGAACTCCCCCCCCCCCTTCGGATCCATGGGATTCGGCGCGAGATTTGAGTTTGGGGGGGAAATTCGGCCGAATAAAGCCATAAAAACCACATTTGCGCCTTTTTGCGGCTACGGGGGGCATTTTTGGGGGTAGAGCCCCCAAACTTTCAGCGTAGCTTGAGGGGACTCTTCTTGCAAGAACCCCCAAGTTTTGTAAAGATTGGATCGGGGGGGGCAACTTATGGGGCCCTGAAGGGGTCCCCCCCTTAATGTGCATCTTTATTCCATTTACAGCACACTTGCAGCTTTCCGTGGCTTGGGGGGGCATTTTGGGGGGTAGAGCCCCCAAACGTTCAGCATAGCTTGAGGGGCCCTTCTTGCAAGAACCCCCAAGTTTGGTTAAGATTGGATCAGGGCCCCCCGACTTATGGGGTCCCCCCTTTTCCCTATTGGGATGAATGGGATCAGCCGATCCTGTGTGCATCTACAGAGCAGCAAATCCAAGGGAAAACCTCCGTGCTAACCATTACAATTCAAAGCAACACGCAACCTTTGGAGTGTGCAATTGAAATTTGCAAACTCCAAGGCAGAGCCACTCTGGCTATGCATTGCATATGGCAGTGATGGCGAACCTTTTAGAGACCGAGTGCCCAAACTGCAACCCAAAACCCACTTATTTATCACCAAGTGCCAACATGGCAATTTAACCTGAATACTGAGGCTTTAGTTTAGAAAAAACAACTCATACATTAACATCTTTTGTCTTAAAAGAAAAACACAATAACAGAGCTTTATATGCTTTGCACACTCCTTTGCACACTTTTACCACATGCATTTGGAAAAGCAAACCTTTTTTGTGGGGGGAGAGGGATAAAAACCAATACTAAACAGACTTTGGGCCAAGGAAGCATCTTTAAAAGTCTCAGCAAACCCTTTTGCACACTTATACCACATGCCTTTGAAAAGGAAACCTTTTTTTTGGGGGGGGGGGAGATAAAAACCAACACTAAACAGATATAAAAACCAACATTACACAGTTTTTGGGCCAAGGAGGCGTCCTTATGGGTCAGAGCAAACCCCTTTCCACACTCCTATCACATGCATTTCAAAAACCAAACTTGGGATGTGTGTGGAAGAGATGAAAATCACCACGTCTAAAAAAGGTGTGGGGAAGGCACCAGGCTCAGTGGGCTGGTTAACAGTGAGAGTCATTAGGCAAGAATGCAAACAGGAGCAGTGTGCGCCCCAAGAGCAACCCAGGGATTTGAGATTGCCTTTTTGCCTCTCCTTTCTCCTGCTGCAGCTTGGACAAGTCGCCTGCGCTCTCCCCACGTTCGCTGCCCAAGCAGGGGAGAAAAGAGCCAGAAGGGGTGGGGTAAGAGGAGAGCTGATTGTTCAGCGGCCCCTTTAAGAGTGGGAAGGGCACACAGACAGGAACCTCTCTCCTTTCTCCTACTACAGCCAGGATAAGTCTCTTGCTCCCCACATTTGCAGAGCAGAACTCTGTGCTGGGGTGACGGCGCGCATGTCCACAAAGAGGGCTCGGAGTGTCCGATCCGGCACGCATGCCATAGGTTCGCCACCACGGGCATATGGTATTAATTAACTCAGCAAAAAGGTGAAAAGGAGCAGGTGACTTGGGAGACAGTACAAATGTATTTTGAAAGTCACATTTTGCAAAAACAGTTTTGAGCAAAACAGACCGTGCTAAAAAAAAAACAGAGTTTGTATTTTCTGCCCTGCTCCTTCTTCTCATGGTGGAGGGACGCTCCCCCCTTATGCAAACGACCCCACCAAACTCAAGCAAGTCTCACCAGCACCACCCCCACCTCTCCAACCAATACGGCGCCGCGTTGCACCCCCCAAACGAGGAAAAAAATCCAAGGCGCAGGGGATCTCATGCAAGCCACGCCATTGCACTCAACCCCAGGCTAGGGGCAAAAACGGGAAAAAACACTAAGGAGGAGGAGGCACGGCCTGGGTGCCGAGCGGGGAGAGACTCGCTAGCCGCCGCACAGACTCAACTTTAAACTTTAAGACTTTAAAAGCAGAACACACACTCCCACAGAGGCGAGCGGGCACACACCCCTCGGCAGAATGGGTGAAAGCCTCCTTTGGCTCCCCCCCCCACAGAAACTGCCCCCACACACAGAGAGACTCTGCTTCCCCCCACACACACACACACAGGGGAAAAATTATAGCGAAAAGCCCCAAAATGGGTCTTACTGTGGATGTCTTCTGTTCCATCTGGGAGGACTGAGTAATCAAATACGATTCCATTTAAGCACGGGAGGTTTTGCCTTGGATTTGCTGCTCTGTAGATGCACACAGGATCGGCTGATCCCATTCATCCCAATAGGGAAAAAGGGGGACCCCATAAGTCGGGGGCCCCTGATCCAATCTTTACAAAACTTGGGTGTTCTTGCAAGAAGGGCCCCCTCAAGCTACGCTGAAAGTTTGGGACCTCTACCCCCAATAATGCCCCCCCCAAAGCCACGGAAAGCTGCGAGTGTGCACACGCACCTTCCCCCACGGGGATCTCTCTCTCACACAAACTCTTTCTCTCCCCGGGCTGTGCAGCAGCTGGGCTCACGCACTCAACTGATTGGCCAGGAGAAGACCCAGCTTGGCCACCGTTGGCCCCGGGAGAATGCTGCTTACTAAGTGACTGTTATGCTGTTGCTTCGGAGCACCCAGATTCACCGAATTTATCCGGTGATCACGCCGAACTCATCGAATTCGGCACATCGTTTTTCCACCTTTTTTGAGTTTGGTTGCATCCAAACTGAAAACCCCCGAATCGGGGAAAATCCGGCTCTTTTTTCGGTTCGGACGAACCGAATTGACAGCCCTAGTTGATACCTGGCTGAAGAATTTTCATGATGCATTGTGGATTAAACTGTGCATTCAAGATGGGTTTATAGAGCAGCATTCCCTTTCAATATCAGGCTACATGAGCAAAGATATTTCAGTGGCTTTACATGGATATATAGCCTGTTCTTGACAGCATTCTAGCTGCATATATTCCAGTACTTTACGCTACACAATTTATATTTTAATTCCCTTCAAATACTGTAGTTGTTTAGTCCAGTGTTAATTGTTTTCCCTGGAATTAATATGTTGGACAATTTTCACTTTTCATTGTGTGTGATTGTTGCCTGTTCAGTGTTGCTGTTTAGAGATGTGATTTTTTTATATTAATGCTTATGCCATGTTCACATATTGTCCTTCTTTATGGTATGGTTTTAATCACCAAATTCCCTCCTCTTTTCTGAGATCACAAAACCCAGTAGTTAAAGCTGCCATTATTTGTGGCATTCAACACGACAGTAATAAGTATGGTTTAAGTTTGGTCAAATCATGAGGTGGTTTAATATGGCTCAGAATACTGTTGATTAACAGGAAACATTATATAGAACGTGAAATCTAAACTGTTTAATGAGCAAATGTCTTACAAAAAAATAACTCTTCTCTCTTAGTAATGGTAGTCATAACTTTATTTTGACTGAAACAAGTTGAACAGACATTTGCCTTGCTACTTTGTTTATTAGTCTGGCATATGTCCTATGGTGTGAGGTGGATGTAAACAGCATAACAAGACATCTCTTAATAGAAGAATAGTACAGCACACAAATTTGTAATGTAATAGGGACTCTCCCAAATTAAGATAAGACACAGATTACTTACGTTCCTGGAAGTGCTCATTTCTTCTTTCCGACTGGCAGATGAACAATCAGATTAAAGAAAAATCTCCCTCCCAGCTTTCTTCAAAATCCATAGAAAAGGGACTGATTCCAAGGGTACATATAAAACAATACATGCAGGTCAATAGGCAGCTGAAGCCTCCCTTCCCTGTGCCATTGCAACACACTGAACAAACATACTGGCCCAGTATTGATTAAGTTGTCTGTCTTGACCCAGTCCCCATGTTTCAGCTGGACTTTCTTGTCCCAATGGTTAAAGTACCATATACTTTCATTCAGCTTAAACATTTATCTGCTCCTTCCATACTGGTTCTCTTTTCTTCCCTCTCCCATCAGCGCTGTACACAGCGACTGTACACAGCGGCTGCAGACAAGCAGCACTAGTTCTCTGTGAACTTGGTCCTACAGAGGAGATTGCATATGTGAATTAAACACTAAATGTGCTTGCCTAACCGTGTTTCCTGCTCACGTTAAATAGGCTTGCACGAGCCCCATCTGAAGGCAAAAACTTTCCAGAAAGCTAAGGCTCATCCATAACCACATGGCTTAGTATTTGCTGAGAGAGTCCTGCTTTGCTTCCCTATCAGATCAAAAATATGTGAACCAGGACAACTTAAGCAGGGTTGTGTGGATAATTAGTTTTTGTTCAGTGGACATTTTCCATCTCAAGCGCTGTTTGTTGTCTTACAGTGTGCCAAGTAATTGGTATGTATGACTACATTGCACAGAATGATGATGAACTGGCATTCAGCAAAGGCCAGATCATTAACGTCCTTAATAAAGAAGACCCTGACTGGTGGAAAGGAGAAGTGAATGGGCAAGTGGGTCTCTTCCCATCCAACTATGTGAAACTGACAACAGATATGGACCCAAGCCAGCAATGTAAGTGACTATTTTCTCACAGTAGTTGCTTACATAGTTTTTTAAGACATGCAGCATTGCTGGTATTCTGCTGTGTTTTGCAGAACTTGGCTCTTGTCCACTGCAATTGCCTATCTCTCTTTGAAGACCTTCTATATTGCAAGCCTAAACATGTGTTGGTTTTTAGTTCCATTCCCTTTGTAGCATGTTACCTTTATCATTTTTGCCCCATGCTGTTTACATGCCTGGCTCATTTTCCTAGCTTGAATTTTGCTCATTGTTTTGTTTTGCTTATGTGTTGTTTTCCTCCTTTTTCTAGGAATCATATGTTGTCCATCCCCCACTCAGGCTTGAAAGTCCTCAAAGAGACCCACTATCCCATATCACTGTCCAGAGGGATGATGGGAGATGCAGCCTTGATCATGTGACTTCCAGCATGATCATCTACTGCCTTCTGAGTAGAAGAACACACTGCAGAGCAGTTTACCTCATTTTACATTAGTTGCATGTAATCGCAATGTTTTTATTTAATATCTACAGATATAGAAGCAAAATTACAAAAATAAAAAATCTTTAAAAAAACACAGGATAGTGGGTCCTTTTGTGGCTTTCATAGTTATCTACCTTTTCCCACCTTGACACAGGTGCTTTAGTAGTATAAATATTATTAAATGCCTATTTTAGCCTTTTAAAGGAAAACCTTTTGTCACTGCAATTATGTTATTGCAAAAAGACCCACTATCAAGGAATGCTGCATGTGCTATTAAAATTGTTCCAAATGTTCATAAATCTGAGACGTGTATTTTTGATTTTTCACTTGTCCAATGTTGTTGGTGTCTTTTGTCTCTTTTTCATTTTGTACATTTATTAAAAAAAACAGGATTTAGTCTGGTTTAAAGGAAATTAAAATGTGCTCAGTCACAAGTTCAGCTAAGGTATTTTGTTTCTTGTACTGTTATGTATTGGGTGGTGTTGTAGTATATGTGTGTAATACATCATGGACAGAAGAAATTAATTCCTTCCATGTACAAGAGAGAATATCGATGTGTAATACAGTTATTTCTATTATGGTATATTTTGCACACTTACTTGTAACTACATATAGTAGGGCACCTTTTTGTTCTGTGTCTCAGACTGGATTTTTTTTTTTTTACAATTTCATATAAAACCAATAGATTACAACACTAGTTCGTTTCTTGAGACTTAACATGACATTTTTCAAGTTAAGTAAAGTTTTATTATCACTGTTACTTTTTAATGACTATGGAACAGCATCCCTTGAACAAGTAATTATCTTGACAAAAAGAATGTATAGAAATACCTTCCTGCAATTAATTTCCAATGTTTACATTTTTTAAAACTAGACTGTGGAATTTATACAAGTAATATTAAATGGAGCTTACAGTCACATTTATGTAGATGCTCTGTAGTCTAAGCTATGTTCGTCGTTGAGACATTAGTTACATGCTTTTAATGAAATGCCTGGTTTTGCCAGCACACAGGTAGAAAATCCCTATGCCTCAAGCACAATATAGAAACTCTACTAATGACTTTAACATTTTCTGCTTATGTATTTCTTCTGTTCCTAATTTTATGCTGGCAGTGTTGTAGAATTCTTTTATCTCCATTGATGTGGTGCAAAGAACAAGTGAAGCTCCTTATTCAATTGCACTTCAGTATTTTCATTGATATGAATGTAAAATATATAAATATATAAAACCTGCAGCTTTAACAACTGTAATACAGCCTTTACAATTAGCTACATGTATAGATAATTAAATTCTTCATATAAAATCTAGAATAAATGTCTCTGTGTTCTTGTTGGATGAATACATATCAAATTTAGCAACATTAACTAAAAGAAAATACTCAAATCTCAGATTTCACCCACAAATTGTCATCTGCAGCAATACCTTGTAAACAGTTGCAATTTTCCCAACCTGCTTCCCAAACTTCAGTCTTTCCTAAATGGCCAGTTGAAAATGGTTGATATGGGTTTTCTGTCATTACCACTGCACTACTTGCCTGTGATGGTGCTGACTACTTCTCCAGCTACTTCTGTTTGAGATTACTATCAGCCCATTCCTGAGGAGAAGGGCTGAGCCGGTGGCTGGAGGCGGCACTGCTGCACTACCTCCAAAGGAGGATTCAGCGCCCGCCCCCCACTGAAGCCAAAATGCTGCCCTCACCCTCAAGCCCCATGGGGCCGCTCCATAGGGTTCCACAGGGATACACCACCTAAAAAGGTGGTGTACATAGAGGTGAGGGCAAAGGGGGCATTCCCAGCCTGAAAGGGCTTAGGAGGTGGCCTAAAGACAGCTCCTCCCCTGGACCGCCCTGAGAGTCTGAGCTGGCATCCTAGGAGAGGGCAGCGTGAGAGGCTGGACACCGGCATCCGTACCAGTCTTGCCAGCACAAGGGGCACAGGCACAGGTGGAAGGGGCACGGATGCCGGCGCAGGCCCCTGCGCTCCTCCGAAGGACTTTCAGCCCTCAAGGTCAGGAATGGGCTGTTAGTCTAATATTTATTTGTACTTTGTCAAATGGTTTTTCTTCAGCAATGTGATCATGGTTGTACATGGTTATGCATTCTGGTATGATACCCAGATCCATAGTATTTAAAATATTATTATGCAAAAGTATCTCAAGAGTCAGGGTATTCCTTCTTCTTTTGTTCCTCTGTCACTTTGTCCCGCACTAAACTGAAGGGATCATGCTATGTAGAAAGCCAGCATGGTGCAGTAGGAACATAAGAGGCTGCTGGATTCAGCGAAAGGTTCCTCTTGTCCAGCTTGCTGTTTCACACAGTGGCCACCAGTTGCCCTGGAGGGCTAAACAAACAGGCCACAGAAGCCAAGGCCCACCCCTGCTGCTGACTCCCAGTACTGGTATTCAGAAGCTTCCTTCATCTGAAGGCTCCCTTCAGTAACCCTGGCTAGTAGGTATTGATGGACCTCTCCTCCATGAATCTGTCTGACCTTTTAAAGCGCTCTGTGCTGGTGGCCATCATTACCTCCACTGGCAGTGAATTCCACAGATTAATTACTTCAGTAAATAAATATTTCCTTTTGTCCATTCTGAACCTATTTTCCAACAATTTCATTGGGTGCACCGAAGTTCTAGCATTATAGGAGAGGCATAAAAAGCTCCCCTTATTTACTTTATCTCATGCATAATTTTATAAATCTCTGTCATGGCATCCATCTTTTTCTAGAATGTAAAGTCCCAGATTCTCCAGTCTTTCTTCATAGGAAAAGTGCTCCAACCCCCTAATAATCTTTGTTGCCCTCTTTTGTACAGAAATTATGAATAGAAATTGAATGTGGATTGGTATACCTGGGTTCAAATCCTATTAAGCTATAAAACATTGGATAGCCTTGGGAAATTATATTTTGAACCTCAGTTAAGGAATATTAATGAACTTCATAGATAAACTGTTGTAAATGTAAAATTGTTGTAAATTTTTGTAATTCCACAGAAATGTGAATACTCATAATAAAGTATATTTAACCACTATCATGCAGAGAGGGAGAAGAAGCATAGAGAGTAGTGGATCAGAATACAGCTCTGTAACCAGCAAGGCCTTTCTTAAGACACCATCATTTTGTGTATGCCTTGGTTGGTATCCATTAGAAGCAAAGCAGTCTCAGTAGCTGCCCGGAACCCTTGCTTGGCTTCATTGCTTGCCTCCTTTGGAGATAATTGAAAATATACCTGTTCCAGCAGGCCTTTGGAAGTGGCTGTTGTGAATTAGGTGATTCTGCTACTGGTCTTAATTTTGTTTTATTGTTAACTGAATTAGTTTTATTGGTTTTCATTATGTTTTGTGAACCACTAGGAAGAAATTGGTTAAAGCAGAATAGAAATATAGTAGACATGACTGGTTGAATAATTTGACGATGAAAAGAAGGCATTCACCCTTCCTGACATTTGTTTAATAACACATAAATCGGAGGTGGTAAAGATTGCAAAATTTATATATATTTTGGCTGCCTATTTTAAAGGATAAGGGGAATATATTAAATATTTTGGCCATTGTGCTTTAGTGTGGTCCTGCTTAAGACCTATTGGTCATTTGAGCAGAATCATTAAAGTAAACCAGTTTTAATGCTTCTGAAGAATGAAAATCTATTCCCATATTGAAATAATTCCTAGTGGTTTAAAAGGGCCCATGTATTTTGTTTTTAGCCCAACAAGCAATGACTTGCTATTGTTAAGGGGGTGAAAACAAAAGGTATGCTTGGGAAATTACTAGACAAAAGTTTACAAAGATAGTTTTCAGAATAAGTAGAAGTCTGAAAGTATCCATTGATGAATGGATTTCATAGGCACTACTTACTGGTTAAGGTGGATGTTGGCATTTTGTTCACTTAGGGGCCCCCACTAAGGGCCAAACTAGACTACTTAAAAAAATTTTTTTTAAAAAAAAGGTCTAACATGGCACCGTATCTCCATGGCAGACTCAAAGATGTAATATCATCTGTGGTGGCTCTCAGTCCACTACCCTTGAATCTCTTTAGATGACATAGTTCCCACGAATACCTACTACTTGGAAAAGCTTTGCTTGTTGAAGAAAAAAATTAGTTTGTGTTTGTGTGTATGTGCGCTAATAGTCTTCAGGTCTGCACATCCAGTGGCAAAAGAGTACCACTAATTCATCAATATGTGGATGATACCCAGCTCTATATATCCTTATCCAAATCCCCTGGTGATGCGTAGAGGGCTTGAATTACTGCCTGGCTGCTGTGGTAATCTGGCTAACAGTGACAAATGGAAACTAACCCTGAGAAGACAGAAGTAGTTCTGGTTGTGAAGGCAGAGATCTTGAAGAACATTGTGCTCCCCACTTTTGATGGAGTTCAACTGACCCTTGCTGATTCAGTTAAGAGCCTTGAGGTTATACTGGACCCAGTGTTATTGCTGGAGAAGCAAAAAAAAGGGGGGGGGCTTTCTTTCAACTCAGCCTAGTCCAAAAGATGACCCTTACTTTGATACGGCTGATCTGGCCAGCTGGATCCAACCACAGTAACAAAATTAGTAGACTACTGTAATGCACGGTACATTGGTCTCATCTCAAAATCAATTTGGAAACTCCAGTTGGTGCAGATGCTGCAACTCAGCTATAATCAGGAGCAAGGTGGAGAATGTATATCACTCCCATCCTGCAGGCACTTCACTGGCCGCCCATCAGTTACTGGGCTCAATTTAAGGTATTAACTATAATAACTATAACATACAAAGCCCCCCATGGCCTTGGACCCTCCTATCTGCGAGACCGCCTCTCCCCCTATGCTCCACCATGACAGCTTCGCTCATTGGGCAGGGTTTTCTACAGGTACCACAGTGCATATAGGCAAAATCATGAACTGCATGTACATATGCCTTCTCCATTGTGGCCCCCACTTTATGGAATGGCCTGGCTGAAGAGGTCAGGAAGGCTCCCACTCTCCTGGCTTTCTGCAAACCATGCAAAACTGAATTATTCAAGAGGGCTTCTCTGTGCAGGCAATAGAGTTGCACTGTACTAAGTGTTTCACAAAATTACTTGAATAATTATTAGGGGCTGTGGTCTATACTATGTATAGCTTGTTGAAATCATTTAATGTGTTGTGTTAATACTTATGTTTTGCTTCAGTTCTATTTTTAGACTCCTGGTTGGTTCTACAACCCTAATTCCTACTGCAATATTGGTTGAATGTCTCATCCTGTCGATTGTATTGACTCGCTCTGTGTAATCAGCCTTGAGTCCAAGTGAGAAAGGCAGGCTATAAATAACCTAAATATATAAATAAAATAATAAAGCTGTACATTTTCATTTTTAGTACTGAAGGATTAACATATTTTAAAAGGATTGTACAGTTCAATTTTATGATACTGTGATCACATATCAGATTATGTCAAAAGCAGGGCAAGCCCCCCCACCCTCAGTCACCATGCCCATGCAGTATTCTGGTGTGTGCGCATCCTCCTCCTGCCTCTCCAGTTGCCCTGCTTTTGATGCCTTCGGACATTACTGGGTTTCTGAAAACTGATATCTTCCTTTTCTGCCTCCTTCCCTGTCAGTTTGTTTTAAGCTTTTGGGAGCCCACTCTGCCAGAGGGCTGTCAGGCAGTGGTCCCCCTTGTCTACCTGATGGGTAGGGTGGTTCTGTGGCTTTGAGGAAAGGGTCTCACCAGATACAGGGAATATTGCCATAGTGTTCCCATTGGGGTGGGGTTGGTTGCTGTGGGTAATCAGCAGAGCAGAGGGTTAAACTTCAGTATCTGGCATGTTTGATTAACTGACAACTCCCATTCCCCATGAATGGCAGATAACAAAGCTTTTATTGTACTGTCAGGAGCAGGCCATGAGGATGGTATGCGGTAGTGCGATTGTGCTGCCTCCAGGTGCTGTTGTGCTATTCTGTCCAAGGCCAGTCTATGCCCCGTGTTTAGTCTTCATAGATTCCCATACTGTGGGAATCGCCAAGTACTCCTTCCTGCCTCTGGGAGGGGGGTTGCCTGGATTACCAGTTATCTCCTTTTGCTTTTCCATATATGCCATGTACCTTGCCTTTGCCCCTTACTAGTGTCCTTTTGAATATGGCTTCGGAAACCTGTTGATTCTAACCAATAAAACTGCTTTCGTGGACTTGCTGTCTGCTGGAATCTGTTTATGGGTTTGCCGCAGGGCTAGAGCTTACATATACTTCCTTTCATTAGTCCTGAATCTATTTCTAGTCAACTTCTAGTATTGTTTTTTTTTTTTAAAGGTAAAGGTTCCCTGTGCAAGCACCGGGTCATTCCTGACCCATGGGGTGATGTCATATCCCGACGTTTTCTAGGCAGACTTTGTTTGCGGGGTGGTTTGCCAGTGCTTTCCCCAGTCATCTTCCCTTTACCCCCAGCAAGCTGGGTACTTATTTTACCGATCTCGGAACGATGGAAGGCTGAGTCAACCTTGAGCCGGCTACCTGAAACCAACTTCCGTTGGGATTGAACTCAGGTCATGAGCAGAGCTTGGACTGCAGTACTGCAGCTTACCACTCTGCACCACGGGGCTCTTTCTAGTATTGGTAGCAGGAGAAAACTCATCTGCTTTACAGCTATTTTTAATTTTATAAAACCTCTACTGTGTCGCCACTTGTTTTTCCTAAGGAAAAATGCCTCCAAAGGAAGATATGCCATACCTTTCTGTACCTTTTTTGATTTGGTTTGAACTGTTGATTTTTAATGTTTTCTGGTTTTAAAACTCTGCAGTCACAACCAGCGTAATAAATACCTGGTTCCATCTCTGCTTTGCAAATGGAAGTTGCTGAAAAAGTATCCAAAAGTTAGAGGTTCTGATGCATAATGCATCATGTTGCTATCGGCCTAATCAGCATAAAGGTTTCCTCTAAGTAATACCTTATTTAGCTTCTCAAAACTGATTAATAATCTGCTGGCAGAAAGTACACCGTGTTAAATGATCCTTCAATATTTACTATCTTAAAAGAAAAATACCAACTGTAAATTCTATGCAGATTATTGTATCTATATAGACAGCAGCAGAAAAAGAGGAAGACCCAACATGAGATGGATTGACGGTAAAGGAAACAGTGGCCCTCAGTTTACAAGACCTGAGCAAGGCTGTTAGTGATAGGACACATTGATTCATAGGGTCACCATGAGTCGGAAGCAATTTGACGGCACTTAACACATACAATTGTATCTATGATGGCCTTTTGTATAAGTGCAGCTCCCAACCCAATAGGTACACAAAGCGAGGAGCTTTGGGATTGAAGCAGCTAATTTTTAATTCTGAACTGTCATATTTTCACATTTAAAAAAGATTACTTCATATCAAAATTATCTCCAATATGACCTAGCTGTCTCACTTAATTGGGCTCACATTCTTAACTAAATTTTTTTGAAAGACTTCAAACACCTTACGATATTGCCTGACCTCATGTATTCTCACACAAATCTCCTAAACTTGTATATATACCTTAACACATTTTTGGTACTTTCAGTCATGACATCAATTTATCAGAAATGATGATTAACAAATTCCTCATGCATGTAATTCTTTGTTGGCCTTTAACCGATAAACTAACATTTTGAACTATGTTTTTTCCTTGTCCTTGACTGGGCCATTCTCATTTATTTTTGGCACTCCTTACACCTGGATCTAACCCAAATTATTGTTCTTATCTGTTATAAACCAGATTTGTCTCTGAACTACCTCAAAGCTGTGTGTGGACCCAAAACAACTTCATTCTTCATCACGCATATCCAAGTATTTACGAAAACCAGGTGTTCCCTGCTTGTAGCCACCAGAAGTGCTCTCAATGACATTGCTAGAAGTTTGTGTGTTGGTGGCAAGTCATTTATTTAGGAAATGTGAGTTCTGTCTTTAGCTCAGTGATTGTTGACTTGGGCTACATGCTCCCCCAACTGGGGTGCTCTACAAATCCTGAGGAACATTCCTGATTTTAGACAGCCACTTCCAACTTTCTTCTGAGGGATAACCTACAAGCCCCCCCCCTCACTTTTTCATTTGCTAAACAGCCTGTTTTGACACTTGAAAAGGCCCAGAGGGTGAGAAACAATTGCTCCTGGAACTACTACGCCATGTGCCTGTTTTGAATGAGACCTTACAGCCCTTTAAAAACAAACAAAAAAACAAAAAAACTACAACTTCTAAAATGGTGGTAGCCATGGGGATGGCCCCATGACGCACTGTCTCTTGTAATTTGGCTCTGAGAGCAACCCAAAAAGAGAATTGTTTTATACTGCTCACCCTGCCCACAGGTAAAATCCGAGATATCTCCCCATGGCCCTTAAAGTGACACAGAGCACATAGGAATCAAAACTAACAATAAGGAATTGGCTGATGGCCATCAGTCTTAAGGGTCTCTTCGAACGTATGTCTGAGATCAATTGGTCTGTAATTGTATTTAAAATGTTGCCTTGTGTCCGGAGCACTGTTTCTGTGTCCGAACTTTTTGTTTATCTTTGAGCTTGTTTCTCAGCTCCTATCCTCCCAAGACCACCTCTTGGTTGAGCCCTTCCTTTGAGTTTTCAGTTCAGCCCCAGCAGAGTTTTTCAGTGGCTGCTCCACCATTATGGGGTGTCCCCGCCAAGGAGGTGCAGAGGAACACCTTCTGTATAAAAAAATAAGATCATTTTTAGGTAAGCGTTCTGCAGTTAATTTCACAAGGAGGATATTAATTTGTGGGGGGGAGTCATATATTTTTTTTTCTTGTCGGTTTTCTTTTAATTGTTGCCTGTGGGTCAAGTTTAAACCATCTCCTGGAGTTACAACTGATCTCCAGATGACAGCAATCACTTTCCCTGGAGAAAATGGCTGATTTGGAGGATGGCATTATGCCTTCTGCTCTCCCAACGCCTTCCCCCAGCTGCAGCCCCAAATCTTCAGGAATTTCCCAACCTGGAGATGGTGATCCTGCTTTTGAGCCATGGTGATCAGTGGGGAAAAGTGGCCTATAAACATTTTAATTCTATTAAATTGGGGAAAGGCATTCAGTGATAATGTTGTGACTTGGTTGATAATAATTGATTAAAAGTTAATAGCCACAAATCTATTTTTAGGTGAAGTGCTCAGAATTGTGTATTCTGTGTTTGGCTGTGACACAGATTTATATAATTTCTTTATGCTTGCTGTTTGCTGCTGGGAAAGATTAAAAGGAAGATTAAAAGAATAACTTAAGAGAATGAGTGTGGTGTAGTGGTTAAGAGTGGAGGACTAGCATCTGGGAGACCCGGGTCTGAATCCCCACTTGCTCCATGGAAGCTTGCTGAGTGACCTTGGGCCAGTCAGACTCTCTCAGCCTAAAATTGTTGAGAGGATCAAATGGAGGAGAGGAGAATGATGTAAGCCGCTTTGGGTCCCCATTGGGGAGAAAGGCGGGGTACAAATGAATTAATTTGTTTTTTAAAATAAATGAGCTAAAGTTGTGTTTCCTGTTTCTACTATGCAGGCCTATGTCAAAATAATGTTTTGGGACTGGTGTCCTCTAAGAGGGTGAACATGATTGACAAATTCCAGAGGAGTGCTTGTTGCAGCAAAAAAGAAGAGTCTTGTTGCACTTTAAAGGCTAACAGGTTTATTGTGGCATAATTACTGTGGAGCCCACTTCAGGAGATAAATGAAGCATTATCAGCAGCTGGCAAACATATAGACATGTATATGGAAGAAAAGAAATTGTAAACAGTAGCATCACTAGACCATAAAATTAAAGGGGTTGTATTACTCTAAGACAGTTCTATGCAAACCCCAAATATGTACAACATAAACACAGAGGCAGTGCTCACTTCAAAGGTATGTCGCACTAATTTGCCGGCAACCATAAGAAGCAAGCAAGAAAGGATGAAAAGCTAGCAATGAGGGAGAGCACCCAGAGATGCAGCATGGAATGACTGATACTGTTTGTAGCCGGAGTCCCCAACATGGTGCCTGTGGGAGCCATGGTACCCACCAACACTGTTTGTGGTGCTTGCCAAGTGTTTTTAGGAAGTGGGTGGGCCAGGTAGGGCTTTTGCCTTGCAAGGCTTCTGACTGACTCGATCGGCTGCGCAGATTTTTTAAAAATGTTGCTTTGGCAGCAGCTTTCCCCTCAGCACAAGGATCTACACTTGTGTTACTGAAGTTAAGCTGTGGCTGGCTCTGCCTCTTGCAGCAGCAGTTTTGTTGCTGTGCCCACCATGCTGTGTCAGAATTGTGCCCACAGGTTCCAAAAGGTTGGGGACCCCTGGTTTATAGAGTTCTATAGTGAAGATAGGGGGCAACTGTACCCTTAACTTAATTGTAACATGGATCTTAAAAAATATTGACCCTGGGGAGGTGAATGTACTCCTGTGGTAAATGCCATGACACAAATGGAACGTGTTGGTAAGCTTCGAATTTAATGCAACTCAGGATTAGAGTTGTGCAAAAAAAAATTATTTTTTTTTAGTAAGTTTCGGGTTCAGGTTTTTTAGGCCTTTTTTTTTTTTTTTAAACAAATTGGTAAACTCGGAATAAGTTGAATACCCATACCGGTATTCAGCTTATTTCCGGATTTACTGAAAAATTCAGGCCCATTATAAGTGGGGATTGTTTCCGAATCTCCTGTGGGGGCATTTTTGGAGGTAGAGCCCCCAAATTTGCGGCATAGTTGCAAGGGACTCTCCTTAGACGGTCACTGACGTTTGATAAACTTTGGGACAGGGGGTCCAATTTTATGGGCCCGCAAAGGGGTTGCCCTCAACCTCCTGGCATTTGTGAGCCAAGCTGTCCATCGGTTTTCAGGTTCAGAAGTTCAGTGTTGCTGAGGACTGGCGGAAAAATCTGGTTGACAGGCTGGCGCCTCAAAGTGTGGGAGCTCAATTCATATCTGGGGCGCATAGCATGATGTCCATGCAAATTAGTTTCCAAACTGAGGAAAACAGGTTAAATGCAAGAAAAATAAGGCACGGAAAACATTTCTTTTGGTGGCAAATGACATCCTGTGAACAGTCCTTTATTATGGTCATCAAAAATCTGATTTCAAGAGATGGTCATGTTGCGGGGAAACAAAGCCTCTACTCGGGGCGACCTTCAGTTTGAGAGCAGGTTTTCGGGGGGAGGGTGATATTGGAGCCAGCCGAAGTCATGACCAAGGCACCTCTTGTGAAGGAGATTGCTCATCCATGCAGGTGAGCAGTCTTCTTCAAAAGCCCAATAAGTAATTGTAGAAGCTGGCTTTTTTTGGTTGGGGGGGTATATCCCTCTGGACTGGGTGAGCTGTCTTTTAAAGTGCAAATCAGCCCACAGCCTGGCTGGTCAGACCAAGTTGGCTCTGATTATATGACTCCCACCTGAAAAGGGCCCCAACAAAGCCAGTTAAAAAAAGATAGAAAAAAGGGAGAAAGCGCATAGAGCAAAGGCAAATAGCCGAACCTGGAAAAGCCGAATATTTATTCGTCTTTTTTGAGAATCGCCTATTTGGCTTCAGGGAGACTCCCAGATTTTAGCGTTGGGTAAACCCAAAAATTACTGAAACAGCTAATTTTGGGTTTATTTTCAGTTTGGATTTATTGATATGCACAACCCTACTCAGGACCTTGTAAATCTGCATTTGTGGTCAACTTGAAAAAATTGAGCAGCACATTATGTTTTTGGAAGTACTGAAAAATTCTTGATTTTAAAAAAATATGTATTCAATAAAATAAACAACAAGAAATTCTTGATTTTCAGTCTTAATCCTGAATATTACAAATGGAAATTATGTTGGTCAAAGGTTAGTCATTGTAGTTGATATATAAATAGGATAGCATGTGAAACAGAACATAAATGATAAGAACCTACTCTACTTTTAGTTTGATTTAGAGGTGGATATTACTTAAGTGTGTTCTATGAGACTGCTTCACCACTAACATTTGGATCAATAAAATATTTTACAACCTATGTCTGATACTTATTTTCATGTTGCTAATGGGCAATTGAAAGCCACACGCATACACAAAAAGTCTGTCACTGGTGTTCTGGTGAGGTGCACTTTCTTCTCCCATTGGGTCATGAATAGAAAAGATGTGAAGCATGAAAGCTATCAGGGACCCTTCAAGGGAGCAGGGAGGCAATGTCTCGGAGTGGAGTACTGTGATTCTCCACTGCTGCTAGTTCATTCCCTGGTAATGACTGGTGGGAAGGCCAGTCCACTGGCAGGACATTGACACATTAGGACAAGGGATGGCTGGGGAGAAACTGCTTATACGATCACAGTCCCACTCTGCTTCTCTTATTGCTTCACACAGCAGTATCAATCAGTTCCTTATATAATAGTGGGTGGGGAAGACTGGTGCGCTGATGGGACACTGGCATGGGACATCGGTGGATCTAATTATTCTCATGCCTACCTTTCTCCTACTTTATACTGTGGCAATGACAATCTGGCATTCCCCCAACAATGGCAGCCAGGTAACAGAAGTGCATCAGCTGTGATGACCCAAATACAACTTGGGTACTTCACTGTCCACATTACAAAACCTCCATACATATTGTCCATCTTCTAGAGCAGGGGCCTCCAACATGGTGCCCATGTGTGCCATGGTGCCCACTGGCACCTTGCTTGGTGCCTGCCAAGTGTTTTTACAAGAGTGGGCAGGGCCAGGTGAGGTTTTCAGCCAGCAGGGCTTCTGATTGGCCATTGAAGACCTAGTTGGCTGTGCAGATTTTTTTAAAGTTACTTTGGCAGCAGCTGCCACCACAGCACAAGGATCTTTGCTGCGTTATTGAAGGTAAGTTTTGTGTATGCAACAAAATATTTTTAAACAACATGTTTATGTTAAAAGGCATCCTATTAAAAAGAGTTTCTGTCTGAAATGTTAGAGTTACTATTAGAATTATGCATAAACTCACTCCCTGACATTTTGTGGTTGATTCTCCCTCTCGTGGCAGGCTGTTCTGTGGTTCCACCTTATCGCCCTGTATCAGAATTCCAAAGGTGCTCACAGTCTAGAAAAGGCTGAGGACTCCTGTTCTAGATTGTGCTGTGTTAAACATTCCTGATCCTTTCTTGAAAGCCCCTCCCCACCAACCCTAGATTCTCATTATGCTGAAGGACTATCAGTTGTCAGTGGGTTTTAAAAAAATATATTTTGCTGCAAAAATGGGAGGGGAGAAGCTAGATAAACAGATTGATCTAGCAGTGGGAAGGGTTAGCCTAGGGTACAGTGGATTATTAGATCCGTACCTGGTGTGATTACTTTTTTGATACTTTCAGCCCCACATAGTCATTAATTAGTGGTTCAGTTACTCAAACTGCTCCCTGGCATACTGTTGAAACTTATCAGAAAAAGTACCCACAGAAATCTCATTAAAAGAAAAACATCAGATCCCATTGACCCTGAGAACGTCAATCAAGATATGTTTACAATTTTCATTCTGCGAGCAGAGAAAAAAAACCCCTTCCTGTTCTGCACTCACCATAAGCTTGAAACTTGAATCGCTTTATAGTTGTCATTTGATTAGGTTTTTGTTTTTTTGCCATCAAGTCACATCTGATTTATCGCGACTCCTGGTGGGATTTTCAAGGCAAGAGACGTTCAGAGGTGGTTTGCTATTGCCTGCCTCTGTCATGACTCTAGTATTCCTTGGAGGTCTCCCATCCAAAGACTTGCTAGGGTTGACCCTGATTAGCTTCTGAGATCTGACAAGATCAGCATAGCCAGGGTGATCCAGATTAGGGCTAACATAATTAAATATTAGGGCCTCCTTTTCTGTAGCCCCAGAAGTATCCGTAGGAAGGTTCTTGTTAGTATATTTGTCAGACATATATATGGACATTGCCCATTTGTCTTCTTTATAGTCCTTAAACCAAAGTGGTTCTTTCCCACTGCCCGTATAAAAGCTCTCTCTGACGCCTCCTTGTATATACTGCTGGGAACTGATCAGATATAGCATTAACCATCAGGAAGAAATTTTGTATTCTTGGGAGAAAGATGCCCTCTTAAATGTATCAGCTGAGAGCTGTATTCTACAATCGATAATTGGGAGAATTTTCCTCCCTATGTGTTTATACATAATGTATAACAGTGCTTCTTAATGAAGGTGCTCCCAGACATTTTTCCTTTTGCTTTCCAGGAAGTCTCAGTTTCTCAGCTATCTGAACAAATGTTGCTGGGATCATAATTAACTACCAGTGTTAGACCTAATTCTCACTAAGGTGCTTAGCCTCTCTGGGACGTGCCACTGATGGTGCTTATCAGTCTGATGGCGCTTATCAGGAATATTGTTAGTGTTCAACACCGTGCATTTTTTGTCTCTTCCAGGGTGTGCTGATTTGCATCTCCTGGACATGTTGACTCCTACTGAAAGGAAACGGCAGGGGTATATCCATGAACTAATTGTAACAGAAGAAAACTATGTGAATGACCTACAGTTAGTAACAGAGGTAAGGCTAATTGTGCATGTTTTACAAATTGCTCTGCCTGTCTCATAAGTGAATGAGTTTTTTAAAGCTCTGAGTTCTAGGGGTGGTTTGGAGTGGTGGAGTCTGATCTGGAGAACCGGGTTTGATTCCCCATTCCTCCACATGAATGGCAGAGGCTAATCTGGTGAACTGGATTTATTTCCCCACTCCTACACATGAAGCCAGCTGGGTGACCTTGGGCTAGTCACACTCTCTCAGCCTATGCTATCTCACAGGGTGTCTGTTGTGGAGAGGGGAAGGGAAGGTGATTGTAAGCCGGTTTGAGTCTTCCTTAAGTGGTAGAAAAGTTGGCATATAAAAACCAACTCTTCTCCTCCTCCTCCTCCTCCTCCTCCTCCTCGCCTGTCAATTTAATGGCCAGTTACAAAATTAGCAACATACGGTAACTTTGGACATTCTTTAAAGAAACCTGTTTTTGTTTAATAAGCTATTTAACATGATTATTGAGATTTGTATGTACACATTTTACTCTTAAAATGGGTAAGCCTGAGGGTCAAAATAAACATGTAAACGTAAAAAGCCACTGTGCAGGCAGTGCAGGAGGGCAGCCGTTTCCTCACAGCCCATTCTCCCAATCTAATCAGGCTGACCTAAGTCATCAGATGGAGGCACAGATCTCCTGCTGTGGGGTATAGTGTGCAGATGTACCAATTACAGCAAGATTAGACTACTGTAAGGTGCTCTGTAGGCATTTCAGAAGCTCCAGTTGGTGCAGAATGCTGAGATGGCACTGAGGTCTAAAATGCACAGTCACTTTAGCCTCCTTTATTCCCTGTTTCAGCCAGGATCGAGCGCACGTTTGGCAAAACACATGCATTCGATCCTGGCTGAAACGGAATAAAGGAGCTAAAGCGACCATGTGTTTTCGCCCTGACTGTTTCTATTTAGAGAGACAATTGCTGGCCAGGATAAGAATGCTTCATTGGCTTCTTATTATGCTACCTTCTTATTATGCTACCAGAGCCAATTCAAAATGCTGGTTAAGCACCAGGATACCTGAAGGACCAACTTCTTCCATGTGTTCCTGCCCATCTTTTAAGATTATCAGATAAGGCCCTGATAGATCTCCTTCCTTCTTTCAGTGGCAACACCTCAGTTTTTGAAAGCCCTCCCCCTGGAGCCTTGCATGGCACCAGATTTGATGTCTTGTGGCACAGGTGAAGATCCATTTGTTCTTCAAACCATGTAATGTGGAGTTTTTTTTTTAAAAAAGGTATTGTCCAGTGGGGTGCCACAGGGCTCGGTTCTGAGCCCAGTACTTTTCAATATTTTTATAAATGATCTGGATGAGGGAGTGGAGGGACTACTCATTACATTTGCTGCTGACACCAAATTGGAAGGAACAGTGATAGAGATGGAGATGGAATTCAACAAGATCTGAACACACTGGAAAAGTGGGCAGATGTGAACAAGATGCGATTCAACAAGGAAAAAAAAGAATTCTAATCTGGGTAACAAAAATGAGAAGCATGCATGCTGGATGCACTTCAGGTAGCAGTGTGTGTGAACAAGATCTTGGGGTATGGATGGACTGTAAGCTGAATATGAGCAGTCAGTGTGATGCAGTGGCAAAAAAGGCTAATGTGATCTTGGGGTGTATCAACAGAGGCATAACATCTAAATCGCAAGATGTCTCAGTCCTGCTGTACACTACATTGGTCAGACTGTACCTGGATTGCTGTGTGCTGTTCTGGGGGCCTCACTTCAAAGAGGATGTGGACAGAATGTGGAGCGGGTGCAGTCTTTACGTGTATGGCAGGAGGGTGGGGAGCTGTTGGCAGCAAAGGATAGGACTCGCAATAATGGGTTTAAATGACAGGAGGAAAGGTACCAGCTGGATATTAGGACAACTTTTTTTTTTACAGTAAGAGTAGTTCATCAGTGGAATTGGCTGCCTAGAGAGGTGGTGAGCTCACCCTATGATAGAACTGCTCTTGTTTCAATACTTTAAAAAATGTTTTTCTCACACTCACCAACCCTCACTGTCTCTGTTGAGACTTAACTGGTTATGACACCATTGCCACTTATTATGATGGATCCCTTATTTTCTTTAAAAGGTCAGAGGTTTTTTGAAGTACAACTTTAAAAAGGTTGTATTTTTCTCTCTTTAAAGGTAAAGGTCCCCTGTGCAAGCACCGGGTCCTTCCTGACCCATGGGGTGACGTCACATCCCGACGTTTCCTAGGCAGACTTTATTTATGGGGTGGTTTGCCAGTGTCTTCCCCAGTCAACTTCCCTTTACCCCCAGCAAGCTGGGTACTCATTTTACCGACCTTGGAAGGATGGAAGGCTGAGTCAACCTTGAGCCGGCTACCTGAAACCAACTTCCGTCGGGATCGAACTCAAGTTGTGGGCAGAGCTTGGACTGCAGTAATGCAGCTTACCACTCTGCGCCACGGGGCTCCTCTTCTCTCTTTGAGGGGATTTAAGTCAGGTTAGCAAAGCTTCATAACAGGAATGTGATTTGTAACAGAATAACAGAATTGAGGAACTTGAGATGGTTATGTTCAAGTGATATATTAAAAATTGCAAATGTATCAAGGTTGTTTACATACAAGTGTTTAAACTTTTTATTTTTCTACTGATTTCTCTTGGCAGCCATCAGTTTGTTTTTTAAACTTCTTTTACATAGTGGTTCTCTTAGTTGGAGGAGTTAGGAATATTAACACACTTCCCCAGTTTCTGCTTTAAACTGTCCTGGGATCACTCCTTTCACCATAGCTATTTCCCGTTAAAGTCTTAGGGATCACTCTATCAACCTTAGGACTATTTCCCTAGATAACTGGTTATGGATCTTTCCTGATTCAAAACCCAAATGTGTTCCTCACTCCAGAAGAGAATCCTCCACCAAACACCTTGCAGCTCATACTGCTGTCTCCCAGCTCTGTCTTAACTTCTTTGAGCGCAATCGTGAAGGGGACATGAATCAGCAGAGCAGCCGGCATGACCCCACGCCGACATAAGTGCCCATTTATTCCAGGATAAGGGACACTTATGCTGGCACGGGGGCGGGGGGGCTTCATGCTGGTGTCAGTAAGCCACACTGGGCACAAAATCCCAGAAGTGGGAGCCCGTGCCAGCATGTTGAGGGATGGAGCTGCCTTTAGGCCCATGAATGCCCCCTCGAGTTGCAGCATTACTACACCACCTTTTTTGGTGGCATAGCCTCCCTGTTTTCTATGGGGGCATTTTCCCGATTTTACATTTACATTTTAATGCAAAATACATTAATAAAATAATTACATTTTACATTATTTTCTCTGTGGCGGCCGGGGAGCCTCTGTGGAGACATCGCGGCTGCACTGCTCTGGCAGCCACGCATCCACCCACCCTTCAGGAATGGGCTGCCTCTCCGTCAACTGTCAGTTTTCAACTGTAAGAACTCTCCAACTGCCATTCTCAGAATTCTGTTCAACCTCTGTGTCGATCATGGGGGTTCTAAGTCTGGGACAACTCCATAGAATGCAGTTGTCCATCACACCGCTTACTGGCAGTCTTCAAGCACTTGTCAGGGATGCTTTAGGCTGATATTGCATTAAGCAGGGGGTTGGACTAGATGGCTTGTATGGCTCCTTCCAACTCTATGATTCTATGATTATTGTTCATTTTGTTTCTAGTTCTGAGATTTGCATTGCTGGATTTTATAAAGTACTGCTACTTTATACTTTTTACTTCTCTACTGGTTTTTATGTATTATACTTCCTCTGCTGTTTTATGTACTACAGTTTTAAATGTGTGTGCATGTTATAGTGTTTGGGATAGTGCTTTACATGTTGTTAGCTTCCTTTGGAATCAGATTTCAGGTTAAAGGATGGGATATAAATGTTTAAGACAATAATTGTTGCCTAGCAGGGAGAAACATGATGCTGATCGCATAGCAAAGGGGAAAGGGGTAGAGACCCCTTAGCTCATACTAATACCTATGCTTTTCACAGTGCAATCCTAGGCAGAGTTACACCCATCTCAGTCCATTGAAGTGAATAAGCAGATTTAACTCTGTTTAGGATTTAACTGTTAGTTAATAGGAGGCTCAGTCTATAGCTACTCACTAAAAGTAGGGGAGAGCCCACTATGCTTTGTGGACTTCTGTGTTTGTGTACTGCCAAGACATACATTGTTTAGTTGGCGGGCGTTTTTTGTTGTTTCACATTTTTCTGATTGCTGTGGGTGTGATCCAGATGAAGTTATGGTTATTGAGGTCCCATGATTTGAATGTGAAAGACATTTGAGCAAATAGTGTCCTCGTGTGGTAGATTTTGGAGACAGCAACCTCTGGGTATGGAGATCTTTAAAGTGAGACCTCAAAGGTAATGTCAACACAGTGAGCAAGTTTATTATATAGTCTTTCTCTTTTGAATCTACAGATTTTCCAGAAGCCACTGATGGATTCAGAACTGTTGACAGAAAAGGAGGGTGCTATGATTTTTGTAAATTGGAAAGAGCTAATTATGTGCAATATTAAACTACTGAAGTAAGTTGTTTAAAAAATAATAATCAGCAATAAGATTTGTGTGAGGGGGTCTCTGCTCAAATTTTGGAATATTTTAACACAACATGGGAAGAAAGGGTATTGTGGGAAATTTAAATAACTAGTTTTTACTGTAGTTTATGTTTGTCTCTTGGTGGAGTCTGTAATGTGGGCAAATAGGTGGGGCATAAGAAAAATGCCTCTAGATAGGAAAGTACAGATGTTTTGCAAGATTCCACCAGATTCAGATTAAAGTCAGTTTTTCATGAGTGGATTTACAGAATTGTCATACATAACTACTATTACAAACATACTAATACAGGGGAGAGGAATGAGGAAAGTGACAGAGAAAAGAACAGTAAACACAACACTTCCTTCCTTCATGGCTCAAGCAGATTTGAATCTAGCTCTTCACAGTCCAAATCCAGTATTATAACCATTACAACACATTGTCATGTGCACAAATCTACAAATATTCTGTGTCTCTCCCCCACCCAAGATGTTTCTCCAGCATCAAAATATGCCTCACAACTCTTAGCTTTCCTGGTATTTTCTTCAGTCCTTCAAATTGTTCTTCACAATTTTGCTTGTCTCAGGAGGGAGGGCAGGTTATTCCACCTGAGGGTTTTACACAGTTCCCATTTATCTCTTTATACTGGAGGCTTGGACTTTCTCAGTAGCTGCCCATCCAGGTGTGTCCTCCTTCTTCTTAGTCCCTTATGTGGAGTTGCTTATCCTCTTCAGCAAGAGTCCTTGACTCTCACCTCTTCTCTCCTGTTACCTCAACCACATTCATCTGTCCCAGAGGGAAGAAATGGCCTTTCCTCAGTTGGTTACCACTTACCTTCCTTGGTTGCCTAGGTTACCATCTGGTCATCATCTATAGTCCTGTTCTATAGATTGTGCATTACAGTATTTTCTAAATCCAGTTCATTTTAAAGATATATTGAAAGATGTTTCCATAGGATAAGTTAGTTAGCTAAGGGAGATTAGAGCTCATACAATCGTTTTATTAATTCACTAAGCAAATGATGGCTATTCTGTTGTTCCATAATTTTCATTAGAGTATTAAATTTCTACTAGTTTATGTGCTTTAGGGCATTTCATAATCTCTCTGCCAATCTTCTGCTTTGTCCTTAGGGCACTACGTGTTCGTAAGAAAATGTCAGGAGAAAGGATGCCAGTAAAAATGATAGGAGACATCCTGACAGCACAGCTTCCACACATGCAGCCTTACATTAGATTCTGTAGCTGTCAGCTTAATGGGGCAGCCCTCATTCAGCAGAAAACGGATGAAGTTCCCGAGTTCAAGGAATTTGTTAAAGTAAGAGAATATCATTTTTGGTACTCTATTTTCTTTGCCAGAGCTCATTCACTTACTTCCTGGCGTGTTAGAAAACCTTGCTATGTGACAAATATAAACAAAGCACCTTCACATTTGAACCGTTTCCTTTCGCCATCTTTTACGATGCACAACTTTGGCTCAAGAAGCCGAGCTGTTCCAATCCTCTGGAGGATGCCCACATTTTGTCATGCTTTCATAAGCTGTGAACAACCACTGGCAATGTATTCTAGGATTCCCAGCAGTCCTTTCCACTCTAAAGAAAGTGCTACCAAGAGGCCACTCTTCGCTAAATGAAGAGAATAAAGATATAGAGAGACAGTTTTATGTTATACTTTGATAAACGAGATACCAACACTTTTTGTTAATATTTCAGAGATTAGCTATGGACCCTCGCTGCAAAGGGATGCCCTTGTCAAGCTTTCTGCTAAAGCCTATGCAACGAGTAACACGATATCCTCTAATAATTAAAAATGTAAGTATTTTTACCCGCATGTGAAAATAAGATATCAGAATGGCTATAATTGAGAAATTAGAGTCAAATTCTAACCTCTTTTTTTTGTCTTTATTGGGATACCCACCTGGTGTTATCAGAAGGATGGATCCTGTACTTCTACATAGGGAGATAATTCAAATGAGGGCTGATCAGATCCATGGGCTGGACCCAGCAGTAATTTTCTGCTAACAGAAGGTGCTTCCATCACTGGAATAGTAGTGTCCAACCTTTCCCCTCCCACTGCAGCCTACTGAGCTTCCTGAAATGTTCCTCCTGAGGGACAAGGAATGATTAGGAGCTACAGGAGGGGTGAATTGCAAATCATCAATGGGAGGAGGAAGTGGGGGAAATTGCTACCTTTCAATTAGAGGAAAATTACTCAGAGCCAAACCCATAGTCCTTTAAATGAAAGGTAGAATAAGGTATAAAATTTAAAAGGCAATGAAATGATCTGGTTATATTTGATTAACGCACAGAAGCCATAAATGAGATTATTTAAAAGAAAAGTAATCTTTATACTGTTTTGGCAATCAAGAAACAAAGAGTGAAGTAAGGTGTTTTTCTTTTTACTAATTTAGGATGGGATTTGTTTAATGTTTATTTTGTAACATTGTTCGTTGCTTAATTACATGTATTTTTATAGAGCTAGATTGACTAAATCTGGTAAAAGAAACAGGTTTTGCAGCTTTGTAAGAAACTGAAACCATTCATTTCCTGTAGATATTAGAAAATACTCCTGAAAACCATCCAGATCATAGCCATCTGAAGCATGCTTTGGAGAAAGCGGAGGAACTTTGTTCTCAGGTCAATGAAGGTGTACGAGAGAAGGAGAATTCAGACAGACTTGAATGGATCCAGGCTCATGTTCAGTGTGAAGGATTATCTGAGGTAAACCTACAGTTCTGCTGAAATGCATGGCATCAGAGAATGCTCACTAGTTTTCCAAGGCAGTCTTATGAAATAATTAGATCGAAGTCCAGTAGCACCTTAAAGACTAGCAAGATTTTCGGAGTACAAACTTTCAAGAGTCAAAGCTCTCTTAATCAGATATGAGTAGGAATGGAGATCTCCGAGTCTTTATACCGCAGTCAGAAGGTAGGAGGGGTGTTGTAAAGAAGGAACTCAGGATGCAGAGGTACAGTGCATATTGTAATCATCTTGATTAGAAAAGAGGGGAAGGCTTGGAGGCAGAAAAATAATGTCTTTAGCGAGGTAAGAATTCTGTGTCCCTATTCAGCCCTGGGGAGGGTCCATTGTTCTGAGTTTGTGAATGAACTCAACTTCAGTAATGAAATAACAAAGCTATTTTCATGGTTAAAATTGTGTTCTGCTCTTCGTGTATCTTTTGTAAAATTACAGCCAATTTTCTCTTTCTTTCCCTGTTTTATTGTGTGCTGCCCACCACATGTTGCTTTTTCTCCCCACGATGAAATTAGAGTTCAGTCTCCACTCAGTTTGTAACTTCTCTTCATAGTAGTGAAATATTCCACCCAAATCATAAACTGATTTTACATCAAGACTGCTGAAGCTTGTTTTTGTCCCAAATTGACATAATTGCTGAGCCTGGTCTTAGCCAGGGAGGGCGGGTTATACATTGGGAAAAAAATGAACTACTGCTTCTGTAGCCATTCCGGAAAACGGCCTTTTTAAGCTGTAGCAAAAAGGATCTCTGAATTACTTTAGAGAGAAGCAGGCTGATCCTGTGGTCCTACACTGGCATCCATTATGTCAGATCGAACACTGCCTCCCTTGGCAGAAGCCCCTAAGGCCAAAAGATTAGGCAACAACTAAAGCCTATTGCCATACACTCTACAGGTTTCCCCTTAGTACAGAATGTCTTGTCCTTGAAACGCTAGGTGGAACAGTAGAGTTGAGATTCCAGGCAGGTGCTAGTATCTGGGGTTATAAGGCTGGATTTCTGTAAGCTTTCTGAGAAGTTGTTTATTTAGCCTTAACTAGGAGGGGAAAATTAATATATGTTGTTTGTTTAAAGTGATCCATCACCAAGGTTCTAATGATGTGGGAAAGAGCCTCATGCCATCCATTGAAATATATGGCATTTGTGTTCCAGGGCTGAGCTTTATATACTCCTTGTGGTTTGCTGTGATAAGCTGCAGAATTAGTATGAATGTGGTTGGGCATGGAAGGAGGGAGACGTGGGACAGCTGTCTGGTGCTCTGCATTGACTTTAGCAGGGCTGCTTTAATGTGTGCCTCTTCTTTTGTCAGTATAATGTTATATCATTGCAGGGGATAGTAATGAGGGGAGGGTGGGGATTCCTCCTAAGTTCCATACCTCTCTCACTTTTTTCCATTAAAGGGTAAACTAATTAATAAGGCTAGCAGGAATGCAAAAATGAAGATAACAGGAGTGCATAAATCGTGTCCTGACAGCTGTGATGTTAACCTTGAATGCAGTACCTAATATAATAGATTGCTAGAGCTTAAAGTGTGTATGACAAAATAACTGCAGAAGCACCACATGGATTTTATTTTTTTGTAAACTAGAAAGTGAGATGTAATTTGTAAAGTGCTGAAATTAATCCTGCTTTGAGAATGGCCAGTTCTGAAAATTCTGGTTGAGCAGGACACGGGCAGCATATTCCAGTTCCTGTTGATCACTTGGAGAGGATACTCTGCTTCTGCCAGAACTGTTGAGTAGAGAGTCCAGGTGAAAGTCGAGTATAAGGTAACCTTACAAAGCAGAACTGGTCAGCACGTAGCAAAGAGAGGTCAGCATAAAGTCAGTATATTTTAAATACACATTCCTGGCTTTAATAATTCGTAACTCCTGCCCTGCCTTCTATGCTAACCACAGCCTCAGAGAAAATGATCAGCATTGATACTTGTACCTTCTTCCTCACTCTCATAAGCAAGCCCTGTCTGGTAGAAAGGTTTAAGTCCAAAGGAGCAACTGTAACAAAAATAGTCAGTTCTACCAGACCACTAAAGCACGTGCATTTCCTGGCAAGACCATACGATTAGCTGCCATCTTTGCAAAAGAAACCAAAGTAGTCAGAATTTCAGCTGCATCCAGTAATACAATTACTAGTATATTTTATTCACTGTTGTATTTTTGTCCCCCCTCAGCAACTTGTTTTTAATTCTGTTACAAACTGCTTGGGCCCGCGCAAATTTCTGCACAGTGGTAAACTCTATAAGGCCAAGAGCAACAAGGAATTGTATGGCTTTCTGTTCAACGACTTCCTGCTGCTGACACAGATCATAAAACCTCTGGGTTCATCTGGCACAGATAAGGTTTTTAGCCCCAAGTCAAACCTACAGTATAAAATGTACAAAACTGTAAGTACCACTGCAAAGTCAACTGGTGATATTTTGATGAAAATCCGAAGCCTAAAGTTTAGACAGTAGTGCTGGGTGTTGCTGCATATGGGGCAACTCATGAGAGATAATTCTTATGTATGCACCACAATATGTAACAAACCAAAATGGGTCTGTGTGCTCTATGTACGTGCAGCTTCCTGATGCATATGAATGCGGTGAATAGACAGGTGAATTTGTCATATTACCTTGAACCCACAATACTCGCACACAGCAGTGATGCGTATCCATTTAGGAGGTAAACAAGTTTAGCTAATCTCAATCTATTTCATGCTAAATGCAGTTATTTCCTGAATTCCTAAAAAAGTCATGCTGAGATGTTGATCAATAAATTCTGATGACTTTCACTTGGAAATAGATTGTTTCTCTTTCTTCCTAAGGGGAAGTTGCTACTTGCTCTGATTAGTCTAGTCTGAAACAGAATGCAACATTAAAATAGTTTTGTAGAATCACTGTGTTACTTGCAACAGAGTGTCCTTTAGCCCTTCTCTTACCATTATTGTGGTAAAATGTGTATGTGGACATTGGTCAAGGCCCAGATTAGAAATTCGCAAATATTTGCACTTGTGGTTAAATTTCAGACAGAGAACTGCAATTATGATTTATATCTTTAAATCATTATATCTTAAAAGCCCTAAATGGTCTGGGACCTTCATACCTACAGGACTGACTCTCCCTATATGCCCCCCCCCCAAGAATGCTTCGTTCTTTGTCACACGCCCTGCTGGTGGGGCCCAGCCCACAGGTGGCTTAACTGTCCTCAACGAGGGCAAGAGCTTTTCGATAGTGGCCCCTGCCTGGGGGAACTCTTTACCAGATGACATCCGGGACCTTTTTAGATCCTGTATGGCCAGTAATGAAAAGTTGGTCTGCCAGGAAATGTCATTGAGATCAGTCTAAGACTGTGTTCTACCACCTATTAATACTGCTGCCTTTTTTTGACTATAGTTGGTTGTCAGGTGCCAAATGATCATGTTTTATTCTGATGCCTGAGCTAGGATGCTGTTTTATGAATTGTACTTTGGGATTTTGTAACTATATCTTATCTCTATTGATAGATTATTTATTGAATGTTGTGAGCCAGGGGAGGGGTATAAGTCTAAAATAAATTATAAATAAATATTAATCCACATGAAAATGTACCTTTTCCAGTGTATGTGAGCCAAGTTTTTGTTAACTGTCTATTTATGGTTTGCTTGGTTAGTTTAATTCATCCCTTTGGATTGGCCATTGGGTTCCTGTATTCCCCTTGGTGGTGAAATGTTATCTTACCAGTCAAATCTGTGGATGCCACTAAAAAGAATTACTTTTGTAATTTTGTGTGGTGGTTAACTCCATGCTTCTGGAGCACAATATGTAGAAACAATAGCCTTGGCTGTGTGCCTGGGACAACAGTGAGTTGTGACTAGGTACTAAGTGGCCATTTCTTTTGTCTTCTCTTTCTTCATAGAGCTCTGTCCACTGATTTTTGACATCTGAAGTATTGTTGTGGTAGCTTTAAAGGGATAATAGCCCAGTCTACTGCAGTGGCCCTAATTAATGTGTTTTAATTGGGCTGTGCAGATTTGCAGTTAAGATATTGTCACATATTGGGGCTATAATCTTTCAGTTATACTGTGCTACCACTACAATACACTACTTGTGGGAAAGTAACAAAATGATACCTATCAGAGAGGAGGGCATGCCACTCAGCTGTGTGCTGAGTAGTACACCTGTTGTACAGTATTCATTCTGATTTTGCCTAATCTAACATTGCCCCATTTATATGTTTGCAGCCCATATTTCTAAATGAGGTCTTAGTTAAACTACCCACAGATCCTTCTGGAGATGAGCCTATCTTTCACATCTCTCACATTGATCGAGTCTACACACTCCGTGCAGAAAGCATAAATGAAAGGTAAGATGCCACTGAACTGAGCCACTGGAACAGCAGCTCTTACCCACACAACAAAGGACAATTCCATGCTGGCCATAATTAGACGAGGAATAGAGAATACAACTGCTGATATCATACTGCCCTTGTACAAATCTATGGTGAGACCACACTTGGAATACTGTGTACAGTTCTGGTCACCACGCCCAAAAAAGGATATTACAGAGCTTGAGAAGGTACAGAAAAGAGCAACCAAAATTATTAGGGGACTAGAGCAACTCTCCTTTGGGGAGCGGTTAAAACTCTTTAGGCCTATTTAGCTTGGCAAGAAGGTGGCTAAGGGGAGACATGATAGAGGTCTATAAAATTATGCATGGTTTGGAGACAGTGGACAGGGAGAAGCTTTTCTCCCTCTCTCATAATACTAGAACACGGGGTCATCTGCTGAAGCTGGAGGGTGAGAGATTCAAAACAGATAAAAGGAAGTATTTTTTCACACAACGCATAGTTAAATTGTGGAACTCCCTGCCCCAGGATGTGGTGATGGCTGCCAACTTGGAAGGCTTTAAGAGGGAAGTGGGCATATTCATGGAGGAAAGGGGTATACATGGCTATTAGTTAAAATGGATACTAGTCATGCTGCATACCTATTCTCTCTAGTATCAGAGGAGCATGCCTATTTTATTAGGTGCTGTGGAATGGTGCTGCTGCAGTCGTCTTGTTTGTGGGCTTCCTAGAGGCACCTGGTTGGCCACTGTGTGAACAGACTGCTGGACTTGATAAGGCTTGGTCTGATCCAGCAGGGCCTTTCTTATGTTCTTAACAAAACATGCTTTATTTCAATATGGGATTCCTCCAGTTCCTGATGCTGACAAAGATCCTTCTTGTATTTTTTCCTCACCTTTCGTTTTTATTTATTTTTGTGTGTTTCTTTTATGCATCTGATACTATTTATGTACTATGAAAGTAGTGAAAATTGACATTCTTATCTTCTATTGTATATATTAATTGAATACATTTTCAGTTAGTGGGCTTAAGGTGTGTTACACCCTTCTGTACTTTTGTTTGTTTGTTTGAAGAGTTTCTTCCCTTTTTTATTTTGAATGTGTTAATGCTCGCCACCTTGGAGACTGAATTGTTTTGAACGGTAGCATAGAAATGTTTTAAATAAATAAATAGTTAAGCATGAGCTTACCAAATGTCGGATATGGCCTAGTGAAAGTTTGTAAAACATAATTAGAAAGTATAATTCAGATGTAATCTACTGGGCATAGAATTGAATAAGGCAGGAACATTTTGTAAACACTCTGTGTACTATAGCACACATAAAATATAATAGTACTGTATTTGGGTCCTTGGTATCCACCAGGAATACCAAGAGGACCCTGAGTATATAAAGCTAGTTCTGAAGGGGTAAAAGCCTGTGACTGGGGTGCAGAATGTGACAATGCAACATAACTGTATGCTCCTTACAAAAAATGTCCTGAACACACACATACACACAAAGCTAGCATGTAAGGGAGACAGGCTAGAACCTTTCTCCCTTGTATCTAGCGGTCTACGTGGACTGCATTTGTATATGGAGGAGTGTTCAATTGTTTGAGCCCTCCTTCACTGACAGTCGAAAATTATCCAGCCCAGATCCAAGTTTGCCACTGAGAACTCAGCCTAATTCAAGAGAATGTATGCTTTCATCCTACCTGTTGCCCATGGGCAGAAGGATAAATGCAGCCACCCTACCTGTGGCATGCAAACTGCTTTGCTCATCTGCATACATTTTATATTTGCTAGTGTCTAACCTTCTTTTTGCTTTTTTTTTGCTGAAGGACGGCTTGGGTTCAGAAAATCAAAGCAGCTTCGGAACTGTACATAGAAACAGAGAAGAAGAAAAGAGAAAAGGCATACTTAGGTGTGGCACTGGGGAACAGCCTTTATAAGATTTCCCAGAAATGTCAAAAAAAAATAATTAATTTTTCCTGTTGTTCTTACCACAGTCCGGTCCCAGAGGGCAACTGGTATTGGAAGGCTAATGGTGAACATTGTTGAAGGTATTGAACTGAAGCCATGCAGGTCCCACGGTAAGACCTTTATAGATTTTTTTGTATCAAAGGAAGAGTTTTGTGGCAACTTAAAAACTAACCCATGTTTGTTGCATGAGCATTTGTAAGTCAGAAAGTACTTCATCCGAATTAGAGCTTATACCACAATAAATGCATCGCTGTTTGTTGTGACTGCTGCAAACTTACATGGTTTCCTCTCTGGAATTTGCTCTCATCTATTTAACATGATCAAAATTACCAGGCAAAAAGCTATTTTAAATAATCTTACGTAGATGCCAGTAGCTGGTACACTGCAAAATAACTACATTAGATTTTGTGCAGTGGGAGCCTGCACAACTTGTGACTCACATGTCCCAGTGGGCACATATTGTAGCCTGTGAAAGCTGCAGTCAGACTCAGGTGGTTTATTGAGCTCCTGCAGTCTTAGGCAAACTCAGGTGGTTTATTGAGCACCACTGATGGCTGCAGGTCACAAGCTGCACAGGCCCTGCCATCTGGATCATCCGTGTTTGGGTTGCCAGATCCTGGTTTGGGCCATTCTCACACTCAGTTTATGCCCAGATGATGGAGGTCCAGCAGTCTCTTTGCAAGAGCATGAAAGAGAAGTCACTAAATCCAGCCATGCGAAAACAACCTCACAGCTAGGGTTACCAGGTCCCTCTTCGCAACTGGAGGGAGATTTTGGAGGCGGCGCCTGAGGAGGGCAAGGTTTGAGGAGGGGAGGGACTTCAATGCCGTAGAGTTCAATTGCCAAAGTGGCCATTTTTCTCCAGGTAATCCAATCTCTATTGGCTGGAGATCAGTTGAATTAGCAGGAGCTCTCCTGCTACTACCTGGCAGTTGGCAACCCTACTCACAGCTGTGCACCTCTGAATTCTTTCAGGAAAAAGTAACCCATATTGTGAAGTGACAATGGGATCTCAGTGTCACATCACCAAGACTATACAGGACACTCTCAACCCTAAGTGGAATTCTAACTGCCAGTTCTTTATCAAAGATTTAGAACAGGATGTCCTCTGCATAACGGTGTTTGAGAGGGATCAGTTCTCCCCAGATGGTGAGTAGTGCCCCTTTGCTTTTGGGCTTGGTTTGTTCTGGTAAAGAGTTCTGGTAAGGATAGCTATCCTAAAACACAAAAGGAAACATGGGTGGAGCTGGCCTTTTTCTTCCTGAAGGCACTGAGGCTGGAGATGGAAAGAATGGAACTAATTTAATTACAAAATCTTCCATCTCTTCTCCAAGCCTCACATTGGAGTGCTTAAATCTACCATGCAAATAATTCCTTGAAGGCTGGCTTACAAAAGCAGGCAATTTCTGCTCATCCAGTGAAATGGTTGCTTGTTGGAGGAAGTTCAGGTAGAGTTGGAAAAAGCAACACTGTGAGCTGGGGAGTTTCATTCCCAGTTGTCACTGAGGCTTCGTTTTCAGTATGACTCTGAAGGTTCGTGCTATGTTTGAATTAAGTTCTTGCCAAAGATTGATCTCTGTGTAGATGGGCAAACAGTATTTCTGATCATTGTATATATGTTATTTTTCAGACTTCTTGGGACGAACAGAAATCCGGGTAGCAGATATTAAGAAAGATCAGGGCTCAAAGGGACCAGTTACAAAGTGTCTTCTCCTGCATGAAGTCCCAACAGGAGAGATAGTTGTCCGACTGGATTTGCAGCTGTTTGATGAACCTTGAAAAGGAAATGTTCCATGGAAACTGCAGTCATTGCAGTAGGTGTCTACAGAATCTGTCTAGAAATTCTCATACTTTTTATACGAGACAAACACTTGTCAAAAAGAAAATAAAAAACCACAACGATAAGAACACTCTATCTTGGTAATCCTTGAAGAAAACCTAATTCCCACTTTATGAGGAAAATGTTCTGTTTTTGTTTAGTTTTATCTGTGGAATTTTTTTGCTGTAGTTTTCAAGATGTAACAGTTTGACCCTGACCTGTAAAATAAAACAACACACCTCCTTTTGGTTACTGCAGTATGCAGGCTAATCAAAAGAGGGTGCTAATGGTGTGTTTTTGAAGGCTCACTGTAAAATTCCCCTAGAAATGTTGTGCCTATTGCCCCACAGAGTGGAGTATAAATGTGAATATATTTATATAGAAAATACATATAACATGAATTCTTGCCATGTAAGATATTGGGATTTCTTTTAGGAAGTTTGTGATGAATATTTGAATGTGTTTGTTTGTTTTTTTTAAAAAAAAATCATCTCAAGAAGGATAATATAATGATACAAAGTTTAAATGACCGGTGCTCAGTGTGTAATGCTTTCAAGAGCTGAGCTGAAGATTTCAGTTGCAAAGAAAAAGAATGCTTTGTGAATTGAAGTCTGAGTTACTAGTCCAAGACCCTCTGTATTACTTGGTTGCCCAAGCTCCCTTAGATTTTAAATAGGACTGATGCTTTGTGCTTGTCATCGACATCAGAATATCTTTCACCCCAATTGATTAATGTGCATCCCCACATCAGTGCTTTTTGCAGTTATGTTTCTAGTTGGGTATGTAAATGACTGTTATTGAAATTAACAAAGATGACTGAGTCCTGCTGTCTGTTGTACCGTGCCACTAACACATTAAAACTGCTGCTGGATTGCGAAAAAGCTGGAAAGGAAGTGGTTCCTCTGGCTCAGGATTGCTAATTCGTTTTCTATGTAGGCAAGGCTAAAAAAGCAGCCCGAAGGGATGTTTACACTGTACTGTACCTAAATAAACTGGGCACCATGGTCTGTTAATGAGGGGGATAGCTTTTCAAGGTGATGACGGCTATTCCGGTTCAGTGTAAACTTGTCAGTTCCATGAGTAGGCGTGACAAGATTCTGCAAAGTAAGACATCCTAGAGTGAAAAGAATTTATGCTGCAAATGTAAGGATGTACTCACTATACTACATAGAAATCTTGGCTCAGCAAAGCACTTTGAATGGGAGAAGCATGTTCTTAAGAACACGTGCTGCTGAAGTAGAAACAATGTCAATGGTAGACATTGTGTGTTCATTTTGGTACATTATTTCTCGTTTCCAGCCCTTCATTTTATTCCCAAGGATCATGCATAAATGGGTGTATTTGTAATGACTTTCAGAATGGGAAGTGTTGACAGTTCTGTTAGCATGTCAATGTTCTTGTAAGATGAGTTGGCTTTTCTGCTGTTTGCATGTTTTGGTACCAGTTTCCATGTTTCCTGTAGAGATGGGTATCCTCTAGCACAGAAACTCTTTTTTGATATCCATTAGGAAATTAGGGTAACTTGATAGGTAGCTACAGTCTGGTGATAAGTGTAAACTGTGCTTGAAAGTGTCTGTGTACTATTATTTCCAAGGAGAACACTGTATTATTTTCAGCAATTGTTTTTTAAAAATCCTGTTTGTTGGAAGGACGAAAAAGTTTACATTTCATACTTTTAAGAATTGCGTTATTATTTATTTATTGAAGATAGTGTAGAATTTTGTATCAAATGACATACTTATGTATTTTTTTGAACAGAGACACACTTCAGTTAGAAACTTTTGACTGACCAAGTTTTAGAGAAAGTTTAACTTACAGGCATGCAATTGTTTACCACTGACTGGCTGAAAAACAATTTGAAAACAAATTTAAGTTTCTATTTTTCAATGTTGTTATAAAAATGTTTGAACTAAAGTATGTAAATAAAACAAAACCCATGTTTTCTTTTTTCCCATACCAGTACATTTTATGAAATATAATGTATAAGAAAATAACACATTTGTTGTAGAGGAAAAAATGGTACAAATACTTCTATTGGTGGAAAAACAATATTAAATGTCATTGTTCTAACCTTCCTTGGCTGTCCTACTTTTACTCAAGATCCATTATTCAATGCATGTATTTTACAAAAGGCTAGGATCATCCACCTGCCTTTTCTCCAAGACTATATGGCAACACGTTTCAGAGCTCTGTTCTTGATTCACCCACTTTCCTTATAAAAATATTAATTTTACTTGTGATTAGAGCCATTTGAATTCTGCTATATACATCAAGGCATCTGCCTGTTACAACTCAAAAAATGTTTCTTTGTTTTTCAAATAACTAGCCTTGGAAAGTTAAATGGATCCCAAGCAAGTATTCATCTGTTTCTGGGCAGCCGGCTACTTCCCTGATCCTTAAACATTCATATTATATGGTCAAAAACTGGAAAAGGAATGCTTAGGCAAAATTTGCAACTTAATCCTAATACCATCTGCTCATAAAACTCTAATTTAGTCCAGGCATTTAGGACTGTTGCCGTATTTAACAGAACACAGAGAAACCTGAACAATTCCTGCCCTTAAGAGTCAGAAATACACAGCTCTCGGCTTTGACACGGAGTAACTAAAAAGGAATTAAAGCTTCTCTAGCCATTCCCATGTCTTCCACATGGTAGGGTTTCTACATCTAAAGGTACATTTTAATGATTAGAAAGTACCATTTCAAAGCTGTGGTGGCCCATAATGCAAAAATCAGACAAGTGTTCCTCACAGTCAGCCAACCAAAGAAAGGAATTCCTATATAAACACCATTATAATTTTTACATTCACTACCTTATGAAAAGCAAACCTACCAAATGGAAATAAGCTGCTTCCTGCCCCCTTTTTTTAAGGAGCCATTTTGGGATTTGCTTTAAAGCAGGGGTGGGGAACCTTTTTTCCACCAAGGGACATTTGGATATGTATAACATCATTCGCGGGCCATACAAAATTATCAGCTTAAAAATTAGACGACCAAGCCCCAAGCAGGCAGCTGCCCCAGATGACCACCACCCCCCGGCGCAGGCAAGCATCCAACCAGTGGCGCACTCGCCCACCTGGTGGCACAGGATGGTCTGATGCACCAGCTGGGTGTAGCCATCCAGCCACACGCTGGAATCGCTCCTGCTCCGCATGGTTGGGACCGGATTCTACAGCCGGCTCCTGCTACCTTCGCCTGCAGGGGTGAAATGAGGACACACTGGCTAAGAACTCACCCCCCCAACGAGTGCACGCGCATTCTAGCCCTGCCTCCTTTAACCTCTCCATTGTCACCAGCTCTCTTGTAGTACAGAGGGAATACATTTCTCCATGATTAACAGTTTCTTGGGCGGTCCTAGCAGCTCCATAGTTAACAACTCTTCTGCAAGGTGGGGGAAAGGTTCCTTTTCTCGGTAAAACAAACTCACATCCGCCTTGAATAGAGGCTATTCCTGTCCGCGGGAGGGGGAGGATCACCAGTCTTAGATCCTTCTGAGCTAGAGATCTGCCAGGACCCACAAAGGGCCAGAACAAATGATTTCGCGGGCCTTAAAGAAATATTGTTCTTTTCTAAATATCAAATAAAGTGCCACACAAATCACCATTTTTAAAGAACCATTTTAATTTTTTTCTTAACAGTTTAATGAGAAAAATCTCATGATGAACACTAGATAGTCTGTTTCATAATCTTGGTCAGTTTCTGAATCTTGGACTTTGTGGACATGTCCACGTATTTCTCCCCAATGCTGACCACCATTCCTCCCAAGATTGATGGGTCAGTCTAGGAAAAAAAATCAAGCAGGATGTCAGTCTCCTGTGTCACAGAAGGAAAAGACTAGAATGTTTGCATTTCAATTGTCTGGTCAATAGTATCAAGTACATTTTATAACACAGATACAGATCAAATATATTTGCATAAAATCATTGTTGTTAGCTGTCCTGGACTCAGTATCTTCTAATAACTGCTCTTGTAACAGAGTATGTAACAGCTATGCCAGAACAAGATGGGGAGGGGCAATAAAATCTTTAGTACTTGTATATCCTGTATATATTGACTGCATCGGTTGTCCACGCTTAAAAAATCATCTTTTCAGCCCCAAAAGACTTGAATGATCCAGGAACCAGAACCCAATTTTATTATCCATTTTCCTCCCTTCTGATCTATTTGTCCCCATGGCAAACAAGACTAGACAGCAAAACTGTCAGATTTGTATTAGTTACATTTTCACAATTTTAACTGCAGGTCATTTGCTAAGACACCAACTGAGAGTTAGCGTGCCCCCCCCCCTTTCTCTCTTTATTTCAGTTGGTTATGGAAATGCTTCGGCTTCAAGGATCTGCTCCCATACCTTGATCTCCAGTTTCAGTACTTCTCCTTTAGCCAAGAAGCCATTCAGTGCTGTTTTCAATTCAGTCAGACTGGCGTCATCCAAGGGCTACAATATGCAGGTCAAAAACAAAACAGAGATTGGGGGAGAGGTCTCTAAGTTAAAAAAAAACGTTTTCAGGTGTAACACACAACAGATGAAAACTGACTTAGGTATTTGTTTACAAACAGCAAGGATAACTTGCCACACATAGTAGCCTGATTAGCTTAACTAATGACATTTTGCTATTAACTACATACATTGAAATTGACCTTTAGTACGCAGAATGTGAATAAGTCACTCTTTAACCTGTGGCTTTTTCCAAGTGAAAATGGTTTTAAGATGAGCAAGATACTGACAAGCAGTACAAAAGAGAGACCCTGACCAGGTAAGCTATAAAAAAGCACCTTTATCATTCCAATTACTGTGCTGCACTCCAAGAAGGATAATGAGAACCTGTCATGAATCCCAACGTTACAAATGTAGGAGGCAATCTGAGAGTATCCCTATCGTATCTAGCATCCCTCCCCACTGCATGAAATTACAATGGAAGAACAAGGAAAGCTCTGCACCTTTCTTTGTAAAAATGGAATAGACTGGTGGAATTATTTAAAAGGTCCAGAATGCTTGTTCAGAACAGGCATTCTAATTCATGGAGAATCAATGCTCTATTCAGAGGAGTGGGGCTCAATTACCCTCAACAGATGTGTGTGTGAGGCATTACTGTTATCCCAGAACGTAAAACATTTTCCTGACTAAAAGGAGGAGGGCAGGCAAAGGTAACAGAAAAATAAATGTTTGCTGGCTTTTTACAGACTGAATGGGTCAAGCAAAGGAAAAAAACCAAAAGTGTTCTGTTTGCCTTTTTAATAGCTACCTTAAAACAATCCCTCGGGTGCTTATGACTAAAGTGCCACATCACTTGGCAGACGTAGGGCTCTTCTGTCTGTTTTTGCCACTGGACAACACAGAAATCGTTAAAGGAGAGTTTTCTGCACCATTAGCTTACCTGGGCAGTGGTAACAGAACACAGCACTTCTCCACGATGCGCACTCATGATCTTGCCAAATGCAGAAATTACACCAGGGGTGAAACGTAAGCGACCGTTTTCAGCAAGCACATCTTTTAAAAAAAATTAAAGCATTACTAAGATTTTATACAAATTCAAACTGTATAGAAAGTAAAAGAAAAATTATAAAGATGGCTTTTTAAACTGTGGCTACTAAAGAAGAAGGAAATACTATGCTTTCAATAACAGTTGACAGAGCAAGGCTGGTAGAGAGCCTAGTCCATAGAGAAGATTACTTACTGACAAAGTTGACAGTGATAGGAGACAGTTTCTCTTTAACTAAAACGTCATTCACAGCCTTTTGCTTTACTGCAACCTTTATGTGAGGGTTCACGACAATCCCAGACAATTTAGGGTCCCTGATAAGTGCCTGCAATTATAACAACAGGAATACCATGGTCAAAACTAGAATTTCTTCCAATTAGTTCACCGACACAGACATAATTAGTTCTAGAAATCAAAGCTGTTCACAATGTAGTTTACTTAAAAAAGCATCTCAAAGGTAAGGGGTTGTTTAATGATGTGACACTCAACACATGTATCGTAAGACAAAATAATGTTCAGACAGCATCTTCAATATTACCTGACTGACTCTCACTAATTTACATGTATTCAAAAAAAATATTCCAGGTTATCTGAAAAATTGATTTTAGATCTCCAATGTATTAATTTACCAACAAACTGTACAATTAATGTTTTCAGAACGTACATGAAAGTGTATTAAAGAACAGAGAATTTTGGTTTGTTATTGGGTGGCACCCTGACTTGGCTAGCCCAATCCTGTCAGATCTCAAAAGCTCAGAGGGTCGGCCCTGGTTAGTATTCGGATGGGAGACCCACCAAGGAATACCAGGGTTGTTATGTAGGAAGGTAATGGCAACCCCCCTCTGAACATCTCTGGCCTTGAAAACCCCACCAGTGGTCGCCATAAGTCAGCTGTGACGTGACAGCAAAAAAATATTTAAAAATTGGTGTAGCCCCATCATGGCACCGGCCAATACTTCCCTGGTGCCCACCAAGCTTTTTAGAATGTGGGCAGGGCCACTCGGCACCAGTACTGGTGAGCACTGTGGTGCTGTTGGCACCATGTTGAGGAGCACTGTTCTAAGAGCTTTAGAATCTAGGGAGTTGGGCTGTTGTGTGAGGGGAGATGAGTGTTCAGGAGTAGAAGTCCAATCCCCTCTTTCTCCTGGCTTGCTGTCCTCCCTGTGGCTGGACCATGAGTCCAACCAAAATGTGGAGAGCTCCACTTCCTTCAGCAGTTGTTTTGTATTTGGCTTTGCCTCCTGTGGCAGCCATTTTGAGTTGATGCTCACTACCCCCTCTCAAAAGTCTAAAGGTGCCTGGCGGTGGAGGAAAGTGCAGTCAAATCACAGCTGTCTTATGGCCACCCTGCAGGGCAGCTGGTTCTCAACCTTTTTTGCTCCATTCCCCCCTTTCACCATTGTACAGAATATAATTCCCCCGTTCCCAAGATAGTCATAAACTTTACTGAATATCGCAGATTAAATTAAAAACAAACTACGATTTTACAGATTGTACATAATCTACAGGACATTACACTTTGCTGAACAGTAGTCTCAATTCCCCCCCGGAACCCTAAAATTCTCCCCCCAGGGGAGGATTCCTCCCTTGTTGAGAACCCATGCTGTAGGGTTTTCAAGGCAAGAGATGTTTGGAGGTGGTTTGCCATTGCCTGCCTCTGCGTGAGCTGAGAGAGTTCTGAGAGAACTGTGACTGGCCCAAGGTGCCCAAATGCTCAAAAAGGTTAGGGATGCCGGGTGTGGCATAATCCCTCCTTTGAATCTCACCTCTGCCACAAACTCCTTAAGCGGGCTTAAGCAAGCCCCCCTCCCCCTCAGCCTTAGCACCCCATCCCCACTAGCTGTTCAACATCCACAACTCACTCACCTGAGAAGGTTGTTGTAAGGATTACAAACAAGAACACACATGAACACATGCCTTATACTGAATCAGACCCTTGGTCCATCTAAGTCAGTATCGTCTGCTCAGACCGACAGCGCCAGGGTCTTAGGCAGAGGTCTTTCACATCACCTACTTGCCTAGCCCCTTTAACTGGAGATGCCAGGGATTGAACCTGGGACCTTCTGCCTGCCAAGCAGATGCTCTACCACTCAGCTACGGCCCTTCCCCTAAGAAGTGTGCATGTGATACAATTTGAAAGTGCTATACAAATTCTTTGTGTTAAAACTGGCCTTCCCACTCTTTCTTCACTCCTGAGCTCTTTAGAGTCTGTTAATCTTTCACTGCATTGTGAAGCATGCAAGAGAAAAGTACCCCTAAAGCAACTTGGGAAAAAGGGGAAAGTAATAGTCAGTGGTCCATTTCCAAACAGTCTCCTGGCCACCATTTGAAAGTCAGCAGCAACAGTCCCTGACAGAAGAATAAGAAGTTGGTTTTTATACTTCGATTTGCTTTACCTTTTTAAGAAGACTCAAACTGGCTTCCCTTCCTTTCCCCACAACAGACACCTTGTGAGGTAGGTGGGGCTGAGAGACTTCAGAGAGAACTGTGACTGGCTCAAGGTCACCCAGCAGGCATCATGTGTAGGAGTGGGGAAACCAACCCAGTTCACCAGACTAGAGTCCTCTGTCATATGGAGGAGTGGGGAATCAAACCTGGTTCTCCAGTTTAGAGTCCTAACCACTACACCAGGCTGCTCCTAACCACTACACCAGGCTGGCTCTCCTTTATTTTTTGTACAGTACAGTAACACCCATGCAGATGTATCTTCTGAACAAACCAAGAGGTATTCCTGATTTCCAGCAATTTGGCCTGAAACAAAATTTCATAAGTGGCTGATTTGTTTGCATCTGCCTGTTCCCATTCTGATGTAGCATGCCAGAGTAGAAAATCAGTTGCTCTTTTTTTGCTTGTATTCAGCATCTGGTATTCTCCATTATAACTGGGCTTACTGCTTGAACAACAGCACATTTTTATCATAAGAACACATTTCCTATGTGTTTTCCCACTGTGTGACAAACTACAAGGCTAAGAATTTCCTCTGCCTTACCAGAGGAGACAGCATATACACAGGGCCTTTCCCACACAAACCAACATTTTCAATGGAAATAAATACTAAGAATGTGTAATAAATGTATGCAAAAAAATATTATTACCGATACTCGACTCAGCTCTTTTTCTATCTGATCCAACTTCTTCTGCTTAGAAGCAGCGGAATAGAGGGCAGTGGCATATCGGCCTTCCAGTCCATACACTTGGATTGGGGGCTTCAGGGGACAAAAAACAAGCAAATAATTAAAAAGAGCAAGTGTCAAGAATAAGTGTCAAGAATGGAGATGCTGGATAGTTTCAAAATTGTATCAGCACACTACAGCCTCATGTCAATGAGATACAGATATAAAACCAAGGTAGGCCAACTTCAGGCTGGCATGGTGTTTTTGCTATTGTTAGAATCCCATTGTTCACTGATAGGATTTTTATTTACAAAGGTACAATGCATATGCAGAACACCTCGGCAGTTAAGGACCAGACAAGGAACATTTAGTCCAATATTACCTGATCCAAGTGGGAATGTATTTGCGGTTTACCAGTATGCCAATTAAAGACAATGTAGTAATGTGGTGGCCAGTAAATTCAGTTCATGGCAGCCGCAACCACACGAGAAGCTAGTTTTCGGTAGCAATCCACTGTACGGTAAAAAAAACTTCCCACACATTTCTATGCAGTGAAGTCCTATTCACTGCATGGCCAGTTATTACAGGTTATGCCTCTATGAGAATCTAGAAGTGAATGCGGAATAGATTTATAGCTGCCTTGGGCCCTTTTTGAAGAAAGACAAATTGTAAATGGTCTAACAATGGGGATTTAATCATTTTTCCTTCGAGAAGCAGATCTATCTACTCTACACCATATTACAATATTCTTTCAGAAGCCCACCATTTTCAAGAGTGGTTTCCTATGTGGCAGGGGCTGATGTTTGAGAAACAAACTCAGACTCTCCTCAATCCACAGAATCACTGTAACAGCTCAGAGTTCCCCAACACGGCACCCATAGATGCCACAGCACCCGCCACAACTTCCTCTGGTGCCTACTAAGTTCTTCAGAAAGGGGCCGGGGCCACCTGTACGGCAGGGCTTGTTACTGACCCCCCACTCATATGGAAGTGTTTTCCACAGCTGCAATAACAGCCGCATCCACTGGAAGATCAGAAGCACTGATAAGTACCCAGGCTTCTGGTTCCATCCCCCTTTCAAGCTTTCCTTCTTTTTCTCTCCTTCCCTTCCCCACCAGGCTTTCCTTCATTTCTTTTTATTCCCCCTTCTGTGATTCTTTTACAAACTGAGGAGGGAGGTACTTGGGGGGGGGGCTGCCTCCTGCCTAAGCCATTTTGGCGTGGTGCTCATGGCCTCCTCTCAAAATTCCAAAGTTGCCTGCAAGCCCAACAAGGCTGAGGACCCGTGGTGTACTGCTTTGGATCCTGGTCTGGGTAATCAACAACCTCCAGTAAGGCAATGTTCATAATAAGAAATGATTTGTATTTTCAGAATGTACACCCAAGGTTACTGAAATGCACATAATATATTCACATACATTTTCAGCCACAGCTTCCTAGGTAGTTACAGTACACTACCATATGTAGACACATATGTAAATTAAGTTACAGATCAAAAATCCCATCCTATAGCTTTTCTATGTAAATTAAATTTTAAAAATTTGCAGCAATATGTCATGTAAAGGAAAAAAATTGTAAGCAAACTTACCTGCACCAGTTTGGATACTGGCCTGACCCAAGAGGTGCTGAAGTGACGCACCTAGAAAAAGAAATTCACAATTAAAATTTTTAAAAAAATAAGTAGAGGGAAATGTTTATGTTTCCATGATAATTTTCAGAAATCAAAGCACAACTAGCAAACTCATTCAGAAAGCAACTCTACCTCACTAGGCTTGCTGAGAGCATAAAATGACGAAGAAAAAACATGTGTATTGCTCTTGGCTCCTTGAAGGAAAGACATGCCAAAAATGTATTGGATTTTGGGACAGGACATTTTAGGAGCCCTGTGAAGGCAAATAAACAAATGGTGCAGAGGGAAACAAATTCTTAGGGACAGGACTGAACATGTTAGCAACCCTGTCAACCGGACAAAAGATTCCTACTATCCTACTATAGAAGCTGGCATATACAATCACATGCATACTACTGTTTTCAAACACACAACTGAACATCAGGAAACCTTAGTATACACAAGAATTCACCCTTCATACTCAAATAATACACATGAGCTTCATTATGCTTTAGATAGTCTGATCATTTCATTTGCAACTGATCTGACTGAATGTAAAATTAAACCGAAACCAAGTTACAATTTCAGTTAACTGTTCAAGCAATGTTTGGGGGCAGGAGAAACTGTTTCAAACTTGAGCTCCTACAGAAGTCAACCTTCCGAAAGATGAGTGTTACCTGGAGCAGTGTTCTGCCATTGGCTTGTTCTCATCTTCTAAGCAGTTAGGTTCTATTTTTTAATTACAACATTTAAACACCATGGACCCAACTTCTCCTATTCCAAAACATACATTCTCATGTTGACGAAGGTCTCCTTCCTAGTAATACCAGTAAATCAATTTACAACACCTTATAAAAGGAAGCCCTCTCAGTGATTACTCCAAAACTCTGACACTGCCTTCTTCCCTCTGGAGAGGCATCACAAAGCTATAATCCAAGTATTTTTCAGCAAAACAGTAAAGACTACCATCAATAAAGTAAGCAGGTAAGTCAAGGGCAAGTTACTGTCTGTTTCATTCTTTGTTATCTTAAAATATTTCTAAGTTTGCAACTAATCAAAGGCCTGGAATCAAGCACACTGAAAATCTAAAATAAATCTAAAATAAAAGACAGACACAGTAGCCAGCACACATTACAAGGTTATAAACTGGAATTGTGGCGGGTTCACATCAGTAGAGTTGACAAATACATGGGAGAAAAAAACATTGTCCCTTTAACAGAGGTTTAACGGGATGTTATTTACCTCCATGACATGAAATGCTTCTGCAGTCCATTTCCACATACTAATTCTCCATTAAAAGGACAAGGCGTTTTTCTACAAGCCGTCAAGTCACAGCTGACTGATGGCAACCCCGAAGGGGTTTCACGACAAGAGATGTTCAGAGGTGGCTTCCCATTGCCTGCCTCCATGTCATGACTCTGGCATTCCTTGGAGGTCTCCCATCCAAATACTTGCCAGGGTTGAGGCTTAAGAGTGTGTGGCTGGCCCAAGGTCACCCAGCCAGTTTCCATGGCAGAGTGGGTATTTGAACTTGGGTTTCCCAGATCCCAGTCCAGCACCGTAACTACTATACCACACTGGCTAACCTATTGTATTTCATAATTCCTGCCCTTAGTGACCCAATCTCTAAGGTGTCACTTTTGGTCTGTGAGTCCTCCTTGAAGAATACTGTCATTTCCTGTAGTAAAATACAGTCACAAATCCATCAGGCTACCGTCTGATATTCGGGTGCCTGCATCTGTATTCCAGACACTTGCAGGATTCTAAAGGATTCTTGCAGACACTTGCAGGATTCTCAGAAAGCCAGCGTGGTGTAGTGGTTAAGAATGGTGGTTTGGAGCGGTGGAGTCTGATCTGGAGAACTGGGTTTGATTCTCCACTCCTCCACATGAGCGGCGGAGGCTAATCTGGTGAACTGGATTTGTTTCCCCGCTCCTACACACGAAGCCAGCTGGGTGACCTTGGGCAAGTCATTCTCTCTCAGCCCCACCTACCTCACAGGGTGTCTGTTGTGGGGAGGGGAAGGGAAGGTGATTGTAAGCCGGTTTGATTCTCCCTTAAGTCAGCATATAAAAACCAACTCTTCTGCTTCTTAAAGTAAGCACTATTTTCTTGGAAAGAAATATTCCTTTCCTTAATAGAAAAGGCAATTGCCTATACATTACAATGTATGAGGTTTGATAACCCTCCTTCCTGCTCCCAACATCACACAGGCTACCCCTTCATCACTAGTGGAAAAAATATTAAAGTATGAGGCAAAACTGGGAAACTTTCAATTTGCTCTTTTAGAAATGGTGCCTCCTGAGTACCTGCAAATGCTAGGAATTTTAGTGGATGCTTTCTGAACACCTTTCATTACTGCCGTTCAGAAAGGGTGCTTCAGGCGTTTCCCCTAGTTCAGCACCAGCTGCTTCCTCTTGGATTGTGAGGTGAACATGAAGACTCACGCTGCTCCCTTCCATGGAGCAGAGGGTGCAGGAGAGAGCTGGCCCCATGCTCTCCTGCAGCATGATCAGCACCTTTGGGATATGCACTGACTTCAGCTCCGAGATGCTTGGCAGAGGTTTGAAGGCTTGACCCCACTCCCTCTCTTCATCTTTGTAAAGAGTGGCAAGTTGGATTTCTTTCCTTTCCTCTTGGCTTTAATGTAGCCCAGCATTATTCCCATGAGAAAGATTCCATAGAAGGATAAAACAATCAGGATATAGAAGTATTCATTTCCATTCCCTCCACTCTTCTCAGTAGTGGACATTTCTGTGCTACAACTGACAGCGGCATGCAAAGAGTGAGTCATATTGGGATGATCCATCACGAACATCAAGGTTCTTTGGGGAAAGGAGGAACGTGAGCCGGAAATAACTTATTTCTTCCCAAAGCTCCAGAGAAAACTGTTCCTGTACCAAATTCCCGTGCCTATTAGCAACTGCCCATACCTGTGCCTTCTCTGTAGTGACCCCAACTCTGTGCAATGGTCACAGGAAGAGGTCAGGAAGGCTTCCAGGCTCCTGGCATTTCACAAATTACGTAAACCAGTTATTCACAAGAACATTCTTGTAACAGGGCTGTATCACAACAGACCGGCCTTGGAAAATAGTTTGTTTCTATTAATGCAGTACCATCTTCAGAACTGTTTAACATGTCATGTATAATAATTATGCTCTGTTCAGACTACAGCTCCGTTTCCAATTCCTAGCCCTATTACATTGCTTATGACATGTTTCATCCTACTTGATTGCACTGATTAACATTGCATAATCCACTTTAAGCCTCAATGAGAAAGGCGTACTACTAATAACATAAATAAAAGAAACATATACACAGAATAGCTCTTCTGCCGTTCTTCATTTACGCTGGTTTTTTTTTTTTAAACCTGGCTCTTCTTTACAGATCCCCACGCTACTTTTGTAAGAAGGAAACTTCACAGGCCTCCCCTCCAGAGCCCCACATTCGGCTGTCCGGACAAACTGACTTTGGGGCTGAAGTAGAAAAGGGCAAGAGTCCAGTAGCACCTTAAAGACTAACAAGAATATTTTATGGTAGGGTATGAGCTTTTGTGAGCCACAGATCACTTCTTCCAAAACAGCTAGAATGTGAATCCATCTGTAGCTGTATCTGAAGAAGTGAGCTGTGGCTCACGAAAGCTCCTACCCTACCAGAAAATATTTTTGTTAGTCTTTAAGGTGCTACTGGACTCTTGCCCTTTTCTACTACTGCAGACAGACTAACACGGCTACCCACTGGGAATTATCTTTGGGGCTGAAGTAGCACCAACAAAATCAAATGACCTGGGGCAAAGACAGGAGGGCGTTGCAAGAGACTTTGGAAACAAGGAAGGGTTTCCTTTGCGGATCATCACTGCGGCATAAATGGAAGCCCTTTACTTTACACACAGCATCCACACAGGTAGAATAATGCATTTTCAAGCCGCTTTCAATGCACTTTGCGGATTGTGAAACGGCATAATCCACTTACAAATGAACGTGAAATTGCATTGAAAATGAATTATTCAGTCATTTTTGATACATGCCACTACTGCTGAAAGACTGGTTTATGCAATGAAATGGAAAACTTCTGAGATACCAGACAAAACCGTTTGGATAGATAAAATGATGGAACTGGCTGAAACGGCAAAACTAACTGCATTAATAAATCAAAAAGACAATATTGAATTTTTGGGAGAATGGGAAGCATGGACAACATATTGCTCAACTGAACTTAAATTGGGGAATATAAAGGATTATGAATTGATCTAATTCAAAACGTTAAGAGTAACCAAATTACCAAAGTTATAAAAATCATTGTAGGCTTGATAGATTTGGTTCGTTATAATGAATTAGAACTGAACACAAAGAGAGAAACATGGATACTAAATGGACTGAGGAGGGGAGAGGGGACGTTAAATGTATATATTTGTTTAGAGATAAGATAGAAATCTTTTATATTATATGTATTATATTATAGATTAATGTATTAATATTATATAATATATTATATTCTATTATATTATATATATATTGTTTTTTGTGAACTGAAAAATAATTAAGGTTGTAAACTTATTTGAAAATAATAAAAATTCTTTAAAAAAAAGTGGATAATAAATAATAGTAAAATAATAAACATTCTTTAAAAAAAGAAAAAAAAGTGGATTATTCAGGATGCGTGAAGGCGCCTGAAGGCCCCTCCCGGCCACCTTGGTCACGTCCTCCGGCTTTCCGTATTAAAACCCCCACAAGAAGGAAAAGGACCCCTGAGCTCTTCGACTGGAACCCTCTTCCCCATCACCCGTGTCTGTTCCCACCCTCGCGACAACAAGACTTGCCCAAGAAACCCCCCCAGAACGGAGCTCTTTCTCCACCTCACACCTTTCGGGAGAATCCCACGGCGGCCGCCATCTTCGCCTCCTCTTCTAGGTCAAATCCGCGCCCTCCCTAGCCTCGCCCGCGACGAAGGCGCATGCGCAGAGGCCCGGCGCCGCGCGGCGCGGAAAACGGCCTTCTGGGAATTGTAGTTCCTCCGGCGCGAGTGAGCCTCGCGTCCCGGGCAAACGAGAGGTGAGCGAGACGTGCAAGCCGACTGGCCTCGAAAAAGGGGGCGTGTTCTTGTGTCGGTGATAATTCCCAGTGGGTAGGCGTGTTAGTCTGTCTGCAGTAGTAGAAAAGGGCCAGAGTCCAGGAGCACCTTAAAGACGAACAGAAATATTTTCTGGCAGGGTATACCTTTTCTACTAGATCAGATCAAGATACTTATTTTTGCATTTTGTGAGCTTTTTGCATTGCTCCTACCCTGCCAGAAAATATTTTTGTTAAGTCTCTAAGGTGCTACTGGACTCTTGCTCTTTTCTACTAGATCAGATCAAGGTACTTCTTTTTGCATTTTTGCATTTTGTGAGCTTTTTGCATTGCTCCTACCCTGCCAGAAAATATTTTTGTTAGTCTCTAAGGTGCTACTGGACTCTTGCTCTTTTCTACTAGATCAGATCAAGGTACTTCTTTTTGCATTTTTGCATTTTGTGAGCTTTTTGCATTGCTCCTACCCTGCCAGAAAATATTTTTGTTAGTCTCTAAGGTGCTACTGGACTCTTGCTCTTTTCTACTAGATCAGATCAAGGTACTTCTTTTTGCATTTTTGCATTTTGTGAGCTTTTTGCATTGCTCCTACCCTGCCAGAAAATATTTTTGTTAGTCTCTAAGGTGCTACTGGACTCTTGCTCTTTTCTACTAGATCAGATCAAGGTACTTCTTTTTGCATTTTTGCATTTTGTGAGCTTTTTGCATTGCTCCTACCCTGCCAGAAAATATTTTTGTTAGTCTCTAAGGTGCTACTGGACTCTTGCTCTTTTCTACCACTGCAGACAGACTTTTCTACTTGTGTAGATGAGGAGCCCTTTGATTCCGGGGAGTTCAAGGACGCAGGAGGCATCCCATCCAAAGGGTCCGGTGTTTCAATCCGCGAGTCACAGAAGCGACCTCGGGGACGCGATTCATTTAAGAAGCCAGCGCTTTTTTTTCAAATGCAAAAAGAAGCACCTTGATCTGATCTAGTAGAAAAGGGCTAGAGTCCAGTAGCACCTTAAAGACTAACAAAAATATTTTCTGGTAGGGTAGGAGCTTTCGTGAGCCGCAGGGTCACGAAAGCTCCTACCCTACCAGAAAATATTTTTGTTAGTCTTTAAGGTGCTCCTGGACTCTTGCCCTTTTCTACTACTGCAGACAGACTAACACGGCTACCCACTGGGAATTATCTTGCTCTGATCTGTAAGCTGAACTCGTTGGCCATTTATGCACGGGAGGTTTGGCTTTGGCTTTGCCGCTCTCTAGATGCCCATTTCCCCCACCCGCATTCTCAAAACTCTGCATTGGGGCTTACTGTTGAGTTTGGAGAATTTGGATGGGGGAAATGTGCATCTAGAGAGCGGCGAATCCAAAGCAAAACCTCCCATCCATAAATGGCTATAATGTGTCTGTCTGCAATCACACCTGTTTAACGGATGCGGAACTTCCTATTCGTTACGCATTAGGTTTACCTTTATACAAGTAGCGTCGAGAATATTAATATACTCGATTTTTCAACGTTTGAAAACTTGCTCTGTAATCTGGCTTTCAGAAAATTAACTAGACAAGACCCTTGTTGGTTTTTAATGCTCCATCCCTGTCGCACTAGTAGGATTCCAATTTTGCCACAAGAATACCTAACAAAAAAAGAACTGCTAACCCTGTGTAATGCCTTTTTTCGTTTAGCTCTTCTTTCGATAGAACATCACTTATTACTTCCTGATACGACTTTACTTGTTTTCCTAGTGGCTGCCTTGGACTCCTTTCATTAGACATGGGATCCTTCCTACTCTGCTTCCCTGTTTGACAGAGCTGCACTTCATGTAGTTAAGGGGGGGGTCGCCTACTTTTTCTTTAATGAGAGCTACTTCTGAGTCGGCAGGCGGCAATCTCACATGCTGCCTGAGACTCAGGAAGGGGTGGGGGTGAGAGCCAGCACCCTGAGTCCTGCAGGGAGGAGGGGTCAAGGGATAGTGACAAGTCGGGGCAAAACAAATCACACAAGACTGGGGAGTGAATCCTCATTGCCCAGGCCAGGGTAATGAGCTGCCCAGGGTATTAACCAAAATATCAGCCCTGCAAGCTAGGAACCTGCAAGTTGAATTCCAGAAACAATTACTTTGGTAGCTGTAGCCAAAATAGGCCAAGGTACTAGGTTTAGATTGAAGACCCAAAACCCAAGTAACACCACACAAGTATAATGAATAAGGTTTATTTAAAGAAATTGTAAGTCCTCTGTCTTCTCAGTTGAGATACCCCAGTTTGATTCCCAATCTCTGCTTAGTTGTTTTGAAGGGCACCCCCCATGAAAGCCTGAGAGCCATGGGGATCCCTGGGATAAGTTTCAGAAAGTCCATCTGACCTGGCATGCCAGAGCATGTTAATACCTGGTATGTTAATACCTGAAGGATTAGCCAGAGGGGCTGATGGCAACGCATTACCCTGGGCAGTGAGGATTCACTCCCCAGTCTTATGGGTTTTGTTTTCCCCTGACATGTCCATCACAGAGTTTACAATCTTGGGGAAATTTACAATCTTGGGGAAAGGAAAACCTGTACGTAGTCAGACATATAGGTTGGACTTTAAAAGAGCAAATTTTAACAAACTTAACCTTATGCTAGGTAGAATCCCATGGTCGGAAATACTTAAGGAGAAGGGAGTTCAAGAAGGGTGGGCGTTTTTTAAAAATGAAATATGAAAGCGCAATCCCAAACCGTTCCTATGAGAAAGAAAAAATGGGAAGAGCTTAAAGAGGCCAGGGTGGCTCCATAAACAGCTTTTTAAAGAGTTGAGAAATAAAAAAGACTCCTTTAGGAAGTGGAAGGAGGGCCTTATAACCAAAGAGGAATATAAGCAAATAACTAGTGCTTGTAGGGAGAGTGTTAGGAAAGCTAAAGCTCAGTATGAACTTAGGCTAGCAAGAGATGCTAAATGCAACAAAAAAGGGTTATTTTCCTATGTACAGAGTAAGAATAAGAACAAGGACAAGATAAGCCCATCACGGGGACAGGAAAGTGAAATTGTAACAGGAGATGAAGAGAGGGCAGAACTCCTCAATTCCTACTTTTCCTCAGTCTTTTCTCGTGAGGGAAGTGGTGCTCAACATGGCATAAACAGAACATGTTATACGGGAAGGGATTTGCAGCCTAGAATTGGCATTGGGGTAGTACACAAACACCTGCTTTCTTTAAATGAAACAAAATCCTCTGGGCCAGATGAACTGCATCCAAGGCTACACAAAGAACTTGCAGATGTAATTTCTGAACCTCTGTCCATTATTTTTGAAAAGTCTTGGCAAACAGGTGAGGTGCCAGAAGATTGGAGGCAGGCAAATGTTGTCCCCATCTTCAAGAAGGGGAAAAAGGAGGATCCGGGTAACTACCGACCCATCAGCTTGACTTCTATACCAGGAAAAGTGTTCGAACAAATCATCAAACAGTCCGTCCTTGAGCATTTAGAAAGGATGGATCTGATCACTAAGGGCCAGCACGGGTTTCTCAAGAATAAGTCATGTTAGACTAATCTTATCTCCTTTTTTGAGAAAGTTACTACCTTGCTGGATCAGGGGAATGCTGTAGACATAGTTTCTCTAGATTTCAGTAAGGCTTTTGATAAGGTTCCACATAGTATTCTAGTTGACAAATTGGGAAAATGTGGGTGAGATCCTATTATTGTTAGATGGATCTGCAACTGGTTGACAGATTGTACCCAAAGAGTGCTAGTTAATGGTTCCTCGTCCACTTGGAGAGAAGTGACTAGTGGAGTTCCTCAGGGATCTGTGCTGGACCCTGTGTTATTCAACATCTTTATAAATGATTTGGATGAAGGAATAGAGGGGATGCTTATTAAATTTGCAGATGATACTAAATTGGGAGGGGTAGCAAATATGGTAGAAGACAGAGCCAAGATGCAGGATGATCTTGACAGGCTGGAGAAATGGGCTAGAACTAATAAAATGCACTTCAACAAAGGCAAATGTAAAGTTCTGCATTTAGGTAGGAAAAACCAACTGCATAATTATAGGATGGGGGAGACTTGTCTGAGCAGTAGTGTGTGCGAAAAGGATCTTGGGGTCTTAGTAGACCTAACACTGAACATGAGTCAGCAGTGTGATGCGGTAGCTAAAAAGGCAAATGCAGTCTTGGGCTGCATCAACCAGATCACGCGAAGTGATGGTATCGCTTTACTCCGCTCTGGTTAGACCTCACCTAGAGTACTGTGTCCAGTTTTGGGCACCACAATTTAAAAAAGTGTAGACAAGCTGGAAAGTGTCCAGAGGAGGGCAACAAAGATGGTGAGGGGTCTGGAGACCAAGTCCTATGAGGAAAGGTTGAAGGAGCTGGGTATGTTTAGCCTGAAGAGGAGAAGACTGAGAGGGGATATGATAACCATGTTCAAGTACTTGAGGGGCTGTCATACTGAGGATGGTGCCGAGTTATTTTCTATTGCTCAAGAAGGTCGGACCAGAACCAACGGGTTGAAATTAAATCAAAAGAGTTTCCGTCTAGACATTAGGAAGAATTTTCTAACAGTTAGAGCGGTTCCTCAGTGGAACAGGCTTCTTCGGGAGGTGGCAAGCTCTCCTTCCATGGAGGCTTTTAAGAAGAGGTTAGATGGCCATCTGTCAGCAATGCTGATTCTGTGACCTTAGGCAGATGATGAGAGGGAAGGCATCTTGGTCATCTTCTGGTCACTAGGTGTGGGGGGGAGGTAGTTGTGAATTTCCTGCATTGTGCAGGGGGTTGGACTTGATGACCCTAGTGGTCCCTTCCAACTCTATGATTCTGTGATTCTAGAGGCAAGATGTCACTGATATGCATAAAACATTTACATACTCTCAGCTCCAAGGCGTGCATAATGTGATCATATCTTCGAGAGATGTTTCATCAGAGCAATATGGGCCATTTCCAATAGATGGGGAAATTATCACCTCCAATTCAGCTTTTGATCAAACAGAGTCCAATATCCCATCCACCCAGGATGGCCCATCAAGAGGACAATTTTACCTTCATTTACCCCCCCTTCTTTATCAATGTGCTAAAAACACCCATTAATCACCTCATCTTGGAAACGTCAGTTGTAATTTCCTAATCTAGTTGAATTTTGGTGGTAGTTAACCAATCAAACTATACTTGCTTTATCCAATCCCAATCTTGGGAATGAAGAGCCCCATGGTGAGCTATTAAATTTCCCCCCATAAAAGAATCAGCCTGGTGGAAAGTGTGCCAGCTTCCTCCACTACCTGGATACCCCTGCAAGCACTTTTCAGGCTCCTCTCTCTCCTCCATACCTTGCTGCCTTGTATGGACTTCCCATGGACTTCTGCTGTATGGACTTCCCATGATTCTCAAGCCTCTCACACATCTTGGGTCAGGTAGTATCACCCTTCAGAATTTCCTTCCCTCCCTATCCTTGTCTCTTCCCCTCATCCTCTCTCCCTCCTCAGGCATGTGTTTATTGGGGTTTTACTTGTGTAGTTGTATTTGTGGTGTTAAAGGATAGAGGAAATTTTGGTGTACATGTAGTTGTGTGTCTGAGTGCTAGTAAATAAATATTTTGTTCAGTATGAATCGGTTGGTCTCTCTTGCTCTTTCTGTTGGGAATATTGCACAGGAATAAAACCTCTATATACATGGGCAAAGGATCCTTTGTTTATCTGGCTGCAGACCATGTAACAAGCTAATTTCCCCCGCTCGACATCCAGTCTGGGTAACAAAGCCAACTTAAGCTGAATCCAGTGAAGAAGGAAGCTCTGTGGCTAGGTTGGGGCAGTTTTGGGGTTAGGGTGCCGGCTCCTAGCTCTTGACAGCATGCAACTAACATCTGCACCTGCTGTCAAGAGTTTGGGTGTGATCCTGGATGTCTCCTTATCTACAGAGGTGGCTTTTTACCACCTCTGCTGGGCCTGGCAGCTGGTGCCCTACCTTTCCTGTCCTGATCTAGCCACAGTGATCCATGCAACGGTCACCTGTAGGCTAGATTACTGTAACTTGCCCTACTTAGGGCTGCCCTAGAGACTGACCCAGCAGCTCCAGCTGGTACAGAATGTGGCGGTAAGACTCCTTACAGGGGTCTTGCCCTGCGACCATATTCAGCCAGTGCTCTGCCAACTGCACTGGCTCCAGCTGGAATATCAGATCAGGTTCAAGGTGCTGCTTTTTATCTTTAAAGCCTTACACGGTCTGGGACCTTCATATCTTCAGGACCGCCTCTCTTGGTATACTTCCCGAAGAGTGTTATGAACATCTGCTAATAATCTACTGGTGGTCCCCGGCCCTAAGAGTGTGCAGCTGTCCTCAACAAGAGCCAGGGCCGAAAAGGCCCTGGCTCCAGCCTGGTGGAACACTGTCTAATGACTTTAGGGCCCTGTGGGACCTTAAAGAGTTCTGCAGGGCCTGCAAAATGGAGCTCTTTGGGGGGTGTATTGGGAGAGGTGGTCCTGTAGGTACAATGGTCCCATATCATTTAGAGCTTTAATGGTCAATACCAAAACCTTAAACCTGATCCAGTTCTCAATCTGGAGCCAGTGCAGCTGGTGGAGCACTGGTTGGAGCATCCTGGCTATGCAAGGTACAACCTAGTCAAAAGATGACCTAAAGGTACAAACTAGAATAAATGGTCTTCCTTTATGCCAGTCTGCCAGCAGCTGGCATGATTCTGCTTGATCAATCAGCTGTGTTGCTAAGACACATGGCCTTGTACTTCTGCAGCTAATACATGCTCACAGTCAAGCAAGCACTCAGCCCTGCCCAGGGTTGCTTTGTGCTAATGCAGTGGTCGGCAAACTCATTAGTCAACAGAGCCAAATATCAACAGTACAACGATTGAGATTTCTTTTGAGAGCCAAATTTCTTAAACTTAATTTATATAGGTAGGTACACTGTTTATTAACTTAATAAACTTTAATTAAAGTTTTAAGTCTTAATTAAACTATAGGTACACTGAATAAAACTTGATATCATACTTAATAATGACCTTATTTATTGATAAAAATTAAATTGTAAGTAAGGTATCCATAAAATTAAATAATGACAATGACTGACAAACACTTAATGTGAACAATGGCCTTGCACACCATGTTGTAGTGTGACCCTAAGAATGTTTCCAGTGGCCAATGAGACTCACTATCAAGTAAGTGTGCATAGGGTTGCAGGCTTTATAGCATTATCTGCTGCCTCTGGTGTGACTTGCAGAGGGGAGCAAAGGTGGAGGGAATCTGAACCAATGTACCAGCAATTAAACCCTACCAATATCTCCCCATCAACAAAATGTGTGCGTGTGCCTATAAATCACATGGTCCCTAGCAAGGCAGGGGAAAGCGAGGCCAGGTGGTACATGCCTACCTATGGCATTTTATAGAGTGGTGCCAATCCGCTGCCAGGGTGACCTCACCCTGCAAGCCCCCCCCCTTTAATTTTTGCAAACTTGGCAGGGTCTGATTCTTAATTTTTGCAAGCCTCCCCTCTTTAATTTTTGCAAACTTTGCTGGTCTTAATGTTTGTCTTAATGTTTGCAAGCCCCCCGCTCTCAATTTTTGCAAACTTTGCAGGGTCTGATCCTTAATTTTTGGCAAGCCTTTTCTGCCCCAGGCGCTCTCTCGCTTGGGACCTTTCCCTCTCCCCCCCTCGCAGTCTACGGGAGAGAGACTCGCCCTGACGCAGAGGGGCTGAGCGGCGAGGTCTCTATAGTAACGCCGCAGCTGAGGGCTCGTGGAGCAGGGGGGGAGGTCCGCGGCTCCCCTCTTGTGGCTCGCAGCGCGGCTCCCTCTCGCGCTTCCTCCCCCTTTTTTCCCTTTCCCCCCCAACCTTCTCTCCTGTTCAGGCTCTGCCTTCTGTTTCGGGAAGTGGTTTCCTGCCAACAAGGAGGCGGTGGATAGAACTGGATACCCGACAGGGGGCCGACACCACGCACATCAGGAAGAGCCGCACTCAAGGGGCCAAAGAGCCACATGTGGCTCGCGAGCCGCGGTTTGCTGGCCCCTGTGCTAATGAGATGGAATGCGAGTGCAAGACTCTCTCTTGGTTTCAGCCTTGAAGCTCCCATGATCTCATTTGAACTTGTGTCCATCTCTTTCTCTCTAAACTTGCAAGACATCATGGCTGACATTAGTTTCCCAGAGAGGGGCATTCTGTAATTTACTAGGCCCAAAGGCCTGGACCAAAATTTTGAAAAGGCTGAGGATCAGGTAGGACAGAGCCAGTTTCTTGATAGGAAGCCAAGCCCCTCGCCACGTGTTGAGTGATAGGATTTGCAGAGTGCACAGCACACATGGAACAGTGGAATTGTGTTAAGTTGCAGCTTGAGGAAATAAAGTTCACACAGAACCTTTATCTTAGTTTACTAAGAGTCCTTTATTATAAGGATCTCCATTCTAGACAGGATACAGATAGCATTTTAAACTAACTAGCTAAACTAGAATGGACGGAGATGTAGAAAGCATGTAGTGCTGTCTTGCTTGCAAGATGGAGAGAGGGAGGGAGAGAGGTGTTAGCTGGAAGGAAGGAAGAGTCCCTGAGAGTAGCAATCTACACATCAAAGGTGCAGCAGTAGAAAGGAGGTCCTCATCCATCTATCATTCTGGCTCCCTTTAGTTCCCCTCTGAAGTCCAAGTCTAAGAGAAAGCACAAAGTCCTTCATTTCCAACATCTAGGAGGTACTCACTCACTCAGCCTGGCCAAGCCCAGAGCCTCAAGAAAGGCGCTCTGCCCAAATGGCTGGCTAGACAAGCAGCTTGGTGGGTTGCCTCTTTCTCCCTGTCTCCTAATTTCTTTGGGGGGCCCATAATGATTCTGGGGCCCCATCTTTGAGTTCTGCTCTAGGTTACAGAATCATTAAGATCACCCTTGAGGTGGTGGACCTGGTCTGCCTTATATAGGGTTGCCAGGTTGCTTATATTGGCGGGCAATTGCCCACCAATCCACTGCCCAGCTCAGAAGCAGGGATTGCGTGTGTACCCAGCCGCATTGACGAGATCACATCACTTCCAGTTTACACCCCAAAGCGCTGCATCGCAACGGGCCTTGAAACCAGAGCTTAAATACATACAAAAATGTTAAAAAATTGGGCAGGAAGGAGGCATCACTGAGGGACTGCTAAACAAAACAAAAAAGTCTTCATCTGCTGGTGAATGACAGCAACAGAAGGGGACAGACAAAGCACCCTGGGGAGAGAGTTGCAGAGTTTTGGTGCCACTACCATGAAGGTCCTCCCTCTGGTTGCCACCCACCTTATTTTAGAAGCAAGGAACACCTGAAGAAGGGCCTCTATAGGTATCTGTTGTGGTCGGGTAGGTTCATAAGGGAGTAGGCAGCATACATGTTAGAATATAAGTGTAGATAATTTTCTTCAATTTGTGTCTTATGCATTGTGCAGATGGTTCTTTCAACACTAGATGTTGCTGTAGCTATAGACTGAGAGACTTGATCGCTAATAGAGTCAAATGTGAACAGTGCTATCACTGAAATACGTTAGGCTTGGTTAAAAGTGGCCATAAAGTCAGACAGTAAGAAAAAAATCAATATCATTTAACACTGCTGCTTTGACTTGGTCTCGTCTTCCTCCTTCTCTCTTCTGCCTTCATTCCAGAGACTACACTTAACTGAAGTGCCAGGGTTCAATGTTTCTTCTGACGTGGATACCCTTTGTCCTAATGGTGGCTTTTGATTGGGTTGATGGTAGGCACATGCAGCAGAGACTCACAGCTACTCTATGGATTGCCACTACTGATCTTCCAGAGCTGAACTGCAGAATGAAAAGAAATTCTGGGAAGTTCTGCCTCAGATGAAGTCCTGTTTCTAGGGAAGGCTATTGGTGAAGAAGAGGTGCCTCTTTTCAGATGCAATGGGGGAGAATAAAAAATGAGAGGGAAGGAGAAAAATGAAAAAGAAAAGACTGAGTAGAAAGAAGACTAATTTGTTAATTTGAATGCTTTAAATTAGGCCCCAAACAGCACAACTGCCTATGCAGCTGCACAAAACTGGTAACATATGTTATTACTTCCCATATTCATCCAGACGCTGACTGTATCTGAACCACCAGCTGCAGCTTCCAAGTCATCTTCCATCACAGTCCCATGTAAAGCATGCTGTAGTAGTAAAATGCATTCCTGGCCCCCGGCCATTTCTTAAGAGGTCAGAATTCTAACATTTCAAACATGCTCTGATGAAGCGAGCACCATTCCACACAAAGCAGACCAGATAACTTTCTCAAGAGCACTGGGATTACCTCCCATCATCATAATAGTCTTGTTTGGATTAAAATCTCAGTTTGTTTAACTTTATCCAGGCATTGGTTTAGGACTGAAATGGTCACCCATTTCTGGATGCTATCAGCTGATTACAGAAGAACATAAGAAGAGCCCTGCTGGATCAGACCAGTGGTCCATCTAGTCCAGCATCCTGTCTCACACAGTGGCCAACCAGTTCCTCTGGAGGTTTAACAGCAGGGCATAGAGGCCGAGGTCTTCCCCTGATGATGTTGCCTCTTGACATCGATATTCAGAGGGTTACTGCCTCTGAATGTGGAGGTTCCCTTTAGTCACCATGGCTAGTAGTCACTATCCTCCATGAGTCAGTCTAATCCCCTTTTAAAGCCATCTATGTCTGTGACCACCACTGCATCCTCTGGCAGCGAATTACACATTTTAATTGTCCATCCTGAAGCTACTGCCTGTCCACTTCATTGAATGCCCTCGAGTTCTAGTATTTTGGGAGAAGGAGAAAAGGTTCTCTTTGTTAACTCTCTCCATCCCACACATAATTATATAAACCTCCATCATGTCCCCCCTTAGTCATCTCTTTTCTAAACTGAAAAGTCCCAGACTCTTCAGCCTTTCCTCACAGGGAAGGTGCTCCGGCCACCTAATCATCTTGGTTGCCCTCAGATTGCTGACACCCAAATCCAGAGTCCCAGATGGTTTCTCCCAGCAGCTTCATATTTGTATCAAAGAGCGTCCGTGAAAACACCAAGCCTTGAGGGGCTTCACAGGTTTGTTTCAGTGGAGCTGGATTAGTGTTACCAGTGGCCACATTCTGAATTTTGTCAGATAGGCCACTGATACACCAGCCCATGTATGTCAGTAAGATTCCATTATTTTACAGTATTTTACGCAGGATACACAGAGGGGTGTCTACTACTGAGAACCTCGGATGAGCTGAGTTTATCATAGATACTTACTGACCACAGTACACTCCACAAGCTATTGTATGACGTTACCTCCTCAGCTGGATCCTTTTGATCAAATTCATATGGAAACTTAATTCTTCTGTATGACATGAAGGGACTGTTGAACTGCTGTTGCTATCACTTGCATTTTTAGCTGATGCTGTTGACCCATAAAAGCTCAGCTGTGAACAATCCAGTATTTTCCTTTGAGAGAGACACACATGCACAGACACATGCCGCAATGGAAAACAAAAACAAACAACCCCTCATCCTTTTCGATCACGCAGGGCAATTTGACCCACTTGTGTATACCTATTGAATTTTTATTCAAGGTAATAAAATTACTCCAGAAAAGATCCCTTGCTCATGACTGTGCGTGAGGTATACCAAGCAGAGTCTGTTAGGTTACGTTATATTGTTTTAGATTGTAATGGCCCATGGCCTTATACAATAAACTACTAGTACTGTTCGATTGCAGCTAGCTGATGGGAAGCCTTTGGGGCAGATTAGTTTGCAAAGCTGTGCACATTATAGGCACTATACAAGTGCTCATAGATGTCCTATTCATCAAAGGGTAGGAGGGCACCTGTGTGTTTTCAGAACGGAGACCTTATTGTTTATAATGAACTGGAGGACAGGACAGGGGCATCGCCACAAGAGAGGACTGAATGCCAGAATAAGGTTCCTCTAGCTCCCCAGAATAAGGTTCCTCTATCTGTCCATGCAGCACACAGCAAACTTGACAAGTGCATTTGTGCACTTCAAAGGACAGATATAGCTTTTTTCACATTCCATTTGTTGAATGTAGTATGAAACAAATTTCATGGGTTTTGTCTGCAATGTCTAAGCAGCGTGAATAAAGCTGAAAGTTGGGACAGCTGTGATTTAGATGTTTTTGTAGTGAAGCTGAACAGCCTACGCATAAGTAGAGGGAAACTTGGCTTGTGTTAAATCCAGTAAAATGAAAATTCTGTTCCCTCTCATTTGACCTTAATGCTCTAGAACTGGTAAGGCATAAATACTCCTAACAAATCCCATAGTTCTTGGACTTACTCCATCTTTTGAAAACAAGCCTCTTTGTTTAAGATGAGCCCTACCCTTTTGTAGGCATCTAGCTAGGCTTCCCACTAAGGGTGACCATTAAGCAGGTCTCATGGTTTGAATTATTTGGGCAAGGGATAATGAGCAAATAGTCCTAGTTTTGATAATCAAATAATGGATTATATACTTGGAGGGCTTTCAAAGTTCAGTTTGTATTACAACATTCTTGCAGCACATTTTCTGACTGGTCCCCATGGTTGGGTCAGGGCACCTCCAGTTAACGTCAAGGGCAGAATAAGTACAGTATAACACAGCAACTATCAAGGGAGATTATTAATAAATTGTTCTGGCCGCAGAAAAACAGTCAGTGTTTTGGACTGTAAGATGTTCTCCTTAAGTCAATGTTACACTGGCATAATGTAGTCACAATCCAGTGTGCTCCCAAAATAAACACACTAATAGCAGTAGAAATCGGAGCCAATATCACAACATTGCCAGCCACTCCCGCAGTGTTTGTGTCACCTCTGCTGCCACCCACCAATTGCAATTTTGTGCACTAATGATGTCTCCACATTACCCATCAATGGAAGCCATTAATCAAAGCATTGTTAAGGTTTATCTCTCCCATGAAAGCACCGCTCACAAGCAGATAGCCAGGGAAGAGACCACAGCACTTCTCCCAGGCCAAGCGCCATGGTGCAGTGGAAAGGAGGCAATAATAAACACCTGCACCCAAAAAGCCCAGGCCCCATTCAATAGTCTGGACCTCCTGGCATCCCATACAGTGCTAACAACCACCCTCTCCCCAGGAAAACAGCTAGGTATACAAAGAGGAAGACAGACGGACGTTCTTATCAGAGTAAGCCATAACATAGTGGTTATGAGATATGCATGGAGAAGCATATCAAGTCTTGCTGTGGGAGCAATGCTCCCGCACAGATAGTTCTGAGAATATGCCACACTGCAGATATGTATTGCTGTCTTATATGAATTAAACAAACATGTTGTATGAGAGGAGGCCACATAAGGACTGCCAACTCCAGCTTGGCACATTCCTGGAGATTGGGGGGGACAGTTCCGGGGGGGGGATTCAGTGTGGGGGGTGATGCCATACAATCTACTCTCTAAAGCTTCCATTTTCTCCAGGGGAACTAATAGGGTTGCCAACCTCCAGGTACTAGCTGGAGATCTCATGCTATTACAACTGATCTCCAGCCGATAGAGATCAGTTCCCCTGGAGAAAATGGCTGCTTTGGCAATTTGACTCTATGGCATTGAAGTCCCTCCCCTCCCCAAACCCCGCCCTCCTCAGGCTCCGTCCCGAAAACCTCCCACCGGTGGCGAAGAGGGACCTGGAAACCCTAGGAACTAATCTCTGTAGTCTGGAGATCACCCGTGATTCCGGGAGGACTCAAGGCCCTACCTGGAGGCTAAAACCAAGTAAATAAACCAAAATGCTGTAATACAGTAGTTAGGAAATAAACAGCACACAAGCTCAATATTATACAAACAAATCACTTGTTTTTTATGAAATAAATTTCTTAATGCATTATGAATGCTTTCTATAATATGCCTTATTCATAAAAATTCAAACACAAAATTTCTCAGGCTGTGGAAATGTCCATAAGACGAAAGAGACCAAGGAATGCAAGTCCCAAAGTGAGTTGGTAAGTATAAGTTCACACAGGACGCAAAAGGCAAGAGCGGTCGCGTCAATGAAGATCACAGCGGTGTCCCGAATGTGCTCAGAGGCTACTCGAAGTCTTCGCCTCCGCCGTGGAGGCGAGACCGGGAGACCGGGAGGTCCCGCCGCGGCTGTGGGGAGCCGCGATCCGAAGACAAACAGAGGGAACGTTCTATCCGGAAACGCTTTTGCCAATCGGCTTCATCAGCCCAGCTTTCTAATAAACAATGAAAAAATCTATTGTGCTACCAAACAGAATAAAATGATACAAAATAATACCAATAAATTGTATAACTTTATACATACCATCAGTGTTACTTTCTGCAGACCTATACTTAGGTTTCTATAGCAGGCTTCACAAAGAATTCTCCAGCATTTAGATCAGAACATACATGAGCTATTTAAAAATACCAATGAGTAACAGGTGGAACGAGTACGGGCAAACGCCTCTTCTCTTAAAGAGATATAGACCTATATCATGTCTTTCCCTTTGAATGATGAATCCATCCTAGGTTACAATGTAGTCAATTAGCCTGGTCAGAAAACAATCCTACATGGTGTACTAGAGAATGATAACTTATAAAAAACATGATAAATCAAAATCTGTATTCAGACCGGCGGGGGCCAAAGTTTGGAACATGTGTATTAGTCTCATTTCCTGTCTGAGAAGGATTTGGGAAATGTTACTATCATTATAAGGGTGCCCTTTGTATATCCATGCAACAAAAAATCTCAAATCATTAGCATCATGGTGCCATTTAACAAAATGCATAACAAGGGGCGCTTCCAAAATTTTTGAGCGTATGCGCGAGTTATGTTCACTAATCCTAATCCTAATTGGTTGAATGGTGGAACTAAAATATAATTTTTGGCACGGGCACAGAATTCCGTAAACGACCCGTGCAGTGCCACAATTGAAAAGTGTCTAATTTCAAAATTGAAGTTGGTATTCACAGAGCTCAAGTTCTTGACCGGTATACTTAAATTACACACTGAACATGGCCCACAAGCAAAATGGCCTTTTGTGGAAATAGAAGAAGAAGGAATATTAACATCTGAGTGTACTAGTTCATCCGTCAATGATCTAGTTTTACGCAATCCAAAAATCGGCTTGTCAGCACATCCCGGTATAGATTGGATCAAATGCCAATGGCGGCGGATAACTTTCTGCACTTCGTTGGAATATGTGCTATAAGTTAAAGAGCAGCAAATTCTCTGTTGCTTATCTGTTTTAGGTTTATCTGTTAATAGGGAATGTCTATTGTAAGTTTTAGCTTTAAGTCTGGCTTCATCTAAAAGGCTAGGTGGATAACCTTTTTTGAGTAAGTAATTTTGCTTGGTTTGAGCTGCTTGCTCGTAATGATTTTCAAAAGTAGAGTTACGTTTTAAACATAAAAAGTGGCTAAATGGAAGATTCTTTTTAAGATGGAAAGGATGAAAAGAATTTAAATGAAGCCCTGATTCCCTGTGCATGGGTTTTTTATAAGGTTTTACCGCTAAAGTGTGCTGTTCTGTAATATAGATCTCCACGTCTAAGAAAGGTATTTTTATCTCATGGTGGATACCGGAAAAGGATAGAGGTCTATCTAGGGTGTTTATCCAACAGGCAAATTCTTGATATGCAGTAGAAGAATCAAACAAAAATAGCAAATCATCTATGTAACGACGAAAATAAAGCATATGTGACTGAAAAGGATTATTCTGGAATAAGTATTTGGTCTCAAATTGTATCACGAACAAGTTAGCTATTGCTGGAGCGCAAGCTGAGCCCATTGCGACCCCTTTGACCTGAATAAAAATTTTTTCTTGATATCTAAAGAAATTGTGCTCAAACAAAATATCTGCCAGGTCCAAAATGAAGTGAGTAGGTGGAGACATGTCAGCCCGAGAATTTAATTTCTCTTCTATGATGGATCTAGCTTCCTCCAAAGGTATGTTCGTATAAAGGGAGGAAACATCGAGTGTAGCTAAAGTCGCTCCCGCAGGTACTGTTATGCCTTCTATCTGCCTGATTAAATCTTTAGTATCTGCTATGTATGATGGTGTTTGTATGGAGAAGGGCTATAAAAAAGAGTCAAGATATTTAGCTATGGGGTCAATTTGCGATTCAGTAAGGGAGACAATTGGGCAACCAGGCGGAGGATTAATTGCTTTATGGATTTTGGGAAGCGTGTAGAATATCGGCACTCTAGCATATGGTTTGACCAGAAATTCCATGGTTGATTTATCAATGTATCCCAAAGCAGCACCCTCATGTACCACTGTGCGAATAATCTTGGCAACCCTTTTGGAGGGATTGCCAGAGAGTGGTCTATAAAACTCAAAGTTATTCAATTGCCTAATTTTCATCTAGTAACAACATGCTGGAAGGTAGAGATCCATGGGTTAGAGGAATTAGGTACAAAGGTTGATTTGGGTCTAAAAGTTGTTGCAGATAAATATGGTTTTTGAAAATAATCACGGAGCTTAATTTGTCTGACTAGTTTAAACAGATCGATGCGTGTTTGTAACCAAGTAAATAAACCAAAATGCTGTAATACAGTAGTTAGGAAATAAACAGCACACAAGCTCAATATTATACAAACAAATCACTTATTTTTTATGAAATAAATTTCTTAATGCAATATGAATGCTTTCTATAATATGCCTTATTCATAAAAATACAAACACAAAATTTATCTGCTAAGATTCTAAAAACTGAAGAAATACAGCTACTTAACAAAGGCTTGGGCTTGGGCTTTGTACCAGTGCCTAAATATTCTGCGTTACAAACACTTGGAAAGGATTGAAAAATGTCATAAACCCATGATTTCTAACTTGACTACTCAGGAACAAAAGACACTTGAGTCATTAACTAAAGTTAATGCTGACAAGGGCGGGGCCATCGTTATTTTGGACAAAAAAATGTATGAAGATGAAAATTAGGCAACTGAATAACGCTTATCAATGTATCCCAAAGCAGCACCCTCATGTACCACTGTGCGAATAATCTTGGCAACCCTTTTGGAGGGATTGCCAGAGAGTGGTCTATAAAACTCAACGTTATTCTTTGTGAATCCTGCTATAGAAACCTAAGTATAGGTCTGCAGAAAGTAACACTGATGGTATGTATAAAGTTATGCAATTTATTGGTATTATTTTGTATCATTTTATTCTGTTTGGTAGCACAATAGATTTTTTCATTGTTTATTAGAAAGCTGGGCTGATGAAGCCGATTGGCGAAAGCGTTTCCGGACAGAACGTTCCCTCTGTTTGTCTTCGGATTGCGGCTCCCCACAGCTGTGCCGGGACCTCCAGGTCTCCCGGTCTCGCCTCCACGGCAGAGGCGAAGACTTCGAGTAGCCTCTGAGCACATTTGGGACGCCGCTGTGATCTTCATTGACGCGACCGCTCTTGCCTTTTGCATCCTGTTTGAACTTATACTTACCAACTCACTTTGGGACTTGCATTCCTTGGTCTCTTTCGTCTTATGGACATTTCCACAGCCTGAGAAATTTTGTGTTTGTATTTTTATGAATAAGGCATATTATAGAAACCTACCTGGAGGTTGGCAACTCTAGGCCACATGCACATGGTGTTGCCAGAGGCATTTCTGGCAGGGGAGAAAGTGGGGAAGGTCCTGCAAACTTTTTAGCAGTAGCTGAGTAAGGTCTTGGCTGAGGTTCTTTCTCCTCTGTTTGCAGGTACTTAGTCTTAATCTAAACAATTTACTGTCTTCCCGTATGAGGTGATGTCTGGTGTGGGTACTTGTCATGTGAATTTACTGTTAGAAACATTAATCTGCTTTGTGTGGTCTAAAGGATTTGTTTAAAAACTTTCTCTGGACCTCTGAAAGACTTATCCCATACGTCACTGCAAGCTTCCTAAAAGAAGATGTAGAAGTCAATTCATGAAAAGGGCGAACTATAGGTACACACAGCTAGATAATCCCCATTCTTTTAGATGGTTTGGAATCAGAACTGCTATTTGTCATAGTGATAATGTATACATGAGGACAATAATCCCCAGCCCAAATATAGACTTGCAATGGATCTCAGTCCCTGTGAGCTCTAGCCCTGCGGCAAACCATAAACAGATTCCAGCAGACGGCAAATCCACGAAAGCAGTTTTATTGGTTATCATTGACAGGTTTCACAAGCCATATTCAGAAGGACACTAGTAAGGGGCAAAGGCAAGGTGCAGAGCATATATGGAAAAACAACAGGAGATAACTGGTAACCTAGGCAACCCCCCTCCCAGAGGCAGGAAGGAGCACTTGGCAACAGTATGGGAATTTAGGAAGGCTAAACACGGGGCACAGATTTACCTTGGACAGAACAGCATAACAGCACCTGGGAGCAGCACAATCGCACTACTGCATACCATTCTCATGGCTTGCTCCTGACAGTCCCAGTTAGTGTGTGGCCTGTTTCGGCTCAGGCTAGGAAAGATGTCATGAGTATTTGATCAGCAATACCAATAGGTAAAAAGTAGTATCTGTGTTGCCAAGCTCCCACAAGTGTGTGAACATGTGTTCAGATTGCAATGGAGAATTAGCTTACATGTTTGTACAGGAAGCGGAAAACCAGGATCTTCAATCTACAGAGGTGGCTGAGAGTAGCAAGTATTCATCAGGAAAAGGATGGCAGAGACCTTTTAAATATTTAAAAAGGAATATTTGGAATTTATTGAGGGATCTGGAACGATAGTGTGTGTGTGCGGGAGGGGCTGTCAGACTTCAGTACCTCGTTGCATTTCAGCAATAGTAAACTTCACTCCAGACGTTACAGAGAGTTTAAAGTTTTATTACAAAAGCAAACGGGTTCAGTAGGTCTATACCAGTGGTTCCCAACCTTTTTTTGACCAGGGACCACTAGGACTTTTTTGTTCGGTGCAGGGACCCCAAGGTTCAAAATAAAAATTCCAAGAATTTGAAAATAAACTTTAATCATAACTGTTATTAAACTTAGAATAATATTTGAATATTTTTTATAATAGAGAACTTTTAATTGAAAATATTAATTTATTATGGGTTTATAACTTTGTTTCACGGACCTTAATTTAGTTCTCGCGGACCCCTGGGGGTCCACTGACCCCTGGTTGGGAACCAGTGGTCTATACAAACTTAAGGTCAGAATACAGATGGGGGAGATACTGGTCATCTTTATAGGGAACATACAATAAAATAGATTACATCAATGGTAGGACATGAAAGGGTGAGATGCAGCAGAGTTGTTTTGAATGTGAAAGGATACAAGGTGACAATAAGGAAGTGTTCGCCTGTGGTTACCCACTACTAAACCTCCTGGTGAAATTGACTAGCAAACGACCGAGCGATCTCTCGGGCTCCCAGGCATTGTTCCGCGGCGCCAGAGATCTCACAGCAGATCTCTATTGAAACCCTAATGCCTGGCGAGCAAAGGAATGAGAACGGGGTGGGAAGGAGACGGGGCTTGCTTATCCGTGGCCCGACTGGATGCCCTCGCTGACAGGGACTTATCCTAAGCAATACCAGAAAATACTGGTATTTGCTTAGGATCAACTCATAGACGTATAGCACATTCATTTTCCCAACTAACCATATAACAAGCAACAACCAAACATCCAGCAGAACTATCCAATCAGGAGCAGGAGTTGTCATTAAGCTAAAGGTGTAAATGTGGGGAAAATGGGGAAATGAGACAGAGGAGAAGTGGGTCTGTTGGAGCAGAGATGCTCAGTCTTGTAGACATGAGGCCTAAATAACAGAGAGGAGCAATAAATAAAGAAAGGTAGATCAAGACGGAGAGCAAAGATATACCTGTTAGGGTTGCGAACCTCCAGATACTAGCTGGAGATCTCCTGCTATTACAACTGATCTCCAGCTGATAGAGATCAGTTCCCCTGGAGAAAATGGCTGCTTTGGCAATTGGACTCTATGGCACTGAAGTCCCTCCCCTCCCCAAACCGTGCCCTCCTCAGGCTCTGCCCCCAAAAGCTCCAGGTATTTCCCAACCTGAAACAGGCAACCCTAGAGGAATATGATGGACCTCCCATAACAAACAATTTGAAGGGAAGCAATTCTGAAAACCAGAAAATTTAACGTTTAATAGGGTTGCCAGCTCCGGGTTGGGGAATACCTGGAGATTTTTGGGGCGGAGCCTGGGGAGGGCAGGGTTTGGGAAGGGGAGGGACTTCAATGCCATAGAGTCCAATTGCCAAAGCAGCCATTTTCTCCAGGTGAACTGATCTCTATTGGCTGGAGATCAGTTGTAATAGCAGATCACTAGCTAGTACCTGGAGGTTGGCAACCCTAGTTTTCAATCATAGGGCTATAAGTGCATTGGGATGCAGGGTTAGGGCTTGCATTCAGGTCTTGATCCCCCTACTTTAAAAATAATATTTCAGGCTGCCATTTTGTTGGTATCCTTTCCCCTCTACCCTTAGTTTTCCTGATTTGCAATTAGGCAGTGATGTAATAGTGATTGGACATTGAGCTATTTAAAAAATCCCAGTTTTAATTGCGCATGGCTTCCTTCTGCTTAATCCTGCCCTTCGGCATCTCATGTGTACAGCCTGTCCAATTTTCCCCCTTTGGTCTAGCAAAAATATTTACAATACCTGCTTACTCACCCACTTGCTAACCTGAAAGAAACTCTCCTGAATGTCATGATGAACTTCTGAAAAAAAGGAAAATGAACACACTTGGCATACAGAATTCAAGACAGCTTCGGCAATGTCTATCTTTAGCTTTAATATTGAGTCACATCATTGTGATCTGACTGCATGGCTGGGCTGAGGTAATATGCAGGCCAAGGGACTAAGACAAAGCATTATGGGATTAAGCTGTAAAATTCCACTACTCTCCAAATCAGGTTTTTAGAGAATTAAGAGACCAAGGGTATTTTTCCATCAAAGAATAATTACAGAATGTTACATAATGGGTTGCAGTCCAACTATTCCTGAAGGAAAATGAAAGAAAATGGAATAGCATCCAGAATCTGCCAACATTTCCTTGAGCAAAATGTGCACAGCTATTTTTGCATAGTTTGGCATGCTGAGTGTCACGTTTAACCAACCCGGTTACCAGCCACTCAAGTTAATGCTTGATTTTGCTTGGATGATGTCGGGTTGCTTAGCAACACAGCTAGGCAGCAAGGCTAGATACATCATCCGTAGAACCGGCTACTATGTTGTGCAGGTCAGATCTCTGTTATTGTTTCTAAAACTGTAAAATATTAATTTGCAGTTTGCAAACAGAAATTATGCTAAGGCATTATGAGCTTATTCCCCCACCGCCTTACCTTTCAGTTGTGCCACACAGCTCCTGTTGACTTTAATGGAGATGAAGGCCAATCCTGGGCTCAGTTCTATACAGTGTACATAAAACATGGGTAAAATTCATGAACTACAAATACTTCTCTTGCCTGGAATAAAAAAAGACTGACAAGGTGATGTTGTGCAAATTGTCTGGCATTTATGTGTAGGCATTCAAGTAAATGGAAGAAAATAAACCTTATATTTCCCAGTGGTATTAAAATAATAAGGGAAGGGGCTTGTTCTGATCTACAGAGGAAGTGAAATAGCCACAACTGTTCATAAAATGCTGAAGTCTTGTTTTACCAACAGCATGCTGGAGAGCTGTTAACTTCAGTTATGGTTACTCATAATTGCACTGACATTCAGCATTCATGACTCGATTGCAGGAGTCCGCGTTAGAAGCTGTATGTTGCTAAACCTCTTGAATTGCAACGCGTCCGCGGATGGCCAAAAGAGAATATCCAGGGGTGCTCCAAAAAATCATCCACACCTATGATCAATGGCACAGCCAGGGCTTGACCAGAGAAACTGGTGCAATGCCCATGCAGGAAACATCCAGTTCAACAGGCCCCCAACTGTAAATGCAGGAAGCAAACTCCAGGAAAAGGTGAAAAAAATTAATGCAGGGCTTCTCATTCCATCTGCAACAATCACTTCATAACCCATAATCCACTGGCTTGGGAAATCAGATGACACCAGAGAGCCACTCTTGTGCCTCCTCAGTGCTATAAAACTCCTACAGATGCTGCTGTAGGTCAGTCTGGGCAGCCCACTGCTGAAGGGAAAGACACCAAGTGCTCCCTCTTTGCCATCAAACAGTGCCCTCCTTCCTGCCCTAGGTATTCACCTGCTCTCGGCCTGAGCTCACACCCCTCTCTGTGCCTACTTGCGTATTATGTAAGGCTGAACACCGCACAATTACACACAGGTAGGTGTGACATTATTGTTGGAGCTGCATAGCTAGGTCAGTGCAGTACTGCACAGCCACTTGGGATAGAGGTGTTGAAATAACAAATACAAAGCAGCTGTATGCGATGAATTACCTACTGGTCCTCTAGGTGACTATGAAAAGATAATGACATAATATAATGATAGGAAAATCTATTAGCTCATCAACCCCCTGCCAGCACAACCCAGCTCCCCACAGGATATTTTCAAACACTTTTTCCAGCCCAGTTCTAAATTAATCTCAATAGCCTCGACAATTACCATTCAAATCTCTTTGCAGTGCATATTCTGCATGCTCTCTGTTCAAGGTAGCAGTTACTTAATAATATGCTTACTCTGATATGAGGAAGAGGCAAAGTTAGGCATATCTATGTTTAAAGGATCCATGGACAGATTGGGATGGGAAAAATAAGCCAGACTGTGATTGTAAACATATGTATTAGAAGTAAGCAATGGGGCTCAGCTTCCAAGCCTAACATTTAGGATCAGCCAGCAGGACTACTCACTCTCTGTTGAATGGACTAGGGCAGTTTTACAGATCTTGGGAAAACCAGAGGTACCTAATTAGCTCTAAATAATAGTACAATCCACACGTATACAGCCCTCTTTTATCATAGGCACTATATATATGTTATGTAGAGCCAGTAGGTGTCCACATGTGGGTGCATTGTCTAATTTGGTATCCATTGGGTCTGTAAACATGATTAAATCCTAGATCAGTGGTCCCCCAGCATTGTTGAACCTGCAGTCCCTTCAGGAAAGTTTGGAAAGGGTAGTGGGCCCTTGCCATAAAATGGCTGCGATGAAGCAGCCATTCTCAGGGTGTTGTGTGGCTACAAGGAGAGGCATAAGAAAGTGTAGATTTGAGTCCAGCAGCACCTTAGAGACCCACAAGATCTTCGGGGTATAAACTTCCAAGAATCAAAGCTCCCTTCATCAGATACTTTTATCAGATACCAAAAAGCTTTCACTCGACAGTTTATATTCTGACAATCTTGTTGGTCTCTAAAGTGCTACTGGACTCGAATGGTGGACTAGTGGACTCTTCCACTAGAGTGGAACTCTAGTGGACTAGTGGACACTTCCACTACAGACCAACATGGCTGGTCTCCTGAGAAGAAAATCTGTGGCTGTGAGCCAAGCTGAGGGCCCGTGGCTATGATGTTCCTATCTGGGGTAACCTTAGAACTCAGCTAGCTAGTTGGTAAGGAGTAAAATGTCCCCCCCCACACACCGGTTCCATCTTATTGCCACAACTCAAGAAGCAAGCAAGCTCCAGGAAACAAGTTTGGTGGGTAAAATGGCACTTCTGGGTGCAATATTAGATTAAACATAGGATTTCAACAACAGATACAGAACTGTGAATAAAACTGGACAATGCAGCAATCTGTGGGCACCCCTGGTGTCAATGTTGGGATTGGCACGCCAAGGGTGGAATGAGGTAAGGAATACTTCTCCCTCCTGCTCTCCCACTATGCTGGCCAATGGTGTGTCATCCCAACTGACTTGTAGTGATGCAGGACACAAAACAAGCTTAATATCATAAACAGTAATGAAAATATAATGGCAAAATTTGCCGCCAAATGCTTTTGCAAAACTGTAAAAGATGAACAACAGCTATATTCCTTTGTTTCATATATGCAGATTCGATGGATCTTAATTTAACTACTGTCCAGTTTCTAGTTTGTTTTCAGACTTTAATGCTTTGGGAATGATGATTCTGAGGCCTGTGATTAATGGCTGCCTGCAATTTGCTGTGAAATAACACTGCTAATAATTAAAAAGGATATTTTAAAGTGGGCCGGGTAGCTGTTATTTTACCAGTGACACAAACAGACCTCCGGTAAATTCATTGATGCAGCATAAATTTTCCAGGGAAACAGAACTGAGGAAAATATCACCTGCAACCCCTCCCCTCTCCATAAACAGGGAGATAGTATCATTTCCCCCCCATTCTTGTGGTGCAATAGGCTTCTGGCTGCAGGAAATTTCCTTCAAATTAGCATCCAGCTGGGGTTAATGGCTCTCAGCTGTGCTTCAGTTCATCAGCTCCCCCCAGATGGCCGTCACTCTCCGAGAAATGCCTTAAACCTCTACAGCAGTAGCAAAATAAAACTACTGTCTGAACTAAACCAATGCAATCTTTAGAAATTTCAGTTAGGTGCATCACTTCAAATTATAGTGAAATAACTATCCAGATTCTATGTGTGTATAACTTCAACTGTTGATTCTCATTGTGTTTCCTTTCCTCCCTTTATATGCATTTCCGGTGAATGCCAAGGAAAACCAGATGGCTTTTCCATTACGAATCAACTGATCACAGGTAGATCAAATGGTTTGACTTCCTCTTTTTATGAAAGAAACTGTGAAGTATATGAAGACTGAGAGGTTTAAAGTTCTGATAAAAGCATGTTTGCTTTTATCATTTTCAATATCACCGACATGTTCATTTAGATGAGATGATTGAACTGAAAATAAATTCATAAAGAATCTGGATTGTCATTAAATATATCACTAGTATATTACAGTACTTGATATTTTCCTTATATAGAATTATCCATGACTAAAATATTATCTAGGAATAGCAGCTGCAAAAACAGACATTTATACCATCAGACAAACAACTATAACCTACCTATTTATAGGAGAGAAATGTGAGCGTCTTTATAACTTCTACTTAAATAGAAACTCAAAGAGAGATTTCAATACAAATCTTTTTTAAATTAAAGAATTGAGGGAGCTCAAGTCTTTTCAACAGTTCACACCTGTTGTGCCCAAGCAGACTAGGGACCTGTCAATTTCCTCTGACTTTAATCCAGTCTTTTGGAGCTGAATGGATCTGCAGCTCTGCACTGCCTTGGTGTGTTGACTGCCTTCTTCCTTTCCAATGATTCTTTGTAGTCCTAAAATATTGATGCATAATTTTGCAGACAAGCTGCAGTCCTCTTGAGACAAGCTGCCTGCTGCTTTATGCCCTCCATTCACTTGAGGACGATTGCACTTAGGAAAAAACCTTACACAGGACAACTCAAATCTCTAGCCCCTAGCGGGACCAGGGTTACACCTGCAGAAAGCAAGTGGTTTAAGCGGGCTGGAGTTCAATTCCCTGATTGGCTTACTGTTCAGAAGCCAGGTACTGTCTCTTAGCTTCATCCCCCCCTTCAGGATTGCAGCCTTAGTCCTGTTTTCCACCAGTTTGCCTAGCACAAATTTTAAGATATTAGGTCAGTCCTTTCCTTGATCTTAGTTCCAAACCTGCCCATTAATGCTCAAATCCTGCACCAAATTGCACTAAGATTTCAGTTGCTCAGATACAGGAGCCCAACCCACATTTCACACGGAAATCTCAATGGCAATAGAGGCATTTGCTTGAGAAAGAATCCTCCTTTCCCCAGCAATCACACTCAGAATTGTAGGGAAATGCTATGCCCCCCCCCAATAGAAGCACTTTCTTAAGAGACCAGGGTTCTTGCACAACAAATCAGTATTTGCTTTTGTTGCTCCATAAACAGAACAGACTTAAATGGAGTACAATAATATCTCACAGTCTCCAGAAAAGAGTGATGAAGCAGAAGGGCATGGAAAATAAGAGATGAAGTTATATAAATATACTATTTACTGTAACAAAAACATTCATCCTTAGTGGAATGAGTACAGAGAGGCAAATACTTTCAATGTTGATATTACTTTTGATCTCATTTTTGTAATAAACTGTTCTTTACATTTATTTTAACTGAAGTTATAAATCTCCTTAAAGGCCCAACCTTAGGGCCAAAGATAGGTTTAAAAATGAAAACAAATGTACCCTCACAGAGTTTTTCAAAGGTAACAGTGAAGAATTTCAGAGAGCAAGCAAAGTCATGAGAACGGAGTGGTTCGTTCTGTTCCACATCTGGTCTGCTGGGAGAGAGCCCCCCTTCCAAAAATGTCAAATGGGATAGTTCCCTGTTCCTTTCTTCCAACCACTGCTAGAGACTTCACCTTACTGTATTCATTTGGTGATGTCAGACTTCAGCCATAGGACTTGGATATGTAAAGATTCAACATTTCATGTTGATTTTCTAGGAACACTTGGAAGAGGCAGCCTTCTGTTCTGTTTTTGTGTGTGACCGGTTTACTATTGTAAATTATTTATTTGTATATCTCCATCTCCGTTTTCTGCCCTTTCTTGTTTCATATATCTTCCTATCAGAAATAAACTGTTAAATAATGAATGGTACGTATCCGATACAGTGCAAGCACAAGGGTACTTGTAGCCATGGATATTTCCTGTCTTCCCCCTCCTCCAGTAATTTGCAAAAACTGATGCTAGAGCTGGCAGGACCCACATGGACAAAAAGCCACTTGGCTGGGAGGAGGGGGTTACCGTGAAGAAGGAGAACCAGAAAAAAGCACCCCTGTCTTTCTCTTCCACCAGTGGTGCTTCCATTGACACAAGAGGCTCTGCTAGGACAAGGGTGATGTATGGGTGATTTAGTCCCTCTTTCTCTCCTCACTGCAGCCTTTTTGTAGCTGCTATGCCAGGGCTAATGTTAGCATAATATTGTCATGGATCTATGAAATGGCACTACAGTTTTTGTAGAAACAAAAGCCAAAACAGCAACAAAGAAAAAGGACCAGCGTGTTTGGTAAGTTCACTGCCTTCCACCAATTGTGGAGGGCAGTAGAGAGTATAGGGGTAGGTAGGACCTTTTTTCCTTTTGATATAGCAAGATTTTAGGAGCTGGATTTCAAACACAAAGACCCAAAGCCAGTTTCTGGAAGAACAGGTTTTTTTTTTTAATTTCAAACAGCTGTTTGGGTCTCAAAATGGAGTTTGGAGCCCCGGACAAAAGTGTGTTTAGACTTTTATAACCTTTTAATTAGCTCATTATAATATTCTAGCTACGCACATTACATAATAACTTGTCATTGGCTCAGAGTTCTAGGGGATGATTTCATTGGTTTATAATACAAGTCAGAATAATCTTATTGGGTTGCAACATAAGGAAAAATCATAGATTTACAGAAATACAGCAATATTTTCATTGGTCTAGATCACTGGTTCCCAACCGGGGGTCCGTGGAGCCCCAGGGGTCCGCGAGAACTAAATTAAGGTCCGCGAACAAAGTTATAAACCCATTAATATTTTCAATTAAAAGTTCTCTATTATAAAAATATATATTCAAATATTATTCTAAGTTTAATGTTTAATTAACAGTTATGATTAAAGTTTATTTTCAAATTCTCAGAATTTTTATTTTGAACCTTGGGGTCCCTGCACCGAACAAAAAAGTCCTAGTGGTCCCTGGTCAAAAAAAGGTTGGGAACCACTGGTCTAGATAATACTTGTGTAGAGTTATTGTTAGTGCACCTGGTATTTTATCTAGCTGCCCTCCCTAACAGTTCCCAGACATCTTGTCTGCTTTGAGTAACTTTTCTCTGTTTTTCAACCTTGGGCTGACTTGAATAACAACTTCTTTTCCTTGCCTTCTTTGTTTGTTCATGGTTTCCCTGGCACCCGTCTTTGGAGTCCAGTAAGTTTCCAAAAGGCTCCTGATTTTCTAAAAGCCTGCCACTTCCCTTTTAACCACTCCCACTGCTATCCCTTTGTTACCCAGAATGTTACTCTTGTTACCCAGAATGTTACTCTTCCTTCCACTTCCTTCCTTCTCTCTCCCTTTTGTCCACCATAAGGCCTGGACATGTGCTCTACAATCTCTCTCCATCTTAGCTTAGATAGTTAGAAGCCTTTACGCTGTCTTTCCTATCCAGTATGGAGTTCACCTACAATAAAGAACTTCTATTTATTTTCTAAAGTAATAAGCCTGAGTGTGAACTTATTCCTCAAGCAGCCAAACTATAGACTTCTGCTGTGCACAGACTCAGCTCTGCTTTCAAGGTTGACCTTTGGTCATTTGGGAAACTCAGATGTGTGTTTATCCTTGTCTTGAGTCCCATCCTGGTATCCATGATTCTCTGTGTAAATCAGTGGTTCCCAACCTTTTTTTGACCAGGGACCACTAGGACTTTTTTGTTCGGTGCAGGGACCCCAAGGTTCAAAATAAAAATTCCGAGAATTTGAAAATAAACTTTAATCATAACTGTTAGTTAAACATTAAACTTAGAATAATATTTGAATATATATTTTTATAATAGAGAACTTTTAATTGAAAATATTAATTTATTATGGGTTTATAACTTTGTTTCGCGGACCTTAATTTAGTTCTCGCGGACCCCTGGGGGTCCACGGACCCCCGGTTGGGAACCAGTGGTGTAAATTAAGCTCCCAAAACAGGCCATCCCTTTGGACAGCCTCTCTAGCGAGAGGGCGGGGGGAAGGTCAGCCAATAACAAAGCCCCGCAAAACAGGATAGGGTTTCTGCTCCATGAAGGATCACCTGATTGGCTTAGTACCATCTGCAGCAGGAAAAGAGCACCTATCCATGTAAAGGTATTTGGTCATAGACAAAAGAATAAAACTCTGAAGTAAGAGCTACATTTCCTTTTCCCAGGAGCAAGCGAGGGAAGAGGAGGTCCTTTGCCAGACAGGCCCATGTCAGGTTGACATAGCTCAGAATCTGTAAGCTAGGGAAGCAGTTTATTCAGGTTGCGTTAGTTTTTGGTTTTGTGCTGCTTTAACTGTTCTGCATTCTCCTGTGTGCATAAAACCATCCTGTTGTCTTTGTTTCTCCCCTGCAAGTAATTGCATCCACCTTCCCTTATTCTGTTTTCCCCACATAAAATTAGAATTTCGAAGAGAGCCTGTGACGTCCCCAGATCTCTCAGTTGCAAAAAGGACTGGGTTATGTGTAACCCCGGTCTTAAGTAAGCCAGGCTGCATGTTTAACTGAACGAGGAGTGTGTGTGTGTGTGCGATAGAGAGAGGCAGAGGAGGCCCATCAGACTCTGCCTCAGATCTCTAAGGGCGAAAACGCACGGGCGCTTGAGCCTCCTTTCTTTCCTGTTCCAGCCAGGATCCAGCCAGGATCGAACGCACGGACGTGCGTTCGATCCTGGCTGGATCCTGGCTGGAACAGGGTTAAGAAAGGAGGCTCAAGCGACCGTGCGTTTTCGCCCAAAGTGACAGGTGGCAGCTACCTGATGAGTGAGTTTGTGTGGGCTGTTGTTTCAGAGGCAGGCAGTAACCAAATGGCCTCTGTCTCTGTCCACTCCAGCTTTTCCTGAGGGCCTGTGACGATCCTGTATCAGGATAATACCTTGCTACTGTAGGTTCAGCATACGGCTGTGCACACCCTACTTCTTTGAGTAGTAAGAAGTTCCAAGCTCCGTATTTACCTGAATTAGTTCCCTTTGGAGCATAAAGCACCGGAGCCTTGCTTTTTTTACAAATAGAGTGGTAGAGCACAGGTGGATGCATAGAGGCCATAGACCTTCCTTTCCTCAAACCTTGCTCTCCCCAGGCTCCACCCACAAAATTTCCAGGATTTTCCCAGCCCAGACTTGGCAACCCAAACTGAGCCATAGTGATCAGGAGCTATACTTCTTATAAGTATTTACATTTAATTATACCAAGACTCAAGAGGCACAATTTCTTATTAAGCTATTTACTGTATTTTAAACATAGAACAGACACAATCATTGCATAGCACAAAAACATAATATTGCAAAGATTTTAGGAGTTTAGTAATTCAAAAGTTTTAAGCTGATCAGCACCATGTCTTAATCCCGAATCTTACCAACAGCTGGTAAGAGTGTCCAAAGGAATCAGGAGTGAGGCATCATTAAAAAAAAATTTTTTTTTTAATTGTCTAAAGTGTCTAATTGTTGGTGTCTGGTGAGTTACAACAATTAGACACTTTACTCATTCCTTTGCTAAAGAGTCACTGTGGTGTCCAGTATATCATGAACATAATTTTTTGCTGGATAAGTCTCAATTTAAGATCCATGGAGAGAGCAGTATAAGCTTTAAGGCCATATCCCATTGCTTTAGCAAAATAGGTCGATCTAGCTCCTTATTCCATTCATTCCTGAAACTTTGCATATCCTATTTATTAATCCACATCAAATATTTATAAACAAATATTGTAGGTTTTGTTTTCTGCCTCGATTCAATTAGAGCTTCCAGGAGCACAGGGGACTCTGAGACATTTAATGCTGCGGGGCCATATTTAGATACCAACAGATGTTGCAACTGTAAGTATTGCCATTCTACATAAGGTGGCAAGTCATGTCTAGACCTCAGCTCAGAAAATGGCAGAAATTCATCATCATAACCTATCTAATGGTTTAATGTAAAAATCTCCCTGTTGGTCAAGCCTGCCATAAAAAAAGATTTCTTCCCAATTTTTAGATCTGGATAGGCCCATAATGTTAACTTAGCATGTGAAAATGGATCAAATTGAAAGTGCTGTGCCATTATAGAGAACCATTGTTCTCTAGTTGCAGAAATTGCAAGAGGAATGGGATCCAGTCTAATGCATTCCACTTAGAGAGGGGCGTGAGACAAGAAGCCTCCAAACGAGCTCAAGACGGATAGTCCAACTGCAAGGAGTGATCCCAATAATTAGTACAAGTTAACTAAGCCTGATGATATAAACTAAGATCAGGGAAACCAAATCCTCCTTCATTAAATGGAAGCTGCAGCCTCCTTAAAGAAATCCGAGGTGGTGAAGAACCCCACATAAATTTCAAAAACAAAGTATTAATTTTATGAATATATCTGCAAGGTATACAGAAAGAATCTGCATGCAAATATAAATAATCCTAGGCATAATATTCATTTGAGTGTATTTACTTTCCCCCATATACAAGTTTAAAGTTGCCCATCTGACTAAATCTAAAGAGATATCAGCAAACAGCTTTTTAAAATTTAGCATAATTATGTGTGTAAAAGCTGTAGGAATCAGTATTCCAAGATAAGTGATGACATCTGGGCATCACCAAAAAATGTCCATAGGCAAATACACTCTGTGATGTATTGTCTCCCAGTGGCATCACCTCAGACTTTGTCTACTTGATTGAATACCCAGAAAAGTCTCCAGAGGTATTAATCATATTCATTTATGCAGGAATGGAAGACTGAGATTCTGAAATAGACAATAAAAGATCTTCTGCAGAAAGAATAATTTTAAATTACAAGGAATTATGTATGAAGCCATAAATATTATTATTTTGCCTAATGGCACAAGCCAGAGGTTTCAAACATAAATAAAAAAATTAGAGGAGAAAGGGGACAACCTCGTCTAGTACCCCTCTCAAGCTGGAAGGGTGCAGAAAATATGCCATTATTCAGCATGTTAGTCTTGATCAGGGAAATGAATAAAGAATTCTAATCCACTTCAAAAATTCATGAGGCAAACCAAAATTGGTTAATGTAGCAATGTAGCAAAGATGAATTTCCAGTATATTTTGTCAAAAGCATTTTCAGCATCAAGTGAAAGAATGGCAACTTGATCAGATCTCTTACTATTTAAAAAAATCAGATCAGTGACTAGCCCAAGATTGTCAGAGCCTTGACTGCCTCAGTTTTGATACATATTGGGCTCACCGTTTATTTATACATTATTTCCCGCATAGTCCAGAAAAAAAATCATTGTTAAAACTTAGATGAAGAAAAGGACTTCTGCTTTACTTTTTGAGAATAAATGTTTGAACTTAAATAACATTACTCATCCAAAAACAAATAACTAGATCATTCTTCTTACCTATGTTTGCTAGGATTTTCACTCTATTAGTATTCCTCAGTTTAAATTCTTTTCTTTAATGGACCATAAAGTGACTGTATTGCTCATTTTAAAATTAAAGATTTTTTAACCAGTAGAAAGCATAGAGTACTTCAAGTTTTATCTGAAAAGATCCAAATGTCTGTGTTCTTCCCCCTATGGCTGTAACAAAGAGATGAATAAAATTTCATGAAGTCTGAATTAAGGCTATCAACCATTATTTTATTACTTAGCCAACAGCAGACATGCACAATCCTTCTCCTTCCTCTAAGGTAACTGTGTGTTTTTATAATTTTCTCTGGTTCTCTTGCTTCCTTTACAAGTACTTTACTTAATAGAGCTATGAGGGAACAGAGCTGTAACTAGAAAAGCAGGGGGGAAACTGCATGAAGTTCAATTAAACCTGTACTTGGGTAAATATTGATGACAATTAGCCTGGCAGGAAAAGGCACCAATCAATACACAGCAACAATTGGCTTATCCTGTAATGCTACCCAGCCCATTACACTTACAAAATACAATGAAGCAGCCATAAAGAGGTCATAGTGCCCTCTCCAGCGCAGACCAACATAACACATTGGGTAGGAGGACAGCAATTAACACCTCTAGTTGCTGAGTCCAAGGCATCCTAAAAAAAGAGTTTTAATCCCCAGTAAGCACAAATGTATATAATCTACAAACCAATCTGCCATACCAACAGGCAGGGCCAGCAGAAAAAGAAGGGATACCATTCCAAAAACACCAACAAATTGCCTCCGTAGCTGAAAAGTTAGGAAAGAACGTAGGAGCCAACTGGATGTTGTGATTGGAACAGTACTCATTCTTTTTCTGCTGACCCTGCCTGTTAGTATGGTCAAAGTTCAGTAGCACAGTGAGGTAGCCATAAAGAAGTTTAAGAGTCATAGCTGTGCTAGAGCATTACAGGGCCAGTTCCAGGTTTTGGGGGACCCCAGGCAGAGAGACCCAGCCTTATGCCAGCATTGACTTGGGAAATTCCTGGAAATTTGAGGACAGTACCTGGGAACGGCAGAAGCTGGAGAAGGGAGGGAGCTCAATGGGTTTGTAATGCCATAGAACCCACCCTCTGGAGCTGCCATTTTCTCCAGGGGAACTGATCTCTTTAGTCTGGAGATCAGTTGTAATTCCAGGAGAACTTCAGGCCCCACCTGGGAGTTGGTAACCCCCCCCCCCACCTGCCTGCACACCTCTCCACCAACATCCCCCCCCATGCCCTTCCCTATCAATGCTGGGTGGCACAGCTCTCACAAGCAAATGGATGGGCGGAGGACACACAGGCAAGTGGCAGGGGAGGCACAGGGGGAGCTGATGGCCGTGGGCCCTGTGAGACGCCCTGGGCCCCAATAGCTCTTAGATTGTGGCGCCTTTGCAACAGCCTGTCTGCTCATGCGGCTGTGCAGTCAGAAAAAATACTTGGTGGAGTGGAAGATCTGGGTTAGAATTTTCCTTCCCTCCCTTCCTCAAAGGCTCCACAATTTAAGGGCCCAATGCATTCAGAGCTACCTATAAATCTGGTAGAAGTGTTTTAACGTATGCTGTCCTTTTGCAAGTGTATTATTATGCTATCACAGGATAGAAACAAGTCCTGATTCAGGATAAGATTCTTTTCTGAACCTCACTTCTCCCTTACCCTGTTCCCGCTCAGCCACTTTTCTCTATAGCTCAATTTATTAATGTTTTAGTCACAGACCTTAACAATGTTCAGATTAAAACCATACAAAATGTATAACCCATAACACCCAGGGTTACATGAATAAAATTTTTAAAATGTCACAGACAACCACATATATACATATTAATTGAATGTTATAGTTCTCCTAAATTATTCTTTCTGTGTCAACTTTGGGGTCTGATTTTCAACAAATTTCTTCCTTAGCTTAGAAGCTAACATGATATAAAAGGCCACACTAAGCGTGATCTTTGAATTAACGTCTGCCATTAAAAATCTAACTCTGGTGACACCAGGTCCCGAATTTTGTTCTTTAAACATAACTTCCATGGGAGAAATATCCCTGGGGGTGCCATAAAGGGAGAGGTTTTCTCTATAGCACTGGTGATGTTGTGCCCGTGAAAGAGTGATGTAGGTAGCAACGTCTCACTGGTACATTGGCAGCACTACATCACAGTACATTTTTTTCTCAGAATATCATTATGCTGTGCTGATTCAGAGGAAGTGAGAGGCAGTCTTATCTCGCCCAAGAGTTGTAATGCACAGATAGCATCAATATATGACACCACCTCTCCCCCACCAATTAATATGGTGCCAGCGCTACTACACTGGATCTTATTTCTACTAGGGTTTTTTTGTTTTTTGTTTTGCTTTCTTCTTTGTTGCTGAGAGTACATATATTTGAGACATATATTTGACACGTTATGCAAACATGCTGGTATTAGCCAATTAGCCAATAACCTAATAGGATCACACAATCGTTCTACAAAGCTGTTGCTTTTCAAGCTATTTGTTTTTCACTGCATCTCTGAGACACATGTACACCAACACTTTCCCAGTTAGTTTTTGTGAGATTCTGATAGCAGCTTTCAAGATAAACAAACAATACCCTTTGCCTGGTACCATTTTCCTTTGGTTCCCCATGGGCTAGTATCTGGATAACTGAGAGGCTCGGTGTGTCTGGAGCCCTGCCTATGGTTTTGAGTCCTCTGCAAACTTCCTCCTGGACCCTAGCCAGTTGCCTGCAGCTGGATTTGTACCTCTGCTGAGCCGTTAATGGGGCCTCCAGTTACTGGGTGGAGAAAAATGGGAAGGGCTGGCTCATATCCAAGCCAGCAGCTCCGAAACAGTGGCCGGTAAAGCTACAAACAACACTGTGGTAGCAGAAGCTCTGCAAAACAATTGGCAGGTGGCTCACAGGAAGGAAGGAAAGGAGGCACTTAGGTGGACGCAGGATACAGGGTCAGAGAAAAAGGAAAAGGGTCCAGGTGTAAACAGAGCATGAAGAACCAGGGTTCCCTTCCCAGTGTGATCAAACAAAGCTAGTTTGGCCTCTAGAGCATCAAACACCAGCTTTCCCATCAGAAAGGTTTTTGCTGCTCTGTCTTTGCTGCTCTGTCTGATGACAGGAGAACCTGACACAAAAGACCCTTTTGGGCATGGCAATATTTATTTCCCATGTCTTCTAAGGGCCAGTTTGCACTATATGTTTTTTCACCATCGAAGTGGTCATGGCAATCATAGGAAGATATTTATGGGGACAAACATAATGCATACCTTAGGCAATCACAAATATGCTCAGCAGTAATTCCTTTGTCAGATGGGACAAAATTCCTTTCTCAATGGGCTCTTAGTATAAACACACCATTGAATTTCAATACATTTGTCTTTTTTGCCTCAACCTAACCTAAGACAGGATTTTATACGAACTAGCTTGCAACTGGTGCCCATGTGATGATTGCACATGAATATATTTCACAGCATTCACAGCTTGAGAAAAGATGGGGAAATTTTTTGTCTTATATCCTGCTGCCATTACTTTCAATGGCCAGAGACATGCCAGAAATAGGATGGAAGGATGCAATCTGTCTGTCTGTATGTATTATGTATGTATTTAAAATGGCTTACAACATAGTTAAATACAATAAAAAGACAGCCCCACAGAGAACACATTATAGTAATCCAGTCTTACGCTTATAAAAGTGTGGATCAACATAGCTAAGTTAGCTCAGTTTAGAAGGAAAGATAACTTATGAATCGTGTGCGGATAATAAAAAGCAGTCCTGACAACTACACCAACCCAATCTTTCAAAAGCAAGGCCGGGTGTAAGAGAATTCCCAGATGTTTAACCAAGTTTGATGATGATCAAATGAAGTATAGTGGCTAAATCCTGATATTATGGTTGGCTTGGGATCTATCTGTGTGTGTTTGTGTGTGTGTGTGCTGCCAAGTTGCAGCTGACTTATGGCGACCCCATAGGGTTTGCAAGGCAAGAGACGTTCGGAGGTGGTTCGCCATTGCCTGCCTCTGTGTGGGCTGAGAGAGTTCTGAGAGAACTGTGACTGGCCCAAGGTCACCCAGCAGGCTTCATGTGGAGGAGTTCTCCGGATCACACACAGCTGCTCTTAAGCACTACACCACACTGGCTCGCACTAGGATCTGGGAGACCCCAAATCAGCACTTTGCCATGGAAGCTTGCTAAGGATCATTGGTAGATATTAACTATTGTAGCTTGATGCGCTGGAAAATGGCTTGGGGCAGACTTGAACTCTGACCAGTAAATAACTCTCTTTTACTGACTGCAACTGGCCCTTGTTCATGTTGTAATTTGTTAAAAAACAAACAAACCAAACTTTCATCCTTCCGAATTCCAAGTTCATATACAGCACTTTTGTCAGAACTGGTAACAGGCTTCCTTACTTTGGGTAAGTAACCAAAATAAAATAGTGTGATGGAAAAGGAACTGCATGAAATGAAATCAAAGTGAACAACAGACAGCTTTTATATTCACATATCAAAATTTCACATATCAAGCCTGAACGGACCCTAGAAGCTAAAATGACTAAACTGAGGCTATCATATTTTGGTCACATCACTGGAAAAGACAGTCATGCTAGGAAAAGTTGAGGGCAGCAGGAAAAGAGGAAGACCCAACAAGAGATGGATGGACTCAATAAAGGAAGCCACAGCCTTCAATTTGCAAGATCTGAGCAAGGCTGTCGAAGATAGGACATTTTGGAGGACTTTCATTCATAGGGTCGCCATGAGTCGGAAGCAACTTGACGGCACTTAACACACACACACACACATCAAAATTTCATTAAAAATACAGAAATCTCCAGCCACTTATGTTGTAAAGATATACCTCTTCGTTCTGAGTTTGGCCAAAAGTCACTTGAAGCTAGGGCGTGGTTGGCCACCTTTAAACTACACCTTAAACTGTGCTTTAGCACTGAGGGGTTCCTAGCTTCTCTGAAGCATGACCCTTTTAAATCCTCATGGCAAAAAATCTTAGATGAGAAACTGTCGTTGTTGGGCTTCTCGCAGGATATGTTATTAGATCTTGGGAAAACTGAAGCTTTTACCAAAATTAAAAAGCGCATTAAAGAGCTCGATTATAACAGCACTACTTTTCGTGCTCGTCGCTCCTGTTCATCCCAGTTCTTCGGAATACCCCCTCCACGTGGTCTGCCTGCCTATACATATTATCTGACAACTCCTCGTCTCTGTAGAGCTTTTTGCTTGGCTAGATTGAATGCTAACCCTTCTATGGTAATGCAGGGCAGAATTCTGAATATACCATACTCTGACAGGATCTGCCCTTGCTCTTCTGGCTCTATTGACTCATTAGCCCATGCCCTTTTGCAATGCAGTTTTTACGAGGAACTTCGATCACACTATATTTCCCCCCTTTTAACATACAAATCCAATGCCTCTGTGACTGACATAATGCCTTTTTTACTAAGCGATAGGGACCCCAAGGCTACATTGTCAGTGGCAAGTTTGTTTCAATCCTTATATCCCTCCAACACTAGATATATGCTGCTCAAGATCAATGGATCAAGGAGCTTCTAAGGGATAAAAGGAAAGGAAAGGAAAGGAAAGGTAAAGATATACCTTTCCCCTTACATCTTCACAGTGGAAGAGTCCAAAGGCTTACTTTTTAAAAATGAAAGCTGAGAAGTCAGAGAACCTGTTACATCTCTTGTAACGATGGTATACTGACAAATAGGGTTGCCAACCTCCAGGTGGTAGTATTCAAAGTACGCCTTATGCTTTAATAATAGATACAATATTTTGTCTACAATACAGCCTCTGCGGTAATTTCCAAACAACAAAAACCGGAACCTCGTGGTCAAGAGGTTTCATTTGTTTCATTCGTTTGTAATGCACTGTTAGCGGCGCTTCAACCTCCGAAATTAGGTCTGGGGAGAACTTGTTCCCTCCGAGACCGACTTGTACACGCAGACAGTTTAATTAAAGAAACAATGGACCAACCGGTCGGGCATTTTCACTGTGGCAACTGTGTGGTTTGCACTCTGGCGTTACCCGTCAAAGAGTTTAAAGACACACGCAGGTGTTAGAGATCTCCAGGTGTTAGAGATCAGTTCCCCTAGGAAAATGGACGCTTTGGCAATTGGACTCTATGGCATTGAAGTCCCTCCTCTCTCCAAACCCTGCCCTCCTCAGGCCCCACCCCCAAAATCTCCAGGCATTTCCCAACCCGGAGCTGGCAACCCTACTGATACAACAATCTTCTTGCGCTGATTTTTAAAAGAAGAAAAAAGACCCCTGGTAGCAGAAGGAGGAAATGGCTGCCATGGGGACAGTAACAGGGAAAGTGGCTGCCATGTGAGTGGGGAAGTCTGAAGTTTCCCACCCACGCTGTAGCCATCCAGGCTTTGTTGCGATCTTGCCCAAAATTTTGAAGAAAAGCAGGTTTGGGAAAGTTCATCAAAAAGCCAGGGAAACTGCAGAAGGGGCACGAATGCACCATGGTGCTGTGAAGAAACAATGGGAAAAAATCACTTCTCAAAAGTATTGAATGCAGGGCAGATGACCTGTGTGGAAATGACCACAGAGTATGGGAAAAGCTGATTTAGCTCAGATTTACTGAAGAAGGAACTGTGATTCTTTTCCATGACAATATAAAACACAACCTCTGGTCTGCAATTTTAAGGGGGAGACTGGTGCAACAGAAATGAGGATATTTAGTCTTTCTCTATATAGCCTGTTTAAATCAGCACCCATTCACTGCCTTTATTCTTGATGAGGAAAACCCCTGGTATCTGTGGTGAAAGAAACCCACAGGCTTTTCTGCTTTTCAGTAAGCTCTCAGAGAGGGACAAAGAGAAACCCTTGGGACTGAGTGGTTCCAGATGAAGGTGCAGGTATATAGATGGGGAAGCCCATAGCCATGGTATGGCCGTGTCCAGGGCATGGCAGGCTAGCATGCAGTGTGTATGGAGATGCACCCTTGGTGGGCAAAGGCATTGAGGATGCTAATGGGGCAGTGGCTTATTGCCTATTGGACCGCATACGCAAGGGTGGGACTTTAAAAGGGCAGAGAGATGGGAGATGTGGCTAGAATAGGAGGGGAACTGGATGGAAGGGAAGAGTGCAGAAACTACTTCCCGGCCCATCTCAGAATGCTCTGTAGCATTGTGAAGTTGAATAAAATGGAGATGATTCAGCAGCTTTGTTTCTGCAGATGATTCTGCATCTGTTTCCTTTGGCCAGGTAGCTGCCCCCCCCCCCCATGGAATGCTATCTGGTCTGGGGCAGCCAGTGGCCCCGTCCCACCCCCTGCCTACCCCATTCTCAGCCACAGTAGCACTGACTAACCTACAACTCTGCCTCAAAGATGTTAATTTATTTAACATTGACTTTTTTCACATCCACTGGTATACAGTGAGGGAAAAAAGTATTTGATCCCCTGCTGAATTTGCCCGTTTGCCCTCTGACAAAGAAATGACCAGTCCATAATTTTAATGGTAGGTTTATTGTAGCTGTGAGAGACAGAATAACAACAGGAAAACCCCCAGAAACTCAGAAGACAAAAGTCAGAGATTGATGTGCATTATAATGAGTGAAATAAGTATTTGATCCCTTTGCAAAAGATGACTTAGTACTTGGTGGCAAAACCCTTGTTGGCAATTACAGAGGTCAGACGTTTCTTGTAGGTGGCCACCAGGTTTGCATACATCTCAGGAGGTATTTTGTCCCACTCCTCTTTGCAGATCCTCTCCAAGTCAGTCAGATTTTGAGGCTGATGTGTAGCTACTCGAACCTTCAGCTCCCTCCACAGATTTTCGATGGGATTAAGGTCTGGAGACTGGCTAGGCCACTCCAGGACCTTAATGTGCTTCTTCTTGAGCCACTCCTTTGTTGCCTTGGCTGTGTGTTTTGGGTCATTGTCATGCTGGAATACCCATCCTCGACCCATTTTCAATGCCCTGGCTGAGGGAAGGAGGGGCTCATCCAAGATTTGATGATACATGGTCCCGTCCATCGTCCCTTTGATGCGGTGAAGGTGTCCTGTCCCCTTAGCAGAAAAACAGCCCCAAAGCATAATATGTCCCCCTCCATGTTTGACGGTGGGGATGGTGTTCTTGGGGTCGTAGGCAGCATTCCTCCTCCTGCAAACACGGCGAGTTGAGTTGATGCCAAAGAGCTCGATTTTGGTCTCATCTGACCACAACACTTTCACCCAGTTCTCCTCTGGGTCATTCAGATGTGCATTGGCAAACTGCAGACAGGCCTATACATGTGCTGTCTTGAGCAAGGGGACCTTGCGGGCTCTGCAAGATCTCAGTCCTTCATGGCGTAGTGTGTTACCAACTGTTTTCATGGTAACTATGGTTCCAGCTGCCCTGAGATAATTGACAACTTCCCCCCGTGTAGTTCTGGGCTGCTTCATCACCGTTCTCATGATCATTGCAACTCCACGAGATGAGATCTTGCCTGGAGCCCCAGACCGAAGGAGGTTGACAGTTAGGGTTAGGGTTAGGGTTGTCACCTTCTCACCAAGCTGCTTGACAATAGCCTTGTAGCCCAGTCCAGCCTTGTGCAGGTCTATAATTTTGTCCCTGACATCCTTGGACAGCTCTTTGGTCTTGGTCATGGTGGCTAGTTTGGAATCTGATGGATTGATTGCTTCTGTCGACAGCAGAACCCTAACCCTAACCCTAACCCTAATCTGGCTGGTTGATAGGGGATCAAATACTTATTTCACTCATTATAGTGCACATCAATCTCTGACTTTTGTCTTCTGGGTTTCTGGGGTTTTTCCTGTTGTTATTCTGTCTCTCACAGCTACAATAAACCTACCATTAAAATTATGGACTGGTCATTTCTTTGTCAGAGGGCAAACGGGCAAATTTAGCAGGGGATCAAATACTTTTTCCCCTCACTGTAAAAGTATGGTGTTTTTATCAAATATTTTAACTTGACTCGAACAGCCTTTCCACTGTGCTAAAGCTAAATATTAAATTGTTCGCATCACTATCAGTTGGCAAACCGTTAGCTGGGCTTACACTTACAATGATTAATGTACATATTTCACTATAATTCCCTAACAACTTTTTTTCTATTTTCAGAATTAGGGAAGTATTTTAATGTTCTGTATTCATTGTAATGCTAACTATACAGATTTTAGGTGGATAAAACATGGACTTCTACAGAAACATAATTGCAATTTAGCATTAAAAAGTTAAAACTGAATTGCCAAAGACTATACATTGAAAAAATGCAAACTTTTTCCTTGCACAATTTTTCCAGCATTTTATCTCTCCACCAAATGCTTTCATTAATTTTCTTGCCTAGTTTTGTCCATCATGTTCTAAAGTGCAGAGATGTTTGGTCGTCTATTCTTTCTTGTTTGAAATTCATGGCTCAACACAAGCAGCCATGACCAGCTACTGAAAGAAGGAATGACATTCCAAGCCAACCTGTAAGGGGGATGCAGAAGGATCCAGGGCCTCCACACAATCTTACAATAGGCACAAATACTCCTCAGCAGCAGTCATTAGAAACTCTTCCCAGGTCCAATTCATAAAGAACTTTTTCAATACGCGGTAACGGCCACCAGAATTCTGTACATGTTTCATTGGAAAGCAAAGACAATTCCTGTTAGCTGGCAAGTGGGAAAAGGTTTGCTTCTTACTGAGCAACTGGATAAAATGTGGTTTGTGTGTTTTTCCTTGAATCTCTATAAGCAAAAGGCTTAGAGATTAATTTTTGTAAAATTAAAGCTCAAAATTCAAGGGAGAAGATTGGATTACCTTTGAGGGGCCAGGTCACCAAAGTCAGCTTAAAATCTGCAATGAAAATATTCAGAATCTTACTTATTTCATCTGTTTATGTTTTTTGAAAGTATTTCAAGAGATAATGCAGATTCAGCCTAGAACAACAGGCTACCCAGAATTCTTGTTGCTTCTGGGTAAAGCAGCTGCAGGAAGTTCATTTGTGAACTGGCGGCATAGGGTTGCCAGCCTCCAGGTGGGACCTGGAAATCTCCCAGAATTACAACGGATCTTTAGACTACAGAGATCAGGACCCCTGGAGAAAAGGGTGGCTTTGGAGGGTGGTCTCTGTGGCATCATACCCCACTGAGGTCCCTCCCCTCCACAAATCCCACCTTTCCCAGACTCCACCCCCATATTTCCAGGAAACCTGGAGATGGCAAATTGTATTATTCCTGTGACACTTCAGACAAATGCCTGTCAAATAAATGTGCCTATGTCTCTGGGAAGAGGAGGATGGGAGCAGGAGAGTTGAGAAGGAAAAATGGCAGGCAAGAATGGGCTGAGCGCTCTCTGTTGCAAAGGTCTCCTCTTGAATCTCAAAGCAGCAGCTGTGACTCTTCTCTCAGTTGGCTATCTAAATGCCCATAGTCAAAGTCCATAGAAAGAACGGGGTGTTGTAGCTACCGTATATACTCGTGTATAAGCCGAGTTTTTCAGCCCAAAAAAAGGGCTGAAAAAGCCGAACTCGGCTTATACGCGGGTCAATACGGTAGAGGAGGGAGGAGGGAGGGGGGAACTTACCGCCGTCACCGCCGCCATCGCCGCCATCGCCGCCGGGCCCGCGCACCTTTCCCTGGCTGGCAGCGGCCTGGGGCAGCCTCCTGCAGGCGCAGGAAGGCCGCGCCACCGCCGCCGGGCCCGCGCGGCTTCCTCCAGCTGGCAGCGGCCTGGGGCGGCCTCCTGCAGGCGCAGGAAGGCTGCGCCGCCGCCAATTCGCCGCCTCTCCCAGTGAGTAGGGGGTTCAGGGGCTCTTCCCCCTCCCCCCCTTGGATGGCACTGGGGTCGGGGTGGGTCGGGAGGGCCCGGGAGGGCGACCTGGGGCAGGGGCGAGATCATCCCTGCGCTCTAAAATGGCGGCCGCCATTTTAGAGCGCAGCATTACCGGTAAAGGGAATTTCTTATTGACCCTCCGCTTATACGCGGGTCAATAAGAAATTCCCTTTTCTGGCCTCAAATTTGGGGGGGTCGGCTTATACTCGGGTCGGCTTATACCTGAGTATATACGGTAATCAAAGTGAGTGATGCATAGGGGTGTGCAAAAACACACACACACACGAGAGAAAGAGTAAATTTTGGGTTTGGGTTTGTTTGGTCCAATTTTTTTCGGTAAACCAGGAATAAGCTGAATACCCATACCGGTAAATGGGTATTTGGCTTTATTTCTGAGTTTCCCCAAAAATTCAGGCCCATTATAGTCTATGGAATTTATTTTCAAGGCTCCAGAGGGGAAGGTATTTTTCGAGGCAGAGTCACCAAATTTGCAGCATAGCTGCAAGGGACTCTCCTAGACGGACACCAAAGTTTGATGAAGTTTGGGGCAAAGGGGTCACCCCCATCCTCCAGGCATTTGTGAGCCGAGTTGTCAATCAGTTTTCAGGTTCAGAAGCATTGTTGAGGACTGGCAGAAAGAGCCAATTGGCAGGCTGGTGCCTCAATTTCTGGGGGCTCCATTCATATCTGGGGCACATAGCATGATGTCTGTGCAAATTAGCTTCCACACTGAGGAAAACAACTTAAATGCAAAAATAAATAAATAAATAAAGGCACAGAAAACATTTTTTGGTGGCAAATGACATCCTGTGAACAGTCCTGTATTATAGTAATCAAAAATCTGATTTCAAGAGATGGTCACAATATGGAGAAACGAAGCCATTATTCAGAGCAACCTTCAGTCTGAGAGCAGATTTTAATGGGGGGTGGGGTGATATTGGAGCCAGCCAAAGTCATGACCAAGGTGGCTCTTCTGAAGAAGGTTGCTCATCCATGTGGGTGAGGAATCTTCTTCAGAAGCCGGATCAGCAGCTGTTGAAGCTGGTGCTTTTAGTTGGAGGGTATATCCCCCTGGACAGAACTGGGTGAGCCCTGTCTTTTAAATGATGCTTCTGCTATCCAGATTAATCCACTGAAGGGTGATGGATAGTTGGTCTGACCAAGTTGGCTCCAATTACACAACCACTACCTCAAAAGGGCCCCAACTATGGGGTCCTAACAAAACCCGTCAAAGATAGAAAAACGGGAGAAGGCACAGAACCATGCATCTGAGGAAAGGCAAATAGCCGAAACCCGAAAAGCCAAATATCTATTCAGCTTTTCAGGAATCACCTATTTGTCTTCAGGCAGATTCCCAGGTTTTGGTATTTGGCTGAAACTAAACCCGAATATTGCGGAAATGGCTAATTTCTGGTTTAGTTTTTGTTCGGGTTTACCAATTTGCACAGCCCTAGTGGTGCATGGACTAATATCCCATTCAGGTTATTGACTTGTTCTGATACACTTCTGGAGGCCTGTCACTTCCCCACTTCAACTTCTTATCCAGCCACATCTTCCCAAATTAATTGGTCAATTGTCTCCTGAATATTGTCCTAGTAAGCCTCCTTTGCAGGCTTACAGTGCATTCCTAAGAAAGTGACTCCAGTCTCTCATTCATTTCAATGGGCTTAGACTGGAGTAACTCTCCTTAGGAATGCACTGCTAGTGTAAAAGGCTGTTAACCTCTGAAACACAAGATTGAGCTAAACCCCACTCTTCCCTCATCACACCATCAGCTTTCCCACCCTTTGCTTGTTATGCCACTAGTCTACTACCAGTTCCACAGTTACACTGATGCAACCATGGTACAATTCTGGCACAGATGGTGCAAAGGGATTTTGTAGCAATACTTTTTCCAGCCTGTATTACTCAAGATTAGGATTGTGCAAGAAGATACTACAAGAAGACTTGTAATACAGATGTGTCAAAACGGTTACATAAGCATGATATGAAGGAATAATAGACAACAGTGCTGCATTTGTGGTGGTGAATAAATCTACCAGTTACGCCAAAGGGAATTCTTAAAATCTCCTTCTAGCACAATGATTCATTAAGTCTCAGATGAGGAACCCAAAAAGAGATGCAGGCAACAACTCTTGTGAATCTACCTTGACTCTTTATGACCAAAGTTTTATTTGAGTGTTGATCAAAGAACTGTTAGATTCGAGTCCAGTAGCACCTTAGAAACCAGCAAGAGTATCAGGGTATAAGTTTTCAAGAGACAAAGCTCCCTTCATCAGACACAAGTAGAAGAAAGATAATATCAGCCTGTACCTGTGCAAGTTTTTTCATCAGGTTGATGGATTTCCACCCCATGAAGTTATATTATTCACCAATTCAGCTCACATCCTGCTTGAGGGTAGCAATCATGGGAGCCAAATGTTTGACAGACTGTGCATCTAAATAGCTCAAATGAGTCTGGTTGCAAAGAAAAGACAACTATACCAGACACTCTCTTACAGCTGCCATCCTCCTGCCCCCATGCCTGGCACTGTACTGCCTCCTACTTAAAAGGCACATGGTGAAAAGGGGAAAAAATAATATTTGATATTTTGGGTGGAGATTCATTCCTTTGGTATCTCTGTGTGCCTTAAGACAACATTATCATTAATGGCAGTGGAACGGTCCAGATCAATTCACACAAGTGTGTTACACTTCCTCACGGGAATTAATAGTTGATTTTCCTCTCCCTCCTCCCATATCCATAGGAAAACTTATTTTTAAAACTACTAAAAGGATGTGTTTTAGAGTTTGTTGCAAGGCAGTGTTCCTGGCACACAGGGCCCACTTTGACAACCAAAAGAAAAGGCAGCGGAACTGTCCTGATCAAGCATAAATTTGTGTAAATAGGAGATGATCTGTAAGTGATCTGTGTTTGAAGGTTCCTTTAATGACTTAGCCATGACCATGGGAGATATGTGCTGTCTTCTCTAGTGATCCAGAAGTCTGAGTTTGTGATTAAAAGATAAAGGTCCCCTGTGCAAGCATCGGGTCATTCCTGACCCATGGGGTGACGTCACATCCCGATGTTTCCTAGGCAGCCTTTGTTTATGGGGTGGTTTTCCAGTGCCTTCCCCAGTCATCTTCCCTTTACCCCCAGCAAGCTGGGTACTCATTTTACCGACCTCAGAAGGATGGAAGGCTGAGTCAACCTTGAGCCAGCTACCTGAAACCGACTTCCGTCGGGATCGAACTCAGGTCGTGAGCACAGCTTGGACTGCAGTACTGCAGTTTACCACTCTGCAGCACAGGGCTCCTGTGATTATGCAGGTGCAAAAGGGGCTGTAAGCTGCAACACAGAAATTAATTAAACTTACCTGCCAAGGCATGATTGAGCTGTGACCCTTTGGCACAAGCAGCTACGCCACAGATGCAAAGTTGCTTGGCAAAGTGTCCAAGCTAAGTACTGAACATTGATAGCAAGGTCATCAGATGAGGAGGCTCATCTCAGCTTTCAGCGAGAAGTTTGATCAAGGTAAGTAAGGCTAGTTATTGTGTTCACATCAAAGTTCTAAGCATCCCTGGTTTTGATATGACTAGGGCAGAATGCTGATATATTAGTCCATCAGTTTATCAGATGTTGAGGAGTTCTAAGAGAACAGTATGTTGGTTATAATGACTGTTCTTCCCCTGAGATTCTTGTAGCTCGAGCCTATATACCATTTATGCTTCCAGCTGCTTTTTGTTGCTGTTGTTGTTGAAAAATACAGTATTCAGTGTGGTGTAGTGATTAGGGTGTTGGGCCAGGATGTGGGTTAGGAGAAAATTAGGATGCACCTGCGGGCAAAAAAAAGGCAAAGGAGAGCAAGGTGCAAGGTTGAGAGTTTATTTAGCTCTTCTAAATCTCTACACGTTTCGCCATTTGCTTTGTCAGGGGATCTTCTACAGAAATTTCTCAGCTTTCAGTTGTTCACGGTGGGAGCTGAGAAATTTCTATAGAAGATCCCTGAGGAAGCAAATTGCGAAACACGTAGGGATCTTGAAGAGCTAAATAAACTCCCAACCTTGTGCTAGGATCTGAGTTAGCCAGATTCAAATGGCACTCTGCCGTGGAAACTTGCTGTGTGATCTTGGGCCAGTCATGCACACTCATCATAATCTGCCTCACAGAGTTGTGAGGATAAAATGGAAGAGAGCAGAATGATGTAAGCTGCTTTGGGTTCCCAATGGGGACAAAAGAACGGTACAAATGAAGTAAATAAATTAATATTCACATTGAGAAAGCTATAGTCTCTCTTACCAAATAAGACTTTGTTCTCTTTCCCCCTGCTTCAGGTTTGGAGGGGTTGATAATGCCACAAAAATATTTCACACTACATTCTGTGCTAGTGTATTAGTGGATCCTCTTCTGTCTCTCCTCTTTAAAAAGGCCAGGTTCTCCACTCAGTTCTTTTTATTGTCTGATTTGAACTACCACACAGAAATATTGTGTTACCTCTTGAGTTCTGAGTCTCCGCTCAACCCTTTGGCAAAATGGTTAGGCGCAGGAATGTAAATTATGCAGCACTGGTGAAGAATGGTGGGAATAACCTTGAGCTTGGGTGCTTGAGAGACTCCCGAGGCAGATACTGTCTCTCTTTTATCTCTGCATTTTCTTCAGCTGAAGGCCAACTATCACTGGCATCTTGCTTTTGGGCTCTGACTTTCTAATCCTCTCTTATTACCTGCTCACTAAATATTCTGTCTTAAATTTCAGTAACAGCTGTGAGAGCATTGTGGAACAATGGCATCCCCCCTGTAGAGAAGCGATCTTTGCTTTCTGTGTGGTACCTTTGCAGTGGCATAACTGCTTCTTCTTTTTAAAAATAGCCTTGGTTGGAGTGCAGCTGCATTCCTTTCCAACCAATCCCCAGTCTCTTGACTCGTGCAAAGTTCAAAGCACATCTGTATCTTGTTTTGTGCATACAGCATCTTTATTGATAATATATTATGATGGAAGAAGAAGAAGAAGAAGAGTTGGTTTTTATATGCCAACTTCCTCTACCACTTAAGGGAGACTCAAACTGGCTTACAATCACCTTCCCTTCCCACAATACCCTGTGAAGTAGGTGGGGCTGAGAGAGCTCTAAGAGAGCTGTAACTTGCCCAAAGTCACCCAGCTGGCTTCGTGTGTAGGAGTGGGGAAACAAATCCAGGTCACCAGATTAGCCTCCACCGCTCATGTGGAGGCGTGGGGAATCAAACCTGGTTCTCCAGATCAGACTCCAGCGCTCCAAACCACCACTCTTAACCACTACACCACGATGGCTGCACCAAATTCTAAGCAAAGAAAATGTATGGTTCCTTTTTTGCTAGACTAACATTGGTGCCACTCTGCTTAGGATGGCACTGCAAGAAGGACCAGCCATTATTCAATGGAAGGTGCTCCCCTGTCTAACAGCACTCATACGTGGGTTTTTTTCTATAATGCAATGTTCACTATATTTTTTTTTAGCAAAGTTATACATATACAACAAAGTAAAAGTAAAGATTTTTACTGGAATTATTTCCCCCCAAAAAACATGTATACACCACCTCTTCGGAGACCTACTTGAGACAGTTCTCACAATAAAACATAAAAATCATTAAAACATAAACCATCAAAATTAACAACCATTAAAAACCACCCAATATAACCAGATGTTCTATGGATTTCAATTCATTATAAACTATAGGAAAACAAAACATAAAGCCAGAAAGAAATCAACAAAAGCCCGACTCTCCCAACATGGTTACATTGTGCTGTGTGTTTGTTTGTAAAAATCAGTATTAGTATTAATATTATCACCCACAAATGCCATCTATCTGTCAGTCTTGTTACTGAAGGGTTTTGAATCTACACGGTTTATTTGTACCCACAAAGTACCCTTTGAAAGCTCATTGTGGACAATACATAAGGGCTATGGAAAATTGCTGAAATGGTGAAAATTATTAAAATTGTCCAGTTTATGAAAGGAAGAAAAACACAATATTTACAGTTAGATTGGTTAGAGTTAGATTCCTGAGCCTTTCAGCGGCTGTCAGGGCTACATTCCTGAAAACTGTGAAGCTTGTAGCCCAGTCCTAAGTTTTTTTCCATGGAAGTACATTCTTATGATTTCAATGGGAGCAAATTTCTAGGATGTGTGTATGGAAAGGCAGCCCAAGGCTGCAATCCTATCCACACCTACCTGAGAGTACATTCCATTGACATTAGTTGAACTTATTTATGAGTAACCATGCAAAGGATGAGACTGAGACTCTCTCTTCGTTATATGTTGGAGATAAAATCTGCAGCTTCATTGAGTAATTCTGCCCATTTGATCAGGAAAGTTAGTTAAATACTTTGCTGCCTGCATCACTGTCCTGTATATGATAGGCTACCAAAACACTTTACTCAGCATTTCTCTGAACACGTACGTACCATTGAATATTGCCTGTTGAGATTCAAGTAATGATAGCTTTTAGCACTTCCCCAGAGTACTTCCAGTTGCCCCGCAACACCCTTTGTTCTAGTCTAACTCCTGCACCATTGCTTAACAGTTGTATGATCAGCATGGCTGCATTTCCCGTAGCATGCAGTGATAGGGACAGTTCTCTTTGTGGTCCTGAATTCCTTGAGTGCAGCTTGCAAAGGCACAGAAGCCTTGATGGAACAATGGATTTGGCAACCCCATTCATATGCCTTCCTTTCAGTATGCCTGATACTGTTCAGATTGTGTCACAGATGTGTTTGAGTCTGTTTGATAGTTGGTAGATAAGTATCAGTTACTGTCTGCTGTCTGCTCCCAGTTGACCTCATGTGTCTTCAGTATGGGACTTGCCCTGAACCTACTGAATTGCAACTAGAGGATAGTATTTGGGATTGCTTTCCAAATGATCAGTATGTGGAACAGTCAATTGGTATAAGTGGCCCATCCATGTGACCATGTTTGATAGTGCAATATCCCAGCTGGAATTCTATCCTGAAGGACTTCATTCTGGGTCCATAAGTGTGTTATACCTGTACATTTCCATTGTGCTATGCCTTTTTCTGCAGTCCCCCCTGGCCTAGTATATGTGGCTAAAGTCAACTAGAGATATAACATATCTAGAAAATTCAAAGCCATGAGAAAACATTTCTTTTTTTCTAAAAAAACAAAACAACCCTGGAAATTTTGAGAAAAATTAAAGTATATGCAATATTTTCTTAACAAGCCTAAACTTATTTTATTGCTTTAAAAACATAAAATGAATAATCTGTTGTACTATTTGACACATTTAGTATAAATGCTACAATGATTATTTTCTACAAGCAAAAATACAAATACACCCATTACTACAGTGCAAACTGCTACACTGAATGGTACCTTAACATATGTATCTTAGTTTTTGCCATCTGAAGAGCTAGGAAAACATAAAAGTTGAAAATGGAAAACATTAAGCGCTAATGGCATAAGTCTTTCCTATCCTTCTGCTATTCTTTCTTCTAGTAAGATGTTAACCAGATGGAAAAGACTGGCATTGTGTTTTAAAGGTATCTGAAGTATTTTATAAAGAAGTATCTCAAGACAAATAACCTGCATGATTGACTGTGTATGGTTGTGTCTGACAAGGAGAGCTACAAATTGATATAAGCACATGGTTGTATTATTCACATATTCTCTCCAATGGTATGGGATTGCTCCCAGAAGAAGCAAGCCACATGGCTTTGAGTGTTTGAACACATGCTCATGTGTGTGTGTGTGTGTGTGTGTGTGTGTGTGTATGTGTGACAGAAACCCTAAAACCTTACTAGGGCAAAAGTGCCCTCTAGAGCAGGGGTGTCAAACATGCGGTCCTTGGGCTGGATGCGGCCCCCGGAGGGCTTTTATCCAGCCCGTGGAGCCGAGGCACCTTGTCTCCCTTTCCCCCTCTCCCCTGGCCTTCTTTGGGCTTCCCAGGGCCCATGCATGGCCGGGGAGGGAGTGGGAAAGGCTTCTTGGTATTGGTATTCTAATACTGCGCTAGGATACTTTCTTAGTCAGTCTAGGTGCTCTCAGGAGGTCAGGCATGGTGGTGGCCTGTTGCTAGGGTGTTTTCCAGGAAACCCTTGCTCTAAGGGAGTTTCACAGCAAAGAAAGACATTGCCCCCTCTTTCTACCATAACAGTATGTGTAGCTGAATGATTTAGATTTTAAGAAGGGATGTTTGGACACATTTGATCATCCCACTTGTCATTTATATATACTTTCTGCCTAATCCCAAATACAGAATAATGGATTACTATATTTGTATTGAGCCATCAATCTATATACAGGAGTGTACAATCCCATTGAAAAGTAACATACACACAGATGCCTGAAATATTGTTGTCCTTAATAGAGCTTCTAAGAGTCTCCCAAATGTAACAAGAGACATTGCTTGTTGCAACCCAAAAGGCATATAAACAAAAGAGTCTTTGTTTTAGAAAATATTTCCACTGCAGTTAGTAATAAAAAGGACCATAAAAGAATATGTTGGCTCTTTCGTTTCAGAAAAAATACCCACCCACTTGGTGGCATACGTAGCAAGAGTCCAAAGTGAGCAGTTTGTTTGACGCATTTACAGTTTTAGGCAGAAAATCAAGAAAAAGGGAGGAGAAGAGGAGAGGAGGAAAACAGAGGGAAGGACCTTTAAGTTGTTCGTTGTGCAGTGTAATCACTTCAAAACTGTGGTGCTTTATTTATATTGTATAACCACAGGTGAAATATTTTTAAAAGAAACAAGGCAGTGGAGATGTGCTTAACAAACAGTTGAAAAAGGAAGGGTTACGCTTTGTACGGAAGGGACAGTTAATTCCATGAACTGCAGAAGTCTTCCAGATCTATTTTTTTGTATCCTCGTTATTCACATGGGAAAATAACTAGGCATTCCAACCACATTATTTGGCAGAAGCAAAATCGAAATGCTCCAGTCACAATAAATCAGTACTGAAGTTGGCACAGTCACACTATGAACTTCGGGGCATTTACTTGGCTACCCTTTGGAACCCTAAGCTATCATGAGGGAGAGGTTTTTAAGTCAGGAACTGTGGCTGAAAATGCAAGAGTTTACATTCACCCCTAGAAAGAATGTGACATATTATTTAACGTGTGCGTAAGGGTGAAGGGAAGGGGGTGACCTTACAAAAATGCAAACAGAAGGCAAACATTTCCATATTTCCCTTGCGCCTTGACCCCACCTTGACCACTTCCATGGAATACAGGAAGTATTAGACCATATATCAAGCCCAGATGTCAAACTGGCTTTTCTGTGACATGTATCTGCATCTTTTATGTATATTCTCATCGCTTTTGACTGATATTTGCTAATGGTCCAAAATGGTTGACTGATAAATTCTGAGTTGGTCGTGTAGGGGTTAACAAAAGAAACATAATGGACTGTAATGACTTGGGGGCACGTGTGTTAGTGTGTGTGTGTGTAATGTTTTTCTTAGCAATTTGACATCTAGCCTACAAAGGTGAAAAATGCTTCCCCCTCCTCTATTGGGAAGGAGTTTTGCAATTGAATTTGCACTTAGTTTACACTGCTTTTAGTTCTACAAGTTGACTGAAGGTGAAGTACCATGGGGGAGGGAGCAAATATGACTACGAGACCATAGGTCCACCCAAAGAAACTGACTGTGTTACGCCTTTAGACTTTTACACCTTTAGATGTATAAGGGTGCTATAAATCCTGTAGTACAGCCCTGGGAATTTGCCCTTGCACCCAAGATAGAACATACAACACATGACTTGGGTTTAACAATGCCACAACTTTATTGACAGACCCGCAGATACATCCCCGACACATTGATTTCATCCTCATCTAAAGTGAAAGGTCTCTAGCGCCCCATGTACCATAATGCCTCTACCATTACTTAAAACCAGTCTTTCCCCTTTATAGGTAGGCCATTGACAGTGAACGTGAACAAAGTTGTTATGGAGAAAGCATTAATAAAATTATTATGCTACATTTGTAAATGTTTTTTTCTTGTTTGGGATTTTAAAGCAACAAATCTGAGCACTCACCCATATGTGCAACTCCGCCTTCCTTCTTCCACAGCTACTTCTACAACATGGTAGAAAGTCTAGACCAGAGAGCCACCAAATAGTTGCAGTTCTTAGAAGGGGTTTTCCCCTCCATAATAGACTGAATTTCAGTTTAATGGGCTTTTGTTACTATATATCTCAAAGGCAGAATCACGCTATTCCTTTGGTAGCAGATGAGAGTGTAACAGGAATAAAATACATAGCCTCGGCCTAAGACAATTGTCATTATTTATATCCCCTGCCAGGGCTTCTTCACATGACAGTTAGGTGTATATGATGCCATATGTATGTGCATAAAGTGCCGTCAAGTCGCAGCTGACTTATAGCGACCCCTGATGGGGTTTTCAAGGCAGGCGATTAAGCAGAGGTGGTTTGCCATTGCCTTCCTCTGCAGTCTTCCTTAGAGGTCTCCCTTCCAAGTACTGACCCAGCTTAGCTTCTGAGATCTGAGGCGATCGGGCTATACTATACCATTCCACATCCCATGATGCCACTCAGCAGTACAACATTTACCAGTTTGAATGAAATACATAGGGGGTATAGTCATCAATCACCATGCATTTCTTTCTGGAACATGTACAAGTGTGTACCAAACTGGGAGTGGGGTCTGTAGTGCTATATTACCAAACAAACATAAAACTACCGATTGGAAATAAGTGGTGGTATAAATCAGCCCTCAGTTAGCAGGTGGTGTTGGAAAGTGCAATCCGTGAAAAAAGCTTATTCCGCACACATAAACAGCAATAAAACGGATTAGCATGGAGTATTCTGATTAATACCTCATGTGGGAGTATTGTTCCAGCAAGGAAATGGTAATCCTTTTCCTGGAAAGTCACCGGCTCTCCATGCATACCTCCTACCCACTGAACTATAGATCTGGCTTACTGTTCTGATTGTAATGCCAGTTCTTCCTTCTCTGTGAGACCCTGGCATTTCCCCTGGGCTACAAGGTGACCGTTTGCAAGCTGCCTGTGTTTGTGTTACCAAAGAATTTGAACCCCTGGCCAGGGGAGTGTTGTGGCGTCAGGCATCAGGTGAGGCGCTTCTAACCAGCAAGATGGTGTTTTCTCTTATATGTACTCTAGAAAGCACTATGAACTCCTTTTGGGTATGGAAGAGGATATGGAATGGAATGAGGTAATAATGGCATTCCTACCATTGCCCTCTGTTGATTGATACTTAAGGTTGCCAGCTCAGTGTTGGAGATTTTGAGGCGGAGCCTGAGGAGGGTGGGGTTTGGGGAGGCGAGGGACTTCAATGCCATAGAGCCCAATTGCCAAAGTGGCCATTTTGTCCAGGTGAACTGATCTCTATCGGCTGGAGATCAGTTGTAATAGCAGGAGATCTCCAGCTAGTACCTGGAGGTTGGCAACCCTATTGATGCTTATATTAGCAGATGGGGCATTTTAGGGAGTTCAGATGTTTGCATGATGCTTTTGGTGTTGCTTGCTACTGTGGAAGTGGCCATACTTGTTTGTATGACTGCATCCACACACTGTTGGATATTATGCTATCTTTTGCACTATAGTAATCATTCACAACTGGATTGCCTAGATGTGTGTGTTAAGTGCCGTCAAGACATTTCCGACTCATGGCGACCCTATGAATCAATGCCCTCCAAAGTGTCCTATCCTTAATAGCCTTGCTCAGATCTTGCAAACTGAGGGCCGTGGCTTCCTTTATAAAGTCAATCCATCTCTTGTTGGGTCTTCCTCTTTTCCTGCTGCCTTCAACTTTTCCTAGCGTGATTGTCTTTTCCAGTGACTCTTGTCTTCTCATAATATATCCAATTTATGACAGCCTCAGTTTAGTCATTTTAGCTTCTAGGGTCAGTTCAGGCTTAATTTGATCTAAAACCCACTGGTTTATTTTTTTTGGCGGTCCAGGGTATCCGTAACACTCTCCTCCAACACCATATTTCAAAGGATTGCCTAGATACCTGCTGCTATTGTGCTTTTGACATTGCTGCTTAGAGAGTTAACAGCCCATTCCTGAAACAACAGCGTGCAGAGTCGGCGGGGAAGAGGCGCAGTGGCTCTTCTTGCTAAGCCAATTCGCACACGCCGGGGGAACGAAAAAAGTCATTTCACGGCTTTTTTTGTTTTCAACGGGGCTAAAAGCCCCATTGAAAACAGTGAATCTGCACCTGCTAAAAAACAGGAGCAGCACCGCCGTTCCTGGTGCAGGCGTACCGTAGCGAACCAGGATAGGAAGCCGACTAACCGGTGGCTCCTCCCCCTGCGCTGGTGAGCCCTCTCTACACCATGGCCTGTGCCACGGAGAGGTCGCGCCGGCATAGGGGCAAGGTGTGGTTTCGCAGCGCTCGGCTGCCAGCAAGACTGGCCTCGCCGCCAGCATAAGTATGTGTAATCGCGCGATTACACGCACTTACGCTGGCGGTGAGGTCACGCTGCCTCCAAAGAACTTTCAGCCCAATTCTCAGGAATGGGCAGTTAGGATATACATTAATTAGACAAGTATAACCTCTGATGTAAGGGCTGCTATCTTTGCTGGGCCATAGGATTGTCCTGACTATCTGTACATTTATAGCTCAATGTACCACCCTGGCTTGGCTTGAATACATAAGAAGCAAAGGAAAATTCCATTGCTAGCTGCTTGCTCACCTTTCTGCCTGAGAGAGCGATTCTCTACAAGAGTGTCAAATTACAGAACACAGTCAGCAGGAAGGGCTTGAGGAAAGGCAGTTAACATTAATTTCTTAATCCACTTAGAGAAGCTTGATACTTTTTGTCTGAGACAAATTCTGTCTCTCTGGAGAACTTCAAAAGCCACTTTCAGGTATGGGTCATACCTTCTTCCTTTCTATGTAAGCAGTCATAAGTGAGGTCATGAGATGATTAAATATTCTGCATATGGAAACTGTTTCTGCCTTTCAGTAAGCTATAAAAAGAGAATCTAAAAAAGGTAACAACCAAACAGCAATATTGACAAAGACAGTTGTGATACCTTAGGAGAGCCACTTGCTCCTTTAGAAAAAATCTGTTTTACTCAGAGCCAAAAGCCCTATGAAGATGGTTAAGCTAAACAGATATGTATGTGTATAGGGGGCGATGATCCGGATAGCACCAGCTGTTTTACCTTCCATGCACTGATTGTACCTCCTTCTCAGGTGACTATGCATGTCAGATCATATTGTGTAACATGAACCCTCCATTTTTTGCAGAATACAGATTGTGCAATTAAGATTCTTTGTGTGCTGGGCTATACCATGGGCAAAGGATGACTGTTAAAATTGATCGTGCACCAGAAAACTTTCTGCTGTATTGTGGCCCATAAACAAACAAATAAATAAATGGAACATATAATTGCTTAAAAAGAGATGCCAGTGTCCATACCTATTACCTTGGCGGGGAAGGGCAGCCATGAAGGAGCTAGAAAAGATTCTGAAGGGTACTGTCATGCTCTATTGGTGCTATTCATTTGAGCTGTATTTTACAGATAGGCTGGAAGTTACAGTCAAGGTTAGGAACAAGGTGAACCGAGTACAATTCCTATCCCACCCACCCTATACATGTGCTTTTCTACCGAGTTTGATTTCTTGCAAAGGGCTAAAGTTACAGCAGAAAACATTGCCAGGATCATGTATAAAAAATGCATTACAGATAATTTGGGATTTGAACTGAGGTCAAATAAGTGTCTTGAAATGTAATTAGTTTTTAAAAATGGCAGCATGAAATATATCTATTCCTTTTGAGTAACCAAAGGGATATTTTGTTTTGACATAAAATATTTTATGATCTTTTGTTATAGCTTGCTGGGCAATATAGAGCCAGCCCACAGGTATTTGAATGGGAAGGTCTTTCCCATATTCTCCCTCACCCCTTCAAGGTTCGAGTACTTGGTGAAAACTCAATCAAAACAAAGGGGAGATACAAATGCTACTCTTTTGAGCATAACCTGGTCATGTTCACTTGGTTTTCTTGTGTTATGATCCTAGATTATTTAAAAAATATATTTCCATAATGTGCAAATGTTTTAATTTTACAATATTATCTTGCTTAATTTCACTTCTGCACAGAAGAATTTTTGGAACACCGACATCCAGAAAGCAGCATATGGTTATCATTTATTTCCTATTTAGAACTGATTACACAGGGCTTAGTTTTTGTATCCTCCTGAGAAATTTTGTTGGCAAATAACTCTGTCTAATGGAGCTCACAGCCCTGACCTGGATGGCCCAGGCTAGCCTGATCTCATCAGATCTCAGAAGCTAAGCAGGGTCAGCCCTGGTTAGTATTTGGATGGGAGACTACCAAGGAATACCAAGGTTGCTGTGCAGAGGAAGGCACTGGCAAACCACCTCTGTTAGTCTCTTGCCTTGAAAACCCCATAAGGGGTCGCCATAAGTCGGCTGCGACTTGACGACACTTTACACACACACACAATGGAGCTTACAACATATTAAGCACAGAAGCTGTAGGTTGCATTGATCCACAGAAACCTTTTAAAACAAAATCATGAAACAAATTTATTAGAGTCAACCAAAGTGTCATTGAGCAGTGTATGAACTTTTGTTCAATCTCCAAAATTGTTCACTAGGCTGATGTCAGAAAACAAAAAGAGGAGGGAAAGGGAAAAATGGGAAACAGAAGGCTAAAATATATATTTCCAAAGAAGAAATCATGAGTGGAAGAGTTTAAACACTTCTTCCTATACTTGGAGGTTCTGCCCTGCAAATGCTACCCCACATTTTTATTATCTTGGAAAATGCAAATTTGGGAATATGTGTGTGCCAGTACTGAAATACTGTGTAGGTTTACCATAAAACTGTGGGTGCCAACCCCCACCCCCCGCAATCTCATTCACTAGTGTATATTCCAGAGGTCCTTGAGGTGGTGTCCGGGGGTGCCACGGCGCCTGCTGACAACCTTTCTTGGTGCCCACCAAGTGTTTCTAGAAAGTGGGAGGAGTCAGGTAGGACTGCTGCCCAACAAGGATTCTGCAGATCTGATTGGCTATGCTGATTAATATAACATTGTTTCAACGGCAGCTGCCAGTGTTTGTTTTATTCTCTCTCACCCCTTTCCCAGTGTATTTTTAGATTACCTCTCTTCTCCACTGCTCTTGTGTTTCCTCTATGTGTGTAATGACCAACGTTTCCGGATGTGTGTAACATCAACCAGTGATAAAATGTATTGGCCCAATAAAATGTATTTTATCAACCAGAGATAAAATGTATTGGCCAATACATTTTATCACTGGTTGATGTTACACACATCTGGAAACACTGGTAATTTCATACCAAATTTTTGAGTGAGCAAGTTTCCATGTTGCAAGGCCCATGGTTTGTGTTAATAGTTAACATTAGGTCACACAAGATATAAGGTTGTCTATTTTCAGATAAAAAATACCTTGTAAGGTGTATTTCCGGATGTGTCTGTAATAATCATGTTTTGTATTTATGACCACTGAGGAAGGCCTAATAAGCTGAAATGTGTCTGGTCTTGTATTGGTCATTTACAATGAGCGTATCGTCAACTTTGTTTGATATCTTTGTAACAATTTATACTGATGGTTTTATATCTTGCCTCTATTCCAGGCCCTGTGTTTTTAACAAATTTATTGTATACATCATATAATAAGTATAATTATTTTATTATAGATTTTATATTTTTTTACTTCAACCTCTGTGCCTCAAATGTGTGTCTTACAATCTTTTGTCTAGAATTTCAAAGATGTGGGATAAATTCAGATAAACGTTCTTAGTTTCTATATATTCTGAAATTACTCTGTAAATTCATTTTTGGATGAAGAGACAGATCTTATGAATGAAGAAAAAGGCCCTACTGAGGGCACCTGCCTGATTTTTTCATAACAATGTGGCCTCTTATACATGGGTTTTTTCTGTTGGATATGCTGCTCTCTCAATGCACAGTATGTGCAGTCGAATTCTCAAATCACTGTGCACAGGGGCTTTCCCCCCCCGAATAAATTCCCGGAGTACTTGGGATTACTTGGAGTAAATTTCTGCATGTGCCAGTGAAAATATGGAATATCTGAAACAAGGGGGGAGTGGTCACCGAGGATGCATATAAGAGGAGGGCAGCAAATCAGTCTTGCTCTGTTCAATCTGGCTGAGGTCTGAAACTGACACACCCGCTGTGAAGCTGACCAAATAAGCAGCCACATGGGTCATTTGTGATTATTTCAGCATTCTTTCGCTAGTCCTGTTCTTGCAAACAAAAAAACCCTGTTCAATCTGGCTGAGATCTGAAACTGACCAACACTTGCTGTGAAACTGACCAAATAAGCAGCCTCATAGTATTCCAGTGTTCTCTTGCTAGCCCTGGACTTACAAACAAAAAAAGAGATGGCTTTGAGGGGAGGGGTTGGATGAGGGGGAAAGACAAATGGGAGGGAGAAGCGAAAATGGGCATGGGGAGAAAAACCCAAATTGACAAGTATGTACAGGACCGACTTTCAGTTTGGGATCGAGGCAGATTTTAAACTCAAGCTAAAACTGCATCCAGAAAATGCAAGGGAAACATGAAGGAAGAGTAAGGAGACTTCTAAAGTTTGGAGAAAATGTGCATAATGAAAACAAAGCCCCAAAGTACCGTGTTTTTATCTCCATAAGACGCACTTTTTTCCTCCTCAAAAGTTAGGGGAAATGTCGGTGCGTCTTATGGAGTGAATGTGTGTCTTATGGACCCTAGCCCAGTCCATAAGACGCATATTCTAGCTTGGAAGGAAGGCGGGCGGGGCGCACAGAGCCAGCTGGGCGCGCCAGAACAATGCGAGCTGGCGTTCCCCACCCCGATGGCCAGCTGGGAGGCGGGCTGGCCCGCTCTGTGCGTCCCCCCACCTCCCAGCTGGCCATTGGGGCAGGGAACGCCGGCTCGCGTCGTTCTGGCGTGCCCAGCTCTGTGCGCCACACCCAGCAGAACGACGTGAGCCGGCGTTCCCCGCCCCGACGGCCAGCTGGGAGGTGGGGGGGCACAGAGCGGCTGGGCACACCAGAACAACGCAAGCCGGTGTTCCCCGCCCCGATGGCCAGCTGGGAGGCGGGGGCTCACAGAGTGGCTGGGCGCGCCAGAACGATGAGAGCCAGCGTTCCCCACCCCGATGGCCAGCCGGGGGGGTGTGTCTTATGGTCCGGTGCGTCTAATGGAGCGAAAAATACGGTAGTTGGGAAGTGGTGGTGGTGATGGCGACGGAAACAGCCCGTGCATAAAAGGCCTGTATTTATCCCTCCATATACACTCAGATGTGAATGACAGTCTGCCTCCCATCTCAATGGCTGCCTAGTACATTGGGGCATTTTTACTCAGCTCAGCTTGGCATGCACACATCTTTACACTGAGACCATAAAGATCAGCCAAGGGGAAATTGTGGCAGAAGTGATCCCAGGTTCCTAAGTGCAACTGTCTGTTCATTGGGCCACACTGGTTCTTTTACAACTAAGTAAGGGCCAAAATACAGCATCTGGTCACTATTTATGTTACTTTTATATTACATTGGTGGTGGTGGAAAGTGCCATCAAGTCACAGCTGATTTAAGGCAGGGTTTTCAAGGCAAGAGATGTTCAGAGATGGTTTGCCATTGCCTGCCTCTGCATGGGCTGAGAGAGTACTGAGAGAACTGTGACTGGCCCAAGGTCACCCAGCAGGCTTCATATGGAGGAGTGGGGAATTGAACCCAGTTCTCCAGATTAGACTCCACAGCTCTTAACCACCACACCATGCTGGCTGTCTTACACTATACCTTCTTAAATAAGAATGCAGGGTTTTTAAAATTAACGACTGTCAATAAAGTTAAACAATAATTACGTTAGATAGCTAATGATGGGAAAAGGTCTTTGCCTCATTACTATGTTTTGTAGCTTAGCTTCCCCCCGCCCCCAGATAGCACAATGAGAGTTAACAATGATGGTTGCCTTGTGAGTGCATGTTTTGCCAACAGCTTCCACAAACCTATGGAATTCACACTGTGGGCTGCAACAATGCTGATTCTTTTTATCATATAATTTCTCAGCCTGTACTTGTTGCTGCTTGTATTGTGCTTGCCAGTTTATAAACTGTATTGGATAAACAAGTTGCTTAAACACATTCTTAGGAAAGGTGATTGCACATGCTTTTATATTCCGGCACTTCCCAGGTCTAAAATCTCCCTAAAACATAATGTGAACAGGATTAAATTGTAAACAAGTTTTCAGGAAGAGTCCCCAAAGTACGAGATACAGCTGTATGGCACTAAAAGTTTCCTCAGAGATTATTTAATCTTTCTCTCATATTAACCTTGTGCACCTCTAAAAAATCTTGTAAAGGAGAACAAGATGGAGCTGCTGGCCTTGTCCCCAGTGTCTAAGCATCCAGGTTGAAGTTGGCAGAAAACAATACAGGTGTAGAACTGCTTGTCCATATGCTTTCCCCAGAACTCCATTGCAATCCCCTCTCAAGGCACAGGCGGGCGCCATCAGAATCTTGCTCCCCGTCCTGCCTTGCAGTGCTCAGAGAACGCTAATGATCCGTCCTCCATGGCAGCTGCTGCACAGGACTCTGTTCCGGCATGAGAACGAGTTCAAGGGTTGTATGGAAACCTACTTCACTTAGAATAGAGGGGACCCACCACAACCCCCCCAACAAAACGTGCCTGTTGTTTCCATTAAAATGTCTTCAAGTAATAATCCAGCATCTTCTAGCCAGCACAAAAACAAAACATGCAATTACCCATTTTCCCTCCCATCATAGACTTTCTGATCCAACTGTCTCATACATTCAAATGTCCCTTGTAACATATATCTATACTTTGGAAAAATACATACAGTCTAATCCTATGAAGAAATAAAAAATAAGGCCAAGGCCAATGGTGCAAAATCGGTTATTACTCAGATAAAGTTCCCTACACTTTTCTCCCAAGAAGCTTCTTCAGGGGAATCTGTTAGTCTTGCAGTAGTTTACTGTTTTATGAAGCTGGCTGCTTTATGAGGTTGATACTTCCATGCACACTCTGTATGAGAGACCAATACAGCCCAGGGTTGAACAACTTATAAGTATTCCACAAAGAGGGATCTCTAATTCGAAATTGTCTATACATCCTATACACATGCCTGGGCTGGTATATGGTCAAACATTTGTTATACTTGTGCGTACATTTGTTATACTTGTGGTTACATTATATGTAACCACAAGTATAACAAATGACACAGTTGTTTACAAAAGTTTTTATTTGACCACTAAGGAAGGTCTGTAGGCCGAAACGTGTATGGTCTGTGTGGTTCAGGTCTATCAACTTTATGAGTTGCCATTGTGAATGGTTTTATAATTTTTAATATTTTAACCAAGATATAAGTGCCTTAAAATAAAAATATTTTTCTATTATACAATTTTATCTTTTCCACCCAACCTTGGGTACCCAGCTTCAGAATTAAAATAACTGGCCAGCTCCCTGGATCATAACACTAACCAAAGGCTGGCCGAAACAAAGCAGCCTTGCTTACCCTATAGCGTGCTGGAACTTCCCTGGGGAGCTGATTCCAGAGAGAGGGGGCAGCCACTGAAAATGCCCTTGCCCTGGTGGTTGACAGGCAGGCAATTCATGGGCCAAGCACCTGTAGAAGGCCTTGCGAAGGCCCCTCTAAAGAAGCAAGGGGGGTGTCATAAACAAATTCCTTTTCAAAGACCAGAAGCTTATGAAACAACAACAACAATCTCAAAAATAAGCCCTTTCAGAAAATATATTTATTCCATCAAGCTTTCTGCTTGCTTTAAGGTTGGCCTTCTGGATCAGTGAGGTTAAATGCTGGTCATAATCTGCTAGTTGTTATTCTGCTATTTTATTTTCACTTGCATTGTATTTTCTACTGATGTTTTATTGTAATTTGCCACAATCTGGAATAAAAACTGTTTAATAAACAAACAAACACAAATGTACTTTAAAAAGCTGGTAACTCTAACAACAGAAGGGAAAATGACACAGTTGTTTACAAAAGATGCCTGGGTGATACATTTAAGTTTTAGGAGTCAGAAAATCCACTTGAGGAATCTAATGGTCTGCATCCTAGCCTAAATTTGAAGTCTTCCTCCAAGCTAAGAAAACTTTCTCCATCTTGTAGAGGAAGAGCAACAAGATGGAGAAAGTCTCCAGCCCAAGGTACAAATACTGCCCCGTATATTTATTGATTCCAAAATAATAGCATTATATTTTTATATTAAGCAAAGGATGCTTGAAAGCAAAAAAAGCATGCATGTTCTTGCACTGCCTTATGGGAACTGTAGTTTCTCTTCTGCTGCATTGGAACTCCTCTTCCTTTTTAAGAAAAACATGCATCTCAGAACCTGTTTCAGGCTAGTATTCCTATCACACAATGCCCGCACTGAAACCTAAAAATATAGGGAATAGCACTTGCAAGCATACTCTATACTTTTTAAAGTGTTGTTAAAGACCAAAACATTGGTGTCAGGTTAATATTATTATGATTAATATGATGTAAAGTTATGATTTGTAGGTAGGTACAGATTTATTGTATATAGCCAAAAGCCATTACAATCAAGTAGACAAAATCAAATCAGATTCAACATGAAAACAGTTAAAATCAAGTACAAAAATAAATTTAAATCAAATACAAATATTGTCCAATTTAACTGCAATGCTGACTCGAATTTTCCTGGCTGCTGGGGCAAAAAGAGACATATTGTAAGTAACAGCAGAGTCAGTATCAGACAGGAGGAAAGAAAACTTCTCCTGATCACTAAAACACGAGACAAGAAATTTGGATCTAGGTTCATGGTACAAAGAACAATGCAACACATAATGGGGAAGGTCCTCGAGTTCTGAGGATCCACAAAAACATAAGTGAGAGGCCATCGGGGTTTGGGCACAGCGTCCAGCTAACATAGCTGTTGGCATGGTCTGAAATCTTATTGACGTAAAAGCGGCTCTGAGCTTGAGTGCAGAAATGTTGGATAGATAGGGGGCTCTTTCATGGTTCCTATCAAACAGCTTAAACCAGGGTGAAAATTTAGTTATGATTTTTGCAGTTATGAAACTATTTAGACAGAGAGATACAGCCAGCAGTTTTAATTTAAATTTGGGATTTTGCATGAATATAGTTTTTATGATGCTACTTGTCAGTATAAAGCCAGCTTTACTGGGTGCTATATTGACCATATTGGGTCTCAGGACACAGTGGTAAAATATCTAAAGTACTTAAGATAAGTGGATAACAGCCCATTCCTCAAAGCCGCAGCGACCGAGGATGACGTGGCTGTGGTGCTGCTGCGGCACCTCCAGATAACAAATAAATGTTATGAGTACAATTGGTATGGATATTTTGGAGCATTTTGTGACTGAGATTCACTGGTATCAAATATCACTAACTATAGTGTATGTACATGGAAAGGAGAGAAAATGTACATTCCATTTAGGTATTTGTCATTATTCAGCACAACAAAGATTGGTGCAGATTTTAAGAAACGTTTCCATCCAGAGTGTAATGATTGTATCAACCAAGTGTCTTCTGGGGGCGTGACAGTTTTGTAACTTTTCATATACATTTCTAGCATACCTTTGTGTTGCTAATTTTGTTACAGACATCAGTGCTGGAAAAGGTGTGGCAGCTTCTCCGGCATATAGGAGAACCAAGTTATATAGATGCTCCTGAAGGGTGCGCGTGAGTGTGCACATCTGCAGGGCCAGTGCTACCATTAAGCGAACTAGGCAGTTGCCTAGGGCGCAGACCTCGGGGGGGGGGGCAGAACTGGCCTAAGGGACACAGTTTTAAACAGATTAGTTTGTTGGGGGGGGGGAAATGCAACTGAGAATTTATATTTTTTTAAATTTTAAGATAAGTACCACAACAATGCTATGAAATATAATTAATTATAATGTCTTATAAAAAGTTTTGTGCTTTTATTTTTTCTGTAAGACATCTGTTTTTGAAAATTGGTTAGCAATGGGGGGCACAAGAAGTTAGCCTTGCCTAGAGCACAAAAATGACTGACACCTAGGGTTGCCAACCTCTAGGTAATCTCAAAGAAATGATACGTATGCTGAATAACAATAATTGCAAGTAATAACAGCACCAGCTCACAAAGTGATAACAAATCCAAGCGTCCCCACCTGGGGGCTAATTCCCACTAGGGAATGTAGTGTAAAATATAAAGTATGTACCGTATATACTCATGTATAAGCCGACCCGCGTATAAACTGAGGTGCCCTCAGAGAGAAAGAGCCTTATGGTCAGCTGGTCTTCGAGGTCTATGCACCCGTGGGAATTAACTGAAGAAGCATATATCTGCGAAACGTACACAAATCCGGAGGTGGCGTTTTGATTTTGACTGAAAGGAAATTTTTGACTGAAAGGAAACTTACCCATGAATGGATTATATTTTCTAATGGAATGAATTGACTGGAATTTGGACTCTGAACTTGAAACTTGGATTTTGGACTTGAACTGTGCTATGAATTTGGACATTTAGAAATTGGACCTGGTGAAGTAACCTATTTGTGTTATATCGTTATACTGGCATTGTGATTCAGTGAATTAACTACCTTTGTTTATTAAATTTCTTTGCACTGTTTATTTTAGTATAGAGATACATACTTTATATTTTACACTACATTCCCTAGTGGGAATTAGCCCCCAGGTGGGGACGCTTGGATTTGTTATCACTTTGTGAGCTGGTGCTGTTATTACTTGCAACCTCTAGGTAATAGCTGGAGATCTCCTGCTATTACAACTGATCTCCAGCCAATAGAGATCGGTTCACCTGGAGAAAAGGGCCGCTTTGGCAATTGGACTCTATGGCATTGAAGTCCCTCTCCTCCCCAAACCGCGCCCTCCTCAGGCTCTGCTCCAAAAACCTTCTGCTGGTGGCGAAGAGGGTTGCCAGGTCCCTCTTCACCACCGGCGAGAGGTTTGTGGGGTGGAGCCTGAGGAGGGGCTTCAATGCCATAGAGTCCAATTGCCAAAGCGGCCATTTTCTCCAGGGGAACTGATCTCTATCGGCTGGAGAGCTCCTGCTACTACCCGGAGGTTGGCAACCCTACTGGCACCGGCCCTGCACATCTGCCTGTCACTTAACCTGGGAACACCCGAGGCACTGGTGTTTGCGTGTGCAACCCCCCCCCCCCCGTAAATTATCTTCCTGGTGCAGGACCTTTACGACGGCGCGGGTGTTTCTAGACGCTTCTGAACCCAGAGTGATGGGGGCGAGCAGAAGCGTAGCATTCTGGCCATTTATGCCTGGGAGGTTTCGGTGTGGATTTGCCGCTCTCTAGATGCACATTTTCCCCATTTGAATTCTCAAAACTCAACAATAAGCCCCCATGCAGAGTTTTGACAATTCAGATGGGGGAAATGTGCATCTGCGTGTATGTAGAGTGCCGTCAAGTCACAGCTGACTTATGGCAACCCCTTTTTGGGGGGTTTTCATGGCAAAAGACTAACCGAGGTGGGTGTGCCATTCCTCTGCACAGCAACCCTGGTATTCCTTGGTGGCCTCACACCCAAATACTAACCAGGGCTGACCTTGCTGAGCTTCTGAGATCTGACGAGATCAGGCTAGCCTGGGCCATCCAGGTCAGGGCTGTTGCGGTAAATGGGGGTTCGGGGGGGGGGGACCCAAGACCATTGTTTCAAGAAACAGTTATTTATTTGGAGCAGCTGCGACCCAGAGGCCCAAATGGGCAGAAATCTCTGAGTCCCGATCATACTGAGGAAGGGATGGTTCTTGTAGGTTATCCGGGCTGTGTGACCGTGGTCTTGGAATTTTCTTTCCTGACGTTTCACCAGCAGCTGTGGCCGGCTGGCGAAACGTCAGGAAAGAAAATACCAAGACCACGCTCACACAGCCCGGATAACCTACAAGAACCAACGAACTCTGACCGTGAAAGCCTTCACAATATTTTGAGGAAGGGATATTTATCTAAATTCAAAATATGACAGCCCATCAACATTTAGGGCATATCCGATTGTATTACAGACAGAGAGGCGGCAGTATAGTAACAATTTCACCCAGTTCTTGTTATGCTTCCCCGTAACCCTCCGTGACTCTTGCCCCAATTACTAGCACGCAGACACACAGAGATATCCTGCCCAGCAACAAGCTATTCCCTTGCTGTCCTAATACATTTCCAGGAAGGGAAAAAAGATTATTACAAATTGCTAGATCAGTGGATCTTCCATAGTCAGGGGAAGTCTACCTTGCTGTCTCAGGGCAAACGTGCCTCCAAGGCAAAACCTCCCGTGCATAAGGGGCCTCTGTTGGCGTTGAGAGATACTCGTGCCTCTGTCTGTGGGCGTTTCGAGGATGCTTGTCTACCTGAGTATAGGTACACCGAAGAGGCGGTTTTGCACAGGCAGGGGCTCGTTCGCCGGCGACTTCCCACGCGGGGCCTCGGGGGGGGGAGGGGGAGGAGGAGAAGGGCCGGCGCGGTGGAAAATTCCACTTCTTGCGGTAGTCGCTGCGGCCCCAGAACAATCTAGAAAGGCGGGCTGGGCGGGGCTCCGGGGAAAGGGGGCGGGGCCTCCGGAGCCTCAGTTTTCGCGCGCGGCGCCGCTGCCGCCTCCTCCTCCTCCCCCCGCGCGCGGAGAGGCGCCTGCCGAGGCCGGCCCCCCGCTCCCAACGCCCGCAAGGGAAGAGGAGCTGGGCGGGAAGAACCCGCTTCGCTTAGCCGGAGAAGAGAGGGGCGGGGGGGGGGAGAGCGCCCAACGGCCCCAACGGCCCAAACGGCGGCGCCCAACGGCCCGACCCAACGGCGGCGCCTGACGAGAGCAAAAGGGGCGGGGCCTCCACCCCGGGCGGCGCGCGCCGCGGCCGGCGCCTTTTAAACAGCGACGCGCAGCCGCCTCGCGCCTGTGCAGCCCGGGACGGTGGGCGCTGCGGTCCAATTCCCCACGTGCCTTCCGCGGCCGCTTTCTCCTCCTCCTCCTCTTCTCCCGGACCCCGTTTCTCAAACGATGCCCCGCTACGAGCTGGCTTTGCTCCTGAAAGCCATGCAGAGGGTGAGTGGGTGTGCGCGCCGGGGAGGCCCCCGCCCTGCCCTCCTGCCTCCCCTCTCCCCTGCCGTCTCCAGGGTCCCTCCGTCCCTCCCTCGCTCGCGGGTGGGCTTTTCTGCCTCCGCTTCGCTTCTGGCCGTTCCTCTTGCCTGCCTGGTTGGCCCCCTTCTCCCCCTGCGGGTGCTGCCCCTTCCGTTTCCTCCGCTACGTTTGGCGCTGGAGGGGCCCTCCGCTGCCCTCTTTCCTTTCCTTTCCTCCCTTAGAAGCTCCTTGATCAATTGATCTTGAGCAGCATCTCTCTAGTGTTGGAGGGTGCTCTTAAGGATGGGAGGCGGCGGTTCTGCGGCTTCTCGAGCCACCTTCCGCGCGCTCTCTCTCTTCTCCCCCCCCCCCACCTAAAGGGCACGTGTGCTCTGCCCTTCCGTAGGCCGATTATGCACGGGAGGTTCTGCCTTGGATTTGCCACTCTGCAGAGGCACATTTCCCCCATCCAGATTCTAAAAACTCAGCAATAAGCCCCCCCCCCCCATGCAGAGTTTTGAGAATTCAGATGGGGAAAATGTGCCTCTGCAGAATGGCAAATCCAAGTCAAAACCTCTCGTGCATAAACGGCCTAGTGTTAAAAGACTCCGGCTTCCCAGTTCCTAAAGAAGGTCATCTACTTCATTAGTATTAGTATGCTTTCGCACTTGCTTACGCGGGTGCCCCGATAGGCCATGTAACACGGCATTTATGCATGGGAAATTTTGCCTTGGATTTGCCGCTCTGCAGATACACATTTCCCCCATCCCAATTCTCAGAACTAAAAAAAAAGGCCCCATGCAGAGTTTTGAGAATTCAGATGGGGAAAATGTGCATCTACAGAGTGGCAAAACCTCCCGTGCCCAAATGGCCACGTGAAGGAGCTTCCTTTTACGCCCGGACATGTCCATGCCCTTCTCCTGCTTGGCGATGTCAGTAGTTGACCTGCCTGCCTGCATCGCATCAGTTACCGTGTTTTCCCGGAAGGAAGATGCCTCGGAATCTCAAATGATTCTCCTTAAAGAAAGCTGTATACCAAAGGGTACATGACTGCAATTTGTATGTGAATTTTAGATGGACTCTGTTTTGACGACTCACGTGGGAGGGAAAAGACTTTAGCCTTCCTTTTAGGTGAAGTGGTAATTCCTGCTGTAGCAGATGGGGCTTAAGGGTAATGGGTGTGGGAAAAGGCAGACTACGGAAGGAAGGAGGACGGGGAGAGGGTAGACCAGCACAAAGTTTAAAAGGAGAGTGGGAGAAAGAGGAAGGCGGCTTGAAAAGGAGAGGTGAGATAGTTGAGTGGTAGGGCATCTGCTTGTCATGCAGGAGGTCCCAGGTTCAATCCCTGGCACCTCCAGGTAAAGGGACTAGGCAAGTAGGTGATGTGAAAGACCTCAACCTGAGACCCGCTGCCTGTCTGAGTAAACCTTGATGGACCAAGGCTCTGATTCAGTATAAGGCAGCTTCATGTGTTCAAAGTAGATGTAGGAGAGGGAGAGAGACAAGAGACAGCTGAAGTAGCTAAAGACACTCATGCGGGGACAGGGATGTCTGGAAGCTTCCGAAGTGGCTGCCGAGGGAAGGACTGAGAGGGCTTTGGCCAACTCCAGGGCAAGAGGTGGCACACAGCTGTGGAAAGCAGCAGATGAGGCTGGGAGGCCTGGGAGAAGATGGCGAGAGAGCTCTGACAATAAAGCTGAGGAGAGCAAACATCTACAGCTGCACAGGAGAGCAAAGCCAGCTCCCAGAGGGCCTTATAGCCCAGAGAAGGCTACAGTAAAGGAAGGGATGTGGGCACAGAGTTCTTGAGAATGCCTAGGATGCATTAGGGTGCTGCTGTCTGTAAATAAAGCAAAGCACAGTAGGCTTTGGCCAGTGAGGAACCTGGGAGTGAGACCCCTCCGGCTAGTCCATAGGGGTACCCCTGGTCTGAGGCCAGTTGAACCATAACACCTGTGCTAGTTTTGAAAGTTACAATGATTTGCGAGAGATGCAGGAATATGTTATTGACAGATCACCACTTCAATTGTCTATGGAGGATTGAATTTCCAGTATCTTGGCAAACAGAAATGTTATCATTGTCCACAGGGCAGAATTTTGATAGAGGCTGTGTGTGACAGGGAACTTTTATGAACATTTTCTGCCCTTTTATTTTTTTACACTTGCTGAGATTTCCTGTTATTTGGTGATGTTGAAAAGTAGAAAGCAGGCCCACTGCTTGACTTTTGTCAATAAGTGAGTGTAAATAGTGGTGTGTTAAAATCCCAGCGGCAGCGGCAACTGTGTGCTGCTGTCTGTCTTGATGCTGGTAAAAGACACGTCTGTGGTGGGAAATAGTCTTTTGAAAAATCTGCTTTGGACTAGCTTAATGTGTACTCTTAGCGTAGGTGGGAATTAACCCCCCCCCAAAAAAAAACCTCTCAAAATAATATCACCAATATTTAAGGATTGCCCTGTGTTTTGACAAAAGTGCTTGAATGTAGCAACCTTATGGAAATTTACTTTTAGTAAGGTTTAGCTATTCAGGGTAGAAATAGCAGTCTGAGTCTACTATACCCCGTTGTCTGCACATATATAGTAGTTTCCGTTTGGTTCTTGTGTTGTGGATTTTTTGACAAACTATCTTTTAAGTGTTGGAATGTGTGGTCTTTTGCTTGTTCTTTGTGTCTCTATGTTTCAGTTAATTTTATGTCTGATTTCCCTGCTTTTCTCAGAAGTTTCTAGATGCAAGAACAGTAATCATGTATATTTCAAACATGATTTAGAATACTGTGGCTTCTAAGAACCTCTGACCTTCTGAGGGATTTATGTTATTCTGAAGTATGGTGCTCAGTTACATGCTGTGGCTGATTTATTGTCAGAGTAACCATATCTGGCAGAAAACTTAGGAGCTATTAAACTGCCATCACTGGCCATCTTCCTGTACAGCAGCACGTGGGATTCTAGGATCAGAGCCTGTGGTTAGTGTTAAGATTCCCTCTTTGGAGATGTGTGAATGAATATACCTACAGCTGTAAGATGGTCTGAAAATGCAGGCTTCCCTTGCATTTGGAGAAGAAGTCTCACTATACCTTTTGATGTAGAAGTGGGCTTAAGGTTGGGTTTGATTATTTGCCAGTGACTTCAGGGTGATTTCTAAGAGTCCAGCCTGAGTTTCATTTAATGAATAGTACACCATTCCCTCCCCGTTTCTTTAGAAATGTAGACATAGTTGATGAAGCATCTTAAGTGGTTCCCATGATTCATGTTAATTCTAGGTTAATATAATTGGGACAGTTGGTCTCTTTCATCGCTTAGAGGTTGCGTTTAGTCTCTGATGAGAAGTTTAGCCTGCAGCCTAAACCTTCTTAGAAATAAGTTGTATAATTCCATTGGAACTCTCTTCTAAGTAGAAATGTTTTTAAGAGGCTTCAGGTTCCAGCCTTCATTGTTGCTTGGTGTAATCGCCAGGAGAGGGTGACAGCAGTTTGAGGAAAAAGCATCCCTTATCTATCTAGAGCACACAAGGCTGTGTATCTCACCCTTTGACTCAAACGTCTAATACAATCTTAAACATAATCTCAAATGATTTGGGAGTTTAGAAACAATTTCACTTTATAAATTCAATACATGAATTTTATATAAAGTGTGTGGCGTGAGGAAAACAGGGTGGATAAAATAAAAGATTTTGAAACAGTTAAAAATAGGAGTTTTAAAATCTAATAAAAAAACCCTTTTGAGGTAAACATGATCTAAAAGATACTTTCAATTAAGATACGTTATAGTTCAAAGATAACTTACCATGGAATAGGGATTATACATTTTTTGTCAGGCCTTTTGCCTTTTAGCTGGAGTAAAGGCTCTTGACATGAGTTAGGCCAGGTTCTGGGTACACATTGAGTCTTTGGTTCTCATGCCTGTAAACGTCTGTGTACAGTTGCGCTCGTCCTGTTTTCTGCAGCTGTGGTATTGTTTAGTCGGTCTTCCTGGGAACCGCTTATCTCGGGGTTGCCTAGCCATGTTTACTTTTCAGCCCGTAGGGGCTTTAAGCATGTAACTTGCCTGTGTTCGCCATTACCAGCCTCACCTGCAAGTGTGCAGTCAGCTCTTTAATCTGCTTTTTAGTTCCTAATAAAGTATTACTGCTTCAGAACTACCTGTCTGGATGAGTCTACTTATGGGATGCTAGAGGCAGACGTCTGATCCTGACATTAGGCTGGTAATCCCTTTTTCCGGGCTAAGGTGCAGTTCCCCCCCCCCAAATGTCATGGCGGGTGAGACGGATACCGAGCAGCCCATCACCACGGAACTGGTTATTCCCGGAGGGGTGCCGGAGAAACCCGCTTCCTCCGATGAGGAATCGGAAAAATCGGAAAAGACGGAGTTGCCAGTGGGTGAGCCTAAGCCCAAAGGTGCAATTAGAAAGGTCCCTGGGCTTCCAGATTTTTGTTCGTGACTGGCTGGAGTCTCCTCGGCCGTGGATGTCTTCAGGTGTGAATACTCGACGTCGGCGGGTAGCGGGCTCCGTTCTCCCGGAGGGGATCTGGGATTTACCCTCGACATGAGAATGGGAGCTACAGGAGGTCCCGAGGAGCCGCCTTCCTGGGGCATGGGACTTTGTCAGATGCAGAGTTGGCAAGAGAGAGACGAGGACTACCTACATCTTCAGCAGCAAAACTATGAACTTGTGGAACAGGTAGCTTTGTTGCGGGGCTTGGTGGAGGGACTTTGGCAAGAGGTGGGCGAAATGCGTTGAGCGCAGCTTGCGCAACCGGTGCCACTGCCGCCCCAGCAACTGGCGCCCCTCAGCAACCACAAGCGCCACAGGCGCCCACACCTTCGGGTCAGACAGCGCCCCAGCATCTGCCACCCGTTCCTCGGAGGGAATTGTGAGCCTCCTTTGATGGCTCGGGAGAAGCTCCCCTACTTTTTGATTCAAGTGGACGGTTTCATGAGAGAGCAGGGGACCACTTTCTCTTTGGAGGAGAGTTGGGTATGGTACGTGGCTTCGCTGCTGGAGGGGGAAGCAGCAAGCTGGATGCTTCAGCAGTATAACCTCCGCTCCTGTGTGCTGTGGACCCTAGATGACTTTATGTTTGCGCTCAGACAGCGTTTTGAGGAATCGCACCAGAGCGAGTGGGCCAAGATGGCTCTGCTAAACCTTCGCCAGAGTGCCAAGTCAGTGATGCAGTATGCGAGTGAGTTTCAGTTGCTAGCAAGCAAAGTTGTGGATTGGAGCGAGGCCAAGCGTATGCAGTATTCCCGTGAAGGACTGAACTCAGAGATTCTCCACTGGGCTTTCATGCATGAAGACCCCCCCTGATCTTGAGGGGTGGATTCTGCTAGCGGTGGAAGTGGAAAACTGCCAGCAGTTACTGAACTTGTCAAAACAACGCAAAGCACGAGACTCGGGGCCGCGTCCGGATTGGGCAGTCCCAAGAGGGGGCTCCCGACAGCGGAGAGAGCAAGGCGTTTTCAAAGCGGGGCATGCCTGGTTTGCAGTGGAATGGGACATTTCACTGCCACTTGCCCCTCATGGCCCGGAAAATCCCCGGCCGCTCCGCGCCCTGCCAAGGAGGAGGCAAGGATCGTCGGAAGAGTGCGGCTCCCGGAAGACGAGGACACTCCGCTCTCAACCTCGCACCGACTTGCCAACAGGAACAGCGTACCATGCAACTCGATCCAACGGGATCGCGGATTACAAATGTGCCAGGGTCAAGCCAGGACAGCTCGTCAGCCTCAGAGGAGGAAGAGGCTTGGAATCACCAGCCAAAAAACGTCCCAGGTCTGCTGTAACTGGGGCTCCATAGCAGACCTCTTCTGACAAAGAGCGGGGAGCTCCAGTGATGGTGAGCGATATGAGAGAGACTTTATTTTTAGACGTTATTTTACAAAGTCCCAAGGGGACCTTAAATTTCAGTGGTGGCTTTAGTCGACTTGGGGTGCGCACGAACTTTGATCAGTGAAGAGACTTTTAACGCTTTAAAAGTGAAAGCAGTAGCTTGCCCTAAGCCATCCACTTCACTCAAATGGATGGCAGTGACTTTAGGGGGGTCCGGTTAGCTGACCCACGGGCAGAGTAGCGCTGGGAGTTGGGACTCATTGGGAACAGATCCATTTCACCATTGTTCCAGACATCCAGTACCCAGTGGTACGTGGAGCAAATTGGTTACAAGGACATGGTCCTACCATAGATTTGGTGGCCCGGACTATTGCCTTCGCCCAGCCACAGTGTGACCACCACCGGAGAGAGGTGGCTGTCCGGGGGTGTGCTGCCATGGCTTCGAGGAATCGGGATCCTATTTCCTGCCAACTACCTGGAGAATACGCCCAGTTTGCAGATATGTTTAACGAGAAAGAGTGTGATGTTCTACCTCCCCACCGCAAGACAGACTGTGCCATTGAGCTGGTGGGGGAGGGCAAACTACTGAAGGGGAAGGTTTATCCCATGAGTCCAAAGGAAAAGTCGGTGTTGCGGGAATTTTTGGACAAAAATATAGCCCGGGGCTTCATCTGACACTCATCAGTGCCTTGCTCCGCTCCCTCCTTTTTTGTGCGTTAGAAAACAGGAGATCTTCGCTTATGTTTTGATTTTCGCAGACTCAATGCAGTCACCCAGACTAATGCCTACCCCCTTTCATTGATTCCCGATCTGCTCAGCCAACTGAAGGAAGGTCACATCTTTACAAAATTGGACCTGGAAGAGGCTTATTATCGCATTAGAATACGGAACGGGGATGAGTGGAAAACGGCCTTCTCTAGTTGCTCTGGAATGTATGAATACCTGGTTATACCTTTCGGTCTTAGTGGGGCTCCTAGTGTCTTCATGCAAATGATTAACAAGGTGTTATATGACTTTTTAAAGGGGTGATTGTGTATTTAGATGACATTTTGATTTATTCAAAAACTTACAAAGAGCATGTGAAGTTAGTCAAAGAGGTACTGAGACGCCTCCGGGATAATCAGTTGTTTGCAAAATTGTCCAAGATAAACTGATCTTTTTGGGGTACGTGATTTCACACAAGGGTCTGGCCATGGATCCGGAGAAAGTGATGGCGGTGTTGGAGTGGGAGCCGCCGGCTACACGCAAGCAGTTACAGCAGTTCCTCGGGTTTGCCAATTTTTACAGAGGGTTTCTCAACAATTTTGCGCAGGTGGCGTTACCAATAACAAATTTGTTAAAAATGAAGAGGAAGGGGAGTTCCGCAACTCTGCCTTCCTCCTGGTTGAATTAGATGCCGTTTCAGGTAGTGTATGGAAAAGACTTTGGGACATTTGGGAGTGTGGATCGTTTGGGGGAGAACGCCAATGCTGAAGTGGCTGATTGGGTGAGCGTGGTACAGAATACTTGGTCCTGGTTACAGAAAAATTTGGAACGGGCCAAGTGTAAGTACAAAGCACAAGCGAACAAACATCGTTCTCCAGGGTGGGACATCAAGGTGGGGGACCAGGTATCTGTGTCCACAAAAAACCTTCGCTCCCTACGCCCGTGTAAAAAACTCAGTGAGAAGTACCTTTTCCAGTCTCACGGCTCATAAATGAAGTCACAGTAGAACTCAGCCTTCCGAAGTCCCTGAGGGGCATCCATCCAGTGTTTCATATCAGTTTGCTAAAGAAATACGTGCACGCACCAGAATGGCATCCCGATCCTGCTCCTGAGCCTCCGGTGTTGGTGGTGGTGGGAGGAACATTTCCAAGTTTCCAAGATCTTAGATTCCCGGGACCGCAATAAAGTGCTGTACTACCTGGTTCGCTGGAAACACTTGGGTCCTGGTCATGATGAGTGGGTGGCTGAGCACCATGTGACTGCCCCCCGTCTGGTTTGCCAGTTTCACAATGCTTACCCCCCAAAAACTCGCCCGGTTGTTGGGAGGGAGGGGGGCCCTAGGGGGAGCAGAATGTCATGCCTTTTGCCTATTAGCTGGAGTAAAGGCTCTTGACATGAGTTAGGCCAGGTTCTGGCTACACGTTGAGTCCTTGGTTCTCATGCCTGTAAACGTCTGTGTACAGTTTCGCTTGTCTTGTTTTCTGAAGCTGTGGTATTGTTTAGTCTGTCTTCTTGGGAACCACTTATCTCGGGGTTGCCTAGCGATGTTTACTTTTCAGCCTGTAGTGCCTTTAAGCATGTAACTTGCCTGTGTTCGCCATTACCAGCCTCACCTGCAAGTGTGCAGTCAGCTCTTTAATCTGCTTTTTAGTTCCTAATAAAGTATTACTGCTTCAGAACTACCTGTCTGGATGAGTCTACTTATGGGATGCTAGAGGAAGACGTCTGATCCTGACATTTTGATTCTATAACGTAAGATAATATATTGATAATGTTTAAGAGAAGTTTTGTAGATGACTTCCAACAGATCATGGATTAGGGACCCAATCTTATAGGGCTCCAGAGGTTTCTGTGTACATTTTTTAGGTTACCCAATGGGACACAGTCTAAAAGATGCCACCTGAGACACCTTCATTTTATAGTTCTCAAACTGAATAACATGCTAGTTTTTTTAAAAAAAATACATAGAGGTGAGAAATAGATAGCAACCCTCAACTCTGTTACTCTGCAGATTTGTGTACACAGTCAATCCTTTGTCTCTCTAAAAGGGCAAGCTTTCATGAAGTTCAATGAATAGAAGATTGTTGGGGTGAAATAGATGTGGAGAAGAGGTCTAGAGATGAATATGAGACACAGAAGAAAAAATGTGAAACTGAACAGCGTATTCCAGAGGTCTTGAGGTCTTTCTGACTTAATTGATTTGAGATCCACTGTACCATTCTCTCACTTAAAGGGAAGACTTAATAGTTGCAAGCCATAAAAGCATCTTAGAGCCCATTCCTAAAGGGGGTGGGTGGAGCTATTTAGGAGCCAGCGTGACACTGTGCTGGTGTAGGTGCCACTTCATCATGGAATAAAGTGGAACTTACAGCAGTTCAGGGGCAAACACACTGGCGTCCAGTAATGGCATAGCTCAACTGGCCCCCTCCTCCAGCATAGCCACTCCAGGAACTAAATCCTGGAAGAGAATGCCTGCATTGGCATGGGGGAGGAGTTTCTAGGGGTGGAGCTGAGGCTAGTCAGCCTCCTAGCCCCTTGCACCCCGGGAACGCCCCCTTGCACAGCGGCGTTGCAACAGCACCTTTTTTTAGTGCTGGACCCTTGCTGTTCTCAATGGGGTATCTTTTCCTTTTTCCTATTTTTTGAATACCTTTTTTACTTTTGTGGTGGCCGGGAAGCCTCTGAGGAGGCGGTGTGGGTATGCCACTCCCAGCCATTGCAGAAATACCCCCCCACCCCAGGAATAGCCTGTTAAAATATTTTTTAAACTTTTTTCTCTTTTTATTTCTTTAACTTTTTCCTCTTTTTATTTCCTTTAAAACACACACACAGAAAAAATCTTAAGAAAAATATACATAAAGACAAAAATATAATTACAGTGGTGGCAGATCAAGACAAAAGTTTCCATGAATGGTTTCCAAATATCTAAAAACAAGTCCATGCACAATTGCTGCCTACATGCCATTTGTTCAAATATTAAGAGTTCTAAGCTCCTCAATTAATTGATTTACCAGAGGTGGGCTTTTACCTTTCCAGTGTTATAATATTATTCTTTTAGCTGTAGTCTTTTAGCTGTAGTAAGGGCACAGAAGGTTCATTTTTGTTGACCATCGGTTAGCCTCCACGAGGCAGGCAAATAGTTTAAAACGGGTGTCTTAATCTTTTGGCTTCCCTGGGCCACATTGGAAGAAGAAGAGTCTTCTTGTGCCGCACACAAAATACACTAACGCTAACTTGGGCTGCACATAAAATACACTAACACTAACGATAGCTGATTCATAATGTTTTAAGTAAGTTTACGATTTTGTGTTGGGCCACATTCACAGCCGTCCTGGGCTGCATGCGACCTGGGGGCCGCAGTTTGGACAAGCCTCGTTTAAAAGTACATAGATATCTTCAACAATTAATTAACATTCTAATAAAAAATTGATATAAGTAATAGCATCTTCCCAGAAAGACCAAATGACCGGACACACCCAAAACATAAGTTTAAGGAATGCGTCTGGTGAGTTTCAGCGCCAACAATTAGACACTTTACTCATTCCTTTGCTAAAGAATCACTGTGGTGTCCAGTATATCTTGAACATAATCTTTTTGCTGAATAAGTCTCAGCTTAAGCTCTATGGAGAGAACAGGTATAAACTTTAAGGCCACATCCCATTGCTTTGGCAAAACAGGGCGATCTAGCTCTTTATTCCATTCATTCCTGAAACTGCGTATCCTATTTATTAATCAACATCAAATATTTATGAACAAATATTGTAGGTTTTGTTTTCTGCCTTGATTCAATTAGAGCTTCCAGGAGCACAGGGGACTCTGAGACACTTAATGCTGCGGGGCCATATTTAGATACCAACAGATGTTGCAACTGCTAAGTATTGCCATTCTACATAAGGTGGCAAGTCACATCTAGACCTCAGCTTAGTTCAGTGGTTCCTTCGATTTCCGATCGCTTCAGTACTTTCTGACTTAGAGTATTTTAATGAAGTTCCTCTACCTGTGGGTAAGATAGCCATGCAAGCAGTGCAACAAAGAAATGCAAGGCCTGGTTGCCCGAATGAAACATCATTATGAGCTGTTATATAGAAAACAATGAGAAAGTAGAGTTTTGTTGCCTCCTGATTCAAATCAAACCCATTGCGAGAGTAAAACAAATGATGTAAACAGCGATTATGAAGCTATAGGAAAAGAATATAGGACTGATGGGCTAAAATGTCATATATGTTCCTTGCTGTAATTGTTTGACTCTTATGCTTACTGCATCATAACACAAAAATATATATACTGTTGGGTGTAATTGTTAATGTTTTGACATTTATTAGTGAGAACTAGGGCATTCTTGGAATGTAAGATTAAGGGTCATCCTTTGAAAAGTATCATTTATAAACAAAACATTTTGTATATAATATCCTATTGGGTTCACTGCTTAGGGTTAGGACATGGTGCAAGGTAGTTCGTTAATGGGTAGAAACCGCTGTTTTGTTTTTTAGACTTCTGCCACCTGATATGTGTTGTAGCTAGTCAGCTTTGATGAAAGGAATAGAGAAAACTGTTAAGTGACGCTCCTCACAGACTTTGGGTAGCATTTAAAAGTTAGCTATCACAAAGTGTTAGCATGTTGTGCCTGAATCCTAATAGTTTGTTCTGAAAATGTACTAAAATAATTTGAAGCATCTGTATTTGCATTGAAAATAATGTTGCTGATCAATAGATGTTTGCTTCCAATGGAAAATAAGATCCAACAAAGATCAATTAAAATGATCTAATTTACTTGTTGAGTAATGTTGAAGAGTTGTTCTCTCTGTTGCTGTGGGAGAGTATTTGTTAGCAGAAATTCACTTGATGGTGTTTAGGGTTGTATGAATATTTTCTTGCACAGGTAAAATTACCTCTCTGGGAAGCTTAACTAAAGTAACTTTTTCTTTAATTGAATTTTTATTTGGCTATCTGGAGGCCAAATTCTTTTTATGTGACAACTGATGATGAATATGTCGTGCTACAGGGTTGGGATGGGCAGGAGGTAGACCATAATGGATTACTGACTAGTTTCTGGATGTTGGTTGCTAGGATTCTTGCAAAGAATGCTGAACTATAGGACCCCTGCCTAATCCAGCCAGCTGGCACCTAAACATGCATATTTGTGTGTATGTAAAGTGCTGTCAAGTCGCAGCCAATTTATGGTGACCACAGCAAGGGTCTTTACAGACCAGTGAAAAGCAGAGGTGGTTTGACATTCCTATCCTCTGTAGTGTCTTCCTTAGTGGTCTCTCTTCCAAGTATCGACCCTACTCAGCTTCTGAGATCAGGCTATACCATGCTGCCTTCCCTCCCAAACGTGCATATTTAAGATCACGTAAAGCAGGAGCCCTGTGGCGCAGAGTGGTAATCTGCAGTCCAAGCTCTGCTCACGACCTGAGTTCGATCCCAACGGAAGTTGGTTTCAGGTAGCCGGCTCAAGGTTGACTCAGCCTTCCATCCTTCCGAGGTCGGTCAAATGAGTACCCAGCTTGCTGCTGGGGGTAAAGGGACGATGACTGGGGAAGGCACTGGAAAACCACCCCGTAAACAAAGTCTGCCTAGGAAACATCGGGATGTGACATCACCCCATGGGTCAGGAATGACCCAGTGCTTGCACAGGGGACCTTTACCTTTAAAGCAGATTAGCTATTCCAGAACTGCTTAGACTAGAGATCCTGATCTTGCTTTGTAACTGTAAAGCACATTTGTGACCATACAGATTATCAAATAACAATTCATTTGAAGGTAGCTCCTTTGCCAGAGATCCTGTGTGAATTACCTTTTGCCCACTTCAGCCTTATAGCACAACATAGGATTTGTTACTGTTGCAACTGGGATAGGTTTTCTTGCAGATGAGGCACAGTTATGGTGCATTAAAAGAATTCCAGCAATAATACTAAGATTCAAAATGATGGGATATTGACTTGAATAGCCTGAGTAAAATTAAATGTGATGCTAACAAATTGTGTCCTGAAGATTTTTTTTGCAATAAATAAAAATATAAACTTTTGTGAAATTTTGAATGTTTCTTTCCCTGTTTTCTTGGGAGGAGGAATGGAAATATAGAGGAAATTGAAATACTATATCTGCAATATTTTCTTTCTTATTCAGCCTAAGCTTATTTTTATTTTTAATAGGATAATGTACATAATTCATAACTTAGAATTTACAGTTTTAATATTTGGCATATTAATGTTATGTGATTGTGCTAATAGATGTATAAATGCCTTAGTTTTCTACAAAAGAGAAAACTTCAAACTGCTGCACCCTCTGCTACCCAAGCACATGTATATTAGTTCTTTACATTGAGAGGTGGTAAAAAATAAAAGGTGAAAATAGAAAACAATGTAGTAAACAAAAAAGTGTTTTATTTGGCTGAAACAGAATCTTATAGTCACAAATACCACTAGTAGCATATTTGGATGTTGAATTAAAACTGTACAACATTGAAAACATCAACCTATTCTATAGTATATCATCATATATAAATTTAAGACAAACTTAGGGCCCGCTCCTGACCTGGGAGGGCAAAAGGTCTTACGAGGTATGGAAGGGCCCGCGCCGGCGTCAGCACCACTTGTGCTGCCACGACTGGCACAGACGCCGGCCTCCAAGTTCTGCTGTGGCAGCGTGGCCCCGGGACACCAGCCTGGCCTCTCGCCGGGGTCCTGACAGCACACCTCCGTTGTCCCAGGTGCGCTGTGGTCCCAGGGGGCGTTCTGGGGGCAGAGATGCCTTTAGGCGGCTTCCTAACCTCCCTTCAGGCTGGGAACGCCCCCTTTGCTCTTACTTGCATTTACGCCACCTTTTTAGGTGGCGTAGCCCCATGGAACTCTATCAAGCGGTTCCATGGGGCTTGCAAGTAAGGGCAGCTTCCCGGCTTTGTGGGGGGGGGGCTGAATTCTCCTTTGGAGGAGGCACCGCTGCGCTGCCTCCAGCCACCAGAGCAGACCCTCCCCTCAGGAATGGGCTGCCCATCACATGTAAACATTGAACGTATTATTGAAACTATGTTGTGCATCTGTTTAGCATACAAATGAAATGATCATCTTGTGTTGTAGCTTCTTACATTAAAATCTTCATAGTACATATTTTGAATACCACCTTGTCCTCCATCTGAATTTTTCCAAGTTGTTTTTTCCGGCTGTCATATCTCTAGATTGGGTAATCATTTTCACATATAACTATGAAACAAAATGGGGTGTATAATATGAATGCACTGTCCTGTAATCCAGCAGGTGGGGTTGAATGTGTGACACCCTAGAACATAAGAAAAGCCCTGCTGGATCAGACCAAGGCCCATCAAGTCCAGCAGTCTGTTCACACAGTGGCCAACCAGGTTTTAAAACTCTCTTTTGAAAGACAACTTCATTGTTTTAGTTCTTCAAACTCATCTTCTGACAGATGAGAGCCAGCAAGTATAGTGGTTAGAGTGTTGGACTAAGATTTGGAAGACCCAGGTTTGACTCCCCACCCCTGGCATGGAAGTTTATTGGTTTTGTACTTCAGAGTAGAGGGTTTTTTTTTTTTTTGTAAATGTGTGTGAGATACAAGGTATATTAAATAATCCTGTGCCCTCACAATTAAAGTACAGATGAATCCCAAAGAAAGTACAATTGATGATGGTATCGATTATATGTGTGTATGAGAGAGGGAAGGAGGCCTGTGGCGCAGAGTGGTAAGCTGCAGTACTGCAGTCCAAGCTCTGCTCACGACCTGAGTTTGATCCTGACGGAAGTTGGTTTCAGGCAGCCGGCTCAAGGTTGACTCAGCCTTCCATCCTTCCAAGGTCGGTAAAATGAGTACCCAGCTTGCTGGGAGTAAAGGGAAGACGACTGGGGAAGGCCCTGGCAAACCACCCCGTAAACAAAGTCTGCCTAGAAAACGTCGGGATGTGACATCACCCCATGGGTCAGGAATGACCCGGTGCTTGCACAGGGGACCTTTACCTTTTTTATGAGAGAGGGAAGTAGGAAAAATAATGTGTTTGGGTGAAGAAAGTAAACCTAGTACTGTGGAACCAGTGCCAAGTAAGTTAGTCACACTGAATGGAAATTTAATTGTAACTAGCATTGATTTCAGTGGTACGTTAGGACACAACTAACTTCTCTGGGTAAAGCTCATTATCTGTCTGCAGTAAACTTGTGAATGTCTGAGGAACAATATTCCCACACATGAACAATGTAATAGGTAGTATTAAATAATGTTTTACGCATGTTGTTTTGTACTTTTATTTGTTATTCCTTGTACGACATGATTTTCTCATTACAACTGGCTGTTTTAGTTGACTTAGGCTGCAAACTTAAGGACACTTTCCTGGGAGTAAGACCCACTGAATAACATGGGACCTACTTCTGAGTAGACCTGCTTTGGGTTTCTCCCTTAATGGAGTCTAGTGTATCACAGAAAAAATTTACAGCTTTCTTTTGTGTTCTTACTTTAAAACAAATACATTCTGGAATGACCACTGAATATTCTGAATATCACAGAATTTTAACATGCCCAGGAACATAGAAGCATAGAGCTGGAAGAAACTTCAAGGGTCAGCTTAAAACTATTCCCCCCCACCCCACACTCTCCCAATGATCCCTGCTCTATGCCCAGAGGAAGACAAAAACCCCTTCCAGGATCCCTGGCCATTCAGGCCTGGAGGAAAATTCCTTCCTGACCCCAAAGTGGCAATTCCACTATCCTGGGCATGTAGGAAAGGGCCACGAAAGCCAAGCACTGACTCATCCCTTCCTGCCCTCCTTTCATGACCTGCCTAAGTTCACAGAATCAGCATTGCTGTCAGATGGCCATCTAGCCTCTGCTTAAAAACCTCCAAAGAAGGAGAACCCACCACCTCCCAAGGAAGCCTGTTCCACTGAAGAACTGCTCTGTCAGGATGTTCTTCCTAATGTTCAGCCAAAACTCTTTTGATATAATTTTCAATCCGATGGTCCTGGTCCGTCCTTCTAGGGCAATAGAAAAAACTCTGCACCATCCTCTTTATGACAAATACTTGAAGATAGCTATCATATCACCTGTTAGTGGTCTCCTCACCAGGCTAAACATACTGAGCTCCTTTGGTTTTTCCTCATAGGTCTCCAGGTCCCTTACCATCTTTGTTGCCCTCTTCTGGACATGTTCCAGCTTGTCAACGTCCTTCTTAAACTACAAAACCAAACAATATTCCAAGTACGTTGATCTATTTGATCCAGACAATGTAAATCCATGTGTAGAAACATGCTTCTCTGTGTGTATTCCCCTTACTAGGTGTGCAAAAGCCAGCTTGGGGTGGGAGGATAGCCAGAAACCGAAACAGATATATCTAAAGTGAGGTACTAAATTGGCATGCCCTCTCCCCAACCTTGAGCTGCTGTCTAAAAGTTTTTGTTACCCTTTGCAATGATCTGAATCACTCCAGATCATCTCACTGGGTTTATTTGCTTTTCTCCCCCATGTGTGTACCTTCAACTGCCTATTGCAGTAATGTTGCCCTGGAACTGATTTATATGCTACACATCATTAGGTAAAGGATGAGATGACGTTATAAGCAATTCCCAAGTTCAGCTCCTGAGCTTTCTGGATTTCTAGTGAGTGGGAGCATATAAGGGTGACTTGAATTTTAGCTACTTATATTTGTTTCTTACATAAAACAGGGTATGTATTCTGTACCCGATTTGAGAACATAATGAGCTAAGACTTCACTTGATAGTTAAGCCTGAGTTCACATCTATTTGTACTCTTCTGTGTGGCCTGTTATTCTGCTTTCTCCATTGCATCTTCTTTCTTTTGCGCATGCTTAAGTTCTGTTCTTCTCATTCCACAGTCATTCACCCTGTATCCCTTTGCACATATGCCCAATTTTAAACTTGTTAATGAGTTATCATGGCTGTATGTCTTTTGCATTCATAGTTTTGTTTTGTGTTACTAGCAAGGTGGTGTCCCCTGACCTTTAAAAGGGGGGATGGGAAGGGAGATACAGCTTTCTACAGGAAAATAATGATGGTTGCTATATTGAGGAATATTATTGATAAAATTTCTCCCTATCTTACCTACGTACACAAACGGCTATAAACTGGCAGGATTAAATATTGTGTGTGCGTACGCAGTTGCACAAATGCATGTATGTATTCTACAGGTAGGAGAAGGCTAGAGTTGAATGAATAATTGAAGTAGACAAGGCAAAAACTGCAGCCAGTGCATGCTTTGGCTGTAACCTTGCCCATATTAGAAAGGGTTGTATAAAACTCAGCATCACTAGATATTGAACCATGTCACTAGATATTGATGGATTTGTATTTAGCAACATAGAATATGACAGCCTAGGCTTATTTATGAATTCTGTAGCTTTTGTCTGGACTATGCTATTCTTTTCTCCCCCCCCCCCCCGAGCTTAACTTCATTCCCATGTAACGTGAAGTATGTCGGTACGTTGAGTCCAAAATAAGAGACAGTCTGCTGCATCTACGGTACTGTGTACAACAGGAGTGTCGAACTCATTTGTTATGAGAGCCAGATATGACATAAATGTCACTTGGTTGGGCCGGGCCAAGTCTACCATAAAATTTAATGACCGGTACCGGAGATACAAACTTTATGAAAGACAAAGCCAGTTAATTATATAATTTATTACTTTATTTTTTTACTTAAAATACAATCATGCTTAAAACAATAACATTCGTACAGTATTTTCTTTTATTTAACAGTCTTTGATCATTGACACCTTGGGACTGGGGGAGGGGCTACCTCAGCTGGCTTGCCAGCCCAGAGGAGAAGTGGGGTGGTGGTGGCTGCCTCAGCTGGCTCGTGGGCTGGATAAGAGCCCTTGAGGGGATGGATCTGGCCCCTGGGCCTTACGTTTGACACCCATGGTGTACCGTATACCTATACTGCATACAATCCCCCTCAGCAGCCTAGTGTGGGGTTTCTTCTATTCTTCTGAGCTAGAGAGTTGGGCAGAAGTATAGAACTGATTACCTGCCCATGTCAGATCCATCAAAAAACTGCTGCAGTGTGTGCCATAACTTGGTCACACATATTTTACAATGTCGTATGCTAAAAGCCATCTTAGGCCACTGCATACTTTCTGTTTGGTTGCCTGAGGCCCTGCTTTGGTCACTTCGAGTTCCCTTCCATGCATCATTGCACCATGTTACTTTCCATAGTCTGCTGGGTTTTCCCCCCTTTGTCAGCACTGCAGTTGAATAAGTGCAGCACAGTGCTGAGATGTGTGGGTGTCTGAATATATAGATGCTCTTTTTTTCTCCAAGCTTTAAAGTAGTTCTGTAAGCTATGGGGGAGGGGGGAATGCACCACGTGGCTGCAATGTGGTGTCCCATTTCTTTGTTAGTGGGCAGTCAGTGGACTTAGTAGTGGTAGAAGTTTAGAGAGGTCAGTGAGACAGGTTGATGGGGGGAGGGGAACACAGTTGTGTAGTTGGCCACTGAGCTGCTGGTCATGTATTTTGGCATATTCTAATGACACAACATTGTAAAGTGATACAGTTTAAACTGCACATTTAAATGACTTGTAAACTTAATATGTTCAGAATAAAAGCTGATGATGTCTGTGTTTTGTTTGAAGTTTTTTGGGTTTTTTTTTTTTAACCAAGAGGACCTATGTTCCTGCAAGTCAGGCTTATGATTCAAAGCAAACAAGTGTTCTTGTAGTTCTTTAGTGAACCCTGATCACTGTTTTGAAGTATATTTCTTCCCTGATGCAAAATGCTGCCTAAAACTTGCAAGGGAAGAAGATCTCTAATCCGCTATTTGCTATGACAGAATTCAATTTTTTCTGGTAATTAGTGAAATTCTTCTCTAATAAAATCTTTATCTTTTGTCTTTGCTGCCTTGCAGGGTTGGTACAGTAGGCCACACTAGACTTAGCTGCAACTAAGAATTTCTCCTACAACAACAAGGTTAATGGTGATGCTCTTGTGGATTGTCGAATAAAAGTGCTCGCTAAGTATTTAAGAAGCGGAGAAAACAAATTTGTCTTCTCAAAGTTTGTACCACAACTACTGCCATCAAGACAGCAAACCAATGGACAAAGAATTTGATCCACAGTATTTGTAAAAGTAAACTGATTTGTCTTACTAAGGCTCGAGGTCTGTGACCTGGACTTCAACACTGGAAATTTCTTAATGTACAAAGATGGGGGCTGCTTTGGAACCAGCAGACATTGCCATTGTGGCCCTGTATTTTGTGCTTGTGCTGTGCATAGGCTTTTTTGCCATGTGGAAATACAACCGAAGCACTGTAAGTGGGTACTTCCTGGCAGGACGATCTATGACATGGGTAGCAATTGGTGCTTCCTTGTTTGTGAGCAACATCGGGAGTGAACACTTCATTGGGCTTGCAGGATCTGGAGCAGCAAGTGGATTTGCAGTAGGGGCATGGGAGTTCAACGCCTTATTGCTTTTGCAGTTCTTAGGCTGGATCTTCGTTCCTGTCTACATACGATCTGGAGTATACACCATGCCGGAGTACTTGTCCAAACGTTTTGGAGGGCATAGAATTCAAATATACTTTGCAGTGCTGTCTCTGATACTATATATTTTCACCAAACTTTCAGTCGACTTGTATTCAGGTGCATTGTTTATTCAAGAATCTCTAGGCTGGAATCTTTATTTGTCAGTTATACTGTTGATTGGAATGACTGCGTTGTTGACAGTGACTGGGGGTCTGGTTGCAGTTATCTATACAGACACACTTCAAGCTTTGCTTATGATTATTGGTGCCCTCACACTTATGGTCATAAGTATTACAGAAGTTGGCGGGTTTGAAGAAGTTAAAAGGAGGTACATGTTAGCATCACCAAATATTACGTCAATCATGCTGACATACAACCTTTCGAATACAAATTCCTGTCATGTTGACCCAAAGCCTGATTCACTGAAAATGTTGCGTGAACCAACTGATGAAGATGTTCCTTGGCCTGGGTTCCTTTTGGGACAAACTCCAGCCTCTGTATGGTACTGGTGTGCAGACCAAGTCATTGTTCAGAGGGTTTTGGCAGCAAAAAATATTGCTCATGCCAAAGGCGCTACCCTAATGGCAGGCTTTCTAAAGCTTTTGCCTATGTTCATTATAGTTATTCCAGGTATGATTTCACGAATACTGTTTGCTGATGAAATTGCATGTATCAATCCAGAACATTGCATGCAGGTTTGTGGAAGCAGAGCTGGATGCTCTAACATTGCCTATCCACGTTTGGTTATGAAACTTGTTCCTGTTGGCCTACGAGGACTTATGATGGCTGTAATGATTGCTGCATTAATGAGTGATTTGGATTCTATATTTAACAGTGCCAGTACCATATTCACACTTGATGTTTACAAACTCATACGCAAGAATGCACCATCTAAAGAACTGATGATTGTGGGAAGAATGTTTGTTGCTTTCATGGTAGTTATAAGTATTGCTTGGGTACCAATAATCGTGGAAATGCAGGGAGGTCAAATGTATCTCTATATTCAAGAGGTTGCAGACTATTTGACTCCACCAGTGGCTGCTCTGTTTCTTTTGGGCATATTTTGGAAGCGTTGCAATGAGCAAGGTGCTTTCTGTGGCGGAATGGTTGGATTTGTCCTAGGAGCTATACGACTGATACTGGCGTTTATCTATCGTGTTCCTGAATGTAACCAACCTGATACTAGGCCAGGCTTCATCAAAAGCATCCATTACATGTATGTTGCTACTGCGTTGTTCTGGATCACAGGAATTGTGGCTATAGTTGTAAGCCTTCTTACATCACCACCTTCAAAGGAACAAATCAGGACAACCACATTCTGGTCTGTGAAAAGCAGGACTGTAAAGGAAAGCACTTCTGCAGTGGGTTCATTCAAAGCACAAGAGAAGACCATCTTAAAATACAATGAGACTCCTAATCATATCTCTTCAAATGGTAAATCTGAAGAAAATGTTAAAAGTGATCAACCTGAAAATATAAATCTTCTAATTACTTGCACAGATGACATCAATCCAGTGATTTCTATAAGTAATTCTGAAGTTGAGACACCAGTAGATTGTTATTCTAACGGACAAGCAGCTCTTATGGGTGAAAAGAAGACTGAGGAAGACACTGAAAGTAGTGACAAACACTGGAAATTCATAAATTGGTTCTGTGGCTTTAAAACTAAAAACATGAGCAAAAGAGTCAACCACGATAAGGAAGAAGAAGAGACTGTTTGTCTACAAATGCTGGAAGAGACTCCAAAAATTAAATTACTACTAAATACTGGACTAGTCTGTGTGTGCTCACTTGGAATATTCATGTTTGTTTATTTCTCTTTGTGATTGAATGAGGGAGGAGTTTATGGTCAAACAAATACAAATAGAGATATTAGTCCTTGGAAAAATATTTATATATCTATATCATGTGCGTGTGTCTGTCTGTCATACATCTCAGGCATCTTTTACGCTATTAATGTCTGCCTAATTATTTTTCAACCAATATGAAAAAAATTAGATTGATATTGTAACATTCCTGCTATAGTGCAGAATGTTGAGGGCTTTACATACAGCACCATCCTAAGCAGAGTTGCAGCCTTCTAAGTCCATTGAAGTCCAGGGCTTAGAATGGTATAACTCGGCTTAGAACCGCACTGTTAGTATAGTACTAAATGGTGGGTTTTAAGATACCAAAGTAAAAAAAAAAATCTGTGGTTTTTGAAGGTGGAATGTGAAAGCACTCAGTCAAAGGTTAAGCAAAAGTAACAGTTGTGTTGATATTATAATTTAGCACTTCAACAAGATTTTAATTATGAAGAATGGTTTGGAATATTTTGAATCCCAAAAGGCATGTCCTGGGCTATTCTAATTACTTTAACTGTTTTTTTTTTCATCTGCATTCCTGAAACACCAGATCTAATAGAGTTTCCAACAAATCAAGGTGTTCCACATGATCTTTATCTGATCTCTTGTTATTTCAAATGGCCTGAAGATCTGTGTGGCAGAATCCTAAAATACCGCTTCTCCTTTCCAGTTAAAATCAAATATTTGAAAGTAGCAGTTATTTTACTCTTGCTTATTTATATTTGATGTTCAAGTTGCCGTGAGTAACTGCATCTACCCATGGATCTGGCCCAAAAATCTGATGTGACCTACGCTACATCTCATGAGAGTCAGGTGGATAAAGGATGCTCTGAACAAGTGCTTGGAAATGGTAAAAGGCTGGATGAAGAACAATAAAGTGAAGCTCAGTCCAGACGTGACTGAGATGATGCTTGTTGACAGTAGCCAGATTCTTAGCTGGGGGGTGGGAGCACGAAAGACTAGCCTGTGCATACTGGTGGAGGCCCAGGTCCCCTCTGCCTTTAGTCAGCTTTGGTTGGTCTACTAGGTATTCTTTAAGCAGCAAGGTTTGGCCATAGTTATTCATGCTCTGATCGCATCCAGGTTAGATTGTTATAACTTGCTCCATGTGGGGCTGCCTTTGAAAACGGGAAACTTCACATTGTTCAGAATGCAGCAGCAATACTACTAACTGGCATAGGATACCTTACCATTCTTAAACTTCACTGGCTATTGGATTGTTTCAGGGCACAATTCAAAACAGTGGTTCTTTCCTTTAATGGACTAAATAGTCTGAGACAAGAGTATTTTGAGGACTGTGTATTCCCCTATGAACCTATTAGTTGAAGCTTGTTTTGGAGGCTTCTATTCTGTTTGCCCCTTACTTGGATGAACCAGAGGTTTTGATGATATTGTGTTTTAGAGATGTGAGCTACTTGAGCATTTTATGGCAAATATTTTAAATACATTTACACATAGAGGCTTTCAAAGTTCTGCAAGAAGAAATTCTAGGTGGTGGGAGAAGAGAGATGGAGAGGGGAGATTGACTTTTGTATTCTCTTCATAATTGTATGTTGAAACAAAATATACTTTTAGATATGGGGGCTTCTCATATTTGAATTTGTACATTATTAATGGGTAATCAGTCGCTCTTCAGTACAGACTCTAAGAGAAAATAACTTAGCAATCCTTCATAAAACTAGCCAGATAAATCTTTTAGTAAGTCTGCATTACATTGACTGCTGCACATTATTAGCCATGTAGTGATTTTTCTAAAATTCTTTAGAGAAGCATAAAATAGCACAAGTCCATGCCTGATGATAATGAGTTTATACTGAAAGAAAGAAGGAAAATGGATGTTGTAGGCCCTTTCTGCTCAAAAAATGTGGGCTTATTTTTCTTGGCCTGTTCAAACATTTGTACATAGAGGGAAATGGATGCACCTATTGACCCTGCTGCCACCTCTGTGGCTTCAGAGGGGCATGTATGACCAAGGCATTGTGCACCTACAAGTGTGTACGCATTTGGAGAATTTTTTACTCTACCATTTTGGTCATGTGGCAGAGCCTATCTGCATGCATATCTGATTAGACTTTCCACTTAGTACAGAGGTTAGAGGGGAGGTTAGTGGGCACTGCCTGTGTGGTGTAGTGGTTAAGCCAGTGTGGTGTAGTGGTTAAGAGCAGTGGTTTGGAGTGGTGGAGTCTGATCTGGAGAACTGGATTTGTTTCCCAACTCCTACACACGAAGCCAGCTGGGTGACCTTGGGCAAGTTACAGCTCTGTTAGGGCTCTCTCAGCCTCACCTATCTCACAGGGTGTTTGTTGTGGGGAGGGGAAGGGAAGGTGACTGTAAGCCAGTTTGAGTCTCCCTTAAGTGGGAGAGAAAGTCAGCATATAAAAACCAACTCTTCTTCTTCTGCCATTCAGTGTGTGCATGATTAAATGTATGAACAGGGATATACAGGCAGACTAAAATGTCTTGCATATGCTTCTTGAAATCACCTTCTGGTACCAAGGAGCCTCTGCTTTTTTGAGGCCAGGAAGTGTGTTTAAGATTGTGCTCCATTTTAGCAAGAGGTGTGTTTCTGTAGCTAGAGGTATAGGGGGTTACCGCATTATGTATTCTCACCGATGTATTAAGAGTTTGAAAATCTTATAAACATCACTTTAAAAGTTTTTGGATACTACGGCTAAAAAATGGTTGGAAGACGTCTTCACAGCTAAAGGGGCCAAACAAAGGGGTTTACCACATTATGTATTCCCAGCGATGTATTAAGAGTTTGAAAATAATATAAAAAACATCGCTTTAAAAGGGTTTTGGATGCCACGGCTAAAAAATGGTTGGAAGACGTCTTCACAGCTAAAGGGGCCAAACAAAGTGTGAACAGTATTTTTTATAACAGTTTCAAACTCTTAATACATTGCTGGGAATACATATTGCAGTAACACTCCATGTGCAAACAGTATTTTTTATAACGTTTTCAAACACTTAATACATCGCTGGGAATACATAATGTGGTAACCCCCATAGTAATGAGAGCTAAGAGTTCTCAGATCTAATTACAAAAAAGTGCTTTTTCTTGTTTTATTATACCCACAAATGCTCAACCCAGAGCAGGGCTCTTGCAGTAGCTTACGACTATAGAACAAGTAAAGGTCAGCCTGGGAAAGCATTATGGGTGGTGTTGCCATCCTTAATCACATTACTATGAGAAATCACAGTGAATCAGCAGAATCCCTTGCTTAGTAAGGTAACACTCATTATTGACTGGTGGTAGAATATGATTAAAAGATGCAAATACAGAACTATTGGTTTGAACCTTGTTAGCAGTTGTAATGTAAAAAGCAGGGATGCCCTGTAACACACTGGAGAAATTTCATGGGAACTAATGAGAAGCTGAGAGGTTCCCTGATATACTAGACCATGTGTGTGTGTTAAGTGCAGTCAAGTCGCTTCCGAATCATGGCGACCCTATGAATGAAAGTCCTCCTATACTAGGCCAAGCTTCTGCTTAAACCTTCCAGGGCCAAAGGGATTGAATGAGATCTTCCAGCTATTGGAAAGGTTACTTAAGTAGGAAGTTGTTGCTGTGATAAGCTGTGTTGAAGGCATTGCCAGCTGTGCTGTGCAGGTGGGCTAGCTCAGGGATCTTTTGTATGGCTCCCACCCTTTGCTCTTCCCCTAGATGCCTTGTATAAACTAAGCCATGTTTCAGGCCTTACTGTCCTAGTAAAATAGCAATGTCCAATACTCCCTCTGTCCTAATCCCAGTTATCTTAAGACTTTATGCAGTATCTTGAATGTATGGCATAATTAATTTTGGTTTGGTTTTATGTTGACTCTTCACACAATACTACCATAGCTCAAGTGACAATCTGAATCTGCCCTTTAATATTTGCCCATTTGACTTCAGATAGCAGCACAGAAATTTACCAAGGTCCACTGAAGAAAATTACCTGCTAGTTGTCATATATAGGTTTTCAAAAATTTGCTTTCCACAATAACCTGTACTTGGCTTGTGTGGCCTACTATATTATCTGTTCTATAAGGCAGCTTCTATTGGTTTTCTTAGGATATGTTTACCTCCCCTGGCTACTGAGCATGGATTGCCAGGTTCTAACCCAGAATTTCTGCTTATAATTTAATTTGTGAGAGGTAGTTAGAAAATGCAGCAGTAGCTCCTCATGGAACAACACTAGTTCTGATTACCACAGCCGTTGTGGAAAATATGGGAAAGTGTAGTCGATTGCTAGAATAGTGGGGAGAAAAGAACTGTTTCTACACGCCATTGTGTGCTGCTGCTGAACTCTGAAGAGTGGTTAGCATAATCTCTAGGAAGGAACCTAGCAACCATATTTCCTGCTATTGATTTGCTTAGCAGAAAAATATTTGAAGTGGAACTTGCAGTGCATCCTCTGAGTCAGTCCTCCAATGACTGCAAGAACCATATTTAATTGGGCTTCTCATATGCCTTCCTTTCTAATGTTTCTTTACTCTTTCAACTGAATAGTCCTTAGCGAATACATTGTAATTATGATTTTTTCCTCAAAGAAAGTGTGTGGTAGCTTGTTACAGTGCCTTTTAGTAGCAAAATATAACCTTGTTAGGTTAGTGCATCTCATCTGTGATGAAAATACTTACGTGATTCTTTGCATTTCTACCTATGCCATGAGGGAGCATTTCTATTTTTCTAGATACTTTGTTGTGTCTTTTCTAGTCTTTAAGACTAAAACCTACTTACACAGCAGGTTGTAGCTTAAGCTAAATATTAATGCCTATTTCTTGGTAGTTATTATTTGTTTTGTAGAATAATCAATAGCAAATATGTGTTATTCTTCAGAGATGTTTCTTCAGATTTCTGCTTGTATAGCCCTCAGATATGTAATTATTCCAAGTAGTGCTAAGTATAACTTCTTTAAAAAAAAAACATTAGGAGAAATGGTTCAGCACATCATAATTGTATTGCTTCCGAACCATAGAAGTTTATATAACTTTGCTCGTGGGACCTTATTTATTGTCAGTTTTACTAAGTGGAAGCTATTTTAATAATAAGCGTTGAAAAATTTATAAACTGTAGCTGATTTATGGCAACCCTGCAGGGTTTTCAAGGCAAGAGACATTGCCTTCCTCTGCATAGTGACCCTGGACTTGCTTGGTGGTTTCCTATTCAAGAACTAACCTGGGCTGACCTTGCTTCCAATATCTGATGAGATCGAGCTGGCCTGGTCAGGGCACTTTCCAACATTTACCATCTTTTAAACTATTCGAGGGTTGATTCATTCCATAAATATGCTTCTTGGTTTTGTGATTTTCAGTGTAGACAGATGGGATCCCTGATGGTAGCATTTATTAAGATTCTTTTTTTCTGCTGGAGGCACACTGCAAAGGGATTATTTCCTATAAACTACTACTGGTTCATAGGACCAAAGATTTTGGTGTCAGCCCACCTGTGAGTGGCTGTAGCCTAGATTTAGGACCATGGAAGAATTCCAACCACGGACCTCTTAGTTGTGTGGGAGTTCGTTCTGGACTCCTGTGACAGTTTATTTACCTTGCACATGAACATAACACTTGATCAAGACTACTTCAGACATTCATGGCTTACTTTAAAATGACGTATCGTTTAAAAAATCATCTGCATATTTAATTAGACAAGATAATAGCTTTATTTTGTAAAGTATGAGGGCTTTTTTTGCGCTGTAGTCAGGGAAGATACAGGTCTCTGTGTTGGGAATTTTTTTTTTAATTTCCCTTTCTTACCAAAGCTTGTGTTTTGTTTTGTTTTTACTCTTTTACTTTTACTGCTTCTCTATCCAAAAGTAAAGAAAGGCTACATGTGTCTGTGTGCTCTTTTTTCTTTCTTTTTGTAGCCATTGCAGAAAACAGAGAACGGTACTTCTTTTGTGTCTCTGTCACCTGGCTAGCGTAAAATTCTTTCCCAAAGAAGGAAACGGGAGGATGGGAGGATGAGCTATCACTGATAAAAGTCCTTATGAGACAGAGAAGTTTGTCTTACAGATATATATTTTTAGTCTTTAAATTATGATTCGTTGGCGTTATGTTGGCATTGTATGTTGTAATGTTTCTTAATGTATACATGCAGGAAGCTGGAAACTTTGGCTTCACAAGTCTAGTTTTGAAAAGGAAAATCTTAAAACATGCCTATGTATTTAAAATGCAACCATTCATTGTTTATTCAGTATACTGTATGTTCTGTGCCCTTACAAGTAAATGTTTTGAAAATAAAGCTAATACTGCTACATGTGATGTTCTAAATCAAAGGTGTGTAAAACGTTCTAAGAGAAATGGCTTGTGTATAACTTGATATTTTCCAATGTGCTTTTAATTAGCTATACAGTAAAGAGTAGTTCTAGAACACAAGTAGTTAGGATTTTTTACTTTCACTGTGAGAAATCACTTGGCATAACAGCTTTGTCCCTCCCTACACAGAACAGGTTTTTTAAAAAGCATTTTGGATGTTAGGTTTAAAACCAATACTTTATTTTTGTTCTGATGGTATCCAGTCTAAATATGTTACATAGTGACATCTGGTGACACTTTTCCCATGACATTTATCAGCTTCACTGAGCAAAGTCAGATACTGAGTAAAGATGGTGAAGACATATGACAATACTGCGTGTCATGCTTTTAAATGAGCAGGATACAAAAATAGTTGCTGTGCAAAAATGTTAGTAGTCTTCTTCAAGAAGAAAGCAAATTCTTTTCTAATATTGCTAGAGAAATCCTTGTTATTCCATCTTATTTTTAAGTACCTTGTACCTTTTGATATAAGTATTATACACGTTTTTAGATATATGAACTATGTTTTCCTTTTGTTCTTGTGCTTTTGCGGCTTGTGCTTTTGTAAAATACAATTAAATGATCTGCTCTTTTTTTGGTTTTTTAAAATAGACATTAAACAGATAAAACATATTACTGACCAAAAATGAATGCTATTGTGCAGCATGTCAAATTCCTCAATGCTACCCAGACTCTGAAAATAATTTTTTATTCAATTTGATTTCAGAGATTTTGGTCACTTCTTAAAAATGTCAATGATTGGAGAAGAAGATTATTTGAAACTTAGTAGGGATGTAGATCTAGAAATATGAAGTATTATCTTAATCATATATTACTACTATCCAACTAAAAATTTGTCATAGAAAGAATGGTTTAATTCAGTGTATTCAATATTGCTATAAATGGCTTTGAAGTAAATTCTGATAGAAAAACTCAGTTCTCATTCCTAGCCCTGTGTATCTCATTCCTAGCCCTGTGTATACTATATGTACATTGTTTGCCTCTTTCATTAGTCTTCTAAATAAAACTCTTATTAGAGTATTTGGATAATGTAAACTGTGTTTCTTGCAGTTTACAATACTTTTGAACATTTTGTCCTGTTGAAGTTACTGTATGTACGAAGTTTCAATAAAAGTACAAAAACATGTACAAGTAGTTTTGAAACTATTTTAGAAATACAATGTCAAGTAAAGCTGAATATACCAATGTCTCACCTTTTATGTCTTTTGTAGTACCTTTTGATTGTGGAAGTTTCTATGGCAACATATCTCATGTAGTATGCTTCAGATAAACAACTTTGGGGATGCTTCACAATTCAGTCTTTTCATAAGGGAACATGTATACGTTACCCGTTACCAGTTTGCAAAAAAGTGGGTGGTGTCTCTTCCTGCATTGGTAACTATATAGTTGAGGCTTGAGAATCAATTTGATCTGCCTCATGTTTCTTGCAAGGACGGTTCTGCTGCTGCCCTCACACTTGTTCCTGGCACTAGCAGCAAATGCACTATCATTTAAAACCTTTTCTATCCTGGTTTTCTCTCTCTGTGGAAGCTTAAGTGGCTTATTAAAAAGTTGAAAGAATGGCACAATGGATCTACAACAAATAAAACATTTATGCTAACAACTCATCCATCAATAAAACCGAAGAGCTTAAGAACACCACCACTAACCGCCTTCAAAAGCCCTCTTGGGCAACTCAATTTGCACAATTAGCTGATGGCCAGGAGTGTGGGTGCCCACCTCACAAACCCAGGGATGCCATTCTATAGAGAGCGCCAAAGGATGCATGACAGAAGACTTTGCCTACCTGCCAGAGGGAATGGTAGGAAGCTGCTGGCATGGTCACAGTTGCTGTACAACTCTAGCCTTTTTCTTTCCTCCTCCTCTTCATCTCAGCTTGCTTATTAAAGTGGTAGGTGTTTTCCCTGACAGTGTTTGAGAGAAGAAGGGCGAGGGGAAGCAGAAAATGTAGTCAAATAAAGAGCAAGCTGGTTATGGCTGGGTGGTGGAAAGGGTTAAGAGTATTTTGGCAGCTACTACTTGTGATGGTGGCAGATCCTCTGCATGGAGAGTAGAGTATGGCAGATAAGCTAGGTTAGAGAGTGAATTCTCCTGGCTGCCTGCTTGGCTCCTTGTGAAGATGAACTCTTCCAAAGAAGCTGAAGTGTGAACCTTTTTATAAAGTATAATTTTAATTGACACAAATGTTGGGAAGGTGGGGGCTAAGTTGAAAACTATAGCTAATGAGCATATACTTGGGCAAAATACTCTTCAGATTCTTGGTATGATGATAGATGCAACAGAGATAAGAATTCCCCATTATACTATGAGCAGGCTGGTTGAGAATAAATCAGTGACAAAATTGCACAAGTAGGTATTGCCTCCCACAATACCAATATAATTCCCAATGTGGCCAAATCTCTGAATACTTAAATCTGAAGACTGGAGCAATAGACAAGACTAAGGTCTCTACAAGCCTGGAAAAAAGCCAGGTTTGCAGAAATCTGAAATCTTCAAAAAATACTTTGGGAACACCCCCCCCCCCCAATAATAGAAGCAGCACCTGTAGCTTTAAGAAATGAATGCTGTTTCAGGGGCCATTGTGGGAATTGCTAGGCAACTGCAACAGTATTGCTTGCCTTCAAGCCTTGATTTCTGTCAGTGAAAGGTGGAAAAGGGGGTACAGCAACCCCACAAAAGACAATGTTGTGTTGTGATTAAAGGTTCAGACTGGGATCTGGGAGACCCATGTACAAATCTCTGCCCTGCCCTGGAAACCCTCTGGGTGACCTTGGGCTGGTTACACGTTGTCAGCCTAACCTCGCAGGGTTGTTGGGAGGATAAAATGGAGGAGAAAATGATGTAAGCTGCTTTGGGCTCCACTGTGGTGAAGAGAGGTAAAGTATAAATTAAGTGAAAAAGTAATATAGCTGAAGATGGGGAAGAAAGGGTAGGTTCGTTACTGGGTGGGAAGGAGAAAAGGAAGCAGGGAAAGGTAAAGATACTGAGGTTGCCAGGAGGAGGGAAAGGAAATAGTGTGGGGAAAGGGATACAGGGCCCAGCCTGGCAGCATGTAACAGGGCCATAGTTTTCCCAGGTAGTCTGCTAGGGAAGGAAGGAAGGTAAAGATAGGTTGGCTGGTGGCTGGGAAGGAGAAAAGAGAGAAAAGGGGAGAGGCTATGGGGTCAAGGAACGAGGAACTCGGGGAGGGGCAAACTGAGATGCCCCCTACAAGTCCTTGCAGGTCCCCTGCTTGTCTCATCTAATTACAGTCCCAGTTTCAGTACATGAATAACAATGAATGCATGCCATTGTCAATACGCTATTAGGCAAATTTGGCCATTTTGAAGTTGTAACGATTGCTTTCAGATGATTTCTCTTGGAATTTTGTGAGTCAGTGTAAACTGTGGGTGGATTGATAAAAACCACAAATACATACAGTAAACTAACTTTAAAAATCAGGTTATAAATTTACCTTACTGGCTGTGCAGATCAAATCAAAACCAAACCTAAATTGTGATTTATATGTCTCCTCTCACATGGTAAAAGGCTTATTTGTAATCATCAGTTTAATATAGAGCTAGCAATGCAAATGATGAGGTGCCCCAACTACTTCCATGGATGAGAGTAAAATTCTGTTGAAATAGACGTCTGTGGCACATTAGGCACGGTTGTTTGAGTGTGCTAAAAGCAGGTAAACAGTTTTTGGTGCATTTTTTATTTTTCCTTAAATTTAGACAGTGTAAAGAAAATACATGCTATAGATGTTTGTATTCTACCACTCCATTACACAAAGAATGAAGACTTAATCTAGCCTAAGGAACCTTTTGACTTACATCACTTTTCCTCCAATGGGAGAACCGCTTCCAAGTTGGAAGAAGGCTTCTTAGCCTGGAGGATGTATAAAATGCCGTCAGACCACAGCCAACTTATGTTGACCCTCATGGGGTTTTCAAGGCAAGAAATTTTCAGAGGTTGCCAGCCTCTGTGACCCTGGACTTTCTTGTCAGTCTCCCATCCAAGTACTGGCCAGGGCCGACCCTGCTTAGCTTCCAAGATCTGATGAGATCAGGCTAGCCTGGGCCTAAGATAGGGTCTTTAAATTTAAGAAAAGTAAAATAATTAGTGTGAATATGACATCCAGACCACACTAATCAAATATTTTCATTCAAGTATTTGTTACTATTGGGATTAACATGGAGCACTCTTTAAACTTGCTTACTAGATAGAAGTCAAAATAAGTTTGTTAAATCAGATAACACTCTATTTAGTATCAGAACATTTTTCAGAAAATTAATTTTTCCAGAAACCACATCGCTGCTAAAATTATTCAAAGTATCATTGTTTCTATTTTGCCCCCAAACTGCTTCTCATACTGAGGAGTAGTGCCTACTTTTCAAAATCACACCACTTAATACACACATGTACATGAAACAAATTGCTGCTATTTTAGTGCATCTAACAAAGGGATGCTTGATGAGCCTCTATCCATATAATATCAGAGAGTGAGAATTTGGGGGCATTTTACTCAATATCTTTTGCCAAATTAATGCCCTATATACACTTTCCTTTTCACCGAGGAGCTTGTGCCTTACAGTGCCTTTTCCCCTCTGAATGACAGCTTCGTTTTCACTCTGTAAAACAAATGCTAAGGAAATTTGGTCAGATTATCAGATTTTGAAGAATGCCAGGGATGAAGTAATCTCTCAACAAGCTCCCCTCCCCTCAGGCCAAATCACATCTGACATTTGGTGACCCCTGGTGGGGTTTCAAGGCAGGAGATGTTCAGAGGTGGTTTGCCATTGCCTGCCTCTGTGTCACGCCCCAGGTATTAAGAACATAAGAAAGGCCCTGCTGGATCAGACCAAGGCCCATCAAGTCCAGCAGTCTGTTCACACAGTGGCCAACCAGGTGCCTCCGGAAGCCACTAACAAGACGAGTGCAGCAGCACCATCCTGCCTGTGTTCCACCGCACCCAAAATAATAGGCATGCTCCTCTGATACTACAGAGAATAGGTATGCAGCATGACTTATATCCATTCTAACTAACAGCCATGAATACCCCTCTCCTCCATGAATATGTCCCAATATGCCCTCCAAGCTGGCGGCCATCAACACATCCTGGGGCAGGGAGTTCCACAATTTAACTATGCGTTGTGTGAAAAAATACTTCCTTTTATCTGTTTGGAATCTCTCACCCTCCAGCTTTAGCAGATGACCCCGTGTTCTAGTATTATGGGAGAGGGAGAAAAACGTCTCCCTGTCCACTCTCTCCAAACCATGCACAATTTTATAGACCTCTATCATGTCTCCCCTCAGCCGCCCTCTTTCCAAGCTAAACAGCCCTAAGCGTCTTAACTGCTCCCCATAGGACAGTTGCTCTAGTCCCCTAATCATTTTGGTTGCTCTTTTCTGCACCTTCTCAAGCTCTGCAATATCCTTTTTTTAGGTGAGGTGACCAGAACTGTACACAGTATTCCAAGTGTGGTCTCACCATAGATTTGTACAAGGGCAGTATGATATCAGCAGTTTTATTCTCTATTCCTCATCTAATTATGGCCAGCATGGAATTTGCCTTTTTTACAGCAGCCGCACACTGGGTTGACATCTTCATTGAGCTATCCACTACCATCCCAAGATCCCTTTCTTGGTCTGTCGCTGCCAGCACAGATCCCATCAGTGTATATGTGAAGTTGGGATTTGTTGTCCCAATATGCATCACTTTACACTTACTCACATTGAATCTCATTTGCCATTTTAATGCCCATTCTTCCAGTATGCAGAGATCCTTCTGGAGCTCTTCACAGTCTGATTTTGTTTTAACCACCCTAAATAATTTGGTGTCATCTGTAAACTTGGCTACTTCACTGTTTAACCTCAACTACAGGTCATTGATGACCTTAGAGGCCTCCCACGTAGCTTCTGAGATCTGACAAGATCAGGCTAGCCTGGCCTATCCAGGTCAGGGCAAGCGAGATAGTGGCTGTTGCTGCACTAGGTATTCCCAGCGATGTATCAAGAGTTTGAAAATGCTATAAAAAATACTGTTCGCACTTTGGCCCCTTTAGCTGTGAAGACGTCTTCCAACCATTTATAAGCCGTAGTATCCAAAAGCCCTTTTAAAACGATGTTTTTTTAACATTTCCAAACTCTTGATACATCGCTGGGAATACCTAGTGCGGTAACAGCCAGTGAAAAAAGAATCTGCAGAGGTGAAGGAAACCATGTCTTGTTCAAAGTGGGCAAAAAGAGAGGAAAAATACTTACTGTTCACTGAATTATTTTTATTTCATCGAAACACAATCATACTGCAAACACAGTGGGGGTGGGCAGATTGCTATTCATAGTCCATTCTTGTCAAGGCTGTTTGCCAACCTGCTAAACCCAGAGTCCAGTTGCGTGCTGCCCTCAGATTTAGCCTGATCCCCCCCCCCAGTTCAAACAGTGCTGTCTTCTAACACTCAGCAGTATGCAATCAGATGTTCTCCATCTTTAGTCCCGTGGTAGAAATTAAATAAGACACATAAACATTCATTAATTTAAGGTGCATAAACATGTTGTATTAACATGTTGATTTGCTATTTGCTACCAGTTATGTGCTTTTGTGACATAAGGATGGCCAGTCTTCACATTACAAAGTCCTTGTGTTTGTCAAAGGACAATGTGAAGACTTTGTATCAGGTATGCAAAATGAGTTCAGTGCCTTTCAGACACATTCTGGCCCTCTGCAGCCTGAAGCAGGCAGATGGGAGGAGTTTCAGCCTCCTCTCCATGCTGTTTTTGTGGCCCTGAACTGTCCTATTGGCTCCATTGCAAAAATAATTTTACTTACACAGCCACCACATGATTTCTGCAATGGAGCCCAACAGCAGCTTATTGGGGCAGTTTGAGGTTATGAAAATGGTGGAGAGGCCATACCTGCTTCTCACCATGTGGATCACGAGCAGACAGGCTTTGTAATGTGAAGATTTGTCCTAAAATGGTAAAAACTTCACAATATAGCTTATTGTGTGAAACTTTCCCTTCACACGTAGGGATTCCGTTCATTTGGCAAATAGTGTGGGGTTGTAACTGCCAAAACTAGTAGGGGAGCTAGAAAAGTATGAAACTGTGATTATCCTGTGAATTCCTTAAAGTGGCTTCATGTGAAGAATATTATTGTATCCCTTGGAATCCCTCTGACAACTTGGATTCTAGTATGTAGATTAGATCTTGAAGAGGTTAAGTGCACTCCTCCTACCTGTTTTTGCATCGCAAGAGATCTGTGTCACATTATTCAGAGTATCATGCCAACAGGGAAGACTGGCACCTTTTCCACACTTACATCTTTTGGCTAGTTTCCCCCATGGTGAAATCATAAGCCACAGCGCCGAATTGGTTGCCGTTGCTCCCCACTGGAGGGTTTTCCTGCGAAACTTACAGCCTTTGCTCTAAATTGTAGTCATTGCAATTAATTTGCCACCTCTCCAGACTGACAAGTTTTTTCATTGGAAGGTGTTACCACCAGCCTTTTAAAAAAAGTGGGTTTTTTTGCACAGTGGTTAAAAAAATGGCAATCAAAGTCCGATCTGCAACAGGGGGATTGACACTTGGCAAAAGCATTTACAAACATCAACAGCACACATGCAGATAGGAAGAAAGTAACTTTCAGCAGAGTCAACCAAACCCCCTCCCCAATCGCAAACTTTAGGGTGATTTCAAAACATTTATCCAACTTCTTGAAGGAAACCAAACAGGACAATCCAAGACCTTTTTATCTGATGGAAAGCGCAGATGTACTCTTTGAGAGGTTTGATATCAACAGACATCAGTGAAATAGTTCTATTACAATGTCCGTGTGTGGTTTTTTTAAATTAAGCCAGGAATTTTTAGTTTATCATTGACAGCCAACTTGGAGGAAAGGAGGGAGGAGTGTGGCTGCAAGGGATGGGGAGGTAGGGTCTTGTTGAATGACAACAGTAGACATTTGTGGGAAGGAGGGTGGAACATCAGCGTGACATTGCGGTGATGCTCAGAAATAGGCAAAACAAAGTAACAGCAGATTAAGGAACTCCACACTAAAAATTGAGTTGAAATTGACCTTAAAACCCCCACTTTGCACAAAAAGCACATCCAGAAAAAGTGGGAAATCCCTCCACTTTCCCCAAACTTGCAACAAAAGCAGACAGGACAAGTCTGGATGCCCAAACAAAGCGTGAAAATGTAAAGGGTCAGACTCACAGAAAATACCATGTGTGGAAACAGTCTGGCTCTAAAAGTAGGAAATGAACACTAAGAGATGCAAAGCTTCATACTGCAAGCATGTTAGATTATATAGTTCTTAAAGGATTGATAAGTCACTCTTGAGCTGCAGTCTGAACTAGTCACAACTTTGTGGTATTATTTTTAAAACATTCCTAGCCTCCTGATATGGTACGCTCAGCAGAGTTCTTGAATGGATATTAGGTATTGGTTAATCTGCAGATTACTTTTTTTGTTGCATTGTATTAATTAGTTTAGTGTAAGTCATGATTTTTTCTAGACAAGTGACTTTTATTAATCAGTTCACCTGTTTCCATCTCAATCTCTTTAGCATTAGAGGATGAAAGCTATACAAAACAAAATGAGCTCTGCATACATTCTTTCCCCATTTTTGTCATACAGGTCTTTCCTGTGCTTATTTGCTTTCCACAGATCCATCTAAAACTTATCTACTTTTTAAGTTACATTTGTTCAATGAAATTTAATTGGAATGGACTACATCATTATCAACCTGTGTATGATAGTATTGGTTATGTTAACTGCATAGTTATAGCATGGGCTAAGCTTTAAAACATCTTCAGAAGTTGCATCTCAAACTTGTATTCCACCTTTCTTTCTGATGTTGCATTACTGAATAGCAGTAAGCATTATATGTTTTATGGGAATAGATATATGGAGTATACTGGGCCCATTGCTTATATGTTTATAACAGTGAACTATGAAGGTCATTAATGGCATTAAATATTTAATCATAGGGACCAGTGCACTTTAGCTTGGCACCCTATATAACTGTTAATTCCTAGAAAAAGAATAACAGCCTGTCAGGAATATATATCTGGAAGATAAATGAAATATAAACATGAGTTGTGGCTTCTAAAGGTGTTTTTAAAAAGCTATCTCCTTGTTAGTAAATGGCAAAAAACTTTGGTAGTCTGATATTGGCAGTGAAATGAGGGCAAAGAAATGTTCGGGATTTCTTTCCCGTTGGACATCATTTCACAGTTCTTCAACCATCTTACTTACCTTTTCATGCCAGGTAAGTGTTTGGTGCTAATTGCCGTTAATTGTATCATAAAACACATTTGTGTCTTTTTTTTTTAAAGCCTGAGGTGGCAGCAACGCTGAAACGCACAGTGGAAACTTTGATGGAGAAAGGAGCCGTGGTGAGAAATTTGGAAAACCTGGGAGAAAGGACCCTGCCATATAAAATCTCAAAGCACAATCAACGCCACACGAGAGGAGGGTACGAGTTACATAAGTCTCACATCTAGGTCCCCCCCTTTTTTGTGCTGTTTTGTTAAGAAACAAATGCTTAAGGCCGCCATCCAGACAAATGATCTTTGAATGTGCAGAAGAGCCGTGCAGCAGACTGCTGGGGCTTTGATGGTGTCTCGGAGGCTTTTCCCACAGCTCAGGAGACAAGCTGGTTATTAATCAAAGCTGCACAGGTGGTTTTCCTCTGCGTGCCCATAGCGTTTCTTTGAGTGCCGTCTATGACTAAACGCTGTTGTTCTGGGCCTCTAATTGGAACTTGTAGGAAAACTGGGGATTAAATATTCTCAGTGGAAATATTTAATAATATAATAATAATATTAAGAATTAGCAAAACAACCCATACCCTTTCATGGATAAGAATCTAACTTTTCCTCTGTTCGTTGTCTCTATGAATCAAGTGTTTCAATTATTGCAAAATCAGCTACCCTGGGCATTGGGAAGATAGTTATATTGTTCAGATTAGTGTACTTTTAAAGTGTAATTTTAGTGTAATTTTAAAGTTAGAGTCTTGGTTTGTTTGGTTTTTCCCCATATTGTAAATGCAGAAGCTCAATTATATTTCACATTTGCCTTGGCAATTTGTTCAGAAGAGTATCTGCCTTGTGTAGACCCTTGTTTTCAGGGGGGGGGGGCAGTTTTCTTGCACAGAAGGCAGTTACTTTGGGTAGATGATGATTTAGAATATTAGTTTATTCCCTTTTGAATAGCATATTTTTGGCCTACTGTTTTAGTGATCTCTTCTTTATTAATGATGACACTGTCTGATAGAAAATAAAAGAATAAAATGTTATAGCTACTACACCAGCTACATTCGAGATAAATTATCTTCAGCAAAACAAAATGTACTGCCTTGTCATGTTGAAAATCAAGGTGCTTTAGAGGTGTGGTGAGAATGGACTGCATAATTCACCTTTAATTTGCTTATAATTCAGTTTGGTTGCTGTTAAACTCCTTTAGAATACCTTTGGAAAAGAAACTGCCATTCAGCAAGTATTGTAATGTTGCTAGGCAACTTACATTTCACAGAGCCTGATATATTTTTCTAGCATTGTAACATAAAAATGTGTATAACTGGATGGATATTCTTTGCAGTTTATCATGTTTTTCATTGGCAGATATGTCAGAACATACTGTCATATGAACGGCAGAGATGAGTCTCTAAACTGGTAACTTTGAATTGGTTCAGATCTTTGGAATGTTTTTGTTTAAAGAAACTTATGTATCAAGTTTATGTAGATTGCTAAAGAAAACATCCAGCATAGCTTAGTTTCTAATCAAGAACACTGGCGGAAAAGGAGGGACTTTCATGTGTTTGCAAATATTCTAGATAGGAAGTAGTCCCATGCAGAAAAAAAACATGAGAAATTGTTTGTAGATTGGCAGATATCACAATCATGCACACGTCTGTTACGATGTATATGCATGAGCTAGGAGGGCACATTAAGCTCACTGCTTTAACCAAACACCTACTTGGTTATAATGCTGCCCCTGTTGCTGGCAGCCAAGCTATGACAGTTTGTACTATGTCTGAAGGTACATGAAATCGACATATTTCATCTGCGTGGCTTCTATGCAGTCCTACATTGGGTGGGGGGGACTGCGCAGGCCAGCCACGGATAAGATTTGTCAGCTTCTAGCAAAATCGAAAGTGAGAGTGCTCCCCCTCCCCTTGGGGCATGTAGCCTTCCTGCCCAGCGGTCACATGACCCAGGGGGAGGGAGAACTCTCCCCTCCAGTTCTCTTTCTGCTGCCACGGAGAGAGGACGTGTCTATAGCTTCTCTTCTACTGTTATTACTGAATGGAGTCTAAGAAGGCTCCGCTTTTCAATCAATGTCCTTCTTGTGGCACCAAAATGCGAAGACTTATTGCCACAAGGTTTGGCTCCTTTGCCTGAAGGAACGGCACATTCATTCCACCCTCAGAGCACTGAAGGCTCGTACTGATCGTCTGAATCTCTTCGTCTGGACGCCGGAGAAGGCTCTTCTAAAAAGGCTTGGCCCTGCAGGACAGACTTCCGCGGAGCCCGAGAAGAAACCTCTCTTCTGGATGCTTGAGGTACGTCTAAGCGTTCTAAATCCTCCCTTCAGTCATCAAGACGTCCAAGTCGATCGTTCTACCAGCCAAGTCCCTTGCCCCGGCTCCTTCAGACCGTCGTCAATCTCCGTCGAAGTCGCCTCAACAGCGAGGGCCTTGACGTCATTCGACATCGAACTTCCCTCCGTGCAGAGCACCTTCGACCTCCTTGGCAGTGAGGGCCTCGAGGCCTTCGGGCGTCGAACTTCCCTCGGCGCAGAGCGCCTTCAACCTCCTCGGCAGTGAGGGCCTCGATGTCTTCGGGCATCAAACTTCCCTCGGTGCAGAGTGCCTCAGCGTCGATCTTCGTCGAAGTCTCCTTGGTGCCGATCGGGGTCGTCATCACCTCGGCGCCGTTCGTTGGCGGTCGTCAACGTCTCCTTGAGTCACCTCACTCCACCGATTGTTCTGGTGGACTTGCCTCCTAATGATTCCCTGGTATATCCCTCTGTTATAATTCAGGGCGGATCCCAGGGTGACTGGCGGTTCTGCACGCAGTTCCTGACGCAACTGTACAACGATGCGCCTTTGCCGTCACCGGGCCCGAGGGTCGCTGTCGGCGTCATTACGCCAAATCCTCCCAGCCCGTAGGCGGAGGTGTTGGTGCTGATTCAGACACATCATCTCAAAGCCTACTCTCTCGGCGCCTATGCTCTCGGTGCCTACGTTCTCGGAGCCTACGGTCTCGGCGCCTACGTTCTCGACGTCTAACGCTCTCAACGTCTAATGCTCTCGGCGCCTAGGCTCTCGATGCCTAGGCTCTCGGCGCCTAGGCTCTCGACGCCTTTGCTCTTGGACCCTACGCTCTCGACGCCTACGCTCTTGGTGCCTACACTCTGCGCCTACAGTCTTGGCACCTACGTTCTCGGCGCCTAAGGCCTCACCAATCCAGTTCAATGAAATTTAATTGGAATGGACTACATCATTATCAACCTGTGTATGATAGTATTGGTTATGTTAACTGCATAGTTATAGCATGGGCTAAGCTTTAAAACATCTTCAGAAGTTGCATCTCAAACTTGTATTCCACCTTTCTTTCTGATGTTGCATTACTGAATAGCAGTAAGCATTATATGTTTTATGGGAATAGATATATGGAGTATACTGGGCCCATTGCTTATATGTTTATAACAGTGAACTATGAAGGTCATTAATGGCATTAAATATTTAATCATAGGGACCAGTGCACTTTAGCTTGGCACCCTATATAACTGTTAATTCCTAGAAAAAGAATAACAGCCTGTCAGGAATATATATCTGGAAGATAAATGAAATATAAACATGAGTTGTGGCTTCTAAAGGTGTTTTTAAAAAGCTATCTCCTTGTTAGTAAATGGCAAAAAACTTTGGTAGTCTGATATTGGCAGTGAAATGAGGGCAAAGAAATGTTCGGGATTTCTTTCCCGTTGGACATCATTTCACAGTTCTTCAACCATCTTACTTACCTTTTCATGCCAGGTAAGTGTTTGGTGCTAATTGCCGTTAATTGTATCATAAAACACATTTGTGTCTTTTTTTTTTAAAGCCTGAGGTGGCAGCAACGCTGAAACGCACAGTGGAAACTTTGATGGAGAAAGGAGCCGTGGTGAGAAATTTGGAAAACCTGGGAGAAAGGACCCTGCCATATAAAATCTCAAAGCACAATCAACGCCACACGAGAGGAGGGTACGAGTTACATAAGTCTCACATCTAGGTCCCCCCCTTTTTTGTGCTGTTTTGTTAAGAAACAAATGCTTAAGGCCGCCATCCAGACAAATGATCTTTGAATGTGCAGAAGAGCCGTGCAGCAGACTGCTGGGGCTTTGATGGTGTCTCGGAGGCTTTTCCCACAGCTCAGGAGACAAGCTGGTTATTAATCAAAGCTGCACAGGTGGTTTTCCTCTGCGTGCCCATAGCGTTTCTTTGAGTGCCGTCTATGACTAAACGCTGTTGTTCTGGGCCTCTAATTGGAACTTGTAGGAAAACTGGGGATTAAATATTCTCAGTGGAAATATTTAATAATATAATAATAATATTAAGAATTAGCAAAACAACCCATACCCTTTCATGGATAAGAATCTAACTTTTCCTCTGTTCGTTGTCTCTATGAATCAAGTGTTTCAATTATTGCAAAATCAGCTACCCTGGGCATTGGGAAGATAGTTATATTGTTCAGATTAGTGTACTTTTAAAGTGTAATTTTAGTGTAATTTTAAAGTTAGAGTCTTGGTTTGTTTGGTTTTTCCCCATATTGTAAATGCAGAAGCTCAATTATATTTCACATTTGCCTTGGCAATTTGTTCAGAAGAGTATCTGCCTTGTGTAGACCCTTGTTTTCAGGGGGGGGGGGCAGTTTTCAGCAAAACAAAATGTACTGCCTTGTCATGTTGAAAATCAAGGTGCTTTAGAGGTGTGGTGAGAATGGACTGCATAATTCACCTTTAATTTGCTTATAATTCAGTTTGGTTGCTGTTAAACTCCTTTAGAATACCTTTGGAAAAGAAACTGCCATTCAGCAAGTATTGTAATGTTGCTAGGCAACTTACATTTCACAGAGCCTGATATATTTTTCTAGCATTGTAACATAAAAATGTGTATAACTGGATGGATATTCTTTGCAGTTTATCATGTTTTTCATTGGCAGATATGTCAGAACATACTGTCATATGAACGGCAGAGATGAGTCTCTAAACTGGTAACTTTGAATTGGTTCAGATCTTTGGAATGTTTTTGTTTAAAGAAACTTATGTATCAAGTTTATGTAGATTGCTAAAGAAAACATCCAGCATAGCTTAGTTTCTAATCAAGAACACTGGCGGAAAAGGAGGGACTTTCATGTGTTTGCAAATATTCTAGATAGGAAGTAGTCCCATGCAGAAAAAAAACATGAGAAATTGTTTGTAGATTGGCAGATATCACAATCATGCACACGTCTGTTACGATGTATATGCATGAGCTAGGAGGGCACATTAAGCTCACTGCTTTAACCAAACACCTACTTGGTTATAATGCTGCCCCTGTTGCTGGCAGCCAAGCTATGACAGTTTGTACTATGTCTGAAGGTACATGAAATCGACATATTTCATCTGCGTGGCTTCTATGCAGTCCTACATTGGGTGGGGGGGACTGCGCAGGCCAGCCACGGATAAGATTTGTCAGCTTCTAGCAAAATCGAAAGTGAGAGTGCTCCCCCTCCCCTTGGGGCATGTAGCCTTCCTGCCCAGCGGTCACATGACCCAGGGGGAGGGAGAACTCTCCCCTCCAGTTCTCTTTCTGCTGCCACGGAGAGAGGACGTGTCTATAGCTTCTCTTCTACTGTTATTACTGAATGGAGTCTAAGAAGGCTCCGCTTTTCAATCAATGTCCTTCTTGTGGCACCAAAATGCGAAGACTTATTGCCACAAGGTTTGGCTCCTTTGCCTGAAGGAACGGCACATTCATTCCACCCTCAGAGCACTGAAGGCTCGTACTGATCGTCTGAATCTCTTCGTCTGGACGCCGGAGAAGGCTCTTCTAAAAAGGCTTGGCCCTGCAGGACAGACTTCCGCGGAGCCCGAGAAGAAACCTCTCTTCTGGATGCTTGAGGTACGTCTAAGCGTTCTAAATCCTCCCTTCAGTCATCAAGACGTCCAAGTCGATCGTTCTACCAGCCAAGTCCCTTGCCCCGGCTCCTTCAGACCGTCGTCAATCTCCGTCGAAGTCGCCTCAACAGCGAGGGCCTTGACGTCATTCGACATCGAACTTCCCTCCGTGCAGAGCACCTTCGACCTCCTTGGCAGTGAGGGCCTCGAGGCCTTCGGGCGTCGAACTTCCCTCGGCGCAGAGCGCCTTCAACCTCCTCGGCAGTGAGGGCCTCGATGTCTTCGGGCATCAAACTTCCCTCGGTGCAGAGTGCCTCAGCGTCGATCTTCGTCGAAGTCTCCTTGGTGCCGATCGGGGTCGTCATCACCTCGGCGCCGTTCGTTGGCGGTCGTCAACGTCTCCTTGAGTCACCTCACTCCACCGATTGTTCTGGTGGACTTGCCTCCTAATGATTCCCTGGTATATCCCTCTGTTATAATTCAGGGCGGATCCCAGGGTGACTGGCGGTTCTGCACGCAGTTCCTGACGCAACTGTACAACGATGCGCCTTTGCCGTCACCGGGCCCGAGGGTCGCTGTCGGCGTCATTACGCCAAATCCTCCCAGCCCGTAGGCGGAGGTGTTGGTGCTGATTCAGACACATCATCTCAAAGCCTACTCTCTCGGCGCCTATGCTCTCGGTGCCTACGTTCTCGGAGCCTACGGTCTCGGCGCCTACGTTCTCGACGTCTAACGCTCTCAACGTCTAATGCTCTCGGCGCCTAGGCTCTCGATGCCTAGGCTCTCGGCGCCTAGGCTCTCGACGCCTTTGCTCTTGGACCCTACGCTCTCGACGCCTACGCTCTTGGTGCCTACACTCTGCGCCTACAGTCTTGGCACCTACGTTCTCGGCGCCTAAGGCCTCACCAATCCAGTTCGTCATTTGTCGACCTTTTACTCTGGGTCCAGGCGGCATAGAGGGACCCGTCATAGCAAAGACTCCCCCTGGAGATCCTCCCAACCAAGGTCTCCTTCTACATTAAAGGATATGCCCATTCTGAGTCCAATGCGACGGCTACTCAGGTCTCTGACTTGGAATTCCGCACCTCGCAACCCTCACCTGGGGACATTGCGGGTGATACTAAATCACATCCCCTTCTGCGGGGGATACCAAATTGTGAGATTATATGTGGAATTGATCCGTCTGGCTAAGGTTCTAATATATATTCCCTCCCTGACATCTCGGTTGACGACCATCATGGGTATATTGCATTCCTCAGAGTCAAGTCCTGCGGCCCTTCCAATGATTAGAATCGACAACCTCCAAATGCTTGTAATCAGACCAAGCCAATCTTTCGTTCCCTCTTCACCAAAAGAGTTGAGAACTTTTACAAGATCAGTCGTGAGGACACTGATTTCCATACCAGTAGCCTGTCCCAAATTCTATGGTGGTCGAAGCCCTGTCGGGCAAATATGGTTTGTGTTCACTTTCCTTGCCCCTAAACCGGGAGGGACGCAGGCTGGATGCCTTACCCAGGAGAATCTATACTTCCAGTGCCATTGACCTTCACATTTTTATTTCATGGCAATCCTGGCCAGATACTAATATGCCTTCTGGGATGGAATTCATCCCAAATTAGTATCCTACGAGAGGATCAACGCCCAACAGACTAAACTGCTCGGAGCATAAACATGACCCTCAACAGACAGCAGTTTATTGCGGCGCGTCATGTTGCAGACCCTTCCAGCAAGGTCATGGCCTCGTCCATAGTCCTTTGGAGGCATTCATGACTTAGCTAGTCCAACCTTCCGTATGACTCTCGGTCGTGTATCTAGGACCTTGCCCTTGAGGGCACCTCCTTCGCGTATTGGGAACCCACCCTTTGAGGGCACCTCGCTCTTCAGCAATTACATGATGTCTTTCTTGATCGTCTCATGAAGGATAACTGCTAAGTCCTTGGGCATCGCCCCCACTGTGCCAGCTTATAGCCAAGATACTTTGGCAGCCAAGATACTTTTATCCACTGTGCCAGCTTATAGCCAAGATACTTTTGCTCCCTCCCCCTGGGTCATATGACCGCTGGGCGGGAAGGCTGCATGCCCCGAGGGGAGGGGGAGCACTCTCACTTTCTATTTTGCTAGAAGCTGGCAAATCTTATCCGTGGCTGGCCTGCGCAGTCCCCCCCCCCCCAATGTGTTACTGCGTAGAAGATCCACCAGATGAACAACAGTTACAGGTAAGTGAAACTCTGTTTTACTGCTACTGTTCTAACAATAAAACTGTGGTTGTGATTAACAGAGTCATTTACAGAGTTTCAACTTTTATACTAATCAAATGTAGAATTTTAGAGGTGCTAACATTACAATTCAGCAAATATAAAATGCACTTCATTTCCACTGATTATGTACTGAAGTTCTGTGAGATGTAAGTACACCTTGGTTTTCCATGATTATGCCCTATGTGAAAAGGGTTAGAGGTTAGCTACAGCACTTTGGATATATGTTGGACATGAGTCAGTGTGTTGTGACCAGAAACCAATTCTGTAGGGCAGGGGTGTCAAAGATAAGGCCTGCGGGCTGGATCCGGCCCTTTAGGTCCCATCCACGTAGTTTCAAAGGATCTCCTTACTCCTGCTTGATCCTGGTTGTGCTGATGAGTTTCCATCAGCACTTGGAATAGGCATGCCCCCCTTTCGGATGGGAGAATGAGTGCTTGCTAGGAATAGAGCCTTTTCTGCTGATTAGGGTATGCCCTCCCTTTCCCTGCCCTCTGACAGCTCTGGATCTGATGGCTATGCAGTGACAGGTAAATTTTCCTTTTTTTGCCCAGGCTTTTCCAGTAGGCTTGTGTCTCTGTTTTGTGTGGCCCCTTGTCCTTGCATTAATGTTGTTCTGATTAGTTTCTTTGTATAATGAATTTTAATTATTTGTTACTGGTATTTATTTATTTGATACTCATGGGTTGGCCTGAGCAAGTGACATTTATGTCATACCCCGCCCTCCTGACAAATGAGTTAGACACCCCTGGTGTAGGGTTTATGCTGCAGTTATGTGCTCATATTGCACCTCACTATTTCTGTATCCATCACAGCATTTTGCTTAGTAACTTTGAAACAGTCCACTCAAAGGGGCTGTGTTTTAGCAAGGACATCTGTCTGTGTGAAGAGAGGAAGTGAGCAGGTACCTATTGTTTGAGTGAAAATACAGTCACCTGATATTGAGAAGGATTGCTGTGTTTTCTTTTTCTGTGAAGCCCTGCGGTGTCTTTGATTTGTTTAAAGTTCAGTTATTGACATAAGTGATATCATAAGCAATGTCTGTTGGTTATCTAGCAGATTGAATCATAAAACCCTGCTGCTGGGAACCAGGACTTTCCACTGGGTGCTATTTCACATAATAGACTTTTTGTTCAGAAACCACCAAATAATGTTATTGCAGTCTAGAAATGGTCTCAAATTGATATTGGCCACTAGATATAACTGTGCTTTTCAAGGGCCTTGCTTGTTTCTTTTGAGTTTAAGATTCCTTTTTAAAATTAAATAAAACCAAAACAAAATTTACTTTAGCACATTGAACTGGAATTACACCCAGTTCTTTCTAAGTTGAATTTGTGGTGTCATTTTGCCAGGTGTCTGAATACTTAATTCAGTAGTTACATAAAAAGGAAAGGAAAGCTTGTCCTGTAAGCTAATTTGCTGAGGCAATTGCAGTCTCTCAATTCCTGCACACAAGTCCCTGGTCCTTTTGTTCCAGTGCCAGGACGTGGCCCTGCCCTGCTCCAGGGTTCTCCCCCTCCCCCATCTCTTTTTAAGTGTCACAGACTTTCAATTCCATGGGCTATGGGACTGATCTGTAAGTGAAGATTACACTATCCCAGATGTTAAAACAGCTCATTTGATTTCCTCATTTGCTGAGGTACCTCTGGGACTCCTGTTTCGGCTTTTGCCTAATAGTAGGCAAGGCTTCTGTGGAGGAGTCTAAGAACCACAGTGCTATCAGGGAGGGCTGTGGCTCAGTGGAAGAATCTCTGCTTTGCATGCACAAGGTCCTGGGTTGCCTCCCTGGCATCTCCAGTTAAAAGGACCAGGCAGTAGGTGATCTGCCCTACCCCGGCAAATCCAGGCTAGGGCAGCTCACATCGCCATAAATATACAATAAGCTACAAAATCACATAAACAATATATTAAAATATATTAAAACAGCCCTAATAAAATTTTTAAAATCGCATAGAGTTGTGATACAAGGCCACAGTAGGGCCTGCAGGCAGTTCGAACAGTAGGGCCTGCACTAACATTCGGTAACAGTGGAGTAGGATAGGAAGGCCAGCATTTATAGGAAAACTGTAGCTGACCTCAACCATAGGCCTGGTGGAATAGGAAGACTATTCCACCGGGCAGGGGACAGGGCAGAAAAGGCTCTGGCCCTTGTTGAGGCCAGCCGGACACTCTTCAGGCTGGGGACCATCAGTAGACTGGTATTCGATGATCTTAGCTTCTAGAAGCATACCAGGAGAGATGGTTCAGCAGATGCGAGGGTCCCAGAAAGTGTAAGTCTTTAAAGGTCATAACCAGAACCTTAAACCTGATTTGGTATTCCAGCTGGAGCCAGTACAGATGGTAGAGCACTGGCTTAATATGTGCCCCCAGTGGGGTCCCTGTGAGGAGCCTCACATTCTGCACCAGCTGGAGTTTTCAGATCAGTTTTGAGGGCAGCCCTATATAGAGCAAGTTGCAGTAATCTAATGTGGAGGTGACTGTCGCATGGAGCACAGTGGCTAAGTCAGGGTGGGAGAAGTAAGGCACCAATTGCCGGGCCTGGCGGACGTGGTAACAAACTGTCCGGGCCATGACTGTGACCTGTGCCTCCATTGACAAGGAGACATCAAGGGTCACACCCAGGCTCCTGACCATGAGCACAGGTGTTAATTGTATGCTGTCAAGAGCTGGGAGCCGGTACCCCACCCCAGAGTTGGGAGCCGGTACCCCACCCCGGCTGAGCCACAGGTCCTCTGTCTTTGATGGATTCAGTTTCAGCTGGCTTTGCCTCAACCATTCAGTCACGGCATCCAAGCATCTGTCCAGTACATCTGGGAAGGAGTCCGGATGGCCATCCATCAGCAGATAAAGCTGGGTGTCATCAGCATATTGATGACAGCCCTGCCCGAAACTCCAGAAAAGCTGGACGAGAGGGCTCATATAGATGTTAAATAACATAGGAAAGACAATTGCTCCTTGCAGCACCCCACACACTAAAGGGCGCTACTGTGATAACTCCTCCCTTAGTGCCACACTGTGTCCCCAACCCTGGAGAAAGGAACGCAGCCATTGAAGGGCTGAACCACGGATCCCAATGTCAGTGAGGCGGTGGTCCAAGAGGTCCTGGTTGACCATGTCGAAGGCTGCCGATAGATTTAAAATTATCAGCAGCCCTGACCCTCCTCAATCCAGCTGTCGAAGGAGATCATCCATGAGGGCAACCAGAGCCATCTCCATCCCATGGCAAGGGCAGAAGCCCAACGGAAATGGGACTAGAACCGACACTTCCTCCAGAAAACCTGAAGTTGCTCAGCGGCCACTCTCTCAACTACCTTGCTCAGAAATAATACATTCGAAACTGGGTGGTAGTTGGTGGGATCTCTAGGATCTAACGATGACTTCTTTAAGAGCAGATGAACCACCGCCTCTTTAACCCCCCCCCCCCGGAAGTTCCCAGTATCAAAGGATAATATTTCCCAGGGGAACCCGCACCACTTCCTGACTAGCCTTCACCAGCCAGGAAGGGCACGGGTCTAAGAGGCAAGTGGTGGGCCTCACAGCTGCCAGGATTCTGTCTACATCATCTAAAGAAGGCCAGCTGAAATGGTCCAATACAGGACCAGAAGACAGGCAAGGGGCTTCCAGTTCCCTTACTGTGTCAAAGTTCGCCGGGAGGTCATGGCAGAGCGACAGGACTTTATCCACAAAAAAGCTCGGAAAAACCTCACAGCTAATGGCCAAATTTGAGTTTAAATTTGATTGTCCCTCTGATAGGGATGTCAGAGACCTAATATTTCTAAACAGTTGTGTCGGGTGAGAGCTAGTGGGTGCAATGTCAGCTGCATAATACTCCTTTTTAGCAACCTTCACTGCCACCTCATAGGCTTTCATAAATGTCTTATAAGGTGCTCTTGTGGCCTTGTCATGAGTCCACTGACAAACTCGCTCTAGCTGTCTAAGCTCCTGCTTCATATCCCTGAGCCCCTGTACCATGGGGTCCAGTCTGTGGGGGGCGAAGAGGGCATTGGAGAGCGATCTCCTCATTGGCTGTGGAGAGCCAACTATGCCAGTCCTCCACAAGCAGATCAAGAGAGTCACCAGGGGGAATAGGATCCTGTAGAGCCCTCTGGAATGCAATCGGATCCCTGAGTCTCCGTGGACGAGCATAAATCAGCTCGTCGCCCAAACAGGGTGGAAGTGGGATGTCAATCCGGGCCTTCAGGACTAGGTGGTCTAACCATGGAACTTCCTGTTTTGGCATCAGACCCATACTTACCCCAGACTCAAAGATCAGATCCAGCATGGGTCCTGCTTGATGTGTGGGACCCAAAACAAATTGGGAGAGCCCCAGTGCTGCCCTAAATCCAGGCCAAGTGTCTGTGATGAAGGTGTGGTGTTGGCATGGACGTTGAAACCCCCCAGTACTATTAGCATGGGAAATTCCAAGACCCAGCCTGCCACAGCCTCTAACAAACATGGCAGGGTATCTGGCAGTGCATTGGGCAGCCGATACACTAACCAGATAGCCAAGCTGTCCTTGGTTTCCTGCACTAGGCCCACTCATTCAGTGCTGGGAATCTCTGGGGCAGGAGGGCACTAAAGGAGAAAGCCTCTCAAATGAAAGCCTCTCCCTGGCTCATTGTCCGGGACTGATGGGGGACCGAGAAACCTGGGGGAGCCAGATCTTTCAGAGCGACTGTCTTGCCCTCTCACACCCAGGTCTCGATTACAAAAGCCAGGTCCACTAATTAGTCTCTCACGGTGGCGGTCTTATTACTTATGGACCTGGCATTGCACAATAACACTGTCGGAGATGGGTAATTCCTATCCCTCTTACCATCGTTTCTCGGGATGGGATGCAGGTTGGAAGGAGTCCGAGCCTGTCCACATTTCCAGCTCCTTCCTGTAATCCACCTGCTACCACCGCCAAACCTCTTGCGTCCCCAGATGACTGGGATCTCCGAGCCCTCACTGGCCTCCCAAAGTAATTCACACCGCTGCATCAGGCCCTACAGGCTGTCATTGCAGCACAATATATGGCAACAACAAAATCCCAATAAACTAATGGCAATACAATGAAATCTATACAATCTATCTCCCCCTCTCAACCTACCCCAAAACAATACAATCCACAGAAGTTGGGACAAATCACACTAACTAGACATGTCTTCAATGGGCATAGTCTACTAATTACAATAACACGTGGGATAAATAGCTCACAATAATCTATGAATCCCCAGTGAGAGAACAGGACTATACTTAGGCCAAGGATAGATAACAACACTTGGAATCCAAGCCGATGTAGTAGCCCTTGATCTTCAATCCTCAGCAGGGGCTGGCCCTTAGTTAATGGGCTTCACTTTGGCAGAGATGTATCCAGCTCCTGTGGCTGTTCTAAATATATAACAGCCCCAAGAGTCCTCACATGCAGCAGTCCGCTCCACTGCCCAGCCTGGTCTTCCTCCTCTATCCTCTGCATACAGTCTGACTCTGGCTTCTGATGCACCATGGAGCCAGGGACAATCACAAGATTGTTCATCAGGAGGGAGCATACAATGCTCCTGGAGGTGTTCAAATTCCATGGGCCTTTAGCATCTCCCAATGACCAACGAAGGCGAACCAGAGAATCCCGGGGTCGCCCAAAGACCTCCAAAGACAATGGGAAAGGCTCCGGCAACCTCCTGAGGCTCCTGGCTTGAAGTGATGATGTGGTGATTGCAGCGATGGCAGCTAAAGATATTTCCAATGAGGATGGCATTTGCAGACCAAGTGTCCAGCTCACACACTTAGATACCACCGGTTGACACAGCCTCTGGATCCCCTTGAATTGCGTTGTGGCTCTCACCCATGAAACCATAGCTGGCGCCATAGGCAGTGGTAAAGGTAAAGGGCTGAGACAGGTCGCTGAGCCCCGGCCTAACATAGCCTCTCCCTCCTGGAACACTGATGGAAAGTGGTTACACAGCGGCCACCAGGTAGCAGATCACAGAGCACCGCAGAATGCCAAAGATGCCAAAAAGTACATGAATTCAACGCCTCCAACACTGCAGCATAAATTCTCCCATAGGTTGGTTCCAAATTTAAACAATAGAGCCCATAAGTCATTAAAATTGTCCAATATAATCATGAAAACCGTGAACAAAACCTACTCAAGGCAGGAGCTCGGGTCAGAGCTCCCTACCTGGCCGCCATCTTAATGTGAAAGACCTCTGCCTGAGACCCTGGAGAGCTCCTGCCAGTCCGAGTATACAATACTGACATTGATGGTCTGATTCATTATAAGGCAGCTTCATAAGTGTTCATGTCTATTTTTGATTCATTTTGAGCATACCTAGGCTATAATTATGATAGGAAAAGGAGGATTTTTCTGAAGCAGGTCATCTTTAAATACAGATCAGAACTATGTGCTGGGAAAAGGGATGTTTGATACTGCTAATAAACTATTTCCCCAGTGCTGCATTTTAATGTATTAGAAATTTATCTAAATATAACAAAGATAATGCATCAGTAGCTCATCCCTCCCATCCCCCATTTTACTTTTAGTTATCAGCAGCACAGCAGTGGAAATTTCCACTGTCTGTCATAGTGAGAAAGGCAATGTGATGTTCTAAACCAACCTTTTTGAGACAAGGCCTGTTTCTGTTGGAAAAACAACTTGGGAACTGAATATAGAATTTAGTGAAACAGACAATGGAGCAGTGTTGTGAGTATAAAGGTATCACAAATTTGCAGCTTGCATTCTATGTCTTTATGCTTTGGCAGGATTATCAGACACAAGGGTGAACTGCTTAAAGTGACAATACCAGTAGCACATTGGGAATAAGTCCCTTCAGGATTTTTTGTGGTAATTTTCCTCTGGAAGTTCTTTGTTCCTCAGTTTGCTGTAAGACCTACTTAAGGTTAAATGCTGCAAGCACCCTATGAAAAACAATGGAACTCACCACCATTGGCTACTATGAGTAAATCCCAAAATTAGCAAATAAGATTTTTTTTTTCAGAATTCACATGGAGAATCCTAGTATTTTGAATTTGTTTGCCAGATTACTGTGATCTGGGTCAGTCGCTGTTTTCAGACATCACAAACAAGGCACAACATGAATGAAACTGAACTTCCTTAGGCTTACATAGTTTCATCTTTCTTTAGAACCTGGTTTGTGGGTAAGAAACCAACACCTGTTATTTAACATGCCAGTCACAGTAGATTGTAGTTAGATGAAGACCTTCCTGATTTAGAAAGTCTTCACTACCCCCTTCACTCATATGATGGAGGAAAGTTGTAGTTTGTTCATCGATATGTTTCTTAAGTATGGTTTGTCTGCCATCTCAATCCATTCATATGGTAGAGATTTCCCATTCTGTTCTGCTAATGGTAGACCCTTCCTCCTACACAAAGAGCTTTCTCCTAGAATCATAGAATAATAGAGTTGGAAGGGGCCATACAGAGCATCTAGTTCAACCCCCTACTCAATGTAGGATCAGCCTAAAGCAGTGGTCGGCAAACTCATTAGACAACAGAGCCAAATATCAACAGTACAACGATTGAGATTTCTTTAGAGAGCCAAATTTCTTAAACTTAAGGGGGGGGAGGTGTCAGGTGGGGGCTTAGTCCCGGCCGCTGGGAGGGTCTCTGCCCGGGAGGATGTCGGGGCTGAGACAGTCTCTTCCGCCTCAGACCAGTCCGAGGAGGAGTCAGAGCTCGACTCTCCCTCGGACGTTTGTGCAAAGAAAAGCCGTGAGGGCAGGAGCTGCTGGTGGGGGGGGGACGCCCCGGGGAGGAAAAGAGGCGCCCCAAAATTGAGTGCAGGCGGGCGGTGGCGCTGTTCTGCCTCACCTTAGTCCTTGGGAGGGGAGGTCCGGGGGGCCACCCTGGCCACGCGCACCTGGGGACCGGCCGAGGCGCGCGTTCCTCGGCTCGCTCTCTTCAGAGCCCCTTCCCAAGCCGGAGCTCGAATCAGGCGCCGCCGCCAGGTATCCCAACCCAGGACGCAGGGAGGCTGGATAAGCAGAGGGCGAGGGGTGTGTGGGAGAGTCGGGAGGCTTGGGCACTCCATCGCCTTCCCCACCTCCCGCTGGGCTGAGAGTCTCTTGAGGCCGCTGCTGGCCCTTCCTCCGCCGGACCGCGCTCAGGTCGAAGAAGCGGGAGAAGTCAGCGGCGAGGAGGTCGCTGGCCCGGCACTGGAGACCTCCCCGCTTCCTGCGTTGGGAATGGAACAGTCTGGCTGCGGGAGGCGCGAAGGGGGACGGGCCCATCCGGGTTCCTCCCGAGCGGGGCTGCTGGGGAGATCGGTGCCAAAACGTTGGCTGGGGCACCCTTGAAGTTGTTGCAGGGGTCGCCCGCATCTTGCTCTACCGGGACAGAAGGCGCCTTCTCCACCTTTTGGGGCGGGGAAGCAGTTTAAATTAAAAGTTTGCCGTTGGGGAGTCTTCCGCTGGGGAGAGAGACAGACCCGTTGGTGCCGCCCTGGATGAGATGCTGGTGAGTGAGGGGGAAGAGGCCAAAGAGCCACCTGTGGCTCGCGAGCCACGGTTTGCTGACCACTGGCCTAAAGCACTGGCCTAAAGCATCATCCAACTACTGCTTCAAGACTGCCAAAGAGGAAGAGCTCACCACCTCCCTAGCCAGCCAATTCCACTGCCGAACTACTCTTACTGTAAAAAGTTTCTTCCTAATGACCAGCTGGTACCTTTCCACCCGTAATTTATACCCATTATTGTGAGTCCTATCTAGGGCTGTGCATATTGGGTTTACCGACCCGAAAATAAACCCCAAAAAAGCATTTTGGCTTTTCCAAGGTTTATTTGGGGCCGAATATTGAAAATTGACAATAAAGTCTAAGCCAGATAGCCGATAGCTGAATCAGCCGAATAGGATTCAGCTTACTTGGCCTTTGGCTTTCCCAAGGTTTTTCTCTATGGAATTTTTTAAAAGAGCTCCTGTGGTGACATTTTGAGAGGTAGAGTTTTCAAATGTTCAGGGCAGCTGCAAGTGACTCTTCTTGCATGAATTCTGAAGTTTGGTAAAGTTTGGGTCAGGTCCAATTTTATGGGCCCCTGAAGGGGTCGCTCCCTTTCCCATAGAAAAGCATTGTCACAACTGCACACAATACTCTAGGTGCGGCCTGACCAATGCCGTGTACAGAAGAAGCATGTTCTGCTTGAGCAAGGTCCTGCTGTTAATGGAACAGAATCATAGGACCCATCTCAGTATTGGTCAAAATAGGGGTGATAGCCTGAAGATGCTTCACTGATACTGAGAATTTTGGGCAGTTCTAGGAGTATTTAAAAACTTCATTGTTGCCGGGATTGCTGATAGTCTACAGTATGGTATGATGGGTTGCTGAGTGAATGCCAAGCAAAGGTTAGGGCTGTCTGTCTTCCACTGGGACTACTGTGGTTACTAATTTGAAAACAAAAGCAAAAGAGCAGTGAATGCCAGCTTCTTTGAACTGTTTCTGCTGACCCCTGTGTTACTCTTACTAGTCCCTTTTGTGAAAAAAATTCACTTCTTGACAGCAGTTTTTTAATGAGACACATGTTTTACCTGTTGCGTAACTGTAGATCTCTGATATTTTATTGTATTTATTCATTTACATTATTTATAGGCCACCTCTCACTGGAATTCAGAGCATATTAACCAGAGTGAGTGAATACAATCAACAAGATAGGACATTCAATAAATAATTAAATAGGATATGGTTTGTATGTCTAAAAATAGAACTGAACCATAGCATAAGCGTTAACATGAAACATTAAATGATGCAAAATTACACAACAGGTCCAACCCACAGCAAAGTATACACAATAGTACAGACTTTAGTCCCCAATAATTTATCCAAGTAATTTTGTGAAGCCTTTTGTACAGTGCTACCCTATTGTTTGTGTGGAAAAGCCCTCTTGAATAATTCAGTTTTGCATAGTTTGCAAAAAGCCAGGAGAACGGGAGCCTTCTTGACCTCCTCAGGCAGACCATTCCACAAGGTGGAGGCCACAATGGAGAAGGCATATGTACGGGCAATTGCTGATTTTGCCCATTTGTAGGTTGGCACCTGCAGAAGGCTTTTCTCTAATAAGTGGAGCTGTCAGGGCGGAGCATAGGAGGAGAGACGATCTTGCAGATATGAGGGTCTAAGGTCATGAAGGGCTTTGTATGTGATAGTCAATACCTTAAATTGAGCCCGATAATTGATGGGCAACCAGTGGCGTGACTGTAGAATGGGAGTAATACGTATGATCCATCTAGCTTCTGGTAATAGCTGAGCTGTGGCATTCTGCACCAACTGAAGTTTTGGAATTGATTTTGAGGGAGACCAATGTATAGTGCATCACAGTAGTCTAATCTCGATGTCACGGTGGCACGGATCCAGGATCCAAGATTCGGGGCATCTTTTCCTCGGTTCATACTCCACATGCACTACTACAGGGCTCTCCTAGGAAAAATAGTATATCGAATACAAAATATGTTTCTTTGTGCTCTTGGTGCAATTTCACATATGGTTTCTAGTCAGGAAAATGGTGTCCCCCTCAGAAGCCAATCTATGATCATCTGTGTTTGGCTTAAGAGAGGGTGAATTCCTGCCTGCTCAGGTGTCCTTTGACTACCGTGAGGAGTAGCAGCTCAAGGAATGCTTTCTGGGTTTCTTAGTTTGAGAGCTTTAGTGTCTTTTGATTTTTTTAGTGTCTTTTAAGGATTCATTTTCTTTCTTTTGATTGTAATTTTAGTTAGCCACTACCCTGTTTTTATTAAATTTCTTTCAAGTTTTTTTTTTAAACAATTTGGTTTTCCCAAAATGCCATTCTTGTAAAATGTTCTGGACTTGTGATGGGGAAAATATCCTGCCACAGGTAGGCACAGTCATTGCCTAATTTCCATGTGAAAAGACCAGTGCCTAACATTTAGTACACAGGCATGTCAAGTCCTCCAAGATATCCTTGTGGGAAAGAGCCTTGGAGAAATATGTGGCTCTTAGTGGCTCTTGATATTTGACTAACCCAAGGCACCTCAGTCTGTTAGTTCACAGTATATTTGCTCAGTATCAACAACTAGGGTGGATGGATGCCATTCCAACCTCAGGATCTATTCATGATGCACTGGACGTGCATTGAAGAGTGCAGAGTGGCATTTCCCAGGAGGACTGTTCACCAGTCTCCTGTATGTATGTCTGGACAGAAATAATGTATGGTTCTACAGATGATCATTTGATCAGTTTTAAATAAGTAACTAGTCATTCTTCTCTAATCAGCTGTCCTTCCCCATTGCATTCATTTCCCTTGATTTTACTTTGAATTGAAAAGGTAGAGTTCTGTACATTTGAACACAAATCATCCCTCAAGAAGAGGTGTGTGTGTTTGTATATGTACAAAAGCTAGTTCATTGGCTAGACCACTAAAAAGTGCCCAGAAAAGTCCCTGCGCAAATATAGAACTTTTATTTGTCAAGGTACAGGTAAAAAATCTTTATAATGGAGAGTTAGTGCACCGTTTTGAATGTGAATTAGGTGTAAAGGCCAAGCAATAAACATGTTGCAGCTGTAGTGCATCAAACTAGAATCACAAGGAATATGATTGTGTGCATTGTTGGTTCAGTCAATTAAAGCCTATCAAATGTTTTTTTTTCTTATTAGAACTTTGATTTCTGAACATCCAAACCACGTCGGTATGAATTTAAATTTGTATGGTATAAAAATGCTTTCAAGATTGTTGACCTAGGTTTTTTTTGCCTTTCATTGCAGGTATTTTTTGATAGACTTTGTTTCCCCACCAGCAGCTGTTTCAGATGTGTTGGAGCATTTAGGACGTGACATTGATATAATCAGGTCTTCTGTTTTGAAACATCAAGTGATAAAGACCGAAGAATGTATGGGTATAATCCCAGTCAACTATGAAGATAACCTGATTACAAAGCAGAAATAAAGAGCTGAAAACCATGGAGACTGTTCTTCCATGTGTCCAGTTGTAAGCACATACACCACATGCAAAGTCAATATATAATTGTGGTTTGGTATGCTATTTCAGCATAATAGAGCTGTTGGCTATTCTGTTGTAAATCGAGCAATCTGTTCTTATTTGATACCTAGTGTGAAAATTGATTGAAAAGGGAGGGGGGAATGTATTTGAAATGTACCCTGCTGTTTGAAAGATTAACAGTACAATACTAAATAGAGTTGCACCTTTCTAAGCCGATTGATTTCAACTGACTTAGAAAGGTATAACTATGTTTGCAATCTTATAGATATTCAGAACTAAGCCCGGTTGAACAACATGGGCCTTGATTCCAAGGCAACATGTAAGAAGACTAGGCTGCAAAACTTCCCATTTCAAGACCTTTCCGACTTTGAATTTATAGCAGTAAAAACTCTTCTGTAGTGTAAATACCATATAGTGGCATATTGAAATTTGTTTTAAAAGACAATAAAGTTACAAAAAAATCACAAAGTTGAGCATAAAGACATGTAAGGAACAAGAAATGTTAGGATCGCATTTCTGAGTTCTGTTCCTTGGCTAATACAGAGATTTTGTTTCAATACACATAAATGGGATTTTAGGTGCTAGTTTATGGTACTCATGGAATTGTATGGATAAACATGCATTATGTTTCCTTCAGCTTTTTTAAAAGCAAAGTGAGGTGGTTTACCTGGAGGAACATGTTAGGCCAGGTGTTAACTTCTGTGAGCTTCCCCTAATTGGTTGTTACAGTGGGGAAAGCAGCAGGTAGGCTTAATAGCGCTAACAAATAACATTCTCTCCCACCCCCAGTATCCTTTGTGTATTGACTGATTGAAGGCTTGGCTGTTTTTGTATTTAATTTCTTTCCTTTTTCAAGTCCTTAGTAAGATTTCCATCATTATTCCCTTTTTAAGCCAGAAAAGAATTCTTGACTGAGTTTGCATTGCACTTGATCATTCTTCAGTTCTTTACTCTGTGTTCTGGAACCAACTCTTGAGAAGAAAAGAAAGGGTGAATAAATGTACATTTGAATAAATGTAATGTGTCTGCTTTTATTATTGGGCTACATATATTGGACAGTTTAGCCCTCTGATTTTTTTTGTGTTCATATATTATAGTTGTTCTTACACAGGGGCTTCTACTGGTCTCCCATCTCATTCATTGGGTTGTAATGGCTAGAATATTGGACTAGGACTGTGTAAAATGGGGTTCAAATCCCCACTCTGCCTTGCTGCGTGCTTGGGCCAGACACACAGGATTGTTGTGAAAATAACATAAGGGAAGGTCCTTGAGTGCCTTCAAGAAAGGAAGGGATCAAAATACCCTTGATAGGCTAGGGAACTGATCTGGTCAACACCCATACTGTAGTATCAGCTGTTCCCAGAAGATTCACCAGATCTTTGTAGCTCCTAAAGCTTAAGAGCATACTTAATTTAGAAGTACAAGTATAGTCCTAATGTACATCTTCCAGTACAACTTGGGAGTGAGAGTAGGGCCACGTGCAGAGACAAAAGGGCCCAGGGAGGCAAGGGTTGCAGAGAGGGAAATGTGTATATGCTAGAAGCCTCCGAGCCAAGATGAGAGAGTTGCAGTGCTTGGTGCTAAATGACAATTTAGATATAGTGGGTGTCTGAGAAAGGTGGTGGAATCGGAAAATCTATGGGGTACAGTCATCCCTGGGTACCAGCTCTGTAGGCAGGACAGGGAGGGGTGTGTTGGGGGAGGTGTTACATTGTATAGCTAGGTGCCTTGGTGGCCATCGTGAAAGCAGAAGGGTGGGATAAACATTTTGTAAAATAAATAAATACATCAAAGAGGACATAGAATTAAATAAGTTTGAAAACATTAGAATGAACACCCTGACAGTGTGCTAAAAGTTACTTAAGAGTGGCAGTGTACTGTTACCTATCTGATCAAACCTTTGAGGTGGATCTTGAGATGGAGAAGGAAACAAGGGAGGTGACTAAAGCAGATAATGTCATTAAACTGAGTGACTTCAAGTACCCTCACATTGACTGGTTGGGTCATGCTGTAGAAATGAGATTCCTGGACATCATAAATGATTGTGCATTAGAATGGTTGGTCCACAGAGCCAACCAGAGGGATAGTGATCTTGGACTTGGTTCAAGACCTGGTGAAAGATGTTGATGTTGTTGCACCGGTTGGGAACAGTGACCACAATGCTATTAAGTTCGGCATTCACATCAATGCAAAATTACCTCTAAAGTCAAACAGAGAAACATTTGATTTAAAAAGAGGGAACTTTACAAAAATAAGAGGAAGAGTTGAAAGGAAGCTGAAAGAGAAATACAAGTGAAATCCCTAGAGGATGCTTGGAAATTATATAAAACCACATTAATTAGAGCTCAGATAAAATGTATTCCCCAGGTAAGGAAGGATACTGCCAAGTCTAAAAGAATGCCTGCATAGTTAACAACACAAGTCAAGGAAGCCATAAAAAGCAAAAAGGCTTCTTTTGAAAAGTGAAAGGTCTGCCACAATGAAAGTGAATAGAATGGAGCACAGGGTCTGGTAAGTTAATAATTAGGCATTTAAAAAAGAATTTGAGGAATGGTTTGCTAAAATCATCAAGACAAACACTAACATTTCTTTAAATATATCTGGAGCAGGAAACTAGTCAGAGAAGCAGTTGTGCCTTTAGATGACCAAGGAATATGAGGACTGCTAAAGGATGTGGAGATGGCAGAGAAGCTCAATTAATTCTTTGTACATGTGTTCACTGTGGAAAGTGTGGGGCATATCCCCACACTAGAGACACTATTTTTAGGAACAAAGTCTGAAGAACTGAGTCAAATTGAGATGACAAGATATGAAGATCTAAATGGGGAAATTAAAAACCAGTAAGTCTCCAGGTCCTGATGATATACAACCAACGGTACTTACAGAACTCAAGTGAGATATTATTGATCTACTAACTAGTATATCAGTCTCAGCACTAAAATCAGCCACTGTACCAGAATACTGGAGAATATCAGTGTTACAATTATTTTTAAAAAGGGGTCCAAGACCAGGAAATTACAGGACAGTTAGCTTTTGTCTGTCCCAGGCAAATTAGTAGAATCTGTAACTATGTACTTCTACTTTCAAAAGGCTTTTGACAAGGTACCTCACTAAAGACTCCTGAGTAAGCTTAGCAGCCATGTGATAAAAGGACATGTCGTTTTATGGATTAAAAATGGTTTAAGCAGCAGGAAGCAAACAGTAGGAATAAAAAGGACAGTTCTCAAAATGAAGGGAAGTAAGCAGTGGGGTCCCACAAGGATTGGTATTGGGGCCAGTGCTATATATTTTGGTTATAAATGATCTGGAACAGGTGAGCAGTATAGTGGCCAAGTTTGCAGATGACAGAAAATTATTCATGATAGTGAAAACCGAGGGAGACTGAAGAGCTCTAGAAGGGCCTCTCCAAATAGGGTGACTGGGAAACAATGTGGCAAATGAAGTTCAATGTAGGTACACGTATATCATGCTTACTGGAACACCCCCCCCAACTTTATATGTATGCTAATGGGGTCTAAACTTGCTGAGACTGAGAGGGAATGAGCTCAATGAAAATGTCAACTCAGTGTGCCACAGCAGTGAAAAATGCAGCCTCTAGGCTGGGGTCTATTAAGAAAGGGATTGAAAACAAAATGGCCAATTTTATAATGCCCTGTATAGGTCTATGGTGCAGCCTCATTTGGAATACTATGCGCGGTTCTGGTCACCATATCTCAAAAGGACATTGCAGAGTTGAAATAAGTAAAGAATTTGTTTATTTGTTTGTTTGTTTTGTATCCTGTCTTTCTCCCCAGTGGGGACCCAAAGGGGCTTACATTGTTCTCTTCTCCTTCGTTTTATCCTCACAACAGCGCTGTGAGATAGGTTAGGCTGAGAGTGTGTGACATAGGAAAGATACTCCAACATTTTGGTTGCCAGCAAGCTTCCATGGCAGAATGGGGATTTAAATCTGGGTTTCCCAGATCCTAGACTGACACTTTAATCACTACACCATGCTGGCTCTCACCAGCGTGAAGAAGAGGGCAACCAAAATGTTGGAGTATTTTTCCTTTGAGGAAAGTCTGAAGTGTCTGGGACAACTGGGTGGGGGGGGCATGATAGAGGTTTATAAAACTATGCATGGGATGGAGAGTGGACAGATAACTTTTCTCCCTCTCCCCGAATGCTAGAACATTCATCCAGTGAAGTAGATGAGCAGTAGATTCAGGTCAGATAAAAAAGGAATACTTTTTTCAACAAGTGCTTAAAAGTAGAATTCGCTGCAAGAAGTCGTAGTGATGGTCACAGGTGTAGATGGCTTTAAAGGGGGCTTAGACATTCATGAAGGGTAGGTCTCTCAGTGGCTAATAGCCTTGGTGACTAAAGGGAAATTCCACATTCAGAGGCAGTACCCCTCTGAATATCAGTGCCAGGAAGCAACATCAGTGGGCCTCAGCCTCATTCTTTTGTATGTTTTGTTCTAAGAGAAATTAATAATATCCATGTGCTATTGATCACAATGGGTAGCCGAGTTAGTCTGTCAATAGCAGTAGAAAAGAGCAAGAGTCCAGTAGCACCTTAAAAACTAGCAAAATTTCTGGTAGGGTATGAGTTTTCTGAAGAAGTGAGCTGTGGCTCATGAAACCTATTACCCTGCCAGAAATTTCATGTGCTATTGATTTAAATAAGAACAGGAATGTTGTGAAAATGCCACCCTTAAGGTGAAAGCAGGCCATCAGGCCAAAAAAAGCTTGAACAGAAACAAAAGACATTGCTGTCTACTGTGTGTTTTCCAGTGACAAGAGGCAAGAGAGAGCCACAAATTTCAAAATACTAAGCAGACATTTTGACCACTCAACCTATGAGCTGCCAAAATGATCTAATACGAATACTAATGTACTTATGCCTTTCTTCCAAATCAGAAATGTGTGTGTAAACAGTTCACACTAATACTGATTCATTTCTTCTCCTTTTTATGCCCGATTCACACTTTCTTTTTTTGGTTACAAGTATAAATTAACTGAGTCTTCTCCCCAAGCCAGTAATTAACTATTTTAAGCTGCTAGCATGTAACAGCTTTAAAGCCCCCTTATAACCTGAACTCTGTTTGGAGTGTACATTACCTTCTTCCAAAAGGCTCGCACAGTCCTGGGTGATTGTGATGTTGCTGTTTTTTTAAATCAAGCTGAGCAAAGGACAGCTATATGTGCAAGCTCACAAAACGTTTTTCATCCTGAGTGAGCCATACAAGAACCACAAGAAGCACATGAAACATAATTATCCAGTAATAAACCCTTTACAATAACAAAGACAACTAATGTAAAAATAGTTATTGGGTTTTTCTTTTATCATGGGCATTATTAATGACTAAAATGTCAGATATTTAAAGTGCTACCACTTAAATATATAAAATGATAAGAGCTTGTGAGATTTTCCAGGGGAGAACTTTGAGGGGAGGACAGAGATTGAAATGATGTGGCCAGGCAGGATCTAGTTTGTTGGCCTCTCATTCCATACCACCTCTGACCCCTTTTCTCACACAGTGCTTCAGAGTCAGCAAGGAAAAAGCCTATTTGGAAACCATAGAAGAATGGGTGAAAGACAGTGAGGGGAAGAACTGGGATGGCAAAGTACTGCCATATTTGGAATATTTGGGAACTGGTGGAGATGCTGAGAGAAGAGTAGAGTGGGAACGGAGCCTTGTTTACTCACCGAGAGGGTTCCTTCTGCTCTGAGGCACCTTGCAGCTTGGGTTATTCCCATCCATTGCTAGGGGAGGCAGGACTAACTTTCCACTCATGAGCTAATAGAGACAGGAGTAATGTAATGGAGATAACAAGAACAGTAGAAAAAAATAAGGTCATGTAACTGAGCTGTAACTGCACCATTAACATGTACATTTGAAGAACACAAACAAGGAAGATAAAAAAGGAGATGAAAGTAGCCTTTACGTCCTTTTTGCTTTACATTAACGCGTCCAATTGCATTGATGGACTAGATGAATGTAATACACCCCCTGTTCCCATTGATGAAGCCACCCTGGTTGTATATGATGATTTTCTTTGGGTGGGCATGACGCAAGAGCTGGCGGATTGTGCCAACGTCCAGGAATGACCACCAGAACCACTAGAGCTTATAGAAATGCAGTTGTTTATTTACAGAGCTATATACACACTCTTTCCACCTTAACTGCCGACACAGACTCACAGAGTCTTGCACTTATATACAATGCCACCACCAGGCATCAATTAGCAGTACATGCTTAGTCACTATCCAGGTGCAACACCACACGTCAGCCTCTGGCCTCAACTGGATCTGGCCAGTATAATCAGGCCTCCTAGGGGCATCCTGGCCATTGCATCAGCCTATGGTTGACAGTTAGATCCCTTCCATCTAAGTCTGCCTGTCACAGCTAATACGACAGCCTTGCATATTCCAACACTCCTTCTCAAGTATGTCATATTAGTTTGGACAGTTGCAAGAATCTGTTATGATCCACCACCTTGGTAAACAGATCTGCTATATTAGTTTCACCTGCACACTTTATTACAGTTATCCGACCAATCGTTACTGCAGCTGACACATTTTGGTACCTTATTTTAACATGTTTGCTCTTGCCTCTAATAGATTGCTCGTTGGCAAGAGTCTTTGCTGCTTCATTGTCAGAAAACACATTCACTGGCAGAGATACCTGTACATCCAATTCATTTAACAAGAACACAAACCATTCTACTTGTCCCACACACTCGCTAATGGCGCTATACTCCACTTCACATGAGCTAGTAGCCATGAATGATTGTTTTTGGGACTTCCAGTGAATTGGTGCCTTTCCTAGATACAAAATATACCCACTGGTAGACCTTGAATCTTTCTCGTCTGCCCAGGAAGCATCCGCATAAGCTGTCAAGCTTCCCTCCTCTGCTCTTAAGTGCAACTGCTTATCCACGGTGCCCTTCAAGTACCTAAGAACCTGCTTAGCAGCCTTCCAGTCTCTTTGCTTTGGAGACATATTTTGCTTAGTGAGACAGTGTACAGCTTGATAGATATCAGGTCTTGTCCAGCAAGCTAGATAGAGAAGGCTACCGACTAGAGATTGATACAGTTCTCTGTCATACTCTTCTTGCCCTTCTGTCTCATCTTTCCCATACCCTGTGACCATTGGGTATTCCACAGCATTTGCATTTGCCAAATTAAACCTTTCCAGCAATTGCTGTATTTTGCTTGATTGAGATAAGGAATAAAACCCTTCCTTGTCTCTAGTCACTTGCACCCCCAAATAACTTTGAATGGGTCCCAAACATTTCAGTTTGAACTTGGTACTCAACTCCTTCTGAAACTGTATCTGTTCTTGTGTTGTATTAGTTATCATACAAACATCATCTACAAACACAATCAAATAAGACACACTTTGCCCCGTGCTTCTTGAATACAGACAGGAGTCAGCCACACTTTGTTTAAATCCCAATTGCTTTATGGCTTTGTCAAAGCAATTATACCATTCCCTTGCTGACTGATGGAGACCATAAAGAGCTTTGTTAAGACATAACACCTGGGCTCCCTTTGTCAGTTTAAACCCGGGAATTTGCTCCATGAAAATTGTTTCTTTCAGGGGAGCATTGAGGTATGCCGTTTTGATATCATAGTGCCATACCTCTAACTTCTTTAACCCTGCAACTGCCAGAACAGACCGTACTGATTCAGCCCGAATCGTGGGGCTAAAGACTTCGTCATAGCTCAGGTATTTTCTTTGGCTATATCCCTTGCAAACTAGCCTGGCTTTTCTCTGCACAGCACCATTTGCAAGCCTCTTTACCTTGAAAATCCACCTGCAGCCTATTACCGGTTGCCCACTTGGCAGTGATGTGGGAGTGAACACCTTATGCTCCTTCAGAGCTTGCATTTCTAAATGCATCGCCTCAAGCCATAAATCTCTCTCCTTCTCTCCCAGAGAAAGCATTTCTTGATAATTAGCCGGTTCATGCACTGACACATAATTCACACAGTCACAGTACCCAAACCTTATAGGAGCTTTTCCTTTTGTAACTCTGTCAGAGCATCTGACCACCATTTCCCCCGCCTCCCCTCCTTCTGAATCCTCAGAGCTCGCAGCTTCCCTGCTGGGAGTTCTCTGCAGGGAAATGTTTATCTCTTGGGTTTCTGCCTGCTCACTTAAAGGCAACTGCACTATCTCCGGCTCCTTTTCCTCCCCATGCAGCCTTGGCCAGTTAAAAGATTCACCAAATGTAGCAGACCTGCTGAAGGTAATCTTATTCTGGGTATCTGCAAACCTGTAAGATTTGGCTGCATTCTGATAACCTAGGAAAAGTAATGGCTTGGACTTTTTACCTCCCTTTCTCCTTTGATCAAAGGAACATTTACCCATGCCTTTGTCCCAAACACTCTCAGATGTTTCAAAGAGGGATTCTTCCCTTATAATACCTTATAGGTAATGTCATTGATGCTTGATGTCCACAACCTGTTGATTAAGTAATTTGATACCTTTGTAGCCTCACCCTAAAATCTAGGTTTGAGCTGTGAGTCTTCCAGCAGAGCTTGCATCATTGTTTGCAAATATTGATTCCTGCGCTCTGCGACTCCATTTTCCTGTGGGACCCCGGGGTTAGCTAGTCTCTGCTCTATGAAGGGAAAGCACCCCGAAAGTGCCTTGGGGAAAGCACTCACGGTGCTTTGAGGGAAGACGCATACAGTGTCTTGAGTTCCAGAGATCAATCTGAATTGCCCCAGTGATCTCTCAGTTTTATTAAGGAATATTACAATGGAATAGCAAAGGTCAGTCAGTGATTACACAATGGAACTAAAACAAGGCATACCAAGATTAATGATTAATGAGGTCAAGGCATAGCAAAGACAATGCACATTCCTCTTGTAGCCAGCATCCTTTAGAGCAAACATCTGGCTGTCTAGTACCTTACAATGAGTGGATTAAAAGAAGCTAATCCCTTTAAGGCTGCTACACTGAGGTAATTAGGTCACTAGACAGTCAGTAGACTTTGGCCAGGAGCATTTCCATAGACCTAGGATTTGTTATGACCAATATTTCAATATGGCAAGAATCAGGGTTCTGTGGAACCAATATTAAAATGGCTAGGGTATGCCCAGTGGCCAATTAACTTGATTTCATAAATCTCTACAGCTCTATCCCCTTACTTTCCAACCACTGAGTCAGGGAATGTGATAAGAATTCTCCACCCCTATCACACTGTATCTTTTTTACTTCAAGGTTTAACTGCCTCTCAACTCTGGCTAGCCAATATTTGATTGTTTGACAAGCCTCACTCTTTTGCTTCAAGAGATAAATCCAGCCAAAACGCTTCCTGTCATCCACATACATAAAGCATATTTGTTTTTGGAGACACTGTCAGGATAGGGGCCACTCAGATCCATGTGAATGATCTCTAGGGGTTGGCTACTAACCCTGCTGCTGGCTTTTGCCACTGGACCCCTCCTACTTTTGACTTATTTGCAAACCGTGCAGTCCAAGAAGGAATTGCACTTATTCAGCTTTAGGTCACCCCCTAAAGCCTCTAGGGTTTTCTTTAGAGTAGAGAAGGCGGCATGACCAAATTTTTTTTGAGGAAAAGATATGGTGGGTTATATTAAAAGGAGGTGCAACAATTTGTATAAATAGTTTCTGTAGAAATGCTGTTTTCACTGGCATTGCATGCAGATATTGCTTTGGCTGCAGAAGATAACCTTTCATTGCTGTAGCTGCAGGTGGTTCAATATTTAAAGTTAAGAGTTTTACCTGCCCTCTCCAGTGTTCATTGCCAGAATGTAAGGTAACAAAATAATGAGCATCACTAATGAAAATTTAATCAGAAGAAAATTGCTGTCTGGAGCTGCAATACTCCTCTGTTAAGGTCAATTGACTTCAATAGGAGTAGGATTGCATCTGTACTACATAAGTCAAAAGAAGACATCTATCAATAATTTAAGGCCTCATATGTAAAGGAAGCGAGCATCCACTAGAATATTAAAAGTGTCACGGAGCTGAAAGACATCAAAAGGATCTCTAGTTCAACAGAAATACACAACAACCTTCCATTTCCCCAGAGTTCAACCCAGAGAATGAAAAGAAATGTGTCTGAGTATTACGCTTGATACTAAGCCACAAACTATGCAAACTTTAATGGTCCAAACCCAGGATTTATGTGACATTTAATTTCAGATCTCTTGTAGATAACTGTGTGGGTTCCTATTCCTGATAAGTAAACACAAAGGAGTGCATATTTACAGAGTGTGTCTATAGTAAATAGATCTACTTTTCCCTACATAGACGCCTAGCTACTAGCAGCTGGTTATATGCTGAGTGCTGAAGTGTTGACAGCTCACCCATAATCTTTTAGAATCAATAGGCCTGAACGTCAGCAGACATTAGTCCCATTGGGAACAATCAAACGGACTGAAATAATCTGAACTGGTCTAACCTCCACTCACTCGCCTGTGGTCCTTGCCTCACATTTCATTGCCACCATTTCATTGACATCTGACGCAGTCAGTGTTTGGAATCCAGCGCTTTAATGGGCCTCATAATTTCTACACCTTTCATTTTCCCTCATGCTTGCCTCTGAATGATATTCAAAACAGGGCCTTTTTTTATTTTATCAAGACCCATAATACAAGAGGTAGCTTATACTTTCTGGGGTGCGCTATAGACCAACTTTCAACCTGTCCTTCTGTACCTCTTGACAGATACATCCCTACGGGGGTTGAGGGGGTTGTGAGGGTCGTACTGTCAATAGAGTTTTAAAAAATGCAATATTCTGACCGCATCAATCTCTGCAATTTGGCTGCAAAACACTTGGCTTCTGCTGCTTCTGAAGGGAAAAAAAAACTCTGGGATTAGTACGTGCAACATTATTTCATCATGCTTACTATCCTTGACACTTGTACAGCCAAACTTGACAGATTCTTATACTGGAGTAGCTGGGCCACATAGAAGTAGAAACTGAAATTATTGTATATGTGCGGGGAGGAGGAGATGACAGTATAAATAAACAATTTCTATGAACACAAATTGCTGGTGGTTCTACATTCACAAGGAGATGAATGGGAGCCGTAACATATTACATGTTTTCAATCTGGCCATCTTGCATTGCGCACAAAATAACATTTAATAAATTACATTTTAACAGCTTTCTAATGAGCACTGAAACAATGGTTCATAAAACGGCAATTTCGACTTTGAGCATTGTTTATTTGTCTGCCCCCTGTACTGCACCTCCTGTCCCAGAATCAGGGTAGTATTCTTCACCACTATTTAGAAACAGCAGCCTTGTGTTGGTTCCTGTAGGTTATCCGGGCTGTGTGACCGTGGTCTTGGTATTTTCTTTCCTGACGTTTTGCCAGCAGCTGTGGCAGGCATCTTCAGAGGAGTAACTGTCCTTCAGTGTTACTCCTCTGAAGATGCCTGCCACAGCTGCTGGCGAAACAACAGGAAAGAAAATACCGAGACCACGCTCACACAGCCCGGATAACCTACAGGAACCAATGAACTCTGACCGTGAAAGCCTTCGACAATATTTTGAGCAGCCTTGTGGCTTGGTGAATATGTCCCAAGTGAGTATCTCTTCAGAAAAGAATGCCCATAGACCTTAGGCAGCTATGCACTTGCCATTTCACATAGCCTCCTACATCAGGCACACAGTATCAGATATTTAATAGCACATTTTAGAATACTGCATTCTGAAGGACACATTCCTTCATGATTTTTTAAAATCTTCAGCTGACACTATTTTCTTGCAACCTCAAATTTCTTTTCTTTTCTTTTCTTTTTTTGGAAAGGGAATGTTAGCCTTTATTTGTCTATTTTGATACAACTTTCCCCAAGAACCTTCTATTCAAGCTTGCGGTCTCCCATTGATTCTTACATAGTTATCTCTGATCTTCACCATTTATTCTTCAAGAAGGCTTTTCTTTTTCCTGTCCTATGGGGCAAGTGAAATGTCAGCTCTAAGGTACAATCCACCTGTTTAAGGATGTTCGAGGACAAGATGGTGCTTTGACCCAATATAAAGTTTTAACCTAAAGTTTCTCATTTCCATTTTTCTCAAAATGTAAATTTAATCATTATCCTTCCAGATCTGGAAGACTCCAGGAAATGTGATCTCTACACACTGGATATTAGTAGGGCTTTTGCCATCTATCTACACAGGACTCAAAGATACTCTCAGCAAGAGTGAGCATGTCCCTTCACAGAGACATTCTTGTTGGGTTGTTGATAATATTGTTCTATGCTAGCAACTAGTGCCCATAAATATCAAAAGGCACTTAGCTCAAGATAAGGCCTCTGGGCATTTCTGGGCTGTATTCCTGCCAGTTAATTAAGCACTTGGAAGAAATGCAGTTGGAATATTTGTTTTCAAGCACTATTTTATAGCAACTGTCTCCAGGTATGTCCATTTACTAGTGTTCCATGGGACTACAAAGATTATGTGCCTATATCTGATGGTTTTCTAGTCATTAACTTTGTGGTCACACAATACATCCCTCTTCCACACTGCTGGTGTCCCTTCTTTTTTAAAACCACCACTTTTGCAGGTGGGCAGAAGGAACTGAGTGGACAAAGTGCTTTCCCCCATCTCTCAAAGCTTGCAAATCTCTGTCCAGGATGGGGGAGACAGATGTACCAGTTCCCTGCTTACAGCTCTAGAACAGGGTTTTTGCTAACAATTTACCTGGTCACTATTAGCAAACAGAAATTTCTTCCAGTCAACCACTGGGCCACTTATAACCCCCAAATCAGCACATTCCCGTCATTCCAGCCTTTTTTTTTTTTAAGGGATATCTTCAAAAAGAGTCACAAGGCTGGCTGCAATAGAAGTTCTACAGACAATTTCTGCAGGTACAGAACCCCATTTATGTGAACTGTTCAAAGAACATCAGTTACAGATGCACAACTTCTCTCTCTAGCAAGTAGGGACTGAATAGTCAACTAACAATGGGCCAGTGAATCATGTTATGGATCCCTGTGTTTCTCTGAATCCTATTTTGCATTCTGTATACACCCAGCCCTCTTGGACCACTTTAGTACTCCTTCAGATACTTCCTTTCTACCACGTGGGGGATTCTGAAGCTTTATCAGACAAACCACCCTATCAGTACTTCACCACGTGAATGTGTGCCAGTGTATTCGTGTGAAACAAGGGCAGGGTCATAGAATCATAGAATCATGGAAGGGACCACCAGGATCATTTAGTTCAGCCCCCTGCACAATGCAGAAAATTCACAACTACCTCCCCCACACACCCCCAGTGACCAGAAGATGGCCAAGATGCCTTCCCTCTCATCATCTGCCTAAGGTCACAGAATCAGCATTGCTGACAGATGGCCATCTAACCTCTTCTTAAAAACCTCCATGGAAGGAGAGCTTACCACCTCCTGAGGAAGCCTGTTCCACTGAGGAACCACTCTAACTGTTAGAAAATTCTTCCTAATGTCTGGACGGAAACTCTTTTGATTTAATCTCCACCCGTTGGTTCTGGTCTGACCTTGGGCAACAGAAAACAACTCAGCACCATCCTCTATGTGACAGCCCTTCTGTGAGAGATCCCCCTCTCTGAGTTTGCTTCTCCAAATCAGTTGCTCAGACGTTGATACAGAAACAATAGATTTATTGAAGCCTTCAGGAGATGAGACAGGCACAGGTAGAAAGTTGCAAGTGAGGGGCTATATGGGTTTACAGAATATATTGACTCCAGGGCACTGGGGCACTGGGGTTCACACTTATTGTTATGGGAAGTTACAAGCTTGGCATAATACAAAACATCAGACGGATCCCAGGAAGTCTGGTGCGGCTATCACACTTCCAAGGCCGCACCGGCCTGAGGGAGTACTGGCAGGAAAACAGCGGGGGGGAAGATACATGGGCCATCAGGCCTGGCGCCTGAGACCAGAAGGTGTGAACTGCTTTTACGAGTTCACTGATAATACCGCAGGTGATGGAAAGCAGAGACACAAAGACAGAGACCCTCACATTCTGCCCCCCTTAAGGCCCCCCTCCGGGAGGACGAGGCTTATCGGGATAAGCGAGGTGGAATTCTCGGACCAAGCGAGGAGCTGCCATGTGGGGTGCGGCCACCCATTCGTCATGAGCGGAGCCAAGGTTTTTCCAGCGAACAAAGTAAAACAGTTTCCCTTTCTTCCATTTGGAATCTAAAACCTTGGATATTTCCAAATGGGTATCCCCTCCTACTACGGTAGGAATCTCATGAGCGGGAGGGGGGTGGAACTGGGGAGCTGCTACATAAGGTTTGAGGAGGCTTATATGGAAGACTGGATGAACCCCCTTGAGTGTCTTAGGGAGACTCAGTTCCACGGTAACCTCGTTGATTACTCTGGTAATGGGGAAAGGTCCTACATAACGGTCGCTCAGTTTTTTGCAGGGGCGAAGAGAGCGGAGGTTTTTGGTGGACAGATAGACTTGCTCCCCCACCTTGAGTTCCCATCCCGGAGACCGGTGTTTGTCCGCTTGTTCCTTGTACTTGCTTTTTGCCCTTTCCAGATTTTTGAGCAACCATGGCCAGGTGGATTTAACCACCTGAATCCACTCCTGAAGATCAGGGGTAGACTGGAGCTCTGGCGAGACGGGGGCAGAACCGAAAGGGCCAAAATCCGTCCCGTATATAACTTGGAAGGGACTAAAGCCGGTAGAGGAATGAGGCGCATTGTTGTACGCATATTCGGCAAATGGCAGCAGGTCAACCCAGTCATCCTGGTGGAAATTTACATAGCAGCGCAAATAACATTCTACTACCGCATTTACTCGTTCTGTTTGACCATCCGTTTGGGGGTGATAGGCGGAAGAAAGGCCCTGTTCCTCCACTCCCATTAACTTTAGGAAAGCCCGCCAGAATTTGGCAACAAACTGGACCCCCCGGTCGGAGAGGACCTTCCTCGGGATCGAGTGTAGCCTGAGGACGTGCGTGATGAACAGTTTAGCTAAGCCCTGGGCTGAAGGAAGACCTGCACATGGAACGAAATGAACCTGTTTGGAAAAGAGGTCTGTGATAACCCAGAGAACCGTTTTCCCCCGACTTGGAGGTAGGTCGGTGATAAAATCCATGGCGATGACTTCCCAGGGACGGGAGGGGTTCTCAAGCGGTTTGAGAAGCCCCGGGGGTTTTCCCATCCGTTTCTTGGCTGTGGCGCAGGTGGGGCAGCTGCGCACATACAACTCCACATCAGATCTCATACCGGGCCACCAGAATTGCCTTCGAACCAGGTGAAGCGTTTTTACGAAACCAAAATGACCTGCTAGCCTGGCCCCATGTACAGGTCCCAATACTTCTTTGCGAAGGGAAGATGGGACATATAGTTTCCCCCCTTGCACCCACCAAGTGTTGGTTCGTTCCAAGCCAGGGGGGAGGAGATTGTGCTCCTCCTCCTGCAAGGAGGCGTCCCGGAGTCGCTGTTGGAACACTTCCGGGATACCTTTGAGCGTAGGGGGGGTCTCCGGTTGGCGGGCTTGGGATCGGGTGGTGACGGCTAAGCCAGGGACTTCCCCTCGCTGTTCGGGAGTGAACAGGGAGTCGACGGGGCGATCGAAATCGTTGCGATACTGGGGAAGTCGTGACAAAGCATCAGCTAGGGCATTTTCTTTGCCAGGGACATGTTTGAGGGTGAACCGGAATTTTGCAAAAAATTGGGCCCACCGAATTTGTTTGGCATTGAGTTTTCTAGCTCCCTTGAGAGCCTCAAGATTCTTGTGATCTGTGCACACTTCGAACGGCAGCTCGGCCCCCTCCAAGAAGTGTCTCCATATGGTAAGGGCATGTTTGACCGCTGCTGCCTCCTTCTCCCAAATGGCCCAGTTGATTTCGGACTGGGAAAACTTCTTGGAGAAGTAGGCGCATGGCCTTAACCGTCCCCCCTCATCCCTCTGCAATAGGGCCCCGCCCATTGCTACATCCGAGGCATCCACCTGCACCACGAAGGGCTTGGTGCAATCCGGGTGAGCCAAAACGGGTTCGGATGAAAAAAGTAGCTTCAAACGTTCAAAAGCTTGCTGGCACTGGGGAGACCATTGCAGACGGGCTGAGGGGAGTGCGGCGCTAGCCCCCCTGTCCTTGGTACGCAACAGGGCAGTGAGGGGAAGCGCAACTTGGGCAAAGTTGGGAATGAAATTCCGGTAAAAGTTGGCAAACCCCAAAAACTGTTGAAGTTGGCGGCGGGTAGTGGGGGTTTCCCAGTCCCGCACCGCCTGGACCTTGGCGGGGTCCATTTCCAACCCTTGGTGGGAAATCACATACCCCAAAAATGTAATAGAAGGTTGGTGGAATTCACACTTGGACACCTTAGCATACAGTTTGTGCTCCCGCAGCCGCTGGAGCACTTCTCGCACTAGGCGCACATGTTCTTCCATGGTCTCAGAGTAAATAAGAATGTCATCGAGAAATACCACCACCCCCCGAAACAGTAAATCATGCAAAACTTCATTAATTAATTGCATAAAGACACTCGGAGCCCCCGAAAGTCCGAACGGCATGACCAGGTACTCAAACATCCCAAAACAACTGGAAAAGGCCGTTTTGGGTTCGTCTCCTTCTTTGATGCGAATGCGGTGGTAGGCTTCTACCAAGTCCAGTTTGGTGAAGATTCGGCCCTCCTTTAATTGTGCATCGGTGGAGCTCCTTGCACAACGATAGGGACGGTCTGCTGCGGAGCCCCCTCTACAGCAGACCGACGGCGTTTTTTGCCGGCTGTTCCCACTCTTCCTCCTCGCTGGAAGAGGGGGACGGGGTGGTGGCTTCCGGGGAGCCGTCCGAATCAAAGACGGTATTTGTAATCCGGGACCCCGATGGGACCGTAGAGTCGGATGCCCCATCCTGGGGGCGCGCGTGGAGAGCGGAGGGTGCGCCGGAGCGCCGGCTCAGTGGTCCACTTCTGCGGCGAGGCTGGCTGTCGGCGGCCGGTTTCGTCGGCTCGGCCTGGGTTTGGCGGGGGGGGGGTCGGACGGCCTGAGCGAGAGGGGCATTGCGATGCAAAGTGACCCTTTCCCCCGCAGATCAGGCAGACGCCGGCCTCGAACCGCTTGCGGCGTTCCGCGGCCGAGAGACCCCCGCCACCCCCTTGCCGGAGTTCCCGGCCACGGTCACCTCGGGGCCTGGGGTCTCGCCCAAGCCGTTGCTTGGACAAGTTCAGGAGTTGCTTGCGATTCTCGATGTCGGCAGCATGGCGAACCCAACCTTCCACATCCGGGGGGTTCCCTTGCATGAAGGCCCAATGTTGGAGGTCTGGGTTGAGACCCTCCCTGAAACACTGTACCAAGGTAGCTTCACTCCAGTCCAGAATTCGGCTAGCCAGTGACTGGAACTCACTTGCATACTGCGCCACCGACTTAGTCCCTTGGCGCAGTTGCATCAGGGAGGCTTTAGCCCGCTCACCCAGAGTCGGGTCCTCAAAACGGTTTCGGAGTGCTACCATGAACTCGTCCAGGGTTCGCAGTACCGGCGAGCGGAGTTCATACTGCAACACCATCCAGGCAGCCGCCTCCCCTTGCAGTAAGGAAGCCACGTACTGCACCCGGGACTCCTCAGAAACGAAGGTTCGGCCTTGTTCCCGCATAAAAATGTCCACTTGGACCATAAAAAAGGTCAATTGGTCTCCCGACCCGTCATACGTGACTTTCAGGTCCCGACGGGCCGGGGGGGCAGGGGTTGCGGGCGGAACTACCGGCGCCCCGTCTGGGGGAGCACCGGCTGGAGGTTGCAACTTCAGCGCATCTAGGGCCGTGGCCATCTCACCCATTACGCGTTGCATGGTCTCCATCTGCTCCTGCATAGCCCGGCGGTCTTCCTGCCACTGCTTTCGTTCTTCCTCCATGAGGGCCTCTTTGCGGGCCGGGTCCCCTTCGAGTCCCGTGCTGGGGAAGGCCAACCGGCGATCCTTCGCCGCAGTCCGCGAGAGCGACCAGCCCTTGGGAGAGTCCAGCCAATAAGTAAGCCCCCGGGGACGTTCGTCCCGATCTTGGTCGGGGGCGCGACCCTTCGGTTTCTTTGGCTTGGCTCCCTCCTCCTTCGGGTCCGGCTTCTCCGGCTCGTCCGGAGCCTTGGGGGCATCGGGGATAGGGGTGGTGTCCTCGTCGGTTGACATTCTGTCCAAAGCGGTACAGCTGCAGTCCGAGAGGCAATGACTTGCAACTTAATGTGAGAGATCCCCCTCTCTGAGTTTGCTTCTCCAAATCAGTTGCTCAGACGTTGATACAGAAACAATAGATTTATTGAAGCCTTCAGGAGATGAGACAGGCACAGGTAGAAAGTTGCAAGTGAGGGGCTATATGGGTTTACAGAATATATTGACTCCAGGGCACTGGGGCACTGGGGTTCACACTTATTGTTATGGGAAGTTACAAGCTTGGCATAATACAAAACATCAGACGGATCCCAGGAAGTCTGGTGCGGCTATCACACTTCCAAGGCCGCACCGGCCTGAGGGAGTACTGGCAGGAAAACAGCGGGGGGGAAGATACATGGGCCATCAGGCCTGGCGCCTGAGACCAGAAGGTGTGAACTGCTTTTACGAGTTCACTGATAATACCGCAGGTGATGGAAAGCAGAGACACAAAGACAGAGACCCTCACACCTTCAAGTCCTTGAAGATGGCTATCATATCCCCTCTCAGTCTTCTCATCTTCAGGCTAAACATACCCAACTCCTTCAACCTTTCCTCATAGGACCAGACCCCTCGCCATCTTTGTTGCCCTCCTCTGGACCCGTTCCAGTTTGTTTACATCTTTTTAAAATTGTGGTGCCCAAAACTGAGCACAGTACTCTAGGTGAGGTCTAACCAGAACAGAGTAAAGCGATACCATCACTTCACGTGATCTGGACACTCTACTAATGTTGATGCAGCCAAAGACCACATTTGCCTTTTTAGCTACCGCATCACACTGCTGACTCATGTTCAATGTTTGGTCTACTAAGACCCCAAGATCCTTTCTGCACACACTACTGCTAAGACATTTGTCTCTGTTGAAATGCATTTTATTAGTTTTAGCCCAATTCTCCAGCCTGTCAAGATCATCCTGTATCCAGGCTCTGTCTTCTACCATATTTGCTACCCCTCCCAATTTAGTATCATCTGCAAATTTAATAAGCATCCCCTCTATTCCTTCATCCAAATCATTTATAAACATGTTGAACAAAACAGGGCCCAGGGCAGATCCCTGAGGCACTCCACTAGTCACTCCTCTCCAAGTGGATGAGGAACCATTAACAAACACTCTTTGGGTGTGATCTGTCAACCAGTTACAGATCCACCTAACAGTAATAGGATCTAAATCACATTTTCCCAATTTGTCAACAAGAATATTACGGGGAACCTTATCAAAAGCCTTACTGAAATCTAGATAAACTATGTCTACTGCATACCCCTGATCTGGCAAGGTAGTAACTTTCTCAAATAAAGGAGATAAGGTTAGTCTGACTTGACTTGTTCTTGAGAAACCTGTGCTGGCTCTTAGTAATCAGATCCATCCTTTCTAAATGCTGAAGGACTGAGTGACTGATGATTTGTTCAAAAACTTTTCCTGATATAGATGTTAAGTTGATAGGTCGGTAGTTACCTGGGACCTCCTTCCCCCCCCCCTTCTTGAAGAGGAGGACAACATTTGCCTGCCTCCAGTCTTTTGGCACCTCACCCGTTCTCCAAGAATTCTCAAAAATAATGGAGAGAGGCTCAGAAATTACATCTGCAAGTTCTTTAAGAACCCTTGGATGCAATTCATTTGGCCCTGTGGAATTTGTTTCATTTAAAGAAACTTTGTTTCATTTTAAGTGTTTGTGCACTACCCCAATGCCAATCCTAGTCATGTGTTCTGTGTTTACTAAAAGTGGAGTATTGGAATTTGCTGGTGAGTATGGGATTGTCATAAGTAGGTTTCCACTTGACGGCATTTTCAACCACCATAGGACTGTGCCTGACAGTTGTTTCAACACAAGGCTGTTTCAATGCATAGACTAAACCTGTTTAATTGTTAAAGTTGTTAACTGTTAACATCAACTGTTTCAATTCTCAGCAGCTTTTGAATGGCCACAAAATGTTTTCTTTAATAATCCCATTTTTCTTATTTTCATCTTTATTGAAAAATTGCTTGTGATACTTGCATGGAGAAAAACTGAATGGTAAAGTTGAGGAGATAAAAATCAACCTATGAATTTTGCATCTTGGTGGACCTATCTTGGCATGTTTGGAAGGCAGGCCTTCTGCCAAGAGACTACTGTTGCTTAAACCCTGAACTGGAAAGGCTTAGTTCCCAGGACACTTCAGACCAAAGGTTAGATCTTAAGGGCTGGAGATGTGTTTAGCTTCAGGGAAGAAGTTAAATTAACACAGCAGGAGTTAGGAATCTGGAACTCAGTTCCAGAGGATTTCCTTTGAAGTTTAGCTGCCCAAACTATAGGTTCTTGAAGGGACCACTCCACATGTTAGTCTCATTAATGCATTTGTTAATTACACACCTAAAACATGAAGTATGAACATTAAAATGTCACAAATGAATTGAGACAAATATGTTTCAGTGAAGATATACAAAGATTTACCGATAAGGTGCACAGATATAGCAAAGAGGTATGAGAGGCTCCAGTTCCTTGCCAAGTTTATATTTGTCAACAATTGTGAATGTGGTGGCATGAAATTTTCCCCTGGTGGGTCAAACAGCATCTCCAATGGGTTCTATTTATATTGGGAAAAGGTTATTCTATTGTTGCCAACTCCAGGTAGGAAAATTCCTGGAGATTTGGAGGGGGCAGTGCCTGTGGCGCACAGTGGTAAGCTGCAGTACTGCAGTCCAAGCTCTGCTCACGACCTGAGTTTGATCCCGACGGAAGTTGGTTTCAGGTAGCCGGCTCGAGGTCGACTCAGACTTCCATCCTTCCGAGCTTGCTGGGGGTAAAGGGAAGATGACTGGGGAAGGCAATGGCAAACCAACCCGTAAACAAAGTCTGCCTAGGAAATGCCGGGATGTGATGTCCCGGTTCTTTACCTTTACCTTTTTAGTGCCTGTGTTTGGGGCAATTTGAGGAGGGATTTCACCTATTACCTATGGTATACCACAGAGTATTGGCCCTGAAGCTGCCACTTTTTCCAGGGGAATTGATCTCTGTAGTCTGGAAATCAGTTGTAATTCTGGGAGAACTCCAAGCCCTGTCTGGAGTCAGGTGACCATAGATTAGTTCCCTTCTCCCAGCACCATCTTCCCAATTCAAACCATAGAGGTCCTGCACCCACTTTTTATTAAAAAACTAAATAGCTGGAATATCGTGGACCTTTGCACCCTGAGATGCCATCTTTTCAAGTTCAAAGTCTCCTTTTTACAGTGATTAAAATACCAGTCCTCCTCAGGTTTAAGGTCTATAAAAATTATCATGGTCCTTGCTTGTAAAATACCGTGTTAAAAATAAACAGTAGGACATTAACACCATTAGTAGGCAATTGTTTCAGCAGTTTAATCAGTCACAAATAATATAAATCAGTCATTAATAAATGCTGTGATTTAAAAAATCTTCACTATTGCTGTTTGCCGGAGATAAGGAAATGCTTTTAGAAGGATAAATGAATGGACAACTTGAAGGGTTAAAGCAAGTGGCCCAATAACAACGTGGTCCTTAATGCATTATACAAAAGCTAGTTTTGTTGATATTAATGGAAAGTTCTTTCATGTAATGCAGATGCAAGTCAGCTGGTGAAGCTCATAGAGGTTTTATCAATCCCACAAAGATGGATGGGCGGATTCACTGAGAATGTCATCATCTGCGGATGTTTGGATATTTTGTATCTTTTTAAAAATAAGAACATCCATCAATCAAATTCTTAGTTTTGAGTCCACCATCCCAGCCAGGGTCTCACATCTGCGAAGTCCCATTTGATCTTTGTCATGTTCTATATATATCTACAGTGGGATTCTATTCTGTGTTGATGGTAAGTAGCCTTACTGCAGTGAAATCATTTCCAGCAGTCAAAACAGAAAAAAACTGTGCATAAGTACATTTTAATGCACAGCATTATTAGTAGGGGCCTTTAACACTTAAAGCATAATGTAGATTTAAGTTGGGTCTTAAATTCACCCTACCAGAAAATAACGGTATTAATAAAAGATGCAAGGGGGTAGTATAAGACGCTATACTGTTAAATATTATTTTAACAATTTACCGCTGTTTTTGTTTCTGTTCCTTTCTTTCTCCTCCCCATCCCTTTTTCCTTCTGTACCCTTATTTATTGTTGAAAATCAATAAAAATATTATTTTAAAAAAAACATTTAAAGCATAATTTGAAGCTGCACAATAGCGGCCTTGTAATTTGGATTGCAGAACTCTGACAAAATTTTGCTGTGATGCTGCTTGTTGACACGGCCTGTGTTAGTGTAATAACTCTCGGAATCACTGTTGTGATTATTTAAAAAGGAAAAACCCGTAGCTTGGTTTTGAGTGCCCTGTTGAAAAATACTTCAGAATCAAATGGCAGATTTGCACAGTAATAGAGGAATACTGCACAACACACATATCTGCATACATTTGTACCTGGATACATATAGGGGAATATATCACTGGTAACAAAACCAGTTTATTCCCCCATCCCACGCAGAAGTAAATCCAAGGCTAAGCACCAATAAATGCTTCCTCCTGATCACTGCCGACAATGTGGAGGAGTGTCAACAGCGGAAGACCAACGCAACTTGAAGTCTGAGTGGAACACTGCCGTGGTTCCCAAGGGCCTGAAAAACGAGTCACAGCTCTCTTGGACCTCTCTCAGCCCCACCTACCTCACAGGGTGTCTGTGGTGGGGAGGGGAAGGTGATTGTAAACTGGGTTGATTCTTCCTTAAGTGGTAGAGAAAGTTGGCATGCAAAAAAACAATTCCTCTTCTTCTTGGAGGAGAAAAATACAAGCAAACAACCCATTGAGCTGATGAAAGCAAGCTCTTTCTGAGACATGGACCAGGCAGAACTCTCAGAAACCTACGTTAAAAGGGTGGTGGCTGCGGTTCCTCAGTTGAGTGGTTCATGACATTTTGGGCTTAGGTTCTTTGACAAATTAAGAGTCTACTTAAAGAGGTATATTCCAATTTGTGTTGGTGTACAAGCTTAAGGGTAAAATAAGAATGGCTTGTGGCTGACCGAAGAGCGATAACAGAAGTATATTCTAAGAGCACGAGCAGTGGGAAAAATCTATTTATGTATGTTGCTCTGCTGTGGCTAAAAATATTTAGCTCTGTGAATGGAAAAATGGGAGTGGTTTGCATGCCGGGCCAGAGTACATCTATTTCTCTCTCTCTCTCTTGTTCATCTCCATCTTCCTCCTTTATGCTTTTGTGACTCCAGTATCTGGAGGCAGAAACCTGGGTAATGGGATTTGAGTATGATGATTTCCTGTAGTGTGGTTTCCCTCTACTGCTGTGCTGTGGCAGGGAATGGAACAATAGTTTACAAGACAGTCCACATATTTGCTTTATAAGGGCAATGCAGAATGGAGGGGCTACCCTTGAGACTGCTTTGGAAACGGCAGCTGGTCCAGAATGCAGTGGCACGGGTCCTGACAGGGACCCCAAGGAAAGCCCATATCCAAATGGTACTTCACTGTCTCCAGATTGAATTATGGATCAAATTCAAGGTTTTGGTATTAACGTTCAAAGCCCTAATGTTCTGGGATCCCTGTATCTTCAGGACCGCCTCTCCCCATATACCCCTCAGAGAGCATTAAGATCAGCAGGAAATAATGTATTACTGATCCCTGGCCCTAAGAACATCCGGCTTGCTTCAACCAGAGCCAAGGCATTTTTGGCCCTGGCTCCAACCTGGTGGAACTCTTTGTCGAATGAGACTCATGCCCTGCAGGACTTGGCTCAATTCTGCAGGGCCTGCAAGACAGAGATGTTCTACCAGGTTTATGGTTGAGGACAGCAACGGTGCTACATCTTTAAACTGGCCTCCCCCCTACCACCTTGAATTTATGAATCTAGATGGTTGGGGTCACGGCCACTTTGCAGAACCATCTCTCCCTATAGTAAAATAGGGGTTATGGTACCATCCATAGGAAAATTTATTGATTTAACATTGTTTTAACTGTATTTTAAATTTTGTATTATTATGTATATATATCTATGGTATTAGTCACCCTGAGCCCAGTCCTGCCTGGCGAGGGCGGTGTATAAATTCAATTTCTATTCTATTCTCTTAATTGCAGGGAGAAGTGATGAATGGAAGACAAGAAGGGGATGTGATGCCCTTGCCCCTGCCATTTCCCTCCTGCAAATGGCTCCCAAGCAATTTTCATCTCATTTTCCCCCAGCTGGATTTGGAAACTGAAAATAATTGTAATATGGATAAACTTTTGCAGATGAGAATCAGCAGATTCAGCAAAGTTTAGGCTTATCTGCCAAGCACCCTACCTTGCCTACAAATACACCATTGTCCCCAAATTTCTTATATTGGCATATTTATTTATGTAGCCTATATATACGCTGCTTTTCTCCTGGAACCCAGGACTCAAAGCAGCTTACACACATTAAAATCATAGACAATCTGAGATAATCACTCAAAATACTACATCCATTGCTCACAGCCCTATTATTACAAAACTCAAAATTGAGGGAAAATATGACACTAGCAAAAGACACCTAAGGAGACAATCAATCAATCAATCACTGGCAATCTGTAGCCCAAGATGGTAGCAGCCTCTCCTTGTTCCCTAGCCCAACTCACATTTTACGTATTATGTAATCAGATCCTTAGATGTTTTAAATTATGTATTGAAAGCCACCTTGAGCCACAGGGAAAGGAGGTATATAAATGGTTTAATAAACAACTAAATAAATACATACGTGGGCACTCACCTTGCATTTGTGGGCCAGCATGATGTGGTGGTTGTAGGGAGACTGGTATAGTGGTTTAAAGTGACAGATTAGTATCTGAGAGACCCAGGTTTGAATCCTTACTAATGCCATGGAAGCTCGCTAGGTGACCTTGGGCCAGTCACACTTTCTCAGCCTAACGTACCTCACAGGGAGGATAAAAAGGAGGAGAGAATGATTTGAGCTGGTTTGGGTTCCCACTGGGGAGAAAGACAGGTTATAAATGAAATAAAAAAATAAACAATTCCCCATCAGCCATGAAGCTCACTGGGTGACCCTGGACAACTCTTTCTTGGCATAACCTGGCTCACAAGAGGGAGAAGCACATATGCTACCCTGAGCATCTTGGAGGAAAAGTCGGATTAAAATGTAATCAGTAGATAGTGGAACAGGAAGAAAGTCCTATTTAGAAGATTGTAATTGTTGAGCAGGACCATATGAAAGAAAGCAATACTTGGGTATCCATTTAGGGCTTTAAAAATAATGGCCTGCACCTTGAATTAGGCCCAGAAGTAAATAGGTAGCCAATGAAGTTCTCTCAGGAATGCCACAAACTGCAATGTGGCTGCAGCATTTTGTACTAATTGAATGGTCTGTGCCATTTTCAAAGACAACCTCACATGAAATGCTTTGCAATAATCCAATCTGGATGTGATCACAGTATGAAAAACTGTTGCCAAATCATGCCTACTGAGGAAAGGCCACATCTGGTGCACCAGCCTAGTCTGGGCAAAGGTACTGTGTGTCACAGAGGAGATCTATGCCTCCATCTGGAACCCAGGGTCCAAAATCACCCCAAGCTGTGAACCTGCTCCTTCAGAGAGAGCAGGACTCCAGCCAGACCTGGCTAGCGGCATGCTCCTCCATCCATTTAATTATCAGCCAACAGCACCTCAGTCTTGCCTGGACTGAGGTTTGGTTTATTGGTCCTCAGGCTTCTGCCCAGTGGGGTGAGAGAGTCTATCAGAAGGTATGCCTGCTCAATATGCTACAATCAGTGCTTAGTTTGCTGCTCTTTGTCTGAGCCCTCTACATCGCTCAACTTTCACTGGGGGGGGGGGAACTAAACCGCTTTAGCCAAGTATGCTGACAGTATTTTGTTGATAACTAGGGGACAAACTGGCATCAGGATGAAAGTCGTATGGATAATTTTGACATAGTTCATGGGCCACTGCTCATTGTTTTGGGTCACAAACTTGCTATTTTCTAAACTGGCTTGAAAAGGTCCCTAAGATTGATTCAGTGTTTCCCCCCCCCCCCTTCCCCAATTCAGTCATTTCTGCAGTAACCAAATGGTAGGAACCAGTGGACCCCGGTTAACTGAAAGGTCCCATCTTGTCAGGGACCGGGTTAAGACCTGCAGGTACTTTAAGCTCCTGAGTCACAGTTAGAAGCACAGATCTCTTCTGTGGCATGTAACTGAAAGGCCACATCATGGCCACAGATTTTAATAATAGCTATACTTCAGTGTATGTGGAGTGCTTCAGAGTCTTGACATTCATTATATTGTTGTAAGCTGGAGATTAATTAGCCCCATATTGTGAGAGAGGGACACTGAAGCTGAGGTGGCTGCCTAAAGCTGTCTAGTGATGCCACACTGGATACAACAAGAACTTCCTGGTTTTTATCCAAGTCTTTCATTCTTTCATGCTACCCTGGCATTTAGGTTTCTCCGTGAGACAGGTGCACCATCTGCCTCTGCACTGGACCCATTTGGATAACTTAGTTTTATCAAATTCCCACCATTTAGTAACTCCAAATCTCACTGGCTACAAACTCAACGAATTTAAATATGCTTTCAATCAGTGCTTAGTTTGCTGCACTTTGGCTGAGCCCTCTACATCGCTCAGTATATTCCCCTATGCCAGTAACTTGCTGAGTGTAGAAAAGTAGCATGTCAGAGAGAAAGACCTTCGCTTAGCCTTCTCCCTGCCAGTTCAAGCTTTTCACAAGCAGAGCCCTAGACGGGCCCTTTTACAACTGTACCAAGTGATTCTATAATAAGAAAGCAATGCACACAAAGTGTTTGGAACAATAAAATAACTCTATACATGCTTATGTCTGTTATTATTATTGTTAATAATTACTGTGCATGCTTGGCTAGGCAGATTTGCCCAGCCTCGTTATTTCTACATGGCTTTGAAACGAGTTGGAGGATAAACCCCAACCTCTTTTTCCATTGAGGGCAGCCATACTGCTAGGATTGAGACATGAACAATCAATAGACAAGGATGCTTGCGTTCATCACTTTGCTACCAAGACCTCTCTGACCCAGTACTAAGGCTAATGGAACTAGCCAGCATGCGATAGTGGTCAGAGTGCTGGACTAGGATCTGCAGGACTCAGGTTCAAATCTCTACTGTGCCATGAAACTTGCTGGGTGACCTCACTGTTTCAGCCTAACCTACTTGACGGGTTATTGTGAGGCTAGGAGAAGAGAACAATATATGCTGCCATGAGGTCCTTAGAGGAAGGGGCAGATATTCCTGGGAAAAAAGACTGGATTATGAAAATGTTTGACCTGGTGGAAATGGCAAAACTTACAGCTACTATAAATCAAAAAGACAATGTTCGATTTATGGGGGAATGGGAGGCTTGGATGAAATATTGCGAATATGAATTAAAACTGGGAAAAATGCAAGAATACCTTTTAATCTGATCTAAATGATACTATTAATATTAAGAATTATAATCATTTATATCAATAGAGTATGTTATATGAAATTTAAATGAGTTTAAGAATAATCAAGATCAGACTATATTACGTTGGGATAAAATACTTTATTAAGAGGCGGACAGAGGTGATGGGGAAGTCAAAGAAATTTCCTTTATCTTTTTTCTTTTTCTGTAATGTTTATATGCTTTTAGTTATTATGGAAAATTTCTACTATAAAAACCAATAAAATTTTTATATAAAAAAAATGAGGTCCTTAGAGGAAGATTGGGATAAAAATGTACTAAATAAATAAATAAATACTACATCAGTGGAAGAAGAAGAATGTGCTGTTAAGTTGCAATTGACTCATGGCACTCCTATCCACAGGGCATTCTAGGCAAGAGATGAGCAGAGGTGATTTTGCTATTGCCTTCCTCTGCATAGCAACCCCAGTCTTCCTTGGTGGTCTCTCATCCAAGTACTGATTGTGGCCGACCCTGTTGAAGTCTCAAACTCTGACAAGCCAGGGCTAAGCTGGGCTGTTTAGGCTGCTATGTATTCATAGAATCACACAGTTGGAAGGGGCCACACAGGCCATCTGGTCCAAAACCCTGCCCAATGTAGGATCAGCTAATTGACTGCTGCAGGAAAGGAGACATCCAATCACTATGTAGATGAGGAGGGAGGTGGAAGGGAGTGTTCTTTTGGAGTTCGTTGCTGATGCTATCTTGGAATATTACCACAGCATAAGAGCACAATTTTATTTGATATCAAACTGGGGACATGTGTAATAAAAATACTGGTACACACATGGAGATGGTGCAGAGTACTACCCCATAGGGGAGACTGTACCATGTGGAATGGTACCCCCAGAGTACTCTGTGCCCTGAGCTGAATAGCCCTGGCTAGCCCAATCTTATGTACCATAAGCCATCTAAGATCTATGCCTTCTCTGAAGTGAAACTTATAAAATCAGCTCTGGTTTTATGCTCTTCCTAACTACAGTTTTTCATCCAAAACCATCCCTTGTACAGTGTTTAATAAATCTCTGTTTCTTGTTTGTTAACTTGAAATAAGCCTCTGGTGTCTCATTTCTTCTGAGGTAAAATAAGTAAAGGGGACTAAGAAGGAGAAAAATTGAAACAGCAAATAAAACATTGTCGAAGGCTTTCACGGTGAGAGTTCATTGGTTCTTGTAGGTTATCCGGGCTGTGTAACCGTGGTCTTGGAATTTTCTTTCCTGACGTTTCGCCAGCAACTGTGGCAGGCATCTTCAGAGTAGTAACACTGAAGGACTGTCCTTCAGTGTTACTACTCTGAAGATGCCTGCCACAGTTGCTGGCGAAACGTCAGGAAAGAAAATTCCAAGACCACGGTTACACAGCCCGGATAACCTACAAGAGCAAATAAAACATTCTGGCAAACAAACCAGCAAGTGGTCTCCCTCTCCTTTAGTACTCACGCACAGGGGATCTAACTTTCGAAAAGGAAGGAATATGGAGTAGAACCTGCTGCAAAGAATGTAAGAGTTTAAAGGTTGCTTACAGGTTTAATTATTAAAACCAGCACATTGAATGGTACCCAGAAAGAAATAGGCCACCACGGCTATTGTTTTAGCTCAGATATAATATGGTCCCACTGGCTCACTGCCAGAGTAAGATGAAAGCCCCCTATTTTGCACTAATTGAAGCATCTGGCCTGTCTTCAAAGACAGCTCCATGGTCAGTACATTACAGTTGTACAATCTGGAGATTATCAAAACATGTGTCACAGTGGTAAAGTTATTATTCTCTAAATGCAGCCATAGTTGTAATAGCCAAAGAAGGCACTTAAGGCTATACAGCCAGCAGAAAATCTAGACACAGTGTTGAATGCACTGAAATTAGTCACCTGGTTCTTTAAGGACTGACTGCATGCAGAAGAGAAGCCCCCCCCCCCCGTTCTTTAGCACCTGCTAGCTTGGATTGAACATCAGTTAATTCAACCATACATAGTCCTCCACCCTTGCCATACCCCTGGCTCAAAACTCCCACTGCCATATCTGGCTCTGCTGCAAAGGAGAAACAGTGCTAAGTATTATCAACATACCGATGAAACCCTCTCAGATAACTTTTCCCATGTAGACGTTTGCATAAAATGGAAGACAAAATGGGACCTTGCAGGGTTCTATAGGAAAATCCCACAGGTTAAAGAAGAAGAAGAAGAAGAGTTGGTTTTTATATGCTGACTTTCTCTACCACTTAAGGAAGAAACAGCTGGCTTACAATCACTTTCCTTTCCCTTCCCCACAACAGACACCCTGTGAGGTAGGTGGGGCTGAGAGAGCTCTAAGAGAGCTGGGACTAGCCAAAGGTCACCCAGCTGGTTTCATGCAGAGAAGTGGGGAAACCAATCCAGTTCACCAGATTAGCGTCCGCCGCTCAAGTGGCGGAGTGGGGAATCAAAGCTGGTTCTCCAGATTAGAGTCCTAACCACTGCTCTTAACCACCACACCATGCGGGCAGCTCACTGCACCACTTTCAAGAATCTATCTGACACACAGGAGGAGAATCGCTGCAGCATCAGGTCTCCAATTCCCAGCACAGTTACCGATTCCAAAAGGTCACCCCAACTAATGGAACTGAAAGCACGTCGCAGTGAGTTTGTCATGCTTTCCTGAGTTCAGCTTAAAACTCCTAATTGTTCACTGTCCCCAGAGAAAAATGAGGTGACTAACAGCCCGAGCAGGAACCTTGTGGGAGACAAGAAGTTTGAAGCTAGATGAAGGAGAAAACCACCAGGCAGGGAAAGAGTTAAATACCTCCATTATCCACTTCTGCACTCTTAAGCCACCTTTCCTTTGAAGAAGGGACTGTGGGTTCGGTGGCATATCTTTGTTTATAAAATGTAAATTTGGTTGTAACTACGCACAGGAATGCTTACTTATTCTTACAAAATTTGGCCTGTTTCTAGCTCTTTTGTAGCTTGACCTCACCCGTGGTACTGAGACAGGGGACAGGTGGGATCTTAATACCACTGACAGGGAGCAACACCTTGATGCTGGGGTCTGACCTGCATTTTTCATCTTGATGCTGGGGTCACACCTGAACGTGAACGCACACCTTCTTGTCCACATGAGGTCCAAAGGTGCTTCGTTCGTGGTCTTTGCAAAAGGATGTTCGGAAAGATAACCACAAATCTGGGGGGGACACAGAAGTAGGAAAAACATCCTGTGGATGCTCCTCAATGTTGCACTGCTGAAAGAAAGCCAAAGCAGAGCAAAACACCCATGTGGAAACAGCTTTGGATCTTGAAGGGCAGCTGCTAGCTTGCAAGCTTTAACTACTGAAACTGTTGTAACCTATTCTGGATCTTTGAGACTATTACGTATGTGTGGGCGAGACATGAGACCGGAGACGGCGTTCCAACAGCAACTGCTTTATTAGTGAACAGGAACAAGAACTGGAGAACTGTGCCCACAACCCCGGCTTATATGCCAACCCAGCCACTCGGGGCCACGCCCCCTCAGTCCGTGATTGGGCGGCTACAATTCAAAAGAACCAATAGATCGTGCGGGATCAGGAGCCTGGAGAAATCCAAGCTCGCCCCGCTGGCAGCTTCCCGCTGCATGCATAACAGAGACAAAGAGGGATATCTACTGCAAATAAAAGAAGGATATTCTGTTGTCTTCCACAGATATCCAGAGGAACTCCTCCATTGATTCCCCTTCCTTGGTCAGGGTCCCCATTTCTTCCTATCTGCCCTTTTTGTCCCACTGCATCTTCTGCTCCCTTTGGGATTATCTCTCACCTGTTTTCTAAGGATTGGTTTGCTCTGGACTAGCTATACCAGAGAACACTTAATTTGAAGAACTGGGCATTAGGCTAAAAGTAATGAAGCTATACATTAGGACTCTGCAAAGTACAGGCATGCCTCGGAGATATTGTGGGTTCGGCTCCAGACCCCCCCCCCCCATAAAGCGAATATTGCAATAAAGTGAGTCGCATGATTTTTTTTGTTTCCCAGTGCATATGAAGGTTATGTTTATACTATACTGTAGAGTCCATTAAGTATGTAATAGCAGTATGTCTAAAAAAATAATGTACATGCCTTAATTAAAATACTTTATTGCTAAGAAATGCTAACCATCATCTGAGCCTAAAGTGAGTCATAATTTTTTTATCTTGCCTCGATGTTGATGGCTGCTGACTGTAAAAAAACACAATATCTGCAAAGCACAATAAAGTGAGGTATGTCTGTAAATGGTTTTACTGGGTTGTCATATGTAAATCGTCATGGTATTACTGCAGTTTGAACTGTTTAGATCCACTGTCTTGCGCTTATGTTTCAATTTCCCCATTTTCCATATTCTATAACTGTTAGGGTAATAAAGTAACTTACTAGTTAAGACAGTGCTTGCTCTCCTTCTACCATTCCCTTTTCAGAGATTTATTGTGAAAAACTGGGACCAGTATAGACAACAGACCTAGAACTTATGTTTAAGTTCTACACATGTAGGTGCTTTAGATGTGACAGGTCAGACCCAGGAACTGATTTGAGTAACAATGCAGCCTGCAATTCTACACTAGGGCCAATTCATGCTTCTTTTTCAGGCAATATGAATAGCAGGCTTTGTTGAATTGCCACTTGTAAATATATACTTACAATATATTTGACTGACCATTTGTTATGGACTTTAGATGATTTGTTCTAAGTTTCAATTCTGAATTGTGAAGAATTGTGAACAATTATTATTAATTTGTATATTTGAACTGCATTATTACACTGTATTAGAATTTATTCACTGTGAGCCTCACGCTGTCCTTCTTCTTTACCAATCATACCGATTCACAGCATAGGTGGTTTCTTTTTTGGAACCGTCTGCAGGGCACAACACCCTGGCTTATACGCTCAACCCAACCACCCGGAGCCACACACTCCAAGTCTGCAATTGGCTGGCAGTAGTCTATTGTCCAATGGGAACTCCGGGGCAATCCAAGTCCGTGATCGGGCGGCTTTAGACTACTGTCCAATAGGAACACACAGGCGAGGAGCCTGAAGCAGACCTAAAGCTCAACATGAGCCTTGCATACATTACAAAACAACCATAGAATGCCTAACATCATTCAACAAACATGAGGATTGCATAACATGTAAAGAGACCATTCGATATCAATATCATTATGGCTTTTAAAAAGCATATCTCTTTAGCTCTCTTATATCCCTTTATGCATGATCATTTTCTTTCACTAGTGAACTGCGTTGCTAAACTAAGCCTTTCTATTATTTTCAATGATTCGGAATTGGCTTCTGAATATACATTTGGGAAAAACAATAATATCTTCCTTTAGGCCCCAGAGTGATATGTTTCCCATAACTGCAGCTTCCGAGAACCTCTTTGTTCTTGTGACAAAGCAGCGTATACCCATCCTGCAGAGCTTGCTGTTTACATGCTGAGCTGGAAAAATCTGGCCTTTACTTTTCTTCTTCCTACATCTACAATATATAACTAAAATGAAACTACAGAAAGATTTAAAAAGGAGAGATTTTATCTTCTTGAAATATATCTTGTCGCAATCCGAAATCTTTGGAGACCATTTAAAGTAATGAGCAATCCAACCATATATGGGAAACAACCACTGAGTCACATGAATGGCATTTGATTAGCAATGAGAATGCCACCTTTCCCCAGGCTGAATTCTACTTGTGTTTCACATATTTCCTCTCCTTAAAATGCTTCTCTAAAACTGCCATTGCACTGAGGTAATGAGTCACACCAGATTCTGAATCTATTGAGAATGTTCCAAGCTGACAGGATTGCAGATCTGATCACCTTGCTAGTCCCCAAAAGACCTCTGTAAAAAAAAAAAACCCCAACAAAAACAACAATTCTAAGGCAGTCTGTTAGTGAACAGAACTAGTTATAGAAAATAAATTATTGTTCTCTGTAACAAGGTGCACAGAAGCTGGTATGTGATCTCAGAAGAAGCACATTTCTGCTCCAATATACTCAATTGGTTGACTGTGTTATGAAATTAATAAGGGAGAAAGGTTATGTTGTTGAGAAGAAAAAGAGCCTTCGGAGCTCTTAACAAGAAACTGAATTTCTGATTAGATCAACTCATACATTTTTTGAAATACCAGCCATAATAAGAATTTGGCCTAATTCCAAAGGCAGGATTGTAGAGGTACCCGAGTAGTATCTAAAGCAGGGGTGGGAACCTTTTTCCTGCCAAGGGCCATTTGCACATTTATAACATCATTTGGGGGCCATACCAGGTGTAGATCTCCTGGTGGTGGGGGGGAGAGGCTAGGGTTGCCAAGTCTCCGGCCACCACCTGGAGGTTGGCAACCCCAGGGGAGCCACGCAGAGAAGGCCTGGAGGGCACCCCCGCTCCTCCCCCACTACCAGGCGGGAAGGCAGCCAGGGGTGGGCCCGAGCAAACAAGGCGCCAGGGGGCGCAGCCCACAGTCGATCAGCAAGGGAGGAAGGAAAACAGAGAAAGAGGGAAAGGGAGAGAGGGAGAAAGAAATGGAAAGAGGGAGAAAGAAAAGGACGTAGAGAGAGAGACAAAGAAAGAGACAGAAAGAGAGGGAGAGAGAAAAGCCTGCCCCCCCCCACACACACACCCGCCGGCCCCACACGACCTGGCCCCAGGCTCCATGCCCTCCCACCCCCAGAGTGCACAAAAGGCCCCCCAAAGCCTGATCGGCTCCTGCGCGCATGCTTTCCCCTGGGAGCCGCGGGCCTCTTTCCCCCTCTCGCTGCTCAACAGCTGACAGGCAGCAAGAGGGGTTTACAGTGTGCCCTGGCGTTCCTGCACGCTGCAGCTATAGGGGGCAGCCTTGGGGGAAGCGTCCCTCCCCCTCCTCTCGCCGACCAACAGCCATCAGTCGGCGAGAGGAGGTCCAAAGGGCTCCGCAGTGCCCCTGCAAGCCGTGGCCCCAGGAACACCCTCAAGGAGGGCCGCCCTGTGCCTCGCCTCCGTGGCGAGGCCCCAGAGCTCCCGAGGGCCACAAAAAATGTCCTCAGGGGCTGCATACAGCCCCCGGGCCTGAGGTTCCCCATCCCTGATCTAAAGGCTACCGTCTCAGCTACATTTATTTATTAGATTTCTAACTTCACAAAATTTGGAGCAGAAAGGGATAATCTCTGGGCCCTTGTATGGAAAAATCTGCCAATAAGCCTCTAATGAGATGGTTGAAAACCCTGGTGCAGAATTGACTTCTATGATGCATGCAACACTGTAGATGGTCACTCCCGCAGTCATTTTCTTCTATTGGGATACGGCCCACATGGCTGAAAGTGGTTACAATGAGTTCTGAATCATCATATGAAGCAAGTAAAAGAGTATGTGGTGCAGCTGCCTGATTGCACCAAAGCGGATTTCCTTTTAGTTGTGGCCGGTTTTACACATTCATTCAATACAAGCAATCTGTTTAAAACAATGGGGCTATACATTTCTAAGCTGGAAGGCTTGTAATTCATGGGATCCTCTATAAACTTTGCATGGAGCAAGAGATACTTGTCTGGATCTCTCCAGAGCAAGTGATCTGATTGGGATGCCAGCCTCCAGGTGGGACATGGGAATCCCCTGGTGTTGCAGCTCTTCTCCAAACTACAGAGGTCAGTTCCCTTGGAGAAAATGGATGCTTTAGAGGGTGGACTATGTGGCATTGTACCCCATTGAGGTCTCTGTCCTCCCTAGGCTCCACCCTCAAATATCCTGGAGTTTTCCAACCAGGATCTGGCAACCCTACCCCTCCCCATACCCTGCCCGTGGCCGGGGGAACCTGGAAACCCTAACTACCAATCAGCTGAGCCTCAGGGCAAACTCACTTCAGAGATGCTCACTACAGTTTCTTCAGCAGCCGGTGCTTACAAAATGAGAATTTTTACAAACAGGCACCTCTGCAGGACTTCATCATGCTAGCCACAGACCAAGCACTCATGCAACATCTCCCCCAGGTTTGGGAAACTGCACTGCTGTGCCAGGTGTTGCAATTTAGCAATAGATATAGAAAGACTTTCTTTTGGGTCCTGATCGTGCTCTTAGAAGGAATTATATTATGCTGTTTTAGATAATAGTTGTGAAAAATACTTTTTTAAGATAGTCAGGAGCATCAGCTGGTTGAGCTGCTGCTAACAGACCCTGGGCTGAGTCAAAGGAAAATTAATAATATAGTGAGCTTCCTGTGTGGGTCAGTAATGTCATTGGCTGCTATGTCAAACTCCAGACAAGCTATATAGTTTTCCCACCAGCTGGGGGCATGCAGGGTTAAATTCTTTGATATGCCCTTGGCTAGCCTTAGATCACAAGATTGCTTCACTGACCCAAGTGCTCTGAAGTGATTTCTGCTCAGCCCGGAACACTGCTTAAGCCAAATTCAAGTAACTCGTACTTTCTCCAGTCTCCGGGGCACCTCTGTGTTCCTCAAAAGGATCTAGTCCTCACCGCCACTGTTAAATATCATGAATTGGAGGCCACAGAGAAGGTTCATAACCTGCAGGAACTTAATTTTAAAAGGTAAAGGTTCCCCTGTGCAAGTACCTGGTCATTCCTAACCATCACATCCCGACATTTACTAGGCAGACTTTGTTTGCAGGGTGGTTTGCCAGTGCCTTCCCCAGTCATCTTCCCTTTACCCCCAGCAAGCTGGGTACTCATTTTACCGACCTCGGAAGGATGGAAGGCTGAGTCAACCTTGAGCCGGCTACCTGAAACCAACTTCCGTTGGGATCGAACTCAGGTCGTGAGCAGAGCTTGGACTGCAGTACTGCAGCTTACCACTCTGAGCCATGGGGCTCCTAACCCACACGCAAAATGTCAAGAGGAAACCAGGAACTAAACTGTCTGCTAGCAAGAGCCAAACCAAACTGCAAGTGAAACTGTTCTTAGCTAAGAAGCTTAATTCAAGCACTTTCTTGTATGGGGAAGCTGGGAACCTTTCTCCACTTTGGCTTCCCTTGTCCATCAAAGATTTGCTTCTTAGATATTCTGATAATCCTTTCTTCTATGGGAATAACTGATGGAAACCTTGAAGGCATGCCTTTACTATTAAATAACTTTAGAAGAGAAATGTTTTTATTATGTTGAAGGCTCTACTTATTATAATACCTATTGAGAGACCTAACCTCACTGAATTTGTCTAATGTCTTCTAATGGTGTTCTCAGGTTAGATTGAAATGCCATTCTTTACAACTGGAATGCTGCTATTCAGATATTTCAGAGAGTATCCTGAATTCTCTTGCCCATAAAATCTACCCAAGAGGCCCTGTTTGAGATTCCCTTTATCAGTAAAATTAGACCAACAGGGGGAGAGTTGGAGATAGGGATGTGAGACAAAGAAGGGCTTTCTTGATTATGGTTCTGATGCTATGCAATATGCACCCAAAGAAACCTATTAGTGCCAAGAAAATCTGCTTGTTGTAGAAAAGCATGCACTATGTTCCAACAGGATTACAGTTTAAGGAGTTTAAAAATATCCAGTTCATATTTTAGTGGGCTTTTTTGTTGTTTACTATTTAATATGGATTTTTATGATGTTATGATCTTTGTAAGCTGTTGTCAATCAATAGGAGAGCCAAGGTATACTTTTTAATAAAGTAAAATTTAAAACAGTGTATTAAAGTTGTTTCACAGTTGCTGGAGTTATTTAAATAAACCTCTGATCATGCACAAGGGCCAGTCAAATGATGCCTCTCTGAAATGGACCCATGGATACAATGTTTGCTGCGGGTGCCTGACCAAGAGCATCAATGGCTGCAGCCGAGAAAGAACTGAGGGTAGCTCTCTTGTGCCAGACCTTGCGAGCTGCTGAATTAGCTCTTGTGTCTGAAGAAATGAGCTCTTACTGTTACAAACTTCTGCTGGAATAATTTTTGTTAGTTTTTAAGTTGCTACTGGACTGTTATTTAATTTTGATTTAGCACAGAAGTTAATCTGATTGGGTCTCTGGTAAGGACACAGATTTCTCAGAAAGGTTTTAATACTTAAAAATGAGGATTTGCTGTGCTGTCCAGCTGCTTAAGTGCTTGGTGTAAACAAATCTATTTCCATTCTAAGAGGTAATTTGTATTAAGGCAGTGGTTCTCCAATGGTTACCATCATTTCTTTGAGATGGGTTAGGGATTAATTAAATATATGGAACCTCTGTAAAGAGAGGCATGCCTCTGTCATGACGTTAATTGCTAGGACTAGCTTTGAAGTTGGACTAATGACATTTCTCAGACTTCTATAATTATATCCTTTGAAAATATGCATCTCAACTCTGAAAACAAATATGAGTATCTTCTTTTTGCAAATCAAAGTGAATAGGGGAGAGTGAGCCGATTGCCTAGAGTATAAAAATAAAGTATCTTTCTAAAATTATAGAACAACCTTTAAAGTTGACTTGGGTTGTTTCCTGTGTTTAATACTAATTTATATTCACAGATTAAAGTATCTTCATGGTGCTAGAAAGGTATAATGAGAACTTGTGCGTTAAAAGAAAATTAGATCCCTTAAGCTTTAATAACAATATGAAATGCAGCAGTTTTCTGTGATAACAGAATCTTGAATATTCCTTGTTGTAATAACACATTAAAGTCAAGATGGTTTCAAATGAACAGGTTCAAGCAGGTCTGTTGGTGGTTTATTTGTAGAAAAAGCTACCTCACTAAGGGGGGTAGTTCAGTAGTGGAACACATATGCAGAGTTGTCATAAGGTCCCATGTTTGTTGGGTTGCCAGCTCCAGGTTGGGAAATACCTGGACATTTTGGGGTGGAGCTTGAGGACAGCATGGTTTGGGGGAGGGAGGGACTTCAACAGGGTGTAATCCTATAGAGTCCACCCTCCAAAGTGGCCATTTTTTCCAGGTGAACTGATGTCTGTCACCTGGAGGTCAGTTGCAATCCCAGCCACCACCTGGAGGTTGGCAACCTTACATGTTTGGTCCATGCCATCTCAAATTAAAAGATCTTTGCCTCCATCAGGCAGAATACAACACTAGTGTTAGATGAACCAATGGTCTGACTCAGTACAAAATAGTTCATATGCCGATTATTTTTGAAACTGTAGTCGTTTTGTATAGTATTGAACAGCATTATATTGATAGCATAGCAATGTGTGCAGCAGGGCCTCTAAATTCTCAGCTTTCAGGGTTTTTAAAAAATGTTAAGTGGTCTAGCGCCTTTCATTACAAAGATACGCATTTTCTTTTGTACCTTCATTGAGTGTCATTAGTGCAGAGGAAGCTTTGGATCAGTTCAGACCACTTGTATTTATAGGTTCCCTAACAATATTGGCAAGCTGCTCCACCTTATATGGCTCACAGTCATATTGCATCTTTTTAGAAGAAGATCATCCATGTACATGTATTCACTAATATTACATAAATGGTTTCATACATTTCTGTTACTTCCAATATAGCTATGAATATTAAAACCAGTGATTACAGCTCTTCTCATACATATAATTATCAACTGTCCCTTACATGTCCTCTTTTAGACTGTGCTATCTTTTTGTCACCAGCTAAGTTGTTTATACCACACTCAAGCATTCCTTGCTCCTGGGCTAGAAAGGTAGCTGTCCTGGGACGGGGCTCCAACCCCGCTCACCGGACCTTCCAGCCGACGCCCCACCTTCCCAACGGCCCACAACCTCACCCGGCTCATGTCCCTCTTCTGTTTCAGGGACCCGTCGGAGAGGAGGGTGGGGGAAGCGCGCCGGCTCCCCCGCGGTCACCGGAGCCAATCAAGGGTCCGTCGCCGGCTCACATGGAGCGGCGCGGGGACCTGCAGCCGGGGTGGGGGCAGAAGCCGGCCCGCCCAACAGCTGATCAGCGGGCGGGCCCGCGTTCAGCAGCGCCGTGCCCCATGCCTGGCAGTACAGGGTAGGGCAGAGGCGGAAGCCTTAGCGGCCCGGCTATTTGGGGAGCTTCCGAGGGAAGGATTGGGGTGGGGTCAGAAGAGCCACCTTGCTGGCTGGGAGGATAAAGGGGGAGAGAGAGGAACCGCCGGGGAGGATACGGACGCCAGTGGTTGCTGGAGCGGCAGGCTCGGAGGCACACTGGCGGAATCGGAAGGAGAGACCAGCTCTGACTCTCCTTCCGACTGGTCTGAGGCGGAGGAAGTTGTCTCAGCCCCCTCCTCCTCACAGGCAGCGACCTCCCTACCCACTGGGGACCCAAGGCCGCTTGACAGTAGCCATGTATTTCATATATCTATTGATGTTTATCCCATTGTTTACAGACTACTCAACATTAAATACTTCTGAAGCCCTGTTCTTTATTCAGACTCCATACCCCACACTAATCTGGGACTCCTTACTCGTTCTGCAACATGGTAAGTTATCTTCTGGTACCAAGCCAACGCTGACTCCAGCCTGTGGAAATGCATTCCATCCATCTTTCAGCCAAATCCAACAATTCTTCTATATTCCTCTCTAGATTGGTGACAAAGCTTTAGCTAGTTAATCACATCAGTTTAACAATTCAACCAGATTCTTCTTGGACATGGGACTCCAATTGAAAACCTTCCTCTCACTGCTATGTTTACCAGCTTCCAAGTGGGGCCTTGAGTTCTCCCAAAATTGCAGTTGAATGATCTAGATCTCCAGACCACAGAGATCAGTTTCTCTGGAGAAAATTGCAGCTTTGGAGGGCAGCCTTTATAGCATCACATCCCTGCTGAGCTCCCTTCCTGTTCCAACTCCAGGCATTGCAGGAAGAAGGGCCTTCTTACAAGCAGGATTTCCCAGGGTAGTCTGGAGCCAAGATCTGGGATTTGGAGCTTGCGTCTGAAGCCCAGGAGCTGGAGCCTTGTAAACTGGTTGATCAAGACGTCAATAGACTAAGAGGGAAACAGTCCTGCCTTCTGTGAAGGCATCTTGCCAGGGCCAAAATTCCGCAAAAGATTAAGTAACCCGAAGTGATGATCTGGCTTATATGCTGGAGCACAGGCTGCAAGCCCAGCACTTCATCTCTGCTAGGTTGCTTCCGTATGGGCTCAACGTCTCTGTGGCTCCTACTGGGTGGTAGATGAACCTGGGGGTTGGCTGGTGGTCCTGGACCAGCCCTGTCAAGGGATAGCTGTCACTGGATCTAGAATGCCTACTGGGTCCCTCAGTGGCAAGTTCTCAACTGCAGTCTCCTGAGACATGGCCTCAGGGGCAGGGGCTTTGGCTCTGAGGGAAAAGCTGTGGTGCTAGGGACTATTCTGCCTCAGACAGCACTCCTGTCTCTTCATCTGGTTCCTCCTCTGACAAGTCTAAGCCTGGCTCAGTGGGGGTTGTCATACTCCTCTCCCCAAAAATCCACCCTCCCCAGACAGTACCCCCAAATCTCCAGTAATTTCCCAAGCTGGAGTTGGCAACTCTACCATGATGCTTACTGAGTGACCTTGGCTTTCTTGGTCTGCCTAACTTCCCAAGCAAGAATGGTGTGAAGTGAACTTAAATGCAAAACCGCGTGTGAGGACATGGCACTTACAAGCCCTTGTTTCTACCCATCTAGAAGTTCAGAATGTTATGTGGCCATCGTACATCTCCTCCCACTGAGGCTACAGCTTCCCTTGCTCCCTATTCAACCTACTTCTTTCTGGGTATTTCTGTAGGCGCCAACTAGTCTTAAAGAGTATCACCTGCTAAAGCACTAGCACTCTGTCACTCCTTACTGCTTTGCCGTTTAAAGGTTCTGCTCCATTCCTGCTTCTCCAGCTTCACTTTCCCTTGCTGTTGTGGGGACTTGTGCACTCTGGGAAAAAGGGATCAACTGCAGCCCCCTCTGCTTCATGATAAGTGAGAGTGAATAGGCTTAATGCGGGTACAGAGATCAGATTACCAGCATTTAAAATACAAAGAAGTTTATTAGGAAATAAGGAAGCACACATGAAATGGATACACAGCAGAGTGAGCAAGGATCAAATGAAAAGTGATATAACTGCAGTCCTCTGACCCTAATGCTTATGTACCCTAAATGATGGCAAAATTAGGATAATAGATTAGTTAGATTGTTTATTTACGGCCCTTGGCCAGATAAAACAAAATACATGGACTAAAATGGTCTTACAGACAAAGGTTTCCAGTCCGAGTCTTAAATCACTTAAAAAATAAAAAATAAATAACATCCAAGTTACATCTGCCATTTGGACTAAGAGACTACTCTATGGCAACGAATTTTCATTGCTGCCATACAAAAATTTGCTACCTGAGAGGTGACTGAAGGATTATCTCCTTGTAGGAGGTTTTCGATCTTTTCTCTTTCCCTGTCAGGTCCCATTCTCAGTATGAGGGGCTCAATAAACTTAGTACGAGGTATTGTGTAAAAGGTACAATTCAGGAGAACATGTTCAGTGGTTTCTAAATCCCTGGATTTACAGGGGCAGACATGGGTATCTTCTTAAATTTCCCCTCTAACATAGCAGAGGGTAAGGCTGCGCACCTAGCCAAGGTAAAAGCCCTCCTATATTTGTTTATCTCTAAGTAACAGAGATAGGCTGCGGGTGCAAGGATAAATTTTGAGTGGAATTAGCATAATATATTCTTGGGGTTGCAAGCATTCAGAAATATTACTTTATCTAAGTTTTATGGTAAGGGGTTTCTCCCTTTGCTCAGCAAAATATGGCCATGGCGGCCATTGCGATGGAGCTCAGGTGTGAAACAGCTCCCACTGAGAAAGCAAGATGACTAAGAAAGGTCCTTCCTGGCAATCAGCAGGGGATGGGGAAATTACCAGCAGGAATATTAGGCCTAGGTATGTGTCACCAGTGACATGGCGACGTCCCTTTCAGGCGCACACCAGAAGTAACATCATCACACTGCTGGCAATGCGGGAATGCTCTGGTATTTGGGCAAAAACTCTATGGTAGAAATAATTTTTAGCATAGAGTTCCTGCCTAAATACCAGAGTGTCCCTGTGTCTCTGGAGACGTGATGACTTCACTTCTGGTGGGCTCCAGAAGTGACATCATTACATTGCCAGAGATGCAGGTCAAGGCCTAATTTTCCTGCTGGTACATCTCCCGCCAGCCAGCTGATTAGCACCAGGGGAGGCGCCCCAGAGTGGGGGATCCCCTGTCCCTGGCCAGGGCTTATGGGGAATTTTATCATCTCCCCTTCTCCCCCATCCCCACTGGAAGACTCTATATTTTTGTTCCCTAAAGGAAGATTTACCCTTTAGCCTCTCATGTTCTGTATCTTAGGTATGACAGCTGATGTGTGAGCTGGTGGCTCATTGCTCTCCTCAGCCCAGAGTCATCTGCATGGAAATGAAGTATTCTGTGCTTGAGAAGTGACTCATCCTCCTGGGTTTTTTCTTTGCCAGCTGGCAAGGAGTCCCTTATAGCCTCTGAGCCTGTACAGAGTGTGAAACCTGATAAGAGTACTCTCTGATGTGATTTCTGAGGTGCAAACCATGTACAGCTTAAATATTAACCAAAAAATGTTTGTACTACTGTGCTTGTATCATTTTAAGTCCACGTTAAATCTTATCTATTGTAGTTTTCAGAGTAAAAGAAGTACTTTTGGAGGGTGAGTGTCCAAACCTTTTTCTCTCAATGAACTGAAGGCTATGCCGCCATGGCACTCTGCATTTCATTTCGATTTACCCCTTCCCTGCCCACCCCCACCTAAGGTTGGCACTTTTCGGGAGCTCAGGCAACTCAGCCAACCCATTTCTAGGTTTTTGTTTGATTAATCCGTGAGGCATTTCATCATTCCTGACTATCACCAGTGTTCTTTTGAACTGTTATTTTCAAGCCACGCTCCCGTTTAGAAGCAGCGTGAGTTTACTGAGAGTTGCGCTATTTACATATGAGTCGCGCTAGTGATACAGGAGCTCACTCGGATTAGCTGGATGTTTTTGGACACTCCTTGGCTATCCATATACATATGGTATTCTTGTGTTTGTGTGTTTTGTGATGTTTAGACAGTAAACTTGTGTCTGTTGTATGCTTCACAAATTGTGTATTTGAGCCTGTGTGCTGGTTGCTTTGGATTGAGTATTCTCCTGTACAGCATAGGGATTTTTTTTCTAACCTCCAGGTACTAGCTGGAGATCTCCTGCTATTACAACTGATGGCCAGTCGATAGAGATCAGTTCACCCTAGGTATCTAAGGTGCTACTGTTCAACTGCGGACCAACTTAGCTGTCCTCTGAAACATTGTTTGTATGTTTGCTTTCTCTAGCCAGTTCTGCTGTATTATTCTCCCTGAAAGTTGCTTCCTAACTATCTGAGCTTCCTGCTAGATTAGATGTGTAGTGGAGTAAAGCTCTGTTAGAAACTAAAGCCCCTGATCTTTTGGAGAGAGGTAATTCCTTGCATAACAGACTCCAGCCCACATAAGCCCATCAACTATTAAGCCACACAAAGGAGATGACAGCCCTGGACAGCTGGGCAGACAGTTCTATAAGGAAGAGAGGGGGAAGACACTGGGAAGAGGGGCCTCTCACACACCTGCACACCTAGACAATGTTGATCAGAGCCCATCTCTTCCCGTAATAGGCCAGAACCTCTCTGGTGGTGGCATGCTACCTGGTTTTGATCCCGTTTGGCGAGGAGGAGCCCAGACTGGATACAGTTTTCCTCGCAAATCCCACTTCATCGGAAATTTAGCTCAGGCACTGAGCCAAGGCAGCAGATCAAAATGAGTGAACTGAGTGCCAGATGAAAGCAGGATTGTGGCAGCCGTTTTTTGGTGACTAGATCAGTGAATGTTTGGATTAGAAGGGATCTGGTTTGTATTCTGATTAATTTTCAAATCACATCACTAGTATATGACTATAGTATATATGCTGTGGCAAATGTCTTCATTGATATTTCCCTAGCTATGAACTTTAGGCTGTTTATAAATGGCATTCTTTATCATTTGTATTATACTGTTTTATTACATTGTTTTCCAATTCTGCAATCCATCCAGAGCCTCAGTGAGAAAGGTGGTCTATAAATGATGCAAACAAACAAACAAACAAACAAACAAACCAGTTTTAAAGCCCTTAAAGCTGAGGTGAGTCTGCCCGGGCTCAGTCAGAGAATCAGTGTTGAAAAGATTGATCAGGCCAGTCAAAGATTTATCCCCTTCCAGCACAGAGTTGAATTTCTACCTGCACTTTTCAGAATGGGCAAGTGTTTGGTGAAACCAAAGGAGACAACTTCAATGTCCATGGTCATCTCTGTTTTGCAGTGTTACATGTCTTAGTAGACTTGATCTCCTGCTAAGGCACATGGTCTTTATAGTCTGCAACATTTCCTAGGGATGCCTCTGTTCTGCAACAAAATTGTTACCTTCTTATAGAGAGTAACTCACTTTTGGAAGCCTTTTTCATGGGAAAGCAAATCTCAGCCCCACGTCAGAATAGCAAATTACATGGACCCTTCCACATCCACAAAGGAAGAGAGTGGACATTTGCAGTCATCCAAACGGATGTCTGCTTTTGTCAATATGATCCTTATAGTATAGTGTCCTGTGGCTATCCAGCTTGCTCACATTGACATCAGAAGTCATGGGAAGCATTTTCCAATGATACATTCTTAACAAAACAACCCTTGGTTCATAAACAAGAGGTTAATTGTAAGGAAACACGAATTTTATAACATATCTGTCTGATACCCTGAGGATCCTGTCTTTGTATTGTTCGTTGTCTCATGAACAACCCTTGCTTTAGGCTAAAGGACTTCAAAGTTAATCTTTGATTTAATTTGATTCTTTGAAACCTTGAGCAGTGAAGCAGACATCCTATAAATAGAAATGCCCTCAGGCTACCATGCATATTTTCATCACAAAAGAGGGATTACAGAATCTAGAATTACAAAATCAACTTTTAGAAAATGATAATTAAATTTGGCTTTCTTCATTTAATATTACAGTAAAATGCAAAAAGACAGTTTTTTTGGAATGAATACTTTGTAAGAGCAATCCATGCCAAATGATTCTCAAAGGCAGGGTATATTTAGCAAGGCCAGAAACTGTAGTCTTTTTTAAAAACAGGGCAAGATTAGTCTCTACATTATTAGCTGCAGATCAGATCTATCATGTGAAGCTATAACTGACAACTGTAATAAAAAACACAGTTGTAGGCTACACCTGTGTTTTTGATTACAACTATACCTACAGTTGAGATTACTGGTTTGAATAACTGACAACTGGGCTTTTTGAGAATGTATTTGTGGATTGTAGTACACTTCAAACATGTTTTCAAAACCATGGCATCTATGCATATTGTGTTTTGGAACACTGTGGATGCAAGTTTGTAGGAGCAACTCTGTTGCATCAACAGAAATGCTCAGTAAATTGTCTTATTGCTACTCCTAGCTACTGTAAAACCTTTATCTAGAGTACCCCAGGTAATTCAGAATTGTGTGGCTGGTAGCAACGGGAGCATAATATGGCTGTTTAGCTAGCATTATTTTCAACATAGACAGGGTTGATAACCTATTTGCTAGAACTGTGGAATTTTCTTTTGCATCCTACACAATTATAGAATTTTAATCCCAGGGAGTCTTCTCTTTTGTATAAGAAGGGGGAAAGTTTCTAATCCTCAGTATTTATTGAAGGACTCCAGTATTAAGGGGTGGGGATGTATGTTCTTGTTTATTATACACTTTTCCCAGTCTAGTTTGGGATTTATTCTGGTAATTTCTTTCTGAATCATATTCTAAATATTTTGTTGTACAGTATCCATATATTATTTTATAATGCATTGGTTTTTGTGTTTTCTGTTTTCTCTATGTGATACAGTGATGTTTGCCTTTTGCATTAATAAGTTTGACTTGACTCCTTGGTTGTGACCTAATTACACGAATGGGTCCCCTAAGTAAACCTTTTTTTTCTGTGCCCAGCCTCATAAAGAGTCATAGACCATTGATCACAACCAGCAGATATCCCACCCCCAATAGATTGATTCTACATTTAGGCAGCCCTAATGCCTAGGCAGTGCTAGCCACGTAGCCAGCTGCTCCTGAGTTTATATCTTCTTTCAGGGTGTTCATCTGGTGTAAGTGCACCTCCAGTGACTTCTGATGAATGTCAGCATTTTCGAAACTTGAACTCATTTACCTTTGTTAGGAATAAAACTATTGCATACAGTTCCATACAAAACAATTAGACTGATTATTAGCTCACATAAAGATTTAGTCTAAGTGGCATTAAAGACTAACTGATTCAGAGAAGCAATTGTTCTATATGTATTGACACGTACATATTGCCAAAAAAAAAAAAAATCCGTTTCCTACATAGCTGGTGGCAACAGACTGTCTGCAAAGGAGAAAGGCTATCTCCCCACCCCCCATCAAGGACCCAAGTCAGGGTCAATCCTTGCCAAAGGATCATTTCCTGCATCAGGACTACGAGTGTTTCCTTGATCTACAGGGCGTTGTCTGATAGTAACTGTGGCTCAGTCTGGCAGAAGGGTCTACTTTTCAGCTTTTTCTCCAGGCAAACTAGCAACCCTACCACCACACTACACTGGATCATACCATAAACACGTAAGCATTTGGGGACCCCACTGGAGCCAGTGCCGTTTTCTCCTTAAATGTGTGCTTACTGTGATTCATTTTTATTCTTCCTTCAGTCAATGAAGGTTGGTAGACACCTTCTAAGAAGTGACGAAGCATGAAAATTGCTGGTTAGATAAGAAGCCTGTAAAGTCAACAGAACAGACGGTGAGGTTTCCAATTGCTCTTTCCTGGAAATGAGCCAGGTCAGACATCTACTTGTCCTCTAATGCACAGGGTTACTCTCCAAGTGCTCGAGCATCCGTGGAAAAATACTGAGCCTGCTGAAAGCTTTGCTGCTAATGCTACAAGCAGCATACAGCAGCAGGTCAGTGGAAAATTGGAGAAAATCATCTGCACGTACAGCAGCGAGGGCATTATTTTTAGATGCCTCTTTTCTTTCTGACTTCATATAATTCTCTGTGAAAAAACATAAGCCTGCTACCCATCCTTGTGAGTTTATCGGTAGATGATGCATTATGCATATTGCAACTGTTCTTTCAAGAGGGGATGCCAAATAAAATAAACAGGAGGGAAGTAGATCTATAAATACATCCAGTTCTCAAATAGGCGAGCCAAGCGGGATTTCTGGTTTAGCCCACAAGAACATCAAGAACATGAGAGCCAGCGTGGTGCAGTGGTTAAGAGCGATGGTTTGGAGCAGTGGACTCTGATCTGGAGAACCGGATTTGATTCCCCACTCCTCCACATGAGCGGTGGATGCTCATGCTAATCTGGTGAACTGGATTTGTTTCCCCACTCCTACACACGAAGCCAGCTGGGTGACCTTGGGCTAATCACACTCTCTCAGCCCCACCTACCTCACAGGGTGGCTGTTGTGGGGAGGGGAAGGGAAGGTGATTGTAAGCCAGTATGATTCTTCCTTAAGTGGTAGAGAAAGTCAGCATATAAAAACCAACTCTTCTTTGGATTGTGATGACAGAATAACCTCTGATAAAAGGAAGAAAAGCCATGAGTCAGGTGGTCATTATTCCACCTAGACCATGACTGTCCTTTCTGAGGGCCTCATCACACACTGTGTGACAAAAAGACATCTATCTGATAGTAGGGAGCTAGAGCCAATCTTTCTTCCTCAAATATGTAACCATGGGATGCATACTGTTGAACTCACACGTTCATTAGGTAGAGTTTTTATTTAATTTTGTTTTCAAATTAAAATTTATTGCATTCGCTGAAAAGTTATAGCAAATAATACAATTCCAACACAGTAAATAATAATAATCAAAATACACATATACCTAAATCATAAATAAAAATTGCAAAGACTAAAATACCACATAACTTTGTAACATTTAATAATATCAATATAAAACTCAACTAAAAACATACTGCAAATTTGACAAAAATTATCATTCTGGTATCAACTAACAACCAACATAAAATACTGAATATCACAAGTAAAATACTGAATGACCCTGAGTGGTACAATTACTTTAATTATTGGCCATATTCTGGAACTTTTTTTTTTTTGGCCTTGCCTTCATAACAAAGACAATAAACCCTGCCATTCTAAAAGTGACAAAGTTGTCTTTACCTGCCAACAATGGTATTAGTCTAGCCTGATCTGGCCTTCAATAAATTGAGATAAAATGGACCCAAGGAGTCTTTTATGTTTTGAAGTATATTTAGGATATCAGAGTATCATACGAGCTAGATCCTCAATCTGCCTATAATCACAAGAACAAATTCATTATAAGGAATCCCACTTTATCAACCTTATAATACTGCTAAAGGCAAAATATCCAAATGCACCTTAGTAAAAGCCTTTTAAGATCAAAGTTCATTTGATCAGTAAAATAAGCTGAGAGACTCTAGGACAAAGGAGAAAAAACACTTCAACAAAGAAACTGTTCTTAAAGTACCATCATCTTCTTGAACACACATCTAATAATGTTTGTCTTATTATGAGTTTAGCTGCACAGAAGCCAAGACTCTTCAAATATTCTTCAGAGAATCTCAGTTTAGCAACTAAATTCAATGCACAACTTCACCATGAATTAGATTTCATCTCACCATATGGCAGCACTAAAAAACCTGAGGATTCACAAAGAATCATTTTTAGCCAATAAATAATGGCTGCTTTATAGGCCAGAACTATTACTGGGGGAACAGTGATAGCTCGAGTCAAATAGTATCCAAAGCTGTTGAAGGAGAAGCTGTGAATAGTTACCTGGCAAATTTATTTTGGCCTCTTGTAAGGCATGGGGATTTCAAGACATCCTAAGTGCTGCACTGTATAATAACTGAGGAAGAAGTTTCCTCTTAAAAATTTCCAGAATTGGGAAGACCCCCTCTAGTTCTATCAAATCTAAGAATGCCAAACAGCCCTTTCTTCATTCTCTTTGGCATAACCCATATGGGCTGCTCAGGAGCCCAACTAGTGGAATGCAACTCCTAAATACTTAAAACAAAACACCTACTCTAATAGCTTCCTGTCCACGGTCCATTGATGAACACAAGTCCTTCTGCTAAAAACCTTAGTTTTATTTTAGTTAAAATTAAGAAGGGTGTTTTTTACAATAAGAACTAAACTGGTTTAACAGTCTTCTAAGGCCCATTTGAGTACAACATATTAACATTGTATTATCTGCATAAAGTGGTTTTGTAATGGGCTGTCCTCTTACTTTTACTGGGAAAAATCGAATTCCTGACAAAAATTCAACCGTATAGTTTATGTACAGTTTGGAGAGCAACAGGTCCAAAATACAGTCCTTTTTGAAGTTTTAACTGAGTTGGACAGTTGACCATGGACCCCTAATGTGATCTTTAAAATATTGTTAGTGTAAAGGTCTATACCCCGTGGCGCAGAGTGGTAAGCTGCAGTACTACAGTCCAAGCTTTGCTCACGACCTGAGTTTGATCCCAACAGAAGTTGGTTTCAGGTAGCCGGCTCAAGGTTGACTCAGCCTTTCATCATTCCGAGGTCGGTAAAATGAGGACCCATCTTGCTGGGGGTAAAGGGAAGATGACTGGGGAAGGTACTGGCAAACCACCCCATAAAACAAAGTCTGCCTAGAAAACATTGGGATGTGACATCACCCAATGGGTCAGGAATGACCCGGTGCTTGCACAGGGGACCTTTACCTTTTTAAAGGTCTATAATGCAATCTAACAACTGCCTATCTGTGTTCAATTTAATTAATTTCCTCCACAAATAATGTCTTGGAATATTTGGAATCAAATGCAGCCTTAAGGTCAAGAAAAGCTACATATAATTGCCAAGATGATTTATTGATAAGGTGGTGTAGCAAAAAAGCAGTGATCCAGAGTTGAATGACCAGACCTAAAACTGATTTGTTCTGATGCGAACAACTCCTTTCTATCACCCACGCCTCTAGCAAAAAGCTTTCTTATAACATCAATTAAACTTACTGGGCTGTAGTCAGTTGGATTGGTTCATTCCCCTTTCTTATGGATGGGAACAATGATGGAAGAGGTCCAGTCTTGGGGAATTCTATCAGATCTATCAGCAGCAGCATCTATATTTATAATAGTGATGTGTGGTCCCCATCTGCAGATATCTAAATCCATGGATTGGGGTGACATCGATGCTAAACAGATTTTCCTGCAAACTTGGGCTTTTTGGTAGGATGGAGAGAAAGGGGGAGAGGCTATGTGGGGTTTCAGAGAAGGGAAAGAGGAAATAGTGGGGGATGAGGAAATGAGAAACCCCTGCAAGTCCTTGTGGGGTCCTGCTTGTTATTTCTAATAGCTGAAATTAACGATTTTATTATACAGTGGCAAGATGGCCAATGGGAGGGGGGAAGGTTTGATGAAATTTCCATACACCATTCAACTATGTCACCCACCCAGGGTGGATTATATAAATTAAAGAAATGTGCTCACCAATGGTTCTTAGAAAAATAAGAATCTAATTCTTTGAATTTACAACTAGATGCCAAAACTTTGCCATGTCATTCTATGATATTGCCAAGGCCAGCTCCTGCCATGACTTTTTTTTCTGAGACAAGCTTTTTTTTCTTGAAGGAGTAATTTATAGTTATCATCGAACTCAAAGAAGCAATTGGATTAAGTTTGTTTATTCAGCAGCTTAACAGCACGCCTCAGCTGCGTTTTCATATCTGAATATTCTTTGTAAAACCAGTTATTATTAGTACATTCCCTCTCTTTAGATACTCTTGCATTCTTAATGGCCTCAAAGTTTTATTTAGTTTATCATTAAATTTATTTTAGTATATTTTTATCCTGCCCTTTCTCCAAAGAGGAAAAAGCGTCTTGCTCCTGTAATAGAGGCTTAATAGATCTTATTTACTGAGTGATGTTATTTACTTACAGGCCATGAAAACTCCAGCTGCCCATTCTCACACATTAAGCCTCTATTAAAGGGAGAAGGCATTTTTCCAGGCCTGTTGGCAACCTTATTCATAAACAACCCTGGGCGGTAGCTTAGGCTGAGAGAGTGAAAAGCCCATGGTCACCCAACAAAGTCCAGGTCAGAGAGGAATTTGAACCTGGATTTTCTTCCAGATCATATTCTGATGTCCTAACTACTATACCATCCCAGTTTTACCATCAACTACAAGCTTGGAACTGAACATGGGACCATATTATATCTGCAAAGCATGTGCTCCAAACAGTGACCCCTCTCCTGATGTTGCTATGGCCACTTCTCCTGCTCAGGCTGACAGCAGACCACATACCCTCCAGCAATTTATAGGTGATACTAGGATCCCCCTTGTGTACTTTAACATTCCTCTTATCCCACCAAAGATCACTAGATCTCTATCCCTTTCCACTGTTACAAACTGCTGAAAACTCATGTCTGCCTGCTGCAAGGTTGCCAGCTATTTATTGTGCCCAAGCTACTGCGCTCCTAACGGAAATTAGGAACAGCCTCTGGTAAATATGGACAGATTCACAAAGTCAGCATAGGGTTCAGGTCAGGACATACGTAGCCAATATTCTGAATGAGTACCCTGAGACAAGTGAGCTCCTCCCATGTTTGCATCCTTTGCTTTAATTAAGCCACAACATGTATACTCGTGTGGAAATCCTCTGGGGTGATTACAACTTGCCCTTTCTTTCAATCTTCTGATATTTGCATCTTCTTATTCTCAGTATTTCCTGTGCTGTACTGCAACAAAATAAAGAAATTTGGTAGTGTGTGGTAGATACCATTGCTTCTTTTCTACCATGAACAGTGACCTGTGAGATAAGGGATTATTACTTTTTCTCCAGGGGCACAAATCAATGTTCTTTTTTCTTTGGGTGGTGAGAAAAAAAAGAAGAAGAGTTGTTTTTTATATGCCAACTTTGACTTTCTCTACCAGTTAAGGGAGAATCAAACCTGCTTACAATCACCTTCCCTTCCCCTCCCCACAACAGGCCCTCTGTGAGGTAGGTGAGGCTGAGAGAGCATGACTTGCCCAAGGTCACCCAGCTGGCTTCATGTGTAGGAGCGGGGAAACAAATCGAGTTCACCAGATTAGCCTCTGCCACTCATGTGGAGGAGAGGGGAATCAAACCTAGTCCTCCAGATCAGAGGCCACTGCTCCCAACCACTGCTCTTAACCACTACACCATGCTGGCCCATGATGCTGGGTCATCATTTCTGAAACTACACAGACACATATATAATACCAGTTTTTATTCAGTTGCATCTAATGTGAGTTATGAATGCAGCCAGTGTATATGTGTTATGAAGTAACATCCATTATGTTCTGAAGCTGTCACATTTTGGGAAAAGAGAACATTCCTTTAAAAGGAAACTTGGAAGCTATGCTGTATAAGAGAATAACACTGTGCCTTTCACTGCAAGAGCCTTCCTTCACAGAAAACTCAGAAGCTAATTGATAGGGAGAAAGAAACCACTAACACTTAAAGGAAAAATACATTGGAAAAGGAATAATCTCTATAGCTCTGCGCAGGTATGTTGAGGGTCATGATCTTGCAGGGTATTAATGGGGGAAGTATGCCAGACTTATCCTTTCCCTTTTACCAGGTACATAAATCAGATGACTGATAGTTAAAGAGAGAGAAGACGTCTATATCCATTGCCAGAGGCAGACTACTGTGTCAACGGGGCTGTGTGCAGTTTTCAAAGCATTGACTTGGACGAGTCACTGTTCAGCCGTATTGATTCCCCTTGTGTAAAACAGATCTTATGATTTAGCTCACAGGTCTGTTGTGTGAATGAATCAGCACAGATTCTCTGGATGCCTTCTTCTTCTGATACACAATGACTAATTGAGACACTGTGATCAGTTTTATTTTATTCATCCTCACCACTTACCATCTTCAGCTGATTCATTCAATTAATAGCCTTATTAGCTATAACATGTTTGTGTGCGCGTGTGTGCTCTCAAGCTGCAGCCAACTTATATACAGAGAACTGACACTCTTTAGTGGCTTGCCCAGGGACAATCAGTGAGCCTGCAGAAATTTGAACCCAGATGAATTAGGCCCACATCCACCATACTCTAAGCCCAAACTTTGGGTTGGGGAGGGTGGGGTAGAAATGCAATAAAAGAAATACTCCAGGGTCCTAATAGCCCTCCTTTGTGACTGCCATCTGTTGAGTGGCCATTCTCTTTTGCTTCCTCCAGCAGGAAAACCATGAAGGTCACAACTGTTAGTGTACACTTTCAGCCAGGACTGAAGAAGATAAAAAATAAGGACTGTATGACTGAAGAAGCCCTGACCTGGATGGCCCAGGCTAGCCTGATCTCATCAGATCTCAGAAGCTAAGAAGGGTCAGCCCTGGTTAGTATTTGGATGGGAGACCACCAAGGAAGACATGGGTTGCTATACAGAGGAAGGCACTGGCAAACCACCTCTGTTAGTCTCTTGCCTTGAAAACCCCATAAGGGGTCGCCATAAGTCGGCTGCGACTTGACGGCACGTTACACACACACACATGACTGAGAAAACCTCTATCACTGTCATAGATACTTAGAGATGAATACTGGGCATGCTTTTATCCTGGGTGAGATAGGGTTGCCAACTCCAGCTTAGGAAACCTCTGGAGATTTGGGGATAGAGTTTGGGGAACCTCTGCAAGATGTGCTGTCCCAGAGTCTGCTTAGTTCAGCCTTCAAAAAGGATTCCCTGTTAATTAAGGGCGAAAATGCACGGTCGCTTTAGCCTCCTTTATTCCCTGTTTCAGCCAGGATTCAGCCAGGATCGAACACATGCGTTTTCGCCGAACGTGCGTTCAATCCTGGCTGAAACAGGGAATAAAGCGACCATGCATTTTTGACCGGTTACTTTTGCTTCTCCATAATAAATAGCGGAATGTGGGCTGCTTCTGTTAGAATGCAGTGAAATTGGCCTGTGGTTTATCTTTCTGAGAGGTGGTGAGTTTTGTATGTTTTGATGGTTTGTAACTTGCCAAGTGAAATATGAAGAGCTGGGACTCTGAGAAAGATCAGGGAGGTTTGTACTCCTCAAGGTTGTTTTGATTCATTTAGTCCTTTCCATTTAATACATAGTGGGAACTGATTTCATTTTCCTTCTCCTTGACATTGTTTTCTATTCCCTCCTCACATAACAGAAGGCTGTGCTAGCTTGCCCCAAGGACTATCTCTAACAGAACTGATTATTGTGCATGTGTCATTCTTCCCAAACTAACATCTGCTACATGTGACTGAAGCCTCATTTAGAAGATAAACCAATGTAAACCAATCTACTTCCTCATGGCTTCTCTGCTGAATGTACATCCAACAATCACAGCAAGGTACTGATCTTAAGAACCCTAAGCATTTAAAAAATCAAGGGAATGGCCTCCTTTAACATTCAGGTTACCTTATTTTGAGATACAGGTGTGTGTTAAACGTGTTAAGGATGTAGATAAGGCTTCTGGGCCCTGAATGTATGGAAAACTCAATGAAATCTCAAAAACTGTGTCCTCCCAGCTGATGGGATGAGTCTTCCAAAGCTCAGCAGGTTGCCTTCAGTTGCCTCCTACATGAACATCAGGATCCAAAAGTGCTCTGAGCATTGCAGGGTGATGGTGGTGGAATTGTGCTATGCATCATGGTGGCTACCCAACAGCAGCTGAGCATGCTTCGAGGGCTTGCTTTGGCATGAGACAGGCTGCAGCATGAAATTGTTCTGAAAAAGGTGAAAAACAAGTTTCACTAAAGATGGAGCGACACAAAAGCTCATATGTATACCTCAGACAATCAAACTCTACAACATGGCTTTCCAAGGTATGGAAAAGCCACTGCTTGTGTCCAGCCAATGAAGGGGACTTAACAGGAAAGCCTCATTTCTCTGCCTATCGAACCTTTCATAATATACCGGAAATGCTTTTTGCATAAATTACTGTATACCCGTTGTGAGTTATTCCCTAATGTAAATAGATAACATTGTACAATCAGGAGGAATGTTCTGTGTATCAGGAGTAGTAGAAGCAACTGGCCCAGTCCAGTTCTGTTATCCTTTGTGCCCCAAGTCTGGATGTGAGTTCTGACAGCGCTGATTTCACTTCGAAGAGTATAAGAGCTAAGCTGGTTCCATGCAGCAGCAACTTCCCACTGTGCACTCATAGTCCCCATGCTTTTCTCAGTAACCACTTGTGCCTGCCATTCTCCCCACCCCCACCCTGCCAGAGGGCCTTTTCCAGCTTTAAAAAATCAGCAGGAGTGTCATGACCTATTTGTTTTTTAAAACCTTGCAAAAAAAAATCTGCTGGTGGGTGTGAGAAGATCTTAAGGGGAAGTTATCCTGATGTGGGGGAAAAGTCCCAAAATCTGCACCTTCCTACTGACAAGGTAGGCAAGCCCACTTTGATCTTTCTGGAAAGATTGTACCAAAGCAAGTTTGGGACAGATTACACGGAATCAGAGAAATCCTTGAAGGTGGACAATTGCTTGACCGTACCTTGTGGATACAACAACAAATGAACAAACCACTCCAGCATGGGAGGTATGGCAAGGCAAAGCAAACCATTTGTTTGGAAGCAGCCCTAATTCAGTGCCTGCAACACCTGAACTAGTCACTCTCATGGTTAATTCCACAATGCCAATCATCAGACTGAGCTATGATTGTGGTTAACAAACATCATGTTCAGGAGCAACTATGTCTCCAGACTTACTTGGATTTGGATTTCATCTCTGTTTTCCTTGTGTCCTCAACATTCTTGCATGTTTACTTCCAAGTAATGCCAGTCTACTTAAAAAATAGCTGTATGTGTAGCACTTGGGGAACCAAGTGTTTCAGAACACTATTTGATGTTTTATCATATTCAGTTCTATGTTCCTTTTTTTAATAATATTTTTATTGCATTTCTATAACAAAACATACAAAAAATACAAAAAAAGAAAAAAGAAATATACACAAGAAAAAAAATACATTTACAGAGCACTAATTGTATATTCAGTTCTACATTCCTGAGTTTTTCCCCTTTTCTTAAAGATCAGTGTAAATGAATGATTTGGTAATTGATTAAAAGTTATTCAAGGCTCTTTAAAGGTGCATGAATAACATGTCTTTGCAAATGTTAATGTATACAAAAGGGAATGGGGGTGGTGAAGGTGAGTCACAAACATTTTGAAGTACTGATGCCATTAGTTTCTCTGGAAACAGGAGTTTTAAAAAATCTGCCTATTCATTGAAACAGGTGAATCTTTATCAGAAAAATGGAAGGATGCTAATTGTCTCTTAAGTAACAAAAATAGGAATTCAATCCTTCATTAGATTACTCTGAGGCTGGTCCCACTGAGTTAGATGGGGCTGCCTGTGACATTACTTGAGCCAGTCCCTTTAAAATAGCACTTCATGAGGACAACATCCCAGGGTTGGCTTTCTGCTTTCCCACTGCCCTGGAGAGAGTTGGCAGCAACCTGGAGAAAAAGTCCTGCCCCTTTAACAAAAGCTTAATGCATGGATATGGGCAGGTGAAGCTTTTCATCGCATGGAAGAAAATAAGAGGGCAGGACATTTTTTTCCTCCAGGTTGTTGGTACCCTTTTTGGGAGTAGCTGCAGAGATTTATTCACAGTTAGAATCAGCTTGGGTGTAAAAAATGCCAAGTCGGTGGCTGAAGCAAGATGTGAGGTAAACTCAACAGAGGCTACTTCTCCATGGAGGTGTTTCTTTACTCCAGCTTCCAAATTTCCTTTGCTGTGATCTGTTTGAGCACATACACGGACATTATCATGTCATCTGGGGAGAGAAAAGCGCTTATCCTGCCAAGTACCTGCCCACATTGGCACCAGTTCCCTGTTATCAGCCCCTTGAAACTATAGTTTTCCCTGCTGGGCCACCAGCCATAGCAATGACCAGAGATTAAAAAAGCCCTCAAAAAGCACCTCAATGGTGTGGCAGGCAAAAATGCAGGGGAAATGGCAGCTGATGGAGAAAATTGCACAGAAAACTCCATTGCCTGTGCATGTGTCTCTGCACTTTTGAATACAAAACAGAGAATCCTTGCCATGTGAAAGCAAAGGAGTTGTTTAGCAAATATATATAACTGAGGTAACATCAACAGTTAAATGGAAAGGGTTTACAATGCAACCCTAAGAAGACTTTCCTGGAAGTGAGCCCATGAATAGAGCTGAGTAGGAGTCTAACAGCGCATTCCTGAAAGAAATGCCTGCGCCGGGTTTAGGAGGCAACTCTGCCTGGCGCCCAAAACCCGTGCAACCTTCATAGGTGGCGTATCTTGGCAAAACCAAAAAGGGGCGTTCCCGAGCCGAAACGGCTCGGTAGGCCAACTAATGTTAGCCCCGCCCCCACCCGGCGCCATTACGCCCCGTGAATGCCTCCCAGGATGCTGGAACGCCTCCCGGCTTGCTGCTGCGGCCTGTGCCAGCAGCCAGATGCCGACTGGAGGCTCTGGCGGCGGCTGGACCCAGCGCTGCCGTGGTGGCGCCCGGGGACTGGCAGCTGGGCCTGCACGCCAGCGCTGGGGCCACTCACGCTGGCATACACCTTCCGGGTGCCATCGGTGTGGGCCCTTGCGCCGGCATGCATCATTGCCGCCTCCTAAGGGCTTTCGGTGTGACCGCCGGTGCATTTCAGGAATGCGCTGTGAGTAGATCTATTTAGGATTGTTCTCTAAGACAACTGAAATCAGTTTTGTCTGAGGAATACATCTGGAGAATGCCTCTAAAACTACTCTGGGAATGAGGAGACTATTGGAGTTCTGGTGCTAACCACATTCTAAAGACCTTTGTCTCTTAGGGCCAAAGTACAAAATATGTTCCTTGGACCTGACTTCTTTTCCATGCAGTCTAACAGCCGCTGTTGGGGATCATGGTCTAAAAGTCTGCTGAGACCTGATTAGGTTGGAACCATGGCGTTGGAGAAGGAGGAGTTCCTGTCTCCCCCCTGCATCATTTTCCTGAGCTGAAACAGCCTCAGGGGGAGTTATTTACTCCATTTTGGAGTTGCACATTCATGGAATACTCCACCCCCATGAGACCCTTTTAGCTCCAGAAAATGGTGTGTATGGGGGGAGGCATGAGCCCCTTTTCACCCCACACGGTGGTTCTAAGCCAAATTGGGCCCCTGCAGCCTCTTAAAATGACATTCCCTGCAGCTGCTGTGTGGTCCCTGACCTGAGTCATTGAAAAATGTATTGTGTAGTTTTGCCTTTAGTATAAATATCCTTTATTCTGGCTTTCTTTCATAGCTGCTGGCTGAGCTGGGGTCTGAATCCAGACCCAGATCAAGCATGATTGTCTTTTGACCACATTGTCTCGGTGTGCTTCCCAAATAGGCCTGATTAAAATGTGTTTTATCTGGAACAAAGAGCAGAAACGAATGCATGTTCCTTTCTGTTTGTTGCATGACATCTTTTTGATACTATGTTGTAGATAGTATTTGGGGCTTCCTTGACAAATACTCTGATTCTTTTTGTTCTTTGCTCTATCACATGCTGTATTTCATTGTGATACAGCTACTTTCTATTTTGTTCGTATAATTATCCTAAGTTCGCAGCTGCTAAAACTTATACTGATTGTTTGTAATTGCAGTCAAAGGGCATCACCGTTACCTGGCCGCCCTCAGCTACCCATAGAGTTTACGAGGGAAAGAGGCAGTCCGGCCAATGTGGAAAACTCAAACCTCTTAGGAAGGCTGTAGATTAACGTGAGAATAGTCTCTCGTGCCAGTTAAGACAGCATACAGATGTGTCTCCCTCCAAGAGTGTGTGTTCTGCTGCTGCAGGCCATGCTTTGTTCCTCTTCCTTTCTCTACCACCACACCTGCCCAGTTCTAATCTTAGTGTGGTTTTTCAGCTAGTTCCTCCTACACTTTGGACTTGTTTAGAGCTGTTATGATGTTCAAAACCTGCACAGTGAGGGGTAGATCTTTCATGTATGGTCATGCTTCATAGAGACTTATGCTTGACATATGTAATACATCTCCTTTAAACTCATCTAACTGGGACTGGAACATCTGGGAATCTACCATTTGTGTAAAACTATCCATGTTTCACTATTAAACGCCTAATTCTAATCTAATCTAACCTTCCCAATATCCTGGTTTTTGAGTGTCTTATCCCCTCTCTTCCCTTTCTTTGACCTTCCCAACTTACCATTCTCTTCCTTCCTTCCTTTTGATATTGTTGCTGGCTCCTCCTCTTTCCCTTCCCCCACTATACCTCATGCCCTTACCCACCCTTTGCATAGCCCGTATCTAATGTTCCTCCAACCCCACTCCATCTGCTTTCCCTAGTTGCGGAGACCACAGTTGTCAACTGCTTTATTTATTGCGGAAATAAAGAAAAAGAGTTTTGAAGGACAAAGTCTAGGATTGGTACAATGGCTCAGAGGGGCAGTCCTGCCATACTCTGACGTATGGAGTCCTACATTTTTCAGGAGTGAGCCTCAACATCTCTTCTTCTTGACATTAAGCATTTAAAGGGAAGAAATTATAATATTATATAATATCTGGCATAATATAATATAATATCTGGTACAGAAGCAGGAAGTAACTGCCCATGTTACTTTTCATTAGTCATTCATGTTTCTGTTTGAAAGGGGCTTTTTTATTTTTTATTTTTGCAAAATTTCCTGTGACAACGTTAAAAAACAAAACAAAACACTAACTAGCCAAAAAAAAAAAATCCTCTTAACTGAGACCAATTACAGCCCCTTAGTTAGTTAATTAGTGAAGAATCATCTGAAAATATCTTCCATCTTTCTTTGGAACTGTGTTTGCTTTAAGGCAGAGGTGTGACTGTAGGTGCACGAAAAGAGGCTGAAACTGACAATGGAAAATGCTGTTTCTTTCTAACGTTCTGGAACTCTTGAGGAACAACTGAGGTAGTTCACACTGTTCTTTTTACCTATGCAACTGTAGGGCCACATGTTCTTGAATGCATTTCTGAGAAAGAGATAAGTTGATAGCATGAAAAAAGCGCTGCCCTGTAGGTGAAATTTGCAGCCAATCTGTCTGAGTGGATACATTATGCTTTTTCATGCGAATAGAGGTTGAGTGTAGTACTACACAAATCAATCAACCCATAAAATGAAGGCTAGAGGATTAAGATGATGCCTAGTAAAGAATTGTTAGGCTATTCTTGTGTCGATAGATCTATCAGTAACTAACCACTATAGCTATATCTGTACAGAGGCAATATACGGCTGACAGCCATAGATGCTGGGAAGAGAGATCAGTGGAAAACCATCAGTTTCTTCCCTCATTTGTGAATCCCTAAAGGCATCATGCTGGCTACTGTGGAACCAGAATTCTGAAGTAGGTAAAGCCCTAGTCTGATCTAGCTGGAGAATTCTCAGTCTCCCTGGTCCTAGTCCAACATCACCACCTAGATATGCAGAAATTTATTTTAGCAGATTGTAAACCTAGATACTAGAATCCTAGAACCTGGTTACTTCATGAGCTCATTGCAAGGATTTTTTCTGGGCATTTTGAACACTACATCAAATGTATTGATACCATAAGTGCCTGCATAACAATCAATTTGAGCCATGGTATTTATTGGCGACAGACCAAGAAAGGGCCAAGACCAAGAAAGACCAAGTATTGGCGACAGACCAAGAAAGGGATCTTGGGGTGGTAGTGGATAGTTCAATAAAGATGTCAACCCAGTGAGCTGCTGCTGTAAAAAAGGCCAATTCCATGCTGGCCATAATTAGATGAGGAATAGAGAATAAAACTGCTGATATCATACTGCTCTTGTACAAATCTATGGTGAGACCACACTTGGAATATTGTGTACAGTTCTGGTCACCACACCTAAAAAAGGATATTACAGAGCTTCAGAAGGTGCAGAAAAGAGCAACCAAAATGATTAGGGGACTAGAGCAACTGTCCTATGGGGAGCGGTTAGGACGTTTAGGGCTGTTTAGCTTGGAAAGAAGGCGGCTGAGGGGAGACATGATAGAGGTCTATAAAATTATGCATGGTTTGGAGAGAGTGGACAGGGAGAAGTTTTTCTCCCTCTCCCATAATACTAGAACGCGGGGTCATGTGCTGAAGCTGGAGGGTGAGAGATTCAAAACAGATAAAAGGAAGTATTTTTTCACACAACGCATAGTTAAATTGTGGAACTCCCTGCCCCAGGATGTGGTGATGGCTGCCAGCTTGGAGGGCTTTAAGAGGGGAGTGGACATGTTAATGGAGGAAAGGGGTATTCATGGCTATTAGTTGGAATGGATGCTGGTCATGCTGCATACCTGTTCTCTCTAGTATCAGAGGAGAATGCTTATTATTTTGGGTGCGGTGGAACACAGGCAGGATGGTGCTGATGCAGTCGTCTTGTTTGTGGCTTTCTAGAGGCACCTAGTTGGCCACTGTGTGAACAGACTGCTGGACTTGATGGGCCTTGGTCTGATCCAGCAGGGCCTTTCTTTTGGTCTTATTAACTAGATCAGGGGTCGGCAAACTCATTAGTCAAAAGAGCCAAATATCAACAGTACAACGATTGAGATTTCTTTTGAGAGCCAAATTTCTTAAACTATATAGGTAGGTACACTGTTAATTAACTTAATAAACTTTAATTAAAGTTTTAAGTCTTAATAAAACTATAGGTACACTGAATAAAACTTGATATCATACTTAATAATGATCGTATTTATTGATAAAAATTAAATTGTAAGTCCCTGCCATTTTCCCCTCTCCGTCCGGAGTCCTCGTCTGGAGGCCTGGTCTACCGCCATAAAAGCCTGTTGGTAGACCTGGCCTCCGGCCGAGTCCCATTGGGAGGCCAGGTCTACCCATTGGCTTTCTTGGCAGTAGCCCTGGCCTCCGGAGGCCCATAGAAGCCAATTGGTGGACCTGGCTTCTGAAGGGGGACTTTTCCCCCTCCTCGGAGTCCAGGTCTACCGCTAAGAAAGCCAGTGGGTAGACATAGTTTCTGAGGAGGGAAAAAAGTAAGTAAGTAAGGTATCCATAAAATTAAATCATGACAATGACTGACAAACACTTTATGTGAACAATGTGAACAATGTGAGCAAACTTCTAGATTCACAGATGCAGTAAACACATGAGAACATAAGAAAGGCCGTGCTGGATCAGACCAAGACCCTTCAAGTCCAGCAGTCTGTTCCCACAGTGGCCAACCAGGTGCCTCCAGGAAGCCCACCAGCAAGACCAGTGCAGCATCATTGTCCTGCCTGAGTTCCATAGCACCTGATATAATAGGCCTGCTCCTCTGATCCTGCAGAGAATAGGCATGCATCATGACTAGTATCCATTTTGATTAGTAGGCATGGATAGCCCTCTCCTCCATGAACAGGTCCTCTCCCCTCTTATAGCCCTCCAAGTTGGCAGCCATCACCACCTCCTGGGGCAGGGAGTCCCATCATTTAACCACGCGTTGTGTGAAGAAATACTTCCTTTTATCAGTTTTGACTCTCCCACCCTCCAGCTTCAGCAGACGACCCCGAGTTGTAGCATTACGTGTGTCCTGGGTTGGGGGGCCCACCCCGTGCCCCGGGGCTTTCCCGCCACCCTCCATTTACCAAACAAACCCCTGCGCTGGCTCCAAAGTGTGCCTCTTCCCGGCTTACAGGGACCCGCAGGCCCAGAAGACGATGGGGGAACTGAGTTGGCTCCGCAGAAGATGGGGCACCGTGGCCCAGCGCCGCTGCCGGGGATGCGCCGCCAAAGGAAGCCCACCCTGCCCAACAGCTGATAGGTGGGCGGACCAGGAACCGCCCAGCCGCCCGCCCAGCAATCGCGCGGCTAGAGGAGAGGCTTTAGCCTCCCAGCCATTGAAGTCAAGGGAAAGGGGGACCCAGCCATTCTCCACGGCGGGGGGGGGGAGACAGCATGCTCGCTCGCCTGCTCTCTCGCGCTTGCTCGCTCTCTCCCTCTCAGGTGCGCCGGGTCTGCAGCTTGGCTGCTGGCGTGAGCGGGCGCGAGAGCAGGGGCTCCGAACCAAGTTCAGAGAGCCGCACTCAAGGGGCCAAAGAGCTGCATGCGGCTCTTGAGCCGCAGTTTTGCTGACCCCGGAACTAGATGATTTAAAAAATGGACCTGCAATTCCATGCAGAGGAAACACATGGAATTGTATGAGGAATGGGACCAGGAAAACGAGGAGCAAAAAAATGAAATTAATAATGCTAGTCTATGTATGTGAGGCCTCATCAGAGCAGAAATTGGTATCCATATCTTTGACTTCTGCACCCTATCAAGTAATTCTTATCAGCAAGTGACAGGTTTGGAGCTGACTGAGAAGGATTAGGACTGAGAAGGAGGAGGAGGAGGAGGAGGAGGAGGAGGTTTTTATACCCCAATTTTCTCTACCTTTAAGGAGTCTCAAAGCCGCTTACAATCACCTTCCCTTCCTGCCCCACAACAGACACCTTGTGAGGTAGGTGGGGATGAGAGAGTTCTGAGAGAACTGTGACTGGCCCAAGGTTGCCCAGCAGGCTTCATGTGGAGGAGTGGGGAAACAAACCTGGTTCACCAGATTAGAGTCCGCCACTCTTAACCACTTCGCCATGCTAAGCCTCCTCCTTGCCACACCCACAATGCTACCCATTTCTACACTGGCATATGGGTTGCTCTGATTAAGTGTTAATATGGCATCAGCACCAGCCTGTGTGGCACCATGGTGGCACTGCTGCCAATGTATCTCCAGATTCTCTGGCTTATCTCTCACCCATGCCAGTGTAGCTGACTAGGTTGTTAGCTAAAGCTGCTAGTCTAGTTCCCAGTCTCAACTTTTATAGCATGGCGTTAGGTTTGCTTCCATGCTACTGGATCAGTAAAACAAAAACAAAAAAATCCTATGGTTTTTTGTGTACAGTTAGTATGGCATGTAGAATAAGACAGAACAGAAATGGTTGCTATATCAATTTTTGGTAACAGTAATTTATCAGTGTAGGTCAGACATCTGAAAGCTTATATTTAGGAGTTAAAGATTCAGTCAAAATTCTCTCGTGCAAATTTGGTCAATGAATCATTCACTGGTTTATCCCAGATCCCTCCTTATTATTTTAGGAACAGTAAACTATTGTTAATTCTGCTTCTTTTAGCTATAAAGCTTGTGTTTTAAATGCTTATTATGTATTTTAATCTTCTAATGGATGTTTTATGGATTTCACTTGATACTGCAATTGTATTGTTTTAATTGTTTGTTGTTTATAAGTTTTGCTACGGCTTTGAGCGAATGCCATAAAACTATATGTTTATTCTGTTTCTGTTTATTAGGTTTATTCAGGGATATGTGGTTTGTGAATATACATCTGCAAAGACATTGACTTGGATCCAGAACAGTGTTTTCATGGGTGAAAGACTTTCTGCCTGAGGAGCATGAAGATTTTGGGGCATTTTGGGCTGCTGTGGGACTGGTGGAAGGGGGGAATTTTCCTCCACACGTAGAAATCTTTGCACCCACGGAAATGAAATGAATTACTTGAAAAATGGCCTCTGTCATTTTGAGGGGGGTATTCTTGATGCCACATGCGATATGCCCTCCCTATGTCCCTTATATCAGGGTTTGAAATTCTATCACAGAATACACCTTAGGGAGTACGTTGGAGTGTCCCACGTCTTGCACATCACAAGGAAAACTGATAAAATACAAGGAAAAACCAGCCAAATATTATAATGATGCCACATAATCTGCAGCCTGGAGTTCCACTTGAGGTCTCATGACAGGGTTTGAAACAACAAGCTCGGGTGGGATGATAGAGATGCTGATTTACAAATCAGGATCTTTCCCTTTCCTTGCAAAAGAGTAGCGCTTGAATCAATACGCAAATTTGAATTTGCATCATTTTCACTAATATTTTCATTCAAAATATTTTTAAAAAATCAAAGGTTTTATTTATTGTCCTGCTCAGAAGATGTGGCAAGTGGCAAAATCCAATTTCTTCAGATTCTGTCTTGTTTTCCGTTTCTTTGATGCTGTAACAGAGAGGCTGGCTAAGGGAACACGACTGTCCTCCTGTGGTGAAATTTCAGAAATCACACTACATCCCATAGGTATAAGGAGGGGAAAAGCTACATGAGCATCCAGAAAAGCATTTGTTGTGTTAGGTTAAAAGTAGCACTAGTCCGGTTCTCAAGACCACAAATGATACCCCCCATTCATTAAAAAAAAAGCTGGAGGCACCAGGAGCAGGAGAGAGTAATCCAAATGAGGATGCAGGGCAGGACAACCTAGTAAATTCACTTCTGGGCGTGGGAAGCAAAGCCCAGGAAGGGCAGGAAGCTGAATGAATGGCCTCTGCCTCTTTAAAGGGAACTTCTCTCCCTCTTTCCTGGTGGTCTCTAGGAAAACTCCCCTTGTCTACTTTTTCCTACAGGCCTTGTCATAGCTGTTGCTGGCAAAAGGCACAACAGTCAAAGCAAGCATTTTTATTTCAAAGTGATGGTTGCCAACCTCCAGGTGGAGGCCTGGGGACCTCCCAGAATTATAACTGACCTCCCGATGATAGAAATCAGTTGTCCAAGAGAAAAGGGCTGCTTTGGAGGGTGGACTTTATGTTATTATACCTACTGAAGCCCCTCCACTCCCCAAACCCCACTGTCCAACCCCCAAATCTCCAGCTATTTCTCAACCTGGAGTTGGCACCCCTATGCAAAGAACTATTGTGAAAATGAATATTAAACAGCTTTTCAAAAAGAAAAGGTCACAGGTGATACTGATCACGATTTCCCTGGCAGTTTTCACTGCATTGCCGGATGGGTGGCAGACATCAAAGAACTGGTAGAAAAGTAGGAGGAATTTTTTTGGGACATTTTTATTTTCCATAGTAAAAGCGGTACGAAGAAAAAAGGGGGAAACAGATGGGGTAATTTTAACATTTCATTGGTTGCGTCCGTCCCCAGAGACATAATCTTAGATATTTGTCTCACCCCACGTTAAAACCTAACATCACATTACAAAACTTATACTAAAACCTTGAAAAGCCTAACATTACTGCTAAATTATTCCAGATCGCTGAAGATACCATGATTAAGTCTCCATTAAAATAATTAAAAACCTATTAATTATCATACTAAATCTCTCAATTCATATACATAATTGTCTCATATATGTCTTAAAATGTCTATCATCTAACCTATTCAAATACTATCTTTCTACCTATGTTCAATTACTATCTCTTCAATGAAAATATATCTATCTCAGCCTGGTCATTCACTTACACAATTTTTAAAAAACCATTTCCATATAATGAAAAGTAGGAGGAAATTAGTGTGGGAAAGTTGGGACAATACCACACTGTCCTCTGAGGCAGGTGTGGCAATTGCATGCCAGTTCGCTCCGACAAGAGGATGTTGCAATTGCTTTAGAAGCTTATATCCCATTAAAGGTTTTGAATTTGAATTTGCTTTGCTTTAGAAGCTGAATGTCAACACTTTTAAAGAAAAATCAGAGATACACTGAAATGCAAGGAAATGGGAGGAACATTTCCTTTAATTAGGGTTGCCAACCTCCAGGCACTTGTCCACTTTGAGACCTACATGAATTTCTTCTGGTCCTATTTGAGACTGTGGTTTTTCCTTGCACTTTATTGATACAGATAGCTGATGAAGCCATGAGCGAAACGTGATTTGGATCTAGACAACACGTCCTGACAACTTCCCTCCGTGGCCTCTTGCCTGGGACTCCGCTTTCCAGCAATCTACCACACACAAAGAAGTCTATATAGCAGCACCCTTTCTTTCTACCAGTGCTAAAACAGGTTTTAGAGAAAGGTGCAAGAAGTGTGTGTGTGTGTGTGTGTGTGTGTGTGTGTGTGTGTGTGTAGTGATTGCTACTGAATTAATTGGCAAGGTATTTCCCAGTTCTGTTCCTAAAATCCTGTTTTGGAAGGAGAAGGCAGAGACTGAATCTTTGCATCCATCACGTGTTCTGCCATGGAGCGGAGGCCCTGCCCCTTCCTAAAACAAGCTGCACACATCCAAGGATCTATTGAAGGGCCTTCTATAAACATTACAGATTATATCCAGATTATGATGTGCCATTAGCAACAAGCAGGAGTGAATTAAGAACACTGACCGTACCAGTAGGATTTGGAGCTAAGCAATAAAAATGAAAGAGGATTTAAGGACAAGATGACTGAGAGGCTGTGAAAAAACATGGAGCATTTAAGAATAATACCCTAATACCCTGACAGTGTGCATAAAAGCTGATGGAAATAAATGCTTCCCTTTCAAAAACATTTGATAAAATAATGATTTTAAAAATTAGATCAGTCTTTCTGCCCAGTCCAAAACAGTCTTACTCAGAAGTAAGTGCCACAGAGTTCTGTTGTTTTGACTTCCTTGATAGAAGAAGTATTTATGTGCCAACTCTCTACCTTTTTAAGGAGAATCAGACCGGTTTACTATCTTCTTCACTTCCTCTCCCCACAAGATACCTTGTGAGGTAGGTGGGGCTGAGAGAGTTCAGAAAGAACTGTGACTAGACCAAGGTCACTCAGCTGGCTTCATGTGTAGGAGTGGGGAAACCAACCCAGTTCACCAGATTAGAGTCCGCCACTCACGTGGAGGTAGGGTTGCCAGGTCCCTCTTCGCCACTGGTGGGAAATTTGGGGGGCGGAGCCTGAGGAGGGCAGGGTTTGGGGAGGGGAGGGACTTCAATGCCATAGAGTCCAATTGCCAAAGCAGCCATTTTCTCCAAGGGGGGCTGATCTCTATCGGCTGGAGATAAGTTATAATAACAGGAGATCTCCAGCCACCACCTGGAGGTTGGCAACCCTACATGGAGTAGTGGGGACTCAAACCCGGTTTACCGATTAGCTTCCACCATTCTTAACCACTACACCACACTGGCAGGATTGCAATCTAAGGCTACAACTGTGAGTACATTTACTAGGGTACAAACCCCACTGGACTTCATGGCTTGGTTCAGACATAGCCTAAAACTGCTTTGTTTTGTTTTTAAAAACTATCGTGAAACGAGGTTTTAGCCCACAGTTGACCATTCAGATCTTGGTTTCCCTTGCTTTACTGGTTTTATCACCTTCCCTCTTTCAACCACAGAGAATTAGATATTCCTGAACTAACCACTGTTAAGTGGGGAGGCTTACATTTGTACTATTGTACTAACCATACTTAGTTTAATCAAACCATGATTTCATGTTATGTCTGAACCATGCCAGTGGAACTCACTTCCATATCAACAGAGGGTTGTGATGTAAGTCTGCAGTCAATATGTACATTTACTCCAAATATGTACATTTACTCCATTGGACTCAACAGGGCATACTGCTAAGAAAACTGGCCAAGAAATGTTCAAAAATATGTGGGGGGGGGAACCCTGTATTTTTTATTACGCACAGGAACATGCTTTTTAGAATTTTGTATTTTGATTTTAATTTAATTTATTTCCCCCAGTGTTTATAAGGCTATTTCACACATGCATTAACTTGTCTTAACTAGTGTTTTATCACTTAGGGTTGAATCACACATATTATCCAAGTGTCACTTTTGCCTTTTTCACTGTGTGTAAAATAGCAAAGTGCCATGGCTAATGCTGGCTATTTCTTTGACTTACATTCTTGTAAACAATAAACATGTTGCATATATATATATACATATATATATATGTGTGTGTGTGTGTGTGTGTGTGTGTATCACATTGGAATGAATGCATGTAAAACATTTCACACCACATGTGATGAGGTAACATGAACATTGTGCTTGTGGCATGTCCTCATAGTCTACATTCATGTGTCTCAGGGACTACCCCTTGATGTTTCAATGGGAAAAGGATGAACATGCAATATTTACATATCAGGCTAGGCTTGCCAGGTCCCTCTTTGCCACCGGCAGGAGGTTTTTTGGGTGGAGCATGAGAAAGGCTGGGTATGGGGAGGGACTTCAATGCCATAGAGTCCAATTGGCAAAGTGGCCATTTTCTCCAGGGCTTATAATTATCTATTTCGGCTGGAGATCAGTTGTAATAGCAGGAGATTTCCAGCTAATACCTGGAGGCTGGCAACCCTATATCAGGCATATAACTCTGATAACTCTAAAGTCATTTTTACAGCTTTAAGCTAGATGTTGCTGATTTTTAAGAGTGTGAACGAAGGCTGGTTCATGGCTGTCTTCCTGAAGAGAGCCATGAACAATATTCTTTAATTGGTTTTACCATGCCAAGAACATTTCTTTTTGTGCAGAATTATCTGGGCTGGCAGGGGCATGCACAGCATCTGCTCTACAGTTTAAGGGAGATGTACCAAGGAATTTATTGTACTCTCACTTCTTTTATGGCACAGAATAATACACAATAGCAGGGGCACTATCAGGGGTGGTAAAAACAAACACCGGAAGAGGAGTTATGGAAACTTGGCATTTAAACACTGTAAACTTTATAATTATAAGCCTATTAAAAACTTTATTGGGAATTCGAAAGCTGGATGAGTTTGGATTCTAACATTCCTCAGACATAATTTTCCAAAACGAAAAGAAAGGGTATTGTTAAAATGCACATATACTATTACATCTGATTTTTAAAATAACAGACAGTATCACAAAATAAATATTTGATCTTTTCTCCAAAGCTCTTAACAAAGCACTTGCTAAAATAATGAGAGAAAGGGGAAAAATCAAGTACAAAAAAAGCCAGAGACAGAGTAGTTGGGACATTGTAACATAGCTGAATAACAGAATTTGCATGGCCATAATTATTATAATTATTATGTTCCTATTCCAGTTCTCAAAATAATAGTTGTAAATGTATAGATGGTATGAATATTGACCGGATTCCTGCATTAACTCTTTTGCTCTTTCAGTTTCAGTACCTCCATTCCTATAGTCTTGATCTTATATATTTTATTTCTTTTGCTCCTTTCCCCTACTTTTCCTTCCATTTGTTTTGTTTCCATTCTTGCAGAAAGGCAAAGATTACCTCTGAGAAAATGAGCGAGTTCAAGAGTTCATGAAATCATCTGCTACATCCATATCTTTAGAACAAACAGAACATACTGATTTACATAGTGACTGGAATTATTCATCCAAAAACTGGAAGGACCATTGTTTTGCTAGGTACATCTGAATGAGCCATAATAGAACATTTATGTTGATTTTGCTTAATCTGTAAACCACAGTCAAGCTGTATACATTTTTGGTATTTCCCCACCTCATATTGCGTCTAGAGGTTGTACTTTATCTGGATTTCTGCAAAGAGATGAGAAAGGATGGTTATTACAGTCTCCTCTAAGGATTCTTATATTGACCTGCTGGAAATGTTAGATAATGTTTAGTACATCCACATCTTGGTGTTTTTTCATTATAAAACTCAGGGTGGCATTTGTGGGGTTTGTAAATGGTTTCTAATCTAGGAACTGACCAGACCCAGGTTTGTTTAGGTTCTGCAAGGTTGCTCAGTTACTGTCAGGTCTTGTCATTACAGCTGACATCTGGCACCCATTTCTTATCGTATGTGATACCATGCTGTAAACCCTAATCCTCAAATTTCATCTTGGGTCATTTATTCATTCTACTGGGTTGAGATTCCCTCAACATTTATTCTGTCATGGTGGTGACTGAGGGCAGCACCCATGGACCGAGCTGGCAGCAGGAGAAGCTTACAAGAGAGATAAGTTACTTGCCTCCTTGACTCTCTACAAGCCCCTTACTCTTCTGTAACCTGCCACAACAGGTGGAAGGTTTAGGTCTGTCACACTTTACTATCTCCCAACCTCTGTGTATATGTAGAGAGCTGATCCGAGTGCCACATTTCTCGGGGAAGATCCCCAAGGAAATCCAAGAAACGTTCGGAATTGAGGTGCCAAAGCACCTCTCCCGGTTCCTAATCAGTGGAATCGGAGGCAGGAATACCCCTGCAGCCTCAAATGAACGGTGTTGACTCCCAGACTCTTTGAGAGAGCTTTTTTAAGTCTCCCGGAGATCTGGACGCTGTCCCGCTGGCCCGAGGGATACTACATTGCCGCAAGCGCTTCTCTGGTACCAGGCTCTGATCTCCTCTATCTATTACTATCAAACCACAACACCACAAGAAAGAAACCTCATCCCCGAAATCTGAGTAAGTTTTAAGAACTCTTTTGATGCTTACCTTTCTTAAGAAGATAGAAAAGATTGACGAAACCACTTATGGGATCCGCGTCTCTCCACTCTCCTTAAAAATATTTTTTTAGACTGATAAGCCATTGGATAAAGTGGCAGAGACCTTATCAGTTCAATCAATGGATAGACTAAATAAATGGGACTTTTGATTGATGCATACACTACCTATCAGAGGCGGCGATTTAGAAATGGGAGGGAAGCCTCAACCTCCCTCTCATCCAACTGCAGCGTCTTTCCGGTTTAAGTGAGTCCGCCAGCCACGTTTCATCTGGATGTGACTTGTCTTGGAATTGGAAGACAACAAGCATACAGACTCACTGCTTCTGGTAATATCCAATCGGGAAGCTACAACGTCACCACGTGCATGACCGGAAGTGCGCCTCCTCAGTGCAACGGCTAAAAGGTTCTTACACCATTAGACCACAGAGAAGAGACGACGGACGGTCCGCGATGCCTTAACTTTCGGCGAACTTCCTGCTTCCAGTTTATAAGCAGACCTAGAGCGTCTTTACTACTTGCTGGTATTTAAAATAAAAAGGCCCGTTTTTATGCAGAATCGAGCACTTTGAGCCTATTCACCTTATTGAACATACAAAATAAATTGCTTTTAATTACACAAGACTCTGGAAGTCTGCCAAAAATATTTAAAATTAGGCTTTACAGTATAGATGTCTGGACCTCGTCAAAGGTCTGCATCACTGCATAGTCCTGCACTGTCAAAATCCAAAGACACCCAAGAAGCAAATATGGAGGAGAAGGTCCAAGATTCATTAGCCAAACAAACTGAGACATTCACAAAACAACATGACCAAACGTCCAAACAGATAGAACAACTAACAGCTGCAATGACTACCCTTAGCCAATCTCTTAACCAGAAACTGGATGCTGTTACAGAAGACATTAAAGACATGAAAACCCAAGTAGCAACAATGAAAGCAGATATGAAAACACTAGATTCATCAGTTAAAAAGATGAGTGAAGAACAAAAGGAAATTAAGAAGAGAGTAGAAGGACTCGAACGTCAACTGGATGTAATACATACCCAAGAAGATGTTGTTAAAGACCAAATGGCCATGATGGATATGAAAGTAAGAGAAGCCAATCTACGCCTGAGAAACCTTTCTGAAGATCTTGGTGACACTAGAGCGACTTTGATTAAAAACTTGGCTGACTTGTTTCAGATAGATGAACAAGAGCTACACCATGCTATAAACAGAATATACAGAATACTTCTGCCGGCAAGACTAAAGAAATCAAAGCCTAGAGATGTTGTGATTACCTTCTATGACATAAGGATGAAAGATGTTATTATGCAGATTCATTATGACAAACCTATTGTTGTAGAAGGATCGCCACTGGTTGTTCTTAAAGATATCCCAAGACATTTGATGTCCAAGAGAGGGAAAATTACAAATTTCAGCTGGGTTCAAAGAAGGGGTCCAAATAGGGTTGCCATCCTCCAAGTCCTAGCTGGAGATCTCCTGCTATTACAACTGATTTCCAGCCAATAGAGATCAGTTCATCTGGAGAAAATGGCTCCTTTGGCAAGTGGACTCTATGGCATTGAAGTCCTTCCCCAAACCCCGCCCTCCTCAGGCTCTGCCCCCAAAACCTCCTCCCGGTGGCAAAGAGGGACCTGGCAACCCTAGGTCCAAATCACTACTAATAGCTAGAGCAGAAACTCCTTCCTTCCTTCATTTTGATCAAGGAAAGCATCTATTCCTAAGAAAGGTCAAGATGCTGACACCATTCTCTGTTTGAACCAAACATACATAGACAATTTTACACCATCGAGTGCATTTCCATATAACTAATAGAATCCATACAGTAGAGCCTAATCAAATTACAGCAAATTACAGCAGTCAACCAGTGTCAAGTATTTCCCCACCATTCAAGTATCCTGCTAGTTGGCTCCCAGAGCTTGCTTATTTATACGGTTTTCTCTTAACTACATTCTGTGAATACTATTGTGCCTAATTTTAAGTAAAGCATGTTTCAGCACAGAGGAGGTGAAACTTTGAAACAAAGGAGAACAAGATGTAGGGGGAAAGGGAATGCGTACCAAACAAGGATAAGGAATGCAGACAGTCAGTCTTTTACAGGAGATAAGAAATACTGAGAAAGGCACTGGGCCAATCTGACTTGAATGTAGGGTGAAGGATCTCTAAGGCATAAGTGTAACTAAAATATATTTAATTCTGGACTATTAGAATTTATAGAAACTTTAGTCCTATTTTCCCCATCAACTATTGCCTTAAAAGTGATGACTCCCCCCCTTTATTATATAGTTTTCTGTTCTGTTTGTTAAACATGGTTCCTTAAGTAATTGATGGTATACTAAAAATAAGAAAAATGATAATCTATGACAACCAGGGCTGTGTACCATTTTGGGGGGGGGTATTTTTGTGGTTTGGATTTATTAAACCTGGAAATTTTTGGACATCCAAAAAAGCCAAATATAAAGCATTTGGCTTTTCCAAATAATCGAAAACTTTCAGGTTTAATAAATCTGAACCCGAAAAATACGCTGGATTCCCTGCCATCTCCGAGATTGGGGGTGGCAGGGGATGTGATCCATGTGATCCACGACCCCTGCAGCCTCTGAGATCAGGGGCAGGAGGGGACACGATCCTAAGTGCTTGGATGCAGCCTAGTGCTTAGATCCATGTCCCCTGTGGCCTCTGAGATTGGGGGCAGCAGGGGATGCAATCTAACTGCTGGCCTGGGTCCAGCCCAGCTCTTAGATCTGTGTCCCCTGTGGCCTCCAAGATCGGAGGGCGGCAGGGAACAGGGATCTAAGTGCTGGGCTCGGCATTCCGATCCATGCTGCTTGCCAGCTCGGACCTCCACATGGAGGTGGGTTTTGGGGAGGGGACTTCAATGGCATATAATGCCATAGAGTCCACCTTCCAAAGTGGCCATTTTCTCCAGGGGATCTCCTGGAGATTGTAATAGCAGGAGATCTCCAGCCACCACCTGGAGGTTACTATAAATGGAAACACCTGTGCCACAGCTAATGTAAATTGAAGAAAATGGCGGCACGAGGGCTCAAAGAAAACAACAATGTTGAATAAAGCAATTTAGTATAAAGGTATACAGGCATTAACCTCATGCCCTTATAAAAATTATACAATTACACAAACATAAGCTAATATACAGTCACGGAATCCCAATCACTATAAAAAGAAACCAAACACCCAAATGAGGCAACTCCCACCCGGGAGAAAACTATAGTCCAAAATAAAGCCACCGAGGTGGAAACCTCCAGTCCAGGAGCCTAGAGAGTCCATAAACTGAAGAAACCTCCCGTCCAGGAGAGTACGATAATCCAACTGAAACCGGAATAGGAAGATCCTGTCCAGGAACATTATGAATGTGAAGCAGGGTCAAAAAGAAGGAAAAAAAATGGAGGATGCGTGGCTAGTCATAAATGCACGTTTCAAAGGCTTTCTTCAGCTCCAAAACATATAGGCAACAACGATGCTTTAAAATCCAGTTGAAAATAAGCACGTTGTCCAATGACAGTCAGCTATGAAATAGACACAAAATTACAACATATAACCATAATTCAATTGCATAAAAATAAAAGAAAGATAAAAATAAAGGGATGCGCTATCCGATACAATTTGAACTATTACCTAAAACCTAAAAGACTGCGTCTATGTGAAATTCAGTTGCGCAGAAAATTTCATAGAGGCGGTAAGGAAAGGAGAGAGGGGATGGGGCTTTATAGACTAGTGAACCAGTCAAACCCATCAGGCACTCCCGAGTTCTTAAAGAGAACATGTAAGCTATAAAGACTATATGAAACAGGAAAGATTGAACTCATTATTAAGTCCGTTAGGAGTGAACGTTTGGAACGCGTAAATGAGGCGAGATTCTTGTTGGAGTAGAATATTTTTTGCGTCTTGGATATGAAAAGGTTTCGGCCTGAACTGCCATAATACAAAAATCAGAAGATCAGTGTCTGAATGGTGAGCATTAATATAATATTGAACGAGGGGGGCTTTAAGATTCCTTGCGCGTATGCGCCCCCTGTGCTCACCGATCCTAAGGCGAATGTGGCGGGATGGGCATCCAATGTACATAAGAAGGCACAGACAGAGGACCGCGTACACAGACATGGCCGTGCTGCAATTACTGAATTGTTGGAGGGTATATGAAAAATTAGATGTAGATGAATGTACATCTTTGATGGGAAGACTGAAAGGGCACATGGAACAGTGGCTGCATTTATGATGGCCTTTGACACGGGGGGTGTCTTGAGATTGCTGTAATAGAGTATCAGTCTTAACAAGAATATCCCTGATAGAAAGAGTTTTCCTCATACCTAAAATAGGTGGGTTTTGACAACCCGGAATGTCATGAAGGAGGTGACAGTGTCGCGCCAAAATCTTTTTGATGTCATATGTTAAATGAGAAAACTGAAACGAGGCTATCACTCTGTCAGAGGCATGTCTGGGTAAGGAAGAGTCCCTATTGAGAAGATCAGATCGGGACTTGGAATGTGCTTTATCAAATGAACGTTGTATGATCTGAGAAGATTACCCCCTTCTGTGAAACTTAGAAGCCAAAATGGAAGAAGAGGATATGAAGTCCTGTTCTCTGGAAGAGTTTCTCTTAATGCGGAGAAATTGGCTGAATGGTAGATTAGTGCGTAAGTGTAGTGGATGGTGAGAAGAAAAATGTAAATTAAACCCAGAGTCAGTGGGTTTGGTATAAGGTTTGACAGCCAGCTTGTCATCAGGTAAACGGAAGATGGTGACATCCAAAAAGGCTATGTTCTGTTTGTCGGAGGAACCTGTAAAGGACAAAGAGTTATGTAGGGAATTAAGCCAGTTGGAGAATTCTTGAAAATAGTGAGAGTCAAGGAGTATGACACAAATATCATCAATGTACCATCTGAACCAGAACACTTGAGAAGAGAACACTGTAGAAGAAAATAAACAAGTTCTTTCAAAATGAACCATGAAAACGTTGGCAATGGAGGGAGCAAACGCGGCCCCCATTGCCACTCCTTGAATTTGCAGGAAAAAAGTATCTTGATAACGAAAAAAATTGTTCTCGAAAAGAATATCAAGAAGGGACATCAAAAATGAGTGGGAGGAAAATCCTCAGATCTGGATGAAAGTAAATCTTCAATGATAATAATTCACAGTGGGTAGCCGTGTTAGTCTGTTTGCAGTAGTCAAAAAGGGCAAGAGTCCAGTAGCACCTTAGACTAACAAAAATATTTTCTGGTAGGGTATGAGCTTTCGTGAGCCACAGCTCACTTCTTCAGATACAGCTAGAATGTGAATCCATCGGTCTTTAAGTAGAGGAACAGTATGTAAATGTGAATAGCAGGCTTGATGGGATTAGGTGTGATATGCAGAAGAGTCTGTGATGTCCAGGGGAGAGATGGGTGTGGAGAAATCAGCATTGGTAATGGGCCATGAATGCAAGGTCTTTATTCAGCCCAGGTAAATGCATTGACTTTAGTTTGAATATCAACTGTAATTCAGCAGTTTCTCTTTCCAATCTCCCTTTAAAATTCCTTTGTAAGAGAACTGCTACTCTTAAATCTGCAACAGAATGTCCTGGAAGGTTGAAATGTTCACCCACTGGTTTTTGAATATTGTGGTTTCTGATGTCAGACTTATGTCCATTTAATCTTTGTCTAAGAGACAAACAGGTCTCTTAGATCGAGGTCTCCATTCAGATGGAGGTTAAATGATAGACTTTTACGAGAGGACAAAGCAAGAAAAGAAATATATACTCTTATTAAGGACTTTTTTGAGATCAATATGAATGGAGGAACCAGTTTAAATATAATCTGGGATGCTTTTAAGGCTGTGTTGAGAGGATTTATGATTCAGAAGAACACTGCATGGAGGAAAAAACAATTACAACAAACAAAGGGTATACTCTGGGAATTACAAAATTTAGAACAACAACTTATCTTGGAATCTAAAGAAGACCAGAGGAAAAATATTCTGTTAAAGATTAAGGTTGTTAAACATCAACTCAACCTGGTGGTTATGGAAGAAATGAATAAAAATATTAAATATGCGAAGCAGAGATATTTTGAACGTGCAAATCGTCCAGGCAAACTTTTGGCCAGTCAATTGAGAGACTCTATGCAGAAGAAGATAATCAGTAAAATACATAACCAAGGATGAATTGGAGCAGGCTATAAAAAAAAGTAAACTGAATAAATCTCCTGGACCAGATGGTTTTACAGCATATTATTATAAAACATTTAGAGAGCAATTAATCCCCTATCTTTTGGAAGTTATGAATTTAGGGATGACAAAAGGTATTATCCCTCAGACCTGGAAGCAAGCAAATATAGCCTTAATACCAAAGGTGAATTCTGATATATTGGAAGTTAAAAATTATAGACCGATTTCATTGTTAAATATTGATTACAAATTATTTGTAGCAATTTTAGCTACTAGCCTAAAAGGAGTATTGAATCAATTAATACATGATGATCAAGCTGGATTTTTACCAGGAAGACTGATTAGTCAAAATGTTAGGGTGGTAATAGATCTTTTAGAATATGTGGAACAAGACACAACACCAATAGCTTTTATATTTTTGGATGCCGAAAAAGCCTTCGATAATGTTAATTGGCAGTTTATGATTAAGGTATTAGAATATATGGGTTTTGGTGATAGTTTTAAAACTGCCATAAAAAGTATATATACACATCAAACAGCTAATTTGATTGTGAATGGGTCTTTATCACCAAAGATTGAAATTCAAAGGGGAACGAGACAGGGCTGTCCTCTTTCCCCTTTACTTTTTATTTTAGTATTAGAGGTTTTACTGAATAATCTTAGAAAATCTAATGATGTAGTAGGGGTAAGAATAGGGAGAAATCATTATAAACTTAAAGCTTATGCGGATGATTTAGTATGTTTTTTGATTGACCCGATTGAACAGTTTGACAGATGGAATAAAATATTGGAGGTTTATGGAAAGATTTCAGGTTTTAAAATTAATAAGGCAAAAACAAAAATTTTGGTTAAAATATGACTCTTTCACAGCAACAAACATTGATCAAAAAGTCGGGACTCAATATTGAACATAAAGTTAAATATTTAGGTATATGGTTATCGAATAATAATCTTAATTTATTCACATAATTTAATTATGTGAAACAATGGCAACAAATAAAAAAAGATTTGATAAGTTGGGGAAAAGTTCCTTTATCATTTTGGGGAAGAATATCAGGAATTAAAATGATGTTACTGCCCAAAATGCTTTTTTTGTTTCAAAATTTACCAATAGTGACAGGGGTACAGATATTTGAGGAATGGAAAAAAGATATTTTGAGATTTCTTTGGGGTAAAGAGAGACATAGGATTGCATATAATAATTTAATAGAATTAAGGGAGACGGGAGGATTGGGATTACCGGATTTAAAAATGTATTACCAAGCGGCATGTTTCACCTGGATTAAAGATTGGATTCTCTTGGAGAATCCAAAGTTATTAGAATTAGAAGGATATAAACTACGATTCGGGTGGCATGCTTATTTATGGTATGAGAAACAGAAAGTGAATAAGGAATTTAATTCTCATATTATCAGGAAAAACTTATTACAAGTATGGAATAAATATAAAGATGCTTTAGAAAGTAAAACTCCCGGTTGGATAAATCCTATAGAAGCTTTTATGCAAAGAGGTGCATATTTAAATTTGGACTGTGATATTTATAGAGAACTGATAGATTATAGAGATGGGATATGGATATTGAAAACATGTGAAGAACTTCAACTAAAAGACTGGTTTATGTATTATAAATTAAATGATGTTTTTATTAAAGATAATAGATTGGGATTTAATCATACTAAGTCCAACTTTGAGATAGTATTATTGAAAGGTAATAAAGGATTGATTGGTAGGATTTATAAAGTACTTATAGAATTGAACTTAGAACAAGAAAGGATTAAACCAGTCATGTTGAAATGGATGAGAGATCTAGGATACAATATTGATTTGAAAATTTGGGAAAAGCTCTGGAAAAATGAATTTAGGTTTACTATTTCGAATGAAATAAGAGAAAATTTATATAAAATGTTTTATAGATGGTATATAACCCCGGTTTTATTAAGTAAAATGAAAAAAGATGATAAAGCGTTATGCTGGAAATGTAGTACTGATATAGGAACGTTTATCCATAGTTGGTGGTTTTGTAAAAAAATTAGGAGATTTTGGCAACCAGTTCTGAATGAAACTAATAATCTTATTAAAGTAAAAATCAAGCGAGATCCCGCTTTTTGTTTATTGGGTATTCCAAATAGAGAATTGGATAAAGGTGATAGAGTCATATGCCAATATAGTTTTGCAGCAGCTAGAATTATAATTGCAAAAAACTGGAAGCAAACGAACAAACCTTCAATTAGAGAATGGAGAGAAAAATTATGGTTGTATATGCGGATGGCCAAAATTACAGCATCTTTACATGGTAAAGACATGGAGGAATTCAAAATTATGTGGTCAAAGGCCGCTGCATATTGGGATAAATCGGCAAAAACGGATTTTAAAAATATAGTTAATGAATTATAGTACAATGTGATTTTAATTAATGTATAATAATGTGATTTTTTCTATTAGTCACTACACCCCATCGGAAGTCCATTGGTGATGGGCACTGTGGTGGGTGGTGGGTTTTTGAAGTAGGGCGTAATATATATTTTTATATGTATAACAATTTATGTATAACAATATATGTATAACAATATAAACAATATATATCTTTATATGTATAATGTAATAACAGAATTGTACGCTCTATATATGTTTGTATCATTTTTTGTTTTTATTTTTATTTTATTATTATTATCTTTTATTATTATGTATATATTTTTTCTTTTTTTGGATTTATTATAAAAATCAATAAAAATTATATATATATATAAAAAAGTAAAATACAGACTGAAAAAGGACCAGTTTACACTACAACAGATGTACAGAAAGAATTTGTATCATTTTATACCAGATTATACCAAAAGACCTTATCTCTGAAAAAAAAGGATAAATATTTGAGAACAGTAAACATCAACAAGTTATCCTCTGAACAACATAAAGCTATGGATGCTCCAATCACAGCAACAGAAATAGAAGAAGCAATATCTAAACAGAAGATAGATAAAACACCTGGCCCAGATGGAATTACAGCTTTATTTTTTAAGTTGTTTAAAGATGATTTGAAGAATCTGTTTTTGAAGGTATGTAATACGATATTAGATACGGGACTTTCTCCTGAGATGTGGTCCCATGCTTTTATATCGTTAATCCATAAAGCTGGAAAAGACCTGGAAAGAGTAACTAATTATAGACCAATTAAACGTGGATTACAAAATATATGCTTCTATATTATCGAATCGTCTAAAGCAATTTATCACAACCTTGATTCATGAAGACCAAGCGGGCTTTGTCCCTGGAAGACATATAAAAGACAACTTGAGGATTTTATTAGATGCAATGGAATATTATGAACAAAATAATCAACATAAAGCTGCTTTTATTTTTTTGGATGCTGAGAAGGCTTTTGACATGGTTTCATGGGAATATATGAAAAAGGTTTTGGAAAAAATGAATTTTGGTGTAAGATTTTGGACGGGGATTGATGCTATTTACAATATGCAAAAAGCTAAAATATTAGTGAATGAATCCATATCAGATAATTGTGAAATACAAAAAGGAACTAGACAAGGATGTCTGCTTTCTTCTTTGCTTTTTATTTTGACTTTGGAAACTTTATGTTGTAAGATACGTGATACAGACGTAATCCACGGTCTTAAAGTAAACAAACAATAATTTAAAATGAGAGCTTTTGCAGATGACTTACTACTCATTCTGAATGACCCGAATCAATCTATAAGTAATTTGTTGGATGTATTGAAGCAATATGGTGAAGTTTCGGGATTTAGGATTAACCAAGATAAGACTCAGATATTGTTTAAGAATCTCTCAAAAGAAGAACAAAAATATTTCATAAATACTTCAAGATGGGAGAAAACAAACAAAGTAAAGTATTTAGGTATTTGGATTACAAACAAAAGTAAAGACTTAATAGTTAACAACTATGTTAAACTATGGGAATTAGTTAAAAAAGACATGATAACGTGGTCCAATAAAAATATTTCCTTTTTGGGTCGTATTTTAGTAATACAAATGAATATTTTACCAAGACTGTTGTTCTTGTTTCAGAATTTACCAATAGTTATACAAACAAAATATTTTGATGTGTGGAGGAAGGACCTGTTGAACTTTGTTTGGCAAGGGAAAAAATCTAGAATTGCCTACAAATATTTGGTCAACTCTAAAGAAAGAGGAGGATTTGCTCTTCCAAATTTTAAATTATATGCGGAAGCATCAGCTTTGGTATGGCTAAAGGACTGGATACAATTAAAGAATACACGTTTATTGGATTTAGAAGGTTTTGACAATAGATTTGGGTGGCATGGTTACTTATGGTATGATAAACTTAAAAATCACACGGCTTTTCAACATCATATTGTAAAATCTCCTTTAATAAAAAGTTGGTTAAGATATAAACATCTTTTAGAAACCAGAACACCTCTATGGATCTCTACACAAGAAATGCTAACATTACGACCACTGAGACCACCTCAATTTGTAACATACCAGGACCTTTTGTTATGGGAAGACAATAAATTTGCCCTAAAAGATCATGAAGACCTAAAAGAACACCTGACTTGGTTTCAATATCATCAGATAAAATCTGTATATATACAGGATATGAAAATAGGTTTTATTAAAGATAAATCAACTTTACAACAAATGTTATTGGAGAATAATGATCTTCTAATTTCAAAGACGTACAAGATGTCGATAATATATACAGAACACGATCAAATCAAACCTACGATGATAACTTGGGCACAGACACTGGGTTATAATATTCCTTTGAATAGATGGGAAAGACTTTGGTCAAGAGACATGAAATATATACTTTCACAATCGTTAAGAGAGAATATTTACAAGATGATCTACAGATGGTATTTGACACCCAAAAAGTTAGCTAAAATGTATAGAACAGTGTCACCAAACTGTTGGAAATGTCAAGAATAGGGTGGTTCCTTTCATCATGTTTGGTGGCTTTGTGAAAAAGCTAAGACCTTTTGGGATATGATTTATAATGAATTAAGACTGATATTACAACAAAATATCCCTAAAACATCAGAAATGATGTTAAGTATTATACCAGAATCTATATTGACTCAGAGATCTTTTTTGATATATGCCACTACTGCCGCAAGATTGGTTTATGCAGCAAAATGGAAATTGTCTGAGACATCGGATAAGACTGACTGGATAAATAAAATGTTGGAACTAGCAGAAATAGCCAAACTCACTGCATTAGTAAATCAAATGGAGAATACGGAATTTGTGGGAGAATGGGAGGCATGGACAACATACTGTGTAAATGAATTTAATCTGGGAAATATTAAAGGTTATGTTTTGATCTAATTCAATTGATTAAAGTAGAAATAATATTAATGTTAAAATTCAGGTTTTAAGACGATGGGATATGTAATTAAATTTATAAATGAAATATAATGAATTAGAACTTAAATACAAAGGGGAGAACAGAGATATCAAATAGATAGAGGAGGGGAGAGGGGAAGTCAACAAGTTAGAAATATTTATAGTGATTAGATAGATATTGTTTATGTTGTACAATTATGTTAATTGAATGATGGAACTGAATGTGATTTAATTAGAAAACAATAAAAATTTATTTTAAAAAAGAGAAAGTTGGCATATAAAAACCAACTCTTCTTCTTCTTCTTTCCTTTGGTCTCAGACGAAGTGGGGTGGGGGTTGAACAGCATCCTCTTCCACCTCCTGTCCTCTAGGTCTACTCTGCTTTAAGCTCTGAGCCAAAGGTAGTGTGTCCTCCTTAGCCTTCTCCCTCAAACCCACTAAAGGTTTTAGCTAGTAACCTAGTAACGTTAGACCCAGTAACTTGCCACTACCTAGAAACCTTATAGGGGCATGGCCATGCATGTGAGACCTGGAAGAGTTGCCAGCCCCCCCCCAGCCACCGGTGGGGGGTAGGGTTGCCAGATCCAGTCTGGGAAACACCTGGAGATTTGGGGATGGAGCTTGGGAGGACAGGGACCTCAGTAGGGTACAATGCCACAGAGCCCCACCCTCCAAAGCAGCCATTTTCTTCAGGGGAACTGATCACTGTAATCTGGAGATGAGTTAAGATACTGGGGGGTCCTCAGGTCCCACCTGGAGGCTGGCAAATAGTGACCTAGAAGCAATCTCTTCCCAAACACTCAACTTTTCTACCCTGAGGGTGGAGCCACCAGACAGTTGATTCCCAGAGGGCTGGCTGTCAAAGAGCCAGCAGCCATTTACTGGCTGACTCTTAAAGGACCAGTTGCCACTGATAAGATGGCTGGCCTGTGGGTCTCTAGAGTGTGTATCCGTGGCCACACTAGGCTTGGTGGATGCTTGGTTTGGTGCCAGAAGGTGCCAATGAGAAAGGAAGTGTAGGGTCGTCTTCACTCCCACCTAGGGTTGCCAACTGCCAGGTAGTAGCAGGAGATCTCCTGCTAATTCAACTGATCTCCAGCCGATAGAGATCAGATCACCTGGAGAAAAATAGACGCTTTGGCAATTGAACTCTATGGCATTGAAGTCCCTCCCTTCCCAAAACCCTGCCCTCCTCAGGCTCCGCCCCAAAAATCTCCCGCCGGTGGCGAAGAGGGACCTGGCAACCCTACTCCCACCCCCACATCAGGATGTATTTTAATTAATTTGTGAACTAAAATGTGTTGCTAAAGCTGAAGTAAAAATAACCCCAAGTACTCTCAAGAATTTGAAGATGGGTTTGAAGTTTCCTTCCAGCTTTGTAGGACTTTATCATTGTGATAGCATCAAACCAGCTGCATTAGTAAATGAACTTTGGCAATAAGGGTGATAAAATCCTGCAAGGCTGAAAGAAAATTTCAAGCCCATCTTTAGATCCTTCAGATTACCTGGGGATATTAACCCAGTCAGGCTAAAACAATGGCACATGAAGTTAACTTTGTTACTTTTAGAATGGCAATGTTTATTGCCTCTGTTATAAAGACAAAGACTAAACAGCCATAAATGTGGCTGAATTTTATATTAATGGTATCATACTGGGTCATGTGATGTTTGATACAGATGTTTGATATCTGATACAATGTTGATACTAGATTGATAAATTCATTGTCAAATCCCCAGTAAACTATTGGTTGGGTTTTTAATTGATATTATTAAATGTAACCCTGTTATGTATTATTTAGATCTTAATTTAAATTTAAATAAAATATATTATGGAGAAGTTTAAAATAGAAATTCCATGGATCAGATTCTAATCCCATTACAACTCCTGTGGCATAAATGGAGCCAACATTTTTAAGTGGAAGTATTCTAGACACAGACTACATCTCACAGTCCAATATCATGCAATCTGTAGCCATAAATGTTAAGGCAAGAAGGTTCTAGTTTTTTGTAGCTAGTGACTACAGGTAATATATTCAATACTGGTCTGTTTTGTTTTTAAAAGGAAATATTTGCATCAAACCAACATAGCCAGTTTTATATTTAGATTCTACCTCTCCCTGCTTGCCACAACACATGCGCCAGTGAACTCTTTGTGGTTCTTCTCCTCTGGAGCTACAACAAAATGAGTTTAGTTATTTTTGTTGCCTGGCGATAACGTCTTCTTCAAGGAGAGGTAGGATGGGTTTAGGAAGAGGGTTAAGAATGCTTCTGTTCATCTAACTTATTCTGCGGTCAACAAATCTTTCCAGGAATCCCTATGCTTTCCTATCTTTAGAACAGTGAATGCTACCACAAGCATAATTCATTGGTATGTGTTTCATTTGAGTTGTATTTCTATGGGGGAATCACACTAGGGAAAAGAAAGGCATGAAAAAACTGCCCTATGGTTCTGTGATTGGAAGAAAATTTTTGTACATTTTTCTGCATGAGTTATTTATTTATTTATTTACTTTCTAATCATCCTTTCTCACTGAGATTCAAGGTAGATTACACCATGTTAGTCATAAATCGGTTACAGTTTGTAATGAGGATGAAGAGGAAAAACCACAGACCACACAGAAAAGGCAGGTTTTAATATGGTATGATAACCTCCAAAGCATTAATTTTTATGACCCAGCGTAAACTGCGGGTAGGTTTAGAAAAGAATAGATTTTTGGGGGGTGGAATGTTGCTGGCTGAGGCCTCAAAGTCAATGCTACTGATCCAGAGACTTGCATGATACAGAATTGCTCCTTCCATCTTACAGTTTCCATACTAGTTATCTATAAATCTGACAGTGTTTCTGATAACCATGATCATTCCCTTCCAAAGAGGTCTATACAAAATATCTTTCTCATAATTTCTCATAATTGATCTTTCTTGTTTTCTGGTTTACCTATTCATGTAATTCATCAATGGACAACATACAATTCCAGTTCACTAAAACTGCCTTCTTTATTATCTAGAGTCATATGAACTTTATACTCTTACACAATTGTTAAAGAAGCACTTTGAAGTTTCCACATGAGTTAGAAAGCCAAAGGGCACTGTACAGTCATATGTTCTAAAACTTACAGTATTTTTAGCAGCAAACAGAAGTTCAACTGCTAATAGATAGAGGGAGGGGCCCATATAACGTCATGGGGATATGAAGGTTAGCATTAAAATTTTACTCTCCAGGGACTGGGGTAATATGACATGTTAACCATCTCTCCACCCTTCTAGAATCACAGATATTAAATATAAATTCGAAATAGCAACATTTGGGTCCAGGATACTATCAGTTCCATCCTAAGCAGAGTTACACCCTTTTAAATCCGTGGAAGTAAATGGTCTTAGAAGGATGGAACTCTGTCTAGGACTGTACTGTTCATCACTGGAGCTATATGACTAACAAAACTTATGAAAAATTACAGGAATAGAAATAAAATAATAGAAATAAGACTTTGAAGCAATGTGGTAATGGCAACTAGCACTCAGATGGCTTTTAAAAAGTGTTAGAGATATTTGCGGAGGATTTGGTTGTGAGCCATGACAGCATTAAGAAATGTCCACGTTCAGAGGTAATATACCACTAATTTCCAAGATGCTGCAAAAAGCAACAGGATTGTTTTCACTATCATACTTCTTTGTAAGCATCACAGAATCATAGAGTTGGAAGGGATCACAAGGGTCATCTAGTCCAACCCCCTGCACGATGCAATTCCGAACTAGACATTCTGAATGCAGAACTCCCAGTGATCTTCGAACCTGAAAACGAAGGTTCAAAAAAACTCTGGGAGTTGGATGCTTGGAACACCTGGTTTGACAGGACAAAAGAGGGAACTGAAAACTATTTAACATGTAGTTAGGCCCTCAGTGGGACTTAGTTCTATGTAAACATTGTTAAGATTGGTTGGTAAAGGAACATGCACATCAAAACTTGTTCTTCTTAGCATAAAGCTCAAGATATATAAATCAGTCTCAGAGAAAAGATGACACCACACAGTGAGGGTCTCGATCAATTTATTAATTGATCAATTTGTTCATACAGTCAATCAGACCAGTAAAAATTATGCAGCAGTAAACCTCAGCAGAAACAATATAAAAACGGCTTTAAAATGTTGGGACATATAATATATAAATTTTAAAAACACTATATATATAAGTCTAAGCGGAGAGTGAAAGAGGAACAATAAGTACAGATAACATCATTTTAGCAGAGATTTACGAAGCTTCATAATAACAGCACAATATTTGGCGATCTTGTTTGTGACCTGAGGATTCTCACCGCTTAACAATTTCCTAACCCTATCTGCTGAGTCCCAGCCTGGATATTTTATCAACAATGGAGAGATCATTTCATCACGAACATTTTCATAAAGGGGACAGGATAGTAGAATGTGTTCCATGGTATCAACCTGCCCACTACCACACAAACAAAGCCTTTGAGATATAGGGATTTTTTTTGTAACGACCTTCTAATAAAGCTGAGGGTAACGCTGAGCATCTGACAAGTGAGAATGCTCTCTTGTATCTGCTTCAAGGGAAAACAAGTATGTGGCTGGCGCCAACAGATATCTGGTTGTAGACGGGGCAATAAAGGAAGGTGTTCTATTCAGATCCGATTGTCGACCGATATCCTTGAATCCCTGTTTGACTAATATTGTAGTCTGGTTTAAACTTAGCTCTAGTATAGAATGGGGGGGAGAGACCTAGGTGTGCTATTTTACTTTGGACACTTGAAAGCAGGATGACTGAAATTTATCATGTACTATCAATGAAGACAAGCGCTGAGGGTTTTTGTTGAGTTTAAGCCATTTTGTAAAGGATGCCATGCAGATCCTATCCTCCACTCTCAGCATCCCTGTTTCCAAGTGAACCATGGAATTGGATATACATCGGGGAAGCTGAAGAATGGCCCTTAAAAATTTGGATTGAACCCTCTCTAAGAAGGCCATACATTCTTCAGGAAGCCCAAGGAATGAACCATACATAAGTTGGGCCAAGGTCTTTGCAGCGAATAGCTTCAGAGCAGCTGGTATAAAGTGCCCACCCATGGGTAGATTAAATTTGAGTATGATGTTCGCGGACCTTTTGCCCTGCTTGGCTGCATGCTTACAGTGGGCGCTCCTAGATCCTGATGCTTGAATAATCACTCCTAAACACTTAAACTTAGTAACCTGTTCAATTTGCTGGCCATTTATTTTCCAGGTCCTAACTTAGGTTCTAACCAGAAACCATGACACAGCAAGGGGTGTATTTCAACATCCAAAAAAGATATATTTCAACATCCAAGTGTCAAACAATGACTCCATCATTGTCTAACTACAGGGTGTAAACACAACAGAGTCGTTGTGTGGAGGCTTGTTGTTTTAGGCAGGAGGTTGATGGAACTGCCTGTGGATGAAATTTCATCTCTATTATGAAAACACCAAAAAAACAAGACTTTTTAGAGACTTGTCCAGAAATGGTGCCTAATGGCTTATATGAGCTTGTTTTCTCTTTAACTGCTTTTATTATTATGACTATTTGGCAGAAGGATTGGACGCTTTATAACTGCTATTACTTTTCAGGGTTTTACTGATTTTATTGCATTATTACATTGCTTCTATTTTTGTGAACCACCTTGAGAATAGATGGGGGAAACTCTTACGTTTGAAAACAGATGGCAAAAGTATGATAAGAGATGCAAAACTGTACCCCTGTGCATATAGTTGCAAAGCATTATAAATGAACCTGTGGAGTGTGTCATACGTGAGAGTCACATCTTCTGGCCCCACCTCCTCAGCCCTTCTGCCCTCTACTCATTGGAGGTCCTTTGCTGGATGCAAGGACTTCTTTGAAAGTCCAGTGGAAGAATGGAAGGGCTCAAGTACCCTGTACACATAGAGAGCAGTGAATATACCCTGACTTCCATAAGCTCTGCTTATGCAGGCTTTTCTCTTGAAAAGAGAGGGTACAGATCTGGCATGTGGAGCTTGTGCACATTAGGATGTAGAGAAATAGGACTCTGTGTGGATGGATGGAGGCTGGAAGTATTGGAGGGGTGGGACCAGAAGGAGCAACCCCCATAAATAAATGTAAATAATGACTTATCACAAAGGACTGTGGTTGAAGCAGGCATGAATAGGTTCTGCTTCTAGTGGTGGCTACAGGCACAGATGGCTTTAAAAGAGGGTTAGACAGATTCATGGAGGATAGGTCTATCAGCAACCACTAGCACTGGTGACTAAAGGGAATTTCCACATCCAAAGGCAGTCAGCCTCTGAATACCAGTGCCAGGAGGCAACATCAGGGGAGAATCTCAACCTCTATGCCCTGTTGTTGGCCCTCCAGAGTAATTGGCTGGCCCCTGTGTGAAACAGGATGCTGGACTAGATGGACCACTGGTCTGATCTAGAAGGGTTCTTCTTATGTTCTTAGATAGGGGCCAGTAGCTAAGACCCCCAAGTTTTTCCATGGGCTGAAGGGATTTCCACTTGCAGAGTACAATTTTTCTCCCCTCCCTCTCCCTCATCAGGCTGAATGCCCCTGAAATCTTTTCCTGGGGGGCCAGGGGACTCCCAGGAACATGATCTGGGGTGCATTTCAGGCTGTTGCATGTGTGGGAAAGTGAGAAAGTCATATCCCACGAGTGTAAATCCTTCTGTCCACAGAGAAGCTCCAGGGGATTTAAAAAAGGTAAAGGTAGTCCCCTGTGCAAGCACCGGGTCATTACTGACCCATGGGGTGATGTCACATCCCGACGTTTACTAGGCAGACTTTGTTTAAGGAGTGGTTTGCCATTGCCTTCTCCAGTCATCTTCCCTTTACCCCCAGCAAGATGGGTACTCATTTAACCAACCTCAGAAGGATGGAAGGCTGAGTCAACCTTGAGCTGGCTACCTGAATCCGACTTCTATCGGCATCAAACTCAGGTTGTGAGCAGAGCTTTTGACTGCAGTACTGCAGCTTAACACTCTGCACCACGGGGCTCTTCCAGGGGATTTAAGCCAATGTTTTTAGATGAGGCATGGCAGCCACTTGGAGTTCTGACCTAATCACAAAATGGTTTTGTTCTCCAGGCATCCATAATGCGATACATTTACAGGATTTCAAATTGTTATAATGCCCCAAGGAATCCCAGGTTCTATTCAAACTGTTCTATTCAGACAGGCATATTCAGCCACTGGGACATTTTTTTAAAGCTTGTTGTTCTTTTTAGAACACAGACCAAAGTCAGAGGCAATAGTCAAACTGTGAGAAATAATCAGAAGTGACAAGCAATTTTTCTCCATAATTATGTTTCCGTGGGAATTCAAAGAACTGTCTTTGAGACCTTTTCAAAAGGCTGTTGCTCTCAACCTGTCCCAGAACTTCACTAGGGGCGAAAACGCATGGTCGCTTTCGCCTCCTTTATTCCCTGTTTCAGCGAGGATTCAGGCAGGATCGAATGCATGCGTTTCGCCAAACGTGCGTTCGATCCTGGCTGAATCCTGGCTGAAACAGGGAATAAAGGAGGCTGAAGCGACCGTGCGTTTTCGCCCTAGATGTTACACACATCCCCCGACAACTGCTTTTAACAAGGAAAAGCAATGTCACAAAGGTCACTGAGAAGCAGCAGGGGAAGGGGTATTTACACCGCATTCCTGACCGGAATGCCTGCACTGGGCTTAGGAGACAACACAGCGGCGCTGCCTCCTAAGGAGGTTTCGGCCCAGCCAAAAATCCGTGCAACCCTCATAGGCCAAAATAAAAGGGGCGTTCCCGAGCTGAAACGGCTCAGGAGGCCACCTAATGGTGGCCCCGCCCCCTGGCCGGCACCGGAACGCCCTGGGAACGTCTCCCGGGACACCGTTATGCCCTGGGAACACCTCCCGGGATGCTGTTATGCCCCAGGAATACCTCCCGGGGCCCTGCCGCGGCCTTTGCCGGCGGCCAGACGCCAGCAGCAGGCTCTGGCGGCGTCCGACCCTACACGCCGGCGCTGGGGCCACAAATGCCGGTGTGTGCCTCCCAGACGCCAGCACTGTGGGCCCTTGCGCCGGCATGGGCCGTCGCCGGCCTCCAAAGGCCTTTGGGCGCAGCCGCCAGCACAAGTCAGGAATGCGCTGTTAATCTGTTTCTACTTGCCATTTTTCCACTACAGATTGCACCACCATCCCAGCTGCAAGGGCAAGCACATTTCTGGAACCCCAGCAGGGAAAAAGAAGCTATGAGCCTTGCTGCACATGGAACCCCACAACGGGGCAAATAGTACCCCTGTGGCCATTTCCACTTGGCAAAAAATGGTGCAGAAGGGAAGGCTGAAGCCCCTCTTCTCCCTGTGTTGTGCTCCTGAGATGAACTAGAACACTTGGGAACTTTAATTTCCAGAAAGACAGTTTATGCTGTCTTGGATTGTAGTATGGCATTTTCACTGGGGTTTTATTGTTTCCAACTATATGTATGGTGTAGTTTTCTTTGGTAAGCTGCTTTGTAATGGGTTTTTAAAGAAAAAAGCAAGGTATACCTCTTCTAAAATAATAATTAATAATAATATGAGAAGCATTGAGGTCTCTGATGACAGTGTTGAGAGAGCCATAGCCTGCCTTCCTCAATTGGTGGGATGCCAGGTTCAGAGAAATGAATGGAAAAATCAAGGATTTCATTATCCAGAAATTCTGTAACTCTCAAGTATTTTAATATTAGTATCCATAAATTGCTCATATATGTTAATTAAGAATTGTTACTTTTAAGCTCAGAGACTTTTACTTATAGTAAACACCTTCCTTAAATAATTTTTTTCATTTTAAACCCTGGTGTAGTCGTGTTCTTGAAGAGCAATCCTAAACAAGTCTACCCAGACTCCTGTGTGAGTCTACTGAATGGGGCTTAGTCTCAGTAATGTGTTCTTAGGATTGCATTGTTAGTAAATAAAAAAGGATCTTCCTCTGCCCCAGATCACAAGAATGATTGTGAGGCACGAGTGACCTTGATTGGGCAAAGCTGGGCAGATCAAGTGAGTGTAGTTTGGAGCATTACTACTTTGGAGGTTACCAGCTGCCATGACTTATTCTGGTAACCAAAACTTTTTACACTCCAACAATGTACAGAGGTAGTAAAGTAGCAAGCTGCTGAAATTCTTTGTTGTTTCCATCATTGATCCAGGTGGGACCATGTACTGAACTTTGTATATTCCGTTTCTTGACTTGTGTCTTAAAGACAAGCTAGGGAAGGAGGTGGTGGGGGTGGGTTCTCTTCAGCTTCATAGTGTCTAAAGGGTAAGAGAATTATTAGCTGAAATAAGAATCCTGCTGTAGATTCACATTGGATCCTTCATAGATTGCAAAGAGGTCGGGTGCACTGGATGTCTTCTCCCCTCTTTTTGCAGTTTTTGTGGGTGTGGAGAGTGATGTCAAGTCGTAGCGGCCTTATGGCGACACCATTGGGTTTTCAAGGCAAGAGACAAACAGAGGTGGTTTGCCATCGCCTGCCTCTTCCAATTTTTTAGAATTGCACAAATACTGTCCAATGTTCTGTACATTAGTTTTTGTACAAATGACTGAGGCTGAACTCGCTCTGGCTTGGCACTCTGTTGCATGTGAAACTTTCCAAAAGCTTTCATCAAACCTATAATTAAGCAGCTCAAGTAGCAAGAAAGAGGCTGGGCTGCACTCAGTGAGCCTGTTGCTGTGATAATTGAAGCATATTTCCCCCCAATCCATTCTGTTTCTTTATGTGTCTCTCAGAGAATACACCAAGAGTGATATTTAGAGAAATAATTTATATTGAGAGGTTTCTATTGTGTGGATAGCTCTTAAGCAAAATTTGCAGAGCTGGTTCATGGGGAAGAAACATTGAGTCAAATCCCAACAGTCCTTTAGTGCTAGTGATTTCAGAAATGCTTGCTCTGAAATCTGTTATGTTGCATTTATCTCATCCTTCATCCAAACGTGTTAAACATGGTTCTTCTTTCATAAGGACATAAGAAAAGCCATGCTGGATCAGAACAAGACCCATCAAGTCCAGCAGTTTGTTCACATAGTGGCCAACCAGATGCCTCTAGGAAGCCCACAAACAAGACGACTGCAGCAGCATCCTGCCTGTGTTCCACAGCACCTAATATCATAGGCATGCTCCTCTGATCCTGGAGAGAATAGATATGCATCATGACTCGTATCCATTTTTACTAGTAGCCATGGATAGCCTTATCCTCCGTGAACATGTCCAGTCCCCTCTTAAAGCCTTCCAAGTTGGCACCCATCACCACATCCTGGGGCAGGGAGTTCCACCATTTAACTATGTATTGTGTGAAGAAATACTTCCTTTTATCTGTTTTTAATCTCTCATCCTCCAGCTTCAGCAGTTGACCCCGTGTTCTAGTATTATGAAAGGAGAAAAGCTTCTCCCTGTCCACTCTCTCTACACTATGCATAATTTTATAGACCTCTATCATGTCTCTCCTTAACCACCTTCTTTCCAAGCTAAACAGCCCTAAGCATTTAACCACTCCTCATAGGGCAGTTGCTCTAGTCCCTTGATCATTTTGGTTCCTCTTTTCTGCACCTTCTCAAGCTCTGCATTATCCTCTTTTAGGTGTGGTGACCAGAACTGTACATAGTATTCCAAGTGTAGTCTCACCATAGATTTATACAAGGGCAGTATGATAGCAGCAGTTTTATTCTCTGTTCCATGTCTAATTATGGCCAGCATGCAATTTGCCTTTTTTACAGCAGCCACACACTGGGTTGACATCTTCATTGAGCTATCCACTACCACCCCAAGATCCCTTTCTTGGTCTGTCGCTGCCAGTACAGATCCCATCAGTGTACAATCAGGCTACATGCACCCACTCTCCCTCAATCACAGTCCTCTCCCAGCAACCTCAGTTAATTAATGGCCTGTAATTTCCTGGTCCCCCCCGGAACCTTTTATTTAAATAAATGGCCATTTATAAAATGGCCATTCTTCAGTTTTCTGGTACAGAGACTGATCTAAGGGACGTGTTATATATCATTGTTAGAAGTTCAGCAATTTCCCATTTGAGTTCTTGAAGAACTCTAGGATACCTCTAGGAACTCTAGGAATACCATCTGGTCCCTGTGACTTGTTAGTTTGCAGTTTGTCCAGACGTTCTAGTACTTCCTGCCTTGTTATCACTATTCGCCCCAGTTCCTCATTGTCCCCTCTCCAAAACATCTGTTCAGGAAAAGGTATCTGCCTTATATCTTCAACAGTGAGGATAGATGAGAAGAATTCATTTATTGGTTCTTGTAGGTTATCCGGGCTGTGTAACCGTGGTCCGGATAACCTACAAGAACCAATGAACTCTGACCGTGAAAGCCTTCGACAATATTTAGAATTCATTTAGTTTGTCAGCAATTGCTTTATCCTCGCTTAGGTCATTTTTTCACGGAGGTTTGCCGCAGTTTCACTGTTGTTTTGCCGCGCTGCTAATTTTTTATTTTTCATGGCTATTCCGATTTTGAGCACAAAATTCACTTCATCCCCACAGCATCTCAAACCTGTTTTGTCGTGATCTTTGATTTTGCTCTGCCCTTTCTGTTGCAAAGTTCCATGAAAAACTCCCTGGATTTGGATCTATTCTTCCCACCCATGCAGGCAAATGTCTCCTCCCATTCCCATGACTCCCCATCCACGTGAACGGTGATGGGACAAGAGGAGTTTGGCGCTCTGACAAGTATCACAGGCCGCCATTCCACCTCCGCAGAAGTCTTCCGGCCAGAGATGTGTGCGTTTTGTCTTCATGGGAGTGCCAGGCGGCGCATAGCTGCTGCAGATCATGCTCTTTGCTCTTCGGAGAGCGAGGGCCGCAGCTTTGCTAACCTAAGCGAGCCCGCTCATTCATTCTTGCAGGGGGTCTGTTTAGGGGATCACGCCCAGGGGACAGCCTCCCTCCGAGGCAGGACGGATTGGCATGCTGGGAAGGGAGGGGAGAATGTTGGGCTATTTATGCATGGGATGTTTTGCCTTGGGTTTGCCACTCTTTAGATACACATTCTCCCCATCAAAATTCTCAAAACTCAGCATTGGGGGCTTATTGTTGAGTTTTGAGAATTCGGATGTGCATCCTGAGAGTGTCAAATCCAAGGCAAAACTCCCTCCCATCACCCTTCTGAAGAGGGGCGGTCAGTAAAGCTCCCAGGAACTTCCATCCCAGAGGGCTGGCAATCTAGGGGGCAAGCACTAAGGAGACCAAACCGCTCGACTCCTCTTTCATGCAACCGAATGTATGGGGAGTTTTGCCTTGGATTTGCCACTCTCTGGATGCTCTCAGGATGCACATTTTCCCTATCTGAATTCTCAAAACCCAACAATAAGTCCCCCTTGCAGAGTTTTGAGAATTCGGATGGGGAAAATGTGCATCTTGAGAACGGCAAATCCAAGGCAAAACTCCCATCACCCTTCTGAAGAGGGGCGGCCAGTCTGCTCTGGGTCTGCCCGGGCAAAACAGCCACAGCCCGGCTGCCAGGAGGTCCCGGTGCCTGGCGCCAAGGTTGGGGCAGGGAGTGCCCACCTTGGAGCAAACGGTGCCCAAAGTCCTCCCCATCTCAGGCTGCTCTCCAGTGGTCCATCTAAACTTGTTTTACACAGTGGCCAACAGGTTGCCTTGGAGGGTTAATGAACAGGGCATACAGGCCAAGGCTTTCCCTGATGCGCTCTCCTAGCACTGGTATGCAGAGATTTTCTGTCACTGTATATGGAGGTTCCTTTTAGTCACCATGATTGGTAGCTGTTGATGGAACCAATGAACTGAGAAGGCACTGCACATACTAAAGACTGGTAAATGAGATTTCACTGCAAACAAGAATCTAGGACTGAAAGAGGGGAGAAAGTGCTTTGTGTGAGGATTTTCGGGGAAGCAGAAGCAACAGGGGAAATGAACTGTCCTTATCCCAATAACTTCTTCCGCCTGCAGATGACCTCCTCCCAGCACTGCTGAAGAAGCCGCCATCCAGATTGCTTGTGGTTCTAGTGTAACATGCAGATTAGTTCTTGCTTGGTCCTGTATTTCAGCTTCTCTATATCTAGACAAACACCAGCATTCAAAATGGTAATAAGCCAGATAGCTTAATGGTTTCACAGAGAATTCATGGCTAACTTAATACTAAGTACTTCTTGGAATATTCTTGCTGCCTGAGAACATAACTAATAGAACATATTATGCTAGAAACACTGATCTTTAAGCTCTTTGGCACAGGAAGATGTGAACAGCATAACATTACCTAATAGGACCTCATGAACAAAATTCCACTCTATTGTATTCTGTAGCGAGTTAATTGTAGCTGACGTTTAATCCCTTCTCAGAAAGTGTCTGCATCTATGAATATATATTAAATGACCATTTATCTGTATGCAAACAATGGGAAGAATGGTGGTAGCTGGTGATTTCAAATGTTAGGGGTGCTACAGGAATTAATGGCTAATTTAATACTAGGAACGATGCCAAGTCACTTCCGCCACATCTTTCATCAGCTCCACCCACCCAAAGCTCTGCCCACCTGCCGTTATCATGCATTTCTGTTTAGCTTTAGTGCATAAATGTCCAACAAAGTATTAAGTTATGATTTGCTCCAATATAATCAAAGTAAAACATCTGTTGGGATTTAAGTGTGTGTGACTTTGGGCAAGAATGCAATCATAAAACTTAAATATGTGGCTCGATTTACATCCCACTGAAAATGTTTGTGCTTTTTCATCACATGAGAATTTAGGAGACCATACAATGAGATCCATACACAGCAGTTATTAAATTACAAATAAGGACATTCCTTTACCAAAATCGCACTTACTCTGTAGAGCTTTTTAGCATCACAGACGTAATGGCTACAAGATGGTATGTGTGTGTGTACGTGTGTGACAGAGAAGAATTTCGGGAGGGGGAGCCCTTTGGAAATCTCCCTCCAGGATTCTACATATTCTCAGAGGCTTGTACAGACTGATTTCTGTCTCCATTTTTCCTCTGAACTGGCTCTTAGCATTCTGTGCTTCAAGGGCATTCTTATTTCTGGATTTGGGAGATATTTCTTTCTTTCTTTCTTTTTAGTTAATTTACAAAGTCATACTATTCTGCATACTGGGAGAGCCCTCCAAGTAAGCAGAGATGCCTGCTCTGTGAGGAGGTGGCCTGATTTTGCTGCTAGTGTCTTTTGCACTGGGGTCAGTAGGGTTGCCAACTCCGGGTTGGGAAATTCCTGGAGATTTGGGGCTGGAATGTGGGGAGGGCAGAGTTTGGGGAAGAGAGACGCCTCAGCAGGATAGAATGCCATAGATTCCACCCTCCAAATAAGCTGTTTTCTCCAGGGCAATTGATCTCAGTAGTTTGGAAATTAGCTGTAATTCCAGGAGATCTTGGGGTCCGATGGGCAACCTTACGGGGCAACCAGTTTACTACTAAAAACAGCGTTAATAGCAGCCCAATCCTGAGAGAACAGTTGAAGTGCCATTCTGCTGGCAGCATAACTCTATGCCACCTGGTCCAATGGGCACAACAGCTGTAATTGTGTAAAAAGGCTGCAAAGCTGCCTCATGTTGAGGCCCAAACTAGATGCTAGGACACACCATGGGCGAAAACGCATGGTCGCTTTAGCCACCTTTATTCCCTGTTTCAGCCAGGATTCAGCCAGGATCAAATGCATGCGTTTCGCCATTCGGCGAAACGCATGCATTTGATCCTGGCTGAATCCTGGCTGAAACAGGGAATAAAGGAGGCTAAAGCGACCATGCGTTTTCGCCCCATATGTCAAATCATAGAATCATAGAGTTGGAAGGGACCACCAGGGTCATCTAGTCCAACCCCCTGCACAATGCAGGAAATTAACAACTACCTCCCCCCACATCTCCAGTGACCCCAACCCTCCCCCCGCCATGCAGGATCCCACAATCAAAGCACTCCCAACAGATGGCCATCTAGCCTCTGCTTAAAGACCTCCAAAGACAGGGACTCCACCACCCTCCGAGGCAGCACATTCCTCCGTTGAACAGCCCTCACCGCCAGAAAGTTCTTCCTAACGTTTAGGTGGAATTCCTTTTCTATTAGTTTAAAATCCATTACTCCGTGTCCTAGTCTCTGGAGCAACAGAGAACAAGTTCCCTCATCAACATGACATCATCAACATGTATCTTCCTCCTCCCTTTTATTTAACCAAAAGCAGCCTAGGAGGCTGAACATTTGAACATAGAAAAGGAGAACGGGGAAAGTAGCTGTTTAACCTATTTTCCCTGGGTATTTTTTTTAGTAGAAACATAGCCTTCCCTCCAATAGGGGAAAAGACACAGGTACATGGGTGTGATGGATACAGGATTAAATGTAAACTCTGGCCATTTTTGCATGGTAATTAGCAGCACGTTCCAGGCTGAATTCCCCTGCATATTTTTTTTTGAATTTTGCACGCTGAACCGTCATTCCAGAAGTGACTGCGAAGCCGGCGCATACCTGCTTCGCATTACTAAAGAGCCCATTTGATGCGACCTTTGGTGTTTGCCGGGAAGAATCCCCCTCGAGGAATAATGCAAAACAACAGAGGCCTGTTAGCTGTGCATATGCTAATGGCTATGCAAACAGAAACAAAGGAGCAGGCGAGTGGGGGAGTGGAACGTCTCCATTTTTAAAGTCGCATTTAAAAAAAGAGCTTTGAGCGAGCATCAAAATTGACCGTGCAAAAATGGCCTCTGAGACTGAGGACCTCTGTCAGCCGATGCCTGCAGGCTGTGGGCAAAGTCTGGTGAGCTGACAGGAGTCTTCTTGGAGAGAGAGAGAGAAGTTCTTGATCTTTTAGCTCTGAGCTCCTGGACTGTGCAATGGTGTGCTGAGACTCTTAGAGCCTGTGTGTTCCCATATCACCTAGCTTGTATAAACCAAACCTGAGTGGTGACAAGGGGAAGACTGGGGTAGAGAGAGAAAACCCTTTCTTCAGTCACAAAGTGGGAGGTGGCTCCTGAAATAGGGAGACTCCTGATTCAGTGCTTTGGGGGAGAAAGATTTGTTTTCTACAGGAGGTGGGCAAGTTTGAGGAGTGGGAAAGGTTGTGGATAAGCCTCCACTCTATGGTATTCTTTGTGCCAGGGTAAACTGAGTCCACACTGATAATAGTGAGTATATTGAGCAAAGTCTGAATATTTTATTGAATCACCTGAAGAGACAGTACTGAGAACTAAGTACTGTGCCTGTAACCATTCAAGATTTGAACTGTTCTTAACCAACTACGCTTTGTGCCTCTCTTGAAGTAAAGCAATCAATCTCTCTATCTCTCTGTAAATAATAAACGTCAATTTATATTAATTATCATAAAATCAACTACTGCCTCTAAGCCTCTCAATTTCATCTGGGGGAGAGCAAAAGGGAAGCTTTCTCTTCACACAAACAAAGGTGACAAGGTGTAGGGTTGAAGAAATATTAAAAACTCTCACAGTTATTGGCGGCAGCAAATTTGTGAGGGTTTAGGGAAGAAGGACCTCCACATTTAGCAGTTGCCAGTCGTGATATGCTGTTTGTTGGCTTGTTAGAATTGTAAATTTGATGTGGAAAGGACTGTAAAATTGTTCTAACATGATTAATTTTTGAACCCATGTATCCCAAACCTGTGCATCCACTCAAGTATTTTTTTGCACTTTCACTTAGCAGCTCCTCTTGCTGAACCATCAAATTAGATTTGAAATTTAGGGGGAATACCTTGACTTGTTGGATGAGATTGTCTGGGGTTTTTTTAATCATGATTTGGCCCACAGAGCATTTCTGTACAAAGTAAATTATTTTTGTAATGCAGTCTTTCAAATAGTATGTTACTACTGTGCAATATTTAACATTAGAGGAACACCAACAGGAATATGACTGGTACTGGTAAACCCTCACTCACTGCTTCATATATAACAGATTTGTTTCCTCTGTGCTCATTAGTGACTCCATAATGCCCTTTGCAAAGCACAAATTCCATCATCTCCTCCCAGATGTTACAGCATCCCTTCCTCAAATAGTGGGGCTCATTCTGTGATGTGCATTTTCAAAATGAAGCTTGTTTTAATCATGATTTCCTCCTGTGGAGACAGAAGGATGCTCCCCTTGCAGTCTTCAGAAATGCAGATCGGCTTTTATACTCTCAGAACTGTCACAAGGGAAAATGCATAACTTGTGATCAAGTACAAGGAAGTCAGTCATGCCAGAGACTGTCTGCTCAGCTGACCATCTATAAGATGCCTCTGAAACAAAAACAAAGAAATAAAAAACATGTTGTCCTTGAGCAAAAATCTAATCTATGGTGAAATCAAATCTATGATGAGACCCCACTTGCAGTACTGTGTACAGTTCTGGTCTCCACACCTCAAAAAGGATAATGCAGAGCTTGAGAAGGCACAGAAAAGAGCAACCAAAATGATCAGGGGACTAGAGCAACTGCTCTATGAGGAGCAGTTAAAATGTTTAGGGCTGTTTAGCATGGAAAGAAGGTGGTTAAGGGGAGACATGATAGAGGTATATAAACTTATGTATGGTATGGAGAGAGTGGACAGGGAGAAGCTTTTCTCCTTTCATAATACTAGAATGCAGGGTCAACTGCTGAAGCTGGAGGGTGAGAGATTCAAAACAGATAAAAGAAAGTATTTCTTCACACTACACATAGTTAAATTGTGGAACTCCCTGGCAACTTGGAAGGCTTTAAGAGGGGAGTGGACATGTTTATGGAAGACAGGGCTATTCATGAATACTAGTAAAATGGATACTAGTAATGATGCATACCTATTCTCTCTAGTATCAGAGGAACTTGCCTATTATATTAGGTGCTGTGGAACACAGGCAGGATAATGCTGCTTCAGTCCTCTTGTTTGTGGGCTTCCTAGAAGCACCTGGTTGGCCAATGTGTAAACAGACTGCTGGACTTGATGGACCTTAGTCTGATCCAGCATGGCTTTTCTTATGTTCTTATGTTCTTACTTAATCTAACAGCCATGCAATGTAATTAATTTGTTTTATATGTACTATATATCTTAATGGTGTCATAGCTCCCTAATTATAACCTTTGTTTTTCCAGTTCCATGATCTAGTTGGTGGTGGTGGAAAGTACTGTCAAGTCACAGCTGACTTATTGTGACCCTGTTGGGTATTCAAGGCAAGAGATGTTCGGGGGTGGTTTGCCATTGCTTGCCTCCATGTCATGATCTAGTTAGGTCAGAGTTTTTGTGTGAAGTGTTATTACTGTGGGCCAGAGAACAGAGATTGTCCCGTTCCCCACTAACTTTATGTTTTCTGTTACAGTCCAGCCATATTATGGTAGAGGAAGGAAGCAGCAAGGCCCCAAACCAGCCTTCCTTGCTAAGGGGACATGCCATATTTCCATATGGGTTCCCATCTAGTCAACAGGGTCTTCTAGAATCCACTAACTGATCTGGAGCATCCATTGTACATTACGAGCCACAGAAAAATGTCTAGGAGAAATTGTGCATTGTCAACTGGACAAGCTCCTACTTTCAACAAGGTAATTATGAAGTTCAACAATATACTCTGGGGCTGAGGGTTTTGGATGAGAGGAGTTTGTTTCAGGTATCTAAACACTATGATTCTGTGATTCACATGGAGGTGGTACAATGGGAGTGCTTGGAAACTTGTGCCTGTTGTCTCCCATTCTCTGGTGCCAGCAGAGCATGGGAGATATGAAATCACCATTAGCTCTGAGAATATGACAGTATTTCTAGGAACATTCAGAACATTGGCTCCTTGGTGGCTGCTAAAATCAATAAAGCAAGATGTTCAACGGTACAAAGAATACAAATATTATTAAAATAATTTTCTATTAAAACAAGCCACTGTTTTCTTGGGCAGGGAGGCTAAATATGAAGTTTTTAATATAACATTTTTTGTTATGTAAGAGGTAGAACAGATGCATTTGAACAATATCCTCAATACATTTGTACTTAGTGTTCAAATGAAGTTCAGGTTGGGCTTTTAATGAAATATTGTCGTGGTTCGTGCGTTTCAGTGCCTTTGCTCTTAGAATGGACTCCTTCCTGAGAAGGAATATGTTATCTTATTCAGACAGACACCTACTAAGCAGGAATCACTGCTTCTTACCCGAGTAAGCTTTCTTGTGAAGTGCACCAATAAATTATGAAATGGAGCTTAAAAGTATATAAGATTTATTGTACATAATGTTATATATGCATGTAAATGGTTTAAAATGTTACATAAGTTCAGACATTATAAGTAGAATATATTCATGTTGCAAGCAATCTTAACAATCTCTATGCCTCTATATGAGAGTAATAATATTTCATTCAGTAAATAAAACAGTTACAGAAATCATGTAAAATATGGTTAGTGCATTGGATAAGATATGAAATAGTTAAAAGCATCTTATTTCAGAATATCTAGAACTTAAGACATACTTTACCTAATCATGTCATTTGCAAACCTCCCCAGCAGGGCTTAAAGAAATCTGAAAGGTTTCTAATTCATGTTAAGGATGTTTAAACCTTTTTGGTCTTTATGTGTTGTTTTAGTATTTAAATGTCTTTGGTGTATTCAAAGGTCAGAGAAATCTCTGGTTCCATGGGTTCATGTCAGAGCTGAAGTCAAGAGCTCTTAAAGCAGTCCATGCCAGGACTAAGGTCATGAAACCATAGAGAATTCTCTATATGTTACCAGCCTATGTAAAGGCCTCTCATCTATTTTAGGATCAGGAAGATCTATGTGTGTGTGCAAAGCTGAAGCTATGCAAAACTGAAGTCAGTCAGTAATTTGTAGCTATGTGTAACCTTAAAGCTGTAAAATGTTCAAGAGTGTTGTAGAAGACTCTGTTCTGAAGTCTCTCTGGTTGTGCCAGTCTTAGAGTTCTGTGTGTGAACATTTAGTTCAATGTAAGAGCCTAAAGCTCCATGGACCTTAATCCATGTATTCTATGTAGAATTCTATGTGAGAACTGAGTGCAGAGGTCACCCTGTTAGTTAGGAAAACCTCTGACTCTGAATCCAGAGAATGTTCAGAGTTCTCTCTGTCAGCTAGAGAAACCTCTGACGTATGCTCTGAGGATAAGTTCCTGGTCTCTTCAACTGTGAAGGACCTGTGTAAAGGGAGCTATAGGTTTTACAATCTCCATGTCTGTTAGGACTGGGAAGCCAAACAAGGCTAGATAGATCTTATGAGAACTCATTAATAACTGCTAGCATCATGAGATCTCAGTGTTACCATATCCAAACATGGAAAGATCCAAACCCCCAGACCCCAGGCATTCAGTTCAGACACCCAGTCCTAGCAAGGGCTGGCTGTCTTGAAAAGAATCCCCCTTAGGGAGTTCTCCAGTCTCACAGGAAGACTTGTAAATGTTGGAGGTATTTGTAAGTATCCAGCTTATACAAGAACTAAACACTTAAAGAAACCTCTGTTGTCCTGAGAGCTCTAATCCATGCAAGAATCAAAGCCCCAAGTCTTTACATCCCAGGTAAGGGATGGAGAGATCCATTTCAAGTCAATGGGTATCAACCTGTTAGGAACTCTGGCTACTGGCTGGGAAGCTCCTCCTTTTATACTATGCAAGATCAGAATCCGTTTCTTGTCCTTGTCACTTTGGCAGGATCTGATTCTTGAGATTGTCCCATTACCTTTGAGAAACCAGCAGCTATTTCCTTATAAGGAGTTCCTGCCTTTAGTAGGTCTTTGTACCTATGAAACACTTAAACTAAATAGTCAATTTATGGCAGTATGAAAATTCTTAAAATATAACTTTTTCCAGCATTTACATTGTGCTTAGAATACAGTTAATTCAATACATTTCTTGCCTTTATAAGACTTTCTTAACTTTACAAAAAATATAAACATAACATTACAGGAAGTTTTACATTACATCATTGTTTACAATTTATCAGACCACTGTTATCAAAGTACAAACTGAAAGTCAGTTACATCCCGTTGCTGTCTTCTGGAAGTCATTCTGTCATCTTATCTCATTAGAGTCACTCTGTATCTTTCTAAGAGACAGGCTGTGTTTTGAGAGACAGGCTGTTAAAATCCTTGTAAACTGTTTCTGTTTCTATGGATTTCAAATGGGCAGTTTCCTGTAACAATGCAATTACATAAATTGGAATATATCTCCTTCACTGCTATAGTACTGGTGCTGGTTTGCTAATGTAGTAAAAATTCTAATTTTCTTCTCTAAACCTCTCCCATGCATTACTGTAGACTCAAACAATCTGGCAGTTAATCTTCTCTTGGAGTATTTTGAATGCCAGCTAAATGACAGATCATATGCAACATCTGGTCAAATAAATGAAAAATTTATTAGCTGCCATTTGATGGAATAATTAAAAGAATCACAATACAAATTTCAGACATACAAACCAACTCCTAAGAAAGGCCAAATAGCTGAAAAAATTTGGCACGTACCCTACTCCAGACGTTTTGGGTTAATAAGTACGAAAAAATAGGGGTTACTGAATTTTGAAGTATAGTAAAAATCACAGAAGTACAGTATTCACATACACATATGGTAGTTCCCCATTTCAACTGAGTTCAAGCACTTCTAACATGTTTAAAGTAGGAATGTGATGAAGAACTAGCTGGGGGAGGGACTGGGGGCATAATACGGCTTTATGTATGGAGCATACAGAGCCTTATCACCCTCTGTTCCCCAATGCTTCCCATTTCCACCATTCCACTCACAGAGGACTCGACGTGCAGATGGATTTGTTCCAATGGCAAGCCACTTGCCCGTGAAGCCCAGCACAGAGAGAAGGACAGGAGAAGGTGATGAGGCTCTGTGCGAATCCTTAGAGCCAGGGTGCCTTCACTGACTCCCTTCTAGGCACTGGGAGAAGTGTTGTCTCTAGGATTCCTGTCCTACAGTGTTCTGATGAAAAGGCCTGCTTCTTTAATACCAGCCTGATTGAATGGGTCCGACTTGAGTGAGATTTCTGAATTAGGACTTCTGCATTGGGTAGTGCTGGGGTAAGATTAAGCTCTGATAATTGTTGGTTAATTACTTTGTGCAACATCTCGAGTCGGCTTCTCTGATTGACTGAACTGCTATTGAGAAACTGCCTTCTGGTCACTCACAAAGAAAATTGATAAAGAATCACCCTGTGGGAGTTATTATCAAGACACAAAAATGACAATAACTGGAACAATGCCTGTAAAATGCTAATTTGGGGCAAAGGCCGTTGTGTCATGAGGTGCATTTGCTAAGGCAATTTCAGCAGCTTTTCCCGACTGAGCTTCTGTCAAACATAGGATAGTATGTCCCTTTAAGTGTCCAACTGAGGTGAGAAAAAAAGATCCAGGGCCCTGATCTGCCTGATGTCAGCTCTTGAGACAACTGAACATCTGGTATGTAAGAGCCAAGTGTCTCCTTCAGTCATAGCAAATGTGCTCTATCTGACCATTATATTGCATATGGCAAAAACTCACAGGACTCAGTCTCCATTTTAACATTTTAGCAGATCACTTTCAGTCAAATTTTTATTCAAGTAGAAAATGTTAATTTCCTGATATCCTTGGAATAATTTTCCAAGAAATTATAAGAGCATTAGGAAATATGGTTGTATCAGTAAGTGAGAACTCCCTGTATGAAAGGCATAAAGTGATCTTTTCTTGGTGGATATTTGGTTTTACCTCCTGCAAATATTTTTCAGTGGTGCTAACATTAAATCCTGGGCACCACAAAATACAAATCGCATGCAGAAATTTCTGTACCGATCTTTTACTGAGCTATTTTGCTTACTGGAAAGTAAGTTCCCGTTTAACCAGTTGACTTATTTATAGGGATGAATGCAAAATCTGATTAAATTGATCTCAGCAATCAAATCAGGGTTTTCTCCCCTTGCCCCTCCTTTGGGCTGCTCACTGGATCAAATCCAGTCCATGGGATTTCTGACAAGTAGGCTTTTTAAAACCAAGTTTTCCCCAGGGACAAGGTTTTTTTTTTTTTTTAAGTGCTATGGAGTATAGTTCTATAGTCCCACACTTTAGAGGTCTTTGAAAATGCAGTTCCATCACTTTCCTAAGATTTCCAGTGCCTGCTGAGCATAATCAGAGAGATTTATTTAGATTCTCTAACGTCAATCTGTGATTTTCTAACATGAAATTAAAACTAGAGAATACAGAGAATGGACAGGAAATTGTATTTTTTTTGTAAAGGATGAAAGCTGGAGAGACAGGAGGATCATTCATTTTCTCTTCTGGGGGTTCTGCTCCTCAAGTTTGCAAATGTTGCTGAGGTCAATCGATAGCATGGCAGATGACTGGCTTTTCTCTGATGCTTATAGTGTTATCTGAATTGATGTTCTTTTCATTTTATGGAATTTTATTGCTTTATACTGAAAGTGAGGAGGCCAGTCCACATGCCTCCAAAATGCTTAAACAGCTGAACAATCCCACCCTACTGAAGATTTTCCTTTGGAACCATTCAACAGAGAGAATGGAACTTAATTTTATCACTCAACACAGGGTCAAAGGAGCCATATCTAATACAAGAAAAATACTTATTTTTAGTATTGAGTTTTTAAAACCAAGGGTAATATCTTTAATGCTGCTAATTTAATCCACAAATATCACAATCCAAACCTTTAATTGTTGGTTTTATACATACGTATTGTTTTAAAAATTGTTTTTTTTTAATCTGTTCATTGCCTTGAGGGCCCTAATTGTGTACAAGCATTTTTTATGTGGCCTGTGTGTACCTATAATAATCAGGATGTGTACCATGAGAAAGCACCTCTAATGCAAGTAGTTCTGGTAACTGCAGCAAAACCAATTTGACTTCATCTACTCCAATAAGTACCATTCCAAGATGTCTCAGAAAGCTTTCAGGGTCAGTTTTGGCAAATGCTATGAGGCTACTTCCCAGCATTTTGTTGCTCCAGGAAAAAGAAAAAAGAAAAAATGTGATGGAATAGTACCAAAAATACCTTTCCTGTCTGCAGCATGCACCACCACAAGGTTCCAGCTGAGAGGAGAGCAAGGTACAAAGAAAGCCTGAGGATTTGTTTTCTAGAACAATGGCTTGCACTTCTTTGGCACTATTATCATAGCACTGGCCACAAATATTACACAGCAACAATTTTTCTGTCACCCTGTCCAACACAATGCTCGCAAGACCTTTTCCTGTTGTATCTGTGACATGCAGAATTTCCCAAAAACTTTCCTTGATTTGCTGTTAACAAAGAGAGGGGGAATGTGTGTCATTAGAAGGGGCAAATTGTCCCTTGCACACTGGTGACAGCTCAGCATCCCTCACCATAAAGTAATAAAGTTGTGATTCTTCACTTTACTGTAGTGTGAAGTTTGCAGTGTGAGAAAAAAACACCTCACATTTATTTCGTGGCAGTGGTAGAGCTCTGCTTGTGCCTGAGCTGACTGCTAATGCCAGCACTGCCTGAAGATGTTTCTTTCATTGTCATATTTCAGAGGATGGGTAGAAACCTAGTGCCATACTCTGTTAGACTTTCCCCCACTCCTGTTTCAGTTGGTGATCCTCTGTTATGTTATGGCTGCAGCAATGGCTTTTGTTATTTTCAGAGAAGATACTGATTTCTGGGAATTTGTTTTTAATATGAAATAACAACTGATGCAATATATTGGTCCGGTAGCACAGCATGAGGAACTCCTACACCTCGCTTTGAAACAGATGCATATGCATGATAGGAAGCCTAACCTCTCTGTGAATATAGTTGAGTACTGTAGATCAAATCAGGCCTAACTGACCCTAGAAGCTAAAATGACTAAACTGAGGCTATCGTATTTTGGCCACATCATGAGACGACAAGAGTCACTGAAAAAGACAGTCATGCTAGGAAAAGTGGAGGGCAGCAGGAAAAGAGGAAGACCCAACAAGAGATGGATGGACTCAATAAAAGAAGCCACGGCCCTCATTTTGCAAGACCTGAGCAAGGCTGTCAAAGACAGGACATTTTGGAGGACACTGATTCATAGGGTCGCCAGGAGTCGGAAGCGACTTGACGGCACTTAACACACACACATAGTTGAGCCTTGGACTAAACAACAGTCCTCTCTATTTAGAGGGACAAAGAATAGCACAGTAACCTCCGTGCCTGCTCAGAATATCCTCCAATCCTACACAGAAGCCGTGACAGATGTTGTGGTGCAGATGTTGTGGTGCAGATGTTGTGCCGGACCTTCAAAAGCAACCTGAATTTATTTTGTTCATTCACATGGCATTAAGCCCTCCAATTATTAATAGTTTAAAAGGATGTTAAGACAGTGTCCCATGAGTAATATAACATCATTATTACAAACATGTGAGTAACAAGCCTATTCTACTCCTACATGACAAATTAATTTGAAGTCATTCTTCCCACAGGGATTAGGCAAAGTTACTAAGCTTTTTCCCCTCAGAAAAACATTTTAAAAACATTTTTAAGGGATGTAAAATATTTAAATTTTCACTCAAGCCTTCACTGAAGCATATCCTGTTGTGCTGTTCATGCTTTGGCTTACAAAGGTTTGACTTGTGGAATACAAATATCTTGTTATTCATTTTCACTGTTAATATATCATTTTAGGACAATATTCTTAATACAACAGAAAAGCCTAAGATCAATTACAAGTAGAAATGACTTAAATATTTGTGTTCAACCAACAATTCCTTTGAATTTTTAGAAGTTCAATGTGGAACAGGGATAAAAATATGAAGTTGTCATTTTTGGAAGAAAAGAACAACACTGAAATACCATTAGGGTGTCAGTCTCATTAGAAACCAAGCTATATAAAAATTGCTGAAGAGCTCAACATTACTCAAAAGTTTGGTCCTTGGCTTGAACCTATCCTAAACCCATTGGCATATTCTCTTTTCGATAGAGAGATTATTGATTGCTGAGCTACTAAGGGATAGAGGAAGCATTGAAGGTGACCTAAAGTGGATTTGCTTGCCATAGAAAGGTGCTGAGGTTGAATGGTAACAATTGGGGAAAAAGTCTCATGCCAGTTTTGGAAAAGAGTTGGGTAAAAAGCCAAGAATGCTGCATAGAAACCACAATGGAATTTTAAATAATATATAGTTCATCTCCATCAATAACAACAACAATAATATTTTTATTTAACAATTGTCCAGGTAGATATGACAAGGAAGTTTAGACCCACTCTCCCCAAACCTCTACAAAACCACAAAAGTATACAACAAAGGCGTGAAAGAAAAGCATAAGAAAGAGGAAACGAGTCAGTTCTATTCACCAGCAGGTAAAAACAGCAGATTTGGATTTAGATTGTTTATTTACGGCCCTTGGCCAGATAAAACAAAATACAAGGACGGTAAAAACAGTACTAAACAGCAGGTTATACAGTTCCAAAAAGGGTTCCTAATATGCTCTGGAATCTGTCTGCCTTGACTCATTGAGCTTGTTAATGTTCAGACTGAATTTCATATATGGTCCACTGACGGAATTTCAGCCTGATCCTATAGGCTAGCTTTTACTGCAGCAGTGGAAACAATTATTTTCACAGCTATAGCTAAATTCAGTTTCTTTTTTGGAGTAGGGGGGCTAAGCAACTGGTTCTACCATGCTTGCAAGGAAATACACCACCTTTTCATTTGCTCAGAGTTCTCAACAAAGACCAACATTGCTGTATAGCAGTGGTTCCCAACCTTTTTTTGACCAGGGACCACTAGGCCTTTTTTTTCGGTGCAGGGACCCCAAGGTTCAAAATTAAAATTCAGAGAATTTGAAAATAAACTTTAATCATAACTGTTAGTTAAACATTAAACTTAGAATAATATTTGAATATATATTTTTATAATAGAGAACTTTTAATTGAAAATATTAATTTATTATGGGTTTATAACTTTGTTTTGCGGACCTTAATTTAGTTCTCGCGGGCCCCTGGGGGTCCGTGGACCCCTGGTTGGGAACCAGTGCTGTATAGGGAGATGCGAGAACCCTGCTGCACTATAGCTTTTCACTTTTGCTGAAGGTATGTTCTGGGTAACTGTACTTTTTGACTTCTTAAGAACTGAAATTATAAATGAAGAACCTCAAATGCTTGCAGGAGGAGTGTTAGAAGGAACACCTGACCTAATCAAACCTGACCCTTCCTGTTTTGTTCAGATCTGCTAATGAAAATGCTGTGTTCTATTGACTTCTCCCATCTCCCTCAGAAAAACGGGAAGTCATCCCAGAGGTTTTCTGTGACCATGCAGAGACCTATGGAGGCAATTTCTCACTCCCTGGCAGGAGGCACTCTGGAAGAAGAAGCACCCTGATGCTTCTGCTCTTGTTTTTATATCCACTCACCTGGCTGTCAGCTAAATGGAGTGTGAGAGAGTAGCACTTGTCTGCTTCTGTTGTTTCTAGACTGAGGAACGTGCAAGAAAAAAGATCCAATTGGAAGGGGAAAAGGGAGCGATGATGGGGGAGAAAGGAACTGTGGTGAAGGGTTAATGGGCATCATGTGACCATGTACCCACAAAAACCTCCAGCCATACCTGTTTCTTGACTCAGTTCAAGGTTCAGCTCTTGATATTAAAGTCCTAAATAGTCCGAGACCAGGAGACCTCAAGAAATGTCAAGCGACCCAGATAGCCTATGGATGCCTTGCTTAATGTTGCCCATTGGAGGTACAACAGATGAATATGCAGGAGAGGCCATTTTCCATATTGGTGTGAACTCTGGAACTCCCTGTGTAGAGAGGTCCACATGGCATTCCTCCAATCCATAGATAAGACTATCAGTGTCTAAGACTATCAGTGTAGTGTTCAGAGTTTCAGACGTGGATCCAGGAGACCAAGGTTCAAAAGGCCAATCTGCCATGAAACTTGGCTGTGTGGAACCTGGTCCAGTCATTCTCTGATCTTAATCTAGCTCACAGGGGTGCTATGAGGTTAAAAAAGGAAAGGGGGAACCTGAGCTCTTTGGAGAAAAGTTGGGGTAAACATACAATATGATCTCTTTCAAAATGCCTTTCGAAGTTCCTGATTTTAAACACTCCGACTGAACCAGATATTTTATGTTGACTTCATCTCTCAGGAAAGGGTGGGATAAAAATCTAATAAATAAATAAGTAAACTCCATGCTGTTAATCACTTTTGGGGGACTTCTGGCCAAAAAGTGGGCTTCGAACATTTAAAATAAACTAATAACTAAATGAAACATTTACTGTATGTGGACGTACGTGTGTATGTTGACTTAATCAACAGCCAACCATCCCAGTAAAGGAAAAAAGAGGCTCATCAACTTTGATGCAATACATGCTACAGTTCTGCCTTCCTTTAAGCCCTAAAATAATGTGAAGAATGTCTGATAATAAATTTTACTTTACATTTTAGAATCTATTTGAAGTCCACTTGTGCTCTCAATTTTTAGTCTCTTTTCAAAACATTGTCCTTTGTCACAGGTCTATCCATAAGAAAGAACATTTCCCCTCATGCCTGCTTTCCAGAGTTTAGTTTTTTCCTTTTATTTTTTCATGTCCTTTAAAATCTATCAGAAACGCTTGTAGTAACGTTTTTGATTATGAGACCATGTAAATAAAGCCATAATGAACTTGCAATGGAAAAAATGTTAAACTCTTTTTTATGAGCTGTTCACTAAAATTGCTGATGCATGAAATCTAATAGTCCTAAATGATGCTGGATTTAAAGTCTTAAAGCTTTTTTGGTGCCAGTTTCACTACCTTATAATCCTGAATGATGGGGTCTATTAATGCAGAACAATTTCATAACTGGGAGTTACTAGAAATATAACTATTTGGTTGCGGACATCTTTCTCTTTCTTTCTTTCTTTCTTTCTTTCTTTCTTTCTTTCTTTCTTTCTTTCTTTCTTTCTTTCTTTCTTTCTTTCTTTCTTTCTTTCTTTCTTTCTTTCAACCCACCCCCACTGCTGGTGGCCGGGGTGTGTGTGTGTGGCAACCCTAGCTTATACACTGTGAAAATGGCCACTCAAAACGTGCTTCTGTATCTCATGAAGAAGCTGCAATAGAAAAATCAAAACCTTTTCTGCAAAAGTGATTGGGTGGTGGGGGAAAGTAAAGAACACCAGCCTTTTGCAGCGCAGGGGAATGCAGACTAACGGGCAGCAGTGAGAGAACACACAATGGCACATTCACCGAACGGGTTCCTGTCAACTGTACAACAGCTCCCTTGGGAAAGGCATCCAGATACCACATATCAACCAGGAGCCAAGGGGGATGCTGGCGAGAAGGCAACACTCATCTTTTGGCCAGCGACAGGCCAAACAGCAGCAAAACAGAAAGAAATGGACAGACTAGAATCCTATGTGAATCAATGTGCCAGTTATGCTCATTGCATCAAAACCTGCTGACTGAGCCTCCTCCATGGGTTGCATGGACTGTTGCTCCCCTTCCCTTAGCATTTTTAAATTGTATCTAACTTCTGATCCTTCAGTTCCATATTTGTAAAATTGGAATGATTTTAATCAGGACTACAGTGCCGATAACGAAAAGATAATAGGTAACACATTTATCGACCTGAATTCGATCCCAACAGAAGTAAAATGAGTACCCAGTTTGCTGGGGGTAAAGGGAAGATGTCTGGGGAAGGCACTGGCAAACTACCCCGTAAACAAAGTCTGCCTAGGAAACGTCGGGATGTGACGTCGCCCCATGGGTCAGGAATGACCCGGTACTTGCACAGGGGATCTTTACGTTTACCTTAATACGTTTATTAGTAATTACAATTGATTGTCACTGTTATTTCTTGCTAGTCCCACGTATATCAAAGCTGAGTCATCATGTATTGTGCACAGAAAGCAATCACTGGTATATTTTAGTAATGCATTATAGCTCTATGGGGACACAGTGTGGACATTTTGAAAATGGCAACCAACATTTGCAGTGTTACCTATCAGGTTCTTCTTCTGGATGTGGTATCCAAAACAACAATAAGATTGTTATTGAACTGAAGGGCTAATACACCATGTGGATACCTCTTTACTTCAAGGTTTAGGTTTTCAACCCCCCCCACACACACACATTTAAGTTTAAAAGTTTTTCTCTCTTCTACCAGAAGACAGGCAGGAGGGAGAGTCAATTGTTCCCAAGCGTTACCAAGTACCAACCATCAAAGCTTTGGAGATGCTAATAGGCATCCTGGCTGGAGACAATAAAATGGCCAACTTACAGTTTAGTTGGAATCTGACAGTTTCAAGGGACACAGAGACTTGAGGCTGCAAGGAACTAGAATGTATCTTTCTGAATACCTCAGGAAATGACTCTTTGACCCACAAGGGGTGGGCAGACAAAGATAATAAAATCCTTTGGCACAGAGGGAGAGGTTCCATTTTGGCTGATTTCTTCTGGGAGAAGGAGCTCTCACACCTAAGCTTCATATGGATGGCTGCCATTGCCATGTGGAGCAGACAAGGGACAAAAACTCCAAAGTAATGGGAAGTTTTAAGAATGCTCTAACTTCTAAGTTTAAAGAAACTGTCTTAGAATAAGACAAGTTAGTTCATGTAGAGTTGAAGGCAGGAGATTTGGTGTTTGCACCTTTCTTTTGCATTCCTTGCTCATTCCATTTCTGTGCAGAAAATATATTGTGAACTTTTTACTTTTAATAAATTCTTCGCTGTTTTTGTTGGCAGAGTGCGAATCACACAGAGGAATTAGCACTCTCTGATAAAGGATTAGATAAAAAATTATTGGAGAAACTACATAATAGTATTATTCCTTTATAATAGAGGGACTACATAATAGTATTATTCCTTTAGATCTAGCCAACTACCGCCCAGTCTTGAATTTATCATTTCTGTCTGGAGTGAGAAAACACTCAGGGTGAGATTTAACATTTTACAAGATGAACAAAGTGTAAGCAGTTTGGCACTCCCGAATTTAAAGTTGTATTATCAAGCAGCAGGACTGGTATGGATTACTGATTGGATTGAGAATCCCAATTAAAAAATAGTGAAACTAGAAAAAGATGGTTTAAGAGAAGGGCTGCACTACCATTTATGGGGGGCCACATGAAACCTCAGAAAGCTGTGTAATCAGGGACAATCTGCTGAAATTAGCTCAGTTCTGCAGAGATGTTCTGCAGAGATGTTCTCTAAGACAAAGATGTTCTGCCAGGCATATGGTTGAGGACAGCAATGGTTATATATAGATCAGCTGGCCTCCCTTCCCCTCCCCTCCCATTCCCCTTCTGCCACCCTTTTAGTTGGTCCTTCCTTTTTTACCCCCTTTCCTTTTTCCTTTCCTTTTCTTCCTCTCCCTAATATTTCTTCCTACTACTCTTTTATCTACTTTTTGGGCCTGTGAGTTCTCATAGGTTGGCTGTCCCCCATTTATTTGTTACCACAACTAGACCAATCTTCACCTATAAAAGATATAAGGTGGCTACGTAGCCCAGGGCACCATTTTAATCTGTAAATTATAATTTAGAATTTTGTAATATTAGATTGGAATTATGTTGTAAATGTATGTAGTGTTTACGTTATATGTATTGTCTGTTGGAAACCGCTCTGGGCTAGCTTTGCTGAGAAAGGTGTGGGATAGAAATCAAATTCCAGCAGAAGGGAGATCAGTTGCTAAACAGCTGTTTCCCTGGGATTGTGTAAATGCAGCAAGCCATCCCCATGGTAGTGGGAGATGCAGGCACTAAGCAGATCTTCAGAATGGCAACAGAGTAGGGAATCTGGGAGTTCTGTCCCTGATGATGGGTGATTCTAATAACAACCAGTTGGTGGCAGTGCACCAAAGAAAGAGCAAGACAACAACCTCTTCAAGAGTCGATTAAGTTAGGAGAGCAGTGCTTTGATGAGTGGAGACTTGGGATGGTGGCTGGTTGTCTAGACACCTTGGAGGGCTGAATGGAGTAGTGCTCGTGGGTCAGTGGGGTTATTCCACCACATGCTAAAAAGCTACAATAGAGTATCATCATAATGGCTTAACCTTATTGTTTGTTTAGTTCATTTGCGGATGCATTTCAGGCTAATCCAATCTCGTCAGAGCTCGGAAGCTCAGCAGGGTCAACCCTAGTCAGTATTCGGATGGGAGACCACCAAGAAATAACAGGAGATCTACACAGAGGCAGGCAATAGCAAAGCACCCCTGAACTAGGGGTGTGCAAAAAAAATTCGGTAAATTTTGGGTTCGGGTTTATTGGGTGCGAATTGCTGAAACCTGTAAAAGCTGAAAATTTATTTGGTTTTTCGGGAATTGCCTATTCGGCTTCGGGTAGATTCCCAGGTTTTGGTATTTGGCTGAAATGAAACCTGAATATTGCCGAAATGGCTAATTTCAGATATATTTTTGGTTCAGGTTTATCGATATACACAACCCTAGCCTGAACGTCTCTTGCTTTAAAAACCCTAGTCAAAAAGGGAAAGAGTCCAGTAGCACCTTAAAGACTAACAAAAATATTTTCTGGTAGGGTATGAGCTTTTGTGAGCCTTTCGTGGCTCACGAAAGCTCATACCCTACCAGAAAATATTTTTGTTAGTCTTGAAGGTGCTACTGGACTCTTGCCCTTTTTGACTACTGCAAACAGGCTAACACGGCTACCCACTGTGATTTAAAAACCCTAAAGGGTCACCATAAGTCGGCTGTGACTTGACAGGAAAAAGAAGATGCTAGATCTTCAAAGCAAAATTCAAAGACCTTCACAAACTTCTATTTTTACAAAATTTGTCCAGTGTAGATATTAAATAGAAAATAGTAGGGTATTCCTTTGTGATATTCCCTTTTGATGGCAAATCAGCAATAGGGTACTCCAGGCTTACGGACTGGCTCCTTATTTGCCTGGATCAGACCTTGCTACATTGATCCATGCAATGCTCACCTCCAGACCGGACCACAGCAATTCACTTTACATAGGGCTACTGTTGAAAATGCTTCAGAAAGTGCAGGTAATTCAGAACGCAGCTGTTAAGCTGCTGACTGGAACATCATGGTCAGCTCACATTACCCCAAATTTCTGCATCTGCACTCGCTGCCAATTAGTTTCCAGATCCAATTCAAGGGGTTGGTGTTAACTTTTAATGCCCTTTATGGTCTGGGACCCTCATACCTATGGGACCACCTCTCTTGTTACATTCCCTTGCCCCCCTTTGGTCATCCTCTTTCAGGTGCCTGGCTCCAGGATGGTTCAATTAGTGGTTACCAGGGGAAGGGCTTTCTCAGCTATGGCCCCTACCCTGTGGAATGCATACTCTGATGACACCTGTGGCCTGTAGACCTCATTTAGTTTCTGCAGGGCTTGCAAGAGTGTTGTTCTGATTGGCCTTTGGAGGTTAACCAGATGTTTTGAACTGGCTGATAGTGGTATGGCATTGAGTTATTTATCTTAATTTTATATACATTATCTGGTTTTGTTTGTTTTTAAAGACTTTTTAAATGTAGTTTTTAAGATGTTAAGTGTTGTAAGTCACCATGAGACCCTTTGTGTGAGTGGTGCCTAAAAACATCTAATAAATGAAATAAATAAGTAAAATACTCAGGTTTCTGCTTTTAGGTTCACACAGCAGGCACAGGTAGGTTCTAAACAACATTTATTTATTAGCAAGAAGATACAAGGATGGCGCAGCTGCTTTCAGGTCAAGTGAACTCATGCAGTCTACAGAACTAAGGAGCAGGGACTCCACGTTCTGAGACTAAACCAAGTCACACAAATACCAGAGAGGGAAAGCAGACTGTTCCATTGTAATGTATACATTAAATAAACCCCAACATTTTCAAATCCTGGCAGTTTACAAACCACCACACAACACTGTCATAAAAACCAGGAACAGTAGAGTAAAAACAACGAATATCTTCATTTATTACATACAAAAATGTGACATAAAAACTAAAAACATAAAAAACTGAGTTTACAATTCTACATCCAACTCGTACCAGGCAAAGACCAGTCTTTATAAACCACAGATGAAAGAAAACTAGTACAGGCTGGAAAAAGTACCAGTGAGAAAGTACCGATCTTTTCCTTCAAGCTTCCCAAGACAGTCAATACTGATAGGAACGGTAAGTTACTTTGTTCCTGCTAAAAGCAACCTACAGTATTACCCATCTAAACAAAAGCACAATCAAAAAGTATCATTTTGATTGTCCTTCTCTAAGCCTGGAGTGAAGATATTGTAGACCTCGCCAGGGAGTATGTTCTAAGGAATTGAGACTGCCACCACTCTAATTCACACATTCCAAAGAACTGGGCCTGCAGTTGGCAAGGAGAAGGGGCTTCAGCCTTTCCTCCCACCATTTTCACAACCTGAAATAGCCCAGGAAAGCTGCTATTAGCCCACTGGAGAAACCTGTATATATTGATGGCTACATTTCCCCAGTGGGGGAAATGATGGCTCCCTGGGGGCATTTCAGGTTCAGAAACTGTGTCTTTGAGGGGAGGTCAAGTCCCTTCTCCTTGCATGCAGTGGTCCTGATTTGAATTGGGCAGGCATGTGTCTGAGTGAGAAGTCATTTCCTAGCACAATCCAGGGGTATGGCTGACCCCAGATCGTTGTGGTGACCACATGGACTTTGTAACATGTGAATTGTGAATTGACCATGACAGTGCTTGAGAATGCTCGAGCAGCACTACATGCAACCCCTGGAGAAAGCACAATCAACAGGTTTTGGTATGACAAGCATAACTGATGTTCATACAGGGAGAGGAGCTCCTTCATATATGTGGGACCCAGGATGTGAAGGGCTTAAAATGTAAGCACCAAAATCTTGATTTGAAAGTGGAAGCATACCAGAAACCATTTTATTGAATCACATATTTGCTGAGTTGCCTTCTCTCCTCAAACTCTACCCTCTGAGAGCACCAGCCCCAAATCTCCAGGAATTATAAGATTTGTCTTAGTCAGCAGCATATTCCCCTCCAGAGCACTGGTTTTTGATACTACCATTATCTTTGAGTTGGCCAGCTTCAGTTTCACCTAGTGTCCTACCATCCACTAGCCCAGGGGTGGGGAACCTTTTTCCTGCCAAGGGCCATTTGCACATTTAGAACATCATTCGGGGGCCATACCAGGTGTAGATCTCCCGGTGTGTGGGGAGAGGCTAGATTTGCCAGGTCTCTGTCCACCACCTGGAGGTTGGCAACCCCAGGGGAGGCCACACAGAGAAGGCCTGGAGGGTGCCCCCGCTCCCCTGGTCCTCCCCCCCAGGCAGGAGGGCAGCCAGCAGTGGGCCCGAGCAAACGAGGCGCCAGGGGGGCGCCTCACGTGGTCGATCAGCAAGGGAGGAAGGAAGGAAAACAGAGAAAAAGGAAAAGGGAGAGAGGGAGAAAGAAATGGAAAGAGGGGGGAAAAGAAAATAACCGAGACAGACAAATAGACAGAAAGAGAGGGAGAGAGAAAAGCCTTTCCCCCCACACACACATACACGCCGGCCCCACACAACCTGGCCCCGGGCTCCATGCCCTCCCCCCCAGAGTCCACAAAAGGCCCCCGAAGCCCGATTGGCTCCTGCACACATGCTCTGCCGTTGGGAGCCGTGGGCCTCTTCCCCCCCTCGCTGCTCAACAGCCGACAGGCAGCGAGAGGGGCTTACAGAGTGCCCTGGCGTTCCTGCACGCTGCGGCTATAGGGGGCAGCCTTGGGGGAAGCGTCCTTCCTCCTCCTCTCGCCGACCAACAGCTGTCAGTCGGTGAGAGGAGATCCAAAGGGCGCCACAGTGCCTCTGCAAGTCGTGGCCCCAGGAACACCCTCAGGGAGGGCTGCCCTGCCTCACCCCTCTGTGGCAGGGCCCCGGAGCTCCCGAGGGCCACAAAAAATGTCCTCGGGGGCCGCATACGGCCCCCGGGCCTGAGGTTCCCCATCCCTGCACTAGCCCATGGCATCCAAGTACTGGTCCATGATGGATACATATGCTTTTGAGGCTTAGCCAAAGATATATACACTGTGGTGTCATTAATATGCTGATGACACTGAGCTCCAAATTTCCACGTGATCTCATTAAATGGCCTAACATAAATATAAAAACGCATAAAGGATAAAACTGAGTCTTGATAATCCTGTGTCAGTATTACCAGATTAGAATCCACCACTCCTAACCACTACACCACGCTGCCTCTCCAAGCTGTACATTATAGCTAAGTGCATGTAATGAAACTGCAGGACTATTTTTAAAAAGAAAAAACACCATGGGAGGGTGGGAAGGGGGGAGTTTTCTCACCAATCCTTTTTTCTACTTAAAATTCGTACCTCCCAATGTGCTTTTGTATTCTCAAGGTTGCAAGTGCTTGTTCACCCTCTTAAACAGGCATCTGTTCCCTATTGGAGAAAAATTCGGGTGGAGCAATGGCAGGTTTAAAAAAGGCTGGAAGGGAAAATACTGCCTGCATCCCTGCTCAGACTCACAGGCCCATCAGTCTGTTTTTCATTTAAAGAAATCACTGTTGTGGCATATTTGCATAAAACATATAATTTGCCCTTAAGAAATCTTTTGCCTGAGTCAAGAACTAATAAAAAACAGTGAATACATTTTTCTAGCACCTTTCAACCACTAATCCTGCAACTTTCTTGAAATAAAAATTCATAACATCTTTTAAAGCCTCATAAAGTTACATAAGCACCATGATTTTCTCAGTCCAGTTTCTTTTCCTGTATTACCAGAAGTAGCCATGAGAAAAACATACAGTGATTTAGGACAGTGGTGCATAGAAAAACTAAAGTAGAGCTGAACCATTTTTTTGGCATGACATGTGTTGGTTATGATCTTAGAACTCAGTTGTTGCTTGTTAGTTTGAACTAATCCAAAATTAAATAACTAGCAATGTACACGTACACAACCCACCTTTCCAAATACTTCTGTGGGAAAAAACTGGAAATACATGAGCAGTGTGCATTATTTGTTTATATGAAACAAAACAACTATTTAATCCTGTCTAGTATTCATTACGGGTTTTCCTCTTTCATTAGTGGGATACTTCAGCTTATTAGATACATATAGACTGCATAATCTAGTTCTATGAACTGGCTTGGCTGCAGTAGCACAAACTAGCAGTAATTTTTGCTGTTAAGACTAAAACATCATTCACTCAATTTACCAATGGGTCACCCCACAATTTGCCACTGGCTGACACATAAAAAGCTTCTAACAGTAGAAACCTAAAGGCTGCCTGCACTGCGGTGGACGGCCACTGGTGTAACTGTGATGCTGCTAGTCCACTCCCTAATGGGTTTGGTTAGTGAGTGGTCAGCAGGAAAAAGAGTTTGTAGCTGGGTTTTCAAGGCCACAACTGCTTCAGTATTCCCAGCAACTGCGCAGAGCATCTCATCCGGTGTTGTGTTGCACCGACCGGGCTATGACGGACAGGGCAGGCAGAACCAATCATAGGCCAGCAGACATGGGGTATAGTCCAGCATTCAAAACAGCGCAGGGGTGGGAAAGGGCATGACCAGGGATGTTGGCTCCATGTCTGAAGCACCCCCCCATCACCTTAAAGGGAACAAGTCCTGTAACAGGTCCCTGTGCAGCTGACAGAGTTGGCAAGGGCCCCAGCAATTCCCCTCCCACAGAGACCCCAAGCAGGCCATTGGCCCAAAGGGTGCAAAGGGTGCCCTCACCTTGGAAGGGGCATGGGGAGATGATAAGGAGAGTGCACCCAGCTAGGGGTCTCTGCCACTAACTTGTGGATGCTCCTTCTGGAAGCCCAGCCATGCTGCTGAGGGCACCCTGGGCCACACCCCTGGCTACCCCTGCTAGCGGCAGAGCTGGAGAGGAGGCCACTGAGGTGGGCTCAGATGTGGGTGCGTGCAGCACTGCCAATAGATCCCCCAATACCCTCCTAAATGGAGCAACCCCTCCAGGTGCCTAGCAGCTGCTGCCACAGATGCTTCCATGCCCCAGAAGAACGCATCACTCCCCATGGCAGGTCTACAGCTGCTCCCACTTGGTTGTCATCCCAGGGCCCCAGCAAAGTGAGTCCCCTGCTACAGCATCCAGGACCTGAGACAGTTGCCCACCTCAGTGCCCTTCCCACCCCCCTCTGAAGACATCAAGTCTGCCCGCTGCATTGGCTACCCCCCAGCTCTTGACTCAGAGGATCCTGTGATCCCCTGCCCCCTCAGTGTTTGGCTTCTAAATGGCTTCTAAAGAAATGGAAGAGAACAACAAAAAAAGGAAGAACAAGAGATCTGTTCCACAAGATTCAAGAAATCAAAGGGAAATTTAAAGCACAGTTAGGCATGCTGAATGATCAGCATGGAAATACATTAACTGACCAGGACAAAATAAAGAAAAGATGGGAACAATACACGGAAGAACTATACAAAAGAGATGAAAGGATGACAGATTCCTTCCAAGAAGAATCTTTTGAAGAACCTCTAGTTTAGAAAGTGAAATTAAAGCTGCACTGAGAGCAATTGGAAGAAACAAATCACCAGGAGCAGATGGGATATCAGTAGAGCTATTCCAAGCCACAGAAACAGATCCCATCAAAATTTTTATGCCAACAAATATGGAAAACAAAACAATGGCCCACAGACTGGAAAGGCTCAATTTACATACCAGTTCTGAAAAAAGGAGACACAAAAGACTTCAGCAACTATCAGACCATTGCATTAATTTCTCACACAAGTAAAGTGATGCTTAAAATCTTACAACAAAGACTGTTACCATATATGGAATGAGAAATGCCAGAAGTTTGAAGCTGGATTCAGAAAAGGAAGAGGCACTAGAGATCATATTGCAAATTTACAATGGTTACTGCAGCATAAGAGAGAATTTCAGAAGAAAATCAGCTTGTGTTTCATAGAGCACAGCAAAACTTTTGACTGTGTGGATCATGAAAAGCTATGGTTGGTTTTAAAAGAAATGGGTGTGCCACAGCATCTGATTGTTTTGATGTGCAACCTATACTCAGGACAAAAGGCTACTGTTAGAACAGAATATGGAGAAACAGAATAGTTTCCAATTGGCAAAGGTGTCAGACAAGGATGTATGTTATCTCCCTATCTCATTGATCTGCAGAACATATTTGGAAAGTTGGATTACATTTAGATGAAGGTGGAGTGAAAATTGATGGAAGGAACATTGACATTTTTAGATATTCCGATGACACCACATTACTGGCAGAAGCCAGTGAAGACTTGAAATGACTACTAATGAAGGTTAAAGCCAGTGGCGTAGCGTGGGTTGTCAGCACCCGGGGCAAGGCAAGTAATTTGCGCCCCCTAACCCGTGGATTTTAGCGCTCGAGTCTCTTCCACTAGATTAGTTAAAGAAACCCTTACCCCCTAAGCACATGTATTGTTTGTTATGAAAATACTGATGTAATTAAAGTAAAATGCATCTAAATACAAGTTTATTTTCAAACACTTCTCAGAAGAGCATCCTGGTGTCCGCAGCCTCCGCCAGGGCTGTAATGTGTTTCCAAGGAGAGGGCCTGTGGGGGGGGGGGCACTGGTCCCCTGCAGAGCATGTTGTGCTAACTGGGGCCTGGGAGGCCTGGGTTCAAATCTTGGCTTTGCTGGGGGGCGCAGAAGGGAGGGCAGCTTGATTTCTGGGGCTTGGGGAGGGGGTCTTGCTGCAGGTCGTGCTCCAGGGGATGGCTTGGAAGGAAAGGCCGGCGGCAGAAGCCGAAGGGCCGGCCTTGCGCCGAAAGGGCGCGTTCCCGCGGGAGCGGGGCTGCTGTGCCGCGCAGGGGCCGGGCCGGCTCCGCTCCCTGTGCCGCGCAGGTGCTTGGCGAGGAGGCCGGGCCGGGCCTCGCCTCCCTGCGCCACGTCTGCTGGCCCCGCAGCAAGAGCAAGAGCCGCCTGGACGCCGCGCAGGTGAGCGGGCCGGGGGGCTGGGGGGGTGCGCGTGCCCCCGGGCTGGCGCGGAGACGCGGGGCCGGCCTGCCTGCCTGCCTGCCTCCCTGCCAGCAAGCAGCCAGGCCAGGCCAGGAAGGGTGGCTTGGCGGACGTTCGGCTCGGCAGGGCAGGGGTCGAATCCCGGCTGCGTCGTGCACGCGTGTTGGGTGGTCTTGGCCAAGCGCGTGCATTCTCCGCCTGGCCCACCTCACCCGGTGGGGGTGAGGATAACATGCCGCAGAGGGGAACGATGTGAGCCGTCTTGGGTCCCCACTGGAGAGGAAAGGGGTGGCGGGTCGGGTGAAGCGCCCTTTTGCCGGAGGGGAGGCTTCCCCTTGAGACCCTGGCGGGCGAGGCGAGGCTGGAGCGGACTCTGGAGAAGAGCGGCTGCTGGGGACGGGGGGGGGGTCTGCCCCCCCTCCCCCAGCCATGGAGACCCGGCCCCTCGGGGCAGAGAGCTGCGAGTGCGAGCGCGCCCCCCCAGATGTTGCGCCCGGTGCGGCCGGCCCCCCCTGCACCCCCACGCTACACCACTGGTTAAAGCAGAAACTGCTAAAGCAAGAGTATAGCTGAACATCAAGAAGACAAAAATATTGATTACTGAGGAATTGCACATCTTTAAGGCTGATGATGAAGACATTGAAATTGTTCAAGATTTTCTATTCCTTGGCTCAATCATCAATCAAAAGGGAGACTGCAGCCAATAAATCAGAAGGAGATTGAGACTCGGAAGGGCAGCCATGAAGGAGCTAGAAAAAATCCTTCAGTGTAAAGATGTGTTGCTGGCAACCAAGATCAAATTAATTCATGCTATAGTATTCCCCATTACTATGTATAGGTATGAAAGTTGGACAATGAAGAAAGTTGACAGGAAGAAAGTAGACTCCTTTGAAATATTGCATTGGCAGAAAGCTTTATGAATACCATGGACCACAAGAAAGACAAATCAGTGGCTTCTAGTTCAAATCAAGCCTGAACTCTCTCTAGAAGCAAAAATGACTAAACTGAGGCTGGTCACATTATACTGGAAAAGACAATAATGCTAGGAAAAGTTGAAGGCAGCAGGAAAAGAGAAAGACCCAACATGTGATAGATTGACCCTACAATGGAAGCCACGGCCTTCAGTTTGCAAGACCTCAGCAAGGCTGTTAATGATAGGATGTTTTGGAGGACATTGATTCATAGGGTAGCTATAGGTCAGAAGCAACTTGACCGCACTTAACACACAGTGTTTGGCTTAAAACAAGAGTCAAAGTCTGCTGAAACCTACTGCTAGTAAAAAGGGTGGAAAGCTACATATGCATACCAATTAGCACTCTGAGTAGGTTGATAGGAACAATAAATCTGATAACCCTCCCCATATTCCAGGTCTCCCCATTTTCTGAACTTTACAAGATAATTTTTTAAAATCTCTCTATCTTTTGTGATCTTATCCTGGCATGTATCCTGGAAGAATAGCTAAAAGCTAATGCTATCAAAACCTTTTTTTGCATATTAAAAAGACAGAAGCTTTGTTGAGTACAGGAGGGGGGTGTCATTGTATTTTCCTATGTGTCCAAGGCTCAGGGATACAGCCAGACAGCAGACTCATACAAAAGATGTAGCTGTTATTTCTACTGCTTCTTATACCTCACCTCCGCCTTACCAACAAGAAAAAGCAACAACAAATAAATGGTGAGTTGATTGTGAAATTCTCAGAATTTATTGGCCACATCATAAATGTTAATGGCTTTTTTTTTACAGAATGCAATTCTGGCCAGCTGTGTCACTTTGCCAATCATTAAAGGGCAAAAGGGCCTATAAAAATGGTAATGGTCTTTAGAGTAGGTCTTTCCTGGGTATATATAGAAGATCCTGACTACTGGGAAGCCTTTACAGGCTTTTTGACATTAGAGAAATCACAAAGTGAAGAACACAAAATAGTCCATATGTAATGTATTAGCTTAAAATAACCATTGACTTTAGGTCTAGTGATCCTGCACTATTGGGCGCCTTTCTATTGACTCTGTACCACTTTGTAATTTGGTTGTTCTTCAACATCCAGGAACAGAATGTGTTAGGATAATCGGGATTGTGAAGTCCATGGATGGTGATTCTTCAATCTAGACCTGTTTGGTGTGTTCTCCAGTTTATAGTCCCTGAGGTAAGTGGCTGGCACTATGATCTAAGGCCTAAAGTTCAGCAAGTAGAAGATATTGTTCTGACACAGACAAAGAGCTGGGGTCTTAGTATTGATATTAGGGGCTGATATTTACACACCTAGTTTTTTTTTCTGAGCCTGAACATCCGAACACATGATCTATGGTAACGCACAGCTTTATACTGTAGCAGTGCAATCCTAAAAACGCTTTCCTGGGAATAAATGAGGCTTATTCCCAGGAAAGTGTTTTTAGGATTGCGCTGCTACAGTATAAAGCTGTGAGTTACCATAGATTATGTGTTTGGATGTTGTGTTAATCACACCTCAGAAGGATTCCAACTAGACTGGACCATGGGGTTTTCAAGGCAAGAGATGAGCACAGGTGGTTTGCTGTTGCCTTCCTCTGCATTGCAACTGTGGTCTTCCTTGGTGGTACTAACACTGGCTGACTCTGCTTAGCTTCTGAGCTCTGACAAACTTGGGCTACTTCGGGCTACTCCTATACTAGGAAAACTGTTGGGAATTAAAATATTGTCAAAGGCTTTCACGGTCAGAATTCATTGGTTCTTGTAGGTCCTCAAGTTATGAGCTGAGTGACAGCAAGAGTTAAAGAAAAATGAGTTGTAGTTAGAAGTTGTTATTTTATATCCCAAGTTTACCCACCCTTTAATATAGTAAACGTCTGTTTTGTTAAAGAAAGCAACGTGTTTAGAGTCTTGGCGTGTGTTTATGATCCATAATCCACAAAATCACAATCTTTTCGCATTCAATCTCAACACCATCATCAGGACTGAACTGGTGAGAATAGTTCAGAGCAGAATAACAAATGTAAAACAAAAAAAATGTTCCTTTTCAGTTTTATGTTACAATAACTTACAGGTTTAAAATGTATTTTATGGATTGTGTCAAGCAACAAGGTTACCTGTTGGAAGTCAGCCAATGTTTAACTTCCCAGTAAGATTAGATTTAAGAATTCATTTACTGTAAAGATAGATCAGTATAAAAAAAAAAGGTAAAGGTCCCCTGTGCAAGCACCGGGTCATTCCAGACCCATGGGGTGACGTCACATCCCGACGTTTCCAAGGCAGACTTTCTTTGCGGGGTGGTTTGCCAGTGCCTTCCCCACTTCAGTACCAGGCAAGTAATTCAGTACAGCACAAGGAATAAAATCTTCTAGCTGATGATTTCCCTGTTCTGTCCATGAGTAATAGTATTCAAACATATTCTTTGTTGCTGTGAACCTCATCGTACAGAAGCCCAGAGTAGGTAAGTCATCTCTAATTCCTAAACCAATGCTAACCTTGACTTAAAACAAAGCCGGGAAAATGGTAGATGGAATGGGAAGATTGTGAAAATGAGATGTGAAATCAGGATGCATAAGATTTCAGTCAACGCCTTTTAAAAGTAACTTATGTGAATGAAGGCATAGTAACATCCAGTCTGTGATCAGATTCCTCAACACATAGTTTAATCTTAAAAAACAGCTGGGGGGAGTTGGATTTTTGGGGTGGTCAGAGGACTTGAGGAGTGTTATGCTGTTTATCTAAACCAGCCCTTCTCCTGGGGTGGCTATTTGTTCTGGTAGACCAAGGCCTAGCATTTGTCTATGTCTCAACTGTTGGAGATGGGTTAGAGCAGTGGTTCCCAACCTTTTTTTGACCAGGGACCACTAGGACTTTTTTGTTCGGTGCAGGGATCCCAAGGTTCAAAATAAAAATTCTGAGAATTTGAAAATAAACTTTAATCATAACTGTTAGTTAAACATTCAACTTAGAATAATATTTGAATATATATTTTTATAATAGAGAACTTTTAATTGAAAATATTAATTTATTATGGGTTTATAACTTTGTTTCGCAGACCTTAATTTAGTTCTCGCGGACCCCTGGGGGTCCATGGACCCCTGGTTGGGAACCAGTGGGTTAGAGAGAAAGTTACCCCATTCTTCCCCAGCACATTAGCCCCAATCCAACTTCCCCTCACCTATGACTGCTTTTTAAGACTAAATTTCACTGCACCAGGATCCCTTCAGTCCATGATACAACCCACTGATATCACGATACCAGTTTGGTCGTGTAATTTGCACTTTTGTTTGACCATAAGGATTGGTGCAGGTTGAGAGATATAGCCAGGGATCCCCAACTGTGCATGCAGATTGATTCTCAGTTGTGAAGTGTGATGGTGTGGAGAGGGGAGGGTTAAATCTGGAATACTGTGCTAATTTGTGCCACCGATCTGATTTTGTGACCTTGACATAGTCACTATCTTTCTTTGTAGAGTTGTTACAAGATTAAGAGGGGAGGGACCATCGGTGTCAGGCCGATTATGCATGCTCACTTTACCCTTCTTTATTCCCCGTTTCAGACAGGATCAAAGCAACCTGGGTTGGGGAAAACTGTATGCATGGGCTTGAATGATCAGGGAATAAACCGTGTGCAAATCGGGGGCATGCATACAGGAAAGCAGTCTCCCAAGGTCAAATCAAGTCCCGCCCCTTTAATTGCTGGTCTGTGATTGGCTCACCTCGTGAGAGAACAGAACAGAAGAGGGGTTTGGAAAGGGGGCGGTGAAAGCTCAATGCGAGGCACCTATATGCACGCTCTTTTGGATCTGGTTTCAGCTAGGAAAGACCGTTCGACTCGGGCAAGAAGAGGAATGGGAAAAGCCGAGTTCGTTTAAGGTTGAAACGGGGTTGAGCTGAAAAGGAATGAGGCAACGTGCATTTTCAAAAACTTGATCCTGGCTGGAACAGGGAATGAAGGAGGCTAAACCGACCATGCATAAGTGACCTCAGCCTGAGCTCCTTGGAAGAAGGGTAAAAATGTAAGAACTCAATAAATACAACCACCTCAGAGTCCACGCTCCTAACTACCGTGCTACACAATGAAAGGTGCATGTGAGGGTGATCTGGTGGTGACATCTGCCACCCCATTGATCACCAGGGTTGTTTCAGCTAATCTGGCTGGCTAGGCGGGTATCCCCTCCCTCCCTCTCCCCTCCCAGTGCTTCCCTCCTGAAGCTGCATGCTTGGTGGAAGAGGGCGACCATCCCAGATAGGAGTGTACCGTTCTTCCGTCAAGGGTATACCATAATTAAAGATGCATCACTTTAAAAATCGTTTAATACTGCAGAAGAATCGTTTTTTGATCCTCCCATGATCCATGTATCTTAAGTTCCCTTTGTTGTCCTTGTCCCCCTTTGTTTGTCTTAAGTTGACGTTTGATGCGTCAGTGCTTCTTATGACCTTTATGCTGGCAGTAAGATTCCCTGAGATCTTCTGCCTGATCTTTTTACAGATATTCACAGTGGCCAATTATTTGCTTTCCTTCCTTTTTCTTAATCTTGCTGGCCTTTTAAAAAGATCAACAGTAACTATATTGCTATACTGCAGAAGTATATTGCTATAGTGTTATAGGTCACTTATGCATGGTAGGTTCCTGCTTATGCATTCAGTTGCTTCCTGCTTCCTGGGAGCTCTTTCTGAAAGAAAGAAAGGCTTTTTTAAAATAAGGCTTGGATTTCGCCCCCCCCCTTTCAAATGGCTCCATTTTTTGTTTTTTGTTCTTAAAATGCTTTTTTATGCGGCAATTGGGTCTGGGGGGAAGGAAACGTTCTCTCAAGAGGTGAGCCAATCACAGACCAGCAATTAAAGGGGTGGGACTTTATTTGAACTTGGGAGACGGCTTTCCTGCATTGATGCCCCCGATTTGCACACAGTTTATTCCCTGATCATTCAAGCCAATGCATGCAGTTTTCCCCGATCCAGGTTGCTTTGATCCTGGCTGAAACAGGGAATAAAGAAGGGTAAAGTGAGCATGCATAATCGGCCATAGACATAGAACTATTACCCATTTTTTAAAATGCTGGCAAAAACCTACTGGGGTGTGTAGGGTTAATGGTGGGCCTGGGAGAATGGGGAGAGAAAATGGCATCATATGTGGGCAGCAAGGTTTGGAAATCTACACCTTCCTGCCCAAATGTGGTTAACCTGCTTTGACACTGATGCTATCAGAAACATCAAATGAAAGCAGGTTCTGGAAACATCAGTGCAAAAGAAGGAAACCGTGGTGGGGAATGGAAGGGGAATGGGAGGAGGGGAAGGTCATGTGAATGCTTCAACAAACCATGCTGCAGTTTGAGAGCCAGGGCAGAAAAAAATACCACAAATAACTAATCTGTCTTTTTTTTCCGTTTGTTTTTTAGAGGCGAATCACTGAAAACATGGCTGCATTACAGAATTTCACCCAGTCTCTGGAAAAAACTTTCAAGGATATATTCCTCAACTATATGAATAACTGGCGTCAAAATACCACGAATGAACAAAAGGAACTGCAAAAGAGACTTGCCGCTGAAAACCTTGATTATGTCATTCTGTATCTCATGGTGATGATTGGCATCTTCTCCTTTATTGTTGTGGCGATCTTAGTGAGCACAGTGAAATCAAAAAGACAAGAGCACTCCAATGACCCTTATCACCAATACATAGTTGATGACTGGGAGGGAAAGGACAAAAGCCCAATCCCACTCCAAAATGACATTAAGTGCACCGTTCATGCCAATGTTGGCGCAAAGGACAAACTAACCCCCAGATCTGCTTGAGAAATCAACACAATATGAATTGAGAAGGATGGAAGCATAAGTCACGGTGTCTGTGGGATGGGGGAGAATACTAGGTCATTGTAACTTTCAAAACAAGTTAAATATTAAACAGGGCCATGTAAATAGTTCCAGGCAAATAGATGTGTTATCTGTTTTAAGCCTATGTGACCTAGACTCAAAATATGAGGAAGCTCATTTGTGTTCTAGGCAATAGCTGTTGTGAGTTGCTAAACAAGGGCTGTTACCGCACTTGTATTCCCACCAATGTATTAAGAGTTTGAAAACGTTATAAAAAATACTGTTCGTACTTTGTTTGGCCCCATTAGCTCTGAAGACGTCTTCCAACCATTTATAAGCCATGGTATCCAAAAACCCTTTTAAAGCATTGTTTTTTACAACATTTTCAAACTCTTAATACATTGCTGGGAATACAAAGTGCGGTAACCCCCAAGGCTAAGTGAAAATTCCAGGTAAAATACCCACAAAATGTATTCTTGCTTTACTAAAGAAAATGGGAGAAAATACCCATTTATACAATAATCATTTCAACCAGATCTTCATTGATCAGTCTCTGGATTCTGTTCATATGTAGAAAAAAGCTTAAATGCAAATCTGGTCAGGGTTTCCTCAAAAGTCAGCTGCAATGAGTTCGGTGGGAATTACTGCTAAATAGTTTCAGAGGGCAGCCAGGTGGGTCTGCAGTAGAACAGCTAGGTTAGAGTCCAGCAGCACCTGAGAGACCAACAAGGTATGAGCTTTTGAAAGTCAAAGTATCTGACAAAGGGAGCTTTGATTCTCAAAAGCTTACACCCTGAAAATCTTGTTGATCTTTAAGGTGCTTCCGGACTCGAATCTAGCTGTTCTGCTAAACAGGTATATACAGGATTGCACACTCCAGCGGAGAGTACCGTATTTTCCGGCGTACAAGACGACTGGGCGTATAAGACGACCCCCCCATTTTTACAGTTAAAATTTAGAGTTTGGGATTGTCCCGAGTCCGCGGCCTAGGGTCAGCCCTCAGGACTGCGCCCCAACCCCGCGGCCGCCCCCAGACCTCGTGGAGTGGCCCAACCCGAGTCCGCGGCCTGGGGCCAGCCACCGGTCCTCCTGGGGCGGCTCAACCCCCGGGGACATGGACAGAGCGGAGGCGGCTCCCCAGGGAGGTTCTCCCCAGGGAGGTTCTCGGCTCGGAATTCAGCATCCGGCGTATAAGACGACACCCGGCGTATAAGACGACCCCCGACTTTTGAGAAGATTTTCCTGGGTTAAAAAGTAGTCTTATACGCCAGAAAATACAGTAATTACATATTTTTGAACTTCTTCTAATTTGTTCAATGATGAGAATATATTGAAAACAAACACTTTCATTAATAAATTCACACGACTATGTAATTCAAACGAATTGCATGTGTCAAGTCTAATATAACTGTTATGATATATCACGTTTTGTCTAATATAAAAAATAATAGTCATCTATAATAGTCACACTTAAAAATATTGAACCATTCCATGTTCTGCACATCTTATTCATATCACAGTAGGTCTCTTAAAAACAAGATGACATCTACTCTGAAATATATCAGTTCTCTTTGGTCTACATGTATGACATTCCATATAACTTGTGAGCAACATTTATCAGAGGTGTGTATCCAATTCCATGCAACCAATGCATACAATCAGATACATCAATATACCTGGCTAAAGTAGATCACTAGTTTTGGATTCTGTCCATACAGAGGAAGAAGTGTTGTGAGCATCACTAGGGTTGCCAACCTCCAGGTGGTGGCTGGAGATCTCCTGCTATTACAACTGATCTCTAGCCAACAGTGGTCAGTTCACCTGGAGAAAATGGCCGCTTTGGCAATTGGACTCTATGGCATTGAAGTCCCTCCCCTCTCCAAACCCTCCCCTCCTCAGGCTCTACCCCCCAAATCTCCAGGTATTTCACAACCCAGAGCTGGCAACCCTAAGCAACACTGACATTTAAATGAGCTTTTATATGGTGCTGTAGAAGCCCAACTGCTGTGGTTTCCACAGGATTTGTGATTGTTATTTTGTGAGTGTATGGAATAGACTGACTCATATTTTACTAATAACTTTTAGTATGCTGGAAACACAGATTCAATGTCTAGCTACCAATCAACTCCAAAGCAATGTGTTATGGACTTTTGCAGTATTATTCATTGGTATGGAGGAGACACAATGCTATTAAAGCAAATCCAGGCAAGTGGCAAAACTGGAGGTGTTCATTATTTTATAGCTTTGTCTAGGTCATGTCAGCTCCATTTTCCTTTTCACTGCCTTTAAGAAGCTGAACAAGGGCTGGTGCCACCCTTCACTATCTACAAATTCCTTACAGTTGTATGTTGAAATAACGTATGGTTGCTTCAAAGATTGGGGGAATTATTAAAGGATACTATCTTTGGGTTTCTGTAGCTTTGTGACATATAGAAGTGGATCTGAAATGTTGTACTTGTATATGTGTCGTGTGTTAAGTGCCATCAAGTAACTTCCGACTCATGGCGACCCTATGAATCAATGTCCTCGAAAACGTCCTATCTTTAACAGCCTTGCTCAGATCTTGCAGACTGAGTGCTGTGGCTTACTTTATTGAGTCAATCCATCTCTTGTTGGGTCTTCCTGCTGTCCTCAACTTTTCCTAGCATGATTGTCTTTTCCAGTGACTTTTGTCTTCTCATAATGTGACCAAAGTATGATAGCCTCAATTTAGTCATTTTAGCTTCTAGGGTCAGTTCAGGCTTGATTTGATCTATAACCCACTGATCTGTATTTTTGGCAGATTTTGTATTTTTGGTATCCGTAACACTCTCCTCAAACTAGGGTTGTCAACCTCCAGGTAGTAGCTGGAGATCTCCTGCTATTACAACTGAACTCCAGCCAATAGAGATCAGTTAACCTGGAGAAAATGGCGACTTTAGTAATTGGACTCTATGGCATTGAAGTCCCTCCCCTCCCCAAAGCCCGCCCTCCTCAGGCTCTGCCCCAAAACCCCCGCTGTTGGTGAAGAGGGACCTGTCAACCCTACCTCCAACACCACATTTCAAAGGAATCTACTTTCTTCCTATCAGCTTTCTTCATTGTCCAGCTTTCACACCCATACATAGTAATAGGGAATACGATGGCATGAATTAACTTGACCTTGTTGGCCAGTGACACATCCTTACACTTAAGAATCTTTTCTAGCTCCTTCATGGCTGCCCTTCCCAGTTTCAATCTCCTTCTTATTTCTTGGCTGAACTCTCCCTTTTCATTGATGATGGAGCCAAGAAATAGAAAGTCTTAAACAATTTCAATTTCTTCATTGTCAACCTTAAAGTTGAGTAATTCTCCTGTAGTCATTACTTTTGTCTTTTTTTTTTTTTAAGTTTTATTTTTATAAATGGGAGGGTACAGGAATGGAAAGGGGGAGGGTAAATCGTTGTATATTTATATAAAAACAATACAGTGTTATAAAGATTTTCTTAATAAAACATAGTTACAAAGTACCGTTCGGTTATTCTACTTGTATCGTGTTGATATCCTTTTATCAAATATTCTAAGTTTTGCTTAACCATTAATTAACATAAAGAATAATGAACTACCTGTTATAAATATTTTAACCAACATACTTCATTCGAATTAATTACAGTTCATATAAGTATAAAATAACGCCCACTTCTCATCAAATTGTTCTGTAGATTCATTGGATTTTAGGTTTAACTCAAAGGTCATTTTTGCCATACTAGCATATTCTAACAGTTTTTCTTTCCAGTCTTCTATTTCGGGTATATGAGTTAGTTTCCATGTTCTTGCCAATACCGTTCTTGCTGCAGTTGTAGCATATTTAAAAACATCATGTAAATTCAAAGGCAGGTTTGGTGGCACTATACTGAGTAAGTAAGATTTAGGATCAAATGTTAACTTCATATCTAACATCAGCTGGAGATCTCGATGAATTCTTTTCCAATATATTTGTAATTTTGGACATGTCCACCAAACATGAAAGTAGGAACCGTCTGTGTCTTGACATTTCCAACAGGCGCCTCTTTTTCCAGGAGTAGTCATTTGGGCGAGCATATTGGGGGTCAAGTACCATCTGTAAAATGTTTTATACCAATTTTCTTTCACTTCTTGACAGACAGTATATTTCATTTCAGAGGTGCAAAGTTTTTCCCATGTATCCATATTGATCATTTCTCCGAAATTTTGCATCCATTTTATCATATTGATTTTCACTTGTTCTTCTTCTGTGTCATATTTAAAAAGGAGCTTGTAAATTTTCCCTAATAGGTGAGAGTCATTTTTGGATATTAACTGCTCAAATTCTGTTAATTCACGAAATGGCTGAGGATATAAACAGTCTTTTTGTAAGTTGGATCTCAATTGTAGGTAAGTCAGCCAGTTCAATTTTTGCAATTTTTCTTGAAGTTTGCTCAGGCTTTTTATTTCTCCTGTGGGCTCTATCATTTCATTATAAGTGAAATGGACACCCGGTTTGGGTTTGACGTTATCATGATATGCTTCGGTAGGCGACATTATAGATGGTGGAGAAAAACTTATTCTTTTCTTATACTTTTTCCACACTTTCATTAACGCTATTTTGACATCACAGTCTTCTGGTGCTTTATCTTTTGGAATTTTTGTTGTAGAATCCCACAAAACTTTGTGGAAACCTTGTCCAAGGTCCGCACGTTCAAGAATGACATGTCTGCTTCTGGGATGTTTTATCCATTCTGTGATCCAAGTTAGACAGGCAGCGTAGTAATATAGTTTAAGATTAGGTAATGCCAATCCACCTCTTTTCTTTTCATCTTGTAGCACTTTGAATCTGATTCTCGGTTTTTTTCCATTCCAGACAAATCGGTTTATTTGTTTTTGCCAGTTTTCTATTATTCTGTCAGGGATGTCAATCGGCAAAAATTGAAATAAAAAATTTAATCTAGGAAGTACGTTCATTTTTATTGTTGATATCCTTCCCAACCAGGAAATGTTCATTTTAGACCACAGATTTAAATCCTTTTCTATTTCTCCCCAGATTTTCAGATAATTTGACCTTAGAAGTGTCTTATTTTGTGAAGATATATTGACACCCAGATATTTAACTGGTTCCTTAGCAATTTGACAACCAAAAACTTCTTCGATATACTTGTCTTCATCTATTGTTGTATTAAAAGTCATAAATTTCGTCTTTGTTTTGTTAAGTTTATAACTGGAAAACTTTGCATATTCGATAATATTGTTATATACATGTGAAAGTGTTTGCCCGGGATTCTGACAGATTAATACTACGTCATCTGCGTAACTTTTGATTTTGTGTTCTTCGTTTCCTATTATGAGACCTTTAATTTTTGGATAATTTCTTATGTAATTCGAGAGAACTTCCATTGATAAGTCAAAAAGAAGTGGAGAAAGTGGACAACCTTGTCTAGTACCTTTAGTAATATTGAATTCTGTTGTCAATGAACCATTAATCAAGAGACGTGCTTTCTGTACCGAATATATTGTGTCAAAAACTCTGAGAAGAGTATCTCCACAGTCCATTTGTTGTAATGTTTTAGAAATAAAGTGCCAAGAAACATTATCGAAAGCTTTTTCTGCATCTAAAAAAATCATTGCAGTTTTCAGTGATTTTGACTTTGTATATTTGATTGCACTAAGAACCAATCGTACATTGTCTTCTTACTTTTGTCTTCTTGATGTTCAGCTATAGTCCTGCTTTGGCACTTTCTCTTTTAACTTTTAGCAGTAGCCGTTTCAAGTCTTCGCTGTTTTCTGCCAGTAATGTAGTATCATCAGCATATCTCAAATTGTTAATGTTCCTCCCTCCAATTTTCACTCCACTGTCATCTAAATCTAATCCAGTTTTCTAAATTATATGTTCTGCATATAGATTGAAGAGATAGGGAGATAAAATACATCCTTGTCTGACACCTTTGCCAATTGGAAACTATTCCGTTTCTCCATATTCTGTAGTAACTGTGGCCTCTTGACCAGGGACAGGTTGCGCATCAAAACAATCAGATGTTGTGGCACACCCATTTTCTTTAAAATCAGCCATAGCTTTTCGTGATCCACGCAGTCAAAAGCTTTGCTGTAATCTATGAAACACAAGCTGATTTTCTTCTGAAATGCTCTCGTATGCTCCTGTAACCAATGGGACTTGGTCAATATTTTATAACAATATTCTCATTCGCTATTCTATCATGAATGATTCACAGGGTGTGCCTATCTCAGGTTTTACCATGCGGGAGTGGGTATTCAGGTGTGATGCCGCATCCGATGGTCAGATGATCTCCCGGTCTAAATTTTCACCTTGGTTTAAACTGTTTAATAGGAACCATGAAAGAGCCCCCTATCTATCCAAAATTTCTGCATTCAAGCTCAGAGCAGAATTTACGTCATTAAGATTTCAGACCATGCCAACAGCCATGTTATCTGGACGCTATGCCCAAATCCCGATGGCCTCTCGTGTATGTATCTGCGGATCCTCAGAACTCGAGGACCTCCCCCATTACATGCTGAATTGCTCTATATACCATGAACCCAGATCTAAATTTCTTGTGTCTTTTTTATCCAAGATTAGCTGTTTTAATGATCAGGAGAAGCTCTCTTTTCTCCTGTCCAATACTGACTCTGCTGTCATTTACAATATGTCTCTTTTTGCCCTTGCAGCCAGGAAAATTCGAGCCAGCATTGCAGTTAAACCGGACAACATTTGTATTTGATTTAAATTTATTTTTTTACTTGATTTTAACTGTTTACTTGTTGAATCTGATATGATTGTGTCTACTTGATTGTAACGGCCTTTGGCTATATGCAATAAATCTGTACCTACCTACCATAACCAATGCAGATTTGCAATATGATCTCTAGTGCCTCCTCCTTTTCTGAATCCAGCTAGAACATCAGGCATTTCTCGTTCCATGTATGGTAACAGTCTTTGTTGCAAGATTTTGAGAATCACTTTACTTGCGTGAGAAATTAATGCCATGGTCCAATAGTTGCTGCAATCTTTGACATCTCCTTTCTTGGGAATTGGAATGTAAATGGATCATTTCCAGTCTGCGGGCCATTGTTTTGTTTTCCATATCTGTTGGCATATTCTTGTCAAGATTTTGATGGACTCCATTTCTGTGGCTTGGAATAGTTCTATTGATATCCCATCTGCTCCTGGTGATTTGTTTCTCCCAATTGCTCTCAGTGCAGCTGTCACTTCACTTTCTAAAACTTGTATACACTCAGATTAAATAAATTCAACACTCCAGAGAAACGTAGGGCCCAAAATTCTTGAATCCTCGCAATCAAATATACACTGTGAGTTCTGCGTTGGATGCTTAATACCAGGGATGCAGTGGGCTCATTTTGAATGTGGACCATAGTATGTGGGGAGAGGGGCTTTCCCAGTGCTATTTCCTGATCTGTAATGCCCCCCATGGGTGTTTTTTGCCCTTCCGGGGAAAATGCATGTGGAGTCCCCAATGGGGCAAATAATACCCCCCAGGGCCATTTCAGATTGGGAAAATGGCAGAGGAGAAAGCTGAAAACCCCTTTGCCTGCAAACCACTGATTCAAGTTCGGCCCCTGCTTGCCTGGGATTAAATTCCAGACACATATGACGATTGTACAGACCTGGGAGGATCCAGGGAAAACATGACATGTAGTTAGGCCCTTTATCATGCTTCAGTCCACAGAAATCAAGCACAACAGTTTTATTGAAGTGGTTGTCTAGCACCTAGAGCTTTAGATAAATCAGGCTTCTGGATCTTTTTTGCCATCATTTGATTAACACAAACATATATTTTGGTTCACCAAAAAGACTTCTCTTCCTTCTTTGGGTCAATATCAGTAAAGGAAATCCAAGATCATAACACATAAGAGAATGCCGGGAACTCTCTCATCATGCATCTTTGCACTTTCTGCCATGTTTGACTGGAAAACTCATCCAGGAGAGTGAATTTGATTTAATTAATTAAATTTAAGTATTTGCTGATGGAGTCTGAACTTGCTTAAACTGAGAGGAAAGGGAACTTTGGTATTGTGGTGGATAGCTCAATGAAAATGTTGACTCAGTGTGTGGCAGCAGTGAAAACGACAAACTCCATTCTGGGGATTATTAGGAAAGGCCAGTATTATAATGCCGCTATATAATAAAATAATGCCAGTATTATAACGCCCCTATATAGTTCTATGGTGAGGCCTCATTTGGAATACAGTTTTGGTTGCCATATCTCAAAAAGAACATTGCAGAGCTAGAAAAGGTACAGAAGAAGAATCAAGATATTTAAGGGGCCAGAGCACCTTTTCTATGATGAAAGGCTGAAGAGACTAGGACTTTTCATTTTAGAAAAAAGAAGACTAAGGGAGGACATGACAGAGGTTTACAAAATTATGCATGGGGCAGAGACAGTGGATAGAGAGATTTTTTTCTGTCCCTTCCAAAATAACAGAACTTGAGGACACCCACCAAAGTTGATTGGCAATAGATTCAGGGTAGCTAAAAGGAAGTACTTTATTCAATTAATGATTAAAATGTGCCATTCACTGCTATTGGAGATAGTGATGGCCACAGGCATAGGTCATTTATTCATGGTCACTGTAGCCTCCTTTATTCCCTGTTTCAGCCAGGATCAAATTTTTCTGAACGCACGCTATCTCATTCCTTGTTGGCTCAACCCTGTTCCAACGCAAAATGAACCTGGCTTTTCCCATTCCTCTTGTGGCCCAAATTAAATTGTTCATCCTGGCTCATTCCAGAATCACTGAGCAAGTGTACAACTTTCTCGGGTTGAGCTTCGCCCACCCTTTTATCAAACCCCTCTTCAAGGCAGCATGCAGATAGCCAAACAGGGGAAGCACAGAAGACTGGCTTATCTTACAGCCAATCACAAAGCAGTGTGTAAAGAGGCAGGGATTCAAGTGCTTCCTGCTACCTCTGAGCTCTTTCTGAGCAAAACAAAGGTTTTTTTAAAAAAATGAGGCTTGTATTCCCCCCCCTTCTTTCAAGTAGCTCCGCTTTTTGTTTTTTGTTCTTAAAACGCTTTTTTATGTGGCAGTTGGGTTTGGGGGGAAGGAAATCTTCTCTCGCGAGGTAAGCCAATTAGAGAGCAGCATTTAAAGGAGTAGGACTTGATTTGAACTTGGGAGACTGCTTTTCTGTATTCATGCCTCCATTAACACACATTTTTGTCCCTGGTCATTCCAGCCAATGCATACAGTTTCCCCCAACCCGGGTTACTTTGATCCTGGCTGAAATGGGGAATAAAGGAGTTTAAAGCGACCATGCATAAATGACCATAGATGACTTTAAAAGGGGATTAGACAGATTAATGGATGATAGGTCAATCAGTGGGTACTAGCCATGGGGACTAAAGAGAACCACATTCAGAGGCAATAAACCTCTACGTATCACTGCCAGGAGGCAACATCAGGGAAAGGCCTCAGTTGTTGGACCTCCAGAGAAACAGGTCCACTGTGTGAGACAGGATGCTGGAATAGATGGATCACTGGTCTGATCGATTAGGACTTCTTATCTTCTTTGGATCACTGGTCTGATCGATTAAGACTCTTTAACATTAGTGTACATGAGTTTTACATATATAGGGTCTCCTCACTTGATCAGAAACCTTGCGAAAAGTAGGGCCTTCAGTTGTGCATGCAAAGCATGTGCATGCTAGTACCGTACTATGTGGGTTCTCTTCAGTTCTTTGTCAGAATTCGAGGAGGGTGGTGACGGAGCCAATCCCATTGCCCCCACACCTAGGAGCTCCCTTCATGTATTCACTCATCTTGTGAACCATGCTGGCGTCTGCACTCCACAGGCTCAAGAAACTGGAAAACGATGCCTTGATTTGCTCAAAAACATTAACAATTCTGGATCTCAGAAATGAACAACACAGGCAATACAGGAAATGTACTTCTCAGCATTTCATTCATGTTCCATTCCATGGCACTGGAAGTAATGGTTGTGTTTTTTTAAAAAAAACAAAACAAAAACCCCTAAACGCCTCCCCCCCCCCCAGTCAAATGGGGCTGATGCCTTGTAATCCGGTATTAATCCGGTATTATCACGATCACTTTCGGATGTACCCTTTTTCAGAATGGCACAGGGCATGGTTGTGCTGTATCAGGCTCCTCAGGCTCCACCCCCAAAACCTCCAGGTATTTCCCAACCCAGAGCTGGCAACCCTACTTACAGGGTTGTCGTGAGGGTAAGCACAAGAAAGGAGAACCATGCACTACACCCTGTGCCGCTTGGAGGAAAGGCAAGATTAAAAATGGGACGGATAAGATATTGGCTTAATTCTCTGATTATTCTTTTTTGTTTCCAACTGTTGCTGTTTTCCCTAAATTATTATTTATGATTCAAATATTTGGATTTGGGGGAAAAAAATCCCCAAATCATTCCAAATCTGCACAGAACCTCCTATGTTGTACATCTAGCCATGGCAACTCTCCCCAATAAAAGAAAACTGCAAACAGCCGACTCTCTTCTTTATCATTTGCATCCCGTTACGCCCTTAACCGCGAAAAAATAACCTCCACTTTTCCGCCCCTCCGCAGGACTAGCGATGCAAGCTTCTGTTGCAAAACTGGGACATGTAGTTTTCCAGCAGCAAAGCAGAACCCTTTCTAGCAGCAAAGGGTTCTGGGAGTTGTAGTTTGTAGCCTTCCTGGGGTTCAATGGCTGTCTACGGAGACTGTAAGGTACTGTAGCGAGCTTGCTTCTTAAACCAGAAAAGGCGTGACAATTGCAACCAGTAAACTCTGCATTGGAGTGAGCGAGTCTCATTACAATTTACAGCGTTCGCCTTATTTCTGACCTGTCGCCGTGCATAAAGAACTATTATTTTGATGCTGGTGTTACTTAATAGGCGTTTTGCTCCTTTAAATACCCACGGCTGAAATCCTTTGCACGTGCATTTAGGAGCAAGCCCTGCTGCAACGGAAGCCGTCTGCAAAAGGCGCAGCGAGAAGGGGGACTGAACATCTGTTTCGCTCCTGGTTTGCAATGTTTGCTTTAACCGGATTCCTTTCCTTTTCTCCCTTAGATCAGTGGTTCCCAACCTTTTTTTTGACCAGGGACCACTAGGCCTTTTTTGTTCGGGGCAGGGACCCCAAGGTTCAAAATAAAAATTCGGAGAATTTGAAAATAAACTTTAATCATAACTGTTAGTTAAACATTAAACTTAGAATAATATTTGAATATATATATTTTATAATAGAGAACTTTTAATTGAAAAGATTAATTGATTATGGGTTTAGAACTTTGTTTCGCGGACCTTAATTTAGTTCTCGCGGACCCCTGGGGGTCCACGGACCCCTGGTTGGGAACCGGTGCCTTAGAAGCGCCTTGATCCATTGATCTTGAGCAGCGTCTATCTCACTGGTTCCCAACCAGGGGTCTGTGGACCCCCAGGGGTCTGCGAGAACTAAATTAAGGTCCGCGAAACAAAGTTCTAAACCCATAATAAATTAATCTTTTCAATTAAAAGTTCTCTATTATAATATATATATATATTCAAATATTATTCTAAGTTTAATGTTTAGCTAACAGTTATGATTAAAGTTTATTTTCAAATTCTCGGAATTTTTATTTTGAACCTTGGGGTCCCTGCACCGAACAAAAAAGTCCTACTGGTCCCTGGTCCAAAAAAGGTTGGGAACCACGGATCTATCTAGTGTTGGAGGGATAGAAGGATTGAAACAAATCTTGCCACTAGATTGAAACAAATCTTGCCACTGAACAATGTAGCCTTGGGGTCCCTGTCGCTTAGTAGAAAAGGCATTATGTCAGGCACAGCCTGGAAGCCTGGCTGGCTGCTTCTCACTGTGAAGACCATGCCCTGAATGATGTCTGTGGTGACTCCCATGGCTGGTCCTTTGACAGATTCCTCCCCCCCAATGGTGAATTGTCTGGTCAAATAACTTTGTAGCACAAGATAAATTTATTGTAATAACAAAAATCCTAATGCTGTGAAGCAGTGGTTCCCAACCTTTTTTTGACCAGGGACCACTAGGACTTTTTTGTTCGGTGCAGGGACCCCAAGGTTCAAAATAAAAAATGCCGAGAATTTGAAAATAATCTTTAATCATAACTGTTAGTTAAACATTAGAATAATATTTGAATATATATTTTTATAACAGAGAACTTTTAATTGAAAATATTAATTTATTATGGGTTTATAACTTTGTTTCGCGGACCTTATTTTAGTTCTCAGGGACCCCTGGGGGTCCACGGACCCCTGGTTGGGAACCAGTGCTGTGAAGCAATGACATTTAATTCTGATCTGTTGCTATTGATTATTTGTAGCTGACCGTGTCACATAGATATAAGAGCTAGTGAGTGATAGTCAAAAGATAGAAGTGCCCTCCCTGGTTTGTCTTGGGTCACCAAGGATGGCCTAAATGCTGTAAACTGCGCTGTATGTATAAAAAACAAAGCTCCTATTAAAAAAAAAAACATGGCCGGTTGGGCGATGTCTGCCCTTCATCAAAGTACCAGTTTGTGTATGCTCCGGCAGGGCCAGGGAGAAGGAGACCTCACCCCTGCTGTCACTAATGCCAGATGCCACCGTCAAGGTGGCCCGCTGCCTCTGCAAGGGCGTCCTTGGATCAAACTACAGGTGGCCAGTTGGCGATATTTGATCAGCCACAAGTTGCTTGATTGTCATCCCGAGCCAATTTCAGTGCGGGTGGCAGCCTAGAGGAAGGCAAGCGAACGTGGCAATGGCGAGAGAGGCAGGCTGGCGGGGTGGACGGACAGCCAAAGCAAGGAGAGAGAGAAAGACCGTCATGTAGTTTGTTTGTCACTTGGATGCTGGTCCAGCTGCAGTTGCTATGTGCTTCTGGGAGCACGGGTCATAATCACGCAGCATGGTAGCTGTCTGCACAAAGGGAGGTGAAGAAGCATACCCATGATCCAGTTGCTGTCAATGTACCCTTGACAACCGTAGGATATGGCTGTATGCCAATGCGGGTAAGTAATTCCCAGAGGCCACTTTTCAAAAGAAAGAAATCCAGCCCAATTTTAGAACAACTTAGAGCAAAGAAACAGCGGAGTAGGTATGTAACCCTTTTGTGCTTTGAATCACACCCCATACTTACTTTTGTCTCCACAGGGTTCCAGATGTGTGTGTGTGTGGAGTAAACAGCTTGCGAGGAGTGATTAACAGTGGAATAGAGGGCCTGGGAATAGTTAAATTAATTTGGGGATGGAGCAATTTATAATTTATCTTCTCATGAAACAACTATCAGGTCTGGGAATCAGGGTTTCTTTATATGGAGGCCCTTGCAGATGTCCAGAGATGCCTCAGCCACTTCCAGCTTTTTTGGCCCATGGCCATAAAAAGAAAAGGCAACACATGATGTGCATAAAAACAAATTCCAAACTTTTTTTGAATGCCAACAAATTAACAGGTCTAAATTTGAGGCCTTCTTTGGACTTGAGACCCAAACCTAATGGCCTTCTGAACGGCCCTAGTTATATGCATTTAACTCTCCATCTTCACTCATGTGGAATCTCTGTGTAAATAGTAAGAAAATATGCAGTCTGGTTTTGTCCATTACCAGTGATGCTTTTCTGCTGTTTATGGGAAAACTTCAACATTGCAAGTCCTTTTACTGAACTAGGTCTTTGTCATACTCCCCGCCCCATACTTTTGTTCAGAGTAGGGTCCCTACTGACCACGAGTAGGGGATGGGGTTTGGGTTTCCAGATCCAGGTTGAGAAACCCCTGGAGATTTGGGATGGAGCCTGGGGAGGACAGGGACTTCAGTAGGGTACAATGCCACAGAAGCCACCCTCCAAAGCAGCTATTTTCCCCAGGGGCCTGACCTCTGTAGTCTGGAGATGAGCTGTAATTCCAGGGGATCCCCAGATCCCACCGGCAGGCTGGCATCTCTAGTTCAGAAGGACTTTACATTTATGTCTTTATTTATTTTATTAGATTTGTATCCCACCCTCTGCTGACTATAGTCAGACTCAGGGCCCCTACTAACAGAGACAAACAGACATTTAAAAATACGTATCCTAAAAGTTAAACAACAAGGTCAACAAATCACAACCGTTAACTCATATCTCCCCTTTATCTCAGAAATTCAAAACACTGGCTGCCCGAGTGATTCCAGGACTTTGAGAACTTGACCTTGAAAGCACAATATGTAATGTTCCTTTTTAAGTCACTGATATTATTTTGAAAAAACGGTGCTTCTGTTAACATTGAAGTAGAAACTTTTGCTTATCGGATGCACATTACTTATTTGTTCGTGTTTTTTGTGCAGGGTTCAGCGGATACAAATCAAGGTTAAACATAGAAACCGTTGAAGTGGGCAAATCTGATGCTGGGACGAGAAGCTACTGCTGATTGGTGACCTTGCAGAGTGGGTACTCAAAATGGATATGGGCATGGCATTGTGGAATAAGCTTCAAGTTGCAACTGTAGTCCTCAGTGAATTTACTTGAAAGTTAGAACATTGAAATATTTAACTTCCCACCTGTGTTCTGAACTGGTGGAGTCCAAAGAAATCTGAACATACTTTTCCTGAATATCCAAATGTATTCTTAGCAGTAGTAAATAAAAGACAGTAGTCCCTTCATGGAGTCTGTGGGAGCTGCCTTGACTTCCTTCTGTTTTATTTATGCTGTAATAGTTTTTTCCCCCCTGAATGAATATTCCAACCTTGCGAGTAGCAGGAGATGAAGTCCAGCCCTAGATATTCCAGGTGTGACATCAATCAGGATAAAGAAAAAAACCCCTTCAGTGTGTGAGTGTGATTTAGTTTTCAGCTGAATCTCAGTCTTCTAATGAAAATACTATATATCTTTGTTTTCAGTGGAACTTGAGCAGGATTCGGATCTGTGTGTACAGGATGTTTGCAAAGCAGTCAGTGTTGCTTAGCTGAATAGCTGCTGAAATCTGCTGTAAGTGGAAGGGGATAGCCATCTCCATATAAAGCGGTGGCACCTGTCCACAGACAGTAAATTATCTGCTCTGCCTGACAGTCCAACTGGACATTGTTCCTGTCACTCAGAGCTGAAGGATTCCCCTTTGTGTCACAGTGAGAACTTTCTCAAATGTTCTCTCCAAGCAGCAGGGGCAGTGAACTTCTTGCATTCAAACAGACTGGCTGGATATTTTTATCAGCTGGGTCTGCCCCTATATATGTGAGGCACAAACAGGTTGGCTGAATATATTTCTAAATTTTTTTCAGGTGGCTTTTTAACCCTGCTAGCTTCTTATCAATCTGACTGGTGCTGTTTGGTTCATCCCTGAGGTGCAAGCCTTGATCTCACCAAAAACTGAAGATGTGGCTACTGAATTGGAAGGTGAGGACACTTTAGCTTATACACGCTTTGAAAAGTGTAGAATTAAAAAGAGAGTTCAGTGTGTTCGGTGTCGCTGATGAATGGCTCTGTGAAAATTCAATGCTTTGTTTAAAAATAGTTGTTCAGTGCCACAGCTTGTTTACATTTGCATGTTTCTTCCATATGAATATATTGCTTTGCAAACTGGCCCTCCCCTTTCTATGCAGCTGCCATTTATACAGCTGCCAGAATGTTGCTTGTTTCTCAGCTTCAGGAAGATTCCAGCTTATCTCAAGAGAGGGACGTGTGATCTTGCCCATTTATAGTGGGCAGTTAAGGCCTCTCCTAACTCTACATGATCCTTGTTGTTTATCAGAATAAAAGGACTAAACATCCTTGAATACCCTTGAACAAGTGACATTCAAAACAAGTAATTGTTTGATAATATGGTTGCATTATTAACAGGAAATGTTAAAACGAGCAGAATAAACACCTCTAAAATGTAGCTTAAATATAACAGTCTGAACAGCTGTTTCTTTTAAAAGGGGATTTTATAAAAGATGCATCTTATAAAAGATGCAGCTTCTGCCATTTGTCTCCAATCCAGATTTAGGCATGATTCTATAATATTTTTAAATTTGTAGTACATTTTAAAGGGGTCCTAATGGAAAAATCTAGGAGTTGGTGGTGATGATAGTTGTTTTTTGAGGGGGGGCTTATCTGTAGAAATAACTGCTGAGTGCGCAGTGTGATTTCAGTGCACCTCTTCACAGAAGAGCGCAATGATTATTCCTGTGAACACATGTCTCAAGCACTGGTCACACAAGTCATGTCTATAGCCTTCCCTAAGCAGTTCCTTCAGTTCTGCACTGTTTGCCCTGGGGTGAGCTGTTGTTTGCACAAGTGGCTCCTGAAAATTATATTTGCACTAGGTCTCCCAAACGTTGTCCCTCTTGCTAAGTCATATTCTTTCCCCATCATTCAGGTTCTTTTGTTAAATTCTAGCATATTGGCTGTGAACCAGAAGAATGTGTAGCAAGCTTCATAGGCACGGCACAGCTTTGGAGCCTTTTTTTTTTCTTGCCTGGGGTGTAACTTGAGAAGTCAGTAACATAAGAGGAACTGTTATGAGCAGGGGTACTAAAAATGAATATGGGCAGGCAGAAGTGATGCTGTCACAGAAGAAGGAAACGTTATTTAAAAATGTAAATATATATTTTGGGAAATGTGATTTTTCAGTGCTATCCTTGTATACGCAGGGCCTTTGTAAAACAAAATTTTACTAATGGGCTGGATCCGAAGGTTTTGTTCAGCCTTGCTGTGATGGAAACCTCATGTTCCATTGGTGGAATGCTTCACAGTTAGTGGAATCTTTGGACCCAACTCAGTGTCTCTTTGGTAGCGCAGGCTTAAAGAGCATAGGGACCCTAGACAAAATCCCATTTATTGTTCTTTATGTTCACTTTTACTCACATAGGAGCAAGCATTCAAACACACACAGTCCCTTCCCTTGCCTCACGTGACCCATGCTTGAAATCTACTGTTTTATGTAGAAAATACCATAATTCTGTTCCTCATGCTGGCAGCAGTTCACATTTTCTTAATATACGTAGATTCAGTTACATCTAAAAGTATAATGTGGTCCTTGTGATACGAATAGGAGGCATCAACCATCTGGTAATTTTGGGTGGTATTATGAAAGAACCTTTAGGGCCACATGTGAGCTCTAGTCCTGCGGCCCCCTTAAACAGACTTCAGCAGACAACCAATCCACAAAAGCAGTTTTATTGGGTAGAATCGACAGGTTTCAGAAGCCATATTCAAAAGGACACTAGTAAGGGTCAAAGGCTAGGTACATAGCATATATGGAAAAGCAAAAGGAGATAACCGGTTACCCAGGCAACCCCCCCCCCCTCCAAGAGGCAGGAAGGAGTACTTGGCGATTCCCACAGTATGGGAATCTATGAAGACTAAACACGGGGCATAGACTGGCCTTGGACAGAATAGCACAACAGCACCTGGAAGCAGCACAGTTGCACTTCTGCATACTATCCTCATGGCCTGCTCCTGACACCACATTATATGTTACGTGTGTGTGTTAAGTGCCATCAAGTCACTTCCAATGCATGGTGACTCCAGTGTCCTCCAAAGTGTCCCATCCTTAACAGCCTTGCTCAGGCCTTGCAAATTGAGGGCCCGGGCTTCCTTTATAGAGTCAATCCACCTCATGTTGGGTCTTCCTGTTTTCCTCCTGCCTTCAGCTTTTCCTAGCATGATTGTCATTTCCAGTGACTCTTGTCTTCTCATAATATGATGAAAGAATTAAAGCCTCAGTTTAATCATTTTAGCTTCTAGGGACAGTTAAGACTTGATTTGATCTAAAACCCACTTATTTGTCTTTTTGGCGGTCCACAGTATCCGTAAAACTCTCCTTCAATACCACATTTCAAAGGAATGAACTTTGTTCCTGTCAGCTTTCTTAATTCTTCATTTCGTTCATTCTTTCACACCCATACATAGGAATAGGGAATACTATGGCATGAATTAACTTGATCTTAGTGGCCAGTGACACATCCTTACACTTAAGTATGTTTTCTAGCTCCTTCTTGGCTGCTCTGCCCAGTCTGAATCTCCTTCTGATTTCTTGTTTGCAAGATCAGATCCTTTTTTTTAAAGGATGCAAAACAGTTGCTGGGAAGGGGGATAACATGAAATTGGGACGACAGCAGGTGGGAAAACGGATTTTGTTTTTTTAGCCCATGCTGTTTCCTGATCAAAACTACCCCTCCAAACTTTTGTTAGTCACAGTGCGTAAAAAGAAATACCCTGGTATGGCTAATAGCAGTTTCAGTGTCTGTATGTGTGTGTGTGTGTATGATCTATATTTTCACTGGGGAAGAGGTGAATTCACCCCTTCTTCCAATGGCACAGCATGGAACAACCCCCACCAACCCCAAAACCCTACCTTGATTCTGCTTTAAACCCTTAATTAAAATCAGGCGGTCTGATTTGTTTCCTACGTAACACATACTTTTGTCCCTCAGGTAGATTACACTACAATAAATATTCCACTTTGCACTTACTCCTATACCTTAGTTAGCATGACCCCTAATCCATGTCTTTGAAGGCAATTTGAAATATTAAAGCTGGCATAATGAGTTAATTATGGCCCATCATTGGAAATACGTTTGACTTGCCAAATCTTTTAAATCAATTTACTTAAATCTTAGAAAAATTGTCATTTTATAAATGGATAGAATTGAATGCCATGCAGACTTAAAGCATTCTTCAGAACTGGTCAGATGCTGGGAAAAGGGACCTTTTTTGTTGAGTTTCCAAAACTGTGGAACTCCTCCTTCTGAGAATATTGCCTGATGCTTAATATACCCACATAGGGTTGCACGGGAGATACGCCACCTAAAAGGCGGAATATCTCAACCAAAAAAAGGGTGGTGTTCCTGAGCAGTAACGGCTTAGGAGGCCACCTAATGGCGGCCCCGCCCCCAGACCGGCGCCGTGATGCCCCGGAAACGCCTCCCGGGATGCCAGGACGCCCCAGGAAACAAACCTGAGGAGTAAGAGATCATCAGTGGAATCCTAACCAAAGTTGTGTGTGTGTATATAAAGTGCCGTCAAGTCGCAGCTGACTTATGGCGACCCCTTATGGGATTTTCAAGGCAAGAGACTAACAGAGATGGTTTGCCAGTGCCTTCCTCTGTATAGCAGCCCTGGACTTCTTTGGTGGTCTCCCATCCAAATCCATTGAAGTCAATGGACACTGCCTGTTATTTATTTGTTGACTGCAGTAAAGGGTATCCTGGCAAGCTAATGGCATCCCTTCTGAGGCAGTTTGCGATATATTTGACCAATCAAATATGTTTAGATACATGTACACTGAAGGTTTTTTATGGGGGTTTGTTTTTAGTTTGTATAATATAAGTAAAACATATTTACAAGTTGCAAAGCCATTCAGATATCATTTGTTTCTTAAATGCTGACAAATTAATAGTGTATAGGTTGATAATTGTTTTCATTCCCTTCTGTACAAAAAGCATTTCTGATTGCTATACATTATGACATACGATGTGCAGTTGTTTCTATTTTATTGTTATTAATTATAGTTATTTCTTTTGGCGGGTAATTTTTAAAATCTTGTGTATGTATGGATTTACTGTTTTAAAGTGTGTGCTTGCGGGGACAGGAAATAATTTTGTATTTTACACACTTGTTCAAAAGGCTTAGGGCATTACAACATGAAACACCTAGTTCTAGATTATTTTCTTGATTTCATTTTTTATAGACTTCAGTTGCTGGGACTGTATTTTAAGAGATCAGACTAGGAGGGAGGAAGAAGGGCTACCTAACTTTCTTCCTCATGCAATCTCTTCCTGCTGAAAACTGCCATCCCTGAACCGCTTTTATCTCTGATGGGGAAGTCTACAGAATATAGCATAAGGTTGGATCCAATTAGTTTTTACACTGCTGAAAAGTGGGTCTCCTAAAAAAGCTATGGAGTGGATCCTGGGACTTGCATGGATAAAAGCCACGTGGGGTGGGGGCTCTAGTAGGGAGGGAAATTGGTTGAGATAGATTGAAAAAGCTGGCAGGGTCCCACCCATAAATTTCCCCCCATGGAGCAAAAGCATAACTTGGAGGTGGCAGTGTTCAGTGGTAAAATGGAAACCATGGTGCGATGCCAATGCTTACACATCCAGCTGGAAGTGATGTCATCACACGAGGAATGCAGATTGCTCCTCCCCTTCCACTGGCTTGCTTCCGCCCACCAGCCAGCTGAGTGTTGGCGGGCAGTGGCATGAATCGGTGGGCGATTGCCCACCATTAGGGGGTAGCTGGGAACCCTAATAATCATGGATCTGCATATATTATGCAGTTCTACTTTTATCCTGTAATTGTTGTGGTTGAATGTGTGTTTGTTTGTTTCCCCCCCCCCTCCTATTTTAGGTATTGGAAAATTTTCCACTGCTTATGTACATTTTGGCAGCTAAAACGTTAATCCTTTGCTTAGCATTCGCTGGGGCAAAAATGTACCAGAGGAAAAGGCTTGAAGAAAAAATGAAAAAAGAACAGGAGGAGAAACAGAAAAGGGAAGCTGAGAAGAAGGGGAACTGAGGTGTCTTAAGAGGTACAGTCAGATTGGCATGACTGATACTTAGTAATATGGAAATGTCTCATTGTGGCTTTAGTATCAACAGGGTGTTTATTTAGCATCCTTCGATTTACACAGTCATTCAGAAAGGGGAACGTGGGTATACAACTGTTATGTCTTAAGTATGCTGGTATAGAGGACCTGAGGGATACTTCACATATTTCAGAATTTCCTACCTAATGGGGCTGCCTTCTCCTGTATCAGTAGGTTGGCCAACCTCCAAGTGGTGGCTGGAGATCTCCTATAATTACAACTGATCTCCAGGTGACAGAGATCAGTTCACCTGAAGAAAATGGCCGCTTTGGAAGGTGGACTATATGGCATTATACCCTATTGAAGTCCCTCCCCACCGCAAACCCCACCTTCCTCAGGCTCCACCCCCAAAATCTCCAGATATTTCCCAACCCAGATATGGCAACCCTATGTATCATCCTGCTGAGAGTCACTGTTGAGGCTTTCCCCACATATCTTTGTTCTTAGAAATCAGTTAGATGGCAACTAGGGAGACAGCCAATTTGGTTGAGGTGCTTCATTGATACCTCTTTGCAGACAGGTCTGTGAGGTGCTTGTATTGGCTTTGCTCAGTGCCAGATGAAAACCTGTTCAATACTTCTGTTTGACTGTTTTTATTGAAAGATATTTTACTGCTGCTTGCTTTCATCATGGCCTGCTTTCATTGTTGTTTAAGTTGAATTTGATATTTGCTTCAAAGATGCTTGGCTTGGAACTCAGCATTTTGTGGAACCTCCCAACTTTTCCTGATTGAACCCAGCGCCCATAACAGCTATTTTGTCATGGCTCCCCATCTCTGTTCTCAAAATTCCAAAAGTGCCCACAGATTCAACAAATTTCGAAACCTCAAATTTAAGCAAATGGGTGGCTTCATACTGTGAGAGTCCCCAGCTAGTTGGGCAAACTTCGCCAAATCAATTGCTCAGACTTGGATGCAGAAACAAAAGATTTATTGAAGGCTTCAAATAGAGAAGACAGGCTCATGGATTCAAAGTTGCGAGTGACTAGCTTATCGGGGTTACAGTATTTATCTACTACAGGGCATGAAGGTTCACACGCATGGGAGACATGGGAGGTTACAAGGCAAACCGGTGCAGCATAAAACATCAAACAGTCCTAGAGAGACAGTGAGGGCTATCTGCATTTCAAGGCCGGAGTCAGCCCGAGGGAGTGAAGGCAGAAGGCACAGCAGGGGAGGAGAGGTGGCACCTGGGCAAGAAGGACGAGGCAGGGGACTCAGGAAGATACACAGAGGTGCGAACTGCTTGTACGAGTTCAAAGAGGGAGAGATAGAAACAGATAGGAGCCAAAACCAGATGGCCCTCACATTCTGCCCCCCTTAAGGCCCCCCTCCCGTGAGTTCGGGAGGTCGAGGCTTCTCGGGATAAGCGCAATGGAATTCGTGTACGAGCCAGGGGGCGGCCATGTGGGGGGCTGCAACCCATTCATCGTGCGCGGGGCCTAGATGTTTCCATCGAACAAAGTAAAACAGCTTTCCCTTTTTCCACTTGGAATCCAAGACCTTGGACACTTCCATGTGGGTATCCCCACCCACAACAGTGGGCACTTCTGGTTTAGAAGGGGGGTGGAACTGGGGAGCGGAGACGAACGGCTTGAGCAGACTGATGTGAAAAACGGGGTGTACCCCGCGAAGGGTCTTGGGAAGATCCAGCTCCGCAGTTACCTCGTTGATCACCCGAGTAATGGGGAAGGGGCCCACATAGCGGTCGCTGAGTTTTTTACAGGGTCGGAGGGAACGCAGATTCTTCGTGGAAAGATAAACCTGTTCCCCCACCCGGAGTTCCCATCCCTGTGACCGGTGTTTGTCAGCCTGTTCTTTGTATTTCCGCTTGGCCCGTTCAAGGTTCTTCTGTAGCCAGGGCCAAGTGGAACTGACCGCCTGCACCCATTCCTGCATTTCGGGCACTGCCTCGAGTTCGGGGGAGACGGGGGCGGCACCGAAAGGGCCGAAATCGGTTCCGTATACTACACGGAACGGACTAAACCCCGTGGAGGAGTGGGGGGCATTGTTGTATGCGTATTCAGCGAAGGGTAACAGGTCCACCCAGTCATCCTGATGGTAATTAACATAGCATCGGAGATAGCACTCGACCACGGCATTCACCCGTTCGGTTTGGCCATCAGTTTGCGGGTGGTAGGCAGACGAGAGACCCTGTTCCCCCACCCCCATAAGCTTCAGGAAGGCTCGCCAGAATTTGGCAACGAACTGGGCCCCTCTGTCGGAGAGGACCTTCCTAGGTATCGAGTGAAGCCGTAGGACATGGGCGACGAACATCTTGGCCAACCCCTGCGCTGACGGGAGCCCAGCGCAGGGGACAAAGTGGACCTGCTTGGAAAAGAGGTCCGTAACAACCCACAGTACGGTCTTGCCCCTGCTGGGGGGTAGATCGGTGATGAAATCCATGGCGATCACCTCCCATGGCCGGGTGGGGATCTCCAGAGGTTTCAGAAGCCCTGGGGTTTTTCCCCCCCTGTTTTTGGCGGTGGCGCATGTGGGACAACTGCGAACGTACAATTCTACATCCCCTCTCATGCCCGGCCACCAGAACTGCCGCCGTACCAAATGCAATGTCTTGACAAACCCAAAGTGACCGGCCAGCTTGGCTCCGTGGACCAGTCCCAAAACCTCCCTGCGAAGAGAGGCTGGGACATAGAGTTTCCCTTCCTGCACCCACCAGGACTCTCGCTGCTCCATACCGGAAGGGAGCGTCTGCTGCTCTGCTTCCTGTAAGGACGCTTCCCGGAGGCGCTGCTGGAAAGCCTCCGGGATTCCCTTGAGCGAGGGACCACTGGGGTGGCGGGTTTGAGACCGGGTGGAGACTGCCAAACCCGGGATCTCTCCCCTTTGCTCAGGAGTGAATAAAGAGTCCACAGGACGGTCAAAATCGTTGCGGTACTGGGGCAGTCGGGATAGGGCATCGGCTAGGGCGTTTTCCTTGCCGGGTACATGTTTGAGGGTGAACCGAAATTTGGCAAAGAATTGGGCCCAACGTATTTGCTTGGCGTTGAGTTTTCTAGCTCCTTTGAGAGCCTCCAGATTTTTGTGATCGGTACACACTTCAAACGGGAATTCTGCCCCCTCCAGAAAATGCCTCCACACAGTGAGGGCGTGCTTAACTGCCGCGGCTTCTTTCTCCCAGATGGCCCAGTTGATTTCGGACTGGGTAAACTTCTTGGAGAAATAGGCGCATGGCTTTAAAGCGCCATTTTCGTCCCGCTGCAGGAGGGCCCCTCCCATAGCTGCATCGGAGGCGTCCACCTGGACCACAAACGGTTTGGTGCAGTCCGGGTGGGCCAGGACCGGTTCGGACGAGAAGAGTAGCTTCAAGTCCTCAAAGGCCTGTTGGCAGGGAGGGGACCACTGCAGTCGGGCCGAAGGCAAGGCGGCATTGGCACCTTTTCCCTTAGTGCGCAGAAGGGAAGTGAGAGGAAGAGCCACTTGCGCAAAGTTGGGAATGAAATTGCGGTAAAAGTTGGCGAACCCCAGGAACTGCTGCAGTTGTTTGCGTGTAGTAGGGGGTTCCCAATCACGCACCGCTTGAACCTTTCCGGGATCCATTTCCAACCCCTGGTGAGAGATTACATAGCCTAGAAAGGTAATGGAAGGCTGGTGGAATTCACACTTAGACACTTTGGCATATAACTTGTGGTCCCGTAACCGCTGGAGGACCTCCCGCACCAGCCGGACATGCTCTTCCATGGTTTCAGAATAAATGAGTATATCATCCAGAAATACCACCACCCCCCGAAACAACAAATCATGTAACACTTCGTTGATTAACTGCATGAACACACTCGGAGCCTCAGAAAGTCCGAACGGCATGACTAAATACTCAAACATGCCAAAACAGCTCGAAAAGGCCGTTTTTGGTTCGTCCCCCTCTTTTATGCGAATGCAGTGGTAGGCTTCCACTAAATCCAGTTTGGTGAAAATCCGGCCCTCCTTCAATTGTGCTAGTAGGTCTGGAATGAGAGGGAGGGGGTAAGCGTTAGACTGCGTGACAGCGTTGAGCCTCCGAAAGTCAATACACAGTCTCAAGTCTCCCGTTTTCTTTTTGACAAAAAAGGCGGGGGCGGAGTACGGAGCTTTGGAGGGGCGGATGAAGCCCCTCGCCAAGTTAGTGTCCAAATAGTCCCGCAACACTGTCTTTTCACTGGGGCTCATGGGGTACACCTTTCCCTTGGACAACTTGCCGTCCCCAACTATTTCAATCGCACAGTCGGTCTCCCGGTGTGGTGGCAATTCGTCACACTCCCGCACATCAAACACATCCGAATATTGGGAGTATTCCGAGGGTAGGTTGGGGGTATTGGAAACGGGTCCTGGGGAACCCACTAGGGCGGCTGCCGGGGTCCCGGACATGCGGTCCCTGTCATGCATGGCGCAGGGATCCTCAGGGAAGGTAAGGGTCCGCTTGACCCAATCAATAGAAGGGTTGTGGCCCCGTAGCCAGTTCATTCCCAGTACTACAGGGGCAACTATGGGAGCAATGGTAAAGTACAGCCGTTCCCAATGCTCCCCTACAGTCATGTCTATCGCGGTAGTCCGGTGAGTGACAGGCCCCTTTTTAAAGTCACTCCCGTCCATCTGGGAGAAGCGAAGGGGACCCGGGAGGCGCTTGCGGCGGACCTGCAATTTCCGGGCCGCTTCCTCGCTAATCAATGTGCGGGCGCACCCCGAGTCCACGAGCGCGGGGAATTCTAAAACTGGGCCCCCCGTGGGTAGTGAGAGGTGAACCCGAATATAAACATTATCTTCCTGGGCGCTTACCATCGGTGGAGCTCCTTGCACGAGGGTCGGTGCGGTCTGCTGAGGAGCCCCCCTTACAGCAGACCGACGGCGTTTTTTGCCGGCACATCCCACTCTTCCTCCTCGCTGGACGAGGGGGACGTGGTATTTGTAATCCGTGACTCGGCGGAGTCAGAGGTTGCACTGGCAATCCGGGGTCCCGATGGACCGGTCGAACTGGCGATCTCATCCAGGGCGTGCGCGTGCAGTGCCGAGGGGGTGCTCCGACGTTCTGGAGCGTTGCTTCGGCGTCGCGGCTGACCCTCTGCGGGGGCTTTCTCTGGTTCGCTCGGGACGGGGCGAATGGAAGCCGGGCGTCCGGAGCGGGATGGGCATTGGGAGGCGAAGTGACCCTTTCCTCCACAGACCAGGCACACCCCTGCCTCGAAGCGCTTGCGGCGCTCCGCTGGCGTGGGGCCGCTGCCGCCTGGGGTGCGAGGGTCCCGGATCCCACCTGCCTTGTCTCCTCTCGGTTTGAAGTCGCGGCCGGAACGTTGCTTGGACAGGTTCAGGAGCTGCTTCCGATTTTCGATGTCGGCAGCGTGGCGCACCCAACCCTCAACGTCAGGGGGGTTGCCTTGCATAAAGGCCCAATGCTGCAGGTCCGGGTTTAGGCCCTCCCTGAACAACTGCACCCGGGTAGCCTCACTCCAGTCCAGAATCCGACTCGACAGAGACTGGAACTCGCTCGCATACTGCGCCACTGACTTGGCCCCTTGGCGTAGTTGCATCAGAGCGGCTTTGGCCCGCTCCCCCAGGTTCGGGTCCTCGAACCGGTTACGGAGTGCGATCATAAAGTCATCCAAACTCCGTAGCACAGGGGAGCGGAGCTCGTACTGTAACACCATCCACGCGGCCGCTTCGCCTTGCAGGAGGGAGGCCACATACTGGACCTGGGACTCCTCGGAGGTAAAGGTCCTGCCCTGCTCCCGCATGAAAATGTCCACTTGGACCATGAAAAAGGTCAACTGGTCCCCCGACCCATCATACGTGATTTTCAAGTCCCGGCGGGCCGGGGTGCTGGGAGGAGGCGCGGGGGGAGCCGCCGGTGTCCCATCCGGAGGGTTACCCGGCGGGGGCTGTACCTTCAGCGCGTCCATGGCAGCGGCCATCTCCTCCATCACAAGCTGCATGGCATCTATGCGCTCCACCATCGCCTGGCGCTCCTCCTGCCACTGTCTCCGCTCCTCATCCATCAGAGCGTCCCGACGAGCGGGGTCGTCCTCGAACCCCGTACCCGTTAAGGCCAAGCGGCGGTGCTTTGCCTCAGTCCGGGAAAGCGACCAACCTTTCGGCGAATCCAGCCAAGTGTTAAAGGTGGTCTTGGGACGCGTGCCCGGTCCTGGGCCCGGTCGGGGCGCACCTGGCACCTTCTGGTCCGGTTTGTCTTTCGGGGCCGGCTTGTCCGGGGCACCGCTTCCATCCGGCGAAGCCGGAGGGGTCGTTTTTTCCTCGTCGGCTGACATAGCTGTCCCGTAGGGTACAGATGCAGAACGAAGAGGCAAGGACTCGCAACTTAATGTGAGAGTCCCCAGCTAGTTGGGCAAACTTCGCCAAATCAATTGCTCAGACTTGGATGCAGAAACAAAAGATTTATTGAAGGCTTCAAATAGAGAAGACAGGCTCATGGATTCAAAGTTGCGAGTGACTAGCTTATCGGGGTTACAGTATTTATCTACTACAGGGCATGAAGGTTCACACGCATGGGAGACATGGGAGGTTACAAGGCAAACCGGTGCAGCATAAAACATCAAACAGTCCTAGAGAGACAGTGAGGGCTATCTGCATTTCAAGGCCGGAGTCAGCCCGAGGGAGTGAAGGCAGAAGGCACAGCAGGGGAGGAGAGGTGGCACCTGGGCAAGAAGGACGAGGCGGGGGACTCAGGAAGATACACAGAGGTGCGAACTGCTTGTACGAGTTCAAAGAGGGAGAGATAGAAACAGATAGGAGCCAAAACCAGATGGCCCTCACACATACTATATTTGCCCTCCCTAAGAATACTTTGTTGCAGGGGCAAAATAGTGAGTTGGGTGACAGGGCTGAGCCCTTCTTGTTCTCTCACTTTTCCCCACTAGAGCCCTTCTTCTTGACAACATTTTGCAGCAGTGGCCAGAGTTTCATAGCCTGATATGGCTACAGAACATATAGTTCCATTCTGACACATCATAGCATGAAGAGCTATGACATGAGTCCTGCACATGTCCTACTGTGGTATCATAGCTGAAGAATTTTCCTTCTGACTGCACATGTGGATTTCCCTGTGGGAAAATACTGATTTTTATCAGCTATTGCAATTGTAAAAACACTGTTTTTTTGTGCAGATTTTTAGACATTTGGCAACTTGCTTGGATTCCTTTTCTGGGAGAGTTGACGACTTCATTAAAACACAAAGATCTGCCAGAGGAATGAAGTTTCAAGAGCAACATTTACTTAAATACATGTTGTTTTTTTGTATATTTAATAAGAACATTATGTTGCTATTTGTACAATAAAAGTTCTCTTTGTAAAAGACTAATGACTTATACTGGAAATCCTTTATGTAAGGTTACTATTGTTTTAAAAAGCATATAAAATTGTCTAAATGGATATTGTTCCCTCCAAACCAGGTTCTTTTAAAAGTGCAGTATAATTTGCTGCACTGTTTCCTTTCTCATGGAAACCAACGGGACTTTTGAGTTAGTCACAACTCACTTGTTTGGTTGGTCTCAGTGGGCCTTCATCCTGATTCATTACAGTTGCATTAGACTTCTCTGGAGGAAATTTAGTTTTCAGTGGAATGGAGAAGGAAAACAGGATTTTACATTTACTGAAAACTCAGATGTTCCTCACCCCTGGAAGTACTTTGTCATCTTGACTTTAAAATGTAACCTTATCTACCAAGGTAAACTCTGTAAAAAGTTAGGGCAAAAAACTAAATTTCTTCACATCTTGCTCATTTCAGTTGGAGCATTCAGCACATGTGTTTTTCTCTTTCCTCCCCAGTGACATCTAAGGGTTTCCCCGGGTTTTGCCCGCATTTTCAAATTCAAGATAAAACAGGTGCCTGAAAACGTGAGCAAAATGTATAGAAACGCAGGGGGGAGACCGAGGCAACCTCCGATAGTCAGAAATGGCATGCATAATCCAAACAAAGACCCGAAGTCGTTGGAGGGGTGACTGCGAGGGCAAAAGCCATGCATAAAAGGGCTAGATGTGATGTGAACATTTCTTTGTACTTCAAAACAGCTGCATTGGGATGCTCACTTCTACCCCTTCCTCTTGCAGAGCCAATAGCAGCTTGGGAGAATACCATGGGAGGGAGAGGCTTAACCTCCTCTCTGCTCAGCTCCTTCCTCAATCAAATCAGTAGCCCAACATAGCTGCTTTGAAGCAGTCAATAAATCAGGACCTTCTACATCTGGCCTATTTTTCCACAGTAGTTTAAGACATAGTTGCATCTCATACTGCCATCCTGTGGAAATTCAGTGAGCTGCCTTTGTTGGTAAAGTTGGATGTGATGGAAGTCATACTAGATACAAAAAATGTGGATGGCTGCAGACTTGTACATGCTTGGGAGTAAGCTCTGTTAAATGTGGTAGGACTGATGTCTGAGTTAGGTCTGCCCAACATAAAGTCTTCAGATGACTTGTACCTCCTTCCTCTGTATTTGCAGCCCCCAATTCCAATTGCATTCAGAAGAAGAGTTGGCTTTTATATGCCGACTTTCTCTACCACTTAAGGAAGAATCATATCGGCTTACAATCACTTTTCATTCCACTCCCCACAACAGACACCCTGTGAGGTAGGTGGGGCTGAGAGAGCTCTGTATAGAAGCATCTAAAGTGTGCGAAAGCTCATTAGAATTGTAAGTGCATCACTATATGTGTATTGCTCCTCTTAAAGGAAGACAGTGGAGATGGCTGTTGTTTTTTCTGGCCATTTGTAGCCAGCCAGCAATTCTGCATAGCCTACCTTCATCATGCAGTGTGAAAACTGATAGGAAAGAAAAAAAATGTTATGTGCTGTTATTGACAAACTTAGTAGAAGAAGAGTACAGATAAGGGTGTGAGGGGTGTACACGTATTAACAAGAAAGGGAGGGACTGAGAGATGAGGATAAAGAGTGGTGTGGGTAGGGAAAGAAAGCCAAGGGGGTGACTGAGGTGAAAGACTGATGAGAATGATGCAAAGACTGCTCCATCCCTCCTTCAAACAAAGTGGGGAGGAGGGAGTGGGGTTTGGCCGCTGGCTGGCAGGAAGGGAGAGCCAGTGTACACTCACACCAGGGGCCCGATGCAGAACATAGGGGTGTCCCAAGGAAGGGACATATATGGACCTGCTTTAGGCTGGCGCTCAGGGTTGCCAGATCCCTCTTCGCCATCAGTGGGAGATTTTTGGGGCGGAGCCTGAGGAGGGCGGGGTTTGGGGAGGGGAGGAACTTCAATGCCATAGAGTCCAATGGCCAAAGCGGCTATTTTTCTCCCGGTAATCTGATCTCTATCGGCTGGAGATCAGTTGAATTAGTGTCAGAGCCTGGTCTGCTCTCGCTTCCCAGGGGATCTTACATGTTTGTGCTTTCGGTTTAGCCTAGCCCGGCACCTGGAATATGTTGAGACTTCGGCCGTGAGAATCCTTATCTCTGGACTGCATGGCAATCCAGGTCTGGTATCTCAGAAGTAGTGTCAGATTTACGGACCAACAAGATTCCAACACAGTTGCTCAGACGCTGCTGTGCAGTAGCGATTAAAATTTGTCAATCTAAGAGTATTCCTAAGGAGGGTAAGGATTAACCTCAAAAGGGCATCCATTGGTTGTGTAATTATGTATTCAGACTATTTTGGACTGAGTTTCCAGGAAGAATGATGTTGTATCAGCATATAGCATGTATATGAACATATGTATTTTTCTGGCAAGGCTGTAATAAAGTGTTTGACAGAAGTAGTGTCTTAAATCATGTAAGGTTTCCTGCAATGTATTCTCTGCTTTGCTACGCCTTTGAGCGGTCATGCTTTCAGTCTATGCCTGCTAAGTCTTTTAATAAAGTATTTTACTTCTGACAACCTGTCTGAGTGAGTCCTTTGCAAGAGAGCTAGAGGTGGAGACCTGCACTTGACAATTAGCAGGAGGTCTCCGGCTACTACCTGGCAGTTGGCAACCCTACTGGTGCTCCCTCTTTGGACACGGCAAATAGAGGAGACTAAGTTCATCAACAGAGCCATGCAGGCGAAGTGTGTGGGGTCTAGGATGGCTTTTAAGTCACCAGGCTCTCTTCTACAGCAGCCTCCCAAGTGGGGCGGGGGAGGTTGGGGGTTGGCTGTTAACTCTCTGGGTAGAGCACAGAGGATGATATGGGATACGACGAAAATAGAGGTAGTATTGCCTGTAAGGGTACCTGTGGAGTAAAAAAGAAGGTAGGTGAGCCCTTTGGGGAAGGTAGGAAAGCGGGGATAACGGAGAAACAGAGATACGGAGACCCCAATGAAGGGTGAGATTAGGGTTGCCAGTTCCGGGTTGGGAAATACCTGGAGGGTTTTTTTTGGGGGGTGCCTGATGATGGTGGGGTTTAAGGAGGGGAGGGACTTCAATGAGGAGATCAGTTGCAATAGCAGAAGATCTCCAGCCACTACTTGGAGCTTGGTAACCCTAGGTGAGATATAGAAAGGGTAGCAGAGATGGAGAAAGCTGAGGGTTTCTGAGAGAAAAGGGATAACTTGGAGATGACCTATAGGTGAGGAAAGTAGTTCAGAAAGAACTGTGGAGTGACAGAAACAGAAGAATAAGGGGAGGAAGAAATATGGTTTAAGGGCAGCTGTCCTCGTAAAGAGGGGGTGAAAGATACACATGAAGCAATCTCATACTAAGTCAGATCAATGTTCTGCCAAGGTCAATATTGTTGCCTCTTATTGGGAACAGCTGCTCAAGTCACAGGTATTTCACTTCACCTACTACTACTGGATCCTTATTTTACCTGGACGTGCCAGGGATTGAACTTGGGACCCTCTGCATGAAAAGCAGAGGCTCCATGACTGAGCTGCATTTCCCCCCCAAAAAACTGGGAGATGGGGCCACAGAGTCATGTGTGGTAGGGAAATAGTAAAAGAGAAGTAACTGAGAGATGAAGACTCAGACTTGTAGTGGTGGAGAGGAGATAGCACATGCTGTGGAGTAAGAGAGAAAAGTGGTGAACACAGAATGGGTTAAAAAGAAAAGCGGTAAGAAAAAGTCCTTTTTCTAATTGGAGTGTTTCAGGTTGTCCATCCGTGTTAACATGCACACCATCGGAGTGGAAGGCTGCATACATACTTGGGAGTCAGTGTCACAGAAGTCAACGGGGGTTATTTCTGAGTCAATGTGTATGATCAAACTCTTAATTAGAATAATTGAAACCTGTGTTATAATTTTCACAGAGGGAGCATTATAATTTGGGGTGTAACTTTCCAGGATTACTAAGCAATGGAAAATAAAAGGAGGTGTTCTGATGGAGAAAGGAATGCCCAGCACTGCTGGCACGGAACCACTCCAAGCAATGTGGGTGATCAAACTTAATACTTCACAAGTTTATACAGGGAGAAGTATGGCCTGGGCCCAAAGCCTACATACTATTCTTGGAATGTGATGTAGTGTGAACAAAACTGCCTTGTACAATTTGCGGAAAATAACAAAAAACAGATAAAGCAACCATTAGAAGGTCTTTAATACCATTAAAAGCTTTGGGACCCAGGATGGACTTCACCTGGTGCATAAAATGTAGTAAAGGGGATGGTGGCAGGGAAACCCATCCGAAGAGAAAGTTCTGATAACTGGCACACAAGAAAAGGACCACATCATGGTTGCAATCCTAAGAACGCTTTCCTGTTAAATACAATGAAACTTACTTCTGAGTAGAGCTGCTTAGGATTGTTCCCTATGACAGCCTCCCCCTCCCCCCCAACTTTTGAAGGGAGATGGGCTCTTAAAAGAGCATCTCGGTTGGCAGGTTTATATGGGAAAATAAAACCAGCGCTTAAGAGTTTTTCTCATAAACTGGCAATGCAAAAGTTGGAAACTTGCATTGCAGTATAAAAGCTAATATTCTCTCTGGCCTGCTCTAGCTGCTTCAGTGGGGGTACAATGCCATAAATGGGCTAGCAACCCCAGCCATCAGCGATGAACAATATGTCTATATTTTTATCCTGCCATTCCTCCAAGGAACTCAGGGTGGCATGCATGGCTCTCTCCTCCATTTTTTTCCTTGCAACAACCCTCTGAGGCTAAGGGCCCAGTCAGACATGATACTCTCTACATGTTCCCACACAGGTAAGTATAAATTGCCATGATCATCTGGTTATGGCTACTAATATGGAAGTCCCCCCCCCCCGCCATCTCATAGCATGGCTGGGGGAAAGGGAAAAGGCTGAGGGGAGGGGGATCATCCTCTTGCTGGCAGGTCCTCCTTTGCAGCTCCTGTCACCCTCCCCTCATCTTTCTCCCTCCCCTCCTCTCTTCCCCCAGCTGTACTAAGTAGGTGGCTTTCAAGCAAAATTGCAGCAATTTCATTCAAGAATTACAATGGATTCCACCTTGTTCAGATGTAATCTCCTCTGCTGGCAGGCTGAGATATTACTTGGCACCATTCTATTATTAGAAGTACAAAATCCAATGCTATGGAAACTGAATGTCAGAATGAAATGGCAGCTGTTCCTTAGCTGTGTTTGCTTGTTGACCTTTATTCATTGAGGAAAATTAATAATTTTAGACTTGGGTTGAGCACAAAATAGAGCATACATCTACCGTTCCACTCAAGTTCTCAAAGCTCCATGCACATTGTCACATTTGTTCGTACGACAATCTTGCTAGTTATGATCTGTATCATCATCATCCCAATGTTATACATGGGGTTTAAAGGGCAAACTAATTAAACCAGGGATTTGTGATTGAATCTCCTGATATATAATTTATACTGGAACCAGGGGCTGACACCAAATGCAAAGTACAAGGAAGGGAACCACCGTTTTTACCAGGCAGACAAAAGCCGCCCCCCACCCCGCCACTATAAGGTGGGTGGGCGACAGCTGGCCAGGAAACACAGTGAACCTGCTCCTGCACTGAGGGGGCAGGGTCCTTTTGCAAGGCCGTTTCCCCCCTCTAGTGTTCCTCTGCCAGTGGGGGATTAGATTTGGCTGTGGTGCTGGGGCAGGAACGTAACTACCTGCACTATTTTGCATATAGAAATTGCCCTCCCCCAAGCTATTAGCTTCGGTAGGGAAAATGATAGGTGCATGCATTCTACCTGTCCTTTCCCATCATTTTGAGGCCAATTGCAGCTCAGGAAGTAGGTGGGATTTCTATTGGAAAGATGGCATGGGGGTGAACTAAGGGGATATTTTGGCCTCTGTGCCCTGCTTGTAGGCTTTCTATGAGCATCTGGTTGGGCACTTTATGAAACAGGATGCTAGACTAGATCAGTTACTACTATCATGGCTGTGAGGTCCTCTATCAATGCCAGGCCAAATCACACACACGACAGTGGCTTTTTAATTTAAATTACCCGTGGATAGATCCAGGCACAGATCCTTTGTGTAACATGTAATTTTGCTGAAAGATAATGACTTAGCCAAGACTTACATAGTGAGTTCATGATGGAACTGAGATTTTGAAATTGAAGACTTTTGATCATAAAGCGAGCTCTTCACAACTGTACTTGAGCACTTGAAGCTGCCTGATACTGAATCAGACCACTGGTCTGTCAAAGTCAGTATTGTGTAGTCCAACTGACAGTGTCTCTCCGGGGTTTCCGGTAGAGGTATTTCACATCACTTCCTACCTGGTCCTTTAAACTGGAGATGCTGGGGATTGAGCATGGGACCGTCTGCATGCCAAGCAGATGCTCTAGCATTGAGCCACATCCCCTACTTACCTACACTCTCATTGATCCTGATACAAAAAACGACAATTTCTTAGGAGTGACTATTAACTAGAAGAACGAAAAGGAAGTGGTCAGGGAATCATAGGTAGACAGTTCAGTCATGCTGCCCCCTAACCAGTAATTCCACTGATTGATCTAGAGATCATGCAGGCTAAAAAAAACAATTATGCCACCAATTTAGAGCTATTTGAGATTAGTGTGTGTGTCCCCCGCTGTTTTGTCTTACTATTTTTCTTTCTTCTCTTGCCCACTTTAGCTGGTTTTATTTGCTACCTTTTATATCTCCTAATTGCCAACATGTTCTTTTCTCATAACTGGATTAAATTAAATCAATTTAAACAGCACTTGTAAACCCAGCATCATATTATACAAGAGTCATATTAAAATGGTTCCTTTTATTACTGCTTCTGATTTCAAAAAGCAACATAGAAGCCAATGAGCCCTTTGGATTTAGTCTACTGACCTGCTAACGCTCAACCAGAGATTGTTTAAGGAAACGCTAGAGTAATCGTTAGGAAAACTTGTCCAGGTAGTAGTTTTCCCATCGCCGTACTTTGCTAACTGCTACCTTCCATTTGGTAGGACTCATTTTCTCTATTCCCTTTCCGATCAAATCACTGAAAAGGATGCATTGATATGAGTAGGTCCTCTCTATGGACTTCAGGGAATACTCCTTTCTGTTACTGATGACAAACCATTTTAAAGATGACCAGGCAGTATCCATAGGGTGGAGGTAGTTGTAAGGGAAAGGCACTGAGAGAAGTTCATGACCTGCGGCCTTCGCAGTCTCCGGGCAGCACTTGATACTGGACAAATACAGGGGAGTTGCAGGCTGAGGCTCGCTTTTCTCCTTCTCTTGACCCGACTCTTCATTTTTCACTGTTGGCTGTCTTTTCTCTCTGACCACAATGGCACACTTTCCATAGGTGACAGATAAGAAGTCACAGAATTCATGGAAGACATCTTCTTTCTGGCTTAAAGATAAATCATCTCTTAGAAACACTCTGTATTTCCATGGTACCCATCCTTGACTGCTACCAGCATGTACAATTGTCCATACAGGCCAGTTGAGATTGCCTTCTTGAGGAACCTTGTCCCCTGTTATTAGGCTTTCCAAAATGTCAGCTTCTCCTAAAAATATGGTATTGTAACCATTGATCTGTAGAGTTCTTAGTGTCTTTAGATATTGAAGACACTGTTTTTTCAAAGTAGGGTCAAGGTAACTCCGGTGCATGATGTACTTGAAAAGTGGATTCACAATGCGATGCATCTTGGACCTTCAAATACATTGAAGTACATGCAATGTTCTGATGATGTGAAGGACCAGTGATGACCTCACAATGGACTTCACTGCACATCTTATTCAGTAGCATCCTCAACAAAAAGCTGAATAATGCAGTTGTTCTTTTAAGCTCACAAATAGTCCAATCCTTTGCAGGTTTACTCAAAAGTAAACGCTACAGTGTTCAATGGGAACAACACCATAAATCATGGAGAAAAATATGAAGCAGTTATAAAACAATAAACTATTTCATTTAGAACAAACACTGATTTTATAACACAGCTTAATCTGTTGGTGCTCCTATAGCAATACCAATCCAAGCTTGCAAAATCCCTGGAGATTTGAGGGGGAGTGCCTGGGGAGGGTGGAGTTTGGGGAGGGGAGGGAGCTCAGCTGAGATGTAATTCTGGAATTACACTGCAGGCTACTAAATACTAGAGAGCCCAAGGAGTGTAGTAGTTAGAGCATAGGTCCCCAACCTTTCTGTGCCTGTGGGCACCTTTGGAATTCAAACAAAGGGCGGTGGGCGCAATCACAAAATGTCAGGGATTGAGGTGGTATACAATTCTGATAGTAACTCTTCAACATTTCAGGCAGAAGCTCTGATTAACAGGATTCCTTTTAATCTGCACAGCCAATCAGAAGCCCTGCTGGGGGAAAGCCCCACTTACCCCCACCCACTTTCTAAAAGAACTTGGTGGGTGCCAGGAAAGGTTTCAGTGAGCACACTGTGGGGACCTCTGGATTAGAGTCTGGACTAGGATATGGGTGACCCAGGTTCAATTGCCCATTCTGCTATAGAAGCTTGCTGGGTGACCATGGGCCAGTCATGTACTCTCAGACTAACCTACCTCACAGGGTTGATGTAAGGAAAAAATGGAGGAGAGGAAAACAATGTAAGCTGCTTTGATTCCTCATTGGGGAGAAAGGGTATAAATGAAGTAAAATAAAATTTAAAAAATGAAAATAGCACTGATACGTGGGGGTAGATTACATACAATATGATCCCCAAACAGTGTTATTACGGCCTTGAAGCTGGCCCTGGTTACAGATGAAAATCCATGGAAGAAAAGGCAAGATTATATCGTTGAGTTCTCCCTGAGTCCCTGGATTCCCCCCCCCCCTTGTGTTCTATGCATGATTTTTGCTATTTGGAGAAAGAATGTTTGATTCTGAACAGATTATTTTTATTTAAACATGAGCATTTTAAAACAAGGAACAACTTGCAAGTGATTGTTGAACTGCTTGCGTCAAACTAACAGCACAAAGGATAGGATATTCTTCCCTTTCATATGTAATTTAATACCTTTCTGGGTCATGTCTGATATTTTGCCATTATTACCAGTGCAGTTGACATGCGTGTGTTGAAAATGGAATATCTCTTGGGTTGCCAACCTCCAGGCACTAGCTGGAGATCTCCTCCAGGGGAACTGATAGATATCAGACTACAGCCGTTTATGCTTGGTAATTAGCACGTTCCAGGCTGAAGTGCCCCGCATATTTTTTTTATTTCTTCACACTGAACTGTCATTCCAGACGTCACTGCGAAGTTGGCGCACACCTGCTTTGCATTTCTTAAGAGCCCCTTTAACGCAGCCTTTTGTATTTGCTCCACCCCCGCATGGAAGCATTCACTGAAGGAAGCATGCAGAATCATAGCTGCGGCTTAGCTTTGCAAACGACTATTGCTAATGGCTATGCAAATGGAGAAACGAAGGAGCAGGCGAATGGGGTGTGTGTGGAATTTGTTTGACTTTCTCCTCTTGCATCGGACCATGAATAGTCATTTTAAATGTCAGATTTAAAAAATCAGCATTGAGCAAGAAGCAGAACTGACCCTGCATAAATGGCCTACAAATCCAGGCTCCACCTAGAGGATGCTCGCAGTTCAGCATGGAAATGCCCACCATGTTGTAATTCTAAAAATAGACATGGTAGCAATGCTGGTGAGTTGTGAGTTGCCAGTCCTCAGCTTCCAAGGCATAACTTGGCAGAGTATGCATATTACACTCATTATGCAGTTACTCCATTGGTTATCTATCAGTAGGGTTGCCGACCTCCAGGTACTAGCTGGAGATCTCTGTTACAACTGATCTCCAGCCAATAGAGATCAGTTCACCTGGAGAAAATGGACGCTTTGGCAATTGGACTGTATGGCATTGAAATCCCTCCCCAAACCCTGCCCTTCTCAGGCTCCACCCCAAAAACCTCCTACCGGTGATGAAGAGGGACCTGGCAACCCTAGTTATCAGAGCCACCCTCCTGGTTTATGACTACATTATATTGAATCCACTGGACTACAGCTGGAAAGAAGTAGACAACATCTACTTGCAACCATCCAAGTGTTTGATATCTTTACTTGGAAGAATTGCTGACTGTGGCCATTCATGCTTGGTAATTAGCAGTGCGTTCCAGGCTGAAGTGCCCCACATTTTTTTTTTTTAGATTTTCATGCTGAACCGTCATTCAGGAAGTGACTGCGAAGCCAATGCATACCTGCTTCACATTTCTTAAAAGCCCTTTAATGCGACCTTTTGTGTTTGCTCCGCCCCCGCCTCCAAGAATCCCCTCAAGGAAGCATGCAAAATGACAGCCACATGCTAGCTATGCAAACGGCGGTTGGTTAATGGAAGGAAGGAGCAGGCAAGTGGGGTGGGTGGAATTTCTCCTTTTGCGTTGGGACTGTGAATAGGCATTTTAAAGCTCACATTTAAAAAAAGAGGTTTGAGCAAGCATAAAAACTGACCCTGCATAAATGGCCTGCAAGTGGTTTCAAAACAAGCAAATGCTAGAGGTTCAAAATGATCTGTTGTACTTTAAGCACACGTGAAAGGCTGAGTCACCATACATCTTAAATAACAAACGTAAATTAACCTATTTGCACTTCTTAGTCATAAATATGTGCTGCCACTTGAGGCAGAGAGCCAGCCCCACACAGCCTCCTGTGATTTGAGCATTGGTGGTACAGTACATGGACAATTCATGTGGGCCATTAATTTAGAAAGGTATTTATTATATATCTTTAGACCTTGATAAACTGAGGGTACATTTGTGATCTACCTATATTTCCTCATGTGCCTGTATGACTGGTTGTCTCATTGCTATGCATGTTGTTACTCTATTCTCCTATCGATTGTGAACTAGAAAATGTCAACTAAATTATAAATTACCGTGTTTGCCTCTAGAGTTGTACAATCAGCAATTGCAGTTGGTTGTGAACAGTCAAATACAAAGAACAGTTTCTCTTTCATATATCTTGATGACTGTTAGAAAAGTATCACGAGGACAGTGTTATGAATAAGTCGTGACAGAACTAATAAAGAAAGAAAGAATTTGCTTGAATTTCTTCCTGGCAGAGCCCTTTGTCTCAGACAACTCTGGTGAACAGATTGCAACAATATTATGAAAGAATAAAATGAGATTGTACAATTTGAGTGGGTACAGGAGATGAACTTTACTTCTCGTGACTGAGTATATCATAGAATTGCTAGTATTCAAAAACACTTTTCTAGTGATGTAAACTTAAACCAATATGGCTTATGCAGCTTTATGCCCATGTGGCAAGAACTGGAGTGAGGGATGAGGCAGGGAAGTGCTTAGTGGAATACAGAGACAGAGGGAGACTACAGATGACTACAGATGACCAGTCCCAAGGAAAACTTACTATTGTGTGAACATAAACCCTTAGTAAATTGGTTTATCTGTTCTGTCCTGCTAAGCAGTAAGAAGAATCTGATCATACTTTTGTGTCTGATTTGACATTCAGGCAAGCATACAAAGAGGACCATTCTCTTCATACACAACCCCTGGCGAGTTGTTGCTTATGTTCTCCCTGCATCTCAAACTGAAGAATGTTTGGGGGAAACGGGACAACACAATTGAAAGCCACAGATGCTTGCGACAGGAAATCTGATGCAACCAATTCTGTAGCCGCTGACATGTGTGAAAATGATTGTGAATGCACAATTGTAAAGTTCTCGAAGTCCCACCTCTGGCTAAACAGAACATTTTATAAAGATAAAGAGAAGATGACAGTAATTAGTAGGCATTTGCTATTGGTGTTGGCTGGTAGACATTCAGCTTCATTGTCTTTTTTGGGGGTTTTTTGGTGTCAAGTCACAGCTGACTGATGGTGACTTTGTAGGGTTTTCAAGGCAAGAGGTGTTCAGAGGTGGTTTGCCATTGCCCGCCTCCACGTCACACCCTGGTATTCCTTGGAGGTCTCCCATCCAAATACGGTACTTGCCAGGGTTGAGGCTGAGAGTGTGTGGCTAGCCCAAGGTTTTCATGGTAGAGTGGGAACTTGAACTTGGATTTCCCAGGTGCTAGTCTGACACCTTAACCACGACACTACTTCATTAGACAACCAGGGAAAATACAGTGAGGCTGCCAGCGCAGTAAACTGGGAGATCTGTATTATTAAAAACAAGGGCTAGGAATCCACAGCACAGATCGATGGAGCTGAAAGAGAGACAAAGAGCGCTATCCTGAAGGGCCCCCCGAATCGGCATAAGAGCTGGTGTAACCCCATGCCGGCATAAGTGCCCACTTATCCCGGGATAAGGGGCACTTACGCTGGCTTGGGGGGCATTCACACAGGCCCTGGGGTGTCACGCACCTGTGCTGGGCTCCCCTGCTGGCACAGCTGTGCCAGCAGCAAAATCCTGGAAGTGAGAGCCTGCGCCGGGGTGGAGCTGACAGTCAGCTTCCGAACCCCTTTCGCCCTGGGAACGCCCCCTCGAGCAGCAGCATTGCTACACCGCCTTTTTGGGTGGTGTAGCCCCATTGCCTTCTATGGGGACATTTCCCCTTTTTCCATTTTAAAATTACTTTTATTTTCCTCGCAGCGGCCGGGAAACCTTCGGAGGTGGCGGCATGCCTGCGCCTCTCCCGGCCACTGCCTAACTGCTCCCCTTCCCCTCAGGAATGGGCTGCCAGAACACAAAACCGCCAGTTGATAGAGCCACTATTCTGAGTCCTTTTGTCTTCCTGGGCAAAGCAGATCAATACATGCCTTACAATGCAATGCAATCCAGCATTAGCATCGTCTAAACCCACTGAAATGAATGGGCCTGGACAATAGTAAATCTGCCTAGGGTTGCCCTGTAAAGGTAAAATATAAATCTTTTAATGGTGGCAGCCAATTTTTTTTGTACATTAACTAAAGATTACATTATAACATTTTAATATAACTTACTATCACATTACTGAACAATAGAGACAGAGATAACTTGTTATCTGATTTTTTAAAAAAAGGTAAAATTCTTACTAGGAGCACTAATTGTCTAAGTTTCCATATTTTCCTGAACATATTTTAAATTATGGGCCAAAATGCAATCTTCCAACTGTATATTTGAAATTTATTTAATATTATTTGGCTTTCTGCATATATTGGATTCAAGGTGGTTTAGAATTATTTTTTAAAAAATGACTGTAATCTAGGACTGCCAATTCTGGTTTGGAAAATTCCTTGAGATTTTGGAGGTGGAGCCTGGAGAGGACAGGGTTTGGGGAAAGGAGGGAGCTCAGTGGGGTATAATACTAAAGAGTACACCTTCTGAAGCAGCCATTTTCTCAGTTATAATTCTGGGTTCTCTTCAGGCCCCAACTGGAGGTTGGCAACCCTATCATCAATTTAAAATATATTGTTATTATAAAACCAGCATAAAAATATTCACTAGTGTATGGTTACCATAGTGAACCTTCATCTAACATAGAAGTGGATCCAAAGGAACCATTGTGGTTGCCAGAAGAGCATCTTGCTCACAGAAAGGCTGTTTCTGACAGCTCAGGGTACAGCATTGCGTAAGAAAAGTGAAAATAAATTCCAAGATGTTCTTCAGATTGCACAAGACCTTGCTCAAGCGGAAGCATGAAAAATGCTAAAGAAGCCACCTATTAAAAGTTCTTGCGCAAACATTTTGGCACAATGAGAGTGGTTATTTCCCTTCTATTCCCTGTTAATATAGGAAGCAAAGTTTACCACTTACGCAACTTGAAGTTCTTCGAACATTTTGTTTTCCTGTTAATTTGGATAATTCCTGTTTCTGCAATGCTTGTTGCTGAAAGAGCACGTTATTTATATTTATATTTAGCAATAGGTGTTGTACATTAAGCCATAAATGTATAGAACGGGACAAAGTTGATGCTTTGGAAAAAGCAGTTACGTGTTTATGGGGTCAGTGCCATACATGAACAGAAGAAGCTTCCTTAGACTGCTAGATTATTGATCCTTCTCATCCACTATTGACTGCTTAGACTGGCAGCAGCTCTCCTTAGTCTCCGGCTTGGGTCTTTCCTAGTGCTGCCATTTGAGATCCGTTACCTGGCTACATCAGGGCCTGAACCTGGACCCTCAGTATGGACAAGCAGTCATCCATGATGGGGCTAGGACTGTTCGAAACACATGTATCTATCAAGGACTGGGTGTGCAGTGGATGTGCTGCTGTGCCTCTTCAAAATCACTGGGTAGATGATGTGCCATTTAATCCCACACATTTATATAGTGCTCTCGATGAGTTCCATAGAGGGTAATGTGTAGAAGCAAAATGCATGTTACATATGTGCAACAAAGCCGTGGTATTTTTTTAAAATGAAAAGCAGCCTCAGAAGACTTGAATTGTGAAAGGAGTACTAATTGGGCCGTGCTTAACATCAATATTACGTGCCACATGGGGCTTTCCCCCAGGTAGGAATATCTAAGTATGAGAGAGAGTCAGTTCTTCCATAATCCCCCCTGAATACTCTAATGATTATAACTTTATATCATCACCATAGGACCCTGTACCACATTTTTGCCATGGAGGGTCCATCTATGTGGCCATTTGGACATGACAGCCATGATTTTGAGTCAGCTTGTGCTATCTTCCAGTCATTCTAGGCCACGGTGTCATGCCATGAGAAGAATTCAGTACACTGACTTTTGGCATCCAGTTGCACCAGCTTGAGCTTGGTGATTGGGACCCAAAAGCCAATCCTGTTCAGTACATCATATCAATATGCACACTAGTATCTTATTAGTGGTTGTTACAGATGAAAGTCAGCCTGGGAAAACTGCAGCTGCCACAGACACAAATGATCACATGAGCTGGCCGAGAAAGTGATTCACCTGCAGTTAAAAGCTGGAAGATATGCCACCCATGCAGCTTCATATAAAGTTTGGACAAAGGCCCGTCAACTTTGATGGACAGAAGAGGAGCCTATACATTCTTCAGCCCCCCCCCCCCATCTTCTGTGCCTAGACTGTAACCTGTTAACTTTTTTGCACAGGACTCAATACAGGTCGCTGAGAAGCAAGATAGCTGCTGTTAGAGATTCCTCCAGCTTCATGGTCAACATGTTTGGCAGGTGAATGTATCCAGTATTCAAGAGTCATAGTCATATCTGAGCTGAACCTGAAACTTCCTCACCTCACCCTCATTTCACTCAAGCATCTGCCAAACAGCTTTATGGCTGAACAATAGCCGATGGTGGTGTTTCCAGTCCTTTTACCTTGAGGCTGCTTTTGCATCTCTACAGTTGGTGAAATTGACTATCCCACAGTGTCATGGATGGTCATGTCAATTACATGGGAGGAGATCCGATTCCCATAATACTGTATGAAAATGTATATGCATGAAATATCATCAATAACACAAACTTAGATTCAAACAAAATAGTAAAACCCTGGTTATGATCACTGGCTGACTGACTGGCTTCCTCACGCTTTTAAAAAATTGGCTGCCAAGCGGTACACAGCAGTGACAGGTCTGTGTATGCGATGTGTTAAATGGCGCTAATTGCATTGTACTGTACTGTTTGAATATGTGAAAAGTAACTTGCTGAACAGGTCTGAGCTGCTTGCAACCAGTGAGCAGAACACGTGGTCATGAACTGCCCATGAGCTGCTTGGGAACTGCTGAACTGTTCATTGAAGGAGCAGCTCCCTTCTTGCAACCAGTGAGCAGAACATGAGCCAAAGTAGTGGGTGTTCATCCATCTCTAGTCCCCATCATGTGTACAATCTGCCCAGGGTTCTGTTTCATGGTCCCTCTAGAGTGTGGCAGAAGGTTGAGAGCAGGATGGAAGTTGGGTGTGGGCTTTTAATACCATTTACTTTTTAAAATGTGGGACAGGGGGAAATAATGTCTACATATATGGATACAGTCATTGTTCAGAGTCTTAAAGCCATTGTGCTAAAAAAGTTCTAAATATCTGTAAACTAATCTGCAGTAAAACTAATCTCTCTTGATGAATAAGAGAATTAGGGCAGAACATTTTCATTTAGTTGAGTAGCAAGCACTTTGTGATCTCCTCCAGTATTTTAGGGATGACTTAGTATGACTGGCAAGTGCATCAGGGCCATGTCTTTTCCCTAATGAATTCATTAATGGAATCAACTTGATAACAGCTTAGGGTTTTTAACTCCAGTGAATTATGATGGAGGAAATCACAGATTCTACTGGAGGCTCATTGGGTACTTGGATCTGTGCCATTATTCCCCTCCCCTGCCATCAGTAGCCCATGATGTGAAGTAGAGGCAAGGAAACACCTCTCGTTTTCTTGTGCATAATTCTTCCCTTAGTTTAATGTGGGCTTTAGTGTGAGTCAACCAAATGTTACCTGTGCTTTCACTTTCCCCTGAGACTGTGCAGACCTCCTCTTAGAACAGCTTGTCTCTCTTTATTTTGACACATGGAGCATAAGCATAAGTGCTGAACAATAATAAATAAATAATCCATACATCTTAATGCCCAGAAGAAAAAGATGAACATCACAGCTATAAAAAATGCCAGCCTTCACAGTGGCGCAGTAAAAAATATATATAAGGAAGTAGATGGTTTTCTTCTTCCATGAACTACACAGTACATTTAAAAAAATGCTGAAAATAATATAAAAGGATCCTGCACGTTTGGACTTGATTTCTGGTCTCCCACCAGAAAGCACAGGGCTGGAACAGGGATACTTTGGCGCTGTTCAGGCAGACAGAACAGTTTTCTTCAGCTGTGCATGGGAAGCTTGCCTTGCAGAATCAAACCTCCACCAAGAACTGGTCTAGGCTCTTAGTTCCATACTCCTGTGAGCAACAGAAGCACCTACAGTTCATAATAGGGCATCAGGCTGCATATGGAGTGTATTTTCATACACTTTCCAGGACTGAGTCCGTGCTTGGAGCCTTGGGCGCTGTGGTGCTGCTAACAGTCTTTTGACACTGGTCAATATCACTCAGCTCTGAAGAAACATGCTTTGCGAGGACAGCCAATTTGTCTCTGTGTGATAGTTTCCTTCCAGCTGTCTGATAAAGACAGTCCATGTAATTTTCCTGCTTCTTGAAAACAATATTGCTGAGCATCAAAGCAAAGAGAAGAAAGCCAAAAAACCCAACAATAATCAGGACGAACAGAGACTCCATGATATTTTCCTGCTCCTGAACATAGGGGTTTGTGTAATTACAGCACCTGACACTTTTCCGATCCCTTTGTTGCACATAAAGTCGGAGCAAATTCTTCAGCACAGAGCTTGCTTCCGTGTCACTGACATTCATTTTATAATGCCACTCACGCTGCAAAAACAAAGCAAAAAAAGAGAACATCACATTCAACACTTTGCAGATCTCCAATGGTGTTTTGTATTTGACCTTTGCATGCTTTCTCTTCCCACTTGCAACAAGCAATCATACTCCCAGACCATTTTCACCTCCTTTTCCCAAGCACTGCTGAACTTGAGGTACAGCGTTATCGCTTTGTCAACTGTCATGAAAATAGCATAGGTCCCTTCACTTGTCAAACAGGTGCTACCACTTGAGAAACATTGTCAATGCATTGTTTGACCATCATCTAGCCCAACAGATGTATAACTGATTCCTCTTGCATGTTATGATATCAGAAACAGAAAAGAAAATGCTGTGTTTTTTCTTTGTCCTCTGAGCAGAAATGCCTGATTTATGCAATGTTCTTGGAACAGAAATGTAGTGGAAGTGGCCAGGGAGGCCTTTGTCCATTAGCACCCCACATCGCCCCCATAGAACTTGAGCTTGCCGTAGTTAGAACAAAAGTTAACACATCTGACTTGCTAACACATTTATTTCTCTTATTGCTGATTTTTCAAATACAGTGATAGTATCCAGATCTTCAGAACATTGACACCTGCTTCTTTATACATAGCACCATCAAAGTTCATTATGTCATATTCCATCTTATCCAGTTGTGGATCCAGAGCTATTACTCACTATTAATATAAATCTGGATCAACTTGCAACCTAGCTATCAAACTACAAAAGCCTATTTCTAAATATCATGTTACTATATATAAAGGTCCTATGGTAGAAAGAAATACTTCCCAGAAAAGTTGATAGACTTACAGTAACATTACAATGGAGTTGCCTTTGCAGAAGGCACCAATCTCAATACAAACTTCAGCTCCACCTGGAGTTCTTCCTCTGCCATTCAGCCATCTTTGTCCACCCCAAACTCTCCGACCAGCAGCTGGTTTATATCATCCCTTCTCTTGGCTCTCTGCTGAATCTTACTTTTGATTGTGGACAGGAAGGCATTTCCTTTTGAGCACTTTTTTGGGGGATGATTTTGTGTGAGGTCCTGATGCAAGCTGTCATTGGCCATGTGAAAATGCAGGAACATCCTGGATGATTCAGGTTTGCTATTCCTGGCAATTCACCTGCCTCCTCCCTGTTGAGTACTATTATAATTTAATGGCTATGTTTACTCTAGCATGAAGCATGTGACTGGTCCGCTTGGAATGTCTGCATCCATTAACATTCAAATTGCTGCAGTGATCTATGTGTTGAAGCAGTAAGATTCCCACTTCATACACCACGGATATTTAACAGAGACAGTCATAGAATTACAACACTGCATAAGTACATTTTACCTGTACTGTGTAACTATAGTAAGCATGGCAGGCATGGATCCTCTTGGGTAACAGAATCAAGCATTCACTATTGCTATTCTTATGGTACCACAGGATGAATGAATGAATAATACCAGAAGGACTCTCAGTCCAGGGCTTTACTCACCTCTGCCATAAGCCTTTTCTTGCGCAGGTGGCAATAAAGCCTTGAAGGGAACATACATGCAATAACAAGAAGGGATGAGACACAGATGGAGGATGAAGATGAGTGGGGTAAGGGAGAGCAGTTTAGGAGATGAATGAAACAGGAGTCCAGTGGTACTTCAAAGAGTTAGAAAATTTATACCAGCCTACACTTTTGTGAGTCAGAGCTCACTTCATCAGATTGTGAGTATGGAGGCAGGAGGAAGTGGGGGTAGGATCGTGGGGATCAATCTGGAGTTAGGAGGCAGGGAAACGTGTGGGGTTTGGGTTAGGATCAGATCAGGCAGGAGGGACAGAGAAACAGCATGCAGTGAAGGAGATTCTTCCATAACCTGTTAATGGGAAGGAGGGTTCCTAGGAATATCAGCCAAGCTGCTGGCTTCTAGTTACAACATTTTTAAACAGTATTTTTTCTGTTCCCAACTAGATTATCACTTCTGTGACAGTTACCTGAACTGTTGCAAGGATCCAAACAAGCTTCTCCTGTGTTGTCAAAGGCTGATCTTTTATTGTATATAAAGTCTTCCTAGTCTTTCAGTCTCTGAAAAGTAATGAACCATCCGCAAGCCTTTCAGATGCAACACCATGACAATGCAGAGGTTTCATTCCTGTGTCAGGAAATGAACACAGCAGTCTGGCCTCATCTAGTCTGGGGGGGCCACAATTCCTCTCCCAAGCTGCCTGACGACCCTGGGGGTCATGCCATAGAACCACCACATTTTAAACTCCCTCACTGGACTAATTTCCTTGAGTAGTCAAGGTTCAAACTACACACGATGGTAGGAAAGTCATGCCCAGTTCCCTGATAATTTTGATCGAAATGTAAGCCCAGGATGATTAATATGATTGCAGCACAAGTAGTAGGAGCAGTTGATTAATTCTTTCTGAAGGACCATTTTTTTTGCAATCAATCCCCCACCCCACACACCAACTGCTTCTCCAGTAGCAGGAGAAAAACACAGGGATTTTCTTGAGAAAAACAGACAAGTACTGAGAGCAGATTCTGTCTGTAAAAACTACCCTTGGGGAAAGAATTAATCCAGCACTCTCGTCCAGTACCTCTGCTATGATTAAATTGGTAGCCTCCCAAAGGCCAAACTGCACGAGATACTGGAAAATTTGTGTTCAGATCTCTAGCTTGTTTTTCCTTTGTACATAGAACCTGTGGGAGGCCTTGATAGATACAGGCTGAGACTGCAGTGTGGGATATGAACTCTTTTCTCCCAACCTGTTTTCCTAACTTAACCCCCACCCCCCACTCCGGGTGGGTATTTTCTCTAATATTGGAAACATATAGACACCATACAGGCCACGAGGCCAAAGGGTTAAACCTCTACCACAACGTGGTCCTGATCTGGGATGGGGCCTCCTGGAAGGTTACATGAATATACATGAAGCTGCCATATACTGAATCAGACCCTCGGTCCATCAAAGTCAGTATTGTCTACTCAGACTGGCAGCGGCTCTCCAGGATCTCAGGCTGAGGTCTTTCACATCACCTACTGGCCTAGTCCCTTTAACTGGAGGTACCGGGGATGGAACCTGGGACCTTCTGCATGCCAAGCAGATGCTCTACCACTGAGCCATGGCCCCTCAGGTTGTCTCTGAGGGGAGAAAGCGCTGGAGATCTAGTATGATCCCAAGCTTGTGTTTCATTTTTTTTTAAAGTCAAGGATCCGATTAATTAGTGTTGTGTGTAGTTTATGGGTCCAACTAGCAGCCATGGCAATCTGCAGTCAAAATATTCCAATTAAGAAAAAACCCAATTAACAGCCCAGTGTAGCTGCTTTGAAGATCAGAAAAGCAGCACTTGAGGAGGTGGGGGCGTTTAACCCTTTCCTCCCATGCTGTGCCTAAATTGCCCCTACTGAAGCTACAATTAACTGGGGGGGAGGGAGAGCGGTAATTCCCTCTTTCCTTGCAGAGCTAATTGCTGGAGTTGTGTGTGTATGAGACAGAGAGGAAGAGAGACTGGGAAACTGGCACAGGAAGAAAGGGTTAAACCCTCCTTCCTCGGGTACAACTTCCCAGATCTTCAAAGTGGCAACATAGGGCTGCTAAACTAATTAGTTTCTTAAAAATCCCCAGGAGATTTTAATCACAGATACCCCATATCATATTTACTTTGGCCCTCAGGATGTGCCAGATTATGATTGCTAGAATACAGGGATTATGCTGGCTCTGCCCTGCCCATAGATTCTCCCACATAGGGACAATTTCAGTACTGTAGGGTGGCAACTAAAGCCAGCATCTCAAGTGACTAATGAAGTCAGGGTTTTGTCATCATTGGGATATCAAGGGAGTCCAAATAGGGTTCAAAATTGAATTTCTACATGCAATGTTCTCATATGGTTCCCCCTCCCCAAAGAAATTACTGCAAACTGGGAGCCCATGGAAAACCACTATAAACTGGGAGCCCATGAAAATTAGAAACTTCCTTCCCACAAGCATTCTGTGAATTCTGAGGGGGCTTGATCAGGGCCTTTTCTCTTCCTCACCCTTTCCTTTCTAGCTGATGCTCAGTTGCTCTACTGTTCCTTTTAAAGCATTCTACTATGAAGCAAATATGGCTAGTTTTTAGAATGGGTGTGGGTTGTTTTACTTTGGGTTAATTTAATAAGAAAGTTATATTTTTGCATACCTATGGAGTCTCCGAGTATGTAGAGACCCCATTTTGTCTGTGAGTGGTTCTGTATAAAGTTGCCTTTGTGATTGCCATGCGAGGCTAGCCAGTCTACTATTAGATGTAGTGCTATGCACCCTGGCATCGACAGTTGTCTCACCTAGTTTGTGGTATTCTGGTCTTAGGCTGTATCCACACAGCACTGTATCTCTTTTGCAAATTCATTGCCGCTGTGAATGTAGAGGCATTCTCAGTGGCAATGAAGCATCCACACAGGGGTTTCCTCCATACTTCCTTTGGTCATCCCTTCACATCCACTGTCCCCCCACCCACCCACCCCACACACACATCAATGGACTTTTTGCCAGTTTTTAAATTAAAAAACAACAACAGTGGTTGCTATATCACTATAGTGGTAAAATGCTTTAGTGACACAGTAACCACTGATTTCCCCCCCAAAAGCTCTCTGGTGATAGTGCTCAGACTATCTGGTGATAGTGCTCAGACTATCTGGTGATAGTGCTCAGAGTATTAGACAAGGGATCTAAGAAACCCAGGTTTGAATTCCCAATCTGCCTGGAAAGCTCACAGGGTGTTATTGGGCTAGTCTGTCAGCTAATCTACCTCAAAGGATTCTTGTGAGGATAAAACAGAGGATGGGGAAATGATGTTGCATCTTGCTTTAGATCCCCATTGGGGAGAAAAGCAGACTATTAGTATCCTAATAAATTAAAATAGAGAGGGAAATGGCAGCTGAAAGGAGATGACAGGCAGTAAAATGGCACCAATGCATATGCACTTTTCCATCCAGACAGCTGCCAATGCATTTGGGCTGTGATCTTCCTAGAAAGATCAAAGCAAAGCAGGGAAAAACCGGAAATGTGGACACTTGGAGGACAACATTATGTGAATCCTCAAAAAACAGCATTTCAGTTTGGAGGCCAAGGTGGAGCAAACCAGCCATGTGGATGCAGCTTTTTAAAATCTTCTATCTGTAATGTTCTTGCAATTATTTAGGATATCTTTCATTACTTCTGAGCCCCCAAAATTATTGCTCTTAATTTCTATAAAATGTGGGACTTTAGGAGGAAAGGCTTGTTTTCCTGTGTTACCACAGAGCTGTGAAGCAGGGGCAGAGAGGAAAATATTGACATGAAGATCTAGCCATTGAGCAGGACTGACAGTAAGCCAGTCAGTGGCGTAGCGTGGGTTGTCAGCACCCGGGGCAAGGCAAGTAATTTGCGCCCCCTAACCCGTGGATTTTAGCACTCGAGTCTCTTCCACTAGATTAGTTAAAGAAACCCTTACCCCCTAAGCACATGTATTGTTTGTGCTGATGTAATTAAAGTAAAATGACTGAACCTGGGGCCTTCGGTATACCAAGCAGCTGTGGGACTTGCAAATACCTCTGTACTTAATAATTTGTGTTTAAGAGGTGTTTGGAAGATGCAATACAAACCTTATGCCTGCTTGTCTTTGGGCCATACTCCTCCTGTGTTGTTTAGGTGGAAAGCAGCCACTGGCTTCCTTTTGGGACTTCATGTACCCCCCCCCCCCATTCATTTTCATATGCCCAAAACATATATTTACTGTTTACTGATATGATGCTTGCTATACACCTCTGTGCACATCCTGGCCACAGGAGGCAAAGATGTATAGTAAATTGGCCCATGCTGCAAAACTAAATTAACTGTATACAATTCAAATTCACCAATTAGTAATAAGTGGAAGATGAGTTTGAAAAAGAAAAGTCCAGGAGGCAATTCTCACTAAGCATCAAATTCTAATCCACAAGTGGTTTCTCTAACAATGTGTGTGTGTGTGTGTAAAGTGCCGTCAAGTCGCAGCCGACTTATGGCAACCCAGAGGCCACTTACCGGCATCATCTTCGCCCCGAACCGCATTGAGGCGGGTGGCGCCGGCTCCCACCACCCGGGACCGAGGCGGAGACCAACGGCCGAGGCCTGGAGGAGTGCGGCGGCCTCGCGTGCCCAGGAACCTGTTGCAGGCGGCGCTCCCGGGCCGGTGGGACGGCCCTCGCGGGACCGGCGCCTCTCTCAGGGCCCAGCGCCGCCCCGCGCCCTTCAGCTTTGTCTCGCCTTCGCCCCCCACCCCTCCTTCCCCGCCGCCTCTGCTCGCCACAAACAAGACGGCCGCCGCCCTCCAGCCTCCTCTGAAACTCCCCCCCCCCTTCCGCTGGCCCGGCAGGGAGGAGCTGCTGAGTCCCACCCCCAAGGTGGGCTGGGCCGGGTGAGGCCGACGCTGTGGGCTCCGCCGTGCGGCCCTGCCTCAGCGGCGAGGGGGAGGGAGATTAATGCCTGAGGCGGCCCTGCCGTGAGTTGGGGAGCGGGGCCGCGGCTTTCCCGCCCCCTGGAGGCCTGCTGAGAGTTTGAAAATGTTATACAAAAAACACCGCTTTGAAAGGGTTTTTTGGATACCGCGGCTTATGAATGGTTGGAAGACGTCTTCACTGCAGTGAGAGAGAGTGAGTGAGTGAGCCAGGCAGGGGCAGAGAGCTGCGAGTGCGCCCCCCCAGATGTTGCGCCCGGTGCGGCCGGCCCCCCCTGCACCCCCCACGCTACGCCACTGAAGCCAGTCAACCACACAGAGACTCAACCACACAGAGACTCCCTAACAGACAGGGCTTTGGGATGGAAGGAAGCTGGGAAGAGAGACCAGACCAGCTATCTTGGGTAGGGGCTGTCTCAGTTGTGAGATGGATTGTGCCTTCAGAGCTACAGAGGCATCCTATGCTTGGGATGGGAGTTACAAGGCACAGTAGGTTGATTTTGTCTCATGCTAGTGCGACACTCATCCTTGCCCACTGGCTGTCACAGCTGGCTTTCATTTCAACCTAGCAGTCAAAAGTGTCCTGGCAGGACATAGGATTCTTGTTTTCAGGTCAACTCAGACGTTGGAACCGGAGTGCTGCTCTGTGTGTGTAGTGTTTGCTGGGATTGTGCTGTAATTTGGCTAGAAATGAAGCAATGAGATCCTGAGGCTGATGTATGACCGATCAGACATGGCTTACTGTAGTGAAACTGTGCAGACAATACTAATGGCTGCACTCAGAGAGAGCTCGTGGCTCAGTGGCAGAACCTACTATTTATATTCAGAAGCTCCCAGGTTCAGTCTTTGGTTTCTCTAGTTACAAGATCTTAGACAACAGCTGTCAGAAAAGCCCTTTCATTCTGAGAGCCATTATGCTACAACGGTTAAAATGTTGGGCTAGGGCTGTCCTAATCCCCACTTGCAGCCATGAAGCTCACTGGACTAACTTGGCCCAGTCATGCTCTCTCAGCCTAATTTACCTCACTGAATTGTAATGAGGATGAAACGGAGGGGGGGATGATCTCCTTGGAGGAAGGTTAAGGCAAAAGTCTAGGAGCTTCTGTCTACTTGAAATACAGGTATTGCTGCTGCCAGTCACAGTAGACAATACTGAGCTTAGGCAGACCAGTGGTCTGACTTCATATCTTCATTTTTTTATCCATTGAAGAGAAAAGGAATTTAACGTATGTTAAATTCCGATATGCTAAGGACAAGAATCAATTTGCTGCCATGACACGTAGGCCATTTATTCATGGAAGGTTTTGCATTGGATTTGTCACTCTATAGATGCACATTTCCCCCAACTGAATTCTCAAAAAACTGCATGGCGGCTTATTGTTGAGTTTTGAGAATATGGATGGGGGGAAAGTGCATCTAAAGAGTGGCAAATCCAATGCAAAACCTTCCATGAATAAATGGCCGTAGAGTGCTGCTTTAATGACTATATCATTCCTGGTCAAATCTCTATTCCAGTTTTCACTTGAATTTGTAGTCCCTGGTGCTTTTAAAATATAGGCAGATAAATTTTTATACAATAAATATACCAAAAAATCAGATACACCAAATAAACAAACTGATCTGGAAGTATAAGCGTTATTATTATCACAAATGGGGCCCACACAAAATGTTGCAGATTCTGTAGTGGTTAGTTTTCATTAGTAGTGTAACTGTGTGTGTGGTTCCTCTTTTCTGTGCTACTTTTGACATTATTATTTTTAGAGTCCTGCTTAATTTTTGACAGGCCTGAACACCATTTTCCTCCTGGTTTTAGTGTTTTGTTGTTGCTGCTAATCCCATCAGATGAGAGGAGGGGAGGGGAGACACAGAGGGTTCCCAGGTCCCTCTTTGCCACTGGTGAGAGGTTTTGGGGGCGGAGCCTGAGAAGGGCGGGGTTTGGGGAGGGGAGGGACTTCAATGCCATAGAGTCCAATTGCCAAAGCGGCCACTTTCTCCAGGCGAACTGATCCCTAACCGATGGAGATCAGTTGTAAGAGCAGGAGATCTCCAGCTAGCACCTGGAGGTTGGCAACCCTAGAGACACAGATTCTTTCTTTAAACTGTTCCCAGCTGCTGTGGGTGGAGGAAGTAGGCCACTCAGTGAGACCCTTATGAGTTGAGGGCAAGGGAAGGCAGTAAAGCTTGGAGCCGATCTGTACACGTTCCCATTTATTATGGCTTGCTCGTTTCCCTTGGGCACAGTCAAGGTGGGCTCACAGTCACTTTATGTCAGTGGTTCCCAACCTTTTTTTGACCAGGGACCACTAGGACTTTTTTGTTCGGTGCAGGGACCCCAAGGTTCAAAATAAAAATTCAGAGAATTTGAAAATAATCTTTAATCATAAGTTAGTTAAACATTAAACTTAGAATAATATTTGAATATATATTTTTTATAACAGAGAACTTTTAATTGGAAGTATTAATTTATTATGGGTTTATAACTTTGTTTCGCGGACCTTAATTTAGTTCTCAGGGACCCCTGGGGGTCCACGGACCCCTGGTTGGGAACCAGTGCTTTATGTGAAGGGAGGAGTGTTTGGGCGTGTGCCTCACTGGCTGCCTCAGCCAGAGGATTTGGAGTGAGCCTGGGCTTTTACCTGCCATCTCCTCCCTCTTCTCGCCACCTCCAGCTTCATTTCTGCTGGGCAGCAGCACCAGCAATCCAGCTTCTCTCTTCCTGACCTCTAGCCCTGCTTGCTTGCTCACTTGCCTGCCCTCTCTTCCCCTCTTCGTCAGCTGCTATTACCTTTGCACACCGCAACTTCCTGAGAACTACTTCCATTGTTATGTGGCTGCACATTTGGGTTTTTTTAAACCCCACACCCATTTTTCCTGTTTTAAGATTTTCTTGCAAGCCAAGTTTGCGGAAAAATCTTACTTCTGCATAAATCACTCCATTTGCAGATTGGGGCATAGTTCGCTATTAAATATATAGATTATTATTATTTGCCCTCAAGTTGCAGCTGACCTGATGACTCGGTAGGGTTTTCAAGGCAAAAGATGTTCAGAGGTGGTTTGCTATTGCCTGCCTGAGCACAGGCAACCCTGGTGTTCCTTGGTGGTCTCCCATATAAATACTAATCAGGGCCAACCCTGTTTCGCTTCCGAGATCTTACATGATCAGGCTAGCCTGGACTATCCAGGTCAGGGCATAAACTTTAATATATCAAATAAATATCAAGTTTGTACAGCAATAATAGAAGCTACTACATTATCATTTCCAGCATGTCACACTGTTTGAGAAAATATACATGGTGTTTGTCATCATCCTCTGATCAGCTTATTTTACATTGGGGAATTCTGTTTTGTGGGAAATTTAATATAGTAAATATAAATCTGTGAGAAGATTGTGAGTTTCACAATTTTAGATCCTAAATTTAGAAAATATGGTTTATTTAAAAATTTACTTTCACCCAAATTAGTAGGCAGAGAGAAAGGTATCAGTGAATATTAATCCCCAAACAGTGTAAATACTAAGGTAATTTCCCCATGAAAATCTCCAAACATTTGGAAAACTTTTTCTTACTTGATCATAACTGAAATGTGTTCTGTTGGGTGGGGGTTTCAGCCAAACCCAACAGCCAAAATCTGAATAAAACACCCAGAATTACTATTTGATTAGATGTCAGTTTTTTTAACATTTAACATTTATCTACCAAATTATGTTATTTATTTTCAACACTTATTAAACCTACATCCAAATGTCACCAAACCCCACCTTCCCCAGGCTGTACTCCCAGGAATTTCCTAACCAAGAATTGACAACCTACCCAAGACTGACCACCAACTTTTAGGGCTGGATGTGGATCTGAATCCAAGACTCACCAGTCCCAATCTGACACTCAGACCACTATACCACCACTGTCCCATATCTAGCTAGTAGCCTTTTGTCTGTGCAGACTCAGTTCTAAAAAGTACTGGTTATAATGCTGCACAGAAACATCTCCAGATCTGTCCAGGCTTTTCTGTGGAGAAAGGCCCCATGTAGGCCTAGCTTTCCATTGAAAATGCCATTGTAAAACATATAGTGTCTCCATTTTACAGTGCCTAGGATTCTTCAAGAGATTGACAAGTCTCTACAAATTTATAAATCTCAACGCTTCACAACATTTAGCTTTTATACACCAGGAACAAGTGTATATCATAGTCAAAGTCAGTATTTGCATTAACCAAAAGGCATTAAACTTAGGGTTGCCAACTCTTAAGGAATTGGAGAGGAATTTCATTTAAAATCTGTAGTATAGTGTAGAGTTTTGCTCTCTGAAGTTTCCACTTTCTCCAGGGGAACTGATCCCTGTAGAACCCGGTCCCTACCTGGAGGTTCTCAATCAAAACAACAACACACTAAATGTTAAACAACTACAGTGTATTAATGACGAGATAACAAGAATGAAAAGGATACCTCACTACCTAGAGCATGCAAACGTACAATTACAGAGTACAAGATACAACAGATACTGAACAACACAATCACTAGAAATATATACACTATATACGATGAAAAAGCGAATGTGGTCCCACAATTCACTTGTGCAAAATCAATAGGAAACAAAATCTTTTCGACCCGGAGTAGAACAATATTCACAGGTATAGTTGGGAGCAGAGAAGCCCTCCCTTGGTTTCACTCACGATCCTGAGGTCGAAGTAAGCCCTTAAGAGGACAATGACTTCATCAGCCTTGCATCTTTCTGGAAAATTCTTATTCACCTTAATAAAGGTTTGGAAAATGTCGCAGCGTGTAATCAACCGTTGAGTTCCTTAGGCTGATGAAGCCTTTTTTGGTGAAACGCAAAGACTATCCGGGATCTGCGTTCTGTCTTGAGATTCTGAACGACTCCTTGTGAATTTGAACCATATTTGGACTGTGGTCCCCACCGCACGATTTACATTGCCCTTTTAAGGGACTTACTTCGACCTCAGGATCCTGAATGAAACCAAGGGAGGGCTTCTCTGCTCCCAACTATACCTGTGAATATTGTTCTACTCCGGGTCGAAAAGATTTTGTTTTCTATTGATTTTGCACAAGTGAATTGTGGGATCACGTTCGCTTTTTCATTGTATATATTTCTAGTTGTTCAGTATCTGTTGTATCTTGTACTCTGTAATTGTAATTGTTGTTTTGATTGAGTATCTCTCAATACAGCACCAAGTGATTTTGGTTTGTTTCCCACCTGGAGGTTGGCAACCACAAACTACATACAATAATTAAGTATCAATGAAATGACAATACCATTATGTCACCAACTGGTCTCCAACCCAAGGAAGAACTGCTTCTGTCACCCATCTCTCCTCAGCAGCTGTGTCAAAATACACCGTGCTGTAAATTACAGACACATCTGCATCTACAAGGAGGCTGCACATTTTCTGACCTCAGTAAAATTCTGAGGGTATATGTAAATGCATGTAACATATAAACAGCCATGAATGTAGCCTAGAAAGGAAAAAGGAGAATCGAGTAGAAACAGTGGCATTTGTATCAATGGCATATCATATGTGAAACACAGGAAGCTGCCATATACTGAACCAGACCATTGCTCCATTTAGCTCACTATGTGCCTGGCTTTCTGGACCTTTCCCAACACGTTGCCTGGGATCCTTACACGGGAGATGCCAGTGACTGAACCTGGGACCTTCTGTAGGCACAGGCGTAGCGCTATCCTTAGACCCATACAAGGTAGAGATGGTCCATTTAAAAAAAACTAAGTAGCTGCAACATAAATCTCTCTCAAAAGGAATGATATACATTCTTTGCAAAGGAGGGAAGCAGAAACATATGTTTTGATTATCTTTTTTTTTTTTTTTGGAGAGAGAAGGGAAAAAATAACCAACCTTCACATCTTTGAAAAAATAATGTGACTGCTTTCTCCTCTATCCTCACATTCAGTATTTGTTAATTACAGAAAACAGAGGCAAATTGAAAGATCAAAACCCAAACCAAACCAAGATGTAATTAGTATACTTACATTTCATGCTTTGCTGCCTGGTATTAAGAGCTGTCCTTTCTGAAGCTAATTTAACACAAGCCCACAGCTGACTGACTATATAATGGGCCAAGGGAGGGGGCGTGGCTTCTTGCTTCCCTCCAGCAATCAAATATTCAAGGAAGTGGTACACGTGACAGAGGGCACACCTCTGGGTGCACCTACTCACGAGAAAGTCCATCGGTGAGGCTCACTAATTAATGAGTGTTTCAAATATCCCACACAATTTGTCAAGACGTTTGCTGCTTTTAAGACTTGCAAAGAAAAAGGAACCCAAGAGGGGAAGGACTTTGGGTGACAGAGAAGGGGCAAAATTATTCTTCAGTAGTACAATTGCTTTGCAGTTCAGTTGCGTTCATACTGGAAGTATTCAAGACCGGTTCAAAATTGTAGATGGATTAGCATTTATTGCTTAACGTGAGTAAATTTGCCAGGAGAAAATAGTACGTGCCTGGACCATGGTTTTCTGTGGCATGTTGCTTCTTAACTTTTCTCATATAAAATACTTTTCATGTTTCGTACTTTTACCTCAAGGCAAAACAGGTTGAGGAAGAAGAAGAAAGGAACATTGTTCCAAGACTTTGAGGTGAAGTAACTCCATGATGTTGCATCTTTTCTTGCTATGCCCTGCTTCCTGCACTGGGCGTGACATCAGTTTGCACACCCCTCAAATGTCATATCTGTGTAAGTTACACTACTTTATATATACATCCATTTCATGACTAATGTGTAACTCACAACACAGTTTACAACACCTGCCGAAACTAGCCCTGTAGTTTCCATGGAAGTTCCAGCAACCAGATATTATCTTAGCTGTAACAGTATTTAGCCCTGATCTGGATGGCCCAGGCTAGCCTGATCTGGTCAGATCTCAGAAGCTAAGCAGGGTCAGCCCTGGTTAGTATTTGGATGGGAGACCACCAAGGAAGACCAGGGTTGCTGTGCAGAGGAAGGCACTGGCAAACCACCTCTGTTAGTCTCTTGCCAGGAAAACCCCAAAAAGGGGTCGCCATAAGTCGGCTGCGACTTGAAGGCACTTTACACACACACAACAGTATTTAACTTCAAAACAGATGCTTTCTCCTGCCTTGTCTAATCAGGCATTAGAAGAAAAACTGGGCACACGTTACCCATCAGCCACAATATTTTACAGCCCCCCTAGGCAGGGGAACTGATTTCTGTCATCTGGAGATTAGCTGTAATTCCAGGAGATCTCCAGCCCCTACCTGGAGGTTGGCAACCCTATTGGGGATGGAGCCTGAGGAGGGTGTAGCTTGGGGACAGGAGGGAGCTCAGAGAGATGCAATGGCATAGTGCCCACTCTCCAAAGCTGACAATTCCTCCAGGGAAAGTGATCTCTGTACTCTGGAGTAATTCCGAGAGAGCTCCTGATTTCATTTGAGGTTGGTAACCCTAGGTCAAGGCCAAATAGCCCTCCTGGCCTTCCCTCTCACTGGCCCTCGATCTGAGGATTGGGAAACAAGTAATTCAGCAAAAATGCTGAAGTTAATCAGGTCTTGGCCTGGTCAGTACCTGGATGGGCTGGCCACTTCATGGGTGCTGCCTTGAGGTGAAAGGTGGAATATGAATGTACTCATACATTACTGGCTTGCCTTATTGAAACATAACATGCCAATGGCAACTCAAATGTAACTGAACAAAATGTCCTACATCAAGATAATACCATAAAATCACAACACATAATTTTAGCTAAATAATCAGCAAAACAAGCACCCCCCTTCCCCAGAACATTAGCAGAAAAATTAGATCCAGTGTGGTGTAGCAGTTAGAATGTCAGACCAGGATATGGGAGAGCCAGGTTTGAATCCCCTTCTGACATGGATAATTGCTGGGTGACCTCAGGCCAGTCACACTTCCTCAGCCTAACCAACTTCACAAGGTTGTTGTGGGGGTAAATGGAAGAGAGCAGAATGATGTAATCCACTTTGGGTCTCCATTGGGGAGAAAGGTGGAGAATACATGATGTAAATTAACAATAATAATCCAATAATAGTGAAAATAGACCTTAATCACACTCAGCAAATTGATCAAAGCCACACAAAACTCAATCAAATCATTAAACAAACAAACAGACTTGGGTCTCAGATGCCAGCAGTGAATATTCCAGATTGACCTCTCAGGGAAAAGTGTTCCAGAGATGCAGCATCACTTTGGAAAAGTCCCTAACCCTGTTTACCACCCACTTAATCTCCATTGGCAAAATACCCAGAGAAGGAATTCTAAAGAAGGTCTTAGCTAGTGGATGGATCATGCGGGAGGAGGCAGTCTTTCAGATACCATCTTGGGCCCAAGATTATTTAGGGCTGGTTCCTCTTGATGACTACAAAGAAGGCAAATGCCATGAGCAGTTGCTCTAGGTGTTATCCAGGAAGGCAAACCAAAGTCTGTATGACTCACACATTCTCTATGTATATGGAGTACATTCCCCCTTTTGCCCTCCAGCAGGCTCATGTTGCTTTCTGTAAATACACATAATTGAAACAGTCACCTGAGAAGGAACTATGTGTATGGGGCTCCCCCCTGGTAACATTACCATTTGACTTCCATTAACTCTTAACCTACTGTATCTTCTAAAAGAAATCTCCGGGATTGTTAATACCATGACTACCATGTCTTTAATCAATCAATCAATCAATCAATTAATTAATTAACATTATTTACACTATTTATAGTCCACCTTTCTCACTGGGACTCAAGGAGAATTACATAAAGTGAGTCAATCCAATCAACAGGATGGGACATTCACTGAACAATGAAACAGGATTTGGGTTGTAGAATGGACAAGAAATCTAAAAGAAAGAACTTAAGCAAAGCATAAGTGTTTACATGACACATTAAATGATGCAAAATGATATAGTAGGATCCAATGTACAGCAAACTATGTGCAGTAGTATAGACTACAATTTTCTTTTTTCTCTCACACCTGTATCGAAATTGTGTGAAACTGGAACCAATTTGTGTGAGTGACTGGCAAGCTCTTCCCCTAGATCTAACCCATTATTTCCATTTATTATTTCTCCAACATATCTTAGTACATTGTCATTAGATCCTTTCCTGTCTAGTTTTAGGCATGGTTATGGGAATGAAACAGCCTTGGTTACCCTGGTGGATGACTGGCACTGGGAAATAGAATCAGTGTGACTCTATCAATTCTCCCGGATCTCTCAGTGGTTTTCAGTACCAACAGTCATGGTACCCTTCTGGACTGCCTATTTGATCTGAGTTTGGGAGGCCCCTTTTTGTCCTATCTGGATGGTAGGTTTCAAAAGATAGTGCTGGGGGACTACTGCTAAGCCACTCGGCCTTTGGTCTGTGAGGTCCCTCATGGCTCTATCTTGTCTTTTATGCTTTTCAGCATCTACATGAAATGGCTGGGTGAGATCATCCGGAGATTTAGGCTGGGTAGTCCTCAACATGTGGATGACATTCAGCTCTCTCTCTCTCTTCCAGCTGATCCCAGAGAAACTGTAGAAACCTGGAACCAGTGCCTGGAGGCAGTTTTAGAGGGAATGTGGGCTAATAAAATGAAGTTTAATCCTGACAAGATGGAAGTGTTACTTGTGAGTGGTAGCCCCCTCCCATCCCCTGCTGGTGGTCAGGGGGGACCTGGCAACCCTAGGTGTCACCCATTCTGGATGGGGTTGTACTCCCCTTGAAGAAACAGGTTCATAGTTTAGGGGTGCTCTTGAACTCAGACTTACTGCTTGTTAAGCAGGTTAACTGCTTGTTAACTAGGAGTACCTTTTACCAGCTTCTACTGGTTAGCCAGCCGCAGCCTTTCCTGGGCAGAAAAGATCTGGCCACTGTGGTGCACGATCTGGTTACATCTAGATTAGATTACTGCAATGTACTGTCTGTGAGGCTGCCCTTGAAAAGTGTTTGGAAGCTTCAACTGGTGTAGAATGCTGCAGTCAGGATATTGACTGCAGTGGGTCATAGGTAGGGTTGCCAATCTCCATGTGGCACCTGGAGATCTCCCGTTATTACAGATGGCCCAGTTCCCCTGTAGAAAATGGCTGCTTTGGAGGGTAGACTGTAAGGCATTACACCTTGCTGAGGTCCCTCCCCTCACCAAACCCCACCCTCTCCAGGCTACACCTCCAAAATCTCCAAGTATTTCCCAACCCAGAGATGACAACACTAATCGTAGGGACAATATCACTCCTGTCTTGGCCCATCTACACTGGTTCCCAATGTGTTTCCAGGCACAATTCAAATTACTGGTGTTGACCTTCAGAGCCCTGTATGGTTTGGGACCAACATGCCTGAAGAACTGCCTACTTTTTATGAACCCACCCAACCACTATAGTCATCTTCTGAGATCCTGCTTTGGGTGCCCCTGCCTTTTGAGATTAGGCAGCTGGCAACCCAGGAGAGGGCACCACGTCTGGAAGAACTCTGGAAGGAGACTAGTTTGTCCCCTTCTGTTGCCATCTTCCACCTGTGGATGAAGATTTTTTGTGTTTCATTTGGTGTTCTTTCAGTGATCCCTCCTTCCTGCCCAGTGTTTTACCGTAAGCGCTGTTTTTGTATGTGCATTTTAAGTGTGGTTTTAATTATTCTAATGGTTTTAATTTGATGGCCTTGGTGGCCCTTATGAGGGCAAAAGGACAGGGTATTAATTTTGATTAAAATAAATAAGTAGTCTACCAGTGTTTGTATTTTTGAAATACATCCATAGTTTCTGTGTTCACAACTACCAGTTGTGAAATGCAACCATTTCTCAGACCACAACACATTTATTACTATGTAGCATTTCAATTTGGGTGATGACTTTTTTAAAGTGTCCGGTTTTCCCTATTTTAGATGTTAATAATTTCAGAAGTATTTTGTTAGAAATTTCTTCAAACTTACACTCAAACTTAAATGCAGCTACTTCTCCTCTTGGTTATTCTCTGTAGCGCCGGACAGGGGATAGCTTCATGGGTCAGAAAAGAGTGATGCTACAAGTACATCAGCCAGCCTGGTAGCCTCCTTCTTTGGTGTAGTGGTTAAGAGAGGTGGTTTGGAGCGGTGGACTCTGATCTGGAGAACCAGGTACGATTCCCCACTCCTCCAAATGAGCGGCAGAGGCTAATCTGGTGAACTAGATTTGTTTCCCTACTCTTCCAGACGAAGCCAGCTGGGTGACCGTGGGCAAGTTACAGCTCTGTTAGAGCTCTCTCAGCCCCACCTACCTCACAGGGTGTCTGTTGTGGGGAGGGGAAGGGAAGGTGATTGTAAGCCGGTTTGAGTCTCCCTTAAGTGGTAGAGAAAGTCAGCATATAAAAACCAACTCTTCTTCTTCTTCTTCTGAAATGAGTTGTTACATTAGTACAACACCCCTACTTTTCAGTGGCTCAGGGTAACAGAATGCTAACCAAAATAATCTGCCTGCTATCTCATTAACTTGTTACACTTTAAGCTGCTTCTCGTTGTCCATATTGAACTGCATTGAGGAAGTAGGAGTATGAGGGGTTGGCTGTTATGTTGTGTGGGACTCCAAGGTGTTCACGGGGACTTAAAGCTCCTTTTAAATACAATGCTATTAATTTTTCAAATAAGATGCCCTGGTATCTTGACATGTACCTCCAGTGACACATGTAAAATTTAAATGCTACACTTAGGAGTACAATTAATCAATTAGAAAAATCCTCACTACATCCTTACATAATGCATACTGTAATAATAAAGAGTCATGATTAGTAAATTTAGTAGATTGAATTCTGACTGATAGATTTATGGGCAGAGATGACTCTGCTAGCTTTAGCTGATGACCTCCATCTTAGAGTAGACAAAGGCCATGCCTCTTTATTGCTATTATTGGACTTATCTGCAGCCTTTGCTACAGTAGAGCATACCATCTTGTTGAGGTGCTTGGAGGCAGAGGTAGGTATCATATCCTGACGTCTCCACTTCCATATCTCAGTGGACAACAGGGTTGTTAAAGTCTTCACAGCTGCTGTTGCCTTCTTAGAAAGTTCAGAATTATATGGATCATTGCTTTGATTCAGGATGTGGCTTTTTTTAAAATCCTGTATACAATTTGTAGGATCCTTGATGATATGTAAGCCTCCAAATGGCAGGGGAGTAATTTCAAAATAAATAAAATAGTCTGATATTATGGGCCATACCTCAGTGGTGGGCCTAGTTCTTTGCATATTTATTCTGATGACTGTGGATCAGACTGTTGTACATGACAGACGTAATGGTCATGTGTCTTAACAATTGAAGGTATCTCCTCAATGTGCTTAAGAGTCAGAAAATACCCACCAGGGCTTGGAAAAGAGAGGGTGCAGGAGTGTGTCTGCGTGAAGAGATCCTGGAAAAGAAAGAGAGATAAAAGTAAAGACGCTATTGTGAGTTGAGTGAAGCGCGGAAAGATATTGGGACCTCTTCTTGAGAAAAGTACAGGTTACGCTGAGGCAGATAGAGTAAATCTACTTCTTAATGATGAATTCCCAGACATAACAAAACAGGTGGCCAGGTTCTGTAGACTGGTGTGTAATGTAAAGAAGGCTAAACCAATTTATACTTTTATTCCAGCTCATAACGGGGACTCATGATTTTACTAAATAGTGTATTAAGGATATAATTTGTATTCGTTTATTAATGTATATTCATTTTTGGGTCTGTATTCTTTGGATGTTGGAAGCGTGAATGCAGATTTCTGAATTTTATATGGAACTGGTCAATTGACCGCAATAAAATATATTGGGTATTGAGTACCTGTATATAAATAAATAAAGCAAATACTACAAAAGCACCATACATCTGTTCTCCAAAGGGAACCCGAGAAATGCTAAGCCTGGAACCACTCACCACATGGGGAAGCAGGATGTGCTTAACAGTATATTAATTCCCAGATTCAATGCCTGGTATCTCCAAAGTTCATATGGAGCCACTGGAAATCAGAGTGTACAAGACTGTAGTACAGGACATTTTAACATTTTATTTCATGCCAATAGTGTGATACCATTCCTAACTTAGAAAAAACAGCAACTGCTGAATATCTGGCTTCCATTGAGAAGCAGGATAGAGTACATGATTGAAAGGAGTGAAAGTCTTATTTCCTAAAAGATTAGGATGGTCCATTGGATATTAGTGGCATCAATCAACAGCTGCTGTGGCATACAGATTGGGTAGATGTGGTTTGGCTGTTTTCCTCTCTGGCCAGTCAGAATATACTTCAATGGGTGACTCTAATGTCACTCTTGGGCATTTCTCCCTTAGGAAGCTGACTGGAAAGTGAGTGAAAGAAATGGCTTATTTGAGACTGAATCTTCTCACTCACAAGATTTGCTGAGCAGGAAGGCCTTGTTTTGCTGAGTAACTTTTTTTTCCTGATCACACAACTTATGCCATTCTTTGTAATTGTTATTTGTGAGCTCATTGGTCATTGAGCAATTATCTGTTTCTTTGGCACGTGCTTGACTAGTAACTGTAATTGTATAATTGATAGTTGAGGTTTATATCTGCACTGCTTATCTGCAGAGCTCTTCTCTCATGCCTTGTGGCACCTGGACCATGAACATACCTTGGGGGCAATCTGTGCTCTAGGATTAAAGTGGGGGAAAACCCAGGTAACATTTGGCTTCTTCCTTTTGTTCAGGAGAACCTCTGGATTCAGGATGAGACATTCATGACCAACATCACAGGTTAAGACTTTCCTATTTTACTTAAACTGCCCACCAGCCTCTAGTTATTTATTTGTTTTAAAAGTCTTCCATTTTTCCCCCAGTTAAAGAATGCCAGTGCAATCCTAAACAGAGTTACACCCTAAATCCAGTTACTTCACTGGATTCAGAAGGGTATAACTCTATTTAGGATTGCACTGTAAACATATTGTACATCTTTGAGATATACAATAACATTAATAAAATGCTATATTACATTTATATTATGAATAAAATGTTTTTATTAATAGCAGCATAGCTCTGTAGTTGGCAACAAAGAATCATCACACTGCTGAATATGAAATGGTATCATCCATCATTCAAATTATACTTTGGATTATGTGTAGGATGATTAAGTACAGATGTTAAAAATCTGGGTGTCAGAACAGAAAGAAGCCTTTTGTAAGCCCATTTTTTTTAAAAAAAAGATGTTTGTGATTGTTTAACTTAACAAATATTTAGTCACACAGAAACTTCTAAGTTCAGAAATAGAATCTATTCATTTGACAGAACTGCTGATTAAGAAACAGAAAATGATTTTAATTCTGTAAAAAGGTAGAAATCAATGCATGTGGGAGAATTCCCTCCTGCACTACAGTACATAATTACTGTGATGAGACCACTGTGGAAATCTATTCCCTGTACAAGGACAACTTTCCGCCTAGGGCTGGGCTCTGGCAGGAAAGGTCCCCCCACCCCCCAATTTGAAGAGAAGCTGGATTAGCATCAACCCAGAAAGAAACCTTTAAAAAAATCAGATCATCAGGCATTTTAATTCACAAAACAGTGGGCAACTGTTCTCTTGCTCCTTCCCTACATTCGAATCAGCTTCCATTCTTGAACCAGGTACGTGCATGAGGATGTGCGGAATTTACCCACCAGCAAATAAAACTCTGAACCTGCTCTTCTTTCAACATACATCTGTATGGAGACTCATTTAGTTAGGGGGCACTAACAGTGCCATCCTAAGCAGGGATACATCCTTCCAAGGCCACTGATTTCAGTGGATGCAGAAAGGTGTAACTCTGCTTGGGGTGGTACTATAATAATCCCTTCAAGCTAGAGAAAAATTAATCCACCTGTTGAAGGCATAACTGCATGCATATTTAAAATGAAGGACCTTTGTATGGCAATGATGTTTATGAGGTTGATTTATTTTTAGAGTACTACTGTGATGATGGTAGAGACCACTGAAAAGCAATTCTTCAAAAGAAAGCATAAAATTCCATGTTCCTGTGAATGCTGGACTCAGTATATTTTGTTTCAAAAACAACTCATATGCAATTTTTCTCAAGATATAGAAGTACTAGGCTCATGAGGACAAAAGCAACTTCTATTGCGGAATTACTGTGTGGCTGCCAAAGCAGGAAATATTGCCATGTAAACTGCCATATCTGTGGTAAGGATTGATTGGCAATTGGCAAAGAAATAAATTTGCTACCTGACATCATTTTTCCCCTACTGGGTTTCCTCCTGGAAAAAAAACACAAGGAAATACTGGGTGAGAAATGAACAAATGGGAATGTACCCATTCATGTCAACTCGTAAGAACATAAGAAAAGCCCTGCTAGATCAGACCAAAGACCATCAAGTCCAGGAGTCTGTTCACACAGTGGCCAACCAAATGTCTCTAGGAAGCCCACAAATTAAACAACTGCAGCAGCTTTATCCTGCCTGTGTTTCACAACACCTAATATAATAGGCATGCTCCTCTGATACTGGAGAAAATAGTATTCATTTTGACTAGTATTCATTTTGACTAGTAGCCACGGATAGTCCTCTCCTCCATGAACATGTCCACTTCCTTCTTAAAGCTTTCAAGTTGGCAGCCATCACCACATCCTGGGGCAGGCAGTTTCACAATTTAACTATGCGTTGTGTGAAGAAATTCTTCCTTTTATCTGTTTTGAATGTCTCTTCTTGTAGATGAAAACTCTTACCAAGAAACCAATCAGGAGCTGCTGCCTGGGTGGCCTGCCTCAGGCCTGCACACATCTGACCAAGCAATCTGCACAACCACCAGCCATTCATGGTATCCCACCAGGATTCAGTAAACTTCCTGTTTTTGTTACTTGCTCAAGATTTTTTTAAAAAGGGGGGGTTCTAACACATGGCAGGTCATAATACAAGGTTCAGTTTAATGGGTCACGGTTAGAGTGGCCAGCTTCACATTGGGAAATACCTGGAGACGTTGGGAGGTGGAGTCTGAGGACGGCAGCGTTTGGAGAGGGGAGGGGCTTCAATGCCATAGAGTCCAATTGCAAAACCTCCATTTTCTCCAGGGGAACTGATTTATGTCGCCTGGAGATCAGTTGTAATAGTGGGAGATCTCCAGCCACTACCTGGAGGTTGTCAATACACACTCAAGTATAAACAATTCTCAATATTAATCTATAATATTCACATACAACCAAACCATGTGAAGCTAAGTGGAGTACAAATCTGAACATCTAACTATACAAACAACTGGTGTATATACTACACTATAAATGGCAAAAACTATCCAAGGCCCAAGGTGTCTCATCCTTGTGCTGGCTGGCTGTCTTGTTTCCAGGCACAATTCAAAGTGTTGGTTCTTACCTTTCAGACCCCAAATGATGTGGGGCCAGGATACTTGAAGGACCTCCTCCTATAATGACAACCCACCTATTCCCAATCACAATCCCAATCCCGTCCCCAATCCCAACCCCTGATTTCTGTACTACTGCCTGCAAAGATAAGGTGGGTGGTGACCAGAAACAGGGCACTTTAAGTGGTGGCACTTCACATCTGGCCCGTCCTTCCCTGGAGTGCCCTTCCCTGGCGCCTACCTTCCTGTCCTTTAGGTTCTAGACCAAAGCATTTCTTTTTACCGAGACCCATATTTTTAGCTGTTTTCATGGTCTGCTTACTTTAAGCATATAGGCTGATGAGTGTTTTTTGTCTCATCTTGTTTTTATGCCATTGTTTTTTATAATTTCACAGAATCGTGCGTTCCCTTGAGTAGGTCTCAAGAGGGGTGGCACTGCCAGCACCATGAGGGCCACTTGGTTCAGCTTGCTCCTGACTACCAGTAGCCCTCCAGGGCAGCAGCCTACAAAGAAACATGCTGGTGTGTGAATAGGCCAGTCTACACACACACACCCTTTACAGTATCTTTTCCCCCATCAGGAGTAAAAGCAGCTCTGGAGTGGGTTTTCTGGCAGGAAAAAGCGTGGGGAACAAAAGGCACCTGCTGCACAGATCTCCCCCCCTTAAAAAGGCAGTCCATCATCTGGACAAGAAAAGAGTTCCTAAAAACGGATCTTGGAAGAAAATGTATTGTGGAAGTAAGACTAGCTGAGCTGGACAAATAAGTAAGCAGTACAAGAAGAACGGTTAGGCACCGAAATGACAAAATTTAACCCACTTAAGGAAACACTCTCTGTTGTAATGCAGAAGTCACCAGTGGATGGAAGAAAAATGGAGGCAGTCCAAAAAGACTGCCCTACACTGAGGAATGCTCTGAAGAAAATGTCTTAAAAGGCGAGACCAGTGAGATGCTGGCACAGGGAAGGAAGCAGAAAAGGAAGCAGCCACTTGAAAGAAGACATAAATCAGTGTAGTGCATGACAAAGGCCATTTATGCACGAGAGGTTTTGCCTTGGATTTGCCACTCTCTGGATACACAGTTTCCCCCATCCCAATTCTCAGAACACAACAATAAGCCCCCATGCAGAGTTTTGAGAATTTGGATTGGGAAAATGTGCATCCAGAGAGCGGCAAATCCAAGGCTAAACCTCCCGTGCGTAGATGGCCTAAAACTCCACATGGAATTTTCAAAGTAGGAAATAAGTGCTGATGAAGAATGCTGAGCTGACTGGAGCTCATGACTGATCCACACTTGTAAAACCTTCTTTCACCTCCATGATCCAAATCTTCTAAGCAAAGGCCTCCGCTCTTTCCCCCTGCTGGCCTCCTGCCAAGCCATCCCAGGCAAGCTTCCTCTGTATCCCTGCCTGTAAGCTTCTTAACCTTCCTAACCAAGAAATTAAAGATTATTTCTGTTACAGGCTCAGGGTGTACAAGTTTCAAATAGCACAGTAAGAGAATTGTTTTGTTTTCAGTCAAGGAACACCCCCCCCCCTTGTGGGTTTCCAAGGCACAGAGGTTCAAAGCTGGTTTGCCATTGCCTGCCTCTGCGTGGTGACCCTGGACTTCCTTGGTGGTCTCCCATCCAAATACTGACCAGGCCAGCCCTGCTTAGCTTTCGAGATCTGATGAGATTGGGCTATCCAGGGCTATCCAGGCCAGGGCAGTAAGAGTTTAACTGCATCCAAAGCCGGTATGGTATATTAGAAAGACCTTTGGGGACTGGTTTCCTACTCAGCAGCCCCAGTGTTGATGTGCGTGTGTGAAAGATTGAAATGCAGTTGTTTCAGTGTGTATCTATGAGGAAATTTTTTTAATAAATGAAGGATGGTTATGTAGAAAGGTGGATTTACAATTGCTTGTTAATCACCCCCTGGGTATTTGGTGTTATCTGAGAACAGATGCATCCTCACTGAAGCACACATGTAGCTCCTCGACCTCTATTTTTTCCAGCGAGTTCTACTATTATGGAGGGAATGGCATTTTCACATTTTAAACTTTCTTTCCTATATGGAAGTATCTTTGGTTATTCTTTATAAGTGTGGCATAGCTCTCTTACCCCATTCCTCTTCTTTTTCATGCGATCCAATAGTGTTAGTCAATACTCGTTGCTGGGGACAACAGGGAAAGATTATTTTGTCCTCTGTGCCCTGCTTCGAGGTCATCTACAGTCACCTTGTTGGCCTCTGTGAGGAAACAGTGCTGAAATAGATTGACCTTGGTCTAATCCAGCAGCGCTCTTCTTATGGTCAGCTGCTGAGCCATTTTCTTCACCAGGGTCTCCTCCTCCAGTGAAACATACAAATGTGGGGAAAAACTTTGTCAGTTTCACAGATGACTCATTTTATCAAGCTTATGGACCATCTTTGGGCCAGGACGGCACCCAAAGTTGTTTACAATAAAAACAAATGCAAACAATTAACAGTTATAATAATTCAAATTTAAAACTAAATCCAAAAACCAATCCGATAATCCAAACCAACCTTCAGAATAAGCAGCAGGGCAGATAGATAATTTATTCAATCTAATAACTGAATGTATAGTGGGGAAAGTAAGTTTTCATTCCCCTCTGTAGAGACCACTACAGAAAAAGTCCAACCCCTTGTTGAGTACAGTGTAGCACTGATAAAACCAGGATCAATTATTTATTTTTATTGTTTATTGCTGTTTCTTGTTTCTGGGGTGGGGGCAGATTTATGCAGGAGAATGTTCTTCCTGGGATGTTCAGGATCCGTACCACTTAGCTGTAAAAATCAGAACTAGCACCTAGTGTGTGAAAATAAAGTAGCATTCAAGGAAGACGCTTCAAAGCAGGTGTTATATACTTACGACAGCTTACAACTGTCAGCCTATGAGCAGCCAATTTATGAACCTGTTGAACTTTCTGAATCATTTGCAAGACAACCACACATCTTGTGCATTACAGTGAGCTAATGGAGAAGTCATCAGATGACAGTAGAGAGATCTATGTCATCCAGGAGCAGGTGCAGGTGGCACAACAGCCAAATCTGTTCCAGTCATCTAGGAGGATTCCATAGTTAGTGGTACTGAAAGCTGCAGAAAGATCAAGGAGAATTAGAAGGGTGACACGCTGTTGGCCCATTTTCCAAAGCAAATCATGTGCCTGGGCAACCAAGCCTATTTCTGTCCCTAAAGCAGGGCCTAATGCCAAACCGATATTAATCTAGATAATTAGCTTAACTCAAAAGAACCTGGAATTGCCCACTGAATGCCCACTTGAGTATCTACACTTGAGACCACACTTGGAATTCTGTGTACAGTTCTGGTCACCACACCTAAAAAAAGGATATTGCAGAGCTTGAGAAGGTGCAGAAAAGAGCTATCAAAATGATTGGGGAGGGGGGGCTAGAGCAACTGCCCTATGAGGAGCGGTTAAAACTCTTAGGTCTGTTTAGCTTAGAAAAAAAGTGGTTAAGGGGAGATATGATAGAGATCTATAAAATTATGTATCATATGGAGAGAGTGGACAGGGAGAAGCTTTCTCCCTCTCTCATAATACCAGAATGTGGGGTCATCTGCTGAAGCTGGAGGGTGAGAGATTCAAAACAGATAAAGGAAGCATTTCTTCACAGAAGGCATAGTTAAATTGTGGAACTCCCTGCCCCAGGATGTGGTGATGAACACATGAAGCTGCCTTATACTGAATCAGTCCATCAAAGTCAGTATTGTCTACTCAGACCAGCAGCGGCTCTCCAGGGACTCAGGCAGAGGTCTTTTACATCACGTATCTGCCTAGTTACTTTTTAACTGGAGATGCCGGGGATTGAACCTGGGACCTTCTGCATGCCAAGCAGATGCTCTACCACTGAGCCACGGTTTCTCCCCAATTTGAATGCCAACTTGGAAGGCTTTAAGAGGGGAGTGGACATGTTCATGGAGGATTAGGGTTATCCATGGCTACTTGTCAAAATGAATACTAGTCATGATGCATACCTATTCTCTCTAGTATCAGAGGAGCATGCCTATTATATTAGGCGCTGTGGAACACAGGCAGGATGCTGCTGCTGCAGTTATTTTGTTTGTGGACTACCTAGAGGCACCTGGTTGGCCACTGTGGGAACAGACTGCTGGACTTGATTGGCCTTGGTCTGACCCAGCGTGGCTTTTCTTATGTTCTTATCTTTCCCTAAACATCACATTCAAGATTGTTCTACAGTAGATGAAGTCAGTGGCGTGCAAAGATTGTTTCTTCCTCAAGAAACTCTTATTTTAATCTAGCAGGAAGAGACCTCTTGGTGAGTTATGTGTTCACAGTTCTGCTGATCATAATGATGAGTCTCAAATGGGAAGCTGTTATGAGTCAAAATGAGCATGTCATAGCATGCACTTCTCTAGTATGTTCGCATCCCCAGATTATATTAATTGAAATTTACCTTGCAACTGGAAGAGGCTAAGGAGGCTTCGGGTGCAGATTCTGTTATTGATGTGGCATTGATGTTGAAATGGAAGCAAGTGACAATCTGCAAGGTGCTCCAAAAACTCGTCCAACTGGACTGCGGTCAGTGCCATGAGCTTTCCAAGGGGAGGCTGCACAAGCTTATCGCCACCTGGAAGAGTTGCACTGGATGGCATAGATGCAATGCTACTAGAGAAGTAGGATTACTTTGCTGTCAGCTCTGCCTCTGAACATGACTTCAATTAGGCACTAACCCAGACACAGTTGGATTCATCGTTCAGTGTTCCACCTCCTGTGGTCTAGCAGGATCCTCGTCACTTTATTCCCAGCAGTTCCTCTGAAAATCAAATGTCTGCTTTCCTGCAGATAGTGGCAGAGGGCACCCTAGTAGTGATAATGTCAACAACCCAGTTCAGTTCTCTTTTCTAAAGACCAATCAGGGCTTCAGCTGGAACACTTGCAAGGTCAGCTAAGAGCATCCTATGGGCAGACTGGGGGGCTGAAGAAAAATTCAAGTGTCTCTGGAGTGGGCTCTTTTAATCAGTTCCCTTATCTCTGATGAAGTTATTGCGCCCCATGATGCTCCCAGTGTAATGAATGTGTAGCTGTAATTAGGCCAGGGGTACTATTAGAGCTCGCACGCTACTGCATTTTAGTGCCATCTATAGTATATTGTTTTAAATTTAGTTTTGAAGCTATGTATTTATTCAGTGTATTTTAAATTGTTGTTACCCCCTCTGAGCCCTGCTGTGCCAGGGGAGGATGGGCTGTAAATATAAGTATAAATAAATAAATAAATAATCCTCACCAGATAGTGATCTGTCCATAATGACATATATCCACAGCTTCTCCAGTCTCTTTCTCAGGCTCTGCTCAGAATACCCAATTGATTATAACCTAACAAATGTTTTGGCCTCAATGTAGAGTAGGACTGCCACAAGAGAACATTGCAATTAGGGTTGGGAGATATATATATATATATATAGGAAAATTTCGGATTTATTGGACCCAATTCCTCTCCCCCCCCCACCCCCGGTAAACCCGGAATAAGCCAAATACCCATACCGGTAAATTTCAGTATTTGGCTTATTACTGGATTTACCAAAAAATTCAGGCCCATTATAGTATATGTGGATTTGGTTGAAGTTCCTGGGGGGGGGGCATTTTTGGAGTTAAGAGTCCCCAAATTTGAAGCGCGGCTACAAGGGACTCTCTTTGGATGGTCACTGAAGTTTTGTGAACTTTGGAACAGGGGGTCCAATTTTATGGGCCTGCAAAGGGGTCATCTCCATCCTCCAGGCATTTGCAACCTGAGCTGTCCATTGGTTTTTAGGTCTAGAAGTTCAGTATTGCTGAGGACTGGCGGAAAGAGCCTCAAAGTCTGGGGGCTGCCTTCGTATCTGGGGACCATAGCATGATGTCCATGAAAATTAGCTTGCAAACGGAGGGAAAAGGCTTAAATGCAAGAGAAATAATTTTGCCAAATTTTTCACGACCCCCACATTCAGTTACGCCACCCACAGTTTAAGAAGCTTTGATATAGAGGACGGCACAGAGTGGCATTCTGTTGCCCCAGAAGGTCGGACCAGAACCAAAGAGTTGAAATTATACCCAAAGAGTTTTCAGCTAAACATTAGGAAGAACTTCCTGAAAGAATGGTTCCTCAGTGGAACGGGCTTCCTCGGGAGTTGGTGGGCTCTCCTTCTTTGGAGGTTTTTAAGCAGAGGCTAGATGGCCATCTGACAGCAAGGCTGATTCTGTGAACTTTGGCAGATCATGAGAGGGAGGGCAGGAAAGGTTGCATCAGTGCTTGGCTCTCATGGCCCTTTCTTACATGGCCAGGGTAATGCTGAAACCACTTTGGGATTAGGACAGAATTTTCCTCCTGGCCAGATTGGCCAGGGATCGTGGAGGTTTTTTTGCCTACCTCTGGGCATAGAACAGGGGTCACTGGGGGAGTGGGGGGTAGTTGTGAATTTCCTGCATTGTGCAGGAGGTTGGACTAGATGACCTTGGAGGTTCCTTCTGATTCTAGGTTTTTATTGGTTTTTGTAGGTTATCCGGGCTGTGTAACCGTGGTCTTGGTATTTTCTTGTCCACAAAACCTGCCTCTAGGTTGTTATGTTTCTGTGTTTCTGTAACCACAACAAAGTCAGGCTTCAAGCATGAGCAGCAGCCACCAACTCCCATGTATGTGTAATTTTTATGCTGTGGGAAGCATCAGAACACTGCCAGAGATCTACTGCATGCTCCTCGTATTTTGGGCTCACAAAGATATCTTGTCCACAAAACCTGCCTCTGGCATTAGCATTGTTTTTCTAACTAGCCCTCTAGGTGCTCCGTTTCAGCTATGCTAGCAATCTGTTGTAAAAAAATATATGCCAGCATCATTCGACTCTTTCCAAACAATTAGTCGTTGGAGATCTGCCCCCAGCAGGCATTACCTGCTGGTACTCCAGCAACCAGCAAGAGAAAAAAGACTTGTTCAATGCAATCAGCAATGGCATGATGTCACTTCTGGGGAAAACCCAGAAGTGACATCACACTCCTTTAAGAATCACTGGAAACGTTATGGTAAAACTGGGGAAACCCCTCTAGGAATCACTGAAAACACTATGGTTTTATGATACAGGTTTTATTACATGAGCTTTATGATTCCTAGAGAGGCTAATGGCTGCACCCCCAAGTCCCTACCCTCTGGTTTCCTGCTGGTTGCCAGACCAGGCCTGGCAGCTGTAGAGACCTGGGTTCAAAACCTCTGCTTGCTTACTTGGCCTTGGACCATTCCTCAGCCTAATCTACCGCATGGGGGTGTTTGTGATGATAAAACAAAGTGACAACTCCCAAGAACCTTGGAAGAAAGGAGGGATTTAAAAATGCAGAATTCACAGTTTTGCAGAAAGGCAAGGGAGAACGGTAAACAAATGGTTCATCAAAATGAAGTAACATCATTGAATCTCTGACTTTTTTGAAGGTTCCTGTCATTATACTTAATACAGAAATCTTGGTAAAGAAGATTGCTTGCAGGAGAGGGCTTGAATGGGAAATACTGGGAGAGGGGACAACAATTGGATCAGAACTCTCTCATGACAGTCCTATTTTGAAAAAAAGATCAAAATGCTGTTTATTGTCACTAGTATTTTACTTTCCGATTGAAACAACCATTCCATGCATTCTTTGTTAATGCATTTTTCCCTTTGCAATATTCTTTTGCAATATTACAGAAAAATTATAGTGTTTTTATTCTATAATTAAAAAATTAGCTACGACGGCACACGTCTCCCTGTCTAATAATGAATACTTATGTAATGTTTATAAGAAAGGTTGAACACGTTGTCTTCAAGGCTCCATTACCCAGTAGCAATGCAGACCACATCCTGTGCTTCATTTCCTGTTTCCAAAGAGACTCTTTGTTGATCACAGTGAAGTCACATTGGTTGCTTGCACGTAGTTCGCTCTGTAACCACCAGAGGGTGCTCCTGCAAGAATAAACTCATTCCTTATATTGCAAACCTAGTGAAATTTATCGTGTTGAGTGTACACACCATTTTTATTTCTTTTTAGACATAATAAATACAGATAACACCAATGACCAATTGCTAGCCGAGCGCTTAGGGGGAGTCCACAGAACCGGCTGCCTAAAACTGCCCCCCCCCAACCAATCCACCGAGCATGCAGGCAAGACCCCTCTTTGCAAACTTCCCTGGACCCATGCTTGAATAAAACATGTGAGGCAATAGGTGGATGTAAACGGCCACAACTTTATTTTTACAGCGAATGGGCATTAGCACGGCCAATTGCCAAAGCAGCCATTTTTCTCCAGGTGAACTGATCTCTATCGGCTGGAGATCAGTTCCAACAGCGGGAGATCTCCAGCTAATACCTGGAGGTTGGCAACTCTAATAAGGTGGCAGTTCCCGGAACCCACATCGGCGGAAACTAGTTGTGTGGTCCCCTGCCACTTGGAGGGAGGCCCTCCACCTGCCCCCAAGCTGGGCAGGTTCCCTGACAGCCCCCAAGCTGGGCTTGTCCCTAGCAGCTTCCTCCAAACAGATACCGGCCTCCCCCACAAATCCCTTATTGGGACCCTCAGAGTGGGGAAAAGGGGGCACACAGTCTGGCTTTACCCCCAAACTGGATCCAGCCCCTATGTCAAACTGCCAATTCAATAAAGTTGTGACAAATGAGAGAACCTGACCTAAATCTAAGGAGGGTGGATAGGGTTGCCAACCTCCAGGTAATTAGCAAAACAAGAAAAAAGAGCACCTCCGTGCTAATGCCGTAAGGTTTGGAAACTGGCACGGGAAAAATACAGTACAATGATACAAAAAATGTATTGTGTTTCAAAACAATTCAACAAGTGCAGTGGACTACAAAAAGTGACAATGAACAATATATATACAAAATATACAAGGCGTGTTTGAAGCAGTCAATAAATAGTAGTACAATCTTCTTAGTATGTATATGTAGGAAAATAATTTAAAAAGTCTATCCGGTACATGTATAAATGATCACAAAGTCTTCATTAAGCATGATGGGTGGGGGACGGCCGTTTCAAGAATATTTCTTCAGCCCCATTTCCAATCCTACATTAAATAGAATACATTCTATCATGAAATTTCTATGAGCTTCACTTAATTAAAATTAATTCATATATCTTATACTTACAAGTATCCAAGCTTAATTAAATTCTATATATCATGAGGTCAATTCACCAGTTCCCGTAGGATACTCCAAAGTGTAGGCAGCAGCTAAGCTTGTTTAAAGCCAACCTGTAATCACAGCTGCAGATAAAAGAACACTCAAGCCGCGTTCCTAGTAGAGTCTACTGTAAATCCTGTAATACTGGCGTTAGAGTCTCCATTGCTGTGTGATGGTTATATATAACAAGAAAAGTCATTCTCCAAATTCAATCCGTTCGGCTGTAATGTATTAAAGAGATGTATGAAGTAAGTCTCTTTTTGACGTAAGATTCTCTCAGTATCCCTTCTGTCATAGCGTTTACCCACAAGGTTCCAGATCACAAAAAATCTAAGATCGTTCTCAGAATGGCGCGCCTTTATGAAATGATCGACTACTGGCACATTTGATATTTTCGCACGTATCCTCGCCCTATGTTCAAGGATTCTTGCTTTTATTGGTCTAGTACTCCTGCTATTACAACTGATCTCCAGCCGATAGAGATCAGTTCACCTGGAGAAAATGGCCGCTTTGGTTATTGGACTCTATGGCATTGAAGTCCCTCCCTCCCCAAACCCCTCCCTCCTCAGGCTGCGCCCCAAAAACCTCCTACCGGTGGGGAAGAGGGACCTGGCAACCCTATGTGAGTTTGATCATGGGTCATGTTTTTCCAGTCAAAGGGCCAGGGGTCTCCAGTAAAATTCAGGAGTTGTCACTCTTTATAGCAAATGTTTCTTTAAGGTAATTGATTTGAAGAGGATTATTTTGCAGTTAGGCAAACAGAATGGATGTCTTCTGCTCAATAAGTAGACTAATGAGCAGTTTTATTATTTTTTTTAAAAAAACCATAGCATGTAGAAACAAACAAGATTTCTTAGAAATATTACAAAAGCTAAGTGCTAAGTTAGTCACGGGCAACCAAGAGTGCTGTGTTCTGGTTACTTTTGCCCCCACCCCCCATCACTCCCTGATCCCTGAATAGTGTATGCTTGACCTGAGCAGAGACAAAGCATAGCAAGTGGTGACAACTCTTAGTGATTGCCAAACCTCTGGCTCTTCATAATAGCTGCCTTTGTGTGTGCCATTGGCACCTAAAGGAGCCAGTGCTTTGAAAGTACAACGTGTTACTGATGCAGGTACCGAGAACAAACAGGAATCTTGCAGCACCTTAAAGACTAACAAAATGTTGTTCCAGCAAAATGCTTTCACAGACTACAGCCCACCTCTTTAGATGCAAAGATGCAGACTTTTTATGAAGATGGTATGAAAAAGAAAAAGAAACTGCTGAAGCAAGGGGCCAACAAATGAGGGCACTACATGGTGAAATGTAATTATGCCAAATTCAAATGTAATCACACACACACACACACAAAATAATAATACAGAGACGCTTTACGATTTATGTTCCGTTTATTAATACCTGTAATGGATAGGGAGTTCCAGGTTTTGCTAAGAGAGTTAACAACACCTGTAGTGAAAAAGACATCCCAAGTCCTGGTTCAAGCCTAGAACCAGACACTGGCAAACCTCATCATGGATGCCTTTTTAGCTGTTTCAGGTCTTTGGAGGGTTTTTGTTTTTGTTGCAGAACAGTGATATTAATATTAGCAGCAAAATGTCCTGCAACAATGAAATGTTCTCCTACTGGTTTCTGAATGCTGCAATATTTAAGGGGTATAACGGATGTTTAATGGGTGTTGAAGTAAACAATGTATCAGAATAATGATCTACCAACAATAAAATAATTATTAAAACAAAAACCTGGTATTTCATCCACCAAAGAGGATTTCTTTGATTGAAACCCAAGTGCAACTCCTCTCGATTTAGGCCTTATACCACATATGTCTATGATCATTATTATATGTCATAGCGTAGAACAATCACAGTGACTTCTCCATAGGAGCAGACCACTTCTTCTCCAGCATAGGCTGATGAGGGTTAGCACTGCAAGCAGCCACAGGAGGGAGATGGGCTTTAGGCCCTGCCAGCCAGCCAGCCAGCCACTTCAACTGCATACATTAGCCAATGGGAATAGGGTTGCCAACCTCCAGGTACTAGGTGGAGATCTCCTGCTGTTACAACTGATTTCCAGCCGATAGAGATCACTTCATGTGGAGAAAGTGGCTGCTTTGGCAACTGGACTCTATGGCATTGACGTCCCTCCCCTCCCAAACCCCGCCCTCCTCAGGCTCCACCCCAAAACCTCCTGCCGGTGGTGAAGAGGGATCTGGCAACACTAAATGGGAAGCAGGTGTCAAATGGGTTTTAAAAGGCCTGCAAGTGCCTCCCCAGTGCTTTTGCCATGGATCTGTGTTAGGGTTGCCAACCTCCAGGTGGTGGCTGGAGATCTCCCTCTATTACAACTGATCTCCAGGCGATAGAAGACAGTTCCCTTGGAGAAAATGGCAGCTTTGGCAATTGAATATGGCATTTAAGTCACTCCCCTCTCCAAACCCTGTCCTCCCTAGACCCCACCCCCCAAATCTGCAGGTATTTCCCTACCCTATTGCACAGTACAGCATTATCCTATAACTTCTGAGCAGGGTAAAATGTTTTTACCATTGACCAGTATTGGCTTGAGAACTTCAGGGTTTGTTGTTGCTGTTAAGCCTAATTTGCATTATAAGTTTTAGGGGAGACTGATATTTTCAGGAACCATAACATGCTGCAACTAGACAATTAAATAGGACACAACTGGCAGGGACAGTATATGTAAAAGGGTGTGTGTAAAAGGGTGTTGATGAAGTAATTAATCCCGGTGAGCAGCCTGAGGCATCACTTAGGTGTGGGAGAAAGAGGCTTTTTCAGACCAGCCTCTTGAGTCTTTGGGATTTGTTGAGACCGTGGGATAGACACGTTCTGAGAGCAGGACTGGCTCACCTATCCAGAGGTAAAGGGTATTATGGGGGCAGGACTCAATATGACCAGTCTCAGCATACTTGATTTGTGGCTGCGAGGAGCCATGAACTAACTGTATTTAGGTGCAAGGCTCACCTATACCTTGGATGTAGATGATGAGGGATGCCGTCTCACCTGTCTTGCCAGTGCATACGGAGTTGGCCAAGTTATTAGCATTTTACTTTTGTACATTTTTTAGGTGTGGATAAAGTTGGAGTTCAGGATTTAATCTATTAAAAATGTACGGTTTCTATGTGCAAAGCCTCTGCTGTGGTAATTGTTAGGGTTGCCAGCTCCGAGTTGGAAAACGACTGGATATTTTGGGGGTGGAGTCTGAGGAGGGTGTGGTTTGGAGAGGGGAGGGACTTCAGTGCCATAGAGTCCAATTGCCGAAGTGGCCATCTTCGCCAGGGGAACTGACTTGTAATAGCGGGAGATCTCCAGGCACCACCTGGAGGTTGGCAACCCTGGTAATTGCCCATTTTCAGTGTGCCACTGGCCTCCCTGCCTTTTGATATTTATATTACAATGTTAACATAGGATGCAATCCTGTGCGCACGTAAGTAAAACTGAGCCCCACTGGACACAAGAGTCAAGATGAATAGGATCGTGCTGTAAAAAACTTACGTGCATGGCCAAATTTAGATGTAGATCCTGTGGTTATCTTCTGGAAATAAATTTGGTCATACTGAATCATACAGCAAATTTGTTAAGAGTTCTGAAGACAAACTGAAAATATACAGATGGGTTTTCTAGCGAGCCGTTCCAGCCACCCGGTCCTGTGGAAGCTGTTAGTACTCAAGAGGCACAACTAGTAGTGAATACAAATATATGTTTATGAGATAAAGGTTGGAGAGAACAGCCTCTAGGCTTGTCAGGTCCTCACTTTGAGATGTTGTTTATACCTTTGAATTTTCTATAGGGTGAACAAGGCTGCTGCTGCTGCTGCTGATGATGATGATGAGATTTCTCTGTGTGCTGTAGGGTTGCCAATACCTGGAGATCTCCTGCTATTACATCTGATCTCCAGCCGATGGAAATCAGTTCACCTGGCGAAAATGGCCACTTTGGCAATTGGACTCTATGGCATTGGAGTCCCTCCCCTCCCCAAACCCCACCCTCCCATGGCAAAGAGGGACCTGGCAACCCTATTATGCTGACTAACATTGCTAAGAGGCCTGGAGAAAAATGCCCTGTACCTTTGCTAGAGGCGTGTGTGTGTGTGCAATAAGTGCCATCAAGTGGCTTCCAACCCATGGCGACCCTATGAATCAATGTCCTTATGACACACACCCCTTCCAACCACTTCAATATCCCACTCACTCGGCCCGGCCATATATGCTGAGGGGAAAAGGCGTTGGCCTGAGTATATTTGTGAGGATAATTATTTTCCTTCTCCTCCTCCAGTCCCACACCCGTATTACCTCCGTGAGAAATAGGAGACAAGAGGCTTTTCAACTTAAACAGAGAAAACAGGGAAGTTTATTAAAGAGAACTCTCAGAGATTGGTTTTTAAGAAAAGGCAGAATATTTTGGAGGGAAAAGTCAGAGTTCGGTTGAAACAAGCAAGATTGCTTCAGAGAAATAGCTTAGATGTTTCCTTTACTCGAGATAATTCACAGTGGGTAGCCGTGTTAGTCTGTCTGCAGTAGTAGAAAAGAGCAAGAATCCAGTAGCACCTTAAAGACGAACAAAAATATTTTCTGGCAGGGTAGGAGCTTTCGTGAGCCACAGCTCACGAAATGCAAAAAGCTCACAAAATGCAAAAAATGCAAAAAAGAAGTACCTTGATCTGATCTAGTAGAAAAGAGCAAGGGTCCAGTAGCACCTTAAAGACTAACAAAAATATTTTCTGGCAGGGTAGGAGCTTTCGTGAGCCACAGCTCACTTCTTCAGATACAGTATCTGAAGAAGTGAGCTGTGGCTCACGAAAGCTCCTACCCTGCCAGAAAATATTTTTGTTAGTCTTTAAGGTGCTACTGGACTCTTGCTCTTTTCTACTCCTTTACTCAAGTTACTACTTTACTCAAGTTCTACTCCTTTACTCAAGTTACTTTCAGTTCTCAAGCTTAGTTCTACCTCACAGAACTATTATTCAGACGTTCAGACTCTCAGTCTGTCCCCAGCCTAGCTCTCTCTCTGACTACTCCACCTCAGTGGGTGTAATCCTCCACACCTCCCTGCACCCGGAATAGCTCTACCTCAGGGACTCATTCCCCTTGTGACCTGAGAATGGGTCCTCTCTAACCCAGTTCTCACTCCTGTCACTACTACAGGCTGTGTGTGTCAATAGCTCCGGCTTTCACAGAACCCCTCCGGTTCACACTAGAGTACAATCTCGCTTCTTCTTCGTCTCCCCGCCCAGCTCCGAATGCTTCTGTCCCTCAGAGCTCAAGAGTGTCAGCCCTGCCCACGCTTGCTCCGTCAGCTCTTGCTGCTGGCGAACCCCTTATCCGTCCCTGTCCTCCAAAATGTCCTGTCATCGACAGCTTTGCTCTGGCCTTGCAAACCGAGCCATGCCTTCCTTGATTGAGTCAATGCAGCTCATGTTGGGTCTTCCTCTTTTCCTGCTGCCTTTGACTTTTCCTAGAAAAGGCCAGTTCTGAACCATGCAAAATCACACACACACACACACACACACCCCAATTGTAAGACTGAGAAAGCCAGAAAAAAGCCTCCCACACCAAGTGGAGCGCAGCAGAAACATGAGACAAATGCATCACAGGTTTATGAGTGACACTTTATTAATTTTTTTTTTTTGGGGGGGAAGTGTATTCTATAAAGGAGAATCACAATAACAACGATTGTACAATACAATCACAGTCTCAAATCCAAGTAGGCCAACATTAAGCAAGGGTTTGATTGACAGACATGAGCAGATGATACATGCCATGAAAAGCTTCAGAGGCTGATTTCTGCAGAGTAAACTGCAGTTAAAAGCATGCACACAATCCAGTCCATTTCCCCCCTTTTATCATTCGGGAACCCTCATATTGTGATCTTTTACCTGCCTCCCACTACACCCTTTACTGCTATTAGAAGTTCCTCTATAGAGGAAATAGGATAAAGTTGCAATCCTCCCACTTTTAAAATAAATAAATAATTGGCTTAAAATAACATCGAAGTTATATAATAACCGGAAATTACTAATACCTTCAGTGAAAAATATTAAAGGGAAAGGAAACCCATTTTTTTTCTGGAAGTGCAGTTTTTTACTATAGTAATATGTCTGCTGTGTCTAAAGAAGACTGAGCAGTATCTAGCAGCTGAAATGGTTTGGGTGCAATTTGTATGTTGTGGATTCCACACATTTTTCTTTGACTTTAATAGTTGGGGCTAAAGTATCTGTTAAATTGAATTACAACTGTAATATGTTTAGGGTTTAAGCTTTAAAATGTAGCATTTAGCATCTAGCTTAAAGCAGAAGAACCAGGTGGCAAAATGTTTCTGTCAAGAAAGGGGGGGGGAGTACCAGAATCAGGCAAATGGGACATATCTTTATAACTAGCACTGAGAACTGTGATATGAAAGGAATTTGTCAGCAATTTTTTTAAAGGTTTATGGTAAACTATTTAAAAAGAGAATGGAGAACAGAAAGGAAATCCTCTGTAGGTTAAGATTTCATTATATATTTTCATTTGCTCTAGTGTGCCACCTGCTGCTACATTTGAACTGGGTAATCTGGTGAACCAGGTTGGTTTCACATGAAGCCTTCTGCGTGACCTTGGGCTAGTCACAGTTCCTTCTCAGCTTCACCTACCTCACAAGGTGCCTGTTGTGGGGAGGGCAAGGTGATCCTAAGCTGCTTTGATACTCCTTAAAGGTAGAGAAAAGTGGGGTATAAAAAACCAACTCTTCTTCTGTTTGGTCCTTTCATACTATTAGCAGGCTATACATGGGTGACTGCATTTGTCAGCCTTTTAATTTATCTTTTATTGAACTTGCTTTAAAGTTGCACAACCACTCATAGCCCTGGTTATTTTCTAAGTAAATACCTTTCCCTAGACATCAGTCTGGAGTGGTTAAAACCCCAGCATTTTGGTGGCTTATAGTTCACAAAGAAATGATGTGACCAGTATCACATTAAACTAACTTGGTCCTCCGCGAATCCTCATGAAACTGATTGACAACAGGTTAGGTATCTGACCTATGTGAGATCAAACCCTAATCTCTGTCCTATTAAAAAATGCATTAAGGCATTTAAAATTTAAAAATCATCTGCAGGGAGGCTTAATTTTTGCCCCAATTGTTTTGGGAGAGGCTAAGGTGAAAATGGATTATAGCCTGCAGAAGTCTCCTCAAGAGATACTGAAGCTAAAAAGAACAGCATTCCTACAAGTACAGCTATCCAAAATGCATTGGATTTAGGGTTGCCAACTCCGGGTTGGGAAATACCTGGAGATATTGGGGGTGGAGCCTGAGAAGGGCGGGGTTTGGAGAGGGAGAGACTTCAATGCCATAGAGCCCACCTTCCCAAGTGGCCATTTTCTCCAGGTGAACTGATCTCTGTTGCCTGGAGATCAGTTGTAATAGTGGGAGACATCCAACCACCACCTGGAGGTTGGCAACCCTAATTGGATTACTAATGCTGAAGATGTACTTTTCTCACTGTGGCTACATCTGACCGACGGGATGGATTCGGACCTGAAAGCCGCCTAAGAGCAAGCTGAACCAAGTGGACCCTTTGGAACTAGCAGCTCCGCAAAGGCTGGGCTATAACTGAGCAGCAGCCCTGGTTAACTGGCTGCCAGTGGTCCTCCAATACAGTGCCTCCCCCGCCACCCCTCCAGGAACTTTCTAGTAAGTTAAAGGGTCAGTCCATCTCCGCTGACAAAGTGGGCTCAAGCTGTCTCTTTTGCTGCAACAAACCAACCTTTGGAATTTGTTCTCACTACATCTGGGAGTTCTTCCGAAAGACTGGTGTTTTCATGTCCTTTTGCTTTTCGTGAATGCATTCCAAGAGCTTTCTTTCGTGCTTGTGGAAGATCCAGCATGACACCAGTCCCATTAACTGGCCATTGGCTATGAAGGCTTCACTTCAGGAATATGACTAGTAGGTTGCTCTACAGCAAGAGGGTTTTCAAACACACAGCACAATCTGTAGGTTTCTGCCACTTTGGCATGCAAGTCGGCCTTGTCCTTCTTATGCCAAATGTCAGTGGCAATGTACACATTGTAGGGGTCATGTGAATGTTCAAGCTTTTTAGAACGGATGTAGCTAAGCATTACTCCTAAGGTGAAGAAGCCAAAGATTCCAAGCAATAACAGAATATACACTGCTTGCATGTGGTCAAATGGAGCCACAAGTGGTGGCTTCGGTCTGCTTGTTTTGTCTATGTACTCTTCGAACAGTTTTGAAAGCATTATGCTTAAATCTGTGTTATTGGACACCTTCTCCATTGTCTTCAGCAGGACGTCACAGCTTCTGGTTCCTAGAGAGGGTTTTTTGGGGGAAAAAACACTTTAAAATAAAAGATTGGAATAATTGTATTCATATATTGAGTCTGACATTCTCTGCATTAAAAAGTGATGAAAATGAAGGAGATTTTGGTTGGGGTATATTGCTGAAGGTCTGTTAGTTTGAGTGGAGTCATGTGAAACATCGACTAGATCACTATAGACCTTGCGTCTTGTCTGCATTTGCCGTGGAACACACTCTACTTGTAACTTTATGGCTGACATTACAGGGCACTTTCACACATCCTGAATACTGCACTTTCAATCAACTTTCAATTCACTTTAACAATGGTTTGCAAGTGGATTTTGCTGTTTCACACAGTAAAATCCAGCTGCAAAGTGCATTGAAAGTGGATTGCAAGCAAAGTATTCAGGATGTGTGAAAGCGCATTACTCATACTATTCCTTTTTTAGACCAGACACAATAAACACATTAACTCATATTGCCCTGTCATGTTTAATACTTATGCCTTGTTTCAGATTTCTGCAATCCTTGTCCTGTTACGTTGTTCATCAGATGTCTCCTCATCATACAGATTATATTGACTGACATTATGTAATCCACCTTGAGTCTCAGTGAGAACATTAATAAATAAAGCAAATAAATATGTAGTCTGCAGGCTGAGTGATAAGAGTAAGTGCTTTGCATTCAGAAGACCCCAAATTCAATTCTAGGCATATTCTTATATCCTGCTCTATATCCCGGCCAGAGCCGGGTTCAGAGCGGCTAACAATAATAAACACACACACACACACACACACACACACACACACACAAATATATATGATTTAAAACCAATCAAATACAATAAAATTATTATTAATCAGTTAGTTGGTGCTAAAATCACCTCAGGGATCCATGGCGAACCTGGGGCAAAACAGTAAAAGTCCCCAATTGCGCAGTATAAGATGGAAATTTAAGAAAGATGGGGAAGGGAGGCCAGCTACGGTGGATACCGTTGCTGTCCTCAACTACAGGCCTGGTGGAACATCTCAGTCTTACAGGCCCTGCAGAAGTGGGCAAGGTCCTGTAGGGCCCTGATCTAGGGATGTCGATTCTGTTCGGCTCGAACTGAAAAACAGCCGAATTTCCCCTGATTCGGCGGTTTTTAGTTTGGGACGAACCAAACTCAAAAATGGCAGGAAAAGGGGGGGGGATTCAACGAGTTCGGGAGTTCACGAATAAATCCGGCAAATTCTGGGCCGTCGGTAAGCAGCATAACCGTCAGTAAGCAGCATTCTCCTCCCCCGGACAATCGGTGGCCAAGCTGGGTCTTTTTCTGGCCAATCAGTCAGGATTGAGTACTGGAGGAATCAGCTGATGTGCGGCCTGTGTGTGGGGGTGCTTGTGCACATTCGCTCCTTTCCGAGGTTGCAGGGGGCGCATTTTTGGGGGTACAGACCCCAAACTTTCAGCAGAGCTTTAGACAAGCCTTCTTAAGAGACCCCCCAAGTTTTGTAAACATTGGGTCGGGGTCCCGAGATATGGGCTCCCCCCTTTTCTCTTTCCGTGGCTGCAGGGGGTGCATTTTTGGGGGTACAGACCCCAAAATTTCAGCGGAGCTTTAGATGAGCCTTCTTAAGAGACCCCCCAAGTTTTGTAAACATTGGGTCAGGGCCCCCCGAGATATGGGCTTTCCCCTTTTCCCTTTTCCCTATTGGGATGAATGGATCACCCGATCCTGTATGCATCTCCAGAGCAAAATGTCCCGTGCTTAAATGGAATCGTGTTGGATTACCCAGTCCTCCCACTAAGGAAATGGCATATAAAGATGGCAACAGAATGGGACAGATGAGTCTCTCTGGGTGGGAAATTCTATGGTTTTTGGTGCCATGATGGAGAAGGCCTTCTTCCAGAATGCCACCCGCCTCATCTCAGAAAGTGAAGCACCAGAAGCAGGGACTCCAAAGATGACTGTAGTGGTCAGGCTGGTTCATAAGATCCTTCTGGTATGCTGGTTCCAAGCCATGTAGGGTTTCATTAACCCCAGCACTTTGAATTATGCCTGGAAACAAAGGGGGAGCCAATGTAGGTGGGCCAAGACCGGAGTGATATGGTCCCTATGACCCAAGCTAGTCAACATCCTGGCTGCAGCATTCTGCACTAATTGAAATTTCTGAACACCTTTCATGGACAGCCCCATGTAGTGTACATTGCGATCATTTAATCTAAATGTAACCATGGCATGCAGCAGTGGCCAGATCTTTTCTACCTTGAAAGGACACATCTGGCTAATCAATAAGCCACAGTCCAAGAGACCCCCCCAAAATAAACTACAAACCTGTTCCTTCCATGGGAGTGCAAGACCTTCCAAAACAGATGACACCTTTATTCCGGATCAGACCTCCCACTCATCACTAGCACTTCTTTTTGTCGGAATTATGCTTTAGTGTACTAGCCAACATCCACTCCAAAACTGCCCCGAGGCAGGGTTTCTACAGCTTCACCAGCTGGAAGTGTGAGGTAGAGGTGAGTGTCATCAGCTGAGTGTTCCTGGAAGTAGTGTCAGTCCTCTCTAGGAATTGCCAAACTCCATGGTTTTACCATTGCGTTCAAGCCAATTCCTAGGGAGGTTTTCCTGGAAGTGACATCACGCTGTCACCCAATGACCATGATGTTTCAGCCCCCACCCCCGGTTTCCTATGGTTGAAGTTGCTCAGCTCCCACCTGTTCTATCACCTTGCTCAAGAATGAAATATATGGCTCTGGTTGACAGTTATTGAAGTATCCTGGGTCCAGGGTAGGCTTCTTAAGTGGTGGATCTACCACCCCTTCTTTTGAAGAAGCATTAATTAGCTTTCTCACCCAGTCAGCCAGCCCCTTCAATTTAAGTAGCCATGAGTGACAAGGATCATACAAGGAGGAGGTATTCCTCAAACCTCTAAGGACCCTGTCCTCATCCTCAGGCTGCATAAACTGAAAGATATCCCAAGCAATTGGTCAAGTTGGCATTCTGACCCTGTCACTGCTAACACAGAGTCCAAGTCAGAATCATAGAATCATAGAGTTGGAAGGGACCACCAGGGCCATCAAGTCCAACCCCCTGCACAATGCAGGAAATTCACAACTACCTCCCCCCTCCACACCCCTAGTGACCAGAAGATGGCCAAGATGCCCTCCCTCTCATCATCTGCCTAAGGTCACAGAATCAGCATTGCTGACAGATGGCCATCTAACCTCGTCTTAAAAACCTCCAGGGAAGGAGAGCTCACCACCTCCCGAGGAATCATGTTCCACTGAGGAACTGCTCTGTTAGAAAATTCTTCCTAATGTCTAGATGGAAACTCTTTTGATTTAATTTCAACCCATTGGTTCTGGTCCGACCTTCTTGAGCAACAGAAAACAACTCGGCACCCTCCTCTATATGACAGCCCTTCAAGTACTTGAACATGGTTATCATATCCCCTCTCAGTCTTCTCCTCTTCAGGCTAAACATACCCAGCTCCTTCAACCTTTCCTCATAGGACTTGGTCTCCAGACCCCTCACCATCTTTGTTGCCCTTCTCTGGACACATTCCAGCTTGTCTACATCTTTCTTAAATTGTGGTGCCCAAAACTGAACACAGTACTCTAGCTGAAGTCTAACCAGAGCGGAGTAAAGCGATACCATCACTTCGCCTGATCTGGACACTATACTTCTGTTGATGCAGCCCAAGACTGCATTTGCCTTTTTAGTTACAGCATCACACTGCTGACTCATGTTCAGTGTTTGGTCTACTAAGACCCCAAGATCCTCTTTACACACACTACTGCTCAAACAAGTCTCCCCCATCCTATAATTATGCATTTGGTTTTTCCTACCTAAATGCAGAACTTTACATTTGTCTTTGTTGAAGTGCATTTTATTAGTTCTAGCCCATTTCTCCAGCCTGTCAAGATCATCCTGCATCTTGGCTCTGTCTTCTACTGTATTTGCTACCCCTCCCAATTTAGTATCATCTGCAAATTTAATAAGCATCCCCTCTATTCCTTCATCCAAATCATTTATAAAGATGTTGAACAACACAGGGCCCAGCACAGATCCCTGAGGAACTCCACTAGTCACTTCTCTCCAAGTGGACGAGGAACCATTAACAAGCACTCTTTGGGTATGATCTGTCAACCAGTTGCAGATCCATCTAACAATAATAGGATCTCACCCACATTTTCCCAATTTGTCAACTAGAATACTATGTGGAACCTTATCAAAAGCCTTACTGAAATCTAGAGAAACTATGTCTACAGCATTCCTCTGATCCAGCAAGGTAGTAACTTTCTCAAAAAAGGAGATAAGATTAGTCTGACATGACTTATTCTTGAGAAACCCATGCTGGCTCTTAGTGATCAGATCCATCCTTTCTAAATGCTCAAGGACGGACTGTTTGATGATTTGTTCGAACACTTTTCCTGGTATAGAAGTCAAGCTGATGGGTGGGTAGTTACCTGGATCCTCCTTTTTCCCCTTCTTGAAGATGGGGACAACATTTGCCCGCCTCCAATCGTCTGGCACCTCACCTGTTTGCCAAGACTTTTCAAAAATAATGGACAGAGGTTCCGAAATTACATCTGCAAGTTCTTTGAGTACCCTTGGGTGCAATTCATCTGGCCCAGAGGATTTTGTTTCATTTAAAGAAAGCAGGTGTTTGTGCACTACCCCAATGTCAATTCTAGGCTGCAAATCCCTTCCCTCATCACGTGTTCTGTTTATGCCATGTTGAGCACCACTTCCCTCACGAGAAAAAACTGAGGAAAAGTAGGAATTGAGGAGTTCTGCCCTCTCTTCATCTCCTGTTACAATTTCACTTTCCGTTCCATGCAATGGGCTTATCTTGTCCTTGTTCTTACTCTTTTTTGAGTAAGAACCCTTTTTTGTTGTGTTTAGCATCTCTCGCTAGCCTAAGTTCATACTGAGCTTTGGCTTTCCTAACACTCTCCCTACAAGCACTAGTTATTTGCTTATATTCCTCTTTGGTTATAAGGCCCTCCTTCCACTTCCTAAATGAGTCTTTTTTATTTCTCAACTCTTTAAAAAGCTGTTTATGGAGCCACCCTGGCCTCTTTAGCTCCTCCCATTTTTCGTTCTCATAGGAATGGTTTTTGATTGCGAGAGATTTTTATCTGCAAAGTGCTGATGCAAGAGATTTTTATCTGCTAAGTGCTGAGCAAAGCGGTCACAGCGTACCACTGAGCACTCCACCTCCTCCTGCAGGCAAGATCCGAACAGGCTTCTGACAGAACAGCTCCATTGACCTATGCTGCCCAGAAGCAATGGTGGAGAAAAAGTGTTATTTCTCTGCCACCATCATTGCCATGGAGTAAAACTTTAAAATGAGCTTTTGCCCTCATCCTATCAGGATCAGCTCGAATCTTCCTCCACTATTGCTGTAGCCATTGCCATTTGCAGATCTCCCAGCATCTTATCTAGCTCAGCCATTAATTATACTTAGCTTTTATGTTTCATCATGACTGTGTCTTCTGTCCCTGCAGTTTTTTTTGGCCACAGTCAATTTTCTACATTAATATAATTTTTTTGATGAAAAGTGTGCATATTCTGTGTGTCTACCATTGCAAGTGACTGATAGTGTCATTTTCCTGTGTGTTAGCAACACAGGAACATGCCACCAATTAGCAACAAGCACATACAGCAAAATAGACCCAGGTGCAGTTTATAACATATGCCAGTGAGCACATGGTATACACACACAATTTTCTGAACAAAAGGGACAACTGTAAGAAATTGCCATATTTCAAGTGTCCCTAAATGCATCTTTTTTGGGGACACAAATGCTTCTTCTCTATGTGTGAATGAGACAATAACAGTGTTTGCAGGTATCAACTTTCTCAGCAATAGTAATTATAACCCCCAAAGCACAATGGCAAATAACTCTAAGGAGAGATTGTAGGCTTTGCAACGATTTTTGTTAGCATGGGGAACTGGCATATCGTATGTGTGGCTGGTGAACCTCTGGCACTGCAGTATAGCCCATGCCAACAAAAGCACTATGAGACAATGGATATTCGAATGCACTCGTAAGCAGAGCTTCCATAGGACATGGGCAGTCCAGTGCTAATGGGGGGTAGTTAGTTGACAGCTGGGGACGGCACAGCTGTGCCACCTCCTGAGAGGCTTCCTGATCTGAAAATAAAAATTAAAAATTGACTTTTGACAAAACCCTGTGAAACCTCCCCCATTGAGTTTCACGGGGCTACACCAGCTATTTTGCAAGTGTAACTCGACACCTGCAAAATGGCATGTTCCTTGGGTGAAAGGGCTTTGGGAATTCCCTGGAACATTCCACTGCATGCTGGTGTGGGCATTTGTGCCAGAAAAATGGTGTCTGGGAGGCAGTACTGGCGCTTGAGCATTGCACTGCCATGCTGCTCCCCGGAGTGGCCCCATGCCAGCATTTGTGCCATTTTGGATGGCGCAAATGGCATAGATGCCGGTGCAGTGTTCATGCCGGCTCCTATGCAGCTCCACTCCCCGCCCCTTCAGGACTGCATGGATATAGTACTTGGGGAGAGGTACCTGTTGTGCTTAGAGAGAATAATCTGCGATAGCAGACCCAGCAATGTTTGATGCTGTTGGAAACTGCTTCGTCGATGCTGTTGGGAAGCTGTTTTTCCTGCTTCCTCACAGCATCATGGTGTGTCCATGCTCCTCTTGGGAGGTTTCCTCCGCATTTCTCTGATCTTTCTCAAATCTGATTTGGTGCACAGTTTTGGGAAAGATTGCACAAAAATCCTGAATGGCAGACATGTAGGTTTGGAAAATTTGTATTTTCTGGCTTACTTGAAAGCCATTTCCCCTGACGTTCTACACATGGTTCTGCCCTTTAAAAAAAAGCAATTAAATATTGTTATATAAATATACTGTTATAGCAATATGTGTGATAGGTTCTCTGAATTCCTATCTTTCATTAAAAAAAAATCTCTAATCCTTTCTGTCGTGAGTCAGCCTGAACTCTCCTCGGAGGAGGACGGCGTGGCAGAACAGGGCTCTGCACCTGTGGAAGACTTACCAGAGCACCTGGACCTTAGCCCTGAGCCAGCGAAGATGGATCTTAGCCCTGAGCCAGCAAAGATGGATCTTAGCTCTGAGCCAGTGAAGACAGTGGCTGCAGAAGAAGGCTGTTCATATTGGCAGAGAGCAAAGGAACAGAGAAGCTCATCTCCTCCCGAATCACCCAGGCCAGTTGACCAGCAAAGATTAAAGGTTCAGCTCAAAATGCAGGGGAGGCATCAAAGTGCAAGATTAGCATCCCAGGGTTGTCTTTGCAAAGATTGACACCAGTGGGTGATGCAAGCCAGCTGGCCCCGGAAGAGAGCTCAGATGAAGGGCAATAAAGGTGGGGCTTTAAATTAGGTATTTTGTGGGAACAACCCGGTTGCGAACCACTAGCTTTGCTGCTCGTACCAACACCCTACTGGGAAGCTCTGTGTGTAATATTTCCCTGTTTAGGTGCCAGATTCCAGCTCCTGCACCTGCACTCCCACAGAATCTGGAAGGCCCTCGCCAAGACCTTGGAGATAAGGAACCCGGAGAGTGACCTTGTTCCTTTGTTTAGAGTGCTGACCTTGCATCTGCACTCATGCAGATGCAAGGTCAGCACTCTAGCGACAGACTCTGCTCCCCACCCAGTACCTCCGTTTCCGGGAGGGGTGTCAGAGGCCAAGCTCCACAGCCTGGTCCTTGCCTGTACGCAACACTTTCCGTTGCAGTGATGTGAAGGAATAGGTCTATCTGCAAAGAAGGGGGCTAGAGATTTAAATGAGAACTTAGAGAGTCTGTTATATGTTTTGTTGTAACATTATATTTATATAACAATATTCAATTGCTGATTTAAAAAAATGGAAAAAGCATTTGCCCTGGGGAGCAACTCTAGGAATCACCAGAAATTCTATGGTAAAACTCTGTGGTGGCATGACAATACTTTTGGGTTTACTCAGAAATGTCATCATGTTGTTGCATTGATAGCATCCCCCATTTCCTGCTGAGTGTCAGCCATCAGTTGACAACGTAAGTCCATAGTACATGTCAAAAAACCCAAGCTGGCATCTCTTTCTCTTCAGCTCTACTGAATCTTTGAAACGACACACACTGGGGACATGGCAAGGCCGAAAAAGCTGTGTTTGGCCTGTGGTCAGTTGGAGTTGGGGATATAATAATGGTGTGCGGCATGGAAAATAGATTTTTGTTGGTGGTTTCCTGGGTGGAGATAATGTGGCTCAGTAAGTGGGTTCCACTTCTAAATAATTCCATAGTACTGCAACATTCACACACCACACAGGAATGCCTCTGCCCGCAGGATTATATTCTATTATTAACGGGGTTTTAATCACTGACCACAACAGTTATGTTATGTTGTATATGTTGTGAACCACCCCGAGTCCTGTGTTGAGGAGAGGGTGTGGGTTATATATCGATTAAATAAATAATAAACAGGGGAAGTGTTGCTTGTTAAGTTGCATGTAAAGTGTGAATATTTTTCATTGTGTATATTTTTCATTCCTAGGACAGAGAGAGAATGTGCTGCATTTTAATAGAATGGAAGCCTTAACAGAAGTATGGAATTCATTTTAAGGGAGCCCATATAAGTTCATGGATTTACATCAGTTTTGAACATGATGTATTTCTGCCATCACATACCTAAAAATCTGTGCCGTTACCACATCTCACTGTATCCGCTGCACGTTGCCTACATAAACACTCCCACATAATGTTTGATGACTGTAACACTGCATGCTTAGTTGTTGTATTGAAGTGACCTACACACGTGCCAGCAGTTCTGGAAACGAACTACTTTATGGAGCAGTATGGTACCCTAGCCCTGTGCACAAGTTAAAATGAATGCAGTTACAATCTGCATACAGTTTACACTTGATGTTTTCTTCAGATGTATGTTGAGTAATTTTCATGCTATATTAGATGCATGAATAGCTGAAAATGTGATTAAACACCCACAGTTATCCAGGTCTTGGTCCCCATTTTTATTTGTAAAGGCTTTTTCTTACTAATAGAACGTAAGAACATAAGAAAGGCCCTGCTGGATCAGACCAAGGCCCATCAAGTCCAGCAGTCTGTTCACACAGTGGCCAACCAGGTGCCTCTAGGAAGCCCACAAACAAGACGACAGCAGCAGCACCATCCTGCCTGTGCTCCACCGCACCCAAAATAATAGGCATGCTCCTCTGATCCTGGAGAGAATAGGTATGCAGCATGACTAGTATCCATTCTAACTAAAAGCCATGAATACCCCTTTCCTCCATGAATATGTCCACTCCCCTCTTAAAGCCCTCCAAGCTGGCAGCCATCACCACATCCTGGGGCAGGGAGTTCCACAATTTAACTATGCACTGTGTGAAAAAATACTTCCTTTTATCTGTTTTGAATCTCTCACCCTCCAGCTTTAGCAGATGACCCCGTGTTCTAGTATTATGGGAGAAAAACCTCTCCCTGTCCACTCTCTCCAAACCATGCATAATTTTATAGACCTCTATCATGTCTCCCCTTAGCCGCCTTCTTTCCAAGCTAAATAGCCCTAAGCGTCCTAACCGCTCCCCATAGGACAGTTGCTCTAGCCCCCTAATCATTTGGTTGCTCTTTTCTGCACCTTCTCAAGCTCTGTAATATCCTTTTTTAGGTGTGGTGACCAGAACTGTACACAGTATTCCAAGTGTGGTCTCACCATAGATTTGTACAAGGGCAGTATGATACCAGCAGTTTTATTCTCTATTCCTCATCTAATTATGGCCAGCATGGAATTTGCCTTTTTTACAGCAGCCACACACTGGGTTGACATCTTCATTGAGCTATCCACTACCACCTCAAGATCCCTTTCTTGGTCTGTCGCTGCCAGCACAGATCCCATCAGTGTATATGTGAAGTTGGGATTTTTTGTCCCAATATGCATCACTTTACACTTACTCACATTGAATCTCATTTGCCATTTTAATGCCCATTCTTCCAGTATGCAGAGATCCTTCTGGAGCTCTTCACAGTCTGATTTTGTTTTAACCACCCTAAATAATTTGGTGTCATCTGCAAACTTGGCTACTTCACTGTTTAACCCCAACTCCAGGTCATTGATGAACAGGTTGAAAAGCACCGGTCCCAACACAGATCCCTGAGGCACCCCACTGCTCACACCCCGCCATTGTGAGAACTGACCATTGATTCCTACTCTCTGCTTCCTATTTTTCAGCCAGCTCTCAATCCATAAGAGGACTTGTCTTCTTATCCCGTGACTATGAAGTTTGCTTAGCAGTCTTTGGTGGGGGACTTTGTCAAAAGCTTTTTGGAAATCCAAATACATAATATCCACGGGCTCATTCCTGTCCACATGCTTATTGACGCTTTCAAAAAACTCTAATAGGTTAGTGAGACAGGACCTACCCTTACAGAAGCCATGTTGGGTTTTGCCCAGCAGACCTTGCCCTTCTATATGCTTGACAATTCTATCTTTAATAATGCTTTCCATCAATTTACCCAGAACAGACGTTACGCTAACTTGCCTGTAATTTCCTGGGTCCCCCCTGGAACCTTTTTTATAAATGGGTGTTACATTGGCCATTCTCCAGTCCTCTGGTACAGAGGTTGATCGAAGGGACATATTACATATCATCATCATCATCACCTTTATTAGGCATTTACAAATATTACAGATCTTTGTTAGAAGTTCAGCAATTTCTCATTTGAGTTCTTGAAGAACTCTAGGATGAATACCGTCAGGTCCCTGTGACTTGTTAGTTTGCAGTTTGTCTAGACGTTCTAGGACTTCCTGCCTTGTTACCACTATTTGCCTCAGTTCCTCATTTTCCCCTCTCCAAAATCTCTGTTCAACAGTGAAGACAGATGAGAAGAATTCATTCAGTTTTTCAGCAATCGCTTTATCCTCCCTTAGAGTTCCTTTACTCCCATTGTCATCCAGTGGTCCAACCGCTTCCCTAGCTGGTTTCCTACTCCTAATACGCTTAAAGAATTTCTTATTGTTTGTTTTGATGTGTTTAGCAATATGCCCCTCAAAATCTTTTTTTGCATCTCTAATTATCTGCTTGCATTTCCTTTGTGCAATAGATGTATGCATGTATCTGTAGGGCATTCAGGGTGACATGTGAGCAGGGCTGAAGTTTTTCATTGATCAGAGAGTATGACCATAGTCCCCCTTATGCCTGCATTCCTTATTCTCCACATCTTTAGCATGCATGGTAAGGATATCTCTGGATCAGTACTGTGATATTCACAAGGGTATAAAGAGTGGATTAAAAAGGCAGTATCTAATGTTAATCGTTAATGTCTAATAAGTACATTTTAACATTTTCATTTCTTTCTGAACATTCATAGAAACTCTGAGTGATATTACTACATTGACTGGGGGGAAATTAAAAAGTGAGGCACACACATACACACACAGAATAGTCAAACTGTTTAAAATGTTTGTATCGTTCAACATCGTATGCAAAGCTTCCTAGCTACAAACCTCCCCCAAACCATTTTACTTCCATGTCGAGATACGTTGAATTTACATTCAGTACACAGATGGTAACCTGACAGGCATTTTGTGGAAACGGCAAACATTTCAAATATTCATCCCCCGGTACTTTCAGATTCAGTGAGAACATTTCTTCCCACTCGACAATTTCATTTTACAATACACACCTGCATGAGAAAAGAGAACACACACACACACACACACACACTGAGCAGAACAGACGCCAGTCATTGCTCTGGGTGTAGCCGAGTAGAGAAGGGTGTCTGCTTCTGATCAACTAGCAGACTTAAGCAATGGCAGGAGCTTATCCTGAGCAGCACAAAAGCCTGGCAAGCAAACTGGAAAACATGCAAACTCACCAAGCTGTGTGAAGGAGGGAGGCTGCAGCCTGGGCGCTGCGAGTCAGGCTCACACTCTGAGCCCGGTTGGGAGTCAACCTGAGGTCTGGGTGTTGGGAGTCAACCTCACACCTCTTGTTTGTTGGGAAGGAGCCGGTCAACTGGGCACGAGGAGCCAGCCTCATGCTATAAGTGTCCGGGGGAGGGAGCCTTGAAGCAACTGGTGAGGTGGCTTGCCACAGAGGCAGGTGACCCAGAGACACAGACTTCCAGGTGTAGAAAGGATGCCCAGCCACCAAAACAAGCTGGGAAGTGTGTCATGAGAGGTTGCCATACTTGCACCACCAAACAGTTCTGCACATTTTCTTGCTTCATCACTCATAGTACCAGCACTGAAATATTTATTCTGGCTTTTATGAAAGATATATTTCACACGGCCAGGATTGAATCAAAGGAGTTCACCCCCTCCTTTTATTCAGCCCACTAACATAAATTTACTGGACACATGGAATCTACTGTTCTTCTCTAAAGTAAGCAGAGATGTGTTATAGCGTAAACCTTGCACACATTGGACCCTGTTAGGTTTGGGCGAATCCCCAGTCATTCGGTCACAGCTACCCATCTGTAAAAAACCTGCTTTAAAGATCTACTTCAGAGCATTATTTGTAGGAGTGAATTAAAGAAGGATAAATTAACATTGTACTTTAAGTTTTAATGTGCTACCTTGGGCTCCATGCCCCCAAGCGCACTGTTATTCCTAGTAACACACCCACACTGAAGCAGGGTGTGCCGTCCCTTCTCTAAACCCTCTGAAAATGTCTCCACCTCTTCCCTGTCTCTCTTGTTCTCCTGATCTTTTCATAACGTCTGCACCCATCTTTGAAGGGGCAGATGGCAAAGCTTTGTTTTATAATGAAAAGCCGCTTGGACAGAGGCCATTTCAAGCAGAAGGTAAGGTAAACAAGGCTAGGTTGGACTTTCACAAGGGGAAAAATAGCTGGGGATTTGTGGGTGGGAAAGGGTCTGGTGGGGGGAAAGCCAGGCAGCCCTCTCCCCCACTCACAAACCTTTGCATTAAAATGGCTCAGAAGGCAGCTTTTCGTTTTACAAACAGGCAGGCTGGTCTTTGTTACATTATTTGCATGTAACCTATAGTCATTTCACCTTACACCCCTCTCCTTTTATGCCTGCCACTTTCTCACATTGTCTTGGATTTGCACTCGTAGCTATTGAGTAACAAGGAAAGAAGTGAAACCTGTTTAGGTGAAATGTGCTTTTGAAACCCCATAAGGGAAAAACAGCTGAAAGAAGTTGCTGCGGAAAAATGGTGGGCAAGTAAGGGGTCAAGAAGCGCCTCTCCCCACCCACCACGTCTCTTCTTCAAGAGGCAACCTTCTCTGCCCTGTTTGTGGGCTCTCTAGTGCAACCCGTTGACTGTTGTATGAAACAGGATGCTGAACTAGGCGGGCCTCTGGTCTGATCCAGCTGGGCTTTTCTTATGTTCTTACTGCCACTTCTCACATTACAAAGTACAAAAGTTGGGTCTTAGGACCCCACCCTGTATAGTAGTTAAGCATGAGTTGTGGGTTCTCCTCAATTCCCGTACCTAATTCAGAAAAAAAAAAAAACATGGCCCACATGGAGAAAACCATGCATGGCCAAGGGATACAAATGAGTTTCCCCCAATGTGCCAAAAGCACACCCCTGGACAGGAAAATGGCCATGGGAAAAGGCTGAAGTCCCTTCCCCACACATGCTATGATTCTGATTTGAATCAGGCAACCCCTGCACAGCAATTGAGGAGAACCTACAATTCCCACTGGACTGTTATGGCGAGGACTCCAGATCCAACCTGTGCGCTCTGTAATGTGTAAATTGACGTTATATATGATGGATTTAGCTATTCTTGGAAACACTTTTAACTAAGTAGGGATTAAACAAACACATTTTCATGTAACTTGTAGTTTGGCCATCAAATTAGTAATTTTCTAGTCTCCTTAAAAATTACATTTTTAAACGTAGTTTAACAGAAAACAAACTTTCCACCTCTTTCTATTATGTATGCTGGTAGACTGTGACTTTTACAGAAGAGAGAGAACCATGTCGAAGAACATCTTCTTTATTCACGCCAGCACATGCAGACAGAACTACTCACTTCCTTTCATTACCAGAAAAAATGTTTGCCATCCGTGTGTGAGATGTGTCAACTTCCACTGGATAATCAAGGGGATTATTTATTTGACTGGAAGTCTGCATTGTTAGAAAATGGCAGGTTGGTGATTCATGGCACGGCAAATGCAGATTTCACGAGTGTTGAAACCATACTGTGTATAACTATACCTATATTAGCTCATACTTGAGACTGGGTAAGCTCCAATATAGCTTGAGGCATGATGAGAAAAACTGAAAACAGAGAGAACCAGTTTTCCCGAACTGGGCATGCAAAGACAAAACCTGTGCATTACGTTCTGATGTTTATTTGTACATGTGACAGTATATTTACTAACGTGGCTGCAAGTGGCAGGTGACTCATTATGTTTGGGATGGAAGGTAGAGCCTAATTTGCAGATGGGCAGAAATATCCCAGTGCGGTTTGCTGCTGGAAAAGCCTTTCATACAAATGCTCATCATGTGGGGCTTTTCTGCATGCTGCACTTACTCCTGAGTTTCTTGGCAGTCGATCCACAAACAATGGAATCAGTCTGGGCGCAGTTCTTCTGCATGTCTGCCCTCCCTGTGCATTTTTACAGTTGTGGAATCAGTTAATTTTCTTCCGCATGTGCCTTTAATAATGAGGATTTTCAAGGGATGATGCTCTTGTCATCAGTGGCGTCACACCACCACGACTTTTTTTTTTTTAAAGGCACTAAAATATCTCTGGAGCATTGTAACAATAGGCTTAGCAGGTCCTCTGGATCCCCAGCTTTCTTTTCTTTTCTTTTAAAAGTAAGTATCTCCTTCCTTCACAGGGGTATACCTTTTCTCATATATCTGTGAGGGAAAACATAAAGGCATATCTCTGTGAAGGAAAGAGCTAGAGTCCCTTTTTAAAGAAAATGAAAGCTGGGAATTTGGAGAACCTGCTAAGCCTATTGTTACAATGTTCCAGCAATATACTGGTATTTTAGTGCCAGTTAAAAAAGTTTCAGGTAGCCGGCTCAAGGTTGACTCAGCCCTCCATCCTTCCGAGGTCGGTAAAATGAGTACCCTGCTTGCTGGGGGTACAGGGAAGATGACTGGGGAAGGCACTGGAAAACCACCCAGCAAACAAAGTCTGCCTAGTAAACGGGATGTGATGTCACCCCAGGAATGACCCGGTGCTTGCACAGGGGACCTTTACCTTTTTACCTTTTAAAAAGAAAATCACTCATCTTCAGGATTGGGAGGGAGAGGGAATGGTCTGGCCATGACCAATCATGCTGATTCTATGACAGGCAAATCAAGAGAGGGAGGGCAGGAAGCTTTGTATCAGTGTTTGGCTCTCGTGGCCCTTTCTTGCATGCCCAGGATAGTTCCAATTGCCAATTTCAGGTCAGGAAGCAATTTTCCTATAGGCCAGATTAGCAAGGGATCCTGGAGGGGTTTTTTGCTATCTTCTGGGCATGGAGTAGGGGTCACTGGGGTTGTGGGGGGGGGGAGTTGTGAATTTCCTGCATTGTGCAGGGGGTTGGACTAGATGACCCTGGTGGTCCCTTCCAGCTCTATGATTCTATGAGTCTATGAAAAGCAGACTCAAAATTGGCTTCAAAAAAAAAACATTTGGGTCACAAAGGTAGTCACAAAAGAATCGGGAAAAATGGGGAGGGAGAAATGAAATGAAAACTAAAGGCACAAAAATATACGTGGAAATCCGTGGATAAGCCACACTATGGAGCCAGAAACGACGGAAAAACTCATGCAGAAAAGCCCATGATTTCCAAACATGGGGGACAAGTCTATGCAAGTCTACTTATAGAAGTAAGCCCCATGTTATTCATACTCCCACGAAAGTGTCCTTAGGATTGCACAGACAATCCTTCAGATGGTTACTGTATATGAAAATGTGTTGACAAATGGCTCCAAGATACGTGTGACTTGCTCTCCAACAATCCCATGATCTGCAAAGCTCCTGTAATTGAGAATGCTTTCCCTGAGGGCACATCTAGGTCAGGCAGTGGAGGGAGACCCACAATCTCTAGTCATGATGGGGCAGGGGGAGTCATGCTATAGCCCCCTCTCCCCTGTAACAGATAAACATGGCAGCACTCCAGCAGTGGACTGAGGCATAGTTGTTGCTTGCTTGTGTTATTTGAAAGGCAGGCACCGGCAGGGATGGAGGACAGAGGCAGAAAAAAACCATGTGACATCCCCCCCCGTGACTGTCATAGCAGCTCCTGCAAGGGACAGAGGAAAAGTTGCTGCTAGCGTTCTCTGCTTCTGCAGATGGGTTCTGTGTGGAGACAAGTGCTTCCCCACCGCCACTCCATGAGGTCAAACAAGAAGAGACGCAAGACATCCAGAAACGAAGAATTATCCAAGTGATTTCTGTATGTGCACAACAAACCAGTGATGTGAATAAAATTTCTAGGACCCCCGTAAATTTCCTATAAACGGATCAAAGTAGTTATTTCCAGCATGGTGCCTGTGGGTGCCGTGATGCCCACCAGTAGGTTTTCTAGTGGCTATTTGCTTTTTTGACAAAGTTTCTGCCCCTGCCCCCCAACGAAAGAGCCAATCCTGGCTTCCTTCTGGTGCTGGAGATGCTTCAGAAAAACCCAGGAGGAATAACGTTTGTGTCTTCAGGGAGCACTCATTCAAAAAGAGGTGCTTCCCTCCCAGGAGGACTTGGGACCTCTCAACGTGGGGTGATTGGCCCCAGCCCAGCCCTCATGGCAGCCATTGTGTGGTGGGGCCATTCCCACAGTTTCAAAATCCCCAAAGTGCCCAGAGCCTCAGCAAGATTGGGCACTCCTGTTGAAATAGGGTGAGTTTTGTAAATGAGTTTTGTAGACTCCCTCCCCACCTGCCATTTCAACATCTAGGGAAAGGACAAAAACCTAACATACGTGCCAATGTTGTCACAGTGCAAGGAAGAATTTTAATTGCTTCTAGAACAGGGATGCTTTCTTTTATGTACCTGAACTTTAGCAGGGAGGATCACTTGCATGAGGAATATCCTCCCAATTTGGTGGGGAGGAAGAAAGTTACCCTGAAAAATGTGTCCCATTGAAACCAACGAAAACTGCTATTGGCTTGCTTCAGTAGGGTTGGCTCTAGCGGGGGCATGGTCAAAAATGAAACCCTGCTATGGAAGCTACAGAAAGTGGGACAGGAACAGGTGAGAATGGAGTATTTATTTATTTATTCAGTTTCTTACTCACCCTCTCCAGCAAAACCTGTACACACCCATGACCGCCCCCTCCCCACATTCAAAGAATTGAGGGGAGGGGCGCATTTTGTCTGCGGGCGCGAAAGGAGAGCCAGTCCTCTTGCATCTTTGCCTGACGTGGGGAAGAGGGCGGGCCTGGGGGAAAGGGCTTAAGAGCGCCGGGGTGGAAATTTCCTCCCTCTTTTGGAAGCGGACGGAGCAGACAGGCAGTCGGAGGAACAGAGGAACTCACACCCGGACACGTGGCTAAGTATCCGAGCGAGGGAGAAAGGCGGGGGGGGGGCATCCGCGTAGTACAGTCCTCCCAAGGGGGTGGCAAGCATCTGCTTGTGCACGGAGGGTATCAGCAGCTCCCGCTGTCCGCACGCTGCTTCGCTCCTTTTGTTTCCTCTGCTTTTAAGGGTCATATCGTTTGTCCTGTTTAGGAAGCCGGGTTGCGGACGGGCTGCCCGGCAACAGGGTCCTACTGCCCCCATTGTTAAGGGGCTGGTGGCTTAGCTTTTGTTTCTCACTCACGCACGTTTTAGAACAGAAACTTTTGTCGGCTGCAGCATCTGCCTCCTGCTTCGCGCACGTTTTTGAATCGGAAGCCCCTGCATTCCTTCTCTGACCCCTCAACCTCTGGCCTTACCAGCCATGGGATCAAGGAAAGGCACACAGCCCTCACAGGCCATAAGGTCTAAAAGGGCACGTAAGCCTACACTGAAAGTGCTGGAGGGGCAGGCTGCTGGCCACGTGGCCCGGCACATCCAAGCCAGAAGCACGACCGCCCGGAAAGGGAAGCGGGGCGGTGCTTTTCAAGGAGTGAGTGGGGTGCAAGGAATCGTGGGGCAAGGGAGGCCGCCTGCTCGGGGTGGGGCCTCACCACAGGGGGCTCATGATTTAGAATCCATTTACCAGATTGTGTCCGTGATTGCAGGACGTATGGATGACATTGCAGGGCGTATGGATACGCTGGAGCAGGGGAATGCCAGTGAACCCAGGGAGGGCAGTGAGTCTGCCCCTGCACCAACAGGGGAGAGCTGCTCTCCACCCAGGCTCCCGGAATCAGGTGAGTCCCCAGTGCACACACAGTCACGGGCCACAACATCTACTGGGGAGTCTTTAGTTAATGAGCAGGCAATGGACTTGCCACCCCCTTACCAGTCAAATGAAGCACTGCCTGCCTTGGGGCCCACACAGTTCTCTGGGCGGGGGCGGCAGCCTTCTCGCCAGCCTGCTGCCACTGCCCAGGATCCAATGTCTGTGGTCAATCAGGTTTGGCAAGGACAGCAGGCCACTTGCCCCCGGGGGACGCTGGACGGGGGAGCCACAGGGCCCGCTACAGTGGCTGGGCAGCCTACTGCTGCAGCTACGCTTGGCCAGGGCCCTCAACCTCAGTTGATGGCACATGGGGAGATGGGGCTTCCTTTGGGATCCCACCTTCCCCAGGCCCTCACAGACAAAATACTTAGAGGGGAATATGTGGATATGTTTTCACTCCTGAATGGGGATGAGGAGCCAAAAGGGAGAGACAAGGAAGGGCATAGAGATGACGATAAGTGGCGGCGGAGGAAAGTGGACCGCACTTGGCCCAACTGGCTGGTAGGTTACCTTATCTACCAGGGGGTGATTGTGCGTGAACAGCCATCCAGGGCCTTGGCCTTGGTCAAGTATCTGGACATCATTAATCGTGCTTATAGCGAGTTCACGGGCCAGGCTTGGCTCCAGTACGATGAGAATTTCAGACTGCGAGCGGCTCGTAATCCGGCACTTGCTTGGGATGTCCCGCAGGGTGAATTGTGGATGCAGTGCATGATGCCTGCAAGGGCTGTGCAGGGTGAGAGGTCCCACAGCGGACACCTCATCGATCGCGCTCCAAGCTCTAGGCCCCCTGGGGGCCAGGCGGTTCAACCCCGCTTGCTCTGCTGGGATTTCAGTTCCACCGGCCGCTGTGATCATCGCCCCTGCAGATACAGACATGAATGCCCCATCTGTAGGGAACCCCACCCCGTCACTTCCTGCCCCAAGGGCCGACCCAATAGGCGGGGTCGAGGGGACCGGGACTGGGGTCAGAAAGGAGGTGGGGGAACTGCCACAGGTGCTGCTCCAAAAGGCGCCCAGTCCAATTAAAGTTCTCGAACTCCGGCGCCTTTTAGCTGCCTACCCGAGGGACTTAGACGCACGGTATTTGCTGGATGGTTTTACATATGGTTTTCGGATCCCAGCGGTGGGCCCTAGGGCTCATAGCATGGCCAGGAACCTGAAGTCATTAACTGGGATGGAGGGTATAGTTAAAACGAAAATTGATAAGGAAGTCAAGGAAGGCAGAGTAGCAGGCCCGTTCAGTGACTTGCCCCTAAAAAACCTGCGTATGTCACCACTGGGTATAGTCCCAAAGAAGGCTCCTGGGGAGTTTAGGCTGATACATCATCTATCATTCCCAAAGGGCGGATCGGTGAATGATGCCATTCCCCAGGAGCTTTGTTCGGTCAAATATTCATCCTTTGATAATGCAGTGCGTTTGATACGCAATTTTGGAGAGGGTGCACTGTTGGGGAAGTGCGACATTAAGTCTGCATTCCGCCTCCTCCCCGTCCATCCACTTGACTTCGATCTCCTAGGTTTCTCATTTCAAGGCAAATTCTATTTTGACAAGGCATTGCCTATGGGCTGTTCCATATCATGCGCAGCATTTGAGAAATTCAGCTCCATGCTGGAGTGGGCAGTTAGGGTGCTTTCTGGTCTATCAGGTGTAACACATTATCTAGATGACTTCCTTTTTGCCGGCCCCCCCGATTCGCAGAAGTGTTTGGAGCTCATGCAGCGATTTCATACATTGTGCCAGGGGCTGGGAGTGCCCCTGGCCCACGAAAAGACTGAGGGCCCATCCACCAAACTGACCTATCTAGGTATCGAACTGGATACCGTGGGCCAGCTTTCGAGGCTGCCAGTCCAAAAGCTTGCTGAGCTACGGGGCCTCGTGCTTAAGGCTAAGCGGGCAAGGAAAGTCACGCTGCATGAGCTCCAATCCTTGGTGGGACATTTGAATTTTGCATGCAGGGTAGTCACGCCGGGGCGTGCCTTTTTGCGTCACCTCTGCCGGGCCATGGCCGGCGTGCGGGCCGCCCACCATAGGATACGGGTCACTTCTGCCATGCGGCAGGACCTTTGCATGTGGGCCCATTTTCTGGAAAGTTACAATGGGGTATCTTTCTGGAGGGAAGACCTTTTGCTCGAGGCAGAACTTCAGGTGCACTCTGATGCAGCGGGGGCCCATGGGTTTGGCGTTTACTTCCGGGGCAGGTGGTGTGCCGAGCGGTGGCCAGCAGAATGGAAGGCCAGTGACATAATACGGGACCTCACTTTCCTAGAATTTTTCCCAATGGTTGTGGCAGTTCACATCTGGCCGGAGGCTCTAGCCAATCATTCAGTGCATTTCTGGTGTGACAGTCAGGCTGTGGTCCACATCGTTAACACACTGTCCTCCCGCTCCCCTAGAGTCATGTCTTTGGTGCGGGCTTTTGTACTACAGTGCCTCAAATATAACATCCTCTTTTCAGCTCGCCATGTTCCTGGAATAACAAATAATTGCGCTGATGCACTATCCCGTTTTCAGATAGAGCGCTTCAGGAGCCTGGCCCCTCTAGCCCAGGAATCACCAGAGGAGATGCCCGTGGCACTGTGGAGTCTTGGAGCGGTGAGGCCTGGCGTGCCATAAACAACTCTTTGGCTCCGCGTACTCGGAATGGCTATGCCAGGAGTTTCCGGGCTTTTGAGGAGTTTAGGGGGAAGGAGCAGCTACAGCTGGCTTGGCCTATACCGGTGGACCACCTCATGCAGTACTGCGTCCAGCTGCACGACACAGGGTACACGGTTTCCACTATATCTGGCCGCCTGTCAGCTTTGGCATTCTACGCAAAGGCAGCCGGGAAGGCAGACACGACAGGCGACTTTAGGGTGCGGAGGATGCTAGAGGGGTGGGCCAGAGAAAAGCCAAGGAAGCCAGATGCCAGGGCCCCTGTGTCCCCTGAGTTGCTAGCAGGCCTGTCGCTGGGCCTAGAAGCGCACTGCGCCTCAGCTTTCGAGGTCAAACTGTATCGTGCAACTGCCCTCCTGGCCTTCTTTGGGGCCCTGCGGATTAGTGAAATGTTAGTGCGGTCCAAGTGGGATCGATCAGGCAGGGCACTGCATATGCGGGATGTTTCCGTAACGGCCACGGGTTTGGCGGTCACGCTCCGAGCATCTAAGACTGATCAGAAGGGTAAGGGAGTGGTATTTCAATTGTACCCCTGTGCATCAGTGGCCATTTGCCCCGTGCAAGCCGTGCAGAGCTATGTTGCAACACGGGGACAGGGATCTGGGCCTTTTTTCCAGCATGCCGATGGCAAGCCACTTACTAGGTACCAGTTCTGGGCGGTGGTGAAGAGAGTTTTAGCCAGCCTGGGAGCCCCCCCTCACCTTTTTGGTACTCACTCATTTCGCATTGGGGCTGCCTCCACAGCGGCCACTCTGGGACATGGGGATGAAATGGTTAAGGCAGTTGGCAGGTGGCGATCAGCAGCCTTCAGGTCTTATGTCAGGCCTTTGGTCGCGGTGGCACAGCTACAAGGAGTGGGTCCGGGGCAGGGATCCTCTTTGCCGGCACACTGACATTTTGTCTTTACAGGCTGCCAGCGCAGGAGGAGGCGGGTGCTCATCTGTGGCCACAGCATTATCTTTTGGGCTAGCCGCAGGGCAGCCACAGGGGGTTTCGGCACGCAGCTGGGTTTAAGCGAAACGATGCTGATTGCATGGCTGGGCAGAAGGGGCATGCAGTGGGAACAGTTACTGCCAACCCTCCACGATCACCTGAAGGCGTCTCACCCACCTCAAGTAATCGTCATCCACTTGGGCGAGAATGACATGGGAAAGCGGCCTGGAAAGTCTATTGTTTTGCAAGCCCTGGCGGATTTTGAGCACCTGAGGGCCCTGGTGCCCGGCGTACGGTTGGTTTGGTCAGACATGCTCCAGAGACGGGGCTGGAAGGGCGCATTGGCCCCAGGGCACCTGGAAAGGGCTCGGGCAAAGGTGAATGGTGAAATACGGCGTGCAGTAGTCTCGGGGGATGGCTTGCATATTGCGCATCCGGAAATCAAGCATTGCTTTCCACACCTATACAGACCTGATGGGGTCCATCTTTCAGATGCAGGCTATGACATCTTCTTGAGGGATCTGCAGCGGGGCCTCCTGGCAGCCTAGAGGGCAAGTGGGGGCTGGGGGCGGACCAAGCATTGGGCTGATCCGCCCCCGTGGCGGGAGCAGTGCGGGAGAAAGGTGGCTTCATGGTTCATTTTACAACTCCGGTGAGCACCCTGAGGCATCACTTGGGAAGATGAAGGAGTAACCCTCAAACCAGGACTGGGGCCTCGGTGCCTGGCAGGGAACTGGGACAGGAACTCCTTGAGGGGTGCCGCTATCCTTTACCTATAGACCTCGCGGCTAGGGTGGATTGGACTAAAAAGGCTTGGCAAGGAAGCACTAAAAAGGCTTGGCAAGGAAGAGCGGGAGCCGTACCACATGTGACGGCTCGGAGCTCAGAGCCAGGGTGGGTCTCGCCCTTAGAGCGGGGATGCAAAAGCAAGAGGAGGCCTGACTCTTCAGCATCCCCACAATGGCCCGCACTGCAGTCAGTTATTGGGGATATTTTGGTTTTGTGCGCTGCAGATCCCTATTGAATGATTAAATAAAGTTGGCCCTTTTATTATCCCAGCTCTGGTGTCGGCTCACATTATTTACGCATCCGCGGACAAGACCGCCCCCTCCCCACATTCAAAGAATTGAGGGGAGGGGCGCATTTTGTCTGCGGGCGCGAAAGGAGAGCCAGTCCTCTTGCATCTTTGCCTGACGTGGGGAAGAGGGCGGGCCTGGGGGAAAGGGCTTAAGAGCGCCGGGGTGGAAATTTCCTCCCTCTTTTGGAAGCGGACGGAGCAGACATCCCACCCTCCCTCTCCGTGTTTCAGAGTAGGCGTAAGCTGGTCGCCCGTCTGGGGGCCGGGTAGGAATTTTTTACCCCCCAGGCACCATTGGCAACTAGCCGAAGGGGTTTTTTCGCCTACCCTGCTCTGAAAGTGGTAGGTAGCATGCGGGAGCAGTGCGGGAGAAAGGTGGCTTCATGGTTCATTTTACAACTCCGGTGAGCACCCTGAGGCATCACTTGGGAAGATGAAGGAGTAACCCTCAAACCAGGACTGGGGCCTCGGTGCCTGGCAGGGAACTGGGACAGGAACTCCTTGAGGGGTGCCGCTATCCTTTACCTATAGACCTCGCGGCTAGGGTGGATTGGACGCGGCACACCTCCCTCGAGCACTAAAAAGGCTTGGCAAGGAAGAGCGGGAGCCGTACCACATGTGACGGCTCGGAGCTCAGAGCCAGGGTGGGTCTCGCCCTTAGAGCGGGGATGCAAAAGCAAGAGGAGGCCTGACTCTTCAGCATCCCCACAATGGCCCGCACTGCAGTCAGTTATTGGGGATATTTTGGTTTTGTGCGCTGCAGATCCCTATTGAATGATTAAATAAAGTTGGCCCTTTTATTATCCCAGCTCTGGTGTCGGCTCACATTATTTACGCATCCGCGGACAATCTCTCTCTGCTCAGTGCTGCATCTGCCCCCACTCCACTCTTGCCTGTTTACTCCATTGCACATGGACAAAACCCATGCTTCTCCTCACTTTCTCTTTTTCCTTTCCTTTATCCTTTATCCCTTAGAAGCTCCTTGATCCATTGATCTTGAGCAGCGTAAATCTAATGTTTGAGGGATAGAAGGACTGAAATAAATCTTGCTGCTGACAATGTAGCCTTGGGATCCCTGTCACTTAATAAAAAAGGCACTATGTCAGACGCAGAGGCATTAGATTTATACGGTATATTAATATTCCAATATTAAGTAAGAGACTATTTACAGTGCCAAAGGAACAGAGGTCCAGTTTGGAGAAGTGGTTACACGCTCCTATGCATTTCTTTCTGAACACTGACAATTTGTTAACACAGACAGCTTGCCCAAGTGCATCATTGTGCAATTTTCTGTGACAGAGGCTGATTTCTAATTGTTCCTGGCTGGCCAACACCAGCTCTTGCCATTGAGGTTGCATCAAGAGAATTCTGTAGATGCATTCCCAGAATTGTTCGGGGTGATTTGGATTCTGAATCACAAACACAGGCCCCAGATGCTCCAAAACAATAAGCACAAACTTAACTGCAATAGAACTTGGAGCAGAACCCCCAAAAGTCTGTCCAAAGATTCTCTTGGCTGTTTAGGGCTCTTCCAAATGAAGGAATTCTTTTTTGGTGCTGAGCAGAAGTATACCGGACACTGCAAGCCATCTCTTTGTATAAAGTGGCACAGAATGTCAACTACAGCTGACAGAATGAGCACCTGCTACAAGGAAGTTCCTGGTTCAAATCTTATTACAGTCACGAACTCACTGACAGGCCTTATGCAATCCATACACAGATATTAATACTGTCCTACTTTATAGAGGTATAGCAATACTATACTATAATCTCCTTTGAGGAAATTTAGGGCCCTATATACATGCAAATACTATTATTACCGGTATATGAAAACTATGCTCACACCTATGCAGAGATACCATTTAGTCAAGACCAAAGAATAGCAAAATCAGCATGGATAAAACAGATGGATGATATGATGTGGTAATTACTATGTACAGATGTAAGAGCCATCAAATTGCTAACTGACTTGGCAACCTCAGCAAGGGGCTTTCAAGGCAAGCAAGAAGTAGAGGCAGTTTGCCGTTGCCTTCATCTGCAGAGTCTTCCTTGGTTGTCTCCCATCCAAGTACTGACCCGGTTTAGCTTCCAAGATTTGAGGATATTGAGCTATACCATGCTGCCTTCCCTCACTAAAGACTAACCAGCATGGTGTAGTGGTTAAGAGTGGTGGTTTGAAGCAGTGGAGTCTGATCTGGAGAACTGGGTTTGATTCCCCACTCCTCCATATGAGCGGCGGAGGCTAATCTGGTGAACTGGATTTGCTTCCCCACTCCTACACACGAAGCCAGCTGGGTGACCTTGGGCTAGTCACAGCGTTCTCAGCCTCACCTACCTCACAGGGTGTCTGTTGTGGGGAGGGGAGGGGAAGGTGATTGTAAGCCGGTTTGATTCTTCCTTAAGTGGTGGAGAAAGTCGGCATATAAAAACCAACTCTTCTTCTAACAACTACTCTAATACCATTAATTAGTTGCCAGGTCTTTCTTGCCCCATGTTTTCCTCACAGACCTAGCTAGCTGTAGAAGAAGCTGCCAACTAGAGAAGCCCTAAGGGCCCAAATGCCTGGTAGGTTAGAGGTTCATAAATTTTAAAAGTTCTGCAACCCTGTGAATAATTTTTTAAAAACCCTAACTTCTACTCCACAATTATATGCTATTCTGCTCTTCTTTACTTCTTGGGGAATTGTTTATTGTCCCCCACCCACATGATAAGGGGTGTAGGCACAACATAATCCAATGGGTGGATTATGTGGGTGCACAGCCAGAGCAGCAGCAGTGTGGTGGCAATTATACAACTAAAAGTGGCACGTCTGCAAACTGGATCTTGTCCATGCCAAGCACCCCATAATGCCCAGCAGCAGCAATGGGCAAAGTATGATGACATCCCATTTCTATATAACTTTATAATATTTAGTGTTGACATTAAGATAGCTTTATTTAGAAATATGAAGCATTTCGTTGATTTCAGGAAAGACAGGGAAAATTAAAAATAAACAGGAGTATTGTGGCACCTTTATGGCTAACAAATCTTTTTTTCAGCATAAGTGTTTGTTGCCTAGAGCCTACTTCATCTGGCAAAGTGGGCTGTCCATGAACATTTATGCTGGAATAAAATCTTGTTAGTCTTTAAGGAGCTACAAGATTCCTGTTTCTTTTTGCTGAAACAAACTACCATGGTTACCCCCTGGAATTATTGTCATAGACTGAACAGCAGCTAGGGTTGCCAGCCTCCTGGTACTAGCTGGAGATCTCCTGCTATTACAACTGATCTCCAGCCGACAGAGATCAGTTCACCTGGAGAAAATGGTCTCTTTGGCAATTGGACTCTACGGCATTGAAGTCCCTCCCCAAACCCTGCCTTCCTCAGGCTCCACCCCAAAAACCTCCCACCGGTGGCAAAGAGGGACCTGGCAACCCTAATGGTAGCTAATATGTTAGCTACAAGTGGGGACCTACAAGAAACTTGCAGGGAGGGGGCATTCCCCTGCCTTTGCTTCCTTCCCTCTCCCCCCCTACTGTGTCAAAGTTCCCTCCTCTCTTTTTCTGCCCCTACCACTTATCTGTCAATTTTCCCTCTCCCTTCTCCCCTCACCAGTTCTATATCAGTCTTCCCCCTCTTTCTCCCAAACCCCCTTCTCTAGCAATCTCCTCTTACCCCCCCCCTTTCCCCCTCACCACTTTTATGTCAATCTCCTCTCATACTAGGGTTGCCAAGTGCCAGGTGGTGGCGGGCAAACCCCCACCAATCCACCTGGCTGCCCGTCGACCAGCTGAGGGTCGGCGGGCAATGTGTACCCACGCGCCTGCCTGCAGCGGTACGTCTGCATCACAAGAGGCCTTTTCCTGCATCACTGTGTCACCTTTTCCTGCATTGCTGCATCGCCTTTTCCTGCATCGCAAGACGCCTTTTCCACTCAGACTCCCAGTTTGAGTGGTAAAGGCCTCTTGATGCAGCACTTCCAGTTGTAAACCAGAAGTGACGTAATCGCGTTGGCACGGCCACGCACACGCGATCTACCCTCACCTCCACCCTAAAAACCTCCCACTGAAGGACAGGAGGGACCTGGTAAGCCTATATCATACCCCAGCCCTTCTCAGACATACCCCCCCTTCTCTTTCCCCCCTTCTCAATCTGCCCTCTCTTTCTCTCCCATTTATTTCTCTCCACCAGGACAATTTCCCCCTTTTTTCTCTCCCCCTCTCTTCATTTTTCCTTTCAGCCTGGTGGTGGTACTTGGGAGCTGCCTCTGGGCCCAGAGTGGCTCCCAGCATCTACTGCCACTGAGTCTGGAGCGGCTGCCTGGAGCCAGGCCTGGAGCGGCTCCAGGTGTCTGCTGCCAACAGCTCTACATGTAAATTTTATTTTTTTGTTTTAGCTGGGGGGGATTTAAATTCTCTATTGTGTGTGGTTTTTTTAAAAAAGTTTTTCAGATTTTTCTGCAAACCTGGGAAATCCCCCAAATTTGCAGAACTATCTGTTTTGGGTAAGCGTGGTCCCAATCTGAGGATTTAGGTATCCACAGATGGGGGCCACACATGAGAAATAGATGTATAGATAATAATGACTCAGTTCAGATATCACATGGAGCCATGGTTTAGATTACCTATAGTTAGTGTGATTACGTGAATGCAGGTGACCCCACTGACCATGGTCAGTTAGGATCTATCAAGGTTTGAGTCATGATCTGAAGTTGGTTGATTAACCACAGTTAACCTTAACTATGTTGTCACATGACGTCTGAATGCAGACTTTCCAATTTAATCCTGATTTAATTCTGGCTTGTTCTTTGGTGATGCTTTCCCAGGCAACAGAGAGCGGGAAATTAAGCATTAGTTGAGGCTAGGGCTGTTGAAAAAAAAAAATTAGGTAAAATTCGGATTCGGCAAAATTTGGCCTGTTTTAATTCGGGAAATGCCGAAGTCCGAACTCCCCCGATTCAGATCCGTGGAATTCGGCGCCAAGTTCCGAGTTCGGGGAAAAATTCGGCCGAATAAAGCCATTAAAAACGTATTCGAGCCATTCTGTGGCTCCGGGGGGCATTTTTGGGGGTAGAGGTCCCAAACTTTCAGGGTAGCTTGAGGGGTTGCTTCTTGCAAGAACCCCTAAGTTTTGTAAAGATTGGGTCAGGGGGTCCCGAGATATGGGCCCCGAAAGGGGTCCCCCAATGTGCATTTTTATTCCAGTTACAGCACACATTCGAGCCATTCCGTGGCTGCAGGGGGTGCATTTTGGGGGGTACAGCCCCCAAACTTTCAGTGTAGCTTCAGAGGAGCCTTCTTGCAAGAACCCCCAAGTTTTGTAAAGATGGGATCAGGGGGGCGAAATATGGGGTCCCCCCTTTTCCCTATTGGTATGAATGGGATCAGGCAATCCTATGCATCTAGAGAGCGGCAAATCCAAGGCAAAACCTCCCGTGCTAACCATTGCAATGCAAAGCAACATGCGAGCAAATGTATTGTGAGAGTCAGATTTTGCAAAAACATTTTTGAGCGAGCAGCAAAACAGACCGTGCAAAAAAAAAAAAAACCCCAGAGGTTGTATTTTCTGCCCTGCTCCTTCTTCTCATGGTGGAGGGACGCTCCCCCTTATGCAAACGACCCCACCAAACTCAAGCAAGTCTCACCAACACCACCCCCACCTCTCCAACCAGTACAGCGCTGCGGTGCACCCCCCAAATGGGGGAAAAATCCAAGACGCAGGGGATCTCATGCAAGCCGCCCCGTTGCACTCAACCCCAGGCTAGGGGCAAAAACAGGGAAAAACACCAAGGAGGAGGTGCGGCCTGGGTGCCGAGCGGAGAGAGACTCGCTAGCCCCCGCACAGACTCAACTTTAAACTTTAAAACTTTAAAAGCAGTACACACACTCCCGCAGAGGTGAGCGGTCACACCCTCCTCGGCAAAATGGGCAAAAGCCTCCTTTCCCCCCCCCACACACAGAAACTCCCACACACACACAGACTCTGCTTCCGCCCCACATACATACGGGAAAAAATTATAGAGTAAAGCCCCAAAAGGGGTCTTACTGTGGATGTCTCCTGTTCCATCAGGAGGGACTGGGAGGAGTGGGTAATCCAATACGATTCCATTTAAGCACGGGAGGTTTTGCCTTCGATTTGCTGCTCTCGAGATGCACACAGGATCGGCTGATCCCATTCATCCCAATAGGGAAAAGGGGGGACCCCATATTTCGCCCCCCGATCCCATCCTTACAAAACTTGGGGGTTCTTGCAAGAAGGCTCCTCTGAAGCTACGCTGAAAGTATGGGGGCTGTACCCCCAAAAATGCGCCCCCTGCAGCCATGGAACGGCTCGAATGTGTGCTGTAAATGGAATAAAAATGCACATTAAGGGGGGACCCCTTTCGGGGCCCATATCTCGGGACCCCCTGACTCAATCTTTATTTCTGTAGCCAAAGCCATTGTAAGACAGGTTAAAATAACTGGTAAAAATCAAGACTTTCACATAAAAATAAATAAAACTCAATAAGTATGTGGTTTGGACAAATCTCTGTGGGACAATCTTAGCATCTAACTCTTTACTTATGTCTCTTTTATTTCAGTGGGATGTGGGACGTCATCTCTGGCATGAAGCCCCCAGAGCACTTTCAACACTATCAGCCTGGGTGCTTTTGAAGTAAAGTAGATGGGCAAGAAATGGTGCCTTGAAAATCTTTTCCGGTGAGCTTCATGCTCTTCTTCTACCACAAACAATGCAAAGGCATTGCTAACCCCACAGATCACAGTGACTGTGGTGTGCATGAACGAGAGGACATTGTGGGACAAAGCATTCAGCAGGCATTGCAGGTTCATATGTGCAGGTGGACTCTATTAATTAAACTAGAATTCTAAGAATAGGTGAGAACACATGGAATCCATATGGCAGGTGAATTCCAGGTAAAGTAGCTTCAAACCCACCATTTCTAATCTCTTTGTAGAAAGTGTATATGGAAGAAATTCTGTTATATGGACCATTTAAAAAAATTATGCTACTCGGTGGGAAGTAGCATGATCATCCAACTAGGATCTGGGAGAACTAGGGTTTGAATCTGCATGTTGCTGTGGAAGCTAACTGAGTCACCTTGTTCTCACTCTCAGTCTCACTGGGTGTGTGTGTGTGTGCTGTGCAGATAAAATGGAGGAGGGGAGAGCAATGCTGTAGGCCTCTTAGGCACCCCTTTGGGAAGAAAAATGGAATATAAATAAATAAGTCTGCATTGTAATTAATATAAACATAAGCTTCAGTCTTTGCTGCTGGGCAGGTTGTTTTTCCCTAAAGTCTGTGAAACTGGCACAGATAGCACATACATACCACTTATCAAAAATACAGGTACAAAAATCTGATATCGTAGCTTATTCAACAACAACAAAAAGTTCAAGTAATTAGAATGGAAACTAAAATTGCTCTGACTACATGTGTAATTATGGTTGCTGTTCAAGCTTGTTATCTCACATTGATCTGTTCCACCATCAGCAGCTTACAATGAATGATCAGATATCATACAGAACAATGAACAAAAACAGTGATTGCATTTGTTTGAATAAGCAAGTCCTTCAGGTCCACAAAAATAAGGTTGTTTTGGAAACTCTTGTAAATTTGGGGATGGTGCCTGAGAAGGGCTGACTTTTGGGAGAGGCAAGGGAGCTTAACAGAGGCCTTTTAAGAGGCTCACAGATTTTAAATCAATGCCTGAAATGTTAAGACTTTATTAAAACAAAGGGCATATTACTTCAAAACACCAGGGGAGCTGGGGAAGGGTGGAGTGAATGTGAATGAATGCCACCGGAATTATGTTTGCATTTTAGAAGATGGGAAACCATGACAATTGGGACCACTTTTCCTAATTTCCTTCCTGATTTAAAACTAAAATGTTCTCACCCAGTTAAGATGCAAGTTTCTACCCAGCAATTTTATGTGCCAGAAGCACATTGCAGCTGATGCAGGTCTCCCTGACCTTGGCTGCCTTCTGACAAAGCTCTTAGAAAGGATATGTTATTCTTTCCACAAAAATATTTCCCTGCCACGACAATACAAAAATGCTTTTCTTCAGCAGCAACCATGCATAATGTTCCATCTGAAGTACTTTACTTGAGCAAACATCTCACAGAGTATGAGCCACTTCTAGATGCCTGTTCACATTGCTGAACAGCTTAAACAATACAACAAAAGTCTCCCTTCTCTTCCTCCTCATATGCTTAAATTTCCATGCCAAGTCATCAGTACACTCACCGAGCCAGAACCGAATTTCCTTTTCAGATTATCTGAGCTCTTTGGGATTTCTACTCTTATTTTAACATTTTATCCTGAAGCAACAATTTGAATTTTAGAGTTGCCAGATACAAACTTTACAAGGGCCTCTGATGCATAGTAAGCAAGCATGGAAGCACTATTGCATGGGGGGGAAATTACAAGTGTGAGGGGAAAGGGAAAAACCCATGTGGAAACTCCATTGCTGCTGGGAATGCCTTTTCATTCACAACACCGAGAAGAAGAAAATCTCCCCTATGGAAGCAGCTTCTGGTTTTGAAGGGAAACTGCTTGGACTTCTTAAAATCTGCTGTTTCATAAACTGGAACCCAACCAATACACTATAAAAACATCAAAAAAAAAACCATATATATATTTGTGGTTTTTTTTTTTTTTTAATGTTTTTATAGTGTATTGGTTGAGTTCCAGTTTACTGGGCATCTGGTGAGAATGGGTATCTGAAAGCACTTCATACCATTTGAGACTTTTCCTCAAGAAAAGTACTCAGTGGAACAATATGCATGGTTTCTGAAAAGAAAGGCATTTTTGGTACAGCCTACATCTGCTGACACTGAAAGACTATCCAGAGAGTCCCCTAAGAAGAATGATAAGAACATAAGAACATAAGCATGGTTTCTGCCAAAGAAAGGCATTTTTGGTACAGCCTACATCTGCTGACACTGGAAGACTATCCAGAGAGTCCCCTAAGAAGAATGATCCTGAATGATCCCCTCCTGAAGCAAGTTCCAACTTTGTAATGAAGCACTGATACGTTTTTGACATTTCTTCATTCAAAAGAAGGAGCCGTGCTTGGGAGAAGGGAAGGCAAGAAAGAGCATCTATACTTTCTCCAGTTTTCTCTGGATAGCTTCTGGACTGGGAGTAACAAAAAGTGCCTTGCCAATCTATATGCTATGTTCGGTTGGGGCAACAGACCCAGAATTGGAAAAGCAAGAGCGACTGTGTCTCTTGCACTGCTTGAGGCAAAAAGCATCCAGGATGAGGATGGAGAGAAGTAAGAAAGTAGGATGGGAGGAAATTGTAACTCTCCATCCCTCATCCTCCTCTGACCATCGAATTTGATGAGCATTTAGCAGACATCAGTTCCCCTGGAGAAAATGGCTGTTTGTCAGATGGGCTCTATGGCGTTATATCCTGCTGAGGTCTAGGGTTGCCATCGGTGGAAAGTTTTTGGGGCGGGGCCTGAGGTGGGCAGGGTTAGGGGAGGGGAGGGACCAATTGCCAAACCAGCCATTTTCTCTAGGTGAACTGATCTCTATCAGCTGGAGATCAGTTGTAATAGCAGGAGATCTCCAGCTAGTACTTGGAGGTTGGCAACCCTACTGAGGTCCCTAACCCTCCCCGACCCTGCACTCCTCAAATTCCACTCCCAGATCCCCAGGAATTTCCCAGCCTGACGCTGGCAGACTAACTAAGGGGGCATTATTTACCTTATCTGGGGGCTGAACATGCAGTATTCAGTGCATATGCAGGCCCCAAATGGAGGGGGGGGGGAAAGCACTTCCTGGGGCTGGTTTGGAGAAGGAAAATGGGATGGGGTGAAGTACTCCCCTGCTCCCCCACACCACAGTTTCCATTCAAACTGGGCCCCTGAAGGGCTTCAGAATTGAGTTTCCAAGAAGGACTTGCAGCTGCCATCTGGCTGCAACTACCTGTGGCAGCCATATATTAAAAGCCATGCCTAGTTCGAGCCTCAGCCTCAGTCTCTTGGTCGTACTGAGCTTCTTGTGTAGTACACCTTCATGTCCTCTGGGGTATATATTGGAAGGCATATCCATGAGACTAAGGCAAGGACTCTCTCTCAGGGCCAGTTCACACCATATTTTTCATCCCCATCCCCCACAAAGGATGTGTAGAGTTGCCAGTTCTGGGTTGGGAAATACCTGGAGATTTTTGGGTCAGAGCCAGGGGGGGTTGGGGGAGGGGAGGGACTTCAATGCCATAGAATCCAATAGCCAAAGTGGCCATTTGCTCCAGGGGAACTGATCTCTATTGGCTGGAGATCAGTTGTAACAGGAGATCTCTAGCCACCACCTAGAGGTTGGCAACCCTACATATGTGTGCTGGAAGTTCCATGTCTTCTGGCCATGCAAGGGCCATATTCTGATTGTGACCAATGTGTGCATGGTGAACGAACTTCAGCCTTCTTCCCTCCTGTGCCATTTTCAGTATTTTAGTTCATGGAAATGGTGCAGGGGGGGGGGAAGCTAAAGCTCTTTCTCTACAAGCACCATAGTAGGGCTACCAACCGCCAGGTGGTGGCTGGAGCTATCCTGCTATTAGACCTAATCTCCAGGTGACAGAAATCAGATCATATGGAGAAAATGGCCATTTTAGAAGATGGACTCTGTGGCATTTCACCCCATTGAAGTCCCTCCCCTCCTCAAAACCCTCCCTCCTTAGGCTTCATCCCCAAAATCTCCAGGTGTTTCCCAGTCTGTAGCTGGCAAGCCTATACCATGGTCCTAATCTTGCATGCTTGGGATGCACAGAACTCCCAGCACAGGTGTAATATAAAGTTCTTGAGGGTGTATTGTGTGAATTAGCCTTCAGTGTGGGGAACACACAGACAGCATCACTGACATTTGCTGAGTTATGTTTCTGAGGTTTTTATTAATGGTGTTGCTTTTATTTTCATTTTCAGTGGCTTCATCAGCTCATTGTGAACTTATTTTGCTCCAGATGCATTCAAAGACAAATTGTGCATCATGCAGCCGGAAAACCACCTAATGCCGAATCTGTGCATTTTATTTTTTGCAGTTTGTGTGTTCATGCATCCCTTCTTTCCTGTGGCAGTCTTTGAATGCATCCGGAGCAAAATAAGTTCACAATGAGCTGATGAAGCCACCGAAACGAGATACGACTAGTCTCATGTCCTCTATCTGCATTTATTCTACCTCTACTTAATTTTGGATCCCCACCTGGGTCCTTTCTGCACCCACAGGAGTGTTTTCCTTGGTTTCGAGGTCGCCACTTTCTGATTGAACCTGCAATAGGTTTTCCTCAGGTGCTAGACATGCAACTCACACACGGGGCGGCTGCCCACAGACCTTGAGTTGCATTGTAATTCGAGTCTGTTTACCAGACCATTTCAGGCTGTATTAAGTCTTTTCTGTTTAAGAGTATCACTCAGTTTTTGGGTTTTGCTTCATGCTGTATTGTTTGCTTGTTGTTTATAAGTTTGGTATTATTAAAATGGGGCATGAATGTTAAATGCCCACATAAAATTGGAAATACACCAAGAGTTGTAAGTTTATTCAAATTTGAATTGCTATATTATTGTTGAGCTGTTCATTATCTTCAGGTTTCCTATTATACGGCACAGGCTGTTAATTGGATTGCTTAACCACCTGTAGGTTGGCAACCCTACTTTGGCTGCTGTAGGTAAAGGAGCTGTGTGCCCCTGACCTTTGTTAGACAGACAGATCTTGTCCTCTGAATGTGTGCCTTCCAAAGGAGCAAGTCAGTATTTACCTATAGCCAAAATACAGCCCACAAAACTGAAGGCCATTTTGCTAGTTTAATTTTTTTCCTTTCAAATCTCCCATTTACCGTACACCTCAGTTCTCATACTACTGTTGCTTCAGTCTCCATGCAGATGCCCAGTGGCAATCTCTTTTACTTTACATCTCAATGGACATCCGCTTTTGCAAATGGACACATTCCATGTGTGCATAGGGAGCTTCCTTTCTGGAGCGGAGTGATGTGGTCTCCACACTTGCTTATAGAACCTGCTGCATGCACACTGGCATGTGACCCTCCATGTCATTTCAGATGAACCAGGGAGTGAGACCTGCTTCAGTTGTCATCTGAAGAGGAGATGTGTCTCTATAAGAGGCAGGGCTTTCTTACTTGCTGCCCCAGAACTCTGGAGTGCTATTGCTTGGGTGACTCGACAGACCCTTCTTTGCAGGTGTTTCATGGAGAGGTGAAGATCCTTTTCTTTTCATTTGGCTTTATCTGATGGTCTCTTTGTTTTTCTCTGTCTTGCTGCTTTGCTGTTTGTTGGTTTTGATTTGCTTTGAATGAGGATGGTTTTTATGTTTTTATTGTTATAATTGAATTGTTTATAATTGTATATCCTTTTGTTTGTGTGCTACTTTGAAATGCTATGAAAATTATAGGGTTATCCATTTTGTAAACAGATAAACAAGTAAATGCATGTAAATAGTATTCCACTGCAGGCCTTCTGCGATGCTGAAGGTGTCTTCTGCTTAAAGAAGGGCTCTTTCTTGCCTTGGGCTTGTGCAGGAAAAAGAAAACCAAATCCAAAGCTGTTTTTCTGATTGTGCAATAACCCAAGACTTCATGCAAACTCTTCTGCAAATACAAGTACTGCTAGGGAACCTGCCAATTATAGCACTGTATAGACTTCATATTTGTGGAACTGCACTAGTGGCTTCCTTCCTTCCGCTCATGGTTCTTCTGATCCAACACAATCAGAATAATTAATTGGGTTTTATTATAAGCCTTCCACCTCTGTAATGAATGACAGTCACAGGTCTGTATAATATTAGAGGATAGCTCTTCAGTGGCATTGTCAACCTACAGGTGATTATGCTGCATGCTGCTAGAAGTGGAACTCAACCACTGTCCTATATGCATGCTTGAAAACTTGCAGAGGTGTTTTATCCCCTTCATCAGTGCTGGGAAATGTCATTTCAGATAATTACCAGGAGATTTGATGCAGAACATCTGTTTATGTAGAGGTGGTCACAGAGCAAAAAGGATGTTACCGTCTATATCTAAAGGCTTCCATCTATATCTAAAGAAGTGAGCTGTGGCTCACGAAAGCTCATACCCTGCCAGAAAATATTTTTGTTAGTCTTTAAGGTGCTACTGGACTCTTGCTCTTATCTAAAGGCTGTGGAGGTGGAAAGTGCCATCAAATCACAGTGGATTTATGGTGACCCCATAGTGCTTTCGAGGCAAGAGACATTTGGAGGTGATTTGCCATTGCCTGCCTCCCCATGGGCTGAGAGAGTTCTGAAAGAACTGTCCCAAAGTCGCCCAGTAGGCTTCATGTGGAAGAAAGGGGAATCAAACCTGGTTCTCCAGATTAGAGTCCACCACTCTTAACCACTGCATCACGCTGGCTCTATCTAAAACTACTGACATCTAAATCCACATCTGAGAGGCAGCCTCTGAAAGCATATTTGCTCATCTAAAGAACAGAAGGTTTTTGGGGGATGGTGTTGCATGGGAATATCTCTGGGTCATTATTTTCCGTAGGTATCTTCTGAGTAAAATATGATCACCATTTTAAGCAAATGTTTGAACTGATACAGAGTTAAAGCAATTTCCTGCTCCTTAAACCAGACTTTATCTATTCTTCTTCTGCAGCTGTTTCCAAATCAACTTTCACTTAATTGCAAATAAATGCCACTTGAGGAGCACTTTAACAAAAATGGTCACTAAACTGGTTGAAGGAGTTCTGCTTCTTTGCCTGGAGAAAGAAGGGTGGGGCACGGTAAGGTTCCTAAACAGCATAAAACACTGTTTGTGACTGGGAGATAAATACAGCTGCACAGACCCGCATCATGTCCTGAAAAAAAGCTAATGCGCCCGTTTAGAAAGGAGGGGGGAAACACATGAGACAGCTCTCTCAGTACTGTACTATTTCATCCGCATAAAACACTCTTCCAATAGAAAACTAGCCTGTCAGGGAGAAAGCTCATCTAGAACCCCCTTTCTCTTATATGGTAAACTTTATAGAGGCAAGGAGTTCTTAAAGTGGGCAGGTATGAAAAGATATGATTTCTCCCCTACATTCCAAAATTGGTGTACATAGGTACTTAGTTTTAATAGAATCATAGAATCATTGAGGTGGAAGGGACCACCAGGGTCATCGTCCAACCCCCTGCACAATGCAGGAAATTCACAACTACCTCCCCCCCACACCCCTGGTGACCAGAAGATGGCCAAGATGCCCTCCCTCTCATCATCTGCCTAAGGTCACAGAATCAGCATTGCTGACAGATGGCCATCTAACCTCTTCTTAAAAACCTCCATGGAAGGTTATATGCTGGCAGTTATGCTGAGGATTTGTATATAGTATGAGAACAAAGGACTTTCATTTGAAGAATGCAGCCTATGAAAAGATATAAGAATTTGGGTTTGTTGTGGACAGTACAACCTTGGGCAACAAAGTAGCAATGGTTAGCATGGCCAGCAAGTCCAGAAAGGTGGGATAGAGGATAGGTATTCTCTGCTTTACTGTTTCTGTTGCCCCTATGCGAGCCCACCATGGGGGCTGGCAAAGACATTGGGGTGGAATTCTCAGTGGCAACGCCTTGTAAAATGCCAAGGGCCCTGGGACCAGAGCATGAGGCGAGGAAGGGCTCCTCCTTGCCCCCCAGACTTCCCAGGTTTCCCAATATAGCAGGAGGCCTCCTGGAAAACTTGATGTTGCCGGCCAGCACCTGAAAGGCCAGTGGGAGAAAATGGGGGGCACATGCCAGCAGCACACCAACATCTGACATCACTTCCGGCAAAAAGCAGAAGTGACATCATGGGACATGATTCTGTGTGTGTGTGTGTAAAGTGCAGTCAAGTCACAGCTGACTTATGGCAACCCAGTAGGGGTTTCAGGGTATGAGACTAACATTGCCATTGCCCTCCTCTGCATAGCAACCCTGATATTCCTTGGTGGTCACCCATCCAAGTACTAACCAGAACTGACCCTGCTTAGCTTCTGAGATCTGATGAGATCAGGCTAACTTGGGCTATCCAGGTCAGGGCATTGGACCAAGGTCCATCAAGTCCAGCAGTCTGTTCACACAGTGGCTAACCAGATGCCTCTAGGAAGCCCACAAACAAGACAACTGCAGCATCATTATCCTGCCTGTGTTCCAAAGCACCCCCAAAATGCATATGGGGGATGTAATTTGTCCCATCAGAGGGGTTTCATGTCCCCCCCCCATATTTGTTAAACTAACATTTAATGTTGATATGCCCTCAGAGTGTGGGAGATGCACAATAAATCTTTGGTAGAAATGGGGCATAAACACAGGTCCACCCAGATTCAGGGGTCAAACTAGCTGTTATGCAAATACATGCAAGAGTAACCCAATAACCTCCTTTTTTAAAGCTTGAAAAGCCACTTCAGGACAATTGTGAACAGAGACATGGCAAAGGGAGGGAGCCCCTAAGTTTTACTATACCTGTCATCCCTCAGCTCCCAATTTCTTCCTCCTAGTGGCTACCCGTGCCACGACTTTCCAAACACATTCATGGAAGTACAAACATTGGGGGATGACTTGGAGCAGGGAAATTCTTGATTTGCAACTACCCCCACCCCAAATGGCTTTTCAAGCTAGAAACATTTCCTTGCACTGGCATGTATCCTACCATGCCATTCAGCAAAGTTTGAAGACTTCCTCCAGACTGAGGAGGTTTCCTCCAGCTACTTAAGGAGTCAGTTAGGATGGAAGAAGTCTCCTTAGGCTGGTGGAGGACTTCAGACTTTGCTCAGCAGTGTAGCGGGATACAAGCCAATGTACAGTGTGGCCTCAGTCATTAACTATAGATCCCCTGTACCTGACAGGCAGTGTAGCAGAATCAGTATCACATGTACTGGAATTGCTGTGCCAAAATAAGTAACATTCATAGTTTTATCATATTATGCTTCACTGATCATTCTATCATGTCATCCCTAAAGATTAATCACTGCATAAGAAAAATTATGGAACATGTATATGAACAATTTTTGAAAGAAATTCCAGTGGATCTGGAAACAAAGTCTCACCACAAATAGGTTTATCTTCCATGTTATAAAACTTAATAATACTCCTACTGGAAAATCTATTAAGTGTGTTGACTGAAGTGACCCATTTGCTCTGTAACAAAGTATGGAAAGTCAAAGTCAGACACATGACTTAAAAACAAAGCCATTCAAGAGGGAAAGCAATGAGATACCTAAATTGCGCATACTTATTGTGACAGCCTATTGCTTAGAGCCAGACTTCAAGACAAGACTCTTGACAAGTGACTGCTATCCTTTGGTGTGTCTTAAACACTAGTTAGAGCAAGGAGGGATCAGACCCTGAGGCCCTATTCTGTGTCATTAGTAGTCAGAGCGTCAGAGGTGTGATGCAAAGGAAAGCAGGTGAAGCAGGGGAGGTGGATCTGAAATCAGGAATAGGCACATGGTTGCAGCAAGTAGACAGGTGCATGGAATTCCTTCCAAGGACCTATACATTGTGCTTCCTTTTTCCTCCTTCAGAGCTCTCTTCATCACTTACCTTTTGCTTATTCCTTTGTCCTTGTCCCCTTCTGAAATGAAGCCCAAACATATGCAACTGCTCTTACTCCTACTTTAATTAGATTTTATACCACTTTTCTTCCAAGGAACTCATTTTCTTTGCACAACAACCCTGTGATGTAGATTAGGCAGAGAGGGTCATAGCCAATTTCCTAGTCAACCCTCTAACATGCCACAAGGGCTCGGCTTGATTCCAGTTACCTACAGCACAGGAGGAGGTGATAGACGTACTTTGGTGTGACAAAATACCTTGATCACTAAGCTCACCAGTGGGTTTTATGGCAGAGTGTGGATTTGAACCCGGGCCATAGTCTGACACTTTAACCACTATACTTCACTGCTCTCCAGTGGGATAGTCATCCATTGTACATCTCACCCTCACTGTCAGAATTTAGATTGTAAATACCTTGACACCAGGAGGAACCTGTCTTTTTTGGATATGTAAAGCACCATGGACAACAATGGCATGAGTGAGAGAGACAGAGAATGGAGTAGTGGTTAGGGTGTAGGACTGGGGAGATGGGTTCAGATCCACTTACCATGAAACTTATGGTGACATTGGACCAGCCATTCTCTCTCACTCTGATCTACCTCACGGGGTTATTGTGAAGATAAACAAGCGGAGGAGAAAGGCATGTATGCTTCACTCAGCTCCTGAGAAGGTGGCTAAAAATGCACTGCACACAAGATTCACATAGTGAAGGTGGTATGCATGTGTAGAACTGGCAGTGCCTTAGTGGCAGTGAAATTGCTGAGTACTACGACAGACAAAGCAGACGTGTCTGATGCTTTGATAATGCTGCACCCTCTGCAGGTAGAATTGGACTACTGTTTATGTGAATGATTTACTGTATACATGGAGCATTATGAGCTCTCACTAGGTTTGAAACTACTGCACATGTGCAATGGAATGAAGTGGTAAAACCTGGATTTGATAGATTGGGCTGTACTAAGGCTTCGGGTAGAGGGATAAAGTTTTTAAAGCTCCTTCATTAAAAAGAAAAAGATCTCTGGAAGTTAAACAAAACACTAGCATTTGAGTATCTGGTCCAGCAATGACATTCAGGTACTGCAGAATTGGGGAAGGGCACCTCTTATATCCCTGTTATAAAAAATGTTTCCCCTCTCCCCCAAATCTTCTAGAATTATGATGATCTGAAATAAGTGCATTCTGATTCTGTGACAGCCAGCAAGAAAGTTTGGTTGAGCTACATTGTCAACTTTATGATTCACAGCCACATTGTATCCTTGTTAAGTGGCATAGAAAACTGCTTTTGCTATATTGTTAAAAAGAGTAAAATTAAACAACTATATAGTGAAAAATTTTTTTTTGCACATGTAGATGGTTAAGGATATATAGAAAAAAATGCAAATCTGATGACTGAAACAAAGTTCCAAAGTATTGTTTTGTATGTTCTTGTATGTTGATTGTTTGTAACACATAGAGTCACTTAGCACTTTGCTGTCTTAGTGTTGTAATGCTGACACAGTAAACTGTTATATGTCAAATTGAATACTTGTGATTTTGTATAATCATTGAGAGCCCCTTACTATTCTTTATTACAACAACACCTGGAGGTTGGCAACCCTATATTCAAGGCAAGAAATATAGTTTGCTATTGCCTGCCTCTGCATGGGTTGAGAGAGTTCTAAGAGAACTGTGACTGGCCCAAGGTCACCCAACAGGCTTCATGTGGAGGAGTGGAGAATCGAACTTGGTTCTCCAGATTAGAATCCACCACTCTTAGCCACTGCACCACACTGGCTGGAACTGCTTCCCTTCATACAAATGAGGATTTGTGGATGACCCCATCTAAACCTGGATCCATTTTAACTCTGTCCTTTCCCTTATTGACCAAGCTTTGCCGCACAGACTAAAGGACTGAATTACTAGATGAAGTGACCTTAAAAACATAGCAGTAGAAAAGAGCAAGAGTCTAGTAGCACCTTAAAGTCTAGCAAAATTTGTGGCAGGGTATGCGCTTTCATGAGCCACAGCTCACATCTTCAGATACAAATACTAAGGCTTTCATATTTAACTTCTTCAGATAGGTCATTTATGCATGGTCGCGTTACCCTCATTTATTCCGTTTCAGCCAGGATCAATTTTTTCAGTATGCATGATATCTCATTCCTTGGAAGCTCAACGCTGTTCCAATGCAAAATGAACCTGGCTTTTCCCATTCCTCTTCTGGCCCGAATTAAACTATTCATCCTGGCTCATTCCGGACTCACAGAGCATGCATACTCCATTCTCGGGTTGAGCTTCGCCATACCCTTTTCCAATCCCCTCTTCAAGGCAGCATGCAGATAGCCAAACAGGGAAAGCACAGAAGATTGGCTTCTCTCACAGCCAATCACAAAGCAGTGTGTAAAGAGGCAGGGATTCAAGTGCTTCCTGCTTCCTGCTACCTCGGAGCTCTTTCTGAGTAAAACGAGGCTTGGATTCCCCCCCCCCTTCTTTCAGCTTGCTCTGTTTTTTGTTTTTAAAATGCTTTTTTATGCGGCAGTTGGGTCTGGGGGGAAGGAGATCTCTCAGGGTGAGTACTGCGAAATCAGCCAATTACAGAGCAGCATTTATAGGGATGGGACTTGATTTGAGCTTGGGAGACTGCTTTTCTGTATTTATGCCTCCATTAGCACACAGTTTCATCCTTGATCATTCCAGCCAATGCATACAGTTTCCCCCAACCCGGGTTACTTTGATCCTGGCTGAAACGGGGAATAAAGGAGGTTAAAGCGACCATGCATAATAGATTTTTCAGAAATGACTGACCAGAATTTAAATTTTTCACATGTATAAGCAAATGAAACAAGCACTTGATCAGGATATTTATTCTACATCAAAACCAAATTTTTAAAAAATACTTTCTATATTAGATTACAACCTGGCGGTTAGATTATAACTTCAGAAATGAAAATGGGAACATAATTTTAATGCAAGACTGGGAACTTTTCTTCATAAATAATATTCCTCAATGCAGCCAAATGTTCATACATTTTGGGTAATACCCTTGTTTTATTTTTGCATCTTTAATGTGTTGAAATTCTAGCTATACTGTCAACCCCAGCTTTGCTTTTTATTGCTGAAATGGAACTGCAAATGTGTACCCTAAAATAACGACTCCTCGATAATATTGGCAATGTGGGAAATGGGCCTATAAAATATTGCCTTAAATTGGATTGGAACTAGCACTATAGAGTATTTGGTCCCTGGTGTTACCTGGCATGACTTTGTTTACTACCAACAGGTCTATAATAATAACAATAACAATAACAACAACAACAACAACAATAATAGTTATTGTTATTATTTACTTTTAGGCCGCTCTCTCCCAACAAGTCAGGATCAGAGCGACTTACAACAAAATTATACAGTCAAAACTCATACAATATATGATTTAAACTAAAACAAAACATCCTTTAAAATAGCGCCCTTAAACTCATGGCAGCAATATTAATCCACACATATAAAAATAATTATTTACAACATTTCCAGCAATAATGGAAAAAGGAGGGGAGAGGAAGAGAAAGGGAGGCAAGCAAAATGGAAACTGTTGCTGTCCTCGGCCATATGCCCATATGTCTTCTCATATCTAAAAGGGACTCTGCCCCAATGTAGAAATACTGGGTTCCATAAAACTCTGTGTGTGTTCCTGCCAGGGCTATCTCTGCTCATGACCTAAGTTCGATCCTGACGGGAGATGGTTTCAGGTAGCCGGCTCAAGGTTGACTCAGCCTTCCATCCTTCAGAGATCAGTAAAATGAGTACCCAGTTAGCTGGGGGTAAAGGGAAGATGACTGGGGAAGGCACTGGCAAACCACCCCATAAACAAAGTCTGCCTTGGAAACGTTGGGATGTGACATCACCCCATGGGTCAGGAATGACCCGGTGCTTGCACAGGGGACCTTTACATTACCTTATTGCTAATATATCAGCAACCATAGACACTCTTGGCAATGTTACTGTATATGGTTTGTAAGCTCTGCAAAAAGAATTTAAAAGTTTACTCCAAGTCACAGTACAGAATCCTATGGCCTTAGATTATTTGTTGACTGCTCCAGGAAAAGTTTACATGCTAGTAAATACTGCTGATAAAAATGCAGTGAACATTTTTTCATAAAGTTGCTGAAGAAGAGCCCATTGACCAGTAAAGGTGGCTTCCTGAGATAGCAGGATTGATTGAAAATTTATTTATTACACTAGTGAAATATGATCTTATATTCCTATGTACTGTTGTTGTGTGTATATGTTGGTTAACTTAACACGGCTACCCACTGTGAATTAACTTATTTCTGTGTTACTGTAAATGTGACATGAGCAAGACAAGACAATTAATGACTAAAGAAGAAGGTATCGTGATGGTTTTGCAAATGTCGGAAGCAGAGGAAAAAACTGATGAAGAATTGAATAGAGTGTGTAAAATGGATACGGACAAATGGGGACTATAAATGTATTTGGGAAGCGTGTTCAGTAAATGAACAAAAGGGGGAAAATGAAAGAGAAAAAGGGTAAAACTTGAATGAGCCATAGTTAGGGTTGCTAGCTCCGGGTTGGGAAATACCTGGAGATTTGGGGGGTAGAGCCTGAGGAGGGTGGAGTTTGGAGAGAGTTGGGACTTCAATGCCATAGAGTCCAATTGCCAAAGCGGCCATTTTCTCCAGCTGAACTGATCTCTGTTGCCCAGAGATCAGTTGCAATAGCAGGAGATCTCCAGCCACCACTTGGAGGTTGGCAACCCTAGCGATAGTGTAGCCATGTCCGTGAAGGCCAAGTGAAGAACTGAGGGGAATGTTTGACCTAGTGCTGAAGGAAGCTTGTGCTGAGCCAGCACTGCTATCTGTGCTTTTAGCTGAAGTCTCCAAAAGTCTGCATTCCTCGCCTCATAGGGCAAACTAACCTTTAACTCGTATCCCATTTTCTTAAACATAGCAGCCAGTGATTCTTCTTATGCGAGTAGCGTACGATAAGGTAGTAATATTCTTTAAAAATTTTAAGAAGGAATTTTACATTACTTTTCTATTGGTTTAGAGTTAGTGTAGTATTGAGTAGGCATGCATTGATTGGTTATATGTTATTGTCTTCTTGTGATGTAAAACTTGCTATAAGTACCAAAGATAAACAATGTAAGTGTCAGCATCTTGAACTTTTTAAGGAATAGATGCTTTCCTTGATCATGATCAATCAATAAAGAAAATAGTTTTCTACTCCAGTTGCTAGTAGTGATTTGGATGCCTTCTTTGAACCCAGATGAAATTTGTAATTTCTCCATCAGTAGGTAGATGTGGGCAGGACTTTTAAGAGCTCAGCAAACTGTACAGACTCCATATACACACAATGCTCCAGGCGCATTCCTTCCAGAAACATCAAGGCAAAGTGGTCTGAAAAAAAACTTGAGGAAAAGTTGGGAAGAAATCAGCAGAGAAATGACAGGGAAATGGAAGTCCCTTCCCTCTCCAAACCTTGCCCTCCTCAGGCTCCACCCCAAAAATATCCAGGTATTTCCCAACCTGGAGCTGGCAACCCTAGAGTGGTTCTATGCTGCTTTTCTACTTTAGGGAGTTTTTAACATAGAGGAACATTCCAAAATGTAATATTCTATGATCTTTCAACTCAAGTCTGAAGAGGTGGAGTTTATTTTACCTTGGGTCTCTGAAACCTCGTTGCTCTGCATATGTAAATAGGATCATGAGAGTATTCTAGAATACACCCAATACAGCTACATATCAAAGGGCAGTGGTGAGCAAGCAGGGGACTGTGTACATCATTCCTGAGGAACTCAAAGCTCTGCAGAACATAGTGAAAATCAGAATTCCTATCTACATTTCAAAGAGCATGCAGTTTTTCACATGATCTTGGTGATATTTAAAGGACTTTTTGTCAGTTCTTCAGGTTCATGCCTTTTGCTTTTTTCCTCAGTGGATTGCTTCCTTAAAGAAATAGTTCTCTTTAGAAAGGGGGTTTCCTTTTAGATAAACTTTCTTTATAGATGACTAGTTTTAAAATCATGGGTAGGGAACAGATTGGGTTTTGCGCTGGCCGTTCTACTTTAGACCACTATGTTACCCTAACCCATTTGGCTGAGAAATACAGTGGCCCTGGTGGGAAGAAACTTTATGCAGCCTTCCTTGATTTAAAGAGCGCTTTTGATTCTATACCCAGGAAACTCCTGTGGGACAAGCTGAGCAAAACCTCAATAGACAAGAGACTCCTTTTCCTTGTCCAAAAATTGCACTTAACAACTAGTTGTCAGGTTCGCTATGGCTCACACATGGTGAGCTAACCAGAGAGATTCCTACCAACCAGGGAGTGAAACAGGGGTGTGTGTTGGCCCCCTATCTCTTTAACCTCTTTATAAATGACCTTGACTCAACATTAAGAACAGTAGATGGCCATTTCCCCAAGCTGGGCTCTTCCTCCATCCTTCTACTATTGTATGACGATGATGCTGTGGTATTATCACTAACACAGAAGGGGCTAAGGCGGCTGCTGTCCATGTTTGTAAGCTATTGCAATGCCAACTTATTATCTATCAATTACAAGAAATCTAAGATCCTAGTCTTCTCTAAATCTTGGAGACGTCACAGTTGGACAATTAAAGGGCACGAAATTGAACAAGTGAAACAATTTAGATACTTGGGCCTGAATTTCCAATACAACAGCAATTGGACAACTCACAGGAACTATGCTGTGTCCTCAGCTAAACGTAATAACGAGGCCACAATTCGTTCCTTTTATGTTTATGGTGGCCAATTAGTTCCTGCTGCCTTACGAGTGTTTAAGGCTAAATCTATCTCCCAACTCCTATATGGAGTTCCTATTTGGGTAAGTGCCTTTAATCAGGACATTGAGAGGATTCAGTCCACCTTCTTACGCCGCATTCTTGGTGTCCCCAATTGCGTAGGGTATGCAGCTCTGTGCCTTGAGACGGGACAGGGTTTTTTGGAGACCAGAGCTTGGTTCCAGACCATTAAGTTCTGGTTACGTCTGCACTTTCTAACTGAATATCCTGGCTATATTCCTGCATTGCTGGGAGATTCTTACATAAGCCAGTGGTCGGAATTAATTATCAGGAAAATCAAGTCTGTCAGTATCCCATTTGATTATCTTTTGATGCTTGGGGAAAAGCAAGCATTTAGATTGATACGTCAGCGCCTACTAGATATAGAAATGCAGACCCTAATCTCCTTAGTTAATAGACACTGTTCCCCCATGTTTCATGGTATTACTCCGGTTTATGAAGCTGCAGCTTCCAACTTGTCTTATCTGGAGTCACCGGACATTCGCAGAGCTTTCATGCTCGCCAGACTTAACATTCTTCCCTCAGCTATCCTACAAGGAAGATACAAAGGAATCCTTTATTGATAGGTATTGTCCATGTAAGACTGGGGATCCTGAACACTTAACTCACGTGGTGTTCTACTGCCAGCTTTACATGAGGCCGAGGAATACTTATATTAAACCCCTACTGCCTAGTGAACAGAGTCTTTCAGATCAGCAATCGGTGATGAACCATTTATCTGATAGAAACCCTACCGTTACCCAACAAGTAGTTAGTTTTCTCCTGTCTGCACAAAAGATTCGTGAGCAGTTTGTACGTACTTCTAAGTAATGTCCTTTTAATGTAATCTGTTTTAACCGATTTTGTAATTCTGTTTATGGTATACTGATATAAATGCCTAATAAAGGTAATGATGATGATGATGATGAAAAGGGGTTTCATTCTTTGATATAGCATGTTAACTCGTATCGTCTTGCAGTTATATTACCCCTGGCTCACTTGTCCCTTGATAAACATGGAAGAGCCATGGCCAGATAAGCCACATGTTTCTGAAGCAACTGACAGAAATTCCTCAAGTAGATGCTTCCTGTTTATTCAGGGGCAGAGTGTATGTAGACATCACCAAGGGCCAAGAGCCTCTCTGTGTTAGTCAAGGAGTAGCTACCAGAGATCCTGCCTTAGGGCAGGCAATTGGACTAGAAGAGCTTGAAGTGTCTTCCTGCTCTGTAGTTCTGTAAACTGGAATGTGACAATGCTCTTGGTTTCTTCTCTAAGACAAGAGAGCTCATGTGCTGTGCTGTGTGAATAGTACATGTGCACCTGCTGGAGTGTTATTTGTATTTGCATGACAATACCAGCTTTTAACTCGGGTGACTCTTCTTCCTCTCTTAAACACTCCCATGTGCAACCCACACATCCGCTGGGATCCTGAAGGGCTCTGGAGATAGGTGAGTAACAAGCCACAAGCAGGTGGAAGAGGCACACCTGTTTTTCCCTCATTAGCATAGCTAGCATTCTCAGACCTGCAACCTGGGGCCATGGATTGACAAATGGAGGGATTATTCTAGTCTGGGTTACGCCACTCTGGATGGAGCCTAGTAGGAGATCACTGAAAGGAAGTGATTACCTTTAAAACTTGAAAATAAAATTAGGTCAAATAGCATTGTGGAGCAAAATGAGTCACTGAGCAATTTCGACTGAATTTTTAAAAAAGGTTGTTCTGTCCAGTCGGTCCACCTTTGGGTCTGTTCCAGCTGTTCTCTTTGTTGTCATGCAGTCAGGTGAACCTGAGAGATTCAGGTGGTTTCGTGGCTGCCAATACAGTGCAGCAGCAACGGGTTTTTACATAGCAAATTTCCCCACAGTTTCCTAGCTGCTCCAGTCAGCCAGCAGGAGCCATTCCCCCTCTTAAGGGCCACCAGGGCTTTTTCAGTTATTTTAAATCAGCAAATAAATATCGTTATATCAATATAACATTATAACAGTCTTCTCTGAATTTCCAGCTTTAATTTTTTTAAAGCCTTGTAGCCCCTTTCATTGCAAAGATACCCCTTTCCCCTTATATGTCTGCGACAAAAAGGGCTAAAGACTTACTTTTGATATAACAATACTCAATTGCCAATTTAAAATAATACAAAATTTTCCCCAGTAGTGGGAAAAGGATATGGTGCCAAAAGGACAGGGTCAGGGGAAATGGCTGTCATGCGGGTGGAAAAATCCAAAATTTCAGGTTATGAGTTAGATGAAAAGAAATGGAACTTTATACTCACAAAAGGTCTAAATTGTACAATAAGTCTTGCATTCAGAGAAAATTTATTTAAGATGACACATATGTGGCATCTTTCCCCAAGCAGAGTTCAAAAAATGTGCAACTTGGATAAAAATTCTAGTAAATGTTGGTTTTGTGATTCAGCTGGCACAGATTTTCTATACATGTGGTGGAGCTGCAGTAGAGCCCAAACATATTGGATGAAAGTGATTGAAATCATATCCAGCGGCCTTGAAATTGTTATTCCAGTAAGACCAGAAACAATTTTATTAAATTATTTTCCAGATAAACCAAAGATTAATCAAGTTGTTTTCCCATATACTAACAATTGCAAGAAAAAATATTGTGAGACATTGGAAAAGCAAAAAACTCCCTGATTTAAATAATTGGCTTGATAAGGTTAAAGAAACCTATGCTTTAATTAAGTTGATGTATTATAATAATGACAAAAATACAGAAGAACTGGACGCTCGCTGGCATGTAACAATTTCAAAGATGGAAAAAACACTCCAATGTGTAAATCGCAGTGAGGGAGGGATGTGACAACCATGTGGATTTTAGATAAATAGAGTAGTGCTTGGTTCACTATTATGGATATTTTAGTTATATTAGCAGCACTGTCTTAGTTTCTTCTCAAGAATTTGTATTATGAGTATTTTAGTAATGTTATATTTCCATTTTCTTTTGTTGTTGTATTTCTGTTATCTTTTGTTGTTGTGTTCTCATTTTCTCTTAATAAAATTTTTAAAAAAGGAAAAATCAAAAATTTCTCACCCACACAGCAGCCATCCAGTCTTTCCTGCAATCTCTTTCCAAACTTAGCAGCAAACACTTTTGAGAAACACTGGAGAAAAGCTGGAGAAATCCCAAGAGGTGCACTAATGCACTGTGATGTTGTGGAAGCAGGGGGGAAAAACCAACAGCATTGAACTCAGGGCAAATAACTCATAGATATGACTTCCAGTGGCCCTTTGTTATGTGAAAACTGAGACTTGCTTAAAATAAGTAGATTTATCAGCCACAGTGCACAAGTTACTATATACACAACCACAAGTTTTCTTACTGACCTACATACTGCATCTGCATTATGGTACTTCCAGCCTATAATTAAGTTTGCATCAAAGTTTCCATTGTAGTTATTCAAAGCAGTCTTGCAGCAATACAAAGAGATTATAGACTGATTGATGGAAAACGAAGGTAGTCATGGTTGAACTTCAAAGTGGTTGGGTTTAAGGTTCAGCTATACCAATGGGGTAAAATTGGAGGAAAGGGGAGAACTTCTGGTTCACCTTGACTCTTATTATGTCCAGCACCAGTTTCTCTTCTTCACTCTCTGAGCAAAACCAAGAGAGGAAAAGGAGTGGCTTAGCTTTTTCCTGCTCTGTCTCAAGCAAGAGGGGATCAGGCAGCCACTGCCTCTCATCCTTTTTGAGAGTGGAAAGAAGTAGTTCCAAGAGGAATAACTCCTGGGTCCTGGCATTAATAACATGTTATAGGCACGCCTAAAAGGCTATATATTTATGCAACATCTGCTAATTAAACACTAATTTTTATGTTGGTAACTGGCCAGCAGAAGCCATGCTTTAGTTCCATAGCTAACTAGAAGCTACAAATACGAAGGTGAGCCGTAAGAGGGCAAGCTGCCAAAAGCCTTCACTGCAACATCAATATCCAGATAAGAAAAGTTTTGTTCCTTTTAAATCTTGGACTCCTGCCTAAGAGTGGGGGTAATTGAAATGCCTTGTATAGAAGGTTTTCTACCTTGGTTCCCAAATTCTTTACTTTCTCACCATAAATGGTTTGATGGGATTGACATTGATGACCTGACTGTTACCATATCAGTAGACCGTGCATCTGGTCTTTGAAAACAGGTGGAAGAAATTAACTGAAGGCCTATAAAAGAAACCTTATAAGGCATAATCCTTATAAGGTGTAATCCTTATGAGGTACAATCCTTATAGGGTGTAATCCTTATAAGGTGAGAGCCTTATACGGAGATATCAAGGTTTAACATTGTTTTGAGAATGTAAGAAAGCCATATAAGGAATATCATAAACAAAGTCATATATGGAATATCTGAAAAGGCGCCATATAAGGAAGATCATAGATTAGCTTTCCCATGAAAAAGAGTATAAAAGGAGCCTGAATTTGTTTATAATTTAGAGACCTAGTCGGGGTCTCTCGGGCAGTGGTGGTAATGTATAAAAATGTATAAGTAATGATCTGTATACTCTATGCAATTCTCTGTAATAGTCTGTTGTGTGACTCTGCCTAAAAAAGTTATGTTATTTTTCTATCTTATGCATTGAACCTGCCTTTAATATCTTGGACTATGCAATAAAAAGAATCTCCAAGATTCAAACTGTTGCCTCTTTACCCTAGAGACTATTTCTACCAAGGAACCATACTTGTCAACCAAGTATACATCCTATAGATCTAGCCATCAAATAGCGGTAACAGAGCCCAGTACAAACAGATGGGACTTGGCTCAGTGATACAGCACCTGCAGAAGGTCCTGCATTCAACCCCTAGCACCTCCAGTTAAAATGGACTTGGTCGCCCTTAGGGTTGCCAACATCCAGGTACTAGCTGGAGATCTCCTGCAATTACAGCTGATCTCCAGCCGATAGACATCAGTTCTCATGGAAAAAATGGCCGCTTTGGCAATTGGACTCTATGGTATTGAAGTTCCTCCCCTCCCCAAACCCCACCCTCCTCTATCCTAAAGTAGGAAGATGGAACACTATCTTGTGTGATACTGGTGACTTGAAACCTGAAGATTAGAAGGAATTGTGGAAATCTATGTTGATCAGAAGTGGGACTGTTGAAGAATCCGAAATGGCCGTATCCCCTTCTGGATGATGTCTCTTCTGCTGTGATACCTCTTGGAAAGATCCTTGTGAATGAAAAATAAGAACAAATAGTTACATCAGCATTGTACTTTACCAGTATGGATACTTACCAGTGTGGATACTATTAACTTCCTTACCTGTATGGATACTATTAACTTTGTATTGTATAGACTTCAACATCATTGAAGTAAATTCCATTGCACTTTAGTTTAGGATAGATATAGCATTAGTATTAGGTTGTTGTAGTATAGTTCATTGTATAATTGTGTAGCATTCTAATACACTTTTTGCACTTTGTATATTCGTTCCTGCACTGATTTCCAAATCTCTGTGATATATGCACAGTGGTGTCCATTTTTCCAGCAATTACCTGGAAGTTGGCAACCCTAAGTTCAGTTGTAATTCTGGGAGATTGCCACATCCCACCTGGATAGGGTTGCCAACCTCCAGGTACTAGGTGGAGATCTCCTGCTATTACAACTGATCTCCAGCCAATAGAGATCAGATCACCTGGAGAAAATGGCCACTTTGACAATTGGACTCTATGGCATTGAAGTCCCTCCCCTCCCCAAACCCCAACCAAATTTTGTTTTTCTCCTGCTTTTGCTCACCCGTGCCATTGTAATCACTCATCTCAGTGGACTGGTTCGCACAACCAGATTCTCCTACATGGGAGCAGCTGTGATACTGGGACTCTATGGAAAATGGGTGAACTGAAATTTAGAAGTGCATTTTTTTTTCAGCCATAGCGATCACTGCAACAATCGTTACTAGATCTGGGCACATTAGCATGAATCAACCTCATGTGCTTTTGGGGATGAGGTTAAGGAGAAAGGTCTGTTTATGCAGAGCAGGAAGTGTCTCAACTGGCTCCGTGGCGTTGAAATGATGAAAGTGTGAGGGATGCAGACGCAGAAGTTACTTATGAAATCCTGTCAGGCCTAGCCTGGGCGAGGTGCAGAGAATGCCAGGCATAGTCCGACAGAGAATGTTGTGCTTTCCCCAGGTGCTGGCCAAGGTCAACCTTACCAACGGTCAACTGCCAACTATGTATTTTGACTCTGAACTTCGTGGGAACAATTATTCCGGTGGGAGGGGGGTTACTATGGTTTCCTGAGATGTTCTGTGTTCTTTCATTTATACCCAGTACCAAACTTTTAGTTCTCATGTGCCGTCTTGATTCCTAGCTACTGTCAACCTGTGGATTCTCCAATAAATCAACTCTCTTTTGGGCTACTTGTCTGTGGATGTTGTTTATGGGATTGTCACGGGGCAAGTGCTTACAAATCCTTTTAAAAAGCAACAAGAAAACTACACTCAAACCTCTGCCTTGCCATTTGTTGACCCTCTTTTCACTTCTCCCATCCCACAAAACGTAGTTCTTTGAAGACTGCTCACTCCTTTCCTGCACATATTCCATGGTATGGAGAAGTTGTTTGTTACTAAGAATAAATGCATTGTTCTGTTTTCTGAGTTTATTAGGGAGGACAATAAAGGGACACTTTGTCCATCTACTCTTCAACTGCATGTACATTAAAAAAATATTTTTCCTTCCTTTTCAACTATATTTTTCAAACCCAGACACTTTCTGTTCAGTGGAAATCATGATTACAGACAAGGCTTAAATTCCAGAATATTTTTATTTACAAAAATAAAGATCTGCTTCCTTTCAAACAACTTTCAGACTAAAACATTTCACAGCGTAAACACCTTAGAAGCAATTTAGAGTGCTACAATATCAAAATGGATCATGTATTCAGTCATACAATAAGTTCTTATAAATACTAATTTTTCTTCAGTACCACATCAAATCAACACAGGGGTTATTTAGAAGATAATGCATGATAACTGTATCGGTCACATGTGTATGGTCATGAGTATGTTTCTCTCTCACTCTCTCTCTCACACACACACAAACACACCAAGATCATCTTTAGTTCTCTGCTCTCTATGGGTTGAATCCAGGCAGCTTTTTCATTTGATTACACCAAATCCCTCTCCTTACCACACACACATGGGATTTATCCATGCAGGTCCCATAACCCCCAGCATAGCCTTTTTAGTGGTTAAAGGAGATTCCCCCCCTTTTTTTTCACCAGCAGAATACTTGGTTGTATCCATTCTGGGAAGATGTTAGAAAAAAACAGTTTAGAAGTAGTGGTACTTCGCTGAATTCTCTTGCAGCTCTCTCTGGGCCACTGTACACATACCACTCCTCACACAAATCAGAGCGGTTCTACCACTTTAAGATTTATAATAAGTTATATCTGATCATCATGTAAGTTTCTTCACCCCCTCTCCCATATCAAAGCAGCAGAGAATATGATAATTATGATCCAAGAACCAACAACTTGCAAATGTCACCATCAGCGCAGAATCTAAATATGCATGAAGCTTTCTTACAGTGAATCAGACCATTGGTCTAAAGGTCACTGTCATCTACTCTGACTGGCGGCAGGGCTTTCCGGAGCCTTAGATGGAGGGGTCTTTCACATCACCGACTACCTAATTTTTTTTAAACTCGAGATGTCAGAGATTGAACCAAGGACCATCAGCATGCGAAGCAGATACTCACTGCTATGGCATCTCCCCTTCCCAACATGCACAATATTTCTACCATATGTGGAAGTTATTTGGAATACCTTTTCTCTTATGCTACCATGGTAACGTGTAGCAAAGTCAAACTTGTCCTGGTTCCCATTCATAATTACTTGTCTCAGGTGCACTTTTCTTGCAAGAATTTTTGTTTAAAAAGTTTGTCCTTTTAGGACATTGTCACTGTCAGTATGGTGCATAACATCCCTTTAGGAAAATCATCATTTATTATTTCCTTCTCATTAGCAAGAACCAGGGGTGCCTAATTACCCCAGAAACAATGGGATTTACCCATTGGGGTAACTTAACATTCCATGTTCAGCACTGGGGTAGCTATGTTTCATTAGTTTAGACCTGCTAACTTACATTTCTCTTCACTCCAGCTATATTTCTGCTGTAATTCTTTAGGCTTCATGTCTCTGTTGGAAAAGTACTCTAGATATTTCCTTGCTGCCCTTCTTCCAAGCACAATGAACACATGAAGCTGCCTTATACTGAATGGTCCATCAAAGTCAGTATTGTCTACTCATACCGGCAGCGGCTCTTCAGGGTCTCTGGTAGAGCTCTTTCACATCACCTACTTGCCTAGACCCTTTAACTGAAGATGCCAGGGATTGAACCTGGGACCTTCAGCATGCCAAGCAGATGCTCTACTACTCAGCCACAGCCCTTCCATTAACAATGTTAATGGACAGCCCATAGTGATCTATGTAAAGGGAAGTAGAAGCTATGGATGATGCAACAGTTTGTAGTGAACAGGTACCACCGTTAAGCAAAACCTTATGAGAAGTTCTCACTTATTCCTGCAGAGCTAATATTGCACTGTATGGTGGGTAGATACCTTGGACCATTTGGTGCACTAGCGGACCATGCAGTGAATGTGCTAGATACTGGAAATGCTATCATTTTCATTATGTGGCTGCCACACAATGCAAATTGGAATCAGAAACAGGTGTGATGGAAAAAGAAAGTGTTCTTAAGCAGTCTTGGTCAGGAGCTGCAGGACAGTGTCTGAGTTTCACACAGCCAGATCAGCCACATCCACCCTCAGCTGCAAGCTGCTGTAACTCTTCATATAATCCACAGCATAAAATGGCTGTAGCATAATTTGCCCACATTCAGGACTGCTAACGCCACGGGCAGCACAAGAGCTGTATCTGATGGCTTGCCAAGAGCACTCCATCTGCTGGGAGCTGAAAACACAAACTGGCCTGAAAATCCGTATACAAGACGACCCACACCCCAAAATTGTCTTCTACTGCTCCCAAAGGGAAGACTAGACCTAAATACTAGGAGAAACTTCCACAGTTAAGAGTAGTTTCGACAGTGGAATGAATTGGCGGGGGTGGTTGGGTGTGTGCGTGGGTGTGTCTTCCTCACTGAAAGTTTTCAAGCAGAGCCTGGACAGCTCAAGCCTGGCATTTCCTACACTGAGCAGGGGATTTGGCTTATATGGCTCCTCCCAACTCTGTTCAGAACCACTTAGAACAGCCAGAAACCTTCATACATCACTGGTTGCTTATTCTGTTTTCAACAAAACTGTTGCTTTCATAAAAGAAACACAACTGCACAGGCACAAAAGTGTCTGTGCACATTTGTAGGAAGTGCTGCTTTACAGTGTATATTGTAATACATACTGACCATCAAGTACAGTTAAATTTCATTGGTATTTATTTATAAGCACTATTTTGATCTAGGATCAGTAGTACAGCTAGATAACTTTGGATTTATTGCTCCCTCCCCCCCATGGTAATGTATACTTCAAATGTTAGACCTCATCTAAAGCAAATCCCATTTAGCACCCCATTAAGAACTGAGGCACACAGTGTGAGGTTAACATTTTCAGGCCTTCTTACTGTGTGTTTTGTTAACAGGCCGTCAATATGTAGCCACTTCAACATAAGAAACTGGGTATTCCTCGTATCTTCTTACTGTGGACCAGAGGTCTAAAATCCACTGAAATGAGACCATAGCATATATATCTTATGCCATATTTAAAACAGTCACTTCAGTATTATGAAGGCTGATTAAAACACATTCCCAGATGCACTTTCACACATCTCAAAATGCTTCCTTCCTTTTTAGCCTGCCACCCCCTTCCCAGTTTAACTCATTATTTTGAGGTTCCTCTTTAATAAACTGTCTGCTGAATTGAGGCTCTGACCATTTATGAGTGCGCTGGGAGTTCACTTCCTATGTACATTCTGCCCTCTCTCAGAATGCATATTTAAGGCATTATTTTAAAAGGCTTGATGAATTCTCTCTGAACTGTTCCAAGGTCAAACACTGGGTGCTGCATAACAATATCAAACATTTCCGGTCCATTTTAACTTGCAGGTACGCAAGCTATTCTTTAAGACTGTATATAAAATTATGCCATTAAAGGTTTCATTGTCATTGTCATTGACCGTATATAAAGAAGCTGAGCACATTTCTGTAACTCATGAAAAAGGTTAGAAGTGCAGGCTGGATGGAAATACAACCTCACAACTAAACTGTCTGGGATATGTGTCCAAAAGAGACCCGGTGTTTTAAATAATTGATGGATTTAATGTCATACCAGCAAGTAAAATTAAAAGATCTATTTTTTTCACACTTTATTTCACGTTTCAAAGCGATACGTGATCTCATAGCAAATCTCTTAGTTAGTGGTATGAAAGATCTCCAGTAACCATGGAAAATAAAATTAGTCTTGTTTGTAAAACTTCCTATAGATGTTGGGACAAAAAATACAACAACTCAACGACATCTTCCATTCATTGGGGTGGGTGTTGCAAGCATACGAATAACAAAAAATTGCACACAGCATTCTTTTAGAGGGACACTTTTGCAGAAAGGCCAAGATGCAGTAATTTTGCGGTCTGGCAAAGCCCCTACAGAATTGCTATCTTTAATGGAAGATCTGTTTTTGATTGAGCGCTAGAAAATGTGAGCAATCATTTCATTTCAGTTTTTTATGCTATCTATTCCTAAGATGCCTATAAAAGCAGTTAAAACAATGATAGCCGTGGCCTGGACCTGGCAAACACAAAGAATAAGCAGGGACTGTCCCTAAAGTATGTCACAATTCTCTGAAGTCATACTTTGCATGCAAGAACATCCAAGCCAAAAGAAAAAAATGACAGACTGGCCATATTTAAATAAAGTGAAGGATGGAGTAACAATTTATTGAAATTAGGACCCAGTTCAATTTGTATTTGCTGGTTTAAATATAGGTTTCCTGTAGTATGTCATTGCGTTCAGGAACCATTAGCACAAAATGCTGGGAACTACAGGAAAGCACTTACCACAAACTCAGCTTAGTTTAACTTTGAAAAAAAGTTTTTGGGATGTAAGCAAAATCTTAATAGTATGCCAAAACGAATTGCTCTTACTTAGGCATTTCAACTTTAAAAGAGCCCGTTTGGTACAGCAGCCAGTGTTGAACTTGGAAAGGGGAAAACCAGTTCACATTCCCATCTTGGGCCAGTCCCTCATAGGGGATAAAGGAGAGGTGAGGGAAGAACGATCTACATTATCCTAAGCCTTTTGGAGGAAGGGCAGATTAAAAAAAACCCCAACTAAAAAGTACTACCCTGCACTCTAGTATACAATCAATATTGTGCTGGATATTCAGCTCCCTCTGCAGGACAGAGGAAGTACCTTTGATTTCACATTTATAATTTTATCATTGAAATTTTGGACTGGAAGAAAGCTTGGGTTTGATTCCTTTTTAAAACTGGACCTGCAAGTTAATGGTAAAGTCTTCTTGCTTTTAATGTACAGGGAAAGGTTTAGCAAACAGAAAACGTACATCTCAGGGTTTTTATGAAATATCTGATTATATGAAATTATGAAAGGAAATAAGCATTACACACACACACACACACACACACACAAATACACACCATAACTGAACAAAAAGAGATGATATACTAAAACGAAAGAGGTTTTCCCTTGTGTACAAAAGAGCAATTATTATATATATAGGCCACTAAAGTGTTTACGCCAGCTTACCATTTATATGTCTCCTTATGCAAGTGCTGATACTTTTGCTCAATTGTTTTAAAAGACTGGGAAGGTAAAGAGGCCCATAGTAAGGAAGTAGAAAGTCCTCAATAAGGATCATGGACTTTCTCCATAACTACTGAGCAATAAAAATGAAATGAGCAAATAAAACAATTCCAACTGAAAAACATAGGAATGTTTGTGTTTGATGTAGCCTTCAAACCCTTTATTTATCTTTTGAGAACTGGCAAAGTCTGGTTTAGATATTTGACTTTTACAAACCTATAAGCCTATACAATCAGGTTGCTTGGTCAATTTACTACATTTTGATGAGTGTGAGTTCTTCAAACCATTCTGCTTGTGTGTATTTTATACCAAATTTAAAGGAAATGATATTCATTAAGTCATTTTGACATGGCCATTCAAAGCTAAAATTAAAAAGCTTTTCTATACTAAAAGTATCATAAAATATCTACTTATATTAAATATACCTACTCTAACAGAGCATTCCTGAAATGTCCCGACCCAAAGGCCTTAGGAGGCCAACAAAGGCCTCCGCCGGCGCAGGGGCCCACACCACCGGTGCCCAGAAAGCGCCCGCTGGCGTGAGTGGCCCCAGCGCTGGCGTGCAGGCCCGGCTGCTGGTCCCCAGGCGCAGCAGCGCTGGGCCTGGACACTGTCGTAGCCTCTGACCGGCCTCCGGCCAGAGGCACAGGCCATGGCGGTGAGCCAGGAGGCGTTCTGGTGCTGGCCGGGGGGAGGGGCTGACGTCAGTCGGCCTCCCTAGCCGAAATATCTTGGGAATGCCCCTTTTAGTTTTTGGCGATCTTCCATGCAACCCTATGAGGGTTACACGGGTTTTTTGTCACGGGCGGTGCCGAAACCTCCTTAGGAAACAATGCTGCTAGTTTGCCTCCTAAGCCCAGCGCAGGCATTCCTTTCAAGAATCATAAACATAATCATAAACCAAGATTTCTTTTTAGGTATGCTGATATTAAACAGTGCTCGTTCACATGTTGGATAAACTTGCAAAAAATATTTATTGAATTTCAGTCCTTCTCCAAATGTCCTGCAACCTCTCACACGTAACACCAGAAATATCACAATTTGTTTTTTCCAGCTCTGCTGAAAAAGAGAGGTGCAACATCCTAACAGGATGCATGGCTACCTCCACACTGAAATTAGAGTACATCAGGAATCCCACTGAATATCTATACAACTTTGGGGAAGGAAAAAAGCCAAAAATTTCATTATGTAATCTTTAGACCATATTGCAATGCATAGAATATGGTGACAGGTGCTAACATCAAGACTACATCATAGCAGTTCAGCTATAGGCTGTCAAAAGTGCAAGGGTATAGAAACCACACAGACTTGCATTTTTCAGTAGCAAGCCTAGCAATATTTGCATGATGTGATGAAATGGATCAGAATGAATGGAGTGCCTTGGCTAAAAGAGAAGAAATAAGTGATCTCCTGGCCTTAGGGCCATGATCAAAATTTCCTTTTCCCTGCTTGAAAGCAATGAGGTATTTTATAGGACTGCATCAAATATGTCACAGTATGATTTTATTTGGAAAGAAGTGGTCCATTATGCTTATCACGCTTCATGAAGACCAAGAAGAAGAATGTCAGGGTAAGCAAAATCCCTAAGCCAGTCTAGGTGGAATATCTGAATTCAACCTAGTTTTAGCCCCACTGGGGCACATGAAACTAAGGCGGCGATTGTGTACATTCTATGGCAGTTTAAGTTTTCGATGTCAACAGATTGAAACAGCCTTGCTTCCAACCTAAGCATAGTTATCTGCATGTTGTTCCACTGAAAGCAGTGGGACTTAATTGCAGGTAAACATGCTTGTGATCAAGCTGTAAGACATCTTGGGTTGAATCTTTTTCCTGCACATGTAAGACTTCTACCCCCCCCCCTTGTTCCTGAGAATCCAAAACCCAGGAGCTGCAATATGGGGGCACAGCAGACTGCAGTGGGAGAAGTCACAGGGGGTCAAGTTCCACTCTGCAGTAACATCCAACCCCCTAGAGGTCTTCCTGAAGCTCAGAGGTAGCTGTAAAACCACTGACAATACAGGAAAACACAGAGTACCATTAACCTGCAGCATGACGTTCGGCATATATCCTCCATTTTAAAAGGGAAAATCTAGAAAGAAATCCTGAGAGCAGCCCCAGAGCACAAACTATATAGATAGTAATGTGCATTCAGTACAAGCAAGGCTCTGCAACTAGGTGCATCCGGGATCTTGCGTTACAACCCTTCAACAAAACAAACTATATCCTGGTGTTCTATTAGTAATTATATTGAATTGGCTTCATGACTTTGAAAAACAACAAGACTGGGCAAAACCAGAGTATTACAAATAAAGTACACATTATGTATTGCTGATTTTACGTAAGTATTTATCAAGCACTGGCTACAATTGTTCCAAACATGGTGTCAGATCTTGTAAAATCAATGAAATCCCTCATTAAAAAAAAAGAAAACACCTTTGCTTAGTCATCACAAATAGTGAAGAGTGTTTATTTTTTTTAAAAGCCGCTTAAAATTCATTTCAAGCATTCTTATTCAAAGGAAATTCCTAGGAACGCTTGAAGTGGGATGTCACTGTGAAGTTAGTTTAGTTTTTGTAAACTTGATAAAAAAAGACCGAACAACGTTTGCTGCTTGCCTTTAGCAGCAGATAACAGAATGTCACACTTACAGCAAAGCTTGGCATCAAACACTGCAAATTACATCATACTCTGATGCCTAAGCAGAACACATTGATATCAAATATCCACTGCCAATTATCAAAAAAGTAAAATCTTTCAGCTAGTGCAACAATCCCCTCAGGATTATATGGGGGAAAAGGCACTCCCTTTTTCTCAAATGCCACATTCCCCATTTGTTTATACACTAAATGTGCTCAAATACCACTAACAACATATAACAGCAACAGCTATAAACACAAATTTGTGGCTAGGACAATATAGCTTATATTCTCTCACTGTTGTGAACCGTAATAATACAGCAAAAGCTTTACCTGCAAGTCTTCACATATTTCTATTTGAAATCAAGATGGCTTAAACCAACATAAATAGGTTCGTTTAGAATGGAAAGTAATCTTCCCACGTGAAAGTACGTACACGTTTCATAAGATTGCTAGATAAAACCAAACACTGGCCATTAACATCACAAAAGGGATATTACATCAAGATGGAAGATGTAAATTAAAAATGTGTTCCCACTGAAAAGTGAATGGCAATTCAACCATAATTCAGAAAAAAAAGCCTGGAGAGTCAGTACTTGAGATAATTTTTCATTTTTCTCAGCAATATAAAATTAGAAATGACAGAAAAAAATTAAGCAATCTTACTTTTGAAGTATGCATGCATAAAACTAATACAAAAGTTAATTCTCTCTAGCTTCATCTTTAAACTGTTATCATCACATACTACATACAAGCTGAAATCCCAAATACCCATGCTTCTATGTTCTGTTGGTTCCAATGAGACTTATTCACCCACGTATTTTAGAACTGCAGCCAACATGTCTAATAAATGAATCAAAGGAATTCATCACTGAATAGATACATAAAGAGAGAAGGCTGCTTTGCTACAGAGGCTTCGGGTACCTGAAAATCTCTCTCACACACCAACAGTTTCTATCCCTCCACCCAATGCCTTCACCCTCTCCAAAACATTTAGTAAGTTCATGTTGGGATCTGTCTTGTTAGTCAATGTGGAGCATTAAAAACATAGAAATGAAGACATTCCCTTTCTTAAAGTGTCTTTACATTAGAATTCCCACTTCTACATCTAATGTCATCCAAGTTTTAACCATCCACAGTTCCCCAGCATCTCCTCTGAGCATGTCAGTTTTACAACACTTGAGAAAGCTCTATCTATATATAGTTCAGCTTTGGTAAGATGGTGTGTAGTCTGGCCTCCTGGTTTGAATAATTTTTGGTTTTTGTTTTCTGACTGCATCGTCTTCCTCTTCTTCTTCCTCTTCACTATCACAAACATGGACGACAACACTGGGAGTAGAGTCAGTTGCTGCATGAAGTTCATATTTTTCTCCTAGAATGTGTTTAAAAACAGTAAAGCTGGTTAAAATGCGCACTATGGATCTCTCTCAGAGAGAGCATCCAATAACTCTGTGTGCTCATAGCAGCACAGGCGTGTGCCCAAGGCTCCGGCTGAGGCAAGGGCTTCCCTGTTCACTTCAGAGTTGGATTCATACCCCACTACACATCCAAGCTGCTCCTGGCACTGAAGTAACGTCATCACCGTGACTGTCTTTCTTGGTTTTTTCCTCCTGTGTTACAGGACCAGCATGCAAACAAGTCATGCTGGAGCAGTGTGGCAAAAATAACACCTGAAGTGGGCTTCCATACAGCTTGTTAAGGCTAACATGAACCACCTGAGTTCCAGCATAATCATGTGTCAACTTTCTTCCCCTTCTACATACTCTTTGTTAAAGAGAATGTCTAGAGTCATGTCCGAAGTAGACATTGCTTACCAACATACAACATATAGTACACTTACAGGCAAAGCTAACTGGAATATTTTTTCACTCTGCACGAGCTCACATCTCCTTTTCAGGAAGGCCAACTTCACACTCCAAGAATCATGACTTTCTTGGGAGAGAACCGATTACTACTGCGTACAAATGTATAATCCAGAAGGAGTGGCAGAAATCTCTTAATATTAAGAGGTTGGAAAAATGACAAAAGCTTTCAGTGAACTGATTAAACCTAGTATACAGACCCCTCCCCCCAATACATACACTCTATGAGCCAAAACATGGGACCTTGCAGCTATCCTTTGCAATGACTCTTACATGTAAATACCAGCACCAGTTTCCTATTTTTCTGGAGAGCCAGGGGACCGCTTCTTCTTTCAAAATTTGCTTCTTCAGCAAATGAAATTATGATTAATAAGCAGATGTAATTCTGAGTCAGCAGCTGAATTATCAGCAAACTTGAAAGCTTTAGGTGGACTGGATTCCCAGGCCTGGATCTGCCTCCCACAACATGTTGCAATGTTACTTCTTGTATTCTTCAAATCCCTCCTCAAGCCCCACCTTTTAAATGGAGTCTTTAGCAGAGCCCCTTTATTCACATCCTCAACTGTAACCTGTGCAAATCTATGTAACTGAAACAAACACATTCTTCCATGGTTTATTCCCCTCCCCCACTTCCCTTTAGCATCTTGTCTCAGATTTCAGACAGTAAGCTTCTCCTGCCTTCTCAAATCTTGTAAAAAGTACTATGCATACTAGAAATTACACAACTGACTTTATAAAGACAGTACTAAGATGTATTATCCAGTATGATTACTTGCTATATTGTGGTTCTAATTAATAAACTGACTGTTATAAACTACAAGGGAAATGACATCGGAAATAACAAAGGAAAGGGGGCAGTGCGTAAATAAAGAATTAAGAAGGACCTGGTAGTAAATCAATGGTAAAAACCCGAAGTTGACTATTGCACTTCAGCCACAGAAGTCTCTTACCTGGCCCTAGTTTGGAGATTGCATATAAAAGATCATAGTTAATAATTGGTGTGGCGTCATCTGCTTGTTTCCAACCAACAGGCGGAGAAGCTGGAGGAGAAATCAAGAACTGTTTTTCTGGATCTGGTGGTGCTAAGTGTGGGTTTCCAATGTGCAAAGTCTGGAAAGATAAAAACAAGACACGTATTGTTATTTTGACAAGTCAAGTACAGCTATGGAACTGGAAGAGTGCAATGGCACTCAAGGGAGAAGTGGGCAACATGACTCAAGGGAAGACTTAGGGCTGATAAAGCTGACAAATATTCATGAAACAGGGATCTTCCGCAACCCGAGGAGTCAGTCATCCCAGCAGGGCCTTCTAAAAATGGGCAAAACCGATAACCACCCATACTTGCATATGCTTTGTTGTGGCTTCCCTGACGAGGATAGAAAGGCTCCCACTCTCCTGGCTTTCCACAAACTATGCAAAACTGAATTATTCCGGAGGGCTTTTTGCGCAAATACTGTACTGTAATGAAATGGTCAAAAAATTAAATTAGTAAAGGGAGAGGGACTGTGGCCTACAGTACTATATTGCTACCTATCACTGTAAGTACGCTCCAGACTAGGTCGTTTCTACACGACTTAATGTATCATGTTTAAAAGCTCATGCTTTGTTGCATGAGCTCTGTTTGAGATTTCTGTTTGTTCCCAGATTTCTGCTTTGTGCATTAAATGTCCCATCCCTGTTGATAGAACTTGACTTACTCTACATAATCCGCCTTGAGTCTCAGTGAGAAAGGCAGACAACAACAATCTCCCCCACCAAGGAAAAAGACCAAGAATCAAGTGATGTCAAAATTTAGCTTAGACCCTTTAGACAATGTCTTTTCAGCTCCTACTGAAGATTTAAAAATTGAGTAAGCTGTCAGACAACTATACAGTAAGCATTCACTTTAGTATATATTTATAATTTGTATAAATAGTTTTCGAAACATTTTAGCTATAGCAGCAAGATTTCCCTCCCTTAAAAAAAAATTACGAAATTTCTCTTTGGACTCAAAGTACCTCGGTACAGTGTCATGAAAGGTACAAGAATCTTGCCAAAACCAGAAAGAGCCACTAAAGGGAGTGGGTGGGGAATGAAAGACAGAGTTTAAAGTTTTATCCCTGCTGGCTAACAAATGATCTAAAATTGCAACTTATTTTGATTTTGAGCCTTTCCTCATGTAAGTTTTGTTTAGTTAATAGAAAAGGTGGCAAAATAAAACGATAGCTCTCATTAACTTTAATAGGATGTGAAATGGTTTATTTTCTTCCCACTAAGATGTAGCTTGCCTCGCTTCCTCAAGTTATCTGATATCACTCACTCTTTTGACAGAAGCTTTCTACAGGTTTTCAGACAATGGCCTGCTATTATGATACATCAATATAACTTTCAGAATCAGAAAGAAACAGTAAGACCATAAAAGATAAAAATTAAAATAGCTAACATACAATCTAAAAAGATTTGAGTTTGGAATGGACAGGTTGATCTCTTACTTGGAAGGAGGTGGTGGTAGGAGAGCAGTGAATACTTCCTTAGAAAAAGAACAATTGAAAACTAAAAAACAGAGTTTCACTTACCTGTAACTGTTGTTCATCTGGTGGATCTTCTATGCAGTAGCACATTGGGACTGCGCAGGCGCAGGCCAGCCACGGATAAGATTTGTCAGCTTCTAGCAAAATCGAAAGTGAGAGTGCTCCCCCTCCCCTTGGGGCATGCAGCCTTCCCACCCAGCGGTTACATGACCCAGGGGGAGGGAGCACTCTCCCCTCCAGTTCTCCAACCTGCTGCCACAGAACCAATAACCACATGATTGCGGAGAGGTCCCACAGCGGGGAAGGAGGGAGGGGTGTGTTACTGCATAGAAGATCCACCAGATGAACAACAGTTACAGGTAAGTGAAACTATGTTTTCATCTGCATGGCTTCTATGCAGTCCCAAATTGGGAGAGCAGCGAGCTCGGTTACCCGGATGGCGGGTGTGGGACAGACACCGAAACAATGACCGCAAGACGGCATGTCCCACTGTTGCCTTTCTAGATGAATCCACGTCGACCGCATAGTGCTTAATGAGAGTAGAAGGGGTCGACGACGACGATGCTGAGCAGATGTCTCAGAGGTCAATTTTAGATGAAAAGACGACGAAGGCAGTGTAAGCTCTTGTGGAGTGCACCTAGATCATGCCCAGGCCATCCACGCGTGCTCTCTCATAAGAGTTTAATGGTTGAGGTAATCTACCTGGACAGGGTCTACTGGGAGGCTCGGTGACCCTTACGGTGGTCGTTACAGCAATAACATATTAATGTTTTCCCTGCAAACAAGGTTCTTTGTGATAAGAAGGGAGGACCCTCCGTACATTTAAAAGTATAGAGCCCTCTCTGCATCGGAAGAAGGGGTCGGCAATAACACGGTTAAAACGATACCTTGTGTTGAAGAAAGCTCGGGTTTCAACACCACTTATCAGCGTGAAACTTAGTAAACGGTGAGGAACGACAAAGAGCCGCTAAATCTCTGACATGACTGGCCGAGGTGATTGTGACCAGACAGACAGTCTCATAGGTATAGCAAAGAGAGGCCCCCAATGGCCAAAGGCTCAAACGGTGTTTCATGATTTGGGACAAAATGAAGGGAAAGCTCCACTGAGGAACAGGTGGAGATACCCTGGGATAGAGGTTGATATGTCCCCATAAAAAAACTTCTGTGAGTCTGGGTGTGAAAAAAGAACACAGAAAGAGAGTCCAACTCAGCGTGAAGGGCCGAATTGTAGTCGAGGTAGCCAAAATTGATGACAGGAAAGAAGCAGCTCTGGACAAACCATTGTCAGCAGCCCACAGGGACAAATGTCTCTGCTTGGCCTCAATAAAAACGTCTCGTGGACAACTTAATGGGGTGCAGCAGCACCTGAGTCACCCTATCTGACTATAGATTACATAGAATTCTCCATGCTGCCAGCTTGATTCTGGAAGGAATGTGAGAAATATCTTGGGGAGGAACAGTACTCCCTTGAGTCAGAGGCATTAGAATCGTGGACTGGAATCTCCTGGGCCAGACGGTGCTACCAGGATGCCACTTGTCCTTTCCGACCAGATCTTGACCAGAACCTTGGTCAGCAAGGGGAAGGGGGGGGCGACCAAGTATTTGGAAAGCGTCCCCCATGGAGCGTAGGCTCACCCCCACTCTGGAGCACCATGAGGAAACCCTGAATTGTGCTGAGTCACAAGAGATACATTTGTGGGGTGCCCCAGATTAGAACGAGATAATGGAGACAACGTGAGTCTATAGTAAGCTTGTGACAATCGTCAGGGTGATAACTTATGAAGTTTACGAGAACGTAACTCGTGCCTGTGAATGGCAGTGACAGTGGAGCCATGTGTTATGTCCAGGCCCAGACTGCAATGGCTTCTGTGCACAGCAAATGGACATTGTGCCGCCCTGTTTGTGCTGGGTGGTGCTGTCCATTGTGACCTGAACACGCCGATCCTCGAGGACCCTTGTAAAGGAACAGAGAGCAAGCCTAATAGAATAAGGCTCAAGAAAGTTAATGTGCAGGGTAGACTCTTGAGCAGGCCATACACCATGGGCTGTACAATGAGCTCTCCATCCTGATAAGGAGGTGTCAGGAACAATGAGCTTGTGGAGTAGGTGTTTGAAAGGCAACATCGGCCAAGAGGACCACCAGTCCAAGAAGGAAAAAAATCGATGTAGGGATAAGCTTTTAGTATTGAGGGTCAATGTTCAGCTGGAATGTTGTCAGAAAAACAAGTGTGCAGGGGAAGCATCCGCAGATGAGCAAGGGCAACAACTGCAGTGGAGAAAGCCATGAGCCTCAAGTAATGAATTTTAGTGGTTGTTTGGAACCTTTCTTAGAACAGGTTAACTAACTGTCAAATGGAGCGTATTTCCTGTATTAGAAGGTAAGCTCTAGCTGTGGCCAAGTGCAGGTGGATACCATGAATCTATGACCTTAGGAGAGGTCAATGGAGACTTTTATAGTTGACCAGGAGACCAGGTCGGTTAGGACGGAAAATAAGAACCTCCGCCTGACTAGCAAAGGCAGGCTCTGAGTAACCAACTATCGACCCGTTGTCTAGGTATGGAAAATGACACATCCCTGCAGGGCCATGTGTGTAACTCCCACAGATAAGCATGTCATGAAGGTGCGAGGTGCCATAGCATGACCAAGGGCAAACTGCATATCCATAGTTCTTGCCCTTGCAGAGAAAACGCGACAGTCCGCAGACTTTGAGGATTGCAATGTGCAATATGCATCACGCAAGCCCAACGGCAAACCCCATGTGCTTATTTGGGAGTGGCAGGACCTTGGGTATTTAACATATAAGCAACATATGAATTTGTGGAACTTGACTGCGTCGTCAAGTCCCCAGGTCTAGAGAGGGGTGCTCCCCCTCTCTTTGTTAACTAGGTAGAAATGGGAATAGTACCTGTAGACCCAATCCTCAGAGGGAAACTCCCGGATGGCCCTTTTCCGTAGAAGTTCCCGTGGGCGGGAGCCAGCGACGTAGTGCAAGCCGGAATGAGGTAGGGAAGCAGCGACTTGAGCTCAATAAAGCATCCATGCTTTATCATTTTGAGAATCCAATTATCATCCGTGATGGACATCACATACTGTAACAATCAGACAACTGGTCTGTAAAGCGCACTTGAGCGTCTAGCCACTCCTGCTTGGGCTTGAGAAATGGGCTAGGACCCTTGCTGGGTCTAGGAGTGCCCAAAAAAACTCCCTATCTTGCTGGGCAGAAATGAGATTGGGGGTGGAAGGTACCCTGGTACCTGTATAGGCGAGATGTTTGAGACTAGCTGCCAAAGTGTGTCTGTAAGCCGGCACAGTGGGGCGATGCCCAAGAACTTAGTGGTTATCCTACTTGAGATGATCAAGAAAGGCATCGTTTAATCACTGAAAAGCGAGGTGCCCTCAAAGGGTAGGCTCCCAACACGCGACGGAGGCGCCCTCAAGGGCGAGGTGCTAGATACACAACCAAGTGTCATACGGAAGGGTGGATTGGTTAAGTCATGCTTGCCTCCAAAGGACTATGGACGAGGCCATGACCTTGCTGGAAGGGTCCGCAACGTGACGTGCCTCAACAAACAGCTAACTGTCGAGGGTCATGTTTATGCTCTGAGCAGTTTAGTCTGATGGGCGTTGATCCTCCGGTAGGATACTAATTTGGGATGAATTCCATCACAGAGGGCATATTAGTATCTGGCCATGATTGCCATGAAATAGAAATGTGGAAACCAGTGGCACTGGAAGTATAAACTTTCCTGTGTAAAGCATCTAGCCTGCGTCCCCCCCGGTTAAGGGGAAGGAATATGATCATGATCCATATTTGCCCGACAGGGCTTTGACCACCATAGAATTCAGAACAGGCTACTGGTACGGAAAATAACCGTCCTCACGGCGGATCTTGTAAAGGCTGTCAACTCTTCTGGTGAAGAGGGAGCCAAAAATTTGCTTGGTCCGATTAGAAACGACGATCTCCAAATGCTTGTAACCATTGGAAGGGCCACCGGACCTGTCTGTGAGGAATGCAATGTACCTATGATGGTCGTTGTCCGAGACACCAGGGGAGGAATACATATTAGAACCTTAGCTACACGGATCAATTCTACATCAAATCTCACATCCCCCGAAGGGGATGAGATTTAGTATTTCCTGCAATGTCCACAGGTGAAGGTTGCGAGGTGCGGAATTCCGGTCAGAGACCTGAGTAGCCGTTGCATCGGACTCAGAATGGACCATATCCTTTAATGTAGAAGGAGAACTTGGTTGGAAGAGTCTCCAGGGGGAGTCTTTGCCTCAGCAACATACGGTTCCGAGAAGGCTCTCGGCGCCGAGGGTCATCGTGCTATCGTTGACAATGCTGATGCCAAGGGTGATGGCGAGAGTCATCGCAGTGCCTATGTCAGAGGCAGCAAGGCGGCCGACTATGACGATTGCGGGACCGTGTAGAGGACAAGCTGCTACAACATATCCCTCTACGCAGCCTGAACCCAGAGTAAGAGGTCGACAAGTGACGAACTGGATTGGTGAGAATGTCAACGCCGAAAACGTAGGCTCCGAGAACGTAGGCGCAGAGAGGCTGAGGGCGCCAAGAAGCCGTGGGCTCCGAGAGGCCGTGGGCGCCGAGAAGGTTGTCGAGAGGCCATGGGCACCGAGAGGCCGTCGGCGCCGAGAAGGTCGCCGAGAGGCCGAGAAGGGCGCCGAGGGGCACGTAGGTGCCAAGACCATAGGCGCCGAGAGCGTAGGCGTTGAGATGACTCTGACGTCTGAATCCGCGCCGACACCTCCGCCTGCATGCTGGGAGGATTTGGCGTAATGACGGCGACAGCGACCTTTGGGCTCGGCAACGGCAAAGACGTATTGCTGTACAGTTGGGTCAGGAACTGCGTGCGGAACTGCCGGTCATCTGGGATCCGCCCTGAATTATAACAGAGGGCTATACCAGGGAATCACGAAGAGGTGAGTCCTCATGAACAATCGTTGGAGTCAGTTGACTCAAGGAGACGTCGACAACCACTGACGAACGGCGCCGAGGTGATGATGACCCCGATTGGCACCAAGGAGACTTCAAGGAAGACCGACGCCGAGGCGCTCTGTGTCGAGAGAAGTTCGATATCCGAAGGCATCGAGGCTCTGACTGATGTAGATGGCACTCTGCGCCGAGGGAAGTTCAACGGCCGAAGGCATCGAGGCCCTCTCTGCCGAGGAGGTGGAAGGCGCTCCGCGCCGAGAGGAGTTCGACGCCCAAAGGCATCGAGGCCCTCACTGCTGAGGTCGAAGCCGCTCTGCGCCGAGGGAAGCTCGACACCTGAAGGCATCGAGACCCTCACTGCCAAGGGGGTTGAAGGCACTCTGCGCTGAGGGAAGTTCGGCGTCTGATGGCGCTGAGGCGACTTCGACGGAGGTTGGGACGATGGTCTGAAGGAGCCGGGGCAAGGGACTTGGCTGATAGAATGATCGACTTGGACGTCTTGATGACCGAAGGGAGGATTTAGCACGCTTAGACGTACCTCCAGCGACCAGCCGAGTGGTTTCAGACGATCAGTACGAGCCTTCAGTGCTCTCAGGGTGGAGCGAAAGTGCCATTCCCTCAGGCAAAAAAGGCAAATCTTGTGGCAATAAGTCTTCGCATTTTGGTGCGACAAGAACGACGTTGATTGAAAAGCGGAGCCTTCTAGACTCCAATCAGTAGACTCCAATCAGTAATAGCAGTAGAAGAGAAGCTATAGACACGTTCTCTCTCCATGGCGGCAGAAAGAGAACTGGAGGGGAAAGTGCTCCCTCCCCCTGGGTCATGTGACCGCTGGGCGGGAAGGCTGCATGCCCAAGGGGAGGGGGAGCACTCTCACTTTCGGTTTTGCTAGAAGCTGACAAATCTTCTCCGTGGCTGGCCTGCGCAGTCCCAGTGTGGGACTGCATAGAAGCCACGCATATGAACAAGGACTTCTTGTGTGTGCGTGTGTGTGTGTGTTAAGTGCCGTCAAGTCATTTCCGACTCATGGCGACCCTATGAATCAATGTCCTCCAAAGTGTCCTATCCTTAACACCCTTGCTCAGATCTTGCAAATTGAGGTAATTTTGTACTTGTGCACAGATAACTGAATGATAGTTTATGACAGGCACAGAATTTTTCCCTTTTCAAAATATTTATAAGCGGATTCCTTTGCTAGTTTGTATTTTAAACAAGCCATGATTGCTACACAGTACTCATGCAGCACACCTTTTATTTGAGTTACAATATCTTTTAAGAGCTAGCTCAAGCATATCTGTAAGGCTGAATATCTGCTTTTCAGATACGTTTGTAAAAAAAAACACTTATGGTGCAGTAAATCCTGCTTTGGGGGAGGAGGAGGTGATGCCTAATCAAGCCCACTCCAAAACCTTTCCAGAAGCTTCCATGGCTGTGCTGTCTAATCACATCAAAGAGAAAATAAGGATCTTTCTTATTGAGCCGTATACCACCATGCCACTCAGCTAAGTGTAGAACCTGCCTCCGGCACAATAATCTTTCCTTTGGTGGATGAGGCTGTTCCTATGAAGGAAAGCTCCATGCTTAGCTGAGTGGAGTCGTAAGATACAATCCAATTTCTTTGGAGAAGCAGAGATGAGACATGAAACATCATTCCTTCTCTGAAGTGGCTTTTAAGTAGAAACCAGACAGAGTCGGTTTGTGATCTCCCAATTCAGTCACACAAATGACCACACAGTAGGTCTCTGAAAGACAAGTGAACTACATATATAAAGGTATAAAGATTCTTCAGCAGCTTGGAGTTTATATATAGAAAATGCGGTTTCAACCTCTAGTGCAGCTATAAGACTCACTACTGTGTCTCGAGCAAATCAGTATAATTCTGCCTACCCTACCTCATAGAGCTATTGTGTAACTAGACCATGACTGTAAGCAAACTGGAAAACAAAGGTGGAAAATAAATGTAATCAATACATGCAACAGTGAAGCCATTTTACCAAAAGAGCCGTTTTTATCTTACCTGAGCAAAATACAGTTTCAGTTCCTTGCCAAGAAACTCCGTCTTGTGTAATTGAATTTTAGCATCTGCGGCTGACAAAGGGTTGCTGAAGTTTATCCTTATTCTTTTAAAACTCTTAAAATACTGAAAGGTGACATCCTTGTCATATGTTCTAAATAGCACTTCGAATCTGGCCTGAAAGACAATATTAAAAAGTAAAAACCTTCATATCCAAAGTCACATTTTACAGTTTATATCCGTTTTTAAAAAATCCTTATTAATGACTTCAGTGGCCTGCAACTATATTAACTACAATTCTGAACAATATTATTTTTCTTCTAGGAAATAAGGGGCAATCAAATGGTTACCATAAGGGATTACCCTTTGGATGCAGGAGATACAGATCTCCTCCCTCACCCAATACACCTCTGCTGCACATTATCCAGAACTGAAATTGAAATGACATCTGCCTGCTTAAAAGTCATTTTCCTTTCACCCTAGCCAGCTTCCACTGCCGCTGAATCTGTCACGTGCAGCCTGTCATGGGCATTTATTGATAAGGGCCTAGGGCATCAATGAATGCTGGAAATTATTCTTGCCCAGCCCAGCCCTTCTCTGTTCTTGCATTTTTATTTTTTAAAAAATTGCATTTATTTAACAAGATAAATGAGAAACGTACAGTGCAGTGTGTGGTGAGGGGAGAAATGGTAGAAGGATGCTTCCCTCCAGCACTGGACAGCACATCTCATTTATTTTAAGGGATCATTGGGCTCTCTCCATCCACCAAGGCAAGGTAGGTTCTAATTACTACACACCACCATAGTTGCAGGATTGGGGAACTAGCATAAAGGTGACTATAAATTCCCTTTTAACTATGATTAAGAAAATAATCCCTTTGATTCTGTGACACCCAAGCCTACCATTTGAGGTGGTTGGTCAGAGTAGAGTACACAATTCTGCATTATGGTGGTGTAAGTAATCCTGCAATAATATGCACAGGCAGGGTTGTTGTGAGGATAAAGTGGAGGAGAGGAGAATGATGTAAGTTTTTTTGGGTCCCCTTTGGGGAGAAAGGTTGGTATAAATGAAGTAAATACGCACAAGCAGTGGACCCACAAATACTTGTGGAGGGGCATCTTATTTCCCCGTTCCTCTCTATTTCCTCTTTCCTGAAAGGTCCTGTAGCCTCTCTCATTGTCCTAGAATCATCGTCCTGTTTCCTTCTCTCCTTCAACTCACCAGCCAACCTACCTTTATTTACCCCCCATTTTTAGCTTTCCCTCCATCCCTCCACCTGGCAGCCTCTGCCGGGCAAAACACTGGCAGAGTTTTAAGATCTCTTAATGAGTTTGAAAAATTTGTAGTCACAAACAAATTCTTTATGAGCAAAAAATATGGCATTTTATTACAAAAGAGCAGAATAAATACATATCATGACAAATGGAATAAAAAGTTTTGTTATGTATTAGATGAGCAGAAATGGGAATTTATATTCACTAAAGGTTTAAACTTTACAATAAGTTTATCATTTAGAGAAAATCTATATATAATGGTATATATGTGGCGTTTATCCCCTTGCAGCTGCATTTCTTATTTACTTCATTTATACCCTGCCTTTCTACACAATGGGGATCCAATGAGCTTCCATGGTAGAGCTGGGATTTGAAACTGGGTCTCTCAGATCTCAGTCTGAAAGTCTAACCAGTACACAGGCTTTCATGGACGGCTGCTTTGGAACAGAGGCTGAATTATAAGTCATCTGGTAGTTACTGATGGACCTGGCCTAATGGGACATTCCTCAAATGTTAAAACAGGCCTGGAAAGGGCCCTGCCTCCTCCCCCTGCCTTTGTTGACTGAAACCAAGGTTTGAAGACTGGCAATACTGTTATGATATACTGAGGACAAAGAGGCATAACGGGGCATACGAATGAAAATAATTCAAGATCAAATTTACCAATAAAAGTATAATCTTCTAATGGAAGGGATTTGTGCCTTTGACACCTGTAAGACATATAGAAGTTCAGAAGGTGCAGCCACCACCACCATTCTAACTTGGGAAAATCTGCACCAGCTGAATTTGTCTCTGCCATATAGCTGGTTTCAGGTAGCTGGCTCAAGGTTGACTCAGCCTTCCATCCTTCCAAGGTTGGTAAAATGGGTACCCAGCTTGCTGGGGGTAAAGGGAAGATGACTGGGGAAGGCACTGGTAACCACCCCGTAAACATAGTCTGCCTAGAAAACGTCGGGATGTGACATCACCCCATGGGTCAGGAATGACCTGGTGCTTGCACAGGGGACCTTTACCTTTATATAGCTGTTACAGGCATGAAATGGATCTCAGGAAAAGAGTTAGGGACCAGTTTAGCACCAACAATGCATACTGAATTTTTTTCGCCTAAGGGTAGGGCTCAGTAAAATAATAAGCATATGAGTTGCCTTTGTTTATTGATTTGCATCAATATCAAATGGAAGGTTTACATTTTTAAAAAGGCATGTGCTAATGGCTTCTTGCAATTCTGCTTTTATTGGTCTGTGGGGCAACCGATCACTTCAGGCATGATAAGTCTGCCAACAGCTGGCAACCCCAAACTTGTGCTGGATTTACTGAATGTACTATTGAAACATGCAGGCAACTATCCAAACCCTAAATTATTTTAAAATTAATTACATAGCAGCTGACATTTTAAATTAATATGGGGGGCAGGGGGAACAGAACTTCAGAGTCCGACAACAGTTTAAAATTCACCCATCTTGAATTTTTCATATTACAACTTTTCAAGACTTGATAGATCAGTATACTTTGAATTAACAACCACGTGGAGTTTCATCTCACCTTTGCAGCTAAAAATCTTCCTGAGGATCACAGACAGACTTTTCTTGTTTTAAACCTCTAAATGCTGTAGCTTTCATATAACCTATCCTGAAAATAGCAAGTTCAATGTGGAGGACAGAAAACATCCTCAACACAAATATGTAAATGCTTGGAAACGCTATAGGAAATTAAGTACTGAAGCCCAAAGTTGTCAACCAAAGCCTGCACTTTAAGAAACAGGCAAGGTTGGGTCACTGTACCTTTGGTAATTACATTTCAAAAGGTATCAAAAATGGCAAGATCAGTACTGATATTAAATTTAAAAAAACATAAAGAGGGGAGACTTGTTGCACCTTAGATGAACATTTTTATTGTAGCACAGCTTTGTTCAGATGTAGGCTCTGGTCCACAAAAGCTTAAGCCACAATAAATCTGTTCCTGTTTAAGGCACCACAAGACTCCTTTATTACTACAAAGTAATGCTGATCTCAGAAAATCCTGTTAATATTTGAAGTATTATATTTTATGTAACCAGTCCTTTCTCTCTACCGCCCCCAACACCTTGGGAGAAAAAAATGCTTTGTATATCCCAGGGAAATATGCCCTAGCAGCTTTTTATTGTACCTGTGAACATGCCAGCCAAGAAGTCACTTCACTCACTGAAAAACTTATTCTAAATTCCAACCCAGTTATTTACTCAATGAGAACTAAGGAGATGTATTTCATATTTGGCATTCCAATATTGCTGGATAGTATGGATACATATCTAATTTAAGAGTTTACCGTTCTACATTCAAAATTAAATTAAAATAAAGTATAAAGATCTAACAATCTCACAGCATTCTAATAATTTATGAAGCACACAAAACCTCCACAAAAGCATGCCAGGCTTGGCAGTATGGATTTAATTTGACATTGCAGCATCCATACAGCTTATAGTCCTAATGATATGTAGTCATTTAGATGCATCTATATTCCTTCATATTCCACCCCCCCCCCACACACACAGATACCTTACCCTGGTTTCAGGTTGACTGAAGACATTGTTGTCCACAGCACAGGCAATTAAGGAGCCAAAAATGTAATCAAAGTTCCTAAAATGCATCTTCTGGTTCTTTAAAAAGATTGCCAAGAGCAGAGCACAAGCCCAAGAAAAACACTTTTTGAGGAAGCAGTTATGTGTTGTAGAGAGTTTATAAAGGACCAAGCCCAGCCCCTCAGCTCCCCCCCCAAAAAAAAGTTTTCAGAGCATCCTGTATGCGACAGCAAATTCCTGAACAAAGTCCCGTCGCATGCTTTCAGGCAGTCAGGGACAAAATGTAAGCTTCAACTGGAAAGAGGTGACGTAAGCACATTAGTCAGTTTCCCTATGCTAATTAACTTTGCTCTGGAGGATGGAAAAAACAGCTGAGGTTTGCACAGACAGCTGCTTTAGCAACTCCTCTTGCAGCATAGTTTCCATTGGCAGTAATTCCATTTAGCACTCAGACTACATGCTCTTCCCTTGAATGGGACAACCCACTTCAAGATGGAAAAAGTTACTGTTTGAGGACCAAGTTCTGTAAACAGCAATTAGCCAGCAGGGGGAAGGGGGGGGAAAGGATGGAAAACTGAGACATCTTAGTAAACTGTGGAACCTAATACTATTCACATATATTCAAAAACAGGTCCCACTGGTTTGAATGAGGCATACTCCCAAGAGTATTGTCTTAGGCTTGTACTTTCCAAAAATGTAGTCACTTAAAAAAAAAAAAAAAAAAAAGGAATCTAATGAATATCTATTTTGAAGTCTTTCTCCATATAAGGCCTATTTGAGGTTGAATTCTGCAAGAAATAGAAGAAGAAGAGTTGGTTTTTATATGCCGACTTTCTCTACCACTTAAGGCAGAATCAAACCGGCTTACAGTCACCTTCCCTCCCCACAACACCCTGTGAAGTAGGTGGGGCTGAGAGAGCTCTAAGAGAGCTGTGACTAGCCCAAGATCACCCAGCTGGCTTCCTGTGTAAGAGTGGGGAAGCAAATCCAGTTCACCAGATTAGCCCCCGCTGCTTATGTGGAGGAGTGGGGAATCAAACCCGGTTCTCCAGATTAGATTCCACTGCTCCAAACAACCGCTCTTAACCACTACACCACGCTGGCTCTCATTCTATTCTAACCTTTTTCCTCTTTAACTTGCTAGTTTTCTGTACTTCTTCCTGGAGATCTTATGTTCTGCTCTTCCTTAGAAATGGGCTCTCAGCTGTATTCCATCTAGACTGTGATCACATCCATAGCCATTTAGTCTCCACATCACTAAGTAATAAATGTTTCCAGGCTGCTCACAACCCAGAAAAAGTAGCAGATCTTAAGTCCCACGGAAATCAGTGGGACTTAACGTGGTAAATTACTTGGAATTAAATTAGTCCAACCTGTTCTGGTTTATAGTGAGTGCAACTGTATCTTCTCCTATACAAATACGAAGCCTTTATTGCCATTAGTTATACAACATCTATATAAACACGATAAAAACAATTTAAAATAATCTCCATAAAATTGACACTAAAACAGGTTTAAATACAATAGAAGTTACTCACTTCACAGCCCTAAAATTGCCTAATGAGTTGCACAAGCTTTCACGCACTTTAATTGCCCTCAGTAAAAATCTTGCCAGTATCTTCTCCTATAAGGGGGCTTAAACGTACATTGAAGGGTCCGAGTTCCATCAACTTCCATGAGACACAGATTTGAGTGACATTGCTCTAGATTTCACCCACTGCATTTAACATACAGGGATAGTGGAGCAGAAACTTCACAGTAACTGAGCTTTGAACTAACTCCCTTCCTTGTTGTAGAAAACAGGAGGTGTGTGTCATCTTCCCAGTCCCATAAATATATCTGTAAAAATTAGAACTAAACTAAATACTAAAATATCATACTGCTGTTTATTTCCCCCCATTCATCTATTACATACCAGCCAAACTATTTGGCAATGATCCCCAAACCATCCTATGAACACTGAACACAATGAATAGTTGCTGCCAATAACATTCTCCCCATTAAAATACTGCTTAAGATTACTGACTGTTCTAAACACACTGACTACATATCATGCCTCTGGTAGCACTGCCAACGAGCTGAAGATTGTGCATGGCAACTGTTAACGTATCACACAAACACTTTGAAGCTCTTCCCAATTAGGCACACACACACACACACACACACATTTTATGTAAGTACTTGTACACTTCCTTTCTGTGGAGCAAACAGCAGGTATGGGGGAGGCATCAGATTAGAGAAATAGTGCTGTTTCCTTACCCCATCCTTACCTCTATCCCTGCTGTAAATTTAAAAATGCAAAAAAAACCCCACCCCTATCAGACATCATGATTACAGATCACACATATCACATACAGTAGGGTTCGAAAAAAATCCAGACACCCTCTTCAAAGAATGTGCTCTGAATTCTCCTTCCCGTGAGTCACAAGCCAGCTTTTGTACACATTGCATTGCAAAATGGCTAGAAGTACTAACATGTGGGTATGAGACAGGAAAGACCAAAAAGTGGTGAAATCAGAGCTTCACAGCTTACCTTTGTCCTGCTTCACTCCTTTTATTTAGTCAGAAAAGGCTACACTTTAAACCTAAGAACTTACATGACATTTATACATTAATTCATGTTTTTCACAGCACATTTTCCATTCCTGTTCTAGTAACAGAAATCTTCAGTTTCTGTCCAAAGACTCAAAGTGCTCATGATCAAATATCTTAAATATACTGATTAAGAGATCAAGGAGCCTTATTAAAGGAGGCGTTCCTTGCTAGGACGTTGTATCTGCTAAAGCTTCCTCCTTTATTCCAAGCTTTTAAAGACTGAAATAAACTTCAGGCAGGGGAAAAAACCACATCTTCTACAAAAATAATTTTAGAAGGATTTTACTGCAGTCATGAATTTTTTTTCAAGGTTTGAATGTTGGTCTAAAACTGGGGAGAGCCAGTTCTAATCTCTGTTACTTGTGAAACTTCCTAGGTGATTTGGGCCAGTCACATATGCTTCACAGGGTTGTTGTTTTTTTAGGATAAAATGGAGGAGGCAGAACCAGGCATGCCACCCCACACTCCTTGGAGGAACAACTGGAAAAAAAATTGATCATAAAACAAAACATGGTTCTCGATGTTAATCTACTCCACAGAGCACTGAACTGAGGGGTGCTAGAGAGAAATCTAGAACTGGAGGAGAAAGGTGGCCAAGAACATGGTATCTGGATCTTTGGGTGATATGGGAGCAGTGTTTCCCAAACGTTTGATAGTTGATGCTTGTAATTTTCAAAATTAAAATCAGAGGCACATTTTATTCTTAAGACACGAAGTATTCACTTATATTTTAAAAGTAAAAGACTTATTTTAATTAGTAAAATTGGCCTGTTCTGTATTTGAAACCTCAAGCTTATCTGTTTGGCATCATCAGTGGTTTCGGTTGATGTCTGAGTTGAGCTCTTTGTTTAGAAAAGAGATCTGCTGCCTCTCCAGAGGCTTGTCTAAGATGGCTCACAAGTAAAATAATACAACAAAACCAAACACATCTTTCAACCAAGCCAGGACATAATAACACTGGGCATTCGAGTTGTCCCGCCACCACCCATTCAATCACCTAGCTCAAGAATGGAACATTTGAGACTGGTCAATAATTGAGATATCCTGAGTCAATTGCCAGTTCATTTCCTCATTCCAGTCGTCAACCAGGGAATCAACAGCTACACCAACTATATCAACAGGAAAATCCCCTACACCTATCAGAAAGCCATTTGGATCCGTCTGACTTTGGGGTAGATCATCTTAATAGATTGCCCCACCCCTGCAGACTCTTGGTATCCCCAGAAGTCTGCATCCAAACAGGTAGTGATCTGTCCATGACAAAGGAACCTGACAATTCCTCCACCCTCAGATCACATTCCTCCTGCCCAGAACAAAATACCAGATCAAGAGCATGACCAGCACAATGTGTAGGACCAGTTATTACTTAAGACAGGCCCATGGTTGTCATGGAGGCCATGAAATCCTGAGCCAGTCCTGACGACAGCCTCAGTATGAATACTGAAGGGATCCTCAACGCCACCCCTGAGACCAATTCTGTTAGCTCAGGTAGGGTAACTGTTAGGAAGCAGAGTGGGTGATACACTAGCAGAATCCCAATCCTGTCTTTTAACCCCAACATTAGGTGCACAGCCTCAAAACCAGTAGCGTTCTCGATGGGGCCCTTTGTATTGAGTCCAGTGCATGTGAATGCTTATAGTCACATGCTTAAGTCAAAAGTATTTCCAGCATATCACAAATATTAATTTTCTAGGTGTGTGTGTTGTTGGCTGATTTTTAAACAATTAGGTGATGATGTAAAACAGAGTTGCACTTACCTGTAACTGCTGTTCATTGAGTGTCTTCGTGCAGGCACGCATGGGACTGCGCAGGCTGGCTGCGGAGGAAAGATTTCCAAGCTTCTCGAAGCTTCGGAGCGTTAGGAGCGCTCCCCTCCCCTCCGTCTCATGCTGAAGGCAAACCCTTTTCCTGCCCAAACGGTCATGTGATGGAGGGGGGGCAAGCGCTCCTCCCCTCAGTTCTCCCTTCGCCGCCATGGAGGACCAGTAATAGAAAAAATAAACCGGTCACCAGGTGCCCACAGCGGGGAAAGGAGGGATACGTGCCTGCACAAAGACACTTGATGAACAGCAGTTACAGGTAAGTGCAACTCTGTTTTCATCGTCGTGTCTTCTGTGCAGTCCCGCATGGGAGTAGCAAGTTGCCTACCTGATGGAGGTGGGTGTGGGCGCCTCAACGAAATAACGACTGACGCACCACAGTGGCATTGTTCCTGGAATCGACGTCGATGGAACAGTGTCAAAGGAACATAGACGGAGTGGACCAGGTTGCTGCTTTACAGATGTCCTGTAGATCTGTCACGGTTTCTGACATAATTATGGTATTTTGTGTACATGTGCAGAATTAATTCCATGTAGAGCTTGAACACAACATATAAAACTGAACCACAAACTGTAGAGGTTTGTGTAAGGAAAAGTTTGGCAACAGCTTGCAAAATGCAACTGTCCTTAGAACCGGCTGACTGAATTCTTTCAAGGTCTGAATTCTTTCAAGAGCTAACTAACTTACCCTGGTCTTGTCCTTGAAGGGAGAAGAACAGAGTCACCCTTCACTATCTGCCAAGAAAGGTGTATCTGAAATTACCCTTTCTGAGTCAGCTGCCAGCTGTCAGCTGCTCCTCTATGCGGGCCCTTGTATTGGCAGGTAAGGCTGTCTCCTAGGGAAGAATGGGTGCCCCCTTTAAACCTGGATGGCAACACCTCAGTCACCATGGAGTTGGGGATGGGATGTTGGAAAAGGAACTCTAAGCCTTCTACCATAATCTTATACGGGTTTTCCACCTTTTTTGTGGAACCCCTGGAGGTAGCTGGTTTAGCCCATATAGCTGTAGCCATATCACGGAAACCCTTAATAAAAGGTAAGGCAATTGGGCCTGTATCTGCCCCATATAGTACTCCCATAATGGGGTCGGATGCTCTCGAGTCCGGCTGGGAGTAAGAAATGGCTTTTGCCATACGGATGAGCTGGTCGGAGTACAGCTTGAGATCAATTGGGGGCGAGATAGGAGAAGGATCCTTGACACCGTCTTCGGGAGAAGGCATAGACGATCTGTTAGAATCCTCCTGAGTCAGAATCACGGACATCCAGAGCGATGTCATCAAATGACTGGCCCGAATCGTGTCGGCGTCAATGCGACTTTGACAGCCCCGGAGCCGCAGTCTCTCAGCATCGATAGGTGGGGGGCTCAGTTGGTGGTTCCCAATAAGGCGCCGCGTTCGGCGGATAATATGGCCAGACGGTGTGCCATGGATAAGGGTAGGGATAAGCTTCAGGGTAGTCAGTGTGCTTGGGGCATTTTGGTGGAAGCACAGAACAACCAGCCCCTTGGTCATCCAAAGACGAGGAGCCATCCCTCGATATCAGTGAAGCGCGAGGAGATGAATGCACCGATATTGACGATTCTCGACCTCAACCAGCCCTTCTCGGTGTCGGAGGCGTTCAGCGCCAAGGAGATGTGGGCTGTCGGCGCCGAGCCCTAGTAAGGCTCCTCCCTCTCTCTTAAGTGGCAGAGATAGAGTGCAAGCGGGAAATACGGCGCCGAGACGATCGAGGAGAAAGTGGCTTGTCGGTCGCCGTCAATGACCGGCACTGAGTCTCGACGTCGAGATCACGAGTAGTGTCCGGCCCCTTTTGGAAGGACAGGGACTCAGATTTCTCATTCCCTGATTTAGATTTTTCTTTTGCTTTCTTCGAAACCTGCTCACCTCCTGATTTCTTTTTCTTCCGCGCAGGAGGCTCAGAGGCAGCCCGAAGAGGCTCCAGAGCCTGGGAGGTCGAAGGAGCAGAAGGGACAGACACCACTGAAGGAGTTTTCGCCTTGGAAGAAGAATGCTCCATAGCAGTGGTAAAGGCATCTTCCCACAGCGAGGCTTTAAGTCGGGAAGCCCTGTGCTTACAGGCCTTGGGTGTTAGAAGGCGGCAGAACTGACAAGAATCCACAACATGAGCCTCTCCGAGGCAAAAGAGACATTCCGAATGTTTGTCGTTTGCCGCGATCTTAGTCCCACATTTTGAAAATTTGTGAAAAGGGCCATTTGCTCGCAATAAAATCTGTGGCAGTGGACAAATAGCCGTGAGGTACGTTCGCTCCTATCGAGAACACGTTCTCCCTCCACGGTGGCGACAGGAGAACTGAGGGGAGGAGCGCTGGCCCCCCCCTCCGTCACATGACAGTTTGGGCAGCAAAAGGGTCCGCCTTTGGCGCGAGGCAGAGAGCTCCTAACGCTCCGAAGCTTCGAGAAGCTTGGAAATCTTTCCTCTGCGGCCACGACGATGAACTCACACTATCTGCAATCTAAAGTGGTAAGGGCAGAAACAGTTTGCAACCTCAATAAGAACTAGGTCTGTAGACATGCATATCCCTGGCAGAAACATGGGCACTGTAATACAAGTGCTCCTCACAATCATCAAGTTGACCAGAGCTACAACCAGAGATGAATTTGTATATGCTCTGCATTAGCAGTTGCTGGTATGGACAGGTAGGTGGGGACAAAACCTTTAACCAAAATACCAAAAATCCCCTTCTGGCTTAGAAACATTATGAACATAATGCTTTACAGATGAACCTCTGGAAAAAAAAAAAAACATTCTCTCAAAAATAGAAATTTTCCACTTTAACCAGGGAGTTAAGGTCATTTATTTGAAACTGCAGTTACACATACCCACCAAAAGCTTGTACATATTGTTCAGTTTTTCCATTAGAAAGTATTGAGTCAGGCACAAAAAAAAGGCATAGAAAGAAGGAAATTTCAAAACTGACTGGAAGCAAGAACATGTCACCACTCCCTCCGAGTTAAGAACAGACGAGTAGCCATCTAGTCCATCATCCTGTTTCCAACAGCTGCCAGTCAGATGTCAGAAATGAGACCACAAGTAAGGTCTACAGATAACAGACCTCACTGGCTGACCACTCCCTGGCAGCTGACAATATAGACATTCTGCCTCTGAACCCAGAGGCCCTCTTCAGCTATTATAACTAATATCCAATGACCTATCTTCCATAAATCCATCCAAACCCCTTTTATGGAGTTGAGCCAGTTTCTAACACAACATCTCATGGCAGTGAGTTCCACAAGTCAGCTAGATATTAGGATCAAGTAGTATTTATTTTTGTTGTTCCTAAATCTTTTTCCAGCCAGTTTAATAGGGCACCCCCTGAGTACTAGCATCATGGGAGAAGAAGAACGAGAAGACTCTCTCCAATCCATGCATATTTAACATGTCACTGGAGTTACCTTTTTTTCTAAACTAAAAAGCCCCAGATGCTTTACTTTGCCCCAAAGGGCAGGTGCTCTAACCACACAATCACTTTCTGCCCTTTTTCAGTGAGCTATCCACCACTACTCTTAAAGTCATCACTAGCTCAGACCACATCTGATGTGCATCACTTTGCACTTATTTATACTGAATTTTATCTGCCATTTCCATTGTGCCTTCACCTGTTTGGTGTCATCTGTACATTCCACTAATTCTCCCCCCACCCAGTTCAAGTTCATTTACAAACAAGTTAAATAGTACTGGTCCCAGCAGGGATCCCAGTGGAACTCCACTGCTCACTGCCCTCCACCTTGAAAGCTGCCCATTTATTCTGCCCTCTGCTTCCTGTTTTTTAGCCAAGTACAAATCCACAGAAATACACAGCATCTTATTCCAAGAGTGTTAAGTTTACTCAGATTCCTTTTGCACCCTGGGAAATGCTTTTTTGAAGTCCAGTATACAATATCTAGAAGCTCTTGAAAGAGTCAGTTCTTCACTCCTACTTTTATGACATCTACAAGCAATAGGAAGTGAACTTACTCGGTGGGACATAACACAACAAAAAATAAAGTTTAACTATCCCCTTCTCTGGCCTTGCACTGATGCTAAACAGGGTAGGGATAAAAATCACAGATATGTGATGACACACAATCAATTAAAGCAAGTAAATTACAATGCAATCTAAGCAGCTACACCCTTCTAAAACCCAGCTGTCTCTGATGGACTTAGAAGGGTGTAACTCTGTTCAGGATTGCTCAATGAAGATCCCACTCTGCATTGTTTCCCAATGGTGAGCAAAACTGATGTGCTGGTGCAAGCTGGCAGGGTTTCAGTGGCCATCAAAGCAGTACTGTGACCAGTATCATATTATTCAACCTCGAAGAGAAATTCTGTCTCCCACTTGACTAAGGCCTGTACAACTACAATTTCTCTGAAAGCTAAGGCTTTCTTTCAAAATTCCAAACTGCAGCCAAAATAAAGGAGTCTTGAAGGTGGCACAGGAACAAAGTTATTGTGAGCCTACTTTGTCAAATAAGTGAAGTATTCCACTCTGTTGGCAGCTTTTTTATATGTACGTTGCATTCATATGTGTGTATGTAAAGTGCTGTCAAATCGCAGCCGACTTATGGCGACTCCTTTTGGGGTTTTCATGGCAAGAGACTAACAGAGGTGGTTTGCCAGTGCCTTCCTCTGCGCAGCAAGCCTGGTATTCCTTGGTGGTCTCCTATCCAAATACAGAGCGCAGATAAAAGCAAGATCTTATCAAAGAGTAAGTGATCTAGTCAGTGGACAGGACTATTTCCAACAGCTGATGAACTAGTAAAGCAAGATGAATGCTTACCACATTGATTTGATCATGTTTCATTTGTTTCCACCATAGTAATGTAAACAGCTTTCTCTTGGATTACTTGGTTTTGTGTCCTCTTTCTCTAATAACTTTTCTCCAATAACCTTTCTCCTTTACTATTTTGTTTGTACTCTTGTATGAGTCCATGTTTGGACCTTCTGCCAACTGAGGATAATAGTTAACTGTTTTGAGGAAATGTGTTCTGGTTCATGAAAGTTTATGCCACAATAAGTTTGTCAGTCTTTAAAACTGCATAAGATTCTTTGCTATTTCATAACATTTATTTTACCTGTAAAACAGACACAGGTTGCTTTGGTTCTTCCTCACATTAATCTTTTTTTTGGGGGGGGAGGGAGGGGGGAGGACTTAGGACCTATTTACAAGTTATACAATACAATACAAGTTATACAATAAAATAAAAATTGAGAAAAACCTACGAAGCTCTTCAGATAAAATAGTTCTTATGTCTGTAAAACTCTTGAAGTGAAGCAAGAAATAAAATTAACCATAGTGCTTGCTGAAGTTCATTTTACATAAAATCTGCAAACTTCACATTTCAAATCTCTTCAAAACAAGGCCTTAAGTGAGATTTCTTTTAACATAGCAAGTATAGAGGTGTAAGCTGTTTATAATTAAACGTCTGATTTAAGAAGGCTCATTTTCTTCTTTAGTAGAAAATTACTTCATTCGTCATCACAGTCTTCTCTGCTGTGAATGGAAAGGTTTAACTTTACTCAGAAAGGTTTCTCAATTTTCTCTAAGAAACAAAATGTGCATCTTAAGTTTATTACTTAGCACAAGCAAAATAATCATAATCAGATTAGTAACCAAGTGTCTTAAATTACATTTCCCTCCCCACCCCTACTATATGGGCAAATGAGTTAATTTCAGATGATATCCCATCAGGAAACAAGTAAGAATATTCTTAGATAGATCTAACACAGCTGATCCTAATGAAAGCACATGTGCTTTATCTCAACCAACAGACCAAGTTCAGAACCCGTATGTGGAACTGCCAAGAGACCACAAAGATCACCACCAATTTATCTAGTAGGCTTTATTCATAAAACATGTATTGCAATTCATAAGAACATAAGAAAAGCCCTGCTGGATCAGACTAAGACCCATCAAGTCCAGCAGTCTGTTCACACAGTGGCCAACCAGGTTCCTCTAGGAAGCCCCCAAACAAGACAACTGCAGCAACATTGTCCTGCCTGTGTTCCACAGCACCTAAGATAACAGGCATGCTCCTCTGATCCTGGAGATAATGGGCATGCATCATGACTAGTATCCATTTTAACTTGTAGCCATGAATACCCCTTTCCTCCATGAACATGTCCACTCCCCTCTTAAAGCCTTCCAAGTTGGCAGCCATCACCACATTTTGGGGCAGGCAGTTCCACAATTTAACTATGTGTTGTGTGAAAAAATACTTCCTTTTATCTGTTTTGAATCTCTCACCCTCCAGCTTCAGTAGATGACCCCAAGTTCTAGTTATTATGGGAGAAAAACGTCTCCCTGTCCACTCTCTCCAAGCCATGCATAATTTTATAGACCTCTATCATGTCTCCCCTCAGCCGCCTTCTTTCCAAGCTAAACAGCCCTAATTCCATTCTCCCATTGTGCTAAAATATGTTTTTACAAAGAAAACTGCTGGGAAGTTTTCGTACCATAATACATGTAGCATGCTAGGAAGAACGAGAGTATCATTACTCAGTAAAGTATAAAAAAGGAACAGAAACTTGGATCTATCTCAAGATCTGAGCAAGTTCACAGTAGTAAAATATCTACCATAAAGCATACAGTTTAGTTTGCTAGAAAACTAAAACCATATTTATTCCCAGCTATATGAGCATTTTTCATATGAGCATTTTTCTCCTTCAAAGGCAGGCATGTACAAGAAGTGATAGTTACCATTATTTTGGATACTCAAACATTTTGACTTTTTAAAAGTTCATCTGAAAACAGAACCATTAAGATACAGTCGTAGATTGTGTGCATCTAAAAATATTGGTAATGAATCCTCAAAAAACTTTCCCCCCACCCTCTTAAAAATAGTTTGCACGTCATTTTCCTAGGAATAAAACAAACTCTGCAAGTGGTTTTTCTTTATACATTCATAAAAGTTTCCTATCTGAGGAAAGAATTAAGCATGGGAAGTTGCAACCAAGAGCACTTTACTGGAAAATTCTGAGTAAATTGGAAGGCTTGTGCCAATAACTGCCTATAACCCTCCATTATGCCACATGAACTACCTCATAAACCTATGGAAAGTCACACTAGTTCCTGATAACAGAAAAATTGCACAGCGTTTTCCATAGGCGATTCATGGTTTTTTCCTCTTCCCAGCAACCTGGAAAAGTTTTCACAATTGCTGCTTTCAATGTATGGGGGAGAAACAGGAAACCTTTCCCTTAAGAACAGGCGGACATTTATCTCTGTTAAAAGTACAGCTAGATGACTAATTATTGCTAGCTGGAGATCTTCAGTATATCCAACAGTTTACAGGCAAAAATCCTTGCACATGTGGAAACATTAGTCTGGATGCAATCCACAAATTCTTATTGTTCATCTAAAACTAAAAGATACTCATTAAGCGAAACAGTAACTAGGAACTCGCTAAAAATATACACTGTCCAGTAATTTCCTAACACAGGCCAGATTGTGTTCTTATAGTTGAATAGGGAATGTGGGGCACAACAGATCTATATGGGCTCATTTGGGTTTCTTTCTTCCGTCTAATTCAATGCAGTTATGAGAAGAACACCCAGGAGTTTATTCCAGGATTTGGAGCCTGATATACTCCCCTCAAGTTCTTATTCCAGCAATAGATTGCTCCTGAGATATCCCAGCTTCTACAGATGCTCTAGCCTACTGCTAGTAGCCCATTACAAAACCAGTCTGTTAGGACACTTTCATACAGAGATTGCTGGTTCTATACATTTCTGGGTTCTTCAGGGTAATTAAAAATAATTTGTTGTACTCCATCAGTTGCATTAGATACAAGGGTCTAAAGACTGCAATACACTCTGTCACTTGTGAAAGGCAATAAAAACCAGGGTAGATATGGGGAGAAGAATCTGGAAAGCTTGGCTCATCCATGGCAGCATACAGCTAACAGTGGGTCAGATTTCTGTTAAAAGGAGGCAAGATTTCTTCTTTAGACATGCAAATTTTCAGCAGAAATACCATCTATAACGCATGATGCAACTGTGCCAAATATTGATATAAGTAGGCCCATAGGTAATCCCTCCCAGAATAGTTCTGATCTCAAACCATTATTCCCACATTGCACTCCCAAATATTCTCAAACAGCATTTTTACTTGCACCTATTCAAGAGCACCATGCAGGTGTCTTTCCACTCATTCTAGCAGCTTGGTCCAATCTTGCTGCAAGGACCTGGTCCTAGTTCCACCTTGTTGATTTATGGGAACATTTGTCGTGGTATTTTCTCTATTTCAGGACCTACAGATGTTGTCAACTGGGAAGATGTACATCACTGCCAACCTGAGGGCTCTCAACTCCACCCAATTTATGCTGTGGCCACCTTCTTTTGCTAGCCACAAGGGCACCATAATCCATAAGACTTTCTTCTGACCACCTGGATTTGATCATAATATTTCCATCTGGAACAATCCCCCACAAGCCAATTTAAGAATTTTAGATCTAAGATGGACCTTCATTTGCCATTCCTTTTTGGATTAGTTTTTTAAAAAACCCAATTGAATAGATTCCTGGAAACTATTCTTGCAGTGGCCTACTATCTCAACTGTCAAAAGGCATCTGATGGCTTTTGCTGTCCTTGTTTTCTGACTGGAAAGAAATCTGCTGGCAGCTAGCTTTGAGTAGTATCCTTAACCCAGAGCTGTGCGAGGGAAGTAGTGGAAGGCTTTATGGTCTGGGAACATAGATGCCAGAAACATCGCCTCCCTGTCCTTGAATTGTCTGTGCATGGCCTATATATTCTGGTGCCTGTTGAGTTTCCTTTATCCAGACAACCAAAATACGGAAAGATCTGAAATACGGACATTTTGAGCCGACATGCAAGCATTACTCACAAGCCCTCAGCAGCACGCCAAGCTGATTTCTGATGGTTCAATGTACACAAAATTATTAAAAATATTGTTTAAAATAACATTCAGGCTATGTGTATAAAGTATATAAAACATAAATGAATTTCGTGTTTAGACTGGTCCCATCCCCAAGATATCTCATGCAAATATTCGAAAATACGGAAAGATACAAAATATGGAACACTTCTGGTCCCAAGCATTCCGGATAAGGGATAATCAGCCTGTATAAGAAAAAAGATTATCTCAGAACTTTGTTGTAAAATATATTTTGTGGGGGAAATAGCATTATATGGAAAGTTCTCTGCTTCATTCTAACATGTTTTTAGATAGATAGTTTATTTGCGGCCCTTGGCCAGATAAAACAAAATACATAGACTAAAATGGTCTTACCGACAAAGGTTTACAGTCCGAGTCTTAAGTCACTTAAAAGAATAAAAATAATAAAAAAAATAACATCCAAGTTACATCTGCCATTTGGACTAAGAGACTACTCTGTGGCAATGAATTTTCATTGCAGCCGTACAAAATGTTGCTACCTGAGAGGAGATTGAGGGATTATCTCCTTGTAGGAGCTTTTTTCTTTCCCTGTCGGGTCCCATTCTCAGTATGAGGGGCTCAATAAACTTAGAACGGGGTATCATTCTAACGCGTTCTTCCATATCACTACTTCTCTTTACTGTAACATAGCTTACATACAGCATAAATGAAACTAAAGGGTGTGTACACATGAACACATGAAGCTGCCTTATACTGAATCAGACCTTTGTCCATCGAAGTCTACTCAGACTGGTAGCGGCTCTCCAGGGTCTCAGGCAGAGGTCTTTCACATCACCTACTTGCCTAGTCCCTTTAACTGGAGATGCCAGGGATTGAACCTGGGACCTTCTGCATGCCAAGCAGATGCTGTATCACTGAGCCCCAGCTCCACCTATTTTTGTATCTTGTACATTTTGTACCTTATTAATGTGGGAGGGCCTTCATGGCTAACAGTTGGCACTGATGCTAGCAGCTGTGATGCAAGTTCTAAATGAGCATTGGGGATCCTTGGGTTCTCATGCTCTCCTTGGCTTAGACATTAATCACTTTTGGCTTAAAGTCACACGCATACTTCATCAGACTTAGGCTTAAGGCTTTGGCCAATAAAGCCGTACCATTAAAGGGAGGAAAGAAAAAAATACGTCAGTGTTGCACTGAAGATGTCAACAAGGTGCAGTGCAGCCAAACTATTTGCTTCTATGCAGGTACTCTAAAACATGACACCTGAGGGTATCTAAGCAACAGTCTCTAAAATACCATTTCCGGGGGAAAACTGACAGTTCAGTTTCAAGAATCAGTATCATACAAGAACGTCTGGAGGGGTTAGTACAGAAAAAATACAAAAATCACAAATTTGGCATGATTTATGTGTAAATCATGAGCCTAGGGACAGCCTCAGGCTTTGTGGACTGCATCGCTCCACACGGCCTTTAGATGCAGCTCGGAAACAATTTATCTTCCCTCTTGCAGCAAGTCATTCTTTCTTGTTGCATCTAAATATGCCCCGATGTCTTTTCTTTAAATCAGGAATCCAAAACATAGTTTAATCCTGGTATGAGGCAAACAGAAAAGAGAACAAAACCAGTTTATGCCTTGAAGTCTGATGAAGTATGTGTGTGACTTTAAGCCAAAAGTGATTAATGTCTAAGCCAAGGAGAGCATGAGAACCCAAGGATCCTCGATGCTCATTCAGAACTTGCATCACAGCTGCTAGCATCAGTGCCAACTGTTGGCCATGAAGGCCCTCCCAGATTAACAATGTTCCCAGGCCATAAAGCCTTCCATTACTTCCCCCGCACAGCTCTGTTCAACTACAAAGGTATAAAGCCTCTTTAGAATATAAAATAGAATCTTTTAAAAAGTGAATACTGAAGGGAACTTCTCGGAAAACAGTAAGTTCCTGATTAATTACTTATTTTACCAATGCTGATGTTCAAGTTTTTTCATATCACCATGTTTTCTCCTGCCATTTTCAGCCAGTGGAACACAAAAAATAGGAAAAGGAAGTGGTGGTGATGTCTTTTAAAACATTTTGCTTGTCAACGCACTGACTGGCCAAATAAAAAGAACTGGACAGTTAACTCACCCAGTTTGAAAATGAAGTCATTTAAACAATTCATTATTAGTACTAAAAAGGTAAAGGTAAAGGTCCCCTGTGCAAGCACCGGGTCACTCCTGACCCATGGGGTGATGTCACATTCCGACATTTACTAGGCAGACTTTGTTTACGGGATGGTTTGCCAGTGCCTTCCCCAGTCATCTTCCCTTTACTGTAAAAGCCCCTTTTCAAGGACTGAGATTTTTTCTACCTAGTTTGCAGGAACTAGAAAAGCAGGTTACATCTTCATTATTCCACACATAACACTGCCAATTTTTTTTCAGATTAAGAAGATACCAGAAGTTGTCTGTTCTTCCAGAGATCAAGGCCACCCAATACACAACTGACAGTACAATACCCCTTTAATATAAGTTGTCAGACTATACTTTAAGGAAGATCTGCTACAAACTAGCTGGCTGGGTACACAGCAAAAAAGGGTTAAGCAGAACAGTAGTCTTAAAGCATCAAATGGAAGCTCAGAATCTTGCAAAATGCAAAGCTATAAATAATTAGTTTCTTTAAGTTAAAAAAATCCAAATTATGTAAATGATTTATGGGTCAGTTTCCTTAGATCTTACCATCTATCCCTAGTCCTTCATATAACTGCATCCTACATCTCCCAATAAATGTGCGGCAGCATATGGAAACAAAAATCCATCACTTGCACACAAGTAAGAGGAAGGGGATGCCCTCCTGTTTACCAAGAAACTGACATAATCACCATCTTCACTGCCTGCCTGCCACGTCTATAAACAGTCCCAAGCTGCTCAAATTATTTTACTATTGTAAAAGAAGACACTGATGATATTAAAACACTCGAACATTAGTAAAAAAAAATCAAAGAACTAAATCACAAACTAAACTAAATCTTATACCTTCTAAACTAAAACAGTGCAGTCCTAAGGAGAGTTACTCCAGTCTGAGCCCATTCATTTCAATAAGCTTAGACTTGAGTAACTCTCCTTCGGAATGCACTGTAAATCTTATACCTCAGAAGTAAAAGCAAAAACAGTTTAAGAAGTATGAAAGGCTATCCTTGAATCAGACTTTAAACAGATATTGGTTATTAAAAAGTCCAAATATTTGTTTGCGAACCAATATTTAAAACAGTCGCTTTCATAGAGTTCCTCACTTAGGAGAAAGAAGTCCTATGATCCAACCTGGATAAAAATGTAAGCATTGCAGATATTTTACTCCCTCCCCAAAAAAGAACCCCTGAAAAATAGTTTCCCTGTGGTTGCAAAACTCCCACAAATTCTCTAGAAATTATTTAATGAAGCCAAGCAAAACCGGGAAACAGAAGATCGTTTAATGTCTCTCAAGTCAGAAAACAAAGCAACTCCAAAAGCAAACAAAAAAAATGCACAGGAGGCACTACACAAATGCACACTAAACTACACAAATCCACAGATGTAAAACAGACTTTGCAACTACTTCTTCACCACTTGTATAACAGGTTGATTCTTTGGGTGTGCCCATCTAAAGTTTGTGGGAAGACAAGGAACAATACAGTCTATGAAAATTCTCCCGCAGAATGAATGAGAGAACAGGAATCTGTTTTAAAAAATCAGAAACTGGTAAGAATTTTATTTTTAAAATACACCATCAAAATAGGATACCCTTAAATATTTCTTAAATATTTCCATTGTAGAACTTTCCCAAGCAGTAATGTTACTTATTTTGAATCAATACAACCATGTGACAAATAAGATAATTTATCAATTGTGTAAGGTAGGAAAATTTGCTGAAAAACAGTGTTGCACTTACCTGTAACTGTTGTTCACCGGGTGTCTTCGTGCAGGCACACATGGGACTGCGCACGGGCAGGCCAGCCAGCGGAGAAGATTTTTTCAGCTGTTAGCTCCTGAGAGCGCTCCCTCCTACCTGGTGCTGCTCTTCCCGCCCAAACAGTCACCTGGCTAGGGGGGAGGGGGTGCTGTTCCCTCAGTTCTCCTACCTGCCACCGCGGAGAATAAAGTAACCATAAAAAAATTCAAAATGGTCCCACAGTGGGGTAGGAGGGAGGGATGTGTGCCTGCACGAAGAAACTCGATGAACAACAGTTACAGGTAAGTACAACACTGCTTTTCATCGTCGTGTCTTCTGTGCAGTCCCACATGGGAGAGTAGCAAGCTCACCTACCAAGGAGGTGGGGTGGGACCCCTTAATTGAACAGTGATTGCAGTACTGCTCTCCCTACAGCAGCATCTCGTCCCGCATCCACATCCATGGAGTAATGTTTGATGAAAGTAGATGGGGTGGATCAAGTTGCTGCCCGGCAGATCTCTTGAAGACTGAGTCTGGAACGGAATGCTGCTGAAGCTGCTTGTGCTCAGGTTGAATGTGCCTTGACCTTAAGTGGGCACTCGACCTTAGCCTTTTGGTAAGCAAGTCTTATGGTGGAAGTAATCCATCTCGACAGAGATTGTGCGGAGACTCCCTTGCCCTTGTTTGGGCCTTTAAAGCAAACAAAAAGATCATTCTGGGTCCTAAAGTCTGCTGTTCTATTTAAATAAAACAACAATGATCTCCTAACATCCAGTGTGTGTAATGCTTTTTCAGCATCAGACTCAGGTTTGGGGGAAAAGGCAGGCAACACAATGTCCTGAGACAAATGAAAAGCAGAGACTACCTTGGGCAAAAAGGTCAAACTGGGACGCAGTATCACCTTATTCACGTAGAACTTCATAAAGGGCGCATCAGACCTCAGAGCAGAGGGGTCACTAACCCTTCTAGCTGAAGTTATGGCAACCAAAAAGGCAGTTTTGTAGGATAAAAAAGATAGGTCACAGGAAGCCATAGGCTCAAAAGGGGATCCCATTAGTTGGGATAAAACCAGCGACAAACTCCACGCAGGGGTTGGAGATGAAACAGGAGGGTAGGTATTGTTCAGTCCCTTAAGGAACCTCTTGCAGTAAGCATGGGAAAAAAAGGACTTCGAGTCAATGCCTAAGTGAAAAGCCAAAATGACAACCAGGTAAACTTTAATTGATGAATTCGAAAGCCCCAGGTCCTTCAAATACAGCAAGAATTCAAAAACATCAGATAAAGGGCAAAATTCTGGTTTAAAGCGGAAGCCCACTTTGAAAACCTCATCCATTTCGCAGTGTATGACTGCCTGGTTGAGGGCTTACGTGATGCTAACAAAATATCAGCAACCCTGTCTGGCCACTGAGTTACTGCTGAACCCTCCAAGCAGCCAGGTTGAGGGACGACACGTCGTGATGCCTGAGGGGACCTTTGATGAGAAGGTCGTTGCATATTGGAAGAAAAAGTACATTCCCCTTGGCAAAGGCAGACAGAATGGCAAACCAGGGGCGTCTCGCCCAAAACGGAACAATTCGTTCTGGTTGCCCTGATTTTTGCCACCACCTTGCTCAACAGGGGGAATGGTGGGAAAATGTAAAACAGGGTCCCCTGCCATTTCAACTGGAAAGCATCTCCCAGTGAGCCTTTCCCTGCAGCTGCCCTGGAGCAGAATTTGTCGCATGCTGCATTGGTGGGGGTGGCAAAGAGGTCTATTTCTGGAGTTCCCAAAAGTTGGAACACACTGGCAAGGTAATCTGGATTTAACTGCCACTCGTGGTGGTGATCCAACTTCCTGCTGAGGGAGTCGGCGATGGTATTGGAATCCCCAGCTATGTGTATGGGAATGAGAGTGACGCCATGTTGAATTGCCCAAAGCCAGATTTTTGTAGCCTCCACGCAAAGGGCAACAGACCCTGTGCCTCTTTGCTTTGCAACATAATACTTCGCCGACATGTTGTCTGTCTCGACTTGTACAACACAGCCAGCCAGAATTCCTGAAAAGGAAACCAAAGCATACCTGATAGCCCTTAATTCTAAAAAGTTGATATGTTTGTTTCCCTCATATGGAGACAATAACCCATGAATGGTTTGACCCTGGCAGTGAGCTCCCCAACCTGATAATGAAGCATCAGTTGTTAAATGTACTTCTACTGCAGGCTGTAGAAAAGGGATGCCCTGGGAGAGATTATAGGATGAAGCCCACCATGACAGAGATCTCAAAACTGCTCTTGGAATAGAGAGTTTTATGGATTGATTGTCTGAGATCGGGTTAAACTTTCTAATGAACCAATTTTGCAATGGCCTCATACGCAGCCTGGCAAACTGCACCACTGCAGTGGTGGAAGCCATCAGGCCAAGCAACTTCTGTATAACGATAGCCATTTGAAACCTATTGGCTTGAAAAGAGCAAACCAGACACTTGATGGCATCTATCCTTTTCTCAGGGAGAAAACCCCTGCCCAATGTGGAATCCAACCTGGCCCCTATGAATTCCAGGTTTTGGGAAGGGTGATGTTTAGATTTGGCATAATTTATCACAAACCCCAAGCCTTCAAGAACATTGATGGCAGAGGAAATATTGCTGGCTAGAGAATCCACTGTTTGTCCTACAAAAAGCCAGTCATCGAGGTAAGGGTAAATCGTGCACCCGTGTAAGACTAAGTGAGCTCCCACTGCTCCCACACATTTGGTGAAAACTCGGGGGGCTGTGGCTAAACCAAATGCGAGGACATTAAATTCATAGGTACGTCACACTGGAACCTGAGATATTTATGATAATGCTTATAAATAGAGATGTGGAAGTATGCGTCTTTCAGGTCAATCACTGCCAACCACATTCCCTGGTGTAGCATATTTCTGGTAATGAAATCATTCTAAATTTTCTGACCCTAAGGTATTTATCAAGACCCCTAAGATCTAAGATGGGCCTTCCTCCCCATCTCTTTTATCTACTAGGAAGTAACGTGAAAAATAACCAGAGTGCGCCAAGTCTGGCGAAACCTCAGAGATAGCCCCTTTTTCTAATAACTCAGCCACTTCAGCCTGAAGGAAAGGTGAAGTATGCTGCAAAGGTCTTGATGAAGGATTATATGGAGGCGTAGTCAAGAATTCCAGAATGTAACCAAACTTTATTATTTTCTAAACCCAAGAATCTGGCGAAACTGTACGCCAACTTGCAAGGAACAATGACAATCTGTCACCAAAACGGACCCTCTGGCTTAGTCAGGCTGATTTTCCCTTACCCATCCTGTTTGGAGGGGATTGTGGCCCTTTTCTGTTCTTAGGTCTACCCTGAAACCTCCTGTCCTGTTGGTTCTGGGCATAAGGGGTGCGGAAGTGAGCCTGGTGACTCTTACTCTGATATTTGTATGGCCTCTGGTAAGCCTGGTTGTGACGAGGAAAATAAATAGGTTTAAATGAAGACGGTTGGTGTGTAATACCCAGAGATTTGGAAGAGGACTTTGTCTTCCTCAATTTATCTAAGAAGGTGTCTGTCTGCTCACTGAAGAGGTTTTCACCTTCAAAAGGTAAGTCTTCAATTCGGATCCTGGTGTCCTGGGGCAGTGCGGATTCCCTCAACCAAGAATGCCTCCTTAATGCAATAGAGGTTGCCATAGCTCTACTGGAGGCATCTGCCACATGCCTGCCTGCTGTAAGTTGATGTCTACTAATGTTAAGACCTTCTGCCTGAATAACCCTGGCCAAAACCTTTTATCCTCTTGAAGCAGGTCAATGTATTGGGCAAGCCTGTCCCATAGGTAAAATTGATACCGACCCATAACAGCCAGGAAGTTACAGATTTTAAGGACAAGGGCCATGGAGGAGTATACTTTCCTCCCCATAATATCGATTTTCCTCCCTTCTTTATCTTGAGGGGAAGAGTGGGTGCTTGCCCTAAATCTGCCCGGAAGTGCCTCAGCAATCATTGAATTTGCCACAGGGTGTTTTACTAGAAACTCGCACCCTTCTTGTTGGACCCTATATAAAGATTCCGCTTTACGAACTGTGGCCGGGCCTGAAGCTGGTCTAGCCCAGTTAGCTGGTCTAGCCCAGTTTATTGATATTCAATAAACTTTCACCATAGGTAAGGCCCCCAGGCCCCCATCTGGCCTATGCAAGATGTCTGAAACATTGTCCACAGGCTCTGTGTTTGTAGCTCTGTAGTCAAGCTGCAGAGCCTTCGCCATGTGAACAATTTGGTCAGCAAATGCTCTGACGTCCTCTGGTGGCAAAACTGAGGAAGGGTTTTCCATAGCATCCTCTGGAGAAGGTAAGGAAATTGATTCCGACTCCACATCAGAGTCCTTAATCTCCCCTTCCGATTCTGAGTCCTCAATGACCAGGGTCAGGGAATAGCATCGCCTTGGTGGTGGAGATGGTTTTTTCCGTGCTGAAGTCAACTCAGGAGGGTCTCGATGTTGAGTGGTTGCCCCTGTGGGTTTGGAGCCTTTTTGGCGTTGGTCTGGGAAATGGACTGATTCCAGATGCCCATGCGGTGTTAGTGTTGGTGGGTGCCTAGAGGATGAAGAGGGGGGCATCCTGTCAGCAGCATCCACAGTTATGGGAGGGCTGCCAATAATAATTATGATGGTTGTGGCCGGAGAAGTGGCTAGCCTAGCAAAAAACCCCATGGTAAGGCCTCCCTGGGGAAGGTGGAGTGCAGGACCCAGGGGGAATCTGCAGAACGTTGTCTGCTGAATGGGAGGCCAAGCTCCTTCCTGAAGGGGAGTGTTGACGTTGGCAGGCTTCCCGTCACCTCTCAGAAGCAGCCTGATGATTGGGGCTGCGTCTTGCAGGCGACCTGCTCCGTCGCAGAGATCGGCCTCGATGAGGAGGGCTGTGCCGATGCCAAGGTGAGATCCCCCTCTGGGCAACAGACTGGTCTGACCGGGGACTGCTCCGCACCGGAGAAAAACGGCCCTCATGAAGGGAGAGACAGGTGTCAGGTCTCTTAACCCCACCGGGGAAGGAGTATGCCTCTGCTCCGGGGTGTAGATGCACTCAGTGAGGCCCGGAGAGCGCAGAAGTCAAGGTGATTCAGCTCAACGTCGGGGCTGTTGTCTCTCATCCGGAGCTGAATCGGGCGGGTACGAGGCTTCAAGCCGGGCCTTTTTTGCTTTGTTCCCCCGATCTCTTAGAAGAAGATTTGGATGGGGTCTCTTCAGGCGGCGCCTCAGCCGATATTGATGGTGCCGGGGTTGGTTTACTCCCTGAAGGGTTAGCCTGAGGTCCCAAGGCTTTCTTCCAAAGCGTCGCTTTAAGGCGTGTTTCCCAGTCATTTCTGGCTTTGGGAGTTAAAAGGGCATGCCATTTACAGGAAGAAGGAATATGGCCCTCTCCTAGGCACATGAGGCACTCTTTGTGACCATCATTTTTGGACATCTTGGTCTTACATTTAGTACAGTTCTTAAAGAGCGCCTCTTTCTTCTTCTTGTCTTTTATGTTATCCTTACTTTTCTCCTTATTCTTGTGTTTATGTGTGTCTTGCATTTCTCCTCAGGAAAGAAATGAACGCTGAGGAGAATCAGGAGCCAACATATTTTCAAACCGCTCTCCGCGGCGGCAGAAAGAGAACTGAGGGAACAGCGCCCCTCCCCCCTAGTCAGGTGACTGTTTGGGCGGGAAAAGCAGCACCAGGTGGGAGGGAGCGCTCTTAGGAGCTAACAGCTGGAAAAATTTCTCTGCTGGCTGGCTTGCCCGTGCACAGTCCCATGTGTGCCTGCACAGAAGACACGATGGTGAAATTGTGTTAATGCAATCTGACAGGTTCTGTGTTCAATTCAGACTTAGGAAGCCTAAAGTTAATTCTCTGTTCAACTACAAAGGCATAAAGCCTCTTACTACACTGATTCTTCATTTGAAAAACAATATTACCACAGAATACTCCTGATTTGTATAATAAAAGGATGTCATGGCAACTAATACATTTATTGTGGCGTAAGATTTTAAAGGCTAGAACAGGGGTGTCAAACATAAGGCCCACAGGCTGGATCTGGCCCCTTGAGACCTCTTATCCGGCCCATGAGCCAGCTGAAGCAACCACACACACCCACTCTCGATCTGGGCTGGCAAGTGGCATTTACCGTATTTTTCGCTCCATAAGACGCACTTTTTTCCTCCTCAAAAGTGAGGGGAAATGTCGGTGCGTCTTATGGAGCGAATGTGCGGACTCCCACCCCTCCCGCCAGCCAGCTGGGTGCGCCCGAACGCAAGCCGGCGTTCCCGCCTGGAAGGCCAGCTGGGAGGCGGGGTATTTAAACTGTTTTGCGCTGCCTGCCTAGGCAGTGCAGAGCAGTTTAACCTCCCCTCCCCGCGCGCTTCCCGTTCCTGAGCCTCAGAACAGTACTGAGTAGACAGTACTGACTTGGATGGACCGAGGGGGGGGTCTGGTTCAGTATAAGGCAGCTTCCCGAGGAGGGGCCCGTGGCTCAGTGGCAGAGCCTCTGCTTGGGCATAGCAGGAGGCCCCCGGTTCAGTCCCCGCGGGGCACCTCCGCTCCCACCCGCCCCTGGCCCAGGCGAGCCCGGCGCTGCCAGGCCTCCGCCTCCGCCTCCCCCCCACTCGCTGCACGGAGGCCGGGCGGGGCGGGCGGAGAGCGAGGCCGGATCCCGCCGCCGGGACGATCCGCCCGGCCCCCCTCCCTCCTTCCTTCCTCCCCCTCCCTCCTTCCTTCCCCCTTCCTTCCCTTCTGCTCGCCTGGCCTCCGTGCAGCAGGAATCGCCGAGGGGGAAGTGGGAGAGGGAAAAAAGGAAGGCCGGGGGTGGGGGTGGGGTAGGCCTGAGGGGGAGACGCCGCCTTCGCTCAGCTTGGGCGGGGGCGCTTCAGGGCCGGGAAGCGTGGTGGGGAGGCTTAAACCCCCACCGCCCCCCTTCCCGGGAGTCCTCACAGGAAGGAGGCCTGGGCCGGGGTGAGGCGGCTCCTGCTGCTGCTGGGTTCCTGGGCGGACGGCGCTGGAGGTAAGCAGACCCCTCCCCCTGCCCCGGCTTCCCCCCCTGCGGGCGAAGGCGGCGTCTCCCCCTCAGGCCTACCCCACCCCCACCCCCAGCCTTCCTTTTTTCCCTCGCCCACTTCCCCCTCGGCGATCCCTGCAGCACGGAGGCCAGGCGAGCAGAAGGGAAGGAAGGAGGGAGGGGGGGAAGGAGGGAGGGGGGAAGGAAGGAGGGAGGGAGGGGGGGCCGGGCGGATCGTCCCGGCGGCAGGATCCGGCCTCGCTCTCTGCCCGCCCTGCCCGGCCTCCGTACAGCGAGTGGGGGGGGGGAGGCGGAGGCCTGGCAGCGCCGGGCTCGCCTGGGCCAGGGGCGGGTGGGAGCGGAGGCGCCCCACGGGGACTGAACCGGGGGCCTCCTGCTATGCCCAAGCAGAGGCTCTGCCACTGAGCCACGGGCCCCTCCTCGGGAAGCTGCCTTATACTGAACCAGACCCCCCCCTCGGTCCATCCAAGTCAGTACTGTCTACTCAGACTGGCAGCGCTCTCCAGGGTCTCAGGCAGGGGGTCTTTCACATCACCTACCTGCCCGGGCTCTTTAACTGGAGATGCTGGAGATTGAACTTGGGGCCTTTCAAGACCACCCGCCCCCGCCTGGCTTCCAGGGAGTCCCTAGAAGCCGGGCGGGTCCCCGTCCAATAGCTGAGCCTCGGACCGGGAAGTGGGGGGGGGGAGGTAAAACTGTTCTGCGCTGCCTAGGCAGGCAGCGCAGAGCAGTTTAAAGACCCCCGCCCGGCTTCTAGGGACTCCCTGGAAACCGGACCGGGGTCTTTATTCAGCAGAATATTTTTTCTTGTTTTCCTTCCTCTAAAAACTTGGTGCGTCTTATGGTCAGGTGCGTCTTATGGAGCGAAAAATACGGTATGTCATATCCGGCCCTCATAGCAATTGAGTTTGACACCTCTGGGCTAGAGCCCACTTCATCATGTGCATATTTTACGAACTATTCAGGGATCAGCCTGGGGAACTATGTATAATCTTCAGAAAAATGCACAGGAAGCTACTGAAACTGGAAGATATTATCAACATAGGTATGTATGGCGAGCGAATTAATAAGTGTGTGTAGGCTAACAACTTTTGTGGATTTGCAAGGCTAGTGATATGTTCAAATTGTCCCCAATGTGCAAGGAATACATCTGACAAGAAACTATGCAGAAATAGAGGCTGAAATGAAAGTTTTCCAATTTTATGTATGTAAGATATTATGTACCCCTCATCTTTTTGCACTCTTGTCAGACGTTCTGCTCCCAGCAACTGCCAAGTTCTATTTTTATTCACCCAGCTCTACCAAAAAGATGCTAGACAAGATGGATTGGCCAGACTCTTTTTGCTTCAGATGTCATCATGCAGCTAAATTCCTTTACCTGATGACATAACAGAAATGCCTGGGAAACACATCAGTCCAAGGGAATGCTGGGTTTTAGCAGCCGATTCTCAAAACACATAAAAAACCCTGCATTTGAAACTTTATGCCACATGGCCGAGGGGGCTGCTGTTTATAGGAAAGCTGTCCTACCTGGTCAATCTCTGGAGGTAAACTGGGTGAACACTCAACCTGTTTGTAGCATCATCCTAAAGCAACTGCAAAAAGAAGTGCTTCTCTTTACTGCTTGGGAATGGATTGGATATGGGTTTTGTGTGTGTGGAGTGGGGGGGGGATTCAGCTCAGCTGCAGCAGAAAGTCAAACTTAACAGAACCTGAGTTTTAAAAGCAACTCCTTTCAGAAAAAAAAGAACACTCACATACACAGAAATATGCTGCTACCCCCTTGTGGCTGATCCTGGCAAGATTTCATTTCCAAATCTCTGAATATACACAATTGCTAATGATACTAAAACTTAGCATTTTTAACATACGGTTAAAGTAAAAAGAAGTTCAGGGGACCACATTTTACAAAGTGATCAGGATTCTAACAACATCTGGAATTTTTAGGCTTTTTAAAATTATTTCATGGTTTATTATATGTGCTATGTCATTTATATTTAGGGTTCCAACCTCCAGTGGGAGATGGAGTTCTCCCAGAATTACAACTGACCTCCTGACTACAAAGATCAGGGCACTGGGATAATACAGCAGTTTCAGAGGGCAGACTGCATGGCATCACATCCCTGCTGAGCTACCTCCACCAAACTCCACCCCCAAATCTCCAGGAATTGCCCAACTTTGAGCTGGAAACCCTATATATTGCATTGGTTTCTAATTTTGTAATCCAGTTTTTTGTTTCTTTGTTCTATGCATTACACTGTAATGCCTTTCCTTATCATTCTGTATTCCACCTTGAGTCTCGATTATAAAGGCAGGCCACATTATAAAACTTGTCCTCTAAGCAAACTGCTCCAGAAATAAGTTTGTGGTTCAGTATTGGGGGGAAAACTGTTCAGTCAAAATCCCCACTTGGCTAGTTCAAATATCTTGCAATACCCTGAGTGACTATCTGGAGACCAGCCAATATCTCAGTACTACCTCAGCCAGGTAAGGCAGAGCAGTGGTAGCTCGTACAAGAGATTAAGAGCTAAAGCTCACTGTGTAAGTAGCTTTCCTAAGGCAGCCTTACATATGAATTTCCCAGCTCACAGGTTTCACATTTATTCCCTATGCTCAATAAGGCTACCATAATGCATACAAACATCATTACTCCCTTGTCTTCTAAATTCTCAAACAGAAAGCTGGAACTAAATTGGGTGTGCATACAGAAGGTTCCTGATATGGTAAGACAATATGAGAAAAGAGGAAAGTTTGTAATTTTTGAACTTTAAAAACTGTATTCTGGGTGAGTTCAACAGCCTACCAGAAGAGTATACAACTAGAAGCCGTTGCTTTTTTAAAATATGCAATTGGGGGGAGGCAGGTGCAGAAACTTGTTGCTCACCACTAGAGAAATAAATGCAGGGGAGGGGACTCAAAAAAATTTACATTGGAAAAATTGAAAAGCAATTAAAGAACTCCTGTGAAGAAAGATGTAAAATTTCCAGAATTGCATATATTTCAATATTTCCTTGAAACCTTTTTTCTGGGAAAAGGGGTTTTTTTTCCTGTGGCTTCAAACTTACTTTTCTATCAAACCTAAATCCATTTTTGCTGCTTTAACAAATATAAAACGTATCATTTACAACCAGCTTAGCAAATACAACTGAATTAATTGGCATATTCATGAAATTGAAAAGTATAAATGCCTTAAGTTTTCTACAAGCAAAATTGTTAAACACCCAATACTAAAATAAGAGAGCTGTAAACTGCTGCACCCTGTGCTTCTTCACAAATTTCACTCATTCCAAAAGAAAAAGAAGAAAATATATGTTATAGGACTTTTCACAGCTCCCTAAAGTTTCCCATTTTCTCCCACTGAAAAAGTGAAAGCCCCCTGAGTTTTTCATGCTACATATTTTGAGTGAATAAAACCTCTTAAAAAGCATTTCATTTATTTGAAAGAAAATTTGTATAGTGTTTCAGGGCTCCCCAAAATGTTTCAATGTTTCTTTTAAGAAAACTGTGGGGGGAATTCCTCAGAAAAAAAGTCTCTAACACCCCCCCCCCAATGTTTCTGCTGTTTCTCTGAGCTTTAACATCTCTACCTCTGAAATATTTCTCTTTTGGAATATTTCTCTTTTTTATATAAGGTTTTATTCTTTATTTATTAGAACATTTTTATGCTGCCTCTTCAGACAACTTTCCCAAGGCACCTCAAAAATAAAACTTTACAAAATATTAATTAAAATCCCGCATTAAAAGCCCAGACATAGCATAAAATCATAAACCACTGAACAACTTTAAACAAAGTCAACAGTTTTCAGGCTAAAATCACTCTATAACCCCAATAATTAAAAGCCTGGTAAAAAGAAACATTTTGGACTAGAACTTTAAAGCGAGTAGCATATAGGTACCAGGTGAGCCTCAAGGGGAACACCATTCCACAGGTGAGGTGCCACTACTGAAAAAGCCCTGTCTCTGGTTGCCACCCACCTCACCTATAAAAGCAGATGCAAGGCAAGCAGGCTTGACAGGCAGATCTTAACTAACAGACTGGTCAATAAGGAAGAGCTAGTCCTTCAAATACCCTGGCCCCAAGCCATTTAGGCCTTAAAGGTAAGAGAACCAGCACTTTGAATTGTGCCTGGAAACATATGTGCAGCATGAAAATTGTTAGATACAACCAACAGCATTAGATCATGATAAATTCTGAGTATATTGTAGATTGAAAAGACCACAAATATAAATCTCACCAAAAACTCCTTATGTCTGGAAACATTACCACAAGTTTACTTTTTAAGTGTTAGTAACTTTGCCCACATGGTTTAAAGCTTCTGCTGCAGAAATAAGAGCCTGAACATCAAAAAACTAAAAGCAAAATGAGTTTACTTTAAGAAGTTTTAGGCACCACACTTTTCCCTTTGTGGGTCAGAGTGCAGAGGGAGAAACACTGGTTGCACTGTGCACCCAGAAACAAGAAGAATGTAGACTTGTCCCCTCCAGCAAGCATTTGCTTTCTCCTTATGTATCTACCAAAGTGCGAGGCTCTTTACTTAGTAACATCTCACATCCAAGTCACATCATAATGCCAGCTTTTTGTTTCCATGGATCCTAAAGCTATGAGAATCCAAGTGCGTCTTTAAAATGCAGCACAACTGCCTCATCATCTGCCAGGACTGATGGCCAAATGATAAGTCACATGCAGGAGATGGCGCTCTGGAGGACACAATGAATCACAAACAATAACCGGAGTCCATAACTTACATCAGAATCCCAAAAGGCTGTGCCCACTCTACTGTTTTTGTACAGAATGTACAAAAACTAATATGAAACTAGTAGATCCGTTCTGTCCCACAAGCAAAATTGCTGTCTCTGTGTTATCACTCTTTCAGGCTAGGGGAACATCCATATAGGTCAAGGGACCACACAGGCTGACGCAAGCCCACATAATTGCTACAGTATGAACATTTTTTTTTTTAAAAAAACCACACTGGTCCCAGCTAGCTCTAGCATTGTCAGGGTAACATGGGCACATAGTAATGCCCAGCTCCTTCCTTCAATAAGCCCAATATACCCCAAGAAAACATTCATAACCCCAGGGTATTTCTAATGTATGGTATACCATCCCACCAAGGAGATTGGTGAGGTGTATTTAAAGGTTTCAGGGGCGGTATTTCTGGATTTAAGTGCACACAAATAATATTACCAGCCATCATTAACAAAGATCTGTCGGGAGCGCTTTGATTGTGGGATCCTGCATGGCAGGGAATTGGCCCTTGAGGTCTCTTCCAACCTTGTGTGATTTTGTGATTTGAGATGGTGAGGGGTCTGGAGACCAAGTCCTATGAGGAAAGGTTGAAGGAGCTGGGTATGTTTAGCCTGAAGAGGAGAAGACTGAGAGGGGGATATGATAACCATCTTCAAGTACTTGAAGGGCTGTCATATAGAGGAGTGTGCCGAGTTGTTTTCTATTGCTCCAGAAGGTCGGACCAGAACCAACGGGTTGAAATTAAATCAAAAGAGTTTCCATCAAGACATTAGGAAGAATTTTCTAACAGTTAGAGCGGTTCCTCAGTGGAACAGGCTTCCTCGGGAGGTGGTAAGTGCTCCTTCCATGGAGGTTTTTCAGCAAAGACTAGATGTCCATCTGTCAGCAATGCTGATTCTATGACCTTAGGCAGTTCATGAGAGGGAGGGCACCTTGGCCATATCTGGACATGGAGTAGGGGTCACTGGGGGTGTTGGGTGGGGGGGAGGGTGTGAGTTTCCTGCATTGTGCAGTGAGTTGGACCAAATAACCCTTGTGGTCCCTTCCAGCTCTATGATTCTATGACCCTAGAAGCTAAATAAAAGGCTTAAATAATTACAACACATATTGAAAAGAAGGATGTGGGTTGTACCAAAGTCCAGAGCGCGGCTTTCCCACACTTAACTCCAAACTGTAACAGCAGGTGGAGTGAGACCAAACATGGAGGGCATGTCCTTTACTCCTATCCTTGTAACGATGTCCATATTTTAGGGAGGTTCACAGCCTACTCATCTCCCAGTCCCTCCAGCAGTGGCTGTTTCACGGCTGGAGCCACCTGCCAACCACAAGGCCTGTTGACCTTGTGTACTTTCCTGAACGATGGGAAGCCCACAGGTAGTATGTCAAACAGCCAGGTGAGCCAATGGATAGGCATCACCGCTGTACACGTTTGAATAAGCCATTGTGCAAGAATTTAGAGCCATTGCAGCAGGAAAGGTGCTAGCTATACTGAATGTTTATCTTTGATCCTTTTAACTGAATGGACGAGAATATACCCTTGTCTTTAACGTTCATCTTTGATCCTTTTAACTGATTAAAATTATATATATATATATAAAATTATATATAAAAAGTATATATATATAATATTAAAATTATATATATAAAAGTGCTCAAATTATACATATATGAGTGCACAAAGGGGGGCACCATAAGAACATAAGAAAGGCCCTACTGGATCAGACCAAGGCCCATCAAGTCCAGCAGTCTGTTCACACAGTGGCCAACCAGTTGCCTCTAGGAAGCCACAAAAAAGATGAGTGCAGCAGCACCATCTTGCCTGAGTTCCACTGCACCCAAAATAATAGGCATGCTCCTCTGATACTAGAGAGAATAGGTATGCAGCATGACTAGTATCCATTCTAACTAATAACCATGAATACCCCTCTGTCACTGGGTTGACATCTTCATTGAGCTATCCACTACCACCCCAAGATCCCTTTCTTGGTCTGTCGCTGCCAGCACAGATCCCATCAGTGTATATGTGAAGTTGGGATTTGTTGCCCCAGTATGCATCACTTTACATTTACTCACATTGAATCTCATTTGCCATTTTAATGCCCATTCTTCCAGTACGCAGAGATCCTTCTGGAGCTCTTCACAGCCCTATTTTGTTTTAACCACCCTAAACAATTTGGTGTCATCTGCAAACTTGGCTACTTCACTGTTTAACCCCAACTCCAGGTCATTGATGAACAGGTTGAAAAGCACTGGTCCCAACACAGATCCCTGAGGCACCCCACTGCTCACACCCCGCCATTGTGAGAACTGACCATTGATTCCTACTCTCTGCTTCCTATTTTTCAGCCAGCTCTCAATCCATAGGAGGACTTGTCCTCTTATCCCGTGACTATGAAGTTTGCTTAGCAGTCTTTGGTGGGGGAGTAGAAAAGAGCAAGAGTCCAGTAGCACCTTAGAGACTAACAAAAATATGTTCTGGCAGGGTATGAGCTTTTGTGAGCTGTGGCTCATGAACGCTCAAACCCTGCCAGAAAATATTTTTGTTAGTCTCTAAGGTGCTACTGGACTCTTGCTCTTTTCTACTACTGCAGACAGACTAACATGGCTGTGTGTGTGTGTGTTAAGTGCCGTCAAGTCGCTTCCGACTCATGGCGACCCTATGAATGAAAGCCCTCCAAAATGTCCTATCTTTGACAGCCTTGCTCAGATCTTGCAAATTGAAGGCTGTGGCTTCCTTTATTGAGTCCATCCTTCTCTTGTTGGGTCTTCCTCTTTTCCTGCTGCCCTCAACACGGCTACCCACTGTGAATTATCTTCTTTGGTGGGGGACTTTGTCAAAAGCTTTTTGGAAATCCAAACACACAATGTCCAAATACACAAGGTCCACAGGTGGCATTCCTGTCCACCATAGCTGCTGTCCGTCCACCGTTCCACGATGCCACCCGTCCACGGGAACGGCTCCCCGCCCCGTGGACGGAAGCGTAACCACCACGGAAGGAGGCGCTGCCAACAGTCAGCGCGGCCGTCACGATTTTTCGTAATTTTCCTTCGTTGCCTGAATGTTACGGTTAATTACAGTCAATCAAACCAGGATCTGAAACCATAAATTTTGAAATGGGTTTATTAGCCCCATTTAGTCTTAACTATGGTTTTGTGTAGCGTCTGAATGAAGAATGAAACAAATCAGTGGGTTATAGATCAAATCAAGCCTGAACTGACCCTAGAAGCTAAAATGACTAAACTGAGGCTGTCGTATTTTGGCCACGTCATGAGATGACAAGAGTCACTGGAAAAGACCGTCATGTTAGGAAAAGTTGAGGGCAGCAGGAAAAGAGGAAGACCCAACAAGAGATGGATGGACTCAATAAAGGAAGCCACAGCCTTCAATTTGCAAGATCTGAGCAAGGCTGTCAAAGACAGGACATTTTGGAGGACTTTCATTCATAGGGTCGCCATGAGTCGGAAGCGACTTGACGGCACTTAACCCACACCCTGAATGAAGACATCCTGGCTTAACCCTTGCTTGTTTCCGGGCAACATTTTGGCGCAAGCAGGCAAGGAAGCCAGCATTTGTCAAGGTAGACCAAGATTTCAGCGATCGACTTGAGAGTTAAACCCAGGTTTCCTAAATAACATTTTTCATTATGCCTGAACCCAGCCCAAGCCTATGCTGCACCCGTATACCAAGAATTTATGTACGCGCTTCATTTACAATCTGCTTTTCTCCCAGAGACTTAAGGCAGAAACCAAAATAGCCATTACGCAGCGTCCCCCTCTCGCGGGGCCCGTCCACCGGCTGCGGGAGAGCGGGCAGGCCGCGGCTCCCGGGCCGCCCTCCTCCTCCCGCCTCCGGCCTCGCCCACCCACCTTGCAGGGGCCGTCGGCGAAGAAGACCCCCAGGGGCAGGTTGCAGGCGATGAGGGCGCTGGGCAGGTCCTGCAGCGAGACCGCCTCCATGTCGCCGTCGATGAAAGACCAGTCCGACTCCGGCGGCGCCGCCGCGGCCCCCGCAGGCCCAACGGCCGCCCCAACGGCCGCCCCAACGGTCCCAACGGCCGCCCCTCCGCTCCCGCCTCCCCCCGCCCCCTCCCCGCGGGGCCTCTCGTCCTCCCTGCAGCCGGCCTCCCGCTCCTCCATGCCGGGGAGCGCGGAGGGGCGGGGCCAGGGCCCAGTAGCCGGGCTCAGACGCGGCGTGCGGGAGAGGAGCCAATCCGCGGCCGGGGCTGGCTTAACCCTTTCCCCGCCGCCGACGCCGCCGCCTCAAGGCTTGGTTCGGGCCGACGAGGCGTTCCGCCCGCCGCTCCAACAGGTGGCCCTACCCGAAGCGCCCGGGCTCGACGGCAGCCATCTTTGGTGAGGGCATTGCCCACCCTTCGCCCCCTCCGATTCCGGTCGCAGCCCCCAGGGAGCGCTGTTCCCCTCCTTCCGGGGAACCGCCGGATAGCCCATCCGAGCACTTCCACACGGCCCAAATGATGCACTTTCAATCCGCTTCCGCTGCACCTTCGCGATGGTTTGCAAGTGGAGTTTGCCAGTTCACACAGTAAAATCCACACTTCATTGACAAAATGAATTTTATGTGTATAGTGAACAAGTTGTAGAATCAATTTTGTAATTTTAATTAAGCTAACTGATTTATTAACAAACTGTTTAGACCAGTGCTTCCCAACCTTTTTTTGACCAGGGACGACTAGGACTTTTTTGTTCGGTGCAGGGACCCCACGGTTCCAAATAAAAATCCCGAGGATTTGAAAATAAACTTTAATCATAACCGTTAGTTAAACATTAAACTTAGAATAAAATTTGAATATATATTTTTATAATAGAGAACGTTTAATTGGAAATATTAATTTATTATGGGTTTATAACTTTGCTTCGCGGACCTTAATTTAGTTCTCGCGGACCCCTGGGGGTCCATGGACCCCCGGTTGGGAACCAGTGGTTTAGACACTTCTCCGGAAGTTCAACACGGTGGTGGGAGGGCTTCAGGGTACACTGGGGGAGGGAGGTGGGAACATAATGGATAAGATAATTGTAATAAGAATGTATTAATTGTATATGTTTGGCTAGTTTTTTTAATTTTTTCATAGATATATTATTCTTATTATGTAGCTGTCTATATTGATATATATATATTATTTGTATTTTGTATTGTTTAAAATTTTATTAAAAATCTATTTAAAAAAGTGGATTGAAGGTGCATTATTTGGGCTGTGTGTAGGTTGTCTGCATTTACAAAAGTATCATTTAAGTGTTCAGCGATGCTTTCGTAAAATAGATTACATCTGATGGTGAATAGAAAAGGAAACAAAATATTGTTGAAGGCTTTCACTGTCAGAGTTCATTGGTTCTCGTAGGTTATCCGGGCTGTGTAACCGTGGTCTTGGTATTTTCTTTCCTGACGTTTCGCCAGCAGCTGTGGCCGGCATCTTCAGAGAGACACTGTCCTTCAGTGTTACTCCTCTGAAGATGCCGGCCACAGCTGCTGGCAAAACGTCAGGAAAGAAAATGCCAAGACCACGGTCACACATCCCGGATAACCTACGAGAACCAAAGAAAAGGAAACTTTTTTTAAAAAGCTTCCAAGGATCATGGTTAGAGCATTGATTCTTGTAGGTTATCCGGGCTGTGTGACCTTGATCTTGGTATTTTCTTGGTATTTTCACACAGCCCGGATAGCCTACAAGAACCAATGAACTCTGACCTTGAAAGTCTTCGACAATATTATGGTTAGAGCAGTTCCTCAGTGGAACAGGCTTCCTCGGGAGGTGGTGAGCTCTCCTTCCCTGGAGGTTTTTAAGAAGAGGTTAGATGTCCATCTGTCAGCAATGCTGATTCTGTGACCTTAGGCAGATGATGAGAGGGAGGGCATCTTGGCCATCTTCTGGTCACTAGGGTTGTGGAGGGGGGAGGTAACTGTGAATTTCCTGCATTGTGCAGGGGGTTGGACTTGATGGCCCTGGTGGTCCCTTCCAACTCTATAATTCTATAGTTCCAGGGAACCATACAAATACCTGAAACTCTCTTTTTCTGTAGGTCACATTTTTTGCCATTACAGAGCTTCGGGACTTGCTAGTTACTTGCTTCCAGCCAGAAGCTACTGATTTAGACCATGCCTTCAGACATTTCAGGGACTTGCAATATCCTATTCTCACAGTATCCATCAGTGGTGAAGTGCTTCGAGGCCCCCTCCCCCCGCTACTGTGGCTACTATATAGTTCACTGATAGTTAAGAGTTAAGATTAAAAAGAAAACAACAGGATGTCAAATAGAATATTTTATTTCACAATGTACTTCAGGACTCGTCTCATCACAATTCTGATATCACAAATAGATAAGGCGACACCACCATTTAGTAGCTGATCATCTCAAACACAACCAGCAACGTTTACTGTATGGGTTGGCCTTTCTGGGATGGCAGCATACAGTCGCAGTTTGTGAATTAGTGTACAATCAATTACTGAAGTCTAGAAACCTGATATTTCCGCCCCCACAGGCAAAGTGTGGATAGTATTTAACAGTCTCAGGTTCCAGAAAGCTGCAGCATATGCCAGGATTTCTCAGATTAGCACTCCGTCTTGAGCTCTCTCCAGCGGGAAGGCATGGCCAGAGCTGTGTGATGATAGCAGAGAGAAGCCACAGTTGCCCGTCTTCTCCGCTGCAGCACAACTCTGGCTGCATGTCTTTGCTGGGGTTTTTTTTTTAATGTACACTGATGGAAGGCAAGGAATCTAACACCCCTACCCCCATTGCCAACCATGCAGTTGCCATAGAACAAAAAAGCAAATTTGCTGGCACGAAACAAAATATCACAGCCGCAACAAGTATCTATCACAGATAAGCAAACAATACCACCTAGTGGCTAATTACAAACCACGCACCCAAGGGAAAATAATGCTCACCTGGCACATACGGCCGGCTTCTCAATTACAAGGAGTTTAAGGCAGTATATAATGTGTCTCCCCACCCCCACGATGCTCCCCTTTTGTCCTCACAACAACCCTGTGAAGTAGTTTAGGCTGAGAGACAGTAACTGGCCCAAGATCACCCAGTAAGCTTCATGGCTCTGGAGGTTTGAGACTGAGCTTCCCTAGAGGTAGTTCAGCAATCTGACAGCTGCACCACACTGCCCTATCATAAGATAACCTGTTCCAGTATGCACACATCATGTGCTGTTATCAGGACAATTGTATGGAAATCAGTGACAATTTCAGAGGTGCTATTTCCACATAAGATGTTGAGGCATAGGGTAGAAAGCGGAAGTCTTTACCTGTTTTTATTTTTTTAATTATGTGTAAAATGGAAAGTATACAGTAGAATGAAAGGACCTCGTCTGGCCATTTGCTTTGCTTGCATTTGATTCCCCATACTGAGGTCTCAGAGGAGCTCAACAATGAAATGACATGAAATGGGGAGGGGCCGTGGCTCAGTGGTAGAGCATCTGCTTGGCATTCAGAAGGTCTGTGGTTTAATCCCCAGCATCTCCAGTTAAAGGACCTAGCAGTAGGTGATGTGAAAGACCTCTGCCTTAGATGCTGGAGAGCCGCCACCAGTCTGAGTAGACAACACTGACTTTAATGGATCAAGGGTCTGAATAAGTATAAGGTAGTTTCGTGTATTCAGTCTAGGTCCGTGTTGGCGAACCTATGGCACGGGTGCCACTTCCGGCACGCGTAGCCCTTTCTGCCGGCACGCACGGTTCTTCCAAGCCGCTGGCCTTTCCGGCTCTGCCCCACCCCGGATGGGAGAGGCTGTAGCCCAGGGGTGGGGAACCTCCGACATCATTGGCAGTGGCCCCCGGACTCTCCCACAGAAGCTGCCGCCATTGCCGCCGCTGGAGCGTGCGCGGCCAGCCAGGCGGGTGGGAGAGCGGGGAACAGAAGCTGAGCACTCACACTCGGCATGGCCGGCGGCTTCTCCGGCGCCCTCTGGGCCTGTGTGGGCGGAGGGGCATGGCTGGTCGGTGGGTGCGAAGGAGGCGCCCTCTGCCCCACCCTGCTCGCCTCTCACAAGCCTGCCGCCGCGCCCCACCGAGTGGCAAATCCAAGGCAAAACCTCCCATGTATAAATGGCCTCTTTCTTTTTCTGTCTCCCTCTGTCCTTTTCTTTCTCTCCCTTGCTCCATTTCTTTCTCCCTTTCTCTCTCTTTTTCTTTCTTTCTCTCCCTCCCTTCCTTCCCTTTCCCCCTCCCTTCCCTTCTTTCCTTCCTTCCTTCCTTCTTTCCCTCCAGCGGCTTCTCCGGCACCCTCTGGGTCTGTGCGGGCAGAGGGGCGTGCAGTCCTATTCCACCTTTGAAGTGCCCACAAGCTATCCTCCAAACACCTTTCCATTTGTCTTGATATGTAGAGAGAAAACACTAAGGAACTAGTTGCCAATCTCCAGGTACTAGCTGGAGAGCTGCTATTACAGGTGATCTCCAACCAATAGAGATCAGTTCCCCTGGAAAAAATTGCCACTTTGGCAATTGGACTCTATGGCACTGAAGTCCTTCCCCAAACCCCGCCCTCCTCAGGCGCCACCCCAAAAACCTCCCACTCATGGCGAAGAGGAACTTGGCAACCCTAGCCTCTCCCTCTGGGCCCCCTCTGGGGGTGGTATTCAGGTTACATTGCCGCATTGGCACTCGGCGATAAATAAGTGGGGTTTTGGTTGCAGTTTGGGCACTCGGTCTCTAAAAGGTTCGCCATCACTGGTCTAGGTAGACACAAACTAATAGCGTCATTCTGAGCAGAGTTAAACCCTTACTCTGCTTAGGATGGCACTGCTAATCGGTCCAGAGCAGACTGCATTTTGAACTGTCATAGGAACTTTTCAGATTATGAAACAGATCAGAATTGTTGGATGCTTGGTTATACCAATAAGCCTAGGTAACTGGCTGCTGAGGGGATGATGGGAAAGTCCTAGAATAGCAAGGTGCCCGAGCAACGTCTGCTCTCTTAAACTGTGTTAAATGTTGTATTCACACTACAAGCTTTTGAATGACACAGGATGTTGCAGGTTGGTTAAGCTTCCTTGGAACCCTTCACAAAAAGGCAACTCTGTTGTACAGACATCTTGGAAGCTTATGGATGGTATTCAAACATAAAACCATTTAAATATTCATGACATTAAAAAGCAAAGGATACCTGATGTGCTTGAAGTTAATGAGAACACTTAATCCCCCCTCCTTTCTGCTTATACCAATAACTTGCTTCCATCTCATGAAGCAAATGCCTTCTCAGCATGATGAATATAAGCAGCTGGGAAGGGAGCCGATTGTCCCTAATCAGCTTACTGAAGGGGAGCCAAGAACATGATCCACAAATGGTATCCTTGTTATCTCTTTTTTCATAGCAGAGATTTCTAGCAGCAGTTGTTTAGCCAAGCTCCACACATTATATAGCATGATGGAGTGTACCATTATACATGATCAGCATTTAAGGATATATTAAAATTTGCTTATAGAGCTCAGTCCAGCGTAGTGTAGTGGTTAAGAGCGGTGGTTTGGAGTGGTGGACTCAGATCTGGAGAACCGGGTTTGATTCCCCACTTCTCCACATGAGCGGTAGATGCTAATCTGGTGAACTGGATTTGTTTCCCCACTCCTACATACGAAGCCAAATGGGTGACCTTGGGCAAGTCACAGGTCTGATAGAGTTCTCTCAGCCCCACCTACCTCACAGGGTGTCTATTGTGGGGAAGGGAAGGTGACTGTAAGCTGGTTTGAGTCTCCCTTAAATGGTAGAGAAAGTTGGCATATAAAAACCAACTCTTCTTCTTCCAGTCCACTGCAGATTCAGCACTAAAGTTGTTAACTCCAGGTTGGGAAATTCCTGAAGATTTAAGGAGGGTATAATTTGGGGAGGGGAGGGACGTCAGCAGGATATAATACCACAGAATCCACCCTCCAAAGCAGCCATTTTCTCCAGGGGAACGGATCTCTGTAGACTGGAGATCTGTTTTAGTTCTGGGAGCTCTCCAGTCCCCATCTGGGGAATGGTAACCTTCTACATCTCCCAGAAGATCCCTCTAGGCCAGTGCAGAGCCTAGTTCTCCTACTTTCCCCTCAGCATAAGTGCACGGGTGGTCAGTGCAGCAAGCCACTGTACAATAGTGGGAGACCTGTATAATAATGCCTCTTGAGTGTTCCTTGCTAGCTCTCCCTCTCCAGTTGTTAAAGAAACACAAGCTCTGAATTCACAGTTCTTGGCAAAACAAAGGATGCTCAGATCTCCCCATAATGGCCTGGTAAGGTACCGGTGCACACGCTGCAGAAGAGGGTAGAAAACAGGGCCCACTCTATGCCCATAGAAGATCCCTTTCGGCACAGCTCCTGTGTCCATGATGGAGGGACTGAAACCCATAATAAATGCTAAATAATCATCTGAACACACAAATTGCCATTGTGAGAGGGGAGGGCAGATATTTATACCCAAGAGAGGATTAGAGGTTTGGTCTCACTCCACCTGGCAATGTCTGGAAATGGCTTGTTTTTGCCAGTGACAAAGGCTTGGTTGTTAAAGATTGGATTAGGAGCAGGAAGGAGAACGGAGCAGGAGATGAGGCAGAACTGCTACCACCCCACTATGGCCACCTTGGTCTTTTCTTGCATGGCTGCCATGGAGGTGGTTATCTTTTCTCTGAAGCCAGCTTGGTCTCCTCCCAGCAACTCTCTGGATGCTAGAAGGAGATCATAGAGGCTGCAAAGAAGTATGGGGGGTTGTTGGAGAAGGCATGTCCTTCTATCCTTGGAATGATGTCCATATTTTAGGGAGGTTCACAGCCTACTCATCTCCCAGTCCCTCCAGCAGTGGCTGTTTCACGGTGGGAGCCACCTGCCAACCACAAGGCCTGTTGACCTTGTGTACTTTCCTGAACGATGGGAAGCCCACAGGTAGTATGTCAAACAGCCAGGTGAGCCAATGGATAGGCATCACCGCTGTACAAGTTTGAATAAGCCATTGTGCAAGAATTTAGAGCCAATGCAGCAGGAAAGGTGCTAGCTATACTGAATGTTCATCTTTGATCCTTTTAACTGAATATTTATATATATAAGTTCTCAAATTATGGAGCAGAAAAATATGCTTGACAGGAATGGAAAAATTGAAGAAATAAAACCATTTCTAAAAGGCAAAAAGAAAACTACAGCCACATATACCCTTGTCATTATACTCAAGATCTCAGTAGCAGTGGAGGTACCAGAAGATCTGCATCTCACCATCAACCTTAGCCTTGCTGTATAAGTGCTGGTTTTCAAACACCAGTAAGCGGGAACTTGAAAAAAGACATGTGTGTCCCCTGCAACTAGAGAGTGAAATGTTTAGTCATCTAAGAAATGTACTGTTTATACAGGCTCTATACAACAGCAAATAAAGGTTCATCCAGCCAACAACACTTCATCCCACTGATTCCATGGCTGGTTCAGATGCAGCTCAAAACCATGGTTTTCTTTAATGGTGGTTCATTTGTGAAACCAGGATTCAGCTGGCAGATGATTACTCAGATCCTGGTTTTGTCTTGACAAATGCTGGTTTCATTGCCTTCCCTCTGTCTGGGCGGCTCTGTAGGTAGGGAGTGCCTGAGGGCAGCATCGGGAGAACAAGCCATGATGCCTGTGTTGTGCATCATGTGCACAGTTACTACTAACTGTGATTAATAAAGCAACTTCAAACCACAGCAGTTTCAGATCCTGGATTGATGGACTAATTGTTAGCAGAGTGGCCTGCATTTGGACAATTACCGTGCATTCCTTACTCCAGTCTAAGCCCATTCATTTCAATGGGCTTAGACTGGAGTAACTCTCCTTAGGAATGCACAGTAAGACATACCATGATTACATTAATTAGCCCATTGTTTTACATTATGTTTGAACTGAAGCAATGTGAGATAAGTGACGAAAATGCTTTACTCTTCTTAAATCAGGGGTGTCGAACTCATTTGTTAGGAGGGCCGGATATGACATAAATTTCACTTGGTCGGGCTGGGCCATGTGTAAATAAATAAATAAATAAATAAATACCATAAAATGTAATGCCAGATACTGGAGATACAAACTTTACAAAAGATACAGGCAAAGTCAATTAATGATATTGCTGTAAACTTGTTTTTGTTTTAAGTAAAAAACAATAACATTCTTACAGTATTTTCTTTTATTTAACAGTCTTATTGTTATTTTGTAAAATATGTATTTTTAAGTAAAAAAATAATATCATTAACTCACTTTGAAAGTGACTTCTATATCTGTACTGGGAGGGGGTAGAGAGAGAGGAAGAGGAAGGGAGAAAGAGGGATGGGGGGGAGGGAAAGAAAGAAAGAAAGAAAGAAAGAAAGAAAGAAAGAAAGAAAGAAAGAGAGAGAGAGAGAGAGAGAGAGAGAGAGAGAGAGAGAAAGAAAGAAAGAAAGAAAGAAAGAAAGAAAGAAAGAAAGAAAGAAAGAAAGAAAGAAAGAAAGAAAGAGGGAGGGAGGGAGGGAGGGAGGGAGGGAGAGAGAGAGAGAGAGAGAGAGAGAGGGAAAGAAAGTTGTAATAGTAGGAGATCTCCAGATAGTACCTGGAGGTTGGCAACCCTAGTCAAAGGGTCTGATTGTCAGGGGTCAGTGAAAGAGATGTCCAAGAAAATAAGAAAGTGTATTACTGATATCATTCCAAAGTCACACCTCCACCTTTCTGCCCAAGAGTGCAGAAAGCAATGTACCATTTAACACCAGATATGAGAAAAATAAAACTTCAGGCACATTTTTGACAAACATCCCAAAGAGCCAGAAGCCAACAGGTTTGAAATTTGATCACAGTGCCATTGAACAAGAACTAGAAAACACCTCAAATAAGGAGGACCTCTTTAAGCTGATACCCAAGGTTTCTCAGGATGGGCCCTGTGGTGTCAGAAGGATCCAGCACTGACTTCAGCCAAACATCCTCGAACTCGGACCAGACGGAATCGAGGGATGCGTGGCTGATGCGGTGGAGGCCTGTAATTTTAAGTCTGAGGCCTGGAACCACTCAAACCCCAGATGGCTGGTGCGGGGGCCCTCGACGATGACGAGGCGCAGGCGGCTGGTGAGGGACCCGTAGCGCACGTTCACGCGAGCGACACCCTTGACCAGAACACGGCAGCGTTGGAAGTCTGTGATAATCAGGCCGGAGGGCTCCAGTTTGGGCAATGGGGCGCGCTTGGCCAGGTCCCGGAAGGTGTCCGCAGAAATGATGGAGAGGGAGGACCCGGAATCCACTTCCATTTCGCAGGGTGTCCCCTCAATGAAAACGGTGGTTGAGAGCTTGTCGATGCCGTGGACCTTGTGCAGGCCGAGGGTGTGGACGCGGCGGCGGTCGCTGCGGCCACGGCACGGGGACTTGGAGTGGTCAACATCGTCGGAGTGTGGACCGGTCCGGTGGCGCCATCTTTCTTCTCCGGGCGAGACAGTTTCCTCGACGAGCGGCAGACCTTGGCGACGTGGCCGGATCGGCAGCACGCCCTGCAAAGGGCATCGTGGAATCGGCACGTGCAGTGGTCATGGGGGTCGCCGCAGCTGGCGCAGGCCCACGAAGCCGGGCCCTGTGGATTGGGCGCCTTGGCGGACATTTTGTGGGCCTCGTCACCGGAGTCACCGTCGCTGGCATGTCCAAAATGGACGGGGGCAGTCTCTCTTGGACCCCTGGCAGAGGAAACGGCGGCACGGTCCACAATACGCTCGACCTGGTCCTCAGACTCAGCCACGGTCACCTCCTCAGACTCGGCCGCGGTCGCCTCCTCGATGGCAATCGCCAGCATTGCCTCCTTTTTTCCCTTCATGCGGCGGCGCACCTTCGCGTCCCGGAGGCCAAACACGAACCGGTCCCGGAGCATCTCAAGGGCTGAGAGCGGTGAGGTACTCGGCAGCAGTCTCCCCAGGCTGCTGATCACAGAGGTGGAAATCGTGGCGGCGGGCCAACACCGTGGGCTGCGGAGTGAAATGGCCACCCAGCGCCATCATGATGGCGTTGAAGCCGGTCTCCTCGAGCTTTGCGGGGGCCACGAGAGTCTGGGGCCCACAGATGCTGAGGAAAACTGCCCGCTTCTGCACGGCGTCCATGAATTTGTTCGCTACCATGAAGAATGAGACACGGGAAGCGTAGCTCTCCCAGTCGCTGGGGTTGGAGATGTCGAATGCTTCCAACGACCCAGTGGTGGCCATAAGTGCGGTGTGTTCATCTCTCCTGAGAATCCAAATGAATCAGCAATCGGGCCGGGCTGCCTACCGGACACAGCGAGGTCGCGGAGCGAGGCGGTAGCTGTGGGGCAGCCGGCGTGTGATTCAGCAATACGGACCGGGCTGCCTACCGGTCACTGTGAAACGGCGGAGCGGGAGTGATTCAGCAGGTCAGCCGGTCGCTCTCCAGTCTTCGTCGCCACTGTTATGTCCGCGTGGGAAGGATTCACGAGGTTGGAGACGGAGTTCAACAACAACCGCTTTATTGTTTCTCAGCACAGAACTAACTAACACAATGAGCAAACCCTGTTTATATGCCCCCCTGCCCCCCCGCAGCCACTCCCCCCTTCATCCGTGATAGGGGGAACATAACCTCCTGGTAACCAATGGTACATTAGAGCCAATGGGGTCCGTTTGCTTAACCAATAGGGCGAGCAGGGGTTAGGATCCTTCGTGCAGAACTCAAGCTCCTAAGTCTCCCCTTGCTTATTACCCAACTATATACATACACAACACTCTCTCTCTCTGGGTGGGGTGAGGTGGGGGTGGCATTGGGCCCCCTTGGAAAGCTTGAGCCTGTCCACCCCCCCTCACTTGGCACACAAACAAACCAAACATGTACAGCCTGAGCAAATGCTTATTTCCATGGTGTCCAATGTGCCTTACTCTCAGATGTGTTAAGTAAATTGCAACCTCATCTTTATAATATATATCACCCCCACTTTCTCCATTAAAAACACTCGAGGCAACTCACAAGATCACCATAGTTTTAAAAAAGTACATCAGCCTGAATAAAAATAGCAGAACGCTTAAACAGCAACAGTCTGCCCTAAAGAAACTGAATAGGGAAAAAAATATTAAGAACAAAAACTGCATTAGAACTAATATAGCTGGGAACCAGACATCTATAGTGGTACCTTCACAGTCAGAGGCAGTCTGCCAGTTGTGGGAGGGCTGTATTCTCCATTCTTGAGGAAGTCCTTTCAAATATCACTTTACATGTCTCTAACAAGTATTTGAATAGCTAATCTATTGTTGCATGAAAAAACTCTTGAATTGCCATAAGCAAACACAGTTAATCTATTAAAGAGTTTATGTTGCCCTTGAAAATTCCTCTTTCATTTAATCAGACTTCTGATAGTTAAGATCCTTGTAATGTGACATAGGTAGAGCCCGGGGTGGGGGGGACGCAGATGGAGATTTAAATTTATTTTATGCAGGATGTAAGACATCTGGGGAGGGAAGGCAGCATGGTATAGCCCACTCTCATCAGATCTCAGAAGACAAGTAGGGTCAATACTGGGATGGGAGACCACCAAGGAAACTCTGCAGAATAAGGCAATGGTAAGCTTCCTCTGCTTCTCACTTGCCTTGAGAGCCCCTTGCTGGTGTCTACATACCTTGCAACTTGCTGGCACATATGTACATACAAAAGACATCTGATTTTGGGGTGATGGAGACTAATGCAACCATTGTCATGGCCATGGGCAGGAAATTATTTAGTGGGGTTTCAGCAACAGGCAACTCAAGGCCTTTGCAGGAGCTGAAGACCAATTAGGATGGTCCACTCCTGGGGAATAATGGATCTGAATAGTTTTCTGACTGCTCTAGAGTATCACCTTTTTCAGTCTGGATTCAGATCCAGTAATAGCACAAAAACTGCCTTGATCAACCTATCATATGACCTACACTGGTCAACCAATGTGGGAAGTCCTGCTGAATGGGATGTTGGTCCTGCTAGACCTCTCAATGACATTCAGTACCATTGACCATGGTATCCTTTTGATCCACTGAGCTAATGTGGGACTGGGAGGCTCAATATAGCACTGGTTTCATTCCTTCTTGGCAGACAGGCACTGCAAAATAATGCCTGGGGACATCTGCACAGCCCTATGGCTGTTCATTTATGAGGTACTCCAGGGTCTATTCCCTGATGCTTCTCAACATCTGCATGAAACTGCGAGGAAAGATTATCTAGACATCTGGACCACAATGTCATTAGTATGAAGATGACTCACTCTTCTGATCTCTCCTTTCCATCATAATCCAGGTTAATTCAGACTGGACAAAGGTTATCTTTGTGATGAATGGGGTTATACTCCCCCCCTTTAAAAAACAGTCAGTTTGGAAGTTCTTCTAGAATTTACACTGATAGTCAACTGGGATGGGATGGAAAATAAAAAAAGACACAGAATAGAGCACCCGTGTATAAAAATCTGTAATAAAAATAACTGGTTTATTTTCAGCCCATTCCTGATGTTGGGGGCCGAAAGAGGTGTGGAGGTGGCTTGACCCTGTGCCAGCATAAGTGCCCTCTTATCACAGAATAAGGAACACTTACACTGGCATAGGGGGTATTCCTGTTGATGCCAGGGTGCCGTGGAGCTGCACAGGGCTCCTCTGCTGGCTCAATCTCTCCAGGAACTAAATCCCAGAAGAAATCAGTGGTGCCAGCATGGGGGGGGGGGGTGTTCTCAAGGGCGGAGCTGACTCTAGTCAGCTTCCTAGCCCCTTCCAGCCTGGGAAAGTCCCCCGGAACTCCGGCAGACCTGCACCACCTTTTAAGGTGGTGTAGGCTCACTTCCCCCTATGGGGGAAAAATGTCATTTTTCAGATTTTTATATCGGAAAAGGCTCCCCCCCCCCCACAGTGGCCAAGAAGCCTCTGAGGAGGCCTCTCAGCTGTGCTATTGTGAGAATCTGTATGAGCTGTCTTTTGTACTATGCCTATTAAACATTATTGAATTGAATTGAATTGAACTGTGCCATCCTGGCTGCCACGGCTCGCCCCCCACCCTCAAGAATGGGCTGTAAGTCTGTCGATCCCTGAGTGATCCCTCCTTCCTACGTTTTAATTGATGGTTTCTGTATATTGGTTTTAATTGGTTTTATTATGTGCTTTTAGTTCCTTGGGCAGAGAACCAGCCCTGCATGCCAAGCAAAATGGTCAGGCATGCAAGTGTTCGCTATTGGCGGTGGGGGTTGCCTGCTTCTGAAATAGGCAGTGTCCATCCAATGGAAGCCTTGTGGGCTGTATTCCTGGTATGGGGTCCTGTCTTATATGGGTTTCAGTCTTTTCTGGAAAGCATGCTCCGTGCTCTTTAACACCTCCACTAAACCGCTAGGGGAGCTCAGGGCTGCCCGTCTTTTCTTCTTCTTTATTATACTCAGCTGCTTTAGTGATAGATCACTGTAGTGTTGTAGTGTGTCCTGGAAGCATAGCACCTTTCCTTTCTTGGAATACAGAGATGTGCTTTTATAATGCTCTGTTTTTTAATTGTTAACTGCCATGGTAGCTCTGGTTGAGCAGAAAGGTAGGGTGTGAATTTTGTAAAGAAGTAAATAAACAAAATGTTTGATCATTTCTTCCCCAGATCACACACCGATATATGAAATGAATAACCATATTTCACGTGAAGGAACCTATTGAATCACACTGGCAAACCACCCCGTAAACAAAAGTCTGCCTAGGAAATGTCGGGATGTGACGTCACCCAATGGGTCAGGAATGACCTGGTGCTTGCCCAGGGGACCTTTACCTTTACCTTATAATAAAGCCCACCTAGCAATTTATATTTTTAAATGGGTTAAAAAGCATACAAAGTACTATACGAGTAACAATTTTATAAAAATGTAAAACTATTCAAAATGACTCATTAACAATACTAATTTTGACTGCTCAGACAGTCACAAACGTAAGTATTAACTTTAATACAAACAATGAATTGATACCTCTAACACAAGGGTAGGGAACCTTTTTTCTGCCAAGGACCATTTGGATAACATCATTTGGGGGCCATACAAAATTATCAACATAAAAATTAGCCTGCTATATTTGGTCAAACATTTAATTAACTCACCCCTAATGTGATGGCTGGAACTGCTTCTCTTTGGTTGATTATCAGATATTTGTGCCCTATTTGTCATCCACATTTAACAGTGAAAACAAAAAGTGATCAGCAGTGCAGTCTTATGCAGGTCTACTCTAAATCCTACTCAAGTCCAGTAAGTGGGGCTTACTCTTTGGAAAGCGTCAGTAGGTTTGTCCTGCAGATGTCTAAGATCTTAACTATTGGTGGCCTACCCATTTTTGCCCAGAGAATCTATGAAGTACACTTTATTTATTGAGAAATTTTACATGCTGCCTGGATCTTCACTTGGATGGCCCGGCCCAGCCTGATAGCAAAAGCTAAGCAAAGTCAGCCCTGGTTAGTACATGGATAGGAGACCACCAAGGAATACTGGAGTTGTTATACAGAGAAAGGCAATGGCGACCCACCTCTGTTCGTTTCTTGCCCGTCCCAGCAATGCCAGGGATTGAACCTGGGACCTTCTGTGTGTCAAGCAGATGCTCTACCACTGAGCCACAGCCCCTGCCAAGCAGATGCTCTATTACTGAGCCCACAGGAGAAGTGGGAGCCACACAGCCAGGGTCCAGATTGGGTAGGGGCACAGAGTACACAGAGAGAGATGATGCACGTTTGGTTAGTCCACCCTGCACAGAAGACACGCTGTCTAACCACCCACTACACCAAAAGCCAGGCTGAAGCAATGAGCATCTGTACAGGCTGCTCATCCATGAGGACGGTTGCACCCAGCCTCCTTCTGTCCCTCTCCCCGCCAATAAAAGCCTGCTCCCCTTCACATCCCAATGCCTCTAGAACCGCCCCAACCCCACGCTACCTCCCCACACCGAAGAGTGTGCGTCCAGGTGACAGTGAGGCCAGAGGCAGCCCCAGCCGCACGGAAGAGTCTCTCTTTTTTCGCAGCCACCTGCCACCCCCAACCCCCCGGCATCTTTGCCAATGTGTGAGAGTTCCCAACTCCCTGGGCTAACTTCGCAAAATCACTGCTCAGGCTTGAATGCAGAAACAATAGATTTATTGAAGGCTTCAGACAGATGAGACAGACACGGATTCAAAGTTGCAAGTGAATTGGCATAGCCGGGTTACAAAATATATCTATTCCAGGGCACTGGGGTTCACACTGGTGTTATGGGAAGTTACAAGATAGATTGGTGCAATACAAAACATCAAACGGGTCCCAGCGAGGCTGCTAGGGCTATCAGATCTTCAAGGCCGGACTCGGCCTGAGGGAGTGCTCACAGGAAGCGCGGCAGGGGAGGGCACCTGGGAAAGACAGCGGAGGCGCCGGGTTGCAGGGAGGTGTGAACTGCTTTTACGAGTTCAAAGAGATAGGCAAAGAACAAAGTGGGGAAGGAAAACTACAGAATATCAGACCCTCACACAATGACTCCCAGCCTCCCCGGCTAGAGCCAAGCACTCCAGCCGAAACCAGCTCTACCTGGCCATGTGGTGCTACCTGGTTATCCCCAGAGAGGTGCTCACACATCCTCCTGCTGCTGAGCAGGGCGGAGAGGCCTGGTCCCTGTGGGAGGGACAGAGTTGAGAAGGAAACAAGGGAGACTTGGGAGAAACAGCCCCACAATCCCCTGCCATCATCCACCCATCCTACCCAACCACCCCCAAGCGGCAATCACCCAATCAGCCTCGAGTTTTGCACGCGCACCTGCCTGCCAGTGAAGCCCAAAGATCAGAAGGGAGGGCCTGACGTGGAAGCAGGTGGATTATCCAGGACACACCACCAGAACTCCTTGCTTTATAGAAAACAGTGTTGTTTAATTTACAGTGCACAGATAAAAGACAAACCGTCACGTACACTTCTCTCCACCAAACTTCCCAACACAGAGTTACGGTTACATAGGCTTATATACAGAACTTCACCTGAAACCAATAAGGCCACCTGTAGACCTGGCCACAGTATTACATCATCCTTACTGCTTCAAACCGGTTAGTTGCAGTTCACCCTAGAACCTGCAAGGCTATTGCTGCCTCTTGCATCATCCTAGATGCCTCTGATCTGACAGCTACCTGTCAGCTGTCTCTGTCAGATTATTATGGGCAACTTGTTACTCTGACAGGGCCTAGAGAAAGCTGGAGTGGCACGAGGAGGAAGTGGCACCCTGGAGCTCCTGGCCTCGGCACACATGTCTGTGCCACATTTCTAGGAAGATTGTCTTCTCTCTTAGGCACGGTGCTCCCCAGAGTAAATTTGCACCCAAATAGGAAGCAGGCCTCAATCACAGAGATGAACATGTAGAAAAGAGCAAGAGTCCAGTAGCACCTTAAAGACTGTGAGCACTTGTCCCCGTAGTAATCCCACAAACAACATCCACAGACAAGTAGTCCAAAAGAGTTGATTTATTAGAAAACCTACAGGTATACAGAGCTAACAGGTAAGTTGGCACGAATGGGAACTAAAGGCATGGCCTAAGGCCTATATGGAAGAGCATTGGTCATATCAGATAGTGGTGGCAGCCATTGCAACCACCCTCCCTACGAGGGCAGTTCCCACAGAGTTAGCGAAAGGAATTTGACAGTTAACAGGCCCAGCCTTGGGATGAACCTGGTGAAACCAAAACACACACAGTCTGGCTGTCTCGACAGAGAGCAGGCCTGACATCCTGCTCCCCTTAAGGCCCCCCCTCCCACTGTCCTGTGCATGGGCGCCGGTTTGTGAGGGTAAGCAGTATGGAATTGACGGACCAAACGGGGTGCAGAAACATCACGTGCGCACACCCATTCATCTTGCGCAGAACTGAAGTGTTTCCAACAAACCAGATACTGAAGAGAGCCATGATGGATACGTGAGTCCAGGATTTTCGCAATTTCAAAATGATCTTCCCCCACCATCACCGGTGGTTTTGGGAGAGGCTCAGGATGCCATTCCGGGGAGGGAATATGCGGTTTCAGCAAACTGATATGGAACACGGGATGAATTCGTCTTAAGGACTTTGGGAGCGAGAGTTCCACAGTTACTGGGTTGATGACTTGAGAAAAGGGAAAGGGTCCCACGTATTTGGCACTGAGTTTGTTACACGGGCGGTTGGAATGCAGATTCTTGGTGGATAAATAAACCATATCCCCCACTTTGTAATCCTTTCCTGGTGAGTGATGTTTGTTGGCTTGAGCCTTGTATTTACATTTGGCCCGTTACAGGTTTTTTATCAGCCAGGACCAGGTTGTTTGAATAGTGTGTACCCAGTCGGCAACACCCTCACCCCCTCCTCCCCTGAGACATCGTTATGGCCAATGGGGCCGAAGTCCTGACCATACACGGCCCGGAAGGGGCTATACCCAGTGGATTGATGTACAGCATTATTGTATGCATATTCAGCAAAGGGTAACAATTCAACCCAATCATCTTGATGATAGTTAACATAACAACGCAAGTAGCATTCCAATACAGCATTCACCCGCTCCATCTGGCCGTCGGTTTGGGGATGAAAAGCACTGGAGAGACCTTGTTCCACCCCCACCAATTTTAGGAAAGCTTTCCAGAATTTAGCTACATAGCTACTTCCACGGTCGCTGACCACCTTGCGTGGAAAACTATGGAGATGGAAGACATGTGACACAAAGAGGCGGGCCAGTTTGGGGGCGAATGGGATACCTGCACAAGGGACAAGATGCACCTGTTTAGAGAACAAGTCCGTGATTACCCAAAGTACAGTCTTTCCTTCACTGAGGGGGAGATCGGTCATAAAATCCATTGCAATTACTTCCCAAGGTCTAGTGGGGGTCTCTAATGGTTGCAATAATCCGGGGGGTTTACCTTGGGACCTTTTAACAGTAGCACATACTGGGCAACTGCGGATGAATGAATCCACGTCGGTTCGCATGCCCGCCCACCAAAACTGTCTCCGTAACAAATGCAACATTTTTAGAAATCCAAAGTGTCCTGCGGTCTTGGCTCCATGGACTAGCTGCAGTACCTCCTTCCGTAGTCCTTTAGGCACATACAGCTTAGAGTCTTTTTACCAATAGCCCCCACATTCAGTCAGAGAAGTGGGGAGGGTTTGCGCAGAGAGTTCGGCTTGGCAACTGGAACAAAGTGAGTTCATAAAAGAGTCCGTTAGACCCACCCTATCCAGCGTTGTGGGCATCGTGCTGGCAGGAGGGGAAGCTGATGTCCCCGAGGGGGGTCGGATGGCTGGATTGCCAGGGTGACTGGGTGCAGGCGGAGCTGGCGAAGGAGGCGAGGGAGGTGGCATGGTCGGGCCAACTGACGTGGTTGGGCTTGGAGTACCCCCCCCCCATGCGAAGACTGTGGAGGGAGCCGGGCTTGCGATCAAGTTTGGACCGCTAGAGTGGGCAGCAAACCCCTTTGAGCAGGAGTGAACAGGGACTCTGTGGGGCGTTCAACCTTGGTTGGGTATTGGGGTAGTCTGGATAGAGCATCTGCCAGGACATTCTGCTTCCCTGGTACATGTTTCAATATGAAACGGAACTGAGCAAAGAAGTCCGCCCAGCGTACCTGTTTCGCGGACAGTTTACGGGCCCCCGTGAGCACCTCCAGGTTCTTGTGATCGCTCCACACCTCAAAAGGGACTTTAGAACCTTCTAAAAACTGTCTCCACACCGTGAGGGCATGGTGGACGGCGGCCACTTCTTTTTCCCTGATCGGCCAGTTGAGTTGAGACTGCGCAAACTTCTTAGAGAAGGGCACGGATGCAGAAGACCGTCCCTCCCTTGCTGTAGAAGCGCACCCCCCATTGCCACGTCCGAGGCGTCAACCTGGACTATAAACATTTGCTCAGGATCAGGGTGTTTCAACACCGGTTCGGAGGTAAACAGTTGCTTGAGAGTATCGAAAGCGGTTTGGCACTGGGTGGTCCAATTGATTTTAGCTGAAGGCAACGTGGCTGCATTTCCCTTTCCCTTAGTTTTAAGGAGATCAGTGATGGGGAGTGCAACTTGAGCGAAGTTGGGGATGAACCCTCTGTAGAAATTAGCGAACCCAAGAAATTGTTGAACCTGTTTGCGGGTTGATGGTGGTTCTTAATTGGTTACAGACTGTACCTTCTCAGGGTCCATGGTGAGACCGTGGTGTGAAATTATATAGCCCAAAAAAGTTAACTGTTTTTGGTGAAATTCACATTTGGACACCTTAGCATAGAGCTGATTGTCTCTGAGAAGTTGCAATACTTCTCTCACCAGGGTAACGTGTTCATCCATAGTTTTAGAGTAAATAAGAATGTCATCTAAGTAAACCACCACTCCTTTATATAATAAGTCATGTAGGATTTCATTAATGAATTGCATGAAGACCCCCAGGGCCCCTTTTAATCCAAAAGGCATCACTAAGAATTCATACATGCCAAAGCAACTGGAAAAGGCTGTTAGGGGTACATCTGTATCTCGAATTCTGATTCTGTAATAGGCTTCCACCAAGTCTAATTTAGTGAAGATACATCCCTCCTTTAGTTGCCCCAAGAGATCCGAGATTAGAGGAATGGGGTAGGCATTGGACTGAGTAACTGCATTGAGTTTCCGAAAGTCAATGCATAACTGCAAGTCACCCGTTTTCTTGCACACAAAGAAAGCAAGGGCTGAAGAAGGGGCAGTAGATGGTTGGATGAAACCTCGAGCCAAGTTCTTGTCCAAGAACTCGCGTAGCACTGTAAGTTCGGAAGCACTCATGGGGTAAACCTTACTCTTAGGTAATTTCCCATCCCCCACCACCTCAATAGCACAGTCTGTCCTGCGGTGGAGGGGTAGTACATCACATTCCTGTACATCAAAAACGTCTGCAAAGTCCTGATATTCAGCAGGCAGAGGGGAGGAAGAGGGGGTGTCTGAGGCTAAGGCCGAGGCTGATGGAGTTATAACAGCCACCTTGTAACGGTGTTGGTAGCAATTAGGACCAGAGAACTTTATAGTCCCGGCTCCCCAGTCAGTATATGGGCTGTGTCCTTTGAGCCACTTTATTCCCAACACCACGTCGTATCTGATAGGGGCAATGGTGAAGTTTATTTGCTCCCAATGGTGGCCAATGCCCATCTCTACCCCGCGAGTGCGAAGATCTACTGGCCCACCCTTGAAGTCACTGCCATCCATTTGGGCAAATTGAATGGGAGCTGACAAAGTCTCTGACTTGACTTTGAGTGCTTTGAAAGTGGTTTCATTGATCAGGGTGCGGGCACAACTGGAATCTATTAGTGCTTTGACATGTAATTGGGAGCCTTTTTTATAGTGGTGTAACACTACGTCCACATACACAGTATCTTTGATCTCACTCACCATTACAGGAGCCTTGGGTTTTGCAGGAACAGCTGCGAGGGTCAGCGGTGTTGCTCCACTCACCGCAGACCCCGCCCGTTTTTTGACAGATCCAAAGGAGACTCAAGATTTAAAGCTGGGGGGTCCCAGCTTCTGTCCTCATCCAAAGATGGTGAGCTGTCCCCTCCCTTGCTAACAAAAATATTTTCTGGCAGGGTATGAGCTTTTGTGAGCCACAGCTCACTTCTTCAGAGATGAACATGACAGTCTTCCTCAGCACACAGAGTAACAAGGTTCTCAGATAATATATTTGCTTTTACTTTACTTTGATCCATTTGTCTTGAATCAGTTTACTCTGTGTTCCTTATTGCATTCTACCTTTTGAAGGAGAAACTCTTCTTTGTTTCAGAGCCTGCAGCTGCATCTTTTATTGCACCTAATTGTTTTGTATCACCCAAGTATTTTTCCTAATGATGCATCATTTGCATTTCCATCTCCCCAGGGTAAAATTTAGGACTTCTACATATCACTGCTTGGAATGCCAGAACCTGAATTCCTTTATGATGGTAGAGGTGAAATGGGTATGAAACAGGTGTAGCTAAGAGATCTATCAAACATTCAGATTATTACCAGGCCCCTGTTTACCCAGGTCCCTGAATGACTCAGTAATCAGGGTCTGAAATGCCAGAATGGCAATATGATTGGTTTTCCAGTAATCTCAAACTTGCCAACAATCTATGCCTTCGGCAATAACACAGCCAGGACTGTGATCCTAATAAGCAATTCATATGATCGTATATGTGTGTAGAAGCTAAAATGACTAAACTGAGGCTATCGTATTTTGGTCATGTCATGAGACGACAAGAGTCACTGGAAAAGACAGTCATGCTAGGAAAAGTTGAGGGCAGCAGGAAAAGAGGAAGACCCAGCAAGAGATGGATTGACTCAATAAAGGAAGCCACAGCCTTCAATTTGCAAGATCTGAGCAAGGCTGCCAAAGATAGGACATTTTGGAGGACTTTCATTCATAGGGTTGCCATGAGTCGGAAGCAACTTGACAGCACTTAACACACACACATATGTGTGTGTGTATCACAGGCAACTTATGGTGACCACATAGAGTTTTCAAGGCAAGAAACCTTTGATGGTTTGCCATTGCCCCCCTCTGCATAGCAACCCTGGACTCCCTTAGTGGTCTCCCATTCAAATACGGACCAGGGCCAACCCTGCTTAAGCTTCTGAGGTTTGATGAGATAGGGCTAGCCTGGCCTATCCAGGTCATAGTGTTACTGCTACCCTTTTTTGTCTGGCTTTGCAAAGATCTGTCCACTTGCCGCTATGAGTCTGAAGTGCATATTCTGACTGTGAATGTGGGTTGGGTGCATTGACTGCACTTCCCACAAAGCTCCCCCAAAAGAGGTTGCACACTTGGCACCGGCTTGCGACCTGCGCTTGCGCAAGACAAGCGAATTCAACCCACCTTCCCAGCATATCACGCGGATCGGCCGTAACCCGGCCTCTAAGCGGTCAAAATGCCCGCCACGGTCCTCGACTCGGTGGCAGTTGGGCAAACCATGCGGCGAAGGTGGAGAAAAAAACCAGCATTAACAAGGCACGAGAAACATTTGGTAAGACCAGCATAGAAAGCGCTAGAACAGGAGTGGGGAACCTTTTTTTCTGCCAAGGGCCAGTTAGATATTTACAACATGATTTGCGGGCCATACAAAATTATCAACTTAAAAATTAGCTGACCAATACGTTTGTCCATGGCCCTGGTGGGAAAGGGTTAACACAGTTTCTTGGGCAGCCCTAGCAGCTCCATAGCTAACAACTCTTCTGCAAGGGGGGAAAAGAAGGTTCCTTTTCTCGGCAAAACAAACTCACATCCGCCTCGAATAGAGGCTGTTCCCGTCCGCGGGACGGGGCGGATCACCAGCCGTAGATCCTTCTGAGCTGGAGATCTGCCAGGACCCACAAAGGGCCACACCAAACGATTTCAGGGGCCTCAAACGGCCCCCGGGCCTGACGTTCCCCACCCCTGGGCTAGAATAAAGAGCCGCCCAACTAACTCTGGGCGAAGACGGCCGGTCGCTTTCGCCGCCTTTCTTCCCTGTTCCAGCCAGGATTCAGCCAAGCTGAATCCTGGCTGGAACAGGGAAGAAAGGCGGCGAAAGCGACCGCGCGTCTTCGCCCTCCGTGTCCCAGTTTTGCCCATCTGCTCCCTTCTGTTCTTAGCCTTTGGCCACCTGTTCGCTGCCTCTCCTCCCTCGGCCTCGTTGCGAGATCCTCCTTTGAGTCCTCTTCCCTTCCCACCCCCCCCGTGTCCTCCTGGGTCTCCCCCCTGGCCCCCCGGCGACTTCGGCCCCCCGGCCACCTCCCTCCCGCCCCCCGGTTGACCCCAGGGAGCCCGATCCTCGCGCGGCCGGGCGAGAGGAGGCGAGGGCCGGCGGCTGCCCCCGTGGCCGGCGAGCATGCGCGCAGCCGTCCAGCGCGCGGCGCGGAGGGGCCGGCGGCGGTGACCCCTGGCGCGGGGCCAGCCCCGCTCCTCATCGCCCGGCGGGCCGCGGCCGGAGAGAGCCGCCCCGCCGCCCCGCCGCCCAGCAGCCGCGCGCCCGGCCCCCGCAGCCCTTCCTTTCCCCGGGCAGGTGGGCATGGCAGAGCCCGGAGACGCGCCGGGACCAGGCGGGGAGGCGACGGGCGACGGGCGGGAGGAAGCGGCCGGGGAGCCCCCGGCCCCCCGCCTCGCGCCCGGAGGGGAGGCCCCGGCCGACGGCGAGGTCGCCGGCCCGCAAGAGGACGGAGAAGAGGCGGGGGGCGATGCGAGGGGCGAGGAGGGCCGGGGGAGCCCGGAGGCGAGCGGCGAGGAGGCCGCCGACGGAGAGGCGGCCGGCGGAGGGACGCCTCCCCCGGCGGAGGAGACCCCGGAGGGCGCGCGCCCCCGGCAAGAGCCCGGCGAGGAGGGCGGGGAAGAGCCGCCCGGGGCCGGGAGTCCGGGGGGCGAGGCCGGCGTCGAGGGGGCCCAGCCCGACGGGGAGCCCGCCAGCCCCGGGGGGGCGGCGGGGGAGCCCCTCGAGGAGGCAGCGGCGGCGGAAGGGGCCCCCCAGCCGGCGGCGCTCAACGGCCTGCCAGCAGGGCAGGAGGAGGCGGCGGGGGCGCTCCTCTCGCCGGCCGCCCCGGGCCCGGAGCAGCAGGAGCACCGCATCGCGCTCTTCGTCAAGGTAAGGCGAGGCGCGCCCGCCCGTTTGGCCGGGTCGAGGTGTAGCAGCGGGTCGGGCGATGGTCGCGGGGGGGGGGGGAGGCCGGGGACAGCCCGATCTCGGGAGCGAAGCAGGCTCGGCCCTGGGTAGTAGGGGACGGGAGACCCCCAAGGGAGACCCGGGTTGCTGTGCAGAGGAAGGCGCTGGAAAACCACCTCTGCTAGGGGCGAAAAGCGCCCGGGCGCTGGAGCCGCCTTTCTTCCTTGTTCCAGCCAGGATGCAGCCGGGATCGAACGCGCGGACGTTCTTTCAGCCAGGATCGAACGCGCGGACGTTCTTTCAGCCAGGATCGAACGCACGGACGTTCTTCCCTGTTCCAGCCAGGATTCAGCCAGGATCGAACGCACGGACGTTCTTCGAACGTCCGTGCGTTCGATCCTGGCTGAATCCTGGCTGGAACAGGGAAGAACGTCCGTGCGTTCGAACCTGGCTGAACGTTCTTCGAACGTCCGTGCGTTTGATCCTGGCTGAACGTTCTTCGAACGTCCGTGCGTTTGATCCTGGCTGAACGTTCTTCGAACGCCCGTGCGTTCGATCCTGGCTGCATCCTGGCTGGAACAGGGAAGAAAGGCGGCTCCAGCGCCCGGGCGCTTTTCGCCCCTCGTCTCTTGCCACGGAACCCCCCCCCCCAAAGGGGTCGCCAGAAGTCGGCTGCGGCTCGACGGCAGACGGCGCGGACGCCCAGCCTCCCCTGCGGAGGCAGCCCCGCGCGGAAGGCTGGGCGCGAACGGGGGCCCAATGGGGACGCGCTGACGGACCCCCGCGGCTTCAGGATCCCCTGGGCGCTTGTGTGTGTGTAAAGTACCGTCAAGTCGCAGCCGACTTATGGCGACCCCTTTTGGGGTTTTCATGGCAAGAGACTGACAGAGGTGGTTTGCCAGGGCCTTCCTCTGCACAGCAACCCTGGTCTTCCTTGGTGGTCTCCCATCCAAACACTAACCAGGGCTGACCCTGCTTAGCTTCTGAGATCTGACGAGATCAGGCTAGCCTGGGCCATCCAGGTCAGGGCTCTGGGCGCTTGGCGCTGGGAAAGGGCAGGAAACATCCCCCCTGTTGACTGCCTTTGCTGGGGGCGCAGCCTGTCGTTTCCCGGGGCATCCTTTTGAGGGGCGCATCCGAGAGAAGTCCGCGGAGGCGCCCGTTGGTTTTAAATCTGCTGTGGGGTGTTTGCAAACTCCGCAAAGCTCCAGAACAGCCCTTAAAAGCTTTCACATTCTTTCCGATTTAGAGAAATGGGTTCCTTTGTGTTTCAGGCACAAGCGTCCCTCTCCATACTCTGCTCAGGATTACTGTGCAGTTATAAGCTGCACAAATCCTTTTGCTACTATAAAGTATGTTTGCTGAACTGGCGCTGTTTAAATTTGCCAGATGAACATCCATTTTTACTAGGACGATTTTATTATTGACCCATGATATAAATCTACTTTTGACTTTTCATTCTTTCATGATGAAACGCAAGCATATTATGGAACTGTATCTCTTGCTTACAAAGCATTACCTCCTCTACAACCAGTAGCTTTCACAAGTAATGTCCATAGTAACAAATAGTCATGCTGACATATCTTTTTTTTTATAAATTTTTATTATTTTTATAAGAAAAAAAACAAAGCAAATTATACAAATCATAAAAAAGAAAAAACATAAAAAATACAGAAATATAAAAAGAGCACTTATACAACCGTCTAAATTACACCATATAATATAAATTGTAAAATACACATTGCTCTAATACCCACCACCCACCGTAACACTGTGTCCCACCACCAATAGACTTCCGGAGAAGTGTTTTGACAGTATTTAAAATTACCTTATACTATTATTATTTATTATTATTATTAATTATTATTATTATTATTATAAAAACATTACATTTTATCTATAATTCATTAACTATACTTGTAAAATTCATTTTCGCCAGTTTATCCCAAAATGCGACGGCCTTTAACCATGTTTTTTTAAACTCTTCCATATCTTTACCGTGTAAAGAATCTGTAAGTTTGGCCATGCAGACATATCTAAGCCCCTTTGGAAAGCTGCATCTTCTGGAGACAAGATAGAGCCAGTAAAGACATCTGTAAAGTAAGAAATTGTAATGAAAAGCTAGACACTGTGTTAGACCTCACGTCAATGAAGCAGTGCAAAGTTCATGCGTGATCAACTATGGACCCTCTTGAAGGTTTTGGGCTGGTTATGTATTATTGTTATGGTTAAGCTCAAGACCTTTGGTCAAAGGAGCTAGTAAATAAATGGAATGGTTTTGGGCTGGCAGTCATATGGTAACTAGAAAGTCCAGTGTACCCTGGAGTGGAGAAGTAAACGTATTCAAAGCAGGGCAGTGGTGAGAAACACAAGATGTTGTGGCCAAATCAAGGCCAAGTTTAGGGCAACATTTTCAAGATGTGCAAATTACCCAAGAGGATGAAAAGACATCTAGATTTATAGTTACAATTGACTAAGGATCATTATTAGAAACTGAAAAGGCTATTTCAGAAGTTCATATTTCTGTCTGAGACAGATAAAAGTTTCTGGTGAGGTCATTGTGTTTGGTCTGTTGCAGCCAATACAACATCCTTTGAGGCATCTTAAAGACTACAGCTTGAATCCAGCAATCCATTCGCAGAAAGTAGATTTTGCTACATTTCCCTTTTCTTAGCAGACCCTTTTGACCTCTAAAAAGATGATTCCCAAAGATGAAGGATCCACATGGACAAATAGCCATGCACATTGGGGGTTGCAAGAGAGAAGTAGAGCTGTGTTTGTGATAGAGGGAGATGATTTTTGTTCCCTTCTCCCTGACCTTTTGTCAGGGGTTTGTCCACACAGGCCCCTGGACCCCTAAGTGTCAACAAGGGCTGCTAGGATATGTCAAAAACCCAGGCTCTTTCCACTGATGGATTGCTGGATACAACCCATTAAAAACATAACAAATAAAAACTTATCTGAAAAAAACATTAAAACCAAACAAAAACCCATCATTAAAATAATTAAAACCAAAACTGAAATTTACATACAAAAATACAGAAACAACAATTAAAAACAGGACAGAAGGGAGGGATTATTGAGGGAATGCCAGGCAAAACAAAGTCTTCATCCATTGGTGGAAGACAGAAAAAGAAGGGGATAGACGAGTCTCCCTGGGGAGAGAGTTCCAGAGTTTGGACTGAGAAGGACCTCTCCTGGGCTGCTGCCTGCCTAATCTCAGAAGGCAGGAACATCTGAAGCAGGGACTCGAAGATTTCCATAGTGGTTGGATGGGTTCATAAGAGAGTAGGCAGCCTTCAGGTATGTTGGTCCCAAACTGTATAGGATTTCGAACATCAGGACCAAAACCTTGAATTGTGCCTGGAAACAAATTGGAAGCCAGTATAGATGGACCTAGACTAGACTGATATGGTCTCTGCGATCCATTCCAGTCAACATCCTGGCTGCAACATTTTGTACCAATTGACGTTCCTAAACACTTTTCAAGGGCAGCCCCAAGTAATGTACACCACAATAATCTAATCTAGATGTAGATTACCCGAACAATGTACCACAGTGGCCAGATCTTTTCTGCATAAGGAATGCCACAGCTGGCTAACCAGTCAAAGCTGGTGAAAAGGCACTCCTGGTTACATCTGCTACCTGCTTATTCAGCAGTAAGCTCAAGAGCCCTCCAGAGCTACGGGCCTGTTCCTTCCAGAGTTGTGCAACCCCATCCAAAATGGGTAATACGTTTAAGTACTGGGTCAGACCTTCTGGTCATCAGTAGCACTTCTGTCTTGTCAGGATTAAGCTTCAGTTTATTAGCCTGTATCCATTCAAAAACTGCTACCAGGTACCAGTTCAGGGTTTCTGCAGCATCCTTAGGACTAACCAGAAGTACAAGATAAGGCTGAGTGTCATCTGCACATTGGTGACAGTCTAGCCCAAATCTTTGGATGAACTCACCCATGTAGATGTTGAAAAGTATAGGGGAGAAGATGGAGCCTTACAGGACCCCAAAGGCCAATAATGAAGAAGAGTTGGTTTTTATATGCCTACTTTCTCTACCACTTAAGGAAGACTCAAACAGGCTTACAATCACCTTCCCTTCCCCTCCCCACAACAGACATCCTGTGAGGTAGGTGGGGCTGAGAGAGTGTGACTAGCCCAAAGTCACCCAGCTGGCTTTATGTGTAGGAGTGGGGAAACAAATCCAGTTCACCAGATTAGCTTCCACTGCTCACGTGGAGGAGTGGGGAATCAAACCCGGTTCTCCAGATCAGAGTCCAGCGCTCCAAACCACCGCTCTTAACCACTATACCAAGCTACCTCTCTATAAAATACATACTATGTATGTATGTACTATGTATTTTATACTCTATGGGGTATTTTTGGGTATTTAATTAAAAGCAAGACTTTGTAGAGTTGCAATCTAAATTGTAAGATTTGTCTGGTTCTTCTGCTTTCTGCATGGTACACAGATTGGGATTATACATTACATGCATGTATAGAGAGGAATGTGTTCTTTTGTCATACCTGCTTAGTACATGGACCCTTAATTTTACAGTAATATCAGAAATATAGATATGTCTGGGGGAAAATCTAGGCATGCCGATGTTCCCATTTCTTCCTAAATGGCACCCTGAAGTTCAATTGGCCTGTGGGGTGAAATTAGGAGAATCTTATGCTGTCTTTTCCTATTAAGCTGAACTCATATACTGAGAACCATAAGCATCCATAACGTAGAGTCAGTACTGGGTGTTGGGATCCACAGTTTGTAGCCAGGCTTGGTAGCCAACTGATACTTTCTAATATCTAGCTGTGAACCTACCATAATTCCTAGACGGGTAGCCCATTCCTGGGGGGTGGTAGATATGTGGTGGCTGGGAGTGGTGCTGCTGTGCCTTCTCCTCAGAGGCTTCCCGGCTGCAAAAGAAATTTTTTAAAAGAATGAAAATAGAAAATACCCCAAAATACCCCATAGCATTTAATGGGGCTACGCCAGCTATTTTGGTGGGTGGCAACACCGTAGCACAAAGGGGCATTCCCAGGCCAAAAGGGGTCTGGAAGCTGACTAATGTCAGCTCCGCCCCTGGGAACACCCTGGGAACACGCCCCACGCTGGTGCAGGCATTCCCTTCCATGCCCCTGTGCCAGTGTGATTGCCCTGTGCCAGGGTCCATGCCACTTTGTGCCATGGTAAAGTGGCATGGACGCCGGTGTGATCCTTTTGCCCCTCCCCCCGGGTTGCATGGTAACTAAACCTCTTACTGTACTAACAAAAGGAGAAACTGCCTGATGTGATTTACAATTAAAATCCATAGTATCAAAGCACATTCAGCGGAAAAACTATCCTTAAATCAGAAGCAGACCATTAAAAAAATAAGATAAAACCCTAATTAAAAGCCTGGATAAAAAGATGTGTTGTAGCTTGGTGCCTAAAAGAAAGTGAAGTGGGTGCCGGGGGAGGCCATTCCAAAGGCGAGGGGCCAGAAATGCCCTGTCTTAAGTCACCCCACATCTCACCTCTGAAGGCGAGGCACAGATAGCAGAGCTTGAGAGGCAGATCTTAACTGGTAGGCTGGATACTATGCAAAGAGAAGACGTCTTTCAGGTGCCCTGGTCCCAAGTTGTTTAGATCACAGAATACATTGCTGTTGGCTCCCTGGAACTGGTTAGAAGCACCCACCGGCTTCAGTACTATGCATGCTAAATATGAACAAATTGAAGACCATCTGCTACCTGCAGAACATATGTACAATGCTATGCCAAGCATGTTTTCTCAGAATTATTCCCCATGAGTTCAATGGGACTTTCTTGCAAGTAGTTGTACACATGACTGCAGTTTAGTGTAACTCAGTAGGGATTACAATTGAGTAAACATGGATGGGATTATGCTGTAGGGATGGGATGTTGGCTGGTTCTCCTGTGTATGCTGCACAACCCAAAATCCCAAACACTAAAGTACTAGCTTTCGAGGTTCTCCTTCTGCCTTTTTCTCCAGACACAGTACACACACAGGGCCTGAAAATAGTCTTCTGCAGCTGCAGAAGTGACGATCCTTTCCTAAGCAGAAAGAAGTGCATCTAAGTCATTGAACACAGTGGGTTTAAATGTGCACAATTAGCCCCATGCTAGAGTATTATCTGGTCCCACTGTAATTATTTTCCAGGATAAAAAACATTGTGGCCAGTAACATGTTGGCAAATACTTTTGTGGAAGCCTGACTTGTAGTGAAGTGATTGTATATCAGTGTGATGCAATTTTCTCCACATAACATGGATGCTTGGATTTAATTTTTAAAAATCCGTCACATATTCTATGGATTTCTATTCCAGTAGCAGGCATCCCTTTCTCTCATAAATATATTAGTTTTTTTATAAGAAAAATTGGGACATATTTATTGGTAAAGCTGTGTCCTAGTGGGGAAGCCCTGGTTTATGTGTGATTTATTATAGAGCATTGTTGTCCGATGGCTATTTATTTCTCTGTGACTAAAGAAACTGCAGAATTATAACTGCTGTAAACATAATGAAATACTTCATTTTGAGCCTCTAGGAAACTATATGAGCATGGTCGATCATATGAAACCACAGTACTCTACATATTCTTTCACTGAAGACAGCCTCCAATTTTTCTTCAGATGTTTAGTAATTCTATATATCTGGAATCTGCTATTTTGCAGAAAAAATAATTGTAGCTATCTACCATGCTTTTCATAACAATTATGGGTAGATCTCAGAAGCTAAGCAGGGTCAGCCCTGGTTAGTATTTGGATGGGAGACCACCAAGGAATACCAGGGTTGCTAGGCACTGGCAAACCACCTCTGTTAGTCTCTTGCCTTGAAAACCCCATAATGTGTCGCCATAAGTCGGCTGCGACTTGACGGCACTTTACACACACACACATCTGAACCTAAAAGTCTCCTCCAATAAGGGTTGCTTTCATGCATTATAATTGTGCTAGATACTGGGGGAAATGCTGAAGATAAACATGAATAGAAGATAACAATTAATAGAAAATTCTGAGTGTATTTTGCAGATCATCTTGGAATTTATTTAGTAATTAATTGGATAAGAGGACCTACGTCTCAGCATGGTCTGTGTCTTATAAGAAGGAGACATAATATGTCTCCAATTAACTTCTAAATGTACTCCCTTGGAGAAGATCTGCAAAACACATTGAGAATTTTCTGTTAAAATACAATTGTGCTTTATCAATTTTGCCTTCAGTATTCTTTCTGGATTTTGGTGCAGTCCTGTCCCCCACTTTTTAAATTGCAGTGGTAAATATTAAACACCATAAAATTTGGTTTCCTTGGCTAAGCCATTCAGTGCCAGTAACTAGTCACTTTTCTTTTGTATTAAGCACTGTAAACACACTCGGATGTTAAAACTGGATTTTCATGTTTGCTATGCATTCACTAAAGTGTATTACGTGTGTATCAATAAGTACATCACTAAGTCTTACTCAAGAAACGTGGGAAATTATAATGGTGTTAAAAATAAACAAGCATTTAGGATAGAAGTGTAGGTTGAGTCTGTACCTTATAGCATATGTCCCTGTGTAAACTGAATTTTGAACTTTGCTGAAATGACCAGAGCGCATCTTTATTCTACTCTGTCTCCTAGTGCTAAGGATTGCGGCTGACTCAATGGGATGTTATTTAGCAGGTTATGTTATTTATGCCATGAAAAGCTTCAGCTATTCCTTTCCATCTCTATTAAAGAGACAGGATATTTTTCTCCAGGCCAGCTGACAACCTACCTCATTCCTTTTAAAATTCTGCAAGTTTAAAATAGGGTTGATGCTCTCTTTTTGCATTATGAGGCATTTGTTTCTGTGCATCAAATTGAGGAAATATTTCAAGTAGTGGTGGTCTGAACAACATAATGAACACCTGTGAAATGTGTAAGATCATACATAGGCAAAAGAGTGTGTGGCACATGGGCCACAGAAATATTGGGTCTTGGGATATAATATTCTTTCCATATTCTTTCTTCCAGAACAGCTGGCTGTAAAGATTCCATAATATGTCTGTACGTGAAGGAAACATTTATCATACTGGGTGGTGTACAGCCTATTATTTTTGAAGAATGGTGGGAGGGTTGTGGACACAGGACTTAATGACGGTAGTTAGGTGATGGCTGGGGACGGTGCAACCGCACTGCCTCCTGAGAGGCTTCCCAGCCAGAAAAAAAGTGGAAAATGCACTTTAAACAAAACCCTGTGAATCTCCTCCATAGAGTTTCACGGGGCTATGCCAGGTATTTTGCAGGTGTAACTCAACTCCCACAAAAAGGGTCATTCCCAGGGTGAAAGAGCTTTGGGAACTGACAGACATCAGCTCTGCCCTTGGGAATGACCCCTGGATGCCGGCGTGGGTACTTGCATTGGAAAAATACTGCTGGAGAGTCAGCGCCGGCGCACAAGCCTTGTACTGCTGTGTCACTCCCCGGAGCCAGCGTAAGTCGCCCTGCTCTAGCGTCTGTGCCACTTTGGGCGGCACAAGTGGCACGGATGCTGGCGCTGGGGGTCACACCGGCTCCTAAGCAGCTCTGCCCCCCCTTTCAGGATTGCACAGTAAATATCAAACATTAATACATTTAAGCTGGGAAGTCAAGGGTTTCTTTACTGGAGCTGTGACACTTTAAAATAGTCTCACTGGAACAAACATGGGAACAAAGAACCTCAATTTCATGCTAACTGAAATGAAAACACTTTTCTGCTAACTTTGTGAAAGTTTGAATAAGCTTGATTGCTTATCCACAGCAAAGAAGATTGTTCCAAGTTTGCTTAAGGTGACTGGATTTTTAAAAAGATCCAAAACCAGGATGCTTCACTGTGGGATCAACAGATCATTTCTTTGATGCTTAGGGAGTATGTTAAACTTACCTTATCTGTTGTGAGACTGTGGCTATATTGTGCAGTTGAACTTTGGATCATGTACAGATGTTTGTTTGTTTTGAGAGTCACTTTCAAATAAATAACTGTTGACCAGAATGGAATGGACTGTAAATAAAACCATTTGGGTAGCAAACTGTAATAGTTATTTGTTCCCTAATGTTTGGTTTTCATAATGATAAAATTTAGGTTGACCTATGGAAGGATTCCAAAAAGCCTCAGGGTATCAGTCAAGAAAAGACTAGTTAGATTTCTGGAAAATTGGAACGTGAAGGCATGGTGGGTATTATGTATGCGTAGGTTACACATGAGGCCAGAGACAGAGTTCCAACAGCAATGGCTTTATTCAGTTAACAGGGAAGAGAGAACTAACTTAACTGCAAAACACCACAACTTATATACAGTTCCCAGCCACCCGGAGTCACCCCTCCAGTCCGTGGTTGGACAGCCAAAGTCCACCGTCCAATAGAAGAAACAGACGACGGAGTCTGGAGCCCAACACAGTTCAGCACAGCTGAGTTCAACAGTTCAGCAGTTCAATATTCAGCATAGTCCTTGCACCACTAAATACATTACACTCCTCTCTCCTAAGAATGAGCGTACCTGCTTTCAGCACACACAGTCCCGCAGGTAGCTCAGCTGAGACTGAGTCCTTTGAGAGCGGAGCGGCCCCTCAGTGCCCACTGCTGTAGGCTCGGCTGGAGCTGACACGGTTGATCCTGTGGTTTCAGCTGGGATCTCCTGGTCCGCGATGTTCACTGGAGTGGGGTTTGGACCAGATGTTGGTGTTGGAGACGCTGGGAGTCTCTCCCTGAGTTCAATCTCAGATAAGGCTTCTGGGGCCACCCTGTCTGTTGAGGGGTCTGCAAGCCGGCACCTCAGCTGGTCAGTGTGGCGCTGGAGGACCTGCCTGTCAGGAGTGGTGACTCTGTATGAGAGCAGCAGCTCCGGCAGCATTTCCATGAGCATAATATCGTGGGCTGGCAAGGGGTCCGGGTTAGACTCTTCTTCAGGCAGGTGGCTGAGGGTATCGGCATGAGTGATGCCCCATCTGGGATGGTGGTGCAGCTTAAAGTTGTACGCATTAAGGAAGATGGACTATCTGAGCATCCAAGGAGACAAGATCTGAGGCATTTGCTGGTCAGGAACAAAGAGGCCCAGGAGCGGCTTGTGTCTGTGACAATGGCGAAGGGGCAACTGTAGGCATAGTCATGGAATTTTTTTATACTTGCGATGACTGCCAGCGCCTTCTTCTCGATCTGGGCATAGTTCCTTTCCGTAGGAGACAATGTCCATGAGTAGTAGGTGGTTGGGGCCTCCGGGCCGTCTGGCAACCTGTGACTTAAGACGGCGCCAATACCATATGGTGAGGTGTCGCAGGTCAGAACCACTGGCCTCCATTCGTTGAAGTGGACCAGAAGACTGGACAATGACAGTAATTGCTTCACAGCGTTGCAGACTCCCCCAGGATCATGGTGTTGTCTTATCAAGGAGACAGTTCAAGGGCTCTGCAATGGATGCCTTGTTGGGCAAAAAGGAATGGTAGAAGTTCAGGAGTCCGAGGAACACCAGGAGCTCCCGCTTAGTCTTGAGCGGCAGTGTGTTGTGGTTGGCCTTGACCTCTGCAGGAGTTGGGTGGATTCCAGAAGCATCAATGAGGAATCCTAAAAATTCTACTTGCAGTAGACCCAACTGGCGTTTCTTTCTCTTGACAGTGAGATCGGCGGTCTTGAAACGACTGAGGACTTGACGAACACGATTCATGAGTTCCTTCTCGGACTCACCAGCAACAAGGACGTTGTTGGAGTAGGGAATGACCCTTGGAAGACCTTTTAGGACATCTTCCACTAGGCCTTAAAAGATCCCCAGTGCCATGCTGACCCCGAACTGGAGGTGTTTGACACGAAAAGCCCCCTATGGATGATGATTGTCTGAGCTTCAGCAGAGGCCATATCGACTGGAAGCTGTTGGTATGCCTGGGCGAGGTTGAGATTGGTGAACACTTTCCCCTGGCCAGGGATGCGAGGAGGTGACTGACGATGGGCACCGGATATGAATGCTGCTGAAGGGCCTTGTTGGTAGTGCACTTGTAGTCAGCACATATTCTTACTTCACCATTGGTCTTCAGCGGTGTGACGATAAGTGTTTCCCACTTGGCATTGGGAACCGGCTCCAGGACACCTTGTTCGATGAGACAGTCCAGTTCGGCATCGATCTTTTCCTTGATTGTGATGTAGTCAACCTTGCCTCTCACACCTGACATTTTGCGTTGCAGAACCTACATGATCGATGGTCGTGCTGGTCTCCACAGCTTGCACATGATTTTCGCTCTGTTTTCCATGGGCTGGAACGTTTGGAACCCCCGGAACTCAGCTTTTGTACTTCCTCCTCCTCGCTGTCATCCTCAAAGTGGACAGGAACTGGCCTTTGGGATGATAGTGGTGAAGATCGGTCTGTGTAGCGCACCTCGTGAGTCAGTTTGTCAGCCACCTCTGTTGCTAGGGCTTCCTTAGGGCGGAGTTGAAGGTGATGTCCTTTTTTGTGAAAAGGTGCCTCTAAACCTTCTCATTGTAGAGGCCGCAAACTAGCTGGTCCCTGAGTGTGGTGTCGAGCTCGACAAAGTTGCAATAGCGGCCGGCTTTATGCAGGGCCCGACGTATGCAGCGACAGACTTGTCCGGGGCTTGATTCCGCTGGTAGAATGCATGCCGCCTGGCAATCTCAGATGGTTGAGGCATGAAGTGCTTTTGCAGAGCCTCTAAGATGTCTGTAAGTGTTGCCTTTTTGAGTTTGGCGGGAAACAGTAATGTCTTCAAGTTCAAATGCGTCAGTTCCACACATGCTGAGAAATGTTGCCTTTTTAAGATCAGCATTGGTGATCTTGTTCGCCTTCAATTAGAATGCAAGTCTTGTTGAGTAGCTGTTGAGTAGCTGGATATATTGAACCCCTCGATGCAGTCCTGAGTAGCCATCGTGGGTTGTGTTGCGTCTCCCCTCATGATATTGCCTGCGATCTCAGCTCATCCAAGGCTTGGCCTTGGAAGTGATCTCAGCTGGAACTAGCCAGGCTGCCTACCAGTTCAAATATCCCACCTTCTGCGCCAGTATTATGTATGCATAGGTTACACATGAGGCTGTAGACAGAGTGGAAGGCTGGGGACTGGGGACTATACCACGGTGTATAGTTTGAACCATCTGTTGCTGTATGTAGGCTATTACTATGTAATTTTTGCTTTCATTTAATATGTCACGTTAGTACTTATATTATGCTTCACATCTGGTTGGTTTTCCAGATCTCTACAAGTAAAATGCCTATTGCATTGGCTTTTGGATGTTTGACTCTGTTAATTGTACCGATTTTTTCTTTGTAATCTGCCTTGAGTCCCAGTAAAAAAATGAATAAAATAAACCTGATTGATAGATGTCACATTATCGTGATTATACAGTTGACAAACATTTTTTCAGTGTCAGCTAATGTATCCGGCATCAGTATACCTTCAATTAAGCTCTTCCACATATAGGGATGGGGACTAAATATTTCCCATGCTTAAATCTTTGTTGGTTCCTAGAGCAGGAAGAACTGAAGCCAGTCAGAGTATGAAAAGATAAGTGCTGCTTTACAATCAAGTGATAAGTGTTTCTGAACTTCCCACTTGATGTATTTCCTTTTCGTATGTGTTCCTGATCTGATTCAGAGTTTTCTGCATGTCACTGTGCAAGAAAGAGGACCAGAATATCAGTGTCTCTATAGGAAAAAACAGTAACACAAGGAACTGTGGCTGCATATAACATTGTGTATGTGTCACACTCCTCAAGTGAATTCTGAAGAGGGATAACATGTGATTTGTTGGTTGTTATTTCTACTTCCAATGGATCAGTAAATGTTCCAGATCTTACAATATGATTGTCAATTTGTACCATTACTGTTAGTTTTGTGGTCTCCAAATTTGCTAGGTCTACTCTGTTGTCTGATAATGCCATAAAGTTCTTCCAGTTTTGGGGAACAGGATTATTTCTGTGGCCTATTGAATGTTTTATAGAAACATTGTTGTATTGACTAAATGCAATATGACTTCTTATGTAACATGCCTTCAATGTAGAAATGTTGAAATGGATGCTTGTACATGTCTTTGTACATAACTCTAATGGAAACTATAAGAGCCTGTTCAACAACTATTAGACATCCCTTCTCATTTACCAGGTCAATTTTTTCGAGAGCAAGCAATAGACAGCTTCCAAAACAGACTTTTGTCCCATTTTACAACATTTGGGACCAGAAGAACTTAGATTGTTTCCAGTAATTTTGGCATCCCAACAGGTGTTTAATTTCATAAAGTAGCCATTTTTTAAAAAGCTGTATGTTTCTTTTTGATGCCACTGGAACAGCTGGCTCTGTTTGTTACATAGGGGAGGCAGTGGTTGTACTATATTTCTTGCATTTTATTTCAGTTGTCTGTTGTATGATATTCCATGCCTGTAAATCTTTCTTTCTTACTTCCATCTTCTCCTCCCAAACAGCACTTGCTAACATAGTACTGCCAGAAAGGTGAGTGACAAGGAAAGATCCCCACAAATGTCCTATTATTTCCTAGGAGCTGCAGCTGGGATGAATACAGCAAGACTTGAGTCTTGAGTTGACAGGCTATAAATTGCTCTCACAGCTCTGGAACCATGCAAGTCTTCTCTGTCTCTAGTGTCCAACCCTCTGAAGGAATCACACAAGTTATTTTGAGTTATACAATGGCATATGAAGGTTATCAGATTCTGGTGCTGATAACAAAATCCCATGATACACAAAGAACTATATGCAATTCCATTTGCTATGTTTGTTTCTTTGCTGATGAAAGAGTGAATGAATTATGTGCCAATAGATTATGAGCCAATTATCTTTTTAGCTGCTAACATCCCCCCCCTTTATGCCTTCCTCCTGAGAGTAAGTGTCCTAAACTCCAATGCAAGGACACAAGTAGGCCTCTTCCACTAGACCCTACTCTAGTTGCAGTACAAATGCAGCAACACACATTCATCCTATTAAGTTGGAATTTCTACTGTCTCTCCTGTGGCCACCCAAATGCAATCCAGGAATACAGTCAGGGCTTGATTTCAGCCAAATCTGCGTTGTGTTCCATTTTGATTTTATGAGGGCTCAGTTCTGGTCTATGCTATGAGGTAATGAAGAAGAATATATCTTCTGTATGGTGCCTCTTCCCTAGGATTGTATAAACAGTCCAGAAATATATATTAAGTAGGCGCTTGCTTACAAAAGTTCATGCCACAATAAATGTGTTACTTTTTAATGTGCCACGTCACTTTTTTTCTTTGAGAGCCAGCGTGGTGTAGTGATTAAGAGTAGTGGATTCTAATCTGGAGAACCAGGTTTGATTACCCACTCCTCCACATGAAGCCTGCTGGGTGACCTTGGGCCAGTCACAGCTCTCTCTGAACTCTTTCACAGCTCATTCCTGAGCCCTGCAGCGACCGGGGACGGAGTGGCTGCGGTGCCTCCAAGGAGGTTTCGAAGCCACTTCAAAGGAAAAAAGGGGCATTTTTAAAGTTAAAAATTAAAAAGATGGGGAAGCCCCATAGAGAACAGTGATGCTGTGCCAGCAAAAACCTGGTGCAGCACCACTGATGTGTAAAAGGGTGTTCCCGGTGTGAAAGAAGTTAGGAGTCTGCCTACCGGCAGCTCTGCCCCCAGAACGCTTCTTGGGACATCAGCGTGACGACTTGCACTGAGAGGATGCCGGCGGGAGGCTGAAGCCAGTGTCTGAGGGCCATGCTGCCACCGCAGTCCTGGGGGGCTGGTGCAAGTGGCACTACGCCAGTGTCCATGCCAGTTGGCATGGCTCACCATGGCACGGACACCGGCATTGGGGTCTGGGCACCTCCTGAGCCCATTTGGCCCCCAGGCTCAGGAATGCACTGTCAGTCCTGTTAAGTCCGCGTGGGGGAGGACACACGAGGTCAGAGACGGAGTTCCAACAACACCAGCTTTATTGAGAACGAGAACAGAACTGGAACTACAGTGGCCAGACCCTGCTTATATCCCCCCCTGGCCGCCTGTGGCCACTCCCCCCCGGACCGTGATTGGGGGGGAACAACCCCCAGTAACCAATGGGTACACACAGGTTTAGGAGCCTTGGAGAATCCCAAGCTCAGCCGGGTTTCCCTTGCTTATCCACACTGATTCACATACACACATCCATACATATATAACAAGTCCCACCTACCTTACAAAATGCCTGATGTGGGCAGAAGAAGGGAATGTGATTGTAAGTCGCTTTGAGATTCCTTACAATAGAGAAAAGCAGGGTATAAAAACCAACTGTTTGTGAGAATTTGCATGACTACCCTTTTCACTTTTGGGGAATGTGCAGCATGGCTTGCAGCACAAAGCTTCTAATCAGCTTCTTCATATAAATTAGAACAGGCAGGCATATGGCTGATGGTGGCCCTTGTTTAATTAATTAATCAGAACACTTTTGTCCTGCTATTCTGCTAAACTCTGCTCTAGTCAACCGAATAGCTAATGTAAGACAAAAAGTACAATCATAGTCCATTCCTGAGCTGGCGGCGTGTGGGGACGGTGGGGAGGAGGTGCCGCCGCGGCACCTCCTAAGCATTTCCCCGCACGCTGAAAACATTGTAAAAGCCTTTTTGTGGCTTTTAAAATTTTAAATGGAGCGTTTCACCCCATAGAGAATAGAGAGGCTGTGCCTGCTAAAAAGCAGGTTAAAAAGCAGGCACAGCAACCCCATTTTCGGCGCCGGCATCCAGGACTGAAAGGGGACAGGGAATGCCTCTCGGGATGCCAGAATGCCCCCCGGAACACCAGTGTGGGCCTTTACGCTGGTGGAAGACCCACGGCAGTACCCAGAGACCGGCATAAGTAGCCCAGATGCCAGCGTGGCGGGCTCCAATGCCAGCACAGTGCCTTTCTGGCCTCCTCAGGACGTTCATCCTCAGAAGTCAGGAATGCGCTGTAAATTGCATACGTTACTAACCAGCACAAAATTGCAATTTAAGATGTTTTTTCTAAAACTTAACAGTTAAATATTAATTTAACTGCCTACATTCTTTTCAGTATCCAAGAGCCTTGCACAATCCATGTAGCACTGCATTTTTATTTTCTTTTTTAGAAGTATGGAACTTCTAGTGGGTTTTTATGTTAAGGGCAGCATGCTAATTTGGCTCTTGTAACCCAAGCTACTGATTGTGTCAGAGCATCAAATCAGACTGCCCGTGTGATCTTCAAATGCTGCCCATCTCTGCTCGGCAGTTTGGCATCACATTTTACTTATTCTCTATCGTTTTCAACCCTAAGTGAAAAGAACAAATAGCTAAGATCTTGAAGGATGAGCGAGAGGTATACTTTCCACCACACCACAATGATTAACTTCTTTAACAGCAGAAAAGGGCCAGAGTCCAGTAGCACCTTAAAGACTAACAAAAATATTTTCTGGTAGGGTAGAAGCTGTGGCTCACGAAAGCTCATACCCTACCAGAAAATATTTTTGTTAGTCTTTAAGGTGCTACTGGACTCTTTCCCTTTTCTACTACTGCAGACAGACTCATACCCTACCAGAAAATATTTTTGATGGTCTTTAAGGTGCTACTGGACTCTTGCCCTTTTCTACTACTGCAGACAGACTAACACGGCTACCCACTGGGAATTAACTTCTTTAAGGCCTTATTTTCAAGCGGTTTTACCAAGATTTCAGAAGTTTCTCATGGTACCTCCTTCTGTTGAAGGTCTTTATTCATAATGTATATCCAACGAATATTCTATCTTAAAGGGGGGGGGGAACCTACCACAGCACACAAAGAGAGAACAATCCTGTTCATGTTTTAACTTTACCACTTGGCCCTGAGGCAGGAATTAGGATTATCACTTGCAAGGTTCTTTCCTCCTCCTTCTTACCACTGCCAGGTTCTCCCCACTCCCTCCCTGTCAGTCATTAAAGGCATTTGTTCAAAGTATATTATACATTTTTGTATTTTCGATGTGGTTTTCACCTAAAGAGAGAAATAGACAAAATGTGAAGGATCGTATGTTAAAATATCAAGCAGGACGTGCAATTAAAGTGCCAGTTAATCTGCTTTTCCCAGCCCTATAATGTGTTCCAGAATATAATGCCCCTTTGTTGAAATAATTCCCCTTAAGAATTTAACAAGGCTATAAGGGCTTTTTTTCCTTATTGATGTGCAATGCTCAGCTGGTCTCCTGCCATGTTATTAAATACGGATTAGAAATAGCATTGGCCTGTTGAAGCCATAATTCTCGTAACAGGATAAACAGCAAATAGAATTTGATGTGTTGCTTGTGTACTTCTGACCTTGGAGGCAGTTTAAGACAAACACCGAAATAGCAAACTCTTGCCAGTGTTTTCAATGAAGAAGAATTCTTTTCTCAGCTATGTAGGCTAAGAATATCACACCTTTTAATCCAGTCTTCTCTAAAGGGATATAGTGCCCAGGTTTGCTGGCGATATTCAACAGTACAACATTCTTTGATCAAACTGGGGCTTGCTCTAAATGTTGTTGTTGTCGCGTCTTACTCTATGAAAGCAGAATGAAATATTGTGAAATTTGTAGCAGGAATATACCTCTCTTTTCCACTGGTGGTTTATGTTTAGCTAGCGATTAACATCAATAGAGTCACCGAAGGCTGAGAAGGATACTTGCCTCGTAAGCAGGGGAGAGGCAAGCACAGGTTGTTCTGGGGCGTGTTGCTTACTTATTCCAAGGAAAAGAGGTGGAGCACATTTCTTCTTTGACCCGAACAGAATGATGTCTGTGGCCAGGTTGTCTCTTTGTTTCCATTCATCTATACCATTCAGGATTTTAAAAATATTTATGGAGGCTACCTAGCAGTAAATATTTAGTTTGGTCAAGATAAGCTGTTATGAATGGAATTCAAGGCATAACCCTGACTTTCTGCAGAGCAGGTTTTACGCTCTATATCCTGTTTTCCGCAATAACCATTGAACACTGCTATGAAAATTGTAACAATGCATCATATTCCCAAATATTAGAGCACCTCTAGGAGGCATAATTGTATAAATTCCTAGTTACTGTTCATATGCTCCGTTTCAATAACACTCTTTTCAACAATTGTTTAATTTTATTTGTTGTAGGCTGGTAGTGATGGAGAAAGTATTGGAAACTGTCCATTTTCTCAGCGCCTCTTTATGATTCTGTGGCTGAAGGGTGTTATATTTAATGTTACAACTGTGGACTTGAAACGGTGAGTTTATAACCTCCCCCATTTATATATATATATATATATATATATATATATATATATATATATATATATATATATATATATATATATATATATATGACAAACTGCAGGTCTGTGAGGAACTATGGTGGGGAAAATAATTTGAAAATTTCTTCCACAAAATCTCCCAGGCATTTCTGTATGTTCTGTATTCTAAATTACCTCACCCTTAGCTTACATTCAGTTTCTCTCAATATACTATCTCTTCTGGAGTATATTTTCACCCCATCCTTGAGCCAAGACGCGGTCGGGGACATCGTGGCCGTGGCACTGCTGCGGCGCCTCCAAGGAGGTTTCGTGGCCACAGTGAGCAAAAAAAAGGGGGGGTTCCTGCTAAAAATCCAAAAATGGGGGCAAAGGCCCCATAGGAAACATTAAGGCTACGCCACTAAAAAGGTGGCATGGCAACGCTGTAGCGTAAGGGGGCATTCCTCGCCTGAAAGGCATTAGGAAGCTGCCTAATGGCAGCTCCACCCCCAGAACACCCCGGGATGCTGGCGCAAGGACTTGCGCTGGGAGGACGCCGCCATGAGGCCACACCGGCATCCTACGGCCACACTGCCACGGTAGTCCAGGAGGGCCAGTGTAAGTGCCCCTACACCAGTGTCCGTGCCAGTTTGCACAGTTCAAGTGGCACGGATGCCGGCGTAGGTCACACCGCCTCCTATGCCCATTTGGCCCCCAACCTCAGGAATGGGCTGTTAGTTCTCAACAGGTTAGTTTTTAAGCCTTTTTAAAAAATAACATGACTATGTACAACAACAGCTTTTGTTTTCTTATGGGTGATTTACAAAGTCATATTTTTTTTGCACTTTTAGTTATTAGAAATCCCTACGTTGTTGGACGATAACCCAGCTTTGCTGTTTTCTTCATTCTCATGGGGCATGACCAGTTTACTATTGGATATAGTGATGTATATGTATATGTATTGTATTGTATTGTATACATATTTTAACTTGGTTTTAAATCTTTTGATGATTTTTGGAGGGAAGTGTTAAACAGTTTTAAGATGTATTTTTATTCTGTATATTTCTAATCTGTTAGTTGCCTTGGGGACCCTGATGTGGGCAGAAAGGTGGGGTATACATTCTGTTAATAAATAATAAATAAAAATGAAACTAAGCAGACAGGCTTCAGCTACATAGTGACAATCTTTATGTTACTTTAATTGCCATTAAAAATGCAGAAGCTTTTCCAGTGGCAATAGAGTGTCCACACAATCAATTCAGCAGGGAATTTCCATCCTATTCCAGCTGTCTTGCAACTTCACGTCTCAATTCCTTTCCAGGCACTCTGTACAAAAATGATCTGTACCTTTCCCCTTTATATTTCCACAACAAAAAGTGCTAATGATGTTAAAAACGGAAAGCTGGAAATTCAGGGGAGCTAGTATGTCATGGCAATTGCCATGTCTTGTATGGAAGTTATCTTTTCCAGTTGAAAATCACAGTTGTTATCAGCTGTAACTAGAGCAGGAAACAAATGACTTAACCTGCTCTTGTATTATTAAGAGTATTTGATATACAGCAACTTGTACACATGAAATTTTTGAAACCATGGAAAATTAAGTTGGCATAGCCTGCTGTGGAATTAAATCTATGGTACTGAAATTCTCAGTTAAAAGGTATATCTGTTGAATTCAACTGATGTTAAGAACATCCAACTTTTCTGGACCTCTGGCCTTCCTTACATCTAATTTTTGCAATAGTATGAATCAGTCAGTTATAATATCAATGTTTTAAAACAGATAATTGGCATAAAATAGAAGGATATATAGAAAGGCAAGTTCTGCTCACAGTTTTGCCTCTTTTTAGGAAGCCGGCTGACCTTCAGAACTTAGCACCAGGAACGAACCCTCCTTTTATGACTTTTGATGGTGAAGTGAAAACAGATGTGAATAAAATTGAGGAGTTCTTAGAAGATAAATTAGCACCACCAAGGTACTGCCTGCTATGCTGGGTTGATTCAGTATATACAGATTTGGTGTAATGCAGAATATGCATTGACTGTTTTCATAGACCACTGGGTGTTAAAGACCATCCCTCATAAAAAGTTATGGTTATAATATATGTTAGGATTTATTGCTTTCAGTTTAGGATTCAGGATTCTCCTAAGTAAAATGTTTTGAAACAATGAGATAGGATAACATTCTTATGTCTTAAATTTTTCAGATATCCCAAACTTGCACCAAACCATCCAGAATCATATTCTGCAGGAAATGACGTATTTGCTAAATTTTCTGCATTCATAAAAAACACAAGAAAAGATGCCAATGAAAGTAAGTACCTATACACTTTGTACCATTATTACTGGCTTAAGAAATGCTACTTTAGCTGCTAACCTCTTGAGCTCACATTCTCTCTTGACCCTCCGATTCCAGGCCCATCAACAGTAGCATCTGTTACTTCCTTTAGGGAGAAGTATGCTGCTTGGTAGGCGTGCCAGTATGGGCCAAAATATACAGTATGAAATCCATGAGTCGGGATGCTAGTTCTTGACACAACTTTCAATTATATGTTCAAGCAGGGGCTCGCCTTTTAAAAGCTCTCCTTTTCTCTGTTTGGCTGCAGATGGCATTTTGCTACCTGAAACAGTACTTGAGGGGAACCTGCTTGTTGTTTCCTCTGGCACCACATGTCTATTCCAGGGCACAGGAAACTAGAGGAAGGTAGCGAAAATGCTGTGGGAAGGAAGCCCAAAGACCCTCCCTCGCTTGTGCCCCATTTGCAGCCAGACAGAGAAAATGGGAGCTTATAAAAGGTGATTCTCCACTTGAACATATAATCATGAGTAGAATCATATTGTGTATTTTGGCCCTATGCATGAGATGAAGGCTGGAATTGCTGTGACGGCTTCTGATGAAAAAGGCACGGAGGGCTCTTGGAAGTAGGAGAAAGCAGTGTTGTTTACCTAAAGTTCCTAAACAAAGGGGCATTTATGGGTAAAAGATTACAATTTCTCCAAAAGCCTTCCTTTCAGCTTTCCAGTGGTATCTCACCTGCACATGCTGATAAAGTGGTCCAGGAAAGAAGGCAGACAAAAATAGGGTGGGGTATTTGACGGAACATAGATAGTATTATATGTGTGGTACATGGTCATTTTGTTTAACTTTTTGCAATAGTTTTAACTTCTATATAATTAGTAATATTGGTAATATAAAATATAACACAATACCAGAGCATCGATATTGGGGTACAAACACTATGAATCCCATGCTGAGGTGTTAAATAACTCTGTTTTTTTAAGTTGCCACTGTATGTGCACACAGTAAGGAGCACTAATCCTGTTGTTTCATCTGCACTGGCTACTTGTTTGTTTGCACACCAGGGTCTTTTATGCATGGGCTGAATCTCCCTTGCTTGGACCTGGGTTCAAGCCTCAAGAAATCTAAGCCTCGTTTTAAAAAAGCCTTTCTTTTGCTCAGAAAGAGCTCCAAGGTAGCAGGAAGCACTTGAATCCCTGCCTCTTTACACACTGCTTTGTGATTGGCTGTGAGAGAAGCCAATCTTCTGTTTTCCCCTGCATGCTGCTTTGAAGAGGGGGTTGGGAAAGTGTGGGGCGTGATGGTCTGTTTGGGGAGGAAGAGTCCTTCAAGAAATATATTATTTTGATGTATTTTAATTTTTTTAAATTTTAGATTTGGAAAAATCTTTGCTTAAGGCTTTAAGAAAACTGAATGACTACTTAAACGACCCCTTGCCTGAAGAAATTGATGCCAATAGCACTGAAGAACTCACTGTTTCTAGAAGGAAATTCCTGGATGATGATGAGCTCACGTTAGCAGATTGCAATCTCTTGCCAAAACTTCATATTATCAAGGTCTGGATTCTCCCCACCCCCATTTATTGTGTTTGCCATGCAACAGAATGTGTATAGGAGGAGAGATAGAAGGAATAGCTCCCAAACTTTCTTCAGGGTTGCAGCTGAATATTTCAAGTTCTGATTATATATGTAAATTTGGCATCTATGTCAAATTTGTCAGAAAGGCAATCATTAGAACATTTTAATTTCAGCACAGATTTGGGAGATAGTTATATTTATTTATTTAAAAAAGTATTTTGCCCCTCATCTTTAGGTTCAAGGTATTCATTTAAGGGGAAAGCCTAAACAGGGAACTTCCATTTATGTTAAAGCCTTGGTTTCCTTTAAACATTGACTTTAAACTACCCATCAGTACATTCATGAATTTATTTACTTAAAATGTTTATATCAGAAGCACAGACGTTAATTAAATCCACGAAAACCTATATTATTATAATTTTATTAATTCCATATTATTTTCCATTCCTATTGCTCTTTTTTCCTACAATTGGGAAACTGGGAAGAGGGAATTTAACTTTCATTGAATTATTGACGTTTTTGTCTAATGATTTCTTCCATTATCCTCTTTTAAGGTTGTTGCAAAGAAATACAGAAATTTTGAGTTTCCATCTGAAATGACTGGAATCTGGAGATATTTGAACAATGCATATGCCAGAGATGAATTTACAAATACATGTCCAGCAGACCGGGAAATAGAGTTTGCTTATCTGGATGTTGCAAAAAGGATGAAATAATAAACAGATGTTTTATTTCTGTATTTCTTACATAAATTTGATGAAAAAGAAAACAGCAAAGTCAAGAGGCCCCATATGGTTTTAAGTTATGACCCTGTCCAGCTGTCCCAGGTTAATTTTTTTATTCATCTACTCACTCAAGAATAGTATCTTTGTATATAAATCAGCTTACAGATGTGCATATGGCACACACAAATGTTATTCGTATTGTATTTAGGTACTGGATCAAACCTGAAAAAAGATTTTGAGCAATAATAAAATCCAGATTAAATGGTAATTGCAATTTTTAGAGTGGTAATAAATGGAAAGAATATTTGTGAAGATTCAGAACATCACAAATGCAGCAGAGGAGTCAGCAGCTCCTATTAACAGGCTGCTGTATAGGAATTGTCAATGTGTTGCTATGGCACAATCAGAACAACTGTATGTGGTTGTCTGTTCAACCATTCAACAGGCATCTTGTACCTGCTTACAGCTGACTGTCTTGCATAAAAACCCCTTTTCATATGTAGATTGCTCCTTCTGCACAGAGTGATTTTGGTAATTCCATGTTTTACTAAAAGGCCTACCTGTTTTAATGTGTGGACTGCACTAACTTTTTTTTAAACTCAATGCTACTTCATATAGTTAAAAAGTTGTTTGCCACTCCCTTGAATCTCAGAGATGTTGGCTCTTGGACATCATGTGTTTGCCAACAGGCAGCTCCTTTTTAAATGTGGTAGTTGACATGCTGCAAGCACCTCTTTAAATATTGTGTGAAGATTTTCCTTATCAGCTCATAGGATAGGGACTACCAACAAGCCAATCCCTCTGTCCTGAACACTCCTATTCCTAATTCCAGATGTTGCTGAGCTGTGGGAATGGTCAATCAATGGTGAGAAAAGTCCAGTCTGTGCAATTTCACAGGCACTTATCATTATTGCATTGATTCTAGGGCTGAGCCCGAGCTCAGATTAAGCCTTCTTGCTATTCTTATACCACAGGAATCTAGCAGGTTAAATGGGGTGTTAAACACCTGCTTCTCGAAAGTTGTGTTATGATTTGTGCTTTACCTCAGAGCTATTGTCAAATTTGTTAATTTATTGAAGTCTTTTTAGATGAAATAATCTAATATTTCTCTCTCAAGATAAATATAACTACTAATAAAACAATATCCCATCCATACTATTCTGGTCTTTCTAAATAATGGAAAACTAATATCAGGCCAGCTGAATACAAATCACAGGGGTGCTGCCAAACAAATCCCATCTTTTAATAAGTTCCTCTCTCTGCTACAAAACCATGGGCAAGTTTTGTATTGCGGATACAGGGCAATCTCATGAAAGGTCAAAGATTACAACACACAGGTAAATTTGCATAACACCTTTATAACAATTTGCAATTTGTAACAACTTTTGGAAGGTTTAACATTAAGATTTGGAAAACAAATGGCCAACACAGCAACTGTGATGACATTGGAGGTAACATATGGTCTGGATCCTCCGACATCAGCCAACCCCAATGTGGCTTGATGTAAAAACGCTTGTGCCCAGCGATCCCGCTGAGCTGTTCCCCTCCCCCTTTTCCAGGTAGTGACTAAGAACAGATTCACCGGGGCGAAAGCCGCTAGGTGATGTCTTGTCGCCTGGAAAGTGGCATTCTTGCCGTTTTCACTTGCATATTGCCACTTTACTACCCCTGTGGGGAGGGGTCCTACCATGTAGGCAATGAGGTTCCTGGCCTCTTGACCTTGTTGGATCCAGCCCAAATGCCTACGCCAACTAGCAGGGAGGGAACCAAAGCACCCCCCCTGCTACCGCCAATGCCTCACAGCTGCAACCAATCCATGAGCCCCTGCCGGATACTCAAGAGCCATAAATCATTGCCCCAATCAGATAGATGGACACTGTCACCGAGAAACAGTGCCAATTGCCTGAATGTGATATCCCAGTGCGGGAAGATCATGCCTCCCAGAACCAAAATGGTTCTGCCAATGGCTTTTGTAGCCTTCCTACGGGATAAATCTACCTTATGCGGCTTAAGGGCCCCATGTCAAAGTAAACGTTCTAACATATCTGACCAACATAGCATTTCCGGAAATTCTAATGCCAGCCTCAGGAAGTCTGAGGACGCTACCTCTGAGACGTCCTTCCCCTTCCGGCTTGTTAAATCGTTCTCCCCCAATTGAACGATAATAGCATCGGGTGCCCCGTGCTTCCGGACAGCCTCCATAATGGTGGGAATTAAGGCGGCCCATCGCATACCTCCTTGACCCATCCAAGAGATTTGAACCCAGTCATCGAGCCCTAAGTTCTTCCCCCATCCAGAGAAAGAGACGTAGTGGCTTGCCCGTGTCCCACCAGCCAGACCTTCTTGCGTTCGCCTGCTGCAACTCAAAACAGTAACAGTATGGGGCCAAACATAACCTCTGAAAGTGTTGGAACCCCATCTCCCAATCCTTTTAATTCTGTCTTCCGACAGCCCAGTTTGTACGGCCATTGTGGCTGCTCCAATTTGGAAAGAGTGCTCACCAAACTGTCCAACTGACAGGCCCAAGATTCCAAGGCCCTGTCTAAATACATGGACAAATTGATACCGAGTTAGGTACCTCCCATTCTGGTGAACAAGCAGCGGACCTGCTTGCAATGGCCAAATTCTCAGATAGTTACGTATGGCCATGACCGGGCAAGGGGTGGCCCCTTGTGCTTCATTTAGATGTATGCAGGTCCCTCGGCCATGCTGATCGGTTTTGGACCGACTAATTGACACCACCACGAATTGACGCGGCCCACATGTCCCTATGTCATCTATGCGAACTGCCTGGTTGGATGCATCCCGCCCCAAACTAGGGACCAATTTGCTGACCCTTAAGGTGCCATAAAAGGCTAATGTGAATGACGCTGTGAACAGCGTCACCTCGAATTCAGACCAGCAAATGTGCTCCAAGCTGGTGATCAACCTGGCAAGGATATCTATTGTAACAGGCCGGCGCCGATCCGCCTGTCGGGGAATCCCCTTTTTCCATCCCAGGACCGCCCTGCATGCCCGGTAATATGTACCAGGGTCATCATATCAATGTGCCCTGTAAAAAAATGTTAAAGCAGCCAAATGGACACCGATCGTTTTTGCAGCGCTTCCATTGTCTTTTAAATGGGCTAAATACTGCAATATCCAATGCTCTGGCACCGGCCAACCACCAGGGCCACCCTGATCCAAGGAGAACGCCAAGAACCTGGCCACTGAAGCATATGCCTGGAAAGTTGCTGGAGATACAGAAAGGTAAATTCCATGCATTATAGTCCATGTTCAATTGCCCACAGCTCCTCTGGAAACACCTCGGGAGAAGGATCCGCCTCTGGTGCCAATGCTCGGAACCTGTCCAGCTGCAAGCGACACAAAGAGTCTGCTATGCTATTATCAATGCCTGGCACGTGGGAAGCGGTAAAAGAAATGTTAGCGAAAAGGCATGCTAACACAAACTTACGAACTAAATGCATAACCCGGTTTGATTTGGATGTTTGGCGATTTACAACATGTACCACTGACATGTTATCACACCAAAATGTGATGTGTTTGTTTTGAAACTGCCGCTGCCAAATTATTACGGCTACGACCAAAGGGAAAAGCTCCAAAAACGTGAGGTCCTTTACTATACCTGTGTCACGCCATTGCTCTGGCCAAGGCTGGGCACACCATTTTCCTTTGCAATACAATCCAAAACCAATGCTGCCTTCTGCATCCGACTGCACTTGCAAGTCCTGGCCTGGCACCCAAGGGTCTTGCCAAAGAGAGACCCCGTTGAATTGCTCTAAAAACAGCTGCGAAATCCTCACGTCCTCCTTCATGTCCCGGGTAACCCGTATCCGGTGATGGGGTGCCTTTTTGCCTAGCGTGGCCCTGCACATCCGTGCACAAAAGGCCCTCCCCAGTGATACAACCCTGCATGCAAAGTTCAAATGTCCAATGACAGACAGAAGCTCGCGCAATGAACATTTTGTACTGTTCAGTAAATTTTCCTACCTCCCCATTTTATTTAAATCTACAAATACAGTTCAGGTTTGAGCAACAGAATGGCCTTTACCCTCCTTTTTAGTATAGGATTCATTTGGCGGACCTAAACAAACATGAATTGACTAGTAGCAAAGATATGACTTCTTGCTTTTAGGATACTGAAAAGGTATGTTCAATATGGAAAGGAAAACAGCATATGTGCTTTTCTAGATGTAAACATTGCACACCAAGATACACTGCAACTACTAGAAGATTTATCCATTTAATAGTGGCCAGGTTCTCCAAATGGACATTTCTGTACTAAATATGACTGACTGAAGTGTATATTTGTTATACTAAATATATGTTAGAATAGAACAACTATTTCATATCAAGAAGATGTCTGCTTTTCTTACCAATTTTATTACAGGGTGTATTTTCTATTTTTAAAGTATGCTATTTTGCGTTGAATAATCAGGAAAAAATATTTCATATTCTTTATGTTTAACTTGAATTTGGTGTTAAATGCTGATTTTTTTCATCCGTAAAAATTTGTTTAAAATCTAATTCATCATATCAAGATTAAATGCTGTATTTGGTATTTTAACATTCATTAAACAAATATTACTGTTACATTCCATGTTTAGAAGTATGCATGCAGACATTTAGACTACACATAAAATCATTGTGGCCATTTGATATGCCTTACAAATTTGCTATTTGAAATGCAAATACAAAAGATCTGATTTAAATATGTTGTGCTGTGCTTTTTTGGGTGATGGTGGTACTGACAGTAATATTTTGAAAAAGGGTTTATCTTGCCTTTCCAAAAGCTCAAGGCAGCGTATACGTTACAAGTAGGAACCCACAAGGTCTTGCAGGGCTCACTTAATTTCCCCTCCCCCACTATTTCCACTTTCTCTTTCCTGAAAGCCCCCATAATCTCTCCCCCTTTCCTGCATCATTTTCTCCTTCCCACAAAACAGCAAACCTACCTTTATCTGACCTTCTGCCTTCAGCTTTCCCTCCTCCGGCAGCCTTTACCTAGCAAAACTATGGCACAGTTGTGTGGTGCCAGCCACTGGGACAGGCCCACTTGAATGGTAGGGGACCCTCAAGGACTTGTGGGAGGGTGTGTCACTTTCTCCTTATCCGTCTCCCCGCATTATTTCCCCTTTCCGTCCTCCTAGCAACCCCCATATCCTCTTCCTTTTCCCATCCTCATTATCTCCTCTTTTATCTGCTTCCTGTCTTCAGCTATAGTTATTATTTATTTATTTCATTTATACCCTGCCTGTCTCCACAGAAGGGACCAAAGCAGCTTACATCAATCTCCTCACCTCCTTCTATCCTCATCACAACCCTGTGATGTAGGTTAGGCTGAAAGTATGTGACGGGCACAACATCACCTAGTGAGCTTCCATGACAAATTGGTGATTTAAGCTCAGGCTTCCCAGACCCTACCCTGAAGCACTAATGGCTATACCACACTGGCTTTAATTGGGTATCTACTGTTGGCAATCAGCCACACCAAGGTGAGTCATACACTCCGATGGTATCAAATCACCTAGTGGTTGCTGCCTGGCCCTGATGAGTCCTCCCTCAAAGGCCAAAACCAGCCCTTGAAAGGACCTTGCCCCTCCCTTGCCTAGAATGCTGTGGTTGCCTGACAACTGCCACTGAGGGCTTCCATTTCCTAAAGCTACCGGTGCTCCTGTTATCATTTTTTTTTTAAAAAAAAACAACCCCAAATGTATTCCTTTGTAGGTTTCAGATTTTTCTGCAAACATGGAGCATTTTTTAGGTTTGTGGAAAGATCTGTTTTGTCGGTTCACAGCTTCAATCACCAGGTTTAGGTATCCTCAGATGTAGCTGACTTCACTGTGTTTCAGGACGCCGGCTTTCGAACCCCTCAAGCCTCCTCTGCACACCCCAACTCACCTGGGACATGGAGGCAGCCTCAGGTGGTCCCGCAGCTCAAGTGGCCACGCCTGGCTCCAGATGGGGCCGCGGACAGCTGGAGGTCCCGCAGGACGGCGAGGAGACGGGCAGGCCCACGGGCAAAATGGGGGAGATGGTTGCGTCTGGCAGCAAGGCAAGCCCAAGGTTGGTGGGAGCTGGGGAGGGCTGAGAAGGGAACCCCAGGACTGGCCGCCCCACCTCAGACCACACTGTCAAGCAGCGAGCAAGTGGCCAGCTGAGGGCGGGGTGGCATTGAGCCATGTGGCCTGTCCTGGGAGGAGGCCCTGAAGCAAGGAAGGCCAATGAGTCCAGCAAGGAACCACGACTATACATAGGCTCAGGGGCGGGGCCAGGGAGGATGGAACAAGGATCGGGGGAGAAGCCAAGCCAGCCCTAGGGATATAAGCCAGAGGCAGGTGGAGGCCAAGGAGGATTGCCAGCTCCTAGCGAACCTAAGGAAGACACCTGCAGATCAAGCTGGCAGCTACGGAGGGAGAGGACAGCTCTGACTATTCCAACTGGTCTGAGGCCGAGGAGATACCTCTGAGTCAACCTGAGGGAGGGAAGGACCCCTCTGGACCACCTCCCATGGGGGCATGACTTCACAAGGTGGTGGAGAATGTGGGCAGCAGCCCGCAGGTGAAGCGACCCCCACCGTAGCTCCCCACACCCCTTGGTTGGAAGGGTGGCCGAACCCTTATCAGACCACCTCTTTTTCAACCATTGTTGCAACCCTTGGTTGCAACCCAAAGTAAAACCCTGATGGAGCCCTCACCAATGGCCAATCCTGGAGCAACGGGAGACCCTGCCCAGGTGGCACCAATGGATATGGCGCAATTCGGACGATGGCTCATGGAACACCAGGGCTGCCTAATGCAGTATATTACCCGGCAACATCAGGAAGCAGAGAATATTGATGCGGGATATGGCCCAGCAACACCAAGAGACCCAAGGTGCTTTACTATGAGACATGTGTAAGGCCTTGGGGGAAGGCCAGACAGATGCTAGAGCCAGACCAGTAGTTGCCCCAAATGTTCCAGGATGAATGCCCCCCCCCATTCTTCTGATAAAGCTAAATCTGGATGATGACATTGATGGTTATCTGGAGGCCTTCGAGCAAACTGCGGAGGCGGCAGGGTGGCCCATGGACCAAAGGTCGTTCATACTTGGTCCCTATTTGATGGGTGAGGCACAGGCAGCCCTGAAGGTGCTACCCAAAGAAGAAAGTGCGGATTACGATCAGTTAAAGGCAGCTGTCTTAAGATAGGTACAAAATTTCACCTGACTTGTACCATCAGAAGTTTAGGTCCATGACCTGGAAGAAAGGAGGATGGCCCAAGGCCTTCGTCACAGCCCTAAAGGATGCCGCATATCACTGGCTGAAACCCATGCTATCTGAGAGTAAGGTGATCGTGGACCAAGTAGTACTAGACCAACCAATGCAAGTGGTCCCAGCGAAAGCTAAGGAGTAGCTCAGCTATAATAAACCCACTTCCTTGGGCAACACCACTAAACTCTTAGAATACGCTTTGACTTAAGGGACCCGAGAGACAGCATGGGAGGAACCAAAAGGGGAGATACGGGCCATGGGACCCAGAGAGGTAGCTAGAAGTCATAGGGCTTGACCCATCCCTCGCATACCAACACTAGAGGGACCTCAGCCCCACTGGATACCCCTGGGGAGGCCATCCATGAGGGAAGGGGTAAAGCCAGAAGGGGCCACAATGGAGACCCATGGAGAGGGGACCCAGCAAGGGAGGGAAAACTCCGGGACCCTGCTTTACGTGTGGCCAGTGGGGATACTACCGGAAGGAGTGTCCCCTTATGGAATGCGACTTCGGGTGGGAAGAGGCCATGAATTCCCCTTATGGAATGTGACCTCGGGTGGGAAGAGGCCATGCAAGTTTCTTCATCAACTAGCCGCCTCCCACCTTGATGTTGCCAGTCAAGGTTCAAGGATGCCAACTCCAGGTGATGTTCGACAGCGGGTCCTCCATATCTATGATCCTGTCCCAGCTGTTACCAGATCAGCTTCCAGTGGTATGCCAGATGGCCATGACATGATTTCATCATCATATGGAAGAGTATCCCATTGTCAAGATGAAGCTACAATGGAGCGGCCGCTGTTATACCCTTGAGGTCACCCAGGTTCAGACTCTATCATACCCAATGTTGATTGGAAGGGATGTCCCCTGCTTTCGAACCATGCTGCAGGCCCCGGAAGAGCCCAACCCAGGTCCCAGCAGGTTGATGGTGGGCGTGATCGAGGTTGACAATGGGGAGCAACCGGGCCCATCAGACGACACCCCAACAGCCCCTGCCCAGGGCCAGCCTGACCAGACATCCGAGTAGATGGCAGAGTGATGGGCCCAGGGAACAATGTTTGAGGGAGACCAGGAGGCTGACCCTTCCTTGGCTGTATGCCGGAGGATGGTAGCTGTGAGTGATTAGGTCAACTCTGACGACCGTCGAGCAATCCGGCTGCCCTGTATAATAAAGGAGAAAGGGGCCGGCCAGGCAGGGAAGTTAGGCAACTCCCAGTTCCCCAACAGTATAGATTACAAGTGTTACAACTAAGCCACAACCACTCCTGGGCTGGACACCAGGGGGTAAAAAACACCATTCCACATATAGAGTCCTGATTCTTTTGGCCAGCAGTATCTAGGGACATCACGAGATTTTGTTGATCCTGCCCCCAGTGCCAGCGATTGGGGGGGGGGGAGCTCACCAAAGGCACCGTTATACCTGTTATCAATAGTGTGCACCCGTTTGACAGGATCACCATGGATTCTATAAGACCGCTACCCTGAACCTCACGGGGCTTTCAGTTCATCTTAGTCACTATAGATTATGCCACCCGCTACCCCGAAGCCATTCCCCTGCGCCCCATGTAGGCCGCGGGCTTAGCCAGGCCCTGATGCACTTCTTCGCCCAGGTAGAGCTCCCGTGGGAGAGTATTACTGGCCAAAGGACTCCCTTCACCGCCAAGCTCACCTGGCAGGTGTGCAAAGCCTTGGGAATACAACAAATCTTCACACCGGTGGTGCATCCCCAAACTGATGGTCTGGTAGAATGCTTTAACCACACATTAAAGGCAATGTTACAAAAGCTGGCGGGAGACCAGTCCCTCCAATGGGATATTTATATTGATCCCATCCTGTTTGCCCCAAGCCCGAACAGGCTTCCTCAGGTGGTAAGCACTCCTTCCCTGGAGGTTTTTAAGAAGAGGTTAGATGGCCATCTGTCAGCAATGCTGATTCTATGACCTTAAGCAGATGATGAGAGGGAGGTCATCTAGGCCATCTTCTGGGCATGGAGTCACTGGGGGTGTGGGGGGGAGGTAGTTGTGAATTTCCTGCATTTTGCAGGGGGTTGGACTAGATGACCCTGGTGGTCCCTTCCAACTCTATGATTCTATAAGCCTCCATGGGTTATGCCCTTTTCAAATTACTATACAGGCAGTGGCCCCAGGGAATCTTAGCAGTGATAGAAGGGCAGTGGGTAGACCCTGGTAATGGAGGGGGATTGGAAGCCACTGAATACCTCTGGCAGTTGAAAGACAAACTCCAGGTAGCCTGTGAGCTGGCTGCTCAGAATCTGGAAAAGGTGCAGCGGACCCAGAAAGAACATGACCGGGGGGGGGTGTCACCGGGTTTTGACAGTGGGGTTTAAAGTCCTAGTTGGTGGGCGGGTCTTTGAGCCCACGAAAGGAGATCCATGGAGGGGCCAGTATGAGATCACGAAGGTGTTGGGGCCGGGCACCTATGAAGTAAAGTGTGGCACCTCCCGCCATCAGTGAAAGAAGATCCATGTAAGTGACCTCAAGTGGTGGCAGAGCCTGGACATGACAGAGGGGGACTGTCATCTGGAAACAGAACCACTTGACCTCACAGATGGCAAATGGCCATGGAGACCGGAGGGAGTACCGACAGACCTACTTCACATTGATGAGGGGCTGGTGACAGCACAGCGATGCCAGGTCCAAACCCTGCTATAGAGGTTGCCCCCAGTGTTCTCCCAGACTCCAGGCCGCACCCTGTGGGTGACCCACACTATACAGACACCCCTGGGGAAGGTGGCTCATACCCCATGGCAGCCCTTACCCTGGAAACTCTGGGAAGTGGTCAATCAAGAGGTGCAGATGTTGGCCATGGGGATCATAGAGCCGTCACAGAGTGCCTGGTGCAGCTCAGTCATACTGGTACCGAAGCCCGACAGGAGTATTTGGTTTTGTGTCGATTGTGTGTGTGTAAAGTGCCGTCAAGTCACAGCCGACTTATGGCGACCCCTTTTGGGGTTTTCATGGCAAGAGACTAACAGAGGAGGTTTGCCAGTGCCTTCCTCTGCACAGCAACCCTGGTATTCCTTGGTGGTCTCCCATCCAAATACTAACCAGGGCTGACTTTGCTTAGCTTCTGAGATCTGATGAGATCAGGCTAGCCTGGGCCATCCAGGTCAGGGCTTTGTGTCGATTACCGAGAGGTTAATAAGATCACCTAATTCGATGCTTACTGTGGTGAGAATTTTTTATTTTTATAAACATTAGTTTGGCTTAAGAAGAACCATCTTTATATCTTAATATTATAACCTGTGGCTTAGAAGCCACATGAGGGCCTGACTATGGCTTTTAAGGGGGCAGACCTCTAGCTGACCCCAGCTTCAACTAGGCTCCTGACCTTAAAGGGTACAGGAGATTGCATTGCTAGAAGTTAGTCAACCAAAACACATTAGGTGCCCCAAATTATGTTTAGGGATAGCAAGGTCATTTAGACAGGCAGCAAATTGTCTGCTTACGCATGGAGGGAATTGTTTTCGTACACTGGCTGACGGACGAACAAACAGTTGTCAAAGACCCTGGATCTGGGAAACATATTTTGGAACAGGATATTTTCCAAACAAGATTAGCCATGATTTGTGAAAACCCATCTCCTGAAGAATTTGTCCGGTTGGGACCCCCTTCTCACGGTTTAGCCTATAAAAGGCTAGTCCAGCTGCCCAGTCCTTTGTCCTTCTAAGGGAGAGACCAAGGCTCCATACATTGTGGTTGCCATCTCTTCCTTGGAACGACCCAGAGTACTCTGCTAGCTGTTTGTTTGTGTGTCAAACTTGTGTGTGGGTTTGTTAATTTCTGTCATATATATATAGTCAAATATTGCTTCTTTCTTTGCCTTATATTCTCTTGTAAGTCCAATAAAGCTGCATGGTTTACTGTTATACGTTTGGTGTGCTGTATCTTATGTGCAAGGTCTATCTTTCCTGTCAAATTCTCTGGGCACTGTTTTTGGTAAGTGAGCAGGCAGAGAAATCCCATCACAAAGAACCGGGAGGTGGGAAGCAGAATTCCCCCCACACTTACCTGATGGCATGGGCAGACATCTTGATTGACCAACTGGGAGGCTCCCAGTACCTCTCAGCCATCGACTTGACCAAGGACTACTGGCAAGTCCCCATGTGCCCTGGGGACAAGGAGAAAACAGTGTTCACTACCCCCCCATGGCCTCTTCCAATTCAAGGTCATGCCCTTCGGGCTACATATAGCAGTGGCCACATTCCAGAGGCTTGTGGATCACGCCTAGGGACAGTGTCAAGTCTACTTGTTGGCCTACATAGACGATATCATCATTTTTAGTCCAGATTGGGAGACACACATACGGCATTTGAAAAGTGTCCTGCAGGCCCTGCACACTGCAGTCCTCAGAGCAAACCCCACCAAAAGCCGTCTGGGTTTCCAGGAACTGAAATATTTGGGGTTCATTGTTGGAAAAGGACAATTGAGCCCCCATCCGAGTAAGTGACCACTCTCGAAAAGGCCTCACTCCCTCAGAATAAGAAGCAGTTATGCCAGTTCCTGGGCCTCGTGGGGTATTACATTTTGCCCCATTTTGCCACATGAGTGAGTCCCCTGACTGATTGTCTGAGAAAGGAGCAGCCAAATAAGATTCAGTGGATGATGGCTAGGACCAATGAGTTCCTGAACCTGCGCAGAGCCCTCTCTAGAGATCCCGTGCTACACAACTCCAACTTCCAATGGCCATTTGGTTGTCCATATAGATGTCTCAGTATCAGGTTTAGATGCTGTCCTGGCTCAAGAGGTCAACGAACAAGAACATCCCACCATCTTCCTGAGTCGTAAGCTCCAACCTGCCAAGCAGAAATACACCATGGTGGCATTATATGCAGCTGAAGTCTCTGCCCTCCTCAAACCCTGCCCTCCTCAGACTCCACCACAAAATCTCCAGAATTTCCCAACCTGGAGCTGGCAACTCTAGTCAGGCCTAGCCCCAAGGTGTCCTCCATCAAAGGCCAAATCAGTCCTGGAAAGGGTTCTGCCCCTTCCCTGCTACTTTTACTGAAAGACCAAAGCCTAAGGACACTGTGGCTGCTTAGCTACAGGTGCTCCCTTTATCATTTTTGGATTAAAAAAGAAACCAATGTATTTTTTATTTTTAGATTTCACATTTTTCTGCAAACCTGGGACATTGTTCAGATCTGTAGAAAGATCTGTCTTGCTTATTCACAGCTCCAGTCTGGATTTAAGTATCCAAATATTTGACCGACTTTGCTATTAAAATATGAGATGATGATGATAATCAGAAAAGTAGATTCATAACCATTTCTGAAAACTCAGCTATTGTATATTTTGACACCATCACCAAAAGTTTAAAAAACCCAAGAGGTAAAATTCTTTAAATTACCATTTCACAAGCTAGCCTCTCATGTAGACTGCTGACCTAATGACACTGACCACACCACCATAACCTCCAGATTGTACTACTGTAATAAGTATTGTCGAAGGCTTTCACGGTCAGAGTTCATTGGTTCTTGTGGGTTATCCGGGCTGTGTAACCTTGGTCTTGGTATTTTCTTTCCTGACGTTTCGCCAGCCACAGCTGCTGGCGAGACGTCAGGAAAGAAAATACCAAGACCATGGTTACACAGCCCAGATAACCCACAAAAACTACTGTAATAAGCTTTACATGAAGATGCTGCACTGGTTACCCTTCTGCTTCAGGGCTCAATTCAGTATTAATACCTTTAATGCCCTTCATGGCCTAGGGCCCTCATATTGCCTCTCCCAGTATTGTCCCATGTGCTAGCTATATTCTTCAGACAGCCTTCTTATGGTGCCCCCCCCCCCCAAGGATAGTTCATCTTGTTTCTGAGCATTTTGGGAAGCATAATGGACTGCAGTGGGAAGGAAGAGACAGGGAAATATGTTCTGTGAGCAGAATGAAACTCCAAGTTGTTTGGATCTGAAGTTGGGGAGAATCATAAGAATATAAGAAAAGCCATGCTGGATCAGACCAAGATCCATCAAGTCCAGCAGTCTGTTCACACACTGGTCAATCAGGTGCCTCTAGGAAGCTCACAAACAAGACAACTGCAGCAGCATTATCCTGCCTGTTTTCCATAGCACCTAATATAATAGGCATGCTCCTCTGATCCTGGAGAGAAAAGGTATGCATCATGACTAGTATTCATGTTGACTAGTAGCCACGGTTAGTCCTCTCCTCCATGAACATGTCCACTCCCCTCTTAAAGCCTTCCAAATTGGCAGCCATCACCACATCCTGGGGCAGGAAGTCCCACAATTTAACTAGTCAGGCACCTGCTCCCATCTGCTGAAACAGTTTGCTATCCAAGCCAAGGCATCATCACTGCTCCATATCAATGTAGCAACAGGAATCAAGCGAGGAAGCAATTTGCCTTCTTCACCTATCATATGAATGATGGCTACCACTTACAGAGATTCATGAATTTAATACTGATATTGCAGGGACAAGAATTGGGGGTCATTTGATGTCAAGAAATCTGTGAATCTGTAGAAGTTGCCAGTAGAAGTGGCTTCATGAAGAAAAGCTACACCTTTTATTCTGCCCAGTTATCGCTCAGTCTCTTTGTCCAACAAGTCTTGAGAAAGATACTGTTGCAAATCTCTCCCCCCACCCCAGCAAGGCTGAAGTCCTGCACATAGCATGTATGGCCATGCAACTTCTTCAGGAGTTGGGTTTAAGCTTGGGAGTTTCCCTACATTCTCTTTAACATACTGTGCTGCTTGCACCTGCAGGTAATTTAGTGCAAGCCTTTAAGCAGTGCTCCTAGGGAGCAGCCTGTCAGAAAGCTCCTTGCAGCAAAAGCGTTCACGCATGCTCGTTTGACTTGAGGAAGGTTTATAGGTAGGTTATATGATGCTCGGTATTTTTGATGAGAGTATAGTTGTTTGATTGTAATTTGAACTGTGTGTTGACAAATTTATTGGGGTTTATAATGTTTTATATTAGGCTGACACAATAAAGCAGCTACAAAAAGAAAGAAGGCATTTTTAAAGTTGCCAGTGGAAGTCATTTAGCTGAAGAAGCCACAACGTGGTGAAAATGTTGACACATTCCGGAAGGCGCGTTTCTTCCCTCCCCCTACTCGGGAGTTGGACTGCTATTTTGTCAGCAAAAGAATTGATGTGTTACCTTTGAAACCTTGACAAAATGCTAGTTGTTCAAGTTTATGGAAACAGGATCTGTATGGACTTATTTCTTTTCTTTTGTATTGCTGTAAGAGTAGGTTTTCTTATGTGTATAGTATGTTTATAGGTTGTATGTTGTAAGTGTTTGCACATTGTAATTGAAGATATATGATACATGTTGAGAGGTTTAGTCTAGTGCTGGTTTATTTTTGTTGCATAGCCTACATACAGCACTGGTGAATTATTCTTTTGAAAGAGTATACCTGTAGAGGCTACCAAATCTGTAGCTGGGATCCGGTACTGTCATTTTCTATTTGTTTTATTTTACTTTATTTTATACCCTGCCTTTCTCCCCAAAGGTGACCCAGAGCAGTTTACACTATGCTTCTCCATTTTTTTTCTTCATAAGAACCCTGTAAGGTAAGTTAGGCTGAGAATATATGACTGGTCCGAGATCACCCAGCAAGCTTCCATGACTGAGTGGGAATTTGATCCTGCGGTTCCTAGATCCTAGTCTGATACTCTAACCACTACACCACACTTTTGTTCCTTTTTTATTTTTTCGCTTTCCATTTAGCGTTCATGTGCCTGAAAATACTCTCTGAAAGAGGAAGAGTGAAGGATAGCAGTTTTCCATGTATGCACAAGAGTAACAGAATACAATACACGTACAATAGAGTCATTGCTGCTTCTTTCCCAATGGAGAAGGTAGACATGGTAAGGGAATATCCCAGAGTCTTCTGTGGAAAAGTTCAGGACTGAAAAAGTATGAGGCGCACTTGTGGAAGAAACAGTCTTGCTTGCAATTTACCTTTTCCCCTCAAATAAAGTCTGGCAGGCTTAACATTGCCCATAAATATTCCCCACTATTCATTATATTATGTATCATTGCTTGTATAAAATCATTTTATTATATTATTGTTTTAAATAAAAATAATTGGCATGCATCTTAAATACTGGCAGAAACCTTTTACAAATATATTTGCATAAAGCAAATATGGTCAAATAGTAATGTGTATTTGTCTGCGCTGAATCTTCTCTATAGAAAGTCTTCGGAATCGTTTCTTTGTCAGACTTAATCACCATAATGGTTTGTTGGCGCATTAAAAACAACAACACCCTATTTGCTCTGAACACAGTACTTCCAAAAGCAGGCTGAAAAATAAAAAGAAGCTTGTTAAAATAAGGTGTACATGGACCTCTCTGTAATCTAGATCTTTGCTTATTCTGGGCATAGTTTACATTCTCTGCTATCTCTCTGCCCCCTTTCCATTATGGAGATATTTGTCACTTTTCAAGTTGTTTAGGTACAGGGAAATGTGATTATGATTTTAATGTCCATATTTCCACAGCCTTAGCCCAAAACAAATGCTCAAAACATAAAACTATGGTTGCACTGGGACACACCTCCAAGACTGGCATGTCCTAGTATAATGCCATTTTGGAAAATACTGAGATTCCCAAGAGCTATCATTCATGCATGAAATGTACAGATCTGATGCCAGATTTCAGACACTTCTTGTCCTCCTTCTACTACTTCAAGAGTGAAAGCTTGCTGCCTTAACAGAGGAGAGGATGATCTCACATCTCTGTCCATCTTTAAATGAAAATGGCAGACCTCAATTTGCCTCTGTGCCTTGCAGGTAAGGGAAAGGGGAGTTTGATCCTTAAACTCCATTCAGTTTTGGTAATCATAACTGGGATTCTTTCCTTATTTATAGGGGAAAAGTTTTAAAGGTCATTTCCCTCCCCCTTTAAAAACCAATGGAGCCCATTTCAATTATTGGACTGAGCAGAGGTTGCAGTGTTAAATCTTTTCTTCCCCCACATAGTCCTGATGCTAACTGAAGTTGTATGGGCCTACAAATCAACCTCCCAATACTATCTAGGCTTCATAGTGAGTCTTCACATTTTGCCCTTCTTATGCAACAAGTGGACTAACCCGGTTTGCATTGTTTTAGGTACCAAATAGTCCCAAGTTACAATGTAGGAACATAATTTGTCTCCTGGAAGATGTACCTCTTTTCTTTGATTTCTTGGAAGACAGTGGCGTCGCTTTCCTGAAATTCTTTCCACTTAAAGGATATATTTCCAGAAAATCCACAATGGTTTCTTCATGAGAGATAGGGGGACTAGACTGACTGTCATCTAACCCCTCCTATCCAGAATGAAGCGCACAAGAGAAAAGATATTTAGAATTACATCAATGTCAACCAGAATTATTGCAAACTAATTCTTTATGTGCTGGTTTTGAAAGGGTGTTTTGAAGCTGCCACGCTTGCAGGGCTACCCCATTTATTTCAGTGGAAGGAGGGACTCTTTGCATTTATCCTTGTACATCCTAAGATCTGGCACCTCCACAAAATATAGAAGGAGAGCTTCTATTCGTAGGCATTCCATGTATGCAGGAAAGCTCAACAGGAAGAAGAAGAGTTGGTTTTTATATGCTGACTTTCTCTACCTTTTTAAGGAGTCTCAAATCAGTTTACAATCTCCTTCCCTTCCTCTCCCCACAACAGACACCTTGTGAAGTAGGTGGGGCTGAGTTAGGTCTGATTAGCCCAAGGCCACCCAGCTGGCTTCATGTGTAGGAGTGGGGAAACCAACCCGTGCCACCAGATTAGAGTCTGCCACTCATGTGGAGGAGTGGGGAATCAAACCCCGTTCTCCAGAGTAGAATCCACCACTCCTAACCACTACACCACACTGGTTCTCAGAAGACTTGTGACAATGAATAAAGTAGCTCCCTGGTAAAAGAGAAAATACTTCTGTTATTGGGATACTGGTTGATTTTTTTTAAATCACTCATTTCTTACCATTTTGATCGTCTTCCCAAACATCTTGGCATAAGCTGAAATGAAAATATGAAAATTATATAGTAATTTCTGTAAAAATAATAGGTCATGTTACATCCAGAAACCTCGGAAAGTGTATAGCAATTTGAAAGGCACTACTGCACAAGTAATGAGGAGAAGTTTAAGAAACATATCTGTCCGTTACATTTTTATCCAAAGAGACTGGGGTAGCTTTCATGGCTCTATTTTATGCTTACAACAGCCTTGTTTGTATTAGGCCGACAGAGAGACTGGACCAAGGTTACCCAGTAAGTGTCATGGCTGAATTGGATACGTCAGGGCTTCCATAGTCTAGTCCCTCACTCTAAACATCCATAGCACACTGTTTCTCAGGAAGGGTCTGCCTTGGACTGTACACCCTTTTACTTCCCTCTGATGGTTTGGACTGGCACGGCTTAATCAACAGTCCTATTTATTTGTGTGTGTGTGTGTGTGTGTGTGTGTGTTTGTTTAAAACTTCTACCCCACTCTATCCCAGCTAAGGCTAGGCTCAGAGTGGTTAACATCAAAATATCAATTAAAATATAATCTATTAAAATACAAAAATATAATTCTGCAATTAAAGCCACAAATCCATAAAAGTCTAAAATCCCAATTCCTTGACACACTGGTCAGCAGCCAGCCCGGGGGGAATGGTCAGAATCCCTGAGACAGTTAACCCAGATAAATAGGGGAAGGGGAAGAGAGGCCAGCTATGATGGAAACCGTTGCTGCCTCAACCATAGGCCTGGCAGAACTCCTCCGTCTTACAAGCCCTGCAGAACCGCACCAGTATGTTGATCAATTAACACAGACTGATTAACCACTTCATCCCACCCTGCCAAAATCAGTAGCAGTGTATCCTCTTCAGTTGTAAAATCTACTAGAATTTGTACTGATGATACAACATACTGTACGCACCGCCTCTTCTTCTAGCGGCAACCAATGATACTGAGCAAGGCATCACAGCATGTCATGCTTTCAGAATACCGGCAAGTTCTTTCCTTTCCTTTCCTTTCCTTTCCTTTCCTTTCCTTTCCTTTCCTTTCCTTTCCTTTCCTTTCCTTTCCTTTCCTTTCCTTTCCTCCCTTAGAAGCTCCTTGTTCAGTTGATCTTGAGCAGCATATATCAAGTGTTAGAGGGATATAAGGATTGAAGCAAACCTTGCCACTGACAATGTAGCCTTGGGGTCCCTATCGCTTAGTAAAAAAGGCATTATGTCAGTCACAGAGGCATTGGATGTGTATATTAAAAGGGGGGAAATATAGTGCGATCGAAGTTCCTCGTAAAAGCGGCATTGCAAAAGGGCATAGGCTAATGAGTCAATAGAGCCAGAAGAGCAAGGGCAGATCCTGTCTGAGTATGGTATATTCAGAATTCTGCCCTGCATACAGGCAAGTTCTAAGCATTGCGTAGTGAGAGGAGGAGCTAATCATACCTGTCATTTTCAGTAGTAGCAACAAATTTACAGCCCAATCCTAACGGGAAGGTAGTTAAGGAGAGCTTGGGGATGGCGCAGCTGCACCGCCTCCAGAGTGGCTTGCTGCCAAGCGCAGCAAGTTGAAAAAGCAGTTTTGAAGAAAACCCAGTGGAATTCTCCATGGAGTTCCATGGGGCTACGCCTGCCTTTTTGCAGGCATAACTTCGCACCTGCAAAAAGCGGCATTCCCAGGCTGAAAGGGCTTAGGGAGCCGACTAAAGTCAGCTCCATCCCTAGGAACTCTCCCTTTGATGCCAGTGCGAGCCCCTGCACTGGGAAAATGCTACCGGCGGGGCTGCGCCTCTGTGGCACCCAAGCATGGTATTGCTGCCTGAGTCCCCAGACCTGGTGTAGGTGCCCCTGCGCCGACATTAGTGCCACCTTAGCCAATACATGTGACACTAACGCCAGTGCAAAGGTCTTATACCTTTTGTCCCCCCCCCCCAGTAGGGTTGCCAGGTACCTCTTGGCCACCAGTGGGAGGTTTTTGGGATGGAGCCTGAGGAGGGGAGGGCCTTTAATGCCATTTTCCAGTTGCCAAAGCGGCCATTTTCTCCAGGTGATCTCTATTGGCTGGAGATCAGTTGTAATAGCAGGAGATCTCCAGCTACTACCTGGAGGTTGGCAACCCTACCCCCAGTTAGGATTGGGCTGCCCATGTAACATCTTGCTTGGTCCTAAGAAGTACACCCAGTGTACAATCCAGTTCTAAGTAGAGTCTTCATTCCTATTTCTTTCAGTAGAACTTAATTCTCATGCTACAGGTAGAAGCAGGTAGACAGGTGTTTTAATGGATCAAAGACAACAGAGGCCCAGCTTCATTACCTCAGGTTTTGTTAGAAACAACTGTGGAACAACCATCGTAAGGCCTTCTTTAGCCCTCTGATATGAAATTGCATTTCTAGTTCCTTATGCTAATTCGAGTCCTTGGTGCAGCTGAGCTCTCTTGGTCAGCATAACTATTCTAGTAAAGCTGCACAGATCTCATGTCAATCAATTGCTTGTGTATATGGAGAGGCAAAGTTGAGTATTAAAGACTATGTGCAGGAAATACTGAAGCAATAAGATTAAAGTGCAAGTAAGATACAGAACAAGTCTTTCTTCAACTGGCATACTTTTACCTATGTTATTACAGTTCAAATTAATGGACACTTCAAAAGTAGCCATTTTTATTGATTGATAATATATTAAAAATTGGGTTGTATTAATTAGTTAATAGTCGCTATACTATGCCACCCTACTGCAACATATTGTAATTTGACTTGCTTCCTCAAGTGATGTATAGGTATTTATTTTGCTAGTATATTGATTTTTGGAACGGGTTCTATTGAAACCATGGAGCATGTCTTATTTTATTGTAGGAGATATAAGAAATTAAGAACACAGCTGATTAATCCATTAATTCCTGATATAGACATGCCTAGCTAATAAGATACAATTGCTGCTGGGTGGTTGTAATCCAGCTTCAGAGTTCCAGTAGTGAAATTTATTTTGGGTTTATTTGAATTTAAGAGACATAAGCAGAATTTAAATTACATATATATGATCAAATAAATTATATAAAATAAAATAATTAAAAGAGGAAATAAATTCTGCTTAGCGGTTCAGTGAGAGAGAGAGAGAGAGAGAGAAATTTTGATATTGCCATTCTGCAGTGCCCTTGTTCACTGTGCATGTGTGGCAATTGGCTTATCCTGCATTTTGAGAGAGGCATAGATTAATTGACTTTTTGGCTCCAGCCAACTCTGTTGGCCTTTTCTTGCCTGAGAAGGACTTTGGAAATTCACTTTGAATTTTGCTTCAGGTGAAATCCAGGGAGGTGCAAAACTCCCAAGATATTCTGATAGTTTTATCAGCATTCTTTTGGCTTCTCTTGACATTCCTTGGATGTTTTCCCTGAGGATGCCCCACAACCACACACAATTTTCCTTTGACTTTTGCTTGAGGTGACATACTGGAAGATACTCTGCTTCAGCTCCCTGGTGTCTTCAACCTGACACCGATAATATTTTGGTAATATAGGGTCAAGGTAACAAGGTCTGAAAATGTCTTTGTTCTTGGGTCTGATGCTTAAGTCAAAGGCTTGGTTGCCTTGACTGTATACCCTTTCCAGATAAGTAGCATTTACGACTGCTTCCCATGCCAGCCCTTTCATTTTGTGATTTAGAGCAGTGGTCAGTACACATAGAGTCACATTCTTCCTTTAAAGACATCCAGTATCTCAGCAATATGGTTACTTTAAACTTTTTAGATAAATCTGAGCTTGGGTTTTATTTATATACTTTATGTTCCTCAATTAAGTGAGCATCGGCTCCTTTGCTTTGTGTTGTTATGTTACAAACTCATTAAAGGAAGATATCCTATATTTTCATGATGAAAATATACCTTCACAATTGGAAATATGGTTTTAGTTTGGTATTAACAAACCGTAAAGCAATATCTTTACTCTACAGGCACACATATAAATAGTCAAATATGTCATTGCAATCTGTCATGTTAACAATGTTCGGCTCACTGTCAATACTGTCTATATTCAGATGGTTAAAATGTAATGCATTCCAGATCAGCATCTAAGTGTTATCAGATCAAATCGTTATGTAAAGTCCATTCATGATACTAATCATTATGTAGCACAAATATATTCAGTACATCATTTATTATTATTACCATTATACATATTGGGCAAGGTAGATTCATGCTGACCATTAGATTCATGATCTGGTATACAGGCATTATGTGGAAGAATATGCTCTGACTGATTAATTCATCATTCATTAACCTTTGAGTCTCAAAACTGAACCTGCAAAATAAAGAGTTGATGCAAAAACCTCAAAGTTCCGTTTTGTTCACTGGCATTACAATTTGATCAGACTGATGGATTAGTTTGCCCTGTCCATCATGCAATTACAAAATTACTTAGATATATTGTATTGATATTTGAATAGTATGAATATGTACACAGGATTGTTGTGAGGATAAAATGAAGGAGACGAGATCAAGTCCCCATTAGAGAGGAAGGGGGCATATAAGTGAAGTAAATAAATAAATATCGTCAGAGCAGACAAAAACGTAAAGAGGGTTGGGTTTTGGTTTTTTTTTTTTTTTTTTGAGATTTAATATATAGTCAGACTTTTTATTCAGAAACTTAGTTATCAGACCATCAGGTGCTATCAGTGAGCAGTGAACTGAATTCATTTCAAGGAATATATTCTAATATTAACAAATCATATACTAATACTAGACCTGAAAGAAAATACTAGACCTGAAAGAAAAACAGTGTGATATACTTGAATAATGAGTTAGCTATATTTCAGGCAGGGCTGCATAAATTAATTAAATACCATCCATTCAGGCTTAATGTAAGCATTTAGTTGATAGTGGGAAAATGATTATATGAATCAAGTAGTGTATGTTTAATTACCTCGGAGGTCTGCAGTCTTGGTACTTTTATGTACCTTATCAAATGCTGATAAAAATTCCAGTATCCTTTGCTGATTACCTGGATGTTCTTTAACAGCTCTTTGGTTTTTATCTGAAAAACAAAGAAAAGACTGATATTATCAAATATGAAAGTGTTCTGATGGGGGGAATGGCCCAGATTTTCACTCATATATAACATGGGAACCTACATTTTGCTGTTTATCAAAACAAACCTTTCCTCATTACACTATAAGTAAAACATGAGAAAATCAGTGCATATATTTGTGTGGCAGTTTGGTGGTAGAATTTGGAAGGATTTCCCACAATTGTTCAAATAGTTTCCTGCCTCTCAAATAGTTTAAAATGAACCTAGAACAAGGTCAAGAAAAAATACAGATAAACATCAACTCTAAGCTAGCAAATTTATTGGTACAGTTGAGTTACACTTTCTATAGCAGAAAAGGCCTCTGTTAGATGTTGCCTTTGCTATAATATGACATACAATTAAATCATTTAACATGTTTTCTTCCTTTTCTTAAGGCATTTCATCTAGAAAACCATAAAAACAATAGCATTATGCAAGACAGGAATTGACTTGGCACTACAGGGCTGGGGATTATAACTTACCTGCTTGATGTTGTAAATTGTCAGGTGAAATTGTCTGAACTGCTGAGGAGAAGGTTAGAAAGAGTAAGACTAACAAAATGCTGCTTTCCATTGTAGCAAATGGGATCACTTGAGTTCCCAGATCTGCCTTGTGGATGTCTTTCCACAGTGTTTGTCAAGACTCTTTCGTCCAAGTTTTCTGTCTGGTCAAGTACACAGCTCTGGCAATCTACTTTTAAACCCTCATTTCCTTTCGTTAGCCAGAAAATAAATTCCCCATCACATTTCACTTTACTTACCGGCATTTTGACATTTGGCCACATGTCTCTTTCTCTTCTCTAAGGTTTACTTTGTGCCCTTTTAGCGATAGTCTCCAACGTCAGAGCTCTTTTCTCTTCTTAAGCAAACACATTAACTTTGTGTTATCATTGCTTGAACAGGAGAACCTCCAAAACGTGTACGCAAACTTTGGGATAAAGTAAGGGAAGGGGGAAGGTCAGCTATCGGTGACATAGAAAATAATCTCATGTTTTCTATTGTCTCCATTTTGGCTCTTAATGAGGATGCTCATTAAAAAGCGACGATTTCAAACACACTGCTGACGCCAGTGGTCGACCTAGCAAACATCCCAGGAACAAAATAAAGAACCAAAATTCAAAAGCGTACTACACACAGATTGGCACTAAAAGAAACGATTAGATAAATGTAGGACGATAAAGTCAGCTCAGAAGAACTTGTTGGAAGTCTGTCCAACTCAATAAATACCCTGTTGTATACCAAACCCAAAGTCATTCCACCTTTTCTAGTAGGTGAGGTATCTCCCTTTCCATGGTTTAAGTATTTTGAGGTCCGACAAGATTTCCTAAACTGAAATGTTCTCCCATCTGCTGAAGATAAACAATATTTTAAGAGTTAGTAGTAACCTTCTAGTCAGCCGCTGTTGTAAGACCAATTATTATACAAAGCCACTTTAAACTCTGTTTTAGAAGACAGAATATCCCCACTGTTTGCCATAGAACTTTAACAGGTTAGTTGAAGAAAATTATCTAGACCTCAGAGATAGACCCCAAAATGAATATCTATGTTGGACATGATAGTTTGGCTCAGATTTAATAGCAATGGTTTGCCTCTATCTCATTAACAAGACTTTAAGAAACCTGGGGCTCACTCACATAATACCTCCTTTCCATTCCCATCCCATCATACATTGTGACATAATTAGTTATTTTGGAGTTTACAGCAAACTAGTCTGCTATTACACCTGAACTAGCAAACTGTAGTTTGCATTTGACCCTGCACCCATGATTCTAAGTAACGGTTTGAAATTTGATGCATTGTGCCCTTAAGACTGTTATGGTATAAACCATGCAGATGGTTTTTACTTTTATTTTCAGCAGAGGATTTTCTGTGCCGCAAAAGCAGCTTCTCTACCGCTAAAACCTCACAGGTGGACTTGGAGGTGGGCGTGGAACCTTGCAAGGAGGTGCCTTCTATCTGTAAGCTCCGACGGGGGCAGAGGGGCAGAGAGGTGCAAAAGTGCAAAGTCCGGACCTCGGGGAGCTGTCCGACAGCACCTCAAGCCATGCGAGCCTTACCTGTCAGAAGTGGTGCTTGAGTAAAGTAGTGCTTATGAAGGATTTGTAGGGGGCGGGAAATGGAGATTAATCCAATCCCTTATGGGGGGCAATATCCCAGCACTCACTTGGTGCAGGATATTCCACCTGTATAAAGTAGCAGAGTTCAAAACTGCCAAAAGCTATGTGGAGGAATATGAACCGCACACGTATTAAAATTGACGAAAACTGTATTTAATAAATGATTTTAAAGTCCTTTAAACAAACAACATTTTCCTTATGTGGTTTCTGCTAGTTTTCTCATATTAACTGAACCATTGTTACATCTTCATAGAGTGTGAGGGAAAGAGAGCGAGCACAGAGGCCATTTATGCATAGAAGGTTTTGCCTTGAATTTGCCGCTCTCTGGATGCACATTTTCCCCATCCGAATTCTCAAAACTCTACATGGGGGCTTATTTTTGAGTTTTAAGAATCTGGATGGGAAAAAACGTGCATCTGGAGAGCAGCAAATCCAAGGCAAAACCTCCCATGCATAAATAGAGTGAGACTTCTGACTGAAACTGAGTGAATGACAGTTGGCCGCGTCGGTTACAAGTAACTGCCACCAGGAGGGAGGGACTGGTTCTACAGGAGCACAGAACCCTCTGTCAATCAAATTAGGCGCCAGCGTTAAACCCAACAGGATTACCTGGCAAGCCTGGGGCTGCTGCCGTGGGGGCGCGGCTGTTTCCGGGCTGGCCCAATTGGCCAGGCACTTGATCAGATTGCACAGCCCCAGGGAGCAGTGGGCAGGGCCAAAGCGAGGTGAGCAGTCTGCACAGGAGGGTGGTTGCATGGGGCTCTATGGGTTTTGATGCAAACCTTTTATGACAATCCCCTTTCAATGAAAGGAAATCCACTTATAATACTTAAGGATATTCCGCAACATTTGATGACGAAGAGAAACATCTACAAAGAATTTACTGGGACACTGAAAGAGAATGCAATAAGATTTTGCTGGATTTTCCCACAGGGTCTTATTTTCACTTATATAGAGGTCAGATTCACTATCACTTCACAGGAAGATGTCGAAAACTTTTTGGAAAACCAGGAAACAGATCTAGCTGGTCCTGAACCATGAACAACGGCAAGAACAAGAAGAGGAGAAAAAGGAGTCAGCCTTGACACTTGGACAAAAAAGACTTGATTCTAAAAATATCAGAAGTGTTGGAAAAACAAAAACTCACAGCAAGAATAAAATCAAAAGGAAGCATGCAGTCCGTGGGTGATAGACACGGAGGGCTAAATAGGGAATTAAATGATGACTAGTGAATGTAGCTGCTATTGATCTAATCCATTTATTTTAAGGATATTTTTGAGATAAAAATTTGTTACTATATATTAAACTAACAATAAACATGTAATAATTGTAATGAATTAGATAATTAAGAATTAATTTGGTAACTAAGTTTGAAGTATTTTTTTGGATTAGAATCTCTATACAAAAGAGTAGATGAATTTATAGTAAGATGGAGGAAGATGAGGGGGAAGTCTTTTAATTAATTTCTCTTTATTAATAGATGAAAATGGTTTTTGGCAACGTTGTTAAATTTTGCTTTTGTATTATCTATGAAATGAATATGTTTCTGAAAAGTTACCCAACAGTAAAAAATTGTGAAAATAATAAAAATTTTATTAAAAAAAGGAGGGTGATTGCATGGGGCTCTATGGGTTGCACTAGGTACATACCTGGCATAACTTCATGCTGCCAACGGTGGGCGTTGCTTGGCTGAAAGCCCTTAGAAACTAGACTAGCACTGGGACTGCTCCTGGGGATGCCCCCTTTGACGACGGCGTGGACCCCTGCACCGTTATGGTGCTCATGTCACAGCACCACTCCTGCGATGGCACTCGCCACTGCCTTCCCACGCTGGCCTAACTCCTCTAATGTTGGTGCCTGTGCCAATTTAGATGGCGAAACTGGCGTTTATGCCAGTGCAAGCCCTTCCCCGTTTCCTAAGCCCATTCAGCTTCCAACCTCAGGAATGAGCTGATCATGTATCAATAGCCAATATTTTCTTCCTTTCTTACATTTCCACCACATATGATAAAATGTTGCATCTGTGTTATGACATTTCCAACATTTTCCATTAAAGTCTTTGCTGGCTTTTGCTATATCTTTAGGTGTGATGCACCATCTGAAAAACATTTTATACTAGTTCTTGCTTAATACTTGACATTGTGTAAACTTGATTTCTTTAGTCCAAAGATTTTCCCATTGACTCAGGTATATACTTTTTCCAAAGTTTTGCATCCATTTTATCATAGTCTATGACTTGCTCTGTTTCAGTATCCTATTGTAGTTAACAGTTTATCAATTTTCCCAAATAAATGTCTTAAATCTCCAGAAATTAATTGTTCAAAAGTTCTCTTTTTTAAGTATTCACCTTCATTTAATGATATAATAACCACAGAATATTCTTTCCTTCATCTTTAACCGTTTGCCAAGTTTTTATTTTCCCTTGTTTATCCATTGTATTTTCATAAGTTATATAGTCCATTTTCAGCCTGTGTTGCTATCACAGTAAGCATCAACTGGAGATGTCAGTGGTGAAGTTGAGGGACTTATTCTGCTTCTACATTAAAACCATATTCTTAGCAAAGATCTCCCAAAATATTTCTGCCTTCTTTAATTTGAATTGTTCTTAATGACTTCTTACTCCATAGATAGTTATGTATTCCTTCTTTAGCACCCATTATTTCCAGTTTTACACTTCTCCTTTTTGGATTGATAATTGAATCTGTTATCCAAACCAGTGCTGTAGCTTGACTGTACAGTTTGATGTTCGGTACAGCAAGACCTCTTTTTTCATCTTGTAATACTTTAAATCTTACTCTTGGCTTTCTTCTGCTCCATATGAAATTATTTATAGTGCTCTGCCATTTTTTCAAAGTCTTTTCGTTTATATATATTGGTAACATCTGGAATTTAAAAAATCAGCCTTGGTAATATGTTCATTTTGACTGCAGAGATTCTTCCCAGCCATGACATTTTTAACTTTTAGAGGTAGCTTTCTGTTTCCTTTTCCTTAACACAGCTGGAAAGACTAAGATGGGAGAAAGTTTCACACCACTGATCAAAACATGCCCTTTCTAGCAAATAAAAATAAAATAAAAAACAAAACAAAAAACAGATCAGATTTTCTGCTGATTTCCCCCCAATTTTTAATAATATATTTTAATTTCTAATATTGTTTATTATCATTTCTATTAAAAGCTGTTTCAAACCTAGTGACCACAGAATTTCAGTATAGTCTCACCATATGCATATTTACTTGATAGTAATCCTACTGGGTTAAAGGGGCTTATTCCATGGAATGATGCATATGTCTAACCTTGAACATATGAATCTACCTTATACTGAGTCATACCACTAATCATGTAGCCCAGTCTATCAGGAAAAATGGGCAGGGATTTAAGCTAAGCATTCTACTGGCCCTTTTACAGCAAATGCATAGTATTCATACTTTATTACTCAAACACCATGCTGCATATATATTGCGGTACAAACAGAACTCCAGATGAAAAGAAGTCATGGACATGGTCCACTTCCTTCTCATTTTGTGAAATAAATGTTCTTCATCTGAAATTGTACATATTGTACAGAATTTGAGCATGTTGTAAAACATGCAATTTGTAGATGTAATTTTGAAAGGATAAATCAATCAAAATGTTGCAAAACTAATCACAGTTTGCAACTAGTCAAAATTACATGTTCATTAATTTATATAAGATTGAAGACACTGAGCACTGAAGATTACAAGTTTAATTCTTTTAGTTTAATTCGGTGTTTTTGTTTTATCAAAACAGAATGAGATCTAATTAGTCTAGGAATGATCTATCATTACAGGCAATGCTGTGGTGGGATTGGACCTGTTAACCATAACCATTTCGCCAGCCTGGCTTTCAAACAGGGCTTGTCTGTGTTAATCAAAAACTCAGAAGTCAATTGAAATACATCACACATTCTCATACTGCCACCTGTAGTTCAATTCAGATTTGCACACACTGAAGCTGTATGTGCATAAACATGTGTTCCTGTTCAGACAACATGGTAACCACACACATGACAGTATTGTACTCCTTCAATATGTGTGGTTACCAGCCTCCCAGAATACACAGAATACACAGATGTACCATCTAAAATTGGCTGATGCCAGTCATGAATCATTTAGGACGGGACCCAGGAGCTCCCAACAAGCCTCTACATCCCGACCAATTTCCAACAGCACCTGCACGGCCAGTGCTGGATGCTGACAATCTCCATATGCCAAACCTCTCAAAACAGTGCTCAAGCTGCAAAGAAATCTGATTGATCATATGTGGTATGGATGACCTAGTAGAAAACAGTCTGTGCAAGGCAGATGCATTTGATTTGCAAGCAGCCTATTGGTGAAAATAAAATCACCACAAGTTACAGCATCAACCACAGTTTCTGTTAAGAAGTGTTTGGGAAAATAGCCTGTTTACCTATATGGCGCTTCTGTTTCCATCAAATATTTCATATATTTTGTGAGATGATCTATCCCCAAATACGTATTACAGTAGTTCCCAAACTTTTCGGGCCACTGCCCCCTTGGTTCCACAAACTCAACCCCAGCGCCTCCTACCCTACCCTATAAAAAGTATTATTCAAAATAGGGGTTTGCATGACTCACTAAAGAAGTTAATAACAGCAAAATTTCAAAACATTAAAATTAATTGGACAACTGTTCAAAATCAAATTACAATGTTTTAGTTGAAATTTATTCAACGAAACTGATGGACTTGACCCAGTGGCACCAGCTCTTCAAAGTCTAGAAAAAAAATCTGATCGTTTCCACTAACTTTGCCAGCATGGTGCCATAGCTTGATCCATTGTAAGGGGCCTACCTCTAGCGCCCCCCTGCTGCCCTCTTGCCTCTTAGTGCACCTCTAGGTAATCCCACTGCCCCCCAGGGGGTGGTACTGCCCACTTTGGGAACCACTGATATATTAGGTCACCTCTCTACCACTTTTGTTTGGGTGATACACAGGCATTCTTTGTTTCACTATTTTTTGTTGCAGTGCTGGCAAAGACTGCCATCTGGTGGTAATCCACTATGAACCAAAACCGAGGCATCAACAGGGAGAAGAAACTGGGGGAAGGAGGATAATGCCAGCCTAAGCTCTACACATTCTCTTTCAGTGCTAGCAAAGTTAATAACTGTTTTAGTGCAAACTAAAAATAATAGCTTACAATGCATAAATTGCTGCTTGAGGAAAAATACGTAGGCAGCTTTGTTCCAAAAGGCTTTCATTACAACTTCCCTGTTGCCAAATTGGCATGCGTATAATTATCCTCGAAGCCTCTGCCTGAGACCCTGGAGAGCTGCTGCCAGTCTGAGCAGACACTACTGACCTTGATGGATGATCGTCTGATTCAGTATAAGGCAGTTTCATGTGTGTTCAAGTGTGTTGTTTCTGAAGCTGGTACCAGTGATGGTACCAGAAAAAATATTCGGAAGGGTCAAAGTAGTATCTGAGGAGCTAAGCGCTGTCTGTGAGCCCTGCGGCGCTCCCCTGCTTTTGCCTGGACATGCATTTTCTTAACGTTCTGAGTCTATGGGCCAAACTAGACAATACCACGTCCCTGTGTCTGTCAAAGGGACACAGCACCATTTCACAGCCTTTCAAATTGCTGCAGGGTCCTAATCCTGCTGGGGACTGTGGAACAGGGAGATGAGGGGCTCCTGTTCCCCACCACCACCGGTATCATTTTCAAGAGCCACAGCCATTTCAGCCATGGTTCTGGGAGGAGGATGCACAGGAACCCTTCATCCCCTTGCACATAGCCCCCCAGCAAGATTGGGTCCCTGCAGGTTTTTGAAAAGTAAAAAACCAGACTCTTAACCTCTAACCCTGCTGGCGGCCAGCGGGGGATCTGGCAACCCTGCTCTTAAATGGCACTGCATCCCAGTGGCAGACTTGGGGACATGGTATCATCTAGTCTGGTCCCGATTTTTCATCTTGTGATTCTATTATATTTTCTAGAGTATCCCTGGTTTCTCTATATATGGCCATTAACGCATGGCTGCTTTCTCTCTCTTTCCCCCCAGGAATGTAGTGAATTGGTGAGGTCAGCATGCACGTGCTTCACCCACGTGCGTGTTCAACCCTCCCCCTTTTGCTACATCCCCGGGAGAACCCATCCCTCTGTTGTCATGACTTAAATGGAAGGCGCGCAACAGAGGAAGGAGTTCGCCCATGCGTGCTGGGCGCATGGGTTGACTCCCCGCTGGGAGACTTCTGGGCCCCGACAGTAGCAGTGGCTGCTTCTTTCCCCGCTGGGTAGAAGGCCCTGCCCGGCCCTGGAGGGGGCAGCAGCAGCAGCGGCACCTTTTCCTCCCTCCACCCAACCCCACGCCTCTCTCTACCTAGCCAGTAGTGGCTTCCTGAGCCGACTCTGTACGCTTCCAGCTGTCTGCGGCATGGACGCAGGAAGCCACCGCTTGACGGCGGTTGGAAGCATGCAGCGTAGGCGCAGGAAGGAGCTGATGGGGCTCTGGGCTGCATGCTTCCAGCCACTGTCTGAGGTGTGCATCATTTGTTGCCAACCAAAGGAACCGCCGCTGCACCTCCACCACTGACGGTGGGGCTGCAGGTTGCAGTCAGGTGGGCTTAAAACCCTGTCTGGTGTTGGGGGGGAGGCAGAGGAGGGCACGGGCGAGCAGGCGGAGAGGCAGAGAGAGGCGCTGGGTGGGGGCGGAAAGTCACCTCCGCTACAGGGGCCGGGAAGTGGCTTCTCCTGCCGGGGAAGGCGCCCCTTCATCTTTCTTTGTCCCTGTCCATGCGTTCAACTTTTTGAACGCGCTATTAATAAGTGTGAGACAGGACAGGGACAAACAAACTGGAACCCTGCTGTTATGTATGTAGCAGAGAGCAAGGGCTATGTTGAGCATGAAGTCTGCGCCAGGCTCCTTGCCTGTGTGTTCCTATTGGACAGTGGTCTAAAGCCGCCCGATCACGGACTTGGCCTTGCTCCTGAGCTCCCATTGGACAATGAACTACTCCCGGCCAATTGCAGACTTGGGGGTGTGGCTCTGGGGGGTTGGGTGAGCATATAAGCCAGGGTGGTGTGAGGTTTCGCTCAGAGCTGCACAGTTACAGCTGAAATCACGTCTAGTTTTTAATCAAGCAGTTGTGTTGGAACTCCGTCTCTGGTCTCGTTCATCGCCCATGCGTACATAACACCTGCCATGCGTTAATGGCCTATCCTGCTTGTAGAGGCAAAGCTTTTGTCACGAATTGACTCACCTAATGTGATGCCTCGGCATGTTCAGTTGCGCAGGAAACTAAACAGTTTGTATGGAACCTTTTAGGGCTTACACCCTTCACCCAAGCTAACGATAGTGCCAGATTTTGTGCAGACAGGAGAATGGCTCACAGCTTTGGAGGAAATTAAACGCATAATACTTTTCTGGCTGTAACATCATTCCCCCCATATAATTGGACTGAAATTTTCAGAAATTTCACCTCTAGCCCAAGGGATCATCTCCATTCAATTTGAGACAGATAGGAGAAAGAATCCCTGTGTTTCTCTTCTTGGAACTCTTCCTTCTCACCGGATTGAGACTTTAATAATCCAAAACTACTCAGTTGAAAATAACGTTTGTAGAAAATCTCTATGCCTTACTTCCAAGGAAATGTGTTTACAATTACTAGGTCAGGGCCTGACCTGTAGTCCTTTATATTGCAACGGTGAATTAAAATTAGCAGCCCTTCCTGTGAATTTTGTGCATTTAGATTAGGTTTAGGAAAGCAGGATGGGGCAGTTAAAGACAACAATACATGGTAAGAATTTGTTGCGGCAGTAACCATTTTCTGTCTGTATTTTAAGTTTGGTCTTTCCTCCTTAGAACTTTTTTCTCTATGTCCGTGAAGTTCTCAGCATAAGCTGAGCTTCGGGAGACTTCTGAATTCCTTTCTGGCCTTTTCAGCCAAGTTTTTACATGTACCATGATAGGGCAAGGCTGCTGAGTGCCCCATCAGAGACTTGATGCTGGCATCTCTACCAGTACAACTATTGGTTCTTGCTGTATTTTGATGCTGTTGTAACACTTCCTTCATTAGTTATTACTAATTAGTTCATGCATGCCTATCGAAGTTGTAAGCTCTCAGGAAAATATGAGTTTATTCACAGGTCAGTTCTGAAAAATATATTTTTTAAAAAACACATTTTTTATTTCAGTGGTGTCTAATGGATGACAGCAGGGTGTCGAACATCCTTGCACTTGCCCTCCCTCCTCAAAGTCATAGCAGTTTCATTCAAGCCTATTTTGCTCATTTAATGTGCACCATACACATGTCTTCATAGATTGGTTATTATTCCTATGAATAATGGGATTGTTGATTCAAAGGCCTAGTGAAGATCCTCTTTCCATGTTACAGCAACAGGTATGTCAGTCAGCTCCCCCCAAGTCATGTGTGACATAAGTGCTCCATGCAGATGTCTGTATGTACGGACACCTCAACCAATGAATTCTTCTTTCTGAAGGGAGGGGGATCACATGATCAGAGCTATCTCTCCTATAGGCTGTTGTTTGACATGCCTGTGTCACTCATAGCATTGTGAAAGGAAACCTTGTCTGCCTGTTTCTCCATCACATGGAAGCACTAACTCTTCAATCCAGAATGAAGGGCTTTTCATTCCACAGTACTTTACCCACATAGTCTTGTTCATGAGTCAAGCTGACATGCACCAGTAGGCAAAGCTTATGCACATGAAATAATACCATTAATATCCTCTTCCTTGGGAGTCTGAAATCAAATCTCGATTTTAAAAAATTGGGGGAAAGACAAGAGATTGATTTTTATTGTGCATCTGTTCTACAATACCATGTTTCTAAAGGTTTGAGACTAAATATTATTTGTCCTATGCCGGACAGAAAGCTTCATTTTAAAGCCTGTGTATTAGATTTTCTTCCTCATTTGCTTTACCCTTCTGCTGCAAACCCAAACAATTCCTAGACAATGACTCGTGCTGACTAATGGCAGTCTGGGAAACTTTTAGACGTTCCTGCAATTTCAAACAAGAAAGCAAACTCTTGAAGTCAGTAGTTAAATATTTCTGTGAAGATCTGTCTAGCTTGGGTTGATTGTTTAAATATAGGGCATGATCCAGCCAAAGCTTTCTAATTCTCATGGACTGCAATGAGAGAGTTAAGTGTATTGAAACAGCAGGCCTTAAAATGACTTAAGTGTGGCTGGATTGTGCCCTGAAGTTGCAGATACACGTGTTGTGCTTCTCGGCGGCTTGAAAGCTACATTATGTATTTGGATAAATATATAGGGTGGCATGGGAACAGAGGCCCATAAATGTGACTACTACATTGTCAGTATCAACCTTCTAACCACCTAATAGATGTATAGCTGGGCTTCAACCTTTTTGGGCAGCCACCTGCTCCAGATTCCATGGTGAGAGATCCCTCTCCTTTCTGGAGTTTCCCATTCATCACATAAAACTTAATAGCAGGATTTTTACCATATGTGGTGGGAGTGTACTAGAGCCACAGTTTATTGGAAAAAAGTGATAAATATAATATATAAAGGTCTGGAAATAGAAATACCCATAAATCCAGAAATAATCTTGTTAAACTGTTTACCAACTATGAATAAGAAATTCCTTGATGTATTGCTCCATATGGTAACATTAGCAAGGATAAATTTTGCCAGATGCTAGAAAGGAGCAAATTCTCTAAATTTAGATAGTTGGTTCGACAAACTTACTATCAAAATAACAAAAATATAGAGGAATTAGATGGAATATGGAATCCCGCAATATCCTGAATGGAGAACGCGCTTAAAAGTCTAGATTCTGTTGGTGATGGTTCATAAAGAGAGTGTTTATTTAGAAAGTTATATAGGTTTTATAAGTTTTAGTACTGGTTGATGTTTTTTGGGAAAGAAGTTTGTTTTTAATGCTGCATTACTGTAAATCTTAATAATTTTTTAAAAAAACAATAGCAGGATGGCCTTTTTATTTAAGGCTGGGATGAGGAGACAAATCCTGCCCCTTCCCATGTGCAGGGGACTTGGGAGAATAAAGGAACCATATCCACTTGATATCAAGATAGTACAATCCTATGCAGTTACTCCATTCTAAGGGCTTTTCCACATGTGTTATTTCCTCACATGTGTGCCTGTATTGCATCATTTCCCCCCTTTTGCATATGTGATTTGCTCCCTCTAGTGGTTGTTTCAATATTTCATTGCTGTATCTCCAGCTTATTTAGGAGTGCAATTAAAATGCACCTAAAAGCCAGAGATACTGCAATGAAATATCAAAGCGACCACTAGAGGGAGCAAAACACGTGCCAAAAAGTAAAACAAATCCTGATGCAGTACCGGCACACAAGCAATGAAAATAAGATGTGTGGAAAAGCCCTAAATCCCTTGAAATTAGTGGGTTTGGACTCTGCAAAGAATTGCACTTCCGGAAGTGGCAATAAATATTCCATTCTAAGAATCTCCAAAGCCCAGTATGAGGAGAGAGACTGAACCCACCATCCTCTATGTGTGCCAGAAGAATTGGGAGGCAGGTGGGGGATCAGTTGTAGCCACCGACATGGTTGGCTACAAAGACTAGAAAAACTGTGTGTGATTGGTGGCGTTTGGGTTACAAAAAACAAATTTACAAAGTCAAATAACAAAGAAACCCAAAATCCTGCATAGTTCTCAAACTGTTTATTTGTCATTCACACTAATTATAATATTGAATTTACAGAAGAAATTGTGGTACAAAGAAAGCAAGTTTCCATTAGAACCAATGCAGCAGTCCAGCTGCTCCACATGCTAGTCACAATGAATTGTCTTGAACACACTGACCTTGCTATGTAGAGGAAGTGCCTACTCAGATGCAATGATATCTGGAGACCTGTTGGTGTTGGAGAAATAGACTCCAGTTCTCTCCCTAATTAGAGAACAGAGTTATCATTGGAAAGAAAAAGTATCAAGAAGAGGATCTGGCAATTCTTTGACACAGCATAGGTTGGTTGTAAATACGCCCAGAAAATGCTGTACTCACATATCCAAATATATGTTCCACAAAGGGCCCAACATCCATTGTGTTCATCCATCAAATTTACCGCACATCATTTCTCATAGAAACATTCCCCCCCCCAGAATTGTTTCTGTTACATCCAGAATACCACAAATAACCCACAGTTGTTTGCGCATTCATTTTCTCCTACAAAAAGTGAAGAGGTTTTGATGTGCCCACACAATGCCATGTGGTAACTGCTTACAAAGTAACTATAAGAGTTAAATCTCAAATCCTAAAATAATGAAGTCAAGAAGAAACAAGTTTCCTACAGTATTCAGCAAACACAAAGGCAAGTCCAGAATAAGATGTAACCAAAGGAAAAAGGTTGAATACTTACAAGCATTAACAATATTTTTCTATGAATTTTTTAAAAACCTATTTACAGACATAAATACAATGAAGTCTCCTGACACAAACCCTTTCACAATAAGTGAAGGAAAAATGACTGGTATTGACCAAGCAACATCAAGAAAGATGTAGTAAGGCATAAAAAGCCTTATAAAATAAAATGTCATAAACAAAAACATTGAGCAATGAATAATGCATGTTATGTGGCAAAAAGTAATGGATATCTTGAGGAAAGAAATTCAGAATTATTTATGGTTCTGGGATGTCTGTGTGAAAAAATCAGTTTAAGGGGATAAAGGATACTCTCTTTATAAAAGTCTCAGCACTCAGGAATAAAGTTTATTTATACTGCTAGAGGGTGAAGACATGTTATTTCCAGAGTTACGCTGGAGGATTTATATTCAACCTTAAACAAAGACCCTGGATTAAAAAAAAAAATTAGGCCAATGTAGCTCTATTAAAGTTTTGTAAATTAAAACTGGTTTAAACCCTACCGCTTCAGATTAATGGGGTTATAGACGGTGCTGTTCATTTAGATAAATTGCATTCCTCAGTACTCACCACTGACTAACTATTGTTATGATGTATTTTAAAAACATACTGCTTGGGTCAGCATTTTCAACTGCAGCTATAATTTTCCAAATGCAATAGTCAAACATCCTCCCAGGAGAGCAAAATTTAAAATGGAAAATTGTTGAAATTGTAATTGTAATATCTTACAGGATTTATGCATCATAAATATTTCTAATATTTGGTTAATGTGGATATACATGATGACAGAAAATGTCTGTCACATGCTGGATGTAGTGATTCCAGTTAGTTTCAGCAAAATGAGAGATCAGTTGACCTGTCTTCATCCTTTTAAACAAACAAACAAACCCTTAATCATGTGTCTGAACATGCGAGCCATTGACTAGAAGAATCAGCCCTATGGAGAATCATTGGCTTGAATCCACCAAAAGACTTCTGCATGTGCTAGAGTCCTAGATGAAGTGGGAAAAGTTAAACATGGTGCACGATGTTAAACATGGTGTATCCTGCTTTTTTTTTTGCTTGTGCAAGACATTTGCAAGCAATTACTGGGCTCTATAACATATAGGGACGAAATATCTTGCACAAACAGAACTGCACTACATTTGTTGACGTTTCTACTTGTGCACTGCTGGATCCATGCCATTGAATCTAGTAATCTATCAGTGGCTGGTTCAGAATGCTTTATATGTAATAGTCCCCCTGTGGACTCCTTAAATGAAGGAAATATGGTTAAAGATGGATCAGTTGGTAGTGTTCATATCTAGGCATAGGGAGTGTGGTTCAAGATCGAACAGGACTGCAACCTTACAAGAGTGAAACTCTTATGAACAATATGGAAGTTGCACCCCTGCTGTCTTCAGACTGCTATTGACCATATATGTGAGAGGTTGCACATGCAGAAAAAACAGAATGGGAACTGCATCTCTTAGCATCTACTCAGACATCATCAGACAGGTCCAGCGGTATTAATCTACATGATCAAGCGATTGTACCTTTTCGGGGCGGGAATCACATTCTGAAGTGGTACAGACTCAGACAGATGTGCAGATAAAGTTTCAGAACTGTGGCTTTAGAAGAAACTCCTTGTGGGATTATGTGTGTTATTAAACACAAGCAAGTGTTCCGCAAGACTAGATGGTACCTTGTAAAAATAAACATTAACAAGGTGGGATCCTTTCCAGATTTCAGAGCTGTGTTTTACACAGTATTATAGAACTAAGTGTCCAGTGAGCAAATCTCTGGCTGTTACCGCACTAGGTATTCCCAGTGATGTATCAAGAGTTTGGAAATGTTATTAAAAACATCGCTTTAAAAGGGTTTTTGGATGCCACGGCTAAAAAATGGTTGGAAGGTGTCTTCACAGCTAAAGGGTCCAAAGTGCGAACAGTATTTTTTATAACAGTTTCAAACTCTTAATACATTGGTGGGAATACATAGAAAGTGCGAACAGTATTTTTTATAACATTTTCAAACTCTTAATACATCGCTGGGAATACCTAGTGCGGTAACAGCCTCTTAATCCTAAATACAATTATTCTGAAGTTCTTAAACTAAGCCATTTACTTATGATTAATTATATTTAGGATTCCAGAACTCACTGACAAGTATTGGTGATAAGAAGTACCTTCCAAAAGGCAAATAGTTTTCTGATAAAATAGAAATGAATTGTATGCTTATGTGGCACTAAATTCAGAGTTCCTCCGCAATAATAAAGACTTCACATGAAGTGAAGGATGAGATGGGCAATATTATTTATTATTTATTTTATTCGATTTATACCCCACTCTCTTTCCCGGCCAAAAGCCGGGCTCAGAGCAGCTAACAATCATCACTGTGATCTTAATCTAGAGAGAGTTTAATCCAGGGAGAACTGTATTCCAGGAAGGCAGGCTGGTAACTTTGGAGAAGAATGGGGAATGGTAGCTAGATGCAAGTGAAGTGTTAGATGCAGTTATCTTGACTGATTAGTAGTAAGCATTCGGTCCTTTGTGAATGTAACCCCTCTGAGTTTTGAGTGTTATGATATAGCGATGGAGGAAGATGGAACGAATGTAGAATTGGCATAAGAGGATACTGGCAACTTTCAGAAACATATACCTAGTGCAATTTTCTGTATTAATATGCAGTGCCTTTTATGTGTTATGTAATATTAATTGAGCTGGACATAAAAACTGCATTTCCCAGGATCGCTTATCCTGGTCAAGTTCATTCTTTCCACACTAGCATGGCTTTATCCCAGTCCATTTGTGAAAGGTGATTCCAAACTAGATAGTCAAAGGTATGGGAGTGTGCACAGTGAATTCCTCTAATCCGGGGCACAACAGCATACAGTCTGTGATACTTCCAGTGGGGTAGCCATGTTAGAGTCCATTCCTGAAGGGGGGGAGGCGAAGCTCCTTAGGAGCTGGTGTGATCCTGCACCAGCATAGGTGCCACCTTATCACAGAATATGGTGGCACCTATGCCGGCGCGGTGGCAAACACACTGGTATTGGGGCACCGCCAGCCCCCTGCCACCAGTGCAGCCACACCAGTAGGGCAGTCCCAGAAGGGAAAGCCTGCACTGGTGCGGGGGGGGGGGTGTGTTCCCAAGGTGTTCCTGGAGGTGGCCTTTTGCCCCAGGAATGCCCCCCCCCCCGAGCGGCAATGGGGCTGTACCACCTTTTTTGGTGGTACAGAGAGCAGTGAGGCATTTCCTCCCTTTTTAAATTTTAAATGTTTAAAAAAGGTTTTTTTTTTGCCTCCACTGTGGCTGGGAAGCCTCGGAGGTGGCAGCGGCGGCATGGCTATGACGCTCCCGGCTGCTGCATATCTGCCCCCCCCTTCAGGATTGGGCTGTGTGTCTATTGTAGCTAAATAAAATAGAAATCCAGTGGCACCTTAAAGACTAACTCGGGTTCTGAGGCATAAATTCTGTAAAAATGGTGGCCTGATATTTGACATCTATAATAAATCACTATTTCTTTTGTCTAAATGGATGCCCACAGTAAGCACTTATGAAAGATAACATGTTATATTTGAAGCTGAATCTCATGGAAAAGTTATAGGACACATTTCAATGTCACTTAAAACATAAGAAACCAATACATGAAAAGTCAACAAAGTAGAGGGTCAAACTTTTTCAATTTTTTTTCCATTTTAGAAGCATAGAATTGTCTTGTATCTTCCAGATTAAAAAAAAATTAAGCTCTTCCAGTTGCAAAACCAATTCATTCAAACAGAGCATGGCATTCACCTTCAATACTGTAATAGAACAATAATATATGAAATTAAAAGGGCATGAAAATGACATTGTATAATCTCTTGAGTTTAGGATGAGATCAGGTGAAGTGTTCTGCAGAACGTTGACCTTACTGATGACATAGCGGCTTCACTCTGTAACAATTATACCAAAGTGCTACTGCATCAGACATACAAATAATGCAAAAGTGAAATCTACATACATAGAGATATATAGAAAGAAAGAAAAATACTTTAAATAAGTCCAGCTGTTTTGCCGCCTGCAGCCAAGGATCTTTCTAAACTGAATCCTTTATTCATGTTTTAAACACCCAACACTGATTTAAAGGCCTGCTTTCAAATACTCAATAGTCGACCTACAATTGTTCCACTAATTTTTAAGAAAGGTCCATTAACTAACGATCAAAGGTTATCCTGGATCTATTGACCTCAGCTGTTTTTCTTTAACAAAGAGTACATCTGCATTCAGACTAAACTCTCACATAAAATAGTGCCTTAAAATTTACAGTGATATCTTCTATGTTTCAGTTGTAATAGACCACAGTGATAGTCCCAGAACAACACTCCAGTTGAGCTATTATATTAAAAAATTACAAACCACTACCAGAATAGACTGTCCTGTGTACTAGTCCAGTATATTATTTTCCTTTCCTTTCCAATGGTGGGCTTAATTTTTCAAGATGCTGAATATCATATAATGCAACCCAATGCAAAGAGGTAAATCTTGATGAGGTCAATGAAACTTACTCCTTAGTAAGTGTGCATGGGATCAGAACCCTGCTCTGCTCAGGATCCTAGATGCACTTATGTGGAACTGGGTCCCAAACCAGATGTGACAAGCAGACACACATCTCATTCCTATTCTTTAACCAAAACCCAACCCCAACAGGCTTCTACTTTGAGAAGCTTCTTAATTATTTTCCCTCCAGTAATACAGCTACCCATATCTTGTCCCCTATGGGGAGAAAAGAACCGGGGAGGGGAGTTGAAAAATTGCTGTTCCCATGCTATTCTACCACTGAAACGCAAACCTCTCCCAGTGTTCTTAACAAACGAAAAAGGCAGAGAAAGACACGTGTGACTGTTTGCCATGTCTGTTTGGTCCTACAGTTTCAGTGGAACGTCTGTCTAAAATATTGTGCTTTGGATTAGAGCCTTAAACAAGTTCTTGCATCTTCCATTAGTTTAGGGTAGAATGTCCAGGATTTGTCAGATTCTGCCCATAATACGGAAGCTACATGTGAATGGGGTGTTACAGCATCCAGCTGTGTTTGTTTTTACTACTCAGTTCTGTTGCCCTTAGATCTTGGTGCAGTATAACATCCAGCTGTACTGGAAACTCTGAGTGCTATCAGAGACTGTTATTCAGCCACTGCCTCCCAGTATTCCTGAACCCCTGTCCAAATAAAATTGTGCCAAAATTTGGTGCAAAATTCTTTTTTTATAAAATGGAGACTCACAGACACCAATATATTTCTATTATACTAACATATAAAATAATTCTGAGGTCTCAACTGGACAAAAATGACTTCATTGGATATTGAATGATGAAAGTGAAATGGAGCTAAATGTAAACAATACTTCTAAATAATTAAAAATCACATTACCCATAATTATTCCAGCCATTTTATATGTGATAATTTTAAACTTTGGTTGCTACAAAAATGCATGTGCTTATCTTTAAGCATATTTAAATAATAAAAGTATCACACAAAATTTTTCAATGGTGAGCATAAATATCGAGTAACTCGTCATATACGTTTTCAGTAGTTGAAAAGGACTCAAGGCTGTTGCTCTTTTATATTAAAGGAAGAATTAAATTATCCCCCCGGAAGTGGGAGGATTTATACCTTCAAGATGACAAAGTACAAGAAAAGCAAGCACATTTTTTAAAAGATTACATCTTTTTGCAAATTTTAAGGTGCCAAAAAAAGGAAATAAAAAATGATATGCAAAAAAGGATGAGTTGCATCCTAAAAAAATAAAAATAAAAATATGAAGGAATTCCCATACTCTTTGGAATATACAACTTGGTTAAAAAAAATAATTCCAGGATATAAAACCTCTCATTCACAGCATTGCTAAATCAGAAGCATTCACAGTTTCTCTCTGAGAATCTTCCTATACTTCTTTTTAACTCGCATGTCAAAATGATTAAGATCATTGAGATTGTGTTAGGCTTTAAGTCTCCAATTCAAATGTCAAACAAAATACTCTTTACAAGCTTTGAGGTGCTCCAAAACTGTGTTTGGAAGTCTCAAGCTCTGGAAACATAGAGCAACTAGTTTCTCCATATCTATAGACAAAGTGAGTGAGTACTGCCATCTTAAATGCTCTCATTTTCAGAAGATCAGCCCTTGGACAAGTATACTTTTATGGAATGTTATCACCTCACTGACTATAACCTACTGGATAACATTGTGACACCATTCCTGGAAACAATGACTTCTGGATTGATTGTTTCTCAGAGAGAGATATAAACATGGCAGTGCCCACAGTCATTCATGAGGAAACCATGGACATCAGCAGATAAAACATTTTAGTCCCAGCTCATCTTTGCTAGTAATTTATTCAATATGGTCGCCATACTGCTTCTTCTAGCCTTGCTGTGGTTCCCATGTTAGTTGGGGAGTTGCTATGGCTACCTTCTGTGTCCACCACATCATTTTGATTTGGAAGATTGGGGTTGAGGAGAGTAGATCCCGTAGAAGCATTAGTGCAAGGAGGAAGAATACGTGGAGGAGACCGGTCTCCTCCAGACATCATGGAGAACTGATATGACCCTGCTGATGTTCCATAGTAGAGATGATAAGAAGGGGAGCTGGTTTGAAATGGGCCACCTTGAGCCTGAGAAGAACCTGGATATGGAGGCGGTAGATAAGTGTGGTATCTGGTGGCAGTGGTCATGGCAGACATACCAATTCCTATTCCTGAGCTGACAGGTGTGGGAGTATAGGTGAATGCTCCTGGATAGTGCATGCGAGGATCAGAAATAGAAGGAATTGCAGGGAAGGGACGATCAATTCCTACTCTCGGATCACTGAATGCTGTTAAGTCAGAAGCACCTGGTTTGGGGAAGAGAAAAGAGAACAATTCTGTAAAAACACTAACTGTAAAAACATGACACTTGGGAGGGGGAAACTTAACGTAATAGATTAAGTTAATTGCAAAATATCAAAATACAAAATGTAGCTTATCAACAACAAAGATTTTGTAACAAAGGCTGTTACCACACCAAGTATTTTAAACATTTCATTCCCTACAGTTTGCACCTGATTCCCCCTGTTTTGTGTTGAAACATGTTTGGAAGCGTTTAATCGCCGTTTTATCCCAAAAACACTTTTATGGTAAATTATTAGAATTCTCCATTGCAATGATGGCTTCTCTGGGGGTGCGAACATGCTGACAACACTTTGGCTACTGTCATCGTCAACACCCACTTTTCCCCATCTGCCCCCTGTATCTCCTTGACTCCTCCCCCTCCCCCTCCAGTTTCCTCTTTTCCAGGCAGCCATTTTTCTTCCTTCTTTCTTCCCTTTAATTTTTTTCCCCTAGATCTTCTTAGTCTAGCGTTGGGACATTGGAATGCTGGGATGAAGATCCATTTGCCCGACTATTGAATCCAGCAATTTCACCAAGCAGCAGTAGAAATTTTCACAGAGGACCAGGAGGGGGAAGGCGGGGGAGCATCCACAACGTTTCCATGATGTGGCACTCTCCCACGCACCCTTGCTCAGGTATCCGTGCTATTTTTAGAAGTGCGAACTGAAAATGAACGTTTCAGAAACAATGGATACGGCAAAGCGCAGTAAGGAAATTGGAAGATGATTCCAACACTTGGGGATCGACCATACTGATAATCAGCTCTAACTACTTGGTACAATAACGACTTATGTTGCTATTAGAGCTTCTGGCATTTCTGCTGTATCTGTATCTGTATCTGCTGTATCTGTGATATAGTCTTCTTCCCACTGTAATCTTAAAAATGTACTTCCAGAAGAAACATCAATGAACGTCTACCCCTGAGGCATCTCCACTACCCTGAAGTTGAAGCTTTTGATTGCTTTTTTTTAAAAAAACACCCAGCGTTTAACTATACAATAAATGACAAATTGGAAAATGTATAGTAATATAAATTTAGTGCTTCTGAGTAGGTAAACTCTCTCCTTTGTTCTGCAATAATTCTCCAAATGTGGACATGTTTTCATTCTGTGAAAATGGTTATGGAAATCATATTCTCCTTCCTCTCAGCTCAGACCCACAAGACCTTAAGTAGCCTGCTACTGCCAACGATGATTTGTGAAAATATTCAAAATAATGTGTTCTGTGTTTAAAATGAAAGTTGTACTTTAACTCTTCTTCTTTTGATTGAAGAACTCTCAGCTGCCATCTCCTTCCACCCTCAGAAAAAGGATTCAAGAGATAATGGCCTCTTAAAAAGAGCTTCTAGACAGAGTCCAATTAACAGAGATCGTGGCTCCCCTTTCTTGCCAGTTATTATGAGGCATAAAAAAACAACACTAAAGGAACTTTTCCTTATGGCCGCACCTCCTCAGACATGGTGTGGAGTCTGCATAAAAGGAATGTGTGTGTGTGGGAAGGAATCAGTAGGTGGGAGAAAGAAAGCAAAAACAGTCTGCACTGCGACTAGATTAAAAAGCACCCCAGACATACTGTGCAGTCAGATTCTGAAAGCTTGTCAGCCCAGAAGCCAAACCTCTTTGATATATTTCCACACATTTTCTCAGTAGGTTTCTGTGACATGCCGTAGTCGTTTAAATTTCTTGATCTGTCAGGTATTATTGTCTGCCTTTCCACTTAATGCTCCTCCTGAACACCTGGGCGTACCTCCTCTCACAGATCAGGTTTCCCTTTGAAACAGCAGCTGTAAATAGGCTAGCCGCATTTCCCACTGCACTTTTAATTCCTGCAATAGGCAAAAATTCACCAGGCCCTGTTGGGCTTCGCGTGGAGAAGCTGGAGTAGAAAAAAGCTTCATCCATCAAATATCTGTAAAAGTAGAGGCACGGAAATTCTCGTCGGAAAACACAGCAATTCTAAATTGAAATGGTTGCAATGAAGTGTTATGCTGGCTGTTCCTCAGGGTCAGGGGACAAACCAAGAATATTGCTGATTTACTGCTGGCTAATTTTTGTAGACACAATCCACCTTTTTCTAAGAAAAATAGCATATAGAAGTCACGCTATAGGTCACCTGTTATTCAGTCAATGTGTAAAAGCAATTTCTTGGATCTTTCACACTCTCTCAAAAATTGGTCTACATGTTTCAAATTTCTGTTCTCTCCACCCCTTAAAAAGGAAATTGGCTATAGAGTTTTATGTACTGTGGGAAGGTGAATTTAGTGAGGGAACATAAAGATTAGAGGCTTTTTATGTGTGTACAAAACAGTGTTTAAAGTATAAATAATTCCCCAGACACAAAAGCCTCATTATAAAACCAGTTACATTTGCTTACAGGCAAAAACCCATCCGCATAAACTTTTAAAAGTTAGGAACGGCAAGTGAAAGGATTTTAAAACAACAACGAAAAAAGATTCCCTCATGGGCAGACACCACGCCTCCACAGGAAAATCTCTTGTAAACATGTTACAGATTCATCATTCATCTGACTTGTGCTGCAATTGGCAACAATTCTGCATAAACAGGCCAAATCCTAAAACGGACAGGTTAGAAGCTATTTGCAGTAGGGCTTGTGTACAATTTCCGAATGCTGTTTACAACGTTTGTGGCTGCCTTTTTGGGGGGGAGAGCCAGGAGACTGGTGGTGTGCCAATGTGAATTGTTCTTTTACTAAAACCAATCATGCAATGCCGTATGGATTCAAATCTTAAAATTATGGACGGTCGTTTGAGGAAGGCAGAATTCCACAGTACAGGCTTCATTGTATGGCAGTACGGGCAGGTTTGCTCACTTTTTCTGCCAGATTTCTTGTGTCTTTGACATTGGAAAGCAAAAATCCAGCTTCCCCTGGCACATTTGAAATGGCTGGAAAAACGTCACCTGCTAGATTTCTGCCAGCCGTGCAGCAGAAAGCATAGGAGCCCAACAGCAGTGGCTGGTAACCCTGGGAATTGGTTACTTGTTCAAGGAAAGTGTCAGATATCCTGAGTTCTGGACTAGCTGTCCAACACATGCAAAACTCCTACCTTATATGCAAGTACAGATCAATAATTTAGAAACAAAACTTTATTCTTGTCTATGTTATCTCATACAAGATCTAATACCACAACCAAGGACTCCTTAAATTATTGAGGGAAGGACAGAAGAGAACTCCCCTTCACATTGCACATTTTTCTGTAGCCCTGTTCCTGTTACACTGAATGTATGCACAATCTGTGTACAGTATACCCTTGAGTTTTCTTTGTACTTGTGTTGAATTCTCATGTTACATTTAATGCACGTAGAGCTGTATGTGTGATTTAAACCCCACATTTATCCAGGTACTGGTCCGCGGGTTCGTTTGTAAAGTCAATAAACATTGGCTCTTTCATACACACAGACTTATACACATATATGCAAGGGGTGTGTGCATTCACTGTGACATGTGAATAGGGCTTCTGTCATTCACAAAACAATGGGGGTTACCGCACTTGTATTCCCAGCGATGTATTAAGAGTTTGAAACTGTTATAAAAAATACTGTTCGCACTTTGTTTGGCCCCTTTAGCTGTGAAGACGTCTTCCAACCATTTATAAGCCGTGGTATCCAAAAACCCTTTTAAAGCGATGTTTTTTACAACATTTTCAAACTCTTAATACATCGCTGGGAATACAAAGTGCGGTAACAATGATGTCTTATTATTTGAAATAGGGTAAGATTAGTTATGCCCTGACCTAGATGGCGCAGGCTAGCCTGATCTCATCAGATCTCAGAAGCTAAGCAGGGACAGCCCTGGTTCAAACAACAAACAAAACACTTTATTACGGCCTTGCCAGAAAAATACATATAGTGGTCAGCCCTGGTTAGTATTTGGATGGGAGACCACCAAGGAAGTCCAGGGTTGCTGTGCAGAGAAAGGCACTGGCAAACCACCTCTGTTAGTCTCTTGCCATGAAAACCCCCAAAAGTGGTCGCCATAAGTCGGCTGCAACTTGAAGGCACTTTACACACACACAAGATTAGTTATAAGATTTCATATCTTTCTCCTCCTAATAAGTCCTGTCCCAAATTCTGCCACTATCACCTGTCATACTGCCTTTTCATCATCTGAGAGTGCTGCTGAGGCAGGTATGACTGCTGCCAGCTGCATTTCTGCTATGTATATTTCTCCTCAGAAGTCAAGAGATTGATATGTGATATATGAACAAAGTCTCTTGCATGCAGGCCAGGAGGTGTAAGGTACTTGCACCCCCAGGGCAGAAACAAAGAGGTTAGATATTACACCAGAACTCCTAATATCACTCCTACTATTTAACATCAATGCAGATCAATGGGGTTTCCTTTGTTCTAGAAATGGCCAGCAGAGCTGTTATTAGGGTCGCCCAGTGCCAGGTGGCGGCGGGCAAAACCCTGCCAATCCACCTGGCTGCACGTTATATGCCAATAATAAAGGTGTTATATGCCAATAAAGGCTTGTGTTATGTTGTTGTGTTGTGCATGTATGCGCGTCTGCCCAAGGGGCCACATCACTTTCGGTTTACACTTGGAAGCGCCGCATTGCAAGGGGCCGTTTACCACTCAAACTCCCAGTTTGAATGGTAAAAGGCCCCTTGCGATGCGGTGCTTCTGGGTGTAAATGCATCACAAGGGGCCTTTTACCACTCAAACTCCCACTCAAACAGCCCCTTGCGATGCGTTTTACACCTGGAAGTGCCACATCGCAATGGGCGTTTTACTCCCAGTTTGAGTGGTAAAGGCCCAGTTGTGATGCAGCACTTCCAGGTGTAAACTGGAAGTGCCGCAATCGCGTTGGCATGGCTGCGCGCGAGCGATATCACCTCCCTCCACCCCAAAAACTTCGCACCAGAGGAGAGGAAGGACCTGGTAAGCCTAGCTGTTTTGGAGGCTTACTGCAACTAAGATCAACAACCGACTGAGCTCAGCAGAGCCCAACAAAATCTGGTCTTCAGAGCATCTTATTTAAAGCTCCTCAAAGTTAACAAGGACAACAATTTTATCTGCTGTCATTCAAAGGTTTGGGGACATGCAAGCTAGCAGGTAAAGTACTACGACCATGAAGGCCATGCAAAGTGGTACTTGAACTTCCACAAGAGAGGGAATCAAGGGGAAATGAGCAAAAGAAGGCACATACAAGAGTGGATTTGAGGGTAGTTGAGCTGGAGATTCTTCATCCTTGCCAGCTGTTGATCTCTCCTTTGATGCCCCATCTCACATCTTGAGAATACAGGGTTTAGCAAATTAAATAAATAAATAAATTCAGGGACGGACTTACCTGTCAGTCGGCTAGAAAGTTCAGCGGACAGGGATGTCATTCCACTAGCCCTTCCTGGTGAAATTGGTGTCGCTGGATGCACCGATGGAGTTGCAATTGGTCCTAGATATTGATAAGATGGATCATAAGGCCAAGGGGGGGATGGCTGAAGTTGCCTTGAATCTAAATGAAAAAGAGGGACAAGGAACGGTCATTTTTTATAATGCCACATTGTGATCAAATGTTATCCCTTAAAGCAGGAGTGGAGCATCTGTCGTTGTCTGGCGGACTTCCTGATACCTACTGGTTGCAAAAAAATGCTGGATCTCAGTCTGATCTGAGGCACTTCCTATGACAAAAAACAAGAGTGCAGACTCAGGAGTCTGTAACGGATTTGTTATATTTTTAAGAAATTCTGGAGTATGCACTTATGGTTTGTATACTGAAAACACATTGGTTCTAATAAAGACAGCAATTCTAATTTTAAGAAATAGACCTTGCAAGACTGACGTCAGCCAACCCCCAAGGTAACACATTCTTGACAGCAACTGCATTTTGTTCAGTATTCCCTTTGCCAGAAGGTTTTCAGATAGTGTTGCCAGGTGGTAAACTTCCAGTTTACACCCGGAAGCGCCGCATCCCAGTTTGAGTGGTAAAGGCCCCTTGCAATGCAGCACTTCCGGTTGTGAACCAGAAGTGACGCGATCCTGCTAGCGCGGCAGCAAGCACGCAGATGATCTTACCTCACCTCCACTCCAAAAACCTCCCACAGGAGGACAGGAGGGTCCTAGTAAGCCTATTTTCAGATGAGTTACTCATTTTAAAATAGTGTTTCCCTGTTGTTGGTTATCAATTTAAATGTTGTTGATCATTCACTTTTAGAGTTTTGAAGGGATGAAACTGTATTAATTTTTCCAAGGTGCAGATGCCCAACATTATTTTTTGCAAATGTTATCTTTATGTTGAACGGGGATTTTCTGCTCAAAATGTCCATGTGTCCAACTGGCCAAGTGCAGACTTCTGTAGGAGAGGGCTGCATTCAGTCCCTATCTATTTCACTGCATCTATTGTACATAGCATTTCACAATTACTACAAGGTTCCTATTTGAATTTCTAAGAAACATTGAAGTAGGTTTCATGTCTGAATTCCTTGACAGTTGACTTTGTAGCTAGGTGTCTCTTTTGGCATTACTGAGAGAACATGCCTGATTTAAAAGTTGCCTGTATCAGCTACAAAAAGTATGACCCCTCCTGCTTGTCCATACTGCCTCAGAGGAAACCATCCACACATAGTTTTGACAAAAAATGGTTTTGCATGTGAAAAGGAAATATCTTAAAAAACATATACTGTTTGCAGTCACAATTTAGCAGCAGCCAATAGGCCTCTGATGCACTGAGAGGTCTCTTCCAGTCAGCTTCCTCTACCTCCCCCAATATGAGTTCTCAGGACATCACTGTTGACTGAAAGCTCTAGATTCTCCCCATCCAACCCATAAAGGCATTGTCAGGCAGAGCCGTAGTTTCCACCTGCTGAACTTAAAGGCTCTAGGCTTCGGTCAGCATGTATGCATAGCTGGAAGATTCCAGATTGTCTCTCCCTTTTGGGGATCAGAATATGACACCCTCAGAATGAGTGAGGAATGATATGTGTACATTTGAAAGAGTGAGATGAATGGGAAATATACTGCAATTAATATAAAAAAGGATTTTTTTGGGTTTTTTTAAAGGCTATTCATTTCTTCATATTCCCCTGTGTCTTTGTACCTGCTAGGTTATGTGTGGATGAAATCTAAAAGCACTTAACAGTTGGTGAGCCAGAGTATTGTAAAAGATTAGAATGTTAGGTTAGGACTGGAGAGAACCAGATTCAAATCCCACCATGAAGTTCAATGGGCGACCTTTGACCAGCCACACTCTCAGTCTTACCTCCCTCACAGGGAGAGCCACGTACACCACCCTGAGGAACAGCGGGGTTAAAAATGTATGGATAAATAGATATGGGGTACACACAACTGTGGATCAGAGAAGAAATGAAACAGCATACTCTGTAGATGGGCAGAAAAACTAATGCTGGGGCAAAACATACTGACCCCGAAGACTGAGACTTGGAACCTATGAAATTGTTCCCCCTGGTGCTTCTGTTAGTCCACTGTAGAGACTGCCTGTTGCGGCAGTGCTTGCATCCTCTGCTGCTAGCAGGTCCGCAAGTGCAAGACCAACGTTTTCCAAGGAGCCCTTGTGCACACAATGGTAGAGGAAGCAAGTGCCGCAGTGGAGATCAGCCTCTGCAGTGGCCAGAGAGGAGCACAAGGGGAACAATGTTACAGGATTCAAGCCCAAATGTTTCTGTACTAAGAGGAAACAATTGCCATTAATCTGGCTGTAGTATATTGGCATGAGAAGATACATGTTCAAATCATGCCCAACTAAAACAAATTCCAAAAGGTCCCGAAGTGATGGAAGGGATGAGGGAGAATCAAACAACTGCCAGTTCCTAGCAACTGTTGGCTCTTAATCAGCAGCCACTGACAAACTTCTGAGTCCTTCAAAGCAACTGCTAGGTAGAAGCCATTTCCACCAGGCACCCTGATCTGCATGCCAAAGGACTTGAAAGTCCATGGATGCAGCTGAGCAAAATCCAGACCCAGTTAGTGAGGAGAAACAGGTGGTGACGGCCAATGTTAGTCTGACTGGGCATGGAAGCGTGAAGAAGATGGGCCATTTCAGGGCCCCTACACCTTAAAAACATTGAGGCTTTGTGTCCATCAGCGGATTTAGAAAATAGCCTGATGAAGAGCAAGGAAGGAAGGATTGGGGTCTGCTGTGCCAGCTACACACCACTTTGCTTAATGGGAAATTTGAAAATGTATTTCAGTTCTAGGAATTCAAGGACAATCCTCACAAATCACATCAAATGGAATCAAGACCGACTTGGACAGATATCAAACATTTTGGGACGTCTGGTTTGCAGAACAGCAGTGACAGCTGAACAACCACTCCGTGCTCTCAGGCCTCCACTAGTCTTTCTGCACCACTCATAGTGATGACAAATGCCGGTCCTTTGAGCAACCCAAATCAAAGGGGCTTTTCATAGCTTTGTGCTCAGTATAGTTGTAGCCAGTTGTGGCTATACCAAAAATGCCTTCAGTGAAGGGGCAGGGAAGTAGTCCAACTAGGGGGAACAAATATCATCTTATTGTCGAAGGCTTTCACGGTCAGAGTTCATTGGTTCTTGTAGGTTATCCGGGCTGTGTAACCGTGGTCTTGGTATTTTCTTTCCTGACGTTTCGCCAGCAGCTGTGGCAGGCATCTTCAGAGGAGTAACACTGAACATACCACACCCTCATTAGCACATTATCTTGATTCTTACAGGACAATGATTTGCACATTACCTTTAATACTTTGCAGGACAATGACTCAGCTCAAACCCAACCCCCTTCTGACTATATATTACTCTTCCTACACACTTGACACTGAGAGACACTGTCCTTCAGTGTTACTCCTCTGAAGATGCCTGCCACAGCTGCTGGCGAAACGTCAGGAAAGAAAACACCAAGACCACGGTTACACAGCCCGGATAACCTACAAGAACCAAATATCATCTTAATTGTCAAATATCATCCTTCAGCACAGTGGTTCTCAAACTTTTGTATCTTCTATCCCACCAATCCCTTTGTTGAAGAACCTGGGTCCCACTATGATAGAAACAAAAATCCCACTTTTTTGAGAAAGACATTGATACATTTACAAGCATTCTGTTATTATATTTATCATTAATGGTAAGATATAAGGTCATAAAATGGCAATATTGTTCAGAGTAATTTTTTTGCTATGGCTTTGATGGCTACTCCCTGGCAGGTAGAGTTGGCAAGAAGTGGCACATCAAAGACAGGTGGCAGTGGGCAGGGGAAATGGGAGAGTAGGAGAAATACTGAATGTCCAAGGTTACTACTGGCATGCCAAAAGGTCACATATGGATAACTGGTGGCAAGTAAGGTTGGCAGGAGACAGCACATCACACTTGCAGGTGGATATGGGGTTTGAGTAAGAGCTAATTCTTAGCAATTGTTATGAAAACTCTGTGTTCCACCTGTGCTACTTCTGTGTTCCACCAGTGGTACACATACCACCAGCTGAGAATCACTGCCTGTTTATTGCTTTCTCCTCTTCCCCTCATTCACCTGGAGCACTTCTTCCCCCAGGCCTGCTTCTCCAGGCCCTGTTTCTTTTGCCCCTCCTTTCTTAGTAATCACTTTATGCCCTGCCCCTTCTAGGATCAGAGCAGCTAAACCAATCGTGGCCGTAGTCCTTTTGAATATCCAGCCTATCTGTGATAGGCAGGCAGCAGAGCCATTCATGGCCAGCACTGCACAAAATTTTTACAATACAGATTTTCTGGCTGCCCAAAGCTCCTTGTAGGGTAGGATACAAATACAATGGATTGTATCTAACCAGCTTGCCCATAGGTAAAAAAGGGAGGAGGGTCCCCTTTGACCACCCAAGGCTTATGTATAATAATACACTTCTTACAAAAAAAATTACCAGTTTAAATGTGATTAAAATAATATGATATTGTAATGTGATATTGTATTCAAACAAGAGTTGAAGAATGGTTTAAAGAAGACTTAAGGCACAAAGTGCGGATCCTTGTGCTGTCCCTCAGAGTTTCTGATTTCCAACAAAGCTCTCCACGTTTTTTCACTGTGAGCAAGTTCCATCCATTTTTTGCCTTTCATAGTGTGAGAAAATATATGTAAACTGTTAATTATGGCAATAAAACACTCCAGGGTGCGAATTAAAGCACAGTAATTCACCCTGTGCTTAGTTAGAGACAAGTTCTTGGCCTCCAGCCTCATGCTGAACAAGCTATTAGATACAAAGCGCTGTACCACCATTCATGCCCCATCTTGTTTTACTGCCACAAAAATGTGGTGTTCCGCTTCTTAAAAAACCATACTTAAGCAATGCATATGCTGCATAATATTTAATAGTTTCATATCATAAGCTTTGATTTTTAAAAAAGACTCCACGTGTGGGGGACAAGAAACTGCACTACCTGTTGCCTTTGTGTCTTTGGTGTTTGCTAGAAATCACATTGCTCTGAGCATAGCAAGGCCGGAGTGGCAGCTGGAAAAAGGTGCTCTTCCAAGGAGGCTGCTGCTGCAGCCTAGTCCAACTTTCATATTGTCCAGTAGGTGGCACCAGAGAGCTTCTCGCACAATCTTCTCATACCAAACTGACCAGCCAGTGTTCACTTGACACCCAACTAATCTTTGTCTAACAAAAATCTTGTCAATACAGCAGTACACTGACCACAGTGTGCTTTGGTGCCTGACTTGCACCACATTAAGGTTTCCTCTACATCCATAAAAGCATATTTCAGACATCCCAGGACTGATCTGGCAGACTCATTCTATAGCTTGCCATCCTAAGTGCAGAGATGTTCGCTACCAAATGGTAGCTTTTTGGGCACCTGAAGATGGCACATTGTAAAAGTAAGGTTTGCTGACTGGCAGTAAAATTAGAGTTGTGATTTGTTGACTGCTGCTGTAATTGCTCCATTGGTAGTTAAGCTTTAGCCAGAATAGTCAAAGAATAAAATTGTGACCATCCAACATAATTTGAAAATGTACTTTTAGAAATGTACTTTTAGGCCCAACAGTCTCTCGCCATCATTCTTCATCATTTGGGGGTGGGGAGCTGTGGCTCAGTGGTAGATCCTCTGCTTGGCATGCAGAAGGCCCCAGGTTCAATCCCCAGCATCTCCAGTTAAAGGGACTAGGCAAGTAAGTGATGTGAAAGACCTCTGCCTGAGACCCTGGAGAGCCGCTGCCAGTCTGAGCAGACAATACTGACTTTGATGGACCAAGGGTATGATTCAGTATAAAGCAGCTCCGTGTGTTTCTTAAGAATATCTGGTCAGGTTTTCCAGATGTGTCCTGTCCATTGCATGTCCTTTTACAAGAAGTGTTGGAAGGTATGTGCAGATATGTAGGTGTGTATACTAGTTTGTTTTCAATCACTATGGCTTCAGTTTCAGCCAATGGGACGCTAAGTGAAGTTTTAAAACAGTGAGCGGTATAAAAAAACGGACTAATGAACAATACCTCTACCTTGTTCAGCTAATCATAAAACCCTCTTTCACGATTTTGTAGATATTTTTGGTGTAGCTTCTCTACTTATTACAGGTTGTATCCTAGATGTGAGCAAGAAGTGCAATTATTCCAGATATTGCTTGCACACTGCAAAAGCTCCCCCCCCCCCCCCGTTTTTGTTGTATTGTTTGCCTCCACTGGATGGTCTCCCCATGCACATTTATCATCTGTATTCAGCACTGGATGGTCAGCATTAGATACCTGATTATAAGCTTCCATGGGCTAGACCTCCCGTTCCACCAGAGGCATAGCGGACTCCCCAACTACTTGTAAAGTGGTAGCCGTGTTAGTCTGTTATAGCGGAAGTCCAGTGGAACCTTAAAAACATTTGCATCAATATAAGCTTGTGCAAGTTACAGCTCAGTTCTGCAGACATGCCCTGCTACTATCAGCAAGCGTGCGGCTGTTGGCTTTCTTTACAGGCACAGGCTGTCTTTGGAGCAAGTTACACCACATTATGGCATGAACCCTCAGTGTCTCACTGCGAGGCAGGCACTGGGCATGTGGCTTGTATGAGGGCTGAATCTTACAATGAAACACGCTGCTGGAAGTATTTCTAAAAAAGAAGCAGGAAGTGAATCAGTGGTGAAGACGATATGCCAGAAACAGGCAAGATGACAGATATCTCTTGGAAGAGACTGACGCCAACACATCTGAAACTCATCTCCCAAAAAAGCCCCACCAAGAGCACCTCTCTTCCCCTCCCTCTGAATGTCTGCTTTCCAAAAATGAAATCTACATCAAAAGGATCAGTGGGCAAAGGCAGAGCGAGTAGTAAACAATTAATTAGCCACATAGCTATGTCAGCTGGAATACCTCGATAACATGCGTCAATCACTGCCATTCTGAGAGCCAGGAAAATTGCAAAACTTTTCGGCAGATCCGAGCCATTGAACTCAGCTGAAATGTCTGCCAAACTTATTTTTCCAAGAATTGTAATTTCTTTATTATCCTGTCAATGGGTTTAACCTAGTTCAAAAAAGGGGGTAAACTTTTGTAATTTTCCTGAATTGTGGTAGTATTAACTCAATAACAGTGCAGTCCTAAACAGACTGCCGCTTTCTAAACCCACTGACTTCAATGGACTTGGAAGAGCGGACCTCTGCTTAGGACAGCACTGTAAGGCTTGTCCAATTACTTGGCCTCTTGCCATCTCCCCTTCCTCCCTCCAGCTTGAGCGGTTTAGCTTCATTTTCTGTCTCACCTACTTGGCTTTCCCTCTATTTCCTGATCAGCTAATTGACATCTGTGGTCAAGTTCTGTAAACCTAAGAACATGCTCCTGCAGGTACTAATCACAACCTTCATTCTCACCAAAGTTGTTATCTTGGTGCCAGCTCATCATATACCAATATTAGCCACAGTCCTTGAAATCCAAAATAAGTGGAAAGCGGATCCCCCACCCAGAACGTGACCTCTGAACACTTACAGGGGGGTTGACGGTGGGTTGCTCGTACACGGATTCCAAGCATCGCTTCCAGCCATTCTTCTTTTCCCACAAAATCTTTCTATTTGAATAACAACATCAAGTCTGAATCCTTGCCTAACAAAGCCTTTTGAAAACTGTCATTTTCCAGAAGCTAGATTCCTCGGTGCTTTGGAAGAAGTGAGGCTTACCAAAGGACAAGTTCGTAACTGGGAGGAGCAGATGCACAGCGCAAGTATCTGCTTATCTTAGGAGCAGGAAAGCTGGAAAAGTACAGAGCAAACTGTAAAATTCCACTCTCAGCTGTTTCAGTGCGCAGGGTGTGCTTTTCCATGGTGCAGAGGCTGCAGTGGAAATTCCTTCTATAAAGTTTAACATCACAAGCTATTTCCCAGTAAGGAGCCAGTGTGGTGTACTTGTTAAGAGTGGTGGACTAGTATCTGGGAGACCCAGGTTTGAAGAATCCCCACTCATGCCATGGAAGTTCACTGGGTGACCTCAGGCCAGTCACACTCTCTCAGCCAAACCTACCTCACAGGGCTGTTGAGAGGATAAAATGGAGGAGAGGAGAATGATGTAAACCCCCTTGGGTCCCCATTGGGGAGAAAGGCAGGGCACAAATGAATTAAATAAATAAATATAAGAATTTGAGATGTCTTGGTGGTGGACATGCTGATTTATGGTTTATTAGAATTTAACTAATGACAATGATTATTCTCTTGATGGAGAAGCATTTTCTTCCAACCCCAAGTTACAAGCACCTGACTCTCATGCAAACAAACCCACAGCTAAGATCTTGTTTACAGGCCCGACTCCATGTTTATGATTTTAAATATAATGTTTTAATCTTGTGTTTTACCTATTTATTGATTGTTTTGGTTTGTAGTTGCAAGCCCGGCATTGCCAGGAAAGGATGGGGTATAAATAAAGTAAAATAAAAGTATCCTGTCTGATTGACCCTCTTCTTTTTCTGACAACTGAGAACAGTTCTCTTCCTGCAAGTTAGTGCCCTGACTCTGTTTAACCTACAGCTGAGTGATGCTGTTGTTGAGGTATGGTTGTTGATTGGTACTATTATTATTACTATTATTATTTTCATTGTCATGATCATCAACTATATATAGAATCACAGAGTTGGAAGGGGCTATACAGGCCATCTAGTATAACCCCCTGCTTAATGCAGGATAATGCTAGAGCATCCCTGACAAGCATAGCCTATTTTTCCACTGAGACACAAGGTAAATTACAAACTATGATAAAAACAATTCAATCAAACAGCAAATATCTACAGTGAACAAAACAATGCAGTATGGCTAGGACTGAAGAACAGAGCAACAATGCAGGGGGGAAACCCTGTCTAAGGCAACAATTCAGTCAATGTATGCAAAAAACAGTCTAAGGCAAAACCAAGACAGTCTAAACTTTGACAGACCATGCTGAAGTGAGGATTGTGTGTGTAAAGTGCCATCAAGTCACAGCCAACTTATGGCAACCCAATAGGGTTTTCATGGCAAGAGACTAACAGAGGTGGTTTGCCTTTGCCTTTCTTTGAATAGGGACCCTGGTATTCCTTGGTGGTCTCCCATCCAAGTACTAAGCAGGGCTGACCCTGCTTAGCTCCTGAGATCTCACGAGATCAGATTAGCCTCCTTCTAACTCCCCCCATCCATGAGTGCCAGCAGCCCCAGCCAACTGGCACTTTACTGCTCAACGGTGCAATGTTGCTAACAAATGCACTCCGTCTGTGAGGCAGATGTGAGGAGGTTTCCAACCAACTAGATATACAGAGTTGCCTCTCTGAAGAGCAGAAGCTTTTGCTGCTGTCCCCAGATAGAGCTACGATCACAATCCTTCTCCACCCCACACCATTTTGTTTGCTGAAACACCAGTATCTTCACGTGTAGGTTTCTTATACCTTCGTATGTGCCATGTGGTATCCTGCCAGGCATTCCTCATCTGCCAGGCATCTTATCAGCCAACCCGTTCTGAAGAAGAAAGCACATGACTGCTATATGTCACCACCTCTTCTCCTTAACTGGCATGTGGCTGGCTGAGGTTTGAAATATAACTGCAATTGCTTAGTTTATACAAGGAAAAAAGGATATGCAGAAGAGAGGGCTGAAGCCATGTGGGCTGAGAGACACAGATAAGAGAATGGAGAACTGAGAGCCTTTCGTGCTCCATTTAGATGGCTGCTCTATGTTTTCTAAGACCATCTACATTCAGAAGTCTGTCCAGAGCAGTTCTGAATCATAGAATCATAGCCTCCTTTATTCCCTGTTTCAGCCAGGATTCAGCCAGGATCAAAGGCACGTTCGGCGAAACACATGCATTCGATCCTGGCTGAATCCTGGCTGAAACAGGGAATAAAGGAGGCTAAAGCGACCATGCGTTTTCACCCATAGAGTTGGAAGGGACCATCCAGGTCATCTAGTCCCCCTGCACAATGTGGAAAATTCACAACTACTTCCCCCCCCAAACCCCCAGTGACCCCTACTACATGCCCAGAAGATGGCCAAGAGGCCTTCCCTCTCATCATCTGCCTAAGGTTATAGAATCAGTATTGCTGACAGATGGCCATCTAACCTCTTCTTTAAAACCTCCATCGAAGGAGAGCTTACCACCTCCCAAGGAAGCCAGTTCCACTGAAGAACTGCTCTGTTAGAAAATTCTTCCTAATGTCTAAACAGAAACTCTTTTGATTTAATTTCAACCAGTTGTTTCTGGTACGACCTTCTGGGGCAACAGAAAACAACTCGGCACCATCCTCTACATGACAGCCCTTCAAGTACTTGGAGATGGTTATCATATCCCCTCTCAGTCTTCTCCTCTTCAGGCTAAACATACCCAGCTCCTTCAACCTTTCCTCATAGGACTTGGTCTCCAGAATCAAGGAACTTATTTGGGTTTCAACGTGTACATCTTGCCTTTACAATTCTAACATTCTGCTAAATGCTTTGGTGACGCTTCATCTCCTACCAGTTGAAGAAACCTCTACAGGTAAGCCTCTACAGGTAAGTTTATATCAATTTAAGAGGACATTATTGGTTTAAAAATATTTGACTTGTAGCCTTGTGATTACCTCATGCCATCCTTTGGCTGCATTTTCTCATATAACTGAAGAGTATACAGAGTAATGGTGCACATCATGTTTCAGTATCATTGCCAAACTTACTTAGGCTCCTTTTAAAAGCACTGGTACCTTTAAGTGGTGACCTCACGCCCCAATGTTTGCTTTTATTTAGAGCTTCTGTGGTTTTACTGAGGCATTAAAGCCATTTGAGAAGTTCTGCAGAAGCTTGGGTCTTTGAAATGACTTTCATAAGAAACTGAAATTAGTACTTTTAAAATTACATTTAGGGTTGCATCAGGCCCCAGGATCTAAAGAGTAGATCATAACTGCTGGACTGCCTCCTCCCATCATTGCACTGAAAGGCCTGTGATATTTGAAGGGTTTTCTTAATGCTTGGTGTGCATTTTTATTAATTACAAAGCTCCAGTGGCTTTATTGGAAAATAAGGTTCATTTCTAGTCATTAGGGCTACTTAAAAACATGACCCCAAAAAACCTTGTGAAGTCTTCAAGTCTTCTTGGATAATATATCTGCTCTAGACCCTTTCCAGTCTGGCTTAAGGCCAGGCTATGGGATCGTGATAGCTCTGCTACCTTTAGTTTACGGCCCCTGTCTGAGTGTAGACAAAGACCATGCCAATTTGTTGCTGTTGTTGGAATTTTGTGCAGCGTTTGATACAGTAGATCATACCATCTTGTTGAGGCGCGTGAAGGCAGAAGTAGGTATCAGGGGATGCATGCTAAACTGGTTCAACTCACTGCTCACAGATCAGAGTCAAAGAGTTGTTTTGGAGACCTGTTGTCATCAGTGTGGGGCCTATCCTGTGAAGTTCCACAGGGGGAACAGTCCTATCCCTCATGCTTTTCAATCTCTACGTAAAGCCATTAGTACAACTCATTCATAGCTTTGAGGTTGGATGTCATCAATATGCACATGATACCCAGCTCCTTATACCTTTATCCAAATCCCTGGTGATATGATAGAGGTTCACAAGAACTGCCGAGCTGCTATGGTAAATTGGCTAAGAGTGAACAAATTGAAACAAAACTCTGAAAAGACAGATGTAGCGCTGGCTGGGAAGGCAGAGATCTCGAAGGACGCTGTGCTCCCCACTTTTGATGGAATTCAGCTGAGCCCTTGCTGACTCAGTTAAGAGCCTTGAGGTTATACAGGACCCAGCTTTATTACTGGAGAAGCAAGCTAAGGCAGCTGCAAAAAAGGCTTTCTTCCAATTCATCCTAGCCTGAAAGATTGCCACTTATCTTTATATGGCTGATCTGGCTACGCGAATCCACACCACAGTAACTAGACTACTGCAATGCACTGTACATTGGTCTCCTTGCAAAATCGGTTCAGTAACTCCAGCTGGTGCAGAATGCCACAGCTCGGCTATTATCAGGAGCTAGATGGAGCATGCATATTACTGCAGGCATTCACTGGCTGTCCATCAGTTACCAGGCTCAATTTAGGTATTAGCTATCAGATACAAAGTCCTTCATGGCCTTGGACCCTCATATATGCGAGACCACCTGTCCCCCATGCTTCACCACAACAGCTTCTCTCATCAGAGCAGGGTCTTCTGTAGATGCCCATTCATGTGCCTTCTACACTGTGGTCCCCACCTTGTGGTACAGCCTGCCCGAGGAGGTCAGGAACGCTCCCGCTCTCCTGGCTTTTTGCAAACTATGCAAAACTGAATTATTCAAGAAGGCTTTTTTATGCAGGCAACAGAGTTGCACTGTACTAAATGAGTCACATAGTTACTTAGAAAAATTATGAAATACTGTGGTCTATACTACTGAGTACAGCTTGTTGAAATTATTATCCTACAATGGAATTTTGCACCATTTAATGTGTCATATTAATACTTATGTTCTGCTTCAGTTCTGTTTTTAGACTTCTGATTGGTTCTAAAACTCTGATCCTATTGCATTGCTTATTGAATGTCCCATGCATCGATTGTATTGACTCACTCTGTGTAATCTGCCTTGAGTTCAAGTGAGAAAGGCAGACTATAAATAATGTAAACAAATATGTACCTGACATATGACTTTTTTAGTGCTTTGAGCACGAAAATATGGCAGTGATAACCTTTACTCTGTGTACTCAAGTGTCAGAAACTTAGTTAAAATCAAAAGCCATTCTAGAAGCTTAACAAAGCTGAAGTTTGTTTGTTTCTTTGTAAAGAACAGTACATGAGTTATAGTGAAATTGTATTTCCCCAGCTCAGTACATGCTTCTGTTTGCAGGTCCCAATGTCAGTGCCAGGTTGGAAATAACTACAGATGATGCGTAGAGTCCTCTCAAAAGCAGTTTCTGAAACATTGTTATTTCATGGTAACATTGAAACCATTCCCTGTCCTTTGTGAGATGCTTGAATAGTGCAATCTAAGCCAAGACTGGGCCTAGGCAAATGGCTGATCTTGCTCAATTATTGTGTTAGACATGGAACACATTAAGGACTATTGGAGACTGCGATAAAGGGAAGTCAGGTGAAGACAGGAGATGCAGACCCTTCGGACACAAAGCTATGTCGCATTGGAACCACGCAAAGTTTTAAATTGTGGAGCGCATGTTTAACTTCTTAAAAACTCCTTGAACATTTATGACATATAGGAACAGAATCCTGAGAAACGGATGCAAAAGGTGAGGCAAGAACATTGAATGAACAAGCTGTAACATGATTAGCTGCCACAGTCATGACAGACTGCCTGGTTCCTTTAAAAAGGTATAATCTGTCACCTCTGCCTAGATGTGGCTTCTGGCTGACATTTTGAAGGTACTTCAGAAATGACTTTTGAATGGAAGAGTGTATAGTGTATGGCTCTGTTACTTGGCTGTTAACTTGAACAAGCCTCGGGTGTCTCATTTCTACTGAGGTAAAATAAGTAAAGGGACTAAGGAGAAAAATTAAAACTCCAATCAAACATTTTGGAAAGCAGTCTCTCTCTCTCTCTCTCCCCCCCCCCCTCTCTCTCTCTCTCTCGGTATGCAGGGATCGGGATACCTGCTAGAACAGTACATGAGTTATAGTGACATTGTATTTCCCCAGATCAGTACATGCTTCTGTTTGCAGGTCCCAATGTCAGTGCCAGGTTGGAAATAACTACAGATGATGCATTGAGTCCTCTCAAAAGCAGTTTCTGAAACATTCTTATTTCATGGTGACACTGAAACCATTCCCTGTTCTTTATGAGATGCTTGAATAGTGCAATCCTTTGCCGTACTCTGAGGCTTCATATAGTGGTTGAAAGGATATTTACTTCACTGGCCTCCTTGTCCTGCTGTCACACTTTCCCAGAAACTGAACTGGTCTGGCTCATCTTTGTTTCTTTACACGTGGTTACCGGGGACCCCTAGCACCTACTGCTCAACCTGGGCTAGTTCCCCACAATTCCTGATGGAGCCACTTGAAATAAAATGGCCTGGCTGAAAAAAGTATGTGTAGCTAGCTTGTAATCCCAAGGCAGCTGACCCATATTTATGGCCTGCAAGGACTACAGTGTGAGGTGATTATCTCAGCTGGTGTGAGGGAAAGCAGATACTCGGCCTGCCAACAAGCCCCTTCTCTGGACCACCCTGGAGAACTGGTGAAGGGGGGGGGGTGACTCAGTGCAGGTGTTCCTCTCTTCTTGCTTGCTTCCGTGAGATAAGGACCAACGGGATGAGGGATTTGTACAAAGGTTTCCAGTGGAAGACCCAATGTATTTTTCTTCTACCTTGGAGCAGGTGTTTAAAGAACTTTTAGAGTAAGGCCGGGAATGCCACAAGGTGTTCATTCCCTTCAGAAAGGCAGAGCAGCAAAGCGCCAGAAAGCTAGATGTGAACAATGTCTACCGACAAGAGAACAGCGATAACTATGGTAACATTGCCTCCAGTATCGGAAAGGTTACTCCTGAAGATATAAACCAATTACATGATATTAAAGTTCTCTCACTTACTGATAAACAAAGGATTGCGATCAACCTTGCCCTTTTCATATGTTCAGTGCTTCTCTCCCACTTGTCTTCCATAGCTTTAATGTGGGGGAAACTCGCTTTGTAGAGTTGGCTTTCAGTTCATTCCCTACAAAACACTGACCTTGATGTGAACTAATTAGGACTGAGATAGTTAAATAATACAGGTTGGCGGTGGGAAACTTTGTCGAAATAAAAGGTGCCTTTGAACATAACAGCCATTTACACTTTCATGATCTCATCCCTAGAGCTCAGAAAGAAAGAACACAAACTAATAAAGAGAAACTCCATCTAGGGGAATGCTACATACGCAGCAGATTGTCAGCCCACAAACTCTTTATCCAGAACGCTAAATGAAACGGAACTGATGATTCTTTTACATTACAATATAGATCGTGATTTTAAAAAAATCTTTTGGTAATAAGCAGACCTCTGATGATCTAAAGACATACTGGTTCACATTATTAACAGAAAAAGGTAAACGTTACATCAAATGCAACCTTCATACTTTAACAGTGGAGGTCACCTTGTGAGGAGGAGGGGAATGCTACCAAAGTAGGATGAACCTCCCTCCAGGGTTCAGCCTTGATTCACAAGGTAAAAAATAAGGTCTATCTCATAAACTTTAAAGGATATTTAAAATCTAACTACTCCAGTCCTAAAGACGAATAAAAACTTGGGCTCAGGCCTCCGACCCGAGGTAAAGTGGGAGGCTAGAAGCACCACCACATCTGCTCACTTAGGACTCATTATTAAATATTAGGCATCAGAAAAAAACGTTTCCAGGCTTTTGGTGACTAGCTAAGGATGTGGGTGTTTGTGCTGCTGATTGCTGCTTCATTGGTTGAATAGTATTTTACTGGTGTCTAATGATTTCATAAATAAATAAAAGACATTACACAGAAGTAAATTCTATAGAAATCAACGTGTTTCCAAACGGAGGTTTCTGAATGGCAGTTATTTTTAAGAATATTGCTCTGGAAGAGGTTTAAAACGAGCACCACAAAAGGAAAAGCTTCTACAATATAAAATCCTCAGTGGTGAGAACACTTTTTGAGTGGCAATAGCGCAATGGCCCACTTACAGGTAAAAGGCTGGGAAGCAATACCTCTGAAGGAAAACAGCGCTGCTCCCTTGTAAATAAAAGACCTGGCACGATAATTACCACTCTGTAGTAGGTATACAGCCCTGACCTGGATGGCCCAGGCTAGCCTGATCTCGTCAGACCTCAGAAGCTAAGCAGGGTCAGCCCTGGTTAGTATTGGGATGGGAGACCACCAAGGAATACCAGGGTTGCTATGCAGAGGAAGGCCCTGGCAAACCACCTCTGTTAGTCTCTTTCCTTAACAACCCCCCAAAAGGGGTTGCCATAAGTCGACTGCGACTTGACGGCACTTTACACACACACACACAGAGTAGGTATACAGTAGCAGAACACAAAGTCTCCAAAGAATAAAATAAAAACCATTGCAAAGGTTCATAAAAGAGTGAGGGCATAGGAGGAGAGAGAGTTTGTCATTCAGTGAAGTCCTCACTCAAGAGAATATTCAATCTACCAGACTGCAAAGACACCTAGCTGTACCTTACAATGTATAGGGTTGGCAACATCCAGGTAGTAGCAGGAGATCTCCTGCTATTACAACTGATCTCCAGCCGATACAGATCAATTTGCCTGGAGAAAATGGCAGCTTTGGCGATTGAACTCTATAGTATTGAAGTCCCTCCCTTCCCCAAACCCCACTTTTTTTCAGGCTCCACCCCAAAAGAGGGACCTGGCAACCCTACAATGTAATCAGATGAGCACCGGCCAAGAGCAGTTGGGGGGAGACAGGGCATTTCCTCAGGCCTTTTGCACTGCAAGTACTAAGAAAATATCCACACCATGAAACTATTACTGTGAAATGTACTTATTGCTCACATGAAACGGTAAGCAAATGAGACATAATATACAAAAACTGAGTGTGCATAAGGCACTAACGTTAAACTAACAATTTGTTTGAAAATAGCTTTAAGGAAGATCTGCAAAACCAACTTGGGAAAAAGTTAAGCCCAGAAATCTATAGCGAAAGCACTTCCTCCCCATCTTGCAGCTGGGCCACGCAGTCTAGAAATGCATTTAAGATACTTTGATATATTCTCCTTCTCCCGTGAAATCCTCTGGCACTTCCTGTTTTGCTCCAAACATGAATCGGCCCACTAAGAGCATGGAAGATCAGAAATTCCAGTGCAACTGATTAAAGCTCATTAGTTTGCAGAAGCAACTGTCATTCTCTCCCTTGGTTTCCAAAAAGAAAAAAAAGAAAAAAACCACAGAAGAATTTGCGTAGATGAAAGGTCATCAGAATTAAGCTAAAACGCATCTCTGCACATTTGGCAACCAGTCTAGTCCGTGTTATTATCTCACAAAATTATCTTTATGTCATGTTTTGACCCTGAGATTCCCACATATAGGCTGTGTAGAGTGACCTCATCTCAGAATACAGCTAAATCTTATGGCCACAGATATAAGCATGTTGCACTTAAGAGTTTCCAGTAGTGATGAAATTACACAGCCTAATATGTCAAAGCACTGAGATTAGTGTAAGCCAGGAACCAGCTCCGGAATGCTGCAGAGGACAGTAACAATTAACAAAATGATGGTCTCAGTGCCTGGCTTTTACAGTTGCCCTACTTTGGACTTGAAGGAAGAAGGTAGTGGAATCTGGATGTGGGAGATGCAGATGTGTATCTCTCTTGCAGATGTTAGGAGGCAAGAAAACATTATATCCTACCCAAGCCCCCCGGGGACAGGGTGGGAAGAAATGGAAAAACAATTCAGCAGTGTGAAATTGCTGTGATCTGTGTCTCCTCCTCTGCCTGTCTGGAGGAGGAGGGATGGCAGGGCAGGCTGGTCAGCAGCGAGAAGTGGTGCTGTGGGGAGTTGCCCATGGACTCATGTGTCCAGCAAGGGGGACTGGCTTTTCCATCACTCCACAGTTCTTAAAAAGATGGAAGTGCTTGCTTTTGGTACATATAAAATCTCTTGAAACTGGTGAGGCTGTAATCCTAAATATACAAACTTGGAAGGAAGTTCAGTTGAAATCAGTAGAGGACTTTAAGTAAATGTGGTCAATACCAGGTTGTGTGGGCTTAGAATAAAAAAACTTTCCTATTTTAAATAGAGTTGTATCTGTGTCAAAAGGTCAACTACAACATGGTGCCAGATGATGAACCAGCTTTACCCAACTCCAGCACCATATAGTTGGTCATACAGCAAGATGCCATCACCACTGCAGACACTGGTGCTTCTCATGCAGAGGTTTTACACATGCACATGTAGAGGTTTTACACGCTGCTTGCAGCTTATGCTGATGGTAGAGTTGCAAAAAAACAGACAGCTCATGGCACATTGCTTTGTCCATCTTTTCTCTAAGGGAATTATCATAACAACGTTTGGGTTTCTGGAAACCTGCGCTCCATATTGGGCATTGCTTGAGTATTCAAATGCAGCCAGGAAAGTATAAGTGGGGTGTGCTCACCACAAATATAGCAGTTTATACTTCTTGTAGTACTTACTATTTAAACACATAGCATACATTTAACCTCGGTACTACACTGACTCCTATTGGTTTATTGTTTGTACAACAACAAAAGCACAATACTTGTGTATATAATGTCCTAAAATGTTATAGCATTTGCACTGAACTCGCTTAATAAAATATAACTGCATGGTGCCTTTTATCACTTAAAAAACAAGCTGTAAGTTTGGATTTGTCTCCCTTTTAAGTACATGAAATATAAAAAAGGGCACCCCTTCCATTTGGGGCACTGAAATGCCTTGCTGAGACAATGAAGGCAAAATCAGACAATTACCATCCTTTGCAAGCATTTTAAAAGATTTGGGCCCTGCAGCAAAATGCTGTTTACTGAAGAATGAATGTGCCACTTACACACAACACAGCAAAATATGTCTGAACTCAAGCATCCTGGATACTGGCCAGCAGTGGACTCTGAGAAAGGTTTACAGGTATTAGATAACATCAAACTTCTGTCTGCAGTTCATTACTTCAGGGCCTTTGCTGTCTTTTAAAACAAGCAAATGCAAGTACTAACAGAGGCATATTATTATATCTGCCTTTACATTCACCTATTGCAGTATTTAATCTCTCATCGTTGGGAGCGGTATTGTCTGTGTGTGTTAGACCACCCTGTCAAGCACTGCCAGATCCTAACTTGAGGTACAGGGGCAAGGTTTTACTGGGGCTACGAGACTGTGCCCGCTGAGAACCTGGACCATTAATTTTGCCATAAAGTCTTTGCTCACTATTTTTAAAAACAAAACAAAGCCCCGGGAATAAATCCAGAACCTACCGGCACTGTAATCGTTCACCTTATGTTTGCATTTAGAGCAAGACAAACTTGATCTACTCCCCCCCACACACACATGCATCATGTCATAAGGAAGTATTTCTTCTATCTTCTTTTTATAAGTTCTCTGCCTCTTCCAAACCTATGACATTTTTGCTGGTGACGTATCTAACAAGGCCTTCATTGTCTCAGACAGGTGTGAAACTGGAACTGATTCACGGCCAACAAACCCTGGTACTAGAGCCAGCTCTTGAGCTGAAAACAGGCACCAACCATCCAGTAATACCAACATAGACAGCCAGAGACTCAACAATTTAAGGCTTAACACATACATGCATCTATGCACCATAAATCAGATGATGATGTGCCAGCCAACCATCAGGTTTTTGGGCTGATGCCTGCAGACTGTCTGTGCACATCAGACCCTGCCTGTTTGGGTGAGTGGAAACATTTCTTTCCCTCTGAAGATGAGAGGCGGGTGGAGTAACTAGTTCAAACACATCTCTGTTGGCCCTGTCTTGTCTTGGCGGTCCTCTGACACATGCCTTTTATGAGCTTCTTTTATTCAAAAGCATGACAGGGAATATTTAGTGTGCAAACACGGGGGATCATGTGTACTTGCATTCTATATGTGTGCTGCTTTCACAAATAAAGTGATCCCATTTCTGTACAAATTGTCCTAACATGACCTGCCAAAACATCAGACTCCCGTCATCTGTTCTCTTCACTTTCCCTAGAAAATGAGCTTCTCAACCTGCCTCTTTATGCTATGAGCCTCACTCCTTTTTCAAAGTTAAAAAAACAAAAACAAAACAGCTTCACAGAATGATGCAGGAGGGGAAGGGGGCTTGGGAAGGGTGATTTGGGGTGCAATAGTAGTAAATGGGAAAAGGGGTAAACTCACACATATATCACTCCTTTGCTCTGAACCACACACACCCCTTTTCCAAAGTTGCGTTTCCTCACTCTGTACTCTGTTCCAAACAATCTTTCCAAAAACCCATATGAAATATTGATCTACAAACCTTCAGAAACAATCTTTCTGAGATTCATTCTGGTTCTGTTCCTATTATTCATCTCAGTTCTCAAAAGTGAACAGGTTCTTGGTGCTGCTTCCCTTGTTGAAAGATGACTCATGTCCTCACCAGTAATAGCGCAACTTGCTCCCAGCTGTGACCCTGCCTGTTGGGGCCTGTTTTCCTGTCATGCCCACCTGTTGGGTTTTATGGTTTTGGCGGGACAGCCCAAACCACAGCTGCAACTGGCATTTGATGAGATGAGATTCATGAATGGAAGCAACAGGGCAGCCACACACAAACAGGCAGGCATGTACTGAAAATTACAAGGAAGACATAAGTGGCTTTAAAGAAGCATTTGAAGATGAATTGGACATGAAGATTTAAAAGGTTTGGGGTTTTTTTTAAATGATATGGCCAGCATGCCAATAACTGACTCCTTGAGACACCCAAGAAAATGGTATAGACTATTTGAATGTCCATTTCTCTCATTCGACATATTTGGACCAACATGTAGAATTATGTTAGCCTTTTCAAATATTATTTTTTTTCAAACCCCATTTTTTCTGTTTACAAATTAATATTCCTCACAGTAGACCTTCACAGTGATTAGTATACCATGCCACACAGTCAATTTTGTCTCTCAGCAACACTCTTCAACAATAAATATATAGCATATGGAGAACGCCTCATGAACTAGGACCTCTACAAAGACACCCACTACTCAGTGGCCATTTCTGTATCTCGGTAGCACACTTTTCTACTGTCACAATAAATGAGAGCCATCCCCCAAAGCCAGTGGATATGTCAATGGAGTGCCTGGTTCACACAAAATGTTGTCTGCATAAACCACCAGTGTAAAGAAAAGATATGATAATCAGACATGCAGAGGAAAACAGCAGTAAAGGAAGCATTATCTATAACCTTTAGTCCTTTCCCCACATGACTCTGATAAGTGAGAACAAGTAGAAACTTGGGACCAGAGCTGCCCAAGGGTATTTGACACCCTAGGGGAAATGTGGCACCTCCCATTCAATATAAAGAGAAATAAGAAATGACACAATATATTTTGAGACAGAAAAAACCCACTTCTGTCTAATTTGGCACTCCTTAAATCTTGGAGCCCTAGGTGACCACCTAATTCACGTATATGGTCAGACTGGCACTTCTTGGGACTTTCCAGTGTAACTGTGGCTGATTTGACCAAGAACTATTTCTGTGTAGAGAAATGCTGGAGGAATTGCAGCAGGCATGTTGGAAGAAACTCACAGGACTCAATATCGTTCTCCATAGATATACAGTCTGAACACGAACAGACTGCGTGCACCTCTCATATCTCCTCATTCAGCTCTCCACCTTCATTTGGTCAAGGAAATTAAGCTCATACAGAATGAATGGGAAGATTAAAGGAATAAATAGGATTCCCGTTCCCTGGAAAAGCCTAGTGTTCTGAGTGTCTGTGTTCATCCACTGAAAGGAAGAGGGAAAGGCAGAGACCCTTCTATGTGCTATGACAGGGCCTGGGGTGGACTGGACAGAGCCCATGGTTTTTACATCTTAGTGACACCCCAGCTTTGCACCATGCAACTTCAATTCATGTTTCTACATATTTGTATGAGATGCTTTGCTTTCCAAGCATTTCTACAGTGAGGGAAAAAAGTATTTGTTCCCCTGCTGAATTTGCCCGTTTGCCCTCTGACGAAGAAATGACCAGTTCATAATTTTAATGGTAGGTCTATTGTAGCTGTGAGAGACAGAATAACAACAGGAAAAACCCCAGAAACCCAGAAGACAAAAGTCAGACATTGATGTGCATTATAATGAGTGAAATAAGTATTTGATCCCTTTGCAAAAGATGACTTAGTACTTGGTGGCAAAACCCTTGTTGGCAATTACAGAGGTCAGACGTTTCTTGTAGGTGGCCACCAGGTTTGCACACATCTCAGGAGGTATTTTGTCCCACTCCTCTTTGCAGATCCTCTCCAAGTCAGTAAGATTTCGAGACTGATGTGTAGCTACTTGAACCTTCAGCTCCCTCCACAGATTTTCGATGGGATTAAGGTCTGGAGACTGGCTAGGCCACTCCAGGACCTTAATGTGCTTCTTCTTGAGCCACTCCTTTGTTGCCTTGGCCGTGTGTTTTGGGTCATTGTCATGCTGGAATACCCATCCTCGACCCATTTTCAATGCCCTGGCTGAGGGAAGGAGGTGCTCACCCAAGATTTGACGATACACGGTCCCGTCCATCGTCCCTTCGATGCGGTGAAGGTGTCCTGTCCCCTTAGCAGAAAAACAACCCCAAAGCATAATGTCCCCCCCTCCATGTTTGACGGTGGGGATGGGGTTCTTGGGGTTGTAGGCAGCATTCCTTCTCCTCCAAACACGGCGAGTTGAGTTGATGCCAAAGAGCTCGATTTTGGTCTCATCTGACCACAACACTTTCACCCAGTTCTCCTCTGGGTCATTCAGATGTGCATTGGCAAACTGCAGACAGGCCGGTACATGTGCTGTCTTGAGCAAGGGGACCTTGCGGGTTCTGCAAGATCTCAGTCCTTCACGGTGTAGTGTGTTACCAACTGTTTTCATGGTGACTATGGTCCAGGCTGCCCTGAGATCATTGACAAGTTCCCCCCGTGTAGTTCTGGGCTGCTTCATCACCGTTCTCATGATCATTGCAACTCCACGAGATGAGATCTTGCATGGAGCCCCAGACCGAGGGAGGTTGACAGTTAGGGTTAGGGTTGTCACCTTCTCACCAAGTTGCTTGGCAATAGTCTTGTAGCCCAGTCCAGCCTTACGCAGGTCTACAATCTTGTCCCTGATATCCTTGGACAGCTCTTTGGTCTTGGTCATGGTGGCTAGTTTGGAATCTGATGGATTGATTGCTTCTGTCGACAGCACAACCCTAACCCTAACCTGGCTGGTTGATAGGGGACTTCTGTAATTGCCAACAAGGGTTTTGCCACCAAGTACTAAGTCATCTTTTGCAAAGGGATCAAATACTTATTTCACTCATTATAATACACATCAGTCTCTGACTTTTGTCGTCTGGGTTTCTGGGGGTTTTCCTGTTATTCTGTCTCTCACAGCTACAATAAACCTACCATTAAAATTATGGACTGGTCATTTCTTCGTCAGAGGGCAAACGGGCAAATTTAGCAGGGGATCAAATACTGTTTTCCTTCACTGTAGATGTGGATTATTCTTAGGCAGAGCCATTGCTGAAATATATCTTGTTAAAGAGAAATTTTATATCACATTCAGATCCAAATCAAAGGGATAAAACTGACACAAATCTTAAGTTTGTTCTTTGGCCTAATTTTAAACCATATTGATTAACAAAACAAAGTTGTGCCAATATATTGGATAAATTACTGGCCAAATATTGTTACTTCATCAATTTTGTTTGACATGAAAATATAATAAGAAGGAAAATACCTGTTAATTGTGAATCCCAATCTGAACAAACCAATAGCTAAGCAGCATTTTATACATGTATTAAACCCCAAATGGCAAAATCCCCATAAAACATTGAGACTACAACCTCTGCATCTGTGAGCAAGTTTTTCATGCATGTCAGCCACAGCAAAATCAGAAATTTGGAACATTGAAAGATGTATGCTTAGAGCCAAACTAGACATGTCGGCAACATGACCCAATACTTGTCTTCCCAAAGTCCTATAAAATGTAGGGGAGGTGGGGAAAATTAAAGCAGATCATAGGCAAATGGGACAGTGTTCTGTGTTTTTCCTACCCAGACTCCCCCCTCAAACTCCCCAGCTGTTTTTCTCAACATGGGGATTACTTTTGGTCTTGGATGCCCAGTGGGAGATCAGAAGCAGTGGGAGAAGGATGGGTAGGAAAACATTCAGCATCCGTTGCTAATGATCTTTATGTAGCCCCTGCCATGCTTTATATAGTGGAAGATCCAGTTCTGACATGCATGTCTACCACCACCATTCAAGTTTGGCCCCAAGAACAATTTTTTTTGTTGCAAGTAGGTATCAACCTATCAGTAGATGGTGAGCTAGCAAATGACGGGCTGTATTGTTTTAGTGAACACAAACTTGAAGACCAGTTGAACAAAATCGGGTCCAACAAGTCCATAGATGTTGGCTTTTGACCATTTATTTGCATGTAATATAATTTAACTTGACAGTTTGGTTCTTGGCACATAGTAAAGTGCTGATTTGGAGAACCCATCACAGAGGGCTTTTCCCCCCATTTTCTCCATGTGGCACAACACATCAGTAGACTAAACACGTACCTGTTGTTCTTCAGCTCTGCATTCCTCTGTCCTAGTTATTTTTGTGATGTGGTTTGGTTTCCCTTTATTTCATACTTCAGATAGTAGTCTATTCTCTAGCCACACTCACAAACCCCTTTCCATGGTCATACCATAAGAAATGGTTGGCCTGAAAGGCTAGGCTGCTATTAAAGCTTGACAAGCGGGGGATCCACAAGGACTTGTGTAGGACATTTCATTTTCCCTCCCCCACTATTTCCTCTTTCCCTTCCCTGACAGCTGCCACACACTCTCCTCCTTTTCCTGCTTCCTTCTTTCCTTCCCACTCACCAGTCAAACTACCTTTATCTGCCCCCCCTCCCCATCTTCAGCTTTCCCTCCTTTCCTCTCCTGGCAGCCTCTTCCTGGGAAAACTCTGCACAGTGCTGCTGGCTGCTGGGCTAGGTCCAGCTGAGTGGTGGGGATCCTGCAAGGACTTGTGGGGGGGGGACCTCAATTTCCTCTGTACTCCCCCAGTTCCTTCTCCCCTACTGCAACTTCCATATTTTCCCGTCCCTGCTTCCTTCTCTCCTACCCGCTCACCAACCAACCAAAATTTTATCTGCCCCAAATCTTCAGCTATATTTAATATTTATTTCCTTAATTTATATGCCATATTGCTTCACAATGGGTACCCAAAGCAGCTTTCATTCTTCTCCCCTCCTCTATTTCATCTTCACAACAACCCTGTGAGGTAGTTTAGTCTGAAAGTGTGTTACTGTCCCAACATCACCCAGTAAGCTTCCATGGCAAAATTGAGATTTGAACCTGAGTCTCCAAGATCCTGCTCTAAAACTCTAACCACTATACCACTCTAGCTTTCATGGGGTGGCTGCTGTTAAACAGTAGCAAGAAGCTGAGACTGGGTGAGTCATGCAAGTCCTATGGTATAAAGTCTTCTGTTTTGTTGCCAGGCCTGGCCCCAATAAGTCCACCCTCAAAGGCCAAAAATAGCACTGGAAATGCCCCTGCCCTCCCATTTCCTTTTATTGAGAGAAACTAAGGCTTGAAGGTTGGACATACTGTTATGGTTGCCTAGCAAACCCCACAATGGCCACTGAGAGGTTACTTGTTTCTTAAAATTACAGGGACCGCTTCTATTAATTGGGGGGAGGCGGATGGTAACCTCTAATCTATTTTTATTTTCAATTTCAGATTTTTCTGAAAACCTGTTTTTTTTCCAGGTTGTAGAAAGAGCTGTCTTGTCTGTTCATTGCTCCAGTATCTGGATTTAAGTATGCACAGATTTGGCCATGTTGAGAATTAGATATATTGATGATGAGTGGGGCACCCACAGGGACTTGTGGGGGGCATCTCATTTTCTTCTCCCCCACTATGTCCTCTTTCCCTTTCCTGAAAGCACCCATAGCATCTTCCCTTTTCCTGATTCATTAACTACTACACCACATGGGATCTTGGGTGGGTGGGTGCATGATGCTGCTGTAGCAAGCAGCCAGTCCTGGGTGAGTTACGTAAGACGAGTGGTAGCAAGTCACCCACTGGTTGTTGTGAGGTCTGGCTCCAATGAGTCCTCCCTGAAAGACCAAAACAGTCCTGGAAAGGGTCCTGCCCCCTCCCTCCCTTTTACTGACAGAAAGCAAGGCTTGAAGGCTGGCAATAATGTTGCAGTTGCCTAACAACAGTTACTGAGGGCATTTGTTTCTACAGGCACTTCTTTTATTTCAGGTGGTTTTAAATCCTACTGCATTTTTTAAAAAAGATTTCACCTAGGGGTTTTTCAGGTTTGTAGAATGATCTGTCTTGTTTGTTTATGGTCCCCAATCTCTGGATTTCAGTATCCACAGATTTTTGCCATATTGAGAATTAGATATATTGATGATTGATTATCTGTTGCTAGGTTTATAAATTGTACAAAGATTCTTGTCCAACATTATTTCAGTTAACTGATAGCAGGAAAAAGTCAATAAAAATATTTTTTTTTTACATGTAGCCACAAAATATGAAACACTTTTTTCGGAAGAGTTTAATGATTTGTACAAGTGGCTAAGATGTTCAAAAGCAAGGAGTGTGCAGTATGAAATGTGTCAAAAAGTATTTGTTGAAAGCATACAAAACAATCCCTCTCTTTTTTAGACCTCTGGATTAAGATGAGCAAACCTCCGTAACACAGATTGAAAGAAACCACTTGACATCCATAGAACCACACCTATGGTAAAGAAATCCAGGGATACTTCTTTTATGTTTCTATGGTGTGGGATTACCTGTTTAGCTTGCTAAATTGAAATACATAGGGTTTTTTTTTTTTAACAAATCTGAATTTGGAGTCAGCCTATGAACCACCCTCCTGCCTGCTTGGATGACAGACCAAAGTTGTAACAGAGAACTGTGTGTCATGTATGGGCATGAGTCTTAAACCTATTGACATCTTTAGAGACAGTTGAATTGATTTCATCAGGATCAAGCCCTGATCACATTCTTTACACAGTTGATTTATCAGAGAATATTCAGAGATGGTAAAACTGTAAGAATAGATTTTCCTATACTCTTTCTATTACAGAAATACCATGTATTTATGAAAACACAACCTCTTCATGTACACCTGCAAGCGTATTTGTAGGGATATTAATACAGGCAAATACTTCAAGTTAATACTATAAATGAATATACTTGAACATAATTTGAGCTGATGTATAGTTCGCTAAGTATTTTGTTCTCATCTATTCTGATTTAGACTATGTATTACAGTGCTATCCTAAGAAGAGTTTCACCCTTCTAAGCCCAATGACATTCTCAGGATATCACTGGTAGAGGTTAGGAATAGGACAAACTGGAAACCTAAAGTAATTTTCAGCAATGAAAACACATTCACACAAAGACCTAAAGTTCCACATGGCTCACTTTATAAGAATGTGAAAATGTAACTGGTTGTATCTTATTCTAGTGCAATTTTTAGATCTTTTCACTACATCCTTTTGGTGATTTGGTCACTCCCACAGCAAAGCCATTCTTGTGCTTAACCAATGCAACAAAACTGTAGAATCAAATAACTAGGGATGAAACCAGACTGATCCTTCAGAAACACCCAGAAAATTATACACAGTCAGAGAGGAATAGGGACATTTTTGTATCTTTAATAGCAGTTGAGCCTTTCACATCATAAACTACTTTTGAAAGGCTGCTGCAGTTCATAGGTGACTGCCCTGCTGCCCTCTTGGTGGCTGCTTCTGGGAACCAAACCAAGTCAAGAGCACCGTGGAGTACATAGCATGGTTGTCTGGACTGAGCCCTATATGGCCCAGCCTCTGCATGCCATTGAGTGTTTGCTTTTAAGGTAAGGAGTTCTTATTTATTTATTTTGGTTGTATTTGCATTGGGAGGTAACTTGAGCTCTGGTATCAAACCATGCAGTGTTCTGCCAAGAAGGGGATTATAGGAGAAAATTCTATGGAGAGAAACTGGATTTGTTAGTGAAAGGCTAAGAGAGATTTTATTTACCAGAGTTTTGCAACCAGCACCTTTAATCTTCATAACAACCAGGTTATTCATGAGCCCATTCTGTGCTTCAAAAAGCCAATAAAAAAGAACATTAATAGCATGGGCATTAGGTCTCAACTCTGATGTGTCAATATTCCCTTGTGACTACATCCAAAGCCCTGAATAAGGAGCACACTTGGGTTTTAGCAATGTTAGAAAGTAAGATTCATTTGGTCATTTTATCTCATAGGACTAGTATATTTTATTTATTGCTCTCTCTCCTCCCATCCTTTCTCAAGGAGATGAAGGCAGAATACAAATACACCTTTCATTTTATCTTCATGACAATCCTGTGAGGCAGACAAAGTCTGTGGAAGTAATCCAATAAGAAGTGATTTGAACCTGTCTCTTCCTGTTTTAATTGCGGATAAATGCTGTAACAAGTCTGAAGGGGAATGAGCCAGGATTATTTCTTAGGCTGGAATAAGACTGATCCATAGATGATTTTCTGAATTGTCAAGGTAATCATCAGCAGATAAATGAACACTGTTTAGTTTAGCAGAATTGTTTAGTTTAGTTGAAACACTACTACTAAGGTACAATTCTTACCAAACTAAAAATGTACTTTCAGTTTGGAAAGGAGCAGGGAGGGTTCATGAACTAAATCCTAATTTCAATTTCCTCAAGAAGGCTATAAATCTAAGAATTCCTTTTAAGATTTTCATACCGATTTCAAGTAGGACTTATTTTTAGGAATCCGCGATCAATACAAATATAATTAAAATAATTTTTCTAACAATACTGTATATAGCAGGAGTTCCCAACATGGTAGGGTTGCCAACCACCAGGTACTCGCAGGATCGGTGCATTTTTTCTTGTTACAACTGATCTCCAGCCGATAGAGATCAGTTCCCCTGGAGAAAATGGCCGCTTTGCAATTGGATTCTATGGCATTGAAGTCTCCACCCCAAACCCCGCCCTCCTCAGACTCCACCCCAAAAACTTCCCACCAATGGTAAAGAGAGACCTGGCAACCCTAATTGTGACAGTGAGAGCCATGGCACCCACCAACACATTTTCTGGCACCCATCAAGTGTGTTTAGGAAGTGGGTGGGGCCAGGTAGGGCTTTTACTCATCAAGGCCTCTGATTGACTACTGAAGATGAGAAGAAGAAGAAGAAGAAGAAGAGGAGTTGGTTTTTATATGCCAACTTTCTCCACTACTTAAGGAAGAATCAAACCAGCTTACAATCACCTTCCCTTCCTCTCCCCACAACAGACACCCTGTGAGGTAGGTGAGGCTGAGAGAGTGTGACTAGCCCAAGGTCACCCAGCTGGCTTCGTGTGTAGGAGTGGGGAAACCAACCCGGTTCACCAGATTAGCCTCCGCCGCTCATGTGGAGGAGTGGGGAATCAAACCCGGTTCTCCAGATTAGAATCCACCGCACCTCACCACGGCTCTTAACCACTACACCACACTGGCTCTTCAGCATGTAGTTGGTTTTGCGGTTTTTTAATGTTAGTTTGGCAGCAGCTGCCACAACAGCATCAAAATATTATCTGTGTTACTGAAGTTAAGCTGTGGCAATCATTTTGGGGCCGTGCCCACAATGCTGTGTCAGGATTCCAAATGTGCTCACCGACTTATAAAGTTTTGGGACCCCTGAGTATATGGTATGTTGTCATTTTAAAACTCAGTAGTTTGGGCTGGTCACTCAGTGGTAACTTCACATGTTGAAAATGTAATTAATAGATTTTGGGTTCGATACACATTGGGCCTTTTTCTCAGTATAAGCCTGGGCACCACCTCAGGTCAACCCAACAGAATCTTGTTTGTGCCCTGTCTCCAACTGGTATGCTTGATATGGCAAGATTTAATGAGTTCTCAGTGGTGGCCCCAGCTTTATGAAATAACTTTCTGAAAGATGTTTGGAGTGCTTCCTCTTTACCAGTCTTTCATAAGTCATATAAGACTTTCTGTTTTAGAGTCCATTTTCACGTTGAATATGGGTTTGACTGTGTTAGGTACTGATGAGCTATTTGGATTATATTTTATATCATTATTGTATATTGTGGTTGATTGTTTTATCTATTATTGGCCATTTTAACATATGGGAAGGCTGAGGGTATTCCCCCCCGCCAAATGAATAGAGAAAGACAAGTATAGTGGTCAAGAGACTGACAGTGCAATACTAAGGAGAGTTACTCCAGTCTCTGCCCATTCATTTTAATGGGTTTAGGATGGAGTAACTCTTTGTGAGTTATGAGCCTGGATAGGCCCAATTCATTTAACTGTCTTGTCTCCCCATTTCCAGTTTAGAGTTTCTAACACTAATATTGTAATTATCAGTAAGATAAGTGTTTAAACCTTTTAGTATATATTATGATGGTTCCCACACAGAATCATGAGGGGGGAGAGGTTTAAAGAAATTAATAAATAATCTCATTTTGTTTAATGTGTTTACAGCCTCTGGCTTTTTATTTATTTTAATGCAGCTTGACTGACAATGTTCATTGAGTAGCAGCCTTTGAACATCCAGCGAGGCAGCACATTAAAAGAAGGAAGGTAGGTATCCTATCTCAGCAACACTGAGTGCCAATTATGGAGCTTTTCCAGGTACATTCTAGTTGTTTGCTTTGACAAGAGAACTGGCACAATACACAAAGGAATAAATTCCAATTTCTCTCAGATCTGTAGGAAGGTTTATACCCATGGAGTTGTCCTTCACACATTTCAGCTGGGATGCTGTATTTGGATGACAAGGTTGTAGGATACTGAAATGTTTCTCTACATTTTATTTCTTGTTTATTGGAACCAAAGAGCAATTTCAGAACCACCTCAGCCAACCCATTGTGCTCACTTTTGTATGGGGAATTGGCCTTGAGACACAATGGTACCATGGATGTCAATGTCTCTGACTGTGGACTGTGAAGATGTTCGCTCTCCTGGCAGGAAAAAATGCTATTTGCTTGATAAAGTACTGCACAGTGTTTGTAGTGATAAGATATTGTTGCTAGGTCAGAACTTGTTATATGTCTTTTTGGTCAATGGTGGCTTTTAGTAAAGGCTATAAGTCAACAATTGATTCTGATCCTAAATATGTTGACATTGGTACTTCTTAGCTCTAAATTGGACTTTTTGGTTTCAAAAGGATGTTGTTTCATACAAGTGGTACCCTGATTTGGGGCACTGGTGGTCCAGAAGAAAGCTGTGTGCATGCACTGTGCTCATGCAGCTTTGCTTCTTCATCTGCAACATATATGAACACATGAATCTTCCTTATATTGAGCCAGACCATTGGTCCATCAGTATTATCTATTCTAACTGCACTGTTTTCCAGGGTCTCAGGTCTTTCACACCACCTACTGCCTGATACTTTTAGTTGGAGATGACAGGGATTGAACCTGCAGTCTTCTGCATGTAAAGCAGATGCTTTACCACTGAGCCACTGCTCCTTCACTGCCAGCACCAATCATCTGGTGGTCAGGCAATACTTGAAAAGGAGTTGCTTTTCTCTCCCTCCCATCTAACAAGTAATCTTACCTATTACTTTTATGGCAAAAATAAGAATTGTTAAAAAGAACAACTGAAACATTTTTAGTAATTACAAGATGAACGAAAATTATCTAAAATTAATGTTCACTTTAAAAATTGTATATTTAAATATTTTTACAATGAAAAAGATAATTTAGGATCATTATTTAGCAAAGTGAGAAAACGAAATCTTCAGTGCCTAATAAATGCTTCTTTTTAACTGAATGTGGTTATACTTGTCTTGCCAAACCTTTCATGGTTGCCTAACATTCCTGAATGCACTAGAATTAACAGCTTCTCAACAGATCAAGCAGATTTCAAAAATTAAATATTAAAAAGTAACACTATGGAAACAATCTGATTGAAATTCCTTGTGGTCAACCCCACCAATGTGTTTCTTTGGTTCATGGGAACCATGATAAAGAAGGATGTTTTCCTGAAAACATGATAGTGTGGACCTTGAAAACATCTTTTAAACAAAGTTTTTTGCACCTGGGAGGAGACAAGAAAAATACTGGGGTAAACATTCTTCTTTTGTCCAGTATGCTGACTGTTGAATAATCTGCCTTGTTCTGTCAGCAAAATGGCATTCCAGTTACTTTCTTCAAAGTATTTGTAAGCATTTTTATTAACAAACATGGTCACAAGCTTTTAAAAATCATTTTAAGATACACAAGAATTTTGTTTAATATGTTTGGTGGGGGTAGTTTTATTTCTAATAGTTCTGGAAATTAATATTCACTAAAAACAGGATTAAATGTTGTATTGGTAGTATAAATTAATTTTCTTCAGTTTTTTGGTGTATGTGTGCGTAAAACTATATATCGTTAATTTTTTTTACCAATTAAGTCAGTATCCAAAGAACTGTGCAATCATTCCTGTAACCCAAAGGGGTGCTGAATTTGTCTTTTGTGAAAAGCAACTTTGTACTGATTGACAAATCACGTTGAAACTGACAAGAATTTCAAAGACAGCATTGCCAAATGACATGATGTGTGTGTGTGAGCTGCTGCTCAATGGGAAAAATATCCCACTTGGCACACCTTAAAGTAGCTCTTTGGAGCTCACCCTTGGGTTCTTCAGTCAACAGTGACAAATTTCAAGTCAGTGTTCATATGTGCAGAATATTACAACATCTTGGAAACCAAACAAACACCATTCTGAATGTGGAAGTGTTTTGTTACAGGTAAACAGAGTATTGAGCAGGGAAAGGAGGAATGGAATGTCAAGGGTGGGTGGGAGGGGGCTGCATCAATCTCTTTAGTTGCATGATGGACCTAAGAACACCCTGCCATTCATGCACTTCATGGCCTTGTGGAAATTCCTATGTAAGTGCATTTTCAAACAATAAAAAACCTTTAAGATAATGTGCAGTGACTTAATACCATAAAATTCAGCAAGTTTATGATGTTGTGTAAAACAGAATTGTTCAGGAGGGCTTTTACATGGGATGGCTAATCTCTCATGGCGCTGTTGCAATGTAGTGTGTTGCTCTATCGGTCTGCCAAAAGGGCTTGGGTTGGATTATGTTTTAATGATTTTATAGTCATTTTTAATGTAACCCACCTTGAGTCTGTTTAAGAAAGGTGGGACAAAATGTCTTGAATAAATAAATGTCTTTGTTTTGGTTGTTCCAGGGCTCTATAAAACATTCTTTCCTGCAGTTTAAGAAGAAGAGGATGGTATAAACACAAATGTTATGGGTTAACCAGGTGAGCTCTTGTGTGGTCAAACAAACATTTCGGCTGGAGCAATATGTGGCACTCCACCAGAACTACCTTCTGAAGAAGAATGTAATGCTGGCACAGGAATATGATGTGCACTTTGGCTCCTAAAAGTGCAATGCAGTGGTTACCAGATGCAATGCAGTGGTTGGTACACAAAACTGGGGGTGATAGAGAGCTGGAGGAACAAAAGGAGCCTAACAGAATGCTACAAGCATTTCTGTCACTACAGAGCCTACTGTATCAATTCAGCCGTACATGTATTATAATAAGATAGCAACCAGAAGGCAGCAAAACAAGATGGCCATCTCTCAGTTGCCTGGCAGGGGGGGGGGGCACTTTAACTGCATTGGCACAAGCCACACTGCTGCACGCGGCTCGCAGGGAATGTTGGGGCCTTTATGTCTGGTCAGTATGTTGAATAATTAAATCGCAGGTGATACTCATGCGCTGTGGGGATCCAAGCACATTTTCTCCTGCTGCACACTGGGGATCTTGCATTTTGCCATCCGCAATCCCCAATCCTTTGACACAGAGACAGCAGCACATCTATTAACAATAGAGGGTGCTGAGTAGAATGTTTCATTAGTGCCATGGACACTCCTTACATAGCACCTGTGACAGTTTCCTCTTAGCATGAACAACTTTTTTGCCTTTATTTTAAATTCTGAAGTGTTTGGAGGATGACTGTTCCCCCACCTGGACAACTTCAAATATGGAACAATTCATGATTACAATGAGGGCAGTTTTAAAAGCAAGTCTATCTTGTCCACCTGCCATTGTGTCCTGCCATTGTGTGAACTTTTTACCTTTCCTTATTTTTAGTTTTTTGAAAGATGTGAATTCCCATGAAGCACAAATATTCCAGTTTATAACAAATCATGCCATAAAACCTCTGTTCCTGCATATGCATGGGCCCCCAAGATGGGCCCACAAGAGGATGAGGTAGTAAGTCGTGAGGAAGAACTCTACTTAAAAACCTGGAGGGATTCTACCAGTCTGGAAAGACCACACTGACCTTGATGGAGCAATGAATGGTCTGACTGAAGCTGATAAAACAGCCTCATGTATTCAGGAAATGTGGAATTCAGTGTCCTAGCCTCTCTCTCCGTGGCTTTGTTTCCATTACATGTGGGTTTGATTTCATGCTATTTACTTACAGATATGACTTGGAAGATTTATTTTAAAGACATAATATAGCAAGACTGAGGCATACTTCAAGTGACCATTTATTCTGTCATTAGCGTTTCCAGGACAGCCTGGCAACCAGCAGGCGACTGGGGGGAGCCTGTCAGCAATGGCATTGATTTGAGTCTAGTAGCACCTTGTTGATGAACAAGATTTTCATGGCATATTCACCAGACTTTGACTCTTGAAAGCTTATTCTCTGAAAAGCTTGTTGGTGTCCAAGGTGCTACTGGCCCCAATCAATTCCATTGCTGACAGGTGTACGCTTTTGAGACCAGTCATAAAGACCCTTCATCAGAGCTTTGATCTCAAAACCTTATACTCAAAAAATCTTGTTGGTCTCTAAAGTGCTACTGGACTTCAATCTAACTGTTCTACTGGTGACTAACACAGCTACCGCCTGAAACAATGACATGATGTCACTTCTGGGAAACATCACAGTTCTCTAGGAATCACCAAAAACGCTATGTTAAAACCATAGCATTCTTGGCAATTCCTAGGAAATCTCATGGTATTTTTTTAAAAACATTCTCTCACCCCCAGCAGGATATGGCAACCCTCATCTGACTGGATTTATTCCAGCTCTATGACATTTCCTCTATAAAGCTTCCCAAGTCACCGCAATACACCGCAAATTATTATTTTCCCCCAGTATAAACATTGGCTTGTAAAATCATATAGACACATGCAAAAAGTAGTTTTTCAGACTTGAAAGAACAGCTACTCAGCTTATCCTTTTCTGCTCTGTGAGGGCTTAGGTTTTGAACTTTTTAAATGGACAGGTGTATTTTCCTTCTCATCTATGAAAGAAACCCAGAAGTCAATGATAGCAATTTATGAGCACTAACCTGAATGGACTTGCTTTCAACCCACAAACTGATTTCCGTTTGAAATTTAATACTTGATAAAAATAGGAACTCAGTTAAAAGAAAAAAAAAACCTTCAGCTTTTTATAAGAAATCTCTACAAGTATACAGTAGTTTAGTAGTATGACCATCTCTCCATTGCCTTCTTAATCCATAAATGTAGTAAAGGTAAGATCCTCTGCGCAAGCACCAGATCATTCCTGACCCATGGGGTGACGTCACATCCCGACGTTTCCTAGGCAGACTTTGTTTACGGGGTGGTTTGCCAGTGCCTTCCCCAGTCATCTTCCCTTTACCCCCAGCAAGTACTCATTTTACCGACCTCGGAAGGATGGAAGGCTGAGTCACCCTTGAGCTGGCTACCTGAAACCAACTTCCGTTGGGATCGAACTCAGGTCGTGAGCAGAGCTTGGACTGCAGTACTGCAGCTTACCACTCTGCGCCAAGGGGCTCTTTTAGACACCTATACAAAGATTTAGACACCTATACAAAACTCCACAAAACAAATATTTATTTTCATTCTAGCTAGAAGTAAATTTAATATAAATAATCTTTGTATAGACACCTATACAGAGATTATTTATTTAAACTTCTAGCTAGAATGAAAATAAATATTTGTTTTGTGGAGTTCTGTGGAATTTAGAATTTAGTGGTTACAGTTTTTTTGAGTCTTGTGTATTAAAATGCTTAATTAGGTTGTACACAAGTGTATAAATATTTAGACAAAAGCATAGCTATAAACCAGGAAGTTATCCCATCAGTTTCATAGGGGAGGACTTGACTGTGAAGATTATCAGTGCTATTTAAGAGACATGAATTAAGCTTTAAAGCTCTGGGCTCCAAGAGATTTGGGAGCAGAGCCTGGGGAGGGTAGAGTTTGAGCGGGGATGTGATGTCATACTGTCCACCCTCCAAAGCTACAGTTTCCTCCAGGGAACTGATCTCTGAGGCCGGGAAATCAGTTGTAATTCTGGAAGAATGCCAAGCCCCACCTGAAGGTTGATAATCCTATCAGAAATCTGAACAGAGCAATTTCTATTAAGTGCTGTTGCAAAAATTTATTATTGGATTTTATCACACTCTCCATATATCCACCAACACATAGGAAGTAATCTTGTTGTCATAACCTGTTTATCCAAACATTTAATATTTGGATTATTTGTCCAAAGCATTTGGATAGACAAGCTGTATTTTTATGAAGAACATAGAACAGTGTACAACCATCCAGAATTAAGGTTGTCAATGTATTATAATACATAGAACAGTTATTAAATAACTTTTTAGTTACACCTACCCAGGAACTTCCACACATTTCCCTGGAGCCTGAATGTGAAAGACTGTGGGGCTAATAACATATTCCAGGGAAAAGAAGGGAGGGGAACGTTAAGAGAAGGGAATATGGAGCTAAGAATCCATTGGAGGAATGCTTGCCCATCATTTCTTTGTTCCAAACCCATTGTTTTACATAACTTTTATGCAAAGGTCTTTATGGCTTATTTTTGTGCTGTTTAACTTGTGAGCTGCCTGCTTTAGGTCTCTGGACTGGCAGCATATAAATTTTCTAAACAAATAAATAAATGGACCCCCTCAGCAGCCCCCCATGCTCAGGGTTTAAAACACACACTTATCTGAGTTAAGGACCTACATTCAATTGCATTAACAGCGTGATCCTAAACAGAGTCACACCCATCTAAACCCACTTAAGCCAAATGGCTTAGAAGGGTGTACTTTGGCTTAGGATGGCACTGTAAAGCACTGTTCACTTGTCAGGTCTGTATTCTACAGTTCAAACAAATGAGAAATTGTTCTAAAATTAAAAAATTCAGTTTTAAACTACAGTCAGCCAACCTGTGGCATGATGTGTGAGCATCAACGGCAGCAGGGATTTTGTGACACACTTCTCTATGAACTCGACAGCCACAGGCCTACAGGCAGACCTGAGCTATCGCCTACCTCTGCTATATGCTGCTGTCTTCCTCTCAACGTGTACCCAAGAAGCAATATGGGACAGAGGAGCAATTTAAGTCAAAAAGCTGTCCAATAAGAATATGCATTTGTTACCACAAATGGCAGTGGTCCATGGTGTCCTTTTTAAATACTGGGTGTATGTTGACACAGCCCAATTTAAACACACTTTATACTTAACAAAGCAAGTCTTAGGACTGGGCTGTAATTCACTGAGTTATTTACTACTGCCTAAACAGATTCAGGCATTTCATCCATACCAGGATCGGTTCCTGGTTTTGAGGGTTCCTCTCCCCTCTTCGACCCACCACCAGCCACCCCATGCATGAACTCCTTCCGTTACCCCACCCACCTGCCTCCCACCGACCCGTGTGTCCTTCCCCTGTCTGCTTGTGAGCTCTCCCACTGCCCACGCTCACCCCTGCTGGAAGCCCTTTCCCCAGTGGCACTGGGCAGTGAGTGTAGCTGGGAGCACAGTGGAGAACTAGCACGTAAGTGGTGGGGTTGACTGCAGTGGGCCCTGCCAGAAGCCCTGGGCCCTTCTGCTGCCCCACCTCAGAGAACGCTGATGCTGGCCCTGATCTATGTTTTCCGTCCAGACTATCCTCACAGTTTCCTGATATTTGCTTTTATTTGGAATGGGGAACAGGTACTTACCCTGAATCTGGCTTTGAGGCTGAGGGTTAAAAGCAGTGGTGTGGTTCAAGGAAGCTCTTGGGTTAGGTGTGGGGGCTGGGTGGTGTGGGCTGGCCCTTATAGCGGTACGACGCAACTGCTCCAGTTCACTCAGACGCTCTGAAAAGGACAAACTCCCAGGCTTTGTCTGCTCATCTAGTTTCTGACGGTGTCCTATTGCGGGGGTGAGGGGAGAAGATGAGAAAATCTCTCATTGACATTCCTCAATGTATTGATAGGTACACAGCCCATTACAGAAAGTCAACAAATATTCTGTATTGACGAGGAACAGGAAATCCTCAATCCAATGAAAATACCACTTAGTTCAGTGGGAAGTACATTCTTTGTTTCTTTATTTTATTTAGAGTATTTATATCCTGCCTTCCATCCCAACCAGGGCCCCAAAGGTGGCTAACAACTAAAAACATTATAAAACAAATTAAAAACCAGTGTGAGATAGAGGTGAGTGTCATTCACATATGGAACTTTGTGGGACTCCGTAGGTCAAAGACCAAGGAGCTTAGCAACAGCCAAGGAGCTGGCAATCTCGGACTGCAAGCAGAGTCTTACCACAAACTACATGTAGCTATGTTTTGTTCACATTCTTCACTATTATAGTGTCAAGAAATAAAGACTCACTCAGGGAGTCTAACTTGGCAAAACAGATCTGAAGGCTCTTGTAAAATGAAAGTGGAAGGACCAACCATCCATGTTTGCAGCTCTTTCGCTAAATGTAATGCAGGGTTGTTGGTAACCCACGCTGAATGCGCTGCCTGTCACGTCTAGTCTCAAGTTTGGATTGTTAGCCTGCAAACTGAATTGCTACAACCATCTAAGTTGAAAGACTCCCACACTTCAGCATCCTATAGTTTAGGAGCAAAGCAAAAGGTAAAAGCACCTGAGTTTGTCTTCCTATGCTAATAAAAATTATAGTGGAGCTGGACTAGTTGCCAACCCTGAACTCTCAACCTCAGAGGGGCTACTTGCTGCCTCTGGAAGAGGTTCCTCTGTGAGTATGGTGATGTGAGGAAAACAGCTACAACAATGGATCCAACTTTTTCCTTTATACTCTGAGCAGCATATTTATTTTCATCTTTGTTTCTCAACATTTTTACTTTCCTGGTGACCCATCACTTTTTCAAGCCAGTAGAGCAATATCCTAGTAATGCTCAGGAGCTAGATCTGAGACAATCCACTACTTGTGACAATATGGTGTGAAAACACATCAGATAACACCAGAGGTGTTCTGGCTCCTGAAGGGCAGGGCATGAACATGTTCTTCTAGCCTTATTTTGTCAGTTTTCTCTCCACCAATTCCTATGACCTTCTCTTACATCAACGAAAGCTACTGTACTTCCCAGCCCAATCTTTCCTATTTCTTTTCAACACTGCTGCAGTCGCTAAGGGAACCAGCATGGTGTAGCAGTTAAGAGCAGTGGGACTCTAATCTGGAGAACTGGGTTCGATTCCCAGTCCTCCATATGAAGCCTGCTGGGTGACCTGTGCTAGTCCCAGTTCTCTCAGGCCACGTGGAGGCAGGCAATGGCAAACCACCTCTGAATGTCTCTTGCGTTGAAAACCCTACGGGGTTGCCATAAGCCAGCTGTGACTTGACGGCATACGCACACACATAGTCACTAAACTAATGGGGAGGTCTTCATTGGGGAGAAGTTCTTTTCCTACAGAACTTTTCTCCAAAGACATCACAAGACTGGAACGTCTGATGTGCAGCAAACTCACTGAAAAGCCACCACATCTCACTCTTTTTCCCCCCCTCAGGCTTTTAAATAGAATCTGAACACATAATTGCCATTTATTTTTCACCTGAGGCAGATCATCAAATGAAAAGATAATCCTGTCTGAAAAGTTAAGCATGTCCTCTTCCTCTGTAGAACATTCTTTCACACAGCCCTACACATTTTCATGAAGACAGAGGACTAAAAAACAAAACAGTCTAAGAGGAAAATGTACACTTAAAAGCCGTGCCTACTAGCTGCTAAAATTAAATTTTATAAGTTGTGTTGCAGTTCCAGATTGGAGTCTCTCGGCTTCCTGCTGCCAGGCCCTTTGGGCACAACTGAGTGCATCTCAGATTCCACACTGAGCTATAAATTATCACAGGAATGAAAGGGGGGAAAACAGGGTATCTAGAAGTGATTTTATCGTTACACCCATTAGCCCACCCTGCTTCTCTCCTGCTGCTTTTTAAAAAAGTTTCATCTGATATTTTTGGAGTTCAAATGCAAAAGTCCTTCTTTCATTTGTCAGCAATGCAAATCTGAACTTGGATTCAAGACACTTGACTTGAATGCAAACACTCTGAGTCACGCAAGCTGTGTACATATGTAAAAGGTCTTGAACATAGAGATTATTTTCATCCTCATGGCCTGGACACCATGGGGCCAGGTTCGAGGGTGATGACTGCTAAGTCTACCGTCACACCAAATAGTTGCACTCAGAAATTCAATTTGGAAAAAAAAATCATGCATTCCATTTAGCACATCTGTGCAGTGCCTTCCCTTTGGGTTCTCTGTCGGGCAATTTTCAATGTGTCCTTGAAAACTGTTCTTCTCTGCTGTGTAATTAACCTAAAATCAATTGAAATGTATAGGAGAACTGCATCCCAGGGCAAACACACTGGGAAATAGTAACTGGCTGCTGCCAGTGAGTACACAGAGCACAAGAATACGAGTGCGGGTGGCCTGGACTGTGAGCCCATTGCCACAGTGTAGTCCATTTACATCACTTCAGAAATAAAATGGCAAGGAACTGCAGGGGGGCAATTCAGAAATGCCGCATCACATAATTTCTCCCTTCAAGATTGTATAAGTGTGGGATCGTCTCTACTTTGTGATAATAAATCTGGTCACAGAGGAGAGTGTATTTACATCCAACATAAGCGCTCAGCGGGGCTTGAGTAGGCTGATTTCTCCCCCTGCCCTATCCCCCTTTAACTGACACTGCTCTCAACATACCATTTCTCCTGGAACATACTAGGCCTGCATACCTGGAAAGCTCCCCATTGTGCAGCTTTTGTGATCCATATAAGGACCGATCTGTTTAGTATTAGATACAGTGATCTTTCTTTCTTGACTCATGACACTGCATGTATGGGAGGGAATTATTTGGGGTTGGGATACACACTACAAAGTTGTACTTGTCCCAGAAAAATGAAAGCTGCTTCCGCATGGAGGGCACAAAAATGGAAGCGGCAGCAGTGAATGGTGTGGAAGCAGGTGGTAAAAACAGCAACACATCCCCATCTTCCCACACTGCTCCCTGCCCCTTTTCCTCTGTTGCATCTGTGCAGAAGTGCCAACAAGACAACCATCACTTTACGGCCCCTGTGGCATCCCCCTCCCCGCTTTCCTCTGCCCAGTTGAGCAACAGTATAAAGCTGCACTGCAATTCAGCTGTGATGGGTGGGGGGGGGGGAAGCCTGATGAAGGGCTAATGGGGGGGGATATTAACCTTAGCTTCACCATTTTAAAGGTGTAGAGTAACTCTGTCCCCCTACCAGGATGGGCTGCAGGAAGAAGGTTCAGATGCTTGTTTCTCCTGCAGCCAGCCTGAGGGTTCCTGTTTAGCTATATTTAAGGGGGGAGGTTTTGCCCTATCATCTGGTTTATCAGGAAAGAATATGGGAGCCACACATGTCGAGCCAGGATTGGGCACAACATCATGTGAATGCTCCAGAACAAAGCAGGGACTTCCCACTGTCCACTCGGAGCAAAATCCCCAGCCCTGTAAATGCAGCACAATAACAGACAATCCACATTTCATTTCCATTGTGGTAGGCATTTCTGTGTAGGAGGTTTTAAACAGGAGAATCAGCCCTTAATGGTAGATTATTTGTATAGCTATAGCCTTTTCCACATACAAAGCAAATACTTTTTCAGTTTTAATTTATTCATCCTCACCATTTTTCTACAAAGGAGGTCATTATTATCTTTCCCCCCCTAAAGAGATGTAAAACGGATGCAGGAAGAGCTGGTGGGTTAAGCAATATTTCTCACATCCATGCCCTGTATTGTGCCAACTAGACCAAACTTGCCACTTAAATAAGATAAATATTTGGGTGGATGGGGTGGAGGTATCTTACTTGCAGTGCTTTTAAATCAAAATATGCTGCATAATTACTGCTGAGATGCTTTATCATTTTAACAAGAAGCTTCATGTCGCTCTTTATGCAAAACTATCTCCTTACTGTAAGCCCCAAAGTTGGTTATGAAATTAATCTGCTCTGTAGCACTGCCCTGTCCCCATTCCCCCTGCCATCAGGCTAATGACCAGAGGCTTCTCAGAAATCAGTCGCAGTTCTGTAGTCACGCTGTTTGGGAATAGTTGGCTGCTGTACTGAGCAACACAGCTTGCGTACTTCTTGTGTACAAGGTGCTGAAGGATTCATCTCCTCTCCCATGAAGTTGTTTGTCAGTTGGGATCGATACTGGAGGCCCTTTAGTGGGGATCTCTGGTTTTGGAAGAGACAAGTGTCTCTCAGGCAGAGCGCCTTTTCTGCACCCTAGAATTCAACTTGAAGGGTACTCCAATGTGCAGCCCAATAAAGAGTTCTGGAGAATTTGAAAGCTTGCATCCTGCTTTGTGTCATGTTTGACTGGCCAAGCCCATCCCCTCACCCCAGATATCCAAGGGCTGACTAAGGTTCAACAGGGTTAAGGAGAAACACGCCTACACGCTCAGAAGTACTCTGATAATTTAAAAGGTTATAGTTTTAATGTTAATATTTATATCTTATTGTATGTGTGGTGGGGTGATGCACTGGGCATACAATAGTCATGTGGCTCTTTTGGTTGATAGTAATTGCAAATGTGGCTCTTTGCAAGCCATGGAGTGTGTACCACTGAACTAAAGATGTCACACTGTTTGATGTCTACACTTTGACTATGAGCAAAAGTTTTCTTTAAAAAATACTTTCGGTGCATTTCTCTGCACAAGCACAGAAATATTTCAGTGCACAAGCTTTCCTCATTCTATGTACGTATGCACCAAAAGACTTCTGCAGGTGGACAAAGTTCTGTGAATACATCTTGATTTTTCCCTGCACAACAATCTTGCATGAAATGCTGGTAAATAGCTGTCCCAGATGTAGAAGCTTCTCCCTACATTCAGAAGACAATCTCTGGATTGTGTCCATTGTTGCTGGTCATCATGCTGTATTTTTGGAGGGTCTATCGCTCAGAACTATTATGAGCTCTTTGGAAATGAAAACAGCCTTGGGAGAGTTGAACCCAGTCATTAACCAAACAGGCACTCCATGGCTGAAAAGGGCCTCTATTCCCCTGCTTATGCCCTGAGTCATCAAAACTTTGCTTAACAAATGGCATGGTAGAAAGAAAAATGGATTTTCCTACATTGAATATTTATCCTTAAAACATGGACCAAAATAACCCTTCTTCTTGTATTCAGACTATTATTTGATGTTGCTTTGAAAGAAACATTTTTATATTTAGAGGCTAGAGCAGCTCAGCATTTTCTCTTTTAACTCACTTAACAGTCTCTCCACTGTAAAAACACTTTGTTACGTACAAACAGGGTTCCAGTTTGCTGAGAACTCTTATGTTCCTAATGGTTCTGCTTAATCTTATGTATGTTATGCTATTTGCTTCCTCCCCCCCCCTTTGCAGCTGCAAAGAGATATAGTAAGGTACTGTACAGTATTTTGAAAGCAGATCATCAGAGAAGTTTCCAAACTGCAGACAGGCAGGTTATTCTTTGCCTTGTTTTCTTTGGCTTCACGTGAACAGCACAGAATGAGTCAAACAGTATTAACTTTCAACAGCGAAGTGGTGTGGTCAACCAAAACTGTTGGCGGCTAGATTGCAAAGATAGGTTCAGCAGGTAACAAAAAGCAGCACAGAATGCCACATGTGGGCAGGAGGAGGCAAAAATCAAACCATATGCTAATTTCTGTTAAGCTGGTATTATTGTCTGTTACCTTTTGGGTTATGTCGGTTGAGAAATATTATCTTACAGTTTCTAGCCAGTTTGTAGGGCGAAAATGCACGGTCGCTTTAGCCTCCTTTATTCCCTGTTTCAGCCAGGATTCAGCCAGGATCGAACGCACATTCGGCAAAACGCATGGGTTTGATCCTGGCTGAATCCTGGCTGAAACAGGGAATAAAGGAGGCTAAAGCGACCGTGCGTTTTCGCCCTTAAAGACCAAATTAGATTAGATCTCCTGAATTCAACTCAGGATACTGTTCAACTCACAGGGGAAATTTTCACGGAGATTTGCTGCTGTTTCGACGCTGATTTGCGTCGGAGTCAAATTTTGGTTATTCACTGCAGATCCGGCTTTTCCCTGATAGAGGTATAAAAGCGGTGTTATGTCAGTGGCAAACTAAACCACTTCTGAGCCGTACTTTCCAGTAGAACCGCATTTTGTTGCTCGGATGCCCATGAAAAAATGTTTGCTTCGGTTCCGCTGTCCCTCCCCGTGACGTCTCCTTTCTCCTCCCCCAAGAACAGTGATTGGCTGGGGGAGTTTCGTGCTCGGACAAGAATATCGTCCCTTTTGCTGCCTGCCTGCCTAGAGCCCTGGCACTTCTCTCCCTCCGTCCCGGAGGCTGGCGGGCGGGCAGGCGGCATGCCTTCCCCGCCCCTTGCCCAGGATGGGCCTTGGAGCTGGGCCCAAACCTCCAAGCCCAGGGGGACGTCGGACGGACGGCTCCAGGGGGAGACCGGCGGGGCCACGCCATGTGCTCCTCGCGCGCTGGGGGTGGTGGTGGTGGCAGCTCGGTCTAGGGCAGCTGGACCCGAGGGGGGGATGTTCACGGGAAGGGGCTGTTGGCCCCTCTACCCCAGCGGGGAGGGGGGATTTTTGAGAAATCGGATGGGAAAAATGTGCATCCTGAGAGCGGAAAACCCAAGGCAAAACTCCCTCTCATCACTCTTCTGAAGAGGGGCGGCCAGCCTGCTCTGGGTCTCCCTCCTCTCTCTCGATGCACTGTGGCCGGGTCATGGCCGGCGCGCAAGCCAGGGGCCTTCTTTCCTCTCCCCCCCGACATTCCCACTTTCAGCTAAACACTTCTCTGGGCACATGGATGCAATTCCTGCCCCCCCCCCAATCCTATCATTAAAGGGCAATGGGTTCCACACCTATAGAAAATAGAGGGAAGCTTTGAGGAAATCGCTTCCTTGACCCCCCCCCCCCAATTTGGAATCTGACTGTTCCAAAAGCAGAACAGAGCAAGGGTGGAAGAAAAATGGAGGAGACCAGAGGGACTGGTGGTTGTTTTTTGCGCTAGGGCTGGTGAACCGCACAAGGTAATCTGCTCGGCGGAGTTGGGGCAGAGCTGGGGGCAGGCATAAACAATGAGCCTGTTGGAAGGGGAGGCCTCCTGCAAAAGGGACAGACCAAACTGTTGTCTAATACAGAATTCCCATGAAAAACCAAAACTAGAAGCAAAATCTACTGTGAAAAATGCCCCACAGTGCTCAACTCAGGATACTGCTGAGAACCTTTAAAGCTTTGAGCAACCTGGGCCCATCACAGACTCAAGAGAGCACTTCTATCACCATGTACTAGCCCTGACCACTAAGATAACTGGGAATGTTCCCTTAAGCACATCAACTGTGTGTCAAACCAGCCTAGGACAGCACAGCAGACACACTTCTTTGGCAAATGCTCCACAACTTGAAATTCTCTTTTCCTAAAGACTCACCAAAGCCTGAACCTATACAGAAAGGGTGCAAGACAGGCAGCCTGGTGTAGTGGTTAAAGTGCTGGACTAGGCTCCAGGATAATCAGGGTCAAACTCTCACTCAGCCATACAGCTTGCTGGATGACCTTGGGCCAGCTGTGCTCTCAGACTATTTCACAATATTGTAAGCTATTTTGTTACCCCATTGGGGAGAGAAGTTGGATATAGATAAAAATATACACATTAACGTAATTTAAATGGGCGTTAGTTGCCTAGTTGTTGAATAATTAGCACTGAACACACGGAGACACTATTTCTGTTCTGGTCTGTGGTGCCCCTACCCACCCCTTGTCCTTAGGATGGATTGAGCTATATATCTTAAAAAACAGGATTCAAAGCCATGTCAGGCATCAGCAGGGGATTAGAGAGGCAAGAATGCCTGCATTCAAAGCATTGGCCACAAATGAATGGCAGTAGGGTTTTTATTACTACTCTTCTTCTGACAAAACAACTGTCATTTTTGTGCTCAAGCCTGCCAGTTTAGACAAAAACAGGACAAATTTTACGAAGCAAAGAATTTACTGAAAATAAATTATGCCAAGTTTATATACAATCTGGATCTTCTCATTATGTCTACTATTTGCCTTTTTGTCATCCTCAGAATGTTATTTGGGTTGTTTGCAAAAAAACAAAAAGTCTTGGGGACTGAGGAAAGCAGGTATCCACACAGTGAACAGAACCTCCAGGTCTTACACTGGAACCTTTTATAGTTGCTGCCTACATGTTTTTATACTCATTCCTTTGGCAGCAGAGACTATAAAGCTGCTTTTTTAAAAATAAATAAAGGGGGGGGGAAATAAAAACTAGGGACCTCAGGATTCTCCACTACCGTAGTTTGTCACAGCTTGCCAACTCCCCTCCGGGCCCTGAAAACTGTACTCATATGATAAACTATCAGCCCTGCCAAATTCATATTGGATTGCAGATGTGGCTTTAATTAGTACACAGATTCCAACAAGATCACAAAGAAGAATCTGGCACTATACACACAAGGAAGCTACCATGACACTTCCTTTTTGATACTTCACTATGTCCTTCACTAAGGTGGCAAACTAGCAATGCAAAAATTCTTGTGCAAACATGCCCTAATCTACAGACAGGAAAGCAAAATTTCCATTTCTGTAGCAGTGATTCCCCTCCCGCATACATAAAGTGGTGATTTTCATAAGAGTCATAAGGAAAGGATAAAGTGATAGATGCAAACTGGAGGGGAAAAAAGTTAGAAAAAGGTGACAAGATGATGTCTGCTCTCACTTCAGAGCAAGTTTTTCCCACCTACTCTTGTATCTCCACTTTTGCTATCACAAAGTTCCCTTTTCTCAAGTTCTCATCTTCAACCACTTTGCTTTTGAGTCAGGCTGTTTACTCACTGGCTGCCAGCAAGAGAGGCACTGAGCACAGGGACACAATTTCTGTTCTGATCTGTGGTGCTACACAAAGCAACCTACACATAACGGGAGGGGCAATTTCAGGGCAATTTCCACTTTCCAGAGCAGGGCCCACACTTCATGGGCGATACTTTAGAAGTTCAAACAGCTTGCTGCCGAATTTTAGAGATAATACATATGGTGGAAAATATCTGGTTTCACCCCCAAATGTCATCCATAGCCGTGCTTGCCTTTTCCTTCCTTTTCTAAACGATAGTTTAAAAGTCAAAAATCTTGTAACGAATCCCCATCCCTCCCAACACAACAGATCTTCTCATGGCAAGGGATTCATTTTCTCAGCTCTCGGCAACCAATATCAACTCATTTTCAATAACTATACACAATCTGCTGATCAACACTTTAAAAACAGGCTGATTGGTGGTTGATGACATCTTCTGCATGCTGAAAAATGAATCCAGATGCCAAGCATTGGGTAAGGATGGGCTAACTGATGCCTGTGGGGGCTTGTTCCTAGATACAAGACTATTACCATGATTTTCAGCCCATTCCTGACTTCTGAGGACAAAAGTCCCCAGGAGACCAGAAAAGGGCTGTGCCGACACTGGGGCCCCTGGCGCCCGGGCTACTTACGCCGTTGCAAGTGGCCCCAATGCCAGTGGGGAGGCCTGGATGACGGTCTCCTGGTGCTGCCGCAGCAGCGCTACCCCGAGACGCCAGCTGGGCCTTCCGCCGGTGTCCCACCAGCGTAAAGGCCCAAGCTAGCATTCCAGGGGGCGTCCCAGGGGGTGTTCTTGGGGCTTGCCGGGGGGCGGAGCTGCCTGTAGGCAGCTTCCTGTCCCTGTTCAACGGGGACAGGAAAATGAAACGCTTCCGGCTGCCGAAAGCTCAGGAATGGGCTGATAGTCTACTGTGTCATTTCAGATGTAAAATAAAAAATATTACTTCAGGACACTGAGTATATAGGATGGAATAATTTTGGGGGTCATGACAAATTTGCAAAGGGGGCAGAAAAATAATGATAGGGTTTTGAATGAAATAAGAATTCCTTGGTGGGCTCCCATTCAAAAAATAACCAGGGCCAACGCTGCTTAGCTTCTGAGATCTGATGATCTGGCTAGTCTGGGGCATCGTCAGGACATCCTTCATATACCCAACATGTAATAATTTTTAAAAGTGATTGGATGCATGTGAGAACTACTGCCCCCCTCAAGATCAGGAAATTGAACTGCTTTTGATATTTTCACCAGTGCTGTCATGTTAAAAGTTTGAACATGATCGTTTGGAGCTTGGGGTAGGATGTCATCAATATGCTGATGACACCCAACTCTGTCTTTCTTTAAGGAAAATTCCAGAGGGCACTAGGCAATTGCCTAGATATCCTGTTAAAATGGCTAAAGGGGAAAGAACTGAAACTAAATCCAGATAAAATGGGGGTTATGCTCGTTGAGAAGGCTGAAAATCTATGGGATTCACTTTACTACCTTTGGATTGGATGACACTAGGGTTGCCAGATCCCTCTTCACCACTGCCAGGAGATTTTTTAGGGTGAGCCTGAGGAGGGCGAGGGTTGGGAAGGGACTTCAATGCCATAGAGTCCAATTGCCAAAGCAGCCATTTTCTCCAGGTGAACTGAACTTTTATCGGCTGGAGATCAGTTGTAATAGCAGTACAGTGAGGGAAAAAATAGCTAGTACAGTGAGGGAAAAAAGTATTTGATCCCCTGCTAAATTTGCCCGTTTGCCCTCTGACGAAGAAATGACCAGTCCATAATTTTAATGGTAGGTTTATTGTAGCTGTGAGAGACAGAATAACAACAGGAAAAACCCCAGAAACCCAGAAGACAAAAGTCAGAGATTGATGTGCATTATAATGAGTGAAATAAGTATTTGATCCCCTATCAACCAGCCAGGTTAGGGTTAGGGTTCTGCTGTCGACAGAAGCAATCAATCCATCAGATTCCAAACTAGCTACCATGACCAAGACCAAAGAGCTGTCCAAGGATGTCAGGGACAAGATTGTAGACCTGCACAAGGCTGGACTGGGCTACAAGACTATTGCCAAGCAGCTTGGTGAGAAGGTGACAACCCTAATCCTAACCCTGTCAACCTCCCTCGGTCTGGGGCTCGATGCAAGATCTCATCTTGTGGAGTTGCAATGATCATGAGAACGGTGATGAAGCAGCCCAGAACTACATGGGGGGAACTTGTCAATGATCTCAGGGCAGCTGGGACCATAGTCACCATGAAAACAGTTGGTAGCACACTAAGCCGTGAAGGACTGAGATCTTGCAGAGCCCGCAAGGTCCCCTTGCTCAAGACAGCACATGTACAGGCCCGTCGATGTCCTTAAAGAAACCTGGAAACTAATTAGTTCAAAATATGACAGTACATGTTTTGAGTAAGATTTGTCTTTATCAGCATATCAGGTCACTTTTAGAATGGCTGTAGTGGCTGCCTTTTTGTTTCCTCGCTCAATTTAAGATGCTGTTTTATTTATTTTATTATGACCTGAAATCTTCTTACCTGAAGGGCAGCCTCTCCTTATATAAGCCTACATGCATCTACGTGGAAATAAACCACAATGATAAAAATACAATTTACTTACAAAAACTTATAAATAGGATCACAGCAGTTTACTGTGCACTCTTTGGCACCTGTTTCTACTTGTTGTTCTCTATTTTATTATTTCCTGCTCTTTGGAAAGGATGCCATGGAGTATATTAAAACTAGTGTAGTAAATACTTGCTTATTTGTACTTGGTTCAGATCACTAACTGTAGTTGTAATGGTCCCAATCCAGGGATCATTCTCCCCCCCCCCCCCCGCACATGTGCTTAAAAAGAAACAACACCAATGATGACCAATTCAGCGCACTGGCTGCAATAAACTCTTCCTGGGAATAAGCCCCACTGAATAAAATGGGACTAACTTCTGTGTAGACCTGTTAAGGATTGTGCTCTAAATGATTAATGCAAAATTTCTCTCCCCCCCCCCTCAATCCCGCCAGCAATCCTTTCCAGTCCTGATAGGGGGAAAAAATCTATGAGTGGAAACTGGTTCATGAGTCAACTTCCATGAACAAATTTAATGGGTCAAGGCAAGTAAGTTTAGAATTATAAAAACTAAAGCTATATGTAGGGAAAATCTTCAACAGGTCTACTCTGAAATAAGTTCCATTTTATTCAACAGGAATTTCTCCTAGGAAAGCGTTCTTAGGATGCAGCTTCAAACATGCAATTAGAAGAAAGAAGATGAATTTTTGTAAGAAGAGAGATACTATAAGTGATGTAGCCTTAAAGGAAATAGCTAATTTAGAAATCCTTGCTTTCCTCATCTAGGTAATGATTTTTCTCAAAGAGTATGCTCATAAAAGGTCAATTCCATTTATGAATTATAAATTCACAGCAATGGAAAATAATATTTTCAGTTATTCTAGCACTGCCTCCAGCAAAACGTATCTTATAATGAATTAATATGTACCAGTTTCAGTGAGGTTGAGAAAATAATAGATGACTAGGAGTTGACTGCCCTGACCTGGATGGCCCAGGCTAGCCCGATCTCTTCAGATCTCAGAAGCTAAGCAGGGTCAGCCCTGGCCCGTTAACGCACTAGTAACTTACCTTGCAAATTACACGCATCCAGTACACAAGTATCCACAACGCCTTTAAATTCCTGTTCCCACCGCGCCTCCTTTTCTCCGCTGCACTTGAAAATCCCCAGACCGGCACGCTCCACGCATGCCCAGTCGGCGCTCCAAGCAAGGACGGCGATTGGTCCAGCGTGAGTAAGGGAGGCGGGGGGAATGCGGGGGTTGGCTGGCAGCAGGAAGTGGGCTGGCACCAGCAAGAGGATCAAACACAGTTTGCATGTTTCCACTGTAAGGCACCGGGTGTGGAGGGCGTTTTATTTTTTTTATTTGCCATATAAGCGGATACGCTTAATGCGGCGAAATTGCGCTCTGGAGACGCCCTTGGAATCCTTCGGGTGAGTTGCAGTTGGAACATGCAAGGAAAGCCCGCGGAAGCCGGCGCCGCAAATGGCAAGTGCGGACACGGCCCTGGTTCGTATTTGGATGGGAGACCACCAAGGAATCCCAGGGTTGCCGTGCAGAGGAAGGCACTGGCAAACCACCTCTCGCCATGAAAACCCCAAAAAAGGGGTCGCATAAGTCGGCTGCGACTTGATGGCACTTTACACACACACACACACACAGGAGTTGACTGCTGGTAATTTTAGTACAAGAGTGAATTAACAATCCTCTTTTGTCCTTCCCTCTTTCCACCAGAAAAGAATACTGTAAAACACAACCATACTTTAAATTAAACTGTATCGGGAGGAATCCTACATTCAAGGCTACAGTTAAACATGAGCCAATGGATGCACCACCCCACTCAGACTGATGATTTGCCCTTCCTAAGAATCCTGCAAAAACTGGTCTTTTCATCTGTAACATGACAGCTTCCATTAAATAATAAAAGCTTATTTTTAGAGTATAAATATTTCTGCTTAAAAAGTAAAATCACCGGTGGCTAGTGGCCTGCCCCCGACTCTGTCCACCCAAGTATCCTCCCAGTTCAAGGTATACTTTTCAAGATCACCACCACTTTTATCAAGCTGAAGTGATTGTTTAAAAATACCCCCCCCCTTCAATCACTGAGATAGTGTGGTCTTTTATGCATGGGTTGGATCTCCCTGCTGGGACCTGGCTTCATCGCACATTAAAGTAACCATCCCAAAATCTTGGAGACATGCAATAGTCGTCCCAATCTTCAAAAAGGGTCAGCACTCTGACCCAAGCTGTTATCGCCCAATCAGCCTTTTGTCTTGCTTAGGCAAAATGTATTCCTCCTACTTATTTAAGAGGCTGTTGGATTGGGTTGAGAGTAATGACATCCTTGGTTGGGAACAGATTCAGAAGGGGTTGGTCTGTTACGGACCATTGTTTAGTGCTCTCTCACTTAGCCGAAAAATATTCCTCCCCCCAAAATGGCACCCTTTATGCGGGTTTTATGGATCTTAAGAGAGCCTTTGATGCCATCCTGAGGGAGAGGCTTTGGTTGAAACTATCAAATTCTACTATGGATAGGAAGTTACTATGGCTCATTCAACAATTTCATACTGACCTCACAGCTCAGGTTCGCTGTGGCGACCAAGGAGAACTAACTGAGCCCTTTGAACTGGCCAAGGGAGTTAGACAAGGTTGCCTCCTTGCTCCTCTCTTGTTTAATCTATATCTGAACGATATGGCAACCAGTTTCTCAGAGTCTTGTCATCCCCCAAAGCTTAAACGTTGTCTCACTCCAATTCTACTCTATGCCGATGATGCAGTTCTCTTGTCCTGCACAAGAATTGGTTTGAAAAGATCCTTACAAACCTTTTCTGAGTACTGCTCTAGGGAAGATCTTAAAATAAGCCATCACAAATCTAAGATTATGATCTTCTCTAAAAGGAGAAAAATGCCTCTTTTTCACTGGGTATTAGACGGCTTTGTGGTTGACCAAGTCAAGGAGTTTGTTCATCTTGGCATTCTTTTCCCCCATAACCTAAATTGGAATGCCCACCAAAAGCAGTGCCCAACAAAATTAAACCTGGGGTTGGTGCTATTGTCAACTTTTTCCATACCAAAGGTGGCAAATATATTCCAGGGGCTATGCAGGTTTTCATTCTAAATATTATTCCAATTATTCTTTTTGGTGTTGCCATTTGGATAACTGTTGTCAATGAATCTACAGATCATCCATTGCTTCAGTTTTTATGAAAACTCTTAAATGCCCCTCGATGTGTTGCTGGCGTTACCCTTCGCTCCAAGTTTGGCCAAATGTCACTCGAAGCTAGGGCATGGTTGGTAGTCTTTAAGCTACAACTTAAGCTGCGCTTTACCACTGAGGGGCTACTAGCTTCTCTGAAGCATGACCCTTTTAAATCCTCATGGTAAAAAATCTTAGATGAGAAACTGTCGTTGTTGGGCTTCTCCCAGGATATGTTATTAGATCTTGGGAAAACTGAAGCTTTCACCAAAATTAAAAAGCGCATTAAAGAGCTTGATTATAACAGCACTACTTTTCGGTATGAAGAGAAAGGCATGTTAATTTACAGCAATTGAGAACCTGGTCTAAGCTTCCAGGATTGAAAATGAAACAGTAAAATAAAAACAACAAGTACATAAAATAATAACATCAAGTTTTCTTTGTTCAATTTAAGTCGGTGGCACAGTTGCATTAAAGCTAATGATGCCAAGGTTTCACACTGAATTGATCTGGAACTTGATAATCCAAACTTCAGGCCCTTGGGTGTATCTTTGCTCTCCCCGTTTTGACTACTCTTAAGCTACTGCCTCTGCCAAATGTGTGTGTGTGTGTGTGGGGGGGGGGGGAATAAAAGAAGAAAACCGCAAACCTCAATTTGCAGGAGGACATATCAATACTAATATGAACATTCTACATAAAGGTTAATTATTGCCTTGGGTAATAATGGAACATACTGCATAAGCCCTACAACAGGGTGGCTTCCAGGGCTTTCCTTTCCTCCAGCCTCTGTGCTCAGATATATTTTCTGGAAATATCCCTGGAGATACCATTTATTATTTACTCATTCTTAATTGATAAAAATGAAGAAATTGGCAAGCATGACTGTGAACAATCTTGCCTTAGTGGAATAAATTCCATCTGTCTGCTTTAAGTGCCATCTTCAGTTATTACTGTTTTCTTAAGTTGGAAACTCACATGAGACAGGGGTTGTCCTCTTCTGGACTCCCCCCTCCCCTTCATGTTGCTGTCTGCCAACACAGGGGTGGGGGGAGTTTAAACAGGACTATTTTGTTTCTAAAATTAAAATTCCTATGAATAGTTGAAAGTCAAAGTGAGCAGAAAATGCTGAATAACATGTATGGGTATCTATTGAATAACCTGAACCCAGACTTAACCAATCGGGTAGCAGAATTCTTACAACGTGCAATAAGCATAAGGGAGCGTGTATCTTAACTGTGAAATTTTTAAATTTGATGCTGGATGTATTTAGACTGTTCTGATTATTCCTTTTTTATGCCAGTAAAGGTGATGATTGATTGATTGATTGATTGTTTGATGTATGGGTATCTTTTTATCCCACAGCCTTTGTCCAATTCTGCATATACTATACTGTCCCTTCCCTTCAGGTGGAAAGCATTTCAGCTATTTTTCCTCATCAATAGAATCTATCCATAAAAAGCATTAAGAAAGTTTTGCTCAAAGATATGCAAGTCTGGTTTAAAACTTTTAAACTTTATAATAAATTATATGCTCCCGAATCTTGATGGTGGGCCATATGTATAACGGCTCACTAAGATCCTGCACAGTTTGCACAGTGCTCAAGTAAATGCCTGAGTCAAATACAGTGGAATAGAAGGGAACATTTTTAATACGTTTCAGTGATTTTTAAAATAATTAGGATATAGTGATATCTGAATACGTACTTCTTGGCTCTCGGGGTCCATCCACTGTTATTTTGATGGCTCTGTGATATGTAGCTACTTGTGGTGGATTTGTGAAGACTGTGATGGTCAAGGTGAAGCTCTTCCCTGAAAGACAAGAGGACATTAAGTCTTACACTTACTATATTAACTCATCCCATACTATTAGTGTCTTTAAAAGCACTAAAACTACACAACACACAGCCGGCATGGCATAGTGTAGGGGTCCCATGGGCACCACGGTCCCCACAAAACACCTCTTCTGGTGCCCCCCCCCCACTGTTTATGGAAAGTGGGCAGGTTCAGGTAGGGCTTTTACCCAGCAAGGCTTCTAATTGACTATTGGGGTTTTGATTGGCTGTGCAGATTTTTAAAAATTGTTGCTTTGGCAGCAGATGCCACTACAGCACAAGGATCTGCACTGTGTTACTGAAGTTAAACTGTGGCAATCATTTTGTGGCTGGCTGTGCCTCCTGCAGCAGCCATTCTGTGGAAGTCATTTTGTTGCTGCACCCACCAACCCGTGTCAGAATTCCAAAGTGCCCGCAGGCTCAAAAAGGTTGAGGACTCCTGGCATAATGGTTAGACTGTTGTAAAAGCTGGGAGACCCAGGAGCCGGGACACCCACATTCGAATCTCCAGTTTGCTATGGAAGCTTGGTGGGTGACTTTGGAGGAAGAAAAAAAGCTGCATTTTAAAAATAAACATTTAGACATAAAATTTAGGTTGCATCCTACTATTATGCTCAGCTAAGTGTGGTTCGTTCCATCAACACAAGACAAATCTTACAAATGCAAGAGACTCCTTGCTGATACAACAGACCCCTCTGCTCATTGGACATAGTTCTCTTAATTCAGCGGAGTCTAAACCCATAAAGTTTAGAAAAATGCTTATAAAGCAATCAACTGATTATCCTGCATTGTAGAGATTTTTTTTGCTAGATTTTTATTCATCGTTTAATATCACCTTATTATTAACCAATGTTAGAGCATTCTGATGAGGCTAGCCAGCCCATTGAGAAAGAATCTGGAAATTAGGGGTGTGCATTAAAAAACTGGTAAAATTCAGATTTGGGTATATTCGACCTGAAAAATACCAAATCCCTATACTGGTGTGGGGGTTTTTCAGGGGTTTTTCTGGTCCATTATATCCTATGAAGAATCTTTCCAGGGTTCTGGGGGGTGTTTTTCCAGGTAGAGGCACCAATTTTTCAGTGTAGCTGCTGGTAACTATCCTTAGAAGAACCTTGGTAAATACTGGGTCAGGTGTCCAATTTTATGAGTTCCCAAAGAGGGTGCCCCCATCCAAAATAGGGCCCCACAAAATTGGACGCCCTGACTCAATCTGAACCAAAATGGAAGTTCCTCTAAAGGGAGTCACAAGTAGCTACACTGAAGACTTGGTGTTTCTCCTTAAAGAACAGCCCCCTCAGAGCCCCAGAAATATCCCCAATAGACTACAATGGAGTTGTGCTACTTAAACTTTAAAGAGCTGCCAGGGAACTCACCACCTGGTGTGAATTGGGTGGCAGGTTTGGCAGCTCTTTAAAATATAAATAGCATAGCTTCATTGTAGTCTATGGGGAATCTTTCTGGGGCTTGGGAGGGGGACTGTTTTTCAAGGAAACAAGGCAAAAAAAAAGGTCTTTAAAACAAAAATAAAAAATGGGGGGGGGGAAGCCCCATTGAAAAACCTGGCACAGCAATGCTGTTGCTGGAGGGGGCTGGAGGGGCTTAGGAAGCTGACTATAGTCAGTTCCACCCCTGGGAAACCTCCCCCCTACGCCGGAGCTGCATTTCTCTTCCGGGATTTAGGTCCTGGAGAGGCTGCGGCATCAGAGAAGCACCGTGCAGCTCTGTGGTGCCCAGGTGCTGACGGAACTGCCCCTGCCACCAGCATAAGTGCCTCTTATTCCATGATAAGAGGGCACTTATGCTGGTGGCGGGTCATGCTGCTTCCACTACACTTTCAGCCCAATCCTCAGGAATGGGCTGTGAGTGAAACAGTTTGCCATTGCCTGTCTCTGCACAGCAACTGTGGACTTCCTTGGTGGTGTCCCATCCAAGTACTAACCAGGAAAGGAACTGGGTAAAGAGAATCTCTGCACAGCTAAAAAAATACTTCTGCATGAAGAGATTAAAATGGAAAAAGCCATTCCTAAATGTGCATATATCAGTGGTAAAATAGTGTGAGGAGGACAAAAAATACACTTTATATAGTACTCCTGGTTCTCAAACAAAATGATACAAAAATCAACACGCAGTTGTAAATCCTGCACGGATATCAGTTGATTTGAAAATCTGATATGGGTGCATTTAAACTACATTTATGTGTCTCATACATATTGTACACTAACAACGGCAGGGAGGCTCATCAACACTTTAAGTGGTGCATGGAAGATCTTACAGCCATAGCTGTAATATCGTACTCTGCACAGCTAAAGCAAAGGTGTCAATTTAAATAGGAATTTTGTATTTTTCATATAAAATCTCCAATATTTATAAGGGTAACAGCTAGAAACACTGAGAATGTTAAACCCAAAAGAGTTTTTATGCATTCTAGTGTGTACTCTATGTAACATATTTCCCAAAAAATGTCAGGCCAGCTAAGGTTTTTTGTGAGGTCTGGAATCCTAAGCATATTTACAAAGTAGTAAGGTCCACTGACTCAATGGGAGTTCTAAGTAAACATGTTTAGGAGCGAGTTAAAAGAATTGCTTTTTAAAAGCGTACTTAAGAAATAGGATTGAAGGGTGCTTCTTTGAGGAAAGGATAAATACACCTGGGCTTTGCTGCGGTTCTCAAGTGCCCTGTCCATTTCCAAGGCTTAATTAGCAACCTCCTGGCTTGTTTCTTTTAAGCTAATTGGGGAGGGGGGGGAAGCAGCCTCAGGCTGGAACTCTTTGTACAAAATGCCTATTGTGATGTCACTGTGCAACTCTTGAGTTTCCCCACCTTGCTTCACTTGATTGGCAGCCACTTGTTAAAGGGTAGAACTCTTGGTGCACACTGATGATATCATGTCAAGAGTTGTGTGTTATTAGCTACTGTGGCAGGGTGGTGTGGAGAAACCAAACAAGGGTCTGCTAAGATTTCATTGCCTCTCTATATAAAATTATTGGGGTTTTGCAAAAGCTAAGTGGTACTTTAGAACTTTCCTGTTCCAGGAACTTCCAAGGACCATTTCTATCTGTATGTAGCCATTTTGAAATAATTTTAAATCTTGAGACTTGATAATACAACATAAGATTAGGTATTGTATCCCACCCTCTATTTTTCCCTCTCTGAAGTATACAGAAAGATAGTCTAGGTGTCTCATTTGACCAAACAAAATTAGGTATGCTCCTTTATCAGCATTACAATACTTGAGTTGATTTTTACATGGGGATATTTTCAAATAAAAACAAAAATGTTGCTATGATCAGCATTTTAATATTAGCAGTCCTTCCTAACTAGGAAAACTGTAACTGTGACCAATTATGTAAGTCTGCCTTATTGTGTGTGTGTGTGTGGGGGCTTATTCATGAGTTTGACCCAAAAGAACAAAAAACTGTAATCCCAGATCTTATTACTGCAGCGAAAATGTTGATAACTAAAAACTGGCTGTCAAATTAAATTCTGGATAACTAAAGTCTGGCCAATAGCCAAGTTGTCTAGGTAAAGTGAAATGGTTCAGATGAAGGAAGGGAGACAGCAAAAATCAATATTTATGAGTGGTTGGAAACCTTTTTTTAAAAAAATGCAGGTTTGAATATTTGAATATACTTATTATGCCTTGTATTGAATTTAAAAAATTGAAAGGAATACTCAGTATTTGGTTGTAGAATGTGACCATAATTTCTTTCTTTGATTTGACATGTTGAAGACCTAGGGTCTAGCCCCCCTCCATGATATAACCTCCATATGAACCTATGAATAATAAGAAGTAACAGCTATTTAGAAAAGTATGAGGAAGTGTAGTGTGATATAATATTGCATCATTTTGTCTACTATAGCAGGAACACCTCAAGATTGCGAGGCTTGTGTACCCGCAGAGAGAGAAAAGAATGAACATCTGTTTCCCTTCCTGTTCCTTATCCTTCATTTCCCCCCACTTCAACCTGAACAAAATCTGAAATGTACTATTGACACTTTGGATCCAGTGGTCAAATAATATGTCATTGGCTTTTGGCTCTTATATAAAGCCAAACATGCTCAGCCATAATATACACAGGGTTCTTCTTTAGTGAGGAAACATTATCAGGTAATTCTGAATAATCTGCACTTCCTCTGATTCAGTCTCAGAAATTATTATTACCAAGTATGAAACTAAGCTACAGGCTTCTACCCTTCCTCCTCTTTTTCTGGTTTGTTCCTGCAGTGTTATATTGAGAGAAGCCCCATGTGAAATCTATACATCCACATTTCCCTAAGCAGTTTTTCAGTGAAGTAGTAAAAGTATTTGTTTAACTGTATAATATCTCTGTGTTACATATTTTATAGAGCTTGGATATTAAGAAAATATATCTCCCCCAGTTTTGATATCCCCCCTAGACTCTAGTTTCTTGCCGGTAGAGTTAATGTTACAGGTAGCACAGACAATTAGAATATACTACCTGGACACCCATCTCTCTTACACACCATTTGAACAAACAATACCAAAATTTGTGTGGTGGCATCTCCTCTAAGCACCACAGTAGCCCTAGGTCCTTTCCCAATGACAGGATTGTTGTCACCACACAAACATATCCCCCCACCTTGGTATCTGCAGAGATAGCCTTGCTACAATGGGAAAGAATGCTTCCTTTACAACCAACAAAAAGAAACATGGAAGATGTGGAGGAATTTAATGTTGAAGGACAGCACATATCCCACTAAGAAAAAAAAAGTTTATTGAAATGATAGGACATGACCAAAGTCAAAGATAATAGTTTTGTTTTCCTTTTGAAAGAACTACCTGGGCGCTTACAGGGTAAAGCATTAATCTTTTACCATACTTGAAAAACTGTTCCCAAACTCTAAGAAACTGAATTTCTGAGATGCTTTCTGGCCCTAAAATCAGCAATAGCATAGACCTAATAATGCCTGCCAGAGGTGTGTACTTCCACAAATTGCTGCTTGTGCTTCTGGGTTGAGGTTAGCCTGGAAAACACTAAGAACAGTGCAACTGATAAACTTGTGAGGTGCACATAGGAAGAGGAGAATCCTTCCATATATCTGAAAATGTGTCAATTGTGCAAACTCTTCAAGGCTTACATATTTGCTTTAAGTCACTGTTAGGCAACAATCTGATGCGAGGAGGCAATAACCATGACAAATTGATCTAAGTGACAGTTCTCTGGCCGAAGTGGAATGAGTAGTCTCTGCTGAATCTGGACAGCAGGGCTTTGGTACAGTCCCATTTCTGCACTGAGGCTGTTTCACTTCTCAGAATCATGGTACCAGGTGGATGACACCATCTTCATCATCACTGCTCTGAAAGGCCCTAAAGCTGTTTTCCCCAGCCGCTCACGGAATGTAGGCGGAAGTAACCTCTATAGGGAAGCTGCTCCCATCATTTAAAGGAACTTGTTTAGTTATGAATGTTTCAGCACTGTTAATTCAACAAATATGCAGTCCATGGTTCTTTATTTCATGCCATTCTTGAATAAAAATAAAAGATATCTGTAAAAATGATTTGTGTAAGTTATGTCAGTGGTGCCTGATCACCCTACAACAGCAGTGGTTGTTTTCAGCAGATGTTAGACATGGATGTATTGGAATCTTAAAGTGATTTACAGTATCCACATCTTCCAGTTCTTTTATTTAGTTCCTATATGCTTTATTGCACTTCTCAGGGACTCTTAATGCCCCTTGTAGGGTTGCAAAGTCTCCTGAGAATTGGACTCTCAGATAAAAGGGGGGAGCCTGGCTCCAAAGAGCTGACACCTGCCAAGCCTCATGAGATGACACAGAGCTGAGTAGCGTCCAGTGCGGACAGAAGATAGACTCTGTCTGATCAAGAGAAGACCTTCACTGTGCCTGGTGCTTCAGGGTAAAGCCTTGAAGGCTGTGGTGGTGGTGGGGGGGGGTGAGTGAAAATAGCTTCTCCTGTTGATTCACATCTTAACACTTTATTTTTTCCTTTGTGGATCCTGAAAGGAAGATTAAAACCCTGCAATTGCAGGCTAAGCACTAGGATTCAGTAGGGCTAGCCAGATCCCTCTAAACAGGAGGTTGTCAGTGGTGTGCAAGATCTTCTTTGTCCCATTCTAGATCTGCATACTTTAACTGTGTCTGGAAGCAAATGCCAACCAGACCTCTTTTCCGTCACAGTTAAGATTATTATGCAAGCTGTGCTTATCCACATAGTTGCAACAGATGATAAAGTTTGGTCCCCTTTTCTTTGTAGGCTGCTTTTGTGAGATAAGAGCATCACATATCTCTTCTCCCATTAGCTATGATTATCCTAACTCTGGACCCATAATAAAAACAAGAGCTCCATTAGCAACCATCTATCCATATTTGGTCTTTCTCATCTAGGAAGGCTCAATGTGGCTATGTTTATAAATCCTCTACTCCAGTAGATCCAAAATACCTGAAGACATAGGAAGCCTGATCCTACATTGTTTATTCAATTGCCAAGTCAGTGAGCATTTTATTGCATCCGTAGTAATGTAGCAATATTCAAGAAACAACACACAGGACATGTTTTATCCTCTGTCTCTGGAGCAGGAAAAGGACTCCTCATGATTAAAAAACAAAAACAAAATAGGAAGCAGCCGGGGCCAAAGGTGGGCTTGGTTTTCAGCAACTGGATTGCCTCCAAGGCAAAGCTGGAGCTTCTGTCAGAGAGTTGGATCAGGAAGCTTGCTGATTGATCAGCAAGGATCCTACACAGGCTGAAGACTGCTCCAGGAGAAAGCAGCCCTGCAATTTCTGTGTGTCTTATTTGGGGCCTCGGGCCTGATCCTGGAAAGACCTGGGAATGCTTTGTGGCATGAGCATGGGCCACAAGATAGGTGCTTCTCTTTCTGGCAAGGCCTTCTCCAGCAATCTTGTCATGTATGAAGCTGCCTTGTACCAAGTCAGATCTTTGGTCTATCAAGGTTAATACTGTCTACTCTGACTGGCAGTGGTTCTTCAGGGTCTCAAGTGGAAGATTTTCATATCACCAGCTATTGATCCCTTTAGCAGGAAATGCCCAGGGAATTGAACCCAGGACCTTCTGCAAGCAAAGAAGATGCTCCACCACTGAACCACAACCATTTCCTTCCATGGCAGTAAGGTGGGGAGCCCAGGGAGCTACTAGTTTGGAGCCTGGCCCAATGTGACCAGTGGACATCTGGTCCAGGGGCTGAAAGGTAATCTGAAACATCTGGTGAAGTTACTGTATGAATAGGCTCCTTTGCTGAGGCCTCTGGCATCAGCATCTGCAATACTGTCACTGCTCAAACAAGATAAGGTATGATTATGCTGCATTACTTCATTGCGAAAGATATTTGGAGGTTATGGAACAAACTGGCTGGATATATCCATACAAACTGGAAGAATGGACATTAAAATGGCAAATGAGATTCAATGTGAGCAAGTGTAAAGTGATGCATATTGGGGCAAAAAAATCTCAACTTCACATATACAGTGATGGGATCTGTGCTGGCAGCAACAGATCTAGAAAGGGATCTTGGGGTAGTAGTGGATCACTTGATGAAGATGTCAACCCAGTGTGTGGCTGCTGTGAAAAAGGCAAATTTCATGCTGGCCATAATTAGACGAGGAATAGAGAATAAAACTGCTGCTATCATACTGCCCTTGTACAAATCTATGGTGAGACTAAACTTGGAATACTGTGTACAGTTCTGGTCACGATATCTAAAAAAGGATATTGCAGAGCTTGAGAAGGTGCAAAAAAGAGCATCCAAAATAATCAGGGGACTAGAGCAACTGCCCTATGAGGAGCGGTTAAAACACTTAGGGCTGTTTAGCTTGGAAAGAAGGAGGTTAAGGGGAGACATGATAGAGGTCTATAAAATTATGCATGGTTTGGAGAGAGTAGACAGGGAGAAGTTTTTCTCACTCTCTCATAATACCAAAACATGAGGTCATCTGCTGAAGCTGGAGGATGAGAGATTAAAAACTAATAAAAGGAAGTATTTCTTCACACAACACATAGTTAAATTGTGGAACTCCATGCCCCAGGATGTGGTGATGGCTGCCAACTTGGAAGGCTTGAAGAGGGGAATGGACATGTTCATGAAGGAGAGGGCTATTCATGGCTACTAGTGAAAATGGCTACTAGTCATGATGCATATCTATTATCTCCAGGATCAGAGGAGCATGGCTATTATATTAGGTGCTGTGGAACACAAGCAGGATGGTGCTGCTGCAGTTGTCTTGTTTGTGGGCTTCCTAGAGGCACCTGGTTGGCCACAGTGTGAGCAGACTGCTGGACTTGATGGGTCTTGGTCTGATTCAGCATGGCTTTTCTTATGTTCCTACTAATAGTATCTGCATGTTTATATGACCATGGTGCCCTATGGTCATCCTGGATCAACAAACATCACCTCTGGTATGTTTATTTCACTGCTTTTTCCTCAGATCCCATGACAAATTCAGAGGTTGCAGAACCAGAGGGGCTGAAGGACATGCTATTTTCACCCATTGTGCAAGACTGAAAGAACTGCAAGGCTATAGCAGTCAATCACCCCAAGATGGCAACAGAGCCATGGGTATTCTCTGTCACTGTCATTCAGTTTTTCCACTTGCTCTTTAATTATGTACCCAAATCTGAGACCGATAGCGAAACAGAAATAAACAATTATTTTACAGTAACTGTGTAAGAAGACCCAAGTGTGCCATGTTAAGGCACTTGCATGGTAAATGTGACATAGAATTCTGAATGACATTTAAAAGTAGAACACTAAATGTCACCATCCTTAATTTAATAAACAACAAACTTTTAAGAATAGCTTCTTTGGCTGAAATCCTCACATTTTTTGGAAGCAGTTGACATTAAAAATAAAACCAGCTCTTAAAGGCAAAAATGAAGCGGCTTTTAATCCGAAGCAGAGCTGCATCTGTACTGCAGCAACAACAGCATGCTTAAAATCCTAGGTGGAGCCACTTATTAAAGCACAGGGAAAATGTCATGCCATTGGGTGCGTTACACCTCAAGAACACACTGGCAGTACAAAAGGACTACAAAGCTTTATTGTTATTGTCTAATGTCTATTGTGAAAATATTATTGAGGAGTGGAAGGCATGAACATGATTCAGACATATTTGCATGATATTCACGTTTAAACAAAGAAGATGGAAAGGTTAACTGACAGAGGAGTTACTGTTTCCATGACAAGAAGCTAAATGCCAGTTACTTCCTGTTTGATGCCAGGACTGCCTGCCTCTAGAACTTAAGTGATCTTCGTATCTAAAGGCACTGACATGGTCTCACTTTAGACATTGTGCTTCTACTTTCAGCTTGGAAAGGGATGCCCAATTGGTGGTCTTCAACTTAAAGCAATCCTCCAAAATGCAACATTGAAATCTTTGCTTTATTTGTCCAAAGTATTTTTAAAGAAAAATGTGTCTTGTGGGAGGGTCATACTGGATTTTTTTGTTTTTCGTTCATGGACTGATACTATTTCTGAACTTAGTTTCCCCCTTATTTGTGCCTCTTGGTAGGGTACACCCTAGGGATGCCAGCCTCCAGGTGGGACCTGGGGACACCCTGGAATTACAGCTCATCTCCAGACTACAGAGATCAGTTGCCCTGAAGAAAATGGATGCTTTGGAGGGTGGACTCTATGGCATTGTACCCCACTGAGGTCCCTGTCCTCCCCAGGTTCCACCCCCAAATCTACAGGAGTTTCCCAACCTGGCAACCCTCTTTTCTTCAGTTTGTTGAATAAAGAAGGTAAACTAGGGCAGCTGCAGATACCCCCCCACACACACACACAAACAACTGACAAGGTATTTTTTTTAAATCACAAGGTGGTAACTCTACACAAAACATGGCCCTGCCGCAGTAACTGGTGCTATCTAGCAGCAAGAGTTTCACAGTTATATGGCACATGGAAAGGCATTCTGTATAAACTCAAAGAGCAACATCTCTCTGTGTGTGTCTCTCCCACACATACATCACAAACATGACATTTCAAAATAATTTTCTTTTCCTCGTGAATAAAACTACAAGCAAACTTAAAAAAACATTAAAAGTTGGTTGTGGAGCTATGGATTAGATAAAATGGCTTTGAAGACGATTGAATTGTATTGGCTCTTGGCCTTACATATCACAATAGTTATGTTCAGCTGATTTCAAAAGGGCCCAGTTATTTGCTGAAAAACCCATGTGATCTACTTCTCCATAGAGTCATTTTTAGTTTAAACAGTAAGGGAGCCAAAATACTAATTATGTCATCATAATAGCTTTATTTTTAACTGCAGGTCATTGGCTGCTCTTAGTGTGATATTTATTTTTCCCAAGCAGATCAGCTCTAGAAGATGACATCTATAAGCAAGCACACAAAATATGGATCAAAAGCAAAACCAAAAAACTAAATTTAAAAAGCCAACATTGCTTTTGCCCACTATGCAAGCAATTGAGACAGTGAGGTAACCGAATAGCCCTAAACAGAAGTGTGCTAAGCTGAGTTGCTTTTAGCGATAGCCCAAAATAAGGAAACAGTCCGGGGCAGGCACGTTAACTCATCCTCATAAGCCGTACTTAAAATAAAACGTGCAAGCACAGCTTGGCGCAACCAAAAAAAACAAGTAGATTTATTGTTATTGGAATTAGGGCTGTGGCTCAGCATTTGGCACACCGGCTGTTTACCACTACAATGCTCATAGAGACAGGAAGTTCTAAAAAAGCCACTTTCCCAAAACTGCTGCCTGATTAAGATTCTCACTGATGAAATCAGCAGTTCTGAGATGACAGCAAAATGTGCCTTTCCAAGAGAGTTCATGCAGTATGAACACTGTAACAGATCTTGATCATGAATTGCACTAATTCCCTTTTTATTCCAACTTTAGCACACACACACACACACACAAACTTGAACCCACACAACAGCTTTAAAATACTGGATAGAAAAACCGAACAAAAACAAAAAAGAAACTAATAGGAGGGTTAACAATTAACTCTTTGCTAGTGTTGGTGCTATCCATGAAGGTGTTTTGCTGTACAAGCAAAATCTAATCACTCCCCCATTCTTTTTCTCGTGTTGACTCATTTTTATTCTGCAGATCAAATTGAAATAACAGAATGTGGGCTGGCAAAGAGAGCATAGTTGGCCCCACATAAACCACATGATGTTTCCAATTCAAATATCCTCACTGAACTGTGTCATATAGCCCCAAGACAATCAGCAATTCATACAAAAAAATTGGTGTTGCTTTGAGAGTGTCTACAACTGTAACAGTCTAAGAATCCACTGATGCTGTGTAGGCAGACAACCAAATGCTAGGAGGAGGAGGAGGAGGAGAAGAAGAGTTGGTTTTTATATGCTGACTTTCTCTACCACTTAAGGAAGAATCAAACCGGCTTACAATCACCTTCCCTTCCCCTCCCCACAACAGACACCCTGTGAGGTAGGTGGGGCTGAGAGTGTGTGACTAGCCCAAGGTCACCCAGCTGGCTTCGCGTGTAGGAGCGGGGAATCAAACCCAGTTCTCCAGATCAGAGTCCACCGCTCCAAACCACCACGCTTAACCACTACACCACGCTGTTTACGACTATGCCACTGATTGTTTTTACCTACTACTTTTTCCTCTTAAGAATGGACTGTAGAATTCAAAGGTAAAAAACCCAGAAGTATACAAAACACAGTGATTCTGATTCCCACCCCTTTTTGCCATAAACTTGTCAATTACAATTTTGTTCCATCACGGTTCCATATGAGGTGCTTGCCAGGACTGCTTTTCTGTCAGGGCTGCTATGTCTTCAGACATTTGGATGTGCCTCTAATTTCTGTACAATCCAAAGGCATGGTAGGTAATTTTTTGGTTACAGTAATTTTTTAAAAAGATTGTACAGCTTTATTTTTGCCCTGACCTGGATAGCCCCAGGCTAGCCTGATCTTGTTAGAACTTAGAAGCTAAATAGGGTTGGCCCTGGTTAGAATTTGGATGGGCAGCCTCCAAGGAAGACCAGGGTCACTATGCAGAGGAAGGCAATGGCAATTCACCTCTTAACATCTCTTGCCTTGAAACCCTACGGGATCGCCGTAAATCAGCTGTGACTTTACGGGACACAGACAGAAAAAGCTGTAATTTATCAATCATATGTTGTTTCCCTGGCTTGGTGAGATAAAAAAACTAGCATATACATGTCTTAAGTAATAAATTTAAAAAAAACTTTCCCCATCAGTGCTCCTCTCTGGTAAGAAGGGTTGCACATGCTGTATTTCCACCAGTCATGAACTCTTAAGGGCTCAGCTGCCTTGCTAGACAATAGTTCATACCCTCAGGCCTTCAAATGCTGTTGCATGTTGGAGGTGCGTCTGCCAATACTTTACCTCCCAGTGTACACCTTAGAAAGGATCTTTAAGTCTTGCCAGCTCTTCAAGTACTGTGTGCTAAATAACAATAGTGCTTATTGTACAAGGTTTCCATTCTTTCTATTGCTGGTCTCACAAATGAAAAGATTTTCAGTATCAAACCAACACTGTTATGAACAGTTTATAAAGATGCAGAATAACTGAATAACTATTATAAGTCATGGGTGATGTGGCTGGAGCACAGCAGAGTTGTTTTAGGGCATTCAGTTAACATCCTGGTCAAAATTTCTCAGCATCTAAGAACAGCTAGACAGAGGAGAGGTCTGTTTCCTAGTTCTTCCCTAGGGTTGCCAGCTCTGGGTTGGGAAATGAGCCTTTGGCTGGGGAGGGTGGGGTAAAAATGTAATTAAATAAATAAATTCCTGGAGATTCAGGGGTGGAGCCTGGCAATGGTGGCATTCGGAGAGGGCAGGGAGCTCAGCAGGGATCATGTCATGCCCATCCTCTGAAGCTGCCATTTTCTCCAGGAGAGCTGATCCTTGTAGTCTGGAGATATTGTAATTCAAGAAGAACTCCAGGCCCTGCCTGGAGGCTGCCAACCCTATTCCCCACCGTGACAGTGAATTATATCTGTGAACTTTCTACTGCCTTAGAACTCCTAAAAGGTCTACTCACAGTCATCAATAATTGTTCCAGTGCAAATGGTGTGGAATATATACTTGGCCCTCCATGATATAGTGTGTGCTCTGCTAATATTGTCAGAGGCATTGTTAAATAGGAGTAGGATAATTTGAATATATTTTTGTAGGATAACATTTTTGCTTGAACCATGGAGAATGATGTTGCTGGTGCTGGAAGTGAAGGACCTTATGCTGTCTCTTAAACTCAGACTCCAGAGGGGGACAAGTCTAGTGAGTCAGAGAGATAAAGGGGACAAGACACTGGGGTCATCCTTTCTCTACTGCTCTGAACTTTCCCTTTGATGTGTAGATTGCTACTCTTAGGGGAAACTTCCTTCCTTCCCGCTTCTTCCCCACCTCCTCACACACACTGGCACCTCTTCTCCATCTTGCCACCATGAGGGAAGGACACACGTCCTGGATCTCCCTCCATCCTAGTTAGTTAGAATGGATAGGCAACTATATTTTACTCTACCCTATCCAGAAATGGATTTCCTACAATAAATGAATATATTAGTTAAATAGAACAAAAGGCTCCTAGCAATTTTTGTTCCTGGCACACACAGAGGTTTGGATGAGCTTCTTCTGCGCACAATAGCCTTTGTGCACTCTGCTAACTTAACAAGGATTTGGGCATAATGTCATAATCCAACAGCTGGATCAGGCCATAAATCCATCCAGCCAAACATTCTCTTTCCAGTAGTACCATCCTGAGTAGAATTATACTCTTCTTATTCCACTGTAAGTCTGCTTACAATGATACTGCAGGTGACAAACATATGCCTTTGAAAAGCTAGCAGTCAAGATGTGATGAAGACAATATCTCCTGGACTCTGCCTTCTGAACTTGGAGAATTAATTTACACAGTGCCATCCTAAGCAGAGTTATACTTTCTAAGTCAATGGTCCTTTTAATTATCTTGGCTGATTATATTATGCATTACAGACCTTTTAAAATTTATCTAATCACTACGTAAGATTTCTCATGAATTTATGGCTCCTTTATCAGCATCCTTTGTAGAATGCGCCGCTGACTTCAGTAGGCACAGGCTTCGGCTAGTATCAAGATACACCCTTGGCATGCTTGGAATAACAAGCAAAACTGGGAAGCCATAGGTTTGAAAATATAACCAATAGATGATCAGAAGTTATTTGATAATTGGCTATGTTTTCAATTTGATTTTGTCTGCTTAAAATCTACTGGCAATCCAATTGTCATGTGTATATTCTAATTATGTTTACAATTAATACTTCATAAACATAGAAACATGAACAGTGTCATCATCTACGTACTAACAGCAAAAGCCAATCTGAGGATACTAAAATTCAGTGACTGCAGCTGTGAACGGGTAAGACGGATCTTTCTACAAACCTGAAAAGGGTCCCTCTTTGGGGGGCTAAAAAAAAACCCAAAATGACAAATGGAGTGCCTGAAGCTTTAAACAACTGATTCCCTCAGTGGCTGCTGATAGACAACCATAGTATTTCCAGGCCTATTTTGGCACTTAAGGGAGGAATAATTGTGGCCAGGCCTAGATAGGGTTGCCAGATCCAAGTTGGAAAATTCCTGGAGATTTTGTGGTGGAGTCTGAGGAAGGCAGGGTTTGGGGAGGGGAGAGGCCTCAGACAAATATAATGACATAGTGTCCCACTCTTCAGAGCAACCATTTTCTCCATGGAGATCAGTTGTAATTCTGGGACATCTCCCAGTCCCACCTGGAGGTTGGCAATCCTAGGCCTGGAAGCAACCTCTGGTGACTTGATACCACCCAACTTGCATGACTCAGCTAGGCCTGGCTTCTTGCTACTGGTCAATAGCAGCCACCCTAGGTACTAGTTGGAGATCTCCTGCTATTACAACTGATCTCCAGCCAATGGAGATCAGTTCCCCCGGAGAAAATGGCCGCTTTGGCACTTGGACTCTATGGCATTGAAGTCCCTCCCCTCCCCAAACCCCGCCCTCCTCAGGCTCCACCCCAAAACCTCCTGCCGGTGGTGAAGAGGGACCTGGCAACCCTAAGCCACCCTATGAAAGCCAGTGATGTATAGTAGTTAGAGCAGGGGTGGGGAACCTTTTTTCTGCCAAGGGCCATTTGGATATTTCTAACATCATTTGCGGGCCATACAAAATTATCAACTTAAAAATTAGCCTGCTATATTTGGTCAAACATTTAGCTAAGAGGCACGATCGGAGACGGCTCCGAGTGTCTGCCATGTAGAACAACTCGCTTTTGAGTTCTGCCGTCCCCAGCTGGGCCCAAGAGATTCAGGCAGGGCAGCAAACACAAGACGGAGTGAACGACAAGCCGCACAGGGCTTGTAGGCGAAGGAGTCCGGTCCAATAATGCCCCGATCCGGCACTTTCCCACCCTATGCGTCTTTTGCAGGACTTAGAGGGGAAGGAACCAGAAGGGAGAGGGGGTACCGACCAAGCCCCAAGCAGGCAGCTGCCAAGATGACCCAGCCCCGTGGGGGCAAGCAGGCAGGTATCCACGTTTCTCCATGGCTCAGGTGGGAAAGGGTTAACACAGTTTCTTGGGCAGTCCTAGCAGCTCCATAGCGAATGACTCTTCTGCAAGGGGGAAAGGAGGTTCCTTTTCTCAGCAAAATAAACTCTTATCCGCCTTGAATAGAGGCTATTCCTGTCTGCCGGAGGGGGTGGATCGCCAATCATAGATCCTTCTGAGCTAGATCTGCCAGGACCCACGAAGGGCCAGACCAAATGACTTTGCGGGCCTTATACAGCCCCCGGGCCTGACGTTCCCCACCCCTGAGTTAGAGCTTCAGAGTAGGGTCAAATTCCCATCTTGCCACGGAGGCTCACTGGCTGATTTTGAGCCAGTCACATATTTTCAGACTAACCTTGCTCACAGGGTTGTTGCGTGGATAAAAAAGAGGAGAGGAGAATAATGTAAGCTGCTTTGGTCCCCACTGTGGAGTAAGGTAAGGTAAAAATGAAGTAAATAATACATATAGCTGAAGATCTAGGACAGATAAAAGAGGTTGGTGAGTGGCTGAGAAGGAGAGAATGAGGCCAGAGAAGCGGAGAGGATGCGGGGGTTGCCAGGAGGAAGGACAGAGGGAATAGTGTGGGGAGGAGGATACAGGGAAGAGTGAGGTACCCTCCACAAGTCCTAGAGGGCTCCCTACCATGCAAGTGGGCCTGGCCCAGTGGCTGGCACCACATAACTGGGCCACAGATTTCCTAGGAAGAGGCTGCTGGGTGGGGGAGCTGAAGACAAAGGGGCAGATAAAGGTAGGCTGGTTGTCGGGTGGGAAGGAAGAAGAAGAGTTGGTTTTGATGCACCTTCTTTCTCTGAGGATACTTAAATATGGTGACTGGAGCTGTGAACAGACAACAGATATTTCTACAAACCTGAAAAGGCCCCAGGTTTGCAGAAAAAGCTGAAATCTTAAAAAAAAATACATTGGGTTTTTAAAAAACACCAAAACAATAAAAGAAGCACCTGTAGCATTAAGAAAATGGGTGCCCCCAGTGGCCACTGCTAGGCAACCACAGCATTCTAGGCTTGCTTTCTGTATATAAATGGCACAGGGAGGGGCAGGGCTGTTTTCAGGGCTGTTTTGGCCTTTGAGGGAGGACCTATTGGGGAAAGTGATGTGCCCCCCACCCCACCAGTCCTTGAAGGTTCCCTACCATGCGAGTGGGTCAGACCCAGCAGCCAGCATCACAAAACTGGGTCATAGTTTTGCTAGATAGAGGCTGCTTGGGGATAAACTGAACACAGGGGGCAGATAAAGGTTGGTTGGCTGTTGAGTAGGAAGGAGAGAAGGAAGCAGGAAAAGAGGAAAGGCTACGGGGGGCTTTCAGGGAAGGGGAAATGGAAACCAGATGCCCCCTGCAGGACCTTGAGAATTCTTGATTATTAATTTCTAATCATCATAATAATAATTATTTATTACATTTCAACCCCACTCCCCAACCCGAAGGTCGGGCTCAGAGCGGCTTACCCAGTCTAAAAACACAATAAAACAATAACCCATTAAAATAGTTTAAAATAATTTAAAATAGCCCAATAATGCCCCTCAATGGCGCCAAAACTCCAGAGACATAAATTTGTAATAAAATTAATCTAACCACACCCTAAGGTGGTATTGAAGGGGTGGTGCTCAGCAGCGGGGAAAGGGGGGGGGAAGGACTAGGGAGGCCAGTAATTATAATGAGAACCGTCGCTGGCCTCAACCATAAGCCCGGCGGAATAGCTTATGGTTATTATAATAATAAAGAGAATAAAGAGAATGTTTGCTTTACCATTTTATTAAATTCAGAAATACATATCTCTTTTTTAGTTTGCTCCAAAATCAATTGAAAAAAACTCTGAGTGCAACAGAAGAGAAATAGAGGGGGAGCAATGCATGATACAACTTGGACCTGTGCCCTGAAAGTAACCCCAAGATCCCTGTAATCTGATTCTGGACATGTCTTTCCAAGTGTTGGGATAGTTGATACAGTTCTTTTATGAAGCATCACACTGACATAACCACAAAACCCACAGCGGTATCTACTACCACACAAAAGCAATACAAAGCCTGTCAACTGAAGTCACTTCAGTTACCTAGCTTTTCTCTAAGAGTCCCAGATCAGGGCTGAGAGCACATCTAAGATATTATCCTTTGATAAATTCATGATCAAGAACTGACCAAAAATTAATTTCCTCAGTCTCCACCCCAAAAACCTCCCACTGGTGGTGAAGAGAGACTTGGCAACCCTAACTACTGTGTATAGTTTGCTGTGGGTTTGATCCTATTGTGTAATTTTGCATCAATTAATGTGTGATGCTATCGCTTATGCCTTGTTTCAGTCCTGTTTTTAGACTTCTGATTGGTTCTACAACCTAAATCCTATTTCGCTATTTATTGGAAGTCCCATCTTGTTGATTGTATTGACCCACTCTGCATAATCCCCCTTGAGTCTAAGCGAGAAAGGCGGACTATAAAGTAAATAATAAATTAGTACATTCGTTCCTCAACACCACAATCAATGATTCATAGCATTTGAGGGCATGTGAAGCCCATGCTATTAGACAATGACCAGCATTACATGAGAGTAATGAATTGCATAAAGAATCTAAAGGCCCCTGAGAATTCAAACCTAGCCAGCCCAGTTATAGACCATGCCCTCAATACAAAAATGGTCTCATACAAATAATATTGTATTATTATTGTATACAAATAATAAAGCATCAGGGAAGGCATAAGCAGAGTCCCCTGATAGTTCAAAAGTGTACATTTCTGTTCACATCATGCAACCATGTCTACGTCATAGTACCCGCAGGCAGTGCCAAGCTACATCTGTAGAAAGTATTTGCTCTTTTCTGACTGGGGAGTAGCAGTATTCACTGCTGATTTGCTTGGGTACAGTGACTATAACTGAGTGATAGAGAATGGAGATATGCTATCCATAAACAATTAAACAAATTGTTTTCGGATCCTACTGTGTTTTTAATGGGATATATTTTTGGTTTCTATCTATCGTGGTGCAGAAAAAATATTGACCATTTAAAACAGATTTCTATTTTAAGAGATCCCTTCTCCTTTCTATATATGTATGCTGGGTTCACTTCTATTTTGCTTTTTATTGCAGACAAACCTTGGTCCTTCCAACTCTATGAACTTTTGTTGTTCGGGTCTTGTAGGTAACCGCTGGCTTGTGGCTGTGTCATCACTGATAACAAATAGCTTTGCCATTTTATACATTCAAAAAGTTTAACTTTTTTTAAAGAGGCTGAACATTCCCCTATATCACTGACACACCACAGTATTTGTGAGGAAAAGGGAGGGAAAAACTCTTTAAGGTAACTCCATTTTCCCCATTACCATGTCCCACGAATCATGACTCTTTTCTAGATTGTGTGCTCTGTATCTTCAGTGTTAAAGATTAGAGCATATCCCCATGGTTGTATTTTTTTAATGAGTACCCAGCCTGTCTATTGCTCTGCAACAGGTTTACACCCCCCCATCCATTTCTGATATTGCATTATTAGCACTAGATCAAAATTACAACTAGTATAGTGGATTAAAAAAACCATGGGAGGGCTTTGTAATTTAAAGAGGCACTGAAAGAAACCATAATCCTGGATTAATTTCAACGGGATTTAAGAGCATCTATCTAATTACACAACAACCTCATACCTGACCCTGCCCTACTCACTATCTTTTGGATAATCCCTAAACATTGATAATTAGATAATTAGACAAGATATTAATGTTCAATACAAATTTATTTTAATCAGAATAAACTGTGCCAAAAAGTGCACAAGTATTCCAATAACAAGAAATTCAAACGAAGTTTTTGGAATTTTTATTTTCCATATGTTCTTTATTTACAGTGTAGATTAGAGAAAACTGTTTGAAAATGGCCACTTAATGACATTTATGCCCATGGAAGATTACAAAATTATATAAAACTTGTTGAAGGAATTGTTGACAGTGGGCCAAGAACAGATTCCCCCTCTCTCAAAAGTGATTTTGGAAGCGATTACCATTATAGAAATATTGAAATTGGTCATTCAGTTTGCACCAAAATTTCTTCTGCACAATTATGTAAATAACTTATCATTAAAATGCTAAGAATAAATATGCTCAACACCACTAGAATGGGTTATGTCAAATACTGGAAGCTATCTAACAATCTAACATAGGGTTGCCATGAGTCGGAAGCGACTTGACGGCACTTAACACACACACACACACATCTAACTATTTAACTAAATGAAAAGGATTAGTTTGTTTGTGGGAAATATTTACTTTGATAAAGTGAAACTGCTTATTAAAATTCTAAGAAATACAAGAAAGGCTAGTGAAATTTTGTCAACTTTGATTCACTGTATATTAATGAATAATTATATATTATGAACTTTGAAATTTTCTTTTGAACACTTGTAATTCTTTTATATGCAACAATAATAATATAGCAATTTCTAAATGTCTGATATACCTTTTAATGTGTGTTCTGTTGTATCTTCACATATGGAATCTTTATGAATAGATTTCTGTTTTTAAAAAACAGCAAACTCATACAAAATATGTTCTTAAATTATGAAAATACTTGCCCCAAGTAGATTTTGCAAGCATGGTGCCAGGAAAAGAAATTAGATTCTGGATATAGACCTTCTGGCTATGAACATACTATGGAAATTTTAAATCCATGTTTCAGTCAAACCTTGAGAAACACCTAAAGATGTTCAAAATCCCATTCTATGTGTTGTCTTCAAATACGTTCACACCAGATACTTCCACGGGACCAGCAGCACAAGCTTTTCTTTCTTTTAGCTGGGCAGTGGGCATTTAATAGGAAACTGCTTCTATCAGAAATTGTTATTTTGCTTGCATTTTTTCCATGCAACACATTAGGTTTTTCACAATAGTGTTTATTTCAGCATGAATAATAGCAGTGCACTGGTAAGAAAACATTGGCTTGAGGGGGTAGAAAAACGTTTAGGTCCAAAAAACAAACTTTTCATCAATTAATCTGATGGAAGTATTAGTTTTCAAGGCTTAAGTAGAAAGAGTGAAAGAAAGCTGAAATCCTAAGCGCACTTGCTGAGAAGTAAGTTCTATTAAGAGTAATGTAGCCTACTTCCAAGTAAATGTTTATAGTCGGTGGTGCTAGAAGTACAAGGTAGGAAGGCAGGTTTTACCAGTAATAGTCTGGACAAGGTAAAAATTCCATTCCACAGCAAAGCTGTTTTGTATGGAAAATCCTGCCAATGTAATGTACAAACTACACCTTTGTTTCCGGTGATCTATTCCCATCAAGAGAATGTAAGTTTCAAAAGAACAATAGTAGCATCAAACCCACACTAGCCTGATCTCGTCAGACCTCAGAAGCTAAGCAGGGTCAGCCCTGGTTAGTACTTGGATGGGAAACCACCAAGAAATACCAGGGTAGCTATGCATAGGAAGGCGATGGCAAACTACCTCTGTTAGTCTCTTGCCTTGAAAACCCTGCTGGGTTGCCATAAGTCAGCTGTGACTTGACGGCACTTTACACACAGAGAGACACAACATCAAATGTCTCTCAACTGGGAGGAGATACAAAACAAAACACAAAAACTAATAACTTGCACCCCAGCATGCCTGGAGTACAAATAAGAGAGTGCAGGATAGTTAAAGAGAGGAGTGGATATGAATTGTCACTACTTAAATCTGTTTTAGACCGTTCCATGTAGGGCAAAGCCAAAATTATTCACCTTTTTCCATGAACATTTTCAGCAGCGATCATTTTTGGCCCTCCTTGGCAACATGTTTATTATTTTAAATTGTCCTCATATGCCCTCAGTGACATCTCTGATCCCTGTATAGCAGTGGTTCCCAACCTTTTTTTGACCAGGGACCACAAGGACTTTTTTGTTCGGTGCAAGGACCCCAAGGTTCAAAATAAAAATTCAGAGAATTTGAAAATAAACTTTAATCATAACTGTTAGTTAAACATTAAACTTAGAATAATATTTGAATATATATATTTTATAATAGAGAACTTTTAATTGAAAATATTAATTTAATATGGGTTTATAACTTTGTTTCGCGGACCTTAATTTAGTTCTCGCGGACCCCTGGGGGTCCATGGACCCCTGGTTGGGAACCAGTGCTGTATAGCATCACCACCTTGACTTATGTGATTCCTGACTGCGTATGATCATTCATGCGACTAATCCACAAACAGCAACAACTTTGCTGAACAGGACTGGAAAACAACCTCAATACTCACAGTCCAAATATTTTTAAGGAAAAACTTCTACTCCACTGAAATCACAAGCTTCACCTGACAACCAGAAGTAAAGAATATCTGGCACTGCCCTAGTTCCACAGAAGATACCTGAGGTCATTTCAGTCGCAAACCATATACACAGGCCAAACATCCAGTCACCCTTTGTATCACCTTTTGTGTATTGCTTATTGCTTAGCACTGCTTCTGAGAAGCTTCATGTGCACTGAAATATTACATAGAATTAACAGAAGTTAATGTTCCTGTACTTGTTTCATGACCTTTTATGCAAATACCTCAGTGCTCACACTTTAAGCGAATGCAATAAAAGAATACCAGAAACCATGCAATCTAATGCAAACAGCCCACACCTTTAGGAAACAGTTCAGGTTTGTATGAATAAGCAAAAGCATGTATTAGTCATTCCCTCAAAATCAGTATTGCCCATGGAGATCAAACCTTCAGATCTCAGCAGTTAGCATGCAATGTCCCCAAGATCATTTCAGTCATTACGCTTATCCTGAGAAGTACATTCAATCTTTATTTGTGTGTCTACTTCAGTATATAAATGATCAGTGCTTTATGGAATTAGCAAAGTAAATTACTAATTTTCAGGAGCTTCTGTTCTCCCAGTTCTGACCTTAAGAACTATGCAGACGCTGACTTCTGGCTTTACTTGCAGTGCCAGCTACCAAAGTGCAGACCTGTTTTTATTAGCTTCTCAAGCACATTGCCAGCTCTCCGTTTAAATCTTCAAAATGTTTTCTAAACACTCTGTATCATAATGAGAATTCCATTTACCGAAAAGGTGCAGCCTTCCATATAACAAGTGAACATGTTTAATGACTGATTCTTTTATGCATTACAGCATCACTCATGTTTTCAGTAAATGGATATAATTTTCTCGGCTTTACCCTATTATCATTCGTTAGCATCACCAAGCTACAATTCCAGCTGCAAGTATTTCTCCCTCAGCAATTATCTTCTGTGCAGAAGCAACTCAGCCAGGTTTAAAAGCCATCGAGTTCAGCATATCAGGCAAAAAAAAGTAGCAAAAGCATGTCACAAAAAAACTGTCTACTGAAGTGAACTTCCTTGGAAAAATCAAATAAAGCCTGCTATGCACAAATCAAAGGACCAATCCCAGTTCCGATAAAATCACTATGTTAGTAAGTAGCAAGAGTCAGACAGCTATGTAATCTTCCGGAATGATATTTATAGCTGGGAGTCAGTTAGTACACTGCACTTTCTCCATGTTTGCAGTTTCAACCTTCCTAAAGGAAGGGCTTGTGCGGACATGGGACAAATTCATGCATTCCGCCATTACAGTATTCACTCCAATGGAGGGGTAAGTGTACACCACCACCACACATGTGAAATTAATTGCATTCCTGGGGCTACCCACAAATATATGTCCAATTTGTAAGATACTTCACCTTAAAGTTTGACTAAATCAAAACTAGCATAGGTCTTAATGCAAGTAAAGGATCTCCAGAGTGGTAGAGTAGGGGATGAGTCTGCTTCTCCATTACACTGAAGGAATAGTGAGCCAAGTGAACATGAGGACAGGCCCCTAACATACACAGTATGCAGTCAGTGATATTGCTAGCATCAATTACCATAATCACAGAAACATTTCCCCCAGCTGTGACAGTTCAGGGGAACAGTTGCTGTCCATATTCACAACTGTCAGCACATTGACTTGCGTAGATAACCACAAACTATACATTGAAGAAGTGACCAAGACATCCAAAGCACAAACTATGGTTTGCACTCTTTCCTCCACAACAGGATTTTGAATCAGTATTAAACAAGAGTTTGGGGCCCAGGACTGGAGAGAAGAGAACAAATCATAATTTGTGATTTAAAAGTGGCAGTAATCTATGGATTGGTTCTTGTAGGTTATCCGGCCTGTGTGACCATGGTCTTGATATTTTCTTTCCTGACGTTTTGCCAGCAGCTGTGGCAGGCATCTTCAGAGGAGTAGCACTGATGGGCAGTGTCTTCAGTGTTACTCCTCTGAAGATGCCTGCCACAGCTGCTGGCAAAACGTCAGGAAAGAAAATACCAAGACCACGGTCACACAGCCCGGATAACCTACAAGGACCGATGAACTTTGACCGTGAAAGCCTTTGACAATAATCTATGGATTGCTGCAACAGTGCGTAAGTTCATGAGAGCCATGCAAAATGAGAAAGTAAGGGAGTGACCTGACCTGGATGGCCCAGGCTAGCCCAATCTCATCAGTTTTCAGAACCTAAGCAGGGTCAGCCCTGAACACATGAAGCTGCCTTATACTGAATCAGACCCTCGGTCCATCAAAGTCAGTATTGTCTACTCAGACCAGCAGTGGCTCTCCAGGGACTCAGGCAGAGGTCTTTCACATCACCTATTTGCCTAGTCCCTTTAACTGGAGATGCCGGGGATTGAACCAGGTACCTTCTGCATGCCAAGCAGGTCAAGGGTCTCAACGCAGGGTCTCAATGCAGAGGCAGACAATGGCAAACCCTTTCTGAATATCTCTTGCCTTGAACACTCTATGGGGTCAGTATAAGTTGGCTGAACTTTCCATCAAGGCATGAGCTTAAAGACTGCCCCCACCAAATTCATTCAAACAGGGACAAGCCATGATTTGATGGTACATGTGATTAATCTCATTGTGTCAGACCCCTTTGATGCACGAATGGGTACAGCTGAGATTAGTTGTGTAGAAGAACAAATGTTATAAGTTTAGACGTGTGTGTGTGTGTATAAAGTGCCGTCAAGTTGCAGCTGACTTATGAAGACCCCTTTTGGGGTTTTCATGGCAAGAGACTAACATAGGTAGTTTGCCAGTGCCTTCCTTTGCACAGCAACCCTGGTATTCCTTGGTGGTCTCCCATCCAAATGCTAACCAGGGCTGACCCTGCTTAGCTTCTGAGATCTGACGAGATCAGGCTAGCCTGGGCCATCCAGGTCAGGGCAAGTTTAGACATAGCATGGGTCAAAGATTATTATGTGGCTTTTTAAAATCTATTTACATTATTTATAGTCCACCACCTCTCACTGAGACTCAAAGTATATTACAGAGTGTAAATCCAATACAACGAGCCCCATGGCGCAGAGTGGTAAGCTGCACTACTGCAGTCCAAGCTCTGCTCACGAACTGAGTTCGATCCCAAAGGAAGCTGGTTTCAGGTATCCGGCTCAAGGTTGACTCAGCCTTCCATCCTTCCAAGGTTGGCAAAATGAGTACCCAGCTTGCTGGGGGTAAAGGGAAGAGGGCTGAGGAAGGCACTGGCAAACCACCCCGTAAAACAAAGACTGCCTAGTAAATGTCGGGATGTGACGTCACCCCATGGGTCACGAATGACCCGATGCTTGCACAGGGGACCTTTACTTTTACCTTTTTAAATCCAATACAATCACCTCATGGGGCATCCAATAAAACAGTGCAACAGAGTTTGAATGGCAAAAATCTGAAAATAAAGCAGAAATCTGAAATAGCTGAAACAACCAGTGGCATGTGAATTTTAGCAGGTACACGATCTCCCACTATTGTAGAATAAATGATGGACTAGTTGTTTGAATTCTCCCTTTGCCACAGCTATTAAAAACCCTTAAGAGACCTTGGAATTAGCAACATACAACAGTTTGGTTTGCTGTTTTAATAATCACCTACCTTTGTGCAGCTCTGCTTTTGTTTGAGACCCTAAAATGTTCATAATTTCATTTATTAGCACCCCTCTCCACAACTAGAGAGTCACAAATATAACAAATGTGAAATACTTTTAAAACTATAGTGAAAAGGATTTAATTTTGGAAAAGCAAATTAATCTTTATCAATTTTGAAACTCTCTCTACCATCACTATCTGCATTATATTATATATGATCTGTGAGCATTATTTTATTAAGTTAGCATATATTTATAGACTATAAATTGGGATAATATGTTATATTAAACCTTAGTCACTGCACGTATTGGGATCCATATGCCTATCTAATGCATATCTACATTTCCCCGGTCATAATATAATTATAAAAGCTTAGCTAATTGAACAAGTTCTGTAATTTACAGCACCATTTAAAAGTCCCCAGAACCAATGACACTATTCAAGTGGAGTTATCGTATGTAGAACTGCTCCGGTGTGCATAATGTCTCCCCAACTTACTTTGTTGCTGTTCTCTGCTGGAGTGAATGAGAATATCTGATGTCACAAGAGCTCTCTATACACAGAGATGTAATGAGCAGGTACAAATTATAATATCAAAGCTCTGATTATATTATTTAAAATCCACACTATTTCACAAGTAGTACTTAATCTGGACCACAGCATACATGTTTTATCATACACTGGAATAATGAATCATAATGTGCAGTAATCTACTGTGATAGTACCAGTATGAACTCAAGCTTCATAAATGCTCAAATTTCAAACTCATTCTTCAGACATAATTCTGAAATCAAAGGGATAATTGCAAAAGACAACAGAGAACTGTAACTAAGGATTCCTCTAGGATTGCTTTCTGAAAAAATAAGGCTAAATTAACAAACAAACAAACATACCTCTTCCACTTCTACCCACAAATCTCAAGTCATTGAATCGGGCCACTTGGTTTTTCATTGCAGCGGTAGCATTTCTGAGTTCTGCAGAATAGTTTTCATCATTTCCAGCCATTACTGTGACCAAAGTCCCATCAGGGACATCTCCTAAGGCTACCACCTAAAGATTAAATAGAAAAATCTTCAGTTTCATACATATGTAACTTAAATATACATATTATCAGTTAATTCATGTGAAACAGGATGAGTTGTATGACCCAGAACAAAACAAAAAACCCACATAGAGTTAATCCAAATGTTACTTTGATAACCAGGACACAATCACAAAGACTGATGCTGCCGTCCTAAGGACCCTTTCCTTCCAATAGTTTATATTGCTCCTGAATTTAACCACAGTATAGTAAGGAAACAATATTAAAATCCTAAATGCACCTTATGTGGATGTAAGTATAACTGGATTTCAACAGAACTGACTTCCAAGAAAGTTTAAGATTAGAATCTTATAGCTCAGTCCTTCAGCTACTACAGTGGCAAATCAGTGCTTAGTAGATGATGTAAAGACTGTTATGTGCACACAGTGTAGACTCCCGGAAAGTTGCACTAATGCAGAGACCAATCTAAAACACTGTACTGCATAATACTATGCCAACAACAGCCTCTATATGCAAAGCAGTGGCTTGTGTGTTACAATGCATATAAATTACTGAAGAGGAACATGACACAAGCAGGAGGAAATGACTTCCTCAGCATTATAAAGGCTGTGTGGGCACTATGGAGTCATAGAATCATAGAGTTGGAAGGGACCACCAGGGTCATCTAGTCCAACCCCCTGAACAATGTGGGAAACTCACAACTACCTCCCCCCACACACACACACCCAGTGACCAGAAGATGGCCAAGACGCCCTCCCTCTCATCATCTGCCTAAGGTCACAAAATCAGCATTGCTGACAGATGGCCATCTAACCTCCTCTTAAAAACCTCCAGGGAAGGAGAGCTCACCACCTCCCGAGGAAGCCTGTTCCACTGAGGAACTGCTCTAACTGTTAGAAAATTCTTCCTAATGTCTAGACGGAAACTCTTTTGATTTAATTTCAACCCATTGGTTCTGGTCTGACCCTCTGGGGCAACAGAAAACCACTCGGCACCATCCTCTATATGACAGCCCTTCAAGTACTTGAAGATGGTTATCATATCACCTCTCAGTCTTCTCCCCTTCAGGCGAATATATCCATCAACACAAGCTGTAGTGTGGTCTGACAGATGGGAAGGTGGGTATAGATCTAAGTTCCAGACCTGCCATGGAATTTCTGCAAGCAACTTAGACCACTGTGAAATGCATGCATTACTTGACTGGCTTCTGCGATGCAGACCTTCAGATGCAGGACCAGTTTGTACATTCTATTCGGGGGGGGCGGGGAGAACCAATTCCATACTAGGCATGAAACACAAGCACACTCTTTCCTACATACTTCGTCCACCTGCACTAGATATCATATGAAGCATGGCCTTGAGGAAGTTGCCCTCTGTCTTTCAGCTTCAGTTCCTCAAGTACAAAGCACAAATAATAGTGACCTGTTCCATGAGGGCCAGGACAGTAACGACTGTGAAGATCTTTGCCGATCGGAAGTGCCATGTGCCTGCTGACACTGGGTTCCCAAGCAATGAGAGTGCAACTCACAGGAAACATAACTTGCCCTAATTTCTCATGGAAGATGCTGCTGTAGCGCCATTAGCTTGATGGTGCCATCAGCTGAAAACCTTAAGAGAAAAGTATGATTCCCACTGACTGTGCTTGATATTTTCTCTGCACATAATAGGGAAAGCTTACATTTTAATTCGTCTTTAATAGCAAATAGCCCCAGTCTTGACCTTCCAACTGATCATTTATGCCTTATACTTCCTTTGTAATTTGTTCGGTAATAGGGACTCCATTTTGTGCTTTACCTTCTAATTGCATTGGCACAACTCTCCCCTCTCCTGCCCACTGTGTTTCTTTCTCACATGCTATTTCTAATAAACCATGAAACGGTCATCTCCCCTCATCACCATAAACACATGAGGTGGAATTCTGATTGAAACCACTAGCACTTCCTTCCCCATAACAAGCTAGTTACCAAGCTGTTAGAAGATCTCCATAAAGGTCTCCCAAACTCTTATAACACTTCTCATTTAAATTTGGCCCATGAGTTCCAGGTAATCTGGGTCTAAAAAAATCTTTTCACTTCCGTGGAAAACTCATGATATTGAAATTTCTGTTTTGTGCACATAGTCTACTTCCATATACTCAGCCCTCCTCAACAGGCCACGCTGTTACCTTTTGCCCTGTTCTGTACCGAGTCATACATGTGTCACACTCAGCGCACTTTTTCAAATTAACTTGCACTCTCTTTTTTTTTTTACTATATATTAATACTGAAGTTATATTTATATGGAAGAGGCAGCACCAGATGAAAACTGGAAGGAAGGGGAACAAGACCAGATGAAGCACATGGCAGCTTTCCACAGCTTTAGCAGTGTTAAAATCGCAGCTCAGTTTTCAGACCATGGAAGTTTCTAAAACTCACCAAGCCTTCTCCACCCTTCTCTCCCCCATGTCTGGAGGGCCCTATTATTTCCCCTCTTTGGTCCCTTTGTATCAATCATACATGTTCAAGGCTGTCCTTGGGCTTCTCTGGGCAGATATGCCTACAGTTGCTGGCCTTTTCTTCTCAAGTTTCCAGACACTTCCATTGCATGAGGATCTAGATAAACTAGCCATAGGGTTGCCAGGTCCCTCTTCGCCACTGGCAGGAGGTTTTTTTGGGTGGAGCCTGAGTAGGGCGGGGTTTGGGGAAAGACTTCAATGCCATAGAGTCCAATTGCCAAAGTGGCCCTTTTCTCCAGGTGAACTGATCTCTATCGGCTGGAGATCAGTTGTAATAGCGGGAGATCTCCAGCTAGTATCTGGAGGTTGGAGACCCTAACTAACCAGGTGCGGCCCAGCTTAAACTGGTTTGCTTTTAGAAAATCAGCACTCTTACTTGGGGCTAACTGTGACTGAAATGGATTGAACTTACCTTGTGTTTTGCTTGTTCTCTAAGTCTGCAGCCAGTCTATAAGGCTGCACTCATTAGGAAGCAAGCTTCAATGAACACACAGTGGGACTTTCAAGTAAATATGAATTTTTCTAGCAGTTACACCCCAACAGTAACTACATTTACTGAGAAATGTCACATTCCTCCCGAATGCCTAAGTGTTGCATTCTTATTCACAGCCTAATTTTTATATTCCAGCTGTTGAGGGATATGAACCACGATTTGGCATCACAACTCAGTAACACTGCTTCAAATGCAATGTTTCAAGTCAAATGAACTACAGAAAGAACCACATTCGAAGGGAATATTATTTGGCTCTATACATCTCTCCCTCTCTCTGTGTATTTATGTGAGGGAGGGAAAAGGAACATTTTCTGTATTTAAAATATCCCACAAAAAAGTATATTTTCAACTCTCTGCGTTTACAGTGTAGTGCAGGAAACCGTAGCAAAAGAAAGAAAGCTCTCCAGGCCCTGGAAAAAGCAACTGATATGTAAAGTTGTAAAATAGAGGCACAGAAACACAAACATTTACATTATAAAACAGACTAAACAGATAAGTAAGAACCTGCTGACTGGAGATAACTAGTATTTTGCTTGACTATTCAGCTTATAAAAATGTAACTTACGTAAGCTGAATGGAATATTAAAAATCTCAACCTGCACCACAGTGGAATCTTAACAATTTTACCCCTTAACCAAGGGGAAAGAGCCATTTTATTCAGGGTGAGCTGATTGTCTTACAGTTCACACGACAATTTTGAAGAAACGGTAGCAGTTATTACCACTGTTTTTTTCCCTCATGTTTCCTTTCATTTATGTTCATTTTGAAAGAAAACTAAGGGTTTCTGAAGACATTTTGCCATAGTCCGATGGAACTGTTTCCTGTGACATGTGCAGCCACATCTACGTGGGTCAGGTGAATCTGTACATGATTGCAGGCAGTCCTAGTCATAAATCTGGTAGATTGTTGCACAGAGATTCAAGTTCTCAAAACATGTGGAGTGCAATTCTCAGCATGTCTAGTCAGAAAATAAATCCTGAAAAGGGCAGCGTCAGTTGTAAGTTACATTGACCCTAATGAGTAAACATTCTTAGAACTAGAATACCCAACTTACTTGAAAGGAAGTTCAACACAAAACAATAGCATTTACTTCCAAGTAATCCACTACTCAGATGACAGATTTGTGTTTTGGGATTGCAAGTATGAAGTGCTATAATATATACTATTAATATATATATGTATTATATATATATATATATAAATAATATTTTAATAATAATAATATATATATAATAATACACACACACACAGAGAGAGAGAGAGAAATGTTAATGGCAGTTTGTTTAAAAAATATAACTTAGCAGATGCACTTTGGACTTTAATTAATCGATAGGATTTTTAAAATTTTTCCAGGTTAGAAAAAGTGGAGGAGTTAGTTCCTGTAGAAATAGGCATTTGTTGTACAGTTCACATGACACCAATTTCTTCCTCATATTTATTCAAACAGTTCCAAATTTGGCCCGGTAGTGTGGAAAATATTTGCTTATGTCTACAGAGCAGGGTTTATATCAGCAATTAAAACAAAGTAAGCATGCAGCCAGAATCTATGCATGTTTACTGAGAACTCCCACCGAGTTCAATGGGGCTTACTCCCAAGTAAGTGTGCAAAAGGCAGAAGGGTTACCTAAAGCTTTCTTTCTTTCTTTTTTTTGAGACTCACTTGATCTGGGGAAAAACAAATATACGCTTATTGGAAGAGTGGCAAGGGGGTGCTGACCACTTACATTAAAAACCTCTTGATTCCACTATTACCAACATTTATATATTAATACTACAAAACAAGGATCCCTTACCAGGAAGGGGAGGGAGAGGCACGAAGTGAAAATATTTCCACCCAAACTGACGCTGTTCCCTTAGGCTACCCTTGCGGTTGCCCTGGTGGGTTGTTTTCTGCAACCCTCATATGAGGGATAAAGGTTTTCTTTAGAACTTGCCAACAAAACCCCGTAGGATTTTACTGACAACTTTTCTGAAATAGCCAGACCAAGCTTGAACCCCTGCCCGTCTCTCGCGCTGGGTTTAACCGGGGATGTGACTCCTCTTGGGCCGTCTACTGATAGACCGGTCAGGTAAGTGGCCCAGCGCTCGACCCAAATGCAAAGGAGGACCTGAGCGTGCCCCCCTGGTTCCCAGCCTCCTGCAGGGCCAAGCCAGGAAGAGTGTCTTGCTTTGGAGCAGGAGGTGCTTGTGGGGCACTGGAGAGAGAACCAGCCGGCTTTCCCACTCCCTGGGGGCTGCAGCGGCTGCATCAGGGGGGCAAAAGCCCAGGGGCTTCTCCGAACTGATTGCCACCCATTTATTAATTAACAGGGCCTTGCTTGGAAGCGAAAGCAGTGACAATGAATGGTCTGAAGACCGAATCAAGGGGATGCTGATAGCGGAGTGCAATTGATGGGGAGCGAGCGCACAAATTCGCGCTTTACTCTCGAGTAGGCACTTTGAAGCGCTTTGGGTTGCGATCAGAAGACGCCCCTTGCTCAGATTAATTGTTATGGCCGAGCAAGCACTGAGGACAGTTTGCACTCGTGGCATTCAATGACTATCCGTGTATTGCAAGAAAGCAGGAAGTGGCATTTGCATGATTCAGATGTGCAGCTCAGGACGCTACAGGAGAGGCAGCACCGAGGCACCACCGGCTTGACCTCCGCGGATGCTTACTTGCAGTAAACGGAGTTCAGGATAGCCGCCACCCCCCTGCTCAGCTCAGTCGTGCCCTGATCGAAGTTCCACTTTGTTCAATGGGGCTTATTGCCAAGACAGCGTGCAGGCAGAGGGCTGAATGCAAATCTCAGTGAATTCCTTTCCCAACGTGTTTCGCTGGTGCCAGGCCAGTCCGGCCATAAATGTGGCTTCGGCGAGTTATCCTCCGGTGAGTGGGAACAGGATCGGGCTTCTGGAGAACTGGACGGGAAAGTCACTCAGACAGGGTGCCAGCTGAAGATTTTCATTGTAAATCACATCACCTGGCAAGGTAATACCCCATTAAGCCTTTATGAAAAGGACAAGGCATTTCTCTCCAGGCAGTGGGCAACCCTACCCGCTGGGAAGAAAGCTTTTTTCTGAAAACTCGGGCGGAGCTCAGGGCTGATACCAAGCCCCAGTATCAGACGCCTGGCGCTGCCTTCCCAATGTGACTCTGCAGCAGCCAGGGAAAATCAAGCAAGCCCTGAGGGGGTAGGATGAAGGGTGCCAGAGGAGGCATATTTACTCAGAAGTAGGAAGCTTGAGGTCTACGCGTGTTAAGTTTAGGACCGGCCTTTAATGTTTGGCATGTATGAGTTTTCCTGCGTGAAAGGATGAGGCCCCAGAACCAACTTTGAGCTCAGCTACTCTGGAATAGTCCAAGGGGCTCCAAGAGAAATCTTCTCAAGGAAGTAGTTGCTTGGATTTTAGCCAGGCTGTTAGATCTCCTTGTAAACTATTTCAGCCTGCGGGTGGAATTAACTATTTTTAAAACTAGTTTGCGGGTTAGTGCTTGAAATCAAAAGCTTTGCGACTCAGTCCTCTGCACCTCTACCACGAAAGAAGTCACCGAGGAGCATACGAAAATAGCCTTGGTTGGAGTTTACATGCACCATAAAATAAAAAGGCGATGCGACTTTACAGAGGAGGAAGTTATTTAAGGGCTGAATGAAGCTTCTGAAGCTATTTGCAAATGGGAATTGGGGGGGGGACATCTCAAAGAGGGGCGTTTCAGGAACCTTTCTGAGGAAGAGATCTGGAGCTGGCCCAGTCTAACAGCAAGCCAAATTCCCTCCTCCCAAGAAGAGGCGATTTTAAACCAACATGAAAAGGTGTGTATTTGTTTTCAAAGGTTACAAATGAGTTTGTCCAAAAGCTTTCTGTTCTGACTGTTGGGGGGGGGGGGGAGAAAAGCACAGCAGCCTCAAGCTTGAGGATAATCTCTAAGGGAGTTCAGCCTCCGTTACTTAAGAGGTATTTGCAGGTGCTCCAGGTGAAGCCAGCCTGCAGATGTTGGACGGGGCCGGGCGCTTTTATGCCCCGGCGACCATCACCACCCACCCCATCCAAACCTGCTGCAGAAGTGCCCTCATCGGCGGCAGAGAGATTTCTCTGCAGGCGCCTTCAGAACTCCTCTCCCTTCGGCGCCTCCCGTTAAGGCAGGAAGCGAGACCTGCACCCCCGCACGCCGGAGGGCTCCTCTGGGTGGCAGGCACCCCGCCTCGGCCTGTTCTTGCATACTGGAAAGAAGCTGGATTTAAACGGGCTGCCTCCTCACTAAGGGTGTTTAGGACTGCCAAGGAAGTGCCAGGGCTGGATGAGGGCATTTGCAGAGGGAATGCTCACTCCTCGGAGTCACTGCCAGGAGTCTGCGATATTCTAGCCATGAAACTTCGAGATGCTGGTTTTTAATGAATGACTCTATCTCTGAAGTCACATTAAAGGGGGTGGAATTTTTGAAGGCCCAAATCTCAGGGATAAACACACACAAAAAAGCCAGGGTCAGGTCATGGTGTTTGTGTTTCAAGACATTGCACCCGCTCCTAAGAGGAGTCAACCTTAGGGGAAGTTTCTTCTAAATTGGTGCCATTTTATAGTGCCTAGATCCCATCTTTTGCAATTGAACTTTATGAAGAAGTGAGCTGTGACTCGCCTAAGTTCATACCCTGCCAGAAATTTTGTTAGTCTTTAAGGTGCTACTGGACTCTTGCTCTTTTCTAATTGAACTTTAATAATTCCAGGCTTTAGAACCGGGGTTTAAATGGGCTTTAAAAAAAACGTGGAAAGTTTCCACAACGGGAAAATGCATAGCAGACTTACCACTCCATCCACAAATGAATGAGATGGAAGTATTAAGATGTAACCCTTTCAAGGCAGAAAGGATGCATTGGGTTAGACCCTTAAATTTCTACTTAACTGATCTGAGTACTGAAAGTTACGGTAGGAGTCACATGTGTCTGCATGAGGGGCTGACCGTGTCAGTACAGTACAGTACAGCTGACCGAATAAGACCGTGAGATATTCCAAAAGCTGTACTGACACGTGTGGCTTCTTGGTCTCCAGGCAGCCCAGGGCTGCCTTTGATCCCTTCTACTGTGTGCTTGTGGCTGACATCTTGCAGAGTTCAAATAAGCCTGTTTACGATAGCTGGTCTGAGGCCTTCAGGTCAGTGTGTTCAGGATGGGGGTGTAAATTCTGGGTAACCACGACAGCAACCTTCCCTTTGACGGGCTGGCAGAAGGTAGACTGCGGTCCACCACTAGCACATTTCCGGTAGACCGCTTAGCGCCTGGCATTTCTGCAAAGAATGCTCTATCTTCTGATCCAAGCAAGGCGCTTCAAATGGCCTTAAGACTATATAGGCTCGGGATCACTTAGCACAGATTAGTTTTTGGCTTTACAAGCTCTGGAGCAGCACTTTTGCTTGGTACCATATCGAACAGGTTGACAGACTCTGGGGACCTCAGTAAATTTGAAGGGGGGGGGCACCAAGCCAAACTGAAGTCAGCTCACCCTTGCATTGTTGGAACAGGGGACTTTTTAAAAAGGCACCACTGTGGGGGCACTGGGGGAGGACTAAAGCTGCAAGCCTACTTGGGAGTAAACCATTTCTTTCAATAGGCCACCTTCCGATCCTATCCGGAGACAGCTTTTCAGAAAGTCTCGTTCTGCCTTGCAGAAAAACTTCTGCCTGCACCCTAAGGATGCGTCCTGGATGCGTTTTTTAAATCAAGGGCGAAATCCCCCACTAATCCGAGCACTGGCAGGGCGGGATGCACACTTACTTGGGAAAAGGCCAGCACTCACGGAAAATTCAACAATCTTCGTGATGAATAAAATTTGGGGTGGGCGGACGGGTAGAGCTGCAGGCCCCAGAAGGAAATGCTCAGCGGGACACTCTTCTGGCCACTTATGCAGGGGAGCCAGTTTTGCTGCTCTCTGTGTGTGTGTAAAGTGCCGTCAAGTCGCAGCCGACTTATGGCGAGCCCTTTTGGGGTTTTCATGGCAAGAGACTAACAGAGGTGGTTTGCCAGTGCCTTCCTCTGCGCAGCAACCCTGGTCTTCCTTGGTGGTCTCCCATCCAAATACTAACCAGGGCCGACCCTGCTTAGCTTCTGAGATCTGACGAGATCAGGCTAGCCTGGGCCACCCAGGTCAGGGTAGATGAACAGAGGTGGTTTGCCGTTGCCTGCCTCTGCACAGCAACCCTGGACTTCCTTGGTGGTCTCCCATCCCAATACTAACCAGGGCCGACCCTGCTTAGCTTCTGAGATCTGACCAGATCAGGCTAGCCTGGGCCATCCAGGTCAGGGCTGGGTGCTCTCTAGGTGTGCATTTTCCCCATCTGAATTCCCCAAACTCTGCACGGGGGGGGGGGGTCTTATCTTTGAGTTTTGAGAATTCGGATGGGGGTGGGGGGGAAAGGTGCCTCTAGAGATGTGCAACCCCAAGACCCCACCTCCCCTGCCTACAGGGCACCCGGCACCCACCCAAGCGTCATGCAGTTCGGCGCCCCCCGCCCCAGGACCGGCGCCCCCCCCCCCCCGCCCCCGTACCTTGAAGGCGATGGGCAGCGTCTTGTTGCACCTCCAGTGGGTGGGCAGGACGGAGCAGAGGAAGTTGGGGCTGTCGGTGCGCACCAGCTCCCCGGGGTGATCGGCCAGGACCTCCACCATGCTGCGGTCGGCGCTCCTCAGCTTCCCCAGCAGGCTGCCGCCGCCGCCGCCGTCGGGCCCGGCCAGCGGCAGCGCGTCGCTCATCTCGCCCGGGCTGCGGGCGGCGGAGGGCGGCGTGAAGCGGCGGCCGGTGGCGGGATCTACGGGGATACGCATCACAACAAGCCCGTTGAGTGGGGCAGCTCCGCCCAGGGCGGCGGGCCGAGCGCGGGGGGCGCCGCATACAAGGGGAGGGGCTCGGGACCCCCGGGCGGGCGAGCCGGAGCCGAGGAGCCGCCACCGTGGACCCCCCGCCGCCGCCTCGCTCCAAAGCTATCGGCGTCCAGGAGGGCTCCCCTCGGGCATCGCCGGCGGGACTCAGCCCCGCGCCCCCCGCCGCAATCCCGCACCAGGAGGCGAGGGGGAGCAAAGGAGACCCCAGGCGTCCGTCCAAAGCCGGGGGGGGGAGGAGGAGGAGGAGGAGGGGGGGGATCTGGACTTCGCAGGAGTTCAGGTCCTCTCGTTTCCAAGAGCGCCTCCCCGTCCCGCGCCTCGATCCAGGAGCCAGACGTCCAGTCTCTTTTGGCGGCGGGGAGGAGCAGGCAACCGAGCCGGGGCGGGCGGAGATCCGCCCAGGTCCGTCGGCCGCCCCCCAATTAGCCCCGCCGGTCCATCCAGCGGCGGCCCTGGGCTCGAGGGGGAGGCTCAGCGCCCCGCGTCCTCCTTCCGAACCTGCAGCGCCCCCCGAAGGCGCGCCCGGGGCTGGGGGCCGCGGGGGGGACGGACGGCGGCTCCCCCGGGTGGGTCCCGGCCCGGTGGGGGGTGGGTGGGTGGGGGGAGCGGTCTTCCTCGGCTGCGGCTGGCCCGCCGCAGGTGGAGCCCTGCGGTCGGGGGCGCCGCTCCTCCGTGCCCCCCGGGCCGGCCCCTCCAGCGGCGCGCGACCTCCGGCCGCCAGACCCCCCCGGCTCCCTCCCGCCCGCCCGCCCGCGGTGCTGCCGGCCCTATGAATGGGGCCTGGCCGGCGTGGGGCTCGCTTTTACAGCGCGGCCGTCCGGAGGGACGCGGCTCCCGGCGCTCTTTTGCATAGGGGAGGGCGCCGGCCAATGGGAGCCCTCGCCGGGCCGGGGCAGGGCGCGGCTCCGGGCCGGCGGCTGCGGGGATTGGCCCGCGCCGCCGCCGCCGCCCGAGCGGCTGGACTCTTGGCCGGAGGAGCGGCCGCGGGTCAATGGGACAGCAGCCCGCGGCCACGGGCTGCTGGGGCGGAGGGTGGGTGGGTGGGTGCGTGGGTGGGTGGGTGCGAGCGCGCGTGCAGGGCCGGCGCCCGTCCTTTTTGCTCCCTAGGCGCAAACACAAAGTGGTGGCGGGGGGTTCCGCCGGGGCTTTGCCGCTCTCCAGCGGCCCGTTGCCCCCAGCGGAATCCCCAGAACTCTGCACGGGGGGCTTAGGGTTGAGTTTGGGGGATTCGGGTGGGGGAAATGGGCCTCGAGAGAGCGGCAAAGCCACGGCGGAAAAACCCCCCCACCACCACCTTGTGTTTTCGCCCAAGGCTAACGTCTTGTGCCCCCCCCCCCCATTGCTCACCAATTTGGGGGAAAAAAAACAGATGTCTTGTAGAAAAATTAAAAGCACAAACTGTTTTATAAGATAATTCCCAGTGGGCAGCCGTGTTAGTCTGATTGCAGTAGTCAAAAAGGGGCCAGAGTCCAGTAGCACCTTAAAGACTAACAAAAATATTTTCTGGTAGGGTGTGAGCTTTCGTGAGCCACAGCTCACAATATTTTTGTTAGTCTTTAAGGTGCTACTGGACTCTGGCCCTTTTTGACTACTGTTTTATAAGATGTTATAATTAATTAATGCGGTTCCATCGCACTGTCCTGGTGAAAGGTAAAGGTCCCCTGGGCAAGCACCGGGTCATTCCTGACCCATGGGGTGATGCCACATCCTGACATTTCCAAGGCAGACTTTGTTTGCGGGGTGGCTTGCCAGGGCCTTCCCCAGTCATCTTCCCTTTACCCCCAGCAAGCTGGGTGCTCATTTCACCGATCTCGGAAGGATGGAAGGCTGAGTCGACCTTGAGCCGGCTACCTGAAACCGACTTCCCTTGGGATCGAACTCAGGTCGTGAGCAGAGCTTGGACTGCAGTACTGCAGCTTACCACTGTGCGCCACGGGGCTCCTACTGTTCTGGTACTTCTCTTAAAATAAAAATATATATAAATTGTCAGCTGCCTTTTTTCCAAGAAGCCGCTCGGGGCCCCTCGGAGGTCTGCGCCCGAGGCGACTGCCTAGTTCGCCTAACGGTGGCACCGGCCGTGTATGTGGGTGTGGGTGTTGGGGGGGGGGAGCGTGGCCTCGCGCTGCAGCTGCCTCTGGGCCAGCATCCCCCCTAGCTCTTCCCCCCAGCTCTGCCTCTTCACTCCCTCCCCGGCCTTAAACAGCTGTACCGAAAGCCAAAGCTCCGGGCGGGCCGGGCTGTGCCCAGTCGGTAAGGTTGCCAACCTCCAGGTACTCGGTACAGGAGCGAAGTGTATACAAAGTGCAAAAAACTTGATAAGCTACCAAAATGACATAACAATACAGCTATACACACTATATACACTACTAAGCTGAAACACACAAGCTAAGACAAACAACGTGACTGTACAAGGTGGGAAAGGGTGTCAAAATGACACAGCTAATGTTCATAGAGTCTCTCTCAATTGTAGGAGAAGTGGTATCCAAAGGATTTTCAGTGAGGTTCCCAATGAGGAACTGTACCCGATATTAGTACAGTGGTGTCTATTTCTCCCCCAACCTCCAGGTACTAGCTGGAGATCTCCTGCTATTACAACCGATCTCCAGCCGATAGAGATCAGCTCACCTGGAGAAAAAGGCCACGTTGGCCATTGGACTCTATGGCACTGAAGTCCCTCCCCAAACCCCACCTTCCTCAGGCCCTGCCCCCTGGCAACCCTACCAGTCAGGCGACCTCGCAGAAAGTGGGAGAGTCACCTGTTGACAGGGGAGAGTCACCTGTTGAGTTTTGGCCTGGCAGGGGCTGCAAGACACAAAAGCCTCTTGCGGGGGGGGGGGGCGCTCAGGACCTCCAGGTGCTGGCCTTCCCCCCCCAAAAGGAAGCAAAACTGCTGGCGTGGTCCTTTCCCTTCGCCAGCCCCCCCATCTCAGCCCCTCCTGCCTCAGTAGGAGAAGGGAAGCATGAAGAGGTCTCGCTTCGTTGCTATTCCGACCTGCTCCTCATAGCTCTACCAAGTGTGCCGCCCCTGTGCTCTCTGAAAATTTAAAGCATGCTTTGGGAAAGAGTTGGCTTGGACAGACAGGATCGTTGAAGCGTTTTATAGGCAAGATAGCCAGATAATGGCGGTTTGTTCCTCTCTGGAGACGCAGAACCGGGGCCAGGCCCCCTGCCAGAAGTGGCAGCCGCCGGCCCCGGGCTCCCACCGCACCCGATTCTTGCCCCTCTTTTAGCTGGCCGGCCCTAGACTTCCAGCCCTCCATTGCTAGCATGGCTGAGGCTGAAGCATTTTTTATACTGCACCATGGGGCTGAACCCCAGCTCCCTCCATTCTGAGCCCTAGTTAAAAAGGGGAGGCCTGAAGTACTTTCTAGCTGCAAGGTGAGAAGCAAACATTAGGAAGCTGTGCAATCTCACACAGTGTCACACCAGCCTAAGTCTATTGAAATTAATGGGTAGGGGCTTGTACCTAGTGGACTCAGATGGAGCGACACCAGGTTACCCAGCAGGGCCCTGACTGGGTTGCTGGCTGAGGTGGGCTTGGGGTTTCTCAACAGGCTGGATCTGCTGTCACTTCAAGTTCCCAGGGAGGTCCTGAACCTTAAAAAACCTGCATTTACAAGGAATCTCACTGTTGTTCAGCATGAGAGCAGCTCTTTCCCTAGGCGACTCCATGGTGCTATTCTTCTAAACTTATTTTAAACTGTTTTTTAAACCATGTCTTCACACTTACTTTTCTAGTACAACAGGATGTGAAAAAGCACACATGAAAATACTGGCACTGGCTCACTTGCATGCCCTGCCGTCACACATCAGTGAGGCAGCCAGTAGTTGTGGTTGAGTAGTGGCTGACCTCATAAGCCAGAAACCTACGGTTTTCTAAAATAGTTCTTTATGATGGTTGCAAGTTTAAAAATACCCGACTCCATCTTTTCTCCTGCAACCTCACCCTGGGCACTGCATATGCACCCCCCTCCTCCAAATATGAACCTGAATCTGTCCCTTTGCCACAGTCCACAACCTCTTGGGAGCAGAATCAGAGCAGATGGTGATGTGACCCTGACCACAACCCCAAATGGGTGGTCTTTTCAGCTGGTGCTTCCTACCTTCAACAAGGTGTTGAAATTAGAGCAGATAAAATGAGTTGAAAGAAAACATGACCTTGATCTTTTCTGTCTGTGGTGGTGTCTGTAGGGCTGATCAAATGAAGGCCGACTTGTCTTAATGCAGTCACACCACAAATCTTTGTTAATTATAATATGTAGCTATGCACAATTTTTAATTTTTATAAGTGTGATGCATATTCTTTGAGGATCTTTTCTCACTAAAATAAACTGGCTATCTGTAACTAAAAGAAAATAACAAGAGAGTGCTAGTGATATTACTTACTTCCTCTAATGAAAAGGAACGGTTTATAGTCTACTGCTTCCCTTCTCGTTTTCTTTTGTGTTAAAATCTGCCGCATCTGTCGTACCCCCCCTCCCATTACCTGCTTTCATATCACAGGATATGGAACCTCTAACTTGCAACTTGATCCTTAAAGTTGGTTTGCACTAAACCGTATTTTTATTTCATGAATTTATGGAATCGAGTCTGTGACTGACTTGCTAGGAATGCCCACTTGTTGCAGAGTTTAGCAGAAGGGGAAGGTCGCGGCCAGCACACAACCCTGAAAAATTAGGAGCTCTGGGAGGAGTTATTCCTTCCCCCAACTAATCGCTTGCCTTGCAATTTACACCCAGCCTCTGTGAAATGCATACACCTGCACAAACACACACCACAGACCATTGGTTCAGGTACCCTTAACCTTTTTCATTTGCCAAGAGAGTCTGTGAAGAAGGAGCAGAGTCAAGGATGTGGCAAGGGAAATGGAAATCCCTTGGAAATCACATACAAGTCTGATTTGAGGTAAAGCTTAGTATACTGCTTAAGTGGAAACAAAATGGGCATCCCTGGGAATGTTACCTTTGTAAAAGGTTTGTTTTAATACCCTTGGTGTCAATATCTCATCTTCCTTTTTCAATGCCTTTAAAGTAATCAATCCACGAGAATGTTTGTTGTCTCTGGAAATCTTTTAACCCACTACACTCCCCCTCCCCTTTAGCTTCAAACAGTCTGATTATAAAACTATTGTCAAAGGCTTTCACGGTCAGAGTTCATTGGTTCTTGTGGGTTATCCGGGCTGTGTGAGCGTGGTCTTGGTATTTTCTTTCCTGACGTTTCGCCCACAGCTGTGGCCAGCATCTTCAGAGGAGTAACACTGAAGGACAGCGTCTCTCAGTGTCAAGTGTGTAGGAAGAGTAATATATAGTCAGAAAGGGGTTGGGTTGAGCTGAATCATTGTCCTGCAAAAAGTATCAGAGTATCAAATGATTAGCACATTACCTTTGTGCAGGACAATGATTCAGCTCAACCCAACCCCTTTCTGACTATATATTACTCTTCCTACACCCTTGACACTGAGAGACACCGTTCTGCAGTGTGACTCCTCTGAAGATGCCTGCCACAGCTGCTGGCCAAACGTCAGGAAAGAAAATGCCAAGACCCCGCTCACACAGCCCGGATAACCCACAAGAGTCTGATTATAGCTTTGGACTGGGAAGAATCTTGTTGGGGTCATGGTTGCGTTGGTAATTTTCATAGCTCCTGGCACAGATGAGTGCCACTTAGGTGGTGGGGAACAGCTGAGTGTCTTTCTGCCCTCCCGGCATCTGGGACAGGATAGAAGGGCAGAGGCGTAACTAAACCGAAGGTTAAGGGGAGAAAAAGAAAGGGAACCTTCAGCCTCTGCCTTCCTCACACTATTGGGGTGGGGTGGGGTGGGGTGGGGTGGGGGAAGCGTGCATGGAGGAGCGGGAGGAAAGGGGAAACGGTTTCCCAAGAGAGTAGAAAGCACGTTAGTTAGCAAAGTCCGTTGCATCAAGAGACAACTGGGAAGAAACCGCATCGGGGGGGGGGGGAGAAGCCAGACGTGGCGCAATCGCAAAGAGGAAGCGACTTGCATTTCAAAGAGTGCAGTTTTTTGAATCCGGAGCCCGGCCCACCGCTTGCTTGCGCAACAGACCCCGGAAACCTCTCCCGCAGTGACGCCGAGTGGACGCCAGGGGGGGCGCGAAGCCTTCCCCCCCCCCACTTCCCTTGCAGAAGCAGCCCTGCCTCCCGCCGCTCGGCTCCGCGTTCACCCAACTTGTGCGGACGCAGGAGAGCGTCCGCAGCAGCCGCTTTGCCCTGCCTTGACGCCGGCATTTCCAGCGGGCTCCCCAGAAACGCTGCCTCCCCCCCAAAAAAACCAAATCAGTGGGTTCTAGATCAAATCAAGCCTGAACTGACCCTAGAAGCTAAAATGACTAAACTGAGGCTATCGTACTTTGGTCACATTATGAGAAGAGTCACTGGAAAAGACAGTCAGGCTAGGAAAAGTGGAGGGCAGCAGGAAAAGAGGAAGACCCAACAAGAGTTGGATGGACTCAATACAAGAAGCCACAGCCTTCAATTTGCAAGACCTGAGCAAGGCTGTCAAAGAGGGGACGTTTTGGAGGACTTTCATTCGTAGGGGCAGACCCAACAAGAGATGGATGGACTCAATAAAGGAAGCCACGGCCTTCTTCAATTTGCAAGACCTGAGCAAGGCTGTCAAAGATGGGACATTTTGGAGGACTTTCATTCATAGGGTCGCCATCCTATTCCCTATTGCTGTGTATGGGTGTGAGAGCTGGACAATGAAGAAAGCTGATAGGAAGAAAGTAGATTCCTTTGAAACGTGGTGTTGGAGGAGAGGGTTACGGATACCCTGAACCACCAAAAAAACAAACAAACCAGTGGGTCTTAGATCAAATCAAGCCTGAACTGACCCTAGAAGCTAAAATGACTAAACCGAGGCTGTCATAATTTGGATATATTATGAGAAGACAAGAGTCACTGGAAAAGACAATCACGCTAGGAAAAGTTGAAGGCAGCAGGAAAAGAGGCAGACCCAACAAGAGATGGATGGACTCAGTAAAGGAAGCCACGGCCTTCTTCAATTTGCAAGACCTGAGCAAGGCTGTCAAAGATGGGACATTTTGGAGTACTTTCATTCATAGGGTCGCCATGAGTCGGAAGCGACTTGACGGCACTTAACACACACAGCCACCCACCCCAGAAACAGCAGTGCGCCCGCCAGCTGCCTCGCCTCCGCCTTTCTCCCTCCCCTGCACAACTCCCCTCTCCACCTCTGCAACCGTTACAACAAGCAAAGCGCGCCGAAGCGTGGTGATTCATTCACTCCGCAGATCGCGTTGACAGAGCAACCTAATCCGGGGGATTAGCAGGGGCATCAGACCTAGCGAGGCTCAGGGCGCAAACGCACGGGGGGGGGGGGGGTCGCCTTGGCTTCTCCGCGCTCTAGATCAGTGATTCCCAACCTGGGATCTGGGGCCCGCTGGGGTGTGCGTGTGCAGAATTATTGCAAGGGGTCCACGAAACGAGATGTGCACAAAGCAGTGTCATTTTGATCTTTTGCCCATTATGTATTTTCTCCATCAGCAGATTCTAACAGGACAGTGACTATCGTATGGGGGTCTGCAAAAGGTTCAGAAGGGGTTCTCAAACTTGAAAAGGTTGGGAACCACTGCTGTAGATGCTGCTGCACCTTTCCCCCATCGAAATCCTCAAAACTCTGCACGGGGGGCTTCTTTTCTCTCCCTGGGTGTGCGGGCGCGTTGTATACCCACGTTGCCCTCTGGGGAGGTTTCCACGACCCCCACCAAGAGCCGTCATCGGGCGCCCCCCCCCCGCCCCCAATCCAAACCCAATCCAAACCCCAGAAAGACGTTGCTGGGTCCGCGTGCAGGGGCCCGGCAGGCAGAGAGAAAGGGGGCATCCGAAAGCGGCCCGTTTCTCGCGCACCAAAAGGAAGCGCCAGGGGGGGGGGGGGAGAGAGAGAGAGAGAGAGAGAGAGAGAGAGAGAGAGAGAGAGAGAGAGAGAGAGAGAGAGAGAGAGAGAGAGAGAGAGAGAGAGAGAGAGAGAGAACGAACATGTGCATCCATAGAGTGATAAATCCAATGCAAAACCTTCCATGAATAGAGTCCAGTAGCACCTTAAAGACTAACAAAAATATTTTCTGGTAGGGTAGGAGCTTTCGTGAGCTCACCAAGGCCCTTTTCTACTACTGCAGACAGACTAACACGGCTACCCACTGTGAAATTGCTTTTAACTGATCAATTAACCCAAATGTTCAGGTTAAGGGGAAAAAATCACTTGTCCGCAGTGGCGGCCTGGGTCTAAACATATTGCTTGCCAGGAGGCGAAGAGGGCCTCCCCACAGCTATGAGGCTATCACTTAATTGGGATTCCTGCGGCACTGCAGTACTACAGCAGCAGTCCAGGAGTGCGGAAGGCAAGAGATCCAGAAACCCTATAGGGAAACACTGGAGTGAATGGGTTATTCATTGTGAAATTCATTGCAATTGACCGTCCGGACACCTTCTTCAAGCGGCCTGTTTCTTTTGAACTCTGAACTCTTGGAGCTGTTTCGGTCAGTCAACCAACAGGACTCCTCGTTTTATTGCGTGTGGGGGGGGAAACCCAGTTCCTGATCGGCTGGGTGTCCCACAACCACACTTAGGTTGGGCGCTGCTGAGTTATTGCAGACATTCACAGCTTGTTCCCCGCCCCCCCTGTCCAGGCAGGGAACACCAAGAGATAAAGGGTTGGGTGCAGACTATGTTGGCAATTTCCCACCATTTCCCCCTTCTCACTTCAGACCCCCCCTCCTTGTCATTTTATCTGCCCCCCCCCCCGCGCAGCATTTTCGGGACATCAGCGGGCAGCAAGGGGAAGGGGGGGGCAGCAAAGTTTTATTCTGCTATCGGAAAAGTTCGTCTGGGTCCAACCGAACGGACCCCGTCTCCCACAAAGCGCTCCGAAGTGTTCAAACAGCTACATAGACATCATTGGTAACAACAACCCTGCAAAGCAGATCAGTGTAACCATTTTGTTGAATAGGGGTCTGAGACTGAGAGGGTCGCTTAATTCCATATTTTATTGGGGTGGGGGAGAGAACATCCAGACCTAGTACAATGCAGAAGCTCTGCCAGAGGTGCCAGGGATTTCTCTTGCTAACTTTCATGTGAATATGCTTCAAAGCACACCAGACAGCCCAATCCTAACCGTTGGTTCTTGTAGGCTATCCGGGCTGTGTGACCATGGTCTTGGTAATTTCTTTCCTGACGTTTCACCCGCAGCTGTGGCAGGCATCTTCAGAGGAGAGACCCTGAAGGACAGTGTCTGTCCTAATGGTATTCACTCCTAACGGTATTTACTCAGAAGTAATTCCCATTCCTTGGTTCCATCATCAACCAAAAGGGAGACTGCAGCCAAGAAATCAGAAGGAGATTGAGACTGGGAAGGGCAGCCATGAAGGAGCTAGAAAAGATTTTGGGACCTTAACTGTGTGTGTGGGTTAAGTGCCGTCAAGTCGCTTCCGACTCATGGCGACCCTATGAATGAAAGTCCTCCAAAATGTCCTATCTTTGACAGCCCTGCTCAGATCTTGCAAATTGAAGGCTGTGGCTTCCTTTATTGAGTCCATCCATCTCTTGTCAGGTCTGCCTCTTTTCCTGCTGCCCACCACTTTTCCTAGCATGACTGTCTTTTCCAGTGACTCTTGTCGTCTCGTGACATGACCAAAATAGGACAGCCTCAGTTTAGACATTTTAGCTTCTAGGGCCAGTTCAGGCTTGATTTGATCTAGAACCCACTGATTTGGTTTTTTGGCCGTCCACGGAATCCGTAACCCTCTCCTCCAACACCACGTTTCAAAGGAATCTCCTTTCTTCCTATCAGCTTTCTTCACTGTCCAGCTCTCACACCCATACATAGTAATAGGGAATAGGATGGCACGAATTAATCTAGTCTTGGTGGCCAGTGACACATCCTTACACTTCAGAATCTTATCTAGCTCCTTCATGGCTGCCCTTCCCAGTCTCAATCTGCTTCTGATTTCTTGGCTGCAGTCTCCCTTTTGGTTGATGGACCTTAACTCCCCACCCCCCCCCCAAAAAAAAACCCACCGCACGGCTGTCTGCATTGCCGTTGCCAGATGCGCGTTTCCTTGCGCGCCGACTCCCGTGGCCTTGAAAGTCGGCCCGCTGCTTTCGCGGGGCTTCCTTGCAAGGAAGGACCCTGGAGGTCTCCGCCCCGACCTGGCTCCCCTTTCGAATCCTCGGCCACCGGCTGGATGACGCGGAGAACAAAAAACGACCACCTGCAATTTAAACACCCCCCCCCAACACACTCAAACACACACTCATACACACACACACACACTGGCATTGCCATTAAACCCGCAACGCAACAGACGCGCGGCTCTTTTAAACCTTCCTCTTACTTAAATCAGAAATGTACCATTGTTGACAGTCGCTGGGTTTTTTTTCCCCCTCCCTGAATGCTAATTTGTTCTAGTTCCTTGATTTCTCGAGGGGAAAAAATTAAATGGCAAAGCACAGGGGAAAGAATGAACCGGGATGCTGACTGCCTAAATCTCGGGGCAGACACAGAAGCGAGGAAGTGGGGGTGATGCTTTGCTATATTGACGCCGCGTAGCGCGATCCTCTACACGCTTACTCCGCTGTAGGAATTAAACGTACTGTCTATGCCTGGGATTGTAGCCTTAACAGGAAGGATTTTTTTAAAAAAATAAAAATAATCAGACGTCTTTGAAGCCACTGAATTTGTTTCGAGTAGGTATTCCTAGAGGTTTTTAGGATCCCTCCACTTTAAAAATGGTTGTCACGAGATAATTTCTTAGCCCGCGTCTTCTAATACTGTTTGGGGGAAAAGATCAGATCGCTTTTGCAGAAAGACCTACGTAGAGGCATGGAAAAATCTTTGGGTTTAGAAATGTGTTTCATGCATATTGGAACAGAAACAGCTTCTGTATCCTTACCCCCAAAGCATCCACATTTCAAAAGAATTCCTAAGGAAAAGAAGGATCCCAGAAAGGCAGCCGGCGGCCGCAGGGAAAACCATCGCTCGGAAACAGAACGATTCCCGCTCGTCTGGTGGAGGGGATGGAAAAGTTATCATTCAAGCGTCACACCCACAAATCTGCAAGACTGGATCGTGCGTGCCGATCCGAGGCATGCTTACTTAGAAGTAAATTCCTAAGTAATTGTGTTCAGAATAGTACGCTTACTCAGAAAAATGTCCCAGTGATGAGAACAAGGTGTACTGGAAAGCAATGCCGAATGTGGGGTGAGGGGGGAGACGCAGGTTCAAAACTTACACCTGGGGGAAGTCAGTAACTTTCAGGTTGCATTAAGGGACTTTCTTAGCTCTGCTAACCTGGACGTGAATGACATCTGGAGGAATCAATACCAGTCTCGGCTATAACAAGTTTAAGCCATATTATAGATGGAGAAGAGCTTACAAGAAAGATGTCTACCTGGAGTGTAGGCTTTTAGCCATGAATCGGATCGGTAATCCGGTTTCTCACTATTCTTTTGTTGAACAGTGCGCGGGGGGGGGGGGCTACAACCCAAACGACAGCTTTTTGCCTTGAACATCTCTAGGAAGGGGAATGCTGCGCAGAAACAGGGGAAGAAAGAGGCATGCGCGCGGGAGTCCGCAGAAAATGACAGGAGACCTTCCTGGTAACTGACCCCTTCCCAAGTAAGGGAATGGCGTGACAGGGCAGTGGTTGTAACAATTCCATAAGCTTTGATGCAAAGAACTGCCACCATCCATTGTGAAGGTGTTCCTAGGGCTGTTTTTAAAAAGAGGGAATCAGCAAATTGCAGTTTAGTGGGGAACAATGTGGATTACTGTAACTCCTTTTTTTTTTTTTTTTTTTGCAGCACATGTGGGAAAGAAACCGCAGCTGAATCTCTTAGCGATTAAAGAATGTGCCTGTCGCAGAGGATTACTGGGATGCAGAGCAGCAAGCTTTTAGGTAATACTGTTAAGCAAAATCTTTGGGAATAGGAGAGGATGGTTTTGAAAACAGTGTCTTTGCAAACAAACAAACAAACAAAATAAGTGGAAAATGCAGATGCATTTGGAGCTACTGTTATTGCATGCTAATGCTTTAAGATCCATGCTGGGCTGGATGGGGTGCTCCATGCTATTAGAAAGCACAGGTCACTGGATATATTTTACAGAAGGAGCAAAGTGATCTATCCCTTGCACATTAGAACACATGCTATTAAAGGAGAACAATGCCTGGCTAAATGTCCTTCCTTGGGGGAGCACTTGAACACTTCAGCGTTTTTGCCTCTCTAAATTTGATTTCATGGGGAAAACTTGCTGCTGGATCAGGGTCCTGAGCCTGTGGTTTTCTGACTGCCTTCTGGAGAACTCTGAGGTTTCTTGGAAACTTATCAAGGTTCTACAATGGGAGGCTGGAGAGGGGCTGTGGCTCAGTGGAAGAATTGCTGTTTTGTATGCAGAAGGTCCCAGGGTCGACCGTTGGCATATCCAGGCAGTAGGCAGTGTGAAAGACCTCCACCTGAGACCTTGGAGAGCTGCTGCCCGTCTGAGTAGACAACGCCTGCTTTCTCATCACAGGCGCTGGCTCACATATTAGCCACAGCTGTTAGTGCAAGCTTGCATGTGCGAGTGGGCCATCACATAAAAACATCACCACAGAACTTGTATACCCCTTCCCACAAATGCTTTTCAATGCAGTAAATTCACAGATCTATAGTCCCAGACCAGCTGTGGGCCCCTTATGTATCATTCCCCTGCCTTAACAAACCCCAACAACAACAGCCTTGGAGACTATCAGTTTTAAGCAGAGGGATGGCAGGGGACACATCTGGTATCCACTTCTTTCCCCCATAGATGGAAAAGAATCTGTGGATGCATGATTTGGAGCAGAAAACCGCCAGATGGTAGAAGGTTAAGCAGCCAGTCCTCCTGACATCCCACCACTCTACATTCTTTCCTTTCACAGCTATTTTCCTCTTGTTCTTTTGACAATGGCGTAAGAGTTCTGTTACACACGTTTGGGTACAGCAAGTAATCAGCCGCATTAGACATCTTCATCTGCAAAGGAGATTCTGCAACCTTTCTAGGCAGGAGGCTCCATTGGTCAGATACTCTTAGCTGTTCTGCATTTGCATCTTGTTCTTTTCTCCACAGCCTGTTGTAAATGCCTGCTCTCTTTTATTTAAAATATTTATCACCTGCACTTCCCATTAAAAACCATCTGAGGCTGCTCATAACATCTTTAAAGCCACATACAGAGAGGTGGATCCAAGTGCCAGCTGAAGCAGCTGGCTGATGGGGACCTTTCCTGCCTCCCCATTTTCCCAGCAACCACTAATAATTCTGAAAACACAATGCTGAAGGTTATGGGGCCCATGAGGACAAAAAGCCACACATCTCAGGAGGCTGCAGTGAGGAGTTTGGACTGGACAAAACTTCCTGCATCTCATGCTTGCATCCACAGAAGTACCACTGGTGGAACATGCAGGAAACTACATCTTGTTCTTCCTCATCCTCTCTGTTGCCCCCTTGCTTTTTGTTCATGCCTCTCCAATGACTTCCAACATCAACTTTTCAGAGGTCAAATAATTGCAGTGGTAGTATGGTTTCCTAGTAAAGCCGTGACAGAAAACAGTATCATTTCAGATCTTGAGTGCAAAGGGGCAGAATTAAAATACAATACAACAACAGGCCAAGAATTAAATAATAAAATAGTCAAATAGCTGCAGAGTAAACAAAAAAGATCAACAGAATGCCTGGAAAATATTAAAAGGTTTTCACCTGGTGTGTGTGTGTGTGTGTGTGTGTGTGTGTGTGTGTGTTAAGTGCCCTCAAGTCGCTTCCGACTCATGGCGACCCTATGAATGAAAGTCCTCCAAAATGTCCTATCTTTGACAGCCTTGCTCAGATCTTGCAAATTGAAGGCTGTGGCTTCCTTTATTGATTTATTCCTTTATTTCACCTGGTACCTGAACTTTAATATGCTTGGCACCAGGTGAACCCATGTGGGGAGAGAATTCCAGAGTTGAGGAGTCATCACAAAGAAGGCCCTATCTCTGGTTGCTCCTCTCCTCACCCCTGAAGGTGGGGGCACAAAGATCTTCTCCATAGAAGATCTTAGATGACAACCTTGCAAGGGAACAGGTGCCCTTTATACTGGAATGAAGCCTAAAAGGAACAGAGAAGAGAGGACAACCTGGCACTTGTTAAACAGCTACACACTCTCACATACTAGCAAAATCAGTGAATGAATCACATGTTGATCATACGGAATCATGAAAGCCCTCCTCAAGCCAGCAATGATTTGTGGAAACATTGTGGAATAAGAGATCTATCTGGAAAAATCTCTTCTGTTGCAAGAAGTATTTCATTCTGTTAACTGGAAATACTATGTGTCATGCTGTCTTGACTCCCTCCTTTGGTTGAACCTCAGTCTGAACTCTCTCAAAACACAATACTATTTATTAATATCAACTAGTTTTAGTTTCCCTATTTGTTTTTATTACAATAACAGCAATCAGAAACAGGACTTATTCATTTAGGTTTTTGTATCATTTAGGGTTTTGTTACAAATGTATATCCTGTTTGTGTATCTGATCTCTATGTCTCACAACACTGTCTCATACACACCTTAATTTTTTTATTTCTTCTTTAAAAAAACAGAAAAAAGAACAAAAAGGGGAGACCCTGAAACACAGGAAGCAATTTAAACAAAAGGAAGGGAGTATATACAGAGTGGAAATAAAAATATAACAACAGTGGTGGCAGATGTATACATAAGCTTCTATAAAAGGCATGTGAAAAGAGAATTTGAGGAACAGATTGCTGAAAGCGAACTCAAATGTGAGATTGTTGATGCACTAGAAGAAGAAGAAGAGTTGGTTTTTATGCCCCACTTTTCTCCACCTTTAAGGAGCCTCAAAGTGGCTTACAATTGCCTTCCCTTCCTCTCCCCACAACAGGCACCTTGTGAGGTAGGTGGGGCTGAGAGAGTTTGGAGAGAACTGTGATTAGCCCAAGGTCACCCAGCAGGCTTCATGTGTAGGAGCAGGGAATCGAACCTGGTTCTCCAGATTAGAGTATGCGACTCTTAACCGCTACGCAATGATGGCTCGCCAGCTAATCAGTGTATGTGACTTGTCACTAAAATCAGCCACTGTACCGGAAGACTGGATTTTTAAAAAGGGGTCCACAGGGGAACCAGGAAATTACAGGCAAGTTACCCTAATGTCTGGCCCAAGCAAATAAGTAGAAACTGTAATCAAATATAGAATTATTAGGCACACAGAGGATCAAAGGGAAATCCTGTCTCACCAGTGTTTTGGAGAAAGTAAGCAAATATGGAGATAACAGTGATCCGGTAGTCATCATGAACTTTCAAAAGGCTTTTGCTAAGGTACCACACCAAACACTCCTGGGTAAGCTTAGCAGTCATGAGATAAGAGGATGGCTCCTCTTATGGATTAAAAATTGGCTAAAAGAAAGGAAGCAGAGAGTAGGAATAAATGGACAGTTCTCGCAATGGAGGGAACTAAGCAGTGGGGTCCCAGAAGGATTAATATTGCTACTTAATTTGTTAATAAGTGATCTGGAACTAGGAATGAGCAGTGCAGTGGCAAAGTTTTCAGATGGCACAAAACTATTTAGGATGTTGAAAACCAAGAGCTCCAGGAGGATCTCTTCAGATGGAGGGAGTGGGCAGTAACGTAGCAAATGAAGTTCAGTGTTGGTAAATGTAAGGTAAATGTAAGGTGATGCACATTGGAACCAAAAATCCCAACTTCAGGTATATGCTAATAGGCTCTGAATTTGCTGAGTTAGAGGGAAAGAGATCTTGGAGTCATAGTAGATAGTTCAACAACAATGTCAACCCAGTGTGCCACAGCAGTGAAAAAGGCAAACTCTGTGTTGGGAATTATTAGGAAAGGGATTGAAAATAAAACCACCAGTATTATAGTGCCGCTGTATAGTTCTATAGATAGTGTGACCTTATTTTGAATACTGTGTGCAGTTCTGGTCACCTTATCTAAAAAAAACTCAGTGCAGAGCTGGAAAAAGTACAGAAGAGGGCAACCAAGATGATTAAGGGGTTGAAGTATCTTTCCTTATTGAAGAGTTTGGGACTTTTCAGTTTAGAAAAGAGACAACTGAAGGGGGACATGATAGAGGTATATAAAATTATACACAAGGTAGAGAGAGTGGACAGAGAGAACCTTTTATTCTTCTTCCAAAATACTAGAATTCAAGGGCATCCAATGAAGCCAATGAGTGGTAGATTCAGGTCAGAAATACTTCTTTACACAATGAGTGATTAAAATGTGAGATTTGCTGCCAGAGACTTGATGGCTACAGGCATAAACAAATTTAAAAGGGGGTTGTACAGAGGATGTTTACCAGTGGCTACTAGCAATGGGGGCTAAAGGGAACTTCCACATCTCTGAATACCAGTACCAGGAGGCAACATCAGGCCTTGGCCTCTATTCCCTATTGTTGGCCTTCCAGAGAAACTGGTTGGCAATTATGTGAGACAGGAAACTGGACTAGATTGACCAGACTGCTGGTCTGATTTAGCAGGGCTCTTCTTTTGTTCCTGTGTTCAACATGCATCAATGTCTGAGCATCCCTAACATGTACTTTTTCTGAGACATTGAGTGTCTTAATGAGCCTTATAAAAAGAAGTCTTTTGCCTGTGAGCCACTAAGACAGGGGTGGGGAACGTCAGGCCCGGGGGCCGTTTAAGGCCCACAAAATCATTTGGTCTGGCCCTTCGTGGGTCCTGGCAGATCTCTAACTCACAAGGATCTAAGACTGGTAATCCGCCCCCTCCTGTGGACAGGAATAGCCTCTATTCAAGGCGGATGTGAGTTTGTTTTGCTGAGAAAAGAAACCTTCCCCCCCCTTGCAGAAGAGTCATTAGCTATGGAGCTGCTAGGACTGCCCAAGAAACTGTGTTAATTGGTTCTTGTAGGTTATCCGGGCTGTGTAACCGTGGTCTTGGAATTTTCTTTCCTGACGTTTCGCCAGCAACTGTGGCAGGCATCTTCAGAGTAGTAACACTGAAGGACAGTGTCTCTCAGTGTCAAGGGTGTAGAAAGAGTAATATATAGTCAGAAAGGGGTTGGGTTTGAGCTGAGTATTGTCCTGCAAAAGTATTGTCCTGTAAGTATCAAGATAATGTGCTAATGAGGATATGGTATGTTAATATGGAACCATTGTATCCTGAAGTGATCTGTTAATGTGTGTAATCCAAAACTAATCTGTATGGCTATTGTTGAATGTTGTCTTTGTCTGGAGGTTTTTCAGGGCAGGAAGCCAAGCCTTATTCATTCTTAAACTCTCCTCTTTTCTGTTAAAGTTGTGCTGATGTTTGTGAATTTCAATGGCTTCTCTGTGCAATCTGACAAAATAGTTGGTAGAACTGTCCAGTCTTTCAGTGTCTTGGAATAAGACCCTGTGTCCTGTTTGTGTCAGTCCATGTTCAGCCACTGCTGATTTCTCAGGTTGGCCAAGTCTGCAGTATCTTTCATGTTCTTTTATCCTTGTTTGTATGCTGCGTTTTGTGGTCCCGATGTAAACTTCTCCACAGCTGCAAGGTATACGATATACTCCTGCAGAGGTGAGGGGGTCTCTTTTGTCTTTTGCTGATCGTAGCATTTGTTGTATTTTCTTGGTGGGTTTAAACACTGTTTGTAGGTTATGTTTTTTCAAAAGTTTCTCCATCCTATCAGTGACTCCTTTAATAAATGGCAAGAATACCTTTCCTATGGGAGACTGTTTTTCTTGAGTTTTCTGATTTTTGTTTGGTTCAATGGCCCTTCTGATTTCATTCTTGGAGTAGCCGTTTGCTAGCAAACGGCTACTCCAAGAAAAGAGGAGAGTTTAAGAATGAATAAGGCTTGGCTTCCTGCCCTGAAAAACCTCCAGACAAAGACAACATTCAACAATAGCCATACAGATTAGTTTTGGATTACACACATTAACAGATCACTTCAGGATACAATGGTTCCATATTAACATACCATATCCTCATTAGCACATTATCTTGATACTTACAGGACAATACTTTTGCAGGACAATACTCAGCTCAAACCCAACCCCTTTCTGACTATATATTACTCTTTCTACACCCTTGACACTGAGAGACACTGTCCTTCAGTGTTACTACTCTGAAGATGCCTGCCACAGTTGCTGGCGAAACGTCAGGAAAGAAAATTCCAAGACCACGGTTACACAGCCCGGATAACCTACAAGAACCAATGAACTCTGACCGTGAAAGCCTTCGACAATAAACTGTGTTAACCCTTTCCCACCCAGGCCATGGAGAAACGTATTCCCTCTGTACTACAAGAGGGCTGGGGGCAGAAGTGGTGACAATGGAGGGGTTAAAGGGGGCAGGGCCAGAATGCGCACAGGGGGTGGGGAGCGAGTTCTTAGCCAGTGTGTCCTCATTTCACCCTGGCAGGCAGAGGTAGCAGGAGCCAGCTGTAGAATCCGGGCCCCGACCATGCGGAGCAGGAGCAACTCTGGTGTGTGGCTGGATGGCTAAGCCCGACTGGTACAACAGACCATCCTGTGCCACCAGGTTGGCGAGTGCAGGTTGGATGCCTGCCTGCTTGCCCATGCTGGGGGGGGGGGCATCTGGGGCAGCTGCCTGCTTGGGGCTTGGTTGGCTAATTTTTAAGTTGATAATTTTGTATGGCCTGTGAATGATGTTATAAATATTCAAATGGCCCTTGGCGGAAAAAATGTTCCCCACCCCTGCACTAAGAGGTCATTCTCAAGATCCTTTCCGCAAAATACATCAGCCGATGGAATGAGAGATGGGGAAAGAAAGGCTAGCTGAAATAGGCACATGCCTATTAACCATGATCAACACCGCTAGTGCATTTTCACAGCCACAGTCAAAGCTGCAAGTTAATCTCATAAATTGTTTCTTTTCCACTTAACATCCTGTCTGCAGCTGACTGCTCAGAGTGCCGCTCTCATACTCTTGGTGGTTGCTAATCATACTTAACAGCCATTTCTTCTTTATAGATGAGCCTCAATATATACCACAACTTCTTGACCACAGCTTTGTATATGAAAAAAAGGATTCAGAGGAGGAAGAAGAGGTGTCAGATCCAAATGGAAAAGGTTCTAGTGATTAACTGTCAATATATTTGTTTAAAACTCCTGCATCCTGAATTGTGAAGAATTGTGAACACTTTTGAAGAAAGGTATGGGGCTACAATCCAGACAATGTTATGACCATTTGAATCTAAATGCTTATAATGTCATCTGGATTCTACCCAACATATCTGAATACCTGATATTCATCAAAGTTTAGTGGAACTGGATTATGGCCATATTTTATAGTATTATTTTTTATTTTCATAAAGCATTTTGGAAAATATTTTTTTTCCTGTCAGTGAGAGTATGTGCACATTTTAAAAGGTCAAACCCACTAACCTGTTCTACATGTCAGAAGGGCTTGCATAAGTCTCCCGTGCAAGAATGTTTGAGTAGCAGACATACCTTGCTACAGCCCTAACCCCAAACATATTTTCATTTACATGCTAGTTTCACTATGGCTTTGTTTTAGTTATTTGCTTTGGATAAGAGTGCAAGCCATCTTCCATTCCCTTTTACCTTACTGGGCTCTTATCATTTTTCTACTGCTGCCATACCTCCAGATCCCTACCTGTGTGTTACATTATGTGGAAGATGTTAAGATACATCTAAGATCATGCAGACGTATTAGCCAAATGTACACACTAGGTAAGGTGAGAAAGCAGAGGAGTTGTAAATCCTATGGGGGGATAGGAGAAGGTCCTAAGGTCGGTTTCTAGCTAGTAGGGGGATGTTTTTACACGTGGCATAACAACCCCTTAGCTATTTATTTGCAGTGAATTCATTAACTCATTACATTATGCTGCTGTCCAATGGACTGGCCAGTCATTTCTCAAAGTCATTCATGCAACCATCTAACAAGTAAACGTTGCAAAAATGTTGCCATTGAGCTTTTTGCGATCTCATCCCATGGGTTCATCCAGCAAGATGACTGTGAGAAAACAATTGAAGGCTGTTTTGTTCTTCTGTTCATGCATGTGTGTGTGTGAGGAGGATATTATAGAATTCTATAGAATAGAATGTTTGTGTGAGGAGGATATAGAATTTCATTTCCTTAAGATTCACTTGCACAGAATAGATTTTGAGCAGAGTCTAACAATATAGTAGCACTTTATCTCATACTGGTTATATGAAACAGTTCTTACAGTCCAGTGTCCCCATAAAACTTAGAAAACATATTTGTTCAAACTGCAGATTCTGCCATATGATTTTGAATGTCCCTTAAGACTTTTGGGTAAATGATGCTGTATTCTTCATGGCTTGTTATATTTAATTGCTTATTTATTCTGTAGTAATTTAGATTCCTGGAGTAATTTAGATTCCCCAGAATGGATTTCATATTGGGCACTGGCAGCTTGATTAACAAGTTAACAAATGAAGACAGAAGTAGTTGGTTCAGAGGTGGCTTTAAATCCTGAATTTACTCAAGTCCATCACAAACCTCCCTTGACTTTGATGCTGGAATTGCAACATTCATGTCTAATCTCCCACCCCATCTGTCAAAGCTGAGATCTATGCATGACTGTGACGGAAGAGATAGAGCGTCTCATGAGAGAGGGATCACCATTTCTTTGAGGAAGTGGAAACTACATCAAATCTGTTTGAGAAGCCTGGAGGAGCCTTTGCTGCCTTCTTATCATTTTGTCCTTTTGTATCCTAACATTGATAGAAACATTTAACAAGATGCTGAACTTTCAGTTGTGAATTACAACATCCTGATTCTGTGTAATTAGGCCTGCAAGTGTAAATATCTTGATCATAATCCAGAGAGCTACCTATGGGAGTGCAAATTCCAGTGGAGTAGACATGTCAGTCTGTTGTAGCAAAAAGAAAGAAAAAGAAAGAAAGCAGCAAATAGGATTCTTGTAGCAGTGTAAAGAGAAAAGATAATCTTTTGTTGGGCCAGGGAAGTTTAACATACAGTTAATTTGTGAGTCTTTATAGTCCCACAAGATTCCTTGCGATTTAAGTCTATCCAGGGGCTTGCACACCCCCCATGGATTTTCAACTTGTTTTCTTTGAATATCAAGAATTCATTTCCTATACCAAGACTATTTTTTGATACCGTTACACCATCCACTCCTCTTAGTTTTAATGCAGTTTGCCATGAAGGTTTTGGGAGACTCCTGTTGAAGGAAAGGTTGCACAGTTCTTCTAGTTGTATGGTCCTTTATATATTTTCTCCTGACTTGTACTAAAAAACAGAACAGGCAAACAAAGATGCTTACTTAGTTGACAAGGTGAAGAGCAACACTTGAACAGTCCAGCTCCACGAAGCATCTCAAAAACCTACTTGTGGATCCCTTTGCCATAAGATAATTACAAAACTTCTCTCAAGATGTAAAAAGGTGGGCATGTGACTTGGGTCTGGGTATTAGCTTGACTGACAGGATTCAAAAGACTCTCTGCAGTTCAACTACTGGGTTCAATGAGATTTGCTTCCTCAACCCTCATCATCCTTCAGCCTCTCTCCCACATGCCCTGGTTTCTCATTGCCAAGCTAATCCTCCCACTCCTTTTCCTGCTTGCTCACTCACCTCTTCACTCCTTCCTTTGTGGTGAAATTGCAAAGACACATACAGGCAATAGAAGGAAGCTGGAGCCTTACCCTTCTTAGATCACCACCTCCACATTTTTATGCAGTTCTTGGTTGGCAATGGCATCCCTAGATACTGCTGGAGCCTTACCCTTCTTAGATCACCACCTCCACATTTTTATGCAGTTCTTGGTTGGCAATGGCATCCCTAGATACTGCCCAAACTCTTTAGAGGGCAATAGCTGCACATATACAGTTTGGGAGAAGTGGTTTACTCCATGAAATTCTTTGTTTTAAACAATTTAATTTTTTTATGCAAACCTTGGGAATCCCCAGGGCCAAAATACAAGAGACTCAAACAGTCACTTGGGAAGCTCTGATGAAAGTGGGTATTATCTGGAGCAATCTCATTACTGTCTTTCTTACCATTGTTCCTATTCCTCTTTCCCCTCCCAGTGAGCTACTGGCCAACTGGAGGATTTTTCTGTACTGATTCTCCAGAAGCATAAGTATATGCCAAGATACTGTAGGTTATTTCCCATTAATCCATGTGCTGCTTAGGAACTAGGTTGTATGTGTGTGGGGCAGGAGTTAGCACAACTGTTCCTTGCTTGAGGTGACAAAATATATTGAACTGGCCCTGGCTTTCTCTAGGCATGCAGAAAATTATATCCTTGACCTGGATAACCCCACTGAGTAGATTTTTTTTTTATCTGTGTGGGTGTCACTCATACCTCTAAAATATACAGGTATGGATTACATAATAAAGGGAACAATTTTTATCATTTCTCATCCTGCTCATAAATTACAAATCCTATATTCAGAGAAATTACACAAAATAATTACTAAAGTTTTAGGGACCTCTCATGTCCACCAACTTTCCTGATAGCTTCAGGAGAAAACCAGCCCACCCTTGCTTCTGGCTGCATCAGCCTATGACAAAGTTGTTTTATGCTGTTGCCATGTGCAAGGCTAGTTTTGGTATGCCACTGCTAACTACTCTAAACATAGTCACTGGTGACATATCATGAGCTAAATTTGCCTAAATCTTGCACATGTCATCTCATGATCTCCTTACCAGGGGCTGGTACAGATGAAAGTTAGCATCATTTTTTTTATAACTACCAAGTGAAGAGAAGAGGTGATAGGAAGAGGCTCACAGTACTGTGTCCAGAAGAATATGTTCTTTAGATACTTAGTTTCTAATCCAATGCAAAATGTATTTAGGACCAGAGTGCTACACATATCAGTCATAGTATTCTGTGAAATAAAGACACGTTTGATATGGAAAAAGGATGTTTTCTATGACAGTTTTTATACATACCCAAAAATCTTACTAGTGTTTTGTTTATTCTGATCTTTTACCATGGTTTTTTAAAAAAATTGTCTCAAAAGCTACAACAATCAAGCCATTTACACTGAAGTAGCACCAACATTTCCAGAGAGACTACTTGGAGTTGGAATTCGTTTACAGCCATATTCTAACCTGTGATTACTTCCAAGTCCCACTGATTACTTACAAGCAATTTTGCTTCAGAAGGCAGCCTAGAATGGCAATTTTATTGTTACTTGTCTGAACAAGCTAAATGACTGCATATTATTAATCTGGTTTAACACTGGTTAACAAAACCCAGAATTGTTTACCTGTACTCGTGTGAGCAACTAAAATCAAACCTTTTATGCTTCCTAATGATATCAGTGGTCCCATTCCAGAGAAAAGAGAGAATTAGTCTTGGATGCAAACACGTAAAGATGGAATAAATAAAATATCTGCAATAGTGTCATAACATGAGCTTGGATGTTAGTTTAGGATCCTCAATGAAACATAATACAAAAATGATATTGACTTATGATTTTCTGTGTGAAGTTAAGTACTGAACAGCATGGATATATGCTACAGTGACAGAAAAATAAGGAATTTTGGTATGTTTAAATGCGGGTTTTGTTACATGTTTTCACTATGGGTAATATTAAAAGAAAAATTTAAGCACCAAATTCAGCATTCCCCCTTTTTAGTTCCTTATATGAAGTACAAAGACAATTCTTTCAGCACAGCCATGAAAATAACAGAACAAATATTTTCAGCCATGGAACTGTCAAACATCTAAAAAATTTGATTGAATAGACCTGGTTTACCTGTGGGAATTTTTTTTTTTTACTGTATCTGAAAACCGTAAAGAGAAATTGACTTTCTGCCCTGTTAACTAAATTATCTTAAATAATTAAATCAGTAATTTATGTTCTACATTGTATGACGGCATATATTTAAAAAATCCTATTAATTAATGTTTAGTTTAGAATTGGGTAGCACAATATCATTTTATTATTTAAAGCAAAGCACAAAGTGTCATATGCAAATATCTCAGTCTTAAATATGGGGAAAGCCCCACTAGTTTCACAGGAACCTAATGCCAAGTTATCCTTGTCATTATCACAAACAGTAAGAAATGATAGGAAATCAATGGAATGTATTTCTAAGTAAGTGTATTAAGATTGGTATACCCAAATTGCAATCCATCTTGTATTAAAAGAGGAAGCAAAATTCTCATTCATTTGAATGGGACCCTAATCTTTAATTTCTTTACAATTACAGCAGAAACAATAATTATGGATTTTCCCAAAGACAAATGATCTGAACTCTTTTAAGTTAAAACACTTCCTAAACAGCCTAGTCGTTAATAAATACATATCTATCTTTAGCAATCCTGTTACTTATAAGTCTTTCCCAAAACCAGACAATTCACAATATTATAGTGAAACAGAGACATTTCTACCACCAACCCTCTTCCTTTAGAACAGAGAAACAAACTTTTACCAAAGATGCCAGTCACTGCTCTGTTTTTTCTCATCAAGTACACGGTCCAAGATAGGGGAGGTGAGAGGCCAAACGGTCCATGATTCATGGTTAAGGTCTATATGACACAACCAAGCAGTAGCCAGACCCGGCAAAAAGACTGGCAAAAACTAAAGAAGAGGATAGCTCTTTTCCACTCTCTTCACTCTTGGGCTGCCCCAGAGATCTTTATTTAACACAAGGAAATTGAAAGATGACATGCAGTCATGCTTAGTGTGTTGTTTTTCACTAACCAAACTCACAAGAGACTTCACTTCTTTTTTGCCTCAGGCATTTATAGACTAGTAATTTTTATTTAGCTACTTAAATGATTTTTTCATATTGCCCAATTAGGGTGGGAAGGGTTGATGGTTCACTTTTGTTGGTAAAAGAAAGCTAGACACTGTGTAGGAAAATCTGTTTGAGTTATTTTCTTCAGAAAACAAACCTTACACTTATAGAAATTAGAATATCTATGTCCCAATCTTCCTTCATACTCTGGAAATCATGATGCAATGTACACCTGAATGATATAATTTAGGCTGATCAGAAGAGCCTCATATAGAAATGAGATAGTGAATTTATGTGGCCATTATTATTCAAGAGGTAAAATCAAGTTTAATAGTGGACTCTTCCTACTCTGAAATCTTTGACTATGATCTTGAATATGTTTCTGAACATGTAAGCTGGTTAAGAGCCACCAAGGTGGGGGACTAGGGAGAGGAAATGTTCTTCACACTGTGTTCAGCTTGGCAGATTTCATATTATGTTAGAGTCGTGTCTGGTAGTGTGACAGTTGCCTATAGATAACCTTTAGGTTCTATCCAACCAACAATGTATGGAGCTCCTGTTGCAAACTTGAACTTACACTACTTCCCTTCCTGCCAGGGGCAATCCTAGCCGATGGGCAACTGTGGCAGCTGATCTGGGATCCACTTTGGAGGTGCATTGGCGGCGCCTCAGCCACGCCGTCCCCAGCCACCAAAAGGCTCAGGAATGGGCTGCCCAATAAGTAGATCAGAAATAGAGACAAAGAGTTTATGATTATTTTGACATGCCACGTGGAAACGAATAGATGGATCTCATGAACACTAGTTTATCAAATATATAGTGAACAACTTTATGTGGGAATTACAATGTAGCTAATGTTACTTTTGTTATTGCTATGACATGTTGCACAGCCATGTCCTAATAAATAGAATAATCCAAGTCCTAATTTCAAATGGAATAAACTGATTTACATGCAATTAGTTCGGTTTAAGAGGGTTGTGGATTGGCTTGTGGCTACTTCAGGCTATGTAAGACTTGTGTGAACTCAGGTTTTTTCTTTATTTGAATAGGACCAATATTATATCTCGCTTAACTCTTGAGCTTTCCTTGAGATTTAAAGGGGTGTTGCAGGGTGGAGGTAGATATGTATGCATCTAGGTGAAGTCCTTTCCTAGAGGCATATGTCCACACCTCTCTTGGACTAGCAGAACTAGCTGTATGTATTGGATCCTGGAATGTGTGCTTCACAGGTAGGCTATGAATTTTTCTGACATCTCAACAAATATGACTGAACATGTATAGTGGAAAACAATCTCCTAAGAAAATCTGATAATCCCAGTTATCTATTCTTGCCATCCTGCCTGGTAAAGCAAGGGTAGCTTTATCTTCCCTCCTAGATGTTATTTTTAAGCATTGTCTGTGTTAAGATGAGAGAGAAAGTGAGGGAGAGAGATCTTTACAAGAATGATGCTTCACTTCCCCAGGAAAAATATGGAAGGAGAGAGGGAGGAAGGTGACATGCATGATACCACATATCCTTCACTCACTGTTGCACAATCTTATGTTGTAACGTTATTTAACTGAAACAGAAGGGTTGTTGAAGCCTTAAGCAAAAGTTTCAGCAACTATATAGCAAGATGTTTCCTGGGCTTTTTAACCAGTGGTTCAGTGAAAGTGCAGTAATGACCCATCTGGTGAAAGCTAGATAAAGCCACCTTTATCCTAATAGTCTTATACTTGTGATATCTAGGCAGGCAATGCTCTTGAATGAGGAATTTGGAATTTAGAGATATTTAACATAAGATTATTCATGCCTTTGTTCCCCTGTTGCAGACTCTCAGACTGCAATGCAGGTACATAGACAGCTAGAAAATATCTAAGAAACCACATCACAAGCCATTGGTTAAATGAGGTTTGCGGCCTACAAATAAATACAACTTAGAAGGGGATTTAAAATGTTTTAACAGTGTTCTAGTAAAATGTTCTAGCAACACATGGGAAGAGAACTCCATAGAAGATAACAGCGTATTAGTAAATGTATTTTGCACCTGACAATGGTATAATACCAATAAGAAATTTGACCACTGTGCAACGGGAGAAAGTCCCATTGAACACACAAATTTAATTTTGAGATAATGCACATGTGATTGGGATACATAATAGATTGTTAGCCTTTTGTTGGTAAACAGAACCTGATATTTTCCAAATTCTGATAGCATTTTAATTTTGTTTAATGGTGCACATTTTGCAAATTCTCATCCATAGAACATATTTGTATAATCAAGAGGAAAGATCAACATTTATTTTCACGCTCTTTATTAAATGCATCCTGCTGGAATGTGAAATGAAAAAAGGTTACATCTAAATTCACTTAATTTAGTTTTCATCTTCAAAATATTTCACTTAGGTAAACTGCAGTGCAAACCAAAGGAGAGTCATACCCTTCAAAGTCCATTGACGTCAATGGACTTAGAAGGGTGTGACTCTACTTAAGCTCTACTGCTACCATCTTTGGGCATACCTTATTGGTAAAAAGAATGAATGGAATCTCCAACATTAGTTAAATAGTTTTATATTGTAAATTAAAATGTGTTTTATAATGTAGATAGAAAAAAAGCATAGGATTAAATAACCAGGTAAATTGAATGGTGTTTTTTAAAATTTCACAAGTGGCATATTCAACTTCATTTGAAGAGATAAATTCTTGGGGAAAGCAACTCTTGAGGTACTTATTTCCCCCCTGTGGGCCAGATATTTCAGCTTATATCTGGGCCCCAGTGAGGTAATTTATAATCAAGATGTAACACCTGTGTAATCAATGGTAAGGAAATATATTAGGTATATTTATCAGTCATCTAGAAGTCCCAATTGATGCCACACAGATAGCGGCATGTGTCCAGTGCTGAAGACTGAATCTTTGAAAATCTTTGAAAAAGAAGGCAGTAATTTGTGCCAATTTCACCTCCCACCAAACTCCACTTGCTCCCTGCTGTTCTGGCCACCAGGCTGGCCCCAGCCCCGTTGTCGGTAGGGAGCCTGCAATGACTTGTGGGGGGCACCCCACTTCCCCTACATCTCACACCTCACACTATTTCCTCTTTTCTTCTTCCAGGCAGCTCCTTATCACCTTTGCCTGCTTCCTTTTCTCCGTCCCACCCACCCACCTTTTATCTGTCCCCCATCTTCAGCTATATTTACTTTTTGTTTACTTCATTTATACCTCACCTTTTTCTACAATGGGGACTTAAAGTGTTCCAGCCTTTCAGGAATGCTTGTGACACTACACTAATATCCTAATGGTAATGTATCTGCACAGATTGCACTCTACCCAGCTGACTTTTCCTCTGTGTCAAAACATCAACTTTGTACAACTTTGCTGACAGGCTGATGTCAACGTTGCAATGTCAAGCTGTTTTTTTTTTTAAAGAGTTGTGATTAACTGCCCGAAAACTGTAGCTGAATTATGAAACATAACATGCCATTGTTTCTTGTAGCTATTAAAGTAAGGTGAACTTAATATGAGAGTAAAAGTTTATGAAGCAGAATTAGACCAAGTTGGACCATTGATCTCTCTAGCTCAGTAATTTAGACCAAAGTGGACCATTGATATCTCTAGCTCAGAATTGTCTACTTCATAGGAACTTAGGCAGAAAGAGGCCTTTTCTAATCTGCTACCAAAAATCCTTTAGGCCACAGATGGATAGGGTTGCCAGCCTCCAGGTACTAGCTGGAGATCTTCTGCAATTACAAGTGATCTCCAACCGATAGGATCAGTTCACCTGGAGAAAATGGCTGCTTTGGACTCTATGGCATTGAAGTCCCTCCACTCCCCAAACCCCACCCTCCTCAGGCTCCACCCCAAAAACCTCCCATCGGTGGCAAAGAGGGACCTGGCAATCCTACAGATGGATCCTGGGACTTTCTGTATACAAAGCATGGGTCTACCACTAAGTCATGACCTCTTCCTGGTTGCTTTATAAAGCTGTTTCACATCTTAACAAATTCATGGGAAATCTTCATGAAGATTATAAGACCTGATGATTCTACATAGGCTACTGGTTGAGTGCACATGAGCTTCAAAGACACAATTTACTGTACACTCTGAGAAATTCTTATGTAGGGTTGCCACATATTACAAGATGCACCTGAGTTTCCTGAAAATTTCAACACAAAAGTATGTTCTGTGTAGAAACTTGGCAGTATCAGAAGTGGTCCTTGAAAAGGGCCACAGTGCCTTGCTAGCATGTCATGCCCACAGTGTCTTGGCCTGCCATGCTACCAAGCTGGAAACAGCCACAGAAAAGAGCCAGCTCACTTATACCTTCCTAGCCAAATTCTCCATCTACCGGTATTCATTGAACAGTGACTCTAAACAAACTACTCCCATCTGCCCTCAGCGAAGATCTATTGCGATGGCATAGTTACTTAGCAATTATATTCCATTACTGTTATTTAAGGTTTATATATAGAACACCTAAGGTACAAAGAGCTTAACAATCATTATCTTGTTTGGCCTTGTTGTAATCCTGTGATGTCTATTTAACATTTATTTAAATACTCATGCTTCCTGTTGTTTTGCCATTTTAGACTAAATCACACTCAGGCAAGCTTTAAAGAGGCTTAGCTTGTAATAGTTATAAAACTGCTTTTCTAGGGGTATCTAGTTCTAGTGCAACAGGAAAGTGCTTGCCCATAGGCACATGCAATACATTTTCATCTAATTAGAGCTTTTTCATCCAACCCTTTGTTCAAGGTGCTCAGAGAGGTGTACATTGTGGCTCAAGTTCACTCTGTGAGCTTCATGGCAATGTGGGGATTTTATATTAGGGTTGCCAGGTCTCTCCTGGCCAATGGTGAGGTTTGGGGTAACGTTGCCAGATCCAGGCTGGGAAACTCCTGGAGATATGGGGATGGAGCCTGGGGAGGACAGGGACTACAGTGGGGTACAATGCAACAGAGTTCACCTTCCAAAACTGATCTCTGTAGTCTGGAGATGAGCTGTAATTCTGGGGGACTTCCAGGTCCCACCTGGATGTTGGCATCCCTAGAACATATGTCTCCCAGATCCTATTCCAACACCTTAACCATATACCACATTTGGCTCTCGATATTCCATATTTCCATGTATGTCTTCTATGAGCCTTTTCTACTGGCTTTTTATAAAGATGATGATGATTGTACTCACCAGAGGGTAACTTTCTCACCCCCCTACGATTAAGCCTAAAGTGATCCTTGAAATGCTGTTCTAAGGGGATCCCCGTCCCTATCCATGGAAACATTCTAGTTTCCCATTCCATATTATTTCCAAGCCAGATTCCCATTCCATATTATTTCCCTTTATAATGTATTGTGTGATTAGAAGGTTACAAACTGACCTGGCCTAGAGAACATCCACTTTTAGATTAATATATGGAAAACATTTGTAACATAACCACTGTTCATACGAAATGTGAATACTTACCTCATTCCCAGATTTTGCACTCGCAACCCGCTCCTTCAGAGAATACATTTTTTGTTTCAGGCAATACACAACCCTCTTACCCCAGAGCAGTTTTAACAACAGCTATCTTTAATCCTTGCATTCTTGAGTGCTCTTCTGTGCTGACGTTCTAATATACATTGTGTTTTATTACGGTGTACCAGATAAACAAATACCTTAAACTCAGATCTACCCAATCTAGGGATGCCAACCTCCAGGTACTAGCTGGAGATCTCCTGCTTTACAACAGATCTCCAGCCAATAGAGCTGAATTCACCTGGAGAAAATGTCCGTTTTGGCAATTGGACTCTATGGCATTGAAGTCCCTCTCCTCCCCAAACTCCACCTTCCTCAGGCTTCGCCCCCAAAACCTCCCACTAGTTGCAAAGAGGGACCTGGCAACCCTAACCCAACCTCTTCCAGCTGTATTATTCTGTTGCCCATAGAATTCTCATGAGAGATGGCAATTCATTTTGTAGACACCTAGGCCTGGAAAGGCGACTTTTATCTTGCACCCTTATTGTTACCAACAGTCTTTGTTTTGACTCCCATGTAGATCCCCCCCAACTCTGCCTCTGATCTTTAAGCTGAGCATACCAGGAGCTGAGAACCTTGTACAGGTGAAACCTCTACTGTACTTGGGGGGAGGGCTCTTAAAAGGCCCATTTGGAGGTTGCTTTTTACTGAAGGAGGAAGGTTTTTTCCTTCCAGACTTTGCAAATGACTTGAGCACATGTCAAGCATTTCTACACAATCTGCGCACCCAACAGTTTTGCGCACCACCCTTTCTGCCCCTGTAGCCTATCCAATAATGTTGATTAGGCTTCAGGGCAGAAGCAGCATTTTGCACTTTTTTCTAGGGCAAGGTTTCAGTTTGGGAGAAAACTCAACCTTACTTTCTTTAATAATTCAAATGGCAGCATTGTGTAGATACTCTTAACTGCTGCTTAAAAGTAATTAATTGATTTTCTGACATATCAGTTAACAATGTATTGCATTGACATGAAGTTGTGATTCGGCTGTTGATTGGGCTAGCAGACGAGGTGCAGCATGCTCAGTTCAAGAGTTTAGTGCTAAAGACTCTAAAAATATTAACTGATAAGAAGTCAAGAACCTTAAGGCAGGGGGCGTCTAAAATGCTCTAGCTCAAAATGCAGCTTTTGTTGCTATTAGAATAAGATAATTGCTAAAATTTGCCCAGGCTAGCCTGATCTCATCAGATCTCAGAAGCTAAGCAGGGTCAGCCCTGGTTAGTATTTGGATGGCAGACCACCAAGGAAGTCCAGGGTTGCTGTGCAGAGGAAGGCACTGGCAAACCACCTCTGTTAGTCTCTTGCCATGAAAACTCCATAAGTCCATGAAAAACTCCATAAGTCGGCTGCGACTTGACGGCACAGTGGGTAGGAGAAAACATGTCTCTACTGACACCTTAAAATATTGTGGGGTAAACTTTTATGAAGAGGAACTATATGTATCAGCTCTGCATCTGATGCATCTCCCTACATCTGATAAAGAGTGTTCCCATCCATAGAAGCTTATGCCACAATGAGTCTGATCATCTTTAAGGTGCCAGCAGATGGGACAATTTTTTTATTGATACAAGGCACCAATTCATACTGGTGTTCCCTTTAAGGTTGCCATCCTCCAGGTACTACCTGGAGATCTCCCGCTATTACAGCTGATCTCCAGCTGATAGAGATCAGTCCACCTGGAGAAAATGGCCACTTTGGCAATTGGACTCTATGGCATTGAAGTCCCTCCCCTCCCCAAACCCCACCCTCCTCAGGCTCCACCCCAAAAATCTCCCACCGGTGGAAACGAAGGACCTGGTAACCCTAGCTCCCTCCCCCCTAACTTGTCTGAACATGGACCTTGGATCTGCGCTCCCTCTCTCTCTGAGGCCTTCAAAAGCCTTGGGACGCTAAGGGGAACAGAAGGATAGTCAAAGGCCATTTATGCATGGGAGGTTTTTGCCTTGGATTTGCTGCTTTCTAGATGCATATTTTCCCCATCTGAATTCTCAGAACTCTGCATGGGGGCTTATTTTTGAGAGAGCAGCAAATCCAAGGCAAAACCTCCCGTGCATAAATGGCCATAGAAAGAGGAGCAGTATGAAGCTAAGCACCCATTTCCTTCCTAAAGGTACTCATTTTCATGGAGTCCTGGACAATAGAAGTATTCCCCAAACCCAGTAAGACTGCATGTAATATAAACAGCATGCTACATATGCTCGGCATAGATGTGCACACAGCGATTAAATTCTGCTGGCAGAACAGACCCACTGTGTCTGTGTGGGTCAGGTTGATGTTAATTAATTCCTGTTGCAAGGAACATGGGGGTGCAAGGCCAGCATGAAAAAGCAGGAGATCTAAATCTAGTGAAAATAACTGAAGGAGATCAAACTCAAAGGAACCTTAGTTCCTAGCTAGGATACAGTGAGAGATTCAGGGGATTGTGATGGGAATGTTATGCTCCAAGGTAAGCAAACCCTGAGCAAATCCCATCTCCAGATACATTATTTACTGCCTCCATTATGATAGTTGAAGTGTCCCAATGAGCAGAAATCTGGGATGCTTTTCATTCCTGTAGGTGTGTATACATCAGGGCTGTACTGTTGTTCATACTTGCTATTCTCCCTGGCCTTGGGGATAAGTAGGGTTGCCAGCTCTAGGTTGGGAAACACCTGGAGATTTTGGGGGTGGAGTCTGAGGAGGGCAGGGTTTGTAGAGGGGAGGGACTTAAATGCCATAGAGTCCAATGGCCAAAGCAGCCATTTTCTCCAGGTGAACTTATCACTGTTGGCTAGAGATCAGTTGTAACAGCAGGAGATCTCCAGCTACCGCCTGGAGGCTGGCAACCCTAGGGATTCTATAACCTTATGCAGATGATGAGAGGGAGGGCATCTTGGCCATCTTCTGGATATGGAGTGGGGGTCACTGGGGGTGTAAGGGGGAGGTAGTTGTGAGTTTCCTGCATTGTGCAGGGGGTTGGACTAGATGACCCTAGTGGTGCCTTCCAACTCTATGATGCTATTATTTTAAAATAACATACTGAAAAGAATGAAAAGAAAAAAAGAAAGGAGAATGGTAGCATGACCCTGGCTAAACTAGGCTGCCAACTCTGGGTTGGGAAATACCTAGTGATTTTGGGGGTGAGGCCTGGGCAGGGTAGGATTTGGGTAGAGGAGTAGGGTTGCCAACCTCCAGGTACTAGCTGGAGATCTCCTGCTAATACAACTGAACTCTAGCCAACAGTGATCACTTCACCTGGAGAAAATGGCTGCTTTGGCCATTGGACTCTATGGCATTTAAGTCCCTCCCCTCTCCAAACCCTGCCCTCCTCAGACTCCACCCCCAAAATCTCCAGAGGTCTGTTGGAGATAGGGTTGCCAAGTGCCAGGTGGTGATGGGCAAACCCCCGCCAATCCACCTGGCTGCCCGCCGACCAAATGAGGGTTGGCAGGCAACATGTGTACGCGTGCCTGCCTGAGGTGACACCACACTTCCGGTTACACCTGGAAGCGCTGCATCACAAGGGACAGTTTACCACTCAAACTCCCAGTTTGAGTGGTGAAGGCTTCGTTGCGATGCAGCACTTCTGGGTGTAAGTGCATTACAAGGAGCCTTTAACCACTCAAACTGGGAGTTTGAGTGGTAAATGGCCCCTTGCGATGCATTTTACAACTGGAAGTGCCGCATCGCAATTGGCCTTTTTCCACTAAAACTCCCAGTTTGAGTGGTTAAAGGCCTTGTTGCAATGCACGATCTCATCTCCACCTGAGAAACCACCTGAGAAACCTCCTGGTAAGCCTACCTGGAGAAAATGGCCGCTTTGGCAATTGGACTCTATGGCATTGAAGCCCCTCCCCAAACCCCAACCTCCTCAGGCTCCACCCCAAAAACCTCCCGCCGGTGGTGAAGAGGGACCTGGCAACCCTATAGAGGAGGGACCTTGGCAGTATGTATTGCTAGAGTTCACCCTCCAAAGCAGCCATTTTCTCCAGGGAAACTGATATCTGTCAGCTGGAGATCAGTTGCAATTCCAGGAAATCTCCAGGCCACACCTGGAGGCTTGCAACTCTACCCTCTACCTCCAGGCAATTATGTGTATGAAATTTTATTTCCATGTGTAGGTTTTACCCTGTTTATTCAAAACTAAAAAGACCAATGGAGGGAGACTTCATAGGGTGAAATATTAAATATATCAAACAATTAAGCTTCCCTTGTTCCCTGTTGAAGACTTGGCCGCTATAAAGCTTTGTATTTTCTGATACATATTTAATCTTTAGAAGAAGGGGAACAGGAGCTGCGTGGCAGCATCACTAGATATATATTCTGTGAGGTGTTTAGGTGAAGAATAGTGGAGGTCTGAAGAAGAGAGTGGCCATGTATAATTAATGCTTTCTGTGGATGAGAGAGAGAAAGTATCAAGATTTTTGCTTAAGTCATTGATTGATTTTCTATCACAACTACTGAACAGATGTGCAGGCACTCTTGGAGTGGAGTGTTAGATATACAATCCATTGTTTAATGGGATCCTGCAGTATAGTTACTAACAGAGTTTGTGTTTCATTGATTGCAGCAGCAGGTCTGTGTTAAAACTTGACAGTGGCACATACAAGCCAAATTGATAGACAGCTGCCAGGGTAAAAAGCAATGTCATAAAGAAGTGTTGCTTTTTACAGCAGTAGTGATGTCAAAAGAACACTGTTAAAGAAGGGCCAGATTTCCTAGCAAACTATTTGAACTGAGCTGAAAGAACATCTCTTCTAAACATGCAATTTTTTCCTAGATTGAAGCATTATTGAGCAGAATTATTATTACACCAGGCTTCCATCCACTGTGTATTATGCTGTCAAGTTATATTCTTAGGAAACTAGAAATGAAACATTGTTACTGTGGGGTAATTTAAAGAAATGTCAAAGGAGGCCCACTTCCTTCAAAGCAAAACCCCATCAGTGCTTGCCTATACCATCAGCCTTGCACTGCACATTCGCAACAATAATTTGTTTCAGTATAGGCAGAAGGGAACATGGTTTCCCTGCACAGAACATACATCTTTAGTGAGTGTCAAAACTGACCCTAATTTAATCCACCATCTGTGACTTGTGTCTTCTTTCTGAAGAATGTGAGCAAATAACATTATTTTGCATAATGACAATATGAGGTTTAGTGTTACTGATTGTGTTGTCTCCATGTCAGCAAACTGATCCCAAACCAAAATTTACTGCCACATTACCCCCCTCATTTTTTGTCTAATGACATGAATTTGAGCTACTGTTTTGAGCACCAATTTATTTATTGCCACTGTCATTATTCTGAGTGTATAAAAATGGAATCAGATTGACCCTAGAAACCTGTATGCTTCGTCAAGTAAAGGATGACTGAGCTATATCTGTTAAGCATGAGAATGTTTCCAGGCATTATCATTATTTTACCAGGTTACTTCACAAGAAGTGTTTATAAATTCTATTTTCAGTTATTGTAATCATTTGAACTTCTGCTTTCACTGAAAACAATAGTGTTCAGTGTTTTGTACGTTCATTGTGATGATAGCAAATGGTGGCCGTTAGGAGACTGTATGCAAATAGCAAACTTTCCAGGTTTCGAACTATGAGTCTGCCATGCAATATTTCATCAAGTAATAAAAGGTAGGGCTTTTTACAGAAAAACAAATGCAAATCTCAAAGTTTTATGGTATATCTCTATTGTATATGGTACTGTGAATCTCTCTGGTGAATGTAAATTCCGTTTTTCTGAGCTGTACTAAAAATAACTGGAAGGATAATCACTCTGCCACCCAGGCCAGTTTCTTTGTTACCCATTTCTTGTAGGCAAATACAGAAAATCCACATTGTGTTGAATACAGTAGTATAGATTAAGCGTGTTCTGTATAAGGGATAAATAATTTATATAGCAATCTTAGTAAATGCCATCCATGTGAATTATTATCATTCTCTTCTACCACTCAGCTGTCTACTTGTCCATATAGAAAGGATTGCAAAGGGGTAGCCCTGTTAGCCACAGCAAATAAAACAAAAAGGAACACAGACACAATGCCATGAATGTATGCACAGTACAGACCTTTCTGTCTTAGTATTTGTATGTAATGCTTTGGATCTACAGCAGTGTTTCCACAGGTGTAAGGACTTCCACCTGCAGCATGCACCTTTCTTACCTTGCCCTCTCCTGGCATCCTGAAATGTCACTCAAAATTTATCTTCTTGGGGACAGGGGATGGAAATGCTAGTGTTGATCCAAGCCATTATCACACTTACCGGTATCTATCTGGACAGCTGCTATTTGATCTGACTAATTATGCTAGTATTTTAAACCAGCACTGGTTTAATTGCAATAATTTCTGTGCAATCTCTTGCACATACTTTTAGTTCTATATGTACTTAAGTGGCCTCAAATGGACAACGAGCCCTGTGATTCTTGGAAAATAATCCTCCTATCAGCTATATTTTACCAATAGGGTAAAGCAAATGACTTTGTAAAGCAAACGAGCATGGTAAGATAAACAGTATATGTGTTTAAAATATTGTCGAAGGCTTATGTGTTTGTGGACAGAATTATTATATACATTTTAATAAATTATTTTTAAAACTATATTTGACCTTCTGTTTTGACACCTGGCCACAAACAAGTTAATGTGGTTGTGGCTGCTTGACATACATATATAAATTCATTTATTAAAATTTTTAGATCTCGCCTTTTGATTGTTTAAAACCCAAGGCTATAAAATAGACAATACCAGTTTAAACATATTTTCCCTTTGCTGCTCCAGCACTGGATTCCACTACCCCCACTGTGCTCCTCCCTTTCTCTGGCCATTTTCTGTGGTAGAATGCTGAGCTTCTTTGACTTTCCGTTCTTAGCTTAGGTCTATACAACTTGTGATTTCAGTTCCTAAGTGCAGCCCAGTAGCCATGTATTGTGAATTGTAAAGTCTCTAGTTATTTTACTACCAAACAGCAGCAGAAACAGGGTGGTGGTGGTTATTGAACCACTTGGATACACGGTTGATCAGCTATGTTGAACTTAGGTAAGATAAAGGTAAAGGTCCCCTGTGCAAGCACCGGGTCATTCCTGACCCATGGGGTGATGCCACATCCCAACGTTTACTAGGCAGACTTTGTTTACGGGGTGGTTTGCCAGTTCCTTCCCCAGTCATCTTCTCTTTACCCCCAGCAAGCTGGGTACTCATTTTACCGACCTCGGAAGGATGGAAGGCTGAGTCAACCTTGAGCCGGCTACCTGAAACCAACTCCCGTCGGGATCGAACTCAGGTCGTGAGCAGAGCTTGGACTGCAGTATTGCAGCTGACCACTCTGCGCCACGGGGCTCCTACTATGTTGAACTTGGTGGGCCACAAATTGTTCTTAATATTTCCCACTGGTCTTTCACTTCTCTTTGGCTTGGTTCTCCCAACTCCTGATGGAGGTGATATAATAACTTCCCAATATCCAGGGTAGTGAACAAAAGCCTCATGCAAGACACTCTCAGTGAAGTTCATGACAATGGCTTCCCTTGTTTTGCATGTAATTGGACAGCTCCCAGGAACAATAAATGGCCTGACTCATTTTAATGGGGGAGGTAGTTGTTAATTTCCTGCATTGGGCAGGGGGTTGGACTAGATGACCCTGGTGGTCCCTTCCAACTCTATGATTCTATGATTCTATGACTAGCTGGCTTACTCTGTGGCTTGAATCATGAAAGTTTATATATCCATCCTAAATTGCAGTATTTGTGAAACCTATTGAACCATTTAACAGAAGCCTGGTAAAGTTATTGAAATATGGGCATGCTTAAATGGCACCCCCCACTTGATTTATATTGCTTTCAAGCTTGGTTTATCTTCAGAACTGATAAGGGAACAAAGGAGATGATACTTTGGTTGATTATTTTTAAATAACTGACATCTACCTAGAATGGTTTCTAAGAAGGAATCCTATCGTTTCCTTAATATGTTTCCTATTAGCGCTTACCTTGGCTAAATTTAAGCTTTTCTGGAAGAGAGGCTAAAAACATCATTAACTGTTTAAAGAACAAAATACAAACCACATGAAGCTATGAAAGTTGCTGGCGCAAAATCTAACAGTAGTGCTTGGTAGCAAACTTGTCTCCTGTGGCACAGATGTTCATGATTGTAAATGGAAATAGAATCTGTACTAATGCAACAGAGTTTGGAAAAAAAATTAAATGTTAGAATGCTCTAAACTCTACTTATCTTTCTCAGACAACCAAGTTTTCTTTAAAGAACATTGAAGCATCCCAGTTTTATTTTAAAATGTATATTGAAAAGCAAGAACTTTTTACAGATGACCTTTTTCATTAAAAAAACACACCCCAAACAAACCACAACACTTACAGTTGAGGATCATTTCTCCACCTCCAAGCAGTTTTCAGTGCAGGCTGAATGGCTAATTATTGCCAGGCCTCTAGAAAAGCAGACACTTGACATTAAGGCCTCGGAAGTATTAGGGGATGGATTTAGAAGAGCCTTACAGAGAACCTTATAACTCTTGTGCAAACACAGCCTTATTTTGAAGAGGAATCTATTTGTGGCTGATTGGTACCAAAGAGGGAGAAAGTTATATTTTGTATTAAGAGGGAATTATTTGTTTCTTTTGGTCTTTGAAACATGTATCCATTAGAGTTGAGGGATAAAGGGGAAGTGGTATGTTATGAAAACATTTTTTTCCTCCATGCAATGAATTCCCCCTTTGGCAACTTTTTACAGCCCTCGGTAGAAAGGGTGCAAAGCTATGTGCAAGGGGGTGGTACAAGTGGGAAAAATGCAAATGCAAACGGGCTGATTGATGCTCACTCACATTGGGGTTCACATCCAAACATGTAATGTATTAAACACAATGCAATGTTGAAGAAGCTTTCCGGTTGCCTTAGCAATGGGTATAAGTTGTGACTGATGAAGTGGGCTCCAGCCCCTGAAGGCTACTATAAATCTGTTAGTCTATACTGTTAGTCTTTCAGGTGTACAGTACAAGACTCTTTCCTTTTTGCTACAACAGACCTATACAATGGAATCCCCCAAGCTGCAGCAAATAGGTGGGAAACAATGACTGTGAACAGGCTTAATAAAGGTCGGGATTTTCAAGGCCCCTTGAAATGGTAGATTTCATGGCAAATATTAAACCTCATGAAAATTTGGCACAGTACTACCTCTATAGTCATATTTTCTGAAATTACTGTGGCATTGAAGGGCCCTGGCTCAGTGGCAAAGAACCTGCTTTGCAGATCCCAGGTTCAATCCCTGACACCTACATTTAAAAGGATCTGGCATGAGCTGCTGTTAGGCAGAGTAGACAGTACTGACCTTGACAGATCAGCAATGGGATTCAGTATAAGGCAGCTTTGCACAATCACTGTTTTTGAGTATTTCAAAAGAGTTAATTCTGTTTCTCTAAGGCAGATTAATTTAGTTTCATCAGGAATGTAATATTTTGATGGCATTTCAAGCTCCCCTCCCCCAAGCTGGGTGCTTTACATGGGTACAGAAAACATTTGTGAAGATTGGCCCACTGTTTTTGGCTCAAGGCTACATTTTTCTTTGTGCCCTTGATCTAAATATGGATAATCCAATGAAGTTCTGGTTTCTGTCATACACTACTGAGTCATTAATAGGTTGGAGAGGATGGACTGAGATTGAGTTTGCTTATTGAATAAAAAGCATGTGTTTCCATTGATTTATGAAACATAAGGCTGATACAAATTCAAATAAATGCTGTTCATTGCACAGGAATCTTACTGTATCTCATGATGCTATTTCACTTAGTCCAGCAAAATGGGGAGATTTAAAGCATAGCAGCAGGCATTATGAATGCTCTATGTGGGTGTTCATGTTTTATATCAATAACCACATGATGCTCTGCAGTTCCATGCAAAGAAAGACATCAATCTGCCATATGCACCCACCCAACAGCCAAACAGATGTCATACTTAGCCCACATCACACCAACATTTTCCAATAGCTGAAAGAGAAACATCAGGCCCAATTTAAGCTCATTAGACTGACATGGCTTTTACTTTGATTCAATTATCTCATGAGCAGATTTTTCTCCCTTCACATTTAAAATGTAAACAAATCCCCTGGATTATAATTGTTGCCCACCACATATGTTAACAGAAGAAAACCTAGTCGAAATCAATGAAATCAATGAAAGAACCTTAATGAAAGCGTAAACCGGTTTGGAAAAAGAAGTCTGTATACTTGGTCACTTGTGTGGGGCAATAGGAGCACCTGCACAAGGCGAAATGACAACCATGGTAAAAAGTTGGCCACCAGGTCATATAACACAAAGGCTCTCAAACTTTAGCAAACTGAGGGTCCCCATTTGAATTTTCACATACCCAAACCCTCCTTTCCTTTCTGGCACACCCCATACTCAGAACAAACTCTTTTTAAAGGATGTGCATCAAGTCGTGTATGTAGGGTTGCCAGGTCCCTTTTTGCCACTGGCGAGAGGTTTTTGGGGCGGAGCCTGAGGAGGGCGGGGTTTGGGGAGGGGAGGGACTTCAATGCCATAGAGTCCAATTGCCAAAGCGGCCATTTTCTCCAGGTGAACTAATCTCTATCAGCTGGAGATCTGTTGTAATAGCAGGAGATCTCCAGCTACTACCTGGAGGTTGTCAACCCTACATGTATGTCCCATAGAAGCTTCAGTCTTCTTGCATCCTCAAAACTATACACTGAGATAGGGTTGCCAGGTCCCTCTTTGCTATCGGCAGGAGATTTTCTCCTCAGGCCGAGCCTTGCTCTGTCACTCCCCACCCCAGTGCTCTTTGCCGGAGCTTGTGGCATGGACCCACATGGGCAACAAATCAGCTTTCTTGGAGAGAAAGGACTTTGTTTTGCAACAACACGGAGGCCTGACTGGTAAAGGTGGGCATGGGCTGTGTAGGGAGAAACAGAAAAGGAAAGTTTTTGCAGAAAGAAAAGGTCTCTGAACTTGCCTGCACTAAAAAAAGGACTCATCTCAGCCATTTCGTTCTCACCTAGCCATAGGGTTGCCAACCTCCAGGTACTAGCTGGAGATCTCCTGCTATTACAACTAATCTCTGATAGAAATCAGTTCCCCTGGAGAAAATGGTTGCTTTAGCAATTGGACTCTATGATATTGAAGTCCCTCCCCTCTCCAAACCCTGCCCTCCTCAGATTCCGCCCCAAAAACCTGCTGCCGGTGGCAAAGAGGGACTTGGCAACTTTACTTAGCCATCTACTTTTTCTTTCAGCAGGCATACAAAAAGAGGTAGGAAGCATGATGCCCTTGTTCTCTATACATGTTCACTAGCAACAGGCCCTTCGAAAAAGCAGCCAAAGGGGGGGAAAGTGGCTTATTAGGGCCTTGCAATCCAGCGGGTGGGGCTCTGCGACACACTTAAGCATCATGGTCCACGGGTTGTGTGTTGCTGCTGACATTACAGCAGCAAATATAATCAGCAAGAGACAGTGAGAACCTTTAAAAGTTAACAGCCATCCTTGACTCACTCACTCCAGACTATACCGATTATTTCCCACAGAAACGACCACTGCACAGCCAAATTCCTATTCAAATTAGGACTGATGCAAACTGCCACCATGACAGCAAAGTCCACTTTTATGTTTCTGCTGATGACAACAATTTTATGGTTTGTTTTTCATGCTGAATGACTTTTCTAAGTCAGTCCGTACAACTGGAATGTGCACATTTTCACTCCCAATTATTCATCTTATGTAGTAGTTTGGAATAGCAAACTCTAACCAAACCAAGGTGGGCAAATGTTTCATGTCACATCGTATTTTCATATACATCTGCCCCACTCTAAAGAAATATAGTTGTGTTTAAATCTCACTGATTTAATGAGGTACTTTAACAAGGAATCATGCATTGACAATACATGACAATGGGTTGGATATAACCAGCTTTTCTGCTAGTAAAATAGGAAGGGAGGGTTCTCTTTGATCAAGCTCTTCCCCTCCCAAAGGCTATATGAGAGCTGTTGTCAGATGTACAATCTAGCTAGCTATCATTAATTGTTTATTTATTACACATATTATTATTAATAGGAGTGTAACACATAATTTGCCCTGACCTGGATGGCCCAGGCTAGCCTGATCTCGTCAGATCTCAGAAGCTACAGTGAGGGGGGAAAGTATTTGATCCCCTGCTGAATTTGCCCGTTTGCCCTCTGACGAAGAAATGACCAGTCCATAATTTTAATGGTAGGTTTATTGTAGCTGTGAGAGACAGAATAACAACAGGAAAAACCCCAGAAACCCAGAAGACAAAAGTCAGAGATTGATGCGCATTATAATGAGTGAAATAAGTATTTGATCCCTTTGCAAAAGATGACTTAGTACTTGGTGGCAAAACCCGTGTTGGAAATTACAGAGGTCAGACGTTTCTTGTAGGTGGCCACCAGGTTTGCACACATCTCAGGAGGTATTTTGTCCCACTCCTCTTTGCAGATCCTCTCTAAGTCAGTAAGATTTCGAGGCTGATGTGTAGCTACTCGAACCTTCAGCTCCCTCCACAGATTTTCGATGGGATTAAGGTCTGGAGACTGGCTAGGCCACTCCAGGACCTTAATGTGCTTCTTCTTGAGCCACTCCTTTGTTGCCTTGGCCGTGTGTTTTGGGTCATTGTCATGCTGGAATACCCATCCTCGACCCATTTTCAATGCCCTGGCTGAGGGAAGGAGGTGCTCACCCAAGATTTGACGATACACGGTCCCGTCCATCGTCCCTTCAATGCGGTGAAGGTGTCCTGTCCCCTTAGCAGAAAAACAACCCCAAAGCATAATATGTCCCCCTCCATGTTGGACGGTGGGGATGGTGTTCTTGGGGTCGTAGGCAGCATTCCTCCTCCTCCAAACACGGCGAGTTGAATTGATGCCAAACAGCTCGATTTTGGTCTCATCTGACCACAACACTTTCACCCAGTTCTCCTCTGGGTCATTCAGATGTGCATTGGCAAACTGCAGATGGGCCTGTACATGTGCTGTCTTGAGCAAGGGGACCTTGGGGGCTCTGCAAGATCTCAGTCCTTCACGGCGTAGTGTGTTACCAACTGTTTTCATGGTGACTATGGTCCCAGCTGCCCTGAGATCACTGACAAGTTCCCCCCGTGTAGCTCTGGGCTGCTTCATCACCGTTCTCATGATCATTGCAACTCCACGAGATGAGATCTTGCATCGAGCCCCAGACCGAGGGAGGTTGACAGTTAGGGTTAGGGTTGTCACCTTCTCACCAAGCTGCTTGGCAATAGTCTTGTAGCCCAGTCCAGCCTTGTGCAGGTCTACAATCTTGTCCCTGACATCCTTGGACAGCTCTTTGGTCTTGGTCATGGTGGCTAGTTTGGAATCTGATGGATTGATTGCTTCTGTCGACAGCAGAACCCTAACCCTAACCCGGCTGGTTGATAGGGGATCAAATACTTATTTCACTCATTATAATGCACATCAATCTCTGACTTTTGTCTTCTGGGTTTCTGGGGGTTTTCAAGTTGTTATTCTGTCTCTCACAGCTACAATAAAACTACCATTAAAATTATGGACTGGTCATTTCTTCGTCAGAGGGCAAACGGGCAAATTTAGCAGGGGATCAAATACTTTTTTCCCCTCACTGTAAGCAGGGTCAGCCCTGGTTACTATTTGGATGGGAGACCACCAAGGAATCCCAGGGTTGCCGTGCAGAGGAAGGCATTGGCAAACCACCTCTGTTAGTCTCTTGCCATGAAAACCCCCAAAAGGGGTCGCCATAAGTCGGAAGCGACTTGACGGCACTTTACACACATACAATACATAATTTCAGTAGTAGTAGTAGTAGTAGTAGTAGTAGTAGTAGTAGTAGTAGAAGTAGTAGTAGTAGTAGTAAGTAGGGTTACCAGCTCCGGGTTGGGAAATTCCTGGAGATCTGGAGTTAGAGCCTGGGATGGGTGGGATTTGAGAAGAGGAAGGATCCCAGTGGGTTAAAATGCTATATAGTCTACCCTCCAACACAGCCATTTTCTCCAAGGGAATTGATCTCTGTAGCCTCGAGATCAGTTGCAATTCTGGGGGATCTCCAAGCTCCACTTGGAGGTTGGGCAACCTGAGCAGTAAGATATGTTAATTAAGTGCTTTATAAATGCTATTAAGTAATATTTTCTCTTAGATTATGTATTGTGCATATAAATGCATGGCTGAGTATAAGACAAATGCCCTGATTTAAAGATTTAAATCAAAACAAAGTAACATCACAAGTAGCTCCCATTCCACTTTCGGGATCATATGTCAGGCAGTTTCCTCTCTTTCCATGATCCTGTACATTTTGTAGGAAATGAACTGTTTGTGACCTGCTATTTCAGAACATGGAAATGGGGAACCTTGTTGCCAAAGGATAGGCTCTTTAATAAGGGGGGAATGATGGGGGTGGGAATGATAGAAGCTATTCAGTGTTACTCAAATAAATATTTTGTGATTGGGAAGCTTATAGAAACTTGAACTGTATACAAGACTTCAGACCCTTTCCACAAATGTTCTTTTCTTTGAAGTATTTTAAAAAAAACTTCTGGTTTAGAATGTGGTACATTTTGAATGTTTGAAAAGCAATTGTCACACTGCAATGAACGTGAGAGGAAAAAGTACAGACCACCCGAGTTCAGTTCTTTATGTGGATATTTAATCTCCTTCATTGACATCAAAGGCAGAGCTCTGACAGCCAATTTGATTTCCTCATGTGAAATTTCCAGTTTATTTTGTCTTGCTCCCGACTTTAATTTAACCTAATTAATACCGCATTATTAAAAGATATATGTTTTCCTCCTTATGAAGTGGAATCTATCTATTCAGTTGTATATTTTTGCTGGTTGTAGACAGATGGTTTCCCCTTTTGTGGCTCTATTCAGCATCAGAGAAAACAAGCAGAGCAAAACCACACCAGTAACTTGGCAAACCAAAGATTTCAAGGAATATCCCCTCTCCTTAATTTTCTCCATAAGAAACAGAATTAAAGGACTTGCAGGAAGAATTATGCAGCCTGTAACTTTTCTCACTTAAACAGAATAATTCTGTTGTTTTCATACATAACACTAAAGGCGACTTCTTATATTTTTCAGGTATACACTTGTTGTTTTAAGTCCGAAGTGTGGAATGAATGAATGAATGAATGAATGAATGAATGAATAAATAAATAAATAAATGCCCTCATGTCGGTACACTTAGTAGCCAGCCAAGATGAGCTTCTTAGGGCTCAACAACATGTTATATTTCTCCACTCAATATTTGTTTTCCCATGCTCCCTGCAACCACACTGGGAGTTATGTCACTAGGGAGGAGTTATATCATGAGGAGAGTTATGTCATACATAGGAAGGGGGATGGAAAAAAACAGACTGCAGGCTATAAAGTTCACTGGATCTGAGTCCCTTAAGAACACACTATAATAACATAAAATGAGGCAAATTGCTCCCACTTTACAGATGAGAACAATGGAGGAAGGGCAAGATATAAAAGTTTATCATAATAAATATGTAGACATATACTCCATCAGACACTTACTGTATCACTAATCCAATATCTGAAGCTGGGGAATCACATGCAAGGACAGTTCACAGATCTCTGCAGGCCATTCGTGGGAATCCAGAGTCCACACAGAGCCAGATGCTCACATGCAAATCTCAGTTTTCTAGAGGAAATAATGCCGTGATTAGCTTATCTCCTTATTGTAATGGACATCATATCTTTCTCTGCTAGTTGTACTTCATAAGGTTAAAAGTATAGAAGGCAGGTCATTAAAACTGGCCTGCTCGTCTATACTGCATCAATTCATGCGTTATGTTGATACTTATGCTTTGCTTCAGTTCTGTTTCAGATTTTTGGTTTGTTCCAGATTTCTACAATCCAGATTCTATGGCATTGGTCATCAGATGTCCCATTGCATGTATTGACTTACTCTGTGTAGTCTGCCTTAAATACCAGTGAGAAAGGCAGACTATAAATAATGGAAATCAATAAATGAACGAATACAATGAGAGTGGGACTAATCCCTGCTATGAAATTAATGAGTTCGCTTTTCAGAAGTGACACGTTCAAAGCTGTGAGGATAAAATAAAAAATGGGGGGAAATGTAAAAATAAAAAGCAAATCCTCAACTCACCCAAGAAAGCAGTTAACCACCAAAAAACAAAATTTTCTCTCCAAAAGGAAAAAAAAGACACAATGAACACCACTAAACGGCAAACTGTTCTAATTAACTTCAAACATTTAACCAAAGGCACGTTTTACAAGGTCTCCTGAAAGACAACTATTCTGAAGCCTGTTGCACAGCTTAAGTACGTCTGTATAGATGTTTTATTGGCATACAGGACACAGGGAGTGAACTGCAATTGCACTTGCAGGCTCCACATTGACCTCTATGTGTCATATCTGGGTAGACGCCACCTATGTGGTCCTCTGCCCTGCTCTCAAACTGCACATGGGCTCTATATGCATGATCCATACCATTAATTTTTTTTCAGAAACAGATAATGCAACAATTTGCATGTGTGTATGCTTGTAGGTGGACCTACATGCATATACACATACAGATTGTTGCATTATCTGTTTCCTGAAAAAAATGAATGGTATGGATCATGCATATAGAGCCCATGTGCAGTTTGAGGGTAGGGCAGAGGACCACATAGGTCTCTACCCAGATATGACATGTAGAGGTTAATGTGGAGCCTGCAAGTGCAATTGCAGTTCACTCCCTGTGGGTTCGTAACCGCAAGGAGATAGTCCTCTCCCCACCCCCCCATACATTTATCAGTACAAGATCAAACATTTTCACAAGGAATGAAGAAACTGCAGTTTGCCACAGAAGAAGTGCTTAAACAAGTACTCCGTCTGCATCATGTTCTTATTTAGAAGAATTAAAGCTCAGTAAATTTCATAGAACAAATCTAATTGGTGCTAATGCAGTATCTCTAATGTGCATGTGAGGGATTTCATACGCATCTGGAGCTCTCTGCAAGTATGGGCTATAGAGTTCTCTCCTGTGTTGAAAAATATTCCAGGGCACAATAGGGTTGCAAATATGGAGCAGTCTCTGAAGTTGAAGCACCTTTGATAGCAACGGTCTCCACATATGCACCAGAAGAGGAAGAGAAAAAGAACATGCTGTCAAGTCACAACCAACTTATGGCAACCATATCCCTGGGCATTCCAGGCTAGAGACAAGCAGAGGTGGTTTGCCATTGCCTTCCTCTGCATAGCAACCCCCATCTTCTTTGGAGGTCTCCCATCCAAGTAGTAACCATGGCCAACCCTGCTTAGCTCCCAAGCCCCAACAAACTCAGGCTAAGCTGGGCTATTCAGGTTGGTGTATGCGCCAGATCATCACTGAATTTCAGCCACTGAGCACCATCTGTTGCCATATTTCAAAGGAAGCCATGGAATGAGGCAGCCTCAAACATAACACGATATGACTTAACTGGATGCTTGATGTAAAACTTTATGATGTGCTGCATATTCAGCAGCGATAAAACATTCTGGAAATTGATGAAGGAAAAGGTCACTCACATACCAGCAAAGTCCCTTAAGGTTCTGAAGGCTTTACTGAGTGTATTTTAAGTGCTGATGGAAATGTGTTAATGACCATGTAAAGATGTGGTCAGATACTGACCACCAGACCTGAAGTCTGGCTGCAAAATTATTGACAGCTATATTGCTTATTCCTGTAGCGGTTAGGAAATGAAATGCCTTTCTCTAATCAAGTAATTGCATTAAGAAACTACTGGGAACATTGGGTTGTTTGTATTTAATATCTGTGAAGTCAAGAGTATTTCATTTTTGCAAACTGTCAGGACCATTTTTGTTCACACAGATTTTGGCACTAAAGGGACATATTTTCCTTCTTCTACCCCCTTCCCTTTTAATGAAAAAAATATACATGACACAGAAACACATTTAAGTAGAAAGTTAGAGAGTATTTTGAAATGTCAGCAAAACTGTGTCTAACTTTAAGCAAAACAAACTTGATGACTGTGTTTTGGGGGTAAGATCTGTAATTAAAGATAACAAACCCCTTAGCTCCTTCAAGGCTTTTGCATACTTAAGCCCACTGACTTCAATGGAGTTAGTTGGGTGTAAGTTACTCCATTTAGGACTGTAGAGCAAAAAAATTATAACTAACTATTGCTGCAAATTTATCCCCCTCACTATTAGAAGTTTATACTTCAGTATTTCTTTTTTTATGAATTATTTAAAAAAATTCATTTCAAAGAAAATTGACATACATGATGACACAGAAAACTGCTGCTACTATGACTGTAGGATGATTCACTTTATTTATAGTTATGATATCTATGAGGCTAAGTTTGGTTTTACTTTTCCAATTAGGCCACTAAGTGCAATCCTAAAGAGAGTTATTCTAGTCTAAACCCATTGAAATTAATGGGGTTAGACTGGTGTAACTCTCTTTAGGATTGTACTGTAAGACTTACATATTATGGCATGTGGTCAAATTGCTTCACTGCTTGTGTGTGTGTGTGTGTGTGTGTTAAGTGCCGTCAAGTCGCTTCCGACTCATGGCGACCCTATGAATGAAAGTCCTCCAAAATGTCCTATCTTTGACAGCCTTGCTCAGATCTTGCAAATTGAAGGCTGTGGCTTCCTTTATTGAGTCCATCCATCTCTTGTTGGGTCTTCCTCTTTTCCTGCTCCCCTCTACTTTTCCTAACATGACGGTCTTTTCCAGTGACTCTTGTCGTCTCATGACGTGACCAAAATACGACAGCCTCAGTTTAGTCATTTCAGCTTCTAGCTTCACTGCTTAGTGACTGAAAACAGTCAACATTGCTGCAAACCCAATACCCTTTTTTGTGTTATTGATCACATGTACTTTGTTTGTCACTAGATGCACTATTAATTTATTTATAAGAGAACTTCACTATATACTAAGTTTGACGCCACCCATGCATTATGGTTTAGCTCAGAGACTCTGCTGTATGTTCCCCCATCCAATGTCTGGATTGCTGTGTGTATTTTCTCAGGAAAGGCCTTTTCTACAGGAGCACCACCAAGTCTTTGGAATTGCCTCTCTGCGGAGCCACAGGTTGACTGTCTCTGCTGATCTTCCAGAACCAAGCCAAGATTCTTCTTTCAAAGGAACTCTGGGTTCTCTCAGCTGCTTTTAATTTTGTGTTTTGCAGATTCTGCTGATGCTCAGCTTATTTGTTTTTTCTGATTTGTGCTTGTCGGTTTTTTATTTTGTAGTACACATTACATATTTGTATGTATTTAATTAAATAAATATAATGGCGAGCTGATAGAAGAAGAAGCTGAGTGATATATGATGGTAGATAGGACTGGGGGAGAAAGGAGTTACTGACAGAATGGACCAATGGGCAACTGTGTGCCCATTTCCTCTTCAGGCACTTGCTTTCACCTCTGAACTGCGTTTTACATTCACGGGATTCTTAAAAGCATTTTGTTTGCAGTTTGGCAATGAGTGCTCCTTAAAAGGAAGCAGGAAACAACAACAACAAAACGAAATGAAACAAATCTGAGTGCACACACTAAGTTTTGAATGGCTTTTAAATCTTATTGGATCACAACTGGTTTCCAGCATTCAGTGAAGGGGATAAGTACATGGAAGCAAGTTTTGCATCATGAATCATGAGAGGAAAGGCTCTTGCAGCTAAATTCATACAGTCCTAGATTTGTACTGTATGCAGTGTTACTCACCTGATTTTTGGATGGATGCTCTGAAAGGGGTGAACTTTCTCCCCCATGATGCTGGTGAAGATGAAAAATTCTCTGCACACATTATCTCTGGACTAAGGCCAATGTGCGTATAAACATGTTCTAGTGTTGGAATAGATTTAAATATACCCTTTTAGTCATCATTGGAGCCCCATGGCGCAGAGTGGTCAGCTGCAGTACTGCAGTCCAAGCTCTGCTCATGACCTGAGTTCCATCCCGATGGAAGTTGGTTTCAGGTAGCCGGCTCAAGGTTGACTCAGTCTTCCATCTTTCTGAGGTCGGTAAAATGAATACCCAGCTTGCTGGGGGTAAAGGGAAGATGACTGGGGAAGGCACTGGCAAACCACCCTGTAAACATAGTCTGCCTAGGAAACATTGGGATGTGATGTCACCCCAGGGGTCAGGAATGACCTGGTGCTTGCACAGGGGACCTTTACCTTTAGTCATCATTCCTTGTTTATATATGTGCATTTCTTAGTTTTGTCCTACAGATGTATAGTCAATTTTCATTTTATTTAGTATTGTAGCATATTGTGAATGGTTACTTTCATCTCCAGATTAGTATTTTCATTTTAAAAATTTATTTTGGACTAGCTAACCTTGCTTTGCATTCATCCACATGACATACACATTCCAGACTCCTCATATGGCAGCCATACAATGTGCAACTATATAATTTGTAAGACTCTAGAACTAAATCCATAGCAGTATACTTATAGCAATTAGAAGTTTGTAGGAAAAACTAAAATAATCTGCAGTCTAAAGTGTTGTGTTATAAGAACTGAAAGCAGAGAAAGAGGCAAGTGGTCCCCTTACATTTCTTTTCATTCCCCTGACAATGAATACAATAAATAATGAAACAAATACCTTACAAAACTCTAATGGTTCATTGTGAGGCAGTCGATTATTTCTTTTATACGCAGAGATGTTTTGAGGAGCATTCATGTGTTTGAAATATTGACTTACATGCTACCACTCTGCTCAGCAAAGCCATAGAACACTCTCCAAAAGTGGGCTTCTGTCAACTCCTGTCCTTCCTAGGCTAGAGGAAGGCTTCAGACTTTGCTGAATGGTAGGATCTCAGCCAGTATTTTGAGTCAACTAGCGCGATATCTCACTGCCTTTTATATAGGCATGAGTCTTGTTTGGCTGTAGCATTCTTTAAAATTCAGTGTGCTATACAGGCTTGGAAAAGGCTTTGCTTATGTTCTTTGGAAGTGAGTTAGGGGAGACTGGGACAGGGGGGTAGAGGCTTAGGGTACACCTTTCCCCCTCTCAATAATAGGCTGGCAGTGCCAGCTGGGCAGCATACCTAACCTGCAAGGAACACAGGGAACTGATTTGCTTGTATTAACTGACCGGCAGGCAAAGCTGGAAAGGTGGTGGTGGGACTAGATGTAGATGCCAGGCTTTGTACCCCAGCAACAGGTAGCTCACTTACTCTGCTGAAAAACTAGGAGAAAGATCTTTCTCAAATTCTGTAATTCCATTTAAAAGTACCCAACAGCCACATCATTTCCACATTCAAATACCTTCCTAAACGTTTACAATGAAAGCTAATGGAAAACATTTCTGTGTGTGCATATTCTTAGCAGAAACCTTGATCTGCGTAGTCTCTAGTGACTGGATAATGTACTATGCTGTAACATACTTTGTGGTGCTGCCTTGAAGTTAGGCTACTGTTGATACAAAATGCAGCTGCAGAGTCCTCACTGGGATGCACTTTAACAAATATCTAACTCTGGTGCCACTTCAGCTGTGTTGCCTCCCAATTCACTTGCAAGATCAATTCAAATTGGTGGGTTTGACATTTAAAGCCTTAAAGGCTTGTTTCCAGAGTATGGTGGTCAATGGAACTGAGCTTCTTGAAGGTCAATTAGCTGGGGCTTGTGGGAGGTTGACCTCAAACTGTGGAATTCTCTCCCCTGGAAAGCAAGATTGGCACTATCCCTGCAGGCCATCCAGAGCAAACTGAAGACTTTCTAATTTGGGGAGGCCTTAGAACAAAATGAAATAAATTAGGTGGTGCTTGGTGTGTTATCTCTCCTGAGTTGTCATTGGTCAGTCTCATAATTTTATGGAGTTCAAGTCTGTTGTGTTTTTTGAAAATCTGATTTGTTTTATATTTTAAATTTTGATCAGTTAGCTACCATGAGGACCAATATGGATGGAAAGGTGAGATATGTGTGCTAATTAAATAATTAATAGTTTAGCTTGCCACGACCATAAGTCCACATTGCCGGTGCAATTTTGCACATTGGTCATCTGGGTCGTCTGTGGAAAGCCAAGCACTGCACAAAAAATAACTTGTCACTGCACAAAAATAAAGCCCAAACAGCTTGAAATCTGGCAACAAGAGGTTCAGGGTATGCAATTATCTGAATTAGATTTCCTAAAGTACAAATACTTTGAAAACTGGAGGTGAATATGAGAGGCAATTTTGAATTTCTTATCCCTGATCTGATTTCAAATCCCTGATCTGATTTCTCTTTTTTCTTGTGCAAATGAAATTTGTTATTCTTTACTTTCTCACTATTTATTTTTCTTTGCACTGGATTTCTGTAAAAAAAAAATCCTGTGGTACAAATAGCAGATACAAACCGTGCCTACACAATACAAATGAATCTATATAGCCAGAAGCAAAAACAAAAAACTTAAACGACTGACAAAAGTATAAAAATATATTTAAAGAAAACAAAACAGGCAACATTTGCTCATCCCTAGTGAGTACTGATGAAAATCTGGTTCCCACTACACAAAATGCACTTAGTTGGCATCCACATTTATGATAAAGAAAGTTTAGTACTAAATTACAGTAAATGGAGATACGACAGGCTTTTACCCTTATCATGATACTGGACAGGTATCAGGATCACTGTGTTGACTTTTCACTATCTCAGTGCTGCTCCTGCAAATAAAAGACATTGAGCCTATAGATTTTTGAATTACAGCTATCCATTGCAGGCTTCTGTGGGAGCCTTTTTCTTTTTGCGTTACAGCTGTCCATTCTGCTTATTAGTTGGTTGATATGGCTGACTATAGAAAGCTCCCTATAGACTAACATAGCTAGTCATTGGTAAGTCAATCCATCTGAGATGCTGATATACTGGCATACATTTTCTAAAGCACATATGTTGCATGTGAGGGCATTATTTATGGTAATTTTGATTAGAAGAACTAGTTTGGTCATAATAGGTATACCAGTCTCATCAAGTCCAGAGATCATACTCAGCTACTCAAGAAGCCTCTTTCTCTTGTGATTGCTAGAAGTAAATTCACTCAGCTCTGGAGCTTGTGAAATATTAAAAATGAGAATGCATCTGGACACATAGGAGGCCAATTCCCATCCACTAGGAAGTGTAGCTTCCACCAAGATGAAAAAGACATCTCTTCTGATCAGCCAATTGATACACTTTTTATTTTGATGTTGATGGGAATCTACTTCAATACTCCATTCAGAACCCCCCATGTGCATTCTTTTAACTCCTTGAGGTGATATGTACAACAAAAATATAGGAATGCAATTAGTCAAAGATTAGTTATTATTCAGACAATTATAATGCAATAAAATCTTATAGTTAAGGAATTCCTCTGAGTTTCCTGTGCGTACACCGTAACAGTGACCTTAATGATCATCCAGTCACTTCTTCCCAACAATCAGCTGCTCTGCTGTCCTTTGCTATGCTATACAGAAACCTTTCTAATGCACTCACAACGGCCCTGATGTGTCTCTCCTAGTGGCCACCCAGCATGATATACACCAGTTCGACAGCCAAGATTTTAAGAGCCTTTTTTTAGACTAAATAAATGAGATATGGAGTGCATGGAATCGTCAATCACTTTCCAGTCTCACTTCCTTTTTCAAAGTTATTTCATTATTCCTTTGAAGATTACAGTATTATATTTTGGCTGAAATCTGGGTAAAAGCCCCAGGAAGAAAAGGAGCCAATAATGTGGACTATTTGTGAATTATCTAATTTAAGCCATGAACCTGACCATGGAAATGTTCTTGCAGTATACCAGTTATTTCCCCTTGCACAGAAAAACAACTGGACTGTTACTAAAAGCATCTCATCAACTAGAACTGAGGCTATTTGTTAAGAATCTGATTCTGTCTGAAAAGGAAGTTCGGTTTTCATTTATCTTGTGTGTCCTTTGAAGTACAATCTTCTGTCTTTGTTTAATGGTCTACTGTAGACATGTACAAGGAAATATTTTTGGTAACAAAACCAAGCCCAAAGGACCATGCATTTCATTTTCAAAACATGCTTGATATATTTGGTTTTATGACACCTGACTTCATAAATAGTAATTACTAATAATTAGACATTATTAAGGTTGCCAACCTCCAGGTAGTTATATAAAACAAAAAACCTATGCTGCTATAGTAGAAACTGCAGACAACAACCAGCATGAGGCTCAACAAATTCTAATACACATACAACTATATCTAACTATGTACATACTTTTATTATGATTTTCTTTAGACACCTCAACAGGTTGATATAGGGTTGCCAATGCCAATTGCCAGGTAGTAGCAGGAGATCTCCTGCTAATTCAACTGATCTCCAGGCAATAGAGATCAGATCACCTGGAGAAAAATGGCCGCTTTGGCAATTGAACTCTATGGCATTGAGGTCCCTCCCCTCTCCAAACCCTGCCCTCCTCAGGCTCCGCCCCAAAAATCTCCCGCCGATGGTGAAGAGGGACCTGGCAACCCTAGGTTGATAAACTACTCAATCCTTGGGTGCTTATAACATGCTTATATTACAAATTCAAAAGAAATCAAACAATTGTCAGTGCAATAAGTTCATACAGAAAGTCGGGGTGTGCCTGAGTACAAAGTTCAAAAGGCATCAACTCCCCAAAAAGTAACATGAAATCCCGGACTGGAGATGGCAAAGACAAGAAATCCCGGACTGGGGGTGGCAAGAATCCTGGCCGGGCAAGAATCCCATCTTCCTTTAACAATCCCTTTATTCCTTGGTCATCCAATGGCCCAACTGCTTCTCTGGCTTCTTTCCTGCTCTGGATATATTTAAATAAATGTTTATTGTTATTCTTGATGCTTTTACCAACTGCTTCTCAAATTCTCTTTTTGCATGCCTAATTATTGACTGCCCTGATCCGGATAGCCCAGCACAGCCCAATCTTGTCAGATCTCAGAAGCTAAGCAGCGTTGGCCCCTTTTAGTATTTGGATGGGAGATGACCAGAGTTGCTATGCAGAGGCAGGCAATGGCAAACCATCTCTGAAAGTCTCCTGCCTTGAACACCATACGGGGTCATCATAAGTCAGTTGTGACTTGACGGCAAAAAAATTATTGTCCTACATTTCTTTTGCCAAAGCCTGTGGTCCCTTCTGTTCAATTCATTGAGGCAAACGTCCCAGGTTTTAAAAGAAGCCTTTTAAAAAACTTTTTATACCATTCTTAACTTGTGTTATTAACCATGCAAACAATCTTTTAGGCTTTTCCTAACCTGGGGAATTCATTTTATCTGAGCTTCAATTAGTGTGATTCTAAATAGCTTCCAAGCATCCTCTAGGGATTTGAGTCTCTTGTATTTCTCTTTCCCAGCATGGTATAGTGGTTAAGAGCAGCAGACTCTAATCTGGAGAGCCAGGTTTGATTCTCCACTCCTCCACATGAGCGGTGGACTCTAATATGGAGAACCAGATTAGATTCCCCCCATGCAGCCTGCTGGGTGACCTTGGGATAGTCACTGTTCTCTCAGAACTCTCTCAGCCTCACCTACCTCACAAGGTGCCTGTTGTGTGTGTGTGTGGAGGGGGGAGATGATTGCAAGCCACTTTGAGACTCTTTCCGGTAGAGAGAAGCGGGGTATAAAAACCAATTCTTCTTTCAGTTTCCTTTTAACTATTCCCCTCATTTTGTAAAGTTCCTTCTTTTGAAATCAAATGTTGCATTTTTGGACTTTAGGGGTAAATGCTGAAATTAGTAGCATTGTGGCCACTCTTCCCAATTGGTGCAACAACCTCTCTGTATCTCATCAGGTTTTGATCCCTACCCAGAACCAAGTCCAAGATCACTACCCCTCTTGTTGGTTCTGTGACCAACTGTTCCAGTGCACAATGATTTTTGTCATCTAGGAATCTAATTTCTATAGCACAGCTGGAGCACATGTTTACCCGGTCAACATGAGGGTAGGTGAAATCTCTCAGTATCATAACATTGTCTGCTTTAGTCACCTCCCTTATTTCCTTCTCCATCTCAAGATCAGCCTCAAGGGTTTGATCAGGCGGGCAATAGTACACCCCCACTTTTAAGTAACCCTTAGGGCCCAGTATTTCCCACCCATATCACTTCTGTTGAGGAGTTCATTCCCCTACTGTTTTCTCATTTCTTTGATTCTATGCCCTCGTTGATGTACAGCACAACACCTTCCCCAACCCATTCTTTCCTGTCTTGGCTATAGAGCTTATATACAGGGATGACTGTATCCTATAGATTTTCCCCATTCCACCATGTATCTGAGAAACCCACTACATCTAAATTGTCACTTAGCACCAAGCACTCCAGTTCTCCCATCTTGGCTCAGAGACTTCCAGCACTGGCATGTAGACACCTATAATGTGTTTCCCTCTCCAGCAACCCTCGCCTCCCTCTGCCACATGGCCCTCCTTTACCATCCTACCCTTACTTCCATGTTTTTACATCCTACCCTTACTTCCTTACTCTGAAACATGGTATAACAGCAAGGAGGTCAAGGCAAGTGTTTGTGTGAAAGAAGCAATGCAGGGGCTGTAGTCTAGAAGCATGCTACACATGCCAAGGCAAGGTCCACCTTTGAACTTTTCACTGAGCACTTACTGTTGCTCATCAGGACCATCCAAATAGGAGAAAATAAAAAGAAAAGATGAAACAAGAACATATAGGAAAAGGAAATGAAAAGAGCTTTATTAGTAAGTTTCTTCTCCTGCCTGACCCAATTATCAGATTTTGCATTTAAATTTAAGACAGTAGATCAAACAGCAAGAGCCACTTTGTACTTTTGCCAGGAGACCATATGATATCTCTCAGTGACTCTCCTGCATGCCAGCAATGAGAGGCCACGCCTCCCTGAGTTTGTTTTACATGTGGTACAATGTGCAAAGTGAACAAAAAGAGTCAGAAAGAGCAAAACCTCATCAATGGCTCTACTCATGGAAGATACCCAGGATTTATGGTCCAATTATCAATTAAGACAAGTTAAGAAAGAAAAAGAAATATTAATTATCAGTTTCCACATAAACTATGAAATGAGGCAGACCAAAGTCGGGTGTCTTGCTAACATAGATAAATGAATTAACCAGATCTTTTTTCTTTCTTATTTTTAATTTCAGCTAGCTGAATTGTGCAAAAAATGTTCTGGGTGTTTTGACATTTTTGTAAAACTTGAAAAGTTTCCCCTAAATTAATCAAAAACATGCAGAGCTGAACAACAGCTAAACAATGTTTTATTGCAGAACTGGAATGTTACTAAGATTTTATTAATTAAAAATGCTTGACTAACTTTTGGGAAATGGTAGTATTTAATGATTGAAGTCTGGGATGTTTTAAATCTGGAGTGGAATTACGTGCTAAATGAAACAGGATATTCCTCTATGTTCTTCCTTTAATCACTTTGCATTCATATTAATACTATCTGTAGTGTGTACTGGAAAAAAAATGACATTCAGTACTGAAAATTTCCAGTTCTCTATTCAGGATATTTGGCTGTTCATAAAAAGTACCATGTGTACCTTTTATTGCCAAGCTTGGAAGGTTTTATAAACAATAACAGAACCATTTTTCGATCAGTAATTGTGTAAATGGTTTTAAATCAGTCATTTCCTAAAATGGGTTGTGAGACAACTCTTAACAGTGCATTCCTAAGGAGAGTTACTCCAGTCTAAGCCCATTGAAATGAATGGGCTTAGACTGGAGTAACTCTCCTTAGGAATGCACTGTAAGTAGGTTTCCAGTAGTGGGTATTGAGAACAAGGCAGTTTAGACTATTTTGTTTTGCATTTTAAAAGGATGCTTGTTGGTGGCCCCATTAGTACATAGCTTGGGAATCACCATTCCACCACCCAGTCCAATCTACATTGGAAGTAATCACTAATATTCATGGGACTACATCCTCTTTTCAGGAATGATTGCATGCAGCAGCTGGCTGCATTCATGTGACTGTGCATCTGGATTCTCTGCATTAAATGATCATCATTACTGCTAGCTATACAATAACACTGTATATAGCACATACTATCTGTTGCCTACTACATAATTGCTGCATTATTTAATATATCATGTTAATACTTATGCTTTGTTTCAGCTTTGTTTCAGATTTCTGCTTGATTTCAGATTTCTGCAATCCCAATCCTGTTACACTGCTTATTGGATATCCCAGCCTGTTGACTACATTAACTCATACTGTGTAATCTGCCTTGAGTCTCAGTGAGAAAGATGGACTATAAATAACAGCTCTGAGCTGACTGATCATTTAGTTTGGGGGTAGTATGTCCCTGGAATTAGCCTCTCTATCTGCCAAAAAGGTGAATGGCATTGTCAGAACGAAGATCACAGATAATTTATTTTGATTTTATGCACACAGTTTTGATCGGGAAAGGGGTACCATATGTACATTCCTGGCAATGGGATGTAGATCCCCCCATATGTTTTTGCTTTGCAGGATCTAAGCTAGACTATGTCCTGCATAGAGAACCATGTTTCTGTACCCAGATAGACCTCACTGGATCAGAATTCCTAATTCAATGTATCTTCTCACTTTGCTTTAATCCTTTTAGGATTTTCATTAAAAGGTACAGCTGCAATGGGTATATTAAATAATTTCCAACTGATGCTCACATTGTTCACAGTGCATTTGAGTCAGCCACAACTCAGTCAATCACAAATCTTACTTGTCCACATAACCTCCTGGAGTAACTGAAATTAACAAGAACTCTCTAGGTCATCCCTTTCTAAACTCTCTTGGAAGGGGAAAATGTTCTAGTGTATATCTACACTCTGTGTGATGGATGCTTGCCATGGCATTTATCGTCCAGAAAGGTTTTCTCCCCTAAAGCTGGGGAAGATAGGGGTCTGAATCTATAGCAATAGTGCTTGCCAGACTCCCACAGAGACTATTGGCTGCCATGTGAAGCAGTAGTTCAAGTTACTGGTTGTCAGTGTAGACTGCAGTCTTGGCCTTCTTTCCAGCACACAGTATGATTCACTTGCCTCTTCCAACACCATTGGCAAGAATGTGGTTTTGGTAAAATGTTTTTAGCTTGTCTATGAGTATGTCTTGGGAGGCAGAGATTGAATGCAGTAATCTTTTCACCAGTTGCAGATATATTTTTTTGTAAGTGGTCTTGGGTTCAGGAAACACAGTATTTTAAAACAGGTCTTGAAATCCAATCTCAGAATTGGCCAATGTTTCTGAGTCATACATGATTATAATGATAACTATACAGTCTTAGACCTATACCTTTCCTTCCTTTTATCCCTTAGAAGCTCCTTGATCAATTGATCTTGAGCAGCATATATCTAGTGTTGGAGGGATATAAGGATTGAAACAAACCTTGCCACTGACAATGTAGCCTTGGGGTCCCTATCGCTTAGTAAAAAAGGCATTATGTCAGTCACAGAGGCATTTGATGTGTATATTAAAAGGGGGGAAATATAGTGCGATCGAAGTTCCTCGTAAAAGCGGCATTGCAAAAGGGCAATGAGTCAATAGAGCCAGAAGAGCAAGGGCAGATCCTGTCTGAGTATGGTATATTCAGAATTCTGCCCCGCATTACCATAGAAGGGTTAGCATTCAATCTAGCCAAGCAAAAAGCTCTACAGAGACGAGGAGTTGTCAGATAATATGTACTTAGACATATACATGTCATGGCTATTACAGCTGTCGATTTGCTAACCTATAAGGCATGAAGAAAACAAAAAGAACATTTGTATGTATGATCTGGAAATGGCAACGGAGGCAGCCCCTGTCCAAAACAGCATTTTGTTTCAGCCAAATGTTCTCTTCCAAGACTACATGCAGCGTTCCAAAGGGAATAGTTTTCCCCTTGACTGGCAGAAATTTAGGCTTCCTCATAGGAAGGATTTCCCTTCCAGAAATTGCAAACTAAAAAAGCAAACAAAGATATCATATGTGATTATTTTGTGCCAGAGAACAGACATCTGAATGGAGTAATCTCTTTGTTTTACAGTGCAGGCAAAGTTTAGACTGAAAATCAACTACCAAAAGAAAGAAGAATCGGAATTCTAAGCATAATAGGATTCTTATTTTACTTTGGCAAAGTCCTTCTCTCCCTGTCTTTTATTTTCTCTTTCTTGACTCCTCTCTCTCCTCCTTACCTCATCTCCTCCATGTCTCTCTCTCTCTGTCTCTCTCTCCATTCCTCTTTAAAAAATAAAAATAAAAATGAACAACCAAAGAAGAGGTGGTGCTGGACAGTAGCGCAATTTAAGCACAGGTCTGTATACCTGTATTGATATAACAGGCACCACTTTTAAAATGTATTTATCATATTGTTGTCATATCTAAAACTATTTCTTGAGGGAGTTTTTTTTGGGGGGGGGGAGTGGGGTCTACCATTTTGGAATGAGAGGGCCTGTGTGTGACATATTAAAGGACTCTTCCCACTTTTCCCAGAGCAGTTTTTCAGCTTAAAACCATTTCTTGTAAAAAAAAAAAAAAAGGAAGACATTATGTGATTGTTTAAATGTATAATCATATAACTCATGCTTTAAACAAACAAAGGAACAACCAGCAGACTGTCCATTGGAAGCATGAAGGGAAGAAAAAAACGGCTGAGGAAATGAACATTTGCTGTGGGAGCATGTTTGTGGGCGACATTGAAAGAGAGGGAGCTGCATTACCCCAGACAACAAAACACACACACACTCAAAACTTCAGGCACTTTTAAAATGTTTTAAAATACAGGTATATCTGTATACCAGCCTGAAGGTATGCCCAAGTATGATTCCTGATCCACTGGTTGAAGACCAGTCCATGAAACCCTGTATTTAAAAGCACGTAAGTAGCAACTTCACTTATAATGTGTACATTTGGGTACTCTGGGCCACATCCATGCAAAACATCTTGAATTTTGGTGAGAAATGTAGCCATTATTTACTATCCTGGCTCTGTTTAGATCTCTTATTTCTTCCTTTCTGCCATGCTGGGTATTAGAATATACAGAACTCTTAAAACAATTGTTCAGTTCTTTTAACCGTTTACTCGGTTGGAAGGCATTTTGTCCACCCACCGACCAAAGGCTTTCTTGATGTCAACATAAATGGATTTTTAAAAAGAAAACCCAGTCATAATGTGGGAGATTCCATTACATCTGTGATAGCAGTAAGTGAAGCCAGACGTAATGATCTGAAAACAAAGTGGATTCAGGCGCTCACTGATGTTTACAAGACAGTCTGCGGGTCCATTTCAGGTCCATTTCAACCCAAGGAGAGTTCTGTGATTGACTTCTATGCACAGCAAGTACTATCTTGGCTTTGTCGGCTGTGCTAGGATTTTTGTGCTACTCATCTTTTAATGTTCAAGTATACTCACAAAAAGTCAAACTCAGATTGGAAAGCATATGCAAATATAATATCAAAAGCTGAATACCACTACAAGTACCACAAGAGTTTCAGTCTCATCTCCACACTGCCACTGCTTGCTGCATACATCTTTGTGTGCTTTTGAACTTCACCCCATGCAGACTAGTACTACTAGTCTAGACTACTGCTGCTGCTGACTGTCCCATAAGCTTCCGGCTGTGAAAAGTCCAGGTCAGACACAGTCAGATCTTTGTTCAGTGAATCACTACTTGAAGGTTTTTATTAAACCTAGTTTAGTCTGCTCTGTAACAGCGATGTGCGCCCTTGTGGGAATGTGAGTGCTTAACAAGTTACCAAGGAACAGTTAGACATGCAAAGGATACAGTATGCTGACACCAGCAGGCAGCAATGGGATTAGGCCTCTGTGATGTGTGTGGCTAATGAAGTCACCATGCATTCTGCTTATTAGTTCCAAAGACAGCTGCAAGTTCCTGACACACACTCCCAAAGGAGAAAGCACAAGAAAAGGGAGAGGGAATTCAACCATTGTTAAATCAACCAAGGAAAGTTAAACCTCAGGCATTGAGGCCAGGGTGGCCCGCAACTTTGCCATGGAGTGAAATATTGCACTACATAAAATGTTTAAAAGAACTGCTACTGGATTCAGACAAAACACATTCAGATGACCTCTCAGGACACATTTTGAATGCCAGCAGATTAAGAAAATAATTTCCAGATCTAAGAGTTATGATTGGTTGTTTTGAGTTACAATGTTGCTCTTGAAACAAAACTGTAACGTGGCAACACCAGACTCCCATTATCTACTTGGCTTTCATCACATGGGAATATATGATCCAGTGCTTCAGTCACTGAAATTTTGCACTTAACTCAGTGTATCTTGTACAGTGTCAGAGATAGGAGGCCTGAACTTGGCTGGAAAAATCATGGGACAGGGAGAGGGCCAGTCCCCACCCCTCCATCTATTTGGCTCAGGTGCCTTCCATTTCTGAAGTGGGTTCTCATTTGTCAGTGTTGCCACTGACATAGTACGCTTGGACAGGCCCAGAGGGAAACACCTGAGGACAGGACATAGGCCCTCTGGTGTGGGACTCACTCCAGGCTCTAGCTGGCTATTATGTTGCTGCTAATAAATAACTAGTGGTTGTAGGGAGAGTGTTAAGGAAAGCTAAAGCTCAGTATGAGCTTAGGCTAGTGAGAGATGCTAAACACAACAAAAAAGGGTTCTTTTCCTATGTACAGAGTAAGAATAAGAACAAGGACAAGATAAACCCATTATGGGGACCAGAAAGTGAAATTGTAACAGGAGATGAAGAGATGGCAGAACTCCTCAATTCCTACTTTTCCTCAGTCTTTTCTTGTAAGGGAAGCGGCGCTCAACATGGCATAAACAGAACACATTATGAGGGAAGGGTTTTGCAGCCTAGGATTGGCATTGGGGTAGTACACAAAAACCTAGTTTCTTTAAATGAAATAAAGTCCTCAGGGCTAGATGAATTGCATCCAAGGATACTCAAAGAACGTGCAGATGTAATTTCTGAACCTCTGTCCATTATTTTTGAGAATTCTTGGAGAACAGGTAAGGTGCCAGAAGACTGGAGGTGGGCAAATGTTGTTCCCATCTTCAAGGAAGATTTGGGTAACTACCGACCCATCAGCTTGACTTCTATACCAGGAAAGGTTTTCGAACAAATCATCAGTCAGTCTTTGAACATTTAGAAAGGATGGATCTGATCACTAAGAGCCAGCACGGGTTTCTCAAGAACAAGTCATGTCAGACTAATCTTATCTCCTTTTTTGAGAAAGTTAGAGCCTTGCTGGATCAGGGGAATGCTGTAGACATAGCTTATCTAGATTTCAGTAAGGCTTTTGATAAAGTTCCCCATAATATTCTTGTTTAACAAATTGGAAAAATGTGGTTTAGATTCTGTTACTGTTAGGTGGATCTGTAATTGTTGACAGATCATACCCAAAGAGTGCTTGTTAATGGTTCCTCATCCACTTGGAGAGGAGTGACTAGTGGAGTGCCTCAGGGATCTGTCCTGGGCCCTGTGTTGTTCAACATCTTTATAAATGATTTGGATGAAGGAATAGAGGGGATGCTTATTAAATTTGCAGATGATACTGAATTGGGAGGGGTATCAAATACGGTAGAAAACAGGATACAGAATGATCTTGACAGGCTGGAGAACTGGGCTAAAACTAATAAAATGTACTTCAACAAAGACAAATGTAAAGTTCTGCATTTAGGTAGGAAAAATCCAATGCATAATTATAGGATGGGGGAGACTTGTCTGAGCAGTAGTGTGTGTGAAAAGGATCTTGGGGTCTTAGTAGACCAAACACTGAACATGGTTCAGCAGTGTGATGCGGTAGCTAAAAAGGCAAATGTGATCTTGGGCTGTATCAACAGAAGTATCGTGTCCATATCACGTGAAGTGATGATATCATTTTGCTCTAGTTAGACCTCACCTAGAGCACTGTGTTCAGTTTTGGGCACTGCAATTTAAGAAGCTGGAATGTATCCAGAGGAGGGCAACAAAGATGGTGAGGGGTCTGGAGACCAAGTGAGGAAAGGTTGAAGGAGTTTGAGTTTATTCGGCCCGATTTTTTTGGTAAACCCGGAATAAGCCAAATACCCATACCAGTAAATATTGGCATTCAGCTTATTTCCGGGTTTCCCGAAAAAATTCGGCCCCATTACAGCCTAGGGAAAATTCTTTTCAAAGCTCCTGTAGGGGCGTTTTTGGAGGTAGAGTTCCCACATTTCCAGGGGAGCTTCACAGGACTCTCCTTGCATTAACCCCAAAGTTTGGTTAAGATTGGGTCAGGGGGTCCGGAAGAGGTCGCCCCCTCCTCCATAGAGAAACATTGCAAACTTCGCAATGTTTCTCTATGGAGGAGGGGGCGACCCCTTCCGGACCCTATAAAAACGGACCCCCTGACCCAATCATCACCAGACATTGGCGTTCGTGCAAGGAGAGTCCCATGAAGCTACCCTGCAAATTTGGGAACTCTGCCTCCAAAAATGTTTTCCCCAGAGTTCATTAAAAAATTCCCATAGGGAAAAGGCTGGGGAAAGCTGAAGCCGAAAAAAGCCAAATACCTATTCAGCTGATTTGGCGATCGGCTATCCGGCTTCGGCTTTATTCCCAGGTTTTGGTATCTGGTAAATGGCTAATTTTGGCTTTATTTTTGGTTTGGGTTTATCAATATACACAACCCTACTCTAGCCACAGTTGTGACCGTGTGGTCGGCCCGACCAAGAGAAATTTATGTTATATCCGGCCCGCCTCACAAATGAGTTTGACACCCCCGTACTAGGGTTTTAACTTTTTAAAAATTAAGTTCATTACATATAAGTTTATGAGCCAGAGATTCTGTGTTAATAGCCTTGTCTTCACTGAAATTATTGAATACAGGGCATGCAGTAAATAGAGGTGGCACAACACTTTACGCGCCCCCTCATAGGGATACAAATGACTACAAATGCTCTTCAACAGTACCCTAAACCTGTCAGCTGAGACAAGATGCCTCACCCTACTCTGACAATTCAAGACATCTTAAAGAACAGAGGGAAGACCACAGAAGACAGATAATATGATAGGTCTAATGGGAAATCATCCATATATCTACTGAAGAAATCTGTAGAAGTAGAAGAGCTAAATGAGTACACATACTGGTATAAAACCGTTGTGTATTTTTCTGCTCTCCCCCGGCCTTTCAATTTGGTGAACTAGAAATGGATGCAACAAAACACTGGGGCTCTTCCATTTTCTGATTCACCAGGAAGTCTGGAAAGAGAATGTAAGTAACGTCTCTTTCTCATGAAACATTTCAGCCCAGTTTTCATGCCTCGTGAGCTCCACAAAGTCTAGATATCTAGCATATCCATGCCAAATTTCAAAAGTGCTGGAGGTTCATTCATCATTTGCAGAGGATGCTTCTATTTAAAGACAGCTGGTTTACAAGAGTGGAAAAAAGAGCAGCCTGGTTTTTTTTTTTTAACTGCCTGTGCAAAGGGGATGTGTTTCTGTTGACTGGAAAGGATGAATCTCCAAGAGTCTGCACTGGGGCTACACTTTTAGCCTTGTTTTGATGTCTTGTGAGCTTCAAGGAGGGGAGGGAATTGGGGACATCTCAGCCAGCTGAGCTAGACCTGTGGATAAGCATCTCTCCCTCCCCTTTATGCAGATAATTTAGCCCTGAGCTTGCTAAAAGGTGCCACCATTGGCCTTTGGCTCCCAGCCTGCACCCCTGTGTGAGCTGGTGCTGTCAGAGCCAGTGTCTGCTGGGATGACTTTACCTGGTGGAAGTGTCCTAAATGCCTGTTCACATATCCCTTTTTAACACATGGGTTTTGTAAGCTTCTTTGTTTGTTGGGTTTTGTGCTAGTTTTGTGGGGTTTGTAAGCTGCTTTGGTATCCCCAATGTAGGATAAAAGAAAGGTATGAATAAACAAACAAATGAATGAAAGAGATAAATCCAGAATGAACTAGCCTTAGCTATAGAATTTCCCATTGATTTCAATCTTACACATCTTCATTACTAATTTTCTGAAGATGCCATTTATAATATAACAGCTGAACAGCTTTTATGGCACTAGAGGAGACTGGGAGCAACTAGACTGGAGTTTTTGAAAAGCCACACCCAGGGCTTCTTCTGGCCAGCTGCTAAACCACCCACTAATCAGCAAAGCAGGCCGTCCTGCTCTATGTATAAGGGTCTGATTAGAAGATACATTAAACATGAGTTGGGTTGAGGGAAACCCTGACCCAGCTTGCATTTAATGTGTGATCTGGCCCTCACCTTAAAAACAGGGGAGGGGAATCAGCTCTCAAGTTAGGGTTGCCAGGTCCCTCTTTGCCACTGGTGGGAGGTTTTTGGGGTGGAGCCTAAGGAGGGTGGGGTTTGGGAAAGGACTTCAGTGCCATTGAGTCCAATTGCCAAAGTGGCCATTTTCTCTAGGTGAACTGATCTCTATTGGCTGGTGATCAGTTGTAATAGCAGGAGATCTCCAGCTAGTACCTGGAGATTGGCAACCCTATCTCAAATGCACACAGCAGCAAGGGGGTTTCATCATTCCCTCCCTTCCACCCACATTTTCTCGCTAGCAGAAAAGGGTCATGGGGGCATGCCGAGTCTTACTGCTGCTTCAACGAGTTTCCTGGGCAGACCCATGACACTGGCTTTAAGACAAACAGCCCACCCACAGCCCTTTTCTGCTAGCGACAACATGGTGTGTCAGGAAGGGAATGATGAAGTCCCTCCTGCCACCACATGGGCTTGGGAGCTGATTTGACTCCCCTCTTACTTTTAAGGTGAGTGCCAGGTCACCTATTAAACATGAGTTGGGTTGGGGTTAAATATGTCATCTGATCAGACAATTTGAGGCCTCCTTCCATAAGAAATGCAGCCTTCAATAGTGAGTATAGCATTGCCAGGTCCCTCTTTGCCACTGGCAGGAGGATTTTGGGGCAGAGCCTGAGGAGGGCAGAGTTTGGGGAGGGGAGGGACTTCAATGCCATAAAGTCCAATTGCCAAAGTGGCCACTTTCTCCAGGTGAACTGATCTCCATCAGCTGGAGATCAGTTGTAATAGCAAGAGATCTCCGGCTAGTACCTGGAAGTTGGCAACCCTAAGTGAGTAGCACTTTGAGGCTCACCCATTTCATACCTTCATATGCCATGTAGGCCTGACGTACAGAAGGGGGAGGGGGATCTTGCTCACTATTCCCATCCCTGACTCCACAGGTTGATCCAAGGCTGGAAATGGGCTGGCGACTTGTGTGCATGTAGGTTCAGTAGGCTAGATTGGAAACCTATGAGGACCTAAACTGGGTGTGCAAAGGCTCTGTTTCAACTCTGGATCAATGTGTGGAGGCTGGGGTGAGAAAACAGAATGACATCCAATTCCCTAACTTCCATAGGAGGTTGCATTGTTTTCAAGGTATGAAAAGGGTTTGATTACTCTCTGAAAGCACTCAAAAGTTTGCTCATAAATGATTCGAGTCTGCTTAATGGATGTTATTGCCTTACTGTCCCTTTATAATATCTGATTTAATTATTCTGATTATAAGCAAACAGGAAAACACCAAATGAACAGGCAACATGATAAACTATCATGCATTTTCTTGGCAGCTGCACTAGCCATTAGGCACACAACTCTCATTAAAATCAATAGCTGCTGCAGGGCTGAAACAATTCCAGTCTTACTAGTCTGTGGAAGCAATTTCTGCTTCTAGACCACTAAGGCTACAGGTTGAGGTGCCTCCTAGGACCTAGCCAGATGAGAGACTGAAAGATCTGTGATGCATCTCTACTTTGTTTCTCCTTCACCCATAGCAGCCACGTGAAATCCAGATTCAGAGGAAGGGGGAAATGCACTGGAATGGAAGTTAAATCATGGATCTTCCATCTTCTTATCTGGCTTGTTCCTTATTTTTAATGCACTAGAAAACCCTGTGGCTTTAATTTATACGAGCAAACTTTGTATCTTTTTGAGCTGGAAGACAGCTGGTGGTGGAATTACTGATAGTCATGTACGTGAGTCAGGATAGATGTAAAGGGTAATCGGAGACTCCCATGAGTGGGAAACTTGGTACATTTCTCCACAACTGCACATAGTTAAGTTGTGATTTGCACTTCAGCAATGAGTGAATACAAAGGGGGAAAGCTGCGCATAAGGAATGACTTGTCTATTTATTTCCCCCCACAAAAAAAGTTGCAGAGCAATGTCTTCATATGATGTCACTGACTTGACAAATACATGAAAACTGTTGCTACAAAGCAGTAGCTTTCTCATTTGCTGCCTACCAAGAGCCATAGCTAATTCAGCAGGATACTTCTCAGACAATCTAATTATGGAGTGAAGACATGTGTCTCATAGCAATTGGATGATTGATTCATCACATGCAATTATCGTACCTTTTTCCTGAGCCAAAACAGTTCAGGGGGGATTTATTTGCCCCATTTTTAGATGCATGTTAGAATCAAACAAAACCACGCAAAATCCCAAACAGATTGCCAACATTACATACAATTCACATGTTAAGGGCCACCCTGATGTTCGTGTCTCCCACAGGTCCATGTGATATTTTTGCCTTTGAAGATTTACCAACTCGAGCCCTAAGAGAAGACCACATTCTGTCAAAATCAGTGGGTATTCTTTCATTAACAGTCTGCTTTACAGCAGATCTATTGTATATATTTGGTTTGGCAGGTGGAAATGCATCTGAGAGCACTAAGGTGGTGGGACATTTTTGCTGGGCTCAGTTCACTGGAAACAGAGATATCCCCTCTTCGCTCTTTCTTACGTTGCACACCAGGCGGCAGGATTTAGCCATCTGCAGCCCCTGGTTGAAGCTTTTGGACTCCCTAGATTGCTATACATGTTTGACTTACTATTTCAGTGTTTCAGAGAACTCTCAGTAGCCTGGAGATTGTCTTCTTTAGCCCCATCCCCTCCTCTGACTTATCTTTATAGCTCATACTGTATGTATATCTAATTAGGTTCTATATCAGTGAACAATAAGCATGTCCTCCTAGCTTCACTGGGGCAACAAGTGTACTCTCGGAAGGATACTCTGCCTGTAATAGCCCATTAATCTTTCTCTGCATCTGTTAGGGAAATTTCTTTGCTGAGATGCAGCTGTGCCTCTGACTCACCTTCAAATAGCACAAGCAAAACCTTGGTTGTTCTGTTCAGTTATTGCTCATATTGCCAGTCTGACAGTTGTGGTTCTTTTCTTTCTACATGGGTTCATGCTGTCAGACTGCCTTGTAACATGATCACTTCTGAAAACGTAATCTCACAGGGAACCTAATGAATTTTATAACAGTCTGCCTCAGTTTGTGTAGTCTATTCTTCTTTGATGCAATCTCATGCCAAAATAAGTAGACGACTATTACTAAGAATAATACAGCAAATCTCTGCCTTCCTTTGCAAGTCCCTTATGTTAGTCTTTGAAAGTAAATAAACTCACTGGAGAATGCATACCACCCCCTAACTGCCCCCCTCCTTTGCAAAAGTGGTACCGGGAAACCGTAGCAGATAGCCTGGACAATTGGTCAGTGCTCTCCAAAGTTCATTCTGATGTCTTGTACTTCAGGGCTGATATGGTGTTGTGTTGTGCTTTACATCTTTTCTGACCTCAAGTGGGGCTTAAGCTGGGAACTGGAACCATGGAATACTGCCTTGAACATATGCATGAATGTAAACTGCAATGTCTCAGACTCCAAGAGAGCTAACAAATTGTGCTACATTTTGCATTCCCTTTCCATCTTTGAAAACTGGTATCGGGGGGGGGGGGGGACACACCTGATATTCAAAATTGAAACAGAAGCCTTTTGTACTCTTTACAATTTTAATACTCAAACTTCTTGAAATGGAAGAGCACACTATCCTTAATCTTCCCAACAGACATTTGCCATTTTGTGTGAATAGGGCAAAATGCACATTTTCCACCTTTGGAAACCAATACCCTCAAAAATATAGATTTCCAGTTTTGCACACTGAAGCTGGAAAATATATTCATTGTGGATCCTGAAGTTCTGTGTATCCTGAAGATCCTATGTGGATCCTGAAGTTCTGCTTCAGCAGTTCTAGAAGATTCAAGGGTTTAGCTTGAGCCTGATCTCGTGCTATAAGGAAAACATCTTTCCCTAGCCCATTCTATGTTAGCACCTTTAAGACATATAACGCCAGGACCAGTCTTCCTATTTTATGGAAATGGTTATTAGTTTTTGTCTGGTGTAAGCAGATTTTTATACTGAACACACATACATGGAATGAATGGATGAATGAGGCTATTTATTTATTTATTTGTGTTCCTTTCCAACCCAACCCATCCCTTGGGCTCCATAAAACTCACTGTCATGTACCAGAAATATAAAATACCGATTAAAATATAAAATATCGTGTGAAAAACAGATTGAAAGTTTCTCCATAACTGCTTAACGACACCAGCTGTTAAAAGTCAGCCCAAACAAAATCTTTCTGTGCTTCTGGAAAAATATCATTTTCAGCTCTGATGAGCTTGAAGTAAAAGCCTTTTTTTTAAAGTTATGAAGCCGTCACTCATAGGACATTTATGCAAGGTCAATTTTGAAGCTCGTTTAAAGCTCTTTTTTAAATGCGACCTTTTAAATGACTATTCACGGTCCTGATGCAAAAGGAGAAATTCTACCCCCCCACACTCACCTGCTTCTTGTTAGGATAGCCATTAGCTAACGTGCAGCTGTGATTTTGCATGTTTCCTTGAGGGGATTCAGTGGTGGCGCAAACACAAAAGGTCGCGTTAAAGGGGCTCATGCGAAGCAGGTATGCGCTGGTTTCGCAGTTACTTCCTGAACGACGGTTAACTGTGAAAAACTCAAAAAAATATGCGGGACAATTCAGCCTGGAATGTGCTATTAATTACCAAGCATAAATGGCCATGGCCTTTCAAAATAATCTTTTAAACCCACACTTTTCTATTAATGCAACACTTGCAGTAGTCCTGATTTAATGTCAGCAGTGCAGCTTCCATTGCCAAGTAATGGATGGTGTGCGAGGGTAGGATGAAAGTCAGTCTTTACTGAAGAATGGCAATGGTCATTGTTACAGATTAACCATCTAGCCAACCTAGGAATGGTTTAAATCCCCTTGGATGCACTTTGTTGGCAGAATGCAAAGAAGAGTGGCTCTATGTTTTTTTCTTATTAGGACATTGTCAACTGTTTTAGGACATTGTCACCTGGCTGTCTACAGTACAGCCAGTTGCCACTGACAGATAAAAACAGTCATATAGATGTTCTTTGTGGTGGACCTTAGAATCTGTGACCTATGCGCAAAAAAGTGATCTCTAATATGGTCCAAATTATGTAAGTGACTTTTAAAACCTTTCTCTTAACAGGACTCTTGTTAGAAATGGTTTATATGATGGGCCTCTCTGGAATCTCTCAGTCTACAAACCTTTCCTGCTTTTCGTTTATGGCTACAGTGCCCAGCACATGAAGAGTTAATTCAGAGATGAGTTGGCAATTCTTGCCTCCCTGGGAGCAAAGCATACTGAAAGACTTATGTGTGGATTGTAACCACTTGCATTCTGATATGTACTTGACCAGTAAACGTGGACCTGTTTTTTTAAAATACAGATGTGTATTAATTGTTGAAATTCTCCCTTTCATTGCAAATAAATAAAACCATAAGCCCACACCACTCATAAAAATCTACCAAGTCCTAAACAAATATAATAAATTATTACTAAAAGCTCCTTTTATAATTATGTTGACCATGTCTCTATATTTAACAAAAAACAGTTTCTCTTTGTTTTGCTATTAGCTATTTAGGACCATTTCATACAAGAAATTCTACTACAAAGATACAGGAGGGGGAACCACATACCATCATGTGTACAGATTGCGCTTATGCTGATTTTACTGTGAATACATGCGCAGGGAAGTTGTAACTGGAAGCAAATTCCCATTGTGTGTATATGATATAGCAAAATAGGCTTGTGTAGTCCTTACACATGATGATGTACAATGCTGTAAACACTTGGCTGCAATCCTCTTGCTGACCCAGGGCTATATGCGGGAAAGACACAGAGAACCAGGCAACAAATATCATGCCAACAGATTGACTAAGAAGAACAATATTTATTGGACGACAATGGCCACAACTATTTTGGCAACAGCTAAACAATGCCTTGGTACAGCATGAGGTCTGGATTAAAGGCATAGTCCGACCCCAGGGAGGTCAGTGGAGCCAATCCTACCCCCAGCGAGCCTGCTGGGAGTAGCAGGGATGGCAGTACTGGGAACTCACTTGGGCATGAGCCACTTGGTGGTTCCCCTGCCACTTGGGAGGAGGCTGCCCGGACAGCCCCAGAGCTGGGCATGTTCCACACCAAAGCCTCTTCCAAAATCCTTTAGTGGGATCCCCCATGGGAGGGAAAGGGGCACACAGGCCGCTTTCCCCCCAAATCAATCCAGCCTCATGCTGACACTGCCATAGTTGTGACAAAAATAATTATAACAATAGTTTCTTAATAAAGGGAAGGAGGGCTGGGATAAAGCTGGCGATGATTGAGCCAGCCACCAAGGAAGCTCTGCTTCTATGCAGGGAAGACGGACTGGAGGGAAAACTCCTCCGATGCGGTCCACCCGCCAGACCCCACCCTCAAACGGTTCCTGATAGGTCCAATTGAACCTCTTCTCAGGAGCCGATTGGCCCAGGCAACGAGGCAGCCTCGGGAATGAGAGGCCTCCTCCATTGCTCCACCGCGCGGCGGCAGCCATCGCACGAGCCGCCTGCCCCCAGCCTTCTCTCTCTGTCTCCGCCCCGGCCGGGGCAGCAAAAGGAAGCTCCAGTAAGTCTGGGAATCTGTGCTTTTGTGGGAGTAAGCTCCACTGAATAAAATGGTACTTTTGAGCACACCAGTTTAGGATTGCTCACCGGGACCATGTATGCCGACGTGGAGAAAATGTCCTATGCACAGCAGCTCTCATAGAATATTTACTGGAGTAAATAATAATTACTTGCTCATACACATGGCTCATTGAATCACCAACACAGTTCAGTTCCCTAGACACTTTCTACGGTACAAGCTGTAGAATTCAAAGGCAATTTCTATGAAAATAGTTGTTGTTTTCTCCAAGTAAACTGGCTGATTTGAACATCATCTGAACATGATGACAGCTCTCCGTTACCACCCTCATGTGGCGCGTAAAACACAAAGGCTTTGCAAAAAATCCTCCCACAGGAGGTGATGCGTGTACCTTGGCAGCAGCTTCCTCAGAACGTTATTAAACTCTTTGGAAATCTTTCAAAATTTAAGTTTATTTGTAAAGGGTTTAATGGTTTGCCTTTTAAGAGCAACAGCTTGTCTGCAGTCCTGGAAACGCCATTAGGGGTCTGTGTGACTCAATTTATGACTCAGGATGCTGCCATTCTGTCCTTCAAAGCACCACATTTTTAGTTCCACACTTCACTCAAATTAAAATCAGATCAAACTAGCTGCTCCCCCACCAGGGTAACTGAATTAGTCCACATGTGCAAAATGCCAAATTTTACACCACATTTACGGTGTAAATTTTACACCACATGTTTACGCATTCTGCCTTAAGGCACCACATTATGCTTCCTTGTTATTCTATTAATCTGTGATGTTTCTAGCCATTCCTCTTATCAAGGGCCAGGTAGTTTTCTTCTGGCTGCTCAGTAGACAATAGCCATAAGAAAGAAATAGAAAACTACCCTCGATAAAGAGAAATGGCTCTAAAAGCACTGAATGAATGCTTTCTTAAAATTAATTTCCATGCCACCTTTGGATGCTTTCCTCCTCTTTCTGTAGGGAAGCACATAACATAACTTGTGAACAAGTTTGCTGCTATAATAATTTTTGAGGCTGTGGAAGTAATAAACCCACTGGCTTATAACCTGTCACTCCAACAAGCAAAGTTTGAAGCCTTCCTCCAACATCTTCCAACAAAAGAGCCACTTAAGTTGGAGAAATTTCTTTTGGATTTCATGAGCAGTGGGAATGGGACCGATATTTTTTTCTGCTACTGCCAGGTATGTCATTGAGAAACTGCATGACAAACTTCTGCTTGCTCACTGTCTGCTTCTTCATCAAAGCCTAAGTCTTTAACCAGCTTTTCTAGCTGTCTCCCCCAAGCACACAAATATTGTCTGCCAGGAACAGAAATTATGGATGAAACAGAAGGAAAGAAACATTCAGCTAAATTTTAAGAATATTTGCTAACCAAGCAGTCTCAGGCTGCAGAACCGTCTCCCTGGGGAGATGGAGAGAAGCCCTCTTGCCTGAGTCATTTAAAGCTAGACAGGATAATACAATTGAGAACACACAGTAGGAAACTATCCTGCCTTGGCAGAGAAAGCTTGGATGACTGTATGCAGTTTTTGGACTGAATTTCCACAAGACTACGAAAACATGAGGAGATGAAAATACTCGTCTTCTAGCTCTCTGAAAACAAAGTGAAAAATAGCACTTGAGAATTCTGGCAAATGTCCATCCAAATAAGACATCCAGGTCTCTCTCCCTGACTGCTTTATCTGCAAACAGGAAAAATAATATGCAAAGCTAGAGTTTCAAGGTAGCTTTGTCAACAAGGTGAATTATCAAGATTGCAAATTCCAGATGATGTTGCCAGCTTTGACAGTGTCTGGGCTAATTTATGCAAATCATTTTCTTTGTGGGCCTTTGTTTTAGGGACTAATAATTCTTCCTTTCTCCTTTAAAAAAAGGCTATTGCTGGCCAAGTGCCAAATTGGGAAGTGTCTAGGACCGTGTTGGCGAACCTATGACACGCGTGCCACTTCCGGCACGCGTAGCCCTCTTTGCTGGCACGCGTGGGTGAGCTCCAAAAGGTCTCCTGGGTCGTCTGTGCCCCTCCCTCTCTCAGCTGAGTTCCCCCCCCACCGTGCGTGCGTCGGCGGGTCAGCTTCCTGCCTCGCACGCAGGCGGCTGGCTTCTTCCTCTTCCCCCCCTCTTGCCCCACAACAGCTGATAGGCAGCGGGGAGGCCAGCAGCAATGAAGCGGGGCCTCCTCCTCTAGGCTCCAGCAGCAGCTCCTTCTCACTGCCTTCCTCCTCCTTGTACCCCTCAGGCGGCTCCCAGCAGGCCAGCTCCAGGCTGCCGCCGCCATCGTCCTCCTCCTCAGGCGCCTCTCCCCCTGCCGTTTTCGCCCGCCTCCTCCCCCTCCTCCGGGTCCTCGTGGAGGGCCAGGCGGCCCCTCAACAGCCGCGCGTCCACCGGAGAAAGGCCTGCCATCTCCCGCCGTCCTCCCCCTCTCCCCTGTTCGCGCTCGTCCCTGACTCCTGCGGTAAGCTTGTGGGGTAGCCGGAGCCACGCTCGAGTCCTCCGGCTTGGGCGTGGCTGCGTGGCCTCTGCCTTCTCCCTCCCCGCCCCCTAAGGTCGCCCACAGGCTGGCGGGGTCGCAAGTGTTGGCGCGCTCGCCCTCGCCGCCCCCTCCTCCCCTGCCCCCGACAGCAGGTGCCTAATGCCACTGCGCCGGGGCCCAACGTCTCCGCCGTCCCGTGCTGTCACCTCGCTGCCTCCCCAGAGCTGCCGGTAAGGCGGGGGGGGGGGGGAGAACTTCAGGTGTGTATCCTGGAGCAAGTCCTGGGTGGGGCTTGAGGCCCGACCCAGGACACTTCCTTCCTTCCTTACATCCTTTCTTCCCCAGTTCCTTCCTTCTCTTTCCTTTTCCAGTTCCTTCCTACCTTCCTTCCTCTCTTCCTCTCTTCCTCTCTTTCTTTCTTTCTTTCTTTCTTTCTTTCTTTCTTTCTTTCTTTCTTTCTTTCTTTCTTTCTTTCTTTCTTTCTTTCTTTCTTTCTCTTTCTTTCTCTTTCTTTCCCTCCCCCTTTCTTTCTTCCTTCCTTCCCCAGTTCCTTCATTCTCTTTCCTCTCCCAGTTCCTTCCTTTCTCCATCCCTCCCCCTTCCCCTACTAGGGCTGTCAACCTCCAGGTGGTGGCTGGAGACCTGGCAACCCTAGCAATAATGACCAGTATTCAGGTTAAATTGCTGTATTGGCACTTGGCGATAAATAAGTGGGTTTTGGGTTGCAGTTTGGGCACTCGGTCTCTAAAAGGTTCGCCATCACTGGTCTAGGAGCTGTCTATCTACTGCAGCCCCCAACCAACCCTGTCACCCGAGCATGCGATAACCAAACCCTTTAGACATGATAACTTCAGCATACAATTAAACATGCAGAGACAGTTGCTGGAATGAAAATGGCCACAACTTTTATTATTATTGGTTACAGTGTCAGGCATTGGCTTTGCATAGGGGCAGGATCCAAGGCATCAGCTGACCCACCTGCCAACTGATACATCCTACTCCCATTCTGCCTGCTGGGAGTAGCCTGGGAAGACTGTATGTGGGACCCACGTGGACGGAAGCCTGCTGTGTGGTCCTCTGCCATTTGGTGGGAGGCCCCTCCTGACAGCCCCCGACCTGGGCATGTCCCATTCCAGGCCCCCCAAACCCCTTATTGGGGTCCCCAGAATGGGGAAAGGGGGGCATGCAGGGCGGCTTCCCCCCTGGATCCGGCCATATGCCAAAACCGCCAAAGGTTGTGATAAATTAGCATGAAAACAAACCGAACAACTAACAGCCCAAGTAAAGGGAGGGAGCGTGGGACAAATCTGGAAGCACACTAAGCAGGGGGTGAAGCGAAGGCTTCCTAAGTACCTGGCCGGCAGACCAGATGCAAACCTCCAGTCAACAGACTCCCAGCCAGGTCACCCATATAGAGCAAGAGCCTGATTGGCCCGTTAGAATAATGGGCGGGCCAAGGAGGTGCACAGCAGGGTGGGAAAGTTCCTGCCAATGTTAGAAACACTCCTCCTCTTCCTCTCCAGCTGGCCGCCATTTTGTGGTGGCATGCCAGGTGCCCGGCCATGCCCCACAGTCCCCCAGCTATGGCCCTGGCTTTGCAAGTCAAGTGCCCTGATGCCCTGCACCAGCTCCCGACCATCCCCTGCGCAGACCTGCAAACTGGGGCTCAAAGGTGAGACTGAGCCCATGCTAATCCATGACTTTTCTAGGGGTGTTTGTTATATGATACTATGCACTTCTTCCAGCAAGATGGGGTTTTTTTTCTTCTTTCCCTCCCACCCATATATTGTATAAAGACAGTGAGACTGATTGACTAACTTGATCAAGGAGTTATAAAAATTGTAAGCATAAATCTTCACAAGATAGAACACAAAAATTTGGTACATATCTGGTTGATTACTAGAGAAGTTGGAAAATGTGCAAAACTTGGCACTACAGTAGAGATCCAATTAGGGTTGCCAGGTGTCCCCTGGCCACGGGTTAGGGGTAGGGGATAAGGTTGCCATCTCCAGAAGAGATGGTTGGGGAACTCCTGGAGATTTGGGGGTGGAATCTGGCAGGACAGGGACCTCAGTAGAGTCCACCTTCCAAAGCATCCATTTTCTTCAGGGGAACTGATTCTTCAGGGAATCTTCAGTAGTCTGGAGATGAGCTGTAATTCTGGGGAATCCCCAGGTCCCACCTGGAGGCTGGCATCCCTAGATCCAATCAAACCACACCTACTTGAACCTGCTTTATACTGGATGAAGGGGAGTATACAGAAATCAAAGTCTGAAAACAGGACATCCACACAAATGTTAACAAATAGAGAAGTCCCCTTCATATAACTCAGTGCCAAATAGTTCTGTTGTCCACTATGCTTATAGAGCTGTGGTCTTTTTATGACCTAATGAGTTTATTGTTAATTTTTAGTATTGTTTTTATGATTGTGTTGTTAAATTGCTTTTGCTTGTGAGCTGTGTTGAGAAGTTCTCTGGAGAGGTGGCCTATACAGTCTTTAAATAAATAATAATATATAGAGGAAATGGAGAAGAGGAGTTGTGAGATGAAAAGGTCACATGCACAGGCCACCGAGTCAGTCTAAGCTAGGGCTAGGGAAGAGAAATTTATTCTGGATGTTACAGATCCTTAAATAAGACTGTTAGGTCTTTAATATTGTGAAACATTACACACACACACCCTAATCCTCATAGCTTTTGGACTTGAACCAGGGACCCTAGGGTCTAGGGTGGGAACTCTAGTCTATTGGGCTTGATTCACACCCTCTTTATCATGAAAGGGAACGAGATGTGCAGCATTGTCTCATCATTGGTGTACTGTATGAGGAGGCTCTGAACTAGTCAAGCCTGTAATAATTACTGGCATCCTGCCTCTTCCCTTGGCTGGGCAACACTGCCTTTGTTATAATTTATGCTCTAACTCCAGTTGAAGCCCCCAGCTACAGCATATGATGTTCTAAGGTTCTCTCTGTTACAGTACACACACTTGAGATCTGAAAATGAGCACAAATACCCATAGTGCAGACTGTCTCTGATAAATTGATTTGGCAAAGAAGGCAGTAGGGTTGCTGGTCAAAAGAGCGGTCAATTCATGGGGTGTATATTTAGTGTAACCATAATTTCCTCCCTTGCACTTGAGCTTCCACCATCACTGCCAGATTCTGCAGCCAGGGAGCAATCTTCCCCAACCACGCAGGTGAAACTGGGATATGACATCACTACTTGGGGTATTATGTGGACAGAGTCCTGCTTGAATAAATGTCCTATAATTGGTCTCAGCCCTCCATGCTATGTCTGATTTATACTTCCAGTGTTGTATGTCCCATATAAGAAAACAGACTAGCTTGATTGGTGTTCACCAGGTAATAACAACACAATTAATTTATATTCCACATGACAAGCAAGTGCAAACAGCTAATCAAATGAACAGGACCACAGAGATTATGGTTTAATAATTGAGGGTTTGAACAGGGTGGGCTTGGACAGCAAGATTAAATTTCACCATATTAGGACATTACATGTAAACAAGAATGAAAAGTGCCACTGGTCACTGAGATTATAATTGAGAAGCAGATGCATGGTTCCTGGTAAGAAAGCAGGTTTTGAATACTGGGCAATTATCAGTGGTTTTACTGTTTGCCCTAAAGAATTTAGAGAGCATCAAATGGAAATATGATCTATGAAAAGGAAAATACTATGACTACATATTCAGAAGTATGCCAAGTTGCCTGAAATAGGATCTAATTTGTTTTTGTAGTGAAGCTTATTCTTTGAAAGTCAAATACATTTGCTAATAAAAATCTAGGAGATATGACATTATCTAGAACAGGCACATGTTTAACAGTCAACATGTCAAGGAAAAACTGTTGGGAGTTTCTAAGTACACCAGGAAAAAACCTTCCATTTTGAATGGATATAGCACATGCAGCTTTTAGCTTTTAGTGCAAAAGTCTGATCCAAAGTTTATTAAAGCAAACAGAATATTTTTGTCAGCTGTGGATTTAATATTGTTGAAGCCTCCAGACGGAGAAATCAGAATATAGAAATCTGACATAACCAATCTACAGCAGTAAATGAAAAATCATGTTTGAAGAAATTTAATTGGCAAATACAAGCAGGCATTTATGTTTAATAAATTATACTTTATATACTATGGCTCTGGTTGGAAAAGCAACACACAGCAGAAGCCTCTGGGCCCAGTGATGCATTTGTACTTCCTACTGGAAAACAAAAGCCGCTTGCAAACTTAATTAATGCTCAGGTAGGACAGGAGGAGGAAAGGGTCTCCAGACTCAGTTCCCAAGGATATTCCCTTCCTCCCCATAACACATTCTGTGGAGTGAATCCAGATTCCCACTGTTCCTGCACTATAGAATAAATTATTGGTAGTGTGACAACTTTACCCAACTGAGGAAAAAACAAAATGGAGACTTGACCTTGAAGACTATCAGCAAGGGTTGACAACCTCCAAGTAGTAGCTAGAGATCTCTTGCTATTACAACTGATCTACAGCTGATAGAGATCAGTTCCTCTGGAGAAAATGGCCGCTTTGCCAATTGGACTCTATGGCATTGAAGTCCCTTCCTGCCCAAACCCGCCCTCCTCAGGCTCTGCCCCCAAATCCTCCCACCGGTGGTGAAGAGGGACCTGACAACCCTACTAGCCACCCTACTGTCAGCTCAAATCTAAACCAGGTCCTGTTCACTCAGCAGAGGAATAATATATATAAAAACAGACCCACCTCCAAGGAGCTGAACAAGCTTGCCACAAACCATGAACCATAGAACAGCATAATGAAAATGCCCCCATATCAACCATATATGGATGCAGCCAAACAGCAAAATGCTACAGACTTTGATCCTGGCTGCATTTAATTGCTTAACTTGATGGTTTTTTCTTCAGTGTTGATCAAGCAGCAAATGCTGCCCTTGACATAAACCCTTTGCTGCCAACATGCAGAACTCAAAGGTAATGCAGCCTCCCACACAAAAAGACCTTAGGCAGATGGCGGGGCTACCAGCAGGAGCCCTGAGACAAACACAATCTAGGGAGCTTCACAGAAGCTATGGGTGACCTCATTGAGGTTCATATTGGGTTTAGGATTAGGCTCATGATTGGCCGGAGGTTAGTAGATAGCCCAAGCTGTCCTCTGGTTTTGAGACATGATAGAGGATAGGACTGCCGGGAGCATGCCTGGAATCCCTGTGAAACTTTGGGGGTGGGAAGGGGGAAAAGGTCATTAGCAACGCATTGTCATTTCTGGCTAAAACTGAGAAGTGATGTCACTGATAGTGTAGGACTTTGCATATATCTATGGCAGAACCATAGAGAATGGCAAAATTCTAGCATGTTAGTGACTCACTTCCGGATTTTAGCTGGCAGTGACTTTGATGTGTCAGTTATGTCCTCCCCCCTCCATTTGCTCCCACTACTCATTTGAACACTGAGGGGAACCAAAGATGCTTCGGCAAGGGTTTGCCCTCTGAAAGCAGGCCAATTGCACCCCTAAAGGAGACAGTGGGGACAGTTTTTCCCTACTGCTCATGGCTTCTGTGGAGATTTTTACAGTGACGAAAGGGTTGTATCTGGACCAGGCTGGGAAGGCTTAAAATAATAATGCTCACTTCTTTACGTGCTTCTAAAGCCACCCATTTTTACATTTGCACAGGGATTGCACCAATGTGCACGGCAGTCTGCATATTTCCAGATAGGCTGACATATTTTCCATTTAGCCAGTGAATCTCACCGTTACGCCGTCATCAGGGTTAATTGTCATCTCTGCTGGAGCAAATAAGATCTGCTCACCTACCTTTTTTGGCCTTTCTCCTCCTAAAAGAACAATGGCCGAATATTTCTCTAATTTAGTCCATCCCTCCCAGTGCAGAGCCTTTATGTTGGCCAGATTAAATACATTTTCATCAGCCATAGTTTCTGGTAGATATAGGGGTATTCCTCGGAACAAAAGACTATGTAGCTGTCAGTTGAAAGAAACAGAATCAGTAGAACATCTTCTCCTCTATTGTCCCTTGTACTATAAACAGCGTCGAGAACTAATTAACCCTCACCTTATGTCCTTTATTTAGCATATGATGGTACCACATTTTAATTAGCGGATAGGATTCCTGCTGTTTCCGAACAGGTGGCAGAGTTTCTGGCGATGGTTATTAAAAATAAAAATAAGAGGGTAAGGGAATAAATAAACAATAAACCAACTGAGGCCATACAGACGCTGGGAAGTAATACATAAAAGGGTATTGGTATTAGCTGTGCTGTGCAATAGGTCCTGGTTCTCATTTGTCGTTTGGGAGAATGTATTATTACAGCATTTAAAACTGAAGAGTTTAAAATTGATGGTTAAGTTTTGGCTATATTGTTGACTCTTTTGAGCGAGTATGGAGTTTTATGTATTCCTGTTACTATTATTACTATTATCATGCCAATAAAAGTGACTGAAACTGAATTGTCATCTCAAGTCATTCAGAGAAAGGGTTTAGGATTGTTCCCTTATCAAAGTGTATGTTTTTGAAGGTTAAATAGCACTTTTGCCAGCCCTTAAAAGCATATGCGTCAATAAATCTGTAGTCTTTACGGTGCCACAGGACTCCTTGTTGGGGGTGCTGAAACAGACTAACACAGGCAACCCACCGGGATTTGCAATCAAATGGAGAAGGGACGTTTGCCTTCCCCAACAGCAGTACCCACCAGCTGAGTATGGAAAGAGAGAAGAATTATCACTAAGAAAATTAATGATGCTTCTAGCTACCTTGTGGTACTACTTTACAACTATCTACCATCAAATAATAGACATTTACTTATAAATCTATACCACTGATTAAATGTCAAGTATAATTTAATTTAAGCATCTCATTAATTCAGTTTGCAAAGATGTGTGAGAACCAAAATTTAGTTATTCTCAGCATGCCAACAGGTAGCAAGGTCTTTCCTGTGCTTGTCTACAGGCAACATTCATTTTAAGTAAATCTATAACAAACTCCAAAAGAGATCAAAACCAATTACTTCTGAAACAGAATGAGTTTTTGCTAGCAGCTGGCTTGTAATACGAGAAATATTGCAGGGTCTCCTTTGTATATTTTCTTCCAAGTTAAAGAGCAGGTTATTGGATGTCCTCTGGCAGGTGCTGATGGATTAAGGTGGTAGCTGGTTAAGAACAAACTTTGAATTAGAGGTTTTCTTGTGTGCAGCTAATGTGAATACGATCTGTTGGCATAATCCCCTTTATTTAACATGAAGTTCAAATGTAATTATTTCTCTCCCTCTCCAGCATATTTTGCAATCAAAGATATAATCCAACATCTCCTGGTGATATCTTAGGTTATTACAATGTTATGTATACAGTTCTGGCAGATCTAGTTACACTTTAGCAAGATAATATAAATCTTTAACAAAAACCCAAAATCATCAGATGTTAAAACAGTTTAAGAAACTGACTGAAATGCCACCTTTTTACAGCACTTTATGAAACTATTACAGCATCTCTTGAGTGTGATGATTTGTAAAGAGTACAGCCAAGTAAAGCTGCAGCAAATAGGTGGCAGGAAAGGCCTAGAAAGGGCCTTTTCAGTCATGGTGCTGAAACTTTGGAATTTTCTCCCACAGGAGATTTGTCTTTCTCTGTTGTGTTCTGCTCGTGGGTGAAGGCCCTTTTTTTTGTTTTGTTGGGGTAACCCCACTAACTGTTATTGGCTCTTCTCCCTGGTTTTGTTGTTATGTGTGTTTGTGTGCATATGTTTTATTAAATTGCTTAAATATTATATACACCCTTACATTTTAAATGCAATTTTAATGTCTCGATGTTTTAATGTCTTGAAGTTCACCACCTTGGGTCCCCTATTTGGATGGAAAGATGGTATAGTAATGTTTTTAACAGAATACAATTGCACCAGCTGTTATTTATTTATTTATTTAATAAATCTTGCTGCTCAAGATCAATTGATTAAGGAGCTTCGAAGGGATAAAAGGTAAAACAGGTATAGTAATGTTTTTAACAGAATACAATTGCACCAGCTTTTATTTATTTATTTAATAAATCTTGCTGCTCAAGATCAATTGATCAAGGAGCTTCGAAGGGATAAAAGGTAAAACAGGTGCTGACTTTGATCTTGACTGCATCTAATTGCTTAATTTGATTATTTTTTCTTCAGTCGGGCTCAAGTATCTCCAATTTTTGGCAAGGGGAGTCATAGGGTTTCCAGCCTCCACTTGGGGCCTAGAGATCTCCTGGAATTACAGTTGATCTCCTTGCTGCAGAGGTCAGTTCTCCTGGAGCAAATGGCTACATTGAAGAGTGGGCTCTATGGCATTATACCTCACTAAGGCCCCTCCCCAGCCTCTACCCCTAAATCTCTAGGTATTTCCCAGCTCAGGGCTGGCAACTCTAGTGGTCAACTGCCCAGGGGAAACAATGACTGATCTTTTCTCCACTTCTGGACTAGTGCAGACTTAGGGCTGGTTGCCATATAGCTAATTTTTTCAAAGAGGCTGCATGTCTGAACTGTGTAGATCAAGTTAAGAGTATATTCAAACCACATGAATGTGTGCAATTGGAACAAACAAATGCCATACTAAAAGGAAAGGTTTTATTATTATTAATAGAAATTGTGTTGGCCCCCCTTTGGTTCCCTGGGCTAGCGGTGGGTCTGTGGTGAGCCTAGAGGCTGCCTCTCAGCCCACAAGGCATTGCTGGGTCTCCTTCTTCCCTCCCCAAGGAAAGAAGGAGACCTGGCTGTGGGGACTCAGACAGGCGGACAGAGTTGGCTCCACTCTGTCTCACCCCAGCAGAGTTCTCACACGGCTGTCTTCCTTGAGAGCCAGCTTGTGACTCTCAGGCCCCAGCAGCTCTGTGTTCCTCCCTGGCCCCGGCCTTCTGCCCCTCTTTTATGGGGGGAAGACCACCTCTTCCTCACTCTGGCTCCACCCCCCCTCCTGAGGCCATAAGAAGCCTCCTGGGTCCGGCTTCCTGTCCCGGACCCGTCTCTATCCCTGTGGCTGACTAGTCGCATGTGAAACATGGCTGCTATTGCTGGACAAGAGGCTGTGGGAACTTGCTCCACCCCTAGGCTTGCCAGGCCCCGTAGCTCCACTGGCGGGAGCTTTCTGGGGCCGTGGCTGTAGCACGCAATGCGTGTGCCTGACGCAACGTGCGCACACATCCTGTGAGATGCGCCCACGTCACTTCCAGGTTTACCTGGAAGTGACATGGACGCTCTAGCAATCTCGTGCGAAACTCTGTGGTTTCCATAGAGTTTTCTCCAAGATTCCCAGAGCGTCTTCGTCACTTTCAGGTTTACCTGAAAGTGACACGTGCGCGCGTGTGTGTATGCATGCCCACAGTGCTCACCGGCCATCAGCTGGCCAGTGGGCAGCCCGGTGGATTGGCGGGATTTTACCCACAACCACCGGGCACTTGGCAACCCTATCCACTCCCACCTCTCCTTCCCCAAAAGGACTGGGAAGGGTAAGTCCTGGACCCTTGCTAAGACCATCCGATACGGCCAGCCTTGGATCTTCAGTTCAACTTCTACCAGGAGGTATTTTTCCATGTGCCGATGGAAGCATGCTATGGTAGTGTAGCGGAGAATTGGCAGGGTAGCTGGCAACAGGTGGGTGTGAATCATTAAGACTGAACTCCCACTATTTACAAAGGCCATGAGGGTGTGTCCCCCAAGTCGTACTGGCACCACCACTGGTGGGGGTCAGGAACTGCGGGTGGTAACTTACCATGACTCTTCCCATCCCAGGTTGTACCCCATCATGGGGCAATCTCTTCTCAGATTGCCTCATTGTCCACAGGAGTAGCAGGGGCTGATATTGGGGCCCTCTGGTCGGGGTTGTCCCTCTCTCCCTCAGGCAGGCTGTGGAAGAGGTTGGGTGTTCTCTCCCTGGGGGGGGGGTCTTGGGGTCAATCATCTGGGTTGGGATTCCCCTCTACCATGAATTGTGGGGCTAGATGGCATTTCCCTCCCCTTTGACTGTTGAAGGCCCCTGGGCCGTGGAGTCTTTCCACCAGGAACTCACTGTGGGGGTCCCTCAGTTCCAACAAGATGACTTTCTTGAACAAGATTGTAGCAGAGGCCAGATCAGTGGGTTTGTTGCAGATGAGCTAGTCTCTTGCCCTGGGGCGGGGGACTGCTGATATTAATTGCTTGAACACTACTAGATCAGCCACCCTTTTGGCCTCATATGTCTGTGGGGTCAACCAATGGTAGGCAGCATCTCCCAAAGCCATCACAAAAGCCTGGGGTCTCTCTGATTTTTTCCAAGTTAGGGTCCTACATTTCTGCCAATGTGTTTCCGGTGTGATCCTGTACCTATCCAGAATGGCAGCTTTCACTTGGTCATAGTCAGCACCATCCATGTTTGACAACGTTTTGAGGGCGGCCTGGGAGGGCCAGTCAAATAAGGACCAAAAACACAAGTCCATTGGTTACAGGCCACCCAGATGCTTGGGCAGTCCTTTCAAAGGCTTCCCAGAAGCCTTCAATCTCATCCTCTGGGCCTAGCTTGGTCAAAGGCACTGTGGGCAGCCTTATGGTGCCGACTGCCAAGGCCAACCCCGCGCTGGCACCTGTTTTGACGGATGCTTGACTAGCCATGAGGGCTTGTTGAAATCCCTGTAACATGGCTGCCTGTGTTTATGGTTGTCTGGCCAGGTCCCTGAAGAGTCTCCAGTCCTGCTCTGCCAGCCAATGCCCTTCCTTTCCCAAGGTTAGGTTGGCTGTGGGGTCTCAGACAGGCAGACAGAGTTGGCTCCACTCTGTCTCACAAGTGGAAGAAAAAAGGAGGGGAATAAAACCCAACCTAAAAACAAAAGCTGAGTACCCAAGGTTGGGTGAAAGGAAAATATGTAAAAGTCTATGTATAAATACTGAAAGTATAATTTATTAGAAGCGCTATATAAAAGTTAAAATTATTTAAAAGCATTAAAATAGCACAATGGCATTTCCTGAGGTTGATAACTATAACCACATACCAAACGCGTTTCGGCCTAAGGGGCCTTCATCAGTGGTTAATTAAAACCCTTTGTAAACCTGCACACATTTACAGAAATACATTAATGAATACCAATACAAATACAAACAGTTCAAACCCAACCAGGCATGTGTATATGTTGTAAATTCTATTCTCAATTACTCAAACATCTGGTATAATAGGTTCTTGTTGTAATACTGGTTAGTATAAGTCTCTCATATACTATGTGTGCAGGTATCAACCTGGTAAAGCAGTAAACCACTCTGTCTCACCACAGCAGAGTTCTCATGCCGCTGTCTTTCCTGACAGCCAGCTTGTGGCTCCCAGGCCAGAGCAGCTCTGCATTCCTCCTTGGCCCCAGCCTTCCATCCCTTTTTTATGGGGAAAAGACCACCCCTGATCAATATTGGACACTGAGGAACCTATTCAAGTTGAAAGTGACCTGCTCCGAAGAACATTTTTAGAGGTTCCCTAGTATGGATTAAATCTCCTTTCTTTTCCAAGTTCTGCAAACGCACCAAGAAATTAAATTCTGAGCCTCTTCTCTTTTCTGGGTTCTGTTTTGAAGCAGATTTTTCTTTCAACTCCACTGTTCTGATGGATGCACAAAAATATTTTGATGTATTATCTATTCTGATATTAAAACAAATGTTGGAAGACCCACAGTCATAGGGAGAAGTAACACTGTTTTAAGTCGTCATTTAATTTTTTTCTATTCCTTTCCCCTAATTTCCCCCTTTACTAAAATAAAACATGAGCTTAGAACTTCTTAGTTGGAAATACGTTTTCAAAGGATAATGTGGTAAACCAAATAGCAACTGACAGTTAATGAATAATTACTTTCAGGACTTAAAAAACGCAAGTATGGTGTGCTGGTATTGCTTCAAAATTTAATTCTGACAGAGGAACTACAGCCTTGTTCATCACATCTGAAAAGTTAGGCAGATTCATTTCTATGAACATTTCTGAAAGAAGGGGGCTATTATATGAACAGAAGAGAAAACTGCTTGATAAACTGGTCTTTTAATCAGGTGGGAGTCTTAACATAAAACTTGTGCTCACTCAATTGTTTGTTCGGTCAATCAAAAAAATATTTTTTGCTGATGTTGGTAAATCATTTTAGGAAGGTGTATAAGAGCAGCAAGAAAACAACTATAGCCTTTTAACAATGCCAACAAGTAGAAATAAAGGCAGAACTTACTGGATGCTTAGCCCCACTGATTTATGTGCACAAACTATGTCTTCTCCAAAACTCAGCTTTGTTTGCCAGTGCTTCATCTCTGGCTCAAGCTTGGAAAACTTGGATTTCTGAGTCTGTTCGCTTCTCTGGGTTCTGTTTTAAAGCAGATTTTTCTTTCAACTCCACTGTTCTGATGGATGCACAAAAACATTCAGGGAGATATCCTGCATCTAATCTGATATGTTTAGTGGTTGAAGTATTGTCAGAAAACAGAAACGAGGTCAGCTTGTAATATCTGTGGCCTAGCACACGGCACTGTTCATCTCCATGCTGGCCTATCAGAAGCAAGGAAGGAATGGTTGTGGCGGCATTAGTGGTATGAGTGGCTTTTGCTTTCCCGCAGAGAAAAACCAATCCATGTTCAGCTTTTTCCCCCTAAGCTATTCACCAGCATCAACACGAGGCATTTCTTTAGCTACTGTAAGACAAAAATCAAAGCTGGAAATAGAAACTGGAACAATCCAGCTACTTCTGAGTATTTGAAAGGCTGTTTCACATAAAGAGGGAATACTTTTGAAGAAGAAATATAAAATAAATGACAATGTAGAATAGTAATAAGTTCATTGTTCTATGGGTGAGCAGCACATGCAGGCTGTTTCCTACTCAGAGTTCAAATAGTCAAGCCAAAGAGTCGAACTAAACATTACTATTTTTAAACAATGTGTGTTCCCTGCTGTTGCATAGTAGTTGCGGAGAACAGCTTCAGAAAAAGAGAAAGCGAGAGCCCAAATAGGCTCAGAAAATGATTCCTGCCTCCCCCCCCCCAGCCATTTTCACACAAGAAAACCATGTGTGTGTGGGGGGGGGGGAGTTTCCCTGAGTGTGCTGCTGCACATGCACAGATACTTTATTTAAATATTCATGTTGTAGACATATTTAAACACAAAGAATTGTCTTGATCTTGGTCTTCAGCGGCCTGTCCTTCTTGTCTATCTTTAGCAATTTTAAGAGTTTCATCAGTCATCAGTTCAGGCTTTTCCTTTCTTTTGGCTACAGGAATCGTCTTTGGGCATTCTTCCTTGATAAACTCTCCAATTTCTAATTTTTGTTATTTCTTAATTTTCTTATATAACCATTTTAATAGGCTCTAAGTCCTAGGCATTACCTTTCTTCAAAAGCTAAATACCACCATGGAAAATGGAGACTTGCTTTCTTATTAACAAAATGTATTGATCGCCAAGGGTAAAGTCTACAGAAGATGCTCAGTAATAACATAAGGTTCTTGCATTTGGTTAAATGAGATAGAACAGTATTTAGTAACCAATCTGCAGCCTAATTAACAATATGCCTTAAATTCCCCTGTTGTGAGACAACTTCGGTGAGACATCACAAACTCACTGTCCCTGCCATCTCCCTTAAATAGATGAGCCTACTCTGCCTTACACCTCAGAACAAGTTGTGCACAGTTCTTCACCTTTCACCGCCTATATACCTTCTGGTTTGCTAAACAAAAGGAACCCCTTGGTGCAGAGTGGTAAGGTGCAGTACTGCAGTCAAAACTCTGCTCACAACCTGAGTTCAGTCCCGATGGAAGTCGGTTTCAGGTAGCTGGCTCAAGGTTGACTCAGCCTTCCATACTTCCAAGGTTGGTAAAATGAGTACCCAGCTTGCTGGGGATGAAGTGTAGATGACTGGGGAAGGAAATGCTAGTCTCGCAAAACCACCTCATAAACATAGTCTGCCTAGTAAACGTCATGATGTGATGCCATGCCATGGGTCAGTAATAACCCAGAGCTTGCACAGGGGACTACCTGTACACTAAGCAAGCCATGCCAACATCACTTACCCATCACAGCCTCTAAGCCTTGAGAGGTTCTTAAAAAAATTATTTACAACATTTTTCTGCCACCTTTCCACCTTATCAGGGCCCACAGGGCAGCAAACATCAGAAATTAAAACATTTAAACAATTAAAAATACAGTGGGTAGCCATGTTAGTCTGTCTGCAGTAGTAGAAAAGGGCAAGAGTCCAGTAGCACCTTAAAGACTAATAGCAACTGTAATTCAGCAGTGAGAAACTGCTGAATTACAGTTTATATTCAAACTAAAGTCAATGCATTTACCTGGGCTGAATAAAGACCTTGCATTCATGGCTCATTACCAATGCTGATTTCTCCACACTCATCTCTCCCCTGGACATCACAGACTCTTCTGCATACCACACCTAATCCCATCCCGCCTGCTATTCACATTTACATACTGTTAACATTTACATACTAATGCTTGTCTGAATTCACTCTCCTCTACTTAAAGACAGATGGATTCACATTCTAGCTGTATCTGAAGAAGTGAGCTGTGGCTCACGAAAGCTCATACCCTACCAGAAAATATTTTTGTTAGTCTTTAAGGTGCTACTGGACTCTCGCCCTTTTCTACTGCTAAAATACAGGGAAAATTATAGAATTCAGTTAAAATACAGAAACAAACAACACCAGAAGGAGGGCCAATAACCATTATTGGGGGAATGCCAAAAGAAACAAAAAAGTCTTCACCTGCTGGCAAAAGACACTATTAGAGGGAGACGAATGAATCTCCCTGGGAAGGGAGTTCCAGAGTTTTGGTGCCATGATGAAGAAGGCCCTTTAAGTGAGGGCATTTCTGTGGCAGGGTATAATTCCAGATAGTGGGCCTCATGAGATTGATTTAGGCAAATTTCCAACTCATCAGCATGCTTTATGCTCTTCCCATCCCTCCTAAGCTGAGCTTGTTGCTTGGATACCTAGTTAGGACTAAGCAATTGATTCATGCCAGACCAATTAGTCTGTTAGCCCTTTAAACACCTACTCTGCAATTAAAATCACCTACTCACTAGACCCTATGGGGTAGGGGGTCAGGATGCCATGGCTGCCAGTGTGTTCATTGGGAGAGGTGCAACACCTTTTAAAAGGATGCCCACCCCTCCCTGCTCTTAGCACAAAGGCTCTGTGCCCCTTTGCCATGCCTTGGAACTTTGCTTCAGGCCTTATTTGCTCTGAGGCACAGCAGGTAGAAAAATTTGGTTCTCATTAAAAATATATATATATAAACAAAACCTGTCCAAAATAGTGGTTCAATTTTCTTGGTTTGAAAAGGCATCTTAACAGCGATTGATAGACAAGTCAAGTTACAATTGATCTAACGCGACAGCATGTTAACTGAAAAAATGTTGCAGAACTTAACAGCATGAAATAGCAGTGCTAAAAAAGCATGAAACAGGAAAGAACCAGTGACACTCAAGCTTATTTTCATCAGTATTTTGTTGAGACGGAACTTCTGCAAAAGCTGCCAAGGCCTGTTATCAGCTTAGCTCAGAGGGCTGTGGTTTTCTCGCTCTTACAAACCTAATTTAACTGACAGTTGTTTTTCAGTGAACAGGATGCCTGCATCTAAGGTATCTGCTTCCCTAAAACTTCACAGAAAGAAGCACTACAGTTCTGCATTACAGGCAACCATTTATTCACTCTTGATTACAAATGCTTTGCACTTGCCTTCGATGAAGATAGATTGCAAGTGGAATAAGAGAATCCACTAAATATGGAAGCATTGAAGTCTTCCAACATCACTAAAATTTGAAATTTTAAACATTAAGACTGGCAGAAAGGGTGGGAAAGGGTCATGCTTCAAAATGCAAGTGTCTTTCTCTTACTGCTAGTCTAGCAAAATGTTATTAAAGGATATTGGGGGGATGGACGTGTACTGCAATGAATGCTTTTTTATATGCTGTGTATCCAAACATATATTGCACGCACACACACACCCTTTCTGCATGGGATTACAAACTAGACTTGACTGCAAATGTCAGTTTTTGACCTCCTTACCACAATAGTGTCCCCGAGTTCAGCACTTTACTTTCCCAGTTGGACTGAAAGGCAGTCATTTGTTTACACTGAAGCAAATGAGAAGAACACAATTGGATTAAATCTTTTGACTTGCCTTAGTGACTTGCCTTTGTAAATCAATACTACAAAGTCCACCCTGGGTGCTGTATGTTGGTGACCCTGGAATGTTGGAAATTCACTTTTCAAAAGTTACAAATTACATAGTTTAGCAAGTAATATAGGCAAGCACAAGATAAACTTCCAAAATCTTAAATGGCAACAGGTTGGGTGAGGAAAAATCGTATTTGTGGCATACATCACTATCCACTGGTGTGGGACTTGGGAACTGGGATCAGAGGCAGGGAAGATCCTTCCTTTGTGATCAAAAGCCTCATCCCAAATTCCATCTAACATGCTGAGTCCAAAAGACAACAAAGTAGATCAAAAGTTGGGTGGCAGAGATGGGTTGTTAATCATTTCTGAATGCCAGGCCTGTGCAAGAAATAGTTCATTAAAACTTGGATGCCCAAGCCAAGTCCTCTCATAATAGCAAACATCCAGCAATACTGCAAACATGATCTACCTCATCATAATAAAACACTAAAAACAAAGCAGGTAACGTATGAGATTAACACTGATTTGTATAGAGGAAAACCCCAAAATAAGACTCTTCTCTAGTGCCTAAATTTATGTACTGTAACTTGTATGATACTAGCTAATCCACTCAACACAGAAGGGGTTGGTCCATAACAAGTGTGTAGTGTGGGCCTGCTGTATTTTCCAATTCCTTTGGAGGGAGTGGGCTTTTTTGAAAGCTGAAAGGCGAGATGAAACTGTCGGAAAACCCTCCAACTGCTTCTGTTTAACCCGTGCTTTTGATCTCAAAGTGATGTGGTTTAGTCCTCAGCATAACACACAAAGGCCCTGTGAACACGGGCTCAGAAGCAGCTTTGGGCAGGGTGAGGGCCCGCTGAAAGAAAGGAGTCCTTGTTGGAAAGTGTCAGAAACAGAAGGAGTCAGTGAGCAAGAGGTGGAGGCCAGGATAATAGGGGTGTGAAAAGGAGCCTTCCAGTCAGCAAGCAGCCTGAAATGCGATCGCCAGTTTATACAAGGGAATTTTAATGTAAAGCTCTTGCAAACGGGGGAGAACAAAGAAAAAAACTGATCTGTTGAGGCTGTTCAGAAGAAGGGTGCAGATTCTCTAACAAATGCAATTAGCACATGTAGCCCCCCACCCCACCCCCCAGGTGTGAAGGAAAATCCATGAACCAATATGAGCCTTTGGGGCTGTAAACACATAGACAGCAATCATATCGAAACCACTGAACCTTTTACCCACAAAGTATCATAGCCTCCCTGAGGGGGGAAATTCAAGACTGTAGAATAGTGTTATTGTCACCAATGAGACTGCACCCCAGAAAATGGCTTTTTAATTGCTGTTACAATCATAAATAGCAACACAATTAAAAACGGGAAAGCGTTTTTTTTTAAAGCAAGTGAAAAGGTGGTTTTCAACTTTAAAAATAAATTTATTGTACTGTGGGATGGAAATTTTGTATCACCAGATCACTATACTGGCTAAATGTGGGACTAGATTGTCCTGGGTTCCAATTCCTATTTTTCTATAAACTCATTGGGTGACCTTGTTAGGCCAACCCTTTTATCTCAGCCTAACTTATTTTCCAAAGAGGAACATGTATGCTGCTCTGGAATCTTTAAAGACAGAGTGGGATAAAATTAGTATCAGATTCAATGAAATAAATAGTAGATGAGTTTTCAAGAATCTCAGACAGGATTGTTACCACCCTAATGTTTCTATTTTCAGATAATGTGAATCAGGGAAACTCCCTGGAATTCTTACACTTGTTAAATAGCCAGGAAACCGAATAGTTCAGGATTTGGAGGAGGAAGAGGAGGAGAGTTGGTTTTATATGCTGACTTTCTCTACCACTTAAGGAAGAGTCAAACTGGCTTACAATCACCTTCCTTTCCCCTTCCCACAACAAACACCCTGTGAGGTAGGTGAGGCTGAGAGGGTGTGACTAGCCCAAGGTCATCCAGCTGGCCTCATGTGTAGGAGTGGGGAAACAAATCCAGTTCACCAGATTAGCCTCTGCAGCTCATGTGGAGGAGTGGGGAATCAAACCCAGTTCACCAGGAATCAAACCCAGAGTCCACCGTGCCAAACCACCGCTCTTAACCACTACACCACGCTGGCTCAATATGGTCAACTGTGGAATGCAAAGGGGAACATAGAGATACTAGAGAGATAGAGGAGGGAGAGGGGAAGTCAATAAATAAGAACTATAATGATTAGAGAAAAATGGTTTATGTTGTATGATTTTGTTGATTGGAGGATTGATGTTAATGTGATCTAATTAGAAAACAATAAAAAAGTTTTTTTTAAAAAAATATGGTCAACTGTGGATGCTGGTGGAGCCATAGACTACATATAACAGCCACCAGTGTCAATCATACCATTGAGGTTCACAGGCATTTAATTCATGCTTTAAAAAAAAAAGAATTTTGCTTTCTTTGTTATAGTTACTGCACCTGTTTGACTCTTCATTATTTCATTTATTTGTTCATTATTTTATTTTTATTTAATTCATTTATACCCAGCCTTTCTCCCCAATGGAGATGCAAAGTGGCTTACATCCTCAGTTTTATTCTCCTCTCCTCTCCTCAGTTTTATTCTCACAAAACTCTATGAGGTAATTTAGGCTGTGAGAGTGTGACTAGCTCAAGGTCACCCAGCAAGCTTCCATGGCACAAGTGGGGATTCAAACCTGGGTCTCCCAGATCCTAGTCCAATACTCTTAACTACTACACCACACTGGGTCTCTATTGGTTTTAATGGGTCTTAAAGGGAAACACATGTCCACCTGACTTACATAAAATTATCAGGGACTTCATCCCTCATCTATTCCCTGCAGAATTTCAGGCATGTAGAGGAAAATGCCATCCTTTCATAGGCAGTTAAGGGTATAATCCATTTGTATATTGCTTAGGATAGCAATTAATGCCCATTGGCATAACTCAGATATACCAGCATAGAATCATGCTGGTGCTGTGCTGGTGTAGATCCAGTGCCTGTGCACCCGTGTTGGTGGTATAGAGGCAAGGAATGGGTAGCAGCACCAGAGAGTTTCCCCTGCTTACACATGCCATTCTTCGCACATAGTAAACCCAAGGCAGTTTCTTACAGCGTTCAAAATGTAAATCCACAACACTTTTCCTGAGTGCATGTAACTAATCCTTAAAACAACCAAGTAAGATAAGCCATTATTCTTAAATAGAAGCTAAGAGAGAATCAGCTAGTCATGATTGAGCTGAGATTTGAACCAGGGACTTGCCAGTTCACACTGCACCAGCTCTTAAATGTAAATGCAGACACAGTCATCAAGGGATGAATAAATTTATACACACGCATACACTACAAAGGGTATGACCATGTAAGCAGGAATGAATAGATTTGTTATACTTTTCACTTTAATAAACTTTGAATCTGTATCATTGGTTTAGACTAGAGGAACCTTCCCTTTATACCTGATCCGTGAAAGTTCACTTTCACACAGCTCTCACAGGTGAAGAGTAGTGATGATTAGGCTACTCGTTTTTTTAATTGAATATCTCACAGTGCCATGGGACATTATCTGCATGCCACAGTTAAGAATAAAAAAATTGATCTAAAGCATGAGCCAGAGATGAGAGGCAGGACATATTTTAGAATGTGCAATTTATTCAACAAAAGGATAGTATCTGACTTTCGGTTTTAAGATTTATGACCATTGTTCATATCAATTGTAACAATTTATATGCCATTAAAGGTTTATGAATGAATGAAGGTATCTGACTTTCCAAATGTGAAGTTGGTATAACTGGTGGACACAAATCTCCTTTAAGGGCCATAAACAGACAAATTAAAAGGTCAAGGGCTATATGTTTTTTACATTTTGCCATTAAAGGACTGAAAGGGCAAGGTGGCTTGTTCCTTACATTTGCTAATGATAAAGATCTTCTGACTTGGTCAAATCTAACTTTCAAGCCAGTTTATGGACATTTGTTGAAATCAGGGAAATGTTCTAGTTTTGGAGGAATACCAAAAGTAATAAATCAGCATTACTCTGATTTTCCCCTGCTTACCAGCCTAACTATCTACATACATAACAGACCTTTTGAATAAGAATCCATATATCAATAAAGCAACTTAGTTGGAAACATTTGCACTGGTACATTATATTTTAATTTATGTTTCCAGCTATAAATCTCTTAACTAAGCAGGGTAAGGAGTGCTGGTAACTGAGTAAGAGCAATGTATATTTCCCTTCTTAGAAGTATGTGTTCCATAATTAAGAAGTTCTCCTGTAATTGTGCATTTTGAGAACAGTCAGTGAGACCACTGGTCACTTGAGACCCAAAACCCCTTTCTAGAATCTCTGAAAGAAGTCTTTCCCAGCACTGAGACACAGGGACTGAGGTGGTGGTGGTTCAGACCTCTGACACCATGTCTTATTAATGCCAGGGACTTCAGGTATTTGTATAACAAGGTGTTTATTGAACTTTTATAACACAAAGAAAAATCAACAGTTCCTCCCTAGTGCGTGCGTGCTCTTTCTTTTTCAGTCTCCTTGTAACTTCCTGTTTCCTGTTAGTTGCTCCTCCCCTGTTCCAATCTTTTAATTAAAATTACATTTCACTCCAGGTGGGACCTTGTGCATGCAAAGCATGGGCTGTAATGATGAGCTACAGCCTTTCTTCTTTGGTGCTGACACAGAATCCAGATACACATTTTAAAGTCTTCTTCCACTGATAGTGTGGGGGGAAAGGCAAGAGTAAAGAACTGTGAATTAACAATGCTCATTGGCCTCTGAATGCTGTAAGAAGACACATCACTATTTTAATGCCCAAACACTGGCCCGGGTTTTTCAGGCCTCATCTGAACTGACTGTCAGCCAAGCCAAATGAGCACATTCTTTGCTTTCTCATATTCCACTTCTCTTACTTCCAGTAATTCCTGTGATGGGTCTTTCACATTTACTCAGGCCATTAAAACAAAAAGAGTGCATCTCTAACAGAGAAGGCTGTGTAAACCAGACATTAGACAAATCTTTTCCACCCCCTACTATGCCAAGGCTTTTATGAGTTTCTCTAGTTCAACATGATACAGACCTTTCCACGAGATACAGTTAGCCTTTTTCTGTGTAACCCTTTGTTTTATTTCAGATATTTACAACATAAAATAGTAATAACCATGCCTTGTGCCAAAAATGTATGTTACATTGTCATTAGTCTAGAATCTTAGAGTTAAAAATTGAGGGCAGGGTTATTGGTGGGATGTGATTGAACCTATTATAGATTTCCAGCCTGGCCATAAATGTGCCATTAAGATTCTATAATATTCATTTAAAGTTTTCAAGGTAAAGGTATTGCGACTTCTGTGCATCACAGCTTGCTTGAGGTATTAAATTAATGCATTGTAGATATTCCATATGATATATCAATAAAAGACATTACAATGATCTGAAAGGGTAGGTCAAGATGCACCAATGTGCAACAGTAGCATTGTGAGTAGAATATCAAGCTGCTAATAATGAGAAATTTCTGAGTAACCAGTAACAACATGGAAGTAACGCTGCCATGCTTGAAAGAAGCTGATATGGGTAGGGCCAGAGGAATGGCTGCTTCTATTATGGGATCAATCTAGAGTTGCCATACCCCCACTGGGCGGGGGATTCCCCCACTTTGGGGCATCTCCCTCCAGCGCCATTCAGCCAGCTGGCAGGGGTCTTAACAGCAGCAAATTGAGGCCTAGGCAGCTTCTACCATAGAGTTTTTGCCCAAATGCCAGAGCGTCCCCCACATTGTTGGTGACATGATGATGTCACTTCCTGTGAATGCCAGAAGTTGTCAATGTGCCGATGGTGACAGAGGCTTAAGCTTCAATTTGCTGTTGGTAAGACCCCCCCCACCCCCTGGAAATAGGGTTGCCAGGTCCCTCTTCATCACTCGCGGGAGGTTTTTGGGGCGGAGCCTGAAGAGGGCAGGGTTTGGAGAGGGGAGGAGACTTCAATGCCATAGAGTCCAATTGCCAAAGTGGCCATTTTCTCCCACTGACCTAATCTCTTTTGGCTGGTGATCAGTTGTAATAGCAGAAGATCTCCAGCTAGTACCTGGAGGTTTGGTAAATTCCTAGCGGAAAATATATATCAACAAGCAGCCACTATAAGCAATAACGTCTTTATATTTCAATTCATCCGATCCTATGAAATTACAAATTATACCTCTGAAATAATGAAGTCTACAGTAATATTTCTACTACATAAGCAAAAGTTATAGACAAATAATGTTTCTACTGTACTTTTCTAAAGCACTTTCACTGTTGAGCTTTCAAAACACTGAAGAATTGGAACATAATATTTCTTTAGCCGGCGGCCGCAACCCACCGCGCCGCTTGAAGGAAGCACTTGCGGCTCTGATCAGCTGACCGCTGCTGACCAATCATACAACGTCCTCCGGAACTTGGCGTTGCTGTTAACTCTTGCTTATACAGCAACTGCTGTTGAGGATGTATTCTGCTCACAGAAGATTTGTTCCATCAACCACAATTCACTAAGCGCACTTGCGCCACAAAGTGACAAGATCCTGGGGTTTTAAAAATCTTGTTTCGCGGGTATAATAATCAAAGAGTACAAAGAGAGTTTAATACGGTCCAAGACCAGCATAAAAACATACCAGATATACATACATAACATAACACATATAAAAGAGTATAATAATCTGCTTCTTAAGACTTAATTATCTTGCATCTGACCGCAATTTCGCAGTTCCTAGCAAAAGACTCATAGTCAAAAATGAGATGAATTGAAATATAAAGACGTTATTGCTTATAGTGGCTGCGTGTTGATATATATTTTCCGCTAGGAATTTACCAAATTTGTTGTTCAACACGACCTTACCTGATTGTAGTAACTGGAGGTTGGCAACCCTACCTGGAAACCCTAGATCAGTTAACAACAGTTTTTTCTTCCTCAAAAGAAGGCAGGAAAGAGGACATGCATTATGTTTCAGCACAATCATTTCAGATAGCACATTTGGAGACTCTAGGCAGAGGAAGAGATTAAAAGTTATATGTCTATTATTTAATGAAAGAGTAGACTAACTTCTATCAAGAATGCTTTTGATTTCTACCTCAAGGTGAAGACAGCCTTGTTCCTCTAGCCCTGTAGGTTTCCAAGTCAAAAGCCTGAATATGTTTCTGTTCAGATAACTTACTTTAATCTGTTACCATCTACAAGCATGTAAGGATATTTAAAAGGCCTTTCAATAGCATGTCCTTAGGGACTTTGTAGGACATCTAACACCACTCAGCACTGCTATCTAAATATTCAGAAGAAATGTTCCTATGAGGAGGTCAAACATTGCATACCCAGAGAAGTTACTGAGTGACTCATTTGTAGGAATGAATTAGATTACATATGCATAACAAGACAGGGTGTCATTACATTTTACACTTTAATATATAATATTTCTTTTCATTATTATAACAATAGCAAATGCTTTCAGTGTATCTTGGGCTATGAAAATATATAAATGATAATATGATAAATATATTGCTGATGTATCGTTTTTATATTGTTTAAAAGGGCATCTTTAATTATACTTTAGACACCAGGACAAAAGAAAATAACTGCAGCAAAATGATTTTGGCATAATAGTGATTTAATCTATACAGTTTCTGGGGAGTAGATGTAAGGTAACAGCCCCATCCCAGGTTCTGCCTGGATCCTGCCATGGGCAGCAGAGGTAAAGAAAAGTGGAGCAATGAAAGGAGGCTGAGGGATGGGAAGAATGGAGGAAGAAATGTGAAGGAGAAGAACGGAGTCAGATAAGGGGTTGAGGGAGAAGAGAAGGAGGGAAGGTAGTGAAGAGCAGCATGAAGGAAAGGGTGAGAAAGAGGTGGAAGTGGGCAATGGGAAAGTGGTAAGCATGGTAGAGTGAGTGGGAAGGGTAAGGAGATGAAAAGTAGGAGGAAGGCAAGTTGGGACACTGAGGCAACAGTGGAAGCTAGGGCAGATTAAGGGTGAAGAGTGTTGGGATGGAAGAAAACTGGGGTAGCTGGTGATGGGATAGGAGAGAGTCAAAGGACCCTTGCACCCTATTCTCCACCATGCACCTTCCTCATGCACCATGCATGAGAGCCAGCATGGTGTAGTGGTTAACAGCGGTGGGCTCTAATCTGGTGAACCAGGTTGGTTTCCCCACTCCTACGCATGAAGCCAGCTGGGTGACTTTGGGCTAGTCACAGTTCTCTTCAAGCTCTGTCAACCTCATCTACCTCACAAGGTGTCTCTTCTGGGGAGAGGAAGGGAAGGAGATTGTAAACCAGTTTAATTCTCCTTAAAAGGTAGAGAAAATTGGCATATAAAAACCAACTTTTCTTATCTAAGTCCCAAACAATAATATAACAAAATAGCAGGACCACAGTTCATAAACCATGAAACTACGGTTGCCAGCTCCAGGTTGGGAAATACCTGGAGATTTTGGGGGGTGGAGCCCAAGGAGGGTGGAGTTTGGAGAGGGGAGGGACTTCAATGCCATAGAATCCAATTGCCAAAGTTGGGGAACATTTTCTCTAGGGGAACTGATCTCTGTCACCTGGAGATCAGTGGTAATAGCAGGAGATCAGCTACCATCTGGAGGTTGGCAACCCTACATGAAACACTGTCATTAGGACTGTCATTAGGACTCTTATAGTCCTTAATTTCAAACAAACTGAATGTTTTGCACAGAAGTGTTTACACACAATATGTTTTGGGACCCCCTTCAAGTTTGCTTAGAATTGCCTAGAAACAATATTGTCTGGACCTTTCACCATGTACAGTTTGACATGGAATCATTAAAGGCAAAAAATTATCCATTGGATAGGATTACACAGACACAACAGGTTAGCATTCTGATCCATGAATTTCTCCAACTGAAATTCTTAAATTTATTAGGTCTTTTACATAATTGGTATAGGGATGCCAGTCTCCAGCTGGGGCCTGGGGATCCCGTGGAATTACAGCTGATCTCCAGACTACCGATAAATTTAGTACTTCCAGTTATCATGGGCTGCAGACAGGCTTAGACTTTTGTTTCTTGTTACTTTTAGTTTCAGTTCTGTATTCACCAGTGCCTTCTTTAGTCCATAGTAACCATGAATAAAAAGTGTCACTTATACTTACAGGGCCCCTATAAAACCGATATTGTTTACTGCACTGTACATAAAATAATTCATGTAAATTGCTGAAGTATAAATGCTTGTATCTTCAGCAGGAACTTAAAGTGCTCCCCTTCCTGTACCCACCTGTTTGCTCTCCTTTATACCCAGTCAGACACGTTAGTTAGCCTTGTTACCGGTAGCCAAATCTAGCTGTATTTCTTTGTGTGCCTGACTGATTTCAAGCCCTACTTGGGAGCTCAGTTCCAAATATATGTGCTCTTTGGTCAGAATTTTCTAGTCTTGGGGACACAATTTTGAATCTTGCTTGTCCTGATAAATGTTGCCTGACTACCTTACCCAAAATAGAGGGCTGAAACACTGTACTGAGGAAGCCAAAGCTGGTTGTCTATAATAAAGGCTGAATCACAGTACTTAAACTCGACCCAATCCAGCCAACATTAAATGTTCATTGATTTTAATGAGAGAGAGCGAGAGAGCGAGAGAGAGCTAAGCAATAGGATTCTCCCAATATAAGAATGGAATTTAAAAACGCTTCTCTTTGGCTCATCTGTGCTCAATTTCTTCTGTGATCTTAACAGCTTCTTCAGAATAGAAAGTAGGAACTCAAACATTAAGCTATGTTTAAGAATTCTAGAGATTCATGGTCACTGACCTATGTTTGGCACAGTATAGCTGACTGAATTAGTGGGAGCATTTCCCCCCAGATTATTTAGGATTCCCATCACAAAAAAACTTTTCAATGAAAATCAAACAGAAAAAAGAACAAAAATAAAGTTTATAATTATCTTGACTTTTACAATTATCTTGGTACAAAAATAAATTTTTGGTATCCTGGGTATTGTAGGCTCCACAAGAAATTTATGTGGAATCTTTGTTTTTTTTACCTAGTGCTTAAAGGAGGACCTGGTGTGGTGTGATAGAAACAGGGTCATATCCTTTTGTGGTGTACCACATTCAGTTAATATGTTTGCTTCCCCACTCCTCGTTTTTTTTTTCCAAATTTTCACACACTGAAAAAGAATTATGGATTTCCGTTAAAGGGAACTGCGTGGCCTGATAAAGTAAAATCTATGGCAGAAAACAACTTGTTTTTCCCCACCCTGTAGGCCATAATTTTAAGAGAGAAAGTGTAATAAATTTTGGCGGGAAAGTAACCAAACCATTTTGGACATTCTAATGACTGGCCTGTGTAAACACTACTGAGAAATGGGGGTGAGAACAATTTGACCAAGGGCATGATTATTTTTCTTGCACCAAAGCCTAGGTATTTGTCAAGTTTTTTTAAAATTGTGTGACGCTTATTGTTGGGAGAAAAGCAGACAGATACCAAAAAAAAAAAAACAAAAAAAAAAACCCATTTGGGTCAGTCTTCCGATCTCTCATAGAAGTCCTATATGCTTATAGCAATCAGTGAAAACATTGATTATAGACCAATCCCTATCCACTGCAACTAAACTTTCCTTGCATGTCATAGTCCATAAACAGTGTCAGACTCACATTCCTCTGCCATGCAGGCCCAGGACCCAGTTTTGGAACTTCCTTAGTATTAAGATACTCTTACCTTACTCTTATATTATTTTTCTCCCACTTTTTTCTTGTTGTGGATTGTTACCTCTAATTACAAACAATAAATTATTCTTATATAATATTCTTCCTATCGATCAATATTGTGTACCTGTTCTCCTAAACAGTTTTGTATGCCTGAGACTGAACACTATCACTGGAAGATGGAGAAGGAGGGAACGTTTTCAGGCTATAACCCGAGAACCTGGTTATGTTCTCTTCTACCTGTAATGTCTTTCCTCCCTAGGAATCGCAGTGGGGAATACCACAGCAAGGCTTAGTTTCAGCATGAAGATTATTATGCCTTCAGCAGCCAGTAGTCCTACTTCCCATATCTATTGGCATGCTCAGACATCTCTAGTTCTAACAGGCAAGTAGTTGCTGTGTAAGCCACATGCTGCTAATTCAAAAGGTTGCCTAACAACCAACTGGCCTACAGCTCTATGAACTGGGACCAAAGTCCGACTTCAGCAGCTGTCAGAGAAGCATTTGTCCTGTAACACAAATGTTTAGAGGAGAAAAAGTATCCACAGAATATTTATGGGATATTTATGATGCAAAGCAAACACCCAGGACAAGCATGACACTCATGTGTGTAAGATGAAGCCACAAAGAAGTGAGACTTGTTGCTGTTACTCTGTAAGATGTCAAAATGTGAGTGAATATTTCCATATAGACCCTATGAGTGCAATGCATTAGGACCACGCCCTGTAGAATGAGATAAAGCTCATTTGTTCTCCCTACATTTCGATGGTTCTTGCACAGGAAAGATTCCCTGTTAGCTGTGCCTGTGATTTTACAATATTTTGTACATTTTTTTGTGGTGGAAAAGAGGATTGTTAGGTTAATGGTAACCATAAAACTTGCAGAAGAAGTGTGACACATAATTTTCTATGTAAAAATACCACATTTTTAATGCCAACAGAAAATTAAGGCCCCGAAGCAAACTTTGTCTAAATCTGTTTTGACATGGCTCCTCCTTTTCTGTCAGAGTTCAGCTACTACTGGCTGACCGACTGAACACATTGTCAGCAACTAACGGTGCTACAGGGGTCATTCTTTATTGCATTACAAATGAATAAAATTTCCTCAATAAGTCTTCCTGTCCAGTAGATAAAAGAGCAAATAAACATTTGGATGGGCAAGAGAAAAAAAGGCGAGTCAACTACATTCAGGAAGGCCCTTGTTATTCTACTAATATTGCTTCCTTTGCCTGTTAGCAACATAAAGGAAATTACTCAGGGAAGACTTAGCAGCTTCTCACTTGATCATCAGCCTTGCTGCTAAAAAGAGTTTTTTTACAACAACAAAACGGTGTGTGACACACAATCATGGTGATTAAATTCGGTTCAAACGCATTCCAGTGCCAGTAAAACACTGCTCCAAACTTTCAGAGTGGCAGCCAAGCTTTGATCACATTCTTCTCCTGTACATTCACCCTATTTCCAGTCCATAAGAAAGCAAAGCATCCCCGAGCCTTGTTGTGGCAAAATGACTTGAGAGACCCCTTCCTTATTCCACAGCTTGCTTGTTAATCGGAATAATGGTGGGTCATATGACACTTCAGATTCAGCAGAGCACAAAGTTTGGAAATATTTCTCCCCCATCCTACTACCCTGTCCCACCACAGCCAGCATGAAATGGATAAGAATGCACTGTGTAATTTTGTATCTATCATAGGGTAAACAGAATGCCCATACCTATACTTTAAATGCTTTTGCAGCCGAATTACTTTATTTCCTCATGTTATGAAGTATCCAGCTTCCTAAACCACCAGTGTATTTTTTACATTATTTGCCACTTGCTAATAAGCCTGCCTCATAGCTAAAATATTTACTCCAAGAGCTGCTAGGAGGACAGAGCAGAGCTATGACACAGTCGTATTTTAATAAAGCCACGTTCTGCTTGCTGGTTTACCCCTTCCCCCCCTTAGAACTACTTTTCTCAATATGAGTGCAGCAGATCACAGAGTACAACAGCAAGAAATCCACCCAGTTGGCTTCTTTCTCCTCACTTACAGCTTTCTTGGAAGTAAGTTCTGACCTTTTTCAAAAATGGTCCAAGGGAGTGAGTCTCACAGCAGCTTGACAGGATGCATGTTTATCCAGATGGCAGCCCCACTGATTTCAATGGGTTGTACACCCAAGAAACTACGCATAATAGTTCAGCCTTAAGCTTCTTATATCAATGCTGAAAGGTAAGTGAGACAGTAGCATGTCCCAATGGTTTGACACTGGAGCTTGAGCTTCATTTAATGGGAATCTCAGATCCAAATCAATGACTGCCAGCACAGCTAAATACCCCTTCAGTAGTCTGTGCCTCTGCTTTTGTATGCAATTTATATGAGTTGTGTCAGACACATTTAAAAAAGAAGACTCTGTAAAGCATGTGTGATTGACTTGAACAATTGAAATGAATCCTCGGTGCAATTACTCTACAGGACCAAGCTATTAGTGCCATCCATTCACAGTTTGTTAGGATCTGAGAAAATAATTATGGAAAAACATGTGGTGCTAAGAGCTTCTTGGAAAGGGCAAACATGCATTTTCCTAAACACAGATGAATACAAAGTATATTTAAAAGTCCAAGTGGCACTTACCTCTCACGAAGCACTGCTGGCAAGAAGAAAATGACTCAAATATACTGTTTGAAGCCATGGTTTCCTCTTTAAAAACTTTTTAAAAGGGGTGATCTATGATCTCTTTTACCTTGGAAAGTGAAAAATGAAGAATGGTCATTGTAACAAACCAACAAACTGCCATTGCACTTTGCACGTTTGTGTCTGTACAGCAAAATAATCTAGATAGTAAGATTCTTTTCTCTCAATCAAACACTGCAACTGTTTTGTACAAAGAAAGAGAGAGAGAGATTGAGAGAGAGAGAAATAGCGGATCACTTGTGGTTTGATGATGCTTACCACTCTACGAAACTCTTGTGGTTTGCAGTCAAAATGATTCGCCCTGCCTGCTGACCAATATCCCGGACCAGCTCTTGTGTGACTGCCTCTGTACCCAACTTGTGGTTCTGTGGTTGTTTATGAGGCCCAAAGAAGTGTTTCACACAACCAATATTACAAATTTAACTGTTCCCCTTTCCACAGCTTGTCTCAATTGGTTCTTGAGAATCACATGATTTCAGTGATGTCGACTTTAAAAAAAATTCTAAGCAATGTACTTCCCACACCACCTGCCTTCCCCTAGATTCAGCAAAGAAAGAGTGTGCAGAGAGACAGAAAGAGACAGAGTCTGAGTCACAGCCCTTATTCTACAAATGGCCTTTGCTGATTAAAGACAACTGTGCCTGTGTTGTTGCTTGCGGTTTGTGGAACTACCGATTATTTTCATAGATACTGCATTGCTGCTTATTTAATAGTAATCCAAACCCTGGTATTAGTCGTTTGCTGAAAGAGGATGTGTATGGCATCATCTAACATTGAGAATCACTTTTCATAAAGTTCAGCAGGAGGGAAAGAGAAGATAAGTGTGAGCTCATGTTTTTAAGAAAGAAAGAAAATCAAAAGGATGTAACCCTACTGGAAACATATTTGGGTTAATAAGTGTGCATCAAAGGCTGGAATAAGCTTTTAATTAATCAATTTGATTGAGTAAAATGGAAGTAATATACCCTACTAGGTAGTGGCTAGGTAGATGACTGAGATGTTTGTGAAGCTCTTTGAATACTCTGAAGTGCTGCAGGATGCTTATTATATTTGGTAGCAATATATAAGCAGGCCTGATCTCGTCAGATCTCAGAAGCTAAGCAGGGTCAGCCCTGGTTAGTATTTGGATGGGAGTCCACCAAGGAAGTCCAGGGTTGCTATACAGAGGAAGGCACTGGCAAACACCTCTGTTAGTCTCTTGCCTTGAAAACCCCATAAGGGGTCGCCATAAGTCGGCTGCGACTTGACGGCACTTTACACACACACAGCAATATATAAAGGATCAATAAAAAGATTGTTAATATTGTCATGCTGTGGTTCTTTCTGCAGCAAGGTATTCTGTTTGAAGAAGCCTTCAAAATTTAGTCCATTTGAAGTTATGGAATACAAGGTACTGATCTAAGAACTTGATGTTTTACATGTATCTTTCTCCATTGAAGAAAGAACATTAAAAGAACAGCTTGTCACACCATGTAGTTGGACAGTCCATTATCAGCTCGAAAGCCAGAAAGAAACTACCTGAGAACAAAGAAGCATTTGTGAGGCCTGCTATTCACTCCCTTACAGTTCAGTATACCAATAGTCACTTTACTACTTCAGTGCGAAGGCCTGCCGATTTACTTCAGACTTCTGCTAATATTTATTTTTAATTGCATTTATATTCCACTATTCCATTAAAATTTATCATGAGGCAATCACATTTGGTGCACATGGCTCAGAGAGGGGAATTATGGAAAGCCTGCAATTCACCACAAACTTGGAACAGGATGAATGTCTGGAACAGACAACCCCTCCTCCCCCAAAAAACAATAACATTTCTTCCTTGCAATAGCAATGCAGGGGACACAAGAACATAACTTGCAAGGTCTTCTGAACTATTTTAGTGCTCTATCACTAATATTGCATTTGGAAACAAACAAAAACATGGCTTTCATGCTTGTAAGAGGACGTGTATAAGGAGAGGGCGGCAAATCAGCCCGGAACTGTTCCATCCGCTGAGGACTGAAACTGACTCGCTGTGAAACTGACCCAATAAGCAACCTCATAATATTCCAGCATCTCGCAAGCAACAAAAAAAGATGGCTTGGGGGGAGGGGTTGGATGAAGGCTGGAAAGGAGGAGGGGGAGGGAGAAGTGAGAATGGGGGCATGGGGAGACAAACCAAAGTTAAAACTATGCACAGAAGCGGCAATTGATTTGGGCTCAACGCAGATGTAAACCTTGTGGTAAAAAAGCTTCCAGAAAATGTGGAGGGAGAGCGAGGTGACTTCTAAACGTTAGAAAAATCATGCATAATTCTAACAAAGCCCCAAAGTAGTTTGGCAGAGATCGCGAGGCAAACTACCCATGCATAAATGGCCATTGTGTCCATTAGGAACCAAACATGAATAATATTGGCTATTCTGTTTTAGGAAAAGAGGTTGGACCAGCGTTTCTTAACCTTTCTACCCTTGCGGAACCCTTGAAATAATATTCATGTCTCTGGGAACTCCTACATATGATTACATATGATTTACATATGATTAGCCTTTTCATCACTATTTCTCACGGAACCCCTAGCGTTTTCTCACGGAACCCTAGGGTTCCAGGGATCCCTGGTTGAGAAATGCTGGGTTAGACTAACTGAACCCAAGATCTCTTCAAATTCTAAGGATAGAGCTGGAGAGTTCAGCATTTTGTATGCTTAAGAGAACTAACTTTATAGTATTGGCTTATATACAGAGACAGCAGGACGGATGGGTGGGTGAGCCCATTCACAGGTAGAAAAGGGGCAGGCGGGCACAAGCAGCAACAGCTGCCACTCCCACTGCAAGTGGAGAGATGAATATGTGAGTGGGCACAGCCCACAGACTCCATGAGAAAAGGGCAGGAGCAGCTGCTGCAATCTATAAGTGGAGGGATGAGTGAGTGGGTGCGGCTGCTGAGTGGAGGGGCTGGGCAGGCAAGAACCAGCAGCCAGTATGGGGCTGTGAGTGCAAGCTGGGAATCTGTTGCTCCTACTTCCCCCTTCCATTGACAGCTGGGGTGGTCTGGGACCTCCCACTTCACACCTGGAAATGCTACACCTAAAGTGCATCTAAAAACACGACAATTGGAATTGGCCTCATATACTGGTGTATTTAAAGACACCAAGGCAGAATTAAATCGACCAGCCCATAGAATGCCTCAAACCTCTTTACTAAGACTTTTTTCTTCCTATTTTAGGACTTCTTAGAAAAACACGGAAGATTAATGATCACTTTCCTCAGTCACCTGAGAGTTACCTGTGGCAGATGAGGTAGGGTTGCCAACCTCCAGGTAGTAGCTGGAGATCTCCTTCTCTTATAATTGATCTCCAGCCGATAGAGATCAGTTCACCTGGAGAAAATGGCTGCTTTGGCAAACGGACTCTATGGCATTGAAGTCCCTCCCCTCCCCAAACCCTGTCCTTCTCAGGCTCCGCCCCCAAAACCTCCAGCCTGTGGCGAAGAGGGACCTGACAACCCTAAGGTGAGGTACCGCATGTGGATAGCTGCTGTGCAGACCAGGGGTGAGAAGGAACAGGTGATGCACTTGAGCAAACATTTAGCCTTTTTCCAGTGCAATTGCAGCAAGGGTGGCTGGCTGTGTTCAAATGAGGTAGTTCCAATGGGTTGAAGACTAGTTCTGTTATTTGGCACCCTGATCTCCAAGATCTTTAGTGTAGAGGACAAAATTAGAAACCCCAGGAAAATTCAAACAGCATTTTTTTAACTAAATGCATATATTGTAACAGAAAAAGATATAACTCCAAAGTTTCTGGCCAGAAGCAGCTGGACTTGCCTGTTCAAGCCCCATACAAATTCAGATGTTCAGAGTCCTCCCTCCAGCTGAAAGACAAAATACCACCAGTGGAAGAACAACCAACTCAAGGGCTTGCATGCCATCACTTGTAGAATATCATATATTTTTTCTTGAACTATTCAGAATCCATTTAATTTTTACATTTCCAATATATAAGATGAGTTATAGGAACTGTACATTCAACAAAATAATGTATCCAACAAAGAAATACATAGGAAATTCCCAGTATGGTTCTCTGTTCTTTGCTTCTGTCAAGAGAAACTCTTTGAAGTGGATGACTTAGCCTTTAAAGAAAATATGTGGACTGCGTACTCATACCGACAGAGCATCAAAAGGAAAACCTACAGAAATGTATGGAGATGTCTACTTTCATTATATTTGAGCAGATATTTCTATTGTCACCTCTAGAAGTCGCATGGGCAAGGAGAAATGGGAATGTGAAAATCTCACTTTTTCATTTCCTTTTGGTTTCTCATGCTATCATTATGTGTGTGTGTGTGTTTTTTTTAATCCACTTCTTTTCGTTGCTGGTGTTCCCAGTTTTGTTTTTCAAAAACACTTTAAAGCCATTGTTATACCATGTGTATGCCATTTATTTTTAAAAGGTTGAAAAAGTATTAATTTGAATGGGAAATGGCACAGAAAGAGACTCATGGATTTAATTCACTAAAGGGAAAAGTTAAGCAGGGATTTCTGAGTTGAATTAGCAGGAAAAAGAAATTCAGTATCATCTCTAAGAAGAGCATTTTTTAACAGGTCTGACAGCAAACTTTAATTTTCATAAAATTAAATTAATAGGCATAAAGATAGTGTTTGAAAACACATATATGCTTCCCAATGAATTAGCACAACCAGAAGGGCACACATATTTTGATTTTTGATTTTATTTTATTAAATTTATGCCCCACTCTCTTGTGGCCGAGGCTGGGCTCAGAGCAGCTAACTATCATTGAAAAATCCAGCAACATTGCATAAAATTCAATACAGTGCAACAGTTAAAAATCAATACAATTTAACAATAAAACCAATGAAACTCGTTACTAGTTGGCGCACTTTAGAAGCACACTGGGGCCATAGTGAGTTGGGGAGGGGGGAGAAGCAATCAGGAACCCAATCAAGAGCAAATGATAGGAATATGTAGATCAGAGATACATCATGGAAAGATCTGTAATCAAATCTATATTGCTTGAACTGTGAAGAGCTGCCAAAAGCTGTGAACTAGTGCAGTGTCTATAAGTATGATTGCATCTAGTATAGTAAGTGCAAATAATATTTATTGGATTTTAAAAGCCCATTCAACTGAAATTCATATCAGCTTTGGCATTTTCTGTGACACACACCTTGATCAGTCACTTCAATTTGATTGAGGTTGTCAGGTCACAATGCACATTCTTTAAAGAATACATAGTTTAATATATTCACAGATGTAAAAAAAATTGATGCCATCACACCCCCTGCCCTTCCACCTGAATTTCACTTGATCTTCAGGGCCACATAGTAAACAGTAGCCCAACAACCCCTTTTCTGTGGAAACCCCATTTTAGAAAGAGGCAAGTGGACACAGACAGCCACTTAACCCCTTGGCCCAGGCTAGCCCCATCTTATCGGATCTTGGAAGCTAAGCAGGGTTGTCCCTGGTCAGTATTTGGATAGGAGAGCACCAAGAAATTCCAGGGTTGCTATGCAGAGGAATGGCAAACCACCTCTGTTAGTCTCTTGCCTTGAAAACCTTATGGGGTTGCCGTAAATGAGCTGTGACTTGACAGCACTTTACACACACACATATTTATCTTATCCAGGTCCAATACTACCTATTTATAATAACATATACTTTCACTTGGGTGTCAGCTATACATATGTTTTTTGTTAGTTATGAGGACATTACTGATTTTGCATTTTGCTTTCCCACCTGAAAATGTGGCAGCCCCACCTAGTGAGGAAGAATGACTATGGCCCTAACCTTGATGGGATGCTAATACAATAAAGTACAACCAGCAGGGAAAGCTCATCATAATTTTTCATACATCCTACAGCAAAGCTTATTTTGGAAGAAAGGATATTACATTTTAAAAAAAATTCATTTATTATGTTTGAGTATAAATAGATACTTTTTTTAAATGTGAGGGCCCGAGGAAATTTGTAGAAAAATTGGGTCTTTCTAGAAGTGTTCCCCCCTATTTTTCCATGGAAAAAGTGGGAAATTGGGTGTGTGTGAAAAGAAACTCCTTTCAGAAACAAAGAGTAAAAGGTTTTTCTCACTTAAATATTTAGCATGAAAAGGTTTGAGGACTTTTTCTATTTTTCCAATGGAAAAAAAAGGAGCAGTGAAAAAAAAACTTTTATAATTATTTCCCTGTTTTTAAGTGAGAAGAACCTTGTCTTGCAAAGCATTTCACTCATTCCAAATGTACAGAACAACAACAACAAAAAAAATCTGAGGACATTCTCATTTTCTCCAATGAGAAAACTGGGAAATTTAGAGGAACACTGAGAAATAAACTCTTATACTGGAGACATATACAATATTTTCAAGATTTTTTGTTTAAATGTAATAATTTTGGCAACAACTAATATGTTTGATGATAATACATTATTATAGTACTCAGTATTTCATAAAGTTAATATCCAAACATGCTGGCAGTCATAGCTATTGTCACTCTGTGAGAGAGTTTCTGCCCAAATAATGCATTTTCTTTTGGTTAATATAGACTTTTTCTTCTACCTTCCACTTTTATTTTTCTGACCTCTCAGATGGCAAAATATTAAAGATGCATGTGCCATGGTAGCATAGTTTGCAGCAGTTTGCAATTCTTTCTCAAGTATTGGGTATACTTGCAATTTTTCTTATATAACATGAAGATACGTATAGTTTTAAATTCCATAAATATACCAAATAGTAATTTTTATATGCAAACTAAGCTTTTAATTATGCATTTTATGTTGTTTGATCAGTAAAAGATGCTTAGGTTTAATAGGAAAATAAATATTTCTTTATATTTCATGTTCTATGTTCTAATCTAATCATAAGAAACAACACCAAATGAGAAACATGTAGTGATCGTCACATCTTGCATAGGACTAGAGGTCTCCACTGTTGTGCAGTCCCCAATCTCAATCTTTCAAATTTCCATTATATCTTCTTTTTCCTTTAGCATATTTAAGGCACTTGCAACATGTTAAAAGATTCACAATGCAAAGAAGGTAGTTAATATAACCATAAAAATGACAACAGGCATACTTTCTTTATATTGCTTCTTGACTGGAGTATCCTGGTTTGAATTATTTTTAGACTGCCAACTCATAATATTAGGCCCTGTCCTATTTACCCAGATGAAGATTTCACAGCAATGAATAGGGCTTTTTTTGTGGGAGGCTGGGGTACTTATTCCCCTTGGAAAGTCCCTGATGACACACTACAATGTCTGCCAAACTTAACTTTACAGGGACTGTTGCCTTTCCTCATTCTGATTCAGCAATAAGAAGAACAGCTGGCACCAACGTGAGGTCTACACTACTGTGTTGCACACAGTAATAAGTATTTAACAGAGTCTCAATTTCTTTATAGAGTAACAAGCCAACTCCCAAACTATCTGGAGAAGTGAGCTGTGACTCACAGAAACTCATGCCCTGCCAGAAATTTTGTTAGTCTACTAGACTCTTGCTCCTTTCTAATGCTACAGACAGACTAACACGGCTACCCATCGTGATCTGTCCCAAACTACAGTTATCCATTGGTGTGTGTGGGGGGGTCTATGCCCCTTTAATGTACTGGGAAAGATCCTGACGGGCCACTGCCTACAGGGTCAGTGGAAGCCAGGAGAAAGCTGAGCCAGATGGCCCAATGGGTAAGCCTCTACGCCCATTGTCTTAATCACTAAGGCTTTCATCCAAGTTGAGTGGCCCCTAGGGCACTGCTGGCACTTGCACAGGGCACTTGACGCAGCTTCCTCTAGGGCTGCTTTAACATCCCAATTTGCTTTTTTTTAAAAAAACCTCCCCAAGCTTCAGAAATCTTTTCATCGGGTAGAATCTAAACAGCTATTCGAAGCATTCCCAAGACATCACATGAAAAGCATAGTTCTAGACATTTTCCCTATGAATGCCAGACTCCCATGTGTCATGGACAGAACCAAACCTGTCCCCTTTTGCAGTATCTGCCAATCTGCTTTCTACACTGGTGGCCTGCAGAGAAAGCCATAAATGACCAGTCAGGGCCATCAGAACTCTGAGGCAGGAGGGACGGGAAAAGCCGAAGGGAAAAGAGCTGTTTGATGGAGGTTTGAGTCAGATAGGGTTTAGTGGTTCCTTAAGCAGGATAGGGAGAGACCTTGTTCTGTCTGTAGTTACTTGATGAGAAAATGGACTGTTTAATGGGGTGGCCTTGTGTTGCCATGTACTTGTATATGTATTTCATACGTCATCCTTCTGGGTGCTTGGAAAGATATTGGGGCAGACTTGAGTTCTACTTTTTTTTTTAAAAAAAGGCGCCAGTAGTCATCTGAAAGCTTAAGATACCTGAGAAGAACTTGGCAGTTCCTGGCTTATTTTCCACTCTCCAAATTTCAAAATTATATCTGTATATTTCAGTGGTATAAAGTTTAATATCTCCAGTTTACTCATCCCGACATTGTAAACCAATCTTTTCTTCTTCAAGATAGTTCAGCAGAACTGAATGTATCCTAGGTGGAACGTGGTGACTATCTTGTATCTTTAACTGCAGTCAAAAATGATATGAATCAAGTTTTCTTGATGTTTGGGGACTGATTAAGAATTGTATTGAAGAAATTAGAAACGGCCGTATCCCCGTGTCATCTTTGGAAAACAATATTTCTTCTGCTGAAGTATCTTGAAAATACATACATCAGTGACTATTGGACTTCACTATTATAGATATAGGATCTTGTTAGACCCATTGTTTTTGCATTGTTGTTGCTTACTATGTGTAACTTTTCCAATAGAATCTTTTTGCATTTTGTAACTACATTGTTGTGTCACTCCTGTGCTTATTTCCTAACCTCTAGGTACTAGCTGGAGATCTCCTGCTATTACAACTGATCTCCAGCCGATAGAGATCAGTTCACCTAAAGAAAATGGCTGCTTTGGCAATTGGACTCTATGGCATTGATGTCCCTCCCGTCCCCAAACTCCACCCTCCTCACGCTCCACCCCCAAAATCTCCAGATATTTCCCAACCTGGAACTGGCAACCCTACATAGGATCCAGATGTTGAGAAGTATGGAAAATAGAGAATAGGTACAAAAATGTATTCTGCAAATATTTCTCTCTTCTTTTGAGCCAGTGTCTTGCAGTTCATGCAACTGGAAATTCATTAGGCATTTCCTTATAAATATACTTGGATGACCATGATCGGCATGCCGCAATCTGGAAAGAAAAGTATAATCTCTGATTTCTGAAAAGAAAGGCATGATCTCCACTCTCCTAATATTGTTTCCCTGCTATGCTCACTGACTGGGGAGATGTGTGAAAAAAATACTTTCATAATACCGATACAAGAGGGACTGTGGCTCAGGGGAAACATGTATGGAGAGCAAAGGGCCCAACATATCTTTGGCTATTCCCATGTTTGCTACCATGTTTGCAAAGGCTTTCTGTTCCCTTGTTTAGTGAATACTGTGGGGTTAGAAAGCACTCCCCAATCTACGGGTTTCATTACCCTCAGAAATTTTCCAGATTGTTTTCCTTTACTCATGTACTGCCAGGTTTAAACATTTTTTTATTTAGGGAAGGTTTTTAAAAATATATCACTCACAGTTTGTGGTTTTAAAGGAGAGTCCTTAATGCTGTTGCATTTTTTGTGTGTGCCTCCCATGGTATTTGGGGTTCATTTTAATGAAATGTAATTTTTGTAATTGTACATCACTTCAATTGCCCTGACCTGGGTGGCCCAGGCTAGCCTGATCTCGTCAGATCTCAGAAGCTAAGCAGGGTCAGCCCTGGTTAGTATTTGGATGGGAGACCACCAAGGAATGCCAGGGTTGCTGTGCAGAGGAAGGCACTGGCAAACCACCTCTGTTAGTCTCTTGCCATGAAAACCCCATAAGGGGTCGCCATAAATCGGCCGCGACTTGACGGCACTTCACACACACACACACACACACACACACACACACACACATCACTTCAGGTATTTTTAATAAAGAAGCAACTTGCAAGTGTTAATAGATGCAAAACAAATGCAAAGAGTGATTGTCTGGGGACAGGTTTGACCCTGGATTCACCACCAGACCATCTCCAACCTCTGGAGCTACATTCAAGGGTAAAGGAACAGATGGGGTTGTTGCGAGAGCAGCTGCCTCTGACTCACTGCAGCTGGCAGAGGCTCAACAGAAGCTGTGGTTGCCAACTCCAGGTGGAGAAATTCTTGGGGGTTTGGGGAGTGGAGCTGGGGGACGGCAGAGTTTTGTGAAAGAAGGTAGCTCAGTGCAGTATAATACCATATAGTATATCCTTCAGAACAGTCATTTTCTCCTGGGGAACTGATTTCAATAGTCTGGAGATCACTTGTAATTCCTGAAGATCTCCAGGCCCCATGTGGAGGATGGAGATACTAGCAGGGGCCCCAGAGGACTGACCTGGCAGCAGAGGAAATGGTGGTGTTCATGGCAGCACTGCCTCACCAGGAGCAGATGGAGAATCCGCATCTTGGACAGGCACTGGGAAGAGGCAGGCTCACAGCTGGTGGGAATTCCCATTCAGGCAGGCCAGTCATGGGTGGCAGGCAGCTCCAGGGGGAACCAATCACAGGAAGAGCAGGGATAAAGGAACCAGCTCAACCCTGCTCTGACAGGTTAGCCCATCTCGTGGGCAGAGGATTAGGGAGGCTGCAGAAGAGGTGGGGCCAAAACCAACCTATATAAATCTAACCCCACAAGAGGCCATGAAGGAAGGAGAGGGCCTTGCTCTGTGGTCTGGTGGAACACGGGTTCAGAGAAGAGTGAGGAACAAGGTGATACAACCCCCTCCTTTTCCCATTCTGAAGCCTGGGGGAGCCTACCCCATCTGGTGGTAGGACTGCTGAAAGCCAACGGGTAAGCTGGAGAGGGAGGAGCGTCACAATAATACTAGGGCAACAAAGTAAAGAGAAGAAAGGACATATTTCAATGAAAAGATATACAGCAGACACCATCCCCCTCAGCTTTGGGAGCTGTACAACAGAGCAGAATATGTGAATACATGCTGAATGTGACACATTTAGAAGTTTCACCTTTGTCATTTGCCAAAGAATAACTGTGCCGTTTGTCAGTCAACAGTTAGGCTGGTTTAGTCATCTTGCAGCCAGTGTGGATGATGCAAACCAGCCTTGGATGCATGTAGCTTGCCTTCTCTTTCTAGAGTCTTCCATAATCCACTACTGTTGCTGGTGCTGCATAAAAATAAAATGTTTAACAAAGAAAAGTTTTTTAAAAAAGAACAAAGCCATAACCAATATTTGCCTCAAGAATTTTATAATCTTGCAAAACACACTTGTCACAACCAATCACTGTTTTTTGTAATGCCCTTCCAGGTAAGTATGCTGAGCATTGTAGCCTCAACATTTCAGTGCTGAATGTGTCCATGTTAAAATGAGTCTTCTTGAGAATGTTAAGATATATGTTTCCAATATAATATACACTTACAAGCAAACAAATCCCTATATTGCATATCCATCTCTTAGCAAACAAATTTTAACAGCTTTACAAGAAGATGATAGTTAAATAACAGCTAGTGAAGACAAAATTCAATGATACAATCTGTGACTGTGTCACAGCAGACACTGGGGAGGGGGGACTTCCATGGCTGATGTATTTGGTCAGAGGTCCACTGATGCTAAAGAATTACTTTCCCACAGCTCCTCTAGAGAACATGACCCTATTAGCTGGGGTCATTAGTTGGAACATGAAGTCAAGTAATTAGATCTTGACAATGAAAATGTATGGCCATGCAATTTGTTGCCATGTTAGAAGCATACTTCCATACTCTAACCTGAGTTATCATTTTGGAAAGGAGCAACTAAGACATTTATTTTACAAGTAAATGAGGCCTGTATCAGTTATGTCAATATATATAATAAGCAAGAGATTCAACATTTCTAACTGGTAACCCAGTCCTATAAAACACAGCATTAACAGTGCAATCCTAAAGGGGGGTGAAAGGCCTATGGAAGCGGTGTGACCCTTACACCAGCGTAAGTGCCACTTGTGCTATCCACATGGGCACTTTCGACTTATTTGGGTTTAATTTCAGCTGAATACTAAAAACCGGGAAGCTGAACAAAGCCGGATAGGCAATTTCTGAATAGCTGAATAGATATTCAGCTTTTTCGGGTTTCGGCTATTAGCCTTTGCTCAGATGCTCGGCTCTGTGTCTTCTCCCATTTTTCTATCTTTGACTGGTTTTGTTTGAGAGGGGACATTGTCCTCTTCCAGGACCCCATAGTTGAGGCCCTTTTGAAGTAGGGGTCATGTAATCAGAGCCAGCTTGGTCTGACCAACTTTCCAGGTACATCACCCAACAGAAGACTAATCTGCATAGCAAAAGGATCATTTAAAAGATGGGACTCACCCAGTCCCGTATGGAGTCATATACCGTCCTACTAAAAGCACCAGATTTAGCAGCTGGTGATCAGGCTTCTGAAGAAGACTCCCTCACCTGTGTGGATAAGCAATCTCCTTCAGGAGAGCCACCTTCGGCTGGCTCTGATGTCACCACCACCCCCTTATGAAAACCTGCTCTTAAACTTAAGGTCACCCTGAATAGTGGCTTCATTTACCTGCACCATGACCATCTTTTGAAGTCAGATTTTTGATGACTATATTAAAGGCCTGTTCACAGGATGTCATTTGCCACCAAAAGAAATGTTTACTGTGCCTTATTTTTCTTGCAGTTAAGTTGTTTTCCTCGGTTTGGAAGCAAATTTGCACAGACATCATGCAAAGCTATGAATGCAGCCCCCAGACTCAGAGGCGCCAGCCTGCTAGTTGGCTTTTTCTGCCAGTCCTCAGCAACGCTGACCTTCTGAACCTGAAAACTGATTGACAGCTCAGCTCTCACAAACATCTGGGGGATGGGGGTGATCCCTTTGCAATTAAATTGGACCCCCATGCCAAACTTTACCAAACTTTGGTGTCCATCTAAGGAGAGTCCCTTGGTGACTCTACCTTGAAAAATACTACCCCATGGAGCCTCAAAAATAAATTCCATAGACTATAATGGACCCAATTTTTTTGGGAAACCCGGAAATAAAGCCTAATGTCCATTTACCGGGATGGGCTTATTTCAGTTCCCCCCCCCCCCAAATCTAAAATTTACTGGAATTTTTTTTTTGCATACCCCTCCTTGCTGCCTTGCTGTTTGATCCATTCCGTAACTTAAACTGTATTCTGAAACAAAACAGATTCCTCAACTGTTCTCACACCTCACCTTTTGCTAGTGTCAGACTCAGGCGTCCATCCCTAGCATCCCATAAACAGACATGCTCAGGCAGGTGATCCTAAGCAATGCTAATTTATTAGGAGCAAAAAGACAGATTTAAACGAAGCTGACTGCCTCTCATGCAGGAGAGGTTGCTAATGGGGTCTAAGCAGGCAGGTTACAGTATAAAAGCATTCTAGGCAAGAAAGTAAAACAAAGTGAAACCACAGTGCAGTAACTACGAGATCATGGTTCTCAGAGAATCGCAGACATAACATCTGTGATAAACAGTACACAGGATTTGCAGCAAGAGAACAAAACCTTGACTAGCTGCCAGAGCCTGGGCTTGACAGGAAGCCAGCCTCTGGCCTGCAATTGCCAAACTCCTGCTCCAAAGGTAGCAAAGACCTGACATTCTGCCCCCCTAAGGCCCCCCTTGCTTCCCTCAACCAGATGAGGTTTGTCAGGGTAGGCTGCGTGGAACTGGCGAACCAGTCGGGGGGCTGCCACGTGGTACTTAGCCACCCACTCATCATGACCTGGACCCAAATGTTTCCAACAAACCAGATAATAGAGCACCCCCCTGCGGATATGGGAATCAAGGATCTTTGACACTTAGAAATGTTCTCTCCCCCCCCCACCAGCACCGGGACTTCGGGAGGGGCTTTGGGATGCCACTCCAGAGAGGGTACATGTTTCTTTAAAAGACTGACATGGAAAACCGGATGAATTCCCCTCAGGGACTTAGGAAGACTGAGTTTCACAGTGACCTCATTTATGAGTTGTGAGATTGGAAAGGGTCCCATATACTTTTCAGTCAGTTTTTTGCACGGGCGTAAGGAATGCAGGTTTTTTGTGGACAGATAGACCTGGTCCCCCACCTCAAAGTTCCAACCTGGGGAACGATGCTTATCTGCCTCTGTTTTGTACTTGTTTTTGGCACGTTCAAGATTCTTTTGAAGCCATGGCCAGATGACTTGTACCGCTTTCGCCCAGTCTGCCACCTTAGTGGACCCCTCCTCCCCCGAGAGATCCACATTACCAAAGAGCCCGAATTCTTTACCATATACCACTTGAAACGGGCTGAAATCTGTGGACTGGTGTGCGGCATTGTTGTAGGCATACTTCGCAAAAGGCAGTAAATCTACCCAATCGTCCTGGTGGTAATTCACATAGCAACACAAATAACATTCTAACACAGAATTGACACATTCAGTTTGTCCATCGGTTTGGGGATGATATGCACTAGATAAACCCTGTTCCACCCCCACTAGCTTGAGAAAAGCCTTCCAAAACTTAGCCACAAATTGGACCCCGCGGTCGGAAATCACCTTGCGTGGAAACGAGTGATATTTGAAAACATGTGACACAAACAACCGGGCCACCTTTTGGGCTGTGGGCAGTCCCGCGCAAGGAACCAAGTGCATCTGTTTGGAGAACAGATCTGTAACCACCCAAAGTACTGTTTTCCCCTGACTTGGGGGAAGATCAGTTATAAAGTCCATGGCAATAACTTCCCAGGGGCCCGAGGGCGTTTCCAAAGGTTTCAATAGTCCGGGTGGTTTTCCCATCACCCGTTTCACAGTGGCGCAAGTGGGACAGCTACGAATGAAAGAGTCCAAGTCCGTTCTCATTCCTGGCCACCAAAACTGTCTGCGGAGTAAATGCAAAGTTTTCACAAAACCAAAATGACCCACTACTTTAGAACCATGGGCCTGATCCATCACCTCCCTTCGCAGGGATGCAAGAATATACAGTTTAGTGTCCTTGAACCAGAAACCCTCCTTCAAAGTCATCTCATCAGGCAGAGTATTAGCGGTGCTTTCTGTTTGGTAGGCTTGGGTTAAGGCAACCTTGAACGGGTCCGGCAGCTCCTCCAAGGGAAGTGCTCCTTGAGCACTTTTGGGAGAAACTGGCAACTCCTCTCGGAAGGCGCCTGGCGGTTGATCCCTGGGATGAGGGTCTTTTGTTGTGTCAGGTGACCCATTTACGGCAGGGGACTGCCGAACCTGAGAGTGAGTCTGCACGGCCAGACTGGGCATAACCCCCCTCTGCTCTGAGGTGAAGAGAGAGTCGGTTGGGTGCTCCACCTTACTTTGTTACTGAGGAAGTCGAGACAATGCATCTGCCAACTGATTTTGTTTGCTGGGAACATGTTTTAACACAAAACGGAATTTCGAGAAAAATTCCGCCCAACGCACTTGTTTCGCAGTAATCTTAGGTGTCCCCTTTAAAGCCTCCAGGTTCTTGTGATCTGTCCACACCTCGAAGGGGACCTCAATCCCCTCTAGGAAATGTCTCCATACTGTCAAGGCATGTTTAACTTCAGTTGCCTCCTTTTCCCAAATGGGCCAGTTGAGCTCCAATTGGGAAAATTTCTTACAAAAATACGCACAAGGGTGCAGCTGTCCTGCTTCCCCCCTCTCTATAAGCGCCCCTCCCATAGCTACATCGGAAGCATTTACTTGAACGATGAAAGGTTTTTCACAATCAGGATGCTTGAGCACGGGTTCAGTAGTGAATAACTTTTTCAATGTCTCAAAGGCTCGTTGGCAGTCTGGCGTCCATGCCAACTGGGAAGACGGCAGGGTAGCTGAAATTCCCTTCCCTTTCGTCTTTAACAAGTCAGTTATGGGCAACGCAATCTGCACAAAATTGTTGAGAAACCCCGATAGAAATTTGCGAAACTGAGAAATTGTTGTAGATGCTTGCGAGTAGAGGGCAGCTCCCACTCTACCACAGCTCGCACCTTTTCAGGATCCATTGCCAGCTCCCTATGCGAAATCACATACCCCAAGAAGGTCAACTTGTCTTGGTGAAACTCACATTTGGACACCTTTGCAAACAGTTGGTTTTCTCAGAGGCGTCGCAAGACCTCCTTAACCAACTTTACGTGTTCTTCGTACGTCTTAGGGTAAATCAGAATGTCATCAAGATACACAATCACCCCTTTGAATAGCAGATCATGTAGCACTTCGTTAATCATCTGCATGAAGACACTAGGGGTGCCACTTAACCCGAAGGGCATCACCAGGTACTCAAACATCCCAAAACAGCTGGAAAAAGCTGTCAGCTTCTCGTCACCTTCCCAGATTCGAACCCAGTAATAAGCCTTGACCAAATCCAGCTTTGTAAATATACGTCCCTCCTTTAGTTGGCTGAGCAGATCCGGAATCAGTGGAATGGGGTAGGCATTAGTCTGGGTGATCGCATTGAGTTTGCAGAAGTCTATGCATAAGCGCAGGTCACCTGTCTTTTTCGGCACAAAAAAGGCTGGAGCGGAACAAGGAGCCGTGGAGGGCCGAATGAAACCACGGGCTAAATTCTTATCCAAAAAGTCCCGGAGCACCGACTTTTCTTTCGGACTCATGGGGTAAATCTTTCCCTTCGGTAGTTTGCCTTCGCCCACCAGTTCAATAGCACAGTCCGTCTTACGATGGGGAGGAAGAACATCACACTCTTTCTAATTGAACACATCTGCAAACGCTTCGTACTCCTCAGGCAGTACGGGGGGAACAGATTCCTGGGGTGCCACAACCATGGCCGCACACTTCCGCATGGCCACTTCACTGCGGTGGCACTCACTGTGGATGGGTGAAAGCAATAGTCTTGGCCGCCCAATCAATGGTGGGGCCATGTCCTTGCAGCCAATTTACTCCAAGTACCACTGGGTACCAAATCCCTGGCACAATGGTGAAATGGATTTGCTCCCAGTGTGCTCCAACTCCCATTACTACTTGGCCCGTGCACCTATCTACTGGGCCTCCTCGAAAGTCACTGCCATCCATTTGAGCGAACTGGATGGTCTGGGGTAAGCACACCACCCTCACTTTTAAAGCCTTGAAAGTCTCTTCACTGATCAAAGTGTGTGCGCAACCCGAGTCCTCTAGGGCCTCTACCTTAAGCTGAGGACCCCCCTTGAAACTCTGTAGGACAACGTCCACAAAAAGAGTCTCTGCTACATCGCTTACCATCACTGGAGTCCCCTGCTTCTCAGCAGTGGGAGTCTGCTACGGAACCCCGGAAACAGCAGACCTGGTCTGTTTTTTTGTAATCTGTGATCCCATTGGATCGACTGACACTGGGTCCTGGCCCCCGTTGCCGGTCAGGACAAGGTTGAGTGGGAAGGGCCCCCAAGTCCCACCCTCCTCTGAGGGTGACGAGCTATCCAAGATCAGTAGGGTTGGATTTGTAATCCACGATCCCATTGGATCGAGTGGTGCTGTGTCCGGGTCCCCTCTGTCGGCCGGGGCGAGGTTGAGTGCGGAGGGCCCTCGCCTTCCGGGCCCAGAACTCTTGCGGCGCTCTGCCTTCGGGTTGAGCCTCCTCCTCCTTGGTTGAGTGCGGAGCGGTCGGAGGTCCCTTGGGGTGGGAAGGGCAAGCAGCAGCAAAGTGTCCCATACCACCACACACCAGACACGCTCCACTCCGGAAATGTTTCGCTCTCTCCGTTGAGTGCCAACTGCACCCGATGAAGGTCGGCCACCTCCTGGAAAAGTCCCTCAATTGGGCCTCTCAACCCCACTAATTGCCTCACAAGCTCTTGCTTCGGATGGGACAGGTGCTGGCACTCCTTATTATCATCCATCCCCTGGAACGAAGGTCTCTCAGGATCCTCCCGGCTGTCAACGCCGGTCTGCCGTTGCGTAGCCCCCCAGGAAGGCCTCCCCGTCTGGGGAACACGCTTCCCCGGCTGTGCATAAAAGTTTTCCAGTCTCGGGGTACCTAGGGGTCTGTGCATATCCGTGTCTGGCCACCCGGACATCTCTGGGGAACACTCAGCCCCCCCCCCGGCCCCTCCGGCGTCCCCCTGGGTTTGGCGCTCGGCCTCCAGCATGGTGCACCGTTCTGCCTTCAGCGCAGCGAGCCGCTCCTTGGCAGTGACCCACTCGGCCTCCTCGTGCTCACCTTGCACGGCTGCCATCCTGGCGAGCCACTCCGCATCCGCCTGGGTGAGTCGTGCCTCCTCCAAGAGAAGGGTGAGCCACTTGGCCTCCTCCTCCCGCTGCGCTGCTCCCGGTCCGGAGAGAATCTTGGCGTCCCCTTGGGCATCCATCATCTGGGCACGTTGTGTGGCTACCTGCCCTGTGAGCCACTCGACTTCATCCTGGGTGAGCTGTGCCTCCCTCAGGAGCAACTGTCAGATGTCCTCCTCCAGAAAGCTCTGCTCCGCTGCGTCGACCTCTTCCCGGAGGTGTTGCAGGAGATCACCCTGCTCTGCCATCATGGCTCGTGGCGGGGATCTCAACACCACATCAAAATCCACAAAAGGTGAAAAGGAAAATGCAGGGATTAGCAACCTAATGTCAGACTCAGGCGTCCATCCCTAGCATCCCATAAACAGACACGCTCAGGCAGGTGATCCTAAGCAATGCTAATTTATTAGGAGCAAAAAGACAGCTAGTTTGTGTCATTCTCTAAGTTTGTTTTCCCTCAGAAAGTAATCAAAAGCTCAGCAAGAAACATCTGATCATAGAGTCTGGGTGGGGGAGGGTGGTTTTTTACTTATTAAAGTATTGCAATAAACAGGTTCTGAACTGTTTTTGACTGTGGAGAAATTTCTATTATCTTTGTTGGCAAATGGAATGAAAACCAATGGTTAAATGGAATATGTTGTCCCACTGCCTTTTAAATTTTTCCTAGAGATGCTTGAACTACAGCCCTGCTTGATGAGTCATAACTTGCAGGGAGATTTGTGGAGGAAGGTGGGGCAAGGGAATGTCTTGAGAAATACAGCTGGAATGGCTACAGTTTTCTTTTGCTCCATGCTACCTTCTGTCTATTCCAGAGGTTAGGAGAGGCAGTGTGATTTAACAAACCAGGATTTCTGCATTCAGAGTTCATGATAAATCCAAGTTAGTACTAAACACAGTTTACAAACTGCAGTTTAGAATTCCAGTGCAGCTCCAACCAACAATCCAGTTTGTTGGGCATTCAGACACCACATTCAACTGGATTTTATACCAACTACTTTTTATACATTGTAGTTTATCATGAAGTCTGAGTACAGCCCTGGTGGGAAGCTCCTAGTATCATCATGAGAAGATATTCACAAATTTTGTATTTTTGAATGCAGTTTTAAGGATGCAGTTCTTGGTCTGCAGCTGCATTGGAGAGTGCTGTACCATCAACTCCCCATGCCTTCCTACCTCCCCTACAATTATACCTTCCCATTCTCTGGTTAATTCTACTTCCTAAGCATAATATTTCACCACAGTTTAACTCAATCCATTAGAACTGGGTACCAGAACTACCAATCTGTACACTAGAATGATTGCTTTTATTCAAAACCACAATATGGTCTCGTCTCAGGCACGTGTCTATTCACAAAGACAAAAAAGCACGTTGTGTGCAAAAGAAACCAAAACAAAACCACTTTTGAAGAAATCCCCAAGGCATAAAGGTGTCATGATTTCCATAGTGTTTTTCAGGGGGGAGCTCAGGGAAAAGGATTCCAGTTTGAGGTTTGAGGCACAATATGTGAAGGTTCACCTTCTCTCCATCTGTCCCACAAGTAACCAGTTACATATAAATAGTGGGTTTCTTTTCTTCACTGATATCAGGTTCTCAGATTTCAGTTTCTGTTCAGCATAGAATCACTGTAATCTCTTAAGGTCTTCCAGCCATACAACATGCATCTGACACACATGCTCATTTATTAGCACACTTTGCAATAGCTAATTAATATGGCAAACAATTTCTAATATAAAGAAATAATAAATTTCAGCAATGTGTTATACATGAGACTACCTTTAAAGACTGTCTGGAAGCTAGGGTGTAAGTTCCAGTGACTTAAATGGGATATATTTCTTTATTCAGTGGGTCCTATTTTCATTATTTCTTTGAATGATACTGTAAGGCAAATATTTGAAAAACTACCAAAGAACGTCGGCATTTAAGGGGAAGTGGCTACTTTCCCAAGGTACCGCTGATAATTTAGCTTAAATAAAAAGTTGACAAGTCACTTCTTTTGGCAATTTACAGGTAAAATTCTATTGTTCCAATAATTATCATTTCCTGGCACAAACTCATATCATTGGTAAGGTTGCCAACCTCCAGCTGAGCCCTGGAATTCTCATGGAATTATAACTGATCTTCAGTTATATGGTATACCATAGATTCTAGGCGAAATTCCTACCTAGATTTCCTCCCTCCACAGGCACTGCCCCCAAATCTCCAGGAATTTCCCAGACTTAAGCAGGCAACCATATTGACCAGTCTTGCTAAGAAGTTATGATAACTCACCAGATCTTTATAAAGAATGCAACAAAACATATAAACAAACTTATTTCCAAATGATTCAAAGGAGCACTGCAGGTCAAATGCATTAAGAATAAAGAGACTATAAAATATATGCTCACCTTGAATCAATGGGAACGAGATGGTTTGCTTTTAAAGCATTAGATTATTTTTCTGATTGTATTTTGGGGGACTTTTTAAATTAAAAAAAATGAAAGATGGGTGTGTTCTTTTTTCTTTCTCCCAGCATGCACCCTGCACAGCATTGTCAGTTTTTGTTTCTTTGGCTTCAGAGTAATAATTGCAGGTTTGATAATGGGGCAAATCTCAGTGGATAGCAGCTGTGCAATAGGTGCATTTTGGAAGAAAAGGTATTGGGTTTCTTTTGTATCTGATTATATTTTATTTCCCCATTTACCTTTGACTTCTTACTGGTCTTTCAATAAACCACTCAGGCAGAGGAAACTGGCTTTTTGAGTTAAGGTATAAAATAAGAGGTAGAGCCATTTCTGTTACCTTGGGTCCCTTCAGTGTACTGCGAAAAGAGAAAGGGGTACCAAATTTTGCTAGCCGGAAAAAAACATGCTTTTGCTATGGAGAAATGGTCGCAGTTATTCCAAGCATTTAATAGTAAAAATAGCAAAGCTTTCTGGTCACTAATTTCAGGACTTAATTATTCGGTTGGCGGCAACTCTGCAAGTTTAATTCATGCTCAGGCATGGTTTTTGCACTATTCTAATGTTTTTAATGTGAAGTCCCCAGGGGTTTCTATCAGAGAATCTTTTATAGCCCCTGATGTTCCAGAATGGCCTCCTGTCACCTGTGACGAGATAAGAGAACATATTATTAGCTTAAAATTGGGCAAAGCCCCGGGACCCGATGGTATTCTTGCAGAGCTCCTAAGGAGTAATTCCGATTGGTGGGCCCCGCCACTCGCACACCTCTTCACGCTTATAGACAAATTTGGTATCCTCCCAGATTCGTGGCTGAATTCTATCATAATACCATTGTTTAAGAAAGGTGATCCCAGTAAACCAGAAAATTACAGACCAATTAGTCTTTTGTCTATTATAGGAAAGCTCAATGCCAAGCATCTCCTCAAGAAATTATCTGAATGGATGGCCCTTCATAATCTCCCAGGGAAAGAGCAAATTGGATTTTTACCTAACCATTCTACAACAGATCATTGCACAGTTCTTGCATTTTTGGCAGAAAAATATCTTAAGTTCCCTAGAGGAAAGTTATATGTTGCTTTTATCGACCTTCAAAGAGCGTTTGACACAGTCAATAGACAGATTTTATGGGAGAAACTATGCCATATGGGCCTTGACCAACGCCTTTTGTTTTTATTACGTAACCTCCATACATCCAATACCTGTCAAGTTAGATTCGATGAGGGGAGCCTTTTAACCCAAAAAATCCCGGTGACAAAGGGCATAAAGCAAGGCTGTGTACTGGCACCATCCTTATTTAATTTATTTATTTCAGATCTCCCTGCTTTTTTAGCTAATACTGATGGTCATGCACCTAAGCTAAGCTCTGAGAAAGTCCCTATTCTGTTATATGCGGATGACGCAGCAGTCCTATCCCTTTCAAAGATGGGTCTTAAACGTTTATTAGCTTCTTTTAACCTATTCTGTAAACGGAATTCTCTATCTATTAATTTTGATAAGACCAAGATCCTGATCTTTTCTAAGACTTGGAAGCAATCAGTTTGGAAAATTGAGGGAAGAGAAATCGAACAAGTGAAAACGTTTAAATATTTGGGGGTCTCTTTTCATTATAATTTAAAATGGATTGCACACCGTAATCAGTCCCTAACCTTGGCAAAAAATAAGATGGCTGCAATAACTCGTTTTTACTATAAGAAGGGTAACCATTTTGTTCCGGCCGCCTTACAGATTTTCCAAGCCACTGTGATCCCGCAACTTTTGTATGGAATCCCAGTTTGGATCCAGGGTTTTAATAAAGAAGTGGAGCGTCTCAGGGCAGTTTTTTTGAGACGCATCCTTGGCGTCACAAACTCTGTTTGTTATTTCTCTCTGTGCGCTGAGCTGGGACTGCACACGATAGAATCTGGTGCTTGGATCACTACAATCAAATACTGGTTATGCTCTCATTTTCGATCCCCCCCAAGTAGTTTATTGGCAGCTTTACATACTGACTAAACTGTTTCTAGATGGTCTCGGCTTATCTTAAATAGGATCAGATCACTCGGGATTGATCTTGATTCCTTGTCCAATTCCAGTGAATTATTTATTTTTAGGACAATCCAAAAAAGGATATGGGACAGTGATTCCCAAATAATAAAAGCCGGTGCTGAAGGTATCTGCTCCCCTCATTTTTTAGGCCTTTCTTATCAAACAAATTCTATGGCCCAGTATTTTTTTAACTTAACTATACCCTCTCACCGTAGAGCATTTTTGTTGGCCAGATTTAATATATTCCCTTCAGCTGTTGTTAGTGGTAGATACAAGGGAATACCACGTGAAGCAAGATGTTGTAGGTGTCAATGCAAAGAACCTGACACAATACAACACATTCTCTTGTACTGTCCACTTTTCACACAGCTTCGATGCAGCTTAATTAGCTCCCTTCCTCAATTTACTATTACAATGACTACTGGAAACATAGCCCATTTATTGGATGACAAAAGCTTTGAAGTTACCACTCAAGTAGCCGAGTTCCTGGCCAAGGTCCTAAAGGAGGGAGAAAGAAGGAGGGGAACCCTCATTTAATTGTTTATTATAATATTTGCCGATGAACTGTGTATTCATTCTTTTTGGATCCATGTCTAGCTGCTTTGCATGTTTGCTTTGTTACTGTTAATGCCAATAAAGGTTCTGTTTTCTGTTTTCTGTTCTGGTAGAGCCATTTCGAATAACACAAATTCCCTATACAGATATGTATGTACACATATACACATGTGCATATTTTGCCACATGTATACATTGTGGATTCCTGCAGCATGTACAGGTAGCAAAGTAAAATGCATTCATCATATGAGCTAGTGTACCAGTGAGGCACACACATCACTTTTCATACAGGGAAAGGGAGGCCTGTAGCACAAGCTGGTGCACACAGAATCCCAGGTTCAATCCCTCACATCTCCAGTTAGGCAGCGTCATCTTAGACAGCTGACTGGAAAACCAATCAAGAACTTTGCCAGCAAAAGGAGAGATTGCTGGGCTGGCTAGACAAATGATCTGGTACCGTTCAACCCTTGGGTAGTGGTAGTGCCTTACAGTGCAATCCCATGCAGTCACACCATTTTAAGTCAATTGGATTTAGAAGTCATTATGTTATGATCGAACTGTTAGTACCTTTTGCATGCACAAGGTCCCAGATTTGATCCCTAGTATCTGCTGTTCAGGTAATAGGCCTGAGTTTAAAATAACAAAGGCAGTGTCTTATAGGGCTGTTGAAAAAAAAATCGGTATAGTTCGGCTTCGGCAAAATTCGGCCTGTTTTTATTAGGGCCGTGCCGAAGTCTGAACTCCCCCGCTTCAGATCCCCGGAAATTCGGGGGGATCCGGAGTTCAGGGGAAAATTCCCCCCCCCGTGCGCCTTCAGGGGGCTTCCCTGAAGGCGCGCGGGGGGCCCTTTAAACATATCTGCCCCTCCCAGCTGGGAGGCGCAGATCTGTTTAAAGGCCCCCCCCACGCGCCTTCAGGGAAGCCCCCTGAAGGCGCGCGGGGCCCCCTTTAAACAAGCCCCTCTGCGCTGTCTGCACAGGCAGCGCAGAGAGGTTTAAAGACCCCTCCCCCCTCCCGGGACTCCTGGGAAGGCAGGCGGGGGGGCTGTCAAGCGCCTCTGCACTCTCTGCACAGAGAGCGCAGAGGGGTTTGAAGACCCCCTCCCCCCCTCCCAGGTGAGGCGTGGCATCTATGCCAGCAAAGGGGTCACGCCGCCTCCAGGAGCATTCCAGCCCCCCCTTTGATTGCTCTGCTCATCTGGCTAAACTCCCAGGAAGGCAGGCTGGGGCCTGTCAAGCGCCTCTGCGCTCTCTGGCATAGAGCGCAGAGGGGTTTGAAGACCCCCACGCGCCTCCAGGGACCTTCCCTGGAGGCGCGTGGGGGGGTCTTCAAACAGATGTGCGCCTCCCGGCTGCGAGGCGCAGATCTATTTAAAACCCCCCCCCCAGCCCTGCCAGGACTCCCTGCTAATTCAACTGATCTCCAGCAGATAGAGATCAGGTCGCCTGGAGAAAAATGGCTGCTTTGGCAATTGAACTCTATGGCATTTAAGTCCCTCCCCTCCCCAAACCCCGCCCTCCTCAGGCTCCGCCCCAAAAATCTCCCGCTGGTGGCGAAGAAGGACCTGGTAACCCTATCTTCACTGTGTGAGTGAAGGTTCATTTAAAAAGGAATCCTGTTAAGCAGAGATTCTGCTTGAAATGTTGAATAGTTGCTATGATATCACTTTCTGTCATTTTGTGATTGGCTCCACCTTTTGTGGTAGCCATTTTGTGGTTGTGCCAACAACCCTGTGTCAAAATTCCAAAGGTGCCCACATATTCAAAAAGGTTGGGGACCCCTGTTGTAAGAAACCCCCCAAATTGTTTCTTGTGTCTACAAATAATGAGTCTAAGATTATATGCTGGCTCTGCCTTTCATATTCACTGTGTAAGAACAGGTGACCTTTTAAAGGGGGCAGGAACAACAAGTTTAATGGGACAATATCTAAACTTTTGAGGACATTTGATTTGTGTTGCAGGTTACAAATGACTAAGTCCAAGCTGAAGGCTTTTCCCAGGAAGTAAAATCGTTTACATTGCTTTTGAACATATAGGACAGCTAACTACATAGATCAACATTTGCAGAAGGAACAATGCATAGCTCAGTCCTGGTCTCCAGCAGATACAGAAAGATAAGTAAGCAAAACAGAAACTAGAAGAGAAGCTTCTATGCCTAATTAGTTGCTGGGTAACACCACTCCCCTCTGATACATAGTCTATGTACTGGAGAACTGTAGTGGTTAAGAGTGGTAGTTTGGAGCAGTGGACTCTGATCTGGAGAACCGGGTTTGATTCCCCACTCCTCCACATGAGCAGCGGAGGCTAATCTGGTGAACTGGATTTGTTTCCCCACTTCTACACACGAAGCCAGCTGGGTGACCTTGGGCTAGTCACACTCTCTCAGCCCCACCTACTTCACAGGGTGTCTGTTGAGGGGAGGGGAAGGGAAGGTGATTGTAAGCCCGTTTGATGCTTCCTTAAGTGGTAAAGTTGGCATATAAAAACCAACTTTTCTTCTTCATCATCTTCATCTTCTTCATCATCCCTCTCCTCTTATTTGTAGTTCTGGGTTGCCAGCTCTGGGTTGAGAAATTCCTAAAAATTTGGGGGTGGAGGCTGGGGAAGGCAGGCCTTGAGAAGGGACAGCCTTACAGTCCACCTTCCAAGGCAGACATTTTCTGCAGGGGAACTGATCTCTGTCATCTGAAGACCATATGTAATTTTGGGAGGTCCCTAGGCTCTTCATGGAGGTTGGCAACTCTTAAGTGCGATCCAGTGTTATTACCTTTCCAACAATCTTTCCATGCCCCCCCCCCCCCGGAAGCACTTTGGTTCTCTGGGTACAATCTGCCCATATTTTGTCCACATTCATTCTATCCACATGTCCATCAGTCTTGTTGTGGCTACTTGCTCCATATCTTGAAATGGGTCAGCCAGTTTCATATACTACATTAACCTATTTACATTCTATCAATAATGTACATTTCATGGTTGCAGTAGACAAGCTGGTTCATGAACTCGGCAGTAGCTAGATGCAACTGGTTGCCTACTGGCACAGAGTTAATACTCCCAACAATTCCACAAATACAACAGTTATATGAATTGACCTTTTATTATTTTATAAAAGGTTTTGTAACATTTTCTGAACATCATGGTGCTAAATAAGTTATCTGCTTGAAGCTCAAGAAAACCAGTGGCTGAAACCCAAGCCATCACCTCCTTCCTACATGGTGCTACTTATCCTTTGGGTTAGTCTGGGCCAGGGGTCGGCAAACTCATTAGTCAAAAGAGCCAAATATCAACAATACAACGATTGAGAGTTCTTTTGAGAGCCAAATTTCTTAAACTTAGACTATATAGGTAGGTACACTGTTTATTAACTTAATAAACTTTAATTAAAGTTTTAAGTCTTAATTAAACTATAGGTACACTGAATAAAACTTGATATCATACTTAATAGTGATCTTATTTATTGATAAAAATTAAATTGTAAGTCCCTGCCATTTCCCCCTCCCCGTCCGTAGTCCTTGTCTGGAGGCCTGGTCTACCGCCATAAAAGCCTATTGGTAGACCTGGCCTCCGGCTGAGTCCCATTGGGAGGCCAGATCTACCCATTGGCTTTCTTGGCAGTAGACCTGGCCTCCGGAGGCCCTTAGAAGCCAATGGGTAGACCTGGCCTCTGAAGGGGGACTTTTTCCCCTCCTCGGAGTCCAGGTCTACCACCAAGAAAGCCAGTGGGTAGACATGGCCTCCCAATGGGACTCAGCCGGAGGCCAGGTCTACCAAAGGAAGCCCGCCCCGCCCAACAGCTGATAGGCAGGAATCGCCGAGCCGCCCGCCCAGCAATCACGCGGCTAGAGGGGAGGGGAGGCTTTAGCCTCCCAACCATTGAGGGCAAGGGAAAGGGGGACCCGGCCATTCTCCACGGCGGAGGGGGGAGAGACAGTGCACCCGCTGGCCAGCTCTCTCGCTCTCAGGCGCGCCAGCTCCGCAGCCCGGCTGCCGGCACGAGCGGGCGCAAGGGCAGGGGCTCCGAACCAAGTTTGGAGAGCCGCACTCAGCGGGCCAAAGAGCCGCATGTGGCTCTGGAGCCGCAGTTTTGAGACCCCTGGTCTGGGCTGATAAAATTGATGTTTGGTTTTAGACTAAGGTGTATTGTGCTTAATCTGGTCTTATCCAGAACTTCCTGCAAAATGGCATTACTCAAAACAGTATTTTGGAGGACTGCAACCGTCTCTGCAATGGGGGAAAAGGCAGAAGTAGGAAAGTTGTGAAAGTGCTTCCCATGGGACAAATGGAGGTTTACATTTACAGGCATGTCATAGTTAACTGGGATTAAAGTGTAGATGAGTGGGGAACGCAATGTCAAATCACCCCATAAACAAAGTCTGCCTAGTAAATGTCATGATGTGATGTCACCTCATGGGTCAGGAATGACCCAGTGCTTGCACACCTTTACCTTTTCCACAGCAACTACATTTACCTGAACCTACTGGTGTAGAACTAGTGTGGAAATTTAAAAAGAAAGGAGAGTGGTAAGGGGTAGATTCTCTGTGTCTCAGTAAGGCTTCCATTAGTTATGAACCGCTAATTCTATTCAGAGAAAATAAAAAAGAAGCATGGTTGGGTTGATTCTCTGTTGCTCGGTAAGGCGCTGCCTAGCGATGGATCACTAGTACTATTAACAGATTTTTTTTAAAAAAAGAAGCATGGTTGGGGAGGGGCAGGTGAAATAGGAGGGCACATTAGGGAGGCACAGGGGAACATTAATATATGCTGTGGAACACACTGCAAACATCCGAAAATGTTGGAACAAGGACATTTGTAAATAATAGGTGATGCTGATCACTTTCCCCTTAGCACTCTATCTTTCCATTTAAATAAAAAGGTAAAATGGGGGGGGGGGAGAATTAAAATGTGGTATGGATGGGGGGAACTGGGAAGGGGGGCATGGATTTAGCTGGTAGAAGGTTGGGTGGGCTACAACGGGTGGCACAACAAAAACCCGAAGCAAGCATTACACACTTTGAAGCCGACTCAGAATCAGCTTGAAAAATACATTGGTGTTTAAGCACTCCCCAAAAAACCAGGAAAACACTGAAGAAAAGTCAAAGTGACTCCTAAAAGGGGGGGAACCTTGATGCAATTAGAGACCAGAATCAATGAAAACCATACATGCAGAAAAGCCCCTCATTCCATTTTAAGGGATATTTTAAATTTTCTGCTGTTTTATTTAAGGTACACAGTGAGGAAGGACTTGAGAATTGAAGACAAGCCCTGCTAGATTAGACCAAGTGTCCATGTGGTCCAGAATCCAGATAATCATATATGCTGCGGGAAACTTACACAATATCTGGAGGACTAGGAGTTTCTGGGTCAAAATGGACAAGATGCTAGGAGATCCTTGACTGGATAATTCCAAATGCTTTTATAATTAAATTTAATTTCTGTGGAATGGAGACGGTGTTTAATTATTCCACCCTATTCAAAACTGCTCTCCCCCCTCGCGTATACACTACTATTAGCTTTGAAAGAAAAGAAAAAATAAGATGAGCAGTGTTGGGGAGGATTAATTCCCCTCTCACCTCCTCACAGGACACGAATGGAGCCCCTACACAGCTGATATGTAGTATTAAAGTATGCTGGGAATATCGCATCATCTGTTTTGATGCTCAAATAGTCCAGCGCTGGGTAGCAGACGTTCTGTTGCAAACCTGAGAGTTCTAATTATAGGAAGAACCATGTGACACAGTAGCTCATCCTAAAAAGTATCAGTGCTAGCTCCATTTAAAGCTTGCCAGTGCTTTTTAAGGATTTAAAGAAATAATGTTCACATTAAATTATTTCTGGAGCTAGAGAACAAAGGACAATTATTTTATTGGTTTTTGTATATTTGGCACCAATGCAAATAGTAGCACACCAGCAGATCTCCAACCACAAAGTGCAATAAAAGCAAGTCTACAAACTATGTTTACTTAGAAAGCATTTCCATGCTACTTTGTGTGTTTCTCTATCCCCCCTTCTACTAACAAAAGGTGGTTGTGTCTGATAGATATATTAAAAGACAGTAATTGTCTTTCTTTTTCTGAATTAGCCAAAAAGGTGACATCAATAAAATGGTTTCACTGCTTTCAATTAAGGGAGTATGTTAATACTAATAAAACTTTAAATTGGTTAAGTATTGAATTAACTCCATTTTAGGGTTTGATTTATAAGAGGACAAATATGAAAGGACCTGAGTATGAAATTTATTCAGCGTTGATGAAGAATATGTTTTATATGAACTATGATTGTTTCAATTGAAAATGGCATGCTTGAATTTATTGTAACCTGTGCTGGCTGATAAAAAAACTGTTCTCTGGGCAGAAGTCTCTCAAAATGTTATTGGCAGGGGTTGACCACAGAACTACTGCATCTGTGATTAAATTTCTGTTTTTTGCAATTAAAATACAGGCTAACATAATGTCTGTTGTATAATTTATTCAGATTCAGGAGAAATAATGTATGTTGTAATTCAGGGTAGATGATTACTTTTATAAAAGTGTTTTTTTCGGGGGGGGGGGTGTTCCTTCTTCTGAATGGCCTAAGGAGTAGGGTAGGGCATATTGATATGCCTGAACCAAAAATAAACCCAAAATTAGCCGTTTCGGCAATATTCGGGTTTTAGGTTGACCAAATATCAAAACATGGGAATCTGCCAAATACGCAATATTCGGCTTTTTGGGTTTTGGCTATTTACCTTCTGCGGAGTCTCCATTTTGTGGCCCTTGTTGTGTTTAAAGGAGAGCTATCCCCTTTCTTCCTTTTCATGCCCCTGGCTGGTTTCAAGGGCAGTAGGAGGGAGGGAGCAGGCATGTTGGAGTGGCCAATAGGAAGGCTCACTGGAGCTTCCCATGTGGTCAATGGCAGCAATGCATTTTGCATTGCTGCAAAGCCAGCTGGTGCAGTCTACGTGGATTGCAACAGAGGACAACCTAGAGAGGAGGAGGGAAGGCCAGGAATTCTCAGTGACCAGTAGGAACCCAGGTATGGAAGAATAGTGTTCTTTCACCAATCACAGAAGGCGTTTTTTTGGCTGGAATTATTTTTAAACTTTTCTGTGCTTGGCCAAATACTATAAAAGGAGGTCTGGTTCCCAGACCAGGCTGTTTGAGAGTTTGGTCACGGTGGCAAAGCTTGGCTGTAGCTCCTACTGCCTGTTTCTTCCTCTGTGATCCTGGATCCTGTTGCCTCATCCTGACCTCCTTTTATTTTTTCACACAACTTTACTGTGGACTGTAATAAAGACTGATTAACGGACACTATAGAAACCTTACTGGTGAGGCAGCACTCAAAAGAAGGAAACTCACAGGACAAAAAGTGTATAAGTTAAAACTGAAGAATGATTGATTATAGATAGTATATGACTCTGTTATGATAAATGTCATATTTTGATCAATTGTTATAATAATTTATATAGAAGAAAGGTAAATGATAAAATATTTTAAATAAATTATATTTTGAGATTGACAAGTATATAAAATTGATTGTATTTTAGGTGGGTGTGTTCTTTGAGAAAAGAGCTTTTAAAAATTGTGCTTGTAGTACAGTAGATCCATACTTTGCACATGATGATTGCAACAATCATATAGTACTATGGATGTTTGAGACTTTCATTCTATTTTGACTTTCACAGAAAGAGCTTTTGAACACCAATCGATAAAATAAGCATAGGGAAACTTGCACATGATAATCATAGCATGTAGTAGACCCTGTGTAAACAGAGCATGTGGATTCATCTTAGAGTGCATGATTTTATAAACCTCCATCATGTCCCTCCTTAGTCATCTATTTTCTAAACTGAAAAGTCCCAGAATCTTTCACCTTCACTCATAGAGAATGTGCTCCAATCCCTTAATCATCTTTGTTGCCCTCTTCTGTACTTTTTCAGTTTTGTGATGTCCTTTTTGAGATACGGCAACCAGAATGATACGGCAACCAGTATTCTAAATGAGGTCGCACCATTGATCTATACAGGCACATTATAATATTAGCTGTTATATTTTCAATCCCTTTCCTAATAATCCCTTAGATAGAGTTTGCCTTTTTCACTGCTTGCAGCACACTGGGTTGACACTTGCATTGAGCTATCTACTACAATCCCAAGATCTTTCCCCCTCTCAGTCTCAGCAAGTTCAGACCCTATTAATATGTACTTGAAGTTGGCATTTTTTGTCCTAATGTGCATCACCTTACCGACATTGAACTTCACTTGCCAAATTGTTACAATTTGTGGTGATCCTTTTGGAGCCCTTCTCAGTCAGCCTTGGTTTGCACAATCCTAAATCACCCCTAGTTCCAGATCTTTTATGAAAAAATTAAATAGTACCGACCCCAATACCTATCCTTGTGGGACTCCACTGCTTACTTCCCTCCATTATGTGAACCAGCGTGGTGAAGTGGTTAAGAGCAGTGGTTTGGAGTTGTGGACTCTGATCTGGAGAACTGGGTTTGATTCCCAACTCCTCCACATGAGTGGCGGATGCTAATCTGATGAACCAGGTTGGTTTCCCCACTCCTACACATGAAGCCAACTGGGTAACCTTGGGCAAGTTACAACTCTGTTAGAGCTCTCTCAGCCCCACCTACCTCACAGGGTGTCTGTTGTGGGGAGGGGAAGGGAAAGTGATTGTAAGCCGGGTTGAGTCTCCCTTAAGTGGTAGAGAAAGTTGGCATATAAAAACCAACTCTTCTTCTTCGCTTCTTGTCATTTAACCAATTTTTAACACTTAAGAAAACACATCCTCTTATCCTCTTAACCCATGACTGGTTAGATTACTCAGGAGTCTTTATTGAGGTTCCCTGTCAAAAGCCTTTTGAAAGTCCAAGTATATAATGTCTACTGGGTCACCATTGTCTACATGCTTGTTCACTTTTTCAAAGAACTCCAAGAGATAGCCATGTTGATTTTCCCTCAGTTGGCTTTATTCCTCTATATGTCTAATAATTCTAACTTTGATTACAGTTTCTACTAATTTGCCTGGGACAGATGTTAGGCTGACTGGTCTATAATTTGCTGGTTTCCCATACTTTTATACACACACACACACACACACACACACACACACACACACACACACACAAAATCATTAGTTTTCTGGTTTAAGCTACTGTTATATTAATGAATTGAAATGTATTTCTTTATGTGAATTGCTAAACAGAAATCATTTCTACTGCCCGGAGGTATGAATGGGCTGGTATTATCTTGTTGTTTTGATTTCCCTTGCTATGACAACTTAAAAGAAAGAATCTCTCATTTGGGAATCAATGAGCCTTTCCTCTCTTTAGAAATGAACTCATTTTTAAGGCATCAAAGGTTTTTCCATTGGTTAGAATGATTTGGTTAACTCTTACCAAATCAGTAGTTCAGCTGTTGCTCTTTCTTTGCACACAAAGACATGTACCTTCCCCCTCCATTCAGTGAGAAGGTGTCCATTTGGGTAGGGCTAACTCTGAATAGTTAGCTCCTATTGAAAACATCACCCAACCATTCTGAGCCATTAATCAAAGAAAAGCCTGGTAAATCAACAACCACACCAAAATCATTACATATCACAATGAGAACACGCCTAACAGGAAGCGATAATAGCATCCTCAGTCACATAGGGAAGGAACCAAGACAGTGAAGGAATGAAAAACCAACTAACAAAAACATAAATGAGAGAGAGGGGGGAGAGAGAGAGAGAGAGCGTGCAGACAATAGAAATACTCAGATTTTGATTGGGGTTAAAGATGTCTAACAATTACTTTTCTGTCTCACAGCACAAAACAACCACTTGGAACACCCTGTTTGTGTGTGTGTGTGTGTGTGTGTGTGTGTGTGTGTGAAGCTATAGATTTGATTCTGATGTAGGGCTAAACTCAATGTGACACCCAATGGTACTTGCCAAAAAAAAAACCCAGATGTGTATTTCCAGCCATCTTAAGGATTGGCAAATGTAAATATTCTTGACAGTACCAATATGACTGGTGCTTTAAAAAATAGTGAAGAAATGCAGTTAGGTCCAGGCAACCCAGACCTGACTTATTTAAAAATGTCACATTTAGTTGAGCCCATAGTATAATGTATTGATTAGCGTTTTGGATTAGGATCTGGAAGATTGAGGTTCAAATACTCACAAAGCTTGCTGGGTGACTTTGGATCAGTCACTCTTTTTCAGTTTAGCCCACCTCAAAGAGTTCATGTGAGGATAAAACAGGAAAGAAAAAACCATAATGCTGCATTGAATTTCCGGGACAAAGGGTAGGATTAAAATGTGCTAGTTCTAACCCAAGCCCTGCACTGTCTTCCTGATAGGTTTTCTTTCTGTAGTGAATTATTGTATGCAGTGGTGTACTCTGTCAAAGAAGCCCCATCTGCCATCTGAAGTGGAGGCAAGAGGTTCTACAACATATATATGTTAAGCTTTATGATTATATAGCTCAGCAATATGTTCTTGATCACTAATAACTAAAAATCTGTTCAAATATTTATAAGATAAGAAGTTTTGCTGATGGTGTGGCACTGATTGTCAGAGTCCTGACTGAAATCCTACCTGGTTTTGTTCAAGTGTCAAGTGTCATGCCATGGGTCATGCTTATTTCTGTACACATGTATCTGTTCGTTAAGCTGTTCAGCCTGCCAGCAGTCCAGGCAGGCTCTTGACGTTAGTTAGGCCAATTCCTGTGCAAATGTTATTCTTTCGTTTTGTTTCTCTGAACGGGTCAAGCTGCCCCACTCCTTTCCCCTCCCTCTGCTCTGGCCTTGAGCTTCTAGTAGGCACCTTCTGTATTATGGCTTACTCCCTCCCTCCTCCCTGCTAGGCTTCATTATCACTTAATTCCCAGGCAGCTTGTTATTGCACCTGGGATGACTCTGTGCTTAAGTTATGCTTTGTAGTTTGGTTTGCCATTAGCAGCTTTGAACTCGTGGATTGCTCATGCTATGTTCCTACGTGCTCCTCAATAAACGTTTACCTGCTTCTGATTTACCTGTCTGAGCAAGTGACTTATTGGGATTGCCGAGGGTAGCTGAAGAACCTCACATTAAGCTGCTAATCCTTTTGCTCCATTCTTCACTCCCAACTCTGCACGAGAGTGGCTATGGCGGGGAATGGAGACGACAAGAAGGAGGAGGACAAGACAGTGCCGCTGGGCGAGCCCGTTCCTGACTCCATGAAGGACAGGCCGGTGGGGGAGAGGCCGAGTGGCTCCAGCTCGGACTCTGGCTCGGGTACGCTACCCAAGACCTTCCATGGCTGGAATCCCCCCGATCCTGGGTGTCGTCGGGGGTGGACAGTAGGCACCGGCAGCCAGGGATATCCGGGCTGCTTGAGAGGTTTGAGGATGACTAGGCCCAAAGGGAATCGGGCTGGCGGCGTGAAATGGAAGAGGAATGCCGGCAACTTTGCTTTGAGAAGCAGGAGATGGTGGAAAGGATGGAGGCCATGCACACCTTGATGCAAGACATGTGGTGTGAGTTGGATGACTTGCGACAGCAGTGGCCTCAGCAGCCTCCGCAGCCTCCGGCGGCTCCCGGTGGCTAGCCGGTTCAACCACCACAGCCACCCCCGCCGCCTCCGGGGCAGCTGGGTCCAGCGCCTCCAACCCGAAGGGAGTTGAAGGTGACTTTTGATGGGTCGAGCGACCTTTTGTCTTATTTTGTCTTATTGTAAAGAAAAAGACTGGTGATTTGCGACTCTGTATCGATTTCCACAGGCTCAATGCGGTCACGCAGACTAATGCCTACCCCCTTCCTCTCATTCCAGATCTTCTTACTCAGTTGAAGGAATGTCGCATTTTTACTAAACTTGATCTAGTGGAAGCCAACATTGAATTAGGATCAGGGAAGGTGATGAACCCAAGACAGCCTTCTCTAGATGTTTTGGAATGTTTGAGTATTTAGTCATGCCGTTTGGCTTGACGGGGCTCCGAGTGTCTTCATGCAAATGATCAATGAGGTGTTACATGACTTGCTGTTTAAAGGAGTGATTGTTTATTTAGATGATATTTTAATTTACACCGAGATCATGGAGGAACATGTGGCCTTGGTGAAAGAAGTGTTAAGTCATTTGCGTGCCCACAGATTGTATGCCAAGGTTTCCAAGTGTGACTTTCATCAGTCTTCCATTACATTTCTGGGATACATTGTGTCACATCAGGGACTTGCCATGGACCCTGAAAAGGTTCGAGCGGTAGTGGAGTGGAAAGTCCCCACTACCCGCAAACAATTGCAGCAGTTTCTCAGCTTCGCTAATTTCTACCGCAATTTTATTCATAACTTTGCACAAATAGCCTTGCCTTTGACTTCGCTGTTATGGACGAAAGGCAAGGGACCTGCAGCTACGCTGCCGTCAGCCAAATTACTGTGGGATCCAGAATGTCAACAAGCATTTGACACATTAAAACAGTTGTTCACATCTGAACCAGTGTTGAAACACCCTGATTGTGAAAAACCTTTCATTGTACAAGTGGATGCTTCAGACGTAGCTATGGGGGGGGGGCACTCCTCCAGAGAGACGAGGGTGGCCAGTTACAACCGTGTCCATATTTTTCTAAGAAGTTCTCTCAAGCCGAACTTAACTGGGCTATTTGGGAAAAGGAGGCAGCAGCTGTGAAACATGCCCTCTCGGTTTGGAGACATTTTTTGGAAGGGGTTGACATTCCGTTTGAGGTTTGGACCGATTACAAGAACCTAGAGGCACTAAAAGGGTCTAGAAAGCTGTCCGCCAAACAAGTTCGTTGGGCACAGTTCTTTGCCAAGTTCCGATTTGTGTTGAAATATGTTCCAGGGAAAGAAAACTGTCTGGCTGTTGCACTGTCCCGAATTCCCCAGTACCGCAGTCAAATCGACCGCCCAGTGGATTCTTTATTCACCCCAGAACAACGGGGGGAGGTGTCGGGATTGGCCGTAATCACTCATGCTCAGAGCCAAGCAGGGAAATCAGACACGGCCAGCAGACTCCTGGAAGCCTTCCGCGCTAGGGTGGCTGGAGCCACGCGCCAGGAGGAAGGGGGGCAAAAGCTTCCTCAAACTCTTGCTCACCGGGGGGAGTTGTGGTTTCATGGGATAAAATTGTATATTCCGGAAACTGTTCGGAGGGAGGTGTTGGAAATGGCTCATGGGGCAAAAACCGCAGGACATTTTGGGTTTGTCAAATCTTTGCATTTGTTGAGGCATCAATTTTGGTGACCAGGCATGAGAGCTGATGTGGACCTTTTCATGCACAGTTGCCCCACCTGCGCAACCTCTAAAAGACTTATGGGGAAACCCCCAGGACTCCTTAAGCCTTTGGAAGTCCCGTCCGTTCCCTGGGAAGTCATTGCCGTGGACTTTATTACGGATCTTCCCCCCAGCCATGGGAAGACGGTATTGTGGGTGGTGACGGACTTGTTTTCTAAGCAAGTGCATTTTGTTCCTTGTTCGGGCTTACCGACGGCCCAAAAGCTGGCACATATGTTTATTACACACGTGATGAAATATCACTCATTCCCACGCAAAATAATATCCGACAGGGGCCCACAATTCGTGGCTAAGTTTCGGAAGGCGTTTCTAAAGCTCATGGGGGTGGAACAAGGTTTGTCTTCAGCACACCATCCTCAGATGGATGGACAGACGGAACGTGTTAATTCTGTGTTGGAATGCTATTTACGCTGTTATGTGAATTATCACCAGGATGATTGGGTGGATCTACTGCCCTTTGCTGAATATGCTTACAATAATGCCCCTCATGCGTCTACTGGGTATAGTCCCTTCCAAGTGGTGTACGGCAAAGACTTTGGGCCCTTTGGAAACCTTGATATGCTCCAGGAGGAGGGGATCAAAGGAGAAGTGGGTGATTGGGTGCAGGTTGTTCAAAACACGTGGCCGTGGCTTCAAAAAAATCTGGAGAGAGCTAAACACAAATACAAGGAACATGCAGACAAACATCATTCCCAGGGAAGGGACTTGGGACCAGGTCTATATGTCCACCAAATATCTTCAGACCCTACGGCCATGTAAGAAACTCAGTGACAAATATGTGGCCCCATCCCATCACAAAAGTGATCAATGAAGTGGCTGTAGAACTAGCCCTTCCCAAAGCTCTCAAAGGGGTGCACCCCGTATTTCATATCAGTCTTCTCAAACCCTATGTTGCAGCCCCCCAATTCCACCCAGAACCTAAGCCCGAGGTACCAACGGTGATGGGTGGGGAGGTGCATTTGGAAGTGTCAAAAATCCTTGATTCCAAGCTGAAAAAAGGGAAGTTGTTCTATTTGATACAATGGAAGCATTTAGGGCCGGCTCATGATGAGTGGGTAGCAGCCCCTCATGTCGCAGCTCCTCGTCTGGTTCGACAATTTCATGATGAGTACCCCCAGAAGCCTCATCCTGCCACAGACCTGGGAGGGGGGTCTTAAGGGGGGCAGAATGTCAGAGTCCTGACTGAAATCCTACCTGGTTTTGTTCAAGTGTCAAGTGTCATGCCATGGGTCATGCTTATTTCTGTACATGTGTATCTGCTTGTTATGCTGTTCAGCCTGCCAGGAGTCCAGGCAGGCTCTTGACGTTAGTTAGGCCAATTCCTGTGCAAATGATCTCCCAAGGCACAACAAGTTCAATGTAAGCAACCAAATTCCAACTTGACCAATTTAGTTATTTCTCTGGATATAAACTTAACAAACAGAAAACTCAAATGGTCTTATACAATGTCTCAAAAGAAAGTAAACAAGCATTGGCTGAGAAATTACAATGCTCAATTGCAAAAACAAGTGTGAAGTATCTGGGATCAAAATCCCAACCGAAGATGGAATGTTATTTGACTTGAACTATAAAGCTCTGTGGAGTAAAAGAAAAAGACTTGGAAAGATGAAACAGACTGCAGTTATCGCTATTAAGCTGGATTACAGTCATTAAGATGAATGTATTTCCTAAACTAAACTTTCTCTTTTTGACACTACCAATATTCCTAAAACCTGGTATTATTAGAAAATGGAAACAGGATAAACAAATTTGTATGGAATGGGGAAAAACCTAGAATACGATTTACAGTTTTAGATGATGAAAAAAAGAGAAGCGCTCTTGCATTACCAAATCTTAAGCTCATCAAGCTGCCTCCTTGGTGGCACTGACAGAATGGATACTCCATCCTGAAGATAGAAAAATTAGGTTGGGAAAAGCTGGATAGGATCGAAGTTTTCATTCGCTATTATGGTGTAAAGAGGGAGTAAAGAGCACAGAACTGAAAATATATGACAGTAACATTAGAGAACATCTAATGAAGACATGGAAGTCATTAAAGAAAGTCCTTAGTCCTTCCTCTCTAAAAATAATGTCTCCCACAAAAGCTTACCTAGACTTGGTGACCAGGAAAACCAGCGATTTTATTACCTATCAAGATTTGATTGTGAGGAATGGCAACATAAAAACATTACAGGAACTCCAGAGTGAGAATATAAAGATCTCCTGGTTAACGTATCACAGAATGGTTCATAGTCTGAAGACTGACTATTATGAAAAAGGTAATGAGAAAATTGACGGACTTCGAACAAATAATAACTAAGACATCTGAACACTTGTCTAAAATATATCAGTATTTATTGACAATTGAAACAGCGTCAGAACAAGTTAAGGTGTGCATGATTAAATGGATGCAAAACTTTGGCAAAATGATTCCAATGGAAACCTGGGGATGTTTGTGGATGACAAAAATCAAATTCTTTTCTTCACAAGCAGTTAGAGAAAATTGGTATAAAATATTTTATAGATGGTATTTCTCTCCGAAAGACCTTCAAAAGATGTTTAAGACAAACCAAGCAAACTGCTGGAAATGTTCAGAAACGGAGGGGACCTTCTTCCACCAATGGTGGACTTGTAAAAAAAAGTCAGCAGTTCTAGAAGATGATTCATAAAAGAATTCAAGGTATTCTGCAAGTGCAATTCAAACTCAATCCTAAATTTATGTTATTGGGAATAATTCCTTCACAAGTGAGCTCAACTCATAAAGAACTCTTCCAATATGCAACTAACTACCGCGGCTAGAACTCTGTATGCATTTTATTAGAAAGACTCTAAGATTCCACCAGCGAACAAGTGGATTTACAAATTATTTGAATTTGCTTCGATGTCAAAATTAACCTGCTTGATAAAAAGAGAATCACTAGATGACTATGTGTAAATGGCAACCACTATATGATAAATATGCTACAACAGTGAATTTCGCCAACTGTATTTAATATACTAATTTGTTATATATAATTTGAAGGTGTTCTATTTAGTGTCAGTTACTAATAGAGATGTCTATATGATTATTAGTTAAAATATTAGTATGTGTTTAAGATTGATTTACAGAAGGATATGCTGCAAATTTTATTGATAAGAAGCTGAAGGGTGCATTATGATTCAAATTAATCTATGTTATTTATCTACAGTGTATTGGGAAAGTTTGGACATAGAAACCCAATGCTTTCCCCATTTCCCTCCCCTTACCCCTTTTAAAAAATTTCTGTACCCCAAAAAACTCTCAATAAAAAACATGTAAAAAACACAAAAAAACCTTTATTTCTACAAATGTGTTTATGACCAGTATCTGCCTTATGTATATATTGCTAAGTAAGCCTAGACAGGCCTCTTCATGAAGATTTCACAGGATGTCTCATTGAGACACTTCAGTGTTATACCTTGACTTTCTCCATAAATTCTGTTGTGCACCAAAATCCCAGAAAATAAAGGGAAAGATAACTGTAAGGCAGAAAACATGTCATTGTGGGCTTCAGAAAGTCAGGTAGGTCTCAGTTTTCAATAACACTATTGGAGATAAACCTCAAACACTGCAGCTAAGAAGTTTTTAGAATTCTTTTGCTATCCTTCTCAATGATGTGACTGATTCTTCTTAATGAACTCTCTCATTAAACTAAGGGATAATCCACTGTAGTGTGAGACTGGCTGTCAGAGAGTTTCAGTTGTCAGAACAAATGAAGTGGTTAGACACTGCATGTTATTAACGTGTAAAACCTAAGTATTTTTCCCTCACAGACCTATGTATGCAACCTTCATTTTAAAATCTAATTTTCTCTGCGGAGTATCCCTTAGACAGAAGTATTTTTCTTATCATATATGAGGCACATTTTGCGCTTCATTAAAATATGTTCGCCACACTACAGAATTTCTCCTACTCAAACCATTTGTTTCATCAGTTCTGAATTGTCTGCAAACCTCTGATGGCTTCAACCAATAGGGATGGCTAGAGCATAGAGGGGCAACTGGAAAAGTGCATGGTAAATCCAATTCTTCCCATTTCCCACCTAGGAAAACACTGTGCCTTTAAAATAATAATTCTCAAAATGACAAATTCAAGTTAGAGTGCAGTTAATCAGGTAAAAACTGAGACAAGCAGCCATTTACGACATTATCCAGCTTTTTAAAGGCAGAGGTCAAGTAATTCTCTTGTAGATTCAGAATTCCAAGAGAAGATAAATGACAAGATAAGTAAGGATCCCTTCAAGAGTATTACAGACAAATGGTTTTCCCAACTCGGCTACTGGTCTATTGACTTTCTCATAAGGCCACCAAAGAGGGGTACAAATGCAGAGGTGTACAAATGCAGAGTGCCCAGGAATCCAGGCAAAGCACAGCTAAACAGTGATCAGGCAATCCCTCTAAGAAAGGTAAACAAAATACATCTAATATCTACAAGTCCCAGCCATACAGTGTCGTACCTTTCATCCCAGTTTTGCTTTTATTGGAAACACAGCAAATTCAACCCTGTTGCTGCTGCTTTTATGGTTGCCACTGTTTGTTTTGCTCTTCCTCTTCCACAAGAAGGGCAGTGGATGAACAACCAGGTAGCACATGGTATCTTAGCTATGCCAAGGTTATTTCCTCAGCAAAAAAAACAAAACAAAAACACCTAAAGTCTCCAGGCTTCCTAGTGGCACTGGAAGAGGAAGTTGGAAAGTTAAATCAGGAGAAGGATAAACGGTGTCACTGGGATGGACAGGCAAAGAGACCAAAAAGAGCCCTTGCTTGTATACAAATGAAGTATTTAAAATGGCATACAACAGGTGTTGAAGTCTTAATAAGGACTGCACATTATTGAATGCAAAAAAAATTTAAAGAAGAAAAGTTGCACAATGGATGCCTGCCTTATTTGCAGGTGGAAGGATTATATTTACACGGGGAGGGGGAGGGAAAAGATACTCTGCTTATGTTCAAAGTATTTTAAATATTATTTCAATACTTCACATCTGTGATCCTCAAAGCCATGGCATATGCCAGTACTTCCCCTGGAGTTCACTTTTCAGAAAGTGGTAGGGATTGTTATTGGCTCTCTTAATTCAAATGAAAGGGGTTTGTGCAGATGCAATAGCAGGTGGACAATCAGGTGGACTAGTAAGCATCCAGGACTGTGGTTCTAGTCCCCTTTCAGAGTTTCCTTCTTTTTATTCCTTCTTCTCTTTTTCACATCCTACCCCTAGTCTTTCCTTCTTTTTTTTGATTCCCCTTCTGCAACTCTTTTGCAAAGCCAAGAGGGAGGTATTTTTGGCTCCACCTCTTCAGGCAGCCATTTTGGGCTTGGCTCCACCTCCTATGACATTTTGTTTCTCCCCCCCCCCAAGATATTTTATTAATTTTTAACAAGGGAAAAAACACACATACATACATTTACAATCACACAGATTCTATTCCTTTGGGGAATAGATTTCTTCTTACATCTAATACCTCTTATAAGATTATTTCAGTGTTATACAATATACTTAATAAATCTGTATCTATATAACCTAATCATTATCTATATTATCACTATTTATGAAATTTTAATATATTCTTTCCATTTAACATATTCAAAATAAGGTTCTGTGGCTTTGTCCTTGTGCTGTCCTTCTCTTAAAAAATATGTACTAATATAACCTGGGGGGGAGGACATGCCTGGATGCCCAAAATGTTGGCTGTCACGGTTAGAGATTAAGAATGGGTTGGAGAAGGAAGGAACAGTCTTTTGATAATGCAACACTTTAGAAGCACTGGTGGTGCTACAGAAATACACAACAGATTTCGTATATTGCCCAGGTTCAAATCCCTACTCTGCCATGGAAGCTTTCTGGGTGACCTTGAGCCAGTCACATGTTCTCAGCCTAACCTACCTCACAGGATAAGACGACTTCAGTTTTCCCAGAAAACTGTTAGACTGTAGCCTGTGAGACTAGTACAGTTAACCCCAAATTAATTAAGCCTGCAATGTTAAGGACACCTTCCTAGGAATAAGTCTCACTGAATAACATGGGACATTTCTGAGTAGACTTGCTTCTGATTGCTCCCTATAACTGATATATGTCTTTTGTTACCATAGATGGATTTGCTCTTTCAAAACAGTCTGCTTACTCTTCCTTTTGCAGTATTGGATATTATACGGCCTTAAAACTAATTTCTCTTTAACATCTTAAAATAGGTCTGCTATGGTAAGTGCTAAGGCTGTCCAAATGCAACAACACCAACCTGTGCATCCACTGTTTATCCACTGATGAAGCTAGGTCCCAAAGCACCCTCGTTATCTTAACCTGTCTGCTAAAGAGAGCTTAACCTCATCTCGGCTGGGTAAACCAACTCCAGCCATACACTCTGCATTTCCAACCAGCGTTACCTCCATCTTGTCTGAATCATGATTCATTTGACCACAGCCTCAGGTTAGTGGTCTAGGACCTCCACAATTGCCTCCAGAAGCTTAGATAAGGAGATGTAAACCTGGGTGGCATCTGTTTACTGATGACAGCCTAGTCCACATTTCCTGATGATCCCTGCCAAAGGTTTAACATAACAGAGTACATTGGGGATAAAATGGATGCCTGTGGCACCCTACACCAACTATCTGGTTCTGCCTCTCCTCTAAAAACTCTTTGTTTCTTGCCAACAAGAAATAAAAACCCCTTTATCCCAAAAATTTATTGTAGTTGATCTACCAAAATATCATGGTCAACTTTATCAAGTGTTGCTGATAGATCACCAATATCAGAGCAATTGCCCAGTTGTAGCCTGAGACCATCAAGCAAGGCTAATAATGCTGTTTCAGCACCAAAACCCAACCTGAAGCCAGATTGAAGTGGGTTAAGGGCAAATATTTCATCCAAAAATGCCTGCAGTTGCCTAATAGTAATAAATTTTGTTGGTAATTTCTGAATGCACAGGGATGGAGAAAGAGCCACTTAAATTGGAGGAAGGCATCAAACTTTGTTGTGGAGTGTGGCTCACTATCACTATATCCTATAGTATGTACTTTCTGTGAATAATAATTTTATGATCTATACTCTAAATATATATATTTTTTTTAATCATATCCAGTTTGTAGTTTGTGACTCTAAAATGCTTTGTCATGTGTATATTTAAAGATACAAACTTTTAAAGTTCACAGTCAATTTGAATAAACATAGGTCTGGATAAAGAAACTTTGAAGCTGCCGCGATTGCGCTATTGCTTTAAAAGGAAACAAAAGCCAGCTTAAAAAAATCAGACTGCTTTATACTACCACAGAATTATTGCTAGCATATGTACATCTGCCAGCAATGGTTTTGACTTACTGAGATTGAGTATACAAATTACAATCATTTTATTTATTCCCTATTGAGGATAACAGCTCCCTTGGGAAATATGACTTTTCTCCTGTGTTCAACAGAAATTAATGATATATTGGTACAGTGGTTAATGCTTCAAATTCACAGTCAGTAATAAAATTAATGTTGCCCGGAAAGCAGCAGGAGACATACTGCTGAGAGGAAAACCAGCCAATAGGGTGAATGGATACGTTTGCATCACTTTAGCCAGAAGAAGGGGGTTAATGATTGAGCTTGGCCAAAAGCTTTCTTGTCTAACAGGAAGCCAAACCCTCCCCCCCAAAAAAAGAACAGAAAGATCAGGGATGGGAAAATAGCTACTAAATGAAGCAAATATATGCATTGTTTTGCTCAGTCCTCATTGTGCTCCTGTTTCTGTTTTTTTCCTTCAGACAGGATAATGTATTCAGATGAATCAGCATGAATTAAATACACTTGGCTGGTGCTACCATAGAAACTAAAGAAAGTATGTGGGGCTAATACTTAAATATGGCAAATACCCAGTTAAGGTTAAAACTCCCACTTGTGATTTAGGATGGAGTGGAATTTAGATTCTGGAATGTGTCAGCAGAGGAATCACCCCTGTCCGATGCTGACAGTAAAGTAATAATCACATCATAGTTAGAGGCATCATTTCAATTTAGATTTCTTACATCTGGAAGACAACTTGAGGCATGCATTTGACCACATTAAGCAATTACTATTTGCATTGATTTCAGTGGTAGTAAAGAACATACTTAAGACTAATTCCAATCAATGAGACTTCCAACCACAGCATTGGTTAGATTCACTGGTTGTGTACAGTTACGTTTGAGCTCATTTAAAAACAATCTTGAAATGTTTTGAGGTTAAGCATGTTTTGTTGTTAAGAAAGAACCGAGGTGTATGGTGTGTGTGTGTGTGTGTGTGTGTGTGCTGTCAAGTCACAGCTGACTTATGGCAACCCCATAGGGTTTTCAAGGCAAGAGACATTCAGAGGTAGTTTGCCATTGCCTGTCTCTGCACGGGCTGAGAGAGTTCTGAGAGAACTGTGACTGGCCCAAAGTCACCCAGCTTCATCTGGAGGAGTGGTGAATAAAGCCTGGTTGTGCAGATTAGAGTCCACTGCTCTTAACCACTACACCATGCATATATTTGTATTTTCTGTTGACATTAGAGAAGCATGCAAAAAAAGTAACAATGTTCTATAGTTGCTGGAAACAAACAGCTTCCATGCCATAGTGGAAAGAACCCTAATTCCCATGACAATTGTTTGCAGAGCTGGAATGACTAAAGCAAATTGAAGGAAGACTAAGCATAGCTAGCAGTCTGGCTTTTCTTTACCACAACATAATCAGCCAAAAAAATAATAATCCACCACCAACCTCCCCAAATCATAATATATCAAAATAGCATTATTCTCCAAAGATGAATCAGAACAAAATTCCATGCTATGATGTTTCAGTTGTAACTTTCCCAAGGGAAACTTTTGTCAGTCTAAGGAAAATGTGGTAAAAATGAGGTGGAAAATTAGTTCATTTTAATTTTCTCAGATAGAGATTTAGAAAAGGCCTTAGTAAGAATTTCTTTTATTGCCCATCTTGTGATTAGTGGTGGTGGTGGGAGGTGCCATCAAGTTGCAGCCCACTTGTGGTGAACCCATAGGGTTTTCAAGGCAAGGGATGTTCAGAGGTGGTTTGCTACTGCCTGCCTCTGCATAGCGACCCTGGTATCCCTTGGTGCTCTCCCATCCAAATAGTGACCATGGCCAACCCTGCTTAGCCTCCAAGATCTGGTGAGACTGGGTTAGCCTGGTCTGGGAATCTTCTGTTGCTCCCTAGGGCTGTTGAAAAAAAAATTCGGTAAAGTTCGGCTTCGGCAAAATTTAGCCCTTTTAAATTCAGGACGTGCCAAAGTCCAAACTCCCCCACTTCGGATCCGCGAAATTCGGCACGAGATCTGGAGTTCAGGGGAAAATTCGGCCCCAAGTGCCTTCACGGGGCTTCCATGAAGGCTCACGGGGGGCGGGGGGGGGGAATAGATCTGTGCCTTCCGGCTGGGAGGCACAGATCTGTTTAAAGAGCCCCCCCGCGTGCCTTCATGGAAGCCCCATGAAGGCGCGGGGGGGGGGGCGAACTCCAAATCTGCTGAATTTATTCGCCGAACACCCTAAAGTCGGTGAATTTGGCTCCCCCGTTTCCCGCCTTTTTTTGAGTTTGGTTCGTCCTGAACTAAAAACTGCTTAATCAAGGGAAATTCGGCTGTTTTTTGGTTCGGGATGAACCGAATCGACAGCCCTATTGCTCCCAGCAACATGGTGATCCGGAGCACAGATGAGTATTCTTAGATCAGCAGATGGGAAGTTCATGAAGCTCCCCATGGAAAAGGAAAAGGCCTCAGAATACAGAAGCTGCTTTAAATACAGAAGTTGCATGGCTGCTCTGGATTGGTTTCTTGTTTTCCTCTGCAAGGAACCTCCTTTCTGTCCAATCATGTAAGGAGTTGTAGCCAAGTTCTTCCTAACTGGTATGTTGGAGCCCTTACAGCTTCTAGTGGTCCAAGTAGGGGAGTGGTGGTTAAAAGGATTAGTCCAACATTGTACAAGTTGGTTAACTTTATTGGGAAAATTAACTTGGAATTCCTCTTTGACACACACCATACACCTCTGTTCTGAGTCTTCTGTTGATCCAAATCAGTCAAGGTCAGAACACATGAAAGATCTCCCATAGGGAGGTCACTGAAAATGGGCTCCCATGGGCAAGTGACCCCAGTCTTGGCTTTATTATGTAAAAGTATCAGTGTGTTGTACGACTCCATATATCATTTGGGGGATGCCCAGGATGTTGCTGGTAGCATAGAATCTCAAAACATGAGGATAACTGGTAGCATAGAATCTCAAAACATGATTCATTGACTGTTAAATAGGATTCTAATACTTAGCTGTCCGTTCTATTTAGGTAATGAGCTTCACATGAAATTTGATCTTTTAGAAGCTCACAAGTGAGTAACATCATTACAGTTTCCAAAAGTTAACAAAGCACTACAAATTAAACCTCTTTATTTCTTTGTTTAGATATTTATACCCTACTTTTCTACCCAATGAAGTCCCAAAGCAGTTTACAACATAATTCTTCCTTCCTTCGTTTTATCCTCACAAAATACAAGGTAAATGAAGCTGAGAGAGAGAGTGACTGGCCTAAGGCAACTCAGCACAGTGGGAATTTAAAATTCATTCTCCCAGATCAGTCAGACAATCTGACCACTACACCATATTTCATGAACACACTATACTAGAATTCTTTTCTGACAGCCAGCGTGGTGTAGTGGTTAAGAGTGGTGGTTTGGAGTGGTGGACTCTGATCTGGAGAACCAGGTTTGATTCCCCACTCCTCCACATGCGCAGCGGAGGCTAATCTGGTGAACTGGATTTGTTTCCCCACTCCTACACACGAAGCCAGCTGGGTGACCTTGGGCTAGTCACACTCTCTCAGCCCCACCTACTTCACATGGTGTCTGTTGAGGGGAGGGGAAGAAAGGTGACTGTAAGCCAGCTTGATTCTTCCTTAAGAGGTAGAGAAAGTCAGCATATAAAAACCCAACTTCTTCTTCTTCTGGGAGGACTTTTTCATTTCATGTATTTGAATGAATTCATTTATTTCATTTGTTTCATCTCTAAACTTCTCAGTGTTTGGAGGAGTAATCATTCATTCACCCCAGTTTTAGCCAAAAGTATTTCCACTAGTCCCACTGGAATCTCATCAGTGTAAAAAGTCAATTGGCAGTATGTATCATTTGTACATGCATATTGGGCCTATTCTACCATGACTAACTGGAAAGTTTCATATTAAAGAGATGAAAAGTTAGTCAGTGAGAAGTTCAGAACAGTAAGCCTCTGGGAAATTACAGTATTGTACTTCAGGGGCTGAAGTAATTTGGAAACTTGAGTTGATCAGACTGGGAGGAAAGTAAGTCTTCAGGGATTCTTATCACTTAGCATTAATGAACTGTCAAGCACTTACAAAGAAAACCAGGCATTCAGTACTATGCACATTTTCACATCTGTTTTACTGGAAAATGTACAACAAAGTGTTGCGAAAGCTTGAAAGAGTGAGGTAAAGCTAGTCAGAATAGTTCTCAGAAATGAATTACACAAACTCACAAATAATGCATTGCCATGAAATGCAAAATTCAAATCCTTATAATAAAAGTGAATTTGTCATGCCTTCCCATGGCCTCAGACTGGGTCACCTGCTCTTTTGTTCAGAGTGGCTTCCCACAGGTTCCCCCTTTGCTCTGGGAGGGGGTCCTTTCCCACTAGTCTTTGTTTTCTTTTACAGCGTATGCCACCTTGTGGATCCCTCACACTGTCATGCCTTCCACTGCATTGGTGCAACCCACCTCCCACGTAAGCCTCAGGTCACCCTAGGGCTCTCACTGTTGGGGCAATCTCTCATTCAAGTCAGCAGGGGCTTCTTCAGGTGCCAGCCTGCCAGTGGGAAAGATCAACAACTGCCCATATACGTGCTTTCTCTATTGTGGACCCCACCTTGTGGAACAGCCTGCCCAAGGAAGTCAGGAAAGCTCCCACTCGCCTGGCTTTCCGCAAACCATGCAAAATAGACGTTTCTGCTCAGGTAATGGAGTTGCACTGTACAAAATGGTTTTACAGACCTGCCTGGAGAAATTATTAGAGGCTGTGGTCCATACTGCTGTGTATAGCTTATTGTAAGTAGGATCCTATTATGTGATTTCTGTACTTCTTAATGTGTCATGTGAATATTTCTGCTATGCTTCAGTTCTTTGTGTTTGGGTTGAGACTTCTGCAATCTTAATGCATTGTTTATTGAATGTCCAATTTTGTTGATTGTACTGGCTCACCTTTCTCACTGTGAGAAAGGTGGACTATAAACATACCAACAAACAAATAAATAAAACTGCATCTTGTGGCTGGGTGATCTTGAGCCTTCCAGCGTATGCTGGTCCTTCAGGGGGTCTTCTGGTTCTATCGCTCCCCAGGTCTCTCCAAGGGCATGCTTGATTCTCCTGCCCTACCTCTGCAGGCTCTCTCCCAATCTGGGCCTCTTGAGACTCCTTGCATGCTTCCTCTGCCTTGGATCTTTCCTGGGCTGTGCCAGGCCCGGATATGCGGGGCCCTGCCATGTCCACCCTCTCCAGTCCTGAACACATGAACAGATGAAGCTGCTTTATACTGAATCAGACCCTTGGTCCATCAAAGTCAATATTGTCTACTCAAACCAGCAGCAGCTCTCCAGGGTCTCAGGCAGAGGCCTTTCACATCATTTACTTGCCTAGTCCCTTTAACTGGAGATGCTGGGGATTGAACCTGGGAACTTCTGCATGCCAAGCAGGTGCTCTACCACTGAGCCATGCCCCCTCCCCAGTCCTTTGCTGCCCTGGGCCTTCTTTGGTCCCCACAGCTGCTTCTCAAACCCACTCCCTGCCTTTGAAGTCTCCGGTGGCTGGGTCAAAGGCTGCCCCTCCACTGGCAGTAGTGCTGCCAACCTCCAGGTACTAGCTGGAGATCTCCTGCTATTACAACTGATCTCTAGCTGATAGAGGTCAGTTTCCCTGGAGAAAATGGTCGCTTTGGCAATTGAAATCTATGGCATTGAAGTCCCTCCCCTTCCCAAACCCTGCCCTCCTCAGGCTCCAACCCAAAATCTCCAGGTATTTCCAACCCGGAGCTGGTAACCCTAACTGGCAGCAGTGGGCCACTTTCAGCCCAGCTGTGTTTACTTCTGGCTTGGCTGTTGGGAATGCCCTACCACAGTTCAGGCCTTGCAGGGCTGTCCAACAGGCTACTAAATTTTTAATAGTTGTTTATTGACATTCAAATACTTAGGTAAAGTTTGGTTAGCACTGCAGCTTAAGAAACATTTTAAAATAAGATACTCTTTAGAGTTATGTGGAGATATGAAGCTGTAGTGACCCAAACCAAATTGTTTTGTGGAGTTGCAAAGATAAGGAAGGACAACATTGCCTTAAAAATTAAATTCCCTTCCTAAAATCATAGTTGTTTGTAAGCATGTAATGCTTTTAGAATTTTATATTTTATTTCATACTTTATAAGCAGTGTTTTAACATATTATTACCAAACTTTAGTTTGCAGGCTTTTGAGGGGTATTCAGATGAACTATTTAAATTTAAATTAAATAATTAGCACCCTCAGTAAAATGATTCAGAAACCCATCAGTAGCTCATTAAAAAAAAGCTTTGTATTGCTGATTGATCCTGAGCGAGAAAGTGGTTTAACAGTCTAGATGTTTTCTCTTAATTCAGGTAGAGTGTATTATTGCTGTTCTGCAGTATTTCTCAGCAATTTCCCCTCTTCAAATAGAAACTTCATAGCAGTAAACCCCAGGACAACAGAGCCTTTTTGTCTGAGCCAAACCGCACTGCAAAATGGTGGCATGGGGATGAAAATACTGACCTGAATGTTAATTGAACATTGTGTGATTAAGATGGGAAATCTGTCACTAAAGAACAAGGCTGTCCTCAAAGGCATTCCAAGTCCATCATTTAGTTGCTTTTTACAGAATGAGACTAAAACCAAAGTAGGGCAACTTTTTGTACTCTCTCAGTCCTTCCTGAAAAGTTGGTGTGTGGAGTTGGTGGGGAAGAGGCGCAGTGGCGGGTCTTCCTAAGCCGATTCAAACACACCACAGGAACAAAAAAAGCCATTTCGCATTTTTTTTTTGTTTTCAATAGGGCCAAAAGCCCCACTGAAAACAGTGAAACTGTGCTTGCTAAATAGCAGGTGCAGCACCACCGTTCCCGCCGCTGGCGTAAGCAGCCGGACCGGGATAGGAGGCCGCCTAACCGGCGGCTCCCCCCAAGCCTGCCCCCAGCCCGCCCCCAGCCCGCCCCCAGCCCGCCCCCTGCGCTGGCACAGCCACTCTACGCCGTTGCCAGAGCCATAAAGAGGCCACGCTGGAGGAGGGGCGAGGCGCAGTCCTGCGGCGCTCTCCCACCGGCGGGACTGGCCTCGCCGCCAGTGTAAGAACGTGTATTATTTGAATCCCCAATCTGTCATGGAAGGTTGCTGGGTGACACACTCTCAGCTAGACCTTCCTCATAGGGCTATTGTGAGAATAAAATGGAGGACAGAAGAACTATGGAAACTTCTTTGGTTTCCTATTGGGGAAAAAGATAGGGTATGGCATTTGTTAGATAGGGTATGACATATGATTTTGTTATACATCTAATTTGCCTACAGTTCACCAAAAAGGATGGTTGTCGTTGCTTCATCAAGTATTGCTTCAACTCTTCTGGTAGTATTCAAACTTACGTTAAATATTGCAAGTGCAGCAATCCTGGGAAAGTCCCTGGTATCAATATAAGACATTATAAGTTTGATAGAGGTCTATGAAATTATGCATGGTATGGAGAGAGTGGACAGGGAGAATCAATTTTCCTTCTCTCATAATACCAGAACGTGGGGTCATCTGCTAAAGCTGGAGGGCAAAAGATTCAAAACAGATAAAAGGGAGTACTTCTTCACAAAACACATAGTTAAATTGTGGAACTCCCTGCCCCAGGATGTGGTGATGGCTGCCAACTTGGAAGGCTTTAAGAGGGGAGTGGACATGTTCATGGAGAAGAGGGGTATCCATGGCTACCAGTCAAAATTAATACTAGTCATGATGCATACTTATTCTCTCCAGTATCAGAGCAGCATGCCAATTATATTAGGTGCTGTGGAACACAGGCAGGATGCTGCTGCAGTTGTCTTGTTTGTGGGCTTCCTAGAGGTACCTGGTTGGCCACTGTGTGAACAGACTGCTGGGCTTGATGGGCCTTGGTCTGATCCAGCATGGCTTTTCTTATGTTCTTATGTTCTTAAGTGTGTAAAAGAAACAGGAACAGCTTTCTTTTCTCTTTCCTGCCCCTAGTGGCTGCAGTGCAGAACTATATTAAAAGTAAAATAAATTGAAATGCATTTGCTAAATGCAGCATGACTCTGGTTTCACTGACCCTAACATGGGGGTCCTGAACTCTGTACCTCTAGTCCCCCCTCAGCAACTGCTGAAATAAATTTTGAAATTTTGCTAAACATGGGGCTATTATGCTGGGGAAAATATCTTTAACAGAAACAACGAGAACTTTGAACAGGCTAGAACCTTCAGCAATGTGTAACTGTAGTGGTGGGTGAATATGTTCAAGCAGTAGTCCTTGGTGTGAAAACAGGGATGTTATAATCATGTTTCCAAGTGAAAATGTTGAAGGGGACACAAATGAAATCAGATGGTTTTACTTTCAACTTATTATGATTTGAATTATTGTTCCATTCATTCTGCTTCATTTGCCCAAGGAACTATACCAGTAAATCATGAAATCCACAGTAATTGTTTGCATAGGATTTCACACCCATGTATGAATCTACAAAATGTGTACCAAACACAAGACAAAAGGATAACAAATTTGATTTGATGTATACTAGTCAAAGTGTATGAGTGTGCATATTACCACAGTAAAAGCGTTAAAGCCCAAACAATTGTCAAAAGGGATGGTTGTCGTGACAGGCCTTTTCTACCAACCAAGGGGACTCCCATAGCCTCCTATGATTTTGGGGAACCAGGTTTTTTTAAACTATAAACTTTCCCCTCAGTTACCAGATGTTCTTAAGGTAGCAAGTATATAGGAATGGATTCATGGTAGTGAGGCAAGTTTTGTGGTGCACAAGTAGAATACGGAGGTCACAAAAGCAAGATTTGTATATAAACAACACAGAAGATTAATTTTTTTACAGGTTTGTTTCAAAGAACGGATCAGCAGTGCACGTCTCCAGGTAGTCAAAGGAAAAACCTAGCTGAAGCACACAAATTTAAGCTAGTTATGGCTTAATAGTGTGGTTTAATTTTTCTTTAACACTTTCATACCCAAACAGGCTTTTACTGACTAGCCACTAAGTTGGAGCCTCTCACAGACGCAGGAGTGCACCTACACCAGCCTGCCCTTTCCCAAGAATCGGACTAAATGGTACACGGTCTGCTCATGGCTAGAGATAGGACTAACGGTTAGGTACTCTGTTCTCTCCTAGAGGTACAGCTAAACCACTCTGCCACACTACCAGGCAGAGCTGCCCTTCAAACTGCCTGCTGTTTAGCTGAGCCAGACCTGAGCTATCTCTGCTCTCTCCCTGAGGCAGACCTGAACTAACTCCGGCTGTGCTTCCCTCCCACAATCTATCCCATTGCCTAAGAAGTTCATAAATAATAAAGGGACCACACAGTCTCCTGTCAACACAATATTCTCTCTATATAATGCAAAGAAAATCATTTTTTTAATGACAGTCACAATAACAATTTTAAGTTGGCCACTGAGTAAGAACATGCAAGGACACACGTTCTTTTCCTCACTGGTACAAACCTGTACACACTTAATACTTACAAACTCTCTTTCTCAGCTTCCTCCATAAGTACCCAGTTGGTTGAGACCTGCTGAAGTCCAGAAGCAAACTGCTGTGGCATATAAGATGGAAGGAAACCCCATTCAGCCAGGCTAGACTGGTCTGTCCTACAACCCTGCTCTTCATAGGTAACATATTTAATGTCACTTCCTTCATTATGACACCACAAAGATAATAACAACTAAAAGGTGCCTTGGCTGCCAAATAAAAAGCAGTATGAAATCATTCTTTCTTAAATGCCATAGCTGGCTATCTTGAAAGAAAATAATTAGGCTGGAAGCAGAAGGTAGGGAAGAACATTACAAAGGAAACAGCTCCGAGACATCACAGTAGCACTCTGACTACCCATACAAAACTGCCTGGCTTGCATTTTATATTTAAAATATTGCCAGAGGTGAAAGAAGATAGGATGGTAATGGGGAAAACTCTGGAATGCCGTGCACTGCCAATGTCATCTGGATTCTCCATTAAAACTGACTTCAAAAATAATGGCAGGAGAGTGGTGCATCGCTGGGCAGAGACTCAGGACAGTCACTGGGTGCCTAGATGCCTTGGAGGGCTGAACCGAACAGCATTGCATGAACAATATTTTGGAACACGTTCCTAGGTGGTATAATGGTTCTATTTAGCTGCAACCTAGTGTGTTTTATTTGTTCTAGCATATTTGATCTGGAAATATATAAGTTATACAAACGGAAAAATTAAGTCAATGACACCGGTTATTTTTCTTGCTGGTATTAAGCATGATTTAAACATTAATTTAAAGTGTTTTGATTTAAAGAAATTCATCCTGACACTTGATAAAGTTTTTGACCAGTCAGTGAATAATTATGAACCTTCATCACCTGGAGGTCTTCAAGCAGCGGCTGGACAAGCACTTGTCAGGGATGCTCTAGGCTGATCCTGCATTGAGCAGGGGGTTGGACTTGATGGCCTGTAGAGCCCTTTCCAACTCTATTATTCTATGATTCATCAAATTAATAATTTTTCGACTCCAGTTCGTCATTAATGCTAAATGGAAACAACCATTAAGATGGCACAAGGATCATTTTTGTATAATGTATGAGTTACAGTTACAAACAGTAAAGACAAGTACACATTTAATCATCAGAATTTATGTGAAAGATTTGCATCTCACATTTCTGCTCAGTTAGGGAGCTGAAGGTGGCGAACAGTTAAAAATACAGTTAAAAACATTTTTAAAACCTATTTGCTACCTTGAGAGACATTAAAACGATACATAAAACAGTAATTAAAACACACAGGAAGAAGCACTAATACAGAAACACAAAATGTAACAAAAAAGTCTTCACCCACTAGTAGAAGATGTTGATAGAGGGAAACAGATGAATTCCCATCCCCCCAGGAAATTCATTGTGTCTCCCTCTATCAATGTCTTCCACCAATGGGTGAAGACGTTTTTGTTCCATTTTGTTGGAATTCCACAGGTTTAGTGTCACAACTGATCAGGCTGTCTCTCAGGTTGCACCTGTGACAAAGCCAAGGATTTTTGGGATATGATTTATAATGAATTAAGACTGATACTACAAAAAAATATACCCAAAATACCAGAAATTATGCTACTAAGTATGATACCTGATGACCTGTCAACACAAAGAAACTTTTTGATTTACGCTACAACAGCTGCAAGATTGCTCTATGCAGCAAAATGGAAAGGGGCAGATATCCCTGGGAAAAAAGACTGGATTATGAAAATGTTTGAACTGGTGGAAATGGCAAAACTTACAGCTACTATAAATCAAAAAGACAATGTTCGATTTATGGGGGAATGGGAGGCTTGGATGAAATATTGTGAATATGAATTGAAACTGGGAAAAATGCAAGAATACCTTTTAATCTGATCTAAACGACACTATTAATATTAAGAATTATAACCATTTATATCAATAGAGTATGTTATATGAAATTTAAATGAAATTTAAATGAGTTTAAGAATAATTAAGATCAGACCATATTACGTTGGGATAAAATACTTTATTAAGAGGCGGACAGATGGGGAAGTCAAAGAAATTTCCTTTATTTTTTCTCTCTTTTTGTAATGTTTATATGTTCTTAGTTATTATGGAAAATTTCTATTATAAAAACCAATAAAAACATTTTTTTTTAAAAAGGCTGTCTCTCAGGTTGCCATCCATCTAACCTCTGAAGGCACAGTCACCCAAATCACTGTAATGGTGGGGTAAGTTCACATGGGAGGAGATGATTCTTGAAGTATGCTGGTCCCAAGCCATTAAGGGCTTTAACAGTTAATACCGGCACCTTAAATTGGACCTGGAAGCATACTGGAAGCCTGTGTAGATGGAACAAGAGTGATATAGTCCCCATGACCCACTCATGCATTCTTGCTGCAGCATTCTGTACCAATTGTAGTTCCCAGACAGGAAATAATTTAATTCAGTGCCATGTGTTACAATTATACATTTTAATGTAAACAGCGCTTACAGTCTTTAATTCATTTGTTCCTATAGAGGGGCAGCAGACCACCATGACACAAGCCCCCAATGGCAAGGGAAATTCAAAACCATTTCCAGACACCAGCTAAGCAAAACTTGACTCATTGCCAGGACAATTTTAGATGCCATGCCAAAAGAAGACAAGTCTTGTATAAAACTAAGTGGCAGCCCCATTGCCATGACAATTATGGTGTTTGATGGGATCTTTGTGTGAATCCAGGAACATGTGTGATCTGCATTGGCCTGTTTAAGACTGGGTAGGCAGCCTAAAGGGGTGGGAGATGTACAGAGGGGATAGTTGGAACTGTAATCCTGCCCTAGGCAAGGGTTGTTTTTAATTACCTACTGGTGGTGAAACGTGCTGTCAAGTTGCAGTCCCACCTACCTCACAAGATACCTGTTGTGGGGAGAGGAAGGGATTGTGATTGTAAAATGCTTTGAGAATTCTTAAGGTACAGAAAAGCAGGGTATAAAAACCGACTCTTCTACTCTTCTGATCCTTTATTTCCCCCTCCATGCCCCTCACCTAGTATGTCGTGTTTTTAGTTTGCAGACTAAAGGCAGAAATCTGTGTCTCTTGGTTGTTGTGGGCCACCTTCATCAGGCAGTTGTCTGAAACATGGAATATAAACATTTAAAAAGTAGAACATAGATTAAATTGTACAAAAAAAATGAAATGCTTTCCCGCACATTTCATTTAAATTCCAGATACAACTTAAGAATCCCTATAAAACAAAAAATAAATTTAATTCACATTACATAACTTCTTAGGCAAAGGTATAAAAAGGTCAATTTCTCTAGGAATAGCCAATATCAAAAACGTTTTCCTGCCTACAGTTAGCCTTTACATGACAAAATCTAAGCTGCTAACCTTTTAAAAAACCCAGTGGGAGACACTGATCTTGGAATCTCCTACATATGTTCTAATTTCGTTCTTAGAGTATCATTCTGATTTTTTTTTTTTTTTTTGTAATAACCAGATGCCCCACTTGGAAAGTCATTATATTAAAAGTCTGAAGATGACCACTGCTCTGATTCAGTGGTTTCCAGAACCTGTTTTAAATTTCTCAATTTTTTCAGTCAGCAAGTTTTATAAACATTTTTCCCATACTACTCATACAACAGGACCCCCCCCCCCATTCCTGTGACTTTGGCAAAAATCTTAGAAAGTGATCATATAGCTACTTGGGATCATAATCCAAAGCCCTCTAATATGTTTTTCAATGTAAGGAGTAAATGTATTTGGAGGAAAGGTCAAAGTGGATTCACAAATGTGACAGCCCTAATGCCTTTGGATCAAAACATTACCTGCCAATTGTGATAAAGCTTTCATGCTTTATTTTGAACATTTTCTCAGGAACTGCTTTACTCTTTCAAAGAGATTAAAGCTTCTTATAAGAATTTGGTGGCCTCTCTGAAGATGCACAAAATGTTTCTAGGGAAGTTGTGAGCACCCCAGGGGTATCCTGCTTGGGACAGGAGATGGACTGCTAAGATGCTTTTTCAGTCATGCAGTGCTGCCAGATCTGTAAGTTGTGTCTGTTTCCTGAATACCACAACATACCCTCCAACTTTCCCAAACCTGGAACACCATTTTTAAAATACTCGGTCCCTGGAGGAGCCCTCACTCGCTAATTGGCACAATTTTAAAACGGCTGCTCTCTTTCTTTGTTCTTTTTTGCTCTATACATACCGATGATACTAATGCTGAAGCCAAATAGCTAGCACAAAGAGCCTCTCAGAAGACATTTATGAACTTCTGATGTCTTGCTTTCTTTAGGAATGCCAAAATATTATACTTGTTGATTGTATAACTAGAAGTTCTTTCGTTGAGATAAAAAAGAAAGTGGCTATTACTGCCATTCTTTGAAATGCATTTTCTGATCTCCCCCCACCCCATGTTAAATGCAGATTCGATGCTTTCATGATTGGCTGGTTCCTGCTGTTTCTTCCAGCCCACTGAAATTAGGAAGAAGTGAGTCAGAGTTGCAAGAGAAGTTACCAGATGTAGGGAAAGGAGAGCAGGAAGGAAATGTGTGCATCAGTTCTCCACTCCCTCCCTTGATTTATTGACAAATTAACCTCTTCCACTGTGCTATTAAGTTTTGTTTTGAATATATCTTTTTATTGTGTGAGTTGGGCTACTAGAATGAGAAAAGACTGAGAGGAAGGAAACCAGGAGTAGATTTGTGTGTGTAGGGAAATTATTGGGACATCAGTTCTTACACAGAGAGCCATGGGTAGAGTATAGCCAGCTCATTCATTCAATTTTTCCCAATTCCCCTTCCTAGTTCTTATAGGCCTCATCCCTCATGGCTGTTGTACATCTAGTCCCCATGATCCTCAGCATATCCTTTTTGGTGGTCCATGGGGACCGATCATTTTTTCCATCAGTAGAAAAGCTGGTTGGATCCAACCCAATACCATTCTAAACATATATTCAGAGACAACTACTCACTTATATGTATGTAGGGATCCACCTCAGTTATTACTATAACACTATGCAAGAGATGCAGAAGCATGGATACTGAGTCAATAGAAGTGCCGGGCATGGGCAAGGGATGTCTTCACATTCATGGGACATTTCTATCTACTCAGTAGCACTGGTACTTCCACAATCACATCCTGATGCTGTCTATCAAGACACTGGATCTCTGTCCTACTGAGCAGTAATTAACAGAAGAAGTAGGTAGTCAGCTAGCAACCTGCCACATAAGTGGTTGCTAAAACATATGTTTAATTGATAGTACAGTTACATGAGCAATAAATGTTAGTCTATACTTATTAAAACAGCAAGGATACCATGCATATGCACTTCATACACATTGAATGTGAAAACCTCACTAGTATTTTACCACAGACATGTCTAAGCAATTCTTGCACTTCATTAGCTTACTTAATTACACCTGAGATTACTTAAAAGCTCTTTAAATTAACCAATATGACTAATTTCCAACCTACCCATATCATTAAACAACATCAGTATGACAGCATTCTTGTGCTGAGCTCATGTTCAATTGCTACCTATTTACAATTCTGGAATTGATTGGTTTGTAATGGGAAACAATCAACAAACCAAATGAAGCGACTCAACTTTATACTTAGATTTGAAAGTAGCTCTATTTTACTGTTGACATATGGCCACTGCCCTTTGCATGATAAGCCAAAAAAAAAAAAAAGAGAGAGGCTCCTTCCCAGAGGAGCTTTGAAATTGAAGTTTAACAGTTGGTAGATAACAGAGGGAGGGGAGGGAAGAATAGGTAAGGGAAATGAAAGATGACTGTGAGAAAATTCATGCTCAGAGTTAGGTCCAATTTAGATGTGGTGCTTGGTGTGCACATAAATGCATAGCCATGGGACTTTACATGAAGTTGATGTCGTGTTTAAATCAGTGCTTGTTTCTACATATTTATTTACTTACCATACTTACTTGCTTGCTTGCTTATTTTACAGAATTTGTATTCCACCTTTCTAGCCTCATGAGGCCTACCAAGATGGCTAACAAATTAAAATAAACATTAAAAGATCACATCTTTAAAAAATCACAACCAACAAAAATCATTAAAATACATACAAAAACATAAAAACAATAATTAAAACACTGGGCAGGAAGAAGGGATCACTGAGGGAATGCCAAATAAAACAGCCCCTGTGGTCAAGAATTCAGCTGGCTCCAATATCACCCTCCCCCCCAAAAAACCTGCTCTGAAACTGAAGGCTCTCCCGAGTAGAGGCTCTGTTTCCCCGCACCGTGACCATTTCTTGAAATCAGATTTTTGATGACCATTATAAAGGCTGTTCACAGGATGTCATTTGCTACCAAAAGAAGTGTTTTCTGTGCCTTATTTTTCTTGCATTTGAGCCGTTTTCCTCGTTTTTTTCGAGAATTGCCTATTCAGCTTCAGCTTTATCTCCAGGTTTTGGCGTTTGGTAAACCTAAAACTCAAAATTTACCAAAACAGCTAATTTCGGATTTATTTTCAGTTTTGGTTTATTGATATGCACAACCCTAGAAGGAAGGAGTCGTCAAGCTTAAGAGAACAGCCATGGTCCTGAGAAAGCAGGGGATGATCTCCAGATACTGAAACCAAAGTAATGGATGAGGCAAAAATGAGCACAACTTAAAGACTATGATAGCCTATCTCTTATTACCATCTTAAGTATAGTGCCAGGGAATGAGTCTGTGTTTTTATTTCAGTTTATTTTACTCTTTGTCATGGGTTAGCCTGCCGACACTTCCTCAGACAAGGAGGCGGTGGGGGGAGTCACTGTCAGCCCTGGGCTGAGAACAGAGGAGCCGACACAGGCAGAAGTTGCTGCATCTTGCCCTCAGCCCTACAGCTCAGGAACTTAAGCTGTGCCTGAAACCCAGCAACTGGCAGCCTCATCTTTAGGGTTGCCAGAACCTTTAGAACAGTGGTTCCCAGCCTTTTTTTGACCAGGGACCACTAGGACTTTTTTGTTCGGTGCAGGGACCCCAAGGTTCAAACTAAAAATTCCGAGAATTTGAAAATAAACTTTAATCATAACTGTTAGTTAAACATTAAACTTAGAATAATATTTGAATATATATTTTTATAATAGAGAACTTTTAATTGAAAATATTAATTTATTATGGGTTTATAACTTTGTTTCGCGGACCTTAATTTTGTTCTCGCGGACCCCTTGGGGTCCACGGACCCCCGGTTGGGAACCAGTGCTTTAGAACAATGACAGAAGCATCTATGAAGAGAACTGCAGGAAAGACAACAAAGTGCACAATTGCTCGCTCAACACAGATAAATTGCCAACAGCAACACAGAGGCAGTGCAGGTCTGATGAATGACACCTGGCTTGGAATGCTGGAATAGCCTAATAACTGCAGCTGGCTTATCCATCCCAGCAAGTCAGTTTCCTATTTATGCAACCAGCAAAGTAAAGTAGTGTGGGAACAACACGTCAAGACCCTTGCCGTGCCTGCCCTTCTTTTCCTGCACTTCAGACTCTTGGTGATCCTGGCTCCTCTGGATTGGACCTGACCACTGCCTTTTGGATTTGCCCTCTTCTGCTGGACACCTTGGACTCTGCCTTATCTGTATGTTATCTTGGGCTGTATCCTCAGACGACACATTCTGACACTTGCTAAAGCTATCCGCCTGACTCTGGACACCGTTGCTCATTCTCTTGTTTTTGCCTATACAGCGTGTACTTTTAACAGCTACTGTAATTATTTTCATTTAAAATATGGTCAATGTGATCTCTGTAAACCATAGTCAGCCCAGCTCAGACATACCAGGAGTGTGTAAAGGGGGAGCCGCTGTTAAGCCCTGCTCACCTAGAGAGCTCATTTAAGAGAGACTGGTCCACTCTGTAGCAATTTTGAGAGAGAGGGGGAGACTCAACATTTGTGCTAAGGTCTTTAAAGAGACTAAAGCTGCATTCCTGAAGGGAATATGAAGCTCCTTAGGAGCCAGTGTGACCCCCGTTGCTGGCATAGGTGCTACCTTATCACAGAATAAAGTGGCACCTATGCCAGCGAGGGAGCAAACACATCGGCGTTGGGGAGCCGCGGAGCTGCGCTTCCCCCCAGTACGACCATGCAGCAGGGATTTTCTGGAAGGGAAAGCCCGTGCGGCATGTGTGTGTGGGGGTTCCTGAGGGCAGAGCTTCCTTTAGGCAGCGTCCTAACCACTTTTGCCTTGGGAACACCCCCTCTTGCTGCGGCATTGCTACACCACCTTTTTGGGTGGTGCAGCCTTGCTGTTTTCAACGGGGCCATTTGATTTTTTAACATTTAAAATATATTTTCGGTGGTTATGAAGCCTCAGTGGAGGTGGTGTGGCTGTGCTGCTCCCAGCTGCCACGAAATCTCCCCCCCCCTTTCAGGAATGGGCTGTAAATGTAAGAGAAGCCTGGGTGCAGATCCTTGGGCTGGATAAAACCTCTGACAATCATAACAAAAAATACAGGAAAAATTCATGGAGGAAAAATAACTGCTTACAAGGACAGAGAACAGGTTTGATAAATTACACGGAAACAGTAAATTAGGCAAAATTCCATTGGAGGCCCTACAAAGGTCTTTATGAATAGACTTCTCTGTCACTGCTGAATCTGAACAAATGTTTGCCAATAAATCCAAATTCTGAAACACAACCAATTGGGGCCAATTTTTCAGTAATCTTTTCCCTTGGTTTACGGAATTTGAATGCCTAACAGCAACTCTCAGGACTTTCTGTTACAAAGTTCCTTCTTCAGACTTCTCATCCACTTTCCCCTTTTCAGGTTGGCTAAAAGGGGGGGAAAAAGGCTTGTGGAACCTTAAAGTCCAACACATTTGTTGTTCAGAGAGAACTCCTGTGGTCGGATGACATTGCTGTTATGCACATATCATTTAATGCTGATTAACTCTTTCCCCTCACTGCCCCCCTCCCTCCCAACTCTGGTTTCACAGGCAAATAAAACCTGACAGTGAGGTCTCAGGATAAGCAGTCAGATCAAAAGGCTTCCAATTATTATAGAATAATGAAAGTAATCCTGTTTGTATCTGAAGAATTTACTATACTTACAAATGGGACTGGGATTGCTCAGATTGACTCTTGATTTAAGAAAAATCACAGCCCTATTTCCTCTTGTTTCCCACTGGACCTTTGAGCAGCCACCTGCAGAGGTATGTCCACTTTTTCTTCACTCTCTGACATAGGACTGGTTTTCCTCATCACTAAGAGTCATTCTCTCTTTCCTTTTCCATCTAGTTACATCAGCTGCCCACTCACAAACCTCCTGTCCCTCAGATAACCATCAGTTCTCTTTGGTTGCCTAGATTACCAGAGGTCAACATCTTCTCTGCACTGCACATGATAGACCATTTTCCCCAGGATAATTCTGTAGAAATTCTCCATGAAGTTTCTAACCATTAAGATAGCTAAATATTTGTCATCACCTTAATTTTCTGTGCCTATAACCCACCATTTATGATTGAGAAGGCCTGGTAAAATTTGCTTTGCTATATGGCTGTTCACAATATTACAGTCTTCTCCTAATGAGTTCATTGAGAGCCATCACAACACAAATGATCACCTGAATCAATTATTCTATTTCCTCAAATTCTCCTGGATTCTCTTAATTAATTAATTAAATAATTAATTTTTTTTGGAAAAAGCGATGGGGCCAGGATATGGTCAGTGCAATTTAAAGGAGACCATGCACTCAAAACAATTTTGGCTTTCAGGCTGCTTACTAGAGAAGACAGTATTCCTGTACAGAATTAGGATTATGAAATATCATTGAAGCTCCTGGCTACAGTCTCACTACATCTGAATTTCCTCCAGCGTACTGTCAATAATCTCCTGTAATGGAAGGAGAATCTAAAAGTTCATGATTTCAAGCTCTAATCCCCCATCTCACACATGCAATACCTTAATTATAGTTCCTGGAAGGTGTGTAAATAACAATGCATTATTCATCAACTTGACATGTTCTGATATCATCATATACGCCTCCCTATGGGGCTACATCATTTAATCGTTTTCTGCTTTAAGATGTGGGAAAGCTTTTACTGGGCTCAGAAGTCTTGTAAAAATAATATGGCCTTTTTCAGACATAACTTCTGATCCAACTGGGGGGCCTCTTCCTCTAAATCTTTGTTTACATTTTTTGTCCTGGCTCAACCAGTTAATGTAAACATTCTCCTATAGTCATGAGAAAGCCCATGAATGTGTAATATGTATTTAATGTTAAAAGTTGTAAACTTTAATGCACATAATATAGAGGTACCCCAAGCACTGATGCTCATTTAAAATTTTATTTTATTTAACAAGCAAATACATTTCTGTTGCATGAAAGACATGCATCAGAAAGTATGAAGCAAATGGAAAACATTTCAAGTGAAATGAGAAGCTATATTTTCCTAAAGTTCTCCCCATGTCTACTTAATTAGTCACATGCTTCCATAGCTCTTTGATTTCCCCCCAGTTATCTGAAACTTTACTGTACACTACTCTGCATGTACACGGAGCTGGGATTTATGCCATTTCTGAATTGAAGCATGGTGCTCATCCCTCCCTTTTATGTTTTACCCTCTAGTTGGAAACACAAGAAGTAGCAAGAAATCATATACTATACTATACGAAACTGGGGGCAGGCAGGGCATGTCAACGTATCAGTAGAGACTTGTAGAATAATACAGGGACAGATGAGCACCTTGGGGCAGTAAGTACATAAATACTTGACTCAAGTGGACAAGAATTGCCAAGCATGTGTGTGCTAGTTATTGGCTTGGTCGAGGTTTTCATTTATTGCAAATTGAGTAGTGATATCCTTCCCCTCTCTCAAACAGCATTCAAACAGTGTATAGATGGTGTGTGTGTGTGTAAAGTGCAGTTAAGTCGCAGCCGACTTATGGTGACCCCTTTTGGGGTTTTCATGGCAAGAGACTAACAGAGGTGGTTTGCCAGTCCCTTCCTCTGCACAGCAACCCTGGTATTCCTTGGTGGTCTTCCATCCAAATACTAACCAAGGCTGACCCTGCTTAGCTTCTGAGATCTGACGAGATCAGGCTAGCCTGGGCCATCCAGGTCAGGGCTGTATAGATGGTAAGCAATCATAAAAACAAATACCAAAGCACCAATAAAGTAATAAATCAGCAATAAAAAAATCAAATAAACCAGAACTGAACTCCAAAACAGCAGCAGAGAGATTGCAAAATTTAAACAGAGGTTACACATTTAAGGAGAATTCAAACAGAAAGTTTGAGATAACAAGACAGGCTTCACCTGGAATCTAATGAGAATAATGTAGGTACCAAATGGGCATCTCTGAGGAAGGAGTTCCAAAGACACAGTGATCCTACCTTAAACCTTATTTTAAGTCACCACCCAAAGGTGGTGTAAGAGGGGAAGAGAGATCTCGATTTTAAGCTGGAAAGGATGGAACTGACTGCTCAATCAGACCAAGATTTGAAGGTCAAAGCAATCCTGCCCAGCATTCTACTCAGATCAGTTCAATGGGGCTTACGTCAAGGAAAGTGTTCCTTCAAGGAAAGAGGGTGGTTTCCCTGTTCCATCATTTGGGATCTTTTGTTACAAATTGACCCTTTTCAGACGGCTTTAAGCTGCTCTTCTCTACACCTTCACTCAGCCAGACTCACTTCCAGCTCGCTCACTGTTGTCTTCAACTCTCTCAACTGCTGTTTTCAACTATCCTCTCACTAACATTTTGTCAGCTCCCATTGGCTGCTTTTAGGGAGGAGGGCAACCTAACCTGTCCATCAACTGTAGACATGCCAACTGAAAACATGCTAACTGAATTTTCTTTTATGCTGGCTACCTGATGAAGAAATATTTATAGCTTTGAATGTTTTTTCTTTTTATTTCCTTTAAAAACAGACCAGAAAAAAAAACAAATAAAAAATTTAAGAATATTCAGTTTTAACATTTTAATTTTAAATGAAATATTCTGATTCTAGACCAGATAAAGTTAGCCATGACTAAGGGCCAGTCACACACTCTCAGCCTAATCTACCTCATATGATTTTTGTGGGGATAAAATGGAGGAGAGGAGAATGATGTAAGATGTAGGGTTGTACAAAAATAATTTCAGTAAATTTCGGGTTCTGGTTTATTGTGCCCGATTTTTTGGGGGTAAACCCGGAATGAGCCATATTTCGGCTTTATTTCTGGGTTTACCAAAAAAAAAAAAAATCAGGTCCATTGTAGTCTATGGGGATTTTTTTCAAAGCTCCTGTGGGGGCATTTTTACCGGTAGAGTCACCAAATTTGCAGCGTGGCTGCAAGGGACTCTCCTTGGATGGACACCAAGGTTTGGTGAATGTTGGGACAGGGGGTCCAACCGGTAGAGTCACCAAATTTGCAGCATGGCTGCAAGAGACTCTCCTTAGAGGAACACCAAGGTTTGGTGAATGTTGGGACAGGGGGTCCAATTTTATGGGCCTGACAAAAAAGTCACCCCATCCTCCAGGCATTTGTGAGCTAAGCTGTCCATCACTTTTCAGGTTCAGAAGGTCAGTGTTGCTGAGGTCTGGTGGTAAGAGCCTATTGGGAGGCTGGTGCCTCATAGTCTGGGGGCTGCCTTCATATCTGGGGCACATAGTATGATGCCCATGCAAATTAGCTTCCACACTGAGGAAAATGGCTTAAATGCAAGAAAAATTAGGCACAGAAAACATTTATTTGGGTGGAAAATGACATCTTGTGAACAGTCCTTTATTATAGTTATCAGAAATCTGATTTCAAGAGATGGTCATGGTGCGGGGAAACAAAGCCTCTACTTGGGGCGACCTTCAGTTTGAGAGCAGGTTTTCGGGGGGGGGGGTGATATCGGAGCCAGCTGAAGTCATGACCAAGGCAGCTCTTGTGAAGGAGATTGCTCATCTATGCAGGTAAAGAGTCTTCTTCAAAAGCCCAATAAGTAGCTGTAGGAGCAGCTGTTTTTTAGTTGGAAGTTATATCCCTCCAGATAGAACTGGGTGAGTCCCGTCTTTTAAAATGATCCTTCCAAACTAGTTTGGTCTGACCAAACTGGCTCTGATTACAAGACTTCTACCTCAAAACCAGTCAAAGATAGAAAAATGGGAGAAAACACAGAGCTGTGCATCTGAGCAAAGGCGAATAGCCGAAACCCAAAATGATAAGATAGTTTCAACTAACTCTGAATTTTCCCTCACTAGTGGTTTTCATTAGTCCTTGCCCCATACTACTTCATGTTTTTTGCTGACTTCCACATGTGTTTGGGGGCTTATAGGGTTTGCTTTGGTTTTCCACAGCTTTTCTCCAGGTTTTTTGGGAGCACATTTATCACAATCTTGTTTTCAAGCTGATTTGGAGTTGCCTTTTCTCTTCATGCATAATGCTTCAAACTTTTTTGTTCCACCCATTGACAGCATCAATGCCCACCTCCCATCATCAAACTACACCCTCCTTCCTATCCCACCTTCCTTTGTCCCCTCCCTTCAGCCTCCTTTCCCTCCACCCTATGCCCTGATTTCATTTTAAAAATAATTTTCAAAATGCTATTGATAGGATGATATGAGAATGGCACTGCCCCACCTTTTTGACATTGGTGTTGAACATCACTACACCCACTTTCCCATCCAAGAAAGGAGCATTTTTTATTTAATAAGAAGTCATTAAAACATGCTTGCAATTGGAGACAAATGTTTCCTGTTTATTTTTTTAACATTCAACAGTTATGTTGCTATAAGAAGGCTTATATTAATATAAGAAGAAAGACACATCCTCCAAAACCACCTTCCTGTCCTAGCAATATAATTTTCTTATTTAAAATAGATTTTAAAAGTATTCTCTTTATAGGACACACTTTTTAGCAAAAGTGCCATCCCGTAACCTGGTGGGTTTTTAAAGCTTTTTAGATATCAATATAGTGTTGTGTCTCCATAGCTCTATAAATGTACTGAATTACGGGGTGGGGGGGGGGGGGATTGAAAGCAGCTTTCCTATAAGGGTGTGTTTTATTACTTAATATTACTTAGAATTTAGTGTTGCCGCATGACGATTCTCATACATATGCAGACACAATTTTGATTTCTGAAGCTTTCTACTACTTTCCTTTTTTCTGTGGAGGAAATTGGTGATTCTTGCATGTGTGCATAGATTAACCTACCACCGATCAAAGAATCTCCTCATGAGAACCCTTCCGCCAATTGGGCATGAACATAACTATCCAATATAAATACTAATCATTGTGGGTGGTAAATTTTTACATAAGAAAAATCTTTTCCACGGCACCAAAAAGTTGCACTTTTACAACTGGTGATTCTCTGGTCTCAAACTAGCTTGCAGAAGAAATCAACAAAGCAAAGAGCCTTTTATTAAAAATATAATAATGCCAGCCAATCCTGTACTGTACATGCAAATTCAACAGGGTAGGAAAACCTCTGCCCAATTAGCTAATTACAAAGAGGGAAGGGGGAAGAGGACAGGTCTTGTAGCATTACCGCAGTATATACAGCAGCATGCCATAGCTCATGTGCAAAAAAAATTACAAAGGAAGAAGAAGAAGAGGAAGAAGAAAAAGAAGAGTTGGTTTTTTTATATGCCGACTTTTTCTACCACTTAAGGGAGAATCAAACTGGCTTATAATCACCTTCCCCTCCCCTCCCCAGAACAGACACCCTGTGAGGTAGGTGGGGCTGAGAGAGAAAGTGACTAGCCCAAGGTCACCCAGCAGGCTTCATGCAGAGGAGTGGGGAAACAAATCCAGGGGGTTGGTGCTGTGACCACTAGTGATGCCACCAATGACAACCACACTCTCAATCTATATTCCTGATTATTTCAGCACATCTGGAACAAATAAACTGGCACAATGACTGAAAGAGGGCAGACATGCTGACCGACCATACTCAAGCTGATTCCAATGTTTAGGGATCAGCTGCTGAGAACACCTATAATAAATCGAGCATGCGGAAAAGCCACAAAGAGACTGCAAGGGGATTTCTCACATAGCAATGAATCACAAGTTATGAATTCTGGAAACTGGTATTATCTCTTCAGTTAGCAGGGGTAAAAGTTGTAATTGCTGTATCTAGCAAAAATCTTTTGGGTTATTTTCTGAGTCAGAGACATGAATGAACGAGTCATGATTTTTCTGTTTTTACATACTAGTGGTGTATTGTCATTAAAGTGTCAGCCTAAGATCTTTGAGACCCAGGTTCAAATCTCCACTCTGCCAATCCCCCATGGAAGCTTGTTAGGCCAGTTGCACACTCTCAGACTTCTCTCAGATGAGGGCAGGAGAAACCATTTCATCTGAGGAAGGGCTGGAATTCTCTCTCTCTCTCTCTCTCTCTCTCTCTCTCTCTCTCTCTCTCTCTCTCTCTCTCTCTAACATCCTTTTATACATAGCATATGTATACATAGCATACATAGCATACCACCTCTGAAAGTCTCTTGCCTTGAAAACCCTGAGGGTCGCCATAAGTCAGCTGTGACTTGATGGCACACACTAAGTTTGTTAGGTCCCTCCTGGCCGCCAGCAGGGGATGAGAGGGGGAAGGTTGCTAGATGAAAGTTGGAAAACTCCTGGAGATTTGGGGTTGGAGCATGGGGAAGACAGGGACCTCAGTGGGGTACAATGTCATAGAGTCCACCCTCCAATGCATCCATTTTCTCTGGATGAACTGGTCTCTGTATTAGGGCTGTTGATTCGGTTCGGCCCGAACTGAAAAACAGCCGAATTTCCCCTGATTTGGTGGTTTTTAGTTCGGGACGAACCGAACTCAAAAATGGGGGGCAACTGGGGAGCCGAATTCAGTGAGTTCGGGAGTTCATGAATAAATCCGGCCAATTCGGGGCCGTCAGTAAGCAGCATAACCGTCAGTAAGCAGCATTCTCCTCCCCCGGCCAATCGGTGGCCAAGCTGGGTCTTCTTCTGGCCAATCAGTCAGGATTGAGTACTGGAGGAATCAGCTGATGTGCGGCTCGGCCGGGGAGAGAGAGAGAGAGAGAGGGAAATCCTCGTGTGTGTGTGTGTGGGGGGGGGGGTGCTTGTGCACATTTGCTCCTTTCTGTGGCTGCAGGGGGCATATTTTTAGGGTACAGACACAAAACTTTCAGCAGAGATTCAGACAAGCCTTCTTAAGAGACCACCCAAGTTTTGTAAACATTGGGTCAGGGGGTCCCGAGATATGGGCTCCCCCCTTTTTTCTTTCCATGGCTGCAGGGGGCGCATTTTTGGGGGTACAGACCCCAAACTTTCAGTGGAGCTTCAGATGAGCCTTCTTAAGATACCCCCAAGTTTTGTAAACATTGGGTCAGGGGGTCTCGAGATATGGGCTCCACCCCTTTTCCCTCCTCCCTTTTCCATTTCCATGGCTGCAGGGGGCGCTTTTTTGGGGATACAGCCCCCAAATTTTCAGCATAGCTTCAGACAATCCTTCTTAAGATACCACCCAAGTTTTGTAAAGATGGGTTCAGTGGGGGCAGAAATATCGGCTCCCCCCTTTTCTCTTTCCGGGGCTGCAGGGGGCGCATTTTTGGGGGTGCAGATCCCAAACTTTGAGCGGAGCTTCAGACAAGCCTTCTTAAGAGACCACCCAGGTTTTTTAAAGATTGGGTCAGGGGGTCCCGAGATATGGGCTTTCCCCTTTCCCCTTTTCCCTATTGGGATGAAAGGGATCCTGTATGCATCTCCAGAGCAAAACGTCTAGTGCCTAAATGGAATCGTCTTGGATTACCCAGTCCTCCCCAGCCCCTCCTGATGGAACAGAAGACAGCCACAGTAAGACCCCTTTGGGGGCTTTAATCTATAATTTTTCTCCTGTGTGTGTGTGTGGGGGGGGAAGCAGAGTCTGTGTGTGTGGGGGGAGGGAGCAGTTTCTGTGTGTGGGCGAAGCCAAAGGGGGCTTTTGCCGGTTCTGCCTGGGGTGTATGTTCCCCCTGGAGTCTTTCTCTCCCTGGTTTGAGGGGTGGGGTTTCAGTTGTGTGTCTTCAGGTTTTCCCTCATTCATAAGAGCGGTTAGGTCTATTTGGATGCTTGCTCAAAACTGATTTTCAAATGGTGACTTTTTTGCATTTGGATTCCCATGCAAAAGGGGAAATTCCACCCCTCCTGCTCATTATGCATAGCTAGCTGCCTCTGTCCCTTTCCATGGTTTGCAAACTCCCAGGTGTCAGGTGTTGCTTTGCACAGTTGCAAAGGTGTTGCTTACAAGGTTGTGTTGCTTTTCAGTCGTGTTGCAATGCTTTGCAAACTTCTCAGCTGTTTGTCGGGGCTGGGAGCTTTGTGTGTGGGTGGCAAGCTCTGCTCAGAGATGCACATTAAGGGTGGGGGACCCCTTTCGGGGCCCATATCTCAGCCCCCCTGACCCAATCTTTACAAAACTTGGGGGGTCTTTCAAGAAACGTCCTTTGAAGCTCTGCTGAAAGTTTGGGACCTCTAACCCCAAAAATGCCCCTCCCAGAGCCACGGAAAGGAGCGGTTGTGTTTTTAATGGCATTATTCGGCCGAATTTTTTTCCCCAACTTTGAATTCCCGCCGAATTGCACGGACCCGAAGCAGTGGAGTTCGGACTTCGGCATATTCTGAATCTAAACGGGCCGAATTCAGCCGAATCCGAACAATACCGATTTTTTAAAAATTCAACAGCCCTACTCTGTAGTCTGGAAATGAGCTGTAATTTTGGGGGATTCCCATGTCCCATCTGGAGGCTGGCATCCCTAGCAAACACACATACACAGCATTCCTAAATGAGCACTAAAACTTACTTTGTAATGTTACCCCAGCACCACAAGCTGGAAGTTCAATACTGTGATCTTGCAGAACATCTTAGTATCTAGTCCTGTTCATGTTTCCCCCCCCTATTTTAATTAAATATTTTGTTTTGCAATACTAAGACACCTCCTGAACCCACAATTCAAAGAGGAACTGGGAAGAGTGTGATTTGCCTCAGCAGGTGGAGGGAAGAGCTGGACTGCATGACACTGCCTTCTTTGTGATGGAATTGGGGCTGGGAGTAGGAAGGTCATACAAGGGACAGCGTCAGCCACACCTCCCTCTCTTTTAAACATTTAAATGAAGTCCCAAGGTTCCTGGATGGGGACTTAGAATATAAGGAAGAAAGATAACCTAGGCACTGGAACCGGACCCTATGATTTGAATGCAAGTGCTACACTTATTTTCTGGGAGAGAGACTGCACAAGCTAGACCTCTGTGTGATTGATTACTCCAAAGGAAGGTTCAATTCACATTGGGGCTACTGCAGGGGAAAGGCTCGCACCACTCCACAGATGCTGAGTGAATGAACTGAGCTGACCCCTGCCCATGTGCCTAGGTGCTCTCCATCCTAACATGTACTTTCACTTCTGCTATGAGACTACTGAGTGCAACAGCTTAAAAGAAAAGATTTCCTGCAAGCTGGTTATCAGCCCTTAGACATGTCAGAAAAGCTCAGACAAATCCAGAACCTTTGGGGTCAGCCTGGCTTTTGTTCAGCCAATTCAAACTAGGTACATATGAAAACGCTCTTGGATAAAGGTTTTTCCTGTCCCTTCAATGTTTGGAGCAGGTTGTAGCAAATTGTCGTATTTGTTCAGTACAGAAATAGACCTTGGTGCAAGAGTTACAAGTACAGATTAGCCCTTTTCATCTTGTTCCACAAACATCATGCTTTAAAAAAAGCAGTTCAGAGCATTTTAATCAGTTCAAGATAACATGACAGATCAATTGACTTCAACTGACTGTCTTCTGCTTTGAAGTTTTGACTGTAGACAAATTAGGTTCAAACTGAGATTGAGCCACAGACATAGCAGCTCAAGGGGAAAGTGGGGGGAATCTGAGGCTTACACATATTGAATTAATTTGATTATCATCCAAATATACTTTTAGTATGTACCATGGTAAATGTGTATTTATCTGAAGATTTCTATCTTATTCCACATATGAATATAGTTTTCCAGCTTAATGTTGTTTTCATTGGGGGGGATTACTTTTCTTTTCATTGATAGTGAATAGATGAAGATACAGCATATTTATGAATTTCATTGTGTTCAAAAACTTTGCAGAAAATGTAACATGAAAGCCATCAGACCTGGTGTGGATAGAGGTAAACAAATTCCTTTAAAAAAAATCATCCGAGTGCCATAAATTCTATTTCTTTTTCAGGTTCAGTTGTTCTTCCTGTACCAAAATCTGTCTTTCGAGCTTAACTTACTGGAACAAGTTTAAAGTTACAAAATCCAAACCATTCAAGTTTAATGTACAGATTTTGGCATTGACTTAGTGGCGAGGAAGAATCCTCTTTCCTGTTTATAATTTGACCCATATGTAGGTTGCATATGTTGTGAGAGACTGGACTTTTAATTAAAGCTGTTAACAACCTATTTGGGCCACAGGGAGTTTCAAAAGGAGTTCTGTCACCTAAGATAATTTTAAAAAATTAAGGGCCCTTCCTCTAAGTTGGTTACTACTAATCTGTCATGATTATGATTATTTCTATGAAGCACTGTTGAATGATGATGACTGTGTTGGACAGTTACTCAGAGCCACTTTGGCTAGAATTCTACAGTTGTCTTCCAACCTTCCTTCCGCTCCAGGGCTAGAGCCACTGATGCTGCTTCTGGGCAAACGGCCATTGCTATGATGTTTGCTTTAGATAGGCTGCAGCTGGGCCGAGTGGGTGTTTCAGTCAGGCTTTATAAAATAAGCTCCTCAGCCTCTGTTCCTGGTAAAAGAACTTCCTGGTTCCTTTTGATTTAAGATATTTTTCCCTAGAACATATGCGTAGTTAGAGATCTAGGAAGCAATGTACCAGTAAAGAAACAGACGTTAATCATAGACATATTTTTACTGGTTAGCTCAGAGGACTCATGTGTCAGGCCTACCCTGCACAGGAACTGCCAGGCAAGGGCTGACCGAAGATGTTATGCTTACAGCAGGTGCTGGCCAAGGTCAGGTGTAGCAACTGCCAACTTGTGTTTTGACTCTGGACTCTGTGTGAATCTTGCCTCAAGGGGAGGGAGGTTCTCAAGGCATCCAATGCTTTTGATTTCATGTATACCCTGTACCATGCTCTTAGTTCTCATTAGTGCCATCTTGCTTCTAGCTGCTGTAAACCTATGGATCTTCCAATAAATCAACTCTCTTGTGGACTACTTGTCTATGGATGTTGTTTATTGGATTGTCATGGGACAAGTGCTCACATTATGCCTGAAAGCTTTGGTTCCCATCATCTTCACTACAAGCTAGTTCCCATCATCTTCACTACAAAACTAGTGTTTTCCCATGCTTTCACTCTCAACAATGAAGCTGGTACATGGGTGTGGAAAATTGTGGCTCTTTAAGCAGAAAAAAGGTAGTGTAAGGAAACTCATGCTGATATCATGATGGGGACTTATGCTTGAAGTATTCTTGAAGTATTCTTTTGGGTACCAATTTGAAACTTTTCATTCAGCATAATAGCTTTCAGTTGGCTTTGAGTTAATAAACTTAGCTCCCTTCCCCCTACTCTATTAAAAAAAAACCTCTGTGTTGCTTGAGTAAGTGAAACAGATGAAAATTCATTGTGTCTTGAACTTAGAGGAATCTTCACAGCCCCATGTGACTTGATCTCTGGCTTTGCAAACAGAAATAGAAGGGAAAATGAAACTTCATGGTCTGTAGTAGATGAACTGGAGAATGGCTTGTGATGCAAAAGTTGCTAGCAGTTTATCGAAATACTTGTGATGACCTTGATTGGCATCAGCTAACAATTAGTTTTAGGCAGCTCCTCAGGTGAGGGATACACAAGGAACTGAAAGGAGGATTCCCAGCTCCTGGTAGGACTTGGGCTTGCCTGATAACCCTATGTCTGTATATAAACTCTGAAAATAGTCACAGTGACATTATGGCATCTTGGGAAAGGTGGGGGGAGGAGAGCTTTTCTTCACTGTCAATTTCATGTCATAATCTTAGTCTATTCTTCCCCATGTTCAAACATAGGGAAAGAACTGCAGGGAGGAGAGATGGCAGGAGGCTGCATATTAAGGCCTGAAAATACAATTTAGTGGTCTTGTCCAGGCATTGGAGAAGGTTGACTTGTATAACATGGCTGCTTACCACTCAAACAGCAAGTTTAATTTTTTGACAACTAATTACCAATTCTTGTTTGCAAAATGTTAGCAAAGGCCTCATCCTAATTTTAATTATAATCTGTGTGCAGTTGCAAACAGAGTTATTACGAATCCTGAGAGAAAAATATTCTCTGCCACTCAGTGCCCACACCATAATAAATTAAGACACTGAGCAAGAGTGAAACTACAGAAAAAATACAGGCAATGGCATGTAAGCTGAGCTCTCCTCGTGGAGACTGGAGGAACACTTAATTCTGTTGGTTTGTACAACTATTTGACAACGCACAATATCAGTTGATCAATATTACAGAAATGTATAGCTGACATATATGTCCAGATAATCAAATCAATAAATTGAGAGCCAGCGTGGTGTAGCTGTTAAGAGCAGTGGACTCTAATCTGGAGAACCAGGTTTGATTCCCCATTCCTACACATGAAGCCAGCTGGGTGACCTTGGGCTAGTCATAGTTCTCTCAGAAATCTCTCAGCCCCACCTACCTCACAAGGTATCTATTGGGGGAGAGGAAGGGAAGGAGATTGTAAGCCAGTTTGATTCTCCTTAAAAGGGAGGGAAAGTCAGCATATAAAAACCAACTCTTCTTCTTCTTAAATAAGTGGCAACATCACAGCTACTGCAAAATGCATCTGAGTCTCAGTGAGAAAGGCAGACTATAAATGATGTAAATAAATACCATGACATCTGTAGTTCTGTACCAGAACTCCAGCAATGACCACTGAGAGGGCATTTCTTTCTTAAAACGACAAGCTATTATTTTGTAAGGGGATTGACCAGCCAATATATTTTTTTAACATATTTTTCTGAAGACCAGGGCTTTTCTCACATTTATCGAAAGAGTTGTGCCCATGTGGGACCTCAGAACTTATCATCCCATGAAGACTTCCCCAGCAAGTGGGCTGGGTGGATGTTTGGTGCCATCAGTTGACAGGTGGGTGGTACGATGCTGGAACCATGCCTCACGCTGTACCAAATCAAAGCTGTGGCCAGATTTTTCACCACTCATGTTTTGGGCTTCATTATTGCTCTTTGGGCTCTCAGTCCCTTCCTTGCCTCTAGGACTGCAATTATTCTTCAAAATGCCCTGAACTGCCTAACGTCATGCCTTTAGAGAAAACAGATTAGATTGTTTAAGATAGTTATATGAGGCGTACATAGTTGTGTCTATATAAGATGACCCCACGGTAAGCCCCTTGGACTCACGTTCGCCCCCGGTCTGACTCGGTTGTTCCTTGGAGTTCTGCATAACTTTTCCACCCATTAGAAATGACCTGGCTGCAAGCCCTCACAATGTCCGGGTCTTCCCATTCCTCTGTTAACCCAACTCTTCCCTCTCCCCTGAGCTCAGCCCGGCTGAAATCTCCGCGCAGAAGGCAAAGCACGGGCCACAAAAGATTGGCTTCTCTCACAGCCAATCACAAAGCAGTGTGTAAAGAGGGGGGGAAAGAAAGGCTTTTTAAAAACTGAGGCTTGGATTTCTCCCCCCCCCCTTTCTTTCAAATTGCTCCGTTTTTTGGGGTTTTTTTTGTTATTATAATGCTTCTTATGTGGCAATTGGGTTCAGTTTCAGTCACCTTTAATGTCATGATAGTGGCAATTGGGTTTTGGTGGAGGAAACTTCTCTCACAGTGAGCACTGCGAAGTAAGCTAATTACAAAGCAGCATTTAAAGGGGCAGGACTTGATTTGAGTTTGGAGGCTGCTGGTGCAGAGGTTCCTAACTGGAAAGCATGGGTCCAGCCAGCAACGAACCTCAGGTAAAATTCCCATGCATAAATGACCTATCTTATCTTATCTTATCTGAAAAGGCATGGTAAGAGTTTTAGTAATTGCATTTTATCTTTAAATGCAGGCTAGCTAGGAGAAAGGATGTCATGCATGCTTTTTTTATTTATAATCACATTTACATATGCTAGTGTTTTCTGTATATTTGTGAGTCTGTTGAAGAATAACAAGAATGATTTTAAATAAAGATTTTAAAAGACAGCACTGAATGATCATTGTCTAAGATACAAGGTTTTCACCAAGACATGGAATAAATATACTTTTGTCCTCTTTCCATGCGGAAGACTGGTACCTGTTCTGAGTGATCACTGGAAAGACTGATTATTCTTCACATAATTTCATGGCTGAGTGGTTAACATGGTACCTTAAAACAGTCAAAGAGACTTTCAATTTCAATGTGCTTGTTTTAAATAATGCCTCCCATGGGCGGTAATACTGCCATAACACTCCTATTTTTCTCCTAACCCAGTACCTTCCTGTCTCTGTTTAAATGTTCTTCCTGCACTGGCATGTATAGGTTCCTAGAGCATGAAATATATAGGAAAGCACTAATGTGGCCAGCATTAAGGTTCCATACAATATATCCTCAAGAGTTGTTTCTTCTGATACTTCTGCTGATATCTACTTAGGGAACAAGGGGAGAGAGTGCCTTTGCACATGTAGATAAAAGGGAAAATAGGACAAACTGAGTAACAAAGTGAAGTAAATGAAGGTCTGGACGCAGTCCACACTTGCTGTTTTGATTTGCAGCAGGCAGCTGACTCATGTCTCCTCCTGCAGGTATTTGCTCAGCATTTTTGAACTCATGTTGTGTTCAGGACCCCAAGGAAGACAAAAGAGGAGGAAATGGAACAATTGAAGGAGAGAAAGAACCAGACACAAAACTGCTGACTTACTTTCCATGATGATGTCACCAGTAGTTATGATCCCCTGTACAATTCTTCTCCTAGCCTGCATAATGGATTTTACAGGGAGAGTTCTTTTATACTGGGTGACATAAGTATATGCTTAAAAGGAAAATAATATTCAAGTTGTTCACTGGAAGGGTAGCTTCAGTGCAGAACCACAGTCAACACATTTTTTCCATCATTTCATTGCCAAAGCCTGGTATCCTGATTCCCTGTAGGCAACATGATACTCTCTATGAGATAATTTTAGATTCAGTCGATATTAAAGAGAGCATAAATTTGATTTCAGTTTCATCAGGTAATAAGGCAAGTGTTAGCATTTGGGTTTTAGGGAGAGGGTAGTTATTTTGGCAGAGCATTGTATCCTACTGCTTTTTATGTTCAGTTGCTTTATATGACCTCAAAGTGGAGGGGTTGATATCACCACTGAAGGAGAAACAGTTGATAGAAATAGGACTCATTCATAACATTTGCATTTGAACAAAAATGTTTAGATGAAGGAGCTTAAAACCATTGGCAAGCAGAGACTGTTTGAAGTAAGACAGCCCGAAGAGAATCAAGTGATTTTTTTTGTTTGTTACTCTTGTTCTTTTGGCAATGGGACCCTTCTTTTTCTTCTTCAGAAAGGAGGAAGCAAAATCAGCTGCTCACCAGATGAATAAAGTCATTGCTGGAGCATTGAAGTGATGCAAAATCGTGTCTTCATTAAGCCAAAGTCCTGTGATGCTGAGATATGAATGTGGCAGCTGAAGTGTTCTTAATAACTTGAAACCTAGTAAGTAGAGAATCCCTATTTTATATTTCTGAACATTTTAAGTCATTGTTCAGTGGAGGCAATTTGCAAGACAAGGCAACTGTGGTAACTAAGATTCTCTAAAGGGAATAAATGCAAATTCTCTTAGGTCCTTCAGTTCAATCATAAATCCCAGTTAAACTCTTAAGTAGCTCTATCCACCTCTGAGGCAACTGTGGTAATTAAGATTCTCTGAAGGGAATAAATGTAAATTCTGTTGGGACCTTTAGTTCAATCATAAATCCCAGTTAAACTCTTAAGTAGCTCTATCTACACACTATGAAGTGTTCAGAAAATGCTAGCAATAACTGACATAATTATTTTTAGTTTCCTTGAGCTAGATCTGCTATTGGAAAAATGTGAGCACCTTACTTCTTGCTTTTTAGACAGCCGTGGCTGATTGTTGTCCTAGCATTTGGACCTAGCCAAGCAGAGTATAACATTAGGGGTCTTTAGATGACCTGAAAGTCTTCTTGACCCAGCCTCCAATATAAATCACTCCATAACCCCTAGCAGCCCTAATAGCCCAGTTTGGCCTGAGCTTGTCAGGGCTTGGGAACTAAGCAGGGTTGGCCACAGCCAGTACTTGGATGGGAGACTACCAAGGAAGACTGGGATTGGTGTGTAGAGGAAGGCGATGGCAAACCACCTCTGCTCAATTTTTTCCTTGAACACTCCATGGTTAGGGTCGCCATGAGTCAGTTGCAACTGAATTGCACATTCTGCTTCTCCCGCTCCCTTCTTGCCCTCTTCTTTCCTTCCCCTTCTACGTCTTCTTTTTCTTCTCTTCTCCATCTCCCTCCCTCCTTCCATAACTCTTAAAAGATTAGCCCATATAGTAGAATATAGTACATTGTGTATCACGAGCTGAGAAGAGAAACAGTTCAGGTGCCCCATGACACACTACAGAGTGCAAGCACAAGCAGCTACCATGCTAACCTGTCCTTTGTCTCCTTCATATTTCACAAGAATACCCTGCCTAGGCATATGATAAAACTTTAACAAAATCTCTGAAGGATTTGTGAGCGACATCTCACCCATGCTCCCCTGTGGCTGTCACATAAACTTTTATGGCCTCCAAACTGCTGTATCTCTAAGTTATACTCCTGATTCAGAGCTCCAAGGCACCAAAACGTGATGATACAGGATTGCATAGAATCTGTATTTAAGAAATTTGTATACCACTTCTCTAAAAAGTATCATTGAAAGCAGTTCAGTAGCTTTGATCCAGTGAGGCACAAGTGAAAACGTAAACAGACTTAGCTCAGTTCAACTTATTCAAAATCTTTTGCAACACTTTCCAATATGTTATAGTGGCCAGAAATTGGTTGCACAAAATCTTATGCAAACAGAAACACAAATGGAGATACAATGAGCCTCAGCATAAGCAAGGTCTTTCTTTTGCATTTATGCATGCAAAAAAGCTCTAATGCAAGCAGAAATTTTGTGTTGGAACCAACCCAATATCTCTTCCAGGAGAAGAAATGACAACAATCATAATTCTTCAAAGACAGCCACAAAGAATAAACCACTAAGTTCTAAGTGTTGGGATTCTTCTCCAATAAAGAAACTCTGGCTTGGATCCTGAGAAACATTTCTATTGAAGGAAGGGATTACTGACACCAGAGCAGAACATCTTACCTGCCCTCACCTATTTCAACCCCCAAATACTCCCAATGCTGCTCCTGGGGTTCATGGAGCCCCCAGGAACAGCATATGGGGATAATCAGAGGCCTGTAGAAGGAGGGGAACTGCTTCCTGTCAGTGGAAATCCTCCATATGATCACTGTGCACATGAAAATTACATAAATGTTTAGTGCTGAAGGTCATCTTGAAAACACCCCATAAGCAGCAGGGTTATGAATAACTGGTATATCTAAATTGTATATAATTAATGTTAGAGTGTGCCATGGCTATCTGACTATCTAGCAGAAAAATTCAAGTTACACTGTAATAGTCTTGGGAAATAATTGCCAGCCGATGTGAAAAATGCTAAACCAGAGATGGCCCTTGAAAAACAGACAATAATTAGGTTCTTTTGTTTGTTGCATTGTTTCTGATTTTTTTCCAAATGAAACTAGGAACTCCCTGGGATTTTTCAAAAAACAGTGACCTAACGTTTATGTTAACTTGGCCTCTGTAACAGTTAAGAAGAGCAGATTGTTTCAAGTGGAGTTTAGTAATTAGTTGAGAGTCAGGCAGGAATAATATGGAAAAGTCTCTATTAAAAAATCTGCTTGAGACTCTTGACTGTGTGCTTCTCTTTTGAGTCACTTCCTGTTGCTTTCCCTTGCTATCTTACCGTGTCCCTGAGTTATTTCCCCTATTTACTTTCCTAATTCACTCAGTTCCACATACAACAATACATATTTTTTTCTATAATTTTTTTTAAAAAAGTTTTTAAACAAGCAAGATATTTCTAAATTTCTAGATACCCCCTTGGCCATTTATGCTTGGGAAGTTTGCATTGGGTTTGCCACTCTGCAGATGCACAGTTTTCTGATCCGAATTATTAAAACGCTATGTATGGAGTCTTATTTCACTGAAGATATGCTGAGGCTGATTGGAGTGCACTTATGCTTGATCAGCCTAACTGTGCAGTATCCAAAGTACTGGGAGTGGTCACCATCCGTGTCATTGTCCTTATGTTGCTCGCCACCCCCTTTAAAAAATTTAAATCATACTCATGCATTTTAGATATCTCCGTAGGATGTTTGTTTACAATAGCCACTGGTGTCAGGAGGGACACACATGGAGTGGTGAGGGAGGTAGGGGACCCCCGCCTAGCCAGCCAGATCAGCCGAATCAACCCTGGCAATCGATGGGGTGACAGATGTCGCAGCCAGATCGCCCTCACATCCGGATGCAATTAACCCTGAAACCATCAAAAATTTCCCTGATTGGTGGGCCTCCTTTTTGGCCGACCTGTTTACAGCAGTTGATAAGACTGGCCACACCCCAGATGCTTGGACAAATCCCATCCTGGTCCCAATATACAAAAAGGGCAACCGCTTGCTCCCCAACAACTATAGGCCTATAAGTCTGCTTTCCACAATAGGGAAACTATACGCCAGACACTTGCTTAACAAACTTATAGCATGGATGGCAGAGCAGAAAATTTTAGGACCTGAACAAGCTGGATTCTGTAAAGGGAAATCGCCACTGGACCATTGTATTATTCTATCACATTTGGTTAATAAATACAACAGTAGGACAGGCCTCAAACTTTTGGCGGCCTTTCTGGATTTAAAAGGAGCATTTGACTATTATCTAGAGATCTGCTCTGGGATAAACTCTCAAAAATGGGGATAGATAGGAGATTACTGTTCTTGATAAGAAGGCTCCATACCTCCACAAGCTGCCAAATTAGGTATTCCCATTTAGGAGAGCTCACAGAAAAAATTCCAAGTAACAAAGGGATAAAGCAAGGCTGTTTATTGGCACCTCATCTTTTTAATTTGTTTATAAATGACCTTGCACCCTTTCTGAGTACACCTGACTGTCACAGCCCTAAATTGGGCTCAATACACATCCCGTTACTCCTATACGCAGATGATGCGGTAGTCCTTTCCCTTACAAGAGTTGGCCTGAGACGGCTGCTATCACGATTCCTAGAGTACTGTGATCAAAATAGATTAACAGTGAATTTTGAAAAAACTAAAATCATGGTCTTTGCTAAATCATGGACCCCTCTTAAATGGAGGATAAGAGGAAATGAGATTGAGCAGTTAAAATGGTTTAAATAACTTGGTATTCACTTTCACTATAGAGCTAGTTGGGTGACACACAGGAAACTAGCAATAACTACGGTTACGAATAGCATTTCGGCAATCACCCGGTTTTACTATACTAAGGGCCAGCAATATGTCCCTGCAGCTCTCAAAGTTTTTAATGCTAAGGCAACTTCTCAGCTCTTATATGGAGCTCCAATCTGGATCCAAGCTCTAAATCAGGATGTAGAAATAATACAATCCAAATTCCTAAGGAAAATTTTAGGATTACCTTCTTGTGTCCCCTATGCATCGCTCTGTTTAGAAACAAACCAAATGCGTTTGGAAACCAGAGCCTGGCTCATGACAACCAAATTCTGGTTACACTGGCATTTCAAACCAGAGTTCAACAGCTTTGCCCATCATATGTTATCAGAATTTGAACGTGCTAGTTGGACAAATTATATCGAAAGCAAAATTAGATCAACTGGAATCCCCTTGGACTCTGCTCTGCCTCACAGAGAAATCAGCTTTTGAACAGATTAAGAACAGGCTTTTGGATATAGATCTGCAGGAGCTTAGAGGAGAGCCTGCAGTAGATGCTCCCCTATACACTGGAAGCCTGGGACATACAATCAGTCCTTAGCATACTACCTCTCATGCTTAACTGATCCCCAACAGAGAAGGGCTTACATGCTCACTAGATTTAATGCCCTTCCTTCTGCCTTGCTCTACGGAAGATTCAATAAGGTCTCATATACGGATAGGGCCTGTCCTTGCAGGGAGGGCAAAATAGAATCAGTTTCCCATGTTTTTCTTAACTGCTCATTTTATTCTAGGGGCCGTTCTCAATTTATTGATCCGTTATTTGTGGACAGGGGATGGTTACCCGCCAAAATTAAGGTGTCTTTCCTCATGACCACCCAGGACCCCATATAAATTGAATTGGTGGCAAGATTCTTACAGTTCGTGATTCAAGTACGTGAGCGCTTGTGCACCAAATAATGCTGGCCTAGTACTGTTAAATTGTCTAATGCACCTTAATTGATTTTACTGTAAAAACTATGGAGTTTCTTGTACTGTATGGATTTTATGTGTTTGCTTTTATACACTTTATCTTATGCCAATAAAGGCTACTTGACTTGCCACTGGTGTCGGCACATGTGTGGGTCCCCCCACCAAAAAAACTGCTTCTTTGTTATGTGCAAATGTGTTTTTGAAAAAAAGTAACCATCCCCTTGGTGGAGATTCTCTGAAGTGAAAAGAGTAGCTATTTTGTAGCAGAAGCAGTTTTTTTGAGTGTGTTTTCAAAACCACGTTCCCTCTATAAAACTGCTTTTTTAAAAAATACATTGTCTGTGCCTCACATGGTAAAACACACAACACCTTCACTGTTTTTTAAAAAAATCACACTTTATGGTCTTTTAATTGATTGTTACATGTGACCCCAAGGTCATCGAAAGCTTACACATAGCTGCAAACATCTTCAAGATACAACATAATACCTCCCATAAACAACACTGAAATTTTCCAAATATTGCACATCAGTGGTTGGAGGTCAAGGGCCAGTATAGCACTCAGCAACACAGGAAACCCCCAACCTAAGTGTACAGGGAACATGACTGTGAACAGCATAGGGGGCAGGTGAGGAGGTCCACCAGCCAAGGGTATTGCAGTCTATAAAACTGGAAATCACCACAAAAAACTGCACATCCAAATGTGGTTACAGGGCCTGAAACTGATGCTGTTCGGCCTAGAACCGACGCTCCATTGGCCATCATCATCTCCTGGTGGCCCTGCGACACATTCTGCTCCTCCTGCTCACCCTGGCGTAACATCTGATTGGCGACATCAGTCAATAGAGCAAAATGTCTTTTCCAGTTTCTGGCAGTTGCCAGTCATCTGGCTAGCAATACTTGGGCTGCCAACCATTCTAGCAGCTCATCAACTGTGGCACCTGCAAGCATTGCACTGTTAGTACCTTCCTAATAAAAAGAGTTGTTCATAAAATAAAAAGATATATGCAGAAAGCTCTCTCCCAAAGTAGTATGATAGCAATATTAGAGTCAGATTAGAGAAGTAGTGCTGCCCATGTGCCAATCCAGCTGCCAGAGGTGTGTTACTTGGATGTGCTACCCAGATGTACACTGGAAAGGAGCATCTTGTTTTGTACATTAATGTTCTCCCCAAAACAGATCACAGCATGGTTCTTGCCGTTCTCCATTTTATATTCACAGTAGCCACCCTGTTAGGCTGAAAGTGAGAATAGATTTAGAAATGGAGGGAGAAATGGCTAGAGGATTGTCTAGCCTGCACGAAGCCGTGTGGATACCACAAAGAAGGCCATGCCAAATTAGAAGATTAATCTATTAGGGAAGCAACATTGTCAGACCTCAGTGAGAAGCAATTATTTATTTATTTGGTTTCATACCCCACTCTTGCTCCCTGGCTGAGGCCGGGCTCCGGGCGGCTCCCATCACAGTAATCATACAATAGTTATAAATACAACAAAACATCATAAAACCACAAAGTAAAATGAAAACAAAAATTTCCAGCCTCATTAATATCCAATAGATGCTACTGCAGAAATCTATACAGTACACCACAGAGGGTAAAATGTAAACCTTAGTGGTGCAATACTGAACACATTGGTGTGGTCTTACTATTTACTTTCTGAGGCAGAGTAGATAGTGGTGGATGTCTTTCTACTCCACCTTCTGGGACGTCACTTGCTGAATTATAAATAGAGGTGAACAATTAAACATGAAAATAAGGCACACTGTACTTTCTTTCCTCATAGCCTATGACAGGATAGCATAACTCTCCTGTGCAAGCATGCAGAATTGCCACCATCTGCTGCTGTGGCCCTATCAGGTCATGCATAGTGGAGTGATTACCTTTACAGAAAGGGAAGGGATGGGTGCTTGCAAACTCATCTGTATTCTCTGGGATCCAGCTACGAATGTCTTCTGGGTTGATTGTGGCCAAATCGTGGGTGAACAGCTCCTCTGATCCAGGGGCCACCTCTGTGGTTGGTCTCTGTTCTTCAGTCAGCACCACGAGATTCATGCTCCAAGCCAGGCATATTGGCCTGATGGTGGCATCTGAACAAGATTTGGTGTAGCTCGTGATAGCATGGGCAAGTGGCAGGAGAATTTCCCAATGTGTTGTTGTGAGCCACCGTTCTCTTGAATTCTTGGCTCAGTGCTTTAGATTTTGTGCAGCACTCCACTGCTGATCTCTTGTGGTCCCTTTGTGCCATTTGCACAGCAATTCTCCCCAAAACATAAATGTTTCTGTGAGAGGAGGACAAAACCTGCTGCGCCTTCTCTTCACCCCCTGTAGAGATAAGATCACGTGTCTCTCACTCTCACCAGGACATGCCAGGGACACCATGTCTTCCCTGACATTTTTAGAGCACCAAAACAATTGAGACTATCACTCAAGAGAAATGGTGCCTCAGTGCCCTGAAACAAGCCTAAGAATTGAGCTCGCAAAATGGCGTCTCAGCAAAGTTCCCTGGCAGTGTGAATCATTCTCAACAACCCCTCAAAGTTTCCACCCATAGCTGGTTCCAGCAATATGTACACTGATTTGCTTGTGGTTATGAGGGGACTCTAACAATATGTAGAGCCAGCGTGGTGTAGTGGTTAAGAGCGGTGGTTTGGAGCAGTGGACTCTAATCTGGAGAACTGGGTTTGATTCCCCACTCCTCCACATGAACAGTAGACTAGCTGAACAGCATTGGTTTCCCCACTCCTACACATGAAGCCAGCTGGGTGACTTTGGGCTAATCACAGCTCTCTTAGCCCCACCTACCTCACAGGGTGTCTGTTGTGGGGAGGGGGAGGGGATTGTAAGCCAGTTTGATTCTTCCTTAAGTGGTAGAGAATGTCAACATATAAAAACCAACTCCTCCTCCTCCTCCTCTTTCTTCTATGATTTACTTGTGGTCACGAAGGGATTCTCTGATCCATGATATGTCAAAGTGGTCGGTTCGCCCATTTTCCTTCCTTCCTTTTGGTGTAATGGGTGTTTAGTGAGAAACACCCAAAATGATATTGATAACACATGCCATTTTACACCAAAAATAATATCACTGAAATAACAACAAAACCAGTGTAAACAATCCCCAACTCAAAAAGAACACTCACTAGATAATTTGCTCAGTTCTAACATTTAATCACTCTATCAGTATATTGGCAAACTAACAAAAAAACAAAACCTTGGAAAGGTGGATAGTGTTTTTTCTGGGGGATCAAAATGGAGAATGAGGCATTCGTTATACGTTCACTAAGAAAATTTACAGTGGTAAAACAGTACGCTATTTACTTAAACACCTCTAGTGAGGGAACAAATGTTGTGTGAATGGATCACCAAGGGGATTATGGAAAGTCAGCAATTACGTGCAAACTTGCCATAACTTTTGATGCCATAACATCTGTGGTAAAACAGGTTCTTGAAAACATGGGAGAAGTGTGCGGTGGGTGTAAAGTGATTTCTAAAGGTCAGAAAAATCATGAATGGTTGTTTATGTATGGGTATTTTCACTCACATTCTCCCCCCAGTCTGTCTCAGTTGTTCCTTGGAGTTACTCATGAGTTTTCCGTTCACAAGAGATGACCTCGCTGCCAGCCTTCACAAATCCCAGGGCTTCCCAAATCCCAGGGCTTCCCATTCCTCTATTAACCTGATTCTTCCATCTCCCCTGAGCTCAGCCTGGGTGAAATCCCCATGCATAAGGCAAAGTGCGGGACATGGAAACTTGGGGGAGTGACATTTCTCTCACAGACTGCTCTACAGCCAATTACAAAGCAGCGTGTCAAGGGGCGGGCATTAAAATGCTTCCTGCTTCCTTCTTCCTCAGAGTTCTTTCTGAGCAGAAGAAAGGATTTTAGAAATGAGGCTTGGTCCCCCACCCCACCCCGTTTTTTTTAGAGAGCTCCGTCTTTTAAAATGTTTTTTTATGCGGCAATTGGGTTTTGGGGGAGGGGGACTTTTCTCTCACAGTGAGCACTATAGCCAATTACAAAGCAGCATTTCAAGGGACAGGGATTCAAATGCTTCTTGATTTGAGCTTGGAGACTGCTGGTGCATAGATCCCCAACAGGAAAGTGTGGGTCCAGTGAGCAACGAACCTCAGGTAAAACTCCCATGCATAAACGACCAATAAATCCAACGAAGCCCTGAAGAAGTCTGGGGGAGAACGCAAGGCAAAGTAATCAAGCATAAATGGTCATTGTCTTTTCGGTGATGTGGTTTCCTCACCATTTGACCTACCCACCTTTTAATTTGCTGTGTTACAAGTGAAGTCATGTTTTCCTGCCCATAGTTACTGTCTGCAATGTTTAGAGGAGATTAAGATGCATTGCACAGGATATCATTTCAGGGGGCAATAGGAACTAGGATCTGGGAGATCTGGGCTGCCTCCCATTTGGGGACTGATAAGTGGAGTAGTCTCTCTTCCTCCTGGCAGACTGTTCAAAGATGGGCTGCTGCTCCACAAGTGTCTTCTTTTTTCTTTCTTAAGATTTGGTCATCCAGGGTCACCACCTCAAATGATTGTGTGGTCATTTGACACTGGACTTCATTCTTTCTCAATTCTTTATTCTGTTGCTCTGTTGGCTGTATTAAGACCTGCTCACCCACCTGCAGTTTGGGAAAGTCCTTAGCTGTATTGTTGTAGTGATAAGCTTGCTTTATTTTCTGTTCTGCTATAAATTCTGATCATCAGATGAGGCCATCTGGTTGTAGTAAGTTGCCTCATATAGGTAGCAAAGTCTTGGTCCTTTGACTTATCAGACCTTGAGCTAGACTCCCACCCAAGCCATGTGAAGGTGTGTTCCAGTGGTCAAGGAGAGCCAGATATGGATCAGTCACTGCTTTCATTACTTTGACCAAAATTCATGTAGGCATTTTGACTACTGGTTCAATTATTCCATTACTGTCAGGATAGGAAGGGGAGGAGGTCTGGTAAATAAATCCCCACTGAGTCTGGGAAGGCTCTGAATTCATTTGATACAAACTGAGACCCATTATCTGAGAACATAGTATCAGATATTCCATAGAGGACAAAATGGCTCTTAACCTTCCTAATAACTGTCTGAAATCAGTTGTCTGGCAATTAATCTATCTCCCAAAAATTGATTAGTAGTCCACCATTATGATAAGTACTCCACCATTAGTAGTCCACCATTCTCTTGCCATGTAAACAGGTCTACTACTTTTTCCCAAGGAAGGCTAGAGCAAGCTCAGATTTAATTACTCTTTGATTTTTTCACTCAAAGATAAAATAGTCCTTTTGCAACAGGTACATCACTGTGACTTATCAGTATATCAGATTATCAATGTGGCCAAATCTGTGGATACTGAAAAATTCAAAGACTGAAACCATGAACATACAAGACAGATCTTTCTACAGAGCACAGAAAAGCCCCAGGTTTGCAGAAAAAAATAAAAATTGGAGGGTAGTAAGGTAGCTTGAAGCTATCTCTGTCTCTAATCTTTACTATATATTATGTAATTCCCTTAATAAACTTTTATCTAATCCTTAATCAGAGAGTGCTCATTCCAGTGCATGACTTGCACTCTACCAACACCTCACAGGCTCATTGTGAGAATAAAATGAAGGAGAGGAAAATGATATAGGCTGATTTGGGTCATTGTGTCAAAAGGTGGGGTACAAAAGAATAATTAATATAGCAGAAGATAGGGGTGTATAAAAATAGGTTAGTTGGTGGGTGAGAAGGACAGAAAGAAACAGGGAAAGGTGAGGATAAGGCAGTTGTCATGAGGAGGGAAATAGCATGTAGGGGGGAAATGCAGCAGAGAGTACAATGCCCCCTGCAAGTCCTTGCAGATTCCCAATCATGCAACTGTTCCTGATGGCCAGCACCATGCAATAATTTTCCTGGGTAGAAGCTGCCAGGGGGTGGGAAGCAGGGAAATCTGAAGACTGTGGGTACAGATAGAAGTAGTTTGGTTGGTTGCTGAGTGAGAAGGAGAGAAGGAAGCAGGAAAAGGAGAGAGGCTATGGGGACTTTCAGGGAAGGAAAAAGGACATAGTGGGGATCAGAAAATGAAAATCCCCCACTCATTGTTTCATAAGAGAGTGAAATAATTGTTCAAAGCCTGCACTGTGGGTAAAACAGTTATAGAAACTCTCATTAAAAGCCACAACTTTCCCCTAACATCATGAGTAATCAGTTCCAATACCTTTAAAAAAACTTCTTCAAGTGTGAACAAGAAAAATGTGATGCTAACAGACAACTTCTTTCCAGATCAGTATCCAGAGCTTAGGTACAAAATATTTTTATTCTTACCATAGCTACAAAACATAGCTTTGTATTGTCTCTGCATCTGGCTACCTCACCACAAATAACAGGAAATTAGTTCACAGCCATTTTGTACAGCTATTAAAGTTTTGAGCTAAAAATAATCATGATATTGGTAGTCATTTTAAAAGATGAGGCAACAATTAAATCAACATATGTCTCATGTCTTTAACAGGCAATGGACACATACCGTATATAAGTTTAAAACATACAGTTAAAAGAATATCCTAACTTAAGATGGCACCCTAAACTATATCCCATTCCACGGGGAGGAGTATCACCAATATGGTGATGGTGGATAGGGGAGACCACCAGACAAACACAAGATTTAATCCAGAGGATGGATTTGGCCAGACCAAAGGATGCTAAGCCTTTTGTTTGGCAAGTATGGATTGTTTCTTGCAAAGCCTTTTATGATGCTGCTATCTCCTATCTAGATCTAAGAACTTCTCTTGTTCCCAGGTGGATTTGCTTCAATTGGGAAAGGGGTTCTGAATTTCGAAATGGCTCTCCCCCCCCCCCACCCCGCATGGCTCATGTCGGGAACTATGATTCCCTGGAGGCAAGATAAGGCATACTAATGCAATGCCATCACTAATGCTCATGTACCAACATTACTCCTGGAAACAGATAAGCTTTCCTTAAACCTTTGGCAATGAAGCTCCGGGTACATAGTCAATTCTGAACTGAGCTCAGAAGAGTAATGCTAATTTCCACCACGGTGAGCCCTCCCCCCTAAAACTGAACACAATTTCTTTGAGGTTCTTGCTGAATAGAAGATAGAAGTTACCTCTGCAATAGCCCAATGAAATAGGAGAATGTTTCAAGTATTTCACACTTTGCCATTACTGTTGGAGCTTTAGCCCCTAAATCAGACCTTAAAGAGGAGAACTCTATTTCCACGCCGAGGCTTCACCTTCTAGCAAGCTGACATGCACCAGGAAGCTTCAAGGCGGGCAATCATTTTTGCACAGAGCAGTGTTTACCTAATTAAGAGCTTCTCAGTAGTCCCCAGTTAGTTAATTGTGTCATTAGCAGCAGTTTTGACATGAAGAACAACTTGTGTCTTGAGTATCAGGCTGGCCCCTGTTAGTGAAGCCCAATGGAGTTGCTCCCAAGGGAGCTGGCAGCCAACTATTGCAGTTAGTATAGCACAAAATAGAATAATTGGTCCCCTGAGCGGCCGTCTATTCAGCTGCCAATAGGGATTGTTTTTCCCGGTGAATAAAAAGCCAAGCTGCCATGACTTCTCTGCTGCATATTAACTTGTGGCTTGCACACACCGGGGGCTCTTGTGTATGTGTGTGTGTGTGTGTGTGTGTGCAGGGATGGGGGGGGATTAGATATCCAGCCAAATGTTACAGCTGCCCTCTTTGCAGTTCTGCAACGATCACAGCGTACAACTGACAGTCCTGATCAAATGAGAAGGGTGGCTAAGCATCTAAGAGCTCAGCTGGCTTGAAGAGCAACAGACCGTGCTGGTATGCAGGAGGACATGATCAGAGTTTAACTTCTGTAATGTCAGTGAGCATCGGGCTCCATGACTTCAACAAACATGCAACACTTGGAGGTGATCGCCTTTTCACGGGTACTCTTCTTGTCAGGCTCATTCTAATAGGCTTTGGATACTTAGCAGATGTAGTCCTAATTTTAACAATACTTTTTTTACTTAGCATATTTCATATCTTCATAGTTCCTCATGTATTATCTCATTAACTTTTATAATCATTTTTCAAAGTTAACTAGTATTATTATCCTCATGAGGGAGAGAAAGTGGCATGATGTAGCCCAATCTTGTCAGACCTCAGAGACTAAGCAGGGTAGGTACTTGGACAGGAGACCACCATGGAAGTCCATGCAGAGGAAGGCAATGTCAAACCACCTCTGCTTCTCACTTGCCTTCAAAGCCCTTGCTGGGGTCACCATAAGTTGACTGCAACTTGATGGCACCTACATTCATATTACATATAAGGGTTGAGGTTGAGAAGTTTGCCTAAGCCCAGTAGTGAGGCCATGGTTGAGATGAGATTTGAACTAAGCATTAAATGACCTTACACATTCCAATACATCTATGTAAGCATATTTATTAGTTGCTCTGGTAAAACAAGATATGTCGGAATAGGCAACAACAGTCACATTGCTGTCATAACAAAGACATCTGAAGCAATGATGGGTTAGGTAAAGGTAAAGGTCCCCTGTGCAAGCACCGGATCATTCCTGACCCATGGGGTGACATCACATCCCGACGTTTCCTAGGCAGACTTTGTTTATGGGGTGGTTTGCCAGTGCCTTCCCCAGTCACCTCCCCTTTACCCCCAGCAAGCTGGGTACTCATTTTACTGACCTCAAAAGGTGGAAGGCTGAGCCAACCTTGAGACGGCTACCTGAAACCAACTTCCGTTGGGATCGAACTCCGGTCATGAGCAGAGCTTTTGACTGCAGTACTGCAGCTTACCACTCTGTGCCATGGGGGGGGGGATGGATTACCCAGTATTAAAGTGGGTATCAGTCAGGCTGCACATGTATGCAGTATGAGGAGGTTGCTCATTTTTCTTTTGTGGTAGGAATTTAGAATGGATTTTTAAAAAAATTCCTCATCCAAATTTTTCTCTGGATTCAGGAGTTCCAGATCACCAGCATGAAGTGGAACCAATGCAGTGGGGAGCATTGTATGATTTTTTTTAACAAAGTTTCTGAACTTAGTACAGGCCACTATGCATATACAATATTATTTATTTATTTATTTATTTATTTTATAGTCCTCTCTCTCACTGAGGCTCACCGGGACAATTTGCTACAGTTTTCATTCATTTGCACTTTGTACTGCTGTACTTTATCAACAGGCACATAAAAAATTGACAAAACACTGCAAAGCACAGTCCTGATGCGATTGTACATAAGACAAAATAAAAATTATTTTTATATGGTGCTTTTGACAATACCCAGGAGCACATGTGCAAGTCACAAAAGGACTGGGGGCATAAAATCTCAGTGTAATGATACATACAATCTCATCAAGATTTTTTTTTTTTTTTTTTTACCATGGCAGGGTAAATATCAGTGTACATATCCGCATAGAAAAAGGAGAAAGGAGGGAAAGATACAAGTGAAATGAAAGCCTCTGCAAGCAGCGCGTGCTTCAATTTCAGAATCAATTTTAGAAACTCTTCTACTTAACAACCAGAACTGATAAGCAGAACACAGCATAGAGCAAAATTCTAGAAATTTCAGGAAGAACACACATCTCTAGAATTCATTGGAAATGTTCTATGAAGTATTCTGAACGGTTGTCCATGTTTCTAAATATTTTCCTTTCCAGAGCTCACCATGACCCATGACCCATGGCCATGCACATCCACAGGGCAGACTGCTTTCCATTTGTGTATTATCACAGCTTGTCACACATAGCTTTTGCAGCTATGTTCATGCAGACGTACTGAAAAAGAAACCTGCCATTGTTTCTATCTAATTAATCTATTTGGAGAATTCCTTTAAAGCCGTGACTCCCAATTTGCACTCTTTCCATTGACTGAGAAACAGATGTGGCTGAAAATACAACCTGGTCATAGTAGGCTTAACTGCAATCAAAATGGACAGCTGGATGGCTAAAGCAACTAAAATGCAAACTGGTAATATCCAATGTAATTTATTAACATCTCACAAATATTCATTATCGTACATATTGCTTGAATTCAGATTTGGAAGAGTTAATAGAGATTAGCCATGGCTTCAGTTTGCAGACCTGAGCAAGGCTGTTAATGACAGGATGTTTTAGAGGTCATGAATTCATAGGGTTACCATAAGTCAGAAGTGACTCAATGGCACATAACACACACACACACACACACACACACATCTTGATCACCACTATCAACCTTTACTTCATCATAGTCAACAATGGCTATTGGATCACAGCCAACTTATTTCATAAATGTTTTATATAGGGTTGCCAACCTCCAGGCGATGGCTGGAGATCTCCTGCTGTTACAACTGATTGCCAGCTGATAGCGATCAGTTCTCCAGGAGAAAACGGCCACTTTGGCAATTGGGCTCTATGGCATTGAAGTCCCTCCCCTCTCCAAACCCTGCCCTCCTCAGGCTCTGCCCCCAAAACCTCCAGGTATTTCCCAGCCCAGAGTTGGCAACACTATTTATATACCACTTTTCTGAGGTAAGCTCAATCCCATTGTAGTTAGGACTAGAGTATAAGTATCTTTCCTTTCACTAAACAGCACAGTTGCTTACAGACTGTGGCTTAACAGTACTTGTGCCAGTATCGTTGTGTTGACCTTGGAACCTGAGACTAGACTCATTGTTGGTACTCTCACCATCGGTGAGATTGCTGAACTTCATTCCAGGGCTCCAACAGCCAGACCTCCCTGAGCAGTGCCACCTAGTGGCTCTTGTGCTTACACAAGCGACCCCCAGAATGAGCAGGGCTTCAAATGGGACTATCCCCAGTGTGGCTTGTAGATGCCAGCTTCATAAGGGTGTTCATGGCACTTGTGGAGGTTGGGAGAAGGCATTGAGCCATAATAATCTTAGTAATCATCACAGCAGCCAACTGTTCAGTGCGGCTACAGTTGTAAAGGGTTTTTATGGCAGAGCCCAAAAAACTGAGGCTCACTTCAAAACTAAACGCAGGGTGCTACTTTTCAGTAGTAATGGTTGTTTGTAGTAGCTCTTATAGCAACCGAAACATATATTCAGAATCTGGCTGCGCATTTGTTTTGGATTAGGGTGTTAGTTTTAAAGTTTTACATATCCTTACTTGACAAGAGATCCATATACCGGTATTTCAATGGAACATACTTCCACACAAGTGCATTTAACAATCTAAGCCTAGCACATGAATGCTGACCACATTGCTTATAAACAAGATGCACTTATTTTAATGGGAATCTCTTTCACATAAGGTGTTTAGTATCAGAGTGTAATCCTTGGAACACTTTTCTGGGAGTAAACCACACTGAAGAGACCTTAGGTTTCTGAGTAGATCTGCTAACTCATTCTACAGAAAGAGATCAGACTGTGCAAGCAGATAAAAAAAAATGAAGGGAAATATGTAAAAAAAACACCTAAAACTAGTGAGGGTTTCAACATCAAATAATTCCAAGTAAATTATCCATAATTGTTACAGCCTTATTAAACCCCTATGAAATTAACGGGTGGACATACCCCAGTGGCAATGCACTAACTTTGCATATGTAGTAGTCAAAAAGGGCAAGAGTCCAGTAGCACCTTAAAGACTAACAAAAATATTTTCTGGTAGGGTATGAGCTTTCGTGAGCCACAGCATTCTAGCTGTATCTGAAGAAGTGAGCTGTGGCTCACGAAAGCTCATACCCTACCAGAAAATATTTTTGTTAGTCTTTAAGGTGCTACTGGACTCTTGCCCTTTTTGACTACTGCAAACAGACTAACACAGCTACCCACTGTGAATTATTTGCATATGTAGGTTAGGGACAGCCATGTGTGGGGTGCCTAGCTAGCGGAGACATGACTGCAGATGCAGTCATGGAAAGAGCTGTAACTTCACGGGTTCTCTGCAGTGCCGTGTTGCTTCTCCTGCTGGGAGGTGGTATCCTTCGGTGAGTTTTCCCCATCTCTGAGAAGAGTGACTGGGGAGCTAGAACTTTCAGTAGATAATCAGTGCTAAGAACCTTGACTAAATCAGTCATCTTAGGAGGAAAGGAATGCATTTTAATTTGACATTAAAATGAATGGAGCTGCAGAATCTTTAATATCCTATAGAATTGAGGGGGGAAGCTCCTCTTGAGAAAAAGGGTGGCTGGGCTGTTGATCCTGTTGGGAAAGGTTGTCCTTAGAAAACTCCTCTTTCTATCTGAGGCTGCCTCAGAGACCTCCAAATCAATGATGGAGCCCCCTCTTTCTTTCCTATGTGTTGAGAAAACACTGTACCTGCTGGATGGGATAGCAAGGCCCTTGCAGACAGCCTTGGTCAGCCAGGACGAGCCCTCAGATGAACCAGCTTCATGGTGGGAAGACACCTTAGGCAGCCCCCGATGATTACTTGGAGGATGGTCAGGGTGAAGATAACCCAGTAGTTGGTTCTGCCTCTTCCTAGCAGCGTGCATTGTTTTTGTCCATTTCTGCAGCCACAATCTCTCACCACCTTCAAGAAAGGCCTATAATCTTCATTATTATTGGAAATGTATGCTTTTATGCTCAGTCCGCATACTCGCACGTATAAGGATGCTAAGCCCAGGGTATAAGGGTTAGCATCTAGCACAATACCATGTGAGAGGACATATATGTAATCGACATGCAGCCCCAGGTATAAGGGGTGAAGTGTTAATCCTTGGAACAGATGCCCTAATGTGTATTCACTTAGTTAGCATGAGTCTGGCAGATGCCATTATGAGCTTCCAGAACAGAAGATTCTAGTCTTGCCTGGTACAGATAGCCCCCATAAAGGGGCCCACTAGTGATTGAGGCTACCAGGGGCGTCACTCAAGAGGCTCAAGTTGTTATCTAGATGGAACGCCTACGATTCTCTAATAGGATATGCTAATCCAAATGTATCCATTATTGGATCTTTGCGTATCTACGCACTATATTACGTATTTGTAACACCCCTGACCAAAAGTTATAAACATTGTTGCAATCCTTTGTTCTCCGGGTGTATGGTCCCACGCTTTGGGGCAATTGCACCCGGCTGCTTTATTTTGGCCACAATAAACAGATCGTTTAATCTTTCAACCTCCTGCTGTGTTATTATCATTGGCTACTAAATAATAATACAGGCATATCAGCAGGACAATAACGGCTTCTTCCCACCTTGAGTTGATAAATTAGATGCAACCACCACTTTGGGGTTGCCAACCTCCAGGTACTAGCTGGAGCTCTCCTGCTATTACAACTGATCTCCAGCCGATAAGAGATCAGTTCATCTGGAAAAAATGACCGCTTTGACAATTGGCATTGAAGTCTCTCCCTTCCCCAAACACAGCCATCCTCAGGTTCCGCCCCCAAAATCTCCCGCAAAGAAGGACCAAGCAACCCTACACCACTTCCATGTCACTAACCCCTCTAATATTCAGACAGTGAGATAAGGTTGCTAACATCCAAACAGGGCCCAGAGATCTGCTGAATTACGACATACAGACTACAGAGATCAGTTCCAGGAGAAAATGGCTGCTATGGAGGGTAGACTCTATGGCCTTATAGCACACTGAGGTCCTTCCCTTTCCCAAACCTGGTTCATCCCAGTCTCCCCACCAAATCTCCAAGATTTTCCCAACCTGGAGCTGGAAACCCAATGAGACATACTGGCATCAGAGATCTCCCCTTACTGCCCCCTGAAGTCTCTGGCATGCAGAGTTAATTTGACTCCAAAGTGCAACTGTTCTGCCTGATCCTCTTTGGAGCCAGCTATAATGCATCTTTTGGCGCTACCATTTCAGAACAATCAGGAAATCAATTTAGCAAGGCCTTCCTGCTTAGCTGTTGAGGAATCACCATCTGCATTTCTCCTTCTAAGGATGCAGCTGCATTAGAAGCCTCTACTACTGATTCAGCCATAGATATTGGCACAACTGATAATGTGGTTTTCATCTGAGCAAAGCAGAAGGAAAAAAACCAATCAGTAGAAAGGAGGGGGTGGAAAGAGCAAGGAGGGTTCCCCCCAGATTAGGGTTCCTAGGTCCCTTCGCCACCGCCTGGAGATTTGGGGGCGAGGGGAGGGACTTCAAAGGGTGGGGTTTGGCGAGGGGAGGGACTTCAATGCCGTAGAGTCCAATGGCCAAAGCGGCCATTTTCTCCAGGTGAACTGATCTCTATCAGCTGGAGATCAGTTGTTATAGCAGGAGATCTCCATCTTCTACCTGGAGGTTGGTAACCCTAATGGGGAAGCATAACAGGATGTGTTCCTGTCATCAGGTGAGACTGAACAGGCATGTATTACATGCTTTGCAATGGTATTGCATCCTTGTAGATATAAAGTATATAGGTATACTATATATAGGTACGTTATATATTTCTAATGGCTGCCATGTGTGTGTGTTAAGTGCCGTCAAGTCTCTTCCGACTCATGGCGACCCTATGAATGAAAGTCCTCCAAAATGTCCTATCTTTGACAGCCTTGCTCAGATCTTGCAAATTGAAGGCTGTGGCTGCCATACATTTACTATATAAATTTCTGCACTGTAAAAGCAAATATTTCCCCTGGAACTAATCAGTATTTAAGACAAAAATAGCTTAGATTAAGATAATTAAATGATCAGATCCCATGATCTTGGATCCTATGAACAAGTTCTGAGCACACTAGGTATTCTCTGCTATGGGGCGCGTTTCCTCTTGTACTAGCACTTCAATTTGCACAAGGGCTCATTGAAAACTATTGATCTGGTACAAACAGAATGGCTAGCACAAGAGGAAGTGTGCTTCATAGCTAGGGTTGCCATGGCCTGGCAACCTGTGGGTGATGAAGGAAGCAGAGACTCATGGTTTGGAGGGCCAACTGGTATCTTCAGCACAATGACGTCACTTCTGGTGCAACCTGGAAGTGATGTCACAATGCCAGGAGTGACACTGTAGCATTTGCCTAGAGTTTTGGGCAAATACTAGGGCATAGTTTGATGATGTCACTATGGATTGGGCCAGAAAATATGCCATCATGCCAGGGAAGCCTGTTGCACAATCCATTTCACCAGGGAACTTGCTCCCACTGCTCAGTTGAGCAATGAGAGTGGGGAACAGGAGGTTTCCCACTATCCTTGGAGTCCTGGCAACCCTAACCATAGCAGAGACTATCTAGTGCACACAGAGCTTGTTCATAGGATCCAAGCCATAATCTGTTTGTAGTCATTCAGTAATCAACTGATCCCATAAGCAGTGGTAAAGGACCTTTAGGAAAAGTGGTAGAGGAAAGCAATGCCCATAAGCAATGCAACACATTATCTTGCAGGAATGGGAGACTGAAACCAAGCCCCATCATCAATTGCTCAGGAGTGTCAAAGGGCAGCTTTTCGGTGTGCCTGTGGTAGAGAAGGACTTTTAAATATTGGCTTTAACTTCTAAAAAAAACCCATCTTGTTTTCAGTTAAATTGCTGAATTTATCATTGCTCTAAAAGTGAGTCAGCTCACCTTTGCTGAACTTGACTTACTGGAAGAAGCAATGATCTGCCCATTCCTCAGCCACTTAAAAAAAAAAATTAACAAGCCTTGTGTTCAAAACATTCAACTTGTGTTGACTTGACTATCTCAGGAAAGATGAATGTCTCCACTGTTATTTCAAGTACTCAGCAGCTGCTCCTGTTTGAATTTCTGATCACTACACTCATGCAGAGTGGGAGGGGGGAATACAGAAAAATCCCCCCTGAAAACTGAGACTCACAAAGCTGATATGCACACAACTCAAGTGCAATATATTGTCAGTAGTATTATCAGATCTACAGATAACCTTGTGAGCCCTGCCCACTGAGGTGATATTCTACCAAAGTACTGGGATAGCTTCCCCTAAGCTTCTGTGGCTTAGTATGAGTCACTACTGTAAGGCCAAACCCACTAACTCCATCAGCCCCATTTGTTGTGCTTTTGGAAGTTTCTGAACAGCTGCCTGGTTCCTGTGCCAGATCCAGACTGGAAATATGGCCACCTTTGACTTACTTTCTAAAGAAGAGAGAAAGCAAATAAATAAAAACCACAATGTAGGGTTTTTCTTCTTCTTCTAAGCTTGATGTGTACTTGGGTTAATTATAGGACCAGATAAATGACAAAATGAATGAGACAACTTTTTCTTACGATCAGCCTTTCCGTTCTCTGCTAGACTAAATTTCAATGATAGGGATGTGGCTTGTGCCACAGTAATACTGAGAGCTGGAGCCTGCACCCCCAATACTGAAACAGACATAAATACATTTATTTATGTATGGCACCAAATCTCTGGTGACAAAATTCTGGATCTCTCTCCCCAGGGAGATTCCTCTGTCCCCTTCTGATGCCATCTTCCACCTGTGGGTGAAGACTTTTTGGTTGTGTTTGGCATTCCCTCGGTGATCTTTCCTTCCTGAGCAATATTTTAATCATTGTGTTTGTGTGTATTTTAGCTCTGGTTTTAATTGTTTTAATGATGTGGGTGTGTGTGTTGGTTTTCATGATTTTTAAAATGTTATTTTATTATATTTGTTTTAATTTGTTAGCTGCCTTGATGAACCTTATGAGGGCAGAAAGGCAAGGTATAAATTTTGTAAAATAAATAATACATATATTTATGCTTGCTGCCATGGAAGTGCCTCGGGAAAACACAATCTGTCTCCAGGCTTGAGCAGCACTCATGGTGAGACACTATTTATGAGGGTCAGTTTACAAGTTGGCTCCCCAAACAAAAGCCATGGAAGTCCATAAAGACCACCACCAAGCTCATGGTCGGATGCTGCCAATTGTGAAGAATAATGTGTGTGAACAAGAACCTACATTTATGGGCTGGCCATATGGGCACCATATGCTGTGCAGTCATGACAGGCTTTATTAAGCTTGTGCAAACTGTGCAGATTTCAAGGTCCAGGTGTGTATAAAGTGCCTATCAGCTGGAGGTCTGTGTACAAGCATTGCCCAGACACAATGAAGTCACAAGGAGTCTGCCATAAATACATGAGTTGGTCCATAGAAGAGATGATGTATTTAGTGATTGACTATGAAATTGTCACATCAGCTTGGCAAACAGGGAATGTTTCTCCTTCAAGCCCATGAAGAAAACTTACTAAAACCTTAAAATCAGGCAGGATTGAACCACATAGGTGATGCTGTGCTGGCTGAATTGGCTTTTGGATGTTGCAAAGATATATTGACTCCAAAACCACCCTTACTAAGTTGCTTGTCTGCCCAGTTCTACACTGAAATGGTTTTGAATCATGGTTGTTGCTAGCACCGTAGCACCAACTCACACTTCTGCATCCCATCTATGTGGCACCCTCACATTTCTGTCATTCTGCAAACTATGTGAAACAGAGTTGTTCAGGAGGGCTTTTCTATAGAGATAATGGGGCCATACTATAACAGAATGGTTCAGGAAGGTGTAGCCTGATTGCACATTATACCACTATTCATAGGACATTATCAGTTTATAGGACATTATCAGTAGCATTTATTATCCTGTTGTTGCTGATGTAATATCATTTTTCTGCATTGTATTTGCACTCTGTATCATGTCATGCTATGTATATGAGATTTCTGTAATCCTAATCCTAGTTCATTGCTTTTTACACTATGATTTACACTGTGTAAACTGCTTTCAGTCTCAGTGAGAAAGGTGAACAATGAATATAGTAAATAAAGAAATAAAACACCACAGATTGTAACATTACACAGACACAATGGAGTTTCCTAGTGATAGTGCGCCTCTGGATTTTCACTGCACCTGCAGAGCAAATCTCCATTGCTTTTGATGTTCTTACCAAGTTCATTAACTAATGGCTTTCATAGCAGGCTTTTTTGGTCTTTTTTTTAAAGGCTAGGTGACACCTCTGTGTCTTATCTAAGTTCTTTCACAGTGATGTGTCTGAGTTGTGCTCCAGTATGGCCTCACATTTAGCTTTCTTTCCCCCTTCAGAAAACTAATGGAAGAGGTCACATATTTGAAGTTACCTTCATCCAAAAGAAAAAAAATGTTGAACTTTGGAGTAAGGCGGCCGTCATTTCATGAAAAGACACCAGTACTTAAAAATTTTGTTAAAAAGTGCAGGAGACTTTTCTAATAAAAGAAAGGTAATTGTCTTGTAAAATGTTAAAGTTTGTCTCAGTGACACTGGCAGTAACCTCTTCATTAAACAATGGTCTAACAGTACATTTCTATTTAATTGTAATCCATTGGCAGTATGGTTTAGTATAAATCATAGCGAAGGGCAAGTATTTGGGGCTCAGTTTTCTAGGTTGCTTGACTGGGCACATTTGGAAACATATTTTGAAATATCCGTAATTCATATTGATTTAATGGCCTCAAGTGGCCATTACAGAAGTTGAAAACTGATGCATAAATCAGTTTCAGTCTGAACACAAATAGATTGCTTGATGGGGTCAGTGTTCTCCCAAAGCTTCCTTACATTTTCAGTCCACACTTTGCTAACATTGTTGAGAGCCTTTCAGTGCCATCCTAAGCGATGTTACACCATTCTATGGTTTCACCCTTTTTGACTTCAATGTATTCAGAAGGGTTAACTCTTCTTAGGATGGCACTGCTTGTATACTCAAGAACCATAAGTACAGGTACATACAAACTTTTTATGCCAACAGAGTTTCAGCCTGAACAAGTTAGAGATGGGGTACTTCAGCTTTTGGGAATCTAAAATCCCCCTTCTGTGGAGTCATTTCGGATCAGGCCCACCTTTGCATTCTGGGCTCAGTCCTAAAGGACTGAGGACAGTTCAGTTTGCATCACTTCCTGGCAGCCAATCTTATTGCCCCCTCTTTCCCAAATTTATCAGTTTGATGGTAAATGGTGGCAGGAATGGTCCTGGCAATTGCTGTGTATTTTTGTGATTATGCTGAGAAACAGCCGGGACTGTGGAAAATTTAGTTCCCGGACACACAATTCCTGAACATGTATAGTGGACCCAGGACCTGAAGCCTTAGGTTCCAAGCAATCCCTACCACTGGCCATCTCTCCAAATTTGCAGAGGAGATGACTTGCAGAGACCCATTAATGGTACATAGAGATAATGTCATTGCTGTATATCAGAGCCTAGAGATAGGGTTGCCAACCTCCAGGTACTAGCTGGAAATCTCTCCTGCTATTACAACTGATCTCCAGCCGATAGAGATCAGTTCACCTGGAGAAAATGGCTGCTTTGGCAATTGGACTCTATGGCCTTTAAGTCCCTCCCCTCCACAAACCCCGCCCTCCTCAGGGTCTGCCACAAAAACCTCCCACCTGTGGTGAAGAGGGACCTGGCAACCCTACCTAGAGAGTTTGCTCGACATCCAATGTGGAGTTTGGATTCTTCTTTAAACATCAAGGAACTTTTCTACAAAATAATGTGGGTTTAACAAATTATTTCAGAAAGAGTTTAAAGGCACTACAAATTTAAATGCAAAATGTTTTTAAAAGGAAGAAAGTACTGTAATTTATATGAAAGCTGTCAGATTAAAAATAAACATAATTAACAGCCAATATTAAAGGCTTGACAGAAAAAGCAGTTTTCTTCCTGTTCCTGAAAGACATAATGTGAGAGTTCCCCCTCTCTGAGTCTAATTCTCCAAATCAATTGCTCAGGCGTTGATACAGAAACAAAGGATTTATTGAAGACATCAGGAGATGAGACAGGCACAGGTAGAAAGTTGCAAGTGAGGGGCTTATCGGGTTTACAGAATATATTGACTCCAGGGCACAGGGGCACTGGGGTTCGCACTTATTGTTATGGGAAGTTACAAGCTTGGCATAATACAAAACATCAAACGAGTCCCAGGAAGTCTGCTGAAGCTATCACACTTCCAAGGCCGCATCGGCCTGAGGGAGTACTGGCAGGAAGAACAGCGGGGGGGAGATACTTGGGGCAATCAGGCCAGGCGCCTGGGACCAGAAGGTGTGAACTGCTTTTACGAGTTCACTGATAACAAAGCAGGTGATGGAAAGCAGAGACACAGAGACCCTCACATTCTGCCCCCCTTAAGGCCCCCCTCCGGGTCCTCGAGAGGGCGAGGCTTATCGGGGTAAGCGAGGTGGAATTCTCGGATCAAGCGAGGGGCCGCCATGTGGGGTGCGGCCACCCACTCGTCGTGCGCGGACCCAAGGTTTTTCCAACGAACAAAGTAAAACAGTTTTCCTTTCTTCCATTTGGAATCTAAAACCTTGGACACTTCCAAATGGGTATCCCCTCCCACCACGGTAGGAATCTCGTGTTCGGGAGGGGGGTGGAACTGGGGAGCTGCCACATAAGGTTTGAGGAGGCTTATATGAAAGACCGGATGGACTCCCTTGAGGGTTTTTGGGAGTTCAAGTTCCACGGTAACTTCGTTGATCACTCTGGTAATGGGGAAAGGTCCCACATAACGGTCGCTCAGTTTTTTGCAGGGACGAAGAGAGCGGAGGTTTTTGGTGGACAGATAAACTTGCTCCCCCACCTTAAGTTCCCATCCCGGAGACCGGTGTTTGTCTGCCTGTTCCTTGTACTTGCTTTTAGCCCTCTCAAGGTTTTTGAGCAGCCACGGCCAGGTAGATTTAACTACCTGAACCCACTCCTGAAGATCAGGGGTGGACTGGAGATCTGGCGTGACGGGGGCGGAACCGAAGGGACCGAATTCCGTCCCGTAGATCACTTGGAAGGGACTAAAGCCGGTAGAGGAATGGGGCGCGTTGTTGTACGCATATTCGGCAAATGGCAGCAGGTCCACCCAGTCGTCCTGGTGAAAATTTACATAGCAACGCAAATAACATTCTACCACCGCGTTTACACGTTCAGTTTGACCATCAGTTTGGGGGTGGTAGGCGGAAGAGAGGCCCTGTTCCTCCACCCCCATCAATTTTAGGAAGGCTCGCCAGAATTTGGCTACAAACTGGACCCCCCGGTCGGAGAGGACCTTCCTCGGGATCGAGTGTAGTCTAAGGACGTGCGTGACAAATAGTTTGGCCAAGCCCTGGGCCGAAGGAAGACCCGCACATGGAACGAAATGGACCTGTTTGGAGAAAAGGTCCGTGATTACCCAAAGAACCGTCTTTCCCCGACTGGGAGGTAGGTCGGTGATAAAATCCATGGCTATGACTTCCCAGGGACGGGAGGGGTTCTCAAGCGGTTTGAGAAGCCCGGGAGGTTTTCCCATCCGTTTCTTAGCTGTGGCACAAGTGGGGCAGCTGCGCACATACAATTCCACATCGGATCTCATACCGGGCCACCAGAATTGCCTCCTTACTAGGTGAAGAGTCTTTATGAATCCAAAATGACCCGCCAACCTGGCACCATGTACGAGTCCCAACACCTCTTTGCGAAGGGAAGATGGGACATATAACTTTCCCCCTTGTACCCACCAGGTGTTCGTTCGTTCCATGCCAGTGGGGAGGAGATGGTGCTCCTCCTCCTGTAAGGAGGCGTTCCGGAGCCGCTGTTGGAAAGCTTCCGGGATACCCTTGAGCGTAGGGGGGGTCCCTGGTTGACGGGCTTGGGACCGGGTAGTGACGGCTAAGCTTGGGACCTCCCCTCGCTGCTCGGGAGTGAACAGGGAGTCGACCGGGCGATCGAAATCGTTGCGATACTGGGGAAGTCGTGACAGAGCATCGGCTAGGGCATTTTCTTTGCCAGGGACATGTTTGAGGGTGAACCGGAATTTGGCGAAAAATTGAGCCCACCGAATTTGTTTGGCGTTGAGCTTTCTAGCTCCCTTGAGAGCCTCAAGATTCTTGTGATCGGTACACACTTCAAAGGGCAGTTCGGCTCCTTCTAAGAAGTGCCTCCATATGGTGAGGGCATGTTTGACCGCTGCCGCCTCCTTCTCCCAAATAGCCCAGTTGATTTCGGACTGGGAAAACTTCTTGGAGAAGTAGGCGCATGGCCGCAACTGCCCCCCTTCCTCCCTTTGCAATAGGGCCCCGCCCATGGCCACATCCGAGGCATCCACCTGCACCACAAAAGGCTTGGTGCAATCCGGGTGTGCTAAGACGGGCTCGGATGAAAAAAGCAGCTTTAAACGTTCAAAAGCCTGCTGGCACTGGGGGGACCATTGCAAACGGGCCGAGGGAAGCGCGGCGCTAGCCCCCTTGTCTTTGGTACGTAATAGGGCAGTGAGGGGAAGCGCAACTTGGGCAAAGTTAGGAATGAAGTTGCGGTAAAAGTTGGCGAACCCCAAAAACTGCTGAAGTTGGCGACGGGTAGTGGGGGTTTCCCATTCCCGCACCGCTTGGACCTTGGCGGGGTCCATTTCCAAACCCTGGTGGGAGATCACGTACCCAAGAAAAGTAATGGAAGGTCGGTGGAATTCACATTTGGACACTTTAGCATACAGTTTGTGCTCCCGCAGCCGCTGGAGCACGTCTCGCACCAGACGCACATGTTCTTCCATGGTTTCAGAGTAAATAAGGATGTCATCGAGAAATACCACCACCCCCCGAAACAGCAAATCATGTAAAACCTCGTTAATTAATTGCATAAAAACACTGGGAGCCCCCGAAAGTCCGAACGGCATGACTAGGTATTCAAACATTCCAAAACAACTGGAAAAAGCCGTTTTGGGCTCGTCTCCTTCTTTAATGCGAATGCGGTGGTATGCTTCCACTAAGTCCAGTTTGGTGAAGATTCGGCCCTCCTTTAATTGTGCTAGAAGGTCGGGAATAAGAGGGAGAGGGTAAGCGTTAGACTGGGTGACTGCGTTTAGCCTACGAAAGTCAATACACAGTCTTAAATCTCCCGTCTTTTTCTTTACAAAGAAGGCTGGGGCCGAATAAGGAGCCTTGGAAGGGCGTATGAAACCCCTTGCTAAGTTGGCATCCAGATAGTCCCGTAACACCGCCTTCTCACTAGGGCTCATGGGGTAGACCTTCCCTTTAGACAGTTTGCCTTCCCCCACAATTTCGATGGCACAGTCCGTCTCCCTGTGGGGGGGTAGTTCGTCACATTCCCTAACATCAAAAACATCCGCAAACTGCGAGTATTCGGTGGGCAGTTGAGGAGGAACGGAGGCTGGGGTGGGGGACCCTACCAATGCGGCGGCCGGAGTCCTGAGTACCCGTTCCTTGTCATGTAACCCACAGGGGCTTTCGGGAAACGAGAGCACCCGTTTCACCCAGTCAATGGAGGGGTTGTGTCCCCGTAGCCAGTTCATCCCCAACACCACAGGGGTTACAATAGGGGCGATGGTAAAATACAGGCGTTCCCAATGTTCCCCCACAGACATAATCACTGCTGCAGTTCTGTGGGTCACCGGGCCCCGTTCAAAATCACTCCCGTCCATTTGGGGAAAGCGGAGGGGTCCCGGAAGCCGCATGCGCCGGACACCCAGTTTCTTGGCAACTTCCTCACTAATCATGGTGCGGGCACACCCCGAGTCAACCAAAGCGGGGAATTCTAAACTGGGACCCCCTTTAGGTAGGGATAGGTGAACATGCACATACACATTGTCCTCTTGGGCGCTTACCATCGGTGGAGCTCCTTGCACAACGACAGGGGCGGTCTGCTGCGGAGCCCCCTCTACAGCAGACCGACGGCGTTTTTTGCCGGCTGTTCCCACTCTTCCTCCTCGCTGGAAGAGGGGGATGGAGTGGTGGCGGTCGGGGACCCGTCCGAATCAAAGGTAGTACTTGTAATCCGGGACCCCGTTGGGCCTGTAGAGGTGGAAACCCCGTCCTGTGGGCGCACATGGAGAGCGGAGGGTGCGCCTGAACGTCGGCCCGGTGGTCCGCTCCTGCGGCGGGGCTGGTCCTCGGCAGCTGCCTTCTGCGGTTCGGTCGGGGCTTGGCGTGGGGGGTTGGGACGGCCCGAACGAGAGGGGCATTGCGACGCAAAGTGTCCCTTTCCTCCGCAGGTCAGGCAGACACCGGTTTCAAAACGTTTGCGGCGTTCAGCGGCCGAGGGGCCCCCGCTTCCTCCCGGTCGGAAGTCCCGGCCCCGGTCACTCCGGGGTCTCGGGTCTCGTCCGATGCGCTGCTTAGACAAATTCAGGAGCTGTTTACGATTCTCAATGTCCGCAGCGTGGCGAACCCAACCTTCCACATCCGGGGGGTTCCCTTGCATGAAGGCCCAATGTTGGAGGTCTGGGTTGAGACCCTCCCTGAAACACTGTACCAGAGTGGCCTCACTCCAGTCCAGGATTCGGCTAGCCAGTGACTGGAACTCACTTGCATACTGCGCCACCGACTTGGTCCCTTGGCGCAGCTGCATCAGGGAGGCTTTAGCCCGCTCACCCAGAGTCGGGTCCTCGAAGCGGTTTCGGAGTGCTATCATAAACTCGTCCAGGGTCCGCAGTACCGGCGACCGGAGTTCATACTGCAACACCATCCAGGCGGCCGCCTCCCCTTGCAGTAAGGAAGCCACGTACTGCACCCGGGACTCCTCGGAAGTGAAGGTCCGACCTTGTTCTCGCATAAAAATGTCCACTTGGACCATAAAAAAGGTCAACTGGTCCCCTGAACCGTCATACGTGACTTTCAGGTCCCGACGGGACGGGAGGCTAGGAGGTGCGGGAGGAGCTGCCGGCGCCCCGTCCGGGGGGTTGCCGGCGGGCGGTTGCACTTTCAGTGCGTCGAGGGCCGCTGCCATCTCACCCATCACGCGCTGCATGGTCTCCATCTGCTCCTGCATAGCTTGGCGGTCCTCCTGCCACTGCCGTCGTTCTTCCTCCATTACGGCCTCCTTGCGTGCCGGATCTCCCTCGAGTCCCGTACTGGGGAAGGCCAACCGGCGTTCCTTCGCCGCCGTCCGTGAGAGAGACCAACCTTTGGGAGAGTCCAGCCAGTTGTTGAAGAATCCCCGGGGGCGTCCTTCCCGGCCCTGGTCGGGGATGGGACCCCTAGGTTTCTTTGGCTTGGCGCCCTCCTCCTTGGGGTCCGGTTTCTCCGGCACCTCTGGTTCCTCCGGTACCTCTGGGGTAGGGGTGGTTTCCTCGTCGGCTGACATTCTGTCCCAATAGGTACAGCTGCAGTCCGAGAGGCAAAGACTTGCAACTTAATGTGAGAGTTCCCCCTCTCTGAGTCTAATTCTCCAAATCAATTGCTCAGGCGTTGATACAGAAACAAAGGATTTATTGAAGACATCAGGAGATGAGACAGGCACAGGTAGAAAGTTGCAAGTGAGGGGCTTATCGGGTTTACAGAATATATTGACTCCAGGGCACAGGGGCACTGGGGTTCGCACTTATTGTTATGGGAAGTTACAAGCTTGGCATAATACAAAACATCAAACGAGTCCCAGGAAGTCTGCTGAAGCTATCACACTTCCAAGGCCGCATCGGCCTGAGGGAGTACTGGCAGGAAGAACAGCGGGGGGGAGATACTTGGGACAATCAGGCCAGGCGCCTGGGACCAGAAGGTGTGAACTGCTTTTACGAGTTCACTGATAACAAAGCAGGTGATGGAAAGCAGAGACACAGAGACCCTCACACATAAACTATGTAGCTACTCTGGAGGATGTTCCATAATGTTGGGGTGATTACTGAAAAGGCTCTGTGCCTGGTTGATGCCATACCAGCATTGGCATGCAATGATGTTCAGAGCAAGACATCACGGGCAGATCTTAAAAAGCAAGATAAAATATATAGGAAATTCAATAGAAGATAATCCCTAGAAAAGTTAATAATGGGCATCATCTTTTAAAAACTGTAGAAATAAGCATAATGTTAACATAGATCTAGATTTTTTTCATTTACGCATACATATTTAGACATGTACATATTAAGATATTTGTGCATAGGAGACAGTATTAGGGTACAAATACTAACTTGGTGTTAATAACTAAACAGAATGCTGGGGATCCTAGAATATCTGCTTTGTTCAGTAAATAAATTACATCAAGTAGTCTCCAAGGATGTATCTTTACATTACACTATTGATGAGGGAACTGATATAATACTGTTCTTTTCCACTCCAGCAATGAAATGTAAGAACTGGGTTTAAGAGAGGCAAAGGCCATTGGGAGGCTGGATTATAGCTGGTAACCTAAACTATATTGCAACTGGTTATCTCAATGTTCAAATGACTACTTATCTTTTCGAAAATGTTCTTGGCAGCAGGTCAAAAAAAGGCAGGAAGAGAAAAAGTATACATTATTGATTGTTATATGAATTGTGTAGCATTGGTGATAGGTAGGGTTGCCAACCTCCAGGTACTAGCTGGAAATCTCCTGCTATTACAACTGATGTCCAGCCGATAGAGATCAGTCCACTGGAGAAAATGGCTGCTTTGGCAATTGGACTCTATGGCATTGAAGTCCCTCCCCTCCACAAACCCCACCCTCCTCAGGCTCCGCCCCAAAAACCTCCTGCCGGTGGCGAAGAAGGACCTGGCAACCCTCGTGATAGGTCGGTGCATTTTTCTAAGATCATTTACATCCATTGTTCACATTTTTAGGCAAGATCACCCAGTAACAAAAACTAACTAAAATCAGGTTAGGTTGCAAATTCAGCTGATAAAATGTGTAAATGTTTGCAAGAAGAACCAGAGAATTTTCAAAAGGAAGAAGTAACACCCTTCTCCCACTGGAGACCTCCTTGTACTCTGACTTGCAGGATCCTAATATTTCAAATATCTGTATCCTGTATTGCCACCATACACAGTACAAGGGGGATAAGTACATTTTAACATGGATTTTTCATGTCCAACTCTGAATCCAACAGATTCTGCTAAGAGGATCGATGTCTTCCAGATATTTGAAAGAGATTGTTGGAAGCTGTATAGGTTCCAAAATAAAGCTGGGGGGAAAAAAGAAATGATTCTGCATAATCCCTTTGATTAGTATCAGCCAAATGACACAGAACAACAAGCGATCTTTCAAGTTCACCAGAACCTGTTATTTGGCCTCCCATTCATAAACTGGATTTCCCTGACCCTATTTTTCTGCACTAATCCCTAATTAGGAATGGCACGATTATTTCATCAAATGTGTTCAGCAGTTGAACTTACCTTATTTAGCCATGATTATCATAAATGAACCAATCACCAGGTCTGTTCAGATCTGAATGAGTCGAACTTCTGCCAAACGAGTCTGCATTGTATTTTTTAGAACTGCACTTGTGTGAAAATGCTGCTGATACAAACAGATTGGCTGTCATTAATGTGACTCAGTACTCCTTAGATTAACACCAAATGGGAAGTTGTTTTTAAAAAGCCTATCTTTTATTTATGACTAATTTATATGATTTCTGCCTGATTTAACTGCCCATTAAACAATTGCCTGATGAACAGGGCGGCAGATCAGCTAGGAATGGGGGTAGAACTCAGTCCGATGTGAGAACGTGCATGAAAAGCTAATTGTGCTGTACTACACTGTTACAAAGGAATATGGAAAAGCATCCTGCTGAACAGGCATGAACAGGTTGATAAACTAACAGTTCATTGAAAAATTGTCTCCCTGTTCACAACTGGCAAACACGATATGAGGTGAATCAGCAAATGTTTGTGTCTCTAACCATACAATAAACCAAAAAGTTGAGGAACAAATAAAAGAACAAACAAGAACATATATAATCCTAGTCAAACAACGGTCTTTTATTAAAAACACTAGATAGATGAGAGAGAGAGAGAAAGAGAGAGAGAGAGAGAGAGAGAGAGAGAGAGAGAGAGAGAGAGAGAGAGAGAGAGAGAGAGAGAGATCAAACAGTATGCACATATCCTAAGTACCACCCATTCCAAAAGACCCATCCAAATTATAGGCACCAGTCTAATCAGGCATAGACCCTAAAGGATGTCAGTGCTAATCTAACCACACATTGTCAGCTAGAAAACAGAATCAATTAACAATTATTCTGGAACTGCTCATAGTGGGTTCTTAATGAGAGACACTATAGAGGTCACAATGGGTCGCCGTGTTAGGCTGTCTGTAGCAATAGAAAAGAGCAAGAGTCCAGTAGCACCTTAAAGACTAACAAAATTTCTGGCAGGGTATGAGCTTTTGCGAGTCACAATTCATCTGAAGAAGTGAGTTGTGACTCACGAAAGCTCATACCCTGCCAGAAATGTTGTTAGTCTTTAAGGTACTACTGGACTCTTGCTCTTTTCTACTACTATAGTGGTCACTAATAGGTTTTTTTTTTTTTTTTGCCATCAAGTCACAGCTGACTTGTGGCAACCCTGTGGGTTTTTCAAGGCAAGAGACGTTCAGAGGTGGGTGTCACACCCCAGGTATTCCTTGTAGGTCTCCCATCCAAATACTAGCCCAGGTCAGGGCTGAGAGTGCATGACTGGCCCACGGTTACCCAGCAAGCTTCCATGGAGTGAGTGAATTTGAACCTGGGTATCCCAGGTCTTAGTCCGACACCTTAAACACTATACCACGCTAGCTTTCCCACTAATATTATACCCAATACAAATATAAACAGTTTAACTCCTCGATGTTCATGGCTTACCCAAAGAATCTTGGAAACCCTACTTTAGTGACGATACCAGGAATTTTCTACTAGCAGTTCCTGACCAATGCTTCCCTTCACAGAATTATAATCCCTACCAGAAAAGGAAAAGCTAATAAACTTACTTAAGGCTGTGATATAAATATGCTACAACTTGAGCAGAACTATTTTCTTCTCAGTCAGTTTCTGAGTTGATGATAGATGCTTACAGACTCAATGTAACTCAATTTAATTATATGTGAATATATGAAAACCTACCTTATGCTATACAGCCATTTAGCCTAGTATTTTCACCTCTGGCTGGTGGTGGCTCTCTCTCTGGCATCTCAAGCATAAAAAGTTCTCTCAACACCTACTATCTGGGGTCTCTTAACAACAACAACAAAAACTGGAGATGCTAGAATTAATATTTTTGAAGTATTTTGCTGTATGTAACCACATCTGGATCCTCATCTTCTTATATATTTAAATAAAAATGTAAATTGGTTCTTGTAGGTTATCCGGGCTGTGTAACCGTGGTCTTGGAATTTTCTTTCCTGACGTTTCGCCAGCAACTGTGGCAGGCATCTTCAGAGTAGTAACACTGTCCTTCAGTGTTACTACTCTGAAGATGCCTGCCACAGTTACACAGCCCGGATAACCTACAAGAACCAATGAACTCTGACCGTGAAAGCCTTCGACAAAAATGTAAATGTTCGTTTGTTCAAAATCTTAAATCTCCGAAAGTTCTTCATCGATTGCTTTGAAATTTTGACACAATGTTGCGTTCGAATATGTGCGTGTTTTTATATACCTGTGACAGGTAAAAACCTGCTTATTTTACTTGTGACAGGTAAAAACATGTTTTTGAAAAACAGCGCCATCTGTTGACTGTTAAAGCAACACACGCTATACTAAATAGCCTCCCCTTTTGGTGTACTCATCTTCCTTTACCATAACATTCCTGGCTACAGGCCTGCATCTCCATAATATAATTAAATAGCAGAAATATATTGGAAGAATTCAATGTTGTTTCATCCATCATACACAGGATCAAGGCTGGAGATGGGCAAGCTCCCTGTCTCTCCTTGGATTCAAGTCAGCCTCATGCAGATCATGAATCTAAGAGCCAAATTATGAATGTCCTTTCCTCCCAGTTCAATGGTCCTCACTCTCTCAAGTACATTCACTGGTTTTGCACTTTCACTTACTTTCATATTTAGGAGAAGCTAAGGCAGATCAAGGAAAGGGAAACATTTGGGTTTCCTATCAAAGTCAAGCCTTGATTATCTTTTCCTCCATATTCCTCCCTTGCCCATATTCCAGCAGGATCTCTCTAATATTCATGCATTAAAGGGCAAGCAAAGGAAAGGGAGGCTCTCAGATTTCTTGCCAGAAAGAAAAGATCCCATCTCCTGTGTATAATGTGCACACATGAAAAGGAATGCTTTAGAGTTATTTATCAGAAGAGCTCTTAAGTAAGTGTTAGCTGTCCTTGTAATACTCGAGTGTGGCAGGGCTGTTTCAAGCTAGAATGTCATATGATCAGCGGCATCTCTATTTATTGGACCTGCATATAAAATTAGCTGCCATGAACTTGTGTTTAATTATTTGATTCTAATACACTCCATCTCACCATAACCTTTCATGGACTTCAGAAAAACAGTTTGCAGAATCACAGAGTTGGAAGGTACCACCAGGGTCATCGTTCAACCCCCTGCACAATGCAGGAAATTCACAACTACCTCCCCCCTACATCCCCAGTGACCCCTACTCCAAGCCCAGAAGATGGCAACAAATAGAAATCAGCTTCTTAACTTTTCATATCAGTTCTTAGTGCTATTACTTTTCTTCACTTTATGTAGAAGACGGAGAAATCTGAGGCAAGCAAAAGGAGTGGTTCAAAAGTGGTTGTGTACAAAGGTCTTGCCATCTTGTTGCGGGGGCAAATGTGGTTGGGATGCTCTCAGACTGGACCAAAAGTCCACAAACATTATGCTTCACATCAAGTCCTAGCTAGCTAGCTAGATTTTATTCCTCGGTTTACTTGCATGAGACCACAGAAGTGGCAAACTGCAACTAGGAAATCTTGACAGGACCTTTCAAATAGGGCTGTTGATTGGGTTCGGCCCGAACTGAAAAACACCGAATTTCCCCTGATTCGGTGGTTTTTAGTTCGGGGCGAACCGAACTCAAAAATGGCAGGAAACCGGGGAGCCGAATTCAGTGAGTTCGGGAGTTCACGAATAAATCCGGCCAATTTGGGGCCGTCAGTAAGCAGCATAACCATCAGTAAGCAGCATTCTCCTCCCCTGGCCAATCGGTGGCCAAGCTGGGTCTTCTTCTGGCCAATCAGTCAGGATTGAGTACTGGAGAAATCAGCTGATGTGCGGCCCGGCCGGGGAGAGAGAGAGAGAGAGGGAAATGCTCGTGTGTGTGGGGGAGGGGTGCTTGTGCACATTCGCTCCTTTCTGTGGCTGCAGGGGGCGTATTTTTTGGGGTAGGGACACAAAGCTTTCAGCAGAGATTCAGACAAGCCTTCTTAAGAGACTACCCAAGTTTTGTAAACATTGGGTCGGGGGTCCCAAGATATGGGCTCCCCCCTTTTTTCTTTCCATGGCTGCAGGGGGTGCATTTTTGGGGGTACAGACCCCAAACTTTCAGTGGAGCTTCAGATGAACCTTCTTAAGATACCCCCCAAAGTTTTGTAAACATTGGGTCATGGAGTCTCGAGATATGGGCTCCACCCCTTTTCCCTCCCCCCTTTTCCCATTTACGTGGCTGAAGGGGGTGCTTTTTTGGGGATACAGCCCCCAAACTTTCAGCATAGCTTCAGACAATCATTCTTAAGATACCACCCAAGTTTTGTAAAGATGGGTTCAGTGGGGGCAGAAATATCGGCTCCCCCCTTTTCTCTTTCCATGGCTGCAGGCGCATTTTTGGGGGTGCAGATCCCAAACTATGAGCGGAGCTTCAGACAAGCCTTCTTATGAGACCACCCAAGTTTTGTAAAGATTGGGTCAGGGGGTCCCGAGATATGGGCTTTCCCCTTTCCCCTTTTCCCTATTGGGATGAATGGATCAGCTGATCTTGTATGCATCTCCAGAGCAAAACGTCCCGTGCTTAAATGGAATCTTCTTGGATTACCCAATCCTCATCCCACCCCTCCTGATGGAACAGAAGACAGCCACAGTAAGACCCCTTTGGGGGCTTTAATCTATACTTTTTCTCCTGTGTGTGTGTGTGATGGGGGGAAGCAGAGTCTGTGTGTGTGGGGGGAGGGAGCAGTTTCTGTGGGTGGGTGGGGGAAGCCAAAGGGGGCTTTTGCCGGTTCTGCCTGTGGTGTGTGTTCCCCCTCGAGTCTCTCTCTCCCTGGTTTGAGGGGGGGTTTCAGTTGTGTGTCTTCAGGTTTTCCCTCATTCATAAGAGCGGTTAGGTCTATTTGGATGCTTGCTCAAAACTGGTTTTCAAATGGTGACTTAAAGAATGCATTTTCCTGGTCCCGGGTCCGATGCAAAAGGGGAAATTCCACCCCTCCTGCTCATTATGCATAGCTAGCTGCCTCTGTCCTTTTCCATGGTTTGCAAACTCCCAGGTGTCAGGTGTTGCTTTGCACAGTTGCAAAGGTGTTGCTTACAAGGTTGTGTTGCTGTGCAGTCGAGTTGCTTTGCATTACTGTTGCAATGCTTTGCAAACCTCTCAGCTGTTTGTCGGGGCTGGGAGCTTTGTGCGTGGGCGGCAAGCTCTGCTCAGACATGCTCATTAAGGGTGGGGGACCCCTTTCGGGGCCCATATCTCAGCCCCCCCTGACCCAATCTTTACAAAACTTGGGGGGTCTTTCAAGAAACGTCCTTTGAAGCTCTGCTGAAAGTTTGGGACCTCTAAGCCCAAAAATGCCCCCCCAGAGCCGCGGAAAGGCGCAGTTGTGTTTTTAAAGGCTTTATTCGGACGAATTTTTTTCCCGAACTTTGAATTCCCGCCAAATTGTACGGACCCGAAGTGGGGGAGTTCGGACTTCGGCATATCCCGAATCTAAACGGGCCGAATTCAGCTGAATCCGAACTATACCGAATTTTTTTTAATTCAACAGCCCTACTTTCAAAGGTGAAGATGTCCTCATTCCTCGCATTCCTATGATTCCAACGGATATGCCATTTCAATTTCAGAGATTGCAATTCCCAATTCGATTGGTGTTTGCAATCACCATCAACAAAGCTCAGAGCCAATCTTTAGAATTGTGCGGTTTAGATCTAGACACGGATTGCTTCTCACATGGACAATTATATGTTGCGTGTTCTAGAATCGGCAAACCAGACAATCTCTATATCTGCACAGACAATGGAACCACAAAAAATATTGTATACCCACAAGCATTGTGAAATTAAACATTAGAAACGTGCGCTTTCTCTTTTCTTTCTTTTCCATTTAACCAGACTGGGCCACAGCAACGCGTGGCCGGGTACAGCTAGTCCTTAATATAGACAGTGAAGAAAACTGTTCTTAAATGATTCCATTGTCTGTGGTTATAACTGATGTCAGCGCGCTTGATTTAGGCTTATGATTTTGTGGTAAAGTCATAGTGGTGTTGTTGCTAGCTATTTGTTTTTTAAACTCTTCTCCATTTCCTGTTTTTATTCCCTGATGCCAACATCTTGTCAGTGGTTTCCCTTCTTTTATTAAGTATCCCTTGAATTTTAAATGTGTGATTATAGTCAGATACGAGGAATCTGATTCTATCTATACTCATAAGGAGCTCCACGCACTATATGGGATTTTACTCCTGTGTTAGCTTGCATTGGATTGCACCCTTAATATATGGGATCAGGCACAGATCTCATTTGTCTTGCTTTCCACTTCATTTTCTAGCACATCCTGAACCCACAACTCATTTTTTTTAAAAAAAACATATACAAAATATGGGCATTCCTGTGGGTAACCTTTATGGCTGTGACTCTTAAAATTGCTTTGAGATTGTTTTCAACATTTACAAAGGAGCAAATTGCACACTGATGCTAGGACCCATCAGGCAACAATCTAGATCTCTCATTCCTTGGAAGAACCTCATTGTAAGTGGTACCTGTGCGTTTACACAAGAACAGACATGAAATTCAGCCTGGACAAGTCAATGTCCAGTCCAGCCAGATGGGTCTGAAACATTCTCAGCAGAAGAAGCAAGCTGTACTCCAACTCCAGCAAGAAAGCAAAAAGAAGCAAGTAATTCAAAGCAAGTTGATGAAGCTGTTGAACCAACCTTCTGCTCTGTTAAACAGGATGCAACCAGACCCCAGTGCCCCACTCAGAATAGGTGCAATTGAACAGGATATATGCCTGGACCATGTTTTTACAACCTCACAGCAAAGGATTCCTGGGACACCAAGCCATCAAGAGTAAAAATGATATTTTTCAAGGTAAGTAATTCAGGTAGTTGCTCTACACATTTTATCTCCTCTCTGCTAAAGTGACATTTTAAGTGACTTTTTGATGGGCCAGAGACTTTCTGAATAGCACAGAGTCTATGATTCTTTTCCTCATTGTAATGGCCTAGGGTCTTATACAGTAAACTTGACTTTATTATTCTTTTCCTCAACCTGCCCCCTTTTTAAAGAAGAAGGAGAATAGTTGGTTTTTATATGCCGACTTTCTCTGCCACTTAAGGGAGAATCAAACCAGCTTACAATCACCTTCCCTTCCCTTCCCCACAACAGACACCCTGTGAGGTGGGTGAGGCTGAGAGAGCTGTGACTAGCCCAAGGTCACCCAGCTGGCTTTGTGTGGAGGAGCGGGAAAACAAATCCAGTTCACCAGCTTAGCCTCTGCCGCTCATGTAGAGGAGTGGGGAATCAAACCCAGTTCTCCAGATCAGACTCCACCGCTCCAAACCACCGCTCATAACCACTACACCATGCTGGCACGTTTTTAAATGGCTTGTGTTTTATATTCTGGTTTTTAATTGTAAGCCACCTTGATTGGGTTGCCAGCTCCAGGTCGGGAAATACCTCAAGATTTTGGGGCCGAAGCCTGAAGGCAGGATTTGGAGAGGAGAGGGACTTCATTGCCATAGAGTCTAATTGCCAAAGCTGCCATTTCCTCTAGGGTAACTGATCTCTGTCGCCTGGAGATCAGTTGTAATAGCAGGAGATCTCCAGCCACCACCTGGAGGTTGGCAACCCTACACCTTGAGTAGGACTCTGACGAGGCAGCATAGAAATATTATAAATAAGCACATAAATAAATAGATTACCTTTTAACAGGAGGCTGATCTGCAGAAATTAGCATAGGGGATACTGTTTAGCTCCATGCTATAAAGCTGCCCCTGCTGACTACTGCACATTAACCCTTCCTTAGGGAGTAGGCCAAGCCAGTTTTTCTCTGGCAATCCTAACAATTCACATAAATAGCATAGTGATGTGCTAGTCCCAGGGCTGATTCTCCACCCGACTGCTGGGGATGCCACAGTTAGAAGGGTGTCAGCACAGGGCTGGGGCTTGGTTTGTTTCTGGCCACATTGGAGAAGCAGACAGGCATGGCTTATGTCTTTCTAGTATTGCCTCCTAGACCTGCACTACAGCTAGCCTACTGTAAGAGGAGCTTCTATGATGCTGTCGACGATGCCGACCTCAACTTTCCAGTGGCGTTGAGAGAGTGGCGTGCCATCACCGAGGCTTGTGCTGCCACCAGCCAAGTGAACCACTGAAGTGTGGAGAATGCCACTATAGAGACTGGCCTGGTTGTGGCCAGCAGCACTACAGGAAGAGGGTCAATTTCCAGATCAGGTACCCTGTTAAATCGTTTATCCTTAAAAAACAAAAAACAAACACCCAAGAAATGGGGAGTTGAATCCCCTAGAGCACTGGTTCCCAACCAGGGGTCCGTGGACCACCAGGGGTCCACGAGAACCAAACCAGGGGTCCGCAAAACGAAGTTATAAACCCATAATAAATTAATATTTACATGGGCGGCTCGGTGGCTCGCGGGTGCAGAGCGCGGCGGCGTGTGGTGGTGACTTGCGGGAGCGGCGCGTGACAAGTAAGGAACATGCAGGGGTGGGGAGGCCGGGGGAGGGTGCAAGCGAGCCTCACACAACCACACACAATAGGAGAAACACTCGTCAAACCTTGTTGATGATAGCTGTCAAAGAGGTTTTAGGGATGGAGGCCCAAAAGAAAATACAAGAAATACCTCTATCGAACAACATGGTAAAAGCTCGAATTGAAATTATGTCAAATGATATCGAGGAGCAGCTTGTTTCAAAAATAAAAAATTCGCCATGTTTCGCTTTGCAGTGTGATGAATAGACAGACGTTTCTAATTGCAGTCAGTTGCTCGTATTTGTCTGCTTTTTAGATGACGACAACACTATTAAAGAGGAATTATTGATTTCGCGGAAACTGGAAACGACGTCAAAAGGTATCGACGTCATGAATATAATAGTAGAGTATTTTGAGAAACATAGCATTATGTGGGAAAAGCTCGCCGGCTTCTGTACGGATGGCGCTCCAGCCATGTTAGGATCACGCTCCGGTCTAGCAACATTAATAAAACAGAAGAATCCTTCAGCAATAACAACTCATTGTATCATACATCGTCAGGCGTTATCTTCCAAAACTCTTCCTAAAAGCCTTGTTAATACCATGGAAATGGCCATAAAAGTGGTCAATGTTATTAAAAGCAGCGCCTTAAATACACGCCTTTTTAAAAAACTGTGCACTGAAATGAACTCCAGTCATGAGACTCTTCTTTTCCACACCGAAGTTCTTTGGCTATTGAAAGGCAATATGTTAGGAAGGTTATTTGAACTAAGAAAAGAGGTTGAGCTGTTTCTAGCCCAGAAGAAAATTAAAGATTTAGTAGAGCTGTTTTCTGATTCAAAAAGTCAGATGCATTTGGCTTATCTTGTGGATATTTTCTCACATTTGAATAAACTAAACTTACAGTTGCAAGGTTCTGGAAACATAAATTTAGCAGGTGTGGGAAACATTTTTATGTTTGAAGACAAACTGCGTGCCTTTATTTGCAAACTTCAATTATGGGTAGGCGAAAACAATTATTCTGCGTTTGTTACATTAAAAGCACTGGTCAATGATAGTAAAGATGACATGATGACTGCAAATATACAAGACAACATCAGAAGTCATCTGCAAATGCTGGTCGATGAATTCTACCGTTACTTCCCGGAATATAACCAGACAGAATCAAAAGATAACCAAAAGCTGATTCGCAATCGTTTTGGTATTGCTGTTGAAGAGGTTGCAGAAGAAATCCAGGAAGAGCTCATTGAATTCCAAAATGATAGGCACTGTAAGGATGTGTTTGAATCAGTTTCTCTTGAAGAGTTCTGGTGTAAAAAAGCAATTTCATATCCTACAGTTCGGGGATTCGCCTTGCGATATCTTATGCTCTTCTCCACAATTTATTTATGCGAACAAGGGTTTTCTGCTTTGCTTATAATTAAGAACAAGACCAGAAATCGATTGGAAGCAAGTGATGATATTCGTGTAGCTCTGAGCAACAGTATTAGCCCCAGAATTGCCCAGCTTGTAAAAAGGACGCAAGCTCAAAAATCACATTGATTTACAATTAAAAGTTCTCTATTATAAAAACATATATTCAAATATTATTCTAAGTTTAATGTTTAACTAACAGTTATGATTAAAGTTTATTTTCAAATTCTCTGAATTTTTATTTTGAACCTTGGGGTCCCTGCTCCGAACAAAAAAGTCCTAGTGGTCCCTGGTCAAAAAAAGGTTGGGAACCACTGCCCTAGAGGTCGGATCAGGCCCTCTTGTGTCATTTCCTCATGTGAAACCAGCATCTCTGGGATACTGTTAGCCCTGATAAAGAAAATAAAAATATAGGTGCCCGCTTGCTTTTGATCCCTATTGGGTCTAATAGCAGTTGGGGTGGGCAGGAATTCAGTCAGGGAAAGGACACGGGGAAAGAGTTAAACCTCCCTTTCCCCAGGGCCTTACACTTGATACAACTCTACCCTGTACCCTGCTGCTTTTTAATGCTAAGCTAAACAGATCCCCAATGTAACATATAGTTTTGCCCCTAGTGAGCGAGTTCATTTCACATTTCAGATATGCGATAAAGCATGGAGCTAATGTGCTCTGAAGCTTCTGGCATGGGCCCCACTGTTGCCTTTGTTATTTAGACTAGTTCATGCTGTTAAATTTAATGCAGTTAATTTTGGCCTTGGACTGTGAAACCAGACAATCACCTGATAATAATTGTACACAGCATTAATTAGCTTATTACAGATTAAAAACAGGGATTTGCAATGCAAGGAATAGAGATGGGAGAAAAAGACGTTCTTCTGACAGACTAGCTTCTTTGAGAAGGAGTCCCCTGCCACATCAAAGTCTGCACCACACAATACCTTGCAGTGTTTATAACCCGCTTCCTAATTCAGGGCCTGCACTTTGCTGCTGCTAATCTAGAGTCAAACAATGTGCTTATTATCCTGTTTCATAGGATAATAAGATAGGATAATTATCTCTACTGCCAGCCAGGTGCTAACAGTAAGTCTCCCTATGCCAATTACCATGTGGTAAAACGGCTAGACTTTTAAAAGAGTTTGTAATGTAGCCTGTCAAACACTGATCTTGGGAGCTTCATTCAGTTGAAGTGCTGTAGCATTTAATAAACTGTAAGCGCTGGTTTGTTCTCAGAGGCTGCATATCGGGCAAACAAGCATGGTCAACATGTAAATGACTTATGTGCACTCCTAAGCAGAGTTACATCCTTCTTAGTCCACTGAAGTCAGTAGGTTTGGAACTGTATAGCTAGTTTAGGATTGCGCTGTTAACAGGCAATTCACTACCACCAGCCAAGTAAGGTAAGTATTATAATCATTTCTAGCGCTCATGTACATAAGACCTGAGAGAGAAGGCAGATGAGGAGTTGGGATAAGGACATTTCCTGTGGAAATTCCCTTCATGCAGAGCTAAAGTAGCCATGTACTGATGTGGAGATCCTACTGGTACTTAGAAAGATCCAATTCATCAAGATATGATGCATTCTTGTTAGCCACTCTTCTCTGCCTGCTGTGAGCAAAACTAAAGTCCTATTTGTCCAAGAAGTTGGGTGAAAAGCATGGTAGGGCAGGATGTAAAGGAGATGATTTCTCTCATGCTACTTAGGATTTTTTAAAAGTTATATATTGATAGTCAGTAGTCCTACATGAAACTCTTGTTATACTTTTAGAAAAACACATTGTTTTATTCAAATAGAAGAAGAAGAGTTGATTTTTATAGCTGGCTTTTTCTCTACCTTTAAGGAGTCTCGAAGCATCTTACAATTGCCTTCCCCTCCCATCCCCACAACAAACACCCTGTGAGGCAGGTGGGGCTGAGAGAGTTCGGAGAGAACAGTGACTAGCCCAAGGTCACACAGTAGGTTTCATGTGTAGGAGTGGGGAAACAAACCCGGTTCACTAGATTAGAGTCTGCTGCTCACGTGGAGGAGTGGGGAATCAAGGATTCTTTAGGGCTGTTTTGGAGTCCTTGGATCCAAACTATAAATTTCAAAACAGCATCACTTAATTGTTACTTTCAACTCAAAAGGTGAATTCTCAAAGTGATGGTTGAATGGGTTGCATATTTTGAAATTCTTTAGAACAACAAATGCCTAGTGGCTGACACACTATACTACGTCTTTGTTTCATGCTAGATGTTACATTTAAATCTGTGTAACTAGCAGGCCTAGAAAACTCAGAGCTGCAGATACTGGAGGAAGCTTGACTTTAACTTAATTGTTAAAGTTCCAAACAAATTCTATTTGTTTCTAAGTAACTTCCCTCTCCTTTGCATAACATGTTCATTGACTGAGTCATTTACTGATAGGTACATGAAGGCAGGTGTCTAGCAATTTGTAAAGCTAGAAACTTGAGTTAGACTTCCTTGGGACAAAGGAAAAGGGTCTCCTAAATCTTCCACCCTTACTGGGAACATTAAAATATGTTAATATTGTAATGCATTTTTCTAGTTCGCTTCTCATTTCCAGCTCTGAAGATGTCATGTTTTTGGTAGCACACCACCATCATATTTAACCCATATTAAATCTTCCATAAACCTATGGACAATATCACAGAGATACCAGAAAATGCTTTACCATTGTGTAACCTTGAAACTAATTTCTGAAGGCACCCTAACATTACAAATACACTAAGTGACAACCAATGATGGATTTTATAAGTCATCTAGAAATGAAAGGATTCATAATCCTTTCACCATCATAGAAGAACTGTAGGGGAAAAGATGGATTTTGGTACTTTCCTTGGCTTTATCACATGCTGGTTTTCAGCCAACAGCCCCTTGGTTCTGAAGCACATAGGACATGAAGAGGTTTCAATTATTTCCTTTTTGTGGGGGGTTAGAAAGGTTCTTGTAAATGACTGATGCAAATACTGGAAACTCGGTTAAAACAACTGGATAACAGATGGCAAAAGGAAAGTGGTTTACAGTAAAGTGTTACAGAGCAAAAGATCATTTACAAGAAGCAATTACAGAAAGAGCCCCAAGCATCCAAGATCCCATAAAAGGGTAGCTGGGGTGGAAGCACCACTTTAATGGCAGACTTTTTTTTTTTTTTTTTGGTCTTGAGCAAAAATAAAAAAATTTCATTAAAAAAATTCCATTTGGACTTTTCCTTCTTTCCTATATTCTAGGATTATTCAAATGAACTAGAGAGGTCTTCCCCCCGCCCCATACTAATTCAGTGCTAATTATGTCATATGCCATCCACTCATATTGGAAGTTAGGAGATTCTAGTAGGGAAAGCCAGAGTCTTATTCCATGACTTTTAAAAGAAATAGCCAAGGGAGATGAGCAGAGAGAGGGCGGAGGACAGGCTTAGAAAGACTAAATAAAGAAATGAAAGGTTTGCAAAACTGCAAGTTGCCGGAAGAAGTGGGAAGGCCTGCTGACCAATGCCATTTTTTAATGTTTAGTTTTACAGAGCCATATGAGCACTTGCAAGCTTTTAGATACTATACAGCTGACTTGAGAGTGATGCCATACACATGGGTCTTATTTCCCTTGAGATTATGGGTCACTTAAAAAGCAAGAAATGTGATGCCAGCCCTAGAGATGTAAATACTTATTACACATTAAACCACTAAGGCATCAGACTTTCTTTGATGTCATAGTAGGGAGAAACTGAGCGGCAGAGTTTTGATGATGGTGGTAGTAGTGATAGCACAGTATGTTTGGCTTTTTAGTGTTCAGATCATTTTCCAGCCTTCCAAGTCTAATTCCTTATGGGCTGATAAAGGCACCGTTGTTTTCCAGAAAATGTTGTAAGAGCTTGTAAAATAACAGCCTTTGTAAGAGAGCCATCATCAGCAAAAAGGATTCTTCGAGACAGTCAATATGCCATAATGCTGAAGGGATGTCTAATGTTATGTTCTTTGTTTCCCCAGCCAGCATGCCCCAGCAGTAGTGAATCCTACATATGTTCTGCTAAAATACTTAAGACTCCATACAATTTAAGTACCTCTGGATTCACTGACAGCAATCCAGCTCAATGGTGGAGTCACTGGAAGGAAGAATTTCAGCAATATACAGACCTGACCATGAAAGCAGAGGACGATGCCAGGAAAGTAAAGCTTTTATTTTACTTGTTTGGAGAGCAAGGCAGAGAAGTATGAAGCATTCTCAAAGTAAGCAAAGATTCTAGTTTCTCGGCAGTGCTAACAGCTTTACTTACTGCTCATCTAAGAGAAATGAGCCTACTGAGTGGCATAAATTTATCACCTGAGCAAAGCCTAAAGTGAAACTGGATTCTTATGTTATTGCCTTAAGTATACTAGCAGCACAGGGTTGCCAGGTCCCTCTTCGCCATTGGCGGGAGATTTTTGGGGCGGAGCCTGAGGAGGCCAGGGCTTGGGGAGGGGAGGGACTTCAATGCCATAGAGTTGAATAGCCAAAGCAGCCATTTTCTCCAGGTGAACTGATCTCTATCGGCTGGAGATCAGTTGTAATAATAATAATAATAGTTGGTTTTTATATGCCGACTTTCTCTTAAGGCAGAATCAAACCGGCTTACAATCACCTTCCCTTCCCCTCCCCACAACAGACACCCTGTGAGGTAGATGAGGCTGAGAGAGAGTGACTTGCCCAAGGTCACCCAGCTGGCTTCGTGTGTAGGAGTGGGGAAATGAATCCAGTTCGCCAGATTAGCCTCCACCACTCATGTGGAGGAGTGGGGAATCAAACCCGGTTCTCCAGATCAGACTCCACTGCTTCAAACCACTGTACTTAACCACTACACCACGCTGGTACCTGGAGGTTGGCAACCCTATAATAGCAACATGTAACTTTGGAGACTTAAATGATTCTTTGATTATTGAAAGAATAGTCTTTAGAACCTGGGACCATCCCTTACAAGAGCGACTACTCAGGGAATAGGGTTGCCAGGACCCCCATGGCCTCTGGCAGGGGGAAGGGGTGTTGGGTTGCCAGCTCCAGGCTGGGAAACTCCTGGAGGTTTGAGGGCGGAGCCAGGGTATGATGGGGACCTCAGTGGGCTATAATGCCATAGAATCCATTTTCTTCAGGGAAACTGATCTCTGTAGTCTGGAGATGAGCTGTAATTCTGGGAGGCCCTCAGGCCCCACCTGGAGGCTGGCATACCTAAGCAGGGAAGCTGATTTCACACTAGAATGATGTCTTGATATGGGGAGGGCAGCAGAGGCCTCTAGAGCAAAGCTTCTTAAGCTGTGGGTCGAGACCCCACATGGGGTCGCATAACTGAATGTGGGGGTCGCAAAAAAAAAATAAAAAAAATTATTTATGATTTATTATCAGTAAATTTTTGATTTGTATACCTATTTTCTATACCTATATACCCAGGGTCGCATAAAAATTACTCAGGTGAAAAGGGTTCGCAAGTGGAAAAAGTTTAAGAAGCCCTGCTGTAGCGCACATGAAGACCCTGTGGAGTACTGCAGCCTCTGAAATAGATGCAGTGAATCGGCTGGTAAAGAAAGCAACTAGTCATCGTAGTGTGAGATATATTTATTGTGGGAGTCTTCATGAAAAAACAATGGAGAAATGTCCAGCTCTAGGCTAGCACTGCAAGGAATATGGCAAACTGAATAAGTTTAGCAATAAGTGTGTTATGTATATCCGGAGGGAATTGTGCCTTTTACTTGTGGTTGTTTGAACCTGTTCAGCCACAGTTGTGGGGGAGTGGCTGAAGTGGGTGGGAGTTCCTGTTCTCTGTTGCTGTTTATTTTTGGAGTGAATAAACTAGTTACACTTAAGGCCTGCCGAGTCTTCTCCTTACCATTACCAGACATAGCACTTCTGTGTAGACAAGGTTGGGATTGTTTGCTGAGAGCTTAATGCAACAGTAAGTGTGACTCTGTTCCGAAGTGCTGCTGGTAGCAAGCTGAACCAGGCCAGTGCAGAACCAGAGTAGACGTTGTGCTCAAAATGGAACTATTGAAGAGTTTGATCTTAGCAAACCTGTTTCTTGGGATTTATACTCAGAGAGACCTTTTTTTGACCAGGGACCACTAGGACTTTTTTGTTCGGTGCAGGGACCCCAAGGTTCAAAATAAAAATTCCGAGAATTTGAAAAAAAAAACTTTAATCATAACTGTTAGTTAAACATTAAATATTTGAATATATTTTTTATAATAGAGAACTTTTAATTGAAAATCAATGTGATTTTTGAGCTTGCATCCTTTTTACAAGCTGGGCAATTCTGGGGCTAATACTGTTGCTCAGAGCTACGTGAATATCATCACTTGCTTCCAATCGATTTCTGGTCTTGTTCTTAATTATAAGCAAAGCAGAAAACCTTGTTCGCATAAATAAGTTGTGGAAAAGAGCATAAGATATCGCAAGGCGAATCCCCGAACTGTAGGATATGAAATTGCTTTTTTACACCAGAACTCTTCAAGAGAAACTGATTCAAACACATCCTTACAGTGCCTATCATTTTGGAATTCAATGAGCTCTTCCTGGATTTCTTCTGCAACCTCTTCAACAGCAATACCAAAACGATTGCGAATCAGCTTTTGGGTGTCTTTTGATTCGGTCTGGTTATATTCCAGGAACTTTATAACTTTGTTTCGCGGACCTTAATTTAGTTCTCGCAGACCCCTGGGGGTCCACGGACCCCCGGTTGGGAACCAGTGGGATAGACAATCATGAACAGAAGCGAGCTGTTCTCCTGACGGTCTGTGGGGCTCAAACATTTGCTGTGATAAGATCACTCACTGCACCTGCCTCTCCTAAGACATTTGATGAACTTATGGCGTTATTGGAAGCCCATTTCTCACCAACACCATCAGCAATTGTGTAGAGATTTACATTTCAGAAAAGTGACCAACAATCATCTGAAGGTGCTTACATTGCAGAGCTGTGCCATCTTTTTTTACACTGTGACTTTGGGAATTTCTTACAGGGCATGTCGAGGGATCGTCTGGTGTGTGGGGTTTGTGACGAAGCGCTCCTGCAATTACTCTTGCCTGAGCCAAAATTTACTTTTGCAACAGCCCTAGAAAAGGCATTGGCTAGTGAGACTGCCCGGGAGGGAAGGCATCATGGTATAGCCTGATCTAGTCAGATTTTGGAAGTTAAGCAGAGTCAGTACTTGGAAGGGAGAACTCCAAGGAAGGCCATGTAGAGGAATGCAGTGGCAAACCACCTCTGCTTAATCACTTGCCTTGAAAACACCACCAGGAGTCACTATAAGTCAGCTGTGACTTGACAGCACTTTACATATACACACACAGTGAGACTGCTTCATTTCATGTTAATGAAGGGCAAAGCCTCAAACATAAATGCTATCTATAGAAAGCAGGCAGAGGATTCTTGGCAACAGGATCAGCAGAACTCAGGATATACACCTTCCATACCTACAAAAATCTTCAAGCAAAACAATCCCTGCTCAGGGGGCAGAGAACTGCCTCATCTATCCGTTTGCAGATTCAAGAATGCAAAATGTAGATTCTGCAAGAAGATGGGCCACCTTTAGCTAGTATGTTGTTGAAAAATCTTTTTATTTAAAGCCAAGGAGCCATGATAAAGAATCACATCACCTGGCATCACACAGTCTCCCCAGTGAACTCCAGAAGCTGTATCACATTCAGAAAAGTCAGCAGCAAAGAACCTGTAGAAACTGCGATGTTTGCAACGGTACTCATCTATGGTCTTGAATATAAAATGGATATCGACTCCAGCTTAGTGATATCCATAATCAATAAAGATCCATTTCATCACCTTTTCCCACAGGAATTTTATCCAAAGCTGTCTTGTCCATCACATATTTTTCACAATTATAATGAGCAGACAGTCAACCTGCTGGGGAGTTGCGATGTGGATGTACAGTACGGTTCCTTCCAAGGGAAGCTTCCACCCATCATTGCAAGAAAGCACCTCAAAAGCCTGTTGGGAAGAAATTGGTTCTCACCACTAGCAATCAGTATCCAAGGACTTCAAACCCTCAGCACAACCAGCTGCAAGAGGGTTGTCAATAAATTTCCCAAAGTGGCTCCTGAGGTTTGGGGTGCTTTTGATGGGAAGCCTCTGTTTTTCCATCTGGACCCAGCAGTCACTGCAATTCTCATGAAAGCTAGAAATGTGCCTTTTGCACTCTGTAAAAAAAATTGAGGAAGAGCTTGAGCATCTTTTCAAACAAAGAGTCCTTGAATTAGTTACACAGACAAAGTGGGCTGAACCAATTATAGTAGTGCTAAAGCCTTATGGCAAGGTGAGAATTTGTGGTGATTATAAGTGAACTGGAAATAAGGCACTAAAAGTATCCATATCCAGTGCCTGCACTAAATCAACTATTTGCTGCCTTGCTAATGGAAAAGTTTTTGTGAAACTTGACCTTGCTCAGTCACATCAGCAGTTGATTGTTGATGATACTGCAGCAGACCCCAAACAGTCATACATTGAGGGACATTCCAAGAGAAGCTCCTCCAGTTCGGAATATCTGTGGCCTCTGGAATCTTCCAACAATTTATGGAGAGTCTTCTGTCTTGAATTCCTGGGGTTATTCCATACTTTGATAATGTCCTGATTATGGGATCAACAGAGGGTGAACTTTCTGAAAGACTTCATGAAATTCTTCATCAGTTTGACAAATCGGACCTGTGTATTAAAAATGAAAAATGTGAAATTGGAACTTGTGTTACATTCTTGGTTACATTCTTACATTCTTGCAATCCAGGATTCACTTCCAAACACTAAGCAGAAGCTTCAAGCCTACCTAGGGCTTCTAAATTTTTACCACATTGTCCTTCCACAAAATGCAACTGTTGCTGAGCCCCACATCACCTATTGAAAAAAGGAGTTCCTTGGATTTGGACTACCGTAGCTAGCAATGAAGATGCATACAAGAACATTAAGAAATTATTGACTTTTGATAATGTGCTTATATATTATGATGAGTAGAAACCACTGATCTTCTCCACTGCTGCTTCACCTTATGATGTTGGAGCTGTGCTTAGCCACAAATTGGCAGATGATACCGAGGCACCAATTGCTTACAATTCAGGAAATATGACATCCACTGAAATGAAATTTTCAAATTGACTGAGAAACCCTAGTCCTTATTGCAAGAGTCAAGAAATTCCACAGCTATTCCTGTGGCCGTGCTTTTGAAACTTGCACAGATCACAAGCTTCTGTTAGGACTGTTCTTGACTGACAAGTCTACACCCTTAATTCTCTCACTGCATAAGCAGTGCTGGAGTATTTTGCTTAGTGCTTATGATTGGTCTACAAACCTGGCAGAACAACTGCTTACCCTCTCAGTCAGTTACCAGCCTCCTTCTCCTCCTCTGGAAGTCTTGATGTTGGAAAACCTCCCAGATGCACTGCTTTTGGCTGATTGTTGCAGAATTAACTGCTTGGGATTCCACAATGGCTTGTGTTTTAAACTGGGTGTGGAGGGGACGGCCAGTTGAGGAACTGCAAGAGAAATTCAAGCCATTCAAAAGCCACCGTGCCTTCATACCCCAAACATCCTGAGACAATCACCTTTACTGCATGCTCCAAAGAGATTACAGCAAATGTTGATGTGGAGATCAAATATTGTCCAGGTCAACAAATCGTACGAGCTGATACCCTTAGCTGAGCATATATGCCTAATACAGGGGTAGGGAATTTTTTTTCCATCAAGGGCCATTTGGATATTTATAACATCATTCACAGGTCATACAAAATTATCAACTTAAAAATTAGCCGACCAAGCCCCAAGCTGCCTCAGATGACCCCCCCCCCCGCCACAGGCAAGCAGGCAGGCATCCAACCGGTGGCGCACTTGGGGGGGGGGAGGTTCCTTTTCTTGGCAAAACAAACATCCACCTTGAATAGAGGCTATTCCTGTCTCTGGAAGGGGGCGGGTCACCAGTCTTAGATCCTTCTGAGCTAGAGATCTGCCAGGACCCACGAAGGGCCAAACCAAATGATTTCACGGGCCTTATACGGCCCCCGGGCCTGACGTTCCCCACCCCTGGCCTAATAGCACTGAGTCTGAATAGGAAGACCAGGACATCAAATCCATCAATATACTATACTATCTCCCCATTTCAGCAAAGAAACTCCAGAAAATTCAAGAGGCCACAGATAAGGGTGTACAGTTGCAAGCTGCCAAGGCAACAGTATTAAAGGATGACCCAAAGACCAACGTCAGCTACCAGCAGGAGCAAAGCCATACTTTCAACTCAAAGATGAGCCAAGTGTACAGGACAGAATTTTTTTTTTTTTTTTTTTTGAGGGCAAAGAGCATTTGTACTAGCATCCTTACATAAAGAGGTCATGTGAAAAAATTTTGCTTGTGTAGGACTGGTCAGGCAGCCCTGCGAGGAAGTATTTCTGTGTGCCAAGAACACTAGCCAGGGATCAGTACCTACAATAACTGCCTTCAAAGCAACTTTTTGGCAGTTTTCACTGCCTATTCCACCTTACCATTACTTTGTGGGTAAGCTGGAGATGAAGTGTGGTGGTCAAACTCCTGCTTTGCAACAAATAGTGTAAGTTAATAAAGCATTTGTTAAGAGCACAACTGTTTGTTGATGCCCTGTCATTATCATAACACTCCACTACTAAAGAGAAAGTGCCTTGCTTCACTAGGCCATTTCCCTTCAGTACTGAAAAGAAAGGTCTTTTAAAACCATGCTGTGTAGGCTTCCCTGCGTGGCTTATTTCAAAGATGGTACTTCCAAAGAAGAAACCGCTGAAGAAAACCAGACACCTCTCTCTACATCAGTGGTTCCCAACCTTTTTTTGACCAGGGACCACTAGGACTTTTTTGTTCGGTGCAGGGACTCCAAGGTTCAAAATAAAAATTTTGAGAATTTGAAAATAAACTTTAATCATAACTGTTAGTTAAACATTAAATTTAGAATAATATTTGAATATATATATATTTATAATAGAGAACTTTTAATTGAAAATATTAATTTATTATGGGTTTATAACTTTGTTTCACGGACCTTAATTTAGTTCTCGTGGACCCCTGGGGGTCCACAGACCCCTGGTTGGGAACCAGTGCTCTACATACTGCTTCCTAACTTATTAGTTTTAAGCAGATTACTACAGTGTATAAAACTAGACCCCATTGGAATGGCTGCAAAAAATCAGTCACAGTTGCATGAAATCTAAAAACTGAAAGAGTGATAATCTAATCTTCTAATAAAAGATGTAATGTATCCATATGATCTATATTTTGGAGCAAAGGAAAAACCCTAACCTCAGAAGAATAGTTACATTCAAAAGTCACATGAATCAGAGTATCTATACTACCTATACCACAGTAGCATACTCTGTCAGTGTGGTTCCCTTGCATAACTCCAGATGGCGAGGCCTTTAGGCGCACTAACATAAAGGCAAACCTATACCTGTGAGGAAGTCTGCTGGTTTCTTTCTTTCAACTCTGTTGACAGGTCTGACCCGTACAAGCGGTCAGGTCCTGGTTCGGGCTCTTGACATGTTTTAGGCCTGCGTTTGATGTTCAGTTGCTCTGTGATTCCCACTCCCTGTTCCTCGCCCCTCCCGAGCCCCGACCTTGAGTAGCTAACGGCCAGGCCGTGTTTAGATTCCTGTTTCACTCCTTCTTCCCTCCTTCCTCCTGTGCTCCGCTATCTCGCTGTTTCCCAGGCCGTTTGATCTTGCACCTGTGATGTACTCATGTAACCATGCTTTAAGTTAGGCCTTGTAGTCCAGCTCTTTATTGGCAGCTTTGAAGCTGCAGTGTATCCATGCTTACTAGATGCTCTCGATAAACGTTTACCTGCTTCTGACATGCCTGTCTGAGCGAGTGACTTTTTGAGACGACCTAGGTTGGCTGGAGGACCTGACAATACCAAGGATCAGTCAGATATGAATGGCAGTCAAGAAAATGGCCAGATGGAAGAATAATGTCAAATTGAGTAGAGCACACATATTGTGCCCTACAGATTGTACTGTTGTAATGCTATCTAAATAAAAGTTTCTTAATCATGTTCATAGCTTCCTGTCCGGTGACTGACTGAACGGAGTCCAAGGAAATATTGAGAAACTGAGGTCATTGCTCTACAGGTTTATCCCAGTGGGGAACATAAGAATCCTCTCTAATCAAGCCAAGCTAGTCCTCTTGGGTGTGGGAGCGCATAATTTTAACTTAAAGAGAAAAGCCTTCAACCAAGGCTGAGCTTCAAGAGATGATTGTCCCAGTTCAGCTCAGAGGACCACCCCCACTATAATAATTTGGAATTCTGGAGATGAGGACCCAGCTTGCTGGGGGTAAAGGGAAGACGACTGGGGAAGGCCCTGGCAAACCACCCCATAAACAAAGTCTGCCTAGAAAATGTCGGGATGTGACATCACCCCATGGGTCAAGAATGACCCGGTGCTTGCGCAGGGGACCTTTACCTTTTGAATCAAAGTACTCCTTATTTTGTCAATACAAATACCAGCCCCATATAAACTTTGTGCAGCCACCCTGGTGTTGAACAATTTAATGGTGGCTGGGGTATACTGAGCCCCAGGTGAATAAAATAAATAACAACTAATATTTGCTGCTGCTATAGCCAAGTTAATCTGGTCAAATAGGGGACCTCCTCAATATTATTACCATAAATTTGCTAGTTATGGTGTACAGAAACCTGATACCAGCCATTTTGAAATTATCTTCTTTCTGCATGGCACAGACAAAGGTTGTCAAACACTGCGGTGCCAGAATAGGTGGAGCTACAGACAGACTCTGGTAGCCCAGTTGCGTGGCTAAGAGACAGTGGTGTGGACAACACAGAACAGACTGAAATGTGGCAGAAGCAGGAAATGGGAACTAAAAGTGTATATAAGTAGACTGTTCCAGAAAAGAATGTGGCAAGCAACAGAGTACAAGAATAAGCCAATTGCACATCATACACATGCATGTCTTATACTGAATTTATTCACAGGACATTGTAACATATAGTATCATATAGTAATAAGTAACTCACCTAACAATCATTCAGTGACTCCATGATAAAATCTAAAGCAGAATTCGAATGCCTCTCGCCATATGCAAAGTGCTTTCCTCTTAGCAGTGATCAGCTTCCCACTTTCCACGCTGCCTTCCGGACCATAGGATGAGAGAGAGTACTACTAAAGAACTTTAGCCTCTCTACTCTCAGTAAAGAAACGGTGCTTTCAGACTGATCACCTTTTCACTTTAACTTCAGGCATCGCTTTGGGACAGAGAGGTTGCTCTCCATTTACAGCTAGACAGGGAAATGCCTCCTTACTGTGGGCTTGCTTTTATACAAATACAATTCTTTATTATGGTCAATGACCAGCACAGGTAAAACTGGGCTTGCTTTTGTCCTTTTGTTTCCAGGTAGCACCTGGTGTCTTCCCGAGGGGAAACAGCCTGAACTTGTCCAGTCGGCCCTGTAGGTAGGCACACAAGATGGATGCCAGGAGACTCCCTTTTGTCTCTGGCAGTAGTCCATCCCTGCACACTTGCTCCAGTCCTGAACACCTTGCCAGGTGTACCAGGGTAGCCTAGGGCTGTCAGGTGCCCATCTCCAGCCGCTAGAGATCAGTTCGCCAGGAGAAATTGACCGCTTTGGCCATTGGACTCTATGGCATTGAAGTCCCTGCCCACCCCAATCCCCACCCTCCTCAGGCTCTGCCCCAAAGACCTCCCGCTGGTAGTGCAGAGTAGTGGCAATCCTATGTCCAGTCTAGAATGGAGTCACCTAGATTCAGATTCTTGTTTAGCAAGCCAAGTTCAGTCAGAGGCCTGCTTCATATCATATGACCAGGGCTTTTTGTTTGCTTTCCATGGAAATCATGGAACTTGAACTTCTCTTTGACCCTTAAATGAAAACACGCCCAGTTAACGTAATTTCTTTAGAATACACCCACATGGAATAAGACTTTCTCATCCCATGATAAACTTTTAACTTTTCAGCTGGTTTCCAGGGAAGCTGAAATCAGAGAACTCTCCAGATGAGATATATTCCGAAGAAATGTTATGAGTTGTTATTATATCATGATAACTACACAAATGAGCCTGAGTTTAGTGCTCACTTATCTACCCAGCTGATATAAGTCTTGAGGTATATCAGCAAGGGTCAAAGGAGTAGGAAACAGTGTCTGGGTGGGAGAAGAAAAGAGAGGATGACTATTAATTGAGGCCCCTGATGCCAGCTCTTTGTCTCCCACCATCCAAACAGTGCAGACGTCTCTCCACCTGTGCTTCCACATTCTGCTCTACTGGACTATTGGTGAAACCTTGCTCTGTTCATGCCCCCACCCCACCCCCAGAGTAGTACTTCTGTGCAATGGTAAAAAAAACCATGCAAAAAGAATCTTGATATTCATTATATTTGCTTTTCTGCAATGTGATAGTGCCTCTTGATAGTGTAAAGGGGTGGAAAAGACACAAAGGAGTTGAAAGCAACAGCAAACATACAAGTCCCTGAACAAATTTGAAGATCAAAAAAGAAAGAAAAAAAATGAAAGATTCAAAATGTATTGCTTGCATTTTGAAAACAACCCCAGGCAATTCAAAATCCCCAAATCTGTGAGAAATTTTAGAACCATCCTTAGTTCCACAAGGAGGGTGCCACAACTGAAAAGACCTGTAAGGACTTGTTCGTGCTTTTCTGGCACCATCGACTCACTAGCTCATGTGCTCTTGGAATGTAGTCTCTATGAGGATCTTAGATGATGCTATATTTCTCCTCTTTTAACAGACAAATCTGTATCTGATAACGCCTTTTTATTAAGTGAGAGGGATCCCAAGGCTACACTGGCAGTGGCAAAATTTATTTAAGTCCTTATATCCCCCAAATAATAGTTTTAAAACTAGGCTGCTCAAGATCAATGGATCAAAGAGCTTCTAAGGGACAAAGGAAACATAAAGGAAAGGAAAATACCTGAGGTCTGATTACTCTCATCTACATTTTTACAAATAAGGGAACACAAAATATGGTCTTGTGTGACAAACCTGGAATCTGAGGGGAATATTTGTAGGTTTGTCCACTTTTGTTTCTTCTTTCTTCTAGGTGCTGCTTCTTAAGTAAATGAATTTCCTCTGATTAGCGATGTCCAAAATCATCCATTAATATGGCTCGGTGAAGAACAATGTAATATTATTTGAAGTTTCTCATTTAACTGCTTGTGCCTTTGATAGAAAAGGGTTTGTCTTGGCTTAAAATGCAGTTGTAGTACAGCAAGGAGATATTCAAGCTATCGTGTAATGTAAATCAGGTAACCACATTTTGTTTGTTGCACACGAGCTTCTTGTTCTTTGTGCTTCAGGCTCTCTGAAGCAGCTGTTAATATCTTTTCATTTATTTACACAGGCAGTACTTATGACTGTTGGAATAGAGTGAATCATATTTGCAAGTGAAAGACATTTTATAGATATCTGTCAGTTTAGCAAAAACATTCATTAGTGATCTTAAATAAACTGCTATTCTTAGTTGAACTTAATTTTTCTTTGGAAAATTGCTTTTCAGAAGGTTTTCAATTCACATTCAATGCACATTCAGAATGTTTCTTCCTTTCATATGAAATAAAAGGTGTTTTTTTTTTAAAAAAACAACTCTATGCTGTTGTCTCCTCTTGTTATCAGTTTTGTAGTCCACTGGAAAGGGAATGCCATATTCTTTCTCATTAACTTAACAATTGTTCTTTTTTATTATTGGCACAAACTGTTGACTCCCCTGAAGCTTTCAGAAATGGTCTACAAACAACCCACAGGGAATGTCTGAAGGTATGCAGTAATACAACAATGATGCTCTAGTTCATAAATATGTGCATTAAGCAACACAATTGTTTTCCAGTCTGTGTCTTACCCCTTATTAGATTAATAGCAAAAAAGAATGTGCTCTATGGGAAAATAGTTCACTGGTAATTTAATATTCCAGGAATTACACTGGCACACATGCAATGAATGTGCCTTGTATCTCAACATGTGGACCAAATATAGTTCCATGACCTTGGGTACCTTCTCATTTTATGTTTCAAAGACAAAAGTAGAATCTAGAAGATAAAAACAAGTCTCCAAAGAAATGTGAAAATATAAACAGTTCTGAAGTTCATAGGGTTTTTGCAGTCATGTGTGCGTATTGTAATTCTTATGTTAAAATTTTATGTATCTTAAGATACCAAAGAATACCAAAATAACATGTCTTAATATGAAAAGTGGTACTTAAATGTACAGAACTGAAGGCATACAGAGGCATCTTTCCAACTCAATTTTGACATTATAAAGTATGTTAGCCCTCTGGGAAGCTGGTGAAGCATTATGTGAAACAGGATGCTAGACTAGTGGACCAGCATCTACCTCTCCCTTCCCTGATTCAGTAGGCACTTCTTAGTTGTTATGTACTGAGAAGCAGATGTGTCTCACAAATGCTGGGTATTGTCACATATGTAAAGATATAAAATTTCCAGAATTTTGAAGTTGCGGATGGGGGGGAGGGTTTGAGGAAAATAGAAATATATGCAATACTTCTTTTTCCTTCTGGCACTTTGTTTCCCATCATCTCTGGATGCCAGAAGAAGGATGCAATTTCCATATTTGCTAGCGGGAGAACCCTTCTCCATCAGTTCAGAGACTTCCAACAGTGGTCCACTGACTCTGCAATGCATATCTATTCCTCTTTTAAAGGCTAGAAAAATTAGGAAAAAATATAAAGACAGTCATTGTTATGAAGACAGTAACAGTAGAAAGGACAGGAGAGCCCGTGTAGCTAGTACAAAGATGGTTCAGTTATGATTGACTAATTTTGCACATTTTGACTATTAATGTCCTCATTTTGCTCAAGTAGGAAGAACCTTCTTGGGTAAGTCCCGTGTTGCTTTCTCACTTGAGGGAAGCATGGACCGTTTGTGGGCCCACATGGGATGTGGAAGAGGCTGAACTTGGTCAGGGCTGGCTGTGGCGGCAGCGGGCTGGGCAGTTTTTCTGGGGGCCTCTGCCATAATGCGGGCTCTTGAAGTCTCCCTTCCCTCCTCGGCCAATCAGGTGCTGGGCTAAGCTGGCCTGGCTGGGGGCAGAGCTTCAGCAGTGAACCATGGGGAAGGAGTCTTCCCTCTGGTCTGCTCAGCCATGATTTAAGTCTACAGTCGGCCTTGCTGCTTTCCCCTCTCACCCTTTTCTTTGTCTGTTGTGGTTATGGGTAGTTTTGTATTGGGCTGTTCGCTTTTGTTTAATGTGGTGTTGCCTTGATTTTCTTCCATTTACATTGTCACAATTGCATTGGGCATTGTCAGCATTAGGCTGGATCCATTTTCAGGGGGAACACAGCCTACATGCCCATTTCCCCTGCCTTTTGAGGATTCCATTAAGGGATTTTGGGGTGAGGGCCTGCAGGGGACACACCCAGCTTGGGGGTTGTTGGGACATCCTCACTCTCAAGTGGTGGGGGTTCAACACAATGGCTTGTGCCCATCGGGAATCAGACATGCTGCCATCCCGTGCTATTCCCAGCGGGTGGGCTAGGGTGTGGTGTGTCCGTTGGCCAGTAGGCAGGTAGGCTGATGCCCAGATCCATTGCCCTATGCTGCACCAAGGCTCTGTCAGATATAACAAATAAAGTTGTGGCCATTTCAACTCCAGCAATGAGTCTGTGTTACCTAGTTTGTCTTCATGTCACCCTCTCCCCTCTCTGCTTAGTGCTGGATCTGCAAGAGGACATTCTGACAAAAGGGATGTTAAAAACCTGGAAACCATCTAGGGAGGAACAATAGCTGCAAACCAAAGACTGCCAATTAGATCACTTGCTAAAAGACCTGCTGCCTCAAAACTGTATCACATGAGGTGATGGAGCCCATCTTCTAGGAGACCCACATTGCCACTTGGCAGAGATACACCAGAGATATTCTCTTATACATGCTGATGTCTGTCTTCCAGGTACAGACAAATAATTTGGACTTCGAAGTCCTCTTACAATATAGCATGACTTCAGTAGGGTTGCCAGAGCACATTCACTTTGCAAGTGAAACCAGGAACCAATACTGGATAAATGTGGAGTTCGTATCACATGTTCAACTGTACATGCATTGAATGTAACATGAGAATCACTCAAAATGTATTTTAAAATTGTATGTGTGTTCACTATAACTTGTGAAAAGGTCTTGTATGAACAAGGAGAACAGCGGAAGGAAGGGGAGACATCTGATTAACTTTTGTATACAGTTCTTGGTTATCTCCACATCCCCACCCCAGAACATATGAAGCTGAGTTATATTGCAGCAGATCATTGGTTTATTAAGGCAAGGAGGTCTTAGTGATTCTAGGCAAAAGTCCAGAGCGGGAGCCATCAAAAGCCTGCTGCCTGAGCACCAGATGGGGCCTGCTATTCTTCTCCCCTCCCTCTGATGGAGGGTGGAGCTGTGGGCAGTTGGCCCCTGCCAAGTGCAGGGCTGGGACAACTGCTCCTGTTGCCCATTGGCTAAGACTGCCCTTGTGTCAAGGTCAGTATTTTCTAGTCACATAGGGAGCAGTTCTCCAAGGTCTCATCCTTTTATAGGGTTGCCAGGTCCCTCTTCGCCACCGATGGGAGGTTTTTGGGGCGGAGCCTGATGAGGGTGGGGTTTGGGGAGGGGAGGGACTTCAATGCCATAGAGTCCAATGGCCAAAGCAGCCATTTTCTCCAGGTGAACTGATCTCTATCAGCTCGAGATCAGTTGTAATAGCAGGAGATCAACCCTACCCTTTTACCTCATCTTTTTAACTGGAGGTGCCAGGGATTGAATCTGGTTCCTCTTCCACTTCATCTGAAGGCACGCTGAGTGACCTGCAATCTAGCTGAGTCAGCTATACCAGGATAACAGATAGAGGACTGGATTCAGACCAACACCAATTTCACCAACTCCCCTTCATGCCGTGGACCCCCTCCTGTTGTTCCTCAGTGCCCCCAATCTCCCTGGAGCTGCATTTAGTGATTAGTGGGATATAGCGGGATGGGGGAAGCAATAAAGTTCTGTTCTGCTGATGAAAATTTAGTCTAGATCCAACCGAAAATTATGTGCTAGTGGTTGTGGGTGTGGATTGCTGGAGGCAACACATTTCTGCATCATGTCTTTCATAATGCAGTAGAATGTTCCTAACAGCATTTAGCACATGTCTCTGTATGGTCAGGATCAGCTTAATCCTGGCTGCTTTAGTTTTTAAGGGTAGGTTCGAAAGTATCTGTGGCATGACCTTGTGAAGAAAACCTTACCTCACACAGCATCTTATCTCTCAAATGTATCTTATTGTGAGGAACACCCTCTTTGGGGAATGAACCCACATAATTTTATGAAGGCAGTGTGAGTGACAGCAGATGGTTCAGTTTGAAATGCATTGTTCAAAATCTGGAAAAATGGGATTTCAGCCAAATATTGTTGTTCTGTCATTTCCAACTCCTGATTTAAAAAGTCATACATCCAATCCAAAAGCTGCAACGCTTATGACAAATCTGCTTATAACTCATACACAAATGAGCATTTTGAGTTCTTGCAATGTCTACATGTCTGCAAAACATCAAATTATCTATGCCAAATAGTTAGCATTATTGCAATATTTTTTTAAAAATTGCACCAGTATTTTTTGCTCTTTTAATCCTCTTGCCAAACCATACACTGGCAAGCACACCACAGTTATACAAGAGCCAAGCCATTTCAATGTTTACACTAGTTTAATTTTTTAATTATTCTATGTAAGCAAAACACATATATGAAAATGATAATGCAAACCTTCAATCTATTTTAAAAAATCCCTGTGAACTTTGACCAGAACTAATCTTGGGTGTTCAAAAAATACCCAGAGTCTTCTATTAAGATAACCCCAAATTAAAATAAGCAAGTAGCCATTTCCCATTGCCTAACATCAATGCTAGCTAAACAAAAACTAAAATGGCAATGAAAAGGCTTGCATCTGCCAACACCAATGGTTAAAATGTTTCTCTCTGTCTTTCAGTACAGTTAAGCCTACAGGTGACATAGCAGTGGTACATTCTTTGAGCTTGTTTTGGCTGTCCTACATTTAAGCAATGAAAAGTTTAAACAGCTTTTAAACTTCATCTTTGTCACTCCCTGACATGAAAACCTTGCTGACATAATCTGTTATCATCACACATGCTGTCTCTCACCACTGTTGTTTAGCTTGAGAAGGGTATAATTTACATTTCAGACAATGATAACTTGTCTACTACCTGGGCCCAGCACTCTACAATCGCCACACCCCAGAATAGCCAGAAGTAGAACCCTAGTGACAGGAACAGACAAGTAAGCACATGGACAAGACTGTTGAATCTGGTTCAATGGCAGAGACCTGTTTTGACTGTTTCTTGTTTTAAACTTGTGCAGCTCCCAGCATATCATTAGGGGCTTTAAGATGAAGGTGGTGATGACTATTCTAGGTTCATGCTTTCTGACAACTAGGTCTATATTCCTACCATTCCTTTTTCAGACTTAATAGTGGAATGAAGTAGTAACATAATAAAAGTAGATTTGGTTGTGTGTGCATTTCTGATGTTCCATTTTGATGTCGTGATTCCAATTATACAACATCATCAACTTAGGAAGAGTCTCTTCACTGTTCTATTGATGTAATGAATTGTACAGAGAGGTGTATCAAATTTTGCATGAAATTTAGTGTGCGAAATATGAATCTGGAAGTTCAGAGGATCTCTTCAAGGATCCTAAATTGGATACAAACATGATATCAATAATCACATTAAAATTTAAATACTAAAATTTGAACTTGGATGGACATTGAATCTCACTGTTTGCTGAAGCAATTCCCTAGTAAATGCAAATATATGCATCCTTTTAGGATGAATGTGGAAAAATCTGGCCACATATCTTCTTAAAGTAGAAGCATATCTGGAAATCAGTATGGGAAAAGCAAATGCCTAATCCTAGTCCTGTAGAAACAAGTTTGAGTAACACAAATCCAATAGCAAAACTAACCCTATAGCTTTAAAGAATTAGAGAATTTAAAGAGAATTTAAAGCCACGGGGAATAATGATTCTGCAATCATTTAGGTAGAAGCAGCAATAGATGGAAATGGGAAGGTGCACAGATCCTTGTGGGAGCAGGAAATGCAAGTACTATTAGTGGCAGAAATGGCAGTGAGACAGGACTAGGGGGAGGCTGCATGAATCTGGGAAGTGGCCAGATATTGGAAGAGGCCAGGACCCCAGCAAGTTAGGGGGGGGGGATGAGTACACTTTACTGGAGCCCAATACCAGGGCCCATTAAGAAGAAAAAATAGATTTGATCCATAATTCATGAGACTGAATATATAGGATGGTCTTGTGGGGTGGGACACCATAGTTGCACTGGCAGCTCCCAGTCATCTCCACGGACATTTGCATAGAGTCCCTGCCGTACTTTTCTGGTCACTCGTGTCCAGCCTGTGCCTCCCGGTGCTACCGCCGCCAACGCTGATATGGCCCCTCGCTGCCCCCTTGTGCCGAGGACCCTCAAGTCCCCCAGGACTCGGTCCACCATGACATGTCGGTGTGCCGTTCCCACACAGGTGGCACAGCGACTGCTTGTCCCAGTCTCATGTCATCTGGCTTCCTTCTGAGCCAGGTGGCCCCATGTATTCGCTGCTGGGATCCCCAGGGCCTTCAGGGACAGAGGAACGGCCATCTCTGAGGATGAGCTGTTCCCGTGACTCGCCCCGGTGGCTGGAAGGATTCAGCTAGTCCGGCCGAGTTCCGAACGCTCTTGCGGTGGATAGTCGTGTTTTCCCTCTCCCCCTCCCCTCCCCCCTCTTCAGGGGGATAACCTTTTCTATGGTGTAAAGACAGAGCACGCTGCTGCCCATCGGGCAAGGATTGGCCCATTCCTGGCATCCACCCCCGGCCCCCGTCCTCCCACTGCCGCAGACGGGGCCACTGGGCCGGATCTCTCGGCCAAGAGTTGCCTCCCCAGCCCTTCTTTCGTGGGGGGGGGGGCATCTTGCAGGCAACTCCCGGCCCACCCTGGAGCTTGCGTCAAGGGAAAAAGTGGTTCTTGGGTGCAACTGGGAGGGTTGTGGGGACCCATGAAGGTGGCGCTGGTGACCAGTCGCCGTAGTCTCTGCGACAGCTGCTGCGTGCCGTCGCCATTCTCCTAGCCCCTTCGGGGACCCCCCAACCTCCTGCTCCCACCCTGCTCTGCCTGCCTCCCTTGCATCTCTCTCCCATCCCCTGGAGGTTGCCTTGAGAACTCGGCCGGCCCTGGCTGGCCTCAGGCTGCACTGTGGCGTTGCTGAACCGCGTCTTCCTGCGCCACTGCACAGCTCCTCGGCCGCTCGCCTCTTTTTACACTTTTGCCTTTTTCTTGGAGGTGCACACTGCTGCAAAGCCCCTTAGGAGGCCTCCCGGCTGCGCCGTTGCTGCACAACCTGCCTGCGGCCTCAGGAATGGGCTGTAAATCTTTTCACCTACAACTGTAACTTCAGTGGTTCTTTAACTTTTGAAAACTAACTGAAAAAGAGGAAGTCCACGATAACTGCGATTTCAAACACTGCCTAGCAACTTTTGTACACAGTGGCAAGAAAACAGATGCTTCAACAGGAAGTTCTCTATCAATTGCAGTTTTGAAAACACGCACACAGCAGCAGCTCCCAAAAGCCATTTATAGAAAAGTAAATTTGAAGCAAAATTAATCTTAGAAATGCCTGTGAAAGGTGAATTGTAGTTTTCTTCCCCATGGATTTTAAAAAAATCTTTGGAGACTTAAGAACCTAAGAACATAAGAAGGATTTTGTATGTCTGGATACTAATTGTTTAGTTGTCTAGACAGTGATGATATTATTACCAAGTTATGTGCAGATACTCACTTTGTTCCTGTTTCCAGAGCTGCCTACCAGAATTGCTTCATTCAGTTCTGTTGACATCAGCTCCCTGGATATATATTTTTTTCATCTGGACAAAGAAATGGTAGATTTTTAAACAAATCAGTTATGCAATGAGCCATATATTTTAAACTTCGCATTGATTTAAATGCAGGAACAATGATAGGCCAAAAAAAAATGAAAAATAGGCTATGTATGATTTGAAGACTACATGGTGAGGTTGTCTGCATGTATTCCTACTTCTTTTAAAGAAGCGGTTGGTGGGCAACCTCTTCCAGATCTATTTAGCATTAGTGTATACATAATTTATAATGTGTGCCTGTCTAGTACTGTGGTTTTGCCCTGACCTGGATAGCCCCAGGCTAGCCTGCTCTTGTCAGATCACAGAAGCTAAGCAGGGCTAACCCTGGCAAGTATTTGGATGGGAGACCTCCAAGGAATGCCAGGGTCGTGACGCAGAGGCAGGCAACGGCTAACCACCTCTGAGCATGTCTTGCCTTAAAAAAATATCTCAGTAGGGGTTGCCATAAATCAGATGGGATTTGACAGCAAATAAATAAATAAATATTGTGGTTAAAATTTTAAATAACCCAATTAACGGCTATCAATCTGGCACAGCATCGTACCCCGTTGGTATGGGTCAACTACCTCCAGATTAAGGGCCTGCTCACATGGAAGATCCTGCAAACAGCATTCAGAAAGAAGCTTCGTGGAACGTTCCATGTGAGAATGAGTGGTGAATGGCACACGTAAAGTAGCATTATCCATTTTGGCTAACCTTCTGGGAAAACACAAAGGCTCGCTCAGCTTTTATCAATCTGTTGACTGGCCTCTAAACCACATCTTTATGTGGTTATAAGTAAATAAGATATCCTTTCCTACTTGTGATGTAGCCAACATAACCTATTAGAAATATTTATGTTTTGTTGCTTTTTAACTTATAGAAACTGGTGATCTGTATTTCTTTTCATGAGAAAAAAAACTGTTTTAAAAAAAATTATTCTGGCAATTTCGTTTTGTTTGGTTTTTTGTAATTAGCTACCAGGTGAGCATTGCAACACATCCAAACAAGGATGCAGGGTCTGCCTTCAGCTGTTTAAAAACTACGTCACAACTGTACTTCACGGGCAGTGCAATGCTATGCAGAGTTACTCAAATCTAAACACATTGATTTTAGTGGATTTAGACTAAACTCTGTTTAGGATTACACTGTAACAGTGTACTGTTACTGTTTAAGCACCTTTATGCAAATAAAAAGGAGAGCACAGTCATCATTTCTAATGACTCCTCAATCTGATAAGAAACATTCAAACTTTTTTCCATGCAATGCTGCTAATAATAAATGATGCTATATGAGTAGGAATTGAGGAACAATTTAGACTAGCATAAAGATCATACAGTTTTGAATGACAATTTGAGTGACATGTGGATGGAGCGGTCCAAACAGCAGCGGTTTGCTCTTACCATTTTTTGTGCGTATGCACTTGTGGGAAAGATTGCTTGAATTCTTAAAAATACATTTTGGTTATGAAGAATAACAACATTCCCTAAGACAAGCATTTAAATCTTGTGGTTGAAATCAATTGGCTGTTGTGTGCCAAGATGGTGGGTGCCCTCTAGATAACCATGTATGCAAAGGTATTCATTCACTATAATTCATTTTTTACAGTGGTTTGTTTTGTGGTTGGGCTTAGTCAGCTTCAAAGGGGAATTATGTACATTTGACCTTTTCTTGGCCTTTTTAAAAAACTGGAAAACTTCTACAGGATGAAGCTCAAGAGTTCAAAATCAGTAACACACAAAGGCTGACTTGTTAACATTTAAAGATTATAATAAACTTAACATGATTAAGTTTAGGAAGACCAAGTACTACCAGAAAACTACTCTAGTAACATCAGTTTATGTGACATATTGTATAGATCTTACTATCTTCAATAAAGCCCACCTCTGATATGAAGTGACAGAGGGTAGCTCTAGGAATTGCCAAAAGCTCTAAGTGACATGGCACCACAGCCGGCATCATGGGCTCCCCATTTTCCTACCCACAATGCTCCCACTGGTCTAGTGTAGAGCGATCAAAGAAGGAGAAAAAAACAATGTACTATTACTTGAGGTTTTATGATTTTTTAAATTTTTGTTTTATTTGCTGACAGGCTCATAGCATTATTGTTAAGAATCTTATTTTGTTGTCCAAACGTTTCTGAACTGCTATTCCTAAACACATTACCCTAGATCCAAGGAACATACACATATGGATGTGGGGATCTTCTGCACCTTCCTCCAGCAGCTCCCTGTAACCTCTGAAAAGCCAGTGCAAGTGGTCAGGGATCCCTCATGTGCAACATGATTCATGGCATGGTGGGCTGTACTGAAGAGGGAGAAACAGGGAAAGCTGACCCTCTTTCTTGTTGTATGAATGGGGAAATTTCCTCTACTGAGTTTCCTGTACTAACAGAATAAAGGGGATGATTTCACCTGATTCACCGTAGTCAATAGATCTCTCTGGTGCAGCATGACAGTTTGTCCACAAGGATCTCCAAATACTCAGCCTTGCCTTTTCAGGGAGCACAGGGAACTGCTGAGTGCAAGGGAATGCAAGGGATATCTGCCTTCATGAACATTTGAATAATCTAACAAATTTATTTGGGATTAAGTTCCATTTACATTTTTGGAATTTAACATTTAAGTTTGAGATGGCCATTATTTATTTATTTATGAATTTGTTTACGCATGTATGGACTTATTTATACCCCGTTTTTCTTCCCAATGGAGACCATATAGCATAGTTATCTTCTCCTCTATTCTGTCATCACAACATCAACTTTGCGAGGTAGGTTAGGCTGAGAAAGAGTGATTGGCCCAAGGTCTCCCAGATAGCTTCTACAGCATAGTGGGATCTGCACCTGGGTCTCTCAGATCCTAGTCTTCTAAGCACTACACTCTTGCTGGCTCTTACACTGGCCACTAGCCTCATTCAAATCAAATCAAATTTATTAATTCAGTCAACTGACCAATCACATGCCAACACATCAAAATTTCCAGACTCAATAGTTTTGCACCGCAGAATCACAGACTGCCCATACAAATAAAGGTGTCAGATCAATAAAAGCAACCCCTGGTTAAAATTATCACCTTAAAATTGATAAAATTGTAAATATTCTAACGATCATTCTCTAATAAAGTTCTGCATATTTTAATAGCAACAGCGCAGAACTTGGCAGCTTGGAGCATAAACTGAGGATCTTCTCCTCATAGGAGCTTCTTTGCCAAAAGCTCAAATGACTCTTCAGGGAATTTACCAAGCAGGGGGGAAATAAGCTTCGATCTAACTTCGTGGTAGAATGGGCAACATATCAGTGCATGTTCAATGGTTTCAATGTCCCCTTTCCCACATGGACAAAACCTCTCTGATCTAGGGATCTTCTTATATTTCCCTTCTAAAACAGCCAATGGTAGGGCCTGGCATCTGGCAAGGGTAAAGGCCTTCCTATAATTAATAGGCTCAAGATGAGAAAAATAAGCTGCAGGTGAAACGAAATATCTAGACTTATCTGGTACTAGGGAAAATGGTGATTTCCCAAGGTCTGTCTGGCGTTCAATGTCTTCCACCCTTTGCTTCAAGAAAGTTGATGCTCAGTCTACGCCCATGGCTAACAGGGTAGGTGGAGAAAGGCCCAGGCAGGCGACTAGCCTCATTTATTTCTCTTTCCTGCTATGGCATGTCTAGAGGTGGGAGGCTGCACTTTCCCTGTCACCCCTCCATACAACTCATATGTCCTTGGTTCTCTACCTCCATCCCAGTTTTCTCTGGGAGGAGTGCAAGGAGTGCAACCTGATGCCAGCACTACTTTAGATCTACATGCCTGTTCAGTGGTTTATAAAGGATAGAAAAAGCTAGAAACAGTCTTAAGATCATGACCTGAGAAAACTGCTCCCCCCTTTTTTTCTGATGAAGAGTTCTGAAGTACTCAAAGTTTGCACACTTTCGCATCATTTCTGTTGGTCCTAATAAAAGGTATTACATGGCCTTTGCTCCTGTTATGGAGACATAATTAAGATCACAGATCTCCATTGCACACAGGAGTAGCTCTAATTCAGAATGGGGCTGTAAGAGAAGGTTTAACTCTCAAACCCTCGTGTGGTTTTATTTATCAAAATTTTCTTTTACCCTATTAGCATTTTCAAGGATGTTTTCCCTTGAAAATGCTAATAATAGTGGGAAAAGCTTAGTTTGAATGGAGATCCATGAACTTTGTGACATTGTTTGTGCCCTAAAAGGCCCAGTTATAAGCTGGACTAGGTATATGATTCTCTGGATTCTGAGCAAAGAAATAATATTAATTGCTTTGGATTCTTTAGAAATATTTTTGGTTCTTTCACATGGAATTATTATGATCCATCACAACAACCACTATACCCATGCTTAATTTCCTGTTTTAAATGTGTTTGATTGTTCAGCTTCTTTACAAGATATTCTTGGACTCTACATTGCCATACCAGACATAAGAAAATACTCTATTCATTAAAAATTGACAGGTTTCCAAGGACAATTCTACAGTGCATAATAAGGGACCATTGAATAGGGCTGGGACTACAGTTTACTATATATGTGCGTGTGTATGTATGAAAATATATCAAGGAGTACTGGAACTGTGCCCTTTTGTTGTAGAAAACCCCTTTTCTGTATGGAAATTGGCACACTCCTGTTAAGGCACAATCCACCAGAAATTTGAACTGTGTAAGTGCTTGTGAAGTAAATGTTCTAGAATAGGGGTCCCCAACTTTTTTGAGCCTGTGGGCACATTTGGAATTTGGACCCAAGGTGGAGGGTGCAACCATAAAATGGCTACTGTGAGAGGTGGAGCCATGCACAAAAGAAGCCCACACACAGGGGACAAGAGTAGTAATTTAAAAAAAATGCACTGGAAAAGAACAGTGAGAAAGAGAATAAAACCAAGATTTGGAGGGGAAGATGGTGAGTGCCGGCCGTGAGTGCCTTCCTTGAGCTCCATGCTTCACTCATTAATGAATTACAGATAGATAAACTTCTGACTCCTCTCAAAGAGGACTGGAGGTAGAGCTGGTGACTGTTGGCGATTAATGTGTGTCTTGTCTGGCTGATTATTTTGGCTTCTGGCTCTGGCTTCTGACTTTGAAGTCTTTTTGTCAGCAAGTACCAGTTAGCCGAGTCAGCTGTGCTGAGTGTAGGTGGGAAGAGTTTTGTTGCTACATTACAAACAGCCTTGGAGAGACAAACTAAACTAAAGCAAGCCAAAAGTTAAATTATGGGGGTGAAAAGAGCTTACCCTTTTGTAGAAGAATGTTCAACCCCGCAGAGCAAGCAAATGAAGCTAGAGGACTACTTTGCTCCTTTTAAGCACTCAAATAGATTTGATTGCCTATCTCAGGAGGTGATTTCTGACGGTCCTGAGGAATTAATGACCAACAATAACAGCATGCTAGGTCAGGATTTGCACTCGTCATCTCCTCTGCGACAGCGTGTTAGATCAGAAGAGCTAAGCATTCGAGCGACACAGACACACCTAATCGCGGAGAGGGTGCAGAAAATCTAAAAAACTGGACATGATAACAGCCTTCTTCACTGGAAATGAAAGTGGAAGTAGAAGAAGTGAAAGTGGCCCAAAGGGGAAAAAACCAACTAAAAGCCTAGCGAACATGAGAAACTATAGGAACAAACAACATTCGATGTTGGAGCTGGGCAGGGGGCCTGAAGGGACATTTAAATCTTCTCCTAAATGGAGGACAGAGGGGTCTGCTTCCTTAACCTATGAGCCAAAAAAACTATCTAGTTGTAAATGTCTTTCCTTATCAAGGAAGACATATTAACGATGGGCTAGCAATCACCTAGCTTTCTTTCTCAAATCTAGCCCACTTTCCATTGATCTTAGGCAGGTGGAACGATTATTTGGACCCCTATATTATGAACGTTTTCTTCTGCAATTTTTCTCTAACCAGATTCCAATGTTCTTGTTTACACATTCTTTTGATTTTTCCAAATATGGGGTAAAATTCCAAAGATATTTTCGGAATACCAAAATTCACCAGCTGGTTAGATTGAAACCAAGGCTACAGGACCCAAACTTAAGGATAACTAAAAGCAACTATAATAGAGGAAGACCTGTACAATCCTCTAAAGCTCCAATGCTAATTGATCTCTCTTCCTCTCCTCATGCCCCATTACCCGTTAAAGATAAGAAACCATGAGCTCCGTGGGCTACTGACAAGCATTTTTCCCTAAATCTTGAGCCATTTCAGAATTGGATGCCAATGGTAAGGAGGATGTGGTTGAGGCTCGCCTATTATCATTCTTTGGTGCTCTTCCCCAAATGGAACAAGATGTCTTAATTAATTGCCTCCAACTCTTACAGACCTCATTAGAAAATATTATGAAGGGTAATTCCCTGAATATGAAATTACCCTTAGCAGCCACTTCTAAAGTAAATGAGAAGGTTTCTACAACTGGTAAGATATTGCCCCAAAATCTAAAATGTATTTCGTTTAGGGCTGTTGAAAAAAAAATTCGGTATAGTTCGGATTTGGCTGAATTCGGCCCATTTTAATTCGGACTCTGCCGAACTCCGAACTCCCCCGCTTCGGATCCCCAGATATTCGGGGGAATCCGGAGTTCGGAGGGAAATTCGGCCCCCGTGCGCCTTCAGGGGGATTCCCTGGAGGCGCGCGGGGGCCCTTTAAACAGATCTGCGCCTCCCAGCTGGGAGGCGCAGATCTATTTAAAGCCCCCCCCAGCCCTGCCGGGACTCTCAGCAGGGCTGGCGGGGGGCTTGGAAGACCAGACCCCCCCACACACACACCCATCCAGCCCTGCCGGGACTCCCGGCAGGGCTGGGGGGGGCTTCAAACAGATCTGCGCCTCCCGGGAGCTTCCAGGGCTGGCGGGGGGCTGGCAAGACCAGACCCCCCTTCACACACACCCTTCCAGCCCTGCCAGGACTCCCGGCAGGGCTGGGGGGGGCTTCAAACAGATCTGCGCCTCCCGGCCGGGAGGTGCAGATCTGTTTGAAGACTCGCCGCGCGCTTCCAGGGAGCTTCCCTGGAGGTGCGCAGCAGGCCCTTTAAACAGATCTGCACCCCGCGCCTCTCCAGGGAAGCTCCCTGAAGGCGCGTGGGGTGGGGGAAAGGGGCTGAATCGGCCGAATTTATTCAGGAACACCCCGAACTCGGCCAATTCGGCTCCCCGGTTCCCCCCACTTTTTGAGTTCGGTTCGTCCGAACTGAAAAACCGCCGAATTCAGAGAAATTCGGCTGTTTTTTTGTTCAGGCCGAACCGAATCAACAGCCCTAATTTCGTTGGCACCCGTACTTTTAATAAATCCAGGAAATTCCAGTTCATGCTCATGAAGGGAATAAAACCAACACTGTAGCTGCCACCAAAACAACATTATATTAATTTATACAGCCAATCAGATCTCTAGTGGCCAATCAGAAGCCACCTGGCCTCACCCACTTTATAAAAACTCTTGGTGGGTGCCAGGAAAGGTGTCATTAGGTGCTATGGCACGCATGGGCACCATGTTGGGGCCCCTAGTCTAGAATGATTACCAGTACCTCAGCACAAAAGATCAAGTGCTGAAAAGTTCCTATTGAATTACTGAATTATTTCTATGCTCTGCAAAGATGTTTGAAATCAGGTAGGATTACATGATTTTTTTCATTGTTGCTTTACAGCCATAACCGTATTTGTGCTGTTGTGAGATTTCTATCTGAATTCTGTGATCAGGATTATCACTAGATGAGGATGTCAATGCTCTTTAATGCCTGTATTAAAGAAGGTGTAATGTGCCTCAGGAGAGGAGAGGGAATAAGGTGTGTGTGTGTTTGTATGTATGTATTTGTAGAGAAAGAGCAGCTTAAAGTTTTTGAAAAATCAGAGAGGCAAGAAAAGAAGTATAATGCCATTTTGGGATGCCAGGTATTCCTAGGGATCTGCTGTGGGATAGCAGATTGGTTACTTTGTATGAGTGCTTCTATGCCTGCACCTATACTACACCATAAGTCTCCTGTGCTTCCTTTTCTAAAGGAGACGAACAGTGCAATCTTAAACAGAGTTACATCCATCCAAGACCATTGACACTTCCAGTGCAAACCTTGTAGTGCTGTCCCTAGAATTTCTTACTGCTTGGGGCAGTAGGGGGACATAAAAGTACAGTGTGTCATGCCATATTGTTAGGGTTCACAAATGCCCAGTGATGGCAGGCAATTGCCCGCCAATCCACCAGGCTGCCCGCAGAGCCTCAGCTGGTTGAATGGCAGAAGCAAGAAGAAAGGGAGCGATCTGCACTTGGGGCGCAATAACGTCACTTCTGGGTTTACTCCAGATGTGCCAGCATCGCACAGGACGCTCTACCAATTTCTTCAAAAAACCCTATGGAAACCATAGAGTTTTCGGAGGAAATTGCTAGAGTGTCCCACACAATTCCAACACTTCCTGGGTAAACCCAGAAGAGACATTTTTGTGGTGTGTGCACGGATTGCTCCAGCAAAGTCCTGCACCGAAGAAGCTCTTGCCAGTGTCCAGGTAGGACCTGGCAACCCTACGTATTGTGACTTATCCAGTAAATATCTCATGTTTCTAAGGTTTCAGGGTTACTTCTGGATTACATGGGCTGTCTGAGCTTCTGCCTAGAAAGCAATGCAAAGTTAGGGTTGTGGGAGGTTTTTTGGCGGGAGGTTTTAGGGCGCAGGGCTGAGGTGGGTTTGAGTGCTAAATTTGGGGGTTTGAGTACTAAAGCAGCCGCAGTGATGCGGCACTTCCGAAAGTAGAACCGGAAGTGATGCCATCATGTGCACACATACGATTGCCGCTCTGGAGCGGTTGGGTGGATTGGTGGGCAATTGCGTGCCACCGACTTGGCAACCCTATGCAAAATAGATCAGTAAACTCTATAGTCTGTGCTGCAAACAAGAGTTGTTTTGCTAAAGGTTGCAAAAGGTATGCAAATATCAACCCTCCTTTTGCAAACAACCTGCTTGCAAGCATGTTTTCATTCCTTTGTGCAGTTTCCCACTGTCACCACAAACTGTGGCTTTTTATCTGTTGGTGATGGCCTCTTTGTCTATAATTACTGTGCATAGGATTTTCAATGTTATTATACTCTATTGGTTTGTGGTTTCCCAGCTGAAACTATAGCTACCTACTGGTTAAAAGTCACACATTTTAATGAAGTACATTTATTACCCACTGCTTATGTTTGCGGGTTAAGGCATATTACAATAAGCATTGCAAAAGGAATGACAATATAGGTGAGTGATTTTCTTTCACTCTTCAACATGGGAGTGAAATCTAGTTCCATGAAGTTATCACTGATTATATAGGACTGCAATTTTCTGTTTGTGTACATCAGGCAATCACAAGAGGCACACACAAAAATCAATGAATAGTTCAGTCCTCGTATTTAAGTTCAGTTAAATTTATTGGCATGAATGTTTATTGGCATGAATGCAATGCCAACAAACTAGCTGTGATTATATATTAAAAAGAAGCTATCATTTTTGGTGATATTGTTTTCCATAATAGAGCCTCATGCTGTGTATTCTCTATACCCTCCAGGTACTAACTGGCGATCTCCTGCTATTACAACTGATCTCCAGCCGACAGAGATCAGTTCACCTGGAGAAAATGGCCGCTTTGGCAATTGGACTCTATGGTATTGAAGTCCCTCCCCTTTCCAAACCCCTCCCTCCTCAGGCTCCACCTCCAAAAATCTCCAGGTATTTCCCAACCTGGAGCTGGAAACCCTACCCTGGACTCAGGAGATTTCAGCAAGTATCAATGAGGTTCAGTGTTTTCATTCTTGAGCCAGGTGATTGAATGAGTTGTGACCGGGCAACTTCAACCAGTCCTGGATGAAGCAGATAGTTTGGAACCTTTCCAATCTGGCTCCAGGACTGGTGTGACGGACAAGGGCTTAATCTGCAGCAGAAGCTGAGAGACCAAGAGTGGGCGACAAAAAGCATTCTGAGCTTGGTAACTAGACGGAGAAGAAGCTGTGAAGGACTCTGAGCTCGTGAACCTGTGTGGCAGGAAGCCGTGAACAATTCTGTGAACCTAAGGGCTCAGTATAGCCAAAGCTAGGAGAAAACACACAACCTGTGGAGTGACAGGATTGAGAACTGGGTGGAAAAGGGCCCTTTCTCAGTCTCTGGGGCAGAGATATTCCGGTTGCAGGGTGGTGTGGAGGATTTCTGCCACTGGTGTGGGGCAGTTCAGTGGGAACTGGAAGAGGGAAGTTGGTAATTCCCCATACTTCTGGATGTTCTCTGGGAATAAGAGATTCAAAGTCTCTTCATTCCTGTTTAGCTGGGCTGGGAGCGGAGTCTGTGACACTGAATCCGTGAGAGCTCTGAGGAACAGAACTAAGCTTGTAAACTAAGAACTGAAGGAACTTAACTTGACAAAACACCTAAGCTAAAGAAACCATCTAAGCTAAATCTAAACTAAGCTCTCTCTCTCTGAAGGAATCGTGTGTGTGTGTGTAAATATACAAACAAAACAGGGGAATTTATGGAACAGTATTCACAAGATGGATTTTTGAGGAAAAGGCTGAATTGGAGGGAAAACTTACTCTGGACTACCCTGGACAATACTGTTCCATAAATCCCCCTGTTTTGTTTGTTAATGTTAAGAAGCCTCTTGTGTCAAATTTCTCTCTGAGGTAAAATCTGGCGGGGACTGGAGGAAGAAGAAAAAACAATCTCCTCACAACACAGTCAGGCTACCGCTTTCCCTCAGCATACAGTCAGGCGGAGAGAGTGGGTATTAAGAGCAGGGGGTGCATCATAACTGGTCATGGGACTGAAATAGCCTTGGTTGTCCTGGTGACCTACACTGGGAGCTGGACAAAGGGAGTTGAGACTCTCAGCAGCTTCAATGGCTTTCAGTACTTTTGATGATGGTTTTCCACTGGACCAGCTTTCCGGACTGAGGCTGGAAAACACCATTTTGCAGTAGGTTTGCCAGACCCTAACAAGGGTGGGTAATCCCACACTTTGGGGCCCCTCACCTGTGTGCCATTCAGCAAGCCAGCGGCGAGACTTTCCAGCAACAAACTGATGCCTAGGCCTCTGTCACTGGCAATGCATCAATGTAGGGTTGCCAGCTCTGGGTTTGGAATTACCTGGAGGTTTTTGGGGTACAGCCTGAGGAGGGCAGGGTTTGGGGAGGGGAGGGACTTCAATGCTATAGAGTCCAATTGCCGAAGTGGTCATTTTCTCCAGTTGAACTGATCTCTGTCGGCTGGAGATCAGTTGTAATAGCAGGAGATCTCCAGTTAGTACCTGGAGGTTGTAGAGAATACACAGCATGAGGCTCTATTATGGAAAACAATATCACCAAAAATGATAGCTTCTTTTTAATATATAATCACAGCTAGTATGTTGGCATTACATTCATGCCAATAAACATTCATGCCAATAAATTTAACTGAACTTAAATACGAGGACTGAACCAGCTACTACCTGGCAACCCTACGTTGACAGAACCATAAGGAATTTGGACTTTGAAATATTATTCCTGCATACTTTGGACCGTTCCATACCCCTCATGGGAGATATAATTAGGTTGCTTATTTAAGTTGCACATCAGTATTGATTTGATTTACTTGTATTGCTGTGGAGTAACAGTATTGTTCACTTATTTTATTCTGAAAGAGATTACAATTTTTGTTGAAACATTGCTTGAAATAGTTTCATTTTTACATTGGAGCCTATGTGCTGATTGTTGTTATAACCTAGTTATTTTCAGCATAAGTGCGTTTGTTTGTACAACCCCCAGGTACTGGCTGGAGATCTCCTGCTATTACAACTGATCTCCGACTGATAGAGATCAGTTTCCCTGGAGAAAATGGCCTCAATGGGGTATAATGCCATAGATTCCACCTTCCAAAGTGGCCATTTTCTCCAGGGGAACTGATCTCTGCAGTCTGGAGATCACTTATTGTGGGAGGTTTCCAGGTCCGATCTGGAGGTTGGCAACCCTAATTTTGGGTTGACCTTGAAAAGTGTCCAGAAACTTCAGTTGATGCAGAATGTTGCAGCCAGCAGATTGACTGGAGTCTCCCTAATCTTTGCAGATAATTTCTCCTCAAGATGGATTAATCTAACCGAGGATAAACTCCAACATTTAGGTTTATCAAGTACAACTCTTCTAAATCTTGGCTATCAAGGAGAAAAAACAATAGTCAAACAGAGGCTTTGGGACTTTGCCCTTCAAGATGACAGATCAAGGGCTTACTTGGTCCCAGTAGTGGAGAACTGTAAAAAAAAATTGGCCCCTCCAAATTATCTCAATACCTTAGAACACCCTAAACACCGGAGAGCCTTCACCTTAGCACATTTTAATGCCCTTCCATCTGCTCTTCTTGATGGGAGGTATGCCAGCCTCCCTTACGAATTCCGCCTCTGTCCATGCCAATCTGGAATGGTGGAAACGGTTGAACATGTGCTATTACACTGCCCATTTTATCAAGACATATTCAAAACGCTCATTGATCCAATTTTGTCTAGTTTCCCAGATAGAGACAGAGTTCGCTATACCACTTTATTATTAGATGATTCTGTTAAAGATATTACCTATCAGGTTGCGAGATTCTGTGCTAGGGCATGTGCAATAAGGCAGAAGAAGCTGCTAAAATGACTTTTATGTCAAACAGACTATTTTACCAAATATCAGACATTCTGTTTTAATTATTATGATATCTCTTTTTGTAAAAACTGGTCTTTGACCGTAATAAACAAATGATGATGATGATGACTGGAGTCTCCAGGCCCCGGATCATTCTCATTGCTCTTCTCTCCTCTGCACCCACTCCATCCTGTCCACATATTAATTTAAGCATGTAAAATCAAGCTCTCAGTACTTACAATCTAATAGACTGGTGGAAAATGGAATATGAGTAACAAAGCAAATGCTATTAAAGGTTGCAGAATCTTCAGCTGATCCTTACTTTACCCTCCTGAATTATAGAACAACCCCACTAAAACATGGCCTATCACCATAGGCTATTATAAAATAGAGAACTGAGAACAAGACTGCCCATTTGATTAAAAATGGATATGCAGAATTCAAAGAGTATGCAGATATGGAAGAAGGACAATCAGATGACACAAAAAACATGGTATGATCCATGGAGCAATCTTTCAAGTAAACCCACTTGAGGTTTACTGAGAAAGGCAAACAATAAACAATGTAAACCAACCAACAACAAACAAACAAATGATGTAAACTCCAGAGACCTTGCACCTCTACATAAAAATGGCCATGTATGTATTTATGATGGCAAAGAGTGGTTACAGAGATCAGTGTCTGGAGAGTTGCTGCCAGTCTGAGTAGACAACACTGACTTTGATGTACGAAGGGTCTGATTCAGTATAAGGCAGCTGCATGTGTTCATGTGTTCAGTGTCAGATCCATGATGTCTGGTGCCATGTTAATGCCAACTTAGGGATAGAACAACCAAAAAGAAGACTTTCTGTTATGAAAATTGGCAAATAGCCACTGTACTTTAACTGTGTCTGTGGGATGCTAGATGTAAACTAATGGGAGTCATGCTGTTTGAAACCTTTGTACCTTAATATCCTTTTATATAGCAAGGAGCGTCTCCTCTCTTTATGTGCCATGAACACATTTAAGGGACATGTAGCCAGCCCTCATCTAAACAAATCCAGGAGGACAGGGCATAACATTCTGCAGAAACAACCAGCAATAGAGCCTCACAGACTATAATGCCATACAAAGGAGAAAATCGCAGCTATGCATGTATTGCATTAGTCATGCATAGTTTTACCCATATCCCATGACCAGATAGTCATTTCTCATTTGTAAAAGTCTTCCAAAATAAGGCAGTAAAGTCAGGGCTGGGCACAGAGGTTCTTGTATTACATGCCTACACTATTCCCAGTCACTTGACTGCCAGTTTTTGAAAATTTACTCCATGCTGTTTAAATACTTTAAATGGCATCTGCTCTACCAGCACAATGTCTAGCATTTGAGGTTTGGCACCTGGAGTCTATCTCTCCCTCTGGAATAATGGTGCCTGCTGGTGTCACAGCTGCTAGCAGCTCAAGTTAGGGTAGAGTTGTTGTGGGTTCTATAAAATCAATAAAAAATATCAAATGGGAGAAGGGTTTCTGGCTGACAAAGGACAGCCCTGATCTCAGAACAGACAATCTCATGGAGAAGCAGATGTGAATCAACAGGCAAAGATCCTTAAAGTACTCATCAAGTTTTACCACACATCCAGAAGCCTGTTGTTTCTGCATGCATAGATGTACACATGAATTAATAAACACCCAAATCCAATATACTCTACTCATTAATTTTATTTTTATAGATAATTAACATTGGAAAATTAACAACATTCACTAGAAGCCAGGGCTGAGGGAGAGCATCTGTGGTTCTACAAGAATTTCTGTCTGGGGTAGAACTGTCTTGCCTGAGACCTTTTTTTAGTCAGGGCCAGTGGAGAATTCTCCATTCATTGCAGGGCTGTGTAGTGCATAGTACTGCGCTTGCTGGCACAGTAGTGTCAGTGGCTTCTGCTATGCAGGCCTCCCAAAGCTGAGTCATAGCACCAATGAGAAATTAACACTGTACTTTATTGCAGTACATCAAGCCATATGATTGATCACGTGAACAGGATGTCCAAATATGGATATGGACTATATAGCCAAATAGGGTCGACTTATGTCCCTGATCTTTTTTTAATGTAGGTTTGGGTGTGGAAAGTGAGCACAAATTTAGATTAATACTAACATCTATCATGAGAAGATGATAAAAGTAACATCAGACTGGATTCAGAATGTACATGTCATGTTTCTAAACCTGGTTATTCCTGCATCATCAACTCTGTAAGATTCCAGAGATCTGATCTCAGAGAACCATTCAAGACTAAACTCCTAAAGAATGCCTTTCATCCCAGGCATTGCTTCAATGGGATGGCTTGTCTACAGTCTGGAGTCATGCCACCATTTCCCCTGTCTGTTAAACTTACATAACAGTCAGACTTGTCATACCCCACCCCTGACTCTGTCAAATACATTGCAAAAACAGACAGAAGGCTCTCACTTCCAATTGTATTGCAGATCCCCTCTTTTAAAGATGCATTTGCCTCCTTAAAGGAAGTCATCCAAAGCATAGTCTGCAGATTCATCCCACCTCCTTTCTTGTCTAAGTTCCTTGTCAAATAAGAGGGATGGATTTCACTACATGAAAAACTGTGTATGTTCCCCCTTAGCACACTTTTTTAGGGAAACATCCCCTGTCTAAGAAACATTGACCTAAAAACACATAGTAGCCATTTTCAGATAGCATTCTGGTGAGGATGAATGTGCATGGAAGAGGGAATGGGGATTGTGGTGGCAAGTTCCATCCTTGTCTTAGGTTACCAGGTCTCTCGGTACAGCAGGAGACACACACACACACACCGGTGCCTTTGCCCTCTGTGGCTCAGCTGGGTGGTGGGAGGAAATTGCTGAGTAAAAAATGTGTGTCGGGGGGAACTGCATCACCAAGCGCAATGACATCACTTCCAGTGTGACCCAGAAGTGATATTATCATGTTGGGTGATACTCTAACATTTGCCCAAAAATAGTTTTGGACAAATGCTGGAGTGTTATCCCCAGTGCAATGACTAAGGTTGTCAAAGCCAGGTTGGGAATTCCTGAAGATTTGGGTGTGCAGCCTGGGGTGGGCAGGGTTTGGGGAGGGGAGAAATCTCATTGGGGTATAATGCCCTCCAAAGTAGCCATTTTCTTCCAGGGGAGCAGTTCTCTGTGGTCTGGAGGTCAGTTCTAATTCTGGCAGATCTCCAAACCCCACCAGGAGGTTGGAAACCCTAGCAATGATGTCACTTCTGAGTGGTGTTGGAAGTTATGACATTACACTGGGGATATCAATCACCCCCCCCCCCCAACTGTAAGACCCTGTCTTCTCCCACTAGTTGACAGGCCTTGCCTGGCAAACCTAACCTATGAGTGTAAACCTAATCTATGCCTGTATATTGGAAGTATGGTTGCCAGCTCCAGACTATGAAATCCCTGTAGATCTGGAAGTGGCTCATTTTTTTTTTTTACAGTTCACAAACACAAACACACAAATACATAAAGCAAACAAAAAAATAAGGAAAAAACAAAAAAAACAGTGAAACTATAATTACAGCACTATTGGTCAAGGGCTTAATATTTGTTGCAAATTCTTGTAAATATATATATATATATATAATATAAAAAATATATATATATAAACTTTTTTCTTTTCTTTTTGATTACAGGTATAAAAGGAGTACAATAAACGCATAGGTGTTTAATACATTTAAAAATGAAAAGAATAGGAGGGGTCATTATAACTTTAATTTATCTTCCATAATTTTTGAAATGGTTTAGATGCATGTTGAATTTCTTTCTGGTTTTTGTATGAGATGAAATCATGCCACATTTTATAAAAATCCAATATATTAGCTTTGCCTTTAATGACTCTAAGTTGCTGTGTCAATTTTTCTGCAATAGCTATTTGCCACAATTCTGAATACCAAGAATGTAACATTAAGAATCCTGCCGTTTTCCAATATCTTGCTATAACCCTCCAGGTGGCCATTAACATAAATACTATTAGTCCTTTAGATGTTACTTTTTCGTTCGTCTGCAATCTTCTGTGCAGTCCCACATTGGGACTGCGCTTGCGCAGGCCAACCTCGGAAAGGATTCTTTTAGCTTCATAAAACGATAGGGGGCGCCATAACGCCACTGCGCATGCGTCCGCTTTCCCGCCCGATGACGTGGCGTAACGGCGCCCCCCTCTCCAGTTCGTTCTTTGCCGCCTGAAAGAAAGGATGTTATTTCTTGACAGCTTCGCTTTACCACTAAAATTATTCAAATGGCGCAGGCTGCGCTATTTAAGAAATTTCTTCAATGTGACACCAAAATGACTAGGACTGACGAGCACTCATTATGTGTGCTCTGCCTGGGTGAGTCCCACAACGTAGCTACCTGCAAGGCTTGTCTACAATTTACGCCCAAAGCCCGTGCCGATAGAGCCTCTCATTTAAAGGCTTGGCTTTGTGAAAAGGTTTTGTCGGGGTCTCAGTTGCTGGTTTTGCACTCAGCAGCCGAGCGAGACCATGTGCCCCAATCAGAGTCTGTCGGGTCCATGCGATTGGATCCGACTTCGTCCGCTTCAAAATCCCGCCCTAGATACCCGGGCTCGACAGACAAAAGCAGGAGCGCTTCTGAACCGCCTCCCAAGAAGGCGCGTGCAAAAACTAAGCATTTGAATAAAAAGCGGAAGGAGAAGAAAGGGTCCGGTTCCGGCCCCAAGTCTTCTGATCTGACTATGAGAGAGGGCGAACATACTCCCCCTCCCCCCGTACCCCCTCCCAGCACTTTGAGAGGGAATCGTCAGAGTCAGAGGTAGACCTACGCGATCACTTTTTGAAAGAGGTACATGATGCCTTTCAACCATTTCCCAATGACCAGCCGGTTCCTACATCGCCTTCAGAGATTCAGAAACAAGCTAGTTTTCCAGCTATGCCCCAACGGAGCCCCCACCTTGTGGTTTGGGCCAATTCAAGCAGCACCCTGGCAAGGTTGTCCCTACCCACCTTGGAGCCAACAACCCCTGCAGTCACAGCAGATACCACCTTGGACTGCTGCTACTGGGCAATTTTCGAACCCACAAGAGGGTCCTCTTCCAAATCACTGGTTATCTAGAGACACTCCTGACTCTGAGCAGGACACTCATTCAGTCCTCTCCGAACTTGGCCTAGAGGAGAATGCTGAATCTACCCCAGACTTAGCCTCGGGTGACCACTTACCTGGCCCCTCTGGAGAGGAGATGTCTACTTTTTTAGAACAGATGGCTAGAGCAGCTAAGGCTTTAGGGTTTGACTCCAAGGCATTAGTACCTAAACCCAAAGAAAAGATATTGTCTCCTCTTTTTTCCCAAACCTCTACTTCTACTTCTTTCCCAGTCCTTGAGGACTTTATGGACATGGCAAGAAGGGTCTGGGAAAGCCCATCTTCCACTCCCTCTACCTCTAGGAGAGTGGATAACATGTATAAGATCCTCCGCAATGGGTGCGAGTTCCTATTTTCTCACCCTGCACCATCTTCAGTCATCATTGCAGAATCCCAGAATAAACGTCTGGGATTCTTCACCTTCGGACAAGGACAGTAAGCGCATTGATGTCCTGAGCAGGAAGGCATATTCTGCAGATGCTCTGGGATTTCAAATTGGCAACTACCAGGCTATTATGTCAGCATATCACCTTTTCCCGAGGGAAAGGATGTCAGCTTACCTTGAATTTCTACCTGACGAGCAGAAGTCATTGGCCAGAGTGATGATATAGGAGGGAACGCAGTTGGCCAGACACCAAATGAATTCTGGGAGGCACGCTGCAGAATCAGCCGCCAGAGGCATGGCTGCCACAGTATCATTACACAGGTTCGCTTGGCTGCGATCTACTGCCCTATCTCATGACGTGAGGAGCACCATCGAGGATTTACCCTTTGATGGCAAGGGTTTATTTTCTGCTACTACTAATGATACCTTGAGTCAACTTAAGAAAGAAAAGCAAGATGCCAGGTACATGGGGGTATCAGCCCAAGTGTCAGGCAATTGCCAGAGGCCTCGCTATGGCTATAGGGGTAACTTTTATCAACCAAGGTTCCAGAGGCCTCCTCCTCCTCCACCACCTACTTCCTATGGGCAGCAGCGGTTCTTCCAATCCTTTCAACATCAAAACAGAAGAAGATTTCCGAGGTCCCGCTCCTCTGCCCCGAGATCCCAGTCTCCACGGGGACAAGGCCCAAAGCCCTCTTTTTGACTGTTAGTAGAAATGGGCTGTACTACATGTGTTTTTGGTGACCGTTTAGCCTCTTGTTTTGGCTTGGTCACAGATAACCTCTGATGTTTGGGTTTTAAACCTCATATAGTATGGTTATGCATTAGAGTTTGAGTACATGCCTAGATTAAGTTGTCCCCCAGCCTACGGAGGTCCAAGTCTGTCTCCATCCTTACAGGGGGCCCTAGAGGATTTAGTTAGTAAGGAGGCAGTTCAGCCTGTTACGGATCCCCACTTCTTATGGGGTTTTTATTCTCGTTTAGTCGTGGTTGCCAAGAAAGATGGTGGTTTACGCCCCATTCTTGACTTGAGATGGTTAAACAAATGTTTGCAATATAAGAAATTCAACATGCTCACTGTTCAGAATGTTTTGCAATTATTAAAGGTTGGTTGGTGGTATATTGTTGTTGACATTAAGGATGCTTATTTTCACATCTCGATTCGAGAAGACCATCATAAATACTTAAGATTTGTTGCAGGTAACAAGGTTTTCCAATATGCAGTTTTACCTTTTGGATTATCCACAGCTCCTCGAGTCTTCACTAAGTGTATGGCCGTAGTAGTGGCGCATACACTAAGGGGTGCATACACTAAGGGGTGTATGATCTTTCCTTACCTGGATGATTGGCTAGTGACGGCGCCTTCTGTTGAACAACTGACTTCCCAGAGGGAGGTTATACTAGATTGCTTATCTTCATTAGGTCTCATGGTGAATCTTAAGAAATCCGCCCTTATCCCAGCTCAGACAGCCAGATTCATAGGTACTCTTTTAAACTCTATCCTAGGTAAGGCTATCCTACCTCCCGATATGGCCAGTAAATTATCTGGCATGGCAAGGTCTTGTCAGAAGAAAAGGCATCAATCTGCCTTGCGTATTCAGACACTGTTAGGTTTAATGGCTTCTACGACAGCGGTTATTAAAACCGCTTACATATGAGACCCCTCCAAAATTGGTTTGTTAGAAAATTCAAGCCCCTTGTGCAACCTCAGGAAACCAAACTCTCTGTCCCTAGGCCAGTGTTGCGTACCCTAACATGGTGGTCTCAAATGCAGAATTTGACTTCAGGGGTTTCATTTGGTGTGTTCACTCCAGATGTGGTGCTCGCCTCTGATGCTTCACTCAGCCTATGCAGAGAAGCAGAACACATATGGAGATGGGCAATGCTACACAACGTCTCTCTACAAGCCATCCATATTCAAGGAATAATGAACATCAGGGCAGATTCCCTGAGCAGGATCTTCTCCCCTCACCATGAATGGCTACCTGGTCATCTTCAGAAACCTTTGTGAAGCACCATGCCGTCGATGTGGACGCAAGACAGGATGCAGCTGTGGGGAGAGCAGTTTTACAGTCATTAATAGGCTGAGAGCTCATCCCCCGCATCCGGGTGAGTGTATTGCTATATAATCTCCCAATGTGGGACTGCACAGAAGATCGCAGACGAAAACAGAGTTGCACTTACCTGTAAATGCTGTTCGTCAAGATGTCTTCTGTGGAGGCACACATCCCACCCTCCTGCCCCTCGGAGAGCTCTCGTGTATGTTTATTTGTTTCAGTTTTAAAAGTCTCTTCGAGAGGGCAAAAAACAGAACTGGAGAGGGGGGCGCCGTTACACCACGTCATCAGGCGGGAAAGCGGACGTATGCGCAGTGGCGCTACGGCCTCCCCTATCATTTTAAGAAGCTAAAAGAATCCTTTCTGAGGTTGGCCTGCGCAAGCACAGTCCCAATGTGTTCCTGCACAGAAGACATCTTGACGAACAGCAGTTACAGGTAAGTGCAACTCTGTTTTATGCTCTCTCCCCCCCCAATATTAATAGCAGGGCCAATGCCGGTGTGACATGAATGTTTTGATGCATAATATTTGAAATTTCTGCAAAGATTTCCCCCCAAAACTGTGATATTAAAGGGCCCGGAAGTGGTTCATGAGGAGGGTGCTTAACTGGACTGGAATTCCAGTAGAGTCTACCCTCTGAAGCTACTGTTTTCTCCAGGGGAACTGATCTTTGTAGTCTGGAGTTGTAATTCCAGGAAAAGTCTAGGCCCCTCCTGGAGGTTGTTAGCACTAATGGAAGATGGTATGCATGAGTAATATGTGTACAGTTGTATACATATAAACACCTCTCCATACATAGCATCTATACACATCTTCCAATGAACTCCCTTCGGTCAGAGGAAGTTTGCTATTTCTTTCATGCTCCCTCCACCTCTCCATGTCCTCTGAAAAGCCCTAGAGAATTCAACCAACATGGATTAGGAGAAAGGCAGTAGAATTCCACTGTACAGTTTTCAATTGGCACAGCAAAATTTCTGCCTGGTACTTCAATCTCTCCCACATCTTTGAATATTTTGATCTACATCCTTGTTGATTTACAGCATATGCCATTTGAACAATACTTAAGCAAAGCCAACAAATTCCAAATATTAATTTAATACATGCTGCATATAAAAATGACATTTTAGCTTACATCTCTATGACAGTGGAAATAAAAATGGATTTTTTATTTAATTTCTTTAAATAAAGAAAGAGGAGGAAAACATTCTGTGTGCAGTTGTGGAGGACATGTAGGGTGGTTTATTTTTGAAAAATATTCTTCCATCTAATGCAAAATATTAGAATTTGTTATAGACTGCTGACCAGTTTATAAAATACGGAGGCTTTGATATTCACGATGGTTCTTTATAATATTAAACTTTACCCCTGTCCCTTTACATTAAAAATATTATAGTAATAAAAAGTTTTTTTAAAAAAAAACCCTACAGGGTTTTTTTTTAACCAGAAGTGAATCATTGGGCCTACACAGTATTGTGATCTAGGAAGATGTCTGTGTAACAACCAACACTTTTACTAATGAGACCTCAGAAATGTCTTGATGATCTTCTCTAATTGCTCTGTATAATTGGATAACTTTATGGCCCAGTCTCCACTCAAGAGGATGGGCATTTCAAAAAAATGCTAATCTGCAAATTAAGTGAACACCACTCTAATTGGATTTCCATAGGCCTTACTTTTTTTAATTCATGATGAACACAATTCAATACCAGGCCAACTATGTTGATGATTAAATGGCAGATGTGCCAAGACTGAAAAAGTAATTTGTCATGCTCTTCTCAAATTTTCATATGAGTGTTCTCTGTGTTCTTATTCTTAGGATTACCAACCTTCAGGTAGGGCCTGGAGATGTCCTGGAATTACAACTGATCTCCACGCTACAGTCGTTAGTTCCTGGAGAAAATGGCTGCTTTGGAGGGTGGATTCTATGGTATCACATCCCTGCTTAGAGGTCCCTCCCCTCCACAAACCCTGCCCTCTCTAGGCTCCATCCCCAACTCTCCAAGAATTTACCAGCCCAGAGCTAGCCATGCTATTTTTCAAGTATTCTAGTAATGATTCAACATTCCAGGTTATTTCAATTGTTGGACAGGGTAAGAAATAACTTATTTTACTAAAAAATAGTAGACTAGTCACTTTCCTGACTTGTATTGTGTCTGCTAACTCAGAGTAGGGCTGCCAGGTCCCTCCTCACCACCAGCGGGAGGTTTTTGGGGTGGAGCCTTAGGAGGGCGAGGTTTGGGGAGGGGAGGGACTACAATGCCATAGAGTCCAACTGCCAAAGCGGCCATTTTCTCCAGGTGAACTGATCTCTATTGGCTGGAAATCAGTTGTAATAGCAGGAGATTACCAGCCAATATCTGGAGGTTGGCAACCCTAACTCAGAGAGCAAAATAGCATGTTACAGGCAAACATCAAAACCCCTACTTATATTACAGTAAAGCAGCTTCAGAAGATACCTAAATACCTTGTTGTACCAATACCTGAAGCCCCTGGCATTAATAAGACATGGTGTCAGAAGTCTGGACCATCAGTCTATGCTACAGAGCTACATAGGGTTGCCAGGTCCTTCTTCGCCACCAGTGGGAGATTTTGGGGGCAGAGCCTGAGAAGGGTGGTGGTTGGGGAGGGGAGGGACTTCAATGCCATAGAGCCCAATTGCCAAAGTGGCCATTTTCTCCAGGTGAACTGGTCTCTATCAGCTGGAGATCATAGCAGGAGATTACCAGCTAGTACCTGGAGGTTGGCAACCCTAACTCAGAGAGCAAAATAGCATGTTATGGGCAAACATCAAAACCCCTACTTATATTACAGTAAAGCAGCTTCGGAAGATACAATTTAGGGTGAAGAAGTGATATAGCGAAAGGGTTCTTAAACTTTCCCTTGTTCCTGTCTCTTCTGTTGCAACTCCTACCCATGAGAGGTTCTAGGCTTATGGTTGTAAGGGTAAACTAGTGCTTGAACACTGAAAAGGGAAATACAGCTGAGAGAAATTGGGGTGAAAAAGCAGAAGGCACAGAGGAGTTAAGTATCCTTTCACTCAATTATTTCTCTACTCTTCATTTCCCTTTCCCAAAGCTTCTCTTTTCTATTTATAAATTAGGGTATGGGTTATAAATTATGTTAGGGTTGCCAGGTCTCCTGCTATGGTGGTAGACCTCCCACCAGCAACATTGTCTTCCCACTGCCAGTCAGAGCAGTCCATGGCGGGGGGGGGGGATATTGGCATCATATAGAGCATGATGTCACTGCCGGTTTTAACCATAGAGCTTCCAGAGATTCCTAGAGCAATGTGAGGTCACTTCTTGTTTTCCCCAGAAGCAGACCACTCAGCCTGTGTGGGGCAGATTCGCACAAGTCTGACAAGATGTCCAAACTGATGAGTAGGGCAGCCAAATCCAAACTGGGAAATTCCTGGATATTTGGGGGCAGAGCCTTAGGAGGGTGGAGTTTGGGGAAGTGATCTCAGCAGGGTGTGATGCCATAGAGCCTTTTTCTCCAGCAGGTCACCTTAGTCTGGAGAGCATTCGTAATTTCAGGAGAACTGCAGGCTGCATTTGGAAGTTGCCAACCTTACTTGAGGAAGTAGGTACGGTCTTATAGAGCCTGAGGCTTTGTGACTGGCACCTTGGTCCCTGGGATGGAACCCAGTCAGATTATCCTGTATCAGGAATGAACTGCAGCCTATGAGATGTTGCTGTTACATGAGGGCGACAGTAGCTGTCCCTCTAGTGCAAGTTGTAAGATGCTGAGACCAGACTGGGCCCTGGTTCAAACTCCACCCTGGCACCTTACACACTTTCAGATGACACAAAAACCTCTGATGGGCATAAACAATGCTTGTTTTCTGTGCAGCCATTCTTCCTACCCCCACCCCCCACATGCCCAGAGCATTATAAAAGGCTACCTAGCTTGGAATGCCTTCAGTCAAATTCCAGTTTGGCATGACATCCAAATGCAGTTTATTTCCTTCCCACAATATGGAATTGTTAACTGAAATTAAACTGTGGTTTAGAATCCTAGAAACAAAGTCAGATTTGCCCAAGTACCTACACACAAATGCCATGGTAAATTGGAGTCTAATTGAAGACTTCCCAAACCAGGAAAACTTAAATTGTACTCCATGGCTGAGGGGAACAGAAGGGGGAAAGGAGTGTACATTGAAGCATAGCAAACAAGCTATGCTCTTGCACATCACAGACAAACAGATGTCTGAATATTGTCAAAGTTTGCATGTACACAGTTGAATGAAAGATGGCCAATGAACACTGCATACTGTCTTATTAATGCCAGAGACTTCAGGTATTAGCACAATAAGGTGTTTATTGAACTTCTATAACAAAAAGAAAAGTCAACAGTTCCTCTCTAGTGCCTGCTTGCTCTTTCTCTCAGTCTCCTTGTAACTTCCTGTTTCCTGTTTGTTGCTCTTCCCCTGTTCCAACCCCTTAATTAAGATTACAACTCACTACATTTCCCCCCCTTTTGAGTTAACAACAGTATACTAACAACAACATTAAACTATAAGCTATCAACATTCCCTATGAACTTCCTACCTTGAGGTGGTGAGTAGACTGTCAACCACCCCTAGTAGCACCTGGGGATTATTCTGCCCCATTGCAAGTTGCTATTGCTATCTATAGGGAAAAGAGGTCAATCTCTATAACGTGCTGGTTTCTGAATCACTCCACTTCTTGAGGTCATTCTGACAGGGTTTGAAGGTGGAGAATAAGATTTGCTAAGTGTAGACTGAACTGGATCTGGGTCAGACACTGGTGAGTCACTTATAGTTTGGTGATTTGTGGATGAGCTTTGCACGTTGTCTGGGTTTTCAGTTTCTGGAGCTTTGGTTGGTGGTGTTTCTGAACATTCTTCTGGTACAAGTTGCAAATGTCTTCTGTTTCTCCTAATTGTTCCTGTACTGGTTTCTACAAGGTATGATCGTGGTGTTTGTTTCAAAACTATTGCAGGATCAGACCATTCCTTTTTGTCATCAAGCTTTATTCTCACCTGCCACCCAGTGGTGAGCTTTGGCAGTGTCTGAACTCCATGATGTTGATCATAATGTCTCCTGTATGCTGCTTTTGCCTTCTCATCCGTAGCACTGACTTTTTTTCAAATCGGGCCATTGAGGATACAAAGTTATTGCCAAAATTGGAAGTGGCGTTCATAGTTGTTGACCCATTATCAACTGTGCTGGACTATATTCAGTTGCATTGATGGGAGTAGCACGATAGGTCAATAAAGCCAGAAGAGGATCTTCTTGTTTTAAAATTTGCTTTGCTGTTTTCTGCCTCTCTATTGGACTGTGGGAAGTGGGGGCTAGCTGTAATATGTTTGAAATTATATGTTTTTGCGAATTGAGCAAACTCTCCCCCTGCAAATTGAGGGGCGTTGTCAGTCACGAGGACCTCTGGACAACCCAACCTGGCAAATATATTCTTTAAGCAGTTAATAATGTTGGTCATGTCAGTAATATGTGCTATTTCCAGGTATCTTGAGAAGTAGTCAATGGCAACTAAATACTTGCATCCTTGCAGTTCACAAATGTCAGCTCCGACCCTTTCCCAAGGTCTATCTGGAAGTGGAGTAACTATTAAGGGTTTTCTCCATTGAGAAGGGTTGTGTTTGTGACAGAATTAACAGGTTTGTATCAGGGTCTTGAGATCCTGACCTATTTGTGGCCACCAAATGGAAAGTTGGGCTCTTTTCCTGCATTTGGTAAGTACTTGGTGACCAGCGTGGAGCTGCTGCAGTATTTCTTGTCTCTTCTGTGGTGGGATAACAATGAGATCACCATGAAGAAGTAGCCCCTGCGACTTTGTGAGGTGTCCCCTTTCAGCAAAATAGGGCTTGAGTTCACTTGGTTTACTACGCACATGTTGCAACCAACCTGTTCTCACGAATCCCAATACCTTTTGTAGCTCTGCATCAGAGATGGTAAGAGCCCGTAACTGTTGGAATAAGGAATCCGAAATTGGCTTCAAGCTTTGCACAGCTGTTTCATAACATGCAACCTCTTCTACAAGTGTAAGTGAATCAGCATCAATAGTCTTCAGTGGATGTCTTGAGAGCGTATCTGCAACAACTAGAGTTTTGCCTGGGCGGTATTCCGCCTGTGGGTTAAATTTCATCAGACGCAGAAGAAATCTTTGGCATCTTATTGGTACTTTGTCCAAGTCTTTACAATTTATCAAGTACCAAAGGTTTATGATCTGTGAAAAGCTGGAAGGAGGCTAGACCATAACGATATATGGAAAATCTTTCACATGTCCAAATGGCTGCTAAACACTCCTTTTCAATTTGGGCATAACGCGTCTGGGAATCTGTCAGTGTTCTTGAGCAAAATGTGACAGGTTTCAGTTCTCCTTCAAATTCTTGGAGGAGCACACCTCCCAGGCCATAGCTGCTTGCATCTGCACTCACAACAGTGTGGCTAGTGACATCATAAAATACTAGAACAGGCGTCTAAGTCAGAAGCTGTTTTATCTTCAAGAATGCTGCATCTTGATGTGGGCCCCAGTGCCAAGCAACACAGACACACCATCCAGATGCTGCAACAGTTGAGTCATTTCTCTTTGGAACAACTCTGGGGCACTGGAAATTCCAAAAGGCAATCTATGAAAAAAGTACCAGTCAAATGGTGTGATGAAGGAGGTTAATTTTGCACTGTCCGGATCCAAGAGGATCTGCCAGAATCCACTTGCTGCATCTAGTAGTGAAAATATGTGAGCAACGGCCAGCTGTGGAAGGATGTCATTAATAGTAGGAAGGATATACTTTTCTCTTTTTACTGCTTTATTAAACTGCTTCAGAGCTACACAGATTTGCACTGAACCATCCTTTTTGGGTGCTGGCACCATTGGAGCACACCAATCAGTGGGTTCTGTAATTGGCTCTATAACCCCACAGCGAACCATCCTATCTAGTTCACCTTTCACTTTAGGAAGCAGTGGGACTGATATGGTTCTGGCTGTGCTGACAGCATAAGGTATGGCATTTTCCTTTAACCTTATCTTTATTGGGGCAATCTGCAGAGTTCCCAACTCAGGTTGGGGTCCTATAAGGAGTTCATCTAGATGACGTATCAAACCCATTGCGACAGCAGTGTCCCGGCTCAGTAGGTTGTTAGATTGGGCTCGAAGCCCATAGACTTAAAAACTGTAGTTCTCCGCTTTGTATTGAGTTTGAGAGTGGAAATATCTTGCACAACTCAGACTAGCTCTCCCAGGACTAGAAAATACTGAGGACGTTTGATGGAGTGGAGGAGGACTTTTAAAGCACCTATAGACTGACTCTGGGATAACATTGACATCTGCCCTGGTGTCTATTTTGAAGTCTAGAGAAAGGCCATGGATTTGTAATGATATCACCCATGGGTCAGTAGTGGTTGTGGAGCAGTTTCTCTCAGCTGTATTTCCCTTTTCAGTGTTCAAGCACTAGTTTACCCTTACAACCATAAGCCTAGAACCTCTCATGGGTAGGAGTTGCAACAGAAGAGACAGGAACAAGGGAAAGTTTAACAACCCTTTCCCTATATCACTTCTTCACCCTAAATTGTATCTTCTGAAGCTGCTTTACTGTAATATAAGTAGGGGTTTTGATGTTTGCCCATAACATGCTATTTTGCTCTCTGAGTTAGGGTTGCCAACCTCCAGGTACTAGCTGGTAATCTCCTGCTTTTACAACTGATCTCCAGCTGATAAAGACCAGTTCACCTGGAGAAAATGGCCGCTTTGGCAATTGGGCTCTATGGCATTGAAGTCCCTCCCCTCCCCAACCCCCACCCTTCTCAGGCTCTGCTCCCAAAATCTCCCGCCAGTGGCGAAGAAGGACCTGGCAACCCTATGTAGCTCTGTAGCAGAGACTGAAGGTTCAGACTTCTGACACCATGTCTTATTAATGCCAGGGGCTTCAGGTATTGGTAGAACAAAGTATTTATTTTTTTCCTTTTAAATTTTTATATTTAAGGGGATACAAAAGGGAAAAGAGGGAAAGGGTAAAAACCGTTTGATATACAAAAACAATATAGCAGATTCAATAGAAAAATAGACTCAGTCGAATACAATATCATATAACAAGCATAAGTATTAATCAAGTAAAATAAAATATATCTAAGTATGTAATTGTAAAAATATAACAGTCAGAGTATCTACCTTACCTATTTGCATACTGAAAGTGTATTATACTGTTTGAAAACCCAGAAGTTACTTAACGAATAGTTGAAACATAATAGATAAAACATTGCCTATTACTCATTCTAGTACTATTCGGTATGCTTCAATCATTTGATTAACTGGAAGTCATGTATGTGTAAAATGATTCCCACTTTTCGTCAAATTGTTCTATAAGTTCGTTATGATTAGGATTCAGCATAAAAGTCAATTTGGCCATACTGGCGTAGTCTAGCAGTTTTTCTTTCCAGTCTTCTATTTCGGGTATTTGCATTTGCTTCCAGGTTCTTACCGCCAGAACCACTCTGGCTGCCGTTGTTGCATACTTAAAAACATCATGAAGTATTTATTGAACTTCTATAACACAAAGAAGTCAACAGTTCCTCCCTAGTGCCTACTTGCTCTTTCTCTCTCAGTCTCCTTGTAACTTCCTGTTTCCTGTTTGTTGCTCCTCCCCTGTTCCAATCCCTTAATTAAAATTACATTTCACTATACATACTAACTCCAAAATTCTCAAATGCAATTTTATGATGGTCAATAACTTTTGTTGAGATATCAACTGAATCTTCAGCCTGAAATTGTTCTTTGGAGCTTTGCATTAAGGATTGTAGGCAGAGATGGATTATGACATGATAAATGCTAGGTGAGTTTAAGCAGCCCAATGCAATTGTTAGTGTGGTCCATCTGAGCTTGGATAGATGGCAGCAGCAGGATTGGGGCAGAAGGGGTTAACCTTTCCCCGGTGCTGTTTTTGCTGTCTCAAGCAAAACTCTAGTTCGTATTTGCACCAAGACAGAAAATAGAGAGGCAACCCTTTCCTCCTCACCATGGTCCTGATTCAAATTGCTATTTGCCAATTTAAAATGGTCTGTTCACATATTTCTTAGTGACTCCTCTAGTGTAGCCTTCAGTGCTTATAGTGTGCTTTTGTTTGTTGTCTCAAGGAAAAGTCACCTTGTGGTAACTCATCTAAAAAGGAGTTCTCTGAATCAGCCCTGAGAGTTGAATTTTACTTTCCTAACATCACGAATCTGTTTTCATTTGGCAAATGTTTGCAGCAGGAGAGTTGCTCAAGTTTTATCTGTTTATCTTCCAAACATGTGCATATTTTACCATGTGGGAAACTTTCTCTTAAAAACTGGCAAAGATTTATTGAACAGAATTCAGACATTAAATGAGATGAGGCAAGCATGGACACCAAAATTGAGAAAAGAAATGTAAAAATGTATCTTATCAATGCCAGAACCTATGAAATACAGAAAGATTTACTAAAAATAGGTTTTACAGATTCAAGATAATTTATGAGGGTTCATAGTACTAAATAGTAATGTTCAAAAAATCTATTGCCTGTGTAAAGGTGGGCAAGCTTATGAAGCATTTAGTCTGGCTTTGTCTCAAAACATGCCTGAATCTTGGCAACATGCCCACAAGGGAGGGAATGGCAGGGTAGATTGAGCAGACTTGTCTAGTGCTGTTTCCTGGTGGTCATGTTGACCTTAAATATGAATGCTATAGTTTTTCAATTGTTTTCCACACTGCAGATGTGCACTCATCTCAATGTTTCAGCCTCAAAGAATGAAGACAGATCCTTGGCTTGTTCCTGTATTAAGCTGCACCATCAGGCATGCCTTGATAGAATTAATGCTTCGATACTATATGAGACACATCTTTCATCGGAGCCTCTGATTCAGACAGGCAGATAGAATGAACCTGTCCTCCCCCTCAACAGGTAAACCGGGGTTGAACTCAGTGGAGTATGTCTCTGCATGATGAGACATGTTTTAAATTACATAAGATTAAATGATATCTCTTTTTTTGAGACAGCACTGGTGAGAAATCGACACACAACAGCAGCTTGTATTTCAAGGTTTTAAAAAGTATTCTTTGCAAAATTCTGGTGTGTGTTCTCAGTTGAGCAACTTAGGAATTAACAACTTTTCTCTGAGCCATCATTCAGGCACTCACTTTTACACCTGGAGGACAATCTTTGTTTCTGATTCCTAGACCTCTACAAAAAAAATAATCTGAATATCCAGGACATCATCTAGTGAGACCTGGGTTCAAAATCTTGCTAGGCCATAATACTCAATGGGTCACCTTGGGTTAATGTACTTTAATATATTTATATATATTAATGTATTCATACAAGGGGAGTAGAGATGAGTTATTCTCTAAGTTACTAACAGCCCATTCCTGAGATTCGGGACGAATCTCTTTAGGAGGTGGTGTGACCTCCCTGCCAGCGTAAGTGCATGTAAGTGCTGAGGCCACGGTGTACAATGGCTGCGCCGATGCGGGGGGAGCGTTCCTGGGCCGGGCCGGGGGGAGGAGCTGCCGGTACGGGGCTTCCTGTCCCCATTCGCGTCAGTACGCTGGCGCCGGGAACAATGTTGCTGCACCTGCTTTTTAGCAGGCGCAGCCTCTCTGTTCTCTATGGGGCAAAAGGCCCCTTTTAAACAGAGATGACTTTTTTTTGTTTTGCGGTGTATGCGAAATAGCTTAGGAGGAGGAGCAGCTGCGCCTCTTCCCCACCGTCTGCGTACGTTGTCAGCTCAGGAATGGGCTGTTATTCAGTCCATTTTTATCCTGTCCTTTCTCCAAGGATCTCACCTTCTTAAAACAAACTTGTGAGGTAGGCTAAGCTGACAAAAAATTACTGGCCCAAGGTCACACATTGAGTTTTATGATGAGCATGGATTTGACACTGGATCCCACTATGCACAACCCCCCCCACACACACACAAATTGTTTAAAGCAACAACATGAGCTCTTAGTACAATCCTTTCCACATTGACTTCTCAGTGAGAAGAAACATTCACTCAGCTCAACAGAAGTTACTCCTGTAATGATGTAAGGCCTTACTTTCTAGCCTGTGATTCCAGTGATGATATTTTCTTATGCAGCAAAAAAGGCATTGGCCATATTCGGTACACATTTATGCAAGGCTTATAGATTTGATTTTAATGGTTGACATTTAATCATATGCTTACTGTCCAAGCTGAATCAATGGATCTTAAAAGTTCACAAGCATCTCATTATGCTTGCAACTAGGCCATTACAAGATTCACAAGTCCAGATTGCAATGAAAAGAACCAACTTCCCTACCTTGCTGAGATGAGGAAAGTGAAAGGGATGTTGCAATTAGACATTTAAAAAAACTTTCTGCATTGGCTGTCACAGATGTTGATACCATCACATGTTGCAGAGGCAACAAAGAATATAGAAGGATACCTTCCATACAGGAAACAACAAGGACTATTTTCTATATTGTTATAAAGAAACTTGGGTGAACATGTCTGGTTTCAGAAAATGAAACAATGGAACATAAGAAGAGTCCTGCTGGATCACACCAGTGAGGGTCCATTTATTCCAGCATCTTGTCTCACACATCGGCCAACCAGTTCCTCTGAAGGTCCAACGACAGGGCATAGAGGCTGAGACCTTCCCCTGATGTTGCCTCCTAGCATTGGAATTCAGAGGTTGATTGCCTCTGAACATGGAGGTTCTCTTTAGTCACTAGTATCCCTTTCGTCACTAGTGGCTAGTATTCACTGAAAGACCTATCCTCCTTGAATCTGTCTATCCCCCTTTAAAGCCATCCATGCCTGTGGCCATGGCTGCATCTTCTGGCAGTGAATTCCACATTTTAATCACTTCCTGTATAAAGAAATATTTTCTTTTGTCCATCCTGATTTTACTGCCCATCAGCTTCATTGTATGCCCTTGCATTCTAGTATTTAGGGAGAGGGAGAAAAATTATCTTTGTCAACCTTCTCCACCTCATGCATAATTTAAAAAACCTCTATCATTTTCTGCCTTAGTGGTCCGTTTTCTACACTGAAGAGTCCCAGACTCTTCAAGCTGCTTCCAGGGCAAAAGCCATGTCTGCAAGCAGCAATCACTGGTCAAATGTCTCCATGGAAGAACCAACACAACTAGCCCAACAGAACCATTGCAGAACCCAGTAATCCCAATAGAACCACAAGGCAATGTGCCAAGCCAAACAGAACCAAAAAGCAAACCAGAGAATCTCTGCAGTGGAAACGCCATGTGTGTGTTTGTGGTGGGGAGTGCTAACGCAAGCCCAACAGAACCAATTGCAATGTGCAAAATCCGAGCAGAACCCAGGGCCACTGTGGCAGTGCAAGCTCAACAGAACCAAAGAGAAACCACAGCAGAACAAATCCAAGCACTGAGCAACACTTTAAAAACTGCAAAGGGGACACAAAACAACTCCAGCAAAGAAAAGAAAAAACAGTCTTGAAACTGACAAAGATACTTAAAATTGACATAAGCAGCCTGGCAAGCCCATAGATCCCCCCTGGTAAAAACAAAGGGGGAGGGGGAAAGAAAGAAAAAAAACTGTCCCCTGGTAAATCCTGATCTTCCTGGTAAATCCTGAATATTACTAGGATTTTTCAGGACCATTTTGGGGGAGGTACCCTGAAAAATCCCCAGGTATATTTGGGATGCCGAATATACCCAAAAAGTACTGATAAGGTATTTTGGGGGTATATTTTGGCTCAAGTGTATTCAAATGCAGACCCCTACTAAGAACTACAATGAATTTTTGCTCGTGGGCAGCCCATTCCTGAAGAGGGGAGCAGTTAAGCAGTGACCAAGAGTGGCACAACCACGTTGCCTCCACAGAGGCTTCCCGGCTGCCAAAAAGAAATTTAACTTCTGTAAAAAGTAAAAATAGGAAAATGCCCCCATAGACTTCAACGGGGCTACGACACCACAAAATGATTACAAAATGTGGTCATGTTACCAAAAAGATTTCATACTCATGCCAATAAGGTGGCAGAGCAATCTGTTACTTTTCCACATTCAGGTTTCCATGTTTCTCTGTTGCAGCGGTTATGCTGATGCAGGAAGGAGCAAAATGGGTTAGGAAGCTGCCTAAAAACAGCTCCACCCCAAGATATGCTCCAGGAATGCCTCCCAGGATGCCGGCAAGGGACTGGCACCACTGAAAGGCTGCCAGAAGGCAATGCCTGTGCCCGAGCTCTGAGCCACGGTGTGGTGTTCTGGAGCGGGTGAGAATGCCACTCTTGATAGTGTAATTGTCCCTTATCACAGATTAACTGGGCACTTATGCCAGCACGGGGTCACATCGGCTCCTAAGGAGCTTCGCCTTCAGGACTGCAGCCTTAGAAGGAAATAATATTTGAGACAAGATAAATACACCCCTTAAATATGTGTTGGTTTCAAATTTGCTTCAGCTTGCTTTTCTGTAAATGCAACAGAGAAATGTGGAAAAGTAACAGATTGCTCTGCCATCTATTGGCATGAATATGAAATCTTTTTGGTAACATGACCACATTTTGTAATCAGGATCCCAAGCGGTGCTTTCTAGATGTTTTGCCTGATTCCCAAGGATGCATCTCTTATTCCTTAATCAGATTTGCCACCTCTTCCTGCCATGCTAGCTCCAGTGTGACGTGATGGAATGGGTGCTGGGTGCTGTAATTATGCAGTTACAATTCCAAGCTAGGGAACTATTCCAAGCTATTTAACTATAATTTAAATGTCATATATAAATACTGTGGGATATCACAGGCTTTACAGTTTGTAAGGTTAGTTTCTTGCTATGTCTCCTGAGGGAAGAGGGATTCCTGCCTCTCAGAACACCATCTGCCACCTCTATTTTTCTTCAAATTCTCCTCAGAATCCAGCTCTACATGAAGCCTCTGACAACTCCTCAGTCCAATCCTAAACCAAATTATATGTAGCTCCATGTATGTATATACAGCCTCTGTTCTCCTTCTCTCTCTCTCTCTAATCCTCCCCTCTCATGTATTTAAAAATCCTCCACATGACCCAGTCATGTTGTCCTAGCCACATACAAGAAGTAACATATGAACTGCACACCTACACTGATATCTATTCCTCCTGAAGATCTGCCTGCAGATTTCTTCTTCTTTTCACAAAATGGGCAGAGGAGGAATTGCATGAGCAGAGCCTCCCAGGAATTGCTCATCAACATGGACCATCATTGGCATTGTGTGTAATTATTTAGGTCACGCTTCCTTAGATGAGAATAAGACAAACCCAGTTATTATACCCATTATTGTAATAAGATTAAGTAACTATTAAATTTGCAAAAAAATGAGTTTGCAAAACAGTAATCTCCACTTAGTGCATTGACAATGTGAAAATGTTTCTCTAAGAAATGGTACAGTAAATGCAATTTTGCTTTTAGATTCAAAAAGAGAGGTAAGTTTTTTAATAACCCTTTAGATTTACAGCCATTAAATGCACTTTAGCTGTCCCAGTACTCTATTATATATGGACTGCTCACCTGACCGATGTCAACCAAGACTACCTCTCTAAGCACTCTGTACTGCACTAATTGATCTCTTAATTGGCTCAGTCAACACAGCAGACTCCATCACACAACAAGCACTAATTGCTACAAGCTTGCTTCTGAAAAGTTAAGTACTTAGAAGATGAGGCATATATATATGCTTGCATTGACTCTGCAGAGCAGGCTGGCGAATAGGTGGCAGAGCATTTTTTTTTAATTCAAAAAACAGTCCAGCAGCTATTCTTGCAAGGCCGCCTAAAGAGTAGCATGTCTACCCTTCTCTGATGCCGTATGCTTCTAGCCCTCCTATGGGGGCTGCATTTTTATTTTGGGCAGTACATGGATCATTTAAGACACATGAGAATTATTTATTCTTGTTATTACTATTATTATTGCTATTATTAAATAATATTTGCTCTATTCTCTGCACTTAGTGTCAGTCACAGTTTTCTTTATAAGAAAGGGTAGTTCCGATCAAGTATTGCAAAAGAGTTTAGCCATGCAGAGACCTTTTTAAAATTAATCTGGAATTCTAAAAGCCCTACAAAATGTATTCTAATGGATGTTTGCCATCTGCATGGCCCAGTTTGGAGCATAAATGAGTCAAAGTGGTAATTTACAGTCATTTAGTTTTTATAATGTACCTGGAGCCACTAAAATGAGGACAGTTTTATGGAGTTTCAGCTCTGACAGATCTGAATATTAACCGGATAGACTTTGTTCCTCACCTAAGGGTAAAACACATAATCAAAGTAGGTAGATTTGTGGCAACAGGTCTGACAAAGTGCTTTTAAGTGATTCTTGTCTGGTTCCACTTTGGCTGGAGGGTCAGTGGAGAGAGAAACTTGGCTAGGAGTAAATTCAGCCTGCTTTCTGTAGAAAAAGGTAGATCCAAATTTAGTGGAGGTCTAAAAGCACATTCCTGAGCCTCAAGGGCGAAAGCCTTTAGGAGACCAGGAAGGCGCAGAGCCGGCATTAGCCCCCACCCCCCCGTGCCGGCACACAGGCAACTTACATTGGTGTTCGTGGCCCTAGCACCAGTGTGGAGGCCTGGATGCCAGTCGCTGGGCACTGCTGGGGCAGAGCCACCCTGGAACGCCAGCTGGACCATCCACCAGCGTCCCACTGGCGTAGAAGGCCATGCCGGCGTCCTGGGAGGCGTCCTGGCATCCCGGAAGGCATTCCTAGGGTGGGCTGGGGGGAGGAGCTGCCATTAGGCAGCTTCCTGTCCCCTTTTGCCCCGTGAACGACAGCGCAGAGAAGAGCAAGGTTGCGCCTGCTTTTTAGCAGGCACAGCCTCTCTTTTCTCTATGGGGCAAGAAGGCCCTGTTTTACAAAAAAAAGTCGCTTAAAGGCATTTTTTGTTTTTTGGCATGCGGGGAATGGCTTTAGGAGGTGGCGCGGCTGCGCCTCTTCCCCACCGTTCCCCCACGCCAAATCTCAGGAATGCGCTGTAAGGCTTGCTCCAGTAAATATCAGAGGTAACCATGACATATAGCATGTTGATTATATTCCCATACAATAATCAAGATTAGGGTGCCAGTGATTTGTGTGAATTTTTAGTGACTATTATAGCCAAATGCAATATTAAAATACTCCTACACCAAGTAATTTTTGCAGATATCAACGCAATGCAATCCATAATTAGGTTAAGCCAATGCACTTATTCAAGTCAATAAGACAAGTCTAACCTTAGCTGAGCTGAGATTGGGCTGCCTATTGCCATAAAGGAAGTGGCCTTAACATTTATCCTAGGTCATGCAGTGTGTTTTCCACTTGCCAAGTTTTTTGCTAGTTGAAATTTTTTTAATTGACATTTGTTAGTATTTTCTTAGATCTTCTAATGTTTCCAATTAATGTCATGGCTAATGGATATTCAGTATTTGTATAGTATTCCCCATCTTAACCTACGTTGTGCACGAAGCAATTCCAGCAAATATCCACTGTGATTTTCCTTTGACTGACATTGTTAATTGCATTAACTGGAACAATCCTTAGAAGAGCAGAAAATTGTTTGACAGAATATTTATCATGTGGGTATCAACCCAATCTAATATTAACATCTTTCATTTGAAGCTGAGCTGCCTATGATCATTACAATAACAACTATGAGTTATTACTAGACATTAAAAAATGGGAGACTTCCGTACCTATTTCACATTCTTTTCCTAAGTATCACCAGAGTCGAAATGGGATATAAGGATGATTTGTCCTTCCCACTTTCAAAATTCTTTGTGATTCATATAAAATTAAGCATAAATCTCATTCAGAGACAGCTGGGATTTTTAAAAAAGGTATTTCATCACATACAAATAGTCCAATGAAACCAGGTAATAGTTTACACTCAACAAGCCATGATTAGCCCAAAGCTTGTAGAATGGGAATTTCCTACATCCCTCCTCCAGTTGCAGCCCATAACGCTCCAAACTTCTGCTCCTGGAAATCACTGGACTCTCATAAACAGCTTGGAGGAGGCAAAGTGAAAGTCTGTAGTGAAAGGGTGTATTTGGTGAACACTGCCTACTCATCCACCAGCCATGTCAGGTTCTGCAGACCCAAACTAGGCTTTGCTTGCTTTGTGGAATTAAAGCACCTCTATATGCCAGTGGTTTGCAATTTTTGATCTGCAGAGTCCTGAAGTTAATGAGCAGCTTTCCAGGACCGTTTCAGCAAGGAGACAGATAAAGATGGATGAACTGCCTGAAAGATATATTGTCTTCTGTCACTGATCTTCCCAAGCAATATACAGCCACATGATATAGAAACATAGAGCTGGAAGGGAGCCCAAGGGTCATCTAGTCCAATCCCCTGCACAATGCAGGAAATTCATATCTATCTCCCGCCATCACCCCAATGCTCTGTAAACCAAGAGACTACCTTAGCACATGCCCTAGAATCCTCTGCAGTATACATGGTTCTACTGTACAGGGATTTGGTGGCAGGTGAATCAATGTGGAAAAGTTTTCTGAAGGTAGGAAGTTTGAACTCCACTGCTCCAGACCTCAAGGAGGATGCCTTTAAATTCTTTCTTTCTTTCTTTCTTTCTTTCTTTCTTTCTTTCTTTCTTTCTTTCTTTCTTTCTTTCTTTCTTTCTTTCTTTCTTTCACAATAGATCTATGAATGTCACTAATATATAGTAAAATCTTTAATTGCAAAATTAAAGTATTTGGGAGCTAGGTTAGTGAAACAATTTGTAAGTACAGATTTGTATCATATGGGTACCTCACCATAAAACCTCACGGGACATACATGCTCTACCAGTGCCTTCCTCTGCACAGCAACCCTGGTATTCCTTGGTGGTCTCCCATTCAAATACTAACCAGGGCTGACCCTGCTTAGCTTCTGAGATCTGATGAGATCAGGCTAGCCTGGGCCATCCAGGTACTCCCCATAGAATTCAGTGGAATAATGTGAATATTTAAATACTGTGCATGTGAAACTGACATATACCAAGCCGGATCATTGGTCCATCTAGTTCACTGCTCTTATTCTGACTAGCAATAACTGTCCAGGATCTCAGGTACAGAAAGTCCTTCCCCAACAACTTGTCAACAGAGTTAGCTTTTGTTCATAAAGAACTGCTCTGTAAGCCAAGGTCAATTAAGTAGAATGATCTGTTTATTCAGGGAGATTACAGAACTAGGTAGATAGAAAGGTTTAAGCTTCTAACTACATGACAGACAGGAAGAAGAATGTGTGAAGAAGCATGAAGCAAGCCTGAGAGTTGCACTGTTGGTACAAACGAGAAAGCAACATCTTCTATCTATCTATATAAATAAAAATGTAAATGTTTGTTTGTTCAAAATCTTAAATCTCCGACAGTTCTTCACCGATTGCTTTGAAATTTTGACACAACGTTGCATTCGAATACACGCGTGTTTTTATATACCTATATTATATAGATGTCACACCTGTGACAGGTAAAAACATGTTTTTTAAAAAAACAGCACCATTTGTTGGACGTAAAAGCAACACACGCTATCTTCTTAGATGCACCAGGAGGAACTGGTAAAACATTCCTAATTAGACTGATTCTGGCAGCAATTCGATGACATAGCATTAGCTCTTGCGTCGTCCGGAATACCTGCGACATTGCTACCAGGTGGAAGAACTGCTCATTCCGCTTTGAAATTGCCATTGAACATGCAATTCATTGAATCTCCCACGTGCAACATTTCCAAAGCATCTGGCATGGGAAAAGTATTGCAGAAATGCAAACTTATTGTTTGGGATGAATGCACAATGGCACACAAGAAATCGCTCGAGGCTCTTGATCGATCATTGCAAGATTTGCGTGGAAACATCAGACCATTTGGGAACACATTAATATTGCTTGCAGGAGATTTCAGGCAAACATTACCTGTAATTCCTCGATCGACACCAGTGGACGAAATAAATGCTTGCCTGAAATACTCTACTTTGTGACGTCACGTCAAGACGTTAAAAACAAGAACAAAGACGTCTACGAACTTAACAATATTATTCAGTCTCACATTCAAAGCGAGGCAGTCACATACAAGTCTGTCGACACTGTTGTGGAAGCAGATGAAGCGGTTAATTATCCAACAGAATTTTTGAATTCATTCGATCTGCCAGGGATGCCACCGCACGTACTGCAATTGAAAATCGGCGTGCCAGTTATCATGTTGCAAAATATCAACCAGCCAAAGCTTTGCAACAGCACGGGGCTTGCAGTAAAAAAATTCATGAGCAACGTCGTAGAGGCAACAATCTTGACAGGACCTTTCAAAGGTGAAGATGTCCTCATTCCTCGCATTCCTATGATTCCAACGGATATGCCATTTCAATTTCAGAGATTGCAATTCCCAATTCGATTGGCGTTTGCAATCACCATCAACAAAGCTCAGGGCCAATCTTTAGAATTGTGCGGTTTAGATCTAGACACGGATTGCTTCTCACATGGACAATTATATGTTGAGTGTTCTAGAGTCGGCAAACCAGACAATCTCTATATCTGCACAGACAATGGAACAAAAAATATTGTATACCCACAAGCATTGTGAAATTAAACATATTAGAAACGTGCGCTTTCTCTTTTCTTTCTTTTCCATGTAACCAGACTGGGCCACAGCAACGCGTGGCCGGGTACAGCTAGTTTAAAATAAGAAAGAATAACACCCCTATTCCTATCTGACAAGCTTTCCCACTTTGCTGCCCTCTGCAGGAGCTTCTTGTCTTATACTATTGTTTATGCATATTCCAACACAGCTCATACATTAGATTATTTCACTGGAAATGCCATATTGAACCTGGGACCTTCTGCATGCTAACCATATGGGCTACCACTGAGCCATAACCCTTACTCTCATCACAGACGGAGTCCTGATTATGAAGCTGTAATTTTCAGCAGCAGCCATGAAGAATGGAAAATTCATTCCATTGCCATTTTGCTTCTGAAAATGTCTAAAGTTCTGGAGAGGTAGATGGTAAACAGGCTCTCCTCCGCAGATTTACTTGCATTCAGTTGAAATAATGTTGCAACTGAAGAATCCTGAAATAACCTGGGTTAGTCAAAGCCCTTCATGTCAATGGGTGTAGCCCACATGGGAGTGCCATGTTTATTTAGTACCCTGGTAAACCTGTCATTTCACAACATTAGCCAGCTGGATGTGCATCACAGCAGATGTTTTGTTCTGTTCACTGAGCTGCTTTGATTTTCTTAGCAAAACTAATCCCCTTAAACTATTCATAGCAGTGGGGATTTGGGTGGAATGGAATATAGATTTGTATATAATATATAACAGTGATACTTTAGACAAATTACATCTTGAGACTAGCCTAGCCATACTTGACAGAAGAAGCTCCTCCTACGTTGATGTACACTGGTAGTTTTAGAAGCCCCTTTAGGACTCCAGTTGGTTGCCAGCTGCAAATATATTTTGTGGTTTAAATACTTCATACACTACATCAGGTTTCCCTACAGCAAAGCCCTGGAGATTTTGGCAATTTGAAGACTACACATGACCCAAACATTAGCTAATTTCAAAGAGTACAGCATGAAATATTGTCTATGAATTCCAATAAGCATTGTCTCTGAAGAGGACTTCTCAGAACTGCAAGACTCTTTATGGGTATTATAACAGAGATGATGCTTGTAAGTAATCTCATTCTAAAGTAGTTCATTTTCAAGAATACACTTACATCACTAATTGTTTCCACAGAAAGTGGTGTTTAATGCTGCAAGATTCTCTTATTCTTCCCCTCCCTTCTCCTTCTCTTATTCTTCCACTCCCTGTAGGGCTTCTGCTGCCTTCACAAGAGCCTCCTTCACTGACACTAGGTTTCAGAAATTCTTTTTATTCATCACAACTGCTGTTTCTCAAGATTTGATTCAACAAAGAAGGTAAGCTTATGGAACAATCTGTGATAAATAACACTGGACCTTTATCATGTTTATTCATATACATTAATTGGATTTACATTTTCTTTCACTACTGCCTGGCAATTGTACTTCAGTCCAGTATATTCTGATCATGGGCCAACATACTGAAGGCTACTAATTAAGGAATATTGCCAAACACAAGAGCTCCAAATCTGTTCATACTCTCTTATATACTTGATTTTACATTGTGTGATTTTACATTGTTCACACACTGGTGCCTGGGAACCATAACTCAACCCAACAAGTTCTATGTGTCAATGTTACTAACACTACTGATTGCACTGACACAAAAGTAGCACATGTATGTTAGCACTGTTGACTTTAAATGATGCTCATGATGACCCTGGAGAATATGGAATCCAAGTAAGCCAGTGCATGTGAAACATGTGCCAACAGTAACTATCAGTTGCTGAATGCTACAAGTGCACAAATATAAAACTACTCAAAATGGTCTTCATTTTGAATTGAGAACAAATCATCAAGGTGATCAAGTGAGTAATGCAACTTGACAGAAAACAGACATTGCAAAGAATATAAGTATGCATTTCAAAAAAATTATGTGCTAGAAAGAAAGTATCCATAGCAGTGAATAGCCCATGAACAGATGTCGGTCTGATGTGAACGTCATTTATTTTGTTTTTAAAAATGATTCCGCATTCTGGTTTTTCAAATCAAAATCTTGGGAATTACATTTCTTTTTTAGAAATCTGCTTATGACACAGCAGCCACATTATTTATTTGGGAAGATAAACAAACAGCCAGAATACTACTGCCCTCTGTTTCATATCAGCTGCATGAAGAACAACTTATTTACAATGACGTGATACAAATCTAGCTCATCAAGGAAGGATGGAGAACTTCGCATGGAAATAGTTTCACCATAATTGTTACAGGAACACGGTGATACTGGTGTGTGGTACCTTTGTACAGCAGTGAAACTTCTTTCTGGAGAAGATTATTTTAAAGAGTAGGTGTGTTGGTCTGCAGCAGGATAGCTAGTTTCGAGCCAAGTATCCACTTAGAGACCAACAAGATTTTAGAGATATGAGCTTTAGAGAGTCAAGGCTGCATTTGTCTGACAAAGGGAGCATTGACTCTTGAAAGCTCATACTTCCAAAATCTTGTTGGTCTCTAAGGTGCTACTGGGCTTGAATCTAGCCTTTCTGGAGAAGGAGTCATGTCCAGGGAGTTCTGTAGGTATGGGTTTGAATCCCCTCCTGCAGACAAGTTCCCTGGTGCCAGATGTACAGACAGGTTAGGAAACATGGTGTGTCGCATACACCTGTAATTCACTCCACAGAACCAACCCCAATAGTCTTGGCCAGGGTGGAACCTGGGAACACCATCCTTTTGCCAGGCAAGAGAAATTCAGACAGCTGAGGCATCAACCCAGGAATACACAACTGCACCTTCACGAAAGGCACACCAGTCAACCCTCTGATAGCTCATTGGGGAAAAGCATCCATGTGGCAAACAGGAAGCAGGGTTTGTTTCCAACTAAGAAGAAGAAGAAGAGTTGGTTTTTATATGCTGACTTTCTCTACCACTTAAGGGAGACTCAAACCGGCTTTCAATTACCTTCCCTTCCCCTCCCCACGACACCCTGTGAGGTAGGTGGGGCTGTGACTCGCCCAAGGTCACCCAGCTGGCTTGGTGTGTAGGAGTGGGGAAACAAACCCAATTCACCAGATAACCCTCTGCCGCTCATGTGGAGGAGTGGGGAATCAAACCCGGTTCTCCAGATTAGAGTCCACGGCTCCAAACCACTGCTCTTAACTACTACACCACACTGGCTAAGGATGATGCTGGGAAGAAGGCAGAACTTAACTTTTAGCCAGCAACTAGCTGATCAACAGTGAACAAGGAGAAGCCAGACTGTGTATTCTGTATATGGGTAGCAGCAGATTGACATTAGGGGGCATGGTTGCGTCAGCAGAATCTGGTTGACTGCTTCCTTGGTTCACAGAGGTGGTGCATAGTACCATGTGGTGGATGGTGGATAGTGGTAATATGTCCTCTAGTGCAATCACTGTGGTCTCTGTGGCTCATTTTACATTTGTCCCTTCTGCAGATCAGGCATAAGAGACCAACTAGTAGTACCAGTGGCATGCTGACAATGGAATCTTAGGTTTGAGCTGCCCCACTATGATGTAAATTTGTTGCTATGTTTCCATCTTTTTTGTGACCTGCATCTCAACAACTAAAGAAAACCATACAGAAGTTACTGAGAAAAGGTCTCTGTACAAAGTGAGGGCAAACTCTCACCCTAAAAATCCAAGTGGTCAAGATGTTGAATTCTTGCTGACACACTAGGAACACATTAACATTAATGCTAATTCTGTCTAGAAAGGGGGATAATAGTTTGCAGTGTAAGATACAGTTCACCAGAAGTTCAGAAATACAGAACAATGTCAAACACAAGCCATGACAAGCCATGTGTTTATGTGTGTGTATACACACACATACAGAGTATTATTTATTACAGAACCTTTGTCTTTCATAAACAGTCTGCTTATAGGCAAGAACTAACACAGATTTAGAAAAGGGGGTGGAGAGAAAGGTGATGCCAATATTATAGCCTTTACTGAAAAGTTGCAGCAATCTTCAACACAGTTCTCAGGCTGTAACAGAGGGCAGGGAAATAAATACTGCTATTGTTTTTCTAGCCAGGAAACGATGACTTTGTGACCTCTCAATTGCCCTGTCTGCTGACCTTTGAGGATATTTAGCCCGGCAGTTAACATCTGTGGTCCCATCAGCAGCAGTGAAATAAAAGGTACTTAATGCAAGGCAGTCTTTTGCAAGGTTAGGGAGGATCAATAGGAGATGTGTTTAATGCGGTATCACTATCAGGTCTCATCTCACTTTTAAAACTGAAATATCCACAGTGGGACATCATTGTAGTCACATAGTAGAGAGATCTATAACATGGCAATATTCTCCCACCTAGGGTCAGGAAATCTAAAGACCTGGTAAGGGTGAAATAGTAAGCCTTTGAATAAAGTGGAATAAATAAATAACAATTTTACCGCCGGTGTAATGAAAAACTGGACAGAGTTTTCAAGCAATCACAGTGGATTTTTTACAGACTCAATTAACTGTGTTGGGAGATGGGCCAGCACTGCCTTTAGGTGCAAACAGAAATTTATGCTTTTCTTTTGTGTTTAACTTGTCCACTGTTTGAGGACAATCCTTTGGGACAAGAGGACAAGGCAGCATAGAGAACTTAAGTTCACACTTAAAATGCAGTATGTTACAATTTGTAGAAGAAAAACATCACCATGCATACCATGAAGGGAAAAAATGTTCCTCCTCCCACAAAAGAAGGAGCATTCTGTTTGGCAGCAGAAAAGAGATTCTTTGAAAGGTTTATATCCTAGCAGAAACAGTACACTCGAAAAGCTGCTTTGCACATGAAGTCTTCCCTATAGAACACAAAAATAATTTCAATTTAGAAATCATTATTAATAATTTCAGTAGAAGTTGCTCCGACTATGAAAAGTGTCTTCAAGGCAATATCATGCTTAGCCCTTCCCCTGTTTCCCATGTTACATGCCTACAAACACTGGGGCTGCTGTGAGCAGAATTGGATGCATTTGCCCTTCTTCCTTTCAGCACCAGTAGAAAAGCTGGTACGATCCAGCCCTGATTATAATGCTGGCCTGAATTATTTTAGTAGTTCAAGGTCATAGCTTTGGCTATTCCTTGAACCACCATCAAATCACATTGCTTGTTTTCACTTTCTGCTAGCTGTGTATATTAGAGTACAATTATGTGTAGGGGTGGCCCATGAAAAGGAAGGGAATGGGCCACAACACATGCTTGCTACTCATGCAAATGCTGCTCCTTCCAACCACTGTCACGTAGACTCTCCTGTATGGACTAAAAACCTTGAATCTCCTAGAACAAGTGGCAAGAAGGAGAGTTAACATGGCAGCTTTTAATTCACTGTATGAAGATTTTACCATGTCAAAAATGGCACATGAAACAGGCCTCCGTTATCTAATTAGTTGTCTGGTTTGGAATTTGCATTGCTTTCAACTTAATCTACTGCTCTGGGAATATAAATATACAGTTTTCACAGTTTTGCACTGGAACCCTTATACTATCTATTACTGAGTTCCAGATTTTCCTTGAAAACAGATTTGAAAACAGACTTTTGGTTTGTTCCGCAATTTCCCCTTTTATGCTTGCCTAGACACCTGAGTTAAATAGTATGTGCAGAGTTTCCATTCCAACCTACTCATAATACATTCACAGTGGAGAAATTGATAGTCCCCTTTTAGGTCAGAATCTGGGCCAGCAGCAGCACTTCCCTGAAACTGCAATATGATCTCTGAGGAACAAGAGAAGAAACAGAGATGTCAAGGGAGAAGCTGAGAGAACTGGATTTTTGACAAGTTAGGAAGCCAAAAGAAATAAAAATTGCTTCCTGGTTTCTCTTCTTAGACTTTTCTCCTTCAGCTTTTTTGATCAGAGATGAACTAACATACCCATCTTTGTGGCTAAACCTTATGCAATAAGGCTTGTTCTGTGGGTAACAGTATTATCTAGTGCTGCTGGTTCAATTTTTATTGCAAAAGTGGACATTGAAGAAGGGCACAAGTATGTTGGCGACACCCTCCCTACCTTTCAATTTTTCATAATTTTTTCATGCTTGTTCATAACCATTATTCTTCCAATCTGCTGCTGATTCAGAATCAGCTTTTTTTTTTTTTTTTTACTTGCACGGACTTCTTTGCTTCTTCATTCCAGCCAATCAGGGATCATGTAGTGAAAATACTACCACATTATCACCAATCAGGCTTGGTGTCACTGAAGATAAATCAAGTCCTCCCATTGCCCTCACTCTGAATGGGAGGAATGTTACTTTCTAATGCTGCACTGTCATGTTTCATTGCCTGCCAACAGTTGGGTGGCAAGAGTTTTATCCAAGTTTGTCTCCAGATGCAGATACTGATGCATGACTAATTGGGCCAGAATGTGAACAAGGATTAATGTGACTGGGTTTGAATCATGCAGTATCAACCCAGGGCCAGTTTCTTCCACCTGAGAAACATGTTCCCTTTCTCCTTGCGAAGAAGTTCTCACCCTTTCACAAAGTAATATGAAAAAATGGCCCAAAGGGGAGAAATTTCACACACAATGAGAAGTTTTATGAAAAAAATTCAGTAAAATTCGGATTCAGCAAAATTCGGCCCATTTTGATCCAGAAAATGCCGAAGTCCGAACTCCCCCGTTTTGGATCCGTGGAATTCAGTGCGAGATTCAAAGTTTGGGGGAAAATTCGGCTGAATAAAGCCATTAAAAACACATTCGCACCTTTCTGTGGCTCCGGGGAGGCATTTTTGGAGGTAGAGGTCCCAAACTTTCAGTGTAGCTTGAGGTGACCCTTCTTGCAAGAACCCCCAAGTTTTGTTAAGATTGGATTGGGGGGGCCTGAGATATGGGGCCCGAAAGGGGTCCCCCCTCCTTAATGTGCATCTTTATTCCATTAAAATCACATTCGCGCCTTTCTGCGGCTCCAGGGGGGGCATGTTTGGAGGTAGATGTCCCAAACTTTCAGCACAGCTTGAGGTGACCCTTCCTGCAAGAACCCCCAAGTTTTGTGAAGATTGGATCGGGGGGGCGAGATATGCGTTCCCCCCACCCACCCACCCACCCAGTGGAATGAATAGAAATAAATAGACCGTTTGGACTCGGAGTTTGCAAAACCATGCAAAGCAACACGTGACGTGACCTTGGGAGTTTGCAAAGCATGGAAAGGGACAGAGGCTATGCATAAGGAGCAGGTGGGGGTGGAATTTCCCCTTTTGCATCGGACTAGGGAGTCGGGACTCGGGATCGGGCAAATGCATTGTTATGTCACTATTTAAAAACCAGTTTTGAGCAAGCATCAATAGACCTAACCAATCTTATGAATGAGGGGAAACCTGAGGACACACAACTGAAGCCCCTCACCCTCAAACCAGGGAGAGAGAGAGACGCGAGCGGGCACACACACACACAGGCAGAATGGGCGAAGCCCCCCCTCAAACCAGTACGGCATGGCTCAACCCCAAATGGGGAAAAAAACCAAAGAGGAGGAGGCGCAGCCCGGGTGCCGAGCGGAGAGAGACTCGCTAGCTGCCTCACAAACTCTTACACTTTAAAACTTTAAAAGCAGAACACACACTCCCGCAGAGGCAAGCGAGTGAAAGCCCCCTTTGGCTTCCCACCCACCCACAGAAACTGCTCCCCCCCACACACACACTCAGACTCTGCTCCCCCCGCCCCACACACACACACAGCAAAAAAATTGTAGAGAAAAGCCCCAAAATGGGTCTTACTGTGGATGTCTTCTCAGGAGTAATCCAATATGATTGCCTTGGATTTGCTGCTCTCTAGATGCATAGGATCACACCTGCTCGCAATCATTCCAGTGGGTGAATGGGGGGGGGACTGCATATCTTTGGGCTCCCTGATCCAATCTTTACAAAACTTGGGGGTTCTTGCAAGAAGGGTCACCTCAAGCTACACTGAAAGTTTGGGACATCTACCTCCAAAAGTGTCCCCCCCCCAGAGCCGCGGAAAGGCGCGAATGTGTTTTTAATGGAATAAAGATGCACGTTAAGGAGGGGGACCCCTTTCGGGCCCCATCTCTCGCCCCCCCAATCCAATCTTCACAAAACATGGGGGTTCTTGCAAGAAGGGTCACCTCAAGCTACGCTGAAAGTTTGGGACCTCTACCTTCAAACATACCCCCCCCCCGAAGCCGCGGAAAGGCGCGAATGTGCACACGCAAACACACACACCCCACGGGGATCTCTCTTTCACACACTCTTTCTCTCCCCGGGCCACGCAGCAGCTGGGCTCACGCACTCAACAGCGACTGATTGGCCAGAAGAAGACCCAGCTTGGCCACCGATTGGCCGCGGAAGAATGCTGCTTACTAAGTGCCGGTTATGCTGCTGCTTCGGAGCCCCCGGATTCGCCGAATTTATCTGGCGATCACCTGAACTCGCCGAATTCAGCTTGTCGTTTTCCCGCCCTTTTTGAATTCGGTTCCATCCGAACTGAAAACCAACGAATCGGGAGAAATTCAGCTGTTTTTCAGTTCAGGATGAACAGAATCGAAAGCCCTACCTGACACTTGGGCTGGGGCTCCGCCACTATCACTGATGAGGGTGCTGGGTGAGAAAACAAGAATTCACACCCTATGTGGCGTATCTTATAAAGATTGGCCATCTTCCTGGAAGTTGAGGGTGTGGACGAGGGAGTCTCCCAAATCTTCTTGGCAATATCCATGAAATATTCAAGGACCAGGAAGGCCACAGCAGTAGAGGTCTGTATTCACAGGAGGTCTGTGAATACAGTGGAGACAAGATTCTGTCCTTGGGCTTTGGAGTGGAAAACTTTATATCAAATCCCAAAGCCTTAGCACCCTGCATCCTCTGTTTGGAGATGTGGCCAACCTCTTCCCCAGATGGTCCCAGCAGGTGATCACCAGATGCATCCTCAGGGTTCGGTTCTGAAGGCTCTTCTAACCCTAGCTCAGAATGGATGGCTTGGACCTCCTGTTGTGAATCTGAAGCATTGAAGGTTGAGTTTCTTGTGGGGTTAACACACTCTGTTGGAGAGTATAGGTGAAACTAGGAGCAAGCCAGGTAGGCATCTGTTGTTGAGGAGCTGAGAAGGACCCCAGGTCAGATACGGATAACCCTGCCAAGGTTGAGACATCATTGGAACGAGGGGTTGTTGAGCCAGGACCGGCTTGGCCTGAACTGATGCTGATGAAGGCATCTGTGACACGGCCAACTGCTCACTCGAAAGCAAGGGCTGATATCTCTTCTATCGTCCTGCAAAAAATCAGGAAGGTCTACTTTGGAGTTGGAGGAACCATGCCCAAAGTGAGGAGAAGGAGTACAAGGAGGGGGAGGTATGAATGTCTTCCACAATGATCGGAATGTTCCTGTTGTAGATGGGACCGACCCTCTAGACTCCTTTGGAGGCTTCTTGGTAAAATGTTTAGTTTTGGCACATGCATTCTTCGGAGGTGGTTCTGAAGTGCTCCGATTCTTGTCCTTCAGTTCCGTAGAATGAGGACACATCTTTAATGCAGAAGATGTCATATCTGAGCAGACGGAACCACAGAATCTGAATGGGTCATCTGGTCTCGCTCGGCTGATGGTTTAAAGGCTGGCGTCTGAGATCCAGAGAGCGCTTTTTCATACAACCAGGCATTCAGGCGAGAGGCCCTGACAGCACGGGCCTTTGGAGTAAATTGTTGACAGTGCTTACAAGTAGTAATGTTGTGAGACTCATCGAGCCAAAGGAGACATAAGGAATGGTTATCCATTTTTGTCATTTTAGTCTCGCATTGCAGCACTTCAAAGTGCAGATTGAGGCATCTCAGCAAGATAAACAACACTAGTTGGGTAAGTATAGAGCAAAACCGTAAGTGTCCTTTCACACTGGCAGCAAAGAAAGAACTGAGGGAAGGGGGGGTCGGCTCTCTACACCACGTCATCAGAGTGGGAAAAGAGGCGCATGTGTCATGGGCCCAGCCTGGGCTTAGCGCCAGCGAGGAGGAGGAGGCCTGTGAAAGCAGACCACAGCCGACTCCAGATGCCCAGTCTGAAGACCAAGTACAGGCACTCCCAGACACACAACAGCCTGCTAGTTCAGAGGCACAGCCAGAAGACCAAATGCAGGCACTCCCAGACACACAGTAGCCTGCTAGCTCGGAGGTACCCCTGACCTCAGGGCAGTGGATCAGCCTCTGAGCCCCAAGTCCCCAACACACCTGGAAGTACGCAGGAAGCAGTTGCAAGTGGACTTGTAAGCTAGAGGATGCAGCATGCACTTGGCTGCATGCCAGGAACTACAGCTGGAGTGTGATGAATTGCAGGACCCAGCCAGAGACCAGCCAGCACGTTCCCAGGGCGTGGTATAAAAGCCTCTGGGAAAAGAGTGCTGGGCGTGGATGCAACAAGTTTGCTTCACTCTGACCTGTCTGGTACCTGACCTGAGAACTCCTAGAATCCTGACCTTGGTCCGTGACTGACCTTACAAATCTTTATGGTTCCCTTTTGACTCCAGCACTCCTGACCATGCTTATTCTGAAAAGAGACGCTGAAACCTGACACCAGAGGCAGTTGTAGCACATATGTAGTGGAGCTGGCACCCCATACCTAACTATGAGAAGCTGTAAAATCCTTTCCTTGGTAGGCCTGCGCAAGCACAGTCCCAATATGGAACTGCACAGAAGATCATAGACGAATTTACATTAGAAACTCTTCTGTTTAAAAAGAAGTAGGACTCATCACATAATGAACCTCTGAAACAATAAATGAATGAAATGGAAGAAAATCTACTCATCTTTTCTTGCATGGCAGCTACAATACTTTGTAACCTCTAGTGTGGCATAAAGAGAGATGGCAACATGCCAGGAGGCATTTAAAACCCAGTTTTCAGGAGAGGCAATGAGGTGGATCCAATCATCCTCCAAGTAGTCTCCTAACAAGCCTTCCTCCATCTTAAGGGACTTTTCCTCCGAAGAAAGATCAACTTGAGTTAGAGATAAGCTCCTTGGATTGGAGAAAGGCTTCATAGCTGAACCAAAAGGAAAGTTGATGTATACATATTTGAATAAATAAAGAAGCAAACTTTGATAATGTGTGGTAGGATAGAGGTAGGATCTACCCCAGTATTTTTCTTTGCATTGCATATGCAGAAATGCATTGTCCCCTATATCTATTGGTTGTAGGGCTGTTCAAATTTTTTTTGTTAAAATTCAGGTTAGGTAAATATGGGAATTCGGCTCTTTTCCGGGTTTCCTGAAAAATTTGGGTCCAATAAAGCCTATGGGGCTTTCCGTGGCTCCTGGGATGGGGGACATTTTTGCAGGTAGAGGTCCCAAATTTTCAGGGTAGCTAGAAGGGACTCTCCTTGCAAGAACCCCCAAGTTTGTATCTGGATACATTGTATCTCTATGGAGGAGCCCGGCGAACTTTCCCACAGTTTAAAGCTTGGCTGCTCCATTGAGATACATTTCAAAGATCACACTAAAGAATCTGAACACAGCCACTTTGCCATGCTTTTCAATGGAGGAGGATGGGGCAACCCCTTCCAGACCCCATAGTTCTGGACCCCCGACCCAATCTTCACAAAACTTGGGGGTTCTTGCCAGGAGAGTCCCTTCTAGCTACCCTGAAAATGAGGGACCTCTACCTGCAAAAATGTCCTACCAAGAGCCACAGAAAGATGGCAAATTTGGCTTTGCCAACCTCCCAGATTTTGCAGACTTGGTAAACCTGAACCAGAAATTTACCAAAATGGAATTTATTCTGTATTTTTTCAGTTCAGTTTTTACCGAATGCACAGCCCTAATTGGTTGACCTTCCAGTTTCTGTGTATGGCCTAAAGGAAAGGAGAGGAGGGTGTGCTAATGGGAAGCCCACTGTGGATAAAAGATGATGTCTAATAATTTAGTTCATTGAGTTTCAGCCTTAGTTTCCTGGGATGTTATGATTCCTCAATGAAAACATCAGTTTCCAGGAGATGGCTTGTCTACCACTACTCAGTTAAGCCTAACCTTTCATGATCTGCAAATATGGATCTCAGAATAGGCTCCATTGAAAACATGTTTACAGGAAATTCATAATTACATTGTTACAGATAATATTTTCTCCCTGATTGTTGTCCTTAGCCCATTAGATTCATTATCCTGTTTACATCTACCCAAACTCCCTTTTGTTGGTACAATACAGAATATTGGGTTGGATCCAGCCAAGGTGTGTGTGTTTTTTTTGGGGGGGGGGGTTTGCTCAAGCTTACTGAATTCTCCTCCTTACTACATCCCTTGCCCTACATGGTTTTTATTCATGCAGGACCCATGATCCTCAGTATAGCTTTTTTGGGTGGTCAAAAGAGATCCTTCTTCCTGTTTCACCTGAATAAAAGCTTGTTGGATCCACCACATTGTCATTCCTTGCTCCAGATGGTAAAACTGAGAGGAAATTACAACTAGTACAAAAGACACTAGGATGCAATAAAATTCACTTCATTTAAGCCTGAGCATCTTTTGGACTGTCTACAATTTCTTTAAGCTAACACTCCCAGTCATCTCTAGAGGTAACAAATTGAACCATGTCTGACCTTAAGCCCAGTTAGGACTGGCCTTCAGACAAATTCATTACAGAAACTCACTGTGGGACAGTAATTTCCTTTCACTTACTGAAAAGCTGACTCAAAGACTGAATATTATTTCACTATATTATGTCTACTGTTGGCTCCAACTTATTCTAAAACCAAAACCCATTCCATTCCCTCATGTGCTCAGAATAGTTATGAGCTTGGACCCTCTGGATCTTTAATCTCCCTTAGGCATCTTATGGAAAACTTGTGAACTCCTCTTTTTTACGGTGATTCTTTTAATTTTAGTCACAATTGACTCACACAATTGCTTAGAGAAGACTGTTAAAGAACCCAAAAGTTCATTTAGAACTATTCATTTAGAAGTATTCTCCTGAACCGTAGCCCTTGGAGATGAATGCTGTTCTACTACGATTTTCCATTTCAGAAAAATTTTATTTTACCCCTTTTGGATTAAAGTTAGTTTGATTGCTTTGTAAACAAAAAAACCTTTCCAAGAAGAGGAATGATTTGCCTAAAAGAATTTTTTTTTGTAATCATAAAGTTTCTCAAGGTAAGTTAATCTAATCATTTATGAAAATTAATGATCATCATTGTAGACAGGAGACAAGCAGAATTATTTCTAAGTCCTCCCCTATAGCCATAATCTGCCTCACTACTCTTAACAAAAACCTTCAAATACCTCAGTAAGCCACCACTAATCTTAATGTTCTGGCCTCCAGGAAGGTCGGTTAATTAATTAAGGGGGGTGGCTGTGGCTCAGTAGAAGAGCCTCTGCTTGGCAGGCAGAAGATCCCAGGTTCAATCCCCGGCATCTCCAGTTAAATAGTCTGGCAGTAGGTAATATGAAAGGCCAGAGACCCTGGACAGCCGCTACCAGTCTGAGAAGACATACTGACTTTGATGGACCAAGGGTCTGATTTAGTATAAGGCAGCTTCATGTGTTCATGTGTTCAATTTTACATTCTTATAAAAAGAATACTTCCAGTATTTTCTCAGTCCAGTCCAAGTAATGTTGGCCAAAGCTGGCAGTAGTGGGAAGTGAAAAACATCAGGAATCGGATTTTAAGTTTCTTTAAAAAAAATAAATGTGAATTTATTACAAAGGAAATCAGAATATATATAGTAGAATGTACACCTAAAGTCCAAAAAAGCCCTCCAAAATGGCAAAAAGTACAAACATAACTAAATGCAAATTTCCTTAGTCAAAAGTCTTTTTGCACTGCACTGAGTTCAGACTTGCTCGATTTCAAAAGTCTGTTCAAATCATTTTCAAAATGTTGTCATGTCAATTTCTGACAAAAATTCAGAGTTTTTTATAATGTAATCTCATCATACACCTCCATTACAGTATTCCAACAATAACTAATTTCAGCCACAAGGAACACTGTTTGAATACAGTGGCCTCTACCCCTGAGTCTGGACATTTCCTCCAACACAACTTATAGAAAGAACTTTTTCTGAAATGAGCTGAAAAAAATGGCCACTTGAAGAAGTAGGGAAAAAAAGTTTTTAAATCTCATGTAAATGAGAGAGGTGACCTCAACAGGAAGTCTGATGTAGAGTACACATCCTGGTTGACTGTATGACACAAGCTGCCTTGGGTAGGGATGTCAGCCTCCAGATGGGACATGGGGATTCCCCAGAATTACAGCTCATTTCCAGACTACAGAGATTCCCATGGAGAAAATGGATGCTTTGAAGGGTGTATTCTTTGGCATTGTACCCCACTGAGGTCCCTGTCCTCCCCAAGCTCCATCACCAAATCTCCAGGAATTCCCAACCTAGATCTGGGAACCCTACCCCCCAGGGGGGACCTGGCAACCCTATGCCTCAGAGGAAAGTGAGTGTGCTGCCGGGGGGACATTTGAGGAACCTTGGGGACATTTGAGGAGTGTGGATCTGAATGAACAGCTGACTGAACATTAGAAACCCAGCCCCATCAGACCATGAGTGGCTTTCAGAATCATTCTTGAGAATGAATACACTTGAATATATGGTGAAATATAAGTACAATCACATAAGGAACTGCCACAATGAGAAAACAACAGTATTTATATAAAGTATATTTTAGAAGTCCCACATTTAACTGATTTTCCCATTGTGCCATAGCCCAATAAGCAAGAATAATTATGATCACTTGTAATATGATACCCCATTAAGTGTCAGCTATTATACTGAAATTAATTCTGGAAGAAATTCAACACAAAACTGCCATTCATCACAGAATGAGATTTGCCACATCTGAAAAATCCAAGGAATACACTGAGTTGCTTCATTATAGTTCACTATGATTTTATACATTCCTTCACTCTACAAGGGTTATGCAGAATGAACAGCCTCTCCTGAATCATAGCTTCAACAAACAGTGTACTCTTTAGAATTCTAAATGGAAATATGCTGTGATGTTCCCCCCGCACTTTCCAGTCCAGTCAGTCAGCCCTCCACTGTATTGCTCAAACTCAAAGCAGGGTCCACCTCATTCCTCCGTGGCCTTATATGGAATTTGTAAACCCTGCCCCTCACCCAAACCACCCAATCATCCTGCCCTCCTGGTTGCCCTCCCAGTGCCCATGTCTATCAGTGGGGGGTTGCCCCTCCCAACCCTCTTCCCCCATGGTTGGCTGCCCACCCATTGGCCTCTTCCTGGCTGCCCCAGGAGTTTGGCTGAACCAGGCCAACCTCCTCAGTCTTGCCTCTCCTGGCCCTCCCTGTCGGTGAAACACGGGCTGCCGTTGTTGCCTCCTCCTCCTTTTCCCAGCTGGGCTTCTGGAACCACTAGAAGTGCCACCACTGTCTCCTCTTCTGATAGACAGGGCTCTTGGGCCTGCTAAGGCTGCAACAGTAAGTCTGGGGCTGTCAATGCTTTGGCTGCTGCCACCACTTCTCCTTCTCTTCCTCCTCCTGGTAAGGCTCTTGGGCCACGGGGGTTGCACAGTGAGTCTGAGGCTGGATATATGCATTAGAATATAATAACTTTAGGCTGATATATCAGTGTTTTATTGCCCTATATGTTAGTATAGTTCTAATAATGTTCTTTCTGTTAGTTTTATTTTTTCAGCATTACAGCAATTTTTTTCTAGTGAAAACCATAAATAAAGATTAGAATAACAGCCAGATTTTGAGTAACACTCTGTAAACTGCACAATAGAAACCTATCAATTCAGTATAGAATTGGTGTTTGTACTTTGGTCTTCCTGTTTTCTTGCAAATTTGCTTTTTGTTTGATAAGAATCTGAGACTCCTATTTATCTTACTGCTCATTTGCTGTTAGCATTAGCAATGCAAAACTCTTTTTTGCTATTCATCCACTTTGTGTCTAACACAGAACTATGCAGGGCTACTGAGAAATGCCGCCCCCTTATTTATGCAAGTAAGAATAATGACTAGTGCATTGAAAAATAATGGTGATTTCAGGAACCAATACAATATTCCTCTCCCTGGCTTGCAACTGAAATATTAGACCACATGAAAATATGCCTACCCAAACAAATTTTCCATAATTACAGAGGAGTCAAGAAATAAACAAAGTGGTGGCATAGAGGTTGTAATTCATGGGTCCAAAGGACTCAGGAAAACTAAAAGTATACAATGTAAGAAGGCAGTCTTTAAAAAAAAAATAGATCCAGGTAGGGCTAAGCACAACTACTTGATTACTGTAAAATTTTGAGTAAAACTGGAAAACATCATCTGTATTTGATTTGGCAACACCTGTTAAAAGATTGATTAAATTCCCCCATTGGCTTTACTTGCATCAGTAAAATCATACTGTAGCCAGACCTTATTAGCTATGTATTGTAGTTACATTGCTCTCTTCACTGATTGACCAGGATGGCTCATGTGACTAATCCAGAGAGAAGAAAGAAAAGCAGCAAAGACACCTGAGCAGCAGTAAGCAGGGAAACAACGGCATTGGATATGACTGGTAAAAAGTTATTACAATCAGCATGTTTTAGGCAATATTTTACACTTCCATCCATTATGTCCAAAATCATCTTTCTTGACTTTCAGACCAAGAACATTCAAAACAAACAGTGGATATATAGCACTTAAGTTATGGTTGTATTAAGTGTTGCTCTCTCACATTTCCCCCCATTTATTCTCATATACTAGGCAAAAAAAAACTGTTGGAATACTGCACAGTTCAAGGGAGATGACATGTGTTTTCTATTTCAGTATTCACTTTTGATGTGAAGGACATCTCCTAAGCTCTCCGTGATACCTCTGTTGTCTCTGGGTAGACACTGTCTGTGATTTGCTTGGGTCCCAGTCTAAATTAATGTTCAAGTATTGTAGACTAGCATCACTGCAGATGCAAACTCAGCTTTCGCAAATGCTATCTCTATTGCTATAGTAATATTTTTCCCCATTTTTAAGGGTAAAGTATGAAAAAGAATACCTTTGTACATGAAGCTATCTAAGTGAAACATCAAAAAGCTTTGTTTCTATTTCCGTTATCACATTTGTGGGTTGTTTTCTCCCCCTCTTTTCTGCATTTTCGCAACATGTCTGAAAGAACTTTCTTCCTCCTTAAATTATGATCTAGAGAGGGTTCATCAATGATGTAAGGTTTTATGAAGGAAAGAAAGCCTCTAAATAAATCCAGAGCACATCAGAAGTTAAAATCTGATTTTTAAACACAATTATAATCAGGAGAGTTGAGTTTAGTGTAGCTGTGGCATTAAATAGACCATGTCTGATCTATGCAAGGATGAAGATCACTAATGAAACATGGATGACTGCTACTTAGCAGCTGTGGGAGAATATATATATTTTTACAAACACTTCCTCTCTGATCTCTTGGCTCTTCTCCATTAAAAAATGAACCTTCTAGAACTTTTAAGGCACGTATGTGCTTCTGAGCTTAAATCTGAGTTTTTACAGCACTTATAAATATGCTTTTGTGGACCCACGGACAAGCGGCTCCAAGGGAAGGAGAAGTAATGTTAAGTAAACACACATACACATGCTCTTTGGGTGTAAATGGCCACAGTTTTTATTGATCACAACAGAATGGAGCATTGGCGGAAAAACATGCGGGCGGATCCAAGATATCGAGTCACCATCCTGTAACTCGATACACGTATCGAAAGCATCGATAAACAGCCCAACCACCAGTGGGCACAGCACTGGAGTAGCACTTATGAGGCCCCACCAGGATGGGCATCTCTGTGTGGAGCCAGTGCCACCTGGGATTGGAGCACCCACTGCAGGCCCCTTAGCTGGGCATCGTTGTTGTACTCCATCCCAAGACCCCTTATGGGGGTCCCCATAAACGGGAAGGAAAAGCACATCTTCCCTTCTTGGATCAGACCCCATGGAAAAACCCGCCAAAGAGCAGGGGCTACCGCCCTGCTCCCTCCAACGCTCCTACTGCTGTGACCAACAAAGTAGCGAGCCCCGAATATCGTGCAGCCACAGGTCCTGACCCCAGTCGGACAGGTGCACACCATCAGGGTGATACAGCTCCGGCATGCTGAATGAAATTTCTGGGTGGTGGATCACCACGCCCCCACACGTCTCCCACGGAGTACACACAATGGCAGCTTGCCGCACATATCACCTGGAGAAGCAGCTCCAGCTCCAAAATCCATTCCCGGGTTTTCCACCAAGGAAGCAGCTCCAGCTCCAAAACCCATTCCTGGGTTTTCTACCAAGTGACACCTGCCCACTGCCCAGAGGAAGGCAAAAACCCACAGGGCCCATGGCCAATCTGGCCTGTAGGAAAAATTCCTTCCTGACCCCAAAACGGCTGTCGGTGTTACCCTGGGCATATGAAACAGGAGCACTGCGCAATCAGCATCTCACTGGGAGCCGCCAGTAAAGCTGCAACCATACAGTTCCGGAGCCCGAGGCTGCACACAAGGGGTCCAGACCCTTCTCCAACTTAGAGCTGAAACGAGAGGACATGTTAGTGGATGCTTCCTGCAAGAGACGCGTCCCATAAACAGTGAGCACAGAGGCTCCAACCATGGCAGCAGTATTCACCCCGGCAGAGTGGAGCACCATCCACAATCCAGGAAGGAAATCAGAAGGTTACATGATGGGAAAGGGTATATGAGTGCTTGCCTGAAAAGACCATCCTGGAAAACTGTCAAAGGCATAAGGTGGCACAAGATACCGAGGCCCATATTTAATGCCTTATCAACACCACAATCTGTTGAGCCTGAAACTCAAGGCCAATGACCCCCATGTTCCCAACAGAACTGGTGGTCAGATTCATGCCCATGTGCCGAACAGGGCACCCACCCCCACAGGCCAATAGGTCGCTAACTGCGTGGTGGAAGGATGCATAACACCTGAACCAAATTAGCAGGAATGGTGTAGGATGACTGAGGAACCCCAGGGGTAAAACAGTAGGGCATATGTCTATAATCCACGGGAGCCTTAGGGTACCACACACATGAGGGATACCCAAAGTTAGGCCATGCAGGGGGAGGAGAACCCAATAAGTTAAGTTTCCATGTCATCTACCATCGAAACCGCCCCATCAGTGGTGGTGCTAACATTTGGAAACTCAGGACTTGAAAGCTGTAATGCGTCCACCATTATCATAGATGCCTGAGGTATGCTGAACTATAGAAGATAGGCTGTGAATAATTCAAGCAATATTGACTAGCACTGAGGCGCGTGACCCATGTTTTACATACCCCACATAGAACATATTAAAGGCCTTCAAGGCAGCCTGTAAAATGGAGATGCCCACAGGCATGGTCTTAGGAACCTACTGCAACCCGTTGATTTTAAAAACAAGGAGGGGGTCGGTCCAAGACACACGGGGTGAGGAATAGGGAAAAACCAGCTGCGGCTACAACAGAATTAAGTAGTGAAACTGGTGATACCAGTTGCAGTGGGACAACCCCAAAGCAACAGGGAGAGGGCATCAATAGGTATGGGCTCAGGAACCGGATGGCCTAGGGTGGATGCGGGAAAAAGTATTACAGTCATGCCCTTATCTGCCCCAAGTGTGGTGACACCTGCACTGGTTATAGTCCACCAAAAACAACAACAAAAAACTCTCTCACCTGTTCAGCCCCTCCCCCATGTCACCCCTGCCAGGCCCACCAGTATACGAGTTGCTCTTAACCATGAGCCAACCCACAAAAGCCATAGCTTATTCCATTAAAGGTCCCACCAAGTGCACTCCTCATGTGAAACCCTAGCACTAAATGTTTCATCATAGTCCCGAGTCACTTGCAGCTCACTTGCCCGTAGCCATTGCTCATGTGAATAGTGAGATGCAATGCCCTTTACGGGCATGTGGCCTAAACCCTCCCCATAAAGACAGTGTAGCCTGACGACCAACTAACTAAGGTACAGTCCGCAGTCTAACTATACCCTTGTTCTTACCTGGGCAAGAATCAGTTTCAATAGGGGTAAAAAATTCCCCAGTCCCCTCTGGGCAAAGGTGAATGCCAGGTGGATCGGCAGCCATATAGGCCACCGCCGATGTTCCAAGGTGGAAGCTCGACTAGGAACCACGCTGCCCCATCACCATAGCCCCACATGTCCCCCCCTTCTCGCTGCCCATGCTGGCAAACCAGGCACATAGGCCGCCATTAAGCAATGTCACCCCGATGTATGAGGGGGTGTTACCTGACTCCCTGGTCGTATTTGGGGGCGTGGCCAGCAAGGCCTCTAATGTCTCTCACCTGGCGGCTAGGCATGCCAGTTTGGTATAAGCCCCTAAAACATGGCTGCTGTGCGATGCTCATCTAAGGAAGTCCTTAAGCATTTTGGACAGATTTGGAGGCAAGTCCCCTAGCCCAAATTGCAAAGGACCCGAGACAACAATTAACTGCTCTTCTCAAGCCAAATCATCCCATCAAGGGAATGTGACTGGCCAACAGGTTACGGAAAAGTGGCTCTGCCCCCTTCTAGTGTATCAGTTCTCAGGTCAGCAAAAGCAGCACAGCAAAATGAAATAAACCAGCATTCTTTCCCTTTTGGTTCATCAATCCCAGTTCAGTTAATAGATCACAGCAAAATCAAACAACCAGTGCTCACAGCAAAGTAAACCACTTACAATTCCCTTGCGATGGATGCAAGCACACGAGTGAAATGATGAAGCGAAGGAGAGGGTTTCTTCTATTTTCTGTTTGTTTTTTGTTAGTTAGTTAGTTTAAATGTTGGCTTTCTCTCCCACCTAAGGGAGAATCAAACCGACCCACAAACAGCTGCTCGTGTGGAGAATCATAGAAAAGTATAGTTGGAAGGGACCACCGAGGTCATCTAGTCCAACCCTTGCCCAATGCAGGAACTTCGCAACTCCCCCCCCAGCATCCCCTAGTCCATGCCTAGAAGATGGCCAAGATGCCCTCCCCTAGTCCATGCCCAGAAGATGGCCAAGATGCCCTCCCTCACAGCATCTGCTTAAGCTCACCGAATTTGTCATTGCCGACAGTCATAGCTGACAGATGGCCATCTAACCTCTGCTTAAAAACCTTCGGGGAAGGGGAGCTTACCACACCCTGGGGGCCAAGAATGATGCATTGAAAAGACAGCATAGCAAAGTTAAAAGCTCACACCGTTGTGTTCAGAACTGCAGACTCTACTACCAAGGAAATACTGCCTCTGATTGACAGTGGGGGAGGGGGAGGTTGCTGCCAGCAGCATATCTTATTAACGCTCCCATTATGAATAATTTGCAGAGAAAACTGGAGACAGGAATGTATTAGCCCATCTCCTACCATGTATCTGAAAAGAAGAACTGTAAAAAGTCATAACTCATCTCCTGACGATTCATCCATGAGTGATCCCGGTACATCAATTAAATAGGTCCCCCATTTCGCAGCGTACAGTAATTATTAAGGTTGCAATGATATGCACAGCCCAACTTCTACTACAAATAATAAAGGATTCAAAATCAAAGCAATCAAAACCCACACAAGCCACTCCCAAAATGTTCTCATTAGTGGGCAAAACCTCAGAGCCAATAAATGCTCCGTAAACATTGGGCTGTTCAAGTATGAAAGACAGCCCAGCAAATTTAAGCTGAATGCACCAGAGGACATGCCAAGCTGTAACCCAAGAAAGTGCAGGTACCATACAAATTTGGGGCAACAAATTAAGGACTGGCCTCCTGGATAGGCCAGAAGGAAAAATTGGCTCACGCCTCTGCATCATCTCCTGAATCCAAAGGCATAACCCAGCCGCTCTTGGCCATCAGGCTGAGCCCCGAATAAATATGTATAGTATTTTCATTATTTTATCTGGCCAAAGGCTGTAAATAAACTATCTATCTATCTATCTATCTGTCTGTCTGTCTATCTATTAGTCTCAATATTTATTCCTTCATATTTTAAACTCCCAAGCAATGGCCCTATATTAGCAGACCGGATGAGTTGCCCAAATTAATACTTGTTGCATGTGAGCCCCGAATAAATATATATTGTTTATTTGTTATCTATATTGTAAACTCCCAATTAATTGCACAGTATAAGCAGAACTGATGAGTTGCCCACATTAATACCTGATGCATGTGTGACCTTAATAAATTAATAAATTAAACAGGGAGGGGGCAGGCAGGCCACTCACTGCCTGATCCTTACTGGAGAAGACTGGGGATCGAACCCGGGATCCTCTGCACGCCAAGCAGATGCTCTCCCACTAAGCCACAGCCCCTTCTGGTATAAATCTGAGCCAAAATTCAGGGCAAGTGAGATAACCCCTGTAGCAATGTTAAGTCCAAGGGAAGACTACTGCCGATGCAAACCTCCAACCCACTGTACTGAGATACAAATATAGAGGGGAGGGGGGAGTGTTTATGTCCAGCCCCCTCTTCGTAAGAGGATAGTAGCCAAGAGCTCTGAAAGAGCTCCGCAAGTCCTCGATCTTCTCAATTCATGTCTCATATCCTGATGTATTTGGAACGCCACTGCGTGAAAGCTCCCCTTACAGAACAGGAGAGGCGAGACGGGGGAAAAAGGAGGGGGGCGGTTTTAACAGCCTGCCCAGAAAACAAAAGAAAGCCAAGGAAATCTATACCCCCCAGAGAGCAATCCCGCTCAGCAAAATGGAAAAGAAAGGGGGGAAAAAAAACATTAAGGAATTAGCAGCAACAAATGAGGGAGGGAGGCCCACTGAACTGTTAAATATTCACAAGAACACCCAAGCAAAATCCCAAGTAAATGCCCCGTACACCCGGGTTTCTAGGCGACCGGCTGGTCCCAGCGAAGTATAGGCGACCGGGAGGGAGGGTGTGCGAGGGCTGGGTACGCCGCGGCAGCTCCCTGGGATAGGAACGAAATCGCAGCCGGCAGGTGGACAACAAGCCGGAGAGAGCCCCCACAGAAAAAAAGGGGGGTGCGAAAACGGAACAAAATGGGAGGGGGGGTGTGCCGGAAGCTGCTCACCCGCACCGTGGCAACAACTCCGAAACGACCCCACTCCCTGCCAGAGGCAGGGAACAAGCGGCCGAAATCATCCCACCGAGAGGGGGGGAGGGGGGGGGTGTGAGCCGGCCGCACGCAGCGGCAGTAGCCGGGCAAAAGAAAAAGGGGGCGAATTCCAGGCCAAAAACAAGAGTGGGTGAGAAGGGGGGGTTGCGTAAGGCCCCCCACGCCACCGCCGCAGCCGCTGTAGAAAAAGGGGGGAAAAGGGGGGGAACTAATCCCCTCAGAGTAAGGAAACCTGGACAGGAGGAACTGCAGGAAAGCCGACTACTTGCCCGACCTTTTAACCTCGCTGTCCCGCTGCAAAGAGGACGGCAGCTGGGCTGCGCCGGCTTAAGTAGGCACAGGGAGGGGTGACGTCAGGACACCCCACCCGCCTTGGGAAGGGAGGGGGAGAAACCGTGAGGCAAGCATGGCCTCGCGAGACGGCGGCAGCCCAACCTGAGGGACCATCTCCCCTTCCCCTGTATCCTGCCCGGTAAGTCCACAAGGGTGGGACCTGTTTATTCAGGTCCCCCTTTCCCCCCCCCCTTGACTTTTGTGTGGAGAAGCTAAGGCTATTTCTGAATTTTTCCCATCTTGAGAAAGACTGCCAGTTTTACCAAAACTCATTTGACTTTCCTTGAAATTATCCTAACAGTTCACCAAAAGAATAACTCTAAAAGTCACTTCACATTTCATTTTAGACAGTATTTCAGCGGCAAATCTGCAGGTTAATTTTCTCTGAGTCACCATGTGCTCCTGTAGCCTTTGCCAGCCCATTCCTAAAATCCCAACATTGGTGCATTGCTGACACCACCAATCAGACTCCCATGCTCACTCAACAAAAAGAAAATGTGCAGAAAAGTTTCCACTCTAAGGTACAGAGAACACAACAATAGGAACCCTACTGCAACCCAACAAAAACAGAATGATTGCCACCATGACAGAAGGAAGAAGCAAACTTCTGCATACTGATATAACCATGCCCTCCCTCATAATTTTTCTGAGCTGAAATGGCCAAATGGAGGCCGTATTTGTCCCACTGTGAGGCATCACATGCTGCAGTACATGTGGAGCCCCACAGTGGAGAAAACAGGGGCCTCTGCAACTGTTTCAGCTTGAATAAATGGAACAGGAGGGAAGATTGAAGTCCCTCCTCCCTTCATGTCACACTTCTGAGCTGAATGTGGCCTGGGAGCATTTAAAAATAGTAGTTCCCTTTTGTTACCTGTGACCACAAATCAGGTCAGCGAGCCCCAGCCTAACTCATGTCATATGTATTGTCTAGTTTAGCCCCAAGGAGAGATGAAAAAAAGACCTGGAGTGACAACACTCCAAGGAGCTCTGCAGTGGTTCAAGCCTTCTCCTACAACACATTGGATACATGGCCACTCCAGGCACAGCACTCACATCAAAGGCATTCATAACACTCATCAAAGGTCATCCTGATAGAATGTGATCTTTCCTGCACAAAGGTGTTGGGATTGATGGGCTTCAGAAGAACCAGTCTTTTCACAGGCAAAAGGAATACAGATGTTGGAGCAGCAGCAATGAAACACATAACTGCACTAGGCCAGGCTAGAACCCACACCCCAGACACCCAGAAGCAGTCCTTCATCCAAACACCCAACCAGGCACACAGGAACAAAACATAGCACAGGGCATTAGAATTTATCCCAGCCACCCTAGCATTGATAAGTATCAGGGCAGAACAAGGCATAGATCAAGGCATGGACTCACTAGCATACAACATATCCATGGGGGCTCAGGGGATAGGGAAATGCAAATCACCATTGGTTCAATAGTACAGCATCACCTCTGGCACAAAACCAGAAGTGACAGAATTGTGTCAGGATGATACCCTAGGATTCTATGAAAAATCTTATGTTTTAGCATACAAGCACTCAGATTTTTTTCCATATAGATTCAGTGGAATCCTAGGGCACTGCCCTGACATGATGCCATCACTTGGAGCAACAGCAACTTTCCCTGCATTTTCCCCTTTACCACCCTAATGAGTGGCAGTGGGATCAGGGGCTGAAAGTGGCAGACATGGCAGACCTACATATCCAAATTTGCTGGTTCAAATCTTTCAAGTGACTAAGAAGCTGAAAAAAGAGTCCCAGGCACAGATGAAATTTTGTCCCATTGAGCATAACCACTTTAGTGCATCTCAAGGCAATATAGCAATTCAACAAGAACTTGGGAATCATATCATCATCATCATCATCATCATCATCATCATTATTTCTAACCCGCCCTTCCTGGCCAAAGCCAGGACTCTACTGTGACATATTCTGAAGAAGCTAGAGGAGATTACAGTATTTTATTATTCCTGTGTATTTAAAAGTGTGTTTGTCTCCTACAAGATTAAAAAATATATATATCCTATGGCTTAAAGTACAAAAATTGTACATACAGTTATTTACAAACAATTCAAATACAGTAAAATTCAATGGAGGAAACTTGGGGCCATAAATGAATGCTCCTAGCAAGTTCTGCACCCTCTAACTGTTTTCTCATTAACTGAAGTTGAAAGTTGTGTTGTTGCATTACTAAGGAGCCAGGTTCCATGCTTTGGAGCAGAATAACCCAGAATGAACTTGAGAATGGCTACCTCCCTTGCTGTATTTCTAGTGTAGGATGTATAGAATCTGAGGCTAAAGCCAGGATAGACAGGAGAAGAGCTATGGACTAGAAAGTTGGTAGGAGCTATATTATTTATGTCTCAGCTGAGTATTTCTGATACATCTTTATTTAAGTCTTAGCCCTCTCAGCAGCTGTTCTAATATCAGTGGTCTGTATCCCCTAAAGGCCACGCAAAAGAGCTGAGCCAAACTGTACTCCAGGGGCTGCTTCACAAATGCATGTACATCATTCACTCTTACCACTTGCTAGCTCACAGATAAATTGCAAACTGCATCCACTGCATCCAAACTGTAAAGTTATTACATTTCAGGCAATGTAAGATGATGTGAATGTTTAGTAGGCATTGCTGGATCTGCATAGGCTCATGCAAGCATGCAAGTTATTTCTTGAAGCTTTCATCAACTGTTAAGCATGTATGAATTCAACTTGCAAATGTAAAACAAAATAACAGTATTCTGAAAACACATACAAGAAATAGCCACTGGGCATCATCTTATTCAGGACTAGTTGGGACCCTGTTTTTCTCATGCACTGAATGGGATCTGAGTTTAAAAATAAAAACAGCCTTTTGATCTATACTCAGATCAGAATTTCCCTGTCAAAAAGTGGAAGAGAAGTAATGGATCAGAGGAAGGCATAAGGGTACCAAAATTATACTTTATGTGAAATAATTGCCCTTTTGCAGGAGCAAAGGCTTGCAAGCAGTATGTACTGAGGTCCCAGAAGAGCTACTTGTAAGTGGTTTTTGTCCCTTGAGTTTCTAGAAGATTGCATTGGGGGGGAGGGGAGATTAGATTTAGACTCAAAGGGCCAATACATTAAATTCCATCCTCTCCTGTGTGACTGAAGAAAAGTAACATGAGGGGCTAGCTTTAAAAACCAGACATATCTATTCTGTTTTTTCCCACAAGTAAAAAAAAAAGGAACGCTTTACAATCAAGTAACATTTTAAGGCTCTGGAATCAAAATGCTGCAAGTCATTCAATGTTTATTGTATGTTTTATCCTGCTCTTACTGCACCGTCTTCTACTTTTTAAAACCAACTTTTCACTGTGTATGATGTTTCATTTCTGATATTTTTTTCTTTTGCATTGTTTTTCTACCTTTGTAATCCTAGTACTAAGAGCCCCGTGTCTCAGAGTGGTAAGCTACAGTGCTGCAGTCAAAAGCTCTCCTTACGACCTGAGTTCGATCCCGACAAAAGTCAGTTTCAGGTAGCTGGCTCAAGGTTGACTCAGCCTTCCATCTTTCCGAGGTCGGTAAAATGAGTACCCAGCTTGCTGGGGGTAAAGTGTAGATGATTGGGGAAGGCAATGGCAAACCGCCCCGTAAACATAGTTTGCCTAGTAAATGTTGGGATGTGATGTCACCCCATGGGTCACAGGGGACTACCTTTACCTTTTAATCCTAGTACTATTGCTTTGTTTAGTGGATATCTTCAGCTGTCTGATTACGTTGTTTATATTGTGTGATCTGCCTTGAGCCTCAGCAAAAAAAGTTCGGCTATAAATAAATAAAGTAAATAAATGAATGAATAAAAATTCTGTCCACTTCAGATATAATGACAAAAGCAAAGAAAAAGATTGCTAGAAGTAAGGTAAACATAGCTCAAAGTTTCCCAAATGTAAATATTAATATTAATACTTGGATATGCAGAAGGAGTTCCCTGCACTGACTGCAAGGCTGCTTAAAATATGGAAAGGTTTTCTGAATTTGCAAGGAATGGGGAAGGTTTGCCTATCCATAAACTTCACATAACACTAAAAATCTTATGTAGCATTTTTTCCTTTCTAACTTCCCATGCTACAATTATGGGGGGCGGGGGACTAGGGAGGCCCTTACTGAAATCCACAAACTTCACCCTGATTGGCTCAATTTTAACTTGTCCCACTGGTCCTGATAACAAACCACACCCATAAAAAAGCCTATAACTCTTGGAAGAAGCAGGGTTTTTATATGTGTTTGTTCACGTGGTAGATTGCTTTGAGACAGTAGTCTGAAAGAATCTTTAATATGTGTGTAAGGTTTTTGTCTGTTTGTTTGCTTTCAACTATTGTTATCAGGAAGCCATGGATGAAAAATATGGATCATGAAGAGCATAGCCTTGTAGTCATGCATATGGCCAGCACTATTGCTTTTTAGTTGGCATTATAATCCAATATACTGTTTCCTAATTATGATATTGATTTTTTTAATGGATTCCTCTCCCAGTACACCCAAAGGCACAGATGAGTACCACAAATAAATCACAAGGGAACTATTTGGAACTATGTCTGTCAGAACAACATACAGGTATTATGTTGTGGACTGGCTTTTACTTCTCCTGTAGCAAAAGTTCTTGGGCTGAGGGCGGAGCATTTTGTAGTTTTTCTTTCTGATTAACTAAGAGTGAACACTGTCCACTAACTTATAACTGGTGACCACAGATGATGTGAGCCAAGTCCTGCTGCCACCCCAACCTGCCAGCCTGCCTGCCAGAGATCCTGGGGAGGAAAACAGATGCCATGTGTGTGCCTTCTGTCACCAGTAACCTGGGGTGCAACTGATATATCTTTTGCATGCTAGCAGAACTCTCACCCCCAGCTCCATTGTGGGGATCTCCTTTAATGGGGTAGCCAAGGATTCTCACTTCTCCTTGCCTGCAATCGCTTCCTGAATCCAACTGCTAACCTGGTTGTAACAAGGCTGACATAAACACTATAAACCCTCCCAATCTGAAACTCAGTTTTCTAGCTAGGTAAAATTCTGTCCAGGACCCATTAACGGAATACTGTGTTTTGGTCCATAGCAAAGATGTTTAAGAGTAGGATGTTATGCCTGGCTCAGGGTCCCAAGAGAGGCCAAGGCTGAAGAACATGGCCCCTTTATAGGGGGCACCACAACCAACCACACATGTAATGCCCATCCAGAGCTCAGTTGGGAAGAGCAGATGGGAGGGTCATCACCTAAAGCCTGCATATCCTCATCCCACTGTCCCCTACCCTATTGGTGACAATGGAGTGCCCCACTGAAAACAGGGATCCTTACCTCTGCTTCTTCATCATTCTGCTATTTCTAGACCCTGTTGAAAGTGTCTAGTAAAGTACAGAAGAATAATTTGGAGGAAACTGAGGCAATAATTAGTAAGGCTGTTTTCTAAGAAAAAGAATTTTTGGCAAGCCAAGTCTATGCTGGCCAAACGGACTCCTGACTATTGCTGCTGCTTGCATATCCAGATGCTGAGATGGGTCCAGAAACATACCCAAATGGTGAGCTTAATTAAAGGAAAAGTGCAACTCTACCTAAAACCAGCTTTACTCCCATCTATTTACCCTTATTCCTCAGCCTGTGGACAAAGCTTCTTCACCCTCACCACCAATCATGTATTAGATTTTTTGTACTCGACACATATATTTCTATATTATTTCATATAGTAAGCCAGACCAAAAAAAACATCAATAGTCTTCCTCTGTAAATTTATTTTCCACTAAATAAGTGATGCCTTTTTAAACTGGCCTTGTAAATATCAGACTATATAATAAGTATACTTCAACAATTGCATTTTTGTGTCACTTTAAGTCTCCAGATATGCATAACATATGGTCAATAGCCTTCATAGTTTAATAGCTATACATGGAAGGCCCATTAAGCTAAGCAGAAATCCATTTAAAAGCTTCATTGACACTCCTTTCTACATACAGAGGGTACATAAGCATTGAATAAATGGATATCTTTAACCTGTTGAACCTGTTGATCAATGATGGAAGTGCTATAGACAACTGAAAATTATTCTTTTGCACTATTGACCCTAGAAAGGGCAATGGTAAATGCTGTAAAGTTTTTTGCTTCCTCTGCGGCTTGGCGCGAACGATGTTTTTATCTCTAACCAAGGCCTGGGAATTGTGGTTAGGAGGAAATTAAAATGGTCATTTCTAGATTCCTTTACCCTTTAATCCTTTCATGATTAGTCTTTCATTTGTAGTACAGGTCTGCATACAGCTTAGTATACAAATGGATATAGGAGGCATGAAAAGTACTAGTGAACAGCAATCTGCCCAGCACTCTGAGTCCTTGATGTGGGAATACGCACTGTCAGGAATTCAAGTCAAGAAGCCCCTGCTGAAGACAGCAAAGTACAAAAGCTGTCAGATAGGGATATGGGTGGTACCCTCTAGACCCTAGGCCAGAATGGAACTGTCAGGCCTGCTTCCTGCTTCTTCACACTTTCTTCTTTCTGTCTGCATTGCATTTAGAAGCTTTACTGTTTCTATCTTTCTAGTTGTATAATCTCTATAAAAAAAAATAGTTTGTTCTGTTTAATTGACCTTGGTTTACAGAGCAGTTATTGGTGAAGAAAAGCTAACTCCAGCAACACTTGATGGTTCAATAGCACCATGCAAAAAAAGTATGGTAGAACGCATGGCTTTCAGTAAGACCTGCATCAGCATCAATTTGGAGAGCACATGGTTCAATTTGAATCCCTGGCAACTAACATACAAAGTTTGTTTTCCACCTAGGGTTGCCACTTCTGGGTTGAGAAATTCCTGGGGATTTGGGGACATAGCCTGGGGGCGGAGGTTTGAAGAGGGGAGGGAAGTCAATGGGGTATAATGCTAGCATACCTTAAGGATATCCTTTCCCCATATGAACCTACCCATTCACTCTGGTCATCTTCAGAGGTCCTCCTTTGGTCCCCCACCATCTGAGGCTAGACAGGTAGTGACCCAAGAAAGGGCTTCCTTGGTCATGGCACCAAAATCTGGAAGATCCTCCCTAGAGATGTGTCTGTTTCCCTCTATCATGTCTTCCACCAATGGGTAAAGACTTCTCTGTTTTGTTTAGCATGCTCCCAGTAACTGTTATTGGCCATCCTCCTTGGTTCTGGTATTGTTTGCTTATGTTTTTATTGAATTATTTTATACTTTTAATTGTTGCTGTTAATTGTTTAAATGTTTTAAAGTTTTTATGTGTGCCGCCTTGGGGACCTTGATCAGGTGGAAAGGTGTCACAAAATGTTTTAAATAAATAAAATAAATAAATACAGGCCACCTTCTGAAGCTGCCATTTTCTCCAGTGAAACTGATCTGTGCAGACTAGGGATCAGTTGTAATGCTGTAAGAACTCCACCCCCAGTTGAAGGTTGGCAACCCTAGTTTTCTCAGCTTTCAGCACCCATCCCTGGTCCTCCTAGCTCAAACTTATCATTTTTCCAATGTACTATACCACTATCATTTAGAATTTACTGCATATGCTACAATGAAACACACACAAACAAAATGAGTTCAAATGCTCTTAGGAACATGGAAAGTAATAGCATATCAAGGTATTTAAAACCATTCCAGGTTTTTGTACCAAGTGGCACATAATGGGTGAAGGGCAGGCAGGCAATGAAGCACTATATAAAGGGGTAAAGGGGCAATAGCAGCACCCTAGAAACTTCTAATTCACAGCGCCCCAAATGAGAAATGTTGTTCCCCAACACAATCTCACCAGAAACTATATGACTTTGGAGCTGGAGATCTCCTGCTATTACAACTGATCTCCAGCCGATAGAGATCAGTTCACCTGAAGAAAATGGCCATTTTGGCAATTGGACTCTATGGCATTGAAGCCCCTCCCCTCCACAAACCTCTCCCTCCTCAGTGGCAAAGAGGGACCTGGCAACCCCACTCCCGTTAGTAGGACAGCTTAAAGGATTATATGATTTTAAAAAAATCTGTAGTTGCAAATTCAAATATTACATTAATTTTTTTAATATCATTGTAACCCTCTGTGGTTAAAAGAAAGCTTCCCTGGTCCTCATCTCACAATCTGTAATGCTATGTAATAAACAATAGTTTTATAACTTCACAAGTAGCTAAAATAGCTGTTGTCCAAAGAGAGAAGATCTGATGAAATAAACTACAGTATAGTCTTAACTGACTTCATTAAAGAGCTTTTGCTGATCCAGAGCTATATTGTAATGTAAGCTTTGTTTCCCACCACCCTCCAACGAATAATTGCAAAACATAGCTTTCAGAATTGAACTGGAAACTTTAATATGAGTGGAATGAAACTGGCCACAATTTGTTAACATACAAAACAGCTGTAAGAAACCTTGGCATGGCATGTGAGGCTGGATCTGCCACATCAACAGGGCCCAGATGTGGTTTGATGTGTGACGATCAGTTCCCAGCAGTCCTGCTAGGCTTACATAGGAATGGCAGCAAATGAAATCACCAGGGCTTAAGCCGCTTGGTGCTTTTTCTGCCATCCGGGAAGCGTCAACTGGGACTGCCTCCAAGCTAGGCCTGTCCCACCTGTCATATCCCAAATCCCTTATTAGGAACCCCAACACCGAGGAAAGGGGTACACAGACCGCTTTCCTCCCAAAGATCCAGCCCAATGCCCCATCCCGCCACAAGCAGGGTGGGGGCCCTTGGCCTCCACCCTAGCTACCACCAGTGACCTCACAGCTGCCGGAAGGAGATATCCCAATGCTGGACAACCAGACCTCCCAATGCTTCAACGGTCCGACCAATGGCCACCGTGTCTCTGCGCCTTGCCACATCCACCTTTTTTGGAGTAACAGCACCTTGCCACCAGCGACGTTCCAGCATGTCAGACCAAATTATTACAGTTTTGCTGAAATGGTCCGCCACCACTCGGAGATCCGAAGCCGCTGTCACTGACAGATCCCTTCCTTTCCAGTGCACCAGGTCGTTCTCTCCCAGTCCGGAGCGCCATGCCGCTAGGCCATCTTCAATAATATGGGAACCAACTCTGCCCACCGCATACCTCTGCGCCCCATCCAGTAGATGTGCACATACTCATCCAGGCCGAGGTCCCTGCCCCATCCAGACGATGAAGCGTAACAGCCCGCCCAGTGAACAATACTGTGGCCCACCAGCCAGACCCATCTTATACTCCTAGCTGTAACTCAAAAACAAATGTTAATACAACTCTAAGTGCGGTCTAATATAGCTTTTTTAAGCCCCCCATCATCATCTGCAGATCCTCTGAGTCCGGCTTTCCATCATTCCCCAGTTTGCTGCAGCTGTGGCCACCCCTATGTGAAAAGAATGGGACCCAAACTCTCCTACCGGCAAACCCAGTGCCATCAAACCCATCCTGAAAACCTGTGTGAACTGAAAATAGCAAAGGAGCCATGGCTTGTAACTTAACTGGTGTGGATGCCATCCTTCGCAGCTCCTCATTACTGTTTTATAGCTGAGTTGCTGTTGCTGTTGTTACAGTTTGACAAAGAGGAGGGTCTGCTCCCTCAAAAGGGGGGCTTGGTATTCCCTCCACGTGCACTGCTGGATCTTGGGTGAGGGCCAAAACATACGACATTTTGCCCTTTGACATTTTCCCTGATTAAAATCCCAGCAAACCTGCCAGCAAACCTTCCTGGTCCCTGTGCATACCACTCCAGTGGCTCCCCCTATTGCTGTCCACTTTTCCCTTTATGTTGGGCCCCACATTCACCAACCACAGTTTATCATTAATTAAGTCCCACCTGGACCTCTCATTTTGTGATGCCCTTTTTCTAAAGGCCTCGTCATATTCAATGGCTGCTGTATCCCCAGCCAGTGTGCGGGCGTGCACACTTTGGCCAAGTGATTCGCCAAATGCCACCCTCTATCCGGGTAAGCGGAAGCCACGCCCCCCGATGAAAATCGTATAACCTACCAACCATCTGGCAAACGTTTTCTCGCTGCTGCTAGTTTTTTCTTTATCTTTTCTTTATTCCTTGGATGCTGCCCATGACAGCCTACCCTCCTCCACCTCTGGTTTTATCAAAGCAAATAGATCTACATAAAAACTGTCTAATATATCCTCCCTTAGGTCCCTTGGCAGATGAATGTCTGGGGGGTCATCATCCCCAAATGTAGGGGGCAGCGCTGACCTGCCTGCCCTGTGCCCAGATTCCCACACGGCTCCTATACCTTTCTTACCCTCCCAGGACCCCCGAATCGCTCTCCTACGAAGGGCCCATGATGGCAAACAAAGCACATGAGCTGCTGCCAACCAATAATCCTCCCCCAGTATTCACGAATCGTCACTGGACAAAGGCTCACCATCACAGCTGGAGCTGTCTCTATTGCCTGCCGGGCGACGTCCCAACTTGTTCATTTTCGCTTTCTTCCTGGAAGACCTTGCCCCTCGATGTGAGCCTCTCCACCTCCTTCCTGAGCTGGAAAACTCTGAGGAAGATGTCTCTCTCCGTCGCCTCCGCCGTGTTCTCCCTCCTCTGCCTGGTGTTCTCCCTCCACACGACTGGTGCCTGCGGGCTCCACTGCTGTGTTCCTCTGCGAGCTCAGCTGCTCAACTTTCTCCACCAGCTGCCCCACCACCTCTGACAAGCCCTGGAGAGAGGTCTCCCCATGGGCCTGGATGGCCTCAGCATGTGAGGTAGGATCCTCAATGCCCCTGCCCTGAGTGCAAGAGTGATCTCTACCTTCTGGCAGCTCTCTTTGATGGGCTCATCCCCTGGAGGGAGTGTTACTTGCCTGGCCTGCAGGTGCGTCCTGCAACCTGCTTTCTCCCCGTCTCCTGGGGGCCAGGCCTTCCGATGACCTTCTGGCCGCACCTGCATGCCCCCTTGTACAAGGAGGGTCTTGCGGTTTATTGGACAGTGGTCCTTTTTTGGGTGGCATTGTCAGCTCTTTCTTGTTGCCTACCCTGTACCACTGCCCCATAAGCCTCCCCTTCCAGCCGACTATGGGGGGTGAAGTCTTGAGAAGAAGAAGGGTGATTTTCAGTGTGCCCACACAAGGGCCACTTCATTAGCTATTTCAGATTGCCTCCTAACAGGAAGCAGTGATACAGCTTGCCCTTAGTTTTTGGACCACCACTAGCACCCAAGGGAACCGCTCCTTTGCCTGCTTGTCCCGTCCCCGGAGCTTGCTCCGCCGTTCCGCTCCATCCCCGCACTCACCGCCACTCTTCCCAGTCTTCTTCTTCTTCTCTGATCTTCCCTTGAAGACATCCCGCGGCGATCTGCAGCAGCCCGGGGGAACTTGGCTCTTTATATGTTGCAGGGACGGACCAAAGTGAAAACTTCACTCTGTTCCATCCTGCACCATCCCCCACCCTTTCCCCCTGCTCCCTCCTGATTGGCTCCTTTTTAACCTTAAGAGCCTATCTATAGGAGGGAGGGGGAGCGCCTAAAGCACAGCTGCGCGCGACTCGCCTCCCCAGGGCTGATCTTCTGCCGCCTGCAAGCTGACTCCTCCGCTTCCCTTTTCCGCCCGGCTCAGCAAATTGGGATCCAGGTAAGCCACGGATCCTTTTCCTTATATGTTGTCCTTGTAGTGAAGTTCATAAGTATGTTAAGATGTTTCTGTGTCTTTGTAAATAAATTGTTTAGTGCTCTCAGGTTTCGAGCTAAAAGGCTACAAAGTTTATATGGGCCTCATACTGGTATTGTTGGAAAATAGGATCATGCCATTAACATTCAATTACAGTGCTGTGAAATCAGACAAGGCACCATTGGCACAACCCCAGGAAAACACTGAGATACAAATCAAAGTGGCTGCTCTTAACAGCTAACATGAAATTCATTTTAATACACTGCACGCTTGGCACATTGCAGCTCAATTTGCCACTTCAATTTCGCAAAATCACTGTAAATAAAGCATATGCTAATGTTGAAATACTTACTAACATTGCTGGTATGTCCTAAAACCATCAAAGAGAGTGCCATTTGTTTCTTTCTGATGCAAGAAGAAAGTGTTGTTTGAAGAACCACCTCTTAAACGTTGCCTGCAATCCAATAATATGTTGTAGTGTTTTGTTATTTTGTAGAGGAATGCAAAGGCAAAAAAAAAAAGTTAAAGGACAAATTAGATAAAACAAAACAGTGACAGATTATTAGGAGTACAACTATACAGACTCCTTTCTGATGTCACTTGGTCTAGCGAAGGCACTTAATTTTTTAAAAACTGAATACGCTTATTAAGGTATATGGAAAACTATATTTTTTATTCAAAAGACAGTCCCCATCAATACATCTACTAACTTAGAATGATTTGCTGGATGCTTGGCACCTAGGCTTGCCAATTGCCCGGTCCACTGGGCTGCCTGCTACCTTTCAGCTGGTTGTCAGACAAAAGACGGCCAGGTGGAGGGGGAGGCACGTGACGTGGATGCTCTAGCAATCTCTATTGAAACTCTATGGAAGCCACAGAGTTTCAGCTGAGGTTGCTAGAGTGTCCACATCAATTTCGTTGCGCATTATGCACCCCCAGCCACACCCCCGCAAAGCTCCCACCGGTGGAGCAGAGGAACATGGCAACCCTATTGGCATCCATTCAAATGAACAAGCATAGTTTTAGAGAGACACAAGTTGCCAGCAATGCTGTTCCATGTGACTTCATTGCATACAGTTCCTTAAAGGGCCATTACTGAAGCTTGTCAACCCAATCTGGTCAATCATATCATTTGGAGTTCATGATACCTGTTGCTAAAGTGTTCTGCTCCATTTCCCATAGCTCCCAGAATCCCAGGATACTTGTAGGCATGCTTATCACAGTGTTCATGCTGGGAGTTATGGGAACTACCTTTCTCATAGTTCTCTGGATAATGCCACAAATATATGCAGTATTATCCTTGCTTGAAGCCCTGTTGCAGTGTGTGTCCAAGATCTCCCTGCTGCTTCCCCAATTGGTGAGCTCAAAAAGCTTTACACCTGGGGCTGGGGCTGCCCTTGTAACTGTGGATAGGCATTGTGCAGCAAGGACCATAGCCTCTTGGTCTGGAGGAATAACTTGATCAGGCTGAGGGATGGGCACATTGGTGCTGCATATGGGAAGAAATTTGCCTATGAGCAGGGCTTCAGTATGAATGGGTAGTACATGCCCTTTAAGTGAAAAGGCAGAGGAATGGGATAATGAAAGCAAGGGGGTTAGAATGAAGAAAAAGAACAGAAAGGCTGAAAGAAACAACAATAGAGTGGTTGCTGGGAAAGAGGAGTGGTAGAGACTCTTAACAGACTGGAGTGAGAATGAAAGTTAGGAAAAATGCAGAAAGAAAAAATTGGGGAGGGGCTGAAAATAGGGTTGCCAACCTCCAAGTACTGTGGTAAACAAAGGTTAGCGTGCTGTAGGATACTCAGCAAACTAGAAACAGCACTTCACAAGCTAGACACAATGATTATAAAGTAGTGGTATTTAATAACATATCCACCACTGATAGTATATAGGCAAAAACATGTATTGTTGATTATTGCCTTAAAAGTAACACCAAAGAGAGGACTATGCCTTGTTACAAACAAATAGCAGTATTATAGGTAAGTCCATGAAAGGGGGTGCCAACCTCCCTTTCTTCCACAGATATGCTTCTTGAGAGTAGCAATTCAGTAGTGCAGTTGTTCTCAACAGAAGCCCGGTGATCTTTCTGTTTCAGCAATTAATGCCTTCTTCAGGGACCACTATATCATAAATTAGTACATAATGCTAATTAACAAATAATAATTAATATAAATATGCTAGCAATTGGCTTAAACAAGGGAGAAAATAGAGAGAAGATAGAGCATCATACTCACACGCTGGCTGTTATTAACATTCTCTGCGTTGGCAATTTACCAAAGATACTGCCCTTAATTTTAAATGGTGCAGTCACATGTAAGAATTAACCATTAAAGAGACAGTTACATTTTGCATTACAGAAAAACTGAATTCAATTAAAGAGACAGCTGTTACATAAATTATGTTACAAATAGCATGCTAAATCCATCGAGGTGTTCAGTCCTTTAGGATACAAAGTATCAAACATGTGGATGTATTTAGATTCTTGACGCCTTAATATGAGATCCACATCAGACCTATCATATTTCTGTTGATTGAATCGCCATAACACAAAAAATGAAAGATCCTCATCAGTGTGATTATTGTCAAGGAAATGCTGTGTTAGTGGGGCCTCCAATACACGTTGCCTAATCCTGGACCTGTGTTCACTTATGCGATATTTGAGTTGTCTATGGGTTTTTCCAATGTACCAAAAATGGCAAGCACATTTTATCGCATAAATTAAATGTTTGGAATCACAGTTATTAAAACTCTCAATCATGAACTTTTGGCCAGTAGCTGGATTAATGATTTCTTTGACTGTTAGCATGAACCTGCAACTTTGGCAGGAACCGCATTTGAAATTACCCTTAGGTAAGTTGGCAACTGACTCCTCACATGCTTTATTGCTTATTAGAATGTCTCGGAAAGACCTGGTTCTTTTATATGCCATTCGTGGTAAAGACTGGCAGCCAGGCAAATGTTGGACTAAATGCCAATGTTTGTGAATCACCTGTCTAATTAAAGGAGATAATGAAGTGTACTGCAACACACAAGTAACGCGATCCGAACGTTGTGCCATTGATTGAGATAATAGTTGAGTTCTAGATCTATCTCGTGTTCTGGACATGGCTTGCTTAATAATTTTATTCGGGTACCCACGTTGTTGTAATTCAACACTAAGCTGATTTGCAGCCTGTGAGAAATCTTCATCATTTGTAGAATTCCTTTTAAGGCGAAGTAACTGGCTGTAAGGTAGGTTATCCCTTAAATGGGGTGGGTGAAAAGATTCATAATGCAACAGAGTGTTGCGTGCCATTTCTTTTTTATAAGGACGGACTCCCAATTTACCGTCCTGTGTCTTAAAGACACGCACGTCCAAAAAGGCTATTTCCAAGCTGTTGTTTTCTCCACTGAATTTAATATTCGGATCACGCTCATTGATCCATATAAGGAATTCTTTGAAGGATTCTGCATCCTGCATCACCAAAAAAACATCATCAACATACCTAACGAAGAGATGGATCTTATCACTGAATGGGTTATTATGATAGATATAGGCTTGCTCAAAAGCAACCATATAGATGTTTGCAATTGACGGCGCGCATGCGCAGCCCATTGCAACGCCGTGAATCTGTAAAAAAAATTCCTCATTGTACATGAAATAATTTTTCTCCATGACAATATCCAACAAATTAAGTAAAAATGAAGTTGGGGGCTGTGCATCAGGTCTAGAGTCTAACAACCCAGCTATTATACTACGGACGGTGATTCACAAACATTGGCATTTAGTCCAACATTTGCCTGGCTGCCAGTCTTTACCACGAATGGCATATAAAAGAACCAGGTCTTTCCGAGACATTCTAATAAGCAATAAAGCATGTGAGGAGTCAGTTGCCAACTTACCTAAGGGTAATTTCAAATGCGGTTCCTGCCAAAGTTGCAGGTTCATGCTAACAGTCAAAGAAATCATTAATCCAGCTACTGGCCAAAAGTTCATGATTGAGAGTTTTAATAACTGTGATTCCAAACATTTAATTTATGCGATAAAATGTGCTTGCCATTTTTGGTACATTGGAAAAACCCATAGACAACTCAAATATCGCATAAGTGAACACAGGTCCAGGATTAGGCAACGTGTATTGGAGGCCCCACTAACACAGCATTTCCTTGACAATAATCACACTGATGAGGATCTTTCATTTTTTGTGTTATGGCGATTCAATCAACAGAAATATGATAGGTCTGATGTGGATCTCATATTAAGGCGTCAAGAATCTAAATACATCCACATGTTTGATACTTTGTATCCTAAAGGACTGAACACCTCGATGGATTTAGCATGCTATTTGTAACATAATTTATGTAACAGCTGTCTCTTTAATTGAATTCAGTTTTTCTGTAATGCAAAATGTAACTGTCTCTTTAATGGTTAATTCTTACATGTGACTGCACCATTTAAAATTAAGGGCAGTATCTTTGGTAAATTGCCAACGCAGAGAATGTTAATAACAGCCAGCGTGTGAGTATGATGCTCTATCTTCTCTCTATTTTCTCCCTTGTTTAAGCCAATTGCTAGCATATTTATATTAATTATTATTTGTTAATTAGCATTATGTACTAATTTATGATATAGTGGTCCCTGAAGAAGGCATTAATTGCTGAAACAGAAAGATCACCGGGCTTCTGTTGAGAACAACTGCACTACTGAATTGCTACTCTCAAGAAGCATATCTGTGGAAGAAAGGGAGGTTGGCACCCCCTTTCATGGACTTACCTATAATACTGCTATTTGTTTGTAACAAGGCATAGTCCTCTCTTTGGTGTTACTTTTAAGGCAATAATCAACAATACATGTTTTTGCCTATATACTATCAGTGGTGGATATGTTATTAAATACCACTACTTTATAATCATTGTGTCTAACCTCCAAGTACTAGCTGGAGTTCTCCTGCTATTACAACTGATCTCCAGCCGATAGAGATCTGTTCATCTGGAGAAAATGGCCGCTTTGGCCATTGGACTCTACAGCATTGAAGTCCCTCCTCTCCCCAAACCCCTCAGGCTCTGCCCCAAAAACCTCCTGCCAATGGCAAAGAGGGACCTGGCAACCCTAGCTGAAAAAGAGAGGAACAGGAGAACTCTTAAGGAAGGTCAAGTCTTAGGAGCTTGCCAACTGGCTCAGGTCCCTCCTATGAAAAGGTGTCACTCCATAAGACTCTTCTGTGCTTCAAGACAATAAACAGGTTTAAAGGGCTTCCCTTGATCGTGCCTGGCATGCTTTGTTTTGGGCAAAGATGGACAAAAGAGGGTTAGATGTTCTTTTATTGTCATAGCAAGCAACAAGACTAAAGGTTCCATTAGTTTCAGAACATATCAGAAGTTAGGATTAATTTCCACACATCCCACCTATATACATCCAATAAATCAATCATTTCTTCCAGGTTACTACCATAGCTGGTTTTAGTGTGGTTTTGCTGGTAGCCCTGAAAGAAAAATCCTCAACAAGCTATAAGATATATTATGAGAAAAATCTCTTTCTATGGATGCATCATACATAGTTCATGTGACAGCTTCCATATTTATTTAGGCCCAAAATCTAGATGTAGATTCCATGAGAAGGCAAAGGGGAAGGACACCCACAGTTTGTTCTCCCCTCAGAGCTCATACTTCAGTGCTCTTAAATTAATATCAAATATATTCTGAATTAGTCATTAATGTGGGAAAAATTCTAATGTATACATGTCTGTGTCTCTTACTGTGTCTATTTCCATTCTCTTTTGTTTTGGGACCTTATAGGCAGCAAGAATGAGATTAATTCCCTCTAAGGTAGGCTTGAGTATTGCAAATTAATATTATTTCCCATTAAAAGTCCCTTAGGTCTAGAGCCCGAGCTTTTGAGCTAGATAAGTAGATAGGGACACTCAATCTTGCTTGCAGCTTCAGTTCAGGTTGAATGCCTTCTGTCAAGATGCAAAGTTGGCTATCCCCTTGTGAGGTACAGCTAACTGTGTTCAGGGCCTCAACCTTGTCATCCTGTCTCCCTTTTGGGCTCATTTACTGAGAGAAACTGCAGGAATCAGCCATGGGGAAAAGGAAAACTCACAGTGACAAAGCTAGCATCTAACAAGGTTCCCTGAGCCTTAAGGCCTGTCAAAGCCACACTCCTGTAATACTGTACGAACAAGCCACTCGAGTCCACAAAACAGACATGTCACCACATCACATCATCATAAAGCTTCCTTTTATTGCTTCTGGCTTGCTATTTTTTACCATCACCCACGTGCCACGCTGCCTCTTCTGTTTTTTTCTTTCAGGAGATATGTGGGTCTGGGTCAAGGTTAAAGAAGTCTCCAGTTGCAATGCTCAAAGGATAGGCCAGACCACAAAAATCAGCCTGATGGTTATTTACCATAACCATATACAAAACCACAAGCAGCAAAGGTTCCTTCAAATACTTCAGAGACCTTATACATCTCTTCATTAAAACCTGTCAGGGTTTGTTCTACTGCACTTTGCCTCAAACTCACAAGTAAAGAGAGTGATTTTAAAGCACCAGACTCGAGTTGAACATGGAAAAAAAAGATGTGCAGCAAGGAATTTTACAAAAAATATTATTTTAAATATGTTCAGCACTTCTCTTTGTCAATATTTCTCTCCCTTAATTTACATTGATCTTGCTACTGTTCCACAAAAGAGATTACACTGATATAGAGCTATAAAATATTTTAATAACTCATAAATAAAGCATCTTTATTGTATATTAGTTATCCGGCCGCATGAATTGAAAGTATGCTTGCCACATGTCATAGTAATCCATTACCATCAATCATATATTTTTAAGCCAAGGGATACAGAAATTTGTTAGTGGTTTCACATAGTGCAATATTATTTATGATATGATTGAGAGTACTGACCTCAGCCTCCATTGCTGACTATGATTTTGCTATGGATTAATTCCAATGTGGATGCATGTATGTAATATGCATGTGACTCTGAGTATCCGTAGCATAAATATATGGGACTATATGTAGATACTATGAAAATTTCACTGAACATTTCACTGAAGAAAGGCAAATTTCCTTGCATCTGTATAACACATATAACAAGAGTCTACAGTAACTGAGAAACTTAGGTAGTAGTGCTAAGCAAGTCTATTCAGAAGGAAGTCCAAAGGGACATTCCCAGGAAAATGTTAGGAGCGGTGTCAGGTGGTGAAGGGAAATGAGAATGGGTGGTGGGGAGGGCTCCCAAGCCCGAAAAAGATACAAGAGCAGGCAAAGAGCATACAGGTGTTGGAGCTGAAAGAAGGCCATGAGGGCCCTGGTGGTGGGCAGAGGTGTGGGGGGGGGCGGCTCAAGGTCACTGAAATCAGAAAGGACAGAATAGGGAGGGAACAGCTAAAAAAAAAAAGATAAAAGGCTGGGTTAGGAAACTTGGTAACATGACATAGTAAGCCTGGCTCAGATTCCTACCAATTTCTAATTCACCATCTTATTATTTAATCAAAGCCACAAATGATATATAGATTATCTCCACTGATTACCAGCATTTCTTTGTTATTCATCCTTTCTTAAACCAGTCACAAATGTGCAACTATTCTTATCATTCCAACACATGTAATTTTAAAATCAATCCATATAAAGGGCCCACTGCAACACAAAAACCCTGGCTTCTCTGTTTGAAAGTTGGTTTAATCCTAGGATCCATTTGTACAACAGCGGTACATGATACATGAGCACTGGTGCAAATCTATTAGAGCATGCAATAGTTTGGATCAGGACAAATGGCTTTTATCACAACAGAAAAGGGGCAAAGCTCAGCCAAATGTTAAGCACTTGTAAATCCCACACGGGTTTCAGAAGGAGAGATTTAATCAAGTACTTAATTTGGGATGAAAAGTGTTTCACAGAAGCAGATCATGATGATAAGGTCTTTTGCCCCTGACGCAGTATCTGCATGATATTTACCACATAACGTATCCTATCCATGGAAGTTCAGGGTGGTTGCCTTGTAAAAATAAAATACGATTAAAGAAACTCCAGACAACTCATAACTGTTTTTCCTTCTTTGATGCCAACCAGCAAGTAAAAGTGCACAAAAATGTCAGCAGATAAAAAGAAGTCAACATAGCCCAAATGAGGGATAAACAGCGAGAACATAAAGACAGGACTTAAAACGCTGAGCAGATTAATGTTATCTCCTGATGTGCTCTTGTCTTCTTTACCCTCTATTCCCCTGAGGCCTCATTTTTCAGCTGGCTCAAAAATCACTTCAAGATGAAGAAATGAAGCAAAATGTAAGTGTACAGAGTAATTGGCTGATACACCGAGACATCAATAATTATTGTTGAGTGGGATGTATCATTAGACTTTTAAAAGTGGAAGTTGTTTCTAAGTTCTTCACAATATTTCTCAGTCTAGGATGTACTGAAACAAGAACAGATAAATGAATACTTTGCCCTTTTTTATATCTTTTGCAAGAACATATTATTAAAAATTAAGAAGTAACTTTCCCCTTATCAGTGTTTTTAGCGGTGTTTTGCAATCAAGTTACACCATTCCAGGATGGCCCTTTTAGATCTGCGATTTTCAAGGCCTCGTGGTCTTTAATTTTTAAAGCGCTGTATGCAGAAAATATATTAGGAATTTTGTACTGTACACTCACTAAAATATTAGTTGTTTTGTTCACGATTCTTAAAATATAACAATAAATATTTGAATTGTTTATAGAAATCAGTAATGCTTTCTTTATTATTTAAAAGTGTTACACTAAAATTAATAAACCAAAAGAGTTTAAATAAGATTTTCACAATTTCTGTATATGTAAGTATCTATCAGCCCAGAAAAGCCATAGGTTGCCAGTCTTTAGCCTTCAGTATAATTCCAGTACAATTCCTGACCTGGATAGCCCCAGGCTAGCCTGATCTAGTCAGATCTCAGAAGCTAAGTAGGCACAAAAGAAAATTCCAGAGGTGCTTAATTACATCATTTAAGTGTGATGTAGGGTTGCCAGATCCAGGTTGAGAGACTCCTGGAGATTTGAGGATGGAAACTGGGGAGGACAGGGACCCGCCAAAGCATTCAATAGAGTCTACCCTCCAAAGCATTCATTTTCTCCAGAGGAACAGATCTCTAGTCTGGAGATGAGCAGTAATTCCAGGGGATCTTCAAGTCCTACCTGGAGTCTGTCATCCCTAGTGTGGTGTGTAGGCACTAGTTTATACTACTTATTATTGGCAGAAACTATTTAACAGAAACAAACTGAACTGGTTCTTGTGGGTTATCCGGGCTGTGTAACCGAGGTCTTGGTATTTTCTTTTCTGACGTTTCGCCAGCAGCTGTGGCAGGCATCTTCAGAGGAGTAGCACTGAAGGACCGTGTCTCTCGAGACGTCAGGAAAGAAAATACCAAGACTACGGTTACACAGCCCGGATAACCCACAAGAACCAATGAACTCTGACCGTGAAAGCCTTCGACAATATTACAAACTGAACTTTTCATAAAAACATTTCACACAATGAAGCTGATCTTAGCAGAGCCAACTGAGTCGACTAGTGCCATATATATTATCTATTTAAAATTTCAACCTCCCGACAGACATAATTATGGAGTTTGTATAACACAGAGGGTAAGCTAGGTTCCCATGTGAATTTTGAAAAGGAAGCTTGTCTTCTTTTAGCTTGTGGTTTGTCTAATCGGGCTTGCCCCCTGTAAAATGATTACATGTATGGTGTGACAGTCACAGTGGTACTACCGTGCAGTGGGTAAAGCTGATGGTACCTGAGGTCTAACCACAGAGTACTGATACAGTTTAGTGGTTGCATTTTAAGGGCCATTATTCAACTCCTTAAACAGTGTGTGGTACAATTTCAATCTTCTCTATGCATACCATAAGAACGTGATAGTTTTGCTCCGCTGTTGCCTGCCTGCTTTTAAAGTTTTGATGTGGATTTTTTCTGACATTGCCACCCATCTCAAAATACCCACCTACCTCTTTTTAGGTGTACAGGAGATGTCAATGTTGCTACCGTTTCTTCTTGCAGTGAGGCATGAGTAATAACTTTCCAGGCATTTCTGTTGTATAGAAAAGGGAATGTGAAAAACAAACTGTCAGCCCTATATTATTGAAAGGCTTTTATAGCTACTTATCTAGAGATGGGAACCGAATTATTAAACTTTGCCTCCACTGTAACGTATCTGAAGGTTCTTACAAAGAGGTCCTCTGCTGAAGTTCCAGCTTAAAAATGAAAACTAAATGTTGTGCATATTCCTTGCCAGCTTCATTCTGGGAAATCTTGCTGTTGCTGCGTGTGGGTTCCATGCATGTGGGTGGAAAGAAACAATGCTTTAGAAACAGGCAGTAGAGCCAGGCACTACAGGGATTTTTGAGTGGACTCTATGTTCTAAACCAGTCCCCACACCCTAACAGAACATCTGCAATTCCCTATTCACCCTCACAGATGATCCCCTCTGGTTCAGAAAAGAATTCTATCAGTCTCACATATGTTATATATGTATGGTACATTCATTTTAAAGGCTTGTGGGAAAAAGAGAGGGCTGGGGGTTTGGGGCGCAGTTCAGTATCTAGAAAGAATGCAAAACAAACAGTTTAAGGTGTTAATCCTGTGCACACTTACTTGGTAGGGTTGCCAGGTACCTCTTCACTACCGATAAGAGGTTTTTTTGGGAAAAGCCTGAGGAGGGTCGGGTTTGGGGAGGGGAGGGACTTCAATGCCATAGAGTCCAATTGCCAAAGCTGCCATTTTCTTCAGGTGAACTGGAGATCAGTTGTAATAGCAGGAGATCTCCAGCAAGTACCTGGAGGTTGGTAACCCTATTACTTGGGAATAAGCCCCAATAAACACAGTGGAAATGACTTCTGAGTAAACACGTACAGTTTAAATCTACAGCAAGGCCCGGACCTGGATGGCCCAGGCTAGCCTGATCTTGTCAGATCTCAGAAGCTAAGCAGGGTCAGCCCTGGTTAGTATTTGGATGGGAGACCACCAAGGAATACCAGGGTTGCTGTGCAGAGGAAGGCCCTGGCAAACCACCTCTGTTAGTCTCTTTCCTTAACAACCCCCCAAAAGGGGTTGCCATAAGTCGACTGCGACTTGACGGCACTTTACGCACGCACACACATACACACATGTCTAAGAGAGTTCTTCAAACACTTGTGGAGAGTTAAAAAGGGACAACATTACTATCAAATAAGCAATGCTATCCAAATCTACAGCATGTGAAAACATATAAAGTTATAATAAATCAATCTTATTTCAATGTGTAAACATCATTGTCAGTGAATACAACAACACAACAATATTATTACTTGAAGCATTGGTCAGTACATACCTCTACACTGGTAAAACTACCATAGATATCATACACATTATGGTAATTTACAAGCAGGAGACCCGCAAGGACTTGCAGGGGGCATCTCATTTTTTCCTTTCCCAATATTTCCTCCGTTCCTTCCCTGAAAGCCCCCATAGCCTCTCCCCTTTTCCTGCTTCCTTCTCTCCTTCTCACTCACCAGCCAACCTACTTTGATCTGACCTCCTGCCTTCAGCTTTCCCTTTTTCCTTCCCCCTGGCATCCTGTATCTGGGATAACCAATTGTGTGGGGCTGGCCACCAGGTTAGACCCACTTGCTCGGTGCCAGCCACTTGACCAGGCCCCATTGTGTGGTGCCAGCCAGTGAGCCAGGCCCAGTTGCAAAGTGGGGAAACCTGCAAGGACTTGCATAGGGTACCTCATTTTCTCCTGTAATCCCTTCCCCATACTAATTCCGCTGTCCTTCCTCCAGGCAACCACCCATATCCTCACCTTTTCCTGCTTCCTTCTTTCATTCCCATTCACCAACCAAGCTACTGCCCCTCATCTTTAGCTACATTTATTATTTATTTACTTCATTTATAGGCAGCCTTTCTCCACAATGGGGATCCAAAGCAGCTTACATCATTCTCTTCTCCTTCATTTTATCCACAACAACCCTGTGAGTTAGATTAGGCTAAGTGTGCATGGCTTGTCCAAGCCAGAGTGGGGATTCGAACCTGGGTAACACCATACTGGCTTACATGGGGTGGCTGCTGGATGAGTCATGCAAGTTGGGTGGTAGCAATTCATCCAATGGTTTCTGCCATGCTTGGCCACAATGAGTCTTCACCCGAAGGTCAAAAAACCCTGGAAAGTGCCATGCCCTTCCCCCTGCCTTTTACTCATAGAAAGCAAGGCTGGAAGGCTGGTGATGCTGTTGTAGTTGCCTAGCAATGGTCACTGAGGGCATTTCTAAAAGTTACAGATGCCACTAGGGCTGTTGAATTAAAAAAAATTCGGTATAGTTCAGATTCGGCTGAATTCGGCCCGTTTAGATTCGGGATATGCCAAAGTCCGAACTCCCCCGCTTCGGGTCCGTGCAATTCGGCGGGAATTCAAAGTTCGGAAAAAAAAATTCGGCCGAATAAAGCCATTAAAAACACAACCGCGCCTTTCCGCGGCTCTGGGGGGGCATTTTTGGGGGTAGAGGTCCCAAACTTTCAGAGGAGCTTCAAAGGACCCTTCTTGCCAGACCCCCCAAGTTTTGTAAAGATTGGGTCGGGGGGGCTGAGATATGGGCCCCGAAAGGGGTACCCCCCACCCTTAATGTGCATCTCTGGGCAGAGCTTGCCGCCCACCACAAAGCTCCCAGCCCCGACAAACAGCTGATGAGAGCAAGGGTGGGGCAGTGCTAAGAACTTTGCAAAGCAACACAACTGCAAAGCAACACCTTTGCAAACATGCAAAGGGCGGGGCAGGTGTGAAGAATTTTGCAAAACAATACAACTGCAAAGCAACACAAGCACACAATGCAACACCTTTGCAACAGTGCAAAGCAACACCTGACACCTGGGAGTTTGCAAACCATGGAAAGGGACAGAGGCAGCTAGCTATGCATAATGAGCAGGAGGGGGTGGAATTTCTCCTTTTGCAGTGGACTTGGGACCAGGAAGATGCATTCTTTAAGTCACCATTTGAAAACCAGTTTTGAGCAAGCATCAAAATAACCTAACTGATCTTATGAATGAGGGAAAACCTGAAGACATAAAAATAAAGCCCCCCCTCAAACCAGGGAGAGAGAGACTGGAGGGGGAACACACACCCCAGGCAGAACCGGCAAAAGCCCCCTTTGGCTCCCCCCCCACCCACAGAAACTGCTCCCTCCCCACACACACACAGACTCTGCTTTCCCCCCACACACACACACACAGAAAAGAAAAATTACAGATTAAAGCCCCCAAAGGGGTCTTACTGTGGCTGTCTTCTGTTCCATCAGGAGGGGCTGGGAGGCTGGGTAATCCAATATGATTCCATTTGTATCCAATATGAGATCCATATGTATGCATCTCTCGAGGGTGATCCATTCATCTCAATAGGGAAAAGGGGAAAGCCCATATCTCGGGGGGCCCTGACCCAATGTTTACAAAACTTGGGTGGTCTCTTAAGAAGCCTTGTCTGAAGCTCCGCTGAAAGTTTGGGGTCGGCACACCCAAAAATTCGCCCCCTGCAGCCACGGAAAGAGAAAAGGGCGGGAGCCGATATTTCTGCCCCCACTGAACCCATCTTTACAAAACTTGGGTGGTCTCTTAAGAAGGATTGTCTGAAGCTATGATAAATGTTTTGGGGCTTCACCCCCCAAAAAGCGCCCCCTGCAGCCACGGAAATGAAAAAGGGAGGAGAGGAAAAAGGGGTGGAGCCCATATCTCGGGACCCCCTGACCCAATGTTTACAAAACGTGGGGGGACTCTTAATAAGCCTTGTCTGATGCTCCGCTGAAAGTTTGGGGTCGGAACACCCAAAAATGCGCCCCCTGCAGCCATGGAAAGAAAAAGGGGGAGCCCATATCTCGGGGGGCCCTGACCCAATGTTTACAAAACTTGGGTGGTCTCTTAAGAAGGCTTGTCTGAATATCCCCTGAAAGTTTGGGGTTTGTACCCCAAAAAATGCGCCCCCTGCAGCCACGGAAAGGAGCGAATGTGCACAAGCACCCCCGCACACACACACAAGGATTTCCCTCTCTCTCTCTCTCTCCCCGGCTGGGCCGCACATCAGCTGATTCCTCCAGTACTCAATCCTGACTGATTGGCTAGAAGAAGACCCAGCTTGGCCACCGATTGGCCAGGGGAGGAGAATGCTGCTTACTGAAGGTTATGCTGCTTACTGACGGCCCCGAATTGGCCGGATTTATTCGTGAACTCCCGAACTCGCTGAATTCGGCCCCCCCTTTTCCTGCCATTTTTGAGTTCAGTTCGTCCCGAACTAAAAACCACCGAATCAAGGGAAATTCGGCTGATTTTCAGTTCGGGCCGAACCGAATCAACAGCCCTAGATGCCACTTCTATTGTTGGGGAGGTTAACCCCTCAACATTTGTTTTTTAAGATTTTTCTGGAAATGGGGGGGGTGGCTTTTCTTGGGTTTATAGAAAGATCTGTCTCATCTTTTCATGGTTCCAGTCTCTGAATTTAAGTATTGGACAGATAATCCATGTTGAGAATTATATATATTAATTACACACTTTCCACTTCTTTGAACACTGAAAAGTCCAGTAGTAGCAGTACAGGTTTAATTTTCCTTTGGTTAATAGAACGCTCTAGATTTATAATGTCTTTGTAATGTCTGTCTTATTTACAAATATAGAAGCACAGCATAGTGACAGTAAGGAAATGCCTATAACAGGCAGCAAAACTGGTGATCCTGCATCAAAGAGAGCAGCTGCACCCAAGGATGCCTCAGTTTTAATCAACTTCAGCTAAAATATCTTAGTGCTTCTCTGTTCATGTGCAAATTCATTTGCCAACCTAATCTCTCTGCCCATCTTCTAGGGATATTTGGTCACCCTCAAGTTTGGCTCACCCTCTGCTCTTTAATTGTGAAAAGATAACTGATTTATTTTCTGATGAGCAATGCATCTGTTCTTTACTTTTTGCATATTTAAATAGTACAGACCATAGAGCAGTGTTTCACACATGTGCATTCACACAGAGACTGATGGCTGTCCTAGTTTTACCATTTTCCTCAGATGTGTTGAGCAAATTAGGCAGCCACTGATTAGAAACTGCTTTTTTAAAAGTCTTACCATTTGGTATTTAAGTCCACATTAATGACATTTTTTGCACATGTGCATTTCCACCTTGCCTTAATAGAGTTGGGAACCCCCCCCCCCCCCAATGTCATTTAATTACCTGAGAACAAGAAAGAGAGCCGCACCAATGCAAATGGAGACAAAAAGCAGAGATTGGTGCAAGGGGAAAAACCGTATTTAATCGTTAACATACCCCTACGTGTTTCATATGAGCTTCTTCAGGGGGATCTTTCTCTACTCAAACATCCCAAGCAAGCAATGAAGCAATCATGAATATGACTGTTTTATTGCTTGCTCAGGACGTTTGAGCAGAGAAAGATCCCCTGAAGAAGCTCGTACGAAACACATAGGGGCACGTTAACTATTAAATATGTTTGCACCAATCTCTGCTTTTTGTCTCCGTTTATTTACCTTACCCAACTTTCTAAAAACCTGGTGGAGAATTGATTTCACCTACTATGCAGAAGTTCTTTCAAGGCAAAAGGAAATGAAATTCCACCTCACAGGGGCAAAAAAACAACTACTTCTACACAGTTACTGTGTAGCTCCAAAACTGTTTGGTTGGCAGCTCTTAATCTGAGAGAGTGGCAAAGCAAAGGCATCTGAAGCTCAACTCACAAGTAATTACTGCTATCACCTCTCAAACATGTTTGCTGCAATGTTCTTAGTATCCCTAATCTCTTCCAAAATTGGAGATGTTTCATGTTCCAAAGGCTGGAGATAAATTCCATTCCATTAACTAACAGTGGTTAAGCCCTTCTGTTAAATCCCTAATCACTTTATCAAGTTTATCAAGCAAAAACTACAGTGACAGGCCTATTCATGCTAATCAGCACAGCCAAATTCAAACCATAGACAATTCCCAAAATTGGCAGCTTGTTGTTGAGACAGAGGAATCCATTACCTCATGCCCAGAATAAAAATCTTCACATATAATAATTCAGGGAGAGTAATAATGATGAGCAAAAAACTCAAATCATTTTGACATTTACTCATATTCAGACAATGGACTGAAATATATTTTATGTGTTCCCAGTCTAGACTGAATCCAGGGTCAACAGCTTAAAGCGATCAACTCAAATAAAAGGCTGATTTAGTAATTGCTACTGAGCAATGAATACTGAGCCAGTTTTAAAAGTAAGAATTCTGCTTGATGGGGCTATTTGAAACCATGTGAATGCTCTGGCTAACTGCTTGGAAAGAACTGTGATATGAATAGTCTAGTAATGCTGTAATGAAGATGTTGAATCACACATAACTCAGCAAATGCTGATTCATTGGGATAATCCAGTGCATGTGTGTGCTGGGGGTGGGGGTAATGTGATTTCAGAATATTTTCCATGGTTCCTTTTCCAGATAACACAAGTTCTTTTTAAGTGCCCCATGACCCAAGTTGTGTTTGATTGGGGGGGGAGGGATTTAATATTTTTTCTACTGCTTTGTACCTCTTTCCTTTTTTATGATACTTATATGTGATGTGTTACAGTACTGGAGGGAAAACATGCCAAGGAGCAAAATGAATAATCTCATATTGTATCTGTTTGACAATGGCCCCATGACTGCAGTCAAATACTTGAGGTTTGCCACAAACCAAGGTGAAGCTCATTTACACTAACAGAGGGCACCCATGGAACAGCGGTAGCCTTAATTATGCCTTACTTATTTAGCAATGCCTCATATTTACTTTTATACTCATAGGGTATAATACACACTGAGCTGTGGCCTGTGTGGTTAGCTCTGTTTTGTACTGCTTCTGTGTAACATAATATGCAAAATATTGATATGGATGAGATTTGGAAAGGAAGCTGTTTTCTGCACAAATGAATGATACCAAAATTGTTGTCCCAAGTGTATAAACTACACAGTGCCCCAGCAGACTGATAGTTTTTTGTCTTAGTTCCCGCCAATTCCTTTGCCTTCCTTCCTGCAATGGATCTGACATCTTCATTTAAAGGCAGATTTCTTTCAGAAAGGCAGAATAAACAATCACTGGTATAGTATCCAGGATAGTCTTCATTGTGCAAAGGAGTTTCTTTCTTTCAAATTCAAATAATTTCAGATAATTATTTATAGTAAAGCAATATGTTTATCCTTAATTAAAAATTCCATTTGGGAGGCATTTTCATGAAAACAAAGTCTCCTTCTTCTAGGCCCACTTCTATTTGTATGCTGTCCCATGTTCTCTGAAGACCATACTGAATAACCTCTACTGAATAACTGAACTAGGGCTGTTGGGGAAAAAATGGTAAAATTCGGATTCGACAAAATTTTGCCCGTTTTTATTCGGGAAATGCCAAAGTCCGAACTCCCCCGATTCGGATCCGTGGAATTCAGCACTAAGTTTGGAGTTTGCGAATAAATTCGGCCATTTAAAGCCATTAAAAACACATTCGCGGCTTTCCCCGGCTCCGGGGGGGACATTTTTTGAGGTAGAGGTCCCAAACTTTCAGTGTAGCTTAAGGGGACCCTTCTTGCAAGAACCCCCAAGTTTTGTTAAGATTGGGTCAGGGGGTCCCAAATTATGGGGGCCGAAAGGGTCTGCCCATTGGAATAAAGCCATTAAAAACACAATTGCAGGTTTCCGCGGCTCTGGGGGGGGGCATTTTTTGAGGTAGAGGTCCGAAACCTTCAGGGTAGCTTGGAGGGACCCTACTTGCAAGCACCCCCAAGTTTTGTTAAGATTGGGTCAGGGGGCCCTGAGTTATGGGGTCCCCCCAATTGGAATACAGCCATTAAAAACACATTCGCGGCTTCCTGCGGCTCCAGGGGGGCATTTTTGCAGGTAGAGGTCCCAAACCTTCAGAATAGCTTGGAAGGACCCTACTTGCAAGATTCGCCAAGTTTTCTGAAGATTGCGTCAGGGGCCCCCGAGTTATGCCCCCCTCAATTGGAATAAAGCCATTAAAAACACATTCGCTGCTTTCCGCGGCTCCGAGGGGGGCATTTTTGGAGGTAGAGGTCCCAAACTTTCAGTGTAACCTGAGGGGACCCTTCTTTCAAGAACCCCCATTGGCTTTATTCCAATTGGGGGGGGACCCCATTACTCGAGGCCCCCGATCCAATCTTCACAAAACTTGGGGGTTCTTGCAACTAGGGTCCCTCCAAGATACCCTGAAGGTTTGGGACCTCTACCTCCAAAAATGTCCCCCCGGAGCCATGGAAAGCCGCAAATGTGTTTTTAATGGCTTTATTTCAATGGGGGGACCCCATAACTTGGGGGCCCCTGACCCAATCTTAACAAAAGTTGGGGGCTCTTGCAAGTAGGGTCCCTCAAAGCTACCCTGAAGGTTTGGTACCTCTATTTCCAAAAATGCCCCCCCCCCCCGGAACCGCGGAAAGCCACAAATATGTTTTAATGGCTTTATTTCAATGGGCAGATTGGGGGGACCCCTTCCTGGCCCCATAATTCGGAACCCCCTGACCCAATCTTCCCAAAACATGGGGGTTCTTGCAAGAAGGGTCCCCTAAAGCTACACTGAAAGTTTGGGACCTCTACCTCCAAAAATGCCCCCCCGGAGCTGCGGAAAGCAGTGAATGTGTTTTTAATGGCTTTATTCCAATGTGCAGATTGGGGGCCCCATAATTTGGGACCCCCTGGCCCAATCTTAACAAAACTTGGGGGTTCTTGCAAGAAGGGTCCCCTAAAGCTACACTGAAAGTTTGGGACCTCTACCTCCAAAAATGCCCCCCCAGAGCTGCGGAAAATCACGAATGTGCACATGCACCCCCTCCACATGGATCCCTCACACAAACAGACACTCTATCTTTCTCTCCCCGGGCCGTGCAGCGGCCAGGCTCATACTCATCCACAACTGATTGGCCAGAGGAAGATCCAGCTTGGCCACCGATTGGCCACGGGAGAATGCTGCTTCGGGGGCGCTGAACTTGTATGAATTTATCTGGCGTCCACCCGAACTCGCTGAGTTTGGTTCGTCATTTTCCCACCTTTTTTTAATTCGGCTCCATCCGAACTAGAAACCACCGAATTGGGGAAAATTCGGCTGTTTTTCTTATTGGGTGGAACCGAATCGACAGCCCTAAACTGAACTCTTCTCTTGTTAATATGAATCCACTCTGAAAGACCCAACTAATGGCTAGTAAAGCATTCAAAGTTCAGATTAATGATAAATTGAAGGGCCTACACCCCCCCCCCATCCTATCACATACTGGAAGATGAAGGCAGTGTCAGCCCACGTCCAAGCTTTTCCAGTAATTGCTCCAGAGGTCTGGGATGGGCTGCTGGTGGAGCTTTGGTTGCCTTCTTCTTTCCTATCTTCCATTTTCTCAAAGAGTTATCTGAAAAAGCCCTAGGTTTTTCCAATAAAATTTGGAAAACCTGAAGGGACCTGAAGGAATGACAAGCAAGTCCACAATAAGTTGTACATGGAGAGAATTGAATCGCCAAAATGTACCTTTCTGACCTAGCAGTTCTCTTACATACATCTATCTACCTAGGGGTTATAGACCTATCATAATCTAAAAGTAGAATTTTGGATATTACAAATAGCAGTGTAGCCTTTGAGGTATACCACTGGTAACTCCTGTGAAAACTTAATAATCAGAATGTTAGTAATCTATTAAACTTGAAGGAGGAGGAGGAGGAGGAGGAGTTGGGTTTTATATGCTGACTTTCTCTACCTCTTAAGGAAGAATCAAAACGGCTTACAATCACCTTCCCCTCCCTCTCCCCACAACAGACACCCTGTCAGGTAGGTGGGGCTGAGAGAGTTCTAAGGGAGCTGTGACTAGCCCAAGGTCACCCAGCTGGCTTCATGTATAGGAGTGGGGAAACCAACCCGGTTCACCAGATTACTGTCTGCCACTCCTGTGAAGGAGTGGGGAATCAAACCCAGTTCTCCAGATTAGAATCCACTGCTCCAAAACACCGCTCTTAACCACTACACCACTACTACACCAACCTGTCCCTTCTCAAAAAGTTCAGGGCAGATAACACTACTTTATATATCCCTATCCTTAGCCACCAACAGTCAGTTTAATTTTTTTTTCATCATAACTGCTTCCAGAAGGGGCTGGCCCAAGGATATTTGGCTCTCTAGGCAAATGACTTTGCTGCTTCTTCCACACTAAGGGGAAGCAGTCATATGCCTCCCCCATACTGTGGAGGTCATCTGCTCTTCGAAACACACACCATGGGGAAACCACTGCCACCTTCCTCCTCTCCCCTGCACCAGGGAGGATATCCATCCCCAACTTCCTGCTGCTGATCATCTGGGTGGTGGGAGAAGCTGCTGCCACTCACTGGGGCTGGAGCTGTGGCTTGCCATGGTATCATGCCTCTCAAGAGTTGTGGATTGAGATGCCAAAACAGTTCTGGAAAGGGGCCCTATTCCCCTGACCTGCCCATTGCCTCATCTCTCACAATGAAGGAAGGAGGGAAGGGTGAAGAGGGCCCACCCTCACCCCCGATAGATGGAAGGAATGAGCAGGCTTGCTGTGGCTTCCTAGAGGCACCTGATTGGCCACTGTGTGAACAGACTGCTTGACTTGATGGGACTTGGTCTGATCCAGCAGGGCCTTTCTTATGTTCTTATTCATGGCCACTCACTGGGCTGGGGGTGCCACTGGGGCTGCCCCTCCACCTCTGATGTCCTAGACAATTGCCTAGATGCACCTAACATATGGTCCAGCCCTGCTTCCATATGATGTACAGACTTAGGCTTTGTCAAAGTTAGGGGGTAAAATTCCCCTCTAGGTAAAAATATCTCAAAGCTGACAAGCATCCACTAAGAATGCATCTCTATGTGCTTTTGTGGACTTGGTTTAGTGCCTAGGTTCTGTACTTACAAAAGTCCTTGTTGATGTTCAAGGTACTGGTGATCAAACAGGGATAGATGTAATCTCTCAGAAATGCTGAACCCTGGCCTCTATGTATTGAGCTCAGAAGGCAACAGGGAATCATTGCAGACACTAGAGTACAGTTGTAATGTATTTCCATAGACCCATCCTAATTCCTCACTGCACCATAGGAAACCTCCAGACTGCAAACAAGTGGGGTTGCCAAGTTACCACTGGGGTGGGGGATGCCTGCCTCCCAATGGGCCCTTCCTGCTGCTGCTCAGCTGGGTGGTGGGAGAAAAAGTGAAAGAGAAATGGGGGCAATGGCCAGCTTCCTGATATGCTGATGTCACTTCTGGTATGACCAGAAGTGACATCAGTGTTTTGCTAGCAGCATCATTCTATCACCAGTGAGTCTCCTGCTAGCTGTCAGGCTCACACGAAGCTGCCTTCTACTGAATCAGACCCTTGGTCCATCAAAGTCAGTATGGTCTACTCTGACCGGCAGCGGCTCTCCAGGGTCTCAGGTGGAGGTTTTTCCCATCACCTACTTGCCTAGTCCCTTTAACTGGAGATGCCAGGGATTATATATATAAAATTTATTGCAGTCTTTGACCAGTACAACAAAAGTTATCACAAGATTTAACAAAAGTTCCAGATTTAAAGCAGTACAACAGAAGAATAAAAGTCTACAGCTTTACAATGGCTTGACTATTGTTCCCCGAGTCTTACATATCCCGAGGCAAAATTTAGCAGCTTGTCTGGATGCCCAGGGATTTTTATCAGACAGTAAATTTTCCAATTTAATTTCATCAGATTCGCCCAGAAAGCCATCAAGCACAGGCTGAAGATATTTTAATCTGGCCTCCCTGTGATGTGGACATCTCTGAATAATATGCTTAGTTGTTTCCACCTCCCCCAACGAGCATGAACATAATCTTTCAGAGTATGGAATCCCCTTAAATATCTCCTCCAACACAGCAGAGGGAAGTGCTGTGCATCTTGCCAGAGTAAATGCTCTTCTACTGTTGTTAGATTCTATTTTGGTTAGATAGGCTGCCAGAGTGACCGTGTATTTTATGCTCGGGTGGCATTTAAAATTTGGGACTCTGGAAAGGTCTGCTTGGCGCTCAGTGTCTTCAACTCTCTGACGAATAATGTCTTTCCCACGATCATACCCACTTTTCAGGAGTGCTTGAGGGGATAAACCCAGGGTAATAGTTGTTTTGCCAACAGTCCTCAGCCAATTTGCTTGGAATTTATCTTGGAGTATCAAAGGAAAAAGCCCCTGAGGGTTCAATATTCCTTTCAACCATAGCTGGATGGATGTGATGCAGACTCTCTCTTGCACCTTCAGCATTCCGGTTTCCAATCTAATCCAGGCATTTGGGACACATTTAGGAACCTGGAGGGCTGCTCTTAAAAATTTGGATTGCACCCTTTCCAGAGGTGAGAAGCAAGGAGGTGGTGGGCCCCAAAAGGAACCATATTGGAGTTGAGCCAAGGATTTGGCTTTGAATAACTTCAAGGCTGCCGATACTGAGTGACCGCCTTGTGTTCTCATAAATTTAATAATGCTATTGGCGGATCTATCCCCCTGATCAGCAGCATATCTGCTGTGAATGATCCTTGAGCCAGACACCTGGACCATCACTCCCAGGTATTTAAAGGTGTCTAGAAATGCCGGGGATTGAACCTGGGACCTTCTGCATGCCAAGGAGATGCTCTACCACTGAGCCACAGCCCCTTGTTAATAGGCTGGCAAAGCTATTAACAAGGCCAACGATACATACATACGTTATTGTCCATATGCTGACAAGCTCACTGGATAGCCTTTTAAGGTGTCTGCACTAACTGGGGGTGTTAAATACTGAAATTCAGCTATTTAAAATAAATATATGTTTAAAACTGCACAGTCTTCATTAAAAAAAAAAGTGGCTAACTGCCTGTATGATGTGCCATAAAGGGTAAATTCCTCATCCTTTGATGTGCCAGTGGCAAAGAGAGATCTGGCAACCCTATTCATAGGGATCTCCTCCCCAAAATTCTGCATCCATCATACAGGATTTAACTTGCTCTGACTCAGCGTCATATTTAAGTAAAAGTTTATAAATTCTTCCTAACAAATGATCACTATATTTTTCAATCATAAATTCAAATTCTGTCATTTCTCTAGGCATATCAGTTTCTAATAAAGTTCAGTATTATTTGTTTCCAATTTATGGTGCAATCCTAAGCAGAGTTACATGCTTCTCCATCTGAAGAAGTGGTATCTGAAGAAGCTAGCTGTGACTCACAAAAGCTCCTACCCTGCCAGAAATTTTGTTAGTCTTTAAGGTGCTACTGGACTCTTGCTCTTTTCTACTGCTACAGGCAGACTAACATGGCTACCCATCATGATGCTTCTCCATTGTAATCAATGGTGTCGTGTGTGTAAAGTGCCGTCAAGTCGCAACTGACTTATGGCAATCCCTTTTGGGGTTTTCATGGCAAGAGACTAACAGAGGTGGTTTGCCAGGGCCTTCCTCTGCACAGCAACCCTTGTATTCCTTGGAGGTCTCCCATCCAAATACGAACCAGGGCTGACCCTGTTTAGCTTCTGAGATCTGATGAGATCAGGCTAGCCTGGGCCCTCCAGGTCAGGGCAATCAATGTTGTTAGAAGGGTTTAATTCTGGAAGACTGCCCTAATCCTTTTGATAAGAACATTTTTTTGTTTGTTGAATCTTTCTGTGGTGAACGTGTATAACACAGAAACATATCTGGAATATGACACAGAAACATTACTGCCTATTTCACATGAGAAACCAAGCTGCCATCTGATGGTATTAATTAGATTTGTGCAAAAATGTAAATGTACTGAATGAACAACAGCTTGAATAGGGTTAACGGCATAATGCCATCAGGAACTTTGAATGTTGTGGCTTTTACGAAGCTGGTTTGCAGCCTCCAGGCTATTCAAACTATTGATCTGCATGTGAACCCACGAGAAGAAATTGTCTAGAAAAATTAAAATATTTCTGTAGTCACTGCATTTAGCAACGACTACTTTTTCTGCATCGATTAATATGTTCCAATAAAGAGTGTTAATCGGCTTTAAACATTTCATTACGGCTTGTTTAAACGCAGCATTTTACAAGCATAGCAGTTCATCATATTGCTGGAACAAGTACAATACAGCATCCTTAAAATTATGCACAAATACTTTTTCTGCATCAATTAATATGTTCCAATAAAGAGTATTAATCGGCTTTAAACATTTCATTACGGTTTGTTAAAACGCAGCATTTTACAAGCATAGCAGTTCATCATATTGCTGGAACAAGTACAATACAGCATCCTTAAAATTATGCACAAATAATAGATGGGCTCCAGCACTATTTTTTCAGCAGCATTAATAAAATCTCTGAAGCATGCCGAGAGTCCATGGCCAGGAGGAATCTCTGGAGGTCTTTTATAGGATACTCATCTTTGTTATGAAATTCCTCAATGCCTTTTTGCTGTATCCCTAATGATCAGTTAAATGGGGTCTCCTGAGAATGCCTGAGTCAGAGCCAACTTGAAAACTGCTGAGGAAACATCCTCTCTTACTGGAAATGATTCCCATCAAACTGCCTTGTACCATGTTTAGACTAACGGATCAGTAACGCTAAACAGAGGGAGCTAAGTTCACAGTGCTTAAGAAGTTGCTGTGTGTGAAAAGAGGTTTGCTTTGTCTGGCCCGGTTACTTTAGGGCACCCTATCCAAAAGGCTTGTTGTGCTAAAACAAATTACTTTGAGCTGTTGCCAACCAGCCTTGTAAAATAGTGAAGCTAGAGATCCAAAAGTGACCACTTCCTTTGGACATCCACTGCCTGTTGACCTTCATTATGATCCTCGGAATATTTACACTTGTACCTCATTTAGGATCAGCCCAGAACATTTTCTTAGCAAAACGATATTTGTGCCAGATTCAGACAGAAAGGATGCACAGAGAGAAATGCCCCCCCTCGGTTATGGAACCCCATCCCACTAGCAACAAACCAAAGTCTGAGCCTGAGCATTTTATAAGAATATGAAGATCTACCTGACTTTCAAGGCTTAGGGTATAGCCAGCTGAAGGTTTGCATTGGTCAGGTTTACTTTTGTTTTAATGAGAATTTTCAAGGGTCTTTTCCCTTTGAGATGGGATGGGAAATAGATTTAATCAAACACATGTTTCCCAATAGTTCCAGTGTAACTAGTCTAGCCATTTAGTAAGACATTAAGGTATGCTGCTTTTTTCTTTAGATTTAAACATTTAAATATTTATAACCCTCACTTCCCATGTGAAAATATGTGCAAGTCAGCTACCAACATTTTGATTAAAACAGCAACAAAATAAGATACCCACAGTTTAAACAAAACAAAGCAAAACAACAACCCACCACAGGCATAGAGTGAAAAATATAAAACAGATGATAAAAACAGTTGCCATAAAAGAATATATTCTGAACAGATAATGGTAATTTCCTCAGGGGGACATGCTTGTGTGGTTTCCCTGCTGTTATAGTAACTGCCAATACAGAGCAGCAAAGGGGCAATTTCCCCCACAGTTTCCTTGCCCCAGTCCCTCAGCAGCAGCCATCCCTCTCTCCCCCCCAGACCACTGTGGCGTTTTCAATTTTTTAATCAGCAATTGAATATTGATATAATGTCATAACAATATGTGTATCAGGTTCTCTTACCTGCTCTTGCAGAAATATCCTTTCCCACTTTTATCTCCACTAGACTTACTTCTTATTTTCTAAGGAAATATGAGAATTCAGGTATCCCTTTACACATTTTGTTATGATGCTTTATCAATATAACAATATTCAACAGCTCATTTTTAAAAGCTCCCAGTGATGGGGAAGGAAATGGCCACTGTGGGGATGGTGTCAGTGAAAATGGCCGTTATGTGGGCAAGGATATTCAAATTTTCCTACCCACATATGGCAGCCATCCTGAGATCTTTTGCAAAAAAAATGCATCAAAGCAGGTTTGAGATAGACTGGAGAAAAGTTGGGTAAATGCCAGGAGGTACAGGAATTCACCACAGTGCCTTGGGGAAGCAGAGGGGAAAACCACTTCCCAATGTGAACATGGCAGATGACCTGTGTGGAAATGGCCACTATAAAAGCATGAAGAAGGCATGAAAACTAAATGTACAACAGCCAGTTGTGAGCTGGGTGTGGTCTTGCAGGGGCCAGGTATCGATATTATGCTTCTCCCAGCCTGGCCAAATGTACACAGCTGGGCCAGAAGAAGGACATTGCTAGAGTCAGCCGGACAAGATAGAGCTGCCTGCTCCAGGTTGGGAAATACCTGGAGATTTTGGGGGTGAAGACTGAGGAAGGAGGGGATTGGGGAAGGGAGGGACTTCAATGAGGTATAATGCCAGAGTCCACCTTCCAAAGCAGCCATTTTTTCCAGGTGAACTGATCTCTGTCGAATGGAGATCAGTTGTAATAGTGGAAGAGCTCCAGCCAACCCTAGGACACAACCATCTTGAGAATCTGCCAGTCTATAAAAGTAACTACTATGGCTCAAAATAAGAAATGATATCACTTTGTATGCATAATATTGCAGATTAGATATATTGGTGCAAAATATATTAAATTATGATACTGTAAATAAAACTCTGACAATAAACTATTTCATTTGTATTAAACTCATACAAGTAGTTTTACAAATAAATATAGGAGTATGGCCAATGTAATACTTCTTACAATAGGTCAATAGGACAAATAAATGAGCACCTTGTTACAAATCTGTTATACAACATATAACAAAAAACGTGGTAAGCATGAACCAGGACACAAAAGGGTGGGACAAGTCCCCTGGAAAAGATCTTGTTTCTTCCTTCTTCAGCCACCTGTGTCCAGTCCCGTGTCCTCTTCTTATGTTGCTTTGAATTGTATTAATTTCACAATTTCTTTTCAAAGCATAAGCTTTATGCAACGTGGTTGTAACAAGAGCCTAAGCTTCTTGTATGAAGGCTGTTGACTAAAAGTAAAGACAATGCTTGCTAAGTGATATTATAGTTCTAAAGCAAAAAACTTTTTACATGTAATTTTGTAAAGATTACAAAAATACTCATGAGCATTAGATTCATATAGTTGAAATAACATACTTTGATGTAGTTTAAGGTCCCATGGGATCCTGGATGGTCTCTGTGATTCCTTATGGGGCTAACTCAGAGCTAACTTATTCTAACCCAAAATGTGAAACTAATTAAGGTGATTCAGGCAACATTCACAAGAATCCTGTGTACTCACATGATCCATTTAACCCATTGGGTTCTAGAGAGTTGAAAAGGAAGATGAAGCGAGATTCTTGCTGATTTAATATTCTTTCTATGTTAGCTTTCTGGTATTTATGAGGCTTGAGTTGCCAGATCGCAAAAAATATGAGACCAGTGTCCAAGTGTTTGAATTTTTTACAATGGGCTACCATAGGTGCATCAGTCACATTATTTCTAATTCTGGAGAAGTGTCACCTATTCTTAACTTCAAAGGTCTTGTGGTTTGGCCTACATAGATACGTTGGCATGAACATAATAAAATATAAATAACGTTCATCGAATTACAATTAGTAAACGTATTTAATTTAAAATGAAAGCCGGACTTCTCGCACGTAAATTGTTTAACTGGAAGTGAATATGCGCACATTGCGCATGTGCCAAAACGGAAGTGGCCAGCCGACCCTGTTTGTACTGAAGGAGGTCTAATGTCGATGTGGACAAGATGGTCTCTTAAAGACGAAGTATGTCTTAAAGCAACTATGGGAGGCTCTTGTTACAACCACGTTGCATAAAGCTTATGCTTTGAAAAGAAATTGTGAAATTAATACAATTCAAAGCAACATAAGAAGAGGACACGGGATTGGACACAGGTGGTTGAAGAAGGAAGAAACAAGATCTTTTACCGGGGACTTGTCCCACCCTTTTGTGTCCTGGTTCATGCTTACCACTTTTTTTGCTATATGTTGTATAACAGATTTGTAACAAGATGCTCATTTATTTGTCCTATTGACCTATTGTAAGAAGTATTACATTGGCCATACTCTTATATTTATTTGTAAAACTACTTGTATGAGTTTAATACAAATGAAATAGTTTATTGTCAGAGTTTTATTTACAGTATTATAATTTAATATATTTTGCACCAATATATCTAATCTGCAATATTATGCATACAAAGTGATATCATTTCTTATTTTGAGCCATAGTAGCTGCAATTTCTAAATAAGCTTTTCCCTTAAGCAACTCTGTTTATATTTTTGCATAGTCTATAAAAGTAGGCTAAGGCAGCTGTTGGGAGGGACAGTGGCATGGTATCTCATCAGATCTCAGAAGCTAATCAGGGTAGGTACTAGGACGGGAAACCTCCAAGGAAGTCTCTGCAGAGAAAGGCAATGGCAAACCACCTTTGCTTCTCAGTTGCCTTGAATGCCCATTGCTGGGCTTACCATAAGTGGGCTGCAACTTGACTACACGTTACACACACACACAAGCAGCTGTCAGAGGGAGAGGAGAGAGGAGCAAGCTCAGTGGAAGCCTGCACTTTTGTGGGAAAACTTACCTGCACCAGCAGTCCTGTATTACTGAAAGGAATGGCAGTCTAGCCTTAACATCCAAGGTTGGAAAGCCAGCTGATAAGCATCACTTCTGTCCCTTTCTGGATGATTCTTGTAAGGAAAGAGAACTAAATGGTTACTAGTCTGCGATGAGGGAACTGAGCTACTTGGATGCACAGAGAGAAAGCAAGGCAAGCCCCATCTCTGAGGCTTCCACACCCCACCACCCAAACAGTGACACCAATATAAAAAAAATCATCAAATTTTCAAAAGAAAATGAGAGCCAGGGAAAGGAGACTGCAGTGACATTAACATATGTGAAGACAATTATACTAAGGCTCTGGAAAATACACTCTCCCCCGCCCCCCTGCAAACTTGGTGCTAGGTCAGTCTGTGGCAGAGAACATCAGGCACACCAGAAATGGGACCAGCACAAAGGAAGAGTCCTCAGTGGAACAGGTCATCTCTGGAACAGGCCATCTTGACCAACTTTTTTCCTCCTATGAAAGCACAAAGAGCAAAGCCACTGAAGATCATCTTAACCTGCAGGCAAGTTCATGTAGGAGAAGCGGGTCCCTTAGAAGACAGAGTCCCAGACCAAGTAGGACCTTATAGATAATAACCAGCACTTTGAATTGCTCTGAAAAGCAAACTGGCAGTTGGTGGTGAACTTTTAATATATTGTCCCTATAGAATTCTCTATTGTACCATTTTAAACCAGCTGCATTTTGAACCTGCTGAAGCTTCTGAACCATCTTTAGAAGCAGCACATTGCAGTTGCCAATTTTGCATCAGCTATTCAAAATAATAGGAATGCAAAAATGCTTACATGCCAAGACAGGCCTGAGACCATTTGCTGCTTGAGAGGCTGTACAGCAGGGTGCTAGATTTGATGAAAGAAAAAGCCATTTTAATTTTTTGGAACTGATGACAGTAGCCTTAAAGTTCCAAAAATGCTGTTGTCTTAGGACTAATGCAATACTGCTTTGCTTGTGAATATGCCTTCTTGCTATCTGCACAAACTGTATATTTGAATATAAACAGATATTACAAAAACACTGTAACTGCCCAGGTATTTCATCTCCAAAGGAAACTGATCCAGTAAAGTGAACATAACACTCCCACTATTTAGATGCACAGGAAACAACATCATTAAATCATTTGATAGGCATAACAGAACCTCAACAGAGCCAAGTTAGATAATTTTAGAATGGATTTGAATAACATAATGTTGTGTATTGTTGGATGAGTTTTAAACTGAAATCTCAATACTACCCTGTAGGACTCAGGAAATAATATTTTCCCATAAGATTTCCTTTCCTTCTTGTAAGGCATTAGGACCCAGCTACAGACAGGAGAGCAAACAGTGCATACTTGCACTGAACAGCTAAGAATTTTCTTTTAGGAGAACTCAGTGGGTAAAGTTTTCTTGCTTTCTTGAGATCTTGCCAACTGCCATATTGTGTATCAGACAGGGTGATAAAAGTATCTTTATTAGAACTGAGCTGAAGGGGACAGTTTTTGCAAACACTTTTGTAAGCATTGAAAGATGCCCTCAAGACTACATTTAATAAATCCCCGAAAAATGAATAGTTCTCCTGTTCATTGTCTTATTTGTCCTCACCATTCTTTCAAATTAACTAGCATTCTCCTTGTGGTCAATCCAGGAAGCTTTTCCCTCATTCTAAATAAGAGGTTGAATTCAGACAAAAGTGGCAGTTTCCATCTTCCTGCTGCAAGCTCCTCTCACGTTGCTCCTCAGGGTCCCCTATCCTAGAGGAGCAGCATTTCATGGAGATAAGAGGGCTAAAGTGGGAGGGGAAGAGGCAAGAAAATTCTGTTCCACTGACAGAAAATTTAGTTTGGATCCAACTCAAGTTTGGATCCAACTCAAGTTTTACTTGTGCTCAGTAATCGGTTATATAACACCATGCTATCACTTACACATCCCCTGATTTGAAGACATTGTGTAGTATAGAGAAAGAAAAAGTGGAGGGAATGAAGCTGGATCCCACAGCTCTATTCCACCAACTCTGGCTCTTACCTCCGGCACAAGGAGACTTTCACCAATGCCAATAGGCTTAAACTAGTGGAACAAATCTGCAGAATCCAACCCATGGTGCTGAAGAAGCATAGACCAGGGGAATGACAGCAGTGAGGAGGTGTGAGAAATGGTGGACATTCTGAAAAATACTGGGTTGGGGGGAAAGGTTATGAGGGCTCCACAAACTCTGTTTTTGCTGGTTTTTGGTTTACCTGTATTGTTTGTTTGTTTGTTTGTTTGTTTGTTGATATATGATGGGAAGTGAAAAAAATCTTGTAACGTATGAACAAAATGAGGTGCTAAAGCCATAGATTCACAGACTGTATTCAAGCAAAGACAGAGAAGACATTTGTAAATGACTTTCACTGTTTCTTTCAATTGTTCTGTGATTTCTTACTAGGGAGCCTGACTCTTTCACACCTTCCTTAGAACCTGCTGTTCTGTAATTGCTTTTAACCTCAAAGTCTCTCAGGCTTACAAACATTTTTGTTATAGCACTCATGAATATTTCATAAAGGCTTTTGAGGTTTCTGGTGTTACTGATATCCTTATATTTTCTTTCCTAAATTATTTACATATCCCAGATCCAGCAGTCTTAGGGCATTGCACTTGAAAAAGAGCTCTGAACAACCTGTCCCATGATTGTAAGCTGATTTTGGTTCACATGAAAAAAATCAGAGGCTAGGCCCAGACCAGACAAGAACCTTCAGGCTTAATTATATATTGTTATGCATTAAATCAATATATGCTATTGGAAATATATTGGAAATGTATTCTCTGATTTGAATTATATTCTTTGTACTCAATAAAGTATATCTGCACTCATGAACATGCCACACTCAGCATATTAGAGGTGGCTTCTATAGTTACAACAAGCACTTGTATATGTTACATGCCTCAAGTATAAGAGGCCCAGTTTTGCTCCTTAGTTAGAAGCTAATTAAAGAATCCATAGATGGTCTTAGTATGCTTTCATAAGCTGGCTTCCCACTCATAAGGACCAGCTAGGAACCTCCTTAGTTAGCCTTGGCAGGAACCAAGGTCCAAGATAAGGATAGCAATGATTTAGGATCAAACAGAGAAGCACCTGACACTGGTGGGTCTTCTCTGCTCATTAGTGAGCATTAGATCACCACTTTCTCTGCAACGCCTCCGATTCTCTAATAGGGTATGCTAATCCGGGGGTCCCTAGTATTGGGTATTTGGGTCCTTACGTTATGTATTGCGTCTTTGTTCCACCCATTACCAAAGACTATATTTGTGCTTGCAATCCTTTGATGTGTGTGTGAATTGTCCTGTGCTTTGGGTAATTTTCACCCGTTTGTGTATTGGCCAATAAACAAACTGCTTTGAAATCTTCAACCTCCTGCTGTTTTATTGTCATTGGGTATTGATACAATATTACAGGCATTTCAATATGGCTTCCTCAAACAGTATATCACAATTCCTGAACAGCAGGAGATTAAACCTTAGAATACCACACACACAAATACACTCCAAGTTTGTCAATAAAGTCAAACCACATATGCAACTAACAAATTAACAATCTGAACAGTTAACTAGAGAGACTGAGTAGTCTTAGCGGGCCATAGGGGAATGTGGTCATTCTGACTAACTTCTCCCAGCCACTTCTAAAAGCTTATTATAATCCTCAAATTTACAAATTGTAGGTGCCATTACTATAACAAACAATATGACAGAAACTCCCAGACTGATCACCAAATCCACAAACTCACTGGACTCAGGCTCTGCAGATATGTTTAAGATAGCTGAGTACACCATGTCTCCCATTCAATGAATTTGCAATTAGCTGCTAAGGAGAGCTTGGATGTTTGGCAGGAACTTCTAAACCTTCTGATTTTTATCCATATCCATGTTTCATGTGAGCTCTTAACATTATCCCCCATTCTTAAGAAATATATTTTTAAACACATATTTTTGTATGCTGTTCTGAATCAAGCAATTGCGACAGCAACCATTGCAAAACTAAAAGGAAGGGTTGCTGTTAACTGAGGTTGGATACTTAGGTGTGTTCCCCCCCCCCCTAGAGTTACACTGTACTGCTCTTTGCTTACTCTGAGATGGAAAGCTGGTCCTTTCCCTTTTTTTTGCATCAGGGGCCCCATTGGCATTTTGTGGGGTTCATACCGAACAATCAAGCAGTCCAAGCGTAGCTTCTATTTAATTAGACTTCAGGAAGTTATATTTTCCATTTGTAGATAGGTTCCTTGAAATGACTATGCATGTTGTGTATTGGTGCAGTTCTCCAATTAGGAAAAGTTTGCCCTGAGATCTTAAATCAAGCACAGTCTGGCATTGTGCCTCTTGAAAATAAACTGCAAAAGCAAATCATTTTGTGTGTGTGGTTCAAATGTTTTCCGAGAGTTACTTTTACTGGAAGGTTTAAGTCATGTTCCTCATATCATATTCCCAAAATTGATGCTTTCCATGACCTTTCCACATAATTGTTTTTATTAAGCTGTTTCATATACAATGATTTTTAATGTTGCTAGTGTGTTGTTTTGGCAGCTGTGCTGTAAGTCCTTTGAAGGAAAGTGAAGAAGATTCTTCAAAGAGCACACCTCACTATCCAAAATTCCACTCTGCCATTCCAATAATTTGGCACAAAACTCTCAGTGGAGATACAGAGTTCTACTAATCATAATCAAAGAGATTTATGACAGAACCATTAACATGAGCAAATCATCACATGCTACTGTACTTAGACGTTCTTGTTATATTGGTATTAGAAATAAATGGTGTACTTTAATGGCCAACATATTAAAATTTCATGGACTTTCCATGTCTCTCTGCTTTCTTTGCTGCATTTGCGTTCACTGCAGATAATTTTTTTTTTGTTTCATCTCCTTTTCTTCTTGAGTACTTGACATTAATTTAAGTGGGCCTTAGCATCCGGAGCATATTTGTTATAAGAATTATATATATAATTCACCATGCTGTTCTGAAGGTATTTTACTAACGAAACTAATGGAGCCATGTGTTCTAATCCCAAGGTCCACTCTAGCAGTATTAGGCACTTCTATGGTCCCCATAATTAAAGCACCCAAATGCTTTCCCTTTCCCTGTTGAATGTCTTTTGCTTTCTTGCAACTTCTCAATATATTTTTTTACTGATAGAAAACTAAAGTATAGTAAACATAAGTGCCTTCTGCAAACCAAAGAGTAGGTTTGTAGGAAAAGCAGAAAATAGCACTAGGTTTTCTGAGTTCAGAGGTAAGTGGCAGAGCGGGATCTGGGGTTGCCAGACATTTGCTAGGGGTGGGGGATCCCCTACTTTGGCCCCCCTCCCCCCCAGTGCCATCCAGCTGGCCAGCGTTGCTGCATGAGTCCATACAATATTATGATAAATGGACTGAGGCTGAGAAGAGTTTTACCCCCATGCTATTCCCTTGAATGGCAATTTCAACTGACTGCTTTAAACCCTGCTATGGGGAAGAGACGCAAGATAGGGTATCTGTCTTTTCCTTGTACCAGGGCTCAAAGCGAATTGAGGAGCATTTTCATTTGGGGTAATTACTTTGAATAAGGTTAAACTCCTGTTCTCCAGTAGCATGGCCCTGATCCATATTGACACGATGTGACTGCTTTTTAAAACCAAACAACACTTCTTTGGATTCAAATACTACACATCTTTGGCCCTTAGATATCATAATGAAGACAAGAATGACTGTGTTGTATTTAATTAAAAAAAATAAACAACTGGGTTTTTTCCAATGGGAAAGTCTTTTTTAAAGTATTTAGCTGTTCCTGCTCTGGGACAAATGAGGTAGCATCACTTTACAATTGTCAGAAGCAACAACTAGCTGAGCAGCAACCACATTCACTAACCACAAGATGCATTCAGGGAATTGGTGTTGTCAGGTTCTGATATTAGATCTCAATGGGATAACTAAAATAATTAATATGGGATAATGAAGATGCTAATGAAATTAGGACTATGGTTTACTATTAATACATGGCAAGCATACATAATGAATTTAACAGCTTCACTAGATTTCAAACGCAAACCTCTTTTGATTGGATTCAGAGTTTGTTTGCTGAAAAAGAGGATGCTGATGAGCCTGGGCCAGCATCTTGGCCCAAACTATCATGGTGTTCTATTAGTGGGCAAATCCTGCACAGATATTCTGCCCTACAGCCAAAGTAGCCCAAATCAAATTCAGAAAGGGACATTTCCCAGCTCCTCTTTCTTACTGCAGTCTGCTGAGTCCCCAAGACTCTGGCCTGAGTCAGGAGATGCAGTGGTAGGGTGAATTGGCTAGAATTGCCACATTCTTCTGCTCACAGAAAATACCATGGCTTCAAAGGGCCAAACCTCATATTCAGCATATAAAAACTGACTTGTGTAAATATAAAGCTACAGGTTAAAGGGCAATAAAAGTTTCCCTTCCCACAGAATATATGAACATAATGATTGCTGGTTTGCTAGGCTAGTCCAGCATTCTAGCTGCCTTGATATCTCTAGAAGTTCCCAAGGAGAAGACCAATATGATGGTAATCCCTTTGGTATTTGTTTTCAAAGTATAATACTTTTGGCCATGGAGGTATCATTTAACTAGAATGGCTGATATTTATTTATTTATTTTGTTTGTGTATAGCCCACCTTTCTCACTTAGCCTCAAGGCAGATTACAGAATATAAAGCAATGCAATCAGACACCCGAGGACATTCAGTAAACAATGCAGCATAACAAGGATTGCAAAGTTAGAAAACAATGCAAACAATATACTGACTAAAGCTGGGTATAAACAATGCAGAAAGTGGAATTACAAAGGTAGAAGACAATCCATTAAAAGCAAGATGATTCCTATAATAATCGTTGCATCCTATTCCATTATAATGGTGTCCTCCTGAACTGTTCCATTCTTAGGGTTGCCAATGTCCAGGTTAGGGTTGCCAGCCTCCAGGTACTAAGAGAAGATTGTGCTGTATAAATTCAGCAAGTCAAATCAAGAAAAACAGCACAAGGCTCGTAACTTACAAAAGTACAATTCTGTAATACGAATTATTACAAACTATTACAAAGACACCAAATAGATTATGAGTAACAAACTGTACCGATTAATACATGGCAACAAAATATTCAACAAAGGAATTCTAAAGGTTACAATCACCTAACAATATGAACATGAAAAGATGGGAAATAGATGATCAACACCAAAAAAAGTTCAAATACGGTACTTTCTGTGCCGCTCCCGGCAGCTTGACGCCAAGCCAACAACCGTGGGAGGGACCCAGCCCCAAACAACATGTTGGGCAGTGTCGAAAGAGGGAAGGCAGGGAAGAGGGCGGAGGGGAACCACAGCCGGAGAAGTGAAGAGACAGGGCTGTCGGGGGATCGGGCGATGGGAATCGTGGGGAAGTGCCGAGGGGGAGGGTCGAAAAATGCCAAAGTACCCCGAAGGGAGGTGGGCGAGGGGAGGCCGCACCGAAGGCACGAGAGAAGTCTGAGACAGGTGCAACCGAGAACCCCGCCTCTGAAGATGAAGAGGGAGGGGGAAACGGAAGTAGCCGAGGAATGACCGTTAATTGGTGGGTGGCCCAGGTGGTGGGAGGAAGAGTATAAGAGGGAGATTAAGGATGCATGCCGAGGAGGAGACGGGTCTGAGGGACCACCAGAGAGTTTGCTGGTGTGGCCCTACAGTAACAGGTGAAGAAGGGGGGCGAGCGGTCTGGTAATGAATCGGAGGGACAGGCTCACACTTTCCTTCAGAAAAATTCACGCACAGTGAAACGGAGTTAAGGGCGGGGATGAGACAGCCGGATCGGCTTCTATGCAGTTGGATCATGCGCAGTGCCAAAAACTGAAGTAAAGAAGGAAGGTCTGCTTCAAAAGTTGGTCATGCGCAGTATACGTGAACTCCGGCTTGTTTTCACTGAGTAAACCGTGCAGAATGAAACATTGTAAGCACGAAGACAATCATATTGCCAAGATGAAAAACCGGCAACAGATAGACAGGTCCAGGAACATGGAATCTAGATATTATCACATTTTGTGGAAGGGCTTCATCAGCCTAAAGATACGGTGTGCAAAACAAAATATATAGTATATACAAGATATAAATATATACAAGATATACAAAATATACAAAAATATGGCCAAAATTATGACTAATGCCGACCAAATAAAATCTTTGCTTACCTAATGTTTAGTTATTTGATTTTCAGTCAATGCTGTTTCATATTAGATGCCTGGGTTCAAGCTTCAATCTAAGGATCTCTGGAATGGCTGCTACAGATAGCTAATTAAATAATGATAACGGAACAAGACTGCAGGTGAAATTAGTTAGCTTTAAGAGATTAGTTCGCTTTAGGAAATTCCAGCCAAAGTACTACACTGTCCGGCTTGTGTTTTCATGTTAACGACTATTCCTTGCATGAAGTTTAAATGTATTTCTTGACTTTTGATCATTCCAGTTGCATACATAAGTGTATATGTTGAATACAATTGAGATGTTCTTATGTAGTTGTCTTTGCCACCAGTGCTTGTTGATTGTTCTAACTCACCTGAAGGTTGGCAACCCTGGTTCCTTGGTAGTCTCCCATCCGAGTACTAATCAGTGCTGACCCAGCTTGGCTTCTGAGATCTGACAAGATCAGGCTAGCCTGGGGCATCCAGGTTAGGGCTAATAGGACTTAGAATTCAGTAGTGCTTAGAAGGACTTAGAAATACTTAATTTGGTTGGCTTGCGTCCTCCAGTTGCTATCCATATACTAATGGAACAAATTTGCTCCATTTAACCATAACCTAAAGATTGTGAAATACAGATACTACACCAGAACGCAATCAATGTCAACCAAGAGCCTAAAGAGGTTCCAAATTATTCATCCAAATGTTGGAATTATTTGAGTCAAGTAATGGGCATTCTATTCTATCTACCTTCCCCCCAAAAAAAATGTTTTTCGATGCAAGCCTAAGACTAATTAAAAAACAGAGACTGAGTAAGAAGAATTATTTTTTTAAACTGGAAAGTTTTATGTTGCTCCTGAGACTCGCAGTCTACTTAAATATCTGTTTTTTTTATTGAGCAATAAAGGATGGTCTTATTTGAGCTTGTATTGACTTGGAGAACCATACCATTTGAAAATCCCATGGTCAAGTGACTGGCATGGCTGACATATAAGGCACTTCAAACAACTCCAAAGACATATGAACAAGGAGCAAAAAATTCTAACGTAAGTGTAAACCCGTTTTAAGACGTTGTATTACAACACTTTATGTACATCTTTTGTTCTTTCTTTCAAAGCTTTATTTAGCTGTTGGGTTTTAAGGGTTTTTTCCCCTTTTTCTTTTTTTCCTGTGTTTTGTTAAAGAAAGAAATTAAAAAATTAAAATAAGTGTAAACTCAATTAATGGGTTTATGCTCTCATTTGGCACGCTTATCTGCATGATGGTGGTTGGGAGACCAGTACAGACACATACAGTGTCATGCATGTGTAGAAGCACACATACACACCCTGAAAAAAAGAGCTGTGCTTGGTGAGGGGAGCTGTAGCTTTTTATCAGGAGGACAAAATTCCATAACCTCTTATAACTTAAGAAAGGCAGCAGAAATTTTTATTCATTCTATCAAAAGAAGGGATTTGTCCTCTCCCTACCAGAGAGCAAATTGTATTCCACATGAACGATCTCCTGTTTGAAGTTTTACACCATTGTCTCATTAGCTATAGATAAGGAAAAATGCATAATTATTTACACAGTTGATCAACAGTAGATTTTGTTTCTGAGAAAGAAGTAAATAGATAGCATTAGTAGAAGATGAGCCCTGTGGTGCAGAGTGGTAAGCTGCAGTACTGCAGTCCAAGCTCTGCTCACGACCTGAGTTCGATCCCGGCGGAAGTTGGTTTCAGGTAGCCGGCTCAAGGTTGACTCAGCCTTCCATCCTTCCGAGGTCGGTCAAATGAGTACCCAGCTTGCTGGGGGTAAAGGGAAGATGACTGGGGAAGGCACTGGCAAACCACCCCGTAAACAAAGTCTACCTAGAAAACGTTGGGATGTGACGTCACCCCATGGGTCAGGAATGACCCAGTGCTTGCACAGGGGACCTTTACCTTTTTTTAGTAGAATACTAAATACCAGCCTGGTATTGTGGTTAGGGCTGTGCATATCAGTAAATTCGAGCCAAAAATAAAGCAGAAAACCGCCATTTCGGCTTATTTTCGGCTCAGGTTTACCAGGAAAAAAACCACTTGAATCAGCCAAGACAAATAGGTGATTCCCAGAAATAGATGAATAATTATTTTTGGGGGGGGGGGGGCATTTTTGAAGGTAGAGTCTAAACTTTATCTATGTTTTCTCTGTGTTGAAATAAGTTTTTTCACTGCTCAAACACATTGAGTGCAGATTCAGCTTGCTTAGTTGCCAAATAGTTTACTTGTATCTGTAAAGAAAAATTGCATCACACAATAAATATTGACTTTCTACAGAAAATCTGCAAAAATTAATCTAGATGCATATTAACTTTCATTGCTTCGTGCAGGCTTTTTAAAACTGCCCACTAGGACATTAGTATATAAACTTTATGACAATATTTGTGTCTAACGTTTTGAAATCATCAAGACAAAAATAATGACTACAGGAGAACTACACAACTTTAAGGCTGACAATAAGGAAATTGAAATTGTTGAAGACTTTCTATTCCTTGGCTCCATCATCAACCAAAAGGGAGACTGCAGCCAAGAAATCAGAAGGAAACTGAGACTAGGAAGGGCAGCCACGAAGGAGCTAGAAAAGATTCTGAAGTGTAAGGATGTGTCACTGGCCACCAAGATTAAATTAATTCATGCCAACATATTCCTTATTACAATGTATGGATGTGAAAGCTGATAAGAAGAAAATAGATTCCTTTGAAATGTGGTGTTGCAGGAGAGTGTTGCGGATATCGTGGACTGTCAAAAAAAAATCAGTGGGTTATAGATTAAATCAAAGCCTGAAATGACCCTAGAAGCTAAAATGACTAAACTGAGGCTATCGTATTTTGGTCACATTATGAGAAGACAAGAGTCACTGGAAAAGAAAGTCATGCTAGGAAAAGTTGAGGGCAGCAGGAAAAGAGGAAGACCCAACAAGAGATGGATTGACTCAATAAAGGAAGCCACAGCCCTCAATTTGCAAGATCTGACCAAGGCTGTCAAAGATAGGACATTTTGGAGGACTTTGATTGATAGGGTTGCCATGAGTCGGAAGCGACTTGATGACACTTAACACACACACACCACACATGTGGTGGTAGATTTTTAAACGTGTATTTTAAATTCCCAAGTTGATCAGAAGCATAGTTTGTTTCTGGGAATGTGGATGAATTTTATGAGGAGAGAAATATATCAAGAATATATAGATGAACCCCTGTTATCTGCACTTACATAATTCTATACAACCGCTCTGCCCTTATCCAACCTCATGTTATTTCTGATAATTGATAAGTCCTAATACCTTGGTTATTCAAAGATGGGTTCTGCATGTTGTGTTACTTGTATCTCACAATCTCCAGTTTAGCATTTGTATTATATAAAAGATTTGAAAGGGGAGAAATAAATGAAATTTTCATAACTTAACCAGAAAAGGTTTATGGTTTGCTCTTGCAAGAATATATTCTAAAACAACCCAGCTGCAGAAAAATGACCTAAGAGCACACTTTCGCTTCATAGCTACCTTTCTTTTCTCCCCTTTCACTGAGCTGTACATCTGAAGGAGGAATTCTGTGGCTGGCTGAGTTCAAGTGTAAACTGGATGAAGCCAAAGCTGGCTGCCTTATAACAAATAGGCCTAGATACCAGCAGCCTTGCAGGATACAGCAAGCCAGGCCAGGAAACCAGTGAGACTAGGCAGGTGCCATGTGGCAATGGCATGCCTGCAAAGTCTACAGTCATAAGGACAGCCTAAACTGAAATGTATCCCAACTAGAAGTAGCTAAGGTCTGTTATTTTTCCAGCTCTGACCTGCCAGATGCATCTTGGAAGCTTTAAACCAGGATCTGAAGGTAACAGGTACACACCCACTATATGACCTGAGCAACTAGAAAACAGGAATTTCCAGTGTATTGGCAAGAGTCCTTCAGGAGGTTCTCTAGCCCAAGCCCTATTCAGATCAGAAGGAATTGTAAAGGAGCTCTTGTGTAGCTCCTGGGCATTTGCACAGAAGACAAATATTCCCCATGGATTGTGCCCCAGTTCTTCACAGAGAAGCAAGAAAAGGTTTTATGTCAAATGGAGGAAGTACTCATTTATACATTAACATATACAATGTCTTTTTTTTTAAAGCTTTTTTTTTGGTGGAATAATATCACAGTTTTATTCAGGGCTGTTATGCATTTTCTACATGGTGCCTTATGAAATTCAGTGACAGTACTATATTTGTCTTAAATGAGTCTGGTTTAAACTTTAAAGGGTGAAGAACAGTAACACAGTGTGCCCTAGATGCATGATTAAGTACTGCAGTTGTTAAACTCAAAGGCAAGACCATCAATCAAGTATACATCAAACAGAACCTATAAAACACTGCACACTATTATTTGTGTATTGCTGAATGCCAGAAAAAAATAGGTTAACCTTTGGGCATTTTTAAAGGTAAGGAGCTTTAAGGTGTGAAAGCAAACTGTCAGAAGTCTCATTAAAGCATTATTTACTGCCTGGAAATGAATTTACATTGATCTTTTCAAACTATTGCTAACCACAAATACATTAAAACTAAACAGTCTTCATTTACTGAGAAATAAATGTGTCAGCACAACTTTGACTTTTGTCCAATGCTTTTTCCGGTATTTAATTCACTGGGGCTCAGTGTTAAGCAGTTTATTGCTTGTTGTGCTAAAACTTGTTAATTTAATAGAGAATATCCTGCAGTGATGATCAAAATTGTTGTCTTAGGAACGTATACAAAGTTTATGGTCTACCTGACTATTCCAGCAGTGTGTGAGCTTGATCAGTATAATTCTTTCCTGCTTGGTATTAAGTACTTAAAACAGTTAAAGCAGATGAAGGTTGAAAGGAATGGAAAGGAATTTGGTTGTTTATGTTGATTTAGGTTATTATGAGAAGCATGGGTGTGCTGCAAAGTCAATAGGCACTCACTAGCGGTTCAGTCAATAGTCCAATGTTTACATTTTTCAAAGTTGGTTAATGCGTTCAATGCATAAGCTAATGAATAAATAATTGTGTTTATTTTGTTGTTTTCATGTTGTGCATTTAAAATGCTATATACTTCTAATTTTCATTGATGAGACCAATTATCTTGACCTTACTGACCTCATAGATCAACCACACCTCTGCAGCTTGTTGAAGTTAACAGTATTCTTTAGCACTAAAAACATTAATCTTTGGCTTGGGCGTCTTGCACTACACATCATAAATAAAAGAAGGAGCTACATATTGTGTCATTCAGAGGGGCCATTATACATCTGAACTGGAAATGAGAGACTAGGGTTGCCAACTGTAGGTTGGGAAATTCATGGAAATTTTGGGGTAGAGCCTGGTAAGGGTAACCATTGGGTGCGGGGAGGAAGCTTCGCAGTGATGTGATGCCATACAGGCCATCCTCTGAAGCTGCCAATTTCTCCAGGGGATATTTATGTAGTCTGCAGTTCATTGGAGGTTGGCAACCCTTTGACTGATTTAGCTTTAGGCTGTGTCATCTACAGATTATCCATTTTTAATCTACTTAATAATGTCCTATCTACTTGAATTTTGTTTCTATAGAGAATTGGGTTTACTCCTTCTACCCCATGTCCTTCTTTCTTCCCACTTATAAATGCTTTTTCCCCAAACCTGATCCAATGCTACTAGTACTTTCCTTGCTCTAGCTCATTCCTACAAAATACCTAGATAGATTTCAATTAAATGGTATTTGCCATCTTTGTATAACAAATGCCAAGCCTGTAAATTCTAATTGCTATCTGAAGATTCATCTCTAACTTGCAAGAGACTTGTGAATGGGTCATCCAACAGACATGTCAGAACATGCTGTTAACTGGCTAAAACACATTTCTAGTGGATACCTTTAATACAATACTTGTGCAACTAAAGCTTCAGTGGACCAGAGCACCACTCTTGAAATGAGAGTAAAATGTATTATTTTAAAAATCTGAATCCTCTAAATCAGGGATGGGGAACGTCCGGCCCGGGGGCCGTATGCGGCCCCCAAGGACATTTTCAGTGGCACTCAGGAGCTCCAGGGCCCAGCTGCGGAGGCGCAGCACACGCAGCCCTCCCCGAAGGTGTTCCTTGGGCCGCGGTGCCCTTTGGACCTCCTCTTGTCGACTGTTGGTCGGCGAGAGGAGGGGGAGGGGGAGGGATGCTTCCCCCAAGGCTGCCCCTATAGTCGTGGCATGCAGGAACGCCGCAGCACACTGTAAGCACCTTTCGCTGCCTGTCAAGCGGCGAGGCGGGGGAGAGGCCGTGGCTCCCAACTGCGGAACATGCGCGTGGGAGCTGATCGGGCTTGGAGGGCCTTTTGTGGACTCGGGGGGAGGGGGAGGGCGTGGAGGCTGGGGCCCGGTCACGCGGGGCTGTGTGTGTGTGTGTTGGGGGAGGCAGGGAGCCTGGGGGCCGGTTTCGTGGGGCCGGCGTGTGCGGGTATGTGGGGGAGAAGGCTTTTCTCTCTTCCTCTTTTTCTGTCTCCTTTCCCCCCCTCTTTCCCTCGTCTCTTTCTTTGTCTGTCTCCTTCCGTCCTTTTCTCCCCCCTCCATTTCTCTGTTTTCCTTCCTTCCCCCCTGCTCCCTCCCCCCTCCCAGGTGGAAGGGCAGCCAATGGTGGGCCCCCCGGCGCCTCATTTGCTAGGGGCCCACCACTGGTTGCCCTTCCACCTGGGAGGGGGGAGTGAGCGGGGGTGCCCTCCAGGCCTTCTCTGCGTGGCCTCCCCTGTGGTTGCCAACCTCCAGGTGGTGGCTGGAGACCTGGCAACCCTAGCCTCTCCCCCCCCCGCGCGCGCCAGGAGAGCTACACTTGGTTATGGGCCCCGAATGATGTTATAAATGAGCAAATGGCCCTTGGCAGGAAAAAGGTTCCCCACCTCTGCTCTAAATGTTTTACCTACCACTGTGGTCATAACTGCACTACAAATTTGTACTGGTTCTATACAAATTTTGCATTCATGGCGTCCTTCATAATCCTGGGAAATGTAATTATGCTAATGTAAAAATGCTAATAATCTTTGTTAGAGATTAATGTCTCCCTTCACAAGATGGAATAATAACAAAAATGAAATTCAAAGTGTGAACTATGTTTTCCTTTCAATTATAGGAATTTTAAAATACAGTGTGATAAAGCAGAATAAAATATACTACAATTATGGTAGTGTGAAAATTTTTAGTGTTTGAATTCAAGCTTTCAATTAAGAGAATAGAGAGCAAGCCACAACTTCTAAGAGCCAGCCTGCCTTTTTCACACTGCTACAATTTAAAATGGAAGTGAGAGAGGAAATGCTGTGTGGAGAAAGCTCAAATAGTCAATGCTAATGGCAGAAGTATTATCCGTATGTAGCTAATATAAACCAAAGTGGTTTATCGCCACAGTTGGTGATTTATGACTCACATTATGACTTTATTTTGAAATGGTTGTAATTAAAAATTAATGTGTGGTGAAAGGAGAATACACAACAAGGAACCAGGGCTCAAGGTTTATCCAATGCAAGACCGTGAAGTGATTTATAGCTCACAATTCATCCAGAGACTTGTCTTGATGTCAAATGCACACAAATGCTATACAATGCATTGCAATATCCTGTGAGGCCTTCCAAGGTGAGGCACACTCTTGTTCCAATTTACAGTGCCATATACTGTTAATTTTTAGAAGGTTTGAGTAGTTTATAACAAAACTGAATAATTTATATTACCACCATTGATTAGTGTTCTTTTGTAACAGGACATCTTTTTTGTATGCCTTGTTCCTTTAATTCCTTCTGAAAACTCTGAGAACCTGTTATTGCATTGCTTAATGGACAGATCAGCTTTAATCTTAATCATGTAGAGAAGTATTGATATTTAATCTTGTTTCAGATACACCAACCATCATCCCTGCATATCAGAGGCAACATAGAGAAGTTTACAGTCACAAAGGAAAGATTGCCATGTGGCATTCAATGAAGTTCCATTTGCTCATTCTTTGGGTTTTTATAATCAATCAGTTTATTGGTCAATAAAAGTGCGGCCTTAAGCAGTAACACCTTCTACATCCAAAGAAGTGATTGGGCTAAGATGAACAACACTACTTAGAATTGCACTACAAGTGTGCAGTTATGATTTATTAAATACATAAAGTTTATTACATGATCAACAGACCTTTAAAGTACCATCTTTAAAACAGCACACAGCAATTATTACAATCTGATTAAGAGTTATTTACCATCCGGGACCTTATCTCAATGGCTACATTGAAAAATATTGTCACTTTTTCAGTGATGTTGTAGATTCTTCCCAGCAAAAAAAGGGTAACTAACTGTTTGAGCAGCCTAGTGCTATAGCCAAAGGTGGAACAATTACATCCTCTCTTACTCCTTTGTAATAATTGCAAGACAACAGCACATGGGATACAATCTCTAGCACGCCTTTAGGTGTGATTTATTGAAGAATCCTGCACTCAGAGAGTGTAGGAGCAAGGCATTTCACTGGGAAAATAATGATCTTCCCACAGCTACCATGGTCATTGCTGCTACAACAGTGCAATCCTAAGCAGAGTTCTACATACATTGACTTCAGTGGACTTAGATGGGTGTACCCTCTAGTTACAATTGCATTTGTAAGTGTTGTATTCAGTACTGTTGTGTGAAGGTCAAAGGAATATGTTGGATGGTAATTGTGATGTGTCAGTGTGCAACAGGACTCCACTATGAATAAAACTGTGGTGGTGAGGGTTCTTAATTCCCCCCCATTATGTCCTCATAAGAACATAATAACATAAGAAAGGCCCTGCTGGATCAGACCAAGGCGCATCAAGTCCAGCAGTCTGTTCACACAGTGGCCAACCAGGTGCCTCTAGGAAGCCACAAACAAGACGACTGCAGCAGCACCATCCTGCCTGTGTTCCACCGCACCCAATATAATAGGCATGCTCCTCTGATACTAGAGAGAATAGGTATGCAGCATGACTAGTATCCATTCTAACTAATAGCCATGAATACCCCTTTCCTCCATGAATATGTCCACTCCCCTCTTAAAGCCCTCCAAACTGGCAGCCATCACCACATCCTGGGGCAGGGAGTTCCACCATTTATGCATTGTGTGAAAAAATACTTTGTTTTATCTGTTTTGAATCTCTCTCTCCATGAACATAGTCTCAGTTGTCCTATTGTGTCAGTAGAATATTTCACCTAGCACTAATTAAAAACTTTATAAATGCAGCATTGATTGGTGGACACATTTTCTTCTTCATGAAACCAGTGGCTCATGCACCTTTCTTATGAAAAGTCCACATTCACCCAATTTATTGTGGAAACAGAATGTTGACCAATTGGTGGTGAACTGGAACAAGCACTACAGTATTAAGGACAATTATAACAATTTTTAATGAAATTTCTAATTATTGGAAATAACCTTATTAATAGTGACACTTCACTAAAATACATATTAATGAAAAAGCAGTAATTGTCACATACGGTTATAGCTGTAAAACAGTTTAGCACTATGGCCTTCTCCAGCCTTTCACCCGCTGGGAAATCTACACTGGCTATCCACAACTAAAAACTCAATCTCCTGAAACCGACATGAAGCTTGTAGTTAATTTAAGCATGTTCTCGTTAAATAAATATCCTACACTGTCATGACTACAGTGTTGTGATTGGAATCATACTTTATTTAAGAAGCAAGTACTTGTTCACAGTAAGCCATCATTTCCTTTCAAAGCAGGTAACCACAGGAAGTGGACTTCATATTTCCAATTTTAATTCCTAACCACTCTAGACAATTCTGGAAGCCCTTCCTAACACACCCATTGTGCTAATATTCAATTAGCTTTCAAGTGAGCAAAGAGGCTGAATGGAGTTGTGATAGCCACTTTACCAAGTCCTGGAGCATCACAACAGTTCACAAACAAAGTAATTGAAATTTTAATGTGCAGAAAAATTACTATTATAATGGTTGCCTTGAAGATTTATTTTTTCAAATGTAATTAAAAAGTGGATTTAGAAATATGTGTGGCAACCCAAAGGATTAAATATTAATATGGTGCATAATTAATAAATGATACATCCCTTGATTACTAATGGGTTATTGACTCTAAAAGCCTAATGTTATAGAAAAGAAGAGCAAAGAAAGGCTTAGGGGGAATCATACTTCACCTACTATGGTAAACTTGGGTCCCTTTTTGTCCAAAGCTGTATCTGAAGTCTGTCAGACTACTGAAATGAAAATAAAATCAGATGATTGACTTCACTGATCACGTTTAAAAGACTGAAGACCAGAACCATTGTAAGTATAATTCTGTAGGATTCCAGGAACAAAGTAATGATGAGGGAAAAGAATGATCTTGTATTTTATGATACAGTTCCTCTATTGTTTCATTCTTGTTTCGCAGACAATTCTATATGATTGTATGAAAACTCATTGCAGATTTAAGTTGATTATCCCCTTAGGGTTGCCGAGAGAATAAACACAATGACCCTGGTCCAGAAATATGCATATAAAACAGTAGTCTGCACATATACAGGAAAGAATGCACACAAAAGATTATCACATTTTCAGATAAGATGAGAGGCCTGAATGCAAATCTTCTCTGTCTCTCACAAAGAGGGAAAAGTGAAGAATCGGGGAATGCATTCAGTACCCCATGCCAAAACCAGTTGAATGGTAAAGCCAAATTTAACAGTGGCACCCATTTGTTCAATCACTGCTTTGGAACTATGCTTGATAGGGTTGCTAAGTATAAGTTGGGATATTCCTGGAGATTTGAGGGTGGAGGCTGGGGAAGGGAGGGTTTGGGAAGGAGAGGGACCTCAGTGGGGTATAATAAAATACACTCCACACTCAAAAGCAGCCATTTTATCCAGGGGAACAGATCTTTGTAGACTGGAGATCACTTGTAATTCTGGGAGCTCTCTGGGCCCCGCATTGAGGTTGGCAAGACATTAAGTTCTAGACCTATTGGGTAAATTAAAAGCCATTAAGTCTCTAGGTCTTGATGGCATACATACACTCAAGAGTTCTTAGAGAATTCAAATGTGAGATTGTTGATCTACTAGTGCATAGATGTAACTTATTAGTAAATGCAGTCGCGGTACCAGAAGCCTGAGAGTACAAATGTTACACCAATTTTTTTAAAAGGGTCCAGAGTGGAACCAGGAAATCACAGGTTGGTCAATAGGCTTACCAGGTCCCTCCTGTCCTTCAGCGGGAAGCTTTTAGGGCGGAGGTGAGGTGGGATCGCACGCGCACGGCCACGCCAACACGATTACGTCACGTCCGGTTTACAACCAGAAGTGCTGCCTCAAGAGGGAGTTTGAGTGGGAAAGGCCTCTTGCGATGCAGCCCTTCCGGTTGTAAATCGGAAGTGACGTACCGCTTAGCTCTAGCAAGAAGGAGACATATCCCACCTTGTCATCACCACAGGGCTTACTTGTATTTTACAGTTTTTCCTAGTTCCTAGGATTCTGTACAGGTGAGAATCCTGAGAATATATGATTAGCAGACACCGTTTGTTGGCAATTGCTGAAAGAAAGGCCCGTTTAGGTTCCTTTTCATTTTGTTTGTTTTTTGACCTACAGTGCTATTCTTTGTTTTTGTCTCTTGCAGCAGAAAATGGACTACTAACAGGACTTTTAAAAAGGGACAATGCAATATCATGAAAAGTAGAATAATTCTGAAAAACACTATTTACAGGAGATCTTTATCTTTATAGCTATTGAAGTATCTGAGCTTAGAGTTTATGGCAATCACTTAAAAATTATAGTCTGCTAGTTTAATAAAATTCCTATCATATTTACCTCACATCGATAACAGAAACCTCAAGTTTCCAGGCAAATTCAAAAGTAGCTCTTAATTTTCCCTTTTGGACAAATGAATAGCTGTACACATTCAATCACTAAATGTAAACTTCTGAATTTTTTGAAGGGTAAGCACAAATCTTTCCACTAGAAGGATCATGTATTCTCTTTTAAACTTTGATTTTATAGTATGGATTTAGGTATGCTTGACGTTCAAGCTGGATTCAGTAAAGGAAGAGGCACTAGAGATCATATTGAAAATTTACGGTGGTTAAAGTAGCATGAAAGATAAGCTTTAAAGCATGAAAGATAAACTGTGTGGATCATGAACAGCTATGACGCGTTTTAAAAGAAATGGGTGCGTCACGGCATCTGATTGTTTTGATGTGTAATCTGTACAATGGACAAGAGGCTACTGGTTAGGACAGAATATGGAGAAACATAATTGTTTTCATTTGGCAAAGTTGTCAGACAAGCATGTATTTTATCTCCCTATTAGATTTAGATGAAGGCAGAGTAAAAACTGGTGGAAGGAACATTAACCATTTGAGATACGCAGATGACACCACATTACTGGCAGAAACTAGTGAAGACTTGAAACAACTACTGGTGAAAGTTAAAGTTGAAAGAGCCAAAGCAGAATTACAGCTGAACATCAAGAGGACAAAAGTAATGATTACAGGGGAATTACTCAACTTTAAGTTTGACAATGAGGAAATTAAAACTGTTCAGGACTTTCTATCCCTTGGCTCCATCATCAACCAAAAGGGAGACTGCAGCCAAGAAATTAGAAGGAGACTGACAGCACATGCCTGAGAGGAAGGGCTACGCCAGTTACAGGAGGCAGCGCAGCGGTGCTGCCTCCAAAGGAGGGTTGCCCCCACAAACTGGAGCCAAAACCACCCTGCATCAGGAAAAACCCGCGCAACCCTCCATAGGGTTGCAGGGAGATATGCCATCTAAAAAGGTGGCGTATCTTGGCAAAATAAAAAAGGGTTTACCCAGCCCAGATGGGCTGAGGAGGCCGCCTAAAGGCAGCTCCTCCTCTGTCCCGGTGCCGGAATGCCCCGGGACCGCCCCCCTGGGGATGGCGCACAGAAGTGCAGTGTCCCTGGGCCGCGCTAGGGAGGACAGCATCCAGGCCTCCCCACCAGCGCCCGGGCCACCCTGGTCAGCGTAAGCAGCACAGGCGCCAGCGCAGGAGGCCCAAATGCTGACGCAGCCCCTTCCTGGCCTCCTAAGGGCTTTCGCCCTCGAGGCGCAGGAATGGGCTGTGAGACTGGGAAGGGCAGCAATGAAGGAGCTAGAAAAGATTCTTAAGTGTAAGGATGTATTGCTGGCAACCAAGATTAAGGTAATTCATGCCATAGTATTCCCCATTGCTATGTATGGGTGTGAAAGTTGGACATTGAAGAAAGCTGACAGAAAGAAAGTTGATTCCTTTGAAATGTGGTGTTGGTGGAGAGTCTTACAGTTACCATGGATGACCAAAAAGACAATTCAGTGGGTTCTAGATCAAATCAAGCCTGAATTCTCCCTAGAAGCTAAAATGACTAAACCGAGGCTATCATTCTTTGGTCACATTATGAGAAGACAGCATCACTGCAAAATACAATAATGCTAGGAAAAGCTGAAGGCAGGAGGATAAGAGGAAGACCCAACATGAGAGGGAATGACTTTATAAAGTAAGCCAGGGCCCTCAGTCTGCAATTCCTGAGTGACACTGTTAATGATAGGACCTTTTGGAGGAAGCAACTTGATGGCACTTAACACACACGTATCTAAGATTTTCCAAATATGACAATTCATCCACATTGTCATATAGCATGATCGTGGATTACATAACATTTACGGTACTTCTGAAAAATACAAAATAGAAGAGGAAATATTTTCCTCCCCCTTTCTCATTACTGGAGAATAACCTCACTCACAGTACCCTATCCAGAGTTCCATAGGTATTCATTTGGGTTCCTTCTTCAATGGATGAAGCACTTTTGTCAATGGGAAAAATGTTCACTGAAGTGACTGGAGATCACTTGCAGGCAGGAGAGCTCTGTGTGTGCATTAAATGCCATACAATAAAAGCAAATTGCTAGATCATGGCAAGTTTGCATTTGGTACACAAGGGACATCTCAACAGTATCCTCATAGGACTGATATTTATAAACATAACGGGTGGGTGTTGCAATAATTCACAATGTGGCTTTCCCCCTCATTATTCCCTATCAGAATTCACCACGGTAGCTTTTCAGTAGCTTGTGGTTTGGAGGATGCAGTCAGTATGCATTATGTACTAGCTTGACCATTTCTACCTTAAATAGGTGGTTTGATTCTGGAAGATGAAACCATCACTGCTGAATGGGTATAACCAGCTCTAAAAGCACAAAAGTGACTCAACCTCAAAACAAACCTCAAACCAAATGTTGCACTTTGAAAGGCTAGAATTGACCCAAAAGCATTTCCATGTCTTTTGTTTCACGTCTGAAGGGAATAAGGTTTCTGGATACTGTTAGGTTATAGGGAAGAGGCTGAAATTCCAGTCCTTTCTGTAATATATTTGACGATATGTATAAATATTCAAAGCCAAGATAGAAGTAGAGTAATACATATGGAAGAAATAGAAGATCTCTGTAGTATTATATACAATCAGAAGACAGAATGCTGGGCAACACTTTAGCATAGGAAGGGGAGCATTTTTTAAAAAACCACAAAAATTATGTTTTGGCTCAAGGCTTAATTTTATAAGGCCCTTGACAACTTAGAGCGCAATCCTGAGGGCCACTGTGGTGGAGGTGGCCAGATGGCAGTGCAACAACGATGCCACCAGTCCATTCCCTAAGGAGAAATGGTACAGTTCAAGGACCAGGCAATTGCCCCAGAAGCATGGCTGCATGAGCCATTACCGCTTCAGTGTCCCCAGCAACCATGCCATCATACCCACAAGATGACACAGGAACATGACGCTGCAGCTTAAATGGATAGGATGGAACCAACCAATCACAGGGCAGCAGCCACAGGGTACCAGCCCCAGGGACATATGCCCACCCAGGAGAGGCCCCATCCCCCACCCACTTAAAGGCACAGGCCACTGGTCAACAGGACAGAAACAGGAGCACAACATGGGGGATGGGGGCCCACCACCCTGTGCACAGTCTACCAAAGCATGTCCACACCCCACCATGTGGGATGGCCCAGGGAAGTACAACAAGCCATGGGTGGCTGGCAATCAGTGGTAGGGATGCCTCCCAGTGCCATGGGCACATTGGCGAGGCCAGCTCCAGGGGGCACTTCTGGGGATCACAACTGCCAGTGGAGCAGGAGGAGGAATGCAAGGGTGGGGGCTGATGTCAGGCTGTGGACCTCTAGTGAAATGTCCATGAACAGGCCTTTGATTCTCACCTGCTGCCTATTCATGTCCCCAGCAACAGCTACCAGCCACTCAAGGAGCCCAGTAGCCACCCCCTGAGCTGTGCTGAAGCTGTCCAAGCTCTTCTGACTTCAAGCCACAGCATCTCTACACTGGTGCCTGGTTTCCAACCACATCCTCTCAATGGCTGCCAATATGGATGAGATGGTGAGTGGGATGCACTGTGCTGGGTGTGGGCCAGCACTCCAGGGCCAGACAATGGCTCTGAGTTCCCAGAACTCCAGGGACTGTGCTGCCCACAGCATCAGGAGAAGCTGAGAGCTCAGCACCACCTGGCCAGCCTCACCCTTCCCCCCAAGCCCCCACCCTCATCCATCTGAGGTTGTGTAGTAGACCTGCTGTGACACTTTATCCACACCCAGTGGCCCTGGGGAGTTGCCAATGCCCAAGGTCTGGCGGATGACTGACCTGGCTTCCATGGTCCTCTTTGAAGGGGTGAAGATGCAAAAATACCCCATGAAACCAGTGGAGAAGGTCAGGGAGATGGAACCTGGTGGTACAATGGAAAATAAAACATCACTTGGGAAGACTGCCTCACATGCCCCCAAAGCCATGCCCCACGTCTACATCAACTCCATCCTTTTTTACCAAGTGGCTGCATCCTACAGTCCTGGAGGGGTGCAGGGACATAGCTGGTGGTTCCTTGCCTGACCATGGGCCAGCCTTGCCCCTTTTCCTTCCCTAAGGCACATTGCTCATGGCAATACTGGATGTTCTATATAATATTGAGGCCCAACTGGACCAGACGGTGACCATCCAGTGGTGGCTGGAGAGGGAGGTGACTAGCATCCAGGTGCTCATGTAGAACATGGAGCAGCACGTGTGGTCTACTGGTGGCTATCATGGGCCTTGAAGACATAAGGGGGGCATATGCACAAACTTACCAGGGCCATGGGCAGGTTCTCAGACCTCCTTGGAGCACTGCCAGCTGAAAACTGCCACAGGGGATAGTAGCTGGCATCCCACACCAATTGGGGGCACCTCAGTGGCCTGGCCAATCATTTCTCTAGGATGCCACCTGGTGTTTTCTCTGGGATATGTTTACTGTTGTTGAGTTTGTGCTCAAATGTTACAGTTTATTGTTTGCTCACACTTGTGCCCTTTTTTTGGGGGATGGCACTGTGTCGCAGGCTCCAATGCCCAGGGGTTGGATGAGAGCCCGGAAGGGGAAAGCCTGTGCTACTCTTGCTACTGCCATGGATTGTTCTGGACACCAGCTGCTTGGAGGCACATTGACAGGTCCAGCCTGAGGAAGAGGCATGCCAATGTTAATACAGTCATGGGGAGGTGCACGCAGACACTGGCTCCAGTGCATCCACAAGGTCACAGGGCCTCCTCCACACTCCTGCCATGGAAGACCTGGCTGTGGACCAGAAAGGTACAGATGCTTGGGGAGTAGGGTTAGGTGATGCTTGGGCTCAAAGACATGAGGGTGGCCAGGGGCTGTGGGGCCATTGCGGTCCCCATCCGAAATAGATCTTCCTCTGGGGAAGAAGTCTCGCTTATTTGGGGGGCACATGTATTGGTGGGTGAACTCTGACCCCAACCTGGGGCTGACACCATAAGGGGCCTGTCATAGGGGGGTTGCTGGATGGGGTATCCCTGGTTCTCTTGGAGACCATCCTCAGCAGTGGCTGGGTCTCATGGTGACACTCCAGGGGGCCATGGTCAGTGCCATGGCAGCAGTTCCACAGCAGCCAGGTGCAGTGCTGATCTCTGTCCTGGGGCAAGCTACTGCAGCTGCCCAGCTGGGAGGGGGCAAGGGTGTGGAAGGGGGACCTGCATGGGGGGGGGGGCTGGATTAACCTTGCTCAGTGCTGGGACAACCATTCCATGGGCTCCAGGTCAGACCTCTGGAGGTGGGATGCAGCGTTTGCTGCCCTGCGTCAGCATTGCCTGTGGGAAGGACCCCACAGTGTGTCCTGGCAGTGGAAAAGGGGCACCTGCCACGGGGAAACAAAGACCACAAGGGGGCAGCCGGCCCCCTGCAGCAGCTTTCACCTCATCTGCCCTGTCATTGAGTTGTATTCTCATATGGGGCGCCCATTCCCTTAGTGTTTGTGTGTGTACTGAATGCCTCCTGTGGTCCTTGGGGCAGTGTGTGTGGGGGAGGGACATGTTTTTCCCAGACTCCATGAACACTTCTGGGCTATGTCATTGGGTTTATGGGCCTAATTCTGCACTGCTGGGGGGGATTCCCAGGCTGGAATGGCTTAGAAAGCCATCTAACTCCAGCCATGCTCCCAGGAACCTTGTCTCCCACTGGTTGCACCAGTGGCACAGGGTGTGTGGGGAGACATAATTGCAGAACTGGTACTCAGCACTGGCACAGTGGTGCTGGGCACTCCACTGACATATCTCTGGGTTGCATATTACTGTGATAAAGACTCTAAAAATATTAACTGATAAGAAGTCAAGAACCTTAAGGCAGGGGGCGTCTAAAATGCTCTAGGAATTTCTCTAATGTGGTAAAGGCCTTAGAGATTATATGGATTCCTAGAGTGTAACCCAGAAGTGATATCACATTATCCAGCACTCACCCAGAACTATCACTTAAGAACATAAGAAAAGCCATGCTGGATCAGACCAAGGCCCATCAAGTCCAGCAATCTGTTCACACAGTGGTCAATCAGGTGCCTCTAGGAAGGCCACAAATAAGACAACTGCAGCAGCATCCTTCATGTGTTCCACAGCACCTAATATAATAGCCATGCTCCTCTGATACTAGAGAGACTAGGTATACATCATGACTAGTATTTCATTTTGACTAGTAGCCATGGATATCCCTATCTTCCATGAACATGTCCACTCTCCAAGTTGGCAACCATCACCGCATCCTGGGGCAAGGAGTTCCACAATTTAACTATGTGTTGTGTAAAGAAATACTTTCTATTATCTGTTTTGAATCTCTCACCCTCCAGTTTCAGCAGTTGACCCCACATTCTAATGTTATGAGAGAGGGAGAAAAGTTACTCCCTGTCCACTCCATACCATGCATAATTGTATAGACTTCTATCATGTCTCCCCTTAACCATCTTCTTTCCAAGCTAAACAGCCCTAAGCTGTTGAGCCCTAAGTTGCTCTAGCCTCCTGATCATTTTGGTTGCTCTTTTCTGCACCTTTTCAAGCTCTGTAATATCCTTTTTTAGGTGTGGTGACCAGAACTGTACGCAGTATTCCAAGTGTGGTCTCACCATAGATTTGTATAAGGGCAGTATGATATCAGCAGTTTTATTCTCTATGCCTTGTCTAACTATAACCAGCATCAAATTTACCTTTTTCACAGCAGCCACACACTGGAGAGTCACTACCGGTCTGAGTAGACTATACTGACTTTGCTGGACTAAGGGACCAAAGGGCTGATTCAGTATAAGGCAGCTTCATGAGTAAATACACTAGTTTTAATAAAGCTGATCTATGTTAAAATGGAGTCCAAGGGCAAATATATGTGTATTTGGAGGTCAAGCATCATTAATACAACACAGTAGGTCATGGACTATGCTTATTAGTGTTTAAATTAGGAGTATTTATGACCCTACAAAACACAACAGCATGGACATTTCTTCTCTACATCATTGTCCTGCCCAGTAACAACCTGCTTTTATTTTTGTGTTCAGTATTTGAACATTTTAAAATCCTGCTTTGCAGTCTGTTCTCTCCCCCTACCCACATTGCTTCTCACATGTCCAATCATTTTCTGGGATTTTCTTTTATTAGAAAGATGTTCTTATATATTAAATGTAATGTTGCATTTTAATAATAATGAGATCTGTTAAGGGGACTCCACTCAAAATGTGCGGTGTCCAAAGAATAAACAAACAAATAAATAGTATGCAGGCTGTATTTAGTTGCAATAGATAGGATTCAGTTATTGTAGCGACTAATTAATGCATATGCTTGTTCAGAAAATATTTGAATTAGAAAGTTGATGATCTGATTTAAATCCATTATTTGGATTTCTTTGATTTAAATCAATCCACCTTGCTCCAAGTTCACTACTTTGAAATGAGCATGCATAATATGGTACCAGAAAAGATTGTTTGTATTGCAGGCATTTGTAAATGACTCAGTGCCTCTTGTACAGATCCATCCCCAGAAAAGCAGCCTATAGATTGTGGGATTTTAATTTGTACACATGGGGCCCACTGGTGCCATTTTACAGATTACTAAATTAGAGAATGTCAATTTGTTCTTTTATAATGTCTACAGTAATATTGTCACTATTTAATACCCCCAATACTTTGCAGAGGGTGCAAGATATTATATAACAAAATCCCTCCAGAGGTACAAAATGGTTCTTCCCTTTGTTCTTCCCAGAATAGGAGAACCCACTTCTATACCAATGCCAAAATTTTCATTAAAAGATATTATGAAGTAACTTTGGGGTTTCCTGCTCAGATGAAATATTACAAGGATTTCTGAGAGTAGCAAAATAAATGTTAAATTAATGAAATATTTCAGAGGAGTTTCCACATAACCTTAGCCCCTTCCCTCATGTGACACATGAAAGCCCATTCCCACACTCATACACCAAGGTTATAATAATAATAATAATAATAATAATAATAATAATAATATATTAATACAGTCACTGACCAGCAAAAACAAACAACCAAACAAGCAAACAACAACACCCACAATAGATAATATGAAAACCACAACAGCTACTACTGCTACTACAAATAATCTAAGCCTAAAATTACATATTAGGTGTATGAATAAAATTTATATAAACATCATATAACTTGGTGTGACCCCCTTAATATTTTGAGTAATAAAGTATTTCTGTTACTGTTATCCTGTCAGGGTTCGACGTATTTTAATAGCTGCAGCATAGAATTTAGCAGTCAAGAGTGTAAACTGTGATTTTTCATCAGTTAAGACCTTCTTAGCCAGCAACTCATCTGGTTGGTCAGGGCAAGTGTTAAGCAAAGGGGAAAGAAACCTTGTGTGGACTTCTTGGTAGAATGAGCAGTGTATCAAGACATGTTGTGAAGTTTCTATATCCCCTGACCCACAAGGGCAAAGCCTTTCTGCTGTAGGGACCTTCTTATATCTTCCCTCCAATACCGCTGACATACACCAAGGTTTCTGTTCCCCACTTTGGTTTGTGCTCATCATTTAGATCAGAGCTTCTCAAACTGTGGGTCGTGACCCATTTGGGGTCACGTGATTGAATTTTGGGGTTGCGAAAAAGCCCTTCCAGGAGACTGCGAAGAGGGAAGTGCCAACAAAGAGTAGGAGAAGGGAGGGTGGAGAAAAGAAGAGGACGGGTGGGAGAGGGGAGGAACAACCTTCCCAGTGCCCAACTCCTTCACAGCGTGCACAACAAGCCACTTTGTCCACTCATGGATAAAACGGCCCCAGATTGGTTGGGGGAAACACAAGGGCACCTTCCTATTTGCTCTATGGCTGAGAGGAGCGGCATGCAAGTTCCCATCTCAACTGGAGCTTTGCATGAGCTCTGATCATACAGTATAGGCGGGAGTGAAGGCTGTGCCATGTAAGTCCAGATCCAGCCCCTTGAGAGCTCCTATCTGGCCCAGGAGCCAGCCAAGGGGATGTACTAAAACGAATGACAGGCTAACTCATCAGAAACAATAGGAAAGGCTGCACAGCCCATTGGATAATGGGAGCCTGGATTGCCAACTGACTTGCATGAGCTCCACTGAAATACATTGCCGCACAAAAAGAGTTCCAAGGAAAATGTGGAATGGATTTTTCAGTAAGGTCTCCAGATACACTACTCTGGGACTGGAATGAAAGCCCCCAGGGTGGAACTGGGCCGTCATTCCACCCTTGGGGCTGTCATTCCACTTTGGGGGCTGTCATTCCAGTCCCAGCACACTTCTGGTAGTCCCAGGGGCTGTCATTCCACTCTGGGGGCTTTCATTCCAGTCCCAGAGCCCTTCTGCTAGTCCCAGGGGCTGTCATTCCACCCCTAGGGCTGTCAATCCAATCCCAGAACACTTCTACTCGTCCCAGGGGCCATCACTCTACTCTGGGGTCTGTCATTCCAGTCCCAGATCACTTCTGCTAGTCCAGAGGGCTGTCATTCCACCCTGGGGGCTTTCTTTATAATTTATGATTAGTAAATGTTTGATTTGTATACCTTTTTAATATACCTATATACCTGGGGTCCCATTGTTGTGCCTGAATTATGGTGTTAAGTCCCAGTTACCATAAAACAGGTTGATAGTTCAAAGCAGTTGTTTATTAGGCCTATTATACATACCGGATAAAACTGCCCAAATGCGCAGGACAGTCTTCACACTCAAACAAAGGATTGCCACGACATTTATAACCTCTGGTCAGGGGTGGTACAATACACGTAATATTGAGCATAGACACACAAAGACCCAATGATGGATACCTTTGGATTAGCATAGGCTTATCAGTTGGGGTTGAGGCGGGCACTTAGGCATGGCTTCATGATCTGGGACGGGGAACCGAAACTTAACATTTTTTAGGCCGTAGGTAATTCTGGGCCGTGTCTTGGTGGAAGGCTGTACCAGACACAGAGAGCCTGATTTACTGACTCATGGCTCCTGGGTGCCACCTTCCCAAAGCCCTCATGTGTGTGTGCACATGAATGCATAGTGTTCAAACCAGCTCTTATACTTTAGGCCTAGCCTTTCCATAAAAGCAAATATGCAGACTGAACACAAAAGCATATTATCAAATAATAATAATAATTCCAGGCATTACACCATAAAAATTTCTCAGTCACAAGTGGAAAAAGTTTAAGAAGCTCTGATTTAGCTAATTTAAGCCAGGCTAGGTACAAACTGACCCCAGTTCTTAAACACAGTAGACAAAAAAAGAGTGATCCCAATAAAAGTGATTCCAATGTAATAGTTACAAGAGAACTTCAATTCTAACTTTAATCAATAGCTGTCATATTATCCCATTTTTCTTTCAGAAAAAAATGAATTGAGGTACATATCATGCATACGGGCCTATACTGTTTCATAAGAAAAAAACAAACAGGATAATGAGGTGGCCTGGCACTCTTGAGACTAATCTCAGAATGACACCAAAAGGCCAATAGAAGAAATACAGGCAGAAAATAAACAGTTCGTGAATATTTGAAAACAGAGAGAAATTATCGATTCATATTGAAAAACCATGTTTCCCAATTCATTAACATCTGGCTTATTTTACATACTAAGGGCTAAGATAAAAACAGAATTGACAATCACTTGGAGAGACAGTAAATATAATGAAAGAATGGGTTTGTTTTTACTTGCAGTCCTTCATGTTATTTGCACTGAACTATCAGCTTTAGCACCACTCCATCCATATTCTTCTTTTCTCTACCCATACTCTAAACGGTTGACCCACTGTGCCACCACAGAGATGAAGGACTACCTTACTGCCTTCGGGTTCCAGGCATGGAACCATGGCTGTATCTTTATTTCCATAAGTACTGGGCCCCAAAAGCCTTTTTACAAAGCCTTTGTTATTCAGTGTAAGGGCGAGAAGGGAGAAGCAATGGACAGTGATGCCCCAGGGCAGCTGCTCGTATAATCAGACCCTGAGACATACCATGAAAAAGTAACTAACAAATATACATCATGTTTAACATGTGTCCGGACACAGGTGCCCAACCCAATTCATAATCAAAAGTTAGAGCTGGAACTAACTTTTAAAAACCTTCAAAAATGTCCTTGTCACCCCACTCTGCTCCAAATGCTGTGAGGGGGGGGGAGAAAGGGCTTCAGGAGTCCCTCCCACGCTGTTTTTGCCAGTGGAAAGGGCTGCAGAGGAGGCTGTTTGCTCCTTCCTCTGGCTCCACATGACCTGGCAATGGATGTGCAGAGCCAGGGGAAGGAGCAAACAGTCCCCCCTCTTGCAAAAACAGCATGGGAGGGAAGCCTGAAGCACCTCCTTCTCTATTACAGCATTTGGAGCAGAGTGGGGTGACAAAGATGTTTTTAAAGGTTAGTTCCTGCTCTACCATTTGAATATGAGTTGGATTGGAGACCTGGGTCATGACACATGTCAAATGCAATGAGAATTTTGGCCGTAGGAGAGCCATCCTAAACATATCCAATTATTGAATTGAACTGGGCAGGATTCTGAGTAGACATGCTTAGGACTGATCTCTAAACCAACTAATTTCACTCTCCTGAATGCCCATTATAATCCATTGCAAGATACCATTAAGGGAAAACACTCTAAAATGAAAACTCCCCACCAAAATTAGTTAATTCCAAAGCAATGCTTTAAAAGTAGGCAGTAAATTCAGAGGAAGTTAACATGCCAATTTAAAATATGTCAAGACCAAATAGCTGTCAACTCAAAAGGAACTAAAGTTTAAGGCCTTTGCTTGATTCATTGTTATTGAAAAGGTACAGGAAATTAAACCACAGAAGCAATACACAAAAGGATGAATAAAAGCAAGGAAATTCAGAGCTAGGGAGGAAAGCAATTTACCTTCATTTAAGGTAACTTAACAGTGCTACCCTAAGCAGAGTTACACCATCCTAAAACCACTGGCTTCAATGGATTTAGGAGAGTGTAACTCTGCTTAGAGTGTTACTGTAAATGTTCTAACAGCTGCATTCAGATGCTCACAAACGTAGTGTGTTCTTGTGTCCACATACTCCCCTACACTTCCTCTCCTCCCACTCTTGCACACAGCTGAAACCTTTCTGGTTTGGGAAGCCTTGAATCAAATCCTAATTTTCCATAACCTCCATGCGCCTGGGCACATTGCTGTTTTTTTTTTCTCCCCATGACCCAGAATTCTTTAAAAAATGGTTTAATCCCAGTTTATCCCAGTGCATACAACCAATATTAATCATGAATCAGTCCAATAACAGGACACATAAGGCCAACTATACCAATGAAATGCAGGATGTAATAGTTCATGTTCATATTTATCATAGCAATGAGAAAGGCAGATTATAAAGTAAATAAAGCAAATAAATAAAATAAATAAATAGAATTTCAGTACCATATATTTCAAATTCAGTTTCAAATATTGTATTTCTGTTGCTGTAGTTGTTGTTCTTGGTTGGTTGTAGAAATTGTACTTATACAAGTGAGGGAGCCACAAGGACTTGCAGGGGGCATTTCATTTTCTTGTCCCCTACTCCCCCTCTCTTTTTCTTCCCTGAAAATCCACATAGTCCCTTTTCCTGGTTCCTTTCCTGCTTCCCACCCACGTGCCAACTTACATTTATCTGCTCCCCTGTCTTCAGCTTTCCCTCCTTCCTTCCCCCTTGGAGCATCTATCTAGGAAAACTATGGCCAAGTTGTGCAGTGCCAGTAGCCAGGCTGGATTGGCCAGATCGGGCCCACTTTAGGGCCCTGGCAACTAGTGGGGGGGCTTACCAACAGTAGGGGCCCTTGCCAGCAATGTAATGATGTCACCAGGGATGAACTGACATCACTCTCCATGTGCCCAGAAGTGACACCTGCACTTTACCAGGGGATGCTGGGGATGCTCTGGAATTTGGGCAAAACTTTGCAGTTTAGTTTTGCTGATTCCCCCCCCCCCAATTTTCCACCATTCACCCCCGACTGGCCAGCTTAGCAGTGGCAGGGAAGTGCCTGCTGGCAATGGGAAATCCCCCACCTTCAGCAGGGGAATGGAAAACCTGATCTACTTGCACAGTAAGGGACCTTTAAGGACATGGGGATGGCTCCTCACTTTCCCCTGTATATGCTTCTCCAAACTATTTTTTCTCTCTCCTCCTGGCAGCCCCCATGTGCTTTCTCCTTTCCCTGCTTCCTTCCCTCCATTCCCAGTCAGGAGAAAAACCAGACAGTAATACTTAAATAAATACATAAAACATTATCTTCAAACTTCCTTCTTCAGGGAGGCTATCAGTCATTAATCTTTACTCAAAATTTCTGCAAAATTTACTCTGAACTTTGCAATGTGACATGTCAATTTAGTTCACTCAGCAGTAGAAAACACATGGCTGTTTTGTGGCTGATACTCCCATGAATGATACACATGGCTGATATTCCCATGAATGTTGCAAATCTCTAAAGTCAACACACACTTTGGCTCCCAAGCACGTGATCAACCCACCTCCTTTCGCAACTTTTCCGGGTTTTCCAAGTCCTGTGTTGTCATGATTTAAAGGGAAGGTTTGCAGCAGTTCCAAGAGTTTGCCGGTGGGTTTTAGTGCCCAGGTCAACTCCCCATTGAGAGATTGCCTGGCTCTGGCAGCAGCAGTGGCACCTTTCCACCCCCAGACCCCGTGGCCCCCCTCTCTCCTCTCCCATGCCTCCACCCTCCACCGGCTTCCCTTCACCCCCACTCGGGGGACAGCAGAGCAGCAGCGACTCCTTCCATCAGTCGCCACCGCCTCCACCCAGGAGACAGCATGGTGGTGGAGTACAGAGTGGCGGCGCCACCTACCGGTGCTCCTTCTTGCCATGCGTTACATTTTTTGAATGCGGGATCAAAAAACATGCGACTTCACAGGGACAAAACAAGGAGAACCGAGCCATGTGTTAATGGCCATTGGGAACACTGGACCCAGCCTGAGATATAGATAAATACAAGTGAGGAGCCGATAAACTTGCCTGGGATGAGGCAACCTGGCTGCTGCCCCATTCACTCACTCACTGCCCCCCACTCCTGAGAATAAGCTCTGCTGAATAGACCTGAGTAGAATTCTGAGTAGACCTTGTTTGTTCTTGGGCAGCCCAAGTCTAAGGAGGTGGGGTTAAGCTGCGCCCGGGAACGGTGCAGCCACACTCCCTCCAGTGCGGATTGGTGCCAAGCGCAGCAAGCCAAAAGGAAACCCTGTAGAACTCTTCATAGAGTTCCAAGGGGCTATGCCTGCCTTTTTGCAGTCGTAACTCTGTGCCTGCAAAAAGGGTCATTCCCAGGGAGAGAGGACTTAGGGAGCTAACTAATGTCAACTCTGCCCCCATGAATGTCCCCATGGATGCCGGTGCAAGGCTTTGTGCTGGAAAAATGCTGCCAGCAAAGCTCACACTGCCTCGGTGGTTCCCTGGAGCCAGCATAAGTGCCCTTCCGCACATCCATGCCCACTTATCCAGTGCAAGTGGAACATATGCCGGCGTAGGGATCATGCCAGCCCCTGAGCAGCTCCACCCTCCCCTTCAGGATTCTTCGTTTAGTCCCACAGCTAGGCAAAACAAAGTAATAATGTGCTCAGCTACTTGTGACATAATAATTAAAAGACTGTCTCTGACCATGTGCAGAGTTATTTTCTGCCATGAGTTAAGTACACCCAGACCATATATATCAGCTTGGGAAGAAAGGCTTTCCAGAATGGTTTTAAGAAGTTTTAGGAGCCCCGTGGCGCAGAGTGTTAAGCTGCAGTACTGCAGTCAAAAGCTCTGCTCATGACCTGAGTTCGATCCCAACGGAAGTTGGTTTCCGGTAGCCGGCTCAAGGTTGACTCAGCCTTCCATCCTTCCGAGGTCGGTAAAATGAGTACCCAGCTTGCTGGGGGTAAAGGGAAGATGACTGGGGAAGGCACTGGCAAACAACCCCATAAGCACAGTCTGTCTAGTAAACGTCGGGATGTGACATCACCCCATGGGTCAGGAATGACCCAGTGCTTGCACAGGGGACCTTTACCTTTACTTTAACAAGGTTTTAAGAAGTGGTTACAACCCAAACAGAAAAAAAGGTCTACTGCTTTAATAAAGGTTTAATGTGTGGAAATGGGCAGGGGGAGCTTTACATGACATGGAGGTAAATAACATCACTTGGTAAATAATATCCCATTAAACCTCTGTTAAAGGGGCATGACAGTTTTTTCACGAGGTTGTTGGCAATCCTAAATGACAGGTAATATTTTGCCCTCCTATATCTCTTTTTTAGAAATGAAATCAGAATTCTGATTTCTGCTCTTTTTCTGTCCTCTATGTGGCTTCCTTCAGATGTTAGATCATTTTCATGATTGATGTCAATAACTTTGCAGAGGCCTTTGCCTAAATTTACATTTCAAACACTCCATGAATGTATGTATCATGATATGAATGTGCCCTTGACAATAAAGTCATTGCAATCAAAACAGCCATGGAAACGTTTAAGGAAGTTTTGATCATTTATTTTAAGAACAATTTTTTAAAATCAGGCTAGTGTACACTGTTGCACAGTGAGTCATAAGAGGAATTAAGTTACTTCCAAAGTAAAGAGTTTCTATTTAATATTTACATTAATAAATCAAAATCAGAGTACTTTGTTGCAAAGCCATCACTATTTTGTGAATTAATTATGGTGATCCAAAGACCAACTGACGATTAAGTAGCTGGGTACTTAGGCAGAACTGGAGGTAGGAAGAAACATTCTTTACCCTGAATGCAATTAATTATTAGCACAGAGAACAATTTATCCTTTAATTTCGCACTTGTATATTTATCAAAAAAAGATGCAGATAATCAATACTTTAGGTGGCGCATTACAAGGTGGCCTTGTACATATGACATTTCCTTGTTTCCTCATAGAAACTCCTCATTGGGTCTCTGTGCACGAACAGTACAACCTGTTTACAGAATTTAACCCAACATATATGTAATACAAGCCACTGAACACTGTTCCTTTATATTAATTTAAGATGGCCGTACCAGGCCCTTCCAACTGAAAGGGGCTGAAAGGAGGCTGAAGGTTAGTATGAAGCAAAACATAGGCCAATTATGAATGAGATGTTTTGCCTTGGATTTGCCGCTTTTAAGATGCACATTTTCCCCATCCAAATTCTCAAAACTCAACAATAATCCCCCATGCAGAGTTTTGAGAATTCAGCTGGGGAAAACGTGCATGGAGAGAGAGGCAAATCCAAGCCAAAACCTCCCATGCATAAATGGCCATAGTGATAAAAATGTAGTCATAGAACCAGCAGCAATAAAACAACAAAACTAAATCAGGATCTAAAAACAAGAGACAGTAGAAGGGAGGGATACAGAGCAGACCTCTGAAGATGGTGTTGGATAGTTTCATGTTACAGTTCTTAAGATCTCCTGGCCTCAGACCTTTTTGTACAGGGGTGGGGAACATCAGGTCCGGGGGGCGTATAATGCCCGTGAAATCATTTGGTCTGGCCCTTCGTGGGTCCTGACGGAAAACAGGTTAGTCTGCTATAATAGATATTGGAAAATCAAAGAAACAGCAGTAAGAAACAATTGCTTTCCAAATGTGTCAATTTCATTCACCGAACAGCATCTTTCCGCTGACAACAATTTGAAACAAAAAAGCAGTTGTTAAATATAACAATAATTCATAGGATGACAATACAAAAAAGAATCTTGTTATATCTGATGTAAAGTGCACTAGTTTCAACTGAATAGTCTTGTTTTTAGTCCCTTTTTAAGGAGACCATTGAGCTTGTAGCTGTCAAACTTCTGCTTTTAGCTTGGAAAGAATTTTTTAGCTTGTAGCTTTATATCTTCTGTATTGCAAATATTCTGCCGTGGTTCCTGTGATATCCAGAGTATTTTTGCGACAGGGATCCGGTAAATTCACCTGTTTCGATATTAACAATCTTCCTCAGGAACGCTAATAAATACAATAAATAATTTTACAAACATTCCAAATGATCTATGTGTGTTCTTTTATCCACCTATCAGCGTTATAAAAACATAAGTGCTAAATTCATTATCTATTAAGTGCTACTTCAGTCTGAGAATTTTAAGGCTATATAACATTACAATCTTAATATGAAATCTATTTTTATAATTATTTTTAAACATTTCATCATATGAATCATGCTACAAAATTATGACATTTTAGCTTTTTAATTTTTTAACCTCATTACATATATTACTTAAATATCTCTTAATATATTTTACTTACACATGGACAGCTCAGTGGCTTGTTCTCATGTTGTACTTTCTACTGACTAATTTGGCCAGAGGTGGAGGATATGTGCTAGCCCTTAGATGTGGATCACCTGTAGGAACAGGGTGGTTGCATCACCAAGAGGATCCAGGAATGTCTTAAAGGGGACTGTTCATTAAATATAACTGGACAAGTCCCAAGAAATATTCAAAGCATGCGGAAGTAAAGTTTTAAAAATATGTACGAACTTAACCTCTTGACAGAGGAGTATTCTGTCAATGTCTACTTTCTTAAATCTCTGTCCCTTAAAATGCCAAATGACAAAAAAGGCTATGTCACTGTCACTATGTCCTTTTTCAATAAAATGTGAGACCATAGGGGCTTCTAAGGTTCTGTTGCGGATGCGAGACCGGTGCTCACCCACTCTATATTTAATGGGTCTCGAGGTCTTACCAATATACCAAAATTGGCATGAGCAACGTATTGCATAAATTAAATTTCGTGCTTCACAGTTATTAAATGTATTTATTTTAAATTTAATGAACAAAAAGCACAATGTCCACAGCGGAAATTTCCTACAGGAGTATTAGTTTCTCGTGAGCAGCACATGTCCGTATGAATCAAACGATTCAAACACAATTGTTTCCTACTGCTGTTCCTTCGTGGGTCCTGGCAGATCTCTAGCTTGGAAGGATCTGGCGATCCGCCCTCTCCCGCAGACAGGAATAGCTTCTGTTCAAGGCAGATGTGAGTTTGTTTTGCCGAGAAAAGGAACCTTCTTTCCCCCTTGCAGAAGAGTCATTAGCTATGGAGCTGCTAGGACTGCCCAAGAAACTGTGTTAACCCTTTCCTACCAGGGCCATGGAGAAACATATTCCCTCTGTACTACAAGAGGGCTGGGGGCAGAAGTGGCGACAATGGAAGGGTTAAAGGGGGCAGGGCCAGAATGTGCGGGGGCGAGTTCTTAGCCAGTGTGTCCTCATTTCATCCCTGCAGGTGGAGGTAGCAGGAGCTGGCTGTAGAATCCGGCCCCGACTATGAGGAGCAGGAGCAACCCCGGCGTGCGGCTGGACGGCTATGCCCGGTTGGTGCAACAGACCATCCTGTGCCACCGGTTGGATGCCTGCCTGCTTGCCTGTGCAGGGCATCTGGGCAGCTGCCTGCTTAGGGCTTGGTTGGTACCCCCTCTTGGTCAGTACCCTTCTGGTTCTTTCCCCTCTAAGTTGTGCAAAAGATCCGTAGGGCGGGAAAGTGTCGGATCAGGGCATTACTGGACCGGGCTCCTTCGCCTACAAGCCCCGAGTGGCTTGTCGCTCACTCTGACTTGTGTTTGCTGCCCTGCCTGAATCTCTTGCATCCACCTAGGGATGGCAGAGCTCAAAAGCGAGTCGCTCTGTGTGGCAGACACTCGGAGCCATCTCTGGTCGTGCCTCTTGGCTAAATGTTTGACCAAATATAGCAGGCTAATTTTTGAGTTGATAATTTTGTATGGCCCGTGAATGATGTTATAAATATCCAGATGGCCCTTGACAGAAAAATGTTCCCCACCCCTTTTTTAGTACGATTGCCAGCTCTGGGTTGGGAAATACCTGGAGATTTTGGGGGTGGAGCCTGAGGAGGGTTGGATTTGGAGAGGGAAGGGACTTCAATGCTATAGACAGGGTTGCCCAGTGGGTGGTATTGGCAGGCAATTGCCCACCAATCCACCCAGCCGCTCTGGAATCGCAGCTGTGTGTGTGCACGGGCGCGCGCACATGATAACAACACTTCTGGTTTTATTTCCAGAAGCGACGCATCACCGTGGCTGCTTTTGCGTTCAAACCACCACAACATTTGCACTTTTTGCCACCCCAGCCTCACCCCTAAAACCTCCCGCTGACCAGGAGGGGGGACCTGGCAACCCTAGCCATAGAGTCCAATTGCCAAAGTGGCCATTTTCTCCAGGGGAACTTATCTCTGTCGCCTGGAGATCAGTTGAAATAGCAGGAGATCTCCAGCTGCCACATGGAGGCTTGAAACCCTAGCTTTTAGGGCTTTAAAAGTCAAAATCAGCACTCTGAATATATGAACTGTTTCATATATTTTGTGATGGCAAACATGTTGTAAGTTCATGTATAGGAGACAGGGAGCCACAACTATGATCCCAGTTCCATGATTTGTGTACATAACTGTCCTATGCTGGGGAGAGAGGAAAATTAGCACACACATTGTTTCTCAGTGTACGTAGGCATCAACCATCAATCCAGAATTTTACCAGGTATGGTTCAGAAAGCCTCCACACTAGCAAAGCCAAAGAGGAAGCCATTGGGGGCGAGGACTAGTTTTTGTAATATTTCGGCCATAGAAAGAATAAGAAAAATAATTGCAAAGGAAAAAACTGAACTTTTTCTGCTGCTAACTCAACAATATTCAATGATTGCTACTTAAAGCATTTCAATGCGAATTTTATGGTGGCATCCACAAAGAAGTGACTGTACTTTTAATATATAATTCATTCTGAATGCATTATTTAGCTTTTGAAGGTGTAAGAAAAATGTTTAAGCATTCACTTATCTTGAAATAATTAAAAGAACATCTATTTTCTGTCAGGAAGTTGATATGGTTTAATTAAATTCTATAAATGTATTGAACGGGCTATCAGAGGAAAACCATACTGCTGAGCAGAGTTATAATCTTTATAATGTCCATTGAATTGGACAGATGGATGTGAAAATGATTTTGGGTAGTTACTAATGAACAGAGTATAGTGCTAGAAGATCTTAAAATAAAGAATTTAACTTTGTGGATTTTTAACAGTTATTTTCTTTTCCTGCAGCCCAGGGTAAAGCTTCAATAGACTGCTGTCTAGGGTTGCCACCCATAAGGAGTTTCAGCCAAATGAGGTTGGCATTGCAACCATAAGGAGATTCATTGGGGCGAGACCTCAACAGTGGTATAATGATAGGGTTGCCAGCTCCGGGTTGGGAAATACCTGGAGATTTTAGGGGTGGAGCCTGAAGAGGGCAAGGTTTGGAGAGGGAAGGGACTTCAATGCCATTGAGTCCAATTGCCAAAGCGGCCATTTTCTCCAGGGGAACTGATCTCTGTCACCTGGAGATCAGCTGTAATAGTGGGAGATCTCCAGCCACCACCTGGAGGTTGGCAACCTTATATAATGATGTCACCAGCCACACTCTGATGCTACTTCCAGAGGCACTAGAAGTGACATCAGCATATCAGGATGCTGACAATTACCCTTCCTATTTCTCCCTCATTTTTCTCCTGCATCCCAGCTGAGTGGTGGTAAAAAGGTCCCACTGGGGCAGGAGATCCCCTGCCCCCAGCGGGAACTGGGCAAGCCTACTGCTGCCATATATGCTGAGTTTCAGATAGCAGTTTGTACAGAGCTCCCCAAGTGCCAGGGCACTGTTCTGATTTGACTCACCTACTATGGCCAAGTTGATTAATGGCACTCCTGTGTGCCAAGTGTCAAGTTGAAGCCCATGTCAGCATGTCCCAGGATGCAGCACTGCACATCAGAAAGCACATACAGACAAAGCTGAAGCTGCTAGTTGGTGCAAGTAAAACATACTTGTAATGTAGGCGGTCCGAATCAGCAAAGCAGGTATAGCTTTATTTATTGCTGATGTACTTCATACGTCCTCAGCCAGGCCTCCATATTAGAACAGTCCAGAAACAGAAACAACAAGTTCATCATCGTCCCCCACCCCTTGCTCGGACATACCCAGTGGTATTCCCCATCAATGACCAAAGCAGGCCACTAGGTGGCAACAACTGAACATACACTATACTCCACCCCCTTAAACTTACAACTAAGTACAATACTTCCTTCCAGTATTTTAATAGATAAGAACAAATAAAATAAAATACATTACAGAAGCTCTTGTTCACTATATTAATGACAAGATCCATCAGAAATATATCTATCTATTCAACCCAATCTCCCATGGCTACAAGTCCAATGTTTCTCTGAGTTTGGGAACTCTCTTGGAATGATGAAGCAGAATTGCTGTTCCTGTGCTTTTGGCAGGTATCTTCAGTGTTCCAGGTTCAGAATAGGTCTCAGTGAGGTGGTCCCTTGAGTTTGTAGGAACCAGGAGTGCAGGAGTTGCTGTTTCCATCCCCTCTGTTGTGTCAAACTGGCATTGTCGTGGTTCCTCACTGATTGGCACCTCCACCTCTAACTGTGGGCCCTCTGTAGGGAGGTCTTCAGCATAGTGCATAGTTATGATGTCGCCGCATATGCCTTCCATCTGTAATGCCACTATCCAGGAGAGGTGTGACCTAACAGTCAGCAAGGACAGTTGCCAAAGTTTACAGCAGAATTTCCCAAACGTTTTGAGTCTAGGAGCACTTTTCAGGAGAGAAAATCGTCATGGAGCACTAATTTTCACCTAGCACCTATATACTAAACCAAATGACAGTAGTATTTTTCTTTCCAATCTCTTCATGGAGGACTAGGAGATGTTTCACAGAGCACCAAGTGCTCCTTGGAGAACAGTTTGGGAACCTCTGGTTTACAGCATAAACCATGTTGCCCACATCTAATATCTTAGATACTGCATTTGAGTCATATTAGGACTTTTGTCCAGCATGATGCTGCTATACTTTAGTAGCTTCATCCAGATGTAAAGAATCCAGATGAGTTCGTAATCTCTGGCCCATCAGTAGATCCACCAGTGATTGTCCTGTTGTGGTCTGTGGTGTGATCCAGTACTGAAAGAGGAACCAAGCCAAGTTGGTCTCTAAGGTGTCACTAGCCATTTTCTTCAAGGCCTCTGTAAAGTTTGTACAGCCCTCTTGGCTAAACCATTGAGAGCAGGGTGGTACGGCGCAATTAATATGTCCCTAATGTTTTTTTTAATGAATGCATGGAAAATTGCACCTGTGAATTGTGGCCCATGGTCACTTACTGTGGTCTCAGGCAACCCAAAAGTAGATAATATAAGTTGGAGTTTTTCAATTGTGGCTTCAGCTGTAGACTAATGTGCACCTCAATCCACTTGGAATACACATCTGCTATTATTAATAGTAATATTAAGACACAACAAGAGATGGATTGACTCAATAAAGGAAGCCACAGCCTTCAATTTGCAAGATCTGAGCAAGGCTGTCAAAGATAGGACATTTTGGAGGACTTTCATTCATAGGGTCGCCATGAGTCGGAAGCGACTTGACGGCACTTAACACACAACACACACACATTAATAATAACATTTTATTCAGAAATGGACCTTCATAGTTGATGTGAAGTCTTCTCCAGGGTCTTTGTGGCCATTCCTATGGGTGCAGGGGTATTTGGGGAGAAGCATGATCATAGAATAGAATCATAGAATCATAGAGTTGGAAGGGACCACCAGGGTCATCTAGTCCAACCGCCTGCACAACGCAGGAAATTCACAACTACCTCCCCCACACACACATGCCCAGAAGATGGCCAAGATTCCCTCCATCTCATGATCTGCCTAAGGTCATAGAATCAGCATTGCTGACAGATGGCCATCTAGCCTTTGCTTAAAAACCTCCAGGGAAGGAGCACTTACCACCTCCCGAGTAAGCCTGTTCCACTGAGGAACCACTCTAACTGTTAGAAAAATCTTCCTAATGTCTTACGGAATGGTTAGATTGGCTTAGACCATGCTCTTGCACCAGTGACTCCATCTGTTGGTCTATCCCAGGCCACCACACATAGCTTCATGCTAGCCCCTTCATGCGTACTATGCCAGGATATGCTTCTTGTAGCAACAGTAGCACTGCAGAGCTGCTCCTGGGTGGTATAACTTTGCAGGACCCCAATAATAAACATCCATCCTGGATACTCAAAGATTCTTTATGCTGCTAAAAGGGCTGTAGATCAGCTTCTCCTCTCTCTGTCCATCCATTTGTGACCAACTTCACGTTCTAGACAAGAGAGGATCTTGATCAGTTCCTCATTTGATCTCTGCAGCATCTATTACAGATGTAGACATCCGTTCAATCAGGAAAACAGTGTCAGCAAGTTGTGGTATTGAGTCTGGACTATCTGGTAATGGAAATCTACTAAGGGCATCGGCATTACTTATGGCTTGTCCAGGCCTATATTCAAAGTTGTCATCCTAACGAGTTCAAACAATTAATAACCTCAAGTAAACTCTCTACGAGTACGATATATCCTATTTTGTTACAAAAAAGTAGTATAATAACAAATAATTATCGGGAGAAATGAAGCAAAAAGCTTGGATATGAGCTAGATGAAAAGAAATGGGAATGTATCACTTAGAGAGAACCTATTTAAAATGGCATATATGTGGCATTTTCTCCTAGTAGAGTACAAAAAATGTTGAGCCTGGAAGAAGATGCTGGTAAATGTTGGTTCTGTAATTTGGCTAAAGCAGATTTTTATCATGGGTGATGCGGATGTATCAGAGCTATTGGAGGAAAATGATTAAAATTATATCTAAAGGTCTGGAAAAAGATATTGTGGCAAAACCAGAAACAATTCTATTAAATTATTTACCAGATGTGCAAAAGGAACTTCATGATATATGTCTCCATAAGGTACCAACAGCAAGAATAATTTTCACAAGATACTGGAAAGGAAACAAATATCCAGATTTACATAATTGGATGGATAAAGTTAAAAAGACCTAAGTATTAATTGAACTGACTTACTACCAAAATAATAAAAACACTAAAGATCTAGACGTCGTATGGAATCCAATAATTTCTAGAATGGAAAATATGCTTAAAAGTTTAGAATTTAGAGATGAGGATATGTAAAGTGTTTATTGGTTTTGGAATGTTCTATGGGTTAATTGTTCTGAAATGTTGTATGGGTTTACTGTTTGAAATGATGTAGGATTTGTCAGGATTGTTTTGTTCTCTGTCTGTTCACTGCTTTTACCAAGGCAGTAAGGAACCAATTCAGGACCTCTATAGCATCACTGGGAGATTTGGTTAAAGAAATATAGAGCTGGTATATTGATGACAGCCTACTCCAAAACCATGAACGATTTCTCCTAAGGGCTTTTTATAGAGATTGCATACCATCGGAGCCTTGGAGAACCCCACAAGACAAGTTCCACAATTAATACAACAGTTTCCTGCAGTAACCCTCTCTGACTTGTCCATAAGAAACATTTTATAAGAAACACTAAAGCAAATGGCAATCTCTACTTCTATCTCTAAATGTCTCAATAAGACATGGCATGGTCCACAGTATCATAGGCCACTGATAATTCTTAAACAAAGGGTGTCAATTTTAACCAGGCTTGAGAATTGTCATCTGTTATTTTGTACTTAATACAAAATAAGCCCTGCTATTATCTGTTTCCTTTTATTCCCTCTTCCTCAAGTATGTCTAGTGTAAGGGGGGGAAATAACCCTCTTCCTGTGCATCTTTTAGGATTTTGACATCAAAGAGGAACACTTCCTAGGAGCATTAAAACATCAAAGGACTTGACTGCTATTTCTGGCCTCAAAGGGTAGACTAAACTACGTCGTGGTCTGGTTGAGGCCAAGACTCTCACTTAGGCATTGGTGCTAACATGGGAGCTGCCGTGATAAGCCTGTGCAAAGGGGTCACAGAAAAAAATGAGTTAAAACAATTTAACTCCTACATTAAAGTTTTTTATACTCTGGCTTACTTATTCCAGCTTCAGAATTACAAAAGTATATTGCATTAGATAACAGTCGAGATAGTTGTTTTATGGCTCATATGCTTGTAGTTATTATGTTGCTTTCCCTCAATGAATATTATTTAACAGAGCTGGATGTTCTTGAGAAATAATACTCCCATAGTACAGCCTTTCTCACATCCATTGGAGGAAGGGACAACAACATTCAGACCTCCTAAGGCTGGGTGTATCAACCAAGCCATAGAGAGAACAGCTGCACCTAGACTAGACAGGGAGGTTTTTTGTTAATATCATGAGATGGATTCAAACAATGGAAAGACATGTCTGCTTAAGCTGTCCTTTTTAAGATTGAGCAGACTGCTTTCCACTGCACTGAGCCTGTGCAGCTCTATAAAGAGGTGACTGAGGCGGTCACCTCAGGTAGTAGATTAGTTGGGGAGTACCTCTTGTCCAATCCGCTGCCAGCCAGCCAGTAAACTGACTGCCCACTGTCCACCCCATTGCCATCCAGGCCTGGGAGTCAGGGGAAATAATCCTCCTTACCTCCTCGCTCCTTCAAAGCAGTGCAGCACTACAGGCATTCCCGTTTCAAAATTCTCATTGGATTGCTTCTTCTTAGAGTTTGGCCATCATTTCTGGTTGAGTGCTATAAGAGGAACTAGTTCCTGTTGAACACTGAACAAAGTACAAACTTTTCTAAAGATGCTTATGTTTTTAAAAGGTCATCACATCAAATATATGTATATTCCAAGCATTAGCTGTGATATGCATCAACTAGCATACTTTCCTAATACATGTAATTCAGAAAAGTATCAACATGAAAACGATTAAAAACTGTTTAATTTTGTAGTATAGTGCTTAATAGCATTTACCCTCACTGTACATATTTTGAGGATATTTCAAAATGTGAGGCAAACGTCTGTAGAGGACCTCAATGGATGTAAGTACTAAAGTGCTGTATCTCTGTAAACTTGTCTAATATTGATTTCTAAAATAAAATTGTCACTTTACTTTTTAAAAGTGCACAGGGAAACATTTTAAAGTCCTCTTTTGTTTTTCAGATTATATCTAAATCAAATATGTTGGTGCTCAGAGTGATTTTGTGATTGTGTTATATCATTTTGGAACATTATGGTGATTTCCAGCCTGATTTTTACAAGAAGATTGCTGGATTTTACCATAACCATAGACTAAAAATGTTGCCATAACTTGAGACCAAAAAAATAATAATGTATGTGTTCTTTACTAGAATGGAATAATCTTTATATGGGACTGTAAAACCATAGTTTCATAAGCCATGGTTCCCGCCTTCCCGGGAGCCATCTTTGCTGCCCCGGGAGAGAGAGGGAACGATCGCGGCGAGGGGGGGAGGGCGATCGGGCCCGGCCGGCCGACATGTGCGTTTGCGCGCACACGCGGGCTCGTGCCGGTCCCGATCTGCCCGGCTACAGCCCTCTCATTGGCTGGGACAAGGAAGGGTCCCAGCCAATGGGGGCGGAAGGCGGGAGCTGGGTGGGGGCTTGGTAAACTCCGCCCCAATACTATATAAAGGGGAACGGAGCCCGCCCACAGCTCACTCCGTTTTCTGCTTGAAGACGGAACGGTGGCTGAGGAGCGATTGTTGGTTTGAGCGGACAAGCCTAGGGAGAGATTTAGCGAGAGTGGATGCGAGTTTAATAGAGAGCGGACAAGCACAGAGAGACATCGTTATTTGAGCGGACAAGCCCAGATAGATCGGATCGGTTGGGGGGGGCAAGGGGAAGAAGGGTCCGGCTGGAGCCTGCGGGCTGTTTTGCCCAGTGTGCCTAAGCTATTGAAGGGCACAATATATCCCACGCTTGCCTCAGTGGGTGGTGCTTACGCTGCTGCAAGCAGCTTACTCTGCAGCAAACCCCCCCTTTTTTCTCCTGATTAGCTAACGCTATTATAGCGACTGTTGCTTTGCTGTAAGCAACCCCCCCTTTTTTCATTTTGATAAGCAAACGTTTGGCTGGTGACTGTTTTCCCCGCTGGCCTGCCTCCTTCAGAGCAGTACACGTGCTACATGTGGTTTCATATATAGCCACGCGTTTTACACCAAGCATTTGCTCTCCAGTTGACTTATTGGGGCTAGAAATTTACTATCTGCTCCTCCTGTGGTTGGCAGTCAGGCATTCAGGCATATAAAGCCGATCTAATCCTGTTAACATATCATAGATCTTCACTTGAATCTACTACAACTTGTGGTTTATTGTTTCCTATCTCATAGATCTTTACTTGAACCTACTACAACTTGTGGTTCATTGCTTCCTATCTCATAGATCCTTACTTGGATTTTCTACAAATTGTTGTTTATTGCTTCCTATCTCATAGACCTTTACTTAAATATATTACAGTTTTTAGTTCCTTGCCTACATATTTCCCCCTGCTATTTCTGAGTCAGGGTGGGTATAATTAATTGAGTATGGCCCCAAAACGCAAGGCTGCTTCTCAGCAGCAGGTCTCTACCCCACGGACTAGGGGGAGGGCTGGGGCTACTCGACGTTCTTGGGCCACGCTGGCTTCTACTAGGCGTCGTGCTGGTCCTCCTCCAACAAACCAGACTCCGTCTCACAGCCAAGATAGGCTTACGAGCTCTAGGGCCGCTGGTCCAAGCGCTACCAGGGCTTTACAGACCGCCGTTAATGCAGTCCGGTCCCCGCACACTGGGAACTCTACTCGGGGGGTCACAGCCGCGAATCATTTGCCCATGTCTAAAGCAAAAGCTCGCGCAAGAGCTGCCGGCTTCAGAGACCTTTCTTATGCGGTGCAAAAGCTTTCTAATAAGATAAATGAGTGGAATGCACGCCAGGATGAGGATGATGCTATGCCTGGCCCCAGTGGTCTCAATACTGGTAGGGGCCGCTCAAATAAACGCACTAGGGGAGGCGGGGACTCTCCTTCCTCTGCACATTCCAGCTCATCCTCGAGCAGTCCTGACCAGAGACGACCCAAGAAGGGCGGCAAGGCTGTTAAAAAACGGAGCAGGAAGAGGTCTGACAAGCGGAGGCGAACGGTAGAATCGTCGTCTTCTTCTTCCGACGGTGAGTCTTCTAATTCTAGTGACTCACTTGATGGGACAAATGATTACTGGCTCTCTGCAGCGTATGTGCCCGGTTTATCTAATTGGGCACTTAAGCGTCTTAAAGAGCAACCACAACAGCTAGGTCATGGGGAAGCCAGGGAGATGTGGGAACCAAGGCCACTTAGCAGGGGTCTCATTCTTCCTCCTGCATTTAAAGATGATGAGGATCCCCCTGGCATTCATCTTCCCAGGAGGCTGAGGAAGGACATTCTCAACGGCTACTATGTCGATGTCTTTACCCTCATAAAGCCGGAGGAGGAGGAAGGCCGTAAGTCTAGGCCATCTTCACGGGATAAAAGGAAGGACAAGGCGGGTGTAGGTGACAGGTCATTTGATAAGTGGATAGCAGGGTTTACCATTTTTGCTGGCGTAGTCGCTTCTTCCTACCCGGAAAGGGCCTGGCACCTTTTAAATCACCAGGGTAATGTGCTCAGGGCTAGGACCTTGGCTGGCGATTCCGCTGCCATAGAATATGACGAAGCCTTCCGTGCATCAAAAAATGAGAGGACCCGCTGGGACCTCATTAATAGTAATTTATGGCTACTCAAGGTCGGTCCGCACATTACGAAGCCCAGAGTCGAGGTCAACAAAGCTTCATGGCCCAACAAGCCCCGTAGGGACCCCGAAAAACGTTTTTGTTGGGATTATGGGGTGGGAAAATGCCAAAGGAAAACGTGCAAATATGATCACTCTTGCGAGATGTGCTTTGGCCCCCATCCTCGTTCCACTTGCCCACGTGGGGGCCCTTCTGGTCGTCAGCCCTTTCGGGGGGGCAGGTCAGGCCCTTCAGGTAGCAAGAAAGATAGCAGTTCCGCCAATACCAACAGCTCCGCTACCAAGTAGACGCGGGCGTCTACAGGGTCTGGCCTGCACACCAATTAAACTAGACAATTTGAGGCCACTTTTGGCTCGTTATCCAAATAAGGCTGGAGCACTATACCTGTTAGAGGGCTTCTCAGCGGGTTTCCGCATTCCTTTTTTCAACGCCCGACCACCTATGTCAGCAGGCAACCTGAAATCAGCTACAGATCTGCCTGATGTAGTAACTCAAAAAATCAACAAGGAGTTAGATTTGGGCAGAATTGCTGGCCCCTTTTCTTCCCCACCTATTCCCAATCTGAGAGTATCTCCGCTGGGAGTAGTGCCTAAAAAAGCACCTGGGGAGTTCAGGCTGATACACCACCTTTCCTACCCAAAGGGGCTCTCTGTTAACGATGGGATTCCACCTGAGCTGTCAACGGTAAAATATTCATCATTCGATCATGCGCTGAGTTTGGTAAGATCTTGTGGTCACTCAGCTTTGTTAGCAAAATGTGACATTCAGTCAGCTTTCAGGTTGCTTCCAGTACACCCGGACGATTTTTGTTTACTGGGTTTCCAGTTTAGGGGGTCATTTTATGTAGATAAGGCCATGCCAATGGGCTGCTCTGTAGCATGTGCAGCATTTGAGGCCTTCAGTTCCTTTTTGGAATGGGCAATATGCTGGCGAACGGGGTTGCCCACCGTGACCCATTATTTGGATGATTTTTTATTTATCGGGCCTCACAATGACCCTTCATGTGGCAACCTTCTGACAGCCTTTTCCGCTTTGGCTGAGGAATTAGGTGTGCCGTTAGCAGCAGAAAAAACAGAGGGTCCTTCCCCTATTCTTACATTTCTGGGCATTCAGATCGATACCATCAATGGGACTTCCAGATTGCCTGAAGACAAACTCATGGCCCTAAGGGCATTGCTGTCTCTAGTTGCTAATAAAGAGAAATGCACCTTGAAAGAGTTGCAGTCTCTCATCGGCCATTTAAATTTTGCTTGCCGGGTCATTGCCCCGGGCAGGGCCTTTTGTGCTCGCTTCAATCAAGCTACAAGGGGCGTTAGAGCCCCACACCATCGTATCAGGGTTTCAAAAGGCATAAAAGAGGACATAAAAACGTGGCTTCAGTTTCTTGAGCAATACAATAGCATATCCCTTTGGCAACACAGCCTTGATTTAGGACGGGATTTGCAAGTCCAATCTGATGCTGCTGGCAGCATCGGTTTCGGGGTTTATTTTGACGGTCAGTGGTGTGCACAGCGTTGGCCTGAGGGTTGGCAGGGGTCGGGCATATGCCGGGATTTAACATTCTTAGAATTATTCCCCATCGTGGTTGCGGTTCACATCTGGGCTGACCGTTTTCAGAATGCCAGAGTTCGCTTCTGGTGCGACAACCAGGCTGTGGTCAGGGTGGTTAACAGGCAAACCTCCAGATCAGACAGGGTCATGCACCTTGTGCGCTTCCTAGTGTTAACATCTTTAGCCAATAACATTTCTATGACAGCCCAACACGTGCCAGGCCTAGATAATTGCTTAGCGGATGCTCTGTCTCGTTTTCAGATGGACAGATTCCGTCTCCTGGCACCAGATGCGAATCGGCTCCCGCAACCCTTTCCAACAGAGCTTTGGGCTCTTGGGGACACATCATTATGACCGGCATCCGGAGCTCAATGGCCCCTGCCACCATTCGGGCATATGATAGAGCTGTGCATCAATTTGAGAATTTTATGTCCACTATGGGCCGAGCTGGTCTGTGGCCTGTCACGGAAACACTGGCTCTACGTTACTTAGCCCATTTAAAAGACGCTGGGTATGCGGCTAGGACTATTGGGGTTCACATGGCGGCTATTTCTTTCTTTTCGAAAGCTCATGGGTTTGATGACCCTTGTGCATCCTTTCGAGCCAGGAAGGCTGTCAAGGGCTGGCAACGCGAGGTACCTTCCATCAGGGACGACAGGAGGCCAGTCACGTTGGATATGTTGACAATAATTGTCCAATCGCTGCCTTCCTTGTGCAATTCTCGCTATGAAGCCACTTTATTTGAGGCCGCGTTATCTTTAGCCTTCTTCGGGGCGTTTAGACTCAGCGAACTCGTGGCTCAATCCCGACACGATTTGACCGGCAGGGCGTTACTGTTGGGTGATATACGCTTTCACAAGTCGGCATTGATAATTGTTATTAGGCGATCCAAGACTGACCAATCTGGAAAAGGGATGAGTGTCCGGCTGCACAAGGCTTCTACTGTACGGCCGTGCCCTGTCAGGGCGTTAAAATCCAGTGTGAAAATTGTAACAATTCACATCGGAGGATACTTATTGATGCATGCTGACTGCACTCCACTGACTCGTTACCAGTTTATCAGCGTCTTTAAAGCCACGGTCAGCTCCATGGGTTTCTCCACATCTGAATTTAGTGGCCACTCCTTTCGTATAGGAGCAGCCACACAAGCGGCTTGGGAGGGCATGGTTCCCAGTCAGATACAAGCCATCGGCCGATGGCGTTCTGCTTCATATAAGTCCTCTGTCAGGCCTGACCGTGTTTTCCTTTAATTGTTCTCTGAGTTTTAGGTCCATGGCGGACAGTATGGATCGTGGGCCATAGCATCGTTTTCTGGAATGAACGTTATGCCGCGGCATCTGGATGGGGTCAGCATTTGGGGCTGGAGCAAGCGGTCCGGGTGCAATGGTTCGGCCAACGAGGCATGTGTTGGCGTTCACTGATGCCGGTCCTGCATCACCTGCTGGAAAGGTTTGGAGCTCCTCACGCACTGGTTCTCCAGCTAGGTGAAAACGACTTAGTATACACTCGGGGCAAGGACCTTGCTACGGAAATTTGCCGTGATTTATCAATGCTGGCATCGTTATGCCCGGCAACGGTTATCTGCTGGTCGGATCTCCTGGAAAGGAGGTGCTGGAGAGGCGCCCGCAATGTGCGGAGGGTAGACGTGGCTAGGAGAAAAGTCACCAACACTGTTGGGAAGGCAGTGATCAGACTAGGCGGAATGATAATACGCCAATGGGACATTTCTTTCCGCATAGCATCATTTTATCGTAGGGATGGCGTGCACCTCACCAGCTGGGGCATGGATCTCTGGCTACACAATGTTCGGGGGGGCTTAAGGAATTGGCTGCAGCTGTGAAGGGTGGCGGAAGCTGCAAGGGTCCGAGAGTTTAGTTCGGTCTCCCTGCGGTTGTGGGGGCCCGTGAGTTGAGTTCGGTCTCCTTGCAGCTTGTTGGCGGTTCGGCATGGGGATGTGTCACGTTGGGGGGAAGCGCCATAGGTATGGGGTCGCTTCCCTGGTTTGGGAACCCTAGTTAAGGGGTTTTGGGAGAGGCTTCATGGGCAGGCCCTGGTGGCAGGGCAGGTTGTCCGCCTCTTCCCATGTGGTGGGGGATAACACCCAGTGGCGTTCGTCCTGGTGTCATCCTGGTACTGCCATCCCAGTTGCCCACAGCGGGACCGCTGTGGGCAGATGCTACTTATGGCCGTGGTGGGAACGGCCTTGGCACTTGACACATCGCACATGCTGCGCCACGGGGGTCGCAGCTGTTTGCCAATTCCAAGCAGTGGCCAATTTATTCCAAAATCACTCCAATTCTTTACAATTAAATGTTAACAATGTTGTTGTTTAATAAAGTTGTGTTTTAATAAATTGTTAACTTTGAAAATGTCTCTAATCTTTATTGTATAGCGGCGTTCCTTCTTAAATAACCCTGGGTCAGCAAGCAAAAATGTGTATCTGAAGTTATCCAGTGTGAAAATTGTAACAATTCACCATCTTGGACAATAAATTTCACACTAGCGTGGTAAGAAGTTTGGATCCACAACAAATTTTTGATTCTTAAAAACTGGTAAATAGCAGTCACTACATAGAGATCACTAAAGAAACATGACCATTGATCACCATATATTTTGACAACTAGACCAATTAACTCATGTACCCAAATAGCATATTTGAGGACCATTTACATGTTTCAAGTTTGCATTCAATCCTATCGAAAATAGCACCAGATTTGTGGTTGGTGGCTATTTGCAGACTTTGTCATTTTGCTTACCAACCATACATTCCCATTGATCAATTCTAAATTGGATTATTGTTAAGTTTAAAAGCGCCTCAACAGCAGAAAGTGGCTGGAGTGGCTGGCAAAGAGGAGATGGATAGTGGAATAAACAGTGAAAGTGACAAGATCGGAGACTGAATTGATCACTGTCAGCGAGTTAGTGGTCAGCTGTCTGACCTTTGGTGCCCAAATGAAACATCGAAATAATGTTTAGACAAACACATTTGATTTTTGAGGTAATGGGTATGTCAACTAAATGACAAACCTTAGAAAGGTCAAAAGAATAGACATTTTTCAGACTTTCCTCAAACGTTAATTGTTCATTTGGGGAAGTAGTGCATTTCTGTACTAGACAGGGAGAAAAGTTCACTTTTGTAATGCTGCAAATTGTTCTATAACAGCTTAGACAACACAGCAAAAGTAGTTTGAAATCAACATTTTCCAAATCCAAATTACAAATAGGACTTTGAACTAATTAAAGACTTAAAATCAATAAACTGTCTTGCTTTCAAGTGATTAATCAATCAATTCTTTTTATATAAATTTGCATGTTATGAGACTTCAAAAGATATGCTTGTTTGAGGCTTTCTTTTTTGAACTACATGCTAGCAGTGTGCACAGATCTTTAGAGAAATAAACTTTTAATTGCTTTTTCACAAAATCTGGTATGAGGAAGATGGACCTGGTGCATCTGGTATGAGCCCTTCAAAATCCTAAACCCTTGATTTTTGCTTTTTGTCAGACTTATAAACATCCCTTGTTGTACCCTCTGTAGTTTGTTGGATCGGGGTGAGCTTGCCTATCTTGCTTCCAGTTGACACTCCAGCTCCATAACTGAACACCCAGGAGACCCTGGTAGCTCTAACAACAGATCTCTTTATTCCTTCCAACTGAGAGAGAAAGCTTACTAAAACACTAATACAAATGGAAAGACTAAAAAAAGAACACTAATACATTCATAAAGACTACAGCCTCAACAACAAACACAGAACCCAAGTGGAGTTCTTCCCACACAGGCTTGGTTGCCTGTCTCCAGGTGGGGCCTGGAGATCTCCTGAAATTACAACTGATATCCAGACAACAAGGATCAGTTCCCTTGGGGGAAAATGGCTGCTTTAGAGGACAGACTCTATAGCATTATACCCCACTGAGGTCACTCCCCTCCCCAAACCCCACCTTCCCTAAGATGCACCCCCAAATCTCCAGGAATTTCCCAAGCTGCAGCTGGCAACCCTATGGGCGGGAAAGTAAAACTAATCCTTGATGGCTCTCTTAAAGTTATACATACATTATCTCATTCTTTTCTAATACAATTCCTTCTTTGGGTATACTAACAATATCTTTTATAGAAAATATCCATACACACTCTTTTCTATCTAAGCTAAGGTAGATCCTCCAATAAAATTTCCCCAACCCTCATAAGGGTTGCATTAATTACCAAAATTGCCAAACCCCCGCCAGCGGTGGGGAATCCCCTGCATTCAGTCCCCCCCCCCACAGTGCCATCCAGCTGGCCAGCGGGGGTTTTACCAGGTGCAAAGTGAGGCCTAGGCCCCGATGTCGTCGGCATGATGACATCACTTCTGGAAGTGATGTCATCATGTCGCCAATATTGAGGGAGATATATTAGTTAACCCTTCCACCATAGGAAACAAAGGACTTGTAGATCCCCCAACAGAAGATAAATTAATCCCGGCGTAGACCCAGTCAATCTATGGAGACAAGAATTTTTTCCAAACTTCATGATGAATTCCTTTTAGTCCCCTTTTCACCAAAAGTTATATTATCTAATGTTCCTGTGTCCAATTGAGTACCTGATAGGAGTTATTTTTTTTAGGATGGAAGAGATATAAACTTTTTAGGGCCAGCTTAGCTTTAAAGTATTCCATATGCAATTGTTTCATGTGGGGATGTCTTTTGGGTGAACCAGTGAGAACCATGTGAAATTAGTAGGATTTTTTGAGATGCATGCTTGATGGATAGCCATTTACACACCACTGTGTGGAGACATAAGTTCCCACAAGGTTGGGCCAATTCTATGGGGCTCTGAACAAAGTGCCCCCAGGCATTCTACTTGGTACAGTTTACAATGCTTCTCTATGGAGGAGGGGGCCACCCCTTCCGAACCGCATAAAATCAGACCCCCTGAACCAATCTTCACCAAACTTCAGGGTTCATGCAAGGAAAGTCCCTTAGAGCTACCCTGAAAATTTGAGAATCTACTTCCAAAGTTCAGAATATTGGATGTTCAGAATATTGGCTAGATGGCTAATTTCAGATTTATTTTCAGTTTGGGTTTATTGATATGCACAACCCTAGTTGGCCACTATGTGAGACAGGATGCCAGACTAACAGCCCATTTCTGAGCCTTCAGTGGCCGGGGATGGCATGGCCGAGGCACTGCTGCGGTACCTCCAAAGCTGTCCCCCAGCTGCCGAAAGGCTTTAAAAAGCCTTTTAAATATTTTTTGTTTGAAAATGGGGCATTTTGCCCCATTTAAAATAGCGAGGTTGCACCAGCACAAAACTGGTGCAGCAATGCTGTTGTTATGGATGGTGTACCCGGGGTGAAAGGGGTCAGGAAGCTGCCTACTGGCAGCTCTGCCCCCAGCATGGGGCTTTGCACGGGTGGGAGGCCAGTGGGAGGCCAAGCCAGTGTCCCTGGGCTGCGTTGCCACTGCAGCGCAGGGAGGCCAGCACGAGCGGCCCAATGCCAGCAGCCCTGCCTCTCGCAGTGGTGCAAGCAGCTTGGATGCCATCATGGGCACTTGTGCTCCTCCTGAGCTCTTTCCTGCCAATAGCTCAGGAATGGGCTGTAAATGGGCCACTGCTCTGATCCAGCAAGGCTCTCCTTATGTTCTTATGACCTTATGACAAAAAATGTATATTGAACTTTTATGTAGCTGATGACTTTTATAATAGTGTTTTTTCTGTTTTTGTTCGTTTAGAGGTTTTTTTTCTGCTTCTGAATGGCTTGCGGACTGTAATAAAGACTGACTGTCTGACAGCAACCTAGAATGGCTGCTTTGCCAGGTCTGTGCCTATCTTGCGTCAGCTGGGAGCCAATCAAGATGCCTGCTGCTGCTAGTAAATATCTGAATGTGAAAAATTAAATGGATTTTTCGGGGGGGGGGATGTTTTTCGTAATACCTAAGAATCCCAGATTTGTATAACCATTCCAGAAAATCACAGTAAAGACCTGAAAAAGCAGTTTTCGTTATAGTTTTAGCTCAGGAATTCTGAAAAGCACTCCCATATGTCCATGAAGAACTAATGTGCTGTTCACATGTCATACAAAGATTGTAATATGAGGTGACTTCACATATGTGTAAATCTTTGCATTTACATGATTTGCAGTTTCCCAGCTTCTATTCATGAACAAAAGTTCTTCCAAGAAAACTACAGTTTTCTATGAAAAGAAAGCACCACTGGATCAAATGCTGTTTTTTCTTGAAACATTAATGAGATATTTCATAGAATTATAATTTAGGTACAAACATTAAAATCCTAAAGTATATTCTACACTGAATTTTTTTTTAGAAATTATTAATAATAAACCTACTGATCCATTATACTGGTCTTTGACAATGTCTTTGTTGATACGTAGGCTCTGTATTGATTGCATTTTCTCATATAGCAACTGGTATGAAAGTAACTTATAGCATAATATGACCAAAATATTGATTTTTGTAATAACCTAATATTATTAAAAGAGAGATATTAATCTCTTTTCTCCATTTTAGGATAGAACGGGGGGCTCAGCAATAGAAAGTCAATAAATCAAATACTCTGGCTATGTCAGCACAGCCTACAAGATTGTTGTTACTGAAATCATTTCACATTATGTTAAGTGCAGGACATCATGATAAACACTGAGGGGAATTTTTCACGGAGATTTGCTGCTGTTTCGACGCTGATTTACGTCGGAGTCAAATTTTGGTTATTCACTGCAGATCCGGCTTTTCCCTGATAGAGGTATAAAAGTCGCGTTATGTCAGCAGCAAACCAAACCACTTCTGAGCCATACTTTCCAGTAGAAGCGCGTTTTGTTGCTCGGATGCCCATGAAAAAATGTTTGCTTCGGTTCCGCTGTCCCTCCCCGTGACGTCTCTTTTCTCCTCCCCCAAGAACGGTGGTTGGCTGGGGGAGTTTCGCACTCAGACAAGAATACTGCCCCTTTTGCTGCCTGCCTGCCTGCCTCCCTAGGGTCCTGGCACTTCTCTACCTCCGTCCCGGAGGCTGGCGGGCGGGCAGGCAGTAAGCCTTCCCCGCCCCTCGCCTGGGATGGGCCTTGGAGCTGGGCCCACACCTACAAGCCCAGGGGGACGTCGGATGGATGGCTCCAGAGGGAGACCGGCGGGGCCACACCATGTGCTCCTCGTGCGCTGGGGGTGGTGGTGGTGGCAGCTCGGTCTAGGGCAGCTGGACCCGTGGGGGGGGATGTTCAAGGGAAGGGGCTGTTGGCCCCTCTACCCTAGCAGGAAGGGGGGATTTTTGAGAAATCGGATGGGAAAAATGTGCATCCTGAGTGCGGAAAACCCAAGGCAAAACTCCCTCCCATCACTCTTCTGAAGAGGGGTGGCCAGCCTGCTCTGGGTCTTCCTCCTCTCTCTCGATGCACTGTGGCCGGATCATAGCCAGCGCGCAAGCCAGGGGCCTTCTTTCCTCTCCCCCCCTGCCATTCCCACTTTCAGCTAAACACTTCTCTGGGCACATGGATGCAATTCCTGCCCCCCCATCCTGTCTATCATTAAATGGCAATGGGTTCCACACCTAGAGAAAATAGAGGGAAGCTTTGAGGAAAGCGCTGCCTTGCCCCCCCCCCCATTTGGAATCTGACTGTTCCAAAAGCAGAACAGAATGAGGGTGGAAGAAAAATGGAGGAGACCAGAGGGACTGGTGCTTGTTTTTTGCGCTGGTGCTGGTGAACCGCACGAGGTAATCTGCTGGGCGGAGTTGGGGTGGAGCTGGGGGCAGGCATAAACAATGAGCCTGTTGGAAGGGGAGGCCTCCTGCTGTGGGACTCTACAACAAAAATTCAAAAGGACAAAGCACCAGAAGATTGCGATGTCAAAATAGCGTTATTGAAAGTGTGGAAAAAATACAAAAAGAGAATAAGTCCTTCTCCACCATCTATAATGTCGCCAATCGAAGCTTATCACGATAACGTCATACTGAAACCGGGTGTTTACCTACAATCAAATGATAGAGCCCACAGGAGAAATTAAGAGCCTGATTACACTTCAAGAAAAATTTCAAAAATTGAACTGGCTGACCTATTTACAACTGAGGTCCAATCTACAAAAAGATTGCTTATACCCCCAGCCATTTTGTGAATTAACAGAATTCGAGCAGACAATATCCAAAAATGACTCCCACTTATTAGGAAAAATTTACAAGTTTCTTTTGAAATACGATACAGAAGAAGAACTAGTGAAAATCAATATGATAAAATGGATGCAAAACTTTGGAGAAATGATCAATATGGACCTATGGGAAAAACTCTACTTCTGAAATGAAATATACTGTGTGCCAAGAAGTGAAAGAAAATTGGTATAAGACATTTTACAGATGGTACCTGACTCCTAATATGCTTTCCCAGATGACCACTCCCGGGGGGAAAGGCGCCTGCTGGAAATGCCAAGACTCGGATGGTTCCTACTTTCATGTATGGTGGACATGTCCAAAATTACAAATATATTGGAAAAGAATTCATCGTGAACTTAAGCTGATGTTAGATACTAAGATAACATTTGATTCTAAATTTTACTTACTCAGTATAGTGCCACCAAACTTGCCTTTGAAATTCGAAGACGTTTTCAAATATGCTACAACTGCAGCCAGAATAGTTCTGGCAAGAACCTGGAAACAAACCCACATACCCGAAATAGAAGACTGGAAAGAAAAACTGTTGGAATATGCCAGTATGGCTAAGATGACTTTTGAGTTAAATTTAAAGTCTAATGAATTTACAGAGCAATTTGATGATAAGTGGGCGTCATTTTATACCTATATGAATTGTAACTAATTGAATGAAATACCCTGGTTTAACTTTTTATAATAGGCTATGTTTTATTTTATATGTTTTAATTAACTCTGTAGCAAACTCCGGACCTTCACATAATAGAACATTAACATGACACAGTAGAATAACTGAATGATATTTTGCAATTATTCCTAATGTAGAAAATGTTTTACAATACATCACAAATGACCAAAAACTTTTTATTGTATACAACTGAGTTTATTTTTTAATATTGAATTGTTTTTATAAATACAATGTTCTACCCCTCCCTTTTTTCTTTCCTGTACCCTTCCAACTATATAAATAAAATCTAATAAAAAAACAAAAACATTTAAATTGTGGTGTTTTTTTTAGTCCATGGCAAAACAGAAGCAAAATCTATCGTGAAAAATGCCCCTGAGAGTTTCTCAAAGTAAAGTAAATGATGCTGCCCAAATTGTGGCTGACAAATTCAGCTAAAATCCAAGTAAACGTATCAATGTTCTTGATGCTTCAGATAAAAGAAACAGTAGCCATTTATTTCCCACCAAACCTTATTAGCTCCAAAATTACACTAATTCTTTTCAATAAGTGCTTTACAAAATGCTAGGTAAGTAATATTGGACTGATTTCTGCTGTTATAGGAGTGTTTGTATTTTTGTGTTGCATATATACCTGTGGCAAACAGTCAACTGCTGAATAAAGTCAAGAGCTTTGCTCATGACTTGCAAACTCTCGGCTATGGCTTCCTTTATTGAGTCAATCTGTCTCATCTTGGGTCTTCCTCTTTCCCAGCTGCCTTCAACTTTTTCCTAACATTACTAGCTTTTCCAGTGACTCTTATCTTCTCATAATGTGACCAATGTACAACAACCTCAGTTTAGTCATTGTAGCTTCTAGGGAAATCTACTTCTGATTTCTTGGTTGCAGCCTTGAACAATTTCAATTTCCTCATTGTCAAACTTAAAGTTGAGTAATTCCCCTGTAGTCATTATTTTTGTTTTCTTGATGTTCAGCTGTAGTTCTGCTTTGGCACTTTCTGCTTTAACTTTCACCAGTTGATGTTTCAAGTCTTCACTATTTTCTGTCAGTAATGTGGTATCATTGGCATATCTCAAATTATTAATGTTTCTCACCTTCATCTAATTCAGCTTTCCTTATGATATGTTCTGCATATAGATTGAAGAGGCTATATGCTGAAGAGGTCACAGCTGACTTATGGCAACCTCATAGGATTTTCAAGGAAAGAGACATTTGGAAGTGGTTTGCCAAGACTGAAGAGATAGGGAGATAAAATACATCCTTGTCTGACACCTTTGCCAACTGAAAACCATTCTGTCTTTACATATTCTGCCCTAACAGTATCCTCTTGTCCAGAGTACAGGTTGAGCATCAAAACAATCAGATGCTGTGGCACACCAATTTCCATTAAAACCAGCCATAGCTTTTCATGATCCACACAGTCAAAAGCTTTGCTGTAATCTATGAAACACAAGCCGTTTTTCTTCTGAAATTCTCTCATATGCTCCAGTAACCAACAAATGTTTGGAATATGATCTCTAGATTTTGAACATCACTTTTACTACTGTTACAAATTAATGTGATGGTCCAATGGTTGCTACAGTTTTTGACGTCTCCTTTTTTAGAATTGGAATGTAAATCGACTATTTTCGGCCTGTGGGCCATTGTTTTGTATTCCATATTTGTTGGCATATTATTGTCAAGTTTTTGATGGAATCTTTTTCTGCGGCTTGGAATAACTCTATTGATATCTCATCTACTCCTGGTGATTTGTTTCTCCCAATTGCTCTCAGTGCAGCTTTCACTTCACTTTCTAAAGCAGTAGCTTCTTATTCAAAAGCTTCTTCTTGGAAGGAATCTGTCATCTTTTAATCTCTTCTGTTTAGTTCTTCAGTGTATTGTTCCCACCTTTTCTTTATTCTGTTCAGTTAATGTATTTCCATATTGATCTTTCAGCATCCCTAACCAGGCTTTAAATTTCCCTTTGATTCCTTGGATCATATGGAACAGATCTCTTGTTCTTCCTTTTCTGTTGTTTTCTTCTGTTTCTTTACACTGTTTATTTTGATTGTTCTCTTTGTCCTTACGTGCAAGTTGCTGCATTTAGACCTTTGTTTGTTTTTGTCACCTTTTACTTTTGCTTCTCATATATCTTTAGCAATTTTAAGAGTTTCTTCAGCCAGCCAGCCAGCCAGCCAGCCAGGCGTTTCATTTCTTTTGGCTACAGGAATAGTCTTCATGCATTCCTCCTTGACAATATCTCTAGTTTCATCCCATAGTTCTTCTGGTTGACATTCACTTATACTTATTAATGCAAATATGTTTTTAACAAGGTCTTTAAACTCTTCAGGAATGTTGCTGAGATTGTATTTTGGCACTATGAATGCTCTTCAGCTTTATTTTAATTTTCAGTACTAACAATTCATGATCTGTGCTACAGTCAGCTCCTGGTCTTGTTTTAGCAGAGAGAATGGACCTTCTCCATCTTCTGCTTCCAATTATGTAATCTGTTTAATTTCTATATTGGCCATCCAGTGATGTCCACATATACAATCGTTTGTTTGGTTGCCTGAAGCATATGTTCTCAATGAACAAACGGTTATCTTCACAGAATTCTATGAGTCACTCTCCTGCTCCATTTTGTGCTCCTGGCCTAAATATTGCAACAATATTTCATTCTGCTTTGTGTTCCAGTCACCTACGATTATCGCACATCCTGTTTAGGTGTGTGATCAATTCCTTTCTAGACATTTGCATAAAAGCTTTCAATTTCTTCCTCATCAGCATCTGTAGTTGGGACATAAACTTGAATGATGGTTATGTTGATAGGCTTTCCCTATCTGATTGATATTCAGTCAGACTTTGCATTATAGCCCTAGACTGCCTTTGCTACATCTCTCCTCACTATTAAAGCAACTCCATTTATTCTGTGTGTGTCTCTGAATAAAACACTGAAAATGTACTAATACAATCCACTTTAGTTTACTCACTCCCAGGATTGAAATGTTTAAACATTCAATTTCTTGTTTTATGATTTCCGGCTTGATTCATGCTTCTCACATTCCATGTTCCTTTTATATGCATCTAACAGCTTTAGACTTTCCTTTTGCATCCATTCACATCTACAACTGAACATCCTTTCAGCTTTAGTCCAGTTGCCTCATTAAGAATAGTGATACTCATACTTGTCCTCCACTCTTCCCCAGTAGTTGATGGAGTGCCATCCGATCTGGGGGTACCATCTTCCAGCACTATACCTTTTTCATTTTGGATTGTCTCATCATAGGGGTTTTGAGGTAATGGTTGATCAGAAGTGGTTTACCACTGCCTTCTTCTGTGCAGAACTAACCAGGGTTAGCTGAAGTGGCAGTGTCATTGTCTATGAAAGATCCTTCGCCAGTTTCGCCTTCCACTACTACTGCTGCCCAATAGCTACCCTTCAAGGATTCCTCTGCCCTCATCACCATTGGAACTGTCTGTTCTCTTCTGTTGATGTGGCCATTGATCCCTGAAGGGGGTGGATATAACTTAGTCTGCTGTCTCAGCTGTGAACATTCTGCCTTGAGTGACTTTGCGAGGTGTTTAGCCTCTTGACAAGAGTCCAGACCCTTACAGTATTGCTCTCAGCTTCACTGACACACACAAACCCCCTCACCTCGTTAAGGTGTGCATCCAAAATGGGAATCACAACAATGCATAGGGGTTATTGATACGTGTGTGACTATGCCGTCAAGTCACAGCTGACTTTGGGTGACCTCTTAGGGTTTTCAAGGCAAGAGATATTCAGAGGTGGTTTGCCATTACCTGAGAGAGCTGTGACTGGCCCAAGGACACCCAGCAGGCTTCACATGGAGGAGTGGGGAATCAAACCCAGTTTTCCAGATTAGAGGCTGCCACTCTTAACTACTACACCATGCTGGCTCTCCATTGATACCTAGATGTCCCAAGTTACAGTTTATACTTGAAGTATATCCTTTGGTATACTTTAAAAAAAAACTTGTTCCCTGAAGATCGCTGCTAGAAATGGCAAGCAGGAACAACTTCCATTAACATGTTTGGGAGTACAGATCCAGTCTGCTGCTTGATGTTGAAAGCTGGTAAATTTACCTACAAGCAAAACGAATGGTGTTGTTTCAGGAAGCAAGCCAAGGTGCCTACCTACAATTATTCCTTTTCAAATATTGACTGCATTAAAAGGTAAAGGTAGTCCCCGTGCAGGTACCAGGTCATTACTGACCCACGGGGTGACATCACCTCACAGCATTTACTAGGCAGACTATGTTTACTGGGTGGTTTGCCACTGCCTTCCCCAGTCATCTACACTTTACATCCAGCAAGCTGGGTATTCATTTTACCAACCTCGAAAGGATGGAAGGCTGAGTCAACCTTGAGCCGGCTACCTGAAACCAACTTCCGTTGGGATCGAACTCAGGTCTCAAATCGTGAGCATAGCTTGGCCTGCAGTACTGCAACTTACCACTCTGTGCCATGCCATGGAAGCAAAAAAAGAGGGAAATTTGGCAAGTTAACAGCTGGTGCATCTTTCGGTGCTAAACTAGCTGTGCAATAAGCTCCTGTGTGGACAATCAATTCCAGACACTCATTCAACGGAATCTAAGTATGCAGTTGTCTTGAATTTGGTTTTATCAGATCACAAGATTGTTTTGCTCTGTCCTGCAGCATTGTTCAAACACACTTCAAGTCATTACGCCACTCATACTGGCTGCAAAACCCAATTAGTTTAAGTAGTTGTATTGTCACACTCCTAATTCCAAATACACAGACACATACATTACTTGAACTTTAGCCAAGCATCATAGTCGTGAAAGCAGGAAATGCATGTCTCATGGCCTGAATCATGCATAATTTATATTAAAAAGTAATAAAATGTCATCTTCCTTCCTGGAGTGTAAATGAATGCGACTCTAAGTGTACAGTAAAGACACAATAATTGCCAGCAAATTAATTTCCAATGAAGATTAAGAGGGGCAACTCTCATCAATGAAGCTTTGGTCAGCATTTGAAAGTTGGTATTCAACAGTGTATTGCACAAATGTAGAAATGGAAAACGAACAGTAGATGTACATATATGTGCATTTTCATAAGCTGAATTATTATTCACAAGGATTTGCAGGAAAAATCTTATTTCCCTCTCCTGCACTATTTCCTCTTTCCCTTCCTTGAAAGCCCCATAGCCTCTCCCCCTTTCCTGCTTCCTTCTCTCCTTCTCCTCCACCAACTGATCTACCTTTACCTCTACCCCATATTAAGTGTTCTGCTCTTCCCTACCCCTGGCTCTGTCAACCCAAGAAAATTATGGCCCTCACCATATGGTGGGACTTTGCAGGCCACCACCATCTGCCCCACCTCACACAGGGCTCAGCCAGGCGCTGCCATAGGCCTTGCCTTGGGCTCAACCTGGCTGGGCCCGCCATCTACCTTGCCTCTCACAATCTGGACAGGTGATGTCTGCCTCGCCTGGCTCCCCCAGGCTGGGCATCACTGTTTGCCTTGTTTTGTGCAGGACTTGACTGAACTGGGCGCCAGTGTCTGACTCACTTCACGTGCCAGTGTCGGCCAGGCATTGCCAGGTCTGCCGTCTCTCACACGGGGCCCTCAAGCCTGTGCCCCTTGCTTCGCCTCAGGCTGGCTAGATGCCACCTCGCCCACCTTGCACGAGGCTGAGGTTGGTTGGGCTCAGCCCTTCTGTCAGAGGGCTGGGTGATCCTGTTGTGGGTGGGAGCCCATTGGCCCACCAGGAGGCATCCAGGAGCTCTCAATGGACATTCCCTCATGCCTGTGGGGTAAATTAGGCTGCAAACGTGGAACCTCCCCAAGGTCACCCAGTGAGTTTCTACAGCAGAATGGAAATTCAAGGTGCTGGTTATAAACACTGACTACTATACCACACTGGCATTCACAGCTCCAGTCACTGGATTTAGGTATCTTCAGATTTCTCTGACTTGGCTATTAGTATATAGATGATGATGATGATGATGATGATGATGATAAAATAATGTATTTATACACTGACAAGCAAGGATTTGGGGTGGGCATCTCATTTCCCCACCCCTGCTATTTTCTTTTTCCCTTCCCTGAAAGCCTCTTCCTTTTTCTTGCTTCCATCTCTCCTTCCAGTGATTAGCCAACCTACCTTTACTTGCCTCCCTGCCTTTAGCTTTCCTTTCTTCCCTTTCCCTGGCAGCTTCTACCTGAAAAACCATAGCCTAGTTGCATGTTACTGGCTGCCAGGCCAAACCCAATTGCTTCTATTATTGGGGGGGAAGGTTACCCACCCCCCATGCAGGGTTTTGTTTTGTTAGATTTCTGCAAATCTCGAGCACTTTTCAGTTTTGTAGGAAGATCCACCATCTGTTCATGGCTCTAGTTTCTAGATTTAAGAATCAACAGATTTGGCCATGTTGAGAATTAGCTATAATGATGTTGAAGATTTGTCTCCATTGTATTTCCCCCAGATCCCCCTATCTGAAATGCATGTAACATACATTTTGCAAGAAATGTCATATTGTAAGTATGCAAGAATCTCTTGAAATGTAATTTTTAGCAATGTTCCCTGTTTCAAAACTATGCATACATTGAAACCCTGTTAATGGGGCATGTCAGCTCCTGCCTCTGCTCTTATTATTTCCAACTCTTTCTGTTTCTTTTCTTTGTTTTGTTAACCACAAGAAGTGGTGGAGTCAGTGGGACTAGAGAAGTGGAGAGATCTAAATCAGCCTACTCAGCCGAAGGTGCACATAATATCTTTTTTTGCAGTGGCTTTTGTCTGTGAAGGGCCTGACTAGAATAGTTGTTATCCCTGAAAGGGAGACCATATTTGTATGTGAAAATGTGACCCTTTCCCTCTCAGTTCTGCACATTTGGAGAAGCCAAAGAGCAGGAGCATCGGCAAAGAATTCGTTTAAACCTTGGCGCTCCCTCCCACCATTTTCTTTCCCTGAGGTGCGAGTCTAGTACAGGAAACATTTACTCTGTTGATGAATGGCCCACATATGCTTCAATAGCCTTTTCATATTCCCACAGGGGCCTCTTGCTGTCTTTGATAGTCTCTCTGATCACTCACTGAAGACCTTTTTATTTTCATTGGCTCTTTTATACCCCAATAAAGAATACGTTGGTGGGTCAATACAGACTAAGTGAAACACAGACTATGCTACCACTTTAGATTTGCAGAATGAAGTAGTGGTCGAAGGGTGTGCTCCTCCCCTTACTTTTGAGAATCCATGCTATGTACAAGACTTACAAGTTTCATTCCTGCTAAGTATAGTGTTTTCAACTGTTTTCAAGTGCTTCGTGTATTACCAGTTGGGTCAACTGTCAGGTTTGCTTCTTGTCAGAAAAGAGTACCAGAGTCTTATGGTATTTTTGTACTATATATTTATTTACAACTTGAGAAAGGGAATCATGCAAGTATTTTAGTTCTCCAAAGAGCAACATTTCACACATCAGCATTTGAAGAGTTCATTTGTTTGAAACCTTTCTATGCTGCCTTTCCACCCAGCTCAGGGTCCCCAAAGGGTCAAGCATTAAAACAGGAAGTTCCAAGTTTCATCACTATGACTAAGAAGGACATTTCTCAGGTTGCCACCCATCTAGGCTCAGATGGCAGCAGGGGGTGGGCTGAAAGCGACTGAGTAGTTGGGTAGGTTCTTATAGGAGTAGGTGGTCCTTTGGATATGCTGGCACCAAGCTTTGAAGACCACTATCAGCACCTTGACTTGGGCCTAGAAATAATTTGGGAGCCAGTGTAGATGGAACAAGAGTGATATGGTCCATATATGCCATGCAAGTCAGCATGCTGGCTGCAGCATTCTGTACTAACTGTAGCTTCTGAACAGGCTTCAAAGGCAGCTGCACATAGATGTTACTGGGGCATGAATAGGGCTGCCAGGTCCCCCCTCTCGATCGGTGGGAGGTTTTAGGGGGCAGGGCTGGGGCGGCCGTGGGTGCACGTGGGTGTAAGCATGCGACGACAGCACTTCCCGTTTTACTTCTGGAAACGCTTCATCGCCACAGCTGATTTAACACTCAAACCACCAAAAGGAGCCGCTGCAATGCGGTGCTGCCAAAAGTAAAACTGGAAGTGCTGTCATCGTGTGCATGCATCCACAACTCTGGAGCAGCTGGGTGGATTGGCAGGCAATTAGCTGCCAATACCACCCACCTGGCAATCTTAGCCCTTTGATCAGGAAGGTAGGTATGATCTGCATTCCTAGCTGTTTTTGACTGCCAAGTAATCACCATTCCTTCTTGGCAACCAAGCCACTAAACAGGACATCATGGCTCACGGCATCATTTTGCTTTATTCTTCCTTGGAAAACTTAGCACTTAGAATTTTTTTTGGATGGGATGACAATTCCGATGAGTATTTTTAAATTATGCACAAAAGATTAATCTTAATAAATTTATACATATGAAGAAAACATAGTTCCCATGATGCCATGCACCCCTGAATGCACTTAGCACGTACAAGGCACCCCATGCCCTGACCTGGATGGCCCAGGCTAGCCTGATCTCATCTGATCTCAGAAGCTAAGCAGGGTCAGCCCTGGTTAGTATTGGGATGGGAGACCACCAAGGAATACCAGGGTTTCTGTGCAGAGGAAGGCACTGGCAAACCACCTCTGTTAGTCTCTTGCCATGAAAACCCCAAAAGGGGTTGCCATAAGTCAGCTGCGACTTGAAGGCACTTTACACACACACAAGGCACCCCCATCCCTTACCACCACCCCCAAAATCCATGTGGGCATGCTCACTCTTTCTGCTGACACAATGTTTTAAGGCTTATTGCCTTTTTTAAAATCCTCATTGTTTCCCTGTCATAGCTGTAATGAATAAAACTTTTCTCTGACAATGACTGCATCTTCCTAAAAGCTTCCCGGTTCCCTTTTTATCTTTTGGAAGACGGATCCATCTTCATAATTTTTTTCCTCCTGTAATTGCCTCAGACCAATTTCTTCTAAAAGAATTAAAAATGTAAATCTAATCTCATAATTGTGTAATATGATCAGCTTGGCAGCTCAATCAATACTCTCTCCCACTGTCAATAATAAGGCTATGATGCATGTTTGTCAGAATTGACCAATCTCGCTTTATCACTGGCACTGTGGTCCTTTCCCATCAATAAGATCCGACGTTTTATTAGTAGCCTCCTATCAATCAAGTGCAATTTTTGGATCACAAGGATTCCTGGTGTCGTCTTGAAGGCTGGTGGCATTGGAGCCAGGCGTCAGAGCTTTGCAGCCGTAGCTTTCTCAAAGATTCCTCAGGCACAGCCTAGCTGGGGATTGGGTCTGACAATATAGCACACTTGGGTGTCTTCGTTTTCTAGCCACAAACGACTGGGGTTAGCAACAAAGGACACGGTCAGTAACCGCTGTGGAAAAGGAAATGCCTAGATCAATAGGAGAAATGCCCACTGGTGCCTGTGCTGTGTTGCATATTTCTAAATGAAGATTAATATGGTATCACTTTTCCCCCCTGCTCATCCCACAAAAACCTGTCCCAGCCAGTAGTTTATCTTACTAAATACTGTCACTACAGCTGTTAATTTAAAATGGACTCAAAACAGGTTAGCAGGTTAATTTGCATATGAATCCACACACCATTTGATCCTCCACAACCACAATGATAGAAGGAAGGGATTTATCATGAAGAAAACCAAGATTAAGGCAGAATGCTGGGTGCAATTCAACAAATCTGAACATACTTTAATTCTGTTGAAATCACAGGGAAGTAAAAAATTTAACTATGCAAAGCGGTTCTGTTAGACACATCTAATGTTCACTAGATTGCACTCTTTTTTATTCAGGAACTTTAACCTTTTTGATAGATTTCACTTAGTTTTGCTTTTTGTTACTATATATTTACACTAGTTTCCTGACTTCAGAGTTACTGTGAAACACACAGCAGTACTAAGTATTTCCCCCCTAATGAATTATGTCTCGCTAAGATTCTGTGAGAACTCAAAAGCATCTAAATAACTCCAATTTTAAAAAACTTCCTTCTGGAACTCAGGGTGCATAGTGAGCACAGCTTTGGATGCTCTGACCTAATTATTTATTATTCATTATTGTATTTATTTATTAAAATGTATTAACTACCTTTCCAGCCATGGGATGCTCAAGGTAGCTCACAACAATATCACCATCAATACACATTATATTTTTACAAAATTATGAATCTAAAAATGCTACATTTTGTAAACGTTTTGAGCTGTTTAGGACATTCTGGTCAAATAGTAGATTACTACTCTAAATATCAGATGAAGTAATTAATTAAAATACTAAATAAAAGTATCAGCACCAACCAGCATAGTCACTCTCAAATCTAGTTCAAAAGCTCTTTCTATAATATAGGCATTCCCCTGCATAAGAATTTTATAAATAAGTTTTTAAACTGCATTCATTCATTCATGGATGATATCTTTTTCTCCCACTCTTCTGCTCTGGAGGACAACATTACCAAACATGACAGCATCGATTTTCAAATATAAGATTGCTGGTGAAATATTAAGCCCTATTGATTTGAAATGCAGGATGTCTGCATGTTGGATTCTCTGCATATTTTGGGGATGGGCAGTTTCATTTATCAGCTCTTCTAACTGCAGAATAATTAGAACTCCATCATAGTCCCATTTTGAGATGTGAGGCTTGTCAGATTTCTGCCTCTACATCCTAAAGCATAGCATATGCAATGTATTTAGTAATTGGTCGATTTATCCTCCCAAAGAAATTATTTTATTTAGAATTGCTGGGGGGGGGGGAGACATTTGTCTTCGCCATTTTGGAAGTTCTTTGCCCATGAACTTTCAAGTAGAAAGCGACAACTCTATAACTGGCTTGAAAGCACTCAACAAGATTATCTTTCCCACAACTTTTACACATATGTGGAATCAGGAGGCTACTGGTGCTCCAGCTTCTATGAGTTTACCTTGAACCTAGGGTTGCCTGTTCCAGGTTGGGAATTACCTGGAGATTTTGGGGGTGGGGCTTGAGGAGGGTGGGGTTTGGAGAGGGGAGATACTTCAATGCCACAGAGTCCAATGGCCAAAGCTGTCATCTTCTTCAGGGGAACTGATCTCTGTCACCTGGACATCAGTTGTAATGGTTGACAACCCTAGCCTAGGGAGTGGCTTGGACTGCTCCCTCCATTTAAATGAATAGGGTTATCATGCTTCAGTAAGAGTCCCATATGGGCATTGCAATTGTGCAAAAGTTGTGGAAAAGATAATCCTTTTGATTAGACTAGAGTAGCCCTGCATAAATTCTGCACTGTTGGTGGAAGGAAAGAATTCGAGTTGGAAAGAAATTCTTATTAAAGTTATAACATCCTGACTGCTTTAGAAATAGTTGCAGGTGGAGCAATTTATCATTCATGATGTCATTTCTATCATGTTTAGCACTCTAAAATATTAATGATTCCAAAACATTTTGCTGAACACTAACATTAATGCTGTTCCCTGGCGTAAATGGAGTCTGACTCCACACAGTTGCAATCGGAATTCAGTTAGCCCTTTTTGTCAACTGAAACAAACAATATATTGTGTGACATGCACAACAGCTTACTTTTTGTGATAAACCAGATGCCAAAGAATTAAGCCATTCACCTAACCTGTATCTATCTGGGGCACATGTATGCCAATAAAATGCCCAAAACCTGATAAAGAAATAATATTGTGAGAGAGGCAGATGTGGTTACAGTAGACCATGTTCATAATGGCGCATTAGGTCACTTTAATGCACCAATTGCCTGGATGGTCTATATTGTGCTCTAGGGCTGTCAATTCGGTTCGGCCCGAACTGAAAATCAGCCGAATTTCCCTTGATTCGGCGGTTTTTAGTTCGGGAGGAACCGAACTCAAAACTGGCGGGCAACCGGGGGGGCCGAATTCAGCGAGTTCGGGAGTTCGCGAATAAATTCGGCCAATTCGGGGCCGTCAGTAAGCAGCATTCTCCTCCCCCGGCCAATCGGTGGCCAAGCTGGGTCTTCTTCTGGCCAATCAGTCAGGATTGAGTACTGGAGGAATCAGCTGATGTGCGGCCGGCCGGGGAAAGAGAGAGAGAGAGGGAAATCCTCATGTGTGTGTGAGGGGGTGCTTGTGCACATTCGCTCCTTTCCGTGGCTGCAGGGGGTGCATTTTTTGGGGTACCGACCCCAAACTTTCAGGGGATATTCAGACAGGTTTTCTTAAGAGACCACCCAAGTTTTGTAAACATTGGGTCAGGGGGTCCCGAGATATGGGTTCCCCCCCTTTTTCTTTCCATGGCTGCAGAGGGCGCATTTTTGGGTGTGCCGACCCCAAACTTTCAGCGGAGCATCATACAAGGCTTCTTAAGATACCCCCCAAGTTTTGTAAACATTGGGTCAGGGCCCCCCGAGATATGGGCTCCACCCCTTTTTCCTCTCCCCCCTTTTCCATTTTCGTGGCTGCAGGGGGCGCTTTTTTGGGGGTGCAGCCCCCAAACTTTTATCATAGCTTCAGAGAATCCCTCTTAAGAGACCACCCAAGTTTTGTAAAGATGGGTTCAGTGGGGGCTGAAATATCGGCTCCCCCCCTTTTCTCTTTCCGTGGCTGCAGGGGGCGCATTTTTGGGTGTGCCGACCCCAGACTTTCAGCGGAGCTTCAGTCAAGGCTTTTTAAGAGACCACCCAAGTTTTGTAAACATTGGGTCAGGGCCCCCCGAGATATGGGCTTTCCCCTTTTCCCTATTGGGATGAATGGATCACCCTCGAGAGATGCATACATATGGATCTTATATTGGATACAAATGGAATCATATTGGATTACCCAGCCTCCCAGCCCCTCCTGCTGGAACAGAAGACAGCCACAGTAAGACCCCTTTGGGGGCTTTAATCTATATTTTTTCTTTTCTGTGTGTGTGTGGGGGGGAAAGCAGAGTCTGTGTGTGTGTGTGGGGAGGGAGCAGTTTCTGTGGGTGGGGGGGGGAAGCCAAAGGGGGCTTTTGCCGGTTCTGCCTGGGATGTGTGTTCCCCCTCCAGTCTCTCTCTCCCTGGTTTGAGGGGGGGCTTCATTTTTATTCTTCAGGTTTTTCCTCATTCATAAGATCAGTTAGGTTATTTTGATGCTTGCTCAAAACTGGTTTTCAAATGGTGACTTAAAGAATGCATCTGCCTGGTCCCAAGTCCAATGCAAAAGGAGAAATTCCACCCCCTCCTGCTCATTATGCATAGCTAGCTGCCTCTGTCCCTTTCCATGGTATGCAAACTCCCAGGTGTCAGGTGTTGCTTTGCACTGTTGCAAAGGTGTTGCATTGCGTGCTTGTTGTGCTTTGCAGTTGTATTGTTTTGCAAAATTCTTCACACCTGCCCCGCCCTTTGCATGTTTGCAAAGGTGTTGCTTTTCAGTTGTGTTGCTTTGCAAAGTTCTTAGCACCTGCCCCGCCCTTGCTCTCATCAGCTGTTTGTCGGGCCGGGAGCTTTGTGCGGGCGGCAAGCTCTGCTGAGAGATACACATTAAGGGTGGGGGGGACCCCTTTCAGGGCCCATATCTCAGCCCCCCCTGACCCAATCTTTACAAAACTTGGGGAGTCTTTCAATATACGTCCTTTGAAGCTCTGCTGAAAGTTTGGGACCTCTAAGCCCAAAAATGCCCCCCCAGAGCCGCGGAAAGGCGCGTTTGTGTTTTTAATGGCTTTATTCGGCCGAATTTTTTTTCCGAACTTTGAATTCCCGCCGAATTGAACGGATCCGAAGTGGGGGAGTTCGGACTTCGGCACATACCGAACCCACAAGGGCCAAATTCTGCCGAATCCGAACTGTACCGAATTTTTTTTTTTACATCCCTATTGTGCTCTACATAATAGGGGTGAGAAAACTGTAGAGACTAGCAGAAAAGAGGGCAGGGTCACAGCCATCTTACAAATGAAAGGCCAAAAATTAACCTTGTTCCTCAAGATGACAGGAGGAATGCCTTTTGCTCAATAGGAATAGGAACCCATCCCCAGCAAATGCTAGGAACAAATGACAAAAGGATCTCTGAACCAGCATTCACACTCAATGTATGCATCAACACACTTCACTGACACTGTTCGCCTTCTCCACGAATCCAAAACACAAGGCAGAACTGAAAGACGAAAAAACATACAGGAAACACACAATGCAGCATACAAAAAAGGGAAGAGGAGAGGGTAATCGGACGGGGGGGGGAATGAAGAACAGAATACTGTTCTCTCCTCGTATAGGATTTTCTTTTCGGTTTTGGTTAGACATCAACAGTCAGGGGGAAAAGAGCAAGCAGTTTTTGAACTTATGAACTACATGAAGAAAGAGAAATACTGAAGTTTTTAGAAATGTGAACATCATGAGCTCCTCATGTGCATAGAATCACTATTAAATGTATTGTATATTTCCCAACACATAAAGAAAAAAAATAGTCTGTGCTACACTAAAGTATTCATGTCAGACAGCAGATACCTTGGGCCAGTCACTCTTCCTCAGCCTAACCTACCTCACAGGATTGTTGTGAGGACGAAATGGGAATGGGAAAGCCAGGTATGCTGTGCCAAACCCCTTTGAACAATGGTGGGATAGAAATGTGTGTGTATGTATTTATTTATTTATTTATTTTGCAAACATTTCTAAACCCATCTTTCTTCCAGCACTGTGGGAACCCGAGGCAGGTAATAACATTCCATTAAACAACAAATCATATCTGTAATAGCAATAATTGAATAACCAATGTCAAAACCAATAAACCTCCAACATAATAATGTATTCAGTTGGCAAAAAACAAAAACAAAAAAACGGTCAGTGTAAAATCGCGGCAGTAAACCTACTACTGATCCTAGTTCAGCCTGTCCTGAATGTGGGAAAAGCAGAAGCTTGCCTCAATACTTCTGAGAGACTATTCCAAGGTACAGGAATGACTACTGAGAAAGTCTGCATCTGGGCTATAGCAGAACATACCCTAGCCAGAGGAGGGACAACCAGGGATACTAATTGGGCAGAATGAAGTTGCTGCATGGGTATATACTCAACAGTAGATCTAGACATAGTAGTATATACATTGTCAGTAAGTTCTAACACATCTTATGACACTCCTGCAGTTCCCCAGAAAGCCCAAAAGATGTGGAAGGGAGGAGGAGACAGAGCCTATTAACCCCCCAGCTCAGCCAAGTAAGGTGATTTTAAAGTGTGGGCTAACTATTCACTCTCTATCTACTTACTAGGCTTTACTGAGAAAATGTGTATTTATGCTAAGGGTCAGTTTGATTTATTTTACATACCCATATTCAATATTTAGTACGTTGGTAAAGAACGAGAACATCTCCTGATGTATGAATGTTAAGCAATGCTAAGAATAAACCCATTCGTAGCACTCTTGTGCAATCCCCAACTTGCTTTTCCTCACGTCTTTTTCAAAGTTTTAAAATTTCCCATTTGCAAGAGATTGGATGCACCTGACCTTGAGATACATAGGGGTTAACCTACTCCGATTAAACTTTCCATGTTATTTCATTAAATAAAAACAGTTTTGACACCCAGAGACTAGGGCATCCCAGAGATAATACAATAACCTCATGCAATCATTCCAAATTGAATTGCAATAATTCATTTAGGTGACCATACATATTTGTTATGTGTAATATGAATCATAGCTAAATAAAATCAATAGAAATGTTTCTTGTTAATGAAGATATACTGGGCTGTTATATGTGGGTTTGGAGCTCAATACCACAAAAGTAGTATTTGGTATTCTATATTTTATGATCTCATGAAACTTAAAAATGAAGCTAGCATTAGTTAAAGATGATATGGTTTGCCATCTGGAAATTATGTCATACATTTTGTGTTCACTTTGTCCTTTGAGTGAAATACCGCAGTGCCTAGAAAAAGAAGCAGGTAATATTTATGCATTATTCTAAACGATGCAAGCAAAACCTTAACAAAAGACAATACCCATAAACCATTGGCACACCGGTTATTATACCATGACTGTAAGTGCATACCCCATTTATTTATTGTCTTATGGTTTCTGTGCCCAAGTGGTCCCCAAACTGGCTTGCTATATAAAACAAAAATTGCAGATTGGAAGGTGTTAGGGCTCATGCACACAAGCAGCCATCCCCTCTGATATTTCCCCCTCAGACTTGATCATGGTCAAAGTGGCAAGGTCCTGGCCATGTTACAGACTGCCAGCCTGATTGGCTATTGTGATAGGGGACCCATGCCCCACCCCCACAGTGTTTGTGCCCTTGCCCCACTGGTAAACTTTTATTGTCCCTCCTCCCTGGTTATGTTGTGTTTGTATGGTGTTTATTTGTTTATTTGTTTATATGATATGTGTATGTATACATACATGATATATGTATGTATGTATGTATGTATATGCTTTTAATGTTTTAATGCATGGTCACCACCTTAGGGACCCTATTTGGATGAAAATGTGGTGTATAATTGTTTTAAATAAATAAAATTAAATAAATTGCTACAACAGCTGAGGTAAGTAAGATGGTGGAGGATTTCTATCTGCTAGCCCTCATCAAAACAGAATGAGAAATGAAATAATTACAATGTTTCTTGGACAAAAATAATGCTGGATTAAGTCCTGTTTCAGTTGCCAACATTTCTATGCCTACTATATATTTGCGACCGACCATAAGATAGTAGGAGCTGCTTACCCCCCTCATTGCATTGCCTGGATAGGTACCTGTTATACAGGTGTCTGTCATCCATTGGAACCCTTGTCTATCATGCACAGGAATGCGCGGAAAGGCCTGGGGACCAAGAAAGGGTGAATGTGGCACAGCTGACTTCTCGTTGGTCACTTCTGCTTCTGTTGTGGGCTTTGATAAGTCTGCATTTATCTATCTGTGAAATGTATATCCTGATTTTCTGTGCAAAGAGGCTAACAATATGCACAAGTTGAAATACAACAAACCAACAATAAATCTGCAATAAAATACAACAGCCATACATTCACTTCATTTCAAGGATACATAACTTTTTTAGCTAAAGGCTATTCAGAACAGTATGGCATAGGGAGAGGAACATCATCTTATTTGTGAGTGTTCTTGTGCAACCCAATTCCCTGTACAGAACCAAGAAAGACTAGGGAATTGTGTTGTATAAAGAACAGCAATTAGAAGGGGCAATTTCAACAGTGATTGAGAACTGGGCACTCACCAAGATATTCTATTCATCCTGCCCAAGCCCAGCTTCCCTCTTTCCCCATGATAGGCCACATGGGGTCTCCATGTAGAGATTCATCTGCTGGGAGAAAAACTAAGAATCCATTACATTTTCTTCCTGTCCTTCCTAAAAGGAGTTCAGGGTGGTGTTCCTAGTTCTCCTTTCTCTCATTTTATCCTCACAACAACACTGTGAAGTAGGTCAGGTGGGAACACAGGATGGGGGCAGAGGAACACAGCAGCAAAGAAGGCTACTTGCCTGACTGGAGATTTGGTTACTTTGGATAGCAGACCATTTTCCATAGTTGAGGATGCTGGCAATTGCAGGCTGCTGCATCATGTTATGCACAATCTCTGCTCGCACAACAATGAGAATGATTGTAGTGCCCTCCTTCTTTAGGGCTACCAACAAGCATGTAAAGATATGGTTATCCCCATGCTCGTGGGAGGACTGTGAATTTCAAGTCTGACATCTGGACCAGCTCTCTGGTACATCTATCTGTGTGCATATGTGCTCTATGCGACATCTATGAGTACCCAGCTTGCTGGGGGTGCAGTGTAGCCAACCGAGGAAGGCAATGGCAAACCATCCCATAAATATAGTCTGCCTAGTAAATGTCATGATGTGACGTCACCCCATGGGTCAGTAATGACCCAGTGCTTGCACAGGGGCCTATCTTTACATTTATGAGGACACGAGGAAAATGCAACTGTAGTTTACAGAGGGGCCTGTGTCTGCATTGAATTTGGAGGCTCTGTTTAGCTGTTGAGGTGAATAGACATTGAAAAATGCATCCTCTATTTTTAATTCTGTTGTTATAAACTAGAAGTCATCACTGTATTGATGGTAATGAATTGCATAAATTAATTGCATGTTGTGCAAATAAACTACTACTGCTTCAACTACTACTATTTCTACTACTAACTACTACTACTACTACTACTACATCATTTCTGGTATAAAATAATTGACAGTTATTATTATATTTATGTACATGTTCCAAAAAGTAATATATGTTTTAAAAAGGAATACAAACAGGATTTTTTGCATGAAGACTGAAATTAATGCACTTTTTTTTTCAAATCACACTTTTTGTAGTTCTAATAAATCTACAGATTGAGTCATTTGTCCTTCCCCTTTCCATTTGCAGTTATATTTGAAAAAGGAATATGAATGGAATAAATCCATATTCAGCACTAGTTCTACACTGGACAATTCCACAAAAAGACAATGGCTATTGACAGGAGCCTAAGCTAAAGAAAAAATATCTACTACTGGAAGCCACCAAAGAGCCAAAACATACTTTAGCTTTTCAGATATGAATATTGACAAACTTGGGCAATTTGGGCAAACTTGCACATTTGTCTGTGCAAATGCACTACCAATGTGTATTTTGTTAAAAGGACATCAGGAAATTATCCTGAATTATTCCTATTGCATTGTGAGTGTGCGATCTTATGGCACACTTCAGCTTACACAGTGCAAGCAGAAATAAGATAGCATCCTATATGGTCAAATCATACAATCTTGCCATTTAAACCTGTAACATACCTGAAAACCTCTTAGTTGTTGGGGATTTATTAGTGCACCATGCAGTCTTGTCCTAGCTGAGGTGGATCCAAGGCTGCATTAATTCAGATGCAAGAACTTACTTTCACAGAATGTGACTTTCATGGTATTTCCCTCCTGCAGCAGCCTGAAATGGCCAACAACACCCTGCTCATGGGGGAGGGTCCCTTCTCTAAAAAGAGCAGGATTTGGGGGGCATTTTGGACTGCTATGGGAGGGAGATGCTGTAAAAATTATGCTGGGCAGGTGGAAGTCCTCGAGTCCATGGAAATGTGGCCTTGGATCCACCACACTGGGTCAGGGACATTTTGGAAGCCCTGTGAATATGCAACATGCCATGACTTTTGCCTGCTTCTCCATCTCAAACTTTCCACCCCAGACCCACATGAATGAATGAGCATGTGCGCTGCACAAGGAGGGATAGGCAGTAAAACCAGTAGAACCTGCTTTATCAAAAGATAACATTGATTATGGTATCCTTCTGGACTGCCTTCCTGGGCTATTCTGCCTTTGTTTCAATCCTACTTGGAAAGTATATTTCAGACAGTGGTGCTGGAGGACTGCTGCTCGGCCCCTTGGCCCCTGGCCTATGGGATCCTACAAAGTTCCTCCTTGTATTGCGTGCATTTTAACATGAAACCACTGTGACAGGTCATCTCACACCTCCAGTGGATCCCAGGGAGGCTGTGAAAACCATGAACTAGTGCCTGGAAGCAGTTTTGGGATGGATGAGGGCTAATAAACTAAAATGTAATCCTGACAAAACAGAGGTGTTGGTGGGTGGAATTGACCCAGGAATTGAGGTGTCTCTTGTTCTCAGTGAGGTTGCACTTTCCCTAAAGGAACAGGTGCATAGCTTGGGAGTGCTGCTGAACCCAGGCCTCCTGCTAGATAAGGTGTTGGGGTGTGTCTTTTACTAGCAGAAGTGCCTTTTCTTGAATTGACTTGTGAACCAGCTGCAACCTTTCCTGGGGAAATAAGATCTTGTTACTGTGGTACATTCCCTAGTAAGATCTAGATTAGACTTCTGCAATACATTCTATGTGGGCTGCTCTTGAAGAGTGTTCAGAAGCTACAGCTAGTACAGAATGCTGCAGCCAGAATGCTGACCAGAGTGGGCTGCAAGGACCATATCACCGCCATCTTGTTCCATCTACACTTGCTCCCAATCAGCTTCTGGGCCCAATTCAAGGTAATGGTGTTGACCTTTAAAATCCTATATGACTTGGGACCAACATACCTTGAGGACCATCATTTGAACACACCCAACCACTGAGGCCATCTTGTTGGGGGCCACTTGAGAAAGGCTAGATGGGGGCCACTTGAGAAAGGATCTTCTTGGTTGTACACCAAAATTATGAAATTCCCTTCTCCGGGAGATTCATGTGTCTCCTTCTATCATTTTCTTCCACCAGTAGGTGAAGGATTATCTGTTTTACTTGGAGTTCCCTCACTGACCCTCTTTCCTGTTTATTTTTTAAGTGTTTTCATAATATATACATTTTTAAGCATTTAAAAATGGTTTTCATTGGTCAGTGCTTTGGGGACACTATGTTGGGTGGAAAAGTGGCATAAGATTTTAGATAAATTCATAAGAAGGGATAGAGCTAAGATCACCAAAACAAAAAGAACATATTTTCTTCTTGCAACTGAGTTGGGAAACTTATGCAAGATCCCATTCAGTATCTGTCCAGCATAGCAGAGTAAATTGACTGCTAAAAACTAAGTACACTACATGCTTCATAACCTTTATCATAGCCTTCCACACAACAGTTGTGTAAATTCCTTATTAAGACTTAAATGTAATGGGAGAAACATGGTATTCACTCCCCTGGGTTCAGTTCCATTCCCCTGGGTTCAGTTCCATTCCCCTGGGTTCAGTTCCATTCCAGAACTGCCTGTTCTGGCAAATACACAATGCTCCTTCCTATACCAGACTCACCCCTCTCTAGGACCCAGGTCATGCTGGCACAGGATAGAACCAATAATCTGGATGGTCCATGAGGTTTCTCCTCACAAATATTATCTCTTCTACATAGGACCTTGTTGTAGAGTAGCTCTTCCCATTGTACTCCAGTAATGTGTCAATCAGGACAGATCCAAGTCCAGTTGTATTCAGTGGGCCACACTGGCTTCAGGATAACATAAAATGTATTCTCACCTTGATCCTTGATTCTGCTCAGCCATGAAGATCTGGTTGGCTTTGGTCAAGTAAGTAACTCTCAGCCTAACCTACCTCACAAGGCTGTTGTGAATACAATACTGAGGGATGAAACCATGTTCAAAGAACCTGAGTTCTTTGAAGAAAAGGTAGGATCAAAATGTAATAAAGGGAGAAATTAATATGAAAATGTATAGCTTTGTGTGTTCTCTTTACTTATAAAAGTGACCCCATTCCTAAGTGATTACTAGATCAGGATGTATGACTAAAAATTCCAAGTGGACTTTAGGAGTGAAACTCAATTACAAACAGAGGAAACAGAGATTGCAATTAATAATTCCATTTAAATCCATAGGTGAGAAGAACAGATTAAGCAGGCCTGCAGTTAAATTAAACAGATTCTGCACACTGAAACTCTTTTGTATACTGTATTTGCAACCTTTGGGCACAGTCTTACATACGTCAGTGGCTAAAAATCCTCATCCATCTAGTATATTTAATGGATGCGAACTATAAAGTCAGGCTTATTAATTAGCTGAGATCCAGACTTTCTAGAACCAATGTAGTGATGCCAGAGAACTAGATTTGTTTCAGTCCTTATGAAGTGCACACAACTTACGCTGTGCCAAGCCAAACTGGCTAGTCACCAACTCTGATTTAAGTATTAAATGAATTTAGGAAGACTGTCAATCTTTAGAAGATTTCTGTGCTCCAAAACAATTAACTTTCAGGAAAAGAAGAATCATTCTGGAAAGTTTGTTTTCACTTCAAAAGTCCAGTGTCAGACCTGTGATTAACTTCTGCATTCAGTTCCAAGAGCCATGTCATATATCTCAGCAATCCTAAAGAGCGAACAGCAAACTGGGTGCAATGCCAACTGAAAACAAAAGGTGGGCTAAAAATGTAGGCTTTCTTGTCAGAGGTTCATATCTTGCCATAGCCATGAATTTGCTAGCTAGCCTCAGGCAAGCTGACCCATTCCTCCCATCTGCAATATTCAGATGGCATCACTCACCTGGATGGCTCAGGCTAGCCAAGTCTTATAAGATATTGGAAGCTAAGCAGGGTCGGTAGTATTTGCATGGGAGACCACCAAGGAAGTCCAGCGTTGCAACGCAGAGCCAGGCAATGGCAAACTGTCTCTGAACTTCTCTTGCCTTGAAACCCTACAGGTTTGCCATAAGTCAGCTGTGATTTGATGACACTTTCCACCACCACATCGGTGACCTGTTTTACAGAATTGTAGTGAGAATTACTCTGAGATTACAGGTGCGAAGTGCTTTGAATGCTCAAAAAGTGCTATGTAAATTCTAAGTATTATATGTATCCACTTGGGCTTCCTTTGCATCATATACACAAGTGGTTCCCAAACTGGGCAGTACCACCCCCTGGGGGGCAGTGGTATTACCTAGGGGGGCACTAAGAGGCAAGGGGGCAGCAGGGGGTGCTAGAGGTGGGCCCCTTCAACTGTGTTGTTCACTAATTTACTATAGATCAAGCTATGGCATGGCACCATGCTGGCAAATTTGGTGGAAACTATCAGAATTTTTTTTCAGACTTTGAAGAGCTGGTACCACTGGATCAAGTTCATCAGTTTTGTTGAATAAATTTCAGCCTAAAAGTTTTGATTTGATTTTGAATAGATGTGCAATTAATTGTTACTATTTTGAAATTTTATTATTACTATCCTCTTTAGTGAGTCAAGCAAACCTCTAATTTGAATAATGTTTTTTATAGGGTAGGGGTAGGGGGCGGTGGGGTTGAGTTTGGGAACCACTGATATACACTCTAATCAACATATTTTGAAAAATCTCTAAAGTAAAAGAGTAATAAAATGTTTTTAAAATCTTTTATAATATCCTTCTTGTTTTAGTCTATGTGACTATAGGCAAAACTAATACTGCCCATAGTCACATAGACTAAAACAAAAAGAATGTTAGCAAATAAATAAATAAATAAATAAAATAGGTGATGATGAACCATCACTACTGATTAATTGTTTAGAGCAATGTGTATATTATTACAATCAGACACAACAAAAGAATATATTAAGAGATTTTTTAAATCTTCGGAAATCCACCCACTTTTGCTGATCTGCTTTTGTCATGGGAGTGATAGCTGTAGCTCAAAGATAAATAAATAATGCAGTGTGAAGGATGCCCATGGTCTAACCACCAATGGATTAGGATATCTGTCAATAGGGTTGCCAACCTCCAGGTACTAGTAAGGGGAAAAAACCTATGCTGAAGTTAGTGACAACTATATATAAAGGTAGCACGTGGCTCAAAAAATGAATAAATATATAAGAACTCCAAAAAGGATGTTGCAATAACAATATATTAATTGCAGAAATCCAAATCAAAACAACATGAATGAAAATAAAAATGTGTTACATCACACTGTAGCCTCGCAGGGCTTAAGGCAACGCCTATAGTGGCAGAAAAATCAATGTGGCCAAACGGCTCAAACTATTTACAAATCTCTCGTGTAAGAGCTAATATGAACGACAATATACAATTGCAATAAAGCCAAAGGCTAAATCATTACACAATTACAATAATCACGAAAAAGGAGTGAAGAAAAATAGTATGTAAAGTCAGAAACCGGGTCCGTCGAAAGGACGCATTTCGAAAGATTCTTCTTCAGCTTGCCGACCCTAGGTACTAGCTGGAGATCTCCTGCTCTTACAACTGATCTCCAGCCGATATAGATCAGTTCACCTGGAGAAAATGGCTGCTTTGGCAATTGGACTCTCTGGCATTGAAGTCCCTCCCCTCCCCAAACCCCTCCCTCCTCAGGCTCCACCCCAAAAACCTCCCATCGGTGGTGAAGAGGGACCTGGCAACCCTATCTGTCAATCAATAAAATACACTGCTATTCAATCAGTCTGTGAGGAGATTGTGCACTATGCTGGCCTGCCACAGGAAAGCTGGCCATAGACTCACAGCTTGAGCCCCCTCGAGGTATCTTGTGATGAAGAGGGGAGGAACTTAAAGCAGCACCCAGGGCCTGCTCCTCTTCTTGATCCTCCACTGGAGATGAGGTGTTTGTCTTCACCCCACATAGGCCTCAGGTTTGGGAGGCAATGGGGTTAAAGTTCACCTGTGTCCTCCTCTGATGGTGATACTCCTTCCTTCTCCCCTCTGTGCTCTCTCTCTCTCTCTTTAGCCTGGGGGAGCAGAGCAGCCCTGACCACTTTAGAGTTGCCAGCTCTGGGTTGGTAAATTCCTGGAGATTAGGAGGATGGTGCCTGGTGAGGGTGTGGTTTGGGGAAGGGAGGGACTTCAGCAGGGCATAATGCCATAGAGAGCAACTTCCAAAAACAGCCATTTTCTCCAGGAGAACTGATCACTGTTGTCTGGAGACCATTTGTAACACCAACCCAACCCCTTTCTGACTATATATTACTCTTCCTACACACTTGACACTGAGAGACGCTGTCCTTCAGTGCTACTCCTCTGAAGATGCCTGCCACAGCTGCGGGCGAAACGTCAGGAAAGAAAATACCAAGACCACGGTCACACAGCCCGGATAGCCTACAAGAACCAATGAACTCTGACCGTGAAAGCCTTCGACAAGATAGCTGATTCTTTGCACCCGGCATGGTGTCAAAGAGGAAATCAAGAGTGGCCAACAGAGAGTGAATCACCCGGTGTCTTGCAAACATCCTCAATAAACCATTCTAATTAGAGTTCTGTTGTTTTCTTTGTTTTCCTTCAATACTTTTGCCTGGCAAAGACTGATGCCTTTAGGCCGCTGGTAAATGAATTATTAATGCAGGTGTTAATAATGCATGTTAATTGGTACTATAAACTACTTTCCCCAACAAATGTGAGCAAAGGTCAAAACTTGTTAACAGCGAAGGTGAACTTTATATCTCATTTTCCCTAATATTCAAGTGATCTCAGAATTGTTGGAAGCGGAGGACTAGGCAATGTCCCTTTGTACAAAGCACACTAGTCCTTCAGCAGGGGAATGGAGCCATGAGAGTCCCTTGCAGCTATGCTGCAAATTTGGTGACTCTACCTCAAAAAATGCCCCCCCCCGAATAATTTTTAAAGTACTTACTTTTCGCAGTCTGTAATGGCAGCGTCCGTACCCAAGTGTCATGGGAAAACTCAGTTTCCCATGAATGCTTGCAATGGGCCTGTGCAAAGCTATCCTTACCCATAGCTTTGTGTGGACCCATTGCAGGCATTCATAGGAAGCTGAGTTTTCCCACGACTCTTGGGTAGGGTCGCAGTTATTACAGACTGTGAAAAGTAAGTACTTTTACATTCTTCCAGGGTGCGGGCATTTTTTGAGGTAGAGTCACCAAATTTGCAGCGTAGCTACAAAGGACTCTCCTTGCATGAACCCTGAAGTTTGGTAAAGTTTGGGATGGGGGTCCGATTTTATGGGGTCTGAAAGGGGTAGACCCCCTCCTCCATAGAGAAGTATGGTAAGGTTTAGAATGCTTCTCTATGGAGGGTGACCCCTTCCAGACCCCATAAAATTGTACCCCCCTGACCTAATCTTCACCAAACGTTGGGGTTCATGCAAGGAGAGTCCCTTAAAACCATCCTGAAAATGTGGGAACTCTACCTCCAAAAATGTCCCCACAGAAGCTTTGGGGGGGAAATCCCCATAGACTAAAATGGGCCTATTTTTCAGTAAACTCGGAAATAAATCAGAATACCCCTTTACTGGTATGGGTATTTGGCTTATTTCAGGTTTATCGGGGGAGGGACGGGCCCAATAAACCCAAACCCAAAATTTTTGCACAACCCTAGTGGTAAGCCTTTTCCCAGAGAGATGTGTATAGACAAAAACTTTTCTTCTTCTGCCAGAGTTTTGAGAATGAGACCTTTGTTTTGTTGACATGGGTATTTTATGTAATGTTTTATACATTTCACAGTGACATCTCTCTACGGAGCTCAGGGTAGCAAAATGATTCTCTCTACTGTTCCATTTAATTATCAGAGCTATACTGTTGGGTAGGTCAAACTGAGAGAAATTGACTGTCCCAAGGTCACCCAGCAAGTTTCATGACTCCCAGGCGGGTTTGAATCCTGACCTTCAAGCTTATAACCCAGTACTCTAACCACTATACTACACAGTTCTCACTGAAACCTAGGTTTTGTTTTCCATGTTTCCAAAGTCAGGCTTAACTGGCCTAGCAGCTAGTATTCTTTGCAGTTTCTAACTTCCCTGCCCTCTTCGTGTGTGTGCCGTAAGGTCTGATATCTTACAACTCTGTCAAAATTCTAAGCCTTTCTCAAACTTAAGGACTCTTCTTACAATTTAAATGGCTCTTCTGCTGGAGGGATATGGTTCCCACCCACATACCATTGACCTCAATCTAGAGACTTCACGTTGCAGTGAAGTCAATGGGACCTAGCAGTCATGTCTAACTTGGGACCCATAAAATTCAATGGTAATTAAACATGATGTCTGGATTGGGGCACATCATGTATATGAAATCTTCAAAATTATATCACTGATGGTTAGGGTGAGGTAAAGGCATAAGGGGGAAAGGGAAGGAGTAGAAAGGGGGGAAAATGTAAAAAGGGAAGGGAAGGGGAAACCTCTTCCAAATTAAATATTGAAATTGAACCAGGTTGTCTTGACAGGTAGTACCTTTGAATATGTAGGGGACTTAGTGCAATTACAGTCCCGAAGAGGAAAGGCTGATGGGCCAGGAACCCTCTGAGTACAAGGCAAGGATCAAATTGTTATTTGCAGATCACAGATCAGTAAGACTTAAGTTTCACAAACGTTACGCAATGCAAAGCAGATGGATTGTCAAATGTTGCTCCCAGTCCAGAAGAAAGAGGCAGAAGACAACAGAGACTAAAATTATCGGAGAGAAAGCTTACTGGCTGTGGCTTCGTGAATCTTCATCCCATTATCATCATTTTCAATGCTAGTAATATGTGGCAGACAGTATATGATAGCTTGTTCGGGAGCAGAGATGAGTAGTCTCTTGTGCTCCATTTGTGGAGGAGAGGAAGGCAAGTCTAATAGGTTCATGTAACAGCCTGCTTTTGGCATTGGCTGTTGCTAATTTTCTTTGGCATGCTTTGACTACCTGTCTGAAATGGTGCTACGGTACAGGAAGGAAATTTTTCAAGAGATTAAACTATTATTGTTTCCTGTGTGGCTGTCTTCACTGCATACAAAAAAAATGCTTGAAGGGCACTGGAAAAGAGATTTGTCTGAATAGCAAAGTTGTTGTTCCTCCAAGCCTCCCCCTCAGAGGGCCTAGATTTGGCCAATTTCCTCAAGAAAGTAGTTGAGGGCCAGCAGATTTGTCCAAGGTCTACATATAAGATGTCATAAAGGTGATTAATACTGAACTCACCATCAGAGGAAGTTGAAAGTTTATAAAAGCTATTTTAAGGATATGGGAGGAACATAAGTCATTTGTATTTTTGCCAGCATGTTTCAGTGTTTAAATACCTCTTTGTAGCTGCTGGTAATTAATGCTTCTACCATTGAAAGGCTGTTGTACTTTCTGGCTTCACAAGTTTGTCTGACAAATTAATTCAGCATGTCTCAGTGTTTACACAAATGGAAATTGTGAAATAATAATAACATTATTTTTTTATTCCAAGCATATATAGCTCATTCTTGAATTTAAGCTAGTAGTAAGTAGTAGTAAAAAAAAATAATAGTTATATCATTCCTGAAATCCAGGATCAGCCCTGGGTTCAAGCCACCAGGTAGTGATATGAGTGTTGAAAGAAGAATTCCCAATTCAGACCTGCTTCAAAAGTTGTGCAGAAGTGGAAACAGTGGGTATATATGGGACTTGTGATTCTAGTGTATGGTCCAAATAATTAACTCATTATTTTTCCATGGCAAGATGAGTGAACTCTAAACATAACCAGGGAAGATGTATAAGTTCTTTGCACACACATTAAAAAGGAAGGGCAAAAGCAGATGCAAAAGTTATTCCTGCATCCAGTTAACCGTCAAATGACTACTCTTAAAACAGAAAGTCACCTTCTCTACAATTGTACATTGCAGTTTTTGTGCAACACCCACAAGTTGAAGGAGACTTATGCATTCATAGAATCAGAGAATCAGAGAGTTGGAAGGGACCACCAGGGTCATCTAGTCCAACCCCCTGCACAATGTAGGAAATTTACAACTACCCTCCCCCCACACATGCCCCGAAGATGACCAAGATGTGTTCCCTCTCATCATCTGCTTAAGGTTATAGAATCAGCATGGCTGACAGATGGCCATCTAACCACTTCTTAAAAACCTCCAGGGAAGGAGAGCTTACCACCTCCCAAGGAAGCCTACTTCACTGAGGAACCGCTCTGTTAGAAAATTCTTCCTAATGTCTAGACAGAAACTCTTTTGATTTAATTTCAACTCGTTGTTTCTGGTCCGACCTTCTGGGGCAACAGAAAACAACTTGGCACCCTCCTCTATGTGACAGCCCTTTAAGTACTTGAAGATGGTTATCATCATATCCCCTCTCAGTCTTCTCCTCTTCCAGCTAAACATACACAGCTCCTTCAACCTTTCCTCGTATGATTTGGTCTCCAGACCCCTCACCATCTTTGTTGCCCTCCTCTGGACACATTCCAGCTTGTCTACATCTTTCTTCAATTGCGGTGCCCAAAACTGAACACAGTTCTCTAGGTGAGGTCTAACCAGAGCAGAGTAAAGCGATACCAGCACTTCAAGTGATCTGGACACTATACTTCTGTTGATACAGCCCAAGATCACATTTGCCTTTTTAGGTAGCGTATCACATTGCTGACTCATGTTCAGTATTTGGTCTACTAAGCCCCCAAGATCCTTTTCACACACACTACTGGTCAGACAAGTCTCCCCTATCCTATAATTATGCATTGGATTTTTCCCACCTAAATGTAGAACTTTACATTTATCTGTGTTGAAGTGCATTTTATTAGTTTTAGCCCAGTTCTCCAGCCTGTCAAGATCATCTTGCATCTTGGCTCTGTCTTCTACTGTATTTGCTACCCCTCCCAATTTAGAATCATCTGCAAATTTAATAAGCATCCCCTCTGTTCCTTCATCTAAATCATTTATAAAGATGTTGAACAACACAGGGCCCAGGACAGATCCCTGAGGAACTCCATGTTGGAATATGAGACTGCACATGGCAAGCAGATGGCAAGCAGATGTAAAAGATCTATGTGACAGCCAGGTGATTGGTGGTGTCACATGACAGCTCAATGACTGAGCAGAAAAACTGGCTTGTACTGGACTGAGCTAGATAGTCCTGGAGACAAGGCAGCCAACAGGTGATTGGCTGAGAGACTATGCCAGATATGTATATAGGTGTGTTATATATGTATTGGGTTGTGGGTTGTGGAGAGTTGATGACCAAGCGGAGCATTCTGTCACTGTGAATAAAAGAGCACTTTTGTACTACGTGCTGAGTCTTCTGTGCTTACTCGCCTGTAGAGCTGCAACGCTTTCTAAACATACGCCAACAGGGTTATGGGCCCAGAACAGCTCAACTGCGCTACATCCTGGAGGTTCTGAGCAGAGGTACTATCTGTGGAACAAGGGCTGTAGTGAGCAGAAGGCGAGTGGATGTCTGAGGTTGAGTCAGACGGAGCAGAGGAGGTGCCCAGCAGGTCTGCCAGCAGCAGTGCGTCTGAGGCGGAGGAGGAGAGCGACACGGAGCAGGAGCAGCAGGGAGCGGGAGAAATTATGGCTCAAGCTGCAATGTCCTTGCTTGTGGAGAAGCTCACTTCTACCAACTACAATGTGTGGGCGTTACGTATGCAACACTACCTTAAAAGAGAGGCACTGTGGATTTATGTCTCCAACCCCCCGGATCCTGAGACGCCGCAGGACGTGGTGAAAGATGAGAAGGCACTGGCAATCATAGTGCTGAGCGTGGCTGACGACCAGCTTGTCCATGTGACGGGAGCTTTGAAAGCGAAAGCAGCCTGGAACTCATTATCTCAGGTCTACGTACAAAAAACAGCTGGCTCTTTGATAGCCATATCGAGACGTTTGTACAGAACTTTTCTTTTGCAGTCAGTTCCTGTGAGAAACCATATAAATGAACTGACTGAATGTTTCCAAATGCTGGAGCAGAGGGGGAAGACTCTACAGGAGGATGATAAAGTTTATATACTCCTGAGCTCTCTGTCTGAGCAGTATAATATGTTAGTTACTGCTCTGGAGTCGGTTGAAATTGATAAACTGACTCTACAATATGTTGTTGGAAGAATTTTGGACCATGAGAAGAGATTGCTTGCAACAAATCCTGAGAAGCCTGCCAAGCCGGAGGGAAACCTGCCAATCCGGGAGACGCGGAGGTTTGCCGGCGGAGAGAGGAATGCGGAGCAGAGAAAGCCGGGTGATTTACAGCAGCACGTGGCTCTGAAGGTCAGACGTTGCTACATCTGCAAGGCAACAAATCACTTAAAGCGCGACTGCCCAGAAGCAAGGAAGAAAAGCCGAAGGGACCAGTCGTCACGTGAGTTTGTGAGCGGTCAGAAGGCATCATTGGTGCTGACTGAGCACAGTGACACAGCCGGTGTCTGGATTTTAGACTCTGGTGCGTCACAGACCATTTGCCGGCATCAGGAACTTTTAAAAGACACACGGGACTCAAGTTTGCCGCATGTAAGCCTCGCTGATGGAAGGAATTCTGAGGTGACACGTGAGGGGAGTGTGTGGTTCCCAGCTTTGAACTATACATTTAAAAAGGTGCTATGTGTCCCTGAACTAGAGAACAATCTGTTAAGTGTAAGTGCCCTTGACAGGGCTGGATATACTGTAACATTTACAGACAAGGCTTGTAAGATATCCAAAGGTGGGAAAGTGCTTCTTACAGGGAAAATGTGTAATAATGTGTATGTGGTAGAAAATAGGCATGTGGAGGCAAAAATGATAACTAATAAGAGCCCCCATGACAATTGCATACATCTGCTACATAGAAGGTTGGCTCATGCAAATTATGAGACCATAAAGAAAACGCTAGCCTTACTGGGGAAGGAAAAAGTTAAAGAGTGTGGGAACTACCTGGATTGTGAGGTATGCAAAAGTTCCAAATCTAAGGCTTACCCAGTGGCTAAGCATAGTGAGAGACTCTCAGACACTGCATTAAAGGTAGTGCATGCAGATGTAATAGGCCCCTACAGGGAGAGTCACTCAGGTAACCATTACGCGTTGATTCTGGTGGATGATTGCACCAGATTCTCCTGGGTGTATCCTTTGAAAAAGAAGTCACAGGTGTTTGAAACATTTAAGTATTGGGCCAAAAGAGTGCAGAAACAACTTAAATGTACCTTGGATTCTCTCCAAACAGATTTTGGGGGAGAATTCATGTCAAATGAGTTTAAGAAATGGTTGCAGGTGCAAGGTGTGAGGCACAGAGTTGCCAACGTGGCGGTGCCAGCAGAAAATGGTGTTGCTGAGCGACATGGGGGAATGCTACAAACAAAAATGTATTCCATGTTGCAGGATGCAGGGTTGCCAATGACATACTGGGCAGAGGCAATCAAGGCCGCCGCTTATGTTTCCAACAGGATCTGGACCAGGTCCATACAAGACATACCTTATAGGGTTTTGTACCAGAGGGATCCTAGCTTAGGTTACCTCAGAGTGTTTGGTACAAAAGCCTGGGTTGATGTGCCAATATCCAAGAGAAGGAAAGGAGGAGCGAGAGCTAAGAAACTAACCTTCCTTGGGTATCAGTCTGGCATGAAATCATACAGGTTTGCTGATGAGCATAATTCTCTCAGCTACAGCAGAGCTGCAAATTTTTGTGAGGGAAATAACTGGGCCAGAATTCATGGACAGGAGGAGCCAAAAGAAATAGGGCTACCATTGACAGATCTCTCACAGGATGCAGATGGGGTGAAGCAGGAGGGATCTCCTCAGAGGGCTTCATCACCAAGGGCTGAAGAGGGGAGGCAGATTCCTAGGGTGTCAAGCAGGAGCACTAAAGGAATTCCCCCAGAGAGGTATGGTTTTGAAACTACTGATGTAAATCATGTACAAGTCAAAGAACCAAAGAGTTTTCAGGAGGTAATGGCTTTGGAAAGCAGGGAAAAGGAGGCCTGGCTAGAAGCCATGCAAACTGAGTTTGATTCCCTGAAAGAGAATAAGGTATTCTCTGTAACAAAACTGCCAGCTCAGAGAAAAGCCATAGGGTGCAGATGGCTTTACAAAGTCAAACAGTGTCCAGAAGGGAAGATACTCCGTAAGGCCAGGCTCGTGGCTAAGGGTTATTCCCAAGTTGAAGGGCAAGACTTTGATGAATTATTTGCTCCCACTGTGAAGGCTGATACTATAAGAGCTGCATTGTGTAAAGCTGTCAGAGATAACATGTTAGTGCACCATTTCGATTTCACCACTGCATATCTGAATGCAACAATAAGTGAAGAGATATATATGGAGCAGATCCCTGGGTTTGAATGCAAGGGTAAACAAGGAGTATTAAAATTGCATAAGGCTCTGTATGGATTAAAGCAGAGTGCACGTGCATGGTCCCAATGCATTAGTGAAGCATTGGCAAATCTTGGGTTTAAGCAAGGTGTTGCTGATCCTTGTATGTTTACCAAATGTGTAAAGGGCTCTGACTGTGTTGTATTTTTATATGTTGATGATCTTTGTTTGTTGTGTCATACAAAGGAACAACTAAACTGGTTTAAGGAGGCAACTGGAAAACTGTTTAAAATGAAGCATCTTGGTGACATTCAAAATTATCTGGGGGTAGAAATTACCAGAAACCCAGAAGGATATTTTGAATTGTGCCAGGAGAAAAAGATTGAACAGCTCCTAGAAAAATTTAAAATGACAGAGGCAAAAAGCACTGAGACTCCCATGACAACAGGGTATGTGAAAGAGGTGGATGATAAGGTATTCCATGACAAAAATCAATACCAATCGTTGGTGGGTTCATTGTTATATCTGTCATGTTGGACAAGACCAGACATTTGTATGGCAGTACATTTGCTTTGCCAGAAATGTGCATGTCCATACATGAAAGACTGGAATGCAGCAAAAAGGGTGCTGCGATACTTAAAAGGCTCAGCTTCAGCCAGGTTGTGTTTAAAGGCTGATGCAGAGGAAACAATCACAGTGTATAGTGACTCCAGTTGGGGAGAGAGAGAAGAAGGAAAGTCTACCACTGGGTATGTGTTATTTTTACATGGGGCACTGGTTATGTGGAAGTCTTTAAAACAGACTCATGTAGCTACCAGCACATGTGAGGCAGAATATTCTGCATTAAGTGACAGTGAGATTCAGCTGGAATGGCTGAGTCAACTGGCTAAAGACCTAAATCTTGAATGTGAAATGCCTGTAAGTGTTTACTGTGATAATACTGCAGCACAGCAATTGGCTGGGTATCAAGGTATAAGAACAAGAAGTAAACACATCACAATAAGATACCAAAATGTCAGGGAAGCGGTAAACAATGGTTTAATGGTTCTGAAACATTGTGCTTCAAATGTAAATATTGCTGACGTTTTTACCAAGTGTTTGCCTACAGAAAAGTTTGAACTGTTTAGAAGCAAATTGGGGCTTGCTATGTCAGTCTAGGAGGAGTGTTGGAATATGAGACTGCACATGGCAAGCAGATGGCAAGCAGATGTAAAAGATCTATGTGACAGCCAGGTGATTGGTGGTGTCACATGACAGCTCAATGACTGAGCAGAAAAACTGGCTTGTACTGGACTGAGCTAGATAGTCCTGGAGACAAGGCAGCCAACAGGTGATTGGCTGAGAGACTATGCCAGATATGTATATAGGTGTGTTATATATGTATTGGGTTGTGGGTTGTGGAGAGTTGATGACCAAGCGGAGCATTCTGTCACTGTGAATAAAAGAGCACTTTTGTACTACGTGCTGAGTCTTCTGTGCTTACTCGCCTGTAGAGCTGCAACGCTTTCTAAACATACGCCAACACTCCACTAGTCACTTCTCTCCAAGTGGATGAGGAACCATTAACAAGCACTCTTTGGGTATGATCTGTCAACCAGTTACAGATCCACCTAACAGTAATAGGATCTAAACATTTTCCCAATTTGTCAACTAGAATACTATGCGGAACCTCATCAAAAGCCTTTCTGAACTCTAGATAAACTATGTCTACAGCATTCCCCTGATCCAGCAAGGTAGTAACTTTCTCAAAAAAGGAGATAAGATTAGTCTGACATGACTTATTCTTGAGAAACCCGTGCTGGCTCTTAGTGATCAGATCCATCCTTTCTAAAAGCTCAAGGATGGACTGTTTGATGATTTGTTCGAAAACTTTTCCCTGTATAGACGTCAAGCTGATGGGTTGGTAGTTACCCGGATTCTTCTTTTTCCCCTTCTTGAAGATGGGGACAACATTTGCCCGCCTCCAATCTCCTGGCACCTCACCTGTTCTCCAAGACTTTCCAAAAATAATGGACAGAGGCTCAGAAATTACATCTGCATGTTCTTTGAGTAACCTTGGATGCAATTCATCTGGCCCTGAGGACTTTCTTTCATTTAAAGAAACCAGGTGTTTGTGCACTACCCCAATGCCAATTCTAGGCTGCAAATCCCTTCCCTCATCACGTGTTCTGTTTATGCCATGTTGAGCACCTCTTCCCTCACAAGAAAAGACTGAGGAGAAGTAGGAATTGAGGAGTTCTGCCCTCTCTTCATCTCCTGTTACAATTTTACTTTCTGGTCCCCGCAATGGGCTTATCTTGTCTGTGTTCTTATTCTTACTCTGTACATAGGAAAAGAACCCTTTGTTGTTGTGTTTAGCATCTCTCGCTAGCCTAACCTCATACTGAGCTTTAGCTTTCCTAACACTCTCCCTACAAGCACTAGTGATTTGTTTATATTCCTCTTTGGTTATAAGGCCCTCCTTCCACTTCCTAAATGAGTCCTTTTTATTTCTCAAATCTTAAAAAAGCTGTTTATGGAGCCACCCTGGCCTCTTTAGGCTCCTCCCATTTTTCCTTCTCATAGGAATGGTTTTTGATTGCTCCTTCAGTATTTCATTTTTAAGAAACTCCCACCCTTCTTGAACTCCCTTCTCCTTAAGTATTTCTGACCATGGGATTCTATCCAGCATATGTTCAAGTTTGTTAAAATTTGCTCTCCTAAAGTCCAACCCACTGTATATGTCTGACTACATACTGTTTTCCCTTTCCCCAAGATTGTAAATTCCAAGATTACATGGTCACTACTACCCAGAGTGCCTACTACTTTAACCTCATCAACCAGTTCTTCCCTGTTGGTGAGAATCAAGTCTATGATAGCAGATCCCCTTGTTTCCCTGTCCACTTTCTGGAATAGGAAGTTGTCAGCAAGACAAGTCAGGAATTTATTGAATCTTGCATTTTTAGCAGAGTTGGACTTCCAACAGATATCTGGGTAATTAAAATCTCCCATGACCACCACGTCCTGTCTCTTTGAGAACTTTATAATCTGATCTAGGAGTGTCTCATCAAAGTCCTCTGCTGGTTTGGTGGTTGATAGCAGACCCCCACCATAATATCATGATTATTTCTTACTCCTTTTATTTTTACCCATAGACTCTCGACTGAACTACCATGCTCAGCTTCATGTACTTCTTCACAAGTGTACACATCTTTGACATACAATGCCACTCCTCCCCCTTCCTTATGTCTATCCCTTCTAAACAGGTTGTTCCCCCTCAATCTTAACATTCCAACCATGAGTGATATCCCACCATGTTTCAGAAATGCCTATTAGGTCAAAATCCCCTGCCTGTATTAGGGCCACAAGTTCTTCCTGTTTGTTTCCCATACTCTGCGCATTAGTGTACAGACATCGGAATCCATGGTTTATATGCCCCAAGGTTTTCGTTTCTGAACTGACCCTCAAGTTTATGCTTCCTTGCATACATAGCACTCCCCACAAATCTTTATTGTCCTCATCTTCAGTTACTGTCATCATGCTAGGCTTGAAATCCTTGTCTCACTCCGCCATAGGATTTAGTTTAAAACCCTCCTTATCAGGTTGGCAAGGCTCTCAATGAAAACATTTTTTCCTACCCTTGTGAGGTACAAACCATCTCCCGATTGAAGAGCTTCATCTCGAAAGCGTAAGCCATGGTCCAAAAATCAAAACCTTTCTTGACGATACCATCGATGCAGTCAGTCATTAATTTGTAGTATTCTTCTTTCCCTTCCTAAGCCACAACCTTCGACAGGAAGAACTGACGAAAAAAACAACCTGGGCCCCAAGGTCCTTCACCTTCTTACCCAGTGGGATGGTTTGATTTAATTAATTGTCTTAACATTTTAGTTATATTTTTCCCTTGCTATCCACAGCTGCTTTAGCTATGCAAAGGTAATCATAATAACATAATAAGAGCACTGCTGGATCAGGCCAGTGGTCCATCTAGTCTACCATATTGTCTCACACAGTGGCCAACCAGTTCCTCTGGGGGTCCAACAACAAGGAATAGAGGCTGAGGCCTTTTCCTGATGTTGCCTCCTGGCACTAGGATTCAGAGGTTGACTGCCTCTGAATGTGGAGTTTCTCTTTAGTTACCATGGCTAGTAGCCACTGATAAACCTATCTTTCATGAATCTGTCTAATCCCCTCTTAAAGCTGTCTGTGCCTGTGGCCATCATTAGATTCTCTGGCAGCGAATTCCACATTTCAATCACTCACTGCGTGAAGAAGTATTTCCTTTTATCTGTCCTGAATCTACTATCCATCAGCTTCATTGGATGCCCTTGAATTCTAGCATTGGGAGAGGGAGAAAAAGTTATCTTCTTCCACAATCTCCCACTTTTAGTTGTTACTAAACATCTTCCCTCATGTTACACAGGATGTGATTTCAACACTACATTTTCATGGTTTCAATAGAATATAAATATTTATACTGTAGAATTTACATCTCACACACATACACACAGAGCAATGTGGATTCATTGCCTTTCTAGGTAAATGCATAGAAAGAGGAGTTTAATAAAAGAGGAGATAGAGAGGTATGCTATTTGTGGCTAAATACAGTGTCCAGTCAAGTAGCAGCACATGATCAACTGAGAGCCTTACTAGAGAGAAAGTTAGCTGACTAAAAATGGCATTGCTACAGATGGAAGAGATTATGTTGTAACTGAACCCCATTACTTTCATCTACAAAATGAATTAGAATGACAGTGAATGCACTGAACTGACAAAAAATCATAGATGTGAATTGGTCAGGAATTCCTTATCTCCCCTACTTGCAGCATAAAAGGACACAAGTCTTAATTAAGGAAACATCAGGAGCCATCTCCACTGTACCAGATTATTCCCAACTCCTGTTTTCATTAGAAATGGACAAAATTATGTCAGGGTATATGGGTCAAAAATAGAAAAAGTGCATCTAAGGCCAAAAATCTAGCATATCTTGAATTCTGGGAAATCCAAGAACATTGTGGGATGGTAACGACTAGAGAGAGAAATATGCATTAATCAAGGTGACATTATACCCCAGGAAGAAAAGAAAGCCAAACTGCACATACCCCAACTTTGTGTTCAAGTCAGCCTCTAGATCTTGCCTGAGGGTTGAAATAGCAGCCTGGAAGAAAAGCAACTTCATTTATAACTTAGCACCATTATCTATTATGTGAATAGACCCTCAACAGAAACAAAAACCAGGCACATTCCTAGAGGATCCATTGTTGGACAGGTAGCATTAGTTGCTATCAATCTGCAATATATTAAGAAATATCTATTTATGGCAAGCTTTGGAGCCTTTCAGCTGCTTCAGCTTAGCTCAACTTTTCTGGCTCCTGATTCTTCAGTGAACTCCAAACTGAAGTAATAAAAGAGGAAAATATAACTACAGAGGGTCTATTTAGAAGTTTTTGGCACGAAGCATGGGAGGGGAGGGGTGGTAAGGGCGGGGAATGCTGTTTATCTTGAGCAAGGATTTCCTTAGCACTGCATGAGAAAGGTTTCTTTTTGTCAAACATAGTTAATGGTCACCCAGCAGCAGTACAAAGAGTAGCTCTCAGCAGTTTAGAATCAACAGGGTGCGACTGCCAAAGGTGTGGGCCCAAACAGATCAAATACGTGCTAACCGCACAACAGCACACTTGATGCCTGACAAGGTCGATGACGATTATGAGGAGGAATAGAGGGGAAAGTTTATGCAGTTAATATTTTTTCTGCGGGGAAATGTCATCATCATCCTCCCTGTAGGCAAATAAAGGTCATGACTGAGACAGAAGAGGCAAAATATATCCACAGCTGGAATCTACAAATGAAGGGCAAAGAACCCTCACAAGGAAATGCTGTACAAATGCATGTTCTCAGAGCTCAATCATTGTGGCTCAGCCCAGTGATCACACTGGGGGACTTTCAATGGGCTCCCCTATGAGTGCATCGGACTCTGGTAGCCATGAGTGGTATTTTTCAGGGAACACTTATTGAACACTACCCCACCTCTGTACACACACTTGTTGAACACTACCCCACCTCTGTACACACACTGAATTATGATAGTAGGATTACCACCATAAGTATTTTGAAAGCCAGTGTGGTGTAGTGGTTAAGAGCAGAGGACTATAATCTGGAGAACCGGGTTTGATTCATCTTTAGGGTTGTGGGGGGGGGGGATTTGGTAAATTTTGGGTTCAGGTTTATTGGGCCCGATTTTCGGAAAAACCCAGAATAAGCCAAATACCCATACCAGTAAATTTGTATTTCAGCTTTATTTCTAGGTTTACCGAAAAATGCAGGTCCATTATACTCTATGTCACTGGTTCCCAACCAGGGGTCCGTGGACTCCCAGGGGTCCACGAGAACTAAATTAAGGTCCGCAAAACAAAGTTATAAACCCATAATAAATTAATATTTTCAATTAAAAGTTCTCTATTATAAAATATATATATTCAAATATTATTCTAAGTTTAATGTTTAACTAACAGTTATGATTAAAGTTTATTTTCAAATTCTCTGAATTTTTATTTTGAACCTTGGGGTCCCTGGACCGAACAAAAAAGTCCTAGTGGTCCCTGGTCAAAAAAAGGTTGGGAACCACTGCTCTATGTAAGTAACCACTATGTAAGTAACCACTGCTCGAAGCTTCTGTAAGGGCATTTTTGGAGGTAGAGTTCCCAAATTTTCAGGGTAGCTTCAAGGGACTCTCCTTGCACGAACCCCTACGTTTGGTGAAGATTGGATCAGGGGGTCCAATTTTATAGGGTCTGGAAGGGGTCGCCTCCTCCTCCATAGAGAAACATTGTAAACTTTACCATACTTCTCTATGGAGGAGGGGAGGCTACACCTTCTGGACCCCATAAAATCGGACCCCATCCCAAACTTTACCAAACTTTGCAGTTCATGCAAGGTGAGTCCCTTGCAGCTATGCTGCGAATTTAGTGACTCTACCTTGAAAAATGCTCCCCCCCAGAGAATTTTTAAAAGACTTACTTTTTACAGTCTGTAATGGCTGCTTCCTCTCCAAAGAGTCATGGGAAAACTTAGTTTCCTATTAATGGTTGCAATGTGCAGGAACATTGCAAGCATTCATGGGAAAATGAGTTTTCCCATGACTCTTTGGAGAGGAAGTGGCCATTACAGACTGAAAAGAAAGTCTTTTTAAAGTTCTCCCAGGGGGCATTTTTCGAGGTAGAGTCACTAAATTCACAGTGTAGCTTCAAGGGACTCTCCTTGCACGAACCCCAAAGTTTGGTAAAGTTTGGGGCAGGGGGGTCTGATTTTATGGGGTCTGGAAGGGGTCGCCTCCCCTCCTCCATAGAGAAGTATGGTAAAGTTTACAATGCTTCTCTAGGAAGGAGGGGGCCACCCCTTACGGACCCCAATAAAATTGGACCCCCTGATCCAATCTTCACCAAACTTCAGGGTTCATGCAAGGAGAATCCCTTGAAGCTACCCTGAAAATCTAGGAACTCTGCCTCCAAAAATGCCTTCCCCCAGAGCTCATTTTTTTAAAATCCCATAGGGAAAAGCCTGGGGAAAACCGAAGCAAAAAAAAAGCCAAATACCTATTTGGCTGCTTTGGTGATCGGCTATCAGGCTTTGGCTTTAATCCCTGGTTTTGATAGTCGGTAAAACCAAAACCCAAATGCTGCCAAAACGGCTAATTTGGGGTTTATTTTCAGTTTGGGTTTATCAATATGCACAACCCTATTCCCCACTCCTCCACATGAAGCCTGCTGGGTGACCCACCTACCTCACAAGGTGTTTATTGTGGGGAGAGGAAGGAAAGTTAATTGTAAGCCGGCTTGAGACTCCTTAAAGGTAGAGAAAATCAGGGTATAAAAATCAATTCTTCTCCTCCTCCTCCTTGTAAATTCATTTTTTTCTCCCCAGCAGAAGACAGAATAATGTGATTCTGTTACCACAGCTTTGTTTATGAACAACGTTTTATAATAAAATCCCACTCATGTGGCAAAAATCAAGTCCTCTTTTTATATAGGGCCATCACCAACCCTTCCTTACTTCAAATATCTAGAGTGCTGGCTTGGCTCAAGGCAGCTTTTCTTGCTGCTGTTCATTCTAATTTTGAGCTTTAAGCTTTTAAATTCTCCATCCAGATGGCAAAAACTTCCAAGCAGAACTAATCAAAACCCAAAGGGCAGCTAAAAGCCATATTCAGAATAGGAAACCTCTGCACAATAGATTTTTAACATGTTTTAACTTCTGTTCAACTCTTTGTTGAAGACCGAGCCAGAGGGTATTCTCTTCTTTCAGGACCTGTTCAGATAACATTTCCCCTGGGACTGTGGCCGGGGTGAAATCAGGAGTAGGCGTTAGGTTTGACAGCTCCTTCCTCTTATGTTCTCTTATTATATATATTCCATCTTGCAGAGTCAGGGAGACTACATTAAAATAGAGGAATGTGATTCGCTTAGTATCTTCTCATTAAAGTGAGTGGGGAGTGTAAGAAACTGAGAGCCGCATTCAATCTCACACAGGCTCAATGGCTCAATGGCCCAACAAGCTCAATGGCCCAAATGAGAAGACCCTGTAGAGCAGGTAGTTTTGTGCACATTTGACCAAAGTATTAGGAACTTCATACAGGTTAGTCAGGAGGGAATACATGTCCCTCTCTGTCTCCCATAGTGAAATGCTTTAAGATTTTGTTCAATTGTTCATTGAATTGGCCTTATGAAGCCAAAATGTAAGGACAGCCTATTTTATATTGATAAACAATAAGGAACAAAATAATGTTATATTAATATGGCAGAATTCCCTGAATTTGCTGCAAAATACTTTATTTGTGTGGCATTATATTCTGCCAGCTTTATATACAATAAGTTTATGTCATTTTACAAAAACATAATGCATCCATTAGAGTTGTATTCTGCTGTTAAGAGACAAGGAATACAAATGCTAGAAGTTGAAGTAAGAGCTACTACAGCAGAGAGACGTTGTAAGTTCTTCCATTTCAGCATCCGCAAGTTTTAAGTCTTCTCAGCATACTGTGACTGGATCTTCCTTACTTTCTTACCTGATATTTGGCGCATGCAACATCAATTAGTGGAGAAGGATAGGCAGTTGAATTGTCTTATTCCTATATATTTGGCCTGGGAGCAGAGAACGAACTAATAACTGACTGGAGGCCTTTCCCTGGGGAACAAAGGAATTACTATGACCCAGTACAGCTTCTTTTAGCCTCACAACACATTTAAAAAAAAAAACCTGAAAGACAAATATATTCACTAGCTAGGAAGCCAACAGGGGTATGGGGTCTATTCAGTCCCTCTTCTAGAGTGGTAGTTGCTTAATGAACAGTAAGCATAAGATAGGAATAAAACAACCATTTTCACAATGAAAATAAATAAACAGTACAATCCCCTAAGCATCTGTACCGGGTTGATTTTAAATTATTCATGAATGAACTGGTATGGAGGGTTGTGAGTTAGCCAAGTTTGTGGACATCACAGTTCAGGATTGTGCAAATTATCCCAAACAGGCTGCACACATCTCTGAAAGTATGCAAATAGGCAACAAATTAACAGTTTAGATTCAATGTAAGTATAAAGTGTAGCAATTGGGGGGGGGGGATGGAATCCTAACTTTCCATGTACCCTGATAAGATCTGAACTAGCTAGGAGAAACAGCTTAGCATGGAATTGTTCTGCCAATGAAACATCAGCTCAGTGTGCAATGAAATAAACAGGGCAGGATCCATTAAAAACACTATTTGGAAAGGGGGAGAATTAAAATAGCCTATAAAAGTGATGTATATTGGGGCAAACAATCCCAACTTCACATATACACTGATGGGATCTGTGCTGGCAGCGACAGACCAAGAAAGGGATCTTGGGGTGGTAGTGGATAGCTCAATGAAGATGTCAACCCAGTGTGCGGCTGCTGTGAAAAAGGCAAATTCCATGCTGGCCATAATTAGATGAGGAATAGAGAATAAAATTGCTGATATCATACTGCCCTTGTACAAATCTATGGTGAGACCACACTTGGAATACTGTGTACAGTTCTGGTCACCTCACCTAAAAAAAGGATATTGCAGAGCTCGAGAAGGTGCAGAAAAAAGCAACCAAAATTATCAGGGGGCTAGAGCAACTGCCCTATGAAGAGTGGTTAAAACGCTTAGGGCTGGAAAGAAGGAGGTTAAGGGGGAGACATGATATAGATCTATAAAATTATGCATGGTACGGAGAGAGTAGACAGGGAGAAGCTTTTCTCCCTCTCTCATAATACTAGAATGCGGGGTCATCTGGAGGGTGAAGCTGGAGGGTGAGAGATTAAAAAAAGATAAAAGGAAATATTTTGTCACCCAACGAGTAGTTTAATTGTGGAACTCCCTGCCCAAGGATGTGGTGATGGCTGCCAACTTGGAAGGCTTTAAGAGGGGAGTGGACATGTTCATAGAGGAGTGCTATTCATGGCTACTAGTACAAATGGATACTAGTCATAATGCATACCTACTCTCTCCAGAATCAGATGAACATGCCTATTATATTAGGTGCTTTGAAACACAGGGAGGACAATGCTACTGCAGTCGTCTTGTTTGTGAGCTTCCTAGAGGCACCTGGTTGGCCACTGTGTGAACAGACTGCTGGACTTGATGGGCCTTGGTCTGATCCAGCATGGCCTTTCCTATGTTCTTATTTATGTTCTTGTATTGTAATTCCTATATATGAAACTATGGTGCAGCCGCATTTGGAAACCTTTTGATGTGTCAAACTGGAAAAGATGCAGATAAGGTTGTGTCAAAATGGAAAAGATGCAGATAAGGTTGTGTCAAAATGGAAAAGATAAGGTTGACCAGCAAGGCGCTGAATGGCCTTCCTTATGAGGAAAGATTGAAGCATTTGGGGCTTTTCGTTTAGAAAACAACTACTATGGTGGGCATGTTTAATGGGATGGAGACAGTAGAGAGATAATTTTTTCTTGATTTTGTAGGACTTGGTATCACTCAGTCAAAACTGAGCACGCAGGTGCTTCATGTAAAGCAAGATACAGTTCCTGGATGGCACAATATTGCCATAAGGAGAGAGGCTATGAAACCACATTAGACTTTGGCATTCAGCAAACAGAGCATATGTTCAAACCCTTGCCCTTTTTCTCTGCTCAGTAAATCACTGGGTTGTGTTCTTAGCCTGGCAACAAAGAATCTTTGCATGTGGCATATGTTATGTACAGACTGAAAATGAGTTCAAATGAGTTAATTTTATATTGGTACTTTCCCCCATAATGCTACTTTCTTTGACTTTTTACAGGCAGATGAACCTTTGAAAATTGATGATAGAAAGCTTTTTACTCCTGTCCTCAGCATGCCTTGGTTTTAATAACAAGACTGATAGTTATTTCAGAAATATATCAAGAAAGATTTCAAAAGCTACCTTATTTTATTAGGCACAATTATTAAATTTTCTCTGGCATTTGCAGTTCATTTTTGCTAGTAAGCATTATACGTTAATCCTTTGAGTTCATATTGAGTTTAACCATATGAATTTTCTATCAGAGAAAAGTACAATGTACACTGGCAGCAGTCAAGGGTATGAAGAATTAACAGTTATCAAATTCTAAAGCGAAAGCCATTTCTGCTTGAGAATTTGCTGCCAATGATTATACTCCCATGTAAAAACTTGAATATCTTATTGTTGGCCAACACCAGGCATTCCTTTTCAGTAGCATATGGTATACACACATAAAGTCTAGGATTTAGTAAAAGGAATTTGGACTTTGATTACTGTAGGATCAGGAGACATTAAGTAATTTGGGAATCAGAACTTAAAACTAGTACAAATTTTCGGTAGCAATATTACCTGATTTTTTACAAGTTCCGGGTATGGGGAGTAATCATTTGGGCAAAATGCAGTGTTATGGGCTCCAACCATACCCTGGCAATCCTGGGGCACCCCCACACACACATGGTGTACAGGGCCACAGCTGCTGTGCAAGGATGGCACAGTGCCATGTAGACAGAGATGACATGGGTCACCTGGCATCCATCTTGGTTGTGCAAAGCTGAGGTGAAATGACAGGGTCTGAACAACAAAAGGTGAGTCATGCCCTCCCTGGAAAGGAATGTGTGCAGCAGTCTCTGTGAAGACAAAGAAGACCAAGATAAGCCATTTGCATTTTTATACTTTTTTCTGCAGTAGGATGCTCCCACCCTGCCAAATCCTGTCTGTCCATTCAGATGTTCCCTTAATCCCATCTAGGCTCCAGCCAAGCCCTCTATGACTCACCTTCTGGACCTTAATCCCCAAGTCTATCACTGAATGCTCAGACAATTACTCCCAAGTATCCAGCCATCATTTTATGATGTTCTCATTGTCTACACCCGATTAATTCTATCACGGGCAATCAGGCCTTTTGTCACCAGCAATATGGGTTGCTCTTTACTGGCTCACTCACCTGGAGGGGAATCAGTTAAAAGATCCCCACTCCAGCCTCTTGCATAGCTCTATCTAGTCTCCAGCTAATTTCCCCCAATAAAGGAGACCCCTGTGCTTGGCGTAACAGCAGGAAAACATAAAATGCATTCAAGAGTTGTGGCATACCTGCCTGGGCTTGGTTTCACATATCTATGGAATCTCCTTCAATGCAGGCCTTCAAACAGAGACCCGATGGCCATCTGTGGGGGCTGCTGTAGTTGTATATTACTGCACTGAGCAAGGGGCTAGACTAGCCAGCATGGTGTAGTGTAGTGGACTAGACAGCTTGGTGTGGTGTAGTGAGAGCCAGCATGGTGCAGTTGTTAAGAGTGGCGGACTCTAATCTAGACAACCAGATTTCCTGCTCTTCCACTAGAAGCCTGTTGGGTGACCTTGGGCCAGTCACAGTTCTTTCATAACTCTCTCGGCCCCACCCACTTCACAAGGTGCCTGTTGTGGGGAGGGGAACGGATTGTGATTGTAAGCTGCTTTGAGACTCCTTAAGGTAGACAAAGGGATAGAAAAAAGGGGTATAAAACATACTCTTCTTCTAGATGACATCCAAGATGCCTTCCAACTCTATGACTCAGATCATCTACAAATTAAAGTCCATTGAATAGCACTGTGAATGAAGTGGTAGGTAGTAAATAGGGTTGTTAGCCCACTACTGCCCCCCAGGATACTGGCTTTGTGACATCAATTCCAGTTGAAACCCCAGCAGTAATGTCACAGCCCTCCTACAATGCTCTAGGAATTCCATAAATCTTTATGGTAAAGACCATAGAGATTGCTGGAATTCCTAGAACATCTCAGAAGCCTGAGAAGCCAAAAACGTTTGGGTTTTTGTCTTGAAATGACATCATGGTGTTGTGACACTGTTTCCTCCTCATTTTCCATTCCATTGCCAAATTGATCAGTTAGGGAGAACTTAGGTACAGCAGTGGGAGATTACCCACCACCACCTGGCACCTAGCAACCCCAGCAATAAAATTAATCGTCTGCCTCCTGTGACCTGTGATGGTTCATTCACACATTCATTATTAGACACTATAGACACCCAGGATGAACAACTCTGTGCAAACCAGCCCTAAGATCTGATCTTGAGGAAGTGATCAGAATCTGAGCTCAGGACAAAATAAGAATACAAATAAAAAATCACTGTGGAGAATTTTAGAGGGCAGGATCCAAAGCCAATGCAAAGAGCAATAAGCTGAGAAGGCACTGGCAGATACAGGTTGAGTGTCTCTTAACTGGACATCCAAAACACTGGAATGATCCGAAAACCAGAATTTTTGAGCCGAAATGCAGGCCTTACTCACAGGCCCTCAGCAGCGCACCAAGCCTCTCTCAACTTTGCTTTCTAAAGGTTCAATGTACACAATTTTTAAAAAAAAATGTTTAAAATTACATTCAGACTATGTGTATAAAGTGTATATAAAACATATATAAAACATAAATGAATTGCGTGTTTAGACTTGGGACCCATCCCCAAAGTATCTCATTATGTATATGTCAATCATCATTCCTTTATTGGCATAAACATTATGTACGGTATATGCAAATATTCCAAAATACAGAAAGATCCAAAATAAGGAACACTTCTGGTGCCAAGCATTCCGGATAAGGGATACTCAACCTGTATTCTATCAAATATGGGATGCCTAACATATTGTGAAGTATCACTTCTCACAACTCAGTTTTTTGCCTTAGCATTATGGATATAAAGGACACATACACTGGAGTGCCCACTAGACTCTAGATCAGATGAATGTACCTTAAATGATTCCATTACCAATAATTTGCAAACTAGGTACACAACATGCAAATAATATACACATTTCCCATTGTGCCCTTATGTCTCTTTAGGTTGCCAGCTGCTGAGCATGCAGCTGCTCAGATGTCTATTGTAAACAGCAGAGACATCCTTTTTGGCTATGCTGAAAATGTGCATAATGGAAAGACACATTTTATTTAAAAGACCATCATTTTTCATGATTAAAATAATCCACATCAGAAAAGATTTCCCAATAATTTTCTAAGTTCCCATTTATCATAGTTTTGCCACAAGAAGCCACAGTAATTTCATTTTTCTTGACTTCTATTAAAAAGATCAATACTTATGATTCCAAAGAGTCTCAGCTAAGGAGAAGATGGAGATAGTTTGTAATCATATATGAAAGTATTGGTTGTTGTTAGCAGAAAGAGTTATTTGTAAAGACAGTGGCCCCAAATGCAGGTACATTTCCATTGGTCTACGGCTGATCAGCTCTACCTACCAACATTTCACTTTGCATATAATTAAATATCAATAATAAATTACCATATTAGGAGAAACAAATCACATTGGTCTTGTTCAATATATGGTCACCATTCTAAAGTAATACTAATCTCCAACTGTACATTGTGATTTTGTACCTTACCTTTAGATCCAACTTGTTGGATGAGATGTCCATAGTTCCAAGAATGCTAAGGACCTGCAGCATAAACACACCAAGAATAATATAGCAAAAGTTAGTTATAGCTAAGGCCTGCTCTTACATACACTTATTGTGAAGACTGCTACATTGAACATATGAATGGGCTATCACATCGTAGAAAAAATGTTCATGTTTATTCATTCAACTTTCTCCACAATGGGGACCCAAAGCAGTGTACATTGTTCTCTTTACATCTATTTTATCTTCACAACAACCCTGAGAGGTATGTTAGGATGAGAATGTGTGACTGGCCCATGGCAGAATGGGGACTTGAACCTGGGTCCCCCCAGCTCCTTGTCCAGTGCTCTTACCACTACACCATGCTGGCTCTCTATCATCATAAACACAATGCTTATCAACAGAAGTGGTTCACATATTCAGTTGCCAGTTCTTTAGTCAATAGTCATCAACAGAGAAATCAAGTAATGGTCATTTATAAGTAAACCAGCCTTACAACCCATGTAAATCAATTGGGCTTAATAGTGTCAGGCAAGTATATCCTATAGTCTAGCTAAAATGGCTTCAGCTATGCTGAGACTGAACATTGTGTAAATATAGTCAAGGTCCCATCCTCCACCAGCAGCAGAAGAAAGGATGTAGCAGATCCCATCATAAGCTTTTATTGAAAGGTATCAGTGGTAGAGTGAATTATGTAGATACAACCTGCCAGAAAATATTTTTGTTAGTCTTTAAGGTGCTACTGGACTCTTGCTCTTTTTTGTTCTGGCATGGCCTCTGTGCCATTCAGAGCTGCATACGCTTTTCAATGGCAGTGGTTCACACATTTAGAGAGACATACTCATAACATGTACAGCATTTCTCATCTTTGCAGAAACAAAAGGAACAAGGAGATAGTAATGGTACCTGTGATTAAATGCTCATAGAATTAATAACTGGGAAAAGATGCTTTACCATTCTGTACACCACAGGAGAGGTGTGCATTCAATTAGTAATCTCACAATGTCCAGATTTTGGGATGATTCATCTTTGGGGGAGACTCGCATCCAATGGATGGTGCTGCTCATAAAATTCTTATAAAATTCAGGGGTGCAAGGAAGAATGAATCAGAATGTTGTGCCAGAAGTACCAATAAGATATAGTGAATGACTAAACAGTCCCTAGCAATGGATGAACTCCCCTTACTTTGGAACAGAAGTTGGCAAAGTCAGTCATTCTTTCAAAAAACTAAAAACAGTGTGTTTTGCCCCCATGCCCAGTTCTGAAAACCCTTCATGCTCCCAATGACATTATCAGAACCATGGCAAGATTTCCAAATGCCTCTTCTGCTAACACACAACTCTTCCACTTACCTGGCCTGACTTGGCCACAACAGCAGCAATTGCAGAAAGTTTCTGATTACCCACACTCCCTGGTGCCTTGACTGCTGGAATCTTTCTAAGCTCAAAACATCTGCAGCCCCTGCTATAATTCATTCCCCAGCCCATCTGCAGCCACCAGTCTTTTTTCTTTCAGGAAACAACAGTCACTTAAGTCTCAATTAGGGGTATGAATTTTAAAAAAACCTTGTTTTTTTTCAGATTCAGGTATATTGTAGCTGAAAAATATTAGTATTCCTGATATCAGCAAATTCCAATACCAGTATGGAATTGGGATTCATGTTTTATTTGAGAATCTGAATTTATTCAGTTTCATTATAGCCTATAGGGAAGTTATCTGGGGGTCTGGGGAGGGCTGTTTTAAGCTATAGGCATCAAATTTGCAGCAGAGCTGGGACTTGCCCATAGAAGAACTCCCAACTTTGAATAAAAGTGAGTTAGGGGTCCAATTCTATGGTGCCCCCTATAAAGAAGGTTCTTTATAGGGGGCACCATAGAATTGGACCCCTAACCCATCCATCCTCCATAGCAAGTTTTTGGTTGTTGTTGTTGTTTTTTACAACCAAGGGCAATCCACAGAAGCCCAGCACAAACCTATGCACAAGGGGGGGCACTTTTGAAAGCCCTGCAGAACCGAGAGCAATGTGCAGAAGCCCAGCAGAACCCAGGGCCACTCTGGAAGTGCAAGCCCAACAGAACCTATGTGAAACCAGAGAATCTCTGCAGTAGAAACTCAAGGTGGGAGTGCACTTTTGCAAGCCCAGCAGAACCAAGGGCAGTCCACTGACAAACATGTTTTTTGTGCACCCTGATCCTCCTCTCTCAGCAGTTCATACACCATCATTTCCTCAGAGGAGGACCCTGAGGTGCTGCAACAGCCATTCATCACTGGCTCTCTTTTTCCCATTTCCCATGCCTGCAAAGAAGAATGTTACACACATGTAGATTAGCTTCATTATTTGTGGTGCTCCTGTGGTTAAACAGGTCCCTATCCTACTCTATCCCTTTCATCTCCAACAAGATGAAGAACAGTGTTGGTGCAATTTTCTGCATGCACTTTTGGTTTGGGGTGGCTGATGACTGAGTGAGCACTATCTCCAACATCCCCCTGTGCCACACAGCTGCTAGGGTTCAGTTGAGTTGTTCCAGTATAGGTGGATTAGGAATGGCATTAGGGATTGGGGTCATCCTGCCAATCAAATTGGGTAACTGCTCTGCTGCTTCTTTCTTGGGGCATTTTAATTTTCAGAAAAGTGTTTCACCCCAACTTCCCAAGGTAGACTGAGAGAGGATGCAGGCAGAAGCACGTGCTCACTTCAGTCACCCTCAAAGTCCAGAACTGGGTAGTTGAATAGTGGCAAGTTGACCTTCAAGAAGACCAGCATAAGAAAGGAAGAAAGTATGGAACAAGAACTGAGTTGTCTATCTTCAGTTTTTAATTCTCTGTAATTATATATTTACTTGTAAAAAAACTTAATCTTTTTTGTGCGTTATTTTACATCCTCTGACAAAGCAGTGTGCAAATCACATAGGGATCTTTGAGTGAAACACAAAAAAAAAATATTTCCCCCCACAGCACCATTGTTTTTTCCCTAAGTTTTGACTTCAACAATGGTACAGGAAAGGCCATTGTTGAAGAACTCCTACTTGGGTTGGACGAAGGCTTCACACTTTGCTTAGTGGAGTGATAGGATACATGCTGTCATCTGGTTCACATGATTGCAGAGAGAAATAGCTGGCTACATAGCAAGATACATAACAGAAGTGTGGAAAGTTGGGCTGGAGCTGACCTTGACTGTGTAAGGCTTTCTTCTTATTTCTTTCTTCTTCTTCAGTTCTAGAAGAAAGCAGTAGCCCAAACACCCAAACCAAACCATTGTAGTTGGGCAACTGTCCATCATGTTCTTTCAAAGGATGTTGGATTGGTTCTGTTCATGATCCAATTGGATTTTTCTTTGGCCAGATAGTTGGCTGTATCGAGGGCCATTCATTCTTATGTGCTATTGGCAGTACTCCATTATATAGACAGTAGACAAAGAATAATTTCCCCAGTGCATAAACAATATTGAGTAACTCAGATCCAATCTGATGCCAGCAGAGTTTTGTTTGTTTGTTTGTTTGTAAACTGGAGGGAACATTAACTTCATTTCTGCTGATCACAGACTTTAAAATCAGTACCCTTTTCAGTTATCCTTTTGTCCAGTTAATTTGGATGATGCAAACATGCATTCTGAATTTGAGTCCAAGCAATAGAAAAAAGCCAAAGCAACCCTGAAAACATTTTTTCCTCAAGCAGACTTGAGCAGGAGCATTAATTTAATAAAACATAAAATCAATATAATTTTAATTTTAAGAAGTCAAAAGCAATGCCAAGCTGTCTTTTAGGAATTCTGATAAGAATTCATGATCCTTTCCCCCCTTTGATTAGAAAAATAAAATTAAAACCAGAATTGATTTAATGATTCTCATCCTGGTTTGTTTAGAGGTAAGACATTTGATTCAACAACCTTTGTGCCTGGCATCTTTGTGTTTATTCTTTCGACTCAAATGCCTAGGTGCAGCAGATTTATTGTTAGTACTTTTTAATCTAAAAATGGCAGAAACTATTTTTTTAACATTTCTGGAAAAAAAATATTTTTTCTAGAAATGCCCTCATTGGTTTCAGTCTTAAGAACATAAGAAAGGCCTTGCTGGATCAGACCAAGGCCCATCAAGTCCAGCAGTCTGTTTACACAGTGGACAACCAGGTGCCTCTAGGAAGCCACAAAAAGATGACTGCAGCAGCACCATCCTGCCTGTGTTCCACAGCACCTAATATAATAGGCATGTTCCTCTGAGAGAATAGGTATGCAGCATGACTAGTATCCATTTTAACTAATAGCCATGAATACCCCTTTCCTCCATGAACATGTCCACTCCCCTCTTAAAGCCCTCCAAGTTGGCAGCCATCACACATTCTGGGGCAGGGAGTTCCACAATTTAACTATGCGTTGTGTGAAAAAATACTTTTATCTGTTTTGAATCTGTCACCCTCCAGCTTCAACAGATGACCTCACGTTCTAGTATTATGGGAGAGGGAGAAAAACTTTTCCCTGTCCACTCTCTCCAAACCATGCATAATTTTATAGACCTCTATCATGTCACCCCTCAGCCGCCTTCTTTCCAAGCCAAACAGCCCTAAGCGTCTTAACCTCTCCCCATCGGACAGTTGCTTCAGTCCCCTAATCATTTCAGTTGCTCTTTTCTGCACCTTCTCAAGCTCTGTAATATCCTTTTTTAGGTGTGGTGACCAGAACTGTACACAGTATTCCAAGTGTGGTCTCACCACAGATTTGTACAAGGGCAGTATGATATCAGCAGTTTTATTCTCTATTCCTCGTCTAATTATGGCCAGTATGGAATTGGCCTTTTTTACAGCAGCCGCACACTGGGTTGACATCTTCATTGAGCTATCTACTACCACCCCAAGATCCCTTACTTGGTCTGTCTCTGCCAGCACAGATCCCATCAGTGTATATGTGAAGTTGGGATTTTTTGCCCCAATATGCATCACTTTACACTTGCTCACATTGAATCTCATTTGCCATTTTAATGCCCATTAAATGTCTTAAAATAACTAGTTCCAGCGGAGCACTCTGGCAATGTTACTAGAATATACCAAAGCAGCTTTACATAAAGACCATCCGATCAATTACACAGGAGGCAAAAACTCATTTGCTATGGGGCTTATGCCCAAAAAGAAGTACAATCTCAGCCCCCCAACCATTGTTCCAGTTATCAAGTATACAAAATCAAGTTCAGAGAAATCAAGTAACAGGGATGAGCACCTGACTCAACCCAGTATTATTTCAAAAGGACAGAGATGTGCTCATTGCATGTATGTAGAACATCAAACATCATCAAGTAACGTAGCAGAAGGTGTCAAGCTCCTAATGGTGTCAGATGACTAAAATCAGTAAAAGCCTGTCAGATATATGCAACCCTGCCTGTGACATAATGCCATAGATCTAAAGGAAATCAGCCTTTTGGTGTGATTTAATGCAAGTAGTGTAAAAGAAAAAAACAGGAAATCTATGTGAGCATATTTGATCTGTCAGGTACAATTTGCTAAGTCAGTCCACAACATGAACAGTTTGGGGAGTTATTGAGTAGTTGTGACTACCAAGGAAAAGGGTTGATTGTAATGTAGCCATTCTGTCTGCTTCTGCCTGCTTCAAACGTCACTGGTAAAAATGATCATGTTGTCAAGCAACTCTGGCCTAAGTGGAGCAATAAAGCTCAATAATCAAAATCACAGCACATGAAGGTCTTTTAAGAGGGCAAAGTGGCCCCTTGGCACCGAGATAGCATAGGGGCCAATAGCTCCAATGGGGGGGGGGGGCTGCCAAGTCACAGTTGATTTTTGGGGACCCTATGGGGTTTTGAAGGCAAGAGATGTTCACAGGTGGTTTGCCATTGCCCACCTCTGCATCTCAACCCCAGACCTCCATGGTGGTCTCCCATCGAAATACTAACCAGGACCGATGCTACTTAGCTTCTGAGCTCTGACGAGATCAGGCTAGTTCGGGCTATCCAGTTCAGGGCACGGTTCAATGGCAGTGCACAGGATTTCAATGCAGAAGTCCAAGGTTCAATCCCTTCTATCTCATGTTAAGGGATCTCAGGCAGCAGGACTAAGAAATCCTCATGCTGAAAGTCCTAGTGAGTAGCTGCCACTCAGGACTGCTAGTACTAAGCCAGACAGACCAGAGGTCTAATTCTATATAATAAAAATATATAATGTCATCCAGAACACTTGATTAATGGAACAGCTGTTAATGCTTGGTTAAAGAAAAAGCAATGGTTCCTAGCATAAGGCAATTGACCCCTCAGGGTCAAATCCCTAAGTAAAACATTTATATTAAACAACCCTACACAAATTCCAGTAAAATTAGCATCTCTGTACATCTAGGTACATTGACAATTGTTTAACTGCAACTGTCAGATAAAACCGTGGGCAGAATTTAACATAATTTCAGGCCTCCTGTCTTGGAATCTTACTCAGAAGACTTGCCAGTTACACAGGCATGAAACCTGAATATGTATTTCAAACACTTAAATATTCTTTATTATCTGGAAATTCATGACAACCCCAGAGCCATCAGCTAGGAGCCTTTGTCCCTGGATGACTGTATAAATCCTATTAAACAACAGCAAGACTCTCACAGACTTCACTGGAGTCCACATTTTTCACCTCCAGGGTTTATTATACGCAAGTCACTTATGACTGGGGCACTAAAATAATACATAGGAGGGTTTCTAAGTAGGAACTAAAGTTTCCCAATCTAAAAGTACAAAATAGGGTCCATAAGAAAACATAGAAAGGGAGTAAAAGTTTGAAATTCCCACCTTTAAAATCTTCCTTTTCAGCATTCCATAAGTTCTCAGTAGTCAATAAGCCATTCCCTGCAAATATGAAGAATCATAGTTTTATGCTAATTTCATTCAGTAGACTTCCAAGTTATTGTGAAATAACTATGATTTGAATATATGAAGCTGCCTTATACTGAATTGGACTGTTAATCTAATTAACATAACAATGTCTACTCTGACTGGCAGCACATCACCAAGGGGGCCTCAGGATTCCCAGCCCAGCTAACCAAGAAGTTCCTTTTTAATGAAGGTGCCAAATGTGAAAATGAGACTTTAGGTTTACGAATCTGAGCTAGGGCATCTCCCCTGATTCTTGACAATTGCGACCAAAGGGTTGTTCCCTTTTTCAGCCTTTTGTATACCTCCAAAAGGAGTACTTCTGTGATGGCATTAAAACTATATTAGGGTTGCCAGATCCCTCTTCACCACTGGTGGGAGGTTTTGGGGGGGAGCCTGAGGAGGGCGGGGTTTGGGGAGGGGAGGGACTTCAATGCCATAGCGTCCAATTGCCAAAGTGGCCGTCTTCTCCAGGTGAACTGATCTCTATCAGCTGCAGATCAGTTGTAATAGCAGGAGATCGGCAACCCTATTAGTACTCCATCTTAAAATTCTGACCCACACAATTCATCTTGCCACAAAAAAACTACAAAGGGCCCTCAAAGGCTTCCTCTGAACATTGCTCAAATAATGAGGACTTACCAAAAAAAGGAAGCTAATAATACCCCTGCATTTCTTCCAGCACACGCATCTGCACCCAAGTTCTTCTCCAAAACCACATAACAGAGAGGAGAATGGTGCAAGTAGCCCACATGATCACTTATGATAGATAACTGTATTAAAAATTAAACATAAATTATTGGAATTACAGTGTTGGCACAAGATGAAAAGGTGCTTTGTATTGCTGAAAGTGTTCACTTATAGACTTAAGAGTTTGGCTCACAAGATGTGGTTCACCTGAATAAATGAAAACCATTTATTGTCTGAAACATGGATTTTAATATAGTAGGAACATCCCCCATCTCCATAAAAAGTGCCCACTGCAGTGAAGCTAATGCATAATTGAATCCTGTAGAGATTAAAGTAGCGTCAGGCAGGAACTACTTTGGCTATGGAGAATCAAGAAATAAAGCAATCCCACTAGACCAGCCCATTCCCTGGAGGAAGATTCTTACCCTTTATTATTGCTCCAAGGCCCAGCTTAGCCCTATCTTATGATTTTGCCTTGTAGTGCCAGAAGAGGGAAGAAAGCCAAGTGGAGGAGAACATATTTAAAGTCATTCTTTTAATCTTGCATAAAACCCAGGTGTTTGGGGATGCTCCTGCACTATGGTTGCCAACCTCCAGGTAGTTGTACAAAGAGGCAGCACGTGGCTCAAAATAATAAACATCAATATCGAAAAACAACCATTGTGTTTGTCTTACTGTCAAATGTATTGAAAATAGACCACCAAAACAAATGAAAAGTGTGTCAAAAAATACACACAATAGCCTCGCAGGGCTAGCCTTGCAGGGCTTAAGGCAGTGCCAATAGGCTGAAAATATAGGAAAGCCGAACAGTTAAACAAAAACAAAGCCTCCCGGGTAGTAGCTGGAGATCTCCTGCTATTACAACTGATCTCCAGCCGATAGAGATCAGTTCCCCTAGAGAAAATGGCCACTTTGGCAATTGGACTCTATGGCATTGAAGTCCCTCTCCCACACAAATCCCCGCCTTCCTCGGGCTCCACCCCAAAAACTTCCCACTGGTGGCAAGAGAAGAAGAAGAAGAAGAAGAAGAAGAAGAAGAAGAAGAAGAAGAAGAAGAAGAAGAAGAAGAATTGTTTTTTATATGCCGACTTTCTCTACCACTTAAGGCAGAATCAAACCGACTTACAATCATCTTCCTTTCCCCTCCCCACAACAGACACCCTGTGAGGTAGGTGAGGCTGAGAGAGCTGTAACTTGCTCAAGGTCACCCAGCTGGCTTCATGTGTAGGAGTGGGGAAACAAATCCAGTTCACCAGATAAGCCTCCGCCGCTCATGTGGAGGTGTGGGGAATCAAATCCGGTTCTCCAGATCAGACTCCACCACTCCAAACCACTGCCCATAACCCCTACACCATGCTGGCAGAGGGATCTGGCAATCCTACCCTGCACTTACCTCCATATGAGGAGCCCAGCGAGCCTCCCACGCTTACAGAGCCAGGCAGCATCCTGCGGTCTCTGCTGCTGGCTGGCCCTGCCTGGGCAGCGGCAGCCTCAGGCAACCATCCTTGGCTGCCAGAGAATGAGCAGAGGAGAGAAAGTGAATTGCCGCTCCAGGGTCAATTTGTGGAGGAACGCTCGTGCCCAAAGAACATCAAACACAAACATTACTTGAAATCGTAGCATTTATTGGAATAAAATTGGCCACAACTTATTTATTGGCAACAGCTGTGCAAGCACTGACACAGCATGAGGCTGGGTCAGGAGCATCAACCAACCCCAATGCGGCGTTATGCCTGATCCTACTCCAGCGAGCCCGCTAAGAGTAGCAGGTATGGCAGTGCAGGGAATTGACCTGGGCGTGAGCCACTAGGTGTTCCCGGCCACCTGGGAGGAGGCCCCAGACAGCCCCGAGCTGGGCATGTCCATCCACCCAGCCTCTCCCAGAACCCCTTAACGGGATTCCCCCATAAGGGAGGAAAGGGGCACACAGGCCACTTTCTGCCAAAAACTGAGCCCAGCCACCATGCTGAACCACCAAAGAGCAGGGCGAGCCCCACTGGACCCCACTGGGTTGACAGGCTTGTGCCTGTTAGATTCCGGCAGGGATGCTTGCTGCCATCCTTCGATGGCACGACATGCCTAAAAGGAATCACATGGATCACCATAGCCATGACCCTTGCTAAAAAAGCAAAGTGCTGACATATAGACCCTCATGGTCCTGGCGGAAAACCCACGATCCCTCAAATGCGCCAGGTATTGTAAAACCTGTTCCTCTGTGGCAGATCAATTGTCCCGGCGACCAGCTTAACCTGTAAAGTCCAGGAAACTTCCAGCAGTGGATGCATAAATTGCTCCCTCTACAAGGAGATTGTCACGATCAATGGAAAGAATTTGAGGAAAGTCAGGTCCCTGACAATCCCAGTGCCTGCCCAATGCCTAGGCCAACGCTGTGTGCACCATTTCTTGTTAAAATACAAGCCGAATCCTATGCTTCCAGGGCCATCAAATTGAACCTGCAACTCCTGACCCAACTCAAGATGGTCCTGCCATTAAAGCTATCTAAGGTGAGCCAGGTTCTCAGGTCTTCCTTCAGGTTCTCAGGTCTTCCTTGCTTGCCTCTCCTACGGATTGCCCAGGCCAGCAAATGTGGCACCCGTATAGCGGCCAACCAATAATCGGTCTTGGCCTCAGAAGAACCCTCCCTGGAGGAATGTTCACCATGCAATCACAAGCTGTCCAATTGCAGTGCAGAATGACCTCTAGATTTCCCTCTACGATCCTTCCTCTGCCTAGTTCTCCTTTTGCGCTGGGATCTCCTGCCTTGTCCATCCAAGCTTGAGGAACTGGGTGATGATGACTCTTGCTGTCTATACCTCTTGCGTGAACTGGCGTCCTGTGTGGATGAAGAGTCACCAGCAGCCACTGACACCATGGCCTGTCATCTGGAACTGAGCTGGTCGACCCACTCAGAAAGTTCCACCACCACCCGGGTGAGACCCTGTAGTCTAGTGTCCCCTTGGTTAGAGGATGCTGATGTCCGGCGTGCTGCCTGCTCCGGAGCTCTCGCTGAGCTCACCCTGCCTGAAGCCAGGCTGGCCCAGAATCTTCTTGGTGCCCCAGCCCTGCCCCTCATACAGGGTGGTGATGGGCCCCAGGGCAAAGCCCTGCGGGGGGTGCCCTTTTGGGGGGGCATGACCCGGCAGCCTTGTAGACCTGACAGGCCAGACGGAGAGGAGGGAAGGGGGAGAGGGCAGTGATTCAGCTTGCCCATCGGCAGTGATCTCGGCCCTGAGGCTCAAACCCCCCCCCCAGCGATTTCAGCTCTGAATATTAGGCAATCCGCCTAAGGAAGCCCTGCAGTGGCCTCCATCAAAGGCAGGATCTTCCTCCAGTCAAAGCAGCCCGCACCACACAGAGTCCACCCCACCCCAACCATTTTCAGCTTTATTAAAATTAGGCAATTAGCCTAGGAAGCCCCTTCAGTGGTTACTTCGCCATGAGGGATCTTCCACCAGTGCCTCGAGCTGCTCCCTCATTCCGTCGTCTCCTGCCGCTCAGCGCCGCTCCGTTCTCCTGCTGCTGTCACTCTTCTCTGCTTCCGAGCAAAGTCAGAAGCAAACTGAGGGCTAGCCTCGCCCATTATAAGCCAGGCAGATGGACCTGAGGGAAGACTTCTCTTCCCCGTCTGGCTACCCGGCACAGGCCCCGCCCCTGCCCAGCTCTGATAGGTTCATTCGAACCTATGCCCCGAGAGTCAATTGGCTGGCAGGGCCAAGGGCTGCTGGGCAGCGAGGCCACGTAGTAGGGAGCCCAGCTGAGTGGCACCTCCCGAAGCAGCCGCGCCCGATCGCCCGCACATTCTTCCCCGGCCTGGGGTGGCAACCGAGGCTCCCAGTAAGTGCCAGGAACCCTTCTATGACACCAGCAGGGAGCAGCTGAGCAGCAACAGGAAAATGGGAAAAGGAAGGGCAACCTTTGGGAATTCCTTGGAGCAGGTGGAAGGCCCAGCAGGCCAGAAACACCCTGGGGAAATATGGGATGTCTTCTAGCTCTGAGGAGGAAGGGCTAGGAGAGGCATTTAAAGACTTGGAGGGGAAATGGCAGACTGGAGTTGGGGAAGGAGAACAGCCCACTGGCCAGGAGGCCAATCACTAAAGGGGCTTGGGGTGCATTGGTGGAAGCCTGGGGAAGTTCTGCCCCTGATACTCCTTTATAAAGTCTGCATGGAGCTAACTTATGAAGAAGGAGACCTGGTCTTGTCCTCAAAGTCAGAGGGCAGGTAAAGGCCAGGGAACCAGGGTGAAGGAATATCACTCTCTTCTCCATTGCTGAGGCATCACTTACAGGCACACTGGAAAAGAAGCCGCTGAACGGCAAGCCCCCTCCCCATACGCTAGGGGTGGGGAACCTTTTTTCTGCCAAGGGCCATTTGGATATTTATAACATCATTCGCGGGCCATACAAAATTATCACTTAAAAATTAGCCTGCTATATTTGGTCAAACATTTAGCCAAGAGGCACAAGCAGAGACAGCTCTGAGTGTCTGCCACATAGAGAGACTCACTTTTGAGCTCTGCTGTCCCCAGCTGGGCCCAAGAGATTCAGGCAGAGAAGCATCCTTCTGAGCTAGAGATCTGCCAGGACCCATGAAGGGCCAGACCAAATGATTACGCGGGCCTTATATGGCCCCCGGGCCTGACGTTCCCCACCCCTGCCATACGCCAACCCCCAACTGGCAGAGTCTTTACATCAGGAATGATCATAGAAGCAACAATCAACTTAAATCTAATGTGAGCACTAACAGCCATTTGTTTATAGTATTTGGGGTTATAATATTTCAAAATGGTAGGATAAATGAATATATACCAGAGTAACAGCTTATATAGCTTTATATCCCATGTTCTAGCAGTCGACAGTCAGAGGCCACAGAGAGTTAGACTGCATTCACACTCAGGATGCTGTGAAATTCTGAATGCATATCTGTTCAGCATTCACACTTACCTTGTTTGACATTCACAATCAGGCTGTGAGCCAATAAGAGAGATGTTTAGATTGTGTTGAGCAACTCAAGAAGCTGCCAAATAAGTTTGCAACTGCCTGTTAGTCAGTAAATGGCTCATGGTTGATCAAAAAATTATCTAGTTGTGGGATTCTGACCCCACCCAATAAGCAAAACAGCTGCATTGTAAAGTTACAAAAGTAGGTTTGCCAGGCAACCAGCAGCACAACTTTGGGCAGGGATATGCGGGGGGGGGGGTTGTCCCATGATGCCTACTGTGGCATCACATCACTTCTGGTAAAAACTTGGAAGTGAGATAGGGTAGCTCCACAAATCTTCAGAAACTCTATGGCAGGGGTGGGGAACGTCAGGCCTGGGGGCCGTTTAAGGCCCACAAAATCATTTGGTCTGGCCCTTCGTGGGTAGATCTCTAGCTCAGAAGGATCTAAGACTGGCGATCCGCCCCCTCCTGTGGACAGGAATCGCCTCTATTCAAGGCAGATGTGAGTTTGTTTTGCCGAGAAAAGGAACCTTCCCCCCCCTTGCAGAAGAGTCGTTAGCTATGGAGCTGCTAGGACTGCCCAAGAAACTGTGTTAACCCCTTCCCACCCAGGCCATGGAGAAACAAGAGGGATGGGAGCGGAAGTGGCAAAAATGGAGGGGTTAAAGGGGGCAGGGCTAGAATGCGTGGGCGGGGGAGTTCTTAGCCAGTGTGTCCTCATTTCATCCCTGCAGGTGGAGGGAGCAGGTTGTAGAATCTGGCCCCGACCATGCGGAGCAGGAGCAACTCTGGCATGCGGCTAGACGGCTACGCCTGGCTGGTGCAACAGACCATCCTGCGCCACAGGTTGGATGCCTGCCTGCCCATGCGTGGGGGGGTCATTTGGGGCAGCTGCCTGCTTGGGGCTTGGTCGGCTAATTTTTAAGTTGATAATATTGTGTGGCCCGCGATTCGCCGCGAATGATGTTATAAATATCCAAATGGCCCTTGGCGGAAAAAAGGTTCCCCACCCCTGCTCTATGGTAAAACCTAGATTTTCTAGTGACCCCTAGAGCTAATTGCCAGAATCCCTAGAGCTAATTGCTAATTGCCAGTCAGGGGCTTGACAGCCCTATGCAAAAGGGAGATGAGAAAGAGCTCCTTTCTCTTACCTCCCCTCCAACCTGAGTAGGGACAGGAGTAATGCTTTCTATCTCTGTGTTGTAAAAGGGAAAGGAGACAGAGCTGGTTTCTCTTCTTTTTCCTGCAGCCAGGCCCACAGCTTGGGTGAGGAGAAGAGAAGGGAAATCAGATGGGCTTCCCATTAACTCTTCTTCTCCCACCCACCCATGTGCTAAATTTGCTGGATCTCAGAAAGTCTGGGAGGCAGCAGTTTCCAGGATGATCAGCTTTTCTGGATACAGAGAAAGGTTTACCCAGCAGGAGACCAGAAGCCGACTCCCCATTGATCCCTCAAAATCTGGGAGTCAGCTTCCAAGATCTGCAAGTAGTGTGTTCCTGTGAATACTCACAGATTGCGAACCACCCATTGGCTGCCTGATCACTGGTGAATGGGAAGTGAACTGAACTGGCAGGTGTTCAAGCATCCCTAATCCACATATAATTGGATATTGCACTTAATCACTTGCAACTAGATTGGCTGGCCCACGCTGAAAAATCCTTTTGAAAATCACTGCTATAGCACAATGATACCATAATATCCAATGATGTTCAGGGCTGTATTGTTCAATTTCATATGGAGAACATACAGAGTATCAGTGATTTTACCAAACATTTCTAGAAGAGATACCTGAAACGGTTTTCTACAAAAATTTCCTAAACCAGAGTGCTTGAAACTAATTGTGGTGAATGGTCCTAGGAAGCAGCTCCTCACAAGGGTAATCCATCCCTGACTATTACAACAATAAATGTGGCAATAAATCTCATAGGATAATTATGCATTATGTGAAGAATTACTTCCTTTTGTTTCTTTTAAATATCCTACCTATCCATTTCAGTGGATTATTTCAAATTCATTTCTTTTGAGACTGCATGAATAATTTCCCCCTAATTCACTCTCCTCACTGCTCATGATCTCATAACCTCCATCCTGTCCAGCTCAGTCATCAAATTCTGAGTACACAGGAGAAAATAACTGAGCCATTTGTAGTGGAAACTGCAGGGGGAAAGTACAGAGCAGCTGGTGTAGGTAGGCTATTCCGCAGCTGCACCAATGTTACTTTACTTGCAGTAGATGCATTATATAACATTATTTCATAGGCTACTTCCTGCATTGTACTGTGCAAAATATTTCCTGTGAATCATCTGTATTGATATAGAGCTGGAGCCAAATATTCTGTTCCATTAATGGTGGAGCTGCCCTCCAATGCAAAGAACATAGCTATGGCAGAAAAGGCATGCTTAGGTTGGCTTAGGAAATTCCTGGAGATTTGGAGCAGCACCTGGGGAGGAGGGGGCTTGGTGGTGATGTGATGCCATAAAGTCAGCACTTGAAAACAGCCATTTTTTTCCAGGGGAAATTATCTCTGTAGTTGGAAGATCGGTTGTATTTCCGTGAGAACTCCAGGCCACACCTGGAGGTTAGTAATCCTAGGCATGTTCCACAAAAGTGATGCTTAGGATTGCCAGACAGTCACTGGCACCTGGCAGGAGACTGGGGGAGTGGGGACATCGGGCATGACATTGCTCAGCAGCATGATGTCATTTCCCAGGTGAATGAAGAAGTGAAATAATGTTGCTCTAGGAGTCAGTGATTTTACCATAGAGTTTCTGCTGAATCCTAGAGGGGCATTACTTACAGCTTCACTCCAGAAAGGACATCGTGCTGTCAAGTGATGGTGATGGGGGGGGGGTTTCTCCACCAGCCTACCAAGTGGAGTCAGGGCTAGGCCAGTATGGAGAGGCCTTCTGCTCAAGAAAGACTCCTTGCACTGGAGGACGACACCTCCATTAGCATAAACTGAACCTTTGGATCCAACTCACATTTGTAGTCCATCAATGATATGTAGACATTAAATATCTGGAAGACCGTTTTGGTTATGCTGCATAGGAAAGCATTCATGCATACATAAAACACACAAGACTCCATTTTGTTTTTGCTGCAACAGACTAACGTGGCTATTCCTGAAGATTTCTTAACAAACACACGAAACCCTTTGCTTTCTCAAGCCACCTCTTCTAATAATTTGAACACTCTGTGGTCAGTTGTAATTATAAAGATAAGGATATCATTTATCACTATCATTTTTGGGTGTTTCATGTTGTTTTCATGATCAGCTCATTAATGATAATTTTATGGTTCATGTTTTTATTTTATAAATCAATAGTTCACCAGAGTCTGGTGCAAAAGGCAATTCAGCAGCTGCTGTTAAATAAACAGTGTGCAAAAAAAAAGATGTATGAAAAAGTTAGAGCTATTTTCTTTTTTTAAATCACAGGACTTCTGGCTAATTCATGCACATTCGATATTAAAAGTCTACATCCTCGTATAAAATTTACAATTTTATAGTTACATTTTATGTAATGTTAATCCAGGCCTCAGACAGTTGAAATGAAAAAGACACCAGTCGTTACAGCGAATAGTTTTAGTGGGGTTATTTTTTGTTGGGGTTTCAGGGACTGTTTTCCAGCTTGCATACATCCTTTCTCAGGGTTGGTAACCAAAGAATAATCCATAATGAAGCTGTACTGCTGTTTGTTATTTTCTTGTCTGTGAAAATCTATACTGGAAGTTCAAGTTCCTTCCGTGTCAGATGCATCTGGCTGTGCCTTTTAGCTCTCCAAAACAGAAGACATCCAAGAGGGATGGACACTTTTCCCTCTCACAGCAGCTACATGAAAGAAAAACCTACCCCTACTGAATTTCTGCCTTTCGTGCAACTTCAGCTGCAACACAGCAGCTTTTCTCAGAGAAAAAAATGTCCTGGCCAACACTCTCAAGAATGAGATTTGTAGAAATAAATAGAAATTATCATCTACATCCCATTGGTGGCTTATAGTCTTTTTATGACAAAACACAGACATCACAGACCAGGCCTCTTTTCTTTTTTGTCATTCTGTGCTGATTCATGACCACATTAATCCAGTTTAAACCCAGTTTTACTTTAAAAATAGCTTCCATTTTAATATCATGAAAAAAAATTCACTGAACCCAGCTGTAGTCCTTGCTACTATAAGCATTTATATCGCTGTGTTTACTATTCCTATACAGTGGCTGCAGTTCTGCTAGTCGGATGATTTTTGTCACCCAGAGCACAGGAATAACAGTGGTTTAACAATGAAGGTACTGGTTTTTGGAAAGAAAGAAAGAAAGAAAGAAAGAAAGAAAGAAAGAAAGAAAGAAAGAAAGAAAGAAAGAAAGAAAGAAAGAAAGAAAGAAAGAAAGAAAGAAAGAAAGAAAGAAAGAAAGAAAGGCTTAATTTTAGTGGTACAATAATTCAGTAACATCTTATTATGATGAGCTCACTAGGAAATTTTCCAGTATTTACACATGTTTTGAAAAACAGGATGTAAAGTTTATGTCAATATATCAGTTTTTAGACTACTGAACTCTGATGGGTGAGATCATTAGTCAGGAAAGATACAATCTTTTCTTTATACTATCCATTACTCATATCAATGTGACTCACATGTTTTTGGGAGAGAAATAGAGAGGTGATTTGGTTCTTGTAGGTTATTCGGGCTGTGTAACCGTGGTCTTGGAATTTTCTTTCCTGACGTTTCGCCAGCAACTGTGGCAGGCATCTTCAGAGGAGTAACACTGAAGGACAGTGTTACTCCTCTGAAGATGCCGGCCACAGTTGCTGGCGAAACGTCAGGAAAGAAAATTCCAAGACCACGGTTACACAGCCCGGATAACCTACAAGAACCAATGAACTCTGACCGTGAAAGCCTTCAACAATATTTAGAGAGGTGATTCTTTCAATCTGCAAAACAGACCCATTCAAAGAGAGAGGTGAATCTTTCAATTTGCAAGATAGACTAATTCACATACATGTTTTGGGGTGAGGAAAATCCATTTTATTGACAGGGAAAAAAAGAGAATGAATCCTGAAGATTTTTACAGTATGCTGCACCATGTCCAAATCTGACCCTTCACCGTCCATATGTTATGTAAACCTGCTGAAACTTTTAAAATAGCAAGTTTAAAAATAAATTCCAAGACCACGGTTACACAGCCCGGATAACCTACAAGAACCAAACTTCCCACTATTCAAATGGCACATCTTGATTAAACCAAACCACATAAGAGATCACACAGCAACAAAAGCTACAGACAGCCTCATCTTAAACCCCAACCTGAGGGGGTTTAAGATTGAGACTAAGACCTATGCTGGCATATCCTAAAGATATGCTGGTGTATGTGGAGCTAAGTCAGCAGCCAGCCCTGCCAGCACCATACTGGTGTAATCACTATATCAGCGCCACAGGACTTAGTTTGCTCCCTCCAGCACAAGATGAAAACCCTCCCATATTGTAGATCAGTCCCATGGGGTGCATGCAATGGGAAAAGCCAAAGTTTAGGACTAAGTCAGCAGTCAATCACATCCCTCTAGAGCAGCCATTTACAGCCCCATATAGACTCTGGCCCATGTCGTGCAAGCTTACAGTACAAAGCCTGGCCCTTTGGTGGAGAGAACCACACTTGGAGGATGGCCCATCTCCCATGATTAGGCTTGAAGGAGCAAACCGTCCCCTGTGCTCTGGAGTCTAGATGGACTGCCTCAAGGCTCTCTCTGTGTGGGAATCAAGCCAGGGGCCGTGAGTGTGCTATCCCTGTGTCATTTCACTGTTTTATCTCTCTCTCTCTCTCTCCTTTTCCCCATCCTGCTCTAGATGGCTGGTGTGGACAACGCTGCTCTTTGGTATCTCCTATTTAGGGTCGTGCAAAAAAAAAAAATAATCAGTAAATTTCGGGTTCGGGTTTATTGGGCCTGATTTTTTTTTAGTAAACCTGAAATAAGCCAAATACCCATACCGGTAAATATGGGTATTCCACTTATTTCTGGGTTTACCAAAAAAAAATCGGGCCCATTATAATCTATGGGGATTTTTTTGAAGCTCCTGTGGGGCCATTTTGGGAGGTAGAGTCACCAAATTTGCAGCGTGGCTGTAAGGGACTCTCCTTAGATGGTCACTGAAGTTTGGTGAACTTTGGGACAGGGGGGTCCAATTTTATGGGCCAGCAAAGGGGTTGTCCCCATCCTCCAGGCATTTGTGAGCCGAGCTGCCTGTCAGTTTTCAGATTCAGAAGTTCAGCATTGCAGAGGACTGGCAGAAAGAGCCGACTGAACAGTCCTTTAGTATAGTCATCAAAAATCTGATTTCAAGAGATGGTCACGGTGTGGGGGAACTAAGCCTCTACTCGAGGCGACCTTCAGTTTGAGAGCAGTTTTTTTTGGGGGGGGTGATATTGGAGCCAGCCAAAGTCATGACCAAGGCAACTCTTGTGAAGGAGATTGCTCATCCGCGTGGATGAGGAGTCTTCTTCAGAAGCCTGGTAAGCAGCTGAAGATGACATTTTTTAGTTGGAAGGTATATCCCTCCGGATGGGACTGGGTGAGCCCCATCTTTTAAATGACCCTTCTGCCTCCAGACTAGATGGATAGTTTGGTCAGACCAAATTGGCTCTGATTACATGACCCCTACCTCAAAAGGGCCCCAACTATGGGGCCCTAACAAAACCAGTCAAAAATAGACAAATGTGAGAAAGCACAGAGCCATGCATCTGAGCAAAGGTGAATAGCCAAACCCGAAAACGAATCATGTATTCAGCTTCAGGCAGATTCCCAGGTTTTGGTATTCGGTCAACCCAAAACCCGAATATTGCCAAAATGGCTAATTTCAGGTTTATTTTCGATTCGAGTATCTCAATATGCACAACCCTACTCCTGTTCCTGTGTTCCCAGCTTGGTGAGTGGCTGAAGAAGTGCTCCTGATTGTAGAAGGCATGGGTTCTAGTCTGGCCTCCTGTTTTATTACTGCTTAGCAAAACGTGTTCCTTGCCTTCGGAGCAGTCACCCCGTTTGCTGGTATTTGAAACTATACCTCCCATTTGCCACATGGGTGCCTTTCTCCAGGAAGCTGTTGAGGGAATGACAGAACTGCCTTTGGAAAGAATGTAATAATGTGTTCCTTTGTTGTTGCCCCAGAGTCTGCCTTGCCTGGCAAAAGGCTTGGTGCTTCCATGTCCCACTGAGGTCTGGCTGAGATCCAAACAGTTGTGCAGGAGGGGTCTTGGGTGGTCCATCACGGTTGCCTGTGCTAAGCTATGGGAATGTGGGAATGCTGTGACTGGATCGGTCATGTTTCCTCCCCTTCATGTTCATCTGGCAAAAGGTAACATCGCTGCAGTACTACTGCTTTACCATGGATCGTTAAATACATCTTAAAATATAGAAAGGCAATTGCCTCTTCCACAATCAGTCTGAACACTAAAACAATCTCAGTTGTAAGATTTGTATAAGGGTCTATAGTAAGGGGTGAGACTAGAAAACAAGGACAATTTGTCCCTGCCCTCCTACAAGGATGACTGTTACCTGACCTTTCAGGGGAGTTTCAATATGTTCTGCTCTCCTGTTGGAGATTGGTCTTGCACCAGTCTATCTGCTGTAAATCACATGGAATAAAGAGAATACTACAGCTGGCACAAAGAGGTCACAAAGTAATACTTAATACTATGGGCAAACAGAAGTATGATTTACCATCCTTTCTATGGTCTTCTTCAGAACATCCACACAAACATTTGGAAATGAATGGCATAGGGATCATCTCTTTACATGAGACTAAGGCTCAGGCTGCAGAGGACAAGCAAAAAAAAAAAGAATAAAATATCCTATGAAAAACTATAAGCTGATTAAAAATTTACAGAGCAGGGAATCCATTCCAAGTGCAGCAATTATACGTCAAGCAAGAGGCAATGTAACGCTTAGCACTAAAATCCACTCTACATGCTATCTGGTTACCACTGTATCACCATGACTCCCATTAGGGCCTGTTAACGGCAGCCAATCAGTGGTTCTCTCTCTTCCTCTGGTTTTCTGCAAGAAATATCTTCCTCTTTTCAGCAACCCCTTCTCATGCTTAACTATAATGACTTAAATAATAATACACACAGTTTCGTCTTTGTCGTAGAAAAATAATAAGAATGAGCTACACAGAATTTACAAGTTAAAGGTGAAATTTCCCATTTCAGATCTGAAGATCTTGAAGTCACTTTATTTTTAGGTGTGCATATAAAACATTTCTGGTATATACTAGGACTGTAATATGTGTACTGGCCTCAAGACTTTGGTCATTGTGACATTGAAATTGACACTTTGGAATCTTCCTGGTCATAAACTTCCCTGATCATAGACATAGAGCCAGTGTGGTGTAGTGGTTACAAAGTCGGACTAGGATCTGGGAGACCTAGGTTTGAATCCCCACTCTACCATAGATGCTTGTGGGTGACCTTGGGCCAGTCACACACTCTCTGCCTAATCTACCTCACAGGATTGTTGTGAGGATAAAAATGGAGGAGAGGAGAACTATTTAAACTGCTTTGGGTCCCCAATGGAGAGAAAGGCAAGGTATAAATGAAGTAAATAAATAAAATAAACCTGATTGAAATGGCTGTAGCATTTCTCAGCCATAAACTGTTCAATCATCTTGTATTAAAAGAGGAAGATTGCTTATTACTAATCTATACTTCCACAAATAGTATGAATGTTTCAGACCAGTTGGAACAACACCCAACTTTTCAAAAGATATGATAATGCTGTGCTGAATTTTTGTGAGGTTGTATTTTTAACATAGAAGCTGCTCTTTGAGGAAGGTCATTTATGCATGGTCGCTTTACCCTCCTTTATTCCCTGTTTCAGCCAGGATCAAATTTTTCAGTATGCATGTTACCTCATTCCTTGGAAGCTCAATGCTGTTTCAACCCACTCTTCTTCTGGCCTGAATCAAACCGTTCATCCTGGCTCTTTCCAGAGTCACAGAGCGTGCACACTCTGTTCTCGGGTTGAGCTTCGCCCCACCCTTTTCCAAACCCCTCTTCAAGGCAGCATGCAGATAGCCAAACAGGGGAAGCACAGAATATTGGCTTCTCTCACAGCCAATCACGAAGCAGTGAGTAAAGAGGCAGGGATTCAAGTGCTTCCTGCTACCTGGGAGCTCTTTCTGAGCAAAAGAAAGGCTGTTTTAAAACGAGGCTTGGATTTCTCCCCCCCCCCCCTTCTTTCAGATTGCTCCATTTTTTGTTTTTTATTCTTAAAATGCTTTTTTATGCAGCAGTTGGGTCTTGGGGGAAGGAGATCTTCTCTCAGAATGAGTACCGTGAAGTCAGCCAATTACAGAGCAGCATTTAAAGGGGTGGGACTTGATTTGAACTTGGGAGACTGCTTTTCTGTATTCATGCCTCCATTAGCACGCAGTTTCACCTCTGATCATTCCAGCCAATGCATACAGTTTCCCCCAACCTGGGTTACTTTGATCCTGGCTGAAACAGGGAATAAAAGAGGTTAAAGTGACCATGCATAAATGACCAAAGAAGAGAAAAAGCCTCAATTCTTTTGCACATTTTTCATATCTGTTCACAGCCATTGTTTCTCTGATCTGTTGATACTTTGATGCTACTGTTTAGTTTCTTGAAAGGGCTTCTGCCTATGTATCATTGGCTTTCTGTCACCTGTACTCCAGCAGTTGCTCCTGCTGCCTCATCCTTAGCAAACCAAAGGGAAGACTGGTCTCTGACAGCTGGAAGACTACATTGGAATATTATTCTGAGTAACAACAGAGTGGACCATTTATGAACTAGGATGATGAATTAAAGATAATTTTCCAATTATTTCTAAAAGTGAATAAATCCTTAGTGTGTTTGAACATAATTCACTAGAAGGGGCTGTAGAACATGGTACAAGTCCTGTTGCTAAGTTCTTTCCTGCTAAGAGGTCTAATATATAACTGTACTGATAATATTTAACAAGTACTAATAATTAACTGAGGCAAATTATGTCTTAGTACTTTAATACAGACTTCCAGGTAAATATTTAAAAATGAATCGATCCATCTTGTTGCTCAGGCCTATACTACAGAGTGGCTTGGGCAATAGGATTAGCTATAAGAGATCTGGTCAATCAGTAAAGTTTAAGGATTTAGCCATAGGCAATAATGCTCATTCTTATAAATCTATAACTATAATTGATATATAAAGAAAATAAAAATACTGCTATTGTGTGTGCATGTCAGTAGTATATTAACACTAACTTTGGCAAACTTTCCCCATATTTTACAGCAGCCATCACAAAGAAAGCAACCTTCTGTCTTAGTTCAGATATTGCAAAAAAAAAAAAAAAAAAAAACCCCAACAACCCCATGGTTTAATTAAACTATCATTTATGTGATTGTCTGGTTGCAGGTTTCTCCACTAACTATGGTTAGTTTAGGGTTGCTAGATCCCCTTATGCCACTAGTGGGAGCTTTGTTGGGTCAGGACTGGAAGAAGATTCCGGGTTTTCCCCAGAAGCGCCAGCATCGCATGGGACTCTCTAGCGCATTCCTCCAAAAACTCCATGGAAATAATGTTTTGGGAAAGAGTGCTACAGCGTCGCCTGTACTTCCAGGGTAAACCTGGAAGTGACAGCATCATGCCCCGCTGCCCCCCTCTCAGCTGGCCTACTTCTGCCCACCAGCCAGCTGAGAGGCGACGGGCAGCCCAATGAGTTGGTGGGCAATCAAAGCAAAGCCCCAAAGCAGTTGGCGGGGTGACCACAAAGAAACAGCCATGCATAAACAGCCATAGTTTCACATGAAATTGCAGACCCTGAATCAGTAGTTCTTCACACAGAGGAGTGATCCAGTCCTTCCTCATCACTGTTTGCAGCATCTTGTCTGGTTTAGGTGTGTCAGTTTTTTACTGTAATGAAGCTTTATCTTCTGCCACTATTCCTTCTGAAACTTCACTGAGAGTACTATAGCATATAAGTACATTAACTAATTAATTAAACATCTCTCCCCATGTCTATGAGCAAGGCCGGCACACTTACTATTACTATTGGGGAACGGGGAAGAAACCTGGCTATCTGCCTCTATTAGGGCTGTCAAAAAAAAAAATTCGGTACAGTTCGGATTCGGCCGAATTTGGCCCTTGTGGGTTCGGTACGTGCCGAAGTCCGAACTCCCCCACTTCGGATCCGTTCAATTCGGCGGGAATTCAAAGTTCGGAAACAAATCCGGCCGAATAAAGCCATTAAAAACACAACCACGCCTTTCCGCGGCTCTGGGGGGGGGCATTTTTGGGCTTAGAGGTCCCAAACGTTTGGCAGAGCTTCAAAGGACGTTTATTGAAAGACTCCCCAAGTTTTGTAAAGATTGGGTCAGGGGGGGCTGAGATATGGGCCCTGAAAGGGGTCCCCCCCACCCTTAATGTTGTGCATCTCTCAGCAGAGCTTGCCGCCCACGCACAAAGCTCCCAGCCCGACAACAGCGGAGAAATTAGCAAAACAACTGCAAACACAACCTTGTTAAACAACACCTTTGCAACACACAACTGAAACCTCCCCCCTCAAACCAGGGAGCGAGAGACTTGAGGGGAAACACACACCCCAGGCAGAACCGACGAAAGCCCCCTTTGGCTTCCCCCCCACCCACAGAAACTGCTCCCTCCCCACACACACACAGACTCTGCTTTCCCCCACACACACACACAGGAGAAAAATTATAGATTAAAGCCCCCAAAGGGGTCTTACTGTGGCTGTCTTCTGTTCCATCAGGACGGGCTGTAATCCAAGATGATTCCAATTAGGCACGGAATGTTTTGCTCTGGAGAGATGCACACAGGATCGGATCGGCTGCCCCATTCATCCCAATAGGGGAAAGGGGAAAGCCCATATCTCGGGACCCCCTGACCCAATGTTCACAAAACTTGGGGGGGTTCCTTAAGAAGCTTAATCTAAAGTTCCAGTGAAAGTTTTGTGTCTGCACCCCCAAAAATGCGCCCCCTGCAGCCATGGAAAGAGAAAAGGGGGGGAGGCGATATTTCTGCCCCCACTGAACCCATCTTTACAAAACTTGGGTAGTATCTTAAGAATAATTCACTGAAGCTATGCTAAAAGTTTGGGGGCTATATCCCCAAAAAAGCGCCCCCTGCAGCCACATAAATGGAAAAGGGGGAGGGAAAAGGGGGAGAGCCCATATCTCGAGACCCCCTGACCCAATGTTTACAAAACTTGGGGGGTATCTTAAGAACACTGGTCTGAAACTCCGCTCAAAGTTTGGGATTTGTACCCCAAAAAATACACCCCCTGCAGCCATGGAAAGAAAAAGGGGGGAGCCCATATCTCGGGACCCCCTGACCCAATGTTTACAAAACTTGGGGGGTACCTTAAGAAGCTTCATCTGAAGTTCCAGTGAAAGTTTTGTGTGTGCACCCCAAAAAATGCGCCCCCTGCAGCCACAGAAAGGAGCGAATGTGCACAAGCACCCCACACACACACACGAGGATTTCGCTCTCTCTCTCTCTCTCCCTGGCCGGGCCGCACATCAGCTGATTCCTCCAGTACTCAATCCTGACTGATTGGCCAGAAGAAGACCCAGCTTGCCCACCGATTGGCCGGGGGAGGAGAATGCTGCTTACTGACGGTTATGCTGCTTACTGACGGCCGAATTGGCCAAATTTATTCGCGAACTCCCGAACTCGCTGAATTTGGCCCCCCCGGTTGCCCGCCAGTTTTGAGTTCGGATCCGTCCGAACAGAAAAGCAACGAATCAGGGGAAATTCGGTTGATTTTCAGTTCGGACCGAACCGAATTGACAGCCCTAGCCTCTATTCAACCTCCCTCCCCCATCTTCATTTTTGCCTTTGTCACCAAGGAAAAGGATACATGCAACCACGCAATTAAAGAGACCACATCCAACAGATGTGAGCAGGTTGTTAAGATCATACCTGCCCAGTGGGAAGTCCCCTCTCTCTCCCCTATGCTAACCTGGGGGGGGGAGGGTCAGCAACAACCTCGGTTCCTGTTACTTCCATTTGTTCAGCTTTTCTACCAGTTGCTCTCGCCTTTCCCTTCCCAAACACCACCCACTTTTCACTGGCCAGGAAAATGAAACCAGACGACGAGGCACTAGAATCTCCATCAGATCAGATGGCTTCTTCCGGCACCCAAGTATCAGAAATAGTTCTGTTCATGTTCAGAGCATTTCCAATATTGATAAATGGACATGATTCCGGTCAGATTTCAGTTAATAAAATCCTGCCATTTTACCTAAATACCGTGTACAAAGTGTGGTGTGATAGTTAGAGTGTTGGACTAGGATCTAGGAGACCCGAGTTCGAATTTCCACTTTGCCATGGAAAAGAAAGTCCCACACTCTCAGCCTAGCCCACCTCACAGGCTTGTTGCAATGAGCAAATGGAGTAGAGGGGAACACTGCTTTGGGTCCCCACTAAGAAGAAAGGTAGCGTATAAATGAAGTGAATAAATAAATAAAATTACTTCATTTTTACCACACCTTTCATTTTCTTCAATTACTTTTGTTTACTTAATGTATACACCACCTTTTTCCTAACGAGAGAACAACCAAGTAGGTAGGTTAGGCTACGAGCGTGTCTCTGGCCCAAGTATAGGCCATTTGAACCAGGGTCTCCCAGATCCCAGTTCAACACTCTAACCACTACACTGCTACACTACAAAGGGGCACCAGTGTCAATGGAGGCTTTATACATAGCATAGCATGGCAGCAAAGGTTTTTGAGCAATACTAGGAAAGGTTCGGATCAGTATGACCAGTTATAGCAAATGCAAAACACATGGAATTGCCACTGGCTTTTGTTATTAACAGGAAAAGTTTTGTTACACAGTCTCAATATTATCACAGCCTCACTGATCACTGTGTAATGAAAAGGAGAGATAATATAAGAAGCCCTGGATATTGATTGATAACTTTGGGTTTCTCGGTAAAAAGGGGAAAAGCAGAAGAGCCAGTGCATTAACCCTTTATAACAGGAGAATGGTTTATTCATCATTTCCTTCCCTAACCCGGAGGTCATGTCATCCTTTCATTGTCTTGGGTTGTGTTTCAGTCTGACAAGTAGCAATTGATTCCACTGATGGTTAGACCAGTGGTAAGTGGAGGATGAAGTTTCACTGAAAACAAAGAGCACTTCACAAGTCTGACCTTTCCTTTTGAAGCTTTTGTTGTGGTTTTCTTGAAGAAGTGCTTTTGTTTAAAAAAAAAAAAATAGGCTCTAACCAGTGGTGTCTATCGGTATGGTTTTGACTAATCACCTTCATTAGCTTTGGCCTTGACTGTGAAAGTTGCTATGTCTCCTGTTCGCATAATAGCCACTATTAGCTAGCCTTTCTAAGCCTATTGACTTCTATAGGAAAAAAAGGAAGGGCTCTGTTTAGGGTGGCATTGTTAAACAGAGGAAGAAACACAATGATTGTGTTGTGGCATATTGCAGATTAGGGTTATTAAAACAGGCAGAGTGCCTGGTCCGTGGGTTTATAGGATTGCCTCTGTTTGAGAACACAAACCGTTTAGGATATTATATAATAGGTAAGAAGGAAAACTCTGGGGCTGTTAAATAGGGTTAAGAATAGTGACCATTATGTATAAATTCATCTACATCTGTGAATGATGTGGTATGAAGGGCAGCTTTTTGGAATAAAAAGCACTGCATATGGAGAGGTCTCTGGATGTGCCTTCTGTTGTGTCCTTTGGATGCCACCTAACCTAACTAAAAGCTTGAGAAACAACCACATCCACTTACCAATCAGAATTCGTCTTTAAGCCATTTCCCAACTTAGTGTCTTTGAGATCTCTTTTTCCATTGCATACAAGTGTTTTTAAAAAGTCTCCTTTGGAAATCAGAAATGAGCTATAATGAAAAACAGACAAAGTCAAAAGTATTATTCATTACCTTTCTGACTATTTATATTTTGCCAAGAAAAGAACACAGCCACAGGGCCTGTGTTCAGAATCTTTGGGCTGAGAAGAAAGTTTCTCTGAAGTATGCTTCTATATTTGCAAGCGAGTTGTGGTTGCCAAATGGAGGCTTTATTTTTAAATTCTTCTCAGAAGGGTGCCCAGTCCTTCTATTTCAGCTGAAGTGAACAGAAAGTTGTATGCCAATAAAATGTCATTTATAAGTGGAAAGGTTTTATATTTTTGCTCCACAGGTGTCTTCAACTTTTATCAAAATTCTGATCATTTCCCTCCTCTACCATGTTATTTCCTGCCAGGGAAACTGACCCTGAAATCCACTTTTGAACTCTGGATATTTCTTGCTGTCTGTTAGTCTTGATTCTGCCAGAATATCCTTCCATCTGGTCTCCGTTCCAGATGCGAGGGCCAGTTAGTTACCATCTATCCCTGACTGTCGGGAGAGAAAGAAATATTTCAGTTTAATATGTTGTAATTTATGTTTTATTATATTTATTGTTCTTACCTGTTTTCATAACAAGATATTACAATTCTATAGTTCACAAATGCATGTACATCACTCACAATTAGTTACTCTGCTCCTGAAGCCAATGCACACATTACACATTTGTGTAACCTTATATGTGTGATGAGGCATCAAAGCTTCAGACATGCCCCACTTTGTGCATGCAATGTAATGTTTGATGCAAGATGTTCTGCATTCTCAGTCCCTTTAATGCTACTGTCACACATAAGAATTATGGGGCACAGGGTTTATGCAAATATGTATGCCCCATTTCATAAATACTATGCATATAACACATGTGTGTGGATATGAGTATGTAAAAATAGGATCATGTCTAACAAAAATATGTAATTTGTTATTGAAATCATCCTAAAAAACTGGAAGGTGGAATATGTATTTTCAGTGTTTAGACAAGGAACCAAAGGGCAACCAGGAAATGACATGTCAGTTACCCAAACATCTGTTCCCAGTAAATTGGCGGAAATCGTTATTAAGAACAGACTTATTAAGCACACAGAAGAACAGGTCTTACTAAGGAAGAATCAGCATGTCCTCTGTCTCACCAATCTTTTGCAGTTCTTTAAGAAAGTTAACAAACATATAGAAAAAGGTAATCCAGTAGATATTATATTTAAAATTATATAAAATTGGACCTTTCAAAAATATTTTGACAAAATCTCGCACCAAACACTGAGAGACATTCTATAGATAGATTAGAAAGTTATTAAACAACAGAAGCAGAGAGTACATAGACAGAGTATGGAGGGAAGCAAGCAGTGGAATGCCATGAATATTGGTATTGGGGATGATGCTATTTAATTTGTTCATAAATGATCTGGAATTGGGAGTAACTAGGTTACTTTGCTGACCAGGTTTAAGGTCCATAAACATTGAAAACTACGTAGGATGGTAAGAATTAAACCCAAACTAAATTAAACCCAAGAATTGACCCAAACTACATAGGATGGTAAGAATTAAACAACATTGTGAAGATCTCCAAAAGGTATCTCTCCAAATGGGTGATGGCAATAATATGAAAGTGAGATTGTGGCCAAATGAGAGACCTTTGGAAAGCTTTGCCTACTTAAATTATTTATTTATTCATTCATTTATTTAAAACATTTTTATGCTGCCTTTCCACATGATCAGGGTCCCCAAAACACAAAAATGCTTCAACAATTAAAAACATTAAAAATTAATGCTAACCGCTCTGCCGGGCCCAGGGAGCACAAATGCGGGATTGCCAATGGTTTGAAGGTCACGGTGACAGGTGTGACACCTGCAAGGAGACTGCTGTCATCACACCCCCTTACTGAGGCCCCACTTAAGGGTGCACCTGCCACGCTCCTACCTTCCTGGGAGGGACCGGGGTTGGGGGGATTGGGGACCCAAAGTAAGCACACAGTCAGCTCCATAGGCTCCTTGACAGGGCCCCCACATCCCTCTCCCCCACCAGCAACCGACGCAGCCATTTGGCCTCAACCGGCCCCACCCTAACCTCCTTCGACAGGATCTAGATCACTGGCACAAGTGTGCACAGTCATGGGCCCCCGGCTGTCATGGCTTCCCAGGGAATGGAGCTGGCCAGGCGATGGTGAGGTTGCTAAGGTGTCTGGTTGGAAGACCCGTGCTGTGGAAGAAAGGGAGTGGGGTCAGATCGCCCAGGGACCTGGCCTGGTCCTGGGGAGAGGACCCTGGTCAGTTGAACCCAGCTCACCATGTAGAATCTCCCCCCCCCGCCCCCATGGTCCATCACCGAGGTGGCCGGGATGAGGGGACACAGCACACACTCTGGCCTCTCCAGTCCTGGCGACAGAACATGTTTGAAGGTCTTCCCCAGTGCCATCAGATGCCGCATATGCTTCTTCGGCTGCCCAAATGAGTCATTCCATCACTTCAGGCAGGAGGGGCCCATTCTGGTGGCCTGACAGAGGGCAGATAACCTCCTGGCTGCGTCCTCCCAAAACTCCCACTGCTGCACCTGCATTTTCGGCCACTGTTCCGAACAGTTGCACCTTCTCCGCATCGGTCTAGTTGGGCTGGTGCGATGGCAGCCAGGAGGTTGGGGAGCTCTCCGCCATTATCCAATGCCACCATGGGAAGTGGGGGACGTATGGCAGGGGTGCAGATAAGGACTCCTCACCCATCTGGCCTTTCGTGTCCATTGCTTCCATTGTCCCCACTCTGACTATAACAGTGCTTGCAGGGGGGAAGGGTGGAGGTGAACTGCCAGGGACTAGTGGACAATTCTCCATGGTGGTCATAGAGCTTCAAACAGCCGACAGCCACAGCCACCAAGCATGATCATGTGAGGGACCAATGACAAGGCAGCAACAATGTGGAGGTTGCCAATGCCCCCCACCCAGGCCAGCACCCCTCCTCTCGTAACAATTGCCCTGTCATAACTATCCAGGCAATGGAAGCCCTGCTGCTGAGGGCAGGTGATCTGCATTTTGTGGGTCAACTGGCCCCATGGGAGCCCAAGGCGGAAGCAGGACACCTGTGGCAGGTTGGCAGCCATGCTGGCTGAGCTTGACCAAATGGGGGATTGGATGGTGCTATTGTTTACTTTGAGAGGATCCCCTCCCAAGTCTTGGGGGGAGGGGTTAGAGCTTGGCCGTGTTGCGCATGTCAACAACAAATATTTGGATTCTGCAGCCCCATTGCACTTTCCTCAAATTGAGAAGGCATTTGGTTCTACACCTGCATTTACAAACTGCACCCCAGGCCCTTCTTCCCAGGACTCCATGCCCAGCGGCATGGGCGAGGACCATGGGACAAATAGGGCGGCCTGGGTGCTGCTGCCACCAGGGGTGTCATTGGGTGGAGGAACATCCGTCCCATATCCACCCGCCACCTTCTGGCCCCGAAGCTCTGCCATGACCACATGCAAATTGAGGGGCAGCTCCAATGTCTGGGAGTTCTGTGTCGGGAGCAGGCCCCAGGAGTGGCCTTTATGGAGGTTCCACTGATAGCAGCATCACCCTCAGGCAGGTGGTCAATTGATGGCCTAGGTTGTCTGATGATTGTGGCCCTCAACGCGGCTGAGGGGGCCGCTGCAGGTTTCCAATTGATGGCCTCAACCCCCACCCCCCCGGGGGAGCTGCCATCAGGCTCCAGACACTGACATTGGGGCCAATGCCTCACCCCCCCTCTGTCCAGCACTTGGGCTCCACAGCCTCTTTCCAGCAGCCTGTCGTGTCTTTTAACAACTGATGGGTTAGACCCCCTAAAGAGGGATCCAGGGTCCACCATCATCCGAGCTTGGATGTGCACTGCTGTTGCGAGTGCAGTCCGGCTTGAGATGGGAGGGGAGGTGGGCTCACCAGACATGGGTGATGGGAGTGGCACCCAGCCCACCACTCCTAGCCCGATTGGGTGGCTAGGTGCCAGGGACGGCCGTGCTGGCCGACATGCAAATTTCCACGAGGGTTGCTGGGTTTGGGCCAGGGCTGGTGGTGGGGCCAGGGGCCAAGGGCAGGGTTTAGCAAGACTTCCACCTGATCTTGCCAGCTTCTGTGGAATGCCATCGTGCTGCTGTTAGGCAACACACTGCCAAGGCAGCCAGAGATGGCTTGGCAGAGCAAAACATCACAGCCCCACACACCTGGTTCTGCGAGCCTCCATGCCAGACCCTATGTTGTGAGGGTGTGCCTCTATGACTCTCCAGTCTCCAACTTCTAGTCTCACCCACCCTCCATCAGGCGAGGGTGCAGGAGTACAGGCGAGGAGCAAGTGAGCTTTATTGGGGGGCACCATGGCGGGACACAGGGCTGTACGGTGGAGCTGCCAAGCAGTAGATGTTGAGTCCATGGATAGGGCATCTATCTTAGCCGGTGGTTGCCATCGAGGCATCCTCTTGAGCAGGTGGTTCTGTCATTGGGTTAATGGCTGGGGAGGCATTGTTGGGGAGATGATGGCCGCGCCAGCAGGCCGCCTCTCCATGAGCCAAGAGATGGGCCAGGGCACAGGGCTGTATCGGTGGGTCCCCAGAGACTGTGGTCCTTGCCATGTTGAGGATGCAATTGTCTACAGCATGGGGTGATGGTGCACCAGTGGACCCTTGGGGCATGGGCACCAGACCCTCAGGCCATGAACTGTTCCAGCTGTGACTGGAAAGTGGAGTCTGTCCCGGCACAACCTGCAGGGCGAGGGAGAAGCTGTGGTGCAGAACCCCCTCCAAGTTGAGACTGCTGACCTGCAACGAGAGCTGAAGCTCGGGTTGTGGACCCAGACTCATGATCTTCTGCAGGCTCACCTCAGTCAGGGCTCTCTTGACCACCTCCCCCTGGGGTATCATCGTCTCCCTGGCAAGCTCTGTGGGCCGACTCTGAGGATGCATCGGACTGGGTGTCATGGCGGGAATTAGTGGCTGGCGGAGAGTGCCTCCACATTTCGGGGGTGACCTTGGCTTCCACGGGGTGCTGTCCTGGCCCAGGGAGGGGAGGGCATGACAGCTGAGAGTGGGACAAGTGAGGCTGTCATCTGACCCTTGACGTTGACCCTGGGACCCCCAATTCCAGGACGGCACCTTTGTTGGACCTGGAAGAGAATCTGGACAGAAGAGCATGTCATGTGAACCTCACTCTACCGGCTGTGCATTAGTTCAAAGTGAGAGGAGAGGTTGGGAGGGGGAACGGCCAAGTCTCTCGCCAGCAGCATGAGTGGCCTTACCCAGATGCTAAGTTCCATGGGTGGACTCATGGAACAACTTATTTCCAGTAACAACTTGTTTGAAAACTAGCTGGTGCAGATTCAACTAGTAAGAGGTAATACAATCAACAGGAGGGGGAACTGAAGGAAGATATCTGACAGCTTGATACACCTAGGCTGAGTGTTTTGTTCTCTCTCCTGCTGCAGGTAAATACCTTGGCAGGTACAAGCCTAAAGGGACAGTCTAAGAGCTTTAATCCTATGGATTACAATGGATGGCCTTAGGCAAATGGATTAACCAGGTGGACATCAACCCATGATTCTTTGTTTACTGTTTGTAAACCTTATTTACAGTCCTTGTTTACAATCTTTCTATACTGTTTTATATATATTTGTTTAAAAGTGTATTTTTGTTAAGCTGCTTTGAGTCCCCATCGTTGAGAAAAGCAAGATGAAAATATACTAAATAAAAGTAATGAAATAGTAGATGTATTAAGGATTATTTGTTTTTTAAAAGTTGGGAAAGAGGAGGCTGGTGGGAAGGGGACGGAGGGGCTTTATAATCCTTCTCCTCTTTGCCCATATTTCCCCCAGTGGAATAAAAGAAGCTTGAAGGTGGCATTAGGGGTAATGTAGTTTGGGAAGGGTCACAAAATTCTCTTGCCTTCTCTCTGACTGCATCCCTTTGGAAATTTCAGGGAGCATAAGCAGTGTACAAAGGGGTGCAGGCAGTTCTACCTCTCAACCTAATCAGCATCACATGGCTGTTGTTAGGATAAAAGGAGAGACCTCATGAATTGGCCTGAATTCCTTGGTGGGTGGCTGAGATTAAAAATATATACTTTAAAAAACAGCAAACTTTAGGTAAAGGGGTGAAAACAGAATAATCCATATTTTGCATGTATATACCCAAGAGTTTTTCCAGCTTTATATTGTGTATATACCCCTATCAGTTCTAGCAAAGATGTCAAAAGCACAAGGGCAATACTGTATCTAAATCTCAGTTTCTACTTCAATGCCAGAAATCCACAGCTAATGGGCTTCTAAAAGGCCAAATGAAATATTTGCTCCAACAGATCTGTGTTACAACATAAGTATTTTTGAACCAACAGCATGACATTTTCTGTGCTGATGAAAAAGAAATTTACCTAAAACACCCAAAAAGAAAAAAGAAAAGAAAAGAAACGCGGTAATCTAAAGCCATGATGAAAAGGATGTTGAAACTGCAAAGACCTGACTAATCAGAAAGTAATGCAGATGGAAAAGGAAATAGTTAGCCTGATTAGATTTTCCCCCAGCTGAGAATCAGATGTTTGGAAATATCCAGTGGTTTTTTTTTCTTTCTGTTTTTTTAATGCTAGATGTAAAAATAGCAAAATGTAAAAATAGCTAAAGATAATAAGGTCCATAAACTCATTTACACATAACCCACTCTAAAAGGACTGTTGAAATTTTCACCAGGGTAAGTGAGCTCAGTGTTCACTTAAAAAAACAACAACATGAAATAGATGAGTCAGGGGCACATTTTCCACTGAATTAATGAAGGTTTTATAGGATCTTTTTAGAGAAAGGAAAGATGACAAATACATTTGCCAAATAAATTGTCAGTGTGTATGCTTATTCAAAGGGAAATGGTAGAGAAAGGCCAAGAAAATTAATGTTCCTTGCTGCATAAGACAGGTAGGGACATCATGATCAAGTTGATAAAAGCAGGAGTAAAAGGGAGGGGGAAGAGGTTCAATCCAAAGAGCCAGAGTGGTGTAGTGGTTAGGAGCGGTGGACTCAAATCTGGAGAACGGGGTTTGATTCCCCACTCCTCCACATGAGTGGCAGACTCTAATCTGGTGGCACGGGTTGGTTTCCCCACTCCTACACATGAAGCCTGCTGGGTGACCTTGGGCTAGTCACAGTTTTCTCCGAACTCTCTCAGCCCTACCTACCTCCCAAGGTATCTGTTGTGGGGAGAGGAAGGGAAGGCAATTGTATACCAGTTTGAGACTCCTTAAAGGAAGAGAACATTAGGGTATAAAAACAAACGCTTCTTCATATTCTTAAACACCTTGAACTAAGTGAGCTCAAGAATGCTGAGTTCGTCTGTGACAAAAAAATAACTTCGGGGCCATAATTTAAGCATGTATAAAACCAATAGTTGTTTTTGATTAATTGTAAAAAAAATCAAACTTTTTCTTTAGTTATTACACATGTTTTTATTATATTTTCTTTTTGTTCTCATTTCCATCAGTTTCAATAAGAAACATATTCCTGGCTATATTTTTTTCCCCAAATTGAGATGAAATCCTGAGGGACTATAACTTCACTTTGTACCAAGTTGCAGACAGATAGGATCGAGCACCCCTATTTTTAGCAACCCAAACAGGCAAGTGCCCACAACTGATACGTCATAATAAGGGATGATTCTACCCCTTCGTGTCTCATGTAGGCAGTGGGTCTCTCTATTTCAACAGCATGACTATTGCCAGAGGGTAGGAAGTGTGGCTTCAAGAAACCCCCACCCACCCATCTTTGGTGCCGCCTACCTGATTGCCAGTATATGGACAGTAAGCAAACAGAGCAGCAAGTAAACAGGAGCTGTTGAGTTGTAAAGAATTATATCAAAGCCCCCCCTTAGCGACTGGTATAAGCATTTTGGAAATACCTATTAGTGAAATCTTTGGTGACAAGATCTGTGCATCGTTCTGCTGACGGGTAAATGTCCCCGTCTCTGGCCAGGAACAAAGAGGAGGTGTGGAGTAGAGCGCTGGCCACTGCTGCCCTCATCCTCTCAACATGGGGCGAAAACGCACGGGCGCTTGAGCCTCCTTTCTTCCCTGTTCCAGCCTTTCTTCCCTGTTCGTGCGTTCGATCCTGGCTGGATCCTGGCTGGAACAGGGAAGAAAGGAGGCTCAAGCGCCCGTGCGTTTTCGCCCACCGTGTGTGAACACATGCTGATGCAGCTGATCACTTCTTCCAACCGCTGACCGCAGCAAACCCCGCTGCTTCCCCCCTCATTTCACTCGAGGGAGGGGATGCTGGAATTGTCTTCTCCTCCCCTTCTTGAAGTTTAAACCACACAGCCAGGCACAAGAATTTTTTAAAAAGACCCAAATGTTTTCCATTTCTACAGAGGGCCAATAATTTCCCAATTTGGAGGTTATGATAATTATATTTAAAATGTCCTGTGTTTGGTTCAAGTTCGGATTAGCTGAGGTCCAGGACGCATAAGATCTCTTCCAACCACTGTGATATTGTCTTAAATCTACTTCTGTCAAAATTAATCCAACCATCTTTATAAATCCAACAGCAGTTCTAGGAAGAGAGAGAGAGAGGCTGTTACAGCCCTCCCCCTCACAACTTAGATCTGTTGTTACGTCTTTGACCCACTGGTAATATCCATTTTGACCCCATGTAGTCTGATGCTTGCTAACCACAACTAGCAAAGTGGGAATTTCCTCTGCCACTCAGGAGATCTCTACTTAATACTCTGCTTCCCAGTAGTCCTCAGAACCAGGGAATAACTGCATTGCAGTGCACTTCAGTTCTGCACACATTATACTCTTTATTTTATGTAGCATTAAACAAGCTTGTAATTGCTTCCCATTAGTTATATCTTCAATTTATAATCTTTAAAGCTAAGGAATGTAACCTTGCATTGTTTCCAAGAGTCTGCAAGGGGAGGGGCATAAGCAATGTTTTGAATAATGATTAAAGCTTGCTTCATCTTCCTTTATCAGCATTTTTCACAAACCATGCCATTTTGTGAGGCATCATGACCGAGTTACCTTTTTCCTTTAAAAAAAATGGATCTGTTAATTTGCACACAATCCAGACTGCTTGTTTTGTGTTTCTTGTTTCCCCTTCCCTGGTGAAAAATCCCATTCGCTTTTATGAGGCCAGCTTCAGATGGGGAACAGAGTTCTGGAGATGAATGTTGAGTTTACAACAAACGGCTTGTTTAGAGCTCCACAAGTGGGATGTGCCTGGGGGTGTAGAAAAAAGGACATATAGCCTTACAAAATTCACTGCTAAAGCAGCGAAGGCCCTAAGATAATCCCTCAAGCCATGATATGGAGAAATGTGTTTCACTTCGGAGGCCTAGACTGTACAAAAGATTCACCTTGATTTTAAAAAATATTTTCTCTCTCTTGGCAGAGAACAGGCAGGAGGGGGGGAGTAAATTGTTTTCCAGCTTCACCCAACCAGGCCTTAGCAATGCAAATGGCAGTTCTAACCAGAGACGATGAAGTGGTCAACTTACACCTTCTGCTAAAAAGCTTCCCGAAAAAGCTTCTTCGACCCTGAAAGTGTGGACAAAGAGACATAATAAAACTCCTTGGCAAAGGGGGGAAGTCCTCTTGTTTTGGCTGATTCCATCTATGTAGAAGAAGCTCTTATACCTGGGCTTCTGCTGAAGGTGGCCATTACCATGTGGGGCACTGCAAGCCTGAACATAGACTCTAAGGTAATGGGGATCTTTTAGAACCACTTTAACTTCTAAATTAAGGCGCTTGCCTTAGAGGAGCCTGCCTTGGAATAACATCAGCTAGGGCATGTGCAGAGTGAGGGGCAGAGAAATTGCATGTTTGTACTTTTCTTTTGGATTCCTTGCTCAATCTGTTGCTGTGCTGAGAGTATGCGTGTGGGCATTTCTTTTTAATAAATGTTTTAATGGTCTTCATGCTGGCAGCTGTTTTCTGTTCTACCTAGACCTCCACCATTCAAACATGCTATTTTAAACAGTCACCTGGAGAAGGGGGGGTCAGTTAATCAATTGACAAGCTGCTACTCCCCCAGTGGTGTGCAAGTTCAGCAAGCTGTCCCCATGGTCATGGTAGATGCAGATACGAGGTGAGGTAGCTCAGGGAAAGGAAGCTGAGAGCCCTGGCCCTCAGTGGATAATTCCTACAAAGGCCAGCTGGTAACCATGGGTAAACTGAAAGAAAGAGAGAAAAGCCCCTCAGTGGGGCTGCTCTGCTACATGTGTATTTCCAGCTCCCTTAGGGTTGCCAACCTCCAGGAAGTACTGGAAAATTTCAGGCACTTATGGCAGAAAACAAACACTATAGTGCAATTAAGCAAACTGTATATTATGCACAAGCACAAACAGTAACATATACCAAAGCACAAAAGTACATGTACTTATCACAATATCTCCTGTTGTCATTACTCACAAAAAATGAACTACATTGAGTCCTTAATATGTTGCATCACCGATCCGTGGGACTGCAATGGTCCTTGAAGCTGAGTGATGAAAGCCAAAAGACACAGGATCCTTGAAGCTAGATGGTGAAAGCCAAAATAGGTCTCCGGTAAGTTCCTATTTCGCATTCGCTTTTTCATCATTGGCAATCCACATAATATTTCTTCAGAACATATGTTCTGCAAAAATGTAAGTGCTCATAAATATGACAATAGAGATCAGTTCACCTGGAGAAAATGGCCGCTTTGACAATTGGACTCTATGGCATTGAAATCCCTCCCCTCCCCAAACCCCACCCTTCACAGGCTCCACCCCAAAAACCTCCCGCCGTTGGTGAAGAGGGACCTGGAAAACATAAGCCCCCTGGCTCACACTTTCCCAGATTCAGTCTGTACAAACTAGTTCCAATTCCATAATGTTCCATAAGTGTTATTCAAATTATATTCAGGGTGATTTACCATCCAAACAAATTGAAGTGATATGTGGTACTGATGACCCTTTAAAATTGCTTATCAATTTAGACAGAGAGAGAATTATGGCAATACAATAATAAAATACCAGTGGTGGACTAGCAGTGTAATCCTAAATAGAATTCTACTGAAGTCTACTCAATGGGGATTACTCCCAGGAAAGTGTTCTTAGGATTACACTGAAAATTATTCAGCAATTAACTAAAAATGCAGGCATAAAAAGATTGAACTTACAAAAATTCTTTTATAATAGCCAGATCAAATCATAAAGAGTACGTCTTGTTGCACATTTTGATCTGGCACTGTAGTATTCCAATAAATTAACAAAGGTTACCATTGTTCCTCAACTAGTGATTTCCCATTTACTATTATGCATCAGTTCCTAGTCAAATACCAATCTCCAGTTTTTACCGCAGAGTTTCCTAGAGAAGCATGATGTCATGTCCGGGCCCCGGGATCTAATAAACACAGCATATTCTATCATTCCAATATCTCTTAGAGGAAAATCAAACTAGTCTTTCTCCCAGCACTTACCTTGAGTCCTGAGCATGATCTCCAGGAAAAGCATTTTGTACTCTACAACTTGCAAAGATTCCTTGGTTCACCTAAATGTCTCCTTGATTGCTCCAGTAGGACTGTTCAGTGGGTACCACAAAGGAGGATAGAAAAGGCTGTTTGTGCAGTGACAAAACCACCACTTCAGGAACAAGGCTTAGGACAGCTGTGCAGGATGTTTTCATTGCTGTTCATGTTAAAGTTGTGTTAAAACATTCCCTAAGTCTTATCTGTGGACTGAGAAACATTATACACTGCGTGTAGCCAGGCCATTATGGCTAAGACTCCTGGTAGTCCTTTTGCCTATGATACATGAGAATTTGAAAGGGGCTAAAACAAAAATGAAACAGCACTTATGTAATTTGATTGATTTGTTCTTGAACATTAATTATGTTAATTGCGTCTGACGCTAGTCAAGGGCAGCAAAAGGCCTTTTCCCTCTGTTTTGAGCTTATAACAAAAGGAAAATGTGGTGCACACAGGAGATTTACTTTATTTTATTATACTTGACATGAGTCAAATGTGGCTGCACTAAAAGCTCTGTCTGTCTTCTGTCTGAGCATTAGTTTTTAAAAGCTCTGCAGAAAATTAGTTCTGCATTTAATACATATGCGGTATATGCAAATATATAAAAGTAGAACATTCACCTTGCATCCAGCAATCAGAAACATTCGCTGCTTTGACGGGAAACCCTTTTTTCACAACCTTCATTGTTGTGTGCCTTGTTCCATTATCAGATTTATGCCCTTGGCTGCCAGTGCAAAACTCTCACCCAGTCTGCCCCAAACCTGATAGTAAACCAAAAAAATATGTATATATGTGAGACAGATCAGTGATGACGAAGGCCCAGATCATCTCTCAGTGTGAGACAGAACTACCGATTCACCTCTCTATTGTTACATAAAACCAGTGCATGTGGACAAGGGGAGCTAGCCCCCCACACACACACACACTTAGCTGCAGTCCACTGTTTGAAGCAGATTTCCATGTTCCAAGGTGGGACATCTAGGTCATTTATGCAGGGGAAATTTGTGTTTGGTTTGCTGCACAGTTTTCTGCTCCAATTCTCAAACATCATATGCATGAGGGGGGGGCATTCCAGGAGTACCTTGTGATTAATAAGGCATCCCCATGGAGCTTCTGAGTCCCTCCCTCTGAAAACGCAACCTTGTTGCACTTTGCTTTGAGGGGGCGGGTCAGCTCTTAAAGGGGCTGCGTGTGCTTTTGCTGGGCATTCCTCCCCACCTTTCTTCAACAGCTCCCTGCCGGGAGTTTTTAAGAAACAAGCTGAACATATTGAGGTGCGTGAAGGGGACAGGACTGAGCTCCACTTGCACAGATGCTCAATTTTTCTATAAAGGAGGGGACTCCTCGCCGTCTGCTCGATTATTTCAGGAAAGGACAGAAATGCTCGTTTATACACCAGTTCATTTCCCCTTTGCCTGCTCTGCCACTAAGAATTTTAATTACCTATAAAAGAGAGGTGCATGGAGGTTCCCTTGGACAAAGGGCGAAGTCCCTGAGAATTTCCATTCAGTTGGATAGGCAAGTAGTGACAGTCAGAAATGTGTTTCTTGTTGAAAACGTGGGAACCATAGAATAGTCCTGCTATGACTAACTTTAATTGTGATACTAAAGGACTGAAATTTTTGAAATGAAAAGCAACCACAGTTCAACCCCAACTCAAACTTTTGTTGCACGTACCTATTATAATGTGATTAACAGCACTTAAAGACCATTTCCAGGTGATGCCTACTTGGGTATTCAGCTTGAGCTGTCATAAGAATACATAAAAACTGATACATTTGGAGAGTGGGGCTTTAGCCAGGCCGGGGCTCCAAAAAACACAGGATTGTACCTACTTGAAAAGGATAGAGCTTGTATGAGTTTGTGTGTGTCATTAGAGTGACCATGAAGCCAGAACTGCTGGCACTATTCTACAAATCTAATACACAGCTTAAGAATTAAAGTAAAGGTCAGCTGTTAGGGGGCACAGCAGGATAGACTTGCCCTGGTTTCTTAGTATAGGCTGCTGCTACATCTATATTAGGATAAACCATTCTGTCCACTATAACAGCTGAGCAGGTCTATAGGCTCAGGGTGTGAGAAAGAAAAAACAGGAAGAGAATGTATTTCAGATGTTGATATCCCACTTTTATCTTGCTTGTATAACTCACAGAGGCTTACATCACCAAATCAACCTCCATTTAGGGGCATTCTATGTTGTAGAGCTACCCCTGTGGGATCTACTCAAACAGAATATGTGCATCGTGTAAAGAGCAGATTGCCGTAAGGAAAATTTCCAGGCTGCAAGCAGCCATTCGCTGGAAGTCTGTCATTGGTATGGAAATTGATCATACAAGGCTGAACTGGATGGCAAGTTGCTCGATATCAATAAGAATGTAAGAAGAGTCTTGCTGGGTCAGACTAGTGGTCCATCTAGTCCAGTATCCTGTCTGACACAGTAGCCAACCAGTTACTCTGGAGGGCCAACAACAGGACAAAGAAGCCGAGGCCTTTCCCTGCTGTTGCCTCCTGGCACCAGTATTCAGAGGTTTCTTGCCTATGAATGTGGAGCTTCCCCTTAGTCACCATGGCTACTAGCCTCTGATGGACCTGTCCTTCATGAATTTATCTCTCCTTTTAAAGCCATCTATACTTGTAGCCTTCACTATATCCTCTGGCATTGAATTCCACAGCTGAATCACTTGTTGAGTGAAGAAGTACTTCTTTTTTGTCCATCCTGAATCTGATTTTCAACCTGGGGACCACAGTAAGAGGCTACTAGATGAGTGTAGCGCTCTTTGGAGAGTATATCAGAAGAGGCAGTCCCACAGATATAATGGTCCAGGACCATTTAGGGCTTTGAAGGTCAATACCAAAACCTTGAACCCGATCCAGTGTTCAACCTGAAGCCAGTGCTGCTGGCGGAGCACCAGCTGAATATGCACTCTCCATGGGGTCCCCTGTAAGGACCCTTGCAGCTGCAGTCTGGACAAGCTGAAGTTTCTAGAGCAGCCTCAAGGGTAGCCCTGCATAAAGCAAGTTACAGTAGTCTCGCCTGGAAGTGACCATTGCATGGATCGCTATGGGTAGGTCAGGGAGAGACAAGTAGGGCATCAGCTGCCTAGCCAGGCAAAGATAGAAAATGGCTACATTTGCCAGAAAGGGAGGAATCCAGAGTCATACCCATTGAAAGGGAGGAATCCAGAGTCTCCATTGTGCCTCCATTGAAAGGGAGGAATCCAGAGTCATACCCAAGCTCCTGATGGCTGGTGCAGGTGTTAATTGCACACCGTCAAGAGTCGGGAGCCGATGTCCCACCCCTGAATCTCCCCAGCCCAGCCACCAGACCTCCGTCTTTGATAGATTCCGTTTCAGCTGACTTTGTTCCAAACATTTCACCATGGCCTCCAGACACTTGGCCAATGTATTTGGGATGGTACTCGGCTGGCCATCCATCAACAGATATAGCTGAGTGTCATCTGCATACTGATGACAACCCAGCCCGAAGCTCTGGACTAGCTGGGCAAGGGGGCAAATGTAGATGTTAAATCACATTGGAGAGAGGATCACTCTTGAGGGACTCCACATACGAAAGTATGTTGTGGTGACACCCTCTCCCCTAGCACTATCCTCTATCCTCACAACAACCCTGTGAGATAGGTTAGGCTAAGAGTATGCAACTTGTTCAAGGTCACCCAGCAAGCTTCCATTTTAGAGTGAGGATTTAAACCTGGCTCTCCCAGATCCTTGTCTGACACTCTAACCACTGCACAAAACTATACCATCAACAGGCCTGCTGTCCCAGCAATGATGGGTTTATATCCAGAACCTTGAATTGAACTTGGAAACACAATGGTAACCAGTGTATCTAATGGAAAGCAGGCTCTAAATGTGCATGTCATTGGATAAATGGAGGTCTGCTATAATCTTCACCAGTAGAAGGTTCTAAATTGTCTTCAAAGGCAGGACATCACAGAAAACTTTATCAGCCCTGGAAACAAGAAAAATATGGATCAACACAAGAGGTCATATCTGTCAAACCTCAGCACCTCGTCTCGTTTCTTGCATAGGGAACTTCACTCCAGACGTAGTCGCGAGTTTAAAGTTTTATTAAGAAAGCCAGCGAGTTCAGCAAGTCATAGAAACTTAAGGCTAGAATACAGACATGGGGAAATACTGGTACATTTATAGGGTACATACAATGGGGTTGATTAGTTCAGGGTACAATACAAAAGAACAAGGAGCGGCAGAGTTGTCTTGATAGTTCAGATACAAAGAAACAATACGGAAGTTAACAGCCGGTAACTACTTAAGAAAACGCATACAAGAAATTAACACGTGTAATAGCTAGATGATCTCCAGGGCTCCCAGGCATTGTTCCGCGGGACCTGGTATCATACTAGCGATTACTCGGGCGGATCTCCATTGTGGTGCAGATGCCGGGGGGGAAGGGCAGAGGCAGAAAGCCAGAAAGCCTTACCTGACAATATCTGCCTAGAAGGGCATAGATTGTATGCACCAAATGCAGATGTTAGAAGATTTATAATCCTGTGTTTATGAACACCATCATGAGATGGATGAAACTGATATTTTATATCCTGGTAGCCCCTTATACATGATGCTTCCATGCATTGGCTGAACATGCAGAGAGGGTAAGCAGGCATACACATACTGGCTCTGATCGCCTCCTCCACATGATAACCAGCTTGCGAGTGCAGCACCTATGCACTGAGGATGTGGCCATGCATATGCCCCCTCCCCATGATCAGACACACTGCTGTTGTTGCACGGAGGGAGCAAATGCAATGGCACTACTTCTGCACATAAGCACTGTGCTCCTGAGCCAGCGGGTGGGACCATCCCGCTTGTGCCCACTCTCCCTTTCCAGTCATTTTGTCAGCATGCAGAGAGTCCAGGATGCGTACAGGACTAGTTTGAGAGACATCAGCAGTCCCATTCACAGCTCACCACCACCTTCACCAGCCCACCTATGTCTCCCATAGATTTGCAAAAATCTGTATTGCAAAAATAAACAACGATGTCTCTCAAAAACAAGATGAGAGATGTGTGAACACTTGATTTCCTTTTCAAGTTGACTTAATGATCAATAAAACTATAAGATGGCTGGCACCAACCACCTCAGTGAATACAAGAACAGTGTAACAGGACAACTCGTAGTTTATTTTAGAACCAGTCCAGACAGCTTCCAATGAATTCAGCAGGGGTCATTTCAATAAATTTAGTAGGAGCTGCCTCATCACTATCCCTCGCCCTCCTTATTTGAATTCAGTATCAGCTTCCTCTTTGTCTCCTGCACTTTTTTCTGAATCTCAGAAAACAGGGATCATCTGATCAGTTCTTTGATAGTTCAGATGCAATGCAAGAGCACTACCAGATGTACCCATAGATGCTAGATGCACTTCCTACCTTTTCTCAGAAAGCTCTTTGCACCCCCAGGATGGCGCAGCTGTTGTTGCTCATGGCTCCCCTTTGCTGCAATATGACATTTCTCTTGAAATGCTGTTTTGCTTTGTGTCTACCATCAAGAGCATTTTAAAAGTGGGGCTGAAATTTAATGGTATAATAAAATTGTGTCAGACTAATTCAGTCGTGCCATTTCAGTTGTGCCTGGTTCTTTGGTATTAAGCTTTCAGTCAGGTTTCAAGTATCTTCTCACATAGCATCGCTATTCTAAAAGGTATTTGCTACCTTAGCTGTAGTCTAAACACAGACAAGTACAAACTGGCAAAAAAGTGTCGTTGCATAGGGCTTATTTTTAGAAGGGCAAAATCAATAGCTATTCTAGGCACCAGAGGCTACAAAATACTTGGCCATCATGTTAAATGCCAAAGGATGCAAACAAATGGCAGCAAACATTCCACTGATAGCCATTCCGTTTGTGCATTGAAATAACCCTGAAAATCCGGAATACATAAGAATGACACTTTTCCGCCATCATCTGGCAATGGCCATCTGTGAGGTTACCGCAGATATAATATCATTGATATGTAGGAAAAAAAGTACACCATTGAATCTGGGACCTTCTGCATGCCAAGCACATACTCTACCACTGAACCACAGCCCCTCTGAGCCCTGCTCAGAACCAAGTCCAAGATCACTATCCCTCTGGTTGGCTCTGTAACCAACTGTTTCAATGCACAGTCATTTATGATGTTTAGGAATCCCATTTCTACAACATGGCTCAAGCACATGTTTTCCCAGTCAATGTGAGGGTAGTTGAAGTCTCCCAGCATCACAATAGTAGCTGCTTTAGTCATTTACCTTATTTCCTACTCCATATCAAGATCTACCTCAAGGGTTTGTTCAGGTGGGCAATAGTACACCCCTACTATTAAGTAACCATTAGGACCCAGTATTTCCACCCTATCATTCCCCTGATATTTTCTACTTTATTTGATTCTATGCCCTCTTTGATGTACAACACAACACCTCCATCAACCTGTCTGTCATGGGCCAGCCTGCTGGGGCTTCCTCAGATGAGGAAGACCTTGAAACTGAAGGCTATGAAAGAGAGGAGCAGTAGCAGGCTGAACAGCCACAGGAAGAACAGCCTCAGGCAGATGGGTCCTCCCCATGTCTGCAGCCACCCAGCACAGAAGACTCACCTGTGTCAGAGGTCCAGCCTAAGGCAGTGCCACCAGACAGCCCCCCAAAGCTGTAGAACAGAGACACAGGAGACTCAGGGCACAGCTACATGAGCGACAAAGGAGTGCTAGATTGCAAGCCCAGCGAGGAGCACTCCCTGCTGACAGTGATAAGATTAATGAGCTTGGCCAGGCAGGGAGTGCTGAGATGGGATAACAAGCAACAGCTGGTTCCTCTCAGACCTACTGAAGTCATCAAGTAGGCTTGGCTGCTGTGCAAGCAACTTGTTACCAACCTCCTTGTGTATTGGCCTTGTCTCCCTGCTATACTTTGGATTCCTGGTATCCTAAGTTCTTGGACTGACCCTAACACCTTGGACTGTCCTTGCCTGTGTTGATATCTTGGACTCTGCCTGAACTGTGAATGACCTTGGACTGCTGCCCAGGCTACACTTCCAGCTTCCGGCCCTCGCTCCTAGCCTGCAACACAACACTGTCTCTCCCTTTCCTGCCTATAGAGCTTATACCCAGGGATGACTACTGTATCCCATAGATTTTCCCCATTCCACCATGTTTCTGAGATACCTACAATAGCTAAATTGTCATTGAGCACCAAGCATTCCAGCTCACCCATCTTGGCTTGGATACTTCTAGCACTGGCATATAGACACCTATAATGTGTTTCCCTCTCCAGCAACCCTCACCTCCCTCCACCCCATAGTTGCCACACATGGCCCTCCTTTGCCATCCTATTCTCCCTCTAAAGTTCTATTATGCTTCTATCAATATTACCCTGAATGTTTATGCAATCATCCCTGTAGACTGACTTATCCCGAACCAGAGCCTCCCCAGCTCCTGTCGGCTTTCCCCCTGGAATTAGTTTAAAAGCTGTCTGCCACCTTTTTGATCTTAATTGCCAGCAGCCTGGTTCCCTACTGATTCAAGTGAAGCCTGTCTCTTTTGCACAGGTTTGACTTGTCCCCAAAAGTTCCCCAGTGCCTAACAAATCTAAACCCTTCCTCCTGGCACCACTTTCTCAACCACACATTGAGACCCTTGATCAGTGCCTGTCTAGCTGGCCCTCCACATGGAACCAGTAGCAATTCTGAGAATGCTGCATTTAATGTCCAGGTCCTTTTAGAAAGTGAAGTGAAAGCTGCACTGAGAGCAATTGGGAGAAACAAATCACCAGGAGTCGATGGGATATCAATAGAGCTATTCCAAGCCACAGAAACAGAGTCCATCAAAATCTTAACAACAATATGCTAACAAATATGGAAAACAAAACAATGGCCCACAGAATGGAAGAAAAGGAGACACCAAAGACTGGAGCAACTATCGGACCATCGCATTTATTTCTCCCACAACTAAAGTGATGCTCAAAATCTTACAACAAAGATTGTTACCATATGGAACAAGAAATGCCAGATGTTTAAGCTGGTTTGGGTAGGTTATGCTTGGCTTTAAAAGAAATGGGTGTGCCACAACATCTGATTGTTTTGACACGCAACCTGTACTCTGGACAACAGTCTACTGTTAGGATACAATACGGAGAAACTGAATGGTTTCCAATTGGCAAAGGTGTTAGACAAGGATGTATTTTATCTCTCTATCTCTTCAATCTATATGCAGAACATATTATAAGGAAAGCGGGATTAGATTTAGATGAAGGTGGAGTGAAAATTGGTGGAAGCAACATTAACAATTTGAGATATGCAGATGATACCACATTGCAGGCAGAAAATAGTGAAGACTTGAAATGACTGCTGAAGAAGGTTAAAGCAGAAAGTGCCAAAGCAGGATTACAGTCGAACATCAAGAAGACAAAACTAATAACTACTGAGGAATTACACAACTTGAAGATTGATGATAAAGAAATTGTTCAAGATTTTCTATTCCTTGGCTCTATCATCAACCAGAAGGGAGACTGCAACCAAGAAATCAGAAGGAGATTGAGACTGGGAAGGGCAGCCATGAAGGAGCTAGAAAATATTCTTAAGTGTAAGGATGTGTCAATGGCAACCAAGCTCAAGTTAATTCATGCTATAGTATTTCCCATTACTATGTATGGGTGTGAAAGTTGGACAGTGAAGAAAGATGGCAAGAAGAAAGCAGATTCTTTTGAAATGTGGTGTTAGAGTTTTACAGAGAATGTGGACCTCCAAAAGGACAAATAAGTGGATTCTAGATCAAATCAAGCCTGAACTCTCCCTAGAAACTAAAATGACTAAGCTGAGGCTATCGTACTTTTGGTCACATTATGAGAAGACCAGAAGTATATCTGACACTCATACCATCTGATCTTTACTAGAGAAACTAGGACTAGTTACTAGGACTAGAGAAACCCACTGCCAAGATCAAGTCCAGGATGGCTGGACTGTTGGAGAAACCAAGACTAAAGCGGGGTTAGTAGTGGTTAGGGGTGGTGATAAAATGCAAAATGCCCGGGAAGTGAATCTGCCTGGCAAAGAAGCTGAGAAGGGCAGGGGACAGGAAAAATGTGATGCAGAGAGGTTGTTCCTGCAGCTTTGAGCTGGTGCTCCTGTGCTCAGCAGTAGCACAATGGTGGAAGCCGGTTTGAAGAAAACTGACTGCAAAATGTGGGGCACTCCCTCAATTCACCTCTGAAAATTGACAGGCCTCTGTGGTCATGTGGTTTGGGAGGAAGGATGGGAATTAGCTTAAGGGCATTTATTTCTGTTTTTAAAAGCTGGAAAGGGGCTGGGGAGACCCTCAGTGTTGGCAGATCTGCATAATGAGTAGATCATTCATTTGTAGCCCTCTTTTCAAGTGAGTTTCCTAATGAGACATATAGGAGCAACTCAGAAAACTATAAAGGTTAATTATGGAAGGGATGTGTGTTGATGAAATATAAAGGTAGTGTTTTGTTTCTGCTTGAAAATATGTTAGTCATTATTCAGTTGCTGTGCTCACCTTGTTGTGGGGGGCTCTTAGATTAGTGGTACAAACTTAAGTGAGTTAGAGCAAAGTAATTGCAGACCGTTCTATTATTTCTTGGACAGGACAAGTGGAAGAGCACTGCACAATGGCTGTCTTTAGTGGCCGGGGATGGGGGAGAGTACAGAGGCAGAATTACCAGGGAAAGGGACTGCAGTCTATATCACTGGGTACAGGACATATTATCTGTTTGCTGCCCATATTACCCTGATGGCACTGCATTCTTTTCTACTGATGTAATAGCATTTTTCTGCATTGTAACTTCACTCTGTACCATGTCTCATAAGCTATGCTGTTTCAGAATTTTATAATCCCAGTCCTAGTACATTGCTTATTAGATGTCTCGTCATATTGATTGTATTGACTTAAATGTGTGTTCTATTTTGAGTTTCAGTGAGAAAGGGGTATAAATATAGTAAATACATAAATAAATAATCTGTGGTGAATGCTAATTTGTGACAAGAAAAGGCTCCCTGCCATAAAATATGGGTTTTGAAGCCACATATAAGCTGGTTGTCTTGCCTCTTTGTTTTAGGATAATTCATTGAATCACAAGACTTGCCCTTTGGCAGAAAGGTGTCAAAGCATCTTTGTCTTTTTCTAATGAGTCAGTGTTGGCAAAGAGAAAAATCCATCTTATTTCCTTAAAAGGTCAATTACAGTTGTCTTGATTTGGCTAAGATGAGGCACAGGTTGTACTAAGGCATAAGAGTGTAGCCTCGGAGTAACACTACAATCACCACCTCATGGGTTTTCAAATATGCTCTGTAACATGCTCCATCAGATCTGGCATATTTTTCCATCAACAAAGCTCCAGGGGTCTCCCCATACACTACAGTCCGCCCAGCTCCACACAAAAGCAAAGAGTTGGGTGCCTGGTACAAGGAGCAAGAAGAACTAACAACTTCTTAAAGCCTATAATTCCAGACTCCTAACAAGGCTCCAACAGAATCACCAGTTAAGCTCCCAAAAGCCCCCAAGCACTCTGGAATTCTATTAGATCCATGTTCATTTTATTTATTTATTTGAACTTCTAGCCCTCCTCATTCCTAAGGCATTGGGCAAGTTACAATATAGATGAGTATTTGAAATGTCAAAATAAGAATAAAACTCATATTTCACAATATATCCCTTTACAATTAAAAGCTTAACCTTCATCACAAAATCACATCCTTCAGAGAGATATTCAGCCATGAAACTCATGGTGGTGATGAGGAAGGGGTCTTCTCTCGGTCTACCTTAAATCATATAATTGTTGTGATAATCAAATTCTCTAAGAATTGTGCAACACTGTGTACATTGAAAAGAGCAAGGCCAACAGCTTTCAGAACAAAGCACTGACTCATGTTTCTGCTTTGCATTTGCTGCTACAAAGGTACCCTTTCCAGTCTATGATAAGCAGATAAAAGAAGGGAAAGTTTACATATACCTTCCTTTGAGATTTGAAATATTCCACTGTTGACTGTAATATAACCACTTCACTGTAAAATATGCAAGGGTCAACATTTAAACACATATCTACAAGTTAGTGTTGCCAGATCTCTTATCTCCTTTAAAGCTATCTCCTTTTCCATAATATCAAAACCAGCTAACACATAATACATACCTTTATGTGAAAAGCTCATAGCGCTGCACAGAACCAGTATAACTGTTCAAAGATTTATTTTATTTGGACATTTTTATCTGGTTGTCATAATATAAGGGCAGTTGCTATAACTTATTGAGGAATAGAAAGGATATGTGTAGGAACTTCCGCTAGGGCAGCTGAGCGAAGCACTCGTCTCCCTGGGGGCTCCGGGAGGGGGAACCAAGAAACGTCTCAAATAGGGGTGTCAACGTGCCCCTCCCGATTCCTAAATAGTGGAATGGGTATCAGGAAATTTCCTGCAGCCGATGAAGAGCGGTTTGACTCCTGAACTCTTGAGTTTTACGACTTGGAGACTCAGTAGTAGTCCCGCCAGCTTGAGGGGTAATAAATCGCTGCAGACGTCTCTTTGGAATTTAGGCTTCGCTCTCCCCTATCTATTACCATCTAGCAACTATACAGAAGCAAGAATACCTACTCTCCTAAAATCTGAGTAAGTTTAAAAGAACTCCTTTGTTTTACCTGGATTTGGAAGTTCCAGGAGACTGCTAAATACATCAGTTGAATCCGTATCTCCCCATTCAATGTTTAAATGACTCTTTAAAAACAAGAAAAGATCTGATAACCTGGCAGGGATCTTATCAATTTGATCAGTGGGAAGACATAACAACTAAGATTTTTGAAAGACGCTTCAGTTGCCAATCAGGAACTACTACGTATAAAGGGGAGGGAGGAGTGGAAACCCACCCCACTCCCAAGAGTAGTCTTTCTAACTAAACAACCCTTCCTGCCACATCCTTTCCGGAAACAATCTATCATCACGAGAGAGTCAGAGAACTTGGAATCGGAAGTTTGGTATTAGTGTGTAACTGGCAAATATTTCCCAAGTTCCTGACCACAAAGAAGATGGAAGGTCTATGACTCTGATTCCTGCAGCACCTCCTTGTTATTTACTACACTGGAATTTGCCTGGATCTTATTAACTGACTCTTAACAGAAATTTTCAGAAGCAGCAACCATGGAATATCTGATTACACAGATGGAACAACTCTCTGCTTTGATGAGCATTTTATTTCAATTTATTAATCAAAAACTGGACACCATCTCAGACGATGTTAAAGACATAAAAACTCAAATTATCACAATGAGATCAGAGGAGATACTAGAGGGCCCTCTAGCTGACAAGAGAGATGAAGAACAGAAGAACCCTGCAAAGGAAACGAGGAATTACAATAAACAATCTGCAATAGCCCATTTGACAACAATGGATTTGAATGTGAGTGATTTTGGCTTCTGTCCCTTTAATCTGCTTGATGAACTTTTCAACACCTGCTTGGAGGACTTAATGAGTAGAAAAACTGGGGCTGTCAGGATCTTTTTCTTTGAATTTGGGATGGAAGATGTTGCAACATGGATTTACTACGGAAATTATCTACCTGCAGAAGAGACTTTACCAACAATCTCCAAGGATGCTCTTCAACGATTACTGCTATTGTGGAAAAGAAAGAAATGCTGGAAATTCCGGACAAAGGGACTAATTTAAAAGAGTCTAGTGTCTCTTCTGGCTAAGATCAAAAAGGAACTGGTTAAAAGGATTGGTTATAATGGAAATAGAACTATATATGATATCAATTTACTAGAAAAACAATATGTATTAAATGAGTGTTAGGGAGAAATGGAGGACTTACAAAATAATTAATTTTTAATGGAAATAATCAAATGCTTTTTATTATACTAATCCATTTATTATTAGTGAGATCTATTATTTCTTTTCTTCTTCCTTTTATTTTTATTTTATTTTTTCTTTCCTTTATATGATATTATTAACTATTAATCTTTTTTCCTTGAAAAATATAAATGTCAAAGAGATCAATAAATATTAACAATAGTATTAGGATTAGAATTTTGTGCAAAAGAGATTACTAATTTATCACAAGATGAAGGGAGGTATAGGGAAAGTCAACAATTCTTTATTATATACAATTTTTTAACAGTTACCTATTTGCTTTTACTTTTTACTGTTTATGTCATTGTTAAACTATGTGATTAATAATTTTGGAAAAATAATAAAAAAATTATTTAAAAAAAAGATATGTGTAAATGATAAGCACCTTTTCCAGCCTAGCAATGTACCATGATGCACAGGTCCAGTAGAGTTAAGGAATCCTAAGATAACCGATGGAAGGTAAGCAAACAGGTTATATCCATGTGTCATTATGGATGTGGACAAGACAATCAAAATACAAATGATGACTATAGCACAACAATAGCATGTTATCCAATGATGTATTGGTTGCAGCCATACATTAGTTAATTTTTAACTAGCTTCCCATATAAAAGTATGGAAATGCTAGATATGTACTATAACAACATACAGAGGGACTCACAAAATGTTCGGCTTGCATAGAGGGCCTGCAAGCACATTACCGTGATGTGGTCCATTGATGTTAAGGCTTCTTCTACATAGTGATGAATCTCTACATAGCTTTCATTGCTGCAATGAAGTATCCACACAGCAGTTTTCCCGGCACTTTCCTTGTCTCAGCCCCCACCCCCACCCCATGCTTGCCCTTCCCCCACCCTACCCATGCTGCTGGAAGACTTTATCATGTTATTTAAAAAGCAACAACTAGAAACTGACATAATGATGTAGCATTATAATGACCTGTCAACTAAGTCCTCTGAATTCCCAGCTTTCAATTTTAAAAAGTCTCTATCCCCTTTCTTTATGGAAATATGACAACAAAAAGGACTATTTTTTTTAATGAAAGCTGGGAAGTCAGTTATAATGTTATAGCACTATGTCAATTGTCATTTTTTAAGCCTGAAAAAGCCTCTGGTTGTAGGAGGAAATGGTTGTATGGGAGCTGAGGCAAGGAAAATAGTGCTGATGTGGCCAGGACCTGCAAAAATGCACTCTTTTGTGTCCACATAGCATACAACACATTTTGAATGCAATCTTTGCAAAAAAATATCATACCAATCCAGGTTTGGGAAAGAATGCAGTGAAGTGGGGTAAATAGGCAATGTCTAAGATACAAAAAAGAGAGAAGAAGACTCCGCAGGAGGCAGCAAGAGGACAGTTAGATACGATAGTGAGATCAGCACCTTATCTCCTGTTAATATTCTGTTTCTTCTTGGAAGTTCCTCTCTCTTTGTCTCTCTGTCTCTCTCTCTCTGTCAGCCAGAGATGTAGCTAGTAGGGGTATGCAAAAAAGGGTATTTTTTTCTTCGAGTATATTGGACCCCAAAAATATTGGTATTCCTGATATTCCCAAATTCCAATACTGATATGGTATTTGGACTCTGGTTTTTTGGGGGGTTTCCAAATTTTTGGGGTCCATTATTCCCTATGGGGAAAATTTCTGAGCTGCTGGGAGGGTTGTTTTTAAAGATACAGTCACCAACATTGCAAGGGACCTGCTGGTGTCTGTCCTTAAGTAATCCCCAGATTTCAAATAGATTGGACCAATTCTATGGGCCCCTGAACAGGGTTCCCCCAGCCATCCCCCATTATTTTCTATAAAGGGGGGACCTCCAAGCTGCTTCCACATATGGGTGTGCATTCGGATATGCTGAACCAAAAAAAGAGCCACCATTTCAATGGCGCTGAAAAGGCAAATCTGAAAAAAGCTGTTCCCCCCCCCTCAGATTTTTTCAAGTCCATTTTGCCTTAGGGGAATCTTTCTGGGGCTCTAACCTTATCTTCACCAACCTGGAGGTTCCTATAAGGAGAGTCACCAGCTATGCTGCAAATTTGGTGCCTCTATCTTGAAAAACAGCCCCCCCAGAGCCCCTCAAAAATACTCCATTGACATAACATTGAGCTATGTCAAAGCTGAGAATCATGTACATACTCCCCCCCCCCCCAAAAAAAACATAATCTGGTTTGGACACAAAAATGAAGCAAAGCCTCCATATAGAAGCAGAAATAAAGTAATGTTTGATTTCATGTCAAATTAGATTATACAGGATTTTGTGTGTGTGTGTGTGCGCTACAAGGCTGCACAGGCCCAGAGAAATTATGCTTAGGCTCTTGCTGCCCCCTTTTAGTTTATTAAGATTGCTTGGTATTTCTTGAAGCACAGAATTTTTTATCATGTACCACTTTTTCTATATACCTCTCACTTTCAAGTAGACCTACTGACCTATAAAGGAGGGAACTTCGCACCATTCCACTGGAAGATGTTCTTTTTTCCCTAAAGCTAGCTAGTTCAAGGGCAGGTAGTTTAGGACATTGGATAATATTTCTCCCACTACTAAATTATAAATGTTCCACAGGTCTCTGTTTAATGCTAAAGAAACTGCCACTTTAGGGCAGCATGAAATCAAAACCTGGATTATTATGCCATTTTAATGGCCAAGCTTGCATAAAGTGATACTCTGCAGCCATCTAACCTTTTCATAATAAAGTGTAAAATTCTCCTTTTCTTTGCTTTTAATGACTCATAAAAGATTTGGTGTGTAAGATATATTTCTCTTTCCTTTGTAAATGGAGTCAGGGTGGCTATGCCTTCACGGCATATTGCAGGTATTTGGTGCCAACACTCTGATCCATATGCATGAACTGGATATACACATAAGAGCTTACTAAACAAACTGGACAGAGTCCCAGTGGGAACACTCAAAAATGTATTAATCAAAGTCAAACAGCAGAGCAAATTGAACCAGTTCATTAATTATGAAAAATCTCTTGCAAAGTGACATGTTGTTAACTGTGTGGAGACTTGACACATTTTCATCTGCAAAGCTTTTCTACAGTCTGCCCTAATAAGAAGCAGTTAGTTTTAAAATGAAGATTTTCTTTCTGATTCCACCCTGTTCCTTCTCTGAACATACACTCTCTCTCTCTCTCTCTCTCTCTCTCTCTCTCTCTCTCTCTCTCTCTCTCTCTCTCTCTCTCTCTCTCTCTCACACACACACACACACACACACACACACAATGCCCCTTGCCCCAGATTCCCTCCAGACCTAATTCATACTGCCCTCCATACACTGTGGCATGCTGCTACACACCCACTCATCTCCATGAACTGGAAATTGCTGAATTATCAAATTTAAACTAGTGACTCTATATCTTAAGATCAGCACTCATTTGCTAGTTACCAGTTCAGAAGGGCAGTCTGTAACATAGCTAAAAACGTTCTTCTGAAAAATTCTTTAAAAATTTGACAGCTGAACCACAGATACCCTTTGAATGCCTCAATATTTGGACCATTTATTTAAAATGCTTCAGGGATTCCTATGATATTTATTTGCAAAGTTTGACAGTTTTAATTTGATAGTTGACAACTGAATTGCTGTTTAGTATTTGAGAGAATTTGATAATTGACTGACAAGGATATTACTTGATTATACTTGATTATCAATATGCAGTGTTTAATTCCACCTGTGGTTCTGAGTGGTCAGGTTAAGCAACTAAATTTGAAAAGGTATATGCAGAAAACAACTTAAATAACAGGGACTTAAATGAACACTAAACAGTAGGACTTATTTGTTGTTGTTGTTTTTAAGACGGTATTTATGATTGCTGACTGACCGACTAACTGACTCACAGTTTTGCTCAGAGTTTGTGTATAAGATTGGCTTCTGGCTGTCAAAGATAGGACATTTTGGAGGACATTGATTCATAGGGTCACCATGAGTCGGAAGCGACTTGATGGCACTTAACACACACACAGTATGACCAACAATTGGTCAAGCGGATTGTAGGAATCCCATCAGGCTGTATTAGAATTCACATGTATGAAACACTGCCAATTCCACTGCACTATATTGTTTGAATAGGTGAGGAACAATCCAATGAATAGGTCTGAACTGTTCATGAACAGCTGAACTGATCACCAAAAAACTCAACACCATTTGCAACCTCCTAACACAGCTGTCAGTTTGCAAGACCTGAGCAAGGCTGTTAATGATAGGATGTTTTGGAGGTCATTCATTCATAGGGTCACCGTGAGTCAGAAGTTACTTGACAGCACTTAACACACACATGACAGACTGTTAGCTGAGCCAGCAGCTGTTTGAGCATCCCTAATGATACTAGACCTAAGGAAACCTTGAATCATGACCCTGAAAAATTTGTTGTTATTTAAAGTACTACTGAATTCCAATTTGTTCTTAAACTAAATCTGTTAGTCTCCAAAGAACTAATGTTCACTTTAAATATTTTTATTTAGATTCTGCTTTTCTCACTTGTGGGGACCCAAAGCAGCTTATCACATTCATAGAATCATAGAGTTGGAAGGGACCACCAGGGTCATGTAGTCCAACCCCCTGCACAATGCAGAAAATTCACAACTACCTCCTCCACACCCAGAAGATGGCAAAAAAAACACTCCAGGATCTCTGCAAATCTGGCCTGGAGGAAAACTGCTTCCTGACCCCAAAGTGGTGATCAGCACTACCCTGGACATGCAAGAAAGGGCCATGAGAGCCAAACACTGATGCAAACCTTCCTGCCCTCCCTCTCATAACCTGCCTAAGGTCATAAAATTAGCATTGCTGATAGATGGCCATCTAGCCTCTGCTTAAAAACCTCCAGTGAAGGAGATCCCACCACCTCCCAAGGAAGCCTGTTCCACTGAGGAACAACTCTAACTGTTAGAAAGTTCTTCCTAATGTTTAGCTGGAAACTCTTTTATTTTAATTTCAACCCGTTGGTTCTGGTCCCACCTTCTGGGGCAACAGAAAACAATTCATCACCATCCTCTATATGACAGCCCTTCAAATAATCAAAGATGGTTATCATATCACCTCTCAGACATCTCCTTTCCAGACTAAACATACCCAGCTCCTTCATCCTTTCCTCATAGGACTTCGTCTCCAGACCCCTCACCATCTTTGTTGCCCTCCTCTAGACACATTCCAGCTTGTCTACAGCCTTCTAAAATTGTGGTGCCCAAAACTGAACACAGTACTCTAGGTGAGGTCTAGAGTAAAGAGCAGAGTAAAGTGATACCATCGCTTGATGTGATCTGGACACTATCCTTCTGTTGATACAGCCCAAGATCACATTTGCTTTTTTAGTTACCGCATCACACTGCTGACTCATGTTCAGTGTTTGGTCTACTAAGACCCCAAGATCCTTTTCGCACACACTACTGCTAAGACAACGCTCCCCCATCCTATAATTATGCATTTGATTTTTCCTGCCTAAATGCAGAACTTTACATGTATCTCTGTTAAAATGCATTTTATTAGTTTTAGCCCAATTCTCCAGCCTGTCAAGATCATCCTGTATCCTAGCTCTGTCTTCTACCAAATTTGCTACCCCTCCCAATTTAGTATCATCTGCAAATTTAACAAGTATCTCCTTTATTCCTTCCTTCATCCAAATCATTTATAAAGATGTTGAACAACACAGGGCCCAGGACAGATCCCTGAGGCACTCCACTAGTCACTCCTCTCCCAGTGGATGAGGAACCATTAACAAGCACACTTTGGTGTGATCTGTCAACCAGTTACAGATCCACCTAACAGTAATAGGATCTAAACCACATTTTCCCAATTTGTCAACAAGAATATTCTGTTGAACCTTATCAAAAGCCTTACTGAAACTGAGATAAACTATGTCTACTGCATTCCCCTAATCCAGCAAGCTATTTCATCCATCTGTTTAATACGAAAACCCAATGGTTTAAATTTAGACAATGATTTTTCTTGTTTTATTTGAATTCCATACGATATTGACGGCACTTTGCTGCTATTAGATAGATTACGATAAACCTTGCCCAAGACGCGAATGGCAGGATCTCTTATTTGCAGCTTTGAGTTCAGGTGGATTCTATATGAGCTTAGCTACTACACTTGGGAGTATCCTACGGGAACCAGCTAACTGATTACATGATACATGATACATTTTGTAAAATTGTAAGTATGGAGAATTATTTATACTATTTTATGATATTTATTATAATGCTAGCTTTTATATTAGCATGTTGTATTTAAACATAGGAATTGAATTGGGTCTGAAGAAATATTCTTGAAACGGCCGTCCCCCCATCTACTGTTATCCTATGAAGATTTGAATATTTATAGAAGTACCTTATGGACTTTTTAATGAATTTTCCTACAACTACACAAGGAAATCTCATTGCATAAAGACTGCATCAAAAAAAGAACTGTACATTTGTATATAATTGCATGTGTTTCCTGTATGTATCATTGCACTTTGCTTTATTGCATGTTTAAACACAATAATATTTTGTCTACTTTGTACCATTCAGGGACATGGCTGGTGAATGCCCAGCACAGCCATAGGCTGATGACATCATCACCCTGTGCTGGTTGAGAATCCTCAGCCACTGTTGACTGATGATGGTCAAATTTCCTGGGGTTGATTTGGAATCTGGGTTGCTAAAATATTAGAAAACAGCACTTTTTCTTATGAATCATATTGCTAAGTTTAGAAATGTTATCACGTTCCTGATGACATCATTGGGAGCATGTTGGGTTAGGGTTAGGATTTCCAAACCCCCACTCACACACACACCCTTGACTCCCTAGTTTCCCAGGGGCAGCAAAAGCAGCAGCAGGAAGGATCATCTTACTAGATGCTTCTTCTTCTCTCTCCCTGTCACTTGGAATGTGGAACTTTAATATCCAAAATGACAGGGAACCTGAGAAATGTAATGTATCCAGGGAATTGAGTCCAATGATATTAATGACATCATTACCCAAATATTTGGTTAGAAGGGAATTAGTCTTTAAATCAAAGGATGCCTTTGAATGTGCAATAGTTCCCAAAAATTGGAGAAGGGGAATTGTTTGGAATTTTTATATTCATTCTAAAAAAATCTCCCAAACTGTTTTCTTAAGGCAAGAGTGTTTTTATAAAGGTTTTGTGAGGAATCATATTCTCTTAGTGTTTAAAAAAAAACAGACATATGTTTATTAAAAATGTTCTGTTATATGAAGTGAGGGGGATGAGAGCTTTCAAATTTTATCCTCCCCTGCAAATATGGTGTTTTAAGAATATTATATGGAGAAGTGTGTGCGTGTGTGTGTGTGTGTGTGACAATCTAAATGATATTAACCCATGGTTTTGTACTTTATTGTATTTATACAATGAATGAAGATTGTTGGGCCACTTTCACAGACCTCCTTCCCTACCATTCTGGATGCCCCGACCTGGATGGGCCAAGCTACCCTATCTCATCAGCTTTTAAATGCTAAGAAGGGCCAGTCCTGGTTAATATTTGGATAGGAAACCACCAAGAAAGTCCAGGGTAGCTATGCAGAAGCAGGCAATGGCAAACCCCTTAGAATGTCTCTTGCCCTGAAAACCTTACAGGGGTTTCCATAAATCAGCTTTGGCTTGACAGCACTTTCCACCACCACCACCACCATAATTCTGGATAGGAAGCAAATTAAAATGCTGTAGCTTTAGGAGAAATGGTTCTTAGATGCGTCATCAGGGTCTTCCTTGGATGTTTAAAAGAATAAATAAAAGCCATGGGTGTGGTCATGTTTCCATCACAGAGAAGATAGCTGAGGTTAAAAAAATGGCTTGGGGAAATAATGTAGGGCTGTTGAAAAAAAAATCCGGTAAAATTCAGATTCGGCAAAATTTGGCCCATTTTTATTCAGGAAATGCCGAAGTCCGAACTCCCCCGCTTCGGGTCCGTGCAATTTGGCATGAGGTCCAGAGTTCGGGGGGAAATTCGACCGAATAAAGACATTAAAATCACAACCGCACCTTTCCGCGGCTCGGGGAGGCATTTTGGGGGGTAAAGGTCCCAAACTTTCAGCGGAGCTTCAAAGGACCCTTCTTGCAATACCCCCCAAGTTTTGTAAAGCATTGGTCAGTGGGTCCCTGAGATATGGGAAGGGGTCCCCCCTTCCTTAATGTGATGAATGGATCAGCCAAGCCTGTGTGCACTCAAAGCTCAAATCCAAGCAAAACCAGCCTGTGCTGGGGAGAAGGGGGAGGAGCGTAGTGGGATTATCCGGACTGGATAATCCAATACGATTCCATTTAAGCACAGGAGGTTTTGCCTTGGATTTGCCGCTCTTGAGATGCACACAGGATTGGCTGATCCCATTCATCCCAATAGGGAAAAGGGGGGACCCCATATCTCGGGACCCCCTGACCCAATGTTTACAAAACTTGGGGGGTCTCGCAAGAAGGGTCCTTTGAAGCTCCGCTGAAAGTTTGGGTCTCTACCCCAAAAAATGCGCCCCCTGCAGCCATGGAAAGGAGCGAATGTGCACAAGCACCCCCCCCACGGGGATTTCTCTCTCACACACAAACAGATACTCTCTCTTTCTTTTCCAAGCTGGGCTCATGCACTCAATCACTCAAACTGATTGGCCAGAAGAAGACCCAGCTTGGCCACCGATTGGCTGCAGGAGAATGCTGCTTACTAACTGACGGTTATGCTGCTGCGCCGAACCCTGGATTTGCCGAATTTATTCACCGAACACCACGAATTCACTGAATTCAGCTCCCCGATTTCCCGCCTTTTTTGAGTTTGGTTCCATCCGAACTAAAAACCACTGAATCAGGGGAAGTTCGGCTGTTTTTCGGTTCGGGACGAACCGAATCGACAGCCCTAGAATAATGTTAATCTCCTTCCTATCCACTGGGGCCCTAATGCCAAATCTAGGGGGAGCAGCTATTTATAGCTTTTAAACCAGCAGGAGAACCTTTAATTGATCTCCCAAACTCACATCTAAGGGTTGTTGAGGTTCAATTATGGATGAGTGTTAGTTCATCTTTTTCCTCACCACAGTGTGAGAGTTGTTTCTGTGTGGTGTGTTCTCACACCATCCCATGAATAGCTTATGATGGAACCATATAGGAAAGTACAATAATGTGTTTTTCCCCCACATGAACTTCTTTCACTACTAGGTAACATTCATGTGGAAAGGAAATTAATCCTTGGCCTTTGCCCCCATGGCTCCATTATACACAAGGCTCCTTCCCATTAACTGGGAAGCAGCATTTCCACCACTGTGCACAAGTTTGAATGTGCCCTGAGTTATACCCACCAAGTACAATTGTGTCTCTGTGTGTGTGCCTTCAAGTCACAGCTGATTTATGGCGACTTATGCAGTTACTGAGGGCTGGATCCAAAGAACGGCAAGCAGAGCTCTGTTCATAAAATGGACCTTTCCCAGCTCTTCCTGTATTCTGAAGCCCCTTGCACCACCTGAAAAGCTGCTTCCAAGGTTCAGCGGGAGGGTTCCTTGGAATCAGTATGGCAAAAGAGCATTAAAGAGCTCGATTATAACAGCACTACTTTTCGTGCTCGTCACGTCTGTTCATCCCAGTTCTTCGGAATACCCCCTCCACGTGGTCTGCCTGCCTATACATATTATCTGACAACTCCTCGTCTTTGTAGAGCTTTTTGCTTGGCTAGATTGAATGCTAACCCTTCTATGGTAATGCAGGGCAGAATTCTGAATATACCAAACTCAGACAGGATCTGCCCTTGCTCTTCTGGCTCTATTAGCTCATGCCCTTTTGGAATGCCGCTTTTACAAGGAACTTCGATTGCACTATATTTCCCCCCTTTTAATGTACAAATCCAATGCCTCTGTGACTGAAAGTAATGCCTTTTTTACTAAGCGATAGGAACCCCAAGGCTACATTGTCAGTGGCAAGATTTGTTTCAGTCCTTATATCCCTCCAACACTAGATATATGCTGCTCAAGATCAATTGATCAAGGAGCTTCTAAGGGATGAAAGGAAAGGAATCAGTATGGCATACAGACAAGGAAGTGGTAGTTTGAGCAGTAAATGCACAACATTTGCAGACTATTCCCCCCCTGGGAGCAGAAGTACCTTCCGCTCACACAAGGGCACCTTTGGATCCAGTTTATGGGCCAAATTACAGCAAACATTGGTCAGAAACAGACTTCCCAAAACACCCTCCTAATTTTCCATGTAAAATATAATCCTTATGTTGTGCATTTCCCTTCCCCACTCCCATGAGTAAATTAAAATTACAAGTTATAGTAACAGAAAGGAAGAATACAACACAGGAAAGCCATTTGCAGTGTCCACCCTGTGTCTGCTATAAATAGTGTGATACTATGCATTTGTTACACATCAATAGCAGTTCCCATATAAAATTTTAGGTTTACAGATTAAGCTATTATTCTAGGAAGTCAGTACTTTTAGACTTTTCAATAGACACTGAAATGATACTCACTTGAGTTCCAGTGCCAAATTCTTAAGAGGTGTCCTCTTAATATTTTTTATGTAATATTGCTGTTTACTTTAAATGATCCTCGCTACTGAAATGGAAGGCCTCTAGTCCTTCTGAGCAGTTTCATACATCCACATCCCATTGACATGGATGGCAAAATGTCCACTTAAGTTAATGGGGTTGGATTGCACTCTAATGCAACACATCAGAAGTCTCCATCCAGAAGCTGGCTCCTCCCAACACACACGAACACATTTTGCTAGAATATTTTCCACTGACTTCAGCACCACAAGTATTGGTAGCTGACCACAATCTGGAATGGACCACAGATTTCATATGAACCCATGGTCACAGGACCATGCATGTCAGATCTTACTCTCTGCTACAGAAGAAACAACTGGAAACAGCGCTTAGCACAGATAACTGATGACATCTAGTGAGCAGCTCATGCAATACACAAGATATTAAAAATTCTGGTCTTGATTATAGCTGTGCAGTATGAGCTCAAGGAAGTACCACAAGAAGCCTAATTGATTTACACTGGAGAAAAATGTATTAGATTTACGATTGTATTTGTGCTCTAGATTTTCCCTGCAGCTCGGTTAGTACTGGATTGTATTTGGTGAGTCACGCCACCCAGCCATTAGGAATTTCCTATTTAGTTGTAAAATTTTCAAAGAAAAATTATGTTATCAATATATGGCTGCCCTGGAAATGTTTTGTTATTTGAGCAATTTTCTCACTTTGTTCCTAAATGCACATCCCACTATATTGTTACAATTGGCTGATGCACTTTATCTCTGAATATAAAGTAAGAGCACAGAAGGAAAGTGGAGGCCAAGCTATTGATTTCACTGTATTCATGAAGTGACCCTGATCCAGTTTCCGTTGTGATTTGTAGTATGCAGATAGAGTCCCAGATGAGTATCAAGATGCACCCAGAAGTACCTCAGATGTGCATCTACATCCATGCATCCCACTTGCCACACTGGGATGTTTCTGCCATTTCTCTTTTTAGAGACCAGTGTAGCATTTTAGAGTTAAGAACAGAAAATCTATGGCCAGATGTTATCAACTGACAGGGCAAAGACAACCAACTATGTACTTCTCCCAGTCTTATGTTCGTGGCATCTGAGATCCATCTGCCATGATCACCAGAACTTTCTTTCCCTGCTCTAATTTCAGTAATTTAGTTTTTATCTCCCAAATGCTGCAATTGACACAGAACATGGGGAATCTGTTGTAATGCCTGTATTACTTTCATAGGTAACAAGTTTAATAATATTTGTGTTTATTTGCTTAGAATATGGAAAATATATATTTAAGTGTATGAAAGTCTTATTACATCTAAAAAGTATGAAGGATTTATTAAGATTATGGTTTTAATGATATTGATTTTATACATTGGATATTTAACATCTAGTCTGTATGGTCAGTTTCTGTATTACCTGTTTTATCTGGTATACTAGCTGCAAATAAAATTTATTTATTATTTATTGGATATTTATGTTTTTAATCGTTGTTATCCACCCTGAGCCTGGCTCACTGGGGACGAGGGCGGGGTTATAAATCTGAAAAAGAAAGAAAGAAAGAAAGAAAGAAAGAAAGAAAGAAAGAAAGAAAGAAAGAAAGAAAGAAAGAAAGAAAGAAAGAAAGAAAGAAAGAAAGAAAGAAAGAAAGAAAGAAAGAAAGAAAGAAAGAGCCTTTTAAGCTAATTATTTGGGTCTTATATTCTCGCAATGAGGGTAAAAGTTGATGTGAAAAGGGGACTTCACTCATTTGCACCAAACAAAACAGCCAACCACACAGCTGCAGCATTTTTATAAATGGGGTGTAAATCATATTTCTGATGGTCAGATCTTAAATGATCTTTGAGGCCTGAGGAAGAGAGAATGTTACATTTTGGTCCCTGAAGAAGAGTCTTTGTGGCTTAAAAGGCACTGGGACAACCCATTGACAATATTATGCATATCACAAAATTTAGACTTTTGAGGTTTCCCACTTTTAGTCATTCGCTTGTAATAGTACTACCTGATTTTATAAACAGGGTGGGTGGAAAACGAGCCCACAACATTTCTGTCCGGAAGTAAACAGGTCACCCCATAGACTGCCTTTCACATCCAGACAGGTTTGCAGTTGCACCCCAGACAAGCCCCGTCCCACATTCAGAGGTTGCCTGGGACACCCTGTAACTGGGGGGGCTGCTTATGCACACAACGCAGATCCCATCATGTGCCAATGTCCATTCTTCCGAAGTCAAGCTCCATGGCTGGGAATGCCGCCGGTGTCTCTGATTGAGAGTATTGTTATTACCGAATGGATTTCTGTCACATCGGCTCATCGAAATGCGCCTCTAAGGAGTTCTCGGCAGACAAACGGCTCGGGAGACTGCGGCGTCCCGATCCTTTGCTTTTGATATTACATGTGTTTTGGTTCTCTTGAAAGGCTTTTAGCCCTGAGGTAAGGATTAAACAGCAACTTAGCCGCCTTAAAAGACATCAGAAAAAGAACCTGTCAGCCTTGAAAGAACTGAGGTCTGATTTGTTATTCAAAGGTATAGCACGGTTTTCTGGGACGTCTTTGTTACCACCCAAAAAACAACTGCAGGGCAGAATCAGTTTTACGAATCAAATAATGTTGAAAAAAAATACACAATTAATATATTTTGTAATGGTTTATCTGCTTGTCTTGAGAAATCATTCTCCAAATATTTTAATATAGATTATTGGTGAGGATGGAGCTGTGTTTAGGTAAAACACTTAAAATACAATGCAAATTTTGAATTTTTCTTTCCTTACTTGAGCATCTCTTATATCTGTGATAATAAGAATTCAAAGGAATTTCTCTACATTGGTAGGGAGCAAATTCTCAAGAATTCATCTATTAAGTACAGTAGAGAAATAGCAAAAGGGAGTGTGGTGCATGGGGGCTGGGGTGGAACAGCTGGGGGGGGGGCTTTGTCAAGTTACCAGCTCTGCAGTTCTGTCAACCCTGACAGTTGTCGGGGGGGGCATGGAAAGGGAGCGAGGGGTGGGGGTCTCGACCCCAGCACTAAGGTTAGAGAAATCTCTGGTTCCGCGGTTCTATGTAGAAGTTATTATTATATTAAAGCATATTTCCAGTCCATGCCAGGATCTAATCTATGAAACCACAGAGAAATCTCCCAGTGTTCTTAGCCTATAAAAAGGCCTCTGATTTATGTTAGGATCAGATATTTATATCTGTGTCTGAATCAGACAGCAATGCAAAGCTTATGAGGAAGCCATGTTCAAGTACTTGAGGGGCTGTCATATAGAGGAGGGTGCCGGGTTGTTTTCTGTTGCCCCAGAAGGTCGGACCAGAAACAACGGGTTGAAATTAAATCAAAAGAGTTTCTGTCTAGACATTAGGAAGAAATTTCTAACAGTTAGAGTGGTTCCTCAGTGGAACAAGCTTCCTTGGGAGGTGGTAAGCTCTCCTTCCCTGGAGGTTTTTAAGAAGAGGTTAGATGGACATCTGTCAGCAATGCTGACTCTATAACCTTAAGCAGATGATGAGATGGAATGCATCTTGGTCATCTTCTGGGCATGTAGTGGGGGTCACTGGGGGTGTGGGGGGAGGTAGTTGTAAATTTCCTGCATTGTGCAAGGGGTTGGAATAGATGACCCTGGTGGTCCCTGCCAACTCTATGATTCTATGTCACAACTTTGATAATTTTTTAATTATTATTTTTTTATTATTATTATTATTTACCAAATAGGCCCTCAGTGTCTTGGTCTTGTAACTTAACATGAAATACAACATGTGAAGGTAAAAAACTAAGCTTTTCCAGGGAGTCAAGATTTAAAAATACCTTGCTCCATGAGAAAGTATACATAATATGGGATGGTTCAAAGAAGCCATGGAGAGTTGTGTTGAATAGAGGGTGGAAGATTCGGCAACACTCCAAAGTATTGAAAGATAAAAGCGCTCAAGCTTGAAAAGTATGAAAACTAAATGGATCACCAAACACTGTATTTTGGCTTGAGTGATTATAGCATTAACATAAATACTGAAATGTTTGCCAACAGCAGCATGTATAGATACCAGTAATTCCACACCTATAGGAAATCTAACTTTATGTTGCTTACAGAAGATAATCTCCATGCTAGTGAATGACCAATGCCAATAAAACCAGATGCCATGGATCTTGGCTGTGAGAATGTAAAGCAGACAAGAGGTACAATGCCACTTCCAAGTGGCAAAAGAAATCCTTTACCTGCACCTGGTACCCATTCCACCATGAAGAACAAGATGCATTGTTTTTAAAGCAGCATGCTGACCTTACCATTTTAGACTCAAGTTGTGAGCTGTGTGCATACAAAAAATAACATGGTGGACACATGAGGACTCACAAGAGAGAGGATCTCTTATTACCTCTTTCTTTTTTTTCCCTCCCTGGCAATGCCTGTAGCCTATCCCCTTTGCTTCTCTCTTACCCACCTAACTTTCATTTTCTTTTCCTCTTACCTTGCAGTCTCTGCCCTACCACTCACCCACCTACCATCTTTTCCTCTCCCCATTTCAGCTTGCCCTTTTAACCTTTTTTGCTCCCCCCTCCCCACTTTATCTTCCCTCTTTCCAATATGACTTTCATAACCTTATTTATTGGCATGATAGCAAAAACAACGAACCTTCCAATATGTTACCTTTCTAGTCTGTCTCTCTTCTCCCTTTCCCACACTGACCCTGAGACTTGGAATCCTTGGCAACTTTGGTTGTGGGTTGTCTAGCTACCCCTAAATGGCCGACAAGACCTCACAACAGTCTCACAAGATCTCAGTGGCATATTTTTCTTAAAGAAACAGACACTGCTGCAATGATTTTTAGGCTTTTCTAAACCCCAATGTAGTTTTTAACATTTCATATTTTCCTGCAAACTTAGGATTTACCCCAGACTTTTTGAAAATGGCCCTCCCCCATCTGTCTCTGTCCCCATTGTTTGAATTTTCTGATCAACATTCTATGGTCCAGTTCAGAACTAGATATAATGACAAATATATAGACTCATAGGGAGGGAAATCCCACCACTCCCATATTGTCCCCACTCCCTTCCAACCCCTTTCTCTCTCCCACATCTCCATTTTTCCACTTTCCCTCCCAGCCGTCTCTCTCTTTTCCATTCTGCCTCTTAGCATCTCTTTCTAATCCCCCCTCCATTTTTAGGGTTACCAACCTCCAGGTGGTGGCTGGAGATCTCCCACTATTACAACTGACCTCCAGGTGACAGAGATCAGTTCAGCTGGAGAAAATGGCTGCTTTGGAAGGTGGACTGTATGTGTCCAGTATGGCATTAAAGCCCTTGAAGTCCCTCCCCTCACCAAACCCCGCCCTCTCAGACTCCACCCCCAAAATCTCCAGGTATTTCCCAACCCGGAGTTGGCAACCCTACCCATTTTCCACTCAATACTTTCTCACCTCATTAGTACTGCAACTCTCAGTCACACTCTAGAGTTCCCTAGTCCAGGTTCCACTACCTTGGTTTTTAGGGAATCCCACAGTGCTAACTGAGACCTCATGGGATTTCACAGGATATTAGTTGCCAACCTTTGTTTTGGGGATGATTGTAAACCCCGTCCTCAACTTCCTAATTTTTTGTAGAAAAATCCTCTGCCCGCTGTCTGTACATGGACCCATCATGTGGATTTTTTAATCTACATTCTGGAGCCATGTTCAAAAAATACAGGATTACCTGCAGATTTTAGGAAAGCAGCAGCCTTCTCCTATGATAATGTAATGTGCAAGACTTGTCTCTATTACATGCACTTAATAAGATCAAAAAGCACTCCTACATCACACATTCTCTCCTATACAGAAAACATCAGTTCTTCCATGTGATACCAGACAGATGTGTTTTTATGGAAAACTGTACGTTGATGCAAGGTAATACTGAAACCTATCTACACTGAAACAGGCAGCCAAGAATTAAATGCATTCTTCTTTTTAAATAAATATTGAAGTGTGATTAGGAGACTTTCATGTTGCAAAAATATCCCAGACAGTATCATCGTATCACCTCTATGTTTCTGACTTTGATTCATTAAGCCATGTATATCAACAGGATTTCAGTTTTAATACATGGGCAAGAAAGAAAAAACAGCAGCACTTAGACAGTGGTCTTTATTTAGCTATAATCTCAGGAGATTTTCTAGATGATCCAGATATCTTTTGAAAGGATAACTTGAACATTTTACTCCACTTTGTTCTTCTTAAAAAATGCAGGACCTCCAAAGAACATAAAACGTAAGATTTACAACACAGAAACAAAAATATACTTCACGATTCCAGGGAGCAAAATTAATGTTCCAGCATAATGTTAGAACAATACACTTCCAAACTGTGTGCACCAAATGAAAACAAATCTTGGTACCTCATGCGCGTGACGAATATGGGGGAAACTGGATTTTTTTCCCATAAGCATATGTTTGTTCATATAATTTACTAACTGCATTTCTTAAGCTGTATGATTAGCCAAATTCTGCCGCCGCCGCCATTCAGCATTTTGTATCGTTCCACAAATATTTATAATGGATAGGCACATTTAAAGAGGGCCACCGAGAGGAGTGCCTGGGGGGGGGGGGAACAAAATTCCTGGGGGCCTGCTGCATCCAGACAACATTTGATGCAATTTTAGATATAGCCACTAGGGGCACAGGGAAGTCTGAACATAGTAAAAGGCACTCTGACTATGGGCTAGAATGACTCTCCTCTCTGCAAAACTGAAGCAGAATTGCCTAACAGATCATGCTAAGCCCATCAACTAAGTAAAATATATATGTATATACATTCAACACATAAATGACTGTGGGTTTACACAGTATACAGATTTTCAATGTTTAACACAATTTACATTAGTCTCCATTGTTCAAAATATAACTTGATTTTTTCAATATAAAGGTTTCCAATGACTAACACGGTTTGTAAATATAGATACAACATATATATTTCTTTAAATCTATCATACATCTTTTTGTTAGTTATACAAAAGAAAATGCAAAATACAAAGTAAAGCCTAATAGTATACAAATTCAAAATTATATATTTTATTATCGGCTTGAAATTTCTAATCAGATTGGAATCTTATTTGCTAAAATCATCAGGTAGTTACTTCATCAGGTAGAGTTCAGAAAGGTCAAAATACTATTTGAAATAAAGCTTCCCTATTCTGTTACATAATTTCTCTCCCTCTTTTCCACACTTTTCTCATTCATTTCTCTCTCCTTCCCCATAATTTTTCCATGTCTCTCCCCCCTCTTTATTTTCAAGTCTTAGTTTCCTTACTCCTACAACTGAAGCCAGCTGGGCTAGTCACATCTCTCTCAGCCCCACCTACCTCACAAGGTGTGGAGAGGGGAAGGGAAGGTGATTGTAAGCTGGTTTGAGTTTTCCTTAAGTGGTAGAGAAAGTCGGCATATAAAAATCAACTCTTCTTCTGCATTGTACTGCTGTCCTCCATTTTATCCTCACAACAACCCTGTGAGGTAGGCATGGCTAAGAGTGTGTCAGGCAGCAGCCTTCTATGGTGGATTGGGCATTCAAGTATTACAGCCCATTCCTGAAGGGGGTGGATCTGTGGAAGCCAGGAGCGGCGGCGCCACATTGCCTCCTCCAAAGCTTCATGGCTGCCGTGGAGGGGGGGAAAGCCCTTCATAAAGGTCTAAAAAATTTTAAAGGGGGAAACGCCCCATAGCAAACAGCGGGGCTGCACCACCAAAAAAAGGTGGGGCAGCCCTGCTGCTCCTCAAGGGGGGGGTTCCTGGGGCAAATGTGCTGTGCAAGCTGCCTAAAGGCAGCTTCACCCCCCGGGAATGCCCCCCATGCCAATGTGGGCTTTCCATTCTGGGAAAGCCCTGCTGGGGTGGCTGTGCTGGCAGCAGGGGCCAGTGGCGCCCAAACATCGGTGTGTTGGCTCCCGCACCGGCACGGTTGCCACCTTATTCTGTGATAAGGGAGCACCTACACCGGCGCGAGGTCATGCCGGCTCCTAAGGAATGGGCTCTTGGAGACACATGACAGGATGCTTAAAAGCTCTCATTACATGTTGTGGCAAATCACCTCTGATCCTTGAAAACCTTACAACAAGGGTTCTCAACAAAGAGGGAATTCCCCCCTGGGGGGAATTTTAGGGTTCTGGGGGGAAACTGGGGCCATTATTCAGCAAAGCGTGATGTGTCCTGTAGATTATGTACAATCTGTAAAACTGTAGTTTGTTTTTAATAACTGTTTTTTGGGAAGGGGGGAATTATATTCTGAACAATGGTGAAAGGAGGGACTGGAGCAAAAAAGGTTGAGAACCAGCTGCCTTACATGGTCACCATAAATCAGCTTGAACTTGGCAGCAAAAAAAAAAAATTGCTGACCAACAGTCTGCAACAACAGAATTTCAAAAGGAGATGTCAAAGAAAAATCACTGAAACCGAATGTATTGATAATTTTAATTTTTTTAAACCAGGGCTTCAGCATGGGCAACATCATTTTTTAGCCAGGACAGTATTAAATTACTTACCATTACTAGTGTAGCCACTAATTACAGTTGTCCTGTATGGTCCCTACACTTATCTTGAATACATTTACATTTTTCATAGAGATATCATAAATAATGCCTATTACATTTCATGGCCCTTTATCCCAGTGTAACAATGTTTTCTTCCATTTGTCTGCTGACTGACAAATTCATTTCATGCACTGGATGGAATGGCCTTTAACCAATGAAAACTTATGCTTAGGCTTCATTAATTCAATTAGTCTTTAATATGGAAGAAGAAGAAGAAGAAGAAGAAGAAGAAGAAGAAGAAGAAGAAGAAGAAGAAGAAGAAGAAGAAGAAGAAGAAGAGTTGGTTTTTATATGCCGACTTTCTCTGCCACTTAAGGGAGAATCAAACCGGCTTACAATCACCTTCCCTTCCTCTCCCCACAACAGACACCCTGTGAGGTAGGTGAGGCTGAGAATGACTTGTCCAAGGTCACCCAGCTGGCTTCGTGTGTAGGAGTGGGGAAACAAATCTAGTTCACCAGAATAGCCTCCGCTGCTCATGTGGAGGAGTGGGGAATCAAACCCGGTTCTCCAGATCAGACTCCACCGCTCTAAACCACTGCTCTGAACCACTACACCACACTGGTGTAGAAGAAGAGTTGTTTTTTATATGCTGACTTAGGCCCTTTATGCATGGGTACTTTGACTCAAGTTTGCCCCCAGACTGACTTGGTTGTTCCTTGGAGTTATGCATGAGTTTTGCATCCCTCAGAGTTCACCTCGTACCCACCCCACACGTTTCTCGGGTTTTCCCAATGCTGTTTTGCCACAGATTTAAAGTCTGCTCTGAGATCAACTTGGTTCAAATTGTAGCTATTTGTGTACATAAGGCACTCAGGTTCTCCTCCTGCAGCCTAGCCTCAGGGCAGGGAGGAAGCGAGTGTTTGCATAATCAGGAACCAACTTAGCTGCACTTGCATGGGCGCCACTGAAATACATTACAGCACAAAAACAGTTGCAAAGAAAATGAGGAAAGGATTTTCCATTAAGGTCACTTGACCCAGATAGACTACTCTGGTACTGGATTGACAGCCCCCAGAGTGGAATGATAGACCCAGGGAACAGAATCTGTGCTCTGGGACTGGAATGACAGCCCCAGAGTGGAATGCACTCTGGGGGCTGTCAATCCAGTGCCAGAGTAGTCTCTGGGCCAAGTGACCTTTTTGGAAAATCCATTCCACATTTTCTTTGCAACTGTTTTTGTGCGGTATTGTATTTCAATGGAGCCCATGCAAGTCAATTGGCAATCCTGGCTCCCATGCTCTTCAGTGGGCCTTTCAGCCTCTCCCACTGTTTCCAGTGGGCAATCCTGTCATTCCTTTTAGTATATCCCTTTGCAGACTACAGCCAATTACAAAGCAGCATTTTCAAGGGGCAAGGACTCAGACGCTCCGGATTTGTGCTGGTGATTCTGCAGCACAAACACATACTCCTGATACTCCAGGACTTTCTACTGGGCTAACAACCACCATGCATAGGATTTTGAGAATTCAGGTCAGAAAAGTGTGGGTCAAGGGAGCATCGGACCCAAGGTAAAATTCCCATGCATAAAAGACCCAATAAGATTACCCCTCTGACATTAAGACATTGTAGAAGAAAAACTTAATGACTATGGGCAGACTGAATCCAGTCCACCCATACAGAGGCCATGGTGGTTTTATATTCTCTTAGAAATGTATAGTCAGTACATATGTATAGTCAGTACAGGAAGGTCATTGAAACAGTTTGCCATCATTCAGGAAGCTTTGACTTAGGAAAGATTTTCAATCAAATGTCCTAAATCACAGTGCTACAGACAGAGGCTTATTCCCTCAGTTTTGTATCCTAATATTGATACTTGATTTCTAGTGCTTTCAAAAGGAAAAGTCTTCCTTCAGAACAGATTCATAATGTAAAAACATGAGCAATCTTAATCCTGGGGGGAAATCTGAAGCTAGTGTTCCAGCACGTCTGATATAGAACACAGCAATAAAAATATTTAATACTATCGTTAAGACTAAGAAGTGCAAAATAATCGTTGGAAACCCTTTTCTGGTGTTTTGAATCAGATTGTTTGCCTGCCAAAAGCCAGTAGATGTTCAAACCTATGGGAACCACCTACAGCAAACTTGGATACAATGGAAGTTCCATAAGTGACTGTTGATATTTGCACAGGTATTCTTTCTTCACCACCTGTGCTGAGTTTACAAAATGGGTGTGCGGCTCGTCTATCTTTTGTGTTACCCGCTTGCGTTGCTGAGATATTGTATCTCAGGCCCCACCAGTGAAAATAAGCCTAATTGTTTTCTCCTGTCTTCAATCAGGTCATACCTTTGAGTGACGCTAATGAACTTTGTCCGTTTAAGCTCTTTTATGAGGCTTGTCATAGCTGCCTTTGGAAGCTTAGAGGAATTTAATGTGGTCTGGAGGATCTTTTTTAAATGGCTGAGACAAACATGAGAAGAACTGATCCAAACAGAAAATGCCACTTGTGATCAGTTCTCATGCTTTCCTGGTGGCCCCCTTATATTTTGCATCCGTACATGACTCGCTAAATTTTCAGTCTTAGAGAGAACTGAAAATATTCAATTATATTTTACTGCCTACCTTTCTGTATCCATAATAGTATGAATGGTACATAATTGAATGCATACATCTTAATATTCTAGTTTTCATCAGTCTATATGCAGACTGTTTTTCTTCCTCCAAGGTCCTATCCTATCAAGGTTCTGTTTTTTTCCTCCAAGGTCCTAGCTGCATAGTATGCAATTGCCATATGATCACTCATGTTTTAAAAAATCCTGATAATGTTTTGGTCAACTCACTGCAGTCCCATATTTTCTCTGTGGTTGTTCCATGTGTTTGCAGACCTGTTTTGTGGTTGTTTAGTACTTCAAACTGCAGTCACATCTGGAGAATCAAAGTGCTATTGAGGGCTACTGACCCTTTACGTTTCAACCTTCTCATTCCAAATGAATTAAGTACTTCCTGATCTTTTCAGGCTGGCCATTTCTTGCTCTGGGACTCATGAATAAAATAAATAATTATCACTGGTGATTTGGGCTTGCTGCAGAGTAACAAAGCAGTACTTCACCACCACCCACAAAAATTATAATTAACCACTTATTCTTGAGTACTACTGAGAACAGGAAGTAATTAATCTAAAAACAAAAGGAAAACTGCAGGGAAAGCAAGGCCTCTATTGAAGGAGTTTGCTTCCAAGCAGACATAGTAGGCGTTTGCACTTGGGGTCAGGCACGGCCAGATTCTTAAAGAGAATATAGTGCTATGTTAAGTGTTGCATTCCAATTCTTGATAATTACTGAAGACTAATAATTGAACATTGCAAAATAATGCTCTTATGGATCATCCCCAAGCTAACTGTACAGGCAGGTTTAGCCCTGACAAACAAAATAAGAAAACCACCCATTGTCAATTCTGTGCAATGCAACATTATAAAATGAATTCTCAAGCACAGATATCTACAGACACTTCACAAATTGTATTGAAGCCCTTAATGTTTGTCCTACTGAATAAGTTTGCTGAGCTGAATTAGGGGTTTTCCTAAGTAAGATTCTCAGTATACAGCTAACGATCATGTGGTCCAGATCAAACAAAGCTTCAGTTATATTGACACAGTTGTTGGATAAAAACAGAGACACAGAACAGTCCTGTCTCTTGTAGCCTGCCCATTTCCTTGTTTATGTACCTTGTCCTCCAAATACATTCTTCTGCCTAAGACTCAGAACTACACTTTCAATGGAATTCTGTGACTGTTTCCTCCTTTTTTACAAAAAGTAAACTGGGATAGAAGAGAGGACAGACAGACTGCTTAACCTTTTCTCCTTCCTGTTCTTCTATAGCTCAAAAGTCAGCCTCATCAAATTACTTTTTTATTTGTAGGAGTAAACAATACAGGATCCCTGAACCAGCCACCACCACCCACCCATCTCTACTCCTCAAGGACGGAAAAAAAGCTTGGGGCAGTGATTTTGTCCTAGGAAATAACTGGAAGGGAAAGAGTTAAATTGCTTCTCTTCACCCACCTTTGTGCTCCCACGCAGCCTGATCCCGGCTGCTTTGGATAAAAGGGGTGGGGGGACTATCGCAGAACTCCATATAACCTGTAGTTTGAGCCTGAGAGCAATGTTATCCGGTTCTCATGACACAATAGGGCAGGGCTTGTTTGCTTTGGAAGGGGCTGAGCATCTTAGTAGAAGTCTGAAATAACTAACCAGAAAGTTGTTCTTGGGAAAAGGTGTGGATTTCAAAACATTAGGCAGCAGGGCAATGGCCAGAGGACACATGAATGAATTATACTGATGTTGAAACCATATGTACTAAATGTATCTATGGAGAGAGAATGAAGGCATACCAGGATTCGTCCTGTGGATCATGTCTTTATGATGATGTGATCTAGCTCACAGATTAAACCACTGGCACCCAAATGATGGATGGATGTTCTGGTCTTTATTCACTTTAAAGCTTATATAAACCTTTTGTTACAATTGTACAAGGGAGGTTTTTTTTAGCTGTTTTCATCAAAAGCAAAACAGTATTCATGATTTGCACTTCTCTGTTTGAACTGGTCCGTAAGAATGGCGAATGGAGGGTCAGGGTCTCATTTTTTTATGCAGCGGTATTCAGACACAATTCACCTGCTACTTTGGAGGTGTAACTCTCCTATGAAGAGCATGTTGTTGGAATTGCATACAACAAGCCGGAATGTACCATGGCAGAGTGAACTGGAAACTGAGGGGCTCATTGAGATGTGGTAAACCGCAGCTCTCACCATGTGAAGGCACAAACTGATTTGTAAAAAAAACCTCGCCTCTGTCACTCCTGAGTAAGAATCTCCCTCCAAGCAACTAAACAGGGAAGCTTTATAACAATCAATGTGTGTGCTTTAAAAAAAAATCCTTCTAAGCTAACCACTGATTAACATGGGTATATTTGGCACAACAGGCTTTAAAAGGTTCTTGTGAGGTAGTACATTTTGTGGCTTTAGTAGCAAGGCCCATTCTCCCTATATGAAACTGATAGGGTTTCTTAGCCATATCCAAATATTTATTTCATGTCTTTGGCATAAATTGGATAGAAAATGCATTCTTAAAAAAATTGCATCCATTCATCCATGGACATTATCCATACTCGTTTTAAATTGGCATGGCTAGCACCCTGAATGCCATCCCTTTTTAGCACAGTTATGTCCGGGGGTGGGGGATCAAAAGCAAAGCACGATTCAGTTGTTTGAAGGAATGCATAGACATCCTCACACACACATTAATAGGTCACCTGTGTTGACTGTGGCTTCAACCCTCAAAGTGTATAAGAGAACAGTTTCATTCTACTTTCCAGCATATCTCCACTGAGGTTTTTGTGGTAAGCCATGAGAAGTGTTCCCTGGATTATACTATCTAACCTCACTTGTGTTATCCCAGTACGACTGTGGTTTGGTCTTTAAACAAGCTCAAAGATAAGCAAACAACCATCATATTTTGTGTGACCCTCTTCTATGAACACTGGATGAAAGCAAACAATACAGTTTTAAACTGTGGGTCATGTAATATATTGTAGCAGGAGTTATCCGTGCTATAGTAACTAATAATTTCCACATTTGGATCAGGCTCCCAATTCTACACACACTAGCAATGGGGCAAGTTAAGAACAGATGTTGACTTTTGAAAGGATACTGATGCTGAAATTCAGTTCCTCCTACACTAATAGACTGCTCTTGCTTGGAAGCTGTTGTACACAAATCCCATTGACTACTGCTTGTCCACTATTCAGCAACAGCTGGCCAGACTCTTCTGTCTTTTCAACAATATTCAGCAACTACACTTGAGGATGGACGAGGAATCACTTACCATTTGAGTAGAACTAAGATTTTGCTATTCAAATCCTTCTGCCTCTTTGAGCTAATGTGAATTTAAAATAATTCTTACTAAGATATGATAAATTATCCTGAACCATTTTTAAACAAAGGAAGAGTTACAATTTCCAGTAAGCATTTCTTTTCTTTTTTGCACATTGAACCTGAATTCTGTTGCCTGCATTATGTTAGGATGATTAACAATGGAAACTGAACTCAAAACAACCCTTACGCTGTAAATTGTTAATGATAAAAACAATATTCCAAGTGATTAGAACACATTAGTAATTAATTATGAAAGTACAAGAATTGCCGACATCTATTCCTAGAATTTCTAGGTTTTAAAAATCTGTGTTGATAGACATGTAAAAATCATACATAATCTGTACTCTAGTTAAAATCAAAAGCCTCAGTGTCAATCCATAAAACAATTCTCAGTGACATCAGAGTTGGCCATGTCATTTACATCCCCAAAATGCAGCACAAATAAGAACGTTGATGCATAGGAGAGTAAGAAAGAAGACTGTGGTCTGGACCCTTTGAAATGTGAACACAAGGATGCCTATGACACAGTTCTTTCCCACCTTTCATCTGGTACCCTCCTGAGACCTCTAAAAAGCTGATGCTGGATGTTTTGGAAGCTGTATGAACAAAAAACCATGTAATGTGGGGTGGAGGGAAGGGGCAATACTGAGTAAAATACAGTTTCCCCCAATCCGGGTTACTTTGATCCTGTCTGAAACGGGGAATATGCATGGTCACTTTAACTTCCTTTATTCCCCGTTTCAGCCAAGATCAAAGTAACCCAGGTTGGGGGAAACAGTATGCATTGGCTGGAATGATCAGGGATGAAACTGTGTGCTAATGGAGGCATGAATACAGAAAAGCAGTCTCCCAAGTTCAAATCAAGACCCACCCCTTTAAATGCTGCTCTGTAATTCGCTTACCTCGTGAGAGAAGATTTCCTTCCCAACAAAACCCAACTTCTGCATAAAAAAGCATTTTAAGAACAAAAAACAAAAAATGGAGCAATCTGAAAGAAGGGAGGGGGGAAGAGAGAAATCCAAGCCTTGTTTTAAAAAAGCCTTTCTTTTACTCAGAAAGAGCCCCGAGGTAGCAGGAATCAGGAAGCACTTGAATCCCTGCCTCTTTACACACTGCTTTGTGATTGGCTGTGAGAGAAGCCAATCTTCTGTGCTTCCCTTGTTTGGCTATCTGCATGCTGCCTTGAAGAGGGGTTTGGAAAAGGGTGGGGCGAAGCTCAACCCGAGAAAGTTGTACGCTCTCTCAGTGATTCCGGAATGAGCCAGGATGAACAATTTAATTCGGGCCACAAGAGGAATGGGAAAAGCCGGGTTCATTTTGCGTTGAAACGGGGTTGAGTCGACAAGGAATGAGGTAACGTGCATACAGAAAAATTTGATCCTGGCTGAAATAGGGAATAAAGGAGGGTAAAGCGACTGTGCATAAATGATCAATGAGACTTTTTTTTGCCGTCAAATCAGAGCTGACTTATGGTGACCCCTGGTGGGGTTTTCGAGGCATGAGACATTTAGAGGTGGTTTGCCAGTGCTTGCCCCTCGTCACACCCCTGGTATTCCTTGGAGGTCTCCCATCTGAACACTCGCCAGGGTCAGGGCTGAAAGTGTGTAACTGTTCCAAGGTCACTCGGGAAACTTCCATGGTGCAAGTGGAGATTTGAACCTGGGTTTCCCCGGTCCTAGTCCGGCACTTTGACCACTATACCACTCTGGACTTGCTTCCTGGCAAATTCCAGAGGGATAGCCATGTTAGTCTGTTGCAGAAAAACAAGAAAAAAGTAACACACATTTCACCTGCTTTATTATTTTGCAACCAGGTGGGGAGCAGGTCGTGCTTAGACCGATTTGGATTCTATCTACTGCCAGCAGAGTGAAGCTGTCAAAATGGGACATGAGGGTCTAAGTGAAGATGGGAGGGGGAAATTGGTAAAAACTGCAGCTCCTTCTTCCATAATCGTGCCAGGCCACCAGCAAAATGGCTGTTACGCTGGTGGAACAGCTACCTTAGATCTAATCCACGGAATGGATTTTACTTTTTTACTGGGTTTCATTTTAATTTACATTCTTTATTATAATGTTACACACCTATATCTTGCATTACTGGACTTCAGTTTGCAGCAGTATTTCCCACACTCACTTTTCTTATTTTGCTTTATCTGTAGGTGTGTCCCTATATATATCTGCCAACTGAGGATACTTCATACAACAGAAGAAATAGACTCTGGCCAACTCCATGAAAATATTCTTTAAAGTTCAACAAAACATGTAGCTGTTTTTATTTCAAGGTACAGTTTTATTACAGAATAAGTATGGCAGAATTAGTTCTATAAAGGATGAAATCTGGATAAGGATTTGGGTTAAGATTTACAAGATTCCAACCCCCACAAAGAGGTTAAGACATTGGAGAAAGTACCTTTAGAAGGGCAGCATACACCATTTTGTGGGCACTGCTAAACTATTAGTGCACTCCTAAACAGAGTATACCCTTTTAAGATTAGGAAGACTGACTGTATACCCCCAGTATCATTATACCATAGTACAGACTCAGAGGAACAATAACAACATGTTCTATACAGCTTCTCCCTGACATGATAGTTTTCTACATGCAGGGGTTTTTTCTGGCAGAAAGTTCACTTTTGTGAATGCTGGTCTGTTATTTATTTAGTCCTTCCTTTTATCCCTTAGAAGCTCCTTGATCAATTGATCTTGAGCAGCATATATCTAGTATTGGAGGGATATAAGGACTGAAACAAATCTTGCCACTGACAATGTAGCCTTGGGGTCCCTATCGCTTAGTAAAAAAGGCATTATGTCAGTCACAGAGGCATTGGATGTGTATATTAAAAGGGGGGAAATATAGTGCGATCGAAGTTCCTCGTAAAAGCGGCATTGCAAAAGGGCATGGGCTAATGAGTCAATAGAGCCAGAAGAGCAAGGGCAGATCCTGTCTGAGTATGGTATATTCAGAATTCTGCCCTGCATTACCATAGAAGGGTTAGCATTCAATCTAGCCAAGCAAAAAGCTCTACAGAGACTAGGAGTTGTCAGATAATATGTATAGGAAAAATATCCCAATACGCAGCCACTTCCAATTCTTTTTATTTTTATATTTTTCCCATGCTTAGTATCTCTTTAAATACCAGTTCACAAAGTTTTCATAACACGATTTACAATACTAAACCACCATAGACAAGATAAATTGTCCACAATGTCCTGCAATCCAAGTCCTCAAAGAGAAATAACAGATGTCTTGCTGCACAGTGTCATCTTGCAATATGTCTTCTAAAAGTCAGCTGACAAGCTGACCAATAGGATTCCTCTTTTGCACAGCCGTTTAACAATCCATACTCAGTATCCACCGTAGTGAATATATGCAGGCTAATGCAATGATAATATGACAAGCAACCAGCTATGCCTTGTTTCGCAGGATTTCTGCTTCTTCAGATAATTACAATTTCATCCGATCACAATTTTGCGATTCAAAGTTCTATGCTCATGAGCCTTATAGGCACCTTCGTGTTATCGTGTTATGTAAACTTTGTGAACTGGTATTTAAAGAGATACTAAGCATGGGAAAAATATAAAAATAACAAAAAGAATCGGAAATGGCTGCATGTTGGGATATTTTTCCTTAACAGGAGATTAGCCAGCCTCTATATACAACTCGCTCTTACTTAAAAGATAATATGTATAGGCAGGCAGACCACGTGGAGGGGGTATTCCGAAGAACTGGGATGAACAGATGCGACGAGCACGAAAAGCAGTGCTGTTATAATCGAGCTCTTTAATGCGCTTTTTAATTTTGGTAAAAGCTTCAGTTTTCCCAAGATCTAATAACATATCCTGCGAGAAGCCTAACAACGACAGTTTCTCATCTAAGATTTTTTGCCATGAGGAATTATTTATTTAGTGCATTTGTATCCCACTTTTCCTCCAAGGAGCTCTGACAACCATACATGTTCCTCCCTTCCTCCATTTTATTTTCACAATGATCTAAAGAAAAGGTGTCCTGCCCTTTAATAGAGGCTTAATGGGATATTATTTACCAGGTGATATGACTTACCTCCATGCCATGAAAAGCTTGAATTGCCCTTTTCACACATTGAGCCTGTGTTAAAGGACCAGGACATTTTTTTCCAAGTTGTTGGCAACCCTAGAGGTAGGCTAGGCATTGACTGGCCAAAGGATAGCCTGTAAACTTCACAGCAAGTAGAGATTTGAACCTGAGTCTCTCCAGTCCTAACCCAACATTCTAACCGCTACACCACACTGGCACGCAAACAAGCTTTTGGATGTTGTATAAAGGATCTGTTCATGGCTTATTCATTTCTTAAGATTGCAAAAGAACCTAGGGCCTAATGCATGTGATCAAAACTGATGAAAACAATTTAATCCCATGCAAATGTCAGGTATAAAACTGTATGACTTGGTAATCTATCTTTTGTCAATACCTTGAGTGAGCACACAGACAGAGGTGATGAAGTTGTATACAATTTGTACAACTGAATTAAAGGAAAGGTGATTAATTGAGCCAAGGTCTTGGTGTGAGAGTCATTACTCACAAAGGAAACACCCAGGAAGAAATCTATGCCAGCATTAAAAAAAAAAAAAAATCCACAAATGCAATGCAAGAGATGCTGTTGCCACACAAAATGCAATACCTTGCCAGCTAGCAAATGCGGCTGACACACAACCTTTGGGAAAGTATTCAAAATGCACATTGTGGTCCGCACATTGTGGTCCCTTCCCAGACAATACTTCACATTAGTAAAGAAATGCTACTTCCTGACGTTTAAAAACAAGGACTCTTGAAGCTATGGAATGCAGACATACATCATGTCTGTGAGATTGAGGGTGGGGGAGGAGATCAAATGTAATATTTTCTTTCAACACAGACAACTGCTTTGAATTTTTCCACCCAGACAGCCTTGAAAACTGCCTGCAGCCTTTGCCAATTACTACTGACAAATACCACTTGGTCCTGAGTGATGTTTTAAGTGAAATAAAACAGTGAAGAAAACCGAACATGATGAAAGGGCTCCCCCCCCCTTTTTTTTTCTTCTTCTTAAGAGGCGACTACAAGTTGCATATTCACAAGGTAAGGTAAAGGCTTCCTGTTCGTGACAAATGCCATGTGAAGTTGACTGCTGGGGCATACTTTGTTTGACAGTAAGACAAAACTCATTTTCCTGCTTTCTTAAACATATATTCTTTTCACTTTCTATAAAGGAAGAGAAGTTAATGCAGCATCCCTGTTCAACATCAGTCTTCACAATATCAGTGTTCTAATGGAGAAAATGATTCCTGACCATTTTTCTATAGGTAAAGTAAGTATAGAGGCTTTCCCCAACACACTCTCTGGATACTCTACCCCAAGATGCAACCTTTAGCATTATAAAGGTCAACAGACCAGCATACATTTTACACTCTCTAATTTATATGAGAATCTAAAATGAAGAAACATATACAAAGGCATAGCGGTATAAAATATAGAAGGGTCTTTGTTGCTGGCGGTGAGATTTGCAGTATTCTAAATGACAATAAAAGTTGAGGGCAGCAGGAAAAGAGGAAGACCCAACAAGAGATGGATTGACTCAATAAAGGAAGCCACAGCCTTCAATTTGCAAGATCTGAGCAAGGCTGTCAAAGATAGGACATTTTGGAGGACTTTCATTCATAGGGTCGCCATGAGTCGGAAGCGACTTGACGGCACTTAACACACACAAAGGACAATAATTAAAGCAAGCAGAATGAAGGCCTCTTAGCAAAATCAACTTTTGTTTTACTTGCTATCATGCCCATAACCTCAAATCCACATCAGCACTTGCTATATTTCACACATTACATTTCTGTTTAAGAATTTATAATTTGGGATACCACATATGTGGAAAATCCCATCCAAGAGAAGCTAAAAGAGCCAGTGTGGCATAGCCGTTAGGAGCAGCGGACTCTAATCTGGAGAACCAGGTTTGTTTCCCCACTCCTACACATGAAGCCAGCTGGATGACCTTGGGGTACTCAGTTCTCTCTGAACTCTCTCAGCCCCACCTACCCCGCCACAAGGTGTCTGTAGTGGGGAAGGGAAGGCGATTGTAAGCCACTTTGAGACTCCTTAAAGGTAGACAAAAAGCGGGATATAAAAACTGACTCTTCTTCTAAAACAACAGGAACTCTTCTGCAGGAACAGATCAGGCTGAGGAAATTCTTAACCATCAACATCATAATTTGACTAAATTGAGTCAAATTATGTTGCCACTAACATCTAGGATGTGCTAGCTTAAATCTACACATCTGCAGGTTTTAAAGAAGGGAAAAATATTTCCTACTGATTTCAGTTAGTCTGTTGTGCTCTTTGGAACTAAAAATGTCTAGAACCAAATTTGGCAGCCAGATTGGCCATTTTGAGCAATCTGTGGAATAGCAATGGGCTCCAAACCAACCCGCTCAAAGATGCTGACTGGTATCTCTTATCAAGACTCCAACCCCCATTCGCTTTCCTGTTTCTTTCCCTGCTCCCTAAAACGTTTGTTGCTAGAAGGAAAGATGGCACAGGGGAACTTCATACGCCAGATACATCTCTTAAAGGCACTAGACACAAGTATTTGACTTGATTATAACAGGAATCAGTATTTGAATGATAGCTTGTCGAGCATAAAATAAGTGTATTTTCTACCATTTAAAAACATGCACAAAACTGCATCTCAGTAGTACACCTGCACCCTCTAGTGTACTAGTATGGAAATAGCAACAGCCTCCAAGAAATTAATGGACAAATTATCATGATAAATTGCCTTTCACATGAGGACTGGGGTAAGCAGATTGATCTCCTTATCAGCAGAACAAAGTGACTATCAAGGGGTTGGATGTTGTGGAAAAGAGCCACACCTGCAGTGGGAGGCCATTTTTGCCAGTTTTCCTCCTCTGGTGGCCACCTTTCAACTTCCCCCTCATTCTGCTTCAGCCAGCGTGGGTTCTTCCACCCCATAGGGGCAGCATTTGAGTGGTATTTCCGAATGCAGCAGGAAGAGAGAGTGTACTGGCCGGGCAGGCTGGCAGCGCTGCTACTGCAGCACGGTGCAGAGAGAGCTGAGAGCGGGCGTGGCAGGAAGCGTAGGAGGGAACAGAAACCAAGGCTTCTGCAGCCTGGCGGCTGCACTGAAACAATAGTCGCCAAGGATAATACAAAGTCCAGGAAACAGTCCAGAAATCAGGCCGGGGTCTCGTACTTATGCCAGGCTAGGCAGCAAAGGTCGTCAATAATCAGTCCGAGGTTGGGGCCACAGGCAAGGCGGTTGGCTTTAATCAGTCCAAGGTCATGGTCAGGCAGTGGAGCGAGGCTGAAACCGGGATTCAGTAAGTTGCTTCCACATTGCAGCTGCGCTTTGCCGCACCTTAAATCTGGCCAGCTATCAGAGTGAGGTTGGTCCTGACATCACTCACTGTCATTTTCAGCAGCTGCAATACCTTTACGTCTCTGCAACCGGGCCGAACATCTTCTTTCGCTCAGCAGCATTCACTGTTTCTGTCTCCAGAGACCTATGGGAGAGATTTCTTGTTCTAAATCTGACAGTTGGGCTTCTGATGGGCCCTGGAATTCCTCAACCTGACTAGGTGTCGAAGCATCTAACGGCCCCTTTAATCCAGTAGCCGGTTCAGAAGGCTCGTCCGCTGCATTCCCAGGAGGAGTGGCCAGCTGCTCCAGCTCTGCATCCAACGCCTCCGAGTCAGTCACTGGGGGGCCCATGACAGAGAGGTGGGAAAGCTGTGTTTCCATGCACAGAATTTAGACAAGATCCAACCCATGGTGTCTTGCAACAACACTTTATTAGCAACTGTTGTTTGTCACAACTGATAGAGAACCTGATGGTTTTCTTAACACTTGTAAAATAGCTCTTTTCAATCTGCTCATTGGAGCATGTGGATATGTTAACTGACACAGCTTGGTTCTTAGTATGTCTTCATTATTACTAGTAGCCTCTCCTTTACTCTCAGCATGAGAGCATGAAATGCTCCTTCATCTTCACAAATCCCTTGTAACAATGGTTGTGGTTAATCAATTACAACACAACACAAGCCTTTATTGGCATATAAAAAGGAAGAACATACATTTGGGTAAAACCGAGTACAAATAAATAAAATTGGATAAAACCATCCCAAATCAGCCGTTAAAGAAAGCTACACACCATTCTCGATACCTGATTGCTAGCTGTAAGAACCTTACACTGATTCAATTATTGTTGGGTTTTGTGTGGTCATAAGATAGGATGTCCTTATTTCACCAGAGAGCCATTCCCTGTTTACGAACAGTGGGTCAATGAATTGGGAGCGGCTACAAGCATAAAAGCAACAATAGAAAAGGACATGCACAAGGGATTTAGTTTCATCATTCCCGCAGGGGCAAACTCTGTCCGCAAATGGGATTTTATTAAATCTTCCATATAGCAAGGCAGAGGGTGGTGCATTTAGCCTGGCAAGCATATATGCTCTTCGCTGTTGAGGTGCAGTTAGACACGTAAAGTATAGTGCTATATGTTGTCTATTTGGCCAAGGCTCCCAACTCAAGGGGGAACATCTACTACTTGCATGGCTTCTAAGTTCCTGCATTTCTATGTCTAAAAGTCTACGTCTGATCACATCAAACGCTGACTTTTCTGTGAGGCAATACAGGGAATCTGAAGAAATCCCTATTGATCTAATTTTTTTCTCAATATGTCTTATCCATATGGATGATTGAGATTCAGTTAGCGTATGAGAGATAAAACTATTTAGATCAGCCTTGAAATGCCACTGAAGCCAAAATTTGATTGTTGGTTGTGGTTAATCATCAGAGGTGGAACTAAGGCAGAGATAGCAAAGCCAACTTCTCAGTTCATCTTGCCTATTCATATGTCCAAACAGAGATCATAACACAGAGAAAACACAAGAGCTTAAATGTATTTGTTTATATGTATAGCCTGCCCCATCCCAAACTCTAGTGTTAACAATAATACCAGAATGCCTTGAACCAGTACCCTCAGCCTATTAAGAGCTAAGAAGGCAGTCAAATTGCCCCAGCCCTGTGTAGGTAACAAGGCACAGATTTCTCCAGAGGAGCAGGTTTGCTCTGCTTTCAGGTCCCATCCTGACTTCCCTGGCTCAGTTTTGGATCTCCATCTAACTAGCTGATCAGTTGCTGGCTACTCCTAAGATGAACCTTTGCCTGGAATCATTTTGTCTTGGTTCTGATTGTCTTGCTTTTCACTCACCTGGCCTCCGTGACAGTCTGGACAGGCATGCATGCTTCATAGTTCAATCAACTGCATTCACTCAGTTATTTTCTCTCTCACACATATACAAACACACAGTACTCTAAAATTCCCATTTGGCCAACACGCTAAGCCACTGACTTCTAGAGTATTGTGTGTTTGTGAGAGAAAACAGGTGAGTGGATGCAGACGATCAAGCCTGCGAAGACTTGTGAAGCCTGCCCAGACTGTCATGGAGGGCAGGTGAATGAAGAGCAAGACACAATTGAAATGGAGGCAAAATGATTCCCATTTGGCCAACACTCTAGGCTACTAACTCTATGCTCAGTGATTTCATCCAGGATGATGCAGTCTATTTTGCTTGATTTTGTGTTTATCAAACTATATCAGATTATCTTGGCTGCACATTTCAACCATAAAATGATAGGAATTTGTGTGTGCTACTACTACAAAAGCAAAAATTGCCCCAGGTGTCTATAAAGCATAGCCTGGGTTTACAGACCTTTTAACAAGCCCAGCTTGCATTTAGTTTGCAATTAACCAAGCTAGACATGTTTTACTTTGCTGTAATGCTAACATTTTCTTCCATTCTTCAGTTTATCATCTCCATCTACACGAGTAGATGCGGCCAGTGCTGGAAATTGCTTCATATAATTCATGCCGTAAAGGAGATCCATTCTTCCACTTGGCTTCATATTTCTAAGGAGCAATTCACTTCTAAGGCACAGTGAATCCTTGAAGACATCACTTATAGATCTTTCCCCTTAGTGGGTGTCATCTTTTGACATTTCATTCATAATGTACTTAAAAGCTTTAATTAACACAGTTTGAAAGTTGATACTATCTTATCTTCTCCTGAATAGACAGGTCTAAAAGCACTAACCCATGATGAATGAGCCCCACATTTTATAGCTGAAGCTGGGAAACTAAAAACCATTCTAATGATAGCTGTAAAATGATATCAAGGGAGCTTCTGAGATCATCTCATTCTCTCCACCCCCCATCAGTACCTCACTAGTAATAAGCAAAGAAAAATAAACGACAGCAATCTCCCCTGGTGTAACATTTGTGTAGGAATCATGTACTCCCTTTCCTGTAACTGTATCACACTTCACACAGTCATTACCTTTTCCATATTGCTTGTGTATATGATTTAAAATTAACAATGCTGGATAACAGATCTTCTTGTCTTTAAGAAAAACAAACTTGATAGCAAAAACGGAAAGTTGGGGGGAGTTTAACCTTGTAGCATGCTCAGAATTGTTTCCTGATCACTTCCAGTTGTATGTGGCAAATGCTAAAAAGGCTAACATTGGATTTCATGGGGGAGGGATTAGCAGAGCAGTCCTAAACCCTGACTCTAAATGGCCTAAGGCCCCAACTGATCCTAACGGTAGCATAAATGGAAAATATACCAGAACCGTACTAGTACTTCCCCTGTGCTGGTATAGGAATAGGCAGCATCAGGACAACGCTGGGATCAGGACTGAGTATCTTAACCCTCTCCAAATACTCCATGCACCCAGCACTGAGGTAATAGGGCTGTCTAGTAGCAACCCCCATGCAAAACTTGAAGTGGGAACTCTGTGTGTACGCTACTTGTGCATCTTCACTCTGTGTTATGCTTTTCTCTGGAGTCCTCCCAGCCCTGGTATACAAGGTAGGTTTCAACACCAAAGCTGCTAAGAGATTCTTAATGTGCTATGCTGTGTCTGTGAGCCCATTCTGATGTTCTGCTGGCCAGATGCTCGAATGCATAAGGTACATGTTCTTGCTCTGACTTCTCCTGTTTTGTTGCTGATTGGCCTATTGTAAGATGAATTTTGCATTTTTGCCAGCATCAGGTGGGCAGAGCTAAGAAATAGTAACATATTACCAGGCAAGCAGGAAATAGACTCTGGGGCAGCAATAAGAGAATGTTTGACTTCATAAAAAGCATTCCTGTCATTTCCCCAACAGCTCATGTGGGAAAAGCACCCACATGGCAGCAGGAGGTATGGGTTCAAATGGCACCGAGCTACCTGAGTATGATCACTCAAAGGCTCCAGTTGGTCATGCCAAGTCCAGTCTATAAGGGGGGGGGGGGCTTTGTTCCTACTCATGTTGTGCTTTGTGCATGAGTAGTGTTAGCTGTCAGCGAGGGTATGCAGTCGAGCCCTGGATAGCAAGCTCCGTGTCTCCCCTCCACACCTTTTCTTCCCATGGGAAAGTCCCGCCAGTTTGGGAGAAAGGTGCTATAGCCAGAGGCTCCTATACCCCCATTTCAAGGTAGCTTTCCTATTGTAAATCTGCTCTGATCTCAAGGTGTGATTTCACCGGAACCCTCTCTCTCTTGATGTTTGAGAGACCTCTGATGTTTTGCATTTCAAAGCCTTTACGTGTAAACATTTCTAGTGTATACATCCTATAAAGCTGATCTCTAAATGCCTTGTTTTCATTCTAACCTTAAGTTGCTTAGACTACTGTACTCGTTACTTTCTGAATAAAGCTTTTCAAACTCTCTGCAAATGCCTGGAGTGAAGTTTATTATTCCTGAGATGCAACAAAGTCCTAGAGTCTGACATTAGCATCTCTCTCTGGTGCCACACTGCCATGGGCCAACAATGACGGCTGCTTCCACATATGGCTGACATGGCAGGAAAGTCAGCACACCACTCTTATGATTAGTGGATTGCTATGGGGTTACTATGGAGTTCAGTGGAATTACTATGCCCTCCGTTACTTGGTGGTGTATGCATGGGGGGCGGGTGCTGTACATATTTGCCCTCTGCTGAGTTAGCAGAGAACACTAACGGTGCCAGGAATGCACCAAAGCTCACAGCTAAGATTGGACTGTTAAACTGATGCTTGTTAAAACTATATAGACAGATGGAAGACAATCATGCCCCCTTACTTTTGGTACAGTACTGAATGAACTCTTCAGGTGAACAAAATATGAAAGAAAAATTGACAGGAGTAGTCAGCGAATTCATCTGCCAACGCTATTAAGACAACCTTCTTGATACATTTTGGGCTTGTTTGCGGGGCATTAATAATTCAAATGACAAATTATTAAAGACTGAGAAAATTATCCCGAGGTGCAGCAGTTATGCCTTGCGTCATGGGGCAGACTCAACGATGTCTGCTGGGCAGCTTCTTAAATGTTTCTAGGCCTCGCGCAGAAAACTACCAGGTAGAAGGTGCTCGCTGGTCACTTTTGAAGAGGAGCCAGAGTGGTTTCCCCAGTGACCACAGCGTGGGACCACTCTCTGAACAATGCCAAGCCTTTTCCCTAGACAACACACCCGTGATTTAGAATCTTTTTTCTTCCGACCTGGTATGAGTGTGATTTAAACAGAACGTTCTTCCTAGCCAACCCAGTGTGCAAATTTCAGAAAATCCATCTAAATAGGGTTCCTAGAGATCCAGCGCTGTTCATAGTCCGCAGCACCACTTGGGAAATACCTGACTTGACTAGATGGGCACCAGTGGGTTTCCCCAGACTCACCCCCATAGATTCAAACAACACAGAAAAAAGAAGGAAAACAAGGAAGGTTTCTTCATATGCAGGAGAGGCAGCGTATTTGGTGTGGAAGAACAATACCTACTCTAAGATTAGGGTCCAGGAAAAAAATGGGGTCACTACAGTTATTGCACTGTAAGCCCTTCAGGATATACTCTTTATTTTATTTCCACATTTAACCCTTCAAGACTTTCCATGACTCACCCTAGAATAGATAAAACGCAAGCTAACATTCTATTTCCCAGTTATTAGAAAATGATCACATACTATCTTCAGCACAGTTTATTAAACAAAAGCTATTTTAAAACACAGTTTAGCCAAATTTGTTATTTGTGTAAAATTCCTGAGAGGTAAGAACAGTTCTTTTTTGGGGGGGGGGGGTGCTGTCAAGTCACAAGAGACTTATGGCAGCCCCTAGTGGGGTTTTCAAGGCAAGAGACGTTCAGAGGTGGTTTGCTATTGCCTGCTTCTGCATAGGGACCCTGGTATTTCTTGGTGGTCTCCCATCTAAATACTGACCAGGGGCGACCTTGTTCAGCTTCTGAGATCGAGCTAGCATGGGCTATCCAGGTCAGGGCAAGAACTTAGTTACAGAATCACCATTGATCGCCTGTTTCTAGCTTGTTTGATTTGAACGCCTGGATCAGTTCTTCAGTCATGGTGTCCTTCAAACTTTCCTGCTCTGTAACTGTCACCTATTATAATATGAATGACCATACTTTTGGATTTAAAGGGGCCTTGTCTGACAATGAAGGTCCTCTCTTAGTGTAGTGAGTTGGGCCAGAAAGTCTCAGATTCCATCCAGGTCTCCAGGGCTTCATGATATAAAATACATTTGTGGCCCCAGCTTAAGAGAGAGCGAGATTCCCTGCACTCCAAAAATATTCCAATATGCTATTCTGCTCCAAGGAGATCAAATCGTTGTGCAGTGTAAATGTCCAAGATCGTTGTGCAGTGTAAATATCAAAGATTCTTAGCTGATAGTAGTAAGATTTTTAGATCTTCCATACGTAATGCCTCTACCAAAGTTAGTTGGTTTATAAGATCCACATAATCCTGTTTTAAACACGATACCTGGAAAGTAAAAGAATATTAATGAATTCTACCAGCCACTGCATTATATTAAACATAAATCCAGACTTGCTGTAAAAACTGCGCAAACCCCCCCCCCCCAAGATTGTGAACATTGCATTTAAAACATGAGCCGAGGCATACACTTTGATCACCTAGAGAGGCCTTCTTGGTGTGCCACCACTGGTGAAAATTTGGTAATCTTTGGTAAACAAGGGCCATCCATCAAGATTAGGGAACTCCCTGCTCCTTGAGATCTGCCACCACCACTTCCTCCATGCTTTAGGAAGATGGCTCAAATTATATTTTTTCATATGATATTTGTTCCTACTTATTTATAGGGAGTTGCTAAAATGACTCAACGGAGGCTATCATACTTTGGTCACATTATAAGACAGTCACTGGAAAAGACAATTGTTCTAGGAAAAGTTGGAAGCAGCAGGAAAAGAGGAAGACCCAACTTGAGATGGATTGACTCTATAATGGATGCCACAGCCCTCAGTTTGAAAGACCTGAACAAGGCTGATCAGGAGTTTGCTGATTTGGGCTTTTCTTTTGATTTTGGTTGCTGCTTGGGGGAGGGAGAGTCGTGAGCTACTTATATATCACAATTTAAAAACCGTTAAAACCAATAATTTACCAGATAAAAATTAGCCAGTCCCAGTGATTACCTTTCCCGTACGGATCTTAATTGCAGCAGAGCAAAATTTGGCAACTTGAGTGAGACAAAAAGAGTCCCCGTCCCAAAGAAGAAGTTTCATTACCTTTTCCTCTGATTCCATTAAATTAATAAGTGGATGGATCAGGTTCTGCCGAATACCCTCGTAATACCCACATCTTAGGAGAACATGATTTGTGTTTTCCATTCCTCCCGCACCACATGGGCACTCCCACTGTGCTCTTGGCAGCTTCCTAAAGTTTCCCTCCAATAAAGCTGAGGGTAGAGCAGATCCTCATGCGAGGGTTAAAGCACGCCTATACTTATTTGATTCTAGTGTAAATAAATACATAGCAGGGACCAGACGGTAGAGTATACTGGAAGGAGCTAGATAAGCTGGGGAGCTCCTAAGATCTGTTTGTCTCTCAATGTCATATATCCTTTGCTTCACTGAGGCCTTCGCTTCCTCTCACCTGAGCTCTAAAAGGGATTGTGGAGAGAAGCCCAGTGTTTCTATTTTTTCAATGGAGTGCTTCCACCATTTAGATTTGAACTGATCCAGCCCAAGCAGAGGTAAAAAGCCTTCTGAGATCTCATGTACCCTCAACCATAGTAAAATAGAGGCTAAGGTAATTCTTAGGAGCCCCGTGGCACAGAGTGGTAAGCTGCAGTACTGCAGTTGAAAGCTCTGCTCATGACCTGAGTTTGATCCCAACAGAAGCCCGTTTCAGGTAGCCGACTCAAGGTTGACTCAGCCTTCCATCCTTCCGAGGTCGGTAAAATGAGTACCCAACTTGCTGGGGGTAAAGGGAAGATGACTGGGGAAGGCACTGGCAAACCACCCCGTAAACAAAGTCTGCCTAGTAAACGTCAGGATGTGACGTCACCCCATGGGTCAGTAATGACCTGGTGCTTGCACAGGGGACCTTAGCCTTTTTTTAAAGGTAATTCTTGCCTCGATTTTCAGCATGCCTGTTTCCAGGCGAGCCCAGGAATTTGAGACTAGGCGAGGAACCTGTAACACCGCCCTAAGGAATTTTGATTGGACCTTCTCCAGTGGGCTATAATTTGTTTTTGAGGCGCCTAGGATTGTACCATAGGCCATTTGGCTGACAGATTTCGCCTGGAATAGTTTGAGGGCCGCCGGAATATAGAAAGCTCCTTTTGTCCTAAAGAACTGTAGAATAGTAAATGAGGATCTCACTGCAGCCAGGGCCACTTGTCTATGGTGTTCATTGTACAGGCCATTCATCTGGAAGGTCACCCCCAGGTATTTGTACGATCTAACTTGTTCAATACTATTCCCATCAATCAGCCAATTTCTCCTATTCCAATGGTTTCCAAAAGCTACCACTTTGGTTTTATTATAATTTATAGAGAGTGCTTCAGCTTTGCAAAAATTAGCAAGTCTTCCTAGCACTGTTTTCATACCAACCTGGATTCTGGATAAGATCACCACATCATCCGCATAAATTAATAGCGGGATATTGTGCTGTGCTATTTTCGGGGGGTGCAAATCCTCTGAACTTAAATGCTCCATGATATTATTGATATAAAAAGAAAACAAAGCAGGAGCCAGAAGGCATCCCTGTCTAACATCTTTAGTTGAAGGAATAGACTCAGTAAGGCTTCCATTTCTATTACATCTTACTCTGATGGATGTGTGCCTGTGCAGCTCCTGAATAAGGTATAGAAGCCTCCTATCTATGGAGGATTTTTCTAATTTACTCCACAGTCAGATCCTGAATACTGAGTTAAAGGCTGCTTTGAAGTCAACAAAAGTGGCATAGAGAGAGGTAGCGTGCTTTGAGCTATATTTCTCTATGACATGTTGTAGAATTAAGCAATGCTCCCCTGTGCCTCTGCCTTCTCTAAACCCTGCATATAAATGAGCTCATGGCTGCTCCTCAAAAAATTCAAAACAATTGTTCAGCAGGACCTTTTTATAAAAGGAACAGGGTCATAGTTCATGTGTGTGAAACTTTAGGTAGCTGTGATTGCTTTGTTCATTGTACACACCAGATTTGTGATCCAGTTGTTGTTTTTTTACAGTTTGTATGTACCACACTATTTTATTGTATATAGTACATTGGGGGAGTTAAGCTTTAGGGAGATTGTAATGATTCTATCTTAAGATCTTAAATGCAATGTTATATTTCATTTTTATATGTGGCATTCAATATACTATTACCCGTTCTCAGTCCTTGGGCTACAGTGGGATAAACACACCTTCTGAAGGGCATGCTGCGTCTCCTCTGTCAGTGACGTACATATTTTTCTTGCAAGGTCCAAACACTTCTTTTCATTCCTCTCTGAAATGGTTTCACCAAGCAGCACTTTCTTCCATGAAGTACTACAACCAAAATGTTTGAATAAAAGTATCACAATTCTGAATGCAACATAAAGATACCAATAAAGCCAAAGAATGGCAACCTGGTATATCTTCGTAACAGACATTTTCAGCGAAGACTTGCAGAACTTACAACTGGTCTGCTTCAAGACACAATATCTTGAGTGCTGTAAGAAGTCTCCAAGAGGGCCCATCCCATCCAAATGTCAGATTGCTAGAAATGGAAAAGAGCAAATCACGAAGTGGTGCAAATTGTTAATTTCAAACAGAATACAAGAACAAGAGGCTGCTTCAATCAATTTACATATCCAGTAGTAGCAAAGGAGAAATTATTAAGAGGAAGATGCATCTTTGACAGATCCATGGAGGAAAGCTCTATGAAGAGCTAGTGTAACTGTCACATTGTTCACTGAATGTCTTATGCCATCTGAATGCATTTGTACATTTATATTTTGTAATCCGTCTTGAGCAGGGGTCTCCAGCATGGTACCTAAGGGTGCCCACTGACACCATTCCTGGTGCCTGCCAAGTGTTTTTAGATAGTGGGTGATGCCAGGTGGGGCTTTTGCCCAGAAAGGCTTCTGATTGGCTTTGGAAAATTTTTTAAAATGTTGCTTTGGCAGCAGCTGCCACCACAGCACAAAGATCTTTACTGTGGGAGAAAAGGTAAGCTGTGGCAGCCATTTTGTGGCTAGCTCCACCTCCTGCAGCAGCCATTTTGTACTTGTGCTCACTGCACTGTGTCAGAATCACACAGATGTCCATTGGCTCAAAAAGAATGGGGACTCCTGGCTTTAGCCTCAGCAAGAAAGGTCAGCTATCTTATGAGAAAGATTGACAGAACTGGGGAACTTTCCTTTGACTATGGATTATGAGGGCTGTGGAGTATTTAGTGATGGGGGTGATTTCCATTTGAAATCACCTTTGCATCCATGTGTTATATTTCTGTTTGTAGGTTTTTCTTTTGTCAAAGACACTGAACTATCTTGCAATGTTTTGTGATGGTTTTGACAGTATTAATGGGGGACATTGGTCCTTTTGTTGCCTGTTTTGCCCTTTTTGAGAGTTGGTTCTGCAGCCTACATGGGAGTTTATGGGGGCTCTTATTATTCTCTTAGCTTTTTCTATGTATTTTATGATGTTTTTATGTGACCATTTTAAGTTAAATAAATAAACTTTTAAAAAGTCCGCTATAAAGTGATGTCATTATTGTAGCTAAACAGAACCTCCACATTCACAGTACACCAGATACAGGGACATACAAAGAGGAAGGCTCTTGCCTTCATGCCCAATTTGTCGGTTTTGTGGAGGCATCTGGCTCATTTTAGGAACTGTAGACTACCCTTTGCTTTGAGTAGGTTCCTACTGTGTAATTTTACATCATTTATGTCATGCTAATACTTATGCTTTGTTTCTCATCTCCAGTTCTAGACTTCTACAAGTCAAATCTCTTATTGCAACTGGATGTCCCATCCTTTTGATTGTATTGACCTATTCTGTGTAATCCACCTTGAGTCCCAGTGAGAAAGGCAGAGTATAGATAACGTAAAGAAATAAATAAAAATGACCATTAGAAACTGGATACCTCTTAGGACTTATGGCATTCTTACTCGGTTCTAACTGTTTCTCCTGTCTTCCAACTCTGACCCAACCACCAAGGCAGGAAGAACAGGCTCTCCATTCAGTAAGGGTAAGAGGGCAGTTGTCCCTTCTCTGTTTCAGATTAAATATGATTACTCCCCCCTCAAGAACACTTATCTCTCTGGTTATGAAATGTAAAAGTGAATCAAAACAAATGCTTTTCATATACACTGCTTCTAAAAAAACCAAATAGCCAAGATGTGGACCTTCTTGTGAACACACAGTCTCATTCTCTCTCACACACACATATACACAGGTGAGATAGCCTCATCAAGAAAACGGCAGAAAGCTTAAAATTCACACAGTTGCAGTTCTAAAAGTCTACATAGTATACAAGTCATACATTTCACCATGTTAATAAATATGGCCTTCTTTTGTTGGGGAAGCAACTAATGCCCAACTATGAGAATTTATTTTGGTGCTATGTTTTTAGCACAAATATTATTATCAAAGTTACAGACTAGGATCCACAAGAGGATTTCCATGAGTGGAAGGGAGAAAGTGGTTTTTGCTAATTCTGCCCTCCCACTGCAGACTTCTGACTCTTCCCCCCACCACCACCATGCTGTTTTGGTGGGTCTCCTATCCTCCAGGAGCAGCATTTAGCTCAGTGGAATTTGGGCTGCAGCAGGAGAGAGGAAGCAAGGAAGTCACACTCTAAGGATGGAAATCCCTTCTGTCCGCAGAAATGTCCCGTAGATCCAAGCAACAGTATAGCACAAGATCACAGAAGGAACTTCTTTAAAAAAAACTACATATTTTGTGCGTGTGTGTACTTACTCTAAATGTTTGTGCTCTTTCAGAATGGAAACTTTCATGTGCCTCTGCTTATCCTCTGGAATTAGATATTCAAGAAGACAATCTATAAGGAAAAAGAAGTTCACAGTGAATAATAGTTACAATAAAGAGTGGCATTTGAACTGTTCTGGTATAGTGCTCCATTATCCTCAGTGGCATTACAAGAATGAGTCTGGCTGGTTTGGCCAAGAGGGTATGGGGTGAATGGTGGAGAAGAGAATTTACAGCCTCAGTCATGCTGCCTGTCAGTCCACCACTGCAAGACTACCTGACGCCCACTGCCGGTTATATTGGCCTGCTCCTCCCAACAACCCCTGCCTGGGATCAGGCGGATGAGCGGCAGCAGAGGAAGAGCAGGCTGCTTCACTGAGCAAGAGCAGCCAAGTCATTGTGAAGATCTGGCGTCGTCGCATTATGTGTTGATGTCATTATGAGAAACAGAGGAAAAAATGTTTCCTACATGCTTCACTCCCTGCTTCTAGAACGGACACACATAACTTGACCTGGCTTAATTTACTCAAGTTATCTGCTTCCTGACATAAATTATTCCCTGCTTTTTGACTGTGACAGTCTGGATTGTGTTGATCTGAGGGCATCATGCACAGCTTAGCAGCAAGGGTTTTGTAAGCACATACAATAACTATACCACTTTGACGTACACAGCACTTTCTACAGGGTTTAACACAAAGCATCTTTAAGCCATACCCACAAGTTCATCACAGAAACCTTTTAAAAAAAATTAGTAACCATATAATGATGGCATAGGAGTCACAGTCTTTTTCCCACCTACACCACCAGGGTAACATGAATAAAGGTTCAGACCACGTAAGAACACATACTTATTTTATTTACTTCATTTATACCCCAGCTTTCCCTTCCCAGTGGGGACCCAAGGTGGTTTACCTCATTCTCATATCCTCCATTTTATCTTCACAACACTATGAGGTACGAGTGTGTAACTGGCCCAAGTTCACCCAATAAGCTTCCATGGTAGAGTGGGGACTCGAACCTGACTCTTCCAGATCCTAGTCCAACACTCTAACCACTACATCATGATGGCAGCTCTGCCCTATGCAACTAACAGCACATTCCTGAGGAAGGGGGCCAAATCCCCTTAGGAGGCGGTGTGACCTTGCCGCCAGCGTAAGTGCATCTAAACATGGATTATGACGCATTTATGCTGCCGGCGAGGGCAGTTCCACCAGCGCCCGAGCACCGCGGAGCTACGCCTCGCCCCTCCACCGGCACGGCCTCTCTGTGGCACAGGCCACGGCGTAGAATGGCCATGCCGGCGCAGGGGGCATTCCAGGGGCGGGGTGGGGAGCCGCCGGTTAGGCAGCTTCCTATCCCCGTTTGGCCTATTACGCCAGCGCTGGGAACAGCGGTGCTGCGACTGTTATTTAGCAGGTGCAGCTTTTCAGTTTTCAATGGGGCTTTTAGCCCCACTGAAAACAAAAAAAGCCCCATTGAAAAGGCCATCCTCGCACGCCGCCAGCTCAGGAACGGGCTGTCAATGTAATCCCAGCAACATAGAACAAACAAGAAGAAGAGTTGGTTTTTATATGCCGACTTTCTCTACCACTTAAGAATCAAACCTGCTTACAATCACCTTTCTTTCCCCCCCTCCCCCACTACAGACACCCAGTGAGGTAGGTGGGGCTGAGAGCTCTAAGAGAACTGTGACTAGCCCAAGGTCACCCAGCTGGCTTCATGTGTAGGAGTGGGAAAGCCATCTTGGTTCACCAGATTAGCGTCCACCACTCATGTGGAGGAGTGGGGAATCAAACCCAGTTCTCGAGATTAGAGTCCACCTCTCCAAACCACCGCTCTTAAGCACTACACCATGCTGGCTCTCCAAGCTGTCTTTTTCAGTAAGGGCTCCCACCTTGTGGAACCAGCTCCCTAAGGAGGGGGGCCACCACCCCAAGAAGTTTTAGAAGGCCCTTTAAAACTATTTTATTTGCTAGGGCAGGTTAATGGATTTTTTTCTATGTCATGTAGAGTTTAATTTGGAATTGTAAACTGGCTTGAGCCACAAAGGAAAGGCAGGGTACAAACATTTTAAACCAATAGTCAAGGACTATTGTCCTGCCTCATTTTGCTTCACAGAATAATGCCCTATGCACTTTAAAAAGATGCCTGCCCAAGACTACGGCTTATGATCACATCACGCAAGCTCACCTAAAGCCAGGTTGGTGCACTGCAGGGCTTGCAGCAGTGGTAGTTGATATCCTATGGAATCAACAGGATTCAAAGCCCCGAGAGTGATAGCCACCATTGTTCTAAGCCCCAGTTCCTTGGTATTACCCTTCAAGAATTAATCACCACCTTACCTGACCCAACATGCACACTGTTGTGTGGATTACTGGGGGCAACAAAACCATATTCAAGCAGCAGGCGCTGATCATCATGAGGGCCATAGTTAATAAATACTTCTTTGTATTTTGCACAGCGTGAAAGGGTCTTTATTTCATAGCATCCTGTCTTTTCATTAAATCCAGCTTTCACCTTGAGGCAGGGTGGAAAGAGATACAATTTTAGCTTAAACAAAATTCTTGAAAACACAAATGGGCTAGAAGTGTATAACTACTTCTGAAATAATGTTTAATTTATTATGTTTATATCATGGCTTTCTTCTTTTATGGAACTCAAAGGTGGAGACTTAGTACTCAAGAGGGTTCCCCTCCAAAGACATGCTTAGCTTCAGCAAAGCAACTCCACCATATCCAGTTGCCTTGTGCTAAATCCACTGATCATCTCTATGGTCATGGTTGCCTAGTGGCTCATAAAGGCCATAAAACGAGAGGAGTGAAGTCTTTTTTCTTATACAAATGGCCTATACCAGAATTCAAAATAGTATATTCAAATTTTTTTTCTCATCAGACCACTTGTTCCTGATAGCTATACTAATTTTGGCTACTATTTCAGATTAGGTGTGTTAAGTGCCGTCAAGTCGCTTCTGATTGATGGCGACCCTATGAATCAACGTCCTCTGAAACATTCTATCCTTAATAGCCTTGCTGAGGTCTTGCAAACTGAGGGCCGTGATTTCTTTTATAGAGTCTATCCATTTCATGTTGGGTCTTCATCTCTTCCTACTGCCTTCAACTTTTCCTAGCATTGCTGTTTTTTTCCAGTGATGCTGTCTTCTCATAACGTGACCAAAGCTTCAGCTTAATCATTTTAGCTTCTAGGGAGCATTCAGGCTTGATTTGATCTAGAACCCACTTATTTGTCATTTTGGCGGTCCATAGTATCCATAAAAGTCTCCTACAACACCACATTTCAAAGGAATCTACTTTCTTCCTGTCAACTTCCTTCATTGTCAACTTTCACAGCCATGCATACTAATAGGGACTAGAGGATGTTTTGAAGGTCATTAATTCAGAGGATCGCCGTAAGCCAGAAGAGACTTGATAGCACATAACACACACAAAAATGTAAATTCCTAAGAAGTCTTTTAATATTAAATTTAAGTGTTACAAGATCAAACAAATGCAAAATGATCTGGGTGTTCCAATCAGATATAAGAGATGTGTCTGAACAAGTTTCAAAACAAGAATAACTATTGTTTCTACTGATACATGGTCACCTTTGGAGGCATCTGTTACTTGAATACACTAAGTTTGCAATTACAATGTGTCATTCCCATGATATCCATTACAATTTCATACCCACATTTGATCAAATTTTAAATTAGCTACCTGGACAGTTGGACTATGATTTAGTAGGTCTAAGTATGGGGCTAATGCATAGTTATCCGGTTCTCTAGAAAAACATTCCTTCTGTGAATGCTTCATATATACTGTTCTTGTATTTATGGTGCACCAAGCCCATTTGAAGGCGCTGTAGTTAAAAACAGATTCCACATTTTCAAGAAACAGAGGTTGCAGGGAAAAGAAAAAACTCTTGGATGAGATATACTGCTCCTGCACGAGACTTCTTTGCTCATGGGCCTTTCTTCTCAAGGGCTCAGGAAGCACGTCCACTGCCTGTTGCTCCAAGTAGACAGGACAGGTGTATGTTTCAGGTAGAAGATCCAGGTAAGGCCGCCACAGAGACTTCTTGAGAGAACATTTTTCTGCTATCAGAAATGTACACAGTGCAGTCAAAGAAGAAATTGGAGGCCTCCATCTAGCAAAAAGGCAAAAGAAAACCTGAAAACCAGAAACATGCTCCCACTCACTACATACACAGGGTTTTAAAATGCATACATTGCTGCTCCCCAGGTACAACACTTACTTGAAGTGACATCCTAAGCAGAGTTAGGTAAAGGTGGTCCTCTGTGCAAGCACCGAGTCATTACTGACCCATGGGGTGACGTCACATCCCAACATTTCCTAGGCAGACTATGTTTACGGAGTGGTCTGCCACTGCCTTCCCCAGTCATCTACAAGTCAATGGGCTTAGAAGGATATAACTCTAAGGAGTGCATTTGTCACTGTTTTCTATAAAATGCTAACAGCTTGCTTCAAAGAAAGTAAATATGTTTTAAAATCCCACTAGAATTAACATTTTTTTAAAAATACTTAACTCTGCACAAGTACTTTAAAACTCTACAGGAATTAAGGAAACAGATTTTTCTGAATTGCCCCCTTCTCCTTTTATTTTTTATCTATAAAAATTAGCAAACATGCAGAGCAATAGATTTTTTTAAAAAACTGATTTTGAAATTAATATTCTCAGTACCCTGCTTTCCCCCTTTTCATTATTAGCCATTATTTTAAATGTTTTTAAAGGTTGACTTTCCCTGTGAGTCTATTTTCCATGTTATTGTTCAGTTTATAAATATGCACTCAGTATCACCTAAGCAAAAGTTGCATGTTTCATAAACTTTCCTCTGTTTGGTTCTATCGAAAGCAATGGTAATAACTCATATAAAGAAACACACAGTGGGATCCAAACAGAGAATTCAACAAACCAAATACAAGGTTTTAGTAAGAGAGATCAATTCACTTTATAATGTATTCTCCGAGGTAGCTGTTAAGTACAGTATCAGAGGTGAGCAAGCATTTCTCAGGCAATGCCATAATCAACTGTCCTGCCTGTAAAATGTAAAAAAAAAAAAAAAAAATCCAAGTGAATATACTTCCAAATACATTTTTCAAAGAGCTATGTAACAATCCAGATATGTAACAATGCACTATTCTTGCACTAGTAACACTTGGTTACAGAAGAGATGTTTATTGGAAAGACTGATGTTGAAGAAGAGATTGAGATGCCCAGTTTTGACTGGGTGAAACTTGTTATCAAGTCAAGTTAAAATAATCAGGAGTGTTCTTGGAGCCAGCCTTGTTCCTGGCAGACCAGGTTGATGTGATTACTTTCTATCACCTGCAATTTCATTAGGAAGCTATTTCCCTTACTAGACATAACCAATATAGTCATACTTAATCCCAACCAGAGACATTACCAGTGGGGGGAGGGTTCGAACCAAGAATTGGGATCTCTCTTGCTCTGGATGGGCTGAACTCCCTCTACACAAGTGTGGGGGTGCTGCTGGACCTTGGCCTCCTGTTGAATGAACAGGTGGCCAGGGGTGCCTTTCACCAGCTTTGACTGGTGACCCAGCAGCAGCCCTTCCTGGCCAGGAAAGATCTTGCCATTGTGGCATATGCCCTGGTAACATCTAGATTATATTACTGTGATACACTTGGTATTGCCCTTGAAGTCTATCCAGAAGCTACAGTTGGTACAAAATGCTGCCGCCAGAATGTTGACTAGAGTGGGTCATAGGGACCCTATCACTCCAGTCTTGTTCAATCTACAATGGTTCCTAATTTGCTTTCGATCTGCAGCACTCGTCTTGGTTGTGGCTTCCTAGAGGCACCTGGTTGGCCACTGCTGGACTTGATGGGCCTTAGTCTGATCCAGCAGGGCCTTTCTTATGTTCTTATGATCTCTATTCAAGGTGCTGGTATTGACCTTTAAAGCCTTATATGGCTTAGGGCCAGCATACCTGAAGGATCACCTCCCATATGAACCTACTAATCCACTCCAGTCATCTTTGGAGGCCCTGATTCAGGTGACCCTGCCATCTGAAGCGAGACAGATTATGACCTGAGAAATGGCCTTCTGAGTTATGGTACCAAAACTTTGGAACTCCCTCCCCAGGGAGATTCGTCTGTCTTCCACCAGCAGGTGAAGAGTTTTTTTTTTGTTTGGCCTTTCTCCCTGGTTGTGTTATTATGTGTTTGTATGTCTCTATGTTTTTATTGAGTTATTTAAAAATCTTACATTATTTTAAATGCTGCTTTAATGTTTGATGTTCACTGCCTTTGGGACCCTCTTTGAGTAAAAAGTCGGCATAGAAATGTTTTAAATAAATAAATAATACTGGTAGAATGTTTCTGTAACTGCCAGGCTAGATTACTGTAACATGTCCTACATAAGTCTTGCCCCTGAAGACAGTGCATAAACTTTAGTTGATAGAGAACACAGCTGTTTGCCTGTTGAGCCTGCAGGTGTGATCACAATTTTTCAAAGCTTTGTTGGTTACCTGTACATTTCCAGGTTCAACTCAAGGTGCTGGTACTTATCTATACACCCTTCACAACCTGGGACACATACATGAAGGACCATCTCTCTGCATAAACTCAGTCACTTACTGAGATCAGCAGAGCAGTTTGTTGGACCTACTGATTTAGATAACTGTGCCCAAAATGTAGTGCCACATTTCCTCCAAAGCAATAGGTTTTATCTGATTAATCAACTAAAGCTTTAAATTGCAGAGGTGATAGCAAGTAAAATCAGTATGACTCAAAGGACTTACCATTATGACACAAATACCTTCCTTTCACCAGATCTGATTACGTTACAGCTTTTCCTTCCAGTTAAAATTCAAAGCACAAAGATAATTAGTGAAATTATACTGTTTCCCAAAAGCAGCTGAAGATGAGAGCGCTCAGTTGAAGCCAATGTCACTATGACATTGTGACAGAAAGACTTTGATTTCTCACTGGGAAAAAGCTGAGTAGAAATACTTAAATAAATTCATCAAATGACTCCTTTCAACCAAATTGGATTTAGTCTCTACCACTAAGCGTTCCTTCAACAGAGAAAGACATAGAAATACTTACATAGAAATATTTACATAGGCAGCCTAACACTTTTCTAGAGCAGCACAGTTGGGGGATTAAATCCAGTGCCATCCTGTTAAAGGTTGCTGTAACCAACCCCCAACCCAAGCACATTATTCCTCTATACCAGAGGATAGGAGAGATTTCTGGAAGGTGTGAAAGAAAAAAAAACCCTATCCTTTCTACTTTCACCCCCTCTTAAATCTTTCCCCCGTAACCCCTGAACAGGAAAGCTCTATTTACATTGTGCTCCAACAGTCTTGTTCCAGGAACCTAACCAGAAGCACTTCCGTTAGGGGCTGGAGGATACACTGCAGCATTTCTCCACTTGTATTCTCACATTGTCAGTCTGTGCCATAATGTCTACGTTGGTTTTGTCATAGGAATACAAACCTGAAGGGCTTTTGTGGTCATCAGTCCTCTTCCGGTTTCTAGAATCGACACAAAACAAGAGTAGTTGCAGTGAAATTCACTACTGTGTTCCACAGAAAACTGCAACAGAGGGTTTTTAATTCAGACTCAAAGAAAAGAGATTTTACCCTCCCCTCCCTTCCAAATAAGAGTGTCTTATAAAGTAACTCTGCTCTTAGGCAAAGCTGGAAACAAGAAAACACTAATTGGCTAGATAAACTTGCAGTGTTGGCCAAGCTGATGAACATTGTCAATAAAAAACCAAGAGAAGATTTTACAAAGAACTGGAAACTATATTATGAATACATTGCTAAGTAATTTAACTAAGTAGAAAGCCATAATCTGAGATGATTTTTTCTCTTTTTTTTTGTAATCAGTAATCAATGCTAGTTTAGTGTTATACAGAATAGTTACATACTAACGAGACAACTAAATAAGGTTATGATATATGAAAGCATTTCATCTTCTTTAATTTTTTTTAAACTCCATATAAATTAACTTTTGATATCAGCAATTTGAGTTTAATTCTATTAATTATTCATTGACATGAAAGTATAATGGTTTAATAAAGTAAAATATATACATAAACATATAGCAGGTCAACGTAGTTTTAACCAACCAATATTATGTTGTGTAAGCATTTAATAGTTTCATATCAGTTCAGGTTAGAAGGATTATAAACCCATTCCAGTTATTCACAAACAGTAACTTGTCCTAGAGATATATTGACAGGCAGAATTGTTATGTCGTGTGGTTTGTATGCTTTTTGTTATATGTTGTTGTATGTTTTATAATATGTTGAGGGGGGAAATTAATTTTAAAAAAAGGGTATCATAAAGCATAACATGGATTGCAACCTTACACGGTCTTCCTTAGGTTTAGGCACGAACATTATCTGCTGCTGTGTTTTTTCTAGGTTACCCATAATTTTACAGCCTGTGTTTAAAAACACATGTCCTTCCCACTTAGTTCATCAGACTTCAGGGGCAGCATAACAAAAATTCCTGACTGCAACCAGGACTGTAGATTTGTTATAGGGCATTTTGTTCACTGATAGTAACTAGATTCCAAAAAGCTGATCTGCCTCATGCAACATCTCCCGCAATTTGCATGGACTGCAGCAGCTAAAAACAGAGCCACTGTGATTGTGCAGATCATGGGAACTATGACAGAAGCTCCCAAAAAGGCATCAGTGGCTGCTTCCCCCACCCTGGCCCAACACTCCCAATAACCTAGGGCTCCAGTAGGTTTGAACTGGCCCTGGAGTATCTTAGAAGTTAAACATAACATGCCACACCCTGGGCACAATCTAGCTAAACTAGAAGATGCCTAACTTTTATTGGACTGTATCCTAAAATCCTACAGCCTATCCAAAATGACCATCCCATTGCCCCATTAAGATAACACAGAATGCAATCCTAAGCAATCCTTCTATGTCCACTGTATTCAAATTCATAGACACCCTCGTGGGGGGGGGATGTATGACAGCACATGCTCCTGCAAATAACACTGCCTGCTGTATAAATATGACCACATATTCAGCTAGAGTAGAAGTATCACTATATCCTACTTAACCTTGTATTAGTAAAACACACAGCCTGTTAGCAGCTATCAAAACCTTACCTGAAAATTGGGCTGGCCTTAATATACTGTCTTCATAGCCTCTTTCTTTCAGCCATTTCTTAAGACATATGTATTCACATTTGTGGCTAAGATTAACTAAACAAAGTAGTGAGGAAAGAAATAATTACTCTGGGTACACTTTACTTCGATGTTGTTTTAGAAAAAAGCAGTATAACTAACAAAACTATTACACACAGGGTACACACCACAACCAGTAAAAATTTAAATAGAGAATGAATGCAAATATTTAGATTCCATGGAATAACTTGCCAATGCAGAGCCAAAACAGATGCAATGCTGGGAGATCTGGGATCAGATCTTTTGAGCATTTCTAGAAGTCTAATTAACTGCTGTCCAAGGCTTTGATTTGGACCAAGTGTTCAACCCTTTCAGCATCACATGATTTCCCCAGTCCAAATGCACATCATGTCCAGATGTTCCTTTCCTGGAACAAAAGGGCATCTGTTTTTGTTTGTTTGTTTCATTGGCAAACAACAGTACCAGGAGTGAGAGAGAGTCAGGTACTTAATTTGTACTGCATTGTTTCCTAAAATTCTACAGCCTGATTGACAAATGTGTGAAGCTCTTAGCCTTCTGAATTGGTAGACTATTTATTTAAAACATTTTCATGGAGCCTCATAACAAGATTTTTGAGGCAGTGCTCAATAACCAACATCTAATACAGGAGGGGCAAGAGCGACAACCTGTCTCTGAAGGTTTGGGAGAACTTCTTCTCCTAGTACATAAAATTGAACAAAACAGGCACCAGGCAAACAACTATGGAGAGGCAGTTTCGCAGGTGGAGTCCCACAACCCTAAAGCCCACTGAACTCACCTCAGAAAGTGGGGGTACCCTGAGAAGGTCCTAAGTCAAGGTTCTTAATGGTCTAGCAGATTCACACAGGAGCAGGTTATCCTTCAGATACCTGATTCCAGGCCAATTAGAACATTAAAGATAAGAACCAGCACCTAATTTGTGCCCGGCAGTGAAGTTCATTCAATGCTGGTGAAATATGTTTCCATAGCCTTACTAGTTAGCAATCTCATATTCTGAACCAATTGAAATTTCTGAACAGTATTCAAAGGCAGCCTCACATCTAGCATATAGCAGTAATCTAATTTGGATACGACCAGAGTATGAATAACTGGGAACAGGTCATGCTTTTCTAGGAAAACGTGCAGTTGGCTAAAGTTGCTATATGCCACAGATCAGACTTGAGCCTACATCGGCAAATATGGATTGAAAAGGAGCACAATTTGCAAACCCACTTGTGATGTTGTGATATATAAATACAGAATGCGTGTTTTGTGTGTGTGTGTTTTATTTCTGTGTTTTAATCCCTCCCCCTGCTTCTGTGTGCTTTCTCTGAAGTAAATCCCATTTAATTCAATGGGGCTTTCTTACAAAGCAATCCTATGCCCACTTACCTGGGAATAAGCCCTGTTCAATACAGACACTGATTTCTAAGAAGACATGCCAAGGATTGTGCATTCTAACGGGTGCAGAAGAGATGCATTAATTCTTGATGCTATTTTTTAAATTAAATTTTAAATGCCCAAAGGAAAAAAAATAGATCTGGTAGCCTTCAAGGTTCAACAAGATCCATTGGCTTTGTCTACAGTTTTTATAGCTCATGAAGCTGCAACATGCAGTCAGATAGTTGTGTAAGTGCAATAAAAAGTTCAACAAGTTAAATGTTAACAGGTGTGTTATGTAACTTTTTGCTTGGATGAATTAAACAAGTAATGGTTATAAAACAGGCAAACTTGCAGTTAAAATACATGAAAACAACGGCTGTCAAAAACCTACAGACCTAAATTCACATAACAATAAATCAGTGGGTCGCCATACCAAGTAAATTTGAACTTGTAGATCACTATACCAATAAGGTTGGGAACCAGTACTCTAGAGTACTCTAACACGTTCACTATACTGTCAACCAAGCAGCATTTCAGTCTCATTTCGATTTAGTTTTAATTTATTGCTTTTCATGTCATTTCCATATCCACAACCAATTTAGACCATCTACTACTTCACTGGAGACAGCTGAACACTAGCAGCAGAATTGGGTGTTGTCTGCATACTGATGATACGTCTGCCCATTCACATATAAAGTAGGAGGCACCTGTGGCATTCTTACCTTAACAATAAAAACTACATACAGTGTGCTTCCCACCAGCATGGTGCTGCAGTTAGAGTACTGAACTATGGCCAGGAAGACCCAGACTCAAATTTCTGCTTGCCACAAAACTTGCTGGGTTACCATGGATCAGTCATTCTCTCTCATCCTAACCTTCCTCACAGGGCTACTGTGAGGATAAAATGGAGAACTCTGAAAGCCACCACTAGCCACATTTGAGGCAGGGTGAGATAACAGTACAGTAGATAAGATGCACGCCTATTTGGAAGTAAGCCCCACTGAATTCAGTGGGATTTATTTCCATTCAAGCATGCATATCATTTCTAACACTGAATATTAATGTACAAAGCTTATCTCACTAAAAAGACAATAAAAATATCTATCTTGACTGATCACTAATAATTTTGTTGCTTTAAACCATATATTTTTTTAAATCACATTACCACATTGTGAAAAATATCTAGAGTGATTTCTTCTCCTCTTTCGGAATGTCCGGCCTCTACATTTCTTCATATTCATCAGATGTCTTCAGAATCAATCTATGACCTATACACGGGAAATGGAGAAAGAAGCATGTTTCCATAGAGACAGTTGCCATAGAGACAGTAAATGTTTAACTTCAATATTTTACAAATATGTTAGGAAGAAAAAAGTCAGTGTTGTGCAGTAGTTAGCGTGTCAGAACAGGATCTGAGAAACCCAGGTTTGAATCCCTGCTCTGCCATGGAAGCTTGTTGGAAGACTTGGAACACAAAAACACACATGAAGCTGCCTTATACTAAATCAGACACTTGGTCCATCAAAGTCAGTACTGTCTACTAAGACCTGCAGCGCCTCCAGGGTCTCAGGCTGCGGTCTTTCACATCACCTACTTGTTTAGTCCCTTTAACTGGAGATGCCGGGGATTGAACCAGGGACGTTTTGCATGCCAAGCAGATGCTCTACCACTGAGCCACAGCCCCTCCCCTAAAATGTGAGGGTGCCAGGCTGCAGGATAGATAGGTCATGTGGCATTTCAACTTTCCTGCATCTTACACGTCTGAGTTTGTACAGTTTGCCACAGTGCCTTGGGTTGTTCTCTTGAACACATGAAGCTGCCTTATACTGAATCAGACCCTTGGTCCATCAAAGTCAGTCTCCTCAGACTGTAAGCGGCTCTCCAGGGTCTCAGGAGGAGGTCTTTCACATCACCTACTTACCTAGTCCCTTTAACTGGAGATGCCGGGGATTGAACTGGGGACCTTCTGCATGCAAAGCAGATGCTTTACCATTGAGCCACAGCCCAATCACACACATTCAGCCTAATCTATGTCACTGGGTTACTGGGAGGACAGGAGAATGATATAAACCACCATTGGCCCCTGTTGGGGAGAAAGGTGGAACATGCATGAAAGAAAAGACCTTTTGAAAGTCCAAGTGTAATAATGTCTAAAGGATAACCATTATCCACATGCTTGTTCACAAAGAACTCCAAAAGGTTGGTGAGGCAGGACTTGTTATGGAGTTACAGTGTGGTGTAACTGATCCTAACGACACTAGTCAATGACTGCAAAAATATCTGTATGACTTCCTCTTGTGGTAATTTAATCATCCTTTCCCAAACACTATAGGAAAACTAGATAAGTATCAGCCTACGCTTATCACACATATAAAACCATGCCATTCATTTGAAAGGGCTTACTGGATGTCCAAATTCTGGATGTATCTGCAAGCAACAGATTATCTGCAAGCAACAGAGCACTTGCTCTCTGGAGAACCACACAAGTGCTACAAGAAAATACAGAGGGCCTTTACAATTATTAAAAATATCAACAGCCTAAACCACAGAGGCAAACCATCTTTAAAATGGACTGAAATGCATATATGAAATTGCTCAGTTAAGCTACACAAAGGAAATTACATCAATAGATAATTATTACATCAATAGCTAATCTGAAAATAATATAATTTCCAATGTTACTATAATCTTCTCTTTGACAGTAGTATCTGGTTTATCTCTTTAAGGTATACAAGCAATCCCGTCTCTGTCCTACAGTGAGTGGGCTACTGCTACTGTGTTAGCTTGGAGGGAGAAATAAACTCAAGTTATCTATCAAATGTAAATCAGTCCAGAAATTTTGGAAGAAAATACATAAGAATGTAGAAGGCATTATCGGTCAAACTATAACATATGATACCAATCTATTTCTACTGAGTAAAACCTCCAGATAACATCGACAAGGACCAACAGGATATATTAAAATATTTAATTACAGCTGCAAGAGTAGTTTTAGCATCTTTATGGAAAACAAACAGAATACCAAAAATTGAGACCTGGATTGATAAAGCTTACGAATACATAACAATGGCACAATTAACTGAAACATTACAAAAGGATACTCAAAACAAAATAGAGACAAATGGAAATCTTTCTATGAATATATTAAAACCTAAAAATAACAATTAAGTTCTATGAGCTACAGCAAGATTAAATTGGAGATCAAACCCACTATGCTAGTAAGTTAATGTATTACTATATTCTATAAGGGGGGGTAGTACTAGGCATATCAATGCTGAACAATATTTATGTAATGTTTTTTCCCCTTTATGGAAAACAAACAGAATACCAAAAATTGAGACCTGGATTGATAAAGCTTACGAATAAATAACAACGGCACAATTAACTGAAACATTACAAAAAGGATACTCAAAAACAAAACAGAGACAAATGAAAATCTTTCTATGAATATATTGAAACCCAAAAAACAACAATTAAACTCTTTGAGCTACAGCAGGATTAAATTGGAGATCAAACCCACTCTGCTAGTCAGTTAATGTATTACTATATTCTATAAGGAGGTAGTACTAGGCATATCAATGCTGAACAATATTTTTGGAATTTTTTCCCCTTTTCCTTTTTTTCCCTTCTGAATCCCTACTTATTATTGAAAGTCAATAAAAATATTTATTTTTTTAAAAAAGTTATCTATCAAATATGCACCCTCAGTTATTACCCCCCCCCCTCTTCTACAGACTTGTGCTGCGATCCTAGCCACGCATCACTAGATCACAGGCGTGCCGGTTCCCAAACCTCATTCCAATCTGCATTTCCAAGCAGCCTTGCTAGAAAACAAACTTCCCAGGCACCCGCGGGACGTCTGGGTCCGCCTCTCCGCCCAGCCAGCCAGCCTCCCTCCGCTTGCAACCGAAGCCTTTCCCCCTTCCTGCTCCACCGCCGCCCGCCAGAGCCCAGCCCACGTGCTCCTCCTCCTCCTCCCCGGACAACCAGGAAGAGGAAGCGGCGGGTGCGCGCCAGCCAATCGTCTACTGCGAAAGAGAGGCGTCACAAGGATGCAGGCTTTCCATTGGGTAGGAGTTTCCCCCCTCTCTCGCGCGCGCGCTAACCCTCCCTGGGTGTTGAAAGCAACAACGTTGCTGCTGGAGGACTGCAGAAGCTGCGGCGAGGAGCGAAGGGGAAGCCTCCTGTTCCTTGAAAGAATATTCTTTTTTCTCACTCATCTCCACGTTAATTCGCAGTGGGTAGCCGTGTTGTGTCTGTCTGCAGTGGTAGAAAAGGGCCAGAGTCCAGGAGCACCTTAGAGACTAACAAAAACATTTTCTGGCAGGGTATGAGCTTTCGGGAGCCACAGCTCACTTCTTCAGATCTGAAATAGAAAAGGGCAAGAGTCCAGGAGCACCTTAGAGACTAACAAGAATATTTTCTGGCAGGGTGAGAGCTTTCGGGAGCCACAGCTCACTTCTTCAGATACAGCTGGAATGTGAATCCATCTGTCTTTAAGTAGAGGAGAGTGAATTCAGGCAAGCATTAGTATGTAAATGTTAACAGTATGTAAATGTGAATAGCAGGCGGGATGGGATTAGGTGTCATATGCAGAAGAGTCTGTGCTGTCCAGGGGAGAGATGGGGGTGGAGAAATCAGCATTGGTAACGAGCCATGAACGCAAGGTCTTTATTCAGCCCAGGTCAATGCATGGACTTTAGTTTGAATATCAACTGTAATTCAGCAGTTTCTCTTTCCCGTCTCCCTTTGAAATCCCTTTGTAAGAGAACTGCTACTCTTAAATCTGCAACAGAATGTCCTGGAAGGTTGAAATGCTCTCCCACTGGTTTTTGAATATTGTGGTTTCTGATGTCAGGCTTAGGTCCATTTAATCTTTGTCTAAGAGACTGACCTGTTTGTCCAAGGCAGATTGTGGAAGGGCATTGCTGGCATGTGATGGCATAAATCACATTAGAAGGTCAGCAGGATTATGAACCTGAGATAGTATGGTTGACATTGGTGGGTCCAGAGATTATGTTCCTAGAATCTATATGAGGGCAAAGTTGGCACCTTCTAGGAACATCATCTCTGGACCCACCAATGTCAGAAAATATTTTTGTTAGTCTTTAAGGTGCTACTGGACACTTGCCCTTTTCTACTCCACGTTAAAGTTTTCCTTTTCTAGCATGCTGGCTGCGAGTGGAGGGATGTGCTAAAACGAATGACAGGTTAGCCCGTTAGAAACAATGGGAGAGGCTGCACAGCCTATTTAAGATAATAGGAGCCTGGGGTGTCCATAGACTTGCATGGAGGGGGGTGTCATCCCCGCTCCAGAACACTTGTGCTAGTCCCAGGGGCTGTCAGTCCACTTGGGGGACTGTCATTCCAGTCCCAGAGTCAAATATCTGGGCTTAGAGACGTTGCTGGAAAATCCAATCCACGTTTTCCTTGCAACTCTGGAGCCCATGCAAGTCTATGAAGATAATTCACAGTGGGTAGCCGTGTTAGTCTGTCTGCAGTAGTAGAAAAGAGCAAGTGTCCAGTAACACCTTAAAGACTAACAAAAATATTTTCTGGCAGGGTATGAGCTTTCGTGAGCTGTGGTTCACAAAAGCTCATACCCTGCCAGAAAATATTTTTGTTAGTCTTTAAGGTGCTACTGGACTCTTGCTCTTTTCTACTAATGCAAGTCTATAGACACTCCAGGCTCCTATTATCTTAAATGGGCTGTGTAACCTCTCCCATTGTTTCTAATGGGCTAGCCTGTCATTCGTTTTAGTACATCCCACGAGTGGATCTTTGCTTTTAGATGTATAAGTGGTAGCAGAGAACATATAGCTTTTTAAAAAACCTAACAACTATTATTGCAATAAGTTATATGTCACCTTCTAATATTTTTCTAGGGAGCTGCTTGGGAAGTCGTTTGGTAAGGAGAATGTCCAGCAACCCGGTAGCCGTAGTGACCGGAGCCAACAAAGGCATTGGGTTTGCTATTGTGCGGGCCCTGTGCAAGCAGTTTTCCGGAGATGTGTACCTGACTGCCCGGGACACGGACCGGGGCAAGGCGGCAGTGGCGGAGCTGCAAGCAGAAGGGCTGAAGCCACTTTTCCATCAGCTGGACATTGGTGACTTGCAGAGTATCCGAACCCTGCGTGACTTCCTGAAGGAGAAGTACGGAGGCTTGGATGTGCTCGTCAACAACGCGGGGATTGCTTTCAAAGGTAAAACGCTGACTGCAGAAGCTGCCTCGGATGCTTGGTTTTGCATCCTCAGAGTTGTAGATGTTGTTTGATTCAAAGATTGTATAAATTACACACATGATTGTCTGCAATCTGCATTTTTAGCAGTTCAACGGTGCAATTATACACCTTTCTAAGTCAGTTGAAGTTAATGGAGATTTACCGTCTTCAAAGTGTGTTGATATCAGTGGACTCAGAAGAGTGTAACTCTGGTTAGGATTGTGCTGTGTGTGGTCCAAATCATAGTATTGGTTATTTTCTCTCATTGAATTGGACAGTCACTGCATGGTAATTTCTGCTGTTATAGTTTACATTTTGATTGCAGAGACCATGAGTAGAGACTAAATGAGTAGAAAGAAATATCAACAGAAGGACTCTTTCCCTTCTTTGAAATATACAGCTTCCAGAGTTCCATCACATCTCTGTGTGGGAAAAGGTTTCCTTACATTCATTTAAAGCCTCGTTAAGCTGTTGTTGTTTTTAACAAGGATGACTGCAAAACTTCAATTTGGCTAGATTTATATTCTGGATCTGATTACAGATATGACCTAAAAGGTTTTTGTCATGTGACATTTCCTCTATTCTACATTTCTATATGACTATACTGTATTCTGCATTTGCCGTTTTGCACAAAATTCACTATTCTGTTGCATTGTTTCAGAATGTTTTTAATGTTTATGACAAAGTACATCTTTCTGGTAAACAATACACTTTTACTGATACCCAAAGTAATTTTAAGGGTAGAAAAAAATAGATGGGTTGGATTTGAAGTTCAGATACTTAGATTTGGTCCTCACTTTGTTTCTCCTTCTATCTGAAAACCAGTTGCAGATACAACTCCATTTGCTACACAAGCAGAAGTCACAATGAAAACAAACTTTGTTGCATTGAGGGATGTCTGCAGAGAGTTGCTGCCACTACTGAAGCCTAATGGTAAGTGCACCACAGTGGAGGAGAAGTCATCATTATTTGACCAAAGAAGAAAATCCTTTCCTTTGTCACATAAGGTACAGCAAAACCTTATAAACAGCCAGTAGATAAAACCATAATAGAAGAAATCTCTAAAGTTTAACAGTAATAAACTTTTCCATTTCTTAGATATCAATTCTCAGAGGCAAGTCCCACTTTATTCAGTGGGCTTACTGCAAGGAAAGTGTTGCTACGATTGCAGCCCAGCTAAAAAGATTGCAGCCCAGCTAAAAGCCCAGCTTTTAGGATTGCTGTCTGAGACTGCAGTGTAAAGCACACTTGCATTTCTGATCTTAGCCCCATGCATTTCTTCACTACCTCTGCTGATTTCAAGGGAACATAACAAGGTGGTAGCATTGCTTGGAAGTATTGAAATGAATTGAATTTACCTCCAAGTAAGCCTGTTCAGGATTGTGATTCTAACAAGTCCTTATTAGAGCTTCTTAATGATGTAGTATTGAAGTTTTCATTATTATTTACACTGTGATACCTCTACAGAACCTCAGTAGAAAGCCCTGTATGTTCTGATTGCCCACAGTCTGCAGGACAGTTAGTCCGTACTGGTTTGGGAACATTTGCTGCTGAGCAGTGTCAGGACCATGGGTCAGCATTCTGATGACAGAGAATAGCAGTTAGCCTACCTTTCAGAACACTAGAGAAAGTTCTAACTCCCTTTTTTTGCACATGCACAACATTAGAGACTCAGGTGGCAAGAAAAAAAAACCCTCAAGAATCATTTAGTCCAGACTGCTGCTCTGTAGCAGATGTCTGCCTAGCAGCTCCCATTCATTCTACACTAACTCTCTTATAAGGTAATCCAGTAATAACACAGTGTGACGGATAAGGGGCTAATCTGCAGCAAGAGCTGACAGACCAAGGGTGGGCAGAGCCAGAGAGCTGACACCCTGAGCACTGAGAGACAGAAAGCATTCAAAGCTTGGGACCCAGCCTGGATAGGAGGCTGTGAAGAGAGGCGAAGCTTGGGACCAGCCAGAGAGGGCTGTGATAGATTGGAAGCTCGGTGGCAAGACTGAGCGGAAGCCAGACTGTACTTTGTGAACCTGAGGGGTTCTGTTAAAGCCAAAGCTATTGACACGCACAGCCTGTGGGAGTGACAGGAGTGAGAATTGGGTTAGAGAGGACCCATTCTCAGGTCACAAAGGGGAATCAGTCTCTGAGGTAGAGCTATTCCGGTAGCAGGGAGGTGTGGAGGATTACAGCCACTGAGGTGGGGTAGTCAGAGCTAGGCTGGGGTCAGAGTCTGAGCGTCTGTAGCTGAATGACGGAGACGGAGAGTCTGAAAGTCTGAATAATAGTTCTGAGGGATAGAACTAAGCTTGAAACTGAGAACTGAAGGAACTTGAGTGAAGAAAACATCTAAGCTATTTCTCTGAAGTAATCTTGTGTATATAAATCTGACTTGAGTTTTCCCTCCAGTTTCTGCCTTTTCTTGAAAACCAATCTCTGAGTTCTGTTCAATAAACTTCCCTGTTTTCTCTGTTTAAGTTGAAAAGCCTCTTGTCTCCTATTTCTCACTGAGGTAAATACTGGTGGACTGGAGGAGAAGGAGGAAAATATCCTCACAAATACACTCAGGCCAACGCTTTTCCCTCAGCATATACGGCTGGGCTGAGTGAGTGGGATATTGAAGTGGTTGAAAGGGGTGTGTGTCATACACAGGTAGACAGTAGGAAGAAAACTCATTTGGAGCTTTACTTCAACAGGATATGGGAGTTTGTAACTAGTAGGGTAAGGCCATAAACTCTCTTCTTGTTCTTTCTTTTTAATAGGCAGGGTTGTGAATGTATCCAGTGTCATGAGTGTCCGAGCACTCTCCAGATGCAGCCAAGACCTGCAGCAGAAGTTTCGCAGTGACACCATTACAGAAGAGGAACTCGTTAAACTCATGGAGAAATTTGTGGACGACACCAAGAAAGGAGTGCATGAGAAGGAGGGCTGGCCAAATACTGCTTATGGGGTATCTAAAATTGGAGTGACGGTCTTATCCAGAATTCAAGCAAGATTACTGAATGAGACGAGAAAGGCTGATGGTATTCTACTGAATGCCTGTTGCCCTGGTTGGGTCAGGACTGATATGGCTGGTCCCAACGCCTCCAAAACCCCTGATGAGGGAGCTGAGACTCCAGTTTATTTAGCCCTGTTACCCCCTGGGGCTGATAGCCCTCATGGCCAATTTGTTAGTGAAAAGAAAGTACAGCCATGGTAACTGTGCCTTTATTAATTCTACGTGTGCACACTTGAGATCTTAGACTCCCTGCACAATCAAGAAAGACCATTCCAGTTGCATTCACAGGCATCTGTAGCTTAGATACGCCAGGTTGCAATGGAGGGAGAGACAGTCTTGCATACAACAATCTGATAACGTAAAAAATTATGTGTAGGTCTGCAAGCACTATTGTTATATTTTTGTCTTTGCTTTATTATCTTTTAAAAACATTTTTCTTTATCTTCTATTTTTTGATTTTAAAAATCTGATAACATGTACAACTTCACATGTTGCCTCTTTAAAAGACCTGTGCAAACTCTTGTTCTGCTTGCAGGGCAGCCTTTTAGTCATAGCGTCTAGAATCTAAGGAAATATCTTCAATTATGCTATTTTTTTCTTAATGTGACTGCCAAATCAAGCATTAGAAAATGTGTATGATTCACTTTTTTCTGTCAATATTGTTTTCTGTAATGTATGGATTCAAAACACAATGAATGTGTGAAAATTACAAAATAAAAATATGATAAATATCTTTTTTGGTTACTTTGTGGGAGAGAAGAGAAACTAGCCTTACTGAATGGAGAAAGTCTTTTCAAACACAGATTCATGCTCTTGGAGACGCATTCCTCTGTGCTGGGGTGGGGGAGAAGCACACATTCTTCAGGAAAAATAAGCACAAATAAAATTTCACAGCATAAGAAGGAAGTCTGAATATATTAGATTCAAGCTAGAATTGATGGACTAATCTTTTATTATGTTGAATTGTTCTATTAAAAGTTACGTTCACGGCCAATTATTTGCATGTACCTTGCACAGTAATGTTTTATCTGTTTACTAAAGTACATTAAAAGTGTTAAAAAAGAAAGTACCATAATCATCTAAAAAGAAGGTGACCCTGAATGTAAAACAATCACCCTAAAAATGGTTATATTCAAAAGTTTATTTTATTACCATACTGTAACGGGTATACAAATTTAAGATGGGCCCCCTCTCACATAACAACCATAGAGCCCAATCCTGGGGCGGGGGGGGGGACCGCAACAGCTGGGATGGTACAGCTGAGAAGCCGCCTCAGAGGTGTCCCGGCTGCCACGGGGGGAAAGCCTTTTTTCCAAAATAAAAACGGAGGGAAAGGCATTTTTCCCCATAGAGGAAAGTAAGCCTACACCGCCTAAAAAGGTGGCACAGGACTGCTGGCATCCCAGGAGGTGTTCCCAGGGTGAAAGGGGTTTGGATGCTGCCTAAAGGCAGCTCCACCCCCCAGAACGCCCTGGGAACACCTCCCGGGACCCCTGTGTGGGGATTTGTACCAAGATAACGCCAGTGGATGGCCCCACTGGAACCTGAGCCCTGCGCTGCGGCGTGGCGTCCCAGGGCTGGTGGGATGCCCTCTACGGTGGCATAAGTGCCTGTTATCCTGGGATAACCGGGTCACGGCTCCTAAACCAACTCACCCACCCCTCCGGAATGCACAGTTGGTCTTCCTTTCAAGACGGTAAGATTGCAGCACAGCGCTAGAAAAGAGGGGTTAAAATACAGCAAGTGCCAAAATGCACAAAAGTTCTAGAAGCAACTCTTCACAAGGAAAGGTGATTTACAATAATCCAAGTGGAGGGGGTGGTTTTCACATGTGAACAGACATTCATTTGTATTGCCGTACTCACTCTGATTCAGCATTTTTGCTCGATTACATAATGCTAACCGGCATTGGGAAACTGTCTACTCTAGGTTTTTTTATTTTTATATAAAGAAGAAAAACCCAGACTTCTAACTGGAAATAAAATAATTTTAAACTGTAAATTGGTTAATATTCTTTCCCTGTAATCTGCCACTTGTTCTTGTGAATAAAAGAGATATTAACAATAATCCTACCCAGAGTTATTCCACTCTAAGTCTATTGATTTCTGTGGGCTCAGACTGGAGCAACTTTGCATAGGAATGTACTCTAAGAGGTCAAAGTGCTATTATATGTTACATAAAAACACGTTCAGATAAAGGTTATGACACGTACTTTGGTAAACTACAACTAGAGGAACTCTAGGAAAAATCAGCTAATGCCAATATTTAAACAAAAATTGCTTACGTAGAATGAAAAGGGAGCTCTGAAGGTAGAATTCTAAATTAGGAGCACTTTTAAGTATAACTATGTTGCTACAGCAATTTTTACAATTAAAAGTTAAGTTTTGCTTTACTATTTATATCCTATTTTATAGTAATTTATTGTTACAGCCATTGGCCAGCATAATCCAATTTTATATTGTTTACAATTTGCTTACAATTTAGTTTACAATTCATTCTATTAAAACTGTTGCTTGAATAAAAACCATTTGTAAATATATGCCACCCAAACATTGCACGCTGCAGCTCTCATGTCTCACGAAATGCCCTTCCAAATAGAACAGCCTTACAGAACTTTCTAAAAAAAAAAACACCCAAAAAAACTTTTACTACCTCAGGGTTTCCCAAAATGAGAGCCGCTACAACACTGGTTCCCAACCAGGGGTCCGTGGACCCCCAGGGGTCCGCGAGAACTAAATTAAGGTCCGCGAAACAAAGTTATAAACCCATAATAAATTAATATTTTCAATTAAAAGTTCTCTATTATAAAAATATATATTCAACTATTATTCTAAGTTTAATGTTTAACTAACAGTTATGATTAAAGTTTATTTTCAAATTTTCGGAATTTTTATTTTGAACCTTGGGGTCCCTGCACCGAACCAAAAAGTCCTAGTGGTCCCTGGTCCAAAAAAGGTTGGGAACCACTGCGCTACAAGAAAGAATACTAGGAAATGCCAAGCAACCAAGTTGAGGGTAGGACCAGTGGATGATACCCTAGAAAACAGCCTGTGTGGGGTAGTGGTTAGGCTGTCAGGACCCTTCAAATCCCTATTGTAAGTCTGGGCGCCGCCCACCAAGCTCCTTCCCTCTTCCTCTGTCCTGCCAACAGCAGGCTTCCCACTGTTTAGATATTTGGGTATAAATGTTCAATGTCTGTTCCAGTTGGCCAATACATGCCTGCTGCCATTCTCATATCTAGTGCTAAACTTGCAGTTCAGCTATTATTAGGGTTGCCAGGCAGCAGGGTATCCAAACCCTGCGTGACTTCCTGAAGAAGTACAGAGGCTTGCATGTGCTCGTCAACGATGCGGGGATTAATGTCAAAGATAAAGCCGTACTGCATCATCCATCTAATAGTTCAGTGGTTCCCAACCTTTTTTTGACCAGGGACCACTAGGACTTATTTGTTCGGTCCAGGGATCCCAAGGTTCAAAATAAAAACGCAGAGAATTTGAAAATAAACTTTAATCATAACTGTTAGTTAAACATTAAACTTAGAATAATATTTGAATATATATATTTTATAATAGAGAACTTTTAATTGAAAATATTCATTTATTATGGGTTTAGAACTTTGTTTCGCGGACCTTAATTTAGTTCTCGCGGACCCCTGGGGGTCCACGGACCCCTGGTTGGGAACCAGTGTAATAGTTGAACACATGAAGCTGCCTTATACTGAATGGTCCATCAAAGTCAGTATTGTCTCATCCGACCGGCAGCGGCTCTCCAGGGTCTCAGGCAGGGGTCTTTCCCATCACCTCCTTGCCTAGTCCCTTTAACTGGAGATGCCGGGGGTTGTGAAGGGCTCCTGTATTACTCAGTAGCCAATGATAAATAATACAGCCGAAGGTTGGAAGATGAACGATCGGTTTCTTGTGGCCAAAATAATGCAGTCGGGTGTGATTGCCCCAAAGCAAGCAGGGCAATTCACACACCAGAACAAAGGATTGCAACGACGTTTATAACTTCTGGTCAGGGGTGTTACAATTACGTAATACAGAGCATAGGCACACAAAGACCCCATGATGGACACCTTTGGATTAGCATAAGCCTATCAGTGGGGGTTGAGGCGGGGATTTAGGTAGCTACATGATCTGGGACGGGGAACCAAAACTTAACATTTCTTAAGCAGTAGGTAATTCTGGGCCGTGTCTTGGTGGAAGGCTGTACCAGACGCAGAGAGCCTGATTTACTGACTCATGGCTCCTGGGTGCCACCTTCCCAAAGCCCTCATGTATGTGCACATGAATACATAGTGTTTCAAACCAGCTCTTATGCTCTAGGCCTCGCATTTCCATAAAAGCAAGTATGCAGACTGAACACAAAAGCATACAATCAAATAATAATAATGATTACTGGCATTATAGTTGAACCTGAGACCTTCTGCATGCCAAGCAGATGCTCTGCCACTGAGCCACGGCCCCTGATGAATAGGGACTTCTCAGTGTAGTTTACTCAGTGGTGAGAAAAATCTAGTCTGTATATGCTCAGGGGAACATTTATTTACTCTTCTGTCATATTGGTATGCTCTCTCCACTTCCCTGAGCAGTTCCAGGGGTAGTTTAGCCTCTTTGGTGTGAGAAAACCTTGGAGACTAGCATCTTCCTATAATATTTGCTTTATTTACAAATATACATGCAAAGTATGTGTGGGGAAACAGGCTCTCCTAGATAAGGAAAAGTCCCAGCAGAGAACAAATCAGATAGACTCCCAAGGGTGCATTGCAATTCCATCTAACTCCAGCTAGAAACTATCTGTTTTGTATCTTTCTCTCTCTATGGTAGATGAAGGGAATGCTGTAGATGTAGTGTACCTTGATTTCAGTAAAGCCTTTGATAAAGCCCCCCATGATCTTCTTGAAACAAAATTAGTAAAATGTGGGCTGGACACTGCTACTGTTGGGAATTGGTTGGCCAACTGAACCCAAAGGGTGCTCATTAACGGCACAATTTCATCCTGGAGAGGAGTGACCAGTGGGGTGCCGCAGGGGTCTGTCCTGGGACCGGTACTATTTAATATTTTTATAAATTACTTAGGAAGAACTTTCTGACGGTGAGGGCGGTTCGACGGTGGAATGCGGTGGAATGAGAATAATACTGTATCCCCAGTCAGTGTTCGGATTGTGTGTCTTTCAGGGCAGCAATATCTCCAGGTTTCCAGGGAATCCTTGGCCTAAGGGAGTTTCCCAGCGAGGAAAGGCACCATTTCCCACTTCTTACCATAATGAGGAAGGGGTAAATGGTGCCTTTCCTCACTGGGAAACTCCCTTAGACCAAGGGTTCCCTGGAAAGTACCCTGGTAATCAGCTGCCACCACTCAGGAATTGTGAGAACACCTAGACTGACCCTCTGAGAAGGTAGTCTTCCATCACAATACTAGAGAAATAACAAAATACCATATAACCAACCTGATAGCACCTGGGCAGTGGGGAAGAGATTAAGGGGAAGAGATTAAGAGAAATATCCCAGAGAAATAGATTGTACTAAGCAAAGCCAAAAAATGGCTTTATAAAAATGTTTTTTTGTAAAAGAAAGAAAAAGCGAAAAGGTGGTTGGAGTCAAAAAAGAGTGGGAAAAGACCAAACAAAACACAGGGAAAATTGGACTAGCATCTGAATCCCCACTTGCTCCATGGAGGCTTGCTGATTGACCTTGGCCCAGTCAGACTCTCTCAGCCGAAAGTTGTTAAGAGGATCAAATGGAGGAGAGGAGAATGATGTAAGCCGCTTTTTCCCCATTGGGAAAAAAGGCCGGGCACAAAGGAAGCAAATAAAAGAATCTCTTTTTTGTTTGTTTGCTCTTGTTACTTTGTAAAATGGCTAGAACACAGATGACATGCTATGCATACAATAATTATTCACAAGCCTCAAGACCGATCGATATTCACAGTTGGGTCGGGGACTGAACAAGCTGCGTTCCGGTGCACGTTTGAACCCTCTCTTTCATTATTCAGGACACCATTTCTATTTGGACTGCAGCGGTTCGTCCCTAGGGATTAAGGACGAAAACGCGTGGTCGCTTTAGCCTCCTTTCTTCCCTGTTCCAGCCAGGATTCAGCCAGGATCGAACGCACGTCCGTGCGTTCGATCCTGGCTGAATCCTGGCTGGAACAGGGAAGAAAGGAGGCTAAAGCGACCACACGTTTTCGCCCTAAAGCAGCTGCAGCGGAATAACTGCTATGATTTTGGTTCTTGTAGGTTATCCGGGCTGTGTGACCGTGGTCTTGGTATTTTCTTTCCTGACGTTTCGCCCGCAGCTGTGGCCGGCATCTTCAGAGGAGTAACACTGAAGGACAGTGTCTCTCAGTGTCAAGTGTGCAGGAAGAGTAATACATAGTCAGAAAGGGGTTGGGTTTGAGCTGAATCAATGACCTGCAAAAAAATTAACAAAGGTAATGTGCTCATCATTGTCCTGTAAGTATCCAGATAATGTGCTAATGAGGGTGTGGCATGTTAATATGGAACCATTGCATCCTGAAGTGATCTGTTAGTGTGTGAAATCCAAAGCTAACCCACATGGCTACAATAATACTCAAGCAAACATATATTGTGAAAGAGGTGTAACATCTACAAACAAGTGAAAACAACTATAAATATATATACAAGTGAGATCAAAGTAGAAAGTCTTTTTTTCTTTTTTCAAGGTAAGGGAATGTCTTATCTTAAGGTTGTTTTCAACACGAGGAAAGCTGGATGAGGATGGAACAGTAACGCGGTCCGGATGCTCTTCAAGCGTTTTCACTGCAAAACTGCAGCTTCATCAGCTGACGTCTTCGTATTATACAATATTTATGAAGACTTCAGCTGATGAAGCTGCAGTTTTGCAGTGAAAACACTTGAAGAGCATCCGGACCGCGTTACTGTTCCATCCTCATCCAGCTTTCCTCGTGTTGACAACAACCTTAAGATAAGACATTCCCTTACCGTTAAAAAAGAAAAAAAAGACTTTCCACTTTGATCTCACTTGTATATATATTTATAGTTGTTTTCACTTGTTTGTAGATGTTACACGTCTTTCACAATATACGTTTGCATAGTTTGCTTGAGTATTATTGTATCTTTTTGTTCGAGCTTAGTACTATACTTCCATAATTATCCCTGTAGTATTTGTGCATATTTTCTCCAGAACCCACATAGCTAAGCTAACTCCTACGACCGCTCTGCAGACTTTGCTTCGGCCGCCAGATGGCAGTAGAGATTCGCTCCTACTACGGCCAAGCCGCCGGAATGTACCAACTTCGACGCAAGTGGGGGGGGGTCATCCTCTCCGGGCTCCTCCGAGGACAGTCCGCGGTCACAGGAGGGGACGGGCCGGGAAGGCCGCGAACGGGAGGCACTCTGGCGGCTTCGGAAAGGAGCTGCGCGTCTGGGCCGTCCTCTTGTTTTTATTACCCCCCCCGCGACACGCTCTCCAGTGGTACCGTCCCTGTCGGGGGCGTTGCGGAAGGGAGCCCCGCTTTCCCCGGGCCCGGTCGCCATGGCGACGGGGCGTTCCACTCTCCTCTTCCGGCCCGCCCCCCTCGGCGGCTCCCAGGGTTCCGCCTCTCTCCGCGGGACACGTCGCCGCTGCGGGAGTAGCAGAGGCGGCGGGAGCTGCAGTGGGGGCCGGTTTCCTTGATGCTCCCTCCTCCAAAGGGTGAGTCGGGCACGGAAGAGGCAGCGGCCGCCCCGGGGAAGTCTCCTTAGACGTCTCTTCCCTTGTTTCTATCCTCCCTGGTCCCTTCCTAGGGGATGGGGTTTGCAAATGGGGTTTGCAAAGGCCTCTTTCAAGAGGCCGCTGTTGCCACCGCCTGGTGGGCCTCGGCCCCTTTCCCACACCTCCCTTTCTGATGCATTCAAATCGCAGAAGCAATCCCCCCCCCCAAAAAAAAACCCTTCCCCATTTATGATGCATGCAATATCTTCTCCGTTTCCCCAAATTGCACTTGTGGAGGCAAGGGGATAAGGTGTGGCCTCCCCCTCGCACACGCCGCATCTCTGTATTTTGTGCGTGTCGGTGCCATTTATGCCTGGGAGCTTTTGCCTTGGATTTGCTACTCTTTTGATGCACTTCTCTTCCCCCCACCCCCATCCATATTCCCAAAACTCAGCAATAAGCCCCCATGCAGAGTTTTGAGAATTCAGATGGGGAAAATGTGCACCTAGAGAGCGGCAAATCCAAGGCAAAACCTTCCGTGCATAAATGGCCCGGGTGTTGCTGTAGCTGGGTGTTGGACCAGCTGTTCTGTTGACACGGTTACCTTACAGCTGTTGTAGTAGAAAAGAGCAAGAGTGGAGTAGCTCCTACGCCCAAGAGTAAAATATTTTTTAAAATACAACCTTTGGCTGATACAGAAGACTTTTGCAATGGTAGGCAATATGATGTTTTTGTTATAAAGTATGACATACAGAACTGCAGTCAGACATGTGTGTGTTATAAAAAAAATTTTGTTAGTCTTTAAGGTGCTACTGGACTCTTGCTCTTTTCTACTAGATCAGATCAAGGTACTTATTTTTGCATTTTGTGAGCTTTTTGCATTTCGTGAGCTGTGGCTGTGGCTCGCAAAAGCTCCTACCCTGCCAGAAAATATTTTTGTTAGTCTTTAAGGTGCTACTGGACTCTTGCCCTTTTCTACTACTGCAGACAGACTAACACGGCTACCCACTGTGAATTAAAGACAGATTTCACATTCTAGCTGTATCTGAAGAAGTGAGCTGTGGCTCACGAAAGCTCCTACCCTGCCAGAAAATATTTCTGTTCGTCTTTAAGGTGCTACTGGACTCTTGCCCTTTTCTACTACTGCAGACAGACTAACACGGCTACCCACTGTGAATTATCTTACAGCTGTTGGATTGTGTTTTCCACAGATGGACACCAGCCTGTCAGAAACCGGGGGGGGGGGGGAAGAGGCTGTTCCTGCATAATCATTGTGCTGCCTTTTTTTTTCTGTCATTCACAAACCCACACCAGGGCATTCATGTATAGCACAGCCAGAGTGGAGGCAAAGAGAGAACTGCTGTTTTCAGTCCCGGTAAATAGACTCTCTAGAACTGGTTTGTCTTCTGCAGGGTAATACATCATTGGAGGGGGGGGGTGCGTGTAGCCATGTTACAGCAAAACAAAGCAGGGGTCTTATGGCACCTGAAAGGCAGACAGATTTCAGTTGTAACGTAAGCATTTGTGGAGTAGAGTCCTATGCCTCAGTCATACTGCAGTGTGTCTTGTTCTGTAAGAAAAACAGAGATGAAAGGGTAGTGCAGTGTATTACAGCTACGTGTGGATAAACATCATATTGCCTACCATTGCAAAAGTCTTCTGTATCAGCCAAAGGTTGTATTTTAAAAGCAAATGTTGAGTGTCTTTTAAAATGTATTTATTATGCGTGTGTTTTTATTTATCCTTTGATGTTTATTCCCTTGAGCTTCTAATTTCCTTTCCAAGGTGCCACAATTAGGTAACAGACCCCAAGAGCACCATGCAGCCACTGGTCTCTGTGTTAGTCTTCTCTTTTTAAACAGTTGTAGTGCAAAGTAGATTTTGTTACATCAATGTGACCAAAGTGTTTGGCTTGAATTTTAGAGATGTACAGCTTCAAATATCTACTTAACTCTGAAGCTCATCTGGTGGCCACAGCTAACTCACTCTTACCACAATCTAGGACCATGTGGGACTTTTGTGGTAAAGTTAAAGCACCAGGTCATTACTGACCCATGGGGTGATGTCACATCATGACATTTACTAGGCAGACTATGTTTATGGGATGGTTTGCCATTGCCTTCCCTAGTCATCTACACGTTATTTACCCCCAGCATTCTGAGTACTTTTGTGGGAATACACTAAATAAGTACAAAACTGTTTAGAAATGCTTTTAAGAACACTCTGCATTTCAAGAGCTTTTCCTGAAGTGGTTGCTGTTCACTAATTTACTTTACTTTAAAGGATAATGCCTTCTGTTTACATTTGGTTGTGTTTTCATTAATAATTAACTTAATTGCTAAAACCTGTGTAAAATGTTTCGCATTTGCTTGTATGTGGCCCTGTGAATCCAGATTACTTCATCTTCATGACAATTAGGTGGCTGAGGCTACAATCCTAAACACATTTTCCTCCACACACATGTCTGACTGCAGTTCTGTATGTCATACTTTATGTACAGAAACAAAATGGGAAGCTACAGCATACACATAATGCTGCATCTAACTTACTGTCTAAACCAATCAATGGCAATGGAACAACATCCATATAAACATCCAGTAAGCCTGTCATTAGTACCAGGCTGGATGAATACCCTAAAGACATATGAACACAACTTACAAAAGTATTAGCTAGTGACCTCATCAAGTCAGTTGCTTAACTTCAGCAACACATATACCCATCTCACTATTTTAATTTATTTCACTAAATATTTATGCCATTTAATAGTGAAGGTTTCTGACAGGCACTAATGACAGGCTTACCAGATATTTGTATGGATGTTGTTCCGTTGATAGTGTTTGGTTTTAGACAGTGAGGGGCAGTATAATGTGTTGTTGTAGTTTCCTATTTTGTTTCTGTATATCAAGTATGAAATAAATAATTGCAGTAGTACATGTGGAGGATACACACACACACACATACGTATATATACGGTATGTCAGTACACAGTTTATACATTTTTCAGGCTTTAGTCATTATTTAACCAGAAAACTAAAGAGTATGCTAGAAAATAGGGCTTTTTAGCTTATGTGAACATGACCTATGTTTAACACTTTTATCCCTGAGTATTTTCAGTAAAAAACCTGACGAATGAACCTGATACTTCCAAGGTTCCCCATGGAACAACGGATGATTATTGCAAACCAAAGCATTGTTTGGACTGAGCTACAGCTTCAAAGCTCTGTTGTTGCAGCTTCTTTGTGAAGCTGACTTCTTTCAGTGTGATGCACAAAGTGTTAATTTATTTCTAAATATTGACTCTAGGATTCCTGTCTCACATTAGGAATATTTGCACATATACTTGGCAAAGAATTAGTTCAGTATGTTGAACGCCCTTGTGATTTGTATCTCTGTTTGTTTGTTTTAGCTTACCTGACAGCTTTGGCTATAAATCTAAAATGGATCCTGAAGAACAGGAGCTGCTGGGTGATTATAGATACAGAAATTATTCCTCAGCAATTGACAAAGCTTTGAGGAACTTTGAATCTTCAAGTGAATGGGCAGATCTTATATCATCTCTTGGAAAACTCAACAAGGTGAAGTATCTCATTTTTGTAACAAAACCTTTTAAAAATTAATAATTACTTAGGGTTGGATGCAGTCTAAGCTTTCCGTCAGTAGAGTGGAATGTCCCTGCCTCCCCTGGCATGTCCCATTATTGTCCACTGATATCCCCAAAATGCTTCTTCTGAGGTTGGGAGACCCAGAGGAATGACTTAAGGGAGGTCTGCAGCAAGACGGAGGAATTGGTGGCAATTACCAAGTTATTCTGGATCCAACTCTCAGAAGGCAAGCTTTTATATATTACTAAAATCTACTAGAGAGTTTTAAGCATTACACATCATTTATTCTACAAGGATTTTGCTCAGCAGATTCTTAATAGTATCATAATACAAAACAGGCAACTTTAAAACAAAACAGTCTGGTAAGATTCAGTGTGCATCTTTGTATAGAAATGATTCCTACTAATATACTCAAAATACTTAATATTTTGCAGTACGTTATGCTCAGCAAACAACTTGCTGGTTGTCCCCAGCCCGAGAAGTGTCTGGCTGTCCTCAACCAGGGCCAGGCTTTCTTAGCCCTGGTCCCAGCTTAGTGGAACTCTGCTCTAATGAGACCATGGCCCTGAGGTATCTAGCGCAGTTTGCAGGGCTTGTAAGACTGAGATGTTCCACCAGGCCTATGGTTGAGGGCAGCAATGGTTTCCATCGTAGCTGGCCTCCCTCCCACTTCCTTACAATCCATCTGAGCTTCTTAACAGAAAACCCTGATTGATAAATGGGCGCCAACGCAATTTTAGCTTCAGAATTGTTGGTTTTAAATTGGATTGAATTCATTTTATATTTTGCTATTGTTGTGTTTTAATGGATGTTAGCCGCTCTTGAGCCTGGCTGCGGCGAAGATTGAGAGCAGGCTAGAAGTCCCAAAATAATAATAATAAATAAATAAAGTAGATCTTCTGAATAACTATTAAGGTTTTTAAAGCCAACATTGAAAAATTATTTTTTTTTATCCAAAGGAAATTAAAAAATAAAAGTAATACATTTATTCTCATTTAAAATGAATGATTTTTAGTAGTATCTTTGTATCTTGTAGGTGTAGCAAGTCACTGATCAGGAAGCCCAGAACCCATTTTTATGCCTTGTGTTGTTACATTAACTCCCTAAATTTAGCTCAAATTAGAGAAGTGGAACTGGAAAATGCAGCCTGCAGCTGGCAATGGAAACTTCTCATGGTGCTTGAAATTAGTTTCAATTTCACCTATTTGTATGCAATATGCTTGACCTGTTCCAAAGCAACTTTTAATCAAAATGTAATGCAAATGTGGAATCCCCCACATATTTAGTAAAGTCACAAAAAGCAGAGGTAGTAGCAAACCATGGCTTAAACTGTGTGAGTGAACCTAGGGGGTACTTGGGCGTACACTCTTCCCCTCCCTCCTATCCTTGTGTGAAGCCAGAAAATGAATTATATCCACTACTATGACAGTGTAGTATGTCACTTATGTCTGAACTACAAAGTATAGTTTGCTTTTTTTCCATACCAGCCACTCCAAACTAGGATTAAACTATGGCTTAGGATCTAACTTTGTAGGGAAGCATAAAAATTGTTGTTCATGTGTGATAACAAAGTATGGCTTGCTATGAAATTGGAAGTTTTTATTTAGATTTGCTACCAGGCGGGGAGAACCATAACAGAGCTTGCTGTTTATCTCCATCTCATCCTGAGAAATGTTGGTGCAAGGACATCTTTTACTTCCGCTTCTTCACTAATATAGTGCGACACTGTATCAGTGAGGGATAAAACTGCACTGATATTTGGGTTGTTGGAGGAAGAAACATTGATCGGTCTTGTATGACAGAGACCTGGTTGGAAGAAAACGATGGGATGCAATTTTATTTCACTGCTTTGCCTTCTGCCTTTGTAACCCACTTTTTTTGCATTGTGGTATGTCATGCCTTAGGCACTTCTACTAAGTGCAGAGAGATCTTTCTCTCCTCCGGAATGAAATCAAACATAGCTGCCTTCCTACCCCTGTACTATACATACCATAGTTTGTCTATTCTGAAATATACCTCTTGAAATGTACAGCAGCGTAGTAGGCCTGGGAATCAAACTGGCAAAATACAGCCTCTTATATCAGCCCATCTGCTGCAAGTTTTCTAATTCTCTTAATCTTCTTAGTCTGTGGTCAGACCAGTGCTCTTGTCACAGTTCATTTCAATTTTGTCCTTCAGTATCTTAGAAGAAATTATTGTGTTTTGCAAACATGCATACTTCCTACAAGAATTGCTGGCGAACGGTTCTATTTACTTTTATATTAACAAATGCAGAATTTGTGCTGGTCTGCTCTTCTCCCTGCTGTCTGCCCCGTAGTGAGAGATATCCTCCTGCGCCTTATGAGAGGCTCTGCACTAATTAATTTTCAAGGCAGTTGTCTGTACAAAACTGATTAGCGAAAGAGTTATCGAGCATTTATCGTGTTAGAAAATTTTCTGACTCTGATAATACAAAAATAGGGAGTAAGGGTCCATTCTCTGAACTATTAATCAGCAAACTAGACAGGACACCTGCATTAATTTTTTTCTTCTACTGAAAAAGAAAAAAATACTTTTTATTGAGCAGGACAGAAAAAAATAAAGGCATAAAAGAATTAACACTACAATTACTGTGGAAATAAAAGCCAAGCTTATCAATTTTCATACTGCTTAATCATATTATAGCAAGTGATAGTTTTAAAAACAAATCAAGTTTCAACTATTGTCTCACTGCTTGTAGGGCTTATATAAAAAAACCCAAGTTACCCAAAATCTCACTCAGAAATCTCACCTATTCTTCTGAGACTTCCAGCCAGAGAAATCTCATTTGCTTGTCACAAGAGTGCTTATTTATAGGAAAATATCAGTATTATATTTCTGTAAGTTTCATTTATTGCAATTTTGTGGTTATTTCTAGATATCTGGTTACTTTCAGCTAAAGAAGGTTAAGCAACAAAAATGCAAATAAGACAATCAGTGGGTGCATATGAGATAAATCTGATATAGCAAGATAAGGCCAATCCCAACTCTTAAAAAGCAATTAATCTAGCCTTTTTCTGTAACTGTTCCAACTAACTGTCCAAGATGAAGATAGATCTAAGCAACAGAGTTCACAAACAGTTGAAAAAATGTGTAATTTCTCAAGTCATCTTGCAAAATCAGCAAGAAAAGAAGAATGATATCATAGCAACCACTACACCCCCTCCCCTTTGACAAATTAGATCAAGGTTTTCCAGAAAAGCACAGGAGAGGTTGGGCCTTTTGGGATGGTACTGTGAACTAGCCAGCTTTAGCTTTGTTAAAAGAAATACTATGCAAAATTAACAAAATGTTCTGGTGAATGGGTGTCCATGAGTGCTGGTACAAATTCAGGTTTTTACATGTCCCCCCCCCCCTGCCGCCCCCAATAATGATAGATGAAGGATAGGATTTGGGGCAGGAATAGGGAACTGGAGAACTTTGTACCAGGGTGATTAATTTGTTTGTTTATTTAATCAGCCATTACTGTTCTACTTTTCTCCCCAAGAGGAGAAAGGTTTGCGCCTCTGGGCACACCCAGACTTCTGTTACCTACAGACAGGAAGGAGACAAACATTCAACTAGATGTTATAGCTGGTGACGTGTTCCCCAACACTCCTTCCGCTCCTCTGGTTAAGCAAAAGCTTGTACTTCAGCGAAAATAAGTGGCGAGTTCCAGGATTCACTCTGGTCTGCATGCCCTCCTTTCATGAATACCTGCACACAAAAAACCTTAGTGACATTGGCATTGACATACTGCCTTCAGATGATTTTTACCAGGAATGTCACATGAACCTTTCAGAAACCCAAAGCTTAGAAACCATGGAATAAGTAATCTGTCAGAGTATTTTCATTGACTCAGATGATTGATTGAATGTCTTAAAACATAACAGTATCTGAATGTCTTAAAACATAACAGTATCAAAATGTCTGATTTCCTTGTCAGTTTAGGGAATACGTTGTTGGGGCATCAAAAAGTATAATTTCTGGGGAATTATAAAACCTTGATGAATTCTTCCTATACCAACAAAAGTCCCATCCTCTAGAACAGGAGTGGGGAACCTTTTTTCCGCCAAGGGCCATTTGGATATTTATAACATCATTTGCGGGCCATACAAAATTATCAACTTAAAAATTAGCCGACCAAGCCCCAAGCAGGCAGCTGCCCCAGATGACCCCCTCCCCGAACGGGCAAGCAGGCAGGCATCCAACCGGTGGTGCACCCACCCACCTGATGGCACAGGATAGTCTGTCGCACCAGCTGGGTGTAGCCGTCTAGGGTTGCCAACCTCCAGGTCGTAGCTGGTGATCTCCCGCTATTACAACTGATCTCCAGTCGATAAGAGATCAGTTCACCTGGAGAAAATGGCCGCTGTGGCAATTGGACTCTATGGCATTGAAGTCCCTCCCCTCCCCAAAACCCGCCCTCCTCAGGCTCCACCCCAAAAACCTCCCGCCAGTTGCCAAGAGGGACTCACCTCCCCGCGCTTGAGGGTCTTCCGGGGGGAGGGTTAGGGGCAGAGTTGGGGGAGGGGAACTCTCTGGCCGAGAGGTTAATAGGCCAGAGAGGCTGTACCGCCGGGGAGGATGGAAGCCAGAGGTTGCTGGTGCTAAGCACGCGGAGGCACCCTGGCGACGTCGGAAGGAGAGAGCAGCTCAGACTCCCCTTCCGACTGGTCTGAGGCAGAAGAAGTTTTCTTGGTCACTCCATCCTCTCGGGCAGAGACTGTCTCCACTGCGACGGCCATATCCCTGCGTGACGGGGGGAGGAGGAGGGCGCTTTCCAGAGCTGCACTCAAGGGGCCAGAGAGCCACATGCAGCTCGCGAGCCGCGGTTTGCCGACCACTGGACTAGAGCAACTTCCCTATGGGGAGCGGTTAAGACACTTAGGGCTGTTTAGCTTGGAAAGAAGGCTGCTGAGGGGAGACATGATAGAGATCTATAAAATTATGCATGGTTTGGAGAGAGTGGACAGGGAGATAAGCTTTTCTCCCTCTCTCATAATACTAGAACACGGGGTCATCTGCTAAAGCTGGAGGGTGAGAGATTCAAAACAGATAAAAAGAAGTATTTTTTCACACAACACATAGTTAAATTGTGGAACTCCCTGCCCCAGGATGTGGTGATGGCTGCCAGCTTGGAGGGCTTTAAGAGGGAAGTGGATATATTCATGGAGGAGAGGGGTATTCATGGCTGTTAGTTAGAATGGATACTAGATATGCTGCATACCTATTTTCTCTAGTATCAGAGGAGCATGCCTATTATTTTGGGTGCGGTGGAACACAGGCAGGATGGTGCTGCTGCAGTTGTCTTGTTTGGGGGGCTTCCTGGAGGCACCTGGTTGGCCACTGTGTGAACAGACTGCTGGACTTGATGGGCCTTGGTCTGATCCAGCAGGGCCTTTCTTATGTTCATGGCGCAAGTGGCATGGACTCCGGCATAAGGGTCACACCGCCTCTAAAGGAGTTTGCCCCCCCCCTCAGGAATGCACTGTAAATTCCATAAATATGTCAAATAGTAAAATTTTATATACTAATTATGTGCTTTATGTTTTTCAAGTAAAAGAAATATAGGTTTGATAGGAAGTATTGCATTTGTTTCAATTTCCCCCACATTTCTGAGGGGGCATTGTTTCCCCACAAGAACAAGAAGTCCCACCCCACCCAGGTGGCTTCAAAATTTCTGGAAATTTTATATCTCTGTTACCCTACTGACAAACACTCAGCCATGAATGGAATAGAGGGAATGATGGTGTTCCAGATTGGGAAGCTGTAATAGTGTAGAAATGAGCCAGAAAACAATCTAGCATTTAGTATACCAACTTGTGACCATTTTTAAAGCTGTGCATATCTTAATACATGGAGAAAAAGCTTTATTGGTTCATTTTTACTTTCTCATTAAAAAAATTATAGCCTGCTTCTAGCTATAATTGAAGCAGCTTCCATTATATAATCAGTATAAAACAATTAAAATCAAAATTGCATCAAATAACGCCAAAACCACAAAAAAGCTGGAAGCATGCATTGGTAACAACGTTGGTGTAATCCAAGTCCATAAACGATTAGAACTGTAAGAAGCATCTCATGCCTTATTCATAGAAACCTGTGGTTTATTTTGGTGGGGAGACAACTTCTGTTATATCTATGGTTGTAGGCGTGCCAAACATCACCTGAGGCTGTTAACATTTCATGGCGTGAGTGGCATTTGCTTGGGATAAATAAGGCTGCACCTACAGCTGGGGGCCCTGCCTGTTTGCAGTAAGGCCTGATGCATCCATGCCATAGATGCAAAACAAATGAGTTTTAGATAAGTGTAGATAACACTGCTAGAGTAAATTCAGTCAGCTGGTTGGCAGTGAAGCTCTCTTGAATTATCGACATATAATGTGATACAACACATGTACTATTTTATATTTAGTTGAATGGTCTTCTCTGATAAATTTAAATACAAGTTGGTTATTTAATATGTTATTAAAGCAACAAAATTACATGCAAGAGAAAAACTCACTTCACATTTCAGGTGTTAGAACATCTATTCTTTTCAGTTTAACATAGAATTGCCAATTTTGGAGTTAATATAGTTGAGTCACACAAACTTAAATAATCATTTAAGTTATGGGGACAGGAGCTCTCTTTCTTTGGGAAAAAGGATGGGATCTGCTTCCCCCTATTTCAAAGGGTGGGAGTTCGTAGAGCCACAACCCACAGTCAACTATCTTCCAGATTGCTTCAGTAACTGGTTGCCAGGATCTAGTAGCTCCTTCCCAGGAACATTACTTGACCAATTGGCAACCAGGAGGGATGGTCATTGTAGTTACTTTAGATATAAATTGTTTTCACCGATTCCCAATGCAAAGGTTCGTTATAGAGACAATGACACTTTTTCATACATGGGCAATAATAGCCAATTGCACTTTTCTGCTGGATACTGCAAATTCAGGTTTTGTGTGATAGTAGGCTATTTTATGTCTGTGAGCAGCTCTGACAGTTTTTCCAGGCCTTCCCACCCCATCCAGTTGATTTTTGGGTAGAAGTTATTAAAGAATAAGAAAGCTTCTTTCTGTCTAGTGAAAACTGCATTCCAGTCAAGAGTGAGAATAATGTAGGATTGCCAGATCCAGGTTGGGAAACTCCTGGAGATTTGGGGATGGAGCCTGGGGAGGACAGGGACTCCAGTGGGGTAGAATGCCATAGTGTCCACCCTCCAAAGCATCCATTTTCTCCAGGGGAACTGATCTCTGTAGTCTGGAGAGGAGCTGTAATTCCGGGGGATCCTCAAGTACCACCTGGAGGCTGGCATTTGTAGAATAATTCGAATTTAGGTCAGTGTTTCAGCTGTGGCCCCATAGAATAATTTGCCTTCTAAAACCTGACCTTGTGGGCCATGTACCGACATAACCATTTTATTTTAAAAGGAAGTTGAAAGGCATCCTATGTAGTTTTTAGAACAGTAGAGGGAAGAGGCCTCCATGGGGCATGTGCAGCTTGTCACATGCTTTGAAAGGGAGCAGTCTGATACATGGCAGGAGGAGGAGAGGGCCTGGGATCCATCAAAACTTTTAAATCAAAATGGGTCTCCCTGGGTTGCTGAAGTTTGAGAACTGCTGAACCATGTCTTTAATTTTGTGTGTTTACAGCCAACGATTTATCTTCTTCCAAGTTGTGAAACACTTAATAGCTGATGCAATACCTATGACTCAGGTGGAAGTAAAGAGCAGGGCAAGCACTGTCATCAGTTCTGCCTTTTACTGTCAGAGTGAAGACAATCCATGTGATTGCTTGAAATTGTCTTTGTGGATCCTCACTGATTATTATTCTAGTACTATGTCTGGGTGTAGTGAACTGTAAATAATAGTATATTGTTTAATACATTTCATGAGGGACAAGATAGTGACTGGGAGGGTGAGTGGGAGGAGATGGGGGAGCATGAGAAGAATCTCCAGGATGAGTAGGGGGCAGGTAAGAGCAGGAAGTGAATTAGGAGATGGACAGAGCAATCCTAAAGGGGTAGTTGAGGTGCTCCCGGGGACAGCACTGCCGCACCGCCTCCTTGCTGGCCCGGCAAGCTGAAAATGGAATTTCCCCCAAGCTCTGTGAAACTGCTTATAGAGTTTCACGGGACTGCGCCACCATTTTGGCTGGTGTAACTTTGCACCAGCAAAAATAGGTATTCCCAGGGCAAAAGGGCTTAGAGAGCCAACTAAAGCTAGGCCCACCCCCTTTGGTGCCCGTGTGAGCCCCTGTGCCGGAAGAGCACTGTCATCATGGCTGTGCCGGCGCCCATGCTTTGTGCTGCTTCACTGCTCCCTGGTGCCAGCATAAGTCCCCTTGTGGACAGCGCAAGTGTTACTTACACCAGCGCAGGGGTCGCACCAGCTCCAAAGCCCTTTTGCCCCCCCCCCCCAGAATTGGTTTGAAAGTCTCTTTGCCCTGCAGTTGTTCTTGGATATTTCTTGGATAGGCGTGTTTCTTGGATATTTCTACATATTGTGTACCTTTAAGCTTCACTCCTGTACACAACTGGGAGTTTCTTCAGAGGAAACATGTTGCACTTAAAAAAAATTATTGTGTGCAACATGGGAGGGACGGATGATGAAGAAATCTCTATTTTAGAGTAAGTGATGTCTATACTTAGTTTTGGGTGAAACCATTTGTTTGCAATAGCTGACTCCATCACAAGGAATAACTTGTAATACATTGTGGACTCTTTTTCTTGTTACACTTTTGCTGTGTGCAATACAGTGACGCATGTAAGAGGTAATTACTGTTATGCAAGTTTTTTGTTCAGTGATGTTGCTAACTTCATGTTGATCCTCAAATACAGTCCACTGATTACATACAGGTATGGCCAAATTTGTGGATACTTAAATCCAGAGATTGGTGTCATGAACAGACCAGACAGATCGCTCCACTGTAAACCTGAAAAAAGCCTCAAATTTGCAGAAAAATCTGAAATCAAAAATTGGGGGTAATCCCCCAATAATCGAAGCAACTCCTGTAGGTTTAAGAAACAAATGCCCTCAGTGGCCACTGCTAGACAACCACATCAGTACTGCGAACTTGAAGCCTTGCTTTCTGTCAGGAGAGGGCAGGACCTTTTCCAGGGCTGTTTTGACTTTTGAGGAAAGACTCATCAGGGCCTGGCCTGCCAGCAATCATCCAACTTGAATTACTCACTCAGTCTTGGCTGCTTGCTACTGTTCAACAACACCCTCTCCCAGAAAGCCAGTATGGTGTAGTGGTGAGAATTTCAGACTTAGATTGAGACCCAGGTTCAAATCCCCACTGTACCATTGTAGCTCATTTGGTGACCTTGGGTCAATCACACACATGCAGCCTAACCTCCCTCATAGGGTTGTTGTGAAGAGAGGAGAATAACGTAAGCTGCTTTGGGACCCCGTTTTGGTGACAGGGAGGGTATAAATATAGTAAGTAAATATAACTGAACATGGGGGGGTGGTAAATGCAAGGTTAGTTGGTGGGTGGGAAGGTGGAAAGGAAGCAGGGGAAGGAGAGGATATGGGGGGTGCCAGGAGGAGGGGAAGAGGAAATAGTATGGAGAGGGGGATTCAGGGAAAGCGATGTTCCCCCCACAAGTCCTTGTGGGTTTCTCATTTTACAACTGGGTCCAGCCCAGCCTGGTGGCCAGAACTGTGCAAGGTTTTGCCAGGGAGAGGCTGCCAGGTAAAGAGATGGAGGGAAAGCTGCAGGAGGACAGATGCTGCCAGGTAAAGGGGGAGAGGCTGGCAGGTAAAGGGATGGAGGGAAAGCTGAAGATACAAGGAGATTAGTTGGTGGATGGGAAGAAGAAAGCAGGAACAGGGGAGAGGATATGGGGGCTTTCATGGAAGGAAAAGAGGAAATAGTGAAAACATGCAGTGTGGATATCTTTCAGGGGCAAACTGTGTATTACATGGCGAGACACAAACTCCTGATGTCTGTGGTTTTTAAAATGACAAGCCTGCCCCACAGGCTGAAAGGGAAGTGGTGGAACAGTGGAGATAGGGGTGGCCCTTCGGCTGTTTTTCTGCTCAGTATACCCTTCCTCCAGATAAGAAAATTATTTCACAGCCTCTTGCTAATGCTTTTAATTTTTTTAACAGTGACTAGTGATTTTTTTAACAGTGACTCCTCTGCTATGCGATAGATAATTTAGGCCTTTTCATCTGCAAATGAAACTGGAATTAAGAGTAATCAATGTAGAGAACACAAAGGGAAAACTTCAGAAAATGAAGCCACTTTTTACTTTAGTCTATGGAACATACTTTGTTCAGAACATTTGCCGTACATAAATCCTTGCAAATTATCTGTAATTATAATTTTAGGTCCTTCACTTACTATATCTGTGTCAAACAGAATAGCAACCACGTGGAACTACCCTGTTTAAATTTGTGCCTTTACTTTTTCTCAGTTTGGTTGGAACAAGTTGCATGCTTTTGTTTCTTATATTTGAATTGGCATGTTTCCTGTCTTGTGACTTATTCTCTGTAGTGCATGCTAATTTTCAATGTCTTAAAGGTGTTAATAGTTGTAATTGGTTTTAACTAATTCTGATGATGTAATCCAGAATGTCCGCAGAATAGTGGTGCTTGTGCAGTTCACAGTGTTGACATTGTAGCAGGATTTATCAGGGTTAGCGTGTTGTGCTAGCTGATGGGTTGAACACTGTATCCTCCTAACTTCTCTTTCTGTACCGTTAATATTGGTGGTGTAGTGGTTAAGAGCGGTGGTTTGGAGCGATGGACTTTGATCTGGAGAACCGGGTTTGATTCCCCACTCCTCCACATGAGCGGCGGAGGCTAATCTGGTGAACTGGATTTGTTTCCCCACTCCTACACACGAAGCCATCTGGGTGATCTTGGGCAAGTTACAGCTCTTAGAGCTCTCTCAGCCCCACCTACCTCACAGGGTGTCTGTTGTGGAGAGGGGAAGGGAAGGTGATTGTAAGCCGGTTTGCGTCTCCCTTAAGTGGTAGAGAAAGTCGGCATATAAAAAACAACTCTTCTTCTTTTCTGGGATGAGAAGGCTTTGCTGAGAATATGTTCTTGTATCATTGTTCCTCAAAATGTTTGTGCCAACTGAAGTGTTCTACATTTAGTACAGTTTGTTTCCAGCCACTTTGACATTCATTGTTATGAATGCAGGAAGTGCCTTTTCAGATTCAGTGTCCAAATCACAATTCACCCTTAGCACAATGCTAAGGTCTCAGCTCCTATTCAATGCAAATATCACATGCTCCCTTCTGCATTTAATAGCTGGAGCTAGCTGTACTGTTTGCTGCCCTTTCTTTGTTTTCAAGATGTATGTTAAAACTAGAACATGCATTCTTCCTGGAAGGGCTGAAAAAAAGCACCTTGTTTTTTTCCCAGGATTTAACATCATTTTAATTTCTTCAAAAATGAGGGGGTTTATTAGACTAACAAATTCATTGTGAAATACGGTTTCATGACAAGCAAAGGGGGAGGGTAGTTATATCAAATGCTAGAGAAAATAACAAGGCCAAAAAGTCGAGGTCATTGTATTATTGAGTAATGAATTTTTAGCTGAGTTTGGTATTCATATAAGAGATTTCATTGCAGGATGAGATTTGGTCTTTTTGGTCATGGAACCAACAAATGAAATGTCAAATTTACCCTATCTGTTTCTTCCCCTTCTTTTTCTGTACCCCCTATTAAAAAATGAATAAAATTTACTTTAAAAAGAAAAATAGGGGCAAGATTTAAAGTAGTTTAGCATGGGGTTATGAATATGGTCATGGTATATCTGTGTCTTGAAGATTTAAAGTAGTTGAGTGTGGGGTTATGAATATGGTCATGGTATATCTGTGTCTCGAAAAGAGTGACTTTATATCAGTTCTCCAAACTTCCATGAGGGATATTCTACTAAGCACATGATTACAGTATACCCTTACCTCAGTGTTTTGTTTTTACAGGCTCTTCAAAGTAATTTGAAGTACTCCCTTTTACCACGACGTTTGATTATCAGCAAGAGGTTGTCCCAGTGTTTGCATCCAGCGTTACCTAGTGGAGTGCATTTAAAGGCCCTAGAGACATATGAGATCATATTTAAAATTATTGGGACCAAATGGCTTGCAAAGGACTTATTTCTATACAGGTAAGGTTTTTTTCTATTTAAAGATAATAGACTAAAATTAAAATTGGTACAATTTTATTTATTTGCTTGGTGGTACCTTTTTCCCTTTAAAAAATTATATTTTATATATTTTGTGTGTTTTTTTCCCTCTCCTCTTCAGCTCAGGCTTGTTTCCCCTGCTGGCAAATGCGGCAATGTCAGTGAGGCCAGTGCTTCTTGGCCTGTATGAGAAATATTTTCTTCCCCTGCAGAAGTCCCTCCTGCCAAGTCTTCGAGCCTTCATAATTGGACTGCTGCCTGGACTGGAGGAAGGGTCAGAAATCTATGACAGGTTGGCATAATGTACTTTTAGGGAAAATAATAAAATTACATATTAACATTGTTCTGTTTGCTCAAAAACTTTAAATGGCTTTTGTATGATAGACAACTGAAATAGACACAAGAAGGGCAGGGACATAAAGTTTTGGAGTTAGAATGTTCTTTCGGTATCTGGCAATGTCCACAAAAATACCATTTGATTGCAGAATCATAAATGCAAGCACGCATGTTCTTCCATCTGCAAATGGAGGATAGACGTAAGCCAACACCAGAAAACATGCTGGAGCAGCAGGAACCTCTTAAACAGCCAAGTCTTTTCACAACTGCAGTAATGGGCAGTACGTCTCCAGGGTCTTGAGAAGATGTTTCTTCCTCAGTCCTGTTAACTTGTTTTTCTGTTATCTTATGTTTGCAAAGCATGTTGAAAAACTACTTGGCATTAAGGTTTGCCTTCAAGATTTTGCATACCTTCATGTATTTTTCCCTGGAATTTTTACAGCTGTATAGTTTGTCATTCATGATGCAAATAAGAGGCTGAGGGAGTGACTTGCCTAAAGCTTCTGTTTATGACACTTGAACTGGAGACATAAAGCTCACACTCATGAGTCAGTTCCCTTACATCACCCTTGTCATTTGCTGAGTCAGGAAGCCTCTCCTTTTTACCAGCTAAGCCTTTCCTGTTTGGAAGGTAAAACATCTCATTTCCATATGTGGTTTAATTCACACAGTGTAATTGTAGCAATAATTTGGTCTTCCTTTCTAGTTAGTGAGTTTTCTACGAATTCATAATGTACTATGACAGTTTGAGGAAAAATTTGAAAAATTTCAAGATGAATTTCTGCCAAGGTTCATAAGAAACAAATGCCAGCTACTGACCGTGAATCTTCAAGAAGGCTTTTCATTTCCTAGAAATGTAGAGTTCTTCCATCTCAAAATCACTGATAGTTGGTGAGGGAAAAGAAATCATATTTGAAGAAGAAAAAAAGATTATGGATATCTGTTACAAGTGGCAGTTCTTTCTGTTTTAAAGGGTTTCAGGTTAATTATTTTATTTAAAACAGTGAGAAGTTATTGTGTGACATATATGCTGTTTTTCCTTCACCAATGTCCTTTTGAAAGGGAAATGTTTCAAAGAGAAATGGCCAGAAGAAGCCTTTTTTTTCTCTTTTTTTGTAATCAGACTGTGCTGCTGCTTCAACCCAGAGGTTTATCAGGGCTTCAGCCGCAAAACCCCAGCTTGCTTTTTAATCATCTATACAAACATCATGGTCTAATTATGCTCCATTTGTCCTTTCCCCCTCTTTAGTACGCTTTTTTCCAAACCTGCTTTTCTCTGATATTTTTGGGAGGCGTGCTGTTTTAAATGCATTTTTAGTGATTTGGACAAGAAATGCTCATTATCCATAGTCCCATTCGCACCGGCACAGCTTTGTTTCCCTCACCCCCTTGTAGCCACCAAAGGGCTAGTTTTCGCTTTAATATTTTTTTTGACATTGCTAGATGGGAATTGCTAGAATTCCTATCTCGAAATTGCAGCAATCTACTAGTTCCTAATAATGTTTAACTTTCATTTTTAAAAAGTAAGTTTCTTGCCCATTTTGTTATAAAGATATACCTTTCTTTTATATCTCTGCAACCCGATGGCTAGAGACCCTTGAAAAACAATGGAAGCTGGGAATTCAGAGGAACTGGTAGATTATGGCTATTGTTGATATGATACTGATTTAGCAATTACCTTTTAAAAAGAGCCCTCTGGTGGCATGGGACATGGGGGAAGGGGGAATGGTGACTAGGGGAGCTGAGATGGAGAAAATGCAGTATTAAATCGCTGTGTGGGTAGTCTGTTGCTGCTGTGAATGCCTCTACGTTTGCATCATGGAGAACAGTCACCATGTGAAAGCAGTGTATCTGAAGACAAGATTATTTCAGTCATGGATCTAATATGCTGCAGCTTTTCTCCACGATAGAACTTTTCTCAATATAATTCTAGAAACAATTTCCCTTTTTGCATTCTTAACAGTATCAGTTGCTCTTCATTTTGAATATCTATTTCATAAGTGAGTAGTGAAGGTAATAGGCTGCGGAAAACCATGCTCAGCGAGCAAACAGCAGTAAGAATTTAGATCAGCTCAGGTGAGATAATAACAAATGATCTGGAATATAAACTCACAGTCTCATCCAAAGTTTGTTCTTTGGTCAGCCAAAACAAGCCCTATACCCATGATTTACCATTTCTGATGTGACATTGCTCAGTTCCCACCTACCCATTGTCCTTTGGTTATTGAGCTGATTGTATTACTTCTGAGAACACAACAGGATAACAAAAGGAAAATTGTAGAATTAATTTTCTAGAAATTAAAAGTTAAAGCTGTGTTCATCTGGAAGCCAGCTCTTCTTGGTGAAGTGAAGAGTGGTACTACATTTAAAATGGCAAAATTACCTCACTGGCTTCTTATTTCAGCATCAGTGGAAGCTGACAGTGTCAGAAGTATTTATATAAAATATTAAAATGTATACAAGCATTTGGTTTTTCAGTTAGAATGTTTACTTATTAAGTTAATTATAGAAACTTATATTTTCCTTCTTAATTAACAGAACAGATGCTTTACTTGTGAAGTTGTCTCTCCTAATTGGTAAAGAAGTGTTCTATTCAGCACTGTGGGGGAGTGTCCTGGTCAGCCCTTCCATAAGGCTGCCTGCATCCCTCTTTGTTGTTAGTCATATCAACAGAGAATTGTCTGGAAAACATCAGAATTATATCCTGGGGACTGATGCTAAACTAACGGTAAGTTACACACCTAATCATAAAGGATGGAGTGTATAACTAAACAATGGACATAATGCAGATTAATAGGCAAATTCTGGATGAATTGTGTTTTAACATTATTTTTATCCTTTTTCTGGTGTAGTGCTGATCAACAGTTATAGACTTACAAGTGGTAGAGGAGTGTGTGTGCTGAAGAAATCCTTCCTCTCCCCATTCCTTGCTTTGGTGGGCAAAGGAAGCTTTGGCCACCCTTCACTTCTGAAATGTCAATTGAGAAGATAGATTTGAAATGCTAAAAGGAGCTCTCCAAATCTAATTCCAACTTCTGTTTGCCCCTGACAGCTGCTTCAGAAGGGAAGGAAGGGGTATTTTCCCTTTTATCCCTCAGGAACAATTGGGGAAGGGATTTGTAGGTCTTTATATTGGGCTGAAGTAAATTAGCTATAGTTGCTTTTCTCAGCTAGTGCTGTAAACTCCCTGCTCAGAGCTATTGCCTGGATATTTCCTAGTAGAAGAGGGAAATGTGGAAAGAGCTAGTTTTTGTAAACAGTGGGTTCACTTTATCAATAGATACAGTACTGAGGGTCTACAGTACGTTATGTGGTTATCCCCAGCATAGCTTCAGAAAAGGAGGGAGAACATCACATGTTAAAACATAGATGAAAAGTTTATATTAGAATAATAAGAGTAGAAAGAATGGGTCAAGACCACAGGCCTTGTAGGATACTGTCCAAGCAAACTAGCCATTACCTGGGGTTAAGAGCCTTCCCAGCATGCTCCTTCCAACAATGCTTTGGGCAACTTTGAAGCATTTCAGAAACCATTGACCAGCATTCTTTTCAAGGCACAGATCTCAAGATGTGTCCTTTCACAAAAATACTCATCCCAGTGAAAAAGTCATTCAGGGCCTATTGAAACTTCCTCCACAGCAAAAGGGTGCGGAATAATCTGAGGAAAAGTCCATGCCCAGATGTTCTCTTTATAAAAGTTTTCCGTTCTATCATCAAGGATCGAAATTCTAAAAGAATTTTTCACTGGCCTGGCTGCATTCCAAAAAGCTCTGTACATAGCACAACCCTTGCCTGTTTTTTTTAGGGATGTGCAAGCCCTTGTGTGTGGTGGTGTTAAACATATTTTGCACAGGATGCAGTCAGCTTTGCAGTTCTAGAATAGGCTCTGGAAGGTAGACTGACTTGCACAGGGTTCTTATATGAGCTGCTATTTAAGGCAAATCGTTATTCCTCATGTGGAGAATTTTCTCCACATTGAGACAAGTGTCTGTGTGAGGTTTGCACATGAGAAACTGACTCTTTCATTCCATCTTGCAAATAGTAAGTTCTGAAGCCACACTTGTTCAGTGCAGGGGCTACATTAGATGGATTGAATTTCAGTATAGTTAAAAACCAAATTATCTTAGGTTTTGATGAGGAGTTAGCTAAAAAAAATAACCGGAACCTGATTTCCCCTTCATTACTTATTGTATCATTAAGAAAGGAGTGTTAACATTTTGCCACTTTACATTATTTACCTTGACAGGTATGAGTTTTAAAGGTTAAAGTCCTTTTTGACTCTGCCAGAATAAAACTGGGAACAATGTCCAGAAAAACTAAATTGTTATATTATTTTAAATTTAGGGTAAACAGTTTGTTTTTCTACTGTGTTGTGAGAATATTGATGTATTTGTTCCAGTTGAGGTTATGAGTTCTTAACTCTGGCTTGGCTTTCCCTTTACTCAGAGCTGCCAGCCTTGTAAAGTTTAGGCTTATGGGGAGACATAAAGGGGTAATATAAAACTGCTAGGTTTTTTAACACCTTAAAACTTGGAAAACTCTGGATTTTCTGAGGACATGCAGTCAGTTAACTTGTATGGTGATGAATCAACTTTGTTAGATAAAATGCAATTATCCTTTCTTTCTTTTTTAACAATCACTGCAGATCAGAGCCCTTTGTGTGGCTATGTTGGATTCAAATGTTCTTGTACAAAGAAACACTTTGGAGGTGGTTCTCTTCTTCTTCCCTCTTTACACATCTTTGGTAAGTGTTACCAAAGTATAAGGTTTACTTTGTTTAAACCAGTATAAGGTTTACTTTGTGTGTGTGTGTAAAATACCGTCAGGTTGCAGCCAACTTATGGCAACCCCTTATGGGGTTTTCAAGGGAAGAGACTAACAGAGGTGGTTTGTCAGTGTCTTCCTCTACATAGCAACCCTGGCATTCCTTGGTGGTATTCCTTGGTGGTCTCCCATCCAAATACTAACCAGGGCTGACTCTGCTTAGCTTCCGAGAACTGACAAGATCGGGTTATACCATGCTGCCTTCCCTCCCTAAGGTTTACTTTGCCAAGAACAATTTGCTGGGTCACTGCAGAATTACCAGATGTGGTATTTGTTGTTTATTTTGAGCATATATCCTACATTTTCAACCAGCTTACAGAGATGGAAAAAGTAAAATATAGAGATAAAATAATTGTTTAACTGTACTTATAATCTAATAGAAATTTATCTTAAAGATAACAACTCTAATAGCATTGGCATCCTGTATCTAATAACAGCAGGTATAATAAAATATGTCTTATCAGTGGGGAATGCATATTGAGGGAGAGAGAGAAAAAGTTTGGTGGCAGAGCTATGTTTGATGGTGCCACTGTTAACTATAGAATCACAGGCAGATGTACATTTTTAGAACTTGTTCTGTAAATAAGGAATTCATTTCCATCGTTAAAGAATCCTAAACATTCCACTCCTACCTGTTTTGCTGGAGGTTGTTTTCCGTCCTTTCATTGTAGGCTCCCATTTTGCTCATCATGCTGTTGCTTAAGGGTCCCCTAGGAGCAGCATTTTGGGCTTTTCAGATTGTCAAATTGCAGGCTCTCTTATTCTCTCTAACACTGCTAATGTTTTCCCCATAGTATTAAGGTTTCATTTGTTTCCATGTTTCCTTTTTGCTTGTAAAGAGTGCATGTACAGTTGACTTGTTTCTGTTCCTTGTTTAGGATCCCAGTGAAAGTGCTATACCACTGTCTAGGTCCGATGTAGTTCATCTTCTCTCGGCAGCTGCCCAAACTCTCTTAAGAAGAGACATGTCCTTAAACAGAAGGTTATATGCATGGTTGCTAGGTACTGCACAAATTATAGTCACACCGTCTCTATGTTGCACTTGATTGGGCTTGAATGTGTCTCTTTGAAATGTAACACCTAGATTAGAGTCCAGCAGCATGTTTGAGACCAAGAAGAATTTCAGAGAATGAGCTTTTGAAAGTCTCTAAGGTGCTGCCGGACTTAAATGTAGCTCTTGTGCTGCAAACCAGCACTGCTAACCTCTGAAATTTAACAGTATTTTGAAGTTTTAGAGGCCTTTACCTTGAGTTACTGAATATTAATGTTTATTAATTTCTGTTAAGTTATAAAATATAATTTGCAGGTTTCTCCCGAGACATACTGTCGTAATGGACAACCTGCCACAGTGTTTTTACAACTGGCACAGAAATCTCTTTTAGTAAACGTAAGGCACAGAGATCTTCACAAGAAGGGATTCCTATGATGTACTGCTCTTTACCACATGAAACATAACTTTCACATAGTGGAATCTGTTTCGCAGAAAATTTATAATTTGTATGCAAGTCTGTTTAGGACTGCATCTCAAAAATTCCATTTCAGATTACTCATAAATCACAAGTTTGGTTTCCTTTAGGCTGCATTCAGACATCTAGTTTAACCACAGTTAAACAAAAATGTTCATGAACTCAGAAATGTGCCAGAGTTATACACATGCCTGGCTCTGTCTCCTTCCTGTGCTTCACTTCCCTTCAGCCGTGCTGGTTTAACTACATGCAGTTATCCCTGACATACAAATGCAGGCATGTGGCTTTATGAGAGTTGGCACGGTGCTTGCTTTTAGATGGTTCCTGTAGCAGATTGGAGTAAAGACGTATGATTTTTACTGAATTTGACTGATGCAGTCATGATGTGAAGGAGAGCTGCCAGGGTGTGGGGAGGAAGAAAGTTGTAATCTTTTCTGTAATTGCTTGTGCCATTAATCTGAAAACAAGAATGCTTCAATTTGTTATAATGCGCAAACTACTTTCCATATTTCCCTGTTCCATTCTTAGGTTCTGATATCAAAGGAGGCACTTTTGTTCCAGATTCATCTGTTTCAGTGTCCTTAGAAGACCATGCCCTCTATTTTTTTGAAAAATATTCCAAAGATCTTCTGGTTGAAGTAGGTATTTATAATATTCCTTAAAGGGTATAAACATTATTATGATGCATTGTGTGTCTGGTTCAGTATTAATACAGGATTCCAGGTTTTGCTTATTCTGCTGTAACTGACAAGGACAAACTACATATGATTCTGAAATTCATCATCAGATCCCCAAAGAAAAAATCATTCTTGGTGGAGAGCTGAAGTGAATTGGTGCCACATACTGGAGAATTGAGGAGATCTCTCACCCCACACTCTGTTTATGATTAATCTCCCCACCCCCACTTTGAACATTCTGAAGGCATTGAGCAGGAAGAAGGCAAAAAGGAAACTCTTGTCACAGCAAAGCCAGTGTATCTTAACACTGGCATTCTTTAGTATTTAAATGTTTGTTTATATACACACATGAATGTACAGGTGGAGGGTGCAAGGAATCACAGGAGGCAGCTCTTTTTTTCTTCCCCTACTATTACTTTTTCCCCTTTCCTCAAAACTCCTGTTGCTGCTCCCTTTGCCTGATTCCTTCTTTTCTTCCCACCCACCCACTCAACCACCCACCCACCAGCCAGCCAGCCTACCTACCTACCTACCTTTATCTGCCCCCCTTCAGCTTTCCCTCCTCCCCCCTCAGCAGCCTTTCCATGAGAAAACCTAGTTGCATGGTGCCACCCACCCAGCTGGACCCAGTTGCACAGCAGGGAAACCCACGAGGACTTACAGGGCCACCTCACTTTCCCCTGTATCACCCCCCCCCCCATACTATTTCTGCTTTTCTCTTCCTGGCAGCCCTTATGTCCAAGCCTGGCCCAGATGAGCCCTCCCTCAAAGGCCAAAACAGCCACGGAAAGGGCTCTGACCCTCTCCCTGCCTCTTATTGACCAAAAACAGACAATTAAGACTGGCAATACTGTTGTGGCTACCTAGCAACTACCACTGAGGTCATTCATTTCTTAAAGCTACAGGTGCTGCTTCTATGATTTTGAGGGGATTTAACTCCCCCATGTATCTTTTTTTTTAGATTTCAGATTTTTCTGCAAACCTACGGCTTTTTTCAGTTTTATAGACAAAGCTGTCTTATCTGTCCATGGCCCCAGTCTCTGGATTTAAGTATATAATTTGCAATATGGCTTCATTTGTGAATACCGTACTTAAATCCAGAGACTGGGGCCATGGTCAGAGATATAGATAAAGATCCCTCTCAGGACTGCATACCTGGAAGAGTTTTAAAGGTATATTTTAGTCCTTGCAATGAAAAAAAAAATCATCCAAGCAGAACAAGTTGGCCAGTTCTGTTCTGCTTGGAGTAGTCAGGCTGGGAGCAATATTTTACAGCAATGTACTTGACCCACTCAGAAGAGAGATAAAACAAATAGAAGCAAGAAAGAAAGAACCCCTAGCTTCCCTTTCATACCCTAGAACGGATTGCCCTTCCCAGCTAAACTCTCACCACTGGTCAACTAAGCACTTCCCCTCAGCAGGACAAACAGTCCTCTGAAAGCCTTCAGCCAAGGTAGATGGCACTCAGTGTTGTCTCATCCTTTGTCTTACCATTAGCTTGGCCCATCAGTGTGCTCAATCCTATTTCCCGTGTCACTTCACAAGGCAAATACATGATAAACAACCTTCTTGTGGATTAGGAACTCTTCTCTTACCCAGTCCAAAAGCTATAATTTCTATAGCTATAAAATAATTCAACCCCCATGGGTTGCTTGGCAAATTCACCCTTTGTTATAAAAACCCTACTTGATTTCTTTCCATCAATATCCCTCCAAAGTGGACTTTCTGGACTTGTTTTGCCCCTCAGATCAGTTTTGCAAACATCTATGGAATTGAAACACAGTTCTCATGTCATCTAGACCAGACTTCCACAACAGCATAAGCCATCAAATCAGAGATGGGGGGCGAAGGCAAGCGAACAGGCCAAAGAGCAGTATGCTTCACACAAAGGCTCAGTATATGTGGTACCTTGAAAATATGTGTATGGGTTAAACCAGGGATTCTCATAGAATATAACACTAGCCTTAAGGACTTTCTGTGGGTGATTCGCCTGCCAAGAGCAGAGCTAGGTGGCTGGTCATCTTTCCATGATCACACTATCTATAGCAGTGGTCCCTGCAGTTTTGGGATAACCCTAATATTAGGCTGCCTATTCATTAAGCTGAAAATGGCTTTGTATATCTGCATTAGTTTGCTTTATACTGTTTTAATAAGGGTTGGTAGTATTGTGTACTTAGCATTAAGGCTGCACAAGGAACTGGCTGCTAATTATATTTTTGCTTGCAATATTAATATGTTAATACTGTTTCAACAGGGATTGATTGAAATCTTACATCAGAAGTTTGCAGACTGTGGCTTGGAGGAACAGCACCATGCACATTTGAAACCTTTTCGCATTCTCATAAGCCTACTTGACAAACCTGAAATAGGTACAAAATGTTATCTGAAGAGAACATATAGGAGAGGGCCATGGTCTCTTGGGCCTCTGTGGCACTCACTACGAGATGCTTTGTTAGCTAGAGCCCCCAATTTTGAGTATATGCTCGGGACTCAGGGCAGAATAGGGATTTTGTTGGTGTACTGTCCACTCTGCTGCCCAGTAGGGTCTCTGCCAGAGCTGACAGAGGCAATCTTGGACTTCGTTGTCCTTAGAGGTTTCAATGTTCATGCCAAGGCTGCCCCAACAGGAGCAGCTCAAGACTTAATGCCATAGTGACAAACATTGGGCTGTCCTGGAAAATTCTGGTACCCACACATACTTAGTCATATACTTGATTTGGTTTTCTCTGGGCATAAGGTACGTGGTTTGGTAAAGGGGGATTTTCCCACTCTGCTCTTGTCAGGGACTGATCATTATCTGGTATGATTTCAACTCAGGGACACTTGGAACATTCTCGTTAACAGCTAAGTAAGGTGGGTCTGTGGAAGTCCTGAATAGGTGGCTGGAGAAGGTAATTGGTTGGATGAGGGCCAATAAACAGAAACTCAATCCAGACAAGATTGAGGTGCTGTTCATCAGTGGAGAAGCTGTTTTCGGGACTTTGCATCCAACCTGTCCTGTGGGGGGGGGATTGCACTCCCTCTGAAAGAGCAGGTTTATAGTTTGGGGTGCTACTGTATCCTGTCCTACAGTTGGAGGCTTGGGTCTCCTCCATGTCACATGGCGCCTTTTGCCAGCTTATGGCCATTCCTCGAAAAGCATGATGTGGCCTCAGTGATCCATTCTTTGATCACACTGAAGTTAGATTACTGTAATCCTCTCTACATGAGGCTGCCTTTGAAAATAATTTTGAAGCTTCAGTTGGTCCAAACTTTGATGACCAGGCTACTGTCAGGAGTTGGGTTCATGGGTGATTTCACCCCTGTGCGGGAAAAATTGCACTGGTTACCTATCTGTTTCTGGACCCAATTCAAAGTGCTGGTTCTTACTTTTAAGGCCCAAAATGTCTTGGGCAGGACTGCCCCATACTATCCAGCCCATCTGTTAAGATATTCTTCTTAAGACCTGCTCTCTGTGCCCCACTTTCAGAGGCAAGTGGCAATTAGACACGGCATTTTCTGTGGTGGCACCTTGCCTTTGGAATGCCCTCCCCCTTGAGGCGCACTTTTAGGTACCAGACTAAAATACATCCTTTCACCCAAGCTTTTAATTAATTTACCCAACTTTTTAATGGTCTGTTTCTATTTTATTAATAGATTTTTATGCTGTATATGCCCAATGCTTTTTTTTAGTATTGTGATTTTTAATTGTAAGCAACCTTAAGTAGGACTCTGAAGAGGTGGCATAGAAATATTCTAAATTAGTACAGAAGTAACCTCTGTTACATCATGGTGAATTTCAGATTTCTTATGTACACCTGAAATGCACACTGCTTTACACAATCAAACAACTGTGCAAGTTGTACTGTGGCCATTTGTGTTTGATGAATGCCAGATTAATGTTGCTGTAATACTGCTATAAGTCTTAAGGGTTCCCTAGCTTTCTGTCAAAGACAAGGTAGATACCTGGCAGTTTTCTTCATTATGAAAGACAACACAATAATAGAAAAGAGAGGAGATGCTAAGAACGACAGAGAAGTAAAAAGTCTCGGAAAATTCATGGGGGATTTTCATTTATTTATTTTTATTTAAAACTTTTTCATTGGCTTCCATCAGTCAACATGTGACAGAAGAAAAGATAACACTTTGGTTATTTATTATGAAACCATTTATATCCCACTTTTTCCTGTGGCTCAAAGTGGCCTACACACACTCAAACTGAAAATATACAGTGAAACCCCCAAACAAATCCTCTTTCCCCCTCCCTAAAATATACCTGCAGCCTATACCCTGTTAAAAGCCCTGGCAAATAAAAGAGCCTTGAAGTGCCTCCTAAGCATCGCTGGAGACTGCAGCCCCCCTCCCCCCCATTTCTTGAGAGAGCCCAGTCCATTCCATGACTGAAACAACCATGCAATGCAAGGAATCAGCAGGTGGCAGCCTGAAGAATGCAGCTGGCATAGGGGCAGATGGGCCAAAAAGGGCTTTAAAGCTTTACTTGCTTGGCTTCACTCTTTGCTTTGACTTGTTAACTTGAGACACCATGGGTTGTTTCTTCCTAGAGGTCCCCTTGCACTTTGAGAAAACTAGATCTGTATCTCTGCCTTTATATCTAAATCCTGTTCTACATGAACAAACCAAAAAAGCTTTTTTTCCTTTTTCTTCAAATAGCAGGACTCAAGAGAAGACATAGAAAAACCCAAATCACTACCCATTTGCTTCAAAATGCCTCCTGGATAGTTATTGCTGAACAGGGTTGTTTCCTTGTCTGCCTCTGGTCATTTATGCATGGTCGCTTTATTCCCTGTTTCAGCCAGGATCGATTTTTTTCAGTATGCACTCTACCTCATTCCTTGGAAGCTCAACGCTGTTTCAACTCAAAATGAACCCGGCTTTTCCCATTCCTCTTCTGGCCTGAATTAAACCGTTCATCCTGGCTCATTCCGGAGTCACAGAGCGTGCACACACTGTTGTCGGGTTGAGCTTCGCCCCACCCTTTTCCAAACCCCTTTTCAAGGCAGCATGCAGATAGCCAAACGGGAAGCACAGAAGATCGGCTTCTCTCACAGCCAATCACGAAGCAGTGTGCAAAGAGGCAGGGATTCAAGTGCTTCCTGCTACCTCGGAGCTCTTTCTGAGCAAAAGAAAGGCCTTTTTAAAATGAGGCTTGAATTCCCCCCCCCTTTTTTTCAGATTGCTCAGTTTTTTGTTCTTAAAATGCTTTTTTATGTGGCAGTTGGGTCTGGGGGGAAGGAAATCTTCTCTCAGGGTGAGTACTGCGAAGTCAGCCAATTACAGACCAGCATTTAAATGGGTGGAACTTGATTTGAACTTGGGAGACTGCTTTTCTGTATTCATGCCTCCATTAGCACAGAGTTTCATCCCTGATCATTCCAGCCAATGCATACAGTTTCCCCCAACCTGAGTTACTTTGATCCTGGCTGAAACAGGGAATAAAGGAGGTTAAAGCGACCATGCATAAATGATCTCTTTCAAAGACCATAGGTATCTTCATTTTGAGATACAGAAATACTGTATTTACCTCTCCAGGTTATATTCAGATTGCTTACTAGGTCTGGCTGCCTGTATATTTTTTGTGGGTTTCCAGAAAGAAGCTACAGCAAAATTGATCATGCCTACACATGTGTTTTAATCATAAGGTGATCACATTTGCTTTTTACAGCTCTCTGTAATGAAGTAAAAAAGTGGTACTAGGGACACAAAGCTGCTAATACTTTGCTCTTAAAAGCCTTCTATATTTTACTATTGAAAAAATTGTACCATTGTTTAGTTTGCCAGGACACTTAAAAGATAAAAGATTTGCCAGGACACTTAAAAGATGGGAGTGCTTTGATTGTGGGATCCTGCATGGTGGGGGCAGGGTTGGAGTCACTGGGGATGTTGGGGGGGGAGGTAGTTGTTAGTTTCCTGCATTGGACAGGGGGTTGGACTAGATGACCCTGGCGGTCCCTTCCAACTCTATGATTCTATAACCTAAGCCAATGTGTTGATTCCTATAATGCAATTGAGATACCGATGAAAACTTGCTTAAAATTGGTGTATAGGCAACTGTTTAAAAGACTTTTTTGAAACATGTTCAGAAGGCAATATAACTGTCACAGATCTGTAATTCTCTCACTTTCAAAAACAATACTGTTCGTGGATGTCATTCAAAGTTTATAAATTATCTTCAGGCATATTGCATAAAGCTGTAGAAACAACTTTGACCAACACATTTACACAAAAATATATACAGTAGAGATCTAGTCCTTGGGTTCTTGTTGCTTCCTATCATTTTTTTACCTTAAAGTTTTTCAGAATTACACAAGTGGACAAAGGGACAGCCATCCTCTATCTCTTTTAATATTTTTTTCATCCAGTGGGAGCTAGTCTATGATATATGCTGAGAAGAGGTATATAGACACTGGAAGTCCCTGGATTGGTGAAAACTTATTTGGTGTATGTTACGATAGTGGTTCAAATTTGAATTTCATTAACCTTCAAAATAGCTGCAGTGAGGGAAAATGCTTTTTTCCCTCTCTAAAGTAGTGACGGCAGAACTTTCTGAAATAATTTTGAATAAACAAAATATATGAAGATAAAACAAAGGTCTAGAAGAACAAATAATCCTTTGGCTGTTTAAAAGCTAAGGAATTTATTGCCGTGTGTTTGTAGATAAAAGCCTGCTTCAACTGATGATTTAGTTAAGGTCATGTAGTAATCTATGAAGTAACAGTATAAAACTAACAATTCTTGGTGAGTGCAACAGCAAGTTAGTGGCTATAAGCCACAAGGTCTTGGGATGCAAATTCTGGTTTGCGTTTCCCAATTCTTAAACTTGCTAGTGAAATTAGAATAATTCTTGATAATTTGATCATACTTTCAACTGCCAAGATACTATAATGCTTGCATTCTCTTTCTTTTGTGTTTAGGACCTCAGTTTGATGATAATTGGGCTTTGGTTGTATTAATTTTTTTTTCCTTTTGTTGCAGGACCACCAGCTGTTGGTGATGTGTTTCTTGAAGTGCTCAGAGCATTTTATTCTTACTGCAAGGATACACTGGGTTCTGATCTTAAGCTTAGCTACAGTCAAAGTAGCAATGTCCTTTCCAGGTATCTTAGTCTTTCTAATTCAAACTGATGGACCACTCAAACTCATTAATTCTACTAAGTTAATAAAGTACTACTTAAGATCATTTATCTTGCTAAGTAAATAAAGAACAAAGGGGTTGGGATTCAAACAGAGCTGTTGCTGGAACTTCCATGAATAGAGTTTCTAGCATCTCTTTTTTGTCCTCAAACCGGGTATGTAAGCCCAATTCAGGTCAGGACCATAGTGTAAGAGAAGGGTTTGTTTGTTTTTTGCCTTCGCCCACCACATGCCCTTTTCCTTGATCTGAATTGACTCCAGAAGGCTGTTGTTTGCGCCATTGGAGTAACATAAAGAGCACAGGGGGAAATGCTTAAACCCTTTCTTCCCCTGATACTGTAGTCCTAATCTGAATTAGACCTGACTTTTCGAGAATAAGGAATGTTAGGAGTTCTGTTAATTAATCTTCATGTGTTACTTCTGTTTGAGACCTTTTTTCCCCATGAGTTTTTCAGCTATCCACAAGTATTGTGTCATCTAACGTCTCTCTGCCTTTAGAACTGCATTTTCATGTTTCTTTGAAATGAAACCATTGAAATCAAGTAGTTTGATTTAGAGCAGGGGGTCTCCAACCTTTTTGAGCCTCTGGGCATATTTGGAATTCTGACAAGGCATAGTGGGTGCAGCAGCAAAATGGCAGCTGTAGGAGGTGAAGCCAGCCATAAAATGATTTCCACAGCTTAACTTCAGTAGTGCAGTGAGGATCATTGTGCTCAGGTAGCAGCTGCTGTCAAAACAATATTTTTTAAAAAACCTGTACAGCCAATCAGAAACATTTATGGACAAAAGTCCTGTATGACCACGCCCACTTCCTAAAAACACTTGGCAGGCAACAGAAAAGGAGTTGGCGGGCACCATGGTCCCCACGGGCACCACATTGGGGACCGCTGATTTAGAGCTTAGAACATGTGATGGGTGAGGTCCCCGCTGGACTCAAATTGATTTCAGAATCCATGGAACCATAACTTCATGGTCTCTTAACTCAAGTTAGTGAATTCATGCTTAATTTGGCTTGGTCCTAAATTAAATTCACTTTAAGCTCAGCCTAATTCTGTTGTAGGAACTCACTGTAGGGCCTCTATTACACTTTGGAAATACCCTAGTGAAAAGAATCCATGAAAAGTACAGTTCCCTCCTCCATTTTATCCTCACAGCAACCCTGTACCTTAACCAGTCAGTAGAGCCCATAGGAATCTGTGGAAACTAGAACTCTTGCTGATCTTTGCAATATGCAGCAAAACCCAGGAGCCCACGTATCAACGTGACATATAATTCTTGTGGCCCTGTTAGAGTTTCAGAATCTATAGGACCATAACTTCCACGGTATCATGAACCTGTGACCCGGCTATTACAGCACCAAAAGTCTAGTGGGGTACCTAAATTGAGGCCTCCCCTCCACGTTCACCTTGTAAGTATGAATGTGAAAGAAGGCACCTGTCAGGGAGGGCTAGTCCTGGGATGACTTGTGGAGAGAGTTTGGCTTGGTTTATAATGGCTGAGTTGTTTCTGAATCTCTCATTCTCTTATCTCCCCCCCCCCCCAATTCTTAACTTTATAACTCTCACTACTTAGTACTGATTAATTCTCAGATGGTTCAAAGGTGAAAGATTTAAGAGGTTTTGCTCTTCCGATCTCTAAAGTTGAGCTTAAACTCTTTGAAATATTTATGATACTGTTATTCTTTGCATCCTCTAACAGTTCAGAATTTTGAAAATTATTGCTTGGCTGTTTATAATCCTTTTATCGACTGTGTTCCTATCCTAGCGCAATCAAAGAAAACAAGAATGCGTCTGAGATTGTTAAAACAGTCAACTTGTTGATCACATCCTTAAGCACTGATTTTCTCTGGGATTATATGACCAGATGTTTTGAAGACTGCTTCAGGTAGTTGTGCATTTTATATTGTTGCTTGATAGCGATGGAGCTGAACTAGGGAAGCCAGAAACCTATTCCACTAAGAGAGCAAAATTAAAGTATTGTTTTGCTTATTTTTAAAACCATGGAGAGTTTCCTTGTGGAACACATGATCATTCTATGATACCTTTGGTACTATTTTTTAGCCTACACAATTTGAATGATCTTTTTTAAGCCTTTCACATTTGTTGATTTGTCTTGTTTGTCTAATCAAAAGTTAACTCTGAGATAGGTAGTCTTAATAGTGGTATGGAGGCCAAGAGAAGTTGACTTGCTCAAACTGTTGTTACTAGAAATGCTCAGAATTCATGCGCAAACTTTTCAAAAATGCACTCCCAAGATTTCAGTGTCAAAGGGTCTTTGTGCTTGAAATGAACATAAACTTGGGCAATACCTCAGAAAAGGGCTTGGAGTGGCAGACAGTGAGGGAGACAATACTTAATCTTTATTGTGCAGAAGGAAAAGTAGGACAGTGCAGGTAGCTTGAAAGAGCAATATAAAATAAGAAATGTTGTGGATTTGTTGCAAATAACTAGATGACATATATACGTCACACAAGCATTTGGGAATAAGCCACAACAAGCAAATCAGATGATTCCTAGTGGAAGCTGTCCCAGTTATGCTAGATATTCCTCCTTCAGTCTGATGTAGAAAGTCAGAACTAACCCTTGGTGGTGCTATGACTATACAGTATCCACACAGAGGGGTGGAGTAGGAGAGCACTGGATGCAGGTCCTTTCTGAGCAGTGCTTCAGTGAAGGGATGGGACTTGGGAATAAGAAAGAGTGAGAGGCTTGAAGAAGCAGAGCAGAAAGTTTCATACGCTGCCTGGTCCGGTACGTCTGTTTATCTCAGATTCTCAGTTACATGGTCCAATCTGAAATGTAAGGTCTCCCCAGGGTATATGCAGCTTGTTATTTACAGCCATAAGGGCTGAAGAATTTTAATGAAACTGGACAAAAAATGTGTTTCCAGGCAGCCTTGTCTGCATTACTAAATATTACAAGTGATTTTTGTGGGAGGGGGAGTGTGCTGAATTTTTTAACAAGGTTGATATTTTATTTTACAAAATGCAGAAGTGTTTTAATTTTTCCCACCAGAATCAAAATATAACTAAAGACATATTTGCCCCATTCCAGGTATCCTGGAATATATTGAATATTCATATTTAATATTTATTAAATGAAGTGCCTCTAAAAGATTATTTCCAGTTTTGATGTCTCAGACTAGACTCGTCTTTAAAAAAAACACTAATTTGAGCATTCTTGTAATCCATGTTAGTTCTTTGGCTGGTTGCTTACGGTCATCTTTATATATAACTTATACTATTTCTTCACTGCCATTTCTACTAGAAGTATCTTATAGTCCAGTATTGATTAAATTATTATCTTGCTTGATTTCTCTTTTGAATTGCAGAAATAAGTCTGTACCAATGCACCTTCTGGCTAAGAACAGCGGTACTTCTGCAACTGTTACAGAGCTCTGCACACTACTAGTGTTTCTCCTAGATGTGATACCATTGGTAAATCTAAATATTGTATATGTAATCAGTATTGCAATAACTGCATCTAGAACTATTATTGATTTTATATAATTTATACAAGTCTGCTGTTTTATGCATAGCTTTGTCATGTGTTTCCAAGTTTTCTTTTCTCATCTTGGAAGAGATGAAGGGTCTCTAGATTCTAGGAAACCTATATTTAGAATATATAGGAATCAGTTTCTAAATGTACCACATTTAAATATTACTTGAAATCCCTTGTTTTTTTTGTAGGAACTTTATTCAGAAGTGCAGACTCTCTATCTGCCACAGATGCTCAACTACATGGTGCAGTCTCTCCTTGAAAACATGGAAACTCTAAATTTGCCAGAACTCACTCATGCCTTAAGAACATGCTTCAAGGTGCTTAGCAAAGTGCAGATGCCTCCTGCTTACCTAGGTACTGAAACAGGCAGCTCAGACACGGTGGGTATTAATATATGTGCTTATATCTAATATACTTTGCATTAAGTGCCGTCAAGTCGCTTCTGATTCATGGTGACCCTATGAATCAGTGTCCTCCAAAATGTCCTATCTTTGACAGCCTTGCTCAGGTCTTGCAAATAGAAGGCTGTGGCTTCCTTTATTGAGTCAATCCATCTCTTGTTGGGTCTTCCTCTTTTCCTGCTGCCCTCAACTTTTCCTATCATGGTTGTCTTTTCCAGTGACTCCTGTCTCCTCATAATGTGACTAAAGTACGATAGCCTCAGTTTAGTCATTTTAGCTTCTAGGGACAGTTCAAGCTTGGTTTGATGTAGAACCCACTTTTTTTTGTCTTTTTTGGCAGTCCACAAGATCAGTAACACTCTCCTCCAACACCATATTTCTGAGGAATATACTTTCTTCCTGTCAGCTTTCTTCATTGTCCAACTTTCACACCCATACATACTAATAAGGAATACTATGGCATGAATTAACTTGATTTTGGTTGCCAGTGTCACATTCTTATGCTTAAGAATCACATGATACACTTTGAAAATAGGTTAATCTAAATTCTGTTGACTGCAGAAATATTGTTTTTGTGATATAGGGGGACTTTTTCAATGAACTTCAGATCTGTGTTCTAAAAAGTATGTAACAGGTTACGAGCAGCAGGGGTATTCCAGCATAGCACTGTTTCAGAGGGTAGCCATTTTGGTCTACAGTAGAACAGCTAGATTCGAGTCCTGTAGCACCTTAGAGACGAACAAGATTTTTGGGGTATGAGCTCTTTTTAAAAAAAATTATGAATAACTTAAAAAAACGCAGTACACAATAAAATACACTGTTATCCATCTAAGGTGTGTTTGGGTTTGGATAAACAGATCTAAACTATGCATACATCATTGAATTCTTCTTCTATGCTATGCCAAAAAGAATTAATGTGTAAAGAGGTTCCTATGCATTCATTATGTAACACAGCGCTGATAAAACCTCTCCAAAATCTTTTAACATAAAATAACAACATTTAACTCTAATTCTGAAATTTAATGGGGCCTTGATATAAAATAGTAAATTTGGGAAGTTACTAACATGCAAATAACTAGATGGAATACAAAAATCTTGCCAACATGTATGAAATTAGCAACAAACTAAATCAGAAGATTCCTGATGGGACCTCTCCCAGTTCTGCTAGATATCTTTCTCTTGGGCTGAACCAGAAAGTCAGAACATACCATCAGTGTTGTTTTAAACATACAATGTCCCTTGGATAAGCAGAGCAGAAGGTTTCATACATTGCCTGGTCCTGAAGTCTTAGTGTTGATTGGATAAGTTCCCCAGTAGTGAGGGTGAAGAGGAGGGAGTCTCTGTCCCCAAATGAACGATGGCCCCATTCCAATGCCTCTGAAGCTGCCTGTCAGTTTTTGAAAGGGGTATGACTCCATCAGGTATCTCATGACGGAAGCTTTGACTCTCAGAAGCTCATACCCCAAAAATCATGTTGGTTTCTAAGGTGCTACAGGACTTGAATCTACCAGCATAGTACTGATATTTGTACTGTTCCAGTACTTGTGATGGAAGGTGTAATGCAGCATGAATAGCATTCTGACCCTAAGGTAAATCATATTAAAATGAATGTGACTTTCTTCTAGTAAATGTGCCTAGGATTGTGCTGTAATAGATTATGGCTGTTACTTCACTTGTATTCCCAGCGATGTATTAAGAGTTTGAAAACATTATAAAAAATACGGTTCGCACTTTGTTTGGCCCCTTTAGCTGTGAAGACGTCTTCCAACCATTTATAAGCCGTGGCATCCAAAAACCCTTTTAAAACGATGTTTTTTACAACATTTTCAAACTTTTAATACATCGCTGGGAATACAAAGTGCGGTAACTCCCAACATCGCAATACAAGTTCAAATATAATCTTGAACGCTATTTATTGATACTGTGCTGTGTTGGTGTAACATTGTACAGAAATTCCTTCCCTTTCCCATCTCTAGACCAAGGAGCTCCAAACATTCTTTTCCTCCTCTTTCATTTCATTATTCATAAGAGCCCTATGAAATAGGCTAGGTTAAAAGCGAATGAGAGATTGAAGTGGTGGCTTCAATTATGAATACACATTAGTTTGAGTTCCACTCTATAAACTGTAAACACAGGATTTTCTTAGTCTTATCACTTAATTTGAATGCTTATATGAAGTAAATAAATCCATGCTTAGGGTTAAACGTACTGGCCTTTCTAATTTCAGAGCCCTGTAAAGGAAGAGAACAATGAACTGACTTCAGAAACCAGAGTCCTCCAGAATGAAGAGGATGTTCCTTTTCCTCCACTCAAGTCTGAAGACAGTGGCATAGGTCTTAGTGCTTCATCCCCAGAGTTGTCACAGCACTTGAGAATGCCAAGGGTAACTCCTGAGAGAGATGATGTCTGGAAAAAGGGTGGGAGCATGCAGAAGACCTTGTACTGTGTCCAGGAGTTAGTTGCAAAGTTTGCTAGTAAATATGTATTTGGGGTTCATTTGCAAGATTCCAGTAATGGCAGTGTTTCTACAGAGCACACAAATGGGCAGGAGAAAAAAGAAAACCATTATCAATTAACTAAAAATTCTGACAAGAAAAGGAGCTCATGGGACTCAAAGCAAATCACTGTGCCTCAGTTTAAGCAGATGTTATCGGGGTTTTTCACCGTTCGAGGATCCCCATTTAAACAGAAAGTACTGACATCTCAGTCTCCTTCAGACGACCTTGATAGTCAGAGGAGAAAAGAGGAGGAAGAGTGGGACATTGACCAAGTCATGCTGGACTTGGGAGACACAAGAGAGGACTGCAGAGAGGCCTTTGCGGCTGCATGCTACCTCTTACTGGATTGCACTACGTTCCCTGTCTACCTTTCTGAGGAAGAAACCGAACAGCTCTATTTGTCTCTTTTTCAAGTGCCTGGTAAGAGGAACTTCTGCTTAATGAATTTTCGGGAATCTCCACTCACAGAAAAATGTGTTACAAATCTGCTACGTTGCAAGCAAGGGGTTTTCATGGAAATTGCATACAGATGTGTAATATGTTAGGCTATAAATTAATAAATGTGGTAACAGGGTGTATCGGTCAGATTAAAGACACAAAGCTCCTACCAAAGATTGCTCAGCATGCAGGGATGGATTGTCCCAGAAAGGGCTAGTACTCTTACATGTATATGCCAAGTGGAAAATGATAAGGTTAGGTGTGATCTTTCAAATTTGCAGTGCCCTTGTGCAGTTGTACAATATCTCTTTCCATATGGAGGATGGCAAATAGGTTGATAGTACATATCTCAGTGTACTAGCTCACAATTAGTGTTTATACACATTAAATAGCAATATTTAACATGTGGTCATCTTTACTGGCTTATGTAATGATCATTGAAAAAATATTAGTAAATGCAACATCCTGCACAAGCTATGAGTGAATTATTTGTTTGTTTTTCCTCAGGAGGTTGTGAATCCAGTTCCCCCCTGTGGCTCAAATCCCTAATGACAATATGCTGCTGTGTAAATGACTGCTATATTCAGAATGTGTCCATCTCTGTGCTGTTAGATGTAATCAACCATTCTCAGTCATTAGCACTTGTGATTGAAGACAGAATAAAGCGTTATAAAATACCTGGGAACAACCCTTTCTTTGGAAGACTGCAGATGGTCACAGTTCCTCCTATTGCTCCTGGAGTTCTAAAGTTGATTTCAGAAAAAACTGATTTCTATCAGGTGTTGTTGCACTTAATCTTTCCATTTTAAAATTGTTGCAAGTCACAATAATGGGTATTCTGTAGGTGTATATTGTCTAGAGGACACTTGTCCTATATACCACCATTTTTGCCTTTCTGTAGATAATATATAGCCCTGTCCCATACATGTTGACTCAGAAGTCTGACTTAGCTCAACTGAGGCTCCTTCCAAGTAAGTGTGCCTAGGATAGCAGTCTGTGTAATGTGGGAAAATATTCAGCTGGAGAGCAGAGCATAATGTGAAAGCACATTACACAGCAATCTTGCTGAAGTTAAGCAAGTTGTCCTGTATGAAATCTTTCAGATTATTCTGCGTTAGGATTGGAGGATTCTATGTCATGTAAATAAGAAATACTACATTTAAAAATGGAAGTAACATTACTTTGTGTTTTATCTAATACTTTACTCTGGTCAAGCCTGCATTGTTTGCTTGCATGAATAACCATTATGCTGTGTGATTGTGTATAGTATAGGAAAACATGAACTGCAGAACCTTCAGATATTTATTGTGTGTTAAAACACCACAGATAGCTCATTTGATTTCTGATTTTATTCCAGAGAGTTGCTCAGGTGCTTTGGAATCAACTAAACAAAGAGATGAGGGAACATCACAATACTTGTGTAGAACTTTTCTTCCGCTTGCATTGTCTGGCTCCATCTGCTAATATTTGTGAAGACATTATCTGCCATGCATTACTGGATCATGATAAAGTAAGGCTTGTTGATGGGAACCTTATTAAACATCGTACAATCTAATGTAGTTTTCCAGCTTTCAGGCCTCAGAACCACCACCTTTCGTCTCTGATTTGAAAACCAGTTGAGGATCTGTCACTCCTTCCCCTAATTAGAGGGTCAACTTAACAAATAAACAGACATACCAAGTATTAAATGCTCTTTGATACTTTTAAATATTGTAAGATTAAAACTCAAATTGCTTGTTTCCCAGAAGTCATAATTTGCAAGATGATACTGCTTTTAAACCTCTAGTCTGTCTTGATATATCCTCTGATTCCTGTCCTTCATCACCATTATTTTCGTAAAAACAGAATAGCAGTTTGATACAGTACTGAGTGTGTGATATTTCTCTGTAAGATGCATGGTTCCCTAAGCATGCTCAATCACAACACAGTAGAGCCCAAACTTTGCACATATAGAACACCACCTCCAGTTTCTAGTTTGAAATATAAAACATATGTTGAGTCGCAAAGCTGTAAAACATTTCTATTTGAAACCCTGGACTGTTGCTACTAGTCATAGTAGATGCTATAAGGCTGAATGGGCCATTGGCATGATGCAATAAGAAGTCCCTTTATAGCCAGTTTGCTAGGGGAGGCATAAATTGTTCCCAATCTCCTGTACTGGCTCTTGTGTCTAGTAGCTGCGTACTGACTCAGTTTAGTGTGGCCAAATCTGTGGATATTTAAATCCGAAGTTTGGAACCATGTACAGACAAGACAGATCTTTCTGCAAAGCTGTAAAGCATCCTGATTTGCAGACAAATCTGGAAAAAAAACACTGAGGAGCTAACCCCCCCCCAAAAAAAATAATAGAATCAGCACCTATAGCTTTAAGATGTGAATACCCTCAGTGGCCGTTGCTAGGCCACAGTATTGCCAGTCTTCAGGCATTAGTTTCTGTCAAGTAAAAGGCAGGGGGAGGGAGCAGGGCCATTTGCAGGGCTGTTCAAGTTTTTGAGCAACCTGAATACCCCAGTTTAGCCTGAGCTTATTGAAACTTGGGATCTAAACAGTGTTGGCCACAGTCAGTACTTGGATGGGAGACTACCAAGGAAGACTGGGGTTGCTATGCAGAGGAAGGCAATGGCAAATCCCCTCTGCTTGTCTCTTACCTGGAGTGCCCCATGGATGGGGGTCACTGTGAATTGCTTGTAACTTGATGGCATGTTCTTCTTTAACCTTTGATGGAAGAATCATCAGGGCCAAGCCCAGCAGCAATTGGGGAGAGGCAACTTTCTACAATGCGGACTTGCATAACTCATAACTTTTCAGCAGCAGCAGCACCCCCCACCCCCCAGCCAGTGTGGTATAGTAGTTAGAGTTTCAGACTCGGATCTGGAAGACCCAGGTTAGAATCACCATTGTGCTGTGGAAGATCAGTGGGTGACCCAGGGCCAGTTACACATTCTCATACTAAGCTACTTCACAGGGTTTGTGTGAGGACAAAATGGAGGAGAGGGGAATGATTTAAGCTACTTTGTGTCCCTTTTTAGAGAAAGGTGGGTTATAAATGAAACAATATAGTTGAAAATGGAGGGCAGATAAGAGGTAGGTTGGTTGGTTGGCAGATGGGAGGTTGGGCAGGAAGGCGAGAAGGAAGCAGGGATGGGTGAGGATACGGGGATTTCAGAGTTAAGGAAAAGAGGAAATTGTGTGCCCAGTGACTAGTACTGCACAACTGGGCAATAGTTTTCCCAAGTAGAGGCTGCTGGGGAAGAGAAGGAGGAAAAGCCGAAAATGGGGGATGGGCAGGTAAATGTAGGTTGGATGATGTATTGGAAAGAGTGAACAAAGCAGGAAAAGGGGACAGGCTAGGGGGGCTTTCCTATATGGGAAATAGTGGGGGAGGGGGAAATGAGATTCCTTCCCCAACTCCTTGTGGATCCCCTACTAGTAAAATTCTATTTTGCATTGCAAGACAGATTCTATACTGCCAATAAATTGTGTTGGTTGCATTGATATTTCAGATATTTGTGTGAATAGCTAAATGCATACAAGTAACGCACAAACATTCTTGCTCTAATTGTTTTGGGTTTCTTTTCTGCTTAAGGGAACAAGGCTGGAGGCACTGTTTCGATTTTCTATCATGTGGCATTTGACTAGAGAGATCCAGAGCAGCCGAGTCACTTCTCACTATCGATCTTTTGATAGGTATTGCTATGTTTAATTTTCCTCTTGGTGAAACTGTACATTTGCATCTACTTTTGTTAATTGAGCTGAAAATGGCTGAAATTTCACATGCTCCCAAAAAATACTAAAATCAGTGTCAGTTTGTTTTCAGTTGATTAATACAGGCTTAGCCAGAGCCTTTTTACCCTCTGATGTGAGGGGTCATCTCCATGAGCAAAGGTACACAGAAGTAAACATACCCACAGTATGTTTGTGCTCCTTCGCCATCTTGGAAGCACCATTCTCTACTGTTAGTTTCTAATTCCAGCTTTGATGGTTTGTGTTAATATTACTGTGATTTCTACAGGTCCCTCTTTGTTGTGTTGGACAGCCTTAATTGTTCAGATGGGGCAATTGGTGCTGCAGCACAGGGTTGGTTGGTAAGAGCACTCTCACTGAACGACGTTGCACGAATTCTTGAACCAGTTTTACTGCTGCTGCTTCATCCCAAGACGCAGCGTACCTCCATTCACTGCATCAAACAGAAAAACTCTGCAGGTGAGATTGCACCCCTTGAATAGAGTTGTTCTACTTTGTTTTCAAAAAGGGATTAAAATGTAACCCATTAGCTGTTCAGGTTTAATGCCTCTTAGTTTCACTACTTTAATCATGATGGTGATTTAATGTACCAATTTTGTAATGTAGTAGCAGTGGTACGGCAGCAGCAAACTTCATTTAGAGCAGCCACCTGCTGAAAAAACATGATTCAGTTGAAAAGAAAGAAGTTAGGTGAGTCAAATAGTGGAGTTAATCTTGGGCAGGAAGGTGATGGTCTCTGGATGCGCTCTCCCATTAATTAATTGATTTTAGTTGTATGGCCTGTGATATTGTCTTAACCTGGTTAGGTGTCTTGGGTCCCGTGTAGAAAAAGGTAGAATAAAAATGTGTTAAATACATTCAAATAAATAAACTTAATGTGTGATTAATTTTTTTAAACGTATGCCTTTTCAGAAGACATGCATCGCTGGTTTAGCAAGAAAAAGCCTTATTTCCATGAGTCATTGGGACCCTCTGAGCTATTTGAAAGCAGTTCTGAAGAAAATTTAATGTTGAGGCGCTTTACAGCTGTAGACAGGGAAGCAATTTGGGCTGAAGTTGAAAAAGACCCAGACAAATGTCCACAAAAATATGAATTGTCTATAAATGATCCTTCTCAGCGTGCAGAATCTCCACAAGTGATGGGTGAAGAGGATAATAGTGAACATACAGAGTCTGCTGATCCCAGCTCAGGGCCTACTGACAGTGATAATACATCATCCTTTTCTCCTTCTCTGGATCAGCAAGACAGAAGCAATGAGGAGAACTTCAGTGCTTCCACTGAGGGCAAAGAAGACATGAAAAATGTTGCCTCTTCTAATATTTACCCTCCTGACAGTTCCAAATCCAGTACTGTGCTAAACCTTGTACGAGCAGATTCTGAGAGAACTCAAGCATCAGAATCTCTCTCAAGCGATGAGGAGGTGGATTTGGAACTTCAAGCACTTAGCACATCTAGATTGTTAAAACAGCAGAAGGAAAAACGTGAGACAATTGCAGCTCTGTTCAAGCATATTCTCTTGTACTTGCAGCCGTATGATTCCAAGAGGGTGTTATATGCTTTTTCTGTTCTTGAAGCGGTGCTAAAAACAAACCCTAGAGAGTTTATTGAAGCTGTAGCCACCACTAGCATGGATACTAGCTCCACAGCCCATCTAAATCTCATCTACAATCTTCTAGCCCGCCACCAGGAAGCTCTTGTGGGACAGAGTTTCTATGGGAAGCTTCAAACGCAGTCACCAACTATGTGTCCCCATTCGTTATTGATAGAACTTCTGACTTATCTCTGTCTGAGTTTTTTGCGCTCTTATTATCCTTGTTACTTGAAGGTGACCCACAAAGATGTGCTTGGCAATAGGGATGTCCAAGTCAAAAGTGTTGAAGTCTTGATCAGGATAATGACACAGCTGGTTTCAATGGCCAGATCGGCAGAGGGCAAGAACATGGAATTTATACGCATCCTGCTCAACAGATGCAAAATTCAAGAGTTTGTCCTTCTTTCTCTGTCAGCTTCCATGTATGTAAGTCAGAAGCGGTATGAATGCATGACAGTTGATGAAACAAATGAAGACGTCCTCCTTGAGGAGAGTCTCATCAATTTTGGACATGATCAGATCTGGAGTGAGCATCCTTTACAGATTGAACTACTGAAACTTTTGCAAGTATTAATAGTTCTGGAGCATCATCTTGGACAGACTCAGGAGGAAGTAGAGAACCAGCCAGGCTTATCTAAGGAATGGCAAAGGGCACTTAACTTTCAGGAAGCAATTGGTGCTATCCAATATGTGCACCCACACCCTATAACATCTCAAGGATTGTTTGTGTCTGCTGTAGTTCGAGGTTTGCAACCAGATTTTGGTTATGGGATGCATCCTGCTTGGGTTGGCTTAGTTGCACATTCCTTGCCATACTTTGGGAAATCTTTGGGATGGACAGTGGCACCATTTATTGTACAGATATGCAAGAACCTGGATGAACTTGTCAAACAATATGAACATGAAACCCTGACGTTTTCTGCAAAGGTGTCTGTAAGGTATGGAGAATTTGTAAGAACTTCTTTTTATGTGTTGCTGATTAGTTGCCGTTCAACATGTCATTTATTTACATTTTTTTCAGAAAACTATTGCTTAGACTCTAAGCCTTAGAGCAAGGGTCTCCAACCTTTTTGAGTCTGTGGGCACAATTGTAATTCTGACATGGCATGGTAGGTACAGCAACAAAATGCCTGCTACAGAATGGCTGCTGCAAGAAGTGGAGCCAATCACAAAATGATTGCCACAGCTTAACTTCAGTAACACAGTGCAGATCCTGTGCTATGGTGGCAGCTACTGTCAAAGCAACAGTTTAAGAAATCTGCACAGCCAATCAGAACCCTTGCTGAGCAAAAGCCCTACCTATCCCTACCCACTTCCTAAAAACACTTGGTGGGTGTCAGAAAAAGTTTCAGTGGGTGCCATGGTGCCCGCAGGCACCACATTGTGGACACCTGGCGTAGAGTATTCTAAAATGACTGCTATTTGTAGGAAACCAGTATGATAGATACTGGATTTGTTGACTGAACCATGAAAAATCAGCATATACAGCTATAGTTAACTTTAAAAGAATAAAAGCACTCTGGTCATTCAAATTACCATTTTTATTTTAACTGTATTAAGCAGCACTTATCTTCTGGCAAGCAAAGAAACAGCAAACTGAGACAGCACCCTGATACACTCATGCCAGTCAAGGTGCTTGCCACTGCCATTTAAAACAGGGATTGGCAGCAGGCAATTTGATGGGACCAGAGAAGGGGACAAGAGTGTGCAAAAAATAGATTGGTCAAACAGAGTTGAGATATAAAACACCTTAGAGATAATTTTTTTACAAGATTGAAATAATTAATCAATTTTTAATTTTCCCCCCCTAAAGCATGAATTCTAAGAGAGAGAACATTACACCAGATTATCCTCTAACTCTTTTGGAAGGTCTAATTACTATTGGGCACTTTTGTCTTTTGGATCATCCAAACCAAACCAAAAAGGTAACCGTAATTTTTTTCTAAATGTCTGTATTTGCCGCAAAGTGTATAGTAGATATTTTGGTGGTTTACCCTACAAATTAGCAAAGTATATTCAATCAGAAAGTAACAGTACATGTACATTCTGGGCTTTTACTGGATTGGCACCATGTGGTTCTCATCGGAAAAAAATGGGTAGGAGAATCTTTCTTTTGGAAGGGATTAGTTCACTAGCTACAGACATATTGTGAGAAAGTGTTCTGCCATTCTCCCCTGAGGCAAGGGCATCCTGAGAATTGGGTTGTTTTCCCTCTCCATCGGGTAGGCAGGACCAAAGACCTTGACTTCCTGTCTCTATTGGCGGGAAAACAGCCTGCAGGAAGCCAGTCTTTGTCCTGCCTCCACGGGTAGAGCAGCAGCATCCGCACAGCTCTGTGCTTTTCTCAGAGTTAGGAGTAGTTAGGAGAGTTTCTGTCGTCTTTCTTACCTTGTTTAACTGTAAGTTGTCTTCTTTGTTCCCTTCGTTATTGCTCCCATTGTTTCCCTCCCTCCCTTCCCAGTGTGTGAGTTTTCCTTCGGCTTCGAGCCGACAGGAATTCAAAATGGCCGACGCCATTGTGCTTAGGGAGGACGACCTCCTTTCTGAAAAGGACTTCCACAGTGGGCTAGTTCAAACTTCCCACAAGCCTACCGGCTCTCCCAACGGCCGCGATTGCGGACCATTAGGGATCATGCCGCAGCATTCGGAGCCGCCTCTCCAGGAACCGTCCCCGACGCAGCCGAAAGTAAAAAAGGCGCGAAAAGCCGCGCCGCTGCAGCAGGGCGGCAAAAAGAAGAAGCGCGGCTCCAAACTTAATGCAGGGCAGAAAGCCGGGCGGATCTCGCCCGCCTCTTCTAGCAGACGCCTGAATCGGGTCTCCAGTGTGCAGGCGTCCTCGGAATCGGCAGCGGAGGCTTCCCCACACTTAATGGCTGGTAACTCTGCGGCATCCGGGCTTCTTCCTCCGGGCTCTGGCACCCCCCCCCCTCAATCGGTGGCGGGCGGCCATTTTTTATCTTGGGAGAATGCCGATGATCTCATTAACTGTGCCCTCCAGCGCCAATGGTTAGCATTTCAAGCTTACCAAGCGCGTTTACCCCCTAACCCCTGGTGGACTTCAGGACCTCTCCCCCCCTCCCCTCTAGTTAGATCTAATGTGGAGGAAACTGGTAATGCAGGTGCTTCATCAAAACCTAGTACATCTGCATGGCCCACCAAGGCAGCTATGAAGGCTCCTATAGTTAACACTGAGGAGACCATAGCAAATACTTCCAAATCTTCTTCTTCTCTTGAGGAGGAGGAAGTGGAGAAAGGGGAGGGAGAGGACAAAGAAGATGGCGAATTCGACGAAGAATCTCTCCAACCTACAGATCAGCATAACAGGCTGTTCTCTGGAGAAGATTACCAGGGATTATTGGCTAAAGCCATACTGGCCCTGGATTTGAACAAGGAGGTAGACTCCACAGATGAGACTAAATCTAAATGGAAACAGGGCGTTAGGGAATGTTTCCCCAGACAGCAACCTCGCTCTAATTCAGTCCCTTTTCCTGAATTCTTTCAGAGGGCAGTCAGAGAGGAATGGGAAAAACCTTCAGCTAATAGGCAGGTCCCTCCTAATATTAAAAAACTATACACACTGGCGCCTCATGCCATGGATATGTTAAAGGTGCCACTAGTGGATGCACCAGTACTGGATCTCCAGTCACCAGGTTTAGTACCAGAGGATGGCGTGGGATCCCTAAGGGATCAATTGGATAGAAAGTCAGATTTTTTAGCCAGGAAAGCACATGAGGCTTCGGCATTAGCTATTCAGGCTAGTGCCACCACATCCATTTTTGCCAGAGCATCGTATTTGTGGATTAAAAAGATCCTACAGCTAGTCCCTGAAGATAACCTTAGGGTAATTGGAGGGTTGGAAAGAGTACTAAGTGCTACCACGCTCATGGCTGACGCTTCACTAGACACTATGTCTTTTGTGGCTCGGTCAATGTCCTCAGTCACTTCCCTGAGACGGGCTCTATGGCTGAGGGTTTGGCCGGCTGACTTCAAGGCCAAGACCACATTAATGTCATACCCAGTGAAAGAGGGTCGCCTGTTTGGCGAAAAACTGGATAGCATTCTCGTAGAATCTAAGGATAAAAAAGTGGTTTTGCCTACACAACTAAAAAAGGACCATAGATCTCCATACCAGTCCTTTCGTCCATACAGATCTTCACCCAGATTTCGATCTGACTTTAGGAGAGGATCCTGGGGACAATCTAGAGGTTCCTGGGGCACTCGACCATTCAGGAGAGGAGGTAGATTCCAGAGATCACAAGGACCCCTGCCCAGACTGGACAGAGGGGACAAGTTTACCAAAACTAATCAACAGTGACGCCAATCATCCCCAGGTAGGGGGGAGACTCCAGCAGTTCGCTGCGAGGTGGACTCTGTCCAATCCGGACAAGTGGGTCTCCAAAATCATAACTCAGGGTTACTTCCTGGAGTTTTCATCCCATCCCACAGATCGTTTCCTCAGATCCCCAATCCCAACCAAGAAAGGAAAACACTGCATTACTCAGAAAGCAATTCAACATCTCCTCCAGATCAAGGCCATAGAACCGGTCCCGGTCACCCAGAGGGGCCAGGGAGTATACTCAATATTTTTTACAGTCCCCAAGAAAAATGGGGACTGGCGGGCCATCCTCAACCTAAAATACATCAACAAGAGGATGGCCCGCAAACATTTCCGCATGGAGACAGTCAAGTCTACCGTGGAGTCCCTTCTCCCTGGCACCTTCTTGACGGCCGTGGATCTCACGGAGGCCTACCTCCACATACCGGTCCACCCTTCCCACAGACGCTTCCTCCGTTTTGCATATGGAAGCAATCACTTTCAATTCAGGGCCCTCCCCTTTGGGCTTACTTCCGCCCCCAGGGTATTTACCAAGACCCTAATAACCGTCATCGCAGTACTCAGACAGGAAGGAATCCAGGTACATCCGTACCTGGACGATATCCTGATCTTTCCAAAATTCACACGGCCAGAGTTATTCAGATTCTCCAAGAGCATGGCTACTTGATAAATTTCCACAAAAGTTCCCTGACTTCATCACAATCCACAATCCACTTAGGGGTTCAGATCAACTCAGACACCAACTCTATGTCGTTAACCAAAGAAAGGGTGGACAAGATAATTGCTCTCTCTCGATCCACAGCGAGACAGAGAACAACCAGGTTAATGACCCTAGCAAAACTCATGGGACTGATGGTATCATGCATCGCAGTAGTGCCATGGGCCAGATTCCATTCGCGGCCTTTACAATGGCTGCTGATCCCACATCAGTTAGACATTGCCAGGAAAAGGATCAAAACGATCCTCATTCCTTCACAGGTCAAACAGAGTCTTCGTTGGTGGTCCTCCCCATCGAACCTCTACAAACCGACTCAATACATACACGAGGAGCCTCTGCAGATATTTACAGATGCCAGTCTGACGGGCTGGGGAGCCACCCTCGGAGGGCATCTAGCCCAAGGGCAATGGTCTCCACTAGAATCAACTCTACACATCAATCTTTTGGAGCTCAGAGCGGTAAAGCTCGCCCTGCTGGAATTTGCTCCAAAAATCAGAAATCATCACATACTCATAAGAACAGACAACATTTCCACGAAAGCTCACGTGAACAAGCAGGGCGGCTCCAGGTCCTCCTCCCTTCATATGGAGGCAGCCAAAATCTTCTCATGGGCCCAGATAAACATCTCTTCGATTCGAGCAGAACATGTCAAGGGGACCCTCAATGTACAGGCCGATTGGCTAAGCCGCCAAACGGTCGACGAAGGAGAGTGGGAATTAGACCAAGACACCTTTCACCTAGTCTCAGAAAAATTTGGCACCCCTTCTGTCGACTTATTCGCTTCAGAACAAAATCACAAACTACCAAGGTATTTCTCCAGATTCTTTCACCCAAAAGCAGAAGGAACAGACGCTCTCCTGAGCCCTTGGCCAAAAGGTCTCCTGTACGCCTTCCCCCCCATTCCCATCCTTCCCAAGGTACTACGCAAAACTCAGCAGCAACAAGCCAACATAATCCTCATAGCTCCATATTGGCCACGACGACCATGGTTCGCGAACCTCAAAAGAATGTCTTGTCAGGAACCATGGCGAATACCTCCGGAGAGAGCCATACTACATCAGGGTCCACTGAACCACCCAGACCCTCAATGGTTCTGTTTGACCGCCTGGCACTTGAAAGGCGGTCACTGTTAAATCAGGGCTATTCCATCGATGTGGTCAATACTATTTTAGAAGCTCGTAGACCCTCCACAAGACGCATGTACAATTCGTCATGGAAGGCATTTGTTAGGTGGGCTAGACGAAAGAAGGTCAACCCACTTTCTCCCTCAATACCTGAGATTTTGGACTTTTTACAAGAGGGAGTACGCCTTAAGCTGTCGGCCTCAACCCTAAGGAGACAGATAACTGCACTATCTACGGTGTTACCCCTTTTAGATGGATTACCTATAACAAAACATAGACACATCACTGCATTTTTAAAGGGAGTTTCGCAAACTCATCCACCAGTTGTTCATAGATTCCCATCATGGAATCTTAATCTTGTCTTGAAAGCTCTCACGGGTTCCCCCTTCGAACCACTTAGGACAGTTCCTATGAAATTTCTCCGCATGAAAGTATTATTCCTAACCGCCATCACGTCAGCTAGACGGGTTTCGGAACTTAGAGCTCTCTCTATCAGGAAGGGCCTCTGCGTGTTTCATAAGGATAGGGTGGTCTTAACACCAGACCCAACCTTCCAGCCTAAGATTAATTCCCGTTTCCATAGGACGCAGGAAATCAATCTTCCCTCTTTCTGTCCCAATCCATCAGGTACCAGGGAAAAATCGTGGCATTCTCTGGACCTGAGGAGAGCTATCCGTATATTCATCGACCGTACAAAAGAATTTAGACAAACAGACTTTATGTTTATAGGAATATCAAACCCTTCCAAAGGTAAAAGGATGTCAGCAGCGGCCATTAGTTATACCATCAGACAGTGCATTTCGGAGGCATACAAGTCAACTGGTACCCCAGTGCCAGGGGGAATCACAGCACATTCACTCCGTAGCATGGCAACAACAGCAGCCTTTGATAAACAGGCCCCTGTAGAAGAGATATGTCGGGCTGCCACATGGTCATTGGTGTCAACCTTTGTAAAACACTATAAAATTAATGTATGGTCCTCAGCTCAAGCGGCTTTTGGCCGTAGGGTATTACAAAATGTGGTAGAATAATAAGTTACCCACCCACAGGGGAGCTCTGTAAAGTCCCAATTCTCAGGATGCCCTTGCCTCAGGGGAGAATGGAGCCTTGGACACTTACCGTAGAGGCTCATTCTCTTCTGAGGCGAAGGGCATCCTGCCCACCCTAATCTGAATTTTGACGTTTAATTACAGTTGCCATTTGAATAGTTTGCGTTATCAGAATGTCTAAGTTTATGCTAACAGAAAGTCTAAATTGTATGTTCAAGGGACTTCCATGTTATTTCATCAGTATATCAGTTTATACATTGTTCTCGTAAGTCTGTCTCTAGTACCATTTATGTAGCTAGGCTAGACGGTAACTGGCTTCCTGCAGGCTGTTTTCCCGCCAATAGAGACAGGAAGTCAAGGTCTTTGGTCCTGCCTACCCGATGGAGAGGGAAAACAACCCAATTCTCAGGATGCCCTTCGCCTCAGAAGAGAATGAGCCTCTACGGTAAGTGTCCAAGGCTCCATTTTTATTTTACCACTTTGCACTCCTTGAAGGGATGGTATGCATGTGATAAACAGTGGCCATTTGTAAGGGTGAAAAACCTTATTGCAGTGTTTATAGTACATATTGCCTTCCTTTTTTTTGCTGCAGTTTCCAGTTCCTTTGTAACCCCCTTTCGTCAGTATAATATGTCACACCTTAGACAGTTTGGATATGGTGATTGTTCCCTGTGTTTTGCAATCTATAATAAGAATTTTTGTCTTCCTAGTCACCACTGAGTGCTGACCCTACAAACCTAAGGAATGCCAAGAATGCCATTTTGGAAGAGCTGCCCAGTATCATCAATACCATGTCCCTCCTTTGGGGTGTCATAAAAAAGGAAGAGGCTCAGAAAAGACCATCTGACTGTCTTGGAATAAAAGGCTCTGCTTCAGTGTACTTTAAATCAACAAAAGTATGAAGCCTTTGATTAAGCTTGATTATTGCTCAGTAATATTTGAGGGGGGAGGGTGCCATTAAAAAACTAGTCTCAACAGTTTCTAAACGTAACTGTATTAGTGCCAAAACAGTACTTGCTTAGGATTTGGATCAATGTAACTTTCACTTTGTTTTGAATATCTCTGTTTGAACATTTCACTTCCTTGTCCTTAGAATATTCTCTCATATTTGCTCACAAATTCATGCAAGTTGCTTTTCTATTATAGTTTTGGCACTTAAGGGATTGCTTCCTTGTTAAACTAGTGCTAGACATTGGAGTGAAAGTCTGGGATCCCAGTCACAGTGCCTTGGTGAGGGCAAATTCAGGCCCTAGCTTGAGATGTGTGAGCTCCCCCCCCCCACCTCATCTTCCTTTATTTCTGCACTCCCCCGCCCCCAGCCAGTAAATTCAGGGGTTCTGAGAACAATTCCCGGAGAGCAATGCACCAGACCAGAGTGAGGAAGCAGAAAAATAAATAAAGGCAGTGATGAGGTCTACTACAATTTTCTCTCCTCTCAGCTATCTCCTGTAGTCATTGTATTGTTCCTCAGCAACAGGGAGGGGGGAAATCTTCTCTAGAAAAAGAAGGATACAGCAGCTAGGAAGCTGGGCTTATATACCAAGGCAAAGGAGTATAAACTTCATCAGTATCTCTTCAACTAAATTTAGTCAATCCAATTGAGTGATTAAGGGTGCCTGGGATTGGGGTGGGGCAGCTGGACAAATGGACTCTGGACTTAAATGTATATTCCTAACATGACCTGTAGCAGTTTGTTAAGCATCTGCAAAATCCCGAATAACCTTGTGCTACATTTTTCCTTTGCTTCTGTTCTATGTTTGAGGAGGCTACCTGGAGAAGAAATAATTTCCTTTGCTAAACCTTTTATTCTGTAAAAATTAGTAATATAATGTGAACAAAGAATCCAGATTTGTAGCTATGTATAATGGTTGAAACTAATCTGAATTCAATTTAGAAGAAATGGTAGACATGTTTTGTTTTTAATAGACTTTAAAGAGTAAAATCCTGGAGTTTTTAAATCCCCTGACTGGGCAGCTTGGCATGCAGCTGATTGCTGCTGTAGCAGCAGTGTGGAGCAGCAAAAAATCTCATAAGCATCACAGTAAAACAAAGGTAAAATAAAACTTTATGATAATATTGATGTTATAATTATCTATTAAGGTAGGTTCATTGCCTACTATGTTTGAATGGGAGCTGAGCAAGGGAGGACGTTGGGAGTTTTGGAGGACTGTGCCATTTACCAGATTGTAGGACGGCTAGAATTTTCACTTGTGCAAGTTTCAGCAAGACCCCAGTTCTGTGTTCTCAAAGAGCATTGCGTGCATTATCTGTGTAATGAATGAGTTTGCAGTTTTAAATGCACAACTGTTCATTCTGAGTGTCTTTTGGGGTTTTACATAAGCAGGCAAACATGTATGACTTTACCTTTCTTGAAGTAAAGTCCAAGTTTCTCTGAAGTAGCACAGGCACCACACTGGCACATGCCAAATAACTGGATCTCCCTAAGCACACTTGCAGGAAAGTTGCATTAAAATTTGATGAGATGTCCTCATAAATGAGTTCAGGACTGGTTTTTGTGTGTTGTTGTTACTGGAAAAGGTGCACAGAGGGGACCCTAATCGGGTGGAAGGCAGCATTAAAATGTTTTAAATAAATAAACAGGAAGGAAAAAGCAGAAAGCTATTAACTGTTGAACCAAGCCATGGTGCTGGTAATGTTTGGGGAGCCTTGTTAATGCTAATGTATTTAATTTGCATGGAAATTAAATATTCATATTCTGACATTTTATAATGTGAGTTCCGTTTTTCTAGTTGTTCATTTCTGGGAACAGAAGAATCCCTAGACTTCCTCAGGAGCTACTGCAGGGTGAGGAAGAGGTCATGGAACCACTCCTCTTTTAAGGACACTGCCTCAGCAGCTGTTAGGCAGCATCCCAGACCAGTTCAGAGGGAAGCAGGCTGTAGAATTAGCCAGAACAGCTCTAATGAAGAGAAATGAGCAAGAGGTCAGAAGTAGCCAGGAGGCAAGGGTGGCTTGACAAGCTGCCTTCAGAAGGGCTCAGGAGGTCTTTCAAGGAGGACCCTCAGGCTGTGTAGGAGAGAGCTGGCAAGTGGAGGGGGAACACCGTGACAAAGAACCCCTTCCCCTCTTGATTCTGAGACCACTGTGGGCTCTTGTCAAGAGGGTCTGGCCAATGGAGGGGTGAGCCCCTATTCCTGTTATAATAATCTGCTATGTAACTAAATAATTATATTCAAATACATATGTATATTATCCAGATCTTGTTGTCCTTTTGAAATACTGAAGAAAATACAGCCTTTGCTTTTTTTTAATTGGAAATTACCATTCCTTGTTCAAATGAACTACTGTGACTGAATGTTATGCTGATTCAACTGATTAAAACTTTCCACCCTAATTGTCAAAAGAAGTTGCTGCAGAATAAGGAGCCACTGATACTCTGATGACTGCTTTTAGAAAACCCATAGTCCACTGAGTCATGTCTCTGAATGCTAATATTGACTCTTACCAGCTTGCTCATTTGAGGATTTTTTTGGCATGGATTTGTTTCTTCAAATGTTCTATAAATTTTTTGCTAGATTCTTTCAAGACCGGAAACTGATATTTCTGGTTTCTTCTCATAGTGTACCTACAGCATATACAGCATTGAGTGATTATTCCTAAAACTGCACATTATAGCTCTGTGTGTAAGGCGTTCTTTTAATGCTTCCTAATACCTTTTGTTACAGATTCCTTCTGAACCGAGAACACCTCAGCTTATACTAGTTGACCTAGTTTGTGCGCTCAGTACTCTGAAGACTGACACTATATTGCATCTTGTAAAAGAAGTTGTCAAGAAGCCATCACAGATCAAAGGTGAAGAGGTAATAGTTCATTTTACTGATATCTAATTAATCTGAGGTAATGAGTTGCAATTGCAATCACTCTTCTCCGAAATTTAGGCAGACAAAACAATATTTATTTAATCTTGTGTCAAAAAAAGATATACCTCTGAGAGCAGGCTTATCTGGTATCCAGAGTCAGCAGCCCGGCCCATCTTGATGATGGGCCCTGTGCTGTCTCCAGACTGCCTAAGGGCACAATGGACAGCCCTCCCCTATCTCCACCCCCAGACCGAGTAGGTAGCTGGGCACACTCACCCGATGGAGGCAGCCTTCCTGAAAACAGCCCAGGGGTCCCATTAGCAGGCCAGGGAGAAAGCCAGCGCTGGTAGGCCCAAGGAGCAACGAGGCCTTGTCCAGCCAGGGAAAGGAGGAATAAGGTGGCACAACTCCCTCCTTCCCCATTCTGAGGCCTGCGAGATCCTTTTTTCCCCAGTGGGCACCATGACGGCCTCAGATTCATTTATTAATCCAGCAAATGCCATTAAAAACATAACCATGATGGCCTGGAAAACATCCCAGGGCAAGCCAACAAAGCCTCCCGTTCGGAAAAGAGAATTCCATAAATTGATTAGATTATTCATGAAGTAGTTGATGAAGAGCTTAAGCAAGTTGAAAGGGAACTCTTGAGTACATTGCCTGGCTATGTGATTATTTTTTTCTGGGAATTCTCAGTTGAAGCTTAAATTTTCAGGCATGTGAAGGCCCATTCAGACTGGGGGGGCTGTGGAGAGAGGGGACTTAAGCTTTTCATGTGTACTGTTATCCCTACTTGAAAGAGCCTTGGGAGCCACCCGGTTGGGGAAACTTGCATGTAGCCCATTGGTATGTGTGGTTTTCCCCAATAAAACAAATAGTGGTTACCTGGGCCCTTTTCAGGTCATGAAAATAGCATGGGGTGTGTGTTAAGTCTCTTTTCCTTGTGTGCTTAACTTCTGGTCTGAATAAGGTTACCACTTGTCTTAAAATCTAAGTTTCAGCTAGGAGCTTCCATTTCATTTCTACTTGAAAGGGCCTGAGGACAGGCAGGGAACAGTATTTGGTACACCTAGGCACTCATCAATTAAAAAAGGTCATATGAGCACAATATAGGATATTCAAGGTTTCATGCACTTGTGCAAGTTCTTGAGGGTTGTATACTGTAGCATATAAAAGGGTGTAGCTAAAATCTGACCTGGATGGCCCAGGTAAGCCTGAGCTCATCAGACCTCAGAAGCTAAGGAGGATCAGCGCTTGTTAGTACTTGGATGGGAGACCACCAGTGAAGTCCAGGGTTGCTGTGCGGAGGCAGGCAGTGGCAAACCATATCTGAACATTTCTTGCCTTGGAAATCCCATGAGGGGTAACCATGTTGGCTGCAACTCATACTTTCCTGCATTCGATAGAACCAACTTCATTTGTTCCTGATTTTTGTAATCAGCCTTTGGGGAAAAAGATTGAAAACAGCTCTCATTAAATATAACATACCAATCCTAAACCAGTTTACTTGAGATTGAAGTGTGAGGGCCAAAAAGAGCCCAGGTCCAGTGCAAATGAGCTGACCCAACAGGACTTTTCCCCAGAAGTGAGAGAGGGAAAAAAAGAGAAAGCCAGGCAGTAAGTTCTTTAATACAGAAGTCACATTTATTGAGCTCACACCAGGCAAATCATTGTATTTCACGCATACATACCTAGACCGTCTTTAGATGCAGCTGGTACAATTTGACTAGGAAGATCTGGACAGCTGGTGAAGGAGGTTCTGCCTCGCCCTTTCCCTTTGTTGGGTTTTATACTATTTTGTGTCTCAGGACCTATGAGGTTTATACCCGCCTCCTTCACAGGAAAGGGGTAGGAATCAGCCAAATCCAGGTGGGGGTTCTTGAGAGAATGGCCTTCTGTGGTGAAAACCTCTCCTTTTCTTATGGGCAAGGTGAGATCGGTTAATTCTGGAAACTTGGAGGGCCCTCGCTCAGGGGCATCTTCAGTATCTTGGTCAGAGGTTCCCAGTACTGTAGCGAATCTACCAATGTAGCAGGGCAGATCTGGGGAAAGAACTCACATCCCTTTATGTTCCCTCTGAACAGGGATAAGAATCTTCTGCTTTGTGGCTTGTGGTTGCTGGAAACAATGGAGCAGACTTGTTTGCTTGTTGTCGCTTATCTTCACACAGCCTTCACAGTGGTCACAGTCACCCTCAGACATGCTCAGCCTGCACATTCATGCTTTCAACTTAGCACATTCCATAAAACTAGGATCAGCTGATAATTATACATTCAGTTACACTGGGTGAAAGCTAGCATTACATGTTGGTCAGAATAAAACTTAAGTTCAAGCAGGGTTTTTGTTTTTTTTAAAAAAACACCATACAATCAGAAAGCCATAAGTTCAGAACTCCTCCTAGTTTCTTACAAAAGCCTCATTGAGTTCAATAGGACTGGATTCTTTTTTTAGTCAGGATTTATGCATTGCTTATTGAATTTGCATATATTTTTATAATAAGGTATAGGAATTACTTTGAAGCTTTTGTTCTTTTACAGAAATCTTCTCTAGTAGATATCCCTGTGCTCCAATTCTGCAGTGCTTTCATACAAAGGTAAATGAGTTTTCTGTTTTCTTTTTTACTAAAAAATGTAATCAGTAAAAAAAAATTGAATACAGAATTTTACAAATTAATCTACAATTCTATAATCATATAGACATTAAATTTATTTTGCCATGCTAATCATAACAACATTCCATTTATTGTTGAACTTTTAGCTTGTGTGTGTGTGATTATCAAATTGAAGATAGCTGCAAAAAGTTGCAGTAGTTCATATGAATACTCCACAATGCAGCCTATTATTAACAAATTAAGAGTGTATCTTTTTTAATCTCTTGTTTTACTAAGATACTCAGTGACAGACAATTAAATGTTCTATTGTTTTTCATATACGTGTGGCTTTTGTGAGAAATTACTGACTTGCAGGTTTCTTGCAGACTTCCAGCCTCAGCTTTGCAGGAGAACTTCCAGTCCTTGTTAGGAGTGCTGAAAGAATCAGTACAATTAAATTTGGCTGCACCTGGGTACTTCTTGTTGCTCAGGTATGGTCACAACAATTGCTGTAAAATATGTACTGATAACTACAATAGTTAAGATGCTAATTTTCGTTTATTCTTCCACAGCACTCTGAATGATTTTGTAACTAGAACTCCAACCCAGGAAAATAAGAAGGATCAGAAAGATCTACAGGTACTCCATGGCATATACTCAATGTCTTCCTCCACGGCCCGTAATAGTAATTGGTTTTAATTCAAAGTATATATTTATACATGTGGTTTTACTCTATTGTTTTATTGACTTGATGTTAACCGCTCTGAGCCCGGCCTAGGCCGAGACAGAGAGCAGTATATAAATCGAACTAACTGAATAAATAAAGCCGTGACTGTGGGTTTTGCAGCTTGTCTCCTTTATTACAATAAAACAAATAACACCCACTTATGTAAAACAAAACTTGTTATGTGTAGTCCATTTATGAATGCTTTCTTCTTAATCAGTTTCATTTATTTGATCAGGAGGTGACCCAGAAAATCTTGGAAGCTGTGGGGAACATTGCTGGTTCTTCCTTGGAACAAACTAGCTGGCTGAGCAGGAACCTTGAAGTAAAAGCACAGCCCCAGATCTCTTTAGATGAATCTAAGGTTGAAGATGAAATGTGTGGTAAGATAATTATTTGGACGAACTAGTGAACAAATGCAGCTAGTGATCAGATCAGTCCCTGTGCCAAGCCTGTCACATCAGAGGATCTCCTTACACATGTACAGTTAGAGCACAGAGTACTGGGGCAAGATTGGAATTGTCCAGTCTATTGTTTGCACAATTTCCCAGATCCACATAGTAAATCATCTGTACAAGAAATAATGGAAGAAAAAGCACGCAATCAGCAAAATTTTTATTATCCTAACAAGATGCAGATTAGAAACTAGGATCAGATGGAAAGACATGGCAATGAGCATGAATATCACAAAACCAATGAAGTAAGAAAAATCACCCAATCCTAGTGTGTAGTTGTGTTACTACACACTAGGATTAATATTGCATTGTAGCAAATTGTATTCCTCCCATAAGACTATTCCAGAGCAATCCACCCTAGAGAAAGGGTCAAAAGGTGTGGTAGGGAAAATGGGATGGAGCTTCAGTAAGAAGGAAAGGATTCCCTTAGAAGGTTTCTATGGGGAGAGACCAGTTGGCTGGAAGGCAGATTGATCTTAAACCAGAAAAGAAGATGGTAAGAGAAAGGTAATCAGGGTAAAAAGACAAAATAGGTTGAAATTGAGAAGGAAAGCAAAAGGGGGGAGAGAATGAGTCATACTCTGCCTGTCTCGACCGTGGTTGTGTTTCTCCCGTGAACATAGCGAATCTCCGTTGTGAAAATGCATGGTGGTCTCCCGTCTGCGGGACCAACCCTCTTCTGGCACAATACTTTCCCTGGTTTTCCAATCCCTGTGTTGTCTCGATTAAAAAATATTCGCTGCAACTGCGTTTCATCATGCAGGTTGACTCCCCTTCCTTCCTGCCCCTTCCGCTTTCCCCTTCCACTCCTCCCATTTCCCTCTTGGGGGACCAAAGGACAGAAATTGCGCTGAGGGGGAGCCGCAAGTGAGCCTGGCTCCATCCCTCTCTCTCCTCCTCCACCGGTCTTTCCCCGTCGCCCCAAAGCCAGACATCTGCTGGGGCCTTCTTCTCCCTGCCCACGGCTTCGACACCTCCCGGCCCCGCTTCAGTACCAGGCGAGGCAGAGTGAGTGCCAGGATGAAGATGTAAGCCAGCCCTTGCCTGCCAGGGTTGGGGTGTACGCGGTGTGTGTGTGTGCGCGCCGCAGGGTTGATAGCGCTTTCTTCTTCCTGCCGCCTGACTCTTGTTTGTCCGACTCATGCATTCATTTTTGTTTGTCCATCTCATTCGTTCATTTTTTTTAATCTCGGGATAGAAAAGTGTGAGACATGAGAGGAAAGGCATCTTGGCCATCTTCTGGTCACTAGGTGTGGGGGGGAGGTAGTTGTGAATTTCCTGCATTATTCAGGGGGTTGGACTTGATGACCCTGGTGGTCCCTTCCAACTCTATGATTCTATGAGAGGGACAAACCAATGACATCCTAGTCATGCGTGAATGGCCAATGAGAGGTTCCTTTGTTGTAGCAGTGGAAGATGGCTGGAGCAGGCTGTCTCCAAAGTTATAGTAGATGGTATGCTGTACTTATGGACATGAGTTTATCTGGGATTTAATGGTGAAGCCTGGCCATATTTGGCACTTGTGACCCTATTGGACCAAGCGAGTAAAACTGAGGTGTCCATTGGTGGATTCAAGTCTTCACTCTAATTGGTGCAAGTGAGGATCTGAGACTATAGGTGCAGGGGTCAGGATCCAGGCTGTGATTAGCTAACAGGGCTGAACTATTAGGCAAGTGTGTCTGAAAATTTATGAAAAGACCACCTGGGGCAGGTGTTGTCTTGGCTTAATGGGCAATTAATGCTCAGGAGATGGGGTAATGGGCCTACCTGGCAGATAATTGTGCTGTCTATAATTGCATCTGCAAGTGAGATGCAAATGGCTTTGTTTTAACTTGCAAACCTAGGTCATTGTATATTAGCCAAAAGGAGTGAGTTCAGGGAGGTTTCAAAGGAGCCTGTGTTGATGTCTTCTTGCTGCCTTCCAAGGTGTTAAATGGCCTTTCATGCTGTGGTTCCTGTTTATCACTCAGTACTTAAGGTCCTTGAGATGTAAAAACAAAAGGAGGTTTTTCTCCTAATCTGCTGTGAGATAAGTCTGTGATCTGAGTGGAGGTTATGAGCTTAAGTGGCAAGTGAGGAAAATAAGTCTGTGTGGAGGCTAAGAGCCTAAGTGGCAAGTTAGAAAATTAAGCTTTGTACAAGTTGTTAGCCTAAGGGGGTTACCGCACTTTGTATTCCCAGCGATGTATTAAGAGTTTGAAAATGTTATAAAAAACATCGCTTTAAAAGGGTTTTTGGATACCACAGCTTATAAATGTTGGAAGACGTTTTCACAGTTAAAGGGGCCAAACAAAGTGCAAACAGTATTTTTTATAACGTTTTCAAACTCTTAATACAACGGTGGGAATACATAGAAAGTGCGAACAGTATTTTTTATAACATATTCAAACTCTTAATACATCGCTGGGAATACAAGTGCGGTAACCGCCTTTGTGGCGGGTGAGAAAAATAAACCTTTGTGGCTAGGTCTGTTTAAGGAACTTTAGAGAAACAAGAACTGTACTCTTATCTAGAACCATTACACTTATGTACCTATCTGAAATCATTAAGCTTATTAACCATGTGTGTGTTAAATGCAGTCAAGTCGCTTCCGACTCATGGCGACCCTATGAATGAAAGTCCTCTAAAATGTCCTATCTTTGACAGCCTTGCTCAGATCTTGCAAATAGAAGGCTGTGGCTTCCTTTATTGAGTCAATCCATCTCTTGTTGGGTCTTCCTCTTTTCCTGCTGCCCTCAACTTTTCCTAGCATGACTGTCTTTTCCAGTGACTCTTGTCTCATGACGTGACCAAAATACGATAGCCTCAGTTTAGTCATTTTAGCTTCTAGGGTCAGTTCAGGCTTGATTTGATCTATAACCCACTGATTTGTTTTTTGGGCAGTCCACGGAATCTGTATTAACCATACAGAAACCATTATTCTGTTATATGTATAAATGAACTCTATTTATACTTTTGTTTCTGTCTGCTATTTTAGTGAAAATTCAGCATGGCCTCCCACCAAATAGAAACACTAATATGCCACTTCTTCTACAGATGCTTCAGCTGTCCCTTCCTCAATGGTCTCTGCCTCTGCTCCATCTGTGTACAGTGTTCAAGCCCTCTCTCTCCTTGCAGAGGTGAGTCCTGCTGGGCAAATGGAGCTCCAGGAGCTTGCAGGGCTTCTGCCCTCTTCTGTAGCCAGCAGTGCAGATGCCGCATTTGCATCCATGGCTAAATTTTAATGAAACTAAATAGGCATAGGATGTAACATTTTGGGGTGTTTTAAATTGGCATAGTATATTGAAAATATGGCATTTTTCCAGTTTTCAGAGTCACATATTTCATGCTGTATGCCCACACTTTAATTGTATTTTCTCATTTCTGGGTACTGTCTTAGATTTTGTGTATTTTTGGTAATTTTTTTCAAAAAATCAGTACCAATTCTATTTAAAACTAAGGAAGAAAGGAAAAGGTTTAAGAAAAAATAAAAATAAGAAATTTAAAACTAAAAGGTAACAGTTATATGGTTTATATTGTCATTTTAAAGATTAACACAGTTTGACGTTTTCATGGACTAGAACCCACTTCTTCAGATGCAGTGTAGTGACTCCTCACAGGCAGACCTTTAATGTATGAAACAAACAAACATAGGATCAAGAGGCCATGAAATATAATGAGTACAGGGTGAAATATAACAATGTAAAATTCAAATCTAATTAAGGAAAGTACATAAACCATTCACTAGTTATTCTCAGCTAGCTAACTCCTGTAATAAGTGAGGGCTATTCATTAATATGGAACACTGTTTCTATAGGTTGTCGCTTCTCTCCTGGATATGGTTTATCGTAGTGATGAGAAAGAGAAGGCAGTGCCGTTAATCTCACGATTGCTTTATTACGTGTTTCCTTATTTACGCAATCACAGGTAAATAGCTTATTCTTGTAAATCACTTGTAATACACTCCGGTATATATCTGTGAACATCTTTTAAGCCACCCCTGTGCTGTATTGCCTTCTGCCACATTTTGCATAACCAGAGAGTCACATCATGTGTATAATAATTGTCCTTTTCCCCTAGTCCTACCCATTGAATGATATAAAGGATATTTGGACAGTATAGCAATAATGTCTGCAGTAAAAGAAATGAGGAAAAACAGGGAGAAATCCTGTGCCTTACAGGTACCTCTCTCTAGTCAAAGTTGACAGTACTGGAGTCTGGACTAAGATCTGGTTCTTTGTTCAATAATTCCTTACATAATTCATCAAGGCAATAGCTTATTTTCAAAGGCTATGAATGCTAAATATTTATTGGGTATGATGAATCCATAGTATTCTTAATTTAACTGAATGCAGCTTCATCTTTAAGAAAACAATGCATTAATTTTTGTAACTTTATTTTTCATTTAACAGTATGAACAATAAAAAGAACAAATAACCCTATTACTACTGTAAATTTCCATTCCCCTCCCTCTCGCTCCCACCCCATTGTTTGTTCACACCCTTAGTAAACTAACAAAATTATTGTAACATTAGTTTAAATTCCCTTGCCAGGTACATTAATTTTTTTTGCAACTAACCTGCAAGTGTTCAAAGAAATCTCTAATCAAAAATGTCAAATGGAATGTTGCTGCAAGGCCTAGAATTTTCTAGAGCATGTGAAGCATATATTTTGGAGAAGCGTGTCATCTGTGTATTGTATATATTTTTGTTGACAGTGCCTACAATCTTCCTAGCTTTCGTGCTAGTTCTCAATTGCTTAGTTCCCTAAGTGGTTATGCCTATACCAAGCGAGCATGGAAGAAAGATGTTCTAGAACTATATATGGATCCAGCTTTTTTCCAGATGGACACTTCATGCATTCAGTAAGAAATATAATTGGGGCAATTTTGTTTGTATGTTTTGTTCTTAATAAGCTTAGTAGCAAAATCTAGTGTGTTCTAATGAAGCTGTAAGGTATTTTGAATTTGGAATCTCTCTATAGAATAAGTAATTTGCCAATAGTCTTATTCAGTAAAATATTTAGTTTAATTAAAGAATGGGTTTTATCCTAACTCCTACAATTCCATACTCTGCATATTCAACTTTTAATGGGGACAATTGTCTTGTAGTGTTCCATGCCCCCACCCCCCAAAAAAAAATTAATTGCAGTGTATATTTAGATGGTGTTAGTCATTTTATCCCCAAATGCACTGAATGGAAAAATAAAATGTGTACGTAGGATGAAATTGGCAGTTACATTTTCTCAGTTTTTTAAATTATTTTGTTCCTGGAATCTTTTGGCAGTACAGGAACATAACTTCAAAAAGAAACATAATGAAGTGTAGATTTTTCTTCTTTGAAGCTTGCATCATGATCAATGAAAGCATCAAGGTTTTTTATTTGATTATTTAATTTGGGGTTTATTCAATCCTCATATGAGACTAGTAAACTATATTTGTGGTTCTGGCAAGGAATATTTAGCATCTGTTCTTGCTGAGATTTTGGTTGGATTCAAAGTTCTACAAATGGAAGGAGCTCATCAAAGCAGATTTCAGTTGCCTTCCATCTTCCTCTGAGTGTTCCCCCACCCCCCAAGGTGTCAGGAGACTTTTCTGATTGATGTGCTGCGCAGCACAGAAATGTGCAAAAAGTCTGGGCAATTCAGCAGAATTATCCCCTATGCACTTCAGTAGAATGATCCTATCTTGCTCCAATTGTGCAACGGGAGCCAGTTTTGTCCATTCAGGCGGGGATGGAGGAGCTCTTAGTAGTGACAGTCAGGGGAAAATGCAGAGAAAATCTGTTTCCACAAGTTCCTTCCCCAGTCCATCGAATGGAGCAACCCCACAACTGTTTAAAATGATAAGATTTGATAGAAATGTTAATTGGTTCTCTTTCATGGCTGCTTTATACAAGTCAAAATGGTCTAAACAGAAGTAGCTTGTTTGGTGTAGGAAAATGTGCAAATGGTATATGTGGTTTTCCAAGTGACAGATGCAGTTGTCTGTCCAGTCACTATATGTCAGATTTGTGAAACTTGCCTACAGTATTGAAGTGACTTAGGTTATAGAAATTTTATCTTGGGTCAAGCATTCATGAAATAAAAGGTGACAAAGTTGAAACTTGATTACACTAATTTTTGCTTGATTTGTCTTGCCCTGCAGTTGGCGATCCATTATTGATCACTTTCTTACACATGAAAAAACGATGTTTAAAGACTTGATGAGTAAGTATTCACCATAGAATCATACAGTTGGAACGGACCACCAGGGTCATCTAGTCCAACCCCCTGCACAACGCAGGAAATTCACAACTACCTTCCCCTCCCACACTCCCAGTGACCAGAAGATGGCCAAGATGCCCTCCCTCTCATCATCTGCCAAAGGTCACAGAATCAGCATTGCTGACAGATGGCCATCTAACCTCTTCTTAAAAACCTCCAGGGAAGGAGAGCTTACCACCTCCTGAGGAAGCCTGTTCCACTGAGGAACCGCTCTAACTGTTAGAAAATTCTTCCTAATGTCTAGACGGAAACTCTTTTAATTTAATTTCAACCCGTTGGTTCTGGTCCCACCTTCTTGGGCAACAGAAAACAACTCGGCACCCTCCTCTATATGACAGCCCCTCAAGTACTTGAAGATGGTTATCATATCCCCTCTCAGTCTTCTTCTCTTCAGGCTAAACATACCCAGCTCCTTCAACCTTTCCTCATAGGACTTGGTCTCCAGACCCCTCACCATCTTTGTTGCCCTCTGTCCTGGGGCGGGCTCAGAGCCAACCCAGGACTCACCCCAGAGACCCTCCAGCGGGGCCCCCCCGTCCGCACTCACCTCCGGTCCGGCGGTGGGCGGAGCGCGGCGCGGGGGGTCCCGGCAAGCCACGGGACCGGGCCGGCGGCTCGGGCCCACGAGGGCCGCTTCGGGGGGGGGCGAGTCAAGGCCCTGAGGGGCGGCGCACGAGTGGCGACCGCAGGCGGTCCCGGCGCCTCAGCCCGGCCGGACGCAGCAGCGGCGGCCCCGGCGGGCAGAGAAGAGGCGGGGAAGCGAGCCGTCGCTGGGACCCCTGCCGGCTGGCCGTTCCGGCCTTGGGAAGGGGGCAGACGGGAGCGCGGGGAACGGGCTGCGCCCAGACCGGGAGGAGGAGGCGGGTCCCGGCAAGGGGGCCAAGGGCAGCCGAAACCACCGGGCGGGGGGAGAGCGCGGAGGAGCAACCTCCAAGCTCCCCGTCCCACACGGGAGGAAGGAAAGGAGAGGGGTGGAGCCGGAAGTAGGCTAACTCTCCTTATAAGATAGGGGAAGGACGGGGCTGGGGGATATAAGGAGAGAGGGAGCGGAGGCCGAGGAGGAGTGAGAAAGCCAGTGTTGGGTGTGCTGCAGGGCTGGTGCAAGCTCTGCAAACTACCACGCTGGCCGACACAGCAGGCGAGGACAGCTCAGACTCGCCTGCTGAGTGGTCTGAGGCCGAGGAAGCTCCTCTCGACCGGATAGCGAGGGCCTCAACGAGAGCGGACTCCCGGACCCCGGTCCAAAGTCCTCACACCCTCCTCTGGACACGTTCCAGCTTGTCTACATCTTTCTTAAATGGAGGTGCCCAAAACTGAACACAGTACTCTAGGTGAGGTCTAACCAGAGCAGAGTAAAGCGATACCATCACTTCGCGTGATCTGGACACTATACGTCTGTTGATGCAGCCCAAGACTGCATTTGCCTTTTTAGCTAACGCATCACACTGCTGACTCATGTTCAGTGTTTGGTCTACTAAGACCCCAAGATCCTTTTCACGCACACTACTGCTCAGACAAGTCTCCCCCATCCTATAATTATGCATTGGATTTTTCCTACATTTGTCTTTGTTGAAGTGCATTTTATTAGTTCTATCCCAATTCTCCAGCCTGTCAAGATCATCCTGTATCTTGGCTCTGTCTTCTACCGTATTTGCTACCCCTCCCAATTTAGTATAATCTGCAAATTTAATAAGCATCTCCTCTATTCCTTCATCCAAATCATTTATAAAGATGTTGAACAACACAGGGCCCAGCACAGATCCCTGAGGAACTCCACTAGTCACTTCTCTCCAAGTGGATGAGGAACCATTAACAAGCACTCTTTGGGTATGATCTGTCAACCAGTTGCAGATCCACCTAACAATAATAGGATCTAAACCACATTTTCCTAATTTGTCAACTAGAATACTATGTGGAACCTTATAAAAGCCTTACTAAAATCTAGATAAACTATTACAGCATTCCCCTGATCCAGCAAGGTAGTAACTTTCTCAAAAAAGGAGATAAGGTTAGTCTGACAAGACTTATTCTTGAGAAACCCATACCTGCTCTTAGTGATCAGATCCATCCTTTCTAAATGCTCAAGAAATGCTTCAAAAACTTTTCCCAGTATAGACGTCAAGCTGATGTGTCGGTAGTTACCTGGATCCTCCTTTTTCCCCTTCTTGAAGATGGGGACAACATTTGCCCGCCTCCAATCTTCTGGCACCTCACCTGTTTGCCAAGACTTTTCAAAAATAATGGACAGAGGCTCAGAAATTACATCTGCAAGTTCTTTGAGTATCCTTGGATGCAATTCATCTGGCCCCGAGGAGTTTGTTTCATTTAAAGAACCCAGATGTTTGTGCACTACCCCAATGCCAATTCTAGGTTGCAAATCCCTTCCTTCATCACATGTTCTGTTTATGCCATGTTGAGAACCATTTCCCTCGCAAGAAAAGACTGAGGAAAAGTAAGAATTGAGGAGTTCTGCCCTCTCTTCATCTCCTGTTACAATTTTACTTTCCGGTCCACGCCGTGGGCTTATCTTGTCCTTGTTCTTACTCTTACTCTGTGCACAGGAAAAGAACCCCTTCTTGTTGTGTTTAGCATCTCTTGCTAGCCTAAGCTCATACTGAGCTTTAGCTTTCCTAACACTCTCCCTACAAGCACTAGTGATTTGTTTATATTTCTTTTTGGTTATAAGGCCCTCCTTCCACTTCCTAAATGAGTGTTTTTTATTTCTCAACTCTTTAAAAAGCTGTTTATGGAGCCACCCTAGCCTCTTTAGGCTCCTCCCATTTTTCCTTCTCATAGGAATGGTTTGTGATTGCGCCTTCAGTATTTCATTTTTAAGAAACTCCCACCCTTCTTGAACTCCCTTCTCCTTAAGTATTTCAACAGATCATTGTTTAATGTTATATCATTTAGCTGAAAATAACTCCAAATTAGGCAAAAACAAATTATATGCTGCCTTTATTGATTTAAAGGGGGCATTTGACTCTATCTCTAGAGAATGTCTATGGGACAAACTATTGCCCCTTGGAATCGATCTCCAGCTACTTTTTCTTATAAAAAAACTATATACTAATATTTCTTGCCAGATTAAATACTCAGACAAGGGATGCTTAACCTCTAAAATCCCGGTCTCCAAGGGTGTCAAACAAGGATGTGTTTTGGCCCCTCTTTTGTTTAACTTACACTTGAGCGATCTACCTCAAAGCTTTCAATCCATCAATGGCCATCCTCCTAAACTAGGAGACCGCACAGTTCCATTACTACTATAAGCTGACGACACGGTCATCCTGTCTTATACAAGGATTGGCCTCCAAAGATATCTCAAAACTTTCCATCAATATTGTCAAAAAATAAATTGCAATTTAATTACTCTAAAACCAAAGTGATGATCTTTGCAAAAAGCTGGCATCCAGTGAAATGGAGTGTTGATAGCACCCCAGTAGAACAAGTTAAAAACTACAAATATTTAGGCATCACATTCAATTATCGTCTATCTTGGACAGGGCACAGGAAAAGGGTGCTAAATTTGGCTAGACATTCAACAGCACAATTAAAACACTTCTTTTTCTCCAAGGGCAATCAGAACGTTACCGCGGCTATTAAAATTTTTTACCTCAAAACATGTAGCCAAATACTCTATGGTATTCCAATTTGGATAAGGGCCTTTAACAGCAATGTGGAGAGCCTTCAGGCAAATGTTATAAGACAAATACTAGGAATCCCAAAATGTGTCTCGTATTCAACCATCTCTCTAGAAATTGGCCACAATTTAATAGAGACAAAAGCCTGGATATTGACTTTTAAATACTGGATTAAAATCCCCTTTAGAGCCAACTTGAAAGATCTGATGTTCCATCTTCTGAAGGATCCATACAGGGCCACCTGGTTCTCGGCAATTTTAGCCAAACTTAATCAAATTGGAATTAACCTGGATGAATTATTAATGCTAGAGGAAAAAGCAGCGTTTTATATAATCAAACGACTCTTAGATCACGAATATCAGAAAATACGCCCCCTCACTCCGCCAGTATGTTCCCCACTTAAAATGGGTTTGTCAATATTACCCGGAAGGATGCAGCAATATTTTAGTACACTTGAGGAACCTCTTCAACCGACAGCATTTATGCTAGCTCGACTCAATTCCTTTCCATCTGAGGTTTTATACGGGAGATTTACTAAGACTCCCTTTAACAAGAGGGTATGTCCATGCGGAACGGGCCAGCCATACACCCTACATCACATTATTTTAGATTGTCGTTTACATGAAGAACCCCGTAAAAAAATTATATTACCCTTAATCAGCAAATGGATGGCCCCTTATAGAACATCCACTTGCCAATTCTTGCTGAACGACATTACAACTGATGTTACGGTGAAGGTGGCAGAGTTTTTGGCAGAAGTTGTTAAGGTTAAGATTCAAACTCAATTTTAATCTAGATATGTATTATCTGTTTATCTCTGACCTTGTGACCATCAATTTTATTATGCCAATAAAGGTTATCTGATCTGATCTCCTTAAGTATTTCTTTTTTATATAATATTTTTATTGCATTTCTATAACAAAACATACAAAAAATACAAAAAAAGAAAAAAGAAATATAAAATACACAAGAAAGAAGAAAAAATACATATACAGAGCACTAATTGACTTCTGGTACATTATTATTTTTCTCTTTGTAAAACCCTTTAGTGCCCTGGGTCCAAATCCACCCCCTACCACATTGCCCTTCACCATTGGACTTCCGATGGAATGTTATGGCAATACACAAAAATTCTATTATTATGTCCTTAGTTAAAAATCACATTATACTATAATTCGTTAACTATACTTTTAAAATCCGTTTTTGCCAATTTATCCCAATATGCGGCGGCCTTTGACCATGTAGATTTAAATTCTTCCATATCTTTACCATGTAAAGAGACTAATTTTGGCCATCCGCATATACATCCATAATTTTTCTCTCCACTCTTTAATTGAAGGTTTATTTGTTTGCTTCCATTTTTTAGCAAATGTAATTCTTGCTGCTGCAAAACTATATTGACATATGACTCTGTCACCTTTATCTAAATCTTTTTTTGGAATACCCAGTAAACAAAAGGCGGGATCTCTCTTAATTTTTAATTTAATCAAATTATTAGTTTCATTCAAAACTAATCGCCAAAATCTCTTAATTTTTTTACAAAACCACCAAGAGTGCATAAATGTACCTATGTCCGTACCGCACTTCCAACAAAAAGCTTTATCTTCTTTTTTCATTTTACTTAATAATACTGGGGTTATATACCATCTATAAAACATTTTATATAAATTTTCTCTTATTTCATTCGAAATGGTAAACTTAAACTCCTTTTTCCACAACTTTTCCCAAGTCTCCAAATCTATATTATAACCTAAATCTTTCATCCATTTCAACATCGCTGGTTTAATCCTTTCCTGTTCTAAATTAATTTCTATAAGTTCTTTATAAATCCGACCTATCAGTCCTTTATTACCCTTGAATAATATAATCTCAAGTTTAGATTTGGTTTGATTAAAGCCCGACCTATTATCCTTACTAAAAACATCCCTTAATGTATAGTACATAAACCAATCTTTAATCTGAAGTTCTTCTCGCGTTTTCAATACCCATATCCCATCTTTATATTCTATCATTTCTCTATAATTATTACCATCCAAATTTAAATGTGCGCCTCTTCTCATAAATGCTTCTATAGGATTTATCCAACCGGGAGTTTTACTTTCAAAAGCTAATTTATACTTATTCCATATTTGTAATAGGTTTTTCCTAATAATATGAGAATTGAATTCTTTATTTACTTTCTCCTTCTCATACCATAGATAAGGTGCCACCCAAATCACAATTTAAATTCTTCTAATTCTAATAACTTCAGATTATCTAAGAGGATCCAATTTTTAATCCAGCAAGCTGCTTGATAATTCATTTTCAAATCTGGTAATCCCAATCCTCCCGTTTCCTTTAGTTCAATTAAATTGTTATATGCAATCCTATGTCTTTCTTTGCCCCATAGAAATCTCATAATATCTTTTTTCCAATCTTCAAATATCTGTACACCTTTCACGATTGGTAGGTTTTGAAACAAGAAAAGCATTTTAGGTAATAACATTTTAATTACCGAGATTCTTCCCCACAGTGATAGTGGCACTTTTCCCCAACTTATCAAATCTTTTTTTATCTGTTGCCATTGATTTACATAGTTATCCTGAAATAAATTAAGATTGTTATTCGATATCCATATACCTAAATATTTAACTTTATTTTCAATATTAAATCCCGTCTTTTTAATTAATATTTGTTGTTGTGCAAGAGTCATATTTTTAACTAAAATCTTAGTTTTAGTTTTGTTAATTTTAAAACCTGAAAGCTTTTCATAAACCTCCAAAATTTTATTCCATCTGTCAATCTGTTCAATCGGATCAATCAAAAAACATACTAAATCATCCGCATATGCTTTTAAGTTTATAATGATTTCTCCCTATTCGTACACCAACTACATCATCAGTTTTTCTAAAATTGTTCAGTAATAATTCTAATACTAAAATAAACAGTAAAGGGGAAAGAGGACATCCCTGTCTCATTCCCCTTTGAATTTCAATCTTTGGTGATAATGACCCATTTATAATCAAATTAGCAGTTTGTTGTGTATATATACCTTTTATAGCAGTTTTAAAATTCACCCCAAAATCCATAAAATCTAATACCTTAATCATAAACTGCCAGTTAACATTATCAAAAGCTTTTTCAGCATCCAAAAATATCAAAGCTATTGGTGTTGTATCTTGTTCCGCATATTCTAAAAGATCTATTACCACCCTTACATTCTGACTAATCAATCTTCCTGGTAAAAATCTAGCCTGATCATGTATTAGTTGATTTAAAACTCTTTTTAATCTAGTAGCCAAAATTGCTACGAATAATTTGTAATCAGTATTTAACAGTGAAATCGGTCTGTAGTTTTTAACTTCCAATAGATCAGAGTTTACTTTTGGTATTAATGCTATATTTGCTTGTTTCCAGGTTTGAGGGATAATACCTTTTGCCATTCCTAAATTCATCACTTCCAATAGATAAGGGATTAACTGCTCTTTAAATGTTTTATAGTAAGATGCGGTAAAACCATCTGGTCCAGGAGATTTATTCAATTTGCTTTTATTTATTACTTCTTCCAATTCCTCTTTAGTTATTGGAGAATCCAAAAAATCTTTATTTTCCTGTGTTATTTTACCCCAATCCCATTTGGTAAGATATACATCCATTTCTACCTCTGAGACTGTATTTTTTTTATATAAATCTGTATAAAATTTCACAAATGTATCTAATATCTCCTCTTTAACTCTTGTTATCTTCCTCTTAATTTGAGTTATTGGTATTTTTTTATCTTTTTGTTTAAGTTGCCATGCTAACATTTTACCTGGTTTGTTAGCATGTTCAAAAAATCTTTGTTTATTATACATGACTTTTCTTTCAATTTCTTCAGCAATTAAAAATTAATATTGCTGTTGATAATTTCTAATCTTATCCTGCTGTTCCTGTTTAGCTACTTTATCTTTCAATCTGCTTAAATGTCGTTCCCCCTGTTTTATTTCATCTAGTATATATTTTTTCTTTTTCTCCCTTTCTCTATAGCATCTTGAATTTTGTTGAATTAATAATCCTCTAATAACTGCCTTACCAGCATCCCAAACTATATCTTCACGAGTACCCTTATCTATATTTTCTTTAAAATAATTTTGTACCTCCACCTTCAGTTTGTCAACTATTTTAATATTTTTTAGAAGGAAATCGTTAATTCTCCAGGGTTTATATCCTCTATCTCCCATTTTAATTTTAACTGATACAGCATTATGGTCTGACAACACCCTGGGTAAAATCTCTGAGTCTTCTGATTTCTCTACTAGGCCTTTCGATAGCCATAACATATCTATCCTGGAGTATGTAAGGTGTCTCTGTGAAAAAAAAGTATGTCCCTTCTTATTACCATGTGTCAATCTCCAGACATCAAACATATCCCAGTGATCTATAAGAACATCAAAAATCCCTGGTAATTTTCCTTCGTTAATTGCTTTTTTCTTTTTCCCAGATCTGTCTATCTTAGGTACCTTAATACCATTAAAATCCCCCATCCATATCATTTTTTCAGTAGCATGTTCAGCTAATAACATTGCTAATTTATCATAAAATACTTTTTGATTTATATTAGGCGCATATATTCCCACCAACAATATCTTCTGGAATCCATATGTTATTTCCACCAACAAAACTCTTCCCTCTATATCTTGATAAATAACTTTTGGTTCTAATGAGACAGGTATATACATAGCTATTCCATTAGTTTTCCTACTTTCATTACATGCCATGAAGAGTATACCCAACCTTGATTGTTCCAACCTAAATATGTCCTTTGGAAGTATATGCGTTTCCTGTAAGCAAATAATATTAGCATTAATTTTTGTAGATGGTGAAATACTTTCCTCCTTTTGTTAGGAGAGTTCAATCCATTAATATTCCAAGATAAAACCTGTAACATATCAGAATTCAGTTAGATCCCATAATCTTCACAATCAAATATAACATCTTTAACATCTACTGCCCCCCGCCCCCCTTATTATCTATTCAATCTTCAGTATCATCAATTGGAGAGTCCTCTGATGGATCTACTGGTAGGTCTCCACCACCAGATGCTTCAGATGCCTTTTCTTCTTCTGTAGATTCTCTGGTTGGAACTTGTTTGATTGGTTTGGCAGGTTTAGCCAATTCTGCATCATATCTTCTTAGAAACTGTTCAGCCTTATCCAATTCTGTAAACTTGAACCTTTTTGCCTTAAAGGTGAAAGAAATGCCCTGTGGATATTCCCATCTGAACTGGATTCCACTGAGTCTTAAACGTTGAGCAATTTCCATAAAATCTTTCCTTTTCCTCAGCAGTCTTGCAGGTATTTCCTTCATCAGTCTCAAAGGCTCATCTTGAACTTTCAGTGGTGTCTTGTAATGATTGTTGAGTATTAAATCTCGATGACTCCTTGAAAACAATTGAAGCAGGCAATCCCTCGGTACTTTATTTCTGGTTGCATATGCAGAATTTATTCTATAAGCTGTCACAATCATCCCTGCAATAACATCTTCCGATTCCTGTAAAAAATCTGCCAAAAGAACTGTCAGATACCCACGTAGGTCCCGATCTTCAACCTTTTCTTTCAGCCCACGAATGCGCAGGGAGGATTCTTTTATCTTAAGCTCAATCATCGCCATTTGGTCAAATTGTTTCTCTTCCCTGTCAGTTGAGGCTGCTATTGACATCTCAAGGGTGTCCACCTTCTCCTTGATCTCTTTAGTTTCCTGTGCTTTTTTTTTAAGCTTGGTTTCTACCCTATCTTGTCTGACAGTCAGGGATGAAATTGTGTCCTGCAGAGCAGCTATTGCAGCTGAGTTTTGAGATGTAGTAGCTGTATTCTGGGATAACTCCTGCTTCATTTCTGCAACATCTTGATGAGTCTTGGTTAAAAGTTCAAATACAGAAGTCAATGTCACTTCAGGCTTAACTTTTGGAAGCATCTTAGTAGTAACAGATGATGATGCTACTGGAGAAGTTGTCTGTTTAGTTGTGATTTGAGTCACAGAGGATCTTCTGTGAGGAGGCTGTACCACCAGCTTTGTATCTTTAAGAATGTCCTTAGTATGCTTCTCTTTTTCTCCCATTGGTAAACTAGGAGAACTGAAGGAAAAAAAACAGCTGGGAATTGTAATCCAAAAGGGGGAAGGGGGGGCAGAAAGTTTCTTTTAAATCATTGCATGAAAGTTATTTCAGATGAGAGAATCCAGTTTAGAGAAAACAATCACTATGACATCAGATGTTTTATTCCATGTCACTTGATTATTCTCCAACTTCTTTCGGTTGTTTCAAAAATCTTACTTTGCCAAGAAATTTTTAAAATGCGTCACTCAACTGGCAAAAATCCAAAAATCATAAAAACAGAGCGTAACAGAATCAGGTTTATTTCTTTGAGAAGCAACACTGCCACACACCCCAGTTTAGTGTTTTAAAAATCAGAAAAGTTTTTTATAATCCCAGTATATGAAAAATCGGATCCCACCTCGCTCTCTCCTGCTGTGCCTTTAAGATGGCGCCGGCTCTTCAGCGGAACCCTGTCAGAGCAACCACCGCCGATTTCTCAGCGGCTATCGCTCGGATGACAGGTCTGCCACCGGCTCCTGAATCTGCATCCCCTCTTACACCGAGGGGTGCCGCTTGCCGGATTTTCACGGGGCTGATTGTTCGCCCCGAGGCAGCGAACAGCAGGAGCGCGGCTCCGCGCTTTCGGTGGGGGGTCGTCCGACCCGGAAGTGTCCTTAAGTATTTCTGACCATGGGATTCTACCCAGCATAAGTTTAAGTTTGTTAAAATTTGCTCTCCTAAAGTCCAACCTATATGTCTGACTACGTACAGTTTTTCCTTTCCTCAATATTGTAAATCCAAGAGTACATGGTCACTACTACCCAGAGTGCCTACTACTTCATCAACCAGTTCTTCCCTGTTGGTGAGAATCAAATCTAAGATAGTGGATCCCCTTGTTTCCCTATCCACTTTCTGGAATAGGAAGTTGTCAGCAAGACAAGTCAGGAATTTATTGGATCTTGCATTTTTAGCAGAGCTGGACTTCCAACAGATATTAATTAAAATTAAAATCTCCCATGACCACCAGGTCCCGTCTCTTTGAGAACTTTGTAATCTGGTCTAGGAGTGGTCCATCCAAGACCTCTGCCTGGTTTGGTGGTCGATAGCAGACCCCCACCATAATATCACGATTATTTCTAGCTCCTTTTATTTTTACCCATAGACTCTCAGCTGAACTACCATGCTCAGATTCATGTACTTCTTCACAAGTGTACACATCTTTGACATACAGTGCTACTCCTCCCCCCTTCCTTATCTGTCTATCTCTTCTAAACAAGTTGTACCCCTCAATCTTAATATTCCAATCGTGAGTAATATCCCACCAAGTTTCAGTAATACCAATTAGGTCAAAATCCCCTTCCTGTATTAGGGCTTCAAGTTCTTCCTGCTTGTTTCCCATACTCTGCGCATTAGTGTACAGACATCGGAATCCACGGTTTATGTGCCCCGAGGTTTTCGTCTCTGAACTTACCCTCAAATTTATGCTTCCTCGCATACATGGCACTCCCCGCAAATCTTTATTGTCCTCATCTCCAGTTATTGTCAGCATGCTAGGCTTTAAATTCTTGTCTCGCACCCCCACAGGATTTATTTTAAAGCCCTCCTTATCAGGTTGACAAGGCTCTCACCAAAAACATTTTTCCTACCCTCGTGAGGTGCAAACCATCTCCCAATAGAAGAGCTTCATCACAAAAGCGTAAGCCATGGTCCAAAAATCCAAACCTTTCTTGACGATACCATCTACGCAGCCAGTCATTAATATGTAGTATTCTTCTTTCCCGTACTAAGCCACGACCTTAGACAGAAAGAACTGAGGAAAAAACAACCTTCGCTGCAAAGTCCTTCACCTTCTTACCCAGAGCCGCATAGTCTCTTTTAATACGTTCAGGGCTGTGTCGGGCAATATCATTTGTTCCCGCATGAATGAGCAATAAAGGGTAATAATCTGTTGGCCTGGTGAGTCTTCCTACCCTTTCTGTCACATTCTGAATGCATGCACCTGGTAGACAGCAGACCTTTCGAGACGACAAGTCCGGTCGGCACACCTTAGACTCTACCCCTCTCAGTAGTGAATCCCCAGTCACCAGAACACGCCTCTTCCTTAATTGGCTAGCGGAAGATTGAGTCCTCTCATTCACAGTAGCCTGAGAATTTTCTTTCAAGGCTTGGGGGGGGGGGGTAGCCCTTGTTCCAGTGGTCCAGAATCAGTATTAGTGGGGAGTTCCACAGTCCTTTTTAAAAAAAACACAAAGCTAAATCAACCAGAAGAACATAGTGAACTGCTTAATTGTTCATGTTTACTCATATAGAATATTTTTGTTGTTGCTTATTCTGTTAGATAGCCAATGTTTATTTCAAACAAGGTTGCAACTTAATGCCAAATCTGATCTTGATCATAGATATGCAGAGCAGTTCTTTGAAACTTTTCCCAAGTTTTGAGCAAAAGGCAATGTTGTTGAAGCGTCAAGCATTTGCTGTTTTCAGTGGAGAAATTGATCAATATCACCTTTACCTGCCTTTGATACAAGGTGAGTGTGATGTATAATATACAAAAAAATTATTATGAAAAATGTGTTCTTTGTTCTGTGCTATGCTAGATATTATGAAGAAAGAGTTTGAAGATAATGCAAGTATTATTGTAACCTTTGTATAAATCTACTGTGTGACATTCTTTATACAGTTCAGGTCACCCCATGTTAAAAAGAATATAAATCAGCTGGAAAAGGTGCAGGGAAAAAACCCAAATTATAAAGGAGCATTTTGGGTCTCTAGCTTAGAAAAAAGGCAACTGAAAGAAGATATGAGAGAGCCTTATTAAATGTGTGGTGTGGAGAAAGAAGATATAGAAAAGTCTCCCTGTGTTTAATAATACCAGAATTCAAGATCACCCAATAGTGTACATGGGTGGTCAATTCAGGGTGGTCGGTGAAAAAAAATACTACTTCATGCAACACATAACAATCTGATCACATGTACTGCCACAAGAAACAGGGATGCTAATTGCTGGGTGGGTAATTGCAATGGGAAGCTGCTACCTTCATCTGTTTCTGAACTTCCTAAGTGCACCTATCTGCTGTGAAAAACTGTACCTTTGATCCATTATAGTTCTTGTGTAATCTTCCTAGAAACATCTATAGCAATCTAGCAAAGTATAGGTTCCAGGCAGGCAGTAAGGTGCATTGTTTATAAAAGCAGGGTTTTACTGAAGGAAGAAGTAAAGAATGCAAAGTTTAGAAAGTTGTTGTTCAACTGATAATGTAGCTTGTCAACACATGGTTATGCTGGCCTCCTGAGTATTATTTTCTGCTTAGACAAATAAGTGAATCTCCTGTTAGAGTAACAGTGTTCCTTGCAGGGAACTACCCATCAAAGAACTGTTGCACAGTTCCATGTAATTCATTGCAATTCTTCATGTTTGACCAATGTTAATGGATGCCAACACCCTTGAAAAAGCTGTCCTTGTAAAAGTCAGCTTTGTTGAATGTTTCATGGATTCCAATTTGCTGGAGCCCACAGTCTTCAGTTATGCCATGTTATTAAATTATATGGCAACATGTAAGTCCAGACTGCTGTCTCTCACCCTCTCAAGGAAATAATGGTTTGGGTCCTATACTTTATTTCTGCTTGGCCAACTCAGTCCTTCATTGAAGAGCAGAAAGCACCTAAATGCTGGAGAATATGATCTGCAATGAAGGACTGTGCTGTGCAAGCAGAAGGCAAGTAAAGGATCCAAGCCTAAGATATTTATCTCCCTGCATCCTCTATGTAGCAAAATATGTAGATGAAATACACATAAAATAGCAGAAATAGAAACAAAATTATCAGAAGTTATTATTGTTACCAAAAGCAAGCTGCCTGAGAGTTATGAGAGGTATAGTAATTTCTGGGAGACCAGGATGTGCACATGTCACATCCCCACACTGTCAAGAAGCTTGACTTGGCTGTCTGTGGCTCCTTTAAGGTACTCGTGGTCACTTAAGATGTGTATGATGATAAGGATGTTGGCACATGGGTGGATACTAATTCCTATTAGCTTTGGAGATGAATGGCTCTATTTGGAGATGAAGTTGAATAACCAGCGCGTTGATGCGAGTCATTGTTGAGTGAAGAACCGTAATTATCATACGAGGCTGACCGAGGCTTTGTGTAATTAGTGGTTTGATAGGAACTGAACTATCAATTTTTTGCCAGTTTACCAACTTTTGAAAGACCAGCTACTGCCAGGGAGAGTTATTAATGTGGTCTGTTTGTGCTGGGATAGGAAAACGTGCTTGATTGTTGTGGCCTAAAAACTTAAATAAAAAAAACTTAAATAATTGCCACTGCGGGATAAGAATCTGTATTATTTAGAAATTTGTTGGAAATCCTTGGAGAGATTGGAAGCTGTGTTGTCTGTTGTTGCTAATTGATAATGACAATTATTATTTGCTCTGACTGAAAATATCTGTTAAATCATCCATTAAATGTTCCCTGGCTGCTTGAGATTTACCTGTGGTTGTTTTGTCATATGGAATCCAAATTATTAATTATGAACTTTGTACGATTTGCCTGGAAATACTTGAATATTTGATTACTGCTGCGTTTCAGGAATTGTAGTGTTAAATTAATTGTTGATGATGGTTGATTTTGAGTTCTCTTTACCTTTTGTTACCTTTTGCTTGATAGAAATTTGAGTATTTATGCTTTACAATTATTGAACTTTTTGAATATCTTATTTGCTTATTATATTGATATCTTTATCTAATTAATTATCAGCTATGGCACCCCTGGCTGCCAGGGTCAGGTGTGGGAGGTGGTATTGCCGGGGCAGCCCCCAGCCATGGACATGGGGAAAGCGGGTTGGTGGAATGATCTCCTGCTTATCTGTCAGTGTGGGGCCACTCCTTTGGGTCCTGGCTGAAAAGATAGGGTCCCTATTTGGGTTCAGAACTGAGAGTGGTCAGCCACAGAGTGTGGACTTTGCTCTTCCTGTAGGGTTTTGGTGCAAAGTGCTCGCCTAGTGGTCCTAAGTGCCCTCTCTGTGCTTTTCCTGCCACTAAGGTGCCTTGGCACTCGTTCTAAGTCCGCACAGTGAGGAGCTGTCACACAGCATCCCATGCCATTCACCCTACTTCATGAATCCCAATAATTTCAATACATTATTTATTTTTAAAAAGAGGTATAGTAATTTCCAATAATAAACACAATTGATCAGTGCAAGGTACTGTAACTAAGCACATTATATTTTAGAACTTTTGACTCATTGCACTTCAATATACATGCGTGTTAATTCCTGTAAATTTATTCCAGAGAGACTGACTGACAACCTGCGTGTTGGACAGACTTCCATAGTATCTGCCCAGATGTTTCTGTTTTTCAGAGTCCTCTTGCTGAGAATTTCACCTCAGCATCTAACTTCATTATGGCCAATTATGGTAACAGAACTGGTAAGGAATAATTTTAAAAACTAGTGAATATAAGACTAGCAAAAAAAACACCCTTATTTGAATTGCAGTGGTCTGCTTAAAAATTGCTAACATTAATTCTGTTGAAGCGGGTCAGTGCCTTTCAGTGCCTATGCTCTTAGAATCGACCCCTTCCTGAGAAGAAATATGTTACCTTATTCAGTTAGACACCTAATAAGCAGGATTCAACTTATTTCTTACAAGAGTTAGCTTTTTATTGAATAGCTTCAATATATATATATATATATATAATATGTATATGTATGTACAGTCTTAACATACTGTAGTATGTATGCATGTAGATGGTTACAAAGTCTTCAAATGTTACAAAAGTTCAGACATTATACCCGATCAAGGGTAACACTGTAAGGTCACTAAACTCTAAAGATATGCTTTGAAGTTACTTAGAGAGGCAGCAGCACAAACCACCTCCTCTAACAACGACCTTGTTTACATTCCATATTCAGGGACTTTCTAGTGTTTAGTCACAAAGACAGTAGTAACAGTTTTCCTGTAAGCGACATCAACACAGGCCTATGTTTTGTGAATGGAATATGTATGTTCCCCAGAGAAGCTTACGTTCATGTAATACCAACTTGCTGGTGATCCCTGGCCCAGGGAGTATCCGGCTGGCCTCGACCAGGGCTTTTTCGGCCCTGGCCCCTGCCTGGTGGAATAGCCACCCTAGTGAGATCAGGGCCCTGCGGGACCTTCAGGAGTTCCGCAGGGCCTGCAAGATGGAGCTATTCCACCGGGCTTATGGTTGAGGCCAGCGACGGTTTCTCCCTATAAAACTGGCCTCCCTAGTCCTTTCCCTGCTGCTGAGCACCACCCCTTCAATACCACCTTAGGGTGTGGTTAGATTAATTTTATTACCTGCAAATGTCTGTCTCTGGAGTTTGGGCATCATTGAGGGGCATTATTGGGCTACTTTAAATTGTATTTTAAACTATTTTAATGGGTTATTATTTTATTGTGTTTTAGACTGTGTAAGCCGCTCTGAGCCCGATCTTCGGGTTGGGGAGAGCAGGGTAGAAATGTAATAAATAAATAAATAAATAGTCTCTTGCCCAGGCTTGTCCAGCTTAAAGGAAATCAAGCCTCTAAATTGTTTTACAAAGAACTTCAAATAGGAAAATTCTACCAATTCATCTGTTCCATATGTTCTTGTATGCTTCTATATGGCCTATAAGTAGAGGGCTGTGAAACTACTAACATTTCAGTCGTATGTATCTTTTATTCTAATGTACAAAGCAATATGTATATTTATGTTCATAATGTAATATTAAACATTTTATTATTGGAGTACATATACTAATACTTGTTATTGGAGTACATATACTAATAACTCCCTCATTTCTATCACTTAGATTCAAACATTTATACAACTGGAGGAGGATTTAACAGACGAGGAAGAACCTGTGAAGTAAGAAATATTTTGTGAATGTACCGTATTTTTCGCTCCATAGGACGCACCTGACCATAAGACGCACCTAGTTTTTAGAAGAGGAAAACAAGAAAAAAATTTAGTTTTCCTCCTCTAAAAACTTGTCTTATGGAGCGAATGCGGCTGGGGCGTGCGCGCCCCGACGGCCAGCTGGGAGGCGGGTGGGGCAGCCCAGAGTCGGCTGGGCGCGTCCCGGGAAGGGGGGCAGTGGGTCTTTTAACTGCTCTGCGCTGCCTGCCTAGACATTCACTCCATAAGACCCACCGACATTTCCCCTCACTTTTGAGGAGGAAAAAAGTGCATCTTATGGAGCGAAAAATACGGTAATTAATTCAAATACAAAGAAACAATCCTGATAGGCCCTTTTGATGTAATTTTTGTTGCCGCTAACAGCAGCGTTGCCTGCTTTTCAAGTATAGTGCCGACCAAGACTTCAGTCTAATGTTGCATAGGTAGTGGAAGGAATTAGAGCAGAATATAGAGAACACAGTAAGATGATTCACATTGATTATTGGCAGCTAAACGTATTAACTGAATCAACTCAAAAGCAAGGAAAGTTCTAAGCCAGTCATAGTTTCTCAGCCTAATCTAACTCACAGGATTGTTGTGAGAGTTAAATGGAGGAGAGGAGAGTTATGTAAGTTGCTTTGGGTCCCCTTTGTGCAGAAACATAGGATATAAATGAAGTAAATAAATACAAGTGAAGATGAGGGAGCAAGTAAAAGGTAGGTTGATGGGTGGGAAGGAAGAACGGAAAGGTGAGCATATGGAGCTGCCAGGAGGAGGAAAAGAGGAAGTTGTGTAGGGAGGGAATACAGGGGAAAGTGAGGTACTTCCTGCAAGTTCTTGCAGATTTCCCATCATGCAACTGGGTCTGGCTCAGCTGGCACCACACAACTAAGCAAGAGTTTTCTTGGGGAGAGCTGAAAATAAAGGTAAGTTGGTTGGTAGGTGGGAAGGAGACAAGGAATCAGGAAAAAGGGGTTGTGCCAGGGAAGAGAACATGAAAATAACTGAGGAAGGGGAAATGAGATGCCCCTGGCAATTCTTTTGGGGGGTCCTGGTTGTCTTATTAAATTATTTGGGTTATAAAGCCCTTGGAATATTTATGGTTGGAACACTAGATAAAATCATTTAAAATAAATAAATGTTTTCAGTGGAAATCAATGAGAAAGTTAATTTCTGCCGTTATGTTTAAAAGTATGGAATAGGGAACAGAATAGAAGAAGAGTTGGTTTTTGTATGCCGACTTTCTCTACCACTTAAGGGAGACTCAAACTGGCTTACAATCACCTTCCCCTCCCCACAACAGACACCCTGTGAGGTAGGTGAGACTGAGAGAGATTGACTTGCCCAAGGTCACCCAGCTGGCTTCATGTGTAGGAGTGGGGAAACAAATCCAGTTCACCAGATTAGTCTCCGCCACTCATGTGGAGGAGTGGGGAATCAAACCCTGTTCTCCAGATCAGACTCCACCGCTCCAAACTACTGTTCTTATCCACTCACCACGCTGGCTCTCTGGTAGCCTGTCCATTTTTGTTGTAAGGGTTGAGGTCTCTTGGGTGGAAAGGGAGGTGGTCAAATTGGCATCAACAGAAATTTAAATCCTATAATTAGTATTGGCATTAACAGGAAATGGCAAGCTCCTGAACAGTTATGTCTCTTTTGTGATGGTGCCTCTGTTACTTGTCCATGAAAGTGAATAGCGGCCATCTGTTTATACAAGATAAAATGATATAATTGGAAGGATGTAGCCCTTCTCTCAACAAACCTGCCAAATGCTGCTCGTTTACTTTGTCTCTAGCATTTGTAATAGCTTTGCATTTCACACACATGTATGTTACAGCATCCTTTCCCCCCTTGAATTAACAGGTGCCTGTGATTTTAAACAGGAGGGGTTTCTTTGCAACATCCCCACCAGGCAACATTCTCTTCAAAATCATTCTCCCTCATCCTGAGTCGCTTACTATTTAAAAAAAAATAAAATCATTTTGAAATGTTTGTAAAAAACTTTCAGAAGTTTAAAGCATAGCTTACTAGAAATAGCTTGTTCTTAAATCTCTGTTTTTCTCATTTATGAATCTCACAGAAATAACAGCAAACTAAGTAAACAGAAAGCGTCAGCAGATGGCAATGGTCCCTTACTCAGTGACTTACAGCAGAACGAACTGACTTTGTATTTATCAGCCTGTAAATTCTTGGACACAGCACTTTCTTTTCCACCTGACAAGATGCAGTTATTTCAAATGTGAGTGTGCTAATTTTTATTTGTATTCCAGTCAAATGGTATAGAATTGTTGGCCAGAACAACACATAACAAATCATAGCTTTTGAGTTAGCTTCATGAAATGAAGGCGCACACATTCAATCCTATAGGTGCAAGCAAGCCCATGGCAGATTTATCGTCAGTGAATGTATAATTGCAGTGAAGTTTGGCTGTAATAACAGTTAAGTCAAATAGCTATATTAGAAAATCAGAAACGATCAACTAGCACTTGCGCATTAAGGAATATAATAATGTATTCTGCAAAATGTTTTAGGCAGCATGTTGTGTTAGCTTTCAGTCTGTACACACAATATTGGATCCTGTAACGTGTCATGTGAGTGGTAAGGGAACAGTAGGGAAGCATTTGCAGTCTCCCAGGACTTAAAGGTAGAAGTACTTTTTCAGAAGTGATTCAAAGAAGCTGCTGTGTTGGAATTCATATGCAGATTTGATATCATCAGACATGGATTCTACAGGCACTGTGGATGGTCAACTTATTAAAAATGGTGATTGTCCTTCCTTACAGGACACTATTCAGGACACCTACTTTGGTAACTCAGCAACAGTTGTGAGAGATCACTCTGTGTGTGTGTGTGTGTGTGTGTGTGTTAAGGGCCGTCAAGTTGCTTCCGACTCATGGCAATCCTATGAATCAAAGCCCTTCAAAATGTCCTATCTTTGACAGCCCTATGCACTCCAATGTTGCTAGATCTATAACTTAGTATGTAATGTGTCTTGGGAAGTTGTTCCCACCCAATCCTTTCTGCTGTTTGTTACTTTGAGTATATATGGCTCTCTCTTTCTCTCTCAGCCAACTGAATATATTGCTTCATACATTTGGCAGCCTGGGCTGTGGCTCATAACAGTTTAGGCCACAACAGAAGTGCCACAAGAGTTTTGCTTTTGCCATGTTTTTATATAAGATAATTGTCATAGACTGCCAACTACTGCAGAGTGACAAACAAAACAAGCCTATCTAGATGAATGTGTAGAAAATACATGCAGATTTTACTGTGCATCTCAAATTTGTCTTACTTACACTTTAATGTCTCCAGTATAACACTTGGGAGTGTTCCCTTCTCTGTCTATGTATTGACCAACATTCAGCAATGGATTTCAGTCCCTTCTCCTGGGGTCATAAGGCCGAGCAAATCTGATTGGCCTTGGAGCCAATTGGCCTTGGAGCAGGGGTCTTTCCTTTTATCTCCATGGAAGCAGGGTTTTATTGAAGCTCCTTCATGCAGTTTTCATAACAAAAGAAAAAAAAGGAAAGGTAATTTCCCTCAACAGGAGGTGTCTGTAGGGCTTTTTTGTGAAGTGTTTTTCCCCCTCACACAAAGCTGAGGCCATGCTTTTATTGTCTTCTCACTTCCTGTGTTCTAGGAGCAGTAAAAGGGAGACTGCCAAGCTTAAACGGCTACAAGGAAAATTAATAGCCTTTGTAATTTCACTGGAGAGACACCATTTGTGGTGTTCACAGAGACCAGGGTACAACCTCACACAAGCGGTACTACTTTATATCTACTTGCCTGGCAGCATTAAGCACAGGAATACTGGCAAGAACAGGTCTTAAAACCATGGCCTCTTCCCCCCCCCCCAACATTTAGCCTGATAAAGAGTTCTAGTGAACTCAAAAGCTAATAAAAAGTATTACATTAATTGTGCTTTGATTTTGGTTAAGAAGTTGTGCCCAATGAAGGACACATTTCAAGAGATGGAGTCGATCCATCATTGGAGCAGGGCAAAAGATATCCAATTCAATGAGTTCCCCCCTTAGGGTCTGGGTCTGAGACAGCATGAAAAGCAATGAAACAGATGCCAAAATCACCTTCCCATCTATTAGGATTTTGTTAAGTGAATTAAGGCAACTCTGGATTTTAAACTTGCTAAAACAGATTGCCTCAACAAAGCCTGCCAAAATCAGCTTAGTTTTGCCCTCTGTTAAGCAAACTAGTTTATCCCATGACCCTGCAAGAGAGAGCTAGAGAAAGGATCTCACTAGAGTACAGTCTGTTACTAAGGGAGAAGGATCCACTCGGTAGAGTAAGATGTCTTGCAGTCCCCTCCCCCCAAGGCCCCACAGCCACTTCTGCTTTCTCAGCCTCTGTTTGTTCTTCCAGCTTTCAAGACAGAGTAGACAGTTCACAAATTCTCTGGTTAAAGCAGGCAAAACAGCTCAGCCTTTGTCTCGGAACCTCAATAAATGGTGCAGGTATTCCCCCTCCCCAAAAAACCACAAACTTGTATGTCCCATTCTCATGCAGAGACTCTTATTCTAAGATGTCCATATCCACCTCTTGCTTTCTTTTTCGTGTAGATAGGGAGGAGAAAGAATGGTTCCCAGAAGATGAAAAGAGAAATCTAAAAGCCACCAAAAAGGTTTTTGTCTCAGATCACTTTCGGAGGCTTTGCAACAGAGCTATAGCTATCCTCTAGGTTGGGCCTGCTTTTGAGGTACTAAATACCTCTTCCAAATTTTCAAGATCGTCCGCTCTGCTGCTCCTGATGTTGATTGTGACACGGTTATAACTGAGAGTTTCTTTCTTCCTGTCACCAGACTTTATTTCCTGCAGGCCTCAGATCGGGAAAGCTGATGACCACTGGGCTAGAGAAGTAGCCCTAGTGGTGTTTTCAAGCCATTTGGCCCAAAGGTCTGTTATATGCCTTCCCTTCTGCTCTAGCAAATGACCATCATAAGGAGCTGGATGCTGGAAGCTGATTGCACTGATGAGGCTCAGGTGTCCATGGCTCTCTGATCTGGTAGAGATCTCTGTCAGTGATTCTTAGCATCTCTCAAAGATCCCAGTGTTTCTCTTCCAAGGCCGTTTTTCATCCATGAGTTAGTTAATATGACTCCCTGGAAATTGAAAAACAAGCATAAACCACTACTGGCTGTCATCTCATAGTCATCTCTACTCCGTTGGCCTCACCCAAGTGTTCATCAATTACAGCGTACACCAACTCATGGAAGGCTTTTCTGAGATGATGTTCCAGAACTAAAATCTCAGTTTCCCTTGCTCATTGTATCATGATCTTTTTTTCCCTTTTCTTTTTTGCAGATTTTTCTGAATTCTGGTATTAGGCCCACTACTCTTAAGAAAGCAGTCCTTGCCCTGTGCAGCATCCTCAAAAGAGTAAACGTCTAGTGACTGGTTATCAGCTATTTATAAAATTTATCTCCCTTCAGTCCAGCATGTGTCTTTATGGAGTTCAAATGTGGTCCTGTGAACCATGACATACTCTCCTTTCAAGCTTCGGAATGATGCTTCTCTGAAGGCACTTTTCTTGTTGCACCATGTTATCAGCTAGGAGTTGGAGGTTCTTTCAGTTGATAAGGAGTTTTGTATCTTCCAACACAACCAAGTTGTATCACAACGAGATCCTTTCTTCATTTCAAAAATTAGCACTAGTTTTTAGAGGACTCAGAAATCCATATTCAGTCATTTTGTCCTCACCCTATTTCTATAAGGTAGAGCTCCACCCTCAGTGTTATGTTCATACCATAAATAAAAGTTAATTTCTTGCTTTGTTTAACCCTATGGGCTACATGTCTCACCAAAGTTTCTCTCTCTCTCTCTCTCTCTCTCTCATATATGTATATATATGTGTGTGTGTATGAATATGGATATGTGTGTGTATGTCCTTTTAAGAGACTTTATATCAAAATATGCTGTTATTTATTTAGCTGCCGTGAAGTGTTTTAGTATATATGATATGAATAAATAGTGGCAGAATATGAATGCAACAGTGTTTGAGACCCCAACCCCAATAACTCTGTGACTGAGGGCTTGTTACTAAAGGGGGGGCTTTCTTGTCTGCTCCCCATCTCTGTGGATGAGAGAGAGGATCTGAGGTGTGAAATGGTCATGGGTATCGATACATTTTAAGAGACATGTGGTGTCTGACCTACTTGTAACCCTGAACCTGAGAGAGAGAGAGGTTGTAGAGGGTGGTAGACACTGTGTGAATGTAGAAGGGTTGTCACAGTATTATAATATCCTGTTTATGGCCTGCTACCAGGCGAATGAGATTTACTCTGTCTCCCAGTCCCATTGCTGAATGAACTTCTATCTATGAGAAGTACAGAAATATACTAGGTAAAAAAATTCTTTTCTAAAACCAGAACAATTCTCATGCTTGATTCTTACCTCATATGTTTAGGTACAGGTGGGCGTTTGTTCCAGAGGTGGACACACAGACATACAACATGACTTCGGATCTAATGGAAAATCACCAGGAATACAAACCACATATTGTTAAAATCATGGATTTAATCAAGCTGAAGTACGGGGTAATTAAACTTCATGATTTCCATATTATAGAAAACTTTATAGTATACTTTGGAGGCTCTTGATTAAACTGTTAAATTTTCAGACTCCATCCCAGTATGTATTGGACATAGAAAGCCCAGCTATTTTCTTCAGTGTGTGCCCCGTTCCTCTATTCATGCAAGCCTGGGGAAGAGCAATGTCCCACATCACTCTTGTGTACCTGGCACAATGCAGAAATAGCCACATGGGTGTGTTCTACATAGCATACATAAGGATAACCTTCTGGTGTATACAGCAGCATGTGTACATACATTAACAGTATATAAAGGAGGAAATTGATTGTTACCTTTGTCTTCCAAGTATAACATTGTATTGGGATTCAGGTACAAACTGGTGATGACGTATCTGAAGATGAATTTGTAGAGGCTTTTAAAAATTAGCAATAGCAGAAGCTTTATATGGGGTACAGTGCTTCCTGCATTCCTAGTGTGACTTCAGTATAGCTACAATAGAGTATCCTTGCTGGGGAAGGGGGATAATCTGTTCACCAGTTAGGGTTACCAGTCTCAAAGTGGGGCTTCGGATTCTGCAAGAATTGCAACTGATTCCCAGACTATACAAATCAGTTGCTCTAGGGAAATTGGCTGCTTTAGAGGGTGGACTCTATGGCATCACATCCCTGCTGAGCCTGTCTTCAGGCACTAACCCCAAATCTCTAGGAATTGTATAAGCTGCAGTTGGCAACCCTATCACCCTTACGTGTTACAGAAGTCAAGTACGTAGACTTGAAAGAAAAGGAATAAAAAGAAAAATAAAGAGACCATGTTCCATAAGTAGCATAACATTTCTGTAGAGGAAGTAGAAACTATTCATTTTTGCCATTTTAAGTGTTAAAATGAAAGACAGTTCAAGTATTAATGTCAAACCACAGGAGAGCACTTAGCCCAGGATTAAAACTTTTTAAAAAGCTTCCTCATGTGTAAGCTGGAAGGAATTGTGGGTGTTATCCATTGACTTCCAGAGATGGCTGCCGTGTTACACACAATCTCTGCAGCAACAGTGTAAATAGTGAAGAAGGAAAATCACATTTGACCAACATCATCAAACTACAGTTTGAGTTCCTAAACTGGACTAGGAGGCGCAACCAAAAGTGTGCAGAGGTTTTGTTTAAAAACCTGTTGTCTGTGCCAGTCCTGTAGGCTGTTAGCCATTCTTAATCTAATGCATGTTAAAATGGAAATTTGTATTCAGTACATACATCAGTTTACATTGTTAACATTGTAATGTCGGCAAATATGTCTCAACAGCCTTGATTTTGTATGTTTTTACAGGAACAGAATACCAACGAGAGAACAACAAAATATGCATTTCCACTCTTGGATCTTCATTCTATATCCAGCATCACACAGTTAATGCCATTCTTCAGGATACTGAGCTCTGCTTTTAAAACTGAAAACAGCAGGTCCCTCAATACACATAGCTCAGTGTCTCTCAAAACAGACTGTTCCATTGGAAGTAGTACTAGAACCTTGAAGCTTCTAGAAGACTATGTGGAGCATGATTTTATAGAAAATATGGAAACTTAATCTACTTAAAAAGACAGTATGATTATTGAAGAGACTATCTGTAACCAAGGCTCAGCTTTATTGGTTAGGCATTTTAAGGTTTACAGATTTCATTTGGGGTTTTCTTTTCCATACTGATGTGGACCACATCTGTCCTGTTTTTGATGAACAATGATATTCTGCCCTCAGGTTTTATAAAAAGCAAATTAGCATCACAATTTGCACATTTCTAAGATAAAGGGTTGTGTTTTTTTTTTTACTTTTAAAGTGAAGTATACTGTTTGTTCCTTCTAAAGGCAATATGTATCCGATCAAGGTTATTGTAAGGGGCTTGCAGATTTATTGAACACTTTTAAAGCTAAATAAATAAATACAATGTTAGATGTTGGGTGGAGGGACGTTTCTGAAGATCTTTTAAATATGCCTCTAAATATGCCAGGATGTTAGTTTTTTATATAAGATGTTAAAATAGCATGTTGCTGTCTATATATGTCCTTCTAACCTACTATCAGTAACCTTTCCAACATAACTTCATCGGTCTAAAGTTGCTAGCCTAAGCAGAACTACTAAAACTGGGCCTCACTAACCCATATGGGATTTGATTTTGAATAAACCCTTTTTAGGTTTGGGCTGTGAACCATATTGCATAGAATTTGCAGAATTGCACTTCTAAAACCAGAAACTAAAAACTTCTGCTTGTGATCTCTTATTAGACTGGTTTGCAAGTCATTGTTGCCTTTTACAACTGTTGAAAGAGTACTTCTTCATGATAGGATTAAAAGAATGTTAGGGGTGTGTGCATAAGGACAGGTAGAGAGGTCTTGGAAGTGTGTGAGAGTGTGTATAGTAATATGCTGCATTAGAAGTACTTAATCTTCTAAACAAATGGCTCAAAGCAGCCTTGTAAATTACCTATGTAATTTACACTTCTTAAGGCGTTGAATTAATGTTTTCTGCTGTAACTTCATTTGAGGGAGAGGCTCTGGGTTCCAGTCCCATATCAGTGACTTTGCAGCAGTATAGTTATCTAGACTATTAAAGGCCCTGTGGTTTTTTGGCTAGATGAATTGTCAATAAAATGAAACTGGTCACTATCAAGAAATATGTATATTAAAACTGGAAAACAATGTTATTCTGTTCTTTGTGTTGGTTGTTACATTTCCCTGTTTTTATAACTGTTACTGTAAAGAATACTATTTCGTGAGCATGTCATTTTGTTTTCAGCCACTACTGCTTGTCATACATCTAGCACCTTTATCTTGGGCACAGTTCCACCCATCTTTGGTTACTTTTGTGTCCCATTGACTTCAGAAGGAGAATTAGGCATGTACCTAAATTTCTCCCATTGGCATCAGTGGAACTTCAAATGCTTGACTTTGTCTCCATTGTTCCGTCGTTGTGCAACATTCTTGAGACAAACTTGTATGTAAATCGTAAATATCAAACATTTTATTTCAACACTGGCCCAAGTACTTGGTAAATAGTAGGTTTGGAACAAGATAACTTATTTCAAGGTTTTATATAGTAGATTATTGTGTTGTGTTTACCTACCTACAGATTGCCAATGCAATTTTCATATTCATTTTGATACTAGATAAAATTATACAGGATACTAGATAAAACACATGCTTTACTGTAAAGCCTAATATTAATTTACTTAAGAATTTTGTAAACTGAAGCAAGTAAGCTAGGACACTAGGTGGATTGTTCTTCTATGAATGTGAAATTCAGTTCTGGGTGTAAACTATTTCATTAATTAGCTTAAAATGTAGAATCCATTTTAAAGCATATATATTCTTATTGTTGCTTAATATTGAATATTCAGCACGTGTCATTTTAAACATTTTCAGAAGTAAGCAACTGTTGCTAACACTCAGGGAAACAGAACAGTTTTTATTTGCAATACTAGTCTTGTGGCAGAGTTCTTCCTCCATGTATCTTCTTTCTCTCTCATCATAATTGAAATGCAGCGAATACAAACCAGATATTTCACTATACACATTCACTCTCTCTAGGATGCTCCTTTAAGTTCGCAGAGGGAGATACTCAGTGTCTGTGTTAAACGTCTTACAGTTCACTCCTAAGCAGAGTTACACCTTTCTAAGGCCGTTAAAAAGGTAAAGGTCCCCTGTGCAAGCACCGGGTCATTCCTGACCCATGGGGTGACATCACACCCCGACGTTTTCTAGGCAGACTTTGTTTGCGGGGTGGTTTGCCAGTGCCTTCCCCAGTCATCTTCCCTTTACCCCCAGCAAGCTGGGTACTCATTTCACCGACCTCGGAAGGATGGAAGGCTGAGTCAACCTTGAGCCGTCTACCTGAAACCAACTTCCGTTGGGATCGAACTCAGGTCGTGAGCAGAGCTTTTGACTGCAGTACTGCAGCTTAACACTCTGCGCCACGGGGCTTCTCTAAGGCCGTTACCACACCATTAAGTTACTACTAAGTCTGTTGATGGATTAAAAAAGATGTAACTCTGTTTAGGATAGCACTGCTGGTAAATTTTGTATCCAAGATTATATGGAGCACTTGGCAGCTTCTCCATTTCTCCATTCCCTTTCTTCTTGATCTTCCCTGAGACCATCCCGAGTACCACTCTAAAAATCATTTAATCACTTAATACTGTCTTAATTTTATACCAAATTATATCAGTATCTTTATCAGAAGTAATGTTGCTTGATGTTTGTAGAAGGCCATACAAAATTACACACTACAGATTGCCATTCGTGTCTAATAACACTCTGCTTTTTCTTATGGCCACTTTCTTATATTACGATTTGTCTTCAGATGTGTGAAACCAAAACTAACTCTTAGTTATGTAGTCAGTTTATCTTAATTCAGCTAATGAATCAGACACAGCATGGATTCTGTAGCATGCTATAGGCTTGATTCATAAGGTGATAAATGTAATCATTTATTTTTGGCCACCTACATAAACTGCAGACAAAGTTTTGTGATCAGGATGTCTATTTTTGGAAGTGGAACACATGAACTTCTGATCTACTATGATGTTTATGAAAAGTGCTTGCTATATATTTGTCAGCGAGGGCACCCAGTCGGGCCCCGGATAAGCAAGCTCCGTGTTCTTCCCCCCCTCCCAGTCTCGTGGGAAAGTCTCTTCAGTTTGGGAGGAAGGTGTGAAGGCCGGAGGCACTAATACTTCCACTTTAAAGCAAGCCTTGCTATTGTAAATCTGCTATCTGTTCTCAAGGTGTCAATTCTGCCAGAACCCTGGCATCTCTAGAAGCTTGAAAGAACCCTGATGTTTTGCATTTCAAAGCCATTACGTGTAATCAATTCTAGTGTGTGTCCCCTATAAAGATAACCTGTATTTCCCCCATCTGTATTCTGACCTTAAGTTTGTATGGACCTACTGAACTCGTTTTGCTTTCTTAATAAAACTTTTAACTTGCTGCACCGTCTGGAGTGAAGTTTACTATTATTGATATGCAACGAGGTACTGAAGTCCTGACAGTAGGTCAGAATCCCAGTTTTCTTTAGCCTTCCTTTTTATTTTTATTTTAGTTTATTTTTGTGTGTGTTAGTGAATAGTTAGTATTAATATGTCTGCACGATCCTCAAATCCGCTCTCTGCGGGAGAGGACCTCTGTCAGACCATCATTGATATTGATGTTGGCCGGGAAGAAGTGACCTCGGAGCAGCGCCCGCCCGGGCTTACCAATTTCCCTGGGATGCCGACGTGGACCTCCTTATCCACGCAAGCCGAGCAGCGATGGAGAATCGGGGCCAGCGAATGGGCAGCGTCGGAACCTTGGGGTGGGTTGTACTGAGGACCACTAACCAATTGGTACAGCCAGGAGGAAGAGCGGAGCCGGGAGGTCGTTCCTAGGGAATGGTTGGAAGGACCCTCAATCACCCACACTCTAGTCACCCCAACCCCCATCGCCACGGAAGAAGCCAGCCTGCTACGCGGACAGAACCAGGCGCTGGCTCGACAGAACCGGGACCTGCAGGCACAGATGAGCAGTCTGCAGAGGGACTTGGCTGCAGTTTTGGGGGCAGTGAGGGATCTCAGGCAGCCCTCGCAGCAACCCCGAGCCAGCTCGTTCCCGCCGTTTTGCTTTCTTAATAAAACTTTTAACTTGCTGCACCATCTGGAGTGAAGTTTACTATTACTGATATGCAACGAGGTACTGAAGTCCTGACAATATTATCTTTAGCTGCAGTATAACTATAAGATAACTTTGATTTAAATATTTTATAATTGCTTTGAGAACTTAAAAACAATATAGCCTGAGTTGGGAACAACTTTTCTTCTCCTGCCATTTTTTTCCAAATAGTGACACACCACACACACACACATGTATATATACACACATAATCTGTTTTAATAGGTGCTAGTGCTCTATAATACTATAACAGATGATACTGTAGAAACGTTACCCTATCACAAATAGGAAATGTGGAAATGTTCACAGTATTTGGAAGAGATGTTATTTCCAAATGAGACTGCCTGCTGTTGGGTATGTTTGGATGTAATTTTCATATTACAAACTATGTTAACTCTTGACACCCAAATATTTTTCATTTTAAAAAATTTATATTCTCTTCACATTTTGTGATTCTGAAAACATCAATTGAAATGTTTAGATAACACTACTTTAATGGGATCATTTTTAAAAATGTACCGGTATATTAATTAAATTTTAAAAGTGCAGTTACTTGGTTAAAGCCTGCAGCTTGAGGCTAGAAGTAGGAATGAATAAATGTAGTGAATGCCAATATTAACTACATGTCCAACTCAGGCGCTTTACCCTTCACCATAATATTCTTAAATCCCTTTCTGCACCCAAATCTTCAAGGATTTGTGTGTCCTTCCAAGATCAGGAAGAGTCAGGTTCAAATGTATATTGTGAAGTACGCCAACAATGCAATCCTAAGAACACTTATGGGACCAAACCCAGTTGAACAGATCTGCTTATGATGGCACTCTAAGGGCTAGTACCATTCTCTGTCTAATACAGGGTTGTCGGATAAAAATGGACTGAGGAAAACCATCAAATGGACTGAGGAAAACCCTTAGGCAGTTCATGAGAGGGAGGGCATCTTGGCCATATTCTGGGCATGGAGTATGGGTCACTGGGTGTGTGTGGGGGAGGTAGTTGTGAAATTCCTGCATTGTGCAGGGGGTTGGACTAGATGACCCTGGTGGTCCCTTCCAACTCTAGGATTCTATGATCAGTGCACCTTTGAATTCAAAGAAGAAAAAGTGGAATAAAGTTATAATATGAATCTTTTTAATACATGTAGATAATACAGGTTTATCCTCAGTGGTATACAAGTTTTTTAAGAGCCTTGAGAGCATTGCATGCTCCTTTAATTTTATTCCACTGATCAGAGACAGCACCCCACTATCAGAGGTTAAGACCAACTTTTCCATACTTCTGTTTTCCCAGTTCTGTTCTGTTTCTTTTTCAAGAGACAATGGGGATTAACGCATGGCCAGAATGTTCTTGGTTCGCTCCTCCCTTATCTCACAATATTTTATTCCGAGACTGGATAGTCAAATGCATGACACCAGTCCATCCCACTATAAGTCCGAAGCAAGTAGCTGCTGGAGGCTCCCCGTGCGTTTGAGCCACCCATATAATGTGGGATAGTAGTGGAGTGACCACTGTATCATTGTCCAAGGATTGGCTGAGGGGTTATCCAATCAAAGGCCGATTCTCCCCTTTTTTTCTTGGGACACCAGCATTCCGGTATACCATCGTGACGGTGTGAAGCACCCCCCCTACAGGGCTGGTCGGGGGGGGCGTCTGTCTGGCCTGGAGAGGGTCGGGGCTTGAAGCACCTCTTCAGCCTCAGACCAGTCCGAGGGAGAGTCTGAGCTTTCCTCTCCCTCAGAGGCTACCCCGGTGGCTCTATGCTCAGCCAGCCTGGGTCACAGCCTGCTTCCTCCCTGGCTACTCTTCAGGCCAGAGAAGCTCCGCCCCTTCCACCCTCTGCCCTCCCCCCGGAAGTCCATAAAAGGAGCTCTCCTTCCTAGCCAGCAGCGCGGCTCGCACCTGCCCCGCCTTGCTCACCCACAGCTCAGCTGTTTGTCGGGGCTGGGAGCTTGAACAAAAGGAGGTTAGTAGCAGGCTAGTCTTGTGATTACACGCACGCCAGCATTCCGGTAATGTAGCGAAATAAAAAAAAGTAGTGGTTTAGCACCGAAAAGATCGCTAGAAACTAGGGATTGCTTAACCCGGTTTTTATTTGCTTAAATCGCGCCTAAGGTGGGTCCGATGCGCTGCCCTCGGACGGTCATGCGTTTAGACCACGGGAATTCACTACTTTTAAGGCACAAAGGCGAGACAAATTGGCCATGCGTTAAACCCCAATATTACCGGTATCTTTGTGAGATCCACCCTCCTAAGATCTATTATAACTACAGCTGAACTCCAAAGGATTGACCACTTTGTCTCCTTATCAGATGGGTTCTCGGACACACAGTTCTTGGCCACTTTCATATGGGCTTTGAACCATATGATCTCTAACTGAACACTCAACATCTCAACTCACTATAATTCATCAGATTCTTTGAGACAGTTTTTTTTCTTTACACCCTGCTGATCTCCCTAATGGCAACTCTAAACTGAAACTAAAAAGAGTTTAATACGGTCCAAGACCAGCATAAAAACATACCAGATGTACATATATAACAAAACACATATAAAAGAGTATCAAGTGCGAGCCCTATAACTTCTTACAATCTCTCACTCATAAAAGCCGTTAAGTGCATAATTTTAAAATATTACATAATTGGAATTAGCATAAATATAAATCTAAGATCGCTCAACCATTAAATTCGACCCATGCACACCTGATCCTCATAGCTTGCCACCCAAATTTGGCCACTTTAAAAGTTATCTCCATATCCTGAGAGCATGTTAGAAAGACAAAAAGCTCTGGATCGCCCTGGGAGGTCCGATAATACAGAAAGAACGGCTTCTCGTATCTTGTTATAGATTTTGCATTCAAACACAATGTGCTCAAGGGTCTCAGTACTCCCATCAGAGCAGGGGCATAATCGTCCTGCATATGGTATCTTTTTGTATCTCCCTTCCAAAACAGCTGAAGGGAGTGCGTTACAACGCATCAAGGTGAAGGCCCTTCTGTAGTCTGGACTATCTAAGTGGGAAAGGTAAGACATCGGGACCACGTTGGTAAGAGTGCTGCAATTGTAGCACATGTTTTTGATTCTACTTAGGTCATGCTGTCTTTCCACATCCAGAACTCTTTGCCTGATCAGGGCTCTGGCCTGTGGATAGTCCATTGATAGGAGCAGATGTTGTGAGAGACCACAGTAGCCTAGTTTATTCATCAGATTTCTCAACCAGGGGGAAACAAAAGTGTCATACAAAATTAGGTTAACAAGTCCTTTGGGACGTGAAGCTATTTTGAGCCAATAGGAGATCGAGACAATCCATATCCTTGCTTCAATCGTTACTTCCCCTGTCTCCATTTGGATTGCAGCATTGGAGACACTGGGAGAGACTTGTAGTACAGCTCTCAGAAATTTGTATTGGATTTTCTCCAACCTGGAGTAATTTGCTGTGTTAATAAGCGGGCCCCCATATAACATTTGGGAAAGGGTTTTGGCTTTATATAACTTAACAGCAGCTATAACCGAGCGTCCTCCCTTAGTCCAAATTTTTTTAATATAGCTGCGGCACTTTTTTGGGCATTGGCGGAGACATGGGCTATGTGAGAATTCCTTAAACCTGTTGTCTGAAAGACCACACCCAGGTATTTATAGCAGTGTACCTGCTCTACCTTAATCCCATTCAGACTCCAGGAGTGAAGTTTTGGCTTATTGGCAAAGACCATTATTTTAGTTTTTGAGTGATTAACCTCAAGTTGATTATCAGTGCAATAGATCGCAAGCAGGCGTAATGCCCTCCTGATGCCAATAGGAGTTCTAGAAAGCAGAACGGCATCATCCGCATATAGTAACAGAGGAATGTGCCTGTCCGCCAGTTTTGGGGGGTGCAGCTCTTGCCCGTTTAAACATGCTACCATATTATTGATGTAAAACTTGAACAATAGTGGCGCTAGAATGCAGCCCTGTTTGACCCCCTTCCTTGTTACAATGGGGTTGGTAAGCTGCCCTTGATGGTTACATCTTACCTGTATTGTGGTTCTTTCATATAGGGCTCGAATCAGGAACAGAAGATGTCTGTCTATCGTAGAAGCTCTTAGCTTTTCCCAGAGAATGGATCTTGGGATTGAGTCAAACGCCGATTTCAAATCAATAAAAGCTGCATACAGTGAGACAGCAGATTTGGCCGCATACTTCACAATAAGATGGTCTAGCAGCACGCAATGATCTATCGTAGAGCGTCCTTCTCTGAAACCCGCCTGCTCTTGTGCTAAGTAATTCCCTTGTTCCAGCCAATCTCTAAGTTTCCACTGAAGATGCTTGGTGTAGAGCTTGCTTCTGGTGATAAGTAAGTTGATTGGTCTGTAATTGGAAGGGTCTTCCCTGTTACCCTATTTATAGATAGGGATTATAATTGCCACCCCCCGATCATTTGGGATTCTGCCAGCTTTGTCAATTGCAGTGAAGAGGGATGCCAGCACCGGGGCCCACCATTCCAGATTCCTTTTCAGTAAATCTGCGGGGATCTGATCAATACCTGGGGCTTTCCCTAATTTCAGTGATTCGATGAGCTTCCTTATCTCTGAGGTCTCCACCGCTGGCCATTCTGGAAGATTTCTAATGCTCTCAGCATGATTGTCATTGTGGTCATTATTCTTATATAGGGCCTTAAAATAATTTCCCCACGTAACTGGTAAAATAGTGCAATCAGGTGGCGAGGTGGGCCTTGTACCTACTGAGATCAGGCGCCAGAATAGGGTGGAATTTTAAAGTTTAGCCACCTGTCTGATCTGTTCCCAGGCTAAGACGGTGACTGACCTCTTTTTGTGTTTAATGAGCAGCTTGTATTGTGATTTTAAGTTTTCCAGGTCTGCCAGCAAAACTGCCTCAGAATTACATCTGTATCTAGCATGTGTCTCTCTAAGGGCTCTTTTACGGCTCCGGCACTCCTTGTCAAACCAGTGTTTGGAATGGTGAGAAGGCTCTCTTAGGATTAGTGTTAGTGGCACTCATGGCTGACTGTATGGCCCTGATCATTAGTTCATATTGCCCTAAACAACTATCTGTGCCTTCTGCTGTTAAAAAACCCTGTAAAATTTCATCCAAGGCACCAGAGGCAAGGAAATCAGACATGATCTTATCTAGTCGAGGGCTCCACCTAACCCGCGTTGCATTTGCCTCTGCTTCCAATACCACTCCATGGCGCATCTCAATGCGTGGATTAAAAGTTGGAATATTAAAAAACATATTGAGAGGCAAATGATCACTGTCATTGTAAGAGGAAACCTCGAATGACTCCACAAATTGGGCAAAATTTTCAGAAACCATAATATAGTCAATGACACTCATTCTCTGGGCTGACCAGTAGGTGAATTCAGCCGGATGATCATTTGGATAAGACCCATTTAATATAGCTAGATTGGTACGACGGGCTATCTGGGCCAAAAGAAACCCAGCATGATTGGCTTTACGGTCTTTAGATTGTCTAGGATATGGGAGAACTATATTGTAATGGCACTCTAAGTAGCTTACACTCTAACTTACACTCTAGTAAATAGCTTACACTCTAACTTACTTAACTCTAAGTAGCTCCATTTTATCATCACAAATAACCTGTGACGGTAGGTTAAGCTGAGAGTTTGTGACTGGCCCAAGTCACCCAGCAAGCTTCCATTGCACAGTGGGGATTTGAACCTGCATCTCCCAGATCTCAGTCTGACACTCCAAAACACTACAGTTACATTTTCATAAAGCCATTAGAAATTTGTAATGTATATTTACCTTTGTTAGTGCTACTTTCCTGTTCTAAGTACCGTCCTTTCTACACCACTGTCTTCATTAGGGCCTCCAAGGTGACTAACAGATTTAAAACATACATAATAAAAGCACATCTTAAAAACCATTAAAACTAAACAAAAACACATCATTAAAAATTAAAACCAAGTTAAAATACACGGTCTGGGACACTAGTATCTTTGGGACCGCCTCCCCTGGTATACCCCCCAAAAGAACTTTACGTTCAGCAGATAATAATCTGTTGGTGGTCCCCAGCCCTAGGAGATTGAGGCAGTCTTCAATGACAGCCAGGGCTTTTTTGGCCCTGGCTCCAGCCTGGTGGAATGTTCTGCCTAGTAACATCAGGGCCCTGCGGGACCTTAAAGAGTTCTGCTGAGAGCCCATCGCCAAGGAAGAGTAGCTTCGGCATGATTTTATATAGATTCTCCACTTTCTTAGTGGATGCCCGATAGGTGGAAGGTTTCATCCATACTGCCACTACCTTATCTTTAAAACCCTGAATAAAGGGAAGAGCAATAGGACCCATATCAGCCCCATACAAAAACCCCCATAATAGGGTCAGAAGCCCTGGAATCCAGTTGAGAATATGGAATGTCTAGGGCTTTTGCCATTCGGATCAGCTGATCTCAATACAGTCTGATATCGATTGGAGGTGATATTGGAGATATCCTTCCTCTGGGGATGGCATTGATGATCTGTCAGAGTCATCCTCGTCAGAGCTGAAGTCCTCGACATCAGGAACCAAAAAGTCTGCATAAGATCTTTCAGAAATGTCTTGGATAAGGAAAAGGGTCTTGGTGCCCCGGGTGATGAGATCTGTGCCACTTAGTTGGAGGAGCGGTTGACTCCCCACCTTCCCCTTCTGGTGAAGAAAATATTTCAGCCTAGGTGATGCCGATTGAGATCCTGAATCCGAGTCCGAGGTAGCTTGACACAGGACAGTGCTCCTCAACGTCAAAGCTGCATGACGCCGAGGAGAAGGAGATTTGTGACTTTGGCGAATCATTGGCCTCCTCCCTTGTTCGTGCAGTGGTAGTGAGCTGGCTGAAGGAGAACGAGACCACTAGCACCGAGGAGATTGAGACCGAGATGAGGTCCATTTGATAGGCATCACTGAACTTTGCCAAGTCTCTACGTCGGGGGAGTGAGTTTTGTCCAGCGAATTTTGGCAGGACAGGGACTCACTTTTTTCTTTCGATTTCTTGGATTTTGCCTTATCCTCCTTTGATTTTTTTTTTTTTTTCCTGCAGGTGGTTATGACATTAACCTGGGCATTTCAGCGGCAAGAGAAGTTGAAGGTAAGGCTGGGGTAGATCTTACTGATGATGTCTTAGGCTTTTTTTCAGAGGATCCCACATGTGATGAGGGCCTTTTCCCACAGTGAGGCCTTTAACCACGAAGCCCTATGCTGCCGGACCTGCGGTGTGAGGAGGCGGCAGAATGGGCAGGTTTCAACTACATGGGATTCCCCCCAGGCAAAATAAACACACTGAATGTTTATCATTTGTCGCCATCTTCATCCCACACTGGGAACATTTATGAAAAAGAGCCGTTTGAGTTAAATAAACCCTCCAACAACAATCAAATAGTCATGAGGCGATTTCGCTCTGCTCGAGAACACATTCTCCCTCCAAGGCGGCGAAAGGAGAATGGAGGGAAGGGGCACTCCCCCCCTCCTTCACATGACAGTTGGGAGGAAAAACAGCTGCTCACGGCACAAGACGGAGGGGAGAGGGAGCGCCCCAAGCGCTCTGAAGTTTCTAGAAGCTTGAAAAAATTCCTCCACGGCCAGCCTGTGCAGTCACAAAAGACACGACAACGAACCTGCATGTTCAGTAGCTGTGCTTGACTCTGGGAACCTGAGGGTTCAGATTTGCCTAAGCTGGTGTAAAACAAATACTGTGGAGTGACAGGCAGAGATTGGGAGGAAACGGGCCCTTTTTCAGGTCACTGGAAGGGAATTGGCTCTGGGAAGGAGATATTCCAAATACAGGGTGTTGTTTAGGGATTACTGCCACAAAAGTGGGTTATATCTATAGTGAGAACTGGAAGAGAGATTTGAGGAGAAATCTCCTGTGTTTCTCTGGGGAAGTGAGATTGTATGATCTCCCTGATAGATAGGCAGCAGAGTCTGAATAGAAACATCTATAAGAAGTTCTGGGAACTGAAACTGCGAACGTAAGAACTGTAATTGTGTCACAGTTCATGCCTTTCAGTGCCTAAACTCTTAGAATGGACTCCTTCCTGAGAAGGGATATGTTATCTTATTCAGATAGACATCTACTGAGCAGGAATCAACATTTCTTACAGAAAGTAAGCTTTTTCTTGAGATGTGCCAATAAATTTATAAAAAGGGACCTACTTGTATGTATAATTAAAACACATTTATTTTACACCACATAATATATGCTTTTATCATGGTTACAAAGTCTTATAAGTATATAAGTTTAGACATCATCAGTCTTAAACATGTTCATGTTGCAAGCAATCTTTAATAATCTCTATGCCTCTATAAAAGAGTATCTTATATAATAATGATATTTCATTTAGAATATAAATCAGTTACAGAAATCTTGTAAAATATGGTTAATGTAATGGAGAAAGATTTGATATAGTTAAGAGCATCTTAACTCAAATCACATAGAACATCATAGTAATATCTTAATACAGAAGACATACTATACCCCGTCATGTCATCTGCAAATCTTCTCAACCTATATATCAGGCTTTAGATAGATCTGAAAAGGTCCTGATCCATGTTCAAGATATGTTAACCTTTTTGGTCTTTTTTATGTTATTTTAGTATTGCAATGTCTTTGCAATGAAGGTCTTTGCCGTGTCTTTGCAAAGGTTAGAGAAATCTCAGGTTCCATGCGTTTATGTAGAAATTGTATTTTAAAGCATATTTTCAGTCCATGCCAGGACCAAGTCCATGAAATCATAGAGAAATCTCCTAGTGTTCTTAGCCTATGAAAAGGCCTCTGATCTATGTTAGGAACAGAGATGTACGGTATCTGCATGCTATCCATAGTTGTGTCAAAATCAGACAGTAATGCAAAGCTTATGAGAAAGCCATGTAATGTGTTATGTGTAAGCTTAAAGCTGTTATGAAGTCTCTCTGATAGTGCTAATATCAGAGAGATCTGTGTGTGAACCTTTGGTTCAATGTAAGATTCTAATAGCTCCATGAATATTACTTCATGTAATCTGTGTAAGCACTGTGTACTGTGTAAGCATTGTGCACTATCACAGAGTACAGAGGCACTCCTGTCAGTTAGGAAGACCTCTGGCTTCTGCTCAGAGAATGTTCAGAATCATCTCTGTCAGCTAGAGAAGACTTCTGACACAAGCTCAGAGAATTAGCTTTTAGTCCTGTGTAAAGGAGACTATAGGTTTTACAATCTTCATGCTTGCAAGGATTGGGAAGCCAAGCAAGACTAGATAGATCTTTGTGAGACTCCATCAATCCTTGTTAGAATAAATGGGCTCTCAGTGTTCCAAATATGGAATGATCCAAACTCCTAAGGTTAGTAGGAATTCTAGGAGCCCCCATCCCATTCATAGGATGGAGAAGTCTGCAAGCATTCATTTCAGACATCCAGCCTTAGTAAGTACTGGCTATTCCGAAAAGAATCTCCCTCAAGGGAGTTTCCCCCTCCATCCTCACAGGAAGGTGTGTAAAATGTTAGAAACCTCTTTTGCCTTGAGAGCTTCAATCCACGCAAGAATCAGAGCTCAGAGTCTTTACATCTCACGCAAGAGATCGAGAGAATGTCAGGTCAGCGGGTGTCAGCCTTTCAATAACTCTCTAATTTCTGGCTGGCTAGCTCTTTCTTTTTATAATTTTTTAGACATGAGTCACGTCTAGTGCACTTGTACTTTTGGAGTACTGCACCCCTACCATGGCTCTGTTATTTTCCTTGACTCATAACATTTTCCAGCATCGTTTCCTTGTTAAGAATACAGTTAGGCTGGCTGGTCCGTACCTCTAGAAGGGGTACTCCATAACCTAAAGTCTGTAACTTCATTATTTGTCATCTCATTACATCATAGTTCTCAGTCAGCACTTTACAGAGCAGCTGTACTCCTCTTAACCACTTGTTAGTGGCTTTGTTCCAAGACGGAGCTGCAATATCACATACAGGGATACAGGAAGACCTTGATAAAAAGTGTTTCAGGACAGAGGCTCCTGCAACCCATTCTTTACATATGAGGTCTATATGGTATTCAAATGGGCAAATTACTCTCCATTTCCATCATATCCTATAACAATTGTGTACCAACTAAGCCAACTAATATCTATTCCTTCTCTGAAGTGAAACTTAAGAAATAGTGCTGGTTCTATGCTTCTCCTAACCAAAGTTTTCCCTCCAAATCTATCCCTTGCATAGTGTTTAATAAATCTCTGTTCTCTGTTTGTAACTTGAAAAAGCCTCTGGTGTCTCCTTTCTTCTGAGATAAAATAAGTAAAAGGGGACTAAGAAGGAGAAAAATTAAAACTCCAAATACACATTCTGGCAAACAAACAAGTAAGCTGTCTCTCCCTCAGCAACCACGTAAGAGGTATTGTGATAGTGTCAATTCAAAGTGAGAGGACAGGTATGGAGGGGGCAAGCCCACATCTCTTGCCACCAATGTGAGTGTGCCCACCCTCACACTAAGTCCCATGGGTGGACTCATGTATGGGACATAGAACCCCTCCTTGCAAGGGGGTGCCTCATATCTGTTAGCCCCGTCATGGGCGGAGAGGTGTGAGAGCGCTAAATCTGCACCTCGGTGAGCTTTCCGGCAGCATCTTGAGCCGTGCAAGCCTTACCTGTCAGAAGTGGTGCTTGGGCGAAGTGGTGCTTATGAGGGCTTACCTAGCAAGGCAAGGGCCACCTCTGTGGGGGCGCAGCCGTTTCTGGCCCAGCCCCATTGGTCAGACACTTGGCCGGATTCCACAGCTGCCAGGGAGCTGTGGGCAGGGCCACGGCAAGACAAGCAGTCAGCTTGGGCGGGCAATTGCATGGGACTCAATGGGCTGCACCAGGTAAATACCAGGCATAACTTTACGCCGCCAAATGTGGGCATTCCTTTGCCAAAAGCCCTTAGGAACGGTACTAGCACTGGGAACGCACCCGGGGATGCCCCCTTAGGCGATCGCATAGGCCCAGCATCGTTCTGGTGCTGGTGTTGAGGTTGCATCACAGCTCCTGCGATGGCATTTGTCGCCACCTCTTCACACCAGCTGAACATTCTTATGTTGGCACTTGTGCCAGTTTAGACGCCACAAGTGGCATTTACGCTGGCGCAAGCCATTCCCCATCTCCTAAGCCCATTCAGCCCCCAGCCTCTGGAATGCACTGTAATAATCAAATGTGACCTAATCTGTGGATATCTTAATCTGTGGATCAGAGCCACACTAACCATATATATTTCTACAAACTTGGAGAACCCACTGAATTTGCAGAAAAATCTGAAAATGGAAAAAAAATACACTGGGGGGGGGTTAAATCCCCACCAAAATAAATGACAGTTGATGGAAAGGGAAATAGTGTGAGGAGGGGGATACAGGGGGAAATGGGGTACCCTCACACGTCCTTGTGGGTTCCCTGCCATGCAAGTGCCTGCCCAGCAGCCAGCACCATAGTTTTCCAAGGTAGAGTTTGCTGGGGGGGGGGGGGTGTGGAAAGCTAAATGGGGGGAGATAATGGAAGGTTGGCTGTTGAGTAGGAAGGAGATAAGGAAGCAAAAAAAGGGGAGATGCTATGAGGGCTTTCAGACTGGAAAGATAAATTAGTACTGGAGGTGAAAATAAGATATCCCCAAGTCCTTGTGAGTCTCCTGCTTCTATATCCAATTCTCTATATGGCCAGATTTATGAATACTTAAATCTAGAGATTGGAACCATGAATACACAAAATAAATCTTTATACAAACCCAAAAAATCCCCAAGGTTGCAGAAAAATCTGAAATCTAAAAAAAAAAAAAATCCCCCTCAAAATAATCCAAATAGCGATTGTAGCTCAAAGAAACAAATGACATCTGTGGCTGTTGCTAGGCAACCCCAATGGTATTGCCAGCTGAAGCCTTGGAATCTGCCAGTATATGACAAGGACAAGGCAGGGTCCTTTCCACGGCTGTTTTACCCTTTGTCGGAAGATTCATCAGAGCCAGCCCTACCAACAACCACCAGGTGACTTGATATTACACAGTTTCCATGACTCCCTCAGGCCCAACTGCTTGCTACTGCTCAACAATAGCTGCCACATGAACACATGAAGCTGCCTTATACTGAGCTACGGCCCTTCCCCAGTGTGAGCCAGTGTGGTATCGTAGTTAGGGGTGCTGGATTATCCTGGGCCATTCATACACTCTCAGCCTAACCTACCTCACAGTGTTGTTGTTATGATAAAATTAAGAGAATGGTATAAGGTGTTTTGGAGAAAGGTGGGGTATAAACATAGTAAATAATAAATATAGCTGAAGATTGAGTGCAAGCAAAAGGTGGGTGGGAGGGAAGGCAAGAGAGAAGGAAACAAGGAGAGGTGAGGATATGGGGGGTACCAGAGGTGTGTGTAAAGAGATACAGGGGAAACCAAGATGCCCCTCACAAGTCCTTGCAGGATCCCCAACACTCAACTAGGCCTGATCCACCAGCCAGCACTGCACAATTAGACCATAGTTTTCTTGAGGATAGGTTGCTAGGAAGAGGGAAGAAGAGAAAACCGAAGACGGGAGCAAATAAAGGGAAAGTAGGTTGGTGGGTAGAGAAAAAAGAAGGTAGCAGGAAAAAGAGATAAGGCTATAGAGGCTTTCAGGGAAGGGGGAAAGAAAATAATGAGAGGGAGGGAAATTTCCACACTGCAAGTACTACTGGGTCACCTGCTTGCCAATATATCTAGTTCTCAGCATGGCCCAATCTGTGGAGCCATGAACAGACAAATTTCTATAAGCCTGTGAAAAGCCCCCATTTTTCAGAAAAATCTGAAATCTACAAAGAAAAAATATATGGGGGTAACCCCCCCAAAAAAACAATAGAAGCAGTGCCTTTTGTTTTAAGAAACTATCTCAGTAGCCATTGTGAAGGTTGCTAGGCAACCATCACAATATTGGCAGCCTTCAACCATGGTTTCTGTCAGTAAAACATAAGTGGGAGTGGGAAGGTCCTTTCCAGGGCTGCTTTGGCTTCCCAGTTCATCCCTGTTCCTCTGTTCTGCTCTTGAGGAGACCCAGGTTTGAATCCCCACTGTGTCATGAAAGCTTGCTGGGTGAACTTTAGCAAGTCACTCTGTCTCACCCAAATGTCACTCACAGAGTTATTGTGAGGACAAAATGGAAAAGAGGAGAATAATGTAAGCTGCTTTGTGTTCGTCCCCATTGGGGAGAGAGGTGGGTTTAAATTAAATAAATAAATAATAAATAAAGCTGAAGAGTGGGGGGCAGATAAAAGAAAGATTGGTGGGTGAGTGGGCAGAAAAGAAGGAAGCAGTGGAAAATTACAGGATATGGGGACTGCCAAGAGGACAGATTTTTAAAAATTATTTTTATTTATGTCATTTATAGTCCAATTTTCTCAATTGGACTCAAGGCAGATTACACAGAGTGAGTCAATAAAATCATCAGGGTGGGTTATCCAATAAACAATACAATAAGATCAGGGTTGTGAAAATCTAAGTACAGCTTAAGTCTCAACATGATACATATGCAGCCCATTCCTGAGGGGGAAGAGTGGTTAGGCGGCTGCAGGAGGCAGCACAGCCACACAGCCTCCACAACAGGTTCCAGCTTCTCCGCCGAAGCCAGAATGCTGCCCTTACCTGCGAACCCCATGGAACCACTCCATAGCATCCCACGGGGCTACACCACCTAAAAAGGTGGCGTAACTTGTGGTAAGGGCAAAGGGGGCATTCCTGGCCTAAAAGGGGTTAGGAAACTGCCTAACGGCAGCTCCACCCCCCAGAACCGCCCCGGGAACACCCCTGAGACACCGGTACGGGGATTTGTGCCAGGTGGATGCTAGCGGGAGGCTGTGCTGGTGGGGGAGGTCAGTGCAGCTCCGCAACACCCAGGTACCAGTGGAAATGCCCCCCCATGCCAGTGTAAGTGCTCATTATCATGGGATAAATGGGCACTTACTCTGGCACAGGATGTCAGCTAAGACTATTTGCCCCCATCCTTAGGATTGCACTCTAAAGAATGCAAAAATTACATAGTAGGGCCATAGCTTTAGAAGAGGAGCCATAGGGAGAGAGGCTGTCCCAGAGATATTGGGGTCCAAGGCCATGAAGACCTTTGTATGTGATAGCCAATACCTTAAATTGAGCCCAGTAGTTAATGGGCAGCCAGTGGAGAGACTGTAGAATGGGAGTAATATACATGATCCATCTAGCTCTCAATAACAGCCGAACTGTAGCATTCTGTATCAACTGGAGTTTCTGAATTTATTAAGTGACCACCCCCAAGTCCTTGCATGTTCTCCACTTGTTTATTTAGCTGTATTTTTCTGCCTGGTAAGACCCAAGCCTTAGAGCTATATCACACATAACAAGAAAAAACTGCAAGCTATGAAGACTACCTGGAACCTTAATATTCAGAGGTATACTGCCTTTGAATGCTAGTGTGTGGGGGGGCTCTTTATATGTTACAACAATTTTGTCAGTTTTAATACAATTGCAAGGAACTATGAACAGTTTAGGATTAGATTTTCTGGTAGGTATAATTAGAAAACATGGTCATTAAAATCCAAACCTGAAGACTGGGAAATTAGTCTGGGTGAGGGTTGCCAGGTCTCCCCTGGCCCCTCGGGCAGGGGATGGGGAGGATGGTTGCCAAACTCCCCTTAAAAACTCCCAGAGCTTTGGATCCTGGGGATGACAGAGACCTCAGTGGGATACAATGCCAAACAGTTCCCCCTCCTAAAGTATCCCTTTTCTCCAGGGGAAATGATCACTGTAGTCTGGAGATGAGCTGTAATTCCAGGGGATCCCCAGGTTCCACCTAGAGGTTGGCATCCCTAGTCTGGGTCCTAAATTTTTCGTATTAAAGCCTGTGCATAGTGTTATCAACTGAAAATTTTGATATATATTACCCCACGTGGATACAGAGAAAAAAATGTAGATAGTGGGACTAAAAGGCCATGAAATACAGGACGTCTAGTAGGCATGCTTCTGTGTAGGACCCCAGCGCACATAAGAGAAGCGCGTACACACATGAACACACATGAAGCTGCCTTATATCGAATCAGACCCTTGGTCCATCAAAGTCAGTCTCGTCTACTCAGACCGGCAGCCGCTCGCCAGGGTCTCAGGCAGAGGTCTTTTCACAGCACCTGCTCACCTCGTCCCTTTAACTGGAGATGTCGGGGATTGAACCCGGGACCTTCTGCATGTCAGGCAGAGGCTCTACCACCAAGCCACAGCCCCTCCCCAAAATGCTTGCATCCTATGTATTTTGAAGGTAGAGCCTTACACTGAATCAGACCTTGGTCCATAAAAAGCCAGAATCGTCTGCTCAGACCGGCAGCGGCTCTCCAGGGTCTCAGGCAGAGGTCTATTCACAGCACCTACTTGCCTGGTCCCTTTAACTGGAGATGCCGAGGATTGAGCCCAGGACCTTCTGCACGCCAGGCAGAGGCTCTACCACTGAGCCATGGCCCCTCCCCGTAAGATTTCCCCCATTAGGCTAACCTTCAAAGACAATAGTAGAAAAGGGCCAGAGTCCAGTAGCACCTTAAAGACTAACAAAAATATTTTCTGGTAGGGTAGGAGCTTTCGAGAGCCACAGCTCACTTCTTCAGATACTGAATCTGAAGAAGTGAGCTGTGGCTCACGAAAGCTCATACCCTACCAGAAAATATTCAATATAGTAAACTCAACTGTAATTATGAGTATAATTCCCAGTGGGTAGCCGTGTTAGTCTGTCTGCAGTAGTAGAAAAGGGCAAGAGGCCAGTAGCCCCTTAAAGACTAACAAAAATATTTTCTGGCAGGGTAGGAGCTTTCATATCTGAAGAAGTGAGCTGTGGCTCACAAAAGCTCCCACCCTGCCAGAAAATATTTTTGTTCGTCTTCAAGGTGCTACTGGACTCTGGCCCTTTTCTACTACTGCACAGACTAACACGGCTACAGATAGATAGATAGATAGATAGATAGATAGATAGATAGATAGATAGATAGATAGATAGATAGATAGATAGATAGATAGATAGATAGATAGATAGATAGATAGATAGATAGATAGATAGATAGATAGATAGATAGAAGTCCAGTAGCACCTTAAAGACTAACAAAAATATTTTCTGGTAGGGTATGAGCTTTTGTGAGCCACAGCTCACTTCTTTGATCTGAAGAAGTGAGCTGTGGCTCACGAAAGCTCACACCCTACCAGAAAATGTTTTTGTTCGTCTTCAAGGTGCTACTGGACTCTTGCCCTTTTCTACTACTGCAGACAGACTAACACGCCTACCCACTGTGAGATAGATAGATAGATAGATAGATAGATAGATAGATAGATAGATAGATAGATAGATAGATAGATAGATAGATAGATAGATAGATAAAATATTTTCTGGCAGGGTAGGAGCTTTCGTATCTGAAGAAGTGAGCTGTGGCTCACAAAAGCTCACACCCTGCCAGAAAATATTTCTGTTCGTCTCTAAGGGGCTCCTGGCCTCTGGCCCTTTTCTACCACCGCAGACAGACGAACGCCGCTACCCACTGTGACTCATCTTCAAAGGCAAAAACAAGAAGGAAAAGCCCATTTGCGGGGCTCCAGTCTCCGCCCCCGGAAGTACCTTAAATCGGATCAGAGGGTTGGGAAAGAGGAAGCCTTTTTCTCTCTCTCCCCCCCCCCCCGGTCCCTTCCCTCGCTGCGGCTTTTGTATTGGAGCTAAAATGGCGGCGGCGCAAACACAGAGCGGCATCCTCCTCAGCGCGGTGAGAGGGGACGGCGGTTGGTGGGGGAGGAGGGGGGGGCACCGTGCTTGGGAGTGGAATCTGTGTTGGGCGGGAAACGAAGCCGTTTCCTTCCAGGGAGGCCGGGGGCCGCGCGCCGGTTTCTCTTCACTCCCGCGCGTATTTGGGGGTGGGGGTGGTGGAGTTGGTTTCTCTTTCGCCCTCCCAAGTTTCCATTTCCCCATCTCTCTCTCTCTCTCTCTCTCTCTCTCTCTCTCTTTCGCACGGCTCTCTGTCAGGGGTGGCGGTTGTGGCGGTTGGGCGGCGGTTAACCGTCCCCATTCACTCCCCCCCCCTTTTTTTTTTACTTCTACCTCACGCAGGGAGATGGGCGAGCCGGGAGGTTTGTCTTTAGGCAGCGGCTGTTCCTGGGCCAGGCCTAGGCCGTCAGTGGGGTGGTTCTTCCATTGAAGAGTTGTGTGAAAAGGAACATAACCCCTGGCGTGTGGGTCATCCTGAGGGGAAAGTGTGCTGGGGGTGATATGGGGCGAAAGCGCACGGCTGCTGGAGCCTCCTTTCTTCCCTGTTTTTCTGTTAGCTAGGGTTAACGCATTCCCATCGAGGATGCTCTTAGGCCAGGGGTGGGGAACCTTTTTTCCGCCAAGGGCCATTTGGATATTTATATCCATTTGGATGTTTATAAATATCCACTTGGATATTTATAAATATCCACTTGGATATTTATAACATCATTTGCGGGCCATACAAAATTATCAACTTAAAAATTAGCGGACCAATATACTTCTCCGTGGCCCGGGTGGGAAAGGGCTAACACAGTTTCTTGGTTGGTCGTAGCAGCTCTATAGCTAATGACCCTTCTGCAAGGTGGGAAAGAAGGTTCCTTTTCTTGGCAAAACAAACTCACATCTGCCTTGAATAGAGGCTATTCCTGTCCGCGGGAGGCGGCGGATCACCAGTCTTAGATCCTTATGAACTAGAGATCTGCCAGGACCCACAAAGGGCCAGACCAAATGATTTCGCGGGCCTTAAACGGCCCCCGGGCCTGACGTTCCCCACCCCTGTCTTAGGCCGATAGCTTCAGATCCCTAGACACGAACGCCTATGCCCGTGCGGTTTAAATTTGTTGGATACAATTGACCACATCCTTTTAGATTGCCCCTTCTATGTGACTTTGCGGGATAAACTGCTATTTACTTTGCTCCCGTACAAGAGCTACAGGAGTAATGAAGTGAAATGCAAATTTCTTTTGAGTGATCATGATCCTAAAATTACAGCTACTGTGGCTGAATTTCTTTCAGGAGTTCTTAAAGGTCAAGAAAAGTTTTGTTAACCTGACTTGTAACTTATATGTATTGCCCTTTGGAGGTATATTGTTGTTGTTTTTTATCTCTGTCTTTTGGTATGCCAATAAAGGTTAATGAAATGAAATGAAAAATGTTTCAGCCAGGATCGAACGCACGGACGTTCTTCCCTGTTCCAGCCAGGATTCAGCCAGGATCGAACGCACGGACGTTCTTCCCTGTTCCAGCCAGGATTCAGCCAGGATCGAACGCACGGATGTTCTTCCCTGTTCCAGCCAGGATTCAGCCAGGATCGAACGCACGGACATGCGTTCGATCCTGGCTGGAACAGGGAAGAACGTCCGTGCGTTCGATCCTGGCTGGAACAGGGAAGAAAGGAGGCTCAAGCGACAGTGCGCTTTCGCCCATTCTCAGCGTTGTGTCGCCGTTCCAGGCCCAGAAACTTCCCGGGGGGGGGGGTCTGGCTCGGGACAAAATCGGCGCTTCTTGTTGCCTGGAAAGCCCGGTTTCCGCTCTTCCAAACTTTAAACATTATGCAGAAGCATCGGCTTTAGCAGGGCTAAAGGACTGGATGCAATCGAAGAACACACGCTTATTGGATTTAGAGGGCTTTGACGATAGGTTCGGGTGGCACAGCTGCTTCTGGCACGATAAACTAAGAAATCGTGCAGCTTTTCGACATCGTGTTGTAAAATCTTCTTTAATAAAAACTTGATATAAGCATCTGCTAGAAACCAGATATAAGCATCTTCTAGAAACCAGAACGCCTTTATGGATCTCTGCACAAGAAATGCTAACGTTGCGACTGTTGAGGCCATCCCAGTTTGTAACTTACCATGACCTTTTGGTATGGGAAGGTAATAAATGTGCCCTAAAAGATCAAGAAGAGCTAAAAGAAAACCTGGTTCCTGGTGGCTACCGTCTTCTCTGTTTGTCCTTCTGTCTTGAGAGGCGTGGGGCTGGCCAATGATTTAGCGCCGTACTCCAATTTGACCCCAATCTAAAGAGAGGCCTTTCCCCCCCCCCCCCCTAGATGTAGTGTGGTTTCAGGGGAGCCGGGGCGAGAATTTTAGGGACTCGCGTTGTGCAATGGACGAAACGTGCCTGGTTTTCAGCTTTCGCTTTGCAGCGCGGGAGGAGGAGTCAGTCGGGGCAGGCCTTTAGGAGTTTGTATTGATATGTGCAGAGAAAGGATGTGTCGGTTTTAAAAATAACATCTGGACTGGTGCTAGGAAGTCTAGCAGTGGATCTTTAAAGTCTCCTGTGGAGGTCTTTCTTAGCCCCCACACCTGAGTTTCTGTTAACAAAAGATGCTAGCAGTTTGGCTGGAGACATTGCATTCAAAGCATGTGCTCTGCCACTGAGCTACAGCCTCTGCTCTGAGCACAGGGTGTTAGGTTATGCCAACTTACTGAAGGGAGTAGAAAAGGGCAAGAGTCCAGTAGCACCTTAAAGACTAACAAAAATATTTTCTGGTAGGGTATGAGCTTTCGTGAGCCACAGCTCAGTACCCTACCAGAAAATATTTTTGTTAGTCTTTAAGGTGCTACTGGACTCTTGCCCTTTTCTACTACTGCAGACAGACTAACACGGCTACCCAGCTCATACCCTACCAGAAAATATTTTTGTTAGTCTTTAAGGTGCTACTGGACTCTTGCCCTTTTCTACTACTGCAGACAGACTAACACGGCTACTCACTGTGAATTACTGAAGGGAGTCAGCGTTCCCACCTCCATTTATTGTCTTCCTTTTCCCCCCTACTTTTTTATCCTGCCCATTTTCTCTGCTACTGTTGCTGGTTTTTGGAATTTTAAGTAGATTCCTCATCTGGAATTACAATTGCTGTGTCCTCTGGCCTCTTGTCTCTCAGTCCATTAGAGTCAGCAACACCTGGTGTCCTCAAATGATAGGGAGTGAGTCTTGAGACCCTCTGTGGAAATCATGTCTGGGCAACACTGGCTCTTAATCCCAAAAACATTGGGGCTGGTTGCGTGGTTTCCTTGGAAAGGGTACTGTCCACATGCTGAAAGATGGTCCATTATTTTCTGTGTGTGAGGATTGCAAGACTGAGATATAATGAGAACGGATTACTAGTAGAAAAAATTGTACTTGGACAGAATGTAAATGTAAACACAAGAACAACTTTAAATAAACACCAGTGTTTGACATGGTGTAGCTTCAATTGTAAAACTCTTAATTTCCCTGCTTCTTAAAGCTAAAATCAGTATCGAATTAAGCCCAAGGGGCAGGCTACAGCTCTGATATTCTGTAGCTGCCTGCCTAAATAACCAACCAAAGCAAATGAGGGAACACCTCTATTGTATGAGCTGTGATGAGCGCAAGTTGAAGACAGATGCATGTAACAGCTGTTGGGGCGGGAGAAGTGTTGCTGGTACTTCCCCAAAGGTGTAATAGGCCCCTCACCCATTCTCAGTATGTTCATGTTAATGAGGAATATATGGAACGTGTGTACTGTAAATCCCTGTTTCGCCTTGGATTTTTATGGTTAAATTATCTCATTATTTTAACATTATCATTTTAAAATATTATCAAAGGCTTTCACGGTCAGAGTTCATTGGTTCTCGTAGGTTATCCGGGCTGTGTAACCGTGGTCTTGGTATTTTCTTTCCTGACGTTTCGCCAGCAGCTGTGGCCGGCATTTTCAGAGGAGTAACACTGAAGGACAGTGTCTCTCAGCGTCAAGTGTGTAGGAAGAGTAATATATAATCAAAAAGGGGTTGGGTTTGAGCTGAATCATTGTCCTGCAAAAAAGTAACACAGGTAATGTGCTAACCATTGTCCTGTAAGTATCCAGATAATGTGCTAATGAGGGTGTGGTATGTTAATATGGAACCATTGTATCCTGAAGTGATCTGTTAATGTGTGAAATCCAAAGCTAATCTGCATGGCTATTGTTGACTGTAGACTTTGTTAGTCTGGAGGTTTTCAAGACAGGAAGCCAAGCCTTATTCATTCTTAAACTCTCCTCTTTTCTGTTAAAGTTGTGCTGATGTTTATGAATTTCAATGGCTTCTCTGTGCAATCTGACAAAATAGTTGGTAGAATTGTCCAGTCTTTCAGTGTCTTGGAATAAGACCCTGTGTCCTGTTTGTGTCAGTCCATGTTCAGCCACTGCTGATTTCTCAGGTTGGCCCAGTCTGCAGTATCTTTCATGTTCTTTTATCCTTGTTTGTATGCTGCGTTTTGTTGCCCCGATGTAAACTTGTCCACAGCTGCAAGGTATACGATATACTCCTGCAGAGGTGAGGGGGTCTCTTTTATCTTTTGCTGATCGTAGCATTTGTTGTATTTTCTTGGTGGGTTTAAACACTGTTTGTAGGTTATGTTTTTTCAAAAGTTTCTCCATCCTATCAGTGACTCCTTTAATAAATGCAAAGAATACCTTTCCTATGGGAGACTGTTTTTCCTGAGTTTTCTGATTTTTGTTTGGTTTAATGGCCTTTCTGATTTCATTCTTGGAATAGCCGTTTGCTAGCAGTGCGTGATTTAGATGATTAGTTTCTTCCTTGAGAAACTGTGGTTCACAGATCCGTCTTGCACGGTCAATGTTTTGATTATTCCTCTTTTCTGTCGGGAAAGTCAACCCTGCAAAGTAGATCACTTGCAGCATGAGATTCACAAAACAACCTGGTAGATGTAGCACGAAGGTCTAGGTACTGGAATTAGATTGAAGCCACCTGAAGACAAAAACATCACAAGATTATAATTAAAGTGAATGTATTAAAATTGTGCAGAATATCTCTAAAAGAACAGTGAGCAGTGAGAATTTAAAACAAACTAAATCAAAAGAACTAGCTACATAGTAAGAACATTCATTCAGTTTACCTGAGGTTACCCTTTCAGCAAAAGTCAGCAGTCAAAAGTCCACTCTGTCTAGAATCCTATGGACAGACAGCATGTCTGAACCATAAGAGGTAAAAGTAAAGGTCCCCTGTGCAAGCACTGGGTCATTCATAACCCATGGGGTGATGTCCCATCCCGACATTTTCTAGGCAGACTTTATTTATGGGGTGGTTTGCCAGTGCCTTCCCCAGTCATCTTCCCTTTACCCCCAGCAAGCTGGGTACTCATTTTACCGACCTTGGAAGGATGGAAGGCTGAGTCAACCTTGAGCCGGCTACCTGAAACCGACTCCCGTTGGGATTGAACTCAGGTCGTGAGCAGAGCTTGGACTGCAGTCATGCAGCTTACCACTCTGCGCCAATGGGCTCCTGCTGAACCATAAAGCAAGCACAAAATCAAAAGGCTCGAGAACAAAGGAAAGCTGCAAATGCTAAACTATTAAGACCAAAAGGGGTCTGAGTGACCTGAGCTCACTGTCCAATCAGATCTGTGGCTGATGATCTCAGTTAACTATGTAAATCTGGTATTAAGCAGGTGACCCAAAAGGTCAGAGCAAAATAACTTGGAAGAGTAGAAAACAGCAAGAATCCAGTATCTTCTTAAAGACTAACAAAGGTGCTACTGGACTTTTTTCTACTGCTACAGACAAACACGGCTGCCCACCATAACTTGCAAGAGTTTATCTGCAGGCTAAACCCTCCCATTTCTCACATGTAACAAGAATTAATGTTCTGTTAATTGAATGGAATGTAGTTCCTCCATTCTTTGACCTTGGGGACCTAGAAGGAGTTAGGATATAAATTGCAATCCTTCCAACACTTGGAGTCTTATCTCTGTTACAGAAGGTCATTGCTTGCTAAGCACTAGCATAGTTATTTCTCAGTTCAAACTCTTTAATTGTTGTAGGTCCAAAAGCCTGAACCAATGTTTGAAAGAACAAGAAATTTAAAGGACTCAGTTTCTTGACAAAGACAAATAAAAAAACAAGAAAAATAAAATAAATATTTGCATTCCATACTCACAGTCTGCCAACCAAGGAGCCGTCTGATGCAGTAGACTCTAGAAAAGCTCATACTACAATTAAAATGTTAGTGTTTGAAGTGCCACATGATTCCTGTATATATTTTATGATAGATGCATATAATAAATAGCCCATCTATTCTAAGGCATCCAAGGCAATATGTGAAATTATGAGCCTTTCAGGTGTAAACCGGGGGAAAAGGAGGAGTTGATGCAGAAAGAGTAGGCATGACTCACAAATCAACAGAGTTAGGAGTTGTTTATACTAAATGGTGAGGGAGGTCAGAGGTTCAAACATAGCAAATCGTTTTTTAAATTAACTGCTATTGGTGGAATGTTATAATCTAATAAAATACTGGTATGTTAAAAACAGCTTCACTCACCTGAGCAGCTTCATTCTGTCAGGAAGGCTCCCACTCTCCTGCTATTTCACAAACTGTACAAAATTGAATTATTAAGGAGGGCATTTTTGCAAAGGTAAGAGGGCAGTATTACTACAATAATTCAGAGAGATGCTTGATCCAAGCATCTTGATACAGTATCCTGTTGATTGCATTGATTTATACTGTGCAGTCCACCTTGATTCTAAGTGAGAAAGGCAGATTATAAATAACAAAAATAAATAACAGCCAGTTAAAATTTCTAAACAGTGGGTCCTGTGGAGCTTTTAGAAATTTGAAGTAACTGAGGGTTTACAAGTCTCTGTTTAAGTCAGTGTGACATGTGGGGTTTAATTTAGGATTTAATACAGCATTTTCATGCTGTATATTTCTTTTGGAGTTTTTTTTTGGGGGGGGGGGTTGAACAGTGACTTCCGGGCCTACAGTAGAATTTGTAGGGAAACTAAAATGCTCCTCCACTGGTTTCTGAATGTTGTGATTTCTTTTGTCCTATTTGTGTTCATTGATTCTCTCAAGCAGGGACTGACAGTTGTCCAGTATAGACAATTGAGAGGCATTGTTGGCATATATTATACTGGGTGATGCACAACTGGGTGAGACCTGCTGTGGTACAGTTGATATTATTAGGTCCCATAGCTGTATTGCCCGTGTGTAAAAGGACAAAGTGTGTAAAAGAGTAGACCTCTAAAAGGAAATAATGTTTTTCCTGTTCCAACACTCAGCAGATAAAATCACAAAGCATGAAAAGCAAAAAGGGAGTAGACCCCTCCACATTATTAGGATGATTCCCCGCCTCCAGTTTGCAGGATAATACTAGATGTTTACTTTTTTAGAAACTGCCTCTCCCACAATCCCTTCCTGCTATCATTGGAAAGGAAGGGTTGGACATGCACAGCTAGTGAATGTTAGCAGCAGCAGTCAGGGCAGGCTTTCTAGCCCAGTTACATTAAGAGCTGTGGTGGACTGCCTCTTTTCAGGGAGGGGTAATTATACTGAGGAAGTGCATTCTTCAACCCATTCTGTTCCTTTTCCAGGAAGGCCCATCACCCCTTTCTCTGTAAAAGGTTGGGCAGGACTGATTTCATGGCTCTGTGATCTGAAGAATGGAAAGAACTAGAGCATTCTCTCTACTAGACCTTCCTAGATGAAGTGAAGGGACAGAAGGGATGGGGGAAGGAGATAAGCCAGCATGATGTAGTGGTTAAGACTCTAATCTGGAGAACAGGGTTTGATTCCCCACTCCTCCACATGAGTGACAGACACTAATCTGGAAAACCAGATTAGATTCCCCACTCCTCCACATGCAGCTTACTGGGTGACTTTGGGCCAGTCACAGTTCTCTCAGAACACTTTCAGCCTCACCAACCTCACAAGGTGTGCCTGTTGGGGGCGGGGGAGGTGATTGTAAGCCACTTTGAGACTCCTTTTGGTAGAGAAAAGCGAGGTATCAAAACCAGCTCTTCTATAAGGATTAAAGGAGCAAAAATTTTCTCTTTGTTCTACTTTCTCAATGAAAATGTTGCATTCCCTAATTTTGTATTGTATATTTGTAAACTATCCCACCAAAAGCCACATGGTGCATTAGGCAATTATGACAAGATTTTATATTCTTAAATATTTTTTTAATTGAAACTTGCAGATCAAGGTAATGAAATATGTTTGTGATTACCAACTTGGAGTAAAACTTTGTAAGCATCAGAACAGCAGTTTTTATTGTGTGTTGAGCTGGAAGTAAAATTGTTTTGATCTAATATTAACATTTTACTTTATTTCAGTTGTGTCCAAAGTTTCTCCATACAAACTCTACAAGTCACACATGGCCTTTCAGTGCTGTGGCTGAACTTATAGGTATGTGAACACTGTTACTTACTGAGTTCAAGACACTCTTGCTTAGTGTGTGAATCATGTGTATAGTCACTGCTTTTCTGGGGATTTGGATGGGATCGATAGTTTTTCCCATTAAGAGTCTCATGTGTGATTTAAGGCTGTATTGGCTTAATGAGCACACTGCGAGTTTGCTTAAAAATAGTAAAGCTGTTGGGTTGGATGCAAAGTATGCTTCCACTTAGCCCATTGAACATTTCTGTTGGTTGGGGAGGGTGATTTTTGCCACTTTTGTGAGCAGAATTTCAGGGGCTTAATCAGGAGAGGCCGGAAAGAAATTTCATTTCCTTCAATCTGCTCGTTGTACTTTGGGTCAGTGATATAAGTTTTCCATAAAAATTAAAATTGGAGAATTTTCCAGAAAAGTTCAAGAAAATTATCCAGTGCCCTAAACAGAACAAGTTTTGATTTGGCATGTTCGTTTTGACTTAATTTTAGTAATCTTAAAATTAAGATGAGATCCTGTTTATGTCCTAATAGCAACAAGTACTTGAACTGAAATACCCGATTGGGGCAGGGATCAAGTGTGATTTAAATGTTATATTCAAACAGATCTGAAGTTTTACGTGGAAGTTATTTTTATTGGAATAATATACTTGTAAAAACGTAAAGACACTATAGTATGTGTTTCACTTACAATGTTTAAATGTAGAAAAAAAGGAAGGCTCTAAAAACTGTTGACACACTAATTTGGTACACCCAGAGAATTGCACATGAACTGTGCCTAGAGTTGTCATGTGCCTACTGAAAGTGGGAGATCTCATGCTGCTAACCAGCACTCCAGTAGCTAGTGGGGAAAAGTTTTTTTTAAAAAAAAGCTGTTGGTGATGGCGTGACATAAGGTCCAGGAAAACTTAGATGTGACATCATACCTGTTAAAGAATTGCTTGAGACGGTGTAATTTTACCACAGAGTTTCCAGCGAAGCGTAGAGGGGTGTGACATCACTGACAGTCATTCCTATGCCCCATACATGGTCTCTTTCTGGAAAGGTTATGGGAAAAAGTTGAAGGATCATAAATGCTGGAAGAAGGTCTTCATCATTAAAATAAGTGTATCAGTTGGGAGTTAAGTGTGACTAGAAAGATGCTGAGAAGTCAGGACTACAGGGATTCAAAGTAGCTTAAATATGTTTTACTACTGATTATTCTCAGATAATGCTTATGATCCAGATGTGAATGCAAAACAGATGTGGATTGACAAAACAGTTATAAACGATTGTACATGTTTGACATTCATGGACAATGGAAACGGTATGAATGCAGACAAGCTACATAAGATGTTGAGGTAAGGGTTTTTGTGTGTGTCAGTGTGCATTTAGTCAAGCAAACGTAATGTTTATAATCAAAGCTGGGAACGAATACTAGAACAATTATCACAGTTTTTTGTGATATAAAATACTTTGCAGAAAGACTAAGCAAACACAGAGGGCTGAAACCAAGGAGACCATTGGATGAGCAGATGCCTTCATCCTGAAGAACACAGTGGATAGATGATATGAGTGGGATCTCCTTGTTCCAACTTGCTCATGCTAAGTGCTCTGTATGTGGCAAGTGGAACAACATGAACCCAAAATTTATCCTTCCATGAATAAAATCTACTGCTGGGCAGGATTTCCAAGAGACACCATGGACCCCCAGACAAAGATTCCACATGCCCCCATATGGCCCTGATCGAAACCATACGTCTAATTTTTGTAATTTTATATTTGTACATACATTTGTATGTGTACAAATATAGGTCACGCTTCTGACATCTGAGTGGGCAAACTTACATCTGAGTTCACAAAAATGTCATATCACAGTAAATCTTTAGTAACTAAATCAGTAAGAAATCTATTTAAATTTACCCTTGTACCTTTAACTAACACAAAAGCAGGGTCAAATGGATGAAAAGTACTGGGATCATTGGGATTGATTTTGCTGACATGTTTTCCAAAAAGATTGTGTCACTTGTCATATCACAGGAAGCTTAATATCTACAGTAGCAAAGTGGCATTTACAGAGGGATATTAGATGTCCCACCAATACAACAACAACCCTCTGCCTGAACAGTGTTTAACATATAATTAAATCTAATTGGGGAAGGGAAAGAAGGAGTTCTAACTTCTTTACCACATGTGTAACCACTAAATCTGATTAATATTATGTTACCATACATGTAAAGGGGGGAGGGCAAACATCCTTTTATTACTTTGACAGATCATGAGGAAACAGTAACTCTTCCCCCCACCCCATTCATAATAACAAGGTTTTATTGCTATACCAGTATTAAATACTTCTAAATTGCCAGGATAGGGATGAGGAATTGAAACTAAGACTGAGAAATAAGAGGGGTGGGAATTAGAACAGGGAGGGAGAAATGAAGGCATATCATGATAGGAAGAGGACAAAATGGAGAAAAGTGTACAAAAGAGGAAAATACATTTAGAAAAGAGGAAATACTTTATTTTCTACAACACACTAACTGGAAAAAATCTGGTTGAACAGATAAAACTATGGAGCTTGTTGGAAAGAAAGGAACCAGACTGCTGGGAACAACAACAACTTTGCTAGGAGGCTGCAGCCATGAGTTGTGCTGACTAGTCTTACTGTGCTCCTGTGCTGGCTTGGTTGATGAGTTTAATGTGACATGCATGCCTTTGTCTCCTTGTAGTAGAAGGCACCTTAAGCAGAAAGCAGAGTGACCTATTTACTGTGCTCTGCCTTCTATGCGCCCCTAGTGGCTGCAGTGCAGAAGTGCACTACAAGTTTTTTTTAATGTATTGCATGAAGCTGAGTTCAGAGGCCCTTCAGCTGGCTTGGGGCCCCCAAATTTTGTCCACCCTCCCAGTGGCCCTGCTTTTGGAGTGCAGTGCTAGGTTCAGTAATGTTACAGTTTGAAAACCTATAAATTGATTTTGCAAAACTACTATGCTGAGGCCCTTTTGGTGTTTCCACAACAATCAGGAAAGTAAATTAAGATAAGGGTTTAAGGGAAAATAAATTGAAAGGGAAGGTCAGCCTGATATTCCTAACAAAAGCATCTAAAGCACCAGTGAAATGCCCTAGAGGATATAATTTATATGAAAGGGTGCTTCTCTTATGATATTTCTTTGTAAACTGATTAACAAGTGATACACTTGCATAGTATTTATAGTTAAAAGAGGAACACTCTCTTGAAGTGGGGGCCTGTTGGGCAACCAGCATATTGAATTTAGCTAAAGATTCTGTTTCTAAAAGCATATGTTTAAACTAACTCTATTATCAAGCATTATGTTGTTTTATTAAAACTGTGCATGGTGAAGCCATTTTTCCTCTTTAATCTTTTCAAACCCTTGTATTTCAGCTTTGGATTTAGTGACAAAGTTATAATGAATGGCCATGCCCCAGTTGGATTGTATGGAAATGGATTTAAATCAGGATCAATGCGTCTCGGAAAAGATGCAATTGTATTCACCAAAAATGAAGATGGCATGAGCGTGGGCATGTTGTCACAGACCTTTTTGAGAGTTACAAAAGCAGAGCATGTGATTGTTCCCATAATATCATTCAACAAGAAACATATCCTTTTCATGACTTTTTTCTAAGCAAAATGCTAGTTCACATCAATAAACTTCAATATTTGGATGTTAGTTTATTGCTGATGTATGTGCAGAGCCCAAGGCTTCCCAGGAGGTCTGGCAGCTATTCAAGAACTGATCAGACCCAAATGTAGCTAACTAGAGAAAGGTTAATTTATTTTCATCCTTCATTTCTCTTTGATAGGGACCAAAAGCAGCTTACTGCATTCCCCTCTCCTCCATTGTATCCAACAGCCCTGTGATGCAGGTTAGGCTGAAAAAAAGTGAGTGTGACTGGCCTGAGGTTACCCAATGTGCTTTCATGGCAAAGTGTGGATTCAAACAAGGTTCTCCCAGATCCTAATCCAGCGCTTTATGCACTATACCATGCTACTGCATGTGCCTTCCAACTAGTATGGAATCTGCTTCTCCTGGTGACCTTTTACATCCTAATAATTCCCAACGTAGAGGTTACCGCATCATTACCATCATAAACCTTGAATGGCATAAAAATTATTACAATTGTTACAAAAAGGGATCATAAAACATAAAATCAGTGAAATAAAACAAAGAACAATATAATCAAATATCAGAGCTTGCAAGTTTTTGCACTTTCATCACATCCACTAGAAAATTGGCAACACCCTCAGTAATCTCCGGTACTGAATCATTCAATAAAAATTGACATTTTACTTTATTAGACAGGTGATGTTTTGAAAATAAGCAAGTTTTTAACCATTTCCCACGGAATGTTTTGTATAGAGAACAGTCAAACAGTATGTGTTCAATTGTATCCAGGGAGTTGGAACCACAGGGATAAATGCGTTCCTGTATTGGGATTTGGTGGTACCTTCCATACAGCATCCTTGATGGAAAGGCATTGACCCTAGCAAGAGAGAATGCTCTACGGAGGATAGGGATATCCAGATTGTAAAAGTAGTGGGGGATACTGTCAATTTTATTCAGAAGACCCAACATTGCTGAAGAGCAATTATAAGGTTGGATTGGGTGCATCTTTTGAAGCTCCATATCTAAGAGATGTTGTTTAATAATTTAAAAAATGTGGGCTTCGGTAGTTGGAGCCAAATCTTCCAAAGAAACTCCGATAGATCTTATTTTGGTCAAAATTATACAATCCCAGGAGGTATTGTGAAGTTCTTTTAACAACAGTGATAAAAGGGAATCACGTTCAGTTCTAAAATATAGTTTGAGCCAATATCGAATTTGGTTTCACACAAATTTTGGCCTAGTTCAAAGCAAATTGCATAATGAGAAACACATTTAGGGAGACCCAGAATTTGTCTAATTTTTTTTTTGCTTGAACAGATTCTAAATCACGATTAAAAGCATTGACCCAAACAGGAATACCATACAAAATCTGGGGTAAAATTTTGGAGTTGAATACCTTGACTGCTGCAGGAACAAATTGATTGCCCTTATAGAAGAAGAATGACTTCAGTTGACTTGAAGAGATTCTCCCTAGTTTGGCAGTCCTATTTCTGTGTACTGCCCATTTAAGGTTATAATTGAAGGTACTACCCAGCTACTTGTAGCTCTTTACCTGTTGAATTTTGGCCTTTCCAATGTGCCAACTAGAGGGTGGCCAATTCTTTGAGAAAATTGGGTGGCCAATTCTTTGAGTCTTAGAGTAGTTAATTTTAAGAAGGTTTAGATGACAATATTTCTCAAAGGCCCCTAGATAACATTTGAGTCCAATTTTAGAAAAGGATAAAATAGCGGTGTCATCGGCATATAAAAGGATAGGTACTGCTTTACCTAGTTTTGGAGGATGACCATTGATAGGTTCTAAAGCACAAGCCAAGTCTGAAAGAAATAAAAAGAAGGGGAGCAAGGATGCATCCTTGCTTCACTCCTTTATTAGATGGGATTTTCTCAGTAAGTCCGCCATTTGAGGAGTACTTTACTTGGCTTGTTGTGGATGAATGTAATTTTTTTTAAAAGGAATAAAAGACGAAGATCAATTCCTAATTAATCAGCTGAGTCAAAGGCACTCTTTAAATCAATAAAAGCGACAAAGAGTTTATTACCCAGTTTCATATACTTTTCTGCAAGTGAGGCAAGAATCAGACAGTGATCCAAAGTTGATTTATTTGTGGAAAAGCAGATTTGCTCTGGGCCGACGATGGAGTTATCCTTTACCCATCTAAGGAAACGTTGTTCTAAGTGCTTCGCATACAATTTGCCCAAGACTGATAAAAGGCTAATGGGGCGGAAATTTTCAGGTAAAGTAGGATCACCCTTCTTATGAATAGGGATTATTATTGAATTAAGCCAGGAGTCTGGTAAAATGCCATACAAGTCAATGTGTGTGTTAAGTGCCGTCAAGTCGCTTCCGACTCATGGCGACCCTATGAATGAAAGTCCTCCAAAATGTCCTATCTTTGACAGCCTTGCTCAGATCTTGCAAACTGAAGGCTGTGGCTTCCTTTATTGAGTCAATCCATCTCTTGTTGGGTCTTCCTCTTTTCCTGCTGCCCTCAACTTTTCCTAGCATGACTGTCTTTTCCAGTGACTCTTGTCGTCTCATGGTATGACCAAAATACGATAGCCTCAGTTTAGTCATTTCAGCTTCTAGGATCAGTTCAGGCTTGATTTGATCTATAACCCACTGATCTGTTTTTTGGGCAGTCCACGGTATCCGTAACACTCTCCTCCAACACCACATTTCAAAGGAATCTATTTTCTTCCTATCAGCTTTCTTCACTGTCCAGGTTTCACACCCATACATAGTAATAGGGAATACGATGGCATGACTTAATCTAGTCTTGGTGGCCAGTGACACATCCTTACACTTCAGAATATTTTCTAGCTCCTTCATGGCTGCCCTTCCCAGTCTCAATCTCCTTCTGATTTCTTGGCTGCCATCTCCCTTTTGGTTGATGGTGGAGCCAAGGAATAGAAAGTCTTGAACAATTTCAATTTCCTCATTGTCAACCTTAAAGTTGTGTAATTCTCCTGTAGTCATTACTTTTGTTTTCTTGATGTTCAGCTGTAGTCCTGCTTTGGCACTTTCTCTTTTAACTTTCAGCAGTAGTCATTTCAGATCTTCACTATTTTCTGCCAATAACGTAGTGTCATCAGCATATCTCAAATTATTAATGTTCCTCCCTCCAATTTTCACCCCACCTTCATTTAAATCTAATCCAGCTTTCCTAATTATATGTTCTGCATATAGATTGAAGAGATAGGGAGATAAAATACATCCTTGTCTGACACCTTTGCCAATTGGAAACCATTCCGTTTCTCCATATTCTGTTCTAACTGTGGCCTCTTGTCCAGAGTACAGGTTGCACATCAAAACGATCAGATGTAGTGGCACACCCATTTCCTTTAAAACCAGCCATAGCTTTTCATGATCCACACAGTCAAAAGCTTTGCTGTAATCTATGAAACACAAGCTGATTTTCTTCTGAAATTCTCGTATGCTCCAGTAACCAGCGTATATTTGCAATATGATCTCTAGTGCCTCTTCCTTTTCTGAAACCAGCTTGAACATCAGGCATTTCTCGTTCCATATATGGTAACAGCCTTTGCTGTAGGATTTTGAGCATCACTTTACTTGTGTGAGAAATTAATGTGATGGTCCGATAGCTGCTGCAATCTTTGATGGCTCCTTTTTTGGGAATTGGCATATTCTTGTCAAGATTTTGATGGACTCCGTTTCTGTGGCTTGGAATAGCTCTATTGATATCCCATTTGCTCCTGGTGATTTGTTTCTCCCGATTGCTCTCAATGCAGCTTTCACTTCACTTTCTAAAACTGTAGGTTCTTCTTCAAAAGATTCTTCTTGGAAAGAATCTTTTATCCTTTCATCTCTTCTGTATAGTTCTTCAGTGTATTGTTCCCACCTTTTCTTTATTTTGTCCTGTTCAGTTAATGTATTTCCATGCTGATCTTTCAGCATGCCTAACCGTGCTTTAAATTTCCCTTTGATTTCTTGGATCTTGTGAAACAGATCTCTTGTTCTTCCTTTTTTGTTGTTCTCTTCTATTTCTTTACACTGGTTATTATAATAGGTCTCTTTGTCTCTACGTGCGAGTCGCTGGAACGTTGCACTTAGACTTTTGATTCTATTTCTGTCACCTTCTACTTTTGCTTCTCGTCTATCTCTGGCAATTTTAAGAGTTTCCTCAGACATTCATCGAGGTTTTTCTTTTCTTTTGGCTACAGGAATAGTCTTTGCACATTCTTCCTTGATAATATCTCTAGTTTCCACCCATAGTTCTTCAGGTTTACATTCACTTGAACTAAGTAATGCAAATCTGTTCCTTACATAGTCTTTAAACACTTCCGGAATATTGCTTAGATTGTATTTTGGTGCTATGAATGTTTTGGTGTTTTTCCTAAGCTTTATCTTGATTTTCGATATTAACAATTCATGATCTGTACCGCAGTCGGCTCCTGGTCTTGTTTTAGCCAAGAGAATAGAGCTTTTCCATCTTCTGCTTCCAATTATATAATCTATTTGATTTCTATACTGGCCGTCTGGTGATGTCCATGTATACAATCGTCTGTTTGGTTGCCTGAAACATGTGTTTGCAATGAACAGATTGTTGTCTTCACAGAATTCTACGAGGCATTCTCCTGCTTCATTCTGTGCTCCTAGCCCAAATCTGCCAACAACATTTGATTCTGCTTTGTTTCCTACTTTTGCGTTCCAATCACCTATGATTATCAGCATATCTTGTTTAGGTGTGTGATCAATTTCTTCCTGAACACTGGCATAAAAACTTTCAATTTCTTCCTCATCAGCATCTGTAGTTGGGGCATTAACTTGAAGGATGCTTATGTTGATAGGCTTTCCCTGAAGTCTGATTGATATTATTCGGTCAGACTTTGCATTATTGCTCCTGACTGCCTTTGCTACATCTTGCCTCACTATTAAAGCAACTCCGTTTCTTCCCTTTTTGTCATTCCCTGAATAAAACACTTTGTAATTTTCTGATTGAAAATGTCCTAATCCAGTCCACTTTAATTCACTTACTCCCAGGACTGAAATGTCCATACAGTCCATTTCTAGTTTAACAATTTCAAGCTTACCCTGATTCATGCTTCGATAAATTTCTTAAACAATTCAACAGGGAGACTGTCAGGACCTCCGGATTTGCCAGACTTCAGGCTACCTATTATCTCAATAATTTCTTCCACTTCAACAGCTGGTCATCTAGGGTAAGTGGAAGGGATAATTTCATCAAGGTTGAGCATAATATTGATGTGAGAATTGACTAACTTAGAGAAATGTTCTACCCAAAATTGAGGTGGAATACTAACTTCAGGTAGAGAGTTGTTATTAGCTAAGTTTGCAATCGCCCTCCAGAAAGTCTTGCCATCTCGAGACTTAAGGGACGAGAGCAGCTGGGACCATCTATGTTGAAAATAAATTTTCTTCTCCGTGATTAGATTTATGTACAGCTTTTTAGATGTAAAGTAGTTGCCATACCTATCATGGGAACCATTCATGCTAGCTTTCCTAAAAAGGGTTCTTAGATTTCTTTTATATGCTAGGCATTCCTTGTTGAGCCATGAAACAGACTTGGTGGAATTATTCTGTATAGGCTCGGCCAATGAAAAACTGTGTTTCAATCTGAGAAAGAGCAGATAATATCTCAGAATGCGAGTCAGAGTTCAAAATCATTGATTTCTGATCAAGCATTTTCTTAGATTGAAGAAGAGTGGAAAAGGTATTCTCCAGAGAGTCAGACCACTTAATTCTTTTCAAGCTCATATTTGTCTGTTGTACAGCTACAAATTCATGTGAGGAAGAATTTTCAGTCAGACAGAGCCAGGAGATTAAAACTGGGAGGTGATCACTTTCAGTGCGAAAATCAATATTAACAGCTTTGACTAGGGGTAAAAATCTAGGAGAACAAATTCCATAGTCAATCACACTTCTCCCTTGCCCCGAGTTAAATGTAAAATGCTGAGATGCTGGAAATTGGAGCAGGCCGTTTAAGGTTATCATATCATGTTCTATACAGAATTCTATTAATTTACGGCCAGCTTTATTAAGACAGGAGTCTTGAGATTGGCGAGGAAAACCCAACTGCGGTGGTAAAGGCTCGGCGTCATCTAAATCCACAGAAAGGGCCCAATTCCGATTATCGTAACCTATTCGTGCATTAAAATCCCCTAAAAGGATAATTGGAATCATTGGAAATTTTTGAATAATTTTCGAAACAAAGTTTGTACGATTTAACCAATTTGATTCTAAAGATTTGTCATTTTCAGTAGAAGGAAGATAGATAATAATTAAAATGAAACAAAGAGAGGAATCAGAAAGTAAAACTGCTTGGGCAATGCAATTACAAGTACCTAGTAAGTCCATTCTAGGAAAGACATTTTGCTTAATTAAAATGGCTAAGCCAGCTTTACACTGACCCTTTGCATTTTCTTTATATGCTGGCAGAGATAAAGAGTAAAATCCATTAACATTAAAATTTTCAGTCATCCATGTTTCCTGTAAACAGATACAATCATAGTACCTAATATAATTAATAAAATCAGAATCTTGTTTTTTACTTTTCCAGCCAGAAATATTCCAAGACACCAATTTGACATATCTATCTGGGGTCTTAGAAGCCAGTCAGTCGGTTTCTTCAATGAGATCAAGCCTCTTATTTGTATCTTTAAAAATACACCCATTTGATTTTGGAAAGCAAACAGGCAAGGATGGAGCTTCTATAGATTCCAAAGGTGCTGAAATATTTTGAATCGGAGAGGGAGAAGGCATTCTTCCAATATTTATAGGAGTCAGAGAATCTTGGGTAGAATCTTGGGTTTGTCCTACAGACAAACTGGCCCCTGTAGAAAGTGTGGGGATACCGTATATACCCGTGTATAAGCCGACCCGCATATAAGCCGAGGTGCCTAATTTCTCCCCAAAAATGGGGAAAAATTAGGCACCCGTGTATAAGCCGAGGGTCGGCTTATAACCCCTTCCCCCCCCCCCGCAGGCTTACCTGGCGGCAGGCTCCTGGCGGCGGGAAGCGGCGGATCCGGTGGGGGCGGCCTTCCTGCAGCTGCAGGAGGCCCCCCAGGCCGCTCCTGGCAGTGGGAAGTGGCGCGGGCTTGGTGGCGCGGCCTCCCTGCGGCCACAGGGGGGCTCTGGAGGCCGCTCCCGGCCAGGAGAAGCCGGCGGGGGCGGCTGGGCGGGCTCCCTGCAGCCGCAGGGGGCCTCTGGAGGCCGCTCCCGGCCAGGAAAAGGCGGTGGTGGTAAGTTCCCTCCCCGCTCCCCCCTCCCCTACCGTATTGACCCGCGTATAAGCCGAGGCCGGCTTTTTCAGCCCTTTTTTTGGGCTGAAAAACTCGGCTTATACGCGAGTATATACGGTAGGTACAGATGGGAATATTTTGTGTGCTTGAAGACGTTGGACTGTACTTTCCAGTTTTCCAATAACCCCCTGTTGTTCCAAGGGTGACAGTTTTTCAAATGAGAGAAGAAAAGAGTCTTCAAGGGAATTGCAGTCCAACGGTGAAGCTACATCCTTCGGTGCCTCATAGTTGTTCATTGATGGTGGGTCCAGCTTGGGATTTAGTGGCTCTCTAAGAGGAAGTTGCGAAGGAATAAAAGAGTCAATCAGAGACTCTGTTCTGCCTGCCTCAGATGGAATAACACGAAGGCAGCCCTCCGGTATCTTTGGGCTCCTGGTAAGAACAGAAGCCTCCTTCATAGGGTTCTTTATTAGAAGTGGCGTGATAATTAGGTCATAAAATACTCTTGTGAGCTGAATCTCGAAGTTAGATAAAAACCGTCTGCGCCTCAAAAGTTGTTCAGGAATAAAAGACTTTTTAAAAGTCAAAATCAGTCTTTTCCCCATTGGAGAGAAGGGAAGAGTTTCCACTGCAACCAAGTCAATATATTTGTTGTCCATTCTCAGCAGAGAGGCCAATGAGAAAAGAATGGATCTCCTGCTCTCCCACCTAGCGAAGTTAACAGGCAATTTAGCTATTGTTAGTGCAATTTTGTTATTCAGCAGTACTCTCCTGGAGGACACTGCTGCACCATTAGTAACGTTCTCAATTTGAGCAGCATAACAGTTCGTAGTTTGGTTTGGCACCTGATGATAACCATCTCTCTCCATAGTCCTTTATAACTTTACTCGTGTCTAACAAACTGTCTGTTTACCAGTAGTTCTTCAAGTGTTTGCAGCTTGTGAGATATTTAATGTTCATATATTTTATTGATCGTTTGAGCCGTTAATACGCTGTAGTCAGCAATTAGTTTCACTAGTTCAGCTTTAGAAAAGTTACTAATGGAATCCACGTCAAGGTCTCTAGAGGGGGGAGAGGCCGCTTGAGGGTGAGTAGTACTATTCGTTTCTTCTACATCTGGCAGAGAGTGAGTATCAGCGGGCAGCTGTAATTGAGGAGTAGAAGGTTGTAAATTATCCTGATGTTCTAACACCTCATAGTTGTTTACCGAGCGTGGTATAAGATAGTCACAGTCCACCTCAAGGTTATTTGCAAAGAATTCATTTATCTTTAATTGCTTATATCCTCTCAGAGGCGGGGAGCCAGGTGAATCTTCAGTCAAACATCCTCTATTTCTCTTTCTGGTATTTGGCATGTCAGATAAATTGTTATCAGCCTCCAGCACGACAGACTCTCCCATCTAACGAACTCAAAATTAGTGATGTTTTCCCTCTCAAACATTAAAAGAAATTAAGGTTTCTTATCTGAGCAGCAAAGACGCGTGGCTTTATCACTGCAACCGGAACTGGAACCCCGACCTTTTACATTAATACTTGCTGCATCAAGAGCTAATACTTGTAGATATGTTTGCCAAAAGAAGTGTTTGTGCCTTGGGCAAAAAGAGCAAGAGTCCAGTAGCACCTTAAAGACTAACAAAAATATTTTCTGGCAGGGTATGAGCTTTCGTGAGCCACAGCTCACTTCTTCAGATGAGCTTCAGAAAGCTCATACCCTGCCAGAAAATATTTTTGTTAGTCTTTAAGGTGCTACTGGACTCTTGCTCTTTTCTTCTACTGCAGACAGACTAACACGGCTACCCACTGTGAATTATTTCCATCATTTAGTTAATTATTTCTCAACTCCCTGCCTGCCCAAAAGAAAAACACATGCATTCATATATACACTTCTGTTCTTTCATTTCTCTTAACCTCCACTTCTGTTGATGGGTAGCTAAGGAGCAGCAAAAGGCAGCAGACCTGGCATCCTTTGTAGGACAACAATTCCCCATTTTCTAACCAAAAAATTCATTAGGAGTGTAGAGTTTGCAAAACAAGCAGATTTGTTGCATTTAATTGTATGCCTTATGGTGGAATTATAAGGTCCCCACTTCAGATATTCCCGTTTGGTGACATTAACTTCTTGGAGAGCTGAGGCTGTCTGTATGAACTGGTTTTGACGTGAGCGGAGCATTATCTACTCTCATATTTTCCAAATGGATTCAGAAGCATGATAATGCTAGTGTTGTGACATGGCCATAGCCTAAAGAGCAGCCCTAATAGCCCAGCTTTGCCAGGTATAGTCAGAGCTTGGAAGCTGCACAGGGTCAGCCATGATTAGTAGTTGGATGGGAGAACACCAAGAAGGACCAGGGTTGCTATGCAGGGAAAGGACGACGGGGTACGACGGCACACTTTACCTTACCTTAAAGATGACTTGATGTCAATTTGATTAGAGTTGCAAGAGGGACATTTTTAAAATGACGTAAGTGGTTTCCACCTTTGCTTAGAAAGAGTTCTGGTGAAAGGCCACACCCAAATGGAAAAAAAATTAAATGTATTCTTAACGTAATTTACGGCAAGTAATGAATCCAGAGGAGTCAGCAGCCAGCTTGGAGGCTATCCTGATACACTCCTTGTTTTCTACTGAAAAGGAGCTTCTTGCAGAGCTCGATGCCATCATAGGGAAAAAAGGGACAAGAATCATCATTTGGAACCTTCGAAGGTAAGAGAAATTTCATTGTTTAATTCTGATGCTAGTAAAAGGTAAAGGTCTCCTGTGCAAGCACTGGGTCATTCCTGACCCATGGGGTGACGTCACATCCCGACATTTACTAGGCAGTCTTTGTTTACGGGATGGTTTGCCAGTGCCTTCCCTAGTCATCTTCCCTTCACCCCCAGCAATCTGGGTACTCAATTTACCGACCTCTGAAGGATGGAAGGCTGAGTCAACCTTGAGCCAGCTACCCGAAACCAACTTCCGTCGGGATCGAACTCCGGTCATGAGCAGAGCTTGGACTGCAGCTTACCACTTTGCGCCACGGGGCTCTTCTGATGCTAGTAATACAGATTTAATACCTGTGAATTTGATAAGACTACCAATGGGCCACTGTAAATAATCTAAAAGCTTTATTGCTTTTCTGTTTACATAAAATAGCAAGTAGGCTACTGAGGTGAAAAAATACTGAGGTGAAAAGCCACCACATTGGGTATGTTCAGAGTGAATGTTACCACAGAAAAGCAAAAGTAAAAATAATATCATTATGACTTCACTGTGTCAGAAGTGAATGTGGAATCCAGGCCTGAATTTGTCTCCAGGCAATGTAGCTGCCTGTGCTGTGGTTTTATTATTCTGTTTGTTGTTTGCTATGACTTTGAATCAATACAATAAAAGTAAAGTAAGAATTTGTCTCCTGGAAAATAAACACTCTCAAATCTTTTAAGATATGTTATGAACAGCACAGGGGAGCAAAGTGAGGGTCTGTAGCAGAAAGAGAATTTGGTAGAAACAGTCACCTGTTTTTCTAAAAACTTAATGAGATTTTTTACGTTTTTAGAACTGTGTGGTTATATGCATGCTACTGTGTTATAGTGTGGGGCATGTAATTTAAACAGTCATCTAGAATAAGTCCAAATAAAATTCAAGCACACTTAAGAAAAACACATTATTAAAGGAAAACAGAATGTATTTGGGCAGGAAAAAAACAGCATAAGAGATTGCAAGGCATGCTACCTTAACCAAACTATGAGGTTGTAAGTGGAAAAGGCAAGTTAGTGTAACCTACTTTAGCCCAACAAAATGTGGCACAGGTTTCAAGCAACTAAGAACCAGCTTTTTGTCAGTCAGATACTGTTTTTGCATATGCAGAACTCGTCCAAGGTAGCTTAGAACTAATGGGAGTCATTTCCCTTGACAAGATCTCGTGCTGCTGACACTTGAATAGAACAACAGCAAGGATGAGAATCTTTCCCATTTGCTAGGATGAGAAACAGATGTATTTTTATTCATATCAATGAATGCTTTGGCCACATTTTCTCTGTTCCTGTATTCAGATGATTACTACAGCAGTGGTAGGATATTACCAGTGGAAGTGGCATATGAGAATGAATATGTAGAAAGGCTTCCAGGATTTCAATGGTGGTAGAATAACCTTGCACACCAGGATCAGTAGAGATGTTTAATTCTGAACCGGGTTGGCATTGTGGTCAACTACTGCATATTATATGATGGCAGTAACAGTATGCCATGAAGCCAGCTGATCTTTTATTATGCTGTGATTTGTTGTCAAGGGCAGGAATGAGAGCTTCTTGTTCCCCAGTCTGTCGGCATCAATTTTTTAGTATAAGTATCAAACCTGTTCATAATTAAACTATCTGAAGGGAAGAGGGAGGCAGTGATAGTGCCCTAAAAAAGCTAATGCTTTAAAATATTTTAAATACCATCAACACCAGTTAACTGGTCTCAGCAGTAGTGGGATTTATTAGAACAGAGAATCTTCTCTTACCTTGAATAGTCTAACTTGTTTTGGGCAGCAGATCACATAAGTCTATACTTACAAAATCAAAATCAGAAAGTGTAATGTTTTGAGGTAGCTTTTGCTAATAGGCACAGATATTTTGGTTTGGCTCTCCTGCCTGGTTATAAAGGTGTAGTCAAATGGTGGAAGCATGCTCCACATTAAATGCTGAAGGAACCTTACAATGCATTCTTAATCTAAGCCTCTGGTGGGCTTAGAAGGGTATAACTCTGCTTAGGATCACACTGTCAAGTCTTGTTAGTCCTTTAAGTATTAAATTTAGCCAAATGGCAACCTTTTTATGACAAATATGCATAAGGATATAATTAAACATCAGTATCAACTGGTTTATGAGATTACTAATCAAATCTAGAAATGTTGTTTTAGGGTAGAAAGTTATATGTGTGATTGTGATAAAGTTATAGTGTGTGTTAGTTTAAGTACTGATAAGATAGATTATTTTCGTTTTTATGAGTGCATAATATGTTAAATGACAACAAATATATTGATTACACTTGGACACAGAAACCAATTTTTTGCTTCCCCATCCCCTTCCCCATTTCCCTTTTTATTCTGTATCCTAAAACCCAATAAAAACTTTTTTTAAAAGTATTAAACTTAGCCTCAGGAGTAGAAGTGCAATATTGTGCAGCCTACTAAAATCTGGAGTATTTCTGCATAGGATTCTACTGTGAGTCTAGAAAATGGTGTTTGTTCATTGTTTGTCTAGCTGGCTCTCCAGTAATACAGCGTTTTCTGTGTCCATCAAAGCAGCAGTTTTGTCTGATGAATTCAGAAAGTAACAGCTGCACTTGGTTAAGCTTCAAAAGATTATATATTTGTAGATAAAAGTTTTAATAATAGTGTACATGTTGGTTATGGCATACTCCCCAGGACCAAAGATACTGAAAGAGGATCAATAGTGCCAATATTTATGTGCCAATAAGTCTTATTTAAGTTAATTTGAATTTTCTTCCACAGAGAGAAAAACGAACAAACAGAATTTGATTTTGAAACAGATAAATATGATATAAGAATACCTGCAGATTTAGATGAAGTAACGGGAAAAAGAGGTTATAAAAAGCAAGAGAGACAAGACCAGATTATTCCTGAAAGTGACTATTCATTACGGGTGTGTATGATCACATTTTTTAAAGTATTAACTGCACTGTTATGCTCCAGTACAGGGGTAGGCAAACTGCGGCTCGAGGGCCGCATGCGGCTCTTTGGCCCCTTGAGTGCGGCTCTGGGCTGCAGGATCGCGGCGACCCACCTGAGAGAAGCCACCTTCCCCGGGCGCGGAGGGCGCTGGGGGGACTGGCTTCCTTTGGCGGAGGATTGGGGCTGCACATCGCGGCGGAGGAGAGCCTGGCATCCCTTCCCTGCCCCGGCCGGGCTCTGCACGCACGCAGAAGTCCCGCAAAAGTTCTCCGCCTTTCCGCCAGCCCAGAGCCGCCACCGCGCCTGGGGGGGGGGGCGGATCTTTGCAACGTGCTGGCCCAAGCACCAGGGAGAAGGAGGGAGGCCCCGATCCAGCACACACACACCCTCCCCCGCCTTCTCACCTGCAAGCTCCAGCGCATCCCCCTCGTGGCCTGCCCTTCCCTTCCGCCACTGGAGAACGCCAGGAGAGGGGAGGGGGGAGGACACCCCTCCGCCTTCCTCCTCTTCTTCTTCCTCCTCCTCGGAGGCCGAGACGTTGAGGAGGGGCGGACGGGTGGATGGCAGGACGGCCAGAGAGGGAAGGAAGGGAAGAGCCCAGGCGTCGGCGAGGAGGAGGAGGCCAAGAGGCGAGCGTGGGAGGCCGAGGCGGCCGGGATGCACCAGGGCGGCCGCCGAGAGGTCAGTGGGGGTCGGGGAGATGCAAGGCCATTGTTCACATTAAGTGTTTGTCAGTCATTGTCATGATTTAATTTTATGGATACCTTACTTACAATTTAATTTTTTATCAATAAATAAGATCATTATTAAGTATGATATCAAGTTTTATTCAGTGTACCTATAGTTTAATTAAGACTTAAAACTTTAATTAAAGTTTATTAAGTTAATAAACAGTGTACCTACCTATATAGTTTAAGTTTAAGAAATTTGGCTCTCAAAAGAAATCTCAATCGTTGTACTGTTGATATTTGGCTCTTTTGATTAATGAGTTTGCCGACCCCTGCTCCAGTACATATCTGAATTATTGATCTTTCTTGTATTCTAATCATCAGAAATATTTAACTGATTCTCTGTTCAGTTTCACAGTCTGTAGCTATATTTTTAAAACCATTTGAATTGCATTATAAAAATAATGGACCTTCTTGCTGGACTTCATATTTCATGGTATACCTTAATTCCTTCTTTTCTCCTTTTAATGATTTTGAGTAATGGAGACTGAATGATGAACGTTATGAGAATAAACACTTGAGTTTAAGAAATTAGGCAGATCATATTTAAGTTATGAGTATTATTCTTAATCATTTCTGTACTACTGCATAGAAAAAAGTCCCTTGCCATTTTTATTTGTCTTCTCATGGTTAGGCTAATAAACAATAACTTGCCAGAGGCTACCCTTTCCAGGGTACAGGGCAATAAAACTGTGTGTCCTTTATCTTCATTTAACTAATTAAATAGGAATTGCCATTTTCCTGTTTAACTAATCAAATTCAGCAATACATATATGCTCAATCGTACCGCTGGCTTGAGTTCTGTAGCTAGGGACGTGCATATTGATATCCTGAAATTTAAAAACACCTGAAAAATACCTTTTTGGTTTTTTTGGGGGGGTGTTCTTGGTATGAAAAAGGGAACCGAAAAAGTAGATCCCGAATAATTCCAATTTTTTTCAGCATTATTTGGGCGCTTTGGCTCCACTGCCATTTCCCCCTTCCCTCCCCCCTTATTTGCCTGCCTCTGAAAGAAATCCATGCTTCTCTGTAGTATGGAGAAGGCTGGCGGCATGGATTTCTTTCAGATCCATGCTGCCCCCCCCCTTCACTTTGGTGAAGGCCGGGCAGCATAGATCTGAAAGATCCCTTTTTTCGGGTCTGGTATTTTTTGGGTTTATTAACCCAAAAGTTTTCAGAAAATCTGGGTTTTCCAGATCCAGCCCAGGGGAACCGTCATATCTAGTTGTGCCCAATGGCTTACTGGAAATTGTTTAGACTTCCTGTTTAGATTTAGCTTGTAAGCTATGAAAAAACAACAATAGATTTTCATTTGTTTTTCAGGCTTATTGCAGTATTTTGTATTTGAAGCCAAGAATGCAGATCATTATAAGAGGACAAAAAGTGCAAACACAGTTGGTTTCCAAAAACCTTGCATATATAGAGCGGGATGTTTATAGGCCAAAATTTTTGCATGTATCCTTTACTGTTGCGGAGTAAAAATCATTTTTTTAATGGCTGCCAATCTAAATGAATTAGTGGGACTTGAGGTTTATGATTGGAGTGATGTTTTCCAAGCATGTTCTCATGCTCTTACTTTTCATTTTACTGTGGTATTAAGTTTGGAAATTTCTTTGATGAGCCACGCAGACACATAGGCACTTATCTTCCTAGTTGTGCAAAGCTAGTGTAATACAGTATTAGACATTACCAGATACCAATTCTGAAAACCAAATAAGTTTGAACATATTCCCCCTTAAGTCAGAATACACCTTATCTCCCACATGTTTAGTAATTATATAAAAAGTCATATGAGTATGTACTATACTTAGTCTCCAATTTCTTCCCATTGAAAGTTCTTGGTGCTAGCTAGTGTAATTATAACTGTTTTTCCTCAGAAAATTTTAGTCCATTTTACAAATACAACAGGTTGGGGCTTTAAAAAAACACAAAGAAACAATAACTGCAGCATGCCTAGAAGTTAATGAAAATCTTCATGTGAAGGAGTGTGAATATTTTCCCGAACAACCACAAACAGCCCAAAACTGTGAGAATTACCTTTGGATTCAATTGCCGAAATAAAGATCATTATGGAATGATGATGTACCACACAAACAGACTAATTAAAGCTTATGAAAGAGTTGGTTATCAACAAAAGGTGAGAATAATTTTGTATACTACACTACAACTGTACCTTCATGAATTTTCACTAAAACTTGCCAAATTAGCTGATAGTAACATTTGTGTATTTTTGGTATACCATCCCTAGGTCAGATCCAACCCATTTGCAAATAATAAATACATAATTTTTTTATTTGCAGCTAGTATGCCAGATAAAACAGGTAAAACTGAAACTGACCATACAGAGTTGATGTTTACAACCAAGGCCAACAAAATTAGGAATCAACCAATTTTACAATCCCACAGATTAAGGATGTACATTAAGGCGACGTAATTTCATTGCTTTTGCACAATATTTTGCAACCTGGGTGGTGATGGGTGAGCTGTCTCCCAGCAGAAACCTTTTGGTCCATTCACCCTCATCACCAGAACCCATTTCCCTAATCAAAGGGTCAATAATATTGAAGCGGGCTGACTTGTAGAGGGGACATCTAAAAAATACATGCTCGATGGTTTCCAGCTCCCCTGTGTTACACGGGCAAAGTCTCTCCACCCTGGGGATCTTCTTAAATCTCCCTTTTAATATGGCAGATGGTAGGGCTGCACATCTGGCTAGTGTATAGGCCCTCCTATGTGTGTTCCTTTCCAGGAAGTATAAATATGCAGCTGGTGCTAGAATATATCTGGAATATTGAGGTGCTATAAATGCAGGGGTTCTCAAGAGATCTGTTTGACGCTCAATATCTTTGACTCAGCCTTTTTGCAAATACATGGAGGGGATTTTTGTCACTACTCCCTTATCAATGTAGCCTTCTGTACCTTCTCCCCATCGAAGAACTGCTCATGCAAGTCCGAGTACCCTTAAGAGTAACGAGGGGGGTGGGAGGAAGGAGAAATCAGCAGAAATTCGCCCTCATCACACACGCTTACACAAGGGTGAGATTTCCATCAGTTCCCCTTCCTTGCTGCACACATAGTATCCAGAGGATCCCAACTCTTGCAGGGGGGTAGCTGGTAGGGGGCTACGCAAGAAAGGCTGCCAAATCCCTTACATGAACTTAGTTCTTCCATGGAAGAGTTGTATCCCACAGGCCACAATCCCCAGTATTGTCCATAACAAAAAATATAGTATATTAACTTAAATATGTTTTCCATGTTCACACACAGAGCAAAGTCATCTTTTAACACAGTGGCTCAGTTCAGATGATTTTACGAACTACGGTCTCTGAAAGTAAAGCAAAGCTAGAGAAAGTGGGAGGAAAGCACATGTCTATAGCTCACCTTCAGTCTGAGCCATTATGTTCAGTGAGCAATTGCTTTAATCCAGTTTTTTCTTTAAGAAGTCACATTTTTATCTGCTGCTTTCAGTTTAGCTATGAAGAGTTGATGATTATGAACTTGCTATTACCCCAGCAGTTCAGTCAGTATCTTAGGAAGGGAAAGAGTGTTCCATTCAAGCAACTGCCTGAGCTTTCTCTCCTTATTTTTCTATTTTATAAAGCATATAATATCGAGTTGCCTTTTTGCTGTCCAGAATTGCATTTTACCTCCCCATTTCTTATTGTATGGTCATCTTTCTAGCCACTTTTTCCTCCTCTAAGGACAATTGCTATCCTCTTTAGCTCTGTGGTGTTAAAATGGACAGTGCCATTCTTAATCCAGCTAGAATCAATAGAATTTTTTGACATAGAAGGTTGGCATGAAGTGTAAATGACCCAGTTTTTACTGACCTGTCTGTCCCTTCTAATGTTCTACCAGTTTGCCCATGCCTTTTCTGTAGGCTTGCTTACTAAAGTAAAATGGGTGGTCATCCTTATAAATCAAAAAGGCAAACATTCTTAATTTCAAGAGAAGCAAAAATATACTCTGAGTAAGATCTTCTGGCAACCTTTGGGGCAGATTTGTAGTATGTGTAAACACTGTTTGCTAATGTGTGCTCTGTTTTTTTGGCAGGCAAATAACATGGGTGTAGGTGTGGTTGGGATTATAGAATGCAACTTCCTAAAGCCAACCCATAATAAACAGGATTTTGATTATACGAAGGAATACAGGTAAATGTTTATTTCATCTGGATATATAGCAAAGCATTCTAGCGAGCATGTTTTAAATAATGTGTGCATAAACGTTTCCAGTTAGAAGCTTGTTTTTCCAGAATTTTTTTAAAAAAACATAAGGAGTTGCAAGTACTTGCCAAGGATAAAACAAAATTCAAGTGCAGTAGCACAATAACGGCCAACACAGTTTCCCAGGGTATAACGTTTTGTGAGCCAAAGCTCACTCATCAGTTATCACCCCATTCTCTGCAGTTGTTTTAACCCAAAACTTTCACTCACCAAAGCTTATACCATGGGAAATTGTGTTGGTCTTTAAGGAGCTACTAAACTCAAATTTTCTTCTACTGCTACAGACTAAAATAGGTACCCTCCTGAAAAGATAAACAGTTTTTGTAATTAAACATGGGGTGGGCGGAGAACATATTCTATCCAATAGTTGTCAGCAACTGATGTTCCAGGTGTGTGTAGTTGTTGCTCTGAAGAGTTTTGTTTTAATACTAAATATTTTAGTTAGCTGTATCTGTTTCTTTTCTCCCGTTTGCTTTAGATATTCTGTAAGTTTTTGCTTGTTTGGTATTTAGTTTCTGTTTTGAAAGTGGCTGGCGTTGGTCAGCTGGAACAGCCACTCCCCTCCTGCTCTTGAAACTGAGCTGGCAGGTTGGGAGGGGGGTGCTGCTGCTTTCATTTCAATGCCAGTAGATACAATCTGCTTTCTTGCGGGTAGGCAGTTTTTGAATACTGGTGGCCTTTGGCCTCCCCCAAACCCATTTCAGAGTCTTCAGAAAAACTGCTTACCTCAGAGGCACACAACATCACTACACTGTATGGAGGCTTTAAAATGCTCATAGACATCCAGACTTTTATCGAGGACACAATTGAATTGATAGGTATGGAACACTCATTTGCATTTCACCCTGTTCATGGGTATATTGTATAAATATATATCTCCCTGATCTCAGTGCAAGATAATGTGCTTAGCTAGTTCTAGAAGATCACATAGATATGAGACTTCTTCCCTCCTTAAATGTGCTTACGAATGGATTCGGTTACTTAACTGGTATTTTTAAAAGAAAAAAACATTAATAAGTAACCCATTAGTCACCCCTCTGTTTTGGGTTTAGGCTTCTACTTACTCTTGATCCAATAATCTTCCTGGTTCATATCAGCTGTCTGAAGGTCACTCCTGCTAACTTTCAGTGGAAGTTTTTTTTTTGTTCCTTGCTGTTCATACAGATACAGCAATCTTTTTATTTCTTTTTTATAATTTGAAACACTTGTAATAGAACTACTTATATGACTTGATTGCCTTAATTTGTACCACTAGTGTAGAGGCGTATGTGAAATCTGGAATTCTAATACTTAAATATATAGTAACGTGTTTTTTGAATTCTTATTTTGAAAGCAAAACTGGAAATACAGAATTTATTCACTTAAAAATAAATATATCTGTGTTAAGCATAATAGATTCCTAGTATGTCCACCTCAAATAATAGATTTGCTGATTTGTATTAGCACTTGCTTTCTATGACAGTTGATAGGTGCTTGTTTCATGTTAAAATATAAAATGTATGTTTATGAGAAACAGCTTTGTATTCATTTGTTAGGCTTACAATCCATGCTCTTGGCGAGAAGCTTAATGATTACTGGAATGAGATGGAAGCAAAGAAAAAAGATTATCCTCTGGACGTGCTAGTTGAAGATAGCCAGTAAGTTTAAAGTATTTATATTATAAACTTGTGCTTCGCTTTAAAGCCGTTTAAATGCACTGAAGTTATTCTGATATCATGGCTCTCATTACAGGAAACGGCCTGATCAGACCTGGGTTCAATGTGATTCATGTCTAAAATGGAGGAAGCTTCCAGATGGAATAGATCGCTTGCCAGAAAAGTGGTATTGTTCATATAACCCTGATCCTCAGTTCAGGTAAAAAAGAAATGGAAATGAAACTGTTTATATGTCTTAAATTGTACTTTTTATGCTGGATTTAAATCAAGGCTTTCTTATTGTTCATCAGAAATTGTAACGTGCCTGAGGAACCTGAAGATGATGATTTAATACCATATGAAAAAACATTTAAGAAAAAGTGAGTATATAAACAAGAATTCTAAATGCTAGGTGCCATCATGCACTATTGATAAAAATAGTTCTGGTAAGCACTACAAGACAACATCATACAAAGTATGTTTAATTTATAAAGTTTCTGACTAGTAGTAGTCAATATGTTTTGGGTTAAGTTCAATGGATCAAAGCATGTCTTAATTCAAAGGTCCTCCATTCAAAGATTCTTTTCCTGCACATGTGTACAATAGATTTTTAGTCTGCTAATTCTTGCTTTGACCTTTGCTGGGATTGTACACTACAAGGATCAGTTATGGATGCATATATATACTCGCGTATAAGCCGAGTTTTTCAGCCCCAAAAATGGGCTGAAAAAGCCAGCCTCGGCTTATACGCAGGTCAATACGGGGCGAGGGAGGGAGGAGGGAGGGGGGAAACTTGCCGCCGGGCCCGTGCGGCTTCCTGCCGCCAGGAGCGGCCTGGGGCAGCCTCCTGCAGCCGCAGGAAGGCTTCCCCGCCCCCCCCGGCCCCCGCCGCCATTTTTCCTGGGCGGGAGGGGCCTTGGGCAGCCACCTGCAGCCGCAGGATGGCTGCCCCGGCCCTTCCCGCCCCCCCCCCCCCCGCCATTTTTCCTGGGCGGGAGGGGCCTTGGGCAGCCTCCTGCAGCCGCAGGAAGGCTGCCCCGGCCCTTCCAGCCCCCCCCCCCCCCCGCCATTTTTCCTGGCCGGGAGGAGCCTTGGGCAGTCTCCTGCAGCCGCAGGAAGGCTGCTCCGGGTCCCCCTGGGCCTCGCCGCCACTTCCTCCCGCCGGGAGCGGCCTGGGGCAGCCTCCTGCAGCCGCAGGAAGGCTGCCCAGGCCCCCCTGGGCCGCGCCGCCGGCGGACCCTCGCCGCTGGAGAGCCCTGTCAGGTAAGCCTGCGGGGGGGAAGGGGTTATAAGCCGACCCTCGGCTTATACGCGGGTGCCTAATTTTTCCCCATTTTTGGGGAGAAATTAGGCACCTCGGCTTATACGCGGGTCGACTTATACATGGGTATATACGGTATGTGTAAAAAGAATTTTTAAGTTTCTAAGTTTAAGTGCCAGTCTTTGCAGAGCTACTTCAGTCTAAATTCATTGATTTCAGTGGATTTAGACTGGAGTAACTTAGACTGAAGGCACTTTACACACACACACAACTCTGTTATGCTGTAAGTGGTGCAGAAGTGCAGTCCCAGTTGTGTTTGTGTCTATATTTTATTTCTTAAATCAGTCAAAGATGCATCTGTTACGACAATTAGAAATCTGACAAATATCAAAAGTGTTAAGGTACTTTACACAACTCTAAAAATGAAATTTGGTACACATCGTCCAAAATTCCTACAAATTGGAACACTTCTACATCTCTCCTTCAGACTGAGGAACTTGAAATGTATTCCCAAATGATTAGTGTACACCCTGAGTTCTATAGAAGTCTGAAAAGTGAACATTTAAAGGTCAAAAGACACCAAGTTTACCTCATAATAAAGAAAATACTATAGCACAGAACAGATGAGAAGGAAAGGTTCAGCTGTGAGAGGTTTTGTAATAACAAAATTGAATTAAAATTAAGTCACTTGCTAACAGTTGCTTGAAATATATTGAGAACTAAAATATTTCCTAATGTTCCATTCTGGTCAGCTGTTACTTTTACTGACCTGAAGATAATTTGGTTTTGAAAGGAAATGGTCTGCATAAGATATTCATGAGAAATAAGAAAGTAGAAGCCAGGTCTGGCCTGCATCTTAAATATGTAGAAAAGTCTTGGCTTAGCCTATTACACTCTACTCTTAAAGGATAGCAACAATATTTGTATGTTCATTAATTTCATTGACACTTTGTAGACAATTTCATCACATTTAGTACTGCTTTAAGAGGGTTTTTTGCACTGCAGTTTGTTCCACTGGGACAAGTGAAATGGCGAATTGGGACAGTGACTGGTGAATTCTGACACTGAATTTTCTGGATGGAAAGTTTTATAGTCTATCGAAATTTTTCTGAGTAAGACGGTAAATTATAAATCAAGGCAATAAAACAATACTTGCCCAAACTGCAGATTTAATTATATTGCAGCACGTGTTGAGGGGCAAAGAAGTTGTGTATCAAAAACAGAGCTAATGTAATTAATTGAAAGTGCATAAAGTATTAAATTGATGTTGGCAAGTAAGTATATATTTAATATTAACTATAATCCTTTCCCCTCTCAATAAAGAGACAGGGAGAAATTTAAGAAAAGACTGGAGATGACCCAACAGGTAAGTGACTGACCATCTTGAAATATTATTCCATCAGTGCTATCTTCTTTAATGGTTTGGCATGAATTCAGACCACTATTATCTCCATGTCTGTCTCATTTAACCTTGGTGTTTTATAGTGAAGAAACAGTTTCAGAGATTGATATCATAGGTGATATTGCTCACTGAAGAAAATAAGGTTAATGGTGTTTTGTAAACTATTGTACAATGATCTATGGAAATCCCAAGAAAACTATTGCTTCAGTATTTTCAAATCAGGTGTACTGCAATAATGCTGTTAAAGAAATATAATAGGTGACAGGTTTGGTAGGTAACTTGTATGAGTTTAAATTTGAAAGATGAAACAAGATACAAAACAAACAAGATAAGAACTCTGTAGTTAGAAGAGAAATGGATTTGAGCAAATATTTCCCCCCCTAAATATAATAGATCTGAGGGAAATGCAGTTTAATTAATATGCTATAACATCTAAATTGAGATATATTTATATATAATCTAAGGTATTCTGACATTGCCAGACGACTAAAACATACTTAACATATTTTTGACATAAAATTTCTGGAAATATAATTGATGATCTGTGAATGTTGTTTACCTTATATCGTGAAATAGTTCTTCTATGGGTATTTGACCAACAGCGCTTATGAATTAAATTTAGAAATAAATTTGTACTTAATCACTGTTGCTTGAACGTGTGTTCCCTATTATGGGTCAAACTTAATCCCGCTGTTACATAAAGTTTAATGTAAACATTAGAATATTATGAAAGGATGGGTATTAACACTCAATCTAATAAATACAATAAATGTATTGAAAGATGTGTAACTGTGATTTATGTAAATAGTGAACCTCAAGATAATTCACAACCTTACATATGTTTTCCAGTGTTGAATCAATTGTGCTGTGTGGATTCTTTTTTCCTGTTGGTCTGTGTCCCTTCATTTAAAGTTATGTTTGTGTGAGTGAGTCCACTGTACATTTTTTTTTTAACAAATAAAATGAGAAAAACTTTTTGTACATCGTACCATCAACCTTACAGCATTAAAATAGACAGCACTTGCCAAGGGGATTTCACTCTTAAGATTTAACACACTGAAGGAATAGAGGAAGAAGTGAAAGGTAACAGGGAAAGAACATGCAGATAGTTCAGTTATGTACACATCCCCTCAGTAAAAGATGAGGATTGTGGTGTTGTGCCAAAAACTTCCTGGGAAATGTGGGTTTGAAGAGGGAGAGGTGGCACTTCATAGGAATTCTGGTAGAAGGCTCTAACCATAAAGGGCAGAAAAGGGGAGAAGTTTGAGTTTCATAAGGTCAAGGCAAAGAACATTTCACAGGGTTACCCAGAGAGTGGTAGTGGGGTTTGGTGATAGACTGGTTATGGGGAGAATGAAATCCAGTCACAAAACCTTGAATTTGTCCTTATCAGAACCCCAGATGGTGACATTAGTCATTGATATGGAGAGTATATTAAAGAAGGAAAGATGAGAATTTCTGCTTTGCACATATGGGTATCATCAGTTTATAGCTATTACTAAAAGTATTTTAAGAGGTCATCCAGGAACAAAGAACAGCAGAGGGCCAAGAACAGTTCTTTGACAGACCCTAACAAAAAGAAAGAAAAAATGTTTTAAAAGAGAAAGAGGGACGGAGTAATTAGATGAAGAATTGACTTTAGGACAGCCAGGAAACATGAAGACAGTCTAATTGGAGAAGATGATTATCTATCTCAAAGGGCAAAAGAGTAGTTGAGGATAGAGACCTTTGGAACTAGCATTAAGGAAGAATATTGGTGATTTTTCAGTGAAGTACAGAGAGTGGAAGTCAGATTGTTGGGGTCAAAAGATGAATTAGAGGAGAGATTGTAAAGACTGTCAGGGTAAGCACTCTCCAAATGTATGGTAGAACAGAAATTACATTGGTAGATACTTTAAACAGGGCAAATAGTATCAATTTTATCACCAAAGGAGTTAGCAAAGTCTTAAGTGAGGAGGGTGTGACAGTGAAATAGGCCTTTCTGTGCTATCAAAGGAGGGGAAGATCTGAGGAGTCTTACAGTTTCTGTGGATTAACATGGTACAGCAAAGTAGAAGATGACTTTATAATGGACTTCCTCAGCCAATTTTATTACCCTCCAGTGAAATTCATCTGCACAAGAGCAGGAAGAGATATCTAATGTATACACGGATATAATATTTCAGACATTTTTGAAGATATGGGGGAAATAACAGGATTTGGGGGGTTGGGAATATTGAAATGTATGCAATGCTTATCAAGCCTAAACTCATTTTACTGTTTCAACAACATAACAATTTGGAGTTTGCTCTTTTTTATTTGTGGGGTTAAGAAGTTTGGAACATTGTTATGGTGTCTGAACAAAATAAAGGCTTTTTTAAATAGCTAACATATAAAATATTCATAAAGTATTTGAACATTTGATGTTCTGATTTGGTGTATGAGTTAAGTTATGTAGTTAAGGCCACCGGTTGAGTTTTTTCTTTATGTTGCTCCTATTCCCATTGTACGCAGATCATCAGATGAAAAAGTTCTGGAAAATCTTTTCCAGAGAAGTCTTAATGATGCAAATGCATGCTTGGTTTCTTGTTTAATTGTGAGGTAATTTTACTTTTTCTACAGAGGTATAATGAAATGTTTATGGAAACGTCTTCTGCTTTGTCCAATATGCCACCAGCAACAAGTGAAAGTGTTTCAAGATTGCATACAGAGGCTTCAAATAGTTCTTGTACAAGATCTCTTAGCATATCAAATAATATGCCAGTATCTTCTCCTGATCCCGAAAGCAGGTTTGTTGTTAAATTACAAGATTTCCATTTACACTCCCTTCTTAAATATTCTTTTGTTTTTGTTTTTTAAATATATTTTATTGAATTTTTATAGGATACAAAAAGGAAAAGGGGGAAAAAGGAAGAAGAAACATTATCATATCATGATCAGGGTAGCCCACAGCCCCAGTCTTACCCCCAGTTGTATACCAAGCCTTATTGTACTGATAATGTTTACAATACCTATTATTAGCCATTCATTCAAGATATATTTCAAGTTTATCTAACTCTTTTTATCACTACTTAATCTTCAACATCTTATACTTCTTATCTTACCATAAACTTATTTATGCTTAGAAGCCATTTTACTAGAAAACCATTATCTTCTTATGCTTCCTCTATTTGTTATATTCCGTGATATCAAATCAAAATAAACATAATAATAATTTTTTCTACCTTAATTTTACACTAGTATCCCGCTACTGTTACCTCTATCTTATTCATATTATGTACATGTTAAATCAAACATATCTATCATAGAAGGGCTGCCATCTTTGTTAGTAGTCGTCTATCGATTTTCTCTCGAGCAAATTCGATAATCTTGACATAGATGCGAATTCATGCATTATAGTAATCCAGTCTGCTAGTTCAGGTGTTTTCTTGTCTTTCCACTTCATTGCAAACAAAGTTCTCGCTGCTGTCATCGCATATTAGTACAGTTCCTTATGTGTAGATTGTATTTGAGTTGGAATCATCCCAAACAAAATATATTTAGCGTCGAATTCAAAGTTCGTCTGCAGCATTGCCTGAATTTCTTTGTATATTATCTTCCAGTACTTTTGGGCTTTTTTACATGTCCACCATTGGTGAAAGAAAGTACTTTCAGTCTCTGAACATTCCCAGCAGTTTGCTTGGTTTGAGTTATACATCTTTTGCAAATCTTTCAGTGCATAATACCATCTATAAAACACTTTGTATCAGTTTTCCCTTACTGCTTGTGATCTAGAGAACTTGATTTCAACCTTCCACATCTTTTCCCAACTTTGCATAGAGATCATCTCTCCCAAATTCTGCATCCATTTCACCATGCAAATTCTTACTTGTTCCCGAGCTGTTTCTAAAGACAGTAACAGTTCATAGATTTTTGATAAAAGATGATCTTGAGACTTAGTAATCATCTGTTCAAAATCAGTTGGTTTTCTCTCTCTCCCTTTAAGTTGATAGTCACTTCTTAGCCCATGTATGACTTGATGGTAAGCATACCAAGAAATCTTAAAGTTTCTGTCATGTAGTTCCTGCAGTGATTTTATTTGCCCATCTTTTTTAATCAAGTCGTTATATGTTAAGTAATCATTTTAAGTTCTGCCTACATAATCCAAATATGCCTCTGTAGATGACATCAAACCAGGTGGACAAGAGCTAAGAATCCCTCTTAGTGAATTCCACACTTTCCGTAGTTGAATTGTTACACACTTCGTGTTCTCATTTTTAGGAAGTGTCCTTTGCTTCTTGGACCACAACCAATAATGAAAGCCGTGTTCCAAACCTGCCTTTTCAAGTCTGATCTTAACGGTCTTCAGGTCGTAAAATCAATTCTGTTAACACCACCAAGGATGCGGCCTGATGATAAAGTTTCAAGTTTGCTAGAGCCAACCCTCCTCTGTTCTTCTCATCTTGTAGCACCGCAAATCTGACTTTTGGCGTTTTACCTTTCCACACAAATTTATTACTGATTCTTCCATTTGCTCATTGTAGATGTACTTATACTGATTGGCAATGTTTGAAACAAAAAGTTAAGTCTCGGCAAAACATTCATTTTAATCGTTGCAATTCGACCCAGCCTATTCCATTTTTGAAGATCATCTCCTATTCTTCTCCATAAATCTTTATAGTTTAGATCAAATAGTATATCAGATCCAGAAGGAATCTTTATTCCTAAACACTAACACTTTTTTTCGGAATGGAGCATTGCAGTAAGTTCTGGATTTCAATTCTTTCTCACTGGAGATATTGTATAGGATTAAATTTGTTTTGGATTTGTTCAATTTATATCCGGAATAATAACTAAAAATATCAATCTGTTGCATTATTTCCCTCATTGACGTCTTTGGTTTCTGACAGATTAACACCACATCATCCGCATAGCTTCTGATTTTATATTCTTGATCTTCATATTTTAATCCTTCGATTCTCTAATTTGATCTAATCTTGTTAGCAAGCACTTCCATCGCCAAATTAAGCAACAAAGGCGATAATGGGTAACCTTGCCTTGTTCCTTTTTCTATACTGAGATGGTCTGTTAACATCCCATTTATCAACAGCCTTGCAATCTGTGATGTGTATACCATGTTTCCCCGACAATAAGACACTGTCTTATATTTATTTTTCCTCAAGAAGACACACTATGGCTTATTTTCAGGGGATGTCTTATTTTTTATTAAGTATGGTACAACAATCTACATTTATTCAAAGATAGTTAAGTCGTCTTCTTCTGGAACATCGTCATAACAATCGCGCCTTTCCGCGGCTCCGGGGGCATTTTTGGGGGTAGAGGTCCCTAACTTTCAGCGTAACTTGAGGGGACCCTTCTTGCAAGAACCCCCAAGTTTTGTAAAGATTGGGTCAGGAGGGGCTGAGATATGGGCCCCGAAATGGGTTCCCCCTCCGTAATGTGCATCTTTGACAATGGGGGTTTGCAATTAGCAGAGCTTGCCGCCCACGCCCAAAGCTCCCAGCCCCGACAAACAGCTGAGCTGCAGGGAGCAAGGGCGGGGCAGGTGCGAAGAAGTTTGCAAACCATGCAAAGCAACACATTTGCAGCCATGCAAACCATGCAAAGCAACACATTTGCAACCATACAAACCATGCAAACCATGCAAAGCAACACCTGACACCTGGGAGTTTGCAAACCATGGAAAGGGACAGAGGCAGCTAGCTATGCATAAGGAGCAGGAGGGGGTGGAATTTCTCCTTTTGCATCGGACTCAGGACCAGGCAAATGCATTCTTTAAGTCACAATTTGAAAACCAGTTTTCAGCAAGTATCAAAATAGACCTAACCAATCTTATGAATGAGGGAAAATCTGAGGACACACAACTGAAGCCCCCCCCTCAAACCAGGGAGAGAGAGACTCAGTGGGCACCCCCCCCCCCCGCAGAACAGACGAAAGCCCCCTTTGGCTTCCCCACCCACCCACAGAAACTGCTCCCTCCCCATACACACACAGACTCTGCTTCCCCCCCACACACACACACACAGGAGAAAAATTATAGAGAAAAGCCCCAAAATGGGTCTTACTGTGGATGTCTTCTGTTCCATCAGGGGGCACACAGGAAACTCTCCGGGAACAGCGAACTGGCGGGAAGTCTTGGTATGCTGCATAGCCACGCCTTAAATAAGCCACGTCTTATTTTCGGGGTATGGCTTATATTGCGCAAATGCTTAGAAATCCTGCTACGGCTTATTTTATGGGTATGTCTTATTTTCGGGGAAACACGGTATATATAGCCTTTACAGCAGTAAAGAATTGATTCCCACAGTTTTTGTTGCAATATTTTAAGAAGAAAGGTCCAAGAAACATTATCAAAAGGACTTCTCCGCATCTAAAAACAGCATTGCTGCCTTGTCCTTCTTTGTCTTAATGGTGTTAATTGCGGCTAAAACCACTCTGATATTATCTCTCATATGTCTCTTTGGTATGAACCCCATTTGATCTGAATGAATTATCTTTGGGATACATCTTTTTAACCTTTCGGTTAAGATTAGAGTTAAAATTTTATAGTCCACATTCAGCAATGAAATTGGTCTGTATGCCCGTGGGGAGTGTCTGTCCTGGTCATCTTTCGGAATTAGTGAAATATGTGCTTCCTTCCACGAGTCCGGGATTTTACCTTCTTGGAGTAGGTCATTGAAGACCTTTTGTTCTTAAATATTCTTTAAGTATATTCCATTTACACACTCTTTATAACTTATTCTACTTAAATTAAATTTTTGGAATTTAACCTTTTGTGGAAAAACCTTTAAATGTCATTTCTGTCCCATTTTGTTTGTTTAGTTTCAAACGAAAGCTTTCTGACCCTGTGGCACAGCTACCTTATAAAATCACTCGGCTGAATAGTCACACATTTGAGCATAACAAGGATGATCCTGATGATGATGTTATCATCTTGGAAGAGAACAGTACTCCAAAGCCTTCAGGAACAGATTGTGATATCACAATAGTAAAAGTTGAGGGTGGTGTTGTGGATCATATTATGGATCATATTGATCTTCAGGAAGAAAGCTCCAAGAACAATGATGCTAGTTCAGAAGCTAAATGTTCTAAAGGAAACGCAGCAACACAAACTGAAAAGGAGCAACTTGTGGTTAAGAAGGAAGAAATTGACAATACGAATGATCAGCTATCTAGATCAGAATCTAAACTAACTCTGTTAGAACCTGCTAATGTTTTGGAGAGTGCTCCTATTGATGCTGACTACAAAATAAATGAACTATCAATTAAGCTGCAGTTAGCAAATGAAGAAAAAGAAAAATACCAGCAGCAGTGTGATACATTGTTCAAGCAGGTACAGACAGTAGAGCAGAAAATAATCAAAATGAATGATAAAAGTGTGAAAAAAGAAATGTGCCATCAGTCAACAGAAACAGAAACTGTGCTACCAAGTGAACTAGAAAAAATTAAAGGGAAAAGTCCAGAAGAGATACTGCTTCTCTATGAACAGGCATTACAAGAGATGAGGAGGCTAAAGGAACAGTGTGACACTCTCCAGAGTTTAAAATCCGAGCATTGCAAATGTAGTAATAATGAGAATAATAGTGAAGTAGATGATATGGCTGTGCAACTTGATGACGTTTTCAGACAACTGCATAAATGCACTATTGAAAGAGACCAATATAAAAGTGAGGTAAGTTTGCTTCCTTTTCTATGTACTGTTTGATCAATGTGTAAGGAAAGTATCTTTCTCTACCTAATCAGTTTTACAGCGCTTTCAACAAACTTTTATTCATGTGTAGGTTCCATGAATGCAATTGAAGTTAGTTAGAAGGTATTTATGAACTGTTTTTATTGCTTTGAATTTTAGTCTGGTAGCTCATCCTAAATTCATTCACTAGTAAGCAAATTCCATTGACCTGTGGTGTGTTCAAGGTATATTTTCCTGTGTTCAGGATCTTGGCATAAAAACACTTCCTTGGAATTTAAATTAAAAATCAGACTCTAAATACAAGTGCATTGGAATTGATATATCAATGTGTGTTACTTTTTGTGAATTTCTATGTAAATTGCTAGATTTTGTTAAGAGAGGGATAAATGAATACTTACACCAGGGGTGTCAAACAAGCGGCCCCCGGGCTGGATCCAGCCCCCGAAGGGCTTGTCACCGGCTTGCGAGCTGAGGCAGCTAGCTCCCCTCCTTTTATGGGTTTCCTGGGACCACGGTGGCCCTGCCTGCCCAACCAAGTGACATTTATGTTATATCCAGCCCTCCTCACAAATGAGTTTGACACCCCTGACTTACACTCACCTGTGTGTGGGGTTATCTGCATATATTGTAACACACCAAGATTAATGCTAAAGCAGTTTTAGGGAGCTCAGACATACAGTTGCATGTATTGGGTTGTATCCTCCCTCTCACCCAGATTCCCCCCCCCCCAAAACATAAGCATGGAATCTTCCTCCAGCGGAAGAATCCTTGTGCCAAAGTAAGGTTCTGCACTTAACTGAACAGAGTGGTAGAATATAACCTGATCTTTTTTTAAACCAAGATTGCTATCAGTGCATATTCTTGGTCTTATGTAGAAATTCATGTTTCTAAGTGGTGATTAAGCACTAGGAAAGACCTCAAGAGTTCAACTAGTATGATGGTATGGTGTTTGTACACTCCAGCCTTGAGAATTGTTGTATCATTGCCAAAGTGCAATGAATAGTATGTGCCACTATATCACTACAACGGTGAGAATACAAATAACTGTGGCAGTTTTAGTAGTAGATGTTCTGCACCACTTCATATCAACAGCACTTTGTATTTTTGTGCCCAGTAGGTAGGGGTTGGGGACAATTCCTGCCAGAGTGCAAAAAAGTTCTGTCATGCCATGAATTTAATCCCCCCCCTTTTTTCTTTTTTACATAACATTGGTATTTATTTTTTGTAAGTGGATTCAGTCTCTTCTGTTGAAAGTTCAAAGATCCTCCGTTCAAAGATTCTCTTCCTGCACATGTGTACAATAGACTTTCAGTCTGCTAATTCTTGCTTTGACCTTCTCTGGGATTGTACACTACAAGGATCAGTTATAGATGCAGTGTGAGTAAAAAGAAGTTTTGGTTTCTAACAGTGCAGTCTATGCAGAGCTACTTTAGACTAAACTCGCTGATTTCAGTGGATTTAGACTAGAATAACTATATTGTACTGTAAGTGGTGCAGAAGTACAGTCCCAGTTGTGTTTGTGTCTATTTTTTCTTAAACCAGTCAAAGATGCATCTGTTAAGACACTTAGAACTGACTGTCAAATATAAAAAGTGTTGGTACTTAACACAACTCAAATAAAAATGAAATTAGGTACACATCGTCCAAAATTCCTACTAATTGGAACACTTCTACACCTCTCCTTAAGACCGAGGAACTTGAAATGTATTCCCAAATGATTAGGGTACACCCTGTGTTCTGTAGAAGTTGGAAAACTGAACATTTAAATGTCAAAACACACAAAGTTTACTTCACAATAAAGGAAGTATTGTGAACACACAAGAAAAAGGTTCAGCTATGAGAGGTTTTGTTGCTCCTTCACAATCTTCAATCAGGCTTATATTAGAGGAGAGGGAAGCCTGTAGAATGTATGCCAGATGTATATGTAATTTGGCTCAGTCGAAGGTTTGGTATGTACTTTTGTTCAGCATGGATGAATCTATTGGTTTGTTATAGTGGGCATTCCAGTTCTGTTATGTAGTTTCAAAAAATGTAAAACTTTCATTTACTTGTTTCAGATTGAATTACTAGAAATGGAAAAAACTCAGCTAGGCTTTCAGTGTGATGAGCTTAAAGCAGAAATTGCACAACTAAAAGCTTCAGTACCACATGCAAATGACTCCATAGCCGGTAATCTTGAAGATCCTGTAAATTACTCTGATGGGGAAAGGTACTCCTTCTTTACTATTAGATAATTGCCCGGAAAAGCATGTTGGACCATTACCGTTAACATTTGTCAGATATTGTCCTTTACTCATCTAACAATTTTCTTCTCACTTGCCAGCCTTCAAGAAACTTTTTGAGCATTAATTTGTCTACAGTGCTTGGCACTGTATTACAAAGAACCTGGGGATCTATGTTCTCTGGCACACAGTCAGTTCACATAGGGGCCCATTGTCCAATGTGAATGGAGAGTGAAGCCTTCTAGACACAAGCCTAGGCTAAGCTGAACTATTTGCGCTGCCACATAAGTCCAGGCTCTAGTCTAATATACATTTAGGAACACTGCAAGGCAATATGGTTAACAGCAAGTGTAACTGTCTTTCACTTACTCTTGTCTGACACTGAAACTTGTCTGACATATCATTGCACAGAACACTGTTTGAAAATGACTAATTTAGGATTTGTTCACGACAACAGCAAAATGTCACACATACTGTGTCATTATTCTAACGTCTGTTTTGGGAAACTAATTCTTCAATAAAGAGGTATAGCACTTCAATTAGAATGGTAACAGGCTATTTAACAGAATAAATTTTAATCATATTGGAAAATGTAAAGGGAAATTTTTAAAACTGAGATCACTGTGTTAACCCACTCCCTTCTCATTTAATTTATGAGATTAACAAATGGAGGGATTTACAAGTGATATTTCCTAGCTTACAGTTTGTAGACCACATAGTACAGATTTATTTGATCTCTCAAAAGAAATACACTTCAGATCAACATGCATAAGATCAGAACAAGAACGTGCTATAGAGTCACAACGACTCATGGCAACCCCTTCCATGGGGTGTCCCTGGCAAGAGACAAGCAGCAGTGGGTTGCCATTGCCTTCCTCTGCATAGCAACCCTGGTGTTCCTTGATGGTCTTCTATCCAAGTTTTAACTGTGGCCAGCCCTGCTTAACTTCCAAGCTCTGACAAGCCTAGGCTAAGCTGAACTATTTGCAGCACTACTGCATAAGATCAGGTTCTGGTCTAATATACATTTAGGAGCAATTCCCCTTGAACTCTAGGCTTTAAAAATGGGTTATATTGGGAAACCTACCAAAAGTATATGAAACCATAAATCGTGATTAAATGTTCAACAGCAACTTTAGAATAAACCATTTCTTGAGCAGCCAGTAATTTTTGTGTGTGTAGGGTAAAGAATGCAAAATATGTAAGGGATAAAATTAGCAATTTACCTTAAATTACCCTTGATGGTACTTTTTTTTGAGATCATACTGTGGGGGAAGGCATGTAGGCTTTCTGGAAATATGTCTGACCACTGTTGGGAATGCAGGGTGCTATGATAGATGAAGCCTCAGTCTGATCCTGCAGGAAAACTCTCATGTTCTTAGCCACAAAGATGTGATTGCATTTTAGTCCACACTGAAAATTTCAATGTATCATTACACTGTTAATGTTCTGGATCATAGCAAACTTCTGCTTTTCAGACCACAAAACTTTTCAAGTAATAATGGTATTTGTAAATTTTCAGTATAAATTATTTTAAAGTAACTATCAGGTATCTGCAATGTACATAGATTTAAATTTGTTCAACATTATCTTCCTGTAGCCTGAAACTGAGATCCCTTCGAGTTAATGTGGGACAACTACTGGCAACCATAATGCCTGATCTTGATCTACAACAAATGAATTACAACGTTGATGTGGTCGATGAAATTCTAGGACAAGTTGTAGAGCATATGCATGAAATCAGCAGTACTTAATTTATCCTTCATTCATAACCTGCTTTGCTCTGTTTGCTGTTTTATTGTGTAAAGTTCCCAACCTATAACAATGTTTATTTTGTTTAAAGCATAATGTGAATGATTAATGTGTCACCACAGTTGAATTTAAAACTACTCTGGAATTTAAAACATTTCTAACAATGTTTTTTAAATTTTTATAATTAATTCAAAAGTTGTTTACCTTTTCTGTTTCGTTTTTAAAAAGAACCCTGACAATATTGGCAAGTAATATTTCTCCAACTTGACTAGTATTTTTACAGTGGCCCATAAGTATTTCTAATCCTTGATACTGATTATATATACTGATAAAAGTATTGCAAATTCAGTGTTTTATTAGATTGATTAATTAAAAGATCAAAGATGTATTTAATTTATATAATGAATTCACAAGTGGCCACAAATGCAGTCATATGTCTCTTATTTTTCCTGTATCATGGAACACTGATATTGGCAATTACTTTTTTTACTCAAATTAGTGGCCTAAGAGAATGTTTAAGATTAGGTACCTGATTGTGTTATGCTGGTCAGAGTGTTGCAGAACAATGGTTTCAGTATCTTGTTTGTTTAATAGATGTTCATATATGGTTTGAAGAAGTTATTTTTCCACACTTTTTTTAATTTTATATTATAACTGTTTTTTGTTACTCACCTTATACTTCAATACATGAATGTACTGTAAAATCTGGGTAAAATAAATCTTGGCTGTATGAAAAATATAACTTACATTTATACTGTACATTTACATTTTGAAGAAAAGTGAATAAACGGGGAAAGTTTTTATTTACATGAAATAAGAAATGTATATTTTGTACTAAATGGGAGAAAAATACATTCTGGTTTGAGTGGCAAGGAAATACTGTAGCTAGACAAATGCAAAACAATAAAAATACCTGCTTAATTTTCTTCGTGTTTTCTTCACAATGTCCACTTAGTTCTCAGCATAGCTCCATCCTGCATCATTTGTTTTATAAACACTTCCCTTCATTGACTTCAAAAGACCATTGATTACATTTACTCCGAGAACTTGGAGGCACTGAAGCTAACAGTGCGTTCGTGAGGCCACAGGCGCTGCACCGTGGTGGGTAGAGGCGCAGCCGGGAGGCTTCCTAAGGGGCAAAGCCGCTGTGTGCATGGCCACAGAAAATAGAAAGGAGAGGGTGAGGGACCGGGTGGCAGCTGTGCTGGGCCGCCATGGCGCAGCCAGAGCCCAGCCAGAGCCGTCACATGCTGAAGGCCACTTCTGGGAGAGGGGTGGCGGGGTTGACCCCTCAGTGGAAAGTGCAGTGGGAAGGGTGGGGGCAGGGGCAGAGTAGGAGAGGAAGGCCTGGAGATGTCTGGGGGCGGGACCATGAGTTGTTTCGTGAAGAAGGACAGCCGCGGCGGAGATATGTGGTGCTGTCCAGCCAGAATTGCTCCCCCCCCCCCCCGGTCACCGACCCAACCTCCAGTTGCACCCAAGCATCACGCCATCCCTCGTCATAACTGCCAGGGTCCCTCCCGAGGAGTCGGCAGGAGCAATCTTCCAGTCCCGCCAGTGTCTCATCTTCTCTGGCCCGACCCTGGCTTGTCCACGAGTGGTGCACCTGCTGCCGGCTCTGGACTTAAAGGTGGCTGTCCAACGGCAGCACCATCATCAGGGCCACAGGTACAGGGAGCACATCAGCATCCTCTGGCTCTTGGACAGCAAGGGGCTGGACCGCTTCCACCTGGACAGGGCAGTCATCCACATGATCTGCAAGAAGGGCACCACTCTCGAGGGTCCTATTCTAGGGCTATCCTTGTTCTGCAGAAAGTGCTGCTGTCCCAACAATGCCTGGCCACCGGCAGCTTCCAGAGAGTACTAGGTGACATCCTGGAGGATTCCCCCTCCTCAGTATGCCGCAGCGTCCACGCCTTCCTGGGCACCATAGTCGTCAACATTGGCCCCCATGTCCAGTTTCCCACTGTGGAGGCACAACTAGCCCCCATTCGGTGGCCCCATCTAGACCCTCCCCGGCTTCCCCAATGTCATAGGCGCCATCGACAGCACCGACATTTCCCTCCTGCCCCCCCCAGCATCCCCATCTATACCTGACCCGCCCGCGCCTCTGCCGCTGGCAGCCGCTCGCTCTGACTTTCAACCATGGGAAAGGGGGACCCCCTGAAGAGGGGGCTGGGTCTGCCGGCGTCCGAGCTTGGAGGTGCCATGCAGGAGCGAGCGAACCTCTGCTGAAAGGGCAGGGCCGACGGGGAGGTCCGTCAGCCCCTTTTTCAACTTGGGTCTGGCTAAAAGTATCCCTCCACCGAGGCGAGTCACGGGAACAACACATCTGATCAGATGGCTGTGCCTGTGCTGGCCTCGGGGATCCCAGCTTTGTTTGCGTGGGATGTCCAAGCTCGGAAGACGGCCAGACCCCATGAGGCTTGGATGAGTGGCGGTGGTGGCACCTGTGTGGCAACAGAAGACCGACATGTCATGGGGGGCCGAGTCCTGGGGTAATAGGGTGTCTCCCGCACAGGGGGCAGCGAGTGGACCCCACCCCACTGGCAGGAGGGGAGGACTGGCCGGGAGGGGCCGGAAAGGATGGCTCCGCCTGCATGCAAATATTTGCGAGGGTGGCTGGGAGCTGCCAGCACTGCAATGCCAAGCCACGCTGTCTCAACCTCCCATCTCGCACCGCAGCCACCAGGGCTCCAACCACCAAGCACTGACAGCCATGGATAAGGTGACAGAAGCACCATGTGCAACGCTCCCACGGTGCCAGGGGTGCTGTAAATGGCATGGCCCCGCCACCCTCCCTCCGCTCCCCTTCCAACAAGTGAAAAGTCAGGAGACGCTGTGTAAAGCAACATAACCTTTTTTGGGAGGCACCAGGGGCTGGGGAAGAGGACCAAGCAGAGGAAGGGGTTTGGGAAGACAGTAAACTACTGTGGTGGGCCGGTCACGGTGCTGGGCGGGCCAGCTGCCGAGATGAGCACAGCCTCTCCATCCTGCCAACTCAGCCAATGGCAGGCAGGTGGCCAAGGAGCCACTGTCAGTCTTTGGTGGGTGGGGACTGACCCACCCTGCAAGGCAAGGGACAGAGCCTTCACACACACCCTTGTCGGCCTCTCCAGGGCAAGGTGCCTGGGCAGGCAGCCGCTGTGTGGCGGTGGGCCATGAGAGGGACTCATGGCCATGAGAGGGACTCATCCCAGCAGCCTCCCCCTCAATGAGCTCTGGTCAGCACCAGATTGTCTGGCCCCAACCTCTCTATGGCCTCTGCAGCTGGGATTGGGGGGGCGGTTCCCCCTTCCGCCACGGGGCATCGCCCCCTCCAGTCACCCTCCCTCCTCCTCCACCCTCCTTCCTGCCGCCTCCTCTTCACCACCCTCTACCTGTGAAGCCCAAGTGTCAAGCATGAGAGGATGCCTAAGAGGGGCAGCTCGCCCATACACCGACACACACTTTGGGAGGGGGTGGGCCAGCCTCCTGGACGCATCCATCGGCCCATTCCTGTGGTCTCCCCTAAGCATCCACCCTCATGTTCTGCTGTCTGGGTGAGAGGTGCTGGAGCGGCAGCTGTCATGGTGATGGGCAATACCTGCGGGGTCACAGGCCGCAAGGGCATGCCGTTCATGGAGAGAAACCAGGTGATTCTCTGTTCTTGACAAGGCAGTTGGAGCCCTTCCCAGGGGGAGGACTGTTGTTGTTGTTGGTGGTGGTGGTAGGAGTGGTGGTGGGAGTCATGGTGGGATTGAAGTTGTGGCTGTGGAGCTTGGCCGAAGCACATCAAACAGCAGCAAATATTCAGGCTCCATTGCGATTGCTCCGCTGAAGGGATGGAGGGTTGGCTTTACGCCATCGCTTGGAAATTAGCAGCCAGGGCCTGTGACCCTGTGCCAGGGGCATAGCCCATTTGATCGGATGGTTGTTTCCACCGCTGAGCAATGCCCAAGGTGGGTGGCTGCAGAGGAGCAGGGAGCAGCCGCGGCAAAACAGCTGGAGCCAAATGCCTGCTCGTGGCTGCAGGTGGCCAAGCGGTCAGGAGGGGAGTGCCGCTCAACATAGGGTGGCTCCGAGAGAGAGAGTGCCAGGGGTGGCCAACCTCGGACACAAGCCCCAGGTATCTTCCCTTAGAGCCCGGATGGGGGGGCAGTTTGGCCGTACAGAGAACCAGCTAGACAGGCATGCAAATGAAGGGGCGGCTCCTGGCAGCTGGGCTGTGTCGGGGTTTAGGAGCATGGCACTGGGGCTCATTGGCGACCTCCCTCGGCCTTGCTATCCACCCAGCAGCCCCAGGACAGCCACGGCCACCCAGCCCAGACTCAGATCTTGCCCACAGCCCCCAAGAGATGGCAGGTGAGTCCAGAGGGGGACCAGGGTGTCCCAGAGGTGGTTCCCGCTGAGTCCTCCCTTGCTGATTCCGGGTGAAGGAGCTCCATAAAAAACCCCAGCCCCCTTTCCAAAGCAAGAATCAGGTACCCCGTGTGAATGACTATGCCATGACTATGCCATGGTGAGATAGAGGTGAGAGGTTACGGTAGGGCTGGGGGGTCGCAGAGGTTCCAGCCAGTGTCCAGGTGTGTGTTTGGGGGGGAGCAAATCGCTGCAGAGTGGAGGCGGAGGGAGCTGGCCATCGCAGATTGCCTCATTGTGACTCCTGGCCTGCGGTGTGACAGCTTGGGCCCAGCATGGGAGATGGATGTCTGGTGGGGTGACCCTCACTTGGTTGGAGCGGCCACTGTCAGCCAGGGGCAATGCGCTGAAGCAAGTAGTAACAGGCTCTGCACACAGCAGTCTTCCAGTCAGGGGTGCAGTCTGGGGGCGTGGGTATGTGGCTGCCTCCCCGAGACATCAGGCTCTTTGACAGCGGTGTGTGTGTGTGTGGGGGGGGTTAGGTGGCAACCCAGCCCACGGAGATATCTGCAACAACAAGAGGTTGTGAGGGGGGACAGCCACCAGGCTCCTGGCCGGCATGTGGGCCAGCCAGGGCTGGCGGCTGCGGCATGGTGGTGGTCCCAGGCCTTGGCTCGTCTCTGAAGCCACCTGGGTCTTTGACAGGCTGCCCGTGGAGCCTGAAGAGGCCTGACGGTGGCCACAGCAAGGGGCCAGGGTTGGAAGGGGGTTGCACTCTTCAGAGGGCGGCTGTTGGAACAGGTGGGCAGAGCGGCAGTGACCCAACAGCAAGCCCCTGTCCTAGCCAGCCGGGCTTGGCATCTGGAAAAAAGCAAAGAGAGCAATCAGAGGCGGCCTCCTTAAGGGGTTCAGTGGAGGCTCTCACTACAGCGAGGACAGGTCTGAGAGTTCGCTGTTCAATAGAGAGGGTGGAGAAGGGGCAGGCTCCCGCCAGCCTGGAGAACTCGCCCATCCACAACCAAACTCCTCCAGGGAGTCTCCAGCCCTAGAGCCACCCAACCCCCGGATTGCAGGGGTGGCCCAGGCAGAGTCCCCCGACAGTTGGGAGTTGGAGGAGACAATGCGCAAAGTCCCCTGACAGTTGGGAGTTGGAGGAGACAATGCGCAAAGTCCCCCGACAGTTGGGAGTTGGAGGGGGGAAACGCAAAGTCCCGACCCCTCAGAGCTGACCAGCAGCATGCCGGCCCATGCGAGGCTTGTCAAGTGAGAGCCAGCTTCGAAGTGCTGCTTATGAGGGAATTTCCCGCCTTCCAAGGCCTGCCCCCCGGGGGGTGCTTCCTGGGATGGCCCCATTGGTTGGCCTTGTAGTCGGGTTCCGGAGCCGCCTGAATGAGATGGGTGGGCCTTTCGGGCGGCTCAAAGATGAGGGCCCAGAGCGAGTGCATGGAGCTCAATGGGCTGAGCCAGGTATCTGGCGTAACTTTTCAGTAGCAAAAGTGGGCGTTCCCGGCCTGAAAGGGCCTAGGTCTCCTAGCCCTTGGAACGCCCCCGGGAACGCCCCTGGAGCTGCTGCTGGCTGCTTCTGCACCTCCCAGGAGCTGGTGCAGCCATTGTGCCAGAGTCCCCACGCCTTCCCCCTCCGCCGCCTGCTGCCACTGGCCTAACTCCACTTATGCCGGCATCCACGCCTCTTGCGCCGGTGTAAATGCCTCTTGCACCAGCGGTAGACTCTGCAGGGCTCCTAACCGCTTTCAGCTCCCAACCTCAGGAATGCGCTGTTAATTGATATCCTTGCCTACATGCCGGCATCCAGGCCTCTTGTACTGGTGTAAGTGCCTCTTGCGCCGGCAGTCGACTCTGCGGGCCTCCTAACCGCTTTCGGCTCCCAACCTCAGGAATGCGCTGTTAATTGATATCCTTGCCTACATGCCGGCATCCAGGCCTCTTGTACTGGTGTAAGTGCCTCTTGCGCCGGCAGTAGACTCTGCGGGCCTCCTAACCGCTTTCGGCTCCCAACCTCAGGAATGCGCTGTTAATTGATATCCTTACCTACTAACAGAGAATTTTTGGTTTTGATAGAATCCTTGTTATTTCATTTGATCATGGGTCTGAAAAGGGCGAGTTTGGGTGAATAATGGTAAATCTAGGCAGCTGCCTAATCCTTTGTTGGGGAATTTGTTGGAGCCCAGTACATTTCTGCTGGTGCCATAGTTCTTTATGTAACTTTAAAATGTAACTTGATGGCCAGGTTTAGAATTATATCCACTTGGTAGTAATACCAGAGTCTATAATTGGTTTAAATGCAGAGAGAGAGTAGGAATAAAGGACAGTTCTTGCAATGAAAGTAAGTAGTGGAGAACCACAAGGATTTATATTGGGGCTGGTGCTATTTAATTTGTTCATAAATGATCTAGAACTGGGGGGTGAGTGGTATGGTGCCAAGTTTGCAACGGACACCAAATTATTTATTTATTTGGATTTCTATCCCTCCCCCTCCCACAGCCGGGGAGAGGTGGGATAGAAATCTAATAAAATAAAATAATTCAGGATGGTAACACAAAATTTTTCAGGATGGTGAAAACCAAGGTTGACTGAAGACCTTCAGGAGGATCTCCACAATGTGGGTGAGTGGGAAACAACGTGGCAAATGAAGTTCAGTGTAGGCAGTGCCGGATTTACGTATAAGCTAAACAAGCTATAGCTTAGGGCCGCACTCTCTTGGGCCCCCCCAAAGAATTTAAAGGGGGGAAAAACCTGGATGTACATTTCCAAAATATAAAATAAAAAACAATTAAAATAAAACCTACATACAGCAACAGTGTTTTGTGTTGTGTAGGCTCCTATGATGTAAGTAATGGGCCCTGCCTGCTAGCCTGAGTAAATATTGTTGTTGACAAAGGACAACTGGACATATAAAGGGCCCCATTACCTTCAATAGCTTAGGACCTCATCAAACCATTACTTACATCATAGGAGCCTACACAACACAAAACACTGTTTCTGTATGTAGGTTTTATTTTGTTTTTTTATGTTATATTTTGGAAATGTACATCCAGGTTTTTTTCCTTCAAATTTTTTTGGGGGACCCCAAGAGAGTGGGCCCTAAGCTATAGCTTGTTTAGCTTATACGTAAATCCGGCACTGATCCGGCCCTGAGTGTAGGTAAGTGTAAAGTGAAGCACACTGGGATAAAAAATCCCAACAGTCACGTATATGCTAATAGGGGAACAGGTAAAGAGCTACAAATATCTGGGTATTACCTTCAATTATAACCTTAATTAGGCTTCTATGGTCTCTCTCAAGAACTACTTTTATCTATGGAGTATTTTCAGGCCAGGGTCTTGATAAGGCAAAGAATACGAGACGTAGAAAGACAGCATGATCTGAATAGACTTAAAAATGTCTGTTACAATCGAAATACCCTTACTAATGTGACCCCGATGCCATATCTTGTTCATCTGGAAAATCCTGATTATAGGAGGGCCTTCACCTTGTTACGCTGCAATGCTCTCCCCTCAGCTATAATGGAAGATAGATACAAGAAGATCCCGTATGGTGAACGTCTATGCCCTTGTTCTGATGGGAGCATAGAGACCCTTGAACATGCCATTTATGACTGCAAAATTTATAATAAAATAAGAGAAGACATTTCCCTTGTAATAGCTGACCACTCAGGGAGCACTAGAGCGACTCGCCTTTCTAACTTGCTCTCAGTTAAAGACTCTGAGCTAACTTTTAAAATGGCCAAATTTGGATGGCGAATCATGAAGGCTAGACGAGCATGGGTCGAACCCAACAAATGAGTTTTAACTATGTTCTAGTTACGCTTATGTTTTTTATAGTTCCCCTACGAATGTTTGATTATATATTTATTGATGTATTGATGTATATAACTACTGTTTTATTATGTAAAAGTTTTTATTGTTGGTCTGGGACCGTATTAAACATTTCGTTTTGTTTCGTATAACCTTAAATGGGCAGTACACAGAAATAGGACTGCCAAACTAGGGAGAATCTCTTCAAGTCAACTGAAGTCATTCTTCTTCTATACGGCCCTAAGCTATTGGCCCTAAGCAATTTGTTCCTGCAGCAGTCAAGGTATTCAACTCCAAAATTTTACCCCAGACTTTGTATGGTATTCCTATTTGGGTCAATGCTTTTAATCATGATTTAGAATCTGTTCAAGCAAATTTTTTTAGACAAATTCTGGGTCTCCCTAAATGTGTTTCTTATCATGCAATTTGCTCTGAACTAGGCCAAAATTTGTGTGAAACCAAAGTTTGGTTATTAACTATTCGATATTAGCTCAAACTATATTTTAGAACTGAGCGTGGTTCCCTTTTATCACTGTTGTTAAAAGAACTTCACAATACCTCCTGGGATTGTATAATTTTGACCAAAATAAGATCTATTGGAGTTTCTTTGGAAGATTTGGCTCCAACTACTGAAGCCCACATTTTTTAAATTATTAAACGTCTCTTAGATATGGAGCTTCAAAAGATGCACCCAATCCAACCTTATGTTTGCTCTTCAGCAATGTTGGGTCTTCTGAATAAAATTGACAGTATCCCCCACTACTTTTACAATCTGGATATCCCTATCCTCCGTAGAGCATTCTCTCTTGCTAGGGTCAATGCCTTTCCATCAAGGATGCTGTATGGAAGGTACCACCAAATCCCAATACAGGAACGCATTTGTCCCTGTGGTTCCAACTCCCTGGATACAATTGAACACATACTGTTTGACTGTTCTCTATACAAAACATCCCGTGGGAAATGGTTAAAAACTTGGTTATATTCAAAACATCACCTGTCTAATAAAGTAAAATGTCAATTTTTATTGAATGATTCAGTGCCGGAGATTACTGAGGGTGTTGCCAATTTCCTTTCCTTTCCTTTTCCTTTTATCCCTTAGAAGCTCCTTGATCAATTGATCTTGAGCAGCATATATCTAGTGTTGGAGGGATATAAGGATTGAAACAAATCTTGCCACCGACAATGTAGCCTTGGGGTCCGTTGCCAATTTTCTAGTGGATGTGATGAAAGTGCAAAAACTTGCAAGCTCTGATATTTGATTATATTGTTCTTTGTTTTATTTCACTGATTTTATGTTTTATGATCCCTTTTTGTAACAATTGTAATAATTTTTATGCCATTAAAGGTTGATGATGATGATGATGATGCCAATAGGGGTCTGAACCAGCTGAGATTAAGAGGAGTCATAGTGGGGGGTTGCAGTTAGATGAAGGTGTCAACCTATCGTGCTGCAGCAACGAAAAAGGCAAACTCTATGCTGGGGATTATTAGTAAAGGGGTTGAAGACAGAACAGCTAACATCCCCAGAAATAAACAGGTATTACATGGGAGTTTTGTTGTTATGGCAACCGCTGCCTGGTTTTTATTCCGAGCTGCAGGGACAAAATTTGGGAAACTGTTATGATTTTATGTTTGTTTTAGCTTTTTTAGCTGATAATTGTATTTATACTGTTTTTTTTTCCTTCTTTGTAATATTGGATATGCCATTAAAGGTTTATTGATTGATTGAGGTATTGCATGGGAGTTTTGTTGTTATGGCAACCGCGGCCTAGTTTTTATTCCGAGCTGCAGGGACAAAATTTGGGAAACTGTTATGATTTTATGTTTGTTTTAGCTTTTTTAGCTGATAATTGTATTTATACTGTTTTTTTTTCCTTCTTTGTAATATTGGATATGCCATTAAAGGTTTATTGATTGATTCAGGTATTACATGGGAGTTTTGTTGTTATGGCAACCGCTGCCTGGTTTTTATTCCGAGCTGCAGGGACAAAATTTGGGAAACTGTGTTATGATTTTATGTTTGTTTTAGCTGATAGTTGTATTTATACTGTTTCTTCTTCTTCTTTGTAATATTGGATGTGCCATTAAAGGTTTATTGATTGATTGAGGTATTGCATGGGAGTTTTGTTGTTATGGCAACCGCGGCCTGGTTTTTATTCCGAGCTGCAGGGACAAATACAACCACCTTCAGTGCTCAAACAGCTGATGCTGGATAAGTCTGTTAGGGTTCCCACGCGAAAGAACCCGCTTAGTAGGAAACACCCGGCCCGCGAGCACAAAAAACAGCAACAAGGCGGTGGAAAGTAGAGACGCGGAAGGAGCGTCGCTCGTCCGCCAGAGCCAGGAGGCGCGCGGAAGAGAGAGGCGGGGCTCCTTCCGGCTCCTGGTGCGCAGGCGCGAGCGCGGGAAACGGCGGTTGAGTTCTCTGCAGTTCAGCTCCTCTTGCGGGGGGGGGGGGGCAACGGCCGGCCCCAACGGCCCAACGGCCCAACCCAACGGCCCGAGTCCTGTGTGCCAAGGAAGGAAGCTCTTGCGGGAGTTAATGCATCGGTGTGTCTCCTATTATGCCCAACGTGGATGGGAAACGGGAAGGGGCCTCTTGGCGGGGATGAGGCGGGCTGACTGGCGAGAGATTTCCGTGGAAGTCGCTGAGGAGGGGAGAGAGAGAGATCCCTTCTGCAGTCCCGGCGGGCGGCTCTGTGCACGGGGGAGGTGTTGCCTCGGGTTTGCCGCTCTCTACATGCACAATTCCCCCCCCCCACAATCCATATTCTCAAAACTCAAAAATAACCCACCCCTGCAGGGTTTGGGGGAATTGAGCGGCAAACCCCGAGGCAAAACCTCCCCTGCATCAAAGGAGGGGTGTTTTCATTCGCGCGGGCTTATCTAGGAAGCAGACAGGACCGTTGGGGACACGTTACTTTAGGCCGCCGTGGCAAAACTTACCGCATTAATAAATCAAAAAGAAAATGCTGACTTTGTGGAAGAATGGGAGGCGGGGACAATATACTGTGTGAATGAACTCAATTTGGGAAATGCGAAGGGATATGTTTTGATCTAATTCAGATTTTTTGAAGCGGTTAAGCTATTAATGTTAAAAAGTAGAGTTTAAGGTAACGATAAAGGTGGTTTATTACAATGAATTAGACACTAAATACAAAGAGAGAAATAAGAATATCAAATGGACAGAGGGGGGAAGAGGGGAAGTCAACTATATATATTTAATGATATAACTTGTTTATAGTAAATACTATATGAATGGAATAAATCGAATGTGAATTAGTTTGAAAAGTAATAAAACTTTTTTTTTTAAAGGAACACGTTACCTTAGACCGCTTTGATGCACAAGTCAGCAGTTCTTCCTTCTCAGACGTAGTTGCTCGGCAGCGCTGATCCTCCTCTCTGGCGGTGCTGCTTTATAGGAAAGGCGTGCGTATAGAAGAGGTATTCAGGGAGGAGGGTCTACTCTACAGGGTAGGGAGCTGTGGATGGGTTATTGTTGGTTATAGTGGTTCAAAGCATGAGTTCTGGTTTGGAAGTCTACCATTACAAATCTAAACCATGAATTTGGGGAGGGGGAGACTCTAGGCAACCCCTTTACCTCCCAGCCCACCCACCTCTGTTTTTAACGTGGAGATGGCACCAACTGCCTTGCAGAGCAGTTGTGGCGTGATGAGGATTAAGTGCTTTGTGCATGGAAAGAGAAGAGTGTTGCTGATTATTGTCACTGTATTTCCTGGTTGAGTTTTTCTCCAGTAGTATCTTGTTTTTTTATGTATTCCCTGCATTGTCAGGAAATTTTCATCATAGCTTGCTGCCATTTTTATTGTTTGAAAATATTGTTACTTATCTGATGTTGATTCACTGTTCCCCATGTTCTCAACTGTGTTGTTAAAAACAAATGTTGTTACATCATGCTATAATTGAATGCTCCTGACAACTCATATATCTGAGCTTTCATAATAGATCATGTAGACCCTGATTTGTCTTCTGTAGCTTGTGAAAACTGCTGCACCTGTTATTACTGGGCATGATATAGTCTTTGATTTTCATCGTCATAAAAGGAAACGTCCCAAAATTCTGTGTTTGCTTTAGAAAGGATGAAAGTAATCACTTGTGAAATTGCATGGCACAATAAAGAGCCAGTGTATAGCTTAGACTTCCAGCATGGGACTGACGGGAAGATTAATCGGCTGGCTTCTGCTGGAGTGGACACTATTGTTCGTGTGAGTTACCAATATCTATTTAGTGTGATATGGTCAAATGTTGCTCAGACATTTGGGGAAAAAATGAGCTAATTTCAGAAGGCAAAAGGCTACAGATGTTTTATTAATACAAGTTTCTTTTTATGACCTAAGAAACAGATTTATTTAAACATTTGTGTAGAGGTGATTCTTATTCTTGAAGATGATCGAGTAAATTGTTATTATGAAATCTGTTAAGTTCATTAGCATCTTGTGTTAAAAAGACAGATATTACAGTCTGATCTACAATGTTTTATATTACTGAACACAATGTAGTAAGTATAGTACTTATTGGATTTCTGTTTAAGAAATGATAGTGAATTCATTGCATTGTTGTAAAATGGATTGCCTGACATTAATAGTTAGCTGGAAGTTTTGAAGACAGTCACACACATTACGTTATGGAGCTCATCTGCATAGAAGATTGCATAGAAACATCTGCGTATTTTCGATGACTGTAATCTTTTATAACTAGATATGGAAAGTGGAAAAAGGACCAGATGGGAAGGCAATTGTGGAATTCTTGTCCAATCTAGCTCGCCATACCAAAGCTGTGAATGTTGTACGTTTTGCTCCCAATGGTGAGATTCTAGCATCTGGTGGAGATGGTGAGTAGTCATATAAAAGCAGTACTGAACCACTGAAGTGATTTATGGATATTTCCTCTTGCATATGATCATCTGTCATTTGAGACAAGAAAATAATAGTCTTCTTTTGACAACTGGGCATTTGAAAGGCACAGATGATTCCTTGGCAATTCTGAAAGTATCTACTCCACAGCAAAAACTGATTGGCCAATCACAGGCCAAATAACTTGTCTGGAAAATCACAAACAAATATGAGAAGATACCCTCTAACTGTTCTCCACTGTTTCTAAGGTTTAAAATAACAAACATTAAAGGCAGGGGTGTCAGGTGTTTTGTGTAGTGCACTATCATGATAGTAAAAACTGGGTAGAATACTTCATTTGCAAAAATGAATCAACTTTATTATCCCAGATGCTGCAATACTGTTGTGGAAGCTGAATGACAACAAAGAGCTAGAGCCAGTTGCATTTCAAGATGACGATGATAACCAGCTCAATAAAGAGAATTGGACAGTAATTAAAACCTTAAGGTAAATCTTAATAGCTTCTGAATAATTTTCACTCCTACTTGGGCCAAAAGCAGTCAAAAATCCAGTATTTGGGGCAGTGAGGATTCCTCCTTTTTCCAGATTGCTTTGCTTCGATCTCTGTGTTAAGTGTTTTAGGATCATAGTACTGTTTTGTGCTGTACTCATATGCTTCGTCTCCTCTTATATCACAGCCTGCTAGGTTGGAAGCAGGATATTATACATCAACAGTTGCCACCAAATAAATATTAATCTTTCTATATTTCAGTGTCCTAAACAGAGAGGTAGCAGTGTAGAAGGTCATCTTTACTGTTGGAGGCACCCTATCCTGGGGGTGGGGGGATTCACAAGGGTGAAAAACATCCTAAAAACTGCACCTGGTTGTATATTGGACATGCACGATGTCCTTATGCAGCTGTGGAATGTCTGCAACAGCAGAAGCCAGCTCATGGGAGTGTGGTAAAATTATTGGCTTAATATAATAGGTGGTACAGGGCTTCCTACAGAATTGTGCATGCATAGGAAACGTTTTCCCACAACTAGCCACTTCCTTTTCCCCAGTCTAGCTACAATGGAGGAGTGAGGAAATTGAGCTACTGGAGGGCAAAAGAGGGAAGAGCGTGGATAAGGGAGGGAGAAAGATGATTGGAGGCAAGAGATAGCAAGTATCAGTTTAAGGTACATTCTTTTTTTTTCTTTGAACAGCAGATCACTATATTACAAACTGCTTTGGAATGTCTCTTAAGTTCAAAAGTGGTTTCGTGTGCAGGGACTGCTGTTTGAAAATCTCTGCTAGGTGGAAAAATGCCACTTTGTACTGTGCTATCTGCTGGCCTCTCCCTGCTCTGTGGTTCTCCTTTGTATCTCTCCCATGGTATTAATGCCACAAAAGGGGTGTGAAGGCTGGTATAAATATTTGTTTTGTAATGGGGTTCCAATATGGTGAAACGAAGCACTGTACTGTGGCAGCAGTGGATGGAATGCAACTGGAGAGAAATTCCTTACGTGGGGCAATTTTTACTTTCTGTCCTTCTTTACAAGGGCCACCAAGGCAGCTAACAAATCACATTTTAAAACCATTAAAATCAGCTCTACAACACATCATTAAGAAAATTATAACGAGTTAAAATGCATACCGAACATAAAAGCAGCAATTAAAACATCGGTTAGGAAGGAAGGATCATTGAGGGAATGCCAAATGAAACAGTCTTCACCCACTGGCAGAAGACAGCAACAGAAAAGGACAGAGAAATCTCACTGGGGAGAGAGTTCCTCAGCTTGGGTGCCATGACCAAGAAAGCTTTGTCCTGGGCTGCCACCCACTTAATCTCAGAAGATGGTGTCACCTGAAGTGGGGCTTCCAAAGATGACCGTAGTGGTTGGGCAGGTTCATACTTGACGCAGGTGACCAGGCAATGGCAAATGTAAAGGGGAAAGCTCTGTGTTTTTAGAATAGATATCCTTCAGGTGGCAGAGAATCTTTTAACATTGTGTGCTTTGATTTATAACTATCTTCCTCTTTGACAGACATTCTCTATTGTGCTTGATTCCAGAGGTCACTTAGAAGATGTGTACGATATTTGCTGGACCCCTGATGGAAATTATATGGCGTCTGCATCAGTTGACAACACAGCTATAATGTGGGATGTCAATAAAGGTAATTGTTAAGATCATGTTTTTGAGGGCCAAACCAGATAAGGCATTGGGACTTGATTCCACATTTTTAGGTTTTTATTCCACATTTTTAGGGTTTATTTAATTATCAGGCATACAGGGACCGTGTGTGTGTGTAAAGTGCCTTCAAGTCGCAGCCGACTTATGGCGACCCCTTTTGGGGTTTTCATGGCAAGAGACTAACAGAAGTAGTTTGCCAGTGCCTTCCTCTGCACAGCAACCATGGTATTCCTTGGTGGTCTCCCATCCAAATACTAACCAGGGCTGACCCTGCTTAGCTTCTGAGATCTGAAGAGATCAGGCTAGCCTGGGCCATTCAGGTCAGGGCACAGGGACCATAGGAGGAGTTTATTTCCCCTCTTACCCCAATTCCATTTTCCTGACTTGAAATCACTATTTTGTGGCAGATGTACGTGTACTGATTTGTGTCCACCTTTTCCCAGCAGCCCTCATGGGCCTTGAAAAAGGAATGCTCAGTGCTGGACTACATAAGTGAATGAAAAGCCACTCAACACAGAAGAGGGGGAAATGAGCAAAATTGACCCTCTCTGCCTCTTCTGTCAGAGGAGACTCAGAAGCCACACTGAAAGAAAACACTGAGAGGAGCAATTTTACCTGATTTCTCTTCCTCGGCGCAAATGCCACATTGTGTGGTTTTTTGTTGATGCAGGTGCCCCCCCCCTCACCTTTTCAAGGTTGCGTGTGATTGCCTGGGTAAGGCAGAAGTGAGAAAAATCTGTCCCCACCACTACCACATAGATTCCACCTCTGTGTGTCAGCCTTGGCTGCCTTTTTGTAAAATGGGAAGAAGAGTAACTAGTCATAAATGTGCAGTTGTAGATAATAGCTATAATGTGAAGCACTGAATACATTAGTTTCTGTAGGAATAATATCTATGACTGCTTTTCCAAATGACTAAACAATTAACTCTTTATGCTGTTACTAGGGCAAAAAGTTTCAATTTTTAATGAACACAAAAGTTATGTGCAAGGAGTAACATGGGATCCTGTAGGACAGTACATTGCAACTCTTAGTTGTGATAGGTGAGTTACTATTCCTCGGAAGGTAAAATAAACACTTTATTGGATCTTTCCTTTTGAAATTTTCTGGAATGCTTAAAATATGTAATAGTTAAATAGCTACCTTCAAGAATGAGGTTGGTTGGTTTAAAGCATTAGTTTCCTTTGAACACTCCTGCATATGCACAGACAAAACTGCTGAGAATGATTTAACATAAGAACATAAGAAAGGCTCTGCTGGATCAGACCAAGGCCCATCAAGTCCAGCAGTCTGTTCACACAGTCGCCAACCAGGTGCCTTTAGGAAGCCACAAACAAGACGACTGCAGCAGCACCATCCTGCCTGTATTCCACCACACCCAAAATAATAGGCATGCTCCTCTGATACTTGAGAGAATAGGTATGCAGTATGACCAGTATCCATTCTAACTAATAGCCATGAATACCCTCTCCTCCATGAATATGTCCACTCCCCTCTTAAAGCCCTCCAAGCTGGCAGCCATCACCACATCCTGGGGCAGGGAGTTCCACAATTTAACTATGCATTGTGTGAAAAAATATTTCCTTTTATCTGTTTTGAATCTCTCACCCTCCAGCTTTAGCAGATGACCCTGTGTTCTAGTATTATGGGAGATGGAGAAAAACTTCTCCCTGTCCACTCTCCAAACCATGCATAATTTTATAGACCTCTATCATGTCTCCCCTTAGCCGCTTTCTTTCCAAGCTAAACAGCCCTAAGTGTCCTAACCGCTCCCCATAGGACAGTTGCTCTAGTCCCTTAATCATTTTGGTTGCTCTTTTACTCCAATAATGCTAGTGTGTCCTCTTAGGATCCTGCTTTAGAAGGCAGATGCTGACAGTACACATAATGCAGAAGATGAGAGGAAGTACGTGTTTTATAATTAACATTTTCTCTGTTGTTTAGGGTGTTGAGAGTATATAATACACAGACCAAGCGTGTGGCATTTAATGTTACCAAAATGCCATCTGGAGGAGGATCTGAAGGAGAGGTCAGTTATCTTTTTTTTCCCCTTTAAAATGTTGCTGTCTCAAATCAAAGCCTGGCCAAGAGAATCACTGGAAATCTCCCTGTTAACAGGTGAACACTCAGTACATCCGTTGACATGAGCTCTGACTCTCAAAAGCTTATGCTGGAATAAATTTCATTAATCTTTTAAGATGCCACTGGATTCCTGTGTAGTTTTGCTGCTACAGACCAACATGGCTGCTCATCTGGAATTTGCAGTGCACACATACTGTTATCATTGGAAATAAACACATCTGTATAGTTATTTCAGAGGGTTATTTCTGCCTGTGCTTCATTCTGCTCTTTTTAGCCTTCTATGTCCTGCAGATTGAGAAAGGAAGTGTTGACGACCAAAGGGAAGAGACTTTTCAGATACGGATTTAGTTTTATCTTCCTTGTGCTACTATTTAGGATAACTCAAATAGTAGTTACAGCCTTACAGCTCTTTCTGGTATGGTGTGGTACAGATTTATTGTATAGCCAAAGGCCATTACAATCAAGTAGCTCTTTCTGTTCCCACCTATCATAACTGGGGAGACGAGAATCTCCTGTTTTCTTACTCTTCCCACTTCATGGCTGTTATCATTATTGAAAGGAAGGTGCAGGACAAGCATCAAAGTACCAAGGCCTGTGGTACAGCTGTATCACTGAGGGTTGTTTTGCACTGTAACTTTTCTACAAGGACATAATCTGTGGGAATTATGGCATGAAAAACCACTGATAACGGTTTGCCACATTATGTGAATTGTGTTTTCTTCCCAAGGTTAACTCATACTGGAAAAGTTAATGAATGAAATGACCCGGGCAGAGCAATCTTGAAGCGGGGAGTAAAGATGGTTAGGAGCCAGCCTAACGCAAGTGCTGGCGTTAGTGCCACTTGCGCTGGCTAAGTGAGCACTAATGCCAGCGCAGGGCTAGTTGCACTGGCACGAGGAGCAGCACAAGGCTTGAGTGCCAGCGCAGCCTCCCCAGCAATGTGTCCTTGGTGCAAAGGCTAGCGCTGAAGGGGGCAGAGCTGTCTTTAGTCAGCTCCCTAAGCCCTATCGACCCAGGAACAACCTTTTGCACATGCAAAAAGGGAGGCACAGCCCCATGTAACACAATGGGGCTGTTACGTGGGGTTTGGGGAGGGAAATGCACTTTCCCCTTCGGTGCTGGGTCTCCATGCTGCTTAAGAAGTGGCGCAGCTGCGCCATCCCCGAGTCTAGCCTAACTAACCCCCACTTCAGGATTGCGCTGTTAATGCTGAGGGAATGCAAACAAGATTACCAACTGCTTGGAGAGAAAAAATCCCATCCCTTTAATAGAGGCTTAATCGGAAGTTATTTACCAGCTGGTGTTACTTACCTACATGCCATTAAGAGCTTCAGCGTTACATTTCCCCACATAAAGCCTTTATTAAAGAGACTGGATATTCTTCTCTTGGCAACCCCAAATGCAAAAAATTGCAATGAAACTTAACCTGGAGTATGCCGTAAGGTCCAAGTGTGATGTTTTCCATGGCCATATTTCTAATTCAAGAGATATTTTCAACATTATTGTTAAAAGGTGAGAAATAGTTCAGTGTGACAGTTTCTGAAACTGAATAGTCATATCTATCAGAGAGACTACTTTTAATCACTGAGCGGTGATCTGAAACAAGGTAGTTACGGGCACCATGATGCTTGCTGATGAGTTTCCTGGCACCCGTTTGCCTCTTCTCCAAAGCAAAGAGCCTGTCCTACCTTTCCAGCCAGAGGTGATCAGTAGAACCCACTAGGCATCATTTTGTGTCTGCAGGACCAACAATTTGGAAACAGCTGCCTCCAGTACAGGAAGGTGATTGGCTTGAGACCTCCCAACATTTTATGATTGGCCCAGCCCCCCAGTGGCAGCCATTTTGTGATGGTCTGTTCTCAAAATTCCAAAAGTGCCCATAGGCCGAATAAAAATGGGAGTGCCTGCTGTAGATTATGCTGCCTAGGTTGTTGAATAAAGAAGACAAAAGGATATACCCCGTTAACTGTTTGTACTGTAAGAATAACTGGATTTTTTATTGTGCAATTTTTCAGGTGAAAAGCTATCGAATGTTTCATGATGACAGCATGAAGTCATTCTTTCGGAGGCTTACTTTTACTCCTGATGGCTCTCTGCTTCTTGTTCCTGGTGTGTGCAGATCCTTTCATGGCTTCATAGTAGTTTGCAGTGGAAGAGGATGGTTTGTTTTCTCTTTGCAAACAGCAGCTCGTGTATATGTTAAGATTTATTGGAAACACATTTCTCTCCCCTACTCCCCCCCACCCGTGATAGTACACACACACACCAGTAATAATATGCATTGACGTTGCTGTACAACTGTAAGAAATAAAACAGCAATAGAAGATTTCATTGCTCTTCATTTATGCCACATCTCACCATGTTGCCCCATCAAATAAACTAAACTTGAATAATATTGGCAGGGTATGCATAGTTTCACCTTCCCAGCTTGTTTCTTTTCTTTCCCCTTAACAGGATACTCAAGATTCATGAGAGGGAGGGCAGGAAGGGTTGAATCAGTGCTTGGCTCTCGTGGCCCTTTCTTACATGCCCAGGGTCCACTTTGGGGTCAGGAAGCAATTTTCCTCCAGGCCAGATTGGCCAGGGATCCTGGAGGATTTTTTTTATGACCATCTTCTGGGCATGGAGTATGGGTGTGGGGAGTGGGAGTGTGGGGAGGGAGTGAGTGAGTTGTGAATTTCCTATGTTGTGCAGGGGATTGGACTAGATGACCCTGGTGGTCCCTTCCAAATCAATGATTCAGTATTTGAAGCAGAAAGGTTTCCCTGTATATGTGAGCCAAAACTCCTTGCAGGAAGTGGTACTAAACTCAAGAGAACCATTTTTTCATTAAAGCTCTTAAAGCAAAACATTTGCACCTATGACATAGTCAGCCCCCTGCAGAGTCAATACATTACTTATAGTCTAATCCTAAGCAAGTGATACCTTTCTAAGTCCATTGAAGACTATGAATTTAGGAATTTAGAAGATTGTAACTCAGCTTAAGGTTGCCCTGCCAATCACTGCCATTATCAAGCTGTAGTCATGACTGAAGAGAATCGGATGCTTTCATTCTCATTAGGCTTTGAGGAATCTTTTAAAAGGAGTTTGAAGAGTTAAGTGCAAAACTAACATTTTGGCATTTCTTCAACTTTTCTCAGCTGGCTGTGTGGAATCAGGAGAAAATGTAACAAACACCACTTACGTATTTTCTAGAAAAAATCTGAAAAGGTAGAGTTTTATTTGCATGTACATTTGCCCACATTTTAATATTTAGATTAGAAATGCCATTTCTTAAAAAGCTGCTGTTTCTCGTTAGGCCTGTAGCTCACCTGCCTTGTCCTGGAAAGGCAACGCTAGCAGTTCGTTGCTGTCCAGTCTACTTTGAGCTGAGATCTACGCTTAGCAAAGGTATTGTAAACCCTTTGGAAAGAATATTATATTGCAGATACTTTAAAAGGTAAATCTAACTCATTGGGCATATTATGTATGTCCTATTTGAAACAGCTCTTTTGAGTTGCTAATGCAGTGCTTCCTAATAAATGCAGTTTGCTGATTTTCTAAGACCTCTAATTCTCTTGCCCTTGTGTATTTTTTAGTTTGAGAGAGAAATTACTTTTAGCATGTAATGCTACAGAATTGGTGAAAGAGGTTGGGGGGGGGGAGTACCAAGGCTTTTTACAATCTTTAAAGTGTGTTTTCGGTCTGTAGCAGCCCACATTCAAGGTACAGGAAATATTGCACAGGTTCAGAATCAAAGTAGTAATGAAGAAACTGATACATAAATATAAGTTACTTGAATATTTAGAATGGGGTGGATCCCTAAGTTTGCTTTAGTACTTTACGTGAAAATGGAGAATTTACAAAACTGTGTATAAACAAATAGTGGGTCAGAACATTTTTACAGCTTTATCTCAGAACAGCTTTATCTCAGTTTCAAATAAAAGGAATGACATGTTCTTTAATTACATCTTTCAGTGTTAAATTATGGAATTGAGGAATATTTATGATTAATGTGTTAGAACAGTTTATACTACTCCTGTAGAGAGGCTGTGTGAAAAAGTCATTGACATAAAAGTATGTGGCTTGCTTGCGCCAATGGAAAGGGTTCTGTTAGTTTCTGTTTGAATGGGAGAATTCAAAAGAGGCTGTCACATCTTCTAAGTTACAGAATCTAAAATTACATTGCAAAAGCCTGATTATCTGAACAGAACATTCTTTTAATTTTAAAACTCTGTATTTTTAGAGGATACTTCCCAGAAAATTGGTCTAATAAATCTGCCCTATCGGTTAGTTTTTGCTGTTGCTTCAGAAGATTCTGTGCTTTTCTATGACACACAGCAGTCATTTCCTTTTGGTTATGTATCCAATATACATTACCATACACTGAGTGACATTTCTTGGTAAGTAAATAAGGTGGTACTTGTAACAGACTGAACTTTATACTGTTAAAGTAGCAAAAAGACTTCCAACTGTCTGAAGCTTGCATTCTCAGCACCATCCAAAATCTTATAGATACTCCTCTTCGAGAGTAGAATTAAAGCTAGAGTCTGATTTAAGAGTCTGTCAGAGTACTAATTTAATATCAGTAGCAGTATAGCATGAATTCCGTAAAATAGAAGACAATTTCTTGCTTAACATTGTTTATTTGCAGAGTAAACAGTACAGTTATGGGTTGCAATGCATGTCTTTTGTTTGGCCACATCTTGGTAATAATTTTCAGTAATGTTCTTAAAACTGTCACTGTTCAGCAGTCACCACCACCTATCTAACTTCAGTGGAGGGAAACGTCTGTCTTGAATCCAAACTCTGGACTGCTTTTGAGTTGGGGAACTCCTAACTTCATTTTATAGCAATGTCATGATTGAAGTTTCAGCTGCAGTAACTCTGAAGCTCCAAGATTCTTCTTTGTGCACACAGGACTGGATGGTTGAGATCAGTAGGCTCAAGTGTGACACTTCATCGCTTTGCACATGAGCAACTTTTTAGTCTACTGAATGTTCAAAAAAAGCAGCTGAAAGTAATTGTATAGAGTAGACAGTATTATCTTCAAAGTAAAATTAAAATATAAACGACATATACATTTGTACTGTATAGATTTGTTGGAAGCAGTGAGATCTTCAAGAAGGTTCTCTTTGTGTGCATTTTTATTACTGGAGAATAATTAGGGCTCTCTAAATTTCTTCTGTTTCTCTGTTTCCACGAATAAATGCCAGGTCTAGTGATGGATCTTTCCTTGCTATTTCTTCTACGGATGGGTATTGTTCTTTCGTGACTTTTGAAGAAGGTGAACTTGGAACACCACTGAAAGAAAAACCAGTTTTAATAATCAGAACTCCCAATACAGTGGAGAAGAAAATAAAAAAGGGTCATTCCCCCAGTGTTGTTTCTCCAATCCCCAAACCGGTAGATGGAACTCCTCCCAATAGAGCTATGGATCCAAGCAGCCCGACTGTGCAACCCAAGACTCCAGTAAATGTTAAAGACTTGCCTTCAACTCCTGTTAGTGTTAGAAATATTCCAGTATCTTCCTCAGAAGAAAAGAAACCCATACAGCCTTCTGGCCACAGCTCTAAAGTAAACCAGCCCAGGAGGATTACACTAAACACACTACAAGCGTGGAGTAAAGCACCAAGGTAAAGAGCATTCCATGGTCTTTCGAAAAACTGGTATGTCTGAATTCAGGCCAATTTATTCCTGTGGGTTATGTAATATGTTTTTCAGATTTATTTTCTTGTTTTCTTGAATTTTGTGTAATTTGTTATCTGCTTTGAACAGACTTGGAAAAGGATATAATTTTTAATAAATGTTACAAAATAAACATGGCTTGGGACCAAGGTATCTGAAGGGCTGTCTTCTCCCATATGTTCCCGCATGGGAATTAAGATCACAAGGAGAGGCCCTCGTGACTGTCCCATCAATCTAAGAAGCTCATCTGGCGGGCACGAGGGAGGGCCTTTTTGATGGCAGCCTCACGATTGTAGAACAACCTCCCCAGGGAGGTGTGCCTGGCCCCCTCACTTTCATTCTTCAGGAGGCAGTTGAAGACAGATTTATTTAGGACTGCATTTGACTAATTTAGTTTGTATTTATTGACAGTCCTAATTGGAGATTTTGCATTGTGGTCGATAATATGTTCTTTATCATTGGTTAATTTATATTGTAAGCCGCCTTGAGTTCCGGAAAGTAGAACGGTGGCTAATAAATGTTTTGAATAAATATTAAAATAAATATTCCTATGAGGAGCTGGAGGGCCTGGCCAGACTATTCTGGTCGCTGCCTTGCCCATAGGTGTTCAGCAGCTTTCTGGTAAACATAGTGCCATGAATCTTGCTAGATTTCCTAGTTTTTTGAAGGAGCCCCAAGATGAAAAGGAAAGGAAGGGGGGAAGGAAACATAATGAGGAGCATGGGAATGCAAAAAACTGATTTGTGAAGAGGACATGGCTTCAAAGGCATTCTTTATTAATTTTTGTTTCCCTTTCTTAGGAGGGTTGCTTTGATTCCTCTAAAGACAGATATTCCCGACTCAGTAAATACAGTCTCTGCACCTTCTTCAATAGAAACAGATCAACATGGTAAAATAATTTTAGCCTATAAATAAGTATCAAAGAGTGTTGTTTTTCCTTCATTTTGACCCAGTGGTGTGATTCAGATGTACTGGCACCATTTGAACAATACTGGAATACTGTAACTGGGACAGTCATCCTCCTGCCTTTCTCCTCCCTTCTCTTACTAATTGAACTAACTGTCAGTTTCTTGGCTTTCAGAAAATTGTATATTGTCAGGATAGAAGAAAATATGCCTTGACAGCACAGTTGTTTATGATTTGGGAGACAATTTAGATCCTCAAATAGGGTGTTGAACAGCTTCAGGGTGACTAATAGGTGGGGGAAACAAGAAAAACATTTGGGCTCAAGTCTCACCTTTCGATCTCGCTGTTAAAATCCAAGATGGATAGATTTTAATGTCCTAGTCCTCAGGCCCTAAAAACCAATAGTCCAGAACTCCCGCTGATTAACCAGTACTGGATATGGTAGAGAACTTTTGCCTGACCTCCAAGAGTATGATTGGTCCTGACAAGACACTCCCAAACTGGGAGGACAGGAAACCATTGCAGCATGGTTTTTGCTCTTGTGTCTGACTCCAACAAGGGAAGTTTTATCCAAAAAACTTTTGCCTCCTTGCATCCACTTTCCAGGAGGGGAAGGTAAAACCTGTAAGTACAGGCTTAGTTAATATTACCCCTTTCATTTATTTTCCTTACTACTCTTACTCTAATAACTGTCTTTAGAATATTCCTAATTATTTCTGTTATGTAAGAATTGTGCTTAGTTATTAAAGATCCATTTTCTTTAATTGAGCTGATGCGTGACTTGACTGCTTTGGAGAATCTCGCTCATGCAAGCCTGTTCATATCACACAACCAGAAGCCAGCCAGTGCTGTCCAGACAGCGCTGAGCTAAGTAACAGAAGGAGGGAGTGTGGGGGGTGCATGTGTGGAAATACTCAGTCCTGTGCCTGCATCCCTCACTCACTTGCGTGCCCAATCCTCTGGGGGACCAAGTCCACCCAGGAGGGATGGGGGTAGAGGACTGTTGGTGGTGGCAGGCATTTCTACCAAAGGTTTGAGTCCCAAATTGAGGGATGGGGGAAACGACTTGGGGGTTTAAAGAGAACACAGACCAGTTGCTCTTGGTCTGCTCAAAGCAGGAAGAGTGGGGTGGGGGGGGGACGAGGCAAGTTTTTGACAGTAGTTTCATTCGATTCAGCAAACAATGTCTTCTGCTTGCCCTACAAGCCATGAGCAAACTGATTATCAGAGTAAATGCAGAGTTTAGTGGTTGAAATGTAGCTGCAAGTTATTGTTTGCCAAACACTAAGAAGTAACTAGTACTAGGCAGTTAGTAACTAATGATACAGGGTGGAGAAGAGGAAGAGGAACATGAGCCTGCTGGAGGTTTATTCCAGGTTTATTGCCAAATGAGCTGTGCATTTTGGCATTTCATTTAAGCCTGCTAATGGCTTATGTTTTCACTCCCCACCCCCTTCCTGGCCTATTGCATTTTGGGCTGGCAGCCTATGAGGACTGGTACAATAAATGTTACACAACTATTATTTGCATAGATTTCGTGGAACAGCTGAAAGAACTGAGTATTCAGTATTGTTATCCCAATGAGCCCCGTGGCACAGAGTGGTAAGATGCAGTACTGCAGTCCAAGCTTTGCTCATGACCGGCTCAAGGTTGACTCAGCCTTCCATCCTTCTGAGGTCGGTAAAAATACTAATTTTGATTGTTCTCAATATTTCAGAGAGGCCATCATCACCAGAGGACCCTCTGCAGAATCCACCCGCATCCAAGCGTCTTAAGACTGATGAAGCATGAAGATAAAAAATGTTTAAAACCACTAGTATGGTGTACTGTATGGAAGCCACATGCGCTTTACAAGCCATAGTTGTCCAAGTAAATAGACTTGCAACATCTGAGAAATGAGTTGTTGTGAAGAATCAAACTTTCATGAGTGCTGTCCCAGCATTCTAAGCAAATTGTTGGGTATATGCCAGGTCACAAAGTTCAGGGGGGTCTAGGTAATGCAAATATCCCATGATTTCAAATTTCTGATTTCAAGAACTTCTTTTAAGTATTGACTTTTCCTGAAAGTTTGTATCTGGTAAAGAAAAAGTTGCCATTTGAAGGACAGCGTTTGCTCAATTGAACTGGTTTGCTAAACTTGCAGTACAATCCTAATCACAATTACATCCTTCTAAGTCCATGTAACCGTTTAGGGTTGCACTGTAAGTCATTCCATCTGCTTTCCTGATCATTCATAAGGGAAGTGACTACCTGATCAGCATGTATCCATTATATGCAAATATAAAAAAGGCAAAGGATTTCATCTGCATGTAAATGAAACAATGCCAGTGTAGAATTCTAAATGGTGTGTTACAGAAGGTAAATTGGAAAGAAAAATTTGTAAAGTTCACATAGCTATCTTTACATTAAATAGCCAAAGTACAAAGAATTCTGACAAGATTTCTGTGTGGTGCTAACACTAGAAATAGTTCAATTATATGACTATATGTACCCTTTTAAAAAAAGGAACAATTACATCAATGCTAAGTAGGTACAGGTCTTGATTTGCGAGTTTGTTTTACTTGTTATTATAATATATGATTACCATAAATGTAGTACACAGAATAAAAGTTTAAAATTCGTATTCAGACTTTTCTGTCCATTCTTTCTCAGACTTTAATTTCACTAATTTGTTTTGAACACCATGTTAGTAAGCCACTATCTATCTAAGCCAGTCCAAGAAGAGAGATCTTAGCTTGTGTGGCACTTTCTAGGCATTCAGGCAGTCCCAAACTTTTATGTGAATTTAATTCATACTCTGTTCAATGGGACTTGGACTCACGTCAGTGTCGATATGAATATAACTTCAGTCCTGCTTCACATGGACTCCAGGTGTTAGAAAATGGACCAGCAGTATCTTGCCCTGCATGACAAATAGTATGTACAAGTAGAAACTAGCAGGAGCAGCTATACCATTCCCCCCACCTTTGCTTCCTCCCTACTCCCCCCACACTTCTATCAGTCTCCCTTTCGCCACTCCTTTTCTTACTCTGACTCCTCCATGCCTGTCACTTTCTCTTTCTGCCCCACCACCCCATCATCCTCTTGGCTGCCTCCCTGCTTCCTCCCCCCCCCCAACAGCAGCAGTGGTGGCAGCAGCTCTCCCAGAATCACAATGGATCTCCCAACTACAGAGATCAGCTCTGTAGGGTTGCCTTAGGACTGCCAATTCCAGGTTGGGAAATTCCTGGAGAGTTAGGGGTGGAACATTGGAAAGGTGAGGTTTGGGGCGGGAAGCAACCTCAGTATGGTATGCCATAGACTCCACTGTTCAAATCAGTCATTTTCTCCAGGGGAACTGATCTCTGTAGTCTAGAGATGAATTGTAATTCTGGGTGATCGAGCCTTGGGTACTTACCAGTGAAGGCTCCTTCTGCTCTGGGAGACGAAGGCCATCTTCAGCTCGGGTTCTTGTGTGTGCTTATCCGGGAGGCAGGAAACAAAACTGCAGATCTTCCCCTATCCTGCAGGAAGTAGCCCCTCCCATCTGCTGCAGCTCCAGTATTTTTAGAGCTTGACCGTAATCTCCCTGCAATAAATTCCTTTTTTTTTTTTAAACAAACATGAAAATTGTACAAACATGCCAAGAGGAGCAAACAACAAATAACAAGGCAGAAAAAACGCCAACTTTACAACGAAATATACCAAACGGTAGAACGTCTACGATCTCTGCGTCTCAATAATTTATAAATATCATTTGTTTGCTTGTGAACAGGTACCGGAAAAAGGGTAAGGAAAATATGAAGGTGGAAGAGTCTTAATTATCTTAATTGGGAGGGGAAGATGGCCTTCGTCTCCCAGAGCAGAAGGAGCCTTCACTGGTAAGTACCCAAGGCTCGTTCTCGCTCTGTGAGAGAAGGCCATCTTCAGCTCGGGACGTACAAGAGCTTAGGAATCTGGGTGGGTGTAATTAAGACTCCTCCACACCCTGTAACACCTTTTTCCCAAAGGTAGCCTCAGCAGAGGAAATCAAATCCAATTTGTAGTGCCGAATAAAAGTAGAAGTAGACGACCATGTGGCCGCTCTGCAAATTTCCTCTACTGAGACATTTCTGGCAAAGGTGGCCGAGGTAGCCGCACTCCTGACAGAATGAGCTGTGATGTTCACTGGTACCGGTAAGCCAGAGGCCTTGTAGGCGTGAACAATGCACTGCCTAATATTGCTGCTGATGGCAGCCCTGGACATCGCCCTTCCCTTATTTGGAGCCGTTAGAGTGACAAATAAAGAATCCGTGAGTCTAATGTGTTGGGTACGTTTAATGTAAATTCGTAACGCCCTCCTGAGATCTAGGGAGTGCCAAGATTTTTCCCTAGGAGAGGACGGATCTGGATGGAAGGTAGGGAGGACAATATCTTGTTCTCTGTGGAACCTGGTGTTTACCTTCGGGATGAAGGAAGGATCAGGACGAAGAACCACCCTGTTATTATGGAAGATGCAAAGATGAGGGGCAATGGACAATGCCCCCAGTTCAGACACCCTGCGGGCCGATGTTATGGCTGTTAAGAAAAGTACTTTGAATCTAAGCCACTTCAGGTCCACTGTCCTGAGAGGCTCGAATGGTGGTTTAGTAAGAGCCGTAAGTACCGTATGTATCTTCCAGGTCGGAAATCTGTGAGCCACTGGAGGGGAGGTAGATTTAACCCCCTTAAGAAAAGCTTTTATGTGAGGATGGTTGAGAAGCGGGTATCCGGATACCCGAGGTACCAGAGTAGCTATAGCCGCCAGTTGCCTTCTCAAGGTGGCACACTTTAGACTGATCTTGCGGCCTTCCTCAAGAAAGGCTAGGATCCCTGAGATCTTAGGTTTAAGTGGATCCACGGAACTTTTCTTACACCAAGAATGGAAGACCTTCCATGTGGCGTTATAAATGCGAACAGTGGATGGGCGCCGCGATGCCAGAATAGTATTTACGATGTCTGGAGTGTAACCCAAGGCTAAGAGCCTCCTCCTTTCAATGGCCATACGGTCATTCTGAACCACTGAGGATCCGGATGACATACTGGGCCATGTAGAAGGAGGTCGTGTTGGACTGGTAGCCTCCATGGTTCCCTGAAGGACATTTCCCGGAGAGCCGGATACCAAGGGCGTCTCGGCCAATCCGGAGCGACCAACAGCACTGTAGCCTTCAGAAGACGTATGCGGCGTATTACTCTCGGGATTAGGGGCAGGGGGGGAAAGGCGTAGAGAAGTCCCGATGGCCATGGTGCCAACAGGGCATCCGTTGCTTCTGCTGCTGGGTGTTTGTACCGTGTGAAAAATCTTGGGATTTTGCGATTCGTGTTGGATGCAAAGAGATCCACTAATTGATCTCCAAACTTCTGGGTAAGTTGGAGGAACACAGTCGGATTGAGCTCCCACTCCGCTTCGTCGATTTTTTGATGACTGAGCCAATCGGCCTGCACGTTTAAGACGCCCCGAATGTGTTCCGCTGTCAATGACCGTAGATGATGTTCTGCCCAGGTAAGAATCAGCGAGGCTTGTTTGTGAAGGGTGGACGAACGAGACCCCCCCTGTTTGTTGAGGTGGGCCTTCGTGGCCACATTGTCTGTTCTTATTAGTAGATGTGTCATCTCTATCTGAGGGGCAAAATGTAGAAGTGCCCTCCAGACTGCTTTTAGTTCGAGGAGATTGATACTCTGACCCTGTTCTGATTGATTCCAAAGGCCCTGAGCCGGCTGGCCTCAGAATGTGGCTCCCCATCCCGACAGGCTGGCATCTGTAAATAGCTGTTCAGGAGGGTCGTGAATGTAAGGAAGACCCTTGCACAGGTTGTTTGGTGACAGTCCACCATTTTAGAGTCAGACGAGTGGCATTGGGAATAATGAGGTTCCTGAATGTCTCGTCTTGAAAACTCCATGGGATTGCCATAAGTCAGCTGCAACTTGATGGCACTTTTCACCACCAAGGGCCTCTTTGATGGAAGTTAGGGTCTCCATCCTGAACCGCCTCTTGATGACATACCTGTTGAGGAACTTGAGGTCCAGGATGGCCCTCCAGTCCCTGTTCCTTTTGGGGACTGTGAAGAAGTGAGAGTAAATTCCGCACGAGCGCTCTGATGGCTCTACGGGTTCTATGGCCCGGATGTCTAATAGATGCTTTACCGCCTCCGCAGTGCGTAGGCGTTTTGTCCTGGAAAGAGATCGATGAAGGTATGTTACGCGGTCTGGAGGAGAACGTGCAAACTCTATTTGGTACCCCTGGTTGATGACCTGCATCACCCAAGCGTCCGATTGGACGTCTGACCAAAGGGTAGCAAACTCCATGAGACGTCCCCCAACTGGGAGAGAGTTGGCGTCACTGTTTAGTTCCCTGGCGGGAATTGAAAGATTGTCTATCAGAATTTGGCTGTGAAAATCTGGGCCGCGAATAACGGCCCCCCCTTCGAAAGGAGCCCCGACCTTGTGACCACTGTCCCTTTCTTTGGTCAGTGCGAAATCTATGGAGCGTATGGGAAGACCTGAAAAAACCAGGGGAGCCTTTGTTGTCCCTGCGAAAACATTTGGGCAGGGCCTTCTTTTTATCCTTTGTCTCTATAAGAATGGTGTCGAGCTGATCACCAAAGAGTTTGTCCCCTTGATATGGAAACCCCATCAGTTCCGCTTTGGAATGGGTATCCGCCTGCCAAGGTCGGAGCCACAGAGCCCTCCTAGCGGCTGTCTGAGTGGCTATTGCCCTGGCAGAAAAGGACAGAGTGTCCAGAGAAGAGGCTGCTAGAAAGGTCACCGCCTTGAGTACTCTGGATACTCCTTCCAGAGCTTTTCTATTGTTTTCAGGAATCAGTTGGTTGAGCTTTCTAGTCCAGACTATAGCGGCCCGAGAAATCAGGGCGGAAGTGACCGAGGCACTAATGGCCATGGCAGACGCCTCATGCGCTCTCTTAATGGCCAATTCCGCTTTTCTATCCAAGGGATCTTTAATAGGTCCCATACTGTCCCTGGCTACCACATCATAGGAGTGAAGTGCCACTACAGGAGCCTCCACTAGGGGGATCTGGAGTAACTGTGTCAAGGGCTTAGCTAAAGTATAAAACTTTTTTGAAATTGCTGTAGCCTGCTTGGAGGCCAGCGGTTTCTCCCACTCTGCCTTAATAAGAGTGGAAAAATCTGGCACAGGAATGGTTTTTGCTGGGACATTATGTCTATGGAAGAACTCTTTTGCTCCTCTGAGTTTGTCTGACTAGAGATTCTGAAACTTCCGCCAGATCCAGAGCTGCCAGGGATTTTGAGAGGAGAGATCGAAATTCTTCCTGTGGGAAGAGCCTGAGTTGTTTTTCTTCAACCGGAGGGGTTTCTTCACCTGAAGAGAACTCGCCCTCCTCTAATTCTACATCAGAAGAGTCAGGGGACATAGAAATATTATTGTTGGGGGGTGCCGGAGCTTTTCTGGCGGCTTTGGTGGTACTGGGAGTTAATTCCCTGCTGGTGTGCCGAGGGTTAGCTTGAACCTCAGTAGAAAAGGCCTCCTCGCGAGTAAGGACCGGGGCCTCCTCGTGAGTAAGGGCCGGAGCCCCGTCCCCTTGCAAAGATGGAGTAGGGGATTGCAGGGCTTGCAGCCCTTCAACAAAAACACTCCTCACCAGCTGAACCAACTCCGCTTTTAGGGCTAAAAGACCACTTTCGTCCCCACCCGCCTCGCCAGTCTGTACCTCACCGGGCGCCGTCCGGTCTCCGCCTGTTACAGTCTCCGTCCCGCGATGTGCTGCTGCTGGCGACAGCGCTAAACATTCTGGAACCTCGGCCGCCATTAGCCCCTGATCGAGGGCTGTAGTGCTAGCCGGCGTTTCAAGCACACTGTGGGGTGCAGTTAAGACTGAAGGCTCCTGGCGGGGCGGGGCAGGCTGAACGGCCGAAGCCGATGCACTAGCCCGAGGTGCTTTGATGAGAAGGCTAGAAGCCGCTCCTCTTGTCTTTGTCTGTGTCAGGCTAGGAGCCTCGCTTTGAAGCCTCTTACTCCTTTTGTGCGCCTGGCTAGAAGCCGCGCCTGTGGTGTCCTTTTTGTTTTTTAAAGCCTTATCTGATTTATCTAAGGCTTTGCGCTTCTTCCCTGAAGGGGAAAGCGAAGCTCCGCTGCAGGACGGCTCGTCCAGGCTGCCAGTAGCCGCAGTAAGTAAACCCGGTACAAGATCCTGAGGCGAAATGAAGTCGTCACCCCGGGCCTCCGCCATCTTGTTTGGGCGGGAAAAATTTATTGCCTAGCCGAAGCTTGAGGCGTAGAAAACCAATTCCAATTTTTTTTTTTTTTGCACGCAGACACAATAGGGAACAAAAAAGGACACCAACAAGACAGGAGGAGACAGTTGAGACACAAGACTAGATATATTTCCTTATCTGAAGCAGGGAGACAAAAACGAACGCTGCTCTCCCGTCAAGGCAGGAAACAAAACTGGAGCTGCAGCAGATGGGAGGGGCTACTTCCTGCAGGATAGGGGAAGATCTGCAGTTTTGTTTCCTGCCTCCCGGATAAGCACACACAAGAACCCGAGATGAAGATGGCCTTCTCTCACAGAGCGAGAACTCCAGCCTTCACCTGCAGGTTGGCAAAGCTAGTTCCACTGGAGAAAATGGCTGCTTTAGAGGATCGTCTATGGAATTATAACCTTCTGAGGTCCCTCCCCTACTCAAATCCCACCATACCAAGGATGCATCCCTCAAGTCTCCAGGAATTTCCCAACTTGGAGTTGACAACCTTATCTCCTTCCCACCTAACAGCTTGCCTAACTTTATCTACCCCTCTGTTTTAAGCTTTCCATCTCCTCCCCCCTTCTGCAGCCTCTTCCTTTGAAAACTGGTCTTTGTCCAAGGCAGATTACATTAGTCTCCTTTTTAGCCACACAACAACCCTGTGAGCTAGGTTAGGCTTAAAGTTTGGGACTGGTCCAAAATCACCCAGTGAGCAAGAAGGGGATTTGAACCTGGCTTTTGCAGATTCTTCTCTGAAGCTCTGCTACACCACACTGGGCTTTCATAAGGTGGCTGCTGTTGAACAGTAGCAAGCAGTCAGGCCTAGAGTCATGCAGGTTGGGTGGTATCAAGTGAGGTTGCTTAATGCCTTGGGTTCCCAACCTCCAGGTTGGACCTGGTGATCTTGCAGAATTACGACTGAACTCCAGATGACAGAGATCTTCCCCCCAGGAAAAAATGGCTGTTTTGGAGGGTGGACTCTGGCATTATACCTTGCTGAGGCCTCTTCCCTCCCCCAAATCTTGCTCTCCTCAGACTCCACCACAAAATCTTCAGGAATTTTCCAACCTGGAGCTGGCAACCCTAGGGCTGGCCCCAGTGAGTTCTCCCTCAAAGGCCAAAATAAGCCTGGACAGGGCCCTGCCCCTCCCCTCCCTTTTACTGACAGAAACTGAAGCCTGGAATCTATGGTTGCCCAGCAGCAGCCACAGAGGGAATCTGTTGCTTAAAGCTACAAGTGCTCCTTTTATTTTTGGATTTTTTTATTTTTTAAATAATTTTTATTTTTTTAAATCCATTAAACATACATTTCTACAATTGCTAACAATCATAAACACGTTATATTGTTGTTGAAAGTATATCCAATATGAAAAGAAAGACTTCCCCTACATCTTCATCCATTAATAAACCTATGTATTCTTTAGTATAGGTAATTCCAATCCTAATATTTTTTTTTATTTTATTCATTAAATGAAATCACATGCAATTTTAAAGATACCTCCTTTTGATATCCAGGAACTTGGGAGATATTTGCCAGTTGCACAAAGGAGACACACTTCCGGCCCTACGATCGATGATGCTACGATGGTATTAAACGCCTTAAGGGACAACAAGTTTACTGTCTTCCGGTTCTCCAAGACAAGTCGCTTCCAGGGAAAACGTGGCTGGAGGACCTACTTAAGTCATAAAGTCGTCACCTCTGGGGTGGGGGGGTATCTCCTCCCTCCCCTTTCTACGTCGCAGTATCTGATTGGTAGTTGTAGCGTCTTTCAAAAGATCCTGTCTGTTGTGTCTACCCACCGATCAAATTGATAAGGTTCCTGCCGGTTTATCAGATATTTTCTTGTTTTCAAAGAGTCATTTATACATTAGGTGGGGAGACGGGGATTTAATAGATGTTCTTAACAATCCTTCAGAGCTTCCAAATCCAGGTAAAATGAAAGAGATCTTGTAACTTACTCAGATTTTAGAAGAGTAGGTATTCTTGCTTCCATGTAGTTGCTTAGATGGTAATAGATAGAGGAGATCTGCCCCTAATTCAAGAAAACGTTCGCGGCGGGGACCGCACCCAATGTTCTCGAGAGACTTCCTTCTCTCAGAAAAAATGGGGGTCAGACCACTCTTCACAGCTGCAGGGGTTTTCCTGCTTCCCAGTCCACTATTTAGGAACCTGGGGGGGTGCAGAGTGCACCCCAAATTCAAAGGTTTCTTGGGTCCCTCGGGAGCTCCCGAGGAACGTGGCGCTCAGATCAGCATCTCTACCGGAAGTCCTTTTTTTTTTTTTTTAACTCCCCAATCTATTTTTTTTTTTTACATTTCAGATTTTGTCAAGCTCAGATGTCTGCCTCTTGATCTATGTAAAGGACTCAGACAGGTGTGGTCTGAAGTAAAAACACTTTACTCAAAGACAAGCAGGCTAAGACTAAAGACATGACCGCTCACAGGTGCAGCAAAGCAGGCAATACTTTCTTAAGAAAGTTACTAGACTAAAAGCACTTCTTCTGGGGTCCCGGCCCGGCGTTGCCCAGGCAACCCGAAGATGAGGATTCCCATGGCTGAAGACTCAACACAGTCCAGGTTCTTGGCTGGGCTAAACCGAAAGCACAAACACTAAAGAATCCCTGGGAAGCAAGAACAGGCCAAAGCCCTGACAGATTTTTCTGCAAACCTGGCACCCTTTTCAAGTTTGTAGAAACACCTGCCTTGCCTATTTACAGCTCTAGTCACCAGATAAAAGTATCTAAAGGTTTGGCTGACTTTGCTATTAAAATGTTTGTTTGTCCAATTTATAAGCCGCCCTCCCTGGCCAAGACCAGGCTCAGGGCGGGGAACAGCAAACATATCAATATTAACAATAAAAGTAATAATTCTAAAACAATAAAACCCAATTAAAAACTCCAGATGGTGCTTAATTTGGCCTATAGTGCCTGGAATAAGCAGTAGGTTGCCACCCCCCCCAATAATGCGAGTAAGATAGAACAAGGGGGGGAGATAGGGAGGCCAGCAGAGGATGATACCCACAGCTGTCAGCTGTATTGTAATAAGTACAGTGAGCTTCCATAGATAAGAATCTTCTTTAAGTGCATACAGAGAATGTACGTGTATGCAAGGATGACTTAAGGATGGTAGACATAAAGACCTAACCTAATTAAAGTGATGAATTTTGCTTGCTTTATCCCATTCTACCTCTCTACAGGAGGGAGGATCTCCCTCAAATTTATCATCACAACGGCTCTGAAATATGTATGGCTTGGGAGGCAGTTAGAAGCCCAAGGTTACCCAATGAGTTTCATGACTGAGTGGGAATTTTAGCCCATGTCTATACAGTCATAGTTCAAATGCAAATAAGTCACATTTATAGGAAGGATGTAAAAAACGATAGCTACATATAATCTTTTTACTGAAGCATCAGTGTACAGCTATAACATAATACAAGAGTACACAGCAGTATCTTGTAATCAGGATGAGTGATTCCCCCCCCCCCAAATCATAGAAACAAGTACAATTTTATGAACTGCTACTTTGCCTCAACTTTCTTTAATACACTGCCATGGAAGTTGAAATGATGGTCCACTTAACACATTTCCCATAACTCTTCATGTGCAGTCATCTCTGTCTTGGTTCACTGCTGTAGGTGCATGAAAGGTATGATTCGGCACATGATGAGAGTATAAGGACAGCCTTTAATAGGATGGTGACAGTTACTGTAGTAATGATGAAATTGTGGTTCATTTGGTAAAAAATTACATTTGTACTTCATGTAATCCTAAAAATAGTTTATTGCCAGCAAAAATACCCATGCAATACCATACAGTTCAAAAATTGGCAAATAATTTATAAAAACATTAGGAATTCAGGAATACATTGGAATGTTCAGTGTGCTGCACTCCATAAAATTGCCCTTGTTCCTTTCTTGAGGATACCCTGTTGTAGGAAAGTAGCTGTTTCACCTTCCTCTTAAGAACGGATAGAACCAACCTCTTAATCTCAGTATTTACTCCATGTTTGTCCAAACTGCGCCCCCTGGGCCGCATGCAGCCCAGGACGGCTGTGAATGCCGCCCAACACAAAATCGTAAACTTACTTAAAACATTATGAATCAGCTATCGTTAGTGTTAGTGTATTTTATGTGTGGCCCAAGACAATTCTTATTCCAATGTGGCCCACGGAAGCCAAAAGATTGGACACCCCTGATTTACTCATTAATTCTACCTTACTTTTTTTTTACAGATTTGCAACACCTAATTCTGAAATCAAAGCTTTAAAGTAATGAAGGCTATTCTTCCTAGTTAATCTCTCCCATAACTAATTCTTTTGTTAAATTTACACTGTATAGTCTTAAACCATAATAATGTTTATGCAGCAAAGTAAAAACAAATTAGGAGTGCCCCATTGCTAAAGGTGGCACGGCCAATGTTGTAGGAATGGCATCTAACACTAGAAGGCACATCTGCCTAAGCTCTTCCCAAGTTTTCAGTATTGCTGAATCACAAAAGCTGGACAAGCATTTGCCTCCTATTATGGGATCTCGGTAGCATTTGGTATTTGTGTGTGTGTATGCACTTAAGCTAGGGCTTGGACTTGAGAATTGCTAAATGTAATTGTCAAGTGGCTGAGTAGATAGTGAGAGCTGCACAGTGGTTGCTGCCCACAGAAAAAAGCTACAGTTGGCTCCTGAAATATGCAGAAAAATTACTTAATAAACAAAAAAATGTAAAAGGTCTTAAAGGGGCTTGACGAGGACTAAACGCACCCAGAAGCTATGCAATGCCGAGGTCAGGTGAATGTCAGTTAAAGGGGGGAAAGGAATGGAGGTGAAATCAGCCTGCTTAAGCCCCTGGGTGTTTAGAGAATCCTGGAGAGGCAAATTTTGGTGTATAGGGTGGGAGCTTCAAATTATTGCTTCCTTTCCATGTTTGTTTGTTGGCTCCAAGTTTGTCAGAATAAATGCATTTTGTGAATATGTTTTTTTTTTTAAATTCCTGTATGTAGGACTATAAAGAACATATTTGTACAGGCTGCCCCAGTATTAGCCAGGAGATAAACATGCTGCAGGTATGAACAGGAGCTGTAAGTCATATCTGGGCACAGGTTAAAGATATTTATAGATGGCTTTTGGTTTTGGCTTTTGCTATGAAACAAGATGGTTACCTACTTTTGTTGACCACTGGGCGTCACTGTTCCACAGGAATACAGTACACTTTTGCTACTGATTGGTTTGTTCTAAATCACAACCTGAGAAAATCAAGACATTAGCTAACATGCTGGGCATCTACGGCGTAGTGTTGCTTCAAACAACTATGCTGTGAAAACAACTTTATTCTCTTGATAGATAGGGTGGGGACCATTCACTATCACTTTCTTCTACCATGAAGTGATTTTTTTAAATTTAATGCCAGTCATGAAGTGAAATTCAAAATATCTTGTTCTCTAGCCAGTAACTGATATTTAACTTGCAAAGACTTGTAGGGGAACCTAACTTTTCCTTGCATCTCCTTCCCCACACTATTTCCTCTTACCATCTCCTGGCTAGCCCCATATCTTCACCTTTTCCTGCTTCCTTCTCTTCTTCCCTCCCACCTAACATGCTATTTTTATCTGCCCCCATATTCAACTACATTTATTATATATCTATTTCTTTTATATCCCACTTGTCTTCACATTGGGGAGCCAAAGAATAAGAGTTGTTTTTTATATGCTGACTTTCTCTACCACTTAAGGGAGAATCAAATCTTACAATCACCTTCCCTTCCCTTCCCAACGACAGACACCCTGTGAGGTGGGTGGGGCTGAGAGAGCTCTAACAGAGCTGTAACTTGCCCAAGGTCACCCACCTGGCTTCGTGTGTAGGAGTGGGGAAACAAGTCCAGTTCACCAGATTAGCCTCCACAGCTCACGTGGAGGAGTGGGGAATCAAACATAGTTCTCCAGATCAGACTCCACCGCTCCAAACCATCGCTCTTAACCACTACACCACGCTGGCTCTCAAAGATGGTTACATCATTCTGTCTTCCGTTTTATCCTCACAACAACCTAGTGAGGTCGGTTGAGCTGAGCGTGTGTCTTGCCCAAGGTCATCCAGTGAGCTTCCACGGCAGAGTGGGGCTTTTGAACCTAGGTTTCCAAGATCTAGTCTGTAACTCTAACCGCTATACAATATTGGCTTTTGTGGGGTTGCAGCTGTGGAACAGTAGCAAGCAGTTGAGCCTGGGTGAGTTATGCAAGTTGGGTAGTAGCAAATCACCTGATGGCTGCTGCCGGGTCTGGCCCCAATGAGTCCTTCCTCAAGGCCAAAATAGCCCTGGAAAGGATGCTGCCACCTCCCTCTGCCTTTTACTGATAGCAACCAAGCCTTGAAGGCCTGCAATACTGTTGTGGTTGCCTAGCAATGATCACTGACGGCATTCTTTTCTTAAAGCTACAGGCTCTGCTTCTATTATTTTGGGGGAGGGACCCTGGTAGCCCTTGCAGTGATAGTGCCTGGTAGCAGCACTGAGCCCAGAGTTGCTCCTGGTGTCCTTTGCCGCTGCAGCCAGAACCAGAGAGGATCTTAAGGTGAGTAGTGGAGCCTGGAGCTATGATGGGGGGGGGGAGATGGGATTCCTCCCCCACAAGTCTCACGGGCCTTCCAATTATTATTGTTATTATTAACAACAGCAATAACATTATTATTAATAATAATAATGCAGTCTGTAGAAATCTAATGACCAAGCTAAAGATAAGTGCAAAACAAAACACCCCCAGTGTAATGGGCTGAGTCTCCCCTGTGCAACTGTCAGCATTCAAATTCTTGCACCAGGTAGGTGGTTGCTTTAAATTTGTGATTTACTGCTCAAATGTGTCTGGCCTTTGGTCTGTGGTTAAAAGCTAGCCAGTCCATAATTCTTGGGTTCATTTCCAGGTCAGTAAAGTTAATAGAATTAAAAGCAAGGAGCTTAGTGGGAAGAATGTATCCTAGATATTCAATTCATTCTTGCTGTTCCCCATCCTCTCTTCTAGCTACTGTCAAAGAAGCCTGGAATGTCAATAACTCTGAGCCCAGGAGAGGAACGCACCAAAATTGCAAGTCTTTGCGGACTGAAAAAAAGTACTGGATGGGAAACAGGCTTAGTAGCTGGTAAAGAGGGGAAGGGGCTAGTGCAGATCAGGGTTCAGGGTGAAAGACAGACGTGAGGGAGGAGCTGTGTCTTACATGTTTTGACGAAATGAAAATTGTGAGCAGCCTAGACTTTGTTTAACAGGATATATATATATGTGGCACTCTCAGTCTAATTGGCTTTCCAAATGGCTGAAAGTCTCTACCCCTCACCTTTATGACATAAATACCTAATCTGTTTCCATTCCTAATTCAAAGGGTTGGTTTTGACTGGTAAATCTCTATTTATTCATGTGTTTTATTTCAAACATTTACACCCAGCATACCACTCCCACAGGGGCTAGTTCTTATGTGGCTGGGCTCCCAGCTATCGCATGGAACACTTCCTTCCATACATCTCCCCAAAAAACTGATTACCCATCACTGGGGCTCTCCTAAAGGTGCTGTTTGAACTGGTGGTGTGATGACCAAGCAAGTGAGGCAGGGTCTTTTTGTAGCAGTTTGGGGAAATGTGGAATGTCAGTCTCTCCCACATGACCGATCTTTTGTCTCTTTCCAAAGGCAACCAAAAATGTTCATGGTTTGCTTAATATGTCCTGTTGGTTTTCTGTGTGCTTCTATCTTGTCCTGTGGTTTATATTGTCACTTTATTTTGGTGACTAATTGTACTGATACTGGGTAAGCTGCCCTGGGAATGCATAGCACTGAAAGGCAGAATATAAGAGCTTTAAGTAAAATAAATGTTTCTTTTTTATTCTGCCTTAAGTGGATTTGCAGGTGTTTGCACTCACATCTGCAGAATTGTCTTTTTTGCTGTCACTCCTGTTTAGTTTTTTTTAAGGCTGTCCTTTATTTAAAGGTTATGCTATTTTAAGTTTATACTGTTTTATAACCCTTTGGGTGAGCGACGACTAAAATCTCTAATACATAAATAAAGAAAAAAGTTTATTTTTTATTATTTTAGAATTCCATGTAAGTTATTCTGTCAACATCCGTAAGGTGGGAAACCAGTGTGTAAATATTTGATAGTAAATATTCTATATGAGGCATTGGCTCTCAGATTAGAGTAATTAGACTAAGTGATCTTTCAGCCCTTTTAGGAAGGCAGGCCCAGAAAAGTGTCACCCTTATCCTTTTGTAGACTGAAGTATGCTCTGAGCAAAGGAGGCCCCTTGAGGGAACCAGGTAATTTGCCAGACAGTTGAATCATAAATATTAAAAACGGGATCCAGCGACACAGACCATTTCACATAAGGCGCTCCATTAAAGTCTGGTAAATGGAGTCCATTTTTTATGGCAACCAGGCAAGGTGGCATTCATTTTTGCCAAAAATAATTATCATCTTTACAAACTTTTTTGCAGGATTATTTTCTCAGTGAGCACATTTCATATGAAACATGCTACTTGCTCCAATAAGAGCACATACATATTTTTAACAGCCTTGTCTTATCCCAAATTTACTTGGCTTGGCAAAGAATATTCGAAGGAGGAAATGTTGAGCGGCAATTACAGTTGGCGAAAGTACACTGGGCCATATTGAACAGCTGTGGGGCTGCCCCCCCTGTTCCTCTGCAGTAAAGAAGGCTGTAAAAAATCTGACATGACTTTGATACTTTTTAATTTTCTTTCTACAGCAAGCCCAAATATTCTGTTAATGACTTTTCATACAGTTATTTATTTTTACAGTAAGAAACTAGCCAAACACAGCAGGTAGTTAGTATTCCACTCAGATCGACTGTGCTTGCTGTGTTGAAATAGGGAAGGGGTGATTGGCTACGTACTTGGGGATTCTGTGATTAACTACTGTTGAATGTTAAATATGGAGAATAAATTTTGATGATTAAAAAGAAACCTCAGCTAATTTAGCTTACCTTCTCTGTTAGTTACACCCTTCTTACTATAACTGATGTAGTGATAATGATACAAATATTTAGTTAAAGCAAAAGTTAAGAAAGAGGCTGCGTTGTTCAGGAGCTCTTTTCATTACCTTTAAATCCACTTCGGTTTCAGAATACTTGGAGAATCAGAGGTTGAAATTGAGGGGTTTATATCAACAGATGAATTTCTAGACAAATTGTTTGATGTTAGATGGTGACACAGGGAGCTTGGATTATAGCTGTGCATTATAGCACTGAACTGTAAAATTCAAAACCAAATATTGGTTGTGGCAACCAGTCTTATGCCAGTTCAGAATGAGGGAAAACAGAGGTGTAGGGTATAAAGCTGTTAATTTTCCTGTGAAAGAGTGGCATTCTTTCTTATTGGGTTGATTGTCAATTCAAAACATGGTTTGGAGATCCAAGTAAGTACCGGTAATAAAATATCTGCCCCGTGGCGCAGAGTGGTAAGCTGCAGTACTGCAGTCCAAGCTCTGCTCATGACCTGAGTTCGATCCCAATGGAAGTTGGTTTCAGGTAGCCGGCTCAAGGTTGACTCTCCCTTTCCATCCTTCCGAGGTCGGTAAAATGAGTACCCAGCTTGCTGGGGGTAAAGGGAAGATGACTGGGGAAGGCAACGGCAAACCACCCCGTAAACAAAGTCTGCCTAGGAAATGTCGGGATGTGACGTCACCCCATGGGTCAGGAATGACCCGGTGCTTGCACAGGGGACCTTTACCTTTCAAATAAACATGCAAGATAATAAACCCAACAGACAATATTTCCAAAAAGAGGGGGCTACCAGGAAATCATTTTTTCTACTCTATTCATAAGCAGACAATCACGATTTCTAGTTAAATCCAAAAATCTTGTTCAACTCATATATTTCACTTTGTTTTCAGATATTCTTAATAACTGTGGTGTAGTGGTTAAAAGTGGTGGACTCTAATCTGAAGAACTGGATTTGATCCCCGCTCCTCCACATGAGCAGCAGATTCGAATCTGGTGAACTGGGTTGGTTTCCCCACTCCTACACATGAAGCCTGCTTGGTGACCTTGGGTTAGTTACAGTTCTCTCCGAACCCTCTCAGCCCCACCTACCTCACAAGGTGTCTGTTGTGGGGGGGATGCAATTGTAAGCCAGTTTGAGGTAGAGAAAATCAGAGTATAAAAACCAACCCCTCCTCCTCCTCTTCTCCTTCTCCTCCAGTATTTTATTATATCACACAGGTGTGCTATTATGAATATGATTCTTTTTACGTTATTTAGATCCCCTCACTTATTTTATTAATTGATTACTAGTTTGTCCAGCTTTTATCCCTTTGTTCTTTTATTTGTTTTTTCTTCTTTATGTTTTATCTGATAATGGTTTAAATTGTTTCATTGTCATTTTCTCTGTTTTCATTGCTGTTTTATCCTTTCGTCTTGCTGTTTTATTAGAATTTTTATTGTTGTAAGCTGTCTCACACGTTGAGGCAGGGCACAAATATTTAAATAAATTATAAATTTGATTATGATCATTTCAATATGACTTCCCAATATGCCATGAACTGAATCAGTGCTGTGGTTAAGAGTGTTTGACCTCTTGGTAGTGCTTCTCTTTGCCTGGTATGAGAGCATAAAGAGAGTTGTTCATCATAGGCACTCCCCTATTTTAGAGCTTCTGGTTCCCTAGAGGACCCTCGAAGTCCATATTTGAGCATTTTCTGATGAAGGCTGTTCTTCAGTAAAGAATAGGACTGCTCTGGTCAATTAATTATTTTCTTTCTTGTATGCATATGTATTTATGTGATTTGGGGGGAGGATAAACTTATGGAATCTATAGGGTAGGGCATGGAATCTATAGGACAGGGCAGAAATAAATGGATAATAAATAAAATAATATATGATCTATTTGATTATCTATTTGCTCTCTTCTGGTTCTGAAACAAGGAGGACCAAATGCAGAATACTGGAATCATGTTCATTATGTATGCAAAATACCTTATATCTTAATTCAACTTCATTTCACAACAGACTGATGAGGCAGGGCATTGTAATTACCAGATTTACTGTCGTGAATATGTGTTTCAAGTAGGGTTGCCAACCTTCAGGTGGGGCCTGGAGATCTCTTGGAATTACAACAGAACCCCAGACAACAGAAATTGGTTCCCTTGGAGAAAATGGCTGCTTTAACAGGTAGACTGTGTGGCATTATACCCTGCTGAGGTCCCCCAAACCATGCCTTTCCTAGACACCGCTGCAAAATCTTCAGGAATTTTCCAGAGCAGAGTTGGCAACCCTGGTTTTAAGTGTGGGGATAAACTATGAAAAAAGTGGCCACAAAGATAAGCACAGTAATTTCAAATCAGGTGTTGTCTGGTATTCCATGATGATTTCAAAATACCTTTATTATCATGAAACATCAAATAGCTTTCTACAGACACTGAAATCTCCAAAATTACCATTACTTACTACTTCTAAAGGGACAATTTCCCACATTCAGCTCTTTGATATCTGAGTATCTAGCAAGCACAATAAGAAACAAAATATTATTGTCAGAGTATCAAGCAAGCACAATAAGAAATAAAATACTATTAACCCACAGCCAGTGTGAATACTCATTCCTTTTATTGTGGCTTATTTTACAGCTATTCACTTATTATCAAGTTTTATTGGATATTTATCAGCATAGCCTAGAGTTGTTCCACCTGATTTAAAAGTCCAAACGAGTAATTCTTGGAGGGATAGAGATTTTATGGGCATTTCCCAATTTCCTCCCATGTTAAGAGTACACCGGACATTTTGTCAGTACAAAACATAATATTCCAGGACTGCTGAGGTCAGGGCAGACCTATTGTTACAAGGTGGCTTTTTTGACTATTTTATTAGATGGGTTAGCCTTGGCAAAGTATAGCAGCGGCCACTGTTTTGGCTATCTAAATGACATTCTATCTTTTACTGTATAACGTATATTGAAAATCCACCATGCATTACTATAATAACCACATGCACAGTAATTCACTGACCATAACCTTCCTCAACCATAGTTTCCCACACACCACCTTTTCCATATTGAATTTTTGTTTTTATTTAGCCTATTTTTTAAAATTTTGGCAGGTCTTCACACCAACTACATTACCATACACTGTTCCTTCCCTTTTCAATTTGTGAGAAGGTGCTACTGGTTTTTGTGGGGCTAAATCACTCTGCAATGTATAACAGGTACTTAAACAACTATTGAGGGCACTTATTATATATCCTTCCCAGATAGATTGCATTTGTATACTACATCTTAGTCAAACCTAACAGTGCAATCTAAAGGGGGCCATAAAAGCTCTCAGGAGGTGGTGTGAACCCAGCGCCATTGTAAATGCCACTTGCACTGGTGTAAGGGGCATTTAAGGTGGCACCAAGGCACGTATGCCAGTGCCAGGGAGCGGCACGGCAGCACTATGCACGGGCGCCGGCACAGCCGGTACTGCTGCAGGGCCCTCCCTCTGTGCTTGCCATTGTGTCTGGGGTTGCTGGTGTTGGACCTCAGTGGTCCCCTGGTGCTTGTCCTTTATTCATCTGTAGTAAGTCAAATTCTAATGTAAGAATGTGTGTGTGTAAAGTGCCTTCAAGTCGCAGCTGACTTATGGCGACCCCTTTTGGGGTTTTCATGGCAAGAGACTAACAGAGGTGGTTTGCCAGTGCCTTCCTCTGCACAGCAACCCTGGTTTTCCTTGGTGGTCTCCCATCCAAATACTAACCAGGGCTGACCCTGCTTAGCTTCTGAGATCTGATGAGATCAGGCTAGCCTGGGCCATCCAGGTCAGGGCACTGCAAGCCAAATCCCTGCAATGGACAAGGCTTCCACAGAAACAATGTTGTAGATTTCAGTGCCTGCGTGGGAATTTCTCCAATGTTCAATGCTACCTACAGCACAAAACCAAAATTATGGAAGGTTATCTCATGTGGGATGGGCCAACTCCAGATCAATGTTGTATCTTAGACTGTGCACAGATGTTGCTGGCCCCACTATTCTTGCAAGCTGCAAAGTAGGCATGGGATTGAGAACTGTGCCTGAACACCCAAGGGTCTATATCAGACATGCTGTTTCCTGAACTGACATATAAATGTGTTTTTATTTCCTCTCTCCTAGACATCAGCTATCTCTCCTTAATTCCCGGGGAAGCCCATGAGTGTCTCCCCTGAAGGCATTTATCCCTACATATTATCTGACACCAATCTAAATTGTAGTGAGCAATTTGTCCTTTTCCAGTGCAGATGGTTAATTTCAAATTTTAAAGAAGATGCCATCTCTGCCTGCAAGCCTTCACTTGTAGACCACAGTGTTCTGGATAGTCAGTAGAGATGTGAAAATTGTTTATATTGTTAATTCTTTGTATATTGCAGGATTGAATCATGGCATTGAAACAGGTACTGGGGCTCTGCACCAGCATAAATTAATCCTAGTTCCTACACTACTGATTCTTGTCTACGTTGGTGCATGCACGAAGATAAGATAATGAAGCCGCTTCGACTTAACACTGGTTTACTGTAAATTATTAATGCAAATAAACCAAAAGAAGTTGTTCCTCTTGAAAACACATTATGTACAAATCTTCTCACTGGGACTTAATCACATGGACCTTATACTGGCTTACTACAGAGAATAATATTTCCCACTTCATTGATCTGCCATGTCTAGCAATTAATTCTTTGTAGATGTTTGGTTCACTTTTAGTGGATTACCTGATACTTTTCCTCACTGTAAAATACTGATAGTCACTGTGTGAGCAAATGTTTTTACAAGTGGGCCACATTTAGCAGAGCATTCCTCCATCCCTAGGATTTCATCAGCTATGTCGAAGTGAGTATTTATTATGCTAATAACCCATTACAGTTACTTATGAAATATATAGTTGTTAGCTATAGGGTTTCTGGCAGATGGACCTTAGGTACAGGCAATCATCTTCCTTAAATTACGAGTTCTGTTTTCAGGGTTTTTTTTTTTTTTTAATGAAATAGCTGTACAATATAACTTATAAAATCATGATCTTCCAAAAGTAGCTGAAGCAAAAACAAAGGAAAAGCTGCAGTCCTTCATGTTGATTTTTGATGTGAGAAGGGTTTAGAAACAGAATTTTTCCATTATTCTGTTTGTTCTCTGCCTGCTTCTGTCCACTCTAGAGAAAAGAACCACCACATCCTGTCTCAGAACCAGAGCAAATGAAAACTCAAGAGTCATAGGCCAATTTAGCATGGTCAATTTTGATGCTTGCTCAAAGCTCTTTTTTCAAATGCGACTTTAAAAATGCCTATTCATGGTCCCGACACAAAAGGAGAAATTCCACCCCCCACTTGCCTGCTCCTTTGTTCCTGTTTGCATAGCCATTAGCATATGCATAGCTAATGCACCTCTGTTGTTTTGCATAGTTCCTTGAAGGGGATTCTTTGAGGCAAACACTAAAGGTCTTGTTAAATGGGATCTTTACTAATGCGAAGCAGGTATGCGCCGGCTTCGCAGTAACTTCTGGAATGACGGTTCAGGATGCAAAATTCAAAAAAATATGCGGGGCAATTTAGCCTGGAACGCGCTGCTAATTACCATGCAAAAATGGCCATACATTCAGTTGTTTCCTGAATGTAATCTTCCTTGTGGAGAAAACAGACATTTATCCTTGTACATAAAACATAAGCAAGCAGTATAAAAAGGAATAAGGTGATAACAATGGTTGGACTGGGGAAGACCGAGATTCAAATGTGCACTTTGCCATGAAATTCACTGGAATACTTTTAGCCAATCTTGAAGAAAGAAAATGGCCTTTATTCTTTGAGAATTGCAAGCACAGAAAAGTGTGTGTAACTCTGTTCCTTCTGTAACCAACCATTCCCCCAATATGTTGCACGTAGGGTTCAGAAGTCCCTCAAATATCACTGGACACAATGTGGGTGACTGCAGTCAGAGAAGGGATTGGCAGGAATTATATTAATCAGCAAATTGGTGGCTACAAACCATTAAACCTATCACCAAAAATCATTATCAACTGAATCTGTATATTACAGATCTAGGAAGGCAAATGATCCTGTAGTTATTCAAAGTCAAAATGATGCCGTGTAAAATATTAGAATGGATGTGAGTATGGATGGCAAAGGGTGGTCTTAAAGTATCTCACCTTTCCTCTTTCCTTCCAGCCACCACTCTATGGCATGCAAGTATTTGATTCTGGAGGAACGTCTATGGGGCATCACAATATTTTCCCTCCAAATGACGCATAAGGCATCTTATTCACAGACATTGCATGTAAAAAGAAGACAGTGTGAATAAAGAATTCAATTGAAAGCTGATGGGAAATACTCTGATCCTCTATCAATGGAGGTCTAATCTGTATAAATCGAGCAACAGCTCCTTCTTAGTGTGAAGAGTGAAGAAAGGCAAAGTGACATTATTCAGCAAAAGGAGGTGTTTCAGAAGACAAAATAAGCCCACTGTTGACTTTTACAGTATTCTCCAAATGTGGACACCCAAATTGGCTTCAAAGTCAGCTATTGTCACATTTTCTCCATCAATTTTCTGCCTTTTTGTATAATTCCACCTGATGCCATCTTTGTAAGACTAAGGTCGAAAACGCATGGCTGTTTTGTCTTGCAATTCTCCCACAAATGTTGCGAATTTCCACAGCCAAAACGCATGGTCGTCAACAGCCTACCGGATCAACCTACCTCATTTCGAAACTTCCCGAGGTTATCCCATCCCTGCTTTCCCCCAATTTAAAATGAAAAATCGCAGCAGTTGTGGTTGCTTGCCGGTGTGTTTCAGCACCTGGGTAGACTCTCAGACAGTGGGGAGAGAAAACACAGCACCAGGTTTCTGTTCTCCACCTTCGCCTGCACTCGGTTGTGGCTGGACAGGAAAGTTCCCTGACTGAGGCCACCTTGTGCAGGGTCCATAGATCTTTTCAACAGAAATCCCAGTACAGTAAAGTTTTTTTTTTTTTTTTTTAAAGATTTCACCATTAGGATTGCTGGGCAGCTGCCTCAAGGAGCAGAGAGGGAGGAGGCGGAGGAGGGTGCAGGAGCGGGTGGAGAGGGGGGGAGTTCGCCATGCGTTTGGATTTTCAATAGCAAGTTAGAAATGCGTGAGACATAAGATTTTTAAATACTTCCTCCAGAGCTTTGGAGTGCTTAACCCATAATTCATTGTGAGCTCTGTGCAGAATGCTTTAGGTTGGCTAGGTACTCCCTATTCTTTCCAATGGTGTGAAATTAGAATTCTGTGGCCCATCAATACTGAAAATTTCCTTCAAATATTAAAATTGTTACAGGCCAAAAAGATCAAAGAGAAACTTTCACAGAATTGGTGAGATGGATTCCATATGCATGCAGTACGACTTCTAAACTAGCTAATATGTCACATGAAGACATCGGTGGCCCACTGATACCTTAATCAGCTAGACTATGTTTCAGTTAACTAGTTACAACCACTAAAGGCTATCTGTATGAATGTTTGAGCTAAAGTTAAATAAATGGAATTTGTTCTCATCAATGCAGTTGCCAAAATTATTTGATTGCAAAATTCAATGCATGCTCAAATGCATCACTTTTCCCTAGAGGAAGATACACATTTTTAAGTGTGGCAACTTTCTAAATAAGTGTAGAATAGCAAATCGTATTAACAAGGAACTGAGGTAAGTAGTTTTATAACACAAGCAATCGCTCCTGATTTATGAGCATTGCAATACTTTTTAACTTCTTGATAGACACTGGACTCGTCCAGGTTACAGCTGGCTGGGAATGTAAGAACAAAGTGCCACAGCCAAAATGTCTTAGCAGAGGGAGGAGTCAGTAATACGTTCTCTAAAGCTTGCTTCATTACAGTACTCTTTATCCTAGATATAATTTTTTAATAAAATGTGGGACTGTAGCATGAGTGACCCAGGTGAAAGTAAAATTCAGAAGGGCCAAAAGTAATGCAGGTGGGACAGACGCTCCTAGCTACACTGCCAATTTACAAAAGATGTGCAAGAGCTCAAGAGTGGCACCTCAACAGGAACTGCTGGCCCCACAGAGAAGGAAGCTCTCCTGGGCAAAAGCCTCAGCATGGAAGGAACTCCAGAGAGGTTTCCAAGTATGTTTCTGTATAGACAGAGGCAGTCTACTGGTGGTTGCCCCTCCTCCAGCTGCTGCCTCATTTGTCACTCATATTTAAGAAATAGTGATGTTGTGAGCACAACTGCATTAGAACCAGTGCTACCAATAGTGCTCTTTCACTTAGTACTCTGTTTCTAGGAGCATAATCACAGTGTTAAATGAAATATTAATGTATATCAAAACATTATATAATTTTCACAAAAATTATAAGCATGACATTTGCAGGACAGTTTTGTATGTAGGAGTTTGTAGCCCTTGTCTGAGAATGAGATGAGATGTATTAGTTGTATTAGTTGATCTACATTAAAAATAGTTGATCTATTTCTGCGCCACTGCAGGAAGAAGAAGATGGCTGCTGAGCCAGGTTAGTGTCTCAACACCATATCTGAGCCCCAACTGTTTCTTCGTGCTAAAACCTTTCTAACAACTAGTATGTACACCAGAAATCTCAGTGCTTAGAATAATATCATAGGAGACCATTGTTGCAAATAAGGCGGATAAATTTGTTTCTGCAAAAACAAATTACCAGAGGAAATGTAAACAAAGTTATTAATAGTATAGTTTAGAAAAGAGAGCAGAAATGAGAAATTCATTTGTGAGTATCTGAAATTTATTCTTAACCCTATGGGAGAGAATATTTAGGCAAAATATAGCTAGTGAGCTATTATCGTAGCAATGTTCTTTATAAGAAAAGATTAAGACTGTACAATTTAAGTTTATTATTTGTATGGGTATGGACATGTTTAAATGTTTCAAAACTGTAAACAAACTATGCACAGCAGAAGTTAACTTTTATACCCCCCTTAATACCATATATGCAGAAGATTGCGTTCTCTGGAATATGAATGCATTCTTTTTAATTTCTAGTTTCAAAGCAACTTTTTCAAAATAACATGTTCTTTACTGTGGTAAACATTATATGAATAAAGCCGTCTGTGTTTATCACATCTACGTACATTATAAATACAGCAGCAACATACAAATGAAATCCAGTGAATCACACATAGTCATTTAACCTGTAACCACTGCGGGAAGCAGATGTTAGTGACGAAGTATGGTTTGCCTTGAAAACTGTTGGTGGTTGATAGGAGGGAGCTGCCCTTGCAGTTCTTGAGTGTGGATGGTAGACTATGTTGCTCCTAGTACGCTGGCAGGAAGCACACAGGATAGCTCCACCAATTATATTCAAAGAAGCAGAGACAAAGCCAATGTAAAGGGCTTGCCCAATCTCATACTTCATCCCATTGGGCAGCATTGGGTTGTAGAAATCTGTCACCACGTCACTGGTTGACCAAGAAATAGGGATCAGGCAAATGAGCCCAGCCAGAATGAAAAGGATTCCACCCAAGATGGCAATTACATTTTTGGCAGAGGACCCTTTGGCACATCGGGTGCACTTCATGCCAATGGCTGAGACCACGCATGCATTGAGCGAAAGAACACAGGAGATCACCATCAGGGCACGAGCTGCTTGCAGGTCACGAGGCAAAGCAAGCGGAGAACGATGGAGCTGGCACTGGTAGATCCCAGTGCTGTGCCAAACACATTCCATCCAGAGACCCTTCATGTACGCCACCGCTGTGATGATGTTGGTTCCCACGTGTGCTGTCTTCCACCAGTGAGGCAAAATAGTTGCAGTCATTGTTCCAGCCAGACCGAGAAGACTTAGAAAGAAGCCCAGTAACTGAACAGCCATTCCAGCCATGTTAATGTTTGTCCTGGTTATTCTGTTTAATACGGTATCTTTGCAGTGGCTCCTTCTGGAAACACAGCTTCTCCTGGGAGATATATGGCAGCTTTGCTTTGACACCTTCTGGATGCCTAATAAAGAGGTAATTGCGGAACAAGAAGTTAAACATTATCTAAGTGTATTACTCCTGTGACCAGTAAGGTGCATTCCAGAAGCAGTTAGTGTGATTATTAGCATATTTAACCCTCTTTAATGCACCCGGTGAAAACGGTGGGAAAGTAATTGCTCCTTGTTGTTTTCAAGAGCTTTCTCTATTCCAAAATTAAGGATAATGTAAATAAATTATCACGCAGAAAAAAATATTTCAAAATCACCTTTTGTGTGTGTGTATTCTCGGTAGGCGTTATAAAATACTTCCTTTAAAAAAAACAAAAAAAGATTAGAATATTCACAAGTGTTAACTCACGAAACAGAAAAGATTTATGAAGTAGGTGCCTGAAAGCTACTTTGCATGATGAAAACATTTCCAAAAGGTCATGGCAGGATTATAAAAACAATGATGCTGTGTTTGTTCAAACTGAAAAGCAACCAGAGCTATTTAAACAAAAAAAAAATATATAGAAAAGAACAAGTCGTGGATTAAAGTTGCCTTTCTCACTTGCCAGTATTTCTTGAGGTGGTGTTATTTTAATAAAGGAACTTGAAGGGGGAATGATTTTCATTAGGCCCTGTGGAAACTCGGGTTATATCTTTAATCTAGATGACAGCATGTGAAACCAGATGTGTATCTTGCAACTTCTGAGGGGTGGGACCTTCACAGTTATAGAAAACATCCTCTAATAAATGCAAGCTGAAACCCCATGAAGGAAATAGAGGCCCTTCCACCTGTGTAAATCTTAGTTGCAGCGATCTCTACTAATGGTTACTTTGCCAAGTCCCTGGAATAGCTCTGTGCCTATGTGTGCCTGTGTGCATGGTCAAGGACTTTTAAAAGAAGTATTATTTGTTATCTGTGTTATCCAAGTTATGTAGTGCGTACAAGTTTTCTCACAGCATTATAGGAGATGTAGTTTCTTCTCCCCACACCAATATCATTTAATTACCAACCATCCATGGCCCTGGGTATAACTGATTCCACCTGCTCCAGGGACACAGCAACAAAGCTGTTCAGCAGCTGTTCAAGACAGGTAGACGAGGGAAGTGACGTTGCAGTTTGCCGATGGTACCTGCCTCCTCCTCTCATCTACAATGAACAACCTTACCTATGCAAGTTAATTAGGTGAGAATGGGTGTGGGAAAGGAGAGGTAAAGTCAAAGCAGGCTCTGAAGACAGTGTAAGCCTGAAAAAAAATCTGCCTGAGCAACAGTGGGAGCAGAGCCTTTGAAGAGGCCGAAGGGGAAGTTAAAATGGCTGTGAGGCAAACACGAAGCCCCGAGCAATTCCAAAATGGTGAAGATCTTGCTACAAAGTAGGATATTTTTGGACCCTCTTGGCAGAGCAACAAAAAACTCTGTTTTCTAAATTAGACTCTTTTATGGCGCCTATAACCCCCTAGTTCAGTGGTTACCAAACTGTGCTCCATGAAGCACTTGGTGCTCCGGGAAACATCTCCTAGTGCTCCGTGAAGAGTCTGGAAAGAAAAATGCTACTGCCATTCGGTTTAGTATATAGATGCTAGGTCAGGGGTGGGGAACCTCAGGCCTGGGGGCCGTATGCGGCCCCCGAGGACATTTTTTGTGGCCCTCGGGAGCTCCGGGAACCCTGCTGCGGGAACCCTGCCACGGAGCTCTGTGGGGGGAGTGCACGGATACTGGGGCCCAGTTGCTTGGTGCTCCGTGTGCCGCCGTGTGTGTGTGTGTGTCGGGGGAGGCTTTTCTCTCTTCCTCTTTTTCTGTCACTCTTTCTCCTTTCTCTCCCTCTCTTCCTCCCTCTTTTTCTGTCTCTTTCTTTGTCTCCCTCCGTCCTTTTTTTTCTTTCCCTCTGTCCTTTTCTTTCTTTCTCCCCCTCTCTCCATTTCTTTCTCCCTTTCTCTCTCTTTCTCCCTCCCTCCCTTTTCCTCTTTCTCTGTTTTCCTTCCTCCCTTCCTCCCTTGCCAATCGACTGTGGGCTGTTTTCTGTTTTCTGGGGCCTACCGCTGGCTGCCCTCCCACCTGGGAGGGGGGAGTGGGGGCGCCCTGCAGGCCTTCTCTGGGTGGCCTCCCCTGGGGTTGCCAACCTCCAGGTGGTGGCTGGAGACCTGGCAACCCTAGCCTCTCCCCCCCCACGAGAGATCTACACCTGGTATGGCCCCCGAAAGATGTTATAAATGTGCAAATGGCCCTTGGCAGGAAAAAGGTTCCCCACCCCTGTGCTAGGTGAAAATTAGTGCTCCATTGACTCAAAATGTTTGGGAACCGCCGTCCTAGCTTATTGAAATAAAGGGAAGTTTATCTATGCCAATAAAGGTTGGCGGGGCGGGGGGGAGAAGACGTTTCAACTACAGAAAACACAGCAATGGAGATGGCATTTACTCAACAAACAGAGACCCTGCAACAAAAAGAGGAATTATTAAAAGCAAAAATTCAAGACCTTGAGGACAGAGCATGCCGGGATAATCTGTGATTTCACATCTTTATTTATCTCTACCTGGCTAGCTAAAGTCCTGCAGCTGGAAGATGAAATCTTTCCAGTAATTGAGAAAGCCTATTGAATTGGTCCTTTACAACACAAGACATTCAAAATTTCCTCGAGCTATCATACCTTACTTCCTGCATCATATATCAAAGGAGAAAATTCTACATGTGGCATGGGAAAGGGGCTTTGTGCCTTTACAAGAAATCCAGATACAAGTCTTTCAGGATACATCAGCAGAGACTTAGGGAAGACTACAGCAGCTTAAACCAATCACAGAATCTTTGTGTAAACACAACATCAGATAGAAATGGGGCTTCTCATTTAAACTTATCACTGAGACATAAAAGCACCTTTCTTACAGCCGCTGATCAATCTCAGAGCACGAACCTATTAGAAATCCTCAACATTGATTCCCCCCTCTGAAATAGTGAAGAAGGAGCAACAACAAAGAGAATACTCAAACTTGGATGACAATAGATGGTCAAGACTCCCTTTGAAAAAAGCATGCGGCCCCATGCTTACTGGGGCCACCCATTGCAGCCACCTGAGTGGCGGCTCTGGTCTGAAATGGAGCTCTTTGGGGCGAGTGTTGTTGCTCTCGCTCTCACCACCTGCTCCCTCGTGCCTTGCAGCCTATTGCTGCTCCGAGGGTGGGCTGATTCAGGCAGGTGTCGGGGGTTAAACAGGCACTCCTGGCATTGCCCCACCCCCTTCGCCTATTGGAGGACATTGATTCATAGGGTCGCCATGAGTCGGAAGCAACTTGACAGCACTTAACACACACACACACACACACACACACACACAGATTAAAAGAATTGTCCAAAATAGGTACATTAAAAAGTTGACAATTACTACAAGATATCATGGGCAAAAGTAAACTTTATTAGTTCCAATATTTGCAACTATTGCATTTGCTCCAGACACCACCTGTACAACAAAATATTAATAGACCGTTGACAAAAATTGAGACACTGATACTGAATAGACAAACTTATTGTAAGGGTATTATTTCAACTTTATTCAAAACCTTGTAAGATAACTCTATTTGGCTTCCTCATATACTAAGAAATGGCAGAGATAAACCAAATATAATATCTCCGAGGACAACTGGACAGCTATTTGGAAGATGTTTCTTCTTAAATCAGCTTCTGGCATCATTAAAGCTTATAAAATTATGAGCCAGTGGTATCTCACACCTTCTCGTCTTCATCATATCATATCATACCATACCAGGGTACGCAGGTCTATGTTGGAAAGGCTGTGGCAACTCAGCTGATTTTCTGCACTACTAGTGGACATGGCCAAAAGTCAGATAATTTTGGGACAAGATCTTAAGAGAGACAGAATTACTCATGCAATATAAAATCCCTTATGAAATCTTAATTGACTTATTAGAAAATGTTGACACACAAAAACTATCTATCCTAAAAAAGGAACTGATTTTGATACAGCTACAGGCAGCAAAATTTCTGATTGCCTCATACTGGAAAAAGGGATGATCCAGGCCAGTTAGTTTGACCTCTGTCCCAGGGAAGATACTGGAGCAGATATTAAAGAGATCAGTCTGCAAGCATCTGAAAGACAACTTGGTGATCTGGGGAAGTCAGCATGGATTTGGCCCCAACAGGTCCGGCCAAACCAACCTCATTTCCTTCTTTGATCAAGTGACGAGATTACTGGATTGAGGGAATGCAGTTGATGTTGTTTACCCAGATTTCAGTAAGGCTTTTGACAAGGTTCCCCATGATGTTCTGATGGGTAAACTACTGTAAACTGGACCCTAGGATAGTTAGGTTGATAGAGAACTGGTTGGAGAACTGTACTCAAAGAGTAGTTGTTAGTGACATTTCATCTGAATGGAGGGAGGTGCCACAGGGTTCAGTTCTGGGCCCGGTACTTTTAAATATTTTTATAAATGATTTGGATGAGGGACTACTCATTAAATTTGCAGATGACACCAAATCCGGAGGAGCAGCGAACACACCAGAAGACAGAGGCAGAATTCAACGAGATCTGAACACACTGGAAAAGTGGGCGGACGTGAACAAGAAGCAATTCAACAGAGATAAGTGCCGAGTTCTACATAAAGGAAACAAAAATGAGGGATATGCATACTGGGTGGGGGATACATTTCTGGGTAGCAGTGTGTGTGAACAAGTTCTTGGGGTACAGGTAGACCGTAAGTTAAATATGAGCAGCCAGTGTGACAAAAATGCTAATGTGATCTTGAGGTGCGTCAGCAGAGGTATAACATCCAAATCACAAGATGTCATAATTCCACTGTCCACAGCACTGGTCAGGCCACACCTGGAGTATTGTGTGCAGTTCTGGAGGCCTCACTTCAAAAAGGATGTGGACACAATGGAGCGGGTGCAGAGGAGAGCGACGAGGATGACCAGGGGCCTGGAGACCAAGCCGTATGAGGAAAGGCTGAGGGAGCTGGGAATGTTTAGTCTGGAGAAGAGGAGGTTGAGGGGGGACACGATTGCTCTCTTTAAGTATTTGAAGGGCTGTCATCTAGAGGGGGCAGGGAGCTGTTCCTGTTGGCAGCAGAGGACAGGACTCACAATAATGGGTTTAAATTGTGTGCAGAAAGGTGCCAGCTGGATATTAGGAAACATTTTTTTACAGTAAGAATTGTTCGACAGTGGAATCAGCTAACTAGGGAGGTGGTGAGCTCCCCCTCACTGGCAGTCTTTAAGCAGAGGCTGGACAAACACTTAAGAGAGACAGACAAACACTTATTCTAAATGGTATGATTTCCATAAAAAAAAAAATTAATGTACAATAGACCAAGTATTGGAACATATCTCGACTGTACTAGTATGTTTAACCTACTGCTGTCTAATTTTTATTTTCTTGTTGTTATACGCTAAACTTAAAATAAAGAGTTATTTAAAAAGACAGGTGGACAGATCACTTGGTTCATAAGTGATCCCTGCTGTCTAACACAGTATGCTCACCTATTAAACATGTTTGCTGCAGGCATGGCTTCCCTAGTATTGTATAGTCTGACGTCAGCAGTTCTCCAGAAAGGTCTTTCGCAACACTGCTCCTAACTACAGAGATCTTTAAACTGGAGAATCCAGGGACTGAACCAGAGACCTTCTACTCAACAATATTTTCTGGTTTTTCAGTAGTATGCTAGTGTTTGCAAATTGCGCCAGTTCAGTTCAAAAACATTCAAGCAGTGTTCTGTGCATGAGGGTGACCTGACAGTTTTGTTAAACAATGTTTTGAAAGTGGCTGTATCCTTGAAAACTCTTTGCATACCTGGCCATGGTCCCTCTAAGCAAAATTTTAGGTCCACTCCATATGTTATAGTATACCCTGGTGTTGCTGCTGGAGGGCATTACTACACGTAGTTGGATGCTTATGTGAAATAGTGGCAACAGCACCTACAGGGTTGTGGATTGTTGCTTATTATGACCAAACCTGCTAATTTCTCTCTCACACGTAGGGATTTACGAGGTTAAAAGGGTTATAAAATAGAACAAAAATCCAGTGATACCTTAAAGACTAACAATATATATTCTAGCATGAGCTTTCATTAGACAGAGCTCACTTCCTCCGATGCAATAAAGACAAAATAATTTTCCTCATATTTATTAGGAAAGTTACGGAAGGGGAAGAGGGAAAGGGGAGAAGATGGAGGCCAAAAGAGGCCTGGTGTCATACATCAGATGGGATTGTGAAGGATACAATCGATTAATTGTTACACATAACAGATGAGAGATGTCAGGTTCTAGCCTCTCATGAGATGAAGATAAACAAAAGCATAATGAAGTGGGAGAAATAACTAATCGGGGAAGAAGCAGTCTGAGGCGTGAAAAAATGGACCAAAGGGTTATAGAACATGATAAGAACAGTCAATAATTCAAAAAAAGTAAGTTCTAGTGAGTTACTAGAAACAACCAATTCATATGAACAGCTAACCATGCAGAACAGTGCCATGTAGTTTACATTCTTAGTGGCAACCAAACTGGCAGAATTATGACAGATCTGGCTTAATTTTTTCCCCAGCAATCTGAACACAACTGGGAAAGTGGTAGAAGCAATTAAAGAATTAATAGGAAAAAATGGATAAGCTGGAAATAGATAAGCTAGTTATTGGGAAGAGTTGGGAATTGAGAGGAAGATACTAAGGAAGTTTCAAACAAAGAGCCTGATAACTGCCAGCAATTATATCATTTAAAAAATTCAGAAGAGATACGGATTGACTTGGTTTTCCAAATTAATAGTATTATTGCAGCTAAAAGGACATTGTCTAGATCTGACTTAATTTGAAGTGATTGTGACATGAAAATATGATGACTACTTAGCAACAATGGTATGCTCTATAAGATAACAAAAGTATATTTTATTTCAAAAACTCAAATACCTTATGTTATCTTGCCCTTAATCATCTAATAACTTCAAGACCCAGTTAGGACTTGAATCTAGGTTGTATCTTATTACACTGTATCAAGTACAATTATGCCACATGCTATGTTTCATATCTGTTATATTACATTTTAAAGTCATAATCCAATACAACTCATGGTATGTTACAGAAATGAGTAAAATGGAAATGTATACAATATTAAACATTAGTTATTAAGATACCTGTACTTGAACAGTGAAATTGGACAGCTGATGATATTGTTTTCTGTATAGCATACCTTATGTAATAATGAAACGATAACCTACACATATATGGTATGTTGATTTAGGTATTCCTATGGAATTTTAGAATGGCAAGTGAACATAATTCTATCACTTGAGTTTTGGTTTTACTATGTCTCTTAGAAGACACATTTACACACATCTTTATCTGCTCACGATGGCCGTAAACTACTTCACACTTACCCTTTTTTAGCTTCTGTTGAAATCAATGTGTAATTGAAGTGTGCCTTATACAGCTGGATTGTGCCCTTTATATTTATTCCAGGTTTTTTATTGGGATCCCATTGGGTCCCCTTTTCTGTCCCACTTTCATCTATGTGCTATGTAAGCCCCACATTGCCAGGCATTTTAAACAATATGGACTCAAAAATAAATAAAGGCACACACTCTTTACATACATAGGACAAGTATTATTAACTCAATTTGGCTGTTGGGGAAAGTAACCCTTGAGAAATTGTCTGACTTACCCAAATTTACATAGGAAATTTATGGATGACGCAGAGGGGCCTTTTTGCATTCTGCTCCAGTGTCCTGACTGCCAGATCATGCTTCCTGTCTTTCAGTTCCAGTTGCTTGGTGTTCTAGTTTCTTTTCTTGACAATGATTTGTGTACTTCGATCTACGTACGCTCTTGGTTATGATCTTTGTTAATTAACCAAACATCAAATCATATCTGTATGCACTGTGTGTGGTACACAGTCTGAGAATTCATCTTGGTCCTTTGTAAAAAGGTCTTTCAAGGTCAGGCTTTAGGCTTTGTTGCTAATTCCAAAGAGAATAGAACGTAAAAGCTAAATGCGATTTACCCCATTTGTCACAGGAAGCAGGCTCCATGTTTAATGGAGGTCATGATACTCAACAGCTTGGCAGCATCTATTTTTAGAAATCATTAAGGTGTTATTTTTAAATTCTAGCTATTGAGGTCTTTCTAATTCAGGAAACTTGTGTTAATTGGCCTCACTTGTTTGACGTCATGTTTTCCACAGTCCCTTCCTTATAGACCTTGCCAGCTGCTACTGGTGTTAAGGTTCACTTTAACTACTGAGGGACAGCTTTTCACCTTCTGCTTAATAGTGACAAAATAACTGTACATTAACACATGTATCTCAAAGAACATCAGTACATTGTAAAAGCATTTCCATCTGTACATTTACTCCCAGCCAGCTATATTTCTAACAGGGCTGGCAGAGTTTCTGCTACATAGTCACATTCAAAGTAAAAAGACAGCACAACACAGGAGCAAGTGCACAGGTGACCTGGAATTGGTACACAGAGAACTCTTTGACCATGGGTAATAAGGAAAACTATAATTTTAAATGACATGTAGAGTGTCAAAATCTGCGCAGCCATTTATCATTACAATAATGAGCTACATGAATAGTAAAACCCCCCACTATTGTTCACGCTCCATGGCAAAAGCATATAATGTCCATTATATCCATTAGCTGAGAGAGATTTTTGTTGATTTAACTATTCCAAACTAGCAAGAAACTATTCCAAGTATGTACATCTTCTCTCCTTAGATGAAAGTCAACTCAATACACAATGGGATAAGACAGGGGTGACAAATTTAAGGACCAAGGGCTGAATCTGCCCACTTGATAGCATTTATCCAGCCCGCAAGCCAGCCAAGGCAGCAGCCCCCCCACTCCTGATCTGGGCTGGTAAGCCTGCTATGGGCTTCGTGTGTAGGAGTGGGGAAACAAATCCAGTTCACCTGATTAGCCTCCGCCGCTCATGTGGAGGAGTGGGGAATCAAACCCGGTTCTCCAGATCTGACTCCACCGATCCGAACCACTGCTCTTAACCACTGCACCACGCTGGCTCTCTCAAGTGCTGAAACAGCCATGGGTGGGGGGCACAACCATTTAATTACTTGAAAAGGCACAGGGAGAGAATGAGAGTGACTTGCCCAGCAGCACTGAAGACCTGATCAGGATTGGGCCCTTACGGTATTTTAAAGTGGTCAGCATTAGGCTTTAAAATGGTGGCAGTGTCCCCATAACAGGGATCCTTCTTGCCTGGAAATTTCATATGTCATGATTAAATTTAATACCAAGTAAGAAGGCTGATTTGACTTTTAAGAACTTGGATCACTGTGCATCTGAATAGTAGTAGTAGTAGTAGTAGTAGTAGTAGTACTTTTCAAAATGATTTCAAGTATCTTTAGCCACTACTGCCAGTTGACTACCCAAAAAACCAGCCTTGTGAAAAACTACAAAACTGCACAAGCTATTCAATTTTATACAGTTTAGGGATTCCACACGCTAGAGTAAGGCCCAAACCACACATGATGTAGAATGTCTCTGACATGATCTCCCAACACTTTAAAAACTTTGAACAGAAAGCAGAAGTTCCAAGCTTCCCTGGTCTACATTTCTCCCCATCTGGAGGTGCAAGTTCATCTTCATCAGTCTGAGATTAGGGAAGATTTGTTTGTTTCATATGTACTTTCTAGTTGCAGGTTACTGAAAAACGAACTTACAGAGAAGAATAGGAGTGAACTTGCACAACTGTGGGAGCATGAATATGTCATATATGTTCTTTAGCAAGAATGCCTCTCCTCCTATGTTCCACCATGACAGCTCTGCTCATCTGTTCAGTGCCTTCCAAGGGTGCCACACTGCAAATGGGGAAGATCCATAGCTGTCTATACATGTGCTTTCTCTGTTGTGGCCCCCATCTTGTGGAATGGCCTGCCCGAGGAGGTCATGAGGGCTCCCACGTTCCCATCATTCTGTAAACTATGTAAAGAATATTTGTTCAGGAGAGTTTTTCTATAAAGGTAATTGGGGTACACTATAACAGCATACTTCAAGAAGGACTGTGGACCATACCATTGTATGTAGGACGTATTATCAGTTTGCTGTTGTTGCTTCACTGTTTTCTGAGGATGCAATGCCGTTTTTCTCCATCATAGCCTCATTCTGAATCATGTTTAATATGCTTTGCTTATTCAGATTTTGGTAATCCTAGTTCTACTCCACTGCTCATTGAATGACTTCTCGTGTTGATTGTATTGACCTACACTGTGCATACTAAATGACTCTTTGTATGGACTGTTATCTACTTCAGGTGGATTACACAATGTGAATAGCAGTGAGAAAGGCAGACTAAGGCTGTTAACGCATGGTTGTTTTGCCTTGTGATTCTCCTTCTCATGTCTCACACTATTCTATCCCATGATCCAAAAATTAAACGCATGGTGAACTCTGTCTTGCATCAATCCCACAAAAGATCAAGGAGGCAGGATAACAGGGGAGTACTCATTATTCCAGTCAGTGCCTGGCACCATGACTTTCAGGGTGCAGTGAGGCAAACGAGCGGGAGGGTGTGGGTGACCCTGGCTGGTGAATGAGCTCCGACGGCGGGAAGGAGGCTTGGAGAATGGCTGCCTCTCTCTCATTCCTGCAACATGTGCGCCTTCTCTGTGCCTCAGCCTCTGCTGCAGCAGAGGGTTGTGTGTGTATGAGTGTATAGGGGAGCAATGGCAGAGCTCCCAGCCACAATGAGGGAGTGTCGGAAGGAAGAGGAGCCAACCCAAGCACTGAAACATACCAGCAAGCACATGAAACTGCTGTGATTCTTTATTTTAAATCAGGACAAAGCTGGGATTGGAAAACCTGGGGAAGTTTTGGAAGGGAGGTGGGTTGATCCCGCAGGCAGGAGGCGACCATGCGTTTTGACAGTGGATATTCACTACACTCTCGGGAGAATTGCAAGAAAAAACAGCCATGCATTCATGACCTATAAATACAGTAAACAAATAAATAACTCTTTAATGCAATAGTTCCCTAAGACACCAGAAGATATTGCAGACACAATTGGGTAAGTGAAAATAAAATCATATCATAAGTCAGGATGATATGGAACTGGTAATTCACCGTGTTTGTCTGTTAGATTCCCTATTGTTTAAATTATTATTTTCAACTTTTTCCTAATAAAAATATGTGAGTGATACATAAGTACATTCATTTCCTATTATAGTTGTAAATGTTATCAATGTCAGTTACAATACTGAAAACAGTTCCTATTCTATGATTCTACAGATGTGTGTCCAAAGTGTGGCTGTGGGGAAGAGGCCTCTCCATGCCCGCCTGGAACAACTCCGGGTGAGCTGGTGAAAGCAGGGCTGTCTGTGGGGAGCGGGAGATGGGGGGATTCTTCAGGAGAAGAAATAGGGATTAGGTTGACAGAGAAGAGGAGGAGCAGATTGACAGAGAAGGGAAGAAAGGGGGAAAGAGACAGGGTAGGTTGATAGATAAGGGAAAGGGGAGAAGGAGGGGAAAGGTGGTAGGAAATGGGAAGGAAATAGGAGGATAAGGAGAGGAAAGGAGGCAAAGGGGGGAGGAATGCACCCTCTCTGCAAGTTTCTTGCAGGTACCCACTTGTGTATCTCAAGTGTGGGCAGGTCTGTGGATACCTAAATCCATGAATTTTGTCCAAACTGAAAGAAAGGAGTTTTTCTCCAAACTTGCAGCACCCCCTAGGTTTGTAGAAAAACCTGATCTCTCTGATATCTGGTTGTAGAAAAATCTGATATGCACAGACAATGGGGTCTGTCCGTGGCAGCCTCCAAGAGCCACGTCAGGCCTTTCATACCATGGAAAGCTTTCATAAGAAATACACACATACTTAAGAGATGCAAGAATGATCAGTGAGGTTGACAGACATCTTTCTATGAGAGTGGTGATCTATATACTAAAGAGAACCACTGATTTAGGATTTGAGGTTACTTGGACTTTTGTACTGTATTTAAACATTTTATTGTACCTAAAAGCACTGCCGCTGTTGGGGGATATATGCAAAAGTGCACCAACTTACAAGTACAAAGTGAATGACGGGGAATGCTGGGGTCTCCAACTTTTAATGGGGGAATTAGTCAGTTTGGAGACAAATTTAGAACACTAACGAGAGGCTTTATTCCTGTGTCTACACAAGGTGAGCAAAACCAGTAAAGAGCAAATGGCTCAAGAGACTAAATGCAGTCAGAACAGGATGTACTTTATTTAGGGGAAAAGGGGGTACAAATCACACAAGTGTGATAGCACGCAATACTCACACACATACACAAGAGTTCTAAAAGGGATAGCGGTAAAGAGAGTCAATAGCTACCTGTCCTATGAGGTTCCAAGGAGGGAAGCTGTTGGGGGGGGGGCTATTACATGAACCAGCATGTTATAGCCAGGAAGCCGTGCAGAGACACGGGGCGCTCTTTTTGGATCCAAAGGAGAAGGCACAGACATGTGCCAGGGCTCTTTGCTTTATAGTAAAATTCTGTCCTCCGGGGCAGACTGATTCACAGGGCTTGTGAGCAGTGGGGCACAAAGGTAACATTGCTTTTAAAACTGGAGAAAGATTGAGTGGTGAAAAGGTGGGGGTCAGGGTGATCGGAATATGAGGGGATTATTGATGACTGTCAATCACTCAGAGATTGTGTTATGGACACCTGGCAGGAACTGGGAGCAGAGAGGGGAAGGAGAAGATGGGATTAGCCTGCCTTGAGAAGGAATGTAAGGTGTGGAAGGGGAAAACGCTATTGTTCTGAGTCTGAAGTCGTCAGGCAGATCTTGATATGCCGGTCGTGTCTTTGGTTATGCAAAGGTGTCCAGGAAGGCAGCTGTTCCAGGGGCGAGTCAATGGCAGAGAGGCTCAGGAGCAAATTTTGGAGTTCTCTGTTCTGCTCTGCATTCAGATCCAAGATGGAGTTCAGGTCCACTTCTCTGTGTGCCATTCGCAGGTCCCTGCAGGCTCTGTACAGCAACGTCCGGTGGGGTGTCTGGGATGCTCCTGTGTCTTGGAGTGTGGTGCTGTCTCTCTCCATGCCTCCCCTGCCATTCAGCAACAGTCCCAATGTACAGACACGAGAGTCCAAGGGTGTCCATATTACAGGGGGTATAGAAGGGTATCGTTACAAAGGAGCTAAGCCTGTCCCTCCATATGTCTCTAAGTCACACTGTTTGAAGCATGTTTTCTCCTAACCCAGCTCCAACAAGTGAAGACAGCCCATATAAAGTCTCCCAGGTTCGGAGAAATGTGCTGGGGGGAATGCAGCTAGTGAGGTAAGGTGCTGGATAGGATTGCCCATATACTCCATTTGAAAAATAAAGACTGCCTACACCTCCTGCTTGAGAATGATGAAGAAGGAAGGAAAAGATTGCTCACAAGTAGGGCTTTGCATGTCAGTAAACCCGAACCAAAAATAAACTCTAATTTAGCCATTTCGGCAACATTCCAAAACCAGGAAATCTGCCTGAGGCCGAATAGGCGATTCCCCAAAAGCCGAATATATATACAGATGCACAGCTTTGTGCCTTCTCCCATTTTTCTATATTTGACTGATTTTGTTAGGACCCCATCGTTGGGGCCCTTTTGAGATAGGGTTTGTGTAATCAGAGTCAACTTGGTCTGACCAACTTTCCAGGTACATCACCCAACATTTTAAAGACATGGCTCACCCAGTCCCGTTCGGAGAGATATACCCTCCAGCTAAGCACCACCTTTATAAGCTGCTGATCAGGCTTCTAAAGAAGATGCCTTCATCCATGCGGATGAGCAATCTTCTTCAGAAGAGCCATGTTGGTCGAGACTTAGTCTGGCTCTGATACCATCACCACCCCTCATGAAAACCTGCTCTCAAACTGAAGGTCACCCTGAGTAGTGGCTTCATTTACCCACACTGTGACCATATCTTGAAATCAGATTTTTTATGAATATATTAAAGGACTGTTCACAGGATGTCGTGCCATCAAAATAAATGTTTTCTGTGGCTTATTTTTCGGGAATTTAAGCTATTTCCCTCAGTTTGGAAGCTAATTTGCATGGACAGAATGCAAAGCCACCCAGATACAAATGGAGCCCCCAGACTTTGAGGAGCCAGCCTGCTAATCAGCTCTTTCCACCAGTCCTCAGCAATGCTGACCTTCTGAACCTGAAAACCAACTGACAGCTTGGCTCTCAAAATGCCTGGAGGATAGGGGTGACCCCTTTGCAGGCCCATAAAATTGGACCCCCGTCACAAACTTCCCCAAACTTTTGTGTCCATCTAAGGAGAGTCCCTTGCAGCTATGCTTCAAATTTGGTGACTCTAAATTGAAAAAATGCCCCTCAGAGCCTTGAAAATAAATTCCATATACTATAAAGGACCTGAATTTGGGAGGGGGGAACCCAGAAATAAAGCCAAATACCCATTTTCCAGTATGAGTATTTAGCTTATTTCGGTTTAACTGGAAAAAAGGGTCCAATTAACCCGAACCAGCAATTTACCGGAATTGTTTTTTTTTTGCACACTCCCACTCACAAGTCAATTCAAGACTTCTTGTTTCTACCATGTTGCATATAAACAATGGGGACACTTTCTGTCTGAAATTTGGGAGGGAGAATCACTTGGGTGAAGAGTGCAGTCAGTCCTTTAAAATTTCATCCCACATGGGCAAAGGGGTTTACACTTAAAAATGTGTTTCTCATTGGAAGCCATGAGAACAATAATATAATTGTTTTCCTAACGCTACTAGTTTTTGTTTTTAAAAATCCATCTTGTTTTTTTTAAATGAAAAGAACTCATCTCTGACTTTGTGTGTGTGTCCATCTATCCCTATCAAGGAGGTCATTTTTTTGTTTCTTTTATAAGCTGAAGAGCTAGTAAAACCCCTGTCATCGGGGTGTGGGTGTGTGTGTGTGATCTCTCTGTGTGTGATCTGCTATAACCCAGTTCCGTAGTGGCAACTGGTTCATTTAAATGCCATCTTGTTGTTTAATTACTGTTGTTAAATAATGTGATATTATGTTTTTAACTTGATGTTTTAAGGTTTTATGTTATTTTATTGAGTCCGGCCTGGCTGGAAATTGAGGGCAGACTATAAATCTGAATGAATAAAATGAATTAAAATAAAACATGGAAGCTGCCGCTGTGGCCCCATATTCTTTGCTATTTTCATTTCTCTCTCTCGCTCCATAACAGATAAAATGTATTATACCCCCTTTAGTGATTCATTCATCTTTCCCATAATGCTCTAGAGTACTGCCATTACTTAATCACTTTAAAAAATCACACTTTTACAACTGTCATAAAATAGTTATTTAATTCTTGATATTTTAGATCCAGCTGTGATGATTCAATCTAGTTTTGGTTTTGTAAAAAGGCAGCCGGGCAAAATCCCACAGAGCAACACGGCTCATTTATAAGGAGTGACATTTTTGCAATACCAAGACAACACCGATCCTTACATCTGCCTTATCTAAACACTGCCTATTTAAGTTTTTCATGGTAAATGAAATCACAGCATGCTGATGTGAGAAAGACATCTGGCCCAGAAGCATCAGTCTGTATTTGAAACATTTTATGAACCCGCTCTGTATTCTTAATTCAAGTAGAGAACTTTTTATTTCTTTTTAACAGAACTGCTGTTGGCTTGGCAGGGAAAACAGCACTAGGGGTTTCTTCACCACAATAACTAAAATTAAATTTTAAAATAGTGAATGAATGATCACTTACCAAATACATCGGCTACATTAAAAAATATATTGGTGCTGTAATTTTTCTGGTTATAAAGTCAGTGCTTCCCCTATTTTCACAGGGGAAGTCAAGCCCGTATAGAGTTTGTCATTGCGTACCAAGAAAGGCAAATTTTTAAACTGAATGTGATGCCCCAATGCAACTCCTTCCAGATACCCCTTTTTATTCTGATTTTGAAACCATTCTTTCTAACAGAAAAATAATCTAATGAAGGAATGAGTGTTTTTGCAGTACTACAGCTAAGACTAGTCAAAGAAGTCATAACTGGCAACATTTAGACCATTTACTCCAGACCAACCGTGCAATCCCGAAAGGGGGCAAAGCGCCATAGGAGCCGGCATGACCCTATGCTGGCATCCGTGCCACTTTGCACCATGATAAGTGTCATGGAAGCAGCCCCAAGGGCACTTATGCCAGCAAGCAACACAACAGTGTGGGCCTTGGTTGCCAGCGCTGCCGCTCAGGCAGCAAAATCCCGAAAGCAAGTGCTTGTGCCAATGTGGGGGGGGGCATTCCCAGGGGCGGAGCTGCCTCTACACTGCAGCATCGCTACAGGTTGTTTTTAAAAAATGTCTTTTAAACTTTTACTTTTCGGCCGGGAAGCCTCTATGGAGGTGGCAGGGCTGCACTCCCAGCTGCCACCTATCTACCCACCCCCTTTCAGGAATAGGCTGTAATTCTTCTGAATAGATTAAACTGCTTTTGAATTTTCTTGTTTTGTGCAACTGTGTCTGCAAATGAATTTAAGAAGGCAGCTACAGACATTGGACACAGCAATTATTTGTTGATGTAAAATATTTCCCTGCTTATATAAGTGAGCAGAAAAGTCATGGGGATCTACATTAAATACTGCTTTTGGTACTTTGAGGCCAAACCAATGTATATAATTGCTAGCACTAGATGCTGGAGATGACAAACCAAAGAATCCAATTTCCTACCCATATAAGTCTATAAAATTATGTTAGAGTATTCAAGGGAAATTATAGGAAATAACTGGAATTATATAGTCATGTATAGGACAAGCGGTTTTATGAAATGACACCAGAAGATGTGTGAAAAAGAAAAGTATAGAGGTAGTATATCATCTGTTAACATATGTCAAAATGTTTATATCAAGAACTGGAAAAAAGAGTAATAAAACTGTCTCTTGAAGGGTGGCTTGGGAAAGTTTGGCACTGAAAATTAAAATGCAGAATCACAGCAATTACACATAGGCATCTAGAAAGGGAAAGTATACGAAGACATTAATTGAAAAAAAGGTCATTTCTATCGTGTTTTAGAAGCACAGTCATGTTTTCCAGTGAAGGCAGAGATAGCCAGCTGTTTCCACTAGAGTAATGCTTTACCAGTTGCCACTGGATTCAGCTATTCAGAGCAAAAAAGTGATAGTATGGGATGTTGGAAGGATATAATGGATAGTGGGAAGGAATAGGGAATGGAAAGCTATAGGGAGAAGGTAATAAGAATAAGGGAGAAATATTACATATGTTTATAGTTTCTATAGACATTTCCTCTTTAAAGCCAATAATATGACATGCCAGTAATAATTAGAGTGTTGGTCTAGGAATAGGGCTTTAAATCCACACTCAGGGCCAAACTAGACTTGAGGTTTTTTAAAGTGCCCAGACTGGATTCCTGAAACCCAACTCACTTTCCTTACAGCCACACAGCAGCCTTGGGGAATGTCATTTTAAAAACTGGCAGAGAACTGGGGGCCATTTCAGCTTGGGGGAAAAGGCACAGGAAGAAGGCAGTAGAACCTCCTCTCCCACACATCACAGGTCCAGCTGCTTTTTAAAATGATATTCCCCACAGCTACTGTACGGTTTTGGGGGAAGTGAGTTGGGTCCAGCAGCCACACCCAACTCTTTAAAATATATCATATCTAGTTTGGCCTTCAGTCATAAACTCTTAAGCTTGTTACTTTCACTTAGCCTAACCCACCTCACAGGGTTGTTGTAAAGATGAGGAGAAGAGAACCTTGTATACCACCCTGAATTAATTGGAAGAAGGGTGTGATAAAATGTAATAGAGAGATGTCCACACAATTACTGACAGCTGCCCAGCCTAGCCCAATTTTGTCAGATCTCAGAAGCGAAGCAGGATCAGCTCTTGATTAGTACTTGGATGGGAGACCACCAAGGGATTCTAGGATTGCTACACAGAGCCAGGCAATGGCAAACCACCTCTATTTATCTCTTGCCTTGAAAGCCACTTGGGGTCACCATAGGTTGACTGTAACTTTACAGCAAAAGCAAATACTGAGGTACAACCATCTACAAATGAAAATAAATGTGGTTGAAAGACTAAGGCTGCAATCCTACTCAAAGGCTAGAGAAAGCTCCTTTGGAAAACAGTGGGTGTGCTTCCAAGTAAATATTCATAGGATCCGATTATAAGAGCTACTCTTGATGTTTCGTGACTCTCATGTGAGGCTGCTGCTATGTAGAAAATCTCTAAAGCTCTGGTAGTAAAGTAAAGCCATCCCCCTCTTGGGTACTCCTAATTGCATAGAGAGTTTCCAGACTTAACCCAAGAGGATAAGTCTGGCCCTGAGTACAATAGTGCGGGTTGTGAGTTTGGGTCCTCTCAGCTCTGCTGAACTAACACTGAAGGAGAAACCTTACCTTTCTAAATTTCCTGGCTTTTATGAGAGCTTGTTGCTATAATGCATGACATTACTTTTAGTACTTGCTAATGCTTTCTCTTTAATACTGAAGTTTGCTTTGTCTGACAAAAATAATGGCAAATGGGTAGACAAAAAAGACTCGCTCAAATATGTGTTTAATGCCAGGAGTAATGGTGGACTGGCTTTTTGTATTCACAGGGTACTTTAAAGTTTCACAATCTATCTGTTATGTGTTATGGCCCTGATCCAGGAAAGCACTTAACTATGTGCCTCACTTTCACAATGACATCATTTGAAATACTCATATGTTTGAAGGGCAGAATTATATATTAATTGTTTTCCTGGATTGGGGCCTAGGATAGGTAAATCTGTCCCCCAAGTCAACACCCGAGTCCCTTCACAGACATTTGAGCTTGAAAGCCAACAGGATTTATTCTACTGCTAGTACCTGTGGGATTTAAACAGGTGTCTAATTAAACCTAATTGCAGTCAATGTTTTAATCTCCTGGGCCAGAATAAGGGCACAAATTCCACTGATGATAAAGGCAGCCTGACAGAAAAATAGGAAATAAAAAAGGAGGCTGTGCCCCGTCAGGGAAAAATACAGAGCATGTTGTCAAGAGGAATTACTGTTGGCCCCTTGTTAAATGTTAACTTCAGCAAGCCACTCCAGGTCAAGTTAGGATCACAGCTAGGTGGGGGAATATTTTTACATGTCCTTGAATAGATTTCATACTTATGCAGAAGCATTACCTACGCTGAGGCATCCATCCTTTTACGGCCTCTTCTAAAAGTAGGAAGGAAATTCTAGAGGATGCCAATGATATGAGAAACTTCATGAATCACATTGACAAAAGATGCTGTAGCACCTTGAAGACTAACTATTTATTGTGGCATAAGCTTTTGTAATACAAATACTTTTATTATAATCCTTATTACAAGGTTTTTGATAGTTAACATCACTAAATTCTTTTCTTTGAGCATATCGCCTACATTTTCCCTACAGCTAGGTCATGGCACACGAACGAGGCAGTTTTCTTTGGCCCTGGAAACAAAAATTCTGACACCCTTAGCCTTCCTTTTTCTTAAAAGTAAGTTTCTAGCCTTCATTATTGTGGAAGAATTTAAAAATATAAATACACTCCAGTTCAGTTCAGGAACCAAAAATGTATTAAATTAGTTCTAGCAAATAACATTTAAAAAAAACAAAATGTTGAGTTGGCAAACTCTTAATGATTGCAAGGGTCTGAAAGACTTCACTGATGAGAGGGATCTTGACACAATTCCCAATATGTTAATGTTCACACTTCAATTATGCTAATAGATACATGCAAAACAGAGCAAACCTCTCTGACAAAGCAGCCCTTAGTGTTCAAAAATTTGTTCCCATCCCTTCTGTGCAACTGCAGCTAGAGAAACCCATCAAGCGCTAAACCTGCATATCCTGTAATCATTTGTTAAAGTTAAATGATGCACAATCCTTCCCCTCTAAGCAAATTTGTTAACTCTATTAAATCACCTGTGCAGATCCAAATGGAGGTGGTTGCCATGGGAAGCCAATAACATGCGAAAGGATTTTGTGTTAAATAAAAGGAAGTGTTTGGTGCTATAAAAAGAACTGGCTCTTGTGAAAGCAGGGGTCTTCCAAAGGGCTTAGTATAGGACATGAGAAAAATTATTCATACTCCTTCCACCTCAGCCTTCAAAAATATATACAGTGACAGGGGTATTTATTTAATTTGGAAAGTATTGGGTAACATAGGTCCATTTCCTTTGCATGCACGTCTCCTCAAACCATATGCCAATGAACTGATGAATGTATCTAGTTTAGGTGCTGAAAGGAACAGGAGACACTTTTACTGTGTTCCACAGAATGGGAAAAATATGGTTTCGTAGGTTTATTTTTCATTCATTTAAGTGCAGTCTGCTTGACTGCCATTGATGCTTCTGTAAATATCTGCAAAGGAGGAACTTTTCAGGAACCTACCAATATACCATGCCCAGGAGCCTGAGCCAATAGCAACAGACCAGGTGTGCTATATCTGTTTCCCTTTCTTTCTTGTTCCAGTGATGTGATGGGGGGGGGGGGGAGTTAGGCTTGTGGTAAGGAAGTGCCAACGCTCAGAATGCATTTTACTTCTTCAGAGAGTTTACACTCGTGCAAGGTCCTGTCCAAAGTAGTCTTGTTTTCTGAAAGGAAATCCAAGATTCCAAGCTTCTTCCTACCCTCGTGAAGTATGAGAAGGAAGTGGTTTTCTTCATTGTCCCCTTCAAGCCGCCTTCTCCAAAACCTCCCCACACAAAGCAGCTGGAGGCAGGGTCTCAACTGGCTTTTTGTTTGTTTCCCAACACAGGAGCAATCGAAGCAAACTTCCCTGGGCTGTGGAAAAAATTCCCACCTTTCAGCTGCTGTTGGCTGACTGTGTTGAAACCCATGGGCTCTGGCACCTCCTAAAAGAAGGGATTTGATGCCCACAATGGATGGAACATGAAGGTCAACTGAAAGGAAGATTATTTTGCTACCTTTTGCCAAAAATTAAAATTAAATGGCGTGAGCATCTCACATCTTTAGATGGAAAAATGAAAGGTACAGTATCCAGTAAACTTCAACAAAGCGATATTAGCAGACCATTTGGCTGCATGACAGAATTAACTTTGAATCCTTTCATTGGCTCACAGGTGTCTAGATTGGGCTGCAGTCCTATGGGGGGCACAGTCCACCAGCCGCTGTGCAGCCTCTATAAATGCAGCCTGTGTCGGAACCTCACTGAAAAGAACAGAGGATTCCCAGCAGGAGTGCTTTATGGATTACCCTGCTTGTCTTCCGGTATTACAGTTTGGCATTATAGCTTTTACGCAGTAAATGAATCTTCACAGAACCTTACTGCTGCTCATTAAATTAGCAGGGAAAGCCCCATGTCACACATATCCCATTTTATGAAACAGGGCTAAAGCCTTCATTGCCACAGCAATTAGCCCACTGGAGATACTCTAGTATGATGATCTGCTGATGCTGAAAACTCTAGACTAACTGGCTCCAAGGAGTTACAATGACTGTATTTTTTTTTTCATTTACAGCCACATGGGAAGGCACAACCTATCTGTGTGCCAACAGGTTTCATAAAGCAAAAGCCTTCTCAGACCAACTGATGTGATTAAGGGAAATAAGGGGATGAAATCATTTAAAGGGAATGTGGAACATACAAAAGAATCAATAAATGTTTCCCAGGAGTTCCAAGGATCATTTAACTTTTTTTTGGACCTAAATGATCTAATCCCCCATTCTTTCGATTTTATGCACCCTCAAATTTATCACATCCTGTGAAGATCTCAACAGCTGCTCAATCCTGGGATTCCAGGTACAATAAAAGGTTCACATTTTCTGTACATTGCATATCAGAATCTCCATGTAAACTTTTTTATTCTCTAGTAATTTCTCTTATTCACAAGATAAAAAAAACAATTTCCAGAAAATTAAAAATTATTAATTAAGGGACAAAGCTGTGAATTATGACACAACATGAAAAAAGTTTAAGCACTTTAGATTGGTACTGTTTGGTAAATGAGTGCCAAATATATTGATGCAGAAATCATAAATACATTTTAAGGAGAGTAACACAAAAAAAAGGTAATTTTTTTTGGGGGGGGGGTGTTTGGCTTTGTTTAACACACACCCCTATTATTAACTTCCACCGGAATTATAAAATATATTCAAATTGGAAAGATCTGATGATTTTAGTAGTTGGGCGCATTAAGCGTTTTGGCTGTGCTTCCCTATCATGTTTAGTCAGAAGGAAGTCCCACTGTGTCTTTAGAATATCACTCCACTATTTGCGTAGATACTTTACATAACCCCTCTGTTGACATACCATAAAAATCAGAAACTCAAAAAGCCTCACCTGGCGTTGCCCACTTTCTAAAAACACTTGGTGGATGCTAAGAAAGGTGTCAGTTATAGGTATGGATTCCACACGCACCACATTGGGGACCTCTGAATTAAAGGATGCTTTCAGATTTAAGTAGTTTCCATTCACTCAATATGCACCTGGAAGCTTGAACTGAAAGTACAATATGGTTATTTTATACTTCATCCCTACTTACCAACAGATAGACCCAAACTGATATTTTGGATTCATGATATGTTCATTTAATATACTGCCAGCATTGTGTAGTGGTTAAAGTGTCAGACTAGGACCTGGGAAATCCAGGTTCAAATTCCCTCTTGTGCCATAGAAGTTTGCTGGGTAATCTTGGGCCAGTCACACACTCTCAGCCTAGGTACTTTCCAGGAAGGTCTGCAAGGTATGAATGTTTGTCTGCTGGAATATACCTAACAGCATCCCAAAGCCACAAACTTGATCGTTTAGAGAAAGTCCCATCAAAAACATAAGAACATAACATAAGAACATAAGAAAGGCCATGCTGGATCAGACCAAGGTCCATCAAGTCCAGCAGTCTGTTCACACAGTGGCCAACCAGGTGCCTCTAGGAAGCCCACAAACAAGACGACTGCAGCAGCATTGTCCTGCCTGTGTTCCAAAGCACCTAATATAATAGGCATGCTCATCTGGTCCTGGAGAGAATAGGTATGCATCATGACTCTTCATTCCCTGGATAACACTGTTGTCAGCCAATCAGCAACTTTTTCTTGATGGATGGGGCTGTCTCAAGTAACTCAACTGAAAAGGACAAGACAATCTCTTCCAGTGGTTTCATGTAGATGAATTAATATTGGTAATAAAATGGAATCCTGCAGGACCCAGTAGCACAAGTGCCTATTAGGTCAAGCAGAAATCCACCTACAGCACTTTCTGTACTTCTCATCCAGGTAGGATCAGAACCGTTGAAGTCAAGGCTCCTGGTATCCACTCCCTATCATCTGGTCCAGAAGGATACTATGGTAAATTGAGTCAAAAACTGTCAATAGTGTGGTCACGGTGACCAAGGCAGTTTCAATTCCAGTACTGGTTCTAAAGCCAGATTGAAATCCACCTTGGTCATCTGTTTCTTCCCAAAAGGCTGGAGCCATACAACTACCACCTGTTGAAGAACCTTGCCCATAAAAGCCAATAGTTATTAAAATCATTAGGGTCAAGGAGGGTTTCTTCAGGAAGAGTCTCACCACTATCTCTGTCAAGGCAGCTGGAATGTTATTCTCCTCAAAGGCTCGTTGATTATTGGACCCAACTGGACAAACTCCTTTGGCAAACTGTAGCATATGACTAACAACGGCTGAGCATAGAGGAGGTAGGCTGCATCTCTGCAAACAACTTATTCACATAATCGATCTGCAGCCATTGAAATTTACCCCATCCACACCTACTGATTCTCTCATGCCTATGCCCCCTGACAGCCAAGCGTACTCACTTCTGTGATGGATCTACCAAAACCACAGAATCCAAGTTGGAGCAGTTACCCAACCAACATTTTTAATCATAAAAAGCATGTTGGCCTACCCTTTCATTTCAGCTGCAGTAAAGCATAGGTAACATTATCAGTTTAAACAAAACCGGTGTTTCAAATATAGCTAAAAGCTAAGCCAGCATGGTGTAATGGTCAAGAGTGGAGTACTCTAATCTGGAGAACCGGGTTTGATTCCCCACTCCTCCACATGAGCAGCAGACTCTAATCTGATGACCCAGGATGGTTTCCCCACTCCTACACATGAAACCAGCTGGGGGACCTCAGGCCAGTCACACTTCTCTTCGAACTCTCTCAGCCTCACCTACCTCATAAGGTGTCTGTTACAGGGAGAGGAAAGGAAGGAGATTGTAAGCCAGTTTGAGTCTTCTTAAAAGGAAGAGAAAGTCAGCATATAAAAACCAACTCTTCTTCTAAAATTGAAAAAAGTTAGTCTGATTCATGAACAGAATCCAAAGATCCATCCTACAATTTTAACTGTTTTCAAGTGATCATCTAAAAATTTATCAAGTTTATTTTTTTTAAATGTAACAAAGGCAAAGTTTGCATTCGAGTATTTCATTTGATGAACATTCATTAATTTAACTGGAGAAAATATTTTATTAGGCAATCAATGTAATCAACACTGGATATCAGTTATCAGATTTTAGCAGAAAATAATCTGCCTGCGGGTAGCTAACCAAAGCATTCAATTCAATCTTACGGGTAACAGCACATACAGAATTAAAACAACAGGTTGTGTAATGAACCCTTTATATACAGGTAATTTACTTTGTGTGCATCTGGCAGAAGGTGCTCATAGCAGAAATAGATCCCGTATGGTCATTTCCCAAGTTACTTGTAGATGACCCAGTGATCAATTAGTCATCCCACTCAGGATCTTTTCAAAAGTACACTTGGCTTCTTCTGGAAAAGAAAACAAAGATTCTTAAACTGTTTCTGGAAGACTGCCAGTTTGCCAACATGTGCTAGCAAGCTTCTCCCCTCTGAAAAAGACCTTTGTCTGATATTACATTTTCATACCTTTAAAGACCTTAGTGTGACCCTTGTGATTGCAGGTAAGCCTTTTTTAAAATAGTTGGGATTCTGCTTTCATTTCTTGAGATATTGGCATATGACTGACAATGCATCATCACATAATTCCCTCCATTTTAGTGATCCCTTGCAGTGCAAGAGCTCCAAAGTACACACAATATTTTGTGCTTACAAAAACCGACTCGCTTTACCTAATTACTATGTACAAAAGAGGTCATGAAAAGTTGCACAACATAACCATGCTTTCCACTAGGATGGCAGTTAGGGGTATTAAATCTTTGATGTTATATATTACCTGCTCTGGCATTAATTACAAACAGCATAGATGAATATAGTTCTAGTTTTTGCTCGTTTATGTGGAGTGATAGTTATAAAACTAGAGATAAATCACTTTCTAAAAAAAGGACAAGGGAACAAATAATGTTATTCTATGCATGATGACTATAAGTGGTTGTAACATGTAGCACATATAATCTCTATTTCATATGGAGAGTTTGTGCATCAGCAACTAACACCCCAGAAGAATCAGGTGGGAGAAGATGCATTCAAAGCTGAAGCTGAAGCAGCCTACCTCCGTGTGAATAATACAAGGACTACTTCTTAGTAATCAGTAAATCGCAAATTAATGAAAATTGCTGTAACAAATGTAAAAATAAATACAAAAACAAACTGTTGAGATGAATTAAATTAGCTTTGGGAACCATGGGATATATTGCAATGTTTAAAACAAAAGTAAATTACAGATTCAGACTTGCAGACTGACTCTGCTTCCATGAATGTAATAACCCTGAAACCTGACCAGGCACATCTGTATAACATGCCTTTTAGTGAATACTGTTTTCATTACAGTGCACATTGTTTTGGCTTATACCAAATTGTTCAGAGGGGGGGGATTCTTTTTGGGCAGTGAATGAAACTGGAAAGTGGTGGGAGCTGAAGTTGGGAAGGAAGACAAAACAGAATAAAGTGAAAAATAATCCAGCCATCATTACCAATGTAATGCTTATTTCCATACACACCATGAATGTAATCTGTAGCCCCTGGTTCTGTCATTATATTACTCGTTTTCCACAAAAATAAATAAAGTATGCAGAGTGAAGCTGGAAAGAGAGGGGAAGAGAGACAGAGATCTTATATTGCCTAGGTGTACTAAAAGCAGAAACTAGCTTCTAGGGGGAATTATTAAGGAAATGTCCAGGAGGAAGGAGCTTGAGAATATTTTAACTCAAGTGGAACACATCCTCACACATAAGTCAAGAGAGAAGAATTTATCTGTGAGCAACAGAAACATTACTCTTTCTGTTCATTACCATGTACTGCTACAACTACAGCCTACTAGAAATACTTCACATTATACAAATCCAGTTCCCTTTTTTTGGGGGGGATTAGGTTTTGTAGGCACAAAACAAGTTTGGGAAAGTACATATCTTAAAACAAATTACAAGCAGATTGCCTCAGGGCAATAAACCATTTACAGGCATAAACTGGGAAATTGAAATGCCCCAGGAACAAGATGGCTTGAGTGGCCCCTGCAATGCTACAAGTCTTAAGAATCGTGAAAATTAATACTTCTGGTAAACAATGTGATGCATATATCTGTCCAAGAACACGAACATTTTTACAAACCACCAGAAGCTGAGAATCAATATATTCAATGGTGAAAGTGGATAATAACAGACAGTATGAAGAAAAAAATTATATCAGGTACCACAGAGGGGGACAGCCCCATGTGGTTTGGAACCAACATACCTTAGGGTCCACCTACTCCCTTATAAATCTACCTAACCACTGCGGCCATCTTCCAAGGCCCTGCTTTGGGTACCCCCACCTCTAAGATCAGGTGGGCGGCAACTTAGGAGAGGGGTTTCTTGATCACGGCACAGAAACTCTGGAACTTTCTACCCAGGGAGACTCACCTGTCCCCTTCTGTTGCTAACTTGCACTAGGTGTTTAAGAATTTTTGTTTTGTTTGACATTCCCTCAATGATCCCTAATTCCTGTCCAGTGTTTTGTTTGTTGTTTTTATATGTGGTTTAAATTATTTTCATAGTGAGTTTTTGTTGGTTTTAATGGGTTTTAAGATATTATATTATATTATATTATATTATATTATATTATATTATATTATATTATATTATTATGTATTTAAAATATATTATTTTATTATGCATGTTTTTAATTTGGTGACCTTTATGAAGGCAGAAAGGTTTTGTAAATTTGTATAAATTTTGTAAAATAAATAAAAATGGTTAATCGCTAAACTTTGAGTCAAATGAGCTGTGATATTCATGAATGGGTCTCTTGGGGGGTACATAGCACCAGGGCTGGGAGGTTATTCCCATCAGGACTATGGCATAAAGGAAAGAGGGTACATAGCACCCGGGCTGGGAGGTTATTCCCATCAGGACTATGGCATAAAGGAAAGAGAAGAGCTCGTTAACCCTTTTCCTCTAGCCCATTTTTCTGATCTCAGTCACACACACACACACACACACAGAGGGGGAGAGAGAGAGAGAGAGAAACATACATATACTAATATGCTGAGTGTCATTTTTTCCATGAGAAAAACTGCAAAGAGCAGCTCCAGGAGGACTACTGAGGTCATGAAAATGTTCAAGAGAAAGGGTTATGCCCACCTCCCATACCAACGTCTTGAATGAATCACTCCCTCCCCACTTTAACAACTTATTTACACTTTTTTAAAACTGCAGAATTAAAAAAAAAAGAACATGTCATGTCTAGTTTGGCTGTTAGATTTTCTGGGTGTTCCAGAAAAAACATGTAATCCACTTTAATCACGGCATGACTTTCAGGAGAAATGTTATTCTTGCCACATTATTTTTCATTCACTTCAAAACACTGTTACTTTCAAAACTAACTTGCAGAAATGTTTGATAATGTTAATGACTGAGTTTTTGGTCTATATTATTTGGAGCTTTAAAGAAAGCTTCACAGAAATTTAAATTCTGTAGAGGTCTAGTACTTCCTGAACTGGATGTTTCCTATCTAGTAAATATCTTAACCTTCTGTCTGCTGGATAGTACTCGGTGTGCTTTAGATGTAATGAATTTAAAAGCCACCAGAGCTTGAGGGATACTGCTTGCAAATAGTAGAACCGACAAAATCTATCTATCCATCTATCCGTCTATCCGTCTGTCCGTCTGTCTGTCTGTCTGTCTATCTATCTATCTATCTATCTATCTATCTATCTATCTATCTATCTATCAATCTATCGGCAGTGATTTAAAAACATAGCCATATAGTCATGCTGAGATTCAAGACGAGGTGGCTTTGCCCAAACACTGGTGGCCAGATTTGCTACCATCACTTGAGGTAACCTGTGTTGGAAGCAGGTGTAAACTCAATGAACTGATGCTGCAGATCAGCCACCAATAAACCATTGTTTAATCTAGGGCTGTTGGGGAAAAAAATTCAGAAAAATTCAGGTTCGGGTTTAAATGGCCTTTTTTTATTTGGGAATACCCGAATGCCGTATTCCCCTATACCGGTATAGGTGGGAATTTGGCTTTAAATTCAGGATTTCTGAATAATTCGGCCATTTAAACCCATTAAATGCATTTTGTGGCTTTTTGCAGCCCCTGGGGGGCATTTTTTGAAGGTATAGGTCCCAAATGTTCAGTGTAGCTTGAAGGGACTCTCCTTGCAAGAACCACCAAGTTTGGTAAACATTGGGTCAGGGGGTCCGGAGTTATGGGGTCTGGAAGGGGTCACCCCCATTCCCCCATAGAAATGAATTGGAGGCACTGGAAAACACCCCCCCAAACTCTGCAGCCTGAGAGAGATTCAAGCCAGAGATTCACCACCAGCAGGAAGCCAGTGGCTCTCTCTCTCTCTCTCTCTCTCTCTCTCTCTCTCTCACACACACACACACACACACACACACACACAGCCAGACACAGGAATCAAGTTAAGAAATAAAGCCCCAAGTAAAATAACATGATAGGCAAACTGTTGGCTGTCTTCTCCTCCTCCAGGTAAGTAAGGTAAAGGTCCCCTGTGCAAGCACTGGGTCATTCCTGACCCATGGGGTGACGTCACATTCCAACGTTTTCTAGGCAGACTTTGTTCACGGGGTGGTTTGCCAGTGCCTTTCCCAGTCATTTTCCCTTTACCCCCAGCAAGCTGGGCCCTCATTTCACCGACCTCGGAAGGATGGAAGGCTGAGTCAACCTTGAGCCGGCTACCTGAAACCAACTTCCTTTGGGATCGAACTCAGGTCGTGAGCAGAGCTTGGATTGCAGTACTGCAGCTTACCACTCTGTGCCTTCAGGTAGCAGGCAGAAATAATCCAATGAAGCAGGCTGTAATCCACCAGGTCCGCTCAGGATGAGGCAGTAGGAGCAAAAGCCAAAGTTTCTGCGCCAGAACAAACTCTCCCTCTCTGTGTGAGCAACAGCCACTAGGTAGTATAGCCTTAGGCCAAAACACAGAAAAGAATCCAGCTTCTGTGATTGGCCAAAGAACACTCTTCTCTCAGGGCTAGCCACTATCTGGGAGTTAAATTCCCCCCTCCCCCCCCTTGTTCAGCTGTCCAGGCAAGGTAGGTTGCACCAAGGAGAGCTTTCTCCTTGCAAAAACACAGGAAATAGCTTTCTCCATTAAAGATACATTGTATCTCTATGGAGGAGCCGGGTGAATCCCCCCCCCCAGGTATAAAACCCGGCTGCTCCATTGTGAAGCATACAGATCGCTCTAAAGAATCTGCCTACAGCCACTCAATGCTTTTAAATGGAGGAAGATGGGGGCAACCCCTTCCAGACCCCATAACTCCAGACCCCCTGACCCAATCTTTACCAAACTTGGGGGTTCTTGCAAGGAGAGTCCCTTCAAGCTACCCTGAAAATTGGAAACCTCTACCTGCAAAAATGCCCTCGCAGGAGCCACGGAAAGACTTTGCTAAAAAGCCAGATATTCGGGAATGGCAAATTCGGCTTTGTCAACCTCCCAGATTTTGTGGACTCAATAAACCCAAACCAGAATTTTCTGAATTTGCATTTATTTGGTATTTTTCCACTTCAGTTTTTACTGAATCAACAGCCCTAGTTTAATCCATTCACTAGGTCTCATTTCTTCACTCTGGGGTGTTGGGGCAAAGTCTTTCCTGGCATCTGGCATCTTTATGCCTGGTTTCCCATGTTGCCCTCAGTAGGTCAATACTAGATTCAGCATCTCCTAAAGGCCAAACTTTAGTGTTCTAAACTGATGCATATCCACCCGCTAGTTCCATACCCACCTCTTCAAACTAAATGTAAAACTTCAAAGCCCTCTTTACCAGTTTGTGGGAATTCACAAGATTTTGTTAACTTACCTTAGTTTTCCCTGCCAGAGAATCCAAGAAAGACGTCTGCCTAAACTCAGTGCTTGAGTCAATATTTTGATTTTAAAATAAGGGACATGGAAAATTTATAGCACCTTAATGAGTGACATCTATTTTGTAGTTTGATCTCAGGACTCAAAGCAAATGCACATTAGGTCACCATAAAACTTTTAGAAACATTGGATTTGGATATAAAATCTTCAATAATACTTGTGTTTCATTTAGCCTCCATGTTTTTAAGACAGGAAAGATTAAATTTCTGGCCAGCATTGCAGGATACACTTAAAAATGAATAAAACAGCTAAGTAAGAGATACATGCCACACATTCTTTCAATATATAGTGATTGCTCTGTATAAATAAATTATAATACACTGTAATTCTCTTATTTCTTTCATAGAATAGTTCGAAGTGAGAGTTCCCTGATATTATATATTCCACAATTCAGGTCAAGGAGCCCCAACCTGATTCATGTCAGATGTAACGTTTAGTTGTGCCTTAAAAAGGTAAAGGTAAAGGTCCCCTGTGCAAGCACCGGGTCATTTCTGACCCATGGGGTGACGTCACATCCCAACATTTTCTAGGCAGACTTTGTTTGCGGGATGGTTTGCCAGTGCCTTCCCCAGTCATCTCCCCTTTACCCCCCAGCAAACTGGGTACTCATTTTACCGACCTCGGAAGGATGGAAGGCTGAGTCAACCCTGAACCGGCTACCTGAAACCAACTTCCGTTGGGATCGAACTCAGGTCGTGAGCAGAGCTTCGATTGCAGTACTGCAGCTTTATCACTCTGCGCCATGGAGCTCTTAAGTTGAGCCTTACCATGGATGAATTTTCCACCTTAGTCACCACAGTGTCTTGGACAGGTATCCCCAGATCTTGAAGAACTTTATAAAAGAAACAGGGGCTACTACTGACAACAGAACTGTGAGCCATGAGTAAAATAACTGCTAGGTCAGTGGCAACTATGTAGGTTATAAAATCCAACCAACCCCCAGACCCCCTGGCTTCAAATTATCACTTAATAAAACAAGAAATGTGTTGTTATTCTGTCAAAAGCTTTCACGGTCAGAGTTCATTGGTTCTTGTAGGTTATCCGGGCTGTGTGACCGTGGTCTTGGAATTTTCTTTCCTGACGTTTCGCCAGCAGCTGTGGCAGGCATCTTCAGAGGAGTAACACTGAAGGGCAGTGTCTCAGAGACGCTGTCCTTCGGTGTCATTCCTCTGAAGATGCCTGCCACAGCTGCTGACGAAACGTCAGGAAAGAAAATACCAAGACCACAGTCACACAGCCCAGCCCGGATAACCGACAAGAACCAATGTTGTTATTCTTTTTGTGGGGTGACTTGGTGTCATCTGTCCAGGTAATGCTTCTGTCGCAAGCACAGTGCATTTCTCCAGCACTCAGACAGCAATACTTTCTCAATGGGAAGATGGAATTCTACTCACGTGGACCATCATATTAGTTTCTAATGACAAGACAACAAACACTGCAAAACAAATTGATGAGGAAACGGAGGAGAGTAACCTTCCCTAACCTTTATCTACACAGGACTATGATCACATAATGTCAGAGTTTCCAGCCACCAAGAAAACAATCAGAATAATATTAACAGATTTTCAAAAACTGTAAACATTTCTAAAGTCTCCACTCACCTGTATAAAGACTTGAGAAGAAGAAGCAAAGACAATCTTTCTTACAGCAGTTAGTAAACCTACCTAGATATGGCTGGTATAGAACATTGTGTCCTTGGTAACTCACAGAATTCTGTAAAGACAATAATTTGTTCATTGTTCATGACACTACATTACTGGCAGCCAATAGTGAAGACTTCAAACAACTACTGATGAAGGTCAAAGTAGAAAGTGCTAAAGGAGGATTACCGCTGAACATTAAGGAGACAAAAGAATGACTACTGAGGAATTACACAACTTTAAGATTGATGGTGAGGAAATTTAAATTATTAAAAAAAATTCTATTCCTTAGCTCCATCATCAGACAAAAGGAAGACTGCACCAAGAAATCAGAAGGAGATTGGGAAGGGCAGCCATAAAGGAGCTAGAAAAGATTCCTAAGTGTAAGGATGTGTTGCTGGTGACCAATACCATTGTATTCCCCATTACTATTTATTGGTGTGAAACAATGTGGACAATGAAGAAAGCTGACATTTGAAGTGTGGTGCTGGAGGACAGTTTTATGGATACCATGGACTGCCAAAAAGTCAAATAAGTGGGTACTGGATCAAATCAAGCCTGAACTTTCCCTAGGAACTAAAATGATTGTACTTTAGTCACATTATGAGAAGACAAAAGTCACTAGAACAGATAACAACGCTAGGAAAACTTGAAGGCAGCAGGAAAAGAGAAAGACCCAACATGAGATGGATGAACTCAACAAAGGAAGCCACAGCCTTCAGTTTGGAGGACCACAGCAAGGCAGTTAATAGGACGGTTTTGGAGGTCATTAATTCATAGGGTCTTCATAAGTCTGAAGAAACTTGACAGCACTTAACAAACACATACACACATACAGCTCTTACACATCTGGGGATTGGCATGATGTTAAATGAGAACATATTGTCGAAGGCTTTCACGGTCAGAGTTCATTGGTTCTTGTAGGTTATCCGGGCTGTGTAACCGTGGTCTTGGAATTTTCTTTCCTGACGTTTCGCCAGCAACTGTGGCAGGCATCTTCAGAGTAGTAACACTGAAGGACAGTGTCTCTCAGTGTCAAGGGTGTAGGAAGAGTAATATATAGTCAGAAAGGGGTTGGGTTTGAGCTGAGTATTGTCCTGCAAAAGTAATGTGCTAATCATTGTCCTGTAAGTATCAAGATAATGTGCTAATGAGGGTATGGTATGTTAATATGGAACCATTGTATCCTGAAGTGATCTGTTAATGTGTGAAATCCAAAACTAATCTGCATGGCTATTGTTGAATGTTGTCTTTGTTAGTCTGGAGGTTTTCAGAACAGGAAGCCAAGCCTTATTTATTCTTAAACTCTCCTCTTTTCTGTTAAAGTTGTGCTGATGTTTATGAATTTCAATGGCTTCTCTGTGCAATCTGACAAAATAGTTGGTAGAATTGTCCAGTCTTTCAGTGTCTTGGAATAAGACCCTGTGTCCTGTTTGTGTCAGTCCATGTTCAGCCACTGCTGATTTCTCAGGTTGGCCAAGTCTGCAGTATCTTTCATGTTCTTTTATCCTTGTTTGTATGCTGCATTTTGTGGTCCCGATGTAAACTTCTCCACAGCTGCAAGGTATACGATATACTCCTGCAGAGGTGAGGGGGTCTCTTTTGTCTTTTGCTGATCGTAGCATTTGTTGTATTTTCTTGGTGGGTTTAAACACTGTTTGTAGTTATGTTTTTTCAAAAGTTTCTCCATCCTATCAGTGACTCCTTTAATAAATGGCAAGAATACCTTTCCTATGGGAGACTGTTTTTCCTGAGTTTTCTGATTTTTGTTTGGTTTAATGGCCCTGCTGATTTCATTCTTGGAGTAGCCGTTTGCTAGCAGTGCGTGATTTAGATGATTAGTTTCTTCCTTGAGAAACTGTGCTTCACAGATCCGTTTTGCACGGTCCATTAATGTTTTGATTATTCCTCTTTTCTGTCGGGGGTGGTGGTTGGAGTTTTTGTGTAAGTAGCGATCTGTGTGAGTTGGTTTCCGGTAGAATCTAACTGAAAGTTTGTTTTACGGATGACAAGGGTATCAAGAAATGGGAGTTTACCCTCAATTTCCTTTTCCATGGTAAACTGAATAATATCCATCCAAACATTCAGTTACTACTCTGAAGATGCCTGCCACAGTTGCTGGCGAAACGTCAGGAAAGAAAATTCCAAGACCACGGTTACACAGCCCGGATAACCTACAAGAACCAATTAAATGAGAACGTTTCTAGATATCATTTTGTAAAATTCATAGTCAATGTTTTGTTTTAGAGTAATTCTACAGTTGTCCACTAGATGCCACTGTGATCTTAGCTCTGTTATAATGCTTCAAGGTGTAAAAATGTGTTTTCCTCTTTTCCTGTTTTCCACTCTACTGAGTACTTATGATTCATTCTGCTGCCTGCCTTGAAATTCTTAGATGCAAATTTTGCTTAACTGGTTCTAATGAATTGTGTCACCAACATACATGAAGTCAGAGATCCTGGTATCCCCAATTTGGGAAGGGATAAGCTCTTTTATGTAGTAATACTTTTGATATATAAATGGAACAACAAGAGCTAGCAAGAATCCCCATGTCTTCCCTGTGGAAGAACTTATTGGGGTCTGCTAAAAAACCTTGAACAGTTCATCCTGATAAACATCCTATTAATGAGCTCCACTTTACAAACACAAGCATTGGTCCACATTGAGTAAAGCAAGTTTCTGCCATATGCTATTTTAATGTATAAGATCAAACGTTAACAACAGATCTATTAATTCTAAATGGTGACTTTATGTTCAAACATTTATGCAAAAGGTGATCAAGGGTAGGACAGTGACTACCAATGCACCTGTCCATGCAAAAGCCAGCAAGTTCTTTCACCAGTATAGCAAGCATAAATCTTCACAGACCACTGGACCATTGAGGGACCATTAGTCCATCTCTATGGCAGTGAATTTCCAGGATCTCAGGCAGACAAGAGCTTTTCCCAATACTAGCTACTTATCTTTTAACTCAAGATAACAGGAACTAAACCCAGGATCTTCTCTGGGCAAAACACGCTGTACCTGTCAGGCCTTTGCCTTTTACTTGGAGTAAAGGCTCTTGACATGAGTTAGGCCAGGTTCTGGTTACACGTCAAGTCCTTGGTTCTCATGCCTGTGAACGTCTGTGTACAGTTTCGCTCATCCTGTTTTCTGCAGCTGCGGTAATGTTTAGTCTGTCTTCCTGGGAACTGCTTATCTCGGGGTTGCCTAGCAATGTTTACCTTTTCAGTCCGTAGTGTCTTAAGCATGTAACTTGCCTGTGTTCAGACATTACCAGCCTTACCTACCTGAGTGTAGTCAGTTCTTTAATCTGTCTTTTGGCTCCTAATAAAGTCTTACTGCTTCAGATCTACCTGTCTGGATGAGTTTGCTTATGGGATGCTAGGGACAGATGCCTGATCCTGACAGTACCACTGAACAATAGCAAGACCCCTCCTCCTTAAGGAAATGGACCTAGGACTATGACAGAAATTATCCTGGTGAATAAAGTAGCCTTATACTGAGTCAGGCCATTTGTCCATCTAGGTCAGGGGTGGGGAACGTCAGCCCCAGGGGCCGTTTGAAGCCCACAAAGTCATTTGATCTGGCCCTTTGTGGGTCCTGGCAGATCTCTAGCTCAGAAGGATTTAAGACTGATGATCTGCCCCCTCCCATGGACAGGAATAGCCTCTATTCAAGGCAGATGTGAGATGCCGAGAAAATGAAACTTTTTTCCCCCTTGCAGAAGAGTCGTTAGCTATGGAGTTGCTAGGACCACCCACGAAACTGTGTTAACTCTTTCCCACCCTTTCCCATCTGGGCCATGGAGAAACATATTCCCTCTGTACTACAAGAGGGCTGGGGGCAGAAGTGGCGACAATGGAGCTGTAGAATCCGACCCCGCCCATGCGGAGCAGGAGCAACTACAGCATGCGGCTGGATGGCTAACCCTTGCTGGTGCAACAGACCATCCTGTGCCATCAAGTGGGTGAGTGTGCCACCAGTTGGATGCCTGCCTGCTTGCCCATCCCCGGGGGGGTGTCATCTGAGGCAGCTGCCTGTTTGGGGCTTGGTCAGCTAATTTTTAAATTGATAATTTTGTATGGCCCGCAAATGATGTTATAAACATCCAAATGGCCCTTGGTGGAAAAAAGGTTCCCCATCTAGGTGAATACCTCCTTTCCTATTTACAGCAGCTACTCAAGATCTTAAACCAAGGTTCTTCTAGCACCTGCCACCTGAGATCCTTTTACTTAGATATACCAAGGATTGAACCAAGGATTATCAGCATGCAAAGTATTTGCTTTGGGCCATTCCATAGCCCATCCTCCCTCTCTACTGAGCAAAGTTTGGAGCCTTCTTCCAGCCTAAGGAACCCTCTTCTAACTCAAGTGGCTCTTCCACTGGAGAAAGGAGTCATTTTAATTGGAAAGGGGCTCCTTAGAGTGGAGGAAGGTTCCTTGGAGGATGGTTGGATCCCCTATACTAGTAGGCTCATATATCAATAAACTAATGCTTCTTTCACAATGCTTTTGATATGTTGGCAATAATGAAATTTCACTGCATAAATGCCATTATGCCTGGAGAACATCATTTTTGGATCTAACCCTGAATCTATAGTCACCATATCATTGGGGTTTAACGCATGGCCGATTTGTCTCACCTTTGTGCCTTAAAAGTAGCGAATTCCCGTGGTCTAAATGCATGACCGTCCGAGGACAGTGCATCAGACTCACCTTAGGCGCAATTTAAGCAAAAATAAACCGGGTTAAGCAATCCCTGGTTTCTAGTGATCTTTTCTGTGCTTTCTTTATTTCGCTACATTACCGGAATGCCAGCGTGCGTGTAATCACACGACTAGACCGCTACTAACCTCCTTTTGTTCAAGCTCCCAGCCCTGACAAACAGCTGAGCTGCGGGTGAGCAAGGGCGGGGCAGGTGCAAGCTGCGCTGCTGGCTAGGAAGGGAAGTGGCGCGATGGGGAAGGAGAGCTCCTTTTATGGACTTCCAGGGGGAGGGCAGAGGGTGGAAAGGGCGGAGCTTCTCTGGCCTGAGAGTATAAAAGGCCAGAGGAGTGCTGTAGCCAGGGAGGAAGCAGGCTGTGACCCAGGCTGGCTGAGCATAGAGCCACCCGGGTAGCCTCCAAGGGAGAGGAAAGCTCAGACTCTCCCTCGGACTGGTCTGAGGCTGAAGAGGCGCTTCAAGCCCCGACCCTCTCCAGGCCAGACAGACGCCCCCCCCGACCAGCCCTGTAGGGGGGGGTGCGTCACACCGTCACGATGGTATACCGGAACGCTGGTGTCCCAAGAAAAAAAAGGGGGAGAATCGGCCTTTGATTGGATAACCCCTCAGCCAATCCTTGGGCAATGACATCGCGGTCACTCCACTACTTTCCCACATGATATGGGTGGCTCAAACTCACGGGGAGCCTCCAGCAGTTACTTGCTTCGGACTTATAGTGGGATGGACTAGTGTCATGCGTTTGACTATCCTGTCTCGGAATAAAATATAGTGAGATAAAGGAGGAGTGAACCAAGAACATTCTGCCCATGCGTTAATCCCCATTGACTGCTTTCTGCTGAATTATTCTTACACTAGTTCAGTCCTATTGCTTTCGGTGATTTAAATTATTGTCTGGGTTTTATTCTAATAGCATCAATAATGCTGTACACCTCTTCAGGCACTCTTTGGAGAAATTGTTAATAAATAAACAAAGGGTTGCTGTTATTTGTAAGTTGTAGCCAGCTTTTTTTGTTTTGAGTATGAAAACTAGTTAGCATCTGTTGCAAGGGAGGATTTAAATACCTACTTAATTTAATTCATACATTTTTGGATTCTTTGCACTTCTTGCTGAACTGGCTGACTAGGGCTGTCAATTCGGTTCGGCCCAAACTGAAAATCAGCCGAATTTCCCCTGATTCGGTGGTTTTTAGTTCGGGAGGAACCAAACTCAAAACTGGGGGGCAACCGGGGGGGCCGAATTCAGCGAGTTCGGGAGTTCGCGAATAAATTCGGCAAATTCGGCCGTCAGTAAGCAGCATTCTCCTCCCCCGGCCAATCGGTGGCCAAGCTGGGTCTTCTTCTGGCCAATCAGTCAGGATTGAGTACTGGAGGAATCAGCTGATGTGCGGCCCGGCCAGGGAGAGAGAGAGAGAGAGCGAAATCCTCGTGTGTGTGTGTGTGTGGGGGGGTGCTTGTGCACATTCGCTCCTTTCTGTGGCTGCAGGGGGCGTATTTTTTGGGGTACAGACACAAAACTTTCACTGGAGCTTCAGATGAAGCTTCTTAAGATACCCCCCAAGTTTTGTAAACATTGGGTCAGGGGGTCCTGAGATATGGGCCCCCCTTTTTCTTTCCATGGCTGCAGGGGGCGCATTTTTGGGGGTACAGATCCCAAACTTTGAGCGGAGTTTCAGACCAGTGTTCTTAAGATACCCCCCAAGTTTTGTAAACATTGGGTCAGGGGGTCTCGAGATATGGGCTCTCCCCCTTTTCCCTCCCCCCTTTTTCCATTTATGTGGCTGCAGGGGGCACTTTTTTGGGGATATAGCCCCCAAACTTTTAGCATAGCTTCAGTCAATTATTCTTAAGATACTACCCAAGTTTTGTAAAGATGGGTTCAGTGGGGGCAGAAATATCGCCTCCCCCCCTTTTCTCTTTCCATGGCTGCAGGGGGCACATTTTTGGGGGTGCAGATCCCAAACTTTGAGCGGAGTTTCAGACCAGTGTTCTTAAGATACCCCCCAAGTTTTGTGAACATTGGGTCAGGGGGTCCCGAGATATGGGCTTTCCCCTTTCCCCTTTTGGGATGAATGGATCAGCCGATCCTGTGCATCTTCTCCAGAGAAAACCTCCCGTGCCTAATTGGAATCATCTTGGATTACAAGTCCTCTTCAGCCTCTCTTGATGGAACAGAAGACAGCCACAGTAAGACCCCTTTGGGGGCTTTAATCTATAATTTTTCTCCTGTGTATGTGTGTGTGTGGGGGGGAAAGCAGAGTCTGTGTGTGTGTGGGGAGGGAGCAGTTTCTGTGGGTGGGGAGGCAGCCAAAGGGGGCTTTCGTCGGTTCTGCCTGGGGTGTGTGTTCCCCCTCGAGTCTCTCACTCCCTGGTTTGAGGGGGGAGGTTTCAGTTGTGTGTCTTCTGGTTTTTCCCTGTTGCAAAGGTGTTGTTTTACAAGTTGAGTTGCTTTGCAAACTGTAGTCGGGGCTGGGAGCTTTGTGCGTGGGCGGCAAGCTCTGCTGAGATATGCACATTAAGGGTGGGGGGACCTTTTTCAGGGCCCATATCCCAGCCCCCCCTGACCCAATCTTTACAAAACTACGTCCTTTGAAGCTCTGCTGAAAGTTTGGGACCTCTAAGCCCAAAAATGCCTCCCCCCCAGAGCCGCGGAAAGGCGCGATTGTGTTTTTAATGGTTTTATTCGGCCGAATTTTTTTCCGAACTTTGAATTCCCGCCGAATTGAACGGATCCGAAGTGGGGGAGTTCGGACTTCGGCACGTACCGAACCCACAAGGGCCAAATTCGGCCGAATCCGAACTGTACCGAATTTTTTTTTTTTTTACAGCCCTATGGCTGACCAAAGTAGCTGAGGAATTTAAAGGAATCAGATTGTAGAGATCTGAGTTCATGTATCACATTCTCAAACAGGATACATGCTGACTGATTCCTTGCCAATTATGAGAATGGATGACAGTGCTAAACGCATATCTGTGTAAAGAGGAGCTGATATCTACTGGCCATTTTCTCTGCAGCATGTAAATGACCAAGCATCTTTTTATAAAGCCCTGTGCATAATAATAATGAGCCTGAGATGACAAATCAGTAGTTAAATGGCAAGTGATCACTTATAGGTCTTGAAATAATCCTAAAGTCTGAATGTGCTGAATAGTCCATAATACTATGAGCGAGTGACTTTTTGGGAATTGCCCAGGGTGGCTGGAGAGCCTCACACTATGGCCCCTAGCTGACAAAGGTGAAATTTCTTTCAGACTGTCCAAAAAAATCTTATTTAGTAATCTCATCTAATAACTTATGAACATATTTGGCAATCAGTTTGTAATGGGAGATTCCTGCTGTGTATGTCTCCTTGGAGACATTAGTAAGTTGCTTTCATCTTCACCTGAATAATATTCCAGCTGCTAATACAGCATCTTGCTCATACTTTCCTACTTAAAGTAGTTTCCCAATAACACCTTAGCCGCAGGGTAATTACTTACTAAAGACCTTTAAAAAGGCATCTTGATCCAGCCAACATTTGCAGGAAAACAGAGATGAATTGCCTGGAAGACATAATAAGTATTATGCTGGGATTTTTAAAAACCATGGTCTTATACTGAGCACAATCAAGCCTGTCACAAGTGCTTTAACCTTCTGTCTAGCAGAAATCATGTGGTGTAGTGGTTAGTATATTAGGTTAGGATGTGGGAGACCCGGGTTCAAATCCCTTCTTGATCATGAAGCTTGCTAATTGACCTTGGGTCCACCATCACTCCGTCCCAAAGAGCTGTTATGAGGATTAAATGGAAGAGTGCAGAACAACGGCCTTTTATGCATGGGAAGTTTATGTTGGATTTTCTGCTCTTGAGATGCACAGTATTTCTATTCGAATTCTCAGAACAGTATGAACAGGGGCTTTCTCTCCCAAAGAAATCCCAGAAGTATCTTGTGATCAATTATGCATCCCCAGCGAAAGTGTGGAGCTTCTGAGTCCCTCCTCCCTGAAAACGCTGCTTTGTAATTGGCTGTAGTGTATTTAAAAAAAAATATCACCAGCCCCTACCAGCCCTGCAGTGGGATTCTTTCATTTTAACTGAACCAGGTAGTCATTTTACAGCCAAAGCAGAGAAGGGTCCAGACAACAGCCCCCCTCCACACATACACAACCAAATTGTTTTTTGCTATCTCACTGCAGGGATCATAAGAACATAAAAACACTTGCATGGTCATTTCCATTTCATCGTTCCATTGGTAATCTTGCACTCGAAAACGGGGGGGGGGGCTTTCATGCCTATAAGAGGACCATATAAGGGGAGGGCGGGAAATCAGCCCAGCTCTGTTGGATCCCCGATGCCTGAGAACATTCTGTGAAACTGACCATGGGGGGGGGGGATCAGCCGGGCTCTGTTGTATCCCTGATGTTTGAAAGCACTCGCTGTAAAACTGACCCAGAGGAGGGGGGAATCAGCTCAGCTTTGTTGTATGCCCAATGTCTGAAAGAACTCGCTGTAAAACTGACCGGGGCGGGGGGGATCAGCCCGGCTCTGTTGGATCCCCAATGTCTGAAAACTCTCGCTATGAAACTGATCAACAGGATATTTATGAGGAGAGGACAGAGAAATCAGAGAATGGGCCTGGGGAGACAAACCTGAAGCAAAACTATGCACAGGACCAGCTTTCGGTTTGGGACTGAGGCAGACTTTAAACTTGTGGCAAAACAGCATTCTGAAAACATGGGGAAAGCGCAAAGTGAATTCTGAAGGTTGGAAAAATCATGCATAATACCAACAAAGTCCCAAAGCAGTTCAGCGGTGATCATGAAGTTAACTACCCATGCATAAAAGGCTGATGTATACTGCCTTTAGCACCTTGAAGGAAGGGTGGGATAAAAAATATACTAAATAAATAAATAACAGTTAGTGCACCAATGAGCCTTCCTTTCGTTGAAATGATAGAGCTCAAAGTATGGAAGACTGAAGTAAAGGATTGCACTGTAAGTCTTTTATAAATAAAAGTTCAGAATTTGGGTGGGGGGAGCACAACATATTTCGTGGGGAAAGGGTGTTGCCCCCAAATGTCCCCTGTAGCATCAGGCCTACTTCTAGGGCAGTGATGGCAAACCTTTTAGAGACCGAGTGCCCAAACTGCAACCCAAACCCCACTTATTTATCGCAAAGTGCCAACACGGAGCAGTTGGGCGGCAGGGAGTCCAGGAAAGGGGGGGGGCTTTGAACTGCTGCCAAGGGCCCCACAGCAATCCAGGCTCCCTGCAAACACTGGTCTGAGCGGCTATGGACTGCTGCTGACTGCCCCTTCCCCGTGGGCGCCGGGTGGGGGCCTAAGCGGGTGGCCGCTGGGGCCGCAGAGGGCAGCTGGCCGGCCGAGGGCTTACCTCCACCAGCAGGAAGCCGGGGATGATGGAGCTCCTGCTGCCCACCAGCCATGGCCGAAGAGGGGGGAGCTGGCTCTCCACTGGTGTGTGTGGGGGGTGGGGGTCTCCCTGCAGAAGGAGAGTTGGGGAGGGCAGCGGTGTTGGAAAGGGCTCCAGGCCAGGCCAGAAGCACCTGCCAGGCCCACTTTTGGGGGTAGGAGCTTCCACATGAACACACGAAGCAGCCTGCCACTGAATCAGTCCCTTGGTCCATCCAGGTCGGTCTCGTCTCCTCTGACCGGCAGCGGCTCCCCAGGGTCTCCGGCAGGAAAGGGTCTTTCGCGTCCCCTCCTTGCCCGGTCCCTTTCAAGCGGAGATGCTGGCAGGGACTGCCTGCCTCGGGGCCCATCTGCCTGCCCAGCGGAGGCGCCGCCGCTGAGCCCCGCCTGGCTGGCTTGTGCAGTGATGCTGGGCGCCCGTCTCCTGGCGGGAGAAGGAGGCCCCAAAGCGGCGCCAGCCGGCCGGCCCCTCCCTCTCTCTGCCTCGCGCTCCTGGCCCTGCCAGCCAGGCTCCCAGGGGAGAGCGCTGGCGAGGCTGGGGGGGGCTCCGCCATCGGCCGCCCTGCAGGGAGGGAGGCGCGGGGCTGCCTCCTGCCTCTGCACCCGGGGGCCCCCGCTGGGAGGAGCCAGCGGGGGCCAGAGAGGCGGCTCAGCAGCACCTGGCGCCGGGCGAGCGCTTCCACCCGGAGGAGGTGGCCTCAGGGGGGGTGTCCTGGCCCCGCCTCTCTGGGCCAGGGCTGCGGCCGCTGCGGCGGGGCTGTGAGTGCCCCCCACCGATTGCCCAGGAAGCCCCCCGCCGCCGCCGCCTGCGGGGGCTCACCTGGGCCGGCCTTCAGGCGCCTCTCCAGCCGGCACGCATCGCAGCCGCTCGCTGGGTCCCCCCTCCTTCCCTCCCTCCGCAGGAGCGGCCGGCCGCTTGGATCCCGCGCGCTTTCCCGCCAGGCGCCAGAGCCCAAGGAGAGGGGCGGGAGGTGCGCGCGTTCAAAGCTGCCGCCTCCCAGCGGGGAGTCCAGGAAAGGGGGGGCTTTGAACCATTCAGGCAGCTCGGAGTGGTTCAAAGCCCGCGGTTCAAAGTGGCGGGGAGTCCAGGGCACGTGCCCACAGAGAGGGCTCCGCGTGCCAAGTCCAGCACGCGTGCCATAGGTTCACCAACACGGTTCTAGGGCAAGGGCAGATTTGATAGGCAAAACCAAGCAGGATGGAAAGCTTAACACACACCCCATGTGGATCCAGGACTGTGTATGCCTGAACTTTACATTTCAGAAGATCTACTGCCTCCATTTTATCTAGTTTGTCCCTAATAAATTGCTAGCACTAAGGAAGATGCAGTCATAGTTAATAGTGATCTACCAAAACATAAGAAGATGTTTAGAAAAATGTATACACAGGCCCTCAGAGTAATTTCAGCACACCCCACATTGTCTCTGAGTTTGACCATTAAGGTGGACTTGCTTGCCGAATTAATGTAGCACAACAGGAAGCTAGAGTGCAATGAGAGGTTAAATGAGTCAGATAGGTCTTTTCCCCAAATGTGCATCATCACTCGCTCTTCATATCATCCACCCTATCAGTATTTTGCTGGGTGTTAGCTTGCTTTAGAATCAAGAGAAACACATGTTATGAATTGAGCTCTGGCTTGAGACAACCTATGGTCAACTGTGGCTCTGTGAATGCTCAGCAACTCTTTGCTTATGGATCTATTTGAAATAAAGTTACCATTGAGTCCTTGTAAATTCTTCTAAATCTTTCCCCTCCATCTTTTTAGATGAACCAGTAAAGTACTGTTCCAGGTCCTTTTCCTCTCAAGGTTAAATCTGTGGTTGAACACTGAGCTCTTTCTATGGTACAGTTTCCGTCTAGACATTAGGAAGAATTTTCTAGCAGTTAGAGCGGTTCCTCAGTGGAACAGGCTTCCTCGAGAGGTAGTAAGCTCTCCTTCCATGGAGGATTTTGAGAAGAGGTTAGATGGCCATCTGTCAACAATGCTGAATCTGTGACCTTAGGCAGATGATGAGAGGGAGGCATCTTGGCCATCTTCTGGTCACTGGGTGTGTGTGGGAGGGAGGTAGTTGTGAATTTCCTGCATTGTGCAGGGGGTTGGACTTGGTGACCCTGGTGGTCCCTTCCAACTCTATGATTCTATGATTCTACAGCAGTTATGAAATTTATAGTGCAATCCTAAGCAGTTTTTTCTAAGTCCATTGACTTCAGTGGACTTTAAAAGGTATAACTTTGTTCAGAGCTGCACAGTTACTCTCTCAGGTGGTCTGCTTGGCACTAGCATTCTACACATTTAGGAAGGCAAGGAAAATGCTTTTATTTCAACAATTGTTTTTAAATATTGGATTTTATACTTTGATTTCATAATGAATTAGTGCATTTTAAAGCACAAACTATCTTTAAAATGCATGTTGAGTATAAAGACAGATAATAAATTTTACAATAAACAACATTCTGTGATTTTTGGTATAGCTGTGTTTGAAAACATCTTTCTTTTTCATTTTAGAATTCAGTGGTGCTGATTTTAAGGAAACCAAAACTTCAGGCAAACAACTGAATAGAATTGACTTACTCAATGATTCAACGGACGTTTTGTTCTTGGGAAGAAATCGAGAAGAACTGGAACTGATTCACACATCCTGGTTATGTTGCTGAATTGATTCACACATACTTAATATGTACAATAAAATGTAAGTTAACATTGTGAGTGTGTGATCTTTTCCTCCTCTCAGGATTCAAACTATAACACAATGCCATGTGTATCACTAGAGGGCAGTGAGGAAGGAGGTACACACATGGAAACAGCTGCTCTTAATAACTGCTTGGAAAAAAAGCATGCAAGAGAACAAGGAGAACAGGAGAAACATCTGTAGAATATTCAGAAGACCACCAATAGTGAAGACGGGAAGAGGTGGGAAATGGTGTAGCTCTGTTCTCAAAGGAATAGCGTATCCAGTCTCTCCTTATGTGCTTACTCACAGCCAGTTTTACAACTTAGCTATGCTAAAGTACTTGGATATAAAATTATTTGGTTGACTTCCACAGCACCAAAGTGGCTAACATCCAAACACTGCAGCTGAGCTGAGTTGTGGATGGGGCTGTAAGCCTCTACTTACTTTTACTGCAAGAGGCAGCCAGAAATAGTTCAATTTATTTAAACAAACAAACAAACAAACAAACAAACAGAAGCCTTTATGCTGCTTGTGATCATAATACTGAGCTACATGTTCTGTTTGCACAATCAACCAACAAGCTGTCTTATACCAAAGGGGCATCTCATGTGCCCTTGTACAAAAGAATGCAAATGCAAACTTTTTCAGATAAAGTAATAACTACCACCATTTTTCACACCTGGAACTAGAGCCTGATGATACAATTTTTGGTGCCATGTTAATCTGGTACCTTTTTGGCCCTGAGTTGGGCTAGTTACAGCCTCCATCTTCAAACAAAATGGATCTCAGACCATGACTCCATGTAGTTTGCCATCAGAAATTGTGGCTTCTGCTAAGACTGCAACAATACAGCTAATTGCAAGTAGCTGCAAACACTGGAAAAGCACTTCTTAATACTGAGAAAAAGTGTTTGTTAAGGGGGGGGGCAACTTGTTTAAAGCAACTTGTCCAAATGGGCTTTTGCAGCACAAGACCTCAATTATGTTTGACCCTACATGATATTAAGGGGGAGGAAGAGCAGCATGGATTGCTGGATTCCCCCCCATCCCATTTTGTGGGATTGCTCCAGTGGCTTTGGGGAAATCTGTAGATTCAGCTCAAAGAGCCCAGGAACTAGTGTATTACCTGGACTACCCACAATGAGTAGCTGTGTCAGTCTGTCTGTAGCAGTAGAAAAGAGCAAGAGTCCAGTAGCATCTTAAAGACTAACAAAAAATTTGGCAGGGTATGAGCTATTGTGAGTCACAGCTCACTTCTTCATTCTAGTTGTATCTAAAGAAATGAGCTGTGATTCACGAAAGCTCATATCCTGCCAGAAATGTTGTTAATCTTTAAGGTGCTACCGGACTCTTGCTCTTTTAAACTGGAATATTAACTTTGTTGATTAAGGTAAGGTAAGCAGCTGCTGAGATGCCATGAGAAGCAGAATGCGCAGGACTGAGTTTCACACATAAGGGGGAAAGATCCCCCCAACTGTTAGTACACACAATCATTCAGGAGTACTTTTCCTTGAGCCCCAGCCTGAAACTCATCATTGAAAAGCCCCAGAATGTATTGCTGATCGCTGACCAAGCACGAAGACTGACAAACACCTGACAAACCAGAAACCAGTCTCGTGATGGATAAGAAGAGCTCAGACCCACATGTTATATTGCGATACTGGGAAGATGTTATGGATATGGGGTTTTGCAGTCCCCTGCATGCCAAAGTAAACTGTGTATAAGGGGGGGGGATTCACACCTCTGTTTGTACCTCTTAGGAGTAATGTGCCACCATGGTACCACCTCTGCCCAAGGTAAATGTAGAAAAGTCTAGGAGGAAGGCAGGTATTGGTAGCAGCTTTTCTTCTCAGGCCAGAAGCAGCCTTTTCTGTTTAAGATTCTCATGCTTTGAGGATATCTTGAGGCCTCCAAAGCCTATCCTCACCCTCCCCTCCTCCTTTTTCCTAGGAGTGTGAGGGTTGAGAGGCTCACAAGCCTGTGAGAGTCCTGTCTCTTCAACTTTCCTGGATCCTATGAAATTGCATCAGCTTGCTTACTAGGAAACCAAACTAAAACTAGAAGGATAGAAGGCTGGTAGGGTGGCGATTAATGGTTTAACATTTAGATTGGCTAATATGCTTTAGCCCTAACCTGGATGGCCCCAGCTAGCCTGATCTCTTCAGATCTCAGAAGCTAAACAGGGACCACCAAAGAATACCAGGGTCACTATGCAGAGGAAGGCAGTGGCAAACCACCTCTGTTAGTCTCTTGCCTTGAAAAGCCCATAAGGGGTCGCCATAAGTCGGCTGCGTGACAGCACTTTACACACACAATATGCATTAAGCTTGCAACTTCTTGTTTTTATAATGCCTAGTGGTTTCTCCATGGTTTTTTATATGTATGCCTGTATCATTCATTTGTGTTGCCATCTTCCACCAGTAGGTGAGGACTTTTGTGTTTCATTTGATGTTCCCTCAGAGATCCCTCCATCCTGCCCAAAGTTTTAATTGTTATTTTTATGTTTTTGTGTGTATTTTAGCTCCAGTTTTAATTGTTTTAATGATGTGGCGTGGGGTTGTTGGTTTTAATGGTTTTTAAGACGTGATTTTATTATGTATGTTTTAATTTGTTAGCCACCTTAGTGGCCTTTATGAGGGCAGAAAGGCATACATTTTATAAAATAAAAATAAATAAAATAAATATTGTCCAGGACTCCTAATAGCCTGGATCCAGACCAACAATGGAACAATTGAAATGTTAGAATTGAAATGTTGGATGAAGACGAAGACGAAGAAGACGAAGAAGAAGAAGAAGAAGAGTTGGTTTTTATATGCCGACTTTCTCTGCCACTTAAGAGAGAATCAAACCGGCTTACAATCACCTTCCCTTCCCCTCCCCACAACAGATACCCTGTGATATAGGTGGGGCTGAGAGAGCTCTAATAGAGCTGTGACTAGCCCAAGGTCACCCAGCTGGCTTCGTGTGTAGGAGTGGGGAAACAAATCCAGTTCACCAGATTAGCGTCCGCCGCTCATGTGTAGGAGTGGGGAATCAAACCCGGTTCTCCAGATCAGACTCCACCACTCCAAATTACCACTCTTAACCACTTCACCATGCTGGAATGAACCTGTCTTGCATTTCTGCAGGGTCAAATCAAGCAACCTAACCATATTGTTATGAGCTGCATTTGAGATAACCCAGAAATGTCATATTGTGTGGGGTTAGAATGAATCAACATGTTTATGTGGGTTGGCATCCTTAGTGCCACCCATAATAGCTGTTGGAACAGTACACTTCTGATGATGTTCATAACAACCATTCAGCTGCTGCTCAGTAAATAAAAGCAGGCTATTTCATCTGTTAGCTACTAAATAAAATCAGTGCTGGTATTCAGAAATGAAATAAGTGTGGGCATTATTGTAAAGATGAGTGAATTGCAATATTTAAAGAGTAAGTTGGTTATTCATCACAAATGCAATAACTTTTTTGGCCTAGACCACCCTGTCAGCATGTCAGCTTTAAAATATTACTTTTGGAACACATGAAAAATTGCCAACTTCTCACCATGGAGTTTTGATTTATGGCTATTTCCCCTGAAATTGATTAGTTTATTTTATTTTGTTACCTGGAATGAATGATGGATATTTTTTAAAAAAACACTTAGCCTTGGATTCACTGCAAATGAGATAATTTTAAAGAGACTTGTTTGGTTGTTGCCAGAATAATTGGGCATTATTATTAGCTTCCCACCATGCATGAATGATAGGTCTCCAGGGGGCTTAAGCAGCTTCAGATGATGTTTCTTTAGTACTTCAGTGTTGTTCATCTGCACTGTTCATACATGAGCTTTTACCAGATGGTCCATCAGCCTCACAATGACATTTCCTATTATTTACCAATGGGAAAAAAGCTTGATTGGAAATCACTCTTTGTAAGTAACTGAGTCATTCATTGACCAAAATTAAAGAATATGAGCCAACTGATGCATATGCTACATGTAAAAACTATTTTCCTACTGACATTTTTGCAGCCTGGATTTGTTCATATTAGCTGTTTAATATATTTTATTACTTAATATATTTTATAACACAAGATCAAGCAGACCATCAAAAATGCCAGAGGCCTCTTGCTTATACTATCTCCATAAAAAAGGGTTCCTAAAACTGGATGTAACAGCTCCAATTCATGAAGTACCAACTGAGGGTGTTCTCACATCTGAATCTTGAATATCTTCAATGAACCACTGTGTCATGGGCATGTAAAACCTGCACTGGGAGGACTGTACAATCAGTATAGCATATGAACATTTCAAACGCACTTGTTAGGTTCATGTGTGAAAATGGTCTCAGTTTTTGGACTCATTTGAATGTGAAAGAATGGAAGAACTTTTGCAGACATCAAAGCATTTGAGATTCTTCTGTTGATGCTGTGGCATAGTTTGGGCAGAGCTGGGGAAATCACCCAAATGGCTTCCGGTGCTCACTTTAGGGGTATTTTGGAAATTTCAGCCATTCCCAGTACCACTCTGTCACTGAACAAGAAGGCTGAGGAGCCTTGTACCAATCATACTTTATAGAGTCATGATAGTGACTGTGCCAGCAGTCTGTTGCATGTGGGATACACATCATGAGGGGTTTTTCTCCAAGTGCACTTAATTGGCTGACACACATGAGGAAATTCACAACATAGTGATGCATATCACACGGTGAGCATTCTTAAATGTTATGGGGAAGAGCAGAAAAGCAGTTACTGAAACCCATTTGATTGAGAACAGGACATCACTGCTTAGGAGACAAAATCCTTACCCTCACCCCAACTACCTTGGTGCACACAACAGCCCCATGCTTCACTGAACGCAGAAGGAGGAAGAGTGTGAGTAAACACATTGCCCCCACCTAGGGTTGCCAATCTTCAGGTGGTAGGGAAAAAAAGACACCACTGTACTACTATCAGGAGATTAGGAAATCAGTACAGGGGCGACAAAAATGTACAATAACAATTACTATTAAGTGTAACCAATCTTTATCCTATGGTGTCTAAATACAACTATACATATAAACATACAGTGTTATATACAAGCAAACAAAAATAACAAGCACAACCAAACAAGTTCACATAGATGGTGACACAGACACTAACAAAATTCACAAAAAAATGCAAGGTCTTTGGCAAGGTGCTGCATTCTTCTATAAGTCCCATACAGGTAAGTGTGCAAATCTAGCAGAAATACCAATTTTAGAGGAGTAACTTGTATGTTTATATGTATAGTTGTATTTAGACACCATAGGATAAAGATTGGTTACACTTAATAGTAATTGTTATTGTACATTTTTGTCGCCCCTGTACTGATTTCCTAATCTTCAGGTGGTGGCTGGAGATCTCCTGGAATGATAACTGACCTTCAGGCAATAGAGATCAGTTCCCTAGAGGAGATGGCTGCTTTGAAAGTTAGAATGTATGTCATTATATCCCCACTTAACTCCCTCCCCTCCCCAAATTATGCCTTCCTCAGGCTTTGTCCCGAAGTCTCCAGGAATTTCCCAAGCCAGAGCTGGCAACCCTAGCCCCACCCCCTGCCTTTGCGTGATCACCTGTTCATCTCCAGGACCGACTGCACAGAGGAAGTGGCTGTGTGAGTGGTCCCTCCCCATGATCAGCAACCCCAGTTCTGGAATGTCACTGATCATGGGTAGGGAGAGTTCGTAAGGCCATTTCCTCCATGCAGTCACCTCTGCAGATGATTGTGTGGAGGTAAGGGGCAGGACCTGTATGCTCACTCCTGCTCTCCCTCCCTATATGTTCAGTGAACATGGGGCAGTGGTGTGCAGCAGGCTTCTGTCTAACTATTTTTGGAGCCGTTTTTAAATTTTGATATATTATATGTATAGACACGCACACTTAAATTTTTTGAAAAGCTCGAGTACATACACCAGCACAAGTGCTCATGTAGCCTTTTGAAAACAAATAAACGAACAAAAAATAGTAATTACCTCAAAGTGGTACCCTACCATTTCAACATAACCTTGATCTGTAAAATGTGTTGCCCTACCATTTTCTTCAGCCTTATAAAGACATAAGTATTGTGTAGGCGTGGGAGAAAGGGTACGTCGTGATCATGTCAGCTAATCATGCCCCTCGGTACACCTGACATCTATCCATTGGATGTCACATTTACGTATAAACTGGTGTCCATGGACACCACCCATGCAGGCCCAAATGGTCTGATCTACACACCAGGGCACTGGACTAAACTGTGTAATGATGTGCTGGGCCTACATATGGCATCAATGCAAATGTAAGGAGCAATTGTCAGGAAATTCCTGGAGATTTGGGGTGGAGCCTGGGGAGGACAGAGTTTAGGAAGGGAAGGGAGCTCAGCATGGATGTGATGTCATGGTCATAAAACCTGCCATTTCCCAGGTTCTACTCTGACACCTTAACCGCTATACCATGCTGGCTCAGACGTTATCTACTGCTATAAATATCAGAGCTTTTGCATATGTCACTGCATCCTTAAGCAGAAACAGATTTTCCTTGCCTCTCCTTTCCCAAGTATTCCTCTGGGAGCCAAGGGTTGCAGGACAAAAGACACACAGTGTTTTAAAAAATATTTTAATAGATATATTGATGAGAATTTGAAGTGGTACATTCAATTCTGCCACCTCGGGCCCCGACCTTTTTGTTCTCACTTCACTTTGCCGCATGTACAGATCTGGTCTCAGTGTGCATAAGTATTGACTGATGGGAGATTGACTAGGTGGTGGAGGAGGCGGTATTTGTCATTTCTTCAACAAGAATGCAGTCCCAATCAGGATCTGAATAATGAAAAAATAAAGAGAGAGCATAAAAATGGATGTAGCCCAAACTGCACCGTGTTCTTTTGGTATCTTAGCTTTTTCTGACTGAAAGGGAACCCTCATTTTGGCTCGTTCATTACATTCACAAAAGTGCTGCCTTGGCAAGTAAAAAAAAGAAATGTTTTCCCCTCCTCCCGTGCTCATGAAATATAAACAACATGAGCAGGAAAGAACTGGCAAGTCCCATCAATCATGTGTACAGGAATATATTTTAATTTGTAAATTGTTTTAATAAATTCAAAAAACATGCACCATGGTACTAGTTATTAAAGGAGTTTTTATATCATGGCACATGGTATTTTATTTTATTTTATTTCTCTAATGTCTTGAGTAGCTTTTTTAAAAAATGAGGTAATTTGTGTAAGATTAAGAACTTTTAACTCTATGATCCGGGATATGTACTTCAATATAAAGTCTCATCAGCCCCATGTAAATGAGTCCATAGAAGTCCGGTAGGTCAACCAGAAATGGCTGCTACGCCTTTAGCAGTCTCTAGTCAAATCCCTTGTAGCAAGTGTTACATATACTCTGTGATATCAGTATAATATCACAGGTGCTATTGGGTCACCTGGCATAGCACGCACGTCTGCACTGTTAAGCACACTTTTATTAGCAATAGCTATCAAGAGATGACCACCCATTAGGCGAGTGCCTAACTTTTCAACAACATTTTACCTAACCCAGTCCATTTTACTGACATTTGACTGGAAAAAATAACATTACCATGTATGCCTCCTAGTTTATGAAATAATGTGATAGCATATTATCAAATAGGAATTGGGGAACATGGCAAAAAGAAGTGCCACAATCCCTGGCATTCTCTTGTCCCTCCAGCATGATGCAGTCTCCTTGGAAGAGCAGGTAGGACTCAGTGTAAATCCCCTTGTTTTGATGCATTTCAATTGCTACCAACCATATTTCATTCCCACAGAGGCACAGAAGCTGCACAGAACCACTACACAAGTATACACAGTAGCCCAAAGATAAGCTAGAAGTAGGACTGCAGTGATTCAGAATCTAGAATGTATAATAATGTTTAGATAAAATGTATTAATTATAAATCTGTTTGAATGTCAAGGAACCTTGTATTCTCTATTCAGTTCAGAATTCATTGCATTTCTACTGTGCCAGTCTGAAGTGGAGAATCAATATTTTAAAACATGCCACTGGCATTTCTGTATTGCATAACTGTCCAAATAAGGCTAAATGAACTTGCCAATGTGGATTTAAAGTGCAGTAAAATGAGAAAGATGAATATAGTGCTGAAATATGAACGATGAGGAAAGATCAGCCACAACCTCTATGAGTTTTCTTTAAACAACATGAACAGAATGCTTTCTCATAAATGTTCCTATATTTCAGCTTTTAATGGCTTCTCCCCTATTCTCCACTGTAGAGGAATGCATTGATCAAGGTCTTCAGAACGCAGCCTGCGTGGTCACAGCTCATTCACACATATAAGACCCCAATCAACATGTAAAGATTAGGAGTGAGGCTAGCAGGCATTTATTTATTATCCCACCATTGCTCATGGTGCTAGTGCTACTAGCTAGTGCTACTAGCTAAAACCAAAGATAAAATAACAGACATGATCCCCAGTGGCATGTCATCTGCAGAGCTTCTGTCTGAGCACCTTTGCACAAACTCTCTTCCTTTGCAGGAGAAAAGCTCCATTTCAGGTGGTTTTTCTCATCTGAGAGCCAGCATGGTGTAATGGTTAAGAACGGTGGACTCTAATCTGGAGAACCGGGTCTGATTCCTCACTCTTCCACATGACCAGTGGACTCTATACTGGTGAACTGGATTGGTTTCCCCACTCCTACACATGAAGCCTGCTGAGCTAGTCACAGTTCTCTCCAAACTCTTTCAGCTACACCTACCACACTAGGTGTTATGTATTGGTTGAATATGATGTTGTATTATGTGGGACAGAATGGAACACTAAGTAAGAGCCTGTCGGCCCGCCTGTCAGGCTGCTATCTCGGTTTCGTTATTGCCTCTGTCTCTGTGCTGTATTGTCTGCTCCCCAAGGTCACATACCTAGGCCTGGGAATTCAGCTCCTGGGAAACTGTATTCATGCGTGTAATCTCCCGCCTTTCTTGCCTTATAATATCTCCCAGCTAGTGAGCCTTTCATAGCTGTCATTTTATTCGTTTGCGCTGTATGCCTATCTGACCAGTAAAAGCCATCTGTTTGGACTCTATATGACTTTGTGGTGATTTCTGGTTCTGTGGGCCAAGGGCTGACATTATGACAGCTATCTCTCATCTTCACCGTTCTCCTAGCCAGGCTGGAGCCCAGGGGGGTTCGCCTGCCACTTGGATGGGAGCTGTGCAGCTCTCCAGGTGATCTACTACCCTGGAGCCCTTCTCAGAGGACCCTACTCTGTTACAAGACTTAATCGCTGAACTTTTCCGGACGACCCGAGAGGTTTGCCGCTTGAGGGGACTGGTACAGACGCAGTGGCAATCTCTTACAGGACGTCTCTGGATGTTAACATCGGAGGATACTGATGCTCGTTTAGATCTTCAGGACTTGGATCAATTACTGGACGATGCCCGATTGGCGACTGAGGATTTACAAATATTAACTGGACTTTTGGATAATCTTATTTCTCGACAAACTCTTTCTACCATGGCGGGAGCCCCGCCGGAGGGTTTTTCCCTGATCCCGGATGCGGCCAGCTGCCAGGCTGAGGCCAAGCGAGTCGCTATTAGCACTGCTCTTCTCCTTGTGGAATGTACAAAGGACACCCCGGTAGCCACCTTGGCTCAAGTTTTGACCCCGACGTTTGGAGCCGAGGCGTCCGCACTGGCGGTTCGAGTACAACCTCTGCTGGGCGGGGAACCTGACCCCATACTCTTGCTCCTCGAGACAGAACTTTTACCGCGCATTACGGCAGAGGCTGCCTTAAGACTTGAGAACGCCAAAGTTCTTGCGGATCAGCAAGCTGCCGAAGCGGCTAGGGTCGCAAGAGAGAGAGAGGCGGCGGAAGCAGCCAGGGCGGCTGCAGCAAGGATTAGGAATCAGACGAACGTGGACACGCGCCCCAAGGACTATGTACTGGGACTATCAGGTCTAACTTTTTCCCCGGCGTTTGTCCCGTCGCGTGCGACCCAACGCGCACGTCGTTTGGCTGACCGACGTCGAGACTCAGATGAGTCTGAAGACGAGGATTTATATGGGGATAGCTCTCAATGGGCCACGAGCTTCCGAACCAGTAAGCCTCATCTTACTGGTGGCCCAAGTGAGGAGGTTCATCTTTTACGAGCCCAGAATCGGGAGCTCTCCGACCGTGTTGATCAACTCCAGGAAGTAATGGAACTTATGTTTCAAGAAAACCGGCAATTACAACAAACCCTGATAGCTCAGACACAGCCCGTTCCGATACCGGGTCAAGGGGTACCCGCACAACCACCCGCTAATGTGCCTGCTCCACCCTTACCTCCTGGAGCTCCTGTTGCTCCTCCGCCCGGACCACCCGTGCAACCGGGTCAACCCGCGCCCGGCCCTTGGAAGCAGCTCAAATTGAGGACTACGTATGACGGATCTCTTGAGACCTTGCCTTGTTTCTTGCATCAAGTGGACAGTTATATGCGAGAACAAGGTCAATTTTTCCCAACGGAAGATAGCCGGGTGCGGTACGTAGCTTCCCTCCTGACAGGCAAAGCGGCTGACTGGATGGTCCTCCAGTTTGACACCCGCTCTCGTGCGATTCGTTCCCTTAACAACTTCATGACTGCCCTGAGAAGGAGGTTTGAGGACCCCTTCCTGGGGGAAAGAGCCAAAACGGAACTCTTACAATTAAAACAAGGCTCTGCTACAGTTCGGGAATTTGCCGATGAATTTCAGCGACTGGCAAGTAAAATTGTAGGTTGGCCCGAGACCACCCTAATCCATCATTTCAGGGAAGCCTTGCATCCTGACATTCTGAACTGGTCTTACATGCGGGGCGATCCCAATACCCTTGAAGGCTGGATCCTATTAGCCGAGGAAGTGGAAAGCCGCCGCCGCTTTATTTCTCTCGTCCGTCAAAAACACAAAGAGAAGGGCACCCAAAAGCCTCAACCCAAGGCACCACTGCTAGTCCCACGAAATCCCCCACGTCCGCTCCAGGAACGTGAAGCCCGATTTCAGAGGGGTGCCTGTCTTACATGCGGAGAAATGGGCCACTTTGCAGCCGTTTGCCCACGCCGCCAGGAATTATTTCGTCCCAGCACGACAACCCGCGCCCGAGGTCGTCCACCACGCAGAGGCACCGCGGCCACCCGCAGCGCAGCTCCGGGAAGGCCCACACCCTCTGCACTCCATGCCGGGGACCCAGCCTCCCTACCCGCTTCCAACGACCCCGCCGGGTCTCGGATTACAAGTGCCCCATTGGGGGACAGCTTTCCCTCTTCGGATGAGGACAACCCTTGGATTTCTCCAGCCTTAAACCTGGAATCTCCCCTCGACTTGTCAAAAAACGGCTCCGGTCTGTGGTGAATGGAGCATCTCCACAGACCTCTCAGGATCTTCCTAGCAAACCGAATGCTCCTACCAAAATCAAAGAAGTGGACTCCACCGTCTACGTGGATGCAGTTTTACAACAACTTAACGGAGGTCCACAAATCCCCGTCAAAGCACTAATTGACTCCGGTTGCTGTCGCACTCTCATAAGCGAAGCCACGTTTGCTGCACTCAGAGCCGACTCAGAAGCTTTACCCGCCCCCGTCCAATTTGCTCAAATGGACGGGAGCCAATTCAAGGGGGGTCCAGTTGATCACCGCACCATAGGGGTGGCAATGGGAATTGGTTCCCACTGGGAACAAATAGACTTCACTATAGCCCCTATCCGATTTGAAGTGGTCTTGGGAATTAACTGGATTAAAGGACATAGTCCCAGTATTGATTGGGAAACAAACACTATCTCTTTCGCTAGTCCCACCTGCGACCAGCATCGGCAAAACTTTGCTCTGCCATTTCCGCCCGTTCCAGCATTAACCTCTACTGCCCCAGTACCACCGGCTCTACCCGCTGTATACCGGGACTTTGAAGATGTCTTCGACCTTAAGGAATGTGATGCCTTACCCCCCCACCGGGCCTCAGACTGTGCGATTGAAGTAGTAAAGGACTGCACATTAACCAAAAGTAAGATTTACCCTATGAGCGCTTCCGAGCGCACTGTCCTCCGGGACTTTTTGGACAAAAACCTCGCCAGAGGGTTCATTCGCCCTTCGAATGCCCCAAACTCGGCCCCCGCGTTTTTCGTCCGGAAAAAAGAGGGCGACCTTCGCCTGTGCATTGACTTCAGAAAGCTCAATGCGGTTACCCAAACCAACGCCTATCCTATCCCATTAATATCGGATATTTTGGGACAATTACAGGAAGGTCGTGTGTTCTCTAAATTAGACTTGGTGGAAGCCTACTACCGAGTCCGTATCCGCGAAGGAGATGAACACCTCACTGCCTTCTCTAGCTGTTTCGGAATGTATGAATTCCTTGTAATGCCATTCGGATTAAAAGGGGCCCCGGGGGTCTTCATGCAACTCATCAATGAAATCCTACATGACCTTCTATATCGTGGGGTGGTAGTCTACTTAGATGACATTCTCATTTATTCGAAAACTGTGGACGAGCATGTGACTCTGGTCAGGGAAGTTCTACAACGCCTGCGTAACCATCAACTGTTCGCTAAACTAGCTAAGTGTGAATTTCACCAAAGCAAACTCACGTTTTTGGGATACATCATCTCCCACCAAGGTCTCCGCATGGACCCCGCCAAAGTCCAAGCCGTCCTCGATTGGACTCCCCCCACCAACCGTAAGCAAGTACAGCAATTTCTGGGATTTGCAAACTTCTATCGGGGATTCATCCCTAACTTCGCCCAAGTGGCTCTACCCATTACGGACCTGCTGAAAACTAAGGGAAAAGTAAGCTCGGCTGCCTTGCCCTCCGCAAAAATCCTATGGACTGAGCAATGCCAAGCCGCCTTTCTGGCCCTCAAACGCCTCTTCACTTCGGAGCCGGTGCTACAGCACCCAGACCCAAATCAAATGTTCATTGTGCAAGTCGATGCTTCCGATGTAGCCATGGGAGGGGCTCTCCTCCAACAAGGACCGGACGGTCTTCTTCACCCTTGCGCTTACTTTTCAAAAAAATTTGCGCACGCTCAATTAAACTGGCCCATCTGGGAGAAAGAGGCCTCTGCAGTTCATCATGCACTGACTTTGTGGCGGCAATTCTTAGAAGGGTCTCAAGTACCCTTTGAAGTTTGGACCGATCACAAAAATCTAGCTGCCCTCACGGGGTCCCATAAGCTATCGGCGAAACAACAACGGTGGGCGGAGTTCTTTGCTCAGTTCCGTTTCACCCTGAAGCACGTCCCTGGGAAGCAGAACGTTCTCGCGGATGCCCTCTCCCGTTTACCACAATATCCGGTAAAACTCGAAAGACCCACCAACTCTCTGTTCACCCCTATGCAACGTGGGGCCCTACCTATGCTGGCTGTGCAAACCCGATCCCAGCATCAACACACCTTCCCTAACTCGCAAGCTCCGCCAGCCCAACCGGCTGCCCAGCCGCCACCGCAACAAACTGGAGTTCCCGCCCCTCCTACCCCTCCGACCGCTCAGCCGCCTGCAGTCTGCGCGCCGCCGCACGTAAGCACTAGCCCTATAACTGTTTCTCAGATCTCCATGACCGATGGGGGGGCTCCCTCCAAAATCCCCATCTCCGAATCCTTTTTAACTGTCCTTCGGGACCAGTGCCTTTTAGAACGTTCCGCTCATACCCTACCTCCTGGTGTTTTGGAACAAGGGGGGTCCTGGTACAAAGACTCAAAATTGTATGTACCCAAAACTCTCCGGAAGGACGTTTTACATTTAGCTCATGGAGCCAAAACAGCTGGGCACTTTGGGTTTCTGAAGACCCTTCACTTATTGCGCAGACAGTTCTGGTGGGGGGGAATGCGTTCCGACATTGACTCCTTCATCCGCAGCTGTCCCGTTTGTGCCGCTGCGAAACGATCGCAGGGCAAACCCCCGGGACTGCTACAACCTCTTGAAACACCCAGCAGACCTTGGGAAGTGATTGCTATGGACTTCATGACTGATCTCCCTCTCAGTGGGGGTAAAACTGTGTTGTGGGTTGTTACTGATTTGTTTTCTAAGCAAATACATTTGATTCCATGCGCAGGGATCCCCTCTGCTCAGAAACTGGCCCGCCTCTTCGTGACGCATATCTTTCGTTTACATTCGTTTCCGCGTAAAATAATTTGTGACCGTGGAAGTGGTTTCGTTTCTAAGTTTTGGAAAGCTTTCCTCAAGTTGGTGGGGGTGGAACAGGGATTGTCTAGTGCATACCATCCTCAAACTGATGGTCAAACTGAACGTGTCAATGCTGTACTTGAATGTTATTTGCGTTGTTATGTTAACTACCACCAGGATAACTGGGTGGAACTGTTACCTTTAGCAGAATATGCCTACAATAATGCCATGCATCAATCCACAGGTTTTAGCCCGTTTTTTGCTGTGTATGGACAAGATTTCAGTCCCATCGCTCCTCCAGATGATATAGAGGGGGAGGGGAACCCCGACATTGCCTCCTGGGCACACGCCCTCCGTACCACTTGGCCCTGGCTCGTTAGCAACCTCGACCGGGCCAAACGTAAATACAAAGCGCAAGCTGACAAACATCGCTCCCCCGGGGGTGATCTGCAAGTAGGCGCTTTGGTTTACCTTTCCACCAAAAATCTCCGTTCCACCCAACCGTGCCATAAGCTCAGCGCCAAATTCATTGGCCCTTTCCCCATTACTCGGGTCATAAACCCTGTCACAGTGGAACTGTCTCTCCCCAAATCCTTAAGGCGTGTGCATCCTGTTTTCCACATAAGCCTCCTCAAACCCCATGTTGCTTCTTCACGGTGGCATCCGGACCCACCGCCTGCGCAACCCATCATGGTGGGGGGGGACGAACACTTCGAAGTCTCCAAGATTCTTGATTCCCGTATTCACCATGGCAATCTGCAATATCTAATTCGTTGGAAACATTTCCCCCCTGCCTATGACGAATGGGTGCGCGCACGGGATGTCTCCGCCCCCGACCTCGTCGACGCCTTTCACATTGCTTACCCGGACAGGCCAGCCCCCTTGCGGACCGGGAGGGGGCCTTGAGGGGAGCAGGATGTCAGGCTGCTATCTCGGTTTCGTTATTGCCTCTGTCTCTGTGCTGTATTGTCTGCTCCCCAAGGTCACATACCTAGGCCTGGGAATTCAGCTCCTGGGAAACTGTATTCATGCGTGTAATCTCCCGCCTTTCTTGCCTTATAATATCTCCCAGCTAGTGAGCCTTTCATAGCTGTCATTTTATTCGTTTGCGCTGTATGCCTATCTGACCATCTGTTTGGACTCTATATGACTTTGTGGTGATTTCTGGTTCTGTGGGCCAAGGGCTGACACCGCCGTTGAGCCGCCCAATCATGAGAGTGGGGGGGAGAAAGAAGGCGGGCATTCTGACAGTATATAAGCCGGGCGGGGAGCCAGAATTCTCAGTTCAATGCAGTTACAGTTACAGTGTGTTACTGTTAATAAAGGAGTTATCTGTTAACTGAGCCTCTGGCCTCTTGGTGTTACCCACGATACATAATAGTGGAGACGAGGATGGGATCCCGATGCTGGCCTCACCAGCGTGGGAAGAACTGAACAAAACACCAAGGTACAGACAGAGCCACGATAATGGCTAGCCGGGTCCAGGGTAATATGGAGCCATTTACTCCAGCCACTCCCAAGAAATGGGCCTCCTATGCTATGAGGATGAGGTACCATATGGTCGCGAACGACCTCACATCAGTGGAAAAAAAGAAAGCGGCTTTTCTAAGCCTCTGTGGCCAAGACACGTTCGAGTTAGCTCAGAGATTGTTAACGCCCGTTGATATCGACATGGCCACTTACGACGACATTATAACGGCCCTGGACGAACACTTCACACCTAAACCGTCTTAACTGGCGAGACGCGCCGAATTCCAGGAACGACGCCAAGCACCGGGAGAAACGGTCACCGAGTACATCGCCATTTTAAGGCAGGCCGTGAAGTACTGTGCGTTCCCTGATGTGAAAGATAGGCTCCGTGACCAGCTGGTTATTGGCCTTAGTGACAAGAAGGTCTGCCGCCATCTTCTGTCCAAGAAATCCGTGTTTGAAGAGGCTTTGGAAGATGCAATGCAAGCCAAAGCAGCTGCCAGGGTTTACAGTGCATTGGACCTCAAGGGAGCGACGTATGGCACGGGGTCCACCAGAGACACAACCCAGGTTCACTGCGAAAATGACAGCGATATCAAGGGGGAAGAAGACAAGGGACAAGACCATGAGTCACCACCGGCCAACAGTGCGCAAGCTGTGGTGACCCCCATGACCATCAGTCCTGTCGATTTAGAGACGCCAAATGCAGGGGTTGTGGGAAGATTGGCCACATCGCTCGGGTTTGCCGTTCCACCAGGCGAAAGGGAGGTGGCAACCCTAACACAGCCGGGAGGCGTGATACCGACACATACCCGGCTCACTCGATTGTTGCGGGAACCACTATCTCTGCTACCCACCGGTTGACCCCGCCACAGTTCTATTCCCTGGGTCAAACTGCAACGGAACTACACTCCGTAAGCAAGGTCCATATTACCGTCAACATTAACGGGTCCCCATGCGAAATGGAGGTCGACTCTGGGTCAGTGCTCTCAATGGTGTCCGAAGACACATTCCAGCACCTCTTCGCGCCGGGCAAGGCCCCGAAGCTTCAGAAAAGCGGCATAATACTCACTGACTACCAACAGAAGCGGGTGCCGATCAAGGGAATCGCACAAGTCCGGGTCTGACACTTGCAACACGAGGAAACACTTCGTCTCCTGGTGGTCATGGGCAAGCAAGTCAGCCTGTTGGGCCTAGAATGGTTCCAAGCATTGGGAATCCAACTAACCGGCATTCACCATGTCGCCCCGTCCAACATCGAGAGTGTGTGGTGCGAGTTTGAAGATGTTTGGAATGTGCCGCTGGGTCGTTACCACGGGCCTCCAATCTACCTCCAACTCAACCCCGGGGCAGCACCAATCCGACTCAAGGCCTGCCGGGTTCCGTTCGCCCTCAAGGGCAAAATTGATGCCGAGATTGACCGCCTCATCCAGCAAGAGGTTCTAGAGCCGGTTCCCATGCGAGGTGGGAAAGACCTATAGTAACACCCCCTCAAACCAAACGGGGAGGTCTGAATCTGTGCTGATTATAAATGCACTATCAACTGGGCTCTGCAGCAGCACTCTTACCCAGTTCTGGTCGTGAGCCATCTGCTGGCGTCCCTCGCAGGTGGCAGAGTCTTCACGAAACTCGACCTGGCACAGGCGTACCAACAACTGCCAGTTGACAGCGAGTCAGCAGAGGCGCAAACTATCGTGACGCACCGGGGCACGTTCCGCGTCACTCATCTGCAATTCGGGGTTTACACAGCCCTGGGAATTTTCCAAAATGTAATGGAAGATCTGAAAGGTCTGCTGGGGGTGGTGCCGTATTTTGATGATGTGTTAATAGTGGCTGTGTCGGAGTCGGAGCTGCTCTGCCGAGTTTGGCAGGTCCTGGCCCAGTTTAGGTCTGCTGGCCTTTAGGTCAGCTGGGCATCCCTCAAGTCAATTTCCTCGGCTACCTCATTGACGCTGATGGCATTTACCCAACCCCCGCCAAGATATGGGCCATCCATGCTGCCCCAGCCCCCACCTCCAAACCCGAACTTCAAGCATTTCTCGGCCTCCATAATTTCAATCATGCCTTCCTGCCACACAAGGCTTCGGTATCCGAGCCGCTCCACCGACTCCTGGACAAAGCAACCCCGTGGTCCTGGGGGCCAACACAACAGTGTGCATTCGTTGCCGCCAAACATGTGCTCTCATCATCCAGCCTCCTTGTCCATTTCAATGAACGTTTACCTGTTCTACTGACGTGCGATGCTCCCCCGTATGGCGTCAGGGCAGTCCTCAGCCACTGCTTACCCTCAGGCAAGGCCCCCCGATAGCGTTCTATTCACGTACGTTGTCTCTGGCGGAGAGAAATTATGCACAGATTGATAAAGAGGCGTTGGCCATCGTGGCGGCAGTAAAAAAGTTTCATGATTTTGTGTATGGCCGACACTTCACAATCATCACCAACCACAAACTGTTTCTTGGCCTGTTTGCTCCCCACCATCAGACGCCGCAAATCCTTTCTCTGCGGGTACTGCGATGGTTGATGTTCCTGAATGCATATTCGTTCGACCTCATCCACCGCCCAGGCCATTCTATTGGCCATGCCGATGGCTTCAGCTGTCTACCCGTCGCCGCTGATGACCCTGACCTGGCTTCAGCCCATTACTGCTTGAGGCCCTCCTGGAACCGCCACTGCAAGCCTCCGACATAGCTGCGCAGTCCTCCAGGGATCGAACTATCGCACGGGTCCTCACCTGGGTGTGGAGGGGATGGCCGGCGGAGTGGCCACCAGCTGAGTTTACCCCTTATGCTTCAAGGCAGCATGAATTGTCCGTACATAAAGGCTGCCTGCTCTGGGGTAACCGTGTTGTTGTCCCCGCCAAACTACGTCACAAAGTGATGGAGGCTCTACATATGTGCCACCCGGGCATTGTCCGTATGAAAGCTCTGGCACGCAGCTATGTTTGGTGGCCCGGGATAGACGCTGCTATTGAGGAGTGGGTCAGCCGCTGCAACCAGTGTCAAGAATCACGGCCGGAAATGCCCCAGGCGCCAGTACACCACTGGGAGTCCACGCATACGCCATGGTCGTGAGTCCACATAGACTTTGCCGGTCCATTCCAGGGCAAGGTTTTTTAAATTGTCATGGACTCATACTCCAAATCCGTGCAACCCACATAGAGTTGCACGGGAGATATGCCACCTAAAAGGTGGTGTATCTCAGCCAAAAAGAGGGGGGCGTTCCCAAGCCGTAACAGCTTAGGAGGCCACCTGATGGCAGGCCTGCCCCTAGGCCGGTGCTGTGATGCCCCAGGGACACCTCCCGCGATGCCGGGACGCCCCAGGAATGCCTCCCAGGACACCGCCGTGGCCTTTGCTGGCATTCGGACACTGGTGGAAAGCTCTGTCGGTGACTGGCGTCCGGGCCAGGACACCGGCACTGGGGCCACAAACGCCGGCATACGCCACCTGGATGTTGGCACTGTGGGCCCTTGCGCTGGCGCAGGCCTTCGCTGGCCTCCAAAGGCCTTTCGTCCTGGCTGCCGATGTGGCTCAGGAATGCGCTGTTAGAGACTTTTTAAAGGTAGAAAAAATCGGCATATAAAAACCAACTCTTATTCTTTATAAAAATAGTTCAGGTCCATATCAAACAAGGCAAAATCTGAGAGAGATCGTGAGGGAAAATAGCAATTACCCATCCGGAGGAACACTAGGCAGAAGAGCACGTTGCATCAGTGGAAGATTCCTTGTGCAGGAGGAAAGGGCTGCCATTGGTAGAACAGATCCATGGGGTATGACCCAAGGTATTTTCACTGTATGTTTTGAGAACAATAGACTTTTGCAAATGCTCTGGACTATGACTTTTTTTTAAAAAAAGGTTTAATGTCACTACTGTATATATATATCACTAGCAACAGACAAGTAGCAGCTGGTTTAATCATTTTCAAATATTTTTCTCAAACAGAGAACGTAGCCTTCCTTGGAATTTCTGAAGTTTCCTAATGGTAAAAAATGGAAGAAGTGATAAAGTTACTACATTCATCAGTCATCCACCCCAAAACATTTGCAACTGATTATATTTTTCAGAGTTGGCACCGAGTCATAAGACTCTCTGTAAGCAACTTTATGTTCTGTGCCAAATGGAAGAAAAGTAGAAGGTAATTCTGAAGCATGTGCTCAGAAAATATACTTCCATGTAATGAAAAAGAATGACGAGCAGTAGTTTAATTTGGTTTAGTTTAATAATAAGGCATCCAAGCTGGACCACAAGATTACAGTATTAAGATTGCAATAAAATGGCTTATGTGTGTTCTAGTTTCTGTTTTACTATCTATTAGGTACTCCTGAGATACATTTATGTAGAGCCTTGTCCTGTTCTAAATTGAATGTTTATCATAAAAACAGGGAGCCAAACACAGAAAGCCTATCCTATGCGAAAGAATCAGTGTTTAGTGCCAAGGTTGCTTACAAACCTTAGATGTGTTCCATTTTCCCTTTCCTTTCTACTGTGACTCTGTTGGATAGGATTTAATCTTTAGGAACCTTGAATGCCTTCATCTCCCAAACACATACCTTTCCAGAGCTCAGGCTTTCCATTAAGAATCCTTAGCACAGCTTTGGTAGAGGGCTCATTTCATCTCTGTCAGGGATACTTCACATTTCTTTTTCAGGCATATCTGTAAAACTCCTGAACATGTCATGTTTAACTATGATAAACACCTGATAGCTCATATGGGTAAGGAAACTGGAACTACTCTTAGATTTTCATCAAGCTTTGTCCCAATTTAATTTGTGAACTGGTCCTTAGTTCTGATGTCTGAAGCATGGACATTTCATTGGTCTGACAGAAGAAAAATACAGGTTAAAATAAATACAGGAATTTCTTTGAAAATTGGCTCAAAGGTGACATGACAACTCTCAAAAGTGCTTGGCGTATTGCAGTTTCAGACAGAACACACTTCTGCACAGGAACTTATGGCTAACTCATGTGCAGAATGCAATGTATGATAATACTATCATACATTGATACACTGGCATTTTTATTTTATTTTTGTATATAAATGAAGTGAGGAACCCACAATACAATCTACACACAAGTCTTCACAGAAGTGAAAAATTCAGTATGTGCGAGGCTGGCGTTTGCCTTCTGTATAAACAAGTAAATACCTGAAATATAGAACACTCATGACTTGCCCCCAAATATTCCATGGGTTATTCCAGCAGAATAAACCTTACCCACACGTCCCAAGTAGCAATTTTGACAAAATAATATTTTAAAAAGTCCACCCCTTGGACATAACCTATACCATAATGGATACAGAGAACATGTACTAGGTACTGGATGTATTAAGTTCCTCTCTGCAGTCTCAGATATACGCCATGGCATGGCTAGAGCTTTGCCTTGATCACAGACACAAACAGGGAAAATGCAGAGTTATACATTGGTATCAGAAATTCTAGGTCAGAGCCAAAAGTAGTGAAGCTAAACACCAGTCATTAAGAACCAAAGCTTCTGCCTGCCTGCATAGCTCCATACTGAATTTTGTTTCCTGGTCACTTCAGAATGTGATGGAATGCTGGAAACTGACTGTTATGTCATTAACAGCCTAATTAAAAATAGAAAAAAGCAAGAGTCCAGTAGCACCTTAAAGACTAACACAATTTGTGGCAGGGTATGAGCTTTTGTGAGTAATGGCTCACCTCTTCAGTCTAATTAAAAGTCCCAGTAAGTTTAACAGGGCTTACGTCTTAAATGCAACCCTCGCTGTGGCAAAAATTTTATCTATGGATTTTAATGATACCTCTTTTTAACTGTACTGTTTAGCTATTATATTTTTGTATGTACGGTTATTTATGTATTATGGAATGTACTGAATTTGTTTTGCTTATGACCAATTGGTTCACTAGCATAAAGAATGGAAGAAAAGGGAAAAGAAAGGAAAAGGAAAGGGCTTACGTCTTTGGTATCATGCTTGAGCCTTGCTTCTAGGAAGTAAATTCAGTGCAATTTATTTCAGAATAGACAGGTTTAGAATGGATCATTAAAATTTCTCAAATGGTAGATTGATCCAGTTAGTGCTGCAGTTCGGTCACTGATATAGTGCTTTCTGTTTTTATTTGTTTTTATTCTATTATTTATTTAATTAATTTATACCCTACCTTTCTCCCTACTGAGGACTCAAAATGGTCTACATCATTTCCCTCTCTTTTATTTTATCCTCACAACAACCCTTTATTGTGTGTGACTTGCCCAATATCACCCAGCAAGAGTGAGGGAATGGAGATTTAAAGGTGGGTTTCACAGATCCTAGTCCAGCAATGTCACCACTACACTAAGCTGGCTATCTAGACAGAAACAGAGATCTACAATGGCATGCACACACACACCACAAGCAGACTTGGATGCAAACCTGCCCCTTCATGAGTAGAAGGCTTCTTCCATGTCCTACATGTCAAACCCTGTGCCATTTGGGCACCCCATTACTAAGGGAGGGTGAATAATCAGCAGCCAGGAGTGGCGCCACCGCGCCTCCTCCTGTGAGGCTTCCTGGCTCCAAAAAGAATTTAAAAATAAACAAAAATAAAAATAGGGGTTTAGCAAGGCTATGCCACCTATTTTGATGGTGTAGTAATGCTGCAGGGCAAGGGGCATTTCTAGGACCAAAGGGAATAACCCCCATGCCGGTGCAGGATGTCCTTTCCAGGATTTCCCTGCCAGCATGGCAGCAATGGTGACGGAGGCCGGTGTAGCTCTGTGGCTCCCTGGTGCCAGCGTATTTGCCCCTGCACCAGTGTCTGTGCCTCTTTAGGATTGCAGCCTTAAGATTTCCTCAACATGAGTTATTCAGAGAGTGCAGGGAGGGGGCAGCAGGGAGGGAAAGGCAGGAAAGGCATAGCAAGCTAAAATATATGTTATTACTCAGATAAAATTCCCTATACATTTTGCCCAGGAGGCTTCTTCAGTAGAATCTGTAATATATAATTGAATTACTTAGTTTATAAAATAACTATTTTTATAAAATCCCCTATGTGTTTCACCCAAGAGGCTTCTTCTGGGGAATCTGTAATATATAACATGTAATTGCATTAACTGAGTTTATTTTTTATAAACTCAGTAATGTCATTACATATTGTATATTAGAGATCCCCCTGAAGAAGCCTCTTGGGTGAAACGTGTAGACAATTTTATCTGAGTAATAAAAAAATCTTTATCTCCAAATGAGAGAGTCAGGCTGCAATCTTGAATGGGGGAAGGCAAAGCTCCTTAGGCGCTGGCGTGAACCTGCACCAGTGTAAGTGCCCATTTAATCCATGATAAGGGGCCCTTACGCTGTCATCAGTGGCATCCACGCTGTCACCGGGATGCCACGTCGCAGCTTGGGGCTCAGGCACAGGCGCTGCCTCTAGACAGCATTGCAATGGCGCAAGTCCCTGAGCCAGCATCCTGGGAGGCATTCCTGGGGGTGAAGCTGCCCCTTTCGCCCCGCAAACACCCCTTTCCGCATAGCTCTCTCTGTGTGTTAAGTGCCATTAAATCCCTTCTGAGTCATGGTGACCCTGTGAATCAATGTTCTCCAAAATGTCCAATCCTTAACAGCCTTGCTCAGATCTTGCAAATTGAGGGCCGTGCCTTCAACTTTTCCTAGCATGATTGTCTTTTCCAGTGACTCTTGTCTTTTCATAATGTGACCAAAGTACAACAGCCTCAGTTTAGTCATTTTAGCTTCTAGTTCAGGCTTGATTTGATCTTTAACCCACTGATTTGTTTTTTTGGCAGTCCATGGTATCCGCAACACTCTCCTCCAACACCACATTTCAAAGGAGTCTACTTTCTTCCTATCATATAGTTACCAGACGTCCCCATTTCCCGGGGACAGTCCCCGGGTTTACAAATCTGTCCCCGGACAAAATCCGTCCCCAGAATGTCCCCGGATTTGATTTAATGCCCTGAATTTATATTTTAAGTTGTGGGGGTCCACCCCCTTGATGTTACCGCCGGCCTTGCCTTCCCATGTTGGAGTTTTGTCGAGCGGGGCCTCCTCGGCCTCAGACCATTCAGAAGGGGAGCTAGAGCTGTCTTCCCCTTCTGTCATCGCCAGGGTTGCTCTCTACAAGCGAGAGCCAGAACTCTGGCTGAACAATCCTCCTCAGCCTCAGCCCCGCCGACCTTCCCTTTCCCCCCAATCGTGCTCCACCCCTTTTCCTCCCCCTCCGAGGCTTTATCGGGGCCTTGATGCCTCTCAGGCCCCTCCCTTCCATCCCTCCTCCCTGTCGGTGCCGGCCGTGAGATCCTCCCGACTGTTTGCCTAGGCCACCTGCCTCTCAGCTGTTGGGCAGGGCTGGGCTGGTTACGTGGAGAGGTCTCTCTCCCTGCCTCCTGACTGTTTCGAGGGTTGTGGGCAGTCGGGGGCTGTGCCACGGTGATGCAGCTGGCCACGGACCTCCCCGTTTCCCCCGGGCTGCGCCCTGTTGCGGCAAGAGTGGGGCCGGCCTCCCAGTTTGGCGGCTCATGCCTAGCCGCCCCGCCGACGCCGCGCCTGCCTCTCCGGCTGCCCCGGTCCCCAGCGGCTTCTCTGAAGTCGGGGTGAGACCACCTGGGCTGTTTTGTCCAGGGGCGGCGGAGGGTAAGTGCGCTGTCCTGGGACATAAGTGTTGTAGATTTATTAGACAACTGTAAATTACTCCTACCATGTGATTACTGTGAGAAACACCAGAGTAACATGAGAGTCCCTAGAATAAACACACACAACTGCCAAAAAAAGTGTGAAATGGCTCTTTCAGAACGAGATGGCAGGATTTTCCAGAGCCCAAGCTCCACATGTTCATATTTGATAACAAAACTCTCCCGGATCCCTTCCCATTCCCAAAACATGTCTGTGCCCTGTGTTCATACCCCCCACACACACACACACTGACACAATTCCTACAGTGAGAGACTTTCTCGTCTGTGCCTTTCATCCTGTGGGTGAGAACCCAGAATGGATTGTGGTGCTTTTCCAAATGGATTGTGAGGCCTGGAGGAAGGAAAAGTGTGAGCTAGGAGGGGAAAGCCATGAGAGGTTTCATGGCAAATCTGACTTTGTTTCTGCACCATGGTTAAAATGGACATGAAATACAGTCTACTGTTTGGTAATGCTTTCCATTAATTAATACTAAAGCATGAAAAATAAAATATAAAAACTCAGTTTAGTGTTCAATGATGAAAACTTTTGACATTTTATGTCGGGGAGGGAATAATAATATAGAGTCATCCATATTAAGAAAATGCAGGTACAATCATTGCTGCGATTCCTGCTATGGCCCCCACCTGTGATCCAATTGCCGCAGGGGGGTACCAGCTCTCAGTCCTTTCGAGGAAGACACCCCTCGGCAAGAAAGGAGGGGGGATCAAACAGCAACAATGCAGGTGGAAAGTAAGGGGGGGACAGTGGGTTAGGCTTGGTTCCAACACCCAGCAAAGGGCCCTTGCCAGGCTTCCAGGCTTATTTCCCTGTATCTTGCCAGGACAGAGGCACTAACACGTTTTCTGCAGGTTCGCCCTCCCAGACCTGGATGGCTATTCATACACAGGGTGGATGGCTATTCATACACAGTGTTGTTTCACCTGTGACAAGGTTTTCAGTTTGTTTAAGTGTTCGAGTGTTTGGGTTCCTCTGGTTTGCCAGCGGAAGAGTTTGGTTCGCATTCTTTCAGGATGGGGGCCACAGCAGCAGCCGGCCTGGGGTTGCAGGGCATTTGCATCCAGCGCTTGGATGCAAATCATTCCTACACCTTGAACTGAACTAATGCATGCTCTGTTTTTCCATTTGTTTGAGTTCCAGCGTGCCGATCACTGAAAGGATGGATTATGGGACTCAGCATTGTATACTGGGCTGGACGGTATGTGGAGATGTCCAGGTGGGAATGCCACCTGGGGGATTGGACAGCTATCAGCGAAGAATGAGATGGCAGCTTTGTTTCCCGGGGATGACTCTCTTTCAGAGGCAGCACTACAAGACCTACGGGCGCTGGCCAGGCATTGGCCTAACACAGTCATCGGCTGGTCCGATTTAATGGTCAGGCGGTGTTGGTGCAGGTGGGCACCTGCCCGACCTTTGGGATGTTGCCCGGCGTAAGGTCGCAAAACATGGGGGGGAGGAAGACTGTGGTCTCCCTCGGGGGATTTATAGTGTGGCACTTGAATATCTCCCACTGGCTGGTGGCGTTGTTCAGACCAGATGGGGTCCACTTGTCAGAGTGGGGTCTGATATGTGGCTACACAGCACACGAGATGCTATAAAGACATGGCTGCAGTGCTAGGGCGCTGGGCGGGGTAATGCCCAGCTAGTTGGTGGTTTGCGCATGGGGCTGGATGGGTGTTGATGGGGGGAAGCAGCCTGCATACCCCTTCCTCCAACTGGGGGATCCCAATAAGGGGTTTTGGGGGAGGCCAAGGGTGTTGAGTTGACGCAAAGGGGGCGGTAGGTTTGGCCTCTACCTGAGTGATGGGGGAACACTAAGTGGCGCAAGCCCCAGCATATCCCACATACCGTCATCCCCTGCTACTCCCAGCAGGACTGCTGGGAGTTCAGGCCCACATCAGTTCGCAGAGGGCCGGCTGATGCCCCCATCCAGCCTTCCCATGCTTCGCCAATGCATCAATAACACTGTTGCTATTAATTTTAGTTGTGGCCATGCTTTTCCAATATGAAAAATGTTTTCCAATAAAAAATACTGTTCTTTGTTAATAAAAATTGTTATATGTTTATTAAAGATGAGTTGTAGCTTACTTATATCAGTTCTCAGCCCAATAGCCCTTGGACAGCAATACAAAATTACTACCAATTATTGTTCGCTACGTACATGTGAATGCCATATCCATCCTTAATAAACTTGTGGACTTTGTTCAAATTACAGGGGAAACAGCTGAAATAATATACACGGCTTCATTTCAAACAATCAGGGATCTAGGTTTGGAGCATAAAGTGGTAGCGGTTTCAGCAGACAATGCGAACACTAACTTTGGTGGTCTGAAGAGAAAAGGTTCAAACAATGTCCTCACCAAAATGAAGGAAGGTTTGGGAAAGAATATTCTCGGCTTGGAATGTAATGCTCATATGATACATAACAGTGCACATTCTGCAATAAATTCAATCCCTGTTGATGTTAAAGGACTTGTAGTAAAGAGTTTTGGCTATTTTCACATATTTACAGTGAGAGTAGAACGTCTAAAAGAGTTCTGCGAGTTTGTAGGACAGGAACACAAGAATATTCTTAGCTACAGTAATGTCAGATGGCTTTCGCTGCTACCAGCCATCAGAAGGATCTGTGAAATATATGCTGCCTTGAAATCCTTCTTTCTGTCTGAGGAGAAATGTCCAGCCATGCTGAAAAAGCGGTTCAATGATCCTTGCACCTATTTATGGATGGGTTTTGTTGCCTCAACTCTGCCACTTTTCCATGATTCCATACTCCAAGCCGAAGGAGGGGCAGTAACAGCAGTGGAATCTTGCATGATTCTCAACAGTTTGGTTGAGAAACGTCAGGCTAGGAATGATGACAAGTTTATTCCCATCTCAGTGAAGAAAGTTTTGCCATCTCTTAAAGAAGAAGGTTCCTGCACGAAGGAAGAATTTCTCACCATATCAAGCAATTTCTACACTACTGCTATTGAATATCTAACTGCTTGGAGCTCCCACTCTGAAGATATAAGGTGTATGGAGTGCATTTTGCTTAGGACTTCTCCACAGAGAGAAAACTTTGAAGTCTCCAATATTTTTCATCAAGAGTAGGAGGAGTTGATCTAAATGAAGATAATCTATTTGATGAAATTTCTTCTTTGAAAGAATATATATCAAAAGAAAAGATAAGTAAATGGAATGAAGATGGTGCTGATGTGTGTACAAGATGGAGTGACGGTTTCTCATTCTTCTCTCAGAAGATGATCCCCTATCCACAGCTACAAAAGTTGGTTCAACTCTGTCTCTGTCTACCAAGAAGCAATGCTGCAGTGGAGAGAGTGTTTTCTTCCATGAACATGATGTGGACATCTCAGAGATCAAGACTTGGTATTGACACTATCAAAGCTATGTTAGCTGTCCTAAGTAACTTTTCCATGACTTGCCAAGAATTTGCAACAAAACTGGAGTCAAGAAAAGATCTTCTCAACAAGGTGCACTCTTCGAAAAAATACAACTAGTTCAAAACAAAGGGAACTCTTCAATTTCATTAATGTAGTTATTTTACTGTATTATCTTAGTAATAAAGGCAAACTTCCTATCGAACTATCATTCCGACTGAAGTTGAAAAGTGTCCCCGGATTCATTGAAAAAAATCAGGTAACCTTATCCTATCAGCTTTCTTCATTGTCCAGCTCTCACACCCATACATAGTATTAGGGAATAGGATGGCATTAATTAACTTGATCTTGGTTGCCGGTGACACATCCTTACACTTAAGAATCTTTTCTACCTCCTTCATGGCTGCCCTTCCCAGTCTCAATCTCCTTCTGATTTCTTGGCCTCACTGTCCCTTTTCATTGATGATGGAGCCAAAAAATAGAAAGTCTTGAACAATTTCTATTTCCTCATTGTCAACCTTAAAGTTGAGTAATTCTCCTGTAGTAATTACTTTTGCCTTCTTGATGTTCAGCTGTAATCCTGCTTTGGAACTTTCTCTTTTAACTTTCAGCAGTAGTCATTTCAAGTCTTCGCTATTTTCTGCCAGTAATGTAGTATCATCAGCATATCTCAAATTGTTAATGTTCCTCCCCACCCCCAATTTTCACTCCACCTTCATCTAAATCTAATCCAGCTTTCCTAATTATATATTCTGCATACAGATTGAAGAGCCAGGGAGATAAAATACATCCTTGTCTAACGCCTTTGCCAATTGGAAACCATTCTTTGGTTCTTGTAGGTTATCCGGGCTGTTATCCGGGAAACCATTCTGTTTCTCCATATTCTGTCCTAACCGTAGCCTCTTGTCCAGAGTACAGGTTGTGCAATCAGATGTTGAGGCACACCCATTTCCTTTAAAACCAGCCATAGCTTTTCGTGATCCACACAGTCAGAAGTTTTGGGGTAATCTATGAAACACAAGCTGGTTTTCTTCTGAAATTCTCTTGTATGCTCCAGTAACCAGCGTAGGTTTGTAGTATGATCTCTAGTACCTCTTCCTTTTCTAAATCCAGCTTTAACATCAGGCATTTCTTGTTCCATATATGGTAATGAGTAGCTACAACACCTTTTTTGTGTCATAGCCTAGCTGCTTTCAAAGGGTGCATTTTCCTTCATTTATATTTTAAATCCCTTTTATTTTATTTTTGGCGGCTGCCTAACTGCCCCTGCTTCAGGAATGGGCTGTAACAGCCCAGTCCTAATGGGGTGGGGGTTAAGGAGAGCCCAGGGACACCACTGTTTCGCCACCTCCAGAGCACCCTCGCTACCAAGTGCAGCAAGCCGAAAAACCAATTTTGAAGATAACCCGATAGAACTCTCTGTAGAGTTCCACAGGGCCTTTTTGTAGGCGTAACTCGATGCCTGCAAAAAGGGGCGTTCTCCAGAAATGCCCCCTTTGACACCAGTGCAAGCCCCTGCCCCAGGAAAATGCTTATTTGCTTATTTACTTTGTAGTCTGACTTTCTCACTGAGACTCAACCAGATTACAAAATCTAACATTGCAATAAGAGCAGTCTAAGAGATATAATAAACATTGCAGTAAAACTGGATTACGATGATAGGAAATGATGCAATAAAGACAACATATATATCCTTTTATTTTTTATTTGGTTTTATTTGATTTCTACCCCACCCTTTCCAGGCACCAGCCAGGCTCATGGTGGCTAACAACAATTTAAATTCACATAAGTTATCAACACAGCTGTCATGGTGTACCCCTTAGTCATGTTGTAGCTTGTTGAAAGTCAATGGCACCATAGTAATTATATTTTTAAAATGATATTCATTCATACATACATATATACATACATACACATATATAATCTTATTTTAGTTATTATCATCATCATCTTATACTACTTTAACCAGATTAAGTTATTTTGGTGGAAGGTCCTTTTGCAACTTGATGAGTTCTGTGATGTTAAAAATGGAGCTGTATTTACATCAGGAAACATCTTTTATATTACTGTGTTTTTAGTGACTTGAGACGTGGTGGATTAATACAGTACCCCTCCTCCAAGTGTAAAGTAAAATTACTGCATGGCAAACCATTTCTCCTTTGAGACCGGTGACAAACATCTTTTGTGGTGTTCCAGTGAAACAAGACACTTCCACTCCAGTGGCTAGTAAAGTCACAAAGAAAAGAGAGCAGTTATGTGACCAAATTTTTATTTTCTGAGCATAGCTAGAATTTCAGCCTTTCCACACAAGTCTTTGCCATTACAATTTATTAGTGATTTTATGTTGTCGGTTTTATTGAATGATTTAGATAGTCCTGACGTGATCTTTTCCAAATCTGTTCCCCAATATTCAGCCATATGCAAAAGTGTTTTTATATTCTCACTTTCACATAGCCAAAACTTTGAAATATAGATGAAGCAAAGCTAAAGCTTTGTATAACTTTTTATTTCCAAAATGAATTTGAGAAGCCATGTTTAGCCTGGCCTCAGCAACCTTTCTGAGAAGATTATAAATGAGAGTGTCTTATGTTCTTCAGCACTAAAAGTCGGAAGACATATGTCTGCCATCAGGAAGGAGGGGGATATTGGAACCACCAAGCTGCCTAAGAACTATTAAGCTCTTGGGAGTGTGAAGGTTAGGACAAAAGGAAATAGAGAATATTAAAGATGCAGGAACTATATTTTCCAGAGACTATCTTGTTCTCATTGTGAACTGAAGTCCTGGATTTCATCAACTACTGTAATTCTAATTTGACCAAAATTGAGCAATATTAGAAAAACCACTTCAAATGGATGGATGGATGGATGGATGGATGGATGGATGGATGGATGATGAACTCTATTCCTCTTCAGTGAAAGAATGTACTATAAGGAAGAAGACTTGTGGGAGGGGGTTACCTTTTTGCTATAATAATCCCAGGGATAGTTTTTCAATGTAAAGAATCCCTTTTGGGACAATGTAGATGCTCCAGAGGAGTCAGGGTCAAATTAATGGATGCTAAAGAATGTTACCTCAAAAGATCAGTATTTATGTGCAGTCACATATTTTGAACTATTTAACTTAAGTTAGCTCTTAAATCACAGCAAGGTTATAACCTGAGTTAGGTCTATCTTTAAGAACTTCGTTAGTTTTGTTGTCAATTTAATAAAACATAACAGAAGGGAAGTAAAAAAAATGTACACAAGCATAGTTCATGAGACACAGACATCATTTCTTTTTGTATCTTTACAACCCCATGCAAATACTTTTTTCCTGATGTCATTCTGTTTGTTTTGATATTTGACATTTTAGCAGTTCTTTAGATTTTAGTTAAATGTTCACATCCATTGTATGTTCCAGCATATAAAAAACATGATCCGAGAAAGGAACTTATTTTCCAATAATATTTAATGGAGTCAATTTAAATCAAATCATATTTGCTGCATGACTCCTCTGCATATCAACACATCTAATTCTCAATGTGGACCCATCGGTGGATACTTACAACCAGAGACTGGAGCTGTGAACAAAGACAGATCTTTCAACAAACCTGAGAAAAACCCCAGGTTTGCAGAAAAATCTGAAATCTGAGAAAAAAATTACCTGGGGAGTTTTTAAAAACCCCAAGATAATAGAAGCAGCACCTGTAGCTTTAAGAATGAATGCCCTCTGTGGCCATTGTTTGGATTGCTAGACAACAACAACGCTACCAGCCATCAAACCCTGGTTTGTCAGTAAAAGGCAGAGGTAGAGGGCCCTTTACAGAGTTATTTTGTCCTAGCCCATCTGGATGGAGCTTGCCTGGGTTGGGGAGGGGACTGAAGATCGTGCTGCCAAGAGGCAGCCTGATCTTCAGTCCCTCCCTGCCCCAGTCAAGCCCGACATACAGCTGAAGATTAAGTTGTCTCCTGGCCTGGAGGCAGCGCAATCTTCATTCCCTCCCACGTGGAGCTTGACTGGGGGGGGGGGGACTGAGGTTGTTCATTCCTTCCCCTCTCCAGCCCAGAGGGACCTGTGTGTGTGTGTGTGTGTGTGTGTGTGAGTGAAGTGCCGTGAAGTCGCTTCCAACTCAACAGCCTTGCTCAGGTCTTGCAAACTGAGGGCCGTGGCTTGCTTTGTAGAATCAATCCATCTCTTGTTGGGTCTTCCTCTTTTCCTGCTGCCTTCCACTTTCCCTAGCATGATTGTCTTTTCCAGTGACTCTTGTCGTCTCATAATGTGTCCAAAGCAGGACAGCCTCAGTTTAGTAATTTTAGCTTCTAGGGCCAGTTCTGGCTTGATTTGATCCATAACCCACTGATTTGTTTTTTTGCCAGTCCACTGTATCCGTAACACTCCAACACCCTAAATATGTATTTCCTAAATATGTATTTCCCTCCCTACACTGCACTGCTAAAATTATGCAGCAAGATGAGCAGCTTCCTGCTCACCAAGTGTAAACCTCAGCAGCTGGAGCTCTGGGGCAACTTCTGAGGGTCAGGACTAAGTGAGCAAGATGCTGATCTCCTATCCTCAAGCCTCAGCAATCTTGCACTGCTGCTCTGTAGGCGGGAAGAACTTCCCAAACGTTAATTCTCCAGGCAGTTCCTAAAACAAACAAGGGGAAGTACTAAAAGGAATGACAGGATTGCCCATTGGAAACAATGGGGGAGGCTTGCAGGCCCGCTGGAGATAATGGGATCCCAGAATGCCTGTTGACTTGCATGGTCAATACATTACAGCACAAAAAAGGTGCAAAGAAAATGCGGAATGGATTTTCCATTAAAGTCTCTGGGCCCAAATAGACTACTCTGGGACTGGAATGACAGATCGCAGAGTGGGATGACAACCTCAGAGTGGGATGACAACCTCTGGTTAGCAGAAGTGTTCTGGGACTGAAATGACAGCCCCCAAGTGGAATGGCAGCACCTAGCAGTAGCAGGTGATCTGTGACTAGAATGACAGGTCAGGAGTGGAATGACAGCCACTGGGAGTAGCAGAAGTGTTTGGGAATGGAATGACAGTTTGCAGAGTGGAATGACACCCCTCGGAGTGGCAGACGTGTTCTGGGACTGGAATGACAGCCCCCAATTCAGGAATGAAATGTTCAGGAATGAAATGACAGCCCCTCGGAGTAGCAGAAGTGTTCTGGGACTGGAATGACAGTCCCAGAATGTTTCTGTTACTCCCAGGGGCTGTCATTCCACTCTGCAACATGTCATTCCAGTCCCAGAGCACTAATTTTGTTCCCAGGCAGCCCCCCCCCCCCAGTCCAGATCAAATTTAATGCCAGGAACCAGAGATATAAACTGTACAGAAGACACAGGCAAAGCCAAGTAATGATATTATTGTTGTTATTGTTTTAAGCATGTTTGTATTTTAAGTAAATGTCGTTAATTGGCTTTGCCTGTGTCTTCTATGAAGATGGTATCTCTGGAACATGGCATTACATTTTATGGTATTTAATTATTTATTTGGCACATATGGCCCGGCCCATCCTATTGACATTTATGTCATATCCGGCCCTCATAACAAATGAGTTCGACACCCCTGCCTTACCTAGTCCCTTACAGTCTCCAAACACTTGTTTAGAATTTCTAATGTTTTACCAAGTACAGCTGTAAAGGAAAAAGAGTTGGGTGTCATCCACATATTAGTGAAAATGCACCCCAGGACACCATATGACTTCTCCCAGAGGTTTCGTATAGATATTAAAAATGGTGGTGGGGCAATACAACTCTGATAATCATATGGCATTTACGCCATATGATTTAATTAACATATTGTTCCAATTATATGGAGCACTGATTTGAATTTGTAATTTGCTGCGATATTATGCAATTCCTAAGCCCTTCCTATTGAGACACTCAATGTATGTTATATAATGGAACTCTCCCTACAGTGAACAGCAACAGTTAGGTGAATAGTTGGAACACTGCCCAGATTTGGGGAGGGGCTTGTTTTGATTACGGACTCCATAGCATTTTATAGAAGGTCTCGAGAGATCCATAATGTCCAGGTAGAGCAGATGGGAACTTGGCCTCCATCAGGAAATTTTATTGGATTCCTTCCTTAAAAGGATAAAGTACTAATTCAAGTCAGCTGGAAATTGAACCTTTTGGAATACCCCACCCTAAACTACTACAAGTATTTTAGACCACTAATTCATGTAATTTCACATTTGAATGTTGCATTGTTCTAAACAGTCAAATTTTCCAAGGCCATCAAAAGGTCTACCTTTTTGCTCTCAGAATATGTTTACTTCAGCTCCCTTTCCATGAAAGAAGGTTTTTGATACAAAGTAGTTCATCAGGAGAAATTAGTTAATCATGTTTCCTGAAAGTTTGGACAAATATATTCCCTTGGACCTTATCTTATAAACAAACAAACAAGACGACGAAAGAATGATTAAATAAGATTAACTGTATTCTACTTTATCAATGGATCTAATTAATAAAATTTACTTAGTACACACACACACAAAAAGGCATTCAGGATCAAAGGCTTTGGGCCAAACTACATATGATACTGAAGTACTGTGACTAGTTTCCCCAACATAATTTAGCTGTTAAAATCAAACCCCAGGGAAAGGGGGTGCAATGTGGATTAGGGCCACAGTGGAACAGAAGTTAACTTTTTGCCCCACAATATTTTCATTGGCTGAAAATGCCACCGGTGTTGCTTTGAGCCCCATTAGTTGAACAAAGCATTAGGCTGAAAGGATCACAGACAAAGGAGGCCCCAGGCACCAGTCCTATGTGTTCTCTGGCCAACATCATTATCACCGTGTAAGTTTTTCCTTCAGGCAAAGCCCTTCGATGCATTTCCTCTTTAGGATATGATTCTTCCACTGAAGTCTATGGACTGTAACCACAGCTTGTGTAGTGGTTAATTTCCTCTCTTTTTAAATTTTATAGGTAGATTGGCCATATATTAAAAGGATGGAGCTTCTGTCACCTTCAGGATTTGAAAGTTGGACAGTATAAGCTGGTGCAAGTTTTTCAAAAATCATGAAAGGAGAAACTGCAGCTAGAAAATGGCTGCTTTGAAATGGAATATGTCTCCACATTAGTCTATGCAAGTCTTTAGTGTGTGTGTGTGTGTGGGGGGGGGGTAAAATCCAAAGTCTTTTCTATACTGTGCTGCAACACACTCTCATCATCCACTTAGACATTAATAAAAGTTCTTCTATTGTTTTACTACAGTTCTGCTAACAATAGACATTCCTTAAAAAAATCAAGCTTAAAACCTCCATTTATCCTTCATGGTATTCTTCTCTATGCCAGACACCAGATGATATTCACATCTTCACATATATCCTCTAAATTACACAATAACACAATGCAGAATAATCTTATTGGTAACTGAATGGGTTACTGGATCAAAATGTTAAAATTTTCCATTTTCCTAAAGTAGATTGTCTTTATAGGAATGAAGTGCTTGCTTCAGAAGATGCTTTAAAATCTTATCCAAGAAATACAGTGGAAATATTACGGAGAAATAGGTTGAGATATGTTTATGTTACATTATAAGGCTTTGCTATAAACCCATAATTAACTGGTGCTAAGGGGTGTGTGTTCCCGGAGGTGACCACACAAAAAGTATGCAGTTTTTTATGTTTCATGATCACTCCACCACTAAGCATTTTAGCGGCATAGTCTACTGGTTATTCGTGCAGCACACTTACGAATAAGACGTCCAAACAAACACAAACAACCCAGCCCTCTGTGAAAGCGGCAGAAAATGACCATTTCAAATGTCTGTGACCATGCATGGAAAGAGGCTACCACATATACGACAACCTACCATGCACTGCAAAGTACAGTCTAGTCTTATGCCTTCGCACATTTTTTGCAGAAAGGGAAAGCCTGGCTTAAAAAAAAAAAAAAAAAACTCAACAAAGCAACTTGTAACAAGAAAGTGATTTAATTTTGGATATAGAGAAGCTTAAAAGACAACCGGTGTCGAGTAAAGCCATCTCTGGAGGACACAGTAAATGGATATATTCATTCCCAGCACAGCCTCCTTCTCGGCTGATTACAAGTCTCCACTAGTGTTTGCAGGACAGATTATCCATTCTCCTCGTATATAAGAGACACTGTTCAAAGAGGTTGGGACGCAGCTGCCTCTTTACAGACTTTACCTAGTTTTCAAAAGGACAAGGATCACGTGACTGGGATGTATGCCTCTGCAATCGAAAATCTAAATTAATCTTCATAGAAAATGAAGAGTCTTGTTTGGATCTAGCAGAAAAGAAGAGCCACTTGTAGGTGAAATCTTCTTAAGACCAAAGTGAAACTTGCAGGGAATCCTGTGAAAATTCTGGCCGCAAGACTTCCTAGGCATGGCAAACAAAAGAAATTAGCTTTTAGAATAAAAGGTTCTGGGTTTAAATTTAAAAGTTTTTATTATGAGAGCGACTGCCCTGCCAAATGTCTGAGAATGCAGCATCTAATCCTCCCGTGTTGCTACTCCAATAGCTTGGCTGTTTTTTTGTATTTATGCTTGTGGAGCATTACGCCTTTCTAACCCAGCCACCCCCCCTTTCTTTGGCTTCCCCACAGTAGAACAGACCGAACAGAAGTTCACTACATTTCATTTGGAAAATAATAAAATAAATAAGCTTAATTTAGTCAAAAGTTTCATTAAAAATGTTCAAGGTGTTTTGCTTATTTATTTGTATGTTTTTAACCCCTGTTCCTCCTTTTGGAATTTTTTTAATGATTTTGGGCTACAGAATAAAGAACCAGGAATCAAAAATAGCTCATTCTAGTTAGCGTGCTATGACTTATGGACCAATTTGCTGGTGGCAACACATTCAATATTTGAACTTCCTTTGGCTGTAATTATGCAAGCCACCGGTTACACACAAGCCCTGTTATAACGGATAGGCTTGGCACGCAGAGTACTGCAATTCTGGGGTTGCAGAGAATAACAATTCAATACAAAAATTAAGATGGGGTTTTTCCTGCTGTTTGGGTACTGACGTGATTAGGTTTTTCTCGGAGTTTCCTTACTTCCTTGTTTACTCTCTCTCATTTCTCTGTGCTTTCCGAAACCACTTTTGATCTGATTTGACAAAAACCTCCATGTGAAAACAAAGCTCTGCTTTAGTAAAACCCTGATGATGGTTACACCTCCTTGTTCAAACCCCAAAGAGCTCAGGCCCCAACAATACCAACCCCTTTATCAGAAATAGCCAGGCATGGGGTCCATTAATTCTCCACAGTATTTACACATACTTCTGCATCCCTGGCTTGAAAATCGATATCACATAAGGGCTAAGCGACACATATGTAACAAAAATGCTTCTACGTATTGGTTATCTCGCCTTTCTTATTGTTTCTTAAATATCCTTAAATATCTTGTACATTTTTTATCCAGTCCTTTCTCCAAGGAGCTTAGATTAGCATTTATTACTTTCTCTTCATCCATTTTATCCTCACAACAACCTTGTGAGATAGGCTAGGCTAAAAGAGACTGACTAGCTCAACGTCAGCTTTATGGCTGTGTGAGGATTTGAACTCAGGTCCTCCTTGTCCTAGCAGATACTTTAACTATCATGTTGCAGAGTTTAATGTCAGTCTAGTATGATATATAGAATGCCTTTAACTATGCTAGTATTTAATTTTTATTTTATTTACCCTATTTATAGTCTGCCTTACTCACAGATACTCAAGGCAGATTACAAATAACGAGTCAGTACAATCAACAAGATGGGACATTCAATAACTAATGCATTAGGATATTAGAAGTCTGGAACCACCAGAAAGAAACAGAAGCATAGCATAAGTATTAACATGACATGGTCTTTTATGCATGGGAGTTTTACCTGGGGTTCGATGCTTGCTCGACCCACAAAAATACTACGCACCAGCAAAATCACCAGCTCAAATCCAGAAGCCCCTTGAAATCTGGAAGCCCCTTGCACCAGCAAAATCACCAGTTCAAATCACCCGCCCCTTGAAAACGCTGTTTTGTAATTGGCTGACGTCTTACTGTGAGAAAAACGTCCAGTTCCTCTCTCCCCCCAGCGGAAACCAAAGTGCTGTTTTAAAAACAATTTCCCAAAATGGAGCTCTTTAAAAGGAATGGGGGGGGGGGGGAGAAACCCAAGCATCATTTTAAACCTTATTTTTATGTGAGACAAAGGTCTGCTCAGAAAGAACTCCAGGAGGGAGACAAAAAGCAGAAATAATTTGAGTCCCTGCCCCTTGAAACACTGCTTTGAAATTGGCTGTAGTGCTTACTGTGAGAAAAACATCACCACCACCCAGCGCCCCTGCCCTGCGCTTTGGATTATGCATGGAGATGAGGATGATTTGACCCAGGCTGATCTCAGGGGAGATTGAAGAATTGGATTTTAACAGCATTGGGATGACCCAAACATTGCAAGGGCTGGGTGTGAGGTCATCTCTGAGGGACGGAAAACTCATGCGTAACTGAGTCAGTCCAGGGGTGAATGACTGTGTCAAATACCCATGCATAAAAGACCATTAAATAGTAAAGAAATCACATTAGGATCCTATTTACAATACACTATGTACAGTGGTAAAGACCACAAGTCCCAATCATTTATCTAAGTAAGTGCTTGTATTAGATTATTTTTAAATAAAGATTTTAACTAAACACCTGAATGATTCTAGGCTGGGGAATACATAGCCTTCACTCTATGAAATAAATAAACTTCTGTTTTCCCCTGTCAGGAGATTGGGCCCTGTAAAAAGTGAAGATTTGGGGGAACTTTAGTTTATGACACAGTACCATGATTTCTAATGGTTGGTGCATTGCTTTAACTCAGCTGGTGGTAGACAGTGTGCTGTCAAGTTGCAACTGATTTATGGTGACCGAGTAGGGCTCTCAAGGCAAGAGGCTAACAGAGGTGGTTTGCCATTCCCTGGTACTGTTTAGCAATCCAGGACTTCCTTGGTGGTCTCCCATCCAACTACTAACCAGGGCGAACTCTACTTAGCTTCTGAGATCTGACAACATCGGGCTAGTCTGGGCCATCCTCCACTAAATACATTTTAGTTTCCATGTGGTTATTTTAAGTGAATGTCCCCTCATGTAGTCTATTAGCCATCTCAGCTACACCACACTGGTTGTCTAACAAGACTTCTTTGTGGATATGTATATAGTTTCCTCAATGTCTACTTACATATTCCATATTGAGCTCAGGAAGGATGGGTTGATTTTGTGTGTAAACTGCTGTTAAGTCGCAGTCAATTCCAGCAAGGGGCTTTCAAGGCAAGTGATTAAGGTAGTTTGCCATTGCCTTCCTCTGCAGAGTCTTCCTTGCAGTTCTCCCTTCCAAGTACTGACGCTACTTAGCTTCTAAGATCTGACAAGATTGGGCTATACCATGCTGCCTTCCCTCCCATGGGTTGATTACCTGATCATTTTAACTGGAGATGCGAGGGATTGAATCTAGGACCTGCTGCATGAATCTACCAAATGCTCTACCACTGAACCACAGCACCTCCCGGCTTGGGCCCTGGTCCTGTCCTTGCTGTTTAGGTTAGAAGGTGGACAAGGGAAAAGGCATTAGTGGGAAAAGATTAAACATGGCAGGATGGATTGGTTAAAGAGACTCATCACATATATTTTATCTGCCCTGGATAAAACATTTGAAGAAATAACAAGAGTTGATCTTGTTAGTATGGCTCAGGGTAGGGTAAGTAATTAAGAAAACATTGTTTAGGTTACTTGTTTAAAAATCTTTTGAAAATGTCAGTAAAATTCAAGTTTTTTAAATGATGATTTGTGATGTTAGGGGACAGCGTTCACTAATTTTCATGCAGCCCATAAAACGATTCTGTTGTTTAAAGAACAAAGAGAATTCCCCATACTTTTTTAGTTTTTTAATGTTAAATAACAAAACACTTAAAATATTTAAACAAATTAAAACAACATTGCATCTTTTGTCTGCATTTCGCTTCAGTCATCAAAATTGAAGATATGGGTTACTGAATTTGGTGGCCCATGCAGTGGGAGTTTCCTAACTGGCCCTTCCCACCTCTACACGCCAGGTAGCTGGTTGCTAAAGAGGTATTATCCCTTATCAGTCAACCAAACTTAGGAATAATGAATGCATGGAAGGGGGTCATGATTACATCCATTGCCTCAAATATGAAGCTGCCTTATATTACATCTGATCAACAGTCCATCTTGTTCAGTATTATTCATTCAGTATTGCCTTTTTTATGGGTAGTGGCATTCCAGGGTCTAAGATCACTGGATACAATAGTGACCTGCCCCTCCATATGGTCATAATAATTGAATTTGGTCAACTGAACAAGGCTATTGCTTCCTGATCCTCAGTGTTATGGCATTTAACCAGGTGCTGAATGCATACATTCCCTAATTCTTGCATTGTGGTGTACCATATATCGTTCAATTCTTAATGATCCAGAGAAAACTGTATCCAACCACAAGGGAAAACAAAATACAGACGGATCATCTACAACATAGGTGAAAACAGAAAAAGGTAGAAGGGTTTTACAAATGTATTTAATGCAGGCAGCAAAGTGAATTCTGGGCCTCTGCTTTCTTGACTCAACAGCCACCTCTTTGAAATCCAGAAGAGTCTCCCATCCAAAGATTAGGACAAATATACAATGAAAGGTTGTTGAGAGACAAATGAGGACAGCAATTTAAAATGTCTAAGCTTCCTGAGAAGGGTGGAGAATTGTTTTTCTTAGACAAAAGCCTCACGAAGCAAAATGCATAAATTCATTGCTGATTTGGCCTGTATAAGAGCATTACAAAAACAGGTACATTAGCGGGATAACATCATGCATGTGACTCAAGCTATTCACGCAAACAGCAGCAAAACCCTTTATTTGTTTAAAGAAGATTCTCTAACAATGGCTCTACTTGCTTCAGCAAGCATAGCTTACTGTTTAATAATGCCAGGGTCTTGTAATTATTATTTCAGATTCAGGTTTTCCCTGACTGACAATGTTTGAACAGATGGTGTGCACTGCAGCACCTACTAATTTTAGTCATCCTGCATTTTTTTTCAGTGGAAAAAGCTCAATGCTGCTTTTAAAAATGTGGATAAGCACTACTAAACCCAAAACAGATAGCATTTCATTATAGAACAACTGATTTCAATTACAATATTTTTGTGATCAGAACTATTATGTATGCGTGGGTGATACACGAGATCGGAGACGGAGTTACGACAACGGCATTATTAGCAACCTAGAACTGAATTCCCTGTAACTGAGTTGAACTGAACTGTAAGTGCACTACACCCCAGCTTATATGCCAATCCCAACCACCCGGAGCCACGCCCCCAAGTCCAGGATTGGCCGGCTGTAGTCCATAGTCCAATGAGAACACAGGCATAACCCAAGTCCGTGGTTGGGCGGCTATAGCCTATTGTCCAATCGTAATCGCAGGCGAAGGAGCCTGGAGAGAGTAGCAGGCTCAATATGATCCTTGCTTCCACTGCATACATAACAAGAACTGTGTGCTCAGAGGTGTATGTGTGATATAACTCTTGCACTCGATAGATATTCCAGGACAGGGGTCCCCAATTTGGTGACAGCTGGCACTTTTCCTAGGGCCCATCAAGTGTGTTTAGAAGGTGGGCACGACTAGGTGGGACATTTGCCCAGCAGGGTTTCTCATTGGCCATTGAGATCTGCTTGGCTGTTTCATCAAGGACATTGTGAACAGTTTTGAATGGAAGATTACCTGATGGCGAGTCTTTCACAGATTCAAAAAACTTTGCGTTGACAGCAGCTGCCACCACAGAACAAGGATCTTCACTGCATGGCTGAAGGTAAATAGAAAATGTTTTTAAACAATACATTAATTTTAAAAGGTATCCTTGTTAAGCAGAGCTTCTGCCAGAAATGTTGGAGAGTTATTATTACAGTTATGCGTAACCCCACTCCCCGACATTTTTTGGTTGGTTCTGCCTCTTTTTGCAGCCATGTTGTGGTTGTGCCCACCACCCTGTGTCAAAATTCAGAACGGTTGGTGACCTCTGGTCCAGGAGTTCGATCCCCATAACATTTCTAAAAACGACCTTGCCAGATGAAAGATTCATCCTGTTCTCTTTCCTACAGCAGCCTACCAGAATTGTAAGGTAATGAGGGGCTCTGCCTCTGCTCACTCCACTCCCCAATCCTGATATATGCTCGTGTCATTTTTATAATGGCATGTTGAATACTGAATGGGCAATTTTGCCTCCTGCCAAAACAGCTGAAGCAACAGCAATAGGAATCATCCCTTTTTGAAAACTGTAGCCAAATGTTATATCCTACCATTCTCCCCAAAGTTATATCCTACCAACGTTATATGCTACCTGTTATGTATGCGGTGGGAAGCTGCAACTCTGTTGAGCTTGGAGTTTCTCCAGGCTCCTGCGTTTGTGCGTCCAATTGGCTGTAAGGGCTGCAGCCACCCAACCACGGACTTGGGGTGTGTGGCCTGCGCGATCAAGTGGGCATGTAAGCAAGGGTTCGCTACCCAGTTCTCCAGTTCTAGTTCTTGCTCTGTTCCTGTTCTCCGAATAAAGCAGTTGCTGTTGGAACTCCATCTCCGGTCTCGTGCCTCACCCACGCGTACATAATACGACCATTCTCCCCAATGGGGAAACTGTTGTGTTCTGTCTCTTTATGAGGCTAACCCAGAAGGCCTCAGCACCGGTTGGATAGATACAGTTCCTTGCTAGTAAACTGCAAGATTGCTGAGCCTCTATAATCTGTTCAGGAATAAACTGAGACAATCCTGGTCCTAATGGACAAAAACAGCTGTAGCTTGGTGTATTCCATTCTTTTTAAGCCAAGTCATCTGCCCTGAGGTTCAGTGTTAAACAAACAAACAAACACACAAGTTAAAGGAAACTGGGTGGTGGTTGTGGCTCCACTGTACAATTGAAACAAAGTGGCTAACATTGTTCTCCTCTCCTGCATTTTATAATCAAAACAGCCCTCTAAAGTAGGCCCAGCTGAGATGGTTTGACTGGCCCAAAGTCAGCCACCAACCTTCCATGGTAGCGTGAGGGTTTCAACCTGGACCTCCTTGATCCTCTCCTGACATTCTAATCACTGTACCACACAGGCTCTGACAGGTCAGGGAAGCTGTTACTCCCTTTGTTTTGTCAGACGGGATACTCCCTACACTCTCTGGCCATTTATGCAGGGTCAATTCTGATGCTCGCTCAAAGCTCCTTTTTTAAATCCGACCTTTAAAATGCCTATTCACGGTGCAAGAGGAGAAAGTCAAACAAATCCCACCCCCAACTTGCCTGCTCCTTCTTTTACATAGCCATTAGCAATTGTCGTTTGCATAGCTAACCTGTGCTGTGATTCTTCATGCTTCCTTGAGTGGATGCTTCAAGGCAAGGGGTGGAGCAGATAAAAAAGGTCACGTTAAAGGGGCTCTTAAGAAATGCAAAGCAGGTATGTGCCGGCTTCATGGTGACTTCTGGAATGACGGTTCAGCATGAAGAACTAAACAAAAAAAAATATGCAGGGCACTTCAGCCTGGAACACACTGCTAATTACCAAGCATAAACAGCCTCTGTTTGTTCTGATTGCCCTTGCTGGTTTCTCATGAGTAAGCCTTTGCTTCCATTGCTCCACCAACACACCGCCAGTGGGCAGGGAGGACCTGGCATCCCTGGATAGAGGGTTTTATTTACATAGGTATGGAGAAGAACTCTATACCACACCACCCAAGTATGGATTATCCTGACATTTTACCTTTCAATTGCATTCCACATTTCTAATTCTCTCTTTCATTAATTCTTTTGTTCTTGTTTGCTCATTTCCCATTTTGTGCTCTCCTACCATCCATCCTTTGAACTCTGGCCCAGTAATAAAAATGCAAGAAAATGAGCAAGAAAAGCAATTCCCAATGATCAGAAAAATATATAAACACATTAAAGTTATTGACCTGCTTTACCCTGGTCATTCAAAAGCAGCTCAAACTTTATAGGCTGTTTTAGGTACTCTTGGGCCTTTCAGATGCATAGAGGTGAACATTGTTAATGTTTGGCAGAAAGCACAAGAAAGCCACTTCTAAACTGAATTTGCACAGTAGCCAAAGTAACTATAACATTTGAGGCACAAGAATGGAGAAATGCAAAAAACAATGTAATGATATTCAAAATTGTTCAGGCTCAGACTTCATTATGTCTCTTGCAGAAGGAAGTTCTATGCTTGTGGGACTATTTCTTTTTAGCAATTCTAGATGCTTTAGGGCAAAGATGGTCAGTTGGTAGTTCATGACCAAGTTCTGGCTTGCAAAGCATTCATTCTGTGTGGTCCCAAATGACTATACCAAATTTTAAATGAAATGTAGTAAGAATGTTTGCCCAGAGATCACATGTTAGGCAAAGGAAATTATTCTTAAAATTTATGTCTCAGAAAGCGAGGAAAACACATCTTCATGTTATCTCTCTTAAGGGTTTCTGTATAATGCTCTGGTCACACTGAAGTAGACATAATTCATAACAATGAAGCCCTATCAGGCACACTGACTTAACTACAGCACTTGGCCACCATGGGAAATGTCAGTGTGAGTGATGGCAAGACACACTTGCAGCCTGCAAACTGCTGTGAGCAGAATAGGCAGTCCCCACCCCCCACCCCCAGCCCTCTTAAGGATACAGCATTTACCAAGCTGTTTTGGGGGATACCCAAATCTGGTGCTTTTTACCCAATTTGTGCCGCTCAGAATTCATCCCATGAACTTTTCCTAGTCATAGAATGGAAGTGCCTCACTAAATATGCGATGTAGGTTCTGCCCTTATCTCACTGATTGTTCTGCAACAAATCATTAAATGAATCCATTATCCTCCATTAAGTTAATTCAAAATGTGTGCATGAATACCTTTTTGCAGCTGATTTCCATCAATAGATCCCTCTTTTCCACTAGTTTTGTTTATCTGTGTTTGCTTCTGACATTGAGCAGTCATGGCTGTTTCCCAGCCTCTTCCATTGCATTCCAGCGTAGAGTATTTTGGGGGAGGGGGCTGCCAGTGGCAGGTTGTTGATCTGCAACTGACAAGCTCATGGAGGCCTCATTGAATTATTAAAACCTGTGGATGAAAGTTCCCTCCCATTGTCATTGTCATTACACAACTGAGCAGAGATTCTGTAGACTAGTCAGCACATACTTCTCCATCACCATGCTGTCCTAGAAATTGATCGTGGCTGACAGCTGCCACTCAGTCATCAATGAGACTTAGCAGTCTAACCTCCTGGCAAGGACTGCAGTCTGATGATTGGGTAGGGTTACCAAGTCCCTCTTTGCCATTGGGGAGATGTTTTTGGGGTTAACGTCAGGACGGCGGGGTTTGGGGAGGGGGAGGGACTTCAATGCCATAGAGTCCAATTGCCAAAGTGGCCATTTTCTCTAGGTGAACTGATCTCTATTGGCTGGAGATCAGTTGTAATAGCAGGAGATCTCCGGCTAGTACCTGGAAGTTGGCATCCCTATAATTGGGACTGCAGTGTAGTTCTGCAGTTGTGCAGATTTCCCGCACCCACCCAGAAACCTGATCCTGAAAGACTGGGCCTTGGTATGGGAATACTTGTGCAATGGCCTTGTGATGCATGGGTGGGCATGCACTCCTCCACATAAGCAGCTAAGGCTAATCTGGTGAACTGGACTAGTTTCCCCACTCCTACACACAAAGCCAGCTGGGTGACCTTGGGCTAGTCACACTATCTCAGCTCCACCTACCTCATGGGGTGTCTGTTGTGGGGAGAAGGGAAGGTGATTGTAAGCCGGTTTGATTCTTCCTGAAGTAGTAGAGAAGGCGTTGGCATATAAAAAAACAACTCTTCTCTCTCTCTCTCTCTCTCTCTCTCTCTCTCTCTCTCTCTCTCTCTCTCTCTCTCTCTCTCTCTCTCTCTCTACACACACACACACACACACACACACACACACACACACACACACTTTTACAACAAATAATCCAACAAGAGTAATTTCATTCAGATTTAAGGAAAACTTCATCAATTTTATTAGTTTGTCTCGCCATGTCTAACTGCTGGCATCTTATGGCACTGTTCTGCAACTCTTGCATGATGAAATACAATGTCTCATAAATTGCCTAGAGTTTAAGACAATGTATTGTGTTCTGGTGAGCAGACAGCCCGGTGTATAATTCTAGTTTGTTTCCCAATCCCAACAGAAAATGAACACATAATGCAAACATTGTGTGCTCTTTTTATGACAGGAATTGTAAGAAAATACTTGCTACCTGAGATATTTCTGTAACTCGGTGGAGCAAGCAGGCCAGCATGTGGATTATGTTACATTCAGAGCTGATCCTAGTTTTGTAACACACACTAAACAGCAAAATGCAGGAGTCTCGGGTTTAATAAAACACAAACTTTCAGCCACGCAAAGAGCCAATAAAGACTCGAGCATCCTGTGCATGATCAGCATACTAATTGCTGCATGAATAAATCCTGAGGTTTAGCTGTTTTAAAAGGCAAACAAAATCTTCACAGAAGCCAGAAAGAGTATTTACTAAGTAAATGTAGTCTACATATACCTGTAATAGTGGATATATGAATGAATAATGTGCAACTTGTTGATCTGAGCGTTTTTCAGAAAGTTATGACAAAACAACTACTCATGCTATATGTTCAAAATGACCGTTATCTTCTGATATCAAATTGTTCCAATATTTGGTAAAACTAGTGATGGTTGGACTCCAGGTAGGCTTTTTCTAAAAGGAACTGTAGTATCAGAATCAGAGACATGATGCCAGGAAATGCTTGGTATTGACATATGATTTGCAACTGATTTGTGATTGCGCCTTTTCATTCAGAAGCATTCAGTTGTGGCAATATAGTTTGGGACTAGATATAAACTTTGCATTTTACACATGTAATATAATGATGCTAAAAGCTTAGAACCTGGATTCTAAGGTTAATTGCCAACTAGGGTTTTGCACACACACAAAATCGGTAAATTTGGGGTTCAGGTTAATTGGGCATGCATTTTTTTGGTAAACCTGAAATAAGCCAAATACCCATACTGGTAAATGGGTATTTCAGCTTTATTTCTGGGTTTCCTAAAAAAAATTTGGGTCCATTATAGTCTGTGGGGACCCATAGCTATACATGAGTCTTGCTGAACCGACTCTCTATACTCTATGAGAGCAGACTATTAAGGCATTTCTATATGGACTGAGGAAGCTTAATCGAAATGGTGGACAAATCTGGAGTCCCGTCTCTCTACCAGCTTCAAGCTGCAAGCATTCTTTCTCTCCACTACCAGCTTCAGGCTGCAAGTTATCTTCTTCAGGGGCTACAGGCTATAAATTCTGGAAATTAGCAAATTAACAAAACCAGTCAAAGATAGAAAAATGGGAGAAAGCACAGAGCCGTGCATCTGAGCAAAGGCAAATAGCCGAAACCTGAAAAAGACGGATATATATTCGGCTTTTCGGGAATCACCTATTTGGCTTTGGGTAGATTCCCAGATTTTGGTATTCAGCCGAAATGAAACCCGAATATTGCTGAAACTGCTAATTTGGGGTTTACTTTTGGTTCGGGTTTAGCCCTGTGAGCAACCTATGGGGAAATGAACTATACACCATGGGCTTTAAAATGACACCTTGTTAGTATCGACCAGCTGAGTAGTCTCTGAATCTTGTGATGTTTCACAACTCATTTATGAACTAAAGTAGAATTTGTGGCATTAATGACAGGGATTGGTTTGCCTCGGCGACCACTCGAGACAAGGAAGGCATGAGGCTTAATAGGGTAGCCACATTTGAAGCAGCCAATAAGTAAGGTTGGCAGCTCTGGGCTGGGAATTGTCTGGAGATTTTGGGGGTGGAGCCTGAGGAGAGAGGAGGGACTTCAATGCCATAGAGTCCAATGGCCAAAGCGGCCATTTTCTTCAGGGGAACTAATTTGTTTCACCTAGAGATCCGTTGAAATAGCGGGAGATCTCCAGCCACCACATGGAGGCTGGCAACCCTACCAATAAGGAGGCATAATATTGCTGCATATATTGTGGCAACACCTCCTCTGTGCAGGCTTTTCTGCTGGCTGTTGAACTACCCACCCTCTCTTTAACATCACAGGATTAGCCAGTCGCCTTTGGGGCCAAGCAGGAATTTCTGAGGTTTCCTCTGATTGGCTACTGAAAAGGCCATTTTTTACTTGCTTTGTGATGTTGGGGTGTGTGTGTGTGTTAAGTGCCGTCAAGTCGCTTCCAACTCATGGCGACCCTATGAATGAAAGTCCTCCAAAATGTCCTATCTTTGACAGCCTTGCTCAGATCTTGCAAATTGAAGGCTGTGGCTTCCTTTATTGAGTCAATCCATCTCTTGTTGGGTCTTCCTCTTTTCCTGCTGCCCTCAACTTTTCCTATCATGACGGTCTTTTCCAGTGACTCTTGTCGTCTCATGACGTGACCAAAATACGACAGCCTCAGTTTAGTCATTTCAGCTTCTAGGGTCAGTTCAGGCTTGATTTGATCTATAACCCACTGATTTGTTTTTTTGGCAGTCCACGGAATCCGCAACACTTTCCTCCAACACCACATTTCAAAGGAATCTATTTTCTTCCTATCAGCTTTCTTCATTGTCCAGCTTTCACACCCATACATAGTAATAGGGAATACGATGGCATGAATTAATCTAGTCTTGGTGGCCAGAGTCACATCCTTACACTTCAAAATCTTTTCTAGCTCCTTCATGGCTGCCCTTCCCTGTCTCAATCTCCTTCTAATTTCTTGGCTGCAGTCTCCCTTTTGGTTGATGGTGGAGCCAAGGAATAGAAAGTCTTGAACAATTTCAATTTCCTCATTGTCAACCTTAAAGTTGTGTAATTCTTCTGTAGTCATTACTTTTGTTTTCTTGATGTTCAGCTGCAGTCCTGCTTTGGCACTTTCTCTTTTAACTTTCAGCAGTAGTTGTTTCAAATCTTCACTATTTTCTGCCAAAAATGTAGTGTCATCAGCATATCTCAAATTATTTATGTTCCTCCCTCCAATTTTCACTCCACCTTCATCTAAATCTAATCCTGCTTTCCTAATTATATGTTCTGCATATAGATTGAAGAGATAGGGAGATAAAATACATCCTTGTCTGACACCTTTGCCAATTGGAAACCATTCTGTTTCTCCATATTCTGTTCTAACTGTGGCCTCTTGTCCAGAGTACAGGTTGCGCATCAAAACAATCAGATGTAGTGGAACACCCATTTCCTTTAAAACCAGCCATAGCTTTTCATGATCCACACAGTCAAAAGCTTTGCTGTAATCTATGAAACACAAGCTGATTTTCTTCTGAAATTCTCTCGTACGCTCCAGTAACCAGCGTATATTTGCCATATGATCTCTAGTGCCTCTTCCTTTTCTGAAACCAGCTTGAACATCAGGCATTTCTCGTTCCATATATGGTAACAGCCTTTGCTGTAAGATTTTGAGCATCACTTTACTTACATGAGAAATTAATGCCATGGTCCGATAGCTGCTGCAGTTTTTGATGTCTCCTTTCTTGGGAATTGGAATGTAAATGGATTGTTTCCAGTCTGTGGGCCATTGTTTTGTTTTCCATATCTGTTGGCATATTCTTGTCAAAACTTTGATGGACTCAGTTTCTGTGGCTTGGAATAGCTCTATTGATATCCCATCTGCTCCTGGTGATTTGTTTCTCCCGATTGCTCTCAATGCAGCTTTCACGTCACTTTCTAAAACTATAGGTTCTTCTTCAAAAGATTCTTCTTGGAAAGAATCTTTTATCCTTTCATCTCTTCTGTATAGTTCTTCAGTTTATTGTTCCCACCTTTTCTTTATTTTGTCCTGTTCAGTTAATGTATTTCCATGCTGATCTTTCAGCATGCCTAACCGTGCTTTAAATTTCCCTTTGATTTCTTGGATCTTGTGGAACAGATCTCTTGTTCTTCCTTTTTTGTTGTTCTCTTCTATTTCTTTACACTGGTTATTATAATAGGTCTCTTTGTCTCTACGTGCTAGTCGCTGGAACGTTGCACTTAGACTTTTGATTCTATTTCTGTCACCTTCTACTTTTGCTTCTCGTCTATCTCTGGCAATTTTAAGAGTTTCCTCAGACATCCATCGAGGTTTTTCTTTTCTTTTGGCTACAGGAATAGTCTTTGCACATTCTTCCTTGATAATATCTCTAGTTTCCACCCATAGTTCTTCAGGTTTACATTCACTTGAACTTAGTAATGCAAATCTGTTCCTTACATGGTCTTTAAACTCTTCCAGAATATTGCTTAGATTGTATTTTGGTGCTATGAATGTTTTGGTGTTTTTCTTAAGCTTTATCTTGATTTTCGATATTACCAGTTCATGATCTGTATCGCAGTCGGCTCCTGGTCTTGTTTTGGCCGAGAGAATAGAGCTTCTCCATCTTCTGCTTCCAATTATATAATCTATTTGATTTTTATACTGGCCGTCTGGTGATGTCCATGTATACAATCGTCTATTTGGTTGCCTGAAACATGTGTTTGCAATGAACAGATTGTTGTCTTCACAGAATTCTACGAGGCGTTCTCCTGCTTCATTCTGTGCTCCTAGCCCAAATCTGCCAACAACATTTGATTCTGCTTTGTTTCCTACTTTTGTGTTCCAATCACCTATGATTATCAGCATATCTTGTTTAGGTGTGTGATCAATTTCTTCCTGAACACTGGCATAAAAACTTTCAATTTCTTCCTCATCAGCATCTGTAGTTGGGGCATAAACTTGAAGGATGCTTATGTTGATAGGCTTTCCCTGAAGTCTGATTGATATTATTCGGTCAGACTTTGCATTATAGCTCCTGACTGCCTTTGCTACATCTTGCCTCACTACTAAAGCAACTCCGTTTCTTCTCTTTTTGTCATTCCCTGAATAAAACACTTTGTAATTTTCTGATTGAAAATGTCCTAATCCAGTCCACTTTAATTCACTTATTCCCAGGACTGAAATGTCCATACGTTCCATTTCTTGTTTAACAATTTCAAGTTTACCCTGATTCATGCTTCTCACATTCCATGTTCCTATTTTGTGTGTCGAACAGCTTCGGACTTTCCTTTTGCATCTATTCATGTCAACCACTGAACGTCCTTTCGGCTTTAGTCCAATCGCATCATTAAGAACAGCGCTACTCGTACTTGTCCTCTGCTCTACCCCAGTAGCAGATTGAGTGCCATCCGACCTGGGGGTCCCATCTTCCAGCACTATATCTTTTTTTCATTTTGGATTGTCTCATCATAGGATTTTCAAGGTAAAGGTTGGTCAGAAGTGGTTTACCAGTGCCTTCTTCTGCGCAGTACTAACCAGAGTTAGCCGTAGTGGCACTGCTGTTGTCTACGAAAGATCTTCCGCCAGTGTCACCTTCCACTACTGCTGCTGCCCAGTAGCTAACCTTCAGGGATTCCTCTACCCCCATCCCCATTGGAACTGCCTGTTCTCTTCTGCGGATGTGGCCATTGATCCCTTAAGGGGGTGGATGCATCTTTGTCTGGTGTCTCAGCTGTGACCATTCCGTCTTGAGTGACTCTGCTAGGAGTTTAGTCTCTTGATAGAGTCTAGACCCCTTACGGTATTGCTCTCAGCTTCCCTGACACTAACAAACCCCCTCACCACGTTAAGGTGTGCATCCAGAAGGGGGGATGTTGGGGTAGAGGTGGTTAAATAGGCATGGTTTTTAGACTGTTTGGGCCATAACTAGTTTGGCAGGGATAGAGCCACCTGATCACGATAGGCAGGGATGATCGGCAAGCACCCTGAGGCATCAGCAGTGATGGAGGGTGGGTCTGGAACATCACATTACTGGCCTGCAGCAGCATATGGCTGGGAAGGAGTGCCTTTGATGCTGAGCAACATCTTAGTGAATCTAGTAGTGGCCAAGTGGCACATTAGAGGGAGGGGCTGGGGCTGAGCATCTCTTAGCACATTGTGCACAGGTAAGGATAATCAAGGCTAGTGGCAGGTCTGTTTGGAGTCAGAGTGGGTCTGCCTGACAAAGGCAGCCATTGGCAGGCTGCCTAGCACAGCCTGCCTATTTAAATATGTTAGCATATTTAATTATATGACCTAGATCTGCATGGTTAATTGTTTAAATAAACTATTAAAAGCCTCTTGGGTCTTCATTGGGGGTTCTTGGGGCAATTACCATGTCACTTAGCAAGCTGCTTTTGAACAGAGAACAGTTTTAAAAGTAGTTTGTAATATCAATATTCAAAGTAAAAAAATCCCACTGAACATGCCTAAGGCCTCAGGTATCCTTAAAAGTAGCGCTTTGAATTAGGGCAAATGAAATTAGGTTTATTAAATGACTAAAAATAACATTTCCCTTTATTTTTCAAATCAAAACAGTACATATATTAATTTTCCCCATTCTTTCAGAAAGTTGTCTTACATTGCTGAATAAGTTTACAAGCAATCCCTCAAACTGTATTGCTACCACAGATGCAAGGAAGATCACAAAAACTGGCATCCCTAGAACCTGACAACAAACAGCATTTTAAGGTGCTAATGTCAGGTCTCCTTTCCTCTCTTGTTTTGCCGTCTTGCAAATGTTCCGCTCAAGGATTGTTTATTTAACTGTTGCATTCCTCTGCAGCCTTTGATGCCCGTGGGAGCCAGGCACCGTTGGCCTGGGGGTTGCCATGTCAACCTGTACTATCTGATATGACTTGTATGACCACTAATCCTCCATGTATTCTGCTGTATATCCTTGCTCCTCCATTCCTGCCTTTTTTACATCTGCAAGCTCTGAATAGGTAAAGGTAAAGGTCCCCTGTGCAAGCACCGGGTCATTCCTGACCCATGGGGAGACGTCACATCCCGACGTTTTCTAGGCAGACTTTGTTTGCGGGGTGGTTTGCCAGTGCCTTCCCCAGTCATCTTCCCTTTACCCCCAGCAAGTTGGGTACTCATTTCACCGACCTCGGAAGGATGGAAGGCTGAGTCAACCTTGAGCCGGCTACCTGAAACCGACTGGGCAACCAACTCAGGTTGTGAGCAGAGCTTTTGACTGCAGTACTGCAGCTTAACACTCTGCGCCACGGGGCTCCTAAGCTCTGAATACCTGTATGTTTTCTAATAAAGCCAACCCTTTCTGGACTACCTGTCTGGACTACCTGTTGCTTTAAGGAGTACTACGGGGACAAGTTCTTACAGCTTTATTGATAAATAAAAATTATTACCACTACTGCTACTCAAATTGCATTGGTTACCTGGCTGAGGTAAATGAGCCAGTGTGGTGTAGTGGTTATAGTGTCAGACTAGGAGTCAGGGGACCCAGATTCAAATGTCCACTCTGTCACAGTGGCTTGGTGGGCAACCTTGCGCCAGTCGCACCCTCTCAGCCTAGCCTACCTCACAGGTTGTTGTGAGGATAAAATGGATGAAAAATTGACCCATTTTAGGTCCCCACTGGGCAGATAGGCAGAGTATAAACTAAGCAAATAAATATTGAGCAGGGATCGCCTATCACCCGCTGGCTTGGCTCACAGTCTGTTAGCTAGATCAAACATTGCACCAACTGTTTCTCTGTGTTTGAACACTTTATATTCCTTCAGTTATGCAAAAGGGATGATTGTGCATGCATGATTACATGCAACTGCTATCCCACAGCTTCTTTTATATCTGCTCCCACCCACCTGCACCACACCCTTCACACACACACACACACACACATTGCCCAGATTCTTTTTCGTGGTCAATCATTCCTGCATGGCCCAAAGTTTGTTAACAGGGAAGAGAGGAGAAGTATTCAAAAAGGAAAAATGTGTGCATGCACTTTCTCATGCTGCCTTACGAAGTTAGTAGTAATTTTTCAGGGGAAGACCTGTCATTCCCTAGGCAACCACGTGAATCTCATCTGGTATCAGAATGAAGAGCTGCATGATGAACAGCTGCTGGGCTGCCTTCGCAGGCTCCTGGCATAAGACAGCACAGAGTTGCCCAGGATGGTGTTCAGTTTGAACAGAAATATTGAGGTGATCTATGGAGGGGCTAGACTTTCATGTAAACAGTTTGGTTGTGCTAAGTTTGAATGTTGATCGTATTTGTTTCAGAAATTTACAGCATCTCCAGTACTGATTGCTAAGATATAGCTATTTATTTATTTAGAATATTTCTATGCTGCCTTTTCAGAGTCCTGCTTGAGGCAGCTTACCACAGTATAATATACAAGCCATTTAAAAACAAGCCATTGCATATGAGTCACATAAAAACTGTCCATAAAACAGACCAGACCATTAAAAAGCTAATAAGATAAAACCCTAGTTAAAATCGTGGGTAAAAGGAGGTGCATTAGCCTGGCACCTACAGAAAAGTAGGTGCCCGGTGAGCCTCAAGGGGGGGAGAGCATCCCACAGGCAAGGCGCCACCACAGAAAATGCCCTGACTTTAGTCACAACCCACCCCACCTCTGAAGGTGGGGCATGGAGAGCAGATCTTTACTGGTGGGATTAATAGCATGGGGGGAGATGGCCCTGCATAGTATCCTGGTCCCAAGCCATTTAGGGCTTTAAAGGTAAGCACTAGCACTTTGAATTGTGCCCGGAAACAGATCACTAGCCTACTATCATAAAGGCCTTCAAAACCGTATGTATGAAGCTACCTTATACTGAGTCCTCCCTTCATCTATCATAATCAGTGCTAGCCTTGTTCCCATGTTATACTGAATGCACATACATCCTGCCTACACATGGGTGAACGTGTTTGTAAGAAAAAGCCAATGCATGTCATTTTACAAATGAAACCTGGGACCAGTTCCTGGATAGATGTGGGGTTTGAATCATACATTCAGCTAGCGGTACATGAGTTGACTGTAACATGAGAATTACTCTGTGCACATACAAAGAACCATCAAGTGTATACTGTACAGGATTGTACATACGTTCAGTGTTACTTGTGAACAGGGCTGAAGTCTACTTTGAGTGGCTGGGTCTCAGGTAGAGATCTTTCACATGACTTATTACCCAATCTTTTTAACTGGAGATGTTGGGAATTGAAACTGGGACCCCTGCAAACAAAGCAAATGCTCTACCACTAAGCCACAGCTCCTCTAATCTTTCTTTTGAACTACATTCATTTAATTTACTGTAATCTTGAATGCTATGACTGCTTTACACTTTGCAGATGGAATTCAGAAAACATTAGGCATGCTGAAATCCACTTGAAATCTGTGGATCTTAGCTGTACAGTTCAATGGTTGTTCTGTTAATTTCAGTGAGACTTTTATGTGCCTTATTTTCTCCAGATTGCACCCATGTTGTAGTCTGTACTTCCATGAATTCATCATATGTACATCCCCACACATAAACATATTGTTTTTATCTAAATATAGTTAGATACCTCAAAAATCATGGGAAAGAGTTTGCTCTCCGAGGCCAACTCTTCAAGCTTCGTTTACAACAGCATGAAAAGATTAGACAGCCTTGCTATGTGTCTTGGGGGGTTTCTTACCATGATGAACATTTTCTCCAGTCTTACTTCACAATGTGTGAGTGAAATGCAGCACACAATGGATTGAAAGGCCGGTTAAAAGAAGCCTTTGTCGATAACCGCAGTGCGCGCCGCCAGCTTCTTTAGTGCTAAGCTCTAGCAGAAATCCCATGTACATTTACAGTGAGTAGGGTAAAACTGCTTGGCATAAATGGCTGCAGGTCTCCGTATGTGTGTCCTGACGGGTTGTGAGTGTTTCCTGAGCTTCTCGGCCACTTAAAAGGCACCTAATAAAATAAAATACAGTTGTAAAATAAAAAGTAAATGTCCCAGTGTTCTTAACAACATTGTTAAGATAAGGCCATTTATATGTGTGTGTGTGCACATGCACTTATGTGCCTATATTAGTAATAATGAGGAAATAGCTTGATCGCTCACATATCAAAGGGATAAGTGGCTTGCCTACTGAATGGGGATTTCCTTCCCCCAAACTAAGGGTTGGATCCAGACCATTTTCCATCAGTGGAATACAACACTCCTGGACTCTCCCCTCCCACTGCAGCCCATTGATCTCCATTAAATGCTCCTCTTGGGGGTCAGAGGACCCTGAGGAAAGATGTGAAGGGGGTCTGCAGTGGGAAGAGGGAAGAGGTGGAAATTGCCAATTTGGTCTGGATCTAATCCTGAATGGTGTCTATACATAGAGCCAATGTGGCACAATGCATAGCATCAGGGCGGTCTTTACATGTCATATTAAAAGCAGTTGTAGCATTTCCAGCATCTCTAATGTGAATGGAAAATCTACTTTGGTTAGAATGTATGTTCAGTCAAAAATTCATCCTTCACTGAGAAAAATTGCACAGGTACATACATTATGTAGAAGTGGCTAAAGGCCACTGCAGGTAAACACTCCTAGACTGGCGTGTCACAGAATAGAATAAATGGGATAGGAAAGTCCCAGAGTTCCCAGATATCTACCCTAAAGATGTTCATGTTAAGTTAATCTTTCCACTGACTGTTCTCTGTGGTGTGCTACACAATAATACACTACACGTGTCGAAATGCAGTTACTGGATATAAAAGTGTCCAAGCTGTTTCTAAGAGCCCCGTGGTGCAGAGTGGTAATCTGCAGTACTGCAGTCCAAGCTCTGCTCACGACCTGAGTTCAATCCCAACGGAAGCCGGTTTAAGGTAGCCGGCTCAAGGTTGACTCAGCCTTCCATCCTTCCGAGGTCGGTCAAATGAGTACCCAGCTTGCTGGGGGTAAAGGGAAGATGACTGGGGAAGGCACTGGCAAACCACCCCATAAAACAAAGTCTGCCTAGGAAATGTCAGGATGTGACATCACCCCATGAGTCAGGAATGACCCGGTGCTTGCACAGGGGACCTTTACCTTTACCTTTTTAAGCTTCTAACAAAGATATGAACTTCTAACAAAGATATGTAATATGTCCCTTCGATCAGCCTCTGTACCAGAGGACTGGAGAATGGCCAATGTAACACCCATTTATAAAAAAAGGTTCCAGGGGGGACCCAGGAAATTACAGGCCAGTTAGCTTAACGTCTGTTCCGGGTAAATTAGTGGAAAGCATTATTAAAGATAGAATTGTCAAGCATATAGAAGGGCAAGGTCTGCTGGGCAAAACCCAACATGGCTTCTGTAAGGGTAGGTCCTGTCTCACTAACCTATTAGAGTTTTTTGAAAGTGTCAATAAGCATGTAGACAGGAATGAGCCTGTGGATATTGTGTATTTGGATTTCCAAAAAGCTTTTGACAAAGTCCCCCACCAAAGACTTCTAAGCAAACTTCATAGTCACAGGATAAGAGGACAAGTCCTCTTATGGATTGAGAGCTGGCTGAAAAATAGGAAGCAGAGAGTAGGAATCAATGGTCAGTTCTCACAATGGCGGGATGTGAGCAATGGGGTTCCTCAGGGATTTGTGTTGGGACCGGTGTTTTTCAACCTGTTCATCAATGACCTGGAGTTGGGGTTAAACAGTGAAGTAGCCAAGTTTGCAGATGACACCAAATTATTTAGGGTGGTTAAAACAAAATCGGACTGTGAAGAGCTCCAGAAGGATCTCTGCATACTGGAAAAATGGGCATTAAAGTGGCAAATGAGATTCAATGTAAGTAAGTGTAAAGTGATGCATATTGGGACAAAAAATCCCAGCTTCACATATACACTGATGGGATCTGTGCTGGCAGCGACAGACCAAGAAAGGGATCTTGGGGTGGTAGTGGATAGCTCAATGAAGATGTCAACCCAGTGTGCGGCTGCTGTAAAAAAGGCAAATTCCATGCTGGCCATAATTAGACGAGGAATAGAGAATACTGCCCTTGTACAAATCTATGGTGAGATCACACTTGGAATACTGTGTACAGTTCTGGTCACCACACCCAAAAAAGGATATTACAGAGCTTGAGAAGGTGCAGAAAAGAGCAACCGAAATGATTAGGGGACTAGAGCAACTGTCCTGTGGGGAGCGGTTAAGACGCTTAGGGCTGTTTAACTTGGAAAGAAGGCGGCTGAGGGGAGACATGATAGAGGTCTATAAAATTATGCATGGTTTGGAGAGAGTGGACAGGGAGAAGTTTTTCTCCCTCTCTCATAATACTAGAACACGGGGTCATCTGCTAAAGCTGGAGGGTGAGAGATTCAAAACAGATAAAAGGAAGTATTTTTTCACACAATGCATAGTTAAATTGTGGAACTCCCTGCCCCAGGATGTGGTGATGGCTGCCAGCTTGGAGGGCTTTAAGAGGGGAGTGGACATATTCATGGAGGAGAGGGGTATTCATGGCTATTAGTTAGAATGGATACTAGTCATGCTGCATACCTATTCTCTCTAGTATCAGAGGAGCATGCCTATTATTTTGGGTGCGGTGGAGCCCAGGCAGGATGATGCTGCCTCAGTCGTCTTGTTTGTGGGCTTCCTAGAGGCACCTGGTTGGCCACTGTGTGAACAGACTGCTGGACTTGATGGGCCTTGGTCTGATCCAGCAGACCATTTCTTATGTTTCTTATGTTAAGCTGTTTCTATCTCAGCTATAAAATTTCCACCGTGCCAGCTTTACCTTAAGAAATTAAGAAATATAAAGCTGGGCTGTCATGTTTTGCATTGAAGCCACACATAACCAGTTTTGTCTGGGAAAGCCATTTCATGTAGACTCAGCCTACCAAGTGCAAATGGCGCCTGCTAGGAAACAGGATTTTTATCTTTCCTACATAGGGTTGCCGGACAATGCCTAGCAACCGGCGGGAGGATTGTGTGTGTGTGTGGGGGGGGGGGGACAACATGCCTGGAGAAAAATTAAGAAGAAAAATAAGGCCTTGTCTACTTACAGGAACTTCTTGCCATAGAGTTCCTGATCCTTTGTCATTATCCAGAAGTGACAAAGGGTAGGAATTGCCAGAAGCTCCGAGGTAAAACTTCCAGCAGCCGGGAACGGGACCTGGGAGTAGCAGACTCCTGGCCCCCACTAGGGGCTTAGCAGCCCTATTTCCCCATTATTCAGCTCCAAGCCTTGCTTGATTTGAACTGTAGTTGAAACATTTTGCTCTGTGTTTTTTCGTTTGGTCTCAGAACCCCCTGTACTATGAGGCCATGGTCTTTACCTGCCCTGGGATTTCTCTTGGAAAGAACACTGAGCCCAAGAAGTGCCCGAGCATGAGTGTACACATTCATAAAGTCTACATTGGCCCAACATTAACTATAAGTTCATTGCCATGTTATGGTCTATTTATGTCATTTCAGTAATAAGATTATCTTTCAGGACCCATGAGATGTATATGTAGAATGGGACCATTTCAGAACAGAGGGGGTTACAATTTTATACCAGACCACAGAAAATTATGCTTGTGCCTTGGCTGCAAGCAGCTTTAGGAGAATAGAGCATTCTGATGCTACAATGCATTCAGAAGGCCTGTTTGCTGTCTAAGCTATGCCCCTAATGGATTTCATGCTATACGTTTCAAGTGAAGTATATAAGGCTTTTGTCTTGTTTTTAAGCTTTTCACTTCTTAGCAAGGACTGTACAAATTAGTTAGCATGCTTTTTTTTTAAGGTCAGATCTTATGTTCTGGTTTCCCAAGTAAACCCTTTTGTTGCTTAAGGATATTTTAATCCGCAGATTCAGATGGTGTGACCTAAATCCAGTTAAATCTATATCCCTTTGGCTTCTGTGCTACCTAGATAATATTTACTGATTTGATTTACACCTGATGCTTATATATTCAGGCAGCGTTAAGTGGATGGATGGTGAACTTGAAACCCCAATGTTATAGCAGCAAGGCATGCTTAGGCTGCATCTAAATGGCAAGGATTCTCCAGTTCCCTGTCACAAATTTAGAGCCATTCTCCCCAGCAAGAAAACAACCACATGGGAGTTTTGGTGAGCACTTTTCCCCATCAGCTGCAATTTGCCTTGCATTTTTTCCCTTCCACACCACCAGAGGGCTTTTGGGGGGATTATTTTCAGATTGCTATAACGTGGTAGTATTATAACAATCCATTGTCACCATCTACCATTTAATTCCAGCTTTTGTTTTTAAAAAGCAAATTTTATTGCCAAGATTATTATTTTTTACCATCAAGTCACAGCTGACTTAAAGTGACCCCCTGGGGTTTTCAAGGCAAGAGACAAACAGAGGGGGTATGCCATTGCCTGCCTCAGTGTCATGACCCTGAACTTCCTTGGTGGTCTCCAATCCAAATACTAACCAGGGCCAACCCTACTTAGCTTCTGAGATCTAATGAGCTTGGGCTAGCCTGGGCTATCCAGGTCAGGGAGCATTGATATTAGGGGAAATTATATGCAAAGGAAAGGAAACAATCTTTTCAATGAAAACCAGGATTTCAGATTAGTAGATTATGGCAACAGATTGTCATGTTTTAAAATCGTTTAGCAATTACCTTTAAAAGAAAAGCCTGGAAAAGCCCTCTAATGGCATAAAGGGGGAAATCATGGCCATTTCTGAGTCAAGGAATATGGCAGGATCTTTTAAAAATGTGCATCTTTCCATCCACATAGCATGTAAACATGCTTTGTCTTTAATCTTCCCCCAAAGATCGTATCAACAGGTTTGGGACAGTTTAGAACAAATCAGGGATAAACCTGGAAGTGGACAATTAGGAGATGACCTCATGTGAATGCTCCAAAAACAACAACAACCCCATTCCAGTTTAGAAGCCCAACTGGCGCAAAACCTCCATGTGGAAGCAACCTTAGAATTTATGCCAGGGTCTCCTGATTGTTTTATCTACCTGAACCTAAATGTATGGTAAAACAGTAGCAGCCAATCTGAGTTTAGATGAGAGATGGTTGATTGCTGACCCAGTGCTTATGGGGAGCAGTACCAAGCCGGCCTCAGCCCTCAGGGCCTCCAGTCCCACACCCGTGGCCGGGTATTCCCTGCTTCCTCCCAGGGTCCCTAGAAATTAAGTCATAGAGACAGTAGCTGGATGAAATGGCCACAACTTTATTGTTACAGCAATAGGCATTGGCATGGCATTGGGGGTGTGATCCTCAGCATCTGCCCACTCGTTGCAGCCTGATGGACAGACCTCCCAGCCCGCTTTCTGGGCGCCAATGAGATGGCAGTATCTGAATCCATGTGGACAAAAGTCAGCTGTGTGGTTCTCTGCCACTAGGAAGGAGGCCAACCCACTTGCCCTCACTGAAAGGGTCCCCTAACAGCCCCCAAGCTGGACTTGTCCCTAGCAGCCCCCACAGTTGGGCTTGCTCCGATACACATTCAGGCCTCCCCAAAAATCCCTTATTGGGATCCTCAGAGGGGGGGAAATGGGGCATGCAGGCCGATTCCCCCGAAACTGGATCCGGCCTCCATGCCAAACCGCCAGCATCAAAACACTGAACAAACAGAGGGTGGGCAGGACAACCTGAAGCCGAATGCAGTCAGGGCCAGGTGGGCCTGCTTTAAATCCCAGGCAGCTGGACCTGAGTGGAAACACCTCAGGTCTGGCTGGACAGCCCTCGGCCGACCAGGCCCCCATTGGCCCATTTAAATTTGGGGTGGGGCCAAGGGCGGTGGAGGAGGTCTCACCCCCTGCCCAGGCCACCAAATCAGACCCCACAGTGAGTTGAGAGACCTGTACTTTGTACATTAAAGCTACCCGGGCCTGAATATGATGGGTCAACTAGTTCCGTGTCTGAACTAATAACAGGCCAATTCACCACTTCTGTTGCCGGTGCTGCCATCTCAAAGCTAAACCTCTACACCTTCTCGATGCAAGAAAAGTAGGGATGCTCAAATTCCCACTGGGTTGACTCATGTTCTGTTCACTTGTCACAAATGGGCCAGATTTTTTGGCCAGGCAGTTTGGCTGTTTGTGAGCCACTGAAGTCTGTTCAGCGGGTTACTTTCTACATTATCAAACAGTGCAGTCAAATCAGCAGCATTTGCAATATACACATTCCCGCATAGCCCTATGAGAGTCTCAGGGCCAAAATACAAGTGGCAGAGGTCATGGGGCCACACAGGATATAAGATTTACAAATTTACAAAAGATAAAATACCTTGTAGAGTGCATTTCCAGATTGTTTTTGAATAATCGTGTTTTGTATCATTTGACCACTGAGGAAGGCCCAAGAGGCTGAAACGCAGCATTTATATTTTACATATCACCTATTGCACAGCTGCCAAAGAATGCCACAAATGGCCAATAAACAAAAGTTAAGGATCACAGCAATGGCACAGCCACGAAGATCACAGCAGTGGCACAGCGCATGCCTCGCGTTGGTTGGTGGTAAAACAAGGAGATCCAAGGCTCAGCTGGTCTGTGATTGCAACAATCAGAAATGGCATATGCTTCCTAGTCAAAGACCTCTGACATCCCAGCCTCAGCACCCTGATTGAAAAAAACCACCATAGGCAGAGACGCAAATGCTGAGGGGAATGTCATGGGGCTGCCACCAACGCAAAATGAGCTTAGTACTCAATCATAACCGCCTGCTTATTTCTGATTGCGATGACATGTGAGAAGAATATCTGCCAGGCTCTGTACACGCTACTGCAGTCACATCACCCTTCCCCTCAGCAGATGTTGAGCATTGCCTGGAGGTGTCTACTGTTTAAGGGCATTTCTTGTCTCATCCTCAACAGTACAATGTGGCCACCTAGCCACATTGTAGTCATTATCTATTCCAAATTACAGTCTTATCTGCTGCTAAGGACTCTCATACTGTGACACTTGGCATTTTGACCACTATTTGGATGCCAGAAAACTACTAGGTGCTGGTGCAACAATCGCTAGTGTGCCCACCCTCCCCAAACACTCCCTCAATCACAGCAATAATCCTTCGACTGATAATTTTTTCTTGTAGGAATGCAGAGATGTTTGTGCCCTCAGAATTAGAACAAGCACTCTTTCTTATTATTGGTTCTATTTTTGAGTGTCAGAGACAGACACTCTGCTTAAGGCTCTTGTTGCAAGAGGAGAAAATTCAGAAAGTACATGGAGAATATGTATACTTTCTAGTGTCGCCTTCTGAAATACCAGTGCCATACAAGAGAATAAAAGGGCTTTCTATGGCAGGCCAACCTTCCTCTAGGTTCATCCTGCTTGACACTGAGCCAGCATTTGTTGCTTTCCAACTTGGAAAGCTGCAGATATATCATTTTGAGTTTAAGCAAACAGGATGTGGCTTTTCTGGATGGCTTGAAATGATCAAGAAAATGTATATTTGTGTAAAAACTTGGATCTGCAGTTAAACTGGCCAACAGTGAGGTGGTGCTCTGCAGCATGTTGATCTTTTGCAAAAGCAGGCCCAGAAATCGTCCTTATCATGAGATTATATTATATATAATTAAAATAAAGAGGCCTAACTTCAGGGGATGATGAACACAGAGACAGGTGAGGGCCCTAGAGCAGTCTACGCATAAAAGTGTAACTACAGATATGAAAAGGTTTATTACTAGCAACAGAATGCATTTCCATCATGAAATACAAAGCAGTATAATCACCAACTGTTCCAAAAGAAATTATATTTTCCAAAGCAGCGTAGATACAGCTGTACCCTTTTCTGCACATCTATCTAGTGGTTGCTGCACCATCTCTCATTTATTTCTTTAAATAATTGCAAAATAAACACTGCAGCATTTCATACGTCACATATCAATCCCTTATCTAATCTAAGCAAAACTGATGCCAGATGGGCTGGGCAAACAACTTTATAAAGTCATTCTGAGTTAAGTCTAACAGGAAATTGAAGGTTCTCGATGGTGGAAACTGAAACCATAACTAAGTGGAAATTTAAGGAGTGACACTGCAGAACCCTTTTTGATTCATAAAGTTTATTTCCTGGGTTGTTTTTGGTGCTTTCATATTTTTATTTGTTGTATTTATTTGCTTTCATATATATATATATTTCACATATTTATTTGCCAACCCTAGAGCTACTTAGTACTGGCAACAGAAATCTAAGCTGATTTATATGCTTCTCCTCTCAGTTTTGGCTTCCAACTGTACCTGATACTATCTGGATAACCATCAAGCTGGCATTCTAAGAGGGGAGGGCATATTTATTTCAAGGGTTTAATAACAGCCAGCCCCAGTAGTTTTATCTTATCAGATCCTTTGTATGCCCAGTCCATTTAAATTAGAAACTACAGTAATGGCTTTGTAGATTGGGTTGAAGTATGATAGTTATACAGGATAAATTTGCCCATGATGCAGAAGGTCAAGATTAGAACCGGCACCAAGTCCCACATTCAGAAATTCCCGATACCTCACTTGGTTCTAAGGACCACTGAGGAAGATAGGAAGTTGATGCACCAGGTGAGACCATATGGGCACCTTCATTGTGGTATTCTGTATTCTGACTGGCAACAGCTCTCCAGTATCTCAGTTTTAGTGCTTGTCATTGGAAGTCCTTTCAACTGAGCCTTGCCATGGATTAAACCTGTGATATTTTGCATACAACACCTGCATTGTACTACTGAGGTATGGTGGTGGAACATGCCATAAAGTTACAGTCGACTCCTTGATGTATTCCTCTATATGGTAACATTAGTAAGGATAAATTTTGCCAGATGCTGGAAAGGAGCAAATTCTCCAAATTTAAATAGTTGGTTCGACAAAGTAAGGGAGATTCATGTGTTGATTAAATTAACTTACTATCAAAATAACAAAATCATAGAGGAATTAGATGGAATATGGAATCCCACAATATCCTGAATGGAGAACATGCTTAAAAGTCTAGATTCTATTGGTGATGGTTCATAAAGAGAGTGTTTATTTAGAAAGTTATAGATTTTATAGGTTTTATAAGTATTGGTCGATGTTTGTTTGGAAAGAAGTTTGTTTTTAATACTGCATTATTGTATTATTGTTAATCTTAATAAAAAAAATTAAAAGGTTACAGCCGACTTATGGATACCCCTTCCGGTTTCAAAGCAAGAGACTAACAGGTGGTTTGCCATTGCCTGCCTCTTCATAGCAACCTTAGACTTCCTTGGTGGTCTCCCATTCAAGTACTAACCAGGGCCAACCCCACTTAGCTTCCAAGATCTGACAAGATTGAGCTAGCCTGGGTCACCCTGGTCAGGCACTATGGTATAATCCATCAAGTTACGCATATTACTCCTTTGCTATATAGGGAGAGAGTATTTTGACCCTTGTAGAAGCACTTCTGTGAAGTAAAGAGCATGAAACCTTTGTGTTGTTGGCCACCTGTGAAGATGGCATTCTTTTATGCTCAGCACATACATGCTTGAGTAGTCATCCCACGAGGCAATCTATACATGGGTTTCATAATGTTTCCTACATGGAAGTACTTTCAGTACAGAAAAACCAAAACACTTGTGAAGTGGCTCTAAGACTGCTGTTTCAGGAAATTACCAGCTAGAGTGAGTTCTGCATCATGACATATAATGCTATATTTTGTGGAAAGTTACACAACTCTGGAGGAAGATTCAATTAGGACACTTACTGTGTCAACCCAATCAGAGTTATACCCAAGCCCGTTGAACTCAATGGGTTTAGAAAGGTGTAAATATTACACTCTAGGGTTTCAGTCCTGTGTACACTTAACTAAGGAAATAAAACAGTAGTCCAGCAGCATTTTAGAGAGCAACAAAATCTATTCCAGCATACATTTGTATGAGTCAGAGCTCATTTAATCAAATACGTGATGTATACATCCATTCATATGTCTGAAGTGACATCTGATTTACAAAAATTTACGCTGGAATAAATTCTGTTAGTCTCTAAGGTATCACTAGCTTCCTGATTTATTTTGTTGCTTCAGGCTAACTTAATGGAACTTCTGAGTACACATGCTTAGGAATGCTCTGTAAATTTTAAAGCCACTGAGTTCAGTTCAGATTCTGTTTGATTGAACATCTAGACTCCTTATGATTTCCCACAGGCTAAAATTTCACCCTATAATGGTACAATGACAGGGACATTATTGCAAAAAAAATCTAATGATAAAAACTGATATTTCCCTGATATATGACATTTTAAGCATAGGCTTTTCAGTAGAAATAAATCATGATCTTCATGACAATCAGTAGTATTGCGGCCAGTTATGCTAAGTTTGAATCTCACTTTGTTGTTCCACAGATCTTATATTCAAAGCAATTGTGAGCAATCTGCAGATCAAGAGCCAAATATGGATGTTGAACTCTTGTTTAAGACGGAACCAGGTCCCCATCAGCCAGGAGCACAGTTTCTTGTTCCATGGTGAATATTTCTAAAGCAGGGTACAACATTCAGCAGAGGCCCACTTCTTGAATAACCTCAATAATCCAAGAAAAAGATGCTGTGCCCCTAGTGAAAGGTGAATTGTTATTTTCTTTATTATCAATCGATATTTATAGCAATGTTATCATCAACACAGGGTAACCACTATTGTTGCAACACCTGACCCAGAGGGGAGGTCATAGAGGTGGAATGTATTTCGCAGTTTTTCAGTCATACACACTTGCTTGACTGTCCTTAGATCCATCAGCAGTAACAGCCCATAAAAGGTTTACAAGATGACATGAAACACAATTCTAACTAGGTTTGTTCAGAGTTCATTAGACTTATTCCCAAGTAAGTGGAACTAAGACTGTAATTGCAGGTATATTTATTCACTGCCTTTACTGTGATTTGTTTCTGAACATACTTGCTTCAGATTGGGCTTTTGTTCTTAGGTTGCAGGAAGAATGGTCTTGTCAGGAATTTTTTTACTTTTTCCCCAGAAGATCTCAGTCTCTGGTCCAGGTTGAATTTAGTTTGGTGGTTGTTATTCTGGGATATCCTAGGATCTTCCAGTTATAATACCCTAGGATAGCCAGTAATATAGAGAGGCACTCTATCACAGATCCATCTTTCTCTCCTGACTTGCATTAAAGGTAAAGGTCCCCTGTGCAAGCACCAGGTCATTCCTGACCATGGGGTGACGTCACATCCCGACGTTTTCTAGGCAGACTTAGTTTATGGGGTGGTTTGCCAGTGCCTTCCCCAGTCATCTTCCCTTTACCCCCAGCAAGCTGGGTACTCATTTTACTGACCTCGGAAGGATGGAAGGCTGAGTCAACCTTGAGCCGGCTACCTGAAACCAACTTCTGTTGGGATCGAACTCAGGTCGTGAGCAGAGCTTGGGACTGCAGTACTGCAGCTTACCACTCTGCGCCATGGGGCTCTTACTTGCATTACTGACTTTAAAAAGATCATCGTGGATGTTTCTCAAACAATGAAAACATATGCATGAAATGCATCTAGCTTTGCTGCTGTCCCAGTGAATAGGATCTTTATAGTAAATGGCATAACCAAAGAAACAAAGACTTTCTGGGGGTGGGGGTATTCATAATTTCTTTTTTATTTGTGGATTGATGGTTGACAGCTTCCTAGTCTGAGCCTTTAAAATATATGTTTGCTGTAGCTGAAAATGCTGTCCTTAATCTCAGAGGCCATGACTTGCCAACCTATATTTATAATGCTATGAAGTAACTAATTAAAATGTTAATGGCTTCTGTCAGGATATATTGATTCCAATGTCAGCTGCTATTCAAATAATAAATAATTGAATTCCATTCAAGAGAAACAGTCACCATCCAAACAATACTGGATATTGGCAAGAGATTTCAGAATGCAAGAGAATAAATTTGATTGTGCTTGTAAAATATCAATTACTCCTACAATAAATGTTAAATGATGGGGAAAGTATGTTCCACTTGATATGTTCCACATTTTTTCACAGTTTGCCACCTACCTGAAGAGTAAACTAATTAAGTTGCTGCTCTAAGTGTGACCTGCCTGACATTGATAATAAGAGCCACCTATTTTTTATTTAAAATGTTTATATCCCACCTTTTCTTAAATGACAACCAGGCATCTAACAACACAATCCAAAACATAATCCAATCATTAAAATATTGTACAACCATATAATAAACCAACCACAGTCTTCATATGCTATAAAACAGCAAGTCAGCAACAGCCTTCCTAAAAGAATGGATTTACAAATATGATGGTCTAGTGTAAATCCATATGGCAGCTTCACTTAGTGCTGGTTGGGTAATGTACAGAGCAAAGCCAATACAAGTATGCCAACCTATTGAATCATATGTGCAATTATTACTACTACCTTAATGCCAAACTACAAGGGTGTCATTTTGAATTTCAGGGAGAGGGTAGAGGAGAGTTTTCAGTGAATGAAGGCAACAGCCATAGCAGGGAGCATCCTAAATTGCATATTGTTATCCTCAGTAGCAGACAACACCAAGCTGAGGCAGGGAACATGCAATTTGGAGACGGGATCAAATAATTTATATGCAAACACAAGTTATATTGGTTGATACTAAACAGCTATGCTCTTTTCAAAGCACTGCTTACATAGGCTCATTCCACGTGGAGGAAAGGAAACCTAGTCAATTCTGTGCTCCTTGAAATTTGCACAACTGCCACTTATGGAAGGAGGTCTAGATCTTCCCTGCAGAGTCAGGCTGAAGCATTAATCCAAAGAATGAGGCAGGTCAAGGACAATTACCAGAGAGCAATTTGAACAGGTGAGGAGCAGGTAGTGGCACTGGCAGGGATGTAAAGTCACAAGCTGCTTGCACGGTTAGAGAAGCATGGTGGGAATAAGTAGGGTCAGGACAAGGAACAGCACCTATGACCTGCTCATGGAGGTGTGTTGCTATATGCATGACAAAGGAAACTATAATTATTTAAAGAAGAAGAAGAGTTGGTTTTTATATGCCGACTTTCCCACTTAAGGGAGAATCAAACCGGCTTACAATCACCTTCCCTTCCCCTCCCCACAACAGACACCCTGTGAGGTAGGTGAGGCTGAGAGAGACTTGCCCCAGGTCACCCAGCTGGCTTCGTGAGTAGGAGTGGGGAAACAAATCCAGTTCACCAGATTAGCCTCCGCATCTCATGTGGAGGAGTGGGAATCAAACCCGGTTCTCCAGATCAGACTCCACCGCTCCAAAGAACCGTTCTTAACCACTACACCACGCTGGCATTTCTGCTATCCATACAAGTGATCAAGATTGCTTGCTTCAAAATAAGAAAACTTAAAAATAAAAAAAATATTCAATCTCTAGCAACAGGAGCCAATCACAATGGCAAAGGTAGAAAAATAATCTACTTGGCACGTGGTTTTCCAAGAAGCTGTAATGGCTCAGGGAGCAGCCCCTGGAATGTCAGTTGTTCAAATCCACACCTGACTGCTGACCCTGATGTTTGTAGAGTTGTTTTTGGACAGTTCCTATGTGCTTTAATTGTCAGGCTGCATCACTGATTAGACAGACATGTGCTGCCATGTGTATGTTCCATAACACATATAATCATATAAGGAAGCATCAAAGAGGAATAAACAGTATGATGCCAAAATTCCTTTTAAGTCTAAGTTGTCAAAGAGCCCATTAAAATCTACATAAGTTTTCTGTATTATTAATCTTATTAACATAGTAGACTATAATAGATCTTTCAACCTACTACATGAGTGCCTGTTAAAACAATAATTCTTTGTATATCAAATGTAAAAATAAACTGATGTATATGCTAAATATACATTCTGTCCAGAGGTCATGGTATGCATTTTGAACTTTCCTTTTTAAAGCGCTGAGGAGATCAGAGAAAACACAGAGTTCAGATACAGACACTTACTCTGATTTTAACAAATAACATGCAGCATTATTATATTCATGATCTAATTCTGTGAACATATTTTTGTGACATTAAAGGAAGTCTGTGTTCTACAAGAGGGATTTAATTAGAGCCTGAGGCATTTATGATACTGCAGTGGAAACACTTCCCACTATCCCAAATATTTTCTTTAAATTTGAATGCACTTTTGATAGCTTGTATGCCATATCTAACAACTTATCAGGGATGATTAAGGCTTCAAAGAAGAAACTGGAAGAGGAGTGACGTTACTGCCTTCCCTACAGTCACCTTTTGCACTAGATAGATGTGGACAATTTCATAGCTACTTACCTCCCAACAGCTCTGCTTGAGGTTGACTTGCCGAAGCCACTTCAAATAGTAACAGTTCATTCCCATGCAACTGCTGAACTTAACAAACTTCACTTCTGTACTGTTTGCAATGCCACTTGAGTGGGACATAATGCTATTGCTGATCCTCTCAACTTAGTTCCCACTCTTCAAAGTCCATTAAAGTCAATCCATTTAGGATTGCACTGTTAAGGACAGCCATTATAGGAGCGGAGAAGGAATTATTACACTACCAACATGTCCTTGCTGTCAAACAAGCCAGGGGAACTACTGTTGCAAACTACTGCTGAGTCTTCTTTTTTTCTTCTTCTTTTTAATTTAAATTATATTTATTCAATAAAATTAACAACAGCAAAAACAAAAACAAAAAACATATTTTTTCAAAGGGATTGGATTTCTCAGTTAGCTTGCAAATAAGAGAAAATCTAATTAAGATGGTATATATGTTGCCAATGCTCATAAGAACATAAGAAAAGCCATGCTGGATCAGACCAAGGCCCATCAAGTCCAGCAGTCTGTTCACACAGTGGCCATCCAGGTGCCTCTAGGAAGCCCACAAACAAGACGACTGCAGCACCATCCCGCCTGGGTTCCACAGCACCTAATATAATAGGCATGCTCCTCTGATCCTGTAGAGAACAGGTATGTATCATGACTAGTATCCATTTTGACTAGTAGCCATGAATAATGTTCTCTTCCATGAACATGTCCACTCCCCTCTTAAAGCCTTCCAAGTTGGCAGCCATCACCACATCCTGGGGCAGGGAGTTCCACAGTTTAACTATGTGTGGTTTGAAGAAATACTTCCTTTTATCTGTTTTTAATCTCTTACCCTCCAGCTTCAGCAGATGACCGTTCAAATATTATGAGAGAGGGAGAAAAGCTTCTCCTTGTCCACTCTCTCCATACCATGCATAATTTTATAGACCTCTATTATGTTTCCCCTTAACTGCCTTCTTTCCAAGCTAAACAGTCCTAAGTGTTTTAACCACTCCTCATAATGCAATTTCTCTAGTCCCTTGATTGTTTTCGTTGCTCTTTTCTGCACCTTCTCAAGCTCTGCAATACCCTTTTTTAGGTGTAGTGACTAGAACTCTACACAATATTCCAATTGTGGTCTCAACATAGATTTGTACAAGGGCAGTATGATATGCTCCAATATGCATCACTTTACACTTGCTCACATTGAATCTCATTTGCCATTTTAAAGCCCATTCCTCCAGTTTGAAGAGATCCTTTTAGAGCTCTTCACAGTCCAATTTTGTTTTAACCACTCTAAATAATTTGGTGTCATCTGCAAACTTGTCCACTTCTCTGTTCACCCCCAACTCCAGGTCACTGATGAACAGGTTGAAAAGCACTTGTCCCAACACAGATCCCTGAGGGACCCCCACTGCTCACATCCTGTCATTGGGAGAATTGACCATTGATTCCTACTCTCTGCTTCCCATTTTCCAGCCAGTTCTCAATCCATAAGAGGACTTGTCCTCTTATCCCATGACTATGAGGTTTGCTTAGCAGTCTTTGGTGGGGGACTTTGTCAAAAGCTTTTTGGAAATCCAAATACACAAGGTCATCATCATCATCAATTGTATTAAAGTTTTAGTCACAGACCTTAACAATATAAATACACAATGTCAATAAGCTCATTCCTGTCCACATGTTTATTGACACTTTCAAAAACTCTAAAAGGTTAGTGAAACAGTACCTTCCTTTACAGAAGCCATGTTGGGTTTTGCTCAGCAGGCCTTACCCTTCTATACGCTTGACAATTCTATCTTTAATTATGCTTTCCATCAATTTACCTGGAACAGACGTTAAGCTAAATGTCCTGTAATTTCCTGGGTCCCCCCTGGAACCGTTTTTTATAAATGGGTGTTACATAGGCAATTCTCCAGTCCTCTGGTACAGAGGCTAATCAAAGGGACATGTTACATATAATTGTTAGAAGTTCAGCAATTTCCCATTTGAGTTCTTGAAGAACTGTAGGATGAATACCGTTTGGTCCCTGAGACTTGTTAGTTTGCAGTTTGTTTAGATTTTTGTGGACTTCCTGCCTTGTTACCACTATTTACCCCAGTTCCTCATTCTCCTCTCCCCCAAACATCTGTTCAGGAGAAGGTATCTGCCCTATATCTTCAATAGTGAAGACATAGGAGAAGAATTCATTTAGTTTCTCAGCAATTTCTTTATCCTCCCTGACCTGGATGGCCTGATCTCAGAAGCTAAGCAGGGTCAGCACTGGTTAGTATTTGGATGGGAGACCACCAAGGAATACCAGGGTTGCTGTGCAGAGGAAGACACTGGCAAACCACCTCTGTTAGTCTCTTGCCATGAAAACCCCAAAAAAGGGGTCGGCATAAGTTGGCTGTGACTTGACGGCACTTCACACACACACAGTGTTCCTTTACTCCAATTGTTATCCAGTGGTCCAACCACTTTCCTAGCTGGTTTTCTACTCCTAATGTACGTAAAGAATTTCTTATTGTTTGGTCTTAATGTGTTTAGCAATATGTCCCTCAAAATCTTTTTTTCCCCATCTCTAATTGTTTGCTTGCATTTTCTTTGTGCAAGTTTGTGTTTGCTTTTGTTTGCTTTGTTGGGCAATCCTTCCAGTTTCTGAAGGAAGCCTTTTTTTCTCTAATAGCTTCCTTCACCTTACCTGTTACCCATGGTGGTGACCTCTTGGACTTAATATCACCTTTCCTGACCTGAAGTATACAATCTAGCTGAGCCTCTAGTTTTGTAGACTTGAGTAACCCCCAGTCCTTTTCCAGATATTTAACCCTCCTAACTGTTCTTTTCAACTTCCTTTTTACCAGGTTTCTCATTTTACAGAAGTTCCCTCTTTTAAAGTCAAAGGTAATTGGGTGAGATCAATCCATGCCCTATGCTGTGCTGGTGCTCCTACAATTGTATTCAATAAAAGTCTGTGTCCATTTTCTCTACAAGTCAACATGGTTTGCTGTTATTCTTCCCATTGCCCTCACACCCTTGGTCTGCATCACACATGTGCTAAAGAAGTTATCTCTTGTTCCTGATAAGAACAAATTGCAATTTTGCATGCTTCCAAATTGTAAATGGAACAGTAGAAAGCAAAACTGCAAACTTCGAACACAGTTTAATCTGAACCGCTGTTCAGTGGCAGGGCCTGGCTTTGAAAAATGTGAAGTACAGAAATAAAGGGGGGAGGCTCAGAGAAATGTTGGCTTTAACATTGCTCAAAGCAACGCTCTAAGTAACCACATCCTTAATTCTCTAGCTTTTAAGGGCTGACAGCACTGAGAAGGTGCAGCTTCCAAACTGTCTTTCATGAACATTTTCATGTTAGAATTCAAGTTTTCAATTTGTGTCTGCAATAAAGGACATGACAGGAATTCAAGAGTATACAGCCTACTGAAAAATAGTAACATTTACTATTACTAATAGTAACATCTCAGGTGCACATTTGGAGCAAAAGCTACAAATGAACTAAAGAATATTTGCTACACCATGATCTTACCAAGACTGATAGACTTCCAGTGTTAAATTCATTTCTTAGAACCTGTGCAGATTTAAACAGGGCTTTCTTTTCCCAAAGTATTTAGTGTTGTGTTCTTCAGTAAATAGGGATGGATTACTATTGGTATGTAAAGTAGAACAGAGCACATCATATCTAGGGAAGATTTGCAAACCAATATTTGTTATCCTTTTAATTTGTGTAGGATTCAAGAAACAGGAAGACATTGTCAGAAAAGCTGTTTATTTAAGTTATCCGTTATCCCATAAAGAGTAGCAAGTAATATTTTCAAATGTATGACAGGTTACTTTCTTTCATAATGCTACAGTAATTGAATACACATGAAACTCTGGTGCACTGTTTGACCTTGGAGTGTGCCACACACATGGGAACAGAAAAGTTCAATTAATGTGTCAGTGCTACTAATAACAGCTATTATTGAGAACCAGCAGCCAGTTGCTACACAAAAGGAAACAGTAATTCTAGGATTTAGACAGATAATACCATGCAGTAAACACCAAAGACCCATTGTTTACATGTCAGAGTGTTCTGGGTCAACAGATAAACTTTGCTCCCTGAGCTAAGCAAGAGTATTGTGTGCTCTCATTTTTTGTTTTCAAGTAGATTAATCTACTATTTGTAATTTTCCATGCAATAGATGAATACACATTTATTTGTACTATTTTAAGGAAATGCAATAAACTATTAGAAATAAAATGTAATGCATCCATCTCAGCCTGTCCTCCTGCTCTAGGGATTGGTAAAAATCAACAGATACCAAACTAAGGTGACAGTGAGGTTGTCTGGAAGTGTTTTCTGCTGCTGTATTGCTCATCCATTTATGCCAGTGATGTAATACCTGAGCGGGTCTCCTGGGGATCTCAGTTCTACCACCTTCTATGATCTCCAATTCACATTTCAGAATTTTGGGATGTTTTTGTGTTTTGCATAAAACATGGGTTTCATAGTCCCAGTATAATGCAAATTTTGGTAATCCAACACACAAAACCTCTGTGAGTGACACTTAAGGGAAGCTGCATGCTCACTTATATCTGTAAGAAAGTTATAGTCCAGAGGATGTATACATAACTATTATTACAACATATGAGCTCTTGGTGGCATCAAGATCTGTACACAGACAACAAGCCATCCTGAACACTGTTGGCTTCGATGGAGTGTACCAGCTTAAATGTGCACACAACAGCAGCTGCAGACCCACATAAAGGGTTGCATAGCTGTGCAAAGATTGGTGACACCAATCTAAAGGCTTTACTGCAACACTGGATTCCCCCCGCCCCCATGTTTCTCCATTTTAACAAGGCCTGGCAGCCACACATTTATTCTTTATTTTAAATTATTGTCACTCTGCATGATTCACTTTTTAAAAATGTAACCCCTTTTACACTATGCATTTACTGTAAGACGTATTACCAAAAGCTGTGGACACACACATTTAAAACTATTTAATCAGAATATTAGGGCAACTTCTGAGAGGGTGTTCCCAAGCTAAAACACATTTAATTCTTTATTAATGCCCTTGAAAACATGGCAAATCAACCACTGATCATGTATAAACAACAGTTTAAATTCATCATTTCTAAATCATGGGTAAAGAAGTCATGAAGGTTACCACTATTTAAATGACTTCCAGAGTTCCTATGACAACCAGTCTCTAATACCTCATGATGACCATAAATTGAGAGGGGAAAAGTTTGTATTAAAACTTCTGTATTCCTTAAAGAACAATTATTCATCCTCACTAGATTAGTCACAGTATACATACAAGCTAAGAGGGTTTTTTTTTTTAAAAAACTTTCATAAGTCACTAAGCATCATTTAGAAAATACTTACATTGACTTTCATAGTGTTCAAAGGTTTTCAAACAAATGGAACAAAAATACCCTAGTGTGTGCTTTTTCAAGCTAAGTTTTTCCCATTTCTTCAGCATGGAAATTTCCTCCCTGGGATTGATATATTGCCTCTCGTTCTCCCAAGGAAGGCTTTCACCTTTTAAACTATCTACTCCCGTTAGGCAAAAAAAATATTGCTTTGCAGCCTGAATCAGCCAGGGCTAATGTTTGCTCACGATAATTAATATTAATGTCCCTTTTTGTAATACTTTCAGAATATTCATCATGCACCAGGCCTAACTGAAACAATCAAGTTGACCAAAGCAAAAAAATATTATTTTGACTTCAATGCTGAAATATAAAACTAGAATCAATTGATGTCTTTTGGCCAGAGACTGCAGCACTGAATATGTACGTTATTTGCACATATGTTGCTTTTTAAAGTCAGACTTTTGAATTAATTAATCAAGGCTGACAACTGCTCCGGTGTGACTACATCGCTATCACACTCCATGTCCAAATGCAAATAAACTGATTAGTTCATTAAAGGTTCCCTTTATTAAATGGCAAGTATTTTCTGGTCCATTGCCTTAAGGAGCCTTCAGCAAATACTGAAAAGGCTGCATGTTGTGAGTGAGCCCTCAGTCTTCTCTCCGTGTTTTTACTGGAAGTGGCACAGCAGCATAGCCATGGAATATTTCCTATCTAGGCTCCGTAAAAACCGCTCTGCTCTTTGGCTGCTGAGTGACTTCTCAAGCAAAGGATGGACTTTCAACTACAATGCAGGATTATTGGACAGTTGGAAGTGACCCTGCACAAAACCCTGCAAGTCTATACACCTGGGCTTAACTTTTTCCACACTGCAGATTGCCCCAACATTGTACGTAGTGCTGCAGAACTAAATGTTGACAATTCCAAGGCCATACGCTGTGATCCTGTGCAAGACTCGTTTGTGATCTTTGCCCTGTCTTGCATTGCTTCTGCACAGTTAGTAAAGCTTTTATATTTTAGTCAGATTCCTGTACCTATAGCAGTATCATTGAAAAAAATATTGGGGAAGTGAGGAGACAGAAAAAATTAGACTCAGAGAAAAACAGAAGGGGGAACAGACAATATGAACCATGAGACGAAAGAGAGGACCTTGAGAGTAGCAAATACATTGAGGATAAAAGTATATATGCTTGCATTCTGTAACGTACAGAAATATACAAAAATATGGATAGAAACCAAATCTTGCCAATTGCACAGTTTTGTATTCCTCGTTAGAAATGTCTCCTTATCGTTGACTGTTTTTTTTTATTATTTTGTAAATTTATACATACAAATACAAACTGTCATATAATACTCATTGTACTGACTGTTTTTATGGGCCTCTTTTTCTTTACATACAGACAAAACATCACCATAAAAAGATACTATACTGTGACAACAGCTTATGTATTTAGACTAGGGAGCCTATTGAATTTCTCATCCCTGTTGGTTCAATAATTTTTAAAAAACGCAATACCAATAGTCCAATGTGTGAGTGTATGCACTTGATAAGGTGTGTGTGTTAAGTGCCGCCAAATTGCTTCCAACTTAATGACCCCATGAAATAATGACCTCCAAAGCATCCTGTCATTAAAAGCCTTGCTCAGGTCCTGCAAACTGAGGGCCCTGGCTTCCTTGACTGAGGCAATCCATCTCATGTTTGGTCTTTCTCTTTTCCTGCTGCCATCAACTTTTCCTAGCATCATCACTCCTGTATTACAAGCACAAGTGAAATTAATGAATCTTAAGATAGTATATAAAGCCTTGGGAGTGGCCCTGAGATTTGAGCCTCAGCACAGACTGAAACCCAGGAACAGTGCTGTGCAGTTGGCCAATTCCTGCTGGTCCATCCATTGTCATTCTCCAGGGGTTCCCAACAGCTGAAGGGATGTGAGCATATTATTTTCTTGCTTTAATTCTTCTGTACATGAGATTTTTTTTCTGCAATTACTTAATAAAATCTATTTTCTGTCATCATTTGTGTGTCCATGGCCTCCATATCCCTCATAGAGGAAAAGAACCATTGCCTGTTGGCAATGCATAAAAGATTAATATAATTTTAAAAATAAATTAAATATAGTCTACCTCCCAAGAACCTCAAATCCCTAAACCCGGCAGCAGCCATCCTTTAGGCAGCCAAGTACACAAATTAGAGCATTGATTAAATTAAAGCATTAATTATACACTGTGTGTGTGTGTTAAGTGCCGTCAAGTCGCTTCTGACTCATGACGACCCTATGAATGAAAGTCCTCCAAAATGTCCTATCTTTGACAGCCTTGCTCAGATCTTGCAAATTGAAGGCTGTGGCTTCCTTTATTGAGTCCGTCCATCTCTTGTTGGGTCTTCCTCTTTTCATGCTGCCCTTAACTTTTCCTAGCATGACTGTCTTTTCCAGTGACTCTTGTTGTCTCATGACGTGGCCAAAATACAATAGCCTCAGTTTAGTCATTTTAGCTTCTAGGGTCAGTTCAGGCTTGATTTGATCTATAGCCCACTGATTTGTTTTTTTGGCAGTCCACGGAATCCGTAACACTCTCCTCCAACACCACATTTCAAAGGAATCTATTTATATACTAGCCTTACAGATAACTGATCACAGCATCTCAGATGCCTTCCTAAAACCATAGAAAGGAGGAGAAGCTGCTCAGGCCAGAAGCACCTATAAATTGCCTGCCTTTCTACAGACTCCACAGTTGATAGCTGTGTCAGGCCTGATCTCTGCTGAGACAGCCAGACTGGGTATGTTTTGGTTCCACCAGGTGCGTCCCAAGGCCAGGCTTGTTAACTATCAAATTCCTTTTGCTAACTTTGTGGGAACTGCTCTCGTAGGGAGGGTGGTTGCCATGGCTGCCATCACTATCTGATATGAGCAATGCTCTTCCATATAGGCCTTAGGCCATGCCTGTAGTTCTCATTCGTGCCAATTTACCTGTTAGCTCTGTATACCTGTAGGTTTTCTAATAAATCAACTCTCTTTTGGACTACTCGTCTGTGGATGTTGTTTATGGGATTACCACGGGGACAAGTGCTTCCAGTACAATCCTACGCATAGTTACTCCGATCTAAACCCACTGAAATGAATGAGCTTAGACTAGAGTAACTCTCATTAGGATTGCACTGTTCATCTCTATTGCTTTGTGGGAAGTGCCTCTGGATGTATCTCCAATGGGATCCTCCCACTTGTGGGTCTTGTACCCCCACAGGGATCCACTGCATAGTTTAAGAACCACTGCTGTGAGTAACCCCTTTTGCCCTGACCTAGCAAAACAGCAAGCATCTGAGACACCATTCATATGACCCTTCAGCACATGATAGCAGTGTAAAAAATCTAGTCCACAGCTTGTGACTAGCTGCAGGTCAGTCATACAACAAGAGCACAAAGTGAAGTGGCCAATTCAAGCAGGAACTGTTGGATGCCATTGAAATTATCATCTATTTAAGAACTATTATTTTTATCCTAGAAGTGGGAGTAAGATGTCATTCTGAATTTTTCACTTTGTGCACCAAAATATCCTGGGCTGACTCCACTTCCATGTACATAATTTAGCTTTTGGCACTATCCACAAATGCTCCAGGATTTTTAACCACTTTCCCCATTGTTACTACATGCCCAGTGGTTGTGAGTGGCCTGTTCCTGTTTTACCCAAGTTTTGCTTGGAAAGACAAACCATTGTTTCTCAGGTTGGGGACACTCACATTTGAAAACCCCTGCTCTGCATTCCTGAGCATACTTCTGTTGGTGCCTGTCTGTTTCTGGTTTGGCTCCAGTAGAACTGTGTTCTCAAAAAGAACCGCCATTGGATTTTAGGGGGCCCCAATGCTAAAAAGCCAAAACTTAAATCATTCATGCTCAAGAGGGTTGAAATTTAATTGTAAAGCAGTCTTCTTGCATGGCAGTCACTTGATTAAGAAACCTGGTAGAGGCCTCTTCTGCTTGACACATCATGTCTGATAGTGTCTCTAATTTTTGTAATCATGGTCTTACTGCATTGCTTGTTGGATTTCTCATGCTATTGGATTTGGATTGTTTTGTACTATGTGATCCACCTTGGGTCTTAGTGAGAAAGGCAGGCTATATAAATCAAGTAAGTAAATAAATTAATTAAACTGTCTTTCTGTGTTCCACATACACACACTGACAGTGAGAGAAATGATGAAAAGTGCTTTAAAGTACTGTGCTCATCTAGGAATAAGACCCATTGAAAAAATGGAACTTACTTCTGAGTAAATATAGAACTTGCACTGCAAGCATATTCCCATTTTATTAGCCCTCTTTTTATTGGTTTGAACCCTTTTAAATACTTTTCCATGGGCAACTCCCCCACCCCCCACTTCAGTGGGCAGAGAGACACAACAGTAGAAAAGTTCCAATATGGCATACGACAGATGCACTCCAGCTAGACTTCCCATTGCCATTAGGACAAAGCGCCAACAATTTAAAACAAACAATTTCTCCACAGTATCCACTAGAATTCCAGACTACTTGCTGGTTTCTGGTCATGGGAGGTATAAAAGGTAGCCTCCATCAGTCCCACCCCCCCTGGGAATTTAAATTCTTGTATTTTCAGATGCAGCCTTTGACCCTTACTGTGAATCTTGCTCCTCTACCTGGAACCTCTTTATCTCCTAATTAAAATTGTGCCTTTGGTAGGATCCAAGAAGCAGCAAGTGGGGAACAGAATTTTCCCAACTTGCTGCTCCTGAATGCCAGCCACTGTTAGTTTATCCCATGGTCAGCCGGGCTTTGTTTCTACCCTTCTCTTCTTTGGAAATGCAGTGTTAAAACCATTGGATCTGTTGAACCTATTAACAGAATACAGACTTGGTGATCATGTTTGTGTGAGCTTACGAAACCTTTTAACAATTTCAGCAACAGTAACTTCTGCAGAGAGATCATTTAGCAAACACAAGCTGATTAAGAAGTTCTACAATGTCTCAAGAATGTCTTGTGGATTTGGCCAGGATGATGATTGAATCAAACATTGCAGCAAAACCAAACAGGAGACTGCAACCCACAGAAATTAATTAAATCTTCATTTGCAGTGTTATAATGTGGCACAGGCATTACACAATTCTGTGAAGCTCCCTTCAGTCCCAGTACAATTAAAAGAGAAAAGGAATGATCAATTAATAGCCCACATCCATCCTGAAGGGCCTTCTCCCTGAGCAAGGGCTGTCCCAGGGGACAGAGAGAGCAACCAGTTTAGAATACAGATGTCAGTCTCAGGCGTCTGCCTCTAGCATCCCTCAAGCATACTCATCCAGACAGGTAGATCTGAAGCAGTAAAACTTTATTAGGAACTAAAAGGCAAATAAAAGAACTAACTGCACGCAGGCAGGCAAGGTTAGCAATGGAGACCCAGTACAGGCTACCTGCTTAAAAGACATTAGAACAGGAGAATAAGATAAGCATTGATGGCAACAGTGAGATAAGCATTTCCCAAGAATGAAGACACAACACCCCACAGCTGTGATAAGTGGCACTAACGAAGTATACACAGGAGCTTCCAAACCCTGGGAACCAAGGACTTGACTTGTAGCCAGAACTTGGCCTGAACTTATGTCAAGAGCCCATCTGGCTCTTGCGTACAGTGAAGAACCTGACAACAGATTAGCAATTTACCAAACTGTATTGAAGTTGCACTTGGTGGCTCAACCCCTGAGGTCACAACCTAGCACTGGTCACCTCCCTCTTCCCTTCCTTTGATCAGATTTTAACAGCAAAACATCTATTAAATATGTATTTCAAATCAGTTGCATGTGTGTGAACAAAGCCCTGAGACTCTTGCAACCATTCGAAGACACTATTTTCCCTTTCAAGTTGCGATGTACAGGTCAGTCAAGATGTAGGGAGACCAACAGGATTCCTGGTTTCGTGCTGAGGCACTGACTGGGGACAGATTATTGACTGAAGGCAATTAAACTTTATTTACAACAAAAACGGCAAAATTCACATTTGAAAGACTGGCTTTGAAAAATTTCACTGATTTGCTAGCTCTATCTCATCAGATCTGGGAAGCTACACAGGGTCAGCCCTGGTAAGTATTTGGATGGGAGACCACCAAGGAATTCCAGGGTCGCTATGCAGAGGAAGGCAACGGCAAACCACCTCTGTGAGTATCTTGCCTTGAAAACCCTACAGGGTCACCATAAATCAGCTGTGACTTGACAGCACTTTAACACAAACACTTCAAGGGAAGACCAGAGATGTTTTCAGAATCATCCAGACTGGTAATTCCTGCATTTATGCTGCAATCAGCTTCTTTCTTCCTTTCTTCCTTTCTTCCTTCCTTCCTTCCTCCCTTTCCTTTCGATTTTTGAGCACCTTTCTTTGGAAATAGAGCCCACTTCCTACTCAGTCTGGTTGGGATGGGGCAGCTGAGAGGCCACACATTCCCACGAACAGCCAGCCCTGTCATTCGATCCCTTGCAGAATTAAGTGTACCAAAACCCACTGGGGAAATAAATGTTTTTCACATAAATTGATAGGATTTTGAAGTATTTAAATGTCTCTGGATGCTGTTCTTACTTGGAAGTGAGCCCCTTTGAACACAGTGGGATTTACTTCAGCAGCAGTTCATGAGGTTTTTCATAGTCCTAAGAGCCCCGTGGCGCAGAGTGGTAAACTGCAGTACTGCAGTCAAAAGCTCTGCTCACAACCTGAGTTCGATTCCGACGGAAGTTGGTTTCAGGTAGCTGGCTCAAGGTTGACTCAGCCTTCCATCCTTCCGAGGTTGGTAAAATGAGTACCCAGCTTGCTGGGGGTAAAGGGAAGATGACTGGGGAAGGCACTGGCAAACTACCCCGTACTACAAAGTCTGTCTAGTAAACGTCGGGATGTGACGTCACCCCATGGGTCAGGAATGACCCGGTGCTTGCACAGGAGACCTTTACTTACTTAAGAAGTATCCAATCAAATACAAGTGACTTGAAGACTACAACTAGGACAGGCCCATCAGAAAAACTCTACAGAGCAGGGCGAATTGCAGGGTACTCTCCAAAGTTAAAAATACTGAGAAGTAAATCCCACAGAAAGCAAGGCATTTCTGAGCAAGAGTGTGGATGGCAGTCCAGGTCTTCAGGCTTGATCCATTTGTTTGTAGAACAGACTGTATTGTGATGCCTTCTTTCTAGGGCAGATTCAATAGCTTTTCAGATCACCTGGCTGTTTTATTGCCTTGGCAGGGTTGGATAGATTTCCTTAATTGAAATGAATGAACACAGACTGTCATCCCCGCCCCCGCCCCCACTCACACAAACTGAGTTCAATGGAACTTACTCCCAAGTAAGCATTTTTCGGATTTGCAAGCTGGTTGTTGGTCATTAAACTCTGCTGTCAGGACAGTCATGACAGGTCTTCAGCCAACCACAACGAGGCTCATCCGCTCTTCCCAAGGACTGCAGCTGAATTTTTATCCCTTTATTTTACTCCAACACCAGTTCTCTCTCTCTCCCCCACCCCAGATGCTATCAACAAAAGAGGGGGTAGTCACGGGACATACAAGTTTAAGTCCAGAAAAGACAGGAAGGAAGGAAGGAAGGAAGGAAGGAAGGAAGGAAGGAAGGAAGGAAGGAAGGAAGGAAGGAAGGAAGGAAGGAAGGAAGGAAGGAAGGAAGGAAGGAAGGAAGGAAGGGTTATAACTTCTCCTCTTACATTCAAGTTTGCCTTCCTTTCAAGTAAGTAGGGTATTTCTAAATTACAGTCCAAACCCTTAAACTGGGGAGTGGAAGTCCGTTCTTTTTAAATGGATGGGACTATAATACTAACAGTACTTGAAAAGTAATTCCCGTTGGATTGATTTTAAGGCAATTCATTTGTAAGAAAGTATGTGGAAAGTCCTACAGATTCCGAGGGGGAGAAATCACCTTAAATCCAGGAACTTTTATTCAGCGAGACTGAGGCTCCAGAGAGGTGACCGGCTGAACTGGCAATGGACACGATCTGTCCAAAACGCAGCACTTAGGGAGACCGATCCCAGGCATGATCACTTGAAAAAAACACCCACTGTATTCAACGCAGCTTACTCCCAAGTAAGCCAGGCATCCCGTTGATTTAAAGGGGAGGAGTGAAGTACTTCTTCTGCAGTTAAATTCTGTGCAGAGTTACTGCAGTCTACACCAGTGGATTCAGAGGGCTGAGTAGGGCGCCCTCGGGTGTCTCTCTGAATGGGACTTTAACGAACTTGGAACAGGACTGCAGTCACTGAGCCTTACCCGGAGATAAGTGTGCAAAGGGCTACACTACAAAAAGCGTGTGTTTGACTGGATCGTAACCATTAAAAATACATGTGCCTTTCCCTTTCTCATCCCACCCCCAAAAAGAAGAAGAGTAGGTTTTCATATGCCGATTTTCTCTACCACTTAAGGAAGAATCAAACGGGCTTACAATCTGGTTCCCTTCCCCTCCGCACAACAGACGCCCTGTGAAGTAGGTGGGGCTGAGAGAGTGTGTCTAGCCCAAGGTCACCCAGCTGGTTTCATGTGTCGGAGTGGGGAGACAAACCCAGTTCACCAGATTCGCCTCCGCGGCTCAGGTGGAGGAGTGGGGAATCAAACCCGGTTCTCCAGATTAGAGTCCGCCTGGCCTTTAAGTTTTTATTGTTGTCTTAATCAGTGTTGAACTAGATTTTGAAAGAAAGAAAGAAAGAAAGAAAGAAAGAAAGAAAGAAAGAAAGAAAGAAAGAAAGGAAGGAAGGAAGGAAGGAAGGAAGGAAGGAAGGAAGGAAGGAAGGAAGGAAGGAAGGAAGGAAGGAAGGAAGGAAGGAAGGAAGAAAGGAAGAAAGAAAGAAAGAAAGAAAGAAAGAAAGAAAGAAAGAAAGAAAGAAAGAAAGAAAGAAAGAAAGAAAGAAAGAAAGGCCTCAGGCCTCATGCTTCCTGGGCTGCTCTTTAAGGAAAGGAAGGAAACATGAAGGAAACCAAGGCAGCCTGCCGTGGCGGTATGGCCAAAGGCAAGGAAAGAACGAGCCTGGGGAGGGATGTGTGTGGCCATTTATGCATGGGAGGTTTTGCCTTGGATTTGCCACTCTTTAGACGCACATTTTCTCCATCCAAATTCTCAAAACTCAACAGTAAGTCCTTATGCAGATTTTTGAGAATTCGAATGGGGAAAATGTGGATCTAGAGAGCAGCAAATCCAAGGCAAACCCGCCCGTGCATAAATGGCCTGTGTGAGAACGGGGTAGGGGGGGCGTTTTCCGCCTGGCCCGGGACATGAAAGCCGGCCTCCCTAAGCCTTGTAAAGCGGGCGCCTTGTTTGGGCAGGCTTTGCGCAAACATTGTTCCTGTTACACGGCGACCTGGGTTCCCAAGCCCAGGAAACCGAGAAGTCGCCGCCAAGTCAACCGTCTCCCGCTCGCCCGGCTTTGAAGGTCTCCCCGTTCCTCCGCCCGACGCCCGGGCTCGGCTTTCCGTCTATGGACGTGTTAATGGGAAGGTCGCCTCGGAGCTGACCCGGGTCAGGGGAGCGCGCCGCATCTGGCGCTCCAGCCCCCCTCCGCAGAGGTCCCAGCACGGGAGGAAGGGGCGCTCCGGCTCGGGGGGTCGTCGAGGCGCGGCCCCCGGGGCCCGGAGGGGGCTTGGCCGCCAGTCCCCCTCGGGAGCTCGGGAAATCCCACCCAAGCGCCGGAGCCCCCGGGGCGGGAGGCGCTGTGCCGGCCCTCCAGGGGGCTCCCAGGGCGGCGGGGTCCGGCCGTCGGAGGGCCGCCGCCTCCCTTCCTTGTAAACCCAAGCGGAGCCCGCTTAGGTCTGCTCGGAAGCAACCCAAACCAAAGCCCGATGGGCATTCCCAAGAAGGGGACTGAAGCCCCGCAGGCCAACCCCCTTGAGGCAGAAGTAAGTGTTCTTCCTGTAGAAAACCGGGCTAACTTCCCAGTGAATGCGCCTCGGACGGCATTTATGCACGGGCGGTTTTGCCTTGGATTCGCCCCGTCCAAAATCTCAAAACTCTGCATAGGGGCTTACTTTTTTTTAGTTTTGAGAATTCGGATGGGGAAAATGGGCAGCTAGGCTGCGACTTGACGGCACTTTACACACACACACACACACACACAGAGAGAGAGAGAGAGAGAGAGAGAGAGAGAGCGACAAACCCAAAGCAAAACCTCCCATGCATAAATGGATTGCAATTTGAGGCGTATTTACCTGTAGAAAGATGCTATGGGAATGAATACGTTTTACTTCCGAGAAAATAGTTTAAGGGCTTTTAAGGATCAACAGTAAATGCCGGCGATTTTAGTCGATCTTGTGAAAGTTAAGTTAGTTGGGGACGATCTTCAATATTGAACTTCTTTTGAGGAAACCGGTCCCATTTAACTCGACGGGACTTTATTCTGAGTAGGCTTCAAGCCCCACGTCCATCCTTGGTACTGATCGCGCCTTACTAAGCAGCGTCCGCTGACCTGGCTGCATTACTCAGAAGACGTCCCAAATGGCTTGGGAGGAGAAAGTTTGAACCCTACGGGACTCGCAGGCCTGAGCAAATGCGTTTAGATGGGGCGGGGGGAGCTAAGGTTTCAGCAACTGGCCTATTGTAGTGTTGCTATCCACTTGGAGAAGACGCTCCTTTGTTTAAAAATGTTGGGATGTGCTGGCCTTTCGAAAAAGAATGAGAACAGGATCTTATTATCCAGCTCTCTCAAAGGTTATGGATCCTCCCTGACCCCTTTATCTCTAACAATTATCAAGTGGACTTATTTGTCAGACGATATATTAAGCTCCCGGTGTTGGGTGCGTGTGTGTTGGCAGTACTTGTTCGATTTCCTAGGGAATCGAGAAAGGACTTGAAAACTTCTTTTTGAATACACGTTAACCTGGAGCAAAGTCCCGCGGAAATCAATGACAGTTTACTTCAATGCAATGTGTACAATATGTTTTGTCTTCCCCTCCCTTTTTCCTACTTCCCCCTGAACAAAGGTTTGTTTGTTGGGTTGGTTGTTTTTGTTTGTTTGTTTAAAATCCCACCATTTAAAGTTGCTTCCACATTTGCGCGCATCAACCAGGGCTGGGGAAACTCGTCCTTCGGGCTGGGCTTTAGGGCACCCTCTCGAGAAAGGGGGACGTGCTGGCGCGGTCCTTGGCCTGAGCCTCGCAAACGAGTTGTGCCGCAGCTTTACTCGTCTTCAGGGCTCAAGGAATCCTGGCGTTTGGGGTTGCTTGACTTGTGGGTCGGGGCTACGGGAGGGGAGGGAGAACGATCTTTTCCCACAACAGGCAAGAACGAGCTGACTGGTTTTGGTTGCCAGAGGAGAAGGGGGCCGCCGCGCACCCCGGCGCCTACTGAACCAGAAGGAAGATCCGCTGGATTCAATGGGACTTCCCTAGCCAGTAACTGATTTCATGGGAGTTGCGTTAGTAGTCAGTCCTATTCGGATTTAGTCGGGGAGAAAGATCCAATGAATACAGTCAGACTTACTTCCGAGTAAACGTGCACTGTGTTGTGTGCGCGCGCCCGCACCAAGTCTCAACCGATCTATGGCGATCCTGGGGTAGGGTGGGGTGGGGTGGGAGAGTTCAAGGCAATAGACATTCAGAGGCGGTTTGCCATTGCCTGCCACCACCTGGGCTGAGGGAGTTCCGAGAGAACTGTGACTGGCCCAAGGTCACCCAGCAGGCTTCGTGTGGAGGAGCGGGGAATCGAACCCGGGTCTCCAGGTCAGAGTCCACCGCTCTTACCACACCGCGCTGGCGTCCTGCATGGGGTCGGACTAAGGGCTGCCTGGTCGTGGTGGGATCGTGCCCCCGATTCCGCAACCACTTTTCACAAAATTGTGCTCGGCCAGGCAGTGAGAGTCATTGCCATTGAAACCCATCAGCTCGCTCGAGGAAAGAGTTTAGGATCACAGCCTGGGTTTGAATGTCAACCTTATCCCTCCAGAAAAACTGCTGTCGGCGATTCAGCTGCGTTGCAAATGCCCTCTAACAGCTTCATCGACAACTGTGGGCAGCCGTTCCGCTTTCAATATTATATACAGTCATTTTATTTTAAAGATCTCTGCGTTTTACAAATAGGTCACAACAGAGTTCATGAAATCTCGCCTGTCTCACAATGGGAGGGGATGGAGCCAAAACAGCTTCCCTGCGGAGGTTGATCCACAGAGACCCAGAACACAGACGGATGCGGGCGTTTCAGCATGTTAGACGGTGATTTGGCTGCTGCCCCTTCAGACAAATATACCGGGCCAGGGAGGGTGGGATGAATCAAGGACTTTGCGTTTGAGAGATGCTCCAGGAAGGTGATGCGTTTGAGAGATGCTCGAGGAAGCCGTGGTCAAACAACCACTACTTTTAAATGGTCGGGATTGGATTCTAGCAGCTCATACGGTTTGGGGGAGGGGTCGCCTTTTCTCCCTCGTTTATTCGCAAATCTGGTTCAGAACCCAACCAAATCCTGCAGGTGCCTGTTAGAAAACTGGAGCGCGTCTTGCTTCGGTGAAGTCCCTTCAATTCGGGTTTGAGTGGTCGGGCGGACGCTGCTCAGCGGAGCAGGAGCCCTCCTGCCACCCCCAGCCCGGCGCTGCTCTAGAACAAGCCGGGCGTTTCCCGCTGCGCAATTTGGTTTATTTTTCTCTTCCCAGGCAGCGACCCTCAGCAAAAAAAAAAACCAAACCCCCCTCCAATAAAATAAAATAAAATAAAATAAAATAAAATAAAATATTAGTTCCTTCAGCAAGAGATGTACTTCCATGTGAAACTGTTTGGGGGCCTTTTGTAATCTGTGGTCGTCCAAGAGTCATTCCAACCCCCCCCCTCCCAAGCCTTCAGGACGCTGGTTTGGGCGGAAAGAGGAACGCTTGCAAGAAGTCCCCGGGGGGGGGGGGCGCCGGGCCTCGCAGTTCCTGGCTTCAGACGCTGGGTGGGATGCCTCCCTTTCACACGGTCCTTCCCGCCGGCCTATTGCTCGTGGTGCCAACAGACTATCAGTTAATACAAGTTAGTAAAGGGCATGGAGCCGTTTTCTAGTCGAACCGAAGGTCTGGCCATTGGTGTCCGTTCTCAGCTTCCCATTACAGGTTTAGGCGACGCTTACAGAGAAACGCTTAGTGCGATGTACTGGAAAATACCGGGGGGGGGGGATTTAAGCCTCTTCCCCGAAAACCACTAGATAATTTTTGCCAGCGAATGGCCGGTTGGGCCACATTGGTCTTCCTTTCGTGCATTGGCGGCAAATCAGGGAGACCGGCTTAAACCCAGTGAGGATCCCACAACAGAATCTCCTGTCTGAAAAGAGCAAGGGGGCATCCTCCACTTGGATCCCAACCGCTTCATGTGGGAACAGGTGGAAGCGGCGCGGGAGGGCGGTGGGGGGGGGGTTTAACGCCCCAGTTCTTTCAGTATTTTTCCACCCATTGCTTAAGTGGCCCGAAGGCCAAAGATGTCCTTAGACAGTTTCTCTGCAAAACTGATTTTGCCTCTCCATTTTCCCGCTCCGCCCCCCATGAAAGGAACCGGTGGCGTTGTTTTAATCCTTGTGCTACTGCATGCTGTACTGGATGTTTTAGGCCAGTGATGGCGAACCTTTTAGAGACCGAGTGCCCAAACTGCAACCCAAAACCCACTTATTTATCGCAAAGTGCCAACACAGCAATTTAACCTGAATACTGAGGTTTTAGTTTAGAAAAAAAACAACACATACATTAACATCTTTTGCCTTAAAAGAAAAACAATAAGAGCTTTCAATGATACAAACAACTTTTTATTGAAAGGTAAAAGTTTGCATTTGGCATGCTTTTGAACAGCCGGGGCGGGGAGTCCAGGGAAGGCAGGCGCGACAGCTGCTCAACTTACCCGCGCCTGCCCGCAGAGAGGGCTCAGTGTGCCAAGTCCGGCACTCGTGCCATGGGTTCGCCAACACGGTTTTAGGCAGTCTGTGGAAGAAAACGCATGGTCGCTTTATCCTCCTGTTTCAGCCTGGATCGAAGGCATGCGTTTCGCCTAATGTGCGTTTGATCCTGGCTGAAACAGGGATGCGTTTTCGCCCTGTGTGTTTTTTTTTAAAAGGTTTTATAGGCCGCCTCGAGTCTCCGTGAGAAGGGTGGGTAATAAATGATGTGAATGGATCAATAAATGAACCAAGGCGACCATCGCGGGTCCTCAACTAAAGGGCGCCTCTGGCCTGTTGTGGGTCCCTCACATTTGAAAATGGCACTTTCAGAGATGGTGACAATGACGCGGAGCCCAAGGGCGAAAACGCACGGTCGCTGGAGCCTCCTTTCTTCCCTGTTCCAGCCAGGATCCAGCCAGGATCGAACGCGCGGCCGTGCGTTCGATCCTGGCTCGATCCTGGCTGGAACAGGGAAGAAAGGAGGCTCCAGCGACCGTGCGTTTGCGCCCCAAGAAGATGGCAATGGGCCGCTCGGATGGCCAGAGTTGCCCACGGAGCGCCCTGAATGCAGGAGGATTATTTGACCCAGCCCGCACTACGGTGGCTATACCAAATAACCTTGCCCCCCTATTTAATCCGTTTATAGTTGGTGATTTTACTGTATTTGTATTGTTATTTTTACTAATGTTCTATAGGTACTTGCGCTGCTCTGTCCTTTTATGCCGTCGATGGAATATTTCCCCCCAATAAAGCGCTTCCGAATAGACCGCCCGTTCCTCCAGCGTGGGGTCAGCAGGGCCCCTGAAGCAGCTGGTGGGGTCAGCAGGGCCCAGCATCGCTTCCCTCCCGCGGGGTGTCCCTTGTCCGGGGAATCCCGAAACCCCGGGCCGGGGTACCCAAGGGGCACCGCGGGGGGCCCCCGCGCCAGAGTTGGCCCGGGTGGCCGGGGCGCTCCGGCTCCTGCCTCCCAAGGCACCTCGGGGCGCTCTGGCTGCGGCACGGGGGGGGGGGGCTTTCTGCACTAGGCTAAGGGGCTGCGACGCTGGGGGGGGGGGGCATCGCTGGCGCGGGTTTCCTTCCCCCCCTGCCCAGCAGAGAGGTTCAGCCTTCCCGGAGGCAGCTCGGCCCGACGCGCGTCCCGGGACTGGAGCGGAGGAGTTGGCAAGCGGGCGCGGACGGCGCGGACGGGCAGCCCTGGCGGCCTGCGCCGGTGCTTACTCGCGAGCAGGGCCCGCGCGGGTTGCCGAAGCCCGTCCAGCAAAGCCGAGGCAAAACCGCCCGCGCATCGACGGCCTGGGAGTCGGACGGCGCGTTCTCCGCCCGCGGCCCCGGGCGCCCCGGCCTGGCAGTCAGTCCCCCCGGGAGACCCGCAGGGGCTGACCTCCCAGGGATGCCCGCGGTCGGGCTGCGAGCAGATCGAAAGCGGCGTCGGGCCTGGGGGGAGCGCCCTCCGGAGCGCCGGGCTCAGCAGCCGGGCCCGCGGGGGGTGGAGGGCGGCGGGGGCAGCTGGGGGGTGGAGGGCGTAGGGGGCAGCTGGGGGGTGGAGGGCGGCGGGGGCAGCTGGGGGGTGGAGGGCGGCGGGGGCAGCTGGGGGGTGGAGGGCGGCGGGGGCAGCTGGCACCGGCTCCTGCGAGTGCCCCCGAGGGGAGGCGCGCCGGCTCTCCGCTCCAGACGCCGCCCGCGATGCCGTCGAAGCTGCGAAAGCGGAGTCCCTACTCCCAAACCCCAGGGAGCGCACGTTGGTTTCCGTCGGGGAGACAACTTGATCCGCAGCTGAGCGAAGGGTCAACCAATGTATTTAGCTGTTAAGAAAAGCCAAATAAAACGCCGCCTCTCCAGAGAACCTGCTGGAGGCGGCTCACGACGTCGAACAGAACGAGACGAGTAACAATCAAAACCTCAGCGGGTCCTAACAGGTTTGGAGGCACCTCGGAGCCGCTTTCCAGGTGGCCCCGACTGGCTCCCTCGGCGGCGGTTTTAGGGGTGCCGCCGGACCTGGGCCCGGCTGTTCGACGCCGACTCGAGCCGGCGAGTCCCGCGGACTCCCTCCCAAGCCCTCCCTCCCTTCGGGCCGAACCGCTCAAGGGCCGGTCCCGGGATCGGGAGGCTGGTCTCCTCTCGGAGTCCAGCAGCTCCATTGCAATGGGCCGGAGTTCCCACCAGGCTCTCCCGGCCGTCCAAGGGGTTCAGACCCGTCGGGCTGCCCGTCCTCGACAACCCCTGCCGGGCCGCCCCGGCCGTCGTCGGAAGTCCCGTGGCGCGGACTTGCAAGCGAGCCCGCCGAGCCCGGCAGCCCAGCCCCGACGGGAGGGTCGAGCAGCCGAAAGCGGCGGCCCGGGCGGGCCGGGACCGGAGCCGGGGGCCGCGGCGGAGCCTGCGCGGGCGCGTGGGGAGGGTCCCGCGGGGCGGGCGGGGGCGCGCGCCTGCCAGGCCACGCGCACCAGCCGGCCGCTCCTCCCCACCCCCCACCCCGCGCCCGCCCGCGTGTGAATGGGGCCGCCTCCGCATCGGGGGGGTTGGAGCGGCGCTGCTGCCCGGGGGGGGGGGCGGACACGTCACGGAGCGCGCCCTCCCCTCCCCTCCCCTCCCTCGCAGCCTTGGCCCACCGAGGAAGAGGCCAGTCTGCCGCGTCTGGGCCTGGCCCCGCAAACCAGGCGCAGCCGACGGGAGGGGGGGGGGAGCGCGGAGCCTCCGCCCCCAAGCGAGCTGGGCAGGCCGGGCTTTGGGTGCGGACGAGCTTCTCCTCCGGACTCCGGGGGACGCAGCCGGCAGGCGCTCCCACTCCTGGGGCGGACCGTCGTCGGAGCGCCGCCGCCCGGAGACCCGTCGGTCCCGTCCGCCCGGCCCGGGACGAGACTCTGGGCGGCCGCCGAGGGAGGGGCCTCTTGGGGGCCAGCCCAGGGCCTCTCGGGGGCCAGCCCAGGGCAGGCCGGGCCCGGGGGCCGGCTCCTCGCCGTCCGCCCCGGGGGGAGCTCCGCCGAGGCCCCCCCTGCCCCTGCCCCAGCCCCGGCCGGCGGGCCCGGGCCCGAGGATGCGAGTGAGCGCCGCCCGCCGCCCCCGCCGCCGCCATGAAGGAGAAGTCCAAGAACGCGGCCAAGACGCGGCGCGAGAAGGAGAACGGCGAGTTTTACGAGCTGGCCAAGCTGCTGCCCCTGCCCGCCGCCATCACCGCCCAGCTCGACAAGGCCTCCATCATCCGCCTCACCAGCAGCTACCTGAAGATGCGCGCCGTCTTCCCCGAAGGTGAGTCCCGCCGGGACCAGCAGCGCCGCCGACAGCGCACCGGGGGGGGGGGCAAGGCCCCGATCCGGCCCGCGGGCCCGGAGGGGGGGGCTTCAGCCCTCTCCCCGCCGCCCGACACGCGTGTCAAGAACGCAGGACCCCTGGCCCGCAAAAGCGGGGGTGGATCAAGCCCCGGGGACGCCGCCGGGCCCCGGGCTGCCCGCCTCCTCCGGCGCGTGGCGCGGCGTGGGGAAGGGAAGCGGCCCCGTCTCGCCCGTGGGGCCCCGGCCCCTTCTCTCCCCTTCTCTCCCCCGGCCCTGTTTGCTGGGCCGACCTGGTGCGCTGGGGCTCGCGGAGCTCTTCTCGCTCGGGAAAAGCAGGCTCGCCTTCGGGTCGTCCTGGGAGTTACGCGCGCGTCGGTGCCTCGGCAGCCTGGCCAGGGAAACGCGCCCGCTCCCCCCACGGAGAACGGTGACCGTCTGGACAAAGCAAGGGAGGGGTATAAGTGTGCCTCTCCTACCATTAGGACCCGACAGAGGCTTTTGCACGGTGCAGAGGGGCGGGGGGGGGGGCAGATGACTGGCTACACTCGAGTCCAGGAGCGCCTTAGAGACCCACAGGGTTCTTGCGCCAGGAAGCGACGGGAAAGGCCCAGAGAGGCTGGCTTCCGAGCAATGCATACGGTCGGGCTGAGAGCAGACAGAAAGCGCCTCTCCCCGCGGAAGCGCTGATCCAGGGCCTGGTGGAGCGCCAGAAAGAGAAGGGGGAAAGGGCCCTGGGCGCCCAAGCCAACTCCGACGGGTTCATAACGCGGGAGGCCAGAGCGAGGGCTGCAGAGGAGGTCGGCTGCTGCTGGGGGGGGGGGGGCTGGGGGTCCAGCCCTCCCTGCAATAGCTGTGCCACTCTCGAACAGAAAACGAAGTCTGGAGGGCAACGAGCGAGCACGAGGGAGTCCCTCGGCCATCATAATAATTTACCGAAAAAGTAGGGGAAGGGAGCCGTTTATTCATCAGCAAGCCAAATAATAGCAGGGAAATTGGAGACTTGTCCTACAATCCTAAACGTTTACTGGCGCGCTTGAACCACCGGACTGTTTCTTACCTGAGTAGCCTAAGGGAGCAGATAGGAAGATACCTTTTTTTTTATTTTGCCGCTAAGTCAATTACACTTAGACAGCGAGTAAAGCAAGGGTGCAAATTCCTAAATAAATGTGTTGAGGGTTGAGGTGGAAACGGAGGCAAGAGGCAGGGATCCACTCACTGCAGCCGACCTCGCGGCTTAATTTGTGTGCGTGGAAATGACCCCTTCGTGGGGCGGGGGGAACCCCACTGCGCAAGAGAGGGACCCCCGTCCTAAGCATTGGCTCTTGTTCGAAAACTGTTCACATCTTTTTAAATGGAATTGGTTTGCCATAAGAAAATTCTCATAAAAATAAAAGGCAAATCCAGCTAAAATTAACTAAATTTAAGTGTAATTTCTTGCAGTGGGAATGTTAAGTAATATGTTGTTAAGTAATGTTAAGTAATATGTCCCGTCGATTTCCAACGCGCTTCCCTCTATTCAGGCCCCGGGTGTCAGGCCAAACACTTCACGCGGCCCGACGGGAGTGAGCCGCGCTCAGCGCCCCAGGACTGGCCGTCGAGCAAGCGCGGACCTCGCGGGGCACAGCCGGCCCTCCCCACGGCCTATAAGTAGGGTCCGCGTCTAAAGAAGGGCGCTCGGCGCCTGATGGGGAGCGCCCATGGGTAGACAAAGCAACATTTACACCTTGGATAACCTGACACCCAAATTCCCCCGAAGCGGACAGGATTCCCTGCGCTGGTTTCAGCCAGCGGACTAGATCGCGGACCTTTGGAGCGCCGCGGGCATTTATTCATGGAAGGTTTTGCATTGGAGTTGCCACTCTTTAGATGCACTTTTCCCCCATCCATATTCTCAAAGCTCAACAATAAGCCGCCATGCAGAGCTTTGAGAATTCAGATGGGGAAAATGTGCATCTAGAGAGTGACAAATCCAATGCAAAACCTTCCATGAATAAATGGCTTTTATTCATGGAAGGTTTTGCATTGGATTTGTCACTCTATAGATGCACATTTTCCCCATCCATATTTTCAAAGCTCTAGGCAGCTGACTCCATGCAGGGGAGGGTTTGCCTTAGATTTGCCTCTTTCTAGATGCACTTTTCCCCCATCCATATTCTCAAAGCTCAACAACAAGCCGCCATGCAGAGCTTTGAGAATTCAGATGGGGAAAATGTGCATCTATAGAGTGACAAATCCAATGCAAAACCTTCGGTTTTGCATTGGATTTGTCACTCTATAGATGCACATTTTCCCCATCTGAATTCTCAAAGCTCTAGGCAGCTGACTCCATGCAGGGGAGGGTTTGCCTTAGATTTGTCACTCTATAGATGCACATTTTCCCCATCCATATTCTCAAAGCTCTAGGCAGCTGACTCCATGCAGGGGAGGGTTTGCCTTAGATTTGCCTCTTTCTAGATGCACATTTTCCCCATCTGAATCTCCAGAACTCTGCCTGGGGGCTCATTGTGGAGTTCTGCGAATTTGGCTGGGGGAAAGGTGCGTCTAGAGAGCGGCAGATCCGCGGCGAGCCCTCCCCTGCAGAAATGGCCCGGGCTTTTCCGCGTAGCCTCCGGCGGAAAACTCCTGGCCGGCCGGGCCACTGCCTCGAGCCGTCGAGCGCTTTTGCCCGGCCGGTAAAGAAAGGCTTAGCCCGCCGGGCGTGGGGTCAGCTTCCTTCTCCCCCTCCCCTCGGGGGGAGGTGGAGGTGCTCGGAACGAATCGGGGGGGGGCTTGTTTTCAAAGCCCACCTGCTGGCAAGAACTCCCCGTCCCCCCGGGGCCGTCTCTGCTTTCAGCACCTGGCCGCCAGACCGGAATGCCGCCTGTCACGTCCAGGGCGGGTGACCCTGGCGGCGAAATTGCCTTGGCGGTGGCCTGTGGCTTGGCTTACTCGCCCGAGTCACCTGCCGCCCGCCTTGCGTATGACCCCTGACTGGGGGGGGGGGGGGAGAGAGGAGAATGGCTGTTTTACGGTTTGTAAAACACACAACCGGGAAGACAAGTAGGAGGGTCTCCCTTGCAGGGCCTTTTGCACCGGTTTTACTTTTGACAGCTTCACCTCTGAAAAATAAACCGCACTATTTGACTCTCTCGCCACTTCAGATAAGCTGACTGGTCCCGTACACTAGCTCCGGTCAGGTTTGTCACACTCTCCTTATGTGGAAGCAAATGGAGAAGCAAATGGAGTCTATGGCATTTGCTTTCCAAGATAACTTGACTGTAGCAGTGTCTGTTGATAACACCGATTGGAAGATGCTTGCCGGGAAGTAGATCCTTTTGGAATTCGGGACTTGTAGGCCATTTATTCACGGAAGGTTTTGCATTGGATTTGCCACTCTTTAGATGCACTTTTTCCCGTTCATATTCTCAAAACTCAACAATAAGTTGCCATGCAGAGTTTTGAGAATTCAGATGGGGAAAATGTGCATCTATAGAGAAGCAAATCCAATGCAAAACCTTCCTTGAATAAATGGCCGTAGGGGGCTTCGTTCTTTCCTGTCTCTGGCCCGCTGGGAGAAAGGGGGTCTGTAGAGGGCTAAACTGGGTGACCTCGTGTGTAGGGGGGGGGCTTCTCTCAAGAGTTTGCGGTAGTTGTAGCGGAGTAGAAAGTCTGGAGAGTCTGGAGTTGTAGCGGAGTAGAAAGCCTCATCCCACCCCTAAGATCGCCCGGGAGGTGGTCTCCAAGTCTGCCCACCTCCTTCGGAAACGCCGGCTGCTGGGTTGAGCTGTCATGCGAATTTGTAGAGGGGTCACATTTCCAACCTTCGGGACGTCTCCTTTGAAGTAATTCGTCCTATGTATTTCAAGGGAAATATTTTGTCCTTATGTTACCACCCCTGCAGTTGGAAGGCAGCTTCGTTCCCACTGCATTATAAAAGAGAGCCGTAAATCGATCGTCTCGCGGTTCTGTAACCGCCCTAGTTATTAATAAAATGGTTATAGAGTATAAGGAATAACTAAATTCCCATTCAGTGATCTTGAGTAGGCTACCTTACTCGCGAGAAGTCCTGTCCTGATCTCTTTGCTTGAGCGACCCTGCGGATCCTCGCCTCTCTCGGAGTCCCTCGGCTATAAAATCAACTCCGAGGGGGCTGTTTTCTCCTCTTGCTATGTTAGGCTCGAGTCCGCTGCCATTAAATGTAATTGAGACCCGAAACCTTCCCTCTCCACAGCCAGAAAGGCCAACAGAAACTATTCGTTCCCCAAATATGACCCTCGGTTCGTGCCCACCAGAAAATATGCACTTGAGCTCTTTATTTTAACCAGAGGAAGTAGCGACCCGACCTTCAGTTGTGGGGCAGGTCTTGAGAACTGTGCGTCGGGGAGGGTTTCAGGGGAGAAAGGGGAGAAACGAAATTACAATAGAGTTTCATGTTCTCTAGGCGGTTAAATAAGAACAAATTTCTGCTCTTGGTGATTTCTTTGGTTTGTCTCGGGGAAAGAAGAAGTGGACAGACGAAAGGTCTCCAAACGCGGTCCACAATCTTGCTAAGCGCTTGGCTTTGGGCCGGCAGTCCTTCAGGTTGAGTTTCCTGAACTTCAGCGTGGTTGCTGTGGTTTGAATAGGTGGTTCGAGAACTATAGATGGGACAGTAACTTCTGTCCCATGGGATACTAACTTCTCCAAGTTAAGCTCCGGAGGAAACATAATTTAAAAGTATGTGTGAGTGCATTACTGTTGCTGATAACTGCTTGATAACCTGTAGGCAATATTTAGCTTTAATGAAGACGCAGAAGGAAGAAAATCTTCTGGTAGTAAGAGAACTAGCTTAGGACGTAATCATTTTCCTTCAAACCAGGGGGAAAGTCTCATTGAACTCAGTGGGACTTCCTTCCCAGGATAGGATTGAACTGCAGAGACTTTTTAAAGTAAAATCTTAATACCGGTTGTGAAAACATATTACAAAATAGAGGCGCTTTAACTGAAAAAAAAAATCTGTTATTCTCACCAGCTATTATTGTTAAGATCTGGAAAGGTCTCCCTCAACCTATTTTAACTCAGTCTGATTGGTGAGGGGTTTCCCTCTTAACTAAATAAGATTTCGAGAAGACAGGCAATAATTGTATATTAACTTTTGAGCTGAGTTCAGATTCCGAAATCGATGCGCTCTTGTTAGTCCTTCAGCCCCGTTTTCATTAAATTTCTTTAAAGCTGTTTCAGAGACAGACAGAGGGAGAGGGAGAGAGAGAGAGATCGTTTTAGAAGCAACATTTCTCTGCAAACAGAAATTCAGTTACCGTTGCGTTATGGCTGATGCAGCCTTCTCTTGTACCCTTGAAATTAGTTCCGATTGGGGCACTGAAAGATCGCGATGAGATGACACCTTTGTTATCAGGCTTGTGAATAAATGCTTCAACGAGTGGAACTAAAAACCAGGGCAGTTGTACCATTTCTAGTCTGGCCCAGCGTTCCCTGGGAGGGGTCTTTCCTGACTCATTTACTACAGTGCTGTTTAAAAGTTCTCACCTTGGAGTATTCGGAATACGTTTCCTGAAGGTTTTCTCCCCAGAAATACGGTGCAAACTACCAGCGACTCAGATTGCCTTTCTAAAGAGAGCGGCTTGCAGCCCTCGTTCCCAGCTCACAGTCCTGCTGCGGGGAGGGAGTAACGTCGGTTGGATTTGGCATTCTTAAGCAAAATCGAAGAAGAAAAAACAACAGAAAGCTTTGACTGAAGGGTTGTAGAAACCTTTATTCCCCCTCCCACAAGGCAATCCTTTCCTAACGCTTTCTCCCTGGAAGAGCCTGCGAACGGATGAGACTTTTTAATACGCTGGTTAAAGACATGGGCCATTTATGCACGGGAGGCTTTGCCTTGGATTTGCCACTCTCTAGCTGCACATTTTCCCCATCTGAATTCTCAGAACTCAAAAATAAGCCCCCGGGCAGAGTTTGGGGAATTTGGCTGGGGGAAATGCGCAGCTAGAGAACGGCAAATCCGAAGCAAAACCTCCAGTGTATAAACGGCCACGGACTCCTGTGCCATTTGCCACCGGCAGCAATAACCGCAGAGTCTGGGGCAAATAAACCAGACTTAGGATCCCCAGTTTGAGGTTATATTTCAATTTAGACACCATGGTTTGCATTCTGTACTTGACAAACGCAAGCATAAATAGATTACTTTTATATCTGCCTACGTAATGAATTATTTTTAAAAGCCTAATGAAAGACGGGCCCGATCCCGAATGAAACAGGTGGAAGTTAGGTTGGGCTCCTCCACAGAAGTATAACAAAGCGCTTCTCCCTGAACCTCTTGGGCCTTTGCTTCCAAAGAAAGGCGATCGCCAGTGGCCGGTTTTCGAACCTAACCCCGGGGTTCTGGTCCTTCAGTAATACAGACTAGAGGATCCGGCTTAAAGTCTTTTTAGTGGACGTGGGCGAGGGGTCTGAACTGTCCCGGAGGAGTCCCCAAGTCCTGAACCAGCGTTCCCAGGCGGCCCCCGGGAGTGAAAGTGTGCTACGATCTAATCTTGGGGGGATAGAAGAGAGCGCAGGATCCTCTCCTTCTTGGCCTTATTCCATCCCTCCCCCTTTCCCGTACAGATTTGTTCTGACCCTGGGGACCCGCGGATTAAAGTCCAGGCAGGAAGCTGCAACCTGCCCCAGAGCCAGGGCCCGGTCACATCGCCCCTTCTTGTGATTTGAATTTTTGCCAAGCCCTTCGGTGCTGCAGCACAAAAATACAGAGCCGGGTTTTTTTTCCTCCCTCCCCCTCTTTGGTGGTTAATTTTTGTTCTCCACCACGGGACACACTTTGAAAAGAGAGAGAGAAAGAAAGCGTTTGGGACCTGCGGCGGGATGGTGACACCGCAGTTAAAATGAGATTCCGTCCAGGGTCGAAAACGGACCTTTGCAACGACCCACTTCTTAATGATTAAACCCAAACAGGGAGGCCAGCTGCTTAACGGCTTACCTTACAAAAACACATCTGTGCAAGAAACAAACATACCCTAATATAAAGAAAGACGTCTTCAGTCGGGGACCAGACCATTCCCTATCAACACTCAAGGCTTTGGAGCCAGCAATACTAAGCAGGTCTGCTTGGAAGTAGGTCCCATTTTATTCCGTGGGGCTTACCCTCAGGAAAATGTTCTTAGAGTAGCAGGCTATATAGTTGCTATGTCGTCTAGATCCACTGCCAGCGGTGAGATTAGAAATTACGTCTGTCTTCCTGGTCGAATTCCTGAGTGAAATGAACGCCAGGCGCTCTGCAGCTCCAGAGGTTTCAGGAACAGGATCCGCCATTCTAGAGGGCGGATCCAAGTTTAGTTAATTCCAGGTTAAAGCCTATAAACTAATTAAATCGTGCTTAGAAAGCATTCTACCATTCTAAACACAAATTATGGTATGGTGCCATAATTGAAAATCATGCAGTTTATGTCTTAATCAGTGGGTTTAGAATCCTTCCTACGGTCGGGTTTGAGAACTTTTCTTCGACTTTAGTGCCAGTTTATTTCAGTGGAACTCAAGTATAGCAACTGTAAATCAATTTGAAATTATATCCCTTTCCCCCCTGCAGTTCCTTAGTGGTAATCTTGTATGCGACTAGACGCCTGTGGTTCTTCGCTTAATTGAGCTGAGGTTGGCAAGCAGGCCATACAACTGGGTTACTCACACAGAGAGACACACACAACATTTCATGCAGGTCTTTAAGGCGAGGGTAGCTCTTCCTCGCCACTCAACAGTCTTCTTACAAGCTGCTTGCCTGGTTTTTTATGCCCGCGAAAGAAATGGGGTTTAGCTTTCGACTAAGGGTTGCCTTTCAAATAGTGGTGATGTAGTTGGCGATCTCTGTGCGTGCTCATTAGGAGAAATAATAACATCGGCACTGCTGATTTCATAGCGAATAATTCATTATTGATAAATCGCTTGTCTCTCCCCACCCCTTTCAGAAAAAGATCCGAGTAATGCAACAAAATCTCTTGACCGGGCACAGAGTCCCACTGATTCCCTCATTGGTTTTTCTTCCGAGTAAACCTTTAGAAGTAAGTTCCACTGAACGTTGTGGGATTTGCTTGCAAGTGTTGAGGATAGTGGGCACACCGGTTCACATTCATTAATTCACCTCCCGCCTTTACAGCGCACTTCTAAAGGGAGTTTCCACCCTTTCAAGACCCGCAGATTTCGAGATATCTTGCCAGGAACACCGAAAGTACGGGGGCGCGAGGCTGCGATCTACCAAATGGTTCCGTCGCCTTGTCTGGCAATTGGCCTTTCAATATTTCAAAAGCTGCAGAAGTTTGTACTACTTTGAAGAAAATAAAAAGTTACAAGATGCAGCCGTGAGCCGGCATGTTTACCAACTGCGTTGGTTAGTTTTGGTTTGTTTGGGTGATGGGGGGGGGGGGATAATTCGGGTCATCTAGATCTGCTTTTTTGTATCAAGGTACTTGTGGCCAGTGTAAGAAATATGCACATAATCATTCCCCAGTATTTAAAAACAAAACAAAATGTCAGCCCTAGAAAAATATGTAGGTGTGCTTGAGTGACGTGTGGGGGCGGGGGCGGCAGAGCAGTTAAACTGAACTTAGGTTCCTCTCCCAAAGCACTTTTTAAGTGCAAGGAGCTACTAAATGACGGAGCACTTCTGAGCATGTACAGAACACCATTTTCTTCCTGCTAAGTAATGAAGAAGAAGCGTTGGTTTTTAAATGCCGACTTTCTCTACCAAGAGAGACTCAAACCGGCTTACAATCACCTTCCCTTCCCCACAACAGACATCCTGGGAGGTAGGTGGGGCTGAGAGAGTGTGACTAGCCCCAGGTCGCCCAGCTGGCTTCTTGTGTAGGAGCGGGGAAACCAATCCAGTTCACCAGATTAGCCTCCGCCGCACATGTGGAGGAGTGGGGAGTCAAACCCGGTTCTCCAGATCAGACTCCACCGCCCCAAACCACCCCTCTTAACCACTACACCACTCTGGCTTTGCCAGCTCCTGCACACCTGGAATTAAGAGCCCTGATACCAAAGCCACGCCGACTCCATCCCTCGGGTGCATTGAGACGAGCTTTGCAGAACATGTTTCGGATGGTAAATATGACAGAAGGGAACGGGGCTTTCCCCCCAGCCTCAGCACCGAGCACGTTTACTCGGGAGCAATTTCAATTCCATTGAAACCAGTCCTAGCAGCGACTGAGTGCCAACACCACCGCACCTTTCCAAGCCCGCGATGCCTGCCCAGGTGTGCCTGGATGTGACCCAGGCAGGAGGCGCCTCTCGTCGATCCGTCCTCGCACCGTTGAACCTCCTCCTGCATGCATAGAAAACCCGTCCGCCCAAAGCCCAGGGAAAAGGTCTTTGTGGCCCCCGCGGCTGAGAGGCACGACGGGCGGTCAATCGGCGGAGCGGGCGCGGCGCAGAGGCAGCGGCCACATTTGGGGAAGAGGTTTATTCCCCGTGGGGGCGACGTGCTCGCTTCGCCACTGGAGAGATCAGCAGCTAAGGCTGTCGCTGCTCACTGGTCGTACAAAGAAACGGGAGGGGGGGTTGAGAAACACAAGTATTTCTCCAATATGCACATTCCACGGTGCTGGTTCCTAGGTGACTGTGGGTAGGACTGCAGCCTTTGTTTCGAGAAGATGCAGGCAGATGTTACAGGAGGGATTCTCCTTTTTATCTCTCGTAAAAATAGCACTGGCCTCATGCGGTGTGTGTGTGTGTGTGTATATATATATATATATATGTGTGTGTGTGTGTGTATATATGTGTGTGTGTGTGTGTGTATATATATATATATATATATATATATATATATATATATACATATATACATACACACACACACACATACATATATATATACATATACATATACACATACACACACAAATATATATACATATACATATACACATATATACACACAAATATATACATACATACATACATACATATATATACACACACACACACACATATACATACATATATACACACATATATACATACATATATACATACATATATACATACACACACACACACACACATAGTGCACTATATATATATATATATAGTGCCGTCAAGTCACAGCTGATTTACACCGACCCCATAGGGTTTTCAAGGCAAGCGATGTTCAGAGGTGGTTCACCTCCGCATCGCGACCCTGGCATTCCTTGGAGGTTACCCATCCAAATACTAACCAGAGCCTACCCTGCTTAACCTCTGAGGAGATCAGGCTAGGCGGGGGCTATCCAGGTCAGGGCTTTACTGGATTTAAAACGATACTTCTTTTAAAACCTCCTGCCCGGTTAACCGGAGGCAGTTTTTTTAGTCGAATGAGAGGGGTGAATATATGGGTATAGCAGCTTGACCTATTTACAATTGAAGTCAGCGGGTTTAGAAGGCGAAACTTTGTTTGCGACCAGTGTAAATGTTGTAGCTAGTATGTAGACCCCATGCTGACAATTGCTTAGAGTGGATTAATGCGCGTGAGCCCCCTTCTGGTACTCATACTGGATAAAGGCCTAGAATTTCTCACCCTTTGAGTATGTGCTTATGGGTGGGCTGGAGATTGCATTCCCGCTTGTTGGCTGTCTGCATAAAGCACTGGTTCCCAACCAGGGGTCCGTGGACCCCCAGGGGTCCGCGAGAACTAAATTAAGGTCCGCGAAACAAAGTTATAAACCCATAATAAATTAATATTTTCAATTAAAAGTCCTCTATTATAAAATATATATATTCAAATATTATTTTAAGCTTAATGTTTAACTAACAGTTATGATTAAAGTTTATTTTCAAATCCTCGGAATTTTTATTTTGAACCTTGGGGTCCCTGCACTGAACAAAAAAGTCCTAGTGGTCCCTGGTCAAAAAAAGGTTGGGAACCACTGGCATAAAGGATGGAGATCTTTGTCCAGGTAATTTAATCGGGAGAAATAGTTGATTTCATGTAGGCGTCAACCTGCCTCCTCTCTTTTGTCTCTTACATCACCCTTCCCCACAATATCTTTCCCGCTAGGATTTGCTTTTCTGCAGAGTCTGGGCCAAGGGGAATGCACTCCTGTTAAGTAATATTTCTTTTCTTTAGAAGAACTAGGATTTTTATCATTGGTTTTTGGTCAATTATCCCCTGGCATCCTCAGAAAGTCAGATTGTTCGAGGTGAATTTTTGGAACGGTGGATCTGTCTCCCTTATGTGTAGCTTCCTAATTGAACACAAGGTAGGTTCGTAGTACTGGTTAGTGTCAGCACCTCAGAAGGGTGTTTGCAGAACAGAGGGAGTTAGCCAAGCCCCCACACCAGCTCCCCAAAGACCTCTTTTAGGACTAGTTCCCAGGGACAATAAAGTGTGTCCGGGTTCTGCCATCTCAGATTGACGTACTCCTGGCATTCCAGAAACTATGTAGAAAGCTCAAGGCAATATGATGCAATGGTTCAAAAAGGTGATTGAATTGTGTATAGTATATATTATCTGTTTGCCTTATGTGTTAGGTTGCTCTCACTGCACTGTTATCTATGTACTTCCACTTTTTGGCACTGTTAAAAAGTAAAGGTAAAGGTCCCCTGTGCAAGCACCGGGTCATTCCTGACCCATGGGGTGACGTCACATCCTTCACCGAGGGATCGAACTCAGGTCGTGAGCAGAGCTTTTGACTCCAGTACTGCAGCTTAACACTCTGCGCCACGGGGGGGGGGGGGGCACTGTTAGCATTTCCAATATTTATGCTTTTTCAGATTTCTGTAATCTTAGTTCAATTACTTTTCAGATGACTTATTCTGTTGACTGCACTGGCTCACATTGTGTAATCTGCCTGGAGTCTCAATAAGAAAGGCTGACTATATATAACACAAATAGATAAAATGATGGCAAGGGATTTACATAACTGGGGGAAAGCACCCTTCACATAGAAAAGACATGTCAGGGAGAAATGTTCTAGCCTCTCTAACTTTTATCGCACCCTTCTTTTCAAGGAGATCTGGGCAACATGGATGGTTCTCCCCTGCTTCCTTTCTTCCTCACAACAACCTTGTGTGATGGATTAGTAGACTGAAAGAGAGGACAGCCAGTGAGCTTCAAGGCTGTGGGGAAGTAAACCTACCCTAATCCAGCAGCTAGTCCAAGGCTCCTTTGTGTGAGCACTTTGTTTTGCAGGAAGAAGCAAGGCCAGGATACTTCCGGTTTTTGAGGCCCCAGCAATTACTACTACTACTACTAATTATAATACCTTTCTCACTGGGACTCAAGTATGATCAAAACTGCTCAGTCAATCAGCAAGTGGATTACAGAATATGATAGCATTTGAATCTGACAGTAAAGATTCATAGTAAAACAAGATAATACAGTGAACTGAGACTGAAGAATGGGGGGGCAACACAAGCAAACATTACTGTCTAAGACAACAAGACAATCAAATAAGAAAATTTAATCCCTAATAGTGATTTTTGGGCAAAAGTCCATCTTGGGGCCCCAGAATCACTGCTGCTTCACCACCGCCCCTACTGCCAGGGCCAAGCAAGTGGTGGCTCTCACCCCATGTGAGGTAGGCAAGGGCCATGGGTGGTCAGACCCCTCCCAGCATGGGCCCTGGGGCAACTGTTGCCCATTGGCTAGGACCTCCCCCACTCATAGAAGTCACCTGTAGAGCTGATCCATTACACCACAGCTCTGCTTCCTCTACAAGAATGTCCTCCTGAACTATTTTGTTTTGCACATTTTGGAAAAACGACAGAAACGTGGGGGCCTTCCTAACAGCCTCAGGCTTCATAATGCAGGGAGCCACCACAGAGAACACCTGTGAATGGGCAGTTGCCAATGTTACCCATTTCAGGTGGCACCATCAGAAGGCCTTGCCTAGCTTAACAAAGCTGTTACAGTGAGACACTGTAGGAGTAATATAATTTTATTAATATTATGAACATTTCACACTCAATACGACAAAATTTCTATCAGTTAATCAGTTAATATTTTACCAAGTCACATCTCTTCTTTGATTAAATTTGCAGCTGTAAGTTAAGAGTGTGTGTCATATTTTGGTCCAGTATGGATGCAAGTTGAAACAAGAGCCAGGGTTGTGTAGGTTACAGGGTGGGGCCAGGATCTGACAAACCGGGTTGGAATCCCCCCCCCCCTGCCATGAAGGCTTGCTGGTGACCTTAAGCCAGTCACACCCTCTGAGTCTAATCTACTTCAGGGGGTTGTTGTGATGAGAAGGGGAGCATGTTGTAAGCCACTTTGGGTCCCCATAGGGGGGAAAGCGGGGTACAAATGCCAACCATTTAACACCAGTCTAAATCTGAGGCTCCTTTTGAAGGGAAGCCTCCTTTGAAAGGCCCTCCTGTGGGGACCCTCGGCCTGGGGGGGGGGGACTGTGGAGGAGCAATCAGTCAGCAAGCGCCTAAGCGCAGTCTGACTTTTACAGCTCAGACATCGGTTTACCAGTGAGAATGAAACTATGGAGTCAGTCGGGCTGTCTAAGGCACGGAAAAGTTCTCTGCCTTCTTTTCCAGTCTCACGGGGGCATTTTGCTCACTTCTGACCTCCACAAGTGCAGCTGCCTTTGACGTCTGGCCAGTGCATCGGTAAGCAAAACTGGCACCCTAAATCATCCTCCCAATAATGGCAGCGACCCCTCGAAACCCCCTAAATCTGTACCACTGGAAAGAATGTGGCTCCTGCCAGGCTCCCCCCCCACACACACACACACCCTATTCCAGGGGAGGTGTTCTCAAAAGGGACCTTTCGCGTGGTGGTGATCTGCGACTGACCCAGGTCTCCTTAGAGCAAATAATCTCTATTTTAGCAACAACGCAAAAGAGCTGCTTGGATGTCGCTCTTCTCCTCTCCAAGAAGAACTTCACGCCCAGCGATTTAGCAGTCGGAGCCCTTGGAAGAAAGTGGCGGTGCTGCTCCGGAGCAGCGACTCAGAAGGGAGCTCCGACGGGTCCCCGAAACGTACCAGGGAGAGGATTCCCAAACTGTCCTTGACTCGCATGACTTCATTGGGATTGATTATGGCATTCTTGCTATCCCGCAGCTTCATAGCTGTTTGGGCCCGTGTTCCTCCCAGGGACACCTACAGACCGGGTCAATGTACAAGGGGGGGACCTGGAGGGATGCAGACTTTCAAAATACTGAAACACACACACACACACACCCTTCCAACAAAGGGAGCATATTGGAAAGCGGGAACGAGCTGGAACTGGCTAGCAAGTAGATCTGTTCGGGATCAGGGCCCTGGGCCATATTGCATGGAAGCAACGTACGTTCACACCCCGGCGGTCGCTTCCACTGAACACCTGGGCTCCGACGGGGCGTTCTGGCTCTCCGGACCCGGCCGTTTTGGCTTCACGGTTGGGGCCGCAGCAGAACAGGCGCTCCGAGGGATCCAGTTTCCTGTGTCATCAATACTTAATGCAACTCTGAATGCGGACTCTTCAGAGTTGCATTAAGTATTGATGACACAGGAAACTGGATCCCTCGGAGCGCCTGTTCTGCTGCAGCCCCAACCGAGAAGTCAAACGGCTGCTACGACAAAAATATTTTCTGGTAGGGTATGAGCTTTCGTGAGCCACAGCCACAAAAAAATATATTTTTGTTAGTCTTTAAGGTGCTCTTGCCCTTTTTGACTACTGCAAACAGACTAACACGGTTACCCTCTGGCCATTTATTCATGGAAGGTTTTGCATTGGATTTGTCACTCTCTAGATGCACATTTTCCCCATCTGAATTCTCAAAGCTCTGCATGGCGGCTTATTGTTGAGTTTTGAGAATATGGATGGGGGGAAAAGTGCATCTAAAGAGGGGCGAATCCAATGCAAAACCTTCCATGAATAAAGGGTCACTGTGAATTGTCTTCATGGAAGGCTGCTACAACGAATATCAGGCGGTCATCATCGCGTTTTTTCAACGCCATAAACCTGGTGGTGCATCTTTGGGATGGGACGCATTGCATTTGCTGAATCGGAATCGCTCGTTCCTTATGATCAAATGGGGGCCGCCGGGACCGCCCCAAGACTGAAGCTGCCGACGGCTTTGATCGACTGTCAGGCCGAGGAAGGAAACCCAGGACGGTTTTGTGGGCGCCGACATACTTTCCATCCCAAAGGAGGCAGCAGTACTGCGCGGAAAGGCGCAAAAGGGTAGATGTGGGACTGGAACGCGTAACCCCCCCTTTAAGAGGCTTTGCAATAAGTCCCGGGGAGGAGGAGCACATCCATATACACTCTGTTTCTTAGAAATGCAGGGAAGGATTTATGAAGTCTCCTCAAAGTGCGGTCGGGTATGCTTGAGCCTTCAAAGGAAAAGAGATTTGCCTGCAACAGAAAGGTGAAAAGGTTTTTGCCATCGCTTTTACTTAGTGGCGGACCTACATCTTTGGGGCCCTGAAGCTTGGACTGTTATGGGGGCCCCTTCGCAACCAGCAACAATAGGGCAACACCCAACAAGGTCCAAAGGGCCTTGCTGCCCTCGCAAGGACCTTGAGGCCCAAATGGTGGAGAACAGGGTGGTGGGGTGAAGTCCTTGAAAATGGGCCATACAGTGATGAAACGAAACTATAGAACTGTTAAGCCCTGCACCAGCAAAGGATTTAAGGATCCAGCTGCCAAAATGTAGGCTACGAATAGATTCTGGCGAGCTCAGAGAGCCCTTACAGCTGGGGGTTCAGGCTCTGCAAGCCCCCAAGAAAGTTTTGAAATTTTACCAATTACAGGGACATTTTGAGGCCATATGAAATGGGTATTAGAGCATATTCTAAAGTCAATATTAAGTACTTCAACCCATTGGCTTATGATTCGGTCACTAAAAATCTCCATCGATTTTGCTGAGAAATCCACTCATTTTAAAAAAAGTTGCTTCAGGGGGCCCCTCTGGAATTAGGGGCCCAGAAGCTTAAGCTTCATTAGTTTCACAGCAGATCCGCCTCTGCTTTTACCCGAAAGCCCGGCCGAAAGGCAGTCAGACAAAAGGGGCCCATAGGACCGATTCTGGAAGAACTGAAACTTGCGTTAAGGGAGGTGGATGCGGCGGAAACGCAAATGGCCCGCGAAGGCGAGCCGGGTCTCCGAAACACCCCACTGGCCGTCCACAGGGAGATCAGCGGACTTTCACTTCTCCCTCTCGCCTCTCTCCGGTTCGGCCCTTCTGTTGGACTTAAAGGGCTCCGGACCGCTTCCATAGGGGTTGGCTCCTCTGGTCCGCATCTTCAAGACATCGACCGTGGCTCTTCATAGCAAGAGTCCAGGAGCACCTTAAAGACTAACAAAAATATTTTCTGGCAGGGTGTGAGCTTTCGTGAGCCACAGCTCACTTCTTCAGATACAGCTAGAATGTGAATCCATCTGTCTTTAATTCACAGTGGGCAGCCGTGTTAGTCTGCCTGCAGTAGTAGAAAAGGGCAAGAGGCCAGGAGTACCTTAAAGAGTCCAGTAGCACCTTAAAGACTAACAAAAAAAAATTTCTGGCAGGGTAGGAGCTTTCGTGAGCCACAGCTCCCTTCTTCAGGTACGAAAGCTCCTACCCTGCCAGAAAATATTTTTGTTAGTCTTTAAGGGGCTACTGGCCTCTTGCCCTTTTCTACTACTGCAGGCAGACTAACACGGCTGCCCACTGTGAATTAAAGACAGATGGATTCACATTCTAGCTGTATCTGAAGAAGTGAGCTGTGGCTCACGAAAGCTCACACCCTGCCAGAAAATATTTCTGTTAGTCTTTAAGGTGCTCCTGGACTCTGGCTCTTTTCTACTACTGCAGGCAGACTAACACGGCTACCCACTGGGAATCATCTTAATAGGGAGATCCTGTAGGAGCAGCGGTCCGAGATCCGACGGCCTCCCCCTCCCCGTCTCTCGTCTCGCCGGGCTCTGTAGTTCCCTGATTGCCCGCGAAAGCGGCAGCCGGGCGGGGGGCGCGTGGCAAGGCAGCCGCCGCACTCGTTAGCAGCCCGGGGCGGCGCTCTCGCTCTCGCACCCACACACCTGCTCCCAAGAAGGGGGGGGGGCTGCCGGCCAGCGCATCTCCCTGCGTTCATTTTCGGGTTTTAGTTGTGCGTGCGTGTCAAGGGCCGTCAAGTCGCCGCCGACTTCTGGCGACTGCTTTGGGGGTTTTCCATGGCAAGAGGCGACCAGAGGTGGTTTGCCAGGGCCTTCCTCTGCACGGCAACCCGGGTCTTCCTTGGCGGTCTCCCATCCCAATACTAACCAGGGCTGACCCTGCTTAGCTTCTGAGATCCGACGAGATCAGGCTGGCCTGGGCCATCCAGGTCAGGGCACTGTGTGTGTGCACGCGAGTGTAAAGTGCCATCAAGTCGCAGCCGACTTCTGGCGACCCCTTTTTGGGGTTTTGATGGCAAGAGGCTAACAGAGGTGGTTTGCCAGGGCCTTCCTCTGCACGGCAACCCGGGTCTTCCTTGGTGGTCTCCCATCCCAATACTAACCAGGGCTGACCCTGCTTAGCTTCTGAGATCAGACGAGATCAGGCTGGCCTGGGCCATCCAGGTCAGGGCATTGTGTGTGTGTATGTGTGTGCGTGAGTGTAAAGTGCCATCAAGTCGCAGCCAACTTCTGGCGACCCCTTTTTGGGGTTTTCATGGCAAGAGGCTAACAGAGGTGGTTTGCCAGTGCCTTCCTCTGCACGGCAACCCTGGGATTCCTTGGTGGTCTCCCATCCCAATACCAACCTGGGCTGAGCCCTGCTTAGCTTGAGAGATTGGGCTGTCGCAGGCTGCCTTCTTCCCTCCTAGGATTTTAGGTAGGAAGGCTGAAATCTTCAAGGTGGTTGAACTCCAACGCTCTAGCCTAAGATCGCGAATTTTAAAAAGCCGTTTAGGCCCCGCCCGGACCGACATCGCTTCTTCTCCTGCCAATACGCTTGCAGCCCCATCCTACGGAGGTTTACTCGGAAGTCAGCCGCATTGGTGCTTTTCTTCTGCCGACTCCCGTCCCCAGCCCCCGTGGCTCTCCAGCAGCAGGGAACCATCTCAGAGTCCCAGGCCATCTAGACGCTCCCCCTCTTGGTTGGCAGGTCAAATGGCTGCTCTCCCAGGACCAGTTCGATGCCACCCGTGTTTCCAGTTCTGTCTCAGGATGCTACCAGGCAGTTGCTGGGGTGAATTTCAGTCGGAGAGGTCTGAAGGACATGGACAAGTGGGTTGGAGCTGTGCGGTGGTCCACATCCTGGACCACCTTGGCTGGTGACATCTTGCTTCAGAGGGCTGCCCCACGGGTTCCGGGGGCTGCAGCAAATGCTTCCTAAAGTTTAAAAGACGGGGTAATGTTGATGACCTGGCCTGGGTGGCCCAGGCTAGCCTGATCTCGTCAGATCTCGGAAGCTAAGCAGGGCTCAGCCCTGGTTAGTGTTTGGATAGGAGACCACCAAGGAAGGCCAGGGTTGCTGTGCAGAGGAAGGCACTGGCAAACCACCTCTGTCAGTCTCTTGCCATGAAAACCCCCCAAAAAGGGGTCGCCATAAGTCGGCTGCGACTTGAAGGCACTTTACACACACACACACCCCTTCTGAGGGGAAATGCAGGTGGGGGGGGAGGATTTGACACCCTAGAAGCCAGTTCTTGGTTTAATCAATCCGTTCAACCAAAAGCCGTAGAAAGAAAGGACAGAACATTAAGGGGGTCTGGAGGGGGGGGGAGAAAGGAAAAGGCCTCTGTTGGAAAATCTGCCCTTCAAGGACGGTGTCACTTGGCTGCACATTGAGAGGGGGAACTGACCACAAAGTCAGATAGATAGACAGGACAGGGGGAGGTCATCTCTAGTTACACCTCATTTCCTGCCCCTTTGATGTTTAGATGATGTATTGTCAGGGAAACCTCCCTTCTCTCTCTCTTCCCTTTCGCCCATCATCCAAGCAAGATCTAGGAGCCGGGCGCTCTGCGCGTCCAGGCCTTCCCACCCCAAGATGGAGTGGAAGGCAGATCCCCTTTTATACCTAGAGAATTAGCAAGATAGATCAGGATAGTGAACCCTTGTTTGTCCTTTCCTATCCAAGGTGTATTTCCACAATAAATGTACTTTAGTTTGATTAGAGCCAACGACTGCTCCTTTTTATTTTCACACACACACGCACGTGTAGCTTCTGCTGCTGCTAAGCTTAAGGCACTCTGCTAAACACAGGAATATCTCCACGACAGATATTCCAACAGCCTCTGCACCAGACTCCAGGGAGGCCTGCTCGCAAGGGCTTGTGGGGGAAAGCGGGGCGGTGCGCTCCCCTAATCTCAGGGAGGCTTATGCGACTTTGTGTGGGATTTGCCCTAAAATGGCAGAGCTGAACCTGGGGCGGGGAAGGGTGATCCTGCCAGGCCTGCTCTTTGAGTGGCGGGCGGCGGACTTCAACCCCGGCTTAATCTCAACCCAGATGTAACAGGACTGATTTTTCTTGTGAAAAAGACCACCTAGCTTTCATTGCAGCAACCAGGCAGACGGAGAGGCCCCAGATCTTTTCCTCGGCCGCACACCTCAGGCTGTTTCCCAGACAGAAACAACCACCCAGGGGCCGCTTGCTGTTGCCCACACTGTGTGTTACGCAGTCTGTGTGGACTGTGTGCCGGATTTACGTATGAGCTAAACAAGCTATAGCTTAGGGCCCCACTCTCTTGGGGGCCCCCCAAAAAATGTAAAGGAAAAAAACAACTGGATGTACATTTCCAAAATATAAGATAAAAAACAAATAAAATAAAACCTACCTACAGCAACAGTGTTTTGTGTTGTGTAGGCTCCTATGATGTAAGTAATGGGCCCCGCCTGCTAGCCTGCTCCCTAAAATACCATATAAAGGGCCCCATTACCTTCAATAGCTAGGGCCTCACCAAACCTAAATCTGGCCCTGTGTGTGTATAGGTTAACTAAGCACTCTGTGTTCCTTTCCAGGTTTGGGAGATGCCTGGGGACAGCCGCACAGGCTAGGCCCCTTGGACAACGTCGCGAAGGAGCTGGGCTCGCATTTGCTTCAGGTAGGGTTCGTGCTGCTTAATGTTTGTTGTTTTTGTTTTAGTGTGTTGTGTTGGTATTAAAACTCGGCTGTATCCCTCCGCTCCCAACGCTCTCTGGAGTTAGAAAGGTATAACGGTGCTCAGGATTGCGTGGTAGGCGAATCGATGCAAGTCAGGACCCTTGGCCTGTGGCAAGAGTGAGGATTTCTTGCCCAGAGCAAAAGGGAAAGATACCATCCAGTTTAGTTTCAGCCTTTGCTATTCTCAGATTATGTAAGATAGTTACATAATCTGTGCCTCTTTAATATTTATTTAGTTACTTCATTATACCTACCTTTCACCCTAATGGGACCCAAAGTGGCTTACATAATTCTCCTCCATTTTTCTTCGCACAACAACCACGTGAGGTAGGTCAGGCTGAGAATGTATGAGTAGCCCATGGTAGAGAGAGATTTGAACCTGGGTCTCCCAGATCCTAGTCCAACACTCTAACCCAGGGGTCCCCAACGACGTGCCTGTGGGTGCCATTGCACCCACCAACACCTTTTCTGGTGCTTGCCAAATACTTTTAGGAAGTGGCTAGAAGAAGAAGAGTTGTTTTCTACATGCCGACTTTCTCAAACCTTCCCTTCCCCTCCCCGTAACAGACACCCTGTGAGGTAGGTGAGGCTGAGAGAGCTCTAACAGAGCTGTAACTTGCCCAAGGTCACCCAGCTGGCTTTGTGTGTAGGAGTGGGGAGACAAATCCAGTTCACCAGATTAGCCTCCGCTGCTCATGTGGAGGAGTGGGGTGTCAAACCCGGTTCTCCAGATTAGAGTCCACCACTCCAAACCACTGCTCTTAACCACTACACCATGCTAGGTAGGCCCATGTTGGGATTTTGCCTAGCAAGGTTTCTTAATATTGGAGATTTGATTGGCTGTGCAGATTTTTTTAATGTTGCTTTGGCAGCAGCTGCCACCACAGCACGAGGCTCTGCGCCGTGTTATTGAAGTTAAGCTGTAGCAAACATTTTGTGGCAGGCATTTTGTTGCTGCACCCACCCACCCACCCCACCTTGTCAGAATTCCAAATGTGCCCACAGTCTCAAAAATGTTGGGGACCCCTGCTCTAACCACTTCATCATGATTAGCACAGGCATTTGCTCCCCAGACATCCTTTACAGTGCATTTTTATGGGCAAATCTGGGGTTTTTAATCTGAATAAACCATTGTGACAACAGAATTTGAGGTGTCAATGAATGGATGAGCAATAGAAAGTGTAATGATCTTATGTGTGAAGCATGACCATAAATAATATGATACAAATAGGCAAAAAAGTCCAGTAGCTTGAAGTTAGTCAAAGTACATATACTATTGCTGTTCATTTATAGGTAATTCCCACTTGGCCCTGGCTAGCAGCATCAAATATTTATTTATTTTATAGAAAGATCTCTTGTGCTTTGAATGGGAGATGCCCGTTCTCTCTCAATTGCTCAGTAGGGAAAGTCTTTCAATATAGAGCATGGCTCTTTTAGTGGAAGGTGAACATCTGGATTAGACCTCTCATTGATGTTAGCACAGTTGTTCAGAATCTGGTTGATCTGCTTTGAAATTCCATTGGTTCAAATTGTGAGTCACAGCACAGAAAAGAGGTTAGACAGGTATGTGCCCCAGTCTCCCCAAAAGTGTTTGCCTATATTCTATCCCCCAGACTCCCTCCCTTCTCTTTAATAATAATTTAATTATACTTTAATTGTAATTTTTAGCATCTAGTGTTGCAGTCCGTTGTTTTCAGTGTTCACTAGGGTAGGAATATGATCCTAGACAGAAATGAAGCTTTGAACCTGAACGAAATATGTGAAATTAGTTTTCAGAATTCCTACAACTTGATTCCCAAGTCACAGTTGCCACAGAGAGCCCATTTCTGAGTGGGGGGAGGTTCTGTGGCAGCTGGAGCCAAGCGCAGCCGTGCCGCCTCCAGAGCAGCTTGCTGCCAGTGCAGCAAGCCAAAAAAAGAAATAAGAATGATTTTAAGAAATAAAAATTGTTTTACTTTTAAACCCCCATTGAATTTCCCATACAGTTCCACAAGGCAGTGCCACAATCTTTGTAAAATGGCACCTTTTGAGCCTGAAAGGGGTTAGGATGTTGCTTAAAGGCAGCTCCGCCTCCGGGAAAGTTCCCCTGGATGCCGGCACTGGGAGATACACTAGGAAAACGCCAGCGGGAGGCAGTGCCAGCGCTTGAGTGCCGGGCTGCTGCCGGTGTCTAGAGGGGCAAGCGTAAGTTGCCTTACACTGGCATCTGTGCCAGTTTGCACGGCGCAAGTGGCATGAACGCTGGCATGGGGGTCACAATGGCTCCTGTGAGGATCCCCCCCCCTTCAGGAATGGGCTGGAAGTCACCGTTGGTAAATTAAGCATTTCACATATCTATACAGAGTTTGGGATTTTTTTTCTTACACTTTAGTTAAGCTTTTCAGGCAGCTTTAACTATATCAGTATGCAGACAGATATGTATGAGAGTCTTCTAAAACATATATAATTGATGGAAACACCAGACATTGTATAATGAAGAAGAAGAGTTGGTTTTTATATGCCGACTTTCTCTGCCACTTAAGGGAGAATCAAACCGGCTTACAATCACCTTCCCTTCCCCTCCCCACAACAGACACCCTGTGAGGTAGGTGAGACTGAGAGAGAGTGACTTGCCCAAGGTCACCCAGCTGGCTTCGTGTGTAGGAGTGGGGAAGCAAATCCAGTTCACCAGATTAGCCTCCAACGCTCTTGTGGAGGAGTGGGGAATCAAACCTGGTTCTCCAGATCAGACTCCACTGCTCCAAACCATCGTTCTTAACCAATACACCACGCTGGCTCTCTGTTTCCGTTTTTTAACCATGTTGTTCACTGTTTTGACTCTAATGTAGAATGAATTTTACTAAGGCAGAACTTCATTTAAGGTTTTTAATTGAATTTTATCTATTATTACAATATTTTTGCATAGGTCAGTTTTGTGAATAGTGTGAATTTGTTTAAGGGAAATTTGTTTAAGGGAAAAAAACTTTCTAGATAGGATTTTTAAACACTACGAGTTCATAAAAATCAACTGTGCATTTAAGATTGCATAGTCATTCTTCCCAAGGTATTTCATTATTACTCCAAAATTATTTCTGTTCATTATTCTATTTCATTATTAGTCCAAAATTGTTTCTATTGTTTCTGGTTTGGAACAAATTTTTTGCATGCAGTAGAAAGCTTAATGACTTTTATTTGTTTATTTAAAACATTTATATAGCCCTTCCCCTGCTATTACAACAATGAATAAAATTGATAAAGTGTCCTTGACTTACAGAAGGGCATATTAATATATGAGCCACTTAATATAAATGTAGAATATAAAATATGATGTAATATGTGATTTTTATCTCTGAACTGTGAAGACTCTGCCTTGAGTGTTAGAAAGAAAGGTGGACTCTTAAGAGCGCAATCCTGAAGGGGGAGCAAATTGGCATAGGAGCCAGCGTGACCACGCGCCAATGTCAGTGCCCATTTACCCTGGGATAAAGGGCACTTAAACTGGCACAGGGGGCATTTGTGCTGGTAAGCCACTCCACTGTGCTGGGCTCCACCGCCGGCACAGCCACACCGGGAGAGAAATCCCAGAAGTGGGAGCCTGCGCCGGCATATGAGGTGGGGGGGGGCATTCGCCCTAGGAGCACCCCCTCGAATTTCCCCCATTTTACATTTTAAATTGTTTTATTTTCTCTGCTTCAGGAATGGGCTGCCCATTGAGAACTGTATTACTACTGTTTTAAAACCCAAAGCAAAAGCAAACTAATCCATTCAAAATGTGTGTGCTTTCACTTTTGAGCAAAATGAAAATGTATATGTTGTTGAAGAGCCACTGAAAGTAAGGTTTTCTAATGGAAGTGCTGATGCAGGCTAACTATAATGCTAAGGAACAAATTGCTAGTTTATGAGGAATGTTTAAAGCAGTGTTTTATTTTAGAAAGCAGTGATTTCTTTCCCATGTTAATACTGCTACAAAGTTTTGTTTATGTTCTGAACAAGGGGGAAAAATGAAACCCAAGTGTAACCTGGTTCCAATTACATGCAGTAAAAGTAGAGTAGGCCAGAGAATAATTTGGAATATTGTTTATTGGGGTAATATTGAACTTGCTGCAGCTCTTTGTTATTTTCCTCTTGTTCCAGCATCTTAAAATATGAATTAATAAATATAAAATGCAATTGTTTTTTTAACTGAGAACTAGTTTTCAGTTTCAGATGTAATTCTCCTTCCTTCCATCCTGCAGTGTTTATGGGAATCTTATTTAGTCAGAATTAAGTGTTGTTTCAATTAGATGGGTTCCATTGAAAAGAAAATATGAAGTTGCCGTATACTGAGTTAGACCTCTTTCCACCTATTGTGGTGTTGTCTCACATCTCATAAGCCATGGATCTTTTCCAATCCTACTGCCTGGGTCCTTTCAACTGCAGATTGCAGGGTTTGAACCTTCCAAACTAGCATAGAAACTCTACTACCAAAATCAGTGGAGGCTCTGATTTTTTCAGGGATTTTGATGGAAATTACTTGTATTCTGGACCTCATGGTATTTGGAAATAAATCTTGTTGAGTTAGGTGGAACACTGATTTTAAAATATGCTAAGTATTGATTTTTTTTGGTTTTTGTTTTGTATTGTGAGAATATGCAAAATTATGATACAAAATCAATGCAACAGCATGTTTAAACAATGATAAAAGGTGCCTTTATCTTTTGAGGAATTTCCTCAGTAAAGTATGTGTAATCATGGCTTAATTAAAATTATGGGGGGTGTTCATTTTATTTATTTTTATTTCGAAAGAATCACATCAGATAATCTTCCATTTACAACCATTCACTAAGTCCTTAATAAAAAATAATTTAAAGTCACACTCACAATATCATTAAAATGCAAATAGTGATAAGCTATTTCTGCCCATTAATCCATAAAACACAGGTTTATAGGTCTATTTTTTCTCCAAAAACCGCATAGCTCAAGATTTGTGCTAAGCACTAAAATAACCAGAATCAATATGAGAAAGTTATGTGTTGCTGCTGTAAAACTAGTGTCTGTAAGAGGAGAATGAGTTAGGTTTAACTTCTTTTATAATGTGTATAATAATCTTCATTGGAACAATGAGGGTAATATCTTTTTAAGGTATATGTTCTTCTGTAGGGTGAAATTTAAAACTCCTCATAAGGAATTTCATTATTAATGATGAATGCTTAGATTTTATTATTTCTTTCTCTTTCACAGACTCTGGATGGTTTTGTTTTTGTGGTAGCATCTGATGGCAAAATAATGTATATCTCAGAAACAGCTTCTGTTCATCTAGGTTTGTCCCAGGTAGGAGCAACTTTTGTCCCTCTGTTATATGCAGAATTGTCTTGACAGTGTATGAAGTTTCTTTCTTTCTTTCTTTCTTTCTTTCTTTCTTTCTTTCTTTCTTTCTTTCTTTCTTTCTTTCTTTCTTTCTTTCTTTCTTTCCATAAAGTTTTCCCCTTTGGGCTGCTCTTGGTATTTTTTCCCCTTTTATTTTAGGCACTTTGAACTGTTTTTCAGTGCAAGAAAACTACTTTGCATTTTTCTTGTCACATAATATAATAATTACCTTTTAGAAGGGTAAAGTTACAAAATGAACATTTGTTTAGAACTTAAGGACATAATCTACAGAAGTGCTCTGCTAATTCAACCCTTTTCTATGCCGGAGGAGGCAGCTGAATCTCAGCAAAACTTGGACATATTTGGGAGCTGAATACAGTGTAGCTTTCTTGTAATGCAGTTATAGAAAGTGCTGACCCTTTTTTGACGAGGAGGATTTGCAGCTAGCCAGAACCCTAGTACTAATGGTATACACTTCTGAAAAAAAGTAGAGATTTCCATTTTGTGCACTGGATTGTATGCAGTAGTGTTAGGTGCTATGAAAATAGAGGAAACCTGAGTTTTATAGTAAATGTGCTTTAGGAAAAAATAAAAAGGGGACAGATTTATGAGTGCTCACATGGAATTTAGGGTAATTTTTCCTGAGTTTTGCCAGCCTTGTGGCCTTTTCAGTAAAGCATTTGATATGTTTATGGTAGAACTCGTAAAACTGGGTTTACTACTGTTCTGTTCAAGAGTTAGCATTTTGGGTTTTAGGGCACTACTACATTTGTTCCTTTTAAAAGTAACTAAGCAAAATTTCTTAGATGCAGGTTCAATGGAGAACAATGGGGCTCACTTCCCAGCACGTATGTTTTAGAATCCAAGCTTCAGACAGTAAACAGAATTAGGTTGTGATCCCATTTCCATTACTCCTTTGAAATATGAAAAATGCTTATAATTCATAATTAGCCAATAATTAATTGTTACAAATGTTATTCTTTGGCAGTTGAATATTTTCACTACCAAGGAAATATATTTTTCTGAAACTTTTGTAAAATAGTATTGATCATTCAGTAAAATCAAAGAGACTGTTTATTTCCATCTGTGTAGTGGCTCTTGTAGAAGGCCCCTGCTCCCATTTTTGTAGGGTTGTGTTCTTGGTATGAGCTGAGATGCACCTCTTTGACTTTTTACCTACATATGCAGTTATTTTTTTAAAAAAGTTACATCCCATTGCCAGCTGTACCCATTCACTCACTAGCAGAGTCAGGAGCTGTAACTGTGGTGCTTGGGCAGCAGTTCTGTAGGGTAAGGGAGGAGGAGGGGAACAGCCGTAGTACTTTACTTGCAGTATCCTGAGGGATAATTAGACAGATCAGTAGGTTTCTGCACACTTGTTTCTAATCTTGGGATGTTTCAAGAAATTCTCTATCTGGATAGGAAAGTTCCTTTGAACTAGCACCCATCCACCTGATGCATCATAATATCCTGAACAGTTAGGGGCACACACCAGTTTTATAGAGCACTCTCTCCTGTGTTGGTTTCCTGAAGAGGAATGTCTTCTCCTTAACGCCACAACAACCAACTTTTGATCGAAAGTACTTCTAGTCCTCATGCCCTTTGCCAGTTGGTATGCTCAAGCTTTGGGATCTACAAATATTACTGTAGGCAGTCATGGTTTCTGATATTCTTCAACAACAACCTCTTCACTGTTTCCTTTACTAACATACTATATTTGCTCGAAAGGAAAACAAACCTGAATGTAAGACAACCCCCCAAGTTATAGACAGAAAACAATTATTGGACATAATGGTAACTTGCACATAAATTTAAGACGACCCCCCCTTTTTTATGGCATACTTGGGAAAAATTTTAGTGTGGCATCATGAGTAAATAACTCCTGAGAGTTCTTGAAGGAGGCACCACTAGAGCAAATTAACTATTGTTTGGGGAGGGGGAAGAGGCTGATTCTGAAGAGGAGCCAGAACCAGTCATAGTAATGGCAGCAGAGTTCTTAGTCCAAACATGGCAAAGAACACCAGTGCTTGTAAGCTTCTCTGAAATGTTAAGTTTGAGACTTCTTTGCATGTACTGTTTAGTATCAGAATGCTAATGACATTGCAGCACAGTATTTACTTTAAAATGTCAGTTTGTTTTTAGATCACCAAAAGTGGGGGGAAAAAACCCATTCACAAAGAAAATTTCAGTTGTATTAATGAAACTTTCAAGTAATTTTTGGGGATACCTACAGTAGTTTAGACAAAGTATATATGATCACCAAAATAATTGTAAGAATACACAATTAATCAGTGAGAGAATGAAAGTTTGTGAACTTTGTGGCACTTATTCATCTACATTCCCTAGTTTTCTTTAATCAACCAAATATTCATTTTTAGGAGACATACCTGATAGATTACTTCTATTTGCTATCATTCTTTTGCTAAAGTCCAGTGTGCTTTCACTTTTGAAAAATCTATCCCACTAGCCAGAACCTTTTGGATCTCAGGGCTACTGGAGTTACATAGGAAATCTCTCCAGATACCAGGTCCCTGTAATGGTTGCAGGGTGAAGGCAGTTCAGTCTGTTTCAGTTCAGTAGTTAGGGAGGCTGAAGACAAAGGCATTTCCATGACTGCCAGCCTTTCTGATGATTCTGAAGGAGAGTTACAAAGAGGGTGGCTTTTCTACCTTCCAGAGCCTCAAAGTCCTGAGTGGTCCTTCTGCCGCGTACTTTATGCATTTTCACTAGGCATTTAATATCTGTCATATTTAAGAATATTTGATAATGTGAAAGTACTGCCTGCCTTTGCTAATGGCAGTACATTCCTCCAGCACAAGAATCTTGAATCAGCAGACTTTTTGTAGTGGAGGAATGTTAGCAGAGTGAAATAATAGGCTACAACCAAAAGAGCAAGTAAATGGATGGTTAACTACCAAATGTTAATGGACCAGGCCTTGACAAATCTTTGGCTTTAGGTGCCAGACTCATTTTTCATCCTTTGGGGTTTCATATTTTAATGACTATATTTTCTAATTGTTGCTACCACAAATCCTAATCCTAAACGCTGCACAGTTTCTCATAATTTTATTACAGCTATGACAAATGTGTTGTAGTATATGAATCAATATAGGAGTAACCCTAGTTGTCATCACCAAACCAAAAAACTAGCCTAACTTCTCCCCAGTTTCTCATAATTCCATTATTGCTTTCATAATCTTCATTTACAATGTTAAGCTTCACACCGCAGGCATTAACTGACATGGGCTACGCTCAGGCCAAGGCAATGATTAAACAGCGTATAACTGATACAGAACGACAAATAGACCTAGCCAAAACACCAAACTTTTTTATTAGTGTATCTAGCAGGTATCTTACTACTCCTATGGAGTATCTAACCAATCTGGAAATTCCAAAACACAGAAGAGCCTTTACCTTGGCCAGATGTCAAGCCCTCCCTTCAGCCATTCAGAAAGGCAGTTTCAGGAAGACACCATATGAGGAGAGAAAATGTCCCTGTGGTTCTGGAGCCATATAAACTTTTGAACATGTTCTCCTCGACTGTCAATATTATACAGCTATTTGAGAAAGGTTCATCTTGCCATTAATTTACAAATTCTCTGGCTACATGGGACATCTCTATATCCCGTCCTTGCTACTAGATGCAAACTCCGATACAACATACTCAGTGGCTAGATTCTGTGCTGCTGCAATTGACTTACGACGGAGGAGAGTTTGCGCTACTCAACAGCCCTGAAAATTGAGGGGTGACAGTTTTAATTATATGTTCTCCTCCTCTCGAAGTGATTTTATTTATGTCAACAAATGATCTAGCATGTTTTACTCTGATGTGTAGATATTGTAATTTTGTGTAAATTGGTGCTTTATATGATACCTGTGCTGGTCATTGACCGTAATAAAGATCAATCAACACTAATCTTCATTTAATGGAATATTGGAGCCAGTATAGAAGCCAACTGGTTAAGTAATGAGTTCACTCTCCACTGTTGAATGGTGTACAGTTAAGTTTACATACAAACAAACAGTGACAAGACTTTCATGCACATTTATCTTTATGTCATATAACAAACCATTCAGATGCAAAATAACAGATCAACTTTGGGTTGGATTCAGCCAACTTTTTTGCTCAAACTCTGCCAATTCTTGTCCTTATTAGAGCTCCCATGTCACATGACTTTTATGTATGCAGGTCCCAAACATAGCCCTTTTGATGGTCAAAGGGGACCCCTTCCTCCCCTTTTCACCAGTAGAAAAAATGGTTGGATCCATTCTTTGTACTTCCACTCAAGATTGCTGAAATGCCACAATTAAATAATTGCTTAAAATATTAGGTGCCACAATGAAATTTCTAGCTGCCCTTGCTACCTGGTGACTAGGATTTTTCCTGGTATAGGAAGTTGAAGTCTTTTAATAAATGGAGAGGGGAAAAGAAGGCCTGAAAGAATTCACTTGTCCAGACATTTATGAATAATGCCAAAAATAGATGTAAGATGTTTTCTGGCAAAAAATGTTCTTTGAGAAATAGAGATTTCACTTTAAAAAAAAGGATAACTCACATATCTTAGGAAATCAGTAGGACTGACCCAAAGAGTAGATTAAATTTTTAGTTTTTTCATCACCTTTAAGGTCTTTAGAGCTGTGCCAAACAATTGGACAACTTGACATTGATTGTAAATACAGGCTTCAAATATTGATTCTGTGTTTATACCAATTACTGATGTGTCTGGAAATTTTTTGTTGATACAGTTTTCCATTTGTGAAGTACAAATTAGGAAGAAAGAATGTAGACATTGTTATAACAAAACTCTCAAAAGTTTGGATTATGTTTGTTACATGTGTAATTCCAGAATGAAAATAGAATAATATCTGGCAATTTATTCAAAGGTAAACAGGAATTAAAGATTAAAAATGAAATGATACAGATTATAGCAAAAGAGAGTTAAAAGAAAATTCATGCAGAATGAATCATTACCATATTTGTATTTAATACAAAAGGCCTCAAATATATATGTATTTAATTAAGTGAAATTGAATTGTTTGGTCTCCCCCCAGGAATTAGCTTTCCCCCCCTTTTTTTCCTTTTTTCCTTTTTTACTACTGGCAGCTAACTTGTGATAGCATATACTCTGTTTTAGTTGCAGAAAAAATGGATGGGATTACAGACATTTAGAGAATCATTGTATGGTAGAAAGACTCTGTTAGTACACGTTCACATACTTATACTTCTGGAATCAAATATTGTGCTTTATTGTGCACCATTGCTTCCTGTCTTCTGATCTGGTAATTTTTGGGTACTATTTTGACTGAGATGATATGGGGAAATAATCTGTTTTGGCATATCTCTATGATTGATTCCAGCATTTCAACTTTATTCAGTTCTTCCCAGTGCTTTTCTTTCCCCACTGAACAGCTGATTGGCACAATTTCAGGCCTTTTTTCAAGGACCATGCATATATGCTGTTGGTTCAGAATTATCTTCCTTTGTAAAAAGATTTGGGAGCTAAATGTTCTGTGGCTTCTTTGTCACATTTTCATCCTTCAGCAATAACTGTGTGAGTAGAGAGGCTATTGATCATCACTACAGGAGTTCACAATGAGCTCATTCTTAAGGGGAAATAAAGCATTTGCGAGTTGTAATTGGTATAGATGTAGACCAGTCTTCAGATCATGTATGGTGCAACTGAATCATTGTGGTCAGTGGTCAGACTAAGTGGGCTGTAGGTTATGATTATAGTTTGGCAGCTGGCTTGCTTCAGTAAGTCACATGAGTATTAGAAATGCAGTATGTATGTGTAAATCTTAAGCATGTAGAGATCTCTGAATAATACTACTAAATAAGCCCTGTTGTAATGTGTTCAATGTCTTTTCAACAGGTGGAACTCACTGGTAATAGTATTTATGAGTATATACATCCATCAGACCATGATGAAATGACAGCAGTTCTAACAGCTCACCAGCCGCTTCATCCTCATCTCTTACAAGGTAGTTTTACAAGAAGTGATCATATGCAAGTAAAAAGATGAGAAGATGTGTTGGAATGAGCTTAGTGTGCTAATGCTGCAATGCAAAAAGGGATCCTAGCCAATAGTGTTATTTAGTACTGGCTATATTAAAATAGCATTTTTCAACTTGTACCAAGGTCTCAAAACATTATCTCAAACTGTTTTTAAAACTTTATAATAGGGATCATATGTGAATGCTTGCCTCACCATTATTTGGTGGAAATACATTTTAGGTCCTATTCCCTGAATTTATAGTTAAAGGTTACAGGTATGAAATAGTAAAGAACTACAGAAGAGCTATAGTTACGGGTTTGTAAAAGATATTTGCTGACCATTTGCCAGCTGCCTGCAAATAAAACATCTTGATGTTTTATGTGATCTTTCATCAAAAGAGATAGAGATCACAAGGAAGACTGATTTGATTTCATTCCATCACCCCAGAGGTGATTCTGAGATGTGTGAAAGTGAAATATAATTTAACAAAAATTTCTAGAGAATCTTATTTAATAATCACATGTAGTATGAGAGAACAGACACAAACTTATTATATAAAAAGCCAGTGCCTCCTTTTTGTACCATGACATGCATCCCGTTTAAAAAAGTAAAACAGAGGAAGCCATTGAAATGTATATGGATATTTTATTTTTAAATACTGTTTGTTGTCATTGAATCTCTACCAGTGCATTCCTGAGAGGAATGGCTGCGCCAATCATAGGAGGCAGTGCAGATGCTCCGCCTCCAAAGGAGGTTCCCCCCCCCCCGAAACCTTCCTGTGGCATAAAAAATCCATGCAACCCTTCATAGGGTTGCATGGGAGATACGCCACCTAAAAAGGTGGCATATCTCGCGAAAATAAAAAAGGGGCATTACCAGCCAAAAGGGCTTTGGAGGCTGCCTAAAGGCGGTTCCTCCCCCAGCCTGGCGCTGGAATGCCCCGGGAACGCCCTCCCAGGGATGGCGCACAAAAGTGCGCCGTCCAGATGCCGGCACGAGGTTGTGCCGGCAGTGCGGGGACGACAGTGTCCAGGCCACTCTGCACGGCGTTAATGGGACGCAAGCTGACGGCTGTCCCACTTACGCCAGCGCAGCCCCTCTTTCGCCTACTGAGCTCTTTCGGGCAAAGAGCTCAGGAATGCGCTGTAAGGAAGGCAATAACTCAAAAGACCCAGTGAACAGAAACACATTTACAACAAATAATTCATGTTTTTAAATGACAGAAATTTCAACTGAGGACATTTGTTACAGCATCTTCTGCTGCTCTCCCCTATTCTCAACATGCAAACAATAGCCATTACATTGGGTTGAAGAGGGCAGGCTTGCTGGGCAAATTAGAAGCATGTTAGCATCCACCTCAATTTGAGTAATGGCCAATGTATGCATGCGGTGGAGGTGAAAGGGGGAACAAGGCTCTGTAGAACATTGTGCCAATCTTCTTCCCCTAACCTCTCCCCCCTCCTATTGGTAGCTGTGCTCATACGGGAAGGAACTGTGGACTTGGTTTTTGTTAATATTACATACAAAGTTTGGCAGCAGGATGTATATTGGAGAATCATTACTTAGAGTTTTACCTGCTGGTTATCTTCTTTAAAGTATACAGCACATTTCTATGTGAATTATTAACCCTAGAAACTAGGTGACAGGATAGACTTCCCAATATCTATGTGGAGATGGCGGCTACATTTACCTGTAGTGATGGGCCTACAGGGAATAGAAACCAGCCAGCTGCAGAGGGTTTTATCTTTAGCTAGGCAGTATATTACACTAGTCTAGCAACCTCAGGACATACTCTAATGTATTGAACTCGTCATAGGGGAAGGAGAAAGGGTCACACAAATTGCACAAAGGAGTTGATAGATCATCCAAATATTTGGATGTGTATTAAACAGCCATGTATCCCCTGTGTTTCTTCCGTATCCCTAGATATTCAGAGGGTGAGTAGATGTATATGACCCTATGAAATTCCTTCATACGGAGTCAGACCATAGGTCCCTCTAGTCCAATATTGTCTGTTCTGACTGATAATGATGTTTCAGGATAATTTGCCATGTTTATATCCTTCCTTTCTCACTAATGGGGACCCAGAGTGGCTTGCAGCACGCACCCGTTTTCCATTTTATCCTCACAACTACCCTGTGTGGTTGGTTAGGCTGAGAATACATGTCTGACCCAAGATCACCTATTCTGCTTCCATAGTATAGTAGGGATTCAAATTTGATTGAAGTTAATAGGCATAGAAGGATGTAATTCTGCTTAGGATGGCACTCTCAGTGTAGGACCTTCTGCATATTCAGCGGCACTAAGATATAACAGGGTTTGAGAGTCTCCAGTTTCTAGAAGAAATAGTGTATTTCTTCAGTACACCTGTAATAAAGCTATAATTTAGGGAATTCACATGTGTATTGTACAGCATATATATGTTTAATATTTATAGACAATTTTTAGGACATTATAATGGAAGACAGTATATGCTGTACATCCTAATTTGATGAAAGCAGCACAAAAATGTCAAATACTTTATCAACAGCAATACAGATTAGGACATTGGTTCTTGTAGGTTATCCGGGCCGTGTAACCGTGGTCTTGGAATTTTCTTTCCTAACGTTTCGCCAGCAGCTGTGGCGGGCATCTTCAGAGTAGTAACACTGAAGGACAGTGTCTCTCAGTGTCAAGTGTGTAGGAAGAGTCAGAGAGGGGTTGGGTTTGAGCTGAGTACTGTCCTGCAGAAGTAATGTGCTAATCATTGTCCTGTAAGTATCAAGATAATGTACTAATGAGGGTGTGGTATGTTAATATGGACAGATTAGGACAGTTTGCTAGATTGTGAGAAAGCTACCCCCCGCCCCCAAATAGTTGCTAGGAGAAATAGTAGTTTCTTGCCTTCAGCTGTTTTCGATAATGATATCAATGTTGTTGTATTTAAGATGGTATTCCTTTCTACTGCTTGGGTAATTATTGTGATAATGCACATTTTTATATAAAAACAGTTGCCAAATGTTTTAAGCATTTACATATTGTACCATTATTCTTGTATCAGTAGTAAGCATTCTGAAACTGGGAAAACAAAGTGAAAGTACTGGAGTTACTGGAAGACACTCTGAAGAGAGTTCTTTAATGACTCTATTCAAGATGGCATTCAGGCTAATTCAGATGGCACAACCACCATCAAGCTGGGATATACATGAGCCAGGTTTACTGCCAGGCTCATGCTATGCTCCTTCCTTCTTTCTCTGTTTTTTCTCACTAAATCCCAGTTAAAAACTTGCAGTGTGCTCCTAAACAGGTTACACCCTTCTAAGGGATTTAACAGTGCAATCCTAAACAGGTCTACTTATTTATTTTATTAGATTTATATCCCGCCCTCATTCCTGGCAAGCTGGGCTCAGAGCGGGTCACAACACAACAATAAAACAGCAGTTAAAACAAACATTGAAACATACATTAACATTCCAAACTTCATATTTAGAGTAAAACTAGATGGCATGCTCTTCTAAATCGTAGCCACTAGGCACGTTCAGTCTGCAGTGGGCCACCAGGCAAAATCGGGGGAAGGATGGGGAGGCTAGCAAATGAAAGTGAAAAAGACTAGGCCTGAAAAAGCCCTGGCCCTTGTCGAGGACAGCCACACACTCCGCGGGTCAGGGACCACCAGTAAATTGTTGTTTTTTGAGTGTAAAGCTCTCTGGGGGGTATACCAGGATTGGCAGTCCCTTAGGTATGATGGTCCCAGACCATGTAAGGCTTTAAAGGTCAAAACCAGCACCCTGAACCTGATCCAATGCTCCAGTTGGAGCCAGTGCAGTTGTTTCAGCACTGGGGTTATGTGCTTTCGCAGCAAGGCCCTAGAAAGGAGCCTCGCCACAGCATGTTGCACCAGCTGGAGCCTCCTGATAAGTCCCAAGGGCAGCCCTGCGTAGAGCGAGTTACAGTAGTCTAGCCTAGAGGTGACCGTCACATGGATCACTGTGGCTAGATGGGGGTGGGAGAGATAAGGCACCAGCTGCCAGGCCCAGCGGAGATTATTAGCTTGGCAGCTTAAACATAAAGAGAAGAAATTACCAATATTAAAAATTAAGAAGGAGGATAAAATAACAACAAACAAAAAATTATGGAAACTTTCATAGATTATTATTCAAATTTATATAGACAAAATGTTGTTTCAGAGAGGGAAATGGATGTTTATTTGATTGGGATGGAATATCACAAGAGCATAAGGAATTATTGGACTCTAGAATAACTATGGAGGAATTAAAAACTGTTATAGGTAAAAGCAAATTAAATAAATCTCCAGGCGAAGATGGATTTACAGCATTTTATTATAAAACTTTCATAGAACAACTATCTCCACATTTATTAAATGTGATGAATCATTGCTTGCAGAACGGATCCATCCCACAAACCTGGAAACAAGCAAATATAGTTTTAATACCAAAACCAAACTTGGATTTATTGGATGTCAAAAATTATAGACCAATTTCATTATTGAATAATGATTATAAACTTTTTGTAGCTATTTTAGCAAATAGATTAAAAATAGTATTAAATCAGGTTATACATGAGGACCAAGCTGGATTTCTCCCAGGTAGACTGATTAGTCAAAATGTTAGATTAGTAATAGATCTTTTAGAATATGCAGAATCTACCACTACTCCTATAGCAATTATATTTTTAGATGCAGAAAAAGCGTTTGATAATGTAAATTGGAAATTTATGAAAAAAATATTACAATATATGGGCTTGGGAAAAAATTTTAAGTCAGCTGTTGGAAATATTTACACTTATCAATCAGCTAGATTGCTGATCAATGGTAATTTGACATCACAATTAGAAATTCAAAAAGGCACTAGACAAGGTTGCCCTCTTTCACCTTTATTGTTTATTTTAGTGTTAGAAGTTTTATTGAGAAAGATTAGACATATCCCAGATATAATAGGATGTCAATTTGAGAGAAATCATTTTAAGGTTAAAGCTTATGCTGATGATTTAGTTTGTTTTCTGACTAATCCTATTAGTCAAATTGATAATTGGAACAAAACGATTGAGGTTTATGGAAAACTTGCAGGTTTTAAAATAAATAAAAATAAAACTAAAATATTGGTTAAAAATATGACACTTTTGCAGCAGCAAGAATTATCCAAAAGGACAGGCTTCTCTATTGAACATAAAATAAAATACTTGGGTATTTGGTTAACTTCAAACAATCTTACTTTATTTAAAAACAATTATATTAAGTTATGGCAACAAATTGTTATAGATTTAAAAAATTGGGGAAAAATACCCCTATCATGGGGTAGAATTTCGGTAATTAAAATGATGGTATTACCTAAAATGCTGTTTTTGTTTCAAAACTTACCAATTATAAAAGGGGCTCAAATATTTAAAATTTGGAAAAAAAAGATATTCTAAATTTTTTATGGGGCAAAGAAAGACATAGAATAGCATATAATAATTTAATTGAACTAAAAGAAACAGGAGGGTTGGGGTTACCAGATTTGAAAATGTATTATGAGCCATCTTGTTTTGTTTGGTTAAAGACCTGGATTTTGTTAGAGAATTCCAAAATATTGGAAATAGAAGGTTTTAATTTACGTTTTGGTTGGCATGCATATTTGTGGTATGATAAGGAAAAGGTAAACAAAGATTTTAATATTCACATTATTAGATTTGGTTTATTTCAAAGTTGGAAAAAATATAAAAGGTTTTTAGAAAACAAAACTCCGGGATGGATTAATCCAGTAGAAGCATTTATGAAGAGAGGGATACAATTAAATTTAGATATGGATACATAGAGAGAAATTATAGATTGTAAGGAAGGAGACTGGGTTTTAAGAAGCAGAGAAGAACTTAATATTAAAGACTGGTTTATGTATTATAAATTAAAAGATATATTTAACAAAGATAAGCAAGTTGGATTTCATAAAAACAAATCTAAATTAGAAAATATATTAATAAAGGGAAATAAAGGATTGATTGGAAGGATATATAGGTTATTAATTGAAGTAAATTTAGAAGAAGAAAGAATTAAACCAGTAATGGTGAAATGGATGAAGGAGTTAGGATATAATATTGATTTGGAAACATGGGAAAACTTATGGAAGAAAGAATTCAAATTTACAATAACCAATGAAATTAGGGAGAACTTAAATAAAATGTTTTATAGATGTTATATAACTCCCATGACGATAAGTAAAATGAAAAAAGGAGACATAGATCTATGCTGGAAATATGGAAAGGAGAGAGGAACTTTTTCTTCTTTTTTTTCTTTTTTTCTTCTTTGTAATATTGGATATGCCATTAAAGGTTTATTGATTGATTGAGAGAGGAACTTTTATGCATGCATGGTGGATATGTAAATTTTTTTTAAAAGTTGGAAAAAAGTAATAAGAGGAACTAATAATTTGATTAATTCGAAAGTAAAAAAGATATCCTGCATTTTGTTTATTGGGGATTCCTCAAGAAAAAATGGATAGAAATGATAGGGTCGTTTGTTAATATAGTTTTGCTGCTGCAAGAATTATAATAGCTAAAGTTTGGAAGCAAGTAAATAAACCTTCAATTAGTGACTGGAGAGAGAAATTATGGATGTATATGAGGATGGCCAAATTAACAGAATTCCTACATGGAAAAGATATGGAAGAATTAAAAAAAACATGGGCGAATATTGGGATATCATATTGGGATAATATGATATTGGGATAAACTGGCAAAAATTGATTTTACTATTTTAGTTAATGAGTTATAGAAATAAGTTTAACTTTTTTATTATCTTACTGACAATAGTGTATTTTTTAAACTGTTTAGACACTTCTCCAGAAGTCTGGTGATGGGTCACTTTTTATGGTGGGTGGTGGGTTAAAAGGATATTTTGAATTTTGTAATTTTGCAATTTTGAATGTATTACGCAGATTATATTATTGATACTTTTTTGTATTTTTTTATTATTGTATTTGTTTTGTTTTATGTGTTATGTTATAAAAATAAAAAAATTATATAAAAAAAGAAGGAAAAGGCCACCTTGACCATGGCTGTGACCTGGGCCTCCATAGAAAAGAAGGCATCCAGAATCACTCCCAGGATCCTGACAGTGGATGAAGGTGTTAAACTCACATCACCAAGATCCGGGAGCTGGCACCCCACCACTGAGTCGCCCTTAGGGAGCCACCTACTTAGTGGGACTTACTCCTAGAAAGTGTTCTTAGTAGGGTTACTAACTCTGGGTCAGGACATGCATGGAGATTTGGGGGATAAACCTGGGGAGGGACCTCGGTGGGGTATAATGCCACAGAATCCACCCTCCAAAACAGCCATTTTTTTCCAGGGGAACTGATCTCTGTAGTCATAAAACTATAAGAAGAACCCTGCTGGATCAAACAAGTGGTCCTTCTAGTTCAGCATCCTGTCTCACACTGTGGCCACACAGTTCCTCTGGAGGTCCACATAGCAGGGCATAGAGGCCAAGGCATTCCCTTGATGTTGCCTCCTGGCACTGGAATTCAGAGGTTTACTGCCTTTGAAAGTGGAGGTTCCCTTTAGTCACTGTTAGCCGCTAAGAGATTTATTATGAACCTGTCTAATCCCCTTTAAAAAGCCTTATAAAGCCTATGGCCATCACTACAAACCCTTGGCAGCAAATTCCACATTTTAATCACTTGTTGAATAAAGAAGTATTTCCTTTTGTACGTCCTGAATGTAGTGCCTAATAGCTTCACTGGATGCCCTAGAGTTCTAGTATTTTGGGAGGGGGAGAAAACATTCTCTTTGTCAACTCTCTCCACCCTGTGCATAATTTTATAATTTATAATTTTATAAAACTCCATGGATTTTAATCTGCCTATCCTTATGTCCTTATAAAAAGGTTGAAGCAGTTGACAAAGTAATAAAAGGTAGTTTTATGATACTTGGCAACTTCCTATTATTGCTTTTATGTTCATGTCATCTCTTTAAAACAATTCTATTTTCACTGCTATAACTCTAGAAAAATACATCAAAGTGGCAAAAACGGCACCTTGAAATGTTTGCATTTTGTTTTCAGAGTATGAAATAGAAAGATCTTTTTTTCTGCGAATGAAGTGTGTCTTGGCAAAGCGGAATGCAGGATTGACATGTAGTGGTTACAAGGTAAAGTGCCGACATGTTTGACATCTTCAACAAGCAACAGATTTTAACTTTACAAGCTTACCTTAAACCAAAAAATCTTCAGATTAGGGAAGGCAGCAGCTGTGAACACCATGTGAAAAACATAAATAAGGGGCTTCTTTCAGTTAATCTTTCCCTCCTTTTAACTAGAAAAATATGTGGGTGAAAATTCAGTACAGCCCTAATTGGTGGAAACTACAATTCACAATTTTATTAGCTGTTAGCCTGGTTCAGATAACCCTGCTATTGAACTAAAAATTTCAATGTTAGCTTATTGGACACATTTTTATTAATTCCTTATAAACTATTCAGTATCAAATAAATTGATTCTGTATATTGTGATCTGAATATTACTGTCCAGTATTGGTTACTTACCAGATTTGTTCTATCTGTCCTGTTCTGGGATCTATAAAGGTCCTATGCTGTCTCATTAGAACTGACCCAGATGTGTTTTTTTCCCATTTGGGGGGGGGGATAGAATTCTGCCTATCTACTACATTAGTCAACATATTTGACCATTCTGAAAGGACCATGTTAATATTAATATTTTAAAGACAAAATGTGTTTGCACTAATATCTCCTATGTAATACAAGTGTACAGTTCAGTGTTTTTATTTTGTTTAAAATGCATATACCGCACACATTTGACACTGAAATGGCATCCAAAATGTGTACAATTATAAAATATATAGAGCAGATGATAATAGAAATAATTGTGTGTAAAGTGCCTTCAAGTCGCAGCCGACTTATGGCAACCCCTTTTTGGGGTTTTCATGGCAAGAGCCTAACAGAGGTGGTTTGCCAGTGCCTTCCTCTGCACAGCAAGCCTGGAATTCCTTGGTGGTCTCCCATCCAAATACTAACTAGGGCTGACCCTGCTTAGCTTCTGAGATCTGATGAGATCAGGCTAGCCTGGGCCATCCAGGTCAGGGCAGAAATAATTAAAACATCTAAAATCATACCAAACTGCCATAATTAAACCCAGAAGAAGAAAAGCAGCAGAGACTACAGCAGTAAAAACAGCATGTTGGCCATTAAAAGCACCAAAACTGTTCTGAAAAAGTTACATCTTAATAAGCTGCTTTAAAACCAGCAGTGAAGAAGCCAAGCATGCCTCTAGCAGCAGAGAGTTTCACAGAGTTGGTACTATGGTACAGAGAATACATGATCTGAGGCCCATATAGACTTCATATCCTTTGTGATATGAAGCAGTGATTGCCTCATCAGTCTTACATTGTGGGAAAGTACACAGTCCTCAGACCTTACAGGGCTTTAAAAGTCTTCATCAGCACTTTGAACCAGGGTCTAGAAGGCAAGCCTTAATTGGAGTGCTCCGTGTGACTGTGAGGTGATAAACCCCACCGTTCTTCATTACCTGAAGCTCCTGAACTGTTTTCAAAGGCAGCCTTATATAGAGCACTTAGCAACAGTTTATACAAAACGTTACCACAATGTAGATGATAAGGTCATACCTTAGTCCCAGAGAAGCGATCACAGCTGGCTCCCTAGCCTAAACTGGTGTAGGGTCAGGAGAACCCCCAAGCCGTGACTTTGTCTTTTATCCTGAACAGGTAAAACAGACAGTCCCGCAACCCTAAATTGGTTCCCTAACATCTTCTCTTGATTAAGCTTCAGTTTGTTTGTCCTGATCTAGTCCATAACTGTGTGGATCATGTATTCATTCCAGGGATTGAACTATTGTTCCTGCATTTGATGAAAAGAGAAAATAGAGGTGGGTATCATTGACTCAGTGATAACCCCACACACACTCCAAATTGTTTTATCGCTCCCAGAGGTATAGAAATATGTTTAAAATCACTGGGGACAAGACAGAATTTTGCAGAAGCCCATATGTTAGCTCCCATGGGTTAGAGTGGCAGTTACTCAGTGCTACCCTGTGCTACTAACTTGTCAGCTAGCACAATGGTTGCCAAGCAATATTCCCATTGAAGTGGTCCAGAGGTATTTGGTGGTCTCATTGAATCAGATGCTGCTGCAAGTTTTAGAATAACGAACAGAATCACACCCCATAATGTCCAATGTTGTACAAAGATACTCAGCAACGACGAGTCACCCTGCTGGAACATGATGTACCTAAACTGCTGCCCATGCTATTTATATCTTGAACTCTGTTATGTATCCTGGATTATGTGAGTTCAGAATATACTTTTTATCCGAGAATTCCAGGAGTTGTCCTACCTTGCCCAAAGAGGTTCATTTGAAACAGCCCCATAATTATTCAGTTCAGTTGATTTGCAGGGGGCAGATGAATCACCACTGCTTTAATACGCCATTCTCTAACGACTTGAGCATATTTTACAAATTACAAAAGGCATGGATTAGGAGAAGAAAAGGTCGGTTTCAAGACTTCAAAATTTTGTCCACACCTTCATATTACTGTTCATCAAAACTGGATAAATAAATGCTTGTGATACCTTGTTCAGACTTTCATTAACTGTAAATTCTGAAGCTAGAGAAGATGCAATAATTTTTTTCCTGGAAAAAGTTTACAGAAATGGTCACAACAGGCCATAGAGGAGCTTTCCCTCCTACCAGAGTGAGTAGATGGTAATAGTTCTTTAACAACATGGAAAGTTTGCTTTGGAGGACTGAGAATTCCCAAATATATTTGAAAAACATTAATTTCTTGATGCCATCAATAGTACACCGTAGACTTTAAAAGTACCTTAAACAGTGCTCGGTCTGATTCAGCCCAGTTTTTCTCCACCTGGACTCTAGCTGTCTTCTGGAGTGCTGGATTAAGCCAAGGAGACACAATGGATTGTCAGTTTAGAGGGTATCTAGACACAGTCATTGCAAGTTGATGTATAAATTTGGCAATAGGAAGGTTGACATCAACAGCATCTCCCAAAGCACTCTTGAAGTCCATTGTGTTTCAGGTGGTGGTGGTTGTGGCCAGGAGTTTGATTTTACAACTTGACCTCTCCTTCTTCCCCTTGATGATGAGGACCTTGCTTATGTAATTCATGTACTGGTGACCATTATGTTGGATGGACTGTATAAAAAGGCTGTCTTTGAAGGAAGGTCAGAAGTTTCAGTTGTCTGAAAATGAAGAAGGTGGAATATTAACTGGTATAAACTGCTTAGACCATATAACACCAGTAGGAGAGATCTACAATAGTTATATGTATAGAACTAGCAATGCAGAGTGCTAGTTTTGAACTTTCAATCCTGCATGGCCAATGTTCTGCCTGTCTGAAGGCATTGACATTGAGATTCTCCAAACAGGATATGATACACTCCCCACCCCTGGCTGAAGTACAGTAAGAGGTTTTAAGATACAGGGTTCTCTTGATGTTGGCCTCCCAATTATAATACAGTACTGTCTCATTTCTCTCTCTCTCTCTCTGCCCCACATCCTCATGCATGGTCTTTCTGTTGCTAGTCTTTCTTTCCCCCCTCCCTGCACACCTACTCTTGTGTACCTCCTGCTTCTCTCTCTTTTTACATGTATGCCACAATAGAGGTTTTACAGCCTGGTCCTGTGTATATTTGCTTGAAACTAAGTCATGCTGTGTTGTGGCTTACTCCCATGTAGCTATGCATAAAATTGCTGTTTTAACTGTTGTGTGGAATCAGGGCCCAGACATCTTGCTTGAGAAGCTTCATTGAGGAAACAGAGAGTTTTAATGGACCTCAAGGATCATCTAGTCCAACCCCCCTGTACAACACAGGAAATTCACAACTACCTTCCCCCACACCCCCAGTGACCTCTGTTCTATGTCCATAAGAAGACAAAAAACCTCCAGGATCCTGGGCCAATCTGGCCTTGAGGGAAATTCCTTCTTGACCCCAAAGTGGCAATTCCATTACCCTGGATGTGTAAGAAAGGGCCATGAGAGCCGAGCATTGACTCCTCCCTTCCTGCCCTCCCTCTCATGATCTGCCTAAGTTCACAGAATCAGCAATTTCTGTCAGATGGCCATCTAGCCTCTGCTTAAAAACCTCTGAAGAAAGAGAGTCCACCACCTCCCAAGGAAGTCTGTTCCACTGAAGAATCACTCTGTCAGGAAGTTCTTCCTGCTTTTTAGCTGAAAACCCTTTTGATTTAATCTCAATCTGTTGGTTCTGGTCCAGTCTTCTGGGGCAACAGAAAACAACTGCACTCCATCCTCTATATGGTAGCCCTTCAAATAACTGAAGATGGTTGTTATACCAGTCATCTTCAGGCTAAACATACCCTGCTCCTTCAACCTTTCCTCATAGGACTTGGTTTCCAGGCCTCTTACCATCTTCATTGTCCTCCTCTCAGCTTTCTTAAACTGTGGGGCTCAAAACTGAATACAATATTCCAAGTGAGGTCTAACCATAGCAAAGTGATACCATCACTTCATATGATTTCACTTCATTATGGATAATCAACCTGCTTATCTATATAAATCTCAGTTTTTCACTGTCACAAACCATCTCTTTTAACCAGCTGTTCACTTATATTCTCTCTGCACTCTGTGTAATAAAAAATCTTGCTGTCTGACAACCCGCTGCATCTGAAGAAAGAGGCTCAAGGTCACAAAACCTTATGTTACAATACACGTGTTAGTGTTTAAGGTTCCCTTTATATATAATAAAATTACCCTTTATATATAATAAATATAATATATATAACAGTACCTTATATATAATAAAATTATCTGTCAAAAGGTGAAGTATTAGCCATTTACAGTGCATTCCTGAGAGGAATGCCTGCGCCGGTCATAGGAGGTTTCAGCCCTTCATAGGGTAGCACAGGAAATACGGCACGAAAAAATGGGCATTCCCAGCCCAAAAGGGCTTTGGAGGCCACCTAAAGGCAGGTCCTCCCCCAGTCCGGCACGGGGACACCTACTAGGACGCTGGCGCAGGCTTTGACAGCAGTGGGACACCGGTAGACACCTGGGGCAGTGCTGCCATGGCAGCACCAGGTGTCCAGGCCTTCCCACTGGTGGTCAGGCCACTTACGCTGGCGTAAGTTGCCCGGATGCCAGCACGGCCCCCCCGAATCCTGGCACCACGCCTTCCTGGCCTCCTAAGGGCTTTCGCCCTTAGAGCTCAGAAATGCGCTGTTAGTGTAAATTAATTATAATTTACTCTTGGCATACAATACATTGGTTGCTCTGTCCTTGCTTACAAATTAATTAGACATTTATAACGTCAATAGACTTTACAAAAGAAATATCTTATAAGGAAAACAGGGTTTTTTCTGGTCAAGGTGCAGTCTTTCTGATCTCTCACAAATTTACACTTTTTTTCATTCCATACTAGGTGATCCATTGCAGTGGCTATTTGAAGATAAGACAGTACATGTTGGATATGTCTTTGTATGATTCCTGTTACCAAATTGTGGGACTGGTTGCTGTAGGGCAATCTTTACCTCCTAGTGCAATAACTGAGATCAAACTTCATAGTAACATGTTTATGTTCAGAGCAAGCCTGGACTTAAAATTAATATTCTTAGATTCCAGGTAAGTAAAAAATTATTTAAAACATTTCTATTGCACCCCTTTATATGCCTAAGTACACTAAATGACAAAAGCTGTGTTTTGTTTGGACTATTAGGATATTTGAAAAATAAGTTTTCTGGTAAGCCACTAGGTTTTACAAAAGTATTTACTGATATATCTTTCTTGAAAAGAGAAACAGTGAACTATTACATTTGCAACATGAGCGTGGGTAAAGTAAGATTTTAAGGTCTACAGTGGTAATTATCTTTAACATCATGGTTGTGTTTTTTGTTCTGCATTCTGCAATTGAAATATTACGCACAGACACATACTCACACATACACCCCTAACCTATGTCCTAGAATTATTGTGAGAGTAAAAATTGTAGGAGGGTGACAACTGAGCCTTTGGAGGAAGGAAGGGATAAATATGTACGGCTGTGAGCAAACAATCAGTCCCAATTAACCATTCAATAGAGACATCCTACAGAATACCTGTAAGTCTTATCAACAAACAGAGACACCTTCCATATTTTGTATGTCTAAAAACTGGCATTTTCCAGAAAGCAAGAATTGCTATTGAATCTTGATATATAAAATCAGTAAGTACTGTATAGCACTCAATAAATATAAGTGCGACATTTTCTTGAAGCTTGGGTATCTTAGTGAATTTTGTGTGTTACCAACATGAAATCCCAGTGTACCTTGTGTCAACATGGTTAAAAATAAGCTAATAATTCTGAAAAAGTTTCAGCACTCCCATTTAAACAGCATCTTGCAACTAATTTTAGCTTGACCTTTGGGACAATTCAGTGTTTGTTTAATGTAGCAAAATATTGGCTTATTAGCTATGTTTTCTGTTTTAGAGTGACTGAATTAACTGGATATGAACCACAGGATCTGATAGAGAAAACTCTCTACCATCATGTGCATGGATGTGATGCATTTCATTTACGATATGCCCACCATCTCTGTAAGTAAATGCAAAACAAATACAATGATTCAATAGTAATGCATTGTGATGGCACACCTTGCTTTCCCATTGCGTACACTTTGGCTAGGTAATTGAAACTTGTCAAAATTTCCCAGTGTGTACAGGGGAAAACCTACCCATGTAGTAATCACACATTATAGTTTACCTCCTGGGTTTCATACACATTCGTACAACAAGCTTTCTTCCATTTAGGAATTTTGTAATGTGTGAACCTGCCAAAGAAAAAATTCTGCAAGCAAATTACATAGTAGTACAATAAAAGAAATCTAAAGGTCTAGCATGTTGCATCATATACTTCTATAGTCCAGAGCACCAGTGGACTATAGAACATCAAAATATACATTTTGTTAATGCTGCTGCTATAATATTTAATCAAAGATTTCCCAGAAGACTGCAGAGCAACTAACCAGATTTCAGTAATGTCAGAAGATAAAAGCAATAAAAACAGCAGTGATAAGAATTAGTAAGATGTGTAAAATTGATGACCTGTGTTTCTGCACAGTGTTGTCACCACACTCTTGATAATTTCTTTATCATTCATCAGCAGCTATCTTGGCCAGCATAAACATTAAAAGATTGGCCATCTGAACACATGCTGCACAGTATGATGATTATGTATGAAGATGACTTTGAAATTTGAAGAGAACAATCTAGAACTTTTAAATAAGAGGAAGCTATGATAAAACTATTTCCCCATAAAACCAGTGTATTGTGTGTTGAAAGGTAGGAAAGAAGAGGTGCTAATGATTTGAATTTGCTGCAGATTGAATGCGCATGCAGCCTGTGGGATCTCACTATAGCAGGTGCCTGACATCTATCTGCATAGCAGTTTGGTTGGGCTTTGCCCCAGTACAAATAGTGAGCAACAAGTCATCACTTTTGTGCCCACGATTGCTTCTAGGCTCACCATATGCCATGTTTTTGTAGCATTTAGATTCAAAGAGATACAAAGTAGAGGCACGGAAGTGGAAAAGTAATGCACCAAGCATTTCATTAATTCCTGGTGGTGCTGATGAGGGTTGCAGTGCCAAAGAAGATAGAGAGGTCAATTAATGGGCTGGCCCAAGTCTGGTGAAATGAACACCCAAAGCAGAGCCTTGAGATAAGGTGTGCACTACTTTTGGCCTGCTTTGTACACATTAGATAATTTCTTTAGATAGTGCCTGCTTTATGCCCTTTATCTAATGGGTAAGGACAAGATGCCTGGACACAGGGCTTTTGCCCTTGCAAGTACAGCAATATTTGAAAGTGGCAGGCTGCACCATACCTGTGTGCACCAGGGAGGGTGTGTGTGAGAAAAGTAAGATGGAAACAGTACCAATGAACTTACACAAACAGAAAGAAAATAAGAAAATATGTAAGAGAAGAAGTAGGAGAAGTAGGAGAAGTAGCTAGATCTCTAAGTTGAACCGAGAGGAAATAATTCTTAACATTGCTCCATAGAGAACTGAGTGGGAAGGCACTCCTAACCCCCAGGCATGCTCAGAGAAGCAGCTCTCTCCCTTTCGAGCCTAAGCTACTTCTATTTTAGCCCCATTTATGTGAATGTACAGAGACCACAAAGAACAATCAAGTTACAAATTGCTAGGTAAAGGTTTTAAGGTAATGCTACTGAGTAATATCTACCAAGCTCATTCAACTAATTGCAGTGGATCCCAAGAAGTCCAGCTCTGCACATGAAGATAGTTTCAGAGGATAGCTGTGTTGGTCTGCAATGGAACAGCTAGATTTGAGTCCAGTAACACCTTGGCAACCTTTTTTTTAAAGATATTTTATTAACATTTTCAAAAGAAAAGATAACAAACAAACATATACATACACTTCCATTGTTGGTCTCTTAAGGTGCTACTGGACTCAAATCTAGCAGCCCTGCACAGATTACCTTGGTAATTAAAAAAAACACCATTTATTCTAGAAAGATAATGAAGTTCCTCAGTTTGATGTGAGATCAAAGTGACCAAACAGATTTGATCAAAAACATAATGTTTCCCCTTTCAGAAAGATGTGATTTTTTGAAGGATTACTAAAGCTAGAACCAGGGCAACAGCAGCTTCAGAGAAATGGTAGTGTGCGCACACTTCTCTTTCCGCTGCTTGTCTGTTTCAAATTCTCCACTCCCCAAGCCATATTCTCCTATATGAGATTCCAAACACAAAGTTTTCCCTGGGAAAAGTAGCCATGCCAGTCTTTCACAAGCTGTGTTATAACATGTACTTCGGCCCCAGGAAAAACAAGGTTAGGGTTATCACAGCTCTTCAAATAAAAAATTATGTATATTTATTGGAACATGTTCTTGCTTGATATGTTCACTTTTAGTCAAATTTCGTGTGCTTCTCTCTCTTTATAAACAAATAAATCAAAGTGATATAATCAGAAGGGATGATGTAGCTTTACTTGAAGTGAATTTTGGATCTGATCATTGCTTAGATGGAAGACTGCCTGGAAACTGTATCTGCACCTTCTTGAGCTCTGTAGAGCAGATGCAGGGTATAAAGATAATTTTAGAAGATATAAAACATTTATGAAAATAAATACATTTAATGTTATGTTTTATAGTGTTGGTGAAAGGACAAGTCACAACCAAGTATTACCGATTGCTGTCAAAGAACGGTGGCTGGGTTTGGGTCCAGAGCTATGCCACCATTGTACACAATAGCCGTTCATCACGACCTCACTGTATAGTGAGTGTAAATTATGTCCTAACGTAAGTCCCTATTTTCTACCACATCTGCCACATTCATTTCACCCACTCTTATGCTTAATTGTAGTTAATTTTCCTTCTTGCTTTCTCTGTTGCTTAAAATAATTTACTTTGTACTGGAATTGTGTTTTAATATTTTTTTGCCAGAGTCTAGTTAAATTTGCCACTTTTCTCGACAGAAAAATTATATTGCTTTGGTACAACCCACCTAATGTTGGCCTACAGCCTAGTTACGGGCCCAACAGTTGAAGGCAAATGTCAGAAAGTCAGTAGTGTCCTTACTGGGATGATAAATTTCTAGTATCTTAAACATGGAATTGTTCCTTATACACTCTGTAAAGCTCCTTTTCCTGCCATCAGAAAAACAACTAAAATATTTAAAAGTTATTTGAAAGCATTTCAAAGTTTTTGAGGAATTGTTGAATATAAGACTACAAAAATGTCCCTGTGACTAAAATTTCTACAGGCAAAATTTTAGATGGCAAACTTATGGCTTTAGGAGACTGTAAAGTAGTGGCAGTAGGCAGCATTTTGGATCTACTTTCTAAAGGAATTAAGGTTGTGGGAGTAATGCAGGGAGAAAACCCCTAGTGTCCTTGTAGCTATTACATTGCCGTGCGGTGCAATATAATCACATTTTCAGGATTTTTGGGGTTCTCAAGCAAGATAGCCTTAGAAGGTCTTGTTTTTCTAGAAGAAGCAAAATATAGAAATCAAGATTCCTCTACTGCTTCTGATCTTCTTGGATAGTTCATAACAATGAGGATGGTGGCATTGTTGGGAGGATAGGCTCTTGGGCCTGACCATGCTCCTCTGGAGCTGGTCGTAGTTCACCAGACCAAATTGTTGCAAGCTTGCTTCAAATATACTCACATTATACTGAACAGCAAAGATACCTGCACCACAGAATAATAAATACAGGTTGACCATGCTAGTTGCACAGCAATAAAACAATGACAAGTTGAGAGGATATCTAATTGTTGCCTATGCACAACATTAGGGGAGGGGCCGTGGCTCAGTGGTAGAGCATGTGCTTGGCATGCAGAAGCTCCCAGGTACAGTCCCCGGCATCTCCAGTTAAAGGGACTAGGCAAGAAGGTGATGTGAAAGACCTCTCTACCATAGACCCTGGAGAGCTGCTGCCAGTCTGAGTAGACAGTACTGACTTTGATGGACCAAGGGTCTGATTCAATATAAGGCAGCTTCATGTGTTCATGTGTGTTCAACATTATACATCAATATTGTGGTTCTAGGTGAATGAACTTTCAGTCATGTCCAATGACAGGCATTGTTTTATGTGTATCAGGAACAACAGATGTCAATTTCTGGAATGGTAGTTGTGTTAGTTTTTTCCTGCAATGGACATTTTTGTGACACCTTGCTTATACTGTAATAAATCTGTTCGTCTGCAGCAGATGCTAGTCATATGGCTCATGGTCCTGTGAAGGGCCCTTATGCAGCCTGTGAGGCAGCCCTGTAGGGGGTTTCAATCTTTCACTACACCGAGGAAGGAGCCCAACGTAGCCAAAGCAGGCAGAGCAGCCAGTTGAGTGCTATCTTATTGGCCGTTACCACCACCTGATGCAGCTGATGAAGAGTCAGCTGGAGAGGAAGGCTGCTCACTTCCTAGGGTTTGTGAGGTTGACACAGAGTGGGATGTGCAGGGAGGTCAGTAGGATTATCCTTACCTACCAGTAGGATCTGGGGCATCAAAGCTCTTACTATTCCAATGCATGTAATTCCCATCCACCACATTCTTTTTGCATCCAGGTAGCGGGGGGAGGTCAGCAGTGCATGCCCAGGTGTGTGCTTTGTAGAATATTGAAGCCTGGTTCACATATGGATAGTAAGTAGCTGGGTAATGGGAGAGCTATCCAGCATTCTCCTTTGGTTAGTATGGAGACAGCTGCTCATCACTAAGGCTGCAGTTCTAATGACACTTTCCTGGGAGTAAGCCCCATTGAATAAAATCTGCTTCCAAGTAGATTTGCTTAGGATTGCTCTCTAAGAACAGCTGTGCTGCTTAGAAGGGACAAGGGCAAAGGAGACTCAGAAGGAGCAGGAGATGTTAAACACCCTCTGCCTTCTGCTTCTCTACCCTGTAAGCCTTTGCATTCTTATGATTTCGTAGGCTTTGAAGCATGAATTTGCAGAATTTGGAGATAGCCACACTCGTGTTCCCTGTTTTAAAAATGTGTTAATATTAGGGGAGATGTATGCTATGGTGCTGGAAAAGGAGAGCATATAGAACTAATAAAATACTAATCAAATTATTAATACTAATATATATTAATACTAAATTCATAGTAGTGATATTAGTACCTTTTTGCATTTTGATAATTTATGGTATAGTGCTTAAGAATGGTGTAGTGCTTAAGCATGGTGTAGTGCTTAAGAATGGTGGTTAGGAGCAGTGGACTCAGCTGGAGAACCAGGTTTGATTCCCCACTCCTCCACATGTGCAGCAGACTCTAATCTGGTGAACCGGGTTTGATCCCCCACTCCTCCACATGCGCAGCAAACTCTAATCTGGTGAACTGGGTTGGTTTCCCCACTCCTACACATGAAGCCAGCTGGGTGACCTTGGGCTAGTGACAGCTCTCTTAGAGCTCTCTCAGTCCCACCTACCTCACAGGGTGTCTGTTGTGGGGAGAGGAAGGGAAGGCGATTGTAAGGCTGTTTGATTCTTCCTTAAGTGGTAGAGAAAGTTGGCATATAAAAACCAACTCTTCTTCTTCAAATGAGTAACATTTAAGTTAGAATTCTCATAACAAATTGGTTTGCCACCAATTGTCGTAAAGGTGTAAGCACCAAGTCATTTCTGACCCATGGGGTGACATCACATCATGATGTTTACTAGGCGGACTATGTTTTATGAGGTGGTTTGCCATTGCCTTCCCCAGTCGTCTACACTTTACCCCCAGAAAGCTGGCACTCATTTTACCAACCTTGGAAGGATGGAAGGCTGAGTCCACCTTGAGCCAGCTACCTGAAACCGACTTCCGTCGGGATTGAACTCAGGTCGTGAGCAGAGCTTTGACTGCAGTACTGCAGCTTAACATTCTATGCCACTGGTCTACAGGGTGCCAAAAGTTACAGATTTTTAAGTTGAAGGCAGGCACCTTAACTTACAACTTTTGTGTGTTTTGGGGAGCATGAATGAATTTGGAAGAGCCTTAAACAAAGGTTTTTTGACCCTAGAATATTTTAATGCTACATTGACATAGATACCAGTCACAGTGAGAAGAAAAGAAGAGACCCATTTTTAAAACTCTTCCATTGTTGAAATGATTCTTTTTTTGGCAGTGAAATAGAATATAAGGAACTTCAGTTATCGTTGGACCAGATCACCATTTCTAAGTCACAATTTTCATGCAGAAGCTCAGTATCTACCTCACAAGAAACACGAAAAACAACAAAACCTAGAAGTAATAAAATGAAGACAAAACTTAGAACAACTCCTTATCCACAGCAGGTAATCCCTTATTCTGAAGAATGTCTCATTTTATAACTGCAAGACAAGCTGTATGTGATTGCAGCTAGAATTGTGTGGATTATCATTAGGATTTTCTTTGCAATCAAAGAGTGTGTCTCTTATTGTGTGATTATAAAAATTTCTCCAGTGGTCTGCAAGCATGTAGCATCAGGAATAAAGACTGCTGCAGTATCAAAATTTGTATAATTGTTGCTGGTACAGATACAATAGCATGTGTCAAAACTGCTGCACTGCAAGGTTCACCTTTGAGACAGGCTCCTAGGATCAGTATACAAAGCCATAACATAGTAAAGAAACAGGTAAAGAGGAGACAGTACACAGGGGAGATGTTTCTAGGCCTACACACATCCTTTCAGCCTGTGTGATATCAGCCACCTTTACATGCTTTGTGTGCCACAGTAACATGCTGTAATGTGATTGCAGATGACAATGGCATCACACATTAGGCATGTTTCATATAGGGTGCCACTGTAGCAGTGCAGGCTACTTGATCAGGTGCTTGAGGTGAGTGTTACAGTTAGTAAGTTACGGTATATAAGACTCTAGAGAATTTCAAGCTGTAAGAGAGCTGAAAGAGTTATAGGAAACAAGCCAGCACAAACTATTGATTTAGCAGGCAAGTAAAATATAAACGATTTATAGGCATGGGGTAGTTGAAAGGGGGATGAGGATGGGAAGGTGCATGGATAAAGGACAATGGAACAAAAGAATAGTATAAAAGAAATACACAGTAACCTGAATTATATTCAAAATAAGAAGAGGGGAAGAGAAATCTCTTACTGCCTCCCCAGAGCTTTGTTAACCAAGAGACTGTCTTCATTTGAACAGACTATTTGTCTGCTTAGTACAAATAGGAACTATCCAAATGTGAATATTACAAACGCAGTGGCCAGGAGAACATATAGCTACTCACATAAATGACTCTAAAATCCTTACTTTTAAACAGGTATATCTGCTTAACAATAAGGACCACCAATTCTGACTGCCTCTACGTTATTTGAAAACACAGGCAATTCCTAAATCCCTTTAATTACCTGCTGGTGCTCTGTGAATTCCTGATAAGTAGCACTTTCCAAATCTGTGGATCACAGATCAATTGCAAACAGAGCCATCTATAAATGCAGAAATGCATGGCTAACAATTTCTCTTTGAAACATCAATACATTCTAGTTAAAACAATGTTAACCAGTCTTTTAACACCTGAATTCTGGCAAAAGCTGCAATGAAAATTATAATAGCTGCTCTGTTAAATACTGTTCATGTATTCTTGCTCCATATTGATTCAATACTGACTCAGTGAAAAGAAAGCAATAGTTGAAAGTCACCTCTCTGCAGTCTTAGGGGTTTCCATGCAGCCTCTCCTGTGCCTGAATTGTGCCAGGGCTCAAATCTGTGGCACCTGTTTGCAGTTTCACAGCTGAGTGAAATAGGTAAAATAATAAGCGTATCTGAGCATGTGCAAGGTGTCTCTCCTCCTCACCACTGAGTACTCACAGCCTGCCCTGTACACTTAAGATCAAGAAACTTGGCATCTATTAGTTCAGGTGGCAAGAGTCCAAGAAAGTTTGAGCTCCAGCACTTGCCCTTTTTAGACATTAACCAAAGCCAACTCCTCTTAGTTCATGTGAACTGGTGTGACTGCAGTTCAGGGTAGTACTTGGCTGCAGTGCACTCCGTTAGTCTGTTACACTGACAGATTTCAGAGTCAGCTATTAAACACTTTTCTTTCTTTTTATTTGCTTTTTCAGCAATACGGCTCCTTCCAGACAGACAAACTGGAATGTAGCCAGGGTGGAAGCTGGAGATCCAACTCCACAGCAAATTCTGCCACCATCCAAGAACAAGCCTTCCATTCAGAAAACAGCGAACTTTTATACACCCCATCGTACAGCTTACCTTTTTCTTACCATTATGGACACTTCCCTGTAGACCCTCATGTATTCAGCAGCAAAAAACAAATGCTGCCTTCTAAATTTGGGCAGTCTCAAGGAACACCTTGCGAAGTAGCTCGGTTTTTCTTAAGTACACTGCAGACAAGTGGAGAGTGCCAATGGCATTATGCCAATTCTCTTGTACCAAGCAGTCAACCATCTAAAAATCCTCCTGATCAGCCAGCAAGCACTGTACGCCATAATCTCTTACAGGGCTATGAAGGTATGTATTTCATGAAAAGAAAATCTGAAGCTGCCATAGTCAAGGAAAAAACCCTCTTATATTTTTAATTCTTTTCAATTATTGAAAAGGTCATTTGTCATTAAAAAAAAATCATTGAATGACAAAAATGTATTATTACACTGCTGTATTTTTTCACGATCATTTAATATTTTTATCATGAAAATTTAAGAGACGGGTGAGTTGTTAAATACAGGACAGATTCTAAACCTAGCTTCAAAAATCTGTGAAAACGGTAGTGTTTATGTTCATACTGAAGTTGGTATCTGAGCTGTTTATATTTCTGTTTGAATGTGATTTAACATTTAAGAGGAATTTATGTTGATTTTTTACAGTTATAACCTATAACAGGAAGTCAAGATTCAGTTTGATTCGACTTTTCATGAGGTGCATTCATATACCTTTTTTTCAGTATAGAACATCTCAGAATGTAACTAAGCCAGCAGGAGATCAGCTGTTTTACTTTCTGTAGTACACATAGCATCTGGGCGGCGCAGGGGGGGGAATTTACATCAGAAAAATGGTGTGTGGGGGGAGGGAAAGGGTCATACATGCCTTTCCTCATGCTGCTCCCATATTTTTTTAAGCAAGTACTGCTGATTTCCCACTGCCATGTTGAGCTTGGCCATCAGAGGTAGTCCCACAAACTATTGAGTAGTAACAAATTATACAGGTCTTCTACTAGGATCCTGACAGTGCTTTGAACTGTGGAAATTTCGTTTCATGTAGTCATATTAGAGCAGATATTTGACTGCAGTATCTTAGAACCATGCCTTCTGTTATAGCTGATCTTATAGCCCGAAAAAGCAATACTAGTTCACAATACTGTTCACAATACTAGTTCTTATTTTTGGGTGCTCATTTATAGAGGTTTCCACAAACTAGCAAAAATGCAATAATTCGAAAGCAAAACTTCCCCTTTCTTGAAGGTAGGGGTTGATGTTCGATGGCTGGGAGTGGCACAGCGACAGTACATCTACAGAGGCTTCCCGGCTGCTGCAGACAAAATAAAACAATTTAAAATGTAAAATGGGGAAAACTGTGAGGCTACGCCACCAAAAAACATGGTGTGGCAACGCTGCAACTCAAGGGCGCGTTCCTGTGGCAAAAGGGGTTAAGATGCTGCCTAAAGGTAGCGCCGTCCCCTGGAACGCCCCCACACTCACTAGTGTGGGCTCCTATTTCTGGGATTTCGCCCCTGGTGGGGCTGCGCTGGCGGTGGAACCCCACACAACAGTGTGGCTTACCAGCGCCTGCTTGAATGCTCCCCATGCCAGTGTAAGTGCCCATTGTCATGCCATTAAAGGTAACTGAAACTGAGTGTAAGTGTGTGGGGTCACTGAGTGTAAGTGTGTGGCGGCTCCTATGCTATTTTAAACAGAATGTAGCAGCTCCCTAGTTTGCCTAAAAAATTCATGAACAAATATACCTGCTCTTAAGTGAACTTTACAGCATTCTTGTTCAGACACATAAAATGACAGCTTTTATTTCAGCTTCTACGTTGAGTTACTTTCTTAATACATCTATCTTTTTCCTCCCTAAGTGCCACTATCAAACAGAAGATACAGCCAAGAGAGTACATCTGACAACTTTGCAGGCTGTGCAACCTTAACACCAAACAGTAGATACAAAGAAGAGATCTATGATTCCAGCATTATAAAACACAGCAAAATGGAAAACAGAATATACCCTGCAAATCAACATCATGTCATTAAAGAAGAGAATAAGCTAGTTTTCAACAGAGATTTACAAGAAAAAAATCACATTAGTGAGAAGCCCTTTCCAAATTCTTTAGCCACTTCATTTTTGTCAAAATCAGAATGTTTTCAAACTAAAGCTATTGGACACCTTCTCCCTGTTCCAACTGTATATGAACAAACAAGAAGAATTTGTATGAAAGAACCAAAATTTGAGCATATTGCCCATCATGCAACAAATCTAGGTGAGATGGAGACTGAGGACAGAATGATGGTAAAACTTGATTATGACTCTGAAAATGATCACACAGTGGATGTAAGGCATACAGGACAAGTTCCATTTGTACTTCTGAACTATCATCGTGTTTTAGCCAAACACGGCGCATTTCAGGCCTCTTCATGTACTACAACAGGACACGTAGCAGAAAGCTATGGACATGGTTCTGAAGAAGTGAGTACATTTTACAAAAACCAAAGTCCCTCCTCAGCCTCTTCCCCAGAGATTCACAAGGAGCCTGTACTTCCCCATTATATTGGAACTTCTGTAATAATAGCTAATGGAAGGTGACAACAGTAGAAAGGTTTTTTTAAAGCTAAAAACAAATAAAAGCAAACTGTAACGAAAGCATGAGAATACCATTTAGTGAGCATGGTTCAATGAGACACAAACTTGCATGCATTCTTGGCAAGCCATGTGTAACAGACCTTTAAGGTCAGAAAAAAACTACATCTAGCTTCAGTGCTTCGTTGTTCCTGATCTGTGCAGTTGACACTGCCGGTAAAAAGCCATGTAATGATCAGTTTTTTTATTGTTAAAGAGTACAAGTTAAATTATAGGAGTTGTGTGTACTAATATGAAATTGACTTTTTTAAAAAATAAAATATCCCAAAATGTGTTTGAATGTCATAGACAACCTGGCAAAGGAAACCGTACCATTATTATTTTTGAAAGTCTCTTAAATTGCCTTTGGATACATTGAGATCCTGGAAACCTGTGTTGAGGATTTGAATTCCTGAAATTAAACCTTTAATTTTGAATATGGTTTTGATATATTTTACATGGCAACCAAGAATTGGCTACTATGTGACTACTATGCATTGTTAAAAAATTAAAATCTACCAGCCCAACACGCCTGGAAATAATTACCAAAGAGTTCATGATTTTTCACATTGTATGGAAAAAGCTATGGGGAAGAATATTTTTTTTAAGACTTTCAAACGATTTGCCATTTATCAAATATACTTTCTAGCTATAATAGTATGTCCAGAATAGAGAACCAAGAAAATAATGAACATGTTCTATTAATTTGGCTTTAGTATTGAAATCTGAAATGTTTTCATTCTCAGCAAACATTTGTGTTTTCAGTCCAGCAAATTGTAGTGCTTTTACAGCATATCTAACTAAGATACAGTAAACTGCATTCAGAAAAAGCACTGATGATGGAGAGAATTATCAGGCACCTACATTGTGTTCTGCATTTTCAGTTCAGCACAAGCTGTACTGGGTTTTTTGGTTTGTTTGTTTGTTTGTTTGTTTTGTTCTGTAATGTTGAGCCTGGAAAATATGACAACCCAAGTACTTGCCTAGATTTTATGCCATTCGTATATAGCTGCTGCTCTGATCCAGATCTCAGTGGATGCTCTGACACAACAGATAAAGCTCTTCCACAAAGAAATGCACACTGAAGTAACTGGAGAAGCCATTGTAAGCATAGGGATGCTTTTACCCACAAGGAGCCACTTCACTGTGGCAGCTGTCAACTTTGTATAGTTGATGACCTACACATTACTTATGATAACATGACAAAATGCTCCATAATACGTAAAATAATATGTATGCTAATACACATTGGCATTAAAGATTATGAGCACTGGAGTCATGTTATCTTTTAATTTGCACTGCTTCTTAGCATTTGTTGAAGGTTGAACTACATTAAAAAGCTTAAAGGACCCAGATAATGTCCACTAGAGGTGGCAGCAAATGGCATTTTTGCTATTTTTGCTATCAGTATAGCAATTGCTATTTTTGCTATCATTTTTGCTATCAGTATAGCTAAAACCAAGGTAAAATTATTTCCCTAACAAATCACATGTAATGTATATTGTGCAATGGAGAAAACACGTTTTCACTGAGTGCAGTTTTAAAAAAAGTTTAATAAATTGAAATTAATAATAGGCACTTCTTAAAACATTTACTGAATACAGGCATAGCAATAAACCCATTATCTTTTCTAGTTTTATAACAGTGCAGTCCTAAGCAGTTATATCTTTCTAAATCTGTTGAAGTTAACAGAATTAAAGTGTACCTTTATTTTAAGTCAACAGCCCTGAAAGTATAAGCCAAGCTTATGGGTAGACAATTACTAGAAGACGCACAACACTCCCTTACCTTCATCCCATCATTTATCTTTTCATATCACCATGGCCCCATTCCTTCTATTGGTTTAAGGAGGAACACTAGGCTGTTTTTCTTTCGTGAACAATGTTTGCTTAAGCATTTCTTTGTTGTCTTGTTCCTTGATTCTTTTGCTCATTCTTCTTTCAACTTGAGAACAAAGTGCTTCCAGGTGAACAGGCTATCATTCTTTCATCTTAGCATACTTGGAGAAGCTACTACAGTGTTTCCTATGTTGGGGAGGGGGGCTTAACATTGTCCAGGTTCATTAGGTTAACTTGGTAACAATGACTTCACATGCAGATTTGGCCCTGTTCTCATGTATGGTATTCTATTATACAGCCTGATGCATCTAAAAGTGAATATTTATGTAGACATTTATACCCTCCTTTTCTCCCCAATGGGAACTGAAAGTGGCAACATTGTTCTGTCTATTTTATCTTCACAAGAATGATCACCCTGTGAGGAAGGTTAAACTGACTGTTTGACTCAAGGTCAGGTAGCAAGCATCTGTAGCAGAGTGGGGATTAAAACTGGGTTTCTCGGATCTGAAGTCCAACCACTATACCATGTTGACTCTGATAATACATTTTGTGGAACCCTTGACTGTATAATGCAGAGCTATGCTTCATAGCTTACAATTCATGTAGTAACGTGCATGAAAATAAGCCCCAAGCTGTATGTGAAACTCTTCAGTTAATTTCAAATGGTGGGTTAGAGTTTATTGTTTAGTGCTCAAACCAACAAGAATATTATGCAAATTATATTGCTTGAATCCTTGTCATTGAGACTAAATTTAGTTTTAAAATAGGGCTTAAAACACAAGGCTACAGCCCAGTTTGGGAAATCTCCCAGTAGCCAATAAGACTCACGTCTCCAACATGCATTGTGCTAGAGTTTTCAGATCACAATCTGAAGATTTGTGCTATTGTCTCTTGTACTGCCTTTATTTGTGTGATATTGCACCAAAATAACAGCAATACTAACGTAAGTATTTGCTGATGCAACAACATGTTAGGATCATCTTTATATTACCTCAATATAGGCAACATTAGCAGTGACCTCATTTTATTAGCTGCATTTTGGTATTACAAGTTGACGGAAGGGAATTTTCCCCCATAGTTGCCAAACAAAAATACTCTCTTAAGTCCTGTAAGTATAATAGCAATTGAACAACATGACATAAAGGAGCTTTTTTAAGTGAATCCTATCACAATTACATATTATCAGATACAAATTTCCAGGTTTTTTTTTTACCATGTTTATTTTCAGTGTTTCAAACCAGTGGCCATTCATATGTTAAGTGAGATCTTGGAAGTGTATAACAAATCATACATATTTACTTCATTATGATTGAGATGCTTGTTTCACTAAAAGAAATCTGATACACAGCTGTAATATTCCAAAAAGTTCCTTAAACCTCATTTTGTTTTTTATAAAAGAAAATATTTTTGGAAGATGCACATTTTAATTGTTTTCTCAGTGGTGTTCAGGTAGTACCTGACTCCTGGCTGTTTTAATTAATCTGTATTTTTAACCATTACTTAAGACAATGTTTCTTTCTATGTATTTGAATCTGAACCGAAATATATCTATTTAGAAAATATTCAGTTAAGCATTTTCATATCAAATGTGGCATGTTTGTTTGAACTTAAACGAAGAATTCCACACAAAAGTGAGAGTTCAGAAAAATAACACAGAAACTACCAGTATCCACATGTATGTTGCTAAATTTATTTAAGAAAACCCCCCAACCTTTTTGGTTTGTTAAATAAAATGGAAATTGAAGCCTAGAAAAAAGCAGGGAATTTAAAACTTTAATTTCATGTTGCCATTCACTCTAACTGCTAGATTATGAACCATAAATACCTTTATCATTGACCTTTGTGGGTTTCTTTACATACAAGATACATTGAACTGGATGCAAAATCTCTCTGTGTGTGAGTGTGTGTGTGTGTGTGAGAGAGAGAGAAGAATAGCAATGAACAGTATAATCACTCAACACTGGTTTGGTATCATGCTGACAGAAACATGACAACCCATGGTATATGTATATAACAAACTGCTCTGTTGCTTTGTAGGTGCTCTCTAAGTAATCCACATTAGTTAAAATACACCCATTTAACAGCAGACAATTTTAAGATACAGAATTAAGGACAATACTTAATAAGAGATGACATTCTTAATAAATGTTATTTTCTAAAATCATCGTTCAATTTTTTAAACATTTGAGAGAAAACTATATTTACTTTCCTGTTCTGGAACATCAGAATTTGATTTTAAATATATGATGCAAAAATCAATTCTTGGATAAAAAGTATGTGGAAAGAGTGACACACACAAACACATACAGTCTGTTACTGCTTAGGATTATATATTTACTCAAATTGTAAAGCTTCTTTGCTTATTTATTATGTAAGACAAAAATGTTAAATAAAATAATGTAGCCAAAGGACTAAATGGATTTCTATTATTTGCTTGGTTTTACAAGTAACAATCATGCATATTAATAAAATACACAACATTAAAGTTAAATGTTTATTGTATTTTTAAAATTGGAACTTTTGTTATTTTTTTGTATATATTTCTGTCAATGAAGGACTTGGTTGTTTGTTCCTATCTGCATAGCAATTTGTGAGGGGGGGTCATATTGTGAAGAACTGATCTACAGCTTCTGAATGTAGTTCTTTTGAGTACATACTATGCAGCTTCAATTACATGCTTTAAATTGTTATGCACAGTCACCCCCACCCAACAATAACCTATGAACATATATGAGAAAATAAATTACATTGACATAAAAAGAATTTATTTCCAAGCAAAAGTTTTAAGCATCAAAGCGACTTCTTCCTTGAAAAAGCTGGAATAGCAGATCTCTGTTTTGTCTAGTCTGCCTGTGAATCTTGCCCAGCAGAGAAGCATCTGGTTTTTATGGCTTCTCTCTCTCTCTAGTATATAAGTGGTAGTATATATGTATATATGCTGGCAGTTATAATCTTATTTTGCCTCCAACTATGCTCCTAGAGTCAGAGCTGCGTAAATGAAGTTTTTTGGTTCTAGCAAAACTAACTTTTATTTTGAAATCCTGTATTTGGTCTTAAAAGGAAAGCATGATTGATAGCATGAAGAAGAAAACATTCAATGTGATTTCTAGCCAGAGTGGGACACATTTATGTAGGATATATACTTTGAAATGTTAGAGGATAATGAACTACTATTACAAGTTTATTCTTAAGTCTGAGTATCTGATGAGAATTTTACAGTTTTTAAAAATTCATTGGTTCTGTCTGACTGCAGTTTTGTCTTCATTCTTGTTGGATTCACCTACCAACACACCCAAATTGCTGTCATTAAACTTTACGGATATTTTGAAATATGTAATTAGGAGTTTTATAGCTTAGTCCAGAAGAAAAAACTCATATTGCAAAAAATATGGGCAGTATAATGAAATATTTTCAAAACCACTTCATCAAGCAATCAGTCTGAAAGGCGACATCAGGCACACAGTAGAAGAGGTGTTTTACAAACCTGGACATTTTAATAGCATTACACATTTTCAGGAAGATATTTCTAAATTTCAGGATGCCTGACTGGCTCCTTCAGACTTTGTCCAGACATATTTTGCTATACCAGAATGAGATCATGGCAGATGTTAATTAATGCTGCCTAGTACAATGATTCTTCTAGATTCTGGTTGATTGTTTCCTCTTCTCTAAAAACGAGAGGTAGCTTCCTTTATGCTATCACTGCCCAGACTTGGGTATCATATTTTTCATCATTGTATTCTAAACCGAACTATGATGATAATCTAGATGTTACAATGCCTCATGATTTCCCTGAATGGTAACCAGTTCTATGTTCAGAGATAGCAAACCTTATTAAAGCTCTCCACACTCAGAAGGCTGCCTGCCCTGATGGCATTCCAGCAGAAATTGTTATTAATAACATGGCCTGGTGGGTGCCTCTTGTGGCTAACTGAATGTTGTTTCCTTTCCTTTTATCCCTTAGAAGCTCCTTGATCAATTGATCTTGAGCAGCATATATCTAGTGTTGGAGGGATATAAGGACTGAAACAAATCTTGCCACTGACAATGTAGCCTTGGGGTCCCTGTCGCTTAGTAAAAAAGGCATTATGTCAGTCACAGAGGCATTGGATTTGTATATTAAAAGGGGGGAAATATAGTGCGATCGGAATGTTGTTTCAGCATAATTGTTCAAATTTATAAAGCTGGAGATAAGGATAACCCTAAGAATTTTTGACCTGTTAAGTTTGTGGTCAATAGTTGGTAAGATCTATGCAGTTTCTTTGTTGAATAGACTTCAGTTTTGGATGGCCAACTCCAAGATTATTGGCCCAGAACAGGTGGGATTTTGTAAGGGATATAGCACACGTGATCTCTGTCAACTCCCACTTGATCAGTAAGTTTGCCGTTTGCCGTCTCAGTGAAGGGCTATTTATATGTAGCTTTTATAGATCTTTCTTATACATTTGACTCCACATCTAGAACCCGACTATGGGCTAAACTGAAGTCCACCACAATTGATGGGAGATTGTTGTGGTTAATTAAAAACCTTTATAGTGATTCTACAGCCCAAGTGCTGTGTAATAGGAAGAGTCATTTAACTGCTCCTTTTCACGTTGCCCCGGGGGGTTAGACAGGGGTAACTTTTAGCACCAGCCCAGCCTTTTTTATTGACCCTTCTTTCCACGTGCCTAAATTACTGGATACTTCAGTCCCTCTTTTACTTTATGGAAGTAAAGTGGAAGTCCTTTACTCTTCTTCTGTAGATCAATGGAAAAAAAAAACATGTGGCCAGTCTCTGTGCTAGAGATAAGAGTTATACTCATTTTGATGCTCGGAGGACATGTTCTCCACTTGCCCTGGGCCTGTTATCTAAGGGTAATCTTCCCTCTTATATGGATTCTCTGGTTAGTCCAAAGTTATGTAGAATCTTTATGTGTTCAAGATTTAATTGCCCTTTTTCAATGGTTTTGCTGGGCCGTATGTTAAAAATCCCTTTTTCAGACCGGCTGTGTCCTTGCCCTCTTCAGTCAGTGGACTCCTTGGTACATATCCTGTTGCACTGTCCTTATGTATACCAACTTAGGCTAAAATTGATTATACCATGTTTTAACAAATGGTCCACATCTTCTCGAGCAACTTTGGAGCAAAAGGTTCAGTTCCTCTTAGAGGATTCTGACCCTCAGCGTACCTAGTAGCTGTGAATTTCCTGCAATGTGCAGGGGGTTGGACTAGATGACCCTGGTGGTCTCTTCCAACTCTATGATTCTATTTTGTTGCTCATTTTTGGAGGCTGCAGAGAAGAGACAACGGGAGATGTTCTTAGAGACGGGTCTTATTTAAGTTTTATGGTTTTATTGTTCAAGCCATTGGTCTAAGAACGGGGAAAGAAAGAAATATTTTGTTATGCTGTCTTAGTTTCTCTCAAGGACTGTTACAGTCTTTCATACAGAAGTTGTGAGTAGTTGCCAAGCTTGATTCAGAAAACAATGCAATTACCAGCTGTATTCCCCATATACCTTTAGCTGAGCATCCTATATAAAGGTCCACAGGCATTTCTGACTGCAACAGCTGCTAGTCAGAAAGACCTTATTCAGCTGTTCTGTACAAAACAGCAATTTTCCTTTAGTGCACAGGGGGGGGGGGCGGGAAGATACATGACAGTTTTAATTGATATTAATGTTTCTTCCCCCCGTATTTCAAGACAATATGTAGCACTGTATATACAAGTACAAGCTGTTAAAATGAAAAGGCAAAAGTGGTATTTTCACCTAATCTACTTGTCTCTCTGTTGTCCACACTTCATTAGTTTTCATTTACAAAAAGGAAATTAAATGCAGAAAAATTTCCAGTGCAAGAAATGCCAAGGTTAAGCTTGAAAAAGTATGTTTTTTTAAAAAAAAATTCAACACCTTGTACTCTTATTATTGCTCAGCAAAGAAAATCTATGCTTGTTTTAAAAGCATTTCACCTAAATGTCACAAGTTCTCTGCCTCTCATTTGCATGTCTATTAGACTTCTCAAAACTGGTAAGACTAACCACCACCATGTCCAAACTAAATCAGTTATTTTGTGCTAGAAGTGTCATTATTCACAGAATAAGTCAGTGTAATAGGTTCAAATCCCTGCCCAGCCATAAAATTCATCTGGGCTACCCTTTGCCTGACCAATTTTCACAGGGGCTACTATGAAGATATAATGGGGGGGGGGGACGATACACACCATGTACACTCCTTGAAGAGTAAGAAATATTCATTTATTTAGTTTCTTCATTTATATCCCACTATTCTCCCCAATGCGGATTCAGACCAGCTTACATCTTTCTCACCTCCTCCACTGTATCTTCGTAACACCCCTGTGAGGTAGTTTAGGCTGAGTGTGTGTGACTGGCTCACCGTGCATGGTCACCCTGCAAAAGTTTCCATGGCAGTGTGAGGATTCAAACCTGTGTCTCCCACTCTAACCATTGCGCCAGGCTAGATGGGAACAGACTTTCTTCAGAATTCATAAAAACCAAGACTTCCACATTGTAACGCTAGAGGGCCTACTATTGTGGTTCCCAACCTTTTTTTGACCAGGGACCACTAGGACTTTTTTGTTCGGTGTAGGGACCCCAAGGTTCAAAATAAAAATTCTGAGAATTTGAAAATAAACTTTAATCATAACTGTTAGTTAAACATTAAACTTAGAATAATATTTGAATATATATATTTTTATAATAGAGAACTTTTAATTGAAAATATTAATTTATTATGGGTTTAGAACTTTGTTTTGCAGACCTTAATTTAGTTCTCGCGGACCCCTGGGGGTTCATGGACCCCTGGTTGGGAACCAGTGGCTTAAAGTGACATTATCACAGAATTACTATTCAGAACAGTTACTATCTTGACAAAGAGGCAATATATTTGTCAAAATATTTTGTTGGACCAGACTCAGGGTCTCTTGACCAGATGCCTGGTGATGGAGCAAGCAAGAAGGCACAGTCAGGGCCAGCCTGCCCACCAGGTGGACCTAGGCAATTGCCCAGAGTGCCAGTCTGCGGTGCCCACCCTTCCCCATGGCAGCAGTGGACTCAGCCGTGGCCCACTGTGGCAAGAAGCAGCCTGATGCGGTGTCACTGCCCACCGGAGAAAGGAGGGCACCCTAAGGTTGCTGCTGCTGCAGTCAGCCTGCCTGGCAGCCTTCGCTTTCAACGAGTGCAGTGTGTGCCTGTGTGGAAGCAGGTGTGGCAAGCAGCAACTCTGAGTGTCACAGCTACCTGCCTGTCAGAGGAGGGCAGCCTGGTGAAGGCCTCACTGCTGCTGGCCTGTCTGGTTGCCTTCCCCCATCCAGCGCCGCATGCACCTGTGTACGGGCAAGCAAACTGCAGCCCCAGGCACCATGCCATGCTGCTGCTGCACAAAGGCGACCAGGGCATACTTACCCAGAGGGAAAAAGGAAAAGCAGGCCTCCACCAGCTCTGCACCCACCCAGCTCCACTCGCAGAGGCTCTGTGCCCATCCAATTCTGTGCAGCTGTGGCTCTGTAAATACCCAGCTTGTGGTGGGGGAAATGCACCTAGGGCACCAAAAACCCTTAGGCTGGTTCTGGACATGGTGGCGCACACAGGTCATTGTTTGACTGAAGAATCAAAGGAATAGCGTTCCATGACTTATCTGTTATGGCTAACAACCATTAAAGACCTAAACTGTTTTAACACTTTGTGTGGAGTTAATTACATGTTGCTTTTAAAGATGTTGAGCTGATAAAAATGGGAAATTTGGGGGGGGGGTTTCTTTTTTGTTTTTCCAAATTGAAAATTTTGGAGAGCACTCATAAAGCTCCTATGAAACGTTTTCTTTTGGTCTGAGTGCTGAGATTGAGAGCCAAATTAGATGTTCACCTTTTTAAAGAGTTGGGTCTGGGTTCACTGCAGCCACACAGCAACTGTGGGATTGGCTATTAAAAAATAAAGCAGATCATGTCTGGGCTTGGAACACCATTGGGTTGGGGGGGGATGGGCTCCACATGGAGCATTAAAACTGGGGAAACAACAACCCCCAGTGCTGTTTTGGTGTGGGAAATGGCTGACGAGGGCAGGCAAGAGCCCTTTGCCCTCCCATGGTGGCATTCCAAGACCAAACAGGCTGCGCTTTATTTTTAAATACCCATTCCCCATATTTTCTGTAAGGCTGTGGGGAACCCAACTCTTTAAAAAAGGGAACATCTAATTTGGCTCTCAGTAAAACTGAGACAAGGTTTTATTCATTCAGAACGTGCAGTATGAACATTTTAGACAGACTACAGCAGGGGCCTGCAACCCTTTTGACCCTGTGGACACCTCTAGAATTCTGACACCAGTTGTGGCACACCCACAGAACGGCTGCCCTAGGTGATGGAGTCACATGCACCGAAGCCCAAATACATGGGAGAAAAGGATTAATTTTAAAAATACATTAGGAAAGCAGAGTGACAGAGAAAAAAACCAACAGTGTGGTGGCAGCTGCTGCCAAAACAATGTATTTAATCTGTGCAGCCAATCAGTTCTCTAGTGGCCAATCAGAAGCCCTGCTGGACAAGAGCCCCATGTGATCTGACCCACTTTCTAAAAACCCTTGAGATTTCAAGAAAAATTGAATGTCTTTTATACATATATGGCTGGAAACTCAGTTGAGAATTAAAGTAAAAAGAGAATGATTTAAGAAAAATGTTTTAAAAGAAGTTTTTCTGATAAGCAAATGCAGATGAAAATAAGACTAACCCAAATTATTGTGAAATCACTGTAATGAAACCTAGTATAGGAACAAATTATTAGAAATGTAAGAAATAAGTTCTATATATAGATGTTAAATTTACTTATTGTTATCTCTATGTTGCAAAAATAATAAAATCTTTTAAATAACTTAAAAATAAATAAAAACACTTGGTGGGTGCCCGGGCTCCCATGGGCGCCATATTGGGCCCTCCTGGTCTACAACGTGTGTACGATTCCAGTGTGTACTGTAGACATGCAATATTTTTGGACATATTTATTATATAAATGTGACTAATTTTGTCCGCAATTAATGCTATAACCTATATACAAAGAGTTCACATATTGAAGAGTTCATAGTTTTCAATGTTATACACTTTCTTTTCTTCACTATCAATTTTGCCCATTGTTCAAGTTTCCCACCCCCCATCTCTTAGATGGCAAAGACTAGTTACATGAGCTAAAATAGCATAGGATACAGAAATCTGCAGCTCTCTCTTTAGTATGGGATGTATTTGCAGTTTCGCTTGTAGAAAATGGGCAGCCCATTCCTAAGCCTTCGGTGGTTGGGGATGGTGTGGCTGAGGCGCTGCCATGGCAACTCCAAAGCTGTTCCCCAGCTGCTGAAAGGCTTTAAAAAACCTTCTGAGAGTTTTTTATTATTTAAATGGGGCATTTTGCCCTATTGAAAACAGTGAGGGTGTGCCAGCAAAAGCTGGCGCGGCAAAGCTGTTCTCTCTGTCAGCATACCGGAGCAAAAGGGGACAGGAAGCTGCCTACTGGCAGCTCCACCCCCTGGCATGCCCCAGGAATGTTCCCTGGGATGCCAGCACAGGTTTTGCGCAGTGGCATGCTGGAGGATAGCGCTGGGAGAATGGCGTCCAGGTCCCCCCCACCAGCGTCCGAGCCACCCTAGATGGCTAAGTGGCATGGGTGCCAGTGCAGGGGGCATGGACAGCGCAGCCCCTTCCTGGCCTCCTAAGGACTTTCATCCTGGAGGCTCAGGAATGGGCTGTAAGACATTTATACTTTTAAATTTAATAACTATAACAAATAGTACAAATGTATGTAAATCATACATGTGCCAAGCATTCCTGAAGCAGGGACCGAAGCTCCATAGGAGCCGGCATGACCCTGTGCCACTTTACCACTGTGCAAAATGGCACAGACGCCGGCGCAGAGACAAACATGCTGGTGCCAGGGAGCCATAGAGCTGTGTAGGCCTCCACAGCTGGCGCTGCCACACCCACATGGAAATCACAGAAGGAAAAAACCATGCCAGCAGGGTGGCGTTCCCAGGGGTGGAGCTGACGTTAGTTAGCTTCCAGACCCCTTTTGCCCTGGGAATGCCCCTTCTCACTGCAGCGTTGCTACACCAACTGTTTTGCTGGTGTAGCCCAGTACATGTTACACTTTTCAAAAAATTTCTCCCCTTTAATATAGTTATTTTGTGGCCAGGAAGCCTCTGAGGAGGCAGCATGGCTGTGCTGCTCCCAGCTACTGCCTAATTGCCCTCCATTCAGCAATGGGCTTTTTATGTGGTTAAAGCAGTAAAATAAGTTGATAATTAATTATTGCATATATTTAATTTCCCCCTCAATTTTTGTTTCTAAGGCAACTCCCCCCACCAGGCTTCAAAATTTCAGGAAATGTTACAGGCCTAACTATTGTCTATTTATTGCCCTATCTGTACTGACAATTAAGACCTACTTCCAAGTAAGTGAAAGGCTATTGAGTAATGTAGGAGTCTTGGCCAAATCTCAAAATAATATTGTTTCCTACAGAATTTGAACATGCAGAGACACCAATCTTATGGAAGTTTTGGCTAGGTTCCAGCACAGCAAATGCAGAGCCATTAAAAAAAGCAAAAATCCCTTTCAAACAATTGATGACAGGAAAAGGAACTGAATCCTATTGATAACCATGTGGCATACCTTAAAATGAATTAAAAATGTAAATAAGCTTTGTTTTGCACATGTCTTATAGATTGATTTATCCACAATAAAAACGATCTCACTGAGGCATTGCTAAGCAAAGCTACCATTTTAATATTGCAAAATATTCCACTGCAAAATATATTATCTCCTGTTTATGCATACAAACAAAGATAACAGGAGTATTAGTTTTAAAGGTGTTGTGTAAGTAGAAGTGAAAAAGTTTGCGGTAACAGAGAAACACAACATTTCCAGTTGCAAGTTTCAGTTAAATGAACCATTCCAAAAATTACATGCCAGGGTTTTCATGCTGACCATAAGGCTCCTCTCCTCTCCCATGAATGCACAGAGAAAAAAATATATAATGAACCCCTTCCCCCAAGCCAATAGAAAAGCAGAACAATTAAATAATGCAAAAAATTTTGCTTGGTACACAATGTTTCTTTTCTTCAGCTTTAGCTAACTTCAGTTGATATACTATCTTCAGTCAAGCTTAAGACCTAACTAGAAAGCATAAAACAGTTTTTTAGAGATCAGCTTTAGCTAACTTCAGTTGATATACTATCTCCAGTCAAGCTTAAGACCTAACTAGAAAGCATAAAACAGTTTTTTAGAGATCTGCTGTTCTGCCATCTTCAAAAGCTACTGCTGCTTTGGGATTATAAGGTTTCTCAACATATCAAAAGAATTGCCATCTGGATGCACGGTCACCACATCTTTGCCTTCCTCTTGAACCTGAAGGAATCCAGAATCATCTATTCCAACGATCCAGGCTAGTGGTCCCCCATCATTTTTCAGATGGACTTGCTTACCGCTGCAAGTGAAAAGCAATAATTACTCAGTAAAGTGAGCATTATCAAGTCCCTGGTTATAGTTGGTCTAATCTACTCTCCCCCTCCATTTTTACTTGATATCTGATTATTCTGATTATCTAGATTTACAGCCAAGCAATCATATTTTAAACATTTCACCAAGAAACAAATAATCATCCACCAGTATTTATGTATGTAACATATGCAAGGACAGGCTACTACTCCAAGAATCTTATACATCTGATCAGATAGTTCCTTTGATATCTTCCATGAGACTCATGTATGAGAGATAACTTGTTTTATATAAGAACATAAGAGTAGCCATGCTGGATTAGACCAGTAGTCCATCTGGTCCAGCATCCTGTGGCTCAGTGGTAGAGCATCTGCTTGGCATGCAGAAGGTCCCATGTTCAATCCTTGGCATCTCCAGTTAAAGGGACTAGGCAGGTAGATGATGTGAAAGACCTCAGCCTGAGACCCTGGAGAGCCACTGCCGGTCTGAGTAGGCAATACTGTTTTTGATGGACCAAGGGTTTGATTCAGTATAAGGCAACTTCATGTGTTTAATAGCAGCCAGTCAAATGCCATGGGAATCCCACAAACAGGACCCTTCTTCAGAAATACATGTACATAGTACAGTTAATTCAGCTAACTATCTTTATAATCAGTTCCACCAGGACCTTCTAGTTTACTACACCTTATGTACCTTAATTAGTTTGCCTGCAGTAGTATTTTTTAAAAATAAACTTCTTAGTTAAAACATAGTATTTTCAGCATTTCAGCTCAAGCTAGTAGGCTGATATTTAGCTTTAAGAAACCAGTCAAGTGCAAACATTCTGATGGATTTTAATGCATGCATGCTGAACGGTAAGATTATGCTAAACTTTCCTACACAAATATTAGTGAAAAATACTGAACACTTGCTTATTGTATTCAAAAGCCAATTAAATCATTATACCTATAAGATACCGATGTGTCTTCCTTCAATGGTAGATTGGTTTCAGTTTCTATGAAGCTATTCAGAATAACTTAGAATATTAAATGGACATATTTACTGACCTGTGTACCCAGTATTTATAGTACAAGGGAAGAACTCCATTAGGTCCTTTCTCTTGAAAGGTGTTGATCAGTTTTTCTAGCACTGTTACACTTCTTGCAATCAGGCAGTCAGCACTTAAGGGCTTTAATTGTGTATTCTTTGTTTTATTGTGCTCCATAATGAGATCATTGATGCAAATAGTAGGATTGCTGTTATTCACATTAAATCCACAGCCTGAGGAAGAAACACTAGTCAAAGGTAGAACAGGAAATATTCCAGTTACCTGCAAATATTTCTTCTTTCTTAACACAAGGCAAACCTGTTCATCCACACAGCTGTGAAACACAGAAGTTTCCAGAAGATATTTCTTTTCAGGCATAAAGAAAGAACACAGACTCTTATATAATCCAATGAATCTACTCTGCTAAAAACAAGTCTGCCTCGTTAACGACAGAATTTGCTCTTTTTTCTCTATATAAAAAGCCAGTTCAAAAGGTTCCAAGACAGTAACATCCAGACACGCTCCTTCTGAATAAGCTTCTGTGATGACCTTTCTCACTCACACACAGTGCTCACCACTCTCCATGTCCTCTGTTCCACAGGTTCAGGGTTACAGATTTCACCACCCACCTTGCCTCTTTTATAATGTATAGAGAGCCATGACCATTTCACATCCCAGGTCTTCTCTCTCACTCACAGAGACACCACCAGACAGGGTAAGCCAGCTCCCCTTAATAATTACCCCTCACTCAGACACTGCACAGAGATATTGGGATTGGGGACTCAAACATTCAGAGCTATTGGGGTTGGGGACTCAAATGCTGCCACCATTTATTCATATCTATATCTATGAGAAACATGCGTACTGGGTGGGGGATACACTTCTGGGTATCAGTGTGTGTGAGCAAGATCTTCGGGTACAGTTAGGATGTAAGCTAAATATGAGCAGTCAGTGTGATGCAGCGGAAAAAGGCTAGTGTGGTCTTGGGGTTTATCAACAGAGGCATAACATCCACACTGCAAAATGTCATCGTCCTGTTGAACACTGCACTGGTCAGGCTGAACCTGGAGTACTATGTGCACTTCTGGTGGCCTCACTTCAAAAAGGATGTGGACAGAATGGAGTGGTTCTTGTAGGCTATCCGGGCTGTGTGACCGTAGTCTTGGTATTTTCTTTCCTGACGTTTCACCAGCAGATGTGGCGGGCATCTTCAGAGGAGTAACACTGAAGGACAGTGTCTCTCTGTGTGACCGTGGTCTTGGTATTTTCTTTCCTGACGTTTCGCCAGCAGCTGTGGCAGGCATCTTCAGAGGAGTAACACTGAAGGACAGTGTCCTTCAGTGTTACTCCTCTGAAGATGCCTGCCACAGCTGCTGGCGAAACATCAGGAAAGAAAATACCAAGACCACGGTCACACAGCCCGGATAGCCTACAAGAACCGATGAACTCTGACCGTGAAAGCCTTCGACAATATTTAGAATGGAGTGGGTGCAGAGGAGAGAGATGAGGATGATCAGGGGCCTGGAGACCAAGCCCTATGAGGAAAGCCTGAAGGATGTGGGAATGTTCAATCTGGAGAAGAGAAGGTTAAAGGGGAACATAACTGCTGTCTTTTAAGTATTTGAAAGGCTGTCACTTAGGGGAGGGCAGGAAGCTGTTCCTATTGGCAGCAGAGGATAGGATTCACAATAATGGGTTTACATTACAGGTAGAATACCAGCTGGATATTAAACTTTTTTTTTACAGTAAGAGTTGCTCAACAGTGGAATTGGCTATCTAGGGAGGTGGTGAACTCCCCCTCACTGGCAGTCTTCAAGTAGCGACTTGATGAACACTGATTATGGATGCTTTAGACTAATCCTGCATTGAGCAGGGGGGTTAGATTAGATGGCCTGTTTAGCCCTTTCCAACTCTTCAATTTTATTATTCTATATCTATATACAAGCTGAGATGTGTGTGTGTGTGCGCGCCTTTCCCTGAGACAACCAGCCCATGGGGTTAAACAAACAAGGAGTTAGCTTTTATTTCTGGTGTGAACATAACATTGGAGTAGATCAGGAAGAGGTTTCAAAGTTTCCTTTCAATTGATCTTTTGAACAGTTTCCCTATTCCAGCATTTGGGAGCTTGCATTACAAACTGACTCTTTTCAGACAGCTTTAAGTTGTTCTTCTCTACAGCCTCACTCAGCCAGACTCACACTCTATTGAACTAATGGCTGTTTTCCAGTCTCTCTCACCAATATTCCATCAGCTCCCACTGGCCACTCTCAAGGAAAGGCAGAACTGCTTCATTTAACAGAAAGATATTTTTATGTAGCTCACTTATCTAAAGATGTAGAATATACTGTTATTATGGGGCAAAAACAATACTATGTGTAGACAGGTCAGTGTTTATGGGCATGGAGGTGCCCATATGAGGTGCACATGCTGTTTCTCCACCACCTGCCTGCAAGAACTGTCCTAATTAAGGTTGTGCATATTGATAAACCCGAACCAAAAATAAACCCAAAATTAGCCGTTTTGGCAATATTTGTGTTTTGGTTTTACCCAACATCAAAACCTGGGGATCTCCCCAAAGCTGAATAGGCGATTGCCGAATAAGCCGAATAGGTATTCAACTTTTTTCAGCTTCGGCTTTCCCAGGCTTTTCCCTATGGGAATATTTTTAATGACCTTTGGGGGAGGCATTTTTGGAGGCAGAGCTCCCAAATTCTCAGGGTAGCTTCAAGGAACTCTCCTTGCGTGAACCCCAACATTTGGTGAAGATTGGGTCAGGGGTCCAATTTTATGGGGTCTGGAAGGGGTTGCTCCCCTCCTCCATAGAGAAGCATTGTAAACTTTAACACACTTCTCTATGGAGGAGGGGGTGAACCCTTCCAGACCCCATAAAATCAGACCCCCTGTCCAAAACTTTACCAAACTTTGGGGTTCACGCAAGGAGAGTCCCTTGAAGCTATGCTGTGAATTTGGTGACTCTACCTTGAAAAATGCCCCCCCAGGAGAATGATTAAAAGACTTACTTTTCAGTCTGTAATGGCTGCTTCCTCTCTAAAGAGTCATAGGAAAACTCAGTTTCCCATGAATGCCTGCAATGGGCCTACCTCCAAAAATGCCCCCACAGGAGCTTCAAAAAAGTCCCCGAATGGACCTGAATTTTTCAGTAAACCGGAAATAAAGCTGAAGTACAAATTTACCAGTATGGGTATTTGGCTTATTCCGGGTTTACCAAAAAGAATCGGGCCCAATAAACTCGAACCCAAAATTTACCTTTTTTTTGCACAACCCTAGTCCTAATAATTTCAATGGAAGAAGCAATTCCGCATGCACATTTTTTGATCTGCATGTGTGGGTCTGCTCTGGTTGCTGAAATTAATGGAATATTTCATGCATACACTAGCTCTGAGCACCCACTGGAATTCATACAGAGAAAATAATGTTTAATAAATACTATTTCCCTGACTTCTAAAAACTGAAGCTTCTCATCTAACTCACAGAAAGCAACTGGATTTGCAGAAAAGCCCAAATGATTCCATCATCATGTCAGCTTTTAGATCTCTCAGGCTCTCTTGCCTAAGATCCTTTTTGAACCCTCATTCTCATACTGCTCTCCAAAAATGGATAAAATAATTGGCAAAAAGTAACTGTGTTTGAATAAAGCTCTCAGAACTATAACCATGGCTTTGAGAAATGTACACATAAACCTTGAATTATTTGTTTATTTTTCATTCATTTTCCAGCCATATAGTTTTTCTGCTCTCTAGGCAGATGATAGCAGATCCAGACTTGTTATAAATGCTACACATAGCACGCTTCCATAATTCATTCGGCTTCTTCAGCTGCTTTCATCGTGTGTCTGTTGGTGCACCATCAATGAACAACAGCATGCTTATGCATCTGAATCATTGTTCTCCTTGTCCACTCTCTCCATACCATGTTTAGTTCCCTCAGCAGTGGTAGAGAGGCGTTTTAAAAGGATTCCGACTAGTGACTTTGCCCGTGTGAAACTGGATAAATGGAAACAGTGGCTCATGTTATTAAGATGTCCTTGGTACGAAGAAGCGCGTTCCAAGCACATCAGCAATATTGCCCTATATCTTCAACAGTGAAGACAGATGAGAAGAATTCATTTAGCTTCTCAGCAATCGCTTTATCCTCCCTTAGTGTTCCTTTATGCCCATTGTCATCCAATGGTTCAACTGCTTTCTTAGCTGGTTTCCTGCTCCTAAGATACTTAAAGAATTTCTTGTTGTTAGTCTTCATGTGTTCAGAGATATGTACTTCAAAATGCTTTTTTAAATCTCTAATTGATTGCTTGCATTTCCTTTGTGAAAGTTTGTTTGCTTTTGTTTGCCTCGTTTGAGCAAGCCTTCCAGTTTCTGAAGGAAGCCTTTTTTCTCTAATAGCTTCCTTCCCCTTTCCCTGTACTTTCCTTGATTAGAGATGAATCTATACTCAACCAGAATATACAATGAGGGACTAGAATATAGGAAACCCATGGAAGCTTGCTGGATGACCTTGGGTCAGTCACTTTCTCTTTGCTTAACCTTTAGCACAGGGTTCAGGTGTGAGGATAAAATGAAAAAAGGAGAAAGATGTTGTAAGCTGCTTTGGATTTCCATTGGGGAGAAAAGCAGAGTATAAATATCTAAATAAAAATACTTTTTCCAATACATCAAAAGGTGGTAGTGGCACTCACTCTGTCAGAATTTATTATTCTTTTGATTGGATTTTGTTTTATCTGTGCATTGCAATATAATGTCACATACATATGCCATGAGAAATTGGGCCTTCTGATCTCTCTTTGTAATAACTGCATTTGTTCTAATCTTTTGGGCAGATTCACACTTGAAGGATTTACGACAGGTGTCTCGTTGTAATAATTCCTCCTCTACTGGTGTTCTGTTAGTAGCTTTGGATATACATGCATATGCCAATGTACACAACACACAGATGATGAAGTAAACTCTGACCTGTAAAAGCTTGTGCTGAAATAAATTTCGTTAGTATTTAAGGTACAATTGGATTCATTTTTTTTCTGAAACAGACTAATATGATTACTGTTCTGAAATTACAAAATGTAAAAATGGCTTCAAACAAGAGAAAGAACAAGCATATTTGACATAATTTATGTTCTTACCAATAAGTACGTGGAATGTAGTTCCTGTTAGGGTGGAATTTATTAAAACTCCACCAAGCTTCATAAGATCACTGTAGTAGATATCATTCGGCCATTTTACCCGCAGGTCAATATCCTAGGGAAACAAATGTGCCTGTTGGTATTCACATATTATTGCACTGAAAAGTCTCCATCAGTACATTGCTGATCCTTTGCCCAATACTTTGTTTTCACATTATTTCCACTGATTTTAGTGAAAGTTTTGCAGTTTCATAGTCCCTCAAAATTCTGTTTTTTTTTAAAGAAACCAAAAAGGGTAAATGTATGTGACAAACATATTTTTAAGATAACTTATACCTCATTTTTCTAATAAACAAGCATACACATTGTACTTGATAAAATATAAAAGTTACAATACTAAAAGTATTTGTCTAATCATGTTCTTGTAATATAATCTACATCGTAGGATCATTGCCAGGATAAAATGGGGAGGGGAGGTAAATCATATATGCAAATTTTATATCCATGGAAGAATGGTAGGATAAAAAATGACATAGAAATAATAATAGTAGCTTAAGAGACTTACAGTGAATTCCTGAGGTTTCACGTTGAAGCCTCTTAGGTGGTGGCATGACCCCGCCGCCAATGTAAGTGTGTGTAAAACCGTGATTACATGCACTTACGCTGGTGGCGAGGACAGTCCTGCCAGCAGCCGAGAGCCGTGGGACTGCGCCTTGCCCCCCCACTGGTGCGGCCTCTCCGTGGCGCAGGCCACGGTGTAGAGAGGCTGCACCGGCGTAGTGGGCGTTCCGGGAGTGGGCCAGGTAGAGGAGCCGCTGGTTAGGTGGCCTCCTATCCCCGTTCAGCCTGGTACGCCGGCGCCGGGAATGGCGGTGCTGCACCTGCCGTCCCCGTATGCCGCCAGCTCAGGAATGGGTTGTTAGTGTTCCAAACCACAGAGAATTCAGATGTTACGCTACTTTAAATTCTACCTTGTAGCATTTAGAGAGTCAAGTTACAAAATCCTGAAGTAGGGAAGTGTTAATAAATACAACTCCTAAAGGAAAGGCTATTGGATACCACCTTAAATGAAATTCATATGTAAATAAGTGCAAAGCATTGCTTCTGTATAATATAGAGAACATATGTTTTTGTTAACTAGTCCTGTGAAATACCAATGTTTTACAGTTAGCCAATATTCAGAATTGGTTATATTCAAAGGAAATGAATGAGGTGTTAAAGAAGATTGGTTTGTAATTTGAGCAGTGATGACAGGACACTTGATTCCCTCCTGAGAGGATATGGTTAGCCTCTTGCTTCACAGCTTGGGGAAAAACCTTTTCAACATTAAACTAGGGATGGAAAAATGTTAAAAAGGATGAAGTGGCCACTGAAATTGCTCCAACAAAAATCTAAAGAGGCAATTGTTCATTTTGTTATTTTTTCTTCTTCTCAATTTTCCTCATCATTTTTATAACACAAATAAAGCAAGAGTGGGACCAAAAGGTAAATCCATCTTGTTTACAGGAACTGGGTTACAATGCACATTAAATCAGAATGGGCTGTCAGCTTTAATCTACTAAATATGCATTTTGTTCACGATGGTAACTCCAATATTATGTATGAACAAATAAATATAAATCTGAAGGCAGAATACATGGAATTTTCTTTGTGAGGTGATGCTAAGGAGGTAAAGACTGGCATAACAATTATATATGCCAGTCTTTTTTCTTTTCTTTTTTTTTTTGCCTTCAAATCACAGCTGATTTATGGCAACCTCATGGGGTTTTCAAGGCAAGGGACATTGGGAGGTGGTTTGACATTGCCTGCCTCTGCGTCACGCGCCTGGTTCTTCTTGGAGGTCTCCCACTCAAATACTAGTAAGGGTTGGGGCTGAGAGTGTGTGGCTGGCCCAAGGTCACTCAGCCAGCTTCCATGGTATGAGTGGAGATTTGGACCTGGGTTTCCCAGGTCCTAGTGAGACATCTTAACCACTACACCACGCTTGCTCTCTTATGCCAGTCCTTTAGCTGAAAAGAACAGAACAGAGTGGAAACAAACTACATATGAACAAATAAATATAAACCTGAGGACAGAATATATTGAATTTTATTTGAAGAATGATGCTAAGGAGGTAAAGTCTGACATAACAATGATATATGCCAGTCCTTTGGCTGAAAAGAAAGGGAAATAACAGAATGGAAATAGAAAAAAATACCTGGTATCCAGGTATTGATCTTACAGACTCCACAACTGCTAGAGAAACTAGATGCTGAATAAAAGGAATCCTTCGTCCCAGTTCAGAAGATAATGGAATGGTGATATGTAGAGTTGATAAGGCAGCTCCCACAGGACTCAGCCAAGTATTTCCACCACGACCTTAGATAAAATAGCCAATATTCAAAATAGTACACTCATGAATTACATTTTGTCACATAGAAAGATCCTACAGATCTGTTCCACTAAAGGTGGCACTTTCCTTCACCGACAGCTTGTTGCACTGGAGGAAAGTACCACTGTTAGGGGCATGGATCCATGAAATCCAACCATCTATTTCACTAAAAAAAGGTGTTCCTAACATCCACATTAATTTTTGTCCTCAGGTTATGACAAGAAAAAATATCACTATACAGCCCATCTGGTATAATACCTATTAGGCGTGCGCATGTGGATATTTCTGATCCAAAACAATGCCTGAGATTCCCTGTTTAGTTTTGAGTATTTCCTAACCAACACTAAATAGGGAATTTCAGGCACTGTCACTAAAAAAGGAGGTCCCACCTCACCAATCTTTTGGAGTTATTAAAAAAGGTAAAGGTAAAGTTCCCTGTGCAAGCACCGGGGTCATTCCTGACCCATGGGGTGACGTCACATCCCGACTTTTACTAGGCAGACTTTGTTTACAGGGTGGTTTGCCAGTGCCTTCCCCAGTCATCTTCCCTTTACCCCCAGCAAGCTGGGTACTCATTTTACCGACCTCGGAAGGCTGAGTCAACCTTGAGCCAGCTAACTGAAACCGACTTCCGTCGGGATTGAACTCAGGTCGTGAGCAGAGCTTGGTCTGCAGTACTGCAGTTTACCACTCTGAGCCACGGGGCTCCAATCTTTGGTCTTATCACCCTTATCTATATGCTTGTTAATCTTTGGAGTTATTAGAGAAGATTAACAAGCATACAGATAAGGGTGATAAGACCAAAGACTTGTGAACAAACTTAGCAGTTACGGGATAAAGGGACAGGGTTAAAATCTATTAAAGCAACAGGAAGCATAAAGTAGGAATAAATGAACAGTTATTAGGAGAGAAACCGTGTGGTCCCACAAGGATTGCTATTGGGACTGCTCCAGTTTAGCTTGTTCATAAATGATCGGAAACTCTGGGTGAGCAGTATAGTGGCCATGTTTGTGAATGGTTCCAAATTACACAGGACAGTGAAAGCCAAGGAAGATTGTGAAGTGCTCAAGTACGATGAGTGGACAACAATGTGGCAAATGAAACTCAGTGTAGGTAAGAGTAAGGTGATTCACATTATGAATGGAGGTCACTCTGATGCTGAAATAATATAAGTTTGTTTTTGCTGGAATGGGTAATCAGACCCCAAGGTACACTAAAACAGGCAGAGTGGCATTGTTAAGGAAACGTAGGACGGAAAAATCTGGGCAGATAGTGAAGCATCTGCTAAACTGTCACCTTTCCTCTGATGGGAGGACCTTGCTTTCACAGTAAACCTCTATGCCCTGTTTATTGGCCCTCCAGGGCAACTGGTTAGCCACTGCAGGAAACAGGATGCAGGACTAGATGGATCACCATCTGATCCGCCAGGGCTTAATATTTTATGGTCTGAATTCTGGGGGAAATGCAATAGCCCTACAACAGAAGTGCTTTCTAGAAGAAAGACATTTTGGTTTCCTGAAATGTGTGAGAAGCAAAGGCACATTCACTGCATGACAAAACCATGGTCAGAAGAAGCGTTCACTAACAATGCAGAATTATTTCAAACTAGTGATGTATAATTCTTTTACCACGGTTACTCAAATTCTAACAAATAGTCCAAGAAATGAATTTACACCAGTTATATTTCATCAAATTTCTCTCCACTACCACTGGAATTTGTACCAACTTACCTTTCCCTTGTGTTTGCTGAACTGCAATTGCTATCAGACCTATTTCCTGGGGCACCTTGAGCATCAACCTAGAAATTATTTTTTAAAAAAGCATGCCTGTTAGATCAGTGTGTGGCTTTCACAAAGTTACTGAAAAGGTTTCTTACATTATTAGCAATGTTCCAGCTGCAGGTCAAAAACAGAAAAGAAATTCAAAAGGGAAAACTGCTTGAAAAAACATTCAAATGAAATATCAAACCAGTGATATACAAGAGATCATTAAGATATATTTGAGATACATATCTGCATTTCCTACATTTCTTTCAGAAGCACTAGCTCTTATCAAAGTATGGTATTATCGTCCATAAGTGACAACCAGCAATTTCAAACATTTGTTTCTACTTACAAAAAATCTGTGTTCGTACTAGAAGATTCAGCAATGGCAGCAGTTTTTGATTATTTAGAAAGCTGGTATGGTGGCAATAAAGTAGTTTAAAAGAGACACTATCCCTTGAGAACTAATTATGATTTAACTACAGTAAATAAATCTACACCTCCAGAGAACTCTAGAGAACAACTGGCTTATTTTAGGCTTGTGTTCTACTCTTTAAAATCATTTTACTTAAAAGAATAAAGTTTTCCTTCTGGGGTAAGCAGAAATTAATGCACACTCCAACACTACCAAATTAATCAATGTTAACTTAAACAATTCTTGCTGCAAGAATATTGTTTAAGCTGCTTGAAAATAATTAAGTAATAATTAATATCGTTTTCATTTCACCTTCAGGTTTGAAAAAAGGGGAATTTATTCATTGGAAGAACTAAATTTGTTAGATTTGTCAGAGCTTAAAATGCTTAAAAAGTGGGAAGTCAGGAAACCACATTTTTAACAGAGAGGGTATAGAGAGGTACATTAGTACACAAATTATCTTTATCTGAAGAATAGAAGATTTCCAAATGCTCCCAAACAATGGAATGAAGCAGAGACACTGAAGAGAAGCAAAGATACAAGCACTTGTGCACCCTCTGCTGCTTGGTAGAAATTAATAGTTGGTTCCAGTCTTTGGGAGAGAGAAGGTAGCATGGTATAGCCCAGGGGTCGCCAAACTCATTAGTCAAGAGAGCCAAATATCAACAGTACAACGATTGAGATTTCTTTTGAGAGCCAAATTTTTTAAACTCAAACTATATGGGTAGGTACACTGTTTATTAACTTAATAAACTTTAATTAAAATTTAGCAGAAGTAGAAACCAGTAGAGCACCTACTGCACAGTGGGGTGGTGAATGGCTGTGTCGAGAGTGTAAACCCCCCCCCCGGTTCCTTTTGAAAGAGGCACAAAGTAGCAGGAAGAGGGGAAACCTGTAGTAATAGGCCAGGGGAGGGCTAACAATTGCCAGACAAAAAGGCCCACTGTTTTCTCCCCCCCCCACCATCACCCAGTGAGGGTCCAGATGTCCAGGGATCCCAGGCACAGAGGAAGAGGCCAGCAGGTCCCCGGTCTGTGTGTGTTCCATGCAAACAAACAAGGGGGAGATGCACAGTCCATCTTCCCCCTGCCATGGACATGCCAGGACATGCCAGTTCCCTCCTGGCCAGAGGGAGGGGCAGGTGCTCACCCCCCCCACCATTCTGGGACCGACGGGCTCCAGATTCAGGGCAGGCAGGCGGGTGCCCGGGCAAGGTGGCTTGGCTGGAGGAGCCCCCCCCCCCAGCTGGGGGGCAGGCAGGCAGGGCCGCGCGCCCAGGCGGCTTCCACGGGGGGGGGAGAAAGGAGAGTCAGCCAACTGCCCCTTCCTCCTTCCCTCCCTCCCTCCCTCGAGGCCACAGCGCCAGCCCCCTCCCCCCTCCCAGGGGGGGCCTGAGCACGGCCTTGGGCCCGCTCTGCAGCCCTGGGGGCGAGAGCGGCCATACCGAAAGAGAGGCACGTGCGGCAGGGAGGTGGGAGGTGGCGGCCGCCGGGGCAGCTCGCTCTCTGCCTCCCCCTCCCCTCCGGGCTGCAGGCGGCGTCAAGCGAGAAAGGCGCTGCGCGGGGCTTCCTCGTCTGGGCGAAGCGCGTCCAAAGCAATGAGAATTACTCTCGAGCCTTTCTGAAGAGGGACTCGAGGAGCCAACAGTAGAAGCCAAGAGGCAGCGGGTGGGCTTACCGTGCAAATATCGAAATGGCAGCTGCTCCCTCCGCTGCTTAAGAAACCCCCAATCCCCACAGCAGGCCAGCCAGCAGCAGCAGCACGTGGTCGCTCCTTTGTAATTCGAGTGCCTCCTGCGCAGACTTCTCCCCACAGCAGGCCTGCCAGCGGCAGCGGCACGTGGTCGCTCCTACGTAACCCAAGCGCCTCCTGCGCAGACTCTCTCCCGTCCCCCGCCCCTTTCGCTACTCAGCCGGGCCCGGACATGGAAAGAGCCGCACTCAAGGGCTCAAAGAGCCGCATGCGGCGCTAGAGCCGCACTTTTGCGACCCCTGGTATAGCCCAATGTAATCAGACCTCAGAGGCTGATGCAGGGTTGGTACTTGGATGGAAGACCGCGAAGGAAGACTGCACAGGAAAGCAATGGCAAACTAGCTCTGAGTAGCCACAGGTTGGTTGTGACTTGACAGCACTTATATACGTATGGCCAGCCTTTACTGTTGGTGCTTCAAATCCACTTCTGCAGAGGTTTATTTATTTATCAGTCTATCAAGACTTTCCTCACCGTTCCTACAAAAAGCTCAAGGAATTGTTCATCATTCTCCCTCCTCTACTTTATCCTCACAACAACACTCTGAGGTACACTACTCTGAGAGAGGGTGACTGAGCCAAGATCATCCTGCACGTTTTATGGCAGAGTAAGAATTTGAACCTTGATCTTCCAGAATCTTGTCCAATATGCTAGCCACTGCACAATGCTGGCAATATTTTATAAATAGTTGTTTCTAGATAAAGGTAGCATAAAGAGAACACATGAAATGACCCCATAATGGCTCAGTTGTTATGTAACTATAAAAGTTAAGTTTAAAAAAGGTGTTAGTAACTACAAATAATGAACCACAGCAGAAGTAAAATTAAGTTTTCTCAAATTAATCAATGAAAGGCATTTTCATAAGCAATTGCCAGAACATCTTTTTGCCAGTCCTGCTTCCATTATACATTAAATTCAGCATAATAATTGTTTTTCTTGGCTACCATGAATTGCTTATTGAGACCATCTAGAATCAACCGTTGCTGTCAAATTATATTTTGCTTGTGTTGGGAGTTGGAAGAAGGATTCTAAGAGAGGTTCTTTGTATCCATTTAAGATTAATCTTGTCGTCTAGAAACTCTGCAGGTAAGAGCTAAACACTGCTTTAGCTTCAATGTCACATTTATGCTAAAAAAAAGAAAACTAATTTAAATTTGGAATTGGTGCTATAGACAGATTATAAATATAGCTGAAGCAACTGGCATTCCCTCCACCCTCTGTCTACACTCCAAATAACAGACAGGTTGTATGTTTGAAATTTGGGGAAGATATATCAGGAGAGGAAAATAGTTATGACACCAAGCACAGACCTCTAGAACAAAGATGTGATTAAGGAAACATGTGCAGGGAGTTGCTAAGGGGTTTGGCTGGAGTTACTAGAGTATGCTAAATGACAAGACTGAGTTCCTGTGCTACTGAAGGCCAAGAAGAAATTCTGTAAGGAGGGATACAACATAGAGAAGTTGCTAATACCTAGACTGAGACTACTGGAGACAGAGAGATTTATTTATGCTATCTGAGATAGCTCTAGGGGCATTACCACACAGTTCTAAGATCATAATAAAGTGTTCATGAATTTTACAACTTTTTTCCTAGGATTCAGAAAATAAATCAGAGCTTTTTTGTAACAGAAAGAAGTAATTGTAAGCAGCTTTATGCATTTCACTATGTGTACAGCTTTATCTGTGTTGATATAGAAAATGAAAAAGGAAAAGTAATTTTTTTTTCAGAATTACCCTTAGCAGGCAAAACAGCTTTTGAGCCTTGCAGAACTTGAATTCAGTCAGTAATGAAAAAGACATAAGAGACTTTTTATGTCTTTCTTTCAAAATCAGAAAAAGAACAAAAAGGGGAAAAAATCATAAACTGGGAACTAAATAAAACAAAAATAAAAAATAAAATAAAATAAAAAGGTATACATAGAGACAAAAACATAACAAAAGTAGTGGTAAACCTACACATAAATTTCTATAAAAGGTAGTCCATACTCAAAATTAGTCCATACTCAATTGTTATCTGTATGCCATGCATTGATAAAATTTCTATGTCCTCAATCCATGGATTTCCCATAGATGGGCACTTATCTCTCCAATATAGTAAGGGCCTAGAGGGTCCATTTTAGTTGACCACTGGTTAGCCTCCAAGAGACAGGCAAATAGTTTAAAGGTACATAAAAATCCTCAAAAATCAATGAATAGTCTAATACAAAATTGATATGAGTAATAACTTACTCCCCCCCCCCAAATGACTGGACACACCTAAAGTATATGTTTAAAGGTCTTATTCTGTGAGATATGCCAACGGACACTTTATTCAATCCTTTGCTAAAGAGTTGCTGTGGTACCTAGTATATCCTAAACATAATTTTTTGCTGAATAAGTTGCAACTTAAGATCCACAGAGAGAGAGCAGGTATAAACTTTATGGCCATATCCTATTGCTTTGGCAAAATGGCTCCTTATTCCATTCATTCCTGAGACCCTGCATATCATATTTATTACTCAACATCAAATATTTATAAACAAACATTGTAGATTTTGTTTTCTGCATCGATTCAATTAGAGTTTCCAGGAGAAAGGGGACTCTGAGACACTTAATACCATAGGGCCATAGTTAGATACCAACCGATCTTGCAGTTGTAAATACTGCTATTCAACAGAAGTTTACAAGTCATATCTACCCCTCAGCTAAGAAAATGACAAAAACTCAGCATCATAGTCTATCAATTGGTCCAGTGTAAAAAATCCCTCCCCCTCCTTGGTCCAAGCCTTCTATAAAAAAGATTTCTCCCCAATTTTTAGGTCTGGATGGGCCCATAATGTTTATTTATCTTGTGAAAATGGATCAAATTGATATTGTTGTGACAATATGCATCATTGTTCTCTAGCTGCAGAAAGTGAAGGAGGAACAGGATCCACTCTAGCATACATAAACTACAATGTAGGGGTGTCAAAGATATACCTCGAAGACCGGATGCAGCCTGCAGAGGGCTTCTAGCCAGCCCGTGTAGCTGAGGCAGCCAGCCACGCCCCCCATCCTAATCTGGCTTTGCTGGGCCACAGCGGCCTCGCTAACCCAGCCAACAGCCCTCCCCTGTCCCTTTCTGGGCTTCATGGGGCCGCAGGGGCCTCACTAGTCCAACCAGCAACCCTCCCGTCATGATCTGGGCTTCACTGGGCCACAGCAGCCTTGCTAGCCCAGCCAAAAGCCCTCCCCTGTCCTGATCTGGGCTTCGCTGGGCCGCAGCAGCCTTGCTAGCCCAATCAACATCCCTCTCCCATCCCTTTCTGGGCACAGCGGGGTACAGCGTCCCACGAGCCCAGCCAGCTACTCTCCCTCGTCCCTCTTTGTCATTCTCTCCCCTCTCTCCCTCTCTCTTATTCTCCCTCTCTCTCATTCCCTCTTTCTCATTTTTCTTTCTCTCCTTTGACTTTCTTTTTCTGTGCTTGCCACCCAAAGCAGCCCCCCACCCACAGTTTAAATTTTTTAACAATGTAATGCCAGGGACCAGAGATACAAACTTTATAGACGACACAAGCAAAGTCAATTAATTATATTACTTTATTTTTTACTTAAAATACAAACATGCTTAAAACATAACACTCTTACAGTAGTTTCTTATATTGAACAGTGTTACATTAATGTATTTTAAGTAAACAGTGATATCATTAATTGGCTTGCCTGTGTCTTCTATAAAGGTTAAATCTCTGGCACCTGGCATTAAATTTTATGGTACAAATGGCCTGGCCCGACCACGTGACATTTATGTCATGTCCAGCCCTCATAACAAATGAGTTCGACACCCCTGCCCTAATGCATGTCATTTAGAGAGGGGCAACAGAAAGGAAGCTTCCAAAATAGCCCAATACTGCAAGGAGCAATCCCACTAATTAGTGCAAGTTAACAAGTATGCTTGATGATATAATCTAAGATCACGAAAATCCTCCATTGAATGGAAACCGCTCCTCTTTAAAGAAATCCAAGGCAGTTAGGAACCCCACACAAATTTCTGAAACCAAGTATTAATTTTATGAATGCACCTGCAACGTGTATAGGAAGGAATTGCACATAAAATATAAACAATTCTTGGTATAAGCTCCTTGTGAAGCTATTCCTGGGGACAGAGGACCATCAGATACAGAGTTGGGGAGGAACGCAGAGGTCTAAAGTTGGAAAGGGGGAACACCTTCCCACTGAACTCCCTCCTTTTAGTCAAAGATGACCTTCAATCCAACCTAGCAACACAGATCTTGTGTTCCCCCCATGTGTATTCCCATGGTTCTGTCGACCATATGTGCTTTGGGAGTTCTATGCTTGTAACTTAATTCTCAGGTGTGGGCAGGCCTGATTAGTAATGGGATCATAAAGCTTGAGGAGAGGGGACCTATGTCTTCTCCTCATGACATTTCCCCCATCTGAAACAGCTCTGGGGAGCCATTATTTGCTCAATTGGGGAACCTTACATATAGTCCATCAGAATTCATAATAGTGCAGTCCTAAGAAGATTATACTCTTCTAAATTCTTCAAAAACAATGGTCTTAGAAGGGATAATTTTGTTTAGGATTACACTGTAGATTCCCCCAACAGTTGCTCCCTTCCCCTCACAGTTTCATCCTGAACTGGCTCTCATGTGCCTGAGAATTAAGTTCATGGCACAGAATATCCCGAGCATGTCTAGTCAACTGGAGCAGTTTGGACAAGCAGTGGATCCAAGGACTCTGTAAAATGTAGTAAGGCCCTTATATTCTAAAAGACATGATAAGGGGACAAAAGTCACCACATAATTCCTTTGTTTATTCCACTTTAACTTCAAAGATTCTGCTTTCAAAAACACTCACCTGTTCCTGGAGACCCATAGAGTGAGGTATTGTAAGTCAAATCAAATCAATTAAGTCAGAACATTATAAAGACATACTAGACCAAACAAAGACTGAAACCACTGATACTCAAAATGGTGCTTAAACTGAACCTGTAATTAACTTTTCTCCTTAAAATGTTCAAGTATTCGAGTTGATTTTAAATTTACTCATCCAGATAAAATATGTAAGCTAGGCAGAACTTTTAAAATATTACTGCATTAGGCTATTAAGCACTCTTCATAAAAAAAGCTTAAGGTACATTCAGAAAATGGTATTTAATCAGGACAGTTAACTGAAATTTCATCAACGCCAAAGATGTTCAGTCCTCATAGCCAGTAAATGGCTTTTATTATACCTACTTAAAACTGGAAATAAAACCACAGAAACTATGTTTGACTAATGTAATGACCTGACATCTATAAATTTCGTTGATGTTGTGGTTTTCAGACTGAAACTCTCATTAATGTACCCTGCTGTGTTATGGTATTGCAGAGGTATTACAAAAAGCAACATTACATTCCAGACATTGAAAAACTTGGAGGTCAGAAGTAACTTTTACCATCTTTGTTTGGAGCTGTTTGAAAATCATTCTCTTCGTGTGACTTGCATTTCCCTTTACAATGCTTCCCTTTACAATGCTTGTAAATGCTTCTATGCTTCCCTTTACAATGTATGGTCCAGACCTGAAAACATTTACACCTCCACAAATATATTGTACTTTTAGTGATATATAGGGGAAAATCCAGTGTGCTGTAAAGTAGGACAACCTAAACTGGAACTTCCAATATAGTTAATTGTTTGTAATGAGCCTCATCTCACTGTATTTGCCAAACTTCTTTCAAATTTCCCATAGCTTAGGGCATGCTTGTTGATTCCGCTTTATCTGAAAAGGAACAGTGGTGAGTTAATTTAAAATACAGACAGCCACCAAATATAAAGATCAAAACTAAAAAGGTAAAGGTAAAGGTCCCCTGTGCAAGCACCAAGTCATTCCTGATCCATGGGGTGACATCACATCCCAACGTTTACTAGGCAGACTTCGTTTATGGGGTGGTTTGCCAGTGCTTTCCCCAGTCATCTTCCCTTTACCCCCAGCAAGCTGGGTACTCATTTTACCGACCTCGGAAGGATGGAAGGCTGAGTCAACCTTAGCCGGCTACCTGAAACCAACTTCCGTCGGGATCGAACTCAAGTCATGAGCAGAGCTTTGACTGCAGTAATGCAGCTTACCATTCTGTCCCACAGGGCTCCTTTTAAAGATCAAAACTACCACACTTTTTATCTTGTTGCAGATTTCAAAGATGGGATTAGCATTAAAAGGGGATGTGCATCTCTCTCTTTGATGAAATGCATATATGGGTGACCACTTGTAATGAATAATAAGGACCAGAAAATAATATTTTACAATATTATTTATTAGGTTCTACATCCGGGAACTAGCAACATAGCACTGTTATATCCATGTTCCCTTTCTTTCACACAAACACACACATGGACACACATTCAACAAACAGAAAGCTGCAGTTTATTAGCATCTCAGCTTATACCCCTCAAACAGATATTTTTATGTCTCTTACCCCAAACACCTAAGAGAGAATGGTTTGCCTAAGGCCACAGTGTGAGTGTGGTGAGATAAGAACTGGCTACCTTCAAACAATAATGAGCTGCAAGGACAGCACATAATGACCAGACGCAATGGAAATAATTGCTTATCATATTCAAATTTTACATAGACTTAGTCACAGATTGTACTACTTGCATTTCATAGCCTTTTAATTTTACTGTTACATTTTCCCCACAACAATTGTGTGTGTGAACAGGAATTACTTTCATCACAATCCATATGGCCCTCCTTAAAAACATCATCACTGGTATCAAAACAAAAGAGGGAGAAATTACTAATGACATCAATGAAATTAAGAAGTCTTTTAGAGAATATTACCAAGAACTTTATAAGGCCGGGCCTGTAGATAAAGATAACATTAAAAGCTTTCTACAAAATACTAATATACCCAAGTTAAATTCAGATGATAAAGATTTTATGGAAAAAGATATTAATATACAAGCACTAGAAACGGCCATCCAAAATCTGAAAATTAATAAGGCCCCAGGCCTGGATGGCTATATAGTTTAATTTTATAAAATGTTAAGCCACACAATCAAAATTCCATTACTCAAAGCAATAAATGATATCTTTCAAAATGGAAAGTTGCCAAATGCATGGGCTGAAAGTAACATTACAGTTATTCCCAAGCCATAAAAGGATCCAACCTTAACTAGTTCCTATAGACCAATCAGTCTCCTAAATATTGATTATAAAATCTTAACTGCAATCTTAGCAAACCGGCTAAAACAAATAATTAATAAATACATTAACCCTGATCTAACAGGTTTCATCCCTAAGAGACTGTTAACATCTAATATTAGGAAAAATTTTAACTTATAAGATTATATAAGAAAATCTATGAGAAAAGCAGTTCTCTTATTCTTAGATGCTGAAGAAGTGTTCGATAGGGTTGAACACTGTTATTTGAAGGAAACAATAGCTAGCTTTGGTTTCGGGGGGATATTCCAGAAATGGATTAATATTCTATATAACAAGTGTCAAGCTAAAATAAGAATTAACGGTGAAAGAACAGAAAGTTTTGATATCATGCGGGGCATTAGGCAAGGCTGCCCTTTGTCAGGTCTCCTATATGCTCTCTCTCTAGAACCCCTGGCAATCTCAATAAGAGATAATAATAAAATCAAAGGTATAAAGATTAAAGACGAGGAATTTAAATTAGGACTATATGTGGATGATATAGCGCTCTTCCTAACTGAAGCAGATAAATCTGGACTAGAGGTTAGAAAAGTGATCGCAGAATTCAGCAATATATCTGGATACAAGTTAAATGCAAATAAAACTGAAGCTCTTTTTTAAAATATCGATAACAAAAAGGAGAAGCAATTATGGGCAGAAGATCTAAGAGAAGCATAATGTTAAATATTTAGGAATATGGTTAAGTAAAGATAGAACTAAATGTTTAAATTTAAACTGCGGAAAAATAGCGAAAGAACTGAAGGATTGTTTTCAGAAATGGCTCCCTTTGAATTTTTCACTCCTAGGCCGAGTTAACCTAATTAAAATGATAATCTTGCCAAAATTGAATTTTATTTTTAATAACTTATTTGTAGACCTATCGAAAAAAATGATTGAAGAATGGCAAAAGATCTGTAATAGAGTCATCTGGCAAAATAAAAAGAATAGATTTAGAAACAATAACCTATATGAGATTAAAAGCAAAGGAGGAATAGGTATGCCAAATTTATTAACGTATTATCAGGTGGCTAGGATAAAGTGGTTAAAATCATGGGTAGTAAATGATGAAAAGGAACCATATATCATAATTGAGCAGGACTTCGTTAAATTCCCGCTAAATAGATGGCTTTGGGTTAAAAAAATTATAGGAAAAATTTCTACAGCAAAGATAATAATTGCATTAATACCATTTTAAAGCAATGGGATGCACTTAGAGAGAAACTAGCTCTAGATATTTCCCCAATGTCTTCCTTTTTATGGAATATCTTAGCTGAGAACCCAGAATTCCAATTACCACATAGAATAAAGATAGATAAACAGAATGAGCATAATTATTGGATTAGAAATAATAATTTAGAACCTTTATGTAAAATTATGGATAAAAAAGAAATTAATATTACATTTTTAGAATATTTACAAATAAACAAATATTGGAATAACCTAAAAGAAAATGACATATCCGAAATTAGAGATAAATCCGAGTTTGAGAAGCTGATGTTACAAGACAAAACTCCAACTTCAAAAATATATACAATTATACTTAAAGATAAATTAAATCAAACAATATCGGGATAAATGGAACACTTACTTAGAACGTTAAGTGACCAAGAATGGGAACACATTTTCACAAAGGGATTAGATTTCACAGTCAGTATGCAAATGAGAGAAAATCTAATAAAGATGGTATATATGTGGTATATAAACCAAGTAAAATCCATAAATCAGAAAATGACAGCTGTTGGTACTGTGACAGAAAACAAGCAGATTGTATACACATGTGGTGGAAATGTGAGAGAGCTATATCATTTTGGTCTGAAATAGTGAAATGTCTAATGGTTGGAATGGAGGCTGATATTCCATGTAAACCCGAGACATTCTTGTTAAATCTGGTACCTAATCTAGCTAAAGATCAACTTTGTATGGTGTTACATATGATAACTGTGGCTAGAACAACCTTTGCCAGTCACTGGAAACAAAAATCAACTCAAAAGATAGATGAATGGCTGGTTAAAGTTAAAGAAATATATGTTTTAATTAAGCTAACAGCATATCAGAAAAACAGAGATACAATAAGATTGGATGTGGTATGGTCACATACAATAAGTAACATAGAGAATTTAATAAATAAGGGCAGGAAAGAGGAATGCGTTGCGCTCAGTCAGGACGTAATGATGAATATGAAGACACAGAAATAAGCTGTAGCATGGGAGACTTGATCTTATTCTAGAAACCCAGAAGACAAAAGTCAGAGATTGATGTGCATTATAATGAGTGAAATAAGTATTTGATCCCTTTGCAAAAGATGACTTAGTACTTGGTGGAAAAACCCTTGTCGGCAATTACAGAGGTCAGACGTTTCTTGTAGGTGGCCACCAGATTTGCACACATCTCAGGAGGTATGTTGTCCCACTCCTCTTTGCAGATCCTCTCCAAGTCAGTAAGATTTCGAGGCTGATGTGTAGCTACTCGAACCTTCAGCTCCCTCCACAGATTTTCGATGGGATTAAGGTCTGGAGACTGGCTAGGCCACTCCAGGACCTTAATGTGCTTCTTCTTGAGCCACTCCTTTGTTGCCTTAGCTGTGTGTTTTGGGTCATTGTCATGCTGGAATACCCATCCTCGACCCATTTTCAATGTTCTGGCTGAGGGAAGGAGGTGCTCACCCAAAATTTGACGATACATGGTCCCGTCCATCGTCCCTTCGATGCGTGAAGGTGTCCTGTCCCCTTAGCAGAAAAACACCCCCAAAGCATAATATGTCCCCCTCCATGTTGGACGGTGGGGATGGTGTTCTTGGGGTCGTAGGTAGCATTCCTCCTCCTCCAAACACAGCGAGTTGAGTTGATGCCAAAGAGCTCGATTTTGGTCTCATCTGACCACATACCATTTCACCCAGTTCTCCTCTGAGTCATTCAGATGTGCATTGGCAAACTGCAGACAGGCCTGTACATGTGCTGTCTTGAGCAAGGGGACCTTGCGGGCTCTGCAAGATCTCAGTCCTTCACGGCATAGTGTGTTACCAACTGTTTTCATGGTGACTATGGTCCCAGCTGCCCTGAGATCATTGACAAGTTCCCCCTGTGTAGTTCTGGGCTGCTTCATCACCGTTCTCATGATCATTGCAACTTCATGAGATGAGATCTTGCATGGAGCCCCAGACCGAGGGAGGTTGACAGTTAGGGTTAGGGTTAGGGTTGTCACCTTCTCACCAAGCTGCTTGGCAATAGTCTTGTAGCCCAGTCCAGCCTTGTTTAGGTCTACAGTCTTGTCCCTGACATCCTTGGACAGCTCTTTGGTCTTGGTCATGGTGGCTAGTTTGGAATCTGACGGATTGATTGCTTCTGTCGACAGCAGAATTCTAACCCTAACCCTAACCCTAATCTGGCGGGTTGATAGGGGATCAAATACGTACTTCACTCATTATAATGCACATCAATCTCTGACTTTTGTCTTCTGGGTTTCTGAGGGTTTTCCTGTTTTTATTCTGTCTCTCACAGCTACAATAAACCTACCATTAAAATTATGGACTGGTTATGTCTTCGTCAGAGCGCAAATGGGCAAATTTAGCAGGGGATCAAATACTTTTTCCCCTCACTGTATGTATGTATATATTATATGACTGTCAGTAATTCTGCTTTTTTTTAGTTGTTATTGTCATTGGGTTTTTTTCAATAAAAAAAGGAAACAAAAAAGAATGACTCAGTATTAGGCAGCCAAAAGTTGCCAGGAAACCAGTTCAAATAGGAAAACAGGCTCAAAAACTGATTTGCCAACAAACTGCCAGTAAAATTTGAAAACTTAATTCAGAGTCACTGGTAAAATTCCAAAACTGAATGCTTAAAGAATTTCTTCATTCAGTAAATTTGTTTCTCTGTTAACATCATCAAGACCACAAAATTATAGTAAAAGAAGGAGTTCCAAACGGAGATGTGAAGGGAGAGTAAGGACTGGATTCAAAGTACCATCAGCAGAGCTCTGCTAATGGAACTTTCCAGTCTTTCCTGCACTGCTTCCCACTGAGAGCCCCCCAAAGCTGCTTCTGGAGGACAGATGAGAACAGGTAAAAATCTGCCCCCCTTCCATCGGTAGAAGAGTCTTACACAGGTAGAAAATTAAACCATAGCATTTTAACTAGTTTTTATTTTTTTAAAGTTATCCTGAACCTATTACTTGTACAGCATTGTGTTTGCAGTCATGATGTAGAATACAATGGAATAAAAATTTAATAAATATAGCAATGCTACTTAAAAGCAAGGTTGATCCCATAGTTTGAGAAACAATACTTTTTATTGATTGGACTGACTACCCAGTTAAGATATTGTAAACAATCTTTCAAATGACACTCTTTGGCAGATAGAAGTGTTCAAAGTAAAATAAAATTGATGCCGTGAACTTCTGGCTAATGGGTACTTGAGTGAGCCTGCCGTTCTTTAGAGAAATCGAACCTTCAGAGCCAAACGAGCCTGCTTTGTTTGAAATGGCAGACTTTGCTGATTTGTGGGCTCTTTAAAGCTGGGCACGCTTTTTATGGCCTTTGCTGGCCGATTTAGCAGCGCCTTTCACAATAGGGGCCGAGGCTTCCTGGATGGACTTCCCCCCCACCCCGAGCGGCTACCACCTTGAAGGGGGGTCCAATGAACTCAGCATTGCCGAGAGAAGTCCCGGGTCCATATCCTTGGGGGTGAAGAATGTGTCCTTCCCATTTGTCCCAAGAGCGCCGTCTGCCAGCTTGTTTTGGCTGCAGGACTCTGCTCTCCCCTTGCGAGGGAGAAACAGAACTGAGGAAAAGGGGTTTGTTCCTCCAAGGAGACAGGAAGTCTGAGTTTCGTTTCTGCCTCCCGAGCAAGCGAGAACAACCCACTTTGAAGATGCCCTCTCCCTCAGAGCGAGAACAAGTGCAATCTCCCCCAGCTCAGTGACATGTTAGTCTCAATAAAAGACTTTCCAACACTGGAGACATCACCCATTATTCTGACATACCCCAGAGGTGACTGCCCAGCCCAAAAACGTTTCTGTTTAATTAACCAACTCCCGGCACCTCTTCTTCCTTTTTTTTTTTTTACTCAATAAGGGCACTCAAGTCATTAATTTGCCCTCCATCCTGTTTCAGGAGTTATGTGCCTCACCCAGACTTTTGTGTCCATGCAGATCTAGCTCACTTCAACTTAATTAAAGTATGTTGATCATGTTGCCTTACCCAGGCTCTTTGTGCCCATGCAGATGTGGCTCACAATAGCCTAATCAAGGTTTCCCCTGTTTTTCCTGCCGAAGTTTGACAGCCGTTATCTTTAAACCAGCCAGTGAGATTTAAACTTTTTATCTTGACCCAATCCAAAGTCAGAATGGTCAAACCCCATCTACCCTGGGGTCCTTCTGTCCATTAAAGAAGGACCTCCAGACCCAGCAAATTGTTCCACAGATCTCCAGTCCAGATCTCTGTTGGTCAGAACTCTGCTTTCCTTCTGAGAACCCCTGCTGCACTCCACAGGCTTCTTCTCCTTGCTTTGCTGGCTCCTCAACCTGCTCCTTGGAGCTCCGCTGAATCAACCATCAGACCTTTCCACGCCTCAAGCCCCAGGTTTAAGGTTACGAGGTCTTACGTTATTCCTTTCTGGAACCCTTTTAAGACTAATTTCCCCTTCTCTGGATTCAGTTTGTGTAACATATATATATCCACAACTAAAAGGGCCAGACACTTACTTTTTTTTTTTTTAAAGGAAAGCTGAGAATTCAGACAACTTGATACAACTACTTGATACAACTACTGAAATAATGATTGTTCGATTGCTGATTTAAGATAAAACAAACAAAAAGCCCCCCAGTGGTGGTGAGAAGAAATAGCAACCATGAGGGAAATGGTTGCTGTGTTGGTGCGACTGGGAAAATTTGAATTTTCCTACCCAAATAGCAGCCATGCAGGCTTTGCTGTAATCTTTCCCAAAACTTTGGATTAAATCAGGTTTGGTAAAGATTGGAGAAAAACTAGGGAAACCCTGAGAGGTGCACAAATGTACCATGATGCTGTGGGCAAGCAAGAGAAACACCTATGTGCCCTTCTCTCTCCCACTGCAATGCCTGTAACTGTGGTCGGACTGTGATCAATATTTCTGTTAGCAAAGATGGTTTGTCTGTGTGTTGTGTACATAAGAGAGCCTATATATTGCAAGGATACCTTTATAGCGCAATGACTTTGTGTGCTCTTTGTGAGCTGAAAGGGGGAAAACATAAGTATGCAAAGCACAGGAATACATACAATGTATTTCTTTATAAAATCTGTCACATTCTCTGCAATCCTTGAAAAATAACTTGCAACATAGAAATAAGATTTTAACAGTACAATCTTAAACAATGTTACATCCTTCCACAGAAATCAATGGGTTTAGGAGGGTGTAACTCTGGTTAGGATTGTACTTTAAGTATAACACAATAGTTTAATCTATTAATATCCATAGATATTTATTAATTGGGTACATAATATACAAGCTCTGCCTCCACATATAACCCATTTATGCCAGATAGGTTTTTCGTCAGATTAATTCCCAGAACTGAAACTCTTCCCTGGTGTTTTGTTACAAGCAAACAGTGTCCCTCGAGGGGGGGATGTTAGGAGAAGAAGGTCAAAGTTTCCTCTGAGTGGGTTTTGAAGAGGGTGAGGGCCAATACAAGGCACAGGGAGGCTGGGAAGGGAGATTGTGGGCAGTAAGTTCCAACCATGACCTGATACTGCAGTTTGAACATCTACAGCTACAGAAGGATCTGGGTGGAAGGTGTCTCTGTTCTGGTGTGTTACCGATAGACCCAATCCTGGAGTGGGACTAAAGTGAGTTTGCCAATTTCCTATGTGCCACACCATTTTTACCTGGGCATTTAATGTTAGGGCCAAACGCCACTGGCCACAAGTTTGGATTTGTTCTGCTGTTGGGTCAAATTCTAGGATCTGGCCTCTCACTGGGAAATGTTGGGTTTGCACTGTGATCGGAGGAACATTAGGATCCATTCCCTCACTGGGGGAAATGTCAGGATCTAAGCCATTATTGGAAGATTTGAACTTCTTTGTGAGATATGTTAATAAGGAATGTGTCCAGATGATGCAATGGGGAAGGGGAGATGGGCCTGGCTGAAATGAATGAATTACCTGTGCAGCAGGCGTGACTAATACCTGTCAACAATGGGTTGGGACATGGATAGATGGTCCTGACCATGCATTTGATTAGGTTTCCAGAGAAGTCTCCTTCAGGAGATTTTTTGAGAGGATACGTTATTGTCCTGCAAGCCCTGGTTAGTAATCTTGGCTTGAAAGTTAATGAGTCTCAGAGGGGCAGAGAATAGAGTCTTTTTGGCTGGGTCAGAGTTCTCAAGGGAATCAGGAGCAATCTCTTAATTGCACACAATCTGATCGTAATACCTTGACTTTAATTTCCAAACATGGCCATTTCCTGAAGCTCAGACATTGTGGGGTTTGAAGTCAGTGGGGAGGGGGGAAATGGGAAAAACAGCTTCCTCTTGTATGAACAGATAGAAAAGAAGGGAACAAATTTGCCACCCCCTTTCCCATCTCCAATGCAGTCTCCAAGCTGAAGTGGCTATTACTGCACGTGGGCCTGGCAACCCTGGAAATAAACTTACTGGAGGATTGAAATGGGTGTAGGAATGGGTGGTGGATGTAACACCAGGAAGGTCAAGTGATCATTTCATGGTACTTGTGCTGGATCCAACCCGTTGTGAAATATCTGGTGCTGGCTTTATTTACACTACATCTCTTTTGTTTTATGCTTTTCTTTTCTTACTGTTTTATATTGTTGTATTTTATTGTCTAAGCCAGTGTAGTGTAGCGGTTAAGTGCGGTGGACTCTAATCCGGAGAACTGGGTTTGATTCCCCACTCCTCCGCCTGAAGTCTGCTGGGTGATCTTGGGCCAGTCACAGTTCTCTCAGAACTCTCTCAGCCCAAGCGAAGGCAGGCAATGGCAAACCACCTCCAAATGTCTCTTTCCTTTAAAACCATATGGGGTTGCCATAAGTCAGCTGTGACTTGACGGGACTTTCCACCATATTTTATTGTTTTGATGCATTTTATTTGCACATCCTTGAACACATATGGAAAGAATGGCATATAAATACAGTAAACAAACAAACAAAACCCCAACATGCCTAAAAAACACTGAGCACACAATATGAAAGCATCATACCTCAATTTAAGACAATCCCACAAATGTTAACTACGCTACTACATACATTTGATAGGTCACAGAAAGACTGATGTCATTTTTTCATATAAAATATACATGATATTACAAAAACTAACAACCAAAAATAAGTGACAGGAAGTGTGTAAAGAGCCAGCAGAGTTATTTTGTAAGGGAGACTACAAAACAATCTTTTCTGAAATACTTATTTAACTGATACATGAAACTCTTTGAGGTCCATGCAAAACTGTCAGCACAACGCAGTTACCATGATAAGAATATATGTACAAAAGGATTAGCATGCCACCCTTTCACTTTCTCAATAAGACAAGAAAGCATTCCAATGTATATTTTACTCTGAAAAGGGTAAGGTACCCTTTTTACAATGCACAGGGTTTGTATCAACAGAACAGTCTTAACAGCAAGCTGTCTTTTACAACTATGCAGCTGTTTATTAGTCTCTAGACGTGCATGGGAGTTTTCACTCATTAAACTGCAAATACTAACAAAAGATGGTATAATAAATATACAAACTAATTCTCTTTACATAGGTAATTTATTATTTGTAGCGTTTTTATTACTTAAGATTAAAATTAAAAATTAAATCTGCCTAAATTTCACAGAAATCACTGACCTAAGCAGCTAGCTCTACACTTCTCTCTGGACTACATTTGGGTCCTTATATAGCAAGTCCTTGCAAATGTGAGAAATCTAATATGACCGGTGAGCTCTCTTCCACACAAGTAGAATCAGCTACCTAGGGAGGTGGTGAGCTCCCCCTCACTGGCAGTCTTTAAGCAGAGGCTGGACAAACACTTGTCAGGGATGCTCTAGGCTGATCCTGCATTAAGCATGTATGGCCCCTTCCAACTCTATGATTCTATGATATTTCTATTCACTGCAGATTTATTCAAATCTATTTTAGCTAGTATACAAAAGACTACAAATATACTATTCCTCCTTCACATTACACATAAATATGAATACTACATATTCAAAAGAAAATTAGAAAATGAGTCAAAGTTAATGGTCAGTTCACAAATCTGAGAAGGACATAGATGTTCTTGACCTGATTCTTCTTCACTTTAGAAAAACACCAACAAAAACTGCCTTTCTTCTTGAGCTATTTTATTTTTCTCATTAGCCTACCTATAGGATATTTTTGTGGAAAAAAAATCTCCTTTGCCCAGTCCAACACTATGTATGACTTTAAGGTGTGCTAACAGAGGTGGGGGCAAGTTTCCTTCCTAATATTGGCACGATAAGTGTCTCTTTTGTATTGAAGATGGTCACAAGATTGACATTTGTACCCACTGCCAAAAAGCCAAGTCCACTGCAATTGTCTGTCCTGTCTTCAAGCTACACTCTAGGACCCAGTTTTTCTAGTCTGAGACACAATGGCAGAGGTACATTTGACCAGTACATTGGTCATGAGACAATTGGCCAGTTCCACAGCCAGTTGTTTCAGTCTTGATTTTGACCATGACTTCAGTCCATTTGATATTGTCCATCTCAGCCTGCTGTATCCAAGCAACAGAAACAAAAGCGGTTTCTCTGGCAAATAAATTTCTTAAATAGACCAACCAACAACAAATGCGTTAGCTTCGATCTCCAAGTGCAAAAAGAGGAAGTAGAAACATCAGCCAAAAACTGTGGAACAGAAATCTGTTCAGTCAATCACCATTATGATTCTGACTGCAATCTCAGCTTCAACACACACCTCACCAACTCCAGTTGCTGAGTTTCTGGACCCAGTTCTCACATTCCCTCAGTGGACCGGGAATGGAACTGTTCACTCAATCCTACTCCAAAGGATAGATTGATTACTGAAGCTAGCTCACAAACTCTGAGAGAACATTCCCAATTGGCGCTGCTACTGCAGCAATCTAAAGAGAACTGAGAAGAATGCCATGACTCTTCCTCCTTCAGCACACATACTGTATTGGTGTATGGGCTCAAAATGGGGGAGGATTTCATGCCTACAAACTTAGCTCTAGAATGTTCCAACTTCAGGCTCTATGCAAGCACAGAGACCATTTGTATAATATACAGAAATGGCAAAGAAAAATCCAAAGATCCTAAGTGGTTAAAATCTCTTGCAGAGTTATGAATACCATTCCCTATAAGTGACTTTGTGATACTTTTAAAAGTATTTCTGGCAAAATTATTAATAGAAAACGTACCAAATCTTTTCAAATACCAGGTTCCTTAAAAAAAAGGCATTGCAGCTGCTGGACAATTAATGTATGTATGTGCTCATTTATGTATTGGGGTTAAAAAAAGGATGAGAAGCAGCCTCAGGCAGAATTGAAATACCACTCTTACTTTGAACAAATATTCAAAATATCCTCCAGAAAATCTCTCATTTATACTAGAGATTTAAAAAACAAAACAAGCAAATAACCTCACCCTGATCATCTTCCTAAAAACGAGTTCCACATTAATCTTTCGAAGACTGGAGGATCAGTTGCCTTTAGCAACTATTCTTACAGTAAAAGAAACATTAGGGTTCAGTTCTTGGGTATTTTCTGTTGGCAATGCTGCAGGAAGGAACATGACCTCCTCAGCTCTGTGGCAGGTTAAGCAGCTTGATTGAACATTGGTGCTAATTAAGAGCTCTTGTTGTTTGGCAGGACCACCAGAGTACCTTCGGCACTTGTTCATGACAGCAGTACCTCTTTCAGAAATTAACACTTGATGAGTGTAGACAGGGAGCCCAGCTGGTTCTCCTGAGTCCTTCAACTACATAAATGAAGTGTAATAAGAACACTGGTGACTACCAAGGGAAGAAAGGCTATCCGTGACCTCTCTGTAAAAAAACAGAGTATACTTTTACATTGACTTAATTTTCTTCATTGGGGTTAGATAATGCAGCTGGGGACTGTACAAATAGAACCAAAATAACAGAAGCCAGCTTTGAGTGCTTCTGTACTAAACATTTAGTTTTATAAATAAATCTAAAATACTATTTTGCTTCTAATATCAACTCCAAATGTAGACAGAAAATAACAAGGTAAATACATTTTGTAAGGAAGAAGAATTTGCCTATGGTTTTGGTTTTCAAATCACAACAACAAATTATTTCAATGCCAACTGTGATTGTGAGCAATGCAACCTAAATTCATTGTAAACAAGCCACTCCTACTTTTCTATTTTTCAGATAGCTAAAATTAAAGTACATGTGCTAAGGTTGCATAAGGTGCATCAACTTGCAGTTTTCTTTCAAGTATTGGGCATATTTACAATTTTGTAAATATAAGAACATAAGAAAAGCCCTGCTGAATCAGACCAAGGCCCATCAAGTCCAGCAGTCTGTTCACAACTAAGGCATTTATAACTTAAATTCCATAAATATGTCAAATATTTCAATTTTATTTCCTAAGTTATAAATTATGCATTTGTATGGTTAAAGCAGTAAAATTAGTTTAGGTTTGATAAGAAAAAGTATTGCATATATTTCAATTCCCTCCCCACACACATTTTTGTTTGTCCCCCCCCCCAAAAAAAAACACACAAGAAAAAAACTCCCTCCCACCTCCGTGGCTTCAACCTTCCTGGAAATTTTACATCTCTAAGCAGAATCCTGAAGTATAACAATCCGTTGTACCTCTTGAGGTACCATCTCATTCTGCGGCATCTCATTCTTACACCTCTATGACTGTAAGTTTTACCTCTGAAAACAAACAGGGATGACACAGAGTCATAATACCTCTAGGTCTCAAGTACATCTCAACAACAGAACTGCATCAGTGATCATATCAGATTTTAAAATGGTTTTGAAAGCTTGATACACAACCAATGACTAATGCAGGTATAACAACTAAGCCATCCCATGGTCTGATGCCAATCACACAGCCAATGTGCAACTCACATACAGTTTCATGTGGGTTGGCACAATTCTGCTCTGGCAGAACTTGTAGTTTGAAGCTTTAAATATTGATCATTTTTGAAGAAAACACTGTTTGCATCCTGATAAAACTTTCCCACCCTTAAAAATTCATTTACATGTTTGTTAAGAGAGGACACAAGACATAATACAAAACCTAGTTTACGTGGCTTTTAAAGAGGATAAGCTAAATTCATGGTCTGTCACCAGCTGTTGTCCATTATAGCTACATGGACCCTCAGGCTTACAAGCAGTATGACACTGAAGAACAGTTTCTGGAGAAAACAGAGACTTGCAGGTAGCTGAAACTGATGGCAACAGGGGAAGAGAGGACTACTATCTTCATGCTCTATTTATGGACTTCCCAGAACATCTTACTGACATTGTGGGAAGCATGATAGTAGACCAATCAGCTTTTGGTATTATCTAGCAGAGCTCTTCAGCAATTATTTACACCAGTGGAGCAATATGAACAGACTTCCCACAAAATGGTCTGCAGCAGTAGTTTGCTCTTCTCATGTATCATCCCTCCTTTCTTGGCAGTACTTGTACTTTATCAGCACTCAGACTGCCATATTTATTAATTATTTGTTTAATACATTTGAAACTCAATAAAATATGGAGTAATGGATTTAAACTAAGAGAAAAACGATTCCACCTAAACATTAGGAAGAACTTTCTGACGGTGAGGGCTCTTCGACGGTGGAATGCTCTGCCTCGGGGGTGTGTGGAGTCCGTCTTTGGAGGTCTTTAAGCAGAGGCTGGATGGCCATCTGTTGGGAGAGCTTTGATTGTGGGATCCTGCATGGCAGGGGGTTGTACTGGATGGCCCTTGTGGTCTCTTCCAACCTTGTGTGATTTTGTGATTTTGAAATAAAAAAGCAGTGGCAGTAATGGGGGTATTTCAGTTTGCACAGTGCTTTACTGTATTATGTCTGGAAAACTGCAACTCCAAAGGTGGTACAGTAAAGGTTTGTTTGCTGGCGGATGGTTAATTAGACAGCTCAGTTAATAGGCATGCTAAGGACCTAAGGGCCCATCCAAGTCACTTGGGTCTTGGCTGCTTGACGCTTCTGCCCTCTCATGCCACCAGGCTGGTGAGGCATGTGAATTGCTGAGGTGAGCCAGTCATGAAAGGGTAGGAGTGTCAAGTGGGCAGCGAGTCCTTTGTCCACTTGATGCTGCTGTCTTCTCAATGCTGGGTGAGCTGGCATATTTATTTATTGCTAGCTGGCATATTTATTTATTTTGTTTTATTTAATTGATTTCTACCCTGCCCAGGCTAGGCTCAGGGCAGCTACCATCATTAAGTAATGCATCAATATAGTAAAGAATCAAACCATAAATTACAAAGCTTAGAATTTTTAAAATTGGTTAAATTAGCCAAATTCAGAAAACACAAATAGTAACAGATGGCGCACCCTTTGGGAACAGGCCGCAGTGAGCCCAGTAAACAGCCATGGCCCCTAATTCAGTTTAATAATAGTCTGAAGAGAGAGTATAAGGTAGGGAGACCAGATTTGATGGAATCGTTGCTGCCTTCAACTATAGGCCTGGCAAAATATCTCCGTTTTGCAGGCTCTGCAGAATTAAGATCCCGCAGGGCCCTGGTCTCGCTGGAGAGGGAATTCCACCAGGCCAAGGCCAGGGCTGAAAAAGCGCTGACCTTAGTTGAGGACAGCTGCACATTCTTAGGGCCGGGGACCACTAATAGGTTGCTGCTAGTTGAGCATAATGCTCTTGGGGGGGGCATACCAGGAGAGGTGGTACCGCAGTTTAGTTAACTGGAAAACCCCGTTCTCTATGAATTTTATTTGTTTATTTAGTTTGATATCCCGCTCTCACTCCCTGGCTGAGGTCGGGTTTAGGGCAGCTCACAGCATATAAGGAATACAACAGAAACAGAATAAAATCCCGACAAATAAACTATGTAAAAATAATTAGGCAATAAAGCAGCAGGTAGCACTCACAGACACACAGGTGTTGCTCCAGGGCCTACAGGCAACCAGGGCCCCCATAAATTATAGTCATATATTATAATAAGGGAGGGGGTAGAGAGGCCAGCTTAGGTGACAAAACTGAAGCTGTCCTCAACCGAAGGCCCGGTGGAATAACTCCCTCTTGCAGGCCCTGCGGAACTGTTTGAGATCCCGCAGGGCCTTAGTTTTGGTAAAAAGGGAGTTCCACCAGGCCAGAGCCAGGGCCGAGAAAGCTCTGGCCCTGGTCGAGGACAGCAGGACACTCTTCGGGCCGGGGACCACCAGGAGCTTATTATTTGCAGGACGTAAAGCTCTTTGAGGGGCATACCAGGAGATGCTGATTAACAAAGCTCTCGGCCTGGGGCGGAGGGGAGGGGGCGCGCTCTAGGCGCTCTGAAACTCCTAAAAGCTTTCTAGTCAGTTCTCCGTGGCTGTCCTGCGCAAGCGCAGTACCCATGCGAGACTGCACAGGAGCCACGAAGGTGAGCAATCCCATTCTCAATTCTGGCTGTTACAGTCAATGGACAGCCCTGCCTTCCATTCCGCCACTGCAGTTGCTACATAGAATTCCAGTTACCTGCAGACAATCAAACATAACGTGATGGGGCAGGGGGTGTCCCTAGATTTCTAAAAGAAACAGGTATTATACCTCCAAAAATCCTTCATTTGCCAGAATATGGTGGCCAATCACAGGCCTAACCACTGTTTCTGCGTGTGTGTGTGTGAGAGAGAGAAAGATTTCATTTGGAGCTCCTCCTTAAACCCAAGAATCTCAGCCTATTGAATTAGGGTTAGCTTGTTTCTTGGGATATAACCCTAAATCCCATCAAGTCCCTAACCTACTATTTCCCTAAGGCAGGGGTGGGGAACCTTTTTCCTGCCAAGGGCCATTTGCTCATTTATAACATCATTCGGGGGCCATAACCAGGTGTAGATCTCCCGGCGTGTGGGGGGGAGAGGCTAGGGTTGCCAGGTCTCCAGCCACCACCTGGAGATTGGCAACCACAGGGGAGGCCACGCAGAGAAGGCCTGGAGGGCACCCCCGCTCCCCCCTCCCTCCCCACTCTCAGGCAGGAGGGCAGCCAGCGGTGGGCCCCGAGCAAACAAGGTGCCAGGGGCGCGAAGCCTGCAGCCGATCCTCAGGGAAGGGAGGAAGGAAGGAAAACAGAGAAATGGAGGGGGAGAAAAGGACGGAAGGAGACAGACAAAGAAAGAGACAAGGGAGAGAGGGGGAGAAAGGAGAAAGAGAGACAGAAAATGAGGAAGAGAGAAAAGCCTTCACCACACACACACACACACACCTGCCGGGCCCCAGGCTCCCCGCCTCCCCTAACACATACACACAGCAGCACACGCAGCCCCGCACAACTGGGCCCCAGCCTCCACGCCCTCCCACCTCGAGTCCACAAAAGGCCCTCCAAGCCCAATCGGCTCCCGCGCACGTTCCGCCGCCAGGAGCCACCGGCCTCTCCCCCCCCTTGCCGCTTGACAGGCGGCAAGAGGGGCTTACACTGTGCCGCGGCGTTCCTGCATGCCACGACTATAGGGGGCAGCCTTGGGGGAAGCATCCCTCCCCCTCCCCTCGCTGACCAACAGTCAATGAGAGGAGGTCCAAAAGGCGCCGCAGCCCCAGGAATACCCTTGGGGAGGGTCACGCTGTGCTGCGCCTATGCTGATGGGCCATGGAGCTCCCGAGGTCTACTGAAAATGTCCTTGGGGGCCGCATACGGCCCCCGGGCCGGATGTTGCCCATCCCTGCCTTAGCATTTTAAAAAAACCATTTTACATTGCTATCCTTTATAAGAATTTAGGAGTACATATTTATAGTATACATCACTGAAATTCCCTACTTTTTGTCAATAGTTAATTATAGACTGAAGAAATTTCATTCTCTCTAGTGAGCCAATATCAACTTGCCACACAATGTGAATTTCTTCCTGTACATGTGAACCTTATGTTATAGCAACTATGCATTTCAAATACAAGAATGTCAAAGTACACAAGAAAAAAACAGGGACAAGTTGGTTTAATGTTTTTTTAAAAACTACTCTTTTTGTGATTAAAGTACCATTCAGTTATTAAGGCTTAAAAGTCCAAAGGATATTGGGCAGTCAACAGACTGTCCTGCAGGCTTTCAAGAATAGTTGTGTAATTTGCAAACTGCAATTGGTTAATGAAGCTAAACTTAATTAGTTCAACTTTCTGCAGCTCACCTCAAACAATGCTGTTTGATATATTCCGCAAGAGGACCAAGTCTCATACAGCTGGCTAAGTGCCACAATGAAAAGGCATCTATAGTTAATTCTGGGAACTGAAATGAGCTGTTTTAAGGAGAGCTTTTCTTCCATTTTCTGAGACTGCTCCACTCTGACCTTCCCAAAATCAATCCTTTGCGGATTAACATGTAAAGTAGTGTCGAATTAATTTCAGAAAGCGAATATGAGATCAGCCTAGGATCATACAAAACATCTAACTCCTAAATACACTAATGCTTCTAGGCACTCAATGAGAAGCTGTCAATAAAAAAGGGAGGGGGTGAGTTAGGAAGATTTGAAGCATGGAGCAATCTATCAGACTAGTTAGAGCTTTGCCTACTTCTGTAGCATGGCTAATGCATTCCTCTAGAAGTTAATCCTATTTCTATAGACCCTCCCGTGAGGAGCACATAGGCCGTGCCGAATGAGAACTAAAATGCATTAAAATTCTACACAACGTCACCAAAAGACACACTATTGGATTCTGAACGTTGAGAATAAGATGGTTCATTAAAAGTGGACAGACTTAAAAGACCCATTTTTTAAATGTAAAGCTGGCAAGAAAACACTAATATCTCATTTAGATACTCTAAGAATTTTACATCTCAAAAACTGGTAATTAAAAAACCAAATAATCAACAATGAAAGCAGCTTACACAAAATGGTGAAAACAATAATAAGAAATTGGTATGCTCAAAATATAACTAAATGCATTATCGTTTTCATATAATGTGTTTTATAATTCTCTATAGAGTTTTAAAAGTTTTTTGTTAAGAATTGTGTTTGTGCGCTTCCGCTCTCCTCCCGGCAGAGAGAAATGGAAAATGGAAGTTCAACTAACTCCCATCAGTTCAACTCCCAACAGAATACAGGTGCCTGGAGAAACTGGAACTTTTGTTCCACAGAGCAAGATTCTAAGGCTTAATTTGCAGTTTACTGTTCCAGTTTGTCCAAATATCTACATTTGGTCAGCATGACAAACTGGAGTTAGCTGAAGACTATATCAGGAAGAGGAAAAGGAACTCATAAATATGACTACTAACCAGGTTTGTGCTCATCAAGAGAAAAAAAAAAGGGGGAGGTTGTGATATCTCAATAGAGCCTCAAACTATTAGGAGGGAAACACGCACAATACCTTACACAAAAAGGGATTCTTCATTATGGTTCATGAATTAAGACATGCACAACACACAAAGTGTGCATTGCAATTACCATTTACAGAAAAATATTTGTATTACCCAAAATATTTAAAAAACAAAGGGGAGGGAATTAACCATTTGATGATCAATTTTAAAGGGGCAAGGTAAGCATCTTGAGATCTAAAAAGAGATGCTTTTAAAACTTTCTGTGAGAATTGTATTTGCTTAAGGCAAAGAACCCATCATGACTGTAAGGAACAGAATACTTATTGATACTTAACAGTGATGAACTGACCAGCAATGAGCTGGGCCCAACCTCACTGGGGCGAGGGATGAACAGCTAGCTCAGTAGCTTGGCCAGGCACGTCCTCCTTGTGGCTGGACAGTCATGCTCCCCCTCCCCATATGGGGCTGTTTTCTAGGGCCATTTCCCCCTGCCTAACTGCCCCTGGAAACAGAAAGAGGGAACATGGGCTTCCCACTGAACGAGCCTGTCCTGCTTGGTAAGAGAGGTTTCACAACACTGCTGATTGGTTCAGAACAAACTTCTGCAGTGGAAAACCTGAACACCCTTTACTGCCGCTTTCTTGCTCTTCCCTTGAAATAAGCAGAGTAGCCTTTGCCTTCTTGCTCTCAGTTGGGCTGCAGGCCTTGTGAGGAAAGTACAAAGACAGTGAGGGTTGACTACTATCGTCAAAAATTTTGCCACGTTTTTGGTTATCTCAGGATCCTTATCAGCTAATAATTTGTAAAGTATTTTTGTATTATTTGGTGAGAAGTTCAAAACTATGGGTTTTATTAGATTTCCTCTTGGGGAATCATAAAGATGGCAGTCCAAAAGAATATGAGACAGGGAGTCAGGACATCCTGCACCACATCCGCAGACCCTTTCAGCGTAAGGCGTTTTCAGGAATCTGCCACGAAGGATCGCTGAAGGCAATGAATTAGTCCTAGCCTGCATAAAGACTTTCCTGAGTTTAGGATTGTTAAGACGGTCCAGGTAGTTTAAATGGAAATTATTGAGGTTCAAATAATCCAAAATCTACTCACATTGTAGCAATATATTAGCAGAGAAATATATTTGCTAAGATAAATACATTATTGGGTAAAATCCCAATTGATCGGATATTGTTCACCATACATCTTTAAGTCCAACTTCTCTAACCCTAGAACAAAGTAATAATATATGAGAAAAAGGAAAATTGGTAATGAAAACAAAACTTTACAATTTAGAAAATATTGATAACAATCTTAAAAACCATCAGTATGTTCAGAATCATAGAGTTAGAAGGGACCACCAGGGTCATCTAGTCCAATCCCCTGCACAATGCAGGAAATTCACAACTACCTCCCCCACACACCCCCATTGACCCCTACTTCATGCCCAGAAGATGGCCAAAATGCCCTCCCTCTCATGAACTGCCTAAGGTAAAATTTAGCCTCTGCCCAAAAACTTCCAGGGAAGGAGCACTTACCACCTCCCGAGGAAGTCTGTTCCACTGAGGAACCGCTCTGTTAGAAAATTCTTCCTAATGTCTAGATGGAAATTCTTTTGATTTAATTTCAACCCGTTGGTTATGGTCTGAACTTCTGGGGCAACAGAAAACAACTCGGCACCCTCCTCTATATGACAGCCCTTCAAGTACTTGAAGATGGTTATATCCCCTCTCAGTCTTCTCCTCTTCAGGCTAAACATACCCAGCTCCTTCAACCTTTCCTCACAGGACTTGGTCTCCAGACCCCTCACCATCTTTGTTGCCCTCCTCTGGACACATTCCAGCTTGTCTACATCCTTCTAAAATTGTGGTGCCCAAAACTGAACACAATACCCTAGGTGAGGTCTAACAAGAGCAAAGTAAAGCTTTGTGTGATCTGGACACTATACTTCTGTTGATGCAGCCCAAGATCACATTTGCCTTTTTTGCTACGGCATCACACTGCTGACTCATGTTCAGTGTTTGGTCTACTAAGACCCCAAGATCCTTTTCACATACACTACTGCTACGGCAAGTCTCTCCCATCCTATAATTATGCATTTGATTTTTCCTACCTAAATGTAGAACTTTACATTTATCTCTGTTGAAATGCATTTTATTAGTTTTAGCCCAATTTCCAGCCTGTCAAGATCATCCTGTATCCATCTTCTACCATATTTGCTACCCCTCCCAATTTAGTATCATCTGCAAATTTAATAAGCATCCCCTCTATTCCTTCATCCAAATCATTTATAAAGATGTTGAACAACACAGGGCCCAGGACAGATCCCTGAGGCACTCCACTAGTCACTCCTCTCCAAGTGGATGAGGAACCATTAACAAGCCCTCTTTGGGTGCGATCTGTCAACCAATTACAGATCCACCTAACAGTAACATAATCTAAATCACATTTTCCCAATTTGTCAACCAAAATATTATGGGGAACCTTATTAAAAGCCTTACTGAAATCTAGATAAACTATGTCTTCAGCATTCCCCTGATCCAGCAAGGTAGTAACTTTCTCAAAAAAAGGAGATAAGATTAGTCTGACATGACTTGTTCTTGAGAAACCCATGCTGGCTCTTAGTAATCAGATCCATCGTTTCTAAATGCTCATGGACTGACTGTTTGATTATTTGTCCCCAAAATTTCCCGGTATAGAAGTCAAGCTGATGGGTCGGTAGTTACTCGGATCCTCCTTTTTCCCCTTCTTGAAGATGGGGACAACATTTGCCCACCTCCAATCTTCTGGCATCTCACCTGTTCTCCAAGAATTCTCAAAAATAATGGTAAGAAAATTACATCTGCAAGTTCTTTAAGTACCCTTGGATGCAGTTCATCTGGCCCTGAGGACTTTGTTTCATTTAAAGAAACTAGGTGCTTGTGCACTACCCCAATGCCAATTCTAGGCTGCAACTCCCTTCCCTCATCATGTGATCTGTTTATGCCATGTTGAGCACCATTTCCCTTCCAAAAAAAGACTGAGGAAAATCACACAGGTTTTGGTAATAGTTCTTCCTGAATAGTAGCAAAGTTTGCACTTAATTTTCCATAGCAGAATATCAATTATTATCAGGTTGCCAAGGTAAGCCAATTAGAGACTACTACTACAGTTGGAGTGATTAAGAATGGGGTCATCTTAAGAGTTAAGTGTTATCGAACTGCTTTATCAGGTATTAAAGGCATGAAATGGGTGGTATGTGCTGATCAGACATTTTTTTTGTTTATATAGCCCTTCACTGTTTGAACACTTATGCACAACTGTACTCTGAACATAATTTTTAACAGTTATTTGTAATTCCCATTTTTAATAACAGGGTAAATATTCTAGTTCATGATAGTTTGTACTAAGTAATTAAAAGACTACTTTACTATAAGACTTTACTGCAAACCTTAGCTATGTACTTCTCTTGTTAACAGTGCTGTCAACTAAGTGGATTTTGTTCTGGTACAATAAGATAGGCCTTCAGTTCTTCCACAGATACTGCTACATTTCTATTGAAGCATAATTGTTTATTATTTCAACGACCAGCTAGCTAAGTTCATGGTATAGGTCCAGAGATGTGGCCATCTGTGAGTCTATGAAAGGACAGTTGTTGTTACCCTAGCTGGATGTTAAGACCGGGCAGCTGGTTGAGCTAATGTAGATAAGAATAGGTAGGAAAGGATTTGGGTATGGATTCTGGCCATGTTTAATCCTTGTGCTGCAGAAACATACAGGGTAAGAGAGGACTGGACTTCTGAAGAGAACAAAATAACTAGCAGAATTAGCTATCCAGAACAGGGCATTACAGGATCCTTCGGTTTCATCTATTACTTTTAAGTAGATTTCTTAATGATCAGAACAGATGGCAGTGGCTAGAGGGAGGTGGAGTCTCTGAAAGGTTAGAATTCAAGATGCTTACAGAACTCTCCTCTGTTGAATTTCTTTCCAGAGATTGATGTTCCTAATTAACAGGATTTCTTACCAGAGCAACAATAATAAATGATGGGTCATTGGTTGTTCTACTTTTTAATTTTCGGCATTTGTATATTTAAAAATATTATATAATCTGGTATAATCCTGCAGGAAAGCAACATTTAGAAATAACATAAATAAATATTTTTCTTTTTGAGACACGGGGTCATTTTGTCAAAACTACTTATTTTTATTCTGCTTGACCACAACTGTTCTTCTTCACGAAGGCAACAGTAAAAAAACAAATCCTTAAAGGAATTGATGCTTTTTTTCTTGGGAAGGTAGGAATATATTTTTATAAATGTATTTGTTTTAAACTATGCTAGAGCACTGGTATACTCCTGCAGAAGGTCCCATAAAATAAAGAATTCAAACTTTTTTTCTGACGATATTTTCTGACAATCAGGTCTGCTTTCAGCTTCTTGGGAAGTTGAAGGGACAACAAAAGGAAAGAGAAAGCCAGCAGATATGTTGAACATGAACACATGACGTTGCCTTATTTTGAGTCATAACTTCAGTTTATCAAGGTTAATATTACCTAATCTGATGACAGTAGCTCTCCAGAGTCTCAGACAGAGGTATTTCATATTGCCTGTTACATGAGACTTCATTATTTATTTAAAACATTGCTGTCCTTCTCCCTTGTGTAACTCAAGATGGCTTACAATATACCATATTTTTCCATGTATAAGACGCCCCATGTATAAGACGCCCCTATTTTTTTAAATTCAAAATTAAGAAATCAGGGGTTGTCTTATACATGGGGGCGTGTACGGAAAAATATGGGCGGGGAAGAGAGCGGGGTCCATCGGAAGGCCAGACGCTGGCCAGCAAGGGCAACTGGGCTCTTCCCCGCCCGCTCTCTTCCCTGCCCGTCAGCTGACGGGCGGGGCCAGCGGTGACCATGCATTCCGTGTATAAGACAACCCCCAATTTTTTACTAAATTTTAAAAGAAAAAAACATTGTCCTATACACGGAAAAATATGGTAAATAAAATATGATAAAACACAATATAAATAAACAATTATAAAATCCATAAAAGTGACAGTTTAAAAACTCCAAACAGGTCTGGGTTGGCTGTGGGGATCTCTCTCAGCAGCGACAACTGCTCTGGCCTGGGGCCTGCATGCCCTCTGCTTAAGTTTGAAGTAAGCCACAGCACCATTCTACAAGAGGCTACTCAGGGAACTACAACCTGGGGAGATATAAGCGCTGATGTGAAAATGGTTTCTGAGTCCTAGTAACTTGTTGATCATGAAATGATCTAGTCCTGCTCCACCTGCTGCTTTGGATTTGACCTTCTGACTTCCCATGATTGTTCCTCCTGCCTCTGGCCCCACTGTCTGGGGATTAACGCATGGGCAGAATGTTCCTGGTTCGCTCCTCTGTTATCTCAACATATTTTAATCCCACAATATTTAAGTCTGGATAATCAAACGCATGACGCCAGCCTATCCCACATTAAGTCTGAAACAAGTAGCTGCTGGAGGCTCCCCGTGCATTTGAACCAACCATATAATGTGGGATAGTTCGCAGTGCGGGATAGCAGGGGAGTGACATCGCCCAAGGATTGCCTGAGGGGTTATCCAATCAAAGGGTGATTCTCCCCCTTTTTTTCTTGGAACACCAGCGTTCCGGTATACCATCGTCTCAACCTGTTAAGCATTGATCTTCTCAGGCATAAAATGGCTTTTTGGAGTGGGGCAGTGGAATGCATACTAGAGTGAGGGAGGTGCGTTGGTGCTACTGAAAAAAAGATGTGGGTATTTTTTTGCTGAGATGTTAGAAAACCGGCTATCTGGTGAAGCTAGCATATCTCAGAAGTTTACAGGCATTGCAAACGAACTCACTAGTAGAAGCTGGTGTGGATGACAGGATGGATTGTGCTAGTCCCATGGGCTCTCATTCCAGTCCCAGAGCTCTGGGTTTAGAGATCTTACTGGAAAATTCATTCCACATTTTCTTTGCAACTCTGTTTGTGCTGTAATGTATTTCAATGGAGCTCATGCAAGGCAATTGGCAATCCAGGCTCCTTCAATAGGCTATGCATCCTCTCCCATTGTTTCTAATCGGCTAGCCTGTCATTCATTTTAGTGCATCCCGACTTCACCTCTTTGCTTCGTGGTCAGCCCAGAGGAGAGGGGAAGGAAAGCCTTGTACATTTTTCAGCGTGCCACTTCAGAGGCTCGCAACAGCACAGCGGATGGGAACGCGTTGATCAGATTGACGGACCACGTTTTGCTTCCACCCAAAGCTGGAAAGTTGTGCCTTTTCCTTCAGAGTGTAAATAAAGCTGTGTTGTGAGGGCGAGGCAACAAAATTGGCTGGGCTTATTCAAAACAGGACAAAATGGGCATTTTAATTAAAAAGACGGGACGGCCAGGAAATGTGACAAAAAACGGGTCAGCCTATACAAAAGAAAGGTAGGACAGGACTGTGCTTCAGCTGCCATTTGCCTTGGGGTGGGGGCTCAGTCCCCCCTCGCAAGTTCGGGGGGGGCTCGAGGGCTTGAGCCCCCCCAAAGTTTACGCCTATGTGAGGAAGACCAGTAAGGGGCGTGCCCTTGAACGAAAGGAGGTTAGTAGCGGGCCAGTCATGTGATTACACGCACGGCGGCGTTCCAGTAATGTAGCGAAATTTAAAAAAAGTAGCGGTTTAGCACTGAAAAGATCGCTAGAAAACAGGGATTGCTTAACCCAGGTTTTTTTGCCTTAATTCGCTACTAAGGTGGGTCCGATGCGCAGCACTTGGACGGTCGTGCGTGTGGACCACGGAGATTCGCTACTATTAAGGCACAAAAGCGAGACAAATTGGCCGTGCGTTAAACCCCTCTGTTTACCAGACTTGACCTCCTACTTGCCTCTGGCATAGCCAGTTCAGCTTTCTGCCTAGGAAAGCTGGTGCTATGGTATATTCCTATGGGTTGGAAAAAAAAGAGGTTAAGGTCAGTGTGTGATTTCAGTTGAACCACAAACTCCATTATATGAAAGGAACCAAGTAGGTAAACATCCCAGATAGGGTGTGTATGTTGGGGATCAGCATGCAGACACCATACCTGTTTATCTGTCAAAATGACCAGGCAAATGTCAATCCAGGAGGTTTCAATGGATAATTTTCTCTAGTCTAACATTCCTGTGTGCACCCCACTTGCTTTTTTGTATGCGGCACTATTGATTTTGAGTGTGGGGAACCCCAGGATGCAGGGGAAACAGTAAAATTGGCTTACACAAATAACAATGGCATAAATCCAATAAATAGCGCAGTATGAGTTGAGAGAAGACAAAAAGCTGCTGACATTTTTACAGGCAATTAACTACAACCCTATTCTCTTTTGTTTTAAAAAAGAAGTTTTGGGGATAAAATCCAAACAGCACTGAATAGAACACTCTGGCCTGGTCCAGGCTAGCCCAACCTCATCAGATCGTGGAAGCTAAGCAAGGTCAGCCCTGGTTAGTACATGAATGGGAGACCACCAAGGAAGTCCAGGGTTACTAAGCAAAGGCAGGCAATGACAAACCACCTCTAAATGTCTCTTGCCTTGAAAACCCTACAGGTTTACCCTAAATCGGTTGCAACTTTCTGGCACTTTCCACACCCACAGAGTAGAACAAAAAAAAGACAGGGTGCTTTGGGTGCCCTACAAGCTGGCTCTCAGCTTTGAAACCTTTCCTTGTGGCCATGCAGAAAGCTACCCCTTTCCTTTGGAAACTGAGAACAAGCAACATCTCTCCAAAGCAAGAAGCAGATCCCAGATCTCCCCCACCTCCTATATGTAGGATGTACTTCAGAGGCACCCAGGAACTTTTGTGCTTATTCAGAAAAAGAAGCCTCCTGATTTATTTATGTAATTTATTGCTTGCCTTTCTCACTGAGATTCAAGGCAAATTACAGATTTATAAAAATAACAAGTATAATACATCCAATAAACAATGTAATAAAACTGGATCACCCAATTAAAGAACCATTAACTTAAGAGAGAATAATACATCAAACAAAGAATGCAGTATGAAGGAGGGGGAAGGAAACCGCCAAAAAACCACAGGCAATTAACTACAATCTTATTCCCTTTAAAAAGTGCTCTCCTGTACAATTCCATTTAACCACATAGGAGAACACTGGTCTTGGAGCCTTCCAACACAACATGATTGACCCTGCCCCTGTGGTGGCCATTTTGTAGTGTACCACTGTGTGTGTGTAAAGTGCCGTCAAGTCACAGCCAACTTATGGGGGGGGGGGGTTTCATGGCAAGAGACTAACAGAGGTGGTTTGCCAGTGCCTTCCTCTGCACAGCAACCCTGGTATTCCTTGGTGGTCTCCCATCCAAATACTAACCAGGGCTGACCCTGCTTAGCTTCTGAGATCTGACGAGATCAGGCTAGCCTGGGCCATCCAGGTCAGGGCAGTGTACCACTACCCTTCCTCAAAATTTTAAAACAGCCACAGGCTCAGCCAAGTTGGAGACCCCTGTTCTAAGATTACATGCTACGTAGAATGAATGAAACTTGGACTCATTTTTCGCAAAGGGTCAGTGTATACTAAAAGTGAAAACTGCTTTTAAATAAGCAATCCATATGTGTCAAATTTTCAAGTTACTTTACAAACGTTACTGAAATCTACATCATTATGCTCAACAGGAAATTAGCTAATTCAGCACAGGTTTTCTAATTGATAATATCTGAATACAACAGTCTGTATAATTGCTTTGTAACTGTATGAATTCTAATAATCCAAAGTCTAGGCTAAACCATTTCCAAATATATGAAGATCTTCCCCTGTTATGCATGTAATTTTGACAGTAGTTAAGCAGAGCAATTCACAGCAGTTTTATCAGTGTATAAATCTTGGAATTGGGCCTTAGCAATTTAATACCAAATCTTTAATGTGCCAAATGTTGACTAAAAGTTACTAAGTAATTTCCAGATGCAGTCAAATCTTAGTAATTCCTATATATTCAGAATAAAAATGTTAAAGCTAAAGAAAAGTAGTATATAGTATAGCAGGCAGAGCTGGAAGGTCTAACATCCCTAACCAGGGACCCAAGCAGAATGAAGTAAATGGTTTGCTAATTCAGAACTAACACGATATGGCATGCAGCCTTTATTATACAATGTGATAAGAAGACAAAGTGCAATGGGTGCAGCAATGGGACTAGTATCATACATAAAAGGTTTACAGGATAAAAGCATTATCTTTTGGAGCCGTTTAACAGCCCATTCCTGAGGTGGGGGGCTGAAAGTGATCTGGAGGCAGTGTGACCCCTCCGCCAGTGTAAGTGGCCTCTTATCACAGAATAAGAGGCACTTATGCTGGCAGTGGTGGCAGTTCTGTCTGCACCGCAGAGCTTCATGCCACTCCTCTGACGCCGCAGTCTCTCCAGGACCTAAATCCCAGAAGAGAAATGTTATGCTGGCATGGGAGGGCGCGTTCCTGGGGGCATAGCTGACAGTAATCAGCTTCCAAAGCCCCTCCAGCCCGGAAATGCCCCCTTGAACAAACAGTGTTGCTGCACCAGGTTTTTCCTGGTGCAGTATCGCTGTTTTTTATGGTGTTCCTGGCAGCCGCTAGGCTCAGGAATGAGCTGAGAGTTACCTTAGCTCACCACTGCTCCAGTGAACTTTATATAAAGATTATTCCTATATCTTAATAGATAGTCCCATTGGCAACAAAATAACTTTATTATTACCCAATTCATCACAAGGGCTCGATCTATTTTGTCTTATCAGTATAAATGGTGATTATTGTTTTATGAGTTTTATGTCATATACCCAAAGCTAGGGTCCTTATCACTGAAGTCTACAAAAAATGATCGGATGAGTTTTGAAGGGGGCAAGAAGAACAGTTGTCAATTGTTTCCTTTAGCATAAGGAGCAGGGAGAAAGGGAGGCAATAAAAAGAAGCATGTCTTCTTGACATGAGGTGATATTCACAAAAGAAGAATACTTCTTGATACTAGGACGCTCTATAAGCAAAAAAAGGCAAATGTGTATACAGCTGTAACCCTTTGTTCTGATGTACTTACAATTACCATCAATCTTTGTATCTACATAACATTAAAAATAAAGATACTCTGGAAACATTGACCTCAGTCTAATGGAGATGTGTACATGGATCATTCTCTGATGACATGAATGTGGCTGCTGCATGGATGCAAAAACCTCATCTCCAGCTGCTCTGTCTAGTGTGTTTGGAAAGTCCTCTCAGTTTCAAAAGTGGTTTGGTGTGTGGCTGCTAACCGGTTAATATAAGCCCAGGTTCCACACTGTTTTAAATCCCAGTCCATGAAAAAATTAAACCGAAAAGCAATTTCATTAACAATTATTAGTATAAAACAGATTTAAGAAAAACAGACTTCAATATTTGGCTTGTATTTTATTATAAACTTTTTTGTTGCTGAATACTGTTTGTTCTTTAAAAGTGAAAATTCACTTGCCTACTCAGTGATCTTTTACCTCTACAAATGCATTTAATAAGATCAGAAAGTAGATCACCCCACCAAAAGAATTAAATTTCATATATGCCAGGATTATATCAATCAATGTTACATTTTAAAAGGATTAACAATTAAATAATTAAAGTGCATTACTATTGATCTTTAACATGAAATAGCTGTGATCAATGAATTAATCTGTAAATATGATTAACTGACCAAATCCTGTTTACTGTAGTATAGCATAAGCATAATTTACAAAATTGTTTACAGTTTAAATCATTAGATCAGCACTTACAGATTACAGAAACCAGGGCTGGCAACAACCTGGAGAAACTAAATGCCTTGCCCTTTTAATAGAGGCTTAATGTATGGAAATAGGCAGGTGAAGCTTTTTATGGCATGGAAGTAAGTAACATCACTTGGTAAATAATCTCCCATTAAGCCTTTGTTAAAGGGACAGAACATTTTTTCTCCAGGTTTTTGGCAACCCTAATAGGAACTTCTAGAACTGAAATATTTTTCTTTGAATCTAAATTATGTTTACAGAAACTCCCTGACATGTTTCCATATGTCATTTAGGGCAATTTCCACACATCTCTGGACAGCTGACAATTTAAGAAAAAAGCAGTAGATGTATACTGCATACAGAACCCTTTTGAAAATAGGAATGATCAATCAATCTTCTTTATTATGGTCATTGACCAGCACTACAAACAATAGACATTTCAATCCAATTACGCAAAAACCTTAACTTATGAAAATAATTTAAAATGTGACCTTTTAAAAACCATTTAAGACTATTTAAAATCTGCTGCAACTCTAATTTTCCGGATCCTACATATCAAAATACAAAATCTGGCTACTTGGTGCGATGTCTGAGAGTTCTAATCTGATAACAAATAGTCCAATTTAATTTTGTCAGTTTCATCAGAAATCCTAATGGATTAATAATTTTTAGTCTAGCCGCCTTATAATAAGGACATCTTAAGATAATATGTTCTATTGTTTCCATCTCATGTAACGGGCACAACCTTTCTAGGTATGGAATATTCTTGAATTTGCCTTCAAGCACCGCGGAGGGAAGTACTACACACCTGGCAAGGGTAAATGCTCTTCTAGCATTGTTAATCTCTAACAAGGCCAAGTAGGCTGCTGGAGCAACAACATATTTGGGACTCAATGAACATTTTAAGTTTAGTGATCTAGAGATATCAGGTTGGCATTCTATATCTTCGATCCTCTGCCAGATAAGGTTTTTTGCTTGGTCAAACCCACTTTTTAAGAGGGCCTGAGGGGATAAGCCTAGAATACTGACACCGTCCACTGCTTCAGTTCTTACAAAAACTCCTAAATGCCCCTCGATGTGTTGCTGGCGTTTCTCTTCGTTCCGAGTTTGGCCAAATGTCACTTGAAGCTAGGGCGTGGTTGGCCGGCTTTAAACTCCACCTTAAACTGTGCTTTAGCACTGAGGGGTTCCTAGCTTCTCTGAAGCATGACCCTTTCAAATCCTCATGGCAAAAAATCTTAGATGAGAAACTGGCGTTGCTGAGTTTCTCACAGGATATGATATCAGATCTTGGGAAAACTGAAGCTTTTGCCAAAATTAGAAAGCGCATTAAAGAGCTCGATTATAACAGCACTACTTTTCGTGCTTGTCGCGCCTGTTCATCCCAGTTCTTCGGAATACCCCCTCCACGTGGTCTGCCTGCCTATACATATTATCTGACAACTCCTCGTCTCTGTAGAGCTTTTTGCTTGGCTAGATTGAATGCTAACCCTTCTATGGTAATGCAGGGCAGAATTCTGAATATACCATACTCAGACAGGATCTGCCCTTGCTCTTCTGGCTCTAGTGACACATTAGCCCATGCCCTTTTGGAATGCCGCTTTTACGAGGAACTTCGATCGCACTACATTTCCCCCCTTTTAATATACAAATCCAATGCCTCTGTGACTGACATAATGCCTTTTTTACTAAGCGACAGGGACCCCAAGGCTACATTGTCAGTGGCAAGATTTGTTTCAGTCCTTATATCCCTCCAACACTAGATATATGCTGCTCAAGATCAATTGATCAAGGAGCTTCTAAGGGATAAAAGGTAAAAAGAATACTGACACTTTTCTGGACTGCCTTCAACCCAGTGCTTGAACACCACCACCCCCAGGTATTTGAAACTATTCACCTGTTCTATCCGATTACCCTTAAGCATCCAGGACCTTATTTTCTGATTTCTCCCCAAAGCCATGATTGTAGTTTTCTGATAGTTAATTGTAAGATGTTCATCCTTGCAATACTTTGCTAGCCTCCTAAGGGCTCTCCTCATTCCTATGGGAATTCTAGAAAGAATCACTGTTTTGTCAGCATATAGTAATGCAAATATATGCCTATCTACAAGTTTTGGAGGATGGTATTCAGGATTACGAAGGTGACTTTCTAGATCATTTATATAATAAGCAAATAACATAGGTGCAAAAAGGCATCCTTGTCTGACTCTTCTATAAGTTCTGATGGAATCAGTAAGATGTCCATGTCTACTACATCTAAACCTTAAATAGGTTTGATCATGTAGGACCCAAATAAGAAACAGATACCTTCTGTTGATAGTTGATGCCAACAGCTTGTTCCATAACCTAGATTTTGACACAGAATCAAAAGCAGCTTTTAAAACTACAAAAACAGCCTATAGAGAAATTGGTCTCCGAGAAGAATACTTCTCAATAAGATGTTGCAATACGAGGCAACGGTCTAACGTGGATCTCCCTGTTCTAAAACCCGCTTGCTCATCCAGTAAAATATTCTCTTGGTCCATTCAGATTAATAATTTGTCCAATAGGTGTTTTGCATACAACTTACTTATAATATTCAACCAACTTACTGGCCAGTAGTTTGCCGAATCTTCTTTTTAATCTTTTTTATAGAAGGGGACTACTATGGCTGTCTCCCATGATTTAGGGATGAGACCAGTCTCATCTATATATGTAAAAACAGGAGCCCAAAATGAAGCCCACCACTCTTTATTCTCTTTTAGAAACTCAGGGGGGGTTGAACAGGAATGATTTTCAAACTAAATAACTTACTGGAATTTTGTAGGCATTTTGCAAAGAGTTTGAAGGATAAAGATAATGAAAAGTCAATAAGATATTAAAAGGCTGTGTCCTCTGCCCATCACTTTCAGGCAGTGGATAATACACAAAAAAGTAGGTGTACATGGACACCCCATCTTGTGCATAATTTGACACTGAACCAGTGCTCCACAAAAGTACTTGCTAGCTTGCTAGTGACAATGATGTGTTTCATCTTGGTAAGTGCCTTTTAATTAGCTGCACCATGCCCTTAAGAGCTTCACAAAACGAGGCTTGCAGCTGACTTTTACTTTAGTTTTTAGCTTTTCTATGTCTCAAAAGCAATTGTCGTAGGCTGGTTTTTCTGCTTCCCTTTCCCCTCACAATATCACCTTAGCCAGGAGGAGGGTGGGAAAGAGAACAAGAGCACAGTATCACTAAAAAAAAGAACCTAGTTTTGCCCCTGTTTTTGGCTATCTAGGAGGTAAAAAGAGTATTATTCTTAAAGACTCAAATCCAATCAGCTTTCTGCTAGAGAGCTCTTTCAGACTTGACTAGGGTTGCCAACCTCCAGGTAGGATTTAGAGGTCTCAAGGAATTACAACATCTGCAGACTGCAGAGATCAGTTCCCCTAGAGGAATCAGCATCTTTGGAGAGCAAACTCCCTGGCACCACATTCCCCATTCAATTCCCTCCCAAAACCCTGTCCTCCCCAGGCATGGCCCCCAAGCCAGAATTTGATTTTTTTTTAATGTGAGGGATGGGTGAAAAAAAGGTAAATAGAGAATCAAAGACAATGTATGAATCTGGAGGAGGGCTTAATCTAAGAAGAAATCTGGGAGACAGAAAATGAATATGAGGAGGGGAAAGGCTTAAGAAAAGAAGAGCAATCCCCAGAAGCCCAAGAAGGCTTCCACAAATGACATAGATGTGTAAGATTATGAACACAGCTTTGTTTGCCAGAAGGCTGAGGCAGTTTATCCCACCTGTAGGGAACAGCTACCCCAAACAACGCCCCCCAAAACCGGCATTCAAAAGTATACTGTCCCTGAACATGGATGTTCTATTTGTTCTCCATAGCTAATGGCCACCTCTGGACCTTTTCACTTCTATAAATGTGTCTAATCCCCTTTTAAGGTCTTCTAAACCAGCGATGTCACCTTGAAGTAGTTTATTCAGTGAATCAATTATGCAGCATGTGATAGAAAATGGAAACTAAGGCATTTAACTACTAGGGTATCTACTATTCCATGTTTATAACCTCTAATACAGATTAATACAGGTCACAATGAGTGTACACTCTGTTGGGGGGGATCACCCTTTCACTACTTTGACAGATTCTTGGGAAATATTAAGTTGACACAGAGGTTTTTTGTTCTACTATTAAGTATGTTTTAACTCCCCAGCCAGCGTAGGGATGAGAAGGAAAGAGACTAAAAGGGGCAGGGGGACAAAAACAGAAGAATTATATGGTGGGGGGATAGAGAAATAAGTAATACCAGGCGGCCTAGCTAGATTTGAGCCCAGTAGCACCTTAGAGACCAACATGATTTGGTCAGCTATCCGACAAAGGGAGCTTTGACTGTCAAAAGCTCAAGGCTTCTTTTTGGGCAAAAACGCATGGTTGCTTTAGCCTCTTTTATTCCGTTTCAGCCAGGATTCAGCCAGGATCGAACGCATGCGTTTCGCTGAACGTGCATTCAATCCTGGCTGAATCCTGGCTGAAACAGGGAATAAAGGAGGCTAAAGCAACCACGCGTTTTTGCCCTTTCTGTTTGCTTTGCTCTGCCTTGCCTCCACCCGTAGTGGCTGCAATGCAGAATTGTACTAAAAGCAAGCAAGCAAGCAAAAAAAAAAAATAACAAAAAAAACCCCAACAACCTAAAATGCACTCGTGACTTTAGCTTCACTAGGTCCTCAAGCTGACTTGGGTCCTGGGAATTTTGTACCCCCAGCCCCCCTTCTCAGTGGCCCTTCTCAGTGGCCCTGGATAGCAAAGACTTAGGCAATCAGCCCTGCCCAAATGGTGCTGTTATTGTCACATGGTCATGTATTCTATGCTATTGGCTGGATATATGGAGGAGACAAAGATATTTTTTAAAAATCAGACTACGGAAGAATTAGATTACCAACAACTGTTTAAACAGTTCAGTAGGAAAAGAAAAATCTAATTGCAGCAGATGGCATTCCACCTAGTCACATTTTGCACAACTCCCACTTATTGCTCAGGGACCCTAGGCTATGTCGCTTCACTCATATTAGACAGACCTCTGATAACCTGAGGGCTCATTCTGGCCCCTAACAGTTCCCAATTGAAAGAGGACCCTTCTCCTTATCATGCACCTCAGCTACCTGGGATTCTTCTCATTGCTATCTGCAACAGAAGCTTAGATCTTTTATGCATGGTTTGTTTCCGCTGGATCTGCTGCTCTCTATCTGTATGGTATTTGCAGTGGAATTCCAAAACACTATACACAGGGGCTTCCCCCCCCCCAAAGAAATTCCAGGAGAACCTTGTGATCAATTATGCATCCCCAATGAATATGTGTAGCTTCTGAATCCCTCCCCACTGAAAACACTGCTTTGTAATTGGCTATAGTGTATTTTAAAAAAATATATGTCACCAGCCCCTCCCCCGCAGTGGGATTCTTTCATTTGAACTGAACTGAGTGGCCATTTTACAGCCAAAGCAGAGAAGGGTACAAACAAATACCCCCCCCCCCGAACCAATTTGTTTCTGGATATCTCAATGTAGGGGTATTAAGAACATAAAAACACACGCACAGTCATTTGTGACCACTTCATCATTTCATTGGTAATCTTGCACTCGCAAACAAAGCAGAAAGCCTTCCATGACTATAAGAGGACGCTGAAACTGACCCACACTTCCCCCACCAAGCGGCAACTATGTCGCCTGAATCCTTGCATGTGTGTGTGCATGCAACCTTTATGGTTGCTGCGACTAGGCAAAACATCGCCTCAAGTTTCCAAAAAGGGGTGGTGGTGGTTGGGGTAGCCCAAACACATCCTGTTGGTGTGCATTTACCCTTTCCAACCCCACTGCTGCTCACAGCATCTTGGGGATGTGCCCAGAGACCTACCAGCTCTCTTCTCTAAGCCCACAGTGAGCAAAACAAACCCCTGGCACGAAGCCAGCCGAGAAACTCGCAGCAACCTCACTTTGCAGCTCATTTTTTTTTTAGCAACACAGATCTTTCACCTTCAGATCCACACTCGCTGTGGAACTGACCAAATAACCAGCCTCTAAGACAAGGTGTATAAGGGGAGGGCGGCAATCCCGCAGAAATCAGTGGGCCGATGGTTTTGGCTACACTTGCTGTGACCAAATCAGTCTGCCTCTATTCCATCTGGCTGAGGACTGAAACTGACCCACACTCGCTGTGAAATGGCTTCAAGGGGAGAGGTTGGGTGAAGAAACAGAAAAGTGAGAGGGAGAAGCAAGAATGGGCATGGGGAGAAAAACCCGAAGTGACAAGTATGCACAGGATCGGCTTTTGACTTGGGATCAAGGCATACTTTAAACTCGGGGTAAAACAGCATCTTGAAAACTCGGGGAAAACATGAGGGGAGAGGCAATTTCTGAAGGTTGGAAAATTTGGCATAATTAAAACGAAGCCCCGAAGTAGTCAGGGATGACTGTGACAGGAACAACCCATGCATAAAAGGCTTTATCTTGGCTCATGGAAGTCAGCAGTTGAGCTCCAAGAAAGAGAAAGGCCCTGCCAACGACTGTAGTTGCTCTTCACACTTCAAGAGAAGGGGTTACAGAACCTGTATGGAAGTGAGCCAGAGGGTGAATCCAATGCTGATAATAAATTCCAAATATGACTTCTAAACTCAACATTCTGGACAAAACAGTGCCATTAAGCAAACTATATGGAAGAGGCTAATTAAGAAAATGTTTGCAAGGTTATTCCCAATTACTATGATTTATTCCAATAACCTGGGCTTTTCCTATTTGGGATTTTTAGTTCAGAACTGTAAAATCTACTTGTCAACCATTCTGAAAATAGAGGTAAATTGAATGCAACATATGAATTTAAACTTTTGTAAACAAAGGCAGGACTGCAGCAATCACACCATGATTAATTATTTTCAGATTGTGCATTAAGAAACTTATCACATACTATTTAAATGATGCATCAAATTCTTACAATGTTATAAGAAGAAAAAGCCTGCACTGAAAGTTTTAAAAAACAAATTTATTTCAGTGACAATTAACATGTCAAAATAATAATATTTCTTTTAAAGGTTTATAATAGAAGAGAGGCTTGTACCTTAACTAGCAGGCACTGCTACAATTCTTTTAACAAAGCGTTTAACATCTTCCCAGGAATACAGTTTAAAAAAATGGTTTTCTCCCCACCCAGTAAAACGGCAACATATGAAGGTAACCAAATATTAGAAAGATCAACAGAGGTCAAAACCAGAGAAATGACTGAAATTTTTACACATTGATGGAACTGTTTTTCCTTACTGAAGTATAATTTTAAACAAATCTGCAAGTCATCTGCAATCATGAACATTTTGCCAAACTATAATGACTGCTACTGTTTCCACATAGCGCACTATGAATACATGAAATTCTATCCATATAGTCAGGCTTTTTAGAACACTACTAAGAATTCCTATATGTTACCTACACAGAATTTTTTTTTTAAAGGCACACATGTTTTGAAATAAACAGCCACTACTTTTACATAAATGAAAACCTAAACTTAACTTTTAATAAACTAATAAGCTAAACCCGCAATTGATGTTAATCAGTTGATAGCTCTATAAAATATTTACTTTATATGTACATAAAAATACATATTCCATTATAATCCAGAAATACTCCAATTATAACAAGCTAAGATCTGATCAGAAAACAAGGGAGTAGGTGAGTATGGAATTGGGAAATCCTCCTCCTCTCCTGCAGTATGTGATTGATGAGCTCTGAGGATACATGAGTACACAACAGGCAAAGTAAAGTACTTCATACAATAATTAAATCGTGGAACCACGGGATGTGACGATAGCCACTAAATTAGAATGAATTTAAGAGAGGATTAAATAAATTTATGGAGGACATAAACTGTGGCTGAATAGGACCTCTGCATTCAGAGGCAGTATACATATGAATGCCAGTTGCTGAAGGAGCAGCTGCAAGGGGAGACTGTCAGCCCATTCCTGAGGTTGGGGGCTGAAAGTGGTGTGGAGGAGGTGTGACCCTGTGCCAGCGTAAGTATCCTCTTATTACGGAATAAGGGGCACTTACACTGATGCGAGGGGCATTCCCGTTGGTGCCAGGGCTCCTCTGCGGGCACAGCCTCTCCAGGAACTAAATTCCGGAAGAGAATGGCGGCGGCAGCGTGGGGGGGGGGGCATTCCCAGGGGCGAAGCTGACTCTAGTCAGCTTCCTAACCCCTTCCAGCCTGGGAACACCTCCTGGGACTCCAGTGGGGACGCACCACTTTATAAGGTGGTGCAGACTCGTTTTCTCCCATGGGGAAAAAAGACTTTCCCCCCTATTTTTATATTGGAAAAAAAGGCTTTTCCCTCTGGTGGCTGGGAATACTCTGAGGCAGCCTCTCAGCTGTGCCATCCCGGCTGCCACGGCTCACCCCCCTCCCTCAGGGCATTTGCTATGAGCCTTCTGGGGCATCTGCTCAGCCTCCGTGGGGAAACAAATGCTGAACATCAACATGGACCATTTGTCCAATCCAGTATGGGTCTTACAATGTTCTTGTGAGTAGCCTGTATGGCTAAACAGTACAAGAAGGGAGTATTTTATGTTGTCTCCTGATGCTATATAAGAGAATTTGGAAGAAGAACAGGGCTTAGGAGTTGCAGTGCATACCATCAGCCCATTCCAGGATACTTTAGTGATAGGAGTTTCACAGTGTTCACAGCTGAGAGAGTCCAAGATGGGGTGGGGAGAGAGAGATGGACAATTAATTAGGATTCGAAGAAGCACTTTTCTTCTTATCCTATTTATTTTATTAATTTAAATATTGACTCAAGGTAGCTATTCTAACAATCTCCCCCCCCCGCACAGGACATAGCTTTGGGGTTGAAGCCCTTAAAAGCTTATAGTATCCTGTACTGAAGGCTGTATGATTGGAATATACATTCCATGAGGCACACATCCCCATTTAGGTTCCTAGAAATAGTGACAGCAATGATACTCTAAGACATGCCACCTGTGGCTCTTCTGAGCATTTCCCCAGTCACTCAGGTGAGGGAGAGGGAGGAGGGGGGGAGAGAGAGAGGGAGAGAGAGAGAGAGAGATTGTCAACATACCCAGAGGAGAACAAGCTGGTCATGGAAATAGTTTAGAATCACCCTCACTCCAATGTGGCCAACTTGCTCTTTTCCTGGATAGCTGCCGAGGTGGCATCTAGACCTTGCTTGGAAGCAAGTTCATATCCTGGTGACAGTACCTGGGATTGCAGCTTTAGTCCGATTGCTCTTTTCCCGAGTGGCTGCTGCAGTGGCAGTGGCGTCAAGAAACTGGACTTGTCTAGCTATTTCTTGACCTTTTATCTTTTGGTTCAGGCTTTTGGAACTAGCCAAGTTTCTGAAGGCTCTTTGGGAAATGAATGTCACAATGACTTGCAGTTTCAAGAAAGAGAAGGTGAGATCATGGGCCTGGGAGCTTCAAGGCCAGAGACCCAGAGAGAGTTTTGCACTCACACTCGACCTCATTAGTGCAAGGAACCCTGGCCATGGGTAAGTTGCTTGATTGTATGAGCTAGCTGCAGAAGTATGTGAGCACATCTTAGCAACACACCTGACTGTCCAAACTGCATCAGGCCAGCTGCAGGCAGTCTGGCATAAAACAAGAACATTCATTCTAGTATGACACCTTCCTTCCTTCTTGCCATCCTTTTGACTGTAGGTTGGGCCTTGTGTGGCTGGAACTCCTGGTTCTTGGATTTTGGAGTTCTAGCTGGACTCTGTACCTTCAGTCTGACTAGGTAACATCTGAATAGGTATTTAGTTTTATTATTTTCTTCCCTGCTTTGCACATTTCTTTTAAAAAACCTTATTCATTATACTCCTGTGCTCTTATTTGGGTTTGAGGGCTTCAATCTAAACCCACTACCTTGGCTACAGCTATCAAGTAATTGTTCATATAACTCAACTGGCAAGTGTCCTACCTTGCAGGGTTGACTTCTTGATTAGCACCCAGTAGGGCTGGAGACTTGGTCCCTCACTCTCTCAGTTGAGGGGCTGGTGGTGGGTCATTACCCTGGGCACTGAGGATTCACTCCTGAGCATTGTGTGTTTTGCTCTTGACCTTCACCCAAAGCCTTCTTGTGGGACAGGGGGCGCTTTGACAGGTAGTACCTGTACTCTCTCTTCTCTGTGATCAGCTTGCTCCCCTCCCAGAAGCTGCCATGGTGATAAAGTATTCTTTTTATTTTTATACTGAAAAATAGAATCTTACCACCCCACATTTCAATTTGTATTGAATTCAGGGCAGATTCTCTGACCTGGACCTTGCTTGGAATCAAGTTCATTTCCTGGTGAGAATTCCTGGGATTGCAGCTTTAGGCCTCTCTCCACTGGGAGGTGTGGCGGAGGAGAGGGTTATTTTGGTCTCCCAGTCCACCCCTGTTGAAAATATATATAAACTACTTTTCCATTGTTAAAAATGGTTTAAACATATTATTAAAGTACACAGACACATGATAAAAGCAGTTAATACAGAGGTAAAACAATGACCAGTATCAGCAAACATTAAAACATCCTCACACTCATTTGTCAAAAGTCAAGTGCAACCTTTCCAAAAGGGCAATCAGATGCATCCTTCCTCCACCTCTTGGGGAAGAGGATTCAACTCAGGGATTGCTATAAAGAAGGCCGGTGTCCTTGACATCGCAGTTCTAATATAGCAGGTTGACATCACTACCAACAGGCCTTGCACTTCCAGTCTTAGATAACAGGCAGATATATAAAGTTAAAGCATTCACATTGCAAGCCCAGGCCCCTATATAAGCTGCCAGGTCAGACTTGCTTCCTCATCCTGAGAAGCAAAGGTCCATCCTCTTCACCTGTCTCCCCCCCCCCCATTTCATGTTACCCTAGCTCTGCTGTTAGTAACTCACTCCTGGGACCTTGCTGCCCTATGTAACACCTGCAAGCTACACAGAAGTTGGGTCCGACAGAACAACAAACAGTATATCGTAGTCATTTTTGTCAAATGACAAGTCAGAATTTTAGCATCTCTTTCTCACATATTTTGCTTCAGATGGTATGCCATAGATGCTGGTTAAACTAAACTATGCCTTCCTGCTAAAATATAAATGGAAACTTGGCAAATATTTGCACTACAAAGTAGAGATCCAGAGAAAAATTGTTGTAATTCTTAGTCTTGCTTGATGTGTAAAAACTCTCTACTGTCTTAGATTAAAAAAACCGTTTCAATACTTTACTATGCAGACTACAAAAAATCTATGAATACACCAATAAAAATTTAAGAGGGAATTGCCATCTTGTAGAACTACCTTGGCACTCCTGCAAAGAGCCTCTTTCCATTATAAAATTATTTTAGGATATATTCTAAACCATTTATACAGTTCTACCACACACATATAGTATAGTTTATGCATGGGAGGAGAATGGAATTCCACTCAACTGCCCCAATTGCCAGGTCCCTATAGTTGTACATGAACAGGAGCTACCTGCATCCAGTACAATGTGCAGATACTTTCTCCTAGCACCAAGGCTTATGTTAATTGGATTCTGAAAAACCATTTAAACACTACGTTCAACAGTAGAACGTGAGGCAGACCTAGCATCAGGGCAGGTATACTGTGACAATGTGGATATAATTCCACTCTACTCCCTTACGCAGACTTACGCACTCTGAATGTACATATGAATAGGGCATATTTTTCACACGTTTTTATTTTGTAGAAGAAAGATTTTAGATACAATTTTCTAGGCAAAAGCCCAAACAAATATAACTTTTCGAATTCAACCATTTAAGACTGCAACAGTTTTATGAAAAGTCTTCAGACTGAAGTCACAGAAACAAAAAGAATTGTAAAAGATAAAATATATTACTAACTTACATATATAACATCTACAGACCTGGGGGGACACTGATTTTCCTAAATTAAACTGCATTTACTTTACTTGCTTAATTCTGTCCAATAATCCAATAGGGAGGATTAGTTCAGTACAGCATATTTTTACAGTTCCTTAAATTTTTTAAAAAGTTCTAAAATTGAGATGACACTATGGCTCTTTATTAATATTATATGCAGTATATTGTTTTAAAAAACATTTAACCCAAATCTACTTGAACCTCCTTTTTAAAAGCACAAAAATCCAAGGCCAGTAAGTAAAGATGCATAGAGTGCCCTTGTAATTATAACTGCTTTGGTGGGCAATATTGCAAGTGAAACAGATGTTAGGGACCTATTAATGAAGGTTTTCAAACATCTGCTTACAATTTGAAAGCAATTGTAAATACAGCACAGAAGGTCAATTGGGCCAATTAAGGTCTATGTGCAAATCTATGGCTGCAGGTTTCTTTTCAGCTTATGCTGACTCTCTTTTAGCACAGGAAATAGTATTTAATAGCAACTTTGTCAATGTTGATTGTGATTTTATACAACAACAAACACTGATCACATGCCCTGTGCTTCACCAAATAACCCGTTTTCCTTCCTCTGTTTCCTCCATACCTACAGCACACCACTAAGTTCAGGAAGATGTGGCAAAAAGTGGTGGGACAAGTTATAGGCAAGTTGATTACACATATTAATGCTTAATTTTGCTTTAAACAACCAAATCAGGAACTCTGCTGATATATCTTCAACCATTCTCAAAACATAAATTTTGAATAAACTATTACTCACATATGGATTTAATAGCATTTAAGTGACAGATGTGTGGTCATAAGAAATGCTAGGATGTTAATTTTACAGGTTTGGATCCTAAAGCGTAGTTCCACTTGAGCACCTCTTTATTCACTGTAGAGGTGGTCTTCCATTGCAGAAGACATTTCTGTGGCACTCATTGAAAGAGGCTAATGAGTGTAAGTGGCTCCGCAGTAGAGGCCTTCCTTTTCAATTGAAAAAGGCACTGTGCAAGTGGAAACAAGGTCTAGGATCCAAGACACAGGGAAGGCATCTTTGAGATTCCTTTTATTACACTTTTGTACCTTGCCCTTCCTCCAAGAGTGGGGTTACACCACTGTATCTTCAAAACCACCCTACAGCTAGATAAGCAAGGACTATCTGAAAGCCACCTCATAAGTGTAGTGTGTTTATTGTAAGCATTAAAATGGAACAGACCGTTGCCCCTCTGATATGTGTGTGTGTTGGTTTAGTCTCGTGGGGTAGAGCCCTTCCTCATTCGGTTTGTTAAAATAGTAGAGTACATGTGCTCCCTTGTCCTGAAACCAGCTGCTCCCATTCCTGTATCTTTTTGCTAATAAACAGATGTTGTTCTGAAGATCTCCATCACTGTTGTGTGAACCAATGAGCAGGAACCTGCATAATTACCCTATTCCTGATTTGCAAGCAAAAGGAACTACCACAGTAAGTTTCATGGCAGAGTGGAGATCTAAAACTATGCTTCTGTAAAATCCTTTACTCTAGACCACACTAACCCACAGGACAGAACTATACATTACATACACACACTTAAAAAAAAAATGGATGGCTGCTTTTCTTCAGGAAAAGCCAACTCTGGAAGGTACACAGAGGAAAAAACAGAATGAACTAGGGATGTTCAAACACCAACCCATTTCACTCACATTTTATTCATCAGTCACAAACAAGAAGCTGAGTTTTCAATAACTGGTTCAACTGTTTTTTGACTGTTTCATGGCTGTTTGCTAGGCCACTGTATTCCTTCCTAAGTGCAGCACAGTCCAAACAGTTTCTCCTGCCACCATGGCCACTATTTCCCCTGCCATACCATCAGAAGGCTTTTGGAGGATTTAAAGAAATAATCAGAAATTGCTATTGCGCTATTGTGATCTAACATTCTAATGACATATTGCCAACAATTGCTGAAGACCCAGCTATCCTTCCTTCTTTCCTTCTTTCTATTGCTGATTAAAAAACAAACAAACTCAAAGAGCATGGCAGGTGAAAAATGCAGGGGAAATGGTGGCTTATTGTGTGGATAGCCACAGATAGTTGAATCAGTCATAAATGCTGTTTTTCCAAAACAAATTCTTACTCTTCAGTGTTTGTCTTAGTATCTGGTTAATGGCTACCAATCTCCTTCAAGAGAGGGAAGGAGAATAAATACCTAATGATGCTGCCCATGGCCTGCCAACCAGGTTCAATCAAAGAAAGAAGAAGGAAGGTTACTAATCTCTAGGTGGGGCCTGGAGCTCTCCCAGAATTACAACTGATCTCCAGAGTACAGAGATCACCTCCCCTGAAGGAAATGAAAGCTTTATATAGTGGGTTCTATAGCATCGTGTCTCTGCTGAGTTCCCTCCCCTCACCAAACTACACAGTTCCCAGGCACCACCCCCAAATCTCCAGGAATTCCCCAGGCTATTGGCCCTAGCCCTACCACAGTTAATTATAGTTCTCCTTTCTCACTGGGACTCAAGGTGGATTACACAGAGTGAGTCAATACAATCAATAGGGTGGGACACACAATAAACAATGTAATAAGATTTGTAGAAATCTGGAACCAATCAGAAACCTGAAAACAGAACTGAAGCAAAGCATAAGTATTAACCTGACACATTAAACAATGCAAAAATTACATGGTAAAATCTTACTTACAGCAACAGGCAATGCAAGCTACATACAATTGTATAGATCTAATATTTTATTATATGCTAATAATAATTTCGATATACTATATTATATATAATTATACATAAATTATATATGTTTTAAATATGTGGAAAGCCAGGAAGAGTGGGAGCCTTCCTGCCCTCCTCAGGCCATTCCATAGGGTGGGGGCCACAACAGAGAAAGTACGTGTGTGGACGATTGTTGATTTTGCCCATTTGTGGGTTGCCACCTGTAGAAGACCCTGCTCAGATGAGTGAAGCTGCCATGGCAGAACATAGGGGGACAGGTGGTCCCACAGATATTAGGAACCAAAGCCATGAAGAACTTTGTATGTGACAGCCAATACCTTAAATTGAGCCCGGTAACTAATGGGCAGCCAATGGAGTGACTGCAGAATGGGAGTAATAAGCATGCTCTGTCTAACTCCCAACAATAGCCAAGCTGTAGTGTTCTACTCCAACTGGAGCTTCGAAGTTGATTTTGATGGGAGACCAATGTACAGTGCACTACAGTAGGGTAGTCTAAATGTTACTATGTCAGGGGTCCAGGGTGCCAGATCAGCCATAACAAGGTAAGGCGCCATCTTACCGGCTAGGCTGAGTTGGAAGGAAGCCTTTTTTGCAGCTGTGTTAACTTGCTTCTCCAGCAATCATGTATAACTCCAGTATAAACCCAACTAAGTCAGCAAGGGTCAGCGAAATTCTGTCAAAACTGGAAAACATGATGTCCTTCAATATTTCCACCTTTCCAACCAGCATTACCTCTGCCTTTTCAGGGTGTAGTTTCAATTTGTTTATTCTAAGCCAATTAACCACAGCAGCCAAACAGCTTTTCAGGATCTCTACCACATCACAAGGAGAATTGGCGAATGATTTGAATCAGTTCAATGCGCATCCCCTGAGACCTTCTTCTGCCTCAAGCATCTCACAAAATGGCATGATGTACTATATTAAAGGCTACAGATAAATCCAATAAGAGCAACAGCAGGCATGGCCTTCGTCAACACTCAGCTCAGGCACTCACACAAGACACCTATTTGCAGTTACACCAGCTGAATGAGAGATGACAAGAGTTTTAGGGCTTGTAACTGCATTTCTATGAATTCTGAGAAAATGTGTATCTTGATAAAAACCTTTTTTTTCTAAGTTCATACTGTGTGGCACTATGTCACTAAATCATCATTATTATCAACCATTTTTATCAAAAATATTTTTATCTAGTTAGTCCGTCAGATTATCAAGAATGCCAGAATGTTCAGAAGCAAAGGCCATTTTGTAGATGACACGTTCCATATTACAACAGCATTTTGTACGGAAACTTTACTTCAATGATATAACAAGATGTTGCTTAAATTTATATATAACAACTATTAAAAATGCCTAACAACCTTACAAATATACTTCTAAGCTCTCACAGTTTGTAACCTTGAAACTATATTCACTGACATATGAATAAGGAACATAAGACCTCCTTGACCAAACAGTTAAATCTGAAAGCAAACACCAGAACTCTCAGATAACATTCTCATCAATTAAGACTTGTCTTTGCTCAGCTTGGCCCAATGTCACTTCCTTTGAAAACTTAGCATCTCATCATCCATCTTTCCTGTAACTTACCAGCAAGGATATCCGCAATGTCATAAATTTGTCCAGGTCAGTTTCCTTCATATTAGATATAAATTCTACTATCACTAGATAAATACATGCTCCTTTCTTCAAATGCAGGCATGATTACAAGAGCTAGCATGGTACAGTGGTCAGAATGTTGGACTAAGACTCACAAGGAGTAGCCAGGTTTCTCTGGAAGTCCGGGCACTCCTGAAGACTAATGAAAATTCCAGCCAATTATAATGCAGACTTCTCAGGAAACCTAATCATCAGTGAAGGCAGGGCCACCCCACCCCCATCCTCTGGCCTTTGTTAACCCCACCTCCCCCATTACTTTTTTTTGGACAATTCAAGATCTGTCAATAGGAGACAGTATTCTGACTCTTACCCAATGGGAACACGGTTCCTAGAATTTGGCCCCATTAGTAAAAACGATACTCTGTCATGAGCTAATTGTATTCAGTTCCATTTGACACTGTTCCTCTAACACTACAGGACAAGGGTTAGTGGTGTAAGGTTCAATATGATCCCCAAGATTACTCCTCTGCTGCTGAACCCACAGGACAGAGATCCCCTCCTTCCTCCTGGGCCTTTCCCTTTGCTGCTTCATAACTTCTTCAATTGCTGGATCAGGCAATCCATGAAACTTTCTGCTCTCCTTCTGTAATCTGCTTCCCCTTCCTTACATCCCAAAGTTACACCTTCTCTTTCTCAGCTCTGAGTGCTACAGAGAAAAGCCCCTCCCTGGGGACACTATGCTTGTAACAGACACCAAGGGTGGGTTTGGACTAGCCTGAGGGAAGAAACATCTAGTATAACTGCGATGGCTTCCATTAAGCATAATCTGTTTGTTGCTGCTTGTTCCCCAAATATTCAACCTTGTTGAGTCTATGGACACTTTTTAGAATTTTGAAAAAGGGTAGTAGGCACCACCATAAAATGACTGCCATGGAAGATGGGACCAGTCACAAAATGGTTGTCATGGTTGGCTCTTTGCTTCGGGGAAGAAATAGGTAGGCACCAGAAAATAAGTTTGAGGGTATCATGGCACCAATGGGTGCCACACTGGGTATCGCTCGAATAAAAGGTTAAATATAAAGAAAGCTGTAGTTGAGACACAGGAGACAGGAACTGGAAAGGAGAATGACAGGCTGGGTAAAAGCAAAGTTGGAATCAAGAGCTACATAAGTATGACAATTAAATTCTAGTCCAGTAGAACCTTAGAGACCAACAAGATTGTCAGGGTATAAGCTTTCAAGAGTCAAAGCTTCCTTTGTCAGATAACTACGGCAAGTGTTGATTTAGATCAGTTATCTTCAGTGTTTCCAGACTTGAACATGGGTCCCATTCAGCTGCAAGCTGATAACAGCAAGTCATCTGACAGGAAGGGAGACACAGATTTATGACATCATCAGGATCAAGGCCAGAACAATGAGCTGCAGGACCAGAGTAACAAACAGAAACACAGCAGCATTGACCTTACAAAAAGCAGCAAAAATAATGGCAGCTCTATAAGGGCATGTATCCTACCTAAGGGTCCCGTCCCATTTATTGATGACCACTGGGTTTAAATTATGCTTTGGCACTTCTCCTTTTCTGAATACAATAAGGATTAACTGGTCTAACAGAAGAGTGAGAGCCAGCATAGTATAGTGTTTAAGAGTGGCAGACTCTAATCTGGAGAATTAGGTTCAATTCCCTACTCCTCCACATGAAGCCTGCTGGGTGACCTTGGGCCAGTCATAATTCTCTCAGAACTCTCTCAGCCCATGCAGAGGCAGGCAATGGCAAACCAACTCTGAATGTCTCTTGCCTTGAAAACACTATGGGTTCACCATAAGTCAGCAGAAACTTGACGGCACACACATACACAACACAGAATCATAGAGTTGGAAGAGACCACCAGGATCATCTAGTCCAACTCCCTGCAAAATGCAGGAAATAAACAACTACCTGCCCCAGTGACCCGTACTCCATGGCCAGAAGATGGCCAAGATGCCCTCCCTCTCATGATCTGCCTAAGGTCACAGAATCGGCATTGCTGACAGATGGCCATCTAGCCTTTGATTAAAAACCTCCAGGGAAGGAGAGCTTACCACCTCCTGAGGAGGCCTGTTCCACTGAGAAACCACTCTAACTGTTAGAAAATTCTTCCTAATGTCTAGATGGAAATTCTTTTGATTTAATTTCAACCCGTTGGTTATGGTCTGAACTTCTGGGGCAACAGAAAACAACTCGGCACCCTCCTCTATATGACAGCCCTTCAAGTACTTGAAGATGGTTATATCCCCTCTCAGTCTTCTCCTCTGCAGGCTAAACATATCCAGCTTTTTCAACCTTTCCTCATAGGACTTGGTCTCCAGACCCCTCACCATCTTTGTTGCCCTCCTCTGGACACATTCCAACTTGTCTACATCCTTCTTAAATTGTGGTGCCCAAAACTGAACACAATACTCTAGGTGAGGTCTAACAAGAGCAGAGTAAAGCGATACCATTACTTTGTGTGACCTGGACACTATACTTCTGTTGATACAGACCAAGATAGCAATTGCCTTTTTAGCTACCACATCGCAATGCTGACTCATGTTCAGTGTTTGGTCTACTAAGACCCCAAGATCCTTTTTGCACACACTACTGCTAAGACAAGTCTCCCCCATCCTATAATTATGCATTTGATTTTTCTTACCTAAATGCAGAACTTTACACTTATCTCTGTTGAAATGCATTTTATTAGTTTTAGCCCAATTCTCCTGCCTGTCAAGATCATCCTGTATCCTAGCTCTGTCTTCTACCGTATTTGTTAACCCCTCCCAATTTAGTATCATCTGTAAATTTAATAAACATCCCCTTTATTCCTTCATCCAAATCATTTATAAAGATGTTGAACAACACAGGGCCCAGGACAGATCCCTGAGGCACTCCACTAGTCACTCCTCTCCAAGTGGATGAGGAACCATTAACAAGCACTCTTTGGGTGCGATCTGTCAAGCAGTTACAGATCCACCTAACAGTAATAGGATCTAGATCACATTTTCCCAATTTGTCAACAAGATTATTATGGGGAACCTTATCAAAAGCCTTACTGCAATCAAGATAAACTATGTTGATTGCATTCCCCTGATCCAGCAAGGTAGTAACTTTCTCAAAAAAGGAGATAAGATTAGTCTGACATGACTTGTTCTTGAGAAACCCGTGCTCGCTCTTAGTAATCAGATCCATCCTTTCTAAATGCTCAAGGACTGACTGTTTGATGATGTGTTTCCCTGCCCATAGAAGAGAACAGCTCTGTGTGATTCAAGAAAGTCTCTGAACTATCAGACAATAGTGGTTCAATGAATCAGCGGACAAAAATTGAGATTGCTGACCCTGATCTTAACATGGTAATATGAAAACACACTTTCACGGACACCTGAGGATTATCAAATCTAAATCCATGTGAGCTGCCTGCAGGTTAATCTAGAAAATTTTACTGAACTGTCACCAGTAAGCAATAGTGTAGAAGCAGAATACATTAGATAATGCATAGTCATTAGTTATTTAAGTACAAAACTTTTCAATTTGTAGGTTAGACTTGAAAAATTATTAAGGATGAAAGCATAGGAAATGCACAACTGTGCAACGCGGACTGCAAGATTAGTTTTTTATATATAAGAAAAGATTTCCTCTGAGAGGGAAGGTGCTGAAACATGGAGATAGAGTCATTGTGCTCCTTGCAAATTGAATAAAACCCTCTACTAAAGAAGCCTTTGGCAAATACTGCTAATTTTCTGCTGAAATTAATTAATTAAATTATTGGGAAGCTTCTCAAGGAGAAAGAAAAAGAAAGCAGTGATGAAACCAAACTAAACAAGATTTATCACAGAATCAACCCCAGTAAAGACATAAAAAAGCAATGATTTAGGAAGTAAAGTAGACAGAATTCCAGTACACGTGAGCCACTTATGCATGGGAGGTTTTGCCTTGGATTTGCTGCTTTCTAGATGCACATTTCCCTCATCTGAATTCTCAAAACTCTGCATGGGGTCTTATTGCTGAGTGTGGAGAACTTGGATGGGAAAAATGTGCATCTAGAGAGCAGTAAATCCAAGACAAAACCTCCTATGCATAATTGGCCCGCGAAAGAGTATATGACCTCATGGGCCAGTTCTGATCCTTAAACCCAATTCTTCTGTGTGTGTGAAAGAGAGAGTTCTGGAATGTGTTAATTAAAACATTACAGGTTTTAAAACATAAAACAGGTTGAGGACTATTCCCCTTTTGGGAGAAGACTGATGCAAAAAAGGAGTTAAGTAATTCTGCCTTTTCTGCCTCCCCTGTTAATAACTCACCATCCTCTCCACGCAATGACCCGATTGTTACCTTGATCTTCCTTTTGTTATGGACATAACCAAAAAACTTGTTTTTAACTTCCCTGGCTAGTCGGAGCTCATTCTGCACTTTAGCCTTCCTGACTTTCTCCCTATGTGTGTTGGCTACTTGTTTGAATTCCTCTTTGTTGATTTCTCCCTTTTTCTATTTCTTGTACATGCCCTTCTTAAATCCTATCTCAACCAAATGTTCTTTAGATATCCACCCTGGTTTCTTCAAACCTCTTTTTTTTCTCGTGGGAATTGATTTAAATTGCGCCTTCAATATCTCCCTTTTAAGAATTTCCCATCCTTCATGTACTCCCTTCTCATTCAATATTCTCACCCACGGGATCACACCCAGTACCGTATATACTCGCGTATAAGCCGAGTTTTTCAGCCCCAAAAAAGGGCTGAAAAAGCCGAACTCGGCTTATACGCGGGTCAATACGGTAGGGGAGGGGAGGGGGGAGGAGGGAGGAGGGAGGGGGGAACTTACTGCCGCCGCCGCCGGGCCCACGCCGCTTCCTGCTGCCAAGAGTGGCCTGGGGCGGTCTCCTGCAGCTGCAGGGAGGCTGCCCTGGCCCTCGCCCGGCCGCGCCGCCGCTTCTCGCGGCCGAGGGCGGCCTGGGGCAGCTGTCCTGGCCCTCGCCCGGCCGCGCCGCCGCTTCTCGCGGCCGAGGGCGGCCTGGGGCGGCCTCCTGCAGCTGCAGGAAGGCTCCCCCGGCCCTCGCCCGGCTGCGCCGCCGCTTCTCGTGGCCGAGGGCGGCCTGGGGCGACTGCCCCGGCCCTCGCCCGGCCGCGCCGCCGCTTCTCGCGGCCGAGGGCTGCCTGGGGCGGCCTCCTGCAGCTGCAGGGAGGCTGCCCCGGCCCTCGCCCGGTCGCGCCGCTGCTTCTCGCGGCCGAGGGCGGCCTGGGGCGGCCTCCTGCAGCTGCAGGGAGGCTGCCCCGGCCCTCGCCCGGCCGCCGCTTCTCGCGGCCGAGGGCGGCCTGGGGCAGCTGCCCCGGCCCTCGCCCGGCCGCCGCTTCTCGCGGCCGAGGGCGGCCTCCTGCAGCTGCAGGGAGGCTGCCCCGGCCCTCGACCGGTTGTGGCGCCGCCGCCGCCAGGCCCACGCCGCTTGCTGCCGGGAGCCCAGGTAAGCCTGTGGGAGGGGAGGGGTTATAAGCAGACCCTCGGCTTATACGCGGGTGCCTAATTTTTCCCCATTTTTGGGGAGAAATTAGGCACCTCTGCTTATACGCGGGTCGGCTTATACACGGGTATATACGGTAGTTTCCTAAATTTATTGAAATCAGCTTTCCTAAAGTCTAGAATACATTGGGCCAGGGGGTCCAACTGTATGGACCCCCCAAAAAGAGTGCCCCATCCATATTCCTTTGGAAACAATGGAGGACAAATGGGGGCCCATAAAATTGAACATAAAGTTAAAAAGCTGTTTAACCTTCAACTGTCAATGGAAACGGTTTAATATTGTTAACCTGTTATACATTAGCTCAGGGGTGTCACATCAATTGTTATAAGGGCTGGATATGACATAAATGTCACTTGGTCAGGCTGGGCAATGCCTTGCCAGCCCAGATCGAGAGTGGTAGTGGTGGTGGGGGGGTTGTCTTGGTTGCCTTGTGAGCTGGATAAGAGCTCTCAAGGGGCCGAATCCGGCCCCCGAACTTTATGTTTGACAACCCTGCATTAGCTCTTCTCTTAAAGGGCTTGGGAGGATAAACTAAGCTGAGAACAGCTACTTGACAGCTCCCTATAGGAAATAATCTTCCATCCTCATGGATTTATGTACACTATTCTGGTTCAACTTATTTTGTTAATTCAACAAAAATTGGGAGTGGTTCAGACCCACTCTGGTTGGATTGTTTACTCTTGCTAGTATCTTGTTTACATCTGTGATCTGAAATGTAATGCAAAACAACTATGTCCTGGAAAACTGGTTTTTCTGGACTTTCTTTGTAATATCTCTTCCCTCAACTTTTTGTTGCTTGCATCTTTAGGCACATGTGTCTTTTGTATATGAACATTACTTCATGCATCTGATGAAACGGATCATGAAACGTGTTTGTCTTTAACAGGGCACAAGGCTCTGTTACTTTCCACCTGCCACACATTTCTGTAAGCTTTTTCAGTACAGCATGACAACTGAGAGCAGCAGCTTCAAAAAATATTTTCAGGCATTCAGCTTAACTTTCCCTGTCTGGAATACAAAAACTTCAACTGTAGCAAACATTTTAGAACAAAGTGGAAACTACACATGACTGTGTTACACAATCAGTCTGTAAGACATAAAACAGAGTTGCACTTACCAGCAATTGTTTTTCAGAGTGATCACCTGTGCAGTCACACATGAGTTACTGTGCATGTGCAGGACTGATGTAGAGAGATTTTGAAGTTTAAAAACTCCAGAGGGAACTCTTTCCCCCCTCCTCCACACTGCTTTCCTGCCTTTTCCAGTATAAAAAGGAGAGGGTGGAACACCCTTCCCTCCGTTCCTCGCTGCTGCTGTTGGAGTAGAAAAGAGCAAGAGTCCAGTAGCACCTTAAAGACTAACATTTCTGGCAGGGTATGAGCTTTTGTGAGTCCCAGCTCACTTCTTCAGGTACCATGCTGCTGTTGCAGACAGCTACCCTTACTTATTATAATAATCAGAGCCACAGCAGGGCAGAAGGGAGGGATGCGTGGCTGGCACAGGTGACCAGTTGATGAACAACAGTGACAGGCAAGTGCAACCCTGTTTTCATTGCCGTGGTACCTGTGCAGTCCCACAAGGGAGAGCACCAAGTTGACTTACTAAGTCTTGGAAGGCAGGTGTGAGCTCCTAGTTGAAAACTGACTGGAGTACCACCTTTCCAACAGCCACCTCTTTCATGGCATCAATGTCCATGGAGTAATATTTGGCGAAGGTGCATGAAGACCAGGTTGTCACCTTGCATAGCTTCCTCACTGGAAAGCTTCACTGGATTGCTGCTGAGGTCAGTTTTGCCCTAATGGAGTGGGCATGGAGGTGTAGCAGACAGTCAACTGATACAAGCTGGTAGCATAGCCAGATACAGGAACCAACCCATCTGGAAACTGATTCTATGGATAGTTTGAGACCTGACTTAGGACCTTATAGTTCTTAACTCTAACAGGTTAATGCGTAGAGAGGAGTCTGTGAAAAACCATCGCCCCTTAGCTTTAAAACGACCACACTGAGCCCCCCAACCCCCCAAGGAGGTGTCAGTGAAAATTTAGAAATTGTGTTTCGGTATGCCAAAAGGGACACCCTGCAGTAGATTGCTCTCTTTCTGCCACCAGCTTAGAGAGCAGAGGACAGAACATGGGATAGGAAGCCGCATCCCATTGGTGGTCTACATTAATTTTCAATACCGATAAAAACCACATTTGCAGTGGATGCATCCTTAATCTGGTGTGGGGAACCATGACTGTTGTAGATACCATGAGGCACAACAACTTTTGGATTCTTATTGCCTTTTGAAATCATGCCCGAGAAATGCATCTATTAAATTCTGTATGGCCCTGATTCTTGGAGTGGGGGGAAGAGCCTACTCACTCTCGAATTGAACACCATCCTAATAAACTTGATCTCTTGAGTGGGGGTGAGTTTGGACTTCTCAAACTTGACCATCATCCCCAGCTGTTCCAGTAGGGCAACCGTGGCATGGACATTACGTGACAAAGTCTCCGGAGATGACTCGACAAGGAGCCAATAGTCTAAGTATGGAAAAATCTTTATATTCTGGATGGCCAAGTGGCCAACTATTGCCCCCACACACTTGGAAAATAATCTTGGGGCAGTGGCTAACCCAAAGGGCAAAACGTTGTACTGATATTGCGCCCCTTTGTAGGAAAACCTTAGGTACTTTCTGCATGCTGGGTGAATGGCAATATGAAAATAAGCGTCCTTTAAGTCCAGGACTGCAAAGAACGAGCTAGGGGAGAGAAGTGATGCTATTTCCAGTAAAGACACCATTAGGAAAGAACGGACATGAATGAATTTGTTCAGGTTGCGAAGGTCCAGAATGGGCTGTTCACCTCCCCTTTTTTTGTCCACCAAGACGTATCTTGAATAAAACCTGTTTGGATCCATACACTGATCGACCTTAGAGATTGCTCCCTTGAGAAGAGCAGACACCTCTTGGATGAGTTCAGGTGGGCTTGAAGCAAAAGTGGGAGGAAGGAGACCAGACAGAGGGACATGAGACCATTCTAGAAAGTAACCATTCTTTATTATACACAGAATCCAATATTCGTCACAAATTTGATTCCAAACATCAAATAACTTTATCAACCTGTCAAAAAACAATTGTGATATCCTCTCTGGTTCACTGGCTAGTCATCCCGATTGCTTTTTACCTGTACCCCTAGTAGGAGAGGGACGGTCGGATTTTTTATTTCTATTCCTAGGGGTGAAACGTTTTTGTTCTTGTGTAGGGAAATAAGCTTTCTGGGACTGAAACTGGTAAGAACCCAACCTGTAGCGGTAACCCCTCTGGAAATATGGGGGACCCAACCTAGGTCTAAACTTTTGTTTCGTGGAAGTGACAGCGGTCAGGGCTGTGACCCCAAGGGACTTGGCCATGATGCAGTCTTTTTTGAGTTTGTGCAGGAAGTCATCAGTACTTTTGTGGAATAAGGCCTTGCCGTCAAACAATATGTCCTCCAACCTAGCTTTGGCTTCTGGGGGGAGGTCTGATTACCTCAACCATGAGTACCGAGGCAGCTGAATGCTGGAAGCCATGACTTTGCTGTCAATGTCAGCTGTATGCCAGGCAGCATATAATTGGTGAGAGCCCAATTGATAGCCCTCAAATTGCATGGGTTGGCCTAGGACCTTTTTGTCCACAGGGACAAGGTCTCTCAGATCATAAGATTGCTCCCACATTAGCATTTGGTAGCAAGCCATGAGGGCTCCATGACTTGCAACTTGCACACCCAAGATCCAAGAGAATAAACCTTGCGCCCCAGTAGGTCCAACTTTCTCCCCTCTTTATCAAGCAGTGCGGCATGCGGGCCCAGCTTGCCTTTAGATGGTAACGTTTCCGCCACCACCAAATTATAATGGGGATGTTGGTAAAGAAAATCTGAGTCCACATCCTGGACCTTATAAAGATTATCTACTTTACGTGCTATGGGGGGTTGCGTGCTATGGTTTTGCCCAGTTGGCTAGGGCAATCTTGCCTATACTCTTCACCATCGGTATATGTATAGGAACCACATCTTTCGAGTGGAGGACGTCCATCACAGGGTCCGCCTCCTTAGGCTCCAGGGGTGTAACCACCATACCAATGGCGGTAGCCATCCTAATGAGCTGCTCATTGTATGAATGTATGTCCTCGGTGGGGGACACAGGGGAAGGGTCCCCCACTATATCAACTGGGGATGGAAGGGAGGATCAGAATGTCTCTTGGATCTCTCCGATTCATAGTCTTGAGCTGAATCCAACACCTGCCTGGCAAGAGGTGAGTCATGGCGAGAGTCATGTCCAGAAGATGATTTGTGCTCTTGACTTTGATCCTTGGACGATGAGTGGTGCCCTTGAGCTGTCACTTCCAGTGTCATGGTGTTGGAGAATGACTAGGCCATGAGTGGCAGCCCCTGGGTAATGGAGACCTGCTACGCTCGTCACGGTGTGCTGGTCGGTACCAACCCGCAAATGGGGAAGAGTATCAAGTAGAGCGGTATGAAGTGTCCTGGTACCGATGATCATCTCGGTACCAAGGGGACGTCTGGCGCCTTGTTGGAGATGGTGACCTGTCATGACACCGAGTAGGAATTGACTCTCGGTACCGGGGCAAAGCCTCAGCCTGTTGGTGTCCTGCTGGGGTAACCGGACTGTCTTGGTGCCTAGTGGACGCAGACTCTCAGTACTGTGGCGATGTCTGTCCCTCTCAACGTTGCGAAGACGAACGCGAACGGTGAGCAGTGCTGATGAGGGGAAGTTTTATGTTCCTCCTCCGAGCCCCAATGTTGGGCGGAGTCCCTCCATGAGCGTCAGTGTCAAGCAGAGGCAACCAAGTCGGGGCTCAAGGGGACATCAATGTGCACTACTTTTTGTGCTCGTCGCGTCTGTTCATCCCAGTTCTTCGGAATACCCCCTCCACGTGGTCTGCCTGCCTATACATATTATCTGACAACTCCTCGTCTCTGTAGAGCTTTTTGCTTGGCTAGACTGAATGCTAACCCTTCTATGGTAATGCAGGGCAGAATTCTGAATATACCATACTCAGACAGGATCTGCCCTTGCTCTTCTGGCTCTAGTGACACATTAGCCCATGCCCTTTTGGAATGCCGCTTTTACGAGGAACTTCGATCGCACTATATTTCCCCCCTTTTAATATACAAATCCAATGCCTCTGTGACTGACATAATGCCTTTTTTACTAAGCGACAGGGACCCCAAGGCTACATTGTCAGTGGCAAGATTTGTTTCAGTCCTTATATCCCTCCAACACTAGATATATGCTGCTCAAGATCAATTGATCAAGGAGCTTCTAAGGGATAAAAGGAAAGGAAAGGAAGGAACCTTGTGTCATACATAATATTAAATTATTTAATAATTTCAAAAATAAAAAATATATTGAGCCTAGTGTGATTAGCGTGATTAGTCTCAGTCCCCTCTTTTTCTTCATCCTTATGTTTTTTTTAAAGGATAAGAGTAAAAATTGTGATGTTCAGGGTTGTTGTTTTTTTGAGTCACTGTATATATGTAATTTTTTCATTTATTGTGGGGGAGGGCTTTTTGTGGCCCCTGGTTCAGCTGCACCATTTGCAGTTTTGCACCATATGGTCCATGGTAAATCCGGCAATGGCGGTGCCCCCCTTCCCTTGAATCCCTAAGTATGTGCTTATTTTGCATAATGGTTAATCCAGCCCTGGGTGGGAAAGTGACAAATCTTGGGGTAATGGGTCTGGAGAAATGAAATTTATTTAAAATGACTCAGTTCCAGAAACACGTCACACTTAAGATTTCTTAATACAGAAAAGCAAGGTCTTTGGGAGAATCTAAATTAATCATTTCTCTAAAGGCAAACTACTGTTTCCTAGCTGGGGTGGTGGTGGAAAGCAGTGTTAAGTTGCAGCTGATTTATGGTGACCCCATAGGGTTTTTAAGACAAGAGGTTGTTCAGAGGTGGTTTGCCATTGCCTGCCTCTGCATAGAGACCTTGGTCTCCCATCCAAATACTAACCAGGGCCAACTCTATTTAGCTTCCAAGATCTAAGGAGATTGGGCTAGCCTGGTCTATGGAGGTCAGGGCTTTCTTCACTACACAATAACTAAATACATTTATTTATACCTGATATTAGGTGATAATTTCCAGGTTTAAAGGAATGGTTTGCTGGCAAGTGAAGCTCAAGAATCTCACATTTTATAAATTAAAGACCTGATTAACTGCCACCTCCAACATTCTTCAGCTTTTTTTTTAAACCTACCTCACAGCCTTATGCTTCACAACATTCCTTGATGGAAGGACACAGGTGCATGAATTAAAACAAGAATAGGCTCATAATATGATTATAAGCAAATCACTTTTCCTGATAGTTAATGCCATATCATATTACAGCTACGTGGCTTCTTCTACAGATATATTGCCTGCTTGCGTTAACTACTACTATGCATGCAAATTGGAGATGATAGGCAATAATCTGGCACAAACAATTCAACTACATTTTACATTTAGCAACAGTTAATCATTGTTATATTTTACTTTTTAGTCTTGTTAATTGCCCATTTCTTCCAAGTCACAAGACTGTACACATCTACACAGATACAATGTGGTTCAATACCTAGTGATGCACGGAAATACTAATATTACTATTGCTATTCAATGCGACATCCCCATGTCCAACCAGGTCCCCACCATGACATCACCAGTCCTCACCTCTGAGTCTTAGGGTTTGGGATGCTATGGACTTTACCCCTCTTCAGCGTACTCATGTCTCCCCCTAAAGCTTCTGCGAACCTGGTTTAAGGGGAAGGGATAAAAATACTACTGGATGAGCACAAGCCCCTTAGACAAGCTTAAGCATCTTTCTAGATGCTTTCCACAATTCTGTAGAGCAAATAAGTACATAGGTTGCATGAACAAATATTTTGGAACATGTTCCTAGGTAGCATAATGGTCCTGTTTAGCTGAAACCTAGTATGTTTTAATTGTTCTAGCATACTTGATTTGTAAACATATTTATAAAAGAGGAAAAATTAAATCAATGACATTCATCATTTTTCTTGCTAATATTAAGCATAATTTAAACATTAATTTAAATTGTATTGGTTTAAATAAATCCATCTTGATACTTGATAAAGTTCAATCAAACAATCAATCAATAAACCTTTAATTGATAAAGTTCTTGAACAGTCATTAAATAATCATGAATCTTCATCAAATTCCTGATTTTCCTACTCTACTACATCACTGAATGTAATAAAGAAACACGTACAAGTTTACAGTGTTAACCTATGCTACTTACTTATCTGAGTGATGCAACTTTCAGTTTTCACAATGACAATGACAATTTTGAAGGAGTTATTCTAGAATGATAGCCCCAATGGATTTAATGTCTGATGTAAAGTAATAAAGCATTACTGATTATTCTAAATTATTTAATATTAGAACAAATCTTTATTTTACAATTTTACTAATATGCCTTAATTTAAAGGTACTAATAATGGTATTCACACTTTGTTTTTAGTTGTATATATGCCAACAATAATACAGCTTGTATAATACTATATAATACATCAATGCAGGCCATCTGGAGAGCTAATGAATAATCAAGGGACTCCAAATTAAACTATAGAATTTTTCTTAGAATCTTTAGGACAACACTGTCAAGTTCAATCTATTCATTTAGACTCCAGAATCAATTTTTCAAACTTTATGACAGGTCTAATAGTTCCCACCTGTTTCTCTTGCTTGACTTTTGACTGGCAAGTTACCAGCTAGGGTGGAAATGTAGACAAAGACCCCTATTAGACTATGGCTGTTTCTCTACTGTGAGGTCACTCAGCCATTAAATTAGTTCCAGCCCACTTTCTCCTATGTCTTAATTTGGGGGGGATATGCAGATTTGTGGGAGTGGGAGAAAAAGTCTGGTATTTAGCTTTTGAAAAGATCTAGAAGCCTATTAAATAGAACTTATGTAAGTAGTGTCCAAATAGAAACGTCATCTGTAATACAAAAATTCCATTTATTGATTCACACAGTCTTATACTCAAAGATTTTTAATCCCTTTTTAAAAATTCTGCAACACAAATGCCCTCAATTTATATGGCTATCTTCCAATATAATCACCAAAGCTTGTTCCAAGGAAATGTGTTTAGAACTACAATCAGAATTTCATTTTTGTAATTCTACCATAGCTACAGGTCAGGATCCAAAGAACCACACAACTAGATTCACATGGCAAAAAGGCATGTACTTTATCAAATGGTAATTCCTCATACTGCATAGCATACGGTTTTTGAAACCAAGGGATCTTTTAAAATGGTGTGTGATATGGTTTAGGAATCTGAAGTTCAAAGAAAAATAACAAAAGATCCCAATGGGAATATCCAAGTCCTTGGACTCACCTAAGTAATTCTCTGGATCCCAGCCACTGGCCTCTAATATATTATGGTAACATATAAGTAACTTACATGAAGACTCAAGGCATACACTTTAAAAAAAGTCACAGATGAAACGTAGCCAAGGCAATTTATAGGATTCTAATTGATAAAACTGTAAACTGTATATGCGTACTTATTGCAGCCATCAATTTTTTTTATACAAACAAGTGTATACTTTCACAAGGCAACTAGTATATTATTTAAACCTACAAACACAGAGATCAATTAAAGCTTGCAAGTGTAACTGACTAAAATTAAAAGTTAGAATGTTTCTTACGCTCCTCCTTGCTTTGGACACCATTACAGGAAAGGTTGTTAAAGAAGGAAACAGTACCTGAGGCTGCAATCCTATGAACACTTTCCTAGGACTAAGTAAGCCCCATTGAATAAAATAGGTTTTACTTTTGAGAAGATCTCCTCATGATTTCTCTGCAAGAATATGATCTTCTGAGGCTAAATCCATCTTGTCAGAATATGGAGGTCAGAGCACAAGAAAGTGGTAAAGCAAAAGATGAATGACAAGCAAAGGGAAGCAGGGACTAGCCTTTTTTTTCCCTAGCGCAGTATGGCATCTTATAAGAGCATTCCTTTCTTGAACCAGTACTACAAACCCCACTGTACAGGATAAAAAAAGGTACAGGTCCCTTGTGAAAGCACCAGTCATTCCTGACCCATAGGGTAACGTCACATCCCGATGTTTCCTAGGCAGACTTTGTTTGCGGGGTGGTTTGCCAGTGCCTTCTCCAGTCATCTTCCCTTTACCCCCAGCAAGCTGGGTATTCATTTTACCGACCTTGGAAGGATGGAAGGCTGAGTCAACCTTGAGCCGGCTACCTGAAACCGACTTCCATTGGGATTGAACGCAGGTCGTGAGCAGAACTTGGACTGCAGTACTGCAGTTTACCACTCTGTGCCTCTGGGCCACAGGATTAGGCACAAGATTAGTTCTATGTATGGCCCAGGGGTCAGTGAATATGCTTAGGGAAGCAGAACCCTATTCACGATGTGAACCAACAGTAAGGAGAAGGGAAAGGGGCAGGAAGAAAAAAGGAAGGCTGGCCAATCCTTATTGGTCCCCACAGAAAGGACAAATCATAGGCAGGATATATCATAGGCATAATTATTACACAGATATCCCTGTTCTTCCTTAGGGAGACAAGGTAGCTTACACAGTGTTCCAGACAGTGTCCAGGCTAGGCAGCAGCCATGCAGATGCTCATTTAAAGTATATAATATCATCATGTTCCATGGCATAAGCCAGGGGTGGGGAATGTTAGGCCCAGGGGCCTTATAAGGCCCATGAAATCATTTAGCCTGGCCCTTTGTGGGTCCTGGCAGATCTCTAGCTCAGAAGGACCTAAGAATGGCAATAAGCCCCCTCCCGTGGAGAGGAATAGTCTCTATTCAAGACAGATGTGAGTTTGTTTTGATGAGAAAAGGAACCTTTTTTCCCCTTGAAGAAGAGTCGTTAGCTATGGAGCTGCTAGGACTGCCCAAGAAACTGTGTTAACCCTTTCCCACCAGGGCCATGGAGAAACGTATTCCCTCTGTACTACAAGAGGGCTGGGGGCGGAAGTGGCGACAATGGAGGCGTTAAAGGGGGCAGGGCCAGAATGTGTGGGGAGGCCAGGTTCTTAGCCAGTGTGTCCTCATTTCATCCCTGCAGGCAGAGGTAGCAGGAGCCGGCTGTAGAATTCAGCCCCGACCATGTGGAGCAGGAGCAACTCTGGCGTGTGGCTGGACGGCTATGCCTGGCTGGTGCAACAGACCATCCTGTGCCACCAGGTGGGCGAGTGCGCCACAGGTTGGATACCTGCCTGCTTGCCCGCACTGAGGAGGCCATCTGGGCAGCTGCGTGCTTGGGGCTTGGCCGGTAACCCCTCTCCCTTCTGGTCCTTTCCCCTCTAAGTCCTGCAAAAGATGCATAGGGCAGAAAGTGCCGGATCAGGGCATTAGTTGACCGGGCTCCTTTGCCTACAAGCCCCAAGTGGCTGGTCCCTCATTCCGTCTTGTGTTTGCTGCCCTGCCTGAATCTCTTGGGCCCAGGTGGGGACGGCAAATATCAAAAGCGAGTCGCTCTATGTGGCAGACACTCGGAGCCGACTCCGGTCGTGCCTCTTAGCTAAATGTTTGACCAAATATAGCAGGCTAGTTTTTAAGTTGATAATTTTGTATGGCCCACAAATGATGTTATACATATACAAATGCCCTTGGCAGAAAAAAGGATCCCCACCCCTGGCATAAGCCATTGTCTCAGCTATGACATACAGAAACGTGATGTTAGATCTACCATGTGTTTGTCATAAACTGAAGGTCAGAGACTAACACAAATAACTGAAGAATTTTTCACAGACTTAATAAAAGCATTGCATACTCATTGAGACCTATAACAGATTCAAGTAAAAAAAACTCCTTTAGATATTTTTGTAGTTACTGTGGGTCAACATTATGATTAACACCTAGCTGCCAGCTTTCATAAGATTCAATGCACTCTATAGAATGAAAAGCTTTATGCATCTTAAAAACATACCTACTTAGCAAGGGAAGTTGCAATAAACAGTGAAATTCACACTAATAAATCTCTTTAAAAATAAAGCTAAATTAACACTCATGACTACATAAAGGTGGTTTTTTATGTACCCAAACCTCTCTGCAGCAAAAAGGTATTTAAGTCTCCTATTGTATATTTCATTTAAGTCTCCATGGTTAAAGCAACATCAAATGATTAAAAACTCCATTTGCCCAAACCCTTTAGCTTGAGTAAAAAACAACAACGGTGCACCATCACCACCAAGGTTCAGTTATATGAGTCAGAAAATAGTTATAAATGAGAGTCTGTATTCAGATATCACAGAAGGTGCTAAACATGCAGAACCTCTTAACTGAAAGTTTAGCTTACTTTATGAATTCTGTGGTTTTTGGAACAAGCAAAGTATTTACTTCAAGCAAAATAAAATACAAATATTCATACCCAGCAACACAACTTAATTCTGTCCACTACAATAACAACTCCCATTTCATTCAGCTATGCAACGTGTTTGTCAGAAACAATCTGGATCTATTAATAAGATTGTACAGTACAGAAGTCAGAAAGGAGTAAGTAATGAAGTTTTAAAGATATCCCTTTCATAAGGCACAGAGAGATGTGTCCATTTAAGATGTATTTTCACATTAACTGTAGAGCAACTATGCTATTAAAGACCCAAACCACATTCATTATTTATCGAAAGACAACAACTAAAATGACATTAGTAGTTGTAAATCAAATGTTAAACCCATAGTTTAATATTAGCCACCCAGGGGGAAAAAAATCTTTAAAATGTTTTCCAAGCTTGATTTGGGGTACTGTTACAACGTTACAGTCAAAACGTTATCTGAAAAATAGTACAATATTCAACTGCATATACACAATCTTATAGCTGTTTGGCTTCAAATTTACAATAAGCTCCTATTACAAAAAAAGGCGAAGAGCCTGAACATCTGGTTATGTATGCACCAGGGGTAGAACAGAGGATAGTATAGGTCAGGGGTGTCGAATTCAATTGTTACGACAGCCAGATATGACATAAATGCCCCTTGGTTGGGCTGGACCATGCCTCGCCAGCCTAGATTGAGCATGGGGGGTGGGGTGGCTGCTTCGGCTGAATTGTGAGCCAGATAAGAGCTCTCAAGGGTCTGGATCTGGCCCACGGGCCTTATGTTTGACACCCCTAGTGTAGGCTTTCAACATTAACATAAGCACTTGGGAGGTGATGCAGGACTCATGAGCCTGTATGAGGAAAGCAATAATCAGTGCTTGTATGGCCAGAGCTATGAAAAGCCCCCACACAGGATGTCTTAGGGGAGTAATGAGAGGTTGGCCTTTAATAATGGCATCCTGAGGAGAAAAAAATAATGCCCTTTGACCTTACCATCAATGCAAATTTGTATTAGGTTAAAGAAGGTATAATATATAAAACTACATTATTGTTTGGAATGCTCTTTAGTTGTTGAGGCTTGCACTGTGACGCTATACTTCCTGTGTATTTCTCTAAAATACAAAGAAACTGTACACTCTATAGTGTGTATTTTTTCATACACATAAAATTTATTATTGCAACTTAGTAGCTAAGAAAGATATTTTATATTTGACAGTTTGTGTTTGATGATTTGATTAGCCTATTTTAGCAGACTCAGTGAATCAACATCAATATTACCTCATCCCTATATGTCAGGTCTGTTTTCAGTAAACTGGAAAAATGAGGAAAATATGCAGAATATATTTTCTGTATTTTACTTGACATATAGAAATTATCACCAGCATTATTTCTCACCCATCGAGAAGATTCATTGTGGTTGATGTAACTTCAGTAAACAGGACCACTTTCCCAAGGTTCTGCGTCTGTAGATTTTGTTTATATATCTCAAGGCTGAAATATTCAGATGAGAAAGCTTCCACTTCCGTGACTACAGGAACAAGTGAAGGTACTATTTCTAACTCCGCATTGCAAGATGATACAAACTTAAGGGACACTTTGCTAGAGTCGATTAATCCTTCTGCATTCACATTTCTTCCAAGCCATTCCAAAAAAATATTGTGGACTTCCTGTTGGATACAAAACAAATCAGATGACTATGCTGAAAACATATTTTTCATATCAGCCAGTGTATTTTTAAGAAAGAACACCCGATTTCCTGGTGACTTTGCCTAGACGCCCTCATCAGCTCATTCGATTTTGAAGCGAATGTGAAAGCACATTAAAGAGCTCGATTATAACAGCACTACTTTTCGTGCTCGTCACGTCTGTTCATCCCAGTTCTTCGGAATACCCCCTCCACGTGGTCTGCCTGCCTATACATATTATCTGACAACTCCTCGTCTCTGTAGAGCTTTTTGCTTGGCTAGATTGAATGCTAACCCTTCTATGGTAATGCAGGGCAGAATTCTGAATATACCATACGCAGACAGGATCTGCCCTTGCTCTTCTGGCTCTATTGACTCCTTAGCCCATGCCCTTTCGGAAGGCCGCTTTGACGAGGAACTCCGATCGCACTATATTTCCCCCCTTTTAATATACAAATCCAATGCCTCTGTGACTGACATGCCTTTTTTACTAAGCGACAGGGACCCCAAGGCTATACTGTCAGTGGCAAGATTTGTTTCAGTCCTTATATCCCTCCAACACTAGATATATGCTGCTCAAGATCAATTGATCAAGGAGCTTCTAAGGGATAAAAGGAAAGGAAAGTTGAAGATTTATGTCACTAGCCATCTAAGTACTTTTTCACAACTTGAAGTATCTCTTATTAAAATTTCCCATGTTTAATTTCCCATATTAATAATTTCCCATGTCAGCCAGTATTAATGGCTCATTACAGCTGCTATCACACATGAAGCTGCCTTATACTGAATCAGACCCTTGGTCCATCAAAGTCAAAATTGTCTGCTCAGACTGGCAGTGGCTCTCCAGGGTCTCAGGCACAACAGGTGGAAGTAGAGATGCCAGCCTCCAGATGGGACCTGGGGATCCCCCAGAATTACAGCTGTTTTCCAGACTACAAATATCAGTTCCCCTGGAGAAAAGGGATGCTTTGGAAGGTGGACTCTATGGCATTGTACCCCACTGAGGTCCCTGTCCTCCCCAGGCTCCATGCCCAAATCTCCAGGAGTTTCCCAGCCTGGATCTAGCAACCCTGTGGGGGGCCCATCCTCCACCAGTGGCCAGGGAGGACCTGGCAACCGTAGGTGGCAGCTTGGAGAAGTAATTACATTTTGCTTTGGAATTGGCCTGTGCTTAAATTTAAATCAACAACCAAACTACTTTGCTCAGAACTACATGTTTTTACTTGGATGGTCAAATTTTACATCTATTATAATTAATAAGGATTAATATTTAAATATGCTCTACTTAGTGGTGACTTATTATGGGACTTACTATAAAATAAAAATAAAATAATTGTGCTCTCCCTCCTAGCTACTTTAACGTTTAAAATGCCCATCATATTGTTTGTACAGGAAGAAGTCTTTTAGTCTCCTATATCACAATACTTATTTTGCTTCATTTCCATGAAATATTTTCCCCATTAAATTTCCCAGGCATGTAGTACACAAATGTATTTGTACGTTTTTTTTTAATCTGTGAACAAAAATAGACAAAAACACAGACCAGCTAACTGCTTTGATTTCACGACTCAGAATTTAACACTATTTACATGTTATAGTCAGAGAGGTGTGCAGGATTTTGTGGTAGCCTTTATTGGCTATTTAAATGAAAGGGGCTGCTTCTAATGTTAAAATATCTGACCTTATATTCTCTTGAGAATGCATAATGAATATGACATAAAGAATAAACAGAGGTTTATATATAAAAAACCCCTGGCAATGATTACAGTGACCAGCATCACATATCAAAAACTTTAAATATTTGTAGATATTTGTGTTAAAATTAAAATCGTGTTTAATTATCCAAAGATGTATATATTTGTTCAGACAGTATTTTACACAGATCTCCAGCCAGCTAAAAGTGCTATTATTCCAAATCTATTTACTTTATGATTTGGAAGGCAAATTTCTACAAGCGCCTGATTAAAGATCTACAGGTTGGGTATCCCTTAACCGGATATCCAAAAACTGGAATGACCCGAAAACCAGAAGTTTTGAGCCAACATGCAGGCATTACTCACAGGCCCTCAGCAGCCCACCAAGCCTCTCTTACCTGTGCTTTCTGATGGTTCAATGTACACAAAATTGGTAAGAATATTGTTTAAAATTACATTCAGGCTATAACGTGTATATAAAACATATTCATGTTTAGACTTGGGTCTCATCCCCAAAATACACATTACATATATGCAAATATTCCAAAATATGGAAAGATCCAAAATACGGAACACTTCTGGTCTCAAGCATTCCGGATAAAGGATACTCAACCTGTATTAAAATTATATACATATTTACATCAATCTATCATCAGTTTGGTACTCAATTAGCAAGCATGCCTCAATTTAAGATTGCAGGTATTAAACTGAGTAGGGGGGACCCACAGGAAATTGTAGTAAACAGATTCAAATATTATGCGATTTACATTCACATATTAATACACACACCCTTTTAAAATCGATTTTAGAACCAGTTTCCCATCCATGAGATATGCATCTCTAAGTAGTAGAGGATCCTTAACAAGGGAGTTTACCCATTTCTCCTAGCTCCATCAGTGCCCACCTCTTATAAAGCTTACAGTTAGTGATATGGTCAGTTGGATGCAATCTCCCATTCATTGCATTGAGTGGCCATGCTGAGAGACAACAGCTCCCTGTTTTTGAATATTACTTTTGCTTTGTTAGGCTTCTTTCACAGACTCAATTTCTATATTCATTTTTGACATGTTACAGGCTGTTATTTTAGCTTGCTGGTTTCGTGTGTGACTATTTCTTATAAATGTATCCCCACAGGACTATAGTAGACATTCAAGAAGTCAGGGAATGTTAGAGGACTAACAGGTTCACTGATATGGTAAATACCAGCTGCCGTCACATGGAAGCACCTTCATTTAGCATGTGAAATGGAGAAGGTAAAAATTCTCTTGTGATGGTTTCATCAAAGAGTAAATGAACACACAATCAAGTCTCAAGGATCTTACATTACATCACATATGTATATAGCCCTGCTTTCTCCAAAGCAAGCAAACCATAGAACCTTAACTTGCAGATATTCACTTCAAGCATCCCGGTTTCCAACACAAATTTGATATACAAGGGCTGCTTCAAGTGTTACTTTTTAAATAGACCCAGATTTTAGGTCCACTGTTGTCAGAATTTGTAAGAATGGTTACATCTATGATCATAACTGTTCCACACTGAAAGAAAATAAAAACAATACATATCTAGCCCTTTTAAGAAGAACTGAAACGAACATTAAGATCTGTGTTAAAATAACTTGACCCTTGCAAACATGTGACTGGGGCCCTATGGGAAAAACTGTTGTTGTGGGTGGTTGGAGTGGACAAATGGAAAGGATAAAGCAAATACACATATGTAACACATGCCTGAGGATGCAAGCCGCTTAAAATTAACATATACGTTAGCAGCATCATGCTCCAGAGATGCAAGGCCATTTTGAAGCACATCAGGGAGTCCCTGGGATTCTGACAGCAGTTTTTTTCCCAAGGAAGAGAGCCATAAAATGCTCCACAAGGTCAAAGAGCAGAGATACTTTTCTGCAGACAGACAACCATTTGCTCTACTTGCCAGGAAGGACAAGATAGATAGAAGATAAATAGTTGTAAATCATCTGGATATAGAGATGTGTGGGACATATGCCTTGGGTTCATTGGGAGATAGAGGTTCACCTTTCCATGTGGGGGCAAGTTCCCTAAATCTGGACTGAGTAAGAGGTTCCTGCCAGCAAAGGCAGGAAGGGTTAAAAAGGTTGGAAACATCCGTTAGTCTTTGTTCAAATACTAGGAGCTGGATTCCCCAGCACGGAGCAGATGGGGGTCAGGATGTGCATTTGTTCCATGGACCTCTGGAGGCGGGGATGTCACAGGTAAATTTTCTGTATTGTTAAGTTTAGCTTAGTGTTATATTTGTCCTGTTATTTTCCTTAGATCTGTAAACCAGTAGGTGTGATAGTTATTATCCCTGTCTTGTGCTCTAGCTTAATTTGTAGCAATAAGGTTTAGGACAGCAGTCTGTGGTTCAAACTCCTCATGTGCCTTAGGCACTCACACTCAAATTCACGCTCACAGGGGAAGGGCTGAAGTAATTGGGAAACTCTGCCCTTTCTACTTGTTCAGAGGCAGCCTTTACTAGTGTTCCCCAAGTCAACGGTAACGTGGAAAGCTCGATTTTCACTTGGAGTGGTGACACAAAGAGGAACATGCTTTACATGCACACAAACACATTACACACATATAAACACACACAGACCCAAGGCAGGTTTATGACAAGTAGTAGGTACCCATCTGGAATTATAAGTACAAAAGAGAGTTTCTCATAAATATGAAAAGATCTTTAATGCACTGCTTAAAGGGCCTGTTGTTACACTGTATCTTTAACTACTGATTACAATAATCACTTCATTATATCCAGAAAGCTGTATCCTCTTTACTATTTAAACAGGAATACAACTAGCATAATGTAGGATATTTCATTTTAAACAGTTATGAAAAGAACACAATGCTCGTAGTCAAAAAGAACAGCAACAGAAAAGCCAGATGACTGCAGCTGCTACTCAGAAGCTGCTTCATGGGTAGCTTCAACACCAACGATTTCCCATGTTTCAGTCACCCATGTGGGTTTTTTCATGTTTCCACACAACATCATCCTTTATTTGTGCACACAGCATTAACAGACCATTCTTCACTCACACACACACAATTTAAAACCTTTAAAAAGAGGTATTTCCTGGGCAGGACACTATTGTAATGAGCAGTTTATTGTGTCAGGGGTCACCTTATTCAGGGGACTGTATAATTGGACCCCTTAGTCCAAGTCTCTTGAAACTTGGGGTTCTTTAGTGGACAGGTAGAACTAACTCCACTGCAATTTTGGTGTCATTTGGTTGAAAACCAACCACTCCAGCCTTCCTCCCCCAGAAAAAGTCCCCCCTCCTCACTGTAAAATGAAACAAAGAACAGACCACAACAAGAATGAAAAATTCAAGAGTTTCTAGTGGAAAGGTAATTTTTAAATTGTCAGTCACTATAACAGTTGGAAAATGAAATGTATGCATAAAGGGTTTGTTTTTTGAAACGCTGGGGGCTGGCGCCATTTCCCCCCAACAGTAATCAGTGGCGAGAATTGTGCCTATGCCAAGAGGCAGCTATTTCGTGGATCTGTAAAATCAACCCCCTTGGACCAATTCATTTGAAATGCTGGGGGTATTTAGATTAGAGGGAGGAATATGTTCTATGCTTATTTAGTCCCATTATCTTTTTAAATAGCAGCTCCAGGCCCTCCAATAGATTTCCCATTAAAAATAATGGTCCTGAAGCTTTGTAACCCAAAAAACCTAGAGTTGCACTTACCTGTAACTGTTGTTCATCGAGTGTCTTCGTGCAGGCACACATGGGACTGCGCAGGCCAGCCAAGGAGATCTTTTTAGCTTCTAGGAGTTTCAGCTCTACAGAGCGCTCCCCTCCCCCAGTCAGTGCTGTAGCCTTCCCATCCAGTCACATGACCAAGGGGGAGGGGGCGCTCTTCCCTCAGTTCTCCCACCTGCCGCCATGGGGATAGAATACTTTGACCCATTAATATGTCCCACAGTGGGGTAGGAGGGAGGGATGTGTGCCTGCTTGAAGACACTCGATGAACAACAGTTACAGGTAAGTGTAACTCTGTTTTTCATTGTCATGTCTTCTGTGCAGTCCCACACGGGAGAGTAGCAAGCTCGCTTACTGAGGAGGTGGATGTGGGACTCCTCAACGAAAAATTTACCGGACCACCACTTTACCCACTGCAACATCTCTGCCAGAGTCCATGATCATCACATAATGCTCGACAAATGTCGATGTGTTGTACCATGTTGCTGCCTTGCAGATGTCATGAAGGTTCATTCTAGAAGAAAAGGCAGTGGAAGCAGCTTGAGCCCTTGTGGAGTGGGCTGTAATTCTAAAAAGGCAAACAATATTTTCCTTTTGGTAAGACAGCCTGATGGCAGCGACAATCTACCCGGAGATTGACTGCGAGGAAGCAGCTGTCAGAATCAGGCGTCTGTCCCTAGCATCCCATAAGCAAACTCATCCACGCAGATAGCTCTGAAGCAGTAACACTTTATTAGGAGCAAAAAGACAGATTAAAGAACTGACTGCCTACACGCATGTGAGGCTAGAAATGATGAATACAGGCAGGTTACATGCTTAAGACACTACGAACTGAAAAGGTAAACATTGCTAAGCAACCCCGAGATAAGCAATTCCCAGGAAGACAGACTAAACGTTATCACAGCTGCAGAAAACAGGATGAACGAAACCGTACACAGACGTTCAGAGGCATGAGAACCAAGGACTTGACGTGTGGCCAGGTTCTGGCCTACCTCATGTCAAAAGCCTTTGCTCCAGCGAACAGGCAAAGGCCTGACAGCAGCCCTACCCTTATTTGGGCCCTTAAAGCATATAAACAAATTGTCTTGTAATCTAAAATCTATTGTTCAACTGAAATAAAACAGCAATGCCCAGCAAACATCTAATGTGTGAAGTGCCTTCTCTGCATCAGATTGTGGGTTCGGGGAAAAAAGTTGGAAATACTATGTCCTGCAAAAGGTGGAAGGAGGACACAACCTTAGGTAGAAAATCCACACTAGGATGCAATAAAACTTTGTCTGTATGAAACTTTGTAAATGATGGGTAAATCTAAGTATGGCAATGTCACTTACTCTTCTGGCCGATGTGACTGTCAATAAGAAGGCAGTCTTGTAAGAGAAAAGGGAAAAGTCACCCGTAGTCATAGGTTCAAAGGGGGAGCTCATTAGTCTGCTCAACACAAGTGATAAGCTCCATTAGGGTATTGGAGCAAAAACAGGGGGAAACACATTGTTGAGTCCCTTCAGGAACCTTTTCGAGTACATGTTAGAGAAAATTGGCTTAGAGTCAATGCCCATGTGAAACGATGATATTTAAGCTAAGCAAACTTTAATAGACAGATTAGATAAAACCAAAACTGAAACTCAGAAGTCCTCTCTCCGCATCAGCAGAAAGAGAATTGAGGGAAGAGTGCCCCTCCCCCTTGGTTACGTGACTGTTTGAATGGGAAGGCTACAGCACTGACTGGGGGCGGGGAGCGCTCTTGTAGAGCTGAAGCTCCTAGAAGCTAAAAAGATCTCCTTGGCTGGCCTGCGCCTGTGCAGTCCCATGTGGGACTGCACAGAAGACACGACGATGAACCCACACACACACACAATTTGAAACCCAAGCCAGCAATGTCCAATGCAAACATAAGTAGTTATGGGGAAAAATGCCTCAGAACACAAAAGTATAACAAAAGAATTTCTTGGTGCAAACCCCTACTATTTACATGCTTATATTATCTTGACAGCTTCAGTATATTTTTGTTCCACTCCAATATAGTCTGTTTCCCCCCCTAATAAATCCAACTTAGTTTTCTTCCCAAACTCTCCCTGGAGCCCTGTCACTTTGTTATAGATCCCTAAAATAGAGTGTTGTGGTGTAAGTGCAAATTTGGACATGTTAGACATGGTGCAAAAATCTAAGTTGGAAGGAGTGAGGGATGGTGGTGGTGGAGTTTCTTTCCTTCACTTGGCTATTTTGTATGAAACCAAGATACAGTTTGGAAAACAGGCCCATTCACACAGACCATGAATCTCAGATACACAGACCACTCTCAATAATATATTCCATGAAAAAAATGAGATTGTATTAAAGTTAAAATATCAATTTATATAAATTGGGTTGCTTTATTTTTTAAAAGGTATATTTTACCCATTTGCATAGTCAGAATTTTAGTAAAGGGACCTGATTTTTCTGGCAGAAGAAACAGAATTTTGTTTTGAGGTATGAACAGCCCAGACATGTTGATGCTTTGGTCAGTCAACTAATTTACCATTGTTTCTTTAACAACGTATCTGCTTTCCCCCCTTTTAATGTGGTTTCACTCGTCTTCAAAATTAAACCAGCTTTTAACAATCACCTCTCAGATCTCTATGGATTGGATCCAACGAGACTTCCACTAAATCATCTGCTGTTGTAGAAAAGGTAACATAGGGGAAGGAAGTCATTAGGTCTTACTTGGTAAGAGCAAGTCACTATATTCAACCCTATAAAATTATACACTAAACAGATGTCTGAATTTTGCATTGTTTTAAAACTTATGTGAATTTACATAAAATGCATGTAATTATGACAGTGTGATGCTCAAGAGTTGCTTACTAGAGCGTGGTAAGTAATCTGTCTCTGCCAGCAATTATTTTTCATTGTGCACTTCCAGCATTTCACAGCCCCTTGATGATGCTAATTATTTTTTCACATTTCCTAAATAAAAGGCGAGGAGCCACTTCATTTCTTCAAAAGAAGTGTGATCTAGTACATGAACATTTAGGCTGGAATAAAATTTTGTTAAGTCATTTAGGTGCTGCTAAACTCTTTAGTGTTGTCCAACCAATTGGCCTTCCTGCAATTAAGCTACTGGATGCTGGCAACTAACCAGCATGTTCCTCAGCTAGTGCTCCAAGGTGATCGGGAAGCTAGGTGACTGAAGTTGGCGTCTTTATGAGCTCTCACCTTTCAAAAAAAAGGAAGACGTCAATTCTTTCCCCTTGCCCTGAGAGTCCCTGCTCCATTTCTACAAAACAGACAGGATCCGTTTTCACATTAGCCAGATAGTACAAGCAGCACTTGCAATCAATAAGACCCTAGGTTTCAGAATTTGCTAATTTCCAGCTGAACATTATGCAAAGGCAGAGAAGGACTAATCTGAAAAACCCATTTCTAAAATGGTTGCTTTTATACCTGTCACCTTTTCATACAGAGAAACTGTTCTTTGTATAGCTTTCACATGCAAAAAAAGGTTGGTTATCACTATTCCTCAAACTTCTGAGACGACAGAAATGTATTAATAATGCCTTTAAAAGGTAAAGGTCCCCTGTGCAAGCACCAGGTCATTCCTGACCCATGGGGAGACGTCACATCCCGATGTTTTCTAGGCAGATGGGGTGGTTTGCCAGTGCCTTCCCCAGTCATCTTCCCTTTACCCCCAGCAAGCTGGGGACTCATTTGACTGACCTCGGAAGGATGGAAGGCTGAGTCAACCTTGAGCTGGCTACCTGAAACCGACTTCCGTCAGGACTGAATGCAGGTCGTGAGCAGAGCTTTTGACTGCAGTACTGCAGCTTAACACTCTGTGCCACGGGGCTCCTGAATAATGCCTTTAGTTAGAACAAAAGACCTTTATTTTGGAGCCATATTGGGCATAATGAAAAAATTAAATTTTGTAAATACTTTGGTTTCTTGCTTTGCTATACTTGGACATATAAAAGTGAAACTGTCATATAGAATTATAGAGTTGGAAGGGACCACCAGAGTCATCAAGTCCAACCCCCTGCACAATGCAGGAATGACTTTTGGAAATCTTCTGTGTCATTCTTCTAATCTAAGAGAAACAAATTATATTCTAAAACTGTAGCAGTACAAGTCTGGTACAAGTTGTGCCACAGAGGCAGGCAATGGCAAACCACCTCTGTTGGGCTCATGCCTTAAAAACCTCATGAGGGGTCGTCATAAATTGGCTGCGATTTGATGGCACTTTACACCACTTCAAGTCTGATAATGGCCAAAAGGGGGGGAGGAGTTATAATACCAGCACCTAACACTGGCAATACTTTTAACAGTGGGGGGGGGGGAGGTTTTTTATAGAAGAGTGGCATCTTGATATAAGCTCAGCCATCACAAAAGTTGGTTGCTGGCCTCATATGAAAGATGAACAGAGAGCAAGAATACCCAGCTTTTGTTTTCTGGTTAGGTTTCATTCCCCTCTTTTTTCTTCCAAGCTTATGTTGAACCAAAAACCCCCAAAATTCATGAAATTAAAAGGTGGGCAAAATTATGTAGTTGCCAAGGTAGAAGATTACCTTTCAGAGATTCACAAGGTTGAAATATGATCATTTATTAAGTATAGCAAACTCTTCACAGTCCATACGTTTTAGCCTTACTCTGCCACATATTACATTACTACTGTAAACTGTTAAGTTGAAAATTAACAGGGAACAGCAGTGAACAAAAAAGCAAACTGCACACTCCACATACTTGGGAGCCTCTCTAAGGCAGGCAAGAAAACCTCAGCTGTTCTCTAGCTACACAATGACATACTCTCTGCTTCAGATCCTTTGCAACGATGAAGTCTTCTTTACAGGAGTTTATGTGTGAAGGTACAAAACTATTTTGTTCTCCACTGAATCACAGAATATTTCATAAACCAAGATGTAGATGTTAATATAAAAGAATCATACTAGAGATGGTTCTGCAATGCCTGGCCTTCATAAGGTGCATTGCAGCTTAATTTTTCTCACTTGGCTCTGTGAGAACAGTCTGGAAACAATCTTCCTAAGCAGCTGCTCTCATCAACAAACTGTTTATTGCAAGAAAGTGCTTAGGTCAAAGGCTAAACATCATCCTAAGCTGAAAACATACATTATAAAAAGTTAATACCATCCATGCGTAAGAAAACCATCCAAAATATAGAAAGAAAACTGTTCATGGCAAAAATGGCCACAGCTTATTTAAATACTCTCTTCTGTATTTGAATGAGCTGTACTTAAATTCAAAAGCAACTAATTTCCTTTTGACGTACTGTTTTATAAATATATAATTTTTTGCCAAGTAGCCAAATTAAAAAAAGTAGCACACATGCTGTTTTACGTTCTAAATAAACCTTTAAAGTATTTTAGAAGCTTAGAGCATTTTGGTCTAAACTGTTAGTGATAACTTTCAGTCACAATGGTTACCGACTTGCTGACATATAGGATTAAGTTTACCACAGCTACTTCAGCAAAATATATTAGCATTTCACAGTACTGAGAAAGCTAATAGTCACTTACAAACACATAGATACAGACCTCTTTATAGAAATAATTTTAATGTTATCATGGCTTGTAAGTTCTGCTGAGCACTTCAATGTGATCATATATTTTCTAGAATCATGCTTTAAAAATCCTGTTGAATTCGGATTGCACTGCATCTGACCAAGGACACTTCCTTAAAAGTAAATTATTGTACCGAGAGGGAAAAGATGCTATAGAACTTATGTTTTATTTTTTATTTTTCAAAATGAGTGATTAGCAGTAAAGAATACCATGAACTTAAATGCAGTGGTTTTTTTCAGTTAAAAACATAAATTCCATCCCATTATGCTAAGCTTCTGTTCTCTGTTTCAGGAATTAGCAAGCCAAAAATTTTAATACACACTTGCACACACCTAAACATGCTTTCAAACAAAAATAAAGGCTTTTGAATAACCCATAGCCAATGATTACATTTACATTTTGAAGCATGTCACGTACACTGGTTTTAGAATTCCACTTCCAGGTTTTGGTTTTTTTTTTAATTGGGGGGGGTACTGGGGTACTGTAATAACCTGCGTTATTACAGACAGACCAAAACTGTGATATTTGGTCTGGACAAGACAGAGATATTTGATATTTGGTCTGGCAACACACTTTCCCTCATGCTAGTGATTTCCCATCTCTTTTCCTTTATCAGGCCCTTCCTGCTTTATGGTGAACTTGGCAACTGCATCTGTACACCAATTCACATAGTTATCTTACTAATTTCTTTTTGATGCTAATATAACTACTTCCCAAACAAAGAAGCTAGTTTCTTTAGGATCCCAAACTCTAGGTGTCAGCTTTTTTCAGCACACAGTAATTAATTTAATAAGGTATGCATCAGTATACATATGCCGCTGCAAAAAATCACAATAAAAAGCCCCACCAACCAAGCTTGCAATTCTCAGTAGAAACTTATGTGAACAGCTATCAGGGAAAGATTAGTACTGGCACAACCAAAGGCAAATGTTAAATAGGAAGCAAAAAGTACGATGAACCCACCTCAAATCAAAAGTAAAAAAATAATAACATGACCAACATGTATGATTTATACATGTACAAGCTGGGATCCCATGAGGAATCATGGGATGAAAAATAGTTTTGAACCCCCATGTCAAAAATTTCCCCTTTTGTGATTCGGTAAACTCCCAAGAGCATAGGACCCAATACTTTCAAAGGCGCAGTTGGTACATATATATTTCAAATATATTTCAAAGACACTGTCCTTCAGTGTTACTCCTCTGAAGATGCCTGCCACAGCTGCTGGCGAAAAGTCGGGAAAGAAAATACCAAGACCACGGTCACACAGCCCAGATAGCTCACAAAAATCCCAAGAGCTTGATTAGGCTAATTTCCCCCTTCGATTTTCTTTCATTTAAGGCATTCTCAGCTGGTTTTAACATTCCAGGTCTTCTATAGCATACCCAGTCCTCAACATAGGTGGGATTTTTTTTTGGGGGGGGGGGAGGTCATTGTTCTTTTGGTTAATTTACAAACAATTTTTTGCCATACCTAGAAAGCCCTTAGAGTATGCAAACAGTTCGATATCTATGGAAGGCCTAATTTTACTATCCAGTTTGCTATTATATTATTCAACTAATGTCTATGAACAAGGTACTGGAATTTTACTACAATTACTCCATAAAGCATACTAAAAAAAATGCTGTATAACTTATTTATAAATCAGGGTAGTAATTAAAGTCAGTTGACACCCACCCTATATTTGAAATATATATGTACCAACTGCGCCTTTGAAAGTACTGGGTCCTAAGAAGTTATTTGGGTTAAAAAAAATTATTGTAGTACAGGCCATTGTTGGCCTTCAACTGACATTTTAGAGTGGCTAGTTGCAACTTATACAAAATCCAAATCTTGATGAACAGCATAAAGAGCATATGAACAACAATAATACAGTGAAAGGATTAGGTAGAAGCTTTTACAATTTCCACATGTGCCACAACTCCAAAGTTCAGCCTAAACCTCCCTAGAGATGGAAAATTAATGTTTCATGTGTACAACGTATTCCAAAGTGTTTTTAAAAGCACATATGTTGAGATCAAATATGGATTTAAAAAATACACAAACATTTAAGAGGTTTAGAGGAAATGTACACTTGTCCTTCCCAAAAAGTATAATCAAAAATATATTTCAGAGTACAAACTACTTACTCATGCACAAACTCACTACATAATCACAAGCAAATCTCACTCACTCAACTTCAGTTCTCCTTATTAAAAACATAATAGTGTCTCTAATGCTTATTATTACAGCATTATTATAGGATTAATAAATAATTCCCAGAAGACTGCTATTAAGATGAACTTAGAGTGAGCTTACATTTCACACATTGGAATTTCTCTAAGTTATTAGTATATTTCTAAGAGCGCAGTTCTATGCAGTGTTACTCCAGTAATCAGTAGTCTATGGGCTTGGACAGGAATAACTATGCACAGAATTACACTGCAAGTTATACTAAGTTATGGTATATAGTGTTTTCTTAAAGGGACAGTGATACTATAGTTATTATTGCTATTATTAAAATAAGGAATGAGACATTTTGGAAATAAGTATATACATTGAAATGTGATTTTATGAGTATCTTGCATAGGCACTTCACATAATCTGAAGTTTCATAACTGAAGTACTGAAGGTTATGAAACAAAATCCTTTTAGGAAGATGACCAATGAAGAGAAACCAGAACAGCAATCCTCAGTGCAAGAAAACCCCATACAACAAGTTTTAACCTATTCATATTCTAATAAAGACTTCATGAATTGGCAGCAGAAAAACTGATGAACAGCTGCTATTTCTAAACATGAAAAAATGCAAAAAGCTCCAGCCTCAAAGTATTAAAAACAGTCAGTGGTATAATTCCAAAGGGGTTAGATGTACTAGATGCAGTAGCAAAAACAAACAACAGTGTTGTGGCACGTTAAAACTTTATTTCAGCATAAGCTTTTATGGACTAGAGCCCACATCTGTAACTATCAGTGGCTCTTATGCAGGACTGCCTAGTCCTTTATGAACCTAACCGACCACTACAGTCATCTTCTGCGGCCCTGCTTCAGGTGCCCCCACCTTCTGAAATTAAATGAGTGGCAACCCAGGAGAGGGCCTTCTTGGTCATGGCACCAAAACTATGGAACTCTCTCCCCAGAGAGACATGCCTGTCCTCTTTTGTTGCAGCCTTCCACCAGCAGATAGAGACTTTCTTGTTCCCTCTAACGTTCCCTCAGTGATCCCTCCACCCTGCCCCGTTTTAATTGTTGCTGTTATGTTTGTTAGGTTTTTTGCTAGGTTTTTAATTGCTGTAATGGTGTGTTTTTGTTTGGTTTATTATATATGTTTTTAATCTGTTAACTGCCTCGGTGGTCCTGATCAAGGCAGAAAAGAAGGGTATACATTTTGAAAAATCAAAACCAAAAAAAAAAAAAAATACTGAGACCACTCACTAATGTGGTGATTGAGCATTCCATAATGCCCTGCAGGTGTACCTGCACCTCAGACATTCATACATAGAAGAAACAGTTGCAAAGAATGCATGAAAGTAAGGTCTAACATGCATAAACTCTATTCAGGCAGGCAGCCCCTCCCCCCCCCCAAAATCCTGGGTCCAATTATGCATTTGGGGCCTATCTGTGTACACCCTGTTCAAACATTATCTCTAGGCATAGATTCCTGGGGGTTTCAGTGATACAACAGATGTGGCTGGAGAAGAAAGATGCAATCTCAATTCTCTGCTGAACTAATGGAGATGGGAGGGAATCTGAACTAGGCCACGATGTTTCACTACCAGATGAATCCACTTCCTAGTTAGCATCACTACCTAACAATTCAGGTGGCCGTTTTTCACTCCAGATAAGACAACTGTAAAGAATGCAAGAATCCAGGAAGTTGTTCCGGCTTAGGAGCCAGTTGATTGACAGCTAAGGAATTCTGGGAGTGGCCAATGAAATGGTATCATTCAGAACTCAGAGTCAGTTCAGCCCTGGAGTTCAGTGCGGACAGAGCTCTAAGCCGCTAGTGAGAGGCTGTGGGCTGTCTCAGGAGGATTCGTCCTCAGGAGTTAAAAATCAAAGAAACCCTATTGAAGTTGTTAGACCAAGACAGGGTCCGCAAACTGATTCATAAGGACGTTAACTCTGAGGGTATAGACTAGCGTGTCTTTGGTATTGAAATTGGAAGATAGCTCTGGGGGAAAGAGATTTCTCAAAACCATAGGGAGGGAAGTCAACACAGGTGTATTGAGGGATCCCGAAAGGGTTGAGGAGAATTATTCTCTAGAGTCCAAAGGGAACCCAATCCAGTTTAAGGATTAAACTGGCGAAGTGATTCGTGCAGCTCCTTACTCCAGAAAACTGAAGCAACCTTGCGTTTTAAGTAAACTCGAGTGAAATCTGAACGTGTAACTGATGAACTAAAGCAAGCCTCTCAGTGAAAACAAGTATCCAGCGTTTTGAAGTGAATTTAGCGTTACCATTTGAAAACAACCAATCCTATCCTGTACATATATTTAAGTGCAAAGTGCCTACTCTTTATTGGTTTATGACCAACCTATTACTGTCAAAGGCTTTCATGGTCAGAGTTCATTGGTTCTTGTAGGTTATCCGGGCTGTGTGACCGTGGTCTTGGTATTTTCTTTCCTGACGTTTCGCCAGCAACTGTGGCCTGCATCTTCAGAGGAGTAACACTGAAGGACAGTGTCTCTCAGTGTCAAGTGTGTAGGAAGAGTAATATACAGTCAGAAAGGGGTTGGGTTTGAGCTGAATCATTGTCCTGATACTTTTTGCAGGACAATGATTCAGCTCAAACCCAACCCCATTCTGACTATATATTACTCTTCCTACACACTTGACACTGAGAGACACTGTCCTTCAGTGTTACTCCTCTGAAGATGTCTGCCACAGCTGCTGGTGAAACGTCAGGAAAGAAAATACCAAGACCACGGTCACACAGCCCGGATAACCTACAAGAACCAACAACCTATTACTGTTCTAAAACCAAGTTTGCCTATTTAAATCCTCATCCTACATTGCTGTTATTAATAAAAATTTGTTGTTTTGAACTTTTACCTCTCTAAGCCTTTGTGTGCCATCAATTTCTGACAGACATAATTTCACTGAAAGATCGTTCTCCCCGCCTCCCCGATCTGTGACAACAACGTAGTACATTTTCCATTTAAGAACCACAGAAGGGGCCTTACAGGCCATCTAGTCCAATCCCTTGCTTTATGCAGGAAAGTCAAAGCTAGTACATCCTGGACAAACGGGTGTTCAGCTTCTGTTTGAAGTCCTCCAATGTCATTTAGCAGTATAGGAACAGTTAGCAGTATAGGAACAGTTATTTGTAATTACTACTATTACTCAGATGCCCAAGACTTTTGTGCAAACATTTAAGATCACATTAATTCTGAATTGTACAACTCCACAGAAAATATACTGTAAAACCACAACACTGGAAGTCGCTGCCCACTTCCTTAAGCTTATCTATAATGCTGTATCCAATTAAGCTGATTTTCCTGCAGTCTCCTCCATTTCTGCAACCCCACTACCAACTCCTGGATAGTTTTGGGGAAGCAGGGCCCACATGGAAGAACAGCCATTCAGGTAGAGAGGCTGCAGTGAGGAGGGGGAAGGAGATGAAGTTAACTTTCCTCCCTCGTGTCAGCACTACTCTACTGATGGAAGACAGTGAGTGATGGTTTCACCCTCTTCCCCCAACTTGCTCTTCTACCCAGGTCCTACATCCCCAGGAATAACCTTTCCAGGAGTCAAACAGAAGTGCAAAAATGATAATGCAGGAAAATTCTGTGCACCTTCCATTCATGTGTCACTTGATACAAGCTAGTATCACGAAGTCAAGATTGTGAGATATAAGTAAGGAGCTCAAAAGTTATTTTTCTTTTTATTTGGAAAATGCAGACTCACAAATTCTGTCAGGACTATGGGCTGACTCATAGGAGTGATCTGGCCAAGTTTGTGCTCCACACAAAAATCCCTCCTGGAAATAGGTTCACATGGAAAAAGCTAACTGAACTGGGTTGTCATCATGCATAGGCCAATGCTTGCAAAACATGCTGTCAAAACAGGCATTGCCATAGTCACTGCATAGTCACCATAATCACTGCAATGGCTATTGCTATCTCTGTATCTAGCAATATTCCTAATGAGTTTTCTCTATTCTATTATATACAGAAAAGGGATTGGGGGGATATACTTGGCTTTCCTGTGTGAATTGGTCCAATATTGCTGCTGCATTTTATCTATCAACCCAGTCCTAGGCATGAATACTCAAAAACGTCCTTCTGAGTTTGGTGGAACAAGTATGCATACGCCTATATCCTAAAATTCTAATATACATTTGGAAAACTGCATTAAGGACTTCAATATTAGCAGATTTTAGATTAAAGTAGTTTCGGTGCCCTTCATTGCAGGACCTGCCCAATGCCGAACTACCATTTCATATGTATACTTAGTACATCTATATATCTACAAGTTCCTCAGCTTGTTGAGCACCTGACATAAAATATCATTCACTTTAAATCAGGTTCTAGCAATAGCACAATGCAGTCTCTACAGATATAACTGGTTACTTAAATGTGAATAAAGCACTTCCTCATATATTTAATATCAGAAGTACAAAGCCTCTTATTTTCAGATTAATTTAGTCCAACTGCTGGAAGCTAGCACTGACTTCAGACAGCAAGAATAAGAACATTACCAACACTAAAGTCCAACTTGGAACACTGTTAATATTTTAACTATAGTTTTTCAGTACGAAATTACTGCAGAAAGCTGCAGAATTCCCAAAACTTTTGTTCCAGTTGATCAGATAGCCACATGATGTCAGCGCTTGAATTACCCTCTGTGTATGCAGTTCGGCCAGGTCCCTGGATGGAGCACTGATCAGGATATCGTCCAGGTAAGGAAACAGCAGCAGTCCTTCCACACACAGGTGCGCTATCAGCACAACCAGGACTTTGGTGAACACCCGGGGCGCTGATGAGAGGCTGAATGGGAGGGCCTGGAACTGGTAGTGTTCCCCTTGCCAGGCAAAGCGCAAATACCTCCTGTGTGCTTGATGAATTGATAAATAAAGATACGCCTCTGTCAGATCTATTGAAGTGAGGAACGAGCCAGGTCATAGAGCCGAGGACAGATCTCAGCGTTTCCATGCGGAACTTTTTCTTGACAATGAATCAATTCATGAATTTGAGATCCAAAATGGCTCTCCAAACCCCGTTTTTCTTGGGGACTGTGAAAAATATGGAATAAACTCCCCTGCATCGTTCCTCCAGAGGTACCGGTGCTATTGCCTTTATTTGTAAAAGGTGTTGAATGGCCTGTAACGTTCTTAAGACACTTTTCCGGTCTGTGGGACATGGGGATTGGATGAATCTGTCTGGGGAACAGCTTCGAAATTCTATGCAATAGCCGGACTGGATGAGATGTTTCACCCAGAGATCCGGCTGAAGAGCTTCCTATTGGTCTAAGAAGTGTTGTAGCCTTCCCCAGATGTCCTGCTGTTTGGCATCATTGCTTGAAGGTTTTTTTGCTGCTTGTCACTTTTAGTGTTGTTGGAGTTGTTGCCTCTTCCACTGGAGTTTGAAACCCTACTGAAGTGGTTGGAGCCATGAAAAAATCCCCTGCCGCTAGACCAGCTGCCCCTTCTCTGATCTTGTCTGTGTCTAGAGAGGGTGTGGTAGGAACAGAAGGAGGGAAAAGAAGAGGAAGCCCTCCCTTCCCTCCTTACAGATTTTGGCATAGCCTTCTTATTATTATGGGTCTTGACCAGTATTTTATCTAAGGCATCCCCCACGAGGCGCCCCCCCCCCGGAATGGATAAGCCATGACCGCACATTTAGAGTTATAGCCAGCTGGCCATACCCTAAGCCAGAGTGCGCATCTAATTGCTGTGGAAGATGCCAAGGCTCTGGCTGCAAAGGTCATTGAATCTAGTGTGGCATCTGCCATGAAATTGGTGGCCTTCACCACTCTGCCAAACCCCTCGGCCACCTTCCTGTTCTCACTGGGTACCAACTGCACAAGTTTCTTTAGCCAGATTAAAGAGGCCCTGGCAAATATAGATGCAGTGGCCGATGCTTGTATGGCCAAAGCCGCTGCCTCGTGGGTCTTTCTGCAGGTGAAGTCAGCCTTCCTATCCCATGGGTCCTTAATGGTGCCCATGCCATCCTCTGATACCAGTTCTGCATACTGCAGAGTTGCTAATGGGTCATCAACTAATGGAACTTTAAGGAGATCCATGGTTTTAGAATCTAATGCGTAATTTTTTTTTTATATTAGCGTGAAACTGCCTATTTGAAGTGGGCTTCTCCCATTCAGAAGTCAGTAGTTTTCTGAAATAAGCTGGAACGGGAACTGCTATGCTCTGATCTGATACAGCAGGAAAATAATCCTTATGCCCTATGGGCCCAGCCTGGCCAGAAGAATCCTCTGGCTGGTCCTGTGGAACCTTAAGGTCCAAAGCCATTAATGCTTTCATGAGTAAAGACTGATAGTCATCGCTGGCAAAAAGCCTGGTCTTTTGATTGTCTGTGGGAGTGACTTCTTCGTTTGAAGAAAACTCCCCATCCTCCCTGTCTTCCATGTCAGAGCCCTGCATGGAATCGGGATAATCTGCTTGCATGTTATGTGTATTAGCCTGCCCTCCAGCTTTCTTGGCAGCTTTTGTAAGCCATGGTTTCTGAGAGACCTCCTGGGCAAACTCCTTGTCCTCTCTGGGGTGAGACAGTCCAGGGTTGTCGTGTGACGCCCCCCCTTGGGAAGAGATAAGATCCTTGGGAGCTAGGGCGAGTTAGGGCGCCCGGGGCCTGTAGGCCCTGCAAGTGATCCTTGAGGGCGCACCCCACTACCTCATAAATTTCCCTTTGTAAGAGCTGTCTACGAGCCTCTTTCTCCCAGAATGGGTTAGAGGTGGCTGTACTGACCACGGCTCTCTGAGATCCTTCTCTTGCATCCTGCACTCCGTCAAAGCTGGTCTTGGCACGACAGAGCATTCCTAGGGCTTCCTCAGGTGGCACCGCTGCCATTTTTTCTCCCATCTGGCGCGGCTCACTCGGCAGCTTCCTGTTTGCCACGCCCGACTCTTCCTGGGCTTTGCATGCGGCAAGACTGCAGCTGCCAGAAGTTGTTGGGGCTTCCTCCAGCTCTAAGGTGAGGTGCCCATCGTCGTGTTCTCCCTCCAACAGAAAATAGTCTTCCTTCCCCTGTGCTGGGCCCACCATTTTTTCTCCCCCTCACAATTTTTAAGGGGGGGGTCGGGAAGGAGGGTGGAAGAGAAACGAAGGGTTAGTAAGGAAGCAGAGAAAGGAATAACAGCTAGGAAGAGGAGAAAAGGTTGGATAAGATAGAAGGATCGGTCTAACAATAAAAAATGAGCACAGCTGCTAGTCAGAGTGCGCTCCCCGGCGAGGCAGGAAAAGAAACCGAGGGGATGGATTCCCGTGCATGGGACAGGAAGCGGAAACCTTTTCCTGCCTCCCTGGGCAAGCAGTGAGAACCACCCAGATGCCCTTCCCTCAGTGGAGAAATGAAGCCATGCACTGAAGAAAAATTAGGACAGGGAAGATTGGGCAAAGATTACACTACTGGCAAAGTGATCGTTGGTTTGACAAGCATACAGATTTGAAAAACTGCAACTAACCATTCACAATGACAGTGGACTTTGACAAAGAACAGTTGCATACTGAATCAGAGACCAGTTTGAAAACTGGCAGTGCATTCCTGAGGTGGGGGGCTGAATGTTCTCTGGAGGCAGCATGACCCCACTGCCAGCTTAAGTGGCCTCTTATCACGGAATAAGAGGCACTTACGCTGGTGGTGGGGCAGTTCTGTTGGCACCTGGGCGCTGCAGAGCTGCATGCTGCCCTTCCGATGCCGCAGTCTCTCCGGGACCTAAATCCCAGAAGAGATATGCGGTGCCAGAGTGGGGGGGGGGGCGTTCCTGGGGCAGAGCTGATGGTAGTCAGCTTCCCAAAGCCCCCACCCCAGCCTGGGAATGCCCCCTGCAACAACAGCTTTGCTGCACCAGGTTTTTAGCTGTCTGCTATGGGGGGAAAGCCCCATTTTCTTTTACAAACTTTTAAAAGGGCTGTTTGAAGCCTTGCGGCAGCCCGCAAACCTCTTTGAAGGCGCCACGGTAGTGCCTCGGCTACGACAACTCTGGCTGCTGCAAGGCTCAGGAATGAGCTGTGAAAGTAAAAAATAATATCACAGAATTATATAACAGGCAATAATCCACAGAAAAGAACAAAAAAATCACATACAGAGAGAGAATATTTTTAAAGAATACAGATTAAAACATTACATATTTAAAGAATATGTATGTATTCTAGGAGCTTAAAATAAGGTACTAAAAAGTCATAGATAAAACATTCAAAATAAGAGAGTAGCAGAAAGTAAATTATAGGAAAAGCTGGCAAAAAAACGTAGAAAAAGGAAATAATTGTATAAATAAAAGCATTAAAATGTTCAGAAAAGGATGGAACTATTTGTCAACCATAATTAACATGTTTTAAATAATTAATTTGAAAAGTTAAATGAGGGGGAAATTTTTATAAGCAACGTAAGCTGAAAGTAACAAATTGGAAGGAGAATGTTGCATTTATTAATCTTAAAAAATGAGTTGTTAAAATGTTAAAGAAACAGATGGGTAGATAGAAGCAAAACACACGACAAACCCCCATAAGCCACAGAATGTTCTGAGAGTCTATGCTTGTTAGAAATAATACGTAACTCACTGCATTGACACAAAGCCACTTCAGTGATTACTGATTTCACTGGATAGGCGGGACAGGTTAATCTATGCCCCTTCATTTTTGTCCTCATAAGCTTTATTAATGCCACAGCTACAAAGCATTTACTTCCCATTCTTCTAAATAGTGATATTAATTGCTATGAAACCCATCAAAAATGGCCACTAAATACAGCATTTAAAAATAAATTACCATGTACCTCCAATACTGAGCTTCAGAAATTTAAACTAAAACATCCATCAGCCCCAGGTCCCTGCTTTCCCCTTGAAAGTCACCTTATTTCCCCTCATTTTTTTGTCATTCTTAACCCTTTCCTACAATCCATGAGCCCACATGGAAGGGAGAAAATGAATTTAAAATTTTATAGCAACGCAAAACACACTGCAGAAAGTTTGCCCAAATATACAAATTCAGAACATTTATTCAAAATTGCCTGATGGCTCAACTATTTGTTGGTCACAGCCTTGAAATCTGTATAGGGCATAATTTTCAGTACTATTCGATACAGCTACCTTCTAAAGTTCTTGAACTGTTTGAAATTAAAAAATAAATAAAAATCAACTCTGATCAAGTGCTTCACTTGTTTTTGACACAATGTGTGTTAAAAGTTACCGTTACAAAAGCCCCGCACCGTGGGAAAGACTGGCTCTAAAACAGCTCAGAAGTGCCATCTTGTGGCTTTAAAAGCCCACAAACCTTTGTTTAGGTGACACCACTCAGACATTTTTTTAAATTGATTTTTAACAACTACAACATCAAACACAATTTTGTTCCAATTATATAGCAAATAAATCAGTCTCTAAAGTGTGGCCAACTTTCAAAAGTTTATTTTCCAGAAACATCATACTGCATTGAGAAAAATGTAACAAGAACTGCTAAAGCTCCTGTCAAGATTAGGAGCCAACAATGGAACTGGTTAAATTCAGATGTTCATGCAACTTTAATCTCAGATAATTTACTGTTGAAAAGAACGGATATGTTTTAATAAATATATCAAATTCCAAAACAAGTCTGAGAATTCAGGGAAAAATCAGACTGAAGAGGAACAATTTAACTTTCTAACAATTAAAAATACTATACTTTCTGGAGTCCTAATTAATTTTGCCAACTTGACCACAAGAAGTTGTCCTGGGCTGGCCTCCCCCTGGCCCAACCCAGGACTCCCAGCAAGCCCTGACTTACCGGCCAGCAGACAGCCACGGAGAGGCAAGCGGCGACGGCCCGGATACTGCCAGTGATGAGCGACCGCAACAACGGCTGCCAGGGGCCCAGAGATGATGGCAGCGAAGGCGGCCACAGGACATGGCACAGAGGCGTTGCAGCAGCAGGCTCTCAGCCCACGGAGGCCACAGGCACAAGGCCTGCAAGGCCGGGCAGGGCTGAGTTGGAGCACCGGGGGCCCAGGAGCGATGTCAGTGAAGGTGGCTGCAGGATGCAGCACGGAGGCAGGTACTTGGCCCACAGAGGCCTCAGGCATAAAGTTCAGATAGAGCAGAGGCCGAGGAGGATTGAGGCTCCAGTCTGGCTCAGGCTTGCTGAGAGAGTCAAGCTGGTTGCTACGGAAGGGAAGGCCAATTCAGACTCTCTGCCTGAGGCCATAACAGCGAGGGGCGGGCCCCTTTAGGACAGGGCCCCATGGAGCAATCTCCCTACAAAGTACCCTTATGTCAGGCTTCAGCAAATACACAGCGTTTCAGGCAACAGACCTTCAATCCAGGCACAGCAGCGATTCAAAGATTTATTTCAGAAAGTCAAGTGATTTCAGTAAGAGACGAGCAAGGCTGGAATACAGACTGGGGAAGTGAGGATACATATATAGGGCTAATACAAAAGACATGATTGAGTTATAGGAACAAAGAAACAATGTAGTCGGTTCCTCCCGGTAACGACTTAAGTAAAACTGAAACAGAAACGATTAAGAGCAATCAGTGGAGGAGATGGCTGAGCTCTCGGCTTTGTGTGTGGGACCCGATATCAGATCGAAGATTTACACGGGCGGGTCCCAATACAATTGTAAATCCCTGGCCGGAGCCCGTGTGCAAAACGGGGGGGGGGAGTGCACGGAGAACCCCATCTTGTTTGCGGGGAAACCATCTTGTTCGGGGACGGGGCTGTCAGAAGCCTTATCTGACACCTTCTTGGTCTTGTAGCAACCTAGTAGCCAGCCGCCATCTTCCTCAACCCTATTTGCGGATTTTAAAGCAGCATTTGACAGTCTATCTAGGACCAGGTTATGGTCAAAACTTTAGAATTCCTCAATAGACCCAAGGCTATACCTGCTTATCCTCACAATGCACAAAAGGAATTATCTAAAGATACACTCCTCAAGGCCATCTCACACATAGGATCCAACTTGGAAAAGGAGCCAAGCAGGGCTGTATCTTAGCCCCTTTACTCTTTAACTTCTATACTAACACCCTGGTGCAACAACTAAGGAACCCGAGCTACCACCCACCAAAGTTGGCTAACACAGGGGTCGCCAAAGTGCGGCTCCCGAGCCGCAAGTGGCTCTTTGGGCCCCTGAGTGCGGCTCTTCCCACGTGTGGAGGCAGCGCCCTAGGCCGGCCGAAGCAGCGGGAGGGTCTTCGAGAGAGGAAGGAGTGGCCCTTCCTCCTTCTTGCCCCAGCGCCGTCCCCGTCTCCTACCATTGCGACGGCGGCCGGAGAACGACAAGAGCCCCTCAGCTGCCACCCCCCGTCTTTTCTTGCCGCCTGGCTGCATGCCTTGGTTTGGCAGAGAGGGGGCTCCTCCCTCCCTCCTCTCCACCGTGAGGAGTAAGGCGTGGCTGTCCGGTCCTCGTTTTGGCCGCCGCCGCCTTTGTCTCTATGGGCGACCGGAGCTGGGCGACCTCTCACCCCCCCACCTCCTCCTCCTCCTGTTGGCTCCGCCTGACCACGGGTGAGGAAGGCGACGATGCTTCCTGGGCCAGGACCGAGCTCGCTTCGCCCTCCCCGCGCCTCAGACTGAGAGTTTGGAGCCGGTCCGGCGCATCGCCTTCCCGCCCCCCACGCAGGCCGCATCTTGCCCGGCCAGGATCTTGCGGGGAACTTCCAGGATGGGGGCGGATTTCGCGCCTTAATCACCAGCCCACTTGGAAGGGGTAAACTCTCCTCCTCACCGCCTTCCTCCTCCTCGTCCCCCTCAGGCGGCTCCCAAAAGTCCAGCTCCAGGCTGCCTTTCTTCCCCAGTTCCTTCCTTCTCTTTCCTTTCCCAGTTCCTTCCTTTCTTTCCCTCCCCCACTCTTCCTTCCTTCCTCCCTTTCATCCTTTCTTCCCCAGTTCCTTCCTTGCAAATGAGATGCAAGGCCATTGTTCACATTAAGTGTTTGTCAGTCATTGTCATGATTTAATTTTATGGATACCTTACTTACAATTTAATTTTTATCAATAAATAAGATCACTATTAAGTATGATATCAAGTTTTATTATGTACCTATAATTTAGACTTAAAACTTTAATTAAAGTTTATTAAGTTAATAAACAGTGTACCTACCTATATAGTTTAAGTTTAAGAAATTTCGCTCTCAAAAGAAATCTCAAGCATTGTACTGTTGATATTTGGCTCTCTTGACTAATGAGTTTGCCGACCACTGGGCTAACAGAATGATTCCTGCTTTATTGTACTTGGATGATACAGTTATCTTGTCCCACTCACAAGAGTGGGAAGAGCCTCAGAAGAGCCCTCCGCGCCTTTGCCTTATACTGCCAAGAAGAAAAACTGACAATAAATTAACAAAAAACAAAAGTCCTTGTGTTTACAAAAAAACACCCAACTCATAAATGGCAGATTGAAGACCACAACATTGAACAAACCAAAGCCTTTAAATACCTTGGAGTGGTCTATCAGTCAACCGGACTCTGGATAGCACAAGCGACTCATGTAGCAGATGCTGCTTATAAATCATCCTCCGCAATACTAAAATTTCACTTTACTAAAGGAGCCTCTTACATTCCAGCAGAACCTAAAGCCTTTCAAGGGAAGGTCGTCCCCCAGCTTCTATATGGGTCTCAGCTTTGCATTTACAAAGATATTTGCTTACTGGAAACAATCCAATCTAAGTTCCTTTAGAAGATACCTGGGAGTCCCGAAATGCGTTCCGAACACCCTCCTCCGATTAGAAACTGGAATGATCCCTTTGGAGTCCAACATGTGGACCCGTGCATTTAACTATTGGCTAAAACTTATATTTAACCCTATTGGCTTAACTCCTCTGATTCTCACTAATAACTATTGCTCAACTTGGCAAGGTGCAACTGAGAAGATGCTTCAAAGTCACGGCCTTTCCCCACAAGCCATATTGCCCCGGGATACGAAAAAGCCAAGGAAATGATCAAACAAAGACTCTGGGACCATGCCCTTCAATCAGATAGGGCTCAGATTCATAAATACTCACCCATCCTGCACTACATCAAACCTTTTATTCTGCAGACTATCCTGGATCCCTGGAAGTATGTAAATACTGAAGGGCCTTTACTTTTGCACAGTTCAGTGTCTTATCTTCAGCCCTCCTAGAAGGCAGGTATCACCATATTCCTTTTACCAACGATTATGCCCATGCAAAACAGAGAAACTGGAAGCCATAGAACATGTTCTGCTGTAATGCCCTTTTTACAACGATATAAGATCACAGTGTATTCTCCCCGTATTGTCAACCTTTCCTGGGAGATCTGAAGAAGCTAAGGTTTCCCTTCTCTTAGACTCCTCTCGGGAGATAACCACCCAAGTGGCCAAATTTTGCCTTCGGTCTTGTGGGATTCAAAAATGGCTGTCTGAAAATCTTACCCCATAGCTGATCTTTCCTCCCCCTGTTCAAATCATCTCTCCCAGAACTATTAACATTTTTTTCTTTTAATTATTTTAACTTAACATTTAATTTTTATTCAGAGCTGATCTTGTATCGAAATAAAGATGATTTGATTTGTAGCAAGCAAACTGCAGAATCACAGGTTGGTTCGGCATCAGCCACTCAGTTTGGAACTAATACAATTCATTTGCTATTTTAGAGACAATTCAGAGGATGACATGGTCATAATCCACTCCAGTATTTTCTGTGCTATTTTCCTGTATTTTTTCCACACTTTTGGCAATTAAAAAAATACAAAGCAGGCTGTCCTGCACAGACAAAGTGTTACTGATGCTTCACCACATTTATTTATTTATTTATTTAAAAACATGTCTCTGTTCTCTTGCAGTGGGTTCTCCCAGGGCTTTCAAAAAGCAACTATAAATCATGAGATGGTTTCTTGGGAAAGTATGTGAGATTGCTGGGTCAGTCATAGACCCTACACCCCTCAAATTTATTCCTACCTAAGCCTGGATGGCACTGGAGACACAGTTATTCGCCACCTATAGAGAGGCAAGGCTGGCTGGTAGGAGTGGGTGTACAGCTGCCAGCACCCACTTCCTAACAAATGGGTCAATTTGTTCTCCAAATAATTTAATCATGGATAGAAAAGAAAAGAATTGTTCCCCCTGGGTGAACCCACTTGATTCCATCTACTGGTGAGGAAGAAGGAAATAAGTACCTACTCTCCAAAATCTAAAAGCTTAGACACACAAGTACAGAGTTTATGGATTTTGCACTTGTTTAGGAACAAACAGGATTAATCAGCCTTACAGAAATTTGAAAGGAAGTAACTGAAGTACATTTGTCTCCTGATATACTAGAAATAGAGCTCTCCCTTGGGAAGCATGTAAAGCTTCCTTGCCCAGAAGCCCAATCCTTAACAAAGTAGGACACTTTCACAAATGGTCCCTCCACCATCCTGAGATCATAGCCTTATAGAAAAAAGTCTGATGAGTGAGGCAACCTTTACTAGGCTGATTTCACACAGAGCCAACAATTCAGAAAACCTAGCAGACAGACTGTTACAATGCTATAGTGATACCAATTTTAAACCTCCCTCCAGTAGTGAGGGAACAATAGTGCCCCCAGGAGTCTGAGGCAAGGAATGCACAGGGAAAATGTGTCAGGTGAATGCTCCCTTGCCACTGTGAATGCTACTGGGACTGGTAGAATCATCACGATGATGAAGCAGCCTAAGAAAGAAATCCCAGATTTTTCAATGGAATTTAAATCCAAGGAAGCTGTACACATTAAAGATATAAGACACTATCATATTCTCTGCTGAGACTGCAGATGCAGGAAAATCAATTACATACCTTAAAACATACCCTCCAGCGTCTCTAATGCTGCAGTCCGAATAGAGACTGGGGAGGTTACGATTGAAGCGAGGATATGGATAGCCGCAATTTCTTATTGGCTTAAAATAGCACTCTGTCCTAAAGGACTCATTAATCTGATCCTGTACGACACTTTTACCTCTCCCTGGTTGAGGAGTCTGAAGAATAAATTAGGCTTCTATGGTCTCTCTCAAGAACTACTTTTATCTATGGAGTATTTGCAGGCCAGGGTCTTGATAAGGCAAAGAATACGAGACGTAGAAAGACAGCATGATCTGAATAGACTTAAAAATGTCTAACAATCAAAATACCCTTACTAATGTGACCCAGATGCCATATCTTGTTCATCTGGAAAATCCTGATTATAGGAGGGCCTTTACCTTATTATGCTGCAATGCTCTCCCTTCAGCTATAATGGAAGGTAGATACAAGAAGATCCCCTATGGTGAACGTCTATGCCCTTGTTCTGATGGGAGCATAGAGACCCTTGAACATGCCATTTATGACTGCAAAATTTATAATAAAATAAGAGAAGACATTTCCCTTGTAATAGCTGATCACTCAGGGAGCACTAGAGCGACTCGCCTTTCTAACTTGCTCTCAGTTAAAGACACTGAGCTAACTTTTAAAATGGCCAAATTTGGATGGCAAATTATGAAGGCTAGAAGAGCATGGGTCGAACCCAACAAATGAGTTTTAACTGTGTTCTAGTTACGCTTATATTTTTAATAGTTCCCCTACGAATGTTTGATGATATATTTATTGATATATATAGCTGTTTTTATTATGTAAAAGTTTTTTATTGTTGGTCTGGGACCGTATTAAACATTTCGTTCGTAAAACAAGATTTTTATTCTTAATGCCTTTTGGTAATCTTGCTTGACTTTGGTTTTCAAACTTAGTGTAATTATGTCCACTCATCAGTTCCTCTGGACATGTCAACCATCGGAGGCAGACTTCACTTAGTTGCATAGAGGCACATCATGTAAATTAGTAGCAGACTTGGCTTTTGTCTTCTCTTTTTATGGAGTGGGAGGTTCTTTGTCTACCTAAGTGTTTCCAAACTTGGGCTCTCCTTAACCACCCTCTTGTGGTTCATCACTTCCCCTCCTGGAGGTAGCACACGGTGCTTCGGGCTTTGATGCAACTATTTTTGGAAGTTCTGAATGAGGTCTCACATATGTTGTTACCCTAACGGTCCCCTTCTTAGTCTGTTACCTCTGTCTAGATCAGATTTTTAAAATTTAAATAAATTTTTTTTTGATAAAATGTTTTGTGAGGAAAAATCTCTCTAAAGATATTTTTCTAAGATATTATAGTCCAAAGGTTATGAAATAAGGATTAGTCTTTAATTATGTAGCATGAGGCTGTATATTCATGCAATGTTTAAAATTTTTGGTACAGTAAATAAATTCCATTCATAATGTCATGCTCTTCTAGAGGTTTCTGTAAGATTATTTTGGGTGATTTTTCTATCTACAAATTATTACAGATGCTTGGTTTTCCAGTTCTCAAAACTGTGAATTTGTGTCTGCAGAGATAAACACAGAGTTGAGAAAAAGACCTTAATCCCATTGCTTCTTTGCAAATCTATGTGCACAGAATCAACCCCTTACCACTTAAATGTGAAGTTTCAAGAAGTTCAATGAATAGTAGATTGTTTGGAGTGGAACAGATCTGCACAAGGAGCTCAGTGTGAGGGTGGAGAGGTAAGCAGTAAAAATGAAAGTGAAACTTTTTGAGCAGAATATTCCACAAGTCTTGGGATCTTTGTGTGTATAATTTACTTTTATAATTGTATGTATATAGTCTGAGCTTTATCATATTATTTTTTCCCTGGAGGAGAAAACCCATAATGACAGGCAGCCGTAAAAGAGACCCAGTCTGGGAATATTTTAATTAAGTTCCTCTACCTATGGGAATGGCATGCATGTGTGCAAAATGCAAACACTTCAACAAAGAAATGCAAGGCCTGGTGGCCCAATGAAACAACATCATGAGAAGTGCTGCTCATGTAGAACACCATGATTTACATATAGTCTTACTGACTAGTGATTTAAATCGTGAAAATCTACTCTTATTGACTAGTGATTTAAATCGTGATTTAAATCAAATCCACCCTGGTCTAGAGGTTCCCAGGGATAAGAATCAGGCAGAGCCTATGTGCTTTTCATGAGAATAAAGTAATCCTAAAAACCATCCCTTTCCTTATTTGTAGACTAAACTTGTAGCTCCATAGATCTCAGGAATTCCGCCTTCCTTCATCATGTCCTAAAACATAAAGAACAGAACCCTAAAGCGCTTCATGTTTCCACATCAGGGGAACCTGTTCCATCAGAAAACTGGTGACTACATTTGTGGTAGGAGATCTCTGAGACATGTCTGAGCTGGTGACTCAAGGAATGTGTACTCTAGTGTTGGATTCAATCAGAAGTGAATCCGCACCAATGTTTTAGTGATCGACACTGTATCTGTGACTTGGACCTCAGCAACTACATTCATAATGCATCATAACATGAACTCCATCTCCCCAGGTGATGCATGATTTGGGCAGTGAGTCTTACAACAAGTAGCCTATTGACAGCCTGTTGTTTGCAGCTGGCAACTAGCACTCTTTATTTGTAACATCCCAAATGTCAGAATGGCACAGCTTGCCCTTCACCAGAGTTATTTCCAGCATCTTTCCATATGCACTTTTTAAACATTGATTTTCTGTAAGATCATAAATTAAGTATTCACCTTGGGCGTCACAAGCTCTTTGTTTGCTGCCTATTGAAATATGGCCACAGTTTTATGCACACTTTTGTGGAAATAAATCTCACTGAATTTTCTTCAGAATACACAGAACTGCATAAAATAACCTACTGGTAGCATCAAAGAAGGATGTTTGTATGTCTAACACCACCATGCCTGTATCCTCCACTGGAAATTTGATGTAAACGAATGCGAACTATTGATAGTTAACATACTGTATGTATATATAAGCTGGACACACATTTGTAAAGATAGGGACCATCTCTTAGTAGTAGAACATCTGCTTTGTCTGCAGAATATCTCAAGTTCAATCCCCAGTATATCCAGTTAAAAGGAACAGGTAGGAGATGGTGGGGAAGACCCCAACCTGGGACTCTGGAGAGCTGCTGCCAGATAATATTGACAGTCAGGGACCAATGGTCTGACTCAGTGCAATGCAGCTCCATGTGTGTTCAAGACTTCATGACTCCTTGCTTCCATAACAGCCCAACTGATAATGGCAAATATCATCAGCTTTATGTACCCCACCCTCTGACATAAGATGGGTGGTAATCAGCAACAGATCCTTCTTCCTAGTGGTCCCTCAGCTTTGACATGCACTCCCCCACAGACATAATTCTGAGTTTTAGCTACCATATTAAAATTATTCCGTTCCCCAGGGCTTTTATATTTTTAATATCTCATATAGCTTTTTCCACTCTGAGCCCACTGCATATTTACCAGAGATTTTCTCCTTCTGCGCATGATTATTTTTAGTGGCCTGTATACAGCCATACACTTCTGAAGATTTACTGGCACAAGTGATTGGAAGAGGGAGCAGCTATTTCTGTCAATTCTCTCCTCCCACTAACAACCTGCACTTTGTCACCTAAATTCTGCTGAACCCGGGAATGGCTTGATGGAAGGGCCAAGCCCACAGATGGTTGGATACATACCAGCAATTCTGTTGGACTCGTTATGTTAATTGTAATTATTATGCTTTGGTATTTATCAATGTTATCTTTAAATAAAATAAATACTTACCAAGTCAGAAGAGAGCAGGTAAAGAGGAGTTAATGAGGGAACTTCACTTAATCCACAGCTCAAACCAAGTAGTTTTAGTATTTCACTAAGAACTTCATATCTGGTGATGTTACTCATTTTGAGAAAATTGAAGTCATCTTGAGATCTTTTAGCCAAACGTTTGACATCCACTTCTAAACGTGCCTGTGAATATTTGAAGGGGGTGGGGGGTGGGAAGAAACCCTGTAAATAAAACTAATTCAGTCACTGTATGAGATTTATGATAAATATATAAACTGCTAAATGAAACTGTTCCTATTACATCCCCAAATTTTCTCATTGTTTTATACTAATCTTTAATCACAACTCAACACAGAAGGAAACAATCATTGCCATGTAACAAGACTATTAACTTACCACTGTTACTTTTATATTAAAAGAAACCAAATAACGTTTTATCATCAGACAAGAAGTCAATTAAAAATAAAAATTCTAACAGCCCATTCCTGAAGGGGGGGGTATATCTGAGGCAGACGGGAGCAGCGCAGCCATGCTGCCTCCTCAGAATCTCCTGGCTACTGAATATAAGTTATAAAAATAAAAAAGGGAAAATGCCCTCATAGCAGACAGCGAGGCTACGCCACCAAAAAAGGTGGCATAGTAATGCTGCCTCGCAAGGGGTCGTTCCCAGGGTGAAAGGGGTTAGGAAGCTGAATAACATCAGCTCCACCCCTCCTAACACCCCAGGAACGTTTGCCCCACACCGGTGCAGGCTCCCACTTACCGGATTTCACTGTCAGTGTATCAGCGCCGGAGTCCTGTGCAGTGGTGTGGCTTACCAGAGCCAGTGTGAATGCCCCCCTTACCAGCATAAGTGCCCCTTATCATGGAATAAGTGGGCACTTACATTGGCGTGGGGTCACACTGACTCCTATACCGATCTCCCCCCCCCTTCAGGATTGCAGCCTTGGTCTCATAATTTGAATGTTTAGAGAAAGTAAAATTCCCTTTTTCTTTCAACAAAAATGACTGCAATATGGAATTTTATTACTACAGAGGAATCAATGGACATCCAATAACACAGCAAGATTCCATTTAATTTAGACATTTGAGGGAACACTAAAAGAACTTTTTTTTTCTTTTTGGAATGAGTGAAATGAAAGGCAAGATTTTACTCAAAATGTGTATTATTAAAATTTATGTAAGGCAATCTCACATTAGTTAATGATAATTTCTACGTATACTGTAGACAGATCACATTCAAGAATACTGTTTTGCTTAAATGTAAACAAAAATGTTATAATATTAAAGAGTTCTGTATTTTAATGATATAAAGTTTAACTTAATATCTACATATGCTGCCAGATCTATTCATTGTGACTTTTATGAGAGTGTTTCTGTACAAGTAAAACACTTTTTTTAAACTACAGAATTTAATTTCTTACCTTCCAGATGGCAAAAATTAAGATGCTTACATGGGGTACCAACAAGGATCAGCAAGGATCTTATTTTGCCCTCCCTCACTATTTCCTCATTCTCTTCCCTAAAAATCCCCATAGCCTCTCCCATTTTCATACATTCTTCTCTTTCTCCAACACACCAGTCAACCTATCTTTACCTGTCCCCCTGTCTCTAGCATTCCCTCCTTCCTTCCCCCTGGCAGCCTTTCCCCAGGAAAACTCAATGCAGTACTGGCTGCTGGGCTTGGGCAGGCCCAGTTGTGCAGTGCCAACATCTGAGTTGGCCCATGTACACAATGCCAGCACTGGTGGTGTTGGCTGTTGCCGCCAGATCCAGTTTTGTGGCGGCTGTAGATTCTGGGCCCAGGTACCACAGTATGGGACAAGCATACTTGCACAGTGCCAGCCAGGCCTGGCCCAGATGTGTGGTACCAGCCAGGCACAGTTGCATAGTGGGGAACCTGCAAGTACTTGCCAGGGGAACCTGCAAGTACTTGCCAGGGGAACCTGCAAGTACTTGCCAGGGGCACCTCACTTTCTCCACTACCCCCCTCCCTACATAATTTCCTCTTTCCCTCCTCTTGGCAGTCCCCATATTGTCACCTGTTCCTGCTTCCTTCTTTACTTCCTACCAACAAACCAATCTTTTATCTGCCCCCATAGTCATATTTATTTACTTCATTTATACCCCACCTTTCTTCCCAATGGGAACCCAAAGCATCATTCTCCTCACAACAATCCTGTGAGGTAGGTTAAGCTGGGAGTATGTGACTGGCCCAAGGTCACCAGTGAGCTTCCATGGAAGAGTGAGAATTTGAACCTGGGTCTCTCACATCCTAGTATGAAACTCTAACCATTACCCCACACTGGCTTTTGGGCGATGGCTGTAGTTGAATAATAGTGAGCAGCCAGGCTTGCCAGTGGTTGCTGCTGGTCCTCACCCCAATAAGTCCTCTCTCAAAGGCCAAAACAGCCCTGAAAAGGGCTCTGCTCCTCCTCTTGGCTTTTACTGACATAAACCAAGGCTCAAATGCTGGCACTATTGTAAACTGGGGCTTTTCTTCGATTTGCAGAAAGATATGTTTGTTCATGGCTCCAGTTTCAAGATTTAAGTATCCGCAGATGGGTCCACACTGAGAATTAGATATATTGATGTACTATAGCAGCATAGGGTGAAGTACTTTGCAACCCTTTCTCAAGTATTGGATATAATTGCAAATTTTCTTACAGGAAATTTAAATCCCATGTAATAGAACAGAACATTTAAATTCCATAAATATGCCAAATAGTACCACTTAATACAGTAATTTTATGTTGTTAAAAGTAATTTACATTTGATAGGAAATATGTGTGTGTGTGAAGTGCCTTCAAGTCGTAGCCGACTTATGGCGACCCCTTTTTTGGAGTTTTCAAGGAAAGAGACTAACAGAAAGTAGTTTGTTTGATAGGAAACTAAGTATTGAACATATTTCAGCTTCCCCCAAAGTCTCGGGGGGGGGGGGTTTCACAGAAAAAAGGAGATTTTTCCTATGGCTCCAAACTTCCTGGAAATTTTACATCTCTTTTCAGTCATAGATGGTATTTGTTGCCATCCAAAGCTTTAACACTTCAGTGTATATACAGCTTACCTATACATCTGGTTTCCTGCAAACAATATTCTTTAAAAACATAGTGGAAAATAGGGTAAACAGATCTTTTGTATTCAATACCTGACAAAGAATGGCTTCTCCCCCACTATTTCCATATGGTAGCTGAACAACCATCATGTCTTTATCTGTGCTGTCCAAGTAACCGAGAGGCTTCACAGAGCTGAGCTTTTCTTCAGTTTCTCTCTTGAAAACTTTCCCACTAGCTAGAACATTTAGCTTAATCTCATAGTCCTTAGTTTTAGAAAACATCAAGGCCTGTACGGTGTCTGTCAGTTCATCTTTGTTTTTTATTTGTATACCACCAAAACTGAAAGAGGATGAAAGTCCCAGAACCTTCCCACCTTTTGTCATGAAAACCAGAAACTGTTTGGAAACAGAATCTGAAATGGGCTCTGATGCAGCAATGACCAACAGCAGTGCATTGTCAACCCAAGGAACACTCAACACATGTTCCTCTAACAGCTGGTAGACAGTATAAGCATTAATATCAACACATTCCATGATGACTGATTTTACTTCTTCAAATTTGACTTTACCAGGATCAGAACCAACATAAATTAAGATATTAGGAGGTTTCCCAGTAAGATTTACTCTTTTCAGGTGTCCTGCCAGATAACCAACATCTTCAAAATTGCCACTGTAATCATCAGGAAGATCTGGGATATTTTCTGCAGAGGCAAATTTAACTGACTCAATAGTGCTACTCTCAAGTTCCAAGCACTCATGGCAGCTAGAAAGATGTAAATGATGATGTTCCCCACTACCCGTTTCCTTTTCAGACAGATGCTCAAGTTGTTCATGATGCTCATCTGCTTTCTTCAGTTTGCATTTCTGTCCTTGAACTTCTTGATCACCACCTTCTGCACAGTCAATAGCTTCCTCTTCTGGGTTAGCAACTATCTCAAATGTTGACCCTTGAGTTGGCACACCAAGTTGTACATTGTTAGCCTTTGCCTCCTTTTCTGTGCTTTGTGCCAGCTGTTCCAGTTCCTCCAACTCTGACTTCTGTAGGTGTATAGCTAAAACATTTTAAAGTTATTAAACAAAATATACAAAAGTTGCAAGGCTAAATACCTCTACAGCTTAAACCAGTACCCCAATCATAAAAAAACGGTGCAACCATATTTTCAATTCAATAACATTAGCTTCTACAATGCTACAGAGGGGTACAGTTACCAGTGAATCTTCCACATATAATTAAGCACTGGCAAAGCAAACTTCAAGATTGTGTCACTTTGCTAGTAAAATGCAAGTGTCTTAAATTCCATGCAATATTTTTTTAAACTATTATTCATAAAAGAAAATGTCTAGCAGTTAGGTAGAGCACTAGACTGCAGACCTATTAAAGTGGCTCACAACCAGTCGCAAAAGTCAAGATTTACATGTGTTAATTCTGGAGCCTTAGATGTGGTAAGTCAACTGGAGACATTTCAGCGGTTTGATTTTCAGTAGGTATGAGCAGCTACACTTCTTGAGAAGGAATTGCCCCAGTCCAGCACAATTATATGACTATCCTGCTGAATGTCCACTTAAGCAGGACTGAATATGTGGTTTTCAACAATGGACTGAGAAACAGGCATAAAGTGACCAGAGATGTGCTTTCTCATTTGTCTGGCAATACAAATGTGAACACACTCCCCATCTTCTTTTGGAGGTCAATGTGTCCAGCTATTAATTACACTTAAGACCTCACACAAAGATCTCTACATTGAGGCTCCACGCTTCAATATGTCCCACAGTACTACATACATAAGGCCAACTCTAAAATATGCTAGTGAATGCAACTGTAACCCATATAATGAGAGTAGATTTTTCCCTTGCACACTGTCTTGGGGGAGTAGCCATAACTACAGCACTGGACAGACAGGATGGAGTATAGACTTGAATTAATGCTAGACATACCCAAGACCACCACCCTTTTCTAGTCATGCTGCAAACTCCCATTACTTGTAACACTTGTGAAAAACTTTCTACTAGCTACCTATGAGTTAAATCATTTTTTCAGCCCTACCTAACACCATAGTAGTTTTTCATTCATCATGTTCTGAGCCTCAAATTTACTTCCTACTAGATAGAAAGCAAGACACATTGAAACCAATGGTGACCATTCCAATAAATCATGTTTAATCATGAGTACGCTGTGTTGGAAGTTGACAACATATAGTCTTGAGCTGAAGATTAGGGCTGGATTTTAAATTCTCAAACCCATGCACTTCATAAACTAATAAAAATGGAACTGCAATTGACAGGCAGTACATTTGTTTTGTTAAGATTCATATGGCATATAGCACTTCGCTGTAGTTATTTTGATATTTGACACAAAACACTATTGTTATTTGGAAACTTGGTATAAATTTGATTATGCATGATACACTCATAGTAATAAGCTTGTTTAATTGGTAAGGCCAATTGGTCCATGTGCTTCACTATATCGTGATTTTTTTCCACAATCATTACTTTTTGCTTACCATGTACTCTTTTTTCTTGTTAAAAAAGTGCAGCAGAATGGACATTGCCCACTTTCTAGCATGGGTTGCTGCCAAGAGCTATCTGCAGAAGCTACTTTCATGGCAATCTTAAACAATTATACCCTTCTAAGGCCACTGACTAATGGACTTAGAAGGGTGTAACTTTGCTAAGGGCTGCACTATTTGTGTGCCATTGCAGATACAAAATATGTAATGGTAAATTTCTTTGTAATAACACTTACACACAATTTTGTGAGGTACCATTCCATTGTCCATTTGGAGTCTATCTTCCATAAATGCTATCCCAAGGCTACTGAAGTTGTCTATACTGGCTTCAGCAAATAATACGTAAGGTTCTCCAGGTTTAAACGCCAAAGGTGAACAATAATCTGACCACTTCACGAGCTGGGGAAAATATATACAGCATTGTTTACAAGATATAACAAAAAATTGACGTAATCAAAATATTCAAGGACTTTTCCAAAAAATGAGCTGACATTCCTATACCGAAAAATTACAATTCTAGTTTACCAATTGCAGTTGCTACAGAACTGTATCCTCCAGAGCTACAAACCTCAAGGCAGAAATCAGACAATACCTCTAACAACATAACAGAAATTATATCTATTTCTTCCAATGAAATATCAAATAGAAACACTAAACCCTCCCTGGTATATCTGTCTCTTTCCATCAGTGTATTCTGCCAGAGGGTGAAGACTTGTTTGTTTTGGTGTTCCTTTATGATCTCTTCTTCCTGCCCAATGTTTTAACTGCTGGTTTTTATACCTGTGTTATTTGTAGTTTTAAATGACTTTATGATGGGTTTGATAATGTTCTGCTTTTAATTGTTAGCCTCCTTAGTGGCCCTGACTGTGCCAAAAGGCAAGATACAAATTTTGTAAATAAACAAATAAATAATAGTAAATTCCATCTAATCTTAACAAAGGTAAGAATGCAAGTATCTGTATATGACTTAAGACAAGACATAATGCTCTAACAAATTTTCTTATATTATCCCTCATGTAAACAGTTTAACACTGCAATCCTAGAGTTACCTCAGTCTATGCCCACTGAAATCAGTGGGCACGAGCTGAATTAATTCTGCATAAGATTGCACTGATAATGTTTATGCAATATAAGCAATATTTTAAAACAAAAATATATTTTACTACATTACATTTTATTCCATTTTCTTTCTAAAGGGTAGATATCCCTTACACTGAGTGAGATCATTTGTCTATTTAGTTCAGCACTGTCTACCTGAATTTAACAGAAACTTTCCCAGGTCTCAGGCAGAAGCTACTGAGATCCTTTCATGGTATGGCCACTGCTGCTACCACTGAGTAGTGTATATAATCCCTGCTTTTTATTCTCAGCGTGGTGTAGTGGTTAAGAGCGGTGGTTTGGAGCAGTGGACTCTGATCTGGAGAACTGGGTTTGTTTCCTCACTCCTACACATGAAGCCAGCTGGGTGACCTTGGGCAAGTCACTCTCTCTTAGCCCCACTTACCTCACAGGGTGTCTGTTGTGGGGAAGGTGATTGTAAGCCGGTTTGAGTCTCCCTTAAGTAGTAGAGAAAGTCGGCATACAAAAACCAACTCTTCTTCAAGACATTTCTGTGAGATTTGATGAAATGATTGGCTCCAGATAACCCAATGCATTTGACTGTTCTGCAGGGACAGTCTTCCCAATGTAAGTCCAACGTTCTGACCTCTATACCACATCAGGTCTATACAGTTTAATACATAGGCTTCTTAGCAGAAGTGCCTTAAAAAGCTTACCTTATCTGTTGAGCACGTTATAGTCTGTGAACTGCCTGCTTGATTGGAAATACTTTCAGTCAGAAATGCTATATGTTCAGATTCAAATATTTTGTCAGAATAAATAGGAGATGATACAATAAGCAATGTCCATTGGTTTAATTCCTCAAGGGACTGGGGGGAGAAAAACAGTGACATTGCAACAAATGTTGAAAAAACTTTACTTTCCCTTTATCCCAAGAGGTTCGCTCTAGTTACCATAAACAAACACAAAAATCAGATGACACACTTCATACAACTATGTTTTGCCAGCTAATTATCAATTTGTGACAAAGAAATCATTAATGACTTCCCCAACCACAGAGACTCACATCCTATATAAAATACTAAATCATGACCTGCTTGCCTCAATATATGCTGAAACAGCTCCATAGCTGTCAAGGCAATCAGGAAGTCTTGAGTTGCACAACACAGGGAGTTCAGCATAAATGCTGAAATCCCACAAGACCCATAGTTTTGGGGACTAACACCACACTGAAGAACATCACTGAGTAGTTCTCAGTAGACTTCAGTTGATGAACAGAGGTGCCAAGTGTGTGATATAGCTGATGGGCAACCAATTCTTTTGAGTCATAAGTGTAGGACCGATGGGCAATTCACACACAAATTTCACGGACCTTTATGAGTTTTAACTATGTTATCATTCTTTGGCCATTTAGTGAAACATTTTAACAATCGCCTACATCCCATTCAAGTTACCTTCAACTGTAATAACCGGTGCAATCCTAAGAACTTTTTCCTGGAACTAAGCAATGTTGCAACTTGTTTCTGATTAGACCTGTTTAGGATTGCCCCATAGGCGAATGAAGTGAAAAATGCTTAGCATTTCTATCACAACTTCCTCAAGTATTCAAATATTTCAAATACTCTATCCTTACAGTAACCTTGTAAGGTAAGCCAGTATTATATACCACTTGGAGGAGGGGCAACAGAAAGTGAAAGAACAGAGCATTTGCCTAATGCCCCCTAGTGAGTTCTTTTCCTGAGGATTAAACCAGCTATTTCTCCCCCTAGCCTCTTCAACCACACTAGCTCTGAAGATGAACAGTGTGAAGATTCACACAGAAATTCTAGTCTGCTGTATAACCTGGCAAGGTTTTTGCACGTGGAAAGATTGCGTGTCACTTGACACATTATAGCAAAAGAGCAGTTCCATTACTCCCACTCTGGGTCAGCTCTTTCTTTACAGCAATAAGCATTTATGTAACTTGCCAGAAACATTCAGTGAGCTCTGTAACTGTTCTAACCAGTGTTTGGAAATGTCTCCACTCCCAACATATTCAGCCTTAAGATCATACAAATAATAGGGGCAGGGCAGTGTCGTATCAGCAATTAATAGCAGGTCCTAGAAAGAAAGAAGTAGGGATTTTTCATCGCTGCCTTTCCACTCAGGAAAAGCTTGAATTTGGCAAGGCTATTCAGATATTGGGCACTGTGATTCTGAACAAAATAAGGCAGCAAACTTAACTGGAAGAACAGCTCAGAGTTCTGACTTAACATTCCAGCTTTCTTTATACTAAGATCACTTTGCAAGTTCACACGCTTAAAACAGCAAAGTATATGATAAAAACTATAGAAACACAAGCTGGATTGTCCATATCACCTGCAACAGAATTAGGAGGGAGGTTATTACGAACACGTAACATGTCAGGCGACTATATTATTACAAGAAAAATTAAGAGTCCAGTAGCACCTTAAAGACTAACAAAAATATTTTCTGGTAGGGTATGAGCTTTCGTGAGCTGTGGCTCACGAAAGCTCATACCCTGCCAGAAAATATTCTTTAGTCTTTAAGGTGCTACTGGACTCTTGCCCTTTTCTATCCAAATGTGAAGACATTAAACACGAAAGCTCATACCCTGCCAGAAAATATTCTTGTTAGTCTTTTAAGGTGCTCCTGGACTCTTGCCCTTTTCTATCTAAATGGGAAGACATTAAACACGAAAGCTCATACCCTGCCAGAAAATATTCTTGTTAGTCTTTAAGGTGCTACTGGACTCTTGCCCTTTTCTATCTAAATGTGAACACATTAAACACGAAAACTCATACCCTGCCAGGAAATATTTCTGTTAGTCTTTAAGGTGCTCCTGGACTCTTGCCCTTTTCTATCTAAATGTTAAGACATTAAAGACGAAAGCTCATACCCTGCCAGAAAATATTCTTGTTAGTCTTTAAGGTGCTCCTGGACTCTTGCTCTTTTCTATCTAAATGTTAAGACATTAAAGACGAAAGCTCATACCCTGCCAGAAAATATTCTTGTTAGTCTTTAAGGTGCTACTGGACTCTTGCCCTTTTCTACCACTGCAGACAGACGAACACGGCTACCCACTGTGAATTAAGAAAAATTATTTTTTCTTAATAAAATTTTCTTAATTAAAATTAAAAATTAAAAAATTAAATATCTTTCCTTATCCTTCTGCCTCCAGGCTGGGGCGCTGACCCTTTCAATTCCCCCCACCACCCCCTTCCCCCATGCAACAGATTCTCAGTTCCTGGGGAAGGGGAAACCAACCGACTCCCCGCCGCACACGTGCACAAATAGAAGCCTTCCCCCGCCCCGCCCCTTCTGACGTCACGGGCGCAGCCCCCCCTCCCACATCACACCTGCGTTTCACCAGTGAAGAACACCTTGTCCCCCGCCCTGAGGCAGACGCTCTCTCCGGGGAGGCGGGGAGGCTCCTTCCCGCCAGGGGACGGGCGGGGGCGGGGCGGCGTCTGGCCAGGGCAGCCCCCGGCGCCGGGCCCAGAGAAGGTGAAAGAGCAGCGCGTCCGGTGCAGCCGGCGCACCGTGCGACGCACCAGCCCCGCCGAGTAGGTCCCCCAGCGCGCCCAAAGGTACAAGTAGCAAAGCGTGATGAGCATGGCGCGTGCGCAGAGCCCGGGGGAGGGCGGGGCGCCGACGCCGCCGCTCACCCCACCCCCGCGCCAACCGCCGCAGAGGGGGGGGGGAACAAACAGTCGGAACAGCCGCGCCTCTGTCTCCGCTGCGGCTTCCTGATTGGCTGCTCCGGCTCCACCTTCTGCGGAGTTCATTGGATGACAATGCTGCGAATCCGATTGGCCGGTATCGCCTCCTTCTTCCCCCACTCGTCACCATGGGTAACAGGTGAGGTGAAGGAAGCTGTTAGAGGGGGGGGGGGGAAAGGCCTCCTTCAGAAACTGGAAGGGTTGCCCAACAAAGCAAACACAAACTTGCACAAAGGAAATGCAAGCAAAGAATTAGAGATGGGGGGGGGAAAAGATTTTGAGGGACATATTGCTAAACACATTAAGACCAAACAATAAATTCTTTAAGTACATTAGGAGTAGAAAACCAGCTAGGAAAGCGGTTGGACCACTGGATGACAATTGGAGTAAAGCACTGGTTCCCAACCAGGGGTCCATGGACCCCAGGGGTCCACGAGAACTAAATTAAGGTCCGCAAAACAAAGTTATAAACCCATAATAAATTAATATTTTCAATTAAAAGTTCTCTATTATAAAAATATATATTCAAATATTATTCTAAGTTTAATGTTTAACTAACAGTTATGATTAAAGTTTATTTTCAAATTCTCAGAATTTTTATTTTGAACCTTGGGGTCCTTGCACCAAACAAAAAAGTCCTAGTGGTCCCTGGTCAAAAAAAGGTTGGGAACCACTGGAGTAAAGGAACACCGTGTGTGTGTGAAGTGCCGTCAAGTCGCAGCCGACTTATGGAGACCCCTTTTTGGGGTTTTCATGGCAAGAGCCTAGCAGAGGTGGTTTGCCAGGGCTTTCCTCTGCACAGCAACCCTGGACTTCCTTGGTGGTCTCCCATCCAAATACTAACCAGGGCTGAGCCCTGCTTAGCTTCTGAGATCTGACGAGATCAGGCTAGCCTGGGCCATCCAGGTCAGGGCTGTTTGGCGCTTTAGAGGCTAGTAAAATGTTGATTAATGATTTTATTTCAGACGCTTTGGCTTCCCTTAGAGAATTGTGTGAGGCCATTCGGCGTAATGGAGCCACGCTTCGTGCACGTGGTGAAATGAAGGAGAAAATGTCACAAGATTGCTGCATTAGAATTTGTTAATCGGTCCAAGAACTCCCAAGTATTAGCAAGAATTGCGACATGCGACTCACTATAATTATCTTCCATATCGCACACTTTCCACACTTAATGTGTCCTGCCATATCTAGGGTTGCCAGGTGGTTTCAACAAAAATATGTTTTTTTTAATTATTTGTGTTATTTATAGTTCGCCTTTCTCAAGGCAGTAAAGTTACACATAGTAAAACAAAAACTTTACATAGTTTTACATAGTTTACATAATAAAACTTACATAAACGTACACATAGTAAGTCGGTAAAGGTAAAGCTCACCTAATGATGTGATAATTTACTCTTTGTTCTTCCACCGTCCAGTAAGTATTTGGTTCTGCATTGTAAATGTTTATGGAAGTTTGAGATAAAGTAAAAAAAAGGTAAAGGTCCCCTGTGCAAGCACTGGGTCATTCCTGACCCATGGGGTGACATCACATCCCAACGTTTCCAAGGCAGACTTTGTTTGCGGGGTGGTTTGCCAGTGCCTTCCCCAGTCATCTTCCCTTCACCCCCAGCAAGCTGGGTACTCATTTCACCGACCTCGGAAGGATGGAAGGCTGAGTGAACCTTGAGCCGGCTACCTGAAACCGACTTTCGTCGGGATCGAACTCAGGTCGTGAGCAGAGCTTTTTGACTGCAGTACTGCAGCTTCTTTTTTACTAAGCGATAGGGACCCCAAGGCTACATTGTCAGTGGCAAGATTTGTTTCAATCCTTATATCCCTCCAACACTAGATATATGCTGCTCAAGATCAATTGATCAAGGAGCTTCTAAGGGATAAAAGGAAAGTACTGCAGCTTAACACTCTGCGCTACGGGGCTCCTAGTCAATCAGTACAGTCAACAAAATGGGAGCATTCAATAATTAATGCATTAGGATTTTGCTTTATTTATAGTCTGCCTTTCTCTCAGGGACTCAAGATAGATTACACATAGTAAATCAGTACAGCCAACAAAATGGGAACATTCAATAACCAATCCATTAGGATTTAAATTTGGATTTAGGAATCTTCAGAAAGAACTGAAGCATAGCATAAGTATTAACATCCAGCTAGGTAATTTTTTATAGCTCCTTATACCCCTTTATTCTTACCTGTAATGTTCTTCGTAATAAGAAGAATGCAGGTGTGAGCAAATCTGGCAGGAAACTGCCAAAAATTACTTTGTGCTGCTATTAGAGACACCAGACCTCTCTGTTGCCCAGTCTGGTTTAGTCTGCAGGTATTTAAAAGCTGAAGAAGCACCACCTTCAGGGAAATGGTGGTATTGAAAGGAAATAAAACCCTTTCTTGTAAATCAGTTGAAAACAGGGAAAATGAAACCCTTGTGATTTATGGTCAGAACTACTGTTGGGTTTACAAGAAATGATTACTTCACTAGACACTGATGAAATATCTGAGAGTAGCTTTGTGGCAGAGCTTGGATTCATCCCTGCCAGCGTGGCCTGTTTTCTGCTGCAGAGGCTCTCCAGCTCATTCTGGGCACGGCTGTTACCCAAGCCGACAAGAAAAATGAAAGGACAGCTGGAAAGGTCATGTGGCCTTCAGGGAAAGAGTGGAACTAGAAAATCTATGCTACAGCTGCAGACTTTAAAGGGAATCTAGGTGAGAGGAGAAAGAAATGGGGTGGATACAGTTTGCAAACTTGCAAGAGAGACAGAGCTTAGAGACAGCTGTAGCTGGCTGAAGGTGATTGATTGGCTCTACGGAAAGGGTAGGAAGACTCAAGCCCACAGATTATTACCCTTTCTTGCTCGTTCATGTAGGAACAAATGATATTGCCCGGCACAACCCAGAACGTATTAAAAGAAACTACATGGCTCTGGGTGAGAAGGTGAAGGACTTGGGGGCGCAGATTGTGTTTTCCTCAGTTCTGCCTGTTGAAGGTCGTGGATTAGGAAGGGAAAGACGAATACTACAAATTAATGACTGGCTGCGTAGGTGGTGTTGTCAAGAAAGGTTTGGATTTCTGGACCATGGCTTACACTTTCGAGAAGAAGCTCTTCTGTCAGGGAATGGTTTACACCTCACTAGGGTAGGAAAAATGTGTTTGGTGAGAGCCTTGCAAACCTGGTCAGGAGGGCTTTAAACTAAATCCTATGGGGGAGTGAGACAACAATTTAAAGCCTTGTATACTGATAATACCTGGAAACGAGAACAATTAAGATTTGCAGGGAGTGGCATGTATGCAAGGAAACATAAACTCACAGGTAAGTACAGAAACGAAAACCACGGGGCACATAAACCACAGATTCCGATGTTTGTACACTAATTCGCAGAGTATGGGAAACAAGCAGGAAGAACTTGAAGCCCTAATACAGGAAGAGGATTTTCACCTAAATAGGCATTTCTGAAACTTGGTGGGATGTCACTCCTGATTGGAATATTAAGATTGAGGGGTACAACTTGCTTAAAAGGGATAGACTGATAAGGAAGGGGGGAGGAGTAGCACTGTATGTCAAAGATGTGTACACTTGTGAAGAAGTACATGAATCTGAGCATGGTAGTGCAGTTGAGACTCTGGGTAAATATAAAAGGAATAAGAAATAATCATGATATTCTGGTGGGGGTCTGCTATCGACCACCAAACCAGGCAGTGGACTTGGATGGGACGCTCCTAGACCAGATCACAAAGTTCTCAAAGAGACGGGACGTGGTGGTCATGGGAGATTTTAATTACGCGGATATCTGTTGGAAGTCCAACGCTGCTAAAAATGCAAGATCCAATAAATTCCTGACTTGTCTTGCTGACAACTTCCTGTTCCAGAAGGTGGACAGGGAAACAAGGGGATCTGCTATCTTAGACTTGATTCTCACCAACAGGGAAGAACTGGTCGATGAGGTTAAAGTAGTAGGCACCCTGGGTAGTAGGGACCACGTACTCTTGGAATTTACAATCTTGGGGAAAAGAAAACCTGTATGTAGTCAGACATATAGGTTGGACTTTAAAAGAGCAAATTTTAACAAACTTAAACTTATGCTAGGTAGAATCCCATGGTCAGAAATACTGAAGAAGGGAGTTCAAGAAGGGTGGGCGTTTTTTAAAAATGAAATACTGAAGGCGCAATCTCAAACCATTCCTATGAGAAGGAAAAATGGGAGGAGCTTAAAGAGGCCAGGGTGACTCCATAAACAGCTTTTTAAAGAGTTGAGAAATAAAAAAGACTCATTTAGGAAGTGGAAGGAGGGCCTTATAACCAAAGAGGAATATAAACAAATAACTAGTGCTTGTAGGGAGAGTGTTAGGAAAGCTAACGCTCAGTATGAATTTAGGCTAGCAAGAGATGCTAAACGCAACAAAACTTTCCTATGTTAAGAGTAAGAACAAGGACAAGATAAGCCCATTGCGTGGACCGGAAAGTGAAATTGTAACAGGAGATGAAGAGAGGGCAGAACTCCTCAATTCCTACTTTTCCTCAGTCTTTTCTCGTGAGGTAAGTGGTGCTCAACATGGCATAAACAGAACATGTTATACGGGAAGGGATTTGCAGCCTAGAATTGGCATTGGGGTAGTGCACAAACACCTGGTTTCTTTAAATGAAACAAAATCCTCTGGGCCAGATGAATTGCACCCAACGGTACTCAAAGAACTTGCAGATGTAATTTTGGAACCTCTGTCCATTATTTTTGAAAAGTCTTGGCAAACAGGTGAGGTGCCAGAAGATTGGAGGCGGGCAAATGTTGTCCCCATCTTCAAGAAGGGGAAAAAGGACGATCCAGGTAACTACCGACCCATCAGCTTGACTTCTATACCAGGAAAAGTGTTCGAACAAATCATCAAACAGTCAGTCCTTGAGCATTTAGAAAGGATGGATCTGATCACTAAGAGCCAGCACGGATTTCTCAAGAATAAGTCATATTAGACTAATCTTACCTCCTTTTTTGAGAAAGTTACTACCTTGCTGGATCAGCGGAATGCTGTAGACATAGTTTATCTAGATTTCAGTAAGGCTTTTTATAAGGTTCCACATAGTATTCTAGTTGACAAATTGGGAAAATGTGGGTTAGATCCTATTATTGTTAGGTGGATCTGCAACTGGTTGACAGTTCGTACCCAGAGTGCTAGTTAATGGTTCCTCATGCACTTGGAGAGAAGTGACTAGTGGAGTTCCTCAGGGATCTGTGCTGGGCCCTGTGTTGTTCAACATCTTTATAAATGATTTGGATGAAGGAATAGAGGGGATGCTTATTAAATTTGCAGATGATACTAAATTGGGAGGGGCAGCAAATACAGTAGAAGACAGAGCCAAGATGCAGGATGATCTTGACAGGCTGGAGAAATGGGCAAGAACTAATAAAATGCACTTCAACAAAGACTAATGTAAAGTTCTGCATTTAGGTAGGAAAAATCAAATGCATAATTATAGGATGGGGGAGACTTGTTTGAGCAGTAGTGTGTGCGAAAAGGATCTTGGGGTCAGTAGACCAAACACTGAACATGAGTCAGCAGTGTGATGCTGTAACTAAAAAGGCAAATGCAGTCTTGGGCTGCATCAACAGAAGTATAGTGTCCAGATCACGCGAAGTGATGGTATCGCTTTACTCCGCTCTGGTTAGACCTCAGCTAGAGTACTGTGTTCAGTTTTGGGCACCACAATTTAAGAAAGATGTAGACAAGCTGGAATGTGTCCAGAGGAGGGCAACAAAGATGGTGAGGGGTCTGGAGACCAAGTTCAATGAGGAAAGGTTGAAGGAGCTGGGTATGTTTAGCCTGCAGAGGAGAAGACAGAGAGGGGATATGATAACTATCTTCAAGTACTTGAAGGGCTGTCATATAGAGGAGGGTGCTGAGTTGTTTTCTGTTGCCCAAGTAGGTGGGACCAGAACCAACGGGTTGAAATTAAATCAAAAATGTTTCCATCTAGACCACTGGTTCCCAACCAGGGGTCCATGTACCCCCAGGGGTCCGCGAGAACTAAATTAAGGTCCGCGAAACAAAGTTATAAACCCATAATAAATTAATATTTTCAATTAAAAGTTCTCTATTATAAAATATATATATTAAAATATAATTCTAAGTTTAATGTTTAACTAACAGTTATGATTAAAGTTTATTTTCAAATTCCCGAAATTTTTATTTTGAACCTTGGGGTCCCTGCACCGAACAAAAAAGTCCTAGTGGTCCCTGGTCAAAAAAAGGTTGGGAACCACTGGTCTAGACATTAGGAAGAATTTTCTAACAGAGTGGTTCCTCAGTGGTCCCTTTCAGAGGCAGGAGGTAGTGGTCCACTGACAGGTGTGGGGGAAGGGTTGCCCGATGCACAGGGACATGAGGCATAGGATTTGGAAGATGGAGCCAGGGAAGGACAGGGACCTCAGTGGGCTGCCTTGCTATGGTCTCCAGGGAAATGATCTCTGCAGTCTGGAGATCACAGGGGATCTCCAGGTCACACCGGGAGACTCCCTTCCATCCCATAGTCCCTTTAAGGGGCTGGGAGGAGAACACCTACTTATCTGCCTAGTCCTGCCCCTCTCCTTCCTGGGCTGGTTCAGCTTTCATGCTCTGTCCCTGATTGTCTGCGGGTGTCTTGTCTGTTACCTGCTTGGCAAGATTGGTAACAACAATTTTTTTAAAAGAATCCTCCTTTTCCTCTCTGGTCACTGTGGATGTTTCCCCACAGGGAATGGACCTGTGGTGCTGTCATTGCTCTGCAGCAGCCATCACAGGCCTCACAATTGCACTGCCCCCTTGTTATTTATTGACAGTCCTAAATAGAGTTTTTAAATTGTAACCTCTTATGTGTTTTTATCACAGTTGTTTTACTCATTGTTTCTATTGTTTTTCCTTTCCCTTTTATTTCAGGCTCATCTGACCAGAGGTCTTGAGCACAACGTGCATGGGATAAAATACTTTTAACATTATAAATTATTAAAATGTACAACAGAAGTGACTTTAAATTCTTAAAATGCTTGAAAGACATTAAAATTTAAATCACAATGACCAAAAATTGAATTACTTTACAAGCAGTTAACTACAACAATAATAATATCGCTAGTTAACAATAGTTTAACCTTGTCGTGCCTTTAAGGAAACTGTTACCAGATATTTCGCAACACATTTGGTTATTTCTGGGTCAACATCACCCAACAGAAATGCGACCACCGAAGAGTCAGCAGGAAGATGATGTCTTGATAAAATGGGTGCAATCCAGGTGGCCCTGGGTATAGCCCATAGACCACAGAATAACTGAAGGTGATCTATTGTCTCAGTTGCTCCTGATGCACAGACACATAGCCTATCTGAAAATAGGGTTTTATCAAACTGACCGCTCAATTCAGCTGTTGGAAGCACATTCAGTCTGGCGAGCATAAAAACTCGCCTATGGCTGGGATTTGTGAGGAATTTTAAGTATGAAGGGAGGGTGGTAGGTGGAGAAATTCCTAGAGCAGTGGAGCACACTCGCCTTGCCCTGCTCAGTGTACTCACTCAATCAAGGTCTGCCACCCTTGTGCTAAGTAGCTTCATTGCTTCCTGAATACCCATGTTACTAATGTTTGTGAGGGAGAGACCTAGGGTTTCAATCCTACTATCCACACATCCATTCACTTCTTTAGATGTAGAAACCCACCCTGGGTATTTGGCGCTGCAAAAAAGGCCTTCATTCTCAGTTTAAAAGTGGCAGCCCAAGCCCTGGACTCAAATGAGCGCTGCGCAAGCTCCACCCTGAGAGCAGTTCCTGCCACACAATTGGGCACCCCAGCCAGCTTCTGTAAGAACTGAAGAAGTGTGTTATCCAAGTTCTCAGTGACTCTGCTTATCCACACACCTGCCCCAAACAAGACCTGGGGGATTATTTTAGTATTGAATGCCTCCAAGGCTGCAGGTATGCATTGACCACCTTTTGAGTGGAAAAACCTTAGAAGTGCATTTACGCTTATCTTGGCCACTTCAGTTACTGAACGGACATGGGGTTTCCAATTGAAATAATAATTGAACATAAGCCCCAGATATTTAAAACTTTGCACCTGCCCAATTTCCCCTCCCTTGAGATTCTAAACTTTCTGTCCCATTCAGGATCTAGAAAAAAACATCACTTTAGATTTATCATAATTTACTGATAGGTTTTCCCAGGAGCAGTAATCAACAAACACATTTAGAGCTCTGCGGAGTCCAACTTTGGTTCTTGATAATAAGGCTGTGTCGACTGCATAAAGCTGTACCAAAGTTTTATGGCCAGCCAATATAGGTGTGTGGAAAGATGGTTTTTGTAAATAAGGGATCATATCATTTAGATAAAGGTTGAATAGTGGGGCTAATCAGCAACCTTGTTTGACTCCTTTTAACAAGGGAATCGATTTAGTTATTTGGCCTTCCAATCCACATCGGACTTGTGCTGTTGGACTTTCATACAGTTTAGAGATCAACCACGGGAGCTGATATTGATATATCAGCAAGTTTGCGCCAGAGACGGGATTTTGGGACAGAATCAAAGGCAGCCCTAAGATCCATAAATGCTACATAGAGTAGCCCTCCTGGTTGGGAAATATACTTATCTGCTAAGTAATAAAGCGTAAGTCAGTGATCCAAAACTGAAACGCCCTTCCTAAATCCTGCTTGTTCAGGGTACAAAACAGATTCAGTATCAATCCAATTCCGGACTGGCAGCGCCTGGATGCCAGCCTATTTGCCCCCGTGCCAGTGTAGGTGCCACCTTATTCCGTGATAGGGTGGCACTTATGCCGGCCCGGGGTCATGCCGGCTCCTAAGGAGCTTTGCCCTGCCCTTCAGGAGTGGGCTCTTTGAATCCAAACAAATGGCACCCAGTTATGAGAATTTAAGAATAGTGCGACTGAGCCTGCGCCACTTGACATGTGAACTATCCAGGACAGGAAGCAGACGTTTATACATTTTATTTAAAATGTAGACTTCATATGCATTGAGAATATTGTTTGGTGAAATACATTAAATGTATTCGTATTTTGTTTTTAATAACCTTTTTATTTATATTATAAGCGGCATTCAGTTCTGCAAGGGAGAAAAAGTCTAAAATGTTTTAAATAAACAATTTTAAATAAATGCTCACAGTACTTGACAATTTTTGAAATTGTTTTATTTTTAAATAAAGCATATTAAAGCACAATATTGTTTTAGCTCCCCTTTGGGCAAAACAAACCCAAAGTGACATTTCTGAAAAAATTATTGTAATAAAAATTCGAGTGTAGTAGAATACAGTCTTCTGTTAACAGTAAAGCAAGTGATGGTAAACAATTAAACATCAAGTGTAGTGAACAATTATGTATTTAGACTTTCTCAACACTGAGGGACATATCTGAAACATATGGGAAGTAAACAGGTCTTGTTTACAAGGAACTATATATGGAGCATTATAGCCTGAACAGGCTGTGTATGCCAAGGATCACAGCATGGCACCTGATAAGCAACTCCTGTTAACTCTCTGGTTGGAGCCATAACTCAATGACAGAGCACCCACTATGCAGTCAGATGGCCTCAGCTTCAATCAGCATCTCCAGTTAAAAGGATCAGGTAGGAGGTGATCTGAAAGACCTGAGACTGAAGAGCTCCCGCCAGCTGTAGCAGACAACACTGACCATGATAGTCCCCATTCTAAATTCCAATGGGACTGCAGGGCCAAAATCCTAAAGAAATACATGATACAGCATGAGAGATTCTGACTGGGGCACAGATGATACTGCCTGAATTTTTACGATATATACATGTGGGAAAACAGCATGGGCACACAATGAACAGTACCTGGTTCATGCTATAGTGTGCACTGAAAGAGGCTTTGAGCTTGTGTTTTGCCACTTATATGCAAAATAAATATTTTAGCACTTCACCATCCGAGCTTTGACTTCAGGAATATAAAATTTTTCCCCATCCATTTTTTAAAAGGTATTCCCTTACATCAGTTCCGATTGCAAACTGCTCTGCCAGTCAGGAAAAACATTCTGTTTACTTCACTAATGGGAATATCCCTTAATGCAGGAATAGCTTCTTTTTGTGGTTTCTTCGGTTTCTGATTTCTTGCATAGTGGTCTGTAGAAAATGCAAAACCATAAGTCATCTCTTTAGTTTAAGACAACAATTTTACAATGAAGTAAATATGCTGTTTCCAGCATACATTCCCAAAATTCCTGAAATTCTTAAATCCAAACTGTATCTTGAGCTTCCACTGTGCTGATTTTGCATAACAGTTTGGCCATACAAATGTTAAGAGAATAAGCACCAAATTATACATTCAGAAGCAAGAGGTGACATCATCCTTTTGTAGCTGTACCACTTCTCGATGCAAATGAAGACAGCACAATTGAATGTTTCATGTCCAAAACTTCCTCTTTGTCAAACAATCAACCTATCTTAGCCATCTTTTATATGAAATTAATTTTCTACATGGAAAAAGGTCCCTCCCCCTTTTAAGTGGGTAGGTAGCTTTAGTGCTTCATCCCACATAAAACACATCTTTTAAGATTTTTTTTAGAAATATCCTCTTTTTGGAAGACAGTGTGCTTCATTTCAATGGGCTTAGACTGGAGTAACTCTGCATAGGATTGCACTGCAAATTGAGAAGCAGGACTCTCAATGACTGCTCTGTTGAAGAATCAGGCCTTTAAACACCTCTGTAAGGTCCACCAATTAGGATAGGGTATTTCATTAATACCCTGGCTTTCTCCCCAGCGGGAACCTGAAGAATCGTGTAGATTCTCCTCTCCTCCATTTTATCCTTACACCAACCCAGTGAGGTAGGTTAGGCTAAAAGCATGAGAATGGCTGAAGTCATCCAGAAGCTTGCATGGCAGCTGGGAGCTTGGGTCTCCCAGATCCTAATCCAACACCCTAACTATGACACCACATCTGTATTTCAAGCAGCATAGTCCCAGGAGAAAGATGCACAAAATAGGAAAGATAACAGACCACCGTCTGTTGGTAGAATACAGACACTCAAGTTAACACAGTGGAAAACATTTTGTCATTGGTGTGCACAGCAGCATGTTAAACACAAGCAGCTGGTTACAAATGCAAATCATTACAACTATAACTGGCAAAGCTTAACGCAGTCTTGGGAAATATATCAGGCTCATGACACTTTTTTAAATGGTCAGCCTATAGATATAGATAGTGGAAGTGGAGGAAATTTAAGAAAAGGAAGTAGAGGGAACTGGAGCAGGGGTTGTAATTTTTATGACCACTGCAATTTCAGCTTATGATCACACCCCCGACAAATGAAATTGAATGCTTATATAGACTAGTATATTTAACTAATCCTTTAAGTCAGTTTCAGGTAGCCGGCTCCAGGTTGACTCAGCCTTCCATCCTTCCGAGGTCGGTGAAATGAGTACCCAGCTTGCTGGGGGTGAAGGGAAGATGACTGGGGAAGGCACTGGCAAACCACCCTGCAAACAAAGTCTGCCAAGAAAACATCGGAATGTGACGTCACCCCATGGGTCAGGAATGACCCGGTGCTTGCACAGGGGACCTTTACCTTTTTTTTACTTTATGTCAAACTTCCATAAACATTTACAATGCAGAACCAAGTACTTACTGGACAGTGGAAGAACAAAGAGTAAATTATCTCATCATTAGGTTACCTGTAATTGTATGTGTGGAGTTCAATGGAGCAGTACTCATCATATTAATTCCAAAGAGAAGTACATAGCCTATTCCCACACTAACTGAAAGGTATGCAGGCAAAGCAACAGCCCAGAACCTGCAAGATTATAACCATTTTAGGTACTGTTACACACATGCAATTATCCAGTAAAAACATTTTCAATCCCTAAATTAAACAAGTTACAGAAAAGGACAACTGAAATGATAGCAGAGTTGGAGCAAGTTTCCTATAAGGAATGACTAACAACACTTGGGTTTCTTTAAGTTTAGATAAACTATGATAAAAAGGAGACACACTATATTTATAACATTATGAAAAAGTTATAGATGGTATGAAAATAGCAGACAGATTTTTCCTTGCAATGCTAAAACCTAGGGCCCCAATGAAATTAATTGGCTTTTGGGTTTAGAATGAATAAAAGAAAATACCATATTTTTCGCTCCATAGGACACACTTTTTTCCTCCTCAAAAGTGAGGGGAAATGTCTGTGCGTCTTATGGAGAGAATGTGTGTGAATCTAGCCCCCGGGGAGAAGGGCAAAGCTGCGAGAGGCCCTGGGAGCCACGGCCGACCCCCGGCCACGGCAGCCCAGCGCAGAGCCGGCGCGCCCTGGGAGCCGCCTAGGAAGCCGCCAGCCAGCTGGGGGGGGGAGGCCCCTCCCAGCAGCTGCCCAGTGCAGAGGGAGCCCGGCGCGGAGCCCATGCACCCTGGGAGCCGGCTTTAAAGCCGCCAGCCAGCTGGGGGGCGGGAGGCCCCTCCCAGCCGCCCAGTGCAGCCTCGCGACCGGGAAGCGCTGGGGGGAGGTTAAACTCCTCTGCGCTGCCATCCCAGGCAGCGCAGAGCACTTTCAAGACTGCCCCGCCCAGCTTCTAGGGACTCCCTGGAAGCCCGGTGGGGGGTATTTAAACTCCTCCGCGCTGCCATCCCAGGCAGCGCAGAGCACTTTCAAGACCCCCCCCCCGCCTGCCTTTTCCCACCTTTAAAGACCACCCCGCCCGGTTTCCTTGGAGTCCCAGGAAATTGGGCAGGGTGGTCTTTAAACAGCTCCGTGCAGTTTAAACCCCACCGCCCCCCTTCCCGGGACTCCCGGGAAGGGGGCAGTGGGTCTTTAAACTGCTCTGCGCTGCCTGGGCAGGCAGCGCAGAGCAGTTTAACCTCCTCCCGCACTTCCCAGTCCCGAGGCTCAGCTGTTGGGCGGAGCCTCAGGACTCGGAAGCGCGGGGGGAGAGGGGAGGTTAAACTGCTCTGCGCTGCCTGGAAGCCGGGCGGGGGGGGGGGTCTTGAAAGTTCTCCATGCTGCCATCCCAGGCAGCGCAGAGCAGTTTAAAGACACCCCCTCCGCCAGGGTTCCAGGGACTCCCTGGAAGCCGGGCGGGGGGGGGGGGTCTTGAAAGTGCTCTGCGCTGCCTGGGATGGCAGCGCGTTTAAAGCCCCCCCGCCGGGCTTCCAGGGAGTCCCTAGAAACCGGGCGGGGGGGGTCTTGAAAGTGCTCTGCGCTGCCTGAGTCCCTAGAAGCCGGGGGGGGGGGGTCTTGAAAGTGCTCTGCGCTGCCTGGGATGGCAGCGCGGAGTTTAAAGACCACCCCCACCGGGCTTCCAGGGGCAGTACACCATTTGATTCAGAATATATTTTTTCTTGTTTTCCTCCTCTAAAAACTAGGTGCGTCTTATGGAGCGAAAAATACGGTAATATTTCTGTCACACATTATTTCTGTCAACTATGCATAGCTTAACTTGCAGTAGTCATTGTAACAGGATGTAACAATATCCACTAGCTTAAATGGCTTTAAAAGAAAGGGTTTCCCATTAACCACAATAGCTAAATGGAACCTCAGTGCAACAGGGAAGAGGTGATGCCTGTTTTAGGGTTTCTGGATACATTTGGCTGGACTTTCTTGGAAACAGGATGCTGGACTAGATCCTTTAATATACCAGGGCTCTTAAATAAGGTCATGTTGAAAATAAGGAGTGTGTGGAGTGCCATCAAGTCGCAACTGACTTACGGCAACCCCAGCAAGGGGCTTGAAGAAAAATGTTTACATTCCTGTTTATTCCTTTTTCTGTGTTCTATTAGTATAAGTAAACCCAATTAATTAAATTAGAAGTGTCTATTTTATGTTATGAAATTTGAACCTGCTCTGCTTTATTCCTTGCATAAATTAAGTGTCTACCACACTGGTAACATCATTGGGAGAACAGTTTCTACCTACTTTTGAGGCCAGTACGTTAATCCCAATGAGAATAGCCAGGATTCAGGTATGTAGGCCCAAACAAGGTATAGAACTACACAAGAAAAAACAAAAGAAGAAAAGTTAGGTACAATGGTGAATATATTGTCGAAGGCTTTCATGGTCAGAGTTCATTGGTTCTTGTAGGCTATCCGGGCTGTGTGACCGTGGTCTTGATATTTTCTTTCCTGACGTTTCGCCAGCAGCTGTGGCAGGCATCTTCAGAGGAGTAACACTGAAGGACAGTGTCTCTCACACATTATTTCTGTCCTTCAGAGAGACACTGTCCTTCAGTGTTACTCCTCTGAAGATGCCTGCCACAGCTGCTGGCGAAACGTCAGGAAAGAAAATGGTGAATATGATTTCATGACAAAGTATTTATTATTCTAGACTGCAAGGAGCCAAGCATTTATTTAACCTGACTGTCCTTGACTCAACACTGACAATGCATTCCTAAGGAGAGTTACTCCAGTCTAAGGCCATTCATTTCAATGGGTTTAGACTGGAGTAAATCTCCTTAGGAATGCACTGTATGGCTCTCAAAAAAGCTTGCTTCTCTACCGGTGGTGTGCCTGTGATATGCTCCTTCTTAATATTAACATTTAACCCACTGAATGCTGGATATAGTTCCCCTTCTAATATTAATTAAAATATTTCTGTAGTGTTTTTAAAAAAATCAGCGAACTGATATGCAAACAAAAGATTCAAAAAGTGGCCCAAGTCAGAATTTTCCTATACAATTTAGGAATTCTCATCTTATGAATATTTAAATGGAAGCAAGTTCCACTTAGGCCTGGTTTCCATATGCAGAAAAATGACATGGTATAATGAGCTGTACTACTGCACGTAGGGAAGACTTGCATTTTTAATGCTCCCCCCATATAAAAACTCCTTGTAAATTTAAAAATAGCATAATTAGGCTCGAGGCTTCACAAGCTATGTTAGTTTTCTACTAACAGGGAATCATTAATGTGTGTGTGTTAAGTGCCATAGGGGAATTTAAAAAAATGGTCCCTCACCCACAGTGCACAGTAAAAACCAATCTACCACTTTAGTACTCTGGCACTTCATACTGCAACATGTATATGGGAGAGTTTTTGATTATTTACTTATAGTCTGCCTTTCTCACTGATACTCAAGGTAGATTACACAGTATAAATTAATACAATCAACAGGATGGGATATCCAATACGCAATATAATAGGACTAGGATTGCAGAAATCAGAAACCTGAGATAAAGCTGAAACAAAGTATTAACATGACACGTAGAAATTACATAGTCAGATAATACACCCAGCAACAGATAGTACATACATTAGCCCAGTCACTTTCCTTTCTTTAAAACATCTTTCTGAACCATTCTGCTATAATATAGCCTTATTACCTGTGTAAGAAGGCCCTCCTGACTAACTCAATTTTGCATAGTTTGCAGAATGCCAGGAGAATGGGAGCCTTCTTCATCAGGCCATTCAAAAAGGCGGGTGTTGCAACAGAGAACGCATGTGTAGGGGCAGTTGTTGCTCTTGTCCATTTGCAGGGTGGAATCTGTAGAAGGCCCTGTTCAGATGAGCAATTTATTCTCCCAAGTATGCTTACGAATGTGACTGTACCCCACTTATGGGTGCTTTCACACATGCTGCATAGTGTACTTTCAATCCCCTTTAGCAATCAGTTGTAAATGGTTTTTGCCATTTCACAGGGTAAAATCCAGTTGCAAAGTGGACTGAAAGTACATTATTCAGCGTGTGTGAAAATACCCTGACAGGCCATGATCCCTAAGAATTTGTTTTTGTTTCTGCTCTTCACCACCATGCTGAGTTAAAAATCTCAGTAGTTTGAAAAGTAATTACTCATATTCTAGGGTAGAAGGTGGTATAATATTGAATGCAACACATAATGAAGGCAGGGCACTCATGAGAAACCTCTTGTGTGGCAATCAAGGATTGTGATGGACTGCAGCTGCCACACTGGAATGAATATTGGACTTACTGGGGTATTCAGTAATTAAATATACTCACTAAAGACAAACTGGGAGCCTAAGTAAAGAACAAAGCCATATATAGCTCTTTCAGGCAATGGTGCTGGCGAGTTTTCAACCATGCTGGCAACTTCTTTTTATCTTGGGGAAAAGAACAACAATACAAGATTAGTAACCAGACAGGTGGAATGTGAGCTTACTCCTAGCTGCATCCAGGGCAACACAAATTATAAATTCATATATTTCAGTGGATTACCCACATTTGTTTACTGCAAAAAACCCCAAACAGGATTATAGTAGCACTGTGAAGATTTTATTCCAGGTTAAGTTTTTCTGCATTAGCCCCCCCTTAGCAAATGCAGTGTAGCGGGCAGACATTTATCTTTGAAGTATGAAACAAACAAACATCAAGGTCAAAGAAATCTAGGGTAAATCTAATTAGGTAAAATTCAAATATTCTCAGGGAAGTACTGAGACCATTCACAATAGCAGTTACGGGCCATTTCTCTATTTATGCTAGAATCAAATTTTGTTAGTCTTTAAGGACTCCTGTTTATTTTTTTCAAGTATTATAGACACCAGTAAGACAACCCTAAAAGAATCAGCATGTGGACAATCATACTCCATGAACTATTAGGGGATTACAAACTTGGTGATACTCCCAAGCTCTTTTATCAATCCTTTGAATTTTGAAACATTTTTTTGAATCGGTTGTAGTTTCTTCCTATGCCCTCAATTCCCCCATCCCCCTTCTGGCTGAACAGCTATTAATGCATTACCATCAAATGGGGAAGACTGACCAAAACCACATGCCTATCAGATGTTCTCTAGGACTGCTTTCACACCACCTTAAGTAAACAGACAATCAGACAGTAGATACTTAAAACAGCGTGCTAGAATCCGCTGGAATACTATATATCTACACATCCTTCCTACTCTTGCCAGAGCTCCTGCTCCCAACCTACATCCTTCCTTGAAAACTAACCATCCTAGCAACCAGTCGCATGAGCGAGGTTTTGATAGTTGCTCGAAAAATCTGGCAGCCCGCATGAGCAGTGTTGTGACAAACCGGGGGTTCGGGGGGGGGGAGAGAGACCCAAAGACCATTGCTTCAAGGACCAGTTATTTATTTGGAACAGCTGTGACCCAGAGGCCCTAATGGGCAGAAATCTCTGCGTCCCGATTGTACTGAAGGAGAGATATTTATCCAGATTCAAGATATGACAACCCATCAACATTCAGGGTAAAGTTGATAGCACTGCAGACATAGAGGCGGCAGTAAAGTAACAGTTTCACCCAGTTCTTGTTATGGTTTACTGTAACCCTCTGTGACTCTTGCCCCAGTTACTAGCACACAGACACACAGAGATATCCTGCCCAGCAACAAGCTATTCCCTTGCTGTCCTAATACATTTACAGAAAGGAAAAGAGATTATTACAAATTGCTAAATCAGTGGATCTTCCATAGTCAGGGAAAGTCTACCTTGCTGTCTCAGCCGTTTATACGCATGTGTGTTAGATAACAGCCCACTATAGACACCCCCCCCCGGTGATGCTTGAACCACAGAATTAGAGAAAAATAAATCCTAGCACACCTTATTAGCACTGCCGGTTGAAAACTAAACTCGTTTTCCAGGATTTTAAACTGGGGCCTAACGCGACGCCATTCTGGAGCCACAGAAAATCACGGTTAACGGCGGCTGTCCACTTTGACCTGTCGCTCAGGCAACGTGCCGCTCTAGCCTCCTTCCGTCTCTATGGCAGAACTGGGAGAGGGAGGAAGGAAGGAAGAGATCAGCTCCGAAGAAAGGCGCCATCCGGTTTTCGGAGTGGGGTGACGTCGGCACAGCGAGTGGCCAATGAGGAGGCAGAGCAGGGCGGAGGGCGGGTTGGCAGACGTGGTCGCGCGGCTGTGGCGGCCGTGAGGAGAGGTGAGGCGGCGGAGGCGCGGGAGCGGAGGAGCTGCGCGAGGGCCCGGTGAGAGGAGACGTTGGCGCGCGCGAACGAGCGAGCGAGCGGCGGTTGGGCGCCGCCGTGGTCTGGCCTCCCCCCCCCCCGTCCCGCACTAAGCGCGAGCTCTTTCCTCGCTTCTGCTGACTCCGGGGCTGGAGGCCTCCCGCCTCTTTCCGGTAGTGCGCAAGAGGCCTCTAACCTGCCATAGGGTTACCAACCTCCAGGTGGAGGCTGGAGATATATTGGAATCACGACCCCCCCCCCGCAGACTTTTATATATATCCACCTTCCAAAGCAGCCATTTTCTCCAAGAGAAGTGGAACAGATGGTTTTAAATAAAATATATACATATATATACATATGTATATAAAATATATACATATATACATATGTATATAAAATGTATTATATATATATATACACACACACACACACACACACATATAAAATTTTTAAAGCAACGATTTTCTCCAAGAGAAGAGGAACATATGGTTTTAAATTATATATATATATATATAGCTTCCAAAGCAGCGATTTTCTCCAAGAGAAGTGGAACAGATGGTTTTAAATAAAATATATACATATATATACATATATACATATGTATATAAAATATATACATATATATATATATACATATATACATATGTATATAATATATATATATATATATACACACACACACACACACACACACACACATACATATATATACACACACACATATAAAATTTTTAAAACCATCTGTTCCACTTCTCTTGGAGAAAATCGCTGCTTTGGAAGCTATATATATATATATATATATATATATACATATATATATATATATATATAATTTAAAACCATCTGTTCCTCTTCTCTTGGAGAAAATCGCTGCTTTGGAAGGTGGACCGAATGGCCTTGTGCTCTACCAAGGTCTCTCGCCTCCCTAAACTCCGCTCACCCAGGCATTGCCGAACCCGGAGTTGGCAACCCTATGGGCGACAACGCCCGGTCGCTTTAGCCTCCTTTCTTCCCTGTTCCAACCAGGATTCAGCCAGGATTGAACGCACGGCCGTTCTTCCCTGTTCCAGCCAGGATTCAGCCAGGATCGAATGCATGGACGTGAGGCTAAAGCGACCATGCGTTGTCGCCCTATGACTGGCAGCGCCTGCAGTGCTGAATCCGAAAGGGGTGGTCGTGTTAGCCCGCTGCAGGGAAACAGTCCAAGGGTCTCGGACTATCCGGCAGACTCAACAATAAGCCCCCATGCAGAGTTTTGACAACTCAGATGGGGAAAATGTGCGTCTAGAGAGCGGCCAATCCAAGGCAAAACCTCCCATGCGTTTTCGCCCTAAGGGTTTTGGCCTGGCAGGGGCTTTCGTGACGCCATTTGGTGAGATCAGGGGTGGGGGACGTCAGGCCCAGGGGCCGTATAAGGCCCGCGAAATCATTTTGTCTGGCCCTTTGTGGGTCCTGGCAGATCTCTAGCTCAGAAGGATCTAAGGGTGGTGATCCTCTCAAAAGTGAGTCGCTCTACATGGCAGACATTCAGAGCTGTCTACGGTCCTGCCTCTTGGCTAAATGTTTGACCAAATATAGCAGGCTAATTTTCAAGTTGATAATTTTGTATTGGCCAGCGAATGATGTTATAAATATCCAAATGGCCCTTGGCAGAAAAAAGGTTCCCCACCCCTGGGTTAGATGCATGAAATGTTGCATTCAGGTGGTAGAGAGTGCGCCCCGAGTGGCGTCTCTTTAGACCCCCGGTATCCCCATTTGGAAATGTAATTCCCTGAGGCTGGGGAAGAGGAAAAAAAGTGCATGTGCGCCATCCTACGTGGCACTTTCCTTCCTCCCACTGCTCCAGTTCTCGAGTCTAGCATCTTCCTCAGAGTAGGTGTACTGATGACGATGAGTCTGGTTCCTATCCGCGCTGGCTTCTGGACTGGTTCTCAGTTGTCTTATTTGGGCCGCTTCGAGTTCCCATCAAATAAAGATCTCCCCATCACTTAAACTTGTGCACATATGCGGGGTGTGCCTAGGCATGCCAGCCTCCAGGTGGGACCCGGAAATCCCCCCAGTATTACAGCTTATCTCCAGACTCCAAAGATCAGTTCTCCTGGAGAAAATGGCTGCTTTGCAGGTTGGACTCTATGGCATTGTACCCCACTGAGGTCCCTGTTCATCTCCAAATCTCCAGAAGTTTACTATTGTGGAACTGGCAACCTTACCCCTCGCCCATTGCCAGGGGGAACTTGGTAACCCTAGTTGTGCCAAACTGAGAATCTTATTTTTGCCTTTTCATTGGCTGAATGATGCAATTTTGGGTTGTGGTTGGGATTATTTGTCCAGGTTCTGTTGTGTTTTAACAGATGTTTGGTTGGCAGAAACTAGCAGATGCATCTTTTCCCAGTACTGAGATACAGCAATAGGGGATGATTCATCTCTTCAATTCTGCTTACCATGCACTTGTTGCATTGCTAGATTACCATTGTTCGTTGTGGTAAATAATCATTTATTATTTGATTGTGGCTAAATATTCTATAAACAAAGACTAGGTCCTCAGTACAGCCAGTACAAACTCCAAAGAAGAAATGAGAAAATGTGCACATGTATCACCAATAATGAAACAATATGCAATCAATGGAATAAATGTAATTTAAAACATTGAAAATGTGTACCCAATATCATGTGCACAAAATATTCAGTTTTTCATTGGACTGTTCATTAAGAAGAATATAAGTTCATTTTAACACTTCTTCAACATTGCTGCCCACTTTAGTTATGGTTAAACAAGCCCAGTTCTTAAACCTGAATTCTCTCAGAATTACGGTTGCCGATCTCCAGGTACTAGCTGGAGATCTCCTGCTATTACAACTGATCTCCAGCCGAGATCAGTTGACCTGGAGAAAATGGCCACTTTGGCAATTGGGCTCTATGGTATTGAAGCCCATCCCCTCCCCAAACCCTGCCCTCCTCAGGCTCCGCCCCAGAAACCTCCTGCCGGTGGCAAAGAGGGACCTGGCAATCCTACTCAGAATGCATTCCTCTCTACAATATTCTGCAAGAGTGGAGACATGTAATTCCACCTTAATCAGTTTAAACAATTCTATATCCTATCAAACACTATAATGTGCCAGTATCATTAAATGTAATTATGAATTTCCAGCCTGCCATAATGACTCCAAGAGACCACAAACAAAAATGGGGAGCGGGTCCTCAGTGCAGCCAGTACAGCCAAAGAACCAAGAGAAAATATACATGGAATGAATGTCATGTATGCAAAACGTAAAACCTTTTGGCAGGTTGGGTTATGGTGGCCTCTGCTCTTGCAATATTTCTTTGTTTTTTTCTGTTTTCTTTTTAGGATCATGCAGCATGGAGAGTTATACATTTGAAGCACAAATCAATGATATCATGTTATATGGTACTTTCGTTAAACCATGTTGTGCACTGGTAAGAGATTCAAAAGATAATGTCTGATTTTCTTGCTCCCTGATGAAACTTATTAACTAGCTATGCATTTTATATTTCCTGTTTGCAATGTACACATTTTTTATTTGTATAACAAAGGTATTGCATGTTTGGGGCCACAGTCAACCCCTTTCCTAAGTTGTGGCAAGAAAATGAATGTTGGGTTAGTTCTGAGCACAGACAGCTGAGGTTTACATTGCAGCACTATTGGTAATGCTGTCCTGTGTTGTCCTGTGTTTTCTAAACCAGAAAAATGGAGACATTAGTAGGTATTAGAAAACTTTCCTGTGATATGCCCATACCTTCTGGCGGAAATCCTTTAGTGGCAGATCCTGTTCTTCCTGTTAATTAGTTCAGCTTTCTGTTCTTTCTCTTCAGTTTCTTTTATGTACTTCAAATACTTAGTCCCAGTCTGTTTTCTGTCATGACTAAGCAAATAAGTTGATTAATTTTATTGCTGCTAAGTAGTAAAGGAGCACAGCAATCCTACACAGGTCTACTCAGAATCCACTCAGGTCCATTAATGGGGCTTACTCCCAAAAAGGTGTTGTTGCACTGTAAGTCCTCATGTTGCAGTAAACAGCAGGTTCAGCTTTGTTTGAAGACAAACAGGCTTTTCAGAGTACAGGCCATCCTTTTAGCTTGCAGTGAGAAACTGGTTGGTAGGTGGGTGTTCTTCAGCAAGAAAACAACACTTTGGGTATTAGTATTTTTATACTAATCTGAGGGAATTCATATTCTGAGAGTAATGTGCAAAACCAACTATTGTATCAGATAATTCATTGTTACCTAAAAGTGAACAGATCTAAAATTTTGTTCTCATTGTTTGCGTCTACAGTGGTAACTATAAATCTGTGTTATTTTGTAGGCTTGTGAGAAATTTGAAAAGTGTTCTTCAAAGAAATACAAACCAGGTACATAAACTGGCAATGCAAGGTAGTAAAAGAAAATATTTCTTTGTAGTTTCCTTTATGGAATTGAAGTGTGGGGGTGGAATGAGGATAACTTATCAAGCCTTGATAAACCAATTTCTAAGGCACATTTTAGTTTACTTAATATCCAAATTCTGTGCTTTGCTACTCTGTGTACTGACAGAGTAACATAGGATCTGGTGTTGGTGCCCCAGCACCGATTCAAATGTTTTTGTCCCTTCCAAACTCCCACAGGTGCTGGCCAACACGCAAGGCCTAGACCATCTTGCACTTCTGTTCAGGATGTTAATATTACAACTTCCAACCCCAAATCTCTGACAGTGGGAGTTTATTTTCTTTGTTTGTACCCCACCTTTCTTCCAGATGAGTACACAGAATGGTTTATATAGTTCTTATTCTCCATTTTATCTTCACAAAAACCTTGTGAGGTCAGCTAGGCTGAGTGTGTAATAGGCCCAAGGTCATCCAGTTCCTAGTCTAACATTTTAACCACTACTGAAAGTGTCAGGTTTATGTAGTCATTGAAGAAAGTACTTTTGTATAAATCTCAAACTAAGTAGATTTTATCCAGACCTACCTTAACTGGACATGATCAAACCACTATAATTATATAACAAGAGTGATTCTTCAAGAAAGACAACAACATGGTTGTGAAGGTTAAAACATAGCCTCTAGTTATTAGAGCCTTGTGTCTCATTACCCATACACATCCTTCTTTTTTCTTCAGATGATATCTGGACAATATGGTGTAATAAACCAGTGTATGAGCTTCACAGATACTGTGATGTGATTAAAATATATACCTTTTGGCCATTTTTATTTGAACGTAGACGTAACCTCAATGAGAAATTTAATGGAGATCTCAGGTAAGCAGTTATTTTTGCATTCTTTTAGCTTCTACTTTACACTCTATACACAGGTATTTATTTAAAAGTTATTTCCCATTTTTTAAGCATTCTCTCAAAGAAACTTGCAATAGGATGCAACTGCCAAAGTATTTCTATCGGCTGACAATACCAAAGCTCAGAAGAGCTTTTACTTGGGCAAGAATGAATGCCCTTCCTTCAGCCGTATTGGAGGGCAGATATAAAAAAGTGCCATACTCAAATAGGAAATGTAGATGCTCACCTGACAAAGTTGAAACTATCAAGCATGTTATCATGGAGTGTCCTATATTTAATAAGCTGAGGGCCAGTTTAATTACTCCTTGATTTAAAAATATTGAAATGTCCCACAAGGCATCTGGTGGTATGAGGGCACAGGTGATGTACCTGTTATTGGATATAAATGATTCTGTTACTTTGTCCATGGCAAAATTTATAGGGACAATAATTAAATACCAGAAGAATAATAGTAAGGCATTATTTTATTCCTTTTTTCTGTTTAAGGCTATAGCTATATGAGTAGTACTAGACAGATAGATAAAAAACAGCAGTTTAAGACACTAAATGTATTTGAAGTCACACAATCCAGCCTCCAGAAAAATATCAAAACAAAGTTGTTTACATTTTAGAACATCAGGTATATAAAAATGGTAGGAAAGTTAACAGTAACTTTTGTAACTGGGTCATGGTTACAAATTGGCATGTTAAATTATTGTGGGAGCACCAACTGCAGTGCTTGAGTTGATTATTGATGTTTAGTGTATTATTTAAATAAATTGAGAATGTCTGCAGTTTCCACGTACTTTAAAGCCAGGTTGCAGATACAAATAACAAAATCTGAACTGAGTGGTTCTTGTTCAGAATTAGCTGCTTAAAGACCATATTTTTGAGCACTGCCTTCTTGTTTTTGTGTGTTAGGGAATGGCAGTTAATGGAAATATATTTATATTTCAGCGAAACTCACTTCTGTGAGCTAACTTTGGAGAGCTTGAGTGAAATGGAGACTTTAGAAGATGTTACTGATCTGGCCAAAAGATTCGCAGTAAGCTGCTACTATTTATCTGAAATTTTAGTTCTTGTGAAACAACATAAATATTAATTGGTTAGAGAATTTTTTAAAAAAATAACAGCTTTTAAAAAAAAAATCTGATATACAGCACTGAAGTTTTATTTGCTTGGCATTCACAATTGTTCCAGACATTGCATGATTTATAACGAACCATTTTAGCAGAATGTTTATAAAATTATGAATGGGGTGGAGAAAGTGGATTAGAGGGAACATTTTCTTCCTCTTCCGTAATACTAGAATTTGGGGCCACCAGTTAAGTTGTTGGGAAATAGGTTGAGGACAGACAAAAGGAAATACTTCTTTACTTAATGAGTAGTTAAACGGATTTTCTGCCAGTGGATGTAGTAATGGCCATGAGAATAGATGGCTTAAAAGGGGGTTAGATTCATGGAGGACAGGTCAATCAATGGCTACTAGCCATGGTGAGTAAAGGGAACCTTCATGTACAGAGGCAAGAAACCTTTCAGTACCAATGGCAGGAGGCATCATCAGGTGAGAGCCTTGGCCTCTAAACCCTGTTTTTTTTGACCCTCCGGGAAAACTGGTTGGTTGTTGCATAAAACAGTATTCTGGACTAGATGGACCATTGGTTTGATTCAGCAGGCTCTGCTTATGTTCTTAGTATAGAAAATTGTGTTAAGTCTTTTTTTTTGTGTCCTCCTTAACAGGATGTCCCACATTTCATCAAGGGCTTATTGAAAATTGGAAATGAAATAGACAGTGTAAGTTTGTTTTCAACTGTATTCAAACACTTAAAATACTTTTTGATTGTCAGAATATCCACCCAAAGTGTTTTAGATGCCCAGCATGCATAGCAGCTTGGAGGGTTTTTTTTCCTGTTAAGGCATAGTTATCCAGAATTATATGAAAATCTATGTAGATCATGGGAGCCAACTGAAAGCCATTGGTTTTAAACAAAGCTTAACAATCCAGTGGCTGTATTGGTTAACAATCACCCAGACACGGTAGGGGTTTTGGCAGTCTTTTCACGCATAGGATTGAAAATTCTGCATTTTCTTAGGGGTCTCTTCACTTTCTCAAGACATAGTGTACTGTTGATTTAGAATTGTGTCTAATGGAATGTTTCCATGCATGTCATTCTTTTCACAAAATTGAATACGAAGCCCACCAAAACAATCAGATTTCCACATATGAAGTTCTTCTACTTAATCATAATTACTATAGTAGTAGTATAAATAGGAAAAGAGGAAGATCCAACAAGATATGGATTGACTCTATAAAGGAAGCCACGGCCCTCAAATTGCAAGATCTGAGCAAGGCTGTTAAGGATAGGACACTTTGGAGGACATTGATTCAAAGGGTTGCCGTGAGTCGGAAACGACTTGACAGCACTTAACACACACAGTATAAATAGTCTGAAAAAATATTATTGCAGTTTCTGTTATCAAGAAGTCACTCAGGTTATCATTGAAAATCAGAGAAATTAATTGCAGAAAATAAATACTGTTGGGCTATGGCTGTTCTTGGATATTCGGGAATTAGACCATATAATGTATCAGTATGAAAAACAATCTGTCAGCATAAAGAATTGCTGTAAAGACGAACAGTGCATTCAAGTGGCAATCAGAAGGTGAAAATTAAACAAGTTCCTATAAATACTGTTGTAATAATGTTCTGTCTTTTATGGTATGATCTCTTGAAAGGGATGATTAATTAATGTCTTTCTTAAGAGAGGGTGATGTTAGCTGTCAAGCATTTTGTTTTCCTTGTATGAAAGAATACAAATATGAAGTATACCAAAGAAGTACTACATATATCAGTGCAGGCACCTTACAAGTGGGGGCATTCCTTAAAAGCAATGCATGTGGCAGTATTTCTGTGTGCTTGTTTCATTTTTAAGTGCTCTACTTAATAACTTTTCATATAGTTAAAGTGACACTGGCTTCCTTTCTTCACTTGAAATAGAGGCTCTTTAACATTGCTGATGCCTTTGAATGGTTGAAATATGCAGATATTGGGATTTTGCAGAAACTAGAAACTCTTGGAAATTATTGCTGGCCTTTTCTAGAAGCCTTTTTTGCTGAATGTAAGTACATATAAAATGAAGGATAGTTTGTGGGAAAATGACTATTCCTATCCCTTTCTAACCTTCTGTATGGGTAACTGTTATGTTTTATTGTTCTGACCTCAATTTAAATTGATTTGTATATAGATCATGTAACTTTTATTGAAGGAACCGTTTTTGCATGTGTCTGTTTTGATACTCTACCACTTCCCTTGTTAGCTAATATCCTGCCTACTGTTAATAAATATTTAATCTTCCTTTAGACTAAATTGTAGTGAGATCAAGTCAGTAAATGTAGCATTTTTTCCCCAGGTGTACACAATCCAACAAACCATGGTTGGCACAAACCAGCATTTCAAACTAGGGATTATAGCTTGTTTGTTTACCACCATTTGTATTAATTGTACTTTGTTGTGACGTCTGAATTCAGTAATGGCAGTCTGTCAGGTAGTACCATTTCTCACAGCTGTCTAGTGCTTACTGATCTCTATCCAGCCCCGTGGTTTAGGCTAGGATCTGTGAAGTACTACAGGGTGTTCACAAGGCTTTTAAAAAGATAGCAGGTGAACCCTTCTCATGCCAATCTTGCTAATGTAAAGAGGGAAGGGAAGAGTACTTTGTAATTGGGTTGACTGGGTGCTAGCAAGAGGGGGGGGCTTGGGGGTCTGTGCAAAATTTTTAGTCAGAACGGAGGTCCTCAGGTTGCTAAAATTTGAGAACCGGTGCAGTCTCAGTGGTCAACCTGTTGCCTTAATTTTGCTTTGCTTCTCTTTGCAGACAAACATTATATAAGCAAAGTTGTATTGGAGGATTACAATTTAGTAGAAGAATTTGAATCTCATCACTGTGAAAGTTGTATAAAGGCAAGACTAAGACTTTTTATTTTAATCTTGTAAAAATGTTACTGGTTAAGTTGCAATGTAGGAGCACCCTTTTCCTTTACGTGGTTCTCTCTGCTGAACAGATTAGAATTAGTGCAAAAGAGTTCCCTTCATATACTTAGATGGATTAGGACAAGAGTATTCATAGCATTGAAACATTGAATGTTTAAATCCAGAGGATCGACTGCAAATGTGCTATTTTTTTATGTGTCCATCTTAGAGATGTAAAATTGCTGAAAATTTTGGAGCTGCAGGCGAAAAATAAACAAAAATAGAAATTTAGGCAGAAATTAAAATATATGCAATACATACTTATTAAACCTAAACTACTGTTATTGATTTAACAACATACAAATGTATCATTTATAACTTTGTATTTACAGTTGTACTTTTTGGTGTTTGGGGTATATATTTGGGATATATAATTATAAATTCTTTTGTTTTCTGTAAGAAAAATTACAAGTATACTGTTGAGCTGTATGCTACCATAGCATATTTATCATAGGTTTTGCAATCTGAAAGATAGGGGAAAAATTATGTGGTGAACAAAATAAAATGTATTGTTTGGCCAGAAATACTCTTATAAAGTCACAACTACCAGCATCTAACAATGTAATTATCATTTACATGTATTATCATTTAACATGTCTTGTATTATAATAGCAAAGTCGGCCCAATCTTTGGATACTTAAATCTGGTGACTGGAGCAGATCTTTCTACAAATCTGAAAAGGGCCTCAGGTTTGCAGAAAAATGTAAAATATTAAAAAATATAAAAGAAGCACTGGTAGCTTTAAGCAACTGCTTCCCTCAATGGCTGTTGCTAAGCAACCACAGCATTCCAAGACTTGGTTCTGTCAGTAAAAGCGAGGGGGAGGTGGTAGGGCCCTTTCTAAGTCTATTTTGGCCTTTGATGGAGGGCACCTTGGGGCCAGATGTAACTAGGGTTACCAGCAGCAGGTTGGGAAATTCCTGGAGATGTTGTGGAGTCTGAGGAGGGCAGGGTTTGGGGAGGGGAGACCCCTTAAAGTCTACCCTCTAAAACAGCCATTTGCTCTAGGGAGACATATCTCTATCATCTGGAGTTGAGTTCTGGGAGATCTTCAGGTCCCACCTGGAGGCTGGCATGCCTAGGCACAACCCACGTATGGGGATAAGTTTTAAGTGTTGGGGAGGGAGGTCTTTATTTGATGGGAACGCGAAGCGGTCCAAATAAGACAACTGAGAACCAGAAGCCAGCGCGGCGTCTTCACAAATGCCCAAAGGGTAGGAACCAGACTCATTGCCATCATTACGCCTATTCTGGGGAAGATGCTAGACTCGAGAACTGGGGCAGTGAGAGGAGGTTGGTAAACATAGGTTTGGCAGCAACCTCTGAATGACATCATACCACCTGGCTTGCAAGACTCACCTAGGCCTGGCTGCATGCCCACCCTATGAAAACTAGTGTAGAAGTTAGATCTTAAGAGTAGGGGCTGAGGGACCTAGGTTCAAATCCCCATCTTGCTGTGGAAGCTCACTGGGTGATTTTGGGTCAGTCACATACTTTCAGCCTAACCTACCTCTCAGGGTTGTTGTGCAGATAAAAAGGAGGAGAGGAGACCAATGTAAGCTGCTTTGGTCTATTGGAGAAAGTGTAGGTATAAATAAATAAATATAGGTGAAGATGAGAGGCAGCTAAAAGATTAGTTGGTGAATGGATCAGGAGGAGAGAATGAGGCAGGGAAAGGAGAAGGGATATGGGAGTTGCTATGAGGAGGGAAAGAGGAAATAGTGTGGGGAAGGGGATACAGGGGGAAGTGATTTACCACCCCACAAGTCCTTGTGGGTTCCCTGCTATGAAGTGGACTTTGCCCAGTGGCTGACACCACACAACTGTGCCACAGTTTTCCTAGGTAGAGGCTGCCGGGGTGGGAGAGAGAGAAAGCTGAAGACAGTTTCCAACATTATTTACATTTTAAACGAAGATTTTTGAAAATGTTATATGTGTCTACAATAGACATAATAATTACCAATTTGTAATGTTATATGTTGTCTTACAGAAACATTTTATACTACACATTTTGAGTGAAACTCTGCCTTCCATTTGACTTATTCAAAAAGGGAAAAAAATCATTAAGAGTTTTTCAGGGTTCACCCAAAATTCCCAATTTTTCTACTGGAAAAATTAAACAAGTCCTTAGTACTTTTCGTATTAAACATTTTTAGTGGAAAATAAACCTTGTCTTAAAAGCATTATACTCATTCAAAGAGAAAATATTTTATAGGAGTTTTTTTCAGTGCTACCCCAAGTTTCCAATTTTTTCATTTAAGAAAGTAGGACTGGGGAGTTCTTCGGGGATGGGGGGACTTTCCCCTGAATTTTTAAATTTCTTTTCCTAGGCCTTCACATCTCTAGTCCACCTTACTTTTGACTTTTTAAATGTAAAAAAAGAACATGAAGAGTTGGTGTTAATTTTAATTTTTCACGTGTTTCATTACAGAAAAGTAATGATATGAAAAAGAGAGGAAATGAAGAATTTGCTGAAGAGAACTTTGAAATTGCTATCGCCTCCTATACAAAAGCTATAGAACTTTGGTAAGAGTTAAATTCACAAGTTGATTAATGTGCATTAATTTAATATTAAAACTCTCTTGTTCAAAAAAGAAATTAGTTTCCTGAGAGAGAAGACTTTGAGAACATTATGAAGAATACAATTCTGATGTAGGGCATATACAATGTTCTAAGGAGCTGCAGGGTTTCATGGAATCTCAGTGTTCTTTAAATAGTGACAGGGCTTCTCCTAAAATTACCTATTTGCTTTTAGTTGGCAGTTCTTGACAATTGTTTAATTAGTAGCATTTTCTAATGGTACCGTTCTAGCCACATTGAATTAAGACCAGAGTTTTCCGGTTACAATTTTTAAGCCGCATTAGGAAGCCTAAAGATTCTATAATTTTGAATAACCCAACATGGACTGTTGTGTCTATGCAAGATGTATTTATTCAGTGTTTAAACCCAAACTTCCTGCATATTAAAAAGCCAAGGGGTGGGTTCCTTTTCTTATTTTTGTCAGCCTCTTCTGTGCTTTTAAAAAGACTTCCCTCTCAGCACAGATACAGGGCAGTAGAAAAGCAATCTGTCAGAGCTGGAGCCATTTTGGTAGCCATGTGTCTGGTGTACAAATTAGGGCATAATGTTAACTTGGACATTAACTTAAATATATCAAATTATAAAATTTGGAAAAAATGTAAAATACATTTTTCATAGTTTAACATTTTCATATTTCTTACACTTTATAAACTGCCATTTACTTTCTAAGGCCTGAGAATCACCTTCTTTATGGCAACCGAGCCCTTTGTTTTCTCCGAACGGGACAGTATAAGTAAGTACATTTCCCCTTTTAGCATCCCAAGATCTGAAATTACCTGAATAAATGCAAAATGTGCTTTTTAAAACTCAGCTATATTAAGAAGTCCAAAACAAATATAACCTTTGATTTGCATATGTATACTGTTGTATAGATGTATTTTCTTTTATTAAGAATGGAAGTGTGAAGTTAGTGAATCCTCGTGCCCTCAGAGATGGAAAACCAGTTTGGATCCAGTGTTTTCCAGACAGCGCTTGGAGAATTTCTTGCTGACATGGCTGTCAATTGTACAGGAGATCTGGTAGGCCTCTGGATTTGCGAGGCCTAGTATGCCGTTAATGCAATAGCTGTTGAGTGTCCTCTTAACACATGCTGAAGGCTAATTTGCCCTATGGCTTACAGCGGGTTGGGAAGCTCTGAAATGGGATGATGATTCATATGACTGTCAATGAAAACATGAGCTGAGTTTGACAAAATACAGGCCACAGTGCCTTGGAAAGCCTACTCTGTGCTGATGAACACAGCAAAGACCAAATACTTTTCTGACACCATTGTGTCCATGAAGAGCTGTCTGCTGATGCTGTTTAGGATTGTAGGAGGCCTGTTATATTCTGTTAAATTTCAGTCCTCAAAGCCTAACTCTCTTGATTCTTTGTGATAGTTATTAATCTATGTGGTTAAAGGCAGTCAAGACTAACTGCAATCTTGAAAGGGGGGCGAAGCTCCATAGGAGCCGGCATCGGCATCTGCGTCGGCAAGGGGGCAAACGCTGGCACCTGGGAGCCGCGGAGCTGCACCAGTCTCCACCGCTAGCACAGCCATGCCGGTAGAAAGGGGGGAAATAGTTCCTTTCCTTGTTAGAAAACTCCCTTAGATCAAGGATTCTTTGGAAAGTGCTCTGGTAATCAGCTGCCACCACTCAGAACATCCTGAGAACATCTAGACTTACTGACTGAGAAGGTAGTCTTCCAGTGCAGCTCTAGAGCAGTAACAAAATAACTCATAACCAATCTGGTAGCACTCGTGCAGCCTAGCACATGGGGAAGAGATTAAGAAAAATATCCCAGAGAAATAGATTGTACTAAGTGAAGTCAAAAATAGTCTATATATAAAGGTTTATTGTAAAAGAGAGAAAAAAGGGAAAGGGTGGTTGGATTTTAAAAAGGGGTAGATTGTTCTAAGTTCTCTGACTTTGTCAATAGTTTTTGAAATCATACTGTGAACCACTTGGAGGCCTGCTGTAATTGAAAGGTGGTCAACATATTTAGTAAATAAATAAAAGGTACTATATACATTTGAGGGTATTTATTCTACTATTGCATACAGTTGTATATGGTGTATTTTGTACCTGCTTTCTGCAATAAAGGAAAGGCCAAGGTGTATTTTCTTACAACATGAAGGAAGACTTGTGACAGAAAAGTGATCATTTTAGAGATTTAGTTGGAAGGATTAGTACATACAATAAAACTTTTTGTAAGTAACCATTTTGGCTTCCAGAAGTATTTCCTTTTTGGGGAAAAATGATTTGTGAAAACTCTGAATCCTAAGGAGGTGTCTAGCCATTATATTTGGTGCATGTTAATTTTAACATGTGATCTCAGTCAAAATACACAATATATAGGATTCCTCTGCCTTCAAGAAATTCAATCCATTAACCAGTTTAAAATTGAAGGAAATTTCAAAAGTCAGTTTGTGATAGAATGACTGCTGTTTAAGAAAGTCAAAATTTTTACCAGACTAGTACAAACCTCATGCATGAGCCTTATGGGACTGTGATGCAACCCCCATTTGAATCAGCATGGGATGCTGCCCCTAGACAAATATCTTATTACTATGCATTGAAGAAAGAATATTGGGCAGGATAAGATATTTGAAAGTGAGGTCTGCCATAGTCTCTTTGAGGGGAGGGAGAGAAAGAAAGGGGATCACTACACCCTGCCATCTTAAACAGAACTTAGTGTTGGCAAAGGTCACCTATTCTCCTGGAGCTGAAGAAACAATCAGACTAGTCCTCAGCCTGTAAAAAGAGAGCCTTGTGTAGAACCATTTGGGGCAGTGCACTTTCATTCTACCTTTGTAAGGCAACCAGGGATTCCTGTAAGCAAAGGAAGAAACGAGAACAGAATGCACATTTTTGTTCTCTGTGCAGGCAGGGTCCAGACATGGAGAATTGAATATACAGGTTGAGTTTCCCTTATCTGAAATCCTTGGGACTAGAAGTGTTTTGGATTTCGGGTTTTTTCGGATAAGAGATACTCACTGGTGGGAAGATGTGGCTATGGGCAAATTTATGAGGCTTATGAGGCTGTTGTGGCCTGGGGCTAGCTAGTAGTTTGATAATGTAACAAGGATGAAAATAGCACCAAGACAAGAGAGAGCTGGAAGGGGGCTTGAGTCCGGGGGGGCTGCCTGTACTCACATGCTGACATTTTAAAGACTGTTTAAAAGGTGTGAATGGGCCATGTTGGGCCTTAGGAAGAAAAATGGAAAAGTTGGCCAAAGCAACCTGGCCAATAGATTGCCTGATTCGGTCATGGGAGCCTTATATACCAATATTGAGTTAGGTGTCTTATTAAGGATGAAGTAGTACCTTCTGTCCGCTGATCCATGTATACTAAAATTCATTGTTTCACAGCATGTGGGGATTGGTTCTACTGATCTTATGCCTGAGCTGCTTGCCACTCTATGGAGAAAGAAAGTGACATAAGTTGTAGTACATGTGATTCCATCCTCATAGGGCTCATGAACGAGACTAGGCTTTTTATTTTAAATAGCCATCTCTGCAAGAAGCAGTTTAATGTTACATGGCTGTATATTAGGCAGGATGCTTTGTTATAGAGGAAGGATTTTGGAGATGAGTACTTCAAAAGTACACTTTGCGGTACAGGCCCACTTTGAGGGATATTGTTGCTTTGCTGTATCCCAGCTTTGAAAATTGCTATGTGTTCAACTTGAGTGGGAAGGGAAAGTCTGACAACAAATGGTACTGTTTTCTGGGCAAATTGTCCTCTTGTCTACCCTAATCTGGTTTAGTGTTTTGAATTTATTTATTATTTCCATTTGTTACCCCGCTCTTCCCGGCCAAAGCCAGGCTCAGAGCGGCTTACAGAATATAAAAGTCATATTAATCAATAAAAGCATTAAAACATTTTAAAATAGCCCTATAAAATCATAATCATTATACTAATTTACCTAGGCGCCTCTAACAAACGAGTCACAATACAACAACCCAGCTAGGCGAGCAGATGGAAGGCACCAGATGGAATAAAAGGTGTTAACCACAATGGGAAGGTTAGGGAGGCCAGTCTTTATATATAGGAACCGTAGCTGGCCTCAACCATAAGCCTGGCAGAATAGCTCTGTTTTACAGGCTTTGCGGAACTCTTTGAGTTCCTGCAGGGCCTTGGTCTCGCTACCGGGGCTATTCCACCAGGCAGGGGCCAGAGCAGAGAAAGCCCTGGCCCTGGTCAAGGCCAGCCAGACACTCCTCGGGCCAGAAACCACCAAAAGATTGTTATTAGCTGAACGAAGAGTCCTCTGGGGAACAAACCAGGAGAGGCAGTCCCACAGATACGAAGGTCCCAGACCGTGTAAAGCTTTAAAGGTAATAACCAGCACCTTGAATTTGACCCGATATTCCATCTGGAACCAGTGCAGCTGTTTAAGCACTGGCGTGATATGAGCCCGCGACGAGGACCCAGTAAGCACCCTGCTGCGGCATTTTGTACCAGCTGGAGTTTTCGAGTCAGTCTCAAGGGCAGCCCTACGTAGAGCGAGTTGCAGTAGGTGACAGTCGCATGAATCACTCCAGCTAAGTTTGGGTGGGAGAGGTAAGGCACCAACTGCCGGGCCCGGCAGAGATGGAAAAAAGCCGACTGGGCCGCAGCTGTGACTTGGGCCTCCATAGATAAGGAGGCATCCAAGGTCACACCCAGGCTCCTAACAGCGGGCACAGGTGTTAGCGGCATGCCGTCAAGAGCCGGGACTCGGCACCCCTCCCCAAGGCCGCCCCGGCTGAGCCACAGGACCTCCGTCTTTGATGGATTTAACTTCAGCCGGCTTTGCCTCAACCACCCAGTCACGGCATCCAAGCACCTGGCCAGTGTCTGTGGGGCAGCGTCTGGATGGCTGGCCGTCAACAGATAAAGCTGTGTGTCATCAGCGTACTGATGACATCCCAACCCGAAACTCCGGACAAGCTGGGCAAGAGGACGCATGTAGATGTTAAATAACATAGGGGAGAGGATTGCACCTTGCGACACCCCACACACCAAAGGACGCCGCTGCAACACCTCTTCCCCTAGCGTCACTCTCTGTCCCCGACCATGGAGAAAAGAGCTCAAACATTGAAGGGCTAAGCTCTGGATCCCAATGTCGGTGAGACAGTGGTCTAGAAGATCATGATTGACCACATCGAAGGCTGCTGATAGATCCAATAATATTAGAGCCTACAACAGCATTAGTTAATAGCCTTCTTCTGGTGGAAGAGGCACCATGTTTAGCTGAAAGGAATTCTGTGATCCAACCCACAAAAACATGTGGAAGAGGTAGGCATTTCTCTGCAGAGGGTCTTCCTAAATAAGTTCTATTTTGTTGTTGAACTGTTTCCCACCCTCCTTGATTTTCAGTGGTGATGTGGCGGTTTATCTTTGCCATGATACATCTGGGAGGCAAGGGATCTTCCTCCTCCCCAGTGAACATAACTCTTGCCTTCCATCTAGAATAGGCAGTGTCCCTGCCCTGTATGTGAAGATAGCTCTTAGTTTACACCTAGGAATGGAAATGTATGATGAATTGAAAACTACCCCTTTTAAAGATAGATTTTACTTAGTTGCTTGGATTAGAATGAAATCTTTTTTAAAAAATGATAACTGTTTCTGTTTTTAGAAAAGCCTTGGGTGATGGGAAAAGGTCTATTATTTTGAAGCCCAGCTGGCCAAAGGTTAGTTGCGTTTATTTTGTAAATCCACTTTTGCTGTAGCAAGTCTGAAAACATTAACAGTGCAGACCTATGCAGGGTTGCATCACTTCTAAGTGCATTGAAGAGAGAGGGTTTAGAAGTTAGTAAGTCTTCTTAGCATTGCACTGTAAACGTCACAAAAAAATTAACCATTCTCTAAACAGAAAGCCGGTAAACTTCCATTATTGAGCTAATGTTGCTAATGAGAAAGCATTGCCATAGTTGTGGTCACACTGGGTAAATTCTTCTGTGTGACTGTGGAGGAAGGGAAAAGGATGTCCTGTTGTTTAAAAGATGTTTTCAAAATTTGTGGTTTAGAGCATAGTCTCCTATGTCTACTTAGAATTTGAATGAATACATACTGGATTCATATTGTGTACCAAATGAAACATGTTTGAAGTAGCTGTGGATTAACTGATATTTTATCCATGTGTGCCTGTAATATACACACACAGTTTAAAAAGAAAAGACATGTATACAAGAAGAGTCTTGAATGAGGACCTTGAAAATTACCATATTTTTCGCTCCATAACACGCACCTGACCATAGACGCACCTAGTTTTTAGAGGAGGAAAACAAGAAAAAATCTGAGTCGCTCTCCTCCTCCGTGGAAGCCGGGGTCTCTCACTCTGACTGATGTCAGCTAGAGGACTCCTGACCGCTCTCCTCCTCGGCCTCCGCTCTGTTGTTACGGCGTGCCCAGCCGGCTCTGTACGGCCCCGCCCGCCTCCCAGCTGGCCATCGGGGTGGGGAACGCCTGCTCGCGTCATTCCGGCGCGCCCATCCAGCTCTGTGTGGCCCCGCCCGTCTCCCAGCTGGCTTCGGGGGGGAACGCCTGCTCTCGTCGTTACTGCGCGCCCAGCCGGTTGGTCTTCCCCGGCTTCTGCGGGCCGTCCGGGCTGCTTGGCTCCTGCCCCGGGTGGACCGGGCTAGGGTCCGTCTTGGGACACACATTCACTCCATAAGACGCACAGACATTTCCCCGCACTTCTGAGGAGGAAAAAAGTGCGTCTTATGGAGCGAAAAATACGGTACATTCCTATTTGAAGTGATTTTCCACAACACAAACTATCATATGGGGAAAATAAATTTGTTCAGCAAATTGTAAAATGTTAACAAAGTTTCCTGGTTTGGGGCTGTTAATAAGCATTTTGTCTATCACTTGTAGGGACACTACCGATACTGTGATGCACTGTCACTTTTGGGAGAACACAGAAAAGCACTGGAAGCCAATGAAAGAGGTCAAGAACTGTGCAGCAATAGTCCTGAAGGAATTAAGGATCTTACTCAGCAACATGAGAAATTAAAAAAGCCAATGGAGGAAATCAGAGGTAACCTTTCCTCTTAGAATGCCTCTCTATACAGTAAAATACTTTGTATTACAATGTTTATTCAGTGAGTTGAGATTCGTGTTTTAATTTTCCAGGTGTGAAGCAATATAAACACAGAATAAAGAGAACAATATTTCAGAAAAAGTAAGTTTAGTTTCAGATTACTTTATAAATTAGTGTATATAAAAATGTAAATATTCCAGTACTTAAAGTAATATTCTATTTTGCAGGTTTCCCCCAATAAAATTATGGTACAAATGGGCGAAATATTGAAATATCTCTTGCTATTAGCGTTTTTCAAATGTGCGTAGGGTACTTAGAACACAGGATGGGGTGTAGAAACTCTGCGTTTTTGAATTTTATGGTCATTGTCCTAAACAAATATTATTGAGGGGGAATCCTATCACTTGAATGATCTACAGTGCAACCCGAAGTAGAGTTACACACTTAAGTCCATTGACTTCAATGTAATTCTGCTTAGGGTTGCAGTTGTAGTGTCATTTGTAAGCTGTACCCTACTGTAGTTTGTATAGTACAGCCTATGTACATGATGCTTTACAGTGTAAGCAAAGAGATAGATTGTCAACTTAGAGCATCAGTTGTGGGGAGGGAGTAGTAGGTGGCAAAAGGAAAGGATAACAAGGAATGAATGTGAGCCAGTGCAGTTTTTATATATTTGAACTTTAAGTACTTTGGTTTTATGGGTACTGATGTGTAGTTTGTATCTATTAGTGAACTCTAAGTATACTTGTGACAGTGGGTTTGTATCCAGTGACTCCGTTCTGTGGGCAGGGGAAGTTTCTTATGTTTGAAATAGCATCATTTGACGTAACCCATTTTTCTTTGCTTTAAATGTGCAGAAAAGTCTTGATTTCTAGTTATATATGTGTTTCTCAGTTATATATGTGTTTTTCGATTTTAAAATGAGATCAGACTCACATTTAGGGTTGTACAGTATCAGTTGGAGATTTATATGCATATGTGATTCTGATAGCAATAGAGTGTCTGCTTTCTTAATTTGAAACTTGTCGTTTTGAGGGTCATGTAATATAAAAATATCTTACTGAGTATAAGTTTTTAGTTGTACATAAACATGGTACCAGTAAAACCCAATTTAATTGTGAAATGATTTTTGGTAATGTCACGCTGGCCACTACAGCATTTTCAAGAAATCCGTCCGTGAAAATCAACAAGATTATTTGGTTGTCCTTTGTTCCCTAATCTGTAGTTCAAACAGGCAAGAGTAATGCATGTAAGGTCATATTTCTGACTTCTAATTTCGTCAATCTCTAAAACAGCCCTGCAGATAAAATTTCATGAGGGTATTAACTTCTTTGGGGAGGTACCTTTTCCTCCCCCAACGGGGAGGGAACTGTGAGGGGGAACAAATATTAGTACTTGACTCCATTGTACACCACACTAGTAATATGTTTCTCTCACATGCATACCTACATTCTCACTGATGCTGTTCCTGTGTTAGAGTGCTGCAGCCCAGAGGGTGGGGGCCAGTCCTTTGTTTTTTTGTAGGAAGAAAGAGAAAGCACTGCTTTAATGGAAATAAAAAAGCCCTAGAAGTGTCTTTCAGAGTACTGCTCTGTCAGGGCTTCTAAATTTGAATATTTTCTCTACTTGCAAAAATGAAGAGAGAATCCTTTCCATTCCTCACAATCTAGCCCTTGTTTAATGCAGGGCCAGTATCATAGTGTGTGAGAGTAGTGTAGTAGTGGTCTGCTATGCTGGGCAATGGGGTGCAGTACTAGTATTTGCCCCTGGTGGCTTCTTCTTTTGCTTCTGCCCGTTGGGGGGAGAAAGGGGGAAACGGAATTCTGAAAGTTCCCTCAAAGCTGTAGCTCTTCTACTTCTAAAGAAGGAAGCAAGGACTAATTGTGAGTGCTGCCTTCAGAACCCCTCCCCTCCCCCACTTATTGTGGAAATCAGCTGCATTTTAAAGCCCAGTACGCAGAATTACTTTCTTCATAAGCTTTGGGGAGAACAGTTTTGAGGGCAGCTTTCACAGTGCAGCTCTGAACAGCATTCTATAACCTGCACGAATGGAATGGGACTATATTATCTTGCTAGTAAACAACTAGGAAGCTTTTTCAGTTGCAATAAAATTTAAGGCCAGAAGAGAAAGTGAGGAGTAGCCTGTTCACTTAAAGGAAATTCTTAGGGCAGTTGACTTTTTGCATTGTGACAGTCACTCACAATGTGACAGGAAGTGGTTGTGATTATCTGCAAGAACAAAGACAAAAAAATTGTGGCACATTAGTCATTCTAATGGTATCAGCACAACACTAGTTTGGAGTTCTTAGTTTGGTCTGAGTCCACTAAGAGATCAGATGCTTTCTTGCTGTGTTCTTGCCATATTTGAAGAATACTCAGTGTCTCGTAAAATGGTTAGTGTTTCATACTGTATATACTTTATTTGTTGACAGAGATTAGCCATAATTTAAATGTTATAGAAAATGTCTCTTCAGATATTGTGCTAGGGTGTTGCTCATTTTATTAGTAAAAAAAAATTACATGAATGACATTCTAAATCCTTCCGGTTGCTTTAAACAATTATTATTTTGAGTAATGTTTTAGGGATACATGGTTTGATTGAGTTTAAAACTTTAGCTTATGCTGTTACTTAAATTTGCTTAGTTCTTCAGAATCTGCTTCAGTCAGTTACCAGCAATCAAAAAAATCTAATGAAAAGAAAATGCAGTTTGACAATCACAACCACCTCAATCAGAAGAAACATATAAAAGTAAGTGACTTTTAAAAAAATGTATATTTGCGGTGCTGCTTAAGACAGTGTTCTTATATTTATCAATGAACATGAATGTGGTTAGTACTATTAAATGCCAGCTGCTCATTCGGCCATTCATCCCACTGGTCTTGCTGTAACTTCCTGATCCTGCAAACTTAGAATAGAGCACCGTTCAGACGTTACAGTCAATCATAATTAAACTTTGAATTATTGAACTTTAACCATAGTTAGTACAGCATATGGTCAAAACTAACCAGAGTGCTCAGAAATCTTGGTTTGCCTGCTTTCTTTGAGAACTAACTTCTGCAGTAGCAGCAAGGTTTTTTGATGTTTTGAAACAGTGATTCTGTGCCCTGAGAGCAAAGATATCAAACAGTCTGGGGTTAAGTCCTACATTCAGACACAGTGAATTATGAGAGTTATTGCAAATCTAGATACACAAGCTGGGCTGTAACTCTGGTCAAGAATCCTGGTTTGTTGCCCTTCTACTTACCAGAGTTTGTGTATTGGCTGGTTTTTGGACATCACACTAAATTGGAATTTAGTCAGACTACCGTATTTTTCGCTCCATAGCACACACCTGACCATAACACGCCCCCCCCCCAGCTGGCCGTCGGGGCGGGGAAAGCTGGCTCACGCTGGAATGACGCGAGTCGCTCTGTGCGCCCTGCCCGCCTCCCAGCTGGGAGGTGGGTGGGGAAAGCCGGCTGGCTGTTCTAGCGTGCCCAGCCAGCTCTGTGCGTCCCGGGGCGCACAGAGCCGGCTGGGTGCGCTGGAACGGGGCGCACAGCCGGCTCACATCGTTACAGCGCGCCCAGCCCCGGCTCTGTGTGCACATTCGCTCCATAACACGCACAGACATTTTCCCTCACTTTTGAGGAGGAAAAAAGTGCGTGTTATGGAGCAAAAAATACAGTATGTATTTTTGTTTTATGCCACGCCATTCTGCCTAATGGGGACCCAAAGTGGCTCACATTGATTTTTCTCATTAATTTTATCCTCTCAACAACTCTGTAAGGTAGGTTAGGCTGAGAGTGTGTGACTGGGCCAGGGTCACCCAGCAAGTTTCTATGGCGGAGTTTGTGTTGTTGTATCTGGGTTTCCCAGATCCTAGTCTGACACTCTGACCACACTGGTGTGTACACGGTATCAGTGTGATTTCTGAATGCAGCCTAGGTTTGCTTTCTCAATGATGTTGAAGCTGTGTTACACCTTTTAACATATATTTTTGAAGACCAGCTTGTATATATATTTGAAGGATCACAATCTTGCCTTGTGTAGTAGATTCTTCCTAATGATTTCATTTAGTAGTAAAGTCACTAGTTTCTATGCTGATTATGCAAGCCACCCAAAGAGTCCACCCACAAAGAAAAGGAAAGGTATGCAGAAAAACTGGTTTTCTTCCTTCAGCATACAAAGGGAAGGGACACACACCCCAAAATAGGTGAAAAGGGGTAGCAAATATGCAGCCCTCCCTCTGCCCATTGGTAGGCTGAATGGGAACTAGAGCTGGCTGTTTTGTTTCCATTTAACATAGGGGGTTACTGCACTTGTATTCCCAGCGATGTATTAAGAGTTTGAAAACGTTATAAAAAATACTGTTTGCACTTTGTTTGGCCCCTTTAGCTGTGAAGACGTCTTTCAACCATTTATTAGCCGTTGTATCCAAAAACCCTTTTAAAGCGATGTTTTTTATTACATTTTCAAACTCTTAATACATCGCTGGGAATACAAAGTGAGGTAACCCCCTAAGCAAAATTGCCTGTGGGGAGATATATGTTCAGTTCTCCTGTAAGGGGAGGTGAGGAACAACTTGCCTCTCTTTACCACCACTCCCGATGGTGCTGAGGGCAAATTTCCAAATAACTCAAGCCCTAAGCTTTGCTAGGCTGTCTGTTACAAGCCTTGATCTTCAACCATGCTGGGCATGCAAGTTTTCTCTGATCCTAAAAATGATATCACCATCTGAGAGCCGTGATCATGGCTCCATTATTGTTTGTTACTATTTAAGGTTTTAATTATCCATATGGTATTTATGATTTTAATTGTAATTTTATGCAGTTAGCCAACCTGAGCCTGGCTTTAGCCGGGAAGGGTGGAATAAAAATGTTATTTTAAAAAAACTGTTCATAGTAATGGAGAGATTAAGAGCATCCTCTATACGTGTAGAACTAGAACAGGAGTTCTGGAGCAAGAGATCATTTGAGTCCATATATTTTGTTCCCAGCTTGCTGGGGGTAAAGGGAAGATGACTGGGGAAGGCACTGGCAAACCACCCCGCAAAACAAAAAGTCTGCCTAGTAAACATCGGGATGTGACATTGCCCCATGAGTCAGGAATGACCCGATGCTTGCACAGGGGACCTTTACCTTTTTTATTTTGTTTTATCTGGCTAAGGGCGTAAATAAACTATCTAAGAGATCATTTGAATCTGTTGTATAAGCAGTTCTCAGTTTGCGGCAACAGTTCTCCCAGGGAAAAGTAAAGGATAGAAGGGGTACAGATATTTCACTAGCAAGCAACTTATTACTCTATCCAGGATACTAAAGAGAATGAAGGAAAGAGGCTATTATTCATACTTTAACTCCCCAGCTAAAGCTGTAGAAATATTTGCAGAGTCAATTCTTGCTGGTGAATAGAATGCAGTGATAAACCCGGACATAGATTGTTCAGTTTCTAAAACAAGGAGGCCCTCCACAGCTACACTCCTGTGGATCATAGAGAGGCTCAGTATAGTAGATATATGGAGAAATGCCTATTATTTTGCAAGGGGCTAAATGGATTATTCCTCCCTGCAGAAAACCTCATGCATAGATTATGTTTTCTCATCCCATTTTCCCCTCCTCCACTGTTTTTTCTTTCCCTTCCCTGAGAACCCACCACTACCCACCAACCTATGTTTTATCTTCCTCCCTTCAGCTATATTTATTATTTCTTTACTTCTTTTATACTCCACCTTTCTCCACAATGGGGACCCAAAGTGGTTTATATAATTCTCCTCCATTTTGTCCTGACAACAACCCTGTGAGGGAAGGTAGACTGAGAATGTATAAGTGGCTCAGGATCACCCTGTGAGCTTCCATGGCAGAGTGGGGATTTGAACCTGGGTCTTCCGCATTTAGTCTAAAGCTCTAACTATTGTACAACACTGGTTTTTGTGGGGTCACTGCTGCTGAACAGTAGCAGGCAGTTTGTCTTGGGTGAGTCATGTATTATCAAGTTGGCTGGTGCTTGTTGGTGGGCCAAAACTGCCCTGGAAAAGGACTTGCCTCCTCCCCTTTCCCTTTACTGACTGAAACTAAGGCTTGAAGTCTGGCAATACTGATGTGGTTTCCTAGCAACAGTCACTGAGGACATTCATTTCTTAATGCTGGGGGGATTAACCCCCAATTTTTATTTTATTTTTATTTTAGATTTCAGATTTTTTTGCAAACCTGGGGCATTTTTCTGGTTTGTCTTTTTATGGCTCCAGTCTCTGGATTTGATTATCCATAGGTCTGGTAATGTTGCGAATTTAGATATTTTGATATGATGTGGTTGAAGAAGATATTCTTCCATTTTTTTGGTTTGACAATAACATGGTTATATGTTGTTTGCTATCTGACAACTCTCTGATTGCACCAATTCCTGGAGGCTCAATAGTCTTCATCTCCAGAACTGTACTGTTAAAAAAAGAAATGGCTGAACAAATTGGATATTACTTTACAGACAACCTTAATGGTTGCATTTAATCACTAGGTAACTGGGATAAATTTTAAGCTACAGCACAGGACTAGTTTCTCAATAAAGCCTTTTACATCATGAAACAGACTTCATATTTAACACAGCCAATGGAAAAGCAGATTCCAGTACGAAATGGAAAGACCTATCACTACTAGTAAGAAGCTGGAGCTTTTGAAAGTGGCAAAGCACAGAAAGCCTTAATCTACCGTGTCACATTATTTTGAATATGGAAACAAACAGCAGGTTATTGGCCAGAGCACCAGTGAACAAAACAGACCCAGAGAAAAGTCTTTTGATCTGGGGGAACCATATGAAAGTTAAAACCTCTCCCCAGGTTCCGTAAAAGCATATCTTGATTCTTTTCAAATGCCGCACCTAAAACCTGAAGATAGAGACTTCCTAATGCAATGATCTCTGCTGAAGAAGTCTGTGCAGTAATTAGAAAGATTAGAAAACAAAACAATGGTAAGACAGTGAGACTGAACTATTCAGATGACAACACAGAGCAATTTACTTGCGACAATCCAATAAAACTATTTGCATATCCGCAGTCTTAATGTTCAGTTGCATTACTTTAAACTAGTGCTCTAATAAACTTATGTTTCAGTTTAAATTTTGTTCCTCTCAGTTGGCTGATCCAAACAAATCAATCAGGAAAGAAGAGATAAGCGAGGGGTTGCTAAAAAGGAACCAAAGGGTGCGGTGCTATGAAATAGGGAAGGTTACCCTTTCCACTTACTTCACAGTAAAACAAAGATTGCTTTTCCTTGCTCCAGATAGCAGTGCCTCTGCAGTTTCAGCTTTGTTGTCAAACTCTGTTGCCAGATTTGCTGCTGCAGCTCTGCTTCCCTTGTGCTTACCAAGAATACTCTAGGTGCCTCACTTAGCAACCACACAATGCAATTACCAAGGTGTTACTTTTATTAATACAAACATTTCTGTGCTGCCACTACATAGAACCTGCTCAAGGTGGCTTACAAAGTAAAATCATAAAAGCAATTGAATTAATAAACTATTATAAATACAGCAAGAGCATAAGAAGACTCTTTTGGAGTCTCATAAGCAGGGAGATGCATTCCATAGGTGAGGTGCCACCAATGAAAAACCCTGTCTCTGGTAACCACTCACCTCACCTCTGAAGGCAGGGTCACAGAGAGCAGGGCTTATGTGGAATATCTTTACTGGCAGACTAGACTGGTCAGGAGGAGGTGGTCCACTTTGGCTTTTGTGAAACTGTACAATACAGGTGCTGGAGTTCCACCTCACAGTACTCAGGTATGTTTATTGTGTGGATTCTACATTCATTCAACTTCGCGATTTGGCATTCATGAGATTGTCTCACTGGGCACTTACACTGCTGCTTGTGATAACTCATTACTGACCCTTTTCCAAATTGAAATGTAACAATGATTTTGATATATACTCAGAAATCTTCTGGGTTATAATCGGCACATAACTGGTATACTTGATACGCAGAGTGTTTCCCTGTGAAATCTGCCTTTCATAGAAAAAATAGTGCTAATTTTCCTTGCTGAGGGGCAGAGGTTAGAACTGAGCTACCAAGTATTTTGTGAAGAGGTTTGTTTTGACTTCTGAGAATAACAGGGTCTACTTAGCAGTGATGTCATATTTGTAACTTTAAAAGTCTTTCCCTGATTTTGCAGTCTGTCTTTGTGTTTGTTTTTTATGCTTTGTTCTGTTTTCCGTATATTAATATTTTTTATTGAATTTACTCTTTTGCCCTGGGATACTTATACTCTCTGACAGTGACTCATATGTACTTAGCATACTAATACCAAGTTATAATTCTGAGAATTTGGTCGGTGAGATTATAATTTCAGGCAATTTTCCAAAGAACTGCATTCTGAGAGCTTTATTTAAAATCATAGAAACATAGAGTTGAAAGGGGCCATATAGGCCATCTAGTCCAACCCCCTACTTAATGCAGGAACAGCCTAGAGCATCCCTGAGAAGTGCTTGTCCATCTTCTGCTTAAAAACTGCCCGTGAGAGGGAGCTCACCACCTCCCTAGGTAGCTGATTCCACTGCAACAACTCTGTAAAAAAATGTTTCCTACTATCTAGCAGGTACATTTTCGTTCTGGTTGAAGGGCATCTTGATACTCGCGGGTATTACTATCACGTGCCCAGGGAGGCAGGACTAAAAAAATTTTTCTTTCAACTTCCTGTCCCCTGGGTGGGAAACCCAGTTTCCGTCCTGCCTTGAACAGGGTGGCAGCTTTGTATTGAGCTCCGACTTGCTGAGAGAATTCTTCCTCGTGTTTTATCCGTTTTTTGTCCTTCCTTACCTTCTTCAGTCTGTCTGCCCCATACTTTCTCATTCCCTTATCGGCTACCGACCTTTGCCGCGAAAGCCGTTTTCCCTTTACTGCCGAACTCTTCCCGATCCTCCGTCTACTTCTGCCCCCCCCACTTCGCCCGCTGAGCAAGATGGCGGACGGCAGGAGGGATTCCGATTCGGACCTTCTGTCTGAGGAGGATCCCGACCCAGCTCTCGTCGCCTCAACAGGGCGTCGTCGCAAGGAGAATACCAACGGCCGCAGCTGCGGTACGGCGGTACAGAGCGCAGAAGGCCCCACCACGCCAAAAAAGGTGCGTTCTAATGAGCCGCCTCAAAATGGCGCCACACGCAGAGAACTGCGCGAGACGGCGCTCACATCTGATCCGCTCACCAGGAGCCCTCGGCAGGAGGGATCATCTTCCGCAGCCGATCAGGGGGGTAATGTATTGCATTTTGAGTCTGAGACTCTGGTGACTAGGAGGGAAATGCTTGACTTATTTAACGGGATTTTAGACAGACAGGCGCAAATGATGTCAGCCTTTAGAGACTCTATTGCCCCTCTTATACAAGGATCAGATTTGGTAATCTCTCCTACCAATACCACCACCTCTCAACAGAGGCAGGATGAACGCCCTAATCCCCATTGGCGCACCAAGGTGGCACTAAAACACCCCCCCTAAACCACAGTCCCTCCAGAATTTGGAGGAAGGCTCTGTGGTCTCAGAGACAGACAGCAGAGAGGAAGGCGAATTTGATTCAGACGAGGACAATCCAATCCTATTAGAAGAACAGCATCCTCGCCTCTTTGCAGCAGAGGATTTTCAAGGCCTATTGAGCAAGGCTTTAATCGCTCTGGACCTCAATGAGGACCCAGTTCCCGCGGCTGAAGCCTTACCTAAACCTAGAAAAAAGGGGGCCAAAGAGTTTTTCCCCAGTACAAAACCACGTATCTGGGAAATTCCTTTTCCTGAATTCTTTTAGAATCAGGTACAAGCTGAATTAGACAAGCCACTAGCTAATAGGCAGTTCACATCCAACACCAAAAGACTATATACCATGGTACCCCAGGCCATGGCTCTATTCCAACTTCCGCTTATAGACGCCCCTGTGGCAGCCGTCCACTCCCCGGACTTACCCTCCGAGGATGGGATGGGGTCAATCAGGGACCCACTGGATCGTAAAACTGAGATCCTTTCTAAAAAGGTTCATGAGGCCTCCTCATTAGCTATCCAAGCCTCTGCTGCCACTTCTATCATGGCCAGAGCCTCCATAGTGTGGCTCAGAAAGATTATTCAGCTTTATACAGAAGACAACTGCAAAATCGCTGAAGGACTTAATAGATTGCTCAAGGCCTCTGCCTTTATGGCAGATGCCTCACTTGATACCACGTCTTTCGCCGCACGGGCTACTTCCTCCAACATAGCCATCAGAAGGGCACTTTGGATTCGTCCATGGCAAAACGAGTTTAAAAATAAGATTTTGACAATGTCTTATCCCTATACTGGTGGCAAACTATTTGGGGAAAGGTTAGAAAAGATTTTAATAGAGAACAAGGATAAGAAGAAGGTTCTTCCTAAATCTTACAAGAAGGAAGGGAGGGCTGCCTCCTCTTTCCCTAACTTCAGGACATCACATTCTCTTGCGCCCTTTCGGCCGGACCAACGACGGGGTACCTGGAATAATAGCAGGGGCTCCTTTCGTAGAGGAAACAACAGGTTTTTTCGTCCCTCACAAGGACAACAACAATTCTCGGGCAACAAGGGAGACAAATTCTCCAAGGCCCCAAAACAGTGACGCCAGGTCACAAGAGGTGGGGGAGAGACTTCTACAGTTTCACCAAAGGTGGGCAAGATCATACACAGACGCCTGGGTATCTCAGGTGATACCCTCATGGTACCTTATAGAGTTCACCTGTCTCCCAACAGACAAGTTTGTAAATTCACCAAGATCGCTGCGCAGAGAAAAACATCAGCGAACCCTAGATGCCATAATGCATTTAGTTCAGATTCAAGCAGTAGGACCTTTCCCTCAAACCCAGATTGGCAACGGGGTTTATTCCATCTTCTTTACAGTCCCCCCAAAAAATGGGGACTGGAGGGCTATCTTAGATCTGAAACACCTAAACAGGATGGTCAGGTACAGGAAATTCCGCATGGAAACACTCCGGTCCATTCTGGAAGCCCTACAAGTAGGCCAGTTCATGACTTCCTTAGATCTGAAGGAAGCCTACCTGCATTTACCAATACACCACTCACACAGGAAATTCCTCCGGTTTTGCTATGCAGGGAACCACTACCAGTTCAGGGCACTTCCCTTCGGCCTGGCTTCTGCTCCCCGTGTATTCACCAAAATCTTGGTGACGCTGGTGGCACTACTTCGCCAAGAGGGAATAACGATATTTCCCTATCTGGACGACATTCTAATATGTTCCAAGTCCAGACAGGAGGCGTTAAACACACGGACAGAGCAATTCAGATCCTCACTGAACATAGCTTTCTGGTGAATTTAGGGAAGAGCCACCTGACTCCAACCCAAAGACTGGAACACCTGCGGGTCATAATAGATACCCGCCAGAATCTAGTTTTCTGCCCCAAGACAGAATTACCAAAATCCAGCCCATGGTACAGACCGTGATCAGCTCCAAATACGGCAGAATCATGTTTCTGGCCAAGTTGCTGGGAAAGATGGTGGCCTGCCTCAGCTCAGTACCATGGGCCAGATTTCATTCGAGGTCACTTCAGAGACTGCTGCAACCACATCAGGCACTCATCACTCAAAGCAGGGACAAATCAATACCTCTGTCCCTAGAGTTCCGCCAATCCCTTCTTTGGTGGCGCAAGAGCACCAATCTCAACAGGGGCATGCATTTTGTCATGGAAGATCAGATACAGATCTTTACGGATGCCAGCCTGGCAGGTTGGGGAGCCACTTGTCGAAACCTCATAGCACAGGGCCTATGGTCAACAAGGGAACAGAAACTACACATAAATGTTCTAGAATTAAGAGCCATTCGATTGGCTGTAAAACACTTTCAGCACCTCCTCCGAAACAAGCACATTCTGGTTCGCACAGACAATGTGTCAGCCAAGGCTTATTTGAACAAGCAGGGGGGATCGAAGTCTCCCAATCTCCATCAGGAAGCGGAGACCATCTTCTCCTGGGCAGAGTCGAACCTGCTGTCCCTATCAGCAGAACACGTCAGAGGTATCCTCATTGAACAGGCCGACTGGCTAAGTTGGCAGGTTCTAGATGAGGGAGAATGGTCCCTCAACAGGTTGGTCTTCAGCCAAATTGTGGAAAGGTTCGGCCAACCCAAGGTGGATCTGTTTGCCTCGGCGACCAACCGCCTCCTACCAAGATTCTTCACACGATACTTTTATTCGGAGGCGGAGGAGATGGACGCTCTCCTGTCCCCATGGCCGAGGGAAATGCTATTTGCCTTTCCCCCCATCCCCATACTTCTGAGAGTAATAAGAAAGATCAGGAGGGAAGATCAGGAAGGGCAACGGTCATACTCATTGCTCCCCTGTGGCCGAGGAGACCTTGGTTCCCCAGCCTAAAAGAATTATCGATCCAATCGCCCTGGGAACTCCCAGAAATCCCAGACCTGCTTCATCAGGGTCCCCTATTCCATCCAGACCCTCAATGGCTGCGCTTAACTGCGTGGAAATTGAACGGCATTCACTCCTAGGCAAGGGATATAGCGCAGTGGTGGTGGACACCATGATAGAAGCCAGGAAGCCTTCTACCAGAAGGATATACAACACCTCATGGAGGGCTTTGTTCTGTGGTGTAGACATAAACACCTTGACCCACTTTCACCCGGAATTCTTCCAAGATGGGGTTGAGCAGGGCCTTAAAGCCTCTACCCTCCGCAGACAGGTGGCGGCAATGTCCACCGTGTTGCCCATCACCAATGGTCTACCAATTTCCAGGCATCCACACATCCTTACCTTCCTAAGGGGAGTGGTTCAGACCAAGCCCCCAGCAGTCCACCGCTTCCCCACGTGGAGGCTCAATGTGGTGCTCACGGCTTTGACACGAACTCACTTTGAACCCCTCAGGGAGATTCCCTTGAGGATGCTGAGGATGAAAACCATCTTCCTCACTGCAGTGACCTCAGCCCGTAGAGTTTCCGAGCTTAGAGCGCTTTCAGCTCGAAAAGGTCTTTGTGTTTTTCACAAAGATAAGGTGGTGCTTAGACTGGATCCCACCTTAATCCCAAAGGTGAATACCATTTTCCATCGCTCTCAGGAAATCCACCTACCTTCATTCTGTCCCAATCCTGTCCATCCCAAGGAGAAGGAATGGCACCATTTAGACCTGTGAAGGCTACTGAAGGTGTACCTCAATCGTACCGAGTCTATTAGGCGCTCGGACGCCTTGTTCATTTCCCTAACTAATCCTTCCAAGGGTCAAAAAATGTCTAGTTCCGCTATCAGTTGTGCAGTGAGACAGTGCATTACTGAAGCATATAAGGCCTGTAAAATTACACCTCCTTTAGGTATCACCGCACATTTGGTGCGCAGTGCGGCTACTTCAGCTGCCTTCAATAGACAGGCCTCTCTAGATGATATATGTAGAGCGGCCACCTGGTCTTCAGCCTCTACTTTCATTAGGCGTTATAAGATCGATTCCATTGCCTCTGCTGACGCAGCCTTCGGTAGAAGGGTCCTGCAGCACGTCTTGGATAAGCCTTAAATCCCACCCAGATGAACCAGCTCTTGGATATCCTGCGAGTATCAAGATGCCCTTCAACCAGAACGAGAACGGAGCCTTGTATACTCACCGCGAAGGCTCCTTCTGTTCTTGGTTGAAGGGCATCTTGGCTGCCCATATTAGGTAATGAACAGATAAATATCCAAGACTTAGCTTCCCGTATGGGAAAATGACCAGTGGGGGGGATCGGGACAGATGGGGCACGGTACGAGATTCTCCCTATGTCCGCCATCTTGCCAAAATCAAACAGTTAGTGTGTTTTTCCCTTATGTGTTAACGTGTTAGGAGTTCATGTTTATTTGATGCCTTGTTTGTTGCTAGGTTGTCTGTTGCACTTACCTGTCTCCTTTAGCTCAGTGAGTCCGAAAACTGGGTTTCCCACCCAGGGGACAGGAAGTTGAAAGAAATTTTTTTTTAGTCCTGCCTCCCTGGGCACGTGATAGTAATACCCGCAAGTATCAAGATGCCCTTCAACCAAGAACAGAAGGAGCCTTCACGGTGAGTATACACGGCTCCGTTTCCGCCCACAATTTAAACCCATTATTGCAAGTCCTATCCTCTGCAGCTAACAGGAACAGCTCCCTACCCTCCTCTGAGTGACAGCCCTTCAGATACTTAAAGAGAGCAATCATGTCCCCCCTCAACCTCCTCTTCTCCAGACTAAACATCCCCAATTCCCTCAGCCTTTCCTCATAGGACTTGGTCTCCAGGCCCCTGATCATCCTCGTCCCTCTCCTCTGAACCCTCTCGAGTCTGTCCGCATCCTTTCTGAAGTGAGGCCTCCAGAACTGCACACAATACTCTGATGTTGCCTGACCAATGCGGTGTATAGCAGATCTATGACATCTTGCGATTTGGATGTTATGCCTCTGTTGATCACCCCAAGATAGCATTAGCTTTTTTTGTCACTGCATCACACTGGCTGCTCATATTTAATTTATGGTTCACCTGTACCCCAAAATCTTGTTCACACACACTGCTGCCCAAAAGTGTATCCTCCATCCAGTATGCATGTCCCTCATTTCTGTCACCCAGATGTAGAACTCACCACTTACCCTTGTTGAATTGCATCCTGTTCACATCTGCCCACTTTCCCAGTGTGCTCAGATCTCGTTGAATTCTATATCTTCTGGTGTGATCGCTGCTTCTCTCAATTCAGTGTCATCTGCAAATTTAATGAGTAGTCCCTCCACACCCTCATCCAAATCATTTATAAAAATATTGTAAAGAACCGGGCCCAGAACCAAACCCTGTGGCACCCCACTGGACACCTCTCTCCATTCAGATGAAACTACTCAAAATATAGTTTTGTCAGCGAGGGCATGCAATCGAACCCTGGATAGCGAACTCTGTGAATTTTTTTTCACCTTTCCTTCCCATGAGAAAGTCTTCCAGGGAGGAAGGAAGTTGCAATAGCCAGAGGCTCTATAAATCCCTTTTCAAAGTGACTTCCCGATTGTAATTCTGCTCTGATCTCAAGGTGTGAATTCTCTATCTCTTGGTGTTGAGGAAGCTCTAATGTTTTGCATTTCAAAGCTTTTACTTGTAAACATTTCTAGCTTGTGTACTCTATAAAAATGCCCTCCAAATGATTTTGCGCTATTCTAACGTTTTGCCTTCCTAAGACTACTGTACTCTCCCTTTTAAATAAATCTTCTTTAAACTGTCTGCAAACGTCTGGAGTAAAGTTGATGATTGTTGAAAGGCAACGGAGTCCTAGAGTCTGACATGTTTTGAGGAATTCCTTTTTCAGTTTAACCAGCATATTCTGCTTGCATGATGAAGAATATATGGTAGAACAAGGATGACGATTACAGATTAATCGCTAATGTGAAATTTAGATGGTTTATCTAATGCTGGTCAAATGACCGTAATAATAATAAAAAAAGATGGTTTATCCTCTCTGATGTTAACCATTACCCCAGGACTGCATGTGAGTATGAGAAGCTGTTCACTGGAGTATGAAAGTGATTGTTAGACTTCTAAGGGTGGGAGAAAAAACAAAGGTGAGCTATTCAGGGCAATGAAATCTCAAGGGAAAAACTTAAGTGTGAAGATAAGCAAAATGAGTGTAAGTGAAGTAGAATAGCTGCAGTGCTCCTTTTTAAAGGGAGTGGGTCTGCAAAGACAAAAAAGTGCAGGTATTAATTTGGGTTTTGATTAGCACAAGATTCTGAGTTAGTAATAGCTTAGACACTTGCTTCCTTTACAATAGCTAGCTGTGAATAGAAATTGCCCATTTAGGCAATTTAAGGACAGCATGCACCCTTGCTTTCTGCCATTCAGTAGAATAGGAGTTGCCTCTGCTTTCATTATGTAGCTTCTCACAAGCCTCCCAGTCGGATGCAATAATGTTTGAGCCACCCAGTTTTCCTTTCCAGGAAGGGAAGTATGCTTTTAGTACTGTTTGATTCCCCTCTCTTCCACATGAGCGGTGGAGGCTAATCTGGTGAACTAGATTCGTTTCCCCACTCCCTCACAGAAAGCCAGCTGGGTGACCTTGGGCAAGTCATTCTCTCTCAGCCTCACTTACCTCACAGGGTGTCTGTTGTGGGGAGTGGAAGGGAAGGTGATTGTAAGCCGGTTTGATTCTTCCTTAAGTGGCAGAGAAAGTCGGCATATAAAAACCAACTCTTCTTCTGTTAGTTTCTGTGTTTAGAATGAGAGTCATGCAGGTTCCTGAAGGCTTGGGATTGGGGACAGGGAAATGTTGGTGAGCATTATCTGAAAAGTTACTTAATTTGTAATACTAGTGAAATTCTTGCTGATTGATACAAGATTATCTTAGATCTTTCAGTCATTGTTCCAGGATGCTTTGGCTTCTCAAGTAGTTAAAGAATAGCTGACCTGATTAATGAAATAAGTGAATTCTGGGGAAGGAAGATGAATTACTCCTGTATTAAACGGAGGGGATGGATAGAAAAGTTGTTGATGTCGCTTCTTTTGGTACCTGCGATGGGCTGCAGGAAAAGGTGAACATAGCCTGATGTCACTGGTTTGCAAAACAATGGAGTCTAAACAATGTTGTAACTAGAATGTATGTAAAATTCAGGGTCATTGGATTCAACCCGTTGATTACAGCCTCTTCACCTTGCTTAAGCTAAGAGTGTCTGCATGTAGGAAAAAATAGTTTGCTATTATAAATTTGGATTGTGAGGTTGAGGATTTGTATATAGGTTATTTCTATATGCATGGTGTGTAGCGTTGTGAGCAAGGGGCAAGTTTGTTAAGTCAGTGAGAGGAAATATTCAGCTTTGATTTTCTTCGCTAGTGGACCTTTATTCATTTACTTGAAACAATACATCTATATTGGTCTGCAGCATTAAAAAAGTAAACAGTTTTAAAGAGTCAGACCCTTCAGGGTATCTGAGTGAGTGGGTGGAGTGATGGCCCCCTTATATCATTGCTTGGAATGCACCATTCAGAAACTGCTTGGATTAGTAATCCTAGATCAGGGGTTCACAGCCTTTTATGAGTTTGCCGACACATTTGACATTTTGAGAGAGGATCATGGGCACCACCAAAAAAATGGTTGCCACAGGATATGGAGTCATGCACATAATAACTGCCAAGGCACACATCTCCTCTGCTGCTTCTCATCCAGGATCCAGGCTGATGGGAACTCAAAGTCCTAATACAGAAAGGGGATTTTGACCTAATAGGCATTACTGAAACTTGGTGGGATGATCCTCACGAAGGACTATTAGGATTAAGGGGTACAACTTGTTTAAAAGAGATAGATAAGGGGGAAGAGTAGCATTATATGTCACGGCTGTGTATACTTGTGAAGAAATACATGAATCTGAGCCTGGAAGTTCAGTCGAGAGTCTGTGAGTAAAAATAAAAGGAGTAAGAAATAATCGTGATTTTATGGTGGGGGCCTACTATTGACCACACTCCTAGACGAGATTACAAAGTTCTCAAAGGGACGGGACATAGTGGTCATGGGAGATTTTAATTACCCGGATATCTGTTGGAAGTCCAACTCTGCTAAAAATGCAAGATTCAATAAATGCCTGATTTGTCTTGCTGACAACTTCATTTTCCAGAAAGTGGAGAGGGAAACAGGGGGATCTGCTATCTTAGATTTGATTCTCACCAACAGGGAAGAACTGGTTGATGAGGTAAAAGTAATGGGTAGTAGTGACCATGTAATTTTGGAATTTACAATCTTGGGGAAAGGAAAAGCTGTACGTAGTCAGACATATAGGTTGGATTTTAAGAAAGCAAATTTTAACAAACTTAAACTTATGCTGAGTCGAATCCCATGGTCAGAAATACTCAAGGAGAAGGGAGTTCAAGACAAGGAGAAGGGAGTTCAAGAGGGGTGGGAGTTTCTTATAAACGAAATACTGAAGACCCAATCACAAACCATTCCTATGAGAAAGAAAAATGGGAGGAGCCTAAAGAGGCCAGGATGGCTCCATAAATAGCTTTTTTAAGATTTGAGAAATAAAAAAGACTAATTTAGGAAGTGGAAGGAGGGCCTTATAACCAAGGATGAATATAAACAAATAAACAGCACTTTTAGGGAAGTGTTAGGAAAGCTAAAGCTCAGTATGAGCTTAAGCTGGCGAGAGGTGCTAAACAAAACAAAAAGGGGTTCTTTTCCTGTGTTCAGAGTAAGAATAAGGACATGATAAGCCCATAGCGGGGACCGGAAAGTGAAATTGTAACAGGAGATGAAGAGAGGCCAGAACTTCTCAATTCCTACTTTTCCTCAGCCGTCTCTTGCAAGGGAAACGGTGCTCAACATGGCAAAAACAGAACACATGACAAGGGAAGGGAGTTGCAGCCTAAGATTGGCATTGGGGTAGTATATAAACACCTAATTTCTTTAAATGAAACAAAGTCCTCAGGATCAGATGAATTGCATCCAAGGGTACTTAAAGAACTTGCAGATGTAATTTCTGAGCCTCTGTGCATTATTTTTGAGAATTCTTGGAGAACAAGTGAGGTGCCAGAAGATTGGAGGTGGGCAAATGTTGTCCCCATCTTCAAGAAGGGGAGAAAGGATGATCCCGGTAACTACTGACCCATCAACTTGACATCTATACCTGGAAACATCTTGGAACAAATCATCAAACAGTCAGTCCTTGAGCATTTAGAAAGAATGGCTGTGATTACTAAGAGCCAGCATGGGTTTTTCAAGAACAAATCACCAGAACAACGGCTTGAAATAAATCAAAAGAGTTTCCGGCTAAACATTAGGAAGAACAGTTGGAACAGTTCCTCAGTGGACCAGGCTTCCTCAGGAGATGGTGGGCTCTACTTCCCTGGAGATTTTTAAGCAGAGGCTAGATGGCCATCTGTCAGCAATGCTGATTCTATTACCTTAGACAGATCATGAGTGGGAGGGCAGGAATGTTTGCATCAATGTTTGGCTCTCGTGGCCCTTTCTTGCATGTCCAGGGCAGAGCTGATTGCCACTTTGATGTCAGGAAGCAATTTTCCACCAGGCCAGATTGCCCAGAGATCCTGGAGTGTTGTGTTTTTGTGTGTGTGGCCATCTTCTGGGTGTGGAGTAAGGGTCACTGGGGGTGTGGGGGGGAGGTAGTTGTGAATTTCCTGCACTGTGCAGGGGGTTGGACTAGATGATGCTGGTGGTCCCTTCCAAATTTATGTTTCTATGTTTCATCCAGGGTGGATTTGATTTAAATCACAATTGAAATCACTAGTCAGTAAGACTAGATTTAAATCACGGTTTGCTACACTCTTTTACAACCTGCTGCCATTATAGGTTTTCTCCAGGGAGAGAATAATATGCTAAACCTCAGGCTATACACACAAAAATCCCAAGACTTGTGGAGAATTCTGCTCAAAAGGTTTCACTTTCATTTTTACTGTTTGCCCCTCCCTCCTCACACTTAGCTCCTTGTGCAGATCTGTTCCAATCCAAGAAATCTTCTGTTCATTCCGCTTCTTGAAACTTAGCACTTGAGGGGTAAGGGGTTGATTCTGTGTACATGGATTTGCAGAGGAACAATGAGATGAAGGTCTTCTTCTCAACTCTGTATGTTTATTTTATAACATTTTTGCTATGAAGAAGATGCATATTATCTCTGCAGACACAAATTCACAGTTTTGAGAACTGGAAAAACAAGCATCTGTGATAATACCTTCTAGATAGAAAAATTGTCCAAAACAATCTTATAGAAATCTCTGGAAGAGCCTGACATTGTGGATGAATTAATGGAGTTTATTAACAAAAAAATGAAAACATTGCATGAGTATTCAGCCTCATGCTACATAATTAAAAAGTAATCTTTATTTTATGATGAATAACCTTTGGACAGTAATGTACCGTAAATAGAAAACTATCTTTAGATACATTTTTTCCCCCAAAAAGCATATTATTTTTAAAAATCTGATTTAAATTTAAAAATCTGATTTTTTATTTTAAAAAACTGATTTCCCCCCCACCCTGGTTAAATGTAAAACCCAGAATTAAAAACAACAGAAAGTATTTAGTAGCTTAAAGTAAGTAACAGCTCATTCCTGAAGGGGGGGGGCTGAAGCTCCTTAAAAGCCGGTGTGACCCTGCACCAGCCTAGGTGCCACCTTATCATGGAATAAGGTGGCACCTACGCTGACAAGCATGCTGGCTGGGATTTCACTCTGCCATTCACCCTGGGAAGGCCCCCGTGAGCTGCGGTGTGGTTGCTGTACCTTTTTTGGTGGCGCAGCCTCGCTTTGTGCAATGGGTCATTCCCCCCTTTTTTCCTTAAAAAAAAATATTTTTTTTGCCTCCATGGCAGCTGGAAAGCCTCTGAGGAGGCGGTGCGAATGCGCTGCTCTCCACCACCGCAGATCTACTCCCTCCTTCAGGAATGGGCTTCAATAAAACAAGTTCTCAGGCTAGAAGCAGAATGTCAAAGCAATTTAAAAAGATGAACCCCTTAAATAAAAGCCAAGGTAAAAATAAATGTTTTGCCATGCTTAATTTACATTTTATCTGTTAACAGGTGTCTGTTGATGCATCAAAAAAAGAACAAAAAGATTGGTTTCCAGATTTAGGTAAGTTAATAAAGATAACTGGGTCATGTATTTTAATACTGAGGGCATCCCAATCTTTAGACTGGAATATTGCTTGTAATTGACAGATTTAGTATGGTGGCATACAGTATTATTTTTAAGAAATCCTAATACTGGTCAGGGCACTCGAATATTAAGGGACCCCTTTTTATCCTAGTGGTGGAGTTTATGGTTCCATTGATTTTATATTTATATTCAACATTTCTTTTTCTAAAGAAAATGCTGAGGTGGCCATCAGAGAAATAATAAATACAAACTGGGTAAAGCAGGCCAATGGAATGGTCCCTGCAGCCCGTCTCTCTCTCTCTCTCTCTCTCTCTCTCTCTCTCTCTCTCTCTCTCTCTCTCTCTCTCTCTCCTTTCTGCAGAGTAATTTGCTGATAAAAGGTCATATAGTGTTTGGGGCAGGCAGACTGATAGAAAGGGCCTTGCTTACTCATTCCCCCTCTTCTAAACTGCAGAATGGCTAGTGGCTGAGGTGAAGGGGAGGGGCCAAGGGACTTGTTAATTATATCACCATGATCCACTTGTTTTTGAACAACGCTTTCAAAGGTGATAGGGGAAAAATGTTTTTCTTTGAGTAACTGATGTTCTATCTAGCATGAATGTTGAAGACGCTTTTGGTACACTAATATCAGCTTAAAGCAGTGTTCTGTTTTAAAGGTAATATCTTAAAGGTTTGACTGTATAATAATAAATCAATTTCAGGTGGGTTGGTATGAAGTTCTGGCATAAAATATAGTGACACAGCAAAAGCAAGGTTGTGTTTGGAGATAGAGTTTATTTGAAATAAAACATATCATCCTGTGACATCTGGTTGGGTATTTTTGGAAACAGAATGCTGGGTTATAATACAGAACTAGTTCTGAATCAGCAAATAAATTCTTCAGTTCCTAGATGTAATATAGTAATAATTTATTAATACGGTCACTGACCAGCAAAACAACAACAACAGCTACAACAGATAATAAGAAAACCACAACAACAGCTACTACTGCTACTACAAATAATCTAAGCCTAAAAATTACATATTAAACGTATGAATAGAATATATATAAACATTGTATAACTTGGTGTGACCTCCTTAATATTTTGAGTAATAAAGTATTTCTGTTACTCTTATCCTGTCATGGTTTGACGTATTTTAATAGCTGCAGTTCAGATTTTAGCAGTCAAGAGTGTAACTGATTTTTCACCAGTTAGGAGCTTCTTAGCTAGAAACACGTCTGGTTGGTCAGGAAAAGTATTAAGCAAAGGAGAAAGAACCCTAGTGTGGACTTCTTGGTAGAATGTACAGCGGATCAGGACATGTTCTGAAGTTTCTATATCCCCTGACCCACAAGGGCAGGGGTCGGCAAACTCATAAGTCAAAAGAGCCAAATATCAATAGTACAATGATTGAGATTTCTTTTGGGAGCCAAATTTCTTAAACTCAAACTATATAATTCACAGTGGGTGGCCGTGTTAGTCTGTCTGCAGTAGTAGAAAAGGGCAAGAGTCCAGTAGCACCTTAAAGACTAACAAAAATATTTTCTGGTAGGGTATGAGCTTTCTGAAGAAGTGAGCTGTGGCTCACGAAAGCTCATACCCTACCAGAAAATATTTTTGTTAGTCTTTAAGGTGCTACTGGACTCTTAAACTATATAGGTAGGTACACTGTTTATTAACTTAATAAACTTTAATTAAAGTTTTAAGTCTTAATTAAACTATAGGTACACTGAATAAAACTTGATATCATACTTAATAGTGATCTTATTTATTGATAAAAATTAAATTGTAAGTCTCTGCCATTTCCCCCTCCCCGTCTGCAGTCCTCGTCTGGAAGCCTGGTCTACCACCATAAAAGCCTATTGGTAGACCTGGCCTCCGGCTGAGTCCCATTGGCAGGCCAGGTCTACCCATTGGCTTTCTTGGCAGTAGACCTGGCGTCCGGAGGCCCATAGAAGCCAATTGGTAGACCTGGCCTCTGAAGGGGGACTTTTCCCCCTCCTCGGAGTCCAGGTCTACCGCCAAGAAAGCCAGTGGGTAGACATGGCCTCCCAATGGGACTCAGCCGGAGGCCAAGTCTACCAAAGGAAGCCCGCCCCACCCAACATCTGATAGGCGGGCGGGGCGGGCCAGGAACTGGCGAGCCGCCCGCCCAGCAATCGCGCGGCTAGAGGGGAGGGGAGGCTTTAGCCTCCCAACCATTGAGGGCAAGGGAAAGGGGGACCCGGCCATTCTCCACGGCGGGGGGGGGGGGGAGGGAGAGACAGCTCTCTCTCTCTCTCAGGTAAAGAATGATGCCAGGAAAGGGGCCCACCAGTCTTTGTTATTTTTCAGTAATTCAGGTGAAATACAGTCTGCTCCAGGAGCTTTCCCTCCTCTTAGTTGACTGATTAAGGATTCAGCCTCCCTTACAGAAACGGGGGGGGGGGGGGGGGCTCAAGGGCAGGTCCTTAATCTTTTGTAAGGAGGGAGCCTGTGAGGAATCCCTGTATATATTTTGGAAATATAATGCCCAGACATCTAGAGGAATATGTAAGTACCTTGATGACAGCTTCCAAAACCGTGTAGCGTTCCTATCTTTTGCCGCCTGTATAAGACTCCTCCAGAGTACTTGAGTGTTCTCTTTCTTTTTGCGAACAACTAGTTGCTTGTAAGATTTTTTCAGGGAAAGAAAAGAGAGTTGAGCTGCCTGCCTTTCTTCACTAACAGCATTTTTATATAAATGGCAAGCTGTGATTAAAGTCCTTTTTGCATCTAGACACTCCTAGTCGAACCACGGTTGGGAATTTTGTGTATGTGTATGTGTGCACTTGGGCTACTGGTACGCACCAAAAGGGGTTTAAGCTTTTGTATTAATTGGTTCTTGTAGGTTATCCGGGCTGTGTAACCGTGGTCTTGGTATTTTCTTTCCTGACGTTTCGCCAGCAGCTGTGGCTGGCGAAACGTAAGGAAAGAAAATACCAAGACCACGGTTACATCCCGGATAACCTGCAAGAATCAATGAACTCTGACCGTGAAAGCCTTCGACAATACTTTTGTATTAAGTTTTTAGAACTGATCAGAGCGTCCAGTTCTGAGTTCAAACCTGAGAAGACTGTGGTGTATTCCTGTACATTTTCAAGCGTTAGTGCCTTTTTTAACCCTTGGTCAAGCTTTGGGTCCATGTAGCAAGGCAACCCATTTGCTCTGTTGGTGTAACAACAATAGGACAGGGTTTATAATGAATTTGCCACGGTAGTGGGATGGATTGCAATAGGAGGGGGAAAATGATCTCCCTCTAAATAAGGTAATACTTGAAATCTTCTTACCCAGGAAAATAGAGACTCACTGACCAGCATATAGTCAATAGTAGAAGTTTTCAAACCTGCCATAAATGTCAATTCCCCAGGATAGTCTCCAATAATAGAACCATTCAGAATATATAAATTAAGCCTGTTTACAAGTTTTGAGAGGCAGAACCCTGCGAAATTTGATCTAGGGTCCTTAGAACGGCATGGTATGATGTTATTTGGTACCTCGCCCTCTGAGGAACTAGGGATCCACTTGTACTTATTATGCAGAGAAGGGTCATCAGGACCTAGTCTTGCATTTAGATCCCCTGCCAATAAAACCTTGGCGTCTGGGTGGTCTAACATAAGAGTCATTGCATAACTCTCCAGTGCTTGCCAATTTGCGGTTAAAGCACCTTTCTTATTTTATTATCTCATGTTTTGTGGTGTTTTCTTAATTATATAATGTGTGTCTTAGAATTAAAAGAGATTATTTTATTTTTCTGTTCAACTTTCTTAATTATTTTCTCATAAGATCAGCCAAAAAGTTCTTGTTTTGAAATGATAAATTGATTTCAGATTTGGTTGGTAGGAGAATTATGCTCACACTATGAAATAGCAGAATGGAGAAATAGGACTTAGCAGCAATGGAAAAATATTACATAGTTCACCATCAGAGTTTTGGGAGACAGCTTTGTACAATCCTAGGAAAAAACAGGGGTCCGCACAACATTTTTAGCTATCTGTGCAACTTGGTGTGCTATTTTTTTTAGTCCTTGTTTTCTCAGCTTTTATGTATGAATCTTTGTGTATAATGTGAAAGTGGTGTGGCTAAGTGCTTGGTTATTTATTTATTTATTAGCCAAGTAACTAAATTCACAGTTATGTTTTTCTTTTCTTTTTTAAATAATTTGTATTTATTAACAGAATCAAACCAGACATAACATATATAAGTCATGCATACAGTATATTGAACCTTCCAAAAGGTGTCATATATTAACTGCCTTCTATATCAGCTAGGATAATAAAATTGTTGAACTTGAAAGACATCATTTTATAAAACTCTTAAGTCTCTTAACTAAAATATAATACACTGCCTAATTCTTTGGATAACTGGCTATTGTTCTTAACAGTATATTAAACATGGCTACATACTAAGTCTTTCATTTGTACTTTATGACCATTTGACATAAGCGTAAAGTTAATCAGATTGCACGTTACTAATTCCTGCTTCTAATGAAACACCTATACTACACTTCATTATTCTTACCTGTTCTATTGATGATTGTTGCTTACTTTCTGATTCTGCTTCAAAATATTGAAATTACATTTGTGCACAATCATAATAAGGTTTTCATTTCTTCTGTAGTTCTCCGACAGGGTTTTTATTCAACGGGTGTGTCAACTTTGCCATCACTGCATATTCAGCCATTTTCTCTCTCCATCTTTCTATTTCGGGGATTTATTCTTGCTTCCACATTGATGCCAAAACAATTCCGGCTGCCATTATCATATAATTGAAAAGTTCTCTATGATTTTTGTCCAGTTATTTGAGTACTATACCCAGTAACACTGCCTGTGGGTCTAGAGGAAAGCTGAATTTTAGCACCTTCTGTATTTCTTGGTACAGTTACGTTTTTCTGTTGACAGGGCCCAATGAAAATACAGGAAAACCAAGGAGCAGAATGAGTGATTCTGAAAAGATGTGGTAAGGTTTCTCTTTGGATTATAAAATGTAAGCAGTTGGTGCAGTGCTACTTGTGAATCCATATCAGTGTCAGAACATTTTAATGTGTTGTACTTTTCCTGTGATGCCCTTTATTGGACCAACTAATGTTGAAAACAGTAAAAGCCAGCTTTTGGGCATCCAAGGTCTTTTCTGGGATAGATGTTTAACAGCCCATTCCTCAGGGAAGGAGTTGTGCTGGTGGCTGGAGGCAGTGCCACTGCACTCCCTCCAAAGGAGGATCCAGCCCCACCCAATGAAAGGAAAATCCTGCCCTGACCTTTGAGGCCCATGGGACCACTCCATTGAGTTCCACAGGGATACGCCACCTTAAAAGGTGGCGTATCTGGAGGTAAGGGCAAAGGGGAATTCCCAGCCCAAAAGGACTTAGGAGGCCGCCTAATGGCTGCTTCTCCCCTGGACCAGCCCAGGAATGCCCCTGGGAGGACGGTGCATGGAGGTGTGTTGTCAGGACACCGGTGCGAGGCTGTGCTGGAGTCCCTGGGCCACGCTGCCATGGAAGTATCGAGAGGATGGTGTGCACATCCCAATGCCAGCATCCGTGCCACTCTGGGTGGTGTAAGTGGCTTGGGCGCCAGCGGAGGGAGTCTGGACGCCTGTGTGGGTCCCTGCACTCCTCCTAAGCACTTTCAGCCCTCGGGGTGAGGAATGGGCTGTATATCACATGTACAAAAAAAGTTTCATGTCCTGGCTGATGTTATACAAATCAAGTTCTTTAAAACAAAGGAGAAAGGATTTTGCTGGCAGAGGTTAGCTTGTGTAACCTTCAAAGACTGGTGGTTATGTTCTGCTGTGGAGATGAACTTAAACAACTCCAGGTGTAAAAAAACTCAGATTTAGATAATGTTTTTTAGAAGTAAACTTCCCAGTTCTTTGGTGTATTAAAGGCATTCAGACTTTTAACAGCTTAAATAACCTTCTTCTTTTTTTAACTACCAGTGGCCAGCTGAATTCTAAAGTTGACTGTCAAAACTGGACAGACAAACAGGATACTCCTTTTAGTTCTATGCATCAGGTAACAAAATATATTTGTATTAAAAAAAAATTTTTTTTTTGCCAAGTCACAGCTGACTTAGGGCAACCCTTCGGGGTTTTCAAGGCAAGGGACATTCAGAGGTGGTTTGCTATTGCCTGACTCTGTGACAACCCTGGAATTCCTTGGTGGCTTCCGAGATCTGCTGAGATTGGGCTAGCCTGGGCTATCCAGGTCAGGGCACAACAAATTTAAGAATTTATTAAAGGGGCTATGAAGAGAATTTATGGATTAAACTGATGAAAGGTTGACAGCGAATTTATACATCAGCAGCCAACAATGAATTGATAAGATAAGGTAGATTGTGCTTTAATTTGTGTGCGCCTGACACAATGTAGTTGGCTCACATCCTTCTAGGAAAGAGAATCATTCCTAGCTATTAAATGTTTGCTGCATAATTATACTTAGGCAGTGTGTTTATAAAAGAAAAAACGTTAATATGAAAAGCCTTCATTTAATCATGGCAATGATGTTAAACTAAACTAACATTTATGCCTAACTTCAAGTTAATTTTTGCAGGTCGATGGAATGCTCTCAGTAGAAAAGTTGAAGACTTATGTAAAAGATGGATGTACAGCCTTGATGGATCATCGTTTTCACAGTGCTGAAAAATCTTTTGCACAATTATTGAATGCTCTAGATCCATTACAGCTGCAGGTAACATGAAGGATTATGTTGAGAATACTTAGACCTTTTTAGTAAATCTGGCCTTTGGACCTTTCATGGGGTACTTAAAAGAACCATGAGCACATAAAGAAGCAGCATACCATTTTTTGGTACCAGTTTCTAGGCAGCCTAAAGACTTAAAAAGTCTCTGAGGTGTTACATAGAACAGTAAAATACAATAAAGTTATCAATAAAATATGTAAGAATAATTTTTCCTGTAGTGCCATTCTTCCGGTCACACTATTTCTTAGTAATCTAGTTCAAAGGTCTTTAGGGAAGTAGCATTTCTCAACTCCTCAGGGAGGGAGTTTCATCCTGGCGGGTGGGGATAAAAAGCTAAAAGAGCCCTCCTCCAGTTTCCCACCAGTTGAACCTCTGCAAAGGCTAGTTTCCAGAGGAGGGCTTCCTGGACTGCCCTCAAGTCTCAAGTTGGTTGGTAGTGGAGGTGTAATTTTTTTATACTAAAGCAAATTACTACCTTAAATAAGATTTTATCAGAATAGCCTCTGTATACGAAGGAAGTGTCTCTGGTACATACCTTCTAGACTGTACATGTCCTATACTGAATGAGGGAAAACAACCTTTAAATTTCTAAAAGGTAAAGGTCCCCTGTGCAAGCACTAGGTCATTCCTGACCCATGGGGTGACGTCACATCCTGACATTTACTAGGCAGACTTTGTGTACGGGGTGGTTTGCCAGTGCCTTCCCCAGTCATCTTCCCTTTACCCCCAGCAAGCTGGGTACTTTCTAGCATTTCTAGCATCACAATAAATGTTGAAAATTAAAGTAACTTATTACTAAGATATAGTCTTCAAAACCTTGATATATTTAGCAAGAAATAGCTGAGAGCCAGTCTGTAACATAGTGGCTATGAGCAACTCTCTCAAACTGGGAAAATACTTTAACATTTATACTCAAACAGGTTGAAAGTTGTCTTTACATAGATGCCAAATAGCTGTATTGCTTTATGTTAAAAGTGCGCTTAGTGATTATTTATATGTATATATACATATATTTATATTCATATAATAAAATGTATATTGCCTTCTCTTGGAAAAATCATATCCACTGACAGAATGGTTTAGAAAAGTTTGGTGAACTGCTTTTATGTCTAAATTGACTTAATTTAAAAAAATCAGTCAAAATGAATCAGCTGATAAGTTTGAAGAAAAATGGATTTTATTAACTGTTGGAGTATGAGATTTCAGGGAAGTTAATGAATTGTTTTCTTTGATTTATTTTAAAGGGTGCTGTATTGAAAAAACTCTTAGTTATAGAGCACGATAAGAATTTCTTTGTAGAATAAAGAGATACAACATAGTTCTCATTCTTAGGGCGAAGGACATCTTGAGCAGTGGGTGGTTTCCTTCTCATGCTCAGGGAGGCAGGATTCTAAACTTCAACTTCGTCTTCCTGTCCCCTGAGCTAGTACCGCCCTCTATAGGCTAATGAAATGAAGGGTGGAGAAATGGCTGCATGAGTTCAGAATGGTGAGAAATCCAAACAGCAGTTTTGTCCTACTGCTCTGCACCATAATCTCAGCTATGACCCTGGCACTCCTTACTATATAATTAAATTGCATAAGATTGCTTCAGAAAGCAGGTTAGAACAGATTAAGTTCATGTGCCCTGCTTCATTTAATTTACCAATTTATGTGGCCACATTGACTTAGATTTTCTGGTTGTGGAATTTAAAATTTTATTTGGGAACGTGAGCTTCATTCCTTTTTAAACCTGCAGCTGCTGATGCTCTTGTGAATGAAAATGAACGTTAGATTGTAATAGGCTCCAATGGTTACATCACTTTCTTCATTCATTTAACATGTTTTCCGTTTGTTTTAAATATTTTTTTCAACCTTATTGCAGCACCTGAGTTTTGGTATAGTTGATTATGTTGTGATCATCTATGGATATGCCACTGCTCTTCTTGGAATAGGGCAGCCTGAGGTAAGACTCAGAAATGTTATATGTATTTGTATAGCACCATCAACATGTGTGGTACTTCACAGAGTACAAAAACTGGGAGTTTTCTCTCATGGACTTAACTTGGATTTTTATCTCAGCATTCCAAAAGAGTTCAGGTCAGTATATATGGTTCTCCCCTCCACCAATTCTCACAACAGCCCTCTGAAATTTAGGCTGAGAGAGAATATTACTGGCTAGGTTCACCCAGTGGTTTGCATAGCAAGTGGAGATCTGAACCTGGGTCTCCCCACACCTAGACTGGCACAACTACCACTATACCATGTGTCAGGGCACAGTGAGCCCAGGCTCAGTGCAAATGAGCTGAAAGACCTTTGCCCAAACAGCAGGACTTTTCCCAATAGGTGAGGGAGGGAGACAGAGAGAAAGCCAGACATTTAGTTCTTGGATGTTTAAAAATACCTTTATTTCTCATTAAAAACAGCATCAGAAGTAATGTTTATTAAGGTCACTCCAAGAAAGTTCAAAAGCACCCCTTTGTATTCTACTCATATACATTCATACATAGGTGCACCTCCATACGTGCCTAGGCTGGCTGATGCAATTCAAATTAGAGAATCCCAACAGGTGGTAAATGAGATTCTGCTCCCTCCTTTCCCTTTGCTGGTTTTATACCTCTTTGTGTCTCAGGCCCTACATGGTTTGCACCCTCCTCCTTTCTAAGACCAAGGTAGGAAGCAGCCAGATCCGGGTGGGTGGTGCTACAACCTTTGGGGGAGAACGGCCTTCTGTTTGGGATGGTGTGACAAAAACTTCTTTCCCCCTCATCAGAAGGTTGTAGTGGGCTGATTCTGGAAACTTGTTAGGGCCTGATCCAGGGGCATCATCAGTTCCTAGCCACAGATTTCCAGCACAATCGCCAAGATACCATTGTAGAAGGGCTGCGGTGAGGGAAGCAGTTACATACACAATGTCCCTTTGTGTCCCCTGCAAACTGGAAAAAGTATTGTCGAAGGCTTTCATGGTCAGAGTTCATTGGTTCTTGTGGGTTATCCGGGCTGTGTAACCGTGGTCTTGGTATTTTCTTTCCTGACGTTTCGCCAGCAGCTGTGGCAGGCATCTTCAGAGGATTAACACTGAAGGACAGTGTCTCTCAGTGTCAAGTGTATAGGAAGAGTAATATATAGTCAGAAAGGGGTTGGGTTGAGCTGAATCATTGTCCTGCAAAAAGTATCAAAGATAATGTGCTAATCATTGTCCTGTAAGTATCAAGATAATGTGCTAATGAGGGTGTGGTATGTTAATATGGAACCATTGTATCCTGAAGTGATCTGTTAATGTGTGAAATCCAAAGCTAATCTGCATGGCTATTGTTGACTGTAGTCTTTGTTAGTCTGGAGGTTTTCAGGACAGGAAGCCAAGCCTTACTCATTCTTAAACTCTCTTCTTTTCTGGTAAAGTTGTGCTGATGTTTATGAATTTCAATGGCTTCTCTGTGCAATCTGACAAAATAGTTGGTAGAATTGTCCAGTCTTTCAGTGTCTTGGAATAAGACCCTGTGTCCTGTTTGTGTCAGTCCATGTTCAGCCACTGCTGATTTCTCAGGTTGGCCCAGTCTGCAGTATCTTTCATGTTCTTTTATCCTTGTTTGTATGCTGCGTTTTGTTGTCCCGATGTAAACTTGTCCACAGCTGCAAGGTATACGATATACTCCTGCAGAGGTGAGGGGGTCTCTTTTGTCTTTTGCTGATCGTAGCATCTGTTGTATTTTCTTGGTGGGTTTAAACACTGTTTGTAGGTTATGTTTTTTCAAAAGTTTCTCCATCCTATCAGTGACTCCTTTAATAAATGGGAAGAATACCTTTCCTATGGGAGACTGTTTTTTCTGAGTTTTCTGATTTTTGTTTGCTTTAATGGCCCTTCTGATTTCATTTCTGGAACAGCCGTTTGCTAGCAGTGCGTGATTTAGATTTAGTTTCTTCCTTGAGAAACTGTGGTTCACAGATCCGTCTTGCATGGTCCATTAATGTTTTGATTATTCCTCTTTTCTGTCGGGGGTGGTGTTTGGAGTTTTTGTGTAAGTAGCGCTTAATGCCAATAAAGGTTCTGTTTTCTGTTCTGTTTTCTGTTCTGTGTAAGTAGCGATCTATGAGTTGGTTTCTGGTAGACCTTGTGACCTAACTGACCGTAAAACAAACTTTCAGTTAGGTCCAAGACGACGGTTACACAGCCCGGATAACCCACAAGAACCAATGGAAAAAGTATCTTGTGCATCTATAGTTTGTACTTGCTGCATACAATGGAACAGACTAATCTGCTTGGTTTTGCTTTTCTTTGCACAGCCTTCAGTTGGACACAATCACACCCAGGCACACTTAAGTTTATGCTTTCAGTGTAGCATTCTGTAAAACAAGATCAGCTAATAAGAAAGTTGTACATTCAGTTGTACTGGGTGCAGGCTAACATTGCATATTGGTTAAACGAAAGCATAATTAAATTGAGCACGGATAGTTTAAAAAAAGCCATACACTTAGTAAGCCTAATTTCAAAACACTATATGTTCTCAGTCATGTGTCCTGTTCTGCATTCCAGGAAAACTATATGCACCATACTTGGAGCAGAACTGTGCACCAAACAGGAATTTATTTGAAGGTTCCATTGTGTTGTCATTCACCGCTGTACGGCTATAGGTGCTTTTCAAGTTAATTTTAAAGCTTCAGTTGAATATAGTGGGCATTCCATAGAAACATTAAATAACTCTGGCTCATCAGATTTTTCCTTGATATTGAACACATGAAGCTGCCTTTTACTGAATTGGACCCTTGGTCTGTCAAAGTCAGTATTGTCTACTCAGACCGGCAGCGGCTCTCTGGGGTCTCAGGCAGAGGCCCTTCACATCACCTACTTTTTAATGTTGATCTCAGGGACCACCCAAAGAAGTACCAGAAACCTCTGGAGTCCCTCATTCTGCAGTTTAGGAACTTGTAGCATACAAACAAAATTAAATGAGATACAGACATGGAACTTATGCATGCTATAGAATTGGTCTCATACTTGGAACTTTGCTGTTTATACTGCAGTATTTTCTACTTTTGAATCTAAATGATGTTTTTTTCTTTGACAATGATGACTGTTACATTAAAAATAGCAAGAAAACATGTGCATGTGCAGTTGTCATCTGAATGCACATATCCTTTTGAATTCTGGCCAGTTTAAATTCAGTCATAAACTTTGTATATAAATGTATTTATAAATGGTTTGACTCTTGCTGTTTTGTTTGTGTGTTTGTCTTAAACTGTTTAATTTACTTTGCAGGAACTAGCAAAAGCTGAAGACCATTTTAATAAGATAATTGAACAGTATCAGAAAGTAAGGTTTAATTGCTTGGCACACTATGGAATTGGAAAAGTATATATGAGACAGAACAGGTAAGTAGTATGTTTTTACTTTTTAAAAGTGAGCACATTTCTTCAACATGCTCATTTTAAAAAATATATATTTTCTAATAACTTTGTACATATTATGCTTTCCTGCTGTCTTTTAGTTAATTGGACAGCACTAAAGAAAAATAGTTAGGAACAGGGAAAATAGGGCAGAAAGTGTTAGGAAAACCTTGGATTCATATGTTTGAGTCCTCAGAGATAAAGACAGAAAGCTCATTGGCTTGTTCAGCAGCTGCAGTTATCCTCCAGTAGTGCACTTCATGGCTTGGGGCATTTACCCATCCTTGTCCGCATGCCCTGTACTTGGGATTCAATAATAATAATTATGTTCATAATTAGAGAGATATTAATAGTCTTTGGCAGAATGGGAAAGGAAGGTGCTAGGCCTCATTTGCGTCTGACAGTTTGTGTTGCCATTTTTGTCAGGCAATATGAGTCATCTGTAAGCAGGCCCAGGAGTCTGGCATCCTGTATGAGCAGTAGGGGCCAGAGAATGCTTCCAGGTTCACTCATTCCCTTTGGAGTGATCCTCTGGTGCTCTTCCATCAAATTACTTAGTGCTGTAGAGCATCTTGTATTTTGTTTCGCACTTGTTTTGTTAGTGGCTAATTTTCCCTAAATACATTAATGTACCTTCCTTGATGGCAAAACTTTCTGGGAGACTGGTAAGGCTGCCCATTTTCTCAAGGGGAAAAAAAAGTTGATGGAACAGGATGAGTAAAATGTGTTGATAGCAACTGGAATGAGTAAATTACAGTGAAAGCAACCGCTAGGAGAGAGAAAGTATGCTTGAATTTGGTTGGCTCTGTGTAGTGAAAGGAAAGGTGGAACCTAAACTAGGCTTCCTTTTCCCCAGTTGAAGGCAAGTATGTACCTACCTTGAGCTACATAATCCATGGACCAGCTATTTTCATTTTCATAATGACTTCCAATTTGGAAAAAAGAGTGATGTTCAGCTTCTTTGACTTCCAAAATCTGAAATAATCTTAATTGAGGGCACTTGAATAAAATAGAAAGCAGCATATATGATGTTTATCTTTCATTTTAACATGTAGATTTTCAGAAGCTCTAGACCAATTCATGAAATCAAAGTTCATGGCTGGTTATAAGATTGTGCCTGGCGTATTAACGTGGCCTACAACTTCTGAAGTTATCGAAGAGACACGAGCAGAAAGATTCCAAGTAAGTAAGAATGCTGTCCTGTAAACTGCAAGATTCCCAAAAGCCACTTCATGAAGTGACTATCAGAGATGAACTATGGCTTCTTTGCTGGTGGGAGAGCATCCTGAGACAAGTGATTCCTCCTGTACATTTAAGTAGTTAAGACTTCTAGCAGTTAATTTCTTTTGTGGGAGTCATGTCTACAGTTTGTGCTTCCTCCATTAAACAAGGATGTTGCTTCTTTGGCTCTCCAAGCATGCAGTTCCTTCTCTTTTTTTCAGAGGCATATATTTCTCTTTTTCTTACCTTCTGGTTGGCTTATCTATCGAAGTAAGGGAAGGCTAAACTTGAATATTTTTGAACTGAAAAGATGGGATAGTATAGAGATGGATTGTCATGTAGGGGGCTACAAAGTACTGAGCTATATCAGACAAGGACACTTCAGCATGAATGGTGAAAACTTGAAGGGGGCAAACCATGCATGGTAAATAATGTATACAAATTCCCTCAGGTGGATTAGGGCTAATGTGGTTATATAGTGAAATAACGGAAATCTGTTAACTTCAGTGTGTTTGCATATTACTATAGACCCTCAGCAGCTGCTTCACTCAGCTTCAACCATGTTGCTGTGATTAATCCCTACTTAATGGTTCATTCCTACTTGATTATTTCCTGGCTTAGTAGCATTAGCAGTGGAAAGATCAGGAGGCTGCAAACCCTGTAATGGAAAGTAATGTCAGCCTGCTGGTATGCATGGAATTAATAGTATCCAGAATTTTACATAATGTGTCATCTGAAGTTGTAAATTGATAAATGTACAAATGAAATGGCTTTTAATTGTGATGTAAATGGAGCCTTATTGATAACTGTCATTTTAGCAAGAATTTGGTGTTTCAAAGCTGCTCTGGATTTTTAAGATGTAGTAGTGACGGAACTATAGGCATTTATCTCTGGTTTTGCTGGTTCATAGGTTATGTTGGAGGACTGTATTGAAGAATGCAAGTTTCCTCCAAATCCAGATGCAGTTTGTCGCAACCAACAGTGCCAAGCACATAAAATCAAAATATATTTTAGTGATCCAGATTTCAAGGTAAATATGATGGCATGATGAATAGATACTTACAGTTTTTTTATTTTATGTTGACTTTCTCTTAAGACGTCTATGAAAACCGTATGTTTTGAATATTGTAAAATTATACTGTAGCCATTATGAAAATAACAAGACATTTCGGCATTATTTTGCATTTCAGGGTTTTATACGTGTTACTTGCTGTGAACAATGTATAGTGGAGTTTCATGTAAGCTGTTGGAAAAAGCTGAAATCCACAAAATTCAGTGATAAAAATGACAAGGTAACATTAGACTTACAATACATCATTTGTATAGAGAGGTTGTCCAAGGTGGTGCTGTTTTAATGGACAAGGGATCAAATTCTGAAGAGTAAATATTTTCCATGTTGCTAAAATATGTGTTTCAGGAGCCCCGTGGTGCAGAGTGGAAAGCTGCAGTACTGCAGTCCAAGCTCTGCTCACGACCTGAGTTCGATCCTGACGGAAGTTGGTTTCAGGTAGCCTGCTCAAGGTTGACTTAGCCTTCCATCTTTCCGAGGTTGGTAAAATGAGTACCCAGCTTGCTGGGGGTAAAGGGAAGATGACTGGGGAAGGCACTGGCAAACCACCCTGTAAAACAAAATCTGCCTAGTAAACCTCGAGATGTGATGTCACCCCATGGGTCAGGAATGACCCGGTGCTTGCACAGGGGGCTACCTTTACCTAAAACATGTGGCTAGATCCTCTAGGAAAGAAGGTGCCATTTGTATTTTGGATTGACTTCCTCTTAACCAGTGAGTACATTATTACATTGTTTTTTGTGTGCAGAAACAACAGAATACAGGGAATTCTCGGTAGCTGAATTTCCCAGGCTTCTGTTACTCAGTGCTGAAAGGAGCCAAGTACAATTGTACTTTCTCTTTTAGGAGATATGATTATTTCCTTTGTTGATCCTCCCTCGGTTTATTCTGATTATAGTGACTATTGGGGTTTTTAGCACCCAGTTTGAGGTTAATAAATGTTAGCTGTTTTTCAAAAGATGCATATTTTATCTAATATCTTCTTACTGAAAACAAGAGCAGCTGATATTCTTCATTGCAGTAAATATAAATGGTATTAAACAATCTGAAAATGCAGTATTATGCACTGAATAACTGAAATAAATACTGTATTTTCCATTACCATTTTCTGCACTACCCAGGAAGAGTCATTTCATCTCTACATAAAACTTTCTAGATAAAGAGTTGAAAATTAGAACCCTTACTTTACAATGGAATTCTGCCATATGTACAGGATTGGATGGGTGTGTGTGATTACGCTAGCGCAGGGTCTGTAACGCATTGGAGAAAGATGATCATTTATTGCTCTCAATCCAGCATGGTTCAGAAATTTTAAAAAGTTGTATTTGAGCTAATGAGACAAAAATAATCACTTGAATCCAGAGTACCATGAGTGAAAATCTGTTCATGGAATGAGCCTCCGTTCTGCTGCCACTCCTCTAGCACCTTCTGAAAATCCACTTTTGCATAGTGGAGGATCCTCTGTGTAAGATACGGCTACAGCTGGAGTGAATTTTGTGGTTTCTTGCACTTGGAAAATGCCATCTATTCTTTGATTCCAGCCAATGTGGAAAAATATAAAAGAAGATTAAAGTTGACTATTAATGCAGTGCTTAATTTCTGTTTTTGAAAAACAAGTGTACATTCCACTCATGAACTCCAACCAGGTGTTCTTTTTTGTTATCCTGCTCATAGGATTTTCTTCAACAAGTCTGCTTCACTCCAGATTGCAGAGGCCTCATTTCAAAAATTGTTATCTTCAGTTCATCTGGTCTTATAAAATGTGAGGTAAGAAATTTCTCACTGAATCTTTCTTTAAAATGTTGTTCAATAGAGTTTTCCAGAAGTGCTGATAATCTTGGGTCAATTAATAATCACACAGCAGCCCCTGATCCATGTGGCTGTGTGTCTGCTGAGGTCCCATAACCCTACATATTGACTTTGGGGGCTTGCTTGGGTGGGGACAGTCTGTGAAAAATCTGCATCTGCCATCAGCATCCGCTGATGCATTGCTGGATTTATTACATTAATATGATACAGTGGCAGAACAGGTTTTCTGGTGTTTTTTTAACAAGTCCAACAATATACTATTGCAAAGAATCTTTTAATCTGCTACTCTTTTTTTCTTTCTCTCTCCCAAGTTCGAGCATAAAATAAAAAGCAAGAATCCCCCAAGGCCCATTGTTAAACAGAAATGTTCGAGGTAAGTTTCCTAGATGTCCAGGTAACACACTCCACTAGTTTTCAGAACAGTGAAATTGTTAGGACATCATTGATGATCAGCTGGGCCTCTGAGCATTGCTTTCGAAGTGATGGTTAGGTACGTTGTCATGTTATACCCAGCACCATTCATGTGCTGGGTATAAGGCTGTGGGCCAGCCTCTTATTTTTAAATCAGATTTTTATTTAAATATCTGAATTTATTTTCAGTTCTTCCTAAGAAAAACTTAATAAAATTAATTCTCATGCCATCTCCTTCCTGTCTTTTGGCTGTCAACTTTCTCTCATAGAAATTGAAGTAAATACAATTACTGCTTACATAAATTTTGAGTGTCCTAAGTGGTTGTAAAGTCAATAAACTTCACAACCATATAGAGGGTAAAGCACAACATTGCTTAGTTACGGGTAATTCTGTTTGAATATTCTGTTTGCTAATATTAGAGAGGATGCATGCTCCAAGGCACTCTCAAAAATGTGGGGAAAGGGGCTATGTTTGTACTGGTAGTCTGTATGCTTTCCATGCAGAAGGCTCCAGGTGCAGTCCTTAGCATCTCCAGTAGAAAAATCTCAGGGAATAGACATCAGAAAGACCTCTTCCTGAGACCCTGGAAAGTCATTCCCAGTCAGAGGAGACAATACAGAACTAGATCAGATGTCAGTCGTAGAATAAAGACAATTTCACAGGAACCATGTGTCAAAGAGCTCCAACCAGCCTCCACCAGTTGGGCTGCTTTGGTTTGGTCAAAAGTTTCCCAGAGAGACAAAACATTAAACTCAGGGCTTCAACCCCAAGATTAATGGATAGCTGCCACCAACCCTGGATCAAAAGGCAAGCCTCCAGGCAAGGAGTCCAGGATAACTCCAGCCAAGCTCCAAATTCAGTGTGACACTTTTCCTGCCAGGGTGAGACCTAGCTAGGATTGTTCACACTTCCCAAAACTGTCTTAGGTTTTTGGTGGGTGGTTTTACATTCACACAAGGCACTTAGAATTTAGGCTTGGAATCCCAAAATCAAAAGACACAATCCATTTAAAGGCTAACAATTTATTTATAAGATTTAAGCTGGTTTACAGGAAAGAAAAAAGGTTTCATGAAGTGATAGGCAATAAAATAATAAACCATTTAGCATAGCTAACTAATACATTCAAAAGCCTTTTTGATTCAAAAGGATTGGCAAAGGTTTCTAGCATCAGATTTATAGTTACCAACTTCCAAAGATGCTTCCAGCATTCAAGAGTTTCAAAAGGTTGTCCAAAGGTTTCTCCAAAAGGTCAGCTTGACCAGAGTTTCCCCCTCAAGGGCCAAAATCAAATGGGTTCTGATGCCGCCAGCACAGCTCTCCTGCTGTACCCCAAAGTGTGCATAGTTAGGCTCAGGACTGGTTTGTCCTTATATCCGTTTTCTCAAAGGGATGAGCTCATAGAAGCCAATTGAGAAAACGAAAGGAATTAGTTGTTGATTAATCGCTTGGTCAAAAATGCTGACTCACTAAGAGATGTGTTCAGGTGAGGAAGCCTGCAGAACTACCTACACCTGGACATCGTCATGATGGCTGACCGATTAGTTACTATGGCAATGCACGGCCTTGCATTCCAAAAAGGGGAGAGAAGGCTTTAACGAGCACCAGCTGGGGCTTACCTTACTCCCTCTACAGAAGCAGTTTTCAAAAGGAAACTATTTTTCTGTTCACAATATCACAAAATCATAGGCCTCCAGGCCTGAACCAAGGAAATCATGAACCCCAAGAAACTGAGGGACCTCAGCTTCTTGACACCATGTTATAATACTTTCCTTGTTTCATGTAGGAGTATATATTGGTTTGGATCCAGTACAGTGTTTCTGTAGGTAGAAGGATTTCTGCTTGCAGAGCACAGATTGCTTGCTGCCCCTAGAAGTGCTATTTATGGGGGTCCCCTGTCCTGCAGGAGTCTTTGGGGTTGCACAGAGCACTATTTCTGTGACCAGACACATTCACGATACCCTTATATACAACACCCACGTGATTTATGCAGTTTGGGAGTTGAAAGGTTGTCACAGTTGCACGAATGATAATACGATTAATACATACATGTGCATCTATATCTTTCTCTACATGGAGATGCTGGTTCATACAGATGGTTTTACCATAGGAACATCTTGATGCTCTTGGGGGCTGGTGTCGGATGTGAACTGGTCCAGAGACTTGCATGTTCCCAAAGCATTTGTGATCTTGACGTTTAAGTTAAAGTTGAATGATGGGAGCTTATATAGAATTTTGCTTGTGAGGCTTCACTGTTTGTTTGTTATCAGTTCTAGGAACTTAAAGTTAAAACATGAAAAAAAACTAAGAAGAAAATTTATGAAAGAAACAGCCTTGAACTCCACAAAAGATACTGCAGATGAATATCAAAGAGGAAACAGTGTACCAAAACATGATACTCATAAAGGTACATGCACACAAGCCCATGTTTCTTTGTCTTTGGTATCCTAATTTTTATGAAGTTATCCCTAAAGTTCATTTGATTTTTATTATGTTTATTTTTTTAGGAACTGTTCAGAAGTGGTTAACTTCTGGTGATACTGCCCTGCAACTTATTATACAGAACACTGAAAAAATAAAGACAGGTGTACATGATATTTCTAAGCTTCTTAATGAACTACTGTCATGGTGGGCAATTAGCAAAGAGGACTATGCTGTGTATACCGCAAGCAGTGCATCATCAAGTGAAATAATAGAAGAACTCATAAACTACTTCATTTGTAAAAAAAACAGAGTAAAGACAAGAATTTTTATTCATGTTCTAAGTGAATTTGAAGAAATGGATTCCAAACTGCGTGATTGGATGATTCATCTCAACAGAAATGGTAACGCAGTGTTTTCTGTGTCTGAGCAGATATTTGAATTGCATGGGATCTGATAACCTTAGAAAATATTTCAATTTTAACAGTTAATCTGTATACTAGTAAGTAATGTTCCAAAAATAATCTTCTGCTGTTGCCAGATTTTAACTCTCATCTCCTATATTGTCGTTGTCTGAAGATTATCCTTTGTGTGAACTTACCTTTTTCTATTTAAACTTTTTTTTGCAGGCCTAGAAGCTTCAGAAATATTTTTCTCTCGTTATGCACATTCTATTCTGCAGCTTGACCTCAGCCTTGTAATGGTACTCTGGAATGAGACTTATGGTATTAAGCTGGATTGTATTCTGAGCTGCTCATCTCAAGATTATGATGAAATCTTTAGCTTCTTTTCTAACTCAGCAGTCATACAGCTTCGCTGTTTTATATGGCTATTAGAAGAGAACAGAGAGAATTTTCCATCTTTTCATCAATTTTTAGATGAATACTTCAATAAAATGGGTAACTATGTTGTGAACAAATAATGTTTTACTAAAATATTGTCGAAGGCTTTCACTTTCAGATTTCATCAGTTCTTGTAGGTTATCCGGGCTGTGTGACCGTGACCACGTGACCGTGACCAAGACCACGGTCACACAGCCCGGATAACCTACAAGAACCAATGTTTTACTACTTTAAAACTTTGCTGCTCTATACTGATATATGGTTATGGGAGTGGAGAGAGGTGGCTTAATGGGAAATGCTTAGGCTTAAGTAGTAATAGTGCAGTTCCAAACAGAGTTACACCCCTCAAAGCCCCATTCACTTCAGAGGACTTAGAAAGATAAATGCTGTGTGGGATTGTCCTGCAACTAATGTTTAGGAGGTATTTGTTCGGGGGAAACATGATTCCTTTGTACTATGCTAAAGCCTAGATTTGCACAGCCCTTGTATTGACTATGAAACAATCTTCCTCCTCTGTTCTCACCTCGTTTCTGAGCCAGGTTGACCACAGAGATAGGTAACTCCTCTGTGCATCAGTCCCAAATTCTTTTCCCAAACTAAAACAGCTTTTAAAGTTTTGAAATAGCGGTGTGTGGGTGTGTGTTCTAAGAAACAGCAAAGAATAAACTGGATAACCATGCTGGAAATTTGGGATGGAGGGGAATAAAGCAGACTACGCAATCAATCAATCAATAATTTATTTGCAGTCATAGACCATCAAATAAGACAAATTTGCATAGTTAAATAGCATAGGATAAAAACAAATACAAAATAGATTTGCTATTAAAATGGTTAAATAGTTAAAACGGTTAAAAATGGCAAGATTATCAAAGTGCATAACTAATTAATATCCGAGCAAATACTAAATGTGAGTAAAATTAGAATGCTTGATAATATCCTAAAATTACAGAGGCTAAAACTAGAAGGAAAAATAAATAAACATGTATTCAAACTGCAGGATCAAACAGTATTCATTCTCTATTTCCTTAGCTATTGCAGGTTCTTAAGCACACTCTGCCTGATTTTAATTGCTAGCCAAGCAAACGTGGCCATGCTTGCAGATAGGTTAGCCATAGTATCCGATAGGAGAAGGTCTAAACGTCGCTTTCTTAAAGATCTGGGGCAGTCCACTACTAATGGGATCAATGAGCCTGTACGAATGTGATCATAAAGATTACACTCAAATAGCATGTGTTCGGTGGTTTCAAGTGCATCCTGTTTACATATGCATTTATGTGCTTCTAATGGTCATTTATTATATAACCCATCCAAAAACGTGGAAGGCAGGTTATTATGCCGAAGAAGCATAAAAGCTCTGCGATATTCAGGGTTAGTAATATTAAACAGATATGGCATAGAACTATTCCTAGCAGACTACTCAAAGAATTGGAGGGGGACACGTTTTTAAATCTAGAAATTATACATGCATTGGCTGTATGTTGAAAGAAGAAGCAGAGCTCGCTCATCATCTGATGACCCATACCTGCTCCTCTTTAAAGATATATGCACCTATTATTTTCATTAAGTGTAGGCATTGTGTCATTGGGTTAATTTGGCTGAAGTTACCAACTTGGAAAAAACTCAATCCTCTAATTAGCTCTTGAATTTCTGTCATTATTTGAGCTACAGTGTTATGCATCTTTGATCCAGAAAACTGGGAGCAGAATGGATCTTTGGAGCCCCCTCAAAACCCCCAAAAGATACACCTCTGGATTTATTAACCTTCAGGTCCAGTATGTGATGTGGAGGGGGGGGTAGCAGCAAAGGGGTTAGAAATCCACCCCCAAGAAATAGCAGCAGTGGTAGTATGCTCACAACAGAGGACTGATTCTAAACCATATCTTGGAACCAGTGGAGTGCTTCCCTGGGCAGAAAGATTCCTGCCTGCAGACTTCCTTGATTTCCAGAAGCAGCATATTGGGGGCATTTTGGGCTACAGTGGGCAGGGGTAAACCAAGAAAGTGTTGGGCTGTGTGGATTGGAATCATTGTGCTTGTCAAAACACTGTCGAGTTTAGGCCCATAGCATTTGGAGTGATTTATGTGTATCTGTCTTATTTTTCTTGAAATAATTACATTTATTTTTTTAAATAGATAATCCTTTTACTGTTTTAAAGAAGCAGGAAACTGAAACTACTTCAGTAAGTTGTTAATTTCTGTTAATCTTTCTGAATCAGAAACACTGGTAAATTTTAATAAGACACTTTTCCTAACAGATTGGGGAGAAGTGGACTGTTGAGAATTTGTGTCAGTTTTACTTTTCTATTGTATATTGCATCTAGAATCTATTGCATAAGCACCAGCTACTACCTTTCCAAGTCCACCCTTAGGTCTTGCTTACCTGATTTTGATCCTCAGATAGTAGTGGGGTTTCTTTTTATAGGAGGAGTTTAAAGAATCACCTGGCAGCCTAGTGAACAGTGGCAGCAAACTAAGTTCTTTAGGCAAGCTTTAACCTTTTGGGGTCTCACATGAAAGTGCTGCTTAGAATCATTAGGAAATATGCTCAGCTGTATTACAGCTTTTTGTGAACAAGGAAGCAAGGGACCAAATTTATGACATTTATGTGGCATTTGCTTTTTTTTTACTTTAAATTATGAAAAGAGCAAAATGCAGTTTTGTTTAGGGAAAAACCTTTTAAGCACTGCATCTTCATGCTTGGAAGGCTCCACATTTTTTTTAAGTTTTTTTTTTTTTTTACAATTTCCAAATAAAGTACATACTGGATTGGATCCAGTGCAAAATTTCCCCTTCTTGCATGAGCAGAAATGCAAGAAAAATGATTGAAGTAACCCTTTGTTCTAAGTCAGACTTAATGTATCCCCACTTGTGTTTCTTCTTGTGTAAGATATTGTGTAACCAATCTTGGGTTTTCAGAAAGTGAACCTAGCAGCTTTTTCATTCTCAGAATGGCTCCCCAAGGTACAATAGGAGGGTTGTCCCTTTTTGAGGCCATTAAGTAATGTCCTGGTTATTTTCTGCTCATGGGTAGCTTTGTACAGAAGTCTATTCTGTACTGGTCTAGAATAAGAGGTTGGGGGCATCACAAGACAGTCCCCTAAATGCATTCCAAGTGGAAACAGCTGAAAGCTAATTTGCACAGCTAAGAACAAGGATTTGCTGTGAACTAGTAAGTGCAGTAAGGAATCAGAGCACGTGAGCAAAGGAAGGAATGGGAGGAGTAAGCCTGTAAAGCCAAGGCTTGCTCATGAAATTTGGCGAATTGGGTAGACTGATCCAGCATTGCCTGAATGGAATAAATGTGTCCCAATATGAGGAGTTCGCCATGCGTCTTGTGCCACTTCTGGGCTCCCTGCCCTACCTTTATTCCCAGAAAAAAATCCTCTCTTCCTTTTGTGTTGTTAAACTTAAAGTTGTGTTCCAGGATTAGTGCTATCCACAGTTACCTTTAATGAGGACCTTTAATTTACCTTTAATTTACACCAGTTCAAAACCTTAATTATAAACCTAGTTAGGGTTAATCAGATGTAATCGAACCTCATGAGGCAATGTGGTTAATACTGAAATAGGAAGGAAAGGGGAGGGACGAGAGGGCGCTTCGGCCCCAGGTAAGCCTGGCTTTAAGAGATCTAGAAAATTGATGTTTGCATCAGGCTATTTGATTTTGGGGAAATGTGGTAGATGATCAAAACACTGGGTTGGATACGGTGGAAGGAGTTGGCAGAACAGATGTTTCCCTTCCTATACCTATACAGTGACTCGTTTTGCAAGATCTTTCATGGGATCTATTCCGTGGGATGCTGTTGTTTAACCGTATTTTTGTAATATGAGAATTTTTTTTCATATGAAACATAGCTACAAATTTATTACCATGAAATGGGTTTTGTTAATCAGATCTCTGTACTTTTCGTCATCTATTGTGAACAGTGATTGTGTTCCCTGTGACAAATTTCCCAAGTAACTATGTGTAGTGTTATATTTCTGTAGAAAAGTTTGCATTTGAAATTTGTTTGCATAATCTTTGGGGAAGAATAGCTGTTTATATTTTTCACTTAATTAGAATATTTTTCACCTTGACTGCTTAAATTCTTTGCAAAGGTAGGCTTGCTGTTGGGTGATACTTCTGAATTTCCCTGTTAAATCGTTTTTCAGTGATTCTGGTAGTGAAGGCAAGTTCTTTACAGAGAGGCTCACTTTTGAAATGATTTGGAGGCGCCTCCCTCTTCCTCTCAAGTACCAGTTTGTCTTCTACCTCCATGAATTGTAGCCTTTAGTGTCTGGTATTCAGCTCAGCTTTAGGCTTGGGTTGCTTCTTTATGAAACATGGTTCTAAGGAGCTGGTATCATGTACCACAGCTGTGCTGTTTAAAGTGATGTGACTATCCAAGTGTAGTAGTTTGGATGTCTTTGTTGAAATTATGTCAATATTGAGCAAGTTGATAAAACAATTTCACTTTACCTGATGAAATGCCAGGAGTAGGATTTGCTAACAGAAACCTCAGTAGTTTCTACTATATGAGAGAAGACAGCAGTTTCACATCTTAGAGCTGCTGCAGCATCTCTGCCTCTGCCTGTTTCTTTCCAATATAATGGTTGTGGGATTCGTGACATCGTCACTTCTTGGGGAACTGTTCGCCATTTTGTGGGGTAATAATGAATAGAAGTGGAGAAAAGGCAGATAAACAAGGCCTATCTCTAGTATGTCTCTTAAGGTGAAAAAAAAATACAAATAATTTACAAGTGAAGCCAAGGGGCATTATGCTAATATTTTGTTCCTGAAAAGTGTCACTTATAATGATTGAAGGTAAACATTTAATTTCTTTTTCATTCCAGAATAATGGTATCAAAGTAAAAAACAGAAACCGAAAGAAGCCGAAGGAATCAAGGGTATATAATACCTTATTTTTAAAGAGAGACTACAGTGTTACAATGTAGCGGTAATACAAACAAGTGACCATATACTTTTTCTCTTCTTCCATCGTTTTTTCTCCAGTCTTTCTCTTTATGTCATTTTGAAAAAGGAGGAAGGATGTTGGCAACTAAACTATACCAAAAACTTTCTTTCCCAGTAAACACTCCAGTTACAAAGTTACAGTCGTCTTTAGTCTTGGGAAATAGTGGGCATGCAGAGAAGCTATATCCATCTTATACTATGTGGATTAGAACAAAATTTGTTTTGGTGAACCTGTCAACTATTCTGGAAATTTCTCAGGCAGAAACTATTGTTTCCTAAATAGATCCTCCAGATAACAATTCAGACAGTATTCTAAAAACAGTAAATCTCTCTTTTTGACATTTTCCAGTCTTCAAGTATCTTGTACCCTGGCTCACATACTGAGGGTATTCAGGTGGCAAAGTGGTAGGAATCTTACAGTGATTCCAGTTCTGATGCTGTAGAGCTATTTTCTGATTAAGAGTCTTTGAAAACAAGCATGGTTTTGAAACATTCTATACAGTGTAAATGACTTCATTTTTTTTTCTTTTCCCATGTTGATTAGGCTATTTCAGTTCTCTCTGGAGGAGTAGGCACAGCTACTCGAGAGGAAGACAATATATTTTCAGAAGAAAATGCATTGTAAGTTGCAACATGAGATCTTAGAGTTGCACGGACCACAGTCTTGCCTATGTTAAATCACTTTGGTTTCAGTGGAAGAGTTATGCACCTGCCTGATTATAAATTGTGTAGCATGAATCGTGCCTGAAGTATGCTAAGCGGTATATAGGATCTGTAAAAACTTTGGCAAAATAGTGTAACAGTAAGTTAAAGTCAGATTCACAGAATAAACAGCTAATCAAACAAAGGCTTTGAAAATAACTTATTTAGCTTGGTGAATTGTGTAAGAATATTTTAATTGCTCACAGTCACAATTCCATGGTTTCCCAATATATTGGAGGACAGTTGGGGGAGGATGCTTCAACAGATGTATTTAAGGATTAAATTGGATTTTATGTACTGCCAGCTTAAGACACTGGCAGAGGTCGAGCTTTCTTGCCTTCCCTTTCCTCATGACCCCCAAACAGAGGAGACAAGGGCAAAAGGAAGGAGTTCATGGTTTATGGCATGTCAATCCCCGGGCCTCCTCTCAAGAACGATTATTAGTACATGGTCTGTTTGAAGATGTTAAGTCTACTACTTCACCAGAAACATTACTGGAAATTGAAAGAAACAAATAAGCTCAACAGATATCACCTTTAGGGATTGATGGTATACCATCTCCAGGAGAGGAAGACTTTAAAATAGATGAAGCAGCTGCAATCAATTGTGAGCCCTTGGCCTAAATCAGAACCAAAAAACCACATCAGAGACAGCCAGGTCCAAAAGAAGCTGGTTTTTACTTGGTCTAAATAGGATTACAGAGCATGAAGAAAAGAAAAGTGATTGCTGTCACAATGTGGTTTTTTGGTTCTGATTTAGGCCAAGGGCTCACATTGTGACAGCAATCCTTGAGTCTGGTCAGTGGGAAAACGAAAGTAAACAAATCAACTGAGATACAGGCCTGACATCAATTAACATGGAACGGTTAAGAATCACCTCGATTAGTATAAATGGGCTAAACTCTCCGATCAAAAGGAAAAAAACATTTTATAAGCTCCTGAAACTCTCTTCTGACATTATTTGTTTGCAAGAAACACATATTGAAGAACGATTTAAGAAACTTCTACAATGTGACAAATTAGGTACATTATATACTTCTTCTTTTAAGAGCCCCGTGGTGCAGAGTGGTAAGCTGCAGTACTGCAGTCCAAGCTCTGCTCACGACCTGAGTTTGATCCCAACAGAAGTTGGTTTCAGGTAGCCGGCTCAAGGTTGACTTAGCCTTCCATCCTTCCGAGGTCGGTAAATTGAGTACCCAGCTTGCTGGGGGTAAAGAAAAGATGACTGGGGAAGGCACTGGCAAACCACCCCATAAAACAAAGTCCGCTTAGTAAACGTCGGAATGTGACGCCGCCCCATGGGTCAGGAATGACCCGTTGCTTGCACGGGACTACCTTTACCTTTTATATACTTTTACCTTTTATATACTTCTTCCTCCCCCCCCCCCCAAAAAAGGAGTGGTGACATATATTAAAGGGAACAAATTGACTGTATTAGATACTCTTAAAGATCAAAGAGGAAGATATTTGATTTTGTTAACCCAAGGTGCGAATGGCCAAAAATATACGATAGCAGATGTATATGCTCCAAACAACGCGAAGGATAAATTTTACAAGGATTTTTTTGAAGCTCTTCAAGATTTTCATCAAGGAGAAATATTAATTTTTGGAGACATGAACGATGTAATGAACCTAAGACTGGACAAATCAACTAGAACAAGAGGGGGTAAATTACCGAAGATAGTTTTCCAATTCTTGACTGACTGGAACTTAGTGGATGCTTGGAGATTTAAACACCCAAATCAAAAAGACTTTACATTTTACTCCAACAGGCACAACTCATACTCAAGAATAGACTTAAGATGGATTTCCAAATCTTTGTTTAACAACTTAGAAGATGATTCTATTTTACCAGGAACCTTTGCAGATCACAATCCACTTCAGATAACACTGGCGGCCGAAAATAGAGGCCTTAGGAGATGGAGATTGAATGACAACATTTTACTAAGTAAGGATTATGTAGCCTCGTGTCAAGAAGAGATTAAAAACTTTTTTGAAATAAATAATCCATCAGGTCCTCCAACCAGAATAACCAGCAAAGCATATGTAAGAGGGAGATTTATTGCTATTTCAGCAAAAATCAAACGTGACAAAGAATCAAGGCTGAATGTCCTCTATGAGGAACTCCGCCAATTAGAGGACGCACACCAAAGAAACCTACAAAAAAAATATTTGATAAAGATGTCATGCCTGAAACATCAAATAGACTTAATAGAGACAGAAGAAATGCAGAAAAAGCTACGTTTTGTCAAGCAGAAATTTTTTGAACATGCTAACAAACCTGGTAGGTTATTAGCAAACATGCTTAAGAAAGAATCACAGAAGAGGAGAATATTGGCTGTTCACAGAGGTAACCAAGTTTCCTATAAAGAAAAAGATATATAAGAAACTTTTAAAGATTTCTATACTGAACTGTACAAAAATAATGATTCACCCCAAATAGGAATTGACGAGTATATAAAGGCAGCCGAATTAGATAACGTCTCAGAAGATCGACAAATATTAAATAAAAAAATAACAGTCTAAGAAGTAACAGATGAAATCAGGCGCTTAAAACCAGACTAAGCTCAAGGCCCAGATGGACTGACGGCGAGCTATTATAAGACTTTTGATCAATTGTTAATTCCTCAAATGCGAACAGTATATAATGAGATATTAATAGAAGGTAAAATGCCACCTTCCTGGGAGCAAGCCCACATTACCCTGATTCCAAAAGAAAACCAAGATATCAGCCATCTCTATTTATACAGACCGATATCGCTTCTCAATGTAGATTACAAGATATTTACGTCCATCTTAAAGGTTGAAAAATCAATTACCAAAATAATCCACCGTTCAAACTGGATTTATACCTAAAAGGGAACTGAACAACAATGTCAGAGGGTTCTGGGCGCCATCAATCATTTGAGATGTACAAAACAAGCGTGTGCGATGATATATCTAGACACTGAGAAGGCCTTCGATAATGTTTCCTGGAATTTTTTTAATTCAAGTTCTATCGCATCTGAGACTTGGACAGCAGTTTTTAACAGCTATTAAAACAATATACTCAGTACAACCAGCAAGAGTTTTAGTGAATGGAACTCTTTCAGAAATGTTCCAAATTGAAAAGGGCACAAGACAAGGATGTCCTTTGCCACTGTTGTTATTTAATTTAGTGATGGAAGTACTGGCGAATAAAATAAGATCAGACTCTGCTATTAAGGGACTTAAAATTGATGACAAAGAATATAAGATCAGAAGTTATGCATACGACTAGGTACTGATTTATCAAGGAACGACAACTTCACTTCAGGCCATCAAACGTCAAATAGACCAATTCAGTTACTTTTCAGGATATAAGCTTAACAAACAGAAAACTAAGATGACTTTCTATAACGTCTCAAATAGGGAAAAACAAGAACTGACTGAAATAATGCAATGTACTTCTGCTAAAATACGTGTAAAATATCTTGGGATTCAGATTCCTACAGAGCGTGAACTATTGTATGAACTGAACTTCAAAGTAACATGGGACAAAATAGAAAAGGATTTGGAAAGGTGGAACAGACTTCAACTATTCATGTTAGGATGAATTGCGGTCACAAAGATGAACATACTGCCTAAACTAAACTTCCTTTTCTTGACCCTTCCAATACATTCATACCTGAAATCTTTAAAAAATGCCAACAGAGAATAAATAAATTTGTTTGGAATGGAAAAAAACCCAGAATATGATTTACGGTCTTACAAGACAACAAAAAGAGAGGAGAGCTAGCACTGCCAAATCTTAAACTTTATCTTCAAGCTGCTACACTAGTTGCCCTGATAGACTGGATACTTCATCCTGAGGACAGGAAAATAAGATTTGAGAAGGCAGGACTAGATCAAGGATTTCATTTTCTAGTATGGAACAAAGATGAAGCAAAAAACAAGGAACTTAAATTTTTTGAGAATTTTTTCAGAGAACAGCTGCTGAAGACATGGAATATATCAAAAAGGATGCTTAGTCCCTCGCCACCAAAAATAATGTCACCTATTGAAGCGTATCTAGACTTAACAACCAGGAAAAGCAATTACTTCCTTACTTATCAAGACTTGGTCTCTAAGAATGGCAATATTAAGTCGCTACAGGAATTACAAAGTGAGAACCGGAAAATCAATTGGTTTACATACTATAGATTGATCCGCTGTCTGAAGACGGACTGTTACCATAATGGAATCATGAGAAAACTAACAGACTTTGAGCAAGTAATAACTAAATCACAAGAACATTTACTCTCAAAAATATATCAGATTTTATTGTCAATTAAAACAGCATCTGAACAAGATACGGTGTGTATGATCAAATGGATGCAAAATCTCGGCGAGATTATTCCAGTGGAAACCTGGGAACACTTATGGACTACAGGACTTAAATTTTCTTCTTCACAAACAATCAAAGAAAACTGGTACAAAATATTTTACAGATAGTGCCTATCCCCAAAGGATCTCCAAACGATGTTTAAAACAAACCAAACAAATGCTGCAATCCTAGAAAAGCATTATTATAACATTCCCTACAACTCTTTGCTGATTACTGGTAGAATGAGCAATTTTTATGTAAATGATTTTTATGCTGCTTCAGAGGCATATACAAGAATAAAGATAGTTGGATTGCTCGATGGTATGCCAATAAAGGTATTGAAATTGAGTATACAAGAATAAAAGTAGTCAGTAGCAGGTGACAGTAAAAAAGCTATTAAAACTAGCACCAGTAACAATAGTAAAACAGTAAAAGCAATAAGATTTGTTTAAAGATTTTAGTTTAGCAGCAATCAAAATAGCATAAAACAAATAGTGTAAATTAATTTAGCCACAGTAAAACCAAAGGAATTAAGTAATAAACAGCTATTTGCTAAAAGCCCAGGAAAACAAAAATATTTCTACCATGGTGCATAAAACTGAACAGTGAAGGTTCTGTACTCACAGTGCTAGAGGCAAAGCTCCACAAAGAAGTGCCACCACATAAAAAGCCCTGCCCCCTTTGGCCATTATCAGAGTATTTACTTGAAAATACTAGGAATGGGTTAGCACAAAGCAGTGAATTTTGATGTGGCAGCTGCAACCCATTACTTATTCAACATTTATGCGCATGTTGTAGGACACTAGGGAGGAAGATGCTAAGTGTTGCTGAAGATGTTGCGCAAGCAGAACTGTGCTTAGTCCAGCTATTTTTGTGCTTGCACATCACTGGATCCAAGCCATAGGCTGCAAGTTATACCGTGGTTCTTTGTTGTCTTAAACTTTGTCTCTATTCTAATGTTTGTTTTATGGCTATTGTATCTGATGTATCTTATTGGTGTTACAGCTTGTGGCAGAAACAAATGTAATCATCAGTTGATGAGTTTTCTATTAACTATTAAGATATTTCCATTTATAAAACGGTTGTTTTTCATATTTCTTGTCTTAACAGAAGTTTTATGAATCCATGTGAACCTTTCAGAATTCCAGATTACCTTTATGATCAAGTTGAGGAATTTGAAGCTTTGTTTAATGTTTCTTCCAGTAGCAATTATCAGAGAATGTTGGACAACTATCCCAACCCAACTTGTGAAAACTTGTATGAGTATGTTGCCATTTCCCCTTTTAATAAGTATTCATTAAACAAAAACAATTTAAAAGATGATGCGTGTTTGCCTTAAATACACTTAACTGTTCCAGGTTTTAAAAACACTTGTTTTTAAGTATATTACTAGTACTTGTCATTTTAAGTATATTACTAGTACTTGTCATTGGAAGATTCTAGAGAATAAGTTACAAGAAACTGATTTGCAGCTGCTTGTAATGTCTGGTACAAAATTTTCTTAGTTATTAGTCCATATTGAGATCTTTAGATATTTTTCTTCTGAAAATCTGCTCAGAGCCTTACTGAAGTCCTTAATTTATTATAGCTTTGGAGGGTAGCTGTATTGGTCTGCAGTAGAACAGTTAGATTTGTGTCCAGTAGCACCTTGGCGCCCCGTGGCGCAGAGTGGTAAGCTGCAGTCCTGCAGTCCAAGCTCTGCTCATGACCTGAGTTCGATCGTGACGGAAATCTGTTTCAGGTAGCCGGCTCAAGGTTGACTCAGCCTTCCATTTTTCCGAGGTTGGTAAAATGAGTACCCAGCTTGCTGGGGGTAAAGGGAAGATGACTGGGGAAGGCACTGGCAAACCACCCCGTAAACAAAGTCTGCCTAGGATGTGATGTCACCCCATGGGTCAGGAATGACCCGTTGCTTGCACAGGGGACCTTGACCTTTAGCACCTTGGAGACCAACAAGAGTTTCAGGGAGTGAGCTTTCGAGTGTCCGAGCTCCCTTCATTGGACACAGTACAGTAGAAATGGAGATCTGAGTCCTTTTATCCTAGTCAGAAGGTGGGAGGGGCGTTGTAAAGAATGCTTGTGAAGGATGCAAAGGTAGAATGTATATTGTAATCAGCTTGATTAGAGCAGAGGGGACATAGAATTTTTATCTCATTACAGATGCTAATTTTCTACCCCCAGGTATTTCCCCTTTGCTCTAATCAAGATAATTACAATATACATTGTAACTTTGCATCCTTTACAAGCATTCTTTACAACACCCCTCCTACCTTCTGACTAGGATAAAAGGACTCAGATCTCCATTCCTATTCTACTGTGTCTGACTTGAAAGCTTACACCCTGAAACTGGTTGGTCTCTAAGGTGCTTCTGGACTCAAATCTAATTATTAATTATGTTATGTTATTTTTGTGTAAAGCATTGCACAGCTACATTGTACAACTTCACACTGAAATTATAATTTTAATTACTTTTCACAGCTATTTTTCTCAAATCTTGGAAGAACATGGCCCAATGGAAATTGATAGCCCGCTGTTAATTGGAGAATATGAATACTTTCCTGCAGCCACCCGTAAGATTGTGGAAAATGCTGGTGGTCTGAAATCTTTCCTGCTGCAGTCGCTACGTTTTATTATGATGGATGACCTTATTGGTTTGATGAAACATGCCGTTATGCTGAATGTAAACGTAGATGTCTCTGAAGTTGACAATGGAGAAAATTATTCAAGCTGCCTAACTAGTCAAGAACAGAATTCCCAAAGTAAACCACGTTTAAACCCAGCTGCGAAGGAGTTTAAGCCTAGCTCTCATATTAATAAATCTTCCGTGCCAATAACTACTGACTCAGTAGACAGCAGTAACCTAGAATATATGACTACCAGCCATTCCTCTTTTAGTCCTTTTATTCCTACGTATTCTTTTTCTGGTCAGACAACTGAACCAATAGCAGCATCACTGCCTACGTCAAAAGTATCATTGCCTTCAACTTTATCTGACAACCACCCAGTATTTCTAAATGAGGTTCCTCTGGACTTTCAGAGTGAAAGAACGCTTCCAGTCATTACTCAAATATTGCTTATGCCAGAGGTATCAGATCAGTCTAATTATATATATACAGATTATGATTCTTATCTTGATACTGATCCAGAAGCAGTATCAAGCAGCAATTACAGTGTTGGTAATCTTGTGGCAAGTGATGAAGTGCAAACGTTCCAGAATCTTCAGTGCATGTTAGCAAAGACAGAAAATCAACCTTATGAACAAAACCTTTATCAGATTGAACATCATAGTAATGAAGCTGGATCTAGTTCTGTTACCAAAATGGAAACCGATAATAAGTCCATAATAAGAAACAATCCCCCTTCCAGGATGATTGCTATTCAGGTGGGAAAACCATTATTTTTGTACCTGCTATATTCCTTGAGGAATTAATAATATTGATTCCTATGTTATGTCTAAATGGGTATAATGGCTTAACTGGCTTGGGCTGTTCTGTCCTTTCAATGTGCTGTAAAGTATAATTTTTTATGCCCAGATTTTTTACTCTTATATTAAGGGTAGTAGTACCGGTTAATGATAGTAGGCGTAAATTTTGGTGTGTCATCTCTTGTTAACTAGTTTAGATAAATGTGTTTTTAATTTTTTATTATTCTAACCCAGATTTCAGAGTGAACATACCTCTCAAACAACATTGGATCAAACCCTAAGTGTAATGCCTGCTTTACACTGGTGTAAAGGAAAAACCAATGTACATTGTCATGTGACGATTACACAAGTGATATTATGCCTGGTATATTCTAATTGGGAGGCTGTTGCCAGTCTCAACGTCCGGTGTACCTTGTGAAAAAACAAACACTTTCTTCATGACAACATTTATATTTCAACCTTTTGGATTCATTGATCCCTATGGCAGCTTACATACAATAAAACTTATTAAAGTATATTACAGGTCATAACAAAAAGATCAGTTAAAGCAAAAATCCATAACAAAGCTCATAAGAGAGAACTAAAGTAAATGAGTCTAGTAAGCGAAACAAAGCAGAAGGTTGTGATCTCCTTAACCTAACACAACATCCTGCTTAAATTAATGTTGGGCAGCCCAATCCAAAAGGGGGTAGATATGTGACAGCTGGTAAAAACAGGAATTAAAAGCCTGTAAAAGTGAATTCTCATGAAACTGCTCCATGGAGTTTCACTTGGCTACTCCAGCTATTTTGCTGGCGTAGCTCCACCCCAACATAAAAGGGCGTTCCTGGGCCGAAATGGGTTTGGAGGCTAACGTCAATTCTGTCCCTGGGAATGCCCCCCTGGATGTCGGTGCAGGACAATGCTGCCAGAGAGGCAGTGCCAGTGCCCAAGGCCCCTGCCACTACGCCATACTTGGACCAACGTACGTCACCCTGTGCCGGCATCCATGCTACTTTGTGTGGTGCAAGTGGCATGGATGCTGGTGTAGGGGTCGTGATGGCTCCTGTGTGGCTCTTGCTACCCCCTTAGGATTGCATGGTTAATCTGTTGGAAAACTGACAATGTAAGTGCCAAGCGAACCTCATGGGGGGAAAATTCCAAAGATCTGGAGATGCCACCTGGAAAGGCTTGTCCCACATTTCTATCCGCTGAGCTGTGGACAAAGGAACACGAAGCAAAACCTTTCCACTAGGTAGTCCTTGCATTCTGGTTCCAAACCTTTAGGGTTTTAAAAGGCCAAACAGCACTTTGAATTGTGCCTGGAAACAAATCGGAAGCCAGTGAAGATTCAATAACACAGATATAATGTACCACCAACTTGCTGCTGTTAAAAATCAGGCATCTGCATTTTGAACCCGTTTAAACTTCTGAGAACTGTTCAAAAACAGTTCCATATAGATAGTTACAGTAACTATTCTAGAAGTCACTTATTCATAGGTCATTGTGGTAGACTTCTCTAGGAAAGGTCACAGTTCCGGTATCAGCCCTAACTGGTAAGCCTTAACTTTGGGTGCGGTGGAACACAGGCAGGAGGGTGCTGCTGCACTCGTTTGTGGCTTCCTGGAGGTACCTGGTTGCCCACTGTGTGAACAGACTTCTGGACTTGATGGGCCTTGGTCTGATCCGGCAGGGCTTTTCTTATGTTCTTATGGTAAAAGATATTCTTGGCTACAGTTGCCTATTGAACCTCAGGGAGAAAAGCTGTGTCCAGTAGGAAACCTAAATTGCAAAATAGGGTTTTCTGGGGAGTACAACCCTGTTGAATACCGTTAACATACCAGTTTCAGGGATTGTTTCAGTCAGACATGCTCCTGTTGTCTAGATTATGCTCCAGTTTATTCACTCTCATCCAGTATGTCACTGACCCCATGCATTGCTTAACAAGTGCACAGTCTCCTTAGGATCCAGTGGAGAAAAAGAGGTAGAGTTGGGTGTTACCTCATGTTGATGTCACTGAACCCCAAAATATGTATGATGTTCACACATAAGAGTGGGACATGGTTTTTCCAAACCATGCTGTAAGCTGGGCAAAGGTACGAAATGGCTTGAAGCCTTCTTGATTTAAGAGGAAATCAGTAGTGTTTTAAAAATAGATCACTGGGGGTGGGGAAATGAACCTGGATCTCATTTTACATTTGACTGTATTGGTCTCCTATTATTGCAGAATTTAGTGCAGCTAATTTACTGGAGTTTTGTACAGCTTCAACAATAACCATACACTTTATTATGTAAAGTATAAAACAAGGTTGCATCCAGGAAAGGTCTGTTTTGTATAAACAGCTTTCTAAGTACATTTTGCATCTTAGCCTGCCACTTCCAGTGGATGAGCAAATGTGGCCTTACTTTTGCTTCTGAATGTCCACCAGTGCCATCCTAAGCACGCTTATACCCTTCTAAGTCCATTGAAATCAATGGGCTTCTTGAGGTGTAACACTGTTTAGGATGGCACTGTAAATGTGCCCTCTGAGGTATCATTAAGTCAGACTTCCCAGTGAGTGCTTCTTGTGCTGCTATGATGAACTTTAAACTGTGTCAAAGTTGACACAACCATTGTGTTCTATTTAAAAGACGCTTGTAAAGCCACAAGATGATGTAAGAAATGTCATAAGTAAGATTGCTTCCTCAACATTATCCTTTGCTTTTTATTTTTCTTTGGAAAAGGTATCTGGGATCACACTGAGGCATGATTTGAATAGCTGTATTTCACCTTTCACATTTGTGAACTCTGCAGATAAAAAACATCTTTTTTTAAAGAATACTTGGAAAATATTCTTGCTGTTCTTTGTTTGAGTTTAGGGACCATGCAACACTTGTCCTTACTTTGGCTGTGTTTTTCCCTGTCACACTTGCTGTTCACCTATTCTTGTTTATCCTGTTTTTTTCTTGCATTCATCATGTCATTGTCGTCGTTTGGAATATATTCTGTAATAAAGCTCAGACATGTGGGCTGTATCGCCCATGGAATGAAGGGATGTAATAGAACTCACAAGGAAATATTTTCTGGATCTTTGTATTTAGGTAGATCATGAACTGACAGATGCAGGAGTTAATACTGTGCCTTTCCATCCATATGAAATGCAGCAGGTAAGTTGAACTTGTGATATTCATAGTTGACCCAGTCAGGTGGCAAAACTTCTGTCAAAAATATTTATAACCCATGTTATAAAAGTATTTGTGAGGTGTATATACAAATTCAAATTCATCAAATTCAAAACCTTTATTGGCATCGCGAGTCACTTAGGGCATTCCATGGTTAATCAATAAAATATCAATAGACATAGATAAAATGGAGTATGCAGGAATAAAATGAATTTGGAATACATATAAAACAGGTATCTAAAATAGACAGATGGTAATATCAGCTATTGTATAGCAGCAGTATATATTAGATTTTGTAAGGTAACGTAAAAGCTACAATATCCAATCCTCAGTATAAAATTGTGACAGTAAAACCTGTAAGGCAGAAAAACAACAAAAATCAGAACAGTAAAAACATTCCCATCAGTATACAGATGCCTGGAAAAAATAGAAATGAGCTTGAAGCTCAGTGAGTTTGATGCTTGGTACAAACTGCAGAGAAGCAGTTCCATCAGGTGCCAAAACCAAGAAGGGCCTGTCGCTACCTCATCTCTCCATGCCACTGTATCTGAAGGAAGGATAGTATAGTTCTTTAAGAATAGACAAGACACGTCCCCTGCTCTAACTGCTGTACCCTCATGCACTCACTTCTCAGACAAACTTTTTCAACTCCTCCTCCTCCACAAATCTCTAATTATACTGGCTCATACTGGCTCAGCTAGCTGACAGTTTTGTGAATTTTCAACCCAACTGAAGTATCCTCACAGTCTTCAAAGGTAGCACCACATGGTGCTGCTGCAGTAATGAATTCTGGAAGTGATCAGATCATGGATATCAGGTATTGGGGGGCGGGGTGCAGAACCCTGTAGATAACAGCTTTCCTAGGTCTATAATAAAGCCCGAAATAATTCGAGTTTTTCCAGTTACAGTGGTCTATAATTTATAGGTACCAGTAAAATTTCATGTGTACTTTTTCAGGGAGATATGTTACGTATGGAGAAAGAGCATCAGGTACTACAAGAACAACTTAAAGAAGCAAATGGGAAATATGAACAGCTAAAATGTCGAAGCTCTGAAGAAATCAGTGTTTTAGAAGAAGAATTAGAAAAAAGTGTGGAAGGAAACAAGGTAATCTTAAACTGTTAATGATTCACAAACTAGGGAAGGAAAATAAGTGACCGGCCACCAACGTGACAGGCTTAAACCTGAGTTCTAAAGCTACTGAGTTAGATCCACTGCTACTGCAAATGGAGTTAACGGAAGCTATTTTTATCAGTTTCCCTTCCTCTTACCGTCCTCGGAACCCCCTGAAAAGCCACCATTGGAAGGTCTGTAGAACAGTTTGCTATACATTGCAGGTAAATTTCTGTAAGTAAAGGGTCTCTGCAGGAATCTGTCCTTCGTTCACTCTTTTGCAAGAGGGAGGGCAGTCCTTGCTGAGTCCACCTTCTTTTCTCAGGTACTCTGACAGTAATGGCTTTTTTTGGCAACACAGATGGCTGCTGGGGCAAGAGGGAGCTGATAAAAAGTAGTTTCTGTAAACTTGCTCTATTCGCAGAAGAGCTGCATCAAACCATTATGTGGAAGCATCTTCCACTGGAATAAGTCAGCTTGTGTGTCCCCATAGTGGTCATTATCCAGACAGTCATATGGGAGTGTGACTTTGTTCCTAACAGAAGTTCCCAGACTATGTAGAACTGCATTTGAAAAGCCATTGTTTCAAAAGCATACTACACTGCACAATAAAGTGCTGTTAGTTTAAAATAAATAAGTCATAGTCACAACCCTGCTGAATGTACACGACAAGTCTCTTTAAATGCCTCAAAGGGCTCTCTGGCCATTTGTTCAGGTTCAAATGCTGTTCTAGTGTCCTGCAAAGCCTAATCTTACAACTTTTTTCTCTAGGAAAACCAGCCTTGATGTTTGAAACCGATTTAGAAATGTGTAGTTTCCAACTGATTCCAAGGCAATGGATTGGAACCAATATCCCACATGTGGAACTCTGTTCATGGAATGGGGCTTTGCCCCATTTCACTGAAGCCACCTACATACCTTGAAGTGCATTCCTGAGGGGGAGTCGTTGGGTGTGCTGTGGGATATAGTGTGAGGAGCTGCAGGGGAGGAGGCAATTGGCAGAAATCACAGACAAATGTACATTTTGTACAGGGAGAACTGCTCTTGATGTGCAAGCAGTTCTTTGGAACAAACCCAGTATATTTTGTAACTTCAAACCTAAGCACTACCAGTTTTCTTGGCAGAGTGAAAGTTTTGTTATTTGACTTATTGTTAATGCTTTTGCTTTATAGCTTGCCAAGAAAGAACTGGATTGGTTTCACACAGATTTAGAAATGGTGATAAAAAGATGGCAGCAGGAAAAAAAAGAAAATCAAGAGGGATTAAAAGCAAGAAAAAGTAAAATAAAAAAGCTAACAGATACGAATGAAATGTAAGTTTATTTGGGAAATAAAAATGTTACCATGAGGTGGGGATGGGAAATGGATATAGAGACTGTATTGAAGTCTGGATTTTTTCAAGTTTCAACTTGTGTGGATGTTGCTATTCAAGCTTCATTCTGCCACCTTCAGCATTATCCATCTTCATAAGATTTATTTGTTATTCTTTTCATTTATATCACACCTTTCTCCCCAGCGGGAACACAAAGCAGCTTACGTAGTTCTCTCCTCAATTTTATCCTCATAAGAACCCTGTGAGGTAGTTTAGACCGAGTGTGACTGGCACAAGGCCACCAGGCAAGCTTCCATGGCAGAGTGGGGATTTGAACGTGGGCCTCCCAGATCTCACTTGAACCAGTATGTGATGGGTCTGTCTTATTCTTCTGGGTAAAAACAAGGATGGTACCATCCAGGTCTGCTACAAAACCTGTGAAGTGTTATTCAGTCTCAAACTTGCCTGGCATCTGAGTCTCCCTTTTAACTTCACAGGCTGCACTCAAAGAAGGGTAGCCTGCAGTACAGCTAGGTTCAGTTTAGTTATAAAGGGCTTAGAAACATAGAGCTGGAAGGGACTTCAAGGGTCATGTAGTCCCAGCCCCTGCACAACACAGGAAATTCACAACTGCCTCCCCCCCCCCCCCGTGGCTCCTGCTCTCTATGCCTAGAGACTTTGCTGAGAAGTGTTAGTGGCTGTGGACTAATATTCATGAGGACCTAGACTTTTGTTGGGATAAACTGCCTTCGTTTCATCTCATAAACTGAAGTACAAGACAGTTGAAGCAGAATTCCAGTCTGCAGTTGGTTTGTTACACTGCTGTCATCAGAGTATCTGCATAATTCATTTTATTTGCTAAACTTTTTTACACTGCTGTTCAATTAAGTATAGCAGTACAGCTTCACCCACAAGTTCAATTAGCCAATTATTAATCTGGATTATTTCAGTACCATTACTTGCAGAGCTAGACACTCCCATTGTGTATGACATGGTCTTAAACACTGGTATGCTTTGAAAATATTTGCTTTTAGCTGTTTTCTAACCTATTTTTAACTACTTTTAAACTCCCCTGTGACATATTGACTTGTCTTGACAAAAACTTTTCTATAATTCTGTCTTCATATCTATGATTACAAAGGTGGTAACCATGCTAGTCTATTGTAACAAAATAAAACAAAAGTCCAGTAGCACTTTAAAGACTAACAACATTTATTTCAATAAGAGATTTCATGAGTCACGGCTCACATCTTCAGATATGTGAAAGGAAATCATACCAGAAATCCTACTTAAGGGGAAGATTTTTAAATTTCAAAGTTCAAATACCTTTATTGGCATAGTACAATCTGCAGTATATAAAAGGATAAAGGTTAGAGTAAAAGGGAAGAGGGTAGGGAGTTAGGGCAAAGAGTAAATTCTGCCATGAATCTTTCTTGGGCAGGGGGCATGGAAAGGCAAGGTATATCTCTTGATGCAAATGACAGATTTTAAAAGTATGTTTTTGGGATAGCTGGATATTGGCTGCTACCAATATAGTTGATTTAGTTAATTTTGTACTTGAATAGATGCATTTTTCTGAAATTAACCTGCTTTTCCCTAAAACTTGTGCATATAAAAAAAAAAACAGGTACAAGAGGAGCATTGATGAGAAGGAGAAGCAATACAAATTGTATTTGGATAAATTCCTTGAGATCAGGTAAATGTATATTCATTTTACTAGTTGGCCCAATTCTTTTTTTTTTTTCTTTTAGCCACTACATACTGGCTTGGCTAACTAGGGTGGTGTTTCTCTCTGCGCATTGGAGGAGTGCATACATGCTATACCTCTTCTCTACATAAACAATGTAACATGTAAGCTGGGTGCTTTACATACACTATTCACCTACTTGTTATGGAGGAAAAAATTGCATTTACTTGTTCTTCACATCACACACCATAACATATATTTGTGGTGGAGAAGAGTAAATAAATATGCCTTGAATGTGATCAGCTGCAGCATATGGGTGAATCTTGCCTCCTAGTTGGCCCAATTGTTTGCATGTTTCGACTCTCATAAATTACTGCTTCTCGCTCTGAGGGAGGAGGGCGTCTTCAGCTCGGGTTATTTCCTTTTTCTTTTTGTCAGGGAGGCAGGAACAAAAACTCTAACCTTCCTGTCTCCCAGGGAAAATAGCCCCTCCTCCCTCTTGAGCTCCAGTTTTGTTTCCTGCCCTTGGATAGGGAAGCAGGGTTTTCAGCAGATCTCTGCTGCTCTTAGTACAGATAGTTTAGAAGTTTTTAGTCTCTATAGTTAGTTGTCTTGTCCTAGTATTTTGTCTGTTTCCCCCCATCTGTTTGGTCTTCCTCGCCTGGCTCCTTGGGACCCAGGCTTTTTAGCTCGGCCACCTTTTTCCCCGCCAAAACAACATGGCGGTGAATCCTGCCGACGAGTATATCTCGCCAGAGGATCCTGACCCGGGCTTGCTGACGGCTGCAAACCAGGATCAGACCGACCTGCCCTAGTGACCAGAATGCCTCTAGCGGCCAGAATGCCGCACAGGGTGAAACTTGCTCAGACAAGAAGAGCATCCATTCTCTGAGCAAGGGGGGGAAACGCAAGAAAAGTCTGCAGAAGACAGACAAAGGAGCGAAGAAGATCAAATGCTCGGGAAAGACCTCTAGCGGAGCAGGAAGCTCCAGAAAGAGTAAAGCGGCTCCTAGCCAGGCACCAGCTCCCAATGGCGCGGCTCCTAGCCTTGTTCCTTCAGCGCCCGTGGCTACTCCACTCTCAGAAGGTCAGGACTAAGTGAGCAAGATGCTGATCTCCTATCCTCAAGCCTCAGCAATCTTGCACTGCTGCTCTGTAGGCAGAAAGAACTTCCCAAACGTTAATTCTCCATGCAGTTCCTAAAACAAACAAGGGGATGTACTAAAAGGAATGACAGGATTGCCCATTGGAAACAATGGGCGAGGCTTGCAGGCCCGCTGGAGATAATGGGATCCAAGAATGCCAGTTGACTTACATGGGCTCCATTGAAATACATTACAGCACAAAAAAGTTGCAAAGAAAATGCGGAATGTATTTTCCATTAAAGTCTCTGGGCCCAAATAGACTACTCCAGGACTGGAATGACAGGTCGCAGAGTGGAATGAGAACCTCTAGTTAGCAGAAGCGTTCTGGGACTGGAATGGCAGCACCTAGGAGTAGCAGGTGATCTGTGACTAGAATGACAGGTCAAGTGGAATGACAGCCACTGGGAGTAGCAGAAGCGTTTGGGAATGGAATGACAGTTTGCAGAGTGGAATGACAGCCCCCAATTCAGGAATGAAATGTTCAGGAATGAAATGACAGCCCCTCGGAGTAGCATCAGTGTTCTGGGACTGGAATGACAGTCCCAGTATGTTTCTGTTACTCCCAGGGGCTGTCATTCCACTCTGCAACATGTCATTCCAGTCCCAGAGCACAAATTCTGTTCCCAGGCAGCCGCCCCCCCAGCCCAGATCAAATTTAATGCCAGGAACCAGAGATATAAACTGTACAGAAGACACAGGCAAAGCCAAGTAATGATATAATTTTTTACTTAAAATACAAACATGCTTAAAACAATAACAAAAATAATATCATTAATTGACTTTGTGTCTTCTATGAAGTTCATATCTCTGGTACTTGGCACTACATTTTATGGTATTTATTTATTTATTTATTTATTTGGTATACATGGCCCAGCCCAACCTATTGACGTTTATGTCATATCTGGCCCTCATAACAAATGAGTTCGACACCCCTGGTTTAGAGGGTGGGCTGAAAACAGAAGGCCTCCGTGGAATTTACAGGCTGGCAGGCATCAGTGTCCCTTATCCTCAGCCACCATCTGCAGCATAGAGATAAAACTTCTGACCTGCCTCACAGGATTGAAAAAAATGTTTGTGAAGCAGTATTTAAGATATAGATGGAAAACCATACAGACGCAGATTAGAGGTTGCAGGTAGTTGTGTTGGTCCAAAGCAACAGTTTTCTGAAAACAAATTATTGCTTGCTTGGGAGAACCAGGTTGTGTTCCAAACATATCTTAACTACTTTTAAAATTTACTTCACAGCAATAAGTTTGAAAATGAGAAAGTAAAAATGGAGGAGCTTATAAAAAAGAGTCGCAATGACCACCTGGAGCGTGTTAAGCAGGCTGTTGCAGCAGAGGTAAACTTGCTTACCTGCATTTCTCACCATTCCTGCCCATGGTTCATTAAAGTTTCAAAATGATCTTCACAACCTTTTCTTTGTAATATTTGCGTGGAAGCTTGACAGTAAAAATTAATTGTATTCCAGAAGGAAAAACACATCATGTGGTGCCTTAGCATATACAGTTTTTGTTTACTAATATGCTATGAGCTTCAGAATACTGCACATTAAATCTTTTTGTATGCTCTCTTTCTTATAACTGAAACAGATCACATTATTAAGACTCTGATAAAATACAAACTTGCTCTTACATATTTTGTATCATTTAGAATCTGGTCAACATGCTTCGTATCCAGTGGTTTTTTAATTTTTCCTAACTGACATTTGAGTTTCTGTATACCTTCAAGAACTCTGCCAAAGATCTCTAGCAAGGTTCTGGAAGTTTGTCGAAAGGTTTTTGGAGCTTGTGGATCATGATCCATAATGCTGCTTTCTGTTCTTTGTGGAAGGTCATAGGTTGTTGTAAAATGTTTTTTATTTTGTTGTTATGGGTTATGTACAGTTATTTGTCTCTTCTAAATTACCATCAAATGCAAAAAGGCTTCCTTCTAACGGAGTAGTAACTGGATCTAGCTTAGTTGAAGGAATAATATACAACCCAATGTTTTAAAAGTTTTGATGTAGTCATTTTTATTTTGCATTTGATGAAAGCCCCCTTGAGAGCCTATTTCAGGTTATTAGGTGAGCATTAAATCCAGAGTACTTTCCTTCCTTTTTTATTAGCTTGCTGCAATAATTATGTAAACTTCTCTGGATTCATAATTAATATGAATGTTATTAGATTCATTATGTATCTAGCTCTTAAATTGTATGTGGTGTACAAACATCAGTATCTGCTAAATATGTTGATTATCTGCATGAGATGGATATCCTTGCACACAAATAAAATGTAAGCTGTTAAAATCAATGTTTCATCCTAAACTGAGAGTGAATTAGTATTTTGTCCAGCTAGTTCTTTTATTTAAATTTGGTCAATTTTGTTATAGGTGTCGGTCCTTAAAAACTGGAAGGATGCTGAATTGTACAAGTTGCATGGAAGAGTAGCGCATGCAGAAACCACTCTTAAATACCTAAAGGTCATGAATGGGTATGTCTAAGAATGTATGACTGTACTAGAAGATATGCTTTTGTAACCTTGTCCTTGTAGTACTGTACTGCACTGTATATTGGGCTGCTCTTGGAAGACAATCCAGAAACTGCAAGCAGTTTAAAGATGTGGCAGCTCGCTTATTGTCAGAGACTATTATGAAACAGTTACGTTGGCTGTAGAAAAGAGCAAGAGTCCAGTAGCCCCTTAAAGACTAAAATATTTCTGGCAGGGTATGAGCTTTCGTGAGTCTCAGCTCACTTCTTCAGATATCTGGAGAAGTGAGCTGTGACTCACGAAAGCACATACCCTGCCAGAAATTTTGTTAGACTTTAAGGGCTACTGGACTCTTGCTCTTTTCTGCTGCTACAGACTAACCCAGGGGTCTGCAAACTGCGGCTCCTGAGCCACATGCGGCTCTTTGGCCCGTTGAGTGCGGCTCTCCGAACTTGGTTCGGAGACCCTGTTCTCGTGCCCGCTTGTGCCGGCAGCTGGGCTGCGGAGCCGGCGCGCCTGAGAGCGAGCGAGTGCGAGAGAGCAGGCGAGCGGGCGCGCTGTCGCTCCCCGCCCCCCGCCGTGGAGAATGGCCAGGTCCCCCTTTCCCTTGCCCTCAATGGTTGGGAGACTAAAGCCTCCCCTCCCCTCTAGCTGCACGATTGCTGGGCGGGCTTTCAGCGGTTCCTCCCCCCGCCCGCCTATCAGCTGTTGGGTGAGGCGGGCTTCCTTTGGTAGACCTGGCCTCCGGCTGCGTCCCATTGGGAGGCCATGTCTACCCACTGGCTTTCTTGGCGGTAGACCTGGACTTCGAGGAGGGGAAAAAGTCCCCCTTCAGAGGCCCGGTCTACCAATTAGCTTCTATGGGCCTCCAGAGGCCAGGTCTACTGCCAAGAAAGCCAATGGGTGGACCTGGCCTCCCAATGGGACTCAGCCGGAGGCCAGGTCTACCAATAGGCTTTTATGGCGGTAGACCAGGCCTCCAGACGAGGACTCCAGACGGGGAGGGGGAAATGACAGGGACTTACAATTTAATTTTTATCAATAAATAAGATCACTATTAAGTATGATATCAAGTTTTATTCAGTGTACCTATAGTTTAAGACTTAAAACTTTAATTAAGGTTTATTAAGTTAATAAACAGTGTACCTACCTATATAGTTTAAGTTTAAGAAATTTGGCTCTTAAAAGAAATCTCAATTGTTGTACTGTTGATATTTGGCTCTTTTGACTAATGAGTTTGCCAACCCCTGGACTAACCCATCACGATCTAGCTACATTGGCTGTCTGTCTATTTCCAAGGCCAATTTTTTGGAAGCTGGTTATGATCTTTACAGCCTTTCATGTCCTTTGACCCATACATCTAAAAGGATCATCTCTTCCCGTATGTCCCTGTGCACCAGTTATGGTCCTCAGGTTGTTAGCTACAGCCTGTTTTCCCTTGCTTATGGTAACCCTCCTTGCAGCAACTATAGACCCTGTGCTCTTTCTATCTCACCTTCCCACCCTTTGGAAAAGGCTCCCTGAGGAGATAAGAGGCCTAACATCTCTAGAAATTTTGGGGATGATCTGTAAGACATTTTGTTTGCTAGAGTTTTGAATGGTGTATTGGCTGTGCAGGCATTTGGGTGGTGCTATTTTGGTTTTTTTCTGTATTTTGTATGTTTAAAATTTGGATTTGTAAGCTGCCTTCATCCATGGGGAAGGATGGGGGTATAAATACTGTAGTAAACTATTGATTGAAAGGTTCTGCAAAAGACCCATCAAAGTTTTATTTGATTTTGCTCTTTATAAAGCTGTTTTGCAATGAAGAAGTAATTCATATGTTTTGAACTGTTGACTGCTCAAGGTGTGTACTATACTATATTTGACTTTGCTCAACAGTCTGCTTTTGGCATTAGATTGTAAATTCAGATTGGTTTTAAAGTTATTAAATCAATTTATCACAATGATAGGAAATTTTTAAAATTGCAATTTTTCAGTTGGTCAGCATCACCTGATATGAAGTTTCAAGTTGATTCTTTGCAGTCCTTTATTTCTAATATCAAAGAAGAAACGGAAAAAGCAGAGGTATGCATACTGTTATCAGTATTTGTAGCAAACTGATTCTGTAGAGATCTCTTCTTGATAGAATTGAATTTCCTTTCATCGTTAGACTCTCTGTCCCTGTGGGATTGGTTTATTGGAATACTGTTGTTAATCCACAAGAATAAACCTTTTGTGCTCATTGCACCAGAGGTTATTAATTGTTTTTGCTTCCTGAGCAGATAGCAAGTTTGCTGCTGTTCTATGGAACGAATAATTTGGTGTAGTTGAAACCAAGACATTCCAGTGTTTGGTTATGCTGCAATTGCTTGTTACCCTGAATATGTGTGTGATAATTATTATAAAGATGCTTGAGACATTTGTAATCCTTTGTAATTTGTAATAATAAATACAAATACAAATTTATTATTACAATCCAGAGAACTGTAAGCAAGGTTTAAGTGGCAGAACAGATCCTTCCTCCTCCTGTTTTCTGCAGCCTTCCACGCACCCCAATAAAACTGGCCCAGCTGTAGCTTGAGTGGAAAATTAGTGAAAACTGCAGTTATCTCCTTGTGTGAGCAGAATTGCCTTCTCCTCACAGAAGGGTACCTCTGGAACCTTACTGCTGAAAAGGGGATCATATCCAATTAGGATTTGGGCATTTTAAAAAAATCTAAGCTTTCCAAACTTTTAAGGTAGCATTTGAAAACGGATGGGAAATTTTTATTTAATTTGTGTAAATTTTGAAGAAGGAAAGGCAAAGTTCTTAAGCAGGGTGACACAAGCCAGTGTTGGGGCAGCTGCAATGCTCTTGGCACCTTTATACCATATGTGGTGGCATCGGGCTTACTGCAGTTGCAGTTTGGACTAAAATTAGCCAAGTGACAGGTATCAGTCGAGAGACCCCAGCCTGGCACTCTTTCACATCTTTATAAAGGGTGATGTTAGTAGTAATAGTATAATAGGAATAGTAATACTTCTAACTGCAGCTTGAATAGAACTGGCAAAACATTGAATAGGTATATCAGTAGGGTACTGGAATCTAAAGGTATGGGAAGAGGTAGCCATGAAAAAGCTGATCTTCCAGATACACCAAACAATGGGAGGCATAAAAATCCTGAGAGATTTTACAATCAGCAGAAATCATAGATGGTGAATAAATGAAGTAAATAAATACATTAATAACTTGTACAGAAAAAAAGAGGACATAAATATATTGGCTCCTATAACCTAACTGGCCTTCAGGATTCAGTAGGTGTTCCAGATTCTAATATTATCAGTCATAAATTCCTTGCAGTTACCTGTGTTACGTTTACAGAGTTGTCATAAAATGCTGAAATATTTGTAACCTTCAGTATTGGTACTTTTGTGCTTTATTTATATTTTGTCTAGCTGTCCTCACTGCTTGATGTTTATATGCCTCTGCTCTTGTTTATGCTTGGGAAATCTTTTTCAACAAAGAATTAAAGTTAAGGACTAGTGGTGTAATAGAATTGAATAAGATATTCATAGCATTTTACAAGAATTCTTTTGAATATTTAAAGAAATCAGGTGTGCTAATCCTGCAGATATTCATGTAGTCAAAAGTTCTGGTGGAGGCTACAGGTTGAGTATCTCTTATCTGGACGTCTGATATCCGGACTGATCTGAAAACCAGATCTTTTGAGCAGGCATGAAGGCGTTACTCACAGGCCCTCAGCAGTGCCATTGATGGTTCAGTGTACACAGAATTATTTAAAATATTGTTTAAAATTACATTCAGGCTATGTGTATAAAGTATATATAAAACATAAATGAATTTTGTGTTTAGACTTGGGTCCCATCCCCAAGATACCTCATTATGTATATACAAAAATTTCAAAATATGGAAAGATCCAAAATACGGACCACTTCTGGTCCCAAGCAGTCCATATAAGGGATACTCAACCTGTATTGGAAATCCATATGAACCTCTCATACTTCCACAGGGGGCATTTGCCTGGGATGTCAACAGTTTTGGCTGTATAGGTCTTATTGTTAGAGGTAAATTGGCTATAAGTTAACCTTCTCTGTAATTATGTTTTCTTCCCCTCTCCCTCAACTTCTGCAGAGTCAGTTTGAAGAGAAAATTTGCATGGTAAAAAATGGTGCCTTTCTAAACAGTATCTCCAAAGTAGAAATTGCAGAATTTGAGCTTCCTCTCATTCCGTCATCAGTAAGTATCTAGCAATTTCAGACCTTTTTTATTATTTGTTTTGTTTGATAAGCTAAAGGACTACTAAATTCTCATTATCACCACAGAATTGGGAGAACGTAAAAATATAAGCACTGATATTTACTGTCACGTGAACCTCCAGTGTATGTGCATAGTAGAGCATTTCATATGGCTGGAGCCAGGGGAAGTACAGTGTCCTTTCCATATGACTGCCTGGGACTGCTTCTCTTGTGAGGAGAGGCAACTCCAGGAAGCAGACCCCTGGCCATTGCCTGATGGATGGAAGGGGGAGGAGAATCACCTCCCTGTCTCCTCGCCTTTACCTCTTCAGCCAGACTGCAGCCTGATAAGAAGAGTCCTAATGGATAGGACTAAAGGTCAATCTAGTTCAGCATTCTTATTTCCAGTGGCTAGTCAGATACTTCTGGTAAGCCAGATAAGCAGCACATGAAAGCAATATCCCTACCCCGTTGCCCCTCGTCAACCAGTGTTAATTGACACACTGCCTCTGATCAGCGAGGGTTCCATTTATCCACCATGGCAAATAGTTGTTTTGAACGTATTCTCCTTGAATTCTCCTTTTTAAAGCAACTCCCTATGTTGCAATGTTACAGCTTGGCTGAAGGTATTAAGTGAGGAGAGGGTTATGGGGGTGAACTATTTTCTATGAAGTGGAAGGCTAAAATGTACTCAAATGCTATGACAGAAAACCTCAAGCACCATACTGCTTAGAATTTGTGTATCTGTGGAATAATGGGGGAGTGGGACTATTTTGTAAATTAACCAAAAGAAAAAGATACCTCCTCCCCCAAAACAGCCTGATGAGGGCTGAATATGCATCAGGAGCATGAGGTGTGGCAGCAGTTTGTGCAGAGGTTGATATTGTGAGGGGTGGTCCTTCAGGTTTGTGGGTCCCAGGGCATGAAGGACTTTGCAGGCAACAGCCAGCATCTTGAACTGAACTTGGACACAAACCGGTAACCATTGCAGGGTAGGGGTGGGCAATTCAGAAATTGTTTTAACTCCATGTGTGAAAGGCATGATTATGGTTTTCATTAAAGATTGGGAGTACTGTTATCTTTTCAGAAATCTTCATTTTAGTAAATATCGGAACAATACTCCCAATGTAGTGAGACCAATAATTATGCCTTTTCTGAAGGAAATTAAAATGATTTAATTTGTGCCTCCCCCGCTCCCAGAGACAGCAGGAGCAAGGAGGGAGAGAAGGCCTGTGCCCCAGCATGCAGCTGGTCTGCGGTATGTCAGCCTTTTAAACTTTAAAGGGCCATTATTTTCTAGGAGTGGAAGACCTGGTCTCCTACTGCCCATACAAGATAATGACGACGCTTTAAAGTTTAAAAGGGTTGATGTGTTATGAAGAAGCTGGGTGTGCTGAAAATAATGAGGGAGATACCTGGCCTCTGAATCCAGAAGTCAACTATCCTTAGAAAAGAATGCCCCTTTAAAGTTTTAGGGGCTGATATGCCTTCCTGTTACCTCTCTGCTGTGATTTGTCAGTAAGGCCTTTCACAAAATTGGATATATCTGTTACTGGAAATATCAGGCATCAGGGAGGGGCCGTGCCTCTGTGGTAGAGCATCTGCTTGGCATGCAGAAGGTCCCAGGTTCAATCCCCGGCCTCTCCAGTTAAAGAGACTAGGCAAGTAGGTGATATGAAAGACTTTTCTCTGCCTGAGACCCTGGAGAGCCGCTGCCAGTCTGAGTAGACAATACTTACTTTGATGGACCAAGGGTCTGATTCAGTAGAAGGCAGTTTCATATGTTCACTTTATCAGATTGGCAATATCCAGTTGTATACACTTAGCGCAGAGATCTTAAAATAAGTTTAATATAGCATGTGGCAAGTGGCCAGACTCAACTAGTAAATGGGCTGCTGCATATTTGTGCCTGTTGAAGTTCATGAATTGTATCTTCGAGGGCAGCCCCATGTAGATCATGTTCAATAGTCTAGTTTTGGTGTTACTGTTTCATATATCAGGAATCTATGGGGGGCTGAATAAATGTGTTAATACTTTTCCATAAACATGTTATTGTTATGAAATTGGATCCTAAGTGCCCTTCCGGCTAGCAGAAGAGTGGTTGGACTGTTTTAACTTATTTTTCTAACTACAGCCCCCCCCCCCCAACTCCCATTCTCTTGGTAATCCATAATTTGGGGGTATTGAAGACTGCAGTGGGAGAGGGGAAAGTAGCACAGCTCTCCTTGTGCTGCAAAGGATCAAAGCCTAAAATGTTGCTTGTGAGCTACCAAATAAATGCCTGGGTAAAACAGATGAAGTTGAAAAGGTGTTATGTTTTCTCAGTTTTTATCAGTTTTTATCATATAGATTAACATGAAGACTTCAGTATGAGACAGTCTTTAAAAGAGAAAACCCTTCAGAATGCTTGAAAATACTGCTTGCAGAAATATTTACCTGATTAGGCTATTCTTTTTCTCTAGGCAACGTATGAGAAACCTCCTATTAATGATCCAGCTATTGTCATGTATTCATCTGGGACTCCTCACCCGCCATCTCATTTTCTTGATATGTTTTCAAGTGTTAAAGATAACAGTCCGCTTCACTCCCCAGTTAATAAGCATACTGGAAGTAAAACATCCCACAAAAATTCTCACGTGTCCTCTCCTGCATGTGAAGACTCTGGTGAAGCACTCCTTCAGAGTACAGGGAAGTCACATTTCGATGCAGTATGTCTGTCCAAGTCACCGAGGAACTCGAGAAGACATGTCCAGGATATCCAGTCACAGCACAGTACTCTAGAAGAACCAGCAGCAGCTTCAAGGCTGGACCATAACAGAGCTGCAGACCAGCTGCCTCTTCCACAGCCAACTGAAAGTATCATTGACCAACTTAGGGCTATATTCCCAGACTATACAAGGTATTTCTCCTTGGGTGCAGATACTGGTCATAGCATAGTTTCATATGTTGTGGTTGGTTGGTTCCTCAGAATTTATTTAGAAACACAAATTATTTGGTGATTAAACAAATGTTGTAGAATAACCTGCATTTGTTTTCTTTTGGTTGTGCACTTTTTCTATATTTTTTTTAAAAAGGAAAGCTACTGACTGCTGGGTGTCTTTGGTTTGTAGAAAAACAGAAATAGTTCATCTTATGATTATCTGAATCAAGTTCTTTTGATGACAGGTTCATTCATCAGAGAGGCCTGGCCTCAGTATATGGACATCAGTGAGGGGACCCAGTTCAGAATATTGTTGGCAGTACCTCTCCCCTAACACTTGTACTGTCCACATGGGATGTGCTTAGCAGCTGTTTTTCATCCTCTTTCTGTTGGTTGGTGAAAGTGAAGTAGAGTCGCAATTCAGGGTTCTTATATGATGCAGTTGAGTTTTTAGGTATTGTATGCCAATGCTATTTGTTCAGTTTTCAGTCCAGTTTTCTTAGATTTAAACTATGTATTGCATAATGCTTGCATAAATTCTTCTGAAGTAGTTTCTGGAATAAGCCCTACTGAACCTGGTGGGGCTTACTTTTGAGTAAACTTGCATAGAATTTTTGAGAGTAGTTCTAAATTATCATCTTTTAAACCTACTTCCCAGCTACTTCCAATGATAAGACACTGATTTATATCTGAAAAGTGCCAATACGTATCTTCCCTCTTTGCTGTTGCTTTGCAGGTTTTATGACAATGAAGGAAATTATTATGAAAGTTTTGCTACTTTGCATTTGAGATTCAGATTTAACTATTGTTGGGGAAAGGGGTGAGTTTTTTGCAAGATGGGACTACTTAAAGATGCAACTTCGCTGCAGGGAGGTATTCTGTGTTCCAAACCCTTAATAGCTTTGCTTTTTGTCCTGTCTTTTGCAGTTCAGATTTTGACACCTTTATAAAAGAACTAAAAGTCAGCAATAGAAACAAACTGAGCATGGACGAACTCCTTAACTTTATTCTGGATCACGCAAACAAGAAGAAGGTATCGCTGCTAGAAGTGTTTGGCCCACTGTTACAAAACAACAAAGAAAATAACCTCAGGGTGTAAAGTTATGCACAACTCCCTAGTAATTCTTCACCATTTCAGGCAGAAGCTCTGCTTAATGGGTTGCCTTTTAAAATGAATATATTGTTTAAAACTATTTTCTTTCATATATACAGCTCACTTTCAGGCGCCAACATCGGGATATGGGGTACTGCCCTTCAATGGTTGTGCTCCTTCCTGCAAGGTCAGGGAAAAAGGGTAGTGCTTGGGGAGGAGGTCTCACAGCGGCACCCTCTAGTGTGCGGGGGTGTCACAGGGTGCGATACTATCCCTATGTTGTTTAACATCTATATGCGCCCCCCTTGCCCAGCTTGTCCGGAGTTTTGGGCTGGGATGTCATCAGTGTGCTGATGACACCCAGCTTAATCTGTTGATGAACAGCCTTTCAGACTCCACCCCGGACACACAGGCCAGGTGCTTGGACGCCGTGACTGTGTGGTTGAGGAAAAGCTGCCTGAAGCTGAATCCAGCGAAGATGGAAGTACTGTGGCTCAGGGGGGCAGCTTCCGACTCTTGATGGCGTGCAACTAATATCTGCACCTGCCGTCAAGAGTCTGGGTGTGATCCTTGAGGCTTAGATCACAGTCATGGTCAAGACGGCGCTTTTCCATCTTCGCTGGGCCTGGCAGCTGGTGCCTTACCTCTCCCGCCCGGATCTAGCCACAGTTATCAATGCGACGGTCACCTCTAGGCTGGATTACTGTAACTCACTGTACATAGGGCTGCCCTAGAGACTGATCCAGAGGCTCCAGCTGGTACAGAATGTGGCGGCGAGGCTCCTTAGGGGGACCTCGCCCCACGAACATATACAGCCAGTGCTCCTCTAACTGCACTGGCTCCAGCTGGAGTACCGGATCAGGTTTAAGGTGCTGGTTTTGACCTTTAAAGCCTTACATGGTCTGGGATCCCGCCTGGTAACATCAGGGCCCTGCAGGATCTTAACAAGTTCTGCAGGGCCTGTTAGACAGAGCTTTTCTGCCAGGCCTACAACCGAGGACAGCTGCAGGTGTTACCTATGCTGGCCTCTCTACTTCCCTTCCCACTCTTTTTTGGATGTTTAGTGTAATTACGCTTGGAGTTGGCCTGCTGGTCTGTCTGATGCAGCAGATGCTGCATGAATTGTGTGAGGAGACGACCCCTTGGTGTCCTGGAGGGCCCCTTCCAATGTACCTTGGGTGCTTGGGTTGCTCTTCCTTGGCCTCAGACAGGGCAGCAGGATGGGTGTGAATCCAATCTGCTCTTGTAGGCTAAGAGGAGTCTCCGCAAGCTCCCACCTCTGCAGCCTTCCTCCTCCCCGGCCTCAGCGTCTTCACCCTCTTACATAGAGCTGCCAGCCCAGGTAGCCCCACCCCAGCCCTTCCAGTCCCCACCCCCAAAGTCCATAAAAGGCCTAACTGAGCCCCACCCTCATGCCTCTGCAGCAAGAGCGTCCGCCCATTCCTCTCCCCGCCCTTCAGCTGGTGGGTGGGATAGCCATAGTCCCCTCACACCGGGGAACTTTGGCAGCTGAGCCCTCCAAGGCCTGAGCCAGTGGCCCCTCCCATCCCTCCCCACTCACCCCTTGGGTGGGAAGGACTATGCTGTGAGACCGCGGATCCTCCTCCCTCTCCCCACCTCTCAGCTGTTGGGCGGGAAAGAGGCATAGTGCCACGACGTTGACTTTCCCCGCCGGGCCGTGGGGAAACATTTCCTCCTCCTTGCCTCCACCTCTCAGCTGTTGGGCGGAGAACGTGTGTGGCTCGGTGTCTTCGGCGTCCTCTCCCTGGGGCTTGGCTGGCCAGGATGTCATTTGAGCCGGCTGCCTGAGCTCGGGCTGCTCCGCGGGTGGCAGCTGCTTTGGGGCTCCTGGCACTCTCGGGGGAAATATGTGGGTGGGGGAGTCCCGAGGCAAGGGGAGCATCTGCCGCCTCAGGACAGATTGCGTGCCATCTATGGGTTTTTAGGATTTCATAATGTGTCTATTTTACTGCTTTAAATTTTAACGAGATATATACGTATGTAACAATAAATAAATAAATACAGCTGCTGCTAAAGCAATGTGTTTTTGAATCTTCACAGCTAACAAATCTCTGATGGCCAGACTGCTGGGCAAAAGTCCCACTTGGCTCTGCCCATTTTCTAAAAAGCCTTGGCGGGCACCAAGAAAATTATCAGCAGGCCCCATGGCACCCATGAGTGCAATGCTGGAGACCCCTGCTATTTGGAATAGGGCTTTTTCCTTTGTTCTCCCAAGGGTCTAGAATGTTCTGCCAAGGAAAGTACATGTGCTAATTTCCAGAAGCATTTCGTTGTTTAAGCTGTTTGTATGCCTACTCTTAGAGCCCCATGGCGCAGAGTGGTAAGTTGCAGTACTGCAGTCCAAGCTCTGATCACGACCTGAGTTCGATCCCGACGGAAGTCGGTTTCAGGTAGCCGGCTCAAGGTGGACTCAGCCTTCCATTCTTCTGAGGTCGGTAAAATGAGTACCCAGCTTGCTGGGAGTAAGGCACTGGCAAACCACCCCGTAAAACAAAAGTCTGCGTAGTAAACGTCGGGATGTGACATCACCTCACGGGTCAGGAATGACCCGGTGCTTGCACAGGGGACCTTGACCTTGACCTTTATATGCCTACTCTTAACCATAAAGTTTGCAAAGTGGGATACATTAATATAAACTGTCCATAAATAAATCTTAGGGAGTAAAGATATATTTATTTGGTGCCTAGAAACAGGTTTTATAGGTGAAGGGCCACCACAGAGAGGACCCTGTCTCTCAGTTTAGAAAAAGAGACACATTCAACACAGCCTTGATGTTTGGGCAGGTTGATATGGGAGAAGGAGGCCCTTCAATGTACATAAGACTTCAACCATGAAAAAAACATACTGCTGATCATTTTGAATCTTTACCGCTAGTTGTATTTTGCTCTAGTTTTTATTTTCTAACTTTGATAATGGATATGTACTTTAAGTATTCTAATTGTTTATCTTCATTAATTGTCCTGAGTATTGAAATGACAAAAATATAAACTAACAAAATCTGGTTCTTGTCTTACTCTTTAGATTAACTCCCCTCCAGGTAAAATTGAGCAACCATCTTCCTCCAATTCAGGACAGAGCAGAAATCAGACTCAAAAGATAAAGACATCCAACTCAAGGCCTGGTCATGAAAAAACAAAGAAAAAAGCTCTCCCACCGGCATCAACTCAACTGCCTTGGAAAACCGATGGAGGAATAGCAAAATCTAAGTGGAATAAGTCTAGTGAGGCCACTGTAGGTATTTTGCATCACAGTGCAGCTAACGGCAATGAAAACTATTAAGTACTTCCTAAAGTGCATGAACAACTTGATGATACTTGGGGTGGTTCACATATGTGTTTTCCCCTTTTTCTCATCTCTCGTACAAGATGTGGGCAGTGCCTGATGTTATAGGCAATGCCTGGTTGAACTGGTGAACATACCATCAACTTTAGGAAATCCAGAATCTTTTCCAAAAATTTGTACTTACTGAAGATAATTGCTTCTCTTTCTCCTCACTCCAAATAAAAACATGGGTGGTAATCCCAGTTTTGGAAGATCAACATATTTTTTGTGAAACTTCCACAGTGTAAAAGTTTAGTAAATATTGGGCTGGATTTACATTATCTATTAATGGAAGGCATTGACAGTTGTGAGGCTTCCCCACTTTCCCTACCCAGTAGACCCTTCTGACCCCAGGAAGTTGATTACCAAAGTTGTGGGGACCCACATGCAGTAATAACCATACAGGTCAGTAGTCTGCAGTGAGGAGAGGGAAGGAGACAAAATCACCCTTTTTGCCTCTTTCATCAGTGGGGCTGCACTGACCTAAAGGGGAGGAGGGAGCAATTTTAGTCTCCAACCCCCTGCTCACTGCAACCCATTGAACTGCAGTGGCAATGTGATTCTGCAACCTAAGAAATCAGCTTTCCGGGGATTGGAAGGCACTGCTGTGGGAAGCACAGATGATTTCTGATCCTTTCTCAAGAAGAATGCACATGTAATCCATAATCCATTGAATACTGGTGTTGTGAACTAGGGAGGGGAATGGTGCCACTTTTTTTTGGTTCCTCAGACATAAATTCTAGATTTTCTATTTCTAAAATTATCATTAATGTCTTGCTTCCCAAAAGTAGCAACCCTCAAGACTTAGGCTGTTACCGCACTAGGTATTCCCAGTGATGTACCAAGAGTTTGGAAATGTTATAAAAAACATCGCTTTAAAAGGGTTTTTGGATGCCACGGCTAAAGAATGGTTGGAAGACATCTTCACAGCTAAAGGGGCCAAACAAAGTGCGAACTGTATTTTTTATAACAGTTTCAAACTCTTAATACATTGGTGGGAATACATTGAAAGTGCAAACAGAATTTTTTATAACATTTCCAAACTCTTGATACATCACTGGGAATGCCTAGTGCAGTAACAGCCTTAGTGACACACATTTACAAGTTGTTGACATTGATATAACTGCCTTGTGGTCTGTTCCAAAGAGCTTTCATGTATGTAAAAGCCTGGCATTTCTGAAGATATTTGAATAGTACATGTACCATTTTATGGTAGCCATTGCACAAAAATGAAGTATGTTTTGAGCTCTCTTTTTTACTTTTATATGAAGTTGGGCCATTTAACCCCATACTTCTAGCTGTCCTGGATCTCAGGCTGATGCTTTTCCCCAACTCTGCCACCTTTTAACAGGGTGCCAGGGATTGATCAGGGGTCATGGCACATGCAAATTAAATGAGCTTAATATTGTGCTACTAATGCTTTAAAATGTTTGTAGCCTGTTTTTAATCTGTGAAATAGTATTGTAATAGCTCAGAATCTGAAATAACTATGAACTCATTTGTTTTTAATAGGATAATGATCCCTGTGTGATATGCCATGAGGAACTTAGCATGGAAGAATTCAGTGTGCTAGATTGTGGACACAAATTTCACAAACTGGTAAGTGAGACCATAGGTCCAGGAAGGCAACTTGTATCATTTCTATTGCTTGTGACTTTGCAGACAAAGACAGTGAATGAGTCAGGTGACAACAGGTAGTTCCTAACCTATTCCTGCTCTAAGGGAAGAGCATCTTGCAGCTTAGGTTATTCATTCCCACCACTAGGGGAGGCAGGACTGACTTTTTTGTACTTGCTGTCTCCTGGGCGGGAATAGCCCGGGCTTCCAGTTTCCCTCCTGCCTTGCTGGGGAGTGCTAGGTAGTCAGCAGAGCTCTGCTGCTGCTTCTAGTGTAGTATCAATGAACAACAGTTACAAGTAAGTGCAACACTGGTTTTCTCTCTCATCTTTCTCTTTCTAGCCTACTCTTCTATTCTAACTACCTCCCCCCCTTCAAAAAAAACCCTGTCCTCTCCATTTTTGTTTGGTTTCTCTTTTTCCTGCCTTTCCCCTACTCTTCTTCCCGCTCCCGGGGAAGAACAACACGGTGACCGCGTCTTCAAAGGCTCAGGCGGAGCAGGTCGATTTCCTCTTGGAGGCTGATCACAATTGCACGCTGTGATCTCAGGGATCAACCCAGCCTCTGCAACTTGACGAGCCGTCCTTCGGAGCAGCGCAAGCCAGACTCAGAACATGTGGATGATCGGCTGGTTTCTAAAAAGGCTTTGCAAAAGAGGTATCATGGCGGCCATGGCAAAAAATGCGCCAAAAAGCTCCGGCCCCGAAAACACAGCTCTGGCACCATTGCAGCGATTTCCCACAGCTTTCCCACCGAAAAAGATCGTGTGGAAGAGCCAAATACGGGCAGCTCCCTCCCAAACAGCAAGATCTCCGATGGTAACATACAATTGCCCCCGTGAGAGGCGGTGGGGGGAGGGAGACCAACTACTGTGGAGCAAGTAGCAGCCATGATTAGTCAAGCCCTAGCGGCTGAAAGGCAGTATAACCTGGCGGCCCAGGTTACGCAAAATGTACTTCAGTCCCCTTCTTATTCAAGCAGTTCCCCTGCACAGTCTTGCAGAGGGAATAGTCCCTGCTGCACCCATGCAGAAAAATCCAGTGTAGTGGAACCCTGCTGTTCTCTAACAGAGGGACATATTCCATGGCCCACTAAGGCGGCCAGGAAATCAGTCTGCAACCAACCGACCCAGGCTCCCATGGAATTTGATCAGGCTTCTGTTTATTCCTCGGAAGGGAGTCATATGAAGGAAGGGAAGTGCATTTCAGACAACGAGGAGTTCGTGGTTGAGGAAGGAAGCCAACCTAGGCTATTTGCCTCTGAGGATTATAAATCCCTCCTCTCCAAAGCTCTCATAGCCCTCGAGTTTACTGAGGAAGCTGACTCAGTAGAGGGAACAAAACCCCAAGTCTGGCCTAAAGGGACCAAGACTTATTTCCCAAGTGCAGACCTACAAAATAAGAGAGTTCCCCTCCCAGAATATTTCCAGAGGGTTATCAGGACAGAGTGGGACAAACCTACTATCAATAGGCAGTTTCCCCCCTCCATTAAAATTTTTAATGACATGTCTTCTTCTGCCAAGGAGCTTTTCAAACTTGCTGTGGCTGGCGCTCCCGTGGCTGCACTCCAGTCCCCAGGTTTACTTTCTGAGGATGGGGTGGGGTCCATCAAGGACCAACTAGACCATAAGATGGAGTTTCTGTCTAGGAAAGTACATGAAGCATCCGCCTTGTCTCTCCAAACTACTACTACAGCAGCTATTATAGCCAGGGCATCTCATGCATGGTCAAAGAAACTCCCAGCTCCAAGTGGGCGCAGACAGCAGACTCACAGAGGGGGTAGATAGAGTCCTCAAGGCCTCGGCCTTTCTGGCAGATGCCTCCATGGATACATTGTCTTTCTCAGCCAGGGCTGTAGCTTCCAGTGCGGCCATTTGCAGGACTTTGTGGCTAAGAGCCTTGCCTCTAGATGTTAAATCAAAATCTCTTCTAGCGTATCCCTTACAGGGTGGCAAGTTATTTGGAGATTGTTTGGATAAAACGCTGACAGTCGAAAGAAAAAACACATCATGCCTCGGCCGTATAGGAAGGAGGGCAAATCCTTTCATCAACCCTTTCACAGCAGCCACACCTTGCCACATTTCAGGCAAGACCAGAGGTGATCTTCCTGGTCCTCAAATCCTTTCATCGTCAAAGCCGCTTCTCCCACCCTTTCCAACAGCAGCAGCAGTTTAGAGGGGACAAAGGGAACAAGTTCCCCAAATCTACCAAACAATGACACCATCGCAGTTCCTGTGGAGGGAAGACTGCAGCTCCTTCTTCCACATTGGAGACTCTCACATCCGGATGCATGGGTACTGCATGTCATACAACAGGGATATCAGATCGAGTTGAAATCCAACCCACGGGATCACTTCGTTCCATCTCCAACTGCTTGTTCCTCCAACAATCATGCAAGAACCCTGGATGCCATTTACCACCTCCTGCAAAACTGCCGTCGAAGCTGTGCCCTCTCTCGAACTCGGCACCGGTATTTATTCCATTTTCTTCACTGTCCCCAAGAAGAATGCCGCTCGTGGTAGAAGAGTGCTCCAAAGTATTATCAAAGTGGATGACTGATTTTCACCCGGGGCTTAGCTCTTGGATGTCCCAAGCTGCAAGATGCCCTTCCCTCAGAGTGGGAACGGAGCCTTGTCTACTCACCGAGAGGGTTCCTTCCGCTCTAAGGAAGAAGGGCATCTTGCCCACCCGAACAGAAGTCATACCAGGATGGCAATTTAGAAGAGCTGGGACATTGAAGGATCCGTTTTCCCTTCATCTGTTAATTCAAATCCTGCATTCTACTTAGGGAGTACAGAAAACCTTGCATCTGTCATTCTCTCTTCCCCTACTACCGAGTTTACATGTTGTCTTGTTCATCTTGGTTCAGTATACATGTTATTATTGGTACCTACAGTTTTGTGTTTCATGTTCACATTTCTCCTGTCTCTAGTAGCTCGTTAAAGTTAAACTGGAAGCCCGGGGTATTCCCACCCAAGAGACAGGAAGTACAAAAAAGTTAGCCCTGCCTCTCCTAGTAGTGGGTGTGAATAACCCAAGCTGCAAGATGCCCTTCTTCCTCAGAGCGGAAGAAACCCTCTCAGTGAGTAGATAAGGCTCTGTTCTCCACTTAGTGTGATCAGTGGAATGTAACTACTGATTGCATCTATAGTTGCCTAGTTCATTTGTCCACATACATTTTCCTCCATGGCTGGTTGTGACAACTGCTCCAACGGTAAGAAATGTATTCTGTGAACTGACTCCTAGTTTGGAAAAATTCTTGGATTATAGTGTAGAAATTGAAATCCTACTTGCCTTACCAATTTAGTAAATTTAGATCACTGTTCTTGCTCAAGCCTGGAAATGCAAGTAGCAATAAAGCCACAAGTGTTTCTTAGCAAGTATTTTCTTTACTAGTAAAGGTAGCAGTATCACCTCTGGTCACTGTAGCTCTGGCCCTTCCCCTTGTCATATCGCCTGTAAGCAGACAGCAGTTTCCTAGGATTGTAATGGCCCTTTTCAAAGCTACCATACTCAAAGCAGTTACCACTCTGTTACTGTAACGGTTGAGAGGTTGCCCACACGTAAGGGCATCCATGGATTTGCTTTATTGCATGTATGACACAAACTGGTCATAAATTCTCACAACCAGCTCATAGAGAGAGTATAAAATAGCTTATGGTAAAGGCAGAGGGGGAAGACTTCCTAGTATACCCAAGCTCTCCCTACATCTGGTATGACAAATCAGATGTTATCAAGGACAGCTGTTTAAATAGGATTGTATTGGCTTTTCTTTAGTAGGACTTCTTGGCATACAGATGAATAGGCAGTTTAGCTGTTTAGTCAGTAACTTGCATTTAAGTCCAATTAAGTCCAACCTATAACTTATTACTGGAAACGATAAATTTTAATTGGAATTGTAAGTTGAGGACATTTAGTGCACTAACCATACGGTCAGCAACAAAAAAAATAATCAGTTGATTGCCGTTTATTAGATCAGCCATTCAAAATAAGTCATTTCCTACTGATATTGAAATGAATTCTGAGCTTGCTTCAATAATTGGTGTTTAATGGTTGTCAGAAAATATTGCTGCATTCATGTATACAGTGAAGAAACAGAATTATATAAGTACTACTGTACATATTCTTTCAGTAGAGTGGGTGTTAACACTGCTTTGAGCTTCTGGAAAAAATGTTTAAAAATAAAAAGCTAAATATTACTTATTATTATTAAAGGAAGCACAGCCTTCAATTTGCAAGATCTGAGCAAGGTTGTCAAAGATAGGACATTTTGGAGGACGTTAATTCATAGGGTCGCCATGAGTCGGAAGCGGCTTGATGGCACTTAACACACACAAATATTACTAGTTTTACACAGAAGTAATTGTTTTTAATTAATCGTTTTCCTATCTTCAATAGTGTATTGGTCCATGGATTAAGGAGCACAGTACGTGTCCAACATGTCGGCGTCATGTTTTGTTACCTGAAGATTATCCTGAGCTTCCTGGACGAAACAGATGTACTTGAAATTTTGTTGCCGTATACAGATTAGTGAGAGATGTGTGCAGTCTGCTTTGTCTGTTATGGATTGTTATATTTTAGATGCAGTAAACAACATGTAATACAGCTTCTGCCATTGTTCCTGACTGCTAGTCAAATGAATATTTCAGTTTATGTGTCCTTCTGCTTCGTTTTAGGGGATTTTATATTGCTTGACCATTCTCTTGCCTCTAGCAATATTAAACAACATGTATTTTAGCTGTACTCTAGCAAAACTGGTAAATGTACTAGCTTTTCAAACTCTGCCTAATAGGTATTCTGTTGAAAAGTAAAATATTTTAGTATGGATCGATTTTCTAACTTCTCTGAATATGACTAATGTAAGATGTGATTTAGGGATCATGGATGAGTGTTTCAGATTAGGCAGAAACTTCAGTACACCGGTAGTCTGGTTCCTGTTAATTCTCAATGACTAGTGATCTCCTCTTTAACAAATCTGAGGATGCCAGCTGCCAAGAGTGCATTTTTTTTTGGTAATATCCATTTTTTCATGAGCACATCCCCCCCCCCAAGTGCTAGTGCCTTGTTTTCAAAGATTGCTGTTACTAGAAATTTGGTGTTCGATCCAAAGAACCACTAGTGAGAAGTAGGTAGCTTCTAGAGCTTATCCATGGTATAAGTGGGTTCTCTAGCAGTCCTAATGCTGCCATAAGCAGATGATCACTTTTGTGGAAATGTTCTTGCTATTGATGTAAAATAACCTTTTGTTGAATTAAAGAGACATTTGGATCCAACCCATAACACGAGAATGCTTGCATGGCAGTGCATTAAAATCTAGTGACTGTTCTCCCTCACTGTGAGCAATAAACGTGTTCAACTGTAATTCTGCTTCTGTTGGTGAAGGCTGGTAATGGGCTCAGCTTTTAAATGTAGCCACTCTGTTTATTTCTTGTGATTGTGCAGTTACTTTTAAATTAAGATCACAGCCTTTTTAGTAATTAGAGGTGATTTCAGTCCTTCATTTTAATGAAGTATCATTTAATAAAATATGAACCATGGGATATGATCTTGACTGTATTGTAGCAAAACTAGTAAATTAACTTGATTACCAGTACAGCCATATGCTCATGTGGAGAAGTTGCTGTGATAGTGCAGACCTTTGCACATCCTGTAGGCATGTGTGCATGCCCTGTGTTCCAGCCCTGCTCCCTCCACTCAATCAAGGAACATGAGCTTCTAGTCAAAATCATTTGTGTGAATAGCAGCTCTTATAAAAGAAATCTTGTGAAACTGCCTTCAAACATTAGCAATTAAACAGCTCAATTAGGGATTCCTGTCCAGAGCTATATTGTTCACTTTTTTAAAACCTTTTCTATTGTATCACTGCATAAACCATTGTTTAAAAACTTGACTGAATAACTGAAATACTTTATTAACCTAATATCCAGATGAGCTATTTTGAGCATTGTACATGTGTTGGTTAATAATTTCCTTTCATTCTGAATATTAAACGGCCGTCAATTTTAATTCATTGCGTCAAATTTATATCTTGTGAACCAGTAAATAGCAATATTAATTATTTGATTATCTGACAAACTTTTTTTAAAAGTTCAATAGTTTCCAGATGTACTTAGCTAACTTCTATAGTCCAACTTTCTTGTTATGGGTAGGTAAATTTTTGCAACTCACCCATGGTGGCATGTGCCCACAGGAGTTATTCTGCCACCCTTCAGTGGTCCATATTATAGGAGGCAGGTTCTTTCTTCAGACAAGAAAACATTGGTCAGGACTAGACTGAAATCCATTAACCCAGAAACGGCCTACCAGAAGTATACCTCCACGTGCCGTGCCAAGAACAGGAGGTTTCTGATATTCACCTGCTAACTTCATTACCAAGATAGGGCACTTCTATTTGCTGGCAGATCTTCACCTCCAGGCTATTCTTGCCTTGACAAACTTCTTCGCTCTCCATCCCCAGAGCAGGAGACATCATTCAACCCAGCTCAAAACCTCTCAGACAAAAATTTCCTGGTCAGTAGCCAGAAGAGTTTCCTCAACTCCTGAGATGCCTACCACATACGTGTGTGAGAACTACGCCAGCAGATTCTCCTTTACTTGCCTTTCAGCAACATCTATGAAGGACCAATCTTGCATTATTTTGTCTCAAGTAAATTTATTCTTACGGTAATCTGATGGCAGATTTAATCCTCACAGCTGACCCTGCAATACTGTATGCAAGTTATGTGTTGCTTACTGCAATAGTTAATGTATCTTCCCAAGTTATGAAGTTGACACCCAAGACATTCTAAGTAAATTTCTTTAAAATGTTAGCAGAGAAAGAGAACAGGCACTTCCATCAGCCATTCTTTTTGCAAAAGTTCAATTGCTTTCTAATACAGACGTTAACTCTTGTTCAGCCCAATTCCCATCAATCCAGTTTTATTTAGATTTGGGACATCTTGCTTTTAACAAAGTTTGGGAACCCCTGTAAGACAAAAAGAGAATTTGCTTGCTGTGACAGTAATAAGATGAAGACATGGACGGGAAACAATTTGGGGTCAAGTGTCCTTTTGTAAAATGAACTATCCTATGACCATAGCATCTCATCAGACTTAACACACAAAGGGACAAAATGAACAAGCAAAGTTATGGCAGACTCTGAGCAGTTACACTGAGTTTCATCAGAAGTGAGCCTTTTCCTCAATACAGAATTTGATAAATACTTGCTAGCCAATATCACTGTGGAGAAGTTTCAGCTGTTTGGGGTATTGATAACTGACGTGAGATAATTTTTGCAATTTTAGCACAGTTCTTATCCACCATTCAAAACATTTAATTAAACTTTTACTGCCACAGAGCTAGAAAAAGAGAAGGGAGGAGCAATCACATTCCTTAGTTCCAATTCAATGGATTCCCATCCGATTGAAGACATCTGGTTCCTTTGATAGCCCTAAAGCGATTGTCCTAAATATTCACATCCTGCAGAGCTTCAGTGGAAAATTCTCTGTGATGAGGTGATCATCATGCAAGAGGACAACAATATTAACCTCAAATTCTAGAAGGAAAAAAAAGGCCTTGGAATTAGCTCAAATCACAGCAACATACTAATTTTCTGTCCCATGCCATCTTAGAGGTATATTCATTCTGACTATCACCCAACTAAAGAAACCTTGGCTGAATGATCCACTAAAAATGTATACAATTATTAGTTAGATTTACATGAGGACAAACAATGATTCTAAAGAAAAACACTGGTATGCCACAGCATCTTTCATTTAAGGTGTGTTCCCCTTTCTGCCTCAAACAGGAGAGAATGCCCCTTCTGAGGTGGAGCTCACCACTTTTTAAAATAAATACTTGAATTGAACAAGTTTTGAACAATTTAGATAACTTGCCCCATTACATGGGAGGGTTTTAAAAACCAAATACTTCAAAGACACATTCTAATTTATTAACTAAGCATTGCAATTCATGGCCTGTAATATAGTTTGAAGGAATCCTGAAGTGACCAGCCAATTAACATCTTAACTACAAAAACAAAGGTCCATCCCTTTCCACGGGCTCTGATCACTAGATCAGAAAAATTCCAGTTTATGTTGTAACTTCACGACATGCAAAGACTGCAAGCCTGAATTCAGTTTTTTTCCTGAGTCCTGGATAGTGATGATGTCGTCTCCCTCTTGTCCCCAAAGACCTTAGACAACATTAAAGAGAGCTCAGGAAATGCTTCTTCCTCTCCTTGCCTATTTGCCTTTAGCAAGAACTAATCAAACAAAGTGGCTGTAGATCATCCTTTCTTCCATCTTACTCTTCCACAAGTACACCATCTGGGATATGCCTTGGCTCTTTGACACAGCAGCATTAGAACTGATGGGGGGGAGACACCTAGGTATGGGTATTAGTGTGGCCGATCACAAGACACTTCATATCAGCTTGGAGGGCTTTAAGAGGGGAGTGGACATATTCATGGAGGAGAGGGGTATTCATGGCTATTAGTTAGAATGGATACTAGTCATGCTGCATACCTATTCTCTCTAGTATCAGAGGAGCATGCCTATTATTTTGGGTGCAGTGGAACTCAGGCAAGATGGTGCTGCTGCACTCATCTTTTTTGTGGCTTCCTAGAGGCAACTGGTTGGCCACTGTGTGAACAGACTGCTGGACTTGGTCTGATCCAGCAGGGCCTTTCTTATGTTCTTAATTTTATTGGGAGGAAAGATCTGGTAGCAAGTCACTTTATTTCCTGATCCCTAATCATGAGTAATCAATACATCTGTTAGTAAGGCATTAAGCAGAAACTAACAATTACAAAAGAAGAATATATATTTTTACACGCTACCGTATCTACAGTGATTTTATGCCAATAAAGGATGATATGACTGACTACAAAATAATGCTATTAATTCAAAATAGCAGTCTCCTCACCAACTTTGAAGTTTGTAGTTTCTAGTGTAGGACAGGTAAAAAGCCGTGGGAACACCATGTAGATTGGAATAGGAAGATTTCTGCAAGCATCTCCATCAGCTATCTGAATATTCTGAATCTCAGTGGCATCTCTAGCATAACCTTCAGCACAGCCTTTGCAAAAACAAATTTAAACAATGTTAATGGCATTCCAATTTGAGCTGCTACATGTTAGAAAATTCCTACACAAAGTACAGCCACTCAGCAATAAACGTTACCAATGATTAGTAAGCCAACATGTGAATTGTGTATAGGTTGTATATGTAGCATACTACATGTAATTCATAATTTAGCATAATGATCTAGCATGTTAAGTGATTCTATGTAGTTGGACATAATGTAGCATTATGATCTAGGACATTGATAAAATGGTTATATGTAGGAACTACCTAACACATAAATTGGACTCTACCATGGGTCTTCCTGCAAACAAGATGATAAAATAAAACCTTGTAATTCCACTGGAGTGTCTAAAGTAAATCAAATTAGTTTAATTTAAGAATATTGTGGTGGATTCTGGTTTTTAAAATGTTTTTAAAATGCAGATCCACCCATATTGGAACAACGAATGTTAATTCTTGTGTAAAGACTTACCGCAGGTTTCCACTCGTACTAACTGGAGTTCAATACTTTTAACTGGAGCTTCTGAGCTCACCACCACCAACTCTCCTGTCAGTGGCTGTGTTATGATGCAGTTTGTTGAGTTGAGATGGCCCCTGATAAGAAATTTTGGGAGCAATGCCCTCTAAATGCAAAGGGAAGTAAGAGGAAAAAGTGAGTGGGAAACATAAGAACATAAGAAAGGCCCTGCTGGATCAGACCAAGGCCCATCAAGTCCAGTAGTCTGTTCACAGTGGCCAACCAGGTGCCTCCAGTGTGCAGCAGCACCATCCTGCCTGTGTTCCACCGCACCCAAAATAACAGGCATGCTCCTCTGATACTAGAGAATAGGTATGCAGCATGACTAGTATCCATTCTAACTAATAGCCATGAATACCCCTCTCCTCCATGAATATGTCCACTCCCCTCTTAAAGCCCTCCAAGCTGGCAGCCATCACCACATCCTGGGGCAGGGAGTTCCACAATTTAACTATGCGCTGTGTGAAAAAATACTTCCTTTTATCTTTTTTGAATCTCTCACCCTCCAGCTTTAGCAGATGACCCCGTGTTCTAGTATTATGGGAGAGGGAGAAAAACTTCTCCCTGTCCACTCTCTCCAAACCATGCATAATTTTATAGACCCCTATCATGTCTCCCTCAGCCGCCTTCTTTCCAAGCTAAACAGACCTAAGCGTCTTAACCGATCCCCATAGGACAGTTGCTCCAGTCCCCTAATCATTTTGGTTGCTCTTTTCAGCACCTTCTCAAGCTCTGTAATATCCTTTTTTAGGTGTGGTGACCAGAACTGTACTCAGTATTCCAAGTGTGGTCTCACCATAGATTTGTACAAGGGCAGTATGATATCAGCAGTTTTTATTCTCTATTCCTTGCTAATTATGGCCAGCATGGAATTTGCCTTTTTTACAGCAGCCGCACACTGGGTTGACATCTTCATTGAGCTATCCACTACCACCCCAAGATCCCTTTCTTGGTCTGTCGCTGCCAGCACAGATCCCATCAGTGTATATGTGAAGTTGGGATTTTTTGCCCCAATATGCATCACTTTACACTTACATTGAATCTCATTTGCCATTTTAATGCCCGTTCTTCCAGTATGCAGAGATCCTTCTGGAGCTCTTCACAGTCCGATTTTGTTTTAACCACCCTAAATAATTTAGTGTCATCTGCAAACTTGGCTACTTCACTGTTTAACCCCAACTTCAGGTCATTGGTGACCAGGTTGAAAAGCACGGGTCCCAACACAGATCCCTGAGGCACCCCACTGCTCACATCCCACCATTGGGAGAACTGACCATTGATTCCTACTCTCTGCTTCCTATTTTTCAGCCAGCTCTCAATCCATAAGAGGACTTGTCCTCTTATCCCATGACTATGAAGTTTGCTTAGCAGTCTTTGGTGGGGGACTTCGTCAAAAGCTTTTTGGAAATCCAAATACACGATATCCACAGGCTCATTCCTGTCCCCATGCTTATTGGCGCTTTCAAAAAACTAATAGGTTAGTGAGACAGGACCTACCCTTACAGAAGCCGTTGGTTTTGCTTAGCAGACCTTGCCCTTCTTTATGCTTGACAATTCTATCTCTAATAATGCTTTCCACTAATTTACCTGGAACAGATGTTAAGCTAACTGGCCTGTAATTTCCTGGGTCCCCCCTGGAACCTTTTTTTATACATGGGTGTTACACTGGCCATTCTCCAGTCCTCTAGTATAGAGGCTTATCGAAGGGACATATTACATATCTTTGTTAGAAGTTCAGCAATTTCCCATTTGAGTTCTTGAAGAACTCTAGGATGAATATCGTCTGATCCCTGTGACTTGTTAGTTTGCAGGTTGTCTAGACGTTATAGGACTTCCTGCCTTGTTACCACTATTTGCCTCAGTTCCTCATTTTCCCCTCTCCAAAATCTCTGTTCAGAAGGAATCTGCCCTGTATCTTCAACAGTGAAGACAGATGAGAAGAATTCATTTAGTTTTTCAGCAATTGCTTCATCCTCCCTTAGAGTTCCTTTACTCCCATTGTCATCCAATGGTCCAACCGCTTCCCTAGCTGGTTTCCTACTCCTAATATACTTAAAGAATTTCTTATTGTTTGTTTTGATGTGTTTAGCAATATGCCCCTCAAAATCTTTTTTTTGCATCTCTAATTATCTGCTTGTATTTCCTTTGTGCAAGTTTGTGTTTGCTTCTGTTCGCCTCGTTTGGGCAAACCTTCCAGTCTCTGAAGGAAAACTTTTTTTCTCCAATTGCTTCCTTCACCTTACCCGTTAGCCATGGTGGTGACCTCTTGGACTTATTACTACCTTTCTTGACCTGCGGTATACAAGCTAGCTGAGCCTATAGTAATGTGGACTTGAGTAACCCCCAAGCCTTTTCAAGAGATTTAACCCTCCTAACTGTTCCTTTCAACTTCCTCTTTACCAGTTTTCTCATTTTAGAGAAGTTTCCTCTTTTAAAGTCAAAGGTAATTGTGTGAGATTTCCCAGTCACTTTCCCACTTGCATATAAATTAAATTTGATGCCATTGTGATCACTATTGCCAACATCCTGAAAATAGGTAGCAGTTTGTTACATCACTAATAGAATAAGATATTTATGTAAACCCAATAATACGACTACATATTATATATTACAGTTTCCCCTCTTGGTGAAACACGTAGGGAAGTTTGGGAATTTTAACAGAGTAATATATTTTTATTTTGCACCATCAGCAAAACTATACATCCCACCATTCCATGTGATGTAAATCCTCTGAAGTACGCGGAGACGTATCAGTGGTCTTACCTCTTTAACATTCTGTAAAGTTTCAGGCGTAATAGTAAAGTCCACCGGGCTTGGGGTTGGTTTACCTTTCTGAGGCTGCAACAGAGTGATTGTGGCACTTAGAAGCAGAATTCCATTTATATACCTGAGAACCTTTCAGAAAGGGTGCCCTGGCTACTTACCGTGAGGGTCCTTTCTCCTCTGAGGACAAGGACATCTTGATTGGGTGATTCTCGCCGCTCAGGACTAAACTTCACTTCTTGTCCCTTTTGGAGGGAATCTCCCACTCCAACTGTTTCCAAACTTGCCGAGCTGCTAGGGACAGAACTTCTCAAACCTTGACAACTAGTAAATAAGTGCCTTAATAGAACTGAGATAACTTGCAACAGTGTGTTCAGCCAGAAAGAAGAGAGAGACAAAAAACCTGATATGAATAGACCAGGGAAGGGGGAGAAAAAACCCCAGGGACTATCCTGCTGTCTCCAACCTCTGTCCAACGACTACAGATCCTCTATCAATCTATTCACTCCCCCCCCTTTTTTTTGGTCTAAGTGGGTTGCAAGATGTCCTCAGAGGAGAAAGGACCCTCACAGTAAGTAGCCAGGGTACCCTTCTCCCTCTGAGGAAAGGCCATCTTGATTGGGACCTCCAAGAGCTGTCCGTCCTCTCGGGTGGGAGTTAGACCTCACCCACGACCTGCTATAATAGCCTTCTGCTGAAAGCTGCCTCGGCCGAGGCAAAAGTATCCATTCTATAATGTCGTGCGAAGGTGGAGGCCAATGACCATATGGCCGCCCTGCAAATTTCCTCTACTGAGGCCTGTCAAGAGAAGGCGGCCGAGGTGGCTGCACTCCTCACTGAATGAGCTGTAATGCCCGTGGGTATGGGAATGTCACTTGCCTTGTATGGCTCTGCTATGCAGGCCCTGATAACGGAGCTGATGACAGACTTAGATAGCTTCTCCCCTTTTGGGGGGCCAGACAAGGAGATAACATTGCCTCCTATGACGCCCCCCCCCTTTCAACCGCTTCAATATCCCACTCACTCAGCCCGGCCGTATATACTGAGGGAAAAGTGTTGGCCTGAGTATATTTGTGAGATTATTTTCCTTCTCCTCCAGTCCCACACCAGTATTTACCTCAGAGAGAAATATGACACAAGAGGCTTTTTAACTTAAACAGACAAAACAGGGAAGTTTATTGAACAGAACTCACAGAGATTGATTTTCAAGGAAAAGGCAGAAATTGGAAGGAAAACTCAGTCAGGTTTATCTACATAAGATTACTTCAGAGAGGTATCTTATATGTTTTCTTCACTCAAGTTCCTTCAGTTCTTAGTTTCACGCTTAGTTCTGTCCCTCAGAACTGTTTCTTCTCGGATACCCTTCATGCTGAGGTGACCGTGTTCAGGAATAGAGTTTTCATCCTGATGAACTTCAAGGGAACTTCTCTCATTGGCTCGAATGGAGGCTTCACAAGTGCTGAGAGTACTACGTGCAGACGCCAAGTCGGGAACCTGTGTACTGGAGGGGGCTTGGACTACATAACCTCACTCAGGAAGGATATAATGTGTGGATAATGCGCCAACAGGTGACCATCGAGGAGAGGTACGACCGTGGCAATTGCTGAAACCTGCCTGCACAGGGTAGCTACCTTGAGGTTTTGAGACACACCATCCCGCAGGAATGCCAGAACCTCAGCTGTTGAAGGGCGTAAGGGATTGACTCTCTTTCTCCTACTCCACTGCACAAAGGCTTTTCAAGTTGCGCTATAAATTCTCCGTGTTGCTGGTCTGCGAGCTTGTAAGATGGTGTCCACAACTGCAGGGTTATACCCACAGTCTATAAACCTGTACCTTTCAATAGCCATGCGGTCAGCCTGAACCAACCAGGATCCGGGTGGTGGATCGGGCCCTGCTGCAGTAGGTCCAGTTGTAGAGGTATCTGCCAAGGGTCGCGTACAGACAGTCACCTTAGTGCTGGGTAACACGGTCTCCATGGCCAGTCCGGCGCTATGAGGATCACTGTGGCGCATTCCCTGCGGACTTTCCTGAGCACCCTGGGGAGCAGAGGCAGAGGAGAAAAGAAAAGCCAAGGGGCTAAGAGGGCATCCGTCTCCTCTGCTTCTGGATGGCGGAACCTGGAGTAGAATCGAGGCAGCTGCCGGTTCCTGTGGGAGGCAAAAAGATCCACTAGAGGAGTGCCGAACCTGGAGACTATGTGTTGGAACGCATTCTTGTGAAGGGCCCACTCCCCTTCCTCCACTTGTTGCCTGCTCAGCCAATCCGTGTGAAAGTTTTGCGTTCCCTGTATGTATTTGGCGCGGAGGGAGAGATGATTTTCTACCCATCGCAGAATAGGCAATACCTCTCGATGGAGATTAGATGAGCGAGAGCCCCCCTGCTTGTTGACATGGGCGTTAGCTGTTGTATTGTCCGTCCGGACTAGCACATACTTGTGCTCTATGAGATGACTGAAGGCCTCCTGGGCTCTCCTGATGGCCAATTTCCAATTGGTTGATGTGTAACTGTTGCTCCTGTTGGTTCCACTGCCCTTGTGCCAGTTGATCTGGCAGAGTGGCACCCCAGCCCTCCAGGCTGGCGTACATGTAAATCTGAAGGGGATGCTCGTGAATATAGGACTCACCCCGGTTTAGATTGGAGGGGACCAACCACCATCTGAGACTCTTGCGAACCTTCAGAGGGAAGTGGATCAGACAGTCCTCCTTCCGTAGAATCTGCTCTTGGAAGGGGCAGAGGAGCCACTGCAGTGGGCGAGAGTGAAGCCTGGCCCACTTTAAGCAAGCCAGGCAGGTGATCATCAGACCTAGGAGCCTGGCCAGGGACATAAATTTTGCAGATCTCGAACTCGCCACCTCGCTTGCAAATTTGACTAACTTCGAGACTTTTTTGGGAGGGAGGCTTACTGAGTTGTTGGTCGTGTCTAGGATCACCCTCAGGTGCAATAGACATTTTCGAGGGGTTGTGCTGCTCTTCTGCCAGTTTATAAGGTACCAGTGTTGCTCCAGACACTGGTCACCTTCCGGGTATGGGCTACGGCCAAATCCATGGAAGAAACGCAAATCAAGATGTTGTCTAAACAGGGGTGTACTTGAAGACCCTCAAGATGCAGAGAGGCTATCAACGTGACCAGGATCTTGGTAAATACATGTGGGGCTGAGGCCAACCCAAACGGGAGGGCCTTGATCTGTAGATGCTCCTCTAGGTAAGCAAACCTGAGAAACTTTCTGTGGGCAACATGAATGGGAACATGGAGGTAGGCCTCCGTGAGGTCTATCGAGGCTAAAAAGGCTCCCAGACAAAGTGCTTCTAGTATTGGTCTAAGCATCTCCATTCGGAACTTTTTGTGCAATGAGGAACCGATTCACAAACTTTAAATCCAAGATAGCCCTCCAGTCCCCATTCTTTTTGGGGACAGTGAAAAACACTGAATAGACTCCGGAGCAATGTTCCCTCACTGGCACTGCCTCTATTGCCCCGATCTGTTTCAGATGGTTTATTGCCCTCATTGTACGTGTTTTTCTGGTCTGCAGGAAGCCAGGAACTGTAGGAACTGATCCGGTGGGAGGTGTTTGAACTCTAGACAATAGCCCTGATGAATTGTTTATTGTACCCAGGCATCTGGCCCCAAGGGGTCCCATAGGAGCCTTAATGCCTGAAGCCTTCCTCCCACCGGCAGGAGCCTGGCATCACTGCTTCCCTTGCTTTTGGGACTTCATTCTTATCTGATCTGTAGCCGAAGGAGGAGGGCTTGACAAACTTTCCAACCCGCCTTTGATCAGAATGTGAGGGAGCGCGTCTAGGGCCAATGTGAGCCCGCAGTTGTCTGAGTCCCCTTCTGAGAGGAGATCATCGGCTCACTCTTTTGCCCTGTCGGCCATTTTAACTCTCTTCCCGCTTAAAGTAAGTGGGGGTGGGGTGTGAGAGAGAAAAATCGGGCGAAGAAAAAGGGAGGTAAGAACTAAAAAGGCAGGATTTTAGGGATGGAATCCAGGAAGAATGAGTAAAAAGCAAAGGAAAAAGAAATAGCTATCCTACTCTAAGAAGTGCTGGAGAGAACTCTCTGAACAGCCTTCCCTGGTTAGGCAGGAAGAGAAACAGAGTTGGAGTGGGAGATTCCTGCCAAAAGGGACAGGAAGTGAAGTTTAGTCCTGCCTCCCCGGGTGAGCGGCGAGAATCACCCAATCAAGATGGCCTTTCCTCAGAGGGAGAAATATGCACTTCAAGTCATTTATTCCTAGAACTAGGATGGGTCCTGGATCAATACAGCTCCTGCCAGATAATGACCCTAGTAGAAGGGAATGGTCAGCCATCCTGACTGAGCCATGCAATGCTGCAGTACTATTTGACCACATGTGTAGTAGAACGTTTATTGTACATAAACATATTTGACCAGAGTTTCACCAGTTTGGGGGCGGTGGAGGGAGCAGTCTACACCAGGAACATTTCATAATCATTGGAAGATATGGAGAGTGAATAAAAATTGTAGTACAAAGTTAGCACAGTTACTCCTATAGTTTCATCATGCAAATAATAGTCTTCTCATAAATTACTATGGGATTTCATTTTTTAAAATTCTTATCTAGGGCATGCATAGCATCTCTTCAGCCTTTATTTTCCCAGTGTCATGTCTGTCTTATATCCCTCCTCATTGCTTTGTAATAGCAGTACTTAACTGCTGGATTCAATAATGCACACCTTGGCAAGTCTCATGGCTTCCAGATTCCAATAACAATAACACGTGGAGGTGACACCAAAATCCAGATTTATTATTCAACCAACTAAAGAGCTGCTCATGGGTGTTACTTGAGTACAACACAGTGCAGCCCATATGCTACTAAACAGACATGAAGGTACACAAAACATAGCTGAAGTAAAAACCTCTGGAAGCCAACTTACTAGGGAGTGGACAATAAATTCACATGTCTTTGTCAAGTCCTTGGCCAGGAGAGAGCGCCGCATGTCACACCGAAGGGTATACTGTGCAAGTGAAACACAGATTAGCTTTTGTAACGTGGACAATGAAAAACTGAACACTAGCAGATAGTCCCTACTATGTTGACTGAACATCAGAGAAACATGGTTCTTGTTTAGAAGACATGGGTTCATGCAAAACAATATATCAATTATCAATGAAAACCCACCCTTGCTAAAAAAACCTTTACATTTATTTCATGTCATTACATCTTTACCCACAAACTATTAATTATTCAAGTCTGCTGCACAATCATGCCTTAGTCAGGAGGAGACTCAATTGAATCGAATAAGTTTATTTGTATAGCCCCAGGCCGTTACAAAGTGTCCTTATACAGAATTCTGATAACGAGACTCAATAACTGCTACCCCTGTATCATAATCAATCTCAAAGGAAGAATTTTGTGGATAGCAACTTCATATATACTTCTAAATCCTAAAAGAACACAGAGACACCCAAGATCAAATATGTGAAATGAAATGGGTGTGAAACAAGGATTAAGCACAATGGACACAATCCAGTCGAAGTTTAAACTCTCCATGTCCTATTAATTGTAATAAAACTTGCGTTGGCATGTGAGACTGCAACATGTAAGCAGATTGCCAGAATCTATGTGACAGCTAGATGACAGCTGGAATCACATGACTGCAGATGACTATGCAGTAAAACTGAACTGAGCAAGTTTGACATGACTACTGGTCAGCTCTCAGTGGATTGGCTGTTGAACTGAGCCAGAACTGTATATATATATATGTACAATACCTGTATAGTGGTTGTGGATTGAGAGGAGAATTGTCTTGTGGAGCATTTTGTCACTATGAATAATAAATAGGACTAAATAGAACTGTGCTTACTCTGCTGTGCTCACTGAAAGCTGGGGTGTGTAAACCATCTATAAAGGCCATCACTTGTTGTAAGTGTTGAACTTTTGGGTGGATTGGGGCTTTTTAATTTACTGGATTTATTATCTGAGTTAGAGATCAACGGGAAATATAAGCCAAATGGCTACAAATTTGGGACATTTGGCCCAAAATTAATTAACACCATTTTAACAACGGTCTTTCTCTCTTATGTTTAAGCAAATGTATGTATAATGATGGCATGTTAATGTTAAAATTCTGGACATAAAAGAGGAATGGAGGGGATTGAAGAGCCCCTGGTAAAGCCTGCCGCAATAAAGTCTTACATTCACTGAACTTTTAGAAAATTCTCAGTGACTCCAATAGAAGTTATTTCCACATGCTCAAGTACAAAAATGGTTTTGTCAGCAGGCATCAAACCATCTCAACTGGAAGTTAAGTTTATAGGAAGTAACTGAACTTCTGAGTTGGCATTGCTTTTGTCATGTTGTTCACACCGTAGTTCTATTTGGAAGGAAGTTTGAACACAAACTTGGTAAGAACCATCTCACTGAACAAAACAGTTGGCATTAGGAATGGAGGTTTGGAAACACAGGGCAGATGCACATCTGACGTGATTGCAGTGGCACTCAAAGCAGCAAAAAAACTGGAAGATACAGGAACACAATATATCCATCCATAAAAATCTTTCTCAAATCAAAATCAGACCTTTATTGGCATAAAAAATAAATAAATACATATTGAGGTTAAAAGGAGGTTTTAAAATTTGGAACAAGTCTCTTCCTTAGATCATATACGAGGTTTAAATTTTTTTAATATAAGTCCCAAGAAGCTAGCAACCCCTGCAGTAACCTGAGGATAGCTGTCATTTAAAGAAACCTGACTAGCTCTTTATCGGTGCCACCAGGGCAATCTTTCAAGAGGGGTTTAATGATCTGTTCCCGTAAGGGTGAGCCAAGCTCACAGTGTAGCAATACATGAGCCACGGTTTTGACTTGTCCAGCGGCACAGGAACATAGCCTTTTCTTGTAGGGGACCTTGGCATATTTGCCCATGGTCCAGGCCATGGGGAGGAAATTTAGGTGAGCTTGCATAAAAAGGCATCTCAAGAAAGGGGAGGTCAGAGTGTAAAAGTAGCCAGGTAAAGAGCTCGGGGTCATATGGATACCATAGGTTAAAGGTGAGCAAGAGCTTGTAGCTCTAGCAAGGAGCATTTGTTTCCCAATGTCGGTGATCCTTAATTCTAAAATTCTGAAGGCTTGTGTCTCATTTAAGGGGAGTAGGGCCTCAAAGGACACCCCTATGGACTTAATTTTATCACTGATGGTCTTGCTCCAGGATGAGACAAAATGGTCTGATAGCATGTGCCACATCAAACTCGACGGGGTGGCTCTATAGTGTAGCCTCAACCAGAGCTTAAAAATAAGCAGCCAGGGCAGATGCACATCAGACGTGATTGCAGTGGCACTCAAAAGCAGCAAAAAAATGGAAGATACAGGAACACATTATATCCATCCATAAAAATCTTTCTTTTGTACCAGGTATTCTCCTTTCTTGTGCTGACTCTATTAGAGATTGGTTATTAGAAGAGAAGGAGAATGTGGTACTAGGAAAGATTTTTCTTTTCTTGTATATTTTTGATTGTTTAAGCCTATACTGATATTAATAGCAAATTTTACACATTCCCCACAAACAGTGCTGGTTTGCCAAACGGAAAGCTCCTCTTACCTGGATATTGACAAAAACTCCATGATAAGTTTCATAGAGAACTTTGTTTCCCTTTACCTGCAGTGGAAACTCAAAAGGAATTTCGGTTTTACCACTGGGAAGTTTTCCAGGTTTTACCATTTCTACAGTACTGTTAATAAGCTGGATAGGCTGTGAAAAACAAACATTGAGAGGTTTAGGAGTATCCAGGATACTCTTAACACACTGCAAACACAAGCAACAACTTTCCCCAGAAATACTGAAAACGCATGTGTCTCACAGATACATTAACGATCTCATTTATGGAATTAAATGTTTTTATTTTGTGTCAAGTATGAAGTATGCTGGGGGTAAAGTGTAGATGACTGGGGAAGGCACTGGCAAACCACCCCGTAAACATAGTCTGCCTAGTAAACATCGGGATGTGTCATCACCCCATGGGTCAGGAATGACCCGGTGCTTGCACAGGGGACTACCTTTATCCTTTTACCAAGTATGAAGGAGTAAAAGCCAAACATCAATCATTTAGCAATTATATGACATAACAGAATTACTTGTTCTATTTTTAAAAACTAGAAACTAGGCAATATTATATATCATTTTATCACTGTCCAATCTGAAAAGTAAAGAGTGAATGAGATGACATGTTTTATCACATCAGCTGAATACAAGCCTAAGAGCTTCATGGATTTACTGTTTTGCTTTCTCTTGAGTTTGGTGCTGGAGAGCACCAATCTCAAACATTCATCAGCAGAAATGCAAAAGAAATATAGCTGTCTCATTCTCCTGACCAATATGGCAACAATAGTCACATTTCTCCCACACTACCTTATACCATTGTAATTCACATTTATTTAATCTTCTCAATATTCAAATATTTGATATTCCCAGCTCTAAGTGATTCATCATATTGTGGTTTGGGATGCACACTTGGACTATAGAGGTCTTGAAGACTGAGATGAATCACCAACATTGGGTATTGTGAAGAAAGAAGTGCAAAGGTCAGAATCTCCACAAGCCCTTCCGATGGTAGGTGTTGGGACTTACCACTGGCCCCAAACTAAACTATGGTGATTGTCTCAAGTGAAAAAGTATGCAAGAAGTTTGATTTATATATTTATTTCATGTATATGGAGAAGCACCGTACAATTACTCATGAGGCAGCTTACTGCATTAAAACAATAAACAACCTGTTATAAGACTGAGAAAAAAGTAGTAATAAAATCAACAGAAAGCCTGGGAGAATAACATGTTATGGCTTGTGCCCAAAGCTCAATAAGCTTGGCACTAAGCAAATTTTAGAACTGTATCTGTACACTTTAGTTACAATATTCCCATTAGGTGCAATATTCCAATATCGTCTCTTTTTGTTTCGGTTTTCAACTATCTGAAAATTCTCACTTTTAAAATGCCTCACGTGACTATTCAAAACATTTTCATAAATAAGTTGGGAAGCTGAAATTCATGAATTTACTCAGATCTTTAAAATATGCACATTTGAAGCTGTGTAGACAATAGGGTTGGATCCTGGAATTAATCAGCAACAGAGGTGCATGGTTGCGGATCCTTCCTGCATTCCCCTCCTCGCAGCAGTACTGCAACCTGAGAAAACGGCTGTGCCAGTTCAGAGGCTGCAATGTGGAGAGGGAAAGGAATAAAGTTGACCTTTCCTTCTATTCTGCCAGCACAGCTTTGCTGACTGAAGGAAGAGCAGAGGCCAATGTGGCCCCCTTCTCCCTCCCCACTGCAGCCTCCCAAACTGCGTGGATATTACATTTTCCCAGCACTGGAAAGGACTGCAGGGGAGAGGAACACAGGAAAGATTTGTGAACTTTGTATCCAGAAAGCATAGAATCCAACCTAAGCAGAGATGAAAAATTTCTGGAAAGTCTCAAGGATTGGGGCGGGGGGGCGGGGTAGAGAAAGCAGTGTTTTTTTCATGGGGGGGATGCAAGTTTTAAACAACATCAAATACTTCATCTACAGCCTAATTTGCCTATAGAACTGTACTAATTAGCATTTATGGACTTTAGATGTATAAATGTGCAATTTATTTTACAGAAAATGAAGACGTGTGCACAATAGTTGAGAAAGAGTTGCAAACTGTTGCACCCTATGCTACCATTGCACATATATCTTAATTTTATAATTTGAGAAAATAAAAGTTGAAGGCAGAAAACAAATTCTGTAGTTAAAAAATGAATATGTATTATTCAGACAGATACAATCTCATACAACTTTCATTTCAATCATTGCAAGGGGGGAATCACAGTAGTTCCTCCAGTGTTCCAAAAAATTGGAAAAGAGTCCTTGGTAAAACAATTTCCATTTTTCCTCTGGCCTTTGCATCTCTAACTCCAAAGATTTCAACACTACACCCACCAACAGCAAATAAAAAAAAAATCTAAAGCTGTCCTTTAAACTACTATCAAGTTACAGCCCAAACAGCCGAAACCAGCCAATCTTTCCTGCAAATATTTTACATCATATAGGTAAACAGGTTAATGAAAGCTTGCTGTAACCAGTATTTTCTTCAGTAATTTTACCTTAACAGAATTGTAGAAGGCTTCAAACACACCCACACTTTTGGCACTGAGTTGTAAGTTTACAGATCCCTCCATTGTTAAAGAGATTCCCTGGTGTTGGACTGCATCTTTACTTGTTATGACCACCACTCCACTGAGAACTTCCTAAATGGAGGGGAAGGTGGGGAGTGAACATAGACAAGAAAAACGAATTACTTTTTCTTTTGGATTTCACTGGCAATGAAAGGCTGTTACTATAACACAAAACCATTATTGTTTCTCTGTCCCATTTTCTAATAGTATACAACACTGGTACATTGCCAAATGACAGCACATTCATTAGAAAATGCAGCTCCACTTCATTCACAAGGTTCTTCCTGTATGTTACTTTGTGACATGTCCAAGAATTCTCGAGGATGAAAGATCCTATAAATGAAAAATTGCTAGCATTGGTAATGCTAGTATTCTATAAAGTTGTAAATTTTGTTTTTTTTCTTATGTATGTTGCACACAGCCCTGACCTGGATGGCCCAGGCTACCCGGATCTCGTCAGATCTCAGAAGCTAAGAAGGGTCAGCCCTGGTTAGTATTTGGATGGGAGACCACCAAGGAATATCAGGGTTGCTGTGCAGAGGAAGGCACTGGCAAACCACCTCTGTTAGTCTTGCCATGAAAACCCCAAAAGGGGTCGCCATAAATCGGCTGCGACTTGACGGCACTTTACACACACACACACATGTTGCACCCAAGATCTTTGGTCAGATGAGCTGGAAATAAAAAGGAAAGGAAAATGATTGTCATTGTTGTAGCAACTGACTTCCCACGAAAAGAAAACCCATGTATTACCAAGAGTATGATTTATAATTTAAAAGAGATTTATCTGTAGCTTACTTAACTATGCCAAGGAATGCCTGTGTATTTCATTTTGTTCATGGCACTGAAGAAACCAAAAGTCTACTGGCACCTTAAAAACAATTCTACTGTAACTTTTGTAAGTAGGGTTGCCAGGTCCCTCATCACCACCGGCAGGAGGTTTTTTGGGCGAAGCCTGAGGAGGGCGGGGTTTGGGGAAAGGAGGGACTTCAATGCTGTAGAGCCCAATTGTCAAAGTGGCCATTTTCTCCAGGTGAACTGATCTCTATTGGCTGGAGATCAGTTGTAATAGCAGATCTCCAGCTATTACCTGGAGGTTGGCAACCCTCTCTGTAAGTGAATAAACCACAAAGCTCATTAGATGCTTTGTTCTCAGATCATTCATCTAGAAGTAGCTCTAAAACTGCATCACATTCATCTAGATCACTCATCTAGAAGTAGCTCTGAAACAGCATCACAAATAATTGCATCCCCCTCAGCAGAATATCATCTTGTTCACATGTGAAGAATTAGAAACAAACCACCAGGCACTGCTCATGATGTTGTTTTATTTGGGCCACCGAGCCTTGCATTTCTTTGTTGCAATGTTTGCGTTTTGCACACATGCCTGCCTTAACCATAGGTAGAGGAACTTAATTAAAATATTCCTAAACTGGGTCTCTTTTATGGCCTACTACCATTACAGGTTTTCTCCTCCAGGGAGAGACTAATATGATAAACCTCAGGCTATACAAAAATCCCAAGACTTGTGGAGAATTCTGCTCAAAAGGTTTCACTTTCATTTTTTTTAACTGACTGTTCAATAAAAAAGAAACACAAATTACATATACACGCATTCACATAGTTTGTACTCGTTCAGGGAGTTTATCTCTTCATTTCACATATCCTATACATTGTTCTTAAAATCTACGTTTTAAAAATAATAATAATAATTTCCTTCAGTCCTATATAATAGGTTTTATAGACTAATCTTTATCTCTAACAATCTATCTTTTCTGTTTAACATATTCGAAATAGCATTCCCATTTTTTCTGGAAGTCTTCAGTCGTCTTCTCTTTTATCAATCTGGTCAGTCTGGCCATCACTGCAAATTCATCCATTTTTTTATGCCATTTTTCCAAGTCCAGGATATGTTCCTGTTTCCAAGATGCTGCCAGTACTAATCTGGCCGCCGTTGTCAAATATCCAAATAATTGTCCATGATTTCTATCCAAGTTGTCAGGTTCAATTCCTAATAGCATAGTTTCTGGGTTCAGAGGGAATTTGATTCCCAAAACTTTCTTCATTTCTTGATGAATTTGTATCCAGAATTTCTTAACTTTTTAACACGTCCACCACAAATGAAAGTATGTTGTAAGCAATCTTGTCACATTTTCATAATCATTTGATTGTAGGTGAACCAACTAATGTTTCTACTCTCCTTAATCTCATTCCATGCTTTTATTTCACCTTGCTCATTTAGCATATCTTGATATTTCACCATATCTACCTTCTTCTTCTCTCCCTTGGTTAGATATGTATCTGTGGGAGACATTATCCGTGGAGGTGCTGGACTTAATCTGTTTTTATTTCTAAGCCATGTCTTCATCAATCCATCTTTGATCACGTTTCTCTCTAAAGAGTTACTTTCATTTTTTACCGCTTGCCCCTCCCTCCTCCCACTTAGTTCCTTGTGCAGATCTATTCCACTCTGATCAATCGTCTATTCATTGAACTTCTTGAAACTTAGCACTTAAGAGGTAAGGGGTTGAGTCTGTATGTATAGACTTGCAAAGGAGCAACGGGATTAAAGACTTTTTCTCAACTCTGTTTATTTTATAACATTTTTGCTGTGAAGAAGAGGCACGTTATCTTTGTAGACACAAATTCAGTTTTGAAAACTGGAAAACCAACCATCTGTGATACTATCTTCTAGACCAGCGGTTCTCAACCTGTGGGTCGCGACCCCTTTGGGGGTCGAACGACCCTTTCACAGGGGTTGCCTAAGACCAGGGGTCGGCAAACCGCTCTTTGGCCCCTCGAGTGTAGGCACGTGCAGGGGTGTCGGTCGACTCGAGACGAATGCCGGTCGAGACGGGGGGGGGGGACGAGACGAATACCAGCACGGCAGTACCGAAAGGTTTCCGAAAGGGGGCGGGAGAGAGTCTGCGCAGGAGGGCGGGAGTCTGTGCAGGAGGCGCTAGCATGTCGAAGGAGCAACAGCGTGCTGCTGATGCTGGTGGGCCTGCTTTGGGGAGCGCCAGAGCTGGAGCCGTGCTGATCCACCTGCTGCCTCCCTCTCCCAGTGCGCTCCCCCCTCTACCGGACAGCTGATGGGTGGGCTGTTTGGCCTCTCCCCGGGGACCTGGCTGGCTGGCCAGCCTGTCGGCCGGGGAACGTTTGCGGCCGCTGCGGCGCCCTGTTGGCCGGGCGTGGTCCACCCGGGCCGGTTCTCCCGCTCGCCAGCTGACGAGCGGGCCTGTCGGCGGTTGTGGGGGCTTCTGGCCCCCCCCCCCGGATGCTGGGAGAAGGCTCTAGCAGGCTGCCGTTTGCCACCTCTCCCGACTGCTCTCCCGGTGAGTGGAGGCTCGAGGGCTCTTCCCTCTTCCCCTGCCTGGGGCGCTGGGGTCGGGGTTGGTCCTGGGACTGGGAGCCCAGGCGGGAGGGCGACCCGGGACAGGGGGTTATTGGCCATTTATGAATGGGAGGTTTTGCCTTGGATTTGCCACTCAGATGAACATTTTCCTCAGCCAAATTCTCCAAACTCTGCATGGGAGGGTTATTGGCCATTTATGAATGGGAGGTTTTGCCTTGGATTTGCCACTCAGATGCACATTTTCCCCATGCAGATTCTCAAAACTCAACAATAAGCCCCCCTGCAGAGTTTTGAGAATGGAGATGGGGAAAATGTGCATCTAGAGAGCAGCAAATCCAAGGCAAAACCTCCCGTGCATGAATGGTTGTTAAAAGGTGTTGAGGAAAGGGGGGGGGATGAATGATCCAAGTCAGTGTGTGTACTATTAAGTTTATTAAGTTAATAAACAGTGTACCTGTAAAATTACAGGTATGAAGTAGCAACGAAAATAATTTTATGGTTGGGGGTCACCACAACATGAGGAACCGTATTAAAGGGTCGTGGCATTAGGAAGGTTGAGAACCACTGTTCTAGACAGAAAAACTGCCCAAAATAATCTTATAGAAACCTCTGGAAGAACATGACATTGTGAATGGATTAACAGAATTCGTTTACCAAAAAATGTAAACATTGCATCAGTATACAGCCTCATGCTACATAATTAAAAACTAATCCTTATTTCATGATGAATAACCTTTGGACTATTTAGATAGCTTTTCCCTCAAAAAAACATTTTTAAAAATCTGATTTAAATTAAAAAAAATCCTATTTAATTTTTTTTAATCCTTTTTAAAAAAAATTAAACCATTTTTATATACCCTGCCAGGCACACAGTAAATCTGTCGAGTTCTTTCTTTTTTAAACGCTTTTAACCCCCCCCCCCAAAACGGGCTGCTTTAAAAGGAGTGTCAGGAGATCTGGTCACAGACCTCCTATGTAATGCTTATTTGGCCCAGACCATTGGCTCTCTCCCACTCTGGAACACAGGGAAACACAGACCTCCTTGAGCTTAGCCTGCATAGCATGAGCTCAGCCTAGACCCCAAATCTAAATGGGAGAAAGAAAAAGCACGTGCAGACTCCAGAACTGGTGTTTATTAGACAGGGGTGTCCTTTGTATCTCTCCCAACTTTGAAAAACCACAAGCTCTTTAAAGGTCAAAGAGAAAACGGGAAAGCAATACAAGTTCCATAACAGGATGGATGCACCTACAGGTTGTATCATGTCTCCCGAGTTTGCAATCCACCATGCCAAATGCAGCCTGCCAGCCCCATATGATAACCCAATTACACCGTAATAAGCTTTCCGTATCTGTCTGACAGAGGCTTCAAAATTGGACTGGGGAAAAGGGGAGAAAGGTTTCAAAATGGTTTCAGTCCCCTGTGGTCATACAAGATGAGTGCTGCTGAATGCATGCCTCAGCCTTTCACCTCTTCCATTTGAAAAGAATGTTGTAATATGCAAACCATCATCCATGCTTTTGGAATCTTAAAGCTGGACTACTAGACACATTTTTAAAGGTCCACCTTTAGTGAGTGTCAAAATTTTACTAGTGGTGGTGGCCAGCTTCCTGAGAGCAGGTCACCAGAAATGCATGGTAAGAGTGCTCCACCATCTTTACTAGCTTCCAATGATCACCTAACCCAGTGGTGTCAAAGATAGACCCGCGGGCTGGATGCAGCCCACCAAGGGCTTTTCTCCAGCACGTGGAGCCGAGGCAGTCAGCCCCCACTCCCTTTCTGGGCTTCCTGGGGCTGCAGCACCCCGCGAGCCCAGCCAGCAACCCCCACCCCATCCCTTTCTAGGCTTCCCAGTGCCACAGCGTCCCACGAGCCTAGCCAACTAGCTCCCCATCCCTTTCTGGGCTACCCGGGGTTGCAGCAGCCCTGCAAGCCCAGCCAGTTACCCCTGTCCCTTTCAGGGGCTTCCTGGGGTTGAAACGGCCCTGCGAGCCCAGCCAGCAACCCTCCTCAGTCCCTCTTTCTCTCTCCTCTCACTTTGTCTTTCTCCCCCTCCCCTCCTTCCTCTTCCTCCCTCTTTTCCTTTCTCTCTCTCTTTCACTCCCTTTCTTTCTACCTGTCTTTCTGGACTGGGGGAGGACTGTGGGCTCACCAGCCAAGGCAGCCACTCATCCCCTAGTGCAGATCTGGGCTGGCGAGTCCACTGCAAGTTCGCTAGCCAAGGCAACCACCCCCACCCCAATTTAAAGTAAAAAAAAAATGGCAGGGACCAGAGATACAAACTTTATAGCAGACACAAGCAAAGCAAATTAATTCTATTATGTTTAGTTTATTTTTTACTTAAAATACAAACATGCTTAGAACAATAACACTCTTACAGTATTTTCTTTTCTTTTAAAATACAAATGTGCTGCCCTGACCTTGAGAGCCCAGGCCAGCCTGATCTTGTTAGATCTTGGAAACTAAGCAGTGTCAGCCCTGGTTAGTACCTGGATGGGAGACCACCAAGGAAGTCCAGGGTTGCTACGCAGGGGCAGGCAATGGCAACTACCCCTTATTCTTTGTTGTCTGAAAACTCTATCGGGTCACTTTAAGTGAAGTGCAAATTGACAGCAAAAATATTTTTTTCCAGGCAGACTGGCAGGAAGTGGAGATCATGAACAGCTGACAGGGAAAATGAAAAGTACTCACGAAGTGATTCTTGCTCTAGTATTTTCTTGGATTTCAATACAAATTTCTGTGGTAACTCAAGTGCTCCCTCCCTCTACTATTCTCACATTTACAATGCAATGCCAGCTTCTCACACCTTTGGGAGAGGGGACCACCTTTTGTTATGGTTATGCTCAAGCCAATCCAGTGACCCACACCAGAATGTCACTACAGCATCAATGGCTAGCTATCATAGTATCATAAAACAGAAAAATGGTGTGCCTAGATATCAGAATGCTGGCATGGAGGGTTACATGAAGCAATGCTAATTTAACCCCCCCCCCAGCCCTTAAAATAGAAGATGTGAGAAAGAAGGGGCCTTACACACATTCTAAGTTTGTATGTGTCCCCCACCCCACCCCCCGGAACAGCTATGATCATACAATCCCCCCACACAGTCTGAAATGATAAGGTAGGATAGGAGCTACAAGGCCACAATCCTCGGCATGCTAGTTTAGCAGCAAGCTCTGCTGAGGGAAAACGACCATAGTTTAAGACTATGCAGCTAGGCACAGTTTATAGGTTCCAAATATATAGCACTAACCGAAGCTTCCCCCCTCCCCAGAAACAAGCCCCGCTGAATTAAGAACATAAGAAAGGCCCTGCTGGATCAGACCAAGGCCCATCAAGTCAGCAGTCTGGTAACACAGTGGCCAACCAGGTGCCTCTAGGAAGCCCCCAATAGTCAATGCTTGTGGTTGGAACGGAGGATAAGAACTCAGAGCAAAATTCTGTTACAGGGGACCACTCCAGTTTATCTGCCCCTCCTGTGAACCCAAGGCTGGTTAGTTCCCATAGGTGAAGGGGAAACACATTAGAACATAAGAAACGCCATGCTGGCTCAGACCAAGGCCCATCAGGTCCAGCAGTCTGTTCACACAGTGGGCAACCAGGTACCTCTAGGAAGCCCACAAGCAAGGCGACTGCAGCAGCACCATCCTGCCTGTGTTCCACAGCACCTAATATAATAGGCATGCTCCTCTGGTCCTGGAGAGAATAGATATGCATCAGGAACATAAGAAAGGCCATTCTGGATCAGACCAAGGCCCATCAAGTCCAGCAGTCTGTTCACACAGCGGCCAACCAGGTGCCTCTAGGAAGTCACAAACAAGGCGACTGCAGCAGCACCATCCTGCCTGTGTTCCACCGCACCCAGTATAATAGGCATGCTCCTCTGATCCTGGAGAGAATAGGTGTGCATCATGACTAGTAGCCATGTCCACTCCCCTCTTAAAGCCCTCCACGCTGGCAGCCATCCCCACATCCTGGGGCAGGGAGTTCCACCATTTAACACTGCGTTGTGTGAAAAAATACTTCCTTTTATCTGTTTTGAATCTCTCACCCTCCAGCTTTAGCAGATGACCCCGCGTTCTAGTATTATGGGAGAGGGAGAAAAACCTCTCCCTGTCCACTCTCTCCAAACCAGGCATAATTTTATAGACCTCTATCATGTCTCCCCTCAGCCGCCTTCTTTCCAAGCCAAACAGCCCTAAGCGTCCTAACCGCTCCCCACAGGACAGCTGCTCTAGTCCCCTAATCATTTCGGTTGCTCTTTTCTGCATCTTCTCAAGCTCTGCTATATCCCTGTTTTAGGCGTGGTGACCACAACGGCCCACAGTACTCCGAGCGTGGCCTCACCGCGGATTCCTACGAGGGCAGCAGGATTCTGTGGGCCTGCCTCTCAAGGACGTCTCCAAGGGCCTGCCTGCCCGCCGCCGCTCTCCTGGGAACAAACGAGCCCCTCCCCCACTCCGTCACGCGCCCCCCTTTCGCCCGCCCCCCGCTGCCGCTCACCCCGCAACGGTACACCTTGTTGGCCCGCTTAATTTTGACCTCCAGCGCCGTGCCCATGGCGACTCCCGGGCGCTCGCGGCGCGCCCGTCACGCGCCCTCTGCGCAGCGTCCCCCTCCCCGTCCACGTGACTCCCGCACCACTACTTCCGGGCTGGACAGGCCAAAGGGAAGCCGAGCGCGCGCTTCCGGTGCCTTTGTCTCTCCCTCCCCCCGCCCCTCTGGGAAGTGGGCCGCATCCGGGTCAGTAACGGCCCACCTGAAGGCGCCGTTTATTTTTGAAGTGGGTGGGCAGGGCGTGGTCCCAGGGGCGGCTGGGGGGCTCCGCCCTGAACTGCTCCGACTCTTCCCCCCCCCCGGGAGCCTAGCAACGGGGCTGCGGGCGACGCCGAACGCTTTCCGCCGCCCGTTTCGTTTCGCTCTAAAAACCGTGCGGTGGAGCAAAGAAAAGGGGGGGGGGCGGGATGGGGGTCCCCTCCTCCCCCCTCAAAAACTCGCCCTGAATGGGGATTTCAGAAACTACAGTTCCTGGCGTGCGGTCGCGGGGTGATTTATACGCACAAGGGAGACGCCGTTTAAACGACAATTATCGCTCAGGGCATGCTGGAAAATGTACAGTGTTTCACGTTTCTTGTTTACATTTATTAGTATTCCCAGTGGGCAGCCGTGATAGTCTGTCTGCAGTAGTAGAAAAGGGCCAGAGTCCAGTCGCCCCTGAAAGACTAACAAAAACATTTTCTGGCAGGGTAGGAGTCTGTCTGCAGTAGTAGAAAAGGGCCAGAGTCCTGTAGCCCCTTAAAGACTAACAAAAATATTTTCTGGCAGGTGTGAGCTTCAGTTATCTGAAGGGCAAGAGTCCAGTAGCACCTTAAAGACTAACAAAAAAAATATGCCATTAAAGGTTTATGAATGAATGACTAACAAAAATATTTTCTGGTAGGGTAGGAGCTTTCGTGAGCCACAGCTCACTTCTTCAGTTATCTGAAGGGCCAGAGTCCAGTAGCACCATAAAGACTAACAAAAATATTTTCTGGCAGGGTGTGAGCTTTCGGGAGCCACAGCTCACTGAGTCCCCAGATACATGTTTAGGGAACCCACTGCTGTTCCCAAATAAAGAATGAAAAATAGTGCTGAATGTGATCATATACGAGGGCCACTTCAGTCCAAACTGTTAGACGATCTACCCCATGGCTTTATATAGATACTTTGCTACACCCAATGGGTGTGTATAACGTGCCGTCAAGTTGCAGCTGATTTATGGTGACCCCGTAGGGCTTTCAAGGCAAGAGATTAACAGAGGTGGTTTGCCATTGCCTTCCTCTGCATAGCAACCCTGGTATTCCTTGGTGGTGTCCCATCCAAGTAGTAACCAGGGCCGACCCTGCTTACCTTCTGAGATCTGATGAGATCATGCTAGCCTGGGCCTTCCAGGTGAGGACAACACTCAATAGGAGGAATAAAACTGAATGAGGCAATGATACCTCAATATCACTTTCTGATAGTGACTAATAAAATGAGATTGGAACTACTGCAAAGTGCCTCCAATGTACACAACTGGTCCAGAAGAATATACTGGACTATAATATCAAAGTCCACTGTGTGGCTGATACAAATTAACAAGAATAGCTTCCATACAACAACTACTATATTCACTGCAATTATTAAATATTTAATTCTCTTGCAAAGGCCTTCTATTGATGATAAGGGAACTTCACTTTCCTAAGCATTTCTCTGTCAAGAGCTCCTGCCAGTACCACTGGGGAAGTACTGGCAGATACCATGGCACCCATGGCTGCCCTGTTGGGGAGCCCTGGGTTAGACTGTTTCTAATCTACTAGAGGCTATATTAGACTATAGCTCCATTGTTCTTTGTCCCTCTCCAAGGTTGTGCTTTTCTGAGTTTCATGATTTCCTATTGGACATACCAGAGTTTAGCTGAGGAACAGGGCCCAGGTTCTGGTTTTCAAAAGCATTATCCTTTTAGTCAAGACCAGCAACTGCTGCTGTTCATTTTTGGGAGTATCTATGAAAATTGTGATTATATATCATATTTAATCAACCATGATACTGAGATAGTGGTGATGAGGTGGAACTGAATGAGGCTGAGAAGATAAGGTGAAATGTTTCCAATAAATTAATACATTGAAGGGCAGATAACACATCATCACAAACTGTAACAAACTGCATATTCAAACCTTGTCTTATAGGGATTGTGTTACAATTTTGATGGAAACTATGGTTTAAAAAACCATAACATCCTTGGGGGGCGGACCCAGGAAAAAAATTCAATATATGCAGTAGTTTGGGATAATTGTCATCTGGATCCTTGTAATACATAAATGAGCAAATAATAGCCTTACTGGGGATAAATCTAGTGTGGAACCCCCCCCCCCCCGATCATACTTTTCTTGTCCTTCCACACAGCATCCACATGAGCCTCAGTACAAAATCTATTTGCAAGTCATATTGGATTGGGCCCAAATAATAATTATTGTCTAATTAGTCTATGCATTTGATCCTAAGCTTTCTCTGTCCAGCACTCTGCTATATTACTACATCAACAACTTTAAAATAAAATGTCTGGCTTCATTCATTGTTGTTCACTTCTGCTAAATTTAAGGGTGTATAAATGGCCCTGTAATGTATAGTATGTGACTGACTAGTTATTTAAAGTACTTGTGTTCTGACTGGCTGTTTATAGAGATGGAATCAAAGGCACCCATGTCTTTTTTAGCTTTCTTGGTGATAGACAGAAATGAAAGTAGACAAGGTGACCCACTCAAATAACTTTCCAGCTCAATTTATTACTCCAATATGGCAGTAAGGTAAGCTATTATCAGGGGGGAAATCACCGATACTTAAAGACTTTAATGAATAGGTAAGTTGCCATGTTGGTCCACAGAATAATTTAAAAAGCAGCCTTTCCCCCTTTCTCATTCAGTTTTCCACCAAAAATGGAAAATGGAATGAAAAAGTGGGGGGGGGGGGGAGAGTAACCATAGAAAGGAACCAAGGAGAAAAAGAAAATGTTTCAATGGAAAATGTTGAGTTTGATTTCCTAGTCTTTTCCCATTGCCTCTTTTGAATCCAGGCGAGATTAATTTGCATTACTGTTCTGTTAAGGAAGAAAAATGTATGTTCATAAGATAACTTTAGAGAAAGCGTGTGCTCTGAGAATGTGAGATAAAAAGCTGTTCTGCACAACAAGATTTTCCTCCAGAAGCCCTGTTGTCCTGTGGCTGGAAAAGTGGTGTTACAGTGGGGCTTCTAGATGCCAGGTCTCCCTGCATTTACCTGCCCTAGTCTCCATGGTGGCCACTCCCCCCATGCATTATCTGGGGAGTTTTCCCAATTTTTAAAAAATAACCATTGTATTGATGTGCCAGTTGCTGATTTTAAAAACCACACACTTATTTTTATTCAGTGATGGAGCTATGACAGAGAGCTGCATAAGAGTGAGTTGTCCTGGTCATAGAACCTTGAGAGACAGGAGGTTAAAAAAAAAAAAACAACCCCTGAGAATTCTACAAGTGACAGTTTAGAGACACCACTGAAGAAACTGACAGTGCATAAATGACTGTGGAAGCTGAGAGTTGAGGCTGGCAGCCGGAGTGAGAGGAACACACTTGTTTAGGATCAAGAAGGCTTGTTCGTGTGTGAGGGGAGTGATCTGAGTGTCCTTCCCTAAGGAATATAGCTCTTAATTAAAGAGAGTGATCCCTAACCAGTTCTAAGGGAAATAGCTATACGCGCCCTCTTGCCCATCTTGTCTTTGTGAGGGTTCCCAACCTCCCTGTGCAAACTCCATAAAATCACTTGCTCAGACTGTCATGCAGAAACAAGGAACTTTATTGGAAGCTTCAGGTAGTACAGGCCTTACACTGGTAAAGTTGCAAGTGCTTACGGTTTCACAAAGACAGAATTATAACCCCTACAGGGAAGCAGATGTCAAACGTATGTTATGGGAATCTACGAGATAATTGTGCATGGTACAAAACATCAAAGAACTCAGAGCTTGTTAGTACTATCTACCCACCAAGGCCACAGTGGTGGAAGGGAGTCAGTGAGAGCAAGGGAGGGACGTGGGAAGAGGGAAGAGACATTCCAACCTGGGGCCCGTCAGACGCTGCGCCTGAACCAAGGAAAGTCAAGAGGCCTGGACTGCTTTTACGAGTCCAGGGAGGGGGGGGGGAAACATACAAGGCAAAGGCCTATCCAAGGCAAGGCAAACAGACCCTCACAGTCTTGTCTTGAGTTTTGGGAGCTTTATCAGCTGATGGACGGTCATCCAGACTCCACCCTGGACACAATGGCCAGGTGCTTGGATGCCATGACTGAAGGGTTGAGGCAGAACTGGCTGAAACTGAATCCATTGAAGACGGCAGTCCTGTGGCTCAGCCAGGGCAGCTCTGGGGCGGAGTGCTGACTCCCAGTTCTTGATGACGTGCAATTGATACCTATGCCCGCAGTCAGGAGCCTGGGTGTGACCCTTGATGCCTCCTTGTCAGTGGAGGCACAGGTCACAGTCGTGGTGCTGTGACTGAGTAACCTCATTCAGACACTCAAGCTGCACGCATACCCACGGAAGCCGCTTGTCAGTGGCCCAACCCCTCCTTCTTTTCAGAGTCAAGCAAGGAGACACAAACATTCCTAAGGCTGGAATGTTTCCTCTCACATAAAGGAAGAGCCTCACCCCCCCCTACTCCTTTAAGTTTCGTTTCTCCTTGTAAGGGAACAATAGAGGTCTATTTAGTAGATGTAGCAATGCTCACACAGGTGGGGTAGAGGCTAATGACGGTGCAGTGACAAGGTACATCGAATGTTATTGGAATGTCAAATGTCTATAAAACCTCTTGCATTGCCCCTCCCCCTGTGTGACAAGACTGCAGAGCTCATCAGTCTGCTTCTTGGATCACCTGGTTATGACTCCTTGGCCAATAAAGCAAGCCGTGAAGCTCACACCAGCCTCCTTGTCCTCATTCACTCCATTGGAGTGTTAATGGGGAGACACATCAGTGGCGTGGACGAGTTTCTATCATCTCCCGCCCCGACTTAGCTATGGTGATCCATGCATCGGTCACCTCTAGGCTAGAGTACTGCAACTCACTCTATGTACAGCTGCTCTTGATACGGTCCTGAAAGCTCCAGCTGGTACAGAACGCCATGGTGAAGCTCCTTACGGAGACCTTGCTCCGGGCGCATATTACGCCAGTGCTTTACCATCTGCACTGACTCCAGCTGGAGTATTGGATCAGATTTAAGGTGCTGGTTATGATCGTTAAAGCCTTATATGGCCTGGGACCCTCGTATCCCGGGACAGCCCGGGAGCCTCGCGCCCTGGGACTCTTACCTGCGTCAAAACTCCCCTCCAGTCAGGAGGGCTGCAGGAGGAGGGTTCCAAAGCGGTGTTGCAGGGGAAAAACAACTTGCAAATGAGCCCCTTCTCCCCCTCAGGCCGTCTCACAGCTGCCACCCAACTACGCTCAGTCCAAATGGGCTTCCCAGCCAGCCTCAATGAAGGACAGAAGGGAAGGCCTGTTGGGGGAAGACTGGACGGGCTGCCAACGCTCCTTGCCCCGCCTGCCACAGATCAGCTGTTGAACAGGCGAGCTAGGGCAGGGTGGGGCCAGGGCTCGAGATGCCCACCCGGATGGACTAGTGAGGAGCTGCAGCAAGCCCCCAGCATAGGTCCCTTTTATGCACTCTTGGGGTGGGCCCAGGGGGCAGGCCTGGGATGCGCCTTCCAAGCCTGGCCTCTACTTAAGGCCAGTTGAAGCCGAGGCCAGGGAGGAGGCACCATGGATTTCTTGATATGCGGGAAAAGCCAAGAACTCTTGCATCTTCTGAGGGCTAGGGCAGTTCAGACTCGCCCTCAGAGTGGTCTGAGGCCAAGGAAGCCCCTGGGGTCAGGACCCCCTTGGGCTTGGAAGGCAGAAAGGGGGCAGACCTCGAGTCAGTGCCCTACACTTGTATCCGTGGCACTGCTTGTCCTGGTATGTTCCCTAGAGAACTTTACGGTCATCAAATACTAATTTGCTGGTGGTCCCCAGTCCAAAGAATGCCAGGCTGGCCTCGACCAGGGCCTGGACTTTTTCTGGCCTGGCCCGTCTGGTGGAATAGCCTCTCTAATGAGACCAGGGCCCTGAAGTACCTTAAGGAGTTCCGCAGGGCCTGCAATACAGCTATTCCACCAGGCTTATGGTTGAGACCAGCTACGGTTTCTTTTCATCAGTGCTGGCCTCTCTGCCCTGCTCAACCCCTTATTCCATTTTATGGGGATTTGTCTACTTGCAGGCGCTGCTGAGGCCTTTGTGTTACAACTAGGGGCACCATTGGACACATGTTGTCCCTCACCTACTGATTTTATAGGGGTTTTAATTATTGTTTTTAAAATGTTTGGATTCTGATTTATTGTATAGTACATTGTGTAAACCACCCTGAGCCCAGCTTCTGCTAGGTGTGGCGGGGTAGAAATTTAAATAAATAAATAAGTAACCAGTTCTAAGGGAAATAGCTCTTAACTAAATAGAGTGATCCCTAAACAGTTTTAAAGAAGACAATGGGGAGATTGTGTGTTTGTTCCTAACTCCTCCGATTTAAGAACTATTATTTCAAGAAGCTTATGTTCATTCAACTAAGCAGTGACTGCCAAGTAAAATCTATCTCAGTACATATCAAAAATATCAATACCTGTCAGTGAAATACAACAGATACATCCTTATCACAAAATATCTATTCTTCATAAGTATCCTAAGTTTCTTCATTCCTGTTGCGTTATTACCAGCCAAGTTTATTTTCTGAAACCTCCTTGTTACCCTGACTTTTCCATTTCCCCAAAAAGAGACAAAGCTGTTTTGAATTTTTATTTCAATAAGCCTCTCTTGTGCCATATAGTCTGACTTTTATAAAGAAAGAGTTTTCTTTGGTGGATCCCCCAACTATCTTAAGTGTGGGACACAAAACAACATGGGACAAGTCATAAGTCTCTGAAGTGATAGTGGTGGTTGGTAAGGAAAGTAAAATAATTAAAATAAAAGGAGGTGCATTTCAAGCCTCCATCAGGTGTATCCTTTGTGGTGAATTTAGGGAGAACTGGAGATGATGGGAACAGAAAGTAAAACTGTACCTAGCAGTCAAAGGATGAAGAAGAGTCTGAGGATTATAAAATTGCAGTCTTGCTTCAGTGCGTATGAAATAAAGTCCTTTGGGTTTCTAGTAATATGCAAGGGGTGTTTGCAGACCTTGACAATAGCAGAAGTTTTAACAGATTTCAAATCTTACTGTGAACTCAGGACAAATATTGGTTTGAGAGATACTAGTTCTGACAATTAGAATATAACACGTGGGGACCTGTGATACTTGCCTGGAGGATCCTAGGATCCTTCACCCCTTTTTTTAAGTTTTAAGATTTTTCTACAAACGTGGAGGTCCGCCAAGTTTGGAGGAAAAGCTCCTTTCTTTCACTGTGGGCTGGATCTGCGGATTTAGATATCTGCAGATTGACCCACACTTGAGAAACAGATATATAGATGAGGCTGCTGGAATAGATGATTCTGTAACTGAACTAAGAGAAGAAGCCCGGCATTGCAAGTTTGCCCCATCTCAGGACCATATGACTGATAGAATATTATCAGAGTGCTCAAGGCACATGGTACAGTGGAATTACCTGTGTGCTGCTGCTAAGGAAATAAATTTAACGAATGGAGCCTTTTTATCTTAGCAAACTAATATGAGTGCTGTATTGTAAGGAACTCCGTTTTAGACAGGATAGAGACAGGATTGTAATCTAGTCTAACTAACTTGGATGGATGGAGATGCAGGAATCATGTGATGCTGTCATGGTAGCAAGATGGAGAAGAGAAGAGGTTATCCTAAAGGGAGACTCCCTAAGAATAGCAATCTACACCTCAAAGTGACCGCAGCAGAGCAGTAGAAAGGCAGGATGCACAGGATCCTGACATATAGTCCCTCTCTGAAGTCTGAGGCTAAGACTTCCAACAATGCTAAGGGACAAGACAGTGTTCAGCATAACTGACTGCAAGCATAAGGAAAAACTTTAAGAAAAACCTGCACTCAACCTGCTGTGGATATTTGCAAAACAGAAGCTTTTACCAGTGCCTAGGCTAGAGCTATGACTACAGAAGCAACACAGCATGCTATTCAGCAATAGTGAAACTATCGCAGTTCCCTGCACAGGGAAGGCAAACTCTCAGCAAAAATTTCCACTGCAAGCCACTGCCCCAACAAGCACAAACAAGATTTGCAATAAATGTGGAACTCTATATAACCCTAGCCTTTGGAGCAATTTGTTATAAATGCTCCAGGAAAAATCATTTTGCAAAAGGATGTAGGCTGAAGGAGAACAATGCAAAGCTTTTAAAAAAAGGCATGAACATGCTGTTTATTGGGTCTGTGTACAATCAACAGTTTTCCAAGGGCAGTGATCACTCTAATGCACACTGCAGTAGCAGGCCTACTAGTCTCTTTTAAATTAAATAGTGGAGCAGAAGCAAACACCATCCCTGCTGCAGTAGCCAAAACCCTGAAGGGTCAAGTGTATCGATTCAGGTTAAGCTGGTTGCTTTTGGAGGTGCCTGCATTAAATCAAAGGGGGCAAGAATTATAGGACCTTAGAGCTCTGCAGGTCCATGGATGGCTACCAGAAGGAAGTAGTTACACCAGCTCTTACATCTTGCTGGCCCCTCGGAGACCAAAACCAGGACTGAAGATGGCTTGCTTATGGTAGATTCTAAAATAATTATTCCTAAAGGAGCATGGTCTCACATGCTGACCCTGCTTCACTTCCCCCATCAAAGCATGCAGAGGTTAAAAGTACAGATTTGTCAAATCATGTACTAGCCCAGCATGAATCTCTCATAAACCAGGGGTTGAACATTGTGCACCATGCCAGAAAAACTCAATCTAGTAACTGCAGAGTGCCTATGATCTGACATTAGACCCTAGACTTGCCTTGGTTCAAACTGGCACCTGATATTTTTGAGCTCAATAGCCACTCCTCTCTTACGGTTCAAAATATCCTTAAGTGAAGTTATTGTTATTGTCAGATAAGACAGAAGGCATGGGTGTAGCCAAGCTGAAAGCATTATTTGCATTTCATGGTGTTATTGAAAAAATTATTTGTGACCACGTTGCCCTTGCTAGTTCAGTGATGAAACAATTTGCTTCCATCTGAGGCATATCCATTATGCACTCTAGTCCTGGTTACCCCCATTCAGGCCAAATGCATTATCCAAACCATCAAACATATGTTTAAAAAAGGTTATTAGATGTTCCACATCTCAATTTGGCTTAAATAAAGTAAACACTATTTCAGGTCTTGGATATGCTGCTGGACAGCTCCTGTTGGGAATACTTTTACACAGCATTTTGCAAGCCACGCTGACGCCCAGATTACCAACTGATGTCCATTGGAAGTTAAAGAATCTCCAGTATCAATAAAGGAACTACTATTATAAGTGGGCTGTGCTTCTCCCACCCTACAAAGGATGTGTCTGAATACAGACACAAGCAGGAAGGGTTCCAGCATCAGTCATGGGAAGAATGGTTGAACCACGTTTTTATACAATGGAAACAACCAACAAATGTATATTGCAAGAATAGGAGGTATCTGAGACTATTTCACCTCAGTATGTACAAAACCTGTTGCAATCCCAGGACAGATTTCTGATGTTCCAGACCAGCAACAACATGAAGGTGGTTACACTCCAGGTATCCTTCCAAAACCCTTTGGCACTCCAGCTGGTGTACAGACTAAAAGTGGGTGGGTGGTCAAGTTGTCTTCCAAATTCACAAACGATGTGACAGGTGAGTCAAGTACTATTACCTGCTAGTTTCATATCTTCGTAATGTTTGAATTGTGCTATTTAGACATTACAATGGAACAGTCTGTTCCCCCCTCTGATATTTGTGTGTGTTGATTTAGTCTCATGGGGTGGAGTCCCTCCTCCTGAGTTCGGTTTGTTATTTAGATTGCATGAACTCCTTGTCCTGAAACCAGTTGCTTCCATCTCTTCATCCAAACAAACGGATGTTGTTTCAAACCTCCTGCTATGCGACCTAATAGCAGGAATTGGAATGGCTACCATATTCCTGAGTTTCAAACAAAAGGGAATATTACAGTAGAGACAGGGGAAATGCAGACCTTCCTACCTACATGGTAGCCAGCCTAGCTTTGCTGCAGTCTCTCAAAATATTGCAGCCAAACAAGTTTGGGAAAGATCATAGAAAATCCAAGGGTTATGCACAGAAGTACCATAATGCTGTGAGAAAGTGTGTGTGTGGGGGGACTTAAAAAAAAATCAAATCTGGGGCAAATAGCCTGTCTGGAAATAGCCACAGAACTATTTAAAAAACACACGCACGCTGAAAATATTACAATCATAAGTGCCAGAAGTAATTGCAGATAAGGTTTATGCAAGGTTTTAAAATGTGTTGGACTACAAAGGTAGAAAGAATAATGTATGTGTAAGTGCCGTCAAGTCGCTTCCAATTCATGGCGACCCTATGAATCAATGCCCTTCAAAATATCCTATTGTTAACGGCCTTGCTCAGGTCTTGCAAACAGAAGGCCATGGCTTCCTTTATTGAGACAATCCATCTCCACTTGGGTCTTCCTCTTTTCCTGCTGCCTTCAACTTTTCCTAGCATAATTGTCTTTGGCAGTGAGTCTTCTCATAATGTGACCAAATAGCCCCAGTTTAGTCATTTTAGCTTCTAGGGAGAGTTCAAGCTTGATTTGATCTAGAACCCATTGATTTGTCTTTTTGGTGGTCCACGGAATACTCCAACACCACATTCAAAGGAATCTACTTTCTTCCTTGTCAGCTTGCTTCATTGTCCAATTTCCACACCCATACACAGTAATAGGCCCAGTATGCTTTTATGCCACTCCCAAGGACCGTCATTCAAATCTGGGGTTATAGTTCCGGGCCCAGATGACTGATCCCATTCCCAGGGACCATCATTCCACTCTGGCAGCTGTCATTCCAGTCTCAGAACATTCATGCTACTCCCAAGGACTGTAATTGGAGTCCAAAATCAGTTTATCTGGTCCTAGTGACTGTTATGCCACTTGGTGGGCTGGCATTCCAGTCCCAGAACACTTACGCCATAGCCAGGCACCATCAATCCACTCAGGGATATCATTCTAATTCCAGAACACTCATGCCACTCTGAAAGACCCTCATTCTTGTCTGGAGACTGTCATTCCAGTCCCAGAACCACTTATGCCACTCCCACGGATTGTCATTCAACTCTGGGGCTGTCAATCCAGTCCGGGGAGATCTGATAGTCCCAGAATACTTATGCCATTCCCAGGAACCACCATTCTACTGTGGGGGCTGTCATTCCAGATCTAGAGCAGATTTCTCGAAATCCCTTCTGCATTTTCATTGCAACTCTTCTGTCTTGTAATGTATTTCAGTGGACCCATCCAAGTAATTTGGCATTCCTGACACCCATTATATGCAATGGGCCTTCAGGCATATCGCTTTCCTCCCCAGTGGGTATTCTTGTCATTCCTTGCAGACTGTAGCGTACAGAGGGTTGTTGCTCTGTAGCGTACGTGTTCATCTAGAGCAGAGGTTCCCAAACTTATTTGGCCTACCGCCCCCTTTTCAGAAAAAAAAATTACTCAGCGCCCCCCTGGAAATCTACCTTCTTTAAGCGAACAAACAAAGATGCAGTGACAAATTAGCGTTCATTTATGTATCTCTATTTCTACCTATGTCCTACAACACAGTAAAAAAAGATGTTGTTGTAAATAAGACACCTTGAAGCCTGAAACTGTAAAATTATTTTTTAAAATCAACCATAGTAACATTTGCATTACACACAGAAAATTAAGATAACGAAGGATATTAAAAAATCACGAATAACATATTGAAATATTAGTACGCTTTGCTTTGTATGTGCTCCATAATCTGTAAAGATCGAAGGTATTGAAGATGAATTAAATTTTTAAATACTTATTGCACTTGCACTATTGTTAACTGCTTGTCACACAATTCAGAAACAACCTAAATTAAATTTCATACATGTTGCCTATTTATAGTATTGTAAACAATTCATTACACATACATATTCCTGCTGATGCATGCTGGACTTCCCAACAATGCGCAACACGCTCGCCTGCCAACACTTGCTTGTTAAGACCTGTCAGTGGACTTGACCACTGATCAGTGGCAGACCTACATTTTTGGGGCCCTAAAGCTTGAACTGTTATAGGGGCCCCTTCGCAACCAGCAACAATAGGGCAATATCCAACAAGGTCCAAAGGGCCTTGCGGCCCTTGCAAGGACCTTGAGGGCCAAATGATGGAGAACAGGGTGGTGGAGTGGAGTCCTTGAAAATGAGCCATACAATGAGCCCCTTCCCACCAGCAATGAGGTCTGGGTAATGGGGTTGTTCTATGGCAGATTATTAACTACTACATCTCAGATTTTGATTAAAATTGCTGTACTGGGTTATCTCACATGTCAGTCACTGGTGTGAATAAAAAATGTTGTAGAAGCAAAACAATAGTTATATAAAAACTCAATAGATGGCATTGGGGAGGTCTGAAGATGCCATGAGGAAGAAAGACTCGGGTCAACCATTGTAAAGGCATTACCCTCGCCATGACCCACATGAATACTTACATTGAACTGTCTACAAATAATTCTACCACTAAAAATTCAGTAAATGAGAAATAAGCCAGGTCTGCCACTTCCAAAAAACTCAACTAAGTAAAATATATATATTTTAAATTATGCTAGAAAACAGAAATATCTCAATAAATATGGGAACTGAAGCACTAGTTGCTGGTTAACGAAAACAGTAGAAATAGACCAATAAAAATATCATCCATGCTACCTATGGACCAAGCTTATAAGCACACCTTGAACTATACATCTTTAACATTAAACACTAGCAAAGATAATAAACTTACCAAAAATGAAGAAAAAGAAAATTGGGAGGAATGAAAGTCACACCAACCAACATCAATGCGTGGAGGAAAGTATTGGTTTTCTCTAAAAGTGTGTGGTTGTCCCCAACAAGGGCCAGTGCTCTTTTGGCCTTGGCCCCAGTCTGATGGAATGCTCTTCTAAGTGACATCAGGGCCCTGCGGGACCTTCAGAAGTTTCGCAGGGCCTGTAAAACAAGGCCTACAATGGAGGGTGACCACAGATTGTCATCATTACTGGCCTCCCTCCCCCCTGGGACTTCTGATATAAGGATTTGGCTGCTTGGCCAGGCCTCCAATGGCCCTAATTATATGAGTACCATCTTGTTAACTGTATTAATTGTATTGAATGTTTTTATGAATTTTATCGATTACTTATGAATTGTAGATATGTATGATTTTATTATGATTGTTGTTACCTGCTGTCAGGTAAGGGAGAGGTATGGGATCTTCAGTAGCTGCCAGCACTCTGGTGCGGGCCTAACTCAGGAGGGCCCAGAGCACCCTCCCTGCCCCTGGCTTCTTCTTCTCCCAACAGGGTATACATGCCGAAGTGACCAAATGAGGCATGAGGACCCAGGCAGAGTAACAGTTTTTTTAAAGAGGTCTAATAATAATGATAACTCAAGCCACAATAGGATGACAAAACCAGTAAAGGCAGGAAATCCAACAAATAAAAACCCTAAGGCGTCTATCTTTACTGTCCCTAGCTGTCTCCTGGCACTAGGCCTCAGGCTAACTCACCTGTCCCTAGCTGTCTCCTGGCACTAGGCCTCAAACTAACTCACCCCTTCCTGGATGAGGGATCCCTCTGTCTGTAGCAGCCTCTCCCCACCCCTGCTCCCTAGGAGTGAACCCCCCTCCCTTTTCAGGCAAGGTTTTTTATTCCTTATCCCCAGGCACCACTCCCTTACCCCTGATTGGCCCTAGCCTTCCCTCCAAATCCTCTTCCACCAGTCACAAGGCCCAGAGGGTACCTGGATAGGGTTGCCAACTGCCAGGTAGTAGCAGGAGATCTCCTGCTAATACAACTGATCTCCAGCCGATAAGAGATCAGATCACCCGGAGAAAAATAGCCGCTTTGGCAATTGAACTCTATGGCATAAAAGTCCTTCCCCAAACCCCGCCCTCCTCAGGCTCCGCCCCAAAAATCTCCCGCCGGTGGCCAACGGGGACCTGGCAACCCTATACCTGGAAGATGTAGGCCTGGTAATTACTTTAATATAGGCCTCCCTAGGTCCTGTATTAGGACTCTGTGGCACACAGTGGTAAGCTGCAGTACTGCAGTCCAAGCTCTGCTCATGACCTGAGTTTGATCCCGACGGAAGTTGGTTTCAGGTAGCCGGCTCAAGGTTGACTCTGCCTTCCATCCTTCCGAGGTCGGTAAAATGAGTACCCAGATTGCTGGGGGTAAAGAGAAGATGACTGGGGAAGGCACTGGCAAACCACCCCATAAACGAAGTCTGCTTAGTAAACGTCGGGATGTGACATAACCCCATGGGTCAGGAATGACCCGGTGCTTGCACAGGGGACCTTTACCTAGGGCCTGTAGGCTGCACTTGAGGCCTAGGATCATGAAACCTGCCCAGACCCTGGCTTTGACTGAGAATGAGGGCGGGCTATAAATTTAACTAATAAAGAACTAATAATAATAATAACAGCAACAGGAAAGTAGAAGGTCATCAGAGGGGTATTGTTAGGATAAAGAGGTGAAAATCTGATTTTTGGTGTTAAAATGCACAAGCGAGATGAGTGCAGCCTGAATTAAGAATTCAAATGTCTTTTTATGGTTCCGATTGGCTCTAGCCTAAGGGCTGAGCTATAGAACTATTAGGCTGAGCACCAACAAAGGATTTGAGGATCCAGCTGCCAAAATGTAGGCTATGAATAGATTCTGGCAAGCTCAGTGAGGGGGTTCTGGGGGTTCAAGTGCTACAAGCCCCCAAGAAAATTTTGAAATTTGACCAATTACAGGGACATTTCTGATGCCATATGCAATGGGTATTAGAGCATATTCTAAAATCAATATTAACTACTTCAGACCATTGGTTTGTTATTCTATCACTAAAAAAACTCCGTCGATGTTGTTGAGAAATTCACTCATTAAAATAAAGCTGCTTCAGGGGGGCCCTCCAGGATTAGGGCCCCCGAAGCTTAAGCGTCATTAGTTTCACAGTAGATTTGCCTCTACCACTGATTGGTTATAAACTTACACTTTGTGTGTTTATTTGAAAAATTAAGTAATCACTATGACTTTAATAGAAAAGAGCAAGAGTCCAGTAGCACCTTAAAGACTAACAAAAATATTTTCTGGCAGGATATGAGCTTCCGTGGCTCACGGAAGCTCCTACCCTGCCAGAAAATATTTTTGTTAGTCTTTAAGGTGCTACTGGACTCTTGCCCTTCAGATAACTGAAGAAGTGAGCTGTGGCTCATGAAAGCTCATACCCTGCCAGAAAATATTTTTGTTAGTCATTCATTCATAAACCTTTAATGGCATATAATTTTTTTTGTTAGTCTTTAAGGTGCTACTGGACTCTTGCCCTTCAGATAACTGAAGAAGTGAGCTGTGGCTCACGAAAGCTCATACCCTGCCAGAAAATATTTTTGTTAGTCTTTAAGGTGCTACTGGACTCTTGCCCTTCAGATAACTGAAGAAGTGAGCTGTGGCTCATGAAAGCTCATACCCTGCCAGAAAATATTTTGGTTAGTCATTCATTCATAAACCTTTAATGGCATATAATTTTTTTTTGTTAGTCTTTAAGGTGCTACTGGACTCTTGCCCTTCAGATAACTGAAGAAGTGAGCTGTGGCTCATGAAAGCTCATACCCTGCCAGAAAATATTTTGGTTAGTCATTCATTCATAAACCTTTAATGGCATATAATTTTTTTTGTTAGTCTTTAAGGTGCTACTGGACTCTTGCCCTTCAGATAACTGAAGAAGTGAGCTGTGGCTCATGAAAGCTCACACCCTGCCAGAAAATATTTTGGTTAGTCTTTAAGGTGCTACTGGACTCTTGCCCTTCAGATAACTGAAGAAGTGAGCTGTGGCTCATGAAAGCTCACACCCTGCCAGAAAATATTTTTGTTATTTTTTAAGGTGCTACTGGACTCTGGCCCTTTTCTACTACTGCAGACAACACGGCTACCCACTGTGAACTATGACTTTAACTCTATGTTACACAACAGATCAAACATGTAGGAACAGGTTGTTGTTTTTTAAAAAAAAATTCCAAAAATTTTTCAAAAAGAAAGTTTTTTTAAAAAATATTTTCTTCCTTTATGCTTCCACCGCCCCCCTATTTTTATTCAACACCCCCCCCCAATTGCACCCGAGGCTACTACCGCCCCCCTGGATCATTTCAGCGCCCCCCAAGGGGCCTGATTGCCCACTTTGGGAAACACTGATCTAGAGTATGCTGCATCTTCCTTCCCTGTAGTCTCTCTAAGGTATACCTAGAAGCGCTTTTTCCTGAGACGGCTTGGACCCCCCCCCCCCCCCCCAAAAAAAGGTCCAAACAAGCGAATCGACGACGGCAGACAATATCCGGTCTTTACCAAAGAGGGGATTCAGGTAAGCTTCAGCCCGAGGATCTCCCTGTAACCTTCCATTAGTCCCCGAGGATGAGCAGGGCCTGCGCCCGCGCTCCTTTCTCGCAAGGAAACCGCCAGGGCTGAGCCGAGAGAGCCTCCTCTCCGCGAGCCGCCGCTAACGACCGCAACAGCCGCGCGTGGCTCTGAATTTATAACGCCGCACGACCCCGAGGGAAGGGGGTGGAGCCGCGGTCGCCAAGGCAACCAAGCTCCGCCCTCGGCCTTTCCTCTCGACGCCTTTTTCCTTTCCCCTCCCCTCCCCAGCCGCGCGGATTCCCGCCCGCCCTGGGCGGGGCTCGTCCGGCGTGATTGACAGTTGCCCTAGCAACAGGCTCTTCCAGTCGCCATTTTGTCAGTTGGGCTTTAAAAAAAAACCAAAAAAAACCCCCTTCCCGCCCGTTTTATAACTTTGCATAGATCGTTCCCCGCCTCGGGTTTTTTGAGGGGGGGGGGCGCCCGCTGTAAGCCGGTGGTCGCGGAAGGGAAGCAGGTGCGCGCCCAGGCGGGAGCGGCCCGGAGCGCGGCTCCGGAGAAGCCGGCTCGGAGGCGTCCGAGACGACGGCGGCGGCGCCGCTCGGGAGGGGGAGGAGAGCCGAGCGGGAAGGGGGGGGCGGCGGGAAGGGAGGGGGCGCGAGCGAGGAGGGGCGCGAGCGAGGAGTTCCCGGGGTCTCGGTCCCGCGTCGCGCTCCCCCTCCTCGCCGGCGCCGTCCTCGCGCTGCCCGGCCTGAGCTCCAGGAGCCGCCGCCGCCGCAGGGAGGGCTCCGCGCCGCGCCCGGGCCCCGCCGCCGATCGCTGCGCAGGTTTGGAACACGCGCCATTTTGTGAGCGAGAGGGGGAATCTGCCCGGCCAGGAAACGCCGCGGATCCGCCCGCCGCGCCGGGCCGGGCCGGGCCGCCCACCGCCCCGCGAGAGGGAGGCGCGCGGCGGGGCTCCGTCCCGGGGCCCAGGCCCCGCTCCGCTCCGCGCGGGGCCCGAGCCAGGCCAGCCGGCTGAGGAGACGTCGCCGGGCCGGGCCGCTGGCTGAGGCGGGGAATGAGCTGAACCCCCCCCCCCCCCGCCAGGCCCGCCCGCCCGCCCGCCCGGCACCCCGAGCCAGGAGGCCTCTGCCGCGACCCCGCGCTGGAGCCAGAGGAGGCCGCCGCCCCGCACACGGGTGAGTGGGGAAGGCCTCTGGGCGCGGGGAGAGACGGGCCGCTGCCATCTTGGAGAGCGAGCCTGGGCCGCCCCGGCGCTGAGCTGGGAGAGAAGAGAAGGCGGCCGGCGCGGAGGAGGGGAAGGGCAGGCGAGGCGAGGCGCCGGTTGGCCTTCCTTTCGGCCGTTACTTCGGCTCAGGCCCGGGGAGGCGAGAGGAGGCGCCGGTCTGCCTGGAGCCGGGAAAGGGGGGGAGGCTGGCGGCCTGGGAGGGAGGGCCTGCCCGTCTGGCCATGGAGCTGTCCTGGACGCCTCGGCGCGGCTCGTGGCTCCCGGCCGGAGAAGAGAAGGGGAGCCATTCCCTCTCTCCGCCCCGCGCCCCGGCCAGGAGGGGAGGGCAGCCACGACTTCTGAGCACCTGTGGTAGGGCTGGGTTTAGCTGCTCCTCTGCAGGCACGCAGGTGGGCGGCTGAAAAGTCGGGTCTGGTAACTTTTGGGAAGTTTCTGTCAACCTAGGCCAGTGGTTCCCAACCTTTTTTTGACCAGGGACCACTAGGACTTTTTTTGTTCGGGGCAGGGACCCCAAGGGTCAAAATAAAATTTTTTGAGAATTTGAAAATAAACTTTAATCATAACTGTTAGTTAAACATTGAACTTAGAATAATATTTGAATATATATTTTTATAATAGAGAACTTTTAATTGAAAATATTAATTTATTATGGGTTTATAACTTTGTTTCGCGGGCCTTAATTTAGTTCTCGCGGACCCCTGGGGGTCCACGGACCCCTGGTTGGGAACCAGTGATCTAGGGTGTTGGTAACGTTTAAATGCTACGCTCAGGGTAGCCACCTGGCCATTAAATTACATTAGTGAAGAAATTAGAAACAAATAATTATTTAGAGACTTAGATTTTATTGTCAAGCGTCTGAAAGAAATCAGTGAACTCCATCAGAACATAGTATCCATCTGTCTTTAATTCACAGTGGGCAGCCGTGTTAGTCTGTCTGCAGTAGTAGAAAAGGGCAAGAGGCCAGGAGCACCTTAAAGAGTCCAGTAGCACCTTAAAGACTAACAAAAATATTTTCTGGTAGGGTAGGAGCTTTCGTGAGCCACAGCTCACTTCTTCAGATTCAGTATCTGAAGAAGTGAGCTGTGGCTCACAAAAGCTCATACCCTGCCAGAAAATACTTTTGTTAGTCTTTAAGGTGCTACTGGACTCTTGCCCTTTTCAACTACTGCAGACAGACTATCACGGCTACCCACTGTGAATTATACTCATAATTACAGTTGAGTTTACTATATTGAATATTTTCTGGTAGGCTATGAGCTTTCGTGAGCCACAGCTCACTTCTTCAGATTCAGTATCTGAAGAAGTGAGCTGTGGCTCACGAAAGCTCATACCCTGCCAGAAAATATTTTTGTTAGTCTTTAAGATGCTACTGGACTCTTCCCTTTTCTACTAATGCAGACAGACTAACACGGCTACCCACTGTGAATTATCTATTAGAACATAGTTAATTCAGATCTCTCAAGAATGAGCTATAATCTAGCTAGGTTTCTAGCCATTTTTTTTTTACAAAGTTGTGATATTTCAAAGGAACTTGTTTCTAAGTGAATTTGCTGAACATTCAGATCAAATCTGTGCTTAGAGCTGGCTAAAGTTTTTCTAGTCAGGACTGTGGTTATCTCCGTCACTTCCATTACCAGAAAACTATCTTTTAAAAAGTTAATAAAGAAAGTTAATTTGAAAAGTTAGTAAAAAAAGTTAATAAAATATCTTTTAAAAACTTACTAAAGAGACACAACTAAACAAAAATCAGTAAACATATTCTACATATTTATAGCACGTGTTATCTCTGTTGTCAGTGTGTATCTAACAAGGATATTTCTGTGATAGCAGGGTTCCAAGTTTCCAAGTCTGAACTCCTGAAGTGTTTGTGATCCAGATGTTATGATTATAGTCTCTTAATTGGAGAAAGTGGTTTAAATGTAAAAAAGATCTCGTGTGGTCCTCTAGAATTCTTTGAGGATTTATGTAACCTGTTTAAACTGTTTTCGCAACTCTGTTTATTGTATGCTGATGTAAATGCCTAATAAAGGTAATGATGATGAATTTTTTGAGGACTATTTAAGTAGTTAATGGTGGGGGTGGGAGGGTGAGAGAACTGACATGCCAGGAATACCTGCATCTCAATCCTAAACACTTGTACCAGTGCATTTGCTTATAGTATTGACATGACACCATGCAAGACATAACAATCACTATACCCTATCTTTGCTGGCAGAATTTGGGATTGGATGTACTGTGTGGTTCTTTACAACTTTTTGAGGACTATTTGTTTAGTTAATGATGGGGGTGGGTGAGACAACTGACATGCTGTGCCAGGAAGACTTGCATCTTAACCCTAAACCCTTGTACCAGCTCATTTGCTCATAGTAGGGACCTGATACCATGCAAGACATTACCTTGCCATATCAATCACTGTACTCTATTCTTTGCTGGGGAAGTTTTGAAAATGGGTACACTCTCTGCTTTGGATGTACAGAAAGAGATGTGGCTTGTGTTGTTCAAAGGTTATATGTTTAAGGAGTGATTCTGAACTCTGTTGGTTTTTTTGAATCAAAATTAAGACAGTTGTGGTATAAAATGCTGCAGTGTAGTGCTTTGAATCCTAAGCAACATTCAACAGAGTTACTTTAAGTATTGTGTTAGTACCTTCAGTTTGGAAAGTGGTTTACTTTGCACAGTCTTAAATACAGTATAAAGTACTAAATTAGCTTGTTCATAGGATTAATAAATAATTTATTTGAGAAGTGTGCAGAACTCCAGTTAAAATACTATATTTCTATTTAACGTATTTATTTTGCAAAAGCACAGGGAGAGAGAATTAAATACTTTAGTTCTGAGTCTAAAATCAGTAGACTAGTGTATAGAAAACTTGGACCATCTCTTTTTGAGATGTTTTTACTAGTACTTTCAGACAGTGTTTCCATAAAATTAATAAATGTAAGGCATGATCCAAATGAAGTATTTGTAAAGTTATTGCATCAAACTTAGGGTATGCTTAGAAAAGAACCGAGCAATGGATTGTGGATGATCTCGTTAAAGAGAAAGATACAATTGTTTTATTGTGCGGGGTGTTGAGTGACTTGGCAGTACATGACTTGTTACATATGTTTTCATTCTCTAAGGAAGGAGTGATCTCTAGGTAACTGACTAGACTTTTAGAAGCTGAAGTGTGTTCATAGCAAATATTTTGCATAGAATAAGGCAATGAGATGAAAGCAAGTAGTTATCTGTGCATTTCACACTTCTAAGTAAGTTTTCTTAGGAAGTGAAGATCAACTAACTTTTGACAAATTTACCCTTAAAATTTAACTTTTTAAGTAACAAATACAAATTATTACAAAAATAGATATGAGTTGAGCTTTCCTAATATGGGATGAAATTGTGAGGTGATAGGCCAATCATGTGCATGTTTACTCAGCAGAAGGACCTGCTGATTAGAGTGGTACTTGCTCCCAATTGAATGTGCATATGATTGAAGCCCTTGTTCATTTAGTCTTTGTTAAAGGTAAGTTTATTTTTATTACATGTTATACCAGCATGGTTTGTAATGTCTCAAATAGATACTTGTATTTAACTTATTTTCAAAGAAATATTGTCAGCCTGATTGGTGTATGGTTTTTAAAATGAGTGAAAATTGCCTCTCTTTTCTCCTGAATAGTTAAAGATATGTATCTGTATATGGGTAATTATAGGATTTGAACTGAAAAAGATAAACTAGAGTTTGACTTAATTTTGACACAGTAGTGATTGTGACAAAGGAAGAACTTTATTAATCAATACATATGATATTTTTGCATTCAAACTTTGAAATATTTTATTTTATGTGAATTTTCTGAAATGGAATATAGAATCATAGAGTTGGAAGAGGCCATACATGCCATCTAGTCCAACCCCCTGCTCAATGTAGGATCAGCCTATAGCAGGGGTATCAAACATATGGCTCAGGGGCCGCATTCAACCCCTTGAGAGCTCTTATCTGGCCCATGAGGCAGCCCCCCCCCCCAGTCCTGGTCTGGGCTGGTGAGGCATGACTCTGCCCAAGTGACATTTATGTCATATCCGGCCCTCCGTAACAAATGAGTTCAACACCCCTGGCCTAGAGCATTCCTGACCAGTGTTCGTCCAGTCGCTGCTTGAACACTGCCAGAGAGGAGCTCACCACCTCCCTAGGCAGCCGATTCCACTGCTGAACTACTGTTATTGTAAAACATTTCTTCCTGATGTTCAGCCAGTACCTTTCCACCCATAATTTATCCCCATTATTGCGAGACCTATCCTCTGCTGCCAACAGGAACAGTTTCTTAAAGGTAAAGGTCCCCTGTGCAAGCACCGGGTCATTCCTGACCCATGGAGTGACGTCACTTCCCGACGTTTACTAGGCAGACTTTGTTTACGGGGTGGCTTGCCAGTGCCTTCCCCAGTCATCTTCCCTTTACCCCCAGCAATCTGGGTACTCATTTTACCGACCTCAGAAGGATGGAAGGCTGAGTCAACCTTGAGCCGGCTACCTAAAACCAACTTCCATTGGGATCGAACTCAGGTCGTGAGCAGAGCTTGGACTGCAGTATTGCAGCTTACCACTCTGTGCCATGGGGCTCCTCTAAAGGGGCAGCCTTTCAAATATTTAAAGAGAGCAGTCATGTCCTCCTTTCCTCTTAGGGCTTGGTCTCCAGGCCCCTGATCATCCTTGTTGCTCTCCTCTTCATTCTGTCCACTTCCCTTTTAAAGTGAGGCCTCCAGAACTGCACACAGTACTCCAGGTGCAGCCTGACCAATGCAGTGTACAGCGGGACTATGACACCTTGCGATTTGGATGTTATGCCCCTGTTGATACACCCCAAGACCTCATCAGACTTTTTTGCCACTGCATCACACTGACTGCTCATATTCAGCTTACAGTCTACTCATACCTCTAGATTTTGTTCACACACAGTGTTACCTAGAAATGTATACACCATCCAGAATGCGTGCTTCTCATTTTTGTTACCCAGATGTAGAACTCGGCACTTATCCTTGTTGAATTGCATCTTGTTCACACCCACCCACTTTCCCACTGTGTTCAGATCTCGTTGAATTCTATCTTTATCTTCCAGGGTGTTTGCTACTCCTCCCAATTTGGTGTCATCTGCAAATTTAATGAGTAGTCAGTCCCTCATTAATATGTTAACAAGGGACTGACTACTCTGATTCTTTTAACATTCTCTATTTATTGAACAATCGTTCACCCCAAATATTGGTGACGGTGGCACAGTTTTTAAAGTTTGTTTTAAAAGCCCGCTAAACAGGTAATTAGTTGGCAGTATCAACAAACTGTATTTCTCAATATAACCGCCTTTTAACCATATTATAAAGGGCACCTTTTAACATTTCCATTCCTTTTGTAACCTTTTGAATTGTGTTTTTATGCCAATAAAGGGATGATGATGATGATGGTATGTCAACTGAAAATATTAGTACTATAACTTACTGATTAGTGTTGATTAATGTTATAAGAGCATAAGGGCATAGACATTCAGTTCACAAATAATGTATCTTTTGGGCAAATTAGGCGAGTGCATAAAAGTTTGTTGAAAGTTGCAGATAATCAGCAAAAAATACATTTTTTTTTCAAACTAGGGTCTAGGGACCCCTGGGGTTTGTGAGTGTCCTGCTGACTAACATGAAAGTGGAGCCCTTTCACTTTTCTGGGAATGGATAAAAAATACTCTGCCTTGGGAAGAGGACAGAATTGTCTTCCCTCTCTTTCAAAGGATAGAAGCTCATATAGCTGCCACCACTCTCAGTCAGCTCCCTTCCAGTAATCTCAGATCACTAGCCAGAACACTTAGGATCAGTCTCCGAGATCCAATATCTCAGCCCTAGAAACTCTAATTGGCTGAGTGACATCAAGTACCCTTTTAACACTGTTGTTATAGTTGCTTCAGATATAAAACTAGACTTGTTTTCACCGTTTCTCAATATGCAGAGATGCCACTGCGGGAAGGGCGGTGATGGTCGTACCCCTCCATTCAGCCCACAGCTGCAACCTCTACGCTGCTGGTCTTAAAAGTAAGAGGGAAGACAGGTCCCTGGCCTCCCCCTTCTACGCTTGAGAGAGAAGGGTTGGCAGACCCTCATGAAGCTATCCTCTGTTTTGAGGGCAGTTTCATGGGCTGTGCAGCACCTCTGGCTGTTCCTAGCCTCCTGTCCTGGTCTCAGCTGGGCTTGATATGGGTGGGTCAGCCCCACTGGGAGCTGATGTGCTGCTGAGATCTGGCCCCATGGAGTCCCCCGTGCCACTGATCAACTGGGTATTGGGGCAGGTGTTTAAAGGGCCAGGCCTCTGCAGTGCTTATCGACTCCTAACCTGCCACTATCCAGTTATGTAGCAAATGGGCCATTAAAAGGCCAGGCTCCCCCTGTGAAAATTTGAGAAGTGACTAATACAGCTCCCCTGGAACTATCACCAGTTGGGGTGCCAGGATCTGTGCTTCCTGAGAGCCATTTTGCTTCCATAGATCATAACAGTCAATGGTGGTTTTCAGTTAAATACTAGAAGTTCAGGTATTGCGTGATGCCGGTCATCTTCTATTTCTGTGAGCAGCTGTGAAAGCTTTTCAGGCTCCTTCCTACCCATGTTCAGCTGGCCCCTGGCTAGAAGTTATTAACCAATAGGGAAGTTTCTTGTGTTTCTGGCACAAAGTCCATTCTAATCAAGGGGGAAATTGATTAGAAGTTGGGTCAGAGAGTTTTGTGTCATGGCCCTATAGAATTATCTACTCTCTTTAACACCTGATCTGGTTGGCTATATGCGAACAATATAAATATTCTACTTTTACTTGCTTTTAAAGTATAAATGATGTGGTTTTTATAATAATATTTTGAGGATACAAGAGGAAGGAGGCCTTCATGGGGAAAGCACAACTTGCCATACACTTTGATGGAGGACTTAGTGCATGACAGATGGCTGCTAAAGAGAGACAGTTTAGGTGTCCATGTTAATTTTAAAAAATCTAAATGTGTGTGTATTAAGTGCTGTCAAGTTGCTTTCGACTCATGGCGATCCTATGAATTTTAATGTCCTCCAAAATGTCCTATCATTAACAACCATGCTTGGGTCTTGCAAACTGAGGGCTGTGGTTTCCTTTGCAGTCAATCCATCTCATGTTGGGTCTTCCTCTTTTCCTGCTCCCTTCAACTTTTCTAAGCACAATTGTCTTTTCCAGTGAGTCTTGCTTCTCATAATGTGACCAAAATTGAGTGACGATTGACTGAGTTCAGTCATTTTAGATTCTTGAGAGAGTTCAGGCTTGATTTGATCTAGAACCCAGTGATTTGTCTTTTTGGTAGTCCTTGGTACTTGTAAAACTGTCCTCCAATACCACATTTCAAAGGAATCTACTTACTTCCTGTCAGTTTTCTTCATTGTCCAATTTTTACACCCATAGGGCATACTATGGCATGAATTAACTTGATTTTGGTCCTGCAGTGGCTATTTTGTGGTTGCGTTCACCACCCTGTATCAAAATTCCAAAGGTGCATGAAGGCTTAAAAAGATTGGAGACTCAGAACTCTGTAGAATATTTAATCTAGTTTCGTAAGGAGTTTTAGAAGATAGTGGTTAGTTTTATTTTTGACTTAATGCTAGCAAATTTGATTTGACCACTATGGGGAATGTTTTTTTACAGATGACTTTAGGTGAAATCCTAATTCTTGAAGTCCAAGGCCATGCATACAATGGGTTGGATCCAGAGAACTGTGACTGGAGTGAAACTCTGCTACTTCCTCCTTCATACTGTAATGTAATGTGCGCCCTGAAAAGCTGTCCGTGAGGAACAGCATGAAATGAAATGGGAGGGGAGGTGCATTGGTAATGGAGATGAGTAGTGGAAATTTTCCCCCTCCACTTTTCCAACTGGAAGTGTTGTTCCCATATAATGCAAGTTTTGATGAAACTCATTGCCTTCAGAAAGAATTCTGTTCTTTTATCGTTGGCGATTCTAAAGTTTTTTTTGCGCTACAAGTTGAAGTCTTAATTGGATCTCACTTACAAAATGAATTAAAAATGTTACAGTTTGTCAGTACTTTTACATTGCAGTTTTAGTCATGTGTGTCTGGCTAAATGTGTACTTCAGTCATAGAGAACATTGACACCTTAAACCTAAACAAATTGTTTGAAATTTATTGCTGCTCATTTACTTGCAAGCAAGCTCCCACAGAACTCAGACAATGCACATAATAGGCTGTATATAATTTTAAGGAAGCCTCTAAGTATGTTTAATATTAGAATGCAAATATATTAAATAAGAATCTTAACTATGAAAAGAAACCATAGATTACAAACTGAGTAGTAGTGTTTTATATAAATATTTGCCAGGTATTCAGGGATAATTTCTTTTGAACTTTAACATAACTTCTATCCCTTTACAACTAACCCATTTTCTCTCTCCGTCTCAGCACCTTCCAACCCACTAATCCTTTCTCCCTCTGTCCATCTCCTTGGATCTCTATCCTGTAGGACAGCAGATTGTGTTGCTGCTTGTCTCTTTCCCCCAGCAATGGTTCTCAATTCAAGTTGGCTAGGAACAGCAAGGAAAAAGGGTTAAATGTCAATTAGTTGTTGGTTAATGAGGCCAGAGACATAGACCAGCTATTCATACTGAAATACGGAGGTAAACTAAAATAAACTTTATTTTCTGGCAGGCAGATACAAGTATTAATTACTTCCCTATTTACATTGTCTGAACATAGATTTTAATTATGATCAACCATGTTTGTATAATCTGTTGTTATAATTTGTGTGTGTGTTAAGTGCCCTTAAGTTGCTTTCGACTCATGGCGACCCTATGAATCAATGTCCTCCAAAACGTCCTATCCTTAACAGCCTTGCTCAGATCTTGCAAATTTATGTACCAACAAGAAAACTGGATTTGTAACTTAACTTGTACATTTTAAACAAATATGTGTGGTTGCAGGTTAATTGTAAGCAGAAATTAGGTGATTAGGTTTATAGACTTTTGAATGCTTGTTGCCTTGTCATTTCCCCCACTTACCATTGTTATATCTAATTGTGAACATGGCCCCATAGTATGGATTAAAAACTCTCTACAGTAGGACCATATACTGATAGAAAGTTTTTTTTGTACAAACTTGGGGGTTTGCAGAAAAATCTGGAAGGATTAAACAAAGTTGGTATGTGTTTAAAAAAATTCAACTCAGGCAAGCGGACATTGCAACTCAAAGAATACGGACTTATCTTGTAATATCACAGTCAGCGTTACAATTGGGAGTTTTAAAGCCAATAAGATTGGCTATGGGGGAGAGCATTGGTGGGAGGGGGAATGAGAAGGAGATGGTGAAGGCAGCAGTAGGTTGGAAGGAGGAGACAGAAGTGTGGGGGGAAGGATGTGGGATTTTCTGTGATTTCCCTCACGTCTACACTTTGTAGCCACCTCAGGGCGTGGAGAGTGGTGTCTGCTCCTGTACTGCCGACAGGTTCTCTTTAAAGCCTGAAGATGGCTGCAAAAGTGGAAACAGACCCTGTGCACGCACCCTTGGGGTTCAGAAAGTGGCATCTCTTTTTTTGTTATTTTTCTCTGCGGAAGAACTGAGCTGTCAACTGCAATCTAACGTGTTATCGCCCAAGCACAAATTTACTACTTAGGGTTGGCCATTTGATTGTTCATAAAGTATCAAACTACAAAAACGATACCTCAGTATCAAAATATTTGATAATTGAACTGATAACATAACAAACTTAGCTATTTTAATGAAAGTGAAATAAAGTTTTAAAATGTATTACTATACCTTTAAACAATATTAGGTAGGGTTTTCAGGATGAGTGTACAGTCCCAGAATTGGAAAAACAAATGACAGTAAAACTGAAATAAAGCAAACTTTCCATGGAAGTTGTGGTAACCAGGCAGTAAGCAAATTCTTCCTTATTTGGTGATAACCACGTTTTAGTAGGTGTGCAGTAGGTGAAACTTTGCTATGCTATTATGTCTGTCCCAGACTTTAGCTTGGCTAGAGAACAGGTAGTCCTCACTTCTGCCCTTGCTAACAAATAACACTATAAATAAACATAACAGTAAGTTTGGCTCTTTGATAGATTTCAGGCTTCGACCTGACACTTGCCCCCCCCCCCCCCCACAGTCGCAGCCAGCCCTGACAAAGCCCACGGACAATGCTGAGAGTGGTCCTGATTCTGGCCCCGGTGGCTCAGGCAATGTATGAGCTGCAGGCAAGGGACCCAGAATCGCACTTCAGCACAGAGCCCAGGGCAGTGGGGCTGCAGCAGGAGGTGCCAAGAGTGGCTCGAGCTGCCAGGAAGTGGCCCGGAATGTCAGGGCTGTGGCTTCTGGGAGCCCCGCCCCCAGAAATGCAGAAAAAGAAGGCAGCAAAGGGCTTGGGCTAGGACAGTGGTCGGCAAACTCATTAGTCAAGAGAGCCAAATATCAACAGTACAACCATTGAGATTTGTTTTGAGAGCCAAATTTCTTAAACTTAAACTATATAGGTAGGTACACTGTTTATTAACTTAATAAACTTTAATTAAAGTTTTAAGTCTTAATTAAACTATAGGTACACTGAATAAAACTGGATATCATACTTAATAATCTTATTTATTGATAAAAATTAAATTGTAAGTAAGGTATCCATAAAATTAAATCATGACAATGACTGACAAACACTTAATGTGAACAATGGCCTTGCATCGCCTTGGAAAGTTTGGGTAAATCAGGTTTTTTTTAATTTTAGGCCTGATTCCAGGTTCTCATCAATAAGGCGACTTCTCAATTTACTCTTGATAAGGTTCATGCTTGAAAAAGATTGTTTGCATGAATATGTAGAACCAAAAAGGGAAAGAACAGCAAACGCTAGTAGAGAAAGGGAGGGGGGAGAAATGGAGAAAGGAAGGAAGGAACTGGGAAAGGAAAGAAGGAAGGAAGAAAGGGGGAGGGATGGAGGAAGGAAGGAAGGGGGAAAGGAAAGAGAAGGAAGGAACTGGGGAAGAAAGGATGAAAGGGAGGAAGAATGGAAGGAAGGAAGAGTGGGGGGAAGGACAGAGAGAAAGAGGAAGGAAGGGGGAAAGGAAAGAGAAGGAAGGAACTGGGGAAGAAAGGATGAAAGGGAGGAAGGATGGAAGGAAGGAAGAGTGGGGGAGGGACAGAGAGAAAGGAAGGAACTGGGAAAGGAAAGAGAAGGAAGGAACTGGGGAAGAAAGGCAGCCTGGAGCTAGACTTTTGGGAGCCGCCTGAGGGACGAGGAGGAGGAAGGCGGCGAGGAGGAGAGTTTACCCCTTCCAAGTGGGCCAGTGATTAAGGCGCGAAATCCGCCCCACGCCCTGAAAGTTCCCCCGCAAGATCCCGGCTGGGCAAGATCCCGGCTGTGCGGGGGGCAGGAAGGCGATGTGCCGGACCGGCTCCAAACTCAGTCTGAGGCGCGGGGAGGGCGAAGTGAGTTCGGTCCTGGCCCAGGAAGCATCGTCGCCTTCCCCGCCCGGGGCCAGGCGGAGCCAACAGGAGGAGGAGGAGGTGGGGGGGTGAGAGGTCGTCCAGCTCCGGTCGCCGATAGAGACAGAGGAGGGAAGGCGGCGGCGGCCGAAACGAGGACCAGACAGCCACGCCTCGCTCCTCACGGTGGGGAGGAGGGAGGGAGGGAGGAGCCCCCTCTCTGCCAAACCAAGGCGCGCAGCCGGGCGGCAAGAAAAGACGGGGGGGGTGGTGGCAGCTGAGGGGCTCTTGTCGTTCTCCGGCCACCGCCACAATGGTGGGAGGCGGGGACGGCGCTGGGGCGAGAAGGAGGAAGGGCCACTCCTTCCTTTCTCGGGAGACCCTCCCGCTGCTTCAGCCGGCCTAGGGCGCTGCTTCCGCACGTGGGAAGAGCCGCACTCAGGGGCCCAAAGAGCCACTTGCGGCTCGGGAGCCGCGCTTTTGCGACCCCTGGGCTAGGAAAGCACTGAGGGGAGAGGTTCCAGCATTGGGGAGGAGCCGCAAGAGCGAAGCGAAGCTGACTCAAGGTAGGGAGAAAGAGGCTTTGTGCAGAGGGAAACAGACAAGACTTGGTAGAGGTGACACCAAGGTAAAGGCATAAGTAAGAACGAATACACCTGGGGAATGGAAGAGAAGGAAAATGGGATGATTGGTGGAGGGATGTATAAAGATAGGGGGCATGCTGCTGGCCAGGGAGGAAAAGGGAGTGTCCTGCCGCGGGGCCTGGAGGACCAGAGAGAGAACATTGGAAGACATGGTGAGGCAGATTCTGGGACAGAGGAAGGTTCCAAAGGAGCATGATTCCATCCTCCCTGCTCACTCTGAGGCTGGATACTAGGAACCAAACCGGGGGTGGGGGGTAGGGGAGGCACATGGCATGGCAGGGAAGGGCAAGTGCGAAAATAGAATATTTGAAAATACTTCACTGCAATCAAGTTGGTGGTCTGCAGAGTGGATTTAAATCACTAGTCAGTAAGACTAGATTTAAATCATGCTTTTCTACATAGAGACTTGTGGAATACTCTGCTCAAAAGGTTTCACTTTCATTTTTACTGCTTGTCCCTCCCTCCTCACACTTAGTGCCTTGTGCAGATCTATTGCACTCTTTTCCCACTCCAAACAATCTTCTATTCATTGAACTTTTTGAAACGTAGCACTTAAGAGGTGCTGTGTACATAGATTTGCAGAGGAACAATATTGAGGTTAAGGTCTTTTTCTCAACTCTGTTTATTTTATAACATTTTTGCTGTGAAGAAGAGGCCTTTAATTTCTGCAGACACAAATTCACAGTTTTGAGAACTGGAAAACCAAGCATCTGTGACAATATCTTCTAGATAGAAAAACTGCCCAAAATAATCTTACAGAAACCTCTGGAAGAGCATGGCATTGTGAATGGATTAATGGAGTTTATTTACCAAAAAATTTAAACATTGCATGAATATACAGCCTCATGCTAAATAATTTAAAACTAATCTTTATTTACCGATGAATAACCTTTGGGCTGTAATGTATCTTAAATAGTAAACTATCTTTAGAAAGATTTTACTCAAAAAGCATTTTATTGAAAAAATACGATTTAAATTAAAAAATCCAATTTTTTATTTTAAAAAAATCATTGATTTTTATCCACCCTGGTGGTCTGTTGACTGCCATGCTAACCATATTAGTACCAAAAGAGAATTACACCAATGTCTGCTAACTGAAAGAGAAAGTTTATATAGTTATATGAAAGGGCAGTGATCACCAGAATTGTGCTGAAATGATGCAAGCAAAGAACCAGTAAAACTACTTGAGCTCAGGGAGGCCTTTAGTTTTCTAGAAAAATGTGATGCTTGAAGGAGTGGGGCTCAAGTATGGATGTAGCTGATGATCCTGACATACACTAGTTGTTGTCAAATAATATGAGATACAATATTCGTCTAGAATGTTTTAAATAATTCTTTTGCATATAACAGTGGTATCCCTTCATATTTCTAAAAGTACTGGATAGAAGTTGGTCTACAATATCACCGACCTCTGTAGCATCCCATTTGTGTTTTTTGTAGCCTCACCATAATTAACATAACAGTGAATTTTTGTTTAGCCCTATTAGACTGTAATACTGTATATACTTGTGAATGCATTGGATTGGGCTGTTATGCAAGTAGTAGTTGTGACTTACTGCACACTTAGTTTAGATATTGCAGATACCGAGGACTGCCGATAGCCACCATGGACCCTTGGACAGATTCCATCTGGGCTTCCTGTATGACCCTGATCCAAACCAAATATCAGAACAAACAAATCATTTGGCTGGCTGTTACTATGCATCTATAATAATAAAAGACACCACATGGCTATCTGTCCATTTGTGATAGGCATACTTCATCAGAAAATAAAACTAGGAATCTCAAAATGAGATGAACATGGGCGTTCCAGGGCCCCAAATGAAAGGAATTAGAATATCCTGGCTCAGTTTATCTCCAGTTTGTCCCCCCATCATGCTATTTGCAATGGAACCTAAGCTAAATTCTAACTTCTGTTCCTCATTTATTACTACTAAGGCAGATTAACATTCATTATAATGCATGTAAAAGGTGGAGGAGGGAGGAAAGGCAGCATGGTATAGCCCGATCTCATCAGATCTCAGAAGCTAAGCCCTGGTTAGTATTTGGATGGGAGACCACCAAGGAATATCAGGGTTGCTATGCAGAGGAAGGCAACGGCAAACCACCTCTGTGAGTCTCTTGCCTTGAAAACCCCATAAGGAGTCAACGTAAGTTGGCACATTACACAAAAGGTGGATGGGGGAAGTATCCTGTCACTACTTTGATAGGTTATGGGAAATTATTAACTCCTTCCTTCTGTTTGTAATATTAACAAAGGTTTGCTGTTACACTGCTGTTAAATATGTTTTAAGTTGCCAATCAGGATGAATGAGTAGAAAAGAGCAAGAGTCCAGTAGCACCTTAAAGACTAACAAAAATATTTTCTGGCAGGGTATGAGCTTTCGTGAGCCACAGCTCACTTCTCTTTAAGGTGCTACTGGACTCTTGCTCTTTTCTACTACTGCAGACAGACTAACACAGCTACCCACTGTGAATTATCAGGATGAATGAGAAGGAGTTGAGATCATGAGTTAAAAATAGGAGGGGGGGCAGATCATTAAAGGAAGAGAGCAAAACGAAGGAGAAAAGTATGGAAAAGTGTTAAAGGAATTAAGGAAAAGATAACAAAAGTTTTTTTTGTGTGTTTTTTTTGCTACCCCACACTAACAGGGCTGCCCTTTGCAAGATTGGACTGTGCGGACAAAACTATGTAGCTGGGTGGAACTAAAGGCAGAGGAAAACCATAGGCTGGAGATAATGACCTCATTAGGAGGCTGCATCCTGGCAGTGACTAGTTTGTCCTGGCTGGTCTAGACTTGCTTCAGTGCTGGCTTGGTTGATGGGCTTAGCAGGATCTGAGAATCAAGGGATTTCCTCAGCCTCATAAATGTTGCAGAAAGGCAGAGCCCCAGAGTCTGACCAACTACTGTTTTCTGTGTTCTCCCTTCACTCCCCCCCCTAGTGGCTGCAGCCAGAACTGCATTAATAAAGTGTATTCTGCCCAATGCAGCATGACACTGGCTTCAGGGGCCCTCCAGCCAACTTAGTTCCCTGGAATTCTGTCCCCCGAGTGTCTCCCCTCTTGGTGGCCTTGCAGATACCACATAAATATGTTACAGTGAATATCTGGAATTGTTAACATTCATTGGAGGAAGTGCCTCCAAGTTAAGTGACTTTTCTGTTAGAGGAAGGCTCCTTAGGCTGGAGGAAGGCTTCAAACTTTTCTTAGTAGGATACTGGCCATTGGAACTAATACATTCTGGTAACTGTAATTATGCAAGTTACTCTGTTGAGAGTTTAACTGAAATCATACATGTAAGAGCACATCAGTGAAGGTCAGAATGTTCAAATTCTGGGCCTTGTGCAAGTTCCTGTAACTTCCCATGCTTGATTAAACTGTGTAGGGAAGTACAACACTATACCAATTGTATTTGGCAAGATCCTGGTTTATAGGAGGACATGTAACTGTTATAAGCCCATGTATATTAACAGATTGTCGCAGTTAACTTTGATACATAGTTAAGCATTGTTTTTATAATACATGTAATGATTAGTTAGTAGTGCTATAATCTCCATTTTATAATAACGTAAGGGAAATTGTTTGGATATGAAGAAAAGAAAGTGGAATTTGAGGCATAAACCAGATACTGTAACAAGGTGAATAAGTTTGTTTATTCTACCTCCATATTGGTTTTCTCCCTTTTATAAACAAGCTGGATAACAATGTTAAAATACTGGTCAAATACAGTTGGTAGTGGCTGAAAATGGGTGATGATATTACAGAAATCTTGAGTGTTTCTGTGTACTGATATGTGAAACACTGATGTGGTGACTATCAGGAAATGGTTTTACTTCACCTCATGCTCCCATCATCAAAGCAGCTTACAACTTGATAATTAAACAATAACAATAATTCTAAACAAAATCTAATACTGAACACCAGTATACTTATGGATAGCAGAAAAAATTAATATCAGTAAGCTTTGATTCCACAAAAGCTTTGTCTAGTTAAAAATCCCCCCATAATAATCTAAAAATTCTTATAGAGTGGACCTCATAGAATTCACTTGGGAATGCCATAATACTGGGGCCATTATGGAAAAGGGATGTATCTTAGCTATTGGTGGGGGTAACCAACAAAGTGCTTCCTCTTCTTCTTAATGTAGGAACATATGTAATAGGCTGGGGGCCCTAACATTTTTGAGCCTAAGGGCACATTTGGAATTCTGACACAGCATGGTGAGTGCAGCAACAAAATGGCTGCCAAAAGAGGCAGGGCCAAACACAAAATGATTGCCACAGTTTAATTTCATTGACACAGTGTAGATCCTTGTGCTGTGATGGCAGCTGCTGCCAAAGCAACATTTTAAAAAATCTGCACAGCCAGTCAGAAGACTTGCTGGGCAAAAGGTCTACCTGGCCCATCCACCTCCTAAAAACACTTGGAGGGCACCAGAAAAAGTGTCGGCAGGCGCCATATTGGGGACCCCTGGACTGGGCTTTCCTTAATACTTTAGGTAGGGGTGTTAAACATAAGGCCCCTTGGGCCGGATCCAGCCCCTTGAGAGTTGTTATCCAACCCATGAGCCATCTGAGGCAGCCACCCCCTCCAATCCCGATCAGGGCTGGCGAGGCGTGGCCCAGCCTGACCAAGTGACATTTATCCAGCCCTCGTAACATGAATTTGACACCCCTGACTTAAGGTATCTTGGATCCTTAATATTTAGTGCCTGAACTTGAGTTTAGCCTGAAAATGAAATGATAATTCATGTAGATAATACAGGGTCTACATTGGTTCCAGCGAGGAATCAGCCAGTGGCATTACAGTTTTCAGTTGTACATGGGGCTCTATTTTAGAAAGTGCTGCTCATTATAATAGTTGATTTGAGAAGTAAGCCAAGCATGCATGACAGTGGCGGAGTTTTTTGCATTTGGACAGATATGAAAGTTTGATGGTGTTGAAAGAATGCATTCTTGGCCACATCAGTCATCAAGGATGTCTAAAAGCAATGACGTAACCAGGGACACTTCCAGCCATCAAATCTGATTACTAAGGAGTAATAGGACCCCACTGAGAATAGGACTCTTCCCCCATATGCAGATCAGTAAGCCATCAGCATCTTTGTCTTACCAAGAACAAGTTTCCGTTTATTCACCCTCATTCAGTCAATTACTTGTCCTCATGCAGTACCATATATACCCGTGTATAAGCCGACCCACATATAAGCCGAGGTGCCTAATTTCTCCCCAAAAATGGGGAAAAATTAGGCACCCACGTATAAGCCGAGGGTCGGCTTATAACCGGGAAGTGGCGGATCCGGTGGGGGCGGCCTTCCTGCAGCTGCAGGAGGCCCTCCCAGGCCGCTCCTGGCGGCGGGAAGTAGCACGGGACGGGGTAGCGGCCTCCCTGCGGCCGCAGGGGGCCTCTGGAGGCCGCTCCCGGCCGGGAAAAGGCGGTGGGGGCGGCGGAGCGGCCTCCCTGCGGCCGCAGGGGGCCTCTGGAGGCCGCTCCCGGCAGGGAAAAGGCGGTGGGGGCGGCGGAGCGGCCTCCCTGCGGCCACAGGGGGCCTCTGGAGGCCGCTCCCGGCTGGGAAAAGGCGGCAGGGGCGGCTGAGTGGCCTCCCTGTTGCCGCAGGGCGCCTCTGGAGGCCGCTCCCGGCCGGGGAAAGGCGGCGGCGAGTATATACGGTATATACGCGAGTATATACAGTAATTCTTTGGGTACCTTTCTATACCTGATGTTGAGAGACAAGAGAAATAAAGCTGGATGTTATCAGTGCAGTGGCAGCACCATACTCCAATCCCCTGGTCTTCACCCAGTAGTTAATGTGCATGTTAAAACATTGGAAATAAGATGTAATCCCATAATATTCCCTGTGTTACTTTTGGACTCATCTCACAAACTAGGAATGGAACCTTTTCTAGCCAGTCTGATTGAGTATCAGTGCCAAGGGCTATTGGATGAAAGAGATTGTCTAGATCCATGTACTTGTTCATTTCATAGGTGTGTGCCCAGCCCACCCAGGTGGTGACAGTTCAGCTGAGCAGTCCCCTCCCCACACCCTGCCCTCCTCTGACTCCACCACAAAATCTCCAGGAATTTCCCAACCTGAAGCTGGCAACCCTACTCAGGCCTGGCTCCAATAAATCCTCCCTCAAAGGCCAAAATAGGCCTTGAAAGAATCCTGCCCTCTCTCCCTGCCTCTTTATTCACAGAAATCCATTGCTTAAAGTTACAGGTCCTCCTTTTATCATTTTTCAGGCTTTTAAAACCCCTAAATATATATTTTTAAAGATTTAATTTCTGTAAACCTGGGGCCCTTTTCAGATTTATAGGAAGATTTGTGTTACCTGTTAATAGCTCCAGTTGCCAGATTTAATTATCCTCAGATTTAGCCAACTTTGCTATTAATATTTAGACAAGTGGGGACCTGCAAGAAACTTTCAGGAACACTTGTCCCATTCCCCCACCTTTGCTTCCTCTCCTCTCCCCTACTTCTCTCAAGTCTCTCATTCGTTCTCCCTCCTGCAACCTTTTTTCTTAGTTCATGCCTGTAACTTTCTCTCTTTTTCTGCCTCTTGCCCTATCACTTTCTCTTTTTTTTCTGACCAGCTACATCATCACTCTCTCTTTCTGACCCCTATCGCCCTCCCAGCCTTCCACCTGCTCCCCCCCCCCCGCCACAGCAGCAGTGGCGGCGGCAGCTCTTCTGGAATCACAACAGAGCTCCTAACTACAGACATAAGTTCCCATTAGGGTTGCGTGCTCCAGGTTGGGAAATTCCTGGAGATTTTGGGGTGGAGCCATGGCAGGGTGAGGTGGGAAATGTCATCAGCAGAATATAATGCCATTGAGTCCACCCTCCGAAGCATCTGTTTTCTCCAGGGGAACTGATCTCTTTCATTTGGAGATGAGTTGTGATTTCAGGTGATCACCAGCCCTCACCTGGAGGTTGTCAACCCTGGTTCCCCTGCAGGAAATGGCTGCTTTGGAAGGTGGAATCTATGGCATTGTATCCTTCTGAGGTCCCTCCCCTCCTCAAACCCCACCCTCCCCAGGCTCCACCCCTTAAATCTCCAGGAATTGTAGTAGACAACCCTATCTCCTTCCCACCCAACAGCCAATCTACTTTTATCTGCCCCTCTGCCTTAAGCTTTCTGTCTCTCCCCACCCCCCTGTTTCTACCTTGGAAAACAGTATTTCTCCACAGTGGGGAGCAATGCAGCTTACAGTAGTCTCTTTTATCTGCACAACAATCCTGTAACGTAGGTTAGGCTGAATGTATGTGGCTGGTCCAAAATCACCCAGTGAGTTTCTACAGCAAGATGGGGATTTGAACCTGGGTCTCTCAAACAGTACTCTGAAGCTGTAACCTCTGTACCACACTGGCTTTCATAGGGTGTCTGCTGTTGAACAGTAGCTAGCAGCCAGGCCTATTTGAGTCATGCAAGTCAGGTGGTATCAAGCCACTCAGAGGTTGTTGCTGGGCCTAGTGTTGCCAACCTCCAGGTGGGACATGGAGATCCCCCAAAATTACAACTGAACTCCAAACAGAGATCTGTCCCCCTGGCTACTGAGCCACTTTGGTGTAGCAGTTAAGAGCAGAGGACTGTAATCTGGAGAACCAGGTTTGATTGCCCACTCCTCCACATGAATGGCAGGCTCTAATCTAGTGAACCGGGTTTGTTTCCCCACTCCTACATATGAAGCCTGCTGGGTGACCTTGGGCTATTTACAGGTTTCTCCGAACTCTCTCAGGCCCACCTACCTCACAAGGTGTCTGTTATGGGGAGAGGAAGGAAAGATGATTGTAAGCCGGTTTGAGACTCCTTAAAGGTAGAGAAAGTCAGGCAGGGTATAAAAACCAACTCTTCTTTGGAGGATGGACTCTATGGCATTATACCCTATTGAGACCTCTTCCCTCCCCAAACCCTGCTCTCTCCAGGCTTCTCCAGAAAAATCTCCAGGAATTTCTGGAGCTACAGTTCTTGCCTGGCGTGGCCCAAAGGAGTCCTCTTTCAAAGGCCAAAATAAGCCTGGAAAGGGGCCTGCCCCCTATCCCTGCCTTTTCCTCACAGAAACTGAAGCCTGGAATGTTGTGGTTGCCTAGCAGCAGCCACTGAAGGAATGCATTGCTTAAAGCTGCAGGTGCTCCTTTTATCATTTTTTTAAATTCCCAGTGTATTTTTTCCCTTAGATATCAGATTTTTCTGCAAACTTGGAGCCCTTTTCAGGTTTGTAGAAAGATCCATCTTGTCCATTCACAGCTCCAGTCACCGGATTTAAGTATCCAAAGATTTCTCCAACTTTGCTGTTAGAATATAAGATATGGAAGGTTGGTGTTGTTCTGCGGAATAACTTTCACTTCAGGCTAGGTCAGTGCTTTTTGCAGGGAGGAAGGAGTAATGATGTTTTCTGTACCTCATCAAACTCTTATTCCATTCGAAGATTACGGTGTATCTTCAACTGTCTGTGGACTTTATGGAGCAAGACTTCCTATCTTTCCTTTCCTCTTGCAGCCCACTAAGCCCATGGACATTTTGTTCCTGGGCGTCAGCATAAAAGGACAGCATAAAAGACAAAGTGGGGGTCTGTACTAGAAATAGAACAATGGCAACAGAAAATGACAGAATATGCGGTGATTGCCGAACTAACAAACCAGTTAAATAAAAGATCTGTTGAAGAGATGGAAAGAAAGTGGAAACGATATTATGATTATGCAAAAATATTATGATCTTGTGATACCTGAAAGTGACAGATATAACATGTATACTAGTCTTATACTATATAACTATACTAAGCCACAGCTCGAAATTTAATCATTTTATGTGAGTAGATGAATACAAATAATAATTGAGTTACATATTATATTATCGAGTGTTACCTAGATAAGAATAACAGATACAACCGTTATTAATCACTATACCTGCTAAATTAATAACATAATTGTTTAGTGGATGGCGAAAATATTTAAACTAGTATTATACCCAGACCAGAGTAAGGCATTATGTGTAGAATAGGGATGTAGGTTGTATGTAGAGTAGAATAGATGTTGTATTTGTTTTGTATTGTATCTTGTAATGTGTGTATTATGTAGTGTTTTTTTTTAAATAATTTTTATTTATTTTTTAATTCAAATACAGGACACAAAAAGGAAAAAAGGGAGGGAATAAGGGAAATCCGTCCGATGTAAACAAGCACGGTTTTGGTCTCATAAATTCAAAAGCATTTTACATTTTCAAACTATTAATTATCAAGCATTTTCATCGATCTAGTACGTTTACATTTATCTGATTGTATATTCTAGTTTCTTATAATATATTTATCTATTAATCCGCTAACATATAAGTATAAAATGGTTGCCATTTCTCGTTAAACTGTTCTATTGACTCATTATAGGTAGGATTCGTCATAAAAGTCATTCTGGCCATGTTTGCATAGTCGAGCATTTTGTCTTTCCATTCTTCTATGCCAGGTATAGACATTTGCTTCCAGGTTCTTGCCAGTACTACTCTTGCAGCTGTTGTGGCATATTTGAACGCATCTCTGAATCTCATGGGTAAATCAGGTGGTGTTATACTTAACAGAAAGTATTTGGGGTCCAGTCTTATTTTTATTTTAGTTATGTTCTGTAGTTCACGTTGAATCTTCTTCCAGTACATTTGTAGTTTCGGACAGGTCCACCAAACATGAAAGTAAGAACCATCTGTCTCTTGGCATTTCCAGCAAGCCCCTTTTTTTCCCCTTTGAGGTGGCCATCTGAGAAATCATGTTGGGCGTCATATACCACCAGTAGAACGTCTTCTACCAGTTTTCCTTCACTTCTTGACTTGCGGGGTATTTTAGTTCAAGGGTACAAAGTTTTTCCCATGTTTCCATCGTGACCATCTCACCAAAATTTTGCATCCATTTAATCATGTTTATCTTTTGTACTGAGTTTGCATGTGTGTTAATTGTGTAAAATTAAAAATGTTAATAAAAAAGTGGTCATCTGTACTGGGAGGGAGGAATCAGCAGAAATTGCCACCCCCTTCTGAAAATAAAACAGCCATTTAAGTCTTTGGAACTGCATGGTTGGATACATGCCAGTGCCCCAGCACATAGCATAATACGGTCACTCTCTGGCTTTTTAAAAACAAAATGATTATGGTGAGAAAACATCATTACTAGTCTTTTTGTTCACGTGCTGTTCATGATATGCATGATGAAAATCTCTCTTGCTTTGCATCCCTTCAGCAACCCATGTGATCTGAATTACCCATTAAATGATCATTTGGTGTTGTTTAGGTGGAGGTTTGTATTTCTAAGAGAATACTTTGCTCAAGTACCTCTGTGATAAATTGCTCCCCAAAAAATCTGCTGTTTTTCACTTACTCTCAGTTGATCATTTGTTGAATCCTTGTTGTTGATCCCATGCATGTTTATTTAATAGCACCTTGCTTTCACCTGAGATTACTTCCTAGCAAGCATACATAGAGATTACTTCCTAGCAAGCATAGAATAAGAAATGTTAGAAGTAGTTCTGGTTCCTGAAAGGAGTCCTCACTGTCACTTTAACTTTTTGCTGGAACTTTTTGCATGACTAAATGAGATGAAATAACAAAGCACAGCTAGGAGAGTGTGAAAAATGTTTTGTTGAAATTTCACTATCAGTTGCAGCAGGGAACACACGCTGTAAAAGTAGAAAGGTTTGAACAGAATTCTGGAAGCCAAAAGGCTAGAGTGAATCTGTGTGTGTGTGTGTGTGTAAAGTGCTGTCAAGTCGCAGCTGACTTATGGCAACCGCTTTTGGGGTTTTCATGGCAAGAGACTAACAGAGGTGGTTTGCCAGTGGCTTCCTCTGCAAAGCAACCCTGGTATTCCTTGGTGATCTCCCATCCAAATACTAACCAGGGCTGACCCTGCTTAGCTTCTGAGATCTGACGAGATCAGGCTAGGTGAATCTAGAAAACTGCAAAAATGATTCAGAAAAATTGTTACTTGGAAGCACATTTAGATTTTAAAAATATAAATGGCAATTAGTTTGGACTGATTGTAGCAGTGGGCTTTTTGTTTTATTTATTATTACATGGTATCTTTGAAAAAGGTGTATCCCAACCACATTGTAGCATTTAAGAGCAGAATTGAAAGGTTCTTACATGGTATTCAGCTATAGAAAACATTTATCCAGGCAATCTCCAAACAACATTTTAAACTTTGGTAAAGCAGTTGGGGGTATTGTTGTGGCATTTGAACTGACATAAGTCAGGCCTTCTCAATTTTTTCTTTAGACCTAGGATACAGACCCAAAATGAAGGAACCCGGACTCATCCATGCCCGATACATTTTTTCACTGTTATATTGAGCAAGTTGAATGTTGCCTTTAAGTTACAGTGAGGGGAAAAAGTATTTGATCCCCTGCTAAATTTGCCCATTTGCCCTCTGATGAAGAAATGACCAGTCCATAATTTTAATGGTAGGTTTATTGTAGCTGTGAGAGACAGAATAACAACAGGAAAACCCTCAGAAACCCAGAAGACAAAAGTCAGAGATTGATGTGCATTATAATGAGTGAAATAAGTATTTGATCCCCTATCAACAAGCCAGAGTAGGGTTAGGGTTAGGGTTCTGCTGTCGACAGAAGCAATCAATCCATCAGATTCCAAACTAGCCACCATGACCAAGACCGAAGAGCTGTCCAAGGATGTCAGGGACAAGATTGTAGACCTGCACAAGGCTGGACTAGGCTACAAGACTATTGCCAAGCAGCTTGGTGAGAAGGTGACAACCCTAACCCTAACTGTCAACCTCCCTTGGTCTGGGGCTCCATGCAAGATCTCATTTCGTGGAGTTGCAATGATCATGAGAACGGTGATGAAGCAGCCCAGAACTACACGGGGGGAACTTGTCAATGATCTCAGGGCAGCTGGGACCATAGTCACCATGAAAACAGTTGGTAACACACTACGCCGTGAGGGACTGAGATCTTGCAGAGTCCTCAAGGTCCCCTTGCTCAAGACAGCACATGTACAGGCCCGTCTGCAGTTTGCCAATGCACATCTGAATGACCCAGAGGAGACGATGGACAGGACCATGTATCGTCAAATCTTGGGGGAGCACCTCCTTCCCTCAGCCAGGGCATTGAAAATGGGTCGAGGATGGGTATTCCAGCATGACAATGACCCAAAACACACAGCCAAGGCAACAAAGGAACGGCTCAAGAAGAAGCACATTAAGGTCCTGGAGTGGCCTAGCCAGTCTCCAGACCTTAATCCCATCGAAAATCTGTGGAGGGAGCTGAAGGTTCGAGTAGCTACACATCAGCCTCGAAATACCTCCTGAGATGTTTGCAAACCTGGTGGCCACCTACAAGAAACGTCTGACCTCTATAATTGCCGACAAGGGTTTTTCCACCAAGTACTAAGTCATCTTTTGCAAAGGGATCAAATACTTATTTCACTCATTATAATGCACATCAATCTCTGACTTTTGTCTTCTGGGTTTCTGGGGGTTTTCCTGTTGTTATTCTGTCTCTCACAGCTACAATAGACCTACCATTAAAATTATGGACTGGTCATTTCTTCGTCAGAGGGCAAACGGGCAAATTCAGCAGGGGATCAAATACTTTTTTCCCTCACTGTAACAATGAATTGCCAACTGGTCTAGATAAAAATGTTTCCCCTTTATTACAGGAATAATTAATCAGATGATGTTATTTACCTTCATGCCACAAAAAGCTTCAATAGTCCATTTCCACACATAAACCCTCTATTAAAGGGACAGGATTTTTTCTCCACAACCCTAAATTCAACAGGTCAGGCCCCTCTCTAAGAGGTAAAAACATCAGGTAGTTGTGAAGAGCAAGGCCTTTACTGCAGTTGGAACAAGGCTCTGGAATGACTTCTGAAGAAGGTATGGAGATGCTTCTTCCCTCATCTTCTTTTAGATGTGGTGCAAAATGTTGTGTGCATGTGGGGATGTTTTCCTGAAGAGGGATAGTCCAGGAAAAACTTGAAAACTGTCACAAAACCCCTTAGGGGTTTAACGCATGGCCAATTTGTCTCGCCTTTGTGCCTTAAAAGTAGCGAATCCCCGTGGTCCACATGCACGACCGTCCAAGGGCTGCGCATCGACCCACCGTGGTCACGAATTAAGGCAAAAAAAACCGGGTTAAGCAATCCCTGGTTTCTAGCGATCTTTTCGGTGCTAAACCGCTACTTTTTTTTTATTTCGCCACATTACCGGAACGCTGACGTGCGTGTAATGACTCGACTATCTCGCTACTACAGGAACGCTGGTGTTCCAAGAAAAAAAAAGGGGGAGAATCGCCCTTTGATTGGATAACTCCTCAGCCAATCCTTAGCCGATGTCACTCCCCTGCTATCCCACATTGCGAACTATCTCACATTATATGGTTGGTTCAAACACACGGGGAGCCTCCAGCAGCTACTTGTTTCAGACTTATAGTGGGATGGGCTGGCGTCATGCGTTTGATTATCTAGTCTTAAATATTGTGGGATTAAAATATTGTGAGATAACAGAGGAGCGAACCAGGAACATTCTGCTTATGCATTAATCCCCTTAGTTTCCCTTCTCCAGGCACTAAGCCCATGTATATGTCATTGGAATGAACACACATTCTTTCCCAGTTTTTCCCCACTTCCATCTTCTTTCCCCTCTCTTTGTCATCCTCCTTGTCTAAAATTTTAGATTATAAGCTATTTGGGGCAGGTCTTACATGCTGCAAGACAGACCAGCTTCTACCACTAGATTACTACATAACTAGAAAAGAAGTAAAGGAAAAATACCCAAGAATTAAGTTTGGAGTTGGGGGGGGGGGAATAGAGTTCAAACAGAAGCCCCCATTTCAATGATTCAGTAAATCTGGATCATAATCCTGTGTATATAATGAGCACACCAAAACTGAATATAAAACTACTTGTAGTCTATTATTTGTGCTGTAAATCAGTGGTTCTCAACCTGGGGCCATGTGGCCCCCTGGGGGGCCCCAGGATATTCCAAGGGGGCCACAGGTGAAAATTGCGTAAATGCGGGGGGGGGGGGGCACGGCCTGAGCTTAGGGGGCCACAGAGGGAAGTGAGAAGTGAAGAAAACAGAAACACATGAAAACCTAACACATGACTTTCTTCATTGCACTTCTATGCATCATTTGGATTTTTGTATCACTGTAATCTTGTGCAGCGGTGGTAGAGGCTTTGTTCTCCCTTGTATGTGAACATTGTTGTTTATTAGCGTGTTGTATTCCCTTTTTGTGGGGTATTTTTTGTAAATTTCAAGTTTTCCAATAAGAACTGCATGTGTGCATTTTATGTGGCTGTTTATGCTTCTTTGTTCCTTGGCTATTTACAAACAAAACATTTAAATAGCTACCTTTCTACCCATAGGACAGGGGGGCCACAGGAAGGAAACAAGGTTGGAAGGGGGCCACAGTTGAAAATAGGTTGAGAACCACTGCTCTAAATGATGCAAATACCATTGAAAAGTGGCTTGAAGATTTTAAAGACTTGTTGCTTCCTCTGCAGCCCAGGTTTCTCTGTCCCCTCCCTTCCACCCTTGGGGAGAAAAGTCTTTTACCTTTCCCCACTTCACCAAGCACAGCCACCTGCCTGCATTCAGCTTACCTCTGGCTGTGGAAAAGGAGAACAGAAGTTCCCAACAAAGGCAAAGGAGAGCCAGTGGTGACTGAGTACCGTTTGCAGCAGAGCTAGTCTCCTTAGAAGAAATTAGCTCAGTCCTATAAATTTTGCAGGGCATTCCTTTTAAGGGCCGACTACCCCATTTCTGACTTCTTCCTTTTAAACTCTGTCACAGAGTTGCAGGCTAAGGGCCATCTTTCAGTGGCAGCTAGCCACCTGAAATTGTCAAGGGCTGATGTATGTTTCTGCGAATAAGTGCAAAACAGAATTTTGTTTTAAAGAAGCAGTTGGAAGTTGATATGAGAGTTGTGTAGGGAAATATACCTTTGGTACATTTTTTTCAGTTCCCTTATGAGCTCTTCTTCCAACAGTACCTTGCCTGACAAAAGATGGGGGAGGGGGGAAAGCATTTTAAAGAACCGTTGATGGGAGAGGTCCTGACACAAACTTAGGTGGATTGGGTGTCCCTCTACATTGTGCCATCTAAGAGCTGAATCGATATTCTGTATGTACAGAAGGTTAAAGTAGGTAATATTTGGCTTTTGTTAGCTTTAACATTTATGAATAAATCTTTGAAGAACCTGGACTTCACCCTCCTTAATGCTTCTGTTTTGATTACAGCATTTCGTTTAAAGTGTCCATGTTTGGTTGTGTGTGTGTTTGTGTGTAAAGTCGCTTCTGACTTACAGTGACCGTACACATTAATGTCCTCAAAAACATCCTATAGGTAACAGCCTTACAGACTGAGAGCCATGGCGTCCTTGATTGAGTCAATCCATCTCATGTTGGTTCTTCTTTTCCTGCTGCCTTCTACTTTTCCTAGCATTATTATCTTTTCCAGTGATCCTTGTCTTTTCATAATCTGAACCAAAGTACAATAGACTCACTTTAGTCATTTTAGCTTCTAGGCTTGATTTGAGCTAGAACCTGCTTATTTGTCTTTTTGGCTATCTGGGGTATCCATAAAATTCTCTTCCTGTATCACATTTCAAAAGAATTAACTTTCTTCCTGTCAACTTTCTTCATCGTCCAACTTTCACTCCCGTACGTAGTAATAGAGAATACTACAGAATGTATTCACTTGATCTTGGTCATCAGTGACATATCCTTACACTTAAGAATCTTTTCTGGCTCCTTCACAGCTGTCCTTTCCAGTCTCAATCTCCTTCTGATTTCTTGGTTGGAGTCTCCCATTTCCCTGTTGCTCTTTCAGCATGCCTGACTGTGCCTTAAATTTCCCTTTGGTTTCTTGGATCTTGTGGAACAGATCTCTCGTTCTTGCTGTTTTGTTGTTGTCTTCTATTTCTTTACACATATTATTTTAATTGTTCTCTTTGTCTCTATGTGTGAGTTGCTGGAACATTGCAATCAGACTTTTGATTCTGTTTCTGTCACCTTTTACTGTTGCTTCTCATCTATCTAGCAATTCTAAGAGTTTCATTGGTCACCCATCAAGGTTTTCATTTCTTTTTGCTGCAGGAATAGTTTTTGCGCATTTTCCCTTGATAATATCTTTGGTTTCAGCTCATAGTTTTTTCTGGTTCATGTTCACTTGGACTTAGTGATGCAAATCTGTTCTTTACATGGTCTTTAAACTCTTCAGGAACACTGCTTAGATTGTATTTTCGCTCTGAGGACGGGGCATCTTGAAAGCTCGGGTGATTCTCTTCCGTTGCTTGGGGAGGCAGGATCTAAATCTTTGCACTTCCTGTCTGTGACGTGAATCTCCTGTAGCTTCCAGTTTTCCTCCTGCCTTGCTGGGGAGAGCATCTTTGTAGACTAGCTGCTGTAGCATTTCTGTCTACCTCTTTCTTTCTATCCTAGTTTATCTTAATCCTATATAGATTTTCTCTGTCCCTGTCTCCCTTCTTCATTTTTTGTGTTTTTTTCTGGTTTTCTTGTCCTGCTCTTCTGTCCATTTTCTCCCTAATGGGAAAAAAGACGATCCACAAAATGGCCACCACACCTACTCCTAAGGGAGAGGACGCTGGGTTCCTCTCAGGTGGTGACCATTACTCAGCTCTCCACCCTCAGGGGAGCGAGAGAGCACCTTCAGATGGCCATTCCAATGAGCAAACGGAGCTGGAATGGCTCTAATTGTGCGAAAAAGAGCCCCAAAAGCCGCAGCTTGCTGCAACCGGCAAAAAAGGCAGGAAACGAAAATGGGCGGTTTTAAAAGCCGGTGTCTCGGTCCCTGGCGGCTCCCGCACCACTCAGCTGACCAAACAGGAGCGTTTCTCTGTTACTCCCGACAACAAGCTCTCAGAGGACAAGGTATCTCCCCATAATGACAAAACTAAGTAAAAAGATGCCTACTCATGAGGAGGTCATGGCTATGATATCTAAAGCCATGCAAAACCAATTGCTGGCTATTCAAGCCCTGCATTTCTCTAGCCTTCCTCAAGGGGGTTCCCCATTCCAGGTTCACTCCCTCGCACAATCTCAGGCTTCTGCAGAGCCTTTTTCTGAGGAACCCTGTTGTAGTCATATGCTCCAGGGAAAACCTTGGCCCACTAAAGCAGTAATGAAATCCACTTTTACTGTACCAGATAACCAGCGCGTGGATGACTATGCATCCCTTGACCATGAGTCTGGAGAGGAAGATAAGGAAGAAGGGGAATTTGTCTCTGATGAAGAGACTCCCGTAGTGGAAGAACAGCACCCAAGGCTGTTCTCACCTGATGACTTCCAGTCCCTTCTAGCCAAAGCCCTTTTTGCCCTGGATCTTTCTGATGATTCTACCCCATCTACTGATCCAAAACCCAAGTCCAATAGAAAAGGGAAGAAGGAATATTTCCTTCAATATGACTCTCAGAACCTGAAAGTTCCTCTCCCAGAACACTTTGAAAGAGTTATTAAAGCCAAGTGGTACTGTCCCTCTTCCAATAGGCAGATTTCTTCTAGCACCAGAAAGCTGTACGAGATGGCACCTTATGCCATGGGTTTGTTAAAGCTGCATGTAGTAGATGCCCCTGTGGCATCCCTTCAGTCTAATGAGTTGGTGTTAGAGGATGGCGTGGGCTCTGTTCATGATCAGTTAGATAAAGCAGTTTCAGTCACATGAAGTCCATGAAGTCTCTGCTCTTGCCATTCAGGCCAATGCTACCGCTGCTATTATGGCCAGAGCCTCCTTAGTATGGATTAAGAAACTGGTGCAGTTAATTCTCAAGCTGGGTACCCAAGGTTGGGTGAAAAGGAAAAAAATATTGAAAATATAATTTATTAGAAGTGCTAAAGGTTAAAATTATTTAAAAGCATTAAAATAGCACAATGGCATTTCCTGAGGTTGATAACTGTAACGACATACCAAACGCATTTCGGCCTATATGGCCTTCATCAGTGGTTAATTAAACCCTTGTTAAGACTGCACACATTTACAGAAATAAATTAATAAATACATATACAAACAGTTCAAACCCAACTAGGCATGTGCATAGGTTGGAATCCATCAAGCTGTCTAGATGTTGAAGTCTCTACCGGTCCTTTTAAATCATCCGACGGCTTCTCTGCCGCGTTTCCAGGAGGAGCAGTCAGCTGTTCCAGTTCTTCTGCTCACCCCTCTGAATCACTCTCAGAAGCTTATCTACACATTCCTATTCATCCTTCTCATCACAGGTTCCTGCGTTTTGTGTACATGGACTCCCATTACTAATTCAAGGCCCTTCCATTCGGGTTGGCGTCCACTCCCAGGGTCTTCACAAAGACCTTGATCATCATCATAGCAAACTTAAGAAAGGAAAGGATACAACTGCACCTGTATCTGGACAATATCCTAGTCTGCGCTCCGTCAGCCCAGTCGTCCAGGGATCACATGGCTCGAGTCATCAGGGTGCTCGAAGATTAAGGTTACCTTAGAAACAGGACCAAAAGCCAACTAGAGCCACAACAGCGGCTTCAACACCCAGGGGTCGTCATAGACTCGACCATCAATTCCCTGTCCTTTCCAGAAGACAAGGCTCAAAAACTTGCCAACTTAGCCAAGGCCACAGCCAGGTCAACAAAAGAGAAAGTAATGGCCATGGCTCTGCTCCAGGGCCTCATGATTGCTTGCCTGCCAGCTGTTCCATGGGCCCGGTTTCATGCCAGACCCCTGCATTGGCTGTTACAACCTTTTCAGCTTCTGATAACCCACAAACTAGACAAGATCATCAGCCTGACCACCAGGGTCAGAAAGAGCCTGCTTTGGTGGTCCAAGACAGTCAACCTTACCAGAGGTCTCCCTTACTTGCATGACGATCCTGTTCAGGTCCTCACCGATGCCTCAACCGAAGGTTGGGGTGCCACAGCAGAAAATCTCTTCACCCAGAGTTCCTGGTGCCCAGAAGAAAGGGCTCTGCACATCAATCTCCTAGAGCTTCGCGCAGTGCACTTAGCTCTTCTACAGTTTTGCCATCTACTAAAGGGCAGCCACGTCCTCATCATAACGGACAATGTTACCACAAAATCATATATCAATAGACAAGGAGGGTCAAAATCATCCGCCAGTCAGAAACGGAAAAGATTCTTCGTTGGGCAGAGACCCATCTTCTGTCCATCAAAGCAGAACACATTGAGGGGTTCCTGAATGTGCAGGCGGACTGGCTCAGCCATCATATGGTGGATGAAAGGTAATGGTCTCTCAACCCTCAGACTTTCCAGTTGTTGACGAAAAGGTTCGAGATGCCGGTAGTAGACTTGTTCGCCTCCAGCCAGAACAACTAACTTCCACGATTCTTCTCTTGATTCTACCATCCTCGAGCTGAGAAGATCGACGCACTTCTATCTCCATGGCCTCAAGGGACCCTATATGCGTTCCCTCCACTCCCCATCCTTCCGAAGGTCATCAGGAAGATCAGGGAAGAGAAGGCTTCAGTGATCTTGGTTGCGTACCCAGCCCTCATAGAGATGTCTCATCGATTCCTTGGTGCCTGCCGGTCCACAAGGATCTACTTAAAAAGGGGGCCCTCAGACACCCAGACCCAGGTTGGCTCAAACTAACCGCCTGGAGATTGAGCGGAGCAGACTCCTGGCTCTAGGCCTCAGCCCTGACTTCAACACCATTCTGGCAGCTACACATCCCTTCACCAGAAGGATCTATAATTACACATGGAAGACCTTCGTTCTCTGGTGTAAGAGGAAGTCAGTAGACCCTATGGCTCCCTCCCTTCCCCAATTCCTAGCCTTCCTGCAGGACGGGGCTCATCAGAAACTGAGAGCGTCTACCTTGCAAAAGCAAGTATTGGCTATCTCTACAGTGCTTCCGGTGTTGGACGGTTTCCTTATGGCAAGTCATCCTCAAGTCCAGGCCTTCCTCAAGGGAGTCGCCCAGTCCAATCCACACATCATTCACCGCTTCCCTACGTGGCATCTCAACGTGATCCTGTCGGCCCTTACAAAGCCTCCATTTGAACCGATGAAGAAGGTGTCTCTTCGTTTTCTGCGAATGAAAACCCTATTTCTAATGGCCATTACTTCTGCCCGAAGAGTTTTTGAATTTTTGAATGTCCATCAAAAAGGGACTATGCGTGCTCCATTCGGATAAGGTGGGTCTTTGGCCAGACCTCACCTTTACTCCCAAGATGAACTCTTCCTTTTGCATCCCAGTCACCTATTATTATCAGCATATCTTGTTTAGATGTATGATCAATTTCTTGCATTAAAAGTTTTCGATTTCTTCCTCATGAGCATCTGTAGTTGGGGCATAAACTTGAATGATGGTTATATTGATAGGCTTTCCATGAAGTCTGATATTATTTGATTATGCTTTGCATTATAGCCCCTGACTGCCTGTGGAACATCTCTCCTCGCTATTAAAGCAACTCCATTTCTTCTGTTTTCGTCATTTCCTGAGTAAAACACTTTGTAGTTTTCTGCCTGAACGTGTCCTAATCCAGTCCACTTTAGTTCATTCACTCCCAGGATTGCAGTGTTTCAATGTTCAAGTTCTCATTTTACGATTTTGAGCTTAGCTTGATTCATACATCTTGTGTTCCATGTTCCCGTTATATGCATCAAACAGCTTTGGATTTTCCTTTTGGATCCATTCTCATCAACAACTGAACGTCCTTTTTTGGCTTTAGTACAGTTGCATCATTAAGAATAGTGCTACTCATAGTTGTCCTCAGCTCTTCCCTAGCAATTAATTGAGTACCACCCGACCTGGGGGTTCCATCTTACAGCACTATATCTTTTTTCATTTTGGATTGTTTCGTCATAGGGTTTTTGAGGTAAGAGATGGTCAGAAGTGGTTTACCATTGCCTTCTTGTACACAGTACTAACCAGGGTTAACTGGAATGGCAGTTTCGTTGTCTATGAAAGATCCTTTGCCAGATTCACATTCCACTACTAACTGCTGCCCAGTAGCTACGCTTCAAGGATTCCTCCTCTCCCATCACCATTGGAACTGTCTGTTCTCTTCTGCTGATGTGGCTGTTGATCTCTGAAGGGGATGGATGCATCTTTGTCTGGTGTCTCAAGCTATAACCATTCTGCCTTGGGTGGCTCTGCTAGTTTAACCTCTAGACCCCTTATGGTATTTCTCTCAGCTTTGCTGACACACATAATCCCCCTCACCATGTTAAGGTGTGTGTCCAAGCTGTTTTTTACAGCCCTTAAAAGAAGGAGTTTGCTTAATCAGTAACTTAAAAATTATGTTGGATTTCAAAAGTTAGGCAGTGCTGTTATGTAACAACCCGGAATTGTGGCTAAGACATTACTGGTGGTGTTTCCAACTCTAATAATGAAAACACTTATAAATACTAGTTTTGTGGAACAATATTTCATATTATTTGACTTATAGGGTCATGAAGACAAGTAATGTCTAGGAAATTGTTAAGATCTGACAGTATGAAGGGCTGTTTTGCCTATACATTTCAGCAAGTGCTCAACAGTTCCTTTAAAATCGCTGTGAACATCATTGCTAATAAAGTACATTACTATTCTTGGCCCAGGTTAGTATTTGGATGGGAGACCTCCACGGAATGCAGAGGAAGGCAATGACAATCCATCTCTGTTAGTCTCTTGCCTTGAAAACCCTACCAGGTCGCCATAAGTTGGCAGCAACTTGTCATCCCTCTGTACTCACATTCTCAAGTAGTGACATCAAGAAGAAAGGCTGAAGAGCAGTTTCTCTTTTGGAATATGGGATGCTCTTTACTGGGAATACAGTTGAGAAAAGAGGAGGGCATACGGAGTAGGATACCATAGTTCTTCTCTTGCTTGTATATGATGTGGCTATTTTATACTATGTGCAGATTATAGGCAGAAATGTAATACAGCCCTAATCTTGTCTTGATTTACATGGTATAACATGTTAAACTTTAATTAGATAGTGTTTTTATGTTGTAGATGGCAATGTTCTTGCAGCTCTTGCTGCTTTGTTAGCCTCCTTGAATTTGAAAGTAATATAAATATTTTACATAAGGAAATTTGTGTATGGTGGTGGGGCTATCATCAGGCATATGACACAATTACTGCCTCCCCTCTTCCTCCCTCCCCCAGCAATGTTTTCCTGCATGGGGCAAAGTGCTACAAGGGGAGGGGCTGATTGAATATCAGGAAAATGGCAAATGCTACTCCTCTTCCTTACATAATGGATCTTAGCTGATTCTTCCTCCCTTTAAAAGACAGTGAGCGATTCTGATTATGGTTATCTTGCATCATGTGTAGCTTTGCATATTTTATTAAGTGGGTGAAGTGGAAGAACACTTACTTTTCTAGAATTAAGACTATGCATAGTATGGCAATACAAAGCAGTTTGAAAATGAGAGTAGTAGAATGGAGTATCATAGTGGTAATTACTGCAGTACTAAGAAGTTAATACTACTTCTCCAGTTATTGATTAAAACTTATCAAAGCCAGCAAAGGTTATATATGACCAGTTCTATTGATGCTGTTGCTAGCAAAGCTTGTGATGGACAGAGCTGCTGAGAGCCACCATTGGCCCATCTATCCCCCATGACCCTGATCTAAAACAAATACCATAACAAAGCAAATCACTTTGATTTTTTGTTACTGTGAATAAAATAAAAATTGTTACCCCATTGAGCTAAGTGAGACATCAGTCCCTCTCAAACAGTACAAACTAGAAAAAGACTTTAAAATATTTCTATTTACATGAAACAAACATATTCACAGGGTGCTTAATGGGGGAAGGAAGTTAGGGAGATGTGAAAAGTCGGTTTCTTCATCCATGGAGAGGAGGCAGGTGAGCCAGGTCTCCAGATGTTTTTGTCTTCCTGCACTTGTTTTAGAAAATGATTCTAGTCCTTGGGTGTTGAAATCCAACTAGCTCAAGCTCTCCCATCCCATCCCATCCCCTCCTCTTCTGCTGCTGCCTTTAAAGAGGAAAAAAAGAAAGCAGGAGAGCAGGGATAGATTGAATTACTCTGGAAATAATTTCCAAAAAATAATTTCCAGAGTGGCCCAATCCATGCTGCTGATCAAGTTGAAGTTACAGGTCCTTAGTAGATCAAAAGGTACAGAACTGACTAGATCCTTTGGGAGTAATACTATACAGGTATCCTTAGAGGTCTATTTTACTCAACTGGGCTTATCCCCAGTTTTCTGTTTTCCATGTATATGACCCTTTAAATATTTAACATATAATATTAATTACAAGATAACGTAGCTCCATAGCATGCATTTTAATGGGAATTACATCTGCTTCCTTACTCACTAACCTTTTCCCCATGCATATAGCAGTATCTGCAGACTGAGACTGATGGAATTGGTCCAGCTTTTATAGTGAGAATCTATTATACGTTTTTTAAAATTGTGGTACAAGAATCCCTTTTGGTTTTGCTACAAGAGACTAACACAGCTACTCCTATAGATTGTTTTTTCTAGTTACTCAGTTTGTGCAAAGATCTCACTAGGATTTAGCCTAAGACTTTGGTTTAAGCACAGGCTGAATTCTGGAAGAAAAATACTTCAGGGCATGCACAGAATGCCTTTCCCTCAGCACCAAAAAATGTAGTCTCCTTTCCCCCCCACATACTTTAATAATTCAGCAGCACACTTCAAGGTGCAGAGGAAGCAGTGGGATCATGGTATAATATTTTAAAACCCTGTGTAAAAATGATAGGATAACTACATGCCCTGTGCTTTTCATAAGAATAAAATAAGAGGCTTGCTGGACCACAACAGAGGTTTCTGTAGTCCGATGTTCTATTTCTTTTACTGGCCAGCCAGATATTTCTGGGAATCCCACTAGCAGGGAATAAAGGCAACAGCTACCCCAGACATTTGTCCACCAAACCTGGCATTCAAAAGTATACTGTCCCTGAACATGGAAGTTCTTATTTGGTCAACATAGCTAATGGCCCTCATGGAACTTAGCCCCTCTATGAATCTGTCTGATCCCCTTTCAAAGGCTTCTGAGCCATTGGATATCACCTCATAGTAGTTGAGTCAGTGAATTGATGATACAGTTCGTGGTATAAATGGAAACTAAGGCATTCACCTATGGCACCCGCTATTCCACATTTATAACCTCTAATACAGACCACACCTTGACCTGGGTAGCCCTGGTCTCATCAGATCTCAGAAGCTAAGCAAGGGTCAACCATGGCAAGTATTTGGATGGGAGACCTCCAAGGAGTACCAGGGTCATGACGCAGAGGCAGGCAATGGCAAACCATCTCTGAACGTGTCTTGCCTTTAAACCCCACCTGGGGTTGCCATAAGTCAGATGTGACTTGACAGCCAAAAAAACAAAAATACAGATCATATATGTTTCTCATGTACTATGTGTGCAGGTATCAACCTAGTAGAACAGTTATCTGCACACATAGTATATGAGAGACATATACTAACCAGTATTACAACTAGAACCAATCTGACCAGATGTTTGACTAATTGGTAATAGATTTTACAACCTATACACATGTCTGGTTGGGTTTGAACTGTTTGTATATGTATTTATTTCTGTAAATGTGTGCAGGCTTAACATGTGTTTTAATTAACCACTGATGTAGGCCCAATAGGCTGAAACGCGTTTGGTATGTGGTTACAGTTATCAACCCTAGGAAATGCTATTGTTTTCAGGTTGGGTTTTATTCCCCTCTTTTTTCTTCCATTTCTCTGTGTATCTGCCGCTAGTATTTTTTACTTTTACCACAAGTCCACCATTGATGATAAAAAGTTCCTGAGCATTCTAGTAACTGAAGGTTTCAGAATATCTGATTATATATTGGGGAACTAAGAGCCCTGTGGTTCAGAGTGGTAAGCTGCAGTACTGCAGTCCAAACTTTGCTCACAACCTGAGTTCGATCCCAACAGAAGTTGGTTTCAGGTAGCCGGCTCAAGGTTGACTCAGCCTTCCATCCTTCCGAGGTCAGTAAAATGAGTACCCAGCTTGCTGGGGGTAAAGGGAAGATGACTGGTGAAGGCACTGGCAAACCACCCCGTAAACAAAGTCTGCCTAGGAAACGTCGGGATGTGACGTCACCCCATGGGTCAGGAATGGCCCGATGCTTGCACAGGGGACCTTTACCGGGTTTTTTTTTTTTTTTTTTACAGTTTCTGAAATGGATTGGGTGCTGCAGGCATCATATATTCCAGGAAAATGGGCTAAAGGAGAAGGGAGGCAGGGAGGGTTTTTGCTGCTGTTCTCAACTAGCCAGTCCAGTATCTGATGCTGCAACCATATTTCCCCAGCTTCAGGAGTAAGCAATTAATGGAGATTAAATTCTGGGGCGCATGTGCATAGAACCTTATGACATTCTCAGTGGGACCGTTTGGTGTACCATGGTATTCTGTGTGGTATGAACTCTTGAAAGGAAGCCCAGAATAACCTGAGTTTATTTGCCAATTTATGTGCAAATAGCTGTTTGTCCAAGGTTGTCTCTGAGTTAAGCTGGGGGAATGTGGGAACTTAACCTATAATGTGGGCATTAAGTTTATGACTGAAGAAGCACAACAGTGAATGTGGGCCTTGAGTTTATGACTGAAGAAGCACAACAGTAATTACCTTAGATGTAAATATTCACAAGATTTAATTCACAAAAAAGCTGGGTTTGTGACATGTGAGTCCTAACAGTATTCTAAACAAGGAGGGACAAAGAACTTGAGAGATAGGTGGGACAGCTTGAAAGACTTTAAGTTTCTTGCCTGATGTAGGATTCTGGTATAACTGATACAGTTCAAGTACAGGCATCTCAAAAACATTGCAACAGCTGCTTTCAGGGATAGAATCAGAGTGTAAGTTTGTGAGGGTTTGTTTTTTGAGTGTAGCAGGTGTTTGCTATTTTGACTGAAGGCGTTCTTGTATGGTATATATACCCTAGTTGTCCCAAGAATTGAATAGCATGTTTATCTGCCTATAGTCTTGTCTTATTAAAATAACAATAAAATGTCATATTAAAATAATACTTTTTGCTTTTTAAAATGATTTTCTTGTTCCATAGAAGACCAAACCAATGTTATCTAGTTGTGAATTTAATCAAACACGAGCCAGGAAGAGATGATCTTATTTTGATGGGCTGTGAACAAATGTCACTTTTAGGTTCATGTTTCAGTACTACACTAATGTTCATTAAAACAGCCTTTTACTTAGCTGCTTGCAGAGGATGAGTAATAATTCTTTTGAAAGTAATTACCAGTCAAATGGATGTATAACCAATAAGTATATGTTTTTGTACATACTGGGAATGTGCAGAACATCAGACAATCCAGTATATATAGTCCCGGTTTGTCCTAGTCCCAGCAGTGTATTAAAACAAGTAATTTGTTAATTTGTTATAGTTTGTTGAAGTAAATAGTGAAAATGAAACCTTTCTTTGGGTATAGTGCAGTTAGTAAAGTGAATTTCAGATTCCATGAATGCAGAAATGATCTAACAAGGGCTGTAATTAATTTGCACATTTCACAATATACAACTGCAAGTGTATCTTCTCTATACAGCAAAATGTGATTTCACTGGCCATTTTGTTTTTATTTTTCATAAATATAATACAAATACTTATTCTTTAGTTTGTCAGTATAAAACATTAGGCATTATTTTACTATAAAATAAAAAGTGTTTGATTAATTTTGGTTTGTGGAAAAGCTTCTGATACAGCCATGTTTGTATAAGAGCAAATAAACATGTTTTTTATCTGAAGCATATTTTGAAAATCTTGCATGAACTTTCTTTTTGGACTGTTGATTTGTGTAACAGACTTATTTCACTTTTATATTGTTTTAATTTTGCTTTCTGCTTTTAATATTAGCACAGAAATCTCCTTGAGCACCTTTCCAAGAATGCTGGAGCTTGGAATGACAGAGCAGGTTCTGGGAAACCCAGGTTGAAATCCCCATACTGCCAAGAAGCTTGCTAGGCGATCTTGAGCCAGTCATTCTCTCTCAGCCTAATAGAATGGTTGAGGATAATGTTGCATGTTACTCTGAGTTGCTTGGAGGACTTTTTCCCCTTTCCTGTAATATTAGGACTTTAAGGGGCTTGAGGTTGATATGCAGTATATTCAGGATGGGCAAAATGAAGTGCTGCTTCACACTTCACTGCCACAAGATGTAGTGGTGTCGTTTAGATTAAAAGTAGATGAGGCAAATTCATTGGAAAATAGGTCTACCAATTCATATTAGCTGAGCAGCCCATTCCTAAAAGGGGGAGGGGTAGATCCGCGGTGGCTGGGAGCCACAGAGCAGTGCTGCCTCCTCTGAGGCCTCCTGGCTGCTGACAAAAGAAAAGGTATTTAAAAATAAAGGTAAAATAGGGATACATGCCCCACTGAAAACAGCTAGGCTGCAACACCAGTGAGCACTGCTGCTGCCCAAGGGGGCAATACTGGGGTGGATGGGTTTAGGAAGCTGCCACCAGCGTGGCCATTCTCTTCCAGGCTTTAGTTTCTGGACTGGCCAGCCTAGTGGTGGGGGATGGTGGGGCTCTGTCACTCCCGGACACTGGCGTGTTTGCCCCCGCACTGGCATGTTTGCCACTTTATCCCATGATAAAGTGGCACCTATGCTGGCGTGGGGTCATGTCAAGTCCTAAGGAGATTCGCTCCTCCCTCAGGATTGCATCCATAGTGGCTAAATAGAATCCATATGTTCAGAGGCAGTATTTGTTGCCAGGAGGCAACAGAAGGGAGATATGGTGTCCTCCATGTCTTGCTTGTAAATATTAAGTGAGTACCCAGTTGGTTGGTTAGGAAACAGGATAGCATAGACACTTAGTCTGATCTAGCAGGACTACTCTTATTTTTATGGTTTGGTTGGACCATTATCATTCCTATTCTACAGATGGGAAATTGATGGGCCCTGTCAAGGGTCAGCAAGGCTGTTGCTTTTTGAAGCTAAAGAAGCACAAACCAATGCCTGCATGGGAGACTGCTGGAATCCTGTGTAAGCCGTTCCTAAAACAACTAAGGGATATAATAGAGAATACTAAGTTGCTGAAGGTAGTAGAATTGCTTCTCCAGAGTCCTTCACACCCAGCATTTGTTAAACTTTTCATGATGTATGTGGAAATATTCCCTGACAAACAGATCATTGGTACTGTTATCTCTGACAGTGCTGACTTCATGATAGGAAGAAAAAGTGACTGTTTGTCTGCTTGAGGGTGCATGAACTGGATGTGCTTTGTTTGTTTTCTTACAGTTTTCTTGCACATACTGTACTTTTTAAATTATACATGGTTTGCATATGGAAGTCTGTTTTAGTAGCAATATATCATACTTGATAGACTAAAGCATGTGAAGGAAGCAATTGGAGAAAAAAGTCTTCCTTCAGAGACTGGAAGGTTTGCCCAAACGAGGCGAACAGAAGCAAACACAAACTTGCACAAAGGAAATACAAGCAGATAATTAGAGATGCAAAAAAAGATTTTGAGGGGCATATTGCTAAACACATCAAAACAAACAATAAGAAATTCTTTAAGTATATTAGGAGTAGGAAACCAGCTAGGGAAGCGGTTGGACCATTGGATGACAATGGGAGTAAAGGAACTCTTAAGGGAGGATGAAGCGATTGCTGAAAAACTAAATGAATTCTTTTCATCTGTCTTCACTGTTGAAGATACAGGGCAGATTCCTTCTCCTGAACAGAGATTTTGGAGAGGGGAAAATGAGGAATTGAGGCAAATAGTGGTAACAAGGCAGGAAGTCCTAGAACGTCTAGACAAACTGCAAACTAACAAGTCACAGGGATCAGACGGTATTCATCCTAGAGTTCTTCAAGAACTCAAACGGGAAATTGCTGAACTTCTAACAAAGATATGTAATATGTCCCTTCGATCAGCCTCTGTACTAGAGGCTGATCAATGGCCAATGTAATACCCAGGGGGGACACAGGAAATTACAGGCCAGTTAGCTTAACATCTGTTCCAGGTAAATTGATGGAAAGCATAATTAAAGATCGAATTGTCAAGCATATAGAAGGGCAAGGTCTGCTAAGCAAAACCCAACATGCTTCTGTAAGGGTAGGTCCTATCTCACTAACCTATTAGAGTTTTTTGAAAGCGTCAATAAGCATGTGTATAGGAATGAGCCTGTGGATATTGTGTATTTGGATTTCCAAAAAGCTTTTGATGAAGTCCCCCACCAAAGACTGCTAAGCAAACTTCATAGTCATGGGATAAGAGGACAAGTCCTCTTGTGGATTGAGAGCTGGCTGAAAATTAGGAAGCAGTCAGTAGGAATCAATGGTCAGTTCTCCCAATGGCGGGATGTGAGCAGTGGGGTGCCTCAGGGATCTTTGTTGGGACCGGTGTTTTTCAACCTGTTCATCAATGACCTGGAGTTGGGGTTAAACAGTGAAGTAGCCAAGTTTGCAGATGACACCAAATTATTTAGGGTGGTTAAAACAAAATCGGACTGTGAAGAGCTCCAGAAGGATCTCTGCATACTGGAAGAATGGGCATTAAAATGGCAAATGAGATTCAATGTGAGTAAGTGTAAAGTGATGCATATTGGGGCAAAAAATCCCAACTTCACATATACACTGATGGGATCTGTGCTGGCAGCGACAGACCAAGAAAGGGATCTTGGGGTGGTAGTGGATAGCTCAATGAAGATGTCAACCCAGTGTGCGGCTGCTGTAAAAAAGGCAAATTCCATGCTGGCCATAATTAGATGAGGAATAGATAATAAAACTGCTGATATCGTACTGCCCTTGTACAAATCTATGGTGAGACCACACTTGGAATACTGTGTACAGTTCTGGTCACCACAGCTAAAAAAGGATATTACAGAGCTGGAGAAGTTGCAGAAAAGAGCAACCAAAATAATTAGGGGACTAGAGCAACTGTCCTATGGGGAGCGGTTAGGACCTTAGGGCTGTTTAGCTTGGAAAGAAGGCGGCTGAGGGGAGACATGATAGAGGTCTAAAAATTATGCATGGTTTGGAGAGAGTGGACAGGGAAAAGTTTTTCTCCCTCTCCCATAATACCAGGACACGGGGTCAGCTGCTAAAGCTGGAGGGTGAAAGATTCAAAACAGATAAAAGGAAGTATTTTTTCACACAACGCATAGTTAAATTGTGGAACTCCCTGCCCCAGGATGTGGTGATGGCTGCCAGCTTGGAGGGCTTTAAGAGGGGAGTGGACATATTCATGGAGTAGAGGGGTATTCATGGTTATTAGTTAGAATGGATACTAGTCATGCTGCATACCTATTTTCTCTAGTATCAGAGGAGCATGCCTATTATTTTGGGTGCAGTGGAACACAGGCAGAATAAATGCTCCTGCAGTCGTCTTGTTTGTGGCTTCCTGGAGGCACCTGGTTGGCCACTGTGTGAACAGACTGCTGGACTTGATGGGCCTTGGTCTGATCCAGCAGGGCCTTTCTTATGTTCTTAGGCCTTCTCCCCACCAAGTAGCACTATGGACCAGAATCCATAGTGAATCAACAGTTGCTGCTTCCTTCTGGGCAACTGGGCAAGAAGCAAGCGCAAGCCTGTTTTGAGATTAGTGAAATCAGTGATATCTGAGTAGGTTATATATATATATATATATAAATGACAGTTTTGGAAGAATACAGTATATATAATCTGTGTATTCTTCCTATAAACTGATTATTTGAGGTTATGACAGGTCAGATCTTGTCAAATTTTATTTGAACCAGGAGCCATTCTAAAAATTAAGGAGCCATACCAAACACAAATTTTCCGCTGTTATAGTAAGCAAGTTTAATGTTGCCTCTAAACTATAAATGGGGTTGCCAACTGGCCTGGAGAAAAATGTCCTCTTTAATAGTGAGACATTATTTATCGGATTATGTCACAAAAAGGAACAGTCCATTTGCACACATTAATCCTTTAGTAAAGGGTTAGGACATTTCCCCCCCATACAATTTAAAAAGGTAAAGGTAGTCCCCTGTGCAAGCACTGGGTCATTACTGACCCATGGGGTGATGTCACATCACAACTAGGCAGACTTTGTTTATGGGGTGGTTTGCCATTGCCTTCCCCAGTCATTTGCACTTTACCCCCAGCATGCTGGGTACTCGATTTACCATCCTTGGAAGGATGGAAGGCTGAGTCAACTTGAAACCGACTTCCATTGGCAAAAGTCAGCATAGGTGAAGTTGTACATTTATGGGAGAACTGTTCTTAATGATAAAAGGAGTAGGGTGAGTAGAAAAGATTGCTTCAGAATAGCCATGAATTGCACATTTGCACTTCAGTCATGGCATATAAGGTGCCCAGCTGCCTAAAGCAAGGAGTCTCAGAATGGAAACCCATCATGGGACTTCCTCATTTGAGCATATTACTTTTTGAGTGTTTAGGAAGTGTAATAGCAGCATGTGTGAGCTGAATAGTGCTGTAGTGGTAAAATAGTACTTTAGTGCTATTTTGCTTGAATTGTGCTCTTAGGGTTATTGTGCTAGGAAACTTAAATAATTAATTAAAAACATTTTAATGTGGTCTTTCCACCCAAACAAGGTCCCCGAGGCGGTGTACATAAAACATTTGAACAATTAAGAACATTTAAAATTATAAAGTAATTCAATAAAAACACAAACAACACTAGAACCAGGGACCATTATTGGCAAGCTGGATACTCATTTTACCGACCTCAGAAGGATGGAAGGTTGAATCAACCTTGAGCTGGCTACGTGAAACCAATTTCCATCAGGATTGTGCTCAGTTCGTGAGCAGAGCTTTGATTGCATTACTGTATATTACCCCTCTGCACCACGGGGCTCCCTCCACACAAGTTGGCAACTGTAAATCCAGCAAGTCAGGCACTACTCTAGAGGTAAGAACATGAATTAGTTGTGAAGAGCAGGGCCATACTGCAGGTAGCCCAAGGCTCTGGAATGCCTCCCTGATTAAGGGACAGAGTTGTTTCTTCCTTATCTTCTTGCAAATGGGGCGTAAAGTGTTTTGTGCATATTTACTGAAGAGATATAGCCCAGGAAAAACAAAACCCTTATTTTCTCTTGCCACCAGAAGCTAAGCCCGCGTACATGTCATTGGAATGAATACGCATTCTTCCTCAGTGTTTCCCTACCTCTTGTGTTCTCTCTCCTTTCTTTGTCTCAGATTTGTCACCTCTCCCTGTCTCAAATTCTAGATTTTAAGCTCCTTGGGGTGGGGAATTTCTGCCTTATGCTCTGTAAAGCATCATGCTCATTGACTTTTCTGTGTAATAAAAAGCCTACCATTTGGCTCAGCTGAATGTAAACAACTGGGCCTAAGCTAACGGATTCCATGTTAAGTTTATGTCAACAAAAACTCTATGGTACCTAGAAGACAGCATAAGCTGTATTGCAGCATAAGCTTTTGCAGACTGAAATCTATTTTGGTTAAGCTAATGTTGTAAGTCAGGCCAACTGATACCAGTAGACTTCTGTGTAACTAGCACCGAAGTAAAGGATGAAAATACCCAAGTATTATTCTTTTGAACTCAACTGTGGGGGGGGGGAGAATAGATTTCAAACAGTAGCCCCCCCTTCATTGATTTGGTAAATCTGGATCATAATCCTTTGGATATAATTAGCACACTAAACCTGAATATAAAACTGCTCACGATCTGCTCTATTATTTGTGTTCCGAATGATACCAGCACCACTGAAAGTTGGCTTGAAGATTTAAAGACTTGTCGCTTCCTCTGCAGGCCAGGTTTCTCTGTTGCCTCCTTGTACCCTTTGGGGGGGAAAGGCTCTTACCTTTGTCCACCCCGCCAAGCACAGCCACCTACCCGCCTTCAGTTTACCTTTCGCTGTGGCAAGAGAAAACAGAAGTTCCCAACAAAGGCAAAAGAGAGCCAGTGGTGACTTCGTACCATTTGTAGCAGAGCTCGTATCCTAAGAAGAAATTAGTTCTGTGCTAGAAGTTTTGCAGGGCATTTCTTTTAAGGGCTGACTACCCCATTTCTGTCTTCCTCCTTTTAAACTCTGCCACAGAGTTTGAAGGCTGAGAGCCATCAGAGTTTTAGGCACCATGAGCAAGCTTCATGTTGCATAGGCAACCAGGTGCCTGGAATTGCTGAGGGCTGATTTCACTGGGGTATTTGTAGAGTATACAGGGAAGTGAAAGCAGCCTTGTAGTAAAGTTCCTACTTTATGATAACCTGCTTGCTTAAAATACTGTATTCTGGATTACTTAAAGAACACATGGTGCTGTGAATGTAATAGGGAAAGCATAACATTTTATCATTTGAATAAGTTTTATTTTGAAACTGCAGGTGACAGTTACCATTAATAAATCAGTGCACACACTAAAGTTGAATACACATTTAAAGAGCTTTTTAATATATAATGTAAATGGCTTAAATGAACCATGCAAACGGAAAAAAATCTTTTATTGGCTAGTCAGAGAAAAAGCAGATATTTTTGTACAAGAGACACACTTAAAAAGAAATCAAGAAGTGTTGATGGATAATTCAAAGCTAGGTAAATTATATACAGCTTCTATACAGAAAAGCAAAGGTGTGGCCATTTATATTAAAACTCCATTGTTTATCGTAAAACAGATTAAAAATATAAGGAAGGTAGATTTCTATTCATTACGGGTGAACTTTTTGGGGAAAATATAACTTTAGGTAATATCTATGCTCCTAACCACCAACAGCAGCAATTTTATAATGATTTACATAAGCAATTGATAGAATTTGTAGAGGGCGACTTAATTCTAGGAGGGGACTTTAACGCTATAATGAATTTAGAAAAAGATAAAAGATCCAAGAAAAGTCATAAGAACACTAAAAGGCTCCTTGGGTAAATTGATGTGTAACAGTATTGATTTATTTCAACTCATTGATGTGTGGAGAGAACGTAACCCTATGGAGAAAGTAAAAGGATGCACAGCAAAATTTCATTAAAGTCTCTAACAGGACCAGAGCAAATGATAGGTCTCAAGCTAGACTGGTGCACCAAAATTTAATGAAATTTTGCTGTGCATCGTTTTGATACATGTTGCTGATGAAGCCATGTGCGAAACGTGATTTGAATCTAGACAACACGTCCGGTCACCTTCCCTTTGTGGCTCTCACCTGGGACATCTGCTCCTTCAGCTGTCTATAAGTACAACAGAAGTCCATACTGGATTATAAATATCGACTTACCTGTTTTCAGGATATTTACCTACTTTGTGTCTTTGGACATTTGAACTTGATATCATATTGGACTTCCATTATTTATTTTGTATGTGTATCTTCGTCATCCTTGTATATATATTTTGCACCTTTTGCACTTTATCAAAACACTTTGATAAAGCTTACTTTTGTATTACAATTTGTGAGTGCTGTCTGGATCTTTCCCATTATCCATACAGTTCTGAGCCTTTATTTTTTCCAGGCCAACCTCCAAGTACTGGCTGGAGATCTCCTGCTATTACAAGTGATCTCCAGCCAATAGAGATCAGTTCACCTGGAGAATATGGCCGCTTTGGCCATTGGACTCTATGTCGTTGCAGTCCCTCCCCAAACCCCGTCCTCCTCAGGCTCCACTCCAAAAACCCGAGGGTGGCGAAGAGGACCTGGCAACCCTATCCTCCCCCCCCCCACCGCCGGGAGATCTACTCCCAGTATGGCCCCCGAATGATGTTATAAATATGCAAATGGCCCTTGGCAGGAAAAAGGTTCCCCACCCCTGTCATAGAGAATAAGTAAGCCATTTTCTTAGTAAGTGGTAGTTTGCATTTTGAAATGCTTACAAAGTTTGGTAATTCAACTAGTTATAGAAGTCAACATTTTTGTATATATTGTGAAAGGGAGTAGATTTGGGGTGGATGGATTTATGCTGATGGGAGTGCAATGCTCTTACCTCCCTCCTCCTGCTGCAGGCCAGAGTACCTCCTGTGGTGTTCCTGGAGATGCTATGCATACCTGGAATAAAAAGATAACCAAATGATTAAGATTTCTACTAGAAAAACTGTGTTAGGAGCCATTAGTATTAACTAATAGATTTTTTGCTCCATTTCTAATTAAAAATGCATTCACTTTATTGTATTTTATATTTCTGCCCCATTCTAAGAATTTACAACTTTTAGTTGACCTAGGATTAAAGTGGGTTCTAGATCATCAGGTGATAGAGATCAATTAGAATATTGGTTAAGGGAAGGTTCATTCTCATGATCAAAGAATATATTAGGTCCACATTGTAATAAGCAGGCATGACAATTTAGAATATTCACAGTAACTAAAATGGCCCCGAGTGTATAGTTTAGACCCTAACCATTATGGAGAGTAGGTTGATCCAGGAAGTTAGGTAGACATTGGGGATGAAACGCTCTCATAAAAATGTTGCAGCCAACATATGTTAACAGTTAGAATATGACAATATTTGTGCCATAATTTTTGTAAGCCAAAAGTTATGTAATTTGGATTGCCTCAAGTGCATAGAGAAGAATGCGTGTTGGTAGCATCATGGAGGCTCTTGATGCAATTGCAATATTGTTCTCAGTGAGTGGCTTGCAAACATATTAGGCTCTTGAATAAATTTATTTACGGCAAAAGCCAGAATAAAATGACCAGATACTACCTGTGAGAGATTAGAATCTCTCTTGTTTAAAAATATCCCAATTTAAAAACAGTTAAAACCAATAATTTACTCGATAAAAATTAGCCAGTCCCAGTGTTAACCTTTCAGATAGACTTATGAATACAGCAGAGCCATTAAAATATTCATATCAGTTACAAAATAGAATTAAAAGATACAGTATCTAAAACTATGGGATATATAATTTTTAAATAAAATGAACCAAGTTACTATTAGCTAAAAACCTCAGATTGATAATAACATTTTCCGTTTTAGGCTAGGTTGCCAAGCCCTCGCTTTGTCATATTAGGCCCTAGATTTGGAGTTCTTGTACACATACACATATCCAATGGTATTTGCATAGTGACCACAATATTTAAATCTGCCCTTGTTCAGTCTAAGGCTGGTTGCATAAATTGCTGTTGTACTAAGTCAGCCTAAGCTAATAGTAAATGGCTATAACTCAAACCCAGTACTTACTGTGCATTTTCAGGGATCCTATTACAGGCATGACTGATGATATTGTCTAACGCTACTGTTCCTCTGTGTTCACAGTGTTTACTGGTGGCCTCCCCCCCCCCCACACGATGATATGAGATTTGAAGGAAGACGATGCATACAGGTAATAGAACATTATAGATTATCCATAGAAAACATTATGTTTTAATTCTTATTTGTTGCACAGTTGCTTTTTTAAAATCTGGCATTTAAATTGCCATTTTTTGGTCACCTGTTGTAAGTATAGCTTCCAGGTGAGGTTGCTTTTGTTAATTAAATTTAATGTGTTGGGGTATTTTTGCTAAAAATGCTGTTGTACCAGGTGGGCTGCTACTTTCTTTATATTATTAAATCACCCCTAGTCAAGGGTGAATGTGGCTCTAGCCCCCTGAAAGAGTGTTCAATTAAAATGTTCTGCCCATAGAGACTCATGGATCCTGTAGGATTCCAGAATGCTTTGGGTGATTTTAGGATTCCAAACTCATGCTCCATCTCTGAATACTTGGTTGTAACAGATTTGACAGAAGGAATATCAAACACGTTGTCTGGTCTGTTTATGGATCATTTCAACCTAGTCACCATGGTGAATGTTGACAGGATCCTGGAAACTGTGTGTTGACAGGATCCTGGGATCTGTGAAGGCTACTACTTGTCCTCTGAATCCTTGCCATCATGGTTGCTGAAATAAAGACCATATAAATGAGTCATTGATATCTATCACGAATAAATCACTGTCTGAGGGCACTTTCCTTCAGCCACTCAAAGAGGTGGTCATCCATCTTCTGCTTAAGTTATTTGTTTGTTTTCATTTACTTCATTTATTCCCCCGCCTTTCTCCCCAATAGGGACCCAAATAGATTACATAGTTCCCCTTTCCTCCATTTAATCCTCACAACAACCCTGTGAGGTAGGTTAGGCTGAGAGTGTGTGACTGGTCACCCAGCAAAGTTTTCACACAATTATTTGACTTTAAAGAGGGAACTTCTCTAAAATGAGAAACCTGGTAAAAAGGAAGTTAAAGGGAATGGTTAGGAGGGTTAAATTTCTGGAAAAGGCTTCGGGGGAGGTGTTACTCAAATCCTCAATATTAGAGGCTCAAATAGATTATATACTTCAGGTTAGGAAAGGGAGTCTAAAGTCCAGGAGGTCACAACCATGGCTAACAGGTAAGGTGAAGGAAGCTATTAGAGAAAAAAAGGCTTCCTTCAGAAGCTTCCCCCCCCCCAAAAAAAAGGCTTGCCCAAACGAGGCAAACAAAGCAAAGTCAAATTTGCACAAAGGAAATGCAAGCAAACAATTAGAGATGCAAAAAAAAAAAAAGATTTTGAGGGACATACCACTAAATACATTAAGACCAACCATAAGAAATTCTTTTTAAGTATGTTAGGATCAACAAACCAGCTAGAGAAGCAGTTGGGCCATTGGGTGACAGTCAGAGTAAAGGAACTCTAAGGGAGGATAAAGAGAAGGTAAATGAATTCTGAGAAGGTAAATGAATTCTTCTCATCAGTCTTCACTGTTGAAGATATAAAGCAGGTACCTTTTCCTGAACAGATGTTTTGGGGAGGGGAGAATGAGGAGCTGAGGCAAATAGTGGTAACAAGGCAGGAAGTTCTAGAATGTCTAGACAAATGGCAAACTAATAAGTCACAGGGACCAGATGGTATTCATCCTAGAGTTCTTCAAGAACTCAAATGGGAAACTGCTGAGCTTCTGATGATGATCTGTAACATGGCCCTTAGATCAGCCTCTGTACCTGAGGACTAGAGAATGGCAGTTGTAACACCCATTTATAAAAAAGGTTCCGGGGGGGGGGATCCAGGAAATTACAGGCCAGTTAGCTTAAAGTCTGTTCCAGGTAAATTGATGGAAAGCATTATTAAAGCATTATTAAAGATAGAATTGTCAAGCATATAGAAGGGCAAGCCTTGCTGGGCAAAACCAACATGGCTTCGGCAAAGGTAGGTCCTGACTCACTAACCTTTCAGAGTTTTTTGAAAGTGTCAGCATGTGGGCAGGAATGAGGCTGTGGACATTGTGTATTTGGATTTCCAAAAGGCTTTTGACAAAGTCTCCCACCAAAGACTGCTAAACATACTTCATAGTCATGGGATAAGAGGACAAGTCCTCTTATGGATTCAGAGCTGGCTAAAAAAACAGGAAACAGAGTGGGAATAAATTGTCAGTTCTCACAACGGAGGGATGTGAGCAGCAGGGTCCCTCGGGGATCTCTGTTGGGACTGGTGCTTTTCATCCAGTTCATCAGTTGGGGGTGAACAGCGAGGTGGCCAAGTTTGCAGATGACACCAAATTATTTAGGGTGGTTAAAACAAAATCAGATTGTGAAGAGCTTCAAAAGGATCTCTCCAAACTGGAGGAGTGGGCATTAAAATGGCAAATGAGATTCAATGTGAACAAGTGTAAAGTGATGTATATTGGGTCAAAAAATCCCAACTTCACATATACACTGATGGTATCTGTGCTGGCAGCGACTGACCATGAAAGGGATCTTGGGGTTGTAGTGGTTAGCGTGATGAAGATGTCAACCCAGTGTGCAGCTGTTGTGAAAAAGGCAAATCCCATGCTGACCATAATTAGACAAGGAATAGAGTATAAAACTGCTGCTATCATACTGTGTGTGTTAAGTGCCGTCAAGTCGTTTCCGACTCATGGCGACCCCATGAATGAAAGTCCTCCAAAATGTCCTATCTCTGACAGCCTTGCTCAGATCCTGCAAATTGAAGGCCGTGGCTTCCTTTATTGAGTCAATCCATCTCTTGTTGGGTCTTTCTCTTTCCTGCTGCCCTCAACTTTTCCTATCATGACGGTCTTTTCCAGTGACTCTTGTCGTCGTACAAAACAGTTATATCCGCACCTTCACCTGTTCCTCTTAAAGGGGACAGCCTGCCAGCGGAACCAACCCTTCCGACCCTTGACTCTTGGGCTCCCTCAAGTAATGGAAAACCCGCTTCCCCCACTTCGATTTTAAATATTACAACACCCCTGGTGCATGTTCAAGCTCCTTCTTTGTCTGTCCTTTAAAATCAAATGGGTGTATTTTTAAAGACACCCATAAGAGGCTGGATCTCATTGAAGAATCCAACTGACTAGTCACAAAGGCCCCAGTCAATTATGTTAAATTGCTATCTTGGAATATCTCTGGCTGGAACAGTAAAGTACAAGACTCTGATTTTATTAACTATATTAGACAATATGATTGTATTTGCTTACAGGAAACTTGGACGACTGGAAATGTTAATGTAAATGGGTTCTTCTCCCTAACTTTGCCTGCATATAAAGAAAATGCAAAGGGCTGATGCAAGGCTGGCCTAGCTATTTTAATCAAGCAAAATCTTTTTTCTAGGTTTGTCTTACTTGATACCTGTAATTGCGCTGCCCAAGCTGTTTTACTCTACGATCCCTCTCCCTTTCTCATTTTAATCAACATTTACCTCCCCTCTACTGAAAATGAAAAATACTTAGAGTCAAACTGGTTTAATCTTACAAATTTTGTTGCCAAAATTATCCAAAAATTTCCGTCGATTCCAATTGTCCTTCTAGGGGATTTTAATGCTAGGATTGGCCACGATAATAGGAGTTGGGCCCTTTTTGTGGATTTAGATGACATTGAGCCCGCACCTCCGCAGCTCGGTTTTCTTCGCCAATCTCAAGACTCTTGTTTTAATAAAGCCGGTCGCAAATTAATTGAATTCTGTATCGAACTTAATATGATAACGCTAAATGGACTCCGTCAATTTCCAGCTTCCCAGTATTTCACGTTTAACTCGTGGCAAGGGAGAAGCGTCATCGACTATGGAATTTGTTCCCCCAAATTTTTAGACTTAGTCAAATCTGTTAACATTGATTTTCGTTCTGAAAGCGATCACCTTCCAATTTTAATTTCCTGGATGCGCCTGTCTGATAATGCTGTTTTGCAAGAACCCATTTCTGTATCACAGGCAACTTTAGGCCTGAAAAGAATTTAAGTGGTCTGACTCTCGGGTGCGTACTTTCTTCACCCTTTTTCAATCTAAGGAAATGCTTGCCCTTAAATCAACGATTCTGAACTCTGACTCGCATACTGAGACTTTATCAGCCCTCTCCCAGATCGAAGTGCATTGCTTTTCATTGGCCGAACCTTGCCAGACCAATTCTACCAAGCCGGTTTCATGGTTCGACAAGGAATGTTTAGCCCATAAAAGGCAACTAAGATCTCTGTGTAGGAAAATTAGTATGAATGCTGCCTTTGATAGATTTGACGACTACCTTACACACAGAAAGTTGTATGCAAACTTGGTCACAGAAAAAAAGAAAACCCACTTCCGACAAAGATGGTCACATTTTCTTGTGTCCCTTAAGTCCCATGATAGTAAGACTTTTTGGAAAGCAATGGTAACCTCAGCTAATAACAACCCTTCACCTGAAATTAGTATCCCACCCCAAATCTGGGTTGAACATTTTACTAAGCTATTTCATTCTCACTCCAATCTTAGGCTCAACCCTGATGAAATTATCCCCTCAGATTACCCTAGATGGCCAGCGGTTGAGGTTGAAGAAGTCATTGATCTGATAAGTAGCATGAAATCCGGCAAAGCCCCAGGTCCGGACGGTCTCCCTGCAGAGCTGTTTAAGGAATTCTTAGATTGGTAGGCCCCACTTCTCGCCAAATTATTTACCTCCATTGATTTATACGGTATTCTCCCTAACTCCTGGTTAAATTCAATCATAATTCCTATTTATAAGAAAGGTGACCCAACCCTACCTGAAAATTTTCGTCCCATTAGCCTTTTATCAATCTTAGGCAAACTGTATGCGAAGCACTTGGAGCAGCGTCTCCTTAGATGGGTAAAGGACAATGCCATCATCGGCCCTGAGCAAATTGGCTTCTCCAAAAATAAATCAACTTTGGATCACTGTCTGATCCTGGCCACTCTTGCAGAAAAGTACATGAAACTGGGCAGTAAGAAACTCTACGTCGCCTTTATTGACTTAAAGACTGCATTTGACTCGATCAACAGAGACGTTCTCTGGTCTAAGCTGTTGAATTTAGGAATTGATCTGCGTCTTTTATTCCTTTTAAAGAAACTACACTCATCCACAACGAGCCAAGTTAAATTTTCCTCAAATGGCAGCCTCACTGGGAAAATTCCATTAAATAAAGGTGTGAAGCAAGGTTGCATTCTTGCTCCCCTTCTTTTTAATTTGTTTCTGTCAGACTTGGCTTGTTTTTTAGACCTTATCAATGGACACCCGCCAAAATTAGGTGGCAAAACAATCCCTATCTTATTATATGACGACGATACTGCCATTTTATCCTATACCAAAATTGGACTCAAACGCTATTAAGTAGCTTTTGAGAAATATTGCCAGCTAAATTTTCTCAAAATAAATTATTCTAAGTCCAATGTTTTAGTTTTTTCTAAGAAGTGGTCGCCCTCCAGCTGGCGCATTGGGAAGGCCAAAATCCAACAGGTTAAGAGTTTTAAATATCTGGGCATTTCTTTTAATTATAATTGTAAATGGGCAGTACACAGAAGTAGAATCACTAAATTAGGGAAAATATCTGCGAGTCAATTGAAGTCCTTTTTCTTTTATAAGGGCAACCAATACATCCCTGCCACAATTAAGGTGTTTAACTCTAAAATTTTACCCCAGGTCTTGTATGGTATCCCTATCTGGGTAAATGCTTTTAATCGCGATTTAGAATCTCTTCAAGCCAATTTTTTTAGACATATTTTGGGTTTCCCTCGTTGTGTGTCCTACTACGCAATCATCTCTGAACTAGGCCAAAACCTGTGCGAAACCAAGGCCTGGTTATTAACTGTTCGTTACTGGCTTAAACTATATTTTAGAGCGGAGCAAGGTTCCCTTTTATCTTTATTATTAAAAGAACTTCATAATACATCCTGGGACAACTTGATATTGACTAAAATAAGATCAATCGGAGTCTCTCTTGATGACTTGGTTCCATTTACAGAGGAGCACATTTTTAAAATAATCAAACATCGTCTTTTAGATATAGAGTTACAATGGTTGCATCCTACTCAACCTTTTGTCTGCTCCTCAGCAATGTTGTGCCTTTTGAATAAAACAGACAGTATTCCCCATTATTTTTATAATTTGGATATACCTACTCTCCGTAGAGCTTTCTCTCTTGCCAGGGTCAATGCCTTCCCATCTAGGATACTGTATGGAAGGTTCCATCAAATCCCAATTCATGAACAGACTTGCCCCTGTAATTCAAATTCCTTGGATACAATTGAACATATTTTATGTGATTGCCCTCTATATGAAACACCTCGTAGAAAATGGTTAAAAAACTGGTTACATCCCAAGTTTTACCTGTCTAATAAAGTTAATGTCAATTTTTAATGAATGATTCAGTTCCAGAGGTTACTGTGGATGTCGCCAATTTTTTAGTAGAAGTGCTAAATGTCCAAAAATGTATAACCTCTGATATCTGATGTTACTGGCTATGATTTTATCTTATCGGTTTTAAGATTTATGACCATTGTTCGTATCAATTGTACAAATTTATATGCCATTAAAAGTTTATGAATGAATGAATGAGACTCTTGTCGTCTCATGACGTGACCAAAATACGACAGCCTCAGTTTAGTCATTTTAGCTTCTAGGGTCAGTTCAGGCTTGATTTGATCTATAACCCACTGATTTGTTTGTTTTGGCAGTCCACGGAATCCGCAACACTCTCTTCCAACACCACATTTCAAAGGAATCTATTTTCTTCCTATCAGCTTTCTTCACTGTCCAGCTTTCACACCCATACATGGTAATAGGGAATATGATGGCATGAATTAATCTAGTCTTGGTGGCCAGAGTCACATCCTTACACTTCAAAATCTTTTCTAGCTCCTTCATGGCTGCCCTTCCAAGTCTCAATCTCCTTCTAATTTCTTGGCTGCAGTCTCCCTTTTGGTTGATGGTGGAGCCAAGGAATAGAAAGTCTTGAACAATTTCAATTTCCTCATTGTCAACCTTAAAGTTCTGTAATTCTCCTGTAGTCATTACTTTTGTTTTCTTGATGTTCAGCTGCAGTCCTGCTTTGGCACTTTCTCTTTTAACTTTCAGCAGTAGTTGTTTCAAATCTTCACTATTTTCTGCCAATAATGTAGTGTCATCAGCATATCTCAAATTATTTATGTTCCTCCCTCCAATTTTCACTCCACCTTCATCTAAATCTAATCCTGCTTTCCTAATTATATGTTCTGCGTATAGATTGAAGAGATAGGGAGATAAAATACATCCTTGTCTGACACCTTTGCCAATTGGAAACCATTCCGTTTCTCCATATTCTGTTCTAACTGTGGCCTCTTGTCCAGAGTACAGGTTGCGCATCAAAACAATCAGATGTAGTGGCACACCCATTTCCTTTAAAACCAGCCATAACTTTTCATGATCCACACAGTCAAAAGCTTTGCTGTAATCTATGAAACACAAGCTGATTTTCTTTTGAAATTCTCTCGTACGCTCCAGTAACCAGCGTATATTTGCAATATGATCTCTAGTGCCTCTTCCTTTTCTGAAACCAGCTTGAACATCAGGCATTTCTCGTTCCATATATGGTAACAGTCTTTGCTGTAAGATTTTGAGCATCACTTTACTTGCATGAGAAATTAATGCAATGGTCCTATAGTTGTTGCAATCTTTGATGTCTCCTTTCTTGGGAATTGGAATGTAAATGGATCGTTTCCAGTCTGTGGGCCATTGTTTTGTTTTCCATATCTGTTGGCATATTCTTGTCAAGATTGTGATGGCCTCCGTTTCTGTGGCTTGGAATAGCTCTATTGGTATCCCATCTGCTCCTGGTGATTTGTTTCTCCCGATTGCTCTCAATGCAGCTTTCACTTCACTTTCTAAAACTGTAGGTTCTTCTTCAAAAGATTCTTCTTGGAAAGAATCTTTTATCCTTTCATCTCTTCTGTATAGTTCTTCAGTGTATTGTTCCCACCTTTTCTTTATTTTGTCCTGCTCAGTTAATGTATTTCCATGCTGATCTTTCAGCATGCCTAACCGTGCTTTAAATTTCCCTTTGATTTCTTGGATCTTGTGGAACAGATCTCTTGTTCTTCCTTTTTTGTTGTTCTCTTCTATTTCTTTACACTGGTTATTATAATAGGTCTCTTTGTCTCTACGTGCTAGTCGCTGGAACGTTGCACTTAGACTTTTGATTCTATTTCTGTCACCTTCTACTTTTGCTTCTCGTCTATCTCTGGCAATTTTAAGAGTTTCCTCAGACATCCATCGAGGTTTTTCTTTTCTTTTGGCTACAGGAATAGTCTTTGCACATTCTTCCTTGATAATATCTCTAGTTTCCACCCATAGTTCTTCAGGTTTACATTCACTTGAACTTAGTAATGCAAATCTGTTCCTTACATGGTCTTTAAACTCTTCCGGAATATTGCTTAGATTGTATTTTGGTGCTATGAATGTTTTGGTGTTTTTCTTAAGCTTTATCTTGATTTTCGATATTAGCAATTCATGATCTGTACCGCAGTCGGCTCCTGGTCTTGTTTTGGCCGAGAGAATAGAGCTTCTCCATCTTCTGCTTCCAATTATATAATCTATTTGATTTCTATACTGGCCGTCTGGTGATGTCCATGTATACAATCGTCTATTTGGTTGCCTGAAACATGTGTTTGCAATGAACAGATTGTTGTCTTCACAGAATTCTACGAGGCGTTCTCCTGCTTCATTCCGTGCTCCTAGCCCAAATCTGCCAACAACATTTGATTCTGCTTTGTTTCCTACTTTTGCGTTCCAATCACCTATGATTATCAGCATATCTTGTTTAGGTGTGTGATCAATTTCTTCCTGAACACTGGCATAAAAACTTTCAAATTCTTCCTCATCAGCATCTGTAGTTGGGGCATAAACTTGAAGGATGCTTATGTTGATAGGCTTTCCCTGAAGTCTGATTGATATTATTTGGTCAGACTTTGCACTATAGCTCCTGACTGCCTTTTCTACATCTTGCCTCACTATTAAAGCAACTCCGTTTCTTCTCTTTTTGTCATTCCCTGAATAAAACACTTTGTAATTTTCTGATTGAAAATGTCCTAATCCAGTCCCCTTAATTCACTTACTCCTAGGACTGAAATGTCCATGCGTTCCATTTCTTGTTTAACAATTTCAAGCTTACCCTGATTCATGCTTCTCACATTCCATGTTCCTATTATATGCGTCGAACAGCTTCGGACTTTCCTTTTGCATCTATTCATGTCAACCACTGAACGTCCTTTCGGCTTTAGTCCAATCGCATCATTAAGAACAGCGCTACTCGTACTTGTCCTCTGCTCTACCCCAGTAGCAGATTGAGTGCCATCCGACCTGGGGGTCCCATCTTCCAGCACTATATCTTTTTTCATTTTGGATTGTCTCATCATAGGGTTTTCAAGGTAAAGGTTGGTCAGAAGTGGTTTACCAGTGCCTTCTTCTGCGCAGTGCTAACCAGAGTTAGCCGTAGTGGCACTGCCGTTGTCTACAAAAGATCTTCCGCCAGTGTCACCTTCCACTACTGCTGCTGCCCAGTAGCTAACCTTCAGGGATTCCTCTATCCCCATCCCCATTGGAACTGCCTGTTCTCTTCTGCGGATGTGGCCATTGATCCCTTAAGGGGGTGGATGCATTTTTGTCTGGTGTCTCAGCTGTGACCATTCCGTCTTGAGTGACTCTGCTAGGAGTTTAGTCTCTTGATAGAGTCTAGACCCCTTACGGTATTGCTCTCAGCTTCCCTGACACTCACAAACCCCCTCACCACGTTAAGGTGTGCATCCAGAAGGGGGCTATCATACTACCCTTGTACAAATCTATGGTGAGACCACACTTGGAATACTGTGTACAGTTCTGGTCACCACACCTAAAAAAGGATATTGCATATCTAGAGAAGGTGCAGAAAAGAGCAACCAATATGATCAGGGTGCTAGAGCAACTGCCCTATGATGAGCAGTTAAAATGATTAGGGCTGTTTAGCTTAGGAAAAAAGGCGAATAACATGATAGAGGTCTATAAAACTATGGTGTGGAGAGAGTGTATAGGGAGTAGCTTTTCTCCGTTCCTCATAATACTAGAACGCGGGGTCATCTGCTGAGGCTGGAGGGTGAGCGATTCAAAACAGATAAAAGGAAGTATTTATCACACAACACATTAAATTGTGGAACTCCCTCCCCCAGGATGTGGTGATGGTTGCCAACTTGGAAGGCTTTAAGAGGCGGGTGGTACATAAAACTGGTATACAAACCAAACATTTACTGATAATAAATCATAAAGAAATTTATTTTAAAACAATTCTTTGGTGTACCTATAATTAAACCATTTATTAAAGGATTTTAAGGATGGATTTTTTCATTACTGAGACTGCACCTGAAAAGTGTTTATACTGCAGGAAAAAAGTTACAACCTGCCCTTCGTAGTGCTTAGTGACTGAGGGTGTTTGTGTGAGGGGTTGTTTAATATTCGGCTGTTCCACACGATCAGTAATCGCTATCTTTTGCATTTCTAGCTGTGTGGCTGCTTCTAGTGTTAGTGCTTCAGCTGGCTCAAGGGTGTCAAACTCAATTGTTACAAGGACTGGCTATGACATAAATGTCACTTGGTCGGGCCGGGCCATGCCTCGCCAGCCCAGATCAAGAGTGGGGGGTGGGGTGGCTGGCTCGTAAGTCAGATAAGGTCTTTCAAGGAGTCAGTGCTTCAACTGGCTCAAGGGTGTCAAACTCAATTGTTACGAGGACTGGCCCCCGGGCCTTATGTTTGACACACCTGGTGTAAGGCTTTAAAGATCAGAACTAGCACCTTGAACATTCACAGAAAGCATTCTTGGGTTTCACTGGGGAAAGGTACCCCTGTGGCAAACAGGAGCTCTGGGCTCAGGGTCCATCCCCAGGGAAGTTGGCAAGACGGCAAAGCTCACCTTAAAGCCAGCAACAGACCTGTCAGCCGCAAAACAAGTGGAAGAGTCCAGATGAGAAGCCACACCTTCTCACTTTGGATCCATTGGGGAGGTCCAATTTAGACTGGGACTGCAACATTGGGCAACATTCCTATACCAGCCATATATCAGCCATCATGAAAATCACATCAATATCCCTTTTTTAATTAAAGCATTCTCCTGAAAAATGTGGTTCAGATGAAAGACATTGGCAGGAGTATGCACACCCTGCCTAACAGGCTGCAGTCATCTGAGAATCTCCCTCCCTCCTCAAAAGAGTCCCCACCCACTCCAGTTAAGGCATCTGGCCTCTTGCTCTGAGCAGCTCTTCCTGGGGAAAAAAAGCCCCCCCCCCATCTTTTCCCCCACACCCACATTCTCCAATTGGGATTCTCTTGATCTGTCCACTCTAGAGAGGGGGCTGAAAAAGTTACAAATCAGGAGACATGCCTTACTGGCCCCACAGAAATCCTATGTTGTGTAACACTTCCACCCCACCCACCCCCATTTGCCAAAGGAGGGCCTCACTGTATTCCTACCACCTCCACCTGCTCCAAAGGAATACCATTTCCCATGATAAAAAAGATTCGCTTCAGGAGGGCAGATGCTCATCTGATTCAGAGATTGGGGGTGGGGGGTGGGGGTGGAAGTAAGTGAAGACCCAGAGGACAGGTACCCACCTCTCTCAGACAGTCTTGGGGGGTACACATGGAGGTAGCTCTATTCCCCCTCCCCAAATGCAAACAAAGTGCTCTGCAGCCAGACAAAGTTCCTCCTGGCAGCCCATACAACTTTACACTGGGGTCGCCAAATGACCAGGAGAAACTCCAGCCTGCCCAGCACGTGTGCCTTTAGCTTAGGTTTCATCTGCAACAATCAGGAAGGGAATCTGTTCCCAGCCTGGAGACAAACCGGATTCCCGCCTGGCTGTCATTCCAGTCCCAGAACACTTGTGCAAGTCCCAGGGGTCCTCATTCCATTCTGGATGCTGTCAATCCAGTCCCAGAACACTTCTGCTAGTTCCAGGGGCCGTCCTTCCAGTCCCAGAGTAGCGTATCTGGGCTTAGAGACCTTACTGGAAATTCCATTCCACTATTTCTTTGCAACTCTTTTTGTGCTGTAATGTATTTTAATGGAGCCCATGCAAGTCAGTTGGCAATCCAGATTCCCATTATCTTCAATGGGCTGGGCAGCCTCTCCCATTGCTTCTAATGGACAATCCTGTCATTTGTTTCAGTACATCCTAAGAAAGGGAGAACCAGAGAGAGAAATAGATAGATAGATAGATAGATAGATAGATAGATAGATAGATAGATAGATAGATAGATAGATAGATAGATAGATAGACAGACAGACAGACAGACAGACAGATACCAAGAGAGAAAAAGAGAGGGAGAGAGAAATACAGAGAGAGAAGGGGAGAGAGAGAAAGGGGGAGAGAGAGAGAGAGAGAAAGAAAGAAAGAAAGAAAGAAAGAAAGAAAGAAAGAAAGAAAGAAAGAAAGAGAGAACGGGGGGGGGAGAGAGAGAAAGAATGAATGAACCGGGGGGGGGAGAGAAAGAAAGAACGAGAGAGAGAGGGAGAAAGAGAGGGACGGAGAGGGAGAAAGAGAGGACAGAGAGAGGAGGAGAAAAGGAAGGAAAGAAGGGAGAGGGAAATAGACGAGGAGGGAGAAAGAGAGAGAGAATCCTTGAAACCCCCCCCCCCTAATAATTGCATTCCAGGTCCAGCACCAGATCCAGGGATGCCAAAGCTTGCCTGCCCTCCACCCCCTACTCACCGCCATGGGGGAGGAGGCCAGGAGGGACCCAATTTTGCAGCTGTCCCTAAGAGCAAGGAGGCGGCAGGAATGGCGATAAGCAGCAACACGAAGGACAGCCACGCCATGCGGCTGGATGACAGCTCCTTGCCTTGGGGGCTTGCACAGGGAGCTGGGTCCCGCACTGGCTCTACCACACTGCACCCAGGCAGCCTGGCCACCCTGCGACTAAGTAACTGCGAAGCACGGCGCCACATGCAACCTCGTTGTGCTGGCGGGCTGCATGCTCTATTCAGCCCTGGCGGCGCGTGCAGCAGCTTGGGAAAGTCCCTCCTTCCCCCAGCACAGCGTGTAAACTGAGCTGTTTTCAGGCTTGGGGCAGCTTGCACGCTCCAGCCCGGATTGGGGGAGGGGGGGCGCCTTGCCTCCGTGGGCCACATAAAAGCCCTCGGGCCTGATCCGGCCTGGGGCCCTATGATTGACACCCCTGGTCTATAGGGAGCGCTCGGCAAGGGGGGCTGGGGGGGGGGCTGGCGACTTTCACAACCCCAAGATTCAAACCCAAATGGGGTCGCGACCCACACTTTGAGAAGCTCTGCTCTAGACTACTTCATACAGTCTCCCAGGTCTTGCAGGCAAGAAAAGCATCCAGGGATCCCAGCCACAATCCAACATTGAGGCCTGTTCCTCAGCTAGAACGGGGTCTGGGAGTGTATTTGGTGTTCTTCACAGTACCGTAGAAGAATAGGGACTGGCATACTATCCTCCAACTCAAGCACAGGAACAGGTTAGTCAAGTCAAAGCATTTTCGCATGGGGACCCTCCGTTCCATCATGGAGGCCCTACGACCAAGTTCCTTCATGAGATCAGTGGACTTGACAGAGGCGTACCTTCACATCCCCATCTATCCAGATCATTGCAGGTTCCTTCAGTTCGCTTATCTGACGCAGCCTTTTCAGTTCAAGAACCTACCATTCAGGCCCAAGGGTCTTCTTCAAGGTGTTAGTTACTCCGGTCGCGCTGTTGAGGAAGGAGGAGATCCAGATCCATCCCTACCTCAGCGACATCCTGATATGTGCACCATTCAAAGAGCTGGTGACCATCCACACCTCCAGGGTCATTCAGACCTTGGAAGACCATAGCTATCTGGTCAACTGGGAGAAGAGCAACGTGGAACCCCAACAGAGAATTCAGCATCTGGGTGTCATTATCAACATAACACTCAACACTCTATTCTCCCTCAGGACAAAATAATCAAGAGTACTCAAATAGCCAGCTGAATAGCCAAGGCCAAGTCAATGCGTCTTATAGCACTCACACGTCTACAGGGGTCAGTGAGCTCGTGTATAGGATCGGTCCCTTGGGCATTCTTTCATGCCCATCAACTACAGTGGCTTCTACGTCCTCATCAATATCTAATCTTACTGAAGAGGGACACACCGATTCAGTTATCGCCAGAGTTGAGTAGAAGCTTGCTTTGGTGGGCCGAAAGAATAAACCACAGCAAGGGACAAACCTACTTACACGAGAACCCTGTCCAGCTCTTTATAGATGCAAGCCTGGAGGGCTGGGGTGCAACCATACAAGAACATCTAGCCCAGGGCTCTTGCTTGAGAGAGGAGAGAAATCTTCATATAAACATTGTAGAGCTCAGATCTATAAAACTGGCGCTACTACGTTCCAAGAAGTAGTTCACGATCTTGGTTCGAACAACGTCTTGGCCAAGGCTCATCTAAATAAGCAGGGAAGCTCCAGGTCATCCTCACTGCACCAAGAGGATGAGATGAGCACATTCAGAGAGTCCTCGGTATTCAGGCTGATCGGCTGAACAGAAGAACCATCAACGAGGGGGAGTGGTCCCTGAGCAGGGCAGCCTTTCAGCTGATAGTCAACAGGTTTAGTCCCCCAGCAGTGGATCTGATCGCATTGGCCTCAAACCACCAAGTTTCCAGATTTTTCTCAAGGTATTACCATCCAGAGTCGGAACAGATAGATGCCCTCCTAAATTAGAGTGTGGCTTATCACTGTTAAATTGTGGCTATGCCTACATTTCAAGGCTGATCCCTCCTCCCTTATTTACCATATGTTTCTGGAATCACACCTTTCTAACTGGTTAATTCACATTGAGAGTAAAATTAAATCCATTGGTTTACCATTGAATTTGTTGCTTATGCTCTAGGATACAGAAGCTTTTCAAACAATAAAACGCAGACTATTAGAGATTGGATTTCAAAATCACAATACTGCTGCTAACAAAATTTTCTCCTCATTAAGTTTAGGCATTCCCTTTGATATATATCAGCCTACGCCATATTTGTACCATCTTTACAATCCACACCAACGTAGAGCCTTTACCCTTGCTAGATTTAATGTCATGCGATTTTGGAAGGAGGTTTCCAGAAAATCCCCCTTTGCTCCTGTGGTAACAATTGGGTTGAATCAATTGTACATGCATTATTTCATTGTAGATTTTATGCAGAAATTCGCCGTAAGTTTTTAAGTCCTATTTTGACAAATAAGTTAAATTCTTCTGATTCTCTTAATGTTCTTTTTCTATTGAACAATCACTTGCTTGATATATTGGAGGCAGTGGCACATTTTCTGAGATTTGCTATGAAAATTTGCCAGCAAGTTAATTAGAGGGCTTTATTAACTTTAGCATCTTTTTATTTATCTTTGTTTTAACCTCTTCAGCAATGTTCAACTTCAGCAATTATGTTATTATTTAGTCACTCCATGTATCGATTTTATGCCAATAAAGGAGATTGTGTTTGTGTGTGATTGTGAATCCATGGCCATCTGGTCTCGTGTATGCTTTTCCTCTTTTCCTCATACTACTGAAGGTACTGAGGAAGATATAAAAGGAAAGAGCGGAGGTCATTCGCATCATTCCGTATTGGCATCACAAGCCGTGGTTTTCCACAATGAAGGAACTGTCCTCTCAGGAACCTTGGCTCATACCAGCGATGTAGGACCTTCTACATCAAGGGCCTCTACTGCACCCGGATCCAGGTTGGCTACAACTGACCACCTTGCCTTGAGAAAGAGCAGTTCCTAGCTCTAGGCTACAAACTGGAAGTCATCGACACCATTCTGGAGGCAAGAAAGTAATCCACCAGAAGGATCTATAATGCCTCTTGGATGCCTTCGTCTGGTGGTGCTGAAGAAAGCACATGAATCCTCTATCTCCCAAGGTTAGCCAGCTGTTGGATTTTCTTCAGGATAAAGTGAGCCAGGATCTCAAAGCCTCCACACTACATAGGCAGATTGTGGCCATTGCAACCATGGTTCCAACCTTGGAAGAACACCTGTTAGCCAATTATCCTCATATCAGAGCCTCTCTAAAGGATGTGGCCCAGTCCAAGCCTCCTGTGATTCATAGATTTGTGTCTTCCATACATCATTCTGTCCTCATCCTAAGTGCTATAAGGAAAGAGAGTGGCATACCTTGGACCTTCGCAGGGCTCTTTGAATTTACATTAGAAGAACAGAGGAGATCAGAAGGTTGGACTCCTTATTCATCTCCTTGTCAGGTTCAAATACAGGGAAGAAAATGTCTAGGGCGACCATAAGCTACTCCATATACCAGTTCAAGCGTACATGTCTAGTGCTGTTCCAGTTCCCGAGGGCATCATGGCGCACTCAGTCCATAATGCAGCAACCTCTGTGGCTTTTGTTAGACAAGCCTCCATAGAGGAAATATGCAGAGCGGCCTCTTGGTCTTCGATCTCAACATTTGTGAAGCATTATTGAATAAATACCTTTTCATCCCCAGACACAGCATTTGGACATGGTTTTACAGCACATCGTAGAAGATGAGTAATCCCACCCTTGTAGTCGCAGCTCTTGGAGATCCCAATGTTTCCATGATGCCCTTCCTTCAGAGCTAGAATGGAATCTTGATTACTTACCATGAGGGTTCCTTCTGCTCTGAGGTAAGAAGGGCATCTTGCCTGCCTGAAGAAGGAAGAGTTGTCGATTGCCACAACGTGTGAAACAAGCACACCAGCAATTGAAACAAATGGAATCAGGAGTTCACAATCTTAAGAGAGAAAAAACAGAAGAGGAAGAGATTGCACCAGTTCCACAATTCCTCTTTTATCTAACAGTGTTTTCATTCCTTTGTGTTACATTGTCTAGTCTCCTCAGTGTTCACTATTTGTTATATTACATGTAACTGTTGACCATCTTTATGCCTTTTCTCCTGTCTTGTTAGCTCAGAAAGTTTTGAAACTGAGCTAGTAGGGCGATTCCCGCCCAGGAAGACAGGAAATGAAGATTTGGTCCTGCCTCCCTAAGCATGCAATGGTAATCACCCAATGTTTCCAAGATACCCTTCCTACCTCAGAGCAGAAGGAACCCTCCTGATAAGTAATCAAGATTCCGTTTTCTCTCCCCCTGTGCTGTGGAAGGCACTCAGCACGTATGCTCTACAATACAGGGAGTGGGGAACCTCAGAAGCCATCTCTGTTTTGCTCTGTATGGGCTCAGGAGAACCTAGCAAGTTTTTCTAATCATAGCTGTCAGGCTTCGCTATCTCTTGACCACAGAGAAATCTGGATAACTCAAATGGTGATGTGAGCCAGAGTGGTCTGTGCTAGGGTAAACAGACTCCATCCCTGTACAGGTTTCCAGTTTGTGAATGCAGCTACCCTTAAAGGAAAGGGATGTTCTGTAGGTCTAAAAATCTTAATTTGCTGTTTTGCTGATCTTGTTCACATGACAAACACAGGCAAAATAAACAGAGAGGTGCATGTACACTACACTGGCGTCTACATTGTGAATGCAGCTGAGGATGTGAGTATGATGATGTTAGGTGGATGTGATGCTATCCTGTAAAGGTGAGGTGAGGGGCCAGCTGAAAACAGTCTGCAACATTTTGTAACTGGTTAGCAGAGGCACATATATAGATACCTTATTTTGATGCCTCATAGATTATGCACTATGTAATACAGTGCAATATAATTCTGCCAAGACTTAAATACTAGTACCTCACATCCTGTGTTAGGTTGTTTGTGTCTGTTTAAAACTTATGCATATTTAATTGAGAGGAAGAGAAGGATAGAAGGATTTATGCATGCATGCAGATGATCCTACTGATTGACAGTCCTTGGTTGCATCAGTCCTTCATGCATAAACAGCTTTACAGGATATATTAACATGAAATGAACTACATAGAATTTTATTCAATTTTTCTCTCAAATAGCATAGTTTTTTGTTTCATTTGAGGAATCATATTAGCAGATAATTCCTGATCTCAATTATACAGCATGTAGAAATATTAATCTAAGGATAGTGATCATCACATTTGTAGAAAACATTTTAGGCCTGCTTCTTGCCATCTGGGTTTGCTTTTCCCTGTAATCAAAACACTCCTGTAGGTTATGAGACTGTGTCATAAGTTATAGCAAAATACTTCAGTTTTTCTTTCTTTGGAACAGATTGGAAGTCAAAATATCCAGTTAAGTTAATGTGGAAGGAATAGATTACCCCTCTTTACAGATATATCTGTTGTAAAATGCATAAATACAAGCCTTTGTGTTATTTCAGTTCTTTTTTCAACCAAGTTATCTGCTGCCATCAAAGGCTGGTTCCAACCCTTATTTGACTCCTACTTTGTGCCACCTAAAATGCAGAAGCCACAATGTTAGTGAACCTCTTACTATATAACTGTAACTGATCATGTGAAACATTTCCATTCCTGTATCAGCAGATTCTGAGAAAAATCTGGAGTGAAGAAGTGCCAGTTTATATGATCAGACCCAACTATGTTCACAGAAATAATGGCCTCTGTATGGGATCTTATTGTCACACTGAGTTTCTCAGTGAGATTTACATGGGGGGCAATAACAATTGAATCAGTTCTTCAAAGAAACGTATTAATTATGCAATTCTTACAGCACTCATGGTTCAATCCTAGGCAAGCTTATTTAGAAGCCAGTTGCTCTGAACTTTGTAGAACTTCCAAATTTACGTGTGTGTGATCAGATATGAAATTTTAATTAGTTGCAAATATTTAGCAAGTTTGGCCAGAGAGCTTATAAAACTGCACTTTGAGATATAGGGTAGTTCTTGTCCTGTTAAAGAATGCTGTTACTTTTCAATTGTCAAGACCATCTTATGGATTGTCTTTTATGGTCAAGATGATTACATGCTAAGTTCCCTGGTGCTTTGGGAGGAAACTGATTATCTGCACTATTCATTTAGATTTCAAGCATATTGATGAAACTGCCTTAGTGTATTTGACAACATTTTTTTGGAGAGAGGTCCAGGACAATCAACAGTATCAAAAGCTGCTGATAAGGAAGTATGTTACTATCAACCAAATTGTGGAGAGGTTAGGATGTTGGACTAGAATATGGGAAACTGGGTTCATAATCAAACTCAACCGCAAAGCTTAATGAATGATGCTGAGCCAGTCAAACTTGTAGCCTAATGTACTTGATAATGTTGTTGTAAATGGGGGAATAGAGAGCCATGTATGCAATCTTAACCTCCTTGGAGGGAAGGGTACCATGAAAATGTATAGATAGTATAATTCTGGACTGCCAGTATGGGCTTACCTCACCACTTCATGATGTATCTGCTCTTACCTGACTATAGAAAATGATGACAAGATTTCTACTCCATCCTATTGTGTGGTTTTTCTGTTGTGTGGTTTAATCTTGTCTTGTGTACTTGTGCATCTCCATGAAACCGCTGTGTGGAGGTTCTTTGGAGAATGAGATGTGATGACACCCAGCTCTGATTGTCATTTTCTTTCCACTGAGGTGAAACAGTTGAATGAACAAATGTCCAGGGTGTCTTAAGAGTATTCACTACTGTATGAGTCTCTGACTTGGATCCAGTAATTTGGAAATGTAATTAGACTTAGCGCATGGAAATGGATTTAGTTGGGTACAAATTAACAAACTTAAATTCAATCTAGGTAAAACAGTAATATTAATGTTGAATGGCCTTCAGGTTAAGCCTGTTCAGAATAGGGCCTCAGTGGATCAGATTCACAGCAGTTTTGCACACACAGGTGGCATGTGTGCAAAAACTGCTTTTTTCTGTGTATGTGTTAAGTACTGTCAAGTTGCTTCCGATTTATGGCGACTTTACTAAAATAGGTTTATATGCTAGTTAACCTGCCTCATGGGGTTGATGTTGTGAGGATAAGGTGGAAGAGGACAGAACTATGTGATAATCTTTGTGGTAAACTTTGGGTTCTCGTTAGGGAGAAAAGTAGGGTGTAAATTTTAAACATTGTTTTATGCAGAGCAATTTCTTTTATGTATGTTGACAAACTGATTAGAAGCTTGTGATTAAGCAAGATCTTTTATTCTATTTTAAGAAAATTCTGCTCTGCACAGAGAAATAGAGGCTGGAGCTGCACTTCCCTAGCAGCAAGTACAGGTGTTGGAAGAAGGCAGGAGGTGAGGAGAAGAAGAAGAGTTGGTTTTTATATGCCAATTTTCTCTACCTTTTAAGGAGAATCAAACCGGCTTACAATCTCCTTCTCTTCCACCCCCCATAACAGACACCTTGTGAGGTAGGTGAGGCTGAGAGAGCTCTAAGAGAACTGTGACTAGCCCAAGGTCACCCAGCTGGCTTCATGTTTAGAAGTGGGAAACCAACCCAGTTCACCAGATTAGAGTCTGCAGCTCATGTGGAGGAGTGGGGAATCAAACCTGGTTCTCCAAATTAGAGTCCACCGCTCTTAACCACTACACCATGCTGGGTATGTCCCAGAAGGACAACATTGATGGCTGAAGGCAGCTGAAACAATTAGGTTTTTATTTTATTCTATGCCACTGTCTCTGAATACTGGAGGCTGAGGGGACAGAGCTATTGAACAACTTTAAATTTCAGTGCTTACAAAGAGTGATTTAGTAGAAAAGGGCAAGAGTCCAGTAGCACCTTAAAGACTAACAAAAATATTTTCTGGTAGGGTATGAGCTTTCGTGAGCCACAGCTTACTTCTTGAAGAAGTGAGCTGTGGCTCACGAAAGCTCATACCCTACCAGAAAATATTTTTGTTAGTCTTTAAGGTGCTACTGGTCTCTTGCCCTTTTCTACTACTGCAGACAGACTAACACGGCTACCCACTGTGAAAGAGTGATTTAGAATCACAATTTAGCACTTGCCCACAAACCACAGGCAGCTTTCATTCAAATGTTGCACTAAACCAGAGTTTAATCCAATTATGATGCAACATGACATCTTATTGCTTCTTAGGTCTGCACATATGGCTAACTAGGGTATCAGAGTATTTGAGCATTTTATATTATATTTCATTGAGCATGTATGGAGGTATTTTGAGTATAGCTAAAGATGACAAGAACACTGAAATGATAGGTGTCTGGAATGCTGGGAGTTGGAAGGTTCTGAACAGCTGTATGTAAAGTTTTTTTAAAGTATTTCTATTTTGAAACTCAGACGGTATAATAATAGTTTATTTTAAAATTGTTGACTAAAGTATTGCAACCAAGAGGAGATGGAAAAAACCTATACCAGCATTAATTTTGATAGTGTATTATAAGGTACAGTGTATTGTATAGTAACATTATAGTTTGGCATTTTTTTAAAATACAGAATTTAGCAAAATGATTTTCTGGGGAATAGTCTCTCCACAGAAACTGGCCAAGCTACTTCTTTGTCTGTTTTCTGCTACTTGATAAAACTTTATTTCTTAGTAAAGATTTTAAATGGTTTCATTTGGCTGTTGTTTTTTTGTGATTTTTTGTTTATGCTATGTTCTTATTTGCTTTAATGATTCAATATTGTAATTTAAAAAACTTGCTATCTTTCATTGGAAAGGCAGATTGCATGTACTATAAATACATTATTTGGAAAGAGCAGTGTTTGTATTTAAAAGGTATGTACTGTAATGAAATCGATTTGTCACTCTGGAGTTATTTTTTGAAGTAAACTGTAATGGTGTCTACTTAGAATACAGATAATAACTTCAGAATTAGCTGTTTTATTTCAACCTTGAATGTTCTCGTTTCTGAGCAACTGTGGGTACAACTATGAAAACCCATCTACTTTTATTGTGTTGTAATCCTATTCTTTTGGCTTCAGGTTGGTAGCTGCATTGATCTGTAGAAGAAGAGCTGTTTTCTAGTCCAGTATCACCTTAAAGACCAACAAGATCTCCAAAAAGAGTCAAAGCTTCCTTTGTCAGATACAAGTGGCTTCAGCAGTGTACAGGCTCTTTAGTATTAGGTATCATTGCTTTATATATGATGATGTATTAACATTTTAATCTAGGCAGTTGAGAAGATTATTTGGACATGTATATATCTGTATATAATAATGGGAAGGATCTAATAGTGCAATCCTATGCAGAGTTACTGCAGTCTAAGCCTGTTGAAATGTATGGGCTTATACTGGTGTAACTGTCTTTAGGACTGCACTGTTATCACAGGTTTTAGAGAGTGGATATCTACCAAACTTCAGTGGGGTTCAGCTTCAGTAAATGCATGACAGAGTCATGGGTATCTGTACCCTACTTTGGAACAGACTTAGACCAAAATGTATTGAAGGCTATTTTTAGTAGTACTGAATACAAATCTGCAAGGTTATATTTTCCTAAAATCTGGAGTTTAGTGACCAGAGAGCCAAAGTACCAAATTGCATTTCTTCAAATAGAAAAACTGTATTACTAGTTTGAAATGTATTTGCTGTGTACAAAAGGTATAGTGTTGTATAAGAGTGGAAGTTTAAGCATAAAATTTCACTTTCAATTTTTTTGAAAATTTTATATTGGATTTTTAGGGTACAGAATAAAACAGGAAAAGGGAAGGGAGGGAAAGTAAAAAATAAACATATTTCTGTGACAAACCACCACATCTAATCCCTGACGCATTAATACATTGTCTTTCTAAACTATAATTAAAATGTTCATTGCAATTCTATTCAAAAATCAGTATTCTTAATAACCTCTACAATTTCTATTTATCTCTACTGTTGATCTTTGTATTGTTCCTTATCTTCTATTACAGAATTTTATGATACTATATTTTATACTATAATCTGATTTCATTGAATTTCATTTTCAACCATTAGATATCTTATTCATTCAGTATAGTTAACTCATTTTATAAAAAACTCTATGTTATATCACAAAGCATGATATTAAATTGACTGCGGATTGTTTCTCTATCCGAGTTTATCATAAAAAGGTTGCCACTTGTTCCAGAAATCTTCCAAGGGTCGTTTTTTTAATTAAACAAGTTAGTTTAGACATCTTAGCAAAATCCATAAGTTTCTGAATCCATTCTCTTTTTGTCAGTATTCTTCAATTTTTCCAGTATGATGCATATAGAAGTTTCGCTGCTGTTATAGCATATTGAAAAAATTCTCTTTGTGTCAGATTCGCTTTTTGAGGAATTATCCCTAATAACGTGTATTTAGGATTTAAGTCAGAGCTGACATTTAGAATATCTTCAGTGGCTTTGTGTATAACCTTCCAGAATTGCTGACTTTTTTTACAAGTCCACCATTGATGATAAAAAGTTCCCTCAGTTTCAGAACATTGCCAACAGTTTGCTTGGTTTGATTTGAACATCTTTTGAAGATCTTTTGGTGACGGGTGCCACCTGTGGAACATTTTGTACCAGTTTTCTCGTACTGCTTGAGAAGAAGAGAACTTTATCCCTTTCGTCCACAGCCATTCCCAGATTTCCATTGGAATCATTTCTCCAAAAATTCTGCATCCACTTAATCATGCACACCTTTACTTGTTCGGATGCTGTTTTTTCTTCAATAAAAGCTTATAAATTCTAGATAACAAGTGGTCTTGTGTTTTAGTTATCATTTATTCAAACTCTGTTAGTTTTCTCATGTTTCCTTTTATGTAGCAATCCGTTTTCAAACTGAACAATTTTGTGGTAGGTAAACCATGGAATCTCTTGTCTCCCAACTTGTAATTCTTGTTTGGTTTTCACTGTTCCATCTGTGGCAATAAGATCTTGATAAGTGAGAATGTCAAAAGTTTTCCTCTTCGCAAAATCAAAATACGCTTCTATCAGAGACATTATTTTTGGAGGGGAGGGACTCAGAGTTCTTTTTAACGCATTCCACGTCGTCATCAGATGATCTCTTATGTCAGTGTCGTAGATTTTTAACTGCGGGTTTTTAAGATCTCCAGTTTTCCATAACAAATAGTGTAGTCCTTTCTCCAGTTCGTTTTTTTCCAATCTTATCTTGCGATCTTCTGGTTGTAAATGTCAGGAGCAGGTCCTGGGAATGGTATGCTGTGGTTGTGAGCAGCTGCTGTTGTGTTCCTCGTTCAAGGTCTTGCCTTGTTCTCTGTTTAGACTTCGCCCCGTGAGAAGCACCGAGTACCCCGTTGGTCTCCTTTGGTCTCCGGGGTGTGTGTGTGTGGTTACCATGGTGCCCTGTTATCAGTCTTCATTTTGCTATTTATGTTCTGTATCTGCCTATCGCCTGCATTAGAGTCCATTTGACTTTTAGGCTTCTGAAACCTGTTGACTTTTCTGAATAAACCTGATTTTCTGGACTAAGCATCTCATGGAATTTATTCATGAAATTATCACTGTAATATCCAATCTGTCAAAGTCACCAATTCAGCCGCTTGATAGTACAGCTTGAGATTTGGAACTGCCAGTCCACCTCTCTCTTTTTCATCTTGTAAAACTGTAAATCGGATTCTTGGTTTTTTCCCATTCCAAATAAATTTGTTTATCTTGTGTTGCCATTTCTGTATGTTTTCAGGTTTAATAGTAATAGGGAGTGTTAAGAAAGTTCAGTCTGGGTAAAACATTCATCTTCACAACTGCAATTCGTCCCAATAACGTTAATTTTAATCTGTTCCACCTTTCAAACTCCTTCTCAATATTTTCCCATACCACTTTGTAATTCAGTTCATATAGTGTATCCCCGGCAAGCAGAATTGAGATCCCCAGATATTTTACAGAAGTTTTAGCTATTTGACACTGAAGAATCTCTGTCAATTCACACTTTTGTTCAAAAGAGACTTTGTAGAAAGTCACTTTGGTTTTTGTTTATTCAGTTTGTATCCAGAGAAATATCTGAATTGGTCAATCTGGTCGTTAATTGCTTGGAATGAATTTTTTGTTGCTTGAGAAATCAGTACTACATCATCTGCATATCTTCTTATCTTATATTCTTGATCTTCAACTTTCAAACCTTTGATTTGGGAATCACTTCTTATTTTGTTTGCTAGAACCTCCATAGCCAAATTGAACAACAGTGGTGATAAGGGACATCCTTGTCTTGTCCCTTTTTCAATTTTGATCTTATCAGAAGGAATTCCATCCACTAAAAGTCTAGCTGATTGAGTTGTGTAGATTGCTTTAATTGCTGTTAAAAATTGGAGTCCAGGCTTTAGACATGTTAATACTTGAATTAGAAAAGTCCAGGAAACATTGTCAAAAGCCTTTTCAGCATCCAAATACAAAATAGCATTCTCTTTCTTTGTGTGTCTTATGTGATTAATAGCTCCTAGAACCACTCTTACATTATCTTCCATTTGCCTCTTTGGCACGAAGCCCGCTTGATCGGGATGAATTATTTTCAGGACTGTTTTTTTAAGTCTCTCTGTTAATATTGACATGAAGATCTTGTAATCTACGTTGAGAAGTGAAATTGGTCTATATAAATGAGGATGACTTATCTCTTGGTTTTCTTGGGATTAAGGAGATATGAGCCTCTTCCCAAGAAAGTGGAATTTTACCTTTGTTCAAGATTTCATTATACACTTTTTGTAATTGTGGAATTAACAGTTGTTCAAATGTTTTATAGTAAGTTGCTGTTAGGCCGTCCGGCCCTGTAGCTTTATCTGGTTTCAAATGTCTGATTACGTCGTAGATCTCTTGAGTTGTGATTTTCTGGTGAAGTATCTGTCTGTCTTCTTCAGAAAAAAATTCTAAATTTGCCGAGTTGATATAGTCATTCATCCCAGTTTGTAGTGTGTCATTTTTCTGGTATAATGCTGAGTAAAATTCTTGGAATATAACTTGAATGTCCTGTTCGATATTCAAAATCTGTCCATCTTTAAAGACTGCTAAGATTCTCCTCTTGTCTGATTCTCTCTTAAGAGTGTTAGCTAAGAGTCTCCCAGGTTTGTTAGCATATTCAAAATATTTTTGTTTCACAAATTTTAATTTCTTTTGAATTTCTTCAGTTTCGATTAGGTCTATCTGGTGCTTTAAGTTGGATATCTTCATCAGTTGTTCACTGTCAGTCTTTTGATGATGTATCTCCTCTAATCTTCGCAATTCTACATAAAGTTCATTCAGTCTTTGTCCTTCTTAAATTTACTAGAGATTGCAATGAATTTCCCTCTCATATAGGCTTTACTAGTGTCCCAAATGGTATTTAGCGATGGGCCCGATTTATTATTTGTTTCAAAAAAGTTTTTGATTTCACTTTGGCAAGATTCAGTATAGTCTTTACGTTAAAAAAGATTATCATTCAGTCTCCATCTCATTCCTTGGTATTGAGTTGATAGTACTATTTAGAGGGGATTGTGGTCAGCAAATGTTCCTGGAAGAATGGAAACATCTTCTAATTTGTTAAGAAGAGATTTAGAAATCCAGCTCATGTCTATTCTCAAATACGAATTGTGCCTGTTAGAGAAAAAGGTAAAATCTTTTTGGTTTGGGTGTTTAAATCTCCAAGTGTCCAGTAAGTTCCAATTGACCATAAATTGAAATACTAATGCTGGTAATTTGCCTCCTTTTGTTTTAGTAGATTTGTCCAATTTTAAATTCATTACTCCATTCATGTCCCCCAAAATTAGAATTTCTCCTTGATGGAAGTCTTGTAGTTTTTCTAAGAAATTCATGAAAAACTTCTCTTTTGCTTGATTTGGCGCATAGATGTTTGCAATTGTGTATTTCCCGCTCTGAAGGAAGGTCATCTTGGAAAGTTGGGTGTTTCTCGTCCCCATTGCTTGGAGAGGCAGGACTAAAACTTAAAGTAACTTCCTGTCTCGGGGCGAGGAACGCCCACACTTCCAGTTTTTCTCCTGCCTTTGCGGAGAGAGGACGACCCAGCCTTAGCTGGGACCTAACTTCAATAGATTGCCTTCATTCCTTCCTTTTCTTCTTTCCAATTGTTCCCCCCCTTCCCCCCCTCTGTTTTCTTGTCCGCGTCTTCTTTGTTCGCGCCCGCCCGGACCTTACAGACTTCGGCCGTATTGCTCCGGTGAAAGGGCAGCGTTGAGGGAGACAGAGAGGAGCCAAGATGGCCGCCCCCACCTCCCGTTCGGAAGAAGTTGAACTTCTCTCCGATAATGATCGGGATGCAGCCCTCAGCACTCAGGCAAGACCAGTTCCCACCGTCAGCCGCCCAGGCGGACTCTCGGCGCGGGAGTCAGGGGAAGATCCAACCCCCCCCCAACCCCGATAAAGGCGCCGCGGCAGAAAGCGCGGCTGGGAAGACAAAGGACAAAAAGAGCGGGAAAAAAGCGACTCGCCGCCGCCATCTTAAACAGAGTGCCGCCTCGACCTCTAAGGTCCTTGCCAGTTCCTCCTCCAACAAGAAGGCACACAAGACGTCCAAGGGTAAAGTACCCCCTCCCTCGGCTGAGGGTAGGGCCCCAAATGATACTCCTGTTACAGAGGAACGGGTCCAATCCCTGATCCAAAATGCCTTTGAGGACCACTTCCTCAGGCTACAAGCCTTGATTTTATCTGCTCAGAAGGGAGGGAAGGTCTCTGAGCCTCATGGGGACTCCCACAGTTCTGAATCAATCTCCCAGTCCTCTTCAGCCTCCTCCCCCCTTCAAGAAGAGCCAGGCTGCAGCCGAACTGCCACCCAGTGGCTCACTAAGGCTGCCCTTAAAGCCAAACCCAATAGACCTGATCTGTCTATTAGGGATGATGAGTCCATAGTCAGCAGGGGGTCTGTAGCTGGGGATTTGGAAGAAGGGGAATTCATCTCTGATGAAGAGCTCCCTACCCCTCAGGAACAACAGCCTAGATTATTTCACCATGAGGACTATCAGTCACTTTTAGCCAAGGCATTGTTTGCCCTTGACCTTTTAAGTGAACCAGAAACCTCAGAGGAGCCTCAGTCAAAAATAAAACGCAGAGGCTCCAAGGATTATTTTCCTCAGGGAGACTCGCATGTTCTTAAGGTTCCATTGCCTGTACATTTTGAAACCCTTATAAGGGCTGAATGGGATAAACCCCTCCACAATAAACAGTTCTCAGGATCTGCTAAAAAGCTGTATGATATGGCCCCATACGCTATGGAGATGTTAGAGCTCCCTGTAGTAGATGCTGAGGTAACTGCTCTCCAGACCTCAGATTTTTTTACAGAGGATGGGGGTGGGTTCATCAAGGACTTGTTGGATAGGAAAATGGATTTTTTTATCCAGGAAAGTACACGAGGCCTCTGCTCTCGCTATACAGGCCAATTCCACCACGGCCCTTATGGCCCGGGCCACCAACGCTTGGACCAAGAAGCTAATTAAGCTTCTCCCCACCGCTGACAAGAGGGTAGCCGAGGGCTTATCCAGGATCTTGCAGGCTTCCTCATTTATGGCAGATGCATCCCTCAATGCGCTCATATTTGCTTCCAGAGCAATAGCCTCAAACACAGCCATTCGTAGGGCCTTATGGCTCAGGCCTTGGCAGGTTGATTACCGATCCAAGGCTATACTTCTAGCTCACCCATTTAAGGGAGGCAAATTGTTCGGGGAAAGACTAGACAAAATGCTAGTCGACACTAAGGACAAAAACAAATACATGCTCAAGAACCAGCTAAGGGATTCCAGACACATTCAATATCCTCAAACCTTCCGCTCCTCCCACACACTTTCAAGGTTCAGGCAAGATCAGAGGCGCCCCTCCTGGCCATCTCAGCGAGGTTCCTTTCGGAGGTTCAGTAGGTTCGGACGCCCACCTCCTTCCCAACCATTCAAAGGGGACAAGTTCGACAAGTTCCCCAGAGCAAACAAACAGTAAGAATGCCATTGTGGGAGGCAGACTTCAGCGGTTCCTCCCACAGTGGATCAGCTCTCAGGCGGACGCCTGGGTCCTACAGTCCATTCAATCAGGCTACCTTATAGAATTTCGGTCACTACCCAAAGACAGGTTTCTAACCTCCCCAGTTCATAGAAAATCTGAAAAACACAGGATTACCTTGAATGCCATCTCTCACCTCCTTGAAATTAGAGCAATAGAGGAGGTGCCACCTTCAGCGAGGTCCATTGGCATCTACTCAATTTTCTTCACCGTCCCTAAAAGGAATGGTCAATGGCGAGCGATTCTAGACCTAAAATACGTAAATCACTTTGTCCAGAAGAAAAGATTTCGCATGGAGACGCTCAGGTCCATTATCGAGGCGTTTCGCCCCGGGATCCACATGACTTCAATAGATTTAACTGAGGCGTACCTACATGTGCCAATTCACCATTAACAAAAGAGGTTCCTACGTTTCACTTACATGAACCTACACCTGCAGTTTAGGGCCTTACCTTTTGGTCTGGCTTCCGCCCCACGTGTTTTTTCCAAGATTCTAGTCACCATAGTAGCCTCGCTTCGAAGAGAGGGAATTCAATTGCACCCTTATCTCGATGATCTCCTCATTTGTGCTCCATCCATCTCCTTAGCGTCTGAACACACGGTTCGTGTAGTTGAGTCTCTCGAACTTCATGGTTTCATTATCAATAGACACAAAAGTTCCTTGATCCCGTCGCAGCATATCCGCCACCTAGGGGCCATCATAGACTCCACCCTAAACAGAGTATCTCTTCCCCAGGACAAGGCGATGAAACTAGCCACGGCAGCAAAAACAATGGCCAGAGCCCCTCGTCATCGACTCATGGCCCTCGCGAGACTCCTTGGTTCGATGATTTCTTGCATCGGCTTAGGTCCTTGGATCCGCTTCCACTCCAGACCATTGCAGAACGCACTTCAACCATTTCAACTCCTTATCGCCCACAAGATAGACAAATGGATCAACCTGACTGCAGAAGCCAGAAAGAGCCTCCTTTGGTGGTCCAACCCCAACAACCTGACTTCGGGACAAACCTATCTGCACGAAACACCTATAAAGGTTTTCACCGACGCAAGCCTAACAGGCTGGGGGGCAACTGTCTCAGGTACCTTCACCCAGGGCACTTAGTCCCCCTCGGAGGCCAAGAGACACATCAATCTTCTCGAATTGAGGGCCATCCACCTAGCTCTCCTGAACTTCCAGCCCATACTACAACAACATCACATTCTTATAAGGACGGACAGCGTGGCCTCCAAGGCCCATATCAACAAGCAGGGAGGGTCAAGATCGAGAGCATTGAACAAGGAAGCCATCTCCATTCTTTCATGGGCAGAGAAACATCTCCTTTCCTTGAGAGCGGAGCACATTCAGGGTATCCTCAACATCGAAGCCGATTGGTTGAGTCGCCAGTCAGTCATCGAAGGCGAATGGACCTTAGAACCCCAGACGTTCCGGGCAGTGACAGACCTGTTCGGAGTTCCGGTCGTGGATCTATTCGCCACTGTACAGAACCGACAAGTTCCCCTCTTCTTCTCCAGATTCTTCCATCCGGAGGCGGAGCAGGTAGACGCTCTCCTGTCACCATGGCCACAGGCCCTCCTGTACGGCTTCCCACCTCTCCCCATCCTTCCCAAGGTAATACGGAAGATACGCCAAGAGAAAGCAGAAATTATCTTAATAGCTCCAAACTGGCCACGCCGCCCGTGGTTCCCAGCACTGCTGGAATTGTCCCTCCGACATCCGTGGCATTTCCCAACCACGCCCAGCCTTCTCAAGCAGGGACCTCTGTTTCATCCGGACCCAGGTTGGTTTCAACTAACCGCCTGGAGATTGAAAGGGACAGGCTTTTAGCTCTTGGCTTATCACAGGAGGTTACGTCCACCATCTTGCAGGCCAGACGACCTTCTACCAATAGAATTTATAATTACACGTGGAAAACCTTCGCTAGATGGTGCAATCGCAAGCATGCTGATCCTACCTCCCCTACCTTACCTCAATTACTTCAATTTTTACAGGATGGCGTTTGTCAAAATCTTAGAGCGTTTGTCAAAATCTCTTCGCAAGCAGATCGCAGCCATTGCATCAATCTGCCATTCCCTGGATGGATTTCCACGGTCTTCCCACCCTCAAGTCAAGGCCTTCATAAAGGGAGTAGAACAATCCACCCCCCCAGTGACTCACCATTTTCCTACTTGGAGACTTAATACAGTCTTAACGGCCCTGACCAAGAAGCCCTTTGAACCGCTGAGAGAGGTTCCTCTAAAATATCTCAGAATGAAAACCTTATTTTTAACAGCCATCGCTTCCGCTAGACGTGTTTCAGAGCTGAGGGCCCTCTCCATCCGCAAGGATCTGTGCGTCTTCCACAAAGACAGAGTAGTCCTCCGAACCGATCCTGTCTTCACCCCAAAAGTACAGTCACGATTCTATCGAACCCAAGACATCAATCTTCCTTCCTTCTGCCCCAACCCATCCAACCCCAGGGAAGTAGTCTGGCATACCTTGGACCTACGACGGGCCTTACACGTGTATATCTCCAGAACCGCCATCATTAGAAAAAATGAATTTCTTTTCATCTCCTTAGCTGCACCCAACAAGGGTCTACCTATGTCTCGTCAGTCAATCAGCTCGACTCTCAGAGTCTGTATCAAAGAGGCTTACATTGCAAGTGGCATTCCGGTACCTCATGGCATCACGGCACATTCTTTATGAAGCACCGCCACTTCAGCAGCCTTATTCAAGCAGGCATCACCTGAAGAAATCTGCAGAGCCGCCACGTGGTCCAACCCGTCCACGTTCATTAGACACTATCGTATAAACACCTTAGCTTCAGCAGAGGCGGCCTTTGGCAGACACATACTTCAACACGTGGTGGAAGATGAGGACTCAGACTCCCACCCAAAATAAGGGCTCTTGAACATCCCAACTTTCCAAGATGACCTTCCTTCAGAGCGGGAAAGGTACATTGTTTACTCACCGAGAAGGTCCTTTCCGCTCTGAAGTAGAAGGTCATCTTGCCCACCCGGAGATGTCTCTCATCTTCCAAGGGTGGCTATCCGTAAGTCAGCCAGCTACATTAGTTTTTTAATACACTCAATTACTTAGTGGGCACTAGAAGCATTTCACATATGTAGACCATAAGCAGTTCATGTTTTTTGCCAGATGTTATGTTTACCTGTTTACCTGTTTGACTGTCTCGTAAGCTTTTAGTAGAAAACTGGAAGTGTGGGCGTTCCTCGCCCCGAGACAGGAAGTTACTTTAAGTTTTAGTCCTGCCTCTCCAAGCAATGGGGACGAGAAACACCCAACTTTCCAAGATGACCTTCTACTTCAGAGCGGAAAGGACCTTCTCGGTGAGTAAACAATGTACCTTTTTGTCCATTGGCGCCTTGTGTTAAGAGTAGTAAGTATCTCCCCTTTGGATCTTGGAGAGTATTGAGAACAGATAATTTATTCCCTCTTATGTAGATCGCCACTCCTTTTTTTTTCTTAGTAGGTGAGGAGGCATATAACTTGCCTAATTTTTCACAACGCAGGAGACTTTCGTACTTGTTTTTAATATGTGTCTCTTGTAAGCAAATAACATCAGAAGACAATTTAAATAATTTGTTAATGGTCTTTTTTTTCTTTTAATTGGGGAATTTAAGCCATTTACGTTGATTGAAGTAATCTTTAGTCTTTCCATTTTAATCAATTGCTGCAGCTTCGTCTATCTTGAAGTCTTCTTCCTCTGAAGGTGTGATTCCTACCAGTTCTAGTTTTGTTTCAGGTGATGCAACAACCAGTATGTCTTCTAGTAGTCCTTGTAGTTGCTCTTGTTCTTGCTAGGATGCTTGAGGATCGATTTGCAGAAGAAGGTGGACTACTTCGGTTAAACTTTGTCTCTTCTTCAATTTTCTGGGTTCTATTTCTTTTAACAATTGTTGCTCTTCCTCTGGAGGAGTTGAGTCTCTCCTTGATGTATTTTGTGAGGGCCTAGAATATTCTGTCAGTTCAGCTATTAGTTGATCAGCTTCTTCCTTCATTCTAATAATCCTCCTTCTTTTTAGTAGTGAAACATTCAGTGCGTAAGGAGCGATCCACCGAAATCTGATGTTCTTCTGATGAAGTACGCCTCTTAGTTAATCAGATTGTTTTCTTTTCTGTATCACTTTAGGAGGAAGGTCCGAATAAATTTGAATTTCCTCTTCTTTATAGAGGAGTGGGCTTTCTCTGTGTAAAGATAGGATCTCGTCTTTACCACCTTGGTATACAGATTTAACCAAAATGTCTTGGGGGCCTTTATTTTTCCTTGCGAATACTGAATTAATTATATAAATTTTCTCAATCTGTAGAAGACGTTCCTTGATTCCAAAATGGTCTTGCAGTAATAATTGAGGCTCTCCTTGGAGATCTGTGGTCCCAAATTCTTCATCTTGGCCTCTAAATTTTAAATTCCATTCTCTGTTGATTATATCTTGAAGATCTAATCGTTGCTCTGACTCTTGATGCTTGTCTTCATGGGATTGAAGAGTTTCCTCCTGTTTGGCTAATTTGTCTTCAAACTGTTGCTGTCTCTTCTGTAGCACTTGAATCTCTTTGGTATTATCATCAATTTTCTTCTCTATCCTTGAAAGAGTTTCTTTTAACTCCGTAGTTTGTTTCCTATTGCTTTCTTCTATCAGCTGCTTCATACAGTCCATCAATCGTTCCATCTGGTCAGATGGATCTGCGGAAACCTTTTGAGCTGTGGACTTAGATTTGCTCTTTTTGGCTGCTTTAGTTTTAGTTACTTGTGATAAAATTGTTTCTAGTTCCGAGTCTTAAGAGATCAGCAATTTTCTCTAACGTCGTAGTCTGTTCTTCAGTCGTTGTCTTTGTTGGAGTGCGGTGTTTTCTTGCTTGGCTTAAATATCTTTTCATATTAATCACAGTTAATCACAATATTATATACTTATCACTATAGTACGCTGACAATAGGGACAGTATATGCAAAACTGATTTGGTTCCTTATTACGTATATATCATCAATCTTTGTTCATTATACTGAGAATTTGACTTTGAAAGTTTAGTAATTTGATGTTATTAGAATAATTAAAGTCAATTGATTAATATAGTTTCGCGAGGTTTGGTTAGAATTAATATCAGTTAATAAAATTAGTTCATTTTATTGCGTCAAGTTAATTGGAAATAAGAAATGTAGCAGGGCGCAATTGATTTAGTGCAAAGGAAATAAAATTAGTGGCAGGGAATCAATTTTTTTTTAAAGATGCAATTCATCAGCCGACCACCAGAGAGCGCGCTTGGTCTGTAATTCCACTCTGCACTGCTGAAAAGTCCCAAATAGAGTCAGTTCCGTGAAAAAGCCGGAAATTGGCCAGGAATATCACAGAAATGGCGGAGAATTAATAGGAAGATCTTCTCTGTGTGTGTGGGGTGGTGGTGGTGGGGTATTGATGGGGGGGTCTTTTGCTTTGTTTTTCTGGCAACTCTTCTAATAATCCTTATCTCAGCGGAGTGATTATCTCAGCTGGGTGTTTGACCCGTTCAGGGTTTTGCTATTGGTAGGGGTCAGTGCAAATCAGAGGAAAAATAGAACACTTTATTTCTCCCAAGTTTTCCCCCAGTCCCTCGTCTTAGCGCCACGCCGTTCTCCCATCGCGGGGCAAGATGGCCAACGGACAAGTCAACTAAAATTGACCGTCCGCAATCTCCGGAGCGATCGGAAGGACTCTAGGCATGCTAGAGTTATGGGAGACTCAGGTGGATTCACCTGAATCCCACCCCACCCAAGTGGGAGTTCCAGAGTGCTGGGCTCTCGCCGTTCCAGCAGGTACCAGCCGAAATTGCCCGGAGTTGGCATCCCCGAGACTAGAGTCAGCTCTGACCCCAGGAATGCTCCTCCCTACGCCAGCGCTGCCGTTCTGTTCCAGGATTTAGTTCCAGGAGAGGCTGTGCTGGTGGAGGAACCCTCCACGGGGCCCTGGCACCAAAGAATGCCCCCCACCAGTGTAAGTGCCCCTTATTCTGTGATAAGAGGGCACTTGCGCTGGTGCGGGGTCACACTGGCTCCATACCTCTTTTGGCCCCCAACCTCAGGAATCAGCTATCAGTATTGCATATATTGTCGAAGGCTTTCACGGTCAGAGTTCATTGGTTCTTGTGGGTTATCCGGGCTGTGTAACCGTGGTCTTGGTGTTTTCTTTCCTGACGTTTCGCCAGCAGCTGTGGCAGGCATCTGAAGTGTTACTGAAGTGTTACTCCTCTGAAGATGCCTGCCACAGCTGCTGGCGAAACGTCAGGAAAGAAAATACCAAGACCACGGTTACACAGCCCGGATAACCCACAAGAACCAGTATTGCATATATTTCTATTTCCCTCAACATTTTCATTTTCAAACACACACACACACCTGGGAAAAAACACAAGCTACGTAAGGTTGCATATCATAGGTCCACTGAAGGTACAGGTCTAAGGTCAACTGACAATTCCCCCCGCTTCAAGGTAGATTTCTTTCCAGGTTTTTTGGGAATAAGGGATGAAAGATGGGTTAGATCAATATTGTGGAGTGCATTAAAGATAGGAACAAGCGTTTGTATCTTAGACATGGAAAGGAAAGATAGTGTGGGGACTTGAAAAAAAATGTAATATTTTATGGTCTTTTCAAAATTTTATTAGAAAAAAACAATGACAATAACACCAACTAAAAAAACATAATTACTGACAGTCTTCATAATTTAAAATTATATATACACACACACACACTAAAATAAGATCAAGTCTCCCATGCTACAGCTTATTTCTGTGTCTTCATATTCATCATTCTGTCCTGACTGAGTGCACCACATTCCTCTTTCCCACCCTTATTTATGAAATTCTCTATTTTACTTATTGTATGTGACCATACCGCATCCAAACTTATTGTATCTCTATTTCTCTGAAATGCTGTTAGCTTAATTAAAACATATATTTCTTTAACTTTAACCAGCCATTATCTTTGGAGTTGATTTTTGTTTCCAGTGACTGGCAAAGGTCGTTCTAGCCACAGTTACCATATGTAACACCATACAAAGTTGATCTTTAGCTAGATTAAGTACCAGATATAGCAAGAATATCTCGGGCAGCAGAGTGGAGGGGTGGACAGTTGCATAGGAGTGTAGAGTAGCCAGGATGGGAGTGGGAGAAGCTGCCGCCCCTCAACACGTGAGCGGGGTAGTGAGGAGGAAGTGGTGCTGCCACACACCTGTGAGCTGGGTGGGAGAGTGACTGTGGCTCAGAGGTAGAGCATCTGCTTGGCATGAAGAAGGTCCCAGGTTCAATCCTCAGCATCTCCAGTTGAAAGGACTAGGCAAGTAGGTGATGTGAAAGACCTCAGCCTGAGACCCTGGAGAGCCACTGCCAGTCTGAATAGACAATACTGACTTTGATGGACCAAGGGTCTGATTCAGTATAAGGCAGCTTCATGTGTTCATGTGTTCACCTCTAACCACTTGATGCAGGTGGGGGGCGCTGCCCAGCAAGGCAAAGGAGAAGTTGGAGATGGGAGGGAGAAGTGAAGGTGCTGCTGGTGAGCAGACTGTCCAGTAAGTTTCTGGCTCTGAGGGCAATTAGGGATGGGATCTCCCCCACCCCCACCCCGCCCGAGTTTCATGGGTCCTTTCTTGTTTCTCTCTAAAAGCCAGAAGAGGACTATACATGTGAAGGTGAATGGTTTTTGCAGTAAAGTTCTAGAAAAACGAGAGCATTCTGAGGTGTGAAATAACAAATTATGCCTTTGATACTGTTGATCTTGTCCTTTGATTGCTGTTTTCAGATGTTTCTTTTCCTGTCAAATCAGCGTTTCTGCTACGGGAGCTTCTCACCTTCATTTTAGTGGTGTCTCCAACTGCTTTTCTGACCTTTCTTGGAAGTCGCATTGTCATCTCTGATGCAAAATGTACTTGAGTTTTTCTTTTGCTGAAATACTTGGTAGTTCCTTCAGGTGTGCATTGAGGATTCCTTTTGCTGTGCCTTCAAGTCATGAATATGACTTTCCCCAATCCTGTCCTACAGTTATAAATCATAAAGTAGTCGCAGCTTTGTTCACATGCTTAACTATCAGTTAAATCACTTGTAATCGGCCAAAAACTGTTTGCTAGCTGGTTTTTTGTGTTAGTCTTTTTTAAAAAGTTGGTTTCATGAGGACTGTTTGACCTGATATTCTTAGGGCTTATTCATACTCAGTTTATCCTATAAGGCTTACAATAATATTATTTTACTAGTTTGTAAAAATTAAGCTAGTTTGTAACTTATTACTTTTTGCAACTTCCTTAGTGGCACTACACTTGTGTTATTTTCCCCCTGTGTGTCTATAGATCATTGACCTGATTTGCCAGCCTTACTATACATATCGGGAGAAGTTCAGGAATATAGCACCCACTTTGCCTGCAAACTGATTCACACTCAATTCCCAGAATGGGCTGTCCAAATTTATGTGCTGGGCAATGTTTTAAGGCTGGTGTTGTTAATTCATTGCAGTGAAACTTCTTTAGAATTATCTAAATCAGTTTCCCCAACCTTTTTGAGCCTGTGGGCACTTTCGATATTTTGAAAGTAGGTGGAGGGTGCTACCGTAAAATGGTTGTCGCAAGAGGCAGAACGGCCCATATATGCACACATTAACACACAAGAGGAAGGGGGAATGGGGAATAACACACAAGCAGAAGATGATGGGCATACGTTCTTACCAGGGGCGTGTTATAAACTGGCATGGGAAATGGCGAATTAAAGAGCATTTAGCATTCTTATTGCACTGCCACCCAAGTGATATTGACCTGAAATACTTTGATAGACTCCCAGGCTTATTAAGTGAACATCGTCTGTCCCTTACTTTTTACTCCCCCCGTATCCCAGCGCTGATCTTTGAAAATCAGGACCGACTAATGACATTCGGCATTTTCCCTAAAGAATCCTTTCGCACAACAATAGCACCTCTGCTCTCATCTAAGATTGCTTCTAAGCCCCTCTTTACAACATCAACTAAATTTGCTCCCCAAAACCAGGCTGAGTTTCACAAGGTTGATAAGTCTTTAATAGATCTGTCTCCAACTAGTTTAAAGAATGCCACCCCAGTTGATTCAAATCTAAAATTCATGTACTGTAAATAAAGCTTACCACCAGATTCTAGATGCTCTCTGCTCCAGCCATGTAACCCGGTCGATGATATACTCGAAATGGAGGATGCAAAACTAATTAGTTCTTTTCGCATTCTCCTGACAAAAGAACAAAACAATATAATAATGAGGCTAGGGAACCTTAAAAGATAACCTTACCCAGATTAAGTCAGCACAGGCCCATTTACCCCCATCTAAACCAAGGGTACCTTCCCTTTCTACTAGAACTGAGCACCAACCAAATTCCAAACACACGGTTGATATGACTCCTGACTTAGTAAACCAGCCAGCCCAAGAGTCTGACCTACTTCAAGGCAATGCCCCAGTTCCTCTGGAACCAACCATAATAGTGTGTCCTCCTACAGCAAATCCTAACCTGCTTAGGGAGATGTCTCCTACAGATCTCCCTGATAAGGACTGACTCTCATTTTGCTGCAAATTTCTTAGCTGGAATGTTGCTGGAGGTCAGCTAAACTTACTGATTCTGATATACAGTTATTTCTTTCGACCTTTGATATCATCCTTGTTCAGGAAACTTGGGCCACAAATGAGATCTTTCTCCCAGGCTTTACCTCTTTTACCCAAAAAGCAATCAAAGGCTCTGTGGGCCGCCCTCATGCAGGACTAGCATGCTTTATCTCCACTTCTTTAAACATAAGCTCAATTGACCTTCTTTTGGCTGAAGAGTTGGTGCTAGCAGTTAGAGTAAACCTGACTTTTTTTTCACTTATTTTATTTTCTGTTTATATTCCTTCTGCTAGATCAAGTAATACTGCACGAAACTGGGCCCGTCTGGGAGAACTATTTGATGACATCAAAAACAACCATCCAACTACTCCAGTTCTTATGGCTGGTGATTTTAACGCACAAATAGGGCCGGATGATAATACTCTCTTCCAAAATCTTATAGGGAATTTTGATTAATCTTTCCTGAGTTCCCTATGGTATACTAGAACTTCCAGGGACTCAGTAATTAATTCTTCCGGCTTAAGTCTGGCCCTATTTGCTATTCAGAGGAACCTAATAATAGTAAATGGGCGATCGCGGATCGACCCTAATGGAGATTTTACTTTTTTTAGCCAAAATGGTACCAGTGTTATCGATTATTTTCTGGTTTCATTAGATCTCTCTAATCAGTAATATGGAAGTCTGCGATTACATGGGCAGTGACCATCTCCCTATCTCGCTTTCGATCAACCAATTATGTGTTCAACACTTAATACCGTCCTACCATCAAATATTGCACCAATCCCAAAAAGCCCTAGCTCGTGTTTACTAGAGCCCTGAGCTTGATTCCTTGGTGCGTGGCAAAATGCAGCTTTTGGAGGTGACTTCGTTGAAAGCTGCCCTCCTTGAGCAAGAGTCTGCAGCTACTGTCTTAAATGTTTTTTTCAGATTAATTGATTTATTTAAACCTTTATTTACTAAAGAAATCACCTCAAGCTTGCATGCTTTATACAAACAAAATTCTTGGTTTAACCGCGAGTGTAGACTACTCAAATGAGCAATAACCAGGAAACATAGAGAATTCAGAAGGAACAATACTATTTCAGTATTGAAGGAATTGTTAACTATTAATAAGAACTACAAGGACTTGGTAAACTGGAGGAAAAAAGAGGCCCTATATAAAATTGGAGGAGCTTGATTATAGCTATAAACAACAATGATAATTCAACCTTCTGGCGGACTGTGAATTCTTTAAGTAATGGCTATGCCAGAGTCCCCGCATGTATCTCGTCATCGGTCTGGGTAGCTTACTTCAAGAGCCTCTTCTCCTACTCTGTGGAAAACCAGGGACTTATACCTGTAGCACCTTCTATTTTGTTGAATTCCTGGCCAGATGTGTCTCCTAATGAAATTAAACTTCTCATTGATCGCTTACGCTCAGGAAAAGCCCCAGTTCCTGATCTAATTCCCTACGAACCTTTTAAAGTCAACAGTAAATGGTGGGCCAACATTCTTGCTCCTGTATTTACACAAATTAATGCATCAGGAGCCATTCCAAAATCTTGGAGACATACTATTATCGTCCCAATCTTTAAAAAGGGTCAGCGCTCTGACCCAAGCTGTTATCGTCCAATCAGCCTTTTGTCTTGCTTAGGCAAATTGTATTCCTCCTACTTATTAAAGAGGCTGTTGGACTGGGTTAAGAGTAATGACATCCTTGGCTGGGAACAGATTGGCTTTAGAAGGGGTTGGTCTGTCACGGACCACTGTTTAGTGCTCTCCCATCTAGCCGAGAAATATTCCTCCCCCCGAAATGGCACCCTTTATGCGGGTTTTATGGATCTTAAGGGAGCTTTTGATACCATCCCGAGGGAGAGGCTATGGTTGAAACTATCACATTCTACTATGGATAGGAGGTTACTATGGCTTATTCAGCAATTTCATACTGACCTCACGGCTCAGGTTTGCTGTGGCAACCAAGGAGAACTAACCGAGCCCTTTGAACTGGTCAAGGGAGTTAGACAAGGTTGCCTCCTTGCTCCTCTCTTGTTTAATCTATACCTGAATGATATGGCAACCAATTTCTCAGAGTTTTGCCACCCCCCAAAGCTTGCAAGTCATCCCACGCCAATTCTACTCTATGCTGACGATACAGTTCTCCTGTCCCGCACAAGAATTGGTTTGAAAAGATCTTTGCAAACTTTTTCTGAGTACTGCTCTAGGGAAGGTCTTAAAATAAACCATCATAAATCTAAGATTATGATCTTCACTAAGAGGAGAAAAATGCCTCTTTTTCGCTGGGTATTAGATGGCTTTCAGGTTGACCAAGTCAAGGAGTTTGTTTACCTTGGCATTCTTTTTTCCCATAACCTAAATTGGAATGCCCATCAAAAAGCAGTGTCCAACAAAATTAAACCTGGGGTTGGTGGTATTGTCAACCTTTTTCACACCAAAGGTGGCAAATATATTCCAGGGGCTATTCAGGTTTTTAATCTGAAAATTACCCCAATTATCCTCTTTGTTGTTGCCATCTGGATAACAGTCATCAATGAATCTATAGATCAGTGATGGCGAACCTTTTAGAGACCGAGTGCCCAAACTGCAACCCAAAACCCACTTATTTATCGCAAAGTGCCAGCACGACAATTTAACCTGAATACTGAGGTTTTAGTTTAGATAAAAACAACTCATACATTAACATCTTTTGTCTTAAAAGAAAAACACAATAACAGAGCTTTCAATGATACAAACAGATTTTTATTGAAAGGTATGCTGTGAGCTATGCTCCCCTCCAACCTAGCTCCCCTCCAACCCCACCACGGGAATCACCTTCACCACAGACTCAACAGGCTGCTGTCTGCGCCGCACCCTCACGCCGCATGTGAGCCGCCCGGCATGTGAGCTGCGCTGCCGCATGTGACAGGGGAGGGAGGAAGCGTTCCCATTGGGCTGCTGGGCAGAGGGGTGGGTGATGTGAGAAATGCCCTCAGGCGTGTGTGGAGAGGTGGAGGGGAACAGCCCGGCCCCGCATCCCTCTAGCTTTCTAGTAACAAACTCAGGCGAACTCTGTGCTGGGGCAACGGCGCACGTTCCCACAGAGAGGGCTCTGAGTGCCCCCTCTGGCACGCGTGCCATAGGTTCGCCACCACTGCTATAGATCGTCCACTGCTTCAGTTGTTACGAAAACTCCTAAATGCCCCTCGATGTGTTGCTGGCGTTACTCTTGGTTCTGAGTTTGGCCAAATGTCACTTGAAGCTAGGGCGTGGTTGGCCACCTTTAAACTACACCTTAAACTGTGTTTTAGCATTGAGGGGTTCCTAGCTTCTCTGAAGCATGACCCTTTTGAATCCTCATGGCAAAAAATCTTAGATGAGAAACTGTCATTGTTGGGCTTCTCGCAGGATATGTTATTAGATCTTGGGAAAACTGAAGCTTTTACCAAAATTAAAAAGCGCAAGAGCTCGATTATAACAGCACTACCTTTCGTGCTTGTCGCGTCTGTTCATCCCAGTTCTTCGGAATACCCCCTCCACGTGGTCTGCCTGCCTATACATATTATCTGACAACTCCTCGTCTTTGTAGAGCTTTTTGCTTGGCTAGATTGAATGCTAACCCTTCTATGGTAATGCAGGGCAGAATTCTGAATATACCATACTCAGACAGGATCTGCCCTTGCTCTTCTGGCTCTATTGACTCATTAGCTCATGCCCTTTTGGAATGCCGCTTTTACAAGGAACTTCGATTGCACTATATTTCCCCCCTTTTAACATACAAATCCAATGCCTCTGTGACTGACATAATGCCTTTTTTACTAAGCGATAGGGACCCCAAGGCTACATTGTCAGTGGCAAGATTTGTTTCAGTCCTTATATCCCTCCAACACTAGATATATGCTGCTCAAGATCAATTGATCAAGGAGCTTCTAAGGGATAAAAGGAAAGGAAAGAAGAAAAATATAATATGCTGTAGAAGATGCATATAAAACGCTAGTGAACAGTATTTAAAAGACTAATCTAATGGTTATACACATCAAGCATAAAGAAAAAAGTGGGTTGCGATTTGTGATATTAATAATATTGTGATATTATTAATGATGTAATAATGTATTAATTATGTACCTTTATTTTGGATCTGATCTGTACTAATTAAAATAATATTATTAAATCATAAAAGTACCATGATCTATGTTTATACATCCTAATAGAGTAAAAAGGAAGTTTTCATTCTATCTAGTACTGCTCATACAGCTATAGCCTTGAGCAGAAAATAAAAGTATAAAAAATGCCTTACTTAGCGTTATTCTTTTGGTATTTAATTATTGCCCCTATAAATTTTGCCATAGACAGAGTAACAGAATCATTTGTATCTGATAGCAGCCACGTCACCTGCGCCCTCATACTGCAAGATGCCTCGTTGCACCATTCCATATTTATAAACGGTGGATTTGATTTAAAACAAATTTATTTAAATCACTAGTCAGTAAGACTTGATTTAAATCATGGTTTTTTTACAGAAAAACTCATTCTTGCTGGTATAATCTTAATATTTACAACCAGATGAAGGTTTCATTTTTAGAATAATAAATTTTCAGAATAGTTTTTATAGTTATATCAAAATTACTGATTTGGTTAGACAGATAATTATGAAATTATTGCAAAGTGAACTATCTCCAGTTTAATAGGTCAATTGTTCATATTTGGACAATTTTTTTGCTGTACTTTATTGGAAGGAGAAAAATAATCATTACCGTAATAACAATTTAAATAGTTTTGTTTAACTAAAACAATAACATTATAGCATATGTATTCTTATAAATATCCATGTTTGTTAACTGATGTGGTTAAACAATTTTTTTAAAAAAAACAGACTGAGTTTTAGCCAGTTCCACACATGAAAAACTTAAAACTTCTGCTCACTCTTCTTCATCTTCATTTTCTTGTTTGTTTATAATCTGGAAAAGAAAAAGAAGCTTTAGAATGAATGAGTCCAAAGGAACAGAATATTCTTTCTATGCCAGCAGAAGAAGCTACTGCTGTTAAAAGTCAAATAATCACTTCAACAGTCTCGAAATCCAAGTGCTTTAATAAGTGACTTCCACCAGTTCACTGGTGTGACTTTCTTTAAAACATCATCGGCAAGCATATTTCTTGAATGGTTCCCCCTTACCTCTGAAGTTTATTATAGTTGGCACTACAGATGAATGATTGCTGGATACCCATGTCATAGATAACTCCTCTTCTTCAGCACTTAAGGTTTGACCCTGGTACTGAATATTGACAATATTTGCGAGAAAATGAGCTGGAAACAGTACTTGTCCCATTCGTGTTTTTTTAATTCTGTCATTGTGCAGTTCTGTTTTGAAGTGCTCGCTCAGTTCCTTCCAGATTTCAACAGCATCAGCAATAAAACAGCTATTTTTCTGTATTTTGTTTTAAGCTTCAGAAATGGGTTTCAGGATGTTCAGCATATGTTCAACATTTCTCTTAAGCCCAATATTGAGTATTTTGGCCATGACAGTGCTATCTATTTTCTCTCTATTTTGTTCACAAAATGTCATCAGAATAGGCCAGTTCTTGATATACTGCTCAAAACAGTCCACTAGAAACATCTTGTGGGAGCTTTAGCTTTGTTCCACCCATTCTTTTCAGAGCTGCTGCAAAATGATGGTTATGGAAGTATTTAGGAATTTCAGTGACATTAGTCTTTATTTCTGGAACACTGAAGACTTTGGCTGGGAGGTGCAGTAAATGAGCACTGCAACCATATGTTATTAGCTTTGTATTCTCTTCATGCTCGTCTCAATTTCTTCTCATCTTGGATACATTTGCGGCATTGTCTGTGACCAAACTGCGTACTAGACATTTGAATTTTTGTTCACAACTTATTATAGCTTTTGCTGCTACTTCTTGTTAGTATTCTGCTGTGTGTGCATTTCCTGTCGTTATCAGTTGTTTCTGCAAGGAAGACATTCCCTTCTTCCGTTGTTAAACAAGCACATACAACAGGATCATTGTGGACATTACTCCACCCATCAAGACTTAAGTTAACAATTTTACCCTCTAAACCTGTTGCACATTGCTCCATTTATCTGTCATACACTTTATCTAGCAGTTTCCGTGCAACATCTGCTCTGCTGGGTGGGCTGTATCCTGGTCTCAGTGACTAAACCATATTAATGAAGTGTGGGTTTTCAATCAGACGGAAAGAAGAGTTTGTTGCATAAACAAACCGGGCAATTTTTTCATCATTCTTTTTCTAATCTGCTGGTTTTTATCACAAACGTATCTATGGTGGTGCCTGGATGGTTGGATTTTCTCTTTCTTTTAGGTGATATACTGTGGATACGTGATGTATATGATGTGACTGAAACACTATCCTGGTCAGATAACTCTGAAACTGTAGAACCAGGTGGATGGTGATCTCAAAGGTGGATAGTTTCCAGAATCCTTTAGGTTGGTGATGGATTCCCCTAAACTACTCTGTTAACGATAGGATGTTTTGGAGGTCATTGATTCATAGGCTGTTACCGCACTAGGTATTCCCACCGATGTATTAAGAGTTTGAAACTGTTATAAAAAATAGTGTTCGCACTTTGTTTGGCCCCTTTAGCTGTGAAGACGTCTTCCAACCATTTTTTAGCCGTAGTATCCAAAAACCCTTTTAAAGCGATGTTTTTAATAACATTTCCAAACTCTTGATACATCGCTGGAAATACCTAGTGCGGTAACAGCCGTAGGATCGCCATGAGTTGGAAGCGACTTGACAGCACTTAACACTGACAGCTTTACACATATTCATGTCAGTGAGATTACTGAGTTGGGCAGATAGCTCCACCTTTTTATACTCTTCATATTGCTATAGGTGGCAGTAATCAGAAAGGATGTAAACAGGGAAGTAAAAGACTGATACTTCTATATCTATCTGTGTGTTCATTACCTTTATGTTATCATGTTAAAGTTCTGAAATATTTCCAAATCAGAAAGGATGGTGTATAATATGAGAGAAGAAACTAGAACTAATGTATCATAACTATAGCATAAAATGAACGTACTGCCGAGAGTCCTGTTTTTATTGAATAATATTCCTGTCACTGTCTCTGCAGCAACCATTTTTTTTAAATGGCAAAATATCTTGTAATTTTAAATTGGGGGGAAAGCTCCTACAATTTATTCATCATTATACAGGAATGTAGAAGGACAGGATATCAGATTTTCCAACTTTTATCTTTATTATGAAGCAAGTAGCCTGAAATCCATAACAGACTGGATAATGTTTGGATTTTATGAATTACTACAAAACAACATGCATATACCTTACAGGATTATCTTTCATATCAAGGTTTGAGTAGATATAAAGTATGGTAAGAATGTATGTGCTCTGACCTGGATGGCCCAGGCTAGCCTGATCTCATCAGATCTCAGAAGCTAAGCAGGGTAGGCCCTGGTTAGTGTTTGGATGGGAGAGCACCAAGGAATACCAGGGTTGCTGTGCAGAGGACGGCACTGGCAAACCACCTCTGTTAGTCTCTTGCCATGAAAACCCCAAAAAGGGGTCGCCATAAGTCGGCTACGACTTGAAGGCACTTTACACACACACACACGAATGTATGTATTAGAAATCTCCATTTAACAGCATGTTATTGTAAGAAGCTAAATTCAAAATATTGGAGAATTTGAAAGAATAAAGGCTTTCTTTGGAATAGGATTTTGATAACTGCTCCATTTTCCATCATGGTCTGGAAACAGGCTTCCATCTCTGATAATGGGAGGTGCCCTTTAGTTCTTTTCCTGTCTCTACGGCAAGTACACAGAAGAAGAACGTTCTCTATTTTTCCTCAGAGCTCTATCTTTTTTGTGCTTGCCCTATAGGTAGATATCTCTTGAGGCTTTTTCCTTTGACAATCTCTGCACACACAAAAATGCAACAAAACAACCCCCGTCTTGTTTCCTTCCTTCCCCCCCTGGGTACTTTAACCTTTCGTTTTCCTGCCCTCATCAGCTCAGCAGAGGCAATGTGAGCCCACAACTTCATTCCAGAAGCCTTGGAGTCTGTGAGCTTGTCAGAAGGCGAATTGTCAATTATCCCCAGACTGCAGGAGGGTCCTGGCTAGTTGTGCAGCGAGTCAGACTGATGCAGCAGAACTCTACAGACGAAAGTGAAGTCTCAGCCTCTCTGACACAGGTAGTAGTGGAGACCTGGGCATCAGAGGAGGATCGCAACCTAGCCTTCATCCCAGAGACTTGCACCCATAGCCCTGATGGAGGCTTGTCTTCACATACTTGTCTTCCTACCCTATTGGAAGCTCTTCAGGTTGTACTATGGAAAAAAAGTTTTTCATTTTAAGGCTCTTTCAGCCTTGTTTCAGTGCCCCAAGTACCTGCAAAACTGATGACATTGTTGGTGAACCTTAGTCTACAGGGTACTCATATTTTCCCTTACTGTAACAAGCTCCAGGACTTGGAATTGATGCTAAAATCTGTCCACCAACATTGTTGTCAAGAAACAAAAAGCCAACTGATCTCGTCCCAGTTCATTTAAAGGTCGCAATACAATATGGGAAAAAGTTCATTTCACAGGAGACATAGGACAAGATAGTCAAAGCATCAAGACAGATGGGCTCAGTGCTAATGCTCCTAACCCAGCTCCACAAATGTATACATGTTTATACAAAATTTCTTGGGCGAGGACCCATTCAAAGACTTCAGTGGACTCTTTTCCTTCCAGAATGACATCTTCCAAAGGACACCTGAGTGTGAACCATTGAGAAACAGCTCATAAAATGAGCTCATCTCTCTCAAAGGAAAATGTTTCATGTCATGGACTTTATTCAGATCACTAAAACAGCTTACAGAGATGAGAGTACAAGTACTGAAGAAAGTCCCAAGGCCTTTGGAACCAAAGCAAGATGCACGATAACATTAATTGGTTAGAGCTGTGAGTGGTCCACTTTTCTTTGCAGTCTTGTTGCAGCATTGAGAATGTTCCAGTGTAGACCACAATATATAGTAGGGCATGTGAACACAGGTATAGAGGTGGAACGTTTCCAGAAATTTTGAAGCCATGGAATTTAAAAGTTATAAATGCCTTCATTTTCTACAAGTAAAATTGCAAATATACTAAATGCTAGAAAACTGCAAGTTGATGTACCCTATTCTACCTTAGCCCTGAAAAGCAGAAAAAATAGGAGTTTAACATAAAACTTATATTGTCTGTTTAAGAACATTATGTTATTTGGTCAGAAAAAAGGTCACACAAAGGGTCAGTAATAATATCTGCACAGCTAGATGTTGTTCCAGCTGAATGCTGACTTCTTCCTTCTGTAACTACTGGTTAGAGAGCTCAGTTCTCAAGGCCAAAGTCTCAAACTGCCAGACTATGGAGAATTCTCTTCACCTTTATTATTCCACCATTCCCCAGCACATAGAAGATTACTCTTCTCTGCCAACAGCAGGTCATTAGCTAGAAGTGCACTTGTCTGCTGTCCGGGACCCTAGTCCTAATACATTTTTTAAAGGACTTTTCTCCAAAATAAAAACTTTTTCTTCTATTCCATATCCAGCCTGGAAGGAGGGAAACCTTGGAAATCTTGCCCTTGGGAGAAGATCAGAGCTAAGCAGGTGGCATCCTGCCTTCCCTCTATATCTTGGTTTGTGTGAGCCAACTTTAGACTATATGGGTGCAAGAGACCACACTAATTTCAGAAGAAGAAAAATATATCATTTGTTGGTTACAAAAAGCAAAAGCATACAGCGACAGACTAACATCTGAGCAAAGGAAAATAGGCATTTAAACACTATCTTGTATTCTTAGATATAAAACTTATCCCTATGAATGTTAAAGAGAGAAGCAGAGTAAACTTTCCAGATTGGTTCAGGCTCTGTTCAAATCATTTTTACATTTCACTATCCGTATTTAGAAGACTGGTTGTTTGTCTCCTCATCCTCACAAGATCTGGAGAGGGACATTTCCCATGTGACAATCTAAACAGACTAGGGCTTATAATTAATACTGACACATCCCATCTGACACCTGTGCCATGTATTGACTTCATAGGGGCTGTACTCAGTGCTCCTATGCTCAAAGTGTATCTGCCGGTGCAGAGGGCTAGAGCTATCCAGTCCATGGTCTTCACCTTTAATCACAACTGTTTCCAAAGAGCGATTAAAATTCAGAAGTTGCTGGGACTTATGGCTTCCACAACATATGTGGTCCCCTATGCCAGATTGCATATGAAAGGTTTACAAAATTGGTTCCTATGTCATTTTAGGTTGAATATAGACCCTCAGAATAGCAAGTTATCTATTCCTAGATCTGTTCACTGTTCCCTCACATGGTGGACCCTAGATGACAATTTGTTAATGGGATCCCCTGTGTGTACCTTTCCACATGATTACACCATCTATACTGATGCCTCCTTATCGGGGTTGGGTGCCTCTTGCACCTCATACAAGGCTTGGGGGCATTGGTGTTCTACTGAGTGTTCTATGCATATTAACTTGTTAGAAATTAGAGCTATAAGAAACACTCTCATTATTTTTGCAGTGTTACTGGAAGGGAAGCACATTCTCATAGCCACAGACAACACTGTGGCTATGTTTTAAGTCAACAAATGGGGGCACGGGTTCCCTGTCCCTTTGTGCGGAAGCTTCCCGTTTGTGCTCTTGGGCTATCCAGCACCACATCACTTTGTCTGCCATCCACATAGCCGGTCAGGACAACATGATTGCTGACAAACTCAGCAGGTTGGCAACCACCAGTAGTCCCTCAACCCCACATATATCATCCCTATATTCCAGGAGGGGGGGTGTTCCCCAGGATGGACCTTTTTGCGACATGTTGCAGTACCAAATGCCTGAGTTTTTGCTCGAGGGAAGGCTTAGGCAGTCTTTAGGAGACGCCTTTCAGATACAGGAACTGGGGACCCTATTATGCCTTTCCCCCGTTTCCGTTGCTAGGCAAGACAATCTCCAAGGCAATGTTGGAACGATCCCACGTCATTCTAGTGGCCCCACCAAAATCACAAAATCACACAAGGTTGGAAGAGACCACAAGGGCCATCCAGTCCAACCCCCTGCCATGCAGGATCCCACAATCAAAGCGCTCCCGACAGATGGCCATCCAACCTCTGCTTAAAGACCTCCGTTTTGGCCCAAGAGGAGTGTGGTTTCCCTCCCTCTGGAAAATGTCCAGGGGAGTTTACAGGCTGCTCCCGGAAGTGGACAAACTCCTCTGCATGGGGTCTGTCCTCCATCATGATCTGTCATCCCTTCATCTCACTGTGTGGCTTCTCCTACCATGACACTGACAGGTGAGAGTGTCTGAGGTCCTCCTTTTGGCCTCCAGAAAGTCTTCAACCAGGAGATCTTATGATTTTAAATGGAAACATTTTGTAGACTGGGCTGCTAATAGGGATATATCTCCTCCCCCCCCCCCCGATGGTTGCCAGTACTTATTAGAATTATGTGACAAAGGTTTAGCTGCTTTCTCCATAAAGGTTCGCCTAACATCTTTGTCCTCATTTCATCAAGGTATCGGCATTTTCATGTTATTTTCAGCCCCTGAATCTAAGCATTTTCTAAGGGGATTGTTTAATTTGTATCCTGTTGTTAAGCCTTTGCTGACTCGTTAACACATAAACCCTTTGAACCACTTGCCACGTCTGACATTTCATTTGTGTCTTTTAAGGTGGCATTCTTGGTGGCCATTACTTCGGCCAGAAGGGTGGGAGAATTAGCTGCTCTATGTTTTGATCCCCCTTTTACATGGTTCCACCCGGATAAGGTGGTCCTCAGACCTAGTCTGGAGTTCTGACCTAAAGTGGTCACTCCCTTCCATATGTCACATGACATAGTTTTACCCGTCTTCTGCTCAACACCACAATTGCCTGCAGAATAATCACTCCACTCATTGGATGTTCGTATGGCACTTTTATTTTATTTAGACTGTATGAAGTCCTTTCGCAAGGACACAAATTTATTCCTTTGTTTTAAAGGAATAAAGTAAGGATAAAGAGGCTTTGGCTCAATCGGTTTCCCAGTGGGTGGTTTCAGCTATCCGTTTAGCCTATGCCTCAGCAGGGGTACAGTGTCCCTTATCCATAAAGGCCCACTCCACCAGAGCCCAAACCACATCAGCTGCTTTTCTCGGCAGGGTAAATCTGCTTGACATCTGTAAGGCTGCGACCTGGCTCACTCCATCCATGTTTCTCTGCCTACAACTACTCTGCCTATAATTACTCACGTTTCTCTGCCTACAACTACTCTGTTGATGTGGATTCTAAACATGATGTAGTTGTGAGGAGAGTGGTGTGGCAGTCATTATTTCAGTGAGGAGCTCACACCCACCTCCAAGGTAATTGAGCTTGCCACTCTCCCATGCGGGACTGCACTGAAGACATGATGAAAACAGAATTACACTTACCGGTAACTGCTGTTCATCTAGTGTCTTCTGTGCAGGCACACATCCCTCCCTCCTTTCCCCACTGCGGGCTGCCATTTGTGCATCTTAACTGAGGGAGAAATGCCCCCCACCTCCGTCGTGACCATTTGTGTGGGAAACCAGCCCGCGCTCGGCTCCAGACGGAGGGGAGGGGGAGCACTCCAAGCTCTCTGAAGCTTCTAGAAGCTTGTCAGTCTTCCTCTGCAGCCAACCTGCGCCTGCAAAGTCTCATATGTGCCTGCACAGAAGACACTCAATGAACAGCAGTTGCAGGTAAGTGCAACTCTGTTTTCATCCACAGTCTTCCAGCTGGTGGCTTGATCTTTTGACATGCCTCTCTTGTTTCATGCCAAAAGGTATATAGCTATGGACGTTAATGAATCAATACCAGTGCACACACACAGAGTGTGGATGTATTGTCACCATAATCAGAAAATTCAGGGTGATCCAGAAATTAAAACCAATTTAATTCTCAACATGCCACACTGGCACAGGAGATTTGGTGGTGATGGTAATAAAGCCATATTGGTTGCTGGCAAACAAAAGTGGTTTCTTAACACAAGGACTGATCTTGTGCCCTCAGCCCCATAGATTCCAACTCACAGTATAGAGGCTGAGGGCAATCATTTGAAAGGGTTGGTGAGTTCAAACAGAATGCTATTAGTTCTTTTAGCTTTCAGACACTCTTCTGGGAATAATTTGTAATGTCTTAGCTGGCATCTTACTGTCCAAGTGGAAGATGTGTTTCTACACATCCATATACACTCAGGTTTCTGGAGAGGGCTGCTTCCTAAGTCACCCATATTAACCTGTTTTGTAACTGGGTATTGACTGCTCTTATGGGGTATCTTCTTGAATCAATGCCAGTGTCCTCTGGTTGGAGATGATCTTAAAGACATTGTTTCTGCTAGCTGTCACTTCAGTCAGGCACATGATAATAGGTTAAAAGGACAATAATACTATGTGATAAATCGGTTAGTCTTTACATAAACTGTTTACTGTGTTGAATTTCAATACATCTCGTATGAATGAATGTAAAAAGTTGATTAAGAGCTCTTATGCAATTATCCATTAATTTCTCAGGAATCTCTGATTCCTGAGTTTCAAGAAATAAAAAAAATAAGCCAGGAAAAATATTTATTAAAATGCTCATATCCTGCCTTTCCTTGTAGCTCTAGGTGGCCAACAAATTACTGTTTAAAACATACAGAATAAAGTGAAACACAGAATAAAGTGAAACTTTAGTTAAGCCCCTGCCTAAAACATGCCCACAGTCTATACTGCATTAAAATCCTGTAAAATAAAATGGCCTTGCAGTGCCTTCTAAAAATTTCTAGAGGGAGCACCCACCTGCTCAGGGAACCTGTTCCAGATTAGTGGGGAGCTACAGCTGACAAAAGCCCTGACCTGGATGGCCCAGGCTAGCCTGATCTTGTCAGAAGCTAAGTAGGGTCAGCCCTGGTTAGTATTTGGATGGGGCACCACCAAGGAATACCAGGGTTGCTATGCAGAGGAAGGCACTGGCAAACCACCTCTGTTAGTCTCTTGCCATGAAAACCCCACAAAGGGGTCACCATAAGTCGGCTGCGACTTGACGGCACTTCACACACACACACACACACACACACACACACACACACACACACACACAGCTGACAAACCATGGCTGCTAGTTGATTCCATCTGGGATACCCTTAAGCATGGGGACAGCTAGTAGGTGAAAGCATAAAGATCATAGTTGAAACACAAGGACGGGTCCTTTAGATATATGTGTCTTAGATACTGAAGGGCTTTAAAGGTCATAACCAGCACTTTGAATGGAACTTGAAAACAAACTGGTTGCCAAAGTAGCGGTTTTAGAATAGGCAAGGTATGTTCCTATGGGCTAGCTCCTGACAATAATTGGACTACAGCATTCTGAACCAATTGCAGTTTTTCCAGCTTGCCTTCAAGAGCAGTCAAACGTAGAGCTCATCACAGTAATCCAGCTGTTGTAGAAGCTTTGATTAGAGTGAATAGATTGGCTTAGTCTAAGAAAGGAGACAGTTGGCAAACCAAGTTAGAAGGTGCTCTTGGCCACCACACCAGCTTTCTTTTCAAACAACAAGGCTGGGTCAATGAGCTCTTCGGCAAATGCATTTTGAATGACGCCCTATTGTATCTGTTTAAAATACATCTTGCCTTTATGAAAAGCTAAAGGTGGCTTACAATCAAGCTTACTTGAAAAGCAAAATACAATATCCACAGAATACTGTTAATAAACAAGTATTCTGAAAACCAGAGGAATCATATTACTGTTATCGACTAACAGATATAAATTAGCCACTGGAAAGCCAAGACAAGGACTCGTGTGAGAACACAGCTGGTGCATAGATTCATACAGAGATGGTGCTCCTACAGATAGGTAGCTCCTGTTTGTGAAGGACTTTCAGATAAGAACCAGCACCAATGCATTTGTGTTATAACCAGTATACTGACTACCTAGAAAGAAGTCTAGTAAGTAGTGGCTTTTGCACTACTTGAAACTTCCCTCTTCAAGGGCAGCTGCAATGAAAATGTCACAATTCATTCTAGAGATTATAGAAGCATAAATCAGTCTGGCCACATTAGTTAAGCTGAGAAAGAACTTTGTGCTAGATGTAAATGAAAGAGAGCACTCTTACTAACTGCTAATCTTCTTATCTAATAGCACAACTGTATGCAGGAACAACCCAAACTTTTTAATACAATTTGCTAAAGAAATTCTAACCACATTCAAAGTTAGTATATCAATCTTTTCAGGAACATTAGTTTTTCCAGCCATTATCACCTCTGTCTTGTCTGGATTCAGTTTCACCTTGTTGTTCCTCCTCAACTTGACCACTGTACCTGGCCATTGGTTCAGGATAGAGACAACTAATTCTGGAGGATGGGTTAATAAAATAGAAAGTTGAACACTCAGCTTACTGATGGCACCCACCCCAGAATTACAGATAATATCCTTTATTGGTGTGACAGGTAGTGAAGAGCATAGAGATGCACCATTGCTCAGATTCCATACAGATGAGTCAGCATCTCTAGTGGAAATGCTAAGTGTGCTCAAATAAAAATACCTTATTAACCCCCCCAATCTTTTTCCCATTTCAGAGAGATCTCTAATTTTGATGGTACATTTAGAAAGAGTAGTATTGTGTACACTGTTGCTAACGATCAGTACATTCTTGTTCATAGGAGAAATTTATGCAGTGAATCTTTAGTATATCTTATCTCTTAACCACGTGGTTTAATTTAATCTTTATTTGAAAATTTCAAGTTTTCATGACTTATTGGGCATATTTATAGCATTTAAAAGCGTCTGTTTTCTTGAAGAAAAGTTTTAAGTACGCCCCATGCTTGAGAAAGAGGTACAAACTGCTGCTATGCTATCATAGCATACATATCTTAATTTCTGCCATCTGAGAGGCAGGGAAAAAATACAAGGTAGAGAACAAATCCTGTAGTAACAACAATACAATCTCCTTTATTGGCATAAAATCGAAACATCGGGTGTCTACATAGTAACAATTCTGTAGTAAGTAAAAAAAAGTGAACTATCTGGATATACACTCTCATAAAGTCACAATAACTAGGACTATCAGCTTATTTAGATAACTCTGCGCAGTCCACTGTGTAGAGATTGAGCTGCAAGTCTTGCTAAAGGCAGGTTTTTTGGAGTCAGTGACTCAAACTATGCTTTCTTCGCACAAGGCCTCAACTTCTAAAATATTCGACACCATGTGGAAGACTTACATTAGATGGATCTAAAGGATATCTAGCCTCAGATGGCTTCCCCAAGTTATTCCAAGGACTGCAGCCCAGTATTCTTAGGAGGCAAGTGGCAGCATTTGCATCAGTCCTGTATTTGTACAACAATTCCCCTCTGACCTGGAACTCATAAAGAAATCATGGGAAAGAGAGTACCTAAGCATCAGGATGTGGTCCTCTTCCTTAAGGAAAGAGAAGACTTTCACAGTAAGTCCAAGTGTTCTGTTTTGTTAGTAGTAAGAGTTTCCCTGTGTGTTTAGGGAGCTTTGCATTTTGTTTGGTGCTGGAGAGAGATTTGACTAACTGCTGGCTTTTATATTCTCGCCATTTTTTTCTGTCTTCTTCCAGTAAACATGGTGTAGTGGTTAAGAGCAGTGGTTTGGAGCGGTGGACTCTGCTCTGGAGAACCGGGTTTGATTCCCCACTCCTCCACATGAGTGGCAGACGCTAATCTGGTGAACCAGGCTGGTTTCCCCACTCCACACGAAGCCAGCTGGGTGACCTTAGGCTAGTCACAGGTCTCTCAGCTCCACCTACCTCACAGGGTGTCTGTTGTGGGAAGGGGAAGGGAAGGCGATTGTAAGCTGGTTTTGATTCTTCCTTAAGTGGTAGAGAAAGTCGGCAAACAAAAACCAACTCTTCTTCTAAACTTTGGTGCAGCTTTAAACCAGTTACATTCAGCACCACCTAATCTATTTAAGACTGTAACATATTCTCAACAACCTGCACACCATAGGCTTTTCTATCACAGCTAGAAAAAAAATCCCTCCATCCTTTTCTTTAAAGAATATCACCAGCCATAAGAATACTTACAGTACTACTATGATTGAGCATTATTAAAATTCTCAGAAAGAGAAAGTAAATAAGAAATTCTCCATGCTTAATAAATCATTTGTGTAGAACACTTAAAAATTAGCTGTGATACAAAACAGACATTACAATGTTATGTAGATGTAGACAATATACTTTTTAAAAACTTAAATTATTTATAGTCCACTTTTCTCATTGAGACTTAAGGTGGATTACACCACCTTAAGGTCCAAAAGGTGGACTTACACAGGTAGTTGACAATTTAGTGAGAGTAAGATATTACATACAGCAAACAGATAATATATACTATACACAGTAGTGTAGCCCACACTCGCTTTCCCACAGTTAAATCACCTTCTTGAACTATTGCATCACAATATAGTCCCTTTTTTCCCCGTTTTCTTTTTTGCTTCTGAGATATGATGAGATTAGGCTAGCCTGGGCTTACCAAGTCAGAGCAGATATAGTCCTATAGCCTTTATAAAAATGCCCTCCTGAAGAGTTCTGTTCTATATATTTTTCAGAATGCCAGAAATGCTGGGGCTTTCCTGACCTTTTCACAGGTGGGGGATCACAACAGAGTGTGCAGTTGTTTGATCTCATCACCCATGTTCAGGGCAATACTAAGGAAAGAGGAAGGAGAAACAAATGTAAGAGGAGGAGAGAGGTCTTCATAGTGTACATTAGTGGAAGCGCTTGAAGGACAAAACGGTTTTTGTGTGCTGCTAACCTGGAAAGCAACCTTTTCAACTGATTTTTCTCAGGAGGAGGCTGTATTTAATCTGCAAAGTGCTTATCACAATCCTGCGCTCTAAGGCCACCTATAGACTTTCCCCATTCTCTAGGCTGTTTTCACATTATTAATGATTCAGTGATTCAAGTAATATAGATATTGCACATGTTGTATTCAACCCTCATCATAATTCCCTCATCAACGTGACATCCCTTCAAATATTTAAACATGGCTATCATGTCTCCCCTCAACCTTCTCTTCAAACTAATCAAACCCAACTCCCTAAGTCTCTCATCATAGGGCATGGATTGCAGACCTTTGACCATTCTGGTCACCCTCCTCTGGACACGCTCCAACTTGTCAACATCCTTCTTAAATTGTGGAGCCCAAAACTGGACACAGTATTACAAGTGAGGTCTGACCAATGCAGAATACAGTGGTAGTATTACTTCCCTTGATCTAGACACAATACTCCTATTGATGCAGCCCAGAATTGCATTGGCCTTCTTAGCCGCCATATCACACTGTTGACTCATGTTGAGTTTGTGGTCCACTAAGACTCCCAGATCTCTTTCACATGTACTCTTGTCAAGCCAACTCTCTCCCATCCTGTACCTGTGCCTTATGTTGTTTCTGCCTAGGTGAAATACTTTACACTTCTCCCTATTGCAATCCATTTTATTGCTTATGGCCCAGCTCTCCAGTCTATCGAGGTCATTCTGAACTTTGTCCCTACCCTCCGGGGTATTAACTACCCCTCCTAACTTGGTGTCATCTGCAAATTTGATTAGCATGCTCTCTATCCCATCATCCAAGTCATTTATAAAAATATTAAATAGTACCGGTCCCAGGACAGACCCCTGTGGTACCCCACTGGTCACTCCTCTCCAGGATGAAGTTGTGCCATTAATGAGCACCCTTTGGGTTCGATTGGTCAACCAATTCCCAATCCACCTAACAGTAGCAGTGTCCAGCCCACGTTTTACTAGCTTTGTTTCAAGAAGATCATGGGGGACTTTATCAAAGGCTTTACTGAAATCAAGGTACACTACATCTACAGCATTCCCTTCATCTACCATACTTGACACTCTTTCAAAAAAATATATGAGATTAGTTTGGCATGACCTGTTTTTGAGAAACCCATGTTGACTGTCATTGAGCACGGCATTTCTTTCTAAGTGCTTACAGACCGTCTGTTTAATTATCTGCTCTAGTATTTTACCTGGTATTGATGTCAGGCTGACTGGGCAATAATTGTTTGGGATTTCTTTTTTCCCCTTTTTAAAGATGGGGACCACATTTGCCCTCCTCCAGTCTGCTGGAACTTCTCCTGTTCTCCATGAATTCTCAAAGATTATTGCCAGTGGTTCTGAAATCACTTCAGCCAGTTCTTTTAACACCCTTGGATGCAGTTCATCCGGCCCTGGAGACTTGAATTCATTAAGAGTAGCCAGGTATTCCTGTACTATCTCATTGTCTATACTATGCTCTAATTCCCCTATTGCATCCTCTGCTCCATTATTCCCAGGATGAGCACTATTCCCCTTTTGGGAGAAGACTGATGCAAAAAAGGAGTTAAGTAATTCTGCCTTTTCTGCCTCCCCGATAATAACTCACCATCCTCTCCACACAATGACCTGATCATTACCTTGATCTTCCTTTTGTTATGGACATAACCAAAAACCCTTTTTTGTTGTTTTTATCTTCCCTGGCTAGCCGGAGCTCATTCTGCACTTTAGCCTTCCTGACTTTCTTCCTACATGTGCTGGCTACTTGTTTGAATTCCTCTTTGTTGTTTTCTCCCTTTTTCCATTTCTTGTACATGCCCTTCTTAAATCCTATCTCAACCAAAAGTTCTTTAGTCATCCACCCTGGTTTCTTCAAACCTCTACCTTTTTTTCTCCTCGTGGGAATTGATTTAAATTGCGCCTTCAATATCTCCCTTTTAAGAATTTCCCATCCTTCATGTACTCCCTTCTCATTCAATATTCTCATCCACGGGATCACACCCAGTAGTTCCCTAAATTTATTGAAATCAGCCTTCTTAAAGTCTAGAGTACATGTTTGACTATTTCTTGCTTCTCCTTTCTGCTGTATAACAAACTCCAGGAGAACATGGTCACTCCCACCTAAACATCCCACTCCTTCTATCCCATAAACCAAGTCATCATTATTGGTTAAGATCAGATCCAAAATGGTTGTTCCCCTTGTCGCTTCTTCCACTTTTTGGACTATGAAGCTGTCTGAAAGGGAAGTAAGGAATTTGTCAGACCTAGTTGTTTTGGCAGAGTTAGCCTTCCAACAGATGTAAGGATAATTGAAATCTCCCATTACTACTACATCTTTATTTTTTGAATGTTTGGACATCTGTTCCAGGAAAGTATCATCTAAGTCTTCAGTTTGGCTTGGGGGTCTATAATATACCCCCACAATGGGAGACCACCAAGGAAGACTCTGCAGAGGAAGGCAATGGCAAACCACCTCTGCTTCTCACTTGCGTGGAAAGTTCTTGCTGGGGTAGTGACAAGTCGGCTGTGACTTGATGGCACTTTACACACACACACATTAATGCCAGTGGCCCACATAACCACTTCTAACTCTGATTTCTTTAAACCAGTTGGTGAATTTGAAGTTTACTACAATGAGAGTTGGCAACTTCTGTTTTTTGTTTGTTTGTTTGTTTTTTAATTTTTCTAGTCCATCCTATTAAACTAGCAAGACTGGTTTTCTGGTGGGTAGAATTCACAGTTGCATAGAGAGATGCAGTCATCTATAAATTAACAATGACAAGGTAGGTAATGGCTAATTATGTTAGAATAACAAAGGAGCAGGCATTCTGGATTACATAACAAGTATATATTAAGTGAATAATGATTGATCTGCACAAGCTATTTCCATTTTTCTAAGTAACTTGCAAAGTAGTTCTGATCAGAACTGGGAACTTTTAAAAGTATTTTATATGTCACCTTTGCTGTATTCAGGAGTGATACAATGCTACACACCATCAGGTTGCAAATCCTGCACAATAAAATCACTAAATCATAGTATGCAGATTAATTCACAGTTATGCAAGTTGTGCACATGTGTCTTTAAGAACTGCATATGCCACTTACACTGGGAGTATCTGTCCATGCTAGGCAAATACCTGTTGCATGTACATGTTTTTTGTTTGTTTTTAAAAAGGCCACTCATACAGCTTGCATACTTGAGGGTGAATTTTCCTACTGTGACTCAGCATTTTTTATTGTACAGGATTTGGAATTGCAAGTTGCTGGGGAACATACTTCACCTGCCTGCACAGTCATTATTGCCATGCTGCTCTGCTACAAATCTCTGTCAGAGGAAATCCATCACAACACTATGGTGGCTGAGCTTGCACTCTGTCCTTAGCATCTGGAACATTGCTGTGTCATTTCTCCCACCATGGGAGAGTCATAATGGCACTGTGGCTGCTGCTAGTTTCTTACTTTGTGTCCCCAATATTAAATTGAAGTGTATGTAGTGTAGATTTTGCAACAATAATCATGATGTGGACATATTTAAAACTTTTTTGCATTGAAAAGGATACAGTTTATGCTGCTGAAACCCATATTCAGTACCAGAATAATGCAGATACTACACTCAAAATAAATGTGTTTGTGTATGCAAACAGAACTATATTGGAGGAGGGGAAGCGTTAATGATGGGATATAGGGTGATTACAGATAAATGTCTGAAAGCCATATTGAAGGACCATATTGTTTTATATAATAGATGGATCATTTTGCTCCCCTGCTGGTTGTGTTGTTTCCTTACAGTTGATGGGGGTGGGTAAGTGTGACCACATCACAGCAAAAAGAGGCAGCAGAGCAGATAAGGTACATTGGTCCTGCTGGATTCCAATTTCACTTATACCTGGGTGTGCTTGAAGTCTAAATTTAAATTAGGGGAAGAATATGCAACAGTTTGCATTCTGTTTTTCTACTCCTACTAGCTGTATGTAGCTGATAAAACCTGTGGTTTGCATGTGGGAGAAATAGTGGGTCTGAAACAAGGACGCTGTCTTTTTATCCAGTGGTGAAATTGCCTGGGGATCATTGCTGGCAGGGCTCCTCTGTGTGTATATGTGTGTGTGCACACGTGCACCTTTCCTGTATCCATTTGTACAGTGCTTATGTAAAACATAGTAAAAGCAGTGTTTCCAATCAGGGGGCAGCTTGTGCGCCCCCATCTTTTCTCTCATGATGTTCCTTTTCCATTCCAACCTTCTCATCTCCCACACACCCTTTACATATAGTTTGCATCCCACGTAATTCCTATTATCCTCCATTTATGATGTCCCACATATCACTCCTTCCTTCCCTCTCTATCGTAGTTCCCATTTGCTTAACGTTTACCATCCCCTCCCTCTCCCACCCCAACTGTTTCTGCAGCACCTTAAGAACTGCATCACCCCATTCTGCAACCCTTGCTAGCAAATCTCAATTTTTCCTAAATCCTTCTCACTTCACCTCTCACCTAGTGCCTCAGTGTTTGAGGTTTCTTAGGCAAAGAGCAATGGCCATTTTTCAGTCTGCCTCGTGGACAGGGATAGTTTATTGTCAGCCCCATTTTGTCAAGGCTTCACAGTGGAATATTTACTGGATGTTTCACTGCTAAGTTGGGGTGCCATTTTTCATGGTCTTGATAATTATATCAAATGTGCGGCCTCATTAAGCTGCCAGATTTTTCCAGCCCTTGTACATATTGGATGGAATCCCTTTTGGTCCCCCACCTCCAATTTGGTGGGGGAGACTGGTATGACAGCTAATAATTTTCCATATACCTGGGAGTTTTTCTGAATATCCAGAACTTCTCTTTGAACCATGTCTTGTTTGAAGTTTGTGCTATCCTCAGGAATCTGGAACTTCAGAATTGGATATACTGATGTCTTTGGGGTTCTGCTTCACTTTTTAGATGTTGCCAAGATTTATGAAAAATGGTGCATGTGGCAAGCTGCCATTCTTAATTATGTTACCCATGATGATAGTTCTAGAGTGAATTTGTTAATATTCAAATGTTCAGAGGGCAAATTGGGCTGTCTTTGTAAAATTGACTCAAGTAGTTGCTCATTGTCATACCTATAAATTCATATCAGGATGTAATTTGAGAGCGTTTTAGTTTAGCAAAATACAGACTGTACTCATATCACTTAGTGAATAAAATAGTGCCATCAGGGCCAGGAATGTAGGAATGTATAACATTCTGAGATACTCAGATCGATCCCAGAGGCACATGATACAGCAAACTTGTAGAAGCTAAGTAGGTAGGTGTCTGATCAGTACCAGGGTGAGAGCTTTCCTGTGAACTCTGACTTGGATCCTTAAGACAAACGTGTGAGCAGAACAGATTCCCCCCCCCCATCCTTCTTACAATTGCAGCCCCCTAAGTACTCTAAAAATGGCTCCTGGAGATCAGTGGACCCTTGGGCACAGTGTGGGGTGTAATGTGAGGGTCTGCAGTGTGTGTGTGTGTGTGGGGGGGGGATTTGCAAAAGTACCTCTTGCCCTTGTACAAGCAGAAACTCATGAAAGAAATCTTAAGACCCAACCTTCTGTGTACAACATCTTGAGTGAACACAGCGGAGATAGAAATGGAATAAATTCATCAAGGAGTTGAGGTATTAATATGTTTGCATATCTTTTCTATTCAGATGATTCCATATCTGTCTATCCCTCCTTCCTTGAATTGCCTGTGTCTTTTCACAGATGGAGAAGGCTGGGGAATAATCAAACATAACCAGTCAGAAAATGTTGGTTTTCAGTGATTCAGTAGCACTTTGACCACTCCTATAGTTTTTTTTAATAAAACATCTAAAAAACAGCTAAAGATCACTTTAGTTTTCAGTCCACTGTGGAACTTTGCAGCTACTTTGCACTTATTCTTGTAACAGATTTCACCTTAAAATCTCTCTTGTACTATTTGTGGGCAGGAAGTTTCTGACAAAATACCATTTTTTGCATAGTTCTCATAAGATTATTGAGTTACATAATGTTTCTTATGTTTATGTACTTCTATTTAGATTGAATTCATACTTTTCTTTAGTATATGAAACAAATGTAATGAATGTAACTTATTTTTTATTATGTAGGCTGCTGCCTTGTCAAAAAGGAACAATAAGCAATTTTTTAAGATTAAATGTTTAAAAATTCTATGTTAAATGAATTTTTTTTCCTGATTTTACTTTATATGCTTCTCGAGTAATTTCTGGATTTTGTGTAGATGGGATTACAGGGGAAGACAGACATCTTAAAAGTAGTACATTGCAAGCTATGTAATAAGCATTTTTCGTTGCTTTTAATTTTTTCTTTAAAGAACAAACTATAGATAATCCCTCCGTCCTGGGCTTAAAAGTGTGTTCATCTTCATTAACATTAGGAAGCATTTAGACACCTTTTGGAAGTAATTAAGTGTTCTTAAAATAGCCTGGGAGATTTTTAACAAACCTGCTGTAATACTGCATACTGTGAAAAGAGGAGTTAAACTCCTAATGCCGTACTTAGCTTAAATCCTTGTGTATCATTCATTATTGCATTACTCTGCCCTTTCTTTGGGGGTGAAATGTAGAACATTAATCTTATGCAGTTGCGCTAATTTTGCTTTAAACTTGAAAGTGTTAACAACAACTTGAAAATGTGACAAAGCTCAATTTCATTTCTTGTTTATTGCTTGTTTTCCTATTGGACAATGGGAAGCAGCTCTACCCTGGCAACTAAAGCTTGCTATTTGCATAACCTGCTTTGATTGGCTAGCTCACTGACTAACTCTTCCAATCATATGGTGTCGTTTTAGTGGTAGGCTATGCTAATTAGCTGCTGTTGCTGGGGTTCAGGGTGGTTTCTGTGTGCTGTTCTGCTGCATTGTGTTGCCTGGTGAGAGACATTGATAAATGAGTATTTAATGATCTGCAGCAGTTTCTACTGACTGCAGGCAGACACAGATTTTAGAACAGAAGGGGAAATAAGGATATAATATCTTGCATACCTATGATGAAAATATTAGCGTTAGGCAAAATGTTTACCCTTAAATGAGCACTTTGTAGGATTTACATGTTAGAAGTGTTCAGAATTTTCCAGGGAGAATTTTCCAGGGAGATTGCTGTTGTGCTTTATCTTTTCTAGTATTTATGGGTATCAGATAAAGGAAATAGGTTCAGTAATCTTCATTGTATCTGAAAATCTTAAAACAGTATTAAAATCTCTAGTTAAATCTCTGGTTAAGTGCTTAAGAAATCAATATAAGATAAGAAATCAATATAAGATAGATGCAGCAAATGATCAGCTTTACTACATTTCTGTTTTGCAAGTTCTGTTAATTGCTTTTTAATATGTATAATTTCTCTGGGTGCTTACAACAAATGCTGCTGAGCTTTATGGATGTAAGAAATGCAGGATTTATTTCCAGACTCTAAACTTTGCTATCTCATGTTACTTCTAACTATCACTTATCTAGTATGACCACCACACATCAGATTTTTTTCCCTAGCCCTGCCTTCCCTTCTCCAGGTCATAATTGACACTCTGCTTGCCACCTTCCAGTGCTTATAACATTATTGTACAATATTTCTCACAATTTGTAGTGAAGATTGTTGCAAGTGTTATCTTTATGTTGTAATGGCTACACAAAGTAATTTGATTTATGTGTGAATCAAATGGTTTTAATTGATTTCACTTTTATATGAATTAGGTAAATTTTGACCTGATTCATGACTGTCTACTTTAATAGTGTTTAGCATTATTTTGGTATTTGGTACCAAATTTATTTCAGTTATATGGATTTTGGAGTGCACTATAACCATATCTTGTTAGGTATATTAGTAGAAGGAATCAAGTTATTGTGATTTAATTTGGTCTCAGAAGAGTATTCACATAATGTAGTATATTTTAAGAGTTCTCTATTGCTACAAGATTCAGACTGAAATAATTGTGTGGTGTCAGCTATAATCCAGGTTTGTATGCTGGTTACCTGTGGCAAGTAAGAATTGCCTCTTGGCAGCCAGACAGGGATGGGGAATATTGGTTTTTTCATGCTGTCAGGGTACCACAGCAACTGGCACAAGTACATGTGAGCATCTGAGCTAGTAAAATGTTAGTGGGCCAATAATTTTTACTGAGGAGTTATCATTATCATAATCTTGAAAATATTATTTCTATTTTTTCAAGTCTTTTGTGTAAAGTTAACATAGTATTTCAGTGACAGATGAATTACGAGCATTTGGACGTGAACCAAAGAAAACCCAAAATGCTTAAGTCTCAATGTGTGCAATTTAGAGAATGTCCCATTGCAATTAATGGGAATAAAGCATACCTAAATTCATTTGAATTATATTTACACAACTTTTTCCAGAGTTCCCTATGCTTTCCAGTGCTACAAGAAGGTTCTGGTGAAATCAACTGTCATCCTTCACTGTTCTTTATTCACGCTGTGACATTCACATGACGTGGGGGTGATTGTCTTGAATTTATTTGACTAACAAAATGTAAAATGGCACTTAATCTATATAATTTTTAAAAGCTGAAATTTTATCTGTATTAGGAAAGGAAACTTGTTAAAACAACCTGGACAGTCCAATATGCCATAATTGCAAATTGACTTTATCTTGATTTGTTCTTAGATTTCCCTATTAACATGCTACTTTTCTATGAAGAACATTAAATCTGTGTTTGTGCTATGCACAGAATTAATACACAGTTACCCAGTATTTAGGAATGAAAAATCTGCTCATTTTCCAGTTCAAATTTCCCCTGAAAATCCATATCACTTAACTGTTCGGTTTCAAACAAGGAGATTTAGGCCAAAACAAATGTACTTAGTTGTAAGGCTGAAAAAAATACTATCCACCTCATCTTTCAAAATGCTGCTGAAGTCAGTATCTATTGCAATCTCATAATGCATTGAGGTTACGATAATAGATCTGTAACATTTTCGGCAAAGGCTTTGTAAAGTACTGTTTAACAGGATCCCAAGCCTGTTTTTTTCTTCTTCTGAGCTATAGGCCCTTCCTGTGTATCACAGGCCCAACCCTGTTCAGTCAGAAGCAAATTTCACCGTGTTTTTATCATGTCAGTATTTGTACAGGTAAACCACTTTTACTGTAAAGCTGCGGTCAGCACTAAACCATAAACATCAAAAACTCAAACCAGATCTGCATTATGATATAATATGACAAAGATGATACAACAAACCCCCACAAAAGTATTTTACATAGGCATATAATGGGGGAAGCCCAAGGAGGAGAAATTAAAACACACACACATGCAGCCTCTGTAGAGTTGCCAACGTCCATGGCTGTTGCTGTGGCAGTGGGGGGGAGGGAGGAGGCATCCTTGGTGAACATTTTTTGGGGATAAAATTGAAAAATAAAACAGTCAAAATTGCAGTTAGGCGCTACTAGACTCTAATCTAGCTCTTCTGCTTCAGACCAATACAGCTACCCTCTGAACCTGTCCTGAATAAAACCATGTTCAGCTGCTTCCTGGAGATCAAAAGTGAGGGAGCCGTGTACTGTTATTCCATAACCATGGGGCTGCTACCACAAACACTCTCTCTCTCTTGTATCCACCAGATGAGCTTCTTTGGTCATTAGAACAATGAGAAGGGCTTCTTTCTGTGATCTCAGTTCCCAGACAGGAAAGTATGGGAGAAGATGGTCCTTCAGATTCCCCACTACCAAGCCATGTAGGGCTTTATAGGACAAAAGCAACATTTTGAATTGGGCTTAGGAGTGAACTGGTAACCAGTGTAATTGCTGTAATAGCAGGGTCATATGCTCCCTGTAGTTGGTCCTAACCAGCAGTCTAGCCGCTGCATTCTGCACTGGCTGCAGCTTCTGAATGTTCTTCAAGGGCTGCCTGAGTAGAGCAAATTGCAGTAGTCTAGGCTAGACAATCCAGTCTAGGCTTGCATCTGGTTTCCTCAAAACTGCACATGTATAAAATTATGCATCCAGTTCAAACTGATCAATGTCCATTAGCATCATAATGTCTGCTTATTGAAACACAGCATTTATTGCTAACTGATTTAAATGATTTGTGAGTGATCTAATTGCGTATTTAAACAATTGCCTGCTGGGCAGGGCAGTTATACAGCAAGGATGTAGTAGAACTCAGGTTGGCTGTGTGAGAAAATGCATGCACAAAAAACCAAGTGTGCTGTACTGCATGCTTAGTAAGAAGTAGAATGAATCAACCTTATTCAAACACATATGAATAGATCGACAAACTATCAAACCAGTTAAAAAATCAGGTCTCTGCAACCAGTGAAAAGAATGTGAACTGAACCGGCCAGTGTTCAAGCATCCCTAGTTCTTACCTGATCTTCTAATGTACACAGCAGTAGGCAAACTTTAATATATAGCTGCGTGGCTGGAAAGTATGGTCTCTTTGTCAGATGCACCTACAGCAAGCCTTCAGAGATTTTAGGGCAATAGAAGGCACTCGGAGAACAGAGATCTCAGCCTCCCAAATAAGAGTGCAGGATGGTTGGAACTGAAGATGGTCTGATTGACCCTTGGGATATCAATCAAATGGAGTCAAGTAACATTATTGCCTTCTTTAAAAAGATTGATCATTGTTGAAACCACCAGTGAATTTCTCACATGGTTTGAACCCATTCTTACTGAGACTAATTTTATTTTGCTTGCATATACATGTATGAAGTGCCAACTGATAATGTGGGGTACAAACTAATTGAGTTCTGTATTGCCCAGAATTTGTTAACTCTTAATGGCTTGATACAATTTCCATCCTCTCATTTTTTTCACATTTAACTCCCGTCAAGGGAGAAGTGTGATCGACTATGGTATTTGCCTTCCCTGTTTTTTATCCCTTGTTAAATCTGTTATTGTTGATTTCCGCCCGGAAAGTGATCACTCTCCGCTTTTGCTTTCCTTGGGCCGTTTACATAAAAATGCTTATTCTCAAGAACCATTAGTTGATTCACAGTCATATATGATTCTTAAAAGAATCAAATGGTCTGAATCCTTGAAGGAATCTTTTTCCTCTCTTCTCTATTCTGAGACACTTCTTACTCAGAAAAGTATGATTTTGAATTGTGATTCTCACTCTGAGATACTTTTGTCATTTGCCCAGACTGAGCTGCTTTGCTCTTCACTGGCAGAGCCTGTACAGACCAACTCTCCCAAGCAATGTCCATGGTTTGACAAAGAGTGCTTAAAAGATAACTTAAAAGACAACTCAGAGTTTTGTTTAAGGATCTTTGTTTTGATACACCTTATGACAGACTAGGTATTTTTTTCTCCTTTAAAAAGCAATTTCAAGATTTAGTTATGAGGAAGAAGAAAGCCTATTTCCATCATTTATGGTCTCAGATGCTTCCTTCTCTTAAATCTCAGGATAGTAAGACTTTTTGGAGGACGATTGTAAATTCATCCAAAAACAATTCCCTATTTGAAGCTGTTATAGCCCCTCAAATTTGGGTGGACCATTTCTCCAAACTTTTAAATTCATATAGAATGATGCACCCTCTCCTGAAATAATTATACCCCCTCACAGCCCCAGATGGCCTCCCATTAGAGAGGAGGAAATTATTGACTTGATAGGTAGTAAATCTTGTAAAGCCCCTGGCTCTGACGGTCTTTCTGCAGAAGTTTTTAAGGAGTTTATTGACTGGTGGGCTCCTGTTCTTGCCAAACTTTTTACATCTATTGATTTATATGGCATTTTGCCAGATTCATGGCTAAATTCAATAATAATTCCACTCTACAAGAAAGGGGATCCTAAAATACCAGACAACTATCGCCCTATTTGTCTCTTATCCGTAACTGGCAAACTATATGCGAAACATCTAGAACAGCGCTTGCTCAGCTGGGTAAAGGACAACAATATTATTGGACCTGAACAGATTGGATTCTCTACAAATAAATCAACCTTTTACCATTGTGTAACTTACCAACCCTGGCTGAGAAGTATATGAAAATTGGCATGAAGAAACTTACGTTGCCTTTATTGATTTAAAAAGTGCATTTGATTCAGTTATAAGAGACAAACTTTGGGCTAAGTTGAGCAATCTAGGAATAGATCAGCGCCTTTTATTCCTTTTGAGGAAACTTCACATTGGTACTTCGTGCCGGGTCAAATTTTCTTCAAATCGTTTTCTTACTGACAAAATCCCATCCAACAAGGGTGTAAAACAAGGGTGTGTTTTTGCCCCCCTTCTTTTTAATTTCTTTCTGATCTGCCTGGAGCGTTGGAGTCTGTGGACGGCCACCCTCCCAAATTAGGTGGCAGAGCAGTGCCTTGCCTTCTGTACGCAGATGATACGGCAATTCTATCTTTTACCAAAGTTGGCCTTCAGCGTTATTTGATGGCCTTTGAGAAATACTGCAACCTTAATGAGCTCAAAATTAATTATTCCAAGTCCAATGTTATGGTTTTTAATAGAAAGTGGGTCTCCTATGGATGGCATATTGGTAAGAATAAGATCCAACAAGTTAAGTGTTGTAAATATTTGAGTGTTACATTTAATTTTAACCTTCAATGGGCAACTCATAGGAGAAGGTCTATTAATTTGGGGAAATTGTCTTCCAATCAATTAAAAGCCTTTTTTCCCAAAGGAAATCAATTTGTTCCGGCTCTGTTAAAGTTTTTAACTCTAAAATTTTACCTCAGGTTTTTTATGGGGTTCCTATATGGTTTAACGCTTTTAATCATGAAGTGGAGGTGACTCAAGCATCCTTTTTTAGACAAATTATGGGCTTCCCAAACTGTGTTTCTTATTATGCATTGTGTTCTGAATTAGGATTAAATTTAATTGAAACTAAGGCATGGATGTTAATTATTTGTTATTGGTTTAAACTGTATTTTAATACTGATGATGGTTCGCTTCTGTTATTTTTATTAAAGGAAATTTATAATACCTCTTGGGATCATAAAATTTGATCTAAAATAAGATCCATTGGCATTTCCCTGGAGGAGTTAACTTTCTCCTCGGAAGTTTATATTTTTAAGACGATTAAACAGAGGCTTTTAGATATTGAACTTCAAAAAATACAGCCGTCTCAACCCCCTGTCTGTTCATCAGCTATACTAAAACTTAAGAATGTTGCGGGATGTATCCCCCATTATCTATACAATCTTGATAGTCCTAAACATCGCAGAGTTTTTTCTCTTGCGTGAGTAAATGCCTTCCCATCGAAGTTGTTATATGGAAGGTTTCAAAATATTCCTAAACATGAACGGAAATGTGAATGTGGCTCCAACTCTTTGGACTCAATCGAGCACATATTGCTAGATGGTTAAATACTTGGATACATTCTAAATATTATCTTCCTAATAAAATAAAATGTCAAATTTTATTGAACGATACAACAGTAGAGATCACTGTGGTGGTGGCCAATTTCTTAGTCGATGTGTTAACAATGAAAAATTTGGGAAACTCTGTGTTATGATTTTATGTTTGTTTTAGCTTTTTTAGCTGATAGTTGTATTTATACTGTTTTTTCCTCTTTGTAATATTGGATATGCCATTAAAGGTTTATTGATTGATTGAAGTGCCAACTGTCATATCTGAATCCTTTTGGCAAAGTTTGAAAAACATACTGCTAGATTTTAGTGATCTGGCAGGGTAGAGGCTGTGATTATGCAGGTGGTGGGGAGTCCATCTGAAACTATAACCAATAAATGCATCTGGCCACAATGTGCAGTGTTATAGTTGTGCTTGGTGCAACTGCATCTTTATCATTAGTTGTAGAGGTTGCTGGCCTGTTTATGTTGGTGAGCAGGCTCTAACAACTTCAGCAGTATCCAGTCCACAATGTTTGACACAAGTATATTGCGCTACATTGTTGATGTAAATTGTACCAAACAAAAGTTGGGGTGTGTCAGCCACACGACATTATACTGTTACATTAAATAGTACTATAGTTGGAACTGCAACTTGGGCTGCAGTGTTTGGGTGTAAAACAATTCATAGATGAGGACAAAGTTTTAAAACTTCTACCTTAGAGTAAAACTAACTAGTAGTACCGTTTATAATGTGCGTCCTCATTCTCTCTTTCTCTCAAAGTGGTTTTTTAATGTCTCATCTAATTACAGAATCAACTACTTGAAGTTACACGGATTCCTGTGTTTCCCTTTACCCTGAATTTAAATGGACAAATATTGCTAATGGAAGTTTGCTTAGGGACCTGTACCCATTCAGTTTTCCTTCAACCTTCTTTAGCTGTACTATTATTTCAAAGGTGCAAATTGAGAGAATGAAAACATTTTAATGGATCCTCGTAGATTGTGTAAGAATATAAATATAAGAATATAGAGTCCTGCTAGAGCAGACTAAAGTTTGATCAAGACTAGCATCCTGTTTCACTCGGTGGCCAAGCAGATGTGTGCAAAAAGCTCATAAGCAGGACTTGAAGCCAACAGTCCTCTCCTGATATTGTCTCCTTTCCCCCAACAACTCCTCTCTTGTTTCACACTGGCAGTGGGTATTCAGAGGTTACTTCTTCATAGTCTCTTCATCGGCTTTGATTAAACAGTTTCTAGAGGTAGCTTTTCATTGCAGAAGGCCTTACCCCTTGAGTGTATTCTTCAGCTGCCATATCCTTGAGAATGTCCCAACTATCGTGACCTGATACCAGATACCAGCATTTTCTTTAGGATAAAATATCAAAAGCATTGAACCACTTTCCACCAAAAGGTGGTGAAGCAGATAGCTGTGAGCGTCAAAAGTGACATCTTCAGGCTTACTAAGCAACAGATCATCACTTCTAAATACACAATGGACTGTGATTAAAAGTCCATGACCACAAGCATTACCCTGAAATGTCATTCTGGCCTTTGCTTGGCATTTTTAACCCCAAACTTTTATGCAGCAAGATCAGTGACTCTCTGGAGAGGGTGCAGAAACTCAAGTCAATTACTTGCTCTGTAAGTGTTACATAGGTAACAGACCCAAAAGCGGGTAAAGTGGACTAGCTATATCCCCCATCTTCTCCAGCATCTCAAAGCATTGAAAACAATAACATCTGACAACATCTGACTTACAGCCTTTGCTATAAGATTTTGAGCATCACTTTACTTGCATGAGAAATTAATGTGATGGTCCGATAGTTGCTGCAATCTTTGACATCTCCTTTCTTGGGAATTGGGATGTAAATGGATCATTTCCTGTCTGTGGGCCATTCTTTTGTTTTCCATATCTGTTGGCACATTCTTGTCAAGATTTTGCTGGACTCTGTTTCTGTGGCTTGGAATAGCTCTATTGATATCCCATCTGCTCCTGGTGATTTGTTTCTCCCAATTGCTCTCTGTCCAGCTTTCACTTCACTTTCTAAAACTGTAGGTTCTTCAAAAGATTCTTCTTTGAAGGAATCTGTCATCTTTTCATCTCTTCTGTATAGTTCTTCAGTGTATTGTTCCCCCCTTTTCTTTATTTTGTCCTGGTTCTCCTGGTGAAGTTTAAACGGCTGGATATGTGCTGCTGCAGTGCCCCTTCTATAATCTTAGGTATATATTAATTATACCCACCCTCCCAAAAAATTCCAAGGAGATTAAAGGAATAGCATACTGCCTTTCTTCTTGCAGACTTAAGAATATAAGATCTAGGATATAGTTGCCAAATTATGTGCAGCTGCCAGTCTACCAAGGTACAAGATTCAGGGACATACACTTGCTTTTTAATATATATTTTAACAGAAGATTGTATATATATTTTATAACTACTTTGTTAATGTATGATTTATTGTGTTGGTCCATGACTGTAATAAATTATTGATTGATTGATACTGCCCATTTTCATGCTCTTTGGCTCAGAATACAAGTTTCATTAGCTCATGATGCCCACATTTCAACATGAAGTTAAATGTCCAAATTTTTCTCTAGCTTAGATGGTAAATCAAAGTCACAGAATAATTCCCCATGTTCTCTCTGTCCCCATTAGATCACCTGCTCCTCCTTCTGAGGAGGTATGTGGTGATGGCAATGGGCAAAATTAAAAAAAGAAACATTTCCATGCCTTTCTTATTTTTCTTTCCTCTCATCTCCCCTCCAAGCATTCCAGGAACTACATTTGCCAGAATTTAACAGGAACCATGGATGCTAGGTATCCAAGGCATCTGGGGGGTGGGGGTGGGGGAGAAGAGAAGGAGAATCCTGTGTGTGTTGTTATCATCAATGTCTAGATCTGAGCTGAGTAGACCCTCTGGTGCTTCGTTGTAGGGCCATTTAACTCCCCAGTCCCATTTCTGCCTGCAGCGCTCTTGAATTTTCATTAAGCTGTCCTCCCTAACCCTAAGATTTCTATCTGGTTTGCTCCTGCAATTTCAAACCCTTCACGGTATATGTTGAGTTGGGATTTTCTCCCCCTTCCCCATGAATATCACTTTACCCTTTCTTACACTGAAACTAATTTGTCATTTTGCTCATGCAAATTTACATCATCCTGAATAATTTGTCATTCTCAGACTTGGTCTCTTTGCTGATCAGTAACACTGCCACCAATACTGATATTTGAGGAAACTCTCTGCTTACTTTACTCCATTGTAAGAATTATCTGTTTACATCTTTCCTGTCCTCTTATTCCTTACTCAGGAGCCTTTCGTGAAAGACTTTGTAAAAAGCTCTTTTGAAGTCCAAATATGTAATGTCTTCCAGACCACACCTAGCTAACATGTTTGTTGACATTCTCAGAGAACTTCAAGCTGATGAAGCAGGACCCAAAAGCCATGCTGATCCTTCCTCAGAAAGTCTTGTTCTTCTATATAATGCTTTTCACTTAGTCAGTATGACGAACAATCAGATGACATGAAAAGGTGACAGATTCCTTCAAAGAAGAATCTTTTGAAGAGGAACTTGCAATTTTAGAAAGTGAAGTGAATGCTGCACTGAGAGCAGTTGGGAGAAACAAACCACCAGGAGTCGATGGGATATCATTAGAGCTATTCCAAGCCAAAGAAACAGAGTCCATCAAAATCTTGCAAGAATATGCCAACAAATATGGAAAACAAAACAATGGCCCATGGACCAGAAATGCTCAATCTACATTCTAATTCCAAAAAAAGGAGATGTCAAAGACTACAACAATTATTGGACCTTTGCATTAATTCCTCACACAAGCAAAGTGATGCTCAAAATCTTACAACAAAGATTGTTACTATATATGGAATGAGAAATACCAGATGTTCAAGCTGGATTCAGAAAAGGAATAGGGACTAGAGATCATATTACAAATTTATGTTGGTTACTGTAGGAAAGAGAAAATTTCTGGGGGGAAATCATGTGTGGATCATGAAAAGAATGGCTTTAAAAGAAATGGGTGTGCCACAACATTGATTGTTTTGATGTGCAGCCTATACTCTGGACAAGAGGCTACTGTTAGGGCAGAATATAGAGAAACAGAATGGTTTCCAATTGGCAAAGGTGTCGGACAAGAGTTGGAAGAGGCCATATAGACCATTTAGTCCAGTGGTTCCCAACCTTTTTCGAGTCGCGACCCCCTTTTACAATTGCCAAGTAACCTGCGACCCCCGCCACATTTGCATAAAGCCATAGGGGGGAGCATCTGCTTGGCATGCAGGAGGTCCAAGGTTCAGTCCCCAGCATCTCCAGTTAAACTTTAAGGGACTGGGCAGGGCTGGTGTTACCAGGCGAACTAGGCGACCACATAGGGCACAGACCTCAGAGGGGCGCAGATCTGACCTGAGGGGCACCGTTTTCAACAGATTAGTTTCTTTAAAAGATGCAGCTGACAACTTATATATTTTTTATTTTAAGATAAGTGCCACAACGGTGTGATGGAATAGAATTAATTATAACGCCTTATAAAAAAGTTTTGTAGGAATGCATCAGGCTTGTATTTTTTTCTACAAGAAATCTGTTTTTGAAAATTGGTTAGCAATTGCGGGGGGGGGCACAAGTAGTTAGCCTTGCCTAGGGCGCAAAGAAGACTGGCCCTGGGGACTGGGCAAGTAGGTGATGTGAAAAGACCTCTGCCTGAGACACTGGAGAGCCGCTGCCGGTCTGAGTAGGCAATACTGACTTTGATGGACCAAGGGTCTGATTCAGTAGAACTTGTAGTTTGGGACGTCAGAGGGGAGGAACACACATGAAGCTGCCTTCTACTGCCACCCAGCTGCTTCAGTTCTCCCCTGTCGCTCCGCCCCTGACAGATCGGCTTCTCTCGTTTCTCCTCCTCCCTTCTGGAATTTTCCTTTTTTTGTCCGGTTCTTATTCGTGCATAAAGCCGGCGGGGTGACTCAGGGCGCCGCTCTTCAGCGCCTCTCTGCTCCCAGGGAGGCTGGTGCGTTGCCATGCACTCGGCCGAGTCATAGCAGCAGCATCGGCGAAGGGTGTGCTCGAGCCGCTTCTCTTCCTTTCCCCCCTCCCTTCAAAGCCAGCCCTCCAGCCAGCCACACTTCGGCACTGCAGGAGCCGCCGTCGACGCGCACGAGTTATGTACGCTCCTCGCCGCGCACCGCTCTCCCCCCGTCCATTGAATAAAGTGGGAGTTCCACTGCTGAACTACTCTCGCTGTTAAAAAAAAAAATCCTAGTGTCCAAGCAGTACCTTTCTGCCCATAATTTATATCTGTTATTGCAAGTCCTGTCCTCTGCTGCCAACAGGAACAGCTTCCTGCCCTCTTCTAAATGACAGACTTTCAAATACTTAAAGAGAGCAATCATGTTCCTCCTCAATCTCCTCTTTTCCAGACTAAACATTCCCAAGGCCCTTAGCCTTTCTTCGTAGGACTTGGTCTAAAGGCCCCTGATCATCCTCGTTGCTCTCCTTTGCACCCGCTCCATTCTGTCAACCTCCTTCTGAACTGAGGCCTCCAGAACTACACACAGTACTCCAGGTGTGGCGTGACGAATGTGGTGTACAACAGGACCATGACATCTTGTGATTTGAATGTTATGCCCCTAGTGGTATACCCCAAGACCACATTAGCCCTTTTTGCTGCTGCATCACACTGACTTCTCATATTGAGCTTACAGTCTACCCGTACCCCTAGATCTTGCTAACACACTGAGAAGTGTGCTACCGAGAAGTGTATCCCTCATCCAGTACGCTTGCTTCTCCTTTTTGTTACCCAGATGTAGAACTCTGCACTTGCCCTTGTTGAATTGCATCTGGTTCATATCTGCTCACTTTCCCACTGCATTCAGATCTCGGTGAATTCTATCTTTATCTCCCGGGTGCTTGCTACTACTCCCAATTTGGTGTCATCTGCAAATTTAATGAGTAGTCCCTCCTCACCCCCCCATCCAGATCATTTATAAAAATATTGGAAACGTACCATGCCTAGAACTGAGACCTGGGGCACCCCACTGGACATCTCCCTCCACTCCGATGAAATGCCATTGACAACTACTGTTTGGATGCGGTTCTACAATCTGTTCCCTATCCACCTAACTTTCCTAGAGTCTAGTATGCAGTGCTCTGGCTTACCTGTTAGAACATCATATGGGACCCTGTCAAAACCTTTCTTTCAACGTTGACAGAGTTCCCACGATTAAGTAAGCTTGTCACTTGATCAAAGAAGGAAATGAGGTTGGTCTGGCAGGACCCGTTAGGAACCAATCTGGGTTTTTTTTATGTCCCTATCTCTTTAGTCTAACATATCATAAGGAAAACTGGATTAGATTTAGATGAAGATCGAGTGAAAATTGGTGAAAGGAACATTAACCATTTGAGATATGCAGATGACAAGACATTACTAGTGAAGACGTAAAAACAACTACTGATGAAGGTTAAAGTAGAAAGTGCCAAAGCAGGACTACAGCCAAACATCAAGAACACAAAAGTAACGACTAATGGCAAATTACACAACTTTAAGGTTGATTATGAAGAAATTGAAATGGGTCAAGATTTTCTGTTGGCTCCATCATCAACCAAAAGGGAGACTGCAACCAAGAAATCATAAGAAGATTGATAATGGGAAAGGCAGCCATGAAGGAGCTGGAAAAGATCCTTAAGTGTAAGGAAGTGTCGCTGGCAACTAAGATCATCAAGATAATTCATACTGTGATATTCCCCATCACTATGTATGGGAATGGAAGTTGGACAATGAAGAAAGCTGACAGGAAGAAAGTAGATTCCTTTGAAATGTGGTCTTGAAGGAGAGAGTTTCAGATATTGTGGACTACCAAAAGGACAAGTGCGTTCTAGATCAAATCAGGCCTCGACTCCCTCTAGAAGCCACAATGTCCAAACTGAGGCTATTGTAATGGGCACATTATGAGAAGACAAGAGTCAATTGAAAAGACAATGATGCTAGGAAAAGTTGAAGGTAGCAGCCAAAGAGGCAGACCCACCATGAGATGGATTGACTCAATAAAGGAAGCCTTAGCCCTCAGATTGCAAGACCTGAGCAAGGCTGTTAATGTTAGGATGTTATGGAGGACATTAATTGATAGAGTCACAATAGGTCAGAAGCGACTTGACGGCACTTAACACGCACATGCTGTCTCTAAGTTTGATCGTTTTCAGAATGTTCAGTGTTTTAAATAATTACTCTTTAAGTGATGAAATAGCTGGCAGTTTCTAGTACTTGGCTTACAGTATCTTACCTGAGGTTAATAAGTTTGCCACAAGCAGTCTGACTGACATGGTCTCTGGTATCAAGTTCAATAGCACCCGTTTAGGATCGATTCTAACTGGAGATGGCAACTATTTGTGAAATGTTATCAAATATCTTATACCATCACTGTCTATGATACGTAGTATCTGTTGCTCTGTGTATTCTGCCACAAGTGGGGACATACAATACTTGTGTGGGGGGGGGGGGTCCACCCATCACTGCCAGGGCCCATTGCGGCTCCCACTTTAAATTAAATTTAAATTAAAGCTAAGAGAGGGGAGGGATCCCCCATGAATATTGTAGCTCTGGTCAACTGTTGCTGCTTCTGCTGTGAGTCTGGTGTGGCTCCCAGCCTCTGCCACAGGGCCTCCCCCCCCCCAAGCTTCCTGACATCAATGCTGGAGAGCTCTGCATGGCTCCTGGCCTTCCCCACCATGTTTGTGGTGGCTGTTGAATCCATTTTACCCTTACAGCTGCCATTGGTGAGACTGGCACTGCTCCCATCATCAATGCCAGGGAACCCAACATGGCTCCTCTGTTGCTGAGGCCCCTGAAGCTCCTGAACCCCCTCCACCCTCACACCTACTGCTGGTGAGCCTGGCACAGCTCCTAGCCCTCCCACTGGCAGCATGGTATAGAGGTTAAGAGTGGTGGACTCTAATGTGGAGGACTGTCAGGCATAGCCTGTGCAGGGAAGGCCAGGCATGGTCTGACAGAGGTTGTTGTGGTTTCTCCAGGTGCTGGCCAAGGCCAGCTCCAGTCCTGCCAACTATGTGTTTTGACTCCAAACTCCAAACTGTGGGAATCTTACCTCAATGGGAGGGGGGTTGCCATGGCATCCAGATCCACCCTGATATAGCCTATGTTCTTTTTATATGCCCTGCACCGTGCTTATAGTTCTCATTAGTGCCAACTTGACTCTTTGCTGTAAACCTGTGGATTTTCCAATAAATCAACTGTCTTTTGGACTACTTGTCTGTGGATGTTTGTTTATGGGATTATCACAGGACTAGTGCTCACATTTTGGCACTAATCACCACTATCCCTTTTAACTGTATTTTCATCCCTGGCTGGAGCCCTGGGGGGGATCGTCGGGATCTCTGGTTGGAGCAGAGGACGTGCTCCCCGAGTTTATAGACCATGGCTGGAGCCCTGGAGGGTTCGCCTGGGCACTCGTCTCGGGGCGCGAGTCGAGCTCCCCGAGGATTTCGATTTACTGCATGCTGTCTTGGAGGAGACGCTGCGGACTGACGCAGAGGCCACCCGGCTGGTAGGGCTGGTAACTGATCAGTGGTGTCGCCTAGCTGAGACGACCCCTTGGAGGACCCAGGACGCTGATCTACGTGCCTTTTGGGACTGGATTCTTTACTGGAAGAGATCTGGTTGGCGCATGAGGATCTTGCCTTGCTAACCCTGTTGTTGTCTGAGCTGACGTTCAACGAACCGCGACAGGAGTCAACGGTCCCGATCCAGGGGCTCGGATCCTGTTTCATTATGGCGGCAACTGGAGGGGGGTCAGCGGGAAATGGAGAGGGAGACGTTCCGCTAACTGTCCCAGACCCCGCCGTATGCCACCGGGAAGCACCGCCCGGACAGTCCTAGCTCTCATGGACTTGCCGCAAGCCACGACAACGGTCACGGAAGTTGAGAAAGTTTTAAAACCGGAGTTTGGTCTTTCCTCCGCGGATCTGGCTCAACAGATCCAACCGCTGTTGGGTCAGCATAAGGAGATCCTATTACTCTTGGAACAAATGGCCAAACCAATCGTGACAGCCACCGCGGTCGCCAAATTTGAAGCGGACCGAGCGCTCGCTGACCAAAAACGGGTGGAGGAGCAACTGTTGGCCGATGTGGCTGCCGCTCGGGCGCGGACGACGGCAGGAACCCATGTGCGACTGAAGGTGGGCAGGGGCCTGGAATGGTTTTTCCCCGGATCGTGGCCTGCCTCGAGATGTAGCGCGCAGACAACAACTCACCTTCGTTCCCGACGTTCTGGAGTACTCGGACAACGAGGATTTGTATACGACCGTCTACAGCGAACTCATGCCCCTCCTGCGCATCCACCGCAAGCGCCTCCGGCGCAAGCGCCGCAAGCGCCTCCGGCACAACCGCCGCAAGCGCCTCCGGCACAACCGCCGCAAGCGCCTCCGGCGCAATCGGCCCAGCCACCCCTGGCGCCCCCGGCCCAGCCACTTCCTGGCAACCACCGGCACCACCTCCAGCGACCTCAATCGTGCAGTGGAATCAGCCCTGTCTGCAGGTGACATATGACGGCGCCGTGGCTATGTTGCCCATTTTTCTACACCAACTGGACAGCTATATGAGGGAACAGGGGCACAACTTTCCCATGGAAAATCGTAGAGTACGGTTCGTTTCCTCACTTTTGGTAGGGAAGGCCGCAGATTGGATGGTCCTCCAGTTCGACACGCGGGCCCGATCCATCCGCTCACTCAACGAGTTTATGCGAGCATTAAGGCGGCAGTTTGAAGACCCGTTCTAAGGGGAGAAGCCAAGACTGCCCTCCTACAGCTTTGTCAAGGATCCTCTTCAGTCAGAGACTTTGCTGATGAGTTTCAGATACTCGCTAGTAAGATTGTGGATTGGACTGAGGCTACCTGGGTGCATTATTTCCGAGAAGCCTTACACCCCGAAATATTGAACTGGGCTTATATGCAACGAGATCCAGCCACCCTGGAGGAGTGGGTCCTACTGGCGGAAGAAGTAGAAAGCCGCCGCCAGTTCATAACCCTAGCCCGACGTCGAGCCAACGAGGGGGGAGGCCAGAAAACCCCTCCTAGGGCCGCGGCTCCTGCCCCGCGGAGACCAGCTCAACCCGCACAAGACCGAGTGTCCCGTTTTCAAAGGGGAGCCTGCCTCGTTTACGGTGCCATGGGTCATTTTGCTGTGGCCTGCCCGTTACGTCCGGAGCAGCCAACTCCCGCTCCTCGCCCGGAGGGGATGCCTCGCGGAAGAGGACGTGCTTGGAGGAGAAGCGCCACGACTGATCGCAGCATTGCACCAGGACAGAAAGCACCCCCAGCCCTCCACATCGAGGAGCCGGCACACGAACCTTCGCCAGCGGACCTGTCGGGGTCCCGGATTACAATTGCCCCAGCAAGGGATAGCTCTGCGTCGTCGGAAGAAGACCGCCACTGGGACTCGGCCTTGAACCTGGAGTCTCTCCTAGATCAATCAAAAAATGGACTGGGTCTGCAGTGAGTGGAGCGGCACCGCAGGCCTCCGCAGAAGTTTCTGCAAAATTCAAGGCTCCTTTAATGGTGAGTGAGGTGGGAGAGACTGTGTACGCGGATGTGGTGTTGCAACATTATAGAAAGGGACCCCAGTTACAAGTTAAAGCCCTTATAGATTCGGGATGTGCCCGCTCTTTGATCAATGAAACCACTTTCAAGGTACTCAAGGTAAAATCGGTATCTCTACCGGCCCCTGTTCAGTTCACCCAGATGGATGGCAGTGACTTTAAAGGTGGGCCAGTAGATTGTTGCACTTGGGTAGTGGCGATGGGCATAGGCCACCATGGGTAGCAAATCGACTTCACTATAGCCCCCAATATACGATATGCTGTGGTGTTGGGAATAAATTGGCTGAGGGGTCACAGCCCCTCCATCGTCTGGGGGGCCGAGACTTTGACATTTTCTAACCCGAGCTGTGAAGGGCACCGATACGAAGTCACTGTCAAAACCGTACTTACATCAACCCTTGCCTTGGCTTCAGACACTACTGATTCATCCCATCTACCTGTCGAGTATCAGGACTTTGCAGATGTTTTCAATGTACAGGAGTGTGATGTGCTACCCCCCCACCATAGAACGGACTGTGCTATTGAGGTGGTGGGGGGATGGGAAACTGGCAAAAAGCAAAATTGACCCCATGAGCACCTCTGAAAGGACCGTACTGCATGATTTCTTAGACAAAAATCTGGCTCGAGGTTTCATCCGACCCTCTACCGCCCCTTATTCAGCCCCCGCTTTCTTCGTGCGTAAGAAAACAGGTGACTTGCGGTTGTGCATCGACTTTCAGAAACTCAATGCGGTCACCCAAACCAATGCCTACCCCATTCCTCTGATCACAGATCTTTTGGGGCAGCTGAAAGAAGGACACATTTTCACCAAGTTAGACTTGGTCGAAGCTTATTATAGAATCAGAATCCGGGAAGGAGACGAGCCGCTCACAGCCTTTTCCAGTTGCTTTGGAATGTATGAATTTTTGGTGATGCCTTTTGGATTGAAAGGGGCCCCGGGGGTCTTCATGCAACACATTAACGAGATACTACATGACTTATTGTTTAAAGGAGTGGTGGTTTATTTGGATGGCATTCTTATTTACTCGAAAACCATGGATGAACATGTCGCCCTGGTTAGGGAAGTGTTGCAATGTCTTAGGGACAATCAGCTCTATGCTAAGGTGTCCAAGTGCGAGTTCCACCAAAAACAATTGACCTTTCTGGGCTATATAATTTCACTCCAAGGGCTCACCATGGACCCAGAGAAGGTACTAGCTGTAATCAATTGGGAACCACCCTCAACCCGTAAACAGGTTCAAAGATTTCTCAGATTCGCAAATTTCTATGGGGTTCCTCCCAACTTTGCTAAGATTGCGCTGCCCATCACAGACCTCCTTAAGACCAAAGGGAAGGGAGGCGCAGCCACCTCGCCTACGGCTAAAGTGAATTGGACCCCCCAGTGCCAAACTGCTTTTGACAGTCTCAAGTGAATGTTTACTTCTGAACCGGTTTTGAAACACCTTGATTCTGAACAAATGTTTGTGGTCCAGGTAGACGTTTCAGACGTAGCAATGGGAGGTGCACTACTACAGCGGGGGGGGGGGCGAAGGTCAACTACATCCGTGTGCTTACTTCTCTAAGAAATTCACGCAATCTCAGCTCAATTGGCCAATCTGGGAAAAGGAGGCAGCCGCGGTTAGGCATGCGCTCACGGTGTGGAGACAATTTTTGGAAGGTTCCAAAGTCCCTTTTGAAGTGTGGAGCGATCACATGAACCTGGAGGCGTTAACAGGAGCTCATAAACTGTCTGCAAAACAGGTACGATGGGCGGACCTCTTTGCCCAATTCCGCTTTGTACTGAAACATGTACCAGGAAAACAACGTGCTGGCCGATGCCTTGTCTAGACTGCCCCAATACCCTACCAAAATTGAACGCCCCACAGAGTCTCTGTTCACTCCTGCTCAGGGGGGTCTGCTGCCTACCCTGGCAGTTCAAACCCGGTCTCAAACCCGACTCCCAACCCCGCCTCCGATAGGGGGGACGCCCATAATCTGACCATGCCGATCAGCCCGGCTGCTCCACTCCCCTCGCCCCCTTCGCCGGCGCTGACTCCCCCGTCCGTACAGTCCACCAGTGTGAATCCCGGGGTGCAAAGACCTGTCCGCCCGGGCGAACCGACCCCCCTGCCTCCCTTCACGGTGCCGGCTCCTTCCCCTACGAAGGAACCTAACGACTCCGTACCCACAGTGCCAGATGTGGAGGGGTTTACTGAGTCCTTCAAGGAGACTCTCTGTCATGCTTGTCAAGCCGAACTCTCCACACAAGCCTTCCCGGCTTCCCTAATGGAACTCGGGGGTTATTGGTACAAGGAATCTAAGTTGTATGTTCCCCAGGTACTACGGAGGGAGGTTCTGAGTCTGGTTCATGGAGCTAAAACTGCAGGTCACTTTGGATTTCTCAAGACGTTACATCTACTGAGGAGGCAGTTTTGGTGGGCGGGCATGCGTTCGGACGTGGACTTGTTTATTCGCAGTTGCCCGGTGTGTGCTGCTGCCAAACGACCCCAGGGCAAGCCACCGGGACTGTTGCTACCGTTGGAAACCCCTACTAAGCCCTGGGAAGTAATTGCTATGGATTTTATGACTGATCTCCCTCTTAGCGAAGGAAAAACTGTCCTGTGGGTGATCACTGATCTTTTCTGTAAACAGATGCATCTGATACCTTGTGCAGGTATCCCTTCCGCCCCAAAACTGGCTCTCCTCTTTGTGTCACATATTTTCCGATTGCGGTTTCCCGCGTAAGGTGGTCATCGACCGCGGGAACACTTACGTGGCTAAATTCTGGAAAGCTTTCCTGAAATTGGTTGGGATGGAACAGGGACTGTCAAGCGCCTTCCATCCCCAAGCTGACGGCCAAACAGAACGGGTGAATGCTGTGTTAGAGTGTTACTTGCGTTGTTACGTTAATTATCACCAGGATGATTGGGTGAGGCTGTTGCCCTTCGCTGAATACACTTACAATAATGTTGTGCATCAGTCCACTGGATTTAGCCCTTTTCGAGCTGTGTACGGACAAGATTTTGGCCCCGTTGGTCATATTGATGTGTCTGGGGAGGAGGGTGGTACAGATGTGGCTGACTGGGGGCACACAGTTCAGACAACCTGGCCGTGCCTAATAAAAAAATTGGAACGTGCTAAACGTAAATACAAGGCTCAAGCTGACAAACACCATGCACCAGGGAAAGAGTACGGGGTGGGTGATTTGGTTTACCTATCCACCAAGAATCTACGGTCCACACGCCCTTGCAACAAACTCAGTGCTAAATATGTGGGTCCGTTCCCCATTTCCTGAATCATCCACCCAGTGACTGTAGAACTCACACTCCCAAAATCACTAAGATGAATCCATCCCGTGTTTCATGTCAGTCTTTTGAAACCTCATGTTCCCTCCCCGGAATGGCATCCTGAACCGCCGCCCGAGGCGCCCGTAATGGTGCGGGGGGAGGAACATTTTGAAGTTGCTAAAATCTTGGACTCGCGTATCCATCATGGTTCTCTACAATACCTAGTCCGTTGGAAACATTTCGGTCCCGCTCATGATGAGTGGGTACGCTCGCGCGATGTTTCCGCCCCTCGCCTAGTCCATGATTTCCATGCTGCCTACCCTCACAAACCAGGCCCGAGAACTGAAGGGGGGGGCTTTGGGGGGGCAGAATGTCATGCATAGCCTGTGCAGGGAAGGCCAGGCATGGTCTGACAGAGGTTGTTGTGGTTTCTCCAGGTGCTGGCCAAGGCCAGCTCCAGTCCTGCCAACTATGTGTTTTGACTCCGAACTCTGTGGGAATCTTACCTCAATGGGAGGGGGGTTGGCATGGCATCCAGATCCACCCTGATATAGCCTATGCTCTTTTTTATATGCCCTGCACCGTGCTTATAGTTCTCATTAGTGCCAACTTGACTCTTAGCTGCTGTAAACCTGTGGATTTTCCAATAAATCAACTCTCTTTTGGACTACATGTCTGTGGATGTTTGTTTATGGGATTATCACGGGACTAGTGCTCACAAGGACCAGGTTTGATTCCCCACTCCTACACATGAAACCTGCTGGGTGACCTTGGGCTAGTCACAGTTCTCTCAGAATTCTCTCAGCCCCACCTACCTCTCAAGGTGCCTGTTTTGGGATCAGGGATTACAGTAAACAGAAGAATAAGATGAGGTTGTCCTTCTGTCAGCAAAATGTTAGTGGTATCCAATCTATTATGCTTTCAAACCAATTAATATTTTCCATTTCAGGTAAAAAGTGAAAGTATACCCTGTGATTCTCTTGCATAATGATACGTAGCCCAGCAGTGTTTAGTTGACCAGTTATATGAACTGATTAAAAACTAACATAGCTTATGCTTAGTTGGATGGCTGATTATTTTTAAAGTTGCTAATTAGTTTTAATACCAAGTCTTCAGATACCCCTTTGCACACATGATTGTATGCTACTTCTGAGATTGGATATGGAGTACTTGCTATGCTGGAACTGGCTGTGGAGTGTATCAGAATCTTCAAATGATGACTAAGAATTCTTTATAATTAGGTGACAGCATTAATTGCCACAAACAGTACTAATAATTTATTGAGCTAAATTTTCGGACTCCTGGAAAAGCAAACATTGTTGCATTTTATATTATTTGTGTGAGTCAGTTGCCATAACCTAAGACTACACACACATGCAGAAGCATTCTATATTACATAACCTTTCATTTGTAGGATTAATTATATACTAAGGTCTAATTTGGGTGGGTGGTGCACCTGTATGATGTTCAGAGGGTATTAGAGCAGCCTTATTCCTCTCATGATGGTGTAGTGTGATACTAATGAAAAGCTTTAATGAGGATAGTTTCCATGTATGGTTAGTGACAAATGTGCCAAAACTGAGCAGCTCTATTTCGCTTTTCTGAAAAGTGAATACAATTTCAGATGTTGTGACACAAGAGTCTCTACAAGTTGGGGCTGTTAGAAATACTAAAAGTTGTCTGTACTATGACTCACAACATTGTGAGTATCTTTCGAAAGTAAACAAAAGCAGTAGTATTAGAAACCATTTTACTGACAGAACCAAGCAACATAGGGAGAAAAGGGACTCTTCTCCATGCAGGTGTTGCACAGGAAGAGGGACTTGGATCATACTTTTAGAAATGCAAGAGAATACTGTAGACAGAAAATAAGAAACTTACGTATGCAGGAAACGTAGTAAGCAAAAAGTTATTTCCATGTACATACCCATTTCTTTTCAATTGTTTGGAGAGTGGTAGATTTGTATGGCATCAAGGTCATCCAAAGTAACATACAAAGACCAACCAAAGTAAGAACACCATACTAAACTCTTGTGTTGTCCTTTGTAGGAGGAGAGACTTCAGCATGCAAACCTTCATCTGTTCGGCTTGCACCGTCATTTTCATTCCATGCTGCTGGCCTTCAGATGGCTGGACAGATGTCCCATTCTCATCAGCAGTACAGCGATCGTCGGCAGCAGAACATAAATGACCAACAAGTTTCTGCCTTATCCTATGCTGACCAGATTCAACAGCCTCTTACCAACCAGGTAAGGGATATTTAGAAAATCAGTTTTTACACTGAGAGTTGTGCTTAATACTCTTACCTTTGAATGCATTTTCCTTAGTCCCAAGCTCCAGACCTATGTTTGCACTTTATAGATGAGTCTGGAATTGTGCCTGGGAGAGGAAGAGTTGTGGGGGAAGGATTAAGTAGCCTTCCTTCTGCATGCACCTTCTCTTCTTCAAGTCTCCCCCTCCTAATGCTGCTTTTCCACTGCAAAGTGGTAGGACTGCAATTAGAAACAAAAGTTGGATGGTACCATGTAGTTCAAACATGAGTAGAAAATCCCTGTTGAAATCTCACTTCAGCTATTATCTCGCTGGGGTTCTGTGCAAGTTATAATTAATTCTGATTGCTTAATCACTGCTGTAAGCCATGCTTGGAACTCTGTTTCAATTCCTGGTTCAGCATGCACCCTGACTAGTCTTAACCATGATTTATGTCACTGACACAGTTATAGTTAAGGCAAATGGTTGCAGTTTACACTCCAAAAGAGGGGCAGGAAAGAATGTGAGCTTGGAGCTTACTTCTGATTGTGTAAGTACAGTCACAAAATATGAAGCAGTACATCTGCCTGAAAGCTCAACCCCCCCCCCCCCAATATAGGGGAAATTATCCTAATATTATTTGAGAGGCTTTGAATATACAAGAACTACATAAATTATTTTATATATCAGACTCTTCTGTTTTCCCCCACAGTCTTTAATCCATTATGATTATTGTTGTAGGAGTTGGAATAATATTTTTATATTATAGCTAATAATGGCGTCTTATTACTTAATCCAGTGAAGGCAGCCTCCAAGATTTAATGACACCTATGGCTTTACTGTGCTGCCACCTTTGTGGTTCAACTCTGCATACTACAAAGTGTTCATTGTATCAGCCTTCTTGACTAGGGTACTTGAAGTATTGTTAAAGCAGCTTGCTTATAAGTACAATTAAAGATTCTTCCTTCGGTGTCAAGGCTCTGTCAAACAACTTGTAATATTTTGAAAATATAATTGCATGGTTTATTGGAGAAAGTGGATCTAGTAGAAAATCAATCAGTTAACAGTTGGTGTAATGTTGAAGACTACACTAGGGGTTTACTTACAAATGTGCATTTAGGATCATACCCCAATTGTATGCTTATTGCAATTGTTTGTAATTGACTTCAGCCAGTTTGTTTCCAAATTATCAATCACTTTTATGTATTTTCATCTGCTTTGCTTTCCTGTGTTTCTGAAGAAGCTGTAGAGAACAGATCTTCTAGTCTCATGATGATACCTCAAATGTGATTTGCAATTGGAAAACTTTGATTCTAAGGTGGCTTGGTGAGCAAGTCTCTGAAAGTTTGTCCCTTGAGTTCTTTGGTTAGTGAGTATGCTTTTAGTCACAAGATTTATTGGAAGTCAGTAGAAAGGTTCTTGTATGAACATTAGGCGCCATCTGCTGGCCGAATAAATCCACATCCCCCCCAACACAAGTTCAAGTTCACTACTGGTGCCATTAACTATAATTATTCCCCTTGGGAAAGAGGCAGAAAACAAAACAAAACCCTTATCTTAGGGACTTGCTTAAAGTCACTAAATATTTCCTAATTTCTATCAATTTACTGTAATGTTAGGTTTTTAAAAGCCTGGAGATCCACTTTCAATAGCTGGGTAGCATTCTTCCAAAAAAAACTTTTGTGATTATTTGGTTTGACCAAGTTTACCTTTAGCACCACTTAGGAGCTGACGGTGTCTGTGTGCATGCTACAAAGCTCTATGTTATCTCCTTGGTTGTTTAATATCTATTTAAGGTCTGTTAATGAAATCATACACAGTACACAGAGTAGTTTGTAATCAATATGTTGACGACACCCAGCTATATATTGCTCTGAATAAGCTACTGACTGCTGCTGTCTCTGCCCTGGTCCAGTGTCTGAATGCAGTGGTCAAGTGGCTGAGGGAGGACAGACTGAAGCTGAATCAAAATAAGATGGGGGTGATGCTGTCTGAAAGGGCCACTCACTGCATTAAACAGGATTGTTCTTCCTATCATCAATGGTGCACAGCTTTCTTTCATTGGGATTCTTGTTGGCTCCTGGTCTGCTGTTGGCTTTCTATCTGCATATGTCTGATCTGATGCAGTGATCTATGCCAGTCCAGCACCTTAAGGCTAGATTGCTGTATCATGCTGTACATGGGGCTTCCCTTGAAGACCATCCAGAAGCTGAAGTAGTTGCAAAATTCAGAAGCTTATCTGTTATCTGTGGCTATCAGTGGGACCATGCCACACCTATTCTGAGGTCCTTTCACTGACTGTCAGTTTCTGGAGCTCTTCATTACATGGCTCCCAAATAATTGAAGAACTGCCTCTCTCTGCATATTCCCATGCAGCAGCTTTGCTTTTCCTACCAAGGTCTATTATCAGTTTCTCTGATGTCTAAGGCATATTCTGCCATGATCCAGGCTTGGGCTTTTTCTGTGGCTGCCCCATATCTCTGGCACAGCCTCACCGAATAAGTCAGGGGTACTCCTCCTTTCGTCGCTTCCCAGCAAGGATGCAGCTGTTCTGCAGAACTTTGGGAGCCTGGATAAAGGGCTTGTTGACTGGGCCTGTTGTTTGTAGATTTGTTTTTAATGTGTTGTTTTAATGTTTGTTTTTGTTACGGGATTTTACTGTATTGAGATTAGGCCTCTTTGTCTCCTTTTGAATTTTCATCTTTCATCTTCCCCTTCCCATAATCCTTTGCACATATACTTCTGTGATCTGCAAGAATGCTATACATTGGTGTTGCCCTTTGGTTAAGTTATTCCAGACATTCCAGAGCCTAGCCTGTACTATCCCTAAAGTCGAAACATCCAAGAGACACTCCTTGATGGTGACCTGATGGGCCTAACTTCCTTTGAGATAGTGCAAGGGGTTCGGCCAGAATTTTCATGTGACGTGCGTGCTCCCCCCCCCCCCCCGTCACATCCTCTTGGAATGCCTGGATACTGTATATTTTTGATTGACATTTGATCTCTCTCTCATATATAAACTAACAGATCTGTTTACTTTGGGCTGCATAACAAAGTCGCAAGTGCATTGGTTGTGCTTAGTATGCAGACAGAATATATTCCTTATTAATCTTTTTTTACTATACAGTATTGTTTTTTCTTAGGTTGTAACTGCTATGCATGTTTCTTTTTAATGTGTTGTAAATATAATAAATGGTTTTCGATTGTTCAGTTCTCCCAGGCATTCCAGGACCGCCTTGGGTCCTGGAATGCCTGGGAGAAAGGCTGACATATAAATCTCTTAAAGAAAGAAACCTTAGTGTGTAATATACATCGTGGGGGGGGGACTTGGTCTCTCCCCCAGGAAAAAAGAAGAAATGGGGGGAGGAATTACAGTATATTCAATACTTACTATTCTGTTGAACTCTCCTAAACTTCTACTGATGTAACAACATAAAATACATTGTTTATTTATGGAAATTAGAAATTTAAATGTCTTCATTTTTTATAAGAAAAGTTGCAAGTATATGTTACTTGAAAAAGAGTTGCAAACTGCTGCAATACGTTCTGCTATAGCGCATGTATCTTCATTTCTGACATCTGAGAGGCAGGAAAAAATAAAAGCTGATGTCAGAAAAATGTGGACCGAAATACTCTCATATGTTCACAATAGGTAGGACTGTTAGCATATTTGAATATGGGCAGCATAATTCTGAGGGCCGCCAACACAAAAGCAGGACCACTGATCTGTTTCTTATGGACATTCTGCACAGGGAAATAACAATGCATGCCTCTCTGCAAGATGCAGAGCACATAGCAAGCGTGCTGGAGCAACCCCAGCAAAATCCACTAAGCAGCCATAAAGTAGCAGCCAATGACACTCCTGTGAATTGCTCACACCTGTGCAGCCATTCACCACGCCAATTTGGCCACTGCCCCTTGAAGCCACCCCCATCCCCCCATGGATAGCCAGCAGACAGGGAGGGAAGACCCAACAACAGCACAACGCCAACAGAGGCGTGTGATTCAAGCAGCCACACCCCCTAGCCCCATAGGAGAAGGCCTCCTGTGCGGCAGACAAGGACACCCAGCCCTTCTTTGACAAGGGCTTAACCGAATGCAGAAGAGCTGCCCACATACAGCCACCAGTGTTCCGAGCCACACGCATCATAGCTGTGAAAATAAAGAAAGACAAGACGGGCTAGGCACGAACCCATAGCTCCCAAACCCAAGACCATCATCCTAACTACTATGCTAAGAGGGTAGGTTCAAAGGAGTCATGCCAGCAGGCATTACGCACTCCACCACAGCCCTGACACCAGCCAGGCATAGACAAGCATGGCTCAGTGGAAAGATATTGGGATAGCATGGCCAGGGCTCCTGGTTTGATCCCCTAATGAGGAAAGGCAAGAAAAAGCCTTGGAGCGCTGAGGTTTTTGCCCCCACAGATGGAAAAAGGGGCAACAGGACACCCCAGTCAATGGGCTGCCCTGGAGACCCATCATTTTGATAGGGATGTTGCTCCACAACTTTTCTATGGTGCACCTATGGCAACAGCTCCATTGGATTCACCCTGGGTCCCCTGCCCTGCATAGGCAAGCAGCCAGCAGAGTTTGCGAGTGGGAAGGGGGCAGGGACTGATATGTAAGGTCAGCCTTCTGAATCAGAGCCCATTCTCTTGGATGTGTGAAGGGGCAGCTGTAAGGGGAAGTCACAGATGGGGGAAAGAAGGTAGGACAGAGGGTGTTGAGCTATTCTTATCCCCTCACAGAGTTGTGTAACACCCCAAACTTTATTGAACAGCAAATCATAAAGAGAACTGGGTTGCCAAATTGAACAGCAAATCATAAATGAACTGGGTTGCTAAATTCCTCTGTCCAGTATGGCACCTGTGCCTTTGCATGCTGCCATGGGGGAATAGGCTGAGCTATCCCTAGCACAGCATATAAGCGTGTGAAGTAGACGTGCTGGCTAGAAAGCTGCCCAAGGCAGGAAGCTCCAGGAACTGGGCTGGAATTGAAGACTGAGGCAAGTGACAGGAACTGCACCAGTCATGCTCACAAGACTTCCTGTTGAATCACCACCTGCACAGATGCTAAACAGAAACATTTACCACGATTGCAAACAGCACAGATGGCGTGGCAGCTACAGCCATGCCTATAGGTTGCTAGCAGGCTCTGCAATTCCACCCCATGGGGGGGGGCTCCATTTGCCATAGAATGCCCCTGAGTTGGATGCTGTAGCCATCTGACTTATATTTACTGATCCCATGAGGAAGTGCTCTGCAACTGCTCCATCCACTGCTGTTGCATAGAGCCCCAATCCTGCAAGGCTGCTTGGCCAGCTGATCCACAGCACACAGTGGGGTAGATGCTAGGTACCCCAAATCACCTGGGAGAGGGGCACCCTGGAAAAGAAGTGTGCTAACAGCTCAGTATGGGGCTGCCAGCATCCCTGCCTCCCCCATCATAGGCAGTGTGTTTCCCTGGGAGTATGCCCCATTGCACGACACAAGGCATAGTGCTGGGTGGAGGTTTTGGAAATAGGTTACCTGTTACAGTTCTGAAATGAGACCCATTAGTCACACAACATGGATTTTGTCTCCCCCTTGAGTATTGATGCTAAGTGCTATCTTAGTGGGACAAAGTGCCCTCTCTGTGCCTCTCCCACCACCAGTTGCAATGCTGTGTACTCTTTGAAAGAGGAAATATTCCAAAGGAAGGTTTTTGCATTGTTTCCCCAAATGTCTTAATTTTTTCATTGGAAAAATTGCAAAAGACACACACACACACACACACACACACACACACACACAGAGAGAGAGAGAGAGAGAGAGAGAGAGAGAGAGAGAGAGAGACTTTCTCCGTTCCTGGGTGGCTGCCATGGTAATTTTATTTTGTCTTCTCTGCCTCCTGGTAGTCACCCATTGTGCTGGGATGAGAGTGCAGAGGCTGCAGGGAAGCATGGGGGTTGTTGGAGAAGATGAGCTTTTATTTTGATCCCTAGCATGGGGCTTGCAGTTCAGGATGGCTTGCAGCTCAGGAAGGCTTTCAGCTTACCGGTTTTCCAGTCCGTTCAGCAGTCGCTGTCTTAAGGTGGGAACAACCTGCCAACCACAAGCTTTAGCAGGCATTGGCCATACCCTCTTTCCTAGAACCTTAGGCCTGCATCACATTGGGGAATTGTGCTTAGAGGAGCCACAGGAAACATGCCAAAGATCTACATGTGGATCCAAAGCTACTGAAAAGCGTATCTCTGGTATAGGTCTTGTGAGGCTACATAGGTGTCACTAATGTGTAACTTACAGGGTTTTGCCATTCTTGTTATCCTTTGAGCCAGCATGGTGTAGTGGTTCGGAGCGGTGGCTTTTAATCTGGAGAACCAGGTTTGATTCCCCACTCCTCCACATGAAGCCAGCTGGGTGACCTTGAGCTAGTCACAGTTGTCTGAACTCTCTCAGCCCCACCTACCTCACAAAGTGTCTGTTGTGGGGAGAGGAAGGGAAGGAGATTGTAAGCCAGTTTGATTGTCCTTAAAAAGGGTAGAGAAAGTTGGCATATAAAAACAAACTCCTCTTCTTATTAGCCAAGCCAAAGTAAAAGATTGGTCTGATGCTGAATTTGCACTGCTAAAGGAATTAATTTTTATTGTTTTTGAGCTCTAACATGCTTATAAATGTGAGTAGTAAATTTAAAAAAAACTGATTGAAAGGAGGGAAATTACATGAGGCCTGTTTAAAATAATGCCTGATGTTGCCTTTTTTCCACAGAGGCGGATGCCCCAAACGTTCCGTGATCCAGCAACTGCTCCTTTGAGAAAACTGTCTGTGGATTTGATCAAAACATACAAACATATTAATGAGGTAAAGTCTTCATCCATTTGTTTATTAGCACATAAAGGATTTTGCATTGTTCTTTATTTTTCTTGAAAGTTTTTCTGATGCCCTAAAATTTAATTGGAAACTGACTTCGCATATTTAATTTGAATTATCTCTCTAACCCTACAGCAGATAAATTCAGTTTTATAATGTAAATTCAGTAGTATTTTATGTCCATTGCTTTTCCTTCGCAAACCGTTTCCCCCCCTCTGTGTGTGTGGTCTTCAAGTTGGTGAAAGAAAAATGTTGTAACACAAATATTGATGGGAGAATAAGTAAGCATATCAGTCTACTTTGCAGTTGTTTCAAATTGGCTTTAAAGGTAAAGGTCCCCTGTGCAAGCATGGGTCATTCCTGACCCATGGGGTGACGTCACATCCCGACGTTTGTTAGGCAGACTTTGTTTACAGGGAGGTTTGCCAGTGCCTTCCCCAGTTGTCTCCCCTTTACCCTCAGCAAGCTGGAAGGCTGAGTCAACCTTGAGCTGGCTAATTGAAACCGACTTCCGTCGGGATCGAACTCAGGTCGTGAGCAGAGCTTGGACTGCAGTACTGCAGCTTACCATGGGGTTCCTTCAAATTGGCTTTACACTGTAATTATGTTTTTTAGGTTTACTATGCAAAAAAGAAGCGGAGACACCAACAGGGTCAAGGAGATGATTCTAGTCACAAAAAGGAGCGAAAAGTTTACAACGATGGATATGATGATGATAACTATGACTACATTGTGAAAAATGGGGAAAAGTGGATGGATCGTTATGAAATTGACTCTTTAATAGGCAAAGGTTCATTTGGACAGGTAATGAATTTCAGCCTGAAAAATCATCATTATTTATATGCAATACAAAGAAGCAATGCATTGGGTTGATTGTTCAGAGTGTACCTCTCAGTTTCTTTTCTTTTCTGTAAATATTATTTTTGTGTATTTAGATCTTAACATATGAATATGAGGAAATGTTTTTATTAGTATGCTTTTTTATTATACAGGTTGTAAAAGCGTATGATCGTGTGGAACAGGAGTGGGTAGCTATTAAAATTATAAAGAACAAGAAGGCTTTCCTAAATCAAGCCCAGATTGAAGTGCGACTTCTTGAGCTTATGAACAAACATGACACAGAAATGAAATATTATATAGGTATTAAAATTATTTTTCTTTCAACTCAGTGTTGAATATGGAGAATTTGCTTGGCGGGAATTACATTTTTTAATAAGTGTTGCTTATTTATCATAATGTTTAGGAATTGTATTATTCTCTTTTTAAGAACAATAGTTGGGTTCAGTTCTTCAGTTATGAAGAAACCACTTTAATGGTGTTAATATGAACTTTGTGTCTAAGCCAGGAACAATTATTAAGAAGATCTAACGTCATTTTCCCCACAATTTTCTGGACTTTGTTTGCCTTATGTATTTGACCAAGAGTTTTTTTCTTGCTGTATTTGGAATTACAGTCTGTAAATAGAAAATCTGTAAAATAGAGGATTGTATCAGCCTTATTTAGAATACCATCTGAGTTAATTGCAGGTAAACTGTGGATGAAATTCAAGTTTTGCCAACTCTTAGAGTGATCTTACTCCATCAGTGGCAACTTTGACAGCTTTGTAATCTCCAGCTGTTTAGCAAATTGTCCATGTTCAGAGGCAGTAAACCTCTGAAACCCAGTACTAGGAGGCAACACCAGGGGAGTGCCTAGGTATCTATGTCCAGTTTGTTGGTCCTCCTAGGCAACTGGTTGGCCACTGTGTGAAACAACATGTTGAACTAAATGGTCTGATCAAGCAGAGCTCTTCTTACGTTCTTAAGTCCATGTGTGATGCTTGCTTATTCTAATAAAATTTCCATGTGAGAGATAGCTTGGTATGTTGATGCTTACATTAAAGGTATATTTCCTTGTTAGCGATCTTGCCTTGTCACTTTAAGTATGTTATCACTTAAAGCAGAGCAGCTAATGAAAGGTGGGCACCTCTGCGGCTCTATTGACGTCAACATTATTTTATTCTCAATTTAGTTTAAGCAGCTCATTGCTACTGTAGAGGTAATAAATAGTGACTGTACAGTTTAGCTTGATTTGCAATGTCTCTTCAAAGACTGCTGGTATATCGGCTTTATGAATGCCATATTAGTGCAGAGTTTTGTTTTGTTTTTTTGTTTTGTTTCTACTGTTCAACCGTCTGAACTTTCTGTGTGCTTCTGTGCTAGTATCACTTTTGAAAAAGTTGTACATATATATATATTTGGAGGCTAGTGATGCTTGGCTTTATGCGACTTCTATGATTCTTTATCTATAAAGAAATAAAGTTATTTATATCTTTATATTTATCTATAAAGAAATAAAGTTTGGCTTTATTTAAATTCAGAATTAGAAACACTGCAGTTTTAAGAGTCTAATTGGCTGGCAGCTGAATTTATTCTCTAGGCAGAACCAATAGGGACAACGTTGCTAGTTTATCTGGAAGCTAGATAGTGTGCTTCTTGGTAAAATCTTCCACTGAGCTTTCTCGGCAATATAATTAATTAATTAACATTATTTATAGTCCACCTTTCTCACTGGGACTCAAACCGGATTAAACCGAGTGAGCCATCAGAGAGTGTTGAAACTTCTTAACTTATCATATGTAATATACCCCCACTAATGGTAAGGCTTCAAAGCAGGGCCAGTATTTGTAAGACAAAGATAAAATTATTTTTAAATTCCAATAACTGCTTTTTTAAAAAGTAATTTATTTTAGGCCACCTTGTCTTTTGATCTGGCATTTAAAAAATAAAGAAAGGGAGCTTATAAGGAAAGGTCTCTTCCATACAACAGCTCAGAAATGCACCAAAGGCCAAAGTCCTGGGGCCAGCCTGAGCACTGAAACCGAACCATGAGGTTGCCATGTATACAGCAGACCCCAGGCATCACTTCTCTGTGTCCAGTTTGAACTTGTAATATGGCCCCCTCCCCACATGCAGTCTTATTCAGTCTTTCGATTTATGGAAGCGAAGTCCTTCTTTTATTACTAAAACAACACAGGCTATCTCATGTGAATGGTGCCTGGCCGTCTGCTCCTCTCCTGTTTGTGCTCTGGATGAAGGACAGGGCTCAGCACCATACATGGAGATCTTCAGGGTCCACAAGTCAAGGCAAACCCTTCAGACTGCGCCAAAAAAGTTCTACTACCCCACTGTCTCCTCTTACTCACTCCACACTGGAGGCCAGGGGAATGACAGAGAGGTTTCCAGCACAGCCTGGCTATCTTGGCCAGCCAGCAGGAGAAATTTGCCAGAAACTGGCTGAAGGTCCAGGAATCCTAGAATCATATAGTTGGAAGGGTAACCCTCCCAATTTAATATAATCTGCATATTTCGTAAGCATCCCCTCTATTCCTTCATCCAAATCATTTATAAAGATGTTGAACAACACAGGTCCCAGGAGAGATCCCTGAGGCACTCCACTTGTCAACCTCTCCAAGAGGATGAGGAACCATTAACAAGCACTCTTGGGGTTCGATCTGTCAACAAGTTACAGATCCACCTAACAGTAATAGGATTCAACCCGCTTATTACCAACATCAACAAGAATATTATAGGAAACCTTAACAAAAGACTTCCTGAAATCAAGATGAACTATGTCCACAGCATTCCCCTGATCCAGCAAGGTAGTAACTTTCTCCAAAAAGGAGATAAGGTTAGTCTGACATGACATATTCCTGAGAAACCCATTCTGGCTCTTTGTAAATATGGTCATCCTTTCTAAATGCTCAAGGACTGGCTGTTTGATTATTTGTTGTAAAACTTTTCCAGGTATAGACGTCAAGCTGGCGGGTCGGTAGTTACCCGCATCCTCCTTTTTCCTCTTCATAAAAGATGGGGACAATATTTTCCCGCCTCCAATCTTCTGGCACTTTACCAGTTCTCCACAAATTCTCAAAAATAATGGACAGAGGCTTAAAAATTACATCCAAAAGTTCTTTTAGTACCCTTGGATAAAGTTCATCTGGCCCTGAGGACTTAGTTTCATTTAAAGAAACTTGGTGTTTATGTACTACTCTTATGCTGATCCTAGACTGCTACTCCCTTCCCTCATCGTGTGTTCTGTTTTTGCTATGTTGAGCACTGCTTCCCTCACAAGAGAAGACTGAGGAAAAGTAGGAATTGAGCAGTGCCACCCTCTCTTCATCACCTGTTACAATTTCACTTTCCTGTCCCTGCAATGGGCTTACCATGTCCTTGTTCTTTTTGTTACTTTGAACTCAACAAAGTTGTGTTTAACATCTCTTGCCAGCCTAAGCTCATACTGAGCTTTAGCTTCTCTGTCACCCTCCACTGATGGAGATCTATGTGCGGAGGCTGCCCTGGTACTTCCTCCCAGCCTTACATGAGGTTTTGCCTGGAGAACCCACATAGTACTTAAGTAATTGCCCACCTCAACTCTGTGAACCAATACCTACTGGTAATAGAATTGATATTAGAGTACTTATTAACTATAGCACTGAAGTGAAATACTGTTAAGCCCAATCCCTTCCCCCTCACATTCATATACACAGAGAGTATAAGTTATAGGTTTTTGAAGATAAAATTGATGACCTAGACTTGGAACAGTTTATCAGAGGAATCTCTTGCTTTCTCTCATACTCTTGCTTTCTCTTATTCTTCCTCCAAGGAGCTTGCAGTAGCATGCTGGTGTTTTCTGTTTCATTTCACAGCAGCCATATGAAATAGATTTGGTTGAGAAACAATGATTAGCTGAAACTTAAGTTAATGGCTGAAGAGGGATTTGAATTTGAGTCTTCCTGGTACAGTGCTGTGTCCCCTACCCCATGCTGGCTTCTGTGATTCTGAGGAGTTCCAGATTCAGATATGCCCAAATGGCCCCATACAATATACACCGTTTAATTTCTCAGCAATTCAGCTTAACAGAAGAAGAATCAGAATTCCTAATTACAAATTTACTCCTGTCCCCCATGTGGTTAATGCCTTACACTGCACTTCTGATCATCTATGAGGAATGAGGGGAATGAAAAGAAAAATGGTTTCTCTGGATATTTGCAGGGGAAACAGAAGGGAATGCATTCCGCTGCTCCTTCCCCAAATTCTCCATGATGGAAAAGGAGGTTTGCCTGCAAACTTGCATAATCTCTCATTTGTTTTTTCACTCATTTTTGTTTTTTCCAGCAGGAGGCAGCAGTAGTAGTCAGGGAGTGCTGCCACTTTCTGTAAAAGCCCAACTTCCAGAAATATAAGTATCCTCTCTCCCACAGAAATATGGGGGGCAGAAGAAGGTGGTTTCTCTCCCTTCCCATTAGGCTTTTATAGATGGTAGTAGCAACAGTGAAGTAATGCTTGTGCCTTTTGCAAATTCCCAATGCTGTGGGCAGCCCTCCCCATTTCCTAGAGTCTCCTGCACATGCCACAGGACCAAAGAAAATGGAATGTCTTGACCACTACAAATAGTGGATTGGGTAGTAGGCCAAACCCAAATGTATGGATACCTGGTTACTGGAAATACATTTCAAAGATATTTTGTTCTTCAAAGGGCCCATAAAGAGATATGGATAAAAGTGGAAGGTCACTGTATCTTGAGATTTCCAAGCTTTATCATCTGAAATTCCAAGTAGAAAAGGCACTATTGGTGACTTTCACAGGAGTCTTATAGAAATCCTTTTTAAAAAATCGCTCATAATATTAATTTTCAGAGAACAGCAAAGCTAAATGATCTCAAACTATGCAGAAGACCACATGTAGAGATGGGCTCCAGGAGGTTCAGCAATCCTCCTGGAGTTCGTAAACAAAATTGTCCAGTGTTAGAAGTAGGTAAACAACCAGCCTGAAGAGCAGCTTGCAGACCAGTACCACTGTTTAAATCTGGATGTGAAAATGCTTGCATCTCTTATGTCAAGTAGATACCAGTGAAACCTCAGTCCTGTGAGGTTATTGCAGACTGACACCTTACGCAGATAATGCTTAATGTAATTATTTTGCGGTAGTAGAACATATCCTTACGCTGATCACATAGATTTACAGAAAATATTAATCCATTTGTAATGCATCTTCCATAAAAAATTGATTGTAAATGCCCTATATAGAGTGCTCCAGCCCACATGTACAAATGCTGTTATAACTTTACATTCTCCAAAGGGAAACATAAAGTGCCCTGTTTCTATATTATCTCTATTGCTTGATTGAACCACTAGGAATATGGAATAGTTTAGTGTAATGCAAATAATGGTGCTCAGCATAACAAATGTGTCCTGCTTTTGGCAATTAATGAAGAACTGCTTCGCTTTGACACCATGCCATGTTTCACTAAATGTACTTCCCTGAAAATATATGTATTTTTTAAAGTGAAGAGAAGAAAAATAATCCTTTTATTACTGATTACGTTAACATGGGATACCAAGTGCAGTGGATGCCAGCTACCTTACTGATATTCTTCATTTTCCACTCATAAATTTAATTCCTGTTTGCAGTTAGGGGTCTTTAAACAATTGCAATAGTTGGCTTCACTGAGGGTGTAAAAGTAATGGAACACAATAAATGTAAACAATATTAAATAATTGAAAGAAGATAAATAATTCATATCTCCAGCTGCAACTTTTTCAAGCTGCTGGGGAACTGAGACAATTAACTATTTTTCAATAGCACATGAATGACTAGTGCAAATGGCATGTATCTGTTACATATATGGTATTAAGGAGCTCACAGGCAAAGCTAGGCAGCATGTTTTGCAACTAGAGTTATTAGAGGAGGGCTGGGAAATATTTGGAAGAATGTGGGCCCAATTGCTGCCTATGTGTGCTACCACTGGGGAAATTGAACTACAATGTGACAATATTTTTAATATTCCTGACAGACCAAATAAATGATACAAAAAGCTAATTTAGCATATTCTTGTGGCAGTAAAGTGGATGATTGCTAAAAACTGGACATTACAGCAACTGCCAAATGTGCAAGAAGGGGCAAAAAGAGACATTTTCCAACAGCGTAGGCTCCTTCCATAGGAGAGATGATTTTCTGGCATGTTGACCACATGACATCATTTGTATATTTTTGGGGCCAGAGTAAATAGCAGCTAGGCTTTTCCTATTGTAAACAAAAATGAGGCAATTTAAACGTTTTCTTTAGTATCCATTTACTGTGCAATGCTTTTGTAAAATTTGGAAAAATAAATGGAATCTTCAAACTTGTGAAACTACTCCTATGGCTTTCCTGAGCCCTAGAATGAGTTACAAGTGCTTTGCCATGAGATAAAAGATGTTGCCTGAAAGCAAATGCAAAGCCATTCAGTTTGCATTGGACAGGTAGGTCCAAAGCAGCGTTGGGCTTTCCGTTAGTTGCCTTTAAATGTTTAGAATATTCTAGACACCCAAATAGAGGCAAAACTGCCCTACGGATGGCAGCCCTCCAGTTTTTAAAAGTTGCTTTATTAGTTGTATTGATTTAACCTAATCAGTTGTCCACATCACAGCAGAATATGTAGACTGAAATTTGTTAGGTACATACTAGAGACCTGTGAAATGAGGGGAGGGGATTCCACCCTGCACATTGCTCCCTGTTTCTTAATAGCCTCTCCCCTCCCTTTCATTTACCCCACCCCACTTACGACTTTCTCAGCTGCTTTTTTCTAAGCTACAGTCAGGCAAGAGTTGCCTAGGTCCAGGACTAGGAAGCCCCATAGTGCTGACTGATCTTGCAAGCTTTCATGAGATCTAGTTAGCGATTGTTTGGGGGAAATTATTATTATTTTACCTTTCGTATTTTTCTGTAAACGCAGAAGGGTCTCCAATATCTGTAGAAGAAAAATCCCCTTTATGTACACAACCTAATGTTATGGATTTTGGGTCTAATTCTGAACATGGACTAATATGGAGATACATGATTTAGAAATTATTTATAGTGTTGTCACATAGGGAGAATTGTTAGAGGAGAACCTGTTCAGTTATGTTCTATTCTTGGGAAGGTCCCATTGGTTGTTCTGTTTCTTTAAATCTTATTACAACCTACCGTATCTCACAAAAAATCAAGATACGCATTAGTGAAAAGCAGCTTTCTGTTGTTTTCTTTAATCACACTGGTACTATGGTTTTGCTTTCCCAATTGATGTAAAGCAGGTTACTGTGGTCAAACTGGCATCTGGATAAAATTTGTATAATAAGAAAACAAGTGAAGATATGCATGCTTAAAATGGATCACTTAAGTTTCTTTCAAGTTTGGCTGGATTTTTGGAGCGTTTTGGGGAACCTTGGTTCTCCACAAACTTGATATGTACAATAGGGTGGATAATATGCCAGCCGTATCTGTCATTTACATGGGATGGCAACTGAGAGCAAGAGGGTGTGTTCTCTTCCTACCCACTGGATACACCAGTCAAGCCTCCAAGACATCTGTATCTGTATATAACATTTCAGAAGTCATGTATGTGTAAAATCCAACCAGTTAGGCCTATATTGTGCAATGAGTCATTGAACTCAATCATTTAGGCCTATGTGTTTTGAATTTTACATACAGATGCTATACCCACACACCGATATCTGGTGTTGTCAAAGGTAGGATGTGTGCACCTGGTAGGTGGAGAGGAGGAAGGTGTATTCTCACTCCCACTTCCAACTATAGGTAGGGAGTTCAGTGTATCATTCGATCCGGCCTACTAATACTGTTCCCTGTCAACAGTGCCATTGAATAACATATATTCACTTTGAAACACAGTGCAAGAGACCAAATAATTAGTTGAATGCATACTTTTTTTTGTAAATGATTTAGTTTGAAAACCCGTAGCATATTAATAAAATTCTGTAAACTATGCTAAGTATTTATTAACTGTTCTAAAATACTTTAATTTTTTTTAGTGCATTTGAAGCGGCATTTTATGTTCCGAAACCATCTCTGTTTAGTTTTTGAAATGCTCTCCTACAACCTTTATGACCTGTTGCGGAACACAAATTTCAGAGGAGTTTCACTTAATCTGACGCGAAAATTTGCACAACAGATGTGCACTGCACTGCTTTTTCTTGCAACTCCTGAACTTAGCATCATTCACTGTGACCTAAAACCTGAGAATATTCTCCTTTGTAATCCCAAACGAAGCGCTATCAAGATAGTTGATTTTGGCAGTTCTTGCCAACTTGGACAGAGGGTGAGTATTCAGTAACCATTGACATTAATCCTGAGAAATTTGAAGAGTGATATAAATTTCAGTGTATTTCTGTAAATCCATTCTTGAATTTAAAATGTGTATGGAAAACAGATTTAAACCAGTCCTTCCCAAAAGCAAAAGGGCTCTCAGAGTTGTATTTTGAAAGCCTGGCTTAAAAATATGGAATGCGTATTCATTTGGATCTGGAATTCTATGAGAATGAGTTATGACAGCTTATAATAAAGTAGGTGCCGTAATTTTAACACCAAACAGGTTCATAATACACTAGCAGAATGGTAGTAATTTTATTGAAACAAAATAGCTTGTAATTTTTGTTCAAATAGCACATTGATAACATTTTTAGTGTGTTTTTACATATCTTTTCTGTTGTAAACCACTGAGAATCTGCACCAGAAATGTGCTTCAAGTCAGCTAATATCTTTGTTTTTAAAATGCAGATATATCAGTATATCCAGAGTCGTTTTTATCGATCACCAGAGGTGCTATTGGGAATGCCTTATGATCTTGCAATTGATATGTGGTCCCTTGGTTGTATCTTAGTAGAAATGCACACTGGAGAACCCCTATTCAGTGGAGCAAATGAGGTATGTAAAGCTACAAAAAGCAGTAATCTGATTAAATGTATTGTTAAAGTAGCGTTGTTAAAGTAAAGGTTGGCATCATTTGGGATTGGCAACAAAAGGTTGTGCAAACTAGCCCTTCATTTACATTTGTAAGAAAGAAATTTTGTGTTCCAGACAGGGGCTTTCCCATATTTTCATTTTCCTCTCTTGTAAGTTCCAGTTTCTTTGGGTTTTTTTTTTTCCTGTTCTGCCTGTGTTTTACTCCCTCTAGTGGCCGATCAAATTTAAACTGCAGGTGATATCCAATCGACCACTAGAGAGAACAAACACATGCAGAATAGGAACACACACCCCAACAAGAAACAGGAACTTACAAGCAAGGAAAATGAGAATGTGGAAGAGTCTCAGTTTAACTAAATTCAACACCATATACATAGCCTGATTTCAGTGGGGATGATGAGATACCTGCTATTCTGTCCATTATGTTTCCGCCTCTTTCAATTACTGGTTCAATATTCATGACTCCAATAGAGCAGAACCTTAGGAGTAGATGGGAGGATTGGTTCAGTCTTGGAGGACATTAAGGGGAAAACTGTTGAGGGGAAAAGGATCCTATGATACAGGATTTGTTACAGTCACCAATCCAAGGAACTGCAAAATATAATCTAACTAGATTTTGCAGTCAATTAGCCTCCCTAATGAGATCAGGGCCCTGCGGGTCCTTCAGGAGTTCCGCAGGGCCTGCAAGACGGAGTTATTCCGCCGGACTTATGGTTGAGGCCAGCGACGGTTCTCAATATAATTACTGGCCTCCCTAGTCCTTTCCCCGCTGCTGAGCACCACCCCTTCAAGACCACCTTAGGGTGTGGTTAGATTAATTTATACAAATTTCTGTCTCTGGAATTTTGGCGCCATTGAGGGGCATTACTGGGCTATTTTAAATTATCTTAAACTATTTTAATGGGTTATTGTTTTATTGTGTTTTTAGACTGTGTAAACCGCTCTGAGCCCGACCTTCGGGTTGGGGAGAGCAGGGTAGAAATGTAATTAATAACAACAACAACAACTCCTCTAGATTTTAGTTCATGCTTTGTTGTCTAGTACTTAAGCTTGATGGGCTTTTTTGCCCCATTCAGACATTTTGTGTTTTCATATAAACAGGTGGATCAAATGAATAAAATAGTAGAAGTTTTGGGTGTAACACCTGCACACATTCTTGACCAAGCACCAAAAGCAAGAAAGTTCTTTGAGAAGTTGCCAGATGGCACTTGGAACTTAAAGAAGACCAAAGATGGAAAAAGGGTAAATTTATCTTGAACTTCAAACCTAAACTTATTTGTTTGTAACTCCCATTCATTTAAATGACCATCCTTTCCAGCAAAGGGTACACAGCCACACATATAGATATTGCTGTATTCATTTTAAGTACACAGTCTTACCTTCAGCAAGATGTATAGCATTTTTTAAAACATTGTCAACAATGTTTTGAGAACTGATCATTTTTACAGCTTTTTCTTTTGTTTTTTGCTGAATTGAGGTGTGATGAACTACTGTATGTTTTCATTAAATTTATGGAACTTCTAATTTCCCAATAGGAGTACAAACCACCTGGAACTCGTAAACTTCATAATATACTTGGAGTTGAAACAGGAGGACCAGGGGGGCGTCGTGCTGGGGAATCGGGTCATACTGTAGCTGACTACTTGAAGTTCAAAGACCTCATTTTAAGGATGCTTGACTATGATCCGAAAACCCGAATTCAACCTTACTATGCCCTGCAACATAGTTTCTTTAAGAAAACAGCAGATGAAGGTACAAACACAAGCAACAGTGTATCTACGAGCCCTGCTATGGAGCAGTCACAATCTTCAGGAACCACCTCTAGCACATCTTCAAGCTCAGGTATTCTGATCATCACCTTTTTATTTTAGAAACCTACTAAAAATATTTTATTGATTGAATTAATTTAAAAGAATGTATATCTGTAATCTCAAAACTGCCTTTAAAAACAGGCTGCCAATTAGCTTCTTAGTTTTCTTTTCCTTCTCTTAATTTAGTCTTGCTTTCCTTTCCTAGGAAAACCTCCTAATGATAATTTTTATACTTTATTTTAATGTATTTCTTTTTAAAATAACCAAAGGTGGCTCTTCTGGGACAAGCAACAGTGGAAGAGCACGGTCAGATCCTACACATCAGCATCGACATAGTGGTGGACACTTTACTGCTGCTGTGCAAGCTATGGATTGTGAAACACACAGTCCACAGGTAAGACTCTTGAAAGAAGTCTCTGTTATTAAGAATTAAAAGGTAAAGGTAGTCCCCTGTGCAAGCACCGAGTCATTACTAACCCATGATACTCCCTGTGCATGGGCATGATGCTCTAAAGCATAGATAACCCCACTGGTGGCCTGGAGGTAACATCTGGCCTACAGACTGATTTTGTTTGTTCCCAAGAATCCCCCTCCCAAACAATGCACTGGGTGTTATATGTGGATTGTTCCCTTACTTGCTTTACTCCAATATTAAAGAAACCACTTCTTAATCGTCATGACTTCTGTGCAGTCCCACATGGAACTTCACAGGCACAGGCCAGCTGCAGAGAGTAGATTTGCAACGCTTCTGGAAAATTCAGCTCTGTGGAGCACTCTCCCTCCCTTCCATTGTGTGCCAAGTCACAGACTCTTCCCACCTAAACGGTCACATGATGGGGGGGGAAGAGCACTCCTTCCTCAGTTCTCTTTCTGCTGCCATAGAGAGAGAACATATCTGGAGCTTCTAGGACTTCTGAGATACTGTATGGGCGAGTGTGAAAATGACACTATTTAATAAATGTCAGCAGTGTGGCACCAAAATGGCTTAGAATGAGGAGAGCACACCAACTGTTTAATTTGCCTGGGAGAGGGTCACAACACCATGGATGCCGTGTATGTGGGTTATTCATCCCAAAGGCCAGACAGGAGAGGGCTTCCAGTTAAAGGTGGCCCTAAGGGAGAAATCCTTGGAATTCCTGAGAAATCAGAAGAGGCACGTAAAAGAGCCTGTACTCCTTCAGTGGCTTTGGTGCCTGCTGTATCTTCAAAATCTCTCTCAGACCCGACAGTATTGGTGCAGAGAGCAGCGTCAAAGTCTCCTATCAAAAAGGCTAAGGAAAAAAAGTTTACTAAGGCTCAGGCTCTAAAATGGCCTCAGGCAAGATGCTTGCCCTCGCCTCATGGTGCCTCACCTCAACACTATTCACCATCTCAATTGCTTCAGCATCGACAGTCAGTCTTGTCTTGATGCTGTCCACAAGACTCTCTTACAGGTTGAAGCCCACATTTGCCTCAACATCAGCAACAATCTTCACCTCGACGTTGGATACAATCACCACCTTGATGTCGATATCCTCTTTTACCTTGTCACTGAAGCCCATCGCCACCCCAGCACCATAGCCTACTGCCTCAACGTGGAATGGCTTTACTGGATATTGAAGGATCCTAGGCACTAAGGCCCAGACCATATCTCTCTCCATGGGGACACCAGTTTCTCCATCATCAGATGACAATGTCATGGAGGTCTCTCCAGTCTCCTCAACCAATCCTGGTCATCATTCTTTCAGACAGCCTGTGTATCAGTCAGTCCCAGAAACCTTGCGGGACACACAGTGGTACCCTCAAGGTCTGTGGGTATTTTATCCCCAAATGTTCATGCAACAGTGGGAGCCAATTTCCACCTTGGCAGCCACCGACTTCCACATGGTCTAAAGCATCAAAACAGCCTTCGATAGGTCAGCAACCTCCAAGACTTTCCTCCGATATCTCACCGTCTGAGCCATAAGGGCATAATAGATGTAGCATCCAACATTTGGGTCAGACCTGCCTTTGGGTTAGACTCATCCACCAAAAATAAAATAAAATAGAAAAGATAAAAGAGGAAGGGTGCAGATTCTTGTTCCAGCACCCCCTGGCCAATACCTTGGTTACTGAGGTCTTGCCATCTAGACATAGGTCAGGTGCACATTCCTCCCCCTTAGCTAAGGAGGAAAGGAAGCTGGACACACTACAGACGAAGTTATATTCCTCAGGAGCATTGGATCTTAGAATCTCAAATTTTACTGTGATTATGAGGAGATATCAAATGTTCCTCTGGGATCGTATGTATAGACTCTCTTTTGGAAGACTAAAAGACCCAAGGAAAGGTTCTATATGCTGAAGAACGTGGACTAGGTAAACAGCAGCTAACTGCATCACATGACATGGCAGACAGTTGCAGCAGAGCAATGGCATCAGGTGTTTTCTTTAGGAAGCACTCTTGGCTCTTCCTATGTATACAAGAGCAAAGGTCAAAATCTGCCCTTTGAGAGCAAGAACCTCTTTAATGACCAGACAGCTTCAGTGTTAGACAGAATTCAAAAGAGTAAGTTGATAGCAAAATCACTGGTTATCTCTCCGCAGGCCTCTGGCTCTTTTAAGCAAAGGCATTTCCCCAGGCACAGCCCCCAATACCACTATAATAGGCTGTACAGATATGAAACCCCTCAATATCACACCAGGGCCAGTATCATTCCTGTTTTCCCTCGCAGCAGCAGGATAAATGTCTCCAATCTAAACATAGAGATAGGAAAGGAACACAGTCACCCATAGAACTAAGGGCAGATCGCTTGCATGAGTACAGGTTGAGCCCAGGTTTGGCAGTAGATTATATTTTTCCTCGCCTGGTGGCAGTTAATTACTCAGGACACCTGGGTAATTATTATAATATAATATGGTTATTTCTTGGAATTCCAAGTTATTCCTGGCTCTCACACCTGCATCATCAAATTGTAATACACCACCTCAGATAGAACACAAGGTCTATGAGTTGCTTCTTAACCGTGCAGTTCAAGAAGTCACCCCATCAGATAATGATAGGGGTTTTTATTCTAGATACTTTCTGATTTACAAAAAAGGATGGGTAAGAAGCCAGTCTTCGACCTCAGCGAACAAGCACTTGAAGGTTACAAAATTTAGAATTCTTTCGTTAACTGATGTGCTTCTGTTACTATTAGAAGAAATGTGGTTCGCAGTCCTTGACCCTAAGGATGCCTACTTCCAAATTGAAATACATGAGAGCTGTAGGAGATTCATCAAATTTACTTGTAGTAACTGTCACTATGAATATAATAATGTTATATTCGATTCTACCCCACCCTTTCCCAGCATAAGCAGAGCTCAGAGTAGCAACAGTGTAAAACTGCAAGGATGCTTTATTTTCCCATGATGGATGATTGGCCTTTGGTAGGGAATTCATACAACTCTTTGGCAGATCAACTCTCCCTGGAAATCCAGACCTTGGAAGGCCTAGGGTTTATAATTAATCATCAAAAAACCACAATTGGAACCTATCCAGACTATAGAATTTATTGGGGCACAACAGGATGTATCTGCCAGTGCAAAGAGCACGGGTATGAATCCCTGTCTGTCTCTCAGAGCTCAGAGTGTCAGCTTTCTGGCTCCACCCTGCAGATTAACCCCTTGTCCATCACAAGTTGTAGGAGATTCGTCAGATTTACTTGTAGTAACTGTCACTATGAATATAATAATAATAATGTTATATTAGATTCTATCCCACCCTTTCCTGGCATAAGCAGAGCTCAGAATAGCTAACAACAATGTAAAATTGCAAGGTTGCTTCATTTTCCCATGATGGATGATTGGCCTTTTGTAGGGAATTTATACAACTCCTTGGCAACTCAACTCTCCCTGGAAATCCAGACCTTGGAACCTATTCAGACTATAGAATTTATTGGGGCACAATCAGACTCCATCTCCAACAGGGCATATCTGCCAGTGCAAAGAGTACGGGCTATTCAGATTCTTAAATGCCATTTTTCCCTAAAAAGGTTTCAAAAGGCTATCCACATTCAAAAGCTCTTAGTACTCATGTGTTTCAACCACAAGGCTTCACATGAGAGCCCTTCAGAATTGGTTTATATTTCCTTTTTCCTTCCAAGCTCCCATGACCCACAGGTCTTGAGCAGTTAATAGGGAGGTTTCTTTAATTTTTTTCTATTTCTTTAAGGAAAATATGGTGGAGAGATACTTGGCCATTGCCAAAGTTATACTTGGATCTCTATCCACCAGCAAAAAGGGGACTATTTTATCATCTGTTACAGTGGCAGGTAATTTCATAAAAATAGAAGTGATCCATTTATCACGTTGGAGTTTGAAGTGGGGACACTCCAGCATCATGTGAGAAAGCGTATCAATTTTCTTCATATTACATGAGCAGAGTCTTTCAGGGTAGGGTAAATTTCCAAATCTTCCATTTAGCACTGCTGAAGGCGCGGTGTTCAAACGAGCAAGCCTAAAGGCTCTTTGAAAACCCAGGACTGTTAAATTACTGGAATATGGTGGAATTCACAGAGGAAGAAGGATACCTAAGAATTGAGTAGAGCATACTCTTCGAGCACGCATTGTAGAGCTGGAATAATCCAATTTTTTTATATAGCTCTTAATAACTGATATAGATTTCCTTTTCTCCATGCTTAATTAAATATCCTTAGATAGTGATAAATGTTTAATCAATTTCTTTCATCTATCGGGAGTTGAACTGGTCTTTGTTTAATTCGTAAATAAGGCCATCCTTCTCATTTGAAAAAATAATCTTGAAACAGGAAATTTAGTCTCAGCATAACGTTCATTTTTACCACTGCTACTCGGCCCATCCAAGAAATTTGCAGTCTACTCCATCTTTGAAGATCGTCTTCTATTTTTTCCCATACTTCTTTACAATTTAAATCGAAAAGCATGTCTGTTCCAGTAGGTATTTTTACACCCACTCGTTCTCTCAGGCGCGCCGGCTCCGCAGCCTGGCTGCCGGCGCGAGCGGGTGCGAGAGCAGGGGCTCCGAACCAACTTTGGAGAGCTGCACTCAACGGGCCAAAGAGCCGCATGCGGCTCGGGAGCCGCAGTTTGCAGACCCCTGCAAGAAATGAAGTCTTTTTATTCTATATTCTCCTCTCCCCTTCCTTTTTTTCCTTTCTATACCCTGGAAATTTTTAATAAAATATAAAAAAGGGAAAAAAGAAAATATAATCTTAATACAATGTTTAAATACTTGTAGCCATTCTTTGGCTTCAATGGAGCCTTGGTTTAGTTCTAGCCTTATGCTTACTCCAGCTATGCATCTTGGGCCCCTGGTAATACACCGCAGAAATTGACACAGTGGAAGATCAATGCTTTCATTGACCTCAAGAATCCAAACTGAAGCACCATATAAAAGTTGTGGAGTGATTTTCATATTAAACACTTGCAGTTCCCCTGCGATAAATTTTCCTCATTTATAAAAGAAAAAATGTTCAATTGCTGCCACCGAAGGTTTAATTTTCTTAGTTATAAATTTAAAATCCCAATTGGGTATCGTCAGTTCTGCAGGTCATAGGAGTGAATTTCTTGGCTTTTGAAAATACCATCACTTTGGATTTTGAATAGTTGATCCTGAGTTCTTCTGTTTCATAATATTTTGAGAACAGGCATAATAGTCTTTTCAGGCCTACCTGAGTGTGAGACAAGAGAATAGCATCATCTGCATATAAAAGTCAAGGTAGGGCTTTTGACGCTAGATGTTGGGGGTGGAATTCTGCTGAGGAGAGATTTTGAACCTTTAGCATCTTGTGATTTGTCTTACCTGTCTTACAAGACTGCTTTTCTCATAACAATCGCCTCGGCTCACAGAGTAAGAGACCTGTGTGTTCTCAGCCATGATCCCACATTCACCAAGTTTCATGCAAATAAGGTTGTCCTATGCCCTAGTTTGGATTTTCTCCCCAAAGTACTGTCCAAATTCCCTGTCTCCCAGGACATAACCCTGCCTGTTTTTCCCCCCAATGCCTCAAGTCAGGTGCTGAACAAACATTACACTCCTTAGATGTTAGAAGGGCATTATTGTTTTATTTACAACATACAGCTTCTTTCAGAAAGGATGATAGTCTCTGTATATATTTTAGAGCAGGGATGGGGAACCTCAGGCCCGGGGGCCGTATGCGGCCCCCGAGGACATTTTCCATGGCCCTCGGGAGCTCCGGGGCTGTGTGTGTGTGTGTGTGTGTGTGGGGGAGGCGTGGAGGCTGGGGCCTGGTTGCGTGGGGCCGACGTGTGTGTGTGTGTGTGTGTGGGAAGGCTTTTCTTTCTTCCTCTTTTTCTGTCACTCCTTTCTCTCCCTCTTTTTCTGTCTTTTTGTCTGTCTCCCTCCGTCCTTTTCTTTCTTTCTCCCCCTCCCTCCATTTTTTTCTCCCTTTCTCTCTCTTTTCCCCTCCCTCCCTTTTCCTCTTTCTCTGTTTTCTTTCCTCCCTCCCCTGCAGATGGGCTGCGGGCTGCGCCCCCTTGGCGCCTCGTTTGCTCGGGCCCACTGCTGGCTGGCCTCCTGCCTGGGGGGGGGAGGAGGAAGGGGGGAGCAGGGGTGCCCTCCAGGCCTTCTCTGCATGGCCTCCCCTGGGGTTGCCAACCTCCAGGTGGTGGAAGAGATCCAAACAGCACTACAAGGTAATGTTAACAAAAGATAAATTTATAAGAGTGCAGGTAAGTGCAAGAAGTGAACATATATACAAGAATTAAAGGGAAACACAATCAAAGCTTTTCTATACAATTAGCACAAATGGTCCAGCAAGATATGCAATATAACTAAGGAAATTGTCCATTGGATCACAGTCAGTTTCATTATATGCTTTGGAGACCTAGATAGAAATCCGTTTGGTCCCTCGTTGAATTTGATATGATTGTCATGAACTTCTTTGATACGTGTAGCTGATGAAGCCATATGCGAAACGTGTGCATGATCTAGACGACACGTCCGGGCACCTCTTCTGACACCTCCTCGCTGTGGTCCTTGTTTTTGACATCTTGTGTCCAGCTACTGAGAAGCACAGGAAAGTCTTATTATGGACAGCTATATTGTTTGTATGTGATCCAATGGACAATTTCCTTAGTTATATTGCATATCTTGCTGGACCATTTGTGCTAATTGTATAGAAAATCTTTGATTGTGTTTCCCTTTAATTCTTGTATATATGTTCACTTCTTGCACTTACCTGCACTCTTATAAATTTATCTTTTGTTAACATTACCTTGTAGTGCTGTTTGGATCTCTTCCATTATCTATACAGCACTGAGCCTTCATTCTCTCTAACCTCCAGGTGGTGGCTGGAGACCTGGCAACCCTAGCCCCCCCCCTGCTGGGAGATCTACACCTGGTTATGGCCCCCGAATGATGTTATAAATGTGCAAATGGCCCTTGGCAGGGAAAAGGTTCCCCACCCCTGTTTTAGAGAGTCTCAGCAAGGCAATACAGTGTCAGCACGGTCCCTGTCCAGATGGGTAACATCCACAGTTAGGTTGACCTATGAGAGAGATAAAGTAGAGTGTCCACTCCTGCTAAAGGCTCACTCCACCAGGGCCCAGACATCTTTGGTCACCTGGCTGTCACTTTCCACTTTTATAAAACACTATTTTGATTGACATGAACTCCAGGAACGAGGCATCCATTCATTGGGAGAGCAGTTCTTCAACCACTGTTTCACTGATCAGCCCACACTCACCTTCTCGATAAAGTGAGCTTGCAACTCTCCCATGAGGGACTGCACAGAAGCCATGGCGATGAAAACAATGTTGCACTTACCTGAAACTGTTATTAATCGAATGGTCTTCTGCGCAGGCACACATCCCTCCCTCCTTTCCCTGCTGTGGGTTGCTTGGAGCTCGGTGACTGTTTTCTGCTCCATGACGGTGAAGGGAGAACTGAGGAAGGAGTGCTCTCCCCCCGTCATGTGACTGTCCAGGCAGGAAGAGTCTCCAACTCTGGTGTGCTACAGGGGCACTCCACAGAGCTGAATTTGCCAGAAGCTTTGCAGATCTCCTCTCCGTAGTTGGCCTGTGCAGTCCCATGTGGGACTGTACAGAAGACTACTCGATGAACAACAGTTACAGATAATTGCAACACTGTTTTCCACCTGCTGTCTTCGCTCCTTTAAATAATTAACAATTAACAACAATTTTGATCATTTCCCACAGTATTCAGAAGATCCCTCTTCCAAATAAAGTGCAGATAGGATTACAACCCTTCTTCCTCAGAGCGCACAAAATAATGATATTTGAATGCTGGGTATAAAAGCATCCCCTCTCATCAGCTAAGGTGCTGACTGTCTTGTCACAATAGGGCTTAAGAATAGATAGCTGTGCATCAGCTCCATAAAAGCCTTTGGGAAACAATTCCAATCTTCTTTTATTTTTTAAAATTAAAATATATCTGTTTTTTCCTCATGATTCTTGGTCTGCAATGTTTTTATATTTGGATAAATTTAAACTTTTTAATCAGCTGTCTTAACCTTGAATATGGTGAACAAGTGCTTTTTCATATTTTTCAAAAATATTTGAAAGTTGCAAACATTTTATTTATTTATTATAATCACAAATTATTTGCAAATTTGAACTAAAGTCTATTCTTCAGAGGGAAAATGCTTTTATCATTGCAAAGCATAGTTTATAGTTTTTAAGCATTCATTTTTTACTTTTATCCTTTTTTCTTGAGAATTTATGGGCAAGATATCAATAAGATTCATTATGCTGTTGCGCTTTTAGGCAGCAGGCCAAGAGCTTTGGAATACCCTTTATTTAATTGAGTGCTGCTGCTGCTATTGAATTTTGTTTGTTGATTGGCTTCCTGTTTTATGAGCTTATTTTGATGTGGTTTTAATTTGTATGTTGGCTTTTACTCATTTTTTGTTAGCCACCTAGTAAAGTTGTATCAGAAGTTGAAATATAAATATGTTAACAGAAAAAAATTACCACAAACCTTTTTTAATGATAGGTTCGACAGCAGTTTCCTCCTCCTCTTGGTTGGACAGGCACTGAAGCTCCTACGCAAGTCACTGTTGAAACCCATCCAGTTCAAGAAACCTCTTTCCACATAACCCCTCAGCAACAGAATGCATTACATCATCACCATGGAAACACCTCCCACCACCACCATCACCACCACCACCACCATCATCATCATGGACAACAGGCCTTGGTTAGCCGGACCAGGCCAAGGGTCTACAATTCTCCAACAAATAGCTCCTCCACCCAGGATTCTATGGAGGTGGTTCATAGTCACCACTCCATGACATCCCTGTCTTCCTCAACTACTTCTTCCTCTACATCTTCCTCCTCAACTGGTAATCAAGGCAATCAAGCCTATCAGAACCGCCCAGTGGCTGCTAATACATTGGACTTCGGACAAAATGGAGCTATGGACGTCAATTTAACAGTCTACTCTAATCCACGCCAAGAGACTGGCATAGCAGGACATCCAACGTACCAGTTTTCTGCTAATACAGGTCCTGCTCATTACATAACTGAAGGACACCTTGCAATGAGGCAGGGAATTGATAGGGAAGAGTCTCCCATGACAGGAGTTTGTGTTCAGCAAAGTCCTGTGGCCAGCTCATGACTAAATTGAAACAAGTTTGTTTCTTGTGTGTTTTTATAGAAGTGGTGTTTTTTCCAAAAAAGTGCAAAGCTGCTTGAATCAGAAGGAGATAGACTTACTGAACCGCTACAGGAGGGTAAAGCTGACTATTTTTTAAAACTTGAACAGATTGCAAAGGGACAGTGAAGTTTTTAGAGCCATGTCCAGACCAATCCTACATCTAGCTTTGAGGAGGTTAAGAACCTCCTTTGCCCCTATTTTAATTACCGCAGTCCAGTCATAGTTTTTTTCCTCTTATCCAACAGGAATAAGTGTTCAGATGTTGGTCTGAGTTGCAATCAGTTTTTTAAAGGCACTATCCAGGATCACACAAATGGGCCTTTGGGTTTGTTTTTTTAAAGTGGGGAGGAGTAGTACACATTCTAGTTTCCCAAACATACATGAGCATGGAAATGCAGTACTGTAAGGAACAGGAACCTTTAGATTACAAAAACAAATCTTCAGATATAATAAGGGACGGTTGTAATGGTGTTCATAAGGCACACTAAGCATGCTAAGTTGCGGTGATCAGGACTCTCCTTATCTGAACCTACTGAGAATCAAAGCAGCAGTTATAATGGGATTCTGTGTCTCTTGTATTTGAGATCACAATCAGCTAGTGGAAGAAAATGACTGGTCTTGTAACTAAGGTGCACTGAGAAGCAATCAACAGGTTGGTGTTGGCCAGTCCAGGGGAGGTCGTAAGCGGTGGTCTTTGGGATAAACTTTGGCCTTATGGATTTGGACTCTAAGTTAGAAGAGCCTACCATTTCAGATGCAATCACTTTTGGACATGCTTTTGCAGACAGTCCTTAATGCTGAAAACACAGAGAATGGGTAATTCAAGAGGCCTTTCTTTTAAAATAGACTTTTGTGACCCACTTATTGTAAGGTATTGCAAGGTCACTTTGCGTGTGTCATAAAGTTGACTTATTGGTTGAAGGTCACAGGAGTAGTGGTTTGCTTTTGATGGAAATAGCTACAACTGTGTCCCTTCTTGCTTTTCTTTTTTTCTTTTTTCCCTCTTTCATTCTTTTTCTTTCTTCCTTTTTTCTTTTGCTTTTTCTGGGCACGTGGTTTCTCCACCAATTACTTCTGCACAAAGATGTCTTCTGTTCATCCTGAACATTTTTAAAAATGCAGAATTTTATGTGACTGCTTTTTGCCTCACAATTATGCTGTGAATTTTACAAAAAATTATTTTCTTTTTGATAATTTATTGTACCAAAGCTGTTTTTATAGCACATAGATGTCTGTAACCAATAATGTAGCAGTTCTGCACTTTGACACAAGGTGTAACTAGACCATTTTTAAATGTCAGTTGAAAATTATGGCTGTACTATTGCTTAAACAAAACTGGAACTGTTGTTGAATTCATAGCCAATACATTTACAGCAGTCTGTGTACTGAACATGATAGATCAACATCTAATTCAAGACTATAACATCTGTTACATTATAAATGTGTTCAGGCTTCTGAAAGTAAAAGGGACACTAGATCCAGAAGCTATGAAACCAGCAGTTGATTCTTGTATTCCTTATTAGCATAAATGTAAACTTGAAGGCAAGACCTTGATTGCATGAATAGGTCCAAAACACTAGAATGAGTAAAGCAAAAAGTTAATGTGACCTAAGGTTAGCAGGCTGTATTTAACAGGTGCCTAATTTTGGGGTTCTGCTGCCTTAATATAACACAGTCAGCTTGGCAGTTGCTATAATTCTGGACCCATTTAAAAATGTAAAATTATGGATAAAACACAGGAAATTACATTCAGAAATAGGGGTAATGAAATTATTATCTAGCCCTGATTAACATTATTTTCCCTTTATGTGTCAACAAAAGCAGTAATCTACCTCTGCCACTAACTGGTTTTGAAAAAGGTCATTTAGCAGAAAACCATGTACTTCATACTGGTCAGTTCTATGTGGCCAACTAGGTCAGTTCTTCTGAATAAAATGTGTTCTTTTTCACCATTCCTCATAATGGGAGCAGAGAGGCTGAATATAGTGTAAGTGTGAATACTTTGGGAATTACCAATTTTTGTAAATCAACCTTTTTTAAAAATCAAGGGATCCATATTTCTTTTGTACTGAAATGTCAAGCCTGTGAATGGAAGCATTTTTGTGCTTCTTTAGTTCAGAAACATTTGGTGACTGAAAGGCTCTCATCCTTGGAATGCAACGCTGAGCTTAGCAATACAAAAAGGAATCCAGTACTTACTGCTGTCTAGGAATATAAGGGTAACAAATATGGGTAACTTCTTTTGTTTTTGTTTTTTTCTGTGCTGGTTGCCACACCTTAGCAAGCACCAAAAATTAAAACTGTTTTTAAACCTACATAATGAAAAATCATAAACTCCAGTGCTTCTGCATACTGTGTTATGTTACAGTCCAGTTTTGTGTGCTTTACTACACAGTTTGGTTACAGGACTTCTGTGCATTGTAAACATAAACAGCATGGAAAAGGTTAAAATACCTGTGTTCAGATTGTAAGATCTAGTCCGGACTTGCTGTGTATATTGTAACGTTAAATGAAAAGACAAGCCCTTTGTATTATAGTCATGCAGTCTTATGTATGATAAACAGTTGAATAATTTGTTCTCAGACTCTTTACTGTGCTTTAAAAATTAATTTAAGATAAAAATGTAAACTTAGTAAAATCTTCCTATGCAATTAACCAACTTCAAAGCCTGGTCTGCTAGGTATGGTTATAGTCAACATGTAAATATTAGCTACATTTGACAGAATTTAAAAGATTATGAAAGTAAAGGTTGGAGGCATAATATATTATTCTGAGTTTTTAATTGAATTAGCAAGATATGTTTAAATCTTTATCTCTACTTGAATCCAGTTGAAAGGTAGGACTTCTAGTTTGCAAACTGTATGTATTTTTTAATCCACTTCCTTTGGATATTTATTATTTAGATATTTATTATTTAGATAATACCTAAAAACAAATTTATTTATTTATACCCCACTTTATCCCCAGTGGGGGAACCCAAAGCATGTTATTTCATCACCTCTCTCCCACAACATACCTGTGAGACAACGCGAACAACCAACTGCTGAAGGCAAGATATGCTATAAACCTGCAGGTACATTTGGAATTCCGACATGGCATGGTGGACGCAGCAACGAAATGGCTGCCACAAAATAACTGCTGCAGGAGGAGGAGCCAGCCACAAAATGATTGCCACAGCTTAACTTGAGTAACACTGTGCAGATCCTTGTGCTGTAGTGGCAGTTGCTGCCAAAGCAACATTTTAATAAATCTGCATGGCCAATCAAATATCCAATAATCAATTAGAAGCCTTGCTGGTTAAAATCCTTACCTGGCCCCTCCCATGTCCTAAAAACACTTGGAGGGCACCAGAAAAGGTGTCCGTGAGCTCTACGGTACCCATGGACATCACGATGGGGACCCCTGCTATAAACAGTAAAGTAAGTGTAAGTACAAAGGTTGAAAACAATGCAGTAAAAGGGTAGAACCTACAATAATTGCAGTAGACTACAATCCCATTACAATTATAAAGGTGCCTTCCTGATTCTAATACAGTTATAATCCCTTTAAATGCCCTCCTGAACGTTACTATTGTGCACATTCTATGGAACGATAGAAATGTGGAAGCCTTTGTTACTCCTAAGGCAGACTGTTCAACAAAGTGAGTGCCACGTCAGAGAATGAGTATGAACAGGCAGTTTCTGATCCTTCTGATTTGAAGCATTGCACCTTCAGAAGGCTTTGCTCAGATGAACAAAGGTGTTGTGGAGCATAGCAGGAGAAATTGTGCTGAAAGTATGTGGGTCCAAGGCCATTAAGAGATTTGTAGGTGATAACTAGTACCTTGACTTGAGCTCAATAACTGATTGATAACCAATGGAGTGAGTGCAGAATGGCTGGAACATGCATGTTCCACTTACTGCCCGATAGTTATTAGGCTCAGCAATCCGTTCCAGCTGGAGTTCCTGAGACAACTTTGGGACTCACCCATGAAGAATGCACTACAGTAGTTCAACTGCGAGATGACCATAGCAATAATGCTGGATCCAGTATCACCCCTAGGCTCTTGACTGAGTCAGTGAGTGTCAGCTGGATTCCATCAAAAGAGGCAAGCATAATTTCCTTCAAGACCTCAGCCTTTCCAACCAGCATTACCTCAGTCTTGTCAATATTCAGTTTTAACTTGTTCATCCTTAGCAATTTAAACACTGCAGTAAAGGACTGGTTCAGGGGTTCAACAGTATCACTGGACAATCTGGATAAAGAAATCTAAAGCTGTGTGTTGTCAGCATATTGATGATAACCTACTCAAAAACTACAAATGATTTCTCTTAAAGGCGTAGATTCTGACTAGCTGTGGGGCGCAGGCTCAGCAAGTCCCGCCCCCTTGTCCTCGGGCAATGGAGGAAGAGCCAAGGGAGTTTCCTAGGCCTCAGACCATTCTGAGGGAGAGTCTGAACCACTCTCTCCCCCAGAGGATGCCAGGGTCCCAGCTTCACAATGCCTACAGCCAGGGAACCTCTAACCAACCTCCTCCCCGGTCTCAGCTCAACTGGCCTTTATGTAGGCTTGGCTCCTCTCCCCTGGCCCCACCCCCAAGTCCTTATCAGGGCTGGGACCAGATTTGCCCTCAGTCACACCCCTCCTGACTTCCCCGCCCACACTGCGCACGCCCGGTCACGTCCCACACATGCCCGCCCGCCTCTCAGCTTTTCAGCAGGCCCCGGCAACGCCCATGCGTCAGCACGTCTTTCCTCAGCTGGCTCCTCGCTTTTTCAGATGCCGCAGGGCCTCTTTGTCATGGGCAACGCCTCTCCCGATGCTCCTGAGGGAGAGACAAGGCAGGCCGGTGAGGACTAACCCCACCACCTTCCCTCTTTGCCACTGTCACAGAGGTAAGTGTGGGAGAGGGAGAGGGGGGCTTGTCATGGCCCAAGCCGACCTGGCTGAGGCCAGTCTCAGGACACCTCCCCCCTTAGAGTGGACTTCACTGTATCTTCGTTTTCTTCAAACACTCTGGACATGTAATCTGCTAGTAAATGCTGCGCTCCTGGGCGATGTTGTACTGATAACTTGAAGGGTAACAGGGCCACGTACCATTGCAATATTCTGGCATTGTGGTCCTTCATTTGTTCCAGCCACTGTAGAAGAGCATCATCTGTTACCAATATGAAGGGATAATTGGTGAGGTAGTATTGTAGCACCCCGACAGCCCACTTAATGGCCAAGGCCTCCTCCACTGTGGTGTACGGTTGCTCGGCTCCCTGAAGTTTGCGACACCAGTACGGGGATGTTCCTGGCCAGCATGCTCCTGTACTAAGACTGCCCCAGGCCTGCATCCAATGCATCCGTATGTACCCAAAAGGACTGACTAAAATCAGGGTTTAGGACTGGGTTGCGTGACAGCTCCTAGTAGGTCTTCGAAAGCTGCCACTCTCAGGGGATTCCATTTCAGTTGATTCAGCTCAGACTTGCACAGACAGTCAAGGGAGCAGCTCTGCTGGCGAAGTGGGGTTTGAATCGGCTATAATACCTACCATCCTCAGAAATCGCTGTAGCTGCCGTTTGATCTTTGGGCAGGGAGGTGCTTCCAGTGTTGTCATCTTGTCGGGCAGCGGTCTTAATTGCCCATTCCCTACGATATACCCTAAGTAATGGATTTCTCTGAACCCTAGGTGGCTTTTCGCCGGATTGGCCTTTAAGCTGGCTGCAAAAAGGACTTTCAGCACATTCCTCAGATGCCGTAAGTGGGATTCCCAGTCTGGGCAGAATATTACAATGTCATTGATTTTTGCTAAGGCGTAGCCCTGACGCTGAACCACGATCTTGTATACCACTATCTGAAAGGTAGCGGCCGCCCCATGCAGCCCGAATGGCATTACCTAAATTAGTATAGGCCCGAGGGAGTGGTGAAAGCTGTCTTTTCCTGGTCTTCCAGTCTCATGGGGATTTGCCAACATGTAAGATCAAGGGCCAAAAGTTACCGGGCTGTCCCCAGCTGGTCTATAAGGATGTCAGCCCGCGGCATAGGGTACGCATTTAACATTGCTAATTTATTTACTTCACAATAATCTACACAGAAGCGAACGGTCCCATCCGGCTTTGGGATCAGAACAATCAGACTTCGCCAAGCACTCTGGGAAGGTTCTATAATCCCTTTGTCTAACATTTTAGTCACCTCTTTCTCTACCACTTTCCATTGCTGGCAGGGCACCGGCCTCCAATGAGCTCGGGCCACCTTCCCCTCAGGAGTTCGGATGGTATGTGCTACTAAAGGAGTTAAGCTTGGATCTTGAGCAAACACAGGAGGAAGGCTCTGAATCAATTCCTCCACCTGTTGTCTTTGTTCTTGGGACAAGGTGTCATTAATATGCAGGATCCCCGCACCTCCCTCTCCCTCTGCCCAAGGTACTGTCCCCTCTGAAAGCTCTAAGGGTTCGGCCCCTAGATTACAGTCCTTGTTGTTTTCCCTCTCCACCCGCTCTTTAGAATCATTTATGTGGACCTGTTTCTTTTGTCGTCCATGTGTGCCACATCGTACCTCATAGGTGCAAGGCCCCAGCACCTTGGTCACCTCAAAAGGCCGTCTCCATGGGTCCCTGTCTCCCACGTCAAAAACTTGGGCCTTTAACAGCACCCGACTTCCGACCTGGAGGACCAGGGCTTTGGCCGATCAATCATAGTCTCATATACTCTAGAGCCTCTGTTCCCCCTGTTTTCCCCTGACTACCAGCCCATTGACCTTCTACCAGGCGCAATATTCCCTGGAGTCTTCGCCCATATAGTAACTCAAACGAGGCTGTAGAGGCTTGCTGGGTTTCCCTAACTGCGAAAAGAACCAGGTCTACCATCAAGTTCCATTGATGAGGTGGTCTCCTGCCAACATTCTGAGCATATCCTTAAGGGTTGGTTGAATCTTTCAACCAGGCCATCTGTCTGGGAATGAGCGACGGACGTAAAAACCTGTTCATCTGAATGGCTTCTATGCAGTCCCACATTGGGACTGCGCAGGCGCAGGCCAGCCATGGATAAGATTTGTTAGCTTCTAGCAAATTCTAAAGAGAGTGCTCCTCCTCCCCTCGGGGCATGCAATCTCCCCGGCCCTTGGTCACATGCCCCAAGGGGGAGGGAGCACTCTTCCCTCCAGTTCTCTTTCTGCCGCCACGGAGAGAGAACGTGTTAGCTAGTCTCTAGCTATGGAATCCAAGAAAATTCCATTGTTCAAGATCTGCACTTCGTGTGGCTCTAAAATGGCAAAGAATGATACTCATTCTGAGTGTCTCCTTTGCTGGGGAGAGGGCCATATTCCCTCAACCTGCAAGAGCTGCTCTAAACTCACTCAAAATGCCTTGAAGATGAGATCTACCCGTCTATCTCATCTCTACAAAGAATCTCTTCGTCCAAGAGGTCAATCTGCTGAACCGAGTACTTCTACTGGTAAGACCCACTCTGATCAGGGTCCCCCGTCAAAGAAATCCAAGCGGGGGGGGGGGGTCCCTCCAAAAAACCTTCATCGGTGATACTTCGCCCAGCAAAGTTCATTGCTCCGTCTTCCCAAGATGGCCGCGGTCGGGGCTCTTCGCGCCATGCTTCCCGCTCAAGATCGCCTCGACATCAGTCACCGTCGAGATCCCCCAAGTCTTCTCGATGCTGATCACCATTGACCTCTTCTCGACGTCGATCCGCAGCGACAGTAAACGCCGAAGTGGCTGAACAACAGCCCATTATTTTAGAGGACTCTCCTCATTGCTCCCTGGCTACTGTGCCGGTGCGGCCAAGCAGTAGTCAGGATGACCCGGATGGGTTTAAAGAGCACCTCCTACATCTATATAAAGACGTCCCTCAGGCGCCTCTGAGTCCCCACGGCCTGCTGAGTCACTGCCTCGGGCAAATGTACCGAGGGCTTTCCTCTGCTCCACCAAATGCACAAGCATGGCATGGGTGGAGTTCCAGCAAGTGCTGATGTCGCCAAAAAGGTGGTCCTCCTTTCTGGGCCTTTCTGGGTCTGCTTCTTACACAGCAGAAATCATGAGTCACAGCGTCCAGACTGGATTCCTCTGAAGAGCCAAGACCAAGGACATCCCTCACCACAAGGTGTAGAAGGTGGGGTTGCCCAGTAAATCTGTGACTCTAGGCCCAATGCCGTGGCCCTGATGTTTTTGCCGCCATCCATCACCATGAAGCCCATGGTGACACCCCTGCCTACCCAGGAAGAGCGGGGTAACAAATATAAATAATAAATAAATAAATAAATGTTGTCCGACATGTGTGCTACATAGAACTGCTCAGTGTGGAGCAGAGCCTGGTAATAGCCAGCCTGCTGGCCCTCACCCTGCCTAGCACTGCTTCCCACATTCCCACTCAGAACCCCTCGTCAGGTTGCCACCAGTGCACAGTTAGGGACTACTCCTGATGTCAGATGTAAAGGGCAGTTTTCCCAGCAGTGCAGGAAATCTGCCTTCACATACTCCCTGACAGCCCTGTACAATGAGGGCATCATGGCCCTGCTCATCGTGGTGCGAGCAGAGGGCGTGTACCAGGGAGCCAGGTCATGAGCATCGTTTGGAAGCCAACTTTCTGTACAATGCTGAAGGACAGCCCGTCAATGGTGATCATCTTGCCAATGAGGCAAGTAGCTCTTCTCACTTGCTACTTATTCCCACCTCTTGGCACCCTAGTAGTGCCACCCTCACCAAGCATCTTGGACAGAGTTGCTTGGTGTCCCTTCCTTACCGGAGACCCTGCACTGCATGCAGCAGGGAAAACACGAGGTGAGGTTGGTGATCAACTCTTATCTTGGCTGGCCGCTGGCCCCTTGGCCACCGGCGCACCAGCCTCTCTCTCCTCCTGAAGAAGCATCGACCGGTGGTGTTTTGTCAGATGGTTCTGGAGTCCGGAGGTTGAGAGATTATTAAGGTCTCTCCCTCGACTGATCCAGGCCTTACACAGCTGGCACTGTGCATAATGTGAATCCTCTGCCACCTGGCAGTGCTTCCAGATCGAGGATGTGAGGAGGCACCCACGCTACTGAGCAGCTATAGGCATCACTGGAGCTGCCCCCTTTGAGAAGCTTGGGGCAGACACGCCGTGTCTAAGGGACGCAGGGGGAGATGGCATTGGGGGAAGGGGTTGATATGGCTGCACCTTTGGGTACATCTCCATCTCTTCCTCTTGTACCTCCTCCACCCTCTCCTCCCAGCACCTCTGCAATCTTCTCCTCCTCCTGGTGAGGGTAAGCTCCGAAAGACTTGCATCATGCTCAGCCCCAAAGATAGCACAGGCTCCTGCTGCTGGGAAGGGTCAACAATAGCAGGAGGAGGAGGGACAGCTTGAGCAGGAGACCCCCACCCAGTGCCAGCACCTGTGCGAGTGGGGCAGCTCCAGTGGGCCCCTCAACAAAGAGAGTCTTGTATGAATTCTTCATCGCACCTCTCCAGCCACAGGCTGGGGTGGTGGACGGCGGTTCTGGAGCTAGTCTCCACACAGGTTGGGGGAAAACTGCAGCCCTCACCCTCCCCTCCACCCCTCAAGTTTTCTCCTTCACTCTGCCCCCAGGGCCCTTCTGAGCTGCACCCCTGCCACTCATTGTTCCCCTGGGCCAAACTCTGGCTGTCTGTAATGCAGGAAAATGAAGTGCCTAGCTACCTTTCCTGTGTTATGATCAGTCCCTGCCCTGAAAACCTTTTATGACCCCTCCCCCAAGAAAACCAAGGTGTTTTTTGTAAAAAAAAAAAAAAGGGGGGGGTTCCTGGTCTAGACCTGTCCAAGTTTAACCTCTTACACTATCCTGGAGATGGAATTAGGAAACTTTTTAAAAATGGGAAGTACCTGCACTGAGGATATTAAATCCTACTGAACACTGTACTCCAGCAAAGAATTCCCAAGGAACCAGGAGAAGTTTTTTCTAGAAGGAACTGCTTCCCTAACAGTGGAACTGTAACTCTAACCTCAGCTGGCCTCAATGGAGCCCAGGATAGCCTCCCAATTAATTTTTAAGCAATTTATTTAAGTATTTGGAAATCAATATTCTTCGCTCTTTCTAAAGCCTAATAGAATTCTAATTGGTCAGAAACTACGGCCCTACGGCTGTGGTTTAAATTTGAGGGAAATGTAACCTAACAAGTTTCTAACAGGCCCTTATTAAAGCTAGTAGTGTCTCTAAAATGGCTGAACAACAAACCTTCCAAGAAAATGTGCTAGACTCAATAAATCCACCGAAACCTTATGCAGACCAGAGAACACAAGAAAACACCAAACTGTCACAAAAACTCTCTCTCTAAAGGCAACAGTGAGAACGATGATGACAACAACTGAACAGGTCCTCCCCACTCCAAACAATCAAATCACCCCTCCCTTCAGGTGAAACCCAGCAATGAGGCAAAGAAACCCCCAAAATTCAAACAGTGGAACTGTGAAACAGCAAGCAGTGGAGAAATGGAAGCAGGTCCTCCCCACAAAAATAATAAAATAACCTCTTCAAACTAGCAACCCCCCACCCCCCACCAACCAACAGGCCAAGGCCTGCTGGCTTCTAGAAAATGTAGAAAATAAGCCCCAAATACAGCAATGTGTTTAAAAGGAAAGCGATTATATCTCTTCAATGTCTTCTCCTCCAGGTAGCAGGCAGGAAGGAATCCAATCCAAGCAGCAGGTTGTAACCCAGCATGTCAGGATGGGGCACCAGGACTCAGACAGAGAATAAGGAAGCAGGAGCTAAAGCCAAGCTTTGCCACCAAACTCTCTCAAACCTCTGTGAGTAATGGCCTGATCTCGAGCCAGACCTGTTTTTATAGTCTTTGGCCAAGCACAGAAAAGTTTGAAAATAATTCCAGCCAAAAAAACACCACCTGTGATTGGTGAAAGAACACTGTTCTTCCTTACCTGGGTTCCTATTGGCCACTGAGAATTCCTGGCCCTCCTCCCTCCCTCTCTCTTGTTTGTCCTCTGTTGCAGTCCAGGTAGACTGCACCAGCTGGCTTGCAGCAATGCAAAATGCATTTCTTCCATTGGCCACGTGGGAAGCTCCAGTGAGCCTTCCTATTGGCCACCAAGATGCCTGCTCCCTCTCTCCTGCTGTTCTGGAAACCAGCCAGAGGGCAGGATTACAAAGAAAGGAGATAGCTCTCCTTTAAACACAATAAGGGCCACAAAATGGAGACACTACAGGTGAACAGCCGAAACCCAAAAAACTGAATATGTATTCGGCTTTTTTGAGAATCGCCTATTTGGCTTTGGGCAGATTCCTAGGTTTTGGCATTTGGTCAACCCAAAACCCAAATACTGACAAAATGGCTAATTTTTGATTTATTTTTGGTTCAGGTTTATCAATATGCACAACCCTAGTGTCTACACATACTTGGATGATTGGTTGATAACTGGAGATTTCTACCACTCTTTGAGCACCAAAGTAAGTAGTTACCTGTACTTTGCAGTCTCTAGGCATGGTGATCAATTACGATAAATCACATCTGGAACCAGCTCAGATTATGCCCTTCATCGGGGCAGAGCTGGATGCAATTGTGGGGAGGGCATGTCTCCCTCTCATGAGAGTTGGAGCCATTCAAGCACTGGTCCAGAGGTTTGTTTCCTATTGATTACAGGCTGCAATTAGAATAAAAAAGTTACTTGGCCTTATGGTCTCTGCTACCGCTGTGGTACACCACGCCAGATTCAGAATGAGGCCCCTTCACAATTGATTCATTAGGAACTTTGCCATGAATGTAGATCTGCAGTGGTGTGTACTATCTATCTCTAGGACGATTATGCATTCACTGAGGTGGTGGTGGTTGGAGGAAAATCTCCTGGGAAGAGTTGAATTTGGAGTGCAGCCTCTTGACTTACACATTTTTACTGATGCTTCCCTGTATGGTGGGGGGGCACTGTGACGACTGTCATTAAAGGGACATGGTCACAGTGGGAAAGAGGTCTACATGTTAACCTGTTGGAGATAAGGGCAACCAAATATGCCCTTGCTTCTCTTGCAGGTCTCATCCCTGGATCCAGACTGCTGATTGCTATGGACAACATGGCCACAAAATATTACTTCAACAAACGGGGGCACAGGGTCTCAGGCACTGTGCAAGGAGACATCCCTAGTTTGGGAGTGGGCCATTGCACACCATGTCACCCTTACGGCCATCCATGTAGCAGGCAGCAACAACATCACTGCAGATGCTTTAAGTAAAGATGTGTCAGACATCCACAAATGGCCTCTCAAATATGAGGCTTTGTTACCCATTTAAGAGAGATGAGGGTTCCCTTCATGGATCTCTTTGCATCCAGGCAGAATGCAAAATATCTTGCATTCTGTTCCAGGACGGCCAGGGATGTGGTATCAATGGAAGATTCCTTACATCTCAGTCGGCAGGGCCCTCTGCTGTGTGCCTTCCCCCCTTCCCAATTCTGAACAGGGTATTAGGCAAGATGAAGGGTGACAGAGCCAAAGCCATTAATAGCTCCCACCTGGCCCAAGAGGCCATGGTTCCCAACCCTATGGAACTTAGCCGGAGGGCAGTTCATCCCCCTCCTGCCCTTCACAGCCTTGCTTTTGAGAGGGCAGGTGTATCACCATGATGCTTCTGCATTGCGGCTAGCAGCATAGCAGATAGTACATTGAATGTTTGGTCAGATGAAGTCGCAGATGTTCTTTTAGTAAACCCTCTATGAGAAAATCGTACAATGCCAAATGTTGCAGATTTGACTTGTGGGCCAATGCTAGGGATATCAGGCCAGAATATTGTCCTTTACCACAATTGTTTGAATACCTGTTAATGTTGGACGATGGTGGTCTTGCCAATCCATCTATTAAAGTGCATTTGGCAGCAGTTTTCAGCTTTTCATGTCAGAGTGGACTCATCATTATTACTTTCTAGCCCTCCTCCCGACTGTTTTCTTAAAGGTTTGAATAATTTGTTTCCACCAGTTTCTCTACCGGTACCCCAGTGGAGCCTATCCCTGGTCTTGGCGTGATTAACACGAAACCCTTTTGAACCCATGGCTACATGTGCTCTGTCTCATTTTTCTTATAAGGCAGCCTTTCTCATAGCAATCACATCTGCATGAAGGGTCAGTGATATTGGAGCATTAAGACATGACCCTCGCTTCACCAAGTTTCATACAGATAAGGTAGTACTCAGGCCTAGTCTGGAGTTCCCCCATAAGATAGTTTCTAGGTTTCATATCTCTCAAGCGTGGTGTGGTGGTTAAGAGCAGTGGTTTGGAGCGGTGGAGTCTGATCTGGAGAACAGGGTTTGATCCCCCACTCCTCCACATGAGTGGCGGAGGCTAATCCGGCAAACTGGATTTGTTTCCCCACTCCTGTACATGAAGCCAGCTGGGTCACATTCTCTCAGCCCCACTCACCTCACAGGGTGTCTGTTGTAGGGAGGGGAAGGGAAGGTGATTGTAAGTCGGTTTGAGTCTCTCTTAAGTGGTAGAAAAAGTTGGCATATAAAAACCAACTCTTCTTCTTCGTCAAGTAATTGTACTCCCAGTTTTTTACCCTGACCCTCAATCTAGGTCAGATAGAGTACTCCACACTTTGGATGTGAGGAGAGCTTTACTATTTTATTTGAATGGAACTAGAGAATTCAGGAAGAACCATAATTTGTTTATTTCTTTCAAGGGAGCCCAGAAAGGGTGGAAGGTATCCCCTCAGACTTTGTCCAGATGGTTGTCTTCAGCAATCACATTAGCATATCAGGCAGCTAACCTTGAGTGTCCTTTTCCACTCAGCACCCATCCCACTAGGTCGCAGGCCTCATCAGCAGCCTTCTCATGTGGATTTAAGGGACATTTGCAGGGCAGCGATGTGGTTGTCTCCACAAACTTTCATTTGACATTATTCGATGGACATGGTGATGGAGTCAGATGCAGCAGTTGGAAGAGCAGTTCTGCACTCACTGTTTCGTTGAGTAGCCTCACTGCCACCTCCATGTTAAGGGAGCTTGCTAATATCCCATGTGGGACTGGACAGAAGCCACGGCGATGAAAACAGTGTTGCACTTACCTGTAACTATTGTTCATCCAATGGTCTTCTGCGCAGGCACACATCCCTCACTCCTTCCCCTCTGTGGGCTACCAGGTGTTCCTATCTTGAGAGTCCCCATGGTGGCAAAGTGAGAAATGAGGGAAGAGTGCTCCCCAACCCTTCCATCACATGGGCGGGAAGAGCCATTGGCTCTGATGCACGATGGAGAGAAGGGAGGAAGCACTTCTTAGTGATCTTTCAAGATGCTTGCTAGAATTTCTCTGTGGCTGGCCTGCACAAGTGCAGTTCCCATGTGTGCCTGCATAGAAGACCACTCAATGAATAACAGTTACAGGTAAGTGCAATACTGTTTTCTTCCAGAGATTTAGTGCAAGAAATTAATCTAAAATATGTCCTTTATTGTGCATAGGCCCAAAACAACCTGAGAGAGACCTCTAGCAGCCAGGGATGCTATGAAATCCTGAGTAAACCCAGACATGGATTCATTAGTGTGAACGTTGAAATCACCAATGAGAATTAATGAGTGTCTCCAGCACCAAATCCAAGATTACCATCACCATGTCAGATGGTGCCCCAGTACGGAACTGGGTGACCAGTAAATAAATTGAATGGCCAATCTATCTCTGGAGCTTGCTATAAGGCACAAACAATGCCAGGTAACCTGTGAAACTGGAAAGACTCATGGGGGATGATGGCTGCTGCCCCCTGCCTGGCTTCCAGTGCAGGGTTGTTCAATTTTTTCAGTTCTGGATCACAGTCTTTGTCTTATCTGATCTACTTGGCTGTACATTTGCTCAGTATTCTTCAGCCTGGATTTGAATTAGCTTAAAATATATTACTGCCGCAGTCCTCAGCCAAAGGCCTGGTGGAGCATCTCCATTTTACCAGACCTGTGGAACTGGGCCAAGTTCCTCAGGACACAAGTTTCACTAAACAGAGAGTTCCATCAGGCTGAGGCCAAAAAGGCCCTGGCTCTGTTTGAGGACAGCTGGATGATTTTAGGGCCAGGGATCACTAACAGGTTGTTTCTATAGGAGCATAATGCTCTCTGAGGGGTATATAGGGCGAGGCGGTCCTGAAGATACTATGGTCCCAGACTGTTTAGGGCTTTGAAGGTTAATACCAAAACCTTGAACCTGATCTGGTATTCAATCTGGAGCCAGTTTCTGGTGGAGCACCAGTTGTAAATCGGTTCTTCATGGGGTCCCTGTCAGAACCCACACTGCTGCATTCTGGACCAGTTGCAGTTTCTGGAGCAATCTCAAGGGCAGCCCTGTATAGAGCAAATTACAGCAGTCCAGTCTAGAGAAGACCATTGCATGGATCACTATGGCTAAATCAGTATGAGACAGGGAGGGGTTCAACTCCTCACAGTCTCCAAGCATGAGGCCAGATTTTCTGGGACAGTGTCTGGTCGGCCATCCATCAGCAGATATAGCTGGGTGTCATCAGCATATTGATGGCATTCCAGCCTGAAACTCCTAACTAGCTGGGCAAGGGGGGGCATGTAGTTGTTTAAAAGCATCGTGGAGATAAATGCCCCTTGTGGGACTCCACATATCAATGGGTAGTGTGTTGAAATCCTCTCCCCAAAGGCCATCCTCTGTCCCTGGCCTTGGAGAAATGAGTTCAGCCATTGAAGGACTGTCCCACATAATCCAATGCCAGTGAGGCAGAGTCAACAACTCATGGTTGATGTGTCAAACACTGTTGAGAGATCAAGCAACATCAGCAGCGCAGACCCACCCTGATCAAGCTGTCTATGGAGATCATCTGTGAGGGTGACCAGTATATTCTCCATCTCATGGCCAGGCCAGACACTGGACTGAAATGGATCCAGAGCCCAGGTGTCCTCCAGCAAAGCTTGTAGCTGCTCTTTCAAATACCTTACCCAGAAATGACAAATTTGTACTGGGTAGTAGTTGGCTGGATCAAGAGGTATCCAGTGATGGTTTCTTCAAGAATGGCTTCACCACTGCCTCCTTCAGCATTCCCAGGAAGAACCCCTAAGTCAGGGGCAGATTGATAATGTCTTCCAGGGAAGCTCATACTCCCCCAGTGCTGGCCTGGACCAGCCAGGAGAGGCATAGATTAAGGAAACAAGTGGTTGGTTTCACAGCAGACAGGACCCTGTCTACATCTGTCTGGGAGAGTTGCCTGAAATGATCTAATACAGGACCCAAAGATGGCCAAGGGGCCTCTAGTTCGCTCACTGTATCACAATTAGCCTTAAGGTCATGGTGGTGCGACAAGATTCTATTTGTGAAAAAGCTTGCAAACTTTTCACAGCTAATGGTCAAATTTCTAATATTTTGGGAGTCCCTTGGAAGGGATGTAAGAGACCTAATTACTCTAAACAGTTGTGCCGGGCGAGAGCTTGCGGATGCAATGGAGGCTGCATAATAATCTTCCTTAGCAGCCTTCACTGCCAACTCACAGGATCTCATAAACATTCTATAAGGTGTAACATGGTCGTGAATATGCCACCAAGCTCACTCTAGTTGTCTAAGCTCCCGGTTTTTTCTCCCTTAACTCTGCAATGTACCAGGGGGCTAATTTGGAATGGTGGCAAAGAGGATGTTGGGGGGTGATCCTGTTGATGGCTTCAGAAAGACGGCTATGCCAGTCATCCATCAGCACGTCCAATGAATCGATGGTGGTTCAGATCTCACAGAGCATTCTGGAAAACTATTGGATCCATAAATCTTCACAGGTGAGTTTAAATCTGCTTGATGCCTATGCAAGAGGGGGCTAGGAGGTCCAGATAGGCATTCAGGGCAAAGTGGACCGACCATGCCACTCTGCCATAGTCATCGGACCTATATCCACACCCACTGTAAAGATCAAATCCAGTGTGTGGCCTGCTTGGTGTATGGAGCCTGATACAACCTGAGAGAGTCCCAGTGTTGTCATGGATAACACTAGGTCCAAAGCCTCTGCATGGACATCGAAATCCCCCAGGACCATCAGCCTGGAATATCTCAAGACTCACTCTGAGACTGCCTCTAGTAGGTTCAGCAGGGTACCTGCTAATGCACTAGGGGGTAGGTACACCGCCTCTCCTGGTATATTCCCCGAAGATCTTTATGGTCATCTGATAACAACTTACTGGTGGTCCCTGGCCCTAAGAGTGGGCGGCTGTCCTCGACGAGAGCCAGGTGGAATGCTCTGTCTGGTGACATCTGGGCCCTGCGGGACCTTAAAGAGTTCCGCAGGGCCTGCAAGACAGAGCTATTCTGCTAGGCCTATGTCTGAGGACAGCTGCAAATATCATCTGCTGGCCTCCCTATTACCCCTCCTTCCTGTTATACTATCAATGTCAACAGAGGTCTCACCATAGATTTGTTCAAGGGCACTATGATAGCAGCAGTTTTATTCTCTATTTCTTGTCTAGCCAGCATGGAATTTGCCTTTTTCTCAGCAGCTGCATACTGGGTTGACATCTTCATTGAGCTATCCACTACCACCCCAAGATCCCTTTCTTGGTCTGTCGCTGCCAGCACAGATCCCATCAGTGTATATGTGAAGTTGGGATTTTTTGCCCCAATATGTATCACTTTGCACTTGCTCACATTGAATCTCATTTGCCATTTTAAGCCCATTCCTCCAGTTTGAAGAGATCCTTTTGGAGCTCTTCGTAGTCCAATTTTCTTTTAACCACCCTAAATAATTTTGTGTCATCTTCAAACTTGGTCACCTCACTGTTCACCCCAACTCCAGGTCACTGATGAACAGGTTGAAAAGCACTGGTCCCAACACAGATCCCTGAGGGACCCCACTGCTCACATCCCTCCATTGTGAGAACTGACCATTGATTCCTACTCTCTGCTTCCTATTTTCCAGCCAGCTCTCAATCCATAAGAGGAGTTGTCCTCTTATCTCATGACTATGAAGTTTACTTAGCAGTCTTCGGTGGGGGACTTTGTCAAAAGCTTTTCGGAAATCCAAATACACAATGTCCACAGCCTCATTTCTGTCCACATGCTTATTAACATTTTCAAAAAACTCCAAAAGGTTAGTGAGACCTATCTTTACAGAAGGTTTTATATATATATATATATATATATATATATATATATATATATAGAGAGAGAGAGAGAGAGAGAGAGAGAGAGAGAGAGAGAGAGAGAGAGAGAGAGAGAGAGAGAGAGAGAGAGAGAGAGAGAGAGAGAGAGAGAGAGCCTTACAAAATGGTTAAAAGACACATAAGATAGTGTTATGAGTTAATACATCCCTGTATTTAACTGATTTGCGGCGTTCCATAGCAATCTTTACAAATCGTGCTACCTTCTCCAAAACACGGGGCAAACAGTTGTTCAATAGAAAGGAAGCATTACCGGAATCAGAAGCATGCAGTCTATCTGCAAAGGGCTTAATAATTCATTACGAATTTCTGTGTAGAAACTACAATAAAATAAAACATGGACGACTGTTTCAACACAATTACTGCCACAGGGACAAAGTCTGTCTGACTGGGGGATTTTGGTAAATCTTCCATCATGTAACGCAGATGGCAAAACCTTAAACCTAGTTAGGGAGATGGCTCTGCAATGGGATGGATCATACATGTGAGTTAAATATGGGGAGGGCTGGTAGACATCAAAAGGTATCCCTATGTTTAGTGGCAAGCAGGTTTTATTAGCAGCCCTGTATAGATCTTGAAGGCTTATGTCTAGAAGTCTGTGTTTTATTATCTAGAAAGCTTCAACATCAGAAAGCATGAGTAGGGAATCAATATTAAGGCCAGTAGATTTGATTTTACTTTCAATGTGTGAGAGCCAATTGGAAGTGTACGACTCCATTAGCATATGATGAATAAAAGAGGAGGAGTCTGCCTTAAAGTGGAGGTGTAGCCAGAATTTAAAGGTGGTAAGCCACTCTCTGGTTTCAAGTAGCATTTGGCCTGTTTCCAAACACAGTGCAGCATATGGTATGCAGTGGGGCATGCCATTATTTTCTTGAGAAATTTAGCTTGAGTGCGTTCCAGTGTATATTCCAGTGCTCTGATCCAGATGGGTATACCATACAGTAATTGTGCATTAACTTTGGCATTATAAATCTTAAGGGCAGCAGGGATGTATTGATTGCCTCTACTGAAAAAGAAGTGAGTAATTGCTCATGAACAAATTTCTGCTGATTTAACTGCAAATTGAAAGTGAGTTTTCCAAGATGCATTGTAGTGAACGTAAATACCTAGATATTTAAAGTAGTTTACCTGCTCAAGTGGATTGCCATTAATTACCCATTTAAGTGGTTTTCAGGACTTCGAAAATACCAATAGTTTAGATTTCACATAATTCCACACCTGACCATTAGCAGTACAGTACTCATGACATCGATTCAATAACCTCTTTAGGCCAGTCCTTGAGCATGACAATAGAACTGCATCATCAGCATAAAGCAGCAGAGGAGTATGTACAGAACTGAGTTTAGGACATTGGCCATCAACCTCTCTTAGAGAACCAGCAAAATCATTTAGGAAGATATTGAATCGGTATGGGGCCAGGATACAGCCCTGCTTAACTCCTTCGTTGATGTTCATTTGGGGGGTTAGTTTACCCGTGGGCGTACATTTGATTTGGCAGCTTGTGTTGGAGTACAACCTTCTGATTAAAGTTAATAATCTCTTGCCGATGTTCATACTTGTTAACTTATCCCATAATAAGTTCCTTGAAATGGAGTCAAATGCCCCCTTCAGGTCCAGGAAAGCTGTATATAGCTTAGGGTTGGTTTTCCTGGAATACTTATTAACTAGAATTGTGAGTACAATGCAGTGGTCTAATGTGGTTTTTCCTTTGCACAAACCTACTTGTTCAGGGCCTAGTATCTTATATTCTGCCATCCAAGCTAAAAGTTTTGTCAGTAGATGTTTAGCATAGAGTTTCCCTATGATTAGTCTAAAATTCGTTGGAATTGTATGGTCTCATATTTTTGGTGTTTTAACTTGGAAATGAAAGTGACCTGCCCTCTGTACCCTGCACTCTTCCTGTACTGAATAAGAACCTTGTGACCTGGCTTCCTTGCCCTGCTGCTAACTCACACCGATGCTTAACTCGCTCGGTACTCCTGCAGGGCAAACAGATCTACTCTGCCCCAATAACAGGATCCCTTCCCCACTGTATAGGGTCCCCAGGCTAAGAGCCACAGGGCAAGAGCCCTTGTGCCCTCGCCCTTTGGCTCTGGCTCTGGCAAGGAGGAGCATTAGCAATTTAAATGCTCACAGTACACAAATGCTCTCTCACACAAGCTTCATCCAGCAATAATCAAAAACTCCTCCTTAGAAGGCTACATTCAGGCTACAAGCACCCACTCTCTCTCGATCACAGTCCTCTCCCAGCAACCTCAGTTAATTACTGCTCAGTTAATTAATGCTCCCCAGCAGTTGTAGGAAAGGCAAAAATCAGCACTCACCTCCCCTTGCCAGCACCCCTGTCTCCCAGCCCAGCTGATTCACATCCTGTCCATTATTGCTCTAGTACTGCGTTGGAAGAATACCTTCTCAGTGGGTCACTAGACATTCTCAGGAGGTACTGAGTGGTGGTGGCTGGTTGCCAGGGTGATTTCCAGGGAACCCTTGGTCTAAGGGAGTTTCCCAGCAAGGAAGAAACCATTTTTCCCTTTGTACCATAACAGAGATTAACAGTGCAATCCTAAAAAAGATCTCCTCAGAATCCTACTGAAGCCTACTCCCAGGAAAGGGATTGCACTGTAAATGTTTGTGTATTTCAAATTACACTCTGCACTAAATTGAGAAATCCTGGCTTTTTCTTGGAACTTCAGGTAGGGCTTTGGGTTTCTTTGCCCTGCCATGTACTCACTTTGCTATCAGGGCAGTGGATATTATTATGACATACTTCATGAAAATATTGAAATGATGATCTGATCCAAGACTGACATTATTTCATGCCAACATGTGTTTCAGTAAAATACCTTCCCAAAGAAGCAGTTTAAGACCAGAATGCTTATCATCATTGTGACAAAGTAGCTAGATAAATTTGGAAATATAAAACATAGTAGGTGCCACTGGGGAATAATTTAAAAATTATACAATTACTATATAAGCATTTGGAATGGCAAGGTAGATTATTGTCGAAGGCTTTCACGGTCAGAGTTCATTGGTTCTCGTAGGTTATCTGGGCTGTGTAACCGTGGTCTTGGTATTTTTTTTTCCTGACGTTTCGCCAGCAGCAAGGTAGATTATTTGTAATCCATAGAAGAGATAGTTGATGGTCTGATTTGTAATGAAAGAGGTTTGGAGGGCTGGTTGTTCTAAAACTGGGCATCACTTCTTTCCCTAACAAAGATTATGATTGTGAGCAACTTAAAAAAATTAAAGATTTATGGTGTTGTCCTTTCCAACATTAGAGAGAGGCTGCCGTTTAACTGCATTGTGAGAACAGGGAATGAAGGATTTTATGGATCAATGAGGCTACGGAAGGTTACTTATCTTGTTTCATTACCTTTATTGATTTGATAATAATAGCATCTTTTGTCATTTTGTCCAATACCTAGTGGGAACTGAAATATGTCTGCATCAAGAGGATATTTTAACTGGCTGTATAAACAAGATGGGTCATAACCGAAAACTGATAACTGTGTTTCGCAAATGTTGTTTTTAATTGTTATATATAATTCATACACATTCATGCATATATATGCATGTAAAAGCTCATTTTAATGTTTTGATCATTCACCACCTTGAGGACCCTATGCTGAATGGAAAGGCATTATAAAAAGGTCACACTAAAAGTGCTGCAGCTGAATGCCAGGTCAGTTCAAAACAAAGCTTCCCTTATCCAGGACTTACTACTGGGTGGTGAGGCCAACCTGGAATGTATCACAGAGATCTGGGTGGGTAAAGAGGGAGGGATTGGTCTCCCAACATTGCCCTCCTAGACTTTCTTGATTTCCAGCATCCTAGGCTTGGTGGGCAGGGAGGGGGTATGGTTGTGGTCTATTCAGTCTCCATGGCACTCACCAGAGTCCCAAATTTAAGTGTATGTATCTGATGCTAGGACAGAATAGGGATTCTGTTTGGGTACTGCCCACCCCACTGTCTCTCTGCTTGAGCAGATAGATATGATTTCAGACTTCGCACTGACAACCATAGGGCTGTCCCAGAGCATTCTGGTACCTACACATACGGAGGTTCATACATTCAATTTGCTGTTCTTTGAGGACAAGGTTTGGTAATGGGGAAATTTTCCCTTGTTATGGATGACCATTATCTACTGAGGTTTAGTCTCATGGATACTTGGAACCTCCTCAAGGGTGGGAGGATGTCCGCTCCAGGAGGCTTATAGATCCAGAAGGTTTCCTGATGGCTCTTTGAGATTTTCCAGTCAGCATGGATAGTGCGTCTTTTGCAGCCCTGGTTGACCTATGGAGTACAGAGATGCCCGGGCTGTAAACACAATTGCCCCTGAGTGCCTGATCTGCTTCCATGGAGTCCGGAATGCCCCTTGATTTAATGAGCAGGTTTAAACACTGAAACAGTTGAGCAGATGGTTAGAGTTCAAGTGGAGGAAAACTTGAAGCAAGTGCAACAAAACATAGCACATTATCATGCCTAGTCTGTGGCAATGATGAAAGTGAAGCGAGCTCACCTCTCTGCCACCACTGCATCTGCACAATGTCATTTGGTGAAGCTTTTCTGGGTTGTGAAGGGGCTCTTATCCCATGTCTGAGAAGGTGTTGACCTGGAAGATATACAAGCCCACTGTGACTCCTTTGCAATGAATTTCTCAGATAAAATTGCTCTCCTCCTCCACAATTTAGACACTACAATTGGATCAGTTCAATCTCAGAGTGCTGTTGGAATGCAGTCTTGTCTTGGTTATATTGATGACTTCCAGTTGATGAGGCCTGAAGTGGACAAGCTGCTTAGAAGTGTGTGGCCCACCACATCTTGGCTTGTCCCTTTTTTTCATGCCTACTAGAATCATGCCAAGCTGGATTGCTTTAATGGATTCTGGAGGTAATAAATTCCTCTCTTCAGGAAGGTGTCATTCCAACTGCTTTGAAAGAGATGGTTGTAAGACTCGTCATGAAGAAGTCATCCCTGTACCTGAATGCTTTAAATAACCACCACCCAGTGGATAACAAATTCTTGGGCAGTGTGCTCAAGCAGATGGTGGCTACACAGCTTCAAGTGGTCTTGGAGGAGATGGATTATCTAGAACCATTTCAGTCTGCATTCAGACCTGGGTTTGGGATGAAAATGGCCTAGGTCAACCTGTGTGATCAGAGACCGTGTCCCTGTTGATTTTGTTAGACCTCTCGGTTACTTTTGACTATGATATCCTTCTGGATAGGCTGGTTGGGTTGGGAGTGAAGAGCACTGTGCTTCAGTGGTTCTACTCTTATATGACTGGCAGATTCCAGAAGGAGGTGCTAGGGGAATGCTGCTCAGCCCAGTGGTATTTATGCTGTGGAGTCCCAAAGGGTTCCATTTTGTCCCCTATCCTGTTTTACATCTACATGAAACCCCAGGGAAAGTTCTTTTGGGGATATGCAGTGAGATTTCATCAATATCTAGATGATACCCAACTCTATTTCTCCTTAATAGGTGAGTCTGTGGAAGTCCTGAATGGGTGCCTGGAGAAGGTAATGGGAAACCCCAGGAAAAGTTCTTTTGGGGATATGCAGTGAGATGTCATCAATATCTAGATGATACCCAACTCTATTTCTCCTTAATAGGTGAGTCTGTGGAAGTCCTGAATGGGTGCCTGGAGAAGGTAATGGGATGGATGAGGGCCAATAAACTGAAGCCCAAGCCAGACAAAACTGAAGTGGTGTGGATCAGTGGAGAAGCTGCTCAGGAATTATGGAGTCAACCTGTCCTTGAGGGGTTTGCAACCCACAGGAAGGAGCAGGTTTGTAGCTTGGGGGTGCTGCTGGATCCTGGTCTATGGTTGGAGGCCCAGATCTTCTCCATGGCATACAGTACCTTCTATCCATTCCAACTGATACTCCAGCTATAACTGTTCCTTGAAAAGTATGATCTGGCCACTGTGCTCATTGTTAGATTGCTGTAATGTGCTCTATGTGGAGCTGCCTTTGAAAATGGTCTAGAAACTTCAGTTGGTCCAAAATGCAGCTGCCAGATTATTGTCCCAGATTATTGGGGTTGGTTACAAGTATCTTAACACTACTGTGCTGTATTATCTGTACCGGTTAGCCATCTATTTCTAGGCACAATTCAAAGTGCTGGTGCCTACCTTTAAACCTTGGCTTGGGATCAGGATCCCATGCTCTCCAGCCCACCAGTGAACATCTGTTGCTCAAGCTTTGCTCTCTGTGCCCACAACTCCAGAGGTGAACTGGGTGGTGACTAGAGAGGGCATTTTCTGTGGTGGCTCTTAGCTTTTGGAATGCTCTCCCCCTTGAGGCTTGCCTGCTGCTTCCTTTACTGTCTTTAAGGTATCAGGACAAAAAGATAAAAGGCCTTTTATCTTTCTAGTTTTTTTAATGGGCTGCTCTGGTCTCAGGTCTGTTTTATGAATAGTTTTATGCTGTTTAAGTCCCATGACAATTTAATTATTTTTTTTGTTTTATATCATTAACATTATTTTAAATCTAAGCCACTTTCAGCAGGATTCGGAGGCAGCATGGAGTATCATAAATAAATAAATAGATTAAATAAATACATAGATAATAAAGTGTTAAATCTGGGGGGTTAAATTTGCATTGTGATATATTATGGCTGTAGGATATCGATGACATCAGTGCTCCTTGTCCATCTGTTCTTCGTCCAATCCCAAGAGATGGTGTAGGGGTCCCTCTTTCCTCTGCTTCTTCATTAATATTGTACAATATGAACTCAGGCCTATAGTCTGGGCTCATGGAGGAGAGCATTGATCTGGCTTTCATAACTGAGACCTGGTGGGAAGAAAAAGATAGGTTGTACTTGTCCCAGTTAATTCCCACTTGGCTATGCAGTCCTCCCCTGAACTGAAGGCAAAGAAAGGGGTGGTCACTACCATTCTTCGAGAGTCCTCCCCTTTTTGCAGATTCCTGGTGCAATCTGTTGTGAGCATTGTCTACTTGTTTACTGGCCACCTCTGTTTCTCCAGTGGGTGCCCTGTCTGAGCTGGCAGAGATTATATCACGCTTGGTGCTGACGCCTGTTGTGGAAATGTGCCAGAATCTCGAAGAAACCTAGAGATGGTGTTCTCAGGTGGCTGTTGCTCTGGCCCTTGAAATGTTTTAGTAATTGTCTTTGGTTGATTCAGCCTACTGCTTACAGATTTTAGCACAGTAATATTTCAGTTGTTGTTCTCAGCCTCCTATGAGAGGGGTGTATGAGCACCAGATATTGCTAGTTGTTAGGCCCAGCAAGCATGACACAGCAGGCTAAATTAGCATAAAGGATGGGTGAAAGAAGGCTCACAAAACTTTACTGTAGGCCAGATCACACAGGGTGCTGAAGGTCAAGGCACTGGGGTATGTTTGTTGCTGTCAGGAGCTCCGAGAATTTGAAGGGATTTAGGTACCTCCTCTATAGCTGTACCGTCTTTGGTTGAAACACCTGTCTCTATATCACTTTACTTGGAAATGGGATGATCTCCAGTTTAGAATGATAATCTGAAAGGGGTCAAAGATCACATCAATGAACCCTGATGTCGATCATAAATCAATCACTGGCTCAGAGTACCGATCCTCAGTCATTTAAAAGAGGCAGCTATCCATATACTACTTGGGAAAAAATGATGGAGAAGAATGTTGTGGCCAATTATCAAGCAGTATTTAATTTGCCTTTTCTGGGCAAGGTGTTTGAAAGAAGGCTCATGCTGTTTAATCTGTAGGAGAAATCATTCATGGTTCTGACATTGGGTGTCATCAATATGGTGATGACACCTACCTCTATATTTCTTTGTCTAAACTGCACACTGGTGATGTAGAAGTTTTGAGCCAGTGCCTCACTGCTGTGGTTAAATGGTTAATGGTGAACAAGATGAAACTAAATCCTGACAAGACTGAAGTGATTCTGATTTGGAAGGTTAAAGTCTTGGAAGGCATTTCTGGGGTTGCAGACTTCGTTAAGAGTCCAGGAGTTATACTTGATCCAACGTTATTGCTGGAGAAGCAAGTGAATTCAGCAGCAAGAAATGGCTTTCTACCATCTTCAGTGAGCTCTGAAGATGGCTCCCTTCTTTGATCTCGCCACATATATCTAAGCCACAGAAATCTTGAGGCTTACATGGATCTGCCTTTGAAGACAATTCAGCACTCAAGCTGGTACAGAACGCTGTGTGTGTGTGTGTAAAGTGCCTTCAAGTTGCAGCCGACTTATGGCGACCCCTTTTTTGGGGTTTTCAAGGCACTGCAGCTCAATTATTATCAGGAGCTAGGTGGAGTATGCATATTAGACCTGTTCTACAGTTGCTGCATTGATTACCAATTAGTTTCTGGGTTCAATTCAGAATATTGACTATCACCTATAAAGCCCTTCATGGCCTAGGATCCACATATTTAAAGGACTGCTTCTCCCCAGTGTGACTTCTGTGCTAATGTGAGCAAAGTATGTGGAAGATGCCATCCTGCAAATGGGTAGGATCAGCAGCCGCCCATACCTGAGCGTTCTCTGTGGAATGGCCTTCCAGGAAGGCTCCCACAGGGCTATTGTGCTGCAGAATGTGTAAAATAATATTGTTCAGGAAATCACTTTTACAAAGGGACAAGTGCTGTTGTTTATGGCATTGTTTATAGTATGCATTTTGTTTATACTGCATAGTTTTCTAATTTCTGTAATCAGTTTTTGCATTTCTTACATGTTATGCATTATCCTTTGCATTGTTTTCTAACTTTGTGATCCAACCTGTTACACTGTTTTTATGTGGCTTACACTGTCCCCCATTGCCTTATGTTAAACTTTGTGCCTTATGTTAGGTTTTGTAATCTGCCTTGAGTTAAAGCAATAAAGATGAACGATAAGTAAGCCAGCATTTAACTAATCATGGCATGTTGTGCACTACTGGTTTTTAGGGTTTCAGGTTGGAATATTAATAGTAATAAGTAATAAAAGTAATAAACATTAGAAGGAATATTTTTTAAAATCCCTTTTTAAAGTTCTCCTAACAGGAGTAGATTATTTTGGTTATTTTCCATTGTCCAGAAGCAACACCTCGACTCCTCTTTGCATTTTTAATTTCCCTGCAAGCATTTTTATCTGGCTATTCTTTCTCCTTTTCCAGTCCTACCCCTTCCTTCTTTCACCTGTTGTATTTCCTCCTGGTACACTGTTAAGTTATCACAACTTTTCTTCTACTGTATCTTCCTCCTTAATTTCAGCCAACTTCTTTTGTTTGCTTTTGTTTTCCTGGATTTGCCAGGCTGCCTGGAGGCCTGTAACTTTGTAACCTAATTTCAAATCCATCCTATAAATAAAATTGCTTCATTTTTATGTCAGCGTTACTAATTCTTATTCTTATACAATATCTTTTGTATGCAGAACTATTATTGACACATACTGTGTACATGTGATAAACATTTCACATGTCCACAGAGATCACACTTCTTTGCATGATAAAGAAAAAACCCAGATTAGCAGGAATACACTTAATATTGCATTCATTTTATGTAATTTCTCATGCCTCTCAATTTTATGTCATTTACTATGCAGTTTCCATCTGTGTTTGCTGATGGGTGGAGTTCACAATTCACAGCAAGCACAGTATAATCCAGCCCTGTCCTGGATAGGCCAAACTAGCCCAATCTTGTCAGATCTTGAAAGCTAAGCATGGTCGGCCCTGGTTAGTACTTAGGAGGGAGATCACCAAGGAAGTCTAGGGTTCCTATGCAGAGGCAGGCAATGACAAACCACCTCTGGAAACCTTGCTGGAAACCTTATGGAGTTGCCATAATTCTGCTGCAACTTGATGAGGAAAAATTCTGAGACAGCGAATGAGAGATGTTGCATATTGAACTTGGTTGTTCCTTGCCCTCATTAGCAGGGATAACAGCCCTGAAGAAAAATCTTTAGGTTACCCTGGAACATATGAACAAATTCATGGTCAGCAACATCGAATATTTATACATGTTTTAAAGCTAAGAAATTGATGTTAGTTCCCCCAAAGTGCTTCTCTTGAATATCTTCTCATTTTCAGTGTTTGAATCTAAAGCGAAGGTTGAGCACAGTGAGGCCAGGACTCTAAATGAGTAGTTAGGATTGCCATGATTTGCTCCAGATATTTCTTTGTGCTGGTTCATTACACACACTAGATAAAAAAAAATTCATATCTGGATATATTGGATAAGCCAGTTTTTGGAATGTAAAGGCTTTTCTCCTTTAAAAGAAAATAATATATTGGGAAAAGAATTGACTCTTTTTGGTCACTGCCACTAATTTTCACAGCAGTGGGAAGAAGTATCTGAGAAGACAGTCTAGCAGAAAAAAGCAAATAATCTCAAACATGTCAAAATATTTTTGTAAGTCCGCTTTCAGTTTTTGAGCACCTGACAATTTTTGATGAGTGTAGTACCTATTTAGATGATGTGGGTTGGGGGATGAGAATGCAATCTCAGCAGCAGGGGGAGGAGAGCTGGGACTTGTTCCACTCATGAATTCTGGTCTTAGTATCTCTATTCTTTTATGAGAGACAGCATGGTGTAGTGGTTTGAGTGTCAGCCTAAGATCTGAGAGACCTAGTGTCAGACTCCAGGACCTCATTGCATCTCAGGAATAATAAACTTTGCTCCAGACGTGGCAGAGAGTTTTAAAAGTTTTATTAAGAAAGCAAACGAGTTCAGTGGTCTATACAACTTAAGGTTAGAATGGCAACGGGGATTGTACAGATCAGCTTTATAGGATGCACGCACTAGAATTGTTTACATGTAATGGCTTTGAAATGCAAACATCAGAGTTCTCTCAAACTTCAAGAGAGAGAGGGTTCCGGCAAAATCACACCTTGAGATCAGAGTAGATTTACAATAGGAAGGCTACTTTGAAATGGAGACATCGGAACCTCTGGCCATAGCACCTCTCTCCCAAACTGAAGAGACTTTCCCACGGGACCAAAAGGTGGTGGTGGGGAAACATGGAGTTGCTATCCGGGGCTCGACTGCATGCCCTCGCTGACACTCCGCCTCCCCAAAGACCCCCCCGGGGGTTTCTCGGTTTGGCAGGGTAGTAGCGATGGAAATCCGCTACTAGGGTGGGGGCTTGTACGTGTACAGCGGACACCCACTCATCGTGACCGGAATTCAGATGTTTCCAATGTATGAGATACTCCAGCTGGCCCCTCCGCACCCGAGAGTCTAATACCTTGGAAATCTCAAAGTGTTGTTCCCCTTGCACCATGATCGGGGTCGCAGCTGCGGGTTTGGGGTGCCATCCGGGCGCCGGTAGGAAGGGTTTTAACAGACTCACATGAAACACCGGGTGCACCCCCTGTAAGGTTTTTGGCAGTTCCAACTCCACTGTAACCTCATTGATAACCCGGGAGATTGGGAACGGCCCCACAAATTTTTGACTCAGTTTCTTGCATGGGCGTAAAGACCTGAGATTCTTGGTGGAGAGGTACACCTTCCCTCTGACCTTCAACTCCCACTGGGGCGCCCTGTGTTTGTCAGCTTGCGACTTGTACCTGTCCTTCGCCTGTTCCAAGTTTTTTACAAGCCAGGGCCAAGTGTTCCTCACTGTGTTAGCCCACACAGACACCTCGGGGGGGTCGCCATCCAGCGGGAGGGGTACGGCCTGCAAGGGTCCGAAATCCATCCCGTAGACCACTTTGAATGGGCTTATACCGGTCGCAGAGTGTACCGAGTTATTGTAGGCATATTCCGCCAAAGGCAGCAGATAGACCCAATTGTCTTGGTGGTAATTTACAAAACAACGCAAGTCACATTCTACCACCGCATTAACCCTTTCGGTCTGCCCATCCATCTGCAGGTGATAGGCTGAAGACAATCCCAATTGTACACCCACAAGTCCTAAAAATGCTTTCCAGAATTTTGACATGAACACGGACCCCCTGTCACTCACCACCTTCCATGGAAAGCCGTGCAGTCTGAAGATGTGGTGTACAAACAAGCGCGCCAGTTTGTGTGCCGATGGCATTCCTTTGCACGGAACGAGATGAACTTGCTTAGAGAAGAGATCCGTGATCACCCACAGAACCGTCTTTCCCTGTCTAGATGGGAGGTCGGTTATGAAATCCATCCCAATCACCCGCCAGGGTGCCTCTGGGGTCTCTAGGGGCTTTAGCAATCCCGGGGGCTTCCCCATCAAGCGCTAGCTTGTCGCACACACAGAACAAGATTTAATGAACACATCGATGTCCTGGTGCATCCCCGGCCACCAGAACTGCCTTCTTACTAGGTGCAAGGATTTCACGAACCCGAAATGCCCCCCCCCCGTTTTGGAACTGTGGCTCCATTCCAAGACCTCTCGCCGCAGCTCCAGGGGGATGTAGTGTTTGTCCTTATGGGTACCATTCTCGTCCGTCGCCTGGGACGGGAGAGACTCTCTCCCCTGCTCCCGCCGAAGAGCCTCCCCCCACCTCTTGACAGCTTCGGGGAGGGTCTCTGGAACTGCCCAGAAGCGGGAGACAGTAGCATCCGACTTTTGAGAAGAGACTGGAACCGACTCCTCAGCCCTGTCCTCCCACTCTTGCTGAGGGGATTCCCCCCTCCCCAGAGACTGTATTCGGAAGATCTCCGGGGGCCGCCGGGGGTGAGGGGGCAGGAGCGGTTTCCTCTCGAGAGGGATTTGGGGTCGACCCTTCCGCCACAGCGCGGGTTTGGGCTCTGGTCAGAACTCCTGCACTATTCCCTTCCGGAGTCAAACCCAGGTGTTCCCGTGTAAAGAGAGAACCCACCGGCCGCTCGACCTTACATTCATATTGCGGCATTTGGGATAGCCCGTCGGCTAGGCAGTGTTCCTTCCCGGGCATGTGTTTAATGGTGAAACGAAACTTGGAGAAAAAGTCCACCCAACGCAGCTGTTTGGCGGACAGCTTTCGCTGACCCAAAATAGCCTCAAGATTCTGATGGTCCGTCCAGACCTCAAAAGGTTCGACCGCCCCCTCCAGGAACTGCTGCCAGACCGTGAGGGCATGCTTAATTGCCATGGCCTCCTTCTCTCCTATCGGCCAGTTGAGCTCCGGCCCAGAGAATTTCTTGGAAAAATATGCACAGGGCTTAAGCCTCCCTCGGTCATCCCTCTGAAGGAGTGCACCTCCCATCGCCTTCTCCAAGGTGTCCACCTGAAGGGTGAACGGCTTAGAACAATCTGGGTGAGCCAGCACGGGCTCAGAGGTAAAGTGTTCCTTAAGAGTCTCAAAAGCCGCCTGACACCTGTCAGTCCAAGGCACCTGGTACTGTGCAAAAGTGGCCTCTTGCCCTTTCCCTTTGGTTTTAAGCAAATTGGTGATTGGCAAGGCTATTTGGGCGAAATTCTGGATAAAACATCTGTAAAAATTAGCGAACCCCAAGAATTGCTGAACCTGTTTGCGAGTTCTGGGGGGTTCCCACTCCCATACCGCCTGAACCTTCTCGGGGTCCATGATCAACCCTTGGGGGGATACAACATATCCGAGAAATGACAACTGGTCCTGATTGAACGCACATTTCGACAGCTTAGCATACAAATGGTTCTCCCTTAAACGACGCAAAACCTCCCGCACCAACTCTCAGTGCTCTTCGGTGTCCCTGGAGTAAATCAGAATATCGTCCAAATAAACTATTACCCCTTTAAATAGTAGATCGCTCAGGATCTCATTAATTAATTGCATGAAGCACGACGGTGCCCCAGATAGACCGAACGGCATGACAGTACATTCAAACAAACCATAACAACAAGAAAAGGCTGTCTTTGCTTCATCTCCCTCCTTAATCCGGACCCGGTAGTAGGCTTCCGCCAGGTCAAGTTTCGAGAATACACAACCCTCCTGGAGAGCACTCAGGAGGTCCGGGATTAAGGGAATGGGATAGGCATTAGTCTCTGTAATCGCGTTAAGCCTCCTATAGTCTACACACAGTCTGAGATCAGAGGTTCCCTTCTTCTTCACAAAGAAGCAGGGAGAAGAAAACACAGCCTTGGCCGTATGAATCCCCGCTCCAAGTTCTTGTCCAAGAATTCCCGCAGTACTGCTTTCTCTTGGGGACTCATGGGATAAACTCGGGCTTTGGTCGGCTTAATGTCTTTAATCAGTTCGATGGCACAGTCCATCGTGTGGTGAGGGGGTAACAAGTCACAGTCCGTCCCCTCAAACACATCCGCAATGTCCCTGTACTCCGGGGGTAGCGCGTGCGCCTCCAGCGCAGCGGCATTCTCCCCCTCTCCTCCGGGTAAGTTGTCTCGGCCGTGTTTCTCGCACTGGGGAGCTCCAAATACAACCCGCCTTTGTTCCCAATCAATGCTCGGGTTGTGCCCCGCCAGCCAATTGCTACCGAGAACCACCGGGTAAGAAATCTTAGGGACTACCATGAAGTGGATCTGTTCCCAGTGGTCTCCCACCCCCAACAACACCTTGCGAGTGCACAAATGGACCAGACCCCCTCGCAGATCACTTCCATCCATTTGATGGAAATGTAAAGGCTGGTCCAGTTCTCGAGTCCCAATTTTCAGGCGTTCTACCACAGCCTGATCAATCAAGGTCCGGGAACACCCAGAGTCCAAGATAGCAACTACAGCCACTGGTTCCCCTCCCCGGGGGTTTCGTAACACAACAGGTAGCAGCAGCGTTTCCCCCTGATCACTCACCCTATTCAGAGCCAGTTTGGTTTTTTCTGAGGGTGCCCTCCGTGCCGGCTCTCTCACAGAAGGCCGTCCTCGTTTTTTGCCAGCGAGGGATCTCTGTAAATATCCTGAGTACGAAGGTTGTGTGGATCCGATGTGGATTCTGCCTGCAGGGCTGCCGTTCCGCGGCAACCGGTCGTCTCCTCCGCTCTCTTATGCTCCAGGGTCCGAGCTGGTGTCGACTCCTGCGCTTGGGCCACTTGGGTGTTTGTCCCCTCTGTCGACGCTCTGGTACACTTCGCTGCAAAATGACCCATCTTCCCGCACTGGAGACAAGCCCCTTCTCTGAAACAGCACGCCCTGTCGAGACTGGAGACCCCTCGATGTCTTCCCTTGTGCCGCAGGTCCACTGTGTTGTCCCCTCTTGCGGGAGCCACAGGGGTCGCCTTCGACGGACGATCCTTGGAGAACTGGAGGGTCAGCTTGCGATTCTCCACCAAAGCTGCCAAATTTATCCATTCCTCTACTGACTCAGGGTCTCCCAAGGTTAAGCAGCCGTCCAGCACTTCCCAGCGTAGTCCTTCGCGGAAGTGCTGGACCTTGGTGGCTTTGCTCCACTCCCGTATCTTGCATGATAGGGATAAAAAGTCCTGTGCGTACCCACTCACTGAGCGGGTCCCCTGTCTCAAACGACGCATGGAAATCTTCGCCTTCTCCCCTCTATGGGGATCCTCAAAACGGCGTCGCAGAGCGGACAAAAATTCCTCCAAGGATTTCAAGACCCTGGGCGTAGTTTCTGCCGCCGTCACTGCCCATTCTACCGCCTCCTTCTCCAGAAGGCTGATCACGTACCTGACCCGAGCTTCCTCCAAGGCAAAAGTCTCTCCTTGGTCCTTCATGAAGCCGGAGACTTGGAGTAGGAAGTGGGGCAGCTGTGTGCTGGATCCGTCAAAAGTTACTTTAAGATTCCTAGCAGTAGGGCATCTGGGCGTGGGTGCGTCCCCACAGACGAGCGATTCCGTAGTGGGCCGCGAGCTCGCTTGGGGTTGCTGCGAGGATTGTCTGAGCTCTCTCACAGCCCCCATAACAGCAGCCAAGTCCCTCTGCAGAGCCTCCAACTGAGTCTGCAGGTCCCGGTTCTGTAGAACTAACGTCTGGTTCTGTCCGCGTAGCAGGGTAGCCTCCTCTGCGGTGAGGACGGGAGTGCGGGCGAGCAAGGGCTCCTTCCACCACTCTCCAGGAGCGACGTCCCGGCTTCGCTCTTCTCCTTCTCCATACCAAGCAGTTAGCGGTCCTCGGTATAACTCGCCCCATGGTTCCGACGCTGCCTGTTCGCCGGTTACGACCCTGTGTCGCTGTCCTGTTTCCGAAGGCAAGGAGTTCCATGTCGGCCTCCCAGGGACAACGGTAGTTGCTCCGGGGTCGTTTCTTCCAGGCCAACCTCAATATCAATGACGGTCTGCTGGAGGTCCTCTCTCGCTGCGAGCAGATTTGAGGATTGTGCAGACATACTAATACTAACTAACTCCTAACACAAAAATAAAAAAGAAGGCTGGAGATTCTAACCTACTGTCAGACTCCAGGACCTCGTTGCATCTCAGGAATAATAAACTTCGCTCTAGACGTGGCAGAGAGTTTTAAAAGTTTTATTAAGAAAGCAAACGAGTTCAGTGGTCTATACAACTTAAGGTTAGAATGGCGACGGGGATTTTACAGATCAGCTTTATAGGATGCACGCACTAGAATTGTTTACATGTAATGGCTTTGAAATGCAAACATCAGAGTTCTCTCAAACTTCAAGAGAGAGAGGGTTCCGGCAAAATCACACCTTGAGATCAGAGTAGATTTACAATAGGAAAGCTACTTTGAAATGGAGACATCGGAACCTCTGGCCATAGCACCTCTCTCCCAAACTGAAGAGACTTTCCCACAGGACCAAAAGGTGTGTGTGTGGGGGGGAAAACATGGAGCTTGCTATCCGGGGCTCGACTGCATGCCCTCGCTGACACCTAGGTTTGGACTCCCACTCTGCCATAGAAGCTTGCTGTGAGCCTGGCCTGCCTCACAGGGTTGTTGTGAGGGTTAAATGGAGAAAAGGAGCATGTTGCAAGACACTTTGGATTCCCCTTAGGGAGGAAAGTGGGCTATAAATGAAGCAAATGAAGTAACCATATTAGTTATGTGGCCAGGCCAGTCAAAGAACTGAGAAAGTAGGAAATCACTGAACTGGGGTGAACGCAATTCAGCAGGATTAACCTTATGTTTATTGACCATTTGTGCAATATGGCTGGCATATTGGTTCTAAAAACAACATATTTAGTTTGAGTAGAAACATACAGACATGCAGTCTGATCTATTCACCCCCTCATACAAAGACGCTACATTTGACCAGATTTAGGAAGATTTATGAGCTTTGGTGAGCCACAGCTCACTTCTTCAGGTGAAGAAGTGAGCTGTGGCTCATGAAAGCTCATACCCAGAAAATATTTTTGTTAGTCTTTAAGGTGCTACTGGACTCTTGCTCTTTTCTACTACATAGGATCAAAGCCACTGATAACAAAACACATTTAGTAGTAAATCAATGATGAATCTAAAATTATGTTAAAACATTATTTATTGTTTCCAGTTGACATGAACCTGAGCTATCTACTGGACCTAATGGGATGCAGGGAGACACACAGCCCCACACGCCAAGGCATAGGAGCACCTAAGACATCCCACTGGACCTTGCTGTATGAAGCCAGCAGGGCCCTGCAGATGGCAAGCAGCACCTTAGACCCAGGAAAGGAAGTGGCCTGAACTCCATCTTGGATGTGGTTGCACAGCAGAGCAATGACCTTCGGACTCTACTCCTGCATCCCCGCCTGTGACTCTCTTCATGCGACCCCGCCTGTGACTCTCTTCTGAAAATACTTCCTTCTTGGACGCTTTTGCATAACCAAGAAGGTGGCCAGCATATCAAGATCTGCCTAACAACTTCAGCCTCCGAACAATGGCATTTCCCCTTCCACACCTTGCATTCTTTCTTTGGGATAGTCTGGGCGCAGGCTAATCCCATCTCCCCATTCATTCTCCTTCCCCTCTCTCCTCCCAGTTCCTGCCAGCTGTCAATATCACAATCAGTTGGTACTTGACAGCCATCAATAATCCCTTCACTTTCCAATCACCCTGGCACCCATCCTTTCACCCACCAATTTTTTCTCACCTAAGAAGCAATCTTGCCTTTGTACCCTCTCACTCACATGCTTAGTGAGTCAGCCTGCCCCAGGGCAGAATTTTGCTATAAATACTGATACCCTGGCATAAACCAGTTTCTTCTCGTTCCCTTTGGGATCCAGATGGGAATGCCCCATGTCTAGGCATGGTTCCTTTGACTGCTAAGCGCTGGCTCACCATGCGGTCTCTTCTTTCTACAGAAGCAGCTTCTCTCACAGGAACCTCGCAGGATCGGTAACTATTGAGTTTCATTGTGCTATCCCTTTTAGGACTCTCTCTCTGTGTGTTTGCCTTGTTTACATTGCATTTTGTGTGTGTTTGTACCCCCTTAATTTCCCCCAAATAATTTCTGTTTGTTTTACCTTTTAATTGGCTTCTCATAGCGTTTGTTCCTTCTTGGTTTGCTCATCCTTGTGTATACACAAGAAAAAGACTCCGCTAAAGCCTCTTGTTAGTGCTCTAAATTTGTCTCCAAATTGACTAATTTCCCCATTAAATATTGGAGACCCCAGCATTCCCTGTAACAACATATGTAAACATTGTCCCCAATACACTAATTTCATAAAGTCATTATAGTTAAAATTTTGGTACTGTACATGTTTAGATACATTTTGCTTGTGCTCTCGCTTTGTACATGCTTTCATTTCACTGCATCTGCATGGATATGTTGAAAGGATCAAATAGAATGGCAAAGGGAAGAGTGTTTGGAAATCAAACCATTTCTATAGACGTAGCCAACAGTTATCTTATGTTTCCTAAATGACATAGTTTGTTTCAGGTAAGAAAACATATAATCAACAAACTTTTCTTTAACCAAAAACAGATGGATATGATTAATGGGTAGAAAAATTGCTATCGTCTCTTAAGTGAATCTGGAGTGCCTGAAATTATAAATCAAAAACTACAGCAATTGTAAGCCTCTGGAGATGCACTCAGATTAAGTAAATGAGATTTACTTCCAAATAACTATGAACAGAGTCTATATTGGATTTACTATGCCATTTCATTCATTAGGTGACCAATATCATACTGATATTAGAGGCTGCATGTTATGGTTCAGTTCAGTTCAGGTACCTTTATTGGCACAACAAAGCATGTTATGGTATGATGTTATGCTGTTTATGCTACATCTTCACTAGATACTTGGTAGATTATTAGAGATGTCTGTTGCCTTATATTATTCAACTAGCTATTGAATAGCTATTGACAGGTCTCTAACTGCCATTGAGAGAGACACTTTGAGTTGCTGTGTATAGGCAGACCCTGTTCCTTCTGTTTATAACTGGCTCTACTTGGGAGGTTAGAGAATCCAAGATTTAAAGTGCAGTGGATTTAGAAACTGAGTTCATTTCACAATTCAAGAAACATAACTTGTTCCGTTTCACTGCATCAGTTGACTGTGACTGAGAACTTGCTGTTCTTGTATGAGGCCTGAAATTGGATCTCTTTCCTATCAAACCAGTATTTCACTGCAATTCTTATCCATTACAACAATCAAGAAAAAACCGTTTTTCCAAAGTTGTGTTAAAATAATGTGTTTTCCGCTTAATTTGTAAAGTTGGTTTTTATACCCTGCTTTTCTCTCAGAGTCTCAGAGTGGCTTACAATCACCTCCCTCCCCACACACACACCGGGCACCTTGTGAGGTAGGTGAGGCTGAGAGAGTTCTGAGAGAACTGTGACTAGCCCAAGGTCTCTCAGCAGGCTTCATGTGGAGGAGTGGGGAATCAAACCTGATTCTCCAGATTAGAGTCCACCGCTCATAACCACTACACCACTCTGGCTCTTCTTCTTTTTGGTTCTTGTAGGTTATCCGGGCTGTATGACCGTGGTCTTGGCATTTTCTTTCCTGACGTTTCGCCAGCAGCTGTGGCAGGCATCTTCAGAGGATTAACACTGAAGGACAGTGTCTCTGAAGGACAGTGTCTTCTTTTTAATTTATAATGTCAGGTGGGCCTTGGAAAATATTAATTCCAAAGTGTTATGATATTTTCATAAGAACGTAAGAAGAGCCCTGCTGGATCAGACCAGTAGTCCATCTAGTCCAGCATCCTGTTTCACACAGAGGCCAACCCATTGTCCTGGACACAAACATGTTGCCTCCTAGCACTGGTTACTGCCTCTAAATATGAGGGTTCCCTATAGTCTCCATGTTGACGAACCTATCCTCCACAGTTCTGTTTTATCCCCTTTTATAATTACCTATGATGTGGCCGTCACGATGTCCTTTGTCAGTGAATTGCATAATTTAATTACTTATTGAGTACAGAAGAACTTTTTTTTGTCTATCCTGAAAAAAGAAAGCCCTTCTATACTCAATAAGTATACTTTGTGGAATTCACTGTCAGTGGCTCAGTGATGGTCACAAACAGATGGTTTTAAAAAAGGGCTCTGTGTCCTGTTTGTTGGCCAAGGTTACAAGCAGAAACAGCCTTGGTTAATAATGAAAATACTTTGTGTGTATGTGTGTGTTAGTATGCTTGCATTTGTATAGCATTTTCAGCACACAAAGCATTTTTGTTATCTTGTTGCAGCTCTTTTATGGCTTGTAAGGTAAGGTAAGGTAACACTTCTGAAATTCCAAGAGATTAATTTGTTTTAATCCTGGAATTTTGGGAGTGTTTTGGGTCACTTCAAGTATACTTCAGATCACCTGAAGCATCAATTTTTGGTATGTTTTCAGCTTAGGTATATCCAAATTCATACCCTTACGTCCTAGATTACAGATCACTCTCTTAGCCACTCTCCTACACCAAGTCCTACTTAGCATTCCATGGTCAGAGTTAAGTGGAAGTTTGACAACAGATGTGAGTAATTCATGTTGTTTGAGCATAACTGCTTCATTTTTATAAAGACAGTTCTATGCTTTTAATGAAAGAAATTGTAATATAGTAAAGATCTGAACATTTTACTCTGTTTCAGTGATTAGGCAATAATAATAAAGACAATAATTCTAAAACATATTTCCCCATATTACCTTATCTTTTGACAAACAAATCTTTTACAAAAATACAATCACATGATTCTTGGCCCTGTTGATATTTTAAAGGCTCCTCCGTCAAGTTTACTTTCCTTTCCAACTGAATGTATCTTACAGCACATGTAAGGAAAGCAACACCTTTTGATGTATGAAGAGATCGTGAAGCAACGCACTTCAGCAAGGTTCTTTGTAGTTATCCACACTGCATTCAGAAGAAGAAATGAGGTGTTCATGGTTCTGAAGAAAGTGCTACTTACTGCTAAAGAAACATTAACGCATATTGTAATGTGCTGAAACAGGAAGAGAAAGAACTTCAGGAAGATCTCAAATGCTTTCTCCCCCCCCATCACTTTGAAATACTGTATATTAATTTTTCAGGGAGTAAAATTGTCTGATATGAATTAGTTAATTCTTAATACTTCTGAAACACAGACACACCTCAGCAACACTATCAAACATTCTAAAATTGCTTTTTGTTACTCTGCAGTTCCAGTTTATTTTTAGAAGACAGTCTTTCATCATGGTCTTCATGGTTGTTCACTGAAACCACTTTTGTATCTCTCAGATCTAATCAGAGCACTTCAAAATATGTTCTTTGACCTTAAAATAAAGATTAACTGCACAATCCTAAAGGGGGTAGTTGAGAAGTTCCCGGGGGATATGCCACTGTGCTGCCTCCTGAACCACTTGCTGCTGAGCACAGCAAGCCAAAAATGCCTTTCTCAAGAAAACTCTGTGAAAGCCTCTATTGAGTTTCACGGGGCTCCGCCTGCCTTTTTGCAGGTGTAACTTGGTGCCTGCAAAAGGGCATTCCCGGGCCAAAAAGGGTTCCCCCGGGAACGCCTCCTTTGATACTGGCACAAGCCTTTGTGCTGGGAAAACGCTGTCGGCAACACCTGCAGCTTGTGCTGCCATGCAGCTCCCCAGAGCCAGCATAAGTGCCCCAGCAGCAGCGTTAGTTTAGCCGGCACAAGTGGCACTAACACCGGCGCTGGGGTCATGCCAGCTCCTGTTCCCCTCCCCCCAGTTAGGATTTGGCTGCCCATCATTCCTAAATTCAGTCACTATCACAAGGCTGGAATTCTTGAACATCCATGCACCATGAAACTACTGGCTGGTCCAATAAAAGATATCATTGGACCACATTTGGTTTCTTAAGTTATTACTTGAGCTGAATTTTATAATGGTGTTTCCATCATGGATAACAAAAAGAAAGAGAAACCGTAGGTGTGTTCATGTACTAAGAAGCATTGAATCTCATAATTCATTAGTAAAACTGCCAGCAAAATGAGCCAAATTGTCAAAAGCTGTGAATTGCTCTTCCTTTTGAACCAAGGAAAGGCACAGGTTGAAGCCATAGCAGTGACTGCCAGAGAGGAAGTGCTTTTTTTGCTTGTTTGTTAATGTGACACAACTCATTAAAATCCACACATTGACTGCTCATTAAAGCAGTTGTCTGCAAAAAAAATCCTGCTTGCATTGCACTGAAGATTAATGCGCAGAAGCAATGCCTAAGGCTGAAAACGCACTTACTCCGGTTTCTGCCCAGTCTCCTCCCTGTTTATTCCCAACTTCACCCAGGATCAAATCCTCGCAAACGAACAGCACCTCAGTTGCTGCTGGCTGAGCGCTGTCTCGACCCAAAACGAACCCGGTTTTGCGATTGATGACCCAAACCGTTACCCCTGGCTCGTTTCGGATAAACAGGAGCCGAGTCTTCCGGCATCACGATGTACCGCCCGCCTCCAATCCCCTCCCGTCTCAACCTCACCCCCTTTTTTGCATAATTTTTTTCCCAGATATACCGGAAGCGGGGCGTTGACACCACAGCCGTTACTCTCCTGCCCGCCAAATTTTCCCACTCTCACCCTCCTGCCCGTTATTCGGCATTCCTGCGTGCTCCCAGTCCTAGGCAAGGAGATGTCTGTCTCAAGCCGCCCAGTTGGGGTGAGGGGGGTCTCTTAGAGGGAGAGAGAAACCCTTGACCTGATTTGTTTTTGGGGGGAGGCGAAGGTCCAGGAGGCCCTGGGACCGTCTCATCAAAACTACGACTTTTTTGAGCACATAGCTCAACAGATGAGGAGCAGGGGCCATGCCAGAAGTGCGTTAGAGTGCAGGAATAAGACCAAAACTCTGAAAAAAGAATACAAAAAGTCTGTGTCCCACAACTCAATCCTGGGCAATGATCCCCAGTACTGCCCTTACTATCACCATCTGCATCGGATTTTCCGTGGAGACCCAAGCATTTCTCCTGACAACCTCGTAAAAAGCATGAATCTGGTTGTGGTAACAGATTATCCAAGTCCACAGGTTCAGGTCGGAGAGGGATCTGCTGAACTCTTCAGCCATGAATATGGAGCCGTCGATCCCTCTTCCATCACCTTTAATTCAGATGGCCATGGTGAGTACATTTCCACTTTATCCTTCCCCACGCACACATTGTGATCATTCTTTGGCGGGGATGAGCTTTGAAGCCAGCCTTTGGCCTAATCATTCAAACACACACACCCTGCAATCTTTCTTCCAGAGTGGGATTTTGCGCCAAGTTCTTCAGGCGTCGAGGAGGGCAGTTCATTGGAGGACATGGACTCCGATGAGACAATGATCTCGCTTTTCGGAGAGCCGCAGCAGCTACCAGACACGGGAGCAAGTATGGAGGTTTTTTTGTGCAGGAGCCAGCACCGCAACCATATGCTGCCCCGCATAAAAAATGCCAGCTGGCATTTTAGCCAGGCTCCACATAACTTCCATGAGCTTTGCAGCCTGTCCCTTTGGTTCTAATTGGCTTGCCTTTCAATCATTTTTGTGCATCCCTGACTCACCTTGCTTTCACCCACTCCCTCTTCCAGCAGCAACCGGTTCCCTTCCTAATTATTCCCATTTTCAATGATGCGTTGAGCCGTTAATTCCCATCTCCCATACCAGTGGTGGAGAGCACCAGGGACACCTTTTGTCTGTGATGTGTGTCATTTATCTTCTTTTGCGGCGAATCAATCTTTTTTGGACCTGTGCTCAGTGTTCCCATTTAAGGGTGGGGGGTTGACCACATTTGGTGGAAACTCCGCTCTAATGGAGGGTTCTCCTTGCAGTCACATTTGGATTCCGTTTGATACTCCTGGCACCGTTTGCAGACGGTGTCATGGGCCACCAGCCTTAGGATGCCCCCTCCCCCCCAATGGTGCCATTTTGCTTGGTTTAGAGTGGGAGCCTTGATGATACCTGCCCATGGTCCTAGTTCCAAAATGAGATGTTGACTGAGCATTGCTCATTGAACAGATAGTGAATGCATGTTACCCCAAAGTGGAAATTAAGTAGTTTTCTGGTTCTGCAAAAGTTTTCCTTTTGTCAGTTTGGTTGAAAAGTTCACACAACTTTCCTGTGAACGTTTGACCTTGGGAACCACTGTCACCGCAGACGTCCCGCTGACGGCCCAATATTAGTTTACTCAACATGATACATCCCTTCTCCTCTGGTTTCCCCCCCCCCAGGAGATGACAGGGGAGAACTCGATGTTTACAGAGTCGGAGCGCCGGACACGCCAACAGCCAACAACGTTGGGGGTGATTGGACTCGACCCCCACAAGGTGTGTGGGTACAGCAGCCTTTTGAACCCCCCCCCCAGCATTTGATTTTTCTGGGTTTAATGGGGAGGCATCTGTTATTAAACCCTGTGGTGCTTGTCCTCAAAGGAAATTTTCAGTTAGTTTCTCACATTGGGCTGTGCGATGGGAGGTGGCGACAGAGTGGAGATGAAATTATTTTCTGCTTCTGTAGAAACTCTTCTTTTGTTAATTCGCTTCACAGAATACCTTGGGCTCTGACAGGTGTGGATTACTATCACCACCACTGTCCACCCATGTCATCGCAATCTTTCACCCCCCCAATTGGGGTTTCCTCTCAATGACACATGGATTAACTGTGGCGGGGTTTTTTTTGGTCAGGATATGACAGGGGAGAACACAACATCCACAGAGGAGGAACATCATCTACGCCAATCACCAACTACTTGGGAGGTGAGTTAAATCTGCCCTCAGAAGGTGTGTTGGGACGCTTGCCTTAGGATTACCTCCCACAAGTTTACCATTCTTCAGACTTCTTGGGAGAGGCATCCATAAAAACACCCTGTGGTTCTCGCCATCTAATGATGTTTTGAATGAGTATCTCTCATTGAGCTGACTGTGAGGGGATGCGGCACCAGAGAGTAAATTAAATCATTTTCTGCTTCTGTGGAATTTCTTCACTTTTTCAAAATTGGTGCCCAGGTAACCTTCTGCACTCATAGGTTCGGATCACTACTGCTACCCCGGTCCACCCCTGTTATTGCTAACTTCCATGCCCTCCCCCCCAAGTTTACTCTACATTTCACATGCATTAATTCAGTCTGGTTCCTTTTTTCAGGAAATGACAGGGGAGAATGCAACATCAACCGAGGAGGAACATCAGCAACGCCAGTCACCAGCAATGTGGGAGGTGAGTGAAATGCACCTTCGCAATGTGTGTTGAGATGCTTTCCTCGGGATTCCACCCCCCCAACAGTTCACACCATTTTTCTGAGTTTGAAGGAGATTCATCCATTGCAACACTCTGCGGTTCTCATCCGGGAAGGACAGCTTGAGTGAGAATGTCACGTTGAACGGACAAGCAGGATAAATTAATACTAAGTACTCATTGGATATCAGAAGTTCACTTCAACCCTATGCTCAGATTTCAAAAAGTTTACAGTTGTTTCTCAGAATGACGGCTCTGCACAGGAGGTTGGAAATGCGTTTTCCTTGTTGCCTTTTTTAATGTGGTTCTACATTTGCATCTGCTATCTATGCTGAGTGTCAAACCATGGGTGGATCACAACAGGCCGGGGATCAGGACCATCATTCTGACATGGAGTGCAGTGCTTTTTCAGGCGTCAGTGGGACTAACATTCAGGCATTGGGTGGGGTGTTGGTGCACTTAATGATCTCCGTGGTATGCTCCAACTTCCCCATTCCATCACACACTATTTGACTTATTAGACCCCCACGAGTCCACATCTTTTATTTACCTCCTCTGTGGGATTTGTTCATTAGTCTACTCTGCTGACTAGTCACCTTGAGTTCTTGCTTGGTCCAAATAGTATGGGCACCCCCTGTTATCGCTGACGTTCCTGCGGCCCCTCCATTCAAGTTTCCTCACCATGATAAATTCCTACGCTGATCAAAGATTTTTTTCTTACAGTAAATGGGATAGAATTCACCGTTAACAGAGGAGGAACACCTGGCACGCCATCCGCCGGAAATGTGGGAGGTGAGTTGACTTTCTTTCTCTGAGGAATGCGCTGTCCTTTAGTAAAAGACTGAGCAGGGTTAAAGACTGAGCCTCCCCTCCCCCCCAGAATTGCCCTTATGTCAGCCACTCGATCAAGTCATTTAGAGAGACAGTCGTGTTCTTCTCCTGCTCGAAAGTGTTTGAACCTATGGGGATTATCTGTGCAATGTCTCCTACATGGGGTTGTATTGAATGAGGAAGAATCCGGGAGACAAGGACAAAGACTCATAACCGGACATGTTGAACTCAAAACACCCCTACGTTTAGGTCGTCACACGCAACTCGGTGTGTTTAACGTTTGTTACAGTGAGAAGGGGAGTTAACTCTAAGAATCATGTGGGGAGACCTCTTGCCTGTTTTCTTCACAGACCAGGGTTGGCACCCCCAGCACAACTCAAAATGTCAGATAGTTTTGACTTTCTTGTCCTGGATCCACGTGGCCAACCCATGGCGCAATCCGAAGGCACGACATGGTTTCTCAAACTGTTCTGGGTAACTATTCTGACCTTGGCAGGGCACTCACCAATGGCCTTTTTCCTCCCACACAGGGGGTTCAGTGGGTCGGCAGGATAGGGAGGAGTTTCCTGCTAAGCGTATTGAGAACGAAAGGACAAGGAAAAGGCGAGTGGCCGTGCTGACCGATGTAGCCAATGCCTTAATGGAACAGGGAGCGAGAGAGGAGGTTTTTGCGTCCAAGAGGCATGAGGATATGATGGCAGCAGAGCACCTCCGACAGATTGTGGAGGAGAGGCGCTTCCTGGCCGAGGAGTGGCGCACAGAGCTCTTCCTCGAGGAGGGGAGGGAAGACAGGTGTGCTTTCATGGAAGCCATGGACTGCAATGCGGAAATAATGTCTGCTGCGGTAACTGCGATCCAAAGCATTGGTGCTTCCATTTCATAGCTGCAAGAATTTCTGATAACCCAAACAAGCCATGAGTCTTTTAAAAAAAGGTCACCACAACTAATGCCGCTTGCAGAGCATGATGAGAACAGGGTGTGTGCGCCCACAGTAGTTGGGTGTCTCACGGCCATGGTTGAGGCGAGAAATGCCAGCCAAATAGAATTTGAGGAAAATGGGCACAATTCCGGCCGCAAGAGACGGGCATGCACTGGCAGGGCAAGGGACCAGCTGACCATGTAGGTTGAGATGGGTTGGTTGCGTTTGTAGCAGTTATGGTGTGCACAGTTTCCCCTTTTTTTCTGGACCCAGGAAAAGATGTTAAATCTCTGCTCTCTGTTAACCAATTAATGTTTTTCTATGCCACTTGTTGATCATTTGGCTTAAGGAAGTGCTAAATTGACAGTTTGCAGCCACGTTGGTTAAACTGCTCCTCTGAAAGATGCCTGGCCACGCGGGCATAATTCGGGGCATTCCTCAGATGTGTGCTGGCCATCAGCTTGCAAGCCATACCCCTTCTCTCTGTGTAGTCCAGCATGATTTCCTCCTCCTGTCGCTGCCAGAAGGTACCATTTCTGATTCGTGAAATCTTGCCTTACTGACACAGAAAGGTTGGAGACCCGTGGACTGGTGCCGTCGAACTCACGATTTATGATCCAGCTAGCAGGCCGAAGGGTTTTGTTCTGTCAATTTTACTTCCTAAGTGTTGGTTCCTCCCAAAACTGAATGCCGGGGGAGGGGGGAAAGGTAGCTTCTTTTCACTTCCTGTCCGTGCTACTCCCTGTCTTCTGGTGATTTCCTCCTCGGGGGAGGGGGAGGGAACAAGGAGCTTGAGGGTGGCAGGAAAACACATTGAACTAGCGTTGCAGACGAGATTTAATCATGATTTGACTCAACTTTGGTGCCTGGGCAGGCAGTCTACCTTTTTTTAACACTAGGGCAAATTTGTTTTTTATAATTTTGCTCGATCGAATAATGTTTCCTTTTACAGCTCCTATCTTCTAGCTTTGACAGTCTAACTTCGTTTAACACAAAGTCTAACCTTTTGCTTCCGATTGAGCTCCAGCGAACAATGTTTCCTTTTACAGCTTCCAGCACACACACACCCATTTCAGCAGAATGGTTTGGTCCATTCTTCCGATATTTCCCTCAACTCAAGAACCGCAAAATGTCACTGGCTGAACATTCTGGACTTATACTGTCTGGGTTTCTAAGTGCCTGTTTCCTCAAGCGTAAAAGAGCATCCACAAATCAGACCACAACAACATGGGGGGGGGGGCGTGATGGCTCGGACCAAGGGCCATAAAGTCCCAAAAGGTATTTACACACTGGCCATCCAGTTGCCCAGAGGAAGCAATGAGCAACACAACTGCATCGGCGCCATCCATCCGGTGTTCTCCCACACCCAATATTTCCAGCACGCTCCTATCATGGTAGAGAGCAGAGGTCACCAGCATTACAACTATCCATGCAAACCAACACAATTAAAGACCCCGTCCTCCATTTAGATTTTCAACCCCTTGTGAAATCCCTCCAAGCTTGCTGCCCTCAAAACTTTTTAGGGGGAGGGAGTCATGAAAGTTTCAAATGTGCAGCTTGGAAAGGCTCCTCCTTTTTTTGTGACAAGAGTCTGTTACCATCAATGCTTTGGCTGATTAACCCCACTGTCCAGCATGACGTTAGAGTCTGGGACATTTTCCCTTTCCGCTCTCTCCCCAACCCCTCTAAAATTTTAAAGAACCCGTCAATTTTCTTTAGGGTCACTTTTGTCAATCGCCTTGAGATCAGTTGTAATAGCAGGGGATCTCCGGGAGAACCTAACCATTGTCAACCCAATGAAGCGTCATACAATGTCTATTGAAGAGCTCCACCTAGACATCACCGAAAAGGGTGTGTCATTTTTGTATGAGTTGGTTAGCCAGTCCCTTCCTCCCTGTTTTTCCCATGTCATTTCAAGCCCGACCGTGGTCCCCAACAAGAGTTGGGATCACATGGTTTTCCGTAATTTAAGGGCAGTCCCATCGCGGCGGCAGCATTTTAATTAGTTGAACATCTCCCGCCCAATCTCCGCTCCTGTCATTCCCTTCCCGCGCTTCTCCTGATCTTCGCCCGGAAGAATGGCTGTAAGGAGTGGTGCCTGTGTGTGGCGCAGAGGACAGGTGGTGGACATGCTCCGGTTTATTATTGAATGGGGCTTGTCCAACACACTAATGACCGTGGCACCGTGGCCAAGAATCCCAGTGTGAGGCAGGGTACGTGCGGCCTTCTCGCTCTTAGCGAGAATGATGCGCGCAGGCCACGGCCGGACCGCCGCTGAGTGCCATCGGAAATTCACGGTGCTCCGTGCAGCCTACTTTAGATATGTTGAGTGGGGGGGCGTCCGTGGAGCGCCGAGGCCGCCCCATTACGCAAGGCTACAAGAGATCTGGGAGCAGGAAGGCAGGCAGGCCCTCCCTCGTGCGCGATCGTAAGTCTCCTTCAGTGGGCTGCTTTCTCCTGGCAGCCGCTGGTTCAAGAGCAACCTTTGAAATTAAAAGTGTTTTTGGGTTATTAATTACAAGTCCATGGTGAAAATAAGCATGTGGACAGGACGGGGACTCTGGAAACTGTGTTTTTGAATTGCCAATTTCTTTTTTTAAATTCCCCCATGAAACAGCGATTCTTGCGACTGTGTCCTGGGCGCGGCGACGGGTGAGGGAGGGGGGTTGATGCTATGTGTTGGGGACTTTGCTTGGCACTGGCAAGGTCCCTTTTTGAGTTTGTGAACTCTGAAAATAAAGGGAATATTAAAGGGGGTGGTGCGCAACACCAACAAATGACGCCCTGGAGAGCACCATTCATTGTGAATGGGCCAAAGTCACCCAGACATGCAAGGTGGGATGTAAGAAAGCCCCATGTGTGGAGGTCCAGTCCAGGAAGACCCTGTGCCATCACCAATTTTTCAACGTCACCTTTGGCCAGAACAAGGAAAAAGGTGTGTTTCGGCCTGCATAGACCTCACCCCTGGAAGAGGTGCTTTAAAGAAACCCTTGTCCCGACATTCATTCTGATACTTTTTCACCAAGCGGACATACAGGCACAAAGTATACTGTGCTGAGCTGATGCACCACTTAAGGAAGACTCAAACTGGCTTAAAGCAACCTTCCCTTTCCCTCCCCACAACATACACCCTGGCATTAACATGGGGCTGAGAGGGCTGCAAGAGCTGTGAGTAGCAACAGGCCAATGAGCTTTCCCGCCTTCAGCTTGATGAAGACCACCAAACCTTTCCCCCAACCCCATTTTTAAAAGCCAGTTGTTGTTAACCATCATTGCTTACAGTGTTCTGTAATTTGTGAAGACATCCAAGGTCAAGGTTTAAACATTCACTCTTAATCTATTTTTTCATTCCTTCATACTTCCACCACAGAAACCCCTGAACGTGAGTACCCGGGGGCCGCACAAGGATCCCCCAGGCGTGGAGTGGTGGAGGTGCCGGCCGAGGACATCATCGTGGTGGGTGAGGCGCCGGGTGAGGTGGGACATGGGGAACCTATGGGTCAGCTGTCATGTCGGACATCACCCCTTGAAGAGGTGCTTTAAGACAACCCTTGTCCCAACATGCATTCTGATACATTTTCACCAAGCAGATCTACAGGCACAAAGTTTTATGTGCTGAGCTAACGCACCACTTAAGGAAGACTCAAACTGGCTTTAAGTAACCTTCCCTTTCCCTCCCCACAACATACACCCTGGCATTAACGTGGGGCTGAGAGGGCTGTAAGAGCTGTGAGTAGCAACAGGTCAGCAAGCTTTCTTGCCGTGGAGGGATGGGGAAACCAGTTAGTGGCACCAGATCAGTCTCCACCACTCATGTGTGGGAACGTGGAATTACTCCAGTTCTCCAGACCAAACCCAAACACCCGAAATCATCAGTTCTCACCACCATGTTCCTCGTTCAAACGAATCCAATGACGCTTTGCACTCCTTAACTGGAATCCAGCTCTGCAGAGATCCTATTTCCACATGACATTAAAGGGGGATGTGGGAAGATGATGTGAAATCCATGGCAGAAATATGGAGTGACCATAAAGAACAACCAGGGTGTTTATGGCTAACGCGAAGACATCAAGACTAAGTAGTTGGCCCTAAGGTTCCCTAGAGTTTTCCCGCATATTCAAATCTCCAATCGAAATCCAAAGGTTTGACCTTGCTTTCATTCAGGGCTCTGATAAGAATCAGGTGGCCTGCCCTTGTCTGGTCACGGTCCACAGTAGCATGATTTTGATGTCCTCTGCAACATCGTGGGCTCCCCAACCAGACAGATTAGGAGACTGCTCAACCTTGGGTAATTAAAGTGCATGCAGAAACCATTTTTGTGCAAATGGAGTGATGGAAATTTTCCAGCTGTGACATGCAACAACATTGGCGATGCATGGGTGTGGGTGCACATGATCCTGCGCTCAACCGGGTAAAAAGTGTGTATTACTTCCAACGCCTCAGACCTGATGCACACCAAGCAGAAGCAAAGCCACAGGGATTGTCATTCCCAGCACCCGTAGCACGTTCCAGTCTGTTAACGGTCGCCCCGTTAGCATGGTTGTGTGTTCGTTACCTCTGGCAATATCAGAGTGTAGACATAAAGGTTTCATGGTATTGTACGATACATTTGTGTTAAGAATTAGCCATTAAAAGGTGCAAGGGCAATAATAACTGGCACTCTTTGGAGCATTGGACCTTCTGGTGCCCCGCACCCTTGCCCAAAAGAAATCCCCCCCATCATCTCGTGTGGACACTGAGTGCTGTGTTTTTCTATGCCAGGTCTGTGGACAAGTGTGTCAGCAAACCATGTTGGAAAAATGGATCTGTGGCTCTGACACAGTCCCACCCAATCAACCTGACCCCACGTGGCTGATAAGCTTTTCTTTTCTTTTAGCCATGCCACCGGAAGAAAGAGCCCCCGCGGCCATGAACATGACGTTGGAGGGCGTACAGCAAACCCTTCAAGCCATGGAGCTGCGCTTCAACGCAATGTGTAAGTCTTTTATAAATTTTGGGTGGATTCAAGACGGGTAAAGCGTTCTCAACCTAACAGTGTGACTTCTCTTCCCTCTCAACAGTCCACGCAATAGAGGTCTGTCTGGAGCGACTGGAACGCCACCTCCGGGACAACTTTTGGGTGGGGGAGTAAAGTTGTTTCAGATGAAGAAAATAATTTAATTTTGTGAAATTGTGTTAAATTTTATGAAAAATCAGAGTGAGCAAATGTTGAGATCAAAATCCCCCCCCCCCAGAATTTAGAAGCATGATTTTTAATAGTTGGCAGAGCACTAGAAAGTTTGCTGTGAATTTTTCCAAAATTTAAAATTAATATTAAAGTTTTAAACAGATTGGCAAGATTCGTGGACAATTTGTGTGTTAATGAGTCTGATTTGGTTAACCTACTAACCATAACCTCCATTGGGCATCACGGTCAACTGACAACAGTCAGTCAAACTGTTCTTTTGGGGAACATCAACAGTCAGGCGTGCATGCAGACCTTGCTCATAAAAAAACTGTGAAAGCGATGGATGTTTAGTTTGAAACATTGAACCGATGGAAGCACCAACTTCATACAAACCAAAATTTTTATAAAGAATTTGTTTGTAAACATCAACTTTATAAACAACAAGCATAACAAGGTTTTTGCAATGTTCAATTCTAAAACCGCTGCTCAACATCCACAATCATAACATCATAGTTTTTTAAATATCTGTTTTGTTAACGTCACCTGTTTAAACAACAAGCATCAAAATCTTGTGTTAGTTTAAATTTTTACATCATAGCTCAACATCAACAATAATCACCTAAGGTGTTATCCAATCATAATGCGATATTGCTTAAGATTAATACGGGGAATAAGAGAAATAAACCCTGGTTCATCAATGAATATAAATTAAAAATAAGAAGATTGTAGATAGATTAAAAATAGATATACAAAATTATTTTTTGGAAAATGTTGACAAAGGGACCTCGGATGAGATTGTATGGGATGCAGGTAAAGCAGTAATATGAGGTTTATTAATACAACAAAATTCGAGGTGGTATAGAGAGAGAGAGTGGAAAAAGAAGAAGATATTAGAGGAAATTAAACAGGGAGAGAGACAGTTAAGAAGGGCACAAAGTAAACCACTTAAACAAGAACAGATGGATAGGATAAAAAACTTACAATATCAATATGAATTTTTAATAACTTCAGAAATAGAAAAAAGAATTATGTATAATAGGCAAAAAAATTGAACATGCAAATAAACTGGGTAAATTGTTAGCTTGGCAACTTAAACACAAAGAGAAGAAATTACCTATATTAAAAATAAAGAGGGATGGTAAAGTTACAACAGATAAACAAAAAATTATAGAAACTTTTATAGATTACTATTCAAATCTTTATAGACAAGGAGTGGTTTCTGAGAAGGAAATAGAGGTGTATCTAAATCAATTTGAATGGAAAGGAATTTTACAAGAACGTAAAGATTCATTAGATGCTAATATAACTATGGAGGAATTAAAAGCAGTAATAGGCAAAAGTAAATTAAATAAAGTACCAGGTGAAGATGGATTTGCAGCATTTTATTACAAAGTTTTTATAGAACTATCTCCATATTTATTAAAAGTAATGAATAGTTGTTTGCAGAACGGATCTATTCCAAATACCTGGAAACAAGCAAACATAGTTTTAATTCCTAACCCAAATTCAGATTTATTGGATGCTAAAAATTATAGACCAATTTCATTACTGAATAATGATTATAAACTTTTTGTAGCTATATTAGCAAATAGATTGAAGATTGTATTAAACCAGGTTATACATGAAGACCAAGCAGGTTTCCTTCCAGGAAGATTGATTAGTCAAAATGTTAAGAGTAGTATTAGATCTTTTAGAATATGCGGAATTTAGTACTACACCTTTTGCAATGATATTTTTGGATGCAGAAAAAGCGTTTGATAAATTGGAAATTTATGAGAAAAGTATTAGAATATATGGATTTTGGAAAAAAAATTCAATTAGATATTGGAAATATTTACACTTATCAAACTGCTAGGTTGTTGATTAACGGGGATTTAACATCACAATTTGAAATTCAAAAGGGTACTAGACAAGGCTGTCCTCTCTCACCTTTATTGTTTATCATAATGTTAGAAGTTTTATCGAGAAAGATTAGAAATAATGTAGATATTATAGGTTATAAAATTGGGAGAAATCATTTTAAGGTTAAAGCTTATGCGGATGATTTAGTTTGTTTTTTAACTAACCCTATTAGTCAGATTGTAGAATGGAACAAAACGGTTGAGGTTTATGGTAAGCTTGTGGGTTTCAAAATAAATAAAAATAAAACGAAACTATTGGTTAAGAATATGACATTTTTGCAGCAGCAAGAACTATCAAAAAAAATGTTGCACTATTTTATAGAACATTTAGTGACAATTTAGTTGGATTTTTTGGTTCACTTTACAATGCAATTTTGGACGAGGGAACATCCCCGGAGACTTGGTCACACGCATTTATATCACTGATACCCAAAGAAGGAAGAGATCCAGAAAAAACATCTAATTACAGACCTATATCGCTCTTAAATGTGGATTACAAAATTTTTGCTTCGGTTTTGGCATGTAGGATAAAGCAATTCATTAAGGATCTTATACATGAGGACCAAGCAGGTTTTATACCAGGAAGGCAAATAAAAGACAATGTAAGAATTTTACTAGATTCACTGGAATATTATGACCAGAATATTCAACAAACTGCGGCTTTTGTATTTTTGGATGCAGAAAAAGCCTTTGATATGGTCTCTTGGAACTTCTTGAAACGGATTTTGGATAAATTGAACTTTGGAGATCGTTTTCAGAAAGGTATATCGGCTATTTATACCTCCCAACAAGCTAAAATTTTGGTTAATGAATCAATGTCAGATAACTGCCAAATCACGAAAGGGACTAGACAGGGATGTCCCTTGTCTCCACTTTTATTTTTGTTGGTGTTGGAACCGCTATGTGTGAAACTAAGAAGTATGGAGGACATCCGCGGGCTAAGAATTAAAAAACATGAATTTAAGTTGAGAGCATTCGCGGATGACCTACTGCTAATTTTGGAAAACCCAACACAGTCAATGAATATACTTCAGGAGACTTTGGATGATTTTGGAAAAGTATCAGGCTTTAAAGTGAATCAAGAAAAAACAAAGATAATATTTAAAAATTTATCGGAAATACAACAACAGGAATTTATATCATATACTGGCTGGGAGAAAGCTAACAAAGTCAAGTACCTGGGAATTTGGATTACTGCAAAGAATAAAGATCTGTTAACCAACAATTACCTCAAGTTATGGGGTAAGATTAAAACTGATATGATTATATGGTCAAACAAAAAATTGTCATTAATGGGACGTATCTCAACGATCCAAATGAATGTCTTACCGAGGATGCTCTTCTTATTCCAAAATTTACCAATAATATCACAAACTAAATATTTTGAAACTTGGAGGAAAGACATTTCAAACTTCATCTGGCAAGGAAAAAAACCAAGGACTGCTTATAAATACTTGGTGGATCTAAAAACTAGAGGAGGTTTAGCACTGCCTAATTTTCAACTCTATGCTGAAGCGGTAGCTTTAGTATGGCTAAAAGACTGGATGAATTGGTCAAATGTACGTTTGTTAGACTTGGAAGGTTATACTAACTTAAGTGGATGGCATGGTTATTTGTGGTATGATAAAATTAAATTACAAGCAACATTTCGTAATCATATAATCAGGTCCTCTCTACTTCGTATCTGGATGAGATATAAACACATTTTGGAACCAGAAACACCGATGTGGATATCGCCCCAAGAAATGCTAACTTTGCGCCCACTTAGACCAGACAAATTTATTACTTATCAAGATCTAATTAATTGGGAAGGAAAGAAATGCTCACTAAAAGACTTTCAACTTCTTAAGGATGATTTACAATGGCTTCAATATTACCAAATCAAATCAGTTTTTGTACAAGATGCTAAAAAAGGTTTCTCTAAAGAAAAATCTCCTTTTCAAAGGATTCTACTAGACAATAATACAAAGCTGATTTCTAAAATGTATAATCTCCTTTTAACAATATACTGTGAGCAGGACACGATTAAACCAACTATGATCGATTGGGCTCAAAATGTGGGACATGATATTGTTTTAAATAAATGGGAAAGATTATGGTCTAAAGATTTAAAAGGAATAAAAGCACAGTCAGTGCGAGAAAACATTTATAAAATGATGTATAGATGGTATCTAACACCTAAGAAAATTGCAAAGATTTATAAAACGATGTCCCCTACTTGTTGGAAATGTAACAAAGAAATTGGTTCCTTTTATCACATGTGGTGGACCTGTGACAAAGCCAAAGACTTCTGGGACATGATCTATAATGAATTGAGATTAATACTACAAAAGAATATACCCAAAACACCAGAAATGATGTTATTGAGTATGATTCCAGACGACTTAGCAACACAAAGAACTTTTTTGATTTATGCCACAACAGCTGCGAGACTGCTTTATGCAGCGAAATGGAAAGGGCTAGAAACTCCCGAGAAAAAAGACTGGATTGTTAAAATGTTTGAAGTGGCAGAAATGGCAAAACTCACAGCTATTCTAAATGAAGAAAATGACGTTCGGTTTTTGGGGGAATGGGGGGCGTGGATGCATTATTGTGAATATGAGTTAAAATTGGGAAGAATGGAAGAATATTTTCTAATCTGATCCAGAGGATTATTTTTGATCTTTTTTATATTGAATAAGCATAATTATATTTACTAACAGATTATGGTTTTTTATATATGGTATTGATATTTTATTAAGATTAGATTACCTATGACGGGATGAACTTTTTATTAAGAGGCAGATAGAGGTGAAGGGGAAGTCAAAAAAATTTCCATTTCTTTTTTTTCTTTTTTCTTTTCTCTTTTTTATTATATGATATGGAATTATAACAACTTTAGGTTAGAATTGAAATTTGATATTGTTATAGATGTTGTTTAATGCAATGGAAAATTTCTATCATAAAACCCAATAAAATTTATATATATATAAAAAAAGAACTATCAAAATGCACTGGTTTTATTATTGAACATAAAATAAAATATTTGGGTATTTGGTTAACTTCAAATAACTTTAATTTATTTAAAAATAATTATATAAAAATTTGGCAGCAAATTAGTACAGATTTAAAAAATTGGGAAATAATACCTTTATCATTATGGGGTAGAATTTCTGTAATTAAAATGATGGTCTTACCTAAGATGCTTTTTTTATTCCAAAATTTACCAATTATTAAAGGAACCAAAATATTTAAAATTTGGAAAAAAGATATTTTAAATTTTTTGTGGAGTAAAGGAAAACATAGAATAGCATATAATAATTTGATTCAATTAAGGGAAACAGGAAGTTTAGGGTTACCAGATTTAAAAATGTATTATAAGGCATCTTGTTTTGCTTGGTTAAAGACTTGGATTATGTTAGAGAATACCAAAATATTAGAATTAGAGGGTTATAATTTACGTTTTGATTGGCATGCATATTTATGGTATGAGAAGGAAAAGGCAAATAAAGAGTTTAATATTCATATTATTAGAGCCAGATTATTTCAAATTTGGAAAAAGTATAGAAGGATTTTAGAAAATAAGACTCCGGGATGGATTAACCCAGTAGAAGCTCATATGAGAAGCAGAATACATTTGAATTTAGAAATGGATATCTATAGAAATATTATTGAATGGAAAGATGGAAAATGGGTTTTAAAAAGCAGGGAAGAACTTGACATAAAGGATTCGTTTCTGTATTATAGGTTAAGAGATATATTCAATAAAGACAATCAGTTTGGATTTAACAAAAATAAATCTGAATTAGAGAAAATATTAATAAAAGGAAATAAAGGATTGATAGGTAGAATGTATAAATTATTAATTGTAACTAATTTAGAACAAGGAAGAATTAAACCAGTTATGATTAAATGGATGAAGGAGTTAGGATTTAATATTGATTTGGAAATATGGGAAAATTTATGGAAGAGAGAATTTAAATTTACAATAACCAATGAAATTAGAGAAAACTTATATAAAATGTTTTACAGATGGCATATAACCCCAGTGATGATATCTAAAATGAATAGAGGAGATATGGGATTATGTTGGAAATGTGGAAAGGAAAGAGGTACATATATGCATGTATGGTGGTTATGCAAAAAAATTAAAAGTTTTTGGAAAAAAGTACTGAGGGAAACGAATAATCTGATTAATTGTAGAGTAAAAAGGAAGTCAGTATTCTGTTTATTGGGAATTCCACCAAAAAATAATGATAGGGTCATTTGCCAATATAGTTTTGCTGCTGCAAGAATTGTGATAGCTAAAGTTTGGAAGCAAGCGAATAAACCTTCAATTATTGACTGGAGAGAGAAATTATGGATGTATATGAGGATGGCCAAATTAACGGAATTCCTACATGGAAAAGATATGGAAGAATTAAAAAAAACATGGTCTAAGGCCGCCTCATATTGGGATAATTTGGCAAAAATGGATTTTACAGTATTAATTAAAAGTTATAGAAACTAGTATTAATAATTTTATATTTTTGTGTTATTAAGTATAATAAATACTGTTTAGACACTTCGGAAGTCGGGTGAAGGGTCACGTTTTAGGTGGGTGGAGGGGGAAGGGGTATCTTTTTGAATTTTATAATTAAGTAATCATGAATGTAATAATTAAGGTATATAGATACCCTCCTGTATTTTGCTTTTGCTTTTTTGTATTTTTTATGTTAATTTCATTGTATTTGTTTGTTTTTTATGTTTTGTTATAAAAATCAATAAAAATTTATAAAAAACAAAACAATAATCACTGTATTTTTTATGTAATGGTTTTCATAACATCAACCTTTTATCCTATAAACGTCAATTTTTTTTGGTAATTTTAATTTTTAAATCAGTGCTCAACATCAACAATAATGGCTTAATTATTTTCAATTTTCAACTATTTAGACGGTGCTCAAGAAGAACCATAACACGGTGCTCCAGTTGGTAAACTGCGAAGGGGGGGGGGAATAAATAGCTTAGTCTGTTGAAGTAAAGGGTGGGTCAACAATGTGGATGGGTCATGGGAGGTTGTGAATTTAAGGCCAGCAAGGCTTTCCCGAAAATGCGATAAAAAGGGGGGTGGTTTTGGTCCCTGAAAAGGCCATGCCCCACACTCATAACACTTACAGTGGAGCCCCCATGTTTCCTCCATTCCCCAGAGCAGATAGATTGAGGGGGATTGGTCAGGAGCTGGAAAAGAAAAAAAACACACAATCTTCATCCCAAAGCCCTCCTTCTGGAAGAGGCGCCGCTCCCTCAATACCACTGATACGTTTTCCCATGGTTGGCACAACACAAGGTTCCCAAGCAACCTGTCCGTGATTCCTATGTGTACCGCAGTGAAACAATTTCTTCCCTAAGAGCACCCCAGGACAGGTAACACTAGTGAACCTTTCACTCTGTCTTTCTGTCAAGCCTGCCCACTCCTGGGTATGCATTAAGGTCTGCCGAAGGCTTCTGCCACCCCTCAAACAGATGGCTTGCACCAGCCGGGGCAATACAGTTTGGTGGTATGCCTTGAGTATGATGAATGGAGCTGCAGAAGCTTAACTCACCTCCACAATGGCAACACACCGCACTATGAGACGCCTCCACCGGTGGTTCTGGTGTGGTGCATGTTACAGGCCTGCTGCTTCCTGTCAGAAACAGAGACAGTTGGGCTGGTCTTAGAATGGACGCTAGGAAATCTCCAGTCCAGTCGCTTCCGGATGGTTGGCACCCCCCCCCCCAACTGGGTTCTTGGAGGAATTCACGAATGCTGGAAGAGCTTGGTAAGGGAGCCTGGTGTTTATAGAGTGTGTGTGTTAGTGTGTGTCTCTTTCTGTCCTTGAATTAGTTTCTTTCCGAGATGCAAAAGTCTTCACTGATGAGGGGAAGATACTTCGCAAATGTTATGAGGCATGCTCTTGTCACAACAAGTCATGACGGCTGTGGCATAGAAAGTTGCCTTCTCTTGAAATGTGGCTGTGTTGGAGGAGAGTGAAACAGAGAGCTTAGACTGGCTAAGGGAAAAAGAAACCCAACATCATTGCAGAATGAATGTCCCACTTGCTTGGAAGGCTTGAGAAGGGGAGTGGTCATGTTCATTGGGGAGTGGGCTATGCATGGCTACCCGCATTAACGGTGGACTCACCTTCACCAGGCCCCTCCTCTGGCCCAGCGGCAGCCATACCACCACCACTGCTTTCCGCCACTGTAGGAAGGTGAAGACAAATTGAGGCCAGTAACATCAGATATCAGAGGTTATACGTTTTTGGACATTTAGCACTTCTACTAAAAAATTGTTACTGGCTATGATTTTATCATCGGTTTTAAGATTTATGACCATTGTTCGTATCAATTGTAACAATTTATATGCCATTAAAGGTTTATGAATGAATGAATGAATGACAAATTGAGGCTCAAATTAGTAGGAAGTAAAAGAGATCTCCAGCCGCCCCCTGGGGGTTGGGAACACCCTCCTTTGGTTTATAAGCTACTCAGAGGTGGGGATGACAGCCCTCCAAGGGGACCGAAAGCCCCTGGGACCCGAACCAGTGTTCTCATTCCCACCCCAACACACTTCTGGGTGTCCCAGGGGCAGTCTCCCCCCCCCCAGAACAATTTTGGGGGTCCAAGGTGACTTCATTCTTCCCACAAGGATTAGAATAGTGGTGAAACCTTACTGGGAAGAAATCCATTGCACCTTTTCTTGACAACTCTTTCTGTGCTGAAATGTATTTAAGTGGAGTCAATGCAAGTCAACTGAAACTCTCCTCTCCCATTTTCTTCAGTGGGCTGGGCAGCCTCTTCCACAGCTTCCAATGGGCTGACTAGTCATCCGTCAAAGTAAATCCCTACCACAGTTAGACTTAGTAGTTGTGTGTGTGTGTCTTTCTCTCTTTCTTCTGAGAAAGAAAAATTGGAGGGATGTAGCAGAATGATTGGAAACTAGTCCCATATTTGCTGGCCCAAGTGTGATCCCATGGGCACCGTAAAGAGTGGAGAAGGACGCAAAATTGGAAGGCATGAGGAGGGGAGTGGGAATGTTCATTGGGGAGTGGCCTATCCATGGCTTCCGGGACTTAGAGGGCACGCGTTAACCACGCACCTGTCCATTCTTGCTCGGGGCCCTTGGGGCCCACTCCCAATGCCGCTGCATCAGCTGGTGGTGTATGGAGGGCATCCTTCCGCGCCACAGCGGAGCCGCCAATGGGCCTTCGAGTGCGGCGTAGAAAGCCTGGCAAAGTTGGCGATACTTAGCCAGGCACTCTCTCCCGCTCCTCCGCCACCCCCGAAGTCTGCGAGGGCGGCTGCCAGTCGTTCGAACAACCGCAGGGCGTAATCCCCGGGGTGTTCGAGGACGTTGAAGGCGAGCTGGCGCACCTCCAAAAAACGGAGCATAAGGCATAGCTCCTCCTGGCACCAGCAGCGAGACTCCATTTTTCCCCAAATGAGGAAGGGGGCGGGGCACGGGGTTTGGAATTGCAGCCCCTCCCCCAGAGCAGGCACACAGAGGGCACTGTGCGTGGCCTCTTGGAAAGAGGAGTTGATAGAAATACTTAAAATAAGTCCTGTTAAGGAATTATAATGGCTTTCCAAACCCCACCCCTTTCTTTAATTTAGAAGACCAAAGTCATGACAAATCTGGGTTGCTCGCCAGGGCCTCCACCAAAACCTCCTTAAAGACTCTTCCTATAAAACTGGATGTATACATAACAGCAATGAATGGGCATAGATCAGGTGTTGCGTTGCCAAGAGGGCACGAAAAAATGTCCTATCCCTTTGACGGAGGCCAAATTGGTGTGAAAATCAGCAATGGAAGCAATTCTTGGCAAGAAGGTCACTAACACCACCAGGTGAATGAAAAGACATCCAGCCTGCAAATGTAATTGCTCATGAGTCATTCCCCCCGACCTTCCTCCGCTTGAAATTATTTCCCAGAAACTTCTTCAGAAAGGAACATCCCACTCTCCTTCCCCAACTGTCAACCATACTGGAACTAAGGGGGAAAAATAAAAAAAAGGAATTTTGAGGGAAAGACTGAGGCACACAGCTCCGAAGCAGCCAATTATCAACAGGAGGTCATTCTCCCATCGCCGAGGGCACTCTCCTTAGCACCTCCCAGTGCTTGGGCTAACTCTGAAGTTGCCTCCAGACTTTCCACCACACAGAAGATAATGTTAAAATGCCATAAATGTGATTCCCGCAAGACCCCTGTCCTTAAACATGGACCTGAGTGGTTGATTAGTCAGTCCACACCAACAAATGTGGAACAGAAAGTCCCACAAGCACCACAGTGGTCATTCCCCCGTAGCCACAGGCTGTGTCAGGAAAACCAAGACACCAACAGGGTTAATCGGAAAGATGTTTAATTTGAACAATGTTGGAACAAAGCAAGGCACAACTGATCATTAGGAGAAATGCAATGTTGGGGAAAAGCTGACGTTGGTTTTTAGCGCCGACCATGATTGAACATGTGGGTTGCGAGAACCTCCCGGATTTGCTTGCCCATATTGAGGTGTCGCTCGTCATTAGGGTTGTAATTTTCTGAAGGTTGTCGATGAACGACCACATCTTTGGCCTCTGGAATCTCCGAAAGGCGCGAACACCCCACAAAACCACGGCACTTGTGGCCTTTCCTCTCACAGATGTTGTGCAAAGTGACACAGGCTGCTATAATAGGGTTAGCATTAAATTGCGCTATGCACAGCGGCCCAAACAAGCACCGCCAGCGTACCTTCAAACGTCCAAATGCTCGCTCGACCACTTTCCGCGAACGGCAAATAGCATGGTTTAAGACCCTTTCCCTTCTTGTGGAAGGTCTCAGGTATGGCTTCATTAGCCACCGACGCATGGGGTATGCCCCATCAGCGATCATCGGTGCTGGAACTGTTACCCCCCCCCCCAGGAGATGGTTGGGTTTCCAGGGATAAAGACACCATTATCCATAGCCCTGCAAAGATCTGACCGGGCAAAAACACATGCATCGTGGGCCCTCCCCGCCCAACCCACTTCACAGTCTATAAAACATCCGGAGTGGTCCACCGTGCCTTGTAGTTGAATGGAGGAGACATTTTTTCTATTGGCAAATTCGGCAACCTTCCCTCCAGGGTTCCGGATCTGAATGTGGCAGCCGTCGATGGCGGCCACACAGTGAGGCATCCCCAGCCTGGCAAAGCCAGCCATGTTCTGTAAGAAAATTGAAAAGGAGACAGGAGTTAGTGTGCATGAACTGACCACATATTAAGAACGTCCAGAACAAAAAAAGCATGACTGTGTTGAATTCATGAGAAAACCAGAGTCAGAGTGAAGCACAATCACATAAGGAAATTTGAGTGAGGCCTGGAAATTTGAATACACCACAGAAGAAGGGTTGGCTCTAAAAATAAAGACTGAGCACTCACAGAGGAGCTGCATTTGGGGTCTGTAATGGACAGGCCATGCGTAAGATAAGTGTTTGGAAACCAAATTATGAGTCTGGTGGAAGCTTGGCAAGAGGACAGTTACGGGAAGAGGGCCAAGGGTAGATGGAGGGTTAAGGTCCACAAAATCATTGATGGTACGGGTAGAGTGGACAGGGTGAAGCTTTTCCCCCTCTCTCACAAGAATGTGGGCTTATCCACTGTGGCCGGTGAATGACATCTCCCTAAATTGTTAAACAAACTCTCACTTCAGAAATAATGCGATTACATTGTAGAACCCCCCCACAGGATTTGGCAATGACCGCAAAATGGGAAAGGCTTTAAGAGGGGAGCAGACATGTATTCCACCCCTGGGGCTATCAATCCAATTCCAGAACACTTCTGGTCTTCCCAGGGGCCGCAATACTGATGCCAGAGTACCTACGCTAGTCCAAGGGGCCATAGTCAACCCGGGGGGGGGCTGTCATTCCCGTCCCAGATCACAGGAGCTAGGCCCGTGGCCTTTCACTCCAGGCCAAAAGCATTGTACTTGGGTTTAGGGAAGTCACTTGAAAATCCATCCCAAATTTTCATCGCTACTCTGTTTAAGCCAGTTGTCAATCCAGGCCACCGCAGTCCTCAATTGGCTGTGCAGCATCTCCCATTGTTTCAAGTGGGCCAGCCTGTCATTCCTTTTAGTGCTTTCCGCCCTCACCTCCCCACCTCCTCCAACACCCAGGAAATTGCTCCGATTATCTCGACGTGGCCCGAGGGAAGTGAGAGGCACACCTTGTGAATGTTTGGGAGTGCCACCCCAGAGGACTGAGCCTCAGCTGCCCTTGTCACTGAGCCCCCCAGGTGGGCACTAGTCGCGGGAGGGGGGGTTATTCCCCCCACAGTTCACTGCTATGGCGTCAGCGAGCCACACTTGAAGCAAACAGCACACCTCCCCTCCCTGAACGCGTCCAATCACCTCCTCAAGTCATGACTGTGCTGCCAAAGAGTGGCGAGAACTGCTAACCTTGTAAACATCTCCATCAAGCCGCACAGTCTTCTTGAACAATTCCTGCTGCATGCAAACGGTCACCTCACGCACAATCTCCCCCACGGTGGTGGGTCCCACTCCGAATGTGTGGCAACCACCCTGTAAACATGTCCATTAGCAAGGTACCATAGCGCTATGGCGACTCTCTTCTCAACGGAAATGGGGGCTCGCATGACAGTCGTCTCCCTCATAAGCCGCCCTCACAGCTCCCCCACGATCTCAAAGAAGGTTGCTCGGGTCATGCGGAAGTGTTGGATCCACTGCTCATCGCTCCATACCCTAGAAACCAGGCGCGCCCACCAGTCCGTGCTCTTCGGGTATTGCCAGTCACGGTGGTGTGCGGGGATGCGTGCAAGGGTAAAAAACCTCCTGCGGCTTTGGTGGGAGAACAGCCTGAAGGAACACAATCGGGTCTTTTTTACACTTCTTGCCCGAAGGGCCAGCTCTCTCTACACTCTCCTTCTTTTGCGCTGTCTCGCCAAAAAGGAGGAACTACCGTACTGAGAGAAGCGCCTCTGACACAAGACCACAGAATTTGGAGAAGCACCTGAAGCTCTCCTGCCAAAACAGCCACAAAATTGGCAGCGACATTAAAGGTCTCCATCTCCCACTCCGGTCGAAAGCTCCCTCTTATCTTGCAAGGGATCCAGAAAGCCGAACTACGGTTTTCGTGGATCAGCTGCGACAACCAATGGGAACGTCGATTTTTCGATATTGCGATAATGTTTTTCAAAAAATTTTAAAAGGGGGAGCGCAAGGCTGTCATTGGTCAGTTTGAGTCGACCAATCACCAGTGGGAGGGGGCGTTGCTGAGCGGCCAGGAAGTACGTGTCTCCCGCGTTTTCTGTTTTGACGGACAGATCAGGACGCTGTTTCACCACGGATCAACAAAGGTTATGCGCACAGATTCTCCCCCCGCCCGGGTTCATTTAATCCTGGCTGGAACGGGGAGGAGACTGGGCAGAAACCGGAGTAAGTGACCGTGCATTTTCGACCTAAGATTCAGAAGGATGTGCAGTTCATGCACTTTGGAATTAAGTCCTTCTAGATTCTTTTAGCACAACATCTTTGTGTTGCTGCCCAAATCCATCAAGTGAAATAGAAAGAAATTGTCACTCTGTGTTTAATGGAACCTCTGTTCAGTAGAGCTGCAGGCTCTAATCAGCTAGTGGTGTGATTAGTGTATTCAGGTGTTCATCGCATACTTAAAAAAAGTTAATTAAGGACAGTAGCTGCTACATCTTAATTTTCACATAAATGACAAATTGCTAGAAATTGTGAAACTGTAAGGTCTCCTACTGCTGCTTGTATTTAACAGTAGCTTTATGTCATGTTGAAATCTGCAGGGGGAGGGAAATCTCCACACACAGCATTAAATAGTGAGTCTAATGCAAAAGCATTATGGGAATACGATTGCCCGGTCCAGGGCTAGAGATTATGCCTATAATGTTAAATGTACCAAGTCACTGATAGAATTAATCTCTGTGATTCCTTCCCCAGTCCTTTACTTGGCTGTTCATCCTCCATCCTTTCCTGCCTAGGGCCTTGTTGGCTTCTGCCGTTAGGAAGGGGATCAATGAGGGAATGGGTGGAGGAACAGGGTGAGAAGCACATTTTCTTCCTTGGCTCAGTACCACAGAGCATTTAAATATATATATGTAGGCATCATCTCTGACTGAGGACTTGGCAATTCAGTTGATTTGACAGTATGGACTAACAAAAGCCAACCTTTTGAATGTATGAGAAGGACAAGTAAGATGGGTTTCATAATGGGGATAAAGTACACGTGAATCTTTCTTTTTACATTTCTTATATAGCAGAGCCAAAGAAATGACAAAGCAAAAATCCCCCCTATGTGAATGAAATGTTGGCCTTTTGCAAACGCTGTGTTTACGATATACAGTGCAGAGAGCCAACATATCCACTAAAATCCATAGGAAGGAGAACTGTAATGAAGTACCCTATTCCATTCCTTTTTTGCCTGTAAAACAGATTGTTGTAATAATAAATTTGAGTGGTATACAAGAAGCATTAAACAATAATTTAAACCAAACAAAAATGTGTTTCTTGATTCTACGAATTAGTGTTCTAGTTTGAAGATGTCAACCCAGTGTGCTGCTGCTGTGAAAAAGGAAAATTCCCTGCTGGCCATAATTAGACAAGGAATAGAGAATATAACTGCTGCTATCATATTGCCCTTATACAAATCTATTGTGAGACCACACCTAGAATACTGTGTGCAGTTCTGGTCACCACACCTAAAAAAGGATATTGCAGAGGTTGAGAAGGTGCAGAAAAGAGCAAACAAAATGACCAGTGGGCTAGAGCAACTGCCCTATGAGGAGCAGTTGAAACGCTTAGAAAGAAGGTGGGTAAGGGGAGATATGATAGAGGTCTATAAAATTATGCATAGTATGGAGAGACTGGACAGGGAAAAGCTTTTCTCCCTCTCTCATAATACCAGAATGTGGGGTCATCTGCTGAAGCTGGAGGGTGAATTTCAAAACAGATAAAAAGAAATATTTCTTCACACAACGCATAGTTAAATTGTGGAACTCCCTACCCTAGGATGTGGGGATGGCTGCCAACTTGGAAGGCTTCAAGAGGGGAGTGGACATGTTCATGGAGGAGAACATTATTCATGACTACTAGTTAAAATGGATACTAGTCATGATGCATGCCTATTCTCTCCAGGATCAGAGGACCATGCCTATTATAGTAGGTGCTGTGGAACACAGGCAGGATGCTGCTGCAGTCGTCTTGTTTGTGGGCTTCCTAGAGGCACCTGGTTGGCCACTGTGTGAACAGATGCTGGACTTGATGGGTCTTGGTCTGATCCAGCATTGCTTTTCTTATGTTCTTATGAATGTCAGTTGGAAAGTAATACAACACATCTGCAATTTCTGTATGAAACACTGTATCAGTTTCAAAGCACAGCTTTGTTCCACAAATGGGGGGAAAGGATTAAATCTATATGAGGTTATCTGGTGTTAGACCTACTGAGATGAACAGGAGCCGTACAAAACATATAACAGTCTGGTTAGTGGTGACCACAGATTAGATCAATAATTTGAGTATTGGAAAAGAAAAGTAAAACAATCCCAATTAAGAGATAAAATAACTGGATTTTCTCAGCTCTGTCACATTTGGGGTTCAATGAGATCCCTGGATAATGAGATCCAAGAAGCATGTTCCCATAGCACTTGCATAATTGGAGGGGCAAATTTACCTGCAGATGTGAATGAAATCTCTCTCTCTCTCTCTCTCTCTCTCTCTCTCTCACTCTCTCTCTCTCTCTCTCTCTCTCTCTCTCTCTCTGTGTGTGTGTGTGTGTGTGTGTGTGTGCATGTATGCATTATGTTCTGTGAAGTTTGTTGAAATTCAATGAAAGGTTGTCAGAGCGAAACCACAACTGAGTCCTTAAGGTACAATCTGAGCATTGAAAATGTCATTAAAATGTTTTTAAAATAAAGGTTCTGTCATTTCTCATTTCAGTTACAATTGTTTCATGTTTTAAAGGCAGTAATAAGACATACTTTTCAAGTAAAAAATTCAGTAAGCATCAATAAAATGTACAATTCTTGCAGTGCTGATATTTGTTTGTAGAGGGCGCCAGTCAACCTTGCAGATCTTCCATGCACCTTAGAAGAGTACTCAACCTGCAGATGTTTAAGCTCAAGCATGACTTCAGTTCCACAAGCAGTTTTTTGAATGGAAAGATTAAAACAGAGAAGCAACTACTATGCTTAAATATTTTAACACCTAGGGAACTACTAGTGTTGATAATAATTTAGAGATTTACTGCAGCAAATAACTTTTTTTTCTTATCCAGAGCTGTGTTCATATAACTGTGGAAGATGAGATTCATAATGTATATAAAATTGACATGGCAGTTAATTAATGGTATTCTGGGCTTTCTAAACAGACAGTATATCCCCCTGCATTGCAGTTATTCTACCTGGGACTGTAAACAAATGAGGACTTGTTCATGAATTAAAAGCTTTGAGCATACCATACAATAATGATTTTGTCCAGCTGGAATCTAAGCAACATTGAAATGGAAGCTGCCAGCAGTGGTTCTTGATGGATTGTATGAATTGCAACCTCTGTGCAGAGGAAGGCACTGGCAAACCACCTCTGTTAATCTCTTGCCATGAAACCCCCCAAAAAGGGGTCGCCATAAGTCGGCTGCGACTTGACGGCACTTTACACACACACGCACACACACATGCATTAGAGTTGTGCCCCCCCCCCAAAAAAATTGGTACAATTCGGGTTCAGGTTTATTGGGCCTGGTTTTCCCCCGGTAAACCTATAATAAGCTGAATACCCATACCGGTAAATATTGGTATTCAGCTTATTTCTGGGTTTTCCAAAAAATTCAGGTCCATTATAGTCGATGGGGATTTTTTCAAAGCTCCTGTGGGGGCATTTTTGGAGGTAGAGTCCCCAAATTTGCAGCTTGGCTGCAAGGGACTCTCCTGAGATGGTCACTGAAGTTTGGTGAACTTTGGGACAGGGGGGGTCCAATTTTATGGGCCCACAAAGGGGTGGCCCCCATCCTCCATTTGCGAGCCAAGCTGTTCATCAGTTTTTAGGTTCAGAAGTTTAGCGTTGCCGAGGACTGGCAGAAAAAGCTGATTAGTAGGCTGGTGCCTCAAAGTCTGGGGGCTCTGTTTGTATCCGGGTCACATAGCATGATGTCCATGCAAATTAGCTTCCAAACTGAGGGAAACGGCTTAAATGTAAGAACAATAAAGCACGGAATACATTTCTTTTGGTGGGAAATGACATCATGTGAACAGTCCTTTAATATGGTCATCAAAAATCTGATTTCAACAGATGGTCACTGTGCAGGGAAACAAAGCCTCTATTCAGGGCAAACTTCAGTTTCAGAGCAGATTTTCAGGGTGGTGGTGGTGATATCGGAGCCAGCCAAAGTCTTGACCATGGGGGCTGTCTGAAGGAGATTGCTCATCCTCGCGGGTGAAGAAGTCTCCTTTGGAAGCCTGGTGGTGTGAGCAGCTGTTGAAGCTGGGGTTTTTTAGTTGGAGGTTAAATCCCTCCGGACAGGACTAGTAAGCCCCGTTTTTTAAACAACCCTTATGCTTTATCCAAATTAACCCACTGAATGGTGATGGACGGATGGTTGTGTGATTGGATGGTTGGTCAGACCAAGTTGGCTCTGATTACAGGGCCCGTACCTCAAAAAACTATGAGGCCCTAACAAAACCAGTTTTAAAAAAAGATAGAACAATGGGGGAAAGCACAGAGCTGTGCCTCTGAGCAAAGGTGAATAGCCAAACCCGAAAAAGCTGACTATTTATTTGGCTTTTCTGGGAATCGCCTATTCTGCTTTGGGAGATCTCCAGGTTTTCTGTTCGGTAAAACCAAAAACCGAATATTGCAGAAATGGCTAATTTTGGGTTTATTTTCTGTTTGGGTTTATCGATATGCACAACCCTAGTCTGCATCTAAAATTTCATTCATGTTGGCATTAAATGCTTCACTTTCAGCAATTTACAAGATATTTGCTGTTAAGTGATCATCTCAGCTAAGTCAGAAGAAGTCAACCTGTGTTGGTGGTCAGAAAATCTCTAGCTCCCCACTATATATTAATAAGTTAATTTTGCAACTCTCTGGTCAGTATACATACAATAATAATGAAAAACACTACTCAATGTTGATCAACTTTGAAAATCCATTGTTAATTAACAGCATTCCATTCTTATCTGGTTTCAGCATTGCAATGGAAATAATTGACACAAAATACATTGTTAAACTCCTTCATCAGTCATTGTAGAAAAATAGAAGTATGGGGGACAATTTTAGTACAAAATTTTGGTGAAGCTTCCCCTACAGAAAGCATCAGAAACTTCGGGTTTTTAAGCTTATATTACAAAAATGAGATCCCATAAACTTTACATTGGATGCTTCGTTGATAATAACAAAGACAATTCAAGAGGAATCTTAAGCTTTGTGCTCTACTCACAAAGTTGCAGCTTATACATGCCTGTGCCAGGGTGACACACTTCATTTTTCTGTGCCAAAGGGCACAAAAAAGTTAACAGGGTCTTCAGATTCTGTTTTCATCTGTCAAGCTTTTAAACATGTGAACAGTTTTAAAATCTAGAAATGATGGATTATTGAACACCCCCATCATACAAGCAAAGAGCTGATTGCTTCAAAGAAGACAATTACTTTTTTTCCTTTTGTTGTTTGCCTTCTCATGCATTTTTGTTTAGTAGAGCAGGCTGGCACAGCCATGTTGGAATTTCCCACCATTCTTATTTTCCTTTTCTAACCTGTCCTTCTTACTCTGAGGTTCTCTGTTATAAGGCTGCCTCTGATATATGCTAGTGAACTACTATGATATTTTAGGGAGATATCTCCCCAACCAACAATGCTGTGACTGGAGTGAAGGGGAAAATTAGCTTCTACCCAAAAGGACTTTCTCCTCAGCAGCTCATGAAGAAATATTTAAGACAAACAACATTTAACATTCTCGGTATGCTCTCTACTCCTCACCACAATGTGGGCTGAGGCTACATTTTTTCTTTTAAAATACATTATTAAGCAGCCAGTAAGTCCTTCCTCCTCCCCTATCAGCACAGCTATGGACATGTGACTCAGTCCAGCAAAGGAAATCTGCAAACACAGTTGATACCAGTGCAGCTGGAATCATCATACAATCCCTCCTGAGTCCAACATGGAAGTGTTAGATGTACACCAACATAACAAAGTGCTACTATTGCTGCCATCATCACAGATGTGCCATATTAACATAAGTAACATACTCTAATGCTGTTACATCATATAGAGGGCATCCAATTACATATTGACATTATCTACAGTGATACTAATTTGTTTCAGAAGAAGAAATGAAATTAAGTAGCAATTCAATAGCGTCTTGATGAAATTTGTCAACCTGGTATACAAAGACAGAAATACGTATTTTGGGGAAGTGCCAAGGTAGCAAAAGCCATATGGAAGTTCTTGCTCTATAAAAGTAATTAGGAAATATTTCCCCAAATCTAGGAAAAGCAAGGTGTAGTTCATCTGTCCAGATCAGTTGAGCAACATCTCAGTCTAGAAGTGAGCATAGCTTCTAGGAGCTGCAAACCAAAGATTCATCATTCTAATTTCATTAGAAATTGAATTCAGCAAAAAATCAGCACTCTGATGTGAAATTCATGTGAAGGATCTATCACAGTGCACAAAATTTACCTGCCTACTAGATTTCTCCTGAGTTAGTTAATTTAGAGCATGGTTTTATATATTTGTGTACAAAAATAATTTAATATCTTTGAATGGATTGTTTATTTCCATATTGGGCAGGCAACAACATACAATTAAGGCTGTCATTCGATTTTTGTATTTGAGGGAAACATCTTACATTGCTTGACTGGGCATTTGCACTAGGTGTTATGACAATAGATTTTTATTTATACATTTGACTTTGTTCTGCCAACCTTACTATGGCTGAATAGTAATTTATTCTGGATGTAGATTGTTAACAGATTCATTAGGACTATTTCAGGATTAATGGTTTCAATTTGAATAAGGCTATCTTAATTGTACTGAAAGAGAGATTTTCACAGGCACAAATAACCAAATGTTGGTCTCTCTTGAGAGCTGTTGTGTACCCTTAAAAAAAAGTCCCCTAGCTTGCGCCTAATTTTCATTGCTCCAACAAATAAATTGGAACATTGGTGAGTACTAATTTTCAGTTCCAGTGTATTTCAACGATCCCAGTTTCTGTGTTAATATGGCAAGTTAGGGCAATGCATATTACAGCATCAGTAGACATGGTCAATAGCAGATGTTTCATTATAGCATTATAATTATAGCATTATAGCAAAAGCAATTAAGCAACACAAAATGATGGTAGATGGCTCAACATAAATATGTGACAATGGCAAGATGTGAATGATTTTTTAAAACATGAGTATTAATATATGGCATATCATGGAAGAGACCCTCTTCACCTAATACATATAAAGGGTAATTCTCATTTAATGCACTTAAAAATGGCATTTGAAGTAGCCCTCCAAACACATAAAATGGAAATGTAATGACCGGTATATATGATATATGTCTTTTATGTATGATCTGGCGATGTCTGGCCCCGATTAGACACATGACACTGGGAAAAGATGGTAATTATTAATTTCAACATAGTTTTTCATATTTCCTCATGGGATAATTTCAAAAGGCCGTGAAAATTAGACTGAAGTCCAATGGGTGCCACTCTGATATCAGAGTGTGCCATCAGTGCATTATAATTGTTACATATTTGTTTAGGATTTGAATGCTGGATTGCTTCTTTAAAGTTTTTCTTAATGGAAAAACAACAGTAAAGAATGCATTTTGTGTGTGTCCATTAATTTTATTAATGTATAAACTGAGATAGTCTTTTAATCTGTCATAAGGAATCTATCGTTTTGTTTAGGGCTATTCACTGCTCTTTGGTAACTTGATTGATGAACTGGAGATCTGTAGTGGTAACATAGAGCAAGTATATATGACCCAACGAAGATACCATGGGATTAAAAGAAACATGATTAACGTGTGAATATTTTTGAGGTGCCTAAAAGGCTGTGTTGTTTGTGAACACATGAACACATGAAGCTGCTTTATACTGAATCAGACCCTTGGTCCATCAAAGTCAGTATTGTTTACTCAGACCAGCAGTGGCTCTCCAGGGTCTCAGGCAGGGGTCTTTCATATCACCTAACTGCCCAGTCCCTTTAACTGGAGATGCTGGGGATTGAACCTATCACAGAATTACAGAACCTGGGACCTTCCACATGCCAAGCAGATGTTCTACCACTGAGCCACAGCCCCTCCCCTGCTCCAAGCTATGAAGGTGCAATTCACAGCATTTATACTACTTAATATTCCTTACAGAGCAAACTTCCTTGGGCAAATGACACATTTCCCCAGTAATTGGTTCAGCCTTAAATATATACACGGGTGGCAGAATGGGCATGGGAGCTGTACAGATATTGCCCAATGGCAGTTGTCTACCATTGGGTAAATGTGACACTGGAAAGCACTTAAGGCACTACTCATTTTAAGTAAAGATGGTAGAATGAGGCCTACAAGCTGTGCTCACTGACATCATAGAAACTACATGTGTTCAAGGATGGCATGCTGGTATCTCCTGAGAGATGCCTTGCTGTGGATTGTTCAAGGGTGCAGATCTTTGGGGAATATTCAAGACACATGAAGTACCTATTATAATGAATTTCATTGACATAACTTCAGCTGAAAGTCTATTTTTTCCTCTCAGATAGAACATCAGCTGACCTATGTATAACATTCGAAAAATCTCATGGCTTATATTGGTTATAGGTATCAAACTACACAGTTTTCTAAAACAAACTGACTGGTTTTGAAAACCAAAGAGTTTCCCAAGGTATTGCACTTAAAGGGTAATAGCCCATCACAACCATCTCTTATGGACAATGCCACACAAAGAGGGCTTTGCCTTTGACAAGAATCTCCCACAAGTTCTAGCTGTACTGTCCAAATAATCATACATGGTTTTACCATACAGTAATACAAAGGTTAGGATCATTTTGTAAACAGTTTCACAGTATATCAGGAATCATGTTCCAGTTGTACTGCCCTTTGCCCCCAGACCTATGGCTTTTTAGAGTCAGCTAAATAATTGCTTAAGAAAACAGTGAGGTACTCTAAATAGCTGCCAGCCTGGTACATTGAGAAAAAATGGCATGCATTAATTGGGCAGGGTGCCAAACAGATTCTAATAAATTTCTGGCATTAGAATAGAAATGACTTCTTAAAGGTGGGTTTCATTTTTGCATCCTATTATTTCCTAGAATTATGTCTAACCCTATATTAGTTACACACATATGTACATTATTTAGAAGTTATTTACTTCAGTACTTTTGTACATGCTGGGTTTATTACTAAACTGAAAGAAATTACATAAGGCATATGTACACTATCGCACTGAATTGCAGACCTTTGTGCTTGCCTTGGGTCTTAAAGCTGCAATACCCATTTTCTGCAGGCATCTTGTTTAGTTTGAACCTGTTTTGGAATATATAAATGCTGGAGTTAAAGCTCAGGATGTGAATTAACAACACTTACAGTCATTCCATTTGTTTTTGGCCCAGGTTAATAAATGTTTGCCCTTTACCTTAAAAATCAAAAAGCCAAAGAAACCTATAACCTACATATGAGAACACTAATGTCTCCAGTTTAAAAATAGAACAGTGATAAGAGATTACATTGAAAAGTAAGGGATATTGCAGCTTTAATCCAAATCTTTGCTTATCTTATGGGCAGCTAATCATTTCACACCACAATGTTTCTCCTTTTCTATGCTTTTAAGGAGAGATTTATGGATCTCTGCCTGATCATAAGTTTTAAACTTTGGATTCATTTTCTAAGTTGGCCACATCGCCATTCCTTTCTGTTTGTTCTTCAGGAGTCTTGGCCTCCTCTTCGGTATCTGTTTCTGCATGCTGGTCTAATTTGCTGGACACAGACCAAGTAAGGGGTAATTCTGCTCGACTGGCCATCTCTGCCAGTTCTTTGGCACTATAAGATGGTGTGTTGGTTTCATATGTTTCATGAAAGTTATTGTAATCAACTTCATAAAATCCATCCTCTAGTGTGAGAACAGGAGTAAAACGATAACCCCACAGGATCTCACTTGTAACGTAAGAACTTCGGGCTTGGCATGTCATTCCTGTGAAGAGGAAAGAAAAAAAAATTAGAAGCACTGAGGGCTCCCAATGATGTTGCATATCATTACTAACCGTATATAGCTATGGTTGTCAGGCACACTGTGCTAAACAGGTTAAAATATTGCTATACCAAACACCTATGCAAGGATTAGCACTCAAGCCAACTTGGTTTTATCCTTCCCTTTGTTATTATTTAGGGACATTATTTCAAAATCCTATTAACTGCATTTTTCCTCAGCTCAGTTCATTTCAGGTGAAACATCTGAGAACAATTTGTGAATATTTTTGATTCATCACAATGTTATTTTTACTATTAAAATAATGTATGTACATTAAGTCAAAAAATAACACGATACTGCTGAAATGAGAAATGCTGCCATTCCAATTTTACATTACATTACAGTGGAGAAAATGAACACACACACACATGAAGCTGCTTTATACTGAGTCAGACCATTGGTTGCAGTTCTCCAGGATCTCAAGCATCTCATGCTCTTTGCAGACCTTGTTCAGGGTAACCTGGAAAGTTTCTCTTTATGCCTAATGAAAATTTAAAATTATAAATTTATTGGAAAATATATAGTGGGAAAGGGAGTTGACACTTAGCGTTTAAGTTTATGTAGCCTTGGAATAGTATTACAAACAACCTGAGCATTTAAGTAAATGTTTAATCAGATAGAAGTGAGATCTATTTATATTTCTGGAATTAGCTGCTATTAGTATTTATGCAGGGCAGAATTCTGAATATACCATACTCAGACAGGATCTGCCCTTGCTCTTCTGGCTCTATTGACTCATTAGCCCATGCCCTTTTGGAATGCCGCTTTTACGAGGAACTTCGATTGCACTATATTTCCCCCCTTTTAACATACAAATCCAATGCCTCTGTGACTGATATAATGCCTTTTTTTACTAAGCAATAGGGACCCCAAGGCTACATTGTCAGTGGCAAGATTTGTTTCAGTCCTTATATCCCTCCAACACTAGATATATGCTGCTCAAGATCAATTGATCAAGGAGCTTCTAAGGGATAAAAGGAAAGGAAAGGTATTAGTATTTAAAAACATGTTAATTTTAAGTAGCTTCTTTAACCCAAAATTTTGTTTTTTAAATAATATTTTAACATTTTTTGTATGCCTGGAGACTGAAAGTGTTAATGTGGACAGCTCAGTGGCTTGTTCACATGCCAGAATGAGAGAAATTCTCTTCTGAATCAGGTTGACATTGACAGATTACTTCTCCAACAGGAGGCAAAATTTGTCCATATTTTTCAAACTCAGTACCCCAAAGGATTGAATACATCTTGGGATCTATCTTGCTTTATTTAGACACTGTTCCTTTAAATTACCTCCACTAGCAATTGACTATGCAATAAACACCTTCAGCTGTTACGGTATTATTTCTTAGACGTTATTTCTAACTCCTCCACAATGCTTCAGTAGAGAATTTCTCTCATTCTGGTGTGTGAACAAGCCACTGAGCTGTCCATGTGTGAGTATTATATATATATTAATACTTTATGTTATTTAAAATAAATTATATTTATAAAAATGTGCATTAAAATATTTTTAAAAATGATGAAAATGATTTGCTGTTTAAAAAAACATTGCTGTAAAATTATTAAGATTATATATCTAGTAGTAGTCTATATGTTATGTTCCCTTATATAGCCTGGTCTGAGGAAGATTAATAATTGAAACAGGAAGATTACCGGATCCCTGTTGTTTATACTCTTGATACAGATCAAGGGAACCCAGAAACAGCACTATATGTCCAAGAACGCATGCTACATAGCAAGCTGATAGATTGCCCTGGAGGCACCCTCATGAGACTCATGTTATGACCTAAAAAGGACTTTTTTTCTTGGACACCTTTGTACTTTGTATACATGCTGTATATTGTTTCTTATATTTCTGCACTTCATAGTTGATACACTTTATGATATATTGATAACAACGCTCACTTTTTTGCATACTAGTTGTAGTTTTGCTTTTCTGTTGTTAATTGTTCACTCACCTGAAAGCTGGCATATCAGTTTGAGCAGTGAAATAAATGAGAGGGTGTAAGGGTTATATCCTGTCTTTCAGTTCTGCCCTGAATTGCGTCCCTTGAAAATGCTTGAAAGAGCCCATCACAGAGATCTCAACATCTTATCTGTGTGTGTAAAATCTGAGGAGGGCAGGATTTGGGGAGGCAAGACGTGTCAACCAGATATAATGCCATAACGTCCACCCTTCAAAGCAGTCATTTTCTCCAATGGGACAGATCTCTCTCATTTGGAGTTCAGTTGTAATTCTGGGAGATCTCTGGGTCCCACCTGGAGGTTGGTAACCCTAGGCCTGGAAGCAACCTCTGGGTGACATCATACCACTCAACTTGCATGACTTAACTAGGCCTGGCTGCTTGCTATTCTTCAACAGCAGCCACCCAATGAAAGCCAGTGTAGTGTAGCAGTTAGAGCTTCAGAGTAGAGTCTGGGAGACCCAGGTTCAAATTCCCATTTTGCTTTGGAAGCTCACTGGGTGACTTTAGGTTAGTCACATTCTTTCAGCCTAACTTACCTCACAAAGTTGTAGTGCGGATAAAAATAATTCACAGTGGGTAGCCGTGTTAGTCTGTTTGCAGTAGTCAAAAAGGGCAAGAGTCCAGGAGCACCTTAAAGACTACCAGAAAATATTTTTGTTGGTCTTTAAGGTGCTACTGGACTCTTGCCCTTTTTGACTACTGCGGATAAAAAGAAAGAGAGGAGAATTATGTAAGCTGCTTTGGTCTCCACTGTAGAGAAAGGTGGGTTATAAATGAAGTAAATAAATAATAAATATAGCTGAAGATGGGAGGTAGATAAAAAGTAGGTTGGTGAATGGCTGAGAAGGAGAGAATGAGGTAGGGAGGATATTGGGGTTGGCAGGAGGAGGGAAAGAGGAAATATTGTGGGGAGGGGGATTCAGGGGAAATTGAGGTGCCTCTCCAAGTCCTTGAGGGTTCCCTACTATGCAAGTGGGCCTGGCCCAGTGGCCGGCACCACACAAGTGGGCCACAGTTTTCTTAGGTAGAGGCTGCTGGGGGAGGGAAAGCTGAAAACAGAGGGGCAGATAAAGGTAAGCTGGCTGTTGGGTGGGAAGGAGATAGGGTTGCCAACTCCAGGTTAGGAAATACATGGAGATTTGGGTGGTGGAGCCTGGGGAGGGTGGGTTTTGAAGAGGGGAGGAACCTCAGAATGGTATATCATGGACTCCATTATCCAAAGCCACCATTTCCTCCATGGGAACTAGGGTTGCCAGGCTCCAGGTGGGGGCTGGAGATCCCCCAGAATTACTGCTGACAGAGATCAATTCCCTGGCAAAAATGGCTGCTTTGGCGAATGGACTCTATGGATTTACAGTATATACTCGCGTATAAGCCGAGTTTTTCAGCCCAAAAAAAGGGCTGAAAAAGCCGGCCTCGGCTTATACGCGGGTCAATACGGTAGGGTAGGGTAGGGGGGAGGGAGGGAGGAGGAGGGAGGGGAGAACTTACCGCTCCCGCCATTGCTGCCGGGCCCACGCGGTTCCCCCTGGCCAGGAGCGCCCTGGTTGGGGCCTCCTGCGGCCGCTGCAGGGCCACGCCGCCATCGCCGCCGGGCACGCCCGGCTCCTCCCGGCCTGGGAGGGCCTCCTGTGGCCGCTTCAGGGCCGCACCGCCACCCCCGCTGGGCGCGCACGGTTCCCCCCAGCCTGGGAGGGCCTCCTGCGGCTGCTGGAGGGCCGCGCCGCTGCCCCCCCTGGGCGCACGCAGCTCCCCCTGGCCAGGAGTGCCCTGGGGAGCGGCCTAGGAGCAGCCTGCGGGGCCTCCTGGGCTGTGGGGGGCCCCCTGCCGCCGCCGCCTGCCTGCGCACCAGGTAAGCCTGCTGGGGGGGAGGGGTTATAAGCCGACCGGTTTATATGCGGGTGCCTAATTTTTCCCCATTTTTGGGGTGAAATTAGGCACCTCGGCTTATACGCAGGTCGGCTTATACACAGGTATATACGGTATACTTTGTTGAGGTCACTTCCCTCCCCAAACTTTGCCCTCCCAAGGCTCCACCCCCAAATCTCCAGGAATTTCCCAACCTGGAGCTAGCAACCCTAAGTGGGAACATATCTCTGTATTTGGGAGATCTGTTGGGGTTAAGGATGTGCAAAAACAAAACAAGAAATGGTAAACATTGGATATGAGTCCAATGGACTTTAATTTTTTTTTGGGGGGAAACCAGGATATTCCTGAGCCCCATATCAAGAATATCCAGATTCCCCCCAAAATTCAGGTCCATTAAACCCGAATCCAAATTTTATCCCCCCATCTCCCCCTTCCTTCACTTACCTTGAGTCCAGTGGCAGCAGTGGCCAACTCCGAGCCCCGTGCGTAACCCGGAGGGGGTGGAGGTGGCCAGCAGCACCTCTGAGCTCCACCTGAAGCCAAGCATGATCCAAGATCTGCTTTTCGGCCTCCTTTAAACTGCTCCTATTTTTTCAGGAGGAAAAAGCCCGAAAATACCAATAAGGTATTTTTTGGGGGTATTTTCTGGTTCGGCCTTGCCGAGCGCACACCCCTAGTTGTGATTCCAGGAGATCTCCAGGCCCCACCTAGAGGCTGGTAATCCTAGAAGAAGAGAAGGAAGCAGGAAGAAGGGAGAGGCTATGGGGGCTTTTTATGAAAAGGAAAGAGGAAATAGTGAGGGAAGGGAAATGAGATGCCTCCCTCAAGCTGTCTCCTTGCAGGTTCCCACTTGTTATAAAATAATTCAATAAAAACCCATAAATGGAATGTTTTAAAAAAGAGAAAAGGACTGTAAGACTATACCACCATGTATAGGACATTATGTGTTTGTTGAATGTATTATTCCGCTGCCACTGCATTATTTTCTACCGATGTAAAACCATTTTCTGTATTGTATCTGCATTATGAATTTTGTATCTGCATTATGAATTGTGTATCTGCATTATGAATTATGTCCAATATTCTATGCTGGTTGCAGATTTCTATAATCCTAGTTCCAGTAGGTGTAGTGGTTAAGAGCGGTGGTTTGGAGCGGTGGACTCTGATCTGGAGAACCAGGTTTGATTCCTCACTCCTCCACATGAGTGGCGGAGGCTAATCTGGTGAACTGGATTTGTTTCCCCGCTCCTACACACGAAGCCAGCTGGGTGACCTTGGGCAAGTCACTCTCTCTCAGCCTCACCTACCTCACAGGGTGTCTGTTGTGGGGAGGGGAAGGGAAGGTGATTGTAAGCCGGTTTGAGTCTCCCTTAAGTGGTAGAGAAAGTCGGCATATAAAAACTAACTCTTCTTCTTCTTGCTTACTACCTGTCTCATTCTATTGATTGCATTGATTTACTTTGTGTAATCTCAGTGAGAAAGGCAGACTATAAATATAGTAAAGAAATAAATGAATTGTTGATTAGTTTTGAGGAAAGGGGAGTGTGGCAGTGGGTGGTGGATGGGAAGAACCCTATGTCATGTTGTGCTTGTGATATTACTTAGGGTGTGTGAACTTATAAATGGCACCAGAATCTGATTTTTTTGGTTTGGAATAAATCATTTTCCTGAGGCCAGTTTAAATGGGGCTATTGTGTGTGTGTTTAAAAAGCTGACCTCTTGTTTGAGGAGATGCTTACTGCAGTTTTCTTAATGTTTGTTGATTCTCTGCCAAAATGGACCACCCCGCAACCCAGCTCCAAATAGTATTGTTCTTAATAACAATCCAAGCAAGAAATTACATTGTCCCTTTTGGGGGGTGTTTTTATTACAGTTGCCAAAGCACAATTAATTTGGCATGTGTTGATATAAAGTTGGAATTCTCAACCCAGGGCTGAACTTGTTGTCAATTTTTCATTATTCTGACATTATCCTGTCACTGCTATCTGAAAATAACAGGGTTACAAGCTTTAATCAATTCACTGGTGTAGTTCATTGATTAAAACATTATTTGATTAAAAATTCCTCACTGTGATTAAAAAAGGGAACTTCATACAGTATGAAGGGAGATGGCCAATCATTTTTATAGAAGGATCCCAATCTCTTCATTTTTGGATTGTCAGCGAACATTCTGTGGTTGACAACTTCCCTTCATGGCCACGCAGTTAATAGCTAGTGGGTACTCATAAGTAGGCATGTGACATATTTGTGTGCTTATGCATCTGATTTTGCTTAAAGAAACAGCAGAAGGACTCACCTGGCGCTATCTATTGTGACCTGGTGCCCTCACCCAAAATGGAGCCGGTTGCTCCATGACCTGCTGGGCTGCTCCACCCTGCTGACTGCATGGCCGGGCAGTTGTGCTCTGCCCGCCCCTGCCATGTAAACAGTCTGTGGCTGGATGGGGACAGGCCTTGTGCCGCACTCGGTGGCGATTCCTGATGACATTGGTGCACCGGCACACCCTCGCCTTCTGTGCCTATTTAAGGCCACGCAGCACAGCTGCCGGACCTTGTTGTTCCTGGCAGCAGCAGGACCCGCCCTTCCCTCCCTGTGTTCAAAGGTTTATGTTTTTCCTTTTTTCACAGCTTGGCGCTTTTGGGCATCGGGTCGGATCCAATACGGGGAAGATGTGTCTGTGTACCTGCCTTCCTCTTTGATGGGAACCCCCATAAGGGGTTTTGGGTGGAGCTTATAGGGAATGCCCAGCTCGGGGACTGTCGTGGGGCTCCATTCCCTGGTGGCATAGGAACCACTCAGAGATTTATGTCCTAGTGGTACCATAATTATGCCACTCCAGTTGCTGCCCCAACATTTGGGTTGGGGATGTTTACATCAGGTGATAGGGTGGTCACTCGATACTCAGATCCGCCCCTCATTCTTTGCCAAAATACTCCTTGTCTGTTGTAACCAATAAAAGCCTTGTTTTACCCAACACTTTGTGTGCTTTGCATCTGTTCATCATTTTGGGAGAAAACAGGTCTTGCACCTGGGTCCTCAATGTTAGTGTTTGTTTGAAGCTCATGGATATTATGCTTGTAGCACTTTGGGAGACCCTCATTTGTTAATAAGACACAGAAATATTATGAGGTTTTGGATCTCCATTTTATGTTTGGCCAAAATAGTTACTTAGTATTCTCTGAACTTTACTACAGAGATCACTTTAGTTTTTTCCACTGCTTACTGAAATGGGCTGATTATCATAAAATGAAAATTACCTTTGTCATATGAAGGGAGGAGAAGAGAATTTAACTGTCAGCAGTGAATAGACAATTAGCAGACTTCAGAGAGGCAGTAGGACAGTTAAGACATTGTTGCAAGAGAATAAGTGGAAATGATGGATAGATCAAACTATAATAAGCATATGGTGAAACTGAACAACAAATTACCACAAGATGCTAATGTGCAATGTGCTGAGATTAAGTCAACAGAGCCATTTTCATAGCTCTTCTTAGGCTGATGGATACAGTTTTCTATACTTTTGCTTGCAAAGAATAAAAATCTAACATACTCTAGTTACAAAAAGATTGTTAATTTCAGTTTTGTTTGCCTAAAAATGATTAGCAACTCTTGTGAATTTTTTGTTTTTATAACAGCATCTTAGGTTCACGAGCTTAGAAAAATTATGTTGAGCACATTAGTGGGAAACCAGACACCAAAATAAGTGATAGTTTCTTGTTGATTAATTTCATACCGCATACAATTTGTGTAAGTTGGTTAACAATTCTGGAAAGGAAGAAGTAATCTTGCAAGTTCAGCACATTTCTAGAAAACTCATAAAGGACAATGATGGATAATTTCTCATATTCCCCTGAGCTTCTCTGGGAGATCTAATAGGAGCCCCTTCTGTCCTTCTTCCATATATGACCACAAGGTTATAGTGGCATGTAATATTAAGTACCTAAGGACACAGAACAATTTTGATCCTGTAATCTTGGTGCATGTTCATTGTTGGGCCATGACTGAAGGTAAGACTGAAGTAATGATGTTAAACTGTGCTGGGGTGATGGATAAGAGCACTAACATTGAAGGGGCTTGTGATTCAGATTTGTACAAATGGAGTGCTTTTGGATCCACTATTGTACTGTGAAGGTGGTAAGGAGCACTATTCACCAACTCTGCTTGGTGAGAAGATGTGGTCATTTTAAAAATATTTCCATAATTTGTCCTTTCATGAATAGGGTTGCCAACCTTGAGGTACTAACTGGAGATCTCCTGCTATTACAATTGATCTCCCGCCGATAGAGATCAGATCACCTGGAGAAAATGGTCGCTTTGGCTATTGGACTCTATGGCATTGAGGTCCCTCACCTCCCCAAACCCTGCCCTCCTCAGGCTCCACCCCAAAAACCTCCCACCAGTGGCGAAGAGGGACCTGGCAACCCTATTCATGAACTTCAAGGCCTAGGCTACTGTAATGTGTTGCCTGTGGAACTGGTAATAAGCTTTGGCTGCTGCCCAGTGTGGCGGCCTCTGCATCATGATGGGGGTGGGTCACTGTGGAGCTCTTTTCTCCTGGAAATCATAAAAAGAAAGGTCTGAGGATTTTAGAAGCACATTAAGATATTTTCATTTGGGTTGGCTTTCCTAGGCTGGAGTTATACATGCTTGGGAAAACGTAATTTTTTTTGTATATAGCTATTTATTATTTACAAAAAATAATTGCTTTTATTTGGAGTGTCAAATAAATGAACCCCCGGTTGCTGCAGAACAGAGATCTAAATAAATCAAGTATTAACACAGCATACGCAGTGCACCAGGAACATTGCTGCATGAGTTGATGGAAATGTAAAGGAAATGGATATGCAAGGAATGGTTTCAAATGATGAACTATATGAAGATATAATAATCTTGGCATTTGTCAGCTAGATTGTTAGAGCTTGGCATTCTGTAAATGCATTCGCGTACATTCTCATTCTCTCTCTCACACACATCCTTGGTCAACACTTTCTTATAAAATTGATTTTTTCCCCCTTGTAAAACAAAATGTTTGTCCTCCTTAATAAAAATTGGTTAAATAGTATCCCAGTATACCAATTTAATGAACATCCAAGAAGGTTTTGATAATGGGGACACAGACTCTACATATTTATATATAGCATCTTGTACCTAAAGATTGTCATGTGGTAGAAATGTTTATGCAAGTCCATAAGTAAACAAGAAGCTTGTCCTCAGAAGTGCGTGTGTGCATGCACTTACAAGCACATGTCGGGGTGGCTTCTTCATGCCTGTGTGTTAATCTTTGCAACACCCACACTTTGTTCCAAGTATGTGGAATTTAACAACTTGAAAATTGTTCATTTTCAGTAATCTGGAAATATATAACAGTTTCTTAAACTAAGAGAGGAGACAGTGTCATTGAAGTTGAGCCAGTTATGTAGGTGTAAGATGATTAATGTGGATGTGCTGTAGGAGGAAAAGGAATACTATACTTTTTTTAAAAAAGGATTGTATTCCTAACACATTTAATCTCTTCCAGAAAGGTGGGGTGTTCTTATTAGAAAAGTATTACCAACAATAAATCTAAAGCTTAATTCATTTTCACATTACAGTCTGGGAACCTATTTACATTAGGGAAAATAAAAATGGTAGCCAACAATTACCACACCAGGATGAAAGAAGTATAGACATTTGTACTTGTTTTGCAAAACTGCATATCTGTGGAGAGACTATATAGCTGTGAAGATTTCTCATAATGTGTAGATGAGAGCCACATAGAAATAATGACTTTTTCTTGATTATAGATGATTGTGCACAAATTCTAGCTATCTTCCACCCAAGCTAGGAAGATGGAACCTGCCCGATTTATATTAGTTTTGCAAGCACTAATGGGGAACATTTGAAATCCTAGAATTTGGAATCCTGAATGGTGTTAGGCAAATTATTCTTTTACATTTTAAAATGCTATTTTCTTCAATATATATTTTTTCGTTAAGCTTTACTTTAGAGGATTTTCAGTGTTGATGAATGCAAACCTGGGAGGTGTATATTTTCTAAGAACTGGAGCTGCCCTTTCTTGTGTTTGAGGAAATTGTTGTTTAAAAAAATATTTTGCCAGAACTTGCAGTGGATGAAAGATGGCTTTTGATTTTCCAAAAAAATCAGGGGCATTCTTCAAAAACTGTCCCAAATATAAAATAATTTTTCCAAAAATAAAAAATAAAAATATAAGATTAATATAGCTACAAATAGATTATAAAACTGTGAACCAGATGACTTTCATGTCATATTACCTAAAACCTTTTTCTCAACTGAAATGAGATTTCTTTTCTGATCCAACTTTGAGTTATATGCATTTCATATTCACAGACATCTGAGTGGTATAAATGGTTATTAGATGTGCTAGAACTCAAGAGATTGTGTGTATTAAATTATGTTAATTGGAAATACTTTTAAACAATTTTTCTTTTGTTTTGGGCAAATTTAATGGAACTTTAGCGTATGTTGTTATGTGTCAGGAAAAGCTTTGAACCAAGTTCCTGTCACAATCACACAGAATTTACTTTCTTGCTATGTCTTTTACAGCACTTTTTTTCACCATCTACAATAAAAGCTACTTGAAAGGAGTTGTCAAACCAAATAGGTTCTGCTCACCTTTGAAATGTGCTTGAAGTAAATAGCACAACCTAATAACTTTGTGAAGAAAACAATAGTCAAAGGTTGTAGCTCAGTGGTGGAGTAGCTGCTTTGCATGTACAAGGCCCAGCTGCAGCATCTCTAATTAGAAGGACCAGGTAGTAGGTGATATGAAAGACTCAAGATCCTGGAGAGCCACTGCCAGTCCGAATAGTCAACACTGACCTTGAAAGACCACTGACCTGACACAGTATAAGACAAGCCCATTGGTAAATATAAGCTTCCTGAACTGGGAAAATAGCAACTTCCTGAGGCTATTTTAAGTCAGAAAAAGGGAGGAGGCTTAAGCCCCTTATGCCTGTATGCCATGGCCCCAATATGAATTAGGTGTACATGCACCTGGGAATTATGAGCACAGAGCATGTCTACTCAATAGGACTGGGATGGATATGTAGGGGACATGATGACTTTGTAAATGTGTGAGTTGGCCTTGTTACCTTAATATGTTTGGTGAAATACTTTGGAATTAGTTGTTGTTACAGAAATGCATTTTAATTAACACGTTTATATGCCAAATATTAGAATTATACAAGTGGGGGACCAGCAAGGACTTGCAGGGGGCATCTCATTTCCCCTTCCCCACTATTTTCTTTTCCCCTTCCTCGAAAGCCCCCACAGCCTCTTCTCCTTTCCTGCGTCCTTCTCGCCTTCCTATCAACCAGCCAACCTACCTTTATCTGCCACCCAATCTTCATCTTCCTTTCCTTTTCTTCCCCCTGGCAACCTCTACCTGGGAAACCCATGGCCCAGTTGTGTAATGCCAGATGCTGGGCCGGGTCCAGTTGTGCAATGGAGAACCCACAAGGACTTGCAATAGGGGACCTCATTTCCCCATGCATCCCCTCCCTTACATTATTTCCTCTTTTCCTCCTCCTGGCATATGTCTCCATATCCTCACTATTATGTAGCATGGGCGATACACGAGGCAAGAGGCAGAGCTGATACAACATTGCTTTATTGTGATAACAGCTAACTAACTCAGTGCGCATCGTGCTTATATGCTCGCTTAGCCCCGCAGGCCACGCACACCCCAGTACCCTATTGGGCTGCTATAGCCATTGCAGCCAATGAGAACACACAAGCACTCGAGTCTGTGATTGGACAGCTACAGTCTTCAACCAATACGAACACGCAGCTCAGGAGCCTGGAGAAACTCCAAGCTCAGTATAGATGTTGCTTTCCGCTGCATACATAACACCCCTCCCCCCTAAGCTGGAGCAACTGCTCCATAAGCAATGTCCTGCGGTTGCCTGCCTCAGCACATGTAGTCTTGCAAGTATGGCATCTGGACCGTGCCCGCTGTGAGTGGCGCGGGACCGATATCAGGGGAGAAGCATCCAGCACGGTGTCTCCCGGAACCTCTGGGGTTTCCCATAGGTCTGGTTGCTCTGGAATGCCCTGTTGATCTTATACAACTTCCACGGTGCACCCACCTCCTGCTGCCTCGGTTGGCCCCTCGGGTTTGCTGCCCGACAGCGCCGGAGGGGTGGCTGGTTCGGCTTCCGTGGCCATGTGTGGTGGGGGTGCATCTGTGATCAGCACTGCAGCTGATCAATGTGGCACCACAGGATTCGCCCATCTGGGGTGGACACCCTGTACGAGACCGGGCCAGTGACTTCCCTAACCGTGGCGGACACCCATGCCGGGCCAGCGCCGTAGTTACATGCGTAGACCGGCTCCTCCAGTTCCAGGACTCTGGGGGCTGTGGCTGCCTCATGGCTGGGGGCCCCACTAGAGGTTAAGTCCAGGTGCAGCCGGTCTAGGAGCGAACTCAGGCGGCGGCCCATGAGGACCTCTGCTGGGCTGCGGCCGGTGGCGGCGCATGGGGTAATGTGCTGGGTCAGGAGGAAGTTGGCTAACCTCACTTCCCACTACCCATGGATAAGCCGTCCCAGCGCATCCTTTGTGGTGTGAACCATTCTCTCTGCTTGCCCGTTCGTGGAGGGGTGGAAAGGGACCGAAGTAACGTGCCTTACCAGGTTCTGTGTCATGAAGTCCTGGAATTCGGCAGTCGTGAACTGTACGCCGTTATCCGAGATGACGATGTCCGGCAAGCCGTGTGTTGCAAAGATTTCCCGCAATGCCCTTACTACGACCCGTGCAGTCATGGACATGACGGGGACGACCTCCAGCCATTTGGAGTAAGCATCCACCACCACCAGGAATGTCCTCCCCTGGAAGGGCCCCATGAAGTCGATGTGGATGCGGAACCACGGGGCATGTGGGGTCTCCCAGCGCTGGACCAGGGCGTGAGGCATCTCGGGCCGGGATTCCTGGCATACCTGGCAGTGCTTGACCCATTCCTCGATTTCCGCATCGATGCCTGGCCACCACACGTAGCTCCGCGCGAGCGCCTTACTCCGGACAATCCTGGGGTGGCATATGTGGAGGTTCTCTAGGACCCGGACACATAGCTTACAACTCGGCTTCCCCATAGCAGGCAGCCCTTGTGCACCGACAGTTCGTGCTGGCGGGCTGTGAAGGGCGCAAATTCGGTGGCTGGTTGCTCAGCCGGCCACCCCCTCCCCACCCAGTTGAGATCATGGCTGATGACCCGGTCCCTGGCCGAGTGGGAAGCGATGTCAGACGCATACAGCGGCGGCTCCGGGAGGGACTTGATGAGTAGGATGCCGTGGGTGGGCGCAGGATCGGAGTCCTGAACAGGAACCGGGAGGCAGCTGAGGGCATCAGCGTGCCCTATGCTGCGACCTGGCCGGTGGATGAGCTCGAAGGAGTAGGCATTCAGGAAGATAGACCACCGAAGCATGCGGGGGGACAGGATCTGAGGCATCTGGCGATCCGGCACAAACAGGCCCAGCAGAGGCTTGTGGTCGGTCACGATGGCAAAGGGCCGACCGTAAACGTAGTCATGGAACTTCTTCATGCCTGCGACAACAGCCAAGGCCTCCTTGTCGATCTGAGCGTAGTTCCACTTGGCCGGAGACAGGGTCCAGGAGTAGAAAGCTATCGGGGCTTCTCGGCCACTCGTGACTGAAGACAGCACCGATGCTGTAAGGCAATGCATCGCAGGTCAGGACCACAGACCTCTGCTCATTGAAATGGACGAGCAAGCTGGAAGAGGAGAGCAGGCCCTTGGCAGCGTTGAACACGCTCTGTTGTTGCAGCCCCAGCACCAGAGGGCAGGCTTGTCCAGGAGATGGTGTAGCGGCTCCACCACGGATGCCTTGTTCGGCAAGAAGGTGTGGTAGAAATTCAAAAGTCCCAAGAACGCCTGGAGCTCCTGCTTGGACTGAGGAGGCAGAGCGTCCTGGATCGTTTAGATCTTGGACGGGGTTGGGTGGATTCCTGCGGCATCAATGAGGTAGCCCAGGAACTCCACTTGTGGCAGGCCCAGCTGGCACTTCTCCCGCTTCACGGTGAGTCCCGCATCCTGGAAACGGCCCAGGACGTGGCGGACATGCTCCAGCCGTTCACCCTCCAATGCCCCGGCCACCAGGATGTCATCAAAATAGGGAATAACCCCCGGCAGTCCCTTGAGCAGGTCCTCCATGAGATTCTGGAAAATCCCTGGGGCCATGCTGACCCCGAACTGCAGCCACTTCACCCAGAACGCGCCCCAGTGTGTCACAATCATCTGGGCGTCTGCTGCAGTCGCATCGACTGGGAGTTGCTGGTACGCCTGGGTGAGGGAGAGCTTATCAAAGACCTTGCCCCCAGCGAAGGAAGCCAGGAGATGGCTCACAACGGGCACAGGGTACGAGTGGTGCTGCAGAGCCTTGTTGATGGTGAACTTATAGTCCGCGCAAATCCGCACATCCCAATCGGTTTAAGTGGGGTGACGATCGGAGTCTCCCACTTCACGTTTGGGATGGGCTCCAGGACCCCCTGAGCAATTAGGTGATCCAGCTCCGCATCAATCTTATCCTTGAGGGCAAAGGGGACCTGCCGGGGCTTCAGGCAAACTGGGGTAGCGGTGGGGTTGAGGGGGAGCGAGATAGGTGGGCCCTTGTAGCGGCCCAGCGAGGCGTTCCACACATCCTCAAAGTCCTTCCGGACCACCTCAAGTTGTGAGAGGTCCGTGCTGTGGACGCTGCCCATGAAAAACCCCCAAGGTGGGGAACCACTCCATCCCCAGCAGGCTAGCACGTTGACCCTCCACGATGAGCAGGCGGAGGTCCCTGGTAAATTGCTTGTACTGGACGCAGACAGTTGCGACGCCCCGCACTGGAACCCAACGCCTCTGGAAGTCGGTCAGGAAGAGGTTGCACTTCTGAAGCAGCGGCGTCTCACCCTTCGAGCACAGGTGTGTGATGGTGTCTGCTGACATGATGGAGAATGCCGACCTGGAGTCGATCTCCATCTCACAAGGTGAGCCCTGGATGCGGACGGTCACCCAAACTTTCTCGACGGCATGGAGTTCGGTTGGCTTCTCCCCCCGGGCACGGCGCCGGGGCTTCCACCGGCAACCATTGGTGTGGATGGTGGACAGCGAGTTGGTTGGACGAGCGGTGCCATCGTGCTTCGCAGGAAAATTCAAATTCCCCCCTCTCCGTGTTGAGCGGCAAACCTTGGCAATGTGGCCGACTTTCCCACATCCTCTGAAGGTCGTGTCACGGAAACGGCACGAATGTCTACCATGTGGGTTGCCGCAGCTTGCACACGGCTTCCCAGTCGAGGACCTCGGTCGGGGCCCCCTGGTGGACATCTTGTGAGCATTCTCCATCTCCTCCTCGCCATCGTCCTTATGGTGGACAGGGACAGCTGCACGGGGGGGCGTAATGACCACCGGGGCTGCATGACGGGGGACCTTCTTGGCGGCCTCGGCTGCCATGGCGTCCTCCAAAGCCACTGCGAAAGTGAGGGCCTTCTTAGCAATCAACTGCCGCCTGGTCTTCTCGTCCCGGAGTCCAATAACCAGCTGGTCTCGGATTCTATCCTCGAGGTCTGGGAACCCGCACCCTCGGGTGGCCTGGCGGAGCGTCGACACGTGGGCCCTTGCTGGCACATCTGGAACACGTTGCTCTTGGCGAGTAGGGATGGTTGCGGGGTGAAGTGGGCCGTCAGCGCGGTCATAATGTTGTCGAACGTGGCCACGTCCAACTGCACGGGGGCCAGGAGGCCCTGGGTAACCTCAAACGTGGGCAGGCCGCAGCTGCTGAGGAGGGTCGCCCGCTTCTTGTCGGCATCCGTGATGTCGTTGGCCGCCATGAAGAATTTCAGGCTCATGGCGTAAGACTCCCAATTCTCTGGAGCGGAGGGGTTGAACGCCTTGAACTTGCCTGGGGCAGCCATCGCATCTAGCTCTGTGATTCCCCCCGTGTATCAGTAGGGATTCAGCTGATGAACCGGGCTGCTTACCGGTCCCAAGTGATTCCAGCTGGGATGGGCTGGGTTGCCTACCAGCGCCTACATCCCATCCTCGTCACCACTATTATGTAGCATGGGCGATACACGAGGCAGGAGGCAGAATTGGTACAACATTGCTTTATTGTGATAACAGCTAACTAACTCAGTGTGCATCGTGCTTATGTGCTCACTTAGCCCCGCAGGCCACACACACCCCAGTACCCTATTGGGCAGCTATAGCTGTTGCAGCCAATGAGAACACACAAGCACTCGAGTCTGTGATTGGACAGCTACAGTCTTCAACCAATACAAACGTGCAGCTCAGGAGCCTGGAGAAACTCCAAGCTCAGTATAGATGTTGCTTTCCGCTGCATGCATAACACTCATCTTTCCCTTCTTCCTTCTCTTCTTCCCACCAATTAACCAACTTGCATTTTATCTGCTCCCCATGATCAGCTATATTTATTATTTATTTACTTTGTTTATACCTTACCCTTTTCCACAATGGGAACCCAAAACAGGTTACATGATTATCCTCTCCATTTTATCCTCTCAAGGACCCTGCGAGGTAAGTTAGGCTGAGAATATTTGACTGGAACAAGGTCACCCAGTGAGTTTTCATGGCAGGGTAGGGATTTAAACCTGGGTCTCCCAGTTCCTTGCCTGAAAATCTAAATACTTCATCACATTGGTTGAGTGGCTGAGGTTGAGCAAGCAGCTGAGCCTGGGTGATTCATGCAAGTCACGTTGTAGCAAATTGCCCTGTGACTACTGCTGGTCCTGGCCCCAAGGCTATAACAGCTCTGGAAAGGCCCCTGCTCTTTCCTGACAGAAACCAAGGCCACTGAGGGCAATCATTTCTTAAAGCTGCAGGTATTACTTCTGTCATTTTGGAGAGTTTTAATCCCCCAATGTATATATATTTAGATTTCAGACCTGGGGCTTTTCTCAAGTTTGCAGAAAGATCTGTCTTGTCTGTCCTTGCCCCAATTTCTGGATTTAAGTATCCACAGATGGGGGCCATATTGAGAATTGGATATACTGATCAGTTTCTTTGGAGATGGCATTCCCCCTTTTCAGAATCCTTTTGTATCAACAAATATTGATTGTATTAGTATAAGTAGTAAACTCTTTACAAATGGCAATTTGTCTTGGTAATTGGCTACTGGAAATTGATCTTTCAATTTGATCTTTTAATTTGAGCTTGTGTGCTGTTTATTGTATTCCAGCTGTATCTATTGTACAGCATAGGTTTGTTGTTTAGACGATAACCTCCAGGTATTAGCTGGAGATCTCCTGCTATTACAACTGATCTCCAGCCGATAGAGACTAGTTCACCTGGAGAAAATGGCCACTTTGGCAATTGGCATTGAAGTCTCTCCCCTTCCCAAACCCTGCCCTCCTCAGGCTCTACTCCTAAAACCTCCTGTCGGTGACGAAGAGGGACCTAGCAACCCTAATCAGAAACATAAATGAAATTACAAACAGATTTAGATGATTAGCTATAAAGAAGTCAAAATATCAATACAGCTTTTTTATTAGAAAAATTTCCTGCAGGCTCATGTTCATGCAAACACCTTCCTTATACTTTGTATCAGTAATAGGTCTGTAAATGGTCAAAGTATGAGGTTCAAACTGTGGATTTGCTGAAAGTGAGATGTGAGTGTCGTGAGCTCATGAGTCATGTGGGTCCAGTAACTTTAGAATGGAGATGAAATTGCATGGAAGAAGGGATGAGTAGACACCACTAAGAAAATGTGCCATAATGTGATATATGAAATTGGCAGGTATATAGTGGAGTTGATTGTTTGGGGAGGCTCTCAAGTTCTAATAAAGTGTGAGCATGTGATTTCCTAACGCCTAAGAAATACTAATTTTGAGTTATTGCTAGACAAGGATTAAAGAAGGAAGTATTTAGATCCTATTTACAAAAGTCTCGTTTATTTGCTTTGGTCCAAGGATAAATAATTATATCAATAAAACCTACATGAGCAGCTGTGGCTCAGTGGCAGAGCATCTGCTTAGCATACAGAAGGTCCCAGGTTCAATCCCCGGCATCTCCAGTTAAAGGGACTAGGTAAGTAGGTGATGTGAAAGACCTCTGCCTGAGACCCTGGAGATCCGCTGCCGGTATGAGTAGGCAATACTGACTTTGATGGATCAAGGGTCTGATTCAGTGTAAGGCAGCTTCATGTGTTCATGCGGAGCATGAGGCCTGGTCACTTTGCTAGGTGTATTCTTTAAAATACTCATGTGAATTTAACAAATGAGCTTTCGAACAGGAGCACTGCTTGGTTGCATCTCTGACTGAGTAAAAACTTGGTGGAATGCCCAATATGCCAATTTCTTGGACCAGTCACCCTCTCTGACACACTTTCTGGCTGTGGGCCTTTATGCAGTGGAATACATTATGTAAAGCTGCATTCTTAGTAAGGAGGCAAGTAAACCTCACTGAACTCAGAACCAGGCAGCAAGGATAGATAACTGGGGATAACTGTTTGGGGATAACTGGGTGGGGCATTTCCTTGCATGGACTCCATCCTGTACAACAAACAGATCCTGTTCAGTGTTCCAGATGCACAGGGATGAGCTGCTAGTCTCTTTACACTGCTTTGCAAGTGTGTTATATAACTGGAACACAGGCTATTGAAACTGTAAACTCATTTTTATACATGTCTTTTCAGTGCTGTGAACCATAGAATCATAGAGTTGGAAGGGACCACCAGGGTCATCTAGTCCAACCCCCTGCCCAATGCAGGAAATTAACAACTACCTCCCCCCCACATCCCCAGTGACCCCAACCCTCCCCCCACCATGCAGGATCCCACAATCAAAGCACTCCCGGCAGATAGCCATCCAGCTTCTGTTTAAAGACCTCCAAAGACGGGGACTCCACCACCCTCTGGGGCAGTGCATTCCACCATCGAACAGCCCTCACTGTCAGGAAGTTCTTCCTAATGTTTAGGTGGAATCACTTTTCTCTTAGTTTAAACCCATTTCTCCGTGTCCTAGTCTCTGAAGCAACAGAGAACAAGCTAGTTCCCTCATCAACATGACATCCCTTCAAATATTTAAACATGGCTATCATGTCTCCCCTCAACCTTCTCTTCTCCAAACTAAACAAACCCAACTCCCTAAGTCTCTCCTCATAGGGCATGGATTCCAGACCTTTGACCATTCTGGTCGCCCTCCTCTGGGCACGCTCCAACTTGTCAACATCCTTCTTAAACTGTGGAGCCCAAAACTGGACACAGTATTCCAAGTGAGGTCTGACCAATGCAGAATACAGTGGTAGCATTACTTCCCTTGATCTAGACGCAATACTGCTATTGATGCAGCCCAGAATTGCATTGGCCTTCTTAGCTGCCATATCACACTTGACTCATGTTCAGTTTGTGGTCCACTAAGACTCCCAGATCTCTTTCACATGTACTGTTGTCAAGCCAACTCTCTCCCATCCTGTACCTGTGCCTTATGTTGTTTCTGCCTAGGTGAAGTACCTTACACTTCTCCCTATTGAAATCCATTTTATTATTTATGGCCCAGCTCTCCAATCTATCGAGGTCATTTTGAACTCTGACCCTATCCTCCGGGGTATTAACTAGCCCTCCTAACTTGGTGTCATCTGCAAATTTGATTAGCATGCTCTCCATCCCACCATTCAAGTCATTTATAAAAATATTAAATAGTACCGGTCCCAGGACAGACCCCTGTGGCACCCCACTGGTCACTCCTCTCCAGGATGAAGTTGTGCCATTAATGAGCACCCTTTGGGTTTGGTTTGTCAACCAATTCCCAATCCACCTAACAGTAGCAGTGTCCAGCCCACATTTTACTAGCTTTGTTTCAAGAAGATAATGGGAGACTTTATCAAAGGCTTTACTGAAATCAAGGTACACTACATCTACAGCATTCCCTTCATCTACCATACTTGTCACTCTTTCAAAAAAAGATATGAGATTAGTTTGGCATGACCTGTTTTTGAGAAACCCATGTTGACTGTCAGTGATCACGGCATTTCTTTCTAAGTGCTTACAGACCGTCTGTTTAACTATCTGTTCTAGTATTTTACCTGGTATTGATGTCAGGCTGACTGGGTGATAATTGTTTGGGATTTCTCCCCCCCCTTTTAAATATGGGGACCACATTTGCCCTCCTCCAGTCTGCTGGAACTTCTCCTGTTCTCCATGAATTCTCAAACATTATTGCCAGGAGTTCTGAAATCACTTCAGCCAGTTCTTTTTAACAACCCTATTTTACACTATCCTCCTTGTCTTTTTGCTTCGATACTTCAAAACAAGTTGCAGAGTGCCATTTAAAACCTACTCCCTCTCATTTCCTTTAATCTGTGTGCATTCCTATTCAAATTGTTCTGAGAGTTAACACCAGTTTATTGAGGACTCAAGTCTGTATGAGACCCAGCAAGGAACTCTTTCCATGTTATCATTCTAATTGATTGAAATCATCAGAACCATTTCTGAACTCTGCATTTACAAACTCTTTAATGTTTTTTAATTCCTTCCAACATTTGGAAAACAACATGCAGTCACAATATAGCAGTCTTGATGGGCCATGCATGCTCTGCCTTGATAGGTTTAAGGTATTTCTTGAATACCTCTCCTTTTATTATGAACACACCTGGGCTTCGCCATTGTTATCCTGTGCTCTGCCTTTATGCATTTTTAATGAAATGCACTTCTTTTGTACCCAATGCAATGTTGATGTTTTTATTCAGAAAAAAACCAACCGTTTGCAGTGGCCCTATTTTTGCATTTCTGGCCATCAGCATATTCTAGACTGGTGTCTTTCTCCATGACTTTGGTCATATTGTTTTTTTGTTCATGCTTATCAATGTATGTATTTCTCTGATACAATCTGCAGGTTGCATTGCTAATTCAACCTAGCATGTTTGGGATGGGGGTGGAGAGTTATATCACTTTTCCTGAGGTTGGAAGATGTCAATCTGAAAAAAAATCTCTTTCTCATTCACTGTGCTTGGCCAGTGTTCTTTTGATGCCATGTGATGGACAAGAAGGATATATATTTGATGTGGCAGTCAAAAACGTGCTGTCTGTCTCACAGTTGAAAGAGGTCAAGTTATATCATCTTTTGTAGGCTTGCAGACAACCTCCTCCTCACTTTAGTGCTTTCTATTATCTTAAGGTTAGTTGTGTCCATCTAATCCATCCCTCCTGTTTAAAAACAGGACTGTCTACTTGTTGATTTCTTTCTCAAGCATCAGCCAACACAATATAGAAGACAGTGTGCTACAAGCAAAGGGGCAGCATGTATACTGAAAGTTCAATAGTCATGTTAGCCGATGTACAGTTTTATTGGTTCGCCTAGTTCTGTACTGTCTTTTCAAACTAGCAGCGGCTATCCAAATTGTTTAGTCAGACTCTTTCCTAGCCTGGCTACCTCAGATCCTTTGACTTGCAGATGCTGAAGATTACAGAATTTAGGGATTTCTTTAGCTATGAAATAAATACACAAGTGTGAAAATATCAGTAAACATGGCATTCTATTTGAAAACAGATTAAAACAAAAAGTAATTATTGAATTGACACAAGCAGATGATTAAACATAGCATGCTTTAAATTCCACAATTAATAACACAGTGTATTCCTGTTGCAAATATTTTCTAACTTTTGTGATAAAAAAGATAAATTAAAGGCATTGTTTCCCACTGGTGAAATAATTTATTATTATTAATTATTAATAATTATTAATAATTTAGCATACCACAGCAGTTCTCAGAAGTATGAGACAGACTTCCCAGGAAAGTGCAGTCACCGGTCGATGCTCGATCAGTTCCCTACTCTCTCCTATAATGTGTCCTTATCAGGCAATGAACCAGAGCATCCAGTTGTGATGTGTGCACCTTAGGAAGAACCGAGAACCCTATTTTACACTATCTCTTGCTTCAATACTTCAAAGCAAGTTGCATAGTGCCATTTAAAACCGACTCCCTCTCATTTCCTTTAATCTGTGTGCATTCCTAATCAAATGGTTCTGAGAGTTAACTCCTGCCTCTTATGTTTGGAAGGTTTGTATTTGGTGAGATCCACTGTGACAAATTTAAGACCTCCCCTCCCCCCGCCCGGTTTAGTCCCTCACACTTGAACTTTATTTTCCCTTGTTATATTATCTACTTTAATCATAGCAATCTCTTTTTAAAACTAAAATGTTTACATTACAGAAAAGGTGAAAATGAGAAAAATTACCTGTTGCCTCCACCATTCCTTCTAGGATTACAACTATTTCTAATTCCTCTTTGGGCAGCTGGGCTTTAGAAATCTCCCAGAAAGGACTCTGTTGGTTTATTTCATGGCTGATAATCAGTGGTGAAACCAAAAAAAGACGATCATCCCCTGTGTAATAACCTACATTGATATCTGTCTGGTTGAGTGGTATAAATTCCCCCTCCTTTGTCTGTTTAGACTTGATCAATTTGGCTCGTATTGATGCCTCCACAATGTGAGAATTCCTGAGGTCCCCAACTCGGAACATCAGACATAGCTTTCCATCTCGCATGGAAATGACAGCATTGGTAGAAAACACCAGAGTTTCTGCCCTCTTCTTGGGCTGGGATATTTTCACAAACATGCAGCCAACCATGAAGGCATTAACAATAGATCCTAAGACAGACTGAACTAGAAGCAGAATAATTCCTTCAGGACACTTGTCTGTGATGACCCGGTAACCATATCCAATGGTGGTTTCTGTCTCTATGGAGAATAAAAAGGCTGAAACAAACCCATTGAGGTTATTGACACATGGGGTCCATTCCATATCCCCTATATGTTCCATGTCTCCTCGGATGTAAGCAATTAGCCACCAGATGAATCCAAAGAACAGCCAAGTCACAGTGTAAACCAAGACAAAAATGAAAAGGTTGAATCTCCACTTGAGGTCCACCAAAGTAGTGAAGATATCAGTCAGATAACGATAAGTCTCTCTTACGTTTCCATGATGGACATTGCATTTTCCATCTTTCCTCACATACCTCTGGATTTTTCTCTTGGTATATTCTTTGTTTAAATGCTTTGGCAGATCCTCTCTGGCTTGTTTGGGCAACTTAGGTGGATGAATTGTAACAGGGCTCTCCACGTCCTGCTCCATTGAGTCTCCCTCCAGCACATGAGCTGACATTAAAGAAAAGAATAACATAAATATAGATATACTTGCAGAAGATTGGCTAAACCAGCACCTTTAACACCCGCTGTATTGGCTGCATGCAACAACAAATGTTATTCTCAGTCATATTCGTGCATCAGTAACAAAGGTTTGGATCCAACCAGCCTTTTTACTAGTGAAGAAGTTCCCTGTGACTTCCAAAAAGGCTATAATGGATCATGGGACCTACAAAGACAAAAGCCACGTGGGATGGTGGCTGCAGTAAAAAAGAATTGAATGAGATTGCATGAAAAAGCTGATTGGATCCAACCCAAAGCCTTTTACCTCCTTTTCATGAAAGCAAATTTGCTTATCAATGGAATAAACTCATCTTGGCTACATTACTAGTTGCATTATATAAAATATTTTCAAACATCTCTATATCTTCTCATTTTCCTTTTATAAATGAATGCTGTTACTTATGAGTCTTTTTAATATAGCAGCTGCATAAATGAGCAAAAAGGGGCTGGTGGCTCGAAGAAGGCCAGAGAGCATATTAAAGCAGTTTTTGACTCTACTTATTAGAATTTCTAATTAAAATATCAGCTCATAATTTTAAATTAACATTCTCCCTGAGCCTTGTAAGTAGAATAAATACATATACTGAAACTGTACACTAGCAGTAATTAATCCATTTTCTATGTAAACTAATGTTTAGATTGAGACCTGATAATTAATGAATGTAATGCACACAATGCCTTAGGTTTTAGAATCAGCTTTACTGTTTATCAACATGATTGAGATGAATCTGTGAATCTGTAACATTATTTCCCAGATTCTTTTTCATTATTGAACTCTCACATCTCGTTTGGCCCCTGTGTCTGCATGTGCTGTTGACTAACACTGGGTGGATGCAAACTCTGGGCATCTTTCTCTGCCTATGTTCACAAGGTTTCCTGTTGTGTATGTGTGCGTATGGGGGCAAAACCTATTTTCCCATCCTTTCTCCAGTCTTGTAGGCCAAACTTCCAGCAAGTGCAAGCAAAGCATTTGGTTCTAATTATTTCAGATCAGGAGTGCTGCCTATCACGGGGTAGGGGGGAGTTAGGGGGGAGGGTCTAGTTACCAAGCTCAGAAATGCCTTTGCTGCTGTCTACCTCCAGACGCCTTCCTGCCAGTGGATACAATGAAAGAGATTGCATAGTAGGCAACGAACATGACTTGTGCTTATACAGAATTAAGAACGTTATCCTAAAGCCATTGGTCTTTTATGCAGGGACGTTTCCCTGTGGTCACCACTACCGATTGCTTCAGGGCTTCCTTTTGATTATGCATGCCTTTTCTGCTCATCAGAGGTCACTGTGCTCTCCCTGCGCATTTTGCCCACATTTTCCAGATGCTGTTTTAGCCAGAATCTGGAAAATGCGGGCAAACCGCGTAGGGAGAGTGAGGTAACCTCCGATGGGTGGAAAAGGCATGCATAATCAAAAGGAAGCAAAGCAGTCATCGGGGGGTGACCATGGGGAAACATCCCTGCATAACAGGCCATTGTGACTGGTAGAAATGCCAACTAGGACAATCCTGTTTTGCACAGTATCAGCTAACTGTTCTAGTTGGATGAAGCCCCTGACAGGCACATATCTGCTGAGATGCTCTCTCTCCTTTCTGCCACTTCTGTTGCCTGGTGTGTCAGACAAGGGGTTAATTTGCAGCAGAAGCGTAGAGACCAAGAGTGCGCGGAGCCGAAGAGCTGACACTCTGAGCGACAGAAAAGCATTCTGAGCTTGGCAACTAGATGGAGAAGAAGCTGTGAAGGACTCTGAGCTTGTGAACCTGTGTGGCAGGAAGCTGTGAGCAACTCTGTGAACCTAAGGGTTAAGTGTAGCCAAAGCTAGTGGACGCACAACCTGTGGAGTGACAAAGGGTCACAAAGGGGAATTAGACTCTGGGACAGAGCTATTCTGGTTGCAGGGTGGTGTGGAGGATTACTGCCACTGGTCTGGGGTAGTTCAGTGAGAACTGGAAGAGGGATTTTGGTAAATCCCCATACTTCTATAGTTTTCTAGGGAATAAGAGATTGAAAGTCTCTTCATCCCTGATAGCTAGGCTGGGACAGAGTCTGTGAAACTGAATCCGGGAGAGTTCTGAGGACCAGAACTAAGCTTGTAAACTAAGAACTGAAGGAATTTGACAAACCATCTAAGTTAAAGACAACTTGAGTAACATCTAAGCTAAATCTAAACTAAGCTCTCTCTCTGAAGGAATCTTTCGTATATATATCTATAGATATAGACACATATATAGACAGATAGATAGATAGATATAGATATAGATATATGGTTTTGTGCTTTCCCTCCAATTCAGCCTTTTCTTCAAAAATCCATCTTGTGAATACTGTTCATTAAATTTCCCTGTTTTGTTTGTTAATGTTAAGAAGCCTCATGTGTCAAATTTCTCTCTGAGATAAAATCTGATGGGAACTGGAGGAGGAGAAAAAATAATCTCACAATACACTCTAATGCTTTCCCTTAGCATACATAGTCAGGCCTAGAGAGTGGGTACCAGGAGTAAAGGGGGTGCATCGTATCTGGTGATCTGAAGCCTGATAGTGAGGCACAAGAATGCTGGTTAAATTGGAAAGTTTGCAGTTGTTATCAAATATCAGAAACTGTTGCAGTTGTGTTGGTTGTATTAGCTAAACCAGGGGTATTATTTTTCCCAGTCTTTGATCAGTGATTATTTTTCTGCACAGTCTTTTTGATGGTTTTGAAGTCTCAAAATAATCTCAAAGTCTCAGCATCATTTGTACCACTTCATCTAATTTCCCTCCATCTGATTTATCTCCAGACAAACATTGATTTTTTACATAGTAAAGACCTCCTTAGTTCCCTGACTGTTGAAAAGTCAAGGAGACAGCAGTACAGCATTTATTTTCCTTTGGTGAGAGAGTATTAGAGATTTATGGTGTAAAATGTTGTGATATTTATTTATGAATAAACCATAGCACTGTGAGCAAACAACACAACCACTAAGCCAGTATCAGTTTCTCCCACCAAATCTGCATCCCTATGGTGGCGAACCTTCAAAGATTTCCTTCCCTTCCTTCCTTAAGTGAGCTTTCCAGGGCTATCACGGTATCATTATCTTTGCTTGCATTTAACAATTACCTTAGGAATTCTGAAACTTTTAAAAAGTAGGACCCACTTCTGAAGTTACTGTATTTTTCAGGACCATTTTCATGGTAATATCATGGTACAGTCCCCTTTCCAACAAAACAGAATATTAAATCAGTTAACACTAAGTAAATTTATATTTCATTTTTCATGTTTGGTATATATATCATCACTGAGTAATAGACTATATTTGGTGGCCATTTTGCCCATTCTGCAGAGGTAAATTCAAATTGCCATCAAGCACCCCAGAATTGTCTTTCCCAGTTCCCCTCATTCCCAGTTCCCCTACCCTCACAACTGACCTGAGAGAGAATAGCAACTCACAGTTTGAGAACCATGGCTTTAATGTAGCCCCATGCCAAGAAAATCTATACCTGATAAATTTCTGCCCATCACGCAGCTGCAGAAGGTACGGAGCTCTGGCAGGAGAAAAATGGCAAGACTAAGCAGAATTGAAAAACCCCCCACAAGAACAAAAAATCTCTCATAATCTAGTCTTGGAATGTTTATCCATAAGCTTGTTCTAGCAACAATCGGCTTGTGATTCAGCATCAGCATTTGTGTCCAGTAGAGGAAAAGTCAGCAGCTTTTACAAAATTTCATTCTCAAGAGCATGAGGAAACCCTCATTGGTCTCAGCTGGCTATGCATTGCACTTTTTTGTATCCAGTGCAGGAAGCCGTCTGTAGGGAGTCCAATTCCATACCCTCCTACTGTACTTGCTTAAAGTGAACAGTACCTGTTATGCGCAGAGATTGCTAACACATACTACATATGTATAGGAGCTTGCTTGATTTCTATGTACATTGAAATGAGAATATGTTATAAATGTATTATTTGCCAAGCAGTCCAAAGATGCCATGAAAATAAGCATTCTCTCTCTCTCTCTTTTTTTTACAAGGTCCAAAGTACATTTATCACGCATGAGATACTGTTATTTTGCTTTTACTTTAGTATTTGGTTAACAAGATACAGGAGTTCAGAGTGGAAAAAAAATAACTTCCTGCATTATGTTCTGTTGTGGATACATACATAGTAAGGCTCCCTGGCTCCAGCATTTTGAACATAAGTTATCACTTGTAAATTTGAAGGTGGAAGACCTTTACTCTTCTTCTGTAGATCAATGTAAAAAGCATGTGGCCAAATTGATCTATGCTAGGGATAAGAGTTACACTCATTTTGATGCTCAGAGGACATGTTCTCCACTTGCCCTGGGCCTGTTATCTAAGGGTAATCTTAAGAACATAAGAAAGGCCCTGCTGGATCAGACCAAGGCCCATCAAGTCCAGCAGTCTGTTCACACAGTGGCCTGCCAGGTGCCAATCTTCCTTCCTATATGGATTCTCTGGTTAGTCCAAAGTTATGTAGAATCTTTATGCGTTCAAGATTAAATTGCCCTTTTTCAATGGTTTTGCTGGGCAGTATGCTAAAGATCCCTTTTTCAGACCGGCTGTGTCCCTGCCCTCTTCATATCCTTTTGCACTGTCCTTACGTATTCCAACTTAGGCTAAAAATATTATACGATGTTTTAACAAATGGTCCACATCTTCTTGAGCAACCCTCCATCAGTTCCTCTTAGAGGACTCTGACCCTCAGCATACTAATTTTGTTGTTCGTTTTCTGGAGGATGCAGAGAAGAGACGAAGGGAGGTGTTTTTAGAGATGGGTCTTATTTAAGTTTTATTGTTCAAGACCTTGGTCTAAGAACAGGGGGGAGAAACAAAGAAAGAACGCAGTAATGCAACAGATAAATTATATGATCAGAAAAGCCGCAGAGCATGCACTTCCTTGGATTCGACCATTTCAGAATGTGGCCGAGAATCTCCCCTTCCTCATTGCCATTCAAAAATATAATATCCCACACTTGATTTAGGTATGAACAGGTAGACATGTAAATACCCAAGGTTTTCTTTTACATGGGTTAGTTTGTCCCTATGTAAACAAAATATATATTCTGATATAATCTGATATAATCATTACAGTGCAGGATTTTAATCATGGACCACAAGAGGTCAAATCCCTTCTTAGCTATGAAACATCCTGGGTGACTTTAGGCCAATCACTTGCTCTCAGTCTAGGCTCCCTCACAGAGTTTTTGTGAGGATCAATGGGTTAATAATAATAATACCCCCCAGCTCTGCTATAAAAGGCCCCCTTGTATGGCCATTTGGCCTTTCTTCTTCAGCAGCAGACCCGCCCTCTCTCCCTGTAGTTTTAGGTATTGTTTAAGTTCATTCATCACAGCTTGGCAATTTTGGGCATTGGGCCAGATACAATTTGGGGAAGATGTGCCAGCTTGCCTGCCTTCCCCTTTTTGGGGATCCCCATAAGGGGTCTTGGGGTGGGGTCCTAACGCAAATGCCCTGCTCAGGGGCTGTCGTGTAGCTCCACTCCCAGGTGGCGAAGGAACCACTCAGAACCACTCCAGTACTAGTGGAACCATCGGTTTTGTCACTCCAGTTTGCCCCCCAACATTTAGGTTGGGGAACTTTCATCAGACAACAAGGATCCATGCCCTATGCCTCGCCAATGCTCCAGCTGCTATAATCAATAAAGCTGTGGCCTGTTTTGTTTCCCATATCTGTGTTATTGTATTTTATTTCTGTGTTATTGTATTTTATTTCTGGAGTCATTTCTGGGGTGAAACCTCTTATGCCCCTGTCACGGTCTCTGACATAATCATGGTATTTTGTGTACCTGTGCAGAATTAATTCCATGTAGAATTTGAACACAACATACAAACTGAACCACAAACAGCAGAGGTTTGTGTAATGAAAAGCCTGGCAACAGCTTGCAAAATGCAAATGTCCTTAGAACAGGCTGACTGAATTCTCTCAAGGTCTGAATTCTTTCAAGAGCTAACTAACTTACCCTGGTCTTGTCCTTGAAGGGAGAAGAACAGAGTCATTCTTCACTATCTGCCAGAAAGGTGTATCTGAAATTACCCTTCCTGATTCAGCTGCTCATATCTCAAGAGCAGAAAAGTCCTGCTATCCTCAAACCTTGAGAAGGTCTACTCAAAGACCTCAAGGCTATAAGTGCAGTAAGCTTCTTGCTTTCTATAACCTTGCTGAAGGCTATGTTTCCTACTGACCAGATGGTTACATGTTACAATGTGAGCAATAATTGTGTTTTATGATTTATATAGTTATATATTGTATTGTAGATTTCTAAATAGTCTCATTTAATGTGTATTGTACTGAAGATGAGAATGGTATGAAAATTGAGTATATGGAGTGATCATGGAGCTCAGAAATGATTGTTTATACTTTAAACAAAATAGACTGAAAGGAAAGGAAGCCCATATTTGGTCCTGGGGAGAAGCTAATAACCTGAACAGCTACAACTGTACATTATTGCACTGCTCATGTTATCTGAAAGTGGGGAGGAAGATATCCCTCCTGATGGTAAAATCAACACTCTTAATGAGTCTGAAACAGTATAAATACAGCCACCATAAGCCCAGAGAATCAGAACCTTCCAAAGGCTCTCAAGAAAAGGCTGACTGGTATGTATGGCTTAAATACATTACTCTAGACTTTAGACTTTATGAATTAGATACTTTGAACTTAATCAGAATAATTTGACTGTTATATTTTAGAAGTTGGATTTTGAAACTGAATAGTATGTAAGACTTGCTTGCTTTTACTTCATACATTGTAAATGCATACATTGTACTTTGACAAGAGTTTTTATAGAAGTGTTAAAGACTTGATAATCTGCATTTACACATATTTTATTAGAAGTATATCAATAAAAAGACTTGCTTTTTAAAAGCAGATAAAGTTGTTGAGTCCTGCTTACTCAATGACTGGGTGAATAAGATAACTTCACTTCTCAGTAAGTGATACATTCTAAGAGCCTGTCATCTGAACAGCGCGACCCTCTTCACCCCTAGGACCACAAAGCAAAGACCAGGAAAAAATTTTATGTACTGTATGATAGGTTCCCTGTTCCCAGCTGAGGGGATGTAAATGAGGAATCTTGTATCTTTTGCAGGCAATTACAGACAATAGAACCCACGTCATATATTCAGACTAAAATGTTTTCATTCCAGTCATTGTTCCTTGCTTGTCTGAGTACTGAGGAAAAAATCTACATCTACAGGATCAATCTACAAGCTGAGTACTAAGAGTCCATCTATCTGACAACTCCTCGTCTCTGTAGAGCTTTTTGCTTGGCTAGATTGAATGCTAACCCTTCGATGGTAATGCAGGGCAGAATTCTGAATATACCATACTCAGATAGGATCTGCCCTTGCTCTTCTGGCTCTATTGACACATTAGCCCATGCCCTTTTGGAATGCCGCTTGTATGAGGAACTTCGATCGCACTATATTTCCCCCCTTTTAATATACAAATCCAATGCCTCTGTGACTGACATAATGCCTTTTTTACTAAGCGACAGGGACCCCAAGGCTACATTGGCAGTGGCAAGATTTGTTTCAGTCCTTATATCCCTCCAACACTAGATATATGCTGCTCAAGATCAATTGATCAAGGAGCTTCTAAGGGATAAAAGGAAAGTCCATCTACCATCAAGAAAAAAGACATGCCATTACTCTCTTGGGGCACTTTCACACAGCACTTTCAATCCACTTTCACTGCACCTTAATGAGTGTTTGCAAGTGGATTTTGCCAGTTCACACAGTAAAATCCACCTTCAAAGTGCATTGAAAGTGGATTGAAAGTGCATTATTTGGGCTGTGTGAAAGTGCTCTTGGAATGGTGTTTTTTTGGGGGGGGGATGCTGTTGCAGGATCCTGAAGGTTACAAACATCCCACATATCCCTGAACTATAAAATCTGGGCTATCAGAGAGAAGACGTCTGGTCTAGCCTCCTCTCTGATGTGCTATTTTTTATGTGAAAAGATTTTTTTCTGTGTTACGTTGGAGAGCGTTCAACCATACCCCTACCCACATTTAGAGCCAAGCAGAAACAATGGGAGACAGATCACGCTGTGCAGATGGTGCCACCTGTTCTGATGACAGTAGTAGCAGTTAATCATCAAGAAAAATAACCACCCTGGATGTATCCTCAAATGAGTGCATCCATTTACAGAGTGACTTTAGGGAGCAGAAGAAGATTGGGATATTATAGAGCTGAGCAGTGCCACGGGAGCCACATAGCTTAGACCTGGGAGGCAGCATAAGAACGTAAGAAAGGCCCTGCTGGATCAGACCAAGGTCCATCCAGTCCAGCAGTCTGTTCACGCAGTGATCAACAAGGTGCTTCTAGGAAGCCCACAAATAAGACAACTGTGGCAGCATTATCCTGCCTGTGTTCCAAAGCACCTAATATAATAGGCATGCTCATCTGATCCTGGAGAGAATATCCATTTTTACTAGCAGCCATGAATAGCCCTCTCCTCCATGAATATGCTTACTCCCCTCTTAAATCCTTCCAAGTTGGCAGCCATCACCTTCCAAGTTGAGATTTTTTGCCCCAATATGCATCTCTTTACACTTGCTCACATTGAATCTCATTTGCCATTTTTAAGCCCATTCCTCCAGTTTGAAGAGATCCTTTTGGAGCTCTTCACAGTCCGATTGTGTTTTAACCACCCTGAATAATTTGGTGACATCTGCAAACTCGGTCACCTCGCTGTTCACCCCCAACTCCATGTAATTGATGAACAGGTTGAAAAGCACTAGCCCAACACAGATCCCCGAGGGACCCTGCTGCTTACATCCCTCCATTGTGAGAGCTAACCATTAATTCCTACTCTCTGCTTCCTATATTTCAGCCAGCTCTCAATCCATAAGAGGAGTTGTCCTCTTATCCCATGATTATGAAGTATACTTAGCAGTCTTTGATGGGGGATTTTGTCAAAAGTCTTTTGGAAATCCAAATGCACAATGTCCACAGGCTCATTCCCACCCACATGCTTATTGACACTTTCAAAAAACTCTAAAAGGTTAGTGAGACAGGACCTATCTTTGCTCAGCAGGGAATGCCCTTCTATATGCTTGACAATCCTACCTTTAAAATGATTTCCAGCAATTTACCTGGTACAGATGTTAAGCTAAATGGCCTGTAATTTCCTGTGTCCCTCCTGGAACCTTTTTTTTATAAATGGGTGTTAAATTGGCCATTCTCCAGTGCTCTGGTACAGGGGCTGATCTAAGGAACATGTTACATATCTTTGTTAGAAATTCAGCAATTTCCCATTTGAGTTCTTGAAAAACTCTAGGATGAATACCGTCTGGTCCTGGTGATTTATTAGTTTGCAGTTAGTCTAGACGTTCTAGGACTTCCTGCCTTGTCATCACTATTTGCCCCTGTTCCTCATTCTCCTCTCCCCAAAACATCTGTTCAGGAGAAGGTATCTGCCCTATATCTTCAACAGTGAAGATGTATGAGAATAATTCATTTAATTTCTCAGCAATTGCTTTATCCTCCCTTAGTGTTCCTTTATTCCAATTGTCATTCAGTGGTCCAACCGCTTTCCTAGCTGGTTTCCTACTCCTAATGCACTTAAAGAATTCGATGCAATTGTGGTCACTATTGCCAGTTGGCTCAACTACATCCACATCCCACACTGAGTCGCTGGCAGCACCACAGAGTATTAAATCCAGGATCACCTCCCCTCTGGTTAGGTCCACGACCAACTGTTCGAGGGCACAGTCATTCAGGATGTCTAAAAAAATTATCTCTTTGGCTTGACTGGAGCATATTTTAATATGTCAATAGTCAATATGAGGGTAGTTAACGTCTTCCATTATTACTACTTCATCACCTTTGGATGCCTCCCTGATTTCATTTTCCATCTCTAGATCACCCTGAGCCTTTTGGTCAGGGGACTGATGGAACATCCCCAATACTAAATTACCTTTGGGGCCCAGAATAATCAACCACAAGGATTCTGTGGATGAGTCTGCCCTATTTATGGGTTTATGTTCTCTAGTGCCACCAGCTCTAGTGCCTCTGTGGTGCTGCCAATGCCTCTGGGACTTGGTTTGGCTTGCTCCTGGACACTGGCAGCCCTCCAGGGCAGCAGCTCATCTGGAACTTTCCTAGTAAAGTCTGTCTCTGACAAGGAATGTCCTGTAGAAGACACTAACTGAGAACAGAAACCATTATTTGCACGTAACTAGAATTGTATGTAAAATTTATGTTCCATCAAGTCTCTTCTGACTTATGGCAGCCCCATAAATTAATGATCTCCCCAAAGCCCTATTTAAAAGCTTTGCTCAGGTCTTGCAAACTGATAACACACAAAGAAATAATTTTGTGTAAAATAGTAATGTATATTAAAATGCTGCAATAAGTATCAAAGTAGAACTGGAGTAAGAAGCAAAACCATAAACAAAAATAGAAATAGAAATAAAAATAAAAATAAGAGGGAAAATAGTTCTTTATGTACTATGGTAGGCTACTTTGTCCACCTTTCATTTAAAAGTTGATGTCAGAAGAATGGCTTCTAAAGGGAATATCTGGCACTACAACACCAAGCCAATGCAATCTGTCACTAGGCTGTGCCCTCCCAAAGACACAAACATACAAAAAAGCCATGAAGACGGGAGCAGATGGTGCTCTCAGCTAAGTGACATTTGGCACACCTTGGTTACTTCAATATATTTACCCTTGTTGTCCACTGCTCATACATATATATCCCTCTTCAAGTTATGCAAACAACAGCTGGCAAGCCATTAATATAACAGCTGACTGTGATAAATTTCTATTAGCTGCAACTGACTTCAGCATTACATGGTTGACCTGATATTGGGCAATCAGACTCTTAATCTTATTCACATGGAAATTTAAGACGTTTCTGACGTAGTAGTACTATAGTTAAATGAGCAAGCTTTTGCATTTAATCAGTGTGATTAATTGTAACATTATGGCCATGCTTGATTACTTTCCTTTTGATTTCCCTTCTTTTTAATTGCCTTTATTGTTTGTTCATACATATAGGGTTGCCAATATTTTTCTGGCAGGTCTCCCATGGCCAAAATGGCAGGAAACTCAGCAGGTAAAGGTTTTCCTGTCATTGTCGCTCTCACTGTATCTGCACCCCCTTGCTCCAGTCTGGCCCCAGCTCTGATTGTGGTCATTTGAAATATTCTGCCCCTGAATTCTTCAAAATTAACATGGAATTCTTTGCCAAACAGCATTGTGACAGCCACCACTGTAGTTGGTTTTACAACAGATTAAATAAACGTGTGGATGAGAGGTCTCATACTGGCATGAGTTGCAACTGGAGCCTTAATGTTCAGAGGAGGAAGAACTCTGGTTATCAAATTTTAGGGAGCAAAAATATCGCCCTGCTTGCTTGTGAAATTGGCAGACTCTGTCTTTGAGTTGATCCAGCAAGACTATCATATTTTTTAAAAAATCAGTCTGGCTCATTTGTCACTTAAAAAAATCAACCTGGCTCTTTCATCTTTAAGCAAAACCTGGAGATGTTTTCCCAAAAAAATTGATAAGACCACCAGGCAATCTCATTAATTTGAGTGGGGTGCCTGTACAGTCTTTTTATATACTATTCCTTCAGTTTATTGGTTCATCTTGTGAAGATGGAGATCACTCTGCTAGAGGAGTACATGTGGGTGTGTTACAGAAGGAGAGACAAAAATCCTGTGTGATCTGTTTTGGACTCTCCATACCCGGATCAAACTAGAGGTTTATCCTGTCCCCTTAAAACATACAATTATGTAGCTTTTCGTGACCAGTTTTTTCACCCACATGTTCCTTACTCTGCTGTAGTGGGAAGGATTGCTAAATGGTGGATAGGGTTGCCAGTTGGCCGTTGGCACCTGGTGGGAGACAGGGTGGGTGGGAACATGGAGGAGTGCTGTCACACTGGCAGCCGGATATAATTCCTGGGCTGAACACAAAGTCACATTATGCTGCTCTAGGATTCAGCAGGAACTATATGGCTTTACTAGAGCAGTGTGATGTCACTTCTAAGTTTGCCCCAGAAATGATGTTATGCCACTGACATGACCACTGAGTGGTGGTGAGGGTCAGGGGCTGGCAGGAGGCCTCCTTCTATAGCAAGAGGTTAGGCAACCCTGGTGGAAAAGGTCTGCTGTGGAAGTCACTAGGTGACCTTGGGCCAGTCATATAATCTCAGCCTAACCTATTTCACAAGGTTGTTGAAAGGATAAAATGGGGGAGAGAAGAATGATGTAAGCTACCTTGGGTGCCCATTGTGGAGAAAGGTGAGGTATAAGGGCAGTAACTAAATAAAATAATAAATATAACTGAAGATGGGAGGCAGATAAAAGGTAGGTTGGTGGATGGTTGGGAAAGAGAGAAGAAGGACAGGAAAGGGGAGAGGATGTGAGGGTTGACCGGAGGAGGGAAAGATGAAAAGTGTGGGGAGTGGTACACAGAAGGAAGTGAGGTGCTCCTACAAATCCTTGCAGGTTCCCTACTATGCTCGAGTATACAATGCCCACGACATCGCCCACATTTTCCCAGGCAGAGTTAGCTGGAGGGGGAGGAAAGAAAGCTGAGGATGGGGGCAGATAAAGGTAATTTGGGTGGGAAGGAAAGAAAGAAGCACAAAAATGGGAAAGACTATAGGGGCTTTCAGGAAAGGGAAAAAGGAAAGATGGAGGAGGGAGAAATGAGATATCTTCCACAAGTCCTTGTGGGTTCCCCATTTGTCAATATATCTAGTTCTCAATGTGGCCATATCTGTGGCTACTTAAATCCAGATACTGGAACCATGAACAGATAAGACAGATATTTCTTCAAACCTGAAAAAAGCCCAGGTGTGCAGAAAAATCTGAAATCTAAGAAAAAATATATTGGGAATTAACCTTCCCCCATAGAAGGAGCATTTATACCTTTAAGCAAGGAATGCCTTCTGCAGTGAACAATGTTGGGGTTGTAGGGTCGCCAGCTCCGGGTTGGGAAACACATGGAGATTTTTGGGGATAAGCCTGAGGAGGGCGGAGTTTGGGGAGGGGAGGGACTTCAGTGCCATAGAGTCCAGATGGCAAAGCAGCCATTTTCTCCAGGTGAACTGATCTCTATCGGCTGGAGATCAGTTGTAATAGCAGGAGATTTCCAGCTAGTACCCGGAGGTTAGGTATAGGTAAACAAGAACAACACACAAATATAAATGCAAATTTTATATAAAGTGTCAAAAAAGGGCTCATAAAGTGACAAAAAGCAAATAAATATGTACAATATATACAATAGGATATGCACAATGTAGACAGACAAGTTGTTCCAGCAAATAAGTAATCACAATGTAACAGATTTCAATCCAACAGGTAAGTTTTCTAAGTAAGTTGAAATGTCCTAATAAAAATATCTTTCCAAACAGGAATCAATAATAAAGCTGGAAAACAACTGGCAATAACTCCATAGCCATAGAAGATGTTCAAGGATGTGTCGTCTAGATCGTTTGACCACGTTTCGCTATGGGCTTAATCAGCTACAAGTTCAACAGGAAATAATAAAGATGTAAACCATAATAGGTGCCGTCTCGTAATGGACCAGAGTTCCTTCTTTGTAGATCTCAAAAAAACACAGCACAGAGACTTCTTTTTTGTTGGAGTACCCAGAGGTTGGCAGTTTTCAAGCCTTGTTTTTGCCAGTAAAAGACAAGGGGAGAGGGCAGAGCTGTTTCCAGTATTGTTTTGCCCTTTCAAGGATGACCCATCAGGACCAGGCCTTGCAGCAACCACCAGTGACTTGATATAATGTCACTTGAAGTACTCACTCAGGACTGGCTCCTTGCTACTGCTCAAAAGCAGCAGCCCCATGAAAGCCAGGGTGATGTAGTGGTTAGAGTTTCAGACTAGGATGTGGGACACCCAGATTCAAGTCCCTGCTTTGTCATGGAAGCTTACTGGGTATTTCTGTCGGAGTTGCAAGGCTGTCAGATTAGTTTGACAGACAGCATTTAGATCAAGTGGATCTGTAATGATGCAACAGGTTTGGAAACTCCCTGGAGAGCCTGAGGGAGCTGGCCAGAACTGGTTATGGCCAGAAGACTGATGCAGTGTATTGAAACGTCTGTATGACTAGGCAAACTACTGTGATTGGTGCCTGAGACAGCATTGTGTATATAACTGAATGAAACTAGAGCCCATGTGTTGGGATGCTATAAGCGGAGGAGGAGTGTGTAAGGATTTGTATTATATCCGTGCACTGTAAAATAAACGAGCACTGCTTTTCTAGTAGCAAGGTGTTCTGGTGGTGGTTTCCTGGACCAACTGCATAATCCGCTGGCACCCGCGTCAATTTCTGGGCCAGTCATACCCTCTCAGACTAACCTACTTCACAGGGTTGTTATTGTGGGAAAGACAAACATTTTTAAAAATAAGACAAGAGAACTATGGGAACCACTTTGGGTTCCCATTTTGGGGGAAAAAGCAGCACCATGGAAGCTTGCTGGGTGACCTTGGGGAAGTCCCACTCTCTCAGTCTAACCTACCTCACAAGGGAGGTCGAATATCAGAGTGGCCAAGAGAATGATGCGTGTGTGTGTGTGTGTGTGTGTGTGAGAGAGAGACTTGTTCAGATTTCATGTCTGCCACCAAATCAGTAGATAGCCTTATGCAAGCTAATCTCTCTCAGCTACCCATCTGCAATATGGTGTAAAAATATCGACTTGTGTAGTTATTGTAAGAAAACAGTATATATTATAATTATAATTATAATTCTAAAAGGGAACTAAGGCCAATCCTATGCATGTCTGCTAAATCCTGCTATGTGCAGTGGAACTTAACTCCCAGTCAGTATAAGCAAAATTGCACTTAAGAGTCAGTTCTTGGTTGAGTAAGACTTCAACCCAGATGTAATCTGAACTGTTTATCCTCTGAACCACACGGTGCTTTAATTTACATTAGAATTTAAACATCTTTCAAAAGTTTTAATACAATATCCTAATCTGTATAGATGTTTATATTGTGGTGTAGGCACTAGATCTCTACTTGAGTTTGTTTCTGTCTCTCCACAATCTGTGGGAGTGGCCCTACTGAGAGAATCCTATATAGTCACTTTCTGACGTTTAGCATGTGTTCAAGGTTCTATTTGTAGAATCATATATTTAGAAAAAGAAAAAGCCAATCTAATAAGGATTTGCAAGGAAGTAAGGAAGGTTGCAAATCTGATAAAAATATGATAAAGATTGCAGCAGAATTTGTAGTCTGGTTGGTCAATGAAAATGTTGTTAACTGAGAGATGAAGGAGGGAATGAAATAATGTAATCACTATTGTATTTTCTGCTTTTGGTGTTTCCTTTCCTGTAATTATTTTTCATGGCTGTTCATCAGCATGATAATCAAAATGTAACTTAATTTATTGTTTCCTATTTGTTTTGCTGCTTACATTTTTTATGACTGTAATAACAAACAAATGTAGGCATTCTGTCTAGTGCTGTAGCTTAATGTGCCATAGAGATGTATGCTGTTTAGGATGTTCTGAATTGTAAATAAGAGCAATAGCTGGTTAGGCTATTACATGGGGGTCTAGCATCTCTGTGATGAATTTTCTACCCTCAGCATGTAGTGAATTTCCCTGCCAGTGGCTGCCATTCATTTGATTGCAGTGTGGAATCTGACTATGGTCATTTATGCATGGGAGTTTTACCTGAGGTTCGTTGCTCGCTGGACCCACACTTTCCTGTTGGGAATCTATGCACCAGCAGTCTCCAAGCTCAAATCAACCTCCTCCCTTTAAATACTGCTTTGTAATTGGTTATTTTGTAGAGTTTACTGTGAGAGAAAATTCCCTCCAAACCTAATTGCTGCATAAAAAAGCATTTTAAGAAGAAAAAACAAAAAATGGAGCAATCTGAAAGGGTGGGGAGAGAAATCCAAGCTTCGGTTTTTAAAAGCCTTCCTTCTGCTCAGAAAGAGCTCAGAGGAAGCAGGAAGCATTTGAATCCCCGCCTCTTTACTGCTTTGTAATTGGGTTCATGCTTTCTGTGATAGAAACCAAGCTTGGGTGTCCTGTGCTTTGCCTTATGCATTGGGATTTCAAGCAGGCTGAGCTCAAGGGAGAGGGAAGAATCAGGTTAACAGAGGAACGGGAAGGTTTGGGATTTGTGAGCGCTGGCAGCGAGGTCATCTCTAACGGAGGGAAAACTCATGCATAACACCAAGGAACAACCAAGACAGACCGGGGGTGAATGTGAGTGAAAGTACCCATGCATAAATGACCTATGTCATGGTAACTTGTACAAAATGACATTACAGGATTTAGATACTAATCCTCATAATGAAAACAATTTCTAGACCAGCTCTAATATCTTTGCTCTCTGTTGAAACAGGTGCCAAAATAGTATTTCTTTGCAATGTCTACGAGGTTATACTTTGTAGAATTTTGACAGATACCTCATGTTGGTCTGAATGGCTGTCACAGCTTCCAAGAATGGATGAGTAAGGTGAGAACAACAAAAGGTGTTTCGAAGGATCATACAGCTAGACTGGATCCACACCATTGTAATCTTTCTAGAACTGGATTTTCTTTTGTCCAGCCCAGAAAATCCAGGTGAATGATGATAACAGGACAATGTAATCACCCATCACTGGGGGCAAACTACATGATACATTTTTTTTTAATGAGTTGGGTCTGGGTTCCTCAGTCACCTCAATCAGACAGCAGTTGCAGAGAATGTCACTTTTAAAGCTTGGAGGAGCCAATTTGACTGAGAACAGTAACGGGGAGGGAGGAGAGAACTCCTGTTTCCTCCTACACCTTTTCTCTGAGCTGAAATGCACCCCCCATGAGGAATTTTTTGCATAACTTCAGAGCTGCATGTTCTCAGAATACTCCATGCGCAGCTCTAACGGTATGCAAATATCTCTCCACTGAGGCCGTTTTGGCTCAGGAAAAAGGTGGGGAAGGTGGGTTCCGTCTTCTCCCCCAATACTGCTGTCCAGAGTCAATTGGTTCCTGCAGGCTTTAAAAGCAACGTTCCCTGTAGCTGCTATGTGACTGAGGTGACAGTGGGTTGGGAACCTGACTAGTTTAAAAAGCATCAAATAATTTGGCCCTGGGTCTCCAGGGGCTTGAATGCCTGAGAAATCCACTACAAAAGTAGTGGTGAACAATGAACACTCAGAGGATGGTAGATTGTTTTTCCTGTCAGGTCACTGCTGGGGTTTTCAAGGCAAGAGAAGTTCAGAGGTGCTTTGCCATTGCTTGCCTCTGTGTAGCGACCCTGGTCTTCCTTGGTGGTCTCCCATCCAAATACTGATCAAGGCTGACCCTGCTTAGCTTCTGAGATCTGATGAGATCAGGCTATCCTGGGTTATCCAGGTGAAGAGATGGTACATTAGGAAGCAGTAAAAACAGACATTAATGGTGAGTGGTTGGCCGAGGGCCTCTTGGCACAAATTTCTGAATCTTCCACATTTGCAGTACCTTCTCCAACCATACTGACTTTTTGCTTTGCTCCAATGGGCTGAACCAGTCATGTGGCTACATCCACAAGTGCTGACAGTACAGAATAGATTTTAGAAGAGCAATTGTACACCAAACTCTGATCCAGGCTGAATTCAGCATATGTAGTACTACAGTTATCTTTTCCAGTGGCAGTAAGGTTGAAAGTCACTACAGCCCAGTCCAAATCCACAGCTATTATGAGTGCCAAAGGTGAGTGGGGACCATACTGAGCTTCTAGAAAGACCCAGGTTCAAGGAAATCTGGTCCTGGCAACTAACAAAATGGTAAGGTTTGACTACAGTAAGCAGTTGTATTTGTAACCTGGCAGTGGCCCTATGCTACCGGACTACCTCAACAACACGTGTCGCCACCGTTCCAGACATGCAGCAAGCCCTAGACGCTAAGGGAAAGACTCATGCATCATTCCGCGAGACAGGTGCTAAGGATCCACGGGCAGGACGGCCCCTCCGAGTGAACCAGAGGGAATCCATTTTCCTGCTATCCCATTCAAGTATCCAGCAGATGCTATTTCGCAAGGAACAACTAGACACGTAGCCAGTCCCCCCCTTTCTCCATCTACATCACTAACGATCCAGCGGAAGCCCCTGAGGTATCAGCACCAAAGAAATCACACCTCAGGCAACTAGGAAGTGACTCACCCCGGACGCAGAGGCTCGCGTCTTTGTGTCAACTTAATAATCCCTTCAACGATCGTCTCCCGGGTCTCCCGGAATTGTGCAAAGTCCACAGGCTCAAGTTAGCCAGTCTAAATCACCCATCACCCCACTATAGTAGCCGATAATTAACACTATTGTCAGCCTTTGTTTACCAAGGGAACCACGAGGGGGTAAGCCCATCATCCCCCACCCCAAAAGAGTATAACTGGGGTAGTTTTCAGCCATAAGCTATCCCTTCCTTTCCCCCGCTCATACTTGCTGTCACTCTGTTGGTGTGGGTTTTGCGCAGCCCAGCCAATATACTCCCCTGACTTGCTGGTCATGCCCCGGGAATCCCCGCTCCCCCTCTTCCTTACTAGCCGCACGGAACCCCAGACATCTCCGCTACTGGACCAGGTGTAGTATTACCCCTCTTCAAAGGGAAAACTGCCACATTGGCGAACGTCTCTGTACTCCTACTTTTATTTTTAGACTCTGACTGTGTGTTGTGTACATGTTATTGGACTGCTTGTGGACATATTTTAAAGTAAACTTCTTAAAAGAAACCATTGCTTCTGCTTCTTGTTTTGAATCTTGGAACGGACTCCCGTAAACAAAGGTTAGATCCCGAGGTTATGCCCCTTGCCGGTTATTGATTTGCTAATTTCCCCATATAACTATTCATAACCAAGCATTTTGACTAACAGATTACTGGTGGAGGATACATTCAAATTCATGGCAAAGTGACAACTGTAATTAAATGTGTTGTCACTTAGTTGTTGCATGGGAACCAGTTATCTTTCCCAGTGATAGTCTTCTGTTTTGTGTCCAGGTTATCCCATTTTCTCAGCACTTAAGCCACAATACTGAGAAAATGTAGTTCCCTGTTCCTACTAGCTCATTATTGCTATTTTTTTTAAAAGACCTGCAAATTACACAACTGTGCAAGGGGACTGCAGGTCAAAAATAGAGCTTACGCTTTGCCTGCACGAAGTTCTAGGTTCAATCCCTGATAATGGCAGATAAAAAATTCACAGGCAGCAGGTGCAAGAAACAGCCACTGAACATCCACCTGCACTCAAACTACACAGTACTGGATTAAATGAACCAATGTCCAGACTAGGTATAGGGTAGCTTTACGTGATCGTATAAGTAGGCTAAGGACATAGTCAGAAATTTCACCTGGTGCAAAATGCAACGGGCAGGCTTCTGTTTAGTATCAGTCAATAAGAACTCATAACACATGTTTTGAAACAGCTGCACTGAGTATCAGTGTGTTCCCTGGGCAAATTTAAGGTGCTAGATTTAATCTATAAAGCCCCCCAAAAGTCTGGGTCCTGTGTACCTGAGAGAGCACCTGTCCTTCCTTGGGACTTGACGTCAACTGATGAAGCCCTGCTATAAATTCCATCCCATAGAGAGGCGAGGCTGGGGTTACTGCCGAGTCGAGTGTTTTCCATAGTTGCTCCTGAGCTCTGGAAATCATTCCGTTGGGATTTATGCCAGGGCTCTTTTACTGCAGGCATGTCAGAGGAAAATAAAAATGTTACTTCTAACTAGCTTTCAGTAAATTTGTCCCCTGGCTTTGGTATAGTATTTTATTTGTTGAACCTCTACTGATTGCTGTATGACTGTCACTGTATTAATTTTTTTCATTTTTATTGTTGTTTTAATCTGAGTGTCACTTTGATGCGTGGTTCAAAATGTCATGTAAATCTTGGTCAGTAAATAAATGAATCCAGAGATATGAGATACAGCAAAGAAATAGTGTAGCAAAAGAGAGTTATGGGAAGCGAACTCTTAAATTAAATAAAAATGCTAGACAGTGGAATGGAACTTTAACCCGTGTAAATATTGGGATACAAAGCTACCACAGTAGAGGATAGATGATGTCAGAGGAACAGGAAACAAATGGGGGAAGCAGGTAGTAAAAAGTGGAGAAATTAATTATAGTAAAGCCAAAGTAGGGATGATAAGCATAATTAAGTGCAGCAATACTAGATATTGTCTATAACTTTATAACCTAGAGACCTGGCTAATTAGAAGATTGGTATAGTTGGTAAGCAAGATGTTTATATATGTAATTTAGAGTAGTTCATCATCTAGTTAAATCTATTGTATGGCTTAAATGAGTGTTTTTGCAAAGGCAATTATTTACTGATTTCCCTGGAAGAGTGACAAGACTGTATGTATGAGTATGTGTATGTAATTGTTAGAAATTTTCTCTCTCTCTCTCTCTCTCTCTCCCTCCCTCCCTCCCTCCCTCCCTACAGCTACCTGGCATCATGTGGCTGGACATGGGTTTTGTGGGGCGAGTGTGTGCCAGCAGAGCATGCCTGGGTGCTGGTATCGGTCCTCCACCCTGAGCATAGTGTAGGTTTTGTATGGGATGGCAAAAGGGATGATAAAAGTGTTGGAGAGTTGTGTTTTAGGATTTTTGTTGAGAGTCTTGACTCCGTTAGACTTATCTATGTGGATTGTTGTGCTGTTGGATTGGGTTGGTGTCTGGTGGTATAGGTAGGGCTTGTGTGAGTTATTGGGGAGGGAGGCATTGGCCTGTGCTCATCTTCGCTTTTCCACTGGAACTTAGACCTGTCCTCCCATAGCTTTCAATGGGCCATTTTGTTTTTTAGCCTGGGCCCATGCAAAGCTATCATAGGAAGTCTATGGGGATTTTTTTTGAAGCTCCTGTGGGCGTGTTTTTGGAGGTAGAGCTCCAAAATTTGCAGCGTGGCTGCAAGGGACTCTTCTTGCATGAACCCCCAAGTTTGGTGAAGATTGGGTTTGAGGGTCTGGTTTTATGGGGTCTAGAAGGGGTCGCCCCAACCTCCTCCATAGAGAAGAAATAGTGAGGTGGCCAGTCAGATTCTCTATTGCAAACTTTGCTATGTTTCTCTATGGAGGAGCCCGGCCAACTTTTTCACCACAGTCAGATGATCTATTGCGAACTTCACTATTTCTTCTCTGTGGAGGAGGATGGGGGTGACCCCTTCCAGAACCCATAAAACCAGACCCCCAGACCCAATCTGCACCAAACATGGGGTTCATGCATGGAGAGTCCCTTGCAGCCATGCTGCAAATTTGGGGACTCTACCTCCAAAACCGCCCCTACAGGAGCTTCAAAAATAAATCCTCATAGGCGTGAATGGCCGAATTTTTTCAGGAAACCCCAAAATAACTTTCCCATATTTACTGGTATGGGAATTTGGCTTATTTTTGGTTTCTCGAAAAAATTCGGGCCCAATAAACCTGAACCCGAAATTTACTGGGGTTTTTTTTTTTTTTTTGCACAAGCCTATTTTTTGCACAATGCCAATTAAATTAGTAAAGCATTGGTCTGAAGAAGGAGTATAATGAGGAGAGTGAGGAAGGGAGAGAGGGAGTGAGGAAGGGAGGGAGGGTAGAAATTTGTTCAAATAAAGCCATTCTATTAATGTGTTGCTTTTCAAAAACGGTAACATTATATTTCATTTCATTTCATTTCATTAACCTTTATTGGCATACCAAAGACAGAGATAGAAAAAACAACAACAAAATACCTCCAAAGGGCAATACATATAAGTTACAGTCGGGTTAATAAAACTTTTCTTGTTCTTTAAGAACTCCTGTAAGAAATTCAGCCACGGTAGCCGTAATTTTAGGATCATGGTCACTCAAAAGAAATTTGCATTTCACTTCATTACTCCTGTATGTCTTGTACTGGAGCAAAGTAGATAGCAGTTTATCCCGCAGAGTCACATAGAAGGGGCAATCTAAAAGGATGTGGTCAATTGTATCTAACAAGTTTAAACCGCATGTGCATAGGCGTTCATGTCTAGGGATCTGGAGGTATCGGCCTAAGAGCATCCTAGATGGGAATGCATTAACCCTAGCTAATAGAAAAGCGCGGCGTTGAGAAGGTATCTCTAGGTTATCTAGATACCTAGCCATTTTACCCGATCCATTATTAAGGCCTAGGGCCGCCGGAGAGCAGATGGGGGGAAGAGCTGGGTTAAAATTCTGCAATTCTACATCAAGGAGACGTTGCTTGATTCTTTTAAAGATGTAAGATTCACTGGCCAGAGCAAGATTATCTAAATCAATTCCAATTTGACAGAGTCTAGATCTAATCAATATGTCCCATGAGAAATAATGAAGTTCACTTTTCAAGAAATATAAAAGGGAACCTGGCTCAGTTTGAAAATATAATTTGAGCCAATATCTCATTGTTTGAATCCAGGCTTTGGTGGCAATCAAGTTTTGCCCAGTTTCATAACAAATTGTGAAATATGAGACACATTTAGGTATCCCCAATATTTGTCTAAGAAATATGGCTTGGATGTTCTCCACTTCTTGATTAAGAGTTCCAAGCCATAAGGGAACTCCAAACAGAAGTTGGGGGAATATTTTCAAATTCAGGATTTTTATCACTGCAGGAACACACTGATTCCCCTTCGCGTAGAAAAACTGCTTGAGTTGATTTAAGGAAATCCTGGTGGCTTTAATAGTATTTTGTCGATGTATAGACCAATTGAGATTATAGTTATAAGTAATTCCCAAATACTTATAGCTTTTAACTTGTTCAATTGAATCCTTCCCAATGTGCCATTTGTATGAGGACCATTTTTTGGAAAATACCACTACTTTTGATTTGGAGGAGTTAATAGAAAGTAAATTAAAATGGCAATAATTATTAAAAGCATCTAGATATCGTTGGAGGCCTACTTTAGTGAAAGAAAGAATGACGGAGTCGTCCGCATAAAGAAGTAGAGGTAAAGACTGGGACCCTAATTTAGGTGGCCGCTAACATTATATATATGTTCAGTTTCCAAGAATACAGAACCAAGAGTCCAACAAAAGGACAGTGATTCATTTTTCTTCCCAGCTTCACATTCAGGATTAACTTTGCACTGCAAATTGTAATTGTGCTGTACAAATATTAGACCTGAAATTAGAGCTGTCAATTCGGTTCAGCCCGAACTGAAAATCAGCCGAATTTCCCTTGATTCGGCGGTTTTTAGTTCGGGAGGAACCGAACTCAAAACTGGCGGGCAACCGGGGGGGCTGAATTCAGCGAGTTCGGGAGTTCGCGAATAAATTCGGCCAATTCGGGGCCGTCAGTAAGCAGCATAACCTTCAGTAAGCAGCATTCTCCTCCCCCGGCCAATCGGTGGCCAAGCTGGGTCTTCTTCTGGCCAATCAGTCAGGATTGAGTACTGGAGGAATCAGCTGATGTGCGGCCGGCCGGGGAAAGAGAGAGAGAGAGGGAAATCCTCATGTGTGTGTGAGGGGGTGCTTGTGCACATTCGCTCCTTTCTGTGGCTGCAGGGGGCGCATTTTTGGGGGTACCGACCCCAAACTTTCAGGGGATATTCAGACAGGTTTTCTTAAGAGACCAACCAAGTTTTGTAAACATTGGGTCAGGGGGTCCCGAGATATGGGCTCCCCCCTTTTTTCTTTCCATGGCTGCAGAGGGCGCATTTTTGGGTGTGCCGACCCCAAACTTTCAGTGGAGCATCAGACAAGGCTTCTTAAGATACCCCCCAAGTTTTGTAAACATTGGGTCAGGGGGTTCCGAGATATGGGCTCCACCCCTTTTTCCTCTCCCCCCTTTTCCATTTTCGTGGCTGCAGGGGGCGCTTTTTGGGGGGTTCAGCCCCCAAACTTTTATCATCGCTTCAGAGAATCCCTCTTAAGAGACCACCCAAGTTTTGTAAAGATGGGTTCAGTGGGGGCTGAAATATCGGCTCCCCCCCTTTTCTCTTTCAGTGGCTGCAGGGGGCGCATTTTTGGGTGTGCCGACCCCAGACTTTCAGCGGAGCTTCAGTCAAGGCTTTTTAAGAGACCACCCAAGTTTTGTAAACATTGGGTCAGGGCCCCCCGAGATATGGGCTTTCCCCTTTTCCCTATTGGGATGAATGGATCACCCTCGAGAGATGCATACATATGGATCTTATATTGGATACAAATGGAATCATATTGGATTACCCAGCCTCCCAGCCCCTCCTGCTGGAACAGAAGACAGCCACAGTAAGACCCCTTTGGGGGCTTTAATCTATAATTTTTCTTTTCTGTGTGTGTGTGTGGGGGAAAGCAGAGTCTGTGTGTGTGTGTGTGGAGGGAGCAGTTTCTGTGGGTGGGGGGGGGAAGCCAAAGGGGGCTTTTGCCGGTTCTGCCTGGGGTGTGTGTTCCCCCTCCAGTCTCTCTCTCCCTGGTTTGAGGGGGGGCTTCATTTTTATTCTTCAGGTTTTTCCTCATTCATAAGATCAGTTAGGTTATTTTGATGCTTGCTCAAAACTGGTTTTCAAATGGTGACTTAAATAATGCATCTGCCTGGTCCTAAGTCCAATGCAAAAGGAGAAATTCCACCCCCTCCTGCTCATTATGCATAGCTAGCTGCCTCTGTCCCTTTCCATGGTATGCAAACTCCCAGGTGTCAGGTGTTGCTTTGCACTGTTGCAAAGGTGTTGCATTGCGTGCTTGTGTTGCTTTGCAGTTGTATTGTTTTGCAAAATTCTTCACACCTGCCCCGCCCTTTGCATGTTTGCAAAGGTGTTGCTTTTCAGTTGTGTTGCTTTGCAAAGTTCTTAGCACCTGCCCCACCCTTGCTCTCATCAGCTGTTTGTCGGGGCTGGGAGCTTTGTGCCTGGGCGGCAAGCTCTGCTGAGAGATACACATTAAGGGTGGGGGGACCCCTTTCAGGGCCCATATCTCAGCCCCCCCTGACCCAATCTTTACAAAACTCGGGGAGTCTTTCAATATACGTCCTTTGAAGCTCTGCTGAAAGTTTGGGACCTCTAAGCCCAAAAATGCCCCCCCAGAGCCACGGAAAGGCGCGGTTGTGTTTTTAATGGCTTTATTCGGCCGAATTTTTTTTCCGAACTTTGAATTCCCGCCGAATTGAACGGATCCGAAGTGGGGGAGTTCAGACTTCGGCACCTACCGAACCCACAAAGGCCAAATTCGTCCGAATCCAAACTGTACCGAATTTTTTTTTTTTGACAGCCCTACCTGAAATATAGCAAAACCTCAATTGCTCCTTCCTCAAAGGAGCATCAGCATCAGGAAGGAGTGGAACTGGAGCAGGGAAGCCACAGGAGGTGGCTAGGAGTGGTTGCCTAAATCTTCCCTTGCCAACTTCTTAACTCTTCAGCTCCATTTTCCCAAGTCACTCCTTGCCCTGTCAGGAGATCATATTTGCAACAAACAGGAGGAGATGGGTAACGTTGTAAGAGAAAAGCAGCAGGTGGGGAAAAAGCGAAGCACTCCATTTCTCATGCCACTTCTGCATTCCAGATTGCCCCCCTCCAAATCTTTTTCTTTCTTAGCTGAAACCAGACAAGAGTTTAGGGGTCTATAACCAGATCTTCAATACCTACCATTAAATTTATTTCATTTGGATTGTACTGTGGCTCTAGGTGAAGGTTTTTAACCTTTTCCGCAATGTAAATATTTTCCCATATTTTCCCTACCAGTGCAAATAGTGCTACTAGTAGGGTTGCCAGGTCCCTCTTCTCTACCGGCAGGAGATTTTTGGGGCAGAGCCTGAGGAAGGCAGGGTTTGGGAAGGGGAGGGACTTCAATGCCATAGAATCCAATTACCAAAGTGGCCATTTTTCTCCAGGTGAACTGATCTCTATTGGCTGGAGATCAGTTGTAATAGCAGGAGATCTCCAGCTAGTACCTAGCGGTTGGCAACCCTAGCTATCAGGAAGTTGATTAACGTCAGAATAAGGGTTAACCTATCCCCTTGCCCAGCACTGCGGTCCCAATCCAAACTCCCCCCATGGTTGCTATGCAGAGAAGTTTAATGAAAAAATTGTCAGTCACTAAGTGTGGCACCTTAAGAATGAACAACATTTATTCAAGCATGAACCTTTGTGAGTCCAAGCTCACTTCTTCAGATTGAGCTCTGACACAGAAGTTCACGCTGGGATAAATGGCAGTCTTTAAGGTGCCGGTGGACTTTTAATCTAGAAGAAAATATAGTCATGATCACTTAATACATTATGAAGTACATGGATTATGTCCATGGTCTCCACTCTGTGTCCTGTGTTATAGTCACGTGTGAGTTGCAGGTTCTCCTCCGTTTCCATGTCCAATCAAGATCATGGCTGTAGCGCATGTGGAGAAGGGCCTTGGCCTTTCCCTTGCATCATTTTCCTAGCCTGAAATTGTCTGGGGGAGGGGGCTATTAGACCTGTTTGGAAAATCAGTAAGTGTACATGTGGGTTTCCTCAGTGAGGCAAAAGCACACCCCAGGTGCTGTTGCAGGTCAGGGAAAGGCACTGGGGGTATTATTTTTTTCCTCATGCTATTTTGGCTACCAATATTTAAATTTACATATGGAAACATAGCTGTATTATATCTTAAAGTAACAACCACAGTGCTCCAATGCTGCAGCGAGTTTTCAATGAGAATGACAAAATGGAGCAGGATATGCCCTTTCTCCACGTAGCTTTGCTCTCAAATAATTTTGCTTCATCAGGTACCCCACTCTATTCATTATCAATATCACAATTAATTCAATGATGCTACTAAATGTTGTTAGGTATTAAAGCATACCTCTGTGTTTATAGTAGGACGCATTAAAATCAGGCTATTTCTGAAGGAAACAAGGGCTCCTTCTAATGGACTGAATTAGCCATCTGCCCACAGCAAGCCTGCTGTGGAACTGGGGCATTGGACTCCCTCCTCCCCACAACAAAATGCTTAACTTTTCATTCAAGGGGGGAAATCAATTCTAAATATCAAAACCCAGCAGGCAAGCCATTTTAGAAAACCACTCCATCTCTCTGGCTCTGCTCATTCGCCTGCCTAATTAAAGAAACACTCCTGCACGCTTGGACGTCTGCTACAACCATGTAGTACTGTGAATATTCTCAGGCATTTGTACTGCCAAAAGGAACTCTGCTTTCACCCAGCCTAGGTGGGAAAGAGTTTAACTTTCTGATATCTGGATTACTGGGCTTTGTCAAAACACTCTTCTCTCTCCTCTTCATGCAACAAAATAATCCAGCTGTTCAAATACTCCACCGTAATTAGGTTGTCCAAATGACCCAGGTAAAAGGAAACGGGGGTATAAAACAAATGTGCCTAATTGCAAAATCTATCCTGTCACAATGGATGATGCTTTGTTTGAGATGGGTTGCCTCTGGGAATTATACATCCCATCCTTAGTGTACTGTGATCTGCTTTCTGGTTTGCTACATAACCTGCATTTATTCAGCTACTCTGTTCCCTATTGTATGAGGTCTGACATAAATGTCCTGGTGTAATAAATACTAGGCAAGGAATGCCATATTACATTCGTGTCTCTAGAGTGGCTAGAGACACTAAGATTCTGTGACAAATATTTCTTTGCATGTAAGCAGCCAGGCCTAACAGTTAATGATAGACTGAGGCAGCTCACTAGGAGACTCCTAAAATAATTTAGCTGCTCTTTAACATGAGTATATGGAAAGTTATGCATATGGCAGGGCCTTACAGGCAAAAGTATCTGTCTTGGACGATTATGAATGGCATGCTCCTGTCTGAGCAACTCTGTATTTCTTCTTATTAGAGAAGTCAAAATGTTCCATTAAGGAATGCATGGATTAGCCATATTTACAGGCATATTTAATTTACTTAATTTAGTATACCTAGCTTTCTGGTTCATGACAAGTTGGTACACTCTGCATCTGGCCTAGCCTGAGTGACATGTTGAGTAGCGTATCCATGTTTAGCTTCAGATAATTCACTGTTTCTCCAAAGAAATGCTAACTTTGCAGCAAAAATCTTGGTGATGGTGGGACAAATATCGCCCATACAAGTTTGCAACTTGAAATAGCAGGCTGGGGCATTTACAAGTAGTCCAACTCAGGGTTTTCTAAGTCCAGTGTTGGAAGGTATATCAGATACCAGTTTTATTGAAATGAAGCAGATCTGGGCTCAGTCAGTGTCTGGATTACAGAATTTATGGAAGGGCACATTGCTTATTTTTCCTCATGTCTCTTGCTCTTTAATTACTCCTAGACTGATTTTTGCATGTTACAGAAAGAGCAGTACAAAGACAAAGAGAAACACATGAGGAGTAAATTAAAAGAAAATCAAAAGGCAGTGTGAGACAACGAGGCAGACATATCCTGTGTCACTTTTGCATGCATGAAAGATCCACTGAAATCTGTGGGATTAACTTTAAAGCAAAATCACATAAAATTTGTCATATTGTCACAATCTACAAGGAGCTTCCTTAGTGGATATGCTTTTGTGAAAATTCTATTAATATAAATAGTGCATTCTCAATAGATGATATACTATATATACATGTGTATATACATGCACATGGTCCACAATGACACGGCACAGAATACATATGTATGTGCGTATTGGGGAGTAAGCCTGTGCACACTTGCCTGAGAGTAAGCACTAATCAACACTGGGACTTCTAAGTATACTTGCTTAAGATTGCACTGTTGATTGTTCAATGGCTTGAAGCTTTTTTTAACGTATTGCGTATTAGATGAAACCTTGGTTTGTGGTGTTTGAGATGGCTATTTCATATATACAAGTTATAAATTGATGTCACATTCATTAAGTAATAGCATGCAAATGTGACTACAGCCAGCTGGATCTGGATTTATTTTTTTTCATTTCATTTTTCAATTTCTGTCTGGATAATTTTCTTCTGCCACTTGACCAGCTTTCAGTTATTATGAGAAATTTGTTATTTATTTATTAGTTCAGAATATGTGGATACATCAAGATAATTTTTGAACTTGAAATGTAGAATTGTATACTTAATGTGACTCCTAAGATTAACTTTATGTAACTTAAATTCTTGAGAGAGATATCTAATTACTAATAAAGTGAAAATGCTGAACACACATGTCAAACCAAGTTGTTGCTAGAACTGAAGAGGCATCAAAGATATTTTTCAGTAATATGCTTGAAGATGAGATATTATACAATATTGCCAAAAGGATGAATGAAATTTAAAAAAAATACATATGGGTTGGAACTAGTGCAAAGAGTGTGCAAGCACTGTGAATCTTAATGGCTTTCCCCTTCCCCACAGCAGTCCTTTACAACCCCAGCAGAGTTTATTCCTGGAGTTGCAAGAACAACATGGAGTGATAGTCATGTGGTTTAGGAAGCTGCTGTAGGGAAGAGCAAAATGATGGGTCACTGTATCCAGCCCATGCATTCTAGATTCTGAATTAATTTCTTTAGATGAAAGTTGTATACTTTTATTTTCTCAGAATATCAAAGCTGTTGAAGTATCAACATCTTTGGCATTGAAACCCTTTGGTTTTTAACAGATGTGACTAGAACCAGAACCATTCCTGTTAAGCATGCCATTTAAAATTATGTAAGCATATGCAACTTTTCCCCTGACCTGGATGGCCCAAGCTAGCATGATGTCGTCAAATCTCAGAAGCTAAGCTGGGTCAGCCCCGGTTAGTATTTGGATGGGAGACCTTCAAGGAATACCAGGATTGCTATGCAGAGGAAGGCAATGGCGGACCACCTCTGTTAGACCCCTGCCTTAAAAACCCTACTGGGTCAACATAAGTCAGCTGCTACTTGATGGCACTTAACACACACATACAGATATTTAACTTCTATTTCCATAATTTTAGAAATTTCTGGTCAAACACAATAAAATAATGTGAATAATTTGCATATTCCAAATACCTATGTAAGAGCTTGGTATTTAAATTTTATTCATTTAATTATATTTCTATCCCGCCATTCACCCCACCAAAAGGGGGCTCAGAGCAGCTCACAATCAGGAATGTTAATAACAATAAAATCATCAGCATCCAACAATAATTAACATTCATACTCAAGTCTAGGAATTTAAACTCCAAAATTCCCTGAAATATACATAAAGATGGTGCAGCTGGTATACAGTCTCCTCTTTTCTACAGTGCAGTGGAGTATAAAATAGAATAAAAGCCCCAGATATTAGAGATGGCTGAAAAGGTGGAATAAAAATAGAAATGAACATGGAGAGGGGCAGGCTTCAGCACTCAGGGCCAGTGTACAGATAGTAACCATTGCTGTCCTCAGCCATAAGCCTGGCAGAACATCTCTGTCTTACAGGCCCCGTGGAACTGAACAAGGCCACACAGAGCACAGGTCTCCTCCAGGTAGGGGCCAGTTGAAAAGGCCTTGGTTGAGGACAGTCTGATGGACTTCAGGCCAGGGATTTCCAGGAGATTGCTTGTTGAAGAACATAGTGCTCTCAGGGGGACATAGCGGGAGAGGCGGTCACAAAGTTCAAATTTTTCTATAAGATTCCATAATTTGTACTTGCAGTAATGCTCTTAGATCTAACCTATAAATTTATTTACACAGAGATCATTGAGGTGAGAGTTGTGAATCTGTATTTCAAATTTTACTTCTGTTGTAAGAATACAAAAAAACAACAACACCAAGGTATTTGTATTTCTGCAAACTGTGTAATTAAGTAATAAAGAAATAATGTAAGAAATAAATCCATTCTGAATTTAAGAACTGTTGCTTAAGGATGATTAATTTGAAAACAGGAGAACATGACATCTACCTTGTGGTATACATTAAATAGGGAAAAACAGTTTCCACAACACCAGTCTTTGTAGCTTGGACAGCTAATGTATCAATAGCAACATTTATTTATTTATTTACAAATTTTATATCTTGCCTTTCTTCCCTTACAAGGGCCGTAAAGTAAGCTAGCAATTTAAAACATGCAAGCTATTAGACAGGGAAGATCTGCCATGGATCACTGCTTAACTCTGCAATATCTCATTAAGAAATATGCGCTGTCAGCTAAAGGATCTCTTTTTGCAGTCTTTGTTGATTTAAAGCTGCCTTTGACTCGATATCGAGAGATATATTATGGACTAAATTATATTATGGACTAAATAATCAATTTATAAAAGGCTTCTATTATTAATCATTAAGTTGCATTAAAATACAAGTCTTACAGTGCATTCCTGAGCCTCTGGCTGCCAGGGATGGCGTGGAGGAGGCGCTACTGTGCTGCCTCCAAACCGGTTTTCCAGCCACTGAAAACCTTAAAAAAGCCTTTTGCAGGCTTTTAAAAGTTTAAATGGGTTTTTTCACCCCATAGAGAACAGCAAGGGATGCCGTTTTTGACACCAGCATTACGGGGCAAAAGGGGACAGGAGGATGCCTACAGGGAGCCCTGCCCCCGGAACGCCCCGGGAATACTGACGGGGACACTGGAATGCCCCCCAGAATGCCAGCATGGGCCTTTATGCCGGTGGGATGCTGGAGGAAGGCCCCGTCAGCATCGTGGGGCAGCTCTGCTATGGCAATGCCCGAAGACCGGTGTCTGGCCCTCCCCGCTGGCGTTGGGGCCACTTACGGTGGCATAAGTAGCCTGGATGCTGGTGTGGAGGGCCCCAACGCTGGCTCAGCTCCTTCTTGCCCTCCTGAGGACTTTCGACCTCAGAAGTCAGGAATGCACTGCTAGAGTTAGATTTACTCCAGAAGGCCACTTATCTAACCTTGTTTCTACACAGAGAGGTGTAAGGCAAAGCTGTTTTTTGGCACATTTTTCATTTAACATCTATATTGATGTGCTCATTAAGTGGTTGTTGAGCTCAGATATTCATGCTCCAAAACTAGCAGAAAACAGACTTCCAGTACTCTTGTATGTTGATGATGCGGTGAGTCTATCGCAAACTAGGATTGGGTTTTTAAAAAGCCTTGGGAATCTTGACTATGCATTGCCAGGAAGATCATTTGGATATTAATTATGCAAAAACTAAAATTATGTGTTTTAATAAAAGGGTTAAAATTATACGTGGGTTATTGATGGGCATAGTATAGAGCAGGTAAAATGTTTTAGATACCTGGGTGTGGTCCTACAATATAATGGAAAGCAAACTGCTCACATAAAACATGCAGTTGATTCTGCCCAAAAGCACAAAGGCCATTTTAAGATTTTATTGCACTAAAGGAGGTAGTTTTATTCCAGCTGCAATTAAGCTATTCTTGGCCAAGTCCTTGGCACAACTTATATATGGTGCCCAACTAGGCCTTTATACTAATTATGCTCCCCTAGAGAGAGTACAATACCGTTTTCTTAGAGCCTTATTTAAGGCTCCAAAGTGTACATCTCATGTGGTGCTCCGACAGGAGGCTGGGTTATTAAGAGTTGAAATCAAGACCTGGATAATAATTAGGGTTGCCAGGTCCCTCCTCTCCTCCGGCGGGAGGCTGTTTTCCAATAGCGCGTGTGTGCACGCACTCACCAACGCACGCACATCACCTCCAGTTTAGAACCGGAAGTGCCTCCTTGCAAAGCGCCGTTACCTCTTAGTTTGAGTGGTAAAGTGACCCTTTACCACTCAAACTAAGAGGTATAAGGCCCCTCGCGAGGCAGAACTTCCGGTTCTAAACCGGAAGTGACATGCACAGTATGCACGCGCGTGTGCACGTTTGTCCACCAACCCTCAGGTGGTCGGTGGGCAGAGGGGTAAATTGCCCGAAGTTTGCCCACCACCAGTGGGCACCTGGCAACCCTAATAATAATATTTAATTACTGGCTAAAAATTCATCTTCAGTCCATTGGACTGATACCCTACTTACTATCATCTCACCCATAACTCTGTTGGAGTGAAAGGATAATTAATAAACTTCTCTCTATAGGCTTAGCTCCTGATAACCTACAAGAAATGGACTTAAATAGAGCAAAAAAATCTGGTTAAGCAATGACTCAAAGATATCGAATTACAAAATGAGTTGACTCTTCTCCCAAGACATTATAAATCATTAAAGAGCTGGGAAGGTTTGTCTAGTGCTCCTTATTTAACAACCATTACATGTTCTAGTTTTCAAGAGCCCAATTTAATGCCTTTCCATCAGCTATGCTCGAGGTATTTCCCAACCGAGAGCTGGCAACCTTAAGGGAAATGCTCTGGTATTTGGGGAAAACTCTATGGTTAAAGAAGCTTCTATTTTTTTCCCCAAATAACAGAGCATCTTCCTCATCATCAGCAATGTGATGATGTTACTTCTGGAAATGACATCATCATACAGGCAACATTGAGGCCTCGGCCTCCTTTTAAGCCTGGTAAGATCCTCCCACCCCCTCCCTCTTCTGCCGATGGCCAGGGGGACCTGGTAATCCTATTTGTTGACCTGGTTATAAGTCATTTTCATTGTTCTAACATCTGCTGGGTATTAACATTACCTGTACTTTGTAATTAGGTTCTATATTATGATGCAAGCTGTTTTGGAAAGTTTAATTTAAAAGGGGGCAAAAGTATTTTAAATTGTACTTATTTCGTAGCAATAGACTATACCAGTAACAAACTAAAATTGGAATTATTTACATTCTGGTTATGTTAAACAAAGGTAACATAATCTGTTATTTGTTCTTGCATTCTTCGCTCTAACTGTTGATTGACTAATGTCCTGTTGAAATGCTTCCTTTATTAGTTTGTGGTTAGGGTTGCCAACCTCCAGGTACTAATTGGAGATCTCCTGCTATTACAACTGATCTCCAGCCAATAGAGATCAGTTCACCTGGAGAAAATGGCCACTTTGGCAATTGGAGCCTATGGCATTGAAGTCCCTCCCCTCCCCAAACCCCGCCCTCCTCAGGCTCTGCCCCAAAAACCTCCTGCCGGTGGTGAAGAGGGACCTGGCAACCCTATTTCTGTGAGATTAAAAGCCCACTGCTTGAGACCTATTGTCCAGAATTCAAAATCATTTGCCACAATAATGAATGGGTTACTGGTTAGGTTCAAAATCAAGCTCTTCCAAATCAATAATGTGTGGCTTATATTCCCCGCAATGCAGTTAATGTTGTGGTAGCCAGCAGCAGAAATTGATGAACATTGGGTGTTTTGTGCAAGGGCAATCTTGCCTGCAAAGAGATGAACTCATAAAACACAGTGCTTTCTAAATGGAAGGGCAGCACAGAATAACAGCAGCAACCTATAATTTCTTGCATTTCGGCTATGCTCTTCAAAAGTTGTGCACTGAACATAGTCTGTTCAGGAGAGAGAGCTGACAGATGGGAAGGCATGAAAAATTGACCTCATTTTCTTAGGAGACTATTCTAAATGGGGGACATTTTTCAAAAAGGCATATATTTTCTGCTTACAAGGACCATAAAGGAGTTAGGACCATAAAACCCTGAAAACATCTATTGCTTTGAAAGTTCATGGCTTTTCATATCAACAGCATTAAGTTTGCAAGGGGGAGGAGAGGTAGATTGTAAAGTATTACTTTAACAATTAATGTTTCTAGGTCAAATAATCTAACCTAATCTAAAATTATAATCGGCAGAGAGTTTCTATATGCATCTAAGACACAGAGATATCAAAGAACTATGTGCAGCATTGTGACCAGAGCCTTACCTGGAGGCATGGTGACTCAGGTGGCATATGTTGAATGCCATTACATCTTTTTAAAGACGTTTCTCACCTACTGATTTTTGTTTAATAAATTGTATCTGGTGCAAATAATTAAGCCTCTAACAAATAGAAAATAACCTTCTGGATATACAAATTTATCTTGGGCATATCTAAGGGGACACAGAGTCACCCCTATTCTACTACATTTTTGTAGTTTGAGAACATTAAAAATTGCAATAATTGAACGTTTCACTGGTGGTGCTAAAGCACAGCAGTCTTTTGAAGTAGTTTATATCCTCAAACTATTGAAGGTTAAATCGGTTCACTGTAGTCATCATGTACCCATGCAGTTTGGGTGTATATATGTATATACTAAAATGAACCCACTGTATGATATTTATGGCAAATATAGATTAACATGTGAGAATTCACAAGGACTTGTGGGAGGCATATATTTTCCCCATTCCCACTATTTCTTCTTTCCATTTCCTGAAAGCCTGCTTCCTTCTCTACTCACCCAAAAGACAACCTACCTTGACCTGCCCTCATGTCTTCACCTTTCCTTCTTTCTCCCCCCAGAAATCTCTACTTAGGAAAACTATAGCCCAGTTGTGTGGTGCCAGCCACTGGGCCAGGTCTACTTGCATAGTAGGGAACCCACGAGGACTTATGGGAGGCATCTCACTTTCCCTTGTATTCCCCTCTCTGCACTATTTCCTCTTTCCCTCCTCCTGTCAAATCCTCTCCCCTTTCCCTGCCTCATCCTAGCCTTCTCAACCATTCACCAATCTACCTTTTATCTGCCTCCCATCTTCATCTATATTTATTATTTATTTACTTCATTTATACCCCACCTTTCTCTACATTGGGGACCAAAGCAGCTTACATTATTCTCCTCTCCTTTTTTGACCTCACAACTACCTTGTGAGGTAGATTAGGCAGTAAGTATGTCACTGGCCCCATATCACCCAGTGCGCTTCCACAGCAAGATGGGGATTCAAACATGGATCTCCCAGACCCTAGTCTGAAGCTCTAACTGCTAGACCACACCGACTTTCATAGGGTAGCTGCTGTTGAAGAGTAGCAAGCAGCCAGGCCTGGGTGTCATGCAAGTCAGGTGGCATCAAGTCACCCAGTGATTGCTGTCAGGCCTGGTCCCAACTAATCTTCCCTCAAAGGCCCAAACAGCCCTGGAAAGGATGCTGCCCTTGGGGGAGGGGCCGTGGCTCAGTGGTAGAGCATCTGCTTGGCATGCAGAAGGTCCCAGGTTCAATCCCCGGCATCTCCAGTTAAAGGGACTAGGCAAGTAGGTGATGTGAAAGACCTCTGCCTGAGACCCTGGAGAGCCGCTGCCGGTCTGAGTAGACAATACTGACTTGGAGTCTGGTTCAGTATAAGGCAGCTTCATGTGTTAATGTGCTCTCCCCCTTCATTTAACTCACAAAAATCAAGCCTTGGAATGTTGTGGTTGCCAAGTAATGGCCTCTGAGGAAATCCATCTGTTAAAGCTACAGGCACTTGTTCAGGTTTGTAGAAAGACTGTCTGCTGCAGCTTGCCCATTCATAGCTCCAGTCACCAGACTGAAGTATCTTTGTATTTGACTGACTTTGGTATTATTAGTACGATGGTCATGATGATGATTAGGGTTACCAACCTCCAGGTACTAGCTGGAGATCTCCTGCTATTACAACTGATCTCCAGCTGATAGAGATCAGTTCACCTGGAGAAAATGGCTGCTTTGGCAATTGGACTCTCTGGCATTGAAGTCCCTCCCCTCCCTAAACCCTGCCCTCCTCAGGCTCTGCCCAAAAAACCTCCCGCTGGTGGCGAAGAGGGACCTGGAAACCCTAATGATGATATTTAGAAAAATTGCTTTTTGAAGAGACTTTAAGCCCACTCCTCAATCTGCCATAATGTTATGATGGATAAATATACATTCTTCCTTAAAAACCAACAACCACAAACACTAGTGTTACAAACTAACCCCAAGAAGTTAGCCTTCTGCTGCTGGTTTCCCTGTAAAAGGAAGGAATCCCTTGAATCCCTGTCAATCGTTACAATTTTCAGTCCTGGGGAAATCCTAGGTTCTCAGCTAATTCAGGAAACTGCAATTATCTCTGTCAGTATCAAGTCTTCTGCATCACAAGGTGCTGTATAAAACAGGCTCTGATGAAGAGGATCCTATTCTGGATATTAGGCAGAACCAAGGTGTCATTCCTCTGTTTAACAGAAGAATATCTAGCAATGGGAAGAATAGTGCAGATTACAAAAACAAAAACAACTCCTACTGACTTGATCTAAGGCAATAACTTAATTATGGGGCAACAATGGCCAAGTAACAAATATGTAACAATAAAGTACTTAAGATTGTTGTTGTCAGCTGATAAATCATGGAACTTTCATAAGAATGTTGTTTTACAATTCCAGCTTTTTATTACATAATCACATTTGCTGTCTCATACATATCAAACTCTGGGGTGATGCTACTTGGATTTTTTTTTGGGGGGGTTATGTTTCCTGGTGCTGTATAATATTTTTAAATATTGGACTGTTGTGTGCTTATACGTATTTTGCAAACTACCTTGAGATTATGAGAAAAATCTGATAAAACACATTTTATAATCAATTTACACTAAAATGGGCTAAAACATTGATATTTGCATTGCATTTTACTTCACATTTACTTCATGTGGCTTTGACTGATACAATGGTCATGGCAACTAAAAAGCCCTTCTGTGTCATACATGAAGCTGTTCTTTGACATACTGTGATAATTTTACAAAGGTATCATGCAACGTTCTAGCAACTGGCACCTGATCCTTGACCAATGCTTAAATAAGAGCTGGCTGAAAAATGGAGGATTTCTCTCATCTGGAAACTGTTTGGTATCATTTTTCTTATGCATTCAGACAAAAAGTCAGAGCTCTTCCCAAAATGGAAAGAAGGTATGGTGACTACTAGAAAGAGTGTTGAAAGTGTTAATTACCACATAACCCCCTTTCCCAGAAACTCTGTATTGCTCTTCTGCTATCAGCAAAATTGTATAAGGAAATTCTTGCTAGAATTAGCCTCGCTTTTGGGCAATCAAACCTGTCATTAATCAAACTTGGCGAAGGAGCCAGGAAGCAGGCTGAAGAGCTGTAACAGAAGGGGACACTTGTCTGCCTAGAGAATCTTGAGAATAATAACAGGAGTTAGAGAGCTGCTGGATTCTGACTTGACTGAGCAGTCATTTCACTGTTTTAAATATGCATAGTGAAAAGGTAGGGCTGAATACAGGCCTTGATTTACAAATGCTTTTATTTCATTTTGAAATTTAATCTAGGCTTATTTAAGTGGCTAACATGGTTATGGACTGCTTTGAAGAAACAGCTTAGAATAAGAAGGAAGGAGCCATCTCTGACTGTCTGCTGCAGCTTGACAGCACTTTACACACAGAGAACAAAAAGCTCAAACCCAGGCAAATAAAATGACTCTTACTTAATAGACAGAAAAGTAGAAACCAGGGAAACCTCTAGGGAGAGAGCATTTCATCGACGGGGTACCATCACTCCCAAAGTCCTGTTGTTGATTGCCTTCAGGTAGCCAGAGAATCCCTAGCCCTGACAGATTGCATACCTCTAGAATCAAACACAACTCCTCCTTAATACTTCACAGTTGTCTTCAGGTAGGTAAGGAAAGCAAAGAAAGGAACGGAGACAATACTTCCCTGCATGACTACTAATTAATTTCAGACCTCTGTTGGAGCAACTCTCCAAGCTCCCAGCTTTCCATTTGGTCTGCATGCAGTCTGGCAGTAGCATATGGTATATAATTTCATGGCATAGCACAGGCTTTGTAAAGGTCCTAGGCTCAATCCCTAGTAGTTCCAATTAAAGAACTTCAGGCCGTAGGTACTGGAAAAGACCCTACCTGACTCAGTTTAGGATAATTTCATTAGATGTTCATTGATATATAGATTGCTCTGGCAAAATATCCATGGTCCTGACTTTCAGCTGACTACCCTAGACTCTTATAACACCTTGACCTCAATCTCCTTTTTCCTCTTAATTAGGTCTTTGTAGGCTTTTTTACGGCGGAAGAATTCCATCAGGTCTTCTCGCTTCCCCAGGCGCCTGTATCACCATAGTTTAGTTTGGATGGATCTCTTGGCCAAATGACAATCAGCATCGTACCAAAGATTTTTTATTTATTTATTTATTTATATAATTGGAGGGGTACAAAAAGGAAAAAAAGGGAGGGTAAAAAACATTAAGTATATAAAAACAATATAGCAGTTTCCATTGATAGATAAACTCAGTCGAATATAGCCAGAAAAATAAATCAAATGTAGTACACTATATCTAATTAAAAAATGATTATAGAAATGTAAATGTCATTCAAATTGTCTATCTTTTATCTAACTGTTACACATTAAAAATATAGCATATAAAAGCCTGAAATTTTCTTAACAGATGGTTAAAAAATGTTAAATGAAATATTGCCTATAGTATATTTTTAAACTGGTCAGTACATCATTCATTTGTTTAACTGGAAGACATATAAATATAAAATGACTCCCACTTTTCATCAAATTGCTCTATACATTCGTTAAACTTTGGATTTAATACAAACGTCTTTTTAGCCATACTGGCATAGTCCAACAGTTTTTCTTTCCAGTCTTCTATTTCGGGTATGTGCCTTTGTTTCCAAGTTCTTGCCAGAACCGTTCTTGCAGCTGTAGTGGCATACTTGAAAACGTCATGAAATTTCAAAGGGAGGTTTGATGGCACCATGCTAAGTAAGTAGTATTTGGGGTCTAATGTTATCTTCATTTTTATTATCTCCTGGAGTTCTCGATGGATCTTTTTACAGTACACTTGTAGTTTGGGACATGTCCACCAAACATGGAAATAAGAGCCATCAGTATCTTGACATTTCCAGCAAACACCTTTTTTCCCAGGAGAAGTCATCTGGGAAATCATATTTGGGGTCAGGTACCATCTATAAAATGTTTTATACCAATTTTCTTTCACTTCTTGGCAAACAGTGTATTTTAATTCAGAAGTACAAAGTTTTCCCCAGGATTCCATATTAATCATTTCGCTGATATTTTGCATCCACTTAATCATATTGGTTTTCACTTGTTCTTCTTCTGTGTCATATTTCAAGAGGAGTTTGTAAATTTTTCCTAATAGATGAGAGTCATTCTTAGATATTATCAATTCAAATTCTGTCAGTTCTCGAAATGGCCGAGGATATAAACAGTCTTTTTGTAGATTGGACCTCAATTGAAGATAAGTCAACCAGTTTAATTTTTGAAATTTATCTTGAAGTTTAATTAAACTTTTAATTTCTCCTGTAGACTCTATCATATCGTTGTAGGTAAAGTGAACATCCGGTTTCAGTTTAACGTTGTCGTGATAAGCTTCAGTCGGAGACATTATAGATGGTGGAGAGGGACTTCTCAATGGAGAGCCATTTCTCTGGCCAGATTTAATGTTTCGCCATCTGCGCTACTTGAAGGCAGATTTCGGAAAATTCCTCTGTCTGACAGGCTTTGCCCCTGTGGCAACAATTGTATTGTAATGGTTGCTCATGTCTTATTATATTGTAGTTTTTACACAGAATCTCGTAACGAACTTTTAAGCCCCCTGTTGGTTAATAGACAGAAAGTCTCAGATTCTTTTAACGTTTCCTATTTATTGAACAATTGTTCGCCCCATATATTAGAGGTGGTGGCACAGTTTTTAAAGTTTGTTTTAAAAGCCCGCCAAACGGTTAACTAGATGGCAGTATCAACAAACAGTGCTATTTGATGTAACTGTCTTTTAACTGTTCCATAAAGGGCACTTTTAAAGATCTCCGTTCCTTTTGTACCCTTTTTGTATTATGTTTTTAAAGGAATGATGATGATACTAGCAAACATCATTTGTTAGTGGCAGACAGCTCCTCTTCAGAAGGTACCATATGAACTTGCTGCCAAGGTAACCAGTGGATTGGCTGTCATTCATTAGGATCCATTACCTACCATCTTCAAGGACAGCCTGAAGTATGTTCCTGACAGCCCATTCCTGAGTTGACAGCGTACGGAGACGGCGGGGAAGAGGCGCAGCGGTGCCTCTTCCTAAGCCATTTCGCATACGCCGGAAAACAAAAAAAAACTGCGTCGTGGTTTTTTGTTTGTTTTAACGGTGCCTTTTGTCCCATTGAAAACAGCGAGGCTGCGCCTGCTCAAAAGCCACAGAGAGGCCGCGCCAGCGGAGGGGTGAGGTGTGGTTCTGCGGCGCTCGGCCGCCGGCAGGACTGGCCTCGCTGCCAGTGTAAGTGCGTGTAAATCCGAGATTACATGCACTTATGCTGGTGGCGAGGTCATGCCTCCTCCTAAGAGGTTTCGACCAGAAACCTCAGGAGAGTGCTGTAAGTCTATCACATCTTTCTTTTTACTCCACTACCATCTGGCACATCTTATTTCCATTCATATTAATTGCCCCCTCACCGAGTCTTGTCCCCCATTGTCTTCTGAGCAACGGCTCTATCACTCCTCACAGAAGAAAGCATGCTGTTAGTTTTAAATGGTGTTAAACAATAGTACAAACCTCCTAAGCAGTGAGTTCACTTTCTAGTATAATCACTATACTTAATAATAACCGGCTGGCTCCTGTGTGGATAATGAAAGTTGTGCAATGGGGCCACCCACAGACAAGGCAGACCTCTCTACATAACGGGTGAATTCCCCAGGTATGCAGAAAAATGTGACTTTGTAAATTAATGAAAAGGAAACAAAGCCTCTAAAAATCCAGCCTAATGAAGACAGAAGGTGTTGCAGAAAGGACAAAACATTGAAAGCAGCTGATTGTTAAAGGGGAAAAAACAGGTGATGGGAGAAGAAACCAGCAAGTTCAAGCATTGGAGAATTTAGATATTCTGGGAGAGGTGGGCATTCCAAATTGTTCATCTTCTCATGATAACTTGTGGGCCATGAATTTTATAATCTCTACTGGGAGAACACAGAAGGTGGTCTTATGTGTAATGTTTGTAAGATGCTAGATCAGTGGTTCCGAAACTGTGCTCCATACTCCGCGAAACATCTTCTAGTGCTCCGTGAAGAGATTGGAAAGAAAAATACTACTGTCATTCGGTTTAGTATATAGGTGCTAGATGAAAATTTGTGCTCTGTGACGAATTTCTCTCCTGAAAAGTGCTCCATGACTCAAAAGTTTGGGAACCACTATGCTAGATGATTTGCCATATCTATCTGGTTTCTATGCTAACTGTGAACATGCCCACAACCCTGTGACTGACCCCTGTCTTCAGCCCTTAAAGGTACAGTCACATTTCCACCAAATCTTTACAGCAGGTCTTCAGAACTTGCCATATATGCCACCATATGAAATATTTTCTTTGTCTAAAAGTATATTTATGGAGCAATGTAATGTTTTGAGCATTTTATAAGTTCTGCTGAAGATTAGCTTCCTGATATTATAAGGAAGATAAACTGAACAACAAAAGCCACTGTGTTGTTTGGAAAAGAAGCTACTGTACATAAGCAGTGATTTTTTTCAGTTGAAAGTGAACACATTTCTATCTGCTCTCTTTATCTAGCCAATCAATACTTCACTACCAAAGGACAATTTACATGACAGACTGTAAATTATAATGCTCTGAAATAGACAACAATTCCAGATTGATTCCAAATGACATTCGTTCAATAAAGGTCACTTTTCCTAATAACTTTCCCTGAGCCTGTGATGGAGTAAAGCTAAAGGGTGGCATTTATTTTTACACTGTGGACAATGTAGGAATACTTTTGTATGAACCACAAATGCATACCTATTGAGATTGCGAGGTTAAACATTTTTCGTTTGGCTTTTGCCTTCAGAGTCAAACTGTGAGAACATGCTGATAATATGTCTCCTTTTTCCAGCTGAAAGGGCTGAACCTGCAAACTTGATCGACACCGTATAGCATATTGTCTAACAGCTGATACTGGAAATGGAAAGACTGTATGTAATTTGCTCAATGGTGCATTGCCATGTAGCTTGGGCCTATTTATAAAGCACTGGCCTCCCAGTATGTTCATGTTCTGATCAGACAAAAAAGGTCAAATTCCAGTCTTTCAGTTGTCTCCTCCACCCCACTCGGCTCTCTTTTCTTACTGCATAATGTTGCTTTTGGTCAACTCTTCTGAAACAGCTCTCAGTCAAAAAACTGATGACTTTTAAAAAAAATCAAGAATCTGTTCAACTGGCAAATGTAATGATCCCCATTTCTACAAATATAGACAACAGGACTGGTAGCTTTCTTTGTGAAGAAAACAGATTTTGTACCAAGAAGATAACATGTCAAACTATTTAAGTATGATTTCCTCCCGTTGAGAACATTTGGAATACTGTTTGTCTGTCTCCTTGGGGGAAAATAAGTCATATTTAAAGGCCATTTCAAATGTGTATTGAAGCAAAGTGTACGCGTGCGTAATTATTGCATGTAGGGATCTACCTCATAAGTAAAACATATTTAGTCATGGTTGAAGCAGCATGACAATGTATAAATTATGGGATTTTTTACAATGAACTAATGTCAAAATAATCTGCTTGTAGAAAGTAGGTTTTAGTCTAGCCTTCACCATGACATGCTAGTTGTCTGTGTGCAATGAGTTTGTTCCAAGGAGCAGCATAATAATAAATTTTATTTGCGGCTAATATGCCAGATCAAACAGATCAAACAGAAACTGACCATATGGAATACCATATATACTCGGATGTAAGCCGACCCGAGTATAAGCCGACCCCCCCCAAATTTGAGGCCAGAAAAGGGAATTTCTTATTGACCTACGTATAAGCCGAGGGTCAATAAGAAATTCCCTTTACCGGTAATGCTGCGCTCTAAAATGGCAGCCGCCATTTTAGAGCGCAGGGATGATCTCACCCCTGCCCCAGGTCGCCCTCCCGCCAGCCTCCCGGGTCCTCCCGACCCACCCCGACCCCAGTGCCATCCCAGGGGGGGAGGGAAGAGCCCCTGAACCCCCTACTCACCAGGAGAGGAGGCGAATCGGCAGCGGTGCGGCCTTCCCGGCCCTGCAGGAGGCCCCTGCAGGCCGCTGCCGGCCAGAGGAAGCCTCGTGGGCCCGGCGGCGGTGCGGCGTTCCCGGCCCTGCAGAAGGCCCCTGCAGGCCGCTGCCGGCCCTGCAGAAGGCCCCTGCAGGCCGCTGCCGGCCAAAGGAAGCCGCACGGGCCCGGCGGAGATGGCGGCGGTGACGACGGTAAGTTCCCCCTCCCTCCTCCCTCCCCTCCCCTCCCCTTTCTCCTTCCTCCCCTCCCCCTCCCTCCTTCCTCCTCCCCCTCTACCGTATTGACCCATGTATAAGCCGAATCCGCCTTTTTCAGCCCTTTTTTTGGGCTGAAAAACTCGGCTTATACGTGAGTATATACGGTAGGTGTTTACAACCAAGGCCAACAAAATTAGGAATCACCCAATTTTACACTTCCACAGATTAGGGAGCATTGAGGCAATGTAGCTTCATTGTACCAAGGGTCAGCAGACAGTCATGTCTCCTACCTGAGCTTAATTTAGGCTGAAGCTCTTTCTCAGAATTCTAGTCAACTGGTTATGTATATGTGATATCCAAAGTTCACAAACGCAGCCAAAAGAGGCAACCATACAGTATTTCTATTTCTGGCAACGTCCTGCCCCTGTCTAGAATGAAGAAAGCGACCCCTCTTTGGAAAAATTATTCACATAGGTGGGCAATTTGACAGGCAGAGGGATATCTATGCTGGTCACAAGAAAGAAACAAAAGCTCCCTACAAGGCCCACTCAAGGCATTTTACTGCCTGAAACATCTCTAGGCAAAATGAGTAATGCAAACAACAGATATCCATCGCTTCTCTTACTTGTGACTGATGGGAGCAAGATGTACCCCAGCAATGCTGCCAGCACCATTGGAGCTTGCTTTGGGCCCAGGTGGCATGGCAGCTGGCCAGGTTTGGGAGGTGACAACAGGTTCCAGTCATGCCTGTTTCCTCCTTCCGTAGCACTGCTGCCCATAATTTTTGGTGCTCCAAGGGATCATTGGGATCACTTGTGTGGTGAGCAAGCCCTAAATTCTCCTGCACATGCAATATAACTTGTAGAATGGACAAGGTCTCTCTAAGTTGTATGAGGTTTGGAGACACTTCAGTGCAAAGAGAACCACACTCTACAAGGACTGATGTTTTATTATAAGGGCAAACATGTAACTAAAAGCCAAACTAGACATTATGGTGTCTCTGGTCTGACCCGTTGATTTCAATGCCATTTTAGTGAAGAATCCAGCCATTTAAAAATGCTGCGAGGACCCAATTCTGATTGGGCATCCAGTGAAGTGGAACCAGGAAATCTTGTTTCTTCTCCTGCCCATGGGGGGGAGCTGTTTCAGCACCTAAAAAGGCATTTTGGGGAGCACAAGACAGCCAGCGTGGGGTAGTGGTTAAGAGTAGCGGTTTGGAGCGGTGGACTCTGATCTGGAGAACCGGGTTTGATTCCCCACTCCTCCACATGAGCGGCGGAGGCTAATCTGGTGAACTGGATTTGTTTCCCCACCCCTCCACATGAAGCCAGCTGGTGACCTTGGGCAAGTTACAGCTCTATTAGAGCTCTCTCAGTCCCACCTACCTCACAGGGTGTCTGTTGTGGGGAGGGGAAGGGAAGGTGATTGTAAGCCAGTTTGAGTCTCCCTTAAGTGGTAGAGAAAGTCGGCATATAAAAACCAGCTCTTCTTCTTCTTCTTCTTCTTCTTCTTCTTCTTCTTCTTCTTCTTCTTCTTCTTCTTCTTCTTCTTCTTCTTCTTCTTCTTCTTCTTCTCCCTCTCCTCCTCCTCCTCCCCCTCCTCCTCCCACTGTGCTACAGGCCCAATCAGGCCCTTGATGCTTTTTTAAAACTGGGGGAGCCAGCATAGTGTTGTGGTTAGGAGAGGTGGACTCTAATCTGGAGAACCGGGTTTGGTTCCCTACTCCTCCACATGAGCGGTGGACTTTAATCTGGTGAACCGGGTTGGGTTCCCCACTGCTACACATGAAGCCTACTGGGTGACCTAGTCTCAGTTCTCTCCAAACAAGGGCTGTTGAAAAAAAAATTCGGTTAAATTCAGATTCAGAAAAATTCGGCCCGTTTTAATTCGGGAAATGCCAAAGTCCGAACTCCCTCGATTCGAATCTGTGCAATTCAGCATGAGATTCGGAATTCAGGAATAAATTCGGCCAAATAAAGCCATTTAAAGCACATTTGCAGCTTTCCACGGCTCCGGGGGGCATTTTTGGGGGTAGAGGTCCCAAACTTTCAGGGTAGCTTGAGGGGACCCTTCTTGCAAGAACCCGCAAGTTTTGTAAAGATTGGGTCAGAGGGTCCCGGGCGTGAGCCCGGCCGCTGAGAGGCCCGGGGAGAGAAAGAAAGAGTGTCTGTGTGTGTGAGAGAGAGCTCCCCGTGGGGAGGGGGTGCACATTTTTTTTGTCAGCTTGACTTTCAGTCAGACCCCTTGCCTTTCAGTCAGGCCAAGGCAACCAGACCCCTGGGCCGGGGTAATGGTATGGCCCAACTGCCGAGGCAACCACAACGGCCTTTTCCCAACTGCTGAGGCAGCCAGGCCCCTGGGCCGGGGTAATGGTATGGCCCTACTGCCGAGACCCTTCTTGCAAGAACCCCCAAGTTTTGTAAAGATTGGGCCAGAGGGTCCCAAGATATGGGGTCCCCCCATCTGCCCATTGGGATGAATGGGAGCAGGCGATCCTTAATGTGCTTCTCTACAGAGCACCACCCCTTTGACTTCCCCCCCCCACACACAGTAGAAGCCAGTCCGTGGCTTCTAAGAGCCGATGTAACTACGCCAAAAGTGCATTCAACAACGCTCAAAGCGTAAGTAAACAGCGTAACTAGCATGGGTTTCATTTCAACACAGCCAAAGTGCATCTCATAAGGCTACTAGTGTAAGTGCGACCCACGCAAATTGCGTATCTTCAGGATTGATAGATTTCATTCTGCTGGATTCAAATCTTCCACAGCAACAATCACACTTGCAAAGAGGAGATCAAGTCCCCCCTGGCACAGGCAACCCCCCCAGATCACACTGGCAAGGAGGAGATCAAGCCCCCCCAGCAGAACAGCCCTCCCCGCCAACCAGAAGATGCAAATTCCAAACAAAGGAGAAGAACGGCCCAGCCAGAGAGAGACTTACTGACATGGGATGCACTAAAACGAATGACAGGCTAGCCCATTAGAAACAACAGAAGCGGCTGCACAGCCCATTGGAAACAATAGCAGCCAGCCAGCAATAGCAACTGGTCCCACAGTTAACTCCAGAGCATTGAATAGAGATGAGCTGCATAGGGGAAGGGTCAGGAAAGTTCCATTCTCCTGATGGGAAATTTAGGCCTTTTATGCATACTTAGTAAGTCCATGGTTTGTGGCTCTCTTGTTTCATACTTTTATATCAGAAAACCTTATGCATTGTGTGGCTTGTTGTGAAGAAAGTTCTGGGAGTCTCAGGAGCACTGCATATTCACAATCAGAAATCCGGAAGCATCTGAGTCCTTGCCCTTGAAAATGCTTCTTTATAATTGGCTGTAGTGCTTACTGTGATAATAACGTCACCCCGCCCCTCCCCTTCCCCCCCCCGTGAGTGGCCTTTTCACAGCCCATTTCTCAAAATGGAGTACTGTAGAATCACCAGCCCAAATCCATAAGTATCTGAGTCCCTGCACCTTGAAAACACAGCTGTACTCAGAAAAGTAAAAGGGGGGGGGAGGGAGATTCTCCACTCATGTGTGATTCTGTGAACACAACACTGTTGAAACAGATGGGAGAAGATGCTGTTGGGGGGGGGAGTTCTCCATTCATCCCTGAGTCTGTGAACTGACTAGAAAAGACGCCTCCTTCTCTTGGCACGCTCTGCCTCCTCCCACCCCGCTAGTCTGATGGCATATCAATAGCAAATGATCCTAGCCTCCACTGCCTCTCTCTGTGATTTTGATTAATATTTTAGATGATTTAACAGTATATCAATATGCTATAAGACCAGCATACAAAAAGTTAAGAGAAGAAGGCAGCCACATGGACTCCTCCATCTCCAGTACGGCTTCCCAGGGCATGGCAGAGGGCTGAAGTCTGGCTGGAGGAGGAGAATGGGGGCATATCGGGGATGGGAAGATCAGCCCGTGACTTGACTATGCACCTTCCAGTAACTGAGATAAGCTTGGAAGAAAACTTAATTCCGGGATAAAACAGGGATTGGAAAACGCAGAAAAGTCGTAGGATGGAAGTGAGTTGAGCCCCCAGGGAGAAGAACATTATGCATAACCCCGACGGAGAACCGAGACAATCGCGGGAGAATCATGAGACAAGCCAACCATGCGTAAAAGCCCTTAGTCTGGATCTATCCCTATGTAACCCATTGCTTAAGTTAGCTTGTAGAAAAAAAGAAGGGGGAGAAACATCTGATAGAAGACAGAAAAAAGTGCAAAGCAACAGAGGTTACAAGGGATTTATCTAGCAACTATGATTTCCATAGACAATTTTAGTAATGGGCCCTTCTTTACCCAGTGGAGAGATGTTTTAAGCTGCTAGCTTTCCCTTGCTTTATAAGCCAGGTAACATAGAATGAACCAATGGCAGCTTTTAGGCTTCTTGTTCGAGAAAGGAGAAATACTTATAAATAAATTATAGAAACTCCCTTCCTTTCTTCATCCTCATGAACAGATCTGTGTTATGGTGCTTCTTTAGACTCATAAATGCCAGTCTTTCACTCAGCCTCTCCCCCACCAGACTGCTGTTTGCAGTTTTCTAAGATCTCTTGCTATATATAGCTAATTTGTCTGACTGAGAAGGGGGCAAAGAAACCCTCTACTTTCTGTAGGGAATACCAGCAAAGCAGCATACATCACCATGGAAACCTGTTTCTCAACCCATCAGACTCAACCCACTACCTAATACTTAATGCTTAAGGTGGAGACTACTGTTAAAAATTAACATGACATGTCATTTCAGGATTTAATGCCCATTTTCAGCCTTCTTATTTAGCTTGCCTATCCTAGATCATTAGGAAATTCTATTTTTTAATCACACAGAAGCTAATACTCTCCCTACCCCTCATTAAAATGCATCATTTGACTTTTTGCCTGCAAACATGTCACAAATGGGGGTTTCTATAGTAACACAGGATACTGACTTCATTTGAAATTGTAATCTTTACACACAGATGAACATTTTTATCCATCAAAATTTGGCTTTAAGAGAACAGTCTTTGACCACAGCGCTAAACTTTGCTCTGTTACAGTGACACGCTGACCTTCTAAAAATCTAATGAATAATATAATATAGGCAGTTCTTCCTTTCAAAACCAAACCTGGATTTGCACTTCTATCACATCAGTCGTTTAAAAAGCTTCTCGCCTTCTACTTGAAACTTGATTTATGTAATTTCTGTACATATTACCTGCTGTCAGACTAATGCTTTAGTTTATATTATTAAATCATCTATTCATATGTCTGTGATCTGAAAGGCACATGATAAAGTAACCTTGCTGATGCCATACAGGCATATGCCTGGTCAATGCATGAATGGGGATCTCCTGGGCATCCAATGACTGCCCCCTTGACAGCTGTGATGGAAAAAGGTGGGATATCAGTGAGTCTCAAAAAAGAAAACTGGAAGCCATAGAGTCGCCCCTCCAAAGCAGCTATTTTCTCCAGGGGAACTGATCCTGATACTCCCGGGGAACTCCCTATCCTGGTTTGGCCAGTTACACCGGCGCTGGGAATGGCTGTGCTGTGCCTGCTTTTGAGCAGGTGCAGCCTCGCTGTTTCCTATGGGGTGAAAGGCCCAGGTAAAACAAAAACAAAAAAAGCTGTGAAATGTCTTTTTTTTTTTTTTTACGGTGTACGGGAATTGGCTTAGGTAGAGGTGCCGCTGCGCCTCTTCCCTGCCGTCCCAGTACGCCACCAGCTCAGGAATGGGCTGTTACATAGATAAACCATTGCAATGATAAGCATAACAGTTTCTGTGAATTCTCAGCTTTCATTTAGAAAAGGCATAACTTCACAATGGGAGGGGATTTAAAAATGAAAATTGGGAATTCACAGAGCCTGTTACATCTGTTGTATACACCTGTGGTATACAGATTAAATGATATTCTGGAGCAGATTTTTTTTTCAAAAATTAAAAAGCCCCAGTGGCCCAGTGGATGGGTGGGTGGCCACTGCTGGGGAACAGGGCAGAAAAACTTCAGGGAAACTTGCCATGTGGAAGTCCCATCATCACAGTGCTTTATTTGCAGCCACACTAGCAAGGGACAGCACAGAAGCCCCTCCCTATGTGGAAACCATCTTAGTTTCAATGGACTAGATTCAGCAATTCACTCACGCAAGAATCATGAATTGTCTCTACTTTCCCCTTGCCCCAGCTGCCCCTTCTGACACAGAGAAAGCTTATCCTGGGATCATGAGACCCATGTGAAATAATAGTCACATGGTTTGATGTGCTGCATGGTTAAAGGAGATGAAATCTTGCCTTCTGTCAATTCCATCAGCAGAAGCAGGAAGGGTGATATTTGCACTGCAGCTCTACAACCTGCATAGCTCTGTCTTTTTCATAATATAAAATTAACAAGACAAAAATAATCTTAAGCTTCTTATTGAAACAACAAGAAGAAAAGATATAGAATGAACCATCATTCTATATACAGTTATACACGATTCAATTAAATATTTGGGAATAATCCTAACTGGACAAAATGATACACTATTTAAAGACAAATATAGAGCAGTGTGGGAGAAGGTACAGAAAGATTTGCAGAGTTGGACCAAACTAAAAATTTCATGGTTAAGAAAAATTTCAACAATAAAAATGAACATGTTACCCAAACTATTTTTTTTAAATTCCAGATGTTACCAATGTATATACAGGAAAAAACATTGAAAGAATCGCAGAAACAAATAAATAAGTTCATATGGAATGGCCAAAAATCAAGAATCAGATTCAAAGTCTGGCAAGATGATAAAAAAGAGGAGGATTAGCTGTACAGAGTATTAAATTATATTACCAAGCAGTGGGGTTGGTTGGATAATGGACTGGATAAACAACCCATAGCAAAGAGTAATAAAATTAGAAACAGCAGATTTGGAAGAAAGCTTACATAAATATCTATGGATTAATTCCCCCCCAGTAAAAACCAAGGATGTTGTACTTGTTTCAGAATTTACCAATTTTGAAAGGTATTAAGATTTTTCAGCAGTGGAAAAAAGTATTGGTAAACTTTATCTGGGGTAAGTGTAAACATAGAATCTCTTATAAAAATCTTATAGATAATAAGGATAGAGGAGGTCTGGCCCTCCCAGATTTAAGATGGTACTATGAAGCCACTTGTTTTGTATGGCTAAAACAGTGGATTACACTTGATAACCCCAGATTATTAGACTTGGAAGGACACAATATAAGATTTGGCTGACATGCATATTTATGGTATGAAAAGGATAAGGTCAATAAAGATTTTAAGCATCATATTATTAGAGCGAGTTTGTTACAAGTCTGGAAGAGATATAAAAAGGGTTTTGAATTTAAAACGCTGGGATGGCTTAGACCTTTGGAGGCCTTTTCAAGAAGAGGACCTAATCCTGATCTATATTGTAAGACGTATAAAGAATATTTATAATATGAAAATGGCCAATGGAAATTAAAAAGTAAGGAAGAGTTAGGTATCTCAGATTGGTTTAAATATTTCCAATTAAAGGATATATTTCAAAAAGATGAAAAGCTAGGGTTTATAGATAAAAAGTTAACTTTGGAGGTAATATTAGAATCAGAAAATAAAGGTATGATAGCTAAAATGTATCAATTAATATTAGCTTATAATTTAGAACAAGAAAGAGTTAAAAAGGTTATGATTGCGTGGGCAGTAGATGTAGGACATGCTATCCAGCTGGAGGATTGGGAAAGATTGTGAAAAATAAAATTTAAATTTACAATTGCAAGTAGTATAAGAGAGAACATGTATAAGATGTTTTATAGGTGGTATATGACTCTAGAGAGATTGGCTAAAATGGATAAATCTATCTCTGATAAATGCTGGAGATGTAAAGAATGTAAAGGTACATTTCTTCATGTTTGGTAGACTTGTGATTTAGTTAAAAAAATTGGAAAAAGGTTATAAGAGAAACTAATAAGTTGATTTATGGCAACATAAAAAGAAAATTGGAATATTGTTTAATAGGTCTATTACCCAAAGATATGCTGAAATCAGACAAGACAATTTGTCATTACAGTTTTGCAGCCACAAGAATATCAATAGCAAAAACCTGGAAAGGAGACACTAGGCTCCTTTTAAAAGATTGGAGAGACAAAATGTTATATTTTGTACAAATGGCCAAATTAACTAATAGTCTACATGGATGTGATGTAGAAGACTTCAAAAGAGATTGGCATAAGGCCTTTGTGCACTGGGCTGACACGACTAAGACTGACTTTATGAAGATTGTGGAAGAGCTGTAAATGAAATCAAACTATTCTAGTAAAGAAGATTCAATTGTATAGTGGATAATATAAAGCTAAGAGGTGCTTCTCTGGAAGTCACAACGGGGGGTGGGTAGGCACATAGCACAAAGGGGGGTAGGGGACTTTTTATTATTTTCATTTTTATTTTTACTTTTTATATAATCTCAATTGTATAATCTCTTTTTAGTGTAATTTTTCTGTTATTGTTTATACTTGTTTTTCTTTTTCTGTTTAATTAAAAATTTCAATAAAAATATTTTAAAACCCCCCCAGTAAAAATATAACTCAGAATGGAAACCATGTAATCAGAGATGGACTATTTAAAATTTGGGAATCTGTATGAAGAAGAGTTAGCCCCCTAATATCACCATTAATGTATCCTATATTATGACAAATATGTGAGCAAAACAACGATTATATAACATACGGGAAAATGATAAATTTGCAAGAAGAGATTAAATTGTGACAAAAGATAAAGGACAAAGGCAAAAATAAACAGTGGTTATTATATTTCCAAATTGTTTCAAGATTTAAAAAGATATTCAAACGGCAGGAGGAGCAAAAAAGGAACTGACTGGATTAAGTTGTGGCCAATTTTCTCCAAATAAAATTGTTCCGATTAATGTTGTGTTGTTCAGGTTGCTTATTTAACAATGATTACACTAATGGGTGCCCTGACCTGGATGGCCCAGGCTAGGCTGATCTCGTCAGATCTCACAAGCTAAGCAGGGTCAGCCCTGGTTTGTATTGGATGGGAGACCACCAAGGAATACCAGGGTTGCTGTGCAGAGGAAGGCCCTGGCAAACCACCTCTGTTAATTTCTTGCCATGAAAACCCCAAAAGGGGTCGCCATAAGTCGGCTGCGACTTGACGGCACTTTACACACACAGACACACACACACACACACACACACACACACACACACACACACACGGGTTGGTGAAGTTGAATCTACTGCATATGTCTTTCTACCAGGAAGTCTGATGCAGGCTAATTTCCCCTTTCCTTGATCTAATAAAGGATAGCTCCGAGGAAGGGAGGCTGAGGAGTCTGCTATGGGATGGATCAAACCAGAGGGTGAAGCAAGTAGCGAAATTCTGTGCCGCAATATAAAAGATCTGCCAGACAAAGCTGGGGCTTGGCAATTTAACTTAAAATGGAAAATGTTTTATTCATTCGAGGTTTGTTTAAATTATATAAACTGTCTATGAATTGTATACCCTATAGTTTTAGTTACTGTATATTCTCCTGTTTTAATTCTGTAACTGATAGGAATTTTAATGGCATTTGCCATATTAATAAATGAATCTGATACACTAATGGGTTGTTGGACTCCATCCTCCTCTCCATACTTGGCCCTGGAGTGGCAACTGATTTTATAATAATGCTTAATCTTAAAATCGTGTTTAACCAGTATTATATAGAATACCTATGATTTATCTCAAGTTTAATGGAATGATCACTGTTAAACTATTATTGTTATTATTAAAATATTGAATTGTTTTATTGTGTATAGCATTGAATACTATTGTTTACTATACTTTTGCCCTTAGTATAGATGTAATGATTGTAATAGTAACTGCAAGGTACACCTAAATGATCATTTGCATACAGGCACTCTGTTTGAACGGGAACTGGAGTAACTGCAGTTTAAGATTTGTGTCTTTTTAATCTATTTTTTTTTGCATTCAAAACTAACTTTTCCCAAACAGATGTACACTTGAAAGGTTCATTATAGAGTTCGCTCTTTGCCTTACCACCTTCCCCCCTTTTGTAATCTTCCCCCTTAAACAGGATGAATACTTAGCTGAAGAAGTGAACTGTAACTCACAAAAGCTCATATTTAAACAACTCACAAAAGCTCATATTTAAATAAATGCTGTTTGTCTTTAAGGTGCTATGGGTCCTTTGCTTTATTTTGCTACAACAGATTAACATGGCTACACCTTTGCAATCAAATGAAAGTAGACACTGTCAGGAGGGATTGCAGTAGAAAAGCAGCTGATGGGAGGATGATAAAACATGCTCAATTCCATGAACACATGCATGAAGCTGAATGGTCTGAATCAGACCATCAGTCCATCAAGTCCAGTATTGTCTGCTCAGACTGGCAGCAGCTCCCAGGGTCTCACGTGGAAGTCTTCCATGCAACCTACTACCTGGTTCTTTCACCTGGAGTTAATGGGGTTGAACCTGGGACATTCTGCATGCTGCGTGAGCCATAACCCCTCCCCATGGATTCCCTTCTGCAAATGCTCTGCAGAGTGGCAGCAGCTCTTGGGGTTGAGAAATCCCATATAAGCACCATATTTCTACTGTCAACATCCTGTCCAACTTCATAACCAGAAAAGTGCTCTGTATTGTATTCCTGACAAACTGAAAATGTTGAATTCCTTCATTTTCTCAACTCAAGGCTTTCCTCCCTCTACCAAATTTTATTATTGCAGATCTTTTCTTCTCTTAGTCTGGTGTTCCAACATTCTTTTAAAAACATGCTCGCTAAAATAGAATGTATTATTCAAGTAACAATTTCACCAATGCAACTTAGAGATAAAATACTTTTTCTTAACACCTAATCACTAAACTGTTTATACTTCCAAAGACTACATAAGCCCCCTTTACTATCCTGATGGAAATGTAAAGCATGAATACATAAAATAGTAACATTATTTTAAGAATAAAGATTTTTCTTTTGACTTTGAAATGAGCAATTTAAAACACCTTGGCCTGAATACACTACACAATCCTGCAGACAATTGCAGTCTGTATTTAGTTATGTAACAACAGCATTAATATAATTCCCTGGTAGTGAAGAGAGTTTTTCTAGATCAAGAGATTCACTTAACATCTGGAAGTTACCAAGGACCAGTGGTGATATTAAAATTTGTGAATAATATTTCTTCAGCAGTATACTTTTCAAGAATTTCAAGATCTGGATCTTCATATATGTATTCCTATTTTTATCTGTATGTTGCACAGCTATTTTCCCATGTGACTTGTTGGTTAATGCTTGATGGTTTATGGATGTCTTCTTTAGTAATAAAAATTCAGCCAATAACTTATAGCCTGGATACAGCCTTCTCTGAGGTTCTAGCTCATAGAACATTGTCTTGGAATTCTTAAATTGCTTCAGAAAAAAGCATGGAAATGGTGATGTGTTTGATACACCCCAGACTCTCTCTTCACTTTGGCACCCTCTGGCATCAAACTCAGCACCCCACCGATGGGGCCATGAACACACACTCTACACAGCCATTTGCTAGTCACCTGATCACTGGTGACTGTCCGTTTAAGAGTTTGCCAATCAATGACAGCTGGCCCTTTGACAGCCAGCTGTCTGACAATCAGCTGTCTGGCAACCAGGTTTCTGGTGCTGATTTTTTTAAACCCAAACTTAGTAACTGCAAGTAAAAGTAGTCCTTCCACATTGTCTGCCAAGTGAGGTGACCAGTTGTGGAGGAAAGGAAGCTTACCTATTCAAACCTAAGCAATGAAAGGTGAGAAAGGGAAGCAGCTAGGACATTTTGAGGGCAACATCCCACCCTTGTTTGTCCCCCACTGACCCTTGACAGAGTGGAGGAGGGGATGTGCAGGGTGAAATGGTGCATTGGTGCTGTGACATCACTTCCAGCTAGGACATTTTGAAGGCAACATCCCACCCTTGTTTGTCCCCCACTGACCCTTGACAGAGTGGAGGAGGGGATGTGCAGGGTGAAATGGTGCATTGGTGCTGTGACATCACTTCCAGCTGTGGAACCAGAACTAATGTCACTGTATTGCAGGTGGCTCTAGGAGTCACTAAAATGCTATAGTAGAAACCATAGAGTTCCAGACGAATCCTAGAGTGTCTTTCTAGTGATTTTGCAACACTGCAGGACTTTATTAGGGCAACTCTTACCCCCTACCAGTCTTCTGAAGGTTGGACCCTGGTACATAACAGCCATGGCCTGGGATCTGACACATTTTTCAGGCTCAAGATATCCTTAAACACTTTACTATAACAAATTAGATTGAGGTTATGCAGTGCTGGTGTGTAGGCACATGCAAGTCATTATGTCTTACTCAACAATAGCCTACACACAGCTGTACAAAGCAGGCTTTATATGAGTAGGAGAAGGTTTTGACTGGGCTCTTAGTAAATTTTAATATCGCATCATAGGGTGTCTTCTTTCTACTTTGGATAACAGGAAAAAGACAATAGGACTTCACATTTTTTGCAGTTGTAAATAAAGTAGTGTAGATGAATATCCAATTATTGTGGATGACTGAGCCCAGTCTAGAAGCCAATTACACAGAACCCTCATTGTTTTGCTAAAAAAATATATAGGGCCAAATTCTACATGACACTGCCAAATCCATGTATGCCAATCATGTCTGTCTCAATCATATAGAGATGGAGGGGGCATGTGGGTGCAGAACCCTCTTTATCCTCTGATTACTAGACTGCAGTCTGTTCCCTCAGGCACATTCCTCCTCAGCTAACAAATGATACCGAAAGTGTTATTTGATATCAGTTGCATGACATGTACTTAGAGAAAAAGGCTAGAGAAAAGGACTGTGGCCCCTTTTCTATAGCCTTTGGTTTCTCCAAAATATTACATATTCTCTTCTAAACTATATGTTTATGATGGATAAAAACTGTCAACTTCTGTGCTGACATTTGGAAGGATACAAGAGATGAAACGGGCACCACCCACTTGCTGACAAGCCTACTGTCAGAGATAGTGCACTTCTCTCTCCTCACTCAGCTAGATCAGCTGCCAGCTGGCCGGAGCATTTAAAGGCAGCTGCCAAATGTTGGCATTGGAGGATGCAGACAATTGTTGGGCTTTTTAAAGAATTTTATTGATGGTTTTATTATGGATTTTACTGTATATTTATATTGTATATTGTAGTATTTTTAAAATGATGTTACCCACCCTGAGCAAGCTTGCTGGTTATAAATCAATCAATCAATCAATCAAACAAACAAACAAACAAACAGAAAGGTGTTTACTATATCCCACTTTTATTTTATATCTTAGGGTACAAAGAAGGGATCATTTGGGGTAGTGTGTCTGCACCAAAATAACACAGCATTACTAGGTTCAGACTCAGGCTGTTTTCACATGGGTTGTTTGCCCCAGGTTTGAGGCTGTTGGGAAGCATTTTTTTGCTGGTTCCCATAACATCATGGTGCATCCACATGCCTCCCAGCATTTCTCCTGCTGTGTTGGTGGGGCTTCTTCTTCTTCTTTTTTAATTGAACATATTATTATAACATTATATTGCTTTTCACTTGCTAATTAAGAAAACAGCTGGAAAAGCCCTGATGGTGATTTGGGGAAGGCCGCTGCCAGGGGAAAGGGGTAAGGAAATTATGGGAAACTTGCCATGCGAAAGGCCCATTGAAAGGCACTGCAGTGGCAATGGGGAAACTCCACAAGCCTGTCCCTGTGTGGAAAACACCTTTGAGAGGATTTCTTTACCTTTAAGAGTTGTATACAGAAAAGACTTCTGTTGAGGCTGACTTGGTGCATCACAGTCTTGCAGTGATAGGAGGACAACTTGGTGGAAGTTCACTTTCTAGGCAGTTCTTAAAGACATGAGAGTCCCTTCAGGGTCTTAACCTGATAACACTACTGGCAGGAGGATGAGCCTAAGGCTGTGGTCGGCAAACTCATTAGTCAACAGAGCCAAATATCAACAGTACAATGATTGAGGTTTCTTTTAAGAGCCAAAACGCCTTTTAACAACCATTCATGCATGAGAGGTTTTGCCTTGGATTTGCCGCTCTCTAGATGCACATTTTCCCCATCTGCATTCTCAAAACTCTGCAGGGGGGGTTATTGTTGAGTTTTGAGAATCTGGATGGGGAAAATGTGCATCTGAGTGGCAAATCCGAGGCAAAACCTCCCATTCATAAATGGCCAATAACCCCCCATGCAGAGTTTTGAGAGTTGGGGAAAATGTGCATGTAGACCCTTCTGCCGACCCTTCAGATTCTGTTGGTTAGGACTCTGGAGGAGCATCCAGTTGATCCTAGGCTGCCCTTTCTGCATCTTCAATGTGGCTCCTGTGTCAGGAATTATTCAGGCACCAGAGGTCTCTGCTTAATCTGGTATCAGAGATGGACAACCACATTTTCCTCTTTCTGTATAAAAAGCCTCTTTCCCTCTTAAAATCTTGTGGGAACATTCATCTATGTTAAGGAGAGCCTAACCTATCCTTCCAGAGAATTGCCCAGAGCTTCAATATGGACAACCTTGCCAGGACTCAGAGTTGGTGAATGGCTTTTTACCATGTGAGCATCAGATCATGAAAATGATGCTGATCAGAAAGCGTGACATATTTGGCACAGCGTTTTGTGTGTTGAACACACATGAACACACGAAGCTGCCTTATACTGAATCAGATCCTTGGTCCATCAGTCAGTTTTGTTTACTCAGACCGGCAGCAGCTCTCCAGGATCTCAGGCAGAGGTCTTTCACATCACCTATCTGCCTAATCCCTTTAACTAGAGATGCCGGGAATTGAACCTGGGGCCTTCTGCATGCCAAGCAGATGCTCTACCACTGAGCCACAGTCCTTCACTTGGCCGCCACCACTTTTGCCTTGAATCAGAAAATCTGCAGGACTGGAAAACATGGTAAAGTAGGGCAACCGAGTGGGTTGATCCCACGGGAGGGAGACGCCCATGCGTTTGGACAAGGGAATTCACTTTGTTCCAGGGAGAAGCACAAAACAAAACAGCCATGCATTAATGCCCCTTGAAGATGGTTTGGAAACTGCTGCTTGTGAAAAATACTGCAACCCAGCTATTGGCAGGCAGAGGCAGGCAGAACCCTTTGTGACTAGTGCTGTGCTGAATGCTCCAGTCAGTGTCCAGGCCCAGTGTGAAAATGTACAAGCTGAGCAGAAAAGGAGCAAAAAACAAAACAAGTTGTGCTAGTTTCAAAACAGGTCCTCAAAAGGAAAAGTAGACTTTACTGTAGTACTGTATCTTTCCAACCCACTGCAACAATTCACTTCCTCTGATCAAATTGTAAAACTATTTTCTTAAATTCTCTTTCAGGCAGGTGGAGTGTGAAGCAAATTCCAGCTGCTTGGAGTAGCCAACAACCATCAAAGGACATCAAGGAGGATACAAAAAGACAATAATGCAGTCTATGTAATACCTTTTATTAGCTCCAACCAAATGATACATACGTAACATTCGGTTAGCCCTAATAAAAGGTATTACATGGATTGTGTTCACGGCTTTTTACATTTTACTTTTAGAGCAACATGGTTGTAAACAACATGACTGCATTAATCTGGACCCAGCTGTCCACCATTAAGTGTCAAAAAGAATCCCAGAGAGAGGACAAGGGGACATTTTATGGTCCCAAATACCATGCTTATGATACTGCAATACCACTCCCCATTGACTTCCGTCTAGTCACTCCTTTAGTTTCACATATTCATCTTATCTGGAGTGCTGAATTGCCTGAAATATTCATATGTAACAAGGATGAATATGGCCCAATGTGAGATAATGAATGCTTTGCAAATACTGTTGTGCAAATAGCCTTACAGTTAAATAATGTGTGTTTTGAAGAGAAATACTAAGGGTGTTTCATTGGTAAAGTAATTGTTTTCTAAGGACTACTAAAAGAGGCAATTCTACTGGCAAATATACAATTTAAATGGTGGTAAAGTAGTGGTGTGGATGTACCCTGGAATATAAATGGAGAATACTAATATGTTTCATATATTAGATATTCCTGAAGTTTTGTAATGATCAGTCTGAGTATGACTGTTTTAATGTACCTGTTGCTACCAGAGGAAATCACAGCACTGCTTGAAAAGAAAATAAGAGGCAGCAGCCTTGTCCTGCATTTATGGCTCAAAGCACTGTATTTATTTATAAAATTGCCATTCTTCACATTTTGGTAATTTCAAGTAAGGTTTGAGCTGTTAAACAGCGGATTCTATTTTTTTTTATGAAACCTGGAGATTTCCTCATGTTTTACTGCACTGAACTGCACAACTGCACTGTATATGAAGCTGCAAAATATATTTTAGAAAAATATTAATTGCCAGTTGCTGCCATCCTGATTTTGACCTTTATTAAAATGACAGTGTTCAAGTTGCCAGGATTTGCTGTCAATTATACACATTCCATTCCTTCACTACATGTTGTTCAACACCTTCATTTTCTGCTATCAAACCCATGGCACAGAAGGTGAATATCAGGGTGTATTTACCCAGCAAAAGTTTCCCCGCCCCCGTCTATGTCATTCTCACCCTGCAACACACAAAAGCAAAGTGTTTCTGGTGACCCTGAAGACTGTCTGCCTTTCTGTGGAGTTTTAGAGGAAATCACCATGGAAATACCTGCTTTGTATCTCTGGCTGTATGACTGGTGAGGTGCCCAACAGGTTAGCCAAAGGTGCAGATTCTGTCTTAGGGAAGTTACCGTTGAAGCCACCCAAATATCAATTTAAAATAACTGGAAAGGGGGGGGGGTCAAGGTTTGCTAAAAAATGACATGGTGTACAGCACAGAAGAGGAAAAGAACAAGTTAACATGGAATGTGGTTATGTGACTGAAAGTATTGATTTAAAACCATCATTGCATCATCATCGGGACCTTATAGCACATCTTTTAGTCCTCAGGTAATGAAAAATTTTGTCTGTATGATCATGTGTACTGTTGTTGGAACACAAAAAATGTTTTTGTCACTTGACAGTATTATGTTTGCCTATTCTTCTGCCCCTTGAAGAACCAACGCTTTCTTGTCTGTAGAAAATAGCCCCAACTTTACTGGGACAGCAGCTGACAGAGCCTTGGCACAGCATGGGGCAACGTATCCCAGCACCGGCTGACCCACCTGCCGGCCAATGAGCTCCCCCCTGCCCCAGCCTACCTGCTGGGTAGGGTGATAATGTGGGATAGTAAGTTGCAGGATACCACCTGGGCAGCTGCCACTGCGTGGTCTCCCCTACCACTTGAAGGTGAGAGCGCCTTGACAGCTACCAAGCTGGGCATGTCCCCTGGAAGCCCTCTTACCAAAATCTCTTAAGAGGATCCCTGAAGATGGGGGAAATAGGCACGCAGGCCACTCCCCCCCAAACTGGATCCCCAAACTGGATCCAGCCCCATGTTGATATTGCCCAACACAGTTGTGACAAGACAGAAAACAAATCAAAAGCCATAAATGCCTAAGCAACCCAATTCAACAACCCCCCGAAACACTGCAAAAAGGGTGGGATGGGTGGGAAAAACCACGAGGTTGCCTGAGGCCCCAGTGGCATGGCCCAAGTTAATATGCTGGCCAAGTGGAGCCAGAAGGTCAACTCCCTCTAGTGAGTTCCACCGGCCAGGATCCCTCCCCTGGCCAGGCCAAGGCTAGGCTGATTGGCTCAGGGACAGGAAGGAGGGCCCCCGAACATGCACAGAGGCCTCCCCATCCATTATTAAGTGGTGCCGCCAAGGCCAGCCAGAGCAGGAGACATTTCCTTCCCTCTCATCCCCCGCAGGACTGCAAAACGGGCTCCAAATAAGATTGGGCCTCAGGCTTCTCACAATAAGTATCTCAGATCTGAGAAGGCACAAATTCATGGTTAAGGGAAGAACATTTCATGGTGTAAAGGAATCAGAGTAAAAGTATTAACCCAGTTTTCAATATTATTTTCCAGCACAGAAACCTTTAGCCTTCCAAAGGGTTTCCATGTATATAATATGATTTTGTGTGTGTGTGTTTGTTTGTGTGTGTGTGTGTGTGTGTGTGTGGGAATGAGAGAGCAAGAGAGAGAGAGAGCAAGAGAGAGAGAGCAAGAGAGTATGTGTATAATGGAGAAGCAGAGATGCACAGAAATGCAAGGATATTTTAATAAACACCAGTACCAAAAGACTGGAGAAAAACACAGCATAACGTAGTAACATAATATTCAATGTAGAGTTTTCCATTGACAAGGAAATAATGAAAATTCCATATTATTATGCTGGAGTAAGGAACATAAGATGGCTAGGAACAGCCCAGGAGACCTGTGCTGTTGGATAGCATTAAGGTACAGAAAGGAACAAATTATCTTGAATTTATGAAGCTTGTAGACAACCCTAAATGCCAGTGTTTTCTATTAGCATATACTCTCATGCCTTTTACCAATGCAAACATTGAAATTATTTCATTAACTTTATTTAGGAAAAATGCTATGGAATCTCTTTGAGCAAACAAAAATTATTTTCATGAAATCTAACTTGATTTTTTTCATTTGTTGCTTTAGTGTAGACCAATTTCCCCAATCAAAACACATAAAATAATGACTTTGAATCTTAATGCTACTAAAAAAACAATACATGGAGGGGCTTTTTTTTTACTGCTCAGGAATCACTCTAGGCATCTCTGCCTTACAGATTTTAATAACAGATATGCTCAGGGTTTTTTTTAAACCCTCAGCATGATAATACAAACAAAGGCATTTAGGCTTTTCCAGCAAATATTTCAAGATACAAGAATACCTTTAACTAGACTAATCTGTGTTTCAGTCCTGGGCAGGGAGACAAGGTTTGTGAAGATAACTTGCAAAAATTAAGCTAATAAAATATGTCACATTTCCTATGTTTAGGCTATTCCCTTACATGCTGCTGAAAGTTTGCTCTGTGCTAGTAATGCCAAAATAGGAGATATATAGTAAACCCTGTTTGTCAGAGCGATTTGCAACCAAGTTACAGGGTGATTCTGTGATCTTCTGATGTAACAACCTCCTCCTATCTTAACTGATTCCAGATTCTAGGTTTCAGATTCTGGTGACTCTTCACCTTCTCTTCCTCCTGTTTCTGCTTGTGTGATGTGCATTTGTTTATTCGCAAATGAAAAAAATCCAAACAGGGCCCTGTGTTGTTCAACATCTTTATAAATGATTTGGATGAAGGAATAGAGGGGATGCTTATTAAATTTGCAGATGATACTAAATTGGGAGGGGTAGCAAATACGGTAGAAGACAGAGCCAAGATGCAGGATGATCTTGACAGGCTGGAGAAATGGGCTAGAACTAATAAAATGCACTTCAACAAAGACAAATGTAAAGTTCTGCATTTAGGTAGGAAAAATCAAATGCATAATTATAGGATGGGGGAGACTTGTTTGAGCAGTAGTGTTTGCGAAAAGGATCTTGGGGTCTTAGTAGACCAAACACTGAACATGAGTCAGCAGTGTGATGCTGTAACTAAAAAGGCAAATGCAGTCTTGGGCTGCATCAACATTAGTATAGTGTCCAGATCACGCGAAGTGCTGGTATCGCTTTACTCTGCTCTGGTTAGACCTCACCTAGTGTACTGTGTTCAGTTTTGGGCACCACAATTTAAGAAAGATGTAGACAAGCTGGAATGTGTCCAGAGAAGGGAAACAAAGATGGTGAGGGGTCTGGAGACCAAGTCCTATGAGGAAAGGTTGAAGGAGCTGGGTATGTTTAGCCTGAAGAGGAGAAGACTGAGAGGGGATATGATAACCATGTTCAAGTACTTGGGAGTTGGGAGTTTCTTGGGAGTTGATCCACAAGCACTGGAATTGGTTTGGGCATGATTGTTCTACAATTCTGCCCTTCCTCTGCATTTTCACAGTTGTGGAGTCAGTTTTTTTTAACCAGCTTTCATTTAAAAAAGTAAGTATCTTTCCTCTTCCCTGACAGAGATATGCCTTTTTCCTTATATCTCCACAAGGGAAGGGGCTTGGAATTCAGAGAATCTTAAGCCTATTGTTACAACGCTCCAGCAATATATCAATCTTTCAGTCTCATTTAAAAAAAGAAAAGAAAAAGAAATCACTCATCTTCAGGGTGGAGAGGGAGTGGTTTGACCATGACAATCCAATCATCCAACAGTGGGCTGGAGGTGAGTGGGAGTGGGCACGACCAAGAAAATTAGCAGAAACATTATGCATGAGGGAAAAGCCAACTCAGAATCGGCTTGCAGAAAGCATTGGGGTAAAAGTGGTCTCAAAAGAACCAGAAAAAGGCAAGGGCAGGGTGGGGGAGAGCACAAAAAAACCAAAGTGAAAACTAAAGGGACAAAAATGTATGTGGAAATCAGGGGATAAACTGAAGCCGTATGGGGCCAGAAGCTATTTTTAAAAACCCATGCAGAAAAGCCTTGTTTCTGTCCACTCTGTAAGGGGGAATTTTTAACTGCCTATAGAATTTTGAACATTTTACTTATCTGCTTGAAATTTGGCAAGGAGGTTACCTTTGGTACAATTCCTGCAAGTTTCATCCAAAGTAGATGGGGTAGATCCAAAGCCAGAAAGTTGTTTCTCATTGAAACCAAAGAAAGAGACTAACAAATAGTGAAATTAAAAGAAATAACATTATAAAAACTGAAATGAAATAGTTGCATACTCCCAAACGTTGGTGGTAATGGAACTTTTACTGTCACATGAAAAGCTATTTAGAGTTAATCATCAGTGATCATATGGAAGAACTATGTATCTAACACCAGTTCAGGAAATCCATCTAAAGCTTACTCTGTCTTCAGGATTTCCTTTCTCAATCTTAAACCTTGTATCCATGCATCCATCTCAACTGGAAGAATAACATATGGCAATAACGAACAGAACAAACATGGAAGTAAACCTAGAATGACTTTATAATGTTGTACATGAATTAGTAGCTTCAGTTGGAATACAGGGGAAATTGACATTTCATGGTAGGGTAGACAGGTTGCTCTCTACATACAGATTTTGACCATTTATAAAATGGAATTTCAAAAGGAGGTGGAGGAAATAGAAGCCAAATCAAAGCAGAAAGTTTGCAGGAATCTCCTGCTACCAAACAACAACAAAAATACATTTTGTACTGAGGGCCTAAGGCTAGGTATACTTCATTTTTTAAAAAGCTGAACACATCCCGAGTGTGTTGTGCAGTCTTTCATACTAATTAGATTGATGATCCTGACTTCACACTCGGAAATACTACCCTCTGTGGTCAGAGGTGAATGGTCAGTACATGAAGCTCATAATTTCTGTCTGTTTTTAATCCAATTAAGTGCCAAGGCGGTAAAATCTTGCCAGCTATTTTCTCATAAAACGAGAACTTGGCTGAGATTGGGACTGGACCAAAAGCCAAAAGTTTTATTCCAAATCTAGCTCATTAAATGTCCGTGACACCTCTTCAGCTTTGTGTTTATCTGAATGGGTTCAGATTGGTCTAATAATTAGTTATGCTGGGCTGGTCTACAGATGTACAGGTTTAGTAAACATATAGCAGGTTGACGTGGAGGTGTGGTAAACCCCCCTCTACAGAATCTGAGGGGGAAATTTCAGTCTTGAATTCATATAAAGAAGGATGAAGGAAGCTCTAACTACACAGGTTTATGCTACAGTAAATATGTTAGTCTTTCAGGTGTCACAAGAACCCTCTTTGTTTTTTCTGCACAGACTAATATGGCTGGCTGGCTGAAACTTGCAATTTCCAACCCCACCCCCCAAGTTGAGTATTGGGTTGCCGCATGCACACCATATACAATTCTTTTGTTGTCCATGAAAGTTCCACCTTTAAGTTGCAGCATGAATTCTGGAAACTGCCATGCACACAAATCAACCTGCAATCACACTGGAAAGATTTACTGTACATTTAATATACACAGTAAAATTCCTTGTTTTCAGTTTTGGATTTCATATGAAGACTGATATTTATTTATGTGCAGGCCTGCAGTACCATACATATTATCCCAAAGGTGTTTCCAAGTAATTTAATCTTTTCCTACACCGCAGAGACTTTTTTCTTTATATTGGTAAATATTTCTACTATATCATAATGATACAGATGCTAAATATCACAACAGATTTTTTACCTGCAACAATAATTAGTCATCTGATGGTTGTTACCATCATTATCACTTTGAATCATATCTGATTGATGTGAAAATCACTCTACTTATATATTTAGTCATCTGGATTTTCATTGGTACTACTTTAAGACAGTTTTTGTTTGTTTGATGGAAAATGAAAGCATACTTACAGAAATAGTTCTGAGTAAGACCCCAGGATAGGTTTTGGCAGTTGGTAATTTGGAAGCTCAACTTAGCTATGGTAAGGGTGCCACTACACCCTATCTGCCTTTTGGCTCTGCCACCACTCATCCTTCCCTCCTTGAAAGGCAGTAGAGAAGAAGAAGAAGAAGAAGAGGAGTTGGTTTTTATATGCCGACTTTCACTACTGTGAAGTGTCAATATGTAGTGAGTGGAAAGGGTGAGGGTGTATTCTGGTATCCTTTGCACTATTTCACAAGTTGCTGGGTATATCCTAACATTTGGCAAGGGAGCAGGTTGGGCCAAAAGTGGCATATGGTGCTCCCATATATTGCATTTGGCCTGACTTGTGCCACAGTCCTTCATGAAGTTAATTTGATTTTGAGAATGACACCACGTTCAGAGGCAGTAAGCTTCTGAATCCCAGTGTGAGGAGGCAACATCAGGGAAAGGCCTCGGCCTCCGTGCCCTGTTGTTGGACCTCCAGAGGAACTAATTGGCCACTGTGTGAGACAGGATGCTGGACTAGACTGAACAATGGTCTGATCCAGCAGGGCTCTTCTTAGGTTCCTTATTCTGTCACCTGCACCAAATCTGTTTCAGATTAGTATTAGTAAAAAATTATGATTATTCAGTCTGAACAGTCGTATCTACCGACTGCTAGAGACCTTAATGAAAAATCAAATCTGTACAATAAAATAAAACATGTAAGCAGTTATCATCATTGGTAGCCTCAAGTTCAGTTCAAGTTCATATCTATCTATCTGCTGAGAATGCCAGCAAAGGTACCAATTGTAGATTCTATCATACCATGCTGGCCGAAGTGACCATTTTTCTAATGTGGATATCTGCCTGTTAGAATCTACCAATTCATTATGCATGTAGTGAGCTGTTAGATTGTAATTTCTTTTAGGTCACCTGGACATGTCCTGTAAAGGTGGCTTTCTGCTTCATTACCAATCCTTTGTGATGTGCAGCACCTTGGAAGTATTTTTAGATCTTTGCCCAGTATTTTTAGATCTTTGCTCAGTAGTATGTTTATGGTCTTCATTTCACATTATTCACAAGGAAGACATTAGTCCTAAAGCTGCTGCTAAAGCAGAAAGAAATGGTATTAAAATTGACTATCAAAATCTTTTTGGTATGGTAGAATCTACAATTACTAGCACTGTGTACTAATGGATTTATCATGTCAAAGCAGCACTTCAGTGAAGTATAGTGTATGCTTTCCCGCCCTCCCTTTTTTGTGCTGTCAAGTCATAGCTGACTTAGAGTAACCCTGTGGGGTTTTCAAGGCAAGAGACATTCAGAGGAGGATTGCCAATGCCTGCCTCCACGTCATGATCCTGGTATTCCGTGGAGGCCTTCCTTCCAAATACTAGCCAGGACCAACCCTGCTTAGATTCTGAGGTCTGACGAGATCAGACTAGCCTGGGCTATCCAGGTCAGGGTTTTCCAGCCCATACAACATATACAATTTTAAAATATTGTGGCTTGGGGATATTTTTGGACCCTGAGTTTGTCAGGTCTAACCTGCACAGGAACTGCCAGGCAAGGTCTGACTGAAGATGTTATACTTACTGCAGGTGCTGGCCAAGGTCAGCTGTAGCAACTGCCAACTTGTGTTTTGACTCTGGACTCTGTGTGAATCTTGCCTCAAGGGGAGGGAGGTTCTCATGGCATCCAATGCTTTTGATTTCATATATAATTTGTACCATGCTCTTAGTTCTCATTAGTGCCATCTTGCTTCTAGCTGCTGTAAACCTATGGATCTTCCAATAAATCAACTCTCTTTTGGACTACTTGTCTATGGATGTTGTTTATGGGATTGTCATGGAACAAGTGCTCACAGAGTTCCAGTTGGAGGTACAGGTCTCCTCTATCACATGGCAGCGCCACTGCCCAGACTAGGCTGGTGCACCTTTCCTCAGTAGCCATGATTTCATAACAGTTTTCCATACTGTAATCACATCCAGATTGGTTTACTGCAGTACATTCTATGTGGGGCTGTGCTCAAGAAGACATTTCAGATACTTCAGTTGGTTCAAAATTTGTCATCTTGAGCTGAAGTGGCAACCATTCTATGATAAATATACATGTTAAATGCTCAGTGCTGCATATTACATTTGAAGTTGATAACGCCACTTCAATCAGTATAGAACACATACATATTGCTTTGTATATTATAAAACAACAGTTAATATTTGATTATTTACTTGTTATAATAGATAAAAATAGACATATTAGTAACCAAAAATTATTTAGCAGTCAATTGTTTGTTTATGCATTTTAGGCAATGATATTTAATATTTTGTGTGCACAGTAGAAATTTGGTATATTATAGGTTAAGTTTATTATTTGCAGGGGTGTATAGCCATCAATATGTAGAAACTTGGGCACAGACATGTTGTTATTTTTGCCTCATCCTTTATACTCTTTTCTGTAACCCCGTATATTAAAAATAAAAAAATATTTTTAAAAATTGTCATCTTGGACGTGTTGCAGAGATTATATTACTCCAATACTACAAGAACTGTGTTAGCTGTTTGTTTCCACACCTACTTCACGATGCTGATTATTACCTTGAAGATTTTTAACAGGCTGGGACTAGAATACTTAAAGGGCTATGTTCTCCCATATATTCCTGCCCATTGGTTTAAGTCTTCTGGACAGTAGTTTTTCCATCTGCCCCCTCCTTCTGAAGTATGGTGAATGGCTAACAAGTAGGAGGACATTATCTGTGATGACACCCCACTTATGGAACTCTCTCCAAATGGTTTTTCACTTCTAGCCTTCCTCTCTTTAGGCAGGAAGCCAAAACATTCCTATATGCCAAGGCTTTTATCTGGGGTTTTCATTTCTTAGAGGGAGGTTGACTTCTTGGATTTTGGCCTTTAAGAGCTGAGAGGCTGGTGTTAAATATTTTAATAATTGTTGAGTTGTTAAATTAATGTGTAATGTTTGGTAGGTTTTAAACATACTAATATTGCATTATACTGTTTGTTTCTATAGTAGTATGAGATGCCTTATGAACACAGTAGTAGTAACACAGGATGCACTTGATAGCAGGGCATAGCCCTCTGTTCAGACTTCATCTTTTCTGAGATTTCATCCTGGCACAGAAAATAGGTGTCAGAGCTGCACACTGGCCTTTGATGCGGGCCACCAGCGCATGTCAGGAATGCGCTGTAAGCCTTGCATGCAAGGTTCATAGTAGAACAATATGTAATGCCTATATTATTAGGAGAACATTTCACTTCATGTGTTGATATGAGATACCGGTAAGTGTAATCGTTCTTCAGAAGATAGACATGTGTGGGAGAAGACAGAGAAAGCATTGTCTCAATCCCAGTCCACGGGTTATGTGAAAAAGAATCATGGACACATGAAGCTGCTTTATACTGAAACAGATTAAGCGTCAATTGAAGTCAGTGTTCTTTACTCTGACTGGTAGCAGGTCTCCAAGGTCTCAGGGTGAGGTCTTGCACATCACCAACTTCCTTTTAACTGGAGATGCTGGGACTGAACCTGGGACCTTAGATGGTTTACCACTGAATCACAGCCCCTCCCAGAGTAGGAGCCAAGTAGGAAACTAAGAGATACCACAGATGATCTCAGTGACAAATTTCCTTATTATATAGAAATACATTTGCTTGGTTTATGGATGTTTGCATTTATGCATGTTTTGTGAAAATCATTTTGTTAAAAAATGCAAAATCTAAATGTGAAAAGAAATGAACAGGGTACAAAAAAGGATTTTTATGGACGGGTGCAGAGAGGATAAAAAAATGATCAGTTGGTGTTAAAACATCCTGTTCATTTTAGGGGAGAAGTGTAATCCAGATTATTTACTTGCCTCCATACAGGTGATTTTTGCTGTCAGAACTACTTACTCCAAACATTGATTTGGTAGGAAGGGTTTCTTATGGATCATAAAATATGTAAGCATCACCTAGAATTTGCCATAGTAAAATATATATATTTGCAGAAATATTACTGCTTGGGAACAGCTGATGTGAATTTTTCTGTTATGGTGCCAAAAATGATATAATTGTATGTGCCTGATAATAATGCCTATGTTACCTGAAAAACCTGGGTATTGATTATTGCTACTTGCAATGCCTGAGAAATCACAGCATCACACATTCTGTAATCCATCTTTAGTATAATCCCATGGTATCAATTTGCTTCCAGAAATTTTCAATTCTGTCAAGAGTTTAGAGTTCATTACAAGTGATTCCATTGAGGTTTCATACCATCAAAAGTGTGAATAAGTGAATGGAGTGCCAGATGATCTTGGGCTCTAATGAGCTAAGTTAAAATAATCAAATAAGTAGGTATTTTAGGTGCCTATTATCAGACCAACCCCCTGTCCCAGTAAGAGAAGGTCAGAGTTAAACCTTGTCCTACAGCTGTTATGTACAAAAAAAAAATGGAGGAAAGAAGGCTGGGCCTCTAGACTGCAGTAACTTATAAACATCCACTCAAAATGAATATTACACAGTACTAGTCAGAACGTAAAATAGATAACTCAGATTCTGATTTATAGAAAGTACAACAGTAACAGCACAATTGTAAGCAGAATCACCCCCCTCTAAACTAATTTGCTGAAATATGGAGCAAGCACAGTATATCTAATTCAAAGAAACCAATAGATCTGGAACAAATTCGTCTGATGGAGATACCGGTAACTGGTAATCCATGTGGAGAGGGTAGTTGAAGTATAAAAACCTTCTCTAGAAAAAACCATCTGTGGTACTCTGGTACATCTGGGGCATTGATCTACCTACCAAAGAATTGCTCAGGAAAGAAATTTGTTCTAATTTGTGTAAACCATTGGGCCATTGTTGGAAGGATTTCCAGGGAGATCTAATAAAATAAAAATTGAATTTCTGCTCTCAGATAAAAACCATTAAATGACACAAACGGTTGCCATATTTGGTACCCAGGTTTATAACCTTAAAAAAAACTAAGAAATGATCTTAAATTAAAGAGTGGAATAGATTTTAAGTCCTTGAGGTGACTTTATTTTTAGTTTTCATTAAGGAGTGTTAATATGTTAAACACATTATGTTTACCTGTATTCATGGTGGATGTGTTTTATGATTATTTTTCAATATTTTTTATTTTTATGTATGGGGATACAGAAAAAAAGAAAAAAGGGGAAAGGAATGTAGGGGAATTAACAAAAATATCAACATGTCTGTATCCAAGCTTCGATATAGTAATACATTTTTTGCCCCCATCACTGACATTAAACTTATCTAAAAGATCATTAAATGGTATTTAATAGGCAAGTAGTTAAATACTAATTGATATAACTATTACTGGCTTTTATATCTGGTACTTCCTATTGTAACAATTAGATAATCAAATACTAACTTTTGTAATATAATTTATAAAACAATATATATGTATTCTCTATTAATTAATTAAGCTAAAACTACTGACTTCACATGTTAGATACTGGTTAAACTTATTACTTCTCTACATACTATGAAATAAAAATACTTTAACCGCCTGTGTATTTGTCATAGAGTGGTTGCAACTTGCCACTTCAACTTGAATTCATCTAATGGTTTCTTTTTCACCAAATATGTTAATTTTGACATCAAAGCAAAGTCAAATAATTTATGGATCCATTCAGTCATTTCTGGAATTGTTGTGGCTTTCCAATGCATTGCATATATAATTCTAGCTGCGGTTGTCGCATATTGATAGAGTTGTCTATGAGTAGAATTTATTTGGGAAGGTATTACACCCAACAACATGAATTTGGGATTCAATTCAAAATTTGTTCATAACATGTTCTGAATTTCTCTATGCACTGACTTCCAATACTGTTGACTTTTTTTTTTGCATGTCCACCACTGATGGTAAAAGGTTCCCTCTGTTTCAGAGCATTTCCAGCAGTTTGCTTGGTTTGTCTTATACATCTTTTGAAGATCTTTTGGTGAAATCATTGAAAGAAGATGTAGATGACTATTTTTATAAAGTTCCCATTCTGTACTTGTGCTGTATTTTCTGGTCATGGACTGTAATAAATACTTTTTTTGGGGGGGAGGGGGTGCTCTAATTTGTGGGTTTTCTCTTTAAAGAATCAGAGCTTCTTTTCAGTATGGGAAAATTTCCATACTGCCCATTTCTATATATTACGACTATGTTAAAGAGACATGAGTACCCAGCTTGCTGGGGGTAAAGGGAAAATGACTGGGGAAGGTACTGGCAAACCACCCCGCAAACAAAGTCTGCCTAGTAAACGTCGGGATGTGACGTCACCCCATGGGTCAGGAATGACCTGGTGCTTGCACAGGGGACCTTTACCTTTAAAGAGACAGGACATTCTTTCCAGACATTTTTTCCAGGCTACCCTTCTGTTTTACTTTAAATGATTCTGAAAAAAGTCTCCTATGACTAAATGGCAGGATACTGTGAAAGAATGGCAGGGTACTGTTGGAAATGACTTGTAATTTGGTAATTATAAATGGGTAAAAGTTTCTGAACTTAAAAAAATCATATTCAAGTTTTATGTTTCTGATGCCAACAGGTCAAGGTGCAGTCCTTGACCCTAAATCTATTGACTTCAATGGATTTAGAAGAATGTAACTCTGTTTAGGATTGGACTGTGAAAAGCACATGAGCTCTTGGGGAACAAGCCTAAGCAGGTTTACTCAGAAGTAAATCCCACTGATCTTAATAGAACCTACTTCCAGGTAAGTGTGCAGTGGATTGTGGCCATGGTTACAGAAGATTTTGTTGGCTAGGAGGAAAGAACCTGAAATAGGGTAGCCCCATCTAGAAAGGGAGATAAACTACAACCCTGTATTGTAAGTGCTTTTTTAAAAAAAATAAGGAATTATGATTAAAAACACAACAGTCACTGGCTTGTATTAGAGACTGAAGGAGAAATAGCTGTCCAGAATCAATCTATTTTGGCTCTACTCCAAGCTTCTAAACTGGGAAGCATACAAACAGATCTATAGCTTTTCAGTTCAACCCCCCCCTATGTGTTCATTTATGGCTAAGCATAGATGGGTTCATAAAGATTAGGAAAGAATGACTAAACAAAGGGAAAACAAGTCCTCCCTCTCCATGTCTACATTCCTCTATGGATCTCTTCTCTGCTAATTGTAGCCTATTTGGGAGCAGAATAATTGGATGAGTTTAAGGGAGGGAGATACGATTTATTTTGTGTCAGTTCTGTCATATATATAATGTTCACTTGACAAGTTATTCCTAACGATTGCTTTAATGGATGGTTATGTTAACAGCATGGCAAATTTTTGCTTGATAAATCTGTAGTCAGCAAGGCCTGCAGTGACAGGAAAAATAGCACCTCATGGGATCCTCTATAATTCTAAAAGGTGTAGGGCCCTCTTAAGAATATGACCTTCACAGTTCTAGTTATTTGATGTGATGCTTCTAGATTTGTGAGGCACTGGAAAGTCAATTTAAATGCTTTGTGGGTTCAGTTGGTATTTACCACAACATTTCATAGTTTACTTTTGTTTTTCTAAATTTGTATCTATGGAATAACCTGCCTGAGACTTTGGGATGTAGTGGGATACAAATCTAATATCTAACCTGGGCCAGATTAACCAATAAAATGAATGAATTAAATGATGAAATAATATGTGGAGCAAATAGTGCCAACAGGCCTGGAAAAAAAATGCCCTGCTTGCTTAATATGATGTTATTTGCCAGTGTAGCTGAGGACATGAAAAGCCCCAGCTACCCATTTCCACACATTAAGCTTTTTTTTAAACAGACAGGACATTTTTTTCCAGGCCTGTTGACACCACTAGGTTGATAGCCATGTTTAAATATTTGAAGGGGTGCCATGTTGATGAGGGAACTAGCTTGTTCTCTGTTGTTCCAGAGACTAGGACACGGAGTAATGGATTTAAACTAAGAGAAAAGCAATTCCACCTAAACATTAGGAAGAACTTTCTGACAGTGAGGGCTGTTCAACGGTAGAATGTGCTGCCTCGGAGGGTGGTGGAGTCCCCGTCTTTGGAGGTCTTTAAGCAGAGGCTAGATGGCCGTCTGTTGGGAGTGCTTTGATTGTGGGATCCTGCATGGCGGGGGGAGGGTTGGGGTCACTGGGGATGTGGGGGGAGGTAGTTGTTAGTTTCCTGCATTGTGCAGGGGGTTGGACTAGATGACCCTGGTGGTCCCTTCGTGATTCTATGATTCTAACCCAATACACATTTCACTGTTTCTCCATGACGAGTTAAAAAAAGAAGAAGCAAAATATGCAGGAAGGTTGCTCAGATACCTGGGACAAGAGCTAAAAATCTGCATTATCCATACAGACCAGGAAATGCACATTACATGCATGCAGGGAATACAGTACACTGGTGGTGCAAAAAGCAGCACTTTGCATCCTTGGTTCTATATGCTGCTTGTAGCACAACAGTTCTCCTCAAAGTAGTTTACATTTATATTGTACATATTTAAAGGTGCAGTCCAGTATAGCCCAATCTCATCAGATCTCAGAAGCTAAGGAGGGTCAGCCACAGTTGGATGGGAGACCACCAAGGAAGTCCAGGGCTGCTATGTGGAGACAGGCAATGGCAAACCACCACTGCCCATCTTTTGCCTTGAAAACCCTATGGAGTAACCCTAAGTTGGCTGCGACTTGACAGCACTTTCCACCATGGAACATCTGAGTAGATGTGGCAATCTTTTTGTTTAGTTGGTGTTAAAAACAGCACACTACATCCATGTTGCTATGTATGTATTTAAATGTTAAATGCTGCTTGAAAGCACAAAAATGCTCCCTGAAGTAGGTGATATGGAAACTCGATACAACCAAAATACAGAGTAGGGTAGTAACCAAGGGCAAAACCTTATAGCCATTGGATGGGGGGGGGGGAATTCCACAACAACAACAAACCATACAAGATAGTCAGAACAACAGCATTCGATGCATATCAGAGGGGACCGAAAGACAACTGCTTCAATTCATGTTTACTGTCATCACTGCCTGCCTACAAAACAGCCATGAATGCTGAAGACAAACTGAATCGATCTGTACAGCTGGCAACCCCTAAAGTAAAAGTATGTATGAAGACTAATCAATGCACCTTCTTCCAATTGTATTCCTATGAGTGAGAACTCAGGGTTGTTTTTACATTTGTTTTGAGACAGGCATGACATGGGTAGATTTAAAGTTGAACATTCATATTTCTGTTAGCGATTTTCAAGATGTTGGTGTAGGAAATTTAAAAAGGTTGAAAAACCGTGGCTGTCTGGATATAATATAATGGTTAAAAGGAATAACTGGCAAGGTAAAAAAAGGAACAGTAAAGGCATCAATTCCATCCTTCCTTTCTTTCAAACAGCTTAGGGTGGCATATATGATTTTCTCCTTCTCCAACTCTGTGAGATAGGTTAGACTGAGAAAGAGCATCTGGTCCAAGGTTACCCAGTAAACTTTGTTAAAGAGCAGGTATTTGAAACAGGGTCTCTCTGGTTGCAGTTGAACACTCCACTCCAGAATTCAAATTCTCTTTGTCCCAGGAGCATAGATATGTTACAGTGCAATTTTATGCTTGCTCTCTCAGAAGTCCCATTAACATCAGTGGGACTCACTAATAAACCTGTTTAGGATTGCAGCATTATTCTGTTGCAACAAAAGTAGCAAAATCCTGTGTTACCTTGAAGACTTACACATTTTTTGTAGAATAGATTTTTGTGAGCCAGAGTTCTTGACTTCATCATATGGTCAATGTAGTAACTTTATCTTCAATATATATGCTGCAACTGGCACTTATTGTCACAACCAAAAATGATTTGCCTGTCTAGTTCTTGTTGATGAGGTATTATTTATAGCTGTATGGGATTTTATAGGTCCTTTAATGAGCAAAGTCTTTTTAGCACTTCCAACAACACAACAACCTTATCCCTCGTTTACACATAGAGGACTGAGATTGCCATTGTTCAGCAGGGATTTGAAATCACTGGTTAGGTTCAAGACCTAAAATGAGATAGAGTAGTGTTGACCACCATTAATTATACAATGAATCATTATAAAGCTTCACAAGTGACAGTAAAATTTAAAATGCAGCATGGACAGTTAAGGGGGTACTGAGTCTTCCCCCTACCAGTACCCCAGGCAATGTTTTAGCAGTTTTTTTCTTAGTGGGGCTACTGCTTTGAGTTCAGGTGGGCATACCTGTTTTTAGCCTCCTGTCCTGCCTATCTATGCTGTGCTTTAAAACACTCCATTCCTGTTTTATAGCCCACACCTAGACACATGTTACATTCCCCCTGGAACTTTCCTGGGTCTGCACAATCCACATATGCTAGCTAGTTCCCCTCCACAGTATTCCAGTCAATGCTGTGGCATGGGGATGTTGAAAAAATATTAATTCGGGATAATTCGGATTCAGGTTTAAATGGCCTTCCCCCCCCCCGAGAAATCCCGAATTCTTGGGATGGGGTCTTGAAGGGGTCGCCCCCCTTCTCCATTAAAACCAATGCAAACTGTATAGGTACAATCTGAATATATACAAATAAGTTACACATTTAGAATATGTATATGCATTTGGAGATATCTGGTCTAAATATATCTCCAAAAACATCTTATTGGATATATTTGTGTCCCTGGATGACATCTGTATCTGGGCTACTTTTTTGTGAATGTATTGATAACCTTATTCTATGTCCAAATTGTTTTTAAATTGGAATCTTTCTCCCTTGGCGCTCTCAGTAGGCAGGTAAAGAAGTAGATAAAGATGAGGAATAAATCATTCTTCTCCTAATGAGCAACTGCCTGTCTGGTCTATTTACATTCTATGGAAAATACTGTATTTTACAGTAGTGACTAGAGAGTGGTGGGAAGGGGTGATTGCGTTGGTGGGACTTATTTCAACTCATGCCTTAGGCTATGGCAGTAGCACCTGATGATAACAAGAACCAACAGGATTCGGTAAAGCTGCTTCTTTGCTTTACATTTATTGTGTCAGTTACATTCAAAATGCCTACTCACTTCAATAATAAGTACAGCTGGGGGGAAAGACGGGAACACACTGAGTGGGTGGTGGGAAGGAAGGCCCATGATTTTGTCCATGCTTGGAATCCAGTTCTGAGAAGTAAATCTATGTCTTATAATTATACGACACTTTACTAGTTCATTGCTTTGTGTACCTTAAGAACAAAAGTTTAAGAAATAATAAAATTATAAATCTTTAGGCATTTAGAGTCCTGAAAGGGGGGTAGATATGCAGCAGCCTGGAGCAGCGGACCCGTGTCACCTCCTCAGAGGTTTCCCGGCCACCGTGGAGAAAAAAGTATTTTCAAATTAAAATACTGAAAAAGGGGGAAATTCCTCATTGAATAAAGCAAGGCTGTGCCGCCAAAAACCTTGGCGCAGCCCTGCCGCAGCTCAAGTGGGCATTCCTGGGGCAAACAGGGTTAGGAAGCTGTCTAAAGGCAGCTCCATCCCTGGGAACACCCAAGGAAGCTCCACCCCCCTGCCGCAGGCTGGCATGGCTGTGTTGGCAGCATGGGACAGCGGCTCCCGGATGCTGGTGTGTTTGCCCTCGCACCAGCATAGATGCCACCTTATTCCATGATAAGGTGGCACCTACGCCAGTGCGGGGTCATGCCAGCTCCTAAGAAGCTTCCCCCCCTTCAGGTATGGGCTGCCCGAGGTGGTTGGCACAGTCTGCAAATGTAATGTGTCACTGTCTATGGCTGGGTTTACATACAGCAGAATGGGGTAGTAGAATGAAAGGTGATAGAATGGACTATATTACTTCATACTATAGGGCACTGGTTCCCAACCAGGGGTCCGTGGACCCCCAGGGGTCCGCGAGAACTAAATTAAGGTCCGCGAAACAAAGTTATAAACCCATAATAAATTAATATTTTCAATTAAAAGTTCTCTATTATAAAATATATATCAAATATTATTCTAAGTTTAATGTTTAACTAACAGTTATGATTAAAGTTTATTTTCAAATTCTCAGAATTTTTATTTTGAACCTTGGGGTCCCTGCACCGAACAAAAAAGTCCTAGTGGTCCCTGGACAAAAAAAGGTTGGGAACCACTGCTATAGGGGGTGTTTTCTGTGGCTTGGCTCCAGATTTCCCCCTGTCCCACAAAATTTGGGGGGCATTTCAGGCTGCTAAAGGAAGGGGGAAGCAGGAAAACCATGCTTCGTGGAAGGACATCCTTGTGCCCATAGAAACGTTAGTCTGGATCTAACACTGTGTAAAAACTCCATGCAACTGTTGCCTTCTCTGCTGGCTTTCTGTTTTCAAGGAATTTTAAGGCAGAGCATTCAGAAATATGTTCTCTCACCTACATTTAAAGTTGCTGCAGTCTATTCTACCACCTTACTCTACAGCACATGTTGGCCACCCCTTTATACCAAGTAAATGATACATTTAGATTTTACTGGATGTTTCTTCGGAGTGGCCACTTTTCCTGTTGGGCATATCTTCCTAGGCTGAAGATACTATCTCAACAGTGTGAACACCGTTGTTTGAAATCCTATTTAGTGGAGGGAAAGCTTATTGACCAGTGATTCTAAGTGATTTACTGGCCACTAGTACTTGCGTAGGCCCATCAACATTTTTGAGATTCCATGAGCACATGCTTTTGCCCTTCTGCCTTTTGCCTATTTAGATTCTCACGTAAGTATTGGCTCAAGATCATGGACAGCAGGATATCAACTTTGTAATGAGTGAAGGTCAGTGGTTGGCTCCTACCTTTTTAGAATTTAAAGGAAAGCGTCCTGCTCTGTTTTTCTGTTGCACTGAACAAACAAGTTAATCTTGGCTCTCAAACCTATGCATGCAGCGTGCACACATGGCTAGTTATATAACAGTGTAGCAGCACAGCGTGTAGAGGAAAGAACAAGGAGGAAGATAACAGCAAAACTGAGCAGTTCATACCATTTTGAGAGAAAAGAAATCAGCTTGGGAGTGTGGCCACTAAAATGGAGGAGTCCTTGGTTTACAGCTCCCTAGCCTTCACTTAAATTACTTATGGTTACCTGTCCAGATAGTAAGATATGGAGCGACCACATTCTCAGTTCACAGTCTGGGAACATTGGCAGCAAATGCTGATCGCTCACAGTGGGTATGGGTGGGCAGAGGTGTTAAGGCTCCTCCAGCTGCTATTTGCCTGGTTTGCCTACAGCTGTTTTCTCCTGGTGTCACAGAGGGCATAAAGTGTGTTATATGTGGTCATTGCATATGTGAATTGTTATCTTACGTAGTAAAAAATGTTGCTGTTCCATTGCCTAATGCCTGGTCCTTTCAAGTGGAGATGCCAGAAATTGAACGTGGGAACTTCTACAAGCAAAGCAGATACTCTTTCATTGTAATGTTTCCCAAGTTGTCCCATAAAAGGTGACCCTGAGCAACTTCTCACTTTGCTTTTGACCTGACTAACCAATTCAGCCATTTTATTATATGGACACAGGCCCACCAGCATAGTGTTTGTCCTGGGTAAATTAGCAGATAGCATTGTTAAAGGGAGAGCTTTTAAACATACTGAAAAACAAGCCTTGCAAAAGGAGGTCTTCGTTAATCTTTTTTGCATTTTAAGATTGTCAACAAACATTTTGTTAGAGGTGATTGGGAAGATATTATATGCTTCTCATATATTCTATCATATTAGTGTAAGTCAACAATGAGCTTTATTGTATGACAGCAAAATAACTTGCTATCACAGCCGATGCAACTGATTTCAATTCTCTAGAAAATCACTATGCAATGATTAGTGACATCCATGTCAGAAGAGATCACATGCCTTCATTTAAGGATGCATTTATGCAGAAATGCAGTTACCCTATTTGGTAACAACAGTACAATACCAGCATACATCAAAGATAGAAGAGCTAATTTGGTCTATATAGAATGATGGAGCCCTGACCTGGATGGCCCAGGCTAGCCTGATCTCGTCAGATCTCAGAAGCTAAGCAGGGTCAGCCCAGGTTAGTATTTGGATGGGAGACCACCAAGGAATACCAGGGTTGCTTTGCAGAGGAAGGCACTGGCAAACCACCTCTGTTAGTCTCTTGCCATGAAAAACCCCCAAAAGGGGTCGCCATAAGTCGGCTGCGACTTGATGGCACTTTACACACACAGAATGATGGAACTGCAGAATATTCAGTGTCTCAGACTTCTTCTTGCTGACCAGAACTAACAAAAAAAAATGTGGCTCACTAGGAGAAAGCACACTGGTCCGGTTGCCCTTCATCCTGCTTTTTGCCTGGCCTTCCCTCCCCATATCAGATGAGGAGCACATCTTAACTGGCAGGGGATCCTCCCACAGGGAAACGAAAGGTTGCCTCAGACGTGCCTTTATTGTCATAGGGGCTTTGGCCCCTCTCTCTTTCCAATGGGAGGAATTCCTTCTAGGTTCCACAGGCTCTCCTATACCCAACTGCTCAGAGAGAGGGAGTGGTTGTGTCATGGCTGGAGTGTAAAAGGGCGGGCTTCTAATCCACTTGGAAGAGTCAGCTTTCTGGCTGAAGAAAAGAAGCATTTAAAGAATTTCATGTGAAATATTATGACGCTTGGAATCCTCTAAGCTACAATTGGATTTTTGTCAGATTCATAGACATGATTTGACATGTTAGGTTGATGTTGCTTCAAGAATAACATCGGCTGTGTGATTGTATCTTCAGCTCTGTAATGCCTGCTCAGCCTGAACATTTATACAAGTGCTATTTACAAATTATTCCAAAGACATCATAATTCTCCACTAGAGTTCCCATCATTGCCTTGGAAAATGTTGCAATATTTTGGGGGCAGTTCCTGGGGAGGGTGTAGTTTGAGGAGGATGCAATGTCATTTCTGGGTGGTATTTTAGGCTTTCTCCCCTTTTTCCCATGGTCTTTAACATTTCCAGAGCATCACTACATGGAGGCTATTTTTCTCCCACTCCTCAGTTTCTCAGTGGATGGGAAATAGGGGCTGAGGGCTGGTAATTCTCCATCATGGATAGGTAAATGGGAGGCCTACTCTCCAGTACTCTTGTCTGCAAAAGGAAGTTCACCTTATACATATGTGTGTTTTAAGTGCCGTCAAGTCGCAGCCGATTTATGGCGACCCCTTTTTGGGGTTTCATGGCAAGAGACTAACAGAGATGGTTTGCCAGTGCCTTCCTCTGTATAGCAACCCTGGACTTCCTTGGTGGTCTCCCATCCAAATACTAACCAGGGCCGATCCTGCTTAGCTTCTGAGATCTGATGAGATCAGGCTAGACTGGGCCTCCTGAAATTCCAGACACATGGCGAAGGGACCATAAAGCAATCTGAATTAAATCAAAAACTGACTAATGGACTGTTACAAGCTGGCAGAGCAGACAGAGGAAATGAAAAGCAAGAATATGTTGGTTAACACCCCCCCATGTATAAATTTATGGCCATTATCAATCGGTCTATCTGTCTACGTATTAACGGATGACCATAGTGACCTCCCAAATAATTGCTGCTCTGGACCACTGGCAGCTTTAGCCAGCATCCCAGGAACCAGATCAGGAAATGGAACTGTGAGAAAGTCCCAGGTAACGTGAGAAGTGGGGGATCACCAGCATAGCTCAGATGTTCAGCAAGGGCCAAGCAATGGTCCAATGCCTGAGCTCTTTAACTTCCATCCTGCTTACAGATGCTCAGCAGGATGGAAGCAGCCATGGTGGAGGTTGTCAAAAGAAGCCCCACCACTGAGTTGGTGAATGGAGAGGTGGAACAAAGACTTTAGGCACCAAGCAGCAGGTGCCTGGAAGTGGACCCACACCCTGTCCTGGGAGCCAGGGTGGGGCCAATATCAAGTGCAGGACATTCACAGCTTGTGAGGGGGCCTTCAAAAGGAGAAAGGAGCAGGCCTATGGGGACGTACCAGACCTCTGTTCCTCATCTGAAAGGCCAGGAAAACTGGAGAAGGACCAGGATGCAACTCTAACCCCACTCTCCTCCCACAACCAAGGCCAAGGGGTAGTTCATGAAGTGTGCCTCCAGGTAGCAGAACAGCAGAGAGATTTGACTATCCTCCTCAATCATTGGTTGTTTATGCATGGGAGTTTTACCTGAGGTTCATTGCTTGCTGGACCCACACTTTCTCCTTGCGAAGCTATGCATCAGCAGTCTCCAAGCTCAAAACAAGAAGCCTGTGAGTCCCCACCTCTTAAAATGCCATTTTGTAATTGGCTGTAGTGCTTAGAAGTTGCCCCCCAACCCAACTGCCGCTTAAAAAAGCATTTTAAGAACAAAAAACAAAAACCAGAACTATTTGAAAGGAATTGGGGGGGGGGGAAGAAACCCAAGTCTCGTCTTTAAAAGCCTTTCATTTGCTCAGAAAGAACTCTGAGGAAACTGGAAGCATTTGAATCCCCGCTCCTTGACTTTGTAATTGGCTGTACTGCTTGCTGTGAGAGAAACCAAGCTTCTGTGTCCTGTGCTTTGCCTTATGCACGGGGATTTCAACCAGGCTAAGGTCAGGGGAGATGGAAGAATCGGGTTAATATAGGGATGGGAAGTTCCAGGATCTGTGAAGGCTGGCAGCGAAGGCTTCTCTAATGGAGGTAAAACTCATGCATAACTCCAAGGTACAACCAAGACAGACGAGGGGCAAACATGAGTGAAAGTACCCATGCATAAACGACCATTGTCTTCCATTTGAGAGGGTGACACTTTTCTGACTTGTCTGGCATACCCTTACTGACCCCCTCTCCCTTGTTTGTTTTTTATTGTCAGTTTTATTTATATGTACTGTTTCCACCAAGATAAATGGATTACTCCCATATTAGCAAGAATTCCTGCCATCATAACAAGAGATAAAATAGTCCCCTCTTTGCTGGTGGATAGAGATCCAAGTATAACATTGGCTGTGGCCAAGTATCTCTCCATCATATTTTCCTCTAAGAAATAACTGCTCAGGACCTATGAGTCATGGGAGCAAAGAAGGAAAGGAATATGTATGGTTTTAGAAGCAGATTTTTATTCTCATCAATTATTCATTGCATTGAGAACCCAGATTAGGTGGAAAGGTGATATACAAATGGTTTAAATAAATAAAAAAATAAAAATCTGGCCCAGCCCTAGACTATAGGTGAATGAGCATAAGACCATAACAGATGCTCTGCTGGTTCAGTCCAGTGATCCATCGAGTCCAGTATCTATTTAATACAATGGCCAACCTATTGCCCTGGAGGAATAACAACTAATGGGGCATATAGGCCAAAGCCTGCCACTGATGCTGTCCCCAGAATTGGAATCAGAGGTTCCCTTTAGTTATCTTTGCCATGTTGTTACCCACTCCCCAATCTTGGAGAGACTGTCTTGGAACGTATGCATTTTAAGAAGTGTTCTTTGAGGCTGTTAATGTATACTTAAAAATGCAAAATGTGACTATTACAGGTATATGTTTGCAAACTCTTGTACTGTACAGGTACTGTCAGGGATCCATAATTGGTTGCACCTTCTTGCTAAGTGTATATGTAATAGCAAACCCAGGTTTCCCTGTGTATATTGTATGAATTGACCCCAGAATAACTTCTTTTCTTATTCATTTAAGGCATTTGTATTCATGGTCGAGCAAAAGCAGGTTTCTTGCAATGCTGCAGCACAAGGCTGAGCTGGATAAATGAATGGACTGATCCTCTGAGTAAATACTGCAGAAAACACAACTGAACTAACAGCTAATTCTCATGTAATTTTGTTTTTCCTTCCAGCCTACTGCTTCTTTCTTTCACTCTTTACATACTTGAGAAGACGTTTGTGGGAAATTCAGCAGAAATAGTAGCATACTGTGTATGAGATAAATCTTTTGTGTTGTGAGCCTCTACCTATTCTGCTTTTCTCTCAGACCCAGATGTAAATGTTCTCATTCATCTGCTCTGTTGCAATGAGTTACCACTGGTGCTGTCTAAATCTCCCAACACACTTTCAAGTGTCATATCTTTAATTCACTGTCCTTGGAGAAGCTCTACTGTACTGTTTTCTTAGAATAAAAAACAGTGCTACGCTTGATTTCGGATTTTCCACATGATTTGCTCCTCCCATGAGATTTTCTCATTTCCTACATATTCAGTCTGGCATGGATGAAACCAGAGGGCCACGGCAGCTACATCCCTCTCGTAACAAATGAATCAAGGCAACTGCATCTCTGGGGTAGTATCACATTTTCCCCTTTCCATCCTGTAGCGGAAATTAACTCACTTCATGTGAGAGGCTTGGGAAGAATGGAAGAACAGCCGTAGAGAGACAAGACAGCTTCCTGCAACATGGCTGCCTCTCTGATGTAAAGACTGCAAAAGCCATAATGTTCTTTTTCTTTCCAGACAAAGGCTGCTCTTGAAGACAGCAGCCCTATGTTCATACCCAAATGTGCTCTAGAGGCCTGAATATTTCTATGAGTCAGTGGAGGGGGGGTAGTAGGTAGTGTACTGGACTAGGACAGGGAACAGCTTCTGTTCAAAGCTTCTGCTCAGACAGGAAACTCTTTGAGTGGTCCTGGACTAATCTCTTTCCCTCCGCTTCTTACCTCATAGTGTTATTGTAAGGGTAGGGTTGCCAACCTCCAGGTGGTAGCTAGAACAAAAAGGCACATTTACTATAAAAGTCAAGCTGGAGGAAAGTATAGTAAAGGCTCTGTAAATGACACACGAACTCTTATTCTATAAGCCAGTGAATTTAGTGACAACAGTGAAAATATTACATACATACAAAACTATTAAAGGAAACTTATAAAAATAACTATGAGTACAATGTGATGCAATGCAAAAATATGTTTTATAGGCTTATCACGTTCAATAACTTATCAGTCTCTTAGAATTTTATACTGTTCATAAGCTTGTTATTCCTTCAGGAACAGGGAGAAGGATGACGGACGATAGGTGGAGAGGAACACAAAGCATCCGGACGGATGTGTGTATTGCATCACATTGTACTTCATAGTTATTTTTATAAGTTTCCTTTAATAGTTTTGTATGTATGTAATATTTTCACTGTTATCACTAAATTCACTGGCTTATAGAGTAAGAGTTCGTGTGTCATTTACAGAGCCTTTACTATACGTTCCCCCAACCTCCAGGTGGTGGCTGGAGATCTCCGGCTATGACATTTGATCTCTAGGTGACAGAGGTTGGTTTCCCTGGAGAAAATGGCAGCTTTGGCAATTGGACTCTAAGCATTAAAGTCCCTCCCCTCTCCAAACCCTGCCCTCTTCAGGCTCCACCCCCAAAATCTCCAGATATTTCCCCACCTGGAACTGGCAACCCTATTGTAAAGGTGAAATGAAAGTAGCATCTTGTATACTGTTTATACTAGCAAAGTGCAGCAGAAGTAGGAGTTTGCCTAAATTAAATCGCCAAAGAGTTCTTCTTCAGTCGGGTGAAGACACACACTCTGTCTTCTCTTCACTCAGATGCAATAGCACAAACAGTACTACGCTAATTTTGTTATAATATAGAGCACATGCAAAGCTGCCCTATGTTCTACTAAAATAACTGTGAAGGAGGAACTGGGCAAAAGCGATGCATGTGTCATTTGATCACACATGTTCTGAGATTTTCCTACAACAGCTGAATTTTGATTACATCATTAATTAGGCTCCAAACGTTGATCTGCCCACACACTTTCTATATCAACAGAGCAATTGTTGTCACGGTAAATTAGGAAGAATATATATCCCCCGGAAGAATATATATCCCCCGGAAGAATATATATCCCCCGGAAGTAATAAAGGGACCATGAGCAGTGCAAGGATGCTTTCGTATATGCAGCAAGAGGCACATTTGAGTCCCTCTTGTTTTGTGTTACATATGACTGTTGTTCATACAGGAGAGAAGTGGAATGAAAAAGCAAATGTACATCTTATCCGGTGTAGATGTTGCATTGATATTATAAGCCAATAAAAGGGGCATTTTATTTGTTTATTTAGTTCCTTCATTTATAGTCCAACTTTCTCACTAAGACTCAAGGCAGATTACAAATATAGAAAACAACTAAATCAAACAGCACAAGACATTCAGTAATAATTCAATATGACTAGGATTAAAGATATCAACAAACAGTGCAAACAGAAAACTATATAAAGCATGCCATACCATAAACAATGCTGAGAGCAGATTACAAAGGTGGAGTGTATGGCATTATACCCTGCTGAGGCCACTTCCCTCCCCTAACCTCGCCTCCCAAGGCTCCACCCCCAAATCTACAGATATTTCCCAACCTGGAACTGGCAAACCTAAAAAGAAAGCAGGAAAAAGGGAGAGGCTTTAAGGAAAGGGGAAAAGGAAATAGTGGGGGAAGGAGAAATGAGATGCCTCCCTCAAGTTCTTGCGGGTTCTAGCTTGTATATTCTAATAGTGAAGTCAGCCAAATCTGAGGATATTTAAATCTGGTGACTGGAGATGTGAACGGACAACAACAAGAAGTGTTGGTTTTTATATCTACCACTTAAGGAAGACTCAAACCAGCTTACAATCACCTTCCCTTCCCCTCCCCACAACAGACACCCTGTGAGGTAGGTGGGGCTGAGACAGTGTGACTAGCCCAAGGTCACTCAGCTGGCTTCATGTGTAAGAGTGGGAAACAAATCCAGTTCACCAGATTAGCCTCCGCCGCTCATATGGAGGAGTGGGAAACCAAACCCGGTTCTCCAGATCAGAGTCTACCGCTCCAAACCACTGCTCTTAACCACTACACCACGCCGGCTCTCAAGACAAATCTTTCTGCAGACCTGAAAAACATCCTAGGTTTGCAGAAAAATGTGAAATCCAAAATAAAAACAAAAATTGGGGGTTAACCCCCCCAATGATAAAATGAGTGCTTGTAGCTTTAAAAAACGGAAGCCCTCAGTGAAACGGAAGCCCTCAGTGGAAGTTGCTTGGCAACCACAGTATTCTAGGCTTGATTTCTGTCTGTAAAGGGCAGGGGAAATGGGTGGGGCCAGGGTCTTTTCCAAAGCTGTTTTGGCCTTTGAGGGCAGACTCATCAGGGCCAGGCATGGGCATGGCAATAACCACTGGGTGACTGGATACTATCCAACTTGAATCACACAACTAGGTCTGGCTGCTTGTTACTGTTCAACAGCAGACACCCTATTAAAGCCCATGTGGTGTAACCGTTAGAGCTTCAAAATAGGGCTGGGAGACCCAGGTTCAAATGACCAATCTACCAGGGAAGCTCACTAGGTGATGTTGTTCCAATCACCTATTTTCAGCCTAACCTACCTCACAGGGTTGTTGTGAAGATAAAAAAGGAGAAGAGGATAGTGATGTAAGCTGCTCTGGTTCCCATTGTGGAGAGAGGTGAGAAATAAATGAAGTGAATAAATAATTAATATAGCTGAAGATAGGGGGTAGATAAAAGGTAGTTTGGTGACTGGTTGAGAAGGAAAGAACGAGGCAGGGAAAGGGGAGAAGATATGGAGGTTGCCAGGTGGAAGGAAAGGGGAATAATGTGGGGAGGGGGATACAGGGGAAAGTGAGGTGCCCCCTGAGATGTCCCTCAGGGTTTCTAGCATGCAGATGGGTCTGGTCCAGCTGCCGGCACCACACAACTGTGCCATAGTTTTTCCACGTAGAAGCTGATGAGGGGAGGAGAGGGAAATCTGAAGACAGAGCAGCAGACAAAGGTAAGTTGTCTGTTGGGTGGGAAAGAGAGAGGGAAGCAGGAAAAGGGGAGAGGCTATAGGGGCTTTCAGGGAAAGGAAAGACGAAATAGTAGGGAAGGGGAAACTCAAAGAGTTCTGCTGGGCCTGGAAAACGGAGCTATTCCGCCAGGTTTATGGTTGAGGCCAGCTACGGTTTCCTATATATGATTGCTGGCCTCCCTAACCCTCACCGCTGCAGTATTTAGTTCCACCTGCTCGCCTAGTTGCAATTTATTTTACACCTTAAGTAATTTTAGGAAATTTGGTTTATATAATTTTAGATAAAAAGGTAAAGGTCCCCTGTGCAAGCACAGGGTCATTCCTGACCCATGGGGTGACGTCACATCCCGACGTTTACGAGGCAGACTAATGTTTGTGGGGTGGTTTGCCAGGGCCTTCCCCGGTCATCTTCCCTTTACCCCCAGCAAGCTGGGTACTCATTTTACTGACCTCGGAAGGATGGAACGCTGAGTCAACCTTGAGCCGGCTACCTGAAACCGACTTCCATCGGGATCGAACTCAGGTCGTGAGCAGAGCTTGGACTGCAGTACTGCAGTTTACCAATCTGCGCCACGGGGCTCCTATATAATATATATAATTTTACAGGGCTATTTTAATGTTGTTTTAATGGTTTTATTGACTAAATGGGATATTATTCCCTTGTGACCCACTCTGAACCTGGTCTTGGCTGGGGAGAGTGGGGTATTAAATTGAAATAATAAATAAATAAAATAAATAAATGAGATGACCCCCACAAGTCCTTGTGGGTTCCTGCTTGTTGACTGTAATCCTGTTGCTTATAAAAGCACCCTCCTGGACTGTTCCATTATACTGCAATTCTGATTTCTTTATAAAAATGTCTTCCCAAATTTTTTTTGTTTTGTACATTCTGTGGAATGATAGATGTGTGGGCACCTTTGCGACCCATTACACAGAGGCAAACTGTCTTGACACTGAAAATATACTCAATACGGAGCTGCAGCCAATCAAGGTTTCCTGACAAATGTACCTGTCTGGACATGTTTCTCACCTCATCCCCCTCCTTACAACAGTCTTCATCCCACATGGGTTTTGTCTATGCATCTTCAGCACAGCCTTTTTTTTTTGGGGTGGGGGCGGTCAAAGGGAACCCTCTCCTTCTGTTTCCCCAAAGAGAAAACCTGGTTGCTTGTAACCCTATGTCATCAGAAACTCAAAATATCACATGTGAAAATGATCTCATATCCCTGCTAAGGTGTATCAATCAAAGACAATTATATACACATTGGAACTGTAATGTACAAACAGTCCTGCTAGATCAGATCATTGTTCCATCTAGTTCAGCCTTCTCTTTTCCCCAGTGGCTAACCACCAGCTGCATTGGGATGCACGGAAGGCCCAAAAGCAGAGGGGAAGAGGTCAAAACTTCCCTCTGCTGCTGCCTACCACCCTGCAATGGGCATTCGGAAGCCAAGAGCTGTGATACAGGACACTTGTCCAGAAAGCAACAGCGTTTTAGGCCTGATCTACCCATTCAGCAGAGGGAGGTGACAGAACCCGGAAGTGGTACTTTGGACTGCAGGTGCAGGATGCAATTTTTGAACCCTTTTCAAAGTAAAAATCAGGGAGAAATATTGTGTAACTTCATAGCTATTATTTGAGATTTCATCCTGCCCTACAATAACTGCATTTCAATAATAAATGTCCTGCCAAGAGTGCAGCCTGAAGACACTTTCTAACCCTCAGTTATATATAATATAAATAATCAACATGGACATATTTTGATTTAATGTTTGAATCCTGGTTTGTGTTTTTCAGTCCATTATGTATTCATCCTGTGTTTTTTTTAATAATTAAGCCCCCCGCTTTACCGAACAAATCTCCTTTTCGTTTTCAAAAGCAATTGAATTACAAGATTATCTAGTTATGGTTTTTGTTTTAATAGATGGTTTCAGATTTCTAGGTTAACCTTATGCCACCTTCTTGCTAGTCTTCTGAAATTATCTGTGGCTTGTGCAGAAAGATTTCTAAAGCTATGTACTTGGTAAGGTTTAAGGAAGAGGTTATATTCTTTATATATCTACAGAAAATAACTTTTAAAATTTACCTATCATTTTATATACTTAAAATTCAAAATGTGAAAATAATAAATGGAAAAAGGAGATACTTTAACAGCACACCCTACCATTTGACCCCTATACAAGGCTCCCACAGACAATATATTTAATTATACATAAAGAATTGTATATAATTTTACCTACATATTTTGCCAAGTCTCAGATGTGGCACTTTTAAAAGATATGTATAGCTGGAAACCTTTTTCTCTTAATTTTAATGCATAAACCTATTTTGTCTTTGGAATGCTTAACAAAATTCCCACTGAAAGAATTAACGCAGCAAGATGCATTTGCAAAGAAGTTTAAATAATGGTAGGAGGAAAAAGCCATTAATATCTTGGCAAGTTAAATAATGAACTCACTGGAAATGTTCTTTAAAAATAACACAGTGAATTCTACCCTTGATCTTTTTGGGAACTGGGAAGGCTGTGGCAATTTCCTTCTCGAAATAAAATTTAAATTGTACTTGAATAATTTTGTTTGATATGTGAGAATATTAGCTCATCAAGATTTTTATATATTTTGAACAGGTTTGTTGTTGATATTTACAACAGTTCTTTCATCCATTTTCAAATTCCTACCTGGAGGGATGGCCATATAAACCAATATTTAGAACAACTTTTTGGCAACTAGAGACCTTGTTTTCTCTCTGCCACAAATACTGAGGAACTTACATTTTGAAAGCCTCACTGCAGATATATGTGACAGGCAGGCAGGAGTTGCATGTTCTCAGTACTTTTTGAGGATCCAGCTGTTAGCGTGTTGTAAAAAATAAACATACCAGCTATGTGTTTTAAAATGGGTCTCATCCAGTCCTACATGTTTGCTGACACAAGGTTTGTGCATTAGATATAATACTGTTGGAGAGAAACTGTCCTGGATCCTCTGGCTATGGGGTTATTCTTTTCTTCATTACTTTTGTGGGGAACAGCTTAGGGAGTTTGTGGAGGGAAAGCAGAGATTTATGACTGTGGCAGACATCCCAAGCCACCTGTTTTCTTTGGAGATGAAAACAGGGCAGAGAACCCTGAGCTGGGCAACTCCGTTTCTGCTTCAAATGCTCCCCAGAATATACAAACTATATTGGTATAGAAATATATGCTGGCATAGGGGATTGAACCATGGATTGGCTCAGATGATGTGTGCAGCATTCCTGCAAATCTGGCCCTGAAAGATACTTGGATGGAAGACTATTCTTTAGATTGTTGGAAGAAAAAATTAAATAAATGAGTGAAATAAAGTAAAATAACTGAGTCAAATAAATAAAATGGCATTCTAACTCAGGACTACACTGAAGTAGTGCCACTATGTGCAATCCAAGGATTTCATCACTTCATTGAATGCAACTGTTCTTTGAGGATCATGAGGAACTATTGTGTGATATTGCCATAGTGAAATCAAAATTTCAATTTGCCTTTCTGGGTCTCTTCCTAATATAGAACGGAGGCCTGAGAAGGGCAGAAGCAACATTCCTTTGGAAACTGTCATTCTAGGGTTAGTGCTTAAACTGTCACAAAATGTAACTCTAAGTAGAGTTCATGAGCAAACAGTAAGCAGCCACAGAAAGTCAAGAATTTTCCATTCAACTATCGTTCATTGATTTGTAGATTTTACTTATTCTAATTGGAGTTGCTGGTACTGCGATAAAAAACAAGCAGACTTCATTCATATGTGGTGGAAGTGTGAGAGAGCTATAACGTTCTGGCCTGAAATAGTGAAATATCTATCTGTTGGAATGGAGATTGATATCCCATGTAGACCTGAGATACGTTTGTTAAATTTAGCTCCCAAACTAACTAAAGATAAATGATGTATGGGGTTACACATGATAACTGCTGCTAGAATGACTTTTGCCAGACATTGGAAACAAAAAACGACTCCAAAGATAGAGGAATGGTTAGTTAAAGTAAAAGAAATATATGTATTAATTAAGTTAACAACATATTAGAAAAATGGTGATACAATGAACCTAGACGAGCTATGGTTACGAACTGTAAATAAAATGGAAAATCTTATAATCAAGGGTGGGAAAGGACAACTTTCTGCATTGACAGTCTAGCTATTTTATAGAGGACTAAACCGTGAAGCTCTAATATAGAAATTCAGGGTGTGTTTTCTTAATTTTACACACACACAAACACACACACACACACACAGTATTTTAAATTATGAAGTCTGTTATATGTTTTTCTATATGTTTTATTTTGTTTTTGTTTTTGCTGTTAATTTTATTGAATAATAAAAAAAGAATTTTCCATGCAGTGAAATGATATGAGATTTCTTCTCTACATCTCTTCTACCCACATGTGGGCTGTTCTCTTCTTTGACTTAATCCCTACCATTTTCTCCAAATGCAGTGAGCTGATAAAAACAAAGTATTCAGACAGAATGATCTGTAATCAATGTATATAATCTATTCTGGTTACAGACTCTGGCATGCCAATATTTGAAGATTTTCCATATTTTCCCCACCTTTTGTAGAGATTCACAGGATAAGTGCTAGCCCAATATGAAAGTTTTTCTGCCTGTGTTTCTCAAGTTTAGAATTTTGAAATTGATCAGTTTCAATACTTAACACCAGTGGTCTATAAAAACTGTGAGATACTATAAAAACAGATGTCTGATTATAAATCATGCTCATTTTTTAATGTTTGGTTCTCTAAAAATCTGCAGTTCATCAGCTCTGCTTTCTCCATTGTCCAACATTATTTGCAGCTTTTTGTCTTGCTGGATTATGGATACAGAAAAAGAAAGCGTGTTTGTGAATTGAGGGGGGGGAATGGAAAGAAAAAGGGAACAGCACAAAAGTGACTCATCCAAAGATATCTTTCCTAAATGAACACTATTATTTTCTTGTTTTCTGTTCTTGAGGGCTTTGCATTTCTAACAATAGACAGAAATAATGATAGCAAGAAACAGAACTAGCGATGTCAGTGTGAAACAATAGTTGTATACATGGCTATATATTTCAGGCAATGCATGCAAAAACACACAACTGGTATATTTTTCTTTTTCCTGCTGCCAAGTTTAATATTTATCTCCCACCTCTGGTAATTTCTTGAAAGTAGTTGCCAAACAGTTTTGTTAAATAATGTGTGCAGAGTGATCCTATACATGTGTGGTTGAAAACAAACCTCTTTGGGACTTATTCCCAATTCACAGTGCAAAGGGCTACAACCGTAATATGAGTCCCAGGTGCAATATGGTTCTTGGTTTGTCAGTAGTTGGAATTTAACATTTAATGTATGCTAACAGGCCCTATATTTTATCTATAGTCCTCTACATCAGTTGTAGGCACAGTACATCAGACTTCCATGGTTTTAAAAGATTAGTAGAATGAATGGTTTGTAGACTGAAGCCATAGGGCATGATCTCAAAGGGACTTCAAAGTTCTTGACTGGACTGGGACCATGGTTTTCATTCCATATAAAATAAAAAGGAATTCTGAGGAATTTTCTGAGAATTCTGAGGAACGTTAATAGAAAACTTAGATAAAAATATATCTTAAAAAATATGGCCACGTGTACTAGTTATGTCTAGCTTCTAATGTTTAAACTGAAAAGGAGATTGTTTGTGTTTGGTACAAGCGCTACTGCTAGGCAAACCTTATTTGTTTCAAGCCCTACTGAAACAATGAAGATTTCATTGTGGCCACCTTTTGTGGGTTATTATGCCTGTAACTGGCAACAAATGATCTGAGCTTTTAAACCATTTGCCGAAACAGATTTTAGACTTCAAAACCACTAAAATAATTTGCTAGAGTGCAAAAAAAATAAATGAGATTGCATGATTAAATAACCTTTTCCTGCTCACTACATAGGCTTTTTGAAACCCTTTATATTAGCGGTTGACTTAAAAAATAAATAAAAACTTTCTCTGCAGTGTACGCTATAGCATATTTACTTCCATGATCTGGCTTGTAAGTCGCTCACTTTGATGTTTGAGATAGCTGCCTGTGGCATGGAATAGTATGCCACAACCATAGAAACCCATTTGAAAAAATGCTGGAAACCTGCCCTGCCCTGGCTCGAATGGTATTTGTGCCCCTTAGAGCCTTACCATGTTGTAACTTTAATGTCATCCTATTATCAGCTTCACTGCACAATCTCCATTATGAAATAAAGGCAAGATGTTATTTTTACAGTTCTCAGTGGTCATGAACTTAACCAACTGGTCTTCAAATTACTAATTTCATCTGCTTGACTGGGGCAGAGCTATTATTTCCTCGAAGGCTGCAGCACTGTATACGGTGAACTGTGCTATTATCCAGGGTCTTGGAAAGTTCAAGTGATAAGACAGCAAGCAAGGTATGAAAGACTGTTTTGCACACAACTCTGGTCCTCTTCCCACTGGTTTCCTTAGCTGACTGATCCATAGAGTTTCTAGGCATGAAACAAGTGATTTGCAAACCATTCACCCACATCTGCGTTATAAGCTACCATTTCACCCACTTCCTGTGGACACTCATTTTTAAATTAACAGATTAATCACAGAGACTTTGGAAAGTTTCAGAAAGCAGCTCAGTTCTGTATCACTCAATTAGACTAATTCAAGGTTTTAATACTCTGTCCATGGTACTGACGCCTAGATTGCAAACACTGTGCTCAGTTCAGTACAGAACAGAACATCTGTGACTGACTCGACCCTACTTGAAACAAATAATCCACAAACCCTGAACTTTGTCTACCAAATTGCTGATGTCAAACCGTCCATTATCTATCCCTCTGAAACTGGGAAAGACCCCCCCGCACCCATATGTTCTGTGGAATTGGCGTTAATATTCCATGGGTCGCCATGGTGATAGGGAGCTCTGTTCTTTGGAGCAAGACAAATTAGGCATCACCTCATTAGCCTGGAGACGTCTATAGCTAGCTGCTCTGAGAACCACAAAACTATTCCTCTTAGAAAGGGTGCCTCTGCATGATTGTGTGACATTGCGTCACAATGCCACACATCCCTAGCTCCTTGAATATTTCCCCCACAATGCAATCAATTGCTCTACTAAGACATAAATTCAATGGGCCACCCCATGCCAGTGAAATCAATGAGACTGGCTTCAGTTGAGATAAGGACAGTATCTTCAGTTCTGGCTTTCCCAGTTCAAGCTTTATGTGGACATACTCTCTTCTCTACTGGACACTACCCGATGGGTCTCATTTGGCACAAACCGTTGTTCTCTCTAAGTATTTTAAATATGGAACTAGGCATCTTGATCAGTTACATAATGAGATCATTATTTGCTTTCCTATCTCCATAAAAAAAATAAGCATAGACATTTGCTCCCATTAAAGATTAAAAATGATCCAAACAGATTCTTCCGTTATATTTTTGGAAATGAAGCTGCAACATTGTAACTTCAGTGGCACACAAGTCTAGCACAGAGGCTTTGGCAGAGAACGGGAAAGAAATCACAACTTTTGAGGATGCCAGGGCAATCTGGCATTTGCTGCCTACTTACGTCCCCTTCTCATGCACATCTCACTCTGTGGATTGAACTCACCAGTGAAGCACCCTCCCCCCGACCACACACACACACACCTTCCAGTAAACAGAACACCCTATCCAGAGCGTAACCATCAGAATAACTGATTTCTTGAGCAGCAAAATATACCCATTATTTCAAGCAGAGGGAGAAATAAATGGGAAAGAATCGCTGACCGGATGCATTTCATGCACCCCCACCCCAAACCAGAATTCCTTGACTTTTCACCTCCTAATGAAAGGGAAATAAAACTAACCAGGTTTTTTGTTACATAATTAGCATCCTTTGTTTTAAAAAACACAACTTCGACGAGATCTACTTCAGTGTGCCCTGGCAAAGAGAGGGGAGGGGCAAGAGGCATGCACACACGACCATGGGCTGCATTGTGCCATACCTGTTTGTTGCGCCTTTTCACTCGATCATGATTCCTTCCTTCAGAAGCGAGCAGGATTTGGATGGCTGGTCGTCCACGCCAGGGCAGGTTGTTCGAACAAACGCAGGGCTTCACCAAAATAAGAACACGAACAACAACGAAGCTTAGCTTTTACATTGACCCGGTGCTACTCACTCACCTCTGGGTCCAGCTTCGTTTAGTCACCTAGGTCTACTGTTCGAGTTGCCACTGGTTCCTGCTTGGCTAAGCACAGTTCGGTGGGATGCAGAAGAAACTGGGCACCGGGGGGAAAGAAAATCAAAGATCAGAGCGGAGCAAGAACAATAAAGCCCTGGCAGGGAGATCAATAAAGCCCTGGCAGGGAGAAAAGCGGAGAAACGTCACAAAAGCCCGCAGTTTCAGTGAATTCTGCCCAATTTCAGGCGAGCGGCCGCCTGTCTGGCCAGGCAAGAGCTAGAGCAAAACAAGGCGGCGATAATACTTCGCACAGTGCCATCTAGTGGCGGAAAAGTGGAATGCAAAACAGGGGAAAGAGGTGGTGGTGAGGGTGGGGGGACGAGGAGAGATTGTTTGCTTTAAGCACTTGTGAGGCTAAATGGAAACTTTACTGTCTGTGCAACCAGAACAGAAAACAGAAAACAGAACCTTTATTGGCATTAACACTCTGTGCAACCAACCGACTTCATTTTCTGCGGCGTTAGGAACAGATGTTTCTGCAGAGCTGAAGTCAAGCCATTACTCAATCTGGGCAAGAAGGATGGAGCTAGTCATTGGGTGAAAACGCACGGTCGCTGGAGCCTCCTTTCTTCCCTGTTCCAGCCAGGATTCAGCCAGGATCGAACGCACGGACGTGCGTTCGATCCTGGCTGAATCCTGGCTGGAACAGGGAAGAAAGGAGGCTCAAGCGGCCGTGCGTTTTCTCCCTTTGTGTGTGTGTGAGTGTGTGTGTAAGGATCGCAAAGAGGCGGTGAGAAGAGATGGATCACTTTGGGGGCACCTCTCTTTGGCTAAAACGATAAGATTTTAGACAAGGCGAGGCAAACTAGCAACTACCATTCACATGGGACGTGGGAAAGTGTTTGCCGAGACTTCGGGTTACGTACTCTGCCTGAAACATTTATGCCTCTGTTAAACATATTTAACAAAACATGAACATTTCCTGGGAGCCCCCAGTGGGTCACACTGACCTTCCTGAAGAAAGGGTGCATTGTAATTGTAATCGCTAATTCTCCTGTGAGAGTACTTTTAGATTTTACGCATGGGAGATGGGGAAGAATGGAAACATCCTGAAGAAACTCTTCTTCTGCCTAGAGCTTGTGTGAACAGCTGTGTTCTATGAACCAGCAGCAGCATGGAGAGTTAAAATGGCCCAGGCAACAGCCAAGTCGAGCAGCTCCTGCAGTGTTGTCAGGCAGCACTGAAGGGGTATTCAGCTCTGCCAATGCCACCAATAATGGGCTGTGGCTCAACCCTCTGCCTCCAACCAGCAGCACTGTGGCAGGAGGCAGCTGGTAAGCTACTAATAATCATTGGTGCTCAAGAGTCCAAACCAAGATCCCCTGCAGCGCTGGCTGAGCTTCTAGGGCTTGACTCTACTTGCTCCTGGCATCCAGGGGCCCTCTGAACACTTTCCAGGCAAGTTAAATGGCCAGTCTGCCATGAACCATACATTAGTTGCACTGTGTAGTCTATGAACACTGACTGCATGATAAATTCTGGGTAGGGTTGCCAGCTCCAGACTGAGAAATACCTGGAGATTTTGGGGGTGGAGCCTGAGGAGAGTGGGGTTTGGGGAGGGGAGGGACTTCAATACGACATAATGCCATAGAGTCTACCTTTCAAAGTGGCTATTTTCTCCAGGTGAATTGATCTCTGTCACCTGGAGGTCCCCAGCTACCACATGGAGGTTGGCAACTCTACTTTGGGCCTGTACATTGCAGCATTATATTCAGCACGAAGCCTTCATTTACGCAGCTCAGTGATGGCAGGTCCACAACTGATGGTGGCTGAAACTGTTGAGAAGGGTTTCGTGCAGACCTCCTACAGGAAATATGGAATGCTGAATCCAACATGATGGTGAAATGGAGGTATTGTTAACTAGGAGGATAAAATAGTTGGCTTATATAAACATGGTCACTAGTGGAGAAGATGTGATATTGAAAGAATAGTTAAAAGCAGTCTTTAATAATGAATCTCTTTCAGATGTCACTGCCATGAAGGGCCTGTTTACACGACCTGATTGAAGGGTTATGTGAATTGAGTGCATTTATGCAAAAACTGAAATATTGAATCCCAATACTTTAATAGGAAAACAGTTGGGTTTTTCATACATTATGTTGTTCAAGAGTACACTCATATTTATGCAAGGATACATCTGTTTGTGTTCATTCTGATTTTGTACTTGGGCATTAGTACCCTGAAAAATCCAAGGTCTTGATTGTACGCACTGATGTACAGGCTGTGCTGGCTTGACACAATATGGAAGAACAGATAATGGAATAATATACTGTGGTTTGAAAGTTGTTCTTTATAAAATCTCAGTTTGAATTACTGTTGATGCCTGAAGGAATTTAAGTTAGAACTATATACTGAACACCTGGTTATTTGAGTTTAACACCATGTAGAGATCCAGGTTGCAAATCCTGGTGCCAAATACTTTACAAGAGCACCAGAAGGTTTTCTTTAAGAGTATTATGGAAGTTCTTAGTAAGGGTGGAAGGATCTCTTTACTCAACAAGCAACCAAGGATATTGGTTTCGTGGAAACTGCAGGTAAGATTGCTCTTCTGACAGTGCCAGTGGTGGCAGCAAGTGTGTTACACACCAGCAGATCAGGAAGCCAGAAAATTCTAAGATCATAGTAAATAGAAAGATGGGAGCTGCTGGGTGCCTCACTGAAAGAAAATACATTTGGAGGCGAGAGCAGCTCATCATGCATACTCACACAGTATATGTGTGTACAGTAAACTTGAATTGAATACGTGTCCCAAACATATGAAAGGTGCCTTAGTCATATTTCAACAGATATTTGACCTATGCAATTTAGAGTTGAGCTGAGATTCTCTATTATATTATATCTTTCTATAGTGAAAACCCAAACTGCCTTATATTGTACTAGTCCTGGAGCTTAATTTTTATATCTATTGAGATAAGAAGCACAAGTGGTTTTTCAAATTTCCTTTGCAGGTGCGAACGAAGGCCCAATTTAAATATGATGCTGGCAAGGCTAATCTTCTCTATGTGACTTTGCTCTGGCATGGAAACCTGGGCAAAGCAGCTACGTGTGATTATTTGCATGCCAGAGATCTGTAGCCTTTGTGCATATTCTGGTGACATGTTAAACAAGCACCCATAGCTTGAGTTGCAGCCCAGTTTCAATGAGAGCTAGTATAACTGCCAAGTCCAATGGCTGAATGGTTTTTCCTTAGCCAGCATCATGCCTAAATAAGCCCTAATGACCTGGCTTCATTGAAATTAAACAAATCTTTATATTGACATCTCTGGTGATGTGCTTTCACAAAAAGATTTCCTTTAGCATATCACTACTTCTTTCAATGCCATTTTTAGTTTCATTTCAGAATAGTCAGAAAACTTAAATGACAAAGAGCTTATTTTTTTTTTTAAAAAAATGGGGAGACCAATCTCTATTATTGTGAAGGCGACTTACATGTCTCATGGAGGCGACAGCATTTGTCTGGAAAATTTTCAGAGCAAGCTGTAGAATGGGAAGGGAAGGGGAACGAAGACAGCAGTGGGTGAAGAAGAAGTGAGCTGTGGCTCACGAAAGCTCATACCCTGTCAGAAAATATTTTTGTTAGTCTTTAAGGTGCTACTGGACTCTTGCTCTTTTCTACTACAGCAGTGGGTGAATGAATGAATAAATTTATTTACGGCAAAGGCCAGAATAAGACAACCAGATACAACCTGTGAGAGATTAGGATCTCTCTTGTTGACAGCAGTGGGTGGAAACAAGCAAAATCAGCTTTGTGATTTGAGTCATGCCAGAGGGAAATCTCCCTTGCCCTTTCTTCTGTATTTCTTTTGCAGCTGCTGCGTTATTCGATCTTGGATTTTGTGCCAAGAACCCCATAGAGATGCTTGCCCAGAGCGGTTTATGCAGCAAAAAAATAAATTGCATTCTAGCCTTAATTTTTCCAGACGTTAATGACGATATGTAATGATCACAAATCCACCACCCCCACCCTCAGCTGCCAGGATTTCCTTATGGGACTATTATATTTAGATTTTTGAGGTAATAAGTCAAAATCTCATTGGTCAACTTAAATTTTTTGGTATTGCAAGAAAATTGTAATTCTGCTGCTGGAACTGTGGTGCAAAACCTCCTATAATATCTTTCTTTCCTGGTCTTTGTTCTTTCCCCCTCCCTAGGTGAAGACAAGATTTTTTGAAATGTAGAATACATCAGATAATGTCTTATTCCCCCCCCCCCAATAGCCTTGTGTTCCTTTTCCTGCATTGGCAGGTATTTGGCTTACATTTTGTATTCAATAATGAATTTTCACTGGCAATATATAAAGAGATTGGACGGGGCCGTGGTGATCAATGGTTGTCATCTGGTCTTACTGCGGAAAGAAAATGCCAAATTGATTTGATTTTACTGCCTCTGGATGATTGACTCATTTCTCCCATGAAAGGCAGCTACAACTGTTGCAACTTTGCTCTGCTCTGCTGCTTTATGATATTTGATAATCAGATTATGTAACTCTTCCTGTTCTCTAATCACATTAAACTATATGGAAGACAGAAAGACACGAGCCAATCAGCATCTGTAGCTGTGAAACCAGTATTACAATGCACACAGTACAACCAGCCATTAAATGAAAACTTATCTTACACAATGGAGACAAAAAAGAGTGAAATCCAGAATGGTATTGTCGAAGGCTTTCACGGCCAGAGTTCATTGGTTCTTGTAGGTTATCCGGGCTGTGTGACCGTGGTCTTGGTATTTTCTTTCCTGACGTTTCGCCAGCAACTGTGGCAGGCATCTTCAGAGGAGTAACACTGAAGGACAGTGTCTCTCTGAGGAAAGAAAATACCAAGACCACGGTCACACAGCCTGAATAACCTACAAGAACCAGAATTGAAAAATTTTGTGACATGGCTGTCCTCCCCTCCTCCCCCCCCAGCTCTGCTGGTGTCCAAGCTAGATTTCCATCAATGGACTTGCTACAGCACACACTACACTTAAAATGCAGTTTGTTGGACATGCTTGTAAGCTGTAGAATTACGGTGATAGGTAAAATGAATGAAGGCAGCAAAGATCGCTATCAGGAGAGTGAAATACTGTCATATAGTTAAAATTTCCTTTGGTTTTTTAAAAAAGAACACGTTTCTAGACATAATGGTTACTGAGAGAAACTTGAAAAGGTGACAGCAGCTTTTTGTAATCATCATACTCAGGACTTTGGTATTCTGTGCAGCCACTTAGGCCAACATCCTGCAAAGAGATCAGCAATTTACCTGACTCATCCCCCCCCCATCCTACCATTTTTTATCCTATGCTTCTTTCAATGAGCTTAGGACAGTGTACATAGTTCTCTCATAAATTTATCCTTATAACAATCCTATGTGGAAGGTTAGGTGGAAAGAGTATGAATCCAAGGTCAACCAGTCAGTTTCATGGCTGAGTGGGAAACTGCAGGGCAAGTAGCTCAAGAATTCATATAAGCCTCAAGTAATGCGAGCCAGCATGGTAGACTGGTTAGTGTATAGGACCAGGGTCTGGGAGATCCAAGTTCAGATCCCTACTCTGTCATGAAGCTTGTGAGGTGACCTTGGGCCAGACCCTCACTCTCAGCCTAGCCTACCTCAGATGGTTGTTGTGAAGGGAGAACCATGTCAAGTTCATACCTGAGCTCTTTGGAGGAAGGGTGGGATAAAAATATGCTAAAGAAATAATATAAACCATGCCACATCCTATATGGTTAGGCCCATAAACTGAGGGTAAAAAACCCCAAGGAGAACTTGTAACTTCCTTCCCCATCTGCCATGGATCTGTATTCCTGCCATTTCAAGGTGGACTAAATTGTGCAAAAGGTTGAGCTAATATAGGTTCTATAATTCAGATTTAAAAAGAGAAATGGCTGAATTTAATAATGTAAGACATTAAGAAAACATCTTCTGTTTTGCTGTGTAAACACACAGACTTTCTAAGCCAATCAGCATAATATGTGTTAAATAAGGAACCCTCCAAAGACATGCAGCAGTTGCAGCAGGCATTTCAATTAAAGCAAACAGTCTGTATAAAACCTGAATTGCATTTACATTCAGTTTTTTTTAAATGAGCAAACTTCACAAATGGCAGAGAAACTAATTGTTTGTGTAACTTCCAATTCAGCGCGGCATACTGATGACCTGGCAATGTTAACTTGTGACCCTTTCATGACATGCATTCTTCCTGCAGTTTGTTATAACTCCATGTTGGTTTTTTGCCATAAATTCTGAACAAAATGAAAGTGACTCAGCCCAGAAGGCTTCCAGAATGAGATTAGCTTTTGAGCTGTGCATTCAAGAACAGTCATTTCAAAGCGGAAGCTGGTTTTTCTTCTACTCCCTCATGCCAAGTCTAATACAATAGAAATACATACAGCGCAGTTGCTACTAGATACTTTATGTGGCAGTTTGCAGTGCATTTAGAAATGAGGATGCATCCTAACAAGAGTATCTGGGGACATTCAGAAGTGGAAACAAAGAATACATCTACAAAGTTTAAAACTGTGCCTATAAGGAACAGGATGGGATTATCTTGAACACATGAAGCTGCCTTCTACTGAATCAGACCCTTGGTCCATCAAAGTCAGTATTGTCTACTCAGACTGGCAGCGGCTCTCCAGGGTCTCAGGGAGAGGACTTTCACATCACCTTTTTGCCTAGTCCCTTTAACTGGAGATGCCGGGGATTGAACCTGGGACCTTCTGCATGCCAAGCAGACGCTTTACCACTGAGCCATGGCCCCTCCCCTTAATTCTCCCCTTAATTCTCTTTACTGGCTGGCTGGTAGCCAGGATGGGACCAGTTGGTGCACTGTCCCTCTTGGGACATTGTTTAAACCCATCTAAATTTTGTAAAGCAGTCTTTGAATATGTAATGTGTGACTTGGTGCGGGGCAAGGGCCACAGGTGGGGGAAGCAGGGGAACAAAATTCAAACAAACAAAATGTTTGGCTTGAGTCTGGATGGTGAAAAGGGTGTAAAGATTCCAGGAAGAATCTTTGTCTGGGGGCTCATGCTAATTCTCATCAGACCTGAGGGTTTGGACATGCCCAGGAATGTTGTAGCTCTACCTAGTGAGAAAGGCTAAGTTCCATCTTAAAAGATACAATACATCTGACTAATTGGTGGTCAAAGATCAGGGTTGGCTGCCATGGTTGGCTGCCAGTAGTGTATGCTGCTTTAAAACAGCTTCCAAAAATGATATGGATAATGACGGTCACCACATGTGTTTGATTTGCTTCATGTATAGTCCACCTTTCTTGCTGAGACTCAAGGTGCAGTACAAATATTTTAAAAAGACACACACATAAGACTTATAAATAGTGAACAAACATTACAGTGGGGCTAGGATTACAGCATTAGGAAATGGTGCTAACAAAAACCTGTCATGACATACCATAATGGATTGACATACCATGGTGCAGAAAGTAGATTACAAGGTAAAAGACAATGCGGCAAAAGCAAGGTAATAAATACGATAAACACTGTTATCAACTGCAATCCTTACAAAAGTGTCATCCTCTAGAGCTGTTCCATTATACTACAGTTTAAATGCCTTCATAAAAATCCCCTCCTGAACATTTCTTTGTTGCACATTCTGCAAAATGATAGAAGTGTCATCTCTGCAGGCAGGTAGGCTGTTCCACAAGGTGTTTGGCTGCACTGATGAAAAATGAATAGTATAATGTTCAAATAACTTCAGTTCTCACTAGTGCTTTTGAAGATGAAAGACCCTCCTGCTAAGAGCAGGTGGAGCTCAAGGGGAATCTCTTGTTCCACTGTAGACTGAAGGCCTTTTGTGGATCAGAAGGTGGAGCTCTACCATCCTCAAGACCCATTATCTGCTAAGCTGGAATGATTAGATTCTAGTCCGTGTACGAAATAAATTAGTTAATCAGAATTCAAAAACCGGAAGACATAGGGTTTGATTCTTAGAACTGTGAACCAAGAGGGAGAGGGAGAGAGAGAAAGAGCAAGAGAATCTTTTTCTCCTCTCACTCCCTGCTGTGGCCTCCAATGCCTCCCAAAGCCATGCCTTAGTGTCAGGGAACCCTTGGAAACAGTGTGGGGTATTCTTCACGGAGATTTGCTGCTGTTTCGACGCTGATTTGCGTCGGAGTCAAATTTTGGTTATTCACTGGAGATCCGTATTTCCCCCCACTGAACAAAATAAGCCGCATTAAAAGAGAGGCAATCCAAACCACTTTTGAGACGTTCTTTCCCGTGGACGCGTGTTTTGTTGCTCAGATGCCCATGAAAAAATGTTTGCTTCGCTCCCCGGGATGTCTCCTTTCTCCTCCCCCAAGAATGGTGATTGGCTGGGGGAGTTTCGCGCTCGGACAAGAATACCGCCCCTTTTGCTGCCTGCCTGCCTAGAATCCTGGCACTTCTCTACCTCCGTCCCCGCATGCTTTCCCCGCCCCTCGCCTGGGATGGGCCTTGGAGCTGGGCCCACACCTCCAAGCCCAGGGGGACATCGGACGGACGGCTCCAGGGGGAGACCGGCGGGACCACGCCATGTGCTCCTTGCGCACGGGGGTGGTGGTGGTGGCAGCTCAGTTTAGGGCAGCTGGACCCATGGGGGGGATGTTCAAAGGAAGGGGCTGTTGGCCCCTCTACCCCAGCGGGGAGGGGGGATTTTTGAGAATTCGGATGGGAAAAATGTGCATCCTGAGAGTGGAAAACCCAAGGCAAAACTCCCTCCCATCACTCTTCTGAAGAGTGGCGGCCAGCCTGCTCTTAGCTCCCTCTTCTCTCTCAATGCACTGTGGCTGGATCCTGGCCGGCGCGCAATCCAGGGGCCTTCTTTCCTCCCCCCCCCCACCATGCACACTGGCTGGATCGGGGCTGGCGTGCAAGCTAGGAGCCCTCCTGTCTCCCACTATGCAACGTGGCCGGATCATGGCCGGCGTGCAATCCAGGGGCCTTCTTTCCTCTCCCTCCCCCCCGCCATGCACACTGGCTGGATCGGGGCTGGCGCACAAGCTAGGAGCCCTCCTGTCTCTCACGATGCAATGTGGCCGGATCATGGCCGGCGTGCAGTCCAGGGGCTTTCTTTCCTCCCCCCCGCCATGCACACTGGGTGGATCGGGGCTGGCGCACAAGCTAGGAGCCCTCCTGTCTCTCACGATGCAATGTGGCCGGATCATGGCCGGCACGCAATCCAGGGGCCTTCTTTCCTCTCCCCCCCGCCATGCACACTGGGTGGATCGGGGCTGGCGCACAAGCTAGGAGCCCTCCTGTCTCTCACGATGCAATGTGGCCGGATCATGGCCGGTGCGCAATCCAGGGGCCTTCTTTCCTCTCCCCCCACCCTGCAATTCCCACTTTCAGCTAAACACTTCTCTGGGCACATGGATTCCTTGCCCCCCCCCAATCCTGTCTATCATTAAAGGGCAATGGGTTCCACACCTAGAGAAAATAGAGGGAAGCTTTGAGGAAAGCGCTGCCTTGCCCCCCCCCCTCCAATTTGGAATCTGACTGTTCCAAAAGCAGAACAGAGCGAGGGTGGGAGAAAAATGGAGGAGACCAGAGGGACTGGTGGTTGTTTTTTGCGCTGGGGCTGGTGAACCGCACAAGGTAATCTGCTGGGCGGAGTTGGGGCGGAGCTGGGGGCAGGCATAAACAATGAGCCTGTTGGAAGGGGAGGGCTCCTGCAAAAGGGACAGACCAAACCGTTGTCAAATACAGCGTGCTTTGTTCCCATGAAAAACCAAAACTACAGATAATTGAGGGGGATAAATCGCGGCCATGAAAAAAACATTTAAATCGTGTTATTTTTTTAGTCCGTGGCAAAACAGAAGCAAAATCTACCGTTAAAAATACCCCTGTGGGATGTGCTGCAGCGAGACACCCCTCAAGGGTGAAATCCACAGAAATGGCAGACCCTCCCTTGTGTGAGCAGAAGTACCAACTGAAATATTTCCCCCTAAATACAAGGTCTTCACACTCAGAATGTATTTACATGTTTATTACAATATTATGCCCCATCCCTTTCCCCTCCTTAAATGGCTTAAGGTGACTTACAAAAAGAGAATACCCAAACACTATGGATATGCTCAAATGGAACAATTAACTAAAATATAATAAAAGCTACAATTAAACAGAAATGCAGAAAAAAATATGGTAACCCAAACAAATCCCAAACTGCTTAAGGCAGCTCTAGCCTTCTCCACATACCCTCCTCAAAACTTCCTAAAATTGTTCTCTTCTCATGTTCTCAGGGAGGCCATCCCCCATGGCCGCAGCCGGTAAGTCTGTGCATAGGGATCATCCTCATAGCAGGCATGGATAAAAGGAATTGGTTGGAGGGAGTGGTTGCATATATGTTGTGAGGTTTTTAAAAAAGGTGAACACATACCACCTCTTCTGCTAAGAAGTTCAAAACATGATACATTACATTATTTTTGCTGTCAAGTTACAGCTGACTTAATGGCAACCCCTCAAGGAATTTTCAAGGCAAGAGACGTTCAGGGGTGGTCTGCCTTTGCCTGCCTCTGTGCAGGACCTCAGTATTCCTTGGTGGTCTCCCCTCCAAACATTAACCAGGATCAACCCCCTACTTAGATTCTGAGTCCTGATGTGATCGGCCTATCCTGGGCTATCTAGGTCCATACCATCTATGAAGTTAGAGAGGCACTTATTTGTTTTCGTTTTAAAGTCTGCCCTGTCCTTTGCCCCTCAGGGACTTTTGATGGTCCTGCAGGCTGTGATGTCTGATCCCCACAGCTTGATTCTGATTTAATTGGATGTGGTACATCCATCACAAAGAGATCTTTCTCTCCCGAGGGTCACAGCATACGCTCTTGATGTTAGAACCAGCTCTTAGTACTGATTTTTGAATGTCTGTGATGTGATAGGCTGTAGAAACACAATAAAGATCTAAAAATAGGAAACACTCGTGTTCCATCTCTAAATATGGCTTAATTTAATAATTGCAAAAAACAATGTTTTCTTCTTATTTAATTTTATTTCTTATTTAAAAATGTAGAAGACTCATCAATGGGATTATATCTGAACAGACACTGTCTGCTAGTCCAGTAAGACTGCATGTATTCCTTGAAGACTGTAGCAATCTCTGTCACTCAGCAGGGTTACACTGGAGACTTTGACTTGCACAGCTAGCATTTGAGGGATGGCAGGGAAGCCAAGAGGCAGGCAGCCAGCATTCCACACAGTGATGCAGTATTCCTGCTTTAGTCTGCTGGTGAACATAATTTCTTTTCAAATCCATTTTCTTCTTTTCTACTTTTTAGGTTTGTGCCTACCAGCGTGTCTGATTAATTTGCAATGGTCTGCAAAAAGCAACTGAGTGGCCTGCCAAGACATCCTAAAACAGACCTCCGAAACAATCCTAGTGTTGATTGTTAAATCACAAGTTTCCCTCAGGAGGGGCTTTATGTGTGTACAGTTAGTTTAGTTAACTTTTGCTTTGGTCTGGAACTCTTTAGGATCCACTGCAGTCAGTCTGTAAAACTTTTCTGTGCAATATGAAAGCTTTGAGCCTCAAGCACAGCCGAGATTCTTGGGAGTGCATTAACATCCCTAAAGGAAATTTTACAAATGTACACTCCTGGCTTTCCGGCCTTTCCCATTCCATTCAATGGAGGGGGCAGCTTATACACCTAGATGAATGCACAAATGGAATTGCTTCCTCCACTGAAATGAATGGGAAAATCTGCATGTGTTGGTGCCCAATGTGTTTATATTTGTGTATTCTCAAGAGCTGTGCAAAAAGCTGTGTAAAAGTGCAGAATAAACCCCTTTATCTTTTAGACAAGACACTTGTCCTCTTGAGATCATTCCAAAGTTTTAGATGTTAGCAGACCTCTGAAGAGAGGTTGTTGTGGCTTTCAGACACAAATTAAACTCTTGAGGATGTACCTGTGCCTTTATTTCAAACTGTAATATGGGAAGTGGGCTCTGTGTGTGAAAAAATCCAGAGGATGTCTCAAAATGTTGTGACCTTCATGAGAATCAGCTGAGGGAGATCCTGGCTTGCATCCTACCGCCCCACTCAACAAAGTCTAAGGAGACTGTCTCCAGTGGAAGTGGCTCTATCTTCGAATATTACAATTTGAATATTTAAGAGGGCGTGCCCCAATCAAATGTCAAGGGCCAATTCAGAATGTGTTCGATTTGGGTGGTAAATTTAGGGATCAAATGAAAAATGTTAATAAAAAACTAGTATGTACTTTAATGAATCAAACAAGAGAAAGTAGAGAGAGAAAGACTGAATACAAAGTTATTCATTATGGCTATTTCCTATCCATCTTCAGATTATTTACAACGATCAACAACAAACATGGCTCCATTAGAGATATACAGAGGGCTTCCCTTACTGGGATGGATTTTCTGATTTGCTGACAAGATTGAACTCATAAATGCTAGTGTATTAAGCAGCTCCGGAACGCCTGTAACTCTGACTTGAAGCCAGCAATATCTACTCATTGGAGCAGTGCTTTGCACAGGATGAGTGCTATTTCACATTTTACTCTGGAAGTTTTAACAAAAAATTGTTTGGCATACATCTGTCCACTATAAAGCAATGTTTATACTCTTCTGCCTGTCACTGGCTGAACTGCTGTGATGTCCCGGTGGTAGAAATGCCATGGGGGGAAAAGAAGAGGAAAGAATGAGGAAGACCTAGGAAAGGTGGGGCCAGTGGAAGGCATGTAGGAAGAGAAGTCTGATGGGGGCGGGGGAAGGGATTCATTACTGTGGCCCCTCCCGGAGGAAGAGAGGTGTTAAAGGCATCTTCCATGGTGTCACAAACGTACCAAAAGGGGAAGAGGAGGAGGAGGAGAAGAAGGAGTTGGTTTTTTATACCCCACTTTTTTCTACCTTTAGGGAGTCTTGAAGTAGCTTACAATTGCCTTCCCCTCCCCTCCTCACAACAGGCACCTTGTGAGGTAGGTGGGACTGAGAGAATTCCAAGAGAACTGTGACTAGCCCAAAGTCACCCAGCAGGCTTCATGTGGAGGAGTGGGGAAACCAAATTAGAATCTGTCTCTCTTAACTACACCACGCAGAAGTCCATGGTTAGTGTATACCTTTGTTTGGTATATGTTAACTACAACTGCCTGTATTTCCCTTCACTTAGGCTCTACCCCAGCCCTCCTTCTTCAGTGCTGTACTCCTTTTTCCACTGCGTCCACTTTCACCCCCACCTCTTCCTGTTTCCTCCCAGCTTTGGCCCTCTTTCCCTTTTTCACTGCTTCGTCCCCTAGTGGTCTCCTCCCACCTGGCCTTTATAGCTTCACCATTCAAGACTGGTACAGGGGGCTGCATTGTGGACTGGATACTGTATTGTCCTGTTCTCTGAGTTAGTGTCTGATTTGACAGACAATACCATAACAGAGATGGGAAGGGAGAATAGTTCAATAAGGCCATGAGCCAGAGAGATGAGGAGGGAGGAAGTTCACATATCAATGTGAAAATAGCCAGCAAAATCTTTGTCTGGAAGCTTCTATTCATCTACCATTCCATCATTCCTAACTCAATCACAAGAATCTCATTAGACATTTAATTCTGAGATGCAAGTTGTTGCAAAATTTTGTTTAATCCTTGCTGCCATAGGCTTCCCTCAAAGTTTTTTTTTTAAATGAATATGTGAGATACTTAGGTAACAGCATCTTCTAATAATTATTGAACTGCTGTTTTGATCCACATGTGCAATCTAATTTTTATTTTTTTAATGATAAGTTAAAATAAATCTTAAAATGCAATAGATGAGAATTTACTGTCATATGCCCAGTCAATGAAAATGGAATTATCTTTCTTTCACTAGATATATCAAAGGGGATTTTCATGCTGACTCTAATTATCTCAAATGATTTTTTTTTTATCAACAATTCTCATTTCTTTGGTATCTTTATTTTTGCCAGAGAGATATCACAGACTTTCAGAGAGAAAAGTTCAAGTGATATTTTCTCTTGAATTTTTGTGACCTAATAGACAGTTTGCTGTTAATATTACTTAGGCTGCAGAACTAGAACAAGACACTGAGGTCATTTATGTATGGGAGGTTTTGCTTTAATTTGCTGCTCTCCAGATGCATATTTTCCCCATCCAAATTCTCAAAGCTCAAAAATAAGGCCCCATGCAGAGTTTTGAGAATTCAGACGGGGGGAAATGTGCATCTGGAGAGCAGCAAATCCAAGGCAAAACCTCCCATAAATGGCCTGAGAAGACTATTTTTAGTTTATTCTTTTTGACTGTCTTTTCTTTAAATGGTGAATGTTTACAAAGAGGAGTCACATGAAACATTTTAAAGCACCACTATTTTGCAAAACATTCAGCAATATATATATATATATATATATATATATATATATATATATATATATATATATATATATATATATATATATATATATATATATATATATATATATATATGTTATATATAAAAATATCCAGAAAACATACATGTATTATACATAAAAATGAGTTTCCATCACTGAACCAGACTGGCAATGTGTGATTCCCTGTTCTGAAACAGAAGACTAGAAAATCTATTTAAACTGCTAAATGCTCAGTTTGATATTTAAACATTCTGAATTCCCTGAAAGCATGAATCTATACATCATTTTCTCCTGTTAATTACCTTTGGCATATAAAATGAGAGCCGCTCATGAGTCGTCTTGATTAAATTTGATTGCTTGCAGGGCTATGTTTCGTGTAAATAGAGCACTGGCAATTAAATTACACAATGCTGTTAGGCTGCCCCCCATATATTAATCCTTTATTCCTGTTATCATGTAAGCAAAGGCTTATGGTGGTCCCACAGCTCCCCTTGTGTTGAAAAATCTTCTGCTTTATTGATGGAAGGAACAGAGAAGAGAACATGTTTACACAAAAACAGATTATTTAAAGGCTCAGCTGGATTGTTTCAGCCCACAATTTGCCCTATTGACTCACTTGGTGAGTCCCGCACGGCTTCCAGCCTCTGCCACTGGGCTGCCAAGGCTCCCCCCCCCCCACGTTGACAACTATGGCGAGCCCCTTTGGGCCCATTGACACTTGTTGCCCCTCTCAGGCGAGCCCCATGCAGCTGCCGGCTGCTGAAACCAGGCATGCTGTAGCTTCCTTCTGCTGCTGCCACTGTCTGACAGATGAGGAGGAGCAGGAGGAAGGAGCATTGTCTGCTCATGCACATACACCACTTTTGTTTTTGGGGGGCAATGTATTTTTTAACCCTTTACAGATTTTTCCGCAAACCTGGGGAAAAATCAGTTTTTAATCAATGTGGGCCTGATCCGTAGATTTAGGTATCTGTAGATGAACCCACAGACGACTATTAGAATATAGGATGATATGATAAAAATGACATTAGTTAACATTGATGATTAATTGTACTGAGAACTAAAGTCACTGTTGCACATTTGGGAGAGTGGAGGGAAAGAGGGAAGTCAATCATTTTTACTTCCAAAATCTGGAGAAATTGAGGCTTTCCACTCTTGTCACTCAGGGGGATTTCAAATATACCGTATTTTTCGCTCCATAAGACGCACTTTTTTCCTTCTCAAAAGTGAGGGGAAATGTGGGTGCGTCTTATAGAGCGAATGTGCACACAGAGCCGGCTGGGCGCGCTGGGAGGCAGCCGGGGAAAGCTGCCTCGCGCCGTTCCAGCGCGCCCAGCCCGCTCTGTGCGCCCGCCCAGCCCGCTCTGTGCGTTTGCTCGCCTCCCAGCTGGGAAGCGGGGGGGGGGGCAGCTTGGCCCGCCCGCCCGCTTCCTCCCCGCCCGCTCTGAGCGCTTGGCGCGCCTCTCCCACCCGGCTCCTGCCAGCTCGCTCTGAGCTCTTGGAGCGCCCGCCCGCCTCCTCCCCGCCCGCTCTGAGCGCTTGGCGCACCCGCGCGCCCGCTCCCTGCCCGCGTTTTTAGAGGAGGAAAACAAGATTTTTTCTTGTTTTCCTCCTCTAAAAACTAGGTGCGTCTTATGGAGCGGTGCGTCCTATGGAGCGAAAAATACGGTACATATCAATCACTTGTAACATAAAAACCTGGAGTGGGCAACCCTACATGTTTTGTATCTTTTACCCAGATAAGATCATCAAGGATGCAGACAGGAGCTTTTTCACTGCTGGCATCCGTTTTATCATGTCTGGATTCACCTGACTCCTTTATTTTCATTCTGATGGCTGCTGACAATCATGTTCTCCCAGCTTGTAAGGGAGTGAGTGATATGTTTTTGGTTATAACTGCATGTCTTACCACAGTGCTCTTCAAACTTTCTACACCGGAACCCCATCCCACATGGGACTAACTGAATGCAGTCATATAAAGGAAATCTCATGACATCAGCGACATGTGACAGGAAGACAAGGAATCAAAACTATGGCCTAACTGGGGTCCAGACCTTGGCTGTGAAGCAAACCAAGAGAGCCAGGGATGGGATACACAAGCTGACCACTAGAAGGTGTACTGTCATCAGGAAAAAGTCATGGAGTAGAGCAATGGAGGAAACCTTTCCAGTGCTGAGCACCATGGCCATTTATGCAGGGCTGTTTCCCTGCAGTCACCCCCACCAACTGCTCCAGGGCTTCTTTTTGATTATGCATGTTTTTCCCGACTATCAGAGGTCACCTCGCTCTCTCCATGTGTTTCTGCGTGTTTTGCCCGTGTTTTCCAGATTCTCGCTACAACAGCATCTGGAAAACATGGGCAAAACACGTGGAAACATGCAGGGAGAGGGAGGCAACCTCTGGCAGTTGGGAAAGGCAGGCATAATCAAAATAAAGCACCGGAGAAGTCAGCAGGGTGACTTCAAGGGAAAGAGCCCTGCATAAATGGCCTTTGTTGTCTGTTGTGCCTTAGCAGCTGAGATGGCTATGGACCCTTCCAGAGCAGGGAATCTTCATGGTAGGTAGGTTTGACAGTTGCCTGCCCATCCTCTATGTTTGCTTGATGGAGCACCAGGAGAAAAATAGGGAGGAATGATGTCCCAGCAACCTCAATGCTCTAGAAACTTTCTGTGATAACTACAGTTTTTCCCATAAAGATTGAGGGAATTCCAAGAGCATCACAGTCCCCCAGGCTGCACCTCCCCAAATGTTTCTTGGAGTTGCCAGCAGAGGGCTGGCAACTAGGGCTGCCAGGTCCCTCTTCGCCACTGGCAGGAGATTTTTGGGGCGGACCCTGAGGAGAGTGGGGTTTGGAGAGAGGAGGGACTTCAATGCCATAGAGTCCAATTGCCAAAGTGGCCATTTTCTCCAGGTGAACGGATCTCTATCAGCTGGAGAGCAGTTGTAATAGCAGGGGATCTCCAGTTAGTACCTGGAGGCTGGCAACCCTACTGGCAACTATAGTAGGTCTTGGCCACAGTCTGGGGTTTGCTGAGTCTGAGTTTGCAGGGTTAGCAGAAACCCTCTGGCCTCTATGAACTGATTGAACCAGCAAGTCTCTTTTAAGGCTTAAATACGTGGAGAGGGAAAGAAGCCCCACCTGTTCCTAGGCTTTACCCAGCTAGGGCTTGAAGGAGATCTAATCTTGCAAGGAAATACATACACAGCAGCAGTGATTAGGATTGATAGTAGGTGCTGCGTGGCATCTTCATAGCTCCACTGTTTCTGGTACTCCCACTGGATTTGGGGAGAACCTGGAACATTGGTGATCGGTGCTGTTGCCCTACAGAAGAGAGGGATAGCTGCCCTGAGGCCTGGAAAATCATCAGGTGTTTTTTTTTTGAGCTAAGGCTTCAGGAGCAGGCACCTCAGCCAAGGTCTTGGAGTCCACTGATACTGCATATCACTTGAGCCCCCTAGTCTTCCCTCAGTTCTCTAGCTCCTCCTGTTCATCCTGTGAGGAGTCTGTTCCTGAGTCTCCCTGGTTTAAGAGGGGTCCTGGCATTGTCTGCTGCTCCTCTCAACATACATGCAAAGAGAAGAGATAGGAAGAGTGAAATCCTTGCCCTCTTTGCATGCACACTTGCAACAGGTCCTTGCAAAGAAGCAAAAATATATGGTGACTCTATCAGGGTAGCAGTTCAGCATATGAGGACTACCCATCTCACCTAAGATTGAGCTTGGGAAATTCTTGGAGATTGGCAGGGGAGGGGTGCCTGGGGATGGTCGAGTTTAGAGAGGTGTCAGTTCAGCAGGTAAGTGATCCCATGTAAGTGATCCCATTTAACCATGAATGTTAAATCATAATTTAGTGATGTGAAATCCAAATAGGCACAGGAAAATGTTAAGAAAGATGTGAGGGTGATCTGGCTGCAACATCTGTGGCTCCATTGATTGCCAGGGTTGATTCAGCTGATCTGGCTGGCTAGGCAGGTGTCCCCTACCTCACCACTCCATGTGTGTCCCTCCCAAAGTTGCATGCTCGGTGGAAGAGGATGACCATTCAAGAGAGGAGTGTACCGTTCTTCAGTCAAGGGTATACGATAGCTGCGCTCCCCAGCTAGAACCTCCAAGAAAGATGAGGACCTCTCCACAAGCCCATTCATACCTCATCCAGCTTCTGAGAACTGCTTATATCAAAGACATAGATAATTTACCAAATGTGTTCTGGACAGTGGTTTCCTAGACTGCCAGAGCATTTGATGGGCATGCAGGGTAAACTTTTGAGATGCTGGCAGCACTACTGTAGTTGGTGAAGTTGGAGAAAGTGACTTATACCCAGTCACATCTGGGATGAGCCCATGAGGTGCTAGTACTACTACTCCCAGTATGTCTTGTCTGTGCAGCCCCATAGTAGAGTGATTGAGCTCTTAAATGGCCCCCACTGCCTGGGGGAACTTCAGTGACACCACCAAATATTCCTGGTGGTGGTATGTATGTGCATATTAGCTCTTCATACAAGGGAGATGATTTGTCCACATAGAAAGTGGTTCTGTGTTTAATGCCCACCCAAGTGGTACAGCCACAGAGGCTATTTCAGATATGAGAAAATATTTGCTCCAGAACAATAATCAGCAAACTAGCATCCTAAAAAATAGTTTGAGCTTTCACATACATGAAGCTGTGAGTTTTAGAGACTCAATATTTGCTAATGTGCTCTCCAAACTGCAGAAGCATAACATCTACACAATGGACTAATGCAGGAGTGCCAGTAAAATAACAGCTAATCGGTTGAATCTATAAGTATCACATGGGCTTTAATAAATAAATCACCAACATGTGCCACTCGCCAAAGACAATTTATCCAGGAATGTTGTGCTTCAGTGAACTGTGTGCATTCTACTGTCATGAGGCTACAGCTTCCAATTTCTTGTCATTGCCAATCTAGTGATAAGCCTGCAAATCATACATAAGTAATTAATATGAAATATAGAGAATTGAGACAAACGAAACACACTGGCTGCGTGTGAAGCTTCTGGGCCTTGCCCTCTGGCTGAGTCTGGGTACTACAAAGGTAGTTATTGTTTTAGGAAGATTTGGATTGATGGGAAGAGGAACAAAACAGGCAGAGATAGTTTGTCTTCCATATTTACAAAAATATAGTGACAGGAAGCAATGGATTGTCTTGTTCCTCTCAAAGCACATCTACTTATGTAGCTTCTTTATGACTCCTGGATTTTTAATAGAAAATACGAATGTGCAGTTGTCACGACCCCTCGTGTGTGTGCTACGGGAGAAAGAGACTGTTTGTCAAAACGTTTGATTGGAGTTTTAATTTTTCCTCCTTAGTCCCCTTTACTTATTTTACCTTAGTAGAAATGGGAGACCAGAGGCTTTTTTCCAAGTTAACAAACAAGTTACAGAGATTTATTGAACACTGTACAAGGGATAGATTTGGAGGGGAAATGAGGGTTAGGAAAAGCCTAGAACTAGAGCTAATTTTTAAGTTTCCCTTCAGAGAAGGCATAGATCTTAGGATGGCTTAGGTCCACCCACTCCCTTTCTCTGAGCTTCTCTCAAACATTAACCCTTGGTTGGTCACAGTAGTATAATGACCAATGAGGTTGTGCAGTTACATATTCAGAAATATTCCATGCTAAATCCCTTTCAGCACTGTACTACTTTCTGGCTAGAGTTGGAGGATTGTATATCTATGATCAGAACAACCAGACCAGAATTGTACATGCATTGCAAAGTTCAAGAAGCAGATGTAAATCAACCATCCTGCATGGTCATTTTGTACGGCTGACAACCCCCAGGTGAGGCCTGGCAATCTCCCAGAATTACAACTGATCTCCAGACTACAGAGATCAGTACCCCTGCAGAAATTGGTAGCTTTAGAGCAGGGGTGGGGAACATCAGGCCCCGGGGGTTGTTTAAGGCCTACGAAATCATTTGGTCTGGCCCTTTGTGGGTCCTGGCAGATCTCTAGCTCAGAAGGAGCTAAGACTGGTGATGTACTCCCTCCTGTGGACAGGAATAGCCTCTATTCAAGGCAGATGTGAGTTTGTTTTGCTGAGAAAAGGAACCTTTTTTCCCCCTTGCAGAAGAGTCGTTAGCTATGGAGCTGCTAGGACTGCCCAAGAAACTGTGTTAACCCTTTTCCACCCGGGCCATGGAGAAACTTATTCCCTCTGTACTACAAGAGGGCTGGGGGCAGAAGTGGCGACAATGGAGGGGTTAAAGGGGGCAGGGCCAGAATGCGCAGTGGGGGGCGAGTTCTTAGCCAGTGTGTCCTCATTTCATCCCTGCAGGCAGAGGTAGCAGGAGCCAGCTGTAGAATCCAGCCCTGACCATGCAGAGCAGGAGCAACTCAGGCGTGTGGCTGGACGGCTACGCCCGGCTGGTTCAACAGACCATCCTGTGCCACCAGGTGGGTGAGTGCGCTACCGGTTGGATGCCTGCCTGCATGCCTGCATGGGGGGTGTCATCTGGGGCAGCTGCCTGCTTGGGGCTTGGTTGGCTAATTTTTAAGTTGATAATTTTGTATGGCCCGCGTATGATGTTATAAATCTCCAAATGGCCCTTGGAGGAAAAAAGGTTCCCCACTCCTGATTTAGAGGGTGGAATCTATGGAATTATACTCCACTGAGGTCCCTTCCCACCCCAATCCCTGCTGTTGTCAGGCTCCTCCCAAAATTTCCAAGAATTTCCCAACCCATTTGAAAACCCTATTTTTTTGGGCTAGAAATTCAACTGTATGCTCAACGCATGTTTTAGTACTACTGGTAACATTGATTTTAAAAATAAATGCTTCCATGCTTTGAAGGTGTTTCAGAAATGATGCTGTTGAGGAAGACCTATTTTAGTAAATGTAGTTCACTGGGAGCTGTGATTTGTAAAAGAAGGAACAGGAGAGATTCATACCAGCTTTAAACACATGATGTGGGAAAAGTCTCAATTAATACAACAGAATCTGCTTCCACAATGTTATTAGGAGGAATTAGGGATCCTGAACAATACTGGAAATAAAGAGACGGGCTGTTTATGCTTGGTAAGTAGCAGCGCATTCCAGGCTGAAGTTCCGCCGGCACATACCTGCTTCGCATTTCTTAAGAGACTCTTGAACGCGACCTTTTGTATTTGCTCTGCTCCCACATCGAAGCATTTACTGAAGGAACCAAGAAAAATCACACCCTCTGCTTAGCTATGCAAACGACCATTGATAATGGCTATGTAAATGAAGGAACAAAGGAGCAGCCGAATGTGGGGGGTGGTGGAATTTATTTGACTTTCTCCTCTTGCATCGGGACCGTGAATAGTCATCTTAAAGGGCGGATTTAAAAAAGCAGCTTTGAGCAAGCATCAAACTCAACCCTGCATAAATTACCGTAGATTAGGAATGAAGCAAAATGACCAACAGGTTGCATACTCGGAGAGGCCATGGGAGGAAGAGGGTACAAGTGCTACCGAGACATTCCATTATTTAAAGGTACATGAAAGCTGTCTTAGCCAGAACTGAAACTCAGGGCAGAGGTCAGAATATACATGAACAAATGTAGTTGCCTTACACTGAATCAGACTATTGATACATCAAGGTCAGTGCTGACTATTCAGACTGGCAGATGCTCTCCAGGGTCTCAGGCAAATGTTCGTATTCTGTCCAGAACATCTGGAAGATAGCAATAAATTAGCCCAACTCTGATTGTGAGCTTCCTTGGTGTGTTCCTGCAGAAAGTGAGATATACTTCAAGCTCCAGTTCATTTTTGTGAGATTGTGGTAAGTGATGAGTCTAGTAACACAACTTGTGTGATCTTTTGTTGCAGAGATTGATGGTTCCATACGTGGTAACTAGGAACTAACAAAGGCTGCACTATGGTAACTCTGAGCAAGTTCTCTTCATAAAGTTTATTCACTTTTTGGAAGCATCTTCTTTAGCCTTTTTTGTGAGCTCCTTTCGGAGTACTTTCCTGTCCTGAATATTGTATGCATAACTGACAATTAACAACAGCAACAGCAACAATAACTGTTGTTATTATTATTATTATTATTATTAGTAGTAGTAGTATTATTAGATACAATGAACAACAATGCACCCTTGGCACAATTTTTTAGCACCAAACTAGATGTGCAGGATTTTAAAAAGCTGGGACCAGGTTCCTCCAGTTCCAAGGACCAACTCAGGTTCCCCGCAACCACACAGCAGCTGTGGGGCTCTCAAAAAATAAAGGAGAGCCCAAACAGGCTTAGAACACCACTGCAGGGGGAAGAAGGACTCCTGCCCCTTCAAGATGCTTTCCCATGCCATAACAGGAGGCAGTTACTTCCCCATTCTTGCTGCTTCACATGCACAGAGTAGTCCATGTGGACTTAAATCTTTAAAAGCCTGCATGTCTACTTTGGTCTTTATTCAGGACACAATTCAGTTCTCAGTTAGCACTGACCATGATGTTGTGCTATTTTTTTTCTTTGGCAGATACTAACCTAGTTTGGCTCTGGCAACATTACAATGATGACCTCAGTAAATGAAACTGTTCTTCTTTCCTGGGCAAATTATTCCAATAAGTATGCATCAATGTCATCTTTAACAAGATGCTGATTTTTTATCATCTTGCTGATATTCCTAAATTTTACCAAGTATACCAAGTCATAGACTGCTAATGTCTTGGGCAGAATAATGGGGTCGATGAAAAAGCCATTACTCCATCTACCTTTGGGCCTCTGCTCTCTTACTACATATTAAGTAAAGCAATCGCTGTGTGGGTCCAGAGCTTAGTCTGGATCCATAATGGGCTATTATAGAGCACTGCAAGGACACCATAGAAATATTAGTCCTACCAGTGCTTGGGAAGTAAGATGGCCTTACTTCAAAATGTTTTCTGAGTGATTTTTAAAATATGAGTATAACCCTCCTCTGTGGTTTTAGGCATGTGTATAATGTGTTGTCAAGTTGCAGCCAATTTATTAAGTTGTCAAGTTGCAACCATAGGGTGTTCGGCAAGAGATTAACAGAGGTGGTTTGCCATTGCCTTCCTCTGCATAGTGATCCTGGATTTAATTTGTAGTCTCCCATCCAAATACTAACTAGGGCCAACCCTGCTTAACTTCTGAGATCTGACGAGATTGGACTAGCCTGGGCCATCCAGGTCAGGTTTTCTTGTCTCAATCAACATTAACTCTTTTTGAGAATCTCTCTCTCTGCTCCTGTCTCTCTTTATGTGTGGATTGCCAACTCTGGACTGGGAAATTCCTAAAGATTTGGGAATGGAGCCTTGGGTGGGGAGCTTTGTGTAGGGGAGGGGCCTCAGCAGGGTATGATGCCATATAGTCCACCTTCTAAAGCAGCCATTTGCTTCAGAGGAACTGAGCTTTGTACTTAGAAGTTCAGTTGTAATGCCAGGAGATTTCCAGGCCCCACCTGGAGGCTGGCAACCATAGTACTCTAAAGTTTGTTGTCGTGAGGAAGTCTACTGCTAATGCCAGATTCCAGATTGAAATTATTAATTTGTTGCAGCCAAAACAACAAAGATTTACTGTGGCAGCAGCCTGTATGGACTGAAGCTGCATGAACTAAAGCTTGTCCTTAGCTTGTATCATTTGGACTCTGCAGACCTACTGCTGTCTCTTACAGCTTCTGGTCTTTAGGTCTTACCATTTACTCTCCCTATAAAATCTGCCAGCTGATATAATTTATGCATGTAGTCCATAATCCATAACAGTTTCACAATAAATTTGTTTTTAAGATGTCACAAGACTTTGTTGTTATTTTAACTCTGGAAAATGACAGCAAACCCATTACTATTTTGTTACAAGAGATCATATGCAGAAATGCTGACTATGGGTTCTATTATATACACAATCCTGTATAGACCTTTCTAAACCAAAAGTCTATAACTATTATTATGGATTTGATACCTGACACTACCATTAGAATGGAGCTGAACAGCTATCATTATGAGCATGAGTCATATTACAACCTGAATATTTTCAGTATTCCATTTGGGCTGTGTGCTATATTCTCAGGAATTATACCTTTTAGAGCCTTCATGCTGAGCTATAATCAAAATCCATACACTATAGAGTGTTAAACTTAATTTTAATATTTTTATATTTTTTCTAATCCTTTAGCACATAAGCCTCTAAACTACAAAGTACCTAGTATAGATAAAGACTGCAAGAAATCGTGCTGATCCAAAGCAAAATTCAAAAACAAAAGTCATGTAATACCTTTTATTAGGGCCAACCAAAAGAATAAACACAAAACGTTTGAGTTTTACAGAACTTTTCATCAGGCTGGATATTAAAGGGGTGGGGAGAAAAATATATTTCAGGCACTGTACCTAATGTGACCATCCATAGTTCTAGAGTATGTAATAACTGCCTGCTCCTAAAAACTATGGAGGAATGTGCATAGAATGTTAGGGGAATATCCGGGGAGAGGGTATGAAAGTCAGTTGGAGAGAAGAGGTATTACGAGACCAGAGGAAGAAGAGGGAGAAAAACAGAGGAGAAAGTAAAGAGATGGGTAGGACATCAAGAGCAAATGTAGAGCAGCAGAAAACAAAAATATTGGCTGAAATCTGTGCACTATAAACTAAGGCTTTAAAAAAAAATTCGGTTCGGGTTTGGGTACAGGTGGCTTTGAATCATTTTGGGAATTCCGATTTCCGAATCACCCCGATTCGGATTTGGGGTGATTTGGCTGAAATTCAGCATTCCCAAATCAATTCAGGCATTTAAAGCCATCTAAAGCCATTCGCGGCTTTCTGCGGTTCTGGGGGGGCATTTGTTGAGGTAGAGGTCCCAAACCTTCAGGGTAGCTTGAGGGGACCCTCCTTGCAAGACCCCCCAAGTTTGGTGTTGTTTGGGTCAGGAGTTATGGGGCCTGGAAGGGGGCAACCCCCTTCTCCATTAAAACCATGCAGTTTTGAGAATCTGGCTGGGGGAAATGTGCATCTAGAGAGTGGCAAATCCAAGGCAAAACTTCCCATGCATAAATGACCAACAGGTCCATCTGCCCGTGTCCCTAGGAGTTCCGAGGAGGCCAGCAGGTGGGTCTTTAAAAAGATCCCCGCTCCCAAGCCTGGAAGCGCGGATCTTTTTAAAGAGCCACCCGCCCGTGTCCCCGGGAGTCCCGAGGAGGCTGACGGCTGGGTCTTTAAAAGATCCCCGCTCCCAAGTCTGGAAGCGTGGCTCTTTTTAAAGAGCCGCCCGCCCGTGTCCCCGGGTCTCCCGAGAAGGCTGGCGGGTCTTTAAAAAGATTCCAGCTCCCAAGCCCCCAGGAGAGTGGGGGGGGGGCGGGGGAGGCAAGGTGATCCTGGCCCCTGCCGGGGCCATGAGCCCCCGGGAGAGTATGGGATGGTGGCGGGGTGGGGGGGAGAGGGACGCAGCCAGGTGGATCTTCAAAAAGACCTGCGCTGCCTGGCTTAGCAGTGCTGATCTTTTTAAAGGTCCACCGGGCTGCCTCCCTGGGACTTCCTGCAGAGCTCTTTCTTTTTTTTAGGAAAGCGAGAAACTGCCAAATCTGCCGAATCAGGCAGAATCGCCGAATCGGCCTGATTCAGATACGGCGGTTTCCAGCCTTTTTTTGGTTTGGCTGCTCCTGAACCAAAAAACAGCCGAATCAGGCAAAATTTGGCTGTTTTTTGGTTTGGGAACACCCGAATCAACAGCCCTACTATAAATTCCTGGAAGGTTAACATGATTCAGAAACCTGATAAACATATATTTGAAACTTTCTGCTTTTAGCTTGCTGGGGTGGGCGGGCTATAAGTCGAATAAATAAATAAATAAATTTTAATGTGCCTTTAAAGCTTATTTTCTGTTTTTCACATGTACACACCAATAGTGGTAGAGGCTTTGAAAAGCACTTGTTGGCATGTCTTTCTTTTACAGAGAGTGAATGCTATCTATCTGGGCATAGATAATTGACATGCTATCGGGTAATCAGCAGTTGTTTGAGGTTAGGTTTACTCATTCTTTGCTTCATAATTGTTTATTAATTGTTTGTCAAATTCAAATTCAAAAACCTTAATTGGCATGATCAAAGAGGTTCTACTTAAAATTTTACCAATCGAAAGGACACAATATCTGGAGTATCTACAGTTATCACGTTGACAAATCAAATACATTGGTTGGTAGGCCCATTTAGTCCAGCTTTCCTAGTGAAATTTCAAGAAATCAAGCTACCTACCAAGTTACATGAGTATTACAATCATTCAGTAAATCATGTACAATCATTCAGTAAATAATGTACAGAAATAATGTCTCTGAAGCATGACCCTTTTAAATCCCCATGGCAAAAAATCTTAGATGAGAAACTGGCGTTGTTAGGCTTCTCGCAGGATATGTTATCAGATCTTGGGAAAACTGAAGCTTTTGCCAAAATTTAAAAGTGCATTAAAGAGCTTGATTATAACAGCACTACTTTCCGTGCTCGTCGTGTCTGTTCATCCCAGTTCTTCGGAATACCCCCTCCACGTGGTCTGCCTGCCTATACATATTATCTAACAACTCCTCGTCTCTGTAGAGCTTTTTGCTTGGCTAGATTGAATGCTAACCCTTCTATGGTAATGCAGGGCAGAATAGTGAATATACCATACTCAGACAGGATCTGCCCTTGCTCTTCTGGCTCTATTGACTCATTAGCCCATGCCCTTTTGGAATGCCGCTTTTACGAGGAACTTCGATCGCACTATATTTCCCCCCTTTTAATACACAAATCCAATGCCTCTGTGACTGACATAATGCCTTTTTTACTAAGTGATAGGGACCCCAAGGCTACATTGTCAGTGGCAAGATTTGTTTCAGTCCTTATATCCCTCCAACACTAGATATATGCTGCTCAAGATCAATTGATCAAGGAGCTTCTAAGGGATAAAAGGAAAGGAAAGGAATGAGTATTACAATCATTCAGTAAATAATGTACAAGCGTCGCATCTGTTTGAGCTCGACTGTCTTTTAGGAGGGGTTCTATATATTTCTCTCTTGCCAGGGTTTGTAGTTCGTAATGCAGAAGGATGTGAGCTGCTGATTCTGGTTGTTTTTTGAAGCAAGAACAGCATCTCTACTCATAAGGGGTGTTGGTACATCTGCCTCTTGTTACTTCCAACGGAAGGAGATTTAAAAGCTCCAGCATGAACTGGTGTCTTTGAGTCGGAAGAATGAGGGAGGAAAAGTAATTTGGTAGTCTGTCTCTTTCAGGGAAAATCCCAAAGTACAGTGGTGAACATGTTCTCAAAGCCATAGACTGTAACGTCTGTCCTTCGATGTCTAGAATCCTTTGTTTGAGCGTTCTGTAGGCCTGCTGTTCGTTTAGGAGAAGAAGAGATTCAAAAGATACTCCGATGGACGTGATTTTTGTTAAGATCCCTTCACTCCAAGATGGATGGAAGCTGTCAGAAAGGAGCCACCATATCAGCCCTAAATCTGAGGCCCGGAAGTGTAGTCGCAGCCAAAAAGTAAATATGCATAACCATGCTCTGGATCCCCAGGCCAAACATTTGGTGAGTAAGTGGTTTGCATATAGCTTACCCACTGTTGAAAGAAGGCTGATGGGATGATAATTCGATGGCACAGATTGATCTCCCTTTTTGAAAATTGGAACCACAGTGGCAGTGGTCCATGACTCAGGCATCAAGCCACTTTGATCGATCCAGGTAAAAAGGGAAGCCAAAGGAGAGGCCCACTGTTCAGGAAATTTGAGCAGAATTTCCTCAGGCAATCCGTCAGGACTAGGGACCTTGCCCGGCTTCAGCCATGATGGCAGTCCCTGTATTGCCTGATTCATGGGGGCCTCGATCGGGATGTTACAGTCATAGAAGATACTTTGAATTAATTGTTTGTATTAACTGCCTGTCCTGATCCAAAACCTCAAAATGTGTTCCTTTTCACTCCTGAGGAGAATCCTCCACCAGACAGCTCACAGCTCACACAGCTGTTTCTAAGCTTTGTCACCTTTTCTCCCAGTCAACTGTCAGTTCTCAACTGTCTGAGTTCTAACTGCCACTCTCAGAATTCTGTTCAAACTCCCTGTCAATCATGGGGCTCTATGAATGGGACAACTCCTTGGAATGCAGCTGTCTGTCACAATATGTTACAGTCAATGCATGTAAAACCTGCACGTACATGTATACATCTGTTTGTAAGAAAGAGCCAATTGCCATGCTGGATCAGACCAAGGCCCATCAAGTCCAGCACTCTGTTCACACAGTGGCCAACCAGGGGCCTCTAGGAAGCCCACAAACAAAATGACCACAGCAGCATTATCCTGGCTGTGTTCCACAGCACCAACTATAATAGGCAAACTCCTCTGATACTGGAGAAAAGAAATTCTGCTGTGGTTCTCACTGGATAGATGAAGTCCCTACATTAAAAAAAAAATCAATTTTATGCTTTCTCCATAGACACAAGAGAGATGTCCATAATGAAGCTATCTGAAATCATGCTGTGTTAATCTTATCAATACAGTTCTACAAAACAGCTGATTATATGGAAATCTAGTTATTTTGGATGATTCTCCAGCCACTCATGCCAAAAAGGTTGTATTGTAGTCAACCCTTCCAATTTATGACACAAATAGGGTGTGAATCTTTAGAGAAGCCAGAACACAACAATTTATGTCCCAGTTAAGTGATTAATAAAGCCTAAAAGAGGCATTTATAGCTTCTAATATAATTTATCCATGATTATTTTCAGGATAGGTATCCAAAAACAAAATTAAAACTTAATTATAATGTTATAAAGTAGCTAGTATAATATCATAAATCAAAGCAATTTTTTTTTGTGTGTGCATTAAAGTGCCAGCACAAGCCTGCCTGTGAACACTGGGCAGACTATGCTTAATACGCTCATCATTTAACCTAGTCTAGGGATGATGCTACACAGCTGCTTAAGTACTCACCTTCTTTGTCTTGTGGGAATACTGCCAAACTAGCATATGCTTCAGGAACACTAATGCACAGTGTTGCTGCACTGTCACTATTTTATGGTCTGGTTCATCAAAACCAGCATGATGTCATTAGGGTAACCATGTGCCAGTCTACTAACATGTTTCAAAGATTGCACTGTCATCTGCAGTAGATAAAACAAGGCAGGAAGTAATTAAAAACAGTTTGTATGGAAAGAAAAAGATGTTACAGCAATGATACATGAACACTTCACTATTACCGTATATACCCGTGTATAAGCCGACCCGCGTATAAGCCGAGGTGCCTAATTTCTCCCCAAAAATGGGGAAAAATTAGGCACCCGCGTATAAGCCGAGGGTCGGCTTATAACCCCCCCCCCCCCGCAGACTTATCTTCTGGGCTCCTGGCAGCGGGAAGCGGCGGATCCGGTGGGGGTGGCCTTCCTGCAGCTGCAGGAGGCCCCCCCAGGCCCCTCCTGGCGGCAGGAGCGGCAGCAGGGAGGCTCTGGAGGCCGCTCCCGGCCGGGAGAAGGCGGCGGGGGCGGCTGAGCGCCCTCCCTGCGGCCAAAGGGAGGCTCTGGAGGCCGCTCCCGGCCGAGAAAAGGCGGCGGGGGCGGCTGAGCGCCCTCCCTGCAGCCGCAGGGAGACTCTGGAGGCCGCTCCCGGACGGGAGAAGGCGGCGGGGGTGGCTGAGCACCCTCCCTGCGGCCACAGGGAGGCTCTGGAGGCCGCTCCCGGCCTGGAAAAGATGGCGGCGGTAAGTTCCCCCCTCCCTCCTCCCTCCCCCCTCTACCGTATTGACCCGTGTATAAGCCGAGGCCGGCTTTTCAGCCCTTTTTTGGGGCTGAAAAACTCGGCTTATACGCGAGTATATACGGTACTATTTTTTTTGCCATCAAATCACAGCTGATTTATTACAACCCTGTAGGGTTTTCAAGGCAGGAGACATTTGGAAGTGGTTTTACATTGTCTGCCTCCAGGTCACAACTCTGGTATTCCTTGGAGATCAACCATCCAAATACTAGTAGGGTCAGGGCTAAGAGTATGTGACTGGCCCAAGCAGCTTCCATGGAGCAAGTGGAGATTTGAACCTGGGTTTCCCAGATTCTTGTCCAACACCTGTTTAGTGAGCAGGGAGTGTTGGTTTCTTCCCCAATGTATATCAAAGGTAACATGTGTCAGAGCTCTAGACATGTATTATTCTGTCAAACCCTCTCATGGAACCAGTTAAAGACCTTTTCATCCTGATTCTTTTTCTTTGTAGTTAGCTGCTCAACTTTGCTCCCTTTCTGCATTTCCCTCTATTGAAGCTGTTTTACTCTCTGTAACAATTGACTCCCTTACTACTCTATCCATTTGTTTTCATCATTTTTCTCCACTCCCAGCTTCAATTTACTCTTTCATGAGGTGATCTTTGTTCATGTACTTGAGCTGCTGAACATTTATGGTAGAAGAGCAGAGCAGGCTCTGAGTTTCTCCATTATAAAGTTATGATCATTTCTACTTTATCTTCTACTAAACAGACTTTAAAAAAAATCATTTTTATCCTTACCCCTCATTTTAATCTCTTTTTGGTTTTTTTTTTTTTTTTTTTTTGCTCCATCCCTCTTCTTCTCTTTAACTCTTCAGTAGTAATGGGCAAATTCCCCAAGGTTCAGATTAGAGTTGTGCATATCAATATACCCAAAAATAAACCTGAAATTATCTATTTCGGCAATATTCAGGTTTCGGTTTTACCAAATACTAAATCCTGGGAATCTGCCTGAAGCTGAATAGGTGATTCCCGAAAAAGGCGAAGAGGCTTCAGCTTTCCCCAGGCTTTTCCCTATAAGAATTTTTTGAATGAGCTCTGTGGGAGGCATTTTGGAGGCAGAGTTCTCAAATTTTCAGGGGACCCTCCTTGCATGAACCCCGAAGTTTGGTGAAGATTGGGTCAGGGAGTCTGATTTTATGGGGTCTGGAAAGGGTCACCCCTCCTCCTCCACAGAAATGTATGGTAAAGTTACAATGTTTTTCTATGGGGAATGGGGGCTAATCCTTCGGGACCTCAAAAAATTGGACCCCCTCTCCCTAACTTTACCAAACTTTGGGGCTCATGCAAGGAGAGTCCCTTGCAACTACGCAGCGAATTTGATGACTCTACCTTGAAAAATGCCCCCCCCCCCCGTACATACTTTTCACAGTCTGTAATGGCTGCATCCGTACCCAAGAGTTGTGGGAAAACTCAGTTTCCCATGAATGCTTGCAATGGGCCCTCGCAAGCTATGGGTATTTCAGGTTTACTGGAAAAAACCCAGGCCCAATAAACCTGAACCCGAGATTTACCGAATTGTTTTTTGCACAACCCTAATCATCTTCAGCAGTCTTAGAACCTTGATTACCAGGGCATAGTTTGACGTCCAACTGTTATACAAAGGAAGAAGTTGAAAACTTTTAAAGCTTATTATGTCAATTACTGGTTTATATCTCTATATATTTACATAAAGTTGTTGTGCTTTACTGACTCACTAGCTCACTGACAAGAGTATATTTCCCCCCTGATACTTTCACAACAGATGGAAAGCTCAAATTTCATATACACATAGTCTATCACACCGTGTTTACTAGAGAAGTCAGAAAATGGGGCAGTTTTACAATTTCCCTTCAAAAAGTGATACATGAAGTCTGCCTAAAAATAAATAACCGGACCAACGAAGAGCAAGCCACATCATGTGCTGGATATTGGGGTGATGAGAACTCCACACCAACCAGCATTGCATTGGTGAAGAAGTTTGTTTTTAACCTATGGCAATTAGGAACAGAAATTTGAGCCTCCTTCATACTTTTTCAAAAGCTTTGAAATGCAAGAGGAGACACTTCCATTGGCAGCCAGAAATGTATCATTGCTTGCAAAATGCAAGCTAGATTCACTAGTATCATATAATGAGGGTTTTTTTTCTGGAAGTACATGCAAAATGTTTCATTTAGGTTAGGTTGGCCCAACTAGTTGTTGTTCTTGCCAGATACAATTCACATTGTTGAATAGAGATGAAATGTGATCATATAATTTTCATCATAGAAAAGAATGAAATAAAGACAAAACCCAAACAATGACAATTCCACCCCTTTATAAAACCAGAAAGCGCCATATTTAGAAGTAGATTGAGCTAGCAATGAATACTCTTCTACACATCAGATAAATTTAGCAAAACAATGCCATTGGTTTAAGAAGCGAATGTTAGGTTAAGCCAATAAAAAATATTTTCCATTATAAATCATCCCAAAATTCAAGTTCAAAGTCAAAGTAAAAAACCTTTAATGGCATAAAAAGAGCATAAAATTCAAGTTAACATAAACATAGTGAGAATATTGTCATTTTTTAAGGACTTTGATAGTTCCATGTAAAAACAACTGCCCCATGTAGGATATTATAAAGTCTTTATGGAGAAGATCTTGATGTTCACCCAAGGAGAGATTTAAGAGTGCTGGTCTGGGATGAACTGTGAGGTGTTGTTCAGACATTTTTAGATTGTTTAAACAATGTCCCTACTGAGTCAAATGGTTCCCAGCATTTGTGAGATGGCACTTTACAAATATGGTGATCCTGGACTGTTGTCATATGTCAGTGAAGAAGCACTTCAAATGGCACCACTTTTGTTTTGATAAAGATTTAAAGGGAGATGGCAATCATGCACTTTGCAGCTTTTGTTGCACAGCTCCTATTAAACACTGGCAGGTTCACTAAAAGAAATCATGCAGCTGTTTCCATTTGGCTCCCATACAATTCAGTACTGCAGCACCTTTCCTTTAAGCAAGTCAAAATATTCCATCAACTTACATAACCACAAGTGCAGTCTAGGACAAGCTGCAGTGATTTGCCTTTTCTTTTTCTTAGACATTTCTAGGCCAATAAAATTTCAGCCAGCATTTCTAATTCCTTCTGAAAATGTGAGGCATATCTGTCTCTGGGGACACCCCTAAACAGTTGCCAGGTGAGGCCAAACTGCTCCTTGCCCCAACAGTGTGCAAATTACATCTGGCTGACCGTATACTAGAGCAGTTGAAACTTATACACATTCAATAATATTTGCTATCTGGACAGAGAGGGGCACTCCCAAATCTCTCCAACTTGCAAAACATTGAGATACCATGGACAAGTTACGGAAAAGAGGGACTGTCCCAAATGAAATGAGGCCAGTTAGAGCATGTGTGTCCTTTGTGTGGTAAAAAGGTGTGAATGGCCTTTTTTGGGAGTGTATATATGAACAGTATTGTATGCATATGAAATGGGAAAAAATCCTTTTGCAAAATGTTGCGTGTCTGTGCTTTCACTGATGCATTCTGGTTCATTGCTGTATTCTAGATATCCAGCTCAGTCATAAACTGTTTAATTGGCCATTGAAATAGATTTTATGGCTGTTTTGCATTAGGGATCCTTGAACACTCAATTAGAGCAAATATGCTTTCTCCCTTACCTGCCCATCATGCATTGGTAGCCAATCCCTTGATTTGCTTTTTGGTTTAGGTTGGGACCATGGCTCAGAGGTAGGACATCAGCTTGGCATGCAGAAGGTCCCAGGTTCAATCCCTGACATCTCCAGTTAAAAAGGATTCAGTAGCTGGTGATGTGCCAGGCATCTGCCTGAGACCTTGGAGAGCCACTGCCAGTCTCAACAGGCAATACTGACCTTGATGGACCAGTAGTTTGATTCAGTATAAGGTAATTTCATGAGTTCATGTGATGCCTGTAAGAGGTCTGACCCTGTTCATTTGGCTACCCCTTGCATGTAACATGCTACACATGGAAAACAGAGTCAAACACTTGATAACACACTTCCATGGTGGGGGAGGGGAAGTGCAGGGATCTGCTGCTGAAAAAAATCAGGCCCAATAAACCCGAACCCGAAATGTAACGATTTTTTTTTGCACAGCCCTACTTGGCAGGCATCCCATTCCTCCCCCTGCTGCCATGGCAGTTTGGAATGCCTCCTACCTTTCCAGCCACTATTTAGCAGGCTCCCTTGTGTCTCCGTAATGCTTCTGCAACTACTTGAGTCTGACTGGCAAGGCAGGGAGATGCAAGGCTCAGCCAATTGGCAGTCATGGCATCAAGCAACATATACTTGCCTGCCAAACCAGCCCACTGTGAAGTTCATGACATACCTACTTTGCCTGACTGGAGCAGAGCAGAGAAAATGAAGACAGATTCTGGCTTTGCAAAGAAGCTACTGTAGAGAGTGAGTCTGGCCAATAAATTAGGGCTGTCAAAAAAAAAATTCGGTACAGTTCGGATTCGGCCGAATTTGACCCTTGTGGGTTCGGTACGTGCCGAAGTCCGAACTCCCCCGCTTCGGATCCCCGGTAATTCGGGGGGATCCGGAGTTCGGGGGAAAATCCGGCCCCAGCGCGCCTTCAGAGGGATTCCCTGAAGGCGCGCGGGGGCCCTTTAAACTGATCTGAGCCTCCCAGCTGGGAGGCGCAGATCAGTTTAAAGGGCAGCCCGCCCCCCTTCAGCGGGCTCCGCTGGAGAGGCTCGGGCTGCCCTTTAAACTGATCTGAGCCTCCCAGCTGGGAGGCTCAGATCAGTTTAAAGGGCAGCCCGCGCCTTTCAGCGGGCTCCCCTGAAGGGGGGCCGAATTTGCCGAATTTATTCGCGAACTCCCGAACTCGCTGAATTCGGCCCCCCCGGTTGCCCGCCAGTTTTGAGTTCGGATCCGTCTGAACAGAAAATCACCGAATCAGGGGAAATTCGGTTGATTTTCAGTTCGGACCGAACCGAATTGACAGCCCTACAATAAATATTGAACTGGTAAGGAAGTGTTCAGTTATTCTCTACCTTTCTTCCACCCATACATCTAGTGCGGCTTGTGTTAGAGCAAGGCTTCTACCTAGTTTCTTCTCTGATATTTAATATCCTGTATATATTTTTACTGAATGCCCTACATTTGTCTATAAAAAAACCCTTCATGCTGCTATGTATAATTTTTTTTAAAAAACTCACATAGTGGGGTGGGTCTGGCTTTATGGAAACAAAACACAGTCCAAGTGTTTAGCTCCAAGTAGTAACTAATGATTCAGTTTCTCTGTTTTGTTCTGTTTTGAAAAATGGCATCATGCTGAACTAGAGTAAACTGGCCTGACAATGGGTAAACAAAACATGCTTATTTTATTTGTTCTTAATGAGAAATGAAGCTTGAGACAGAAGGTGGGAGTGGAAAATCCTTGTGCTAAGCAACTTTGCTGGGGACAAATATAGAACCCTCTAAGAAAGAAAAATATTCCCAAGCACAAGACTAAAATGAATTTTTAAATACGATGTCCAATGTTGTCATGTTTCAAGAAGATGAACTTGAAAAGTAACCAAAATTGAGAATTCAGGGCAGAGGCAGAGCTATGAAGGCAAAGGTCCAGCCTCAGTAGCTGACCAGTCCAGTCCACCAACTGAGAGCCTGTTCTCAAGCCCTGCTGTCTGTGCTCCTGCCTGCAAAGGTAAGGAAGGTGTCAACCAGAGACAGGTGGCGCCTTGACTTTGGAGTACCCCCCTCCTTGAGGCTTACCTATTTTACTCTCCTTTAGGTACCAGGCCAAAATGTTTCTCTTCACCCAGACTTTTAATTAATGGTTTCCATATTTTTAAGCTGTTTTATGGTCTGCTCCTAGCCTGAGGATTGGTTTATCAGAATCACTTTAGACTGCTATATTTTATGTGCTTTTGTACCGTGGCTTGCTTTTATTGGCTAACATTATTGCCATGGTTTTATTTTGTTTCAGCTGTTTTTATTGGCTTGATTTGGTTCTGCTCTATTTTTTTGCTGTTTGCTTAGTTCTGTTTTACTGTTTTAGTAGTGAGCCTCCTTGAGTGGGTCTGGAGAGGAGGCATACAAATCTCTTAAATAAAGAATAAAGCAAAGGAGTATAAATGGGCTCAGCAATGGCCTCACCCCAAACACATTTCTTGAACGGTTGAATAAGCTGTAAACCTACAGTATTATAGGACTGTGGGAAAAGACACTAGCCTAGAGGTACCAGCACAGAAACTGCTGCCAATTTGGTGCTCTTAAAGCTCAGCTAGCAGTCTGCCAGACTTCATACAGTGGCTACTTCCTGCTGACAATGCAGATGATAAAGCACTGGTGTGTATGGCTGCTGGGATCTCCAGCTTGAGGTACCCCCAGTGCCTTCTTTAATCCCATTAAATGTTATATATTTACCAGTTGTTCCATATCTCTCCCCACAACACACACACACACACATACACCCCACACATTTTCTTAAAACAGATTGCATGCGGACAGGTGCAAACTGCTCTAGGGAGCCGCAAATTTGTAAACCCTCCTGTGAAAATAGTTTCATTTTTTAAAATCTTTTTGAAAGTTACTTTAGCTAACACCTTTTCCACTGAACAGCTGTGCTGGGAAACTCATGCAGTCAATAAACACTCTGATAGTGTGTATGTGTGAATGTTTCATTATTGAAGCAAAAGAGTACAGAAGAGAAAATTTCTTAGGAAAAGGCCTGTAAATTCCCTTTGAGCTTTCCAACAAAGCATGTGTGTGCCTGCATATATAGGGATATTTTGATGGCCCATGCTATCATGTTAGAAAGAGCGGGGGAGGTGAGGGACTTCAAGGGGGTATTATATTTAGAAATGGAACTGATGAAGAAATAGAAACGATCCTCTTCCTATTTAAGTGACTTCTACATGAAGAACATCTTCCTTCCTTGCTCTGAAACTAGCATTTTGTACTTTGGACTTTGAAAGAGTTTTGTATATCATTCCTCGTTTATTATATGTTTATTTGAGCACTATTATACACTTTGTTACACCACTATGTTGTCCGTCTACAATTAGTTCTTCCTGCACTTCCTTCCTTACCTGCGGTAATAGTGCAGTGGTGTTTATTTTGGCTACTCACCACCTGGAGGTTGGCAACCCTAGCAATGAACATTATTTAACAAGCGGGAACCTGCAAGAACTTGAGTGGTGAATTTCCCTGTCCTCCATTATTTCCTCTTTCCTTCCTTGAAAGCTCCCATAGCCTCTCCCCCTTTTCTGCTTCCTCTCCTTACCATCCACCAGCCAATCTACCTTTATCTTCTCCCCATCTTCAGTTTTCTGCCCTACCCTAACCATGACACCTTCTGCCATGAAAACTATGGCCCAATTGTGTGGTTCCGGTTGCCAGGGCAGACCCATTGCATAGTGGGAAACCTGCAAGGACTTGCAAAGAGCACCCATTTCCCCCTGCTTCAACTTCCCTACACTACTTCCTCTTTTCCTCCTCCTGGCAACCTCTGTATACTCAACCTTCTCTGCTTCCTTCTCTCCTTCCCACCTACCCACTAACCTTTTATCTGCCTCTCCATCCTCAGCTATATGTATTATTTATTTACTTCAATTAATCTTTCTCAAAGGACATTACTTCATTCTCTCCTCAATTTTACCATCAGAACAACCCTATGAGAAGGGGAAGATGGGAAGTGAAAACCCCTGGAAAAAGTTCCCTCTGCTGGCCAGTTTTACCCCCATCCCCCACTGTCTTATATTTTTATATATTCAAAAATTACAAAATATAATAGAAATTACAAAAAAATGTGATTACAAAAGTACAAAATTATGCCATAATAGGTCCACAAGACACTCTGTATCTCTTTGTTTTGTCTTAAAGCTACAGACACTACTTTTATCATTCTGGGTTTTTAACCCCTCAATGGCTTTTTTTAAATCAGATTTTTCTGCAAACGTGGGGCATTTTACAGATTTGTAGAAAGACCTGTCTTGTTCATTCATGGGTTCATACTCCAGATTTAAGTATCCTCAGATTTGGCTGATGGCTATTAAAATGTAGAACAAGTGAGGACCCGCAAGAAATTTGCGGGAGCAGCTGTCCCACTCCTCCCACCTTTGCTTCCTCCCTTCTCCCCCTACTTCTATCAGTCCCTGTCTTTCTCCCTCCTGCCACCCCTTTTCTTACTTTTGCTCTCCTCCATGCTGTTTCTTGCTCTTTCTGCTGCCCCACCCCATCACTCTCTCTTTCTGGCCCCCATAACCCTCCTGTTCTCCCACCTGCTTCCTCTCCACCTCCCACAGCTGCAGCAGTGGTGGTGGCACTCTCGGTTGCCCACTTGCTTCCTCCTTCCCCCCACAGCAGCAGTGGTGGCAGTGGCTGTCCCAGAATCACAATAGATCTCCCAGCTACTGAGACTGGTTCCCCTTAGGGCTACCAACTCCAGACTGGAAAATTCCTGGAGATTTGGGGGTGGAGCCTTGGGAGGATGAGGTTTGGGAAGGGAAGCAACCTCAGCAGGGTATAATGTCATAGAGTCCAAAGCAGCCATTTTTTTCCAGGGGAACTGATCTCTGTCATCTGAGATCGTTGTAATTCTGGCTGATATCCAGCCCTCACTTGGAGGTTGGCAAGCTCAACTCCAGCCACTGCAGGTCATAGGGGACTTAGAGGACCAGACATCCTTCTGGCCCAGACTTGTTAGGGATTTACAGGAACACCCCATGCGTGGGACCCCACCCAGTTATTCCAAGCTATTCCAGGAGGTCTCCAGATACCACATGGAAGCTGGCAACCCCAGTGCATGGAGCAAATGCATAGGATTCAAGCCACAGTGTAGTGCATCTTTGACGAACTAGAGGTACAGGATGATCAACAAGGAGTAGATATTATCATTATGACCATCTTGTGAGTGATAAAAGTTTGAAGTTGCAAGTACTCTTATTCTCCATTTATCATTAAATGTTAAACTTTTATACTTATATCTACCACAACACCTTGTGACAATGAGTTCCAAAGACTCAGTTATATACTGCATAGGGGTGAAACTGCCCTTTATTTGTCTTTAATCTGCTACCTATCAGTATTAGTGAATGCAAAAATCATAGATCCACAAGGAAAATTGCCTTTGCATTGAAGCTATGGGCATGCATTAAAATAAGATTATACCTGTTTGTTTTGAAGGTTTTGTTTAAACACACACCGGAGCAACCTCAGCAGAATCTAGCCAAGCATTTATGCACTCTCAGGCTGTGATTTTGACTAATTGGTCAGATGGGAACATAACAAAAATCATGTGCTAGCGCCCCATATGCATGGAGATCTTTTTGGCAACCAGCCTGTACTTCTCTTTGGGAAAGCAACCAAAGCAAATTCGCAAAGCACTGTTAGGGATTAACAAGACAAACCAAAACAAGAAAGTGTTAGATGGACTCTAGATGCACTGGACTGCTGTGAATGATGATTTACTGATTACCTTTGAAGTCTGGCAGGAGCCTGTAGAGTGTTCTAGTGAGGAAGCTGACAAGTTACAATCTGTTGTAGATTGATAGTGTTCCAGCTTTTGCCCCTGCTGCTGAATTCTTTGTAAACAGCAGACATGACAAAAGAGAATGGAAGATTATTGTATCATATTACTTTAAGTTTCTATTTGATTGGCTGACTGAGTGATAAATAGTCTATCGCTCCAGCAAGGGTACAGTTACCCTGCCTTGAGGATGCCACACATAAGGATCTCTGTCCACACCATGACAATTGAGATACAAGATGTAATACTTGAACTAGATGGGAGGGAAACAGGGGAAATGAAGGGATTAATAAAAGGGGAGAGAGCATCCACAAAGACTGGCAAGGGATTTCTTAGGGTGTGGGGATAACTGTTATAACAAGGGTCAGGCAAACCCCGCCCAGTGAATTTCAGGTTTGGGTTTATTGGGCCTGCTTTTTTCAGTAAATCTGAAATAAGCCGAATACCCATATAGGTAAAGCGGTATTTCAGGTTTATTTCCAGGCTGACCAAAAAAATTCAGGTCCATTATAGTCCGTAGGGATTTTTTTTTAAGCTCTTGTGGGGGCATTTTTGGAGGTAGTCTCTCCAAATTTGCAGAATAGCGGCAAGGGACTCTCCTTAGATGGACACCAAAGTTTGGTGAAGGTTGGGACACGGGGTCCAATTGTATGGGCCCGCAAAAAGGTCACCCCCATCCTCTGAGCATTTGCGAGCAGAGCTATCCATCGGTTTTCAGGTTCAGAAGTTCAGCGTTGCCGAGGACTGGCAGAAAGAACTGATTGGCAGGCTGGTGCCTCAAAGTCTGGGGGCTCCCTTTGTATCTGGGGCACATAGCATGATGTCCATGCAAATTAGCTTCCAAACTGAGGAAAATGGCTTAAATGCAAGAAAAATAAGGCACGAAAAACATTTCTTTTGGTGGCAAATGACATCCTGTGAACAGTCTTTTATTTTAGTCATCAAAAATCAGATTTCTAGAGATGGTCATGGTGTGGGGAAATGAAGCCTCTACTCAGGGCAACCTTCAGTTTGAGAGCAAGTTTTCGGGGTGTTAGTTAGTTTTATTGTCATAGACCAGCACAAAGCTTTCGGGGTGATGGTGGTGATATCAGAGCCAGCTGAAGTCATGAGGCAGCTCTTGTGAAGGAGATTGCTCATCCACACGGGTGAGGAGTCTTCTTCAGAAGCCTGGTGGTCAGCAGCTGTAGAAGCTGGCGTTTTTTAGTTGGAGGGTATATCCCTCCGGACAGGACTGGGTGGGCCCCATCTTTTAAATAACCCATATGCTTGATGAAGAATTGCATATCAACCAACTGAATGGTTGTGAGACCAAGTTGACTTTGATTACACAACCCCTATCACAAAATAACCCCAACCATAGTTGGGTCCTAACAAAACCAATCAAAGATAGAAAAATGGGAGAAAGTACAGAGCTGTGAATCTGAGCAAAGGCGAATAGCTGAAACCCGGATTTTTTGGGGGTAAATAGCCTATTCAGCTTCAGGCAGATACCCAGGTTTTGGTATTCGGTTGACCCGAAACCCGAATATTGCAGAAATGGCTAATTTTGGGTTTATTTTCAGTTTGGGTATATTGATAAGCACAACTCTAGTTATAACTATTAACTATGACTATAACACCAGTACCCATATACCTATTTAATCTTAAAAATATTATTACTATCACCATCATTATCATCATTATTATTATCCTGGAGGTGGCAGAGGATGGCGATCTAAATGCTGGGCCACCTCCGAAGTCCACATGGAAGCACGAAGTCCCAGGAAGCACAAAACTGAATGCTGGGCTCTGCCGAGCTACATTCAGCTTTCTGCCACACATTTGTCAGGTTCAGGTTTATTAAACCCCATAAATTTTCAATTATTTGGAAAAGTCGAATCCTTTATATTCAAATTTTTTGGATTTTTTTGAAAATTTGTGTTTAATAAAACCAAACATGAAAAATACAGAAATAATGGTGCACAGCCCTATTGAATATTTTGCTTAATAATTGAAGGATTACTATCTAATGTAGTTATATATCAGTGGTTCCGCAAATAGGTTAGTCAAATAGTCAAATAGTGTTAATCTGTGTCTACTAAACGTATCCCTCCCTGAAATTTATGCAGTAGGTCTGGGGAAAAATATTGCAAAAACTATACCCAATGCTATAGGACTCTCATAAGGCTGTATATACAAATTCTTGTTGAGATCCAGTATGGACAATCTGTGTATGGAAACAAACTTCTAAGTGCATACCAATGTGCTGGTTTAACTCCTTGGTATGCAAAGGTGTACTATGCAAGGTAAAACAAAACAAAACAAAACCCTGTCATTCAAAACCTGATACAGTGCTGTATTCCAGTTCCTGATGCATGGTTAGCATTGTCAGCTTTATTGTTCCAATTATCTATATAGGAGAATAGGAATACAGAATACAGATACTCTTGGAATCTAGCTGCTCACTCCAGAGAGGTGACCAGCTCTTGCCAAGTTGACCATGGTACCCAACTGTTAGGGAGGCTGTGCTTGTGGATTAAGGCTTTTGTCTGCTGTATCATGAGCTTAATGAATAATGAATGAACACTGATTTCAGTTTATCTTGGAAGCCATGTGAATCAATTTTTTAAAACTTTGGTTGTGCACACAGGCTACTTACATACCACTGATTTATATGGGATTAAAACAGCTATGGGCAGATTCACTGCTACTCAAGGCAACCTCTTTATGGACCAGTAGACAGAATGAAGGGCATTTATAAGGGATATTATTTGTTGTAAATCAGCTCTCCATATTAGAATCAACTCTCAAACTACCAGCCTTTCACAAATATACCAGATTCTGCTGAAGCTATGGTCAATAATGTCAATGAGGCTTCTTTTACAAATATTTCACATTACGGTTGATCAAAATGTATTCAATCCTCAATTACGTCGTTTAAAATGGAAACTGCATTTCTTTTTTCAGATAAAAAACTCGATGGGCTTTCCTATTTGTAAGTTTAGGACAGGGTTCTATTTTATTTTTATGCCTTTGTCTTTAATCACATTTGGTTGCCAAGTCATATCAAATGTACAATTTCTGGAGCCCAAGTTATATATTTTTATCCAATTTAAGACCTTCATAGTGTGCTGGGCTGAGACCTTTTAGGGTGTGGAATATTTATGGTTTTCAAAGCCAAAAAAAACACAAAAAACAAACAAACAGCATCTTGGCTGAGCTCATAAGCAATTGGCAGCCAGTACAGTTGAGCAAGAACAGACTGTTGCCATGTTGCCTGCTTTACCCCACTCACAGGTACTAGAATTTTGCACCTGCTATAGCTTCTGAACTGTCCTCAACTAGATACATTTCAGTGGCTGTGATAACTGAAACCGGGTGAAATTATTTTAAAAATATATTAAGCATTTAGGAAATCAAATCATTATATTTTAATGGATAAAAGAATAATGGATAAGAGAAAAGAAGGAAAGTAGGGCTGTTGAAAAAAAAATTCGGTATAGTTCGGCTTCGGCAAAATTCGGCCCGTTTTAATTTGGGCCGTGCCGAAGTCCGAACTCCCCCGCTTCGGATCCCTGGAAATTCGGGGGGATCCGGAGTTCGGGGGAAAATCCCCCCCCGCTCCCAGCTGGGAGATGCAGATCTGTTTAAAGGGCCCCCCCATGCGCCTTCAGGGAAGCCCCCTGTAGGCGCGCGGGGGGCCCTTTAAACAAGCCCCTCTGCGCTGTCTGCGCAGGCAGTGCAGAGGGGTTTAAAGACCCCCCTCCCCCCTCCTGGGACTCCCGGGAAGGCAGGCGGGGGGCTGTCAAGCCCCTCTACACTGTCTGCGCAGGCAGCGCAGAGGGGTTTAAAGACCCCCCTCCCCCCTCCCGGGACTCCCGGGAAGGCAGGCGGGGGGCTGTCAAGCCCCTCTGCGCTGTCTGCGCAGGCAGCACAGAGGGGTTTGAAGTAGGGCTGTCAATTCGGTTCGGTCCGAACTGAAAATCAACCGAATTTCCCCTGATTCGTTGCTTTTCTGTTCGGACGGATACGAACTCAAAACTGGCGGGCAACCGGGGGGGGGCCGAATTCAGCGAGTTCGGGAGTTCGCGAATAAATTCGGCCAATTCGGCCGTCAGTAAGCAGCATAACTGTCAGTAAGCAGCATTCTCCTCCCCCGGCCAATCGGTGGGCAAGCTGGGTCTTCTTCTGGCCAATCAGTCAGGATTGAGTACTGGAGGAATCAGCTGATGTGCGGCCCGGCCAGGGAGAGAGAGAGAGAGAGCGAAATCCTCGTGTGTGTGTGTGGGGTGCTTGTGCACATTCGCTCCTTTCTGTGGCTGCAGGGGGCACATTTTTTGGGGTGCACACACAAAACTTTCACTGGAACTTCAGATGAAGCTTCTTAAGGTACCCCCCAAGTTTTGTAAACATTGGGTCAGGGGGTCCCGAGATATGGGCTCCCCCCCTTTTTCTTTCCATGGCTGCAGGGGGCGCATTTTTGGGGGTACAAATCCCAAACTTTGAGCGGAGTTTCAGACCAGTGTTCTTAAGATACCCCCCAGATTTTGTAAACATTGGGTCAGGGGGTCTCGAGATATGGGCTCTCCCCCTTTTCCCTCCCCCCTTTTCCATTTATGTGGCTGCAGGGGGCGCTTTTTTGGGGATATAGCCCCCAAACTTTTATCATAGCTTCAGTGAATTATTCTTAAGATACTACCCAAGTTTTGTAAAGATGGGTTCAGTGGGGGCAGAAATATCGCCTCCCCCCCTTTTTTCTTTCCATGGCTGCAGGGGGCGCATTTTTGGGGGTGCAGACACAAAACTTTCACTGGAACTTTAGATTAAGCTTCTTAAGGAACCCCCCAAGTTTTGTGAACATTGGGTCAGGGGGTCCCGAGATATGGGCTTTCCCCTTTCCCCTATTGGGATGAATGGGGCAGCCGATCCGATCCTGTGTGCATCTCTCCAGAGCAAAACGTTCCGTGCCTAATTGGAATCATCTTGGATTACAGCCCGTCCTGATGGAACAGAAGACAGCCACAGTAAGACCCCTTTGGGGGCTTTAATCTATAATTTTTCTCCTGTGTATGTGTGTGTGTGTGTGGGGAAAGCAGAGTCTGTGTGTGTGGGGGGAGGGAGCAGTTTCTGTGGGTGGGGGGGAAGCCAAAGGGGGCTTTCGTTGGTTCTGCCTGGGGTGTGTGTTCCCCCTCAAGTCTCTAGCTCCCTGGTTTGAGGGGGGAGGTTTCAGTTGTGTGTTGCAAAGGTGTTGTTTAACAAGGTTGTGTTTGCAGTTGTTTTGCTAATTTCTCCGCTGTTGTCGGGCTGGGAGCTTTGTGCGTGGGCGGCAAGCTCTGCTGAGAGATGCACAACATTAAGGGTGGGGGGACCCCTTTCAGGGCCCATATCTCAGCCCCCCCTGACCCAATCTTTACAAAACTTGGGGAGTCTTTCAATAAACGTCCTTTGAAGCTCTGCCAAAAGTTTGGGACCTCTAAGCCCAAAAATGCCCCCCCCAGAGCCGCGGAAAGGCGTGGTTGTGTTTTTAATGGCTTTATTCGGCCGAATTTGTTTCCGAACTTTGAATTCCCGCCGAACTGAACGGATCCGAAGTGGGGGAGTTCAGACTTCGGCACGTACCGAACCCACAAGGGCCAAATTCGGCCGAATCCGAACTGTACCGATTTTTTTTTTGACAGCCCTAGTTTGAAGACCGACCGCCCCCCCTCCTGGGACTCCCGGGAAGGCAGGCGGGGGGCTGTCAAGCCCCTCTGCGCTCTCTGCGCAGAGAGTGCAGAGGGGTTTGAAGACACCCCGCGCGCCTCCAGGGAGCTTCCCTGGAGGCGCGCGGGGTGTCCTTTAAATAGATGTGCACCTCCCGGCTGTTATTCTCAAAATGTGTGCAGGGGCACATTGAAGAGATCTGAGAAAATAGCACGGGTGTCATAAAAACTATTTAAATGATCCTAGGAGGCTCTAAGCATGGCTCCTTTTAATCAGCCTCCTGTGAGACCATCAATTCTGCTGTATGTCTGCATCATAGTTATTAGACCTAATGTTGAGCTGTGCCCAAAGTTCCCTCCCTTGGTGGAGGTCATGATTCTTTGCTGCAACGGGCATAAGCAGGGATGTGAGTACATTTTGTAGCAGAGATGTTTCTGAGACCTCTCAGTGTTGGCATTGTGAAATGTGTGCTAAAGTAAAGTGGGCCTCCAATTTTCATTCAAAAGAATTGTGGGACATGCTATATTTGGGAAACAATGTAGTAGGGCATAGGTACTATTTTAAAACAGTCTAAAAAGCAAGAGATTAAAGGCACTAAACACAATATGTTACATATTGTTCTTGAGAAATACTTATGTGAAAGATGAAAAAAGTACTGACCAGCATTTGTTGAGGAAGGGAAAGAATCTGTTATTGGGCGTTCAAATGCTGTTGCTTCTTTTTAAAAAAAATTTCCAATGTGTAATTTGTTTTCATTTCATTTGTTTTTGTATTAATTCATTTTCATTGGCTTTATGGGAACCATTTTGTATTGGTTGGAATTTCCAGCTCTAACCCCATTTGTTTTCTGTCCAGTTTGTTTTCTGTCCTCTCACTGAAGGAATCCTCACTGCCAGATTTCAGACAAATCCACAAAAAGGATACCAGCTTTATTGGCAATTAACATTCTTACTTGCAGAGCAGGCAAAGGTAGACATTTGGCAGCTCCGGAAGGTAGGCAGTGAGATAGAGTTGGCACAGGGAGACATCTGCTTACCAATAAAGGGAAGCAGAACAGGAAGAGAGGCTTGCATTTTAATCCCCAAGGATGCAGGCAGAGTTACAGAGAGGGCAGAGAGTTGTGTTTGGCACACCAAAAAGGAAGGTAACTTGACAGACCCCCATCCCAGCTTTGGTCTTAAACACTACTGCTTGTCTGTTGCTCCTGGTTCAGACAATGTGTGTTACACTCAAACTGGAGATGGAAGAGACATTGTGGCTCTCCATTCATCTTTTAAAGGTAAACTACAAAGCCCCAATTCAGATAAAGGCAATGTGGGAAGGATTTAGCCCTTATATCCCCACATAGTATTGCTAACAATCAAACAGATAGGTAAAAGGATGACAAAAATGAAGCAGTATTAACTATTGTTGTTAGTTACCTTATTGGTTTTGTTAAAATAATGATAACAAAGAATAGGACTTTTTGCTTTCATGTTTTTAAAATTAATTAATAAATGAGTGCATATCCACAGAAGCTGTGTGTGGATGCCAGTTGCTAGACTGGATAATTATGAAGTAGCAGGAGCTGTGAAAAATCATTTCCATTTTAAAATTGAACATCCGTTTGCCTCGTCATCTGCTAGTGCTGTAGATAAAAACATTAAGTTCTAGGCTCTGGTTTCTATGCATATGCATAATTTGTTATTGCCACTCATATCTTTAAGATGGTTTTCTTTATTATTACTTATATTAGTTTAAAATGATAAAGGATTTTGGTGCAAGGAAGTGCAGTGATAGATTTCCTTAAGCTCTTGAATTTGTTTCTCATTCATATGTATTGCTTTGAGGGAAATGTGTGTGTGCATCTTTGTATTTTGGCTCTAAGTAGAGTGATGATGATATGTGAAATTGCCCAGTGAATGTATACTTGTATCTTATGCACTGTAGCCAAATGGTTGCCATCTCCCGGACTATGTTACATGGGGACCAAATGGACACATGTCACAGCAGGCCCAGACGCTATGGATAGAGGCTCCCGCACTATCAAGCGAAACTGACAAGGAGGAACCAAGGGAAGAGAAGCCCCTCATGGAGAACCAGAGGGAATCCATTTTCTCTGTGCCCAGGCCGAGTCTCCAGCAGCAGCCATTTCGCAAGGAACAACTGGACATGCAGGCAAATTGGCAAACGTCTGCTTGTACTACCTTTATTTTCTAGGCTCTGTTTGAATGTTGTGAAAGTTTGTTTTTGCTTGTGTGCATGCATATAATTAAGTAAAACCTTTTAGTCTAAATCCATCGCCTCCACCTTATTCTTGGGTCACGGAATGGGCTCTGGTATACACAGGTTAGATCCCGTTTAGTTACACCTTTTGCCAGTTATTAATTTGCTGTTCCCCATCTTATAATTCAACCGTTCATAACTGAGCAATTTGGCTAACAGCACAGTAATATTTCTTTTTATCTAGAATGCTTTATGTTTTCTTCTAGTATTCATTGACTCAGGTGTTAATGTTTGTCACAAAAGAGTTGCTAAACAATTCTTTTTCTTCATTTTGTTTTTCTATTAGATGTTGTTTTGGGTTGAAGGGAAGCATAATTTATTAGCTAATTTGTATACCAACTTAACTTCATTGAGCCAGTGATTTTTTTTTTTTTTTGCTGCTTCCAGGAACCTTCAGTTCTTGCAAGCACTCATTTTCAATGCTCTATCAGAAAGCATCTAAATATCTAGGCATTAATGAATGACAGGTTGAAAAAGTCATAAATATTGATCTATGCATTTACCTTTTATTTTAGCAGCTTGTATCATGCCAGATTCTTTATTACTTTTAGGTGCAAATATAAGATATGGGAGAGGATAATAAAATTTAACATTGCATACAGTATATGAAACTTAGTGTCTGTGATAATACAAATACTAATTTTGAGCGGATCTGTTTACAGAGCTTGTAGAAGGGAACAAATGGAGAGACAGGGCCATGGAGAGCCTTTGTACTACATGCTAGGGGCTATTAAAGTAGCTCCTTCTCTATAGCACTAGCAAAATATTATTATGAGTTTGGCTGTCTTGATCACTATGAACGGATCTATACTGTCATTTTGCCCAAAGTGTCACTGATTGATGTGTATTTGCATATTAACTAAACTAAATGGGGAAAACATTTTATTAATGGGTTTAATACAAAGGAAAATTAAAAATAGTGAAATTTGTTAATAGGCCTCTTTGTTATCTTGGTACCTGACTGGTTTAGTATTCACTAGAGGTGTGCATTTGGTAAAACCGAACCAAAAGACAATTGGTGTTTAAAACTTCAGTTGGCAATCCCAATCCTGAAAAAGCCAAAAATCAGCTTTTTGGGGGATCATTTTGGGATCACTGGCTAAAGCAGTAGAACCCTGTTTGAAAAAACTGCTTCGGCTTATTCACACCGGGTTCGGCAGAGCTTTAAAGTTTAACCCCCCACACCTTTGCCTCCATTATACTCTATGGAGAATCTTTCCAGGGCTATTGGGGGGGGGGCTGTTTTTTAAGACAGAGGCATAAAACCTGAAAAAACCCATACCGGTATGGGTATTTGGGAATATTCAGGAATCCTGTAAAATTTCAGCTCCAATATGCCCAAATCCGAATTTTCCCAAAAAATTTTTGCACACTCCCAGTATTCACAATGGTCAGTGGGAGGGGGAGAAAGTGGAAGAGTTAGTACAGAGGACTGAACTGACATGCAAGATTTTCTTCTTTCCTTGTGCTTGGCAGTCATTAACAGTTCAACCCTCCAGGATATGCTTCCTAGGATGCACTGAGGTGTCATGTCTTTATTAGGATTATGGGTGAGTGAGTGGGAGGAGAAGATTTATTAGAAGAGAAGAAATACTGTCTTGATGGACAGACACTTTTATAATCAATGTCCTTCATTCTTGGATAGCTTCTGCTCAGGATGGCATACATAGCCATTGCCTCCATTTATGCTTGCAGCAGCAATATGATGTAGGTTATATTGAAAAAGAGTGAGTGACCTGAAATTACCCAGTCATCTTAATGGCAGTGTGGGAATCTGATCTCCCAAGTCCTAATCCAACATTCTAACCATTAAACCATGCTGCTGCCTTTCTGACTAGCACCCAGTTTCCAGCAGTCACTTCTCCTGGCTTTGCAAGGGGCAGTGACTCCAGCACCAACAAACATCTGGGACTTGGTGGGTAAAGTTTAATTTGTAAGAACATATGGACTCAGTAATTTCAATGCTACAAATGCTACCAGTTTATTGAAGCAAACACATTATATAAATATTACTACATACTTAAGACATACCAAAGAACATGATACTAAACTGTAGAGAGATGAACCTTGAAATGACTAAGAATGATGAATATTCAAGGAAAATTGCAGAGACTTGCCAAAAATTGTGCATAATGGCAAATGATTGTGTGTTGATGAAAACCAGTTCATCCAATTCTCAACATGGCCCCATCTGTGGCTACTTAAATCCAGAGACTAGGGTAATGGACACATATCTTTCTACAAACCTGAGGAAAAACCCAGTTTTGTAGAAAAATCTAAATAATAAAACATGGTTTGTTTTTTAAAATGCAAAATGATAGAAGCAGCACCTATAGCTTTAAGAAAAAAAATGCCCCCACTGCTCATTGCTAGGCAACTACAATAGCATTAATAGCCTTTAAGCCTTTGTTTCTGTCAGAAAAAGGCATAAGTGATGGGGCAAAGCCTTTGCAGGGCCATTTTGTCCTTTAAGGGAGGCCTCATTGGAGCCAGGTCTGGCAGCAACCACCAGGCGACTACATGCAGATTTACTCAGGCCTGGCTGTTTCCTACTGTTCAGCAGCAGTCATCCCATGAAAACCAGTGTTATACTGTGGTTGGTTTCATATTAGGAACTGTGAGATCTAGGTTTGAATCCCCACTCTGCTGTGCAAACTCATTGGGTGACTTTGGGGCAGTCACATACTCTCAGCATAGCTTACCTCACCAAATTGTTGTGAGAATAAGACAGAGGACAGGAAAATAATGCAAGCTGCTTAGGGTCCCTACTGGGGAGAAAGGTTGGATATAAATGAAGTGAATAAATGATCAATATAGCTGAAGATGGGGAGCAGGTAAGAGGTAGGTTGGTTGGCTGTTGGGAAGGAGAGAAGGAAACAAAGGAGGTTGAAGATATGAGGGTTGCCAAGAGGAGGGAAATAGTGCAGGGAGAAGGATACAGGGGATAGTAAGGTGCTGCTTGGAAGTTCCCTACCCTACAACTGGGCCCAACCCAGCTGGCATTATACAACTTGGCCTAGCCCAGTCACCAGGCTGTCACCAGACCCAGACTTTTCCTGGGGAGAAGCTGCCAGGAGGAGGGAAGGAGGGAAAGCTGAAGACTGGGAGGCAGATAAAGGTAAGTTGGGTGGTGGATGGGAAGGAAATAAGGAAGTAGGAAAAGCAGAGAGGCTATGAAGGCTTTTAGGAAAGGGAAAGTGGGAGAGAGTGAAATGATCTCCAAATCCTTGTCAAGCTTTATTTCCAAATTACCTCCAACCCATGTAGTTATTGAACTAAACTAGTCTAAACTACACTAGAAAATACAGTCTCAGTTTTCCAAAGAACCTCACTTAATAGTGCAATCCTGAACAAAGTCCCACACTGCTGAATCCATTGGAGTAAATAGTAAATAGGCTTATAAGGATGTAACTCTGTCACTTTGGGGCTTTAGCAGGAATTTCTTCAGTTGCTCAGCTTTTCAGATTCCTGTTTCCTTAAGAGTGGTCTCCTCTCTCCTGGGCCTTCTTCTCATTAACTTTCCAGGTTTCTAGTCTGCATACCTGCCCAGCACATTGACCTCTTTCCCTATAACAATAGTACCTAGCCCTTCCAAACTCAAGTTTCTTTGTTAATCAAGAAGGCCCATTTCTGGTGTGGTGTCATGGGTCATTTATGCCCTCGCAAATCCCAGGACTTCCCATTCGTCTAATAACCCAACTATTCGATCTCCCCTGAGATCAGCCCGGGTGAAATCCCCATGCATAAAGCAAAGCACGAGACATGGAAGCTTGGGGGAGTGACGTTTTCTCACAGAAAGCACTACAGCCAATTACAAAACAGCATGTCAAGGGGCGGGGATTCAAATGCTTCCTGCTTTCTCGGAGTTCTTTCTGAGCAGAAGAAAGAATTTTAGAAATGAGGCTTTGCTTCTCCCCCTGTTCCTATTAGAGAGCTCCATTTTGTTTTTGTTTTTAAAATGCTTTTTAACACAGCACTTGGGTTTCCGTGGGGGGACGGGACTTTTCTCTCACAGTAAGCACTACAGCCAATTACAAAGCAGTGTTTCAAGGAGCAGGGACTCAAATCTTTCTTGATTTGAGCTTGGAGACTGCTGGTGCATAGATTCACAACAGGAAAGTGTGGGTCCAGCAAGCAATGAACCTCAGGTAAAACTCCCATGCATATACGACAATGGTTACAGCCCTATTGAAATGGAAAAGTAAGTAGGAACCAAAAATAAGAAATTGGGACTATATTTTATACACATGCTAGAAAGAAGACAATCCTCTTCTCCCAGAAAGACAAACAAGCTGTAGTAAGGGAGGGGGAAGGAGGGTAATTCCTGAGAAGGGGCATCTTTGTAAACCTGATGCAACATTCAAGATTTGCCTGGAATGAATGAGTGTGCCTCTTGGGATGGAAGAAGAATGGCACACATGATGTGGACAAGGAGGGGACTAGGGAGGGGGGAAGAATGGGAGGAATTGGTTGGAGATGGAATTTGGGATGCTTGGTATGAGAAAAATGACAGAGCAAATGTGGGAAATTCTAGCATGGAGAACAGAGGTGATGCTAGGACATTGTGAAGACTGGAAATGAGGGAGAGTGAGGAGAAAACCGTTGTTTGAACAGAAGATAAATCAGATATCCATCTTCTCTACCAAAACATGTTTGTTATATATTTATTATATTCCTTCTCTCAAAAGCCCTTTTTGGCTATTTCTTAGTGATTACACAAATTTCTCTGCATTCACACACACTCACAACTATTCTTGGCACAAGATCAAACTGACAGATTTTTTTTTAAAGAAAAAGCAACATCCTAATTGCATCTCTTGCAAGCCATAAGACTTAATTAACTTGGCAGGCTAACAAAACTGCAAAAGTAAAAAAAAAGATAAGAAAACAATGTACCAAAAAGAAATGACTTTACTTTAAACGTAGCCATGTTTAAATTTAATTGCTTTGTTAGAGCCCACTATATATATGATAAAGAAACATTATTCTGAAATTTGATTAATTTAATTTTCTATTTATGGTTTAGTGAGGTGTAACTGGAGTTTAAGGATTTGGTGTTTTAATTTAGCAGTTAAGTAACATAATGTGCTGGAGTCAGTTGTCTGTAAAGAGAAAATAGTATTTTTATCCTTTGGTTGCATACATGTGGCAACCAGCTAACAACCTGGGGATGTTACATACCTAAAATCCTGCTCATTACAGCAAGGGATAGTGGAGGAAATGATCTTGGGGGAAGTAAAGAGCTACCAGAAGCTGCCACTGCTTTATGTCCTGCGGCAGAGACAAATGTAAATGCCAATGTTGTTAGAAACGATTTGCATATTTGTTATAGGTATTTCTCTGTCCCAGATAGTTGCCAGGTCCCTCCTTGCCACCAGCAGGTCCCTCCTTGCCACAAAAACATCCCTTCTAGGTTTACTCTGGAAGTGACAGTGACGCTCTAGCATGTCCAAACCATAGAGTTTTTGGAGGAATGTGCTAGATCATCCTTGTTGCTTCCTGGTTTACCCTGGAAGTGACAGGATGCTCTAGCACATTCCACCAAAAACTCTATGGTTTCCATAGAGTTTTTTAAGGGATGTGCTGGAGTGTCCCCATCACTTCCAGGGTAAACCCAAAAGGGACATTATTTCACCGTGTGCCATTGTGTGTGTGGGCAGATCACCCCCTTTCAGCTGGCCTGCTTCCCCCACCAGCTAGCAAAAGGGCGGCGGGCAGGCCTGCTAACTGATGGACAATTGCCCACCATTAAAAGTCACCTGGCAACCCTAGTCCTAGGACATGTAGTGACTGCAAGATGCATGAGAGCAGCTGATTTGCTGAAGACCTGCAGAGGAAAATGCAAAGATACCAAGATGTCAGGAGCAGGCCATGTGGATGGTATGCGGTAGTGCAATTGTGCTGCTTCCAGGTGCTGTTGTGCTATTCTGTCCAAGGCCAGTCTAAGCCCCGTGTTTAGTCTTCATAGATTCCCATACTGTGGGAATTGCCAAGTACTGCCTCTGGGAGGGGGGTTGCCTGGGTTACCAGTTATCTCCTTTTGCTTTTCCATATATGCCATGTACCGTGCCTTTGCCCCTTACTAGTGTCCTTTTGAATATGGCTTCTGAAACCTGTTGATTCTAACCAATAAAACTGCTTTCGTGGACTTGCCGTCTGCTGGAATCTGTTTATGGGTTTGCCGCAGGGCTAGAGCTTACACAAGACTCTACATGGGTGGGGGAATCTATTAAAATGATCTACCCTGAAGCCAGATGGATCTGAAAGGCTTTCTGATGGCTCTAGGGGATTTTCCTATTGATATGGTTGGTGCTCTTGTCATTCATTCATAGACCTTTATTGGCATAAAAATTATTACAATTATTACAAAAAGGGATCATAAAACATAAAATCAGTGTAATAAAACAAAGAACAATATAATCAAATATCAGAGCTTGTAAGTTTTTGCACTTTCATCACATCCACTAGAAAATTGGCAACACCCTCAGTGATCTCAGGTACTGAATCATTCAATAAAAATTGACATTTTACTTTATTAGACAGGTGATGTTTTGAATAAAACCAAGGTTTTAACCATTTCCCACGGGATGTTTTGTATAGAGAACAGTCAAACAGTATGTGTTCAATTGTATCCAGGGAGTTGGAACCACAGGGACAGATCCGTTCCTGTATTGGGATTTGGTGGTACCTTCCATACAGCATCCTTGATGGAAAGGCATTGACCCTAGCAAGAGAGAATGCTCTACGGAGGATAGGGATATCCAGATTGTAAAAGTAGTGGGGGATACTGTCAATTTTATTCAGAAGACCCAACATTGCTGAAGAGCAAACATAAGGTTGGATTGGGTGCATCTTTTGAAGCTCCATATCTAAGAGACGTTGTTTAATAATTTTAAAAATGTGGGCTTCAGTAGTTGGAGCCAAATCTTCCAAAGAAACTCCGATAGATCTTATTTTGGTCAAAATTATACAATCCCAGGAGGTATTGTGAAGTTCTTTTAACAACAGTGATAAAAGGGAACCACGCTCAGTTCTAAAATATAGTTTGAGCCAATATCGAATAGTTAATAACCAAACCTTGGTTTTGCACAAATTTTGGCCTAGTTCAGAGCAAATTGCATGATAAGAAACACATTTAGGGAGACCCAGGATTTGTCTAAAAAAATTTGCTTGAACAGATTCTAAATCACGATTAAAAGCATTGACCCAAATAGGAATACCATACAAAATCTGGGGTAAAATTTTGGAGTTGAATACCTTGACTGCTGCAGGAACAAATTGATTGCCCTTATAGAAGAAGAATGACTTCAGTTGGCTTGAAGAGATTCTCCCTAGTTTGGCAGTCCTATTTCTGTGTACTGCCCATTTAAGGTTATAATTAAAGGTAATACCCAGGTATTTGTAGCTCTTTACCTGTTGAATTTTGGCCTTTCCAATGTGCCAACTAGAGGGCGACCAATTCTTTGAGAAAATTAAGACATTAGTCTTGGAGTAGTTAATTTTAAGAAGATTTAGATGACAATATTTCTCAAAGGCCCCTAGATAACGTTTGAGTCCAATTTTAGAAAAGGATAAAATAGCAGTGTCATCGGCATATAAAAGTATAGGTACTGCTTTGCCTCCTAGTTTTGGAGGATGACCATTGATAGGTTCTAAAGCACAAGCCAAGTCTGAAAGGAATAAATTAAAAAGAAGGGGAGCAAGGATGCATCCTTGCTTCACTCCTTTATTAGATGGGATTTTCTCAGTAAGTCCGCCATTTGAGGAGTACTTTACTTGGCTTGTTGTGGATGAATGTAATTTTTTTTAAAGGAATAAAAGACGAAGATCAATTCCTAATCTAATCAGCTTAGACCAGAGTTTATCTCTGATGATTGAGTCAAAAGCACTCTTTAAATCAATGAAAGCGACAAAAAGTTTCTTATTACCCAGTTTCATATACTTTTCTGCAAGTGAGGCAAGAATCAGACAGTGATCCAAAGTTGATTTATTTTTGGAAAAGCCGATTTGCTCTGGGCCGATGATGGAGTTATCCCTTACCCATCTAAGGAGACGCTGTTCTAAGTGCTTTGCATACAATTTGCCCAAGACTGATAAAAGGCTAATGGGGCGGAAATTTTCAGGTAAAGTAGGATCACCCTTCTTATAAATAGGGATTATTATTGAATTAAGCCAGGAGTCTGGCAAAATGCCATACAAGTCAATAGAAGTAAATAATTTGGCAAGAAGTGGGGCCCACCAATCAATAAATTTCTTAAACAATTCAACAGGGAGACCGTCAGGACCTGGGGATTTGCCAGACTTCAGGCTACCTATTAGCTCAATAATTTCTTCCACTTCGACAGCTGGCCATCTAGGGTAAGTGGAAGGGATAATTTCATCAGGGTTGAGCATAATATTGATGTGAGAATTGAATAACTTAGAGAATGGTGCTCTTGTCAATGCCCTGGTAGATCTCTGAAATGAGGAAATGACCCAGGTGGTAGATTTACATGATCAGTCCCAGGTACCTTCTCTAGACCTTTTCTTTGGTTTACTGAAGAGGTGTGGATGAAGAAAAGCCAAGGGAGACCACTAGGACAACAGTGGAGGAAAAGTTAGAAAAGAATCTGATTAGACAAAGGCTTAAGCTCATTTTAAAGTATACTCTGTGGTTGTGGTGGTGGAAAAACAACAACACTTTTCTGCCACCATTGTGTTTTCACAATGTAAGCCAGCAGAGCTGTTTTGGGTGGTCAGAGGCCTGTTGGGATCAGGCCTGCAGAAGGAGGTGGCCTGCTTGGTGGCCTGTTTTGACCATTTTGCTCAACACTGTACAGATAAAATCTCTCATCTGTACCAACTTGAACTCTACATTAGCAGTGACAGGGTCAGATGGTACCAGAGTGCTGACTTTTCCAGCTCTTCAGTATATTTAGATCCTTTCCCATCTGGTTTTGGGCCTGGATATGGGACTGCCCTGAGCTGGGAGATGGTCAGATAGAGTGTGACTCTATTGGTTCTCCTGAACCTCTTAGTGGCTTTTGTTACCATAAATCTTGGTATGCATTTCAACCACCTTTCCGGATGGGACTAAGTGCCGACTAAGTGCCAACACCTTCTCAGAGGAGGAAGAGATGTATCTTTATTATGCATGTTTTTAAAATCTGTTAGTTGCTTTAGTGGCCTTGATGAGGGCAGAAAGTCAGGGAATAAATTCTGCAAACAAACAAACAAACAAACAAATAAATAACAGGCTATGCCAGAGTAGTACAGTCTTTGCAGTGGAGTAAAGATGTGAAATCATGACCTGCATGATCACTTTCTTTAAAGGTTCACTGGGATGACATGCCCATAGAAGGCTACATGGTAATTTTATCACCATATATTTGATGAGATTACTGTCTTCACTTGCCTTTTCTATTCATTTTCACAGTGCCGGCAGTAATAACCTTCCCTCCTATAGAAACAGACTAAATGTATCATTATCTAACCAAACCCCAACTGGATTATCCCTGCATGCCTGCACTACTTCTTTGCTTTTTAAGATCGGATCAGTTTGGGACATGTATAGACCTGATGTCTGTTGCACCACCATGAGTTCATGGAAGATAAAATTCCTGAGGAGCTGTAAATGAAATACCCTAGTGTGAATTGCACTATTTCCACTTCATCCACTGAATTCTGGTTTATAATTAATTACTCAGAATTAACAAAAATACATTTCCCACCTCTTAAGTATAAGTTTTTCATCTACATTTTGATCTGTAAATAGAACTATATTGCTCTAATTATTTTAGATGGAGATAAGAAATTGATGATAAAAAAGCCTCAAACAGTATAATCCTGGGAGTAAGTCCCGTTGAGTAGGCCTGAGTAAGATTCAGCTGAAAGAATGCTCTTCAAGTGTTCTTTTCTTGATTTGGAGAGTTTCACAATGGAAAGGTATGAGAATGACTGCTTTGTCATAAGAGTGATATATTAAACTCAGTTCAGCTGCCATTTGATGAATATAAACACATTGAGAGTTGATTTTTTTCAACAGTTCAAACAACCAGAATGTAACAAATGGGTTCACCATCAGTCTGGCCCACTGGAAAAAGATCTTTGGTTTTCCACCTAGCTCACCTATGCAATTAAATGTTCAGATGATATACTTGATGAATATCTACCTTGAAAAGTACTATTTAATATTTCCTTTATTTCAGATTTGTCTTCATTATTTACTGCACATCCGTAACTTGTTAAGGCAAATAGCCTCAGTTCTTTAAACATTTTCAGTAAATTAAAAAAAGAGTGTAAATGCTACCTCTTATTAAATAATTTAATGAGTGAATGCCACTACCACATCCTTCTGGTGAAATATATAATGTTGTTCTGGAGGTCACAAAGTAAAAAGTATATATATATATATATATATATATATATATACTTTTTACTTTGTGACCTCCAGAACAACATTATTGGCATGATGGAGCTAATTTATATTTTCAACCGTTGGAGAGTCTGAAAAACTTTCAAAAGAGCTTGAAAGGAAGCAAGCTCTTCTTAAGTTTTGACTGTCTAGTTAGTGAGTGCCTTGATGTAGCTCTATTAATAAACCACAGATTTTTTTAGAAGGTGGCAGCTGGTAGGATATTATAACAGACAACCCTGTAAACTCTTTTCCAGAAACAAACTGTTCAAATTGCAAATAAATACATGGTACAGAATCACACTTTCCCAGGACATTAACGCAAATTTTGCAATTAATTCTACAGTCTATATAAGGGATAGTTCAATGGTCCCAGCCCTGAGAGAATTAGGTGTTTCCAAGTGAAATGAATTAGATATGCAACCTTTTTCATAAGTAGGCAAAAGCTTCTAGGAAGCCATGTATGTCCATTTTAAAAATCCAAAAGGAATTGTGCTGTAATTGATTTTTATTATGACCAAACAAAATTTCACACAGGAACTATAAGGACTATTATATTGCTCTTCTGCTGTCTTTTTAATGCATGCTTTTCAATGCTAGTGAGAGATTAGATTAACAGCTAAGGTTGTGCATATCGATATACCTGAACTGAAAATAAGCCCGAAATTAGCCGTTTTGGAAATATTTGGGTTTGGGGTCAACAGAATACCCAAACTTGGGAATCTGCCTGAAGCCAAATAGATGATTCCCGAAAAAGCTGAATAGATATTTGGCCTTTTGGGGTTTCTGCTATTCGTATTTGCTCAGATGCACAGCTCTGTGCTTTCTCCCATTTTTCTAACTTTGACTGGTTTTGTTAGTAGGGGTCGTGTAATTGGAGCCAACTTGGTCTGACCAAACTATCCATCTCCATTCAGTGGAGTGATCTCAAACAGGATAGTCTGGAGGCAGAAGGGCCATTTCAGCTAAAAAGCACCAGCTTCAACAGCTGCTGAACAGGCTTTGTTCTGAAGAAAACTGCTCATCCGCGTGGATGAGCAATCTCCTCCACAAGAGCTGCCTTGGTCATGACTTTGCCTAGCTCTGATATCAACTCCCCCCACCCCCGAAAACCTGCTCTCAAACTGAAGGTCGCCTTGAGAAGAAGCTTCGTTTCCCTGCACCATGGCCATCTCTTGAAATCAGATTTTTGATGACTATAATAAAGGACTGTTCAAAGGATGTCATTTGCCACCAAAAGAAATGTTTTCCATGCCTTATTTTTTTTGCATTTAGAAGCTAATTTGCATGGGTATCATGCTGTGTGCCCCAGATACAAAGGGAGCCCCCAGACTTTGAGGTGTCAGCCTGACAATTGGCTCTTTCCACCAGTCCTTGGCAATGCTGAACTTCTGAACTGAAAACTGATGGACAGCTCCCCTCGCAAATGCCTGGAGGATGGGGGTGCACCTTTTGCAGGCCCATAAAATTGAACCCCTCTCCCAACATTCACCAAACTTTGGTGTCCATCTGCAAATTTGGTGACTCTCCCTCCAAAAATGCCTCCACAGGAACTTTGGAAATAATCCCCATGGACTATAATGGACCTGATCTTTTTTTTTTTTTTTTGTAAACCCAGAAATAAAGCTGAAATACCACTTTACCAGTATGGGTATTTGGCTTATTCCAGGTTTACTGAAAAAAAAGTGGGTCCAATAAACTCAAACCCGAAATTTACAATTTTTTTTGCACACTCCTATCAACAACTGACTTATATTTCCAAATTGAGAGAAGCCAGTTTTTTTTTTTTTTGGTTGGACTTTGGTGCATTTTTACATACGTTTTGCACCCAGCAAATCACTCTAATCTAATTAAGTCTGCAACACTTTCTGTACTTAATTGTAAGACTACTAAATTGCAGACTGGACTTTGCCACCAGGGCTTGAAATAACTTTTTCCCGCCCCCCCTGCTTTTTTTGGGGATAAGTCTTGAAGACTTCTGGGGGACTCACAAGTTTGTTTAGTACTTTGTGACATTTTAATTGGTCTCAGTTACAAGTTATCTCACTACTGTTTTTCTATATGTATCATATCCATGGAAATAATTCCTATTCTTTTTAATAGGGGTCAGAAACTATTCCTTGACCCACCATACGGATTCAGATTTTGAGGGCAGTAAGATGTTTTAGATATTTAGTGTTCATAGACTAGCAATTTGAGTAGAAATAACACAGGGAGAATGATCTGTAAATCGTGTAATGGTCATTATGCCCCTCCATAACAGAAGGTTATGGTTGTGTGAGAGTCTCAACCTAGCTGTGCCGACTTCGCAAAATCACTTGCTCAGACTTAGATGCAGAAACAAAGGATTTATTGAAAGCTTCAGATAGTACAAGACAGACACGGGTTTGAAGTTGCAAGTGAGCTAGCTTATCGGGGTTACAGAATATATCTACTACAAGGCCCTTCTGTCGTGGGAAGTTACAAGATAGATTGGTGCAATACAAAACATCAAACGGGTCCCAGAGAGACTGTTAGGACTATCAGATCCCCAAGGCCATATTCGGCCCGAGGGAGTGTATGCAGGAAGCGCAGCAGGGGAGGGCAAGAGCGGCACCTGGGAAAGGCAGATGAGGCGCCGGGGTCCAGGAAGGCATGGGAGGTGTGAACTGCTTTTACGAGTTCAAAGGAACAGAGATAGAGGACGTAAGGAAGGGGAAGGGGAGTCAGAGACACATGGCCCTCACAGGTTGCCAGCACACACCCCTGTGCAAGTCACTGGAACGCTGCATTTAGACTTTTGATTTTTGTTCCTTTTACTTTTGCTTCTTGTCTATCTTTACCAATTTTAAGAATTTCCTCAATCATCCATCAAGGCTTTTCTTATGTAGTATTTTGTCACCTACTGCATGGTACGTGGGGAATGACAAACACAGAAGAAACAGAGTTGCTCTAATAGTGACCAAATAATATCAATCAGACTTCAGGGAAAGCCTATCAGTATAAACATCATTCAAGGTTATGCTCCAACTACAGATGCGGATGAGGAAGAAATTGAAAGCTTTTATGCAAGTGTCCAGGAGGAAATTGCTCATGCACCTAAGCAAGATGTGCTGATAATCATAGGTGATTGGAATGCAAAAATAAGAAAGAAAGCAGAATCACGATCTTCTCTCCTGACCAGTCAGCATCAGTACTTCAGGCTTTTAACTAACAGATGTTAAAGATTGAAAGCATTTTTCAGCCCAACAAGCCATGGGACATGCAAAAGAGAATAATTTTGTTCCATTCAGTAGGTGGCAAAATACTGCATGATACAGAATTTGCCACCTACTGCATAATATAAAACTATACTCCCAACTTCTGCTTTTACATATTTGTCAGCTAAAAGTTATAAAAACCCATAGGCCTAAAATTTTATATCTGACCATTTCTCCTGTCTGTCATTACCACGCCGTTGTGCTGCAGTGATATCTTGTGACCTCAACAGTGTGGTTGCTAGGGACACCGGCACGGTCACTGCTTATGTGGCCCTGCTTCTGGGCATTTTCCTAGCTCCAGCCTATACGGATTCTTTTTAGAGAACCAGCCAGAAGCACTGCGGTGGCACTGGCAGCCATCCACCTCTGCCTCAGTGGCCCTCAGGATTGCGCTGCCTGGATGTAGGCCTGTGCCTAGAATCAAAGCCACTGCATTAAGCACTGCACTAGGGTTGCCAGGTCCCTCTTTGCCACCGGTGGGAGGTTTTTGGGGCGGAGCCTGAGGAGGGCAGGGTTTGGGGAGGGGAGGGACTGCAATGCCATAGAGTCCAATTGTCAAAGTGGCCATTTTCTCCAGGTGAACTGATCTCTACCAGCTGGAGAACAGTTGTAATAGCAGGAGATCTCCAGCTAGTACCTGGAGATTTGCAACCCTATGCTGCCCACACTACCTTTTGTCCGCGGATGCGTAAATAATGAGAGCCGACACCAGAGCTGGGATAATAAAAGGGCCAACTTTATTTAATCATTCAATAGGGATCTGCAGCGCACAAAACCAAAACATCCCCAATAACTGACTGCAGTGCGGGCCATTGTGGGGATGCTGAAGAGTCAGGCCTCCTCTTGCTTTTGCATCCCCGCTCTAAGGGCGAGACCCACCCTGGCTCTGAGCTCCGAGCCGTCACATGTGGTACCGCTCTTCCTTGCCAAGCCTTTTTAGTGCTCGAGGGAGGTGTGCCGTGTCCAATCCACCCTAGCCGCGAGGTCTATAGGTAAAGGATAGCGGCACCCCTCAAGGAGTTCCTGTCCCAGGTCCCTGCCAGGCACCGAGGCCCCAGTCCTGGTTTGAGGGTTACTCCTTCATCTTCCCAAGTGATGCCTCAGGGTGCTCACCGGAGTTGTAAAATGAACCATGAAGCCACCTTTCTCCCGCACTGCTCCCGCCACGGGGGGCGGATCAGCCCAATGCTTGGTCCGCCCCCAGCCCCCACTTGCCCTCTAGGCTGCCAGGAGGCCCCGCTGCAGATCCCTCAAGAAGATGTCATAGCCTGCATCTGAAAGATGGACCCCATCAGGTCTGTATAGGTGTGGAAAGCAATGCTTGATTTCCGGATGCGCAATATGCAAGCCATCCCCCGAGACTACTGCACGCCGTATTTCCCCATTCACCTTTGCCCGAGCCCTTTCCAGGTGCCCTGGGGCCAATGCGCCCTTCCAGACCCGTCTCTGGAGCATGTCTGACCAAACCAACCGTACGCCGGGCACCAGGGCCCTCAGGTGCTCAAAATCCGCCAGGGCTTGCAAAACAATAGACTTTCCAGGCCGCTTTCCCATGTCATTCTCGCCCAAGTGGATGACGATTACTTGAGGTGGGTGAGACGCCTTCAGGTGATCGTGGAGGGTTGGCAATAACTGTTCCCACTGCATGCCCCTTCTGCCCAGCCATGCAATCAGCATCGTTTCGCTTAAACCCAGCTGCATGCCGAAACCCCCTGTGGCTGCCCTGCGGCTAGCCCAAAAGATAATGCTGTGGCCACAGATGAGGACCCGCCTCCTCCTGCACTGGCAGCCTGTAAAGACAAAATGTCAGTGTGCCAGCAAAGAGGATCCCTGCCCCGGACCCACTCCTTGTAGCTGTGCCACCGCGACCAAAGGCCTGACATAAGACCTGAAGGCTGCTGATCGCCACCTGCCAACTGCCTTAACCATTTCATCCCCATGTCCCAGAGTGGCCGCTGTGGAGGCCGCCCCAATGCGAAATGAGTGAGTACCAAAAAGGTGAGGGGGGGCTCCCAGGCTGGCTAAAACTCTCTTCACCACCGCCCAGAACTGGTACCTAGTAAGTGGCTTGCCATCGGCATGCTGGAAAAAAGGCCCAGATCCCTGTCCCCGTGTTGCAACATAGCTCTGCACGGCTTGCACGGGGCAAATGGCCACTGATGCACAGGGGTATAATTGAAATACCTCACCCTTACCCTTCTGATCAGTCTTAGATGCTCGGAGCGTGACCGCCAAACCCGTGGCCGTTACAGAAACATCCCGCATATGCAGTGCCCTGCCTGATTGATCCCACTTGGACTGCACTAACATTTCACTAATCCGCAGGGCCCCAAAGAAGGCCAGGAGGGCAGTTGCACGATACAGTTTGACCTCGAAAGCTGAGGCGCAGTGCGCTTCTAGGGCCAGCGACAGGCCTGCTAGCAACTCAGGGGACACAGGGGCCCTGGCATCTGGCTTCCTTGGCTTTTCTCTGGCCCACCCCTCTAGCATCCTCCGCACCCTAAAGTCGCCTGTCGTGTCTGCCTTCCCGGCTGCCTTTGCGTAGAATGCCAAAGCTGACAGGCGGCCAGATATAGTGGAAACCGTGTACCCTGTGTCGTGCAGCTGGACGCAGTACTGCATGAGGTGGTCCACCGGTATAGGCCAAGCCAGCTGCAGCTGCTCCTTCCCCCTAAACTCCTCAAAAGCCCGGAAACTCCTGGCATAGCCATTCCGAGTACGCGGAGCCAAAGAGTTGTTTATGGCACGCCAGGCCTCACCCCTCCAAGACTCCACAGTGCCACGGGCATCTCCTCTGGTGATTCCTGGGCTAGAGGGGCCAGGCTCCTGAAGCGCTCTATCTGAAAACGGGATAGTGCATCAGCGCAATTATTTGTTATTCCAGGAACATGGCGAGCTGAAAAGAGGATGTTATATTTGAGGCACTGTAGTACAAAAGCCCGCACCAAGGACATGACTCTAGGGGAGTGGGAGGACAGTGTGTTAACGATGTGGACCACAGCCTGATTGTCACACCAGAAATGCACTGAATGATTGGCTAGAGCCTCCGGCCAGATGTGAACTGCCACAACCATTGGGAAAAATTCTAGGAAAGTGAGGTCCCGTATTATGTCACTGGCCTTCCATTCTGCTGGCCACTGCTCGGCACACCACCTGCCCCGGAAGTAAACGCCAAACCCATGGGCCCCAGCTGCATCAGAGTGCACCTGAAGTTCTGCCTCGAGCAAAAGGTCTTCCCTCCAGAAAGATACCCCATTGTAACTTTCCAAAAAACGGGCCCACATGCAAAGGTCCTGCCGCATGGCAGAAGTGACCCGTATCCTGTGGTGGGCGGCCCGCACGCCGGCCATGGCCCGGCAGAGGCGACGCACAAAGGCACGCCCTGGCGTGACTACCCTGCATGCAAAATTCAAATGTCCCACCAAGGATTGGAGCTCATGCAGCATGACTTTCCTTGCCCGCATAGCACTAAGCACGAGGCCCCGTAGCTCAGCAAGCTTTTGGACTGGCAGCCTCGAAAGCTGGCCCACGGTATCCAGTTCGATACCTAGATAGGTCAGCTTGGTGGATGGGCCCTCAGTCTTTTCGTGGGCCAGGGGCACTCCCAGCTCCTGGCACAATGTATGAAATCGCTGCATGAGCTCCAAACACCTATGCGCCTCTGGGGGGCCTGCAAAAAGGAAGTCATCTAGATAATGTGTTACACCTGATAGACCAGAAAGCACCCTAACTGCCCACTCAAGCATGGAGCTGAATTTCTCAAATGCCGCGCATGATATGGAACAGCCCATAGGCAATGCCTTGTCAAAATAGAATTTGCCTTGAAATGAGAAACCTAGGAGATTGAAGTCAAGTGGATGGACGGGGAGGAGGCGGAATGCAGACTTAATGTTGCACTTCCCCAACAGTGCACCCTCTCCAAAATTGCGTATCAAACGCACTGCATTATCAAAGGATGAATATTTGACCGAACAAAGCTCCTGGGGAATGGCATCATTCACCGATCCGCCCTTTGGGAATGATAGATGATGTATCAGCCGAAACTCCCCAGGAGCCTTCTTTGGGACTATACCCAGTGGTGAAATACGCAGGTTTTTTAGGGGCAAGTCACTGAACGGGCCTGCTACTCTGCCTTCCTTGACTTCCTTATCAATTTTTGTTTTAACTACACCCTCCATCCCAGTTAATGACTTCAGGTTCCTGGCCATGCTATGAACCCTAGGGCCCACCGCTGGGATCCGAAAACCATATGTAAAACCATCAAGCAAATACCGTGCGTCTAAGTCCTTCGGGTAGGCAGCTAAAAGGTGCCGGAGTTCGGGAACTTTAATTGGACTGGGCGCCTTTTGAAGCAGCACCTGTGGCAGTTCCCCCACCTCCTTTCTGACCCCAGCCCCGGTCCCCTCGACCCCGCCTATGGGGTCGGCCCTTGGGGCAGGAAGTGACGGGGTGGGGTTCCCTACAGATGGGGCATTCGTGTCTGTATCTGCAGGGGCGATGATCACAGCGGCCGGTGGAACTGAAATCCCAGCAAAGCAAGCGGGGTTGAACCGCCTGGCCCCCCTGGGGCCTAGAGCTTGGAGCACGATCGATGAGGTGTCCACTGTGGGACCTCTCACCCTGCACAGCCCTTGCAGGCATCATGCACTGCATCCACAATTCACCCTGCGGGACATCCCAAGCAAGTGCCGGGTTACGAGCCGCTCGCAGTCTGAAATTCTCATCGTATTGGAGCCAAGCCTGGCCCATGAACTCGCTATAAGCATGATTAATGATGTCCAGATACTTGACCAAGGCCAAGGCCCTGGATGGCTGTTCACGCACAATCACCCCCTGATAGATAAGGTAACCTACCAACCAGTTGGGCCAAGTGCGGTCCACTTTCTTCCTTCGCCACTTATCGTCATCTCTATGCCCTTCCTTGTCTCTCCCTTTTGGCTCCTCATCCCCATTCAGGAGTGAAAACATATCCACATATTCCCCTCTAAGTATTTTGTCTGTGAGGGCCTGGGGAAGGTGGGATCCCAAAGGAAGCCCCATCTCCCCATGTGCCATCAACTGAGGTTGAGGGCCCTGGCCAAGCATAGCTGCAGCAGTAGGCTGCCCAGCCACTGTAGCGGGCCCTGTGGCTCCCCCGTCCAGCGTCCCCCGGGGGCAAGTGGCCTGCTGTCCTTGCCAAACCTGATTGACCACTGACATTGGATCCTGGGCAGTGGCAGCAGGCTGACGAGAAGGCTGCCGCCCCCGCCCAGAGAGCTGCGTGGGCCCCGAGGCAGGCAGTGCTTCATTTGACTGGTAAGGGGGTGGCAAGTCCATTGCCTGCTCATTAACTAAAGACTCCCCAGTAGATGTTGTGGCCCGTGACTGTGTGTGCACTGGGGACTCACCTGATTCCGGGAGCCTGGGTGGAGAGCAGCTCTCCCTTGTTGGTGCAGGGGCAGACTCACTGCCCTCCCTGGGTTCACTGGCATTCCCCTGCTCCAGCGTATCCATACGCCCTGCAATCTCATCCATACGTCCTGCAATCACGGACACAATCTGGTAAATGGATTCCAAATCATGAGCCCCCTGTGGTGAGGCCGCACCCCGAGCAGGCGGCCTCCCTTGCCCCACGATTCCTTGCACCCCACCCACTGCTTGAAAAGCACCGCCCCGCTTCCCTTTCCGGGCGGTCGTGCTTCTGGCTTGGATGTGCCGGGCCACGTGGCCAGCAGCCTGCCCCTCCAGCACTTTTTGAGTAGGTTTTCGTGCCCTTTTAGATCTTATGGCCTGTGAGGGCTGTGTGCCCTTCCTTGATCCCATGGCTGGTAAAGGCCCGAGGTTGAGGGGTCAGAGAAGGAATGCAGGGGCTTCCGATTCAGAAACGTGCGAGAAGCAGGAGGCAGATGCTGCAGCCGAGAAAAGTTTCTGTTCTAAAACGTGCGTGAGCGAGAAACAAAAGCTAAGCCACCAGCGAATGCAGGGGCTTCCGATTCAGAAACGTGCGAGAAGCAGGAGGCAGATGCTGCAGCCGAGAAAAGTTTCTGTTCTAAAACGTGCGTGAGCGAGAAACAAAAGCTAAGCCACCAGCCCCTTAACAATGGGGGCAGTAGGACCCTGTTGCCGGGCAGCCCGTCCTCAACCCGGCTTCCTAAACAAGACAAAGGATATGACCCTTAAAAGCAGAGGAAAACAAAAAGGAGCGAAGCAGCGAGCGCACTTGGCAGGAGAAGAAAGAGGACTGTGTCTGGAGAGGCAGACAGCGGGAGATGCTGATACCCTCCGTGCACAAGCAGATGCTTGCCCCCCCTTGGGAGGACTGTACAACACGGATGCCGCCCCCCTGCCTTTCTCCCTCGCTCGGATACTTAGCCACGTGTCCGGGTGTGAGTTCCTCTGTTCCTCCGACTGCTATATGTCTGCTCCGTCCGCTTCCAAAGAGGGAGGAAATTTCCACCCCGGCGCTCTTAAGCCCTTTCCCCCAGGCCCGCCCTCTTCCCCACGTCAGGCAAAGATGCAAGAGGACTGGCTCTCTTTTCGCGCCCGCAGACAAAATGCGCCCCTCCCCTCAATTCTTTGAATGCGGGGAGGGGGCGGTCTTATCAGAGAGCTTACTCAGGACTCTTTTTAAAATGGTAAGGCATTTATTTAGTCTCATTTGTTCTGAAACAGAGATTGAATGAATGAATGCAGATTAGGCCCTAAATCAAGCACAAATGTTTTTACTTAAAAGCTAGAATTAAAAGATCGGTTTAACTGTGTGTTCAGTTTCATGATACATGACAGCTTTTATCTGATGAACAATACAACTGTTACGAATATAAGGAATATAAATAGCACCTGGGAAAATGACAGTGTGATATGTTTACTTGCATGCTAATGAACACTGACTGTGTGGGTAAATGGGTAATTGATAGGGAAGAAGAGAACACCGTTTCCAGGAAGCAAATGCTGTGTGATGGCTCAAACTACAGAAGACTAAGTCACTGTGGAGTATGTCGAAATTTTGATGTGATGGACAAAAGCGCCAGCTGAGGATGTATCATCAGAGATGATTCATGTCTGCTTCTTGGGCCAAAAATCAACAAAGGCAGATTTTGAATTTGAAAATTTTGAGGTGTTAGACTGATGACAGACACTTCCTTAAATGGTTGGACAGTGGATCCTATTGATCAGCATTAACATCTGTGGCTCCAGCAATGGGAAGGGCAATATGTAGTGCAATAGAAAAGAACAGCAGCAATGTTCATGTCCAGGGGAAAGACATTCCTCATAGATGCCACAGAATTGCCTGCACTGCTTCTGGCATGACCATCTGAATTTAATTTACAGCATACTTCAGTATTCTGGCTGGATCCCATGGCTGGGGGTTTTGCTGCTGCTTTGCTTTTGTGTGTGTGGGGGGCACCATATCCGATTCCAATCTGCGGTGTAAATCATTAATTAAGAAACATCTATTCTTTATTAATCTTGTACCTTTTCCTTTACTGTTTCTTACCTAATGAACACTTTTTTTCATGATATAAGGAAGCCAGGAGATTTCTTTTGTGATTATATTTGGTTTGAATCAGGGTCACTTGGGGGTGGTGCTGGGGTGTGTGTGTGTGAGATGGAATCTTTATCCAGGGGTCCATGGTAGCTCTTGGCAGCCCTGGGCATGTCTTGGAAAACCCTTTGTTCACTTGAGCCACCCATAGGCTGAACTGGAAATCTGAGCCAGTTACTGTTGCTTTGCTAACACTTGGGATGGAGTTAGATCAGAGATACACGGGAACAATTTGTCTTCTCAAAGTGATTCTGTGACTTGTAAGCTTGACATTTTAAGGGTTTTCCTAAAAGCAAACAAAACGGAGTCTTGTGGCACCTTAAAAACAAAGCAGATTTATTGTTACATTGGTTTTTATGGACTACAGCCCACTTTCATCATGAATATAAGGAGAGAGAGAAAAAAAACAGACTAATGTGATAGAACAGTGGGATTAAAAGCCCCAGCACTGGCTTCAATGTGACAGTTCCCCCCCCCCACTTCCCCCTGTGTATGTGTACATAGATGTGCATCTGACTAATTGTGCTTTTGTCCATGAATGTTTATGCTACATTATATCTGTTAGTTTTTAAGATACCACAAGAAGCTTAGTCTCTTGCAGCCCATTCCTGAGGTTGGGGGCCGAATGGGCATAGGAGGTGGCGTGACCCCTATGCCAGTGTCTCTGTCTCTTGTGCCATGCAAACTGGCACGAACACTGGCATAGGGGCACTTACACCAGGAGCCCTGGACTGCCGCGGCAGTGCGGCCCTAGAAAGCCGGTGTGGCCTCCTGCCGACATCCTCCTGGTGCAAGTCCTTGTGCAGGCATCCTGGGAGGCATTCCTGGGGCATTCCAGGGGGCGGAGCTGCCATTAGGCCACTTCCTAACCCCTTTCAGGCAGAGAATTCCCCCTTATGCTACAGTATTGCCATGCCACCTTTTTGGTGGTGAAGCCTTGCTGTTTCCTATGGGGCCTTTCCTCTCATTTTTGGATTTTTTGCAAGAAAAAACTCTTTTTTGTCTCCATCCGCATCTTGACTCAGGAATGGGCTGTAAGAGAGAAAGAGAGAAACTCCTTGGGTATGGATTAAATGTCACCCAGCAATGATCATTTAAATTCAGATTGGTCAAGGATCCTGGAGGGGGGGGTTGGGCCTGGAGCAGGGGTCACTGGGGGTGTGGGGGGTAGTTGTGAATTTCCTGCATTGTGCAAGGGACCCTGGACATCCCTTCCAACTTCATGTTTCTATGATTCTATGATGACCATTGTGGAATTCCTAAGTACCTGCGAGGCTAATAGGATCTGTTCAGATTTTGCTCTTTTGCTTGGTGTAAAAGCAATACTGAGCTACTCAATCAATCAATAAACCTTTAATGGCATATCCAATATTACAAAGAAGAAAAAACAGTATAAATACAACTATCAGCTAAAAAAGCTAAAACAAACATAAAATCATAACACAGAGTTTCCCAAATTTTTCATTGTTAACACATCGACTAAGAAATTGGCCACCGCCACAGTGATCTCTACTGTTGTATCTAGGGCTGTCAAAAAAAAAATTCGGTACAGTTCGGATTCGGCCGAATTTGGCCCTTGTGGATTCGGTACGTGCCGAAGTCCAAACTCCCCCACTTCGGATCCATTCAATTCGGCGGGAATTCAAAGTTCGGAAACAAATTCGGCCGAATAAAGCCATTAAAAACACAACCGCGCCTTTCCGCGGCTCTGGGGGGGGGCATTTTTGGGCTTAGAGGTCCCAAACTTTTGGCAGAGCTTCAAAGGACGTTTATTGAAAGACTCCCCAAGTTTTGTAAAGATTGGGTCAGGGGGGCTGAGATATGGGCCCTGAAAGGGGTCCCCCCACCCTTAATGTTGTGCATCTCTCAGCAGAGCTTGCCGCCCACGCACAAAGCTCCCAGCCCGACAACAGTGGAGAAATTAGCAAAACAACTGCAAACACAACCTTGTTAAACAACACCTTTGCAACACACAACTGAAACCTCCCCCCTCAAACCAGGGAGCGAGAGACTCGAGGGGGAACACACACCCCAGGCAGAACCGACGAAAGCCCCCTTTGGCTTCCCCCCCCACCCACAGAAACTGCTCCCTCCCCCCCCCCACACACACAGACTCTGCTTTCCCCCCCACACACACACACACATACACAGGAGAAAAATTATAGATTAAAGCCCCCAAAGGGGTCTTACTGTGGCTGTCTTCTGTTCCATCAAGAGGGGCTGTAATCCAAGATGATTCCAATTAGGCATGGAACGTTTTGCTCTGGAGAGGAGATGCACACAGGATCGGATCGGCTGCCCCATTCATCCCAAATAGGGGAAAGGGGAAAGGGGAAAGCCCATATCTCGGAACCCCCTGACCCAATGTTCACAAAACTTGGGGGGTTCCTTAAGAAGCTTCATCTGAAGTTCCAGTGAAAGTTTTGTGTCTTCACCCCCAAAAATGCGCCCCCTGCAGCCATGGAAAGAAAAAAAGGGGGGAGGCGATATTTCTGCCCCCACTGAACCCATCTTTACAAAACTTGGGTAGTATCTTAAGAATAATTCACTGAAGCTATGCTAAAAGTTTGGGGGCTATATCCCCCAAAAAGCGCCCCCTGCAGCCACATAAATGGAAAAGGGGGGAGGGAAAAGGGGGAGAGCCCATATCTCGAGACCCCCTGACCCAATGTTTACAAAACTTGGGGGGTATCTTAAGAACACAGGTCTGAAACTCTGCTCAAAGTTTGGGATTTGTCCCCCCAAAAATGCGCCCCCTGCAGCCATGGAAAGAAAAAGGGGGGGAGCCCATATCTCGGGACCCCCTGACCCAATATTTACAAAACTTGGGGGGTACCTTAAGAAGCTTCATCTGAAGTTCCAGTGAAAGTTTTGTGTTTGCACCCCCAAAAATGCGCCCCCTGCAGCCACAGAAAGGAGCGAATGTGCACAAGCACCCCCCCACACACACACGAAGATTTCGCTCTCTCTCTCTCCCTGGCCGGGCCGCACATCAGCTGATTCCTCCAGTACTCAATCCTGACTGATTGGCCAGAAGAAGACCCAGCTTGCCCACCGATTGGCCGGGGGAGGAGAATGCTGCTTACTGACAGTTATGCTGCTTACTGACGGCCGAATTTGCCGGATTTATTCGCGAACTCCCGAACTCGCTGAATTCCCCCCCCCCGGTTGCCCGCCAGTTTTGAGTTCGGATCCGTCCGAACAGAAAAGCGCCGAATCAGGGGAAATTCGGTTGATTTTCAGTTCGGACCGAACCGAATTGACAGCCCTAGTTGTATCATTCAATAAAATTTGACATTTTATTTAATTAGGAAGATAATATTTAGAATGTATCCAAGTATTTAACCATTTCTTCCTAGCGGATGCGTATATTGAGCAATCTAGCAATATGTGCTCGATTGAGTCCAAAGAGTTGGAGCCACATTCACATTTCTGTTGTCGTTTAAGAATATTTTGAAACCTTCCATATAACAACTTTGATGGGAAGGCATTTACTCGCGCAAGAGAAAAAACTCTGCAATGTTTAGGACTATCAAGATTGTACAGATAATGGGGGATACATCCCGCAACATTCTTAAGTTTTAGTATAGCTGATGAACAGACAGGGGGTTGAGACGGCTGTATTTTTTGAAGTTCAATATCTAAAAGCCTCTGTTTAATCGTCTTAAAAATATAAATGTCTCAGGAGAAAGTTAACTCCTCCAGGGAAATGCCAGTGGATTTTATTTTAGATCAAATTTTATGATCCCAAGAGGTATTATAAATTTCCTTTAATAAAAAAGACAGAAGCGAACCATCATCAATATTAAAATACAGTTTAAGCCAATAACGAAGAGTTAACATCCATGCCTTAGTTTCAATTAAATTTAATCCTAATTCAGAACACAATGTATAATAAGAAACACAGTTTGGGAAGCCCATAATTCGTCTTAAAAAGGATGCTTGAATCGCCTCCACTTCATGATTAAAAGCGTTAAACCATATAGGAACCCCATAAAGAACCTGAGGTAAAATTTTAGAGTTAAAAACTTTAACAGCGGCAGGAACAAATTGATTTCCTTTAGAAAAAAAGAAGGCTTTTAATTGATTGGAAGACAATTTCCCCAGATTAATAGACCTTCTCCTATGAGTTGCCCACTGAAGGTTAAAATTAAATGTAATGCCCAAATATTTATAACATTTAACTTGTTGGATCTTGTTCTTACCAATATGCCATCTATAGGAGACCCACTTTCTATGAAAAACCATAACATTGGACTTGGAATAATTAATTTTGAGCTCATTTAGGCTGCAGTATTTCTCAAAGGCCATCAAATAACGCTGAAGGCCAACTTTGGTAAAAGATAGAATTGCCATATCATCTGCATATAGAAGGCAAGGCACTGCTCTGCCACCTAATTTGGGAGGGTGGCCGTCCACAGACTCCAACGCTCCAGGCAGATCAGAAAGAAATAAATTAAAAAGAAGGGGGGCAAGAACACACCCTTGTTTTACACTCTTGTTGGATGGGATTTTGTCAGTAAGAAAACCATTTGAAGAAAATTTGACCCAGCACGAAGTACCAATGTGAAGTTTCTTCAAAAGGATTAAAAGGCGCTGATCTATTCCTAGATTGCTCAATTTAGCCCAAAGTTTGTCTCTTATAACTGAATCAAATGCACTTTTTAAATCAATAAAGGCAACGTAAAGTTTCTTCGTGCCAATTTTCATATACTTCTCAGCCAGGGTTAGTAAAGTTAAACAATGGTCCAAGGTTGATTTATTTTTAGAGAATCCAATCTGTTCAGGTCCAATAATATTGTTGTCCTTTACCCAGCAGCGCAGGCGCTGTTCTAGATGTTTTGCATATAGTTTGCCAGTTACGGATAAGAGACTAATAGGACGGTAATTGTCTGGTGTTTTAGGATCCCCTTTCTTGTAGAGTGGAATTATTATTGAATTTAGCCATGAATCTGGTAAAATGCCATATAAATCAATAGATGTAAAAAGTTTGGCAAGAATAGGAGCCCACCAGTCAATAAACTCCTTAAAAACTTCTGCAGAAAGACCGTCAGAGCCAGGGGCTTTACAAGATTTCAAACTACCTATCAAGTCAATAATTTCCTCCTCTCTAATGGGAGGCCATCTGGGGATGTGAGGGGGTATAATTATTTCAGGAGAGGGTGCATCATTGCTATATGAATTTAAAAGTTTGGAAAAATGGTCCACCCAAATTTGAGGGGCTATATCAGCTTCAAATAGGGAATTGTTTTTGGATGAATTTGCAATCGTCCTCCAAAAAGTCTTACTATCCTGAGATTTAAGAGAAGGAAGCATCTGAGACCATAAATGATGGAAACAGGTTTTCTTCTTCCTCGTAACTAAATCTTGAAATTGCTTTTTAAAGGAGAAAAAAAATACCTAGTCTGTCATAAGGTGTATCAAAACAAAGATCCTTAAACAAAACTCTGAGTTGTCTTTTAAGTTCTAAGCACTCTTTGTCAAACCATGGACATTGCTTGGGAGAGCCGGTCCGTACAGGCTCTGCCAGGGAAGAGCAAAGCAGCTCAGTCTGGGCAAATGACAAAAGTATCTCAGAGTGAGAATCAGAATTCAAAATCATACTTTTCTGAGTAAAGAGTGTCTCAGAATAGAGAAGAGAGGAAAAAGAATCCTTCAAGGATTCAGACCACTTGATTCTTTTAAGAATCATATATGACTGTGAATCAACTAATGGTTCTTGAGAATAAGCATTTTTATGTAAACGGCCCAAGGAAAACAAAAGCGGAGAGTGATCACTTTCCGGGCGGAAATCAACAATAACAGATTTAACAAGGGATAAAAAACGGGGATGGCAAATACCATAGTCGATCACACTTCTCCCTTGACGGGAGTTAAATATGAAAAAATGAGAGGATGGAAATTGTATCAAGCCATTAAGAGTTAACAAATTCTGAGCAATACAGAACTCAATTAGTTTGTACCCCACATTATTAGAGCGTGTATCCTGTGAGTAGCGGGGGAAACCTAGCTGCGGGGGTAAAGGTTCAGAGTCAATCAGACCCAGAGTAGAAGCCCAAAGCAAAGGGCTGGAGCCAATTCTCGCATTAAAATCACCCAAAAGAAACACAGGAATCTCAGGGTATTTATGGACAATATCAGAAACAAAATTGGACAAATTTAACCAGTTGGTATCTAAAAAGTTGTCATTACCAAAAAAAAAAGGAAGATACACATTGATTAAAATAAGACATGATGAGGGGAAAGACAAGAGGACTGCATGCGCAATATGATTACAGTTCCCAAGTATACTGAGCTACTCCATACTGAAGCCTGCATGAAATTGCAAATGTGTTACAGTAGCTGTGTTGTTATCTAATACTTTCCATTCTGCAAGCAGAGTTAAAGAGAAGCGACTGTGTGTGCGTGTGTGCTGAATGCCACTCACAAACCACCAGCAGTTTCTTTGTCTGTTAGGACAGTAGGTAGGCTACAGTTTTGCAGAGGCGGTCTTTTTGTACTACTGTAGCAGTGGTTACTTGGTCTTTTAAAAATCCTCATTGTTCCCCTAAAATGTAATACATATTTTAAATAGTTTGTTACTCCTAAAAATTTTTGATTTGAGCCTCCCTGACTAAAGTAAGATAGACAAGACGACCATATTCTGCCACCATAAAAAGCTACACAAGTCTAGAGGAGGTCTAAGAACTTCCAAGTCAGATAGATGTCTTTTGGAGGGAAACGGAAAGAAAAATAGGGCTACACCAAGCAACGAGCCAGCGAACCAAAAAAGGGAAGAAGGTGCAAGGTGACTGGTGACAGCTTTATTGTCATGTAAAGAACTTTATTGTCATGTAAAGAACTTTTTTTTATTGTCATGTAAAGAATGTAAAGCCCTCACGCGTTTCGCTACATAGGCTTCAACAGAGGATCAGAGTTCTTTTTTGCTCAACCTTTCCACAGCAATTGATAGTAAAGCTGTCACCAGTCACCTGGCATTTGCCCCTCTCTTTTGGGTCGTTTGGGTGGTAGGTCAGATGTTTATTTTCCTGAAAAACGGATTTAAAGGTGGAATTGCAATTTCAAGCTTCACAAATGTCAAAGTAGTGATGGTCAAAGGACTGCTAGTAGTAAAATCCCTTCTCTTAATCCCTGTAAATATTATTTGTGCCACAGGCTGAAGCACTTACTTTCTTGTGCATCAAGTGTTGGGCCTTTTACGTAGTTCCGATTCTAGCCTTTCACATGTGATTTCCATATTCCACCTGGGGTTTGTTTTTGTCATTTATAACAAGATAATCACATCGCCTTAAGTCTCTGCAGTCCCGACATCAGCTCCAGTCTCCTAGTCCACACTCAAAGCTCTCGGTATTGTCAGCTTTACATCCTGTTTTTTTTTTTTTTTATAAGATTTTATTTATATAATTGAGAGGGTACAGGGGAAAAAAAGGAAGGGATAAAGCGTTATAAGTATAAAGACAATACAATAATAAAAAAATAAACACAAATATATGTTGTGAGACTTTCTCTGTACTGAAAAAAATTATTGCAGAGTGTCATTCTATTATTCTACTTGTATTAGTATTCTATTATGTGAAGGTCTAAAGTTACTTAACAGTTGTAGCTTTACATACTGTTGACTCCCTAATGCACCATCTGCAGCCATGGCTTCCCCACTACCTTCCTCTTTATCTGCTTCCTCATTGCCCCTTCCCCCACCATTTATCCAGGTTATGAAAACATTTATGAGCAAGGCAACTTGAGAACCTTGGAGTAACTTAGTATATCTGTTTTTCTGTTCTAATTATATACCCAAAAATATAACTAAAACACATACCTACTTTACAACATTAGCATGTTAAGGTCATATGAGAACAGGTCCTCAGTGTGAGAGGACATCAGACATATTGTAAAACATCAGCTGTATTAAGAGTTCTTTTCCTGTATGTGCACCGCCCACGTTTGATGTGTTTTTGTTTCCTTTCTTTAATAGCTTAATAAGAAAGCGAAAGGTTATCAAGCCAGCTGCTTGTGCAAAAGAGCCTTCTGGTTGTCAGGGCAACTATAAGAGCATACTGTTAGCAACTATTAAACAGCATTTGCTGACTCCTGTCTTCTTCCTTTCCTTCAAAATGGTCTTTCAGTGCCCCAAGTTGATTGGAGGGGACACATTTAATAGCATGACCTTGTTCATTTTTAATAGCATTGGGAGAAGGTATTCCTGTTTCTTTTCATTCCCTAGAGCCTCATGCCATAACTCTTCATTTTCATGGAGATGCTAATTTGAGAAAAAAGTGTTGTTTTGCAAATGTCAGTATGGCTCATTGGCACTCCTGTAGCATACAGGAGGATCAATTTGCACTCGGTATTATTTTTCCTAATTTGCATACCAGTATAATTAAAATCATTAAAATTTATCACCCTCATTTATAGAAAACTATTATTTATACATGTTGCGTTTTCAGGTTCCTGCTTGCCCTCAAATGAGTCCTGATAGTTTTCTTATCTGCTTGGTACTTCTTGGTACCTCTTTGTCTTCTCTGACAAAAGATAGCAGACTTAAGACATATAAGCATGATAGCTCTTGACAGAAAATAATGAAATTATAAGCCAATGAAATCTTCTTTAGAATTGTAAGGAATTCATTTAAAGTGTAGCATTTAAATAGTTCCTACTCTCACTTTCCTTTTCCCATGTTCTTTAAAAACAGGACATTTTCACCCGCTGCTAAATTCTAAGCACAGCTGGTTTGTTCTTTTCTCTATTGTATCTGCATTATCTTTTCTATTTTGTCTTGAGATTTATTCAGTATCTCAAGTGAGGACAATGAATGAACATTGATCAAACTAGTTCCCTCATACGTTCCCGAGTTAAAGCCTAGCTTAATTAGGCAGTATTTTTGTCCTAATGTCTTATATGAAATAGAAATGGTCCTACAGAATTTGAACTGTGTATGTATAGTTGCTTAAAGTGTAAGGGGAGAGAGAAAACTGCTAAATTTGTAACAAGAATTATAACTGTTCGCTGAAGCCACAGTGGGTGCAATATGCTAGCACCTCCTGGTAGAGGAAGGAGCAGCTAGATAAAGCTGCTCTTTAAGCCTAATAAGCTGAAATGAGGAGGAATTTGTATCTCTTTAAGCAATTTTTTCTTGGCATTTAGATTTCAACTTTTCCTGAGCATCATAAATACGGTACTTCCGAAATAGTGCTCAGAATAATCTTTGTGTGGTATTCTGAATTCTGCATTGTAACCATAGGTAAGAAATCTGTAATGTAATATTTTTACTTTGGCTGTTTGCCATTTAGGTACTGTGATCATACCTTATCTTATAGTTGTGTACTTCTCTGATGGCACTGGTGTGTAATCTCTTTTTCATCACCATCATCATGACCACAGGAAAGCAACCTGGGTAGAACTTCATGTGTAGAATATTATGGCACAGTCTTGGCTCCCCAAATTTACTGGATTATTTTTACTGTACAAATAACTTGGCAAAATTTAGCCATAAAATCCATTTTATGCTTATAGCTTCAGCTAAAATATGTAGCTAATTAGTTTCAAGCCCTGACCTGGATGGCCCAGGCTAGCCTGATCTCGTGAGATCTCAGAAGCTAAGCAGGCTCAGCTGTGGTTAGTATTTGGATGGGAGATCACCAAAGAATACCAGGGTTGCTGTGCAGAGGAAGGCACTGGCAAACCACCTCTGTTAGTCTCTTGCCATGAAAACCCCAAAAAGGGGTCGCCATAAGTCGGCGACACACACACACACACACACACACACACTTAGTTTCAAAGCAAGATGTGAAATTGAAATCTGCCCCTCCAGTCATCACTGTGGTTTCATGGTGCACACTCCACTTGCTTTCAAAGCTCTGTTGCCTGTCCATATCCTTCTTGCCCATAGTACTTTGGCCTATCCATGCTTATACCTTGTGGGTGGCTTTCTCCAGTCCTTCTTGGGCTGCAACTATACATTGCTGACCCAGCACCTAACTGGGGAGTGGCTAGAGCCAGCTACAAAAAAACCCAACCCCACAACAAAACCTTGGCATGCAAATAAGAACATAGACAAATTGTTGGGATAAAAACAGTCACAACTCTTATTGGTTACGGCATAAGGACATTCACATAGCATAGGGGCTGGATCCAGGGCATCAGCCGACCCATCTGCTCACCAATCATGTATTTCCTACTCTCAGCCCACTTGTTGGAGAGTAGCCTGGGAGGACCTCCTACTCCCAGCCTGCCTGCTGGAAGTAGCCTGGGATGGCAGTATGCAGGACATCACTTGGACAGGAGCCACTCTGAGAATCCCCTATCACTTGGCAATGGCAAACCTAGAAGGCACTGAGCAGATATCACCAAATCAAAAAATTATGAAAAGTGGAAACACAACTTCTCACTTTTAAGAAGTTTGTTAGCACATTGGATTAAGTTCATTTTCATAAATAGGATAAGATGTCGCTCATTAGATTTTAGCATTTAATTTCCCCAAGTACCTAGAAAGCATTAACAGATGTACTAGTTGTAAACACTGACTTGGATCCAGCAGTGCATTAGCAGAATCCCCCCGCCCCAGTTCCAATCTCCCCAGCAAGCAGTTTTGACCCCCAGAAAGATGGTAACTGGGACTGCAGGAGCTATGTGGACAAACAACCACACAATTTGACAGGCTGCAGTGAGGAGGGGGGAAGAGGGAGGGTGAAATTGCTCTCTTCCTTTTGCAAATTCACTTCTGCTGGTGGATTACCAGGTGCTGTGTTGGTAAACTGGTGTGTGGGCTATCACAGGTGAAGACGCTCACATGTTAGAATATCCAACCATCCTCCAAAGATGTGCATATTGAAAACTAGGCTGGGACCATTCTTTCTGAGATCTTGTTTCTTATTTGGAGGGATTTCTTTTTGGTATAAAGAAGCATTCCATCATGAAACTCACCACACTGAAACCTAAAGTCATATAGCCCAGAGACATTCATTCACACACATTCACACACGCACACATACCTTGACCCATAGACAGGATTTGTACTCTTATATAGGAATAAATAGGTTTGGACACTATGTGTGTGTGTGTAAAGTGCCATCAAGTCGCAGCCGATTTATGGTGACCCCTTTTGGGGTTTTCATGGCAAGAGACTAACAGAGGTGGTTGGCCAGTGCCTTCCTCTGCACAGCAACCCTGGACTTCTTCGGTGGTCTCCCATCCAAATACTAACCAGGGCTGACCCTGCTGAGCTTCTGAGATCTGACGAGATCAGGCTGGCCTGAGCCATCCAGGTCAGGGCACTGTGTGTGTGTGTGTGTGTGTGTGTGTATAAAGTGCTGTCAAGTCGCAGCCGACTTATGGAGACCCCTTTTTGGGGTTTTCATGGCAAGAGACTAACAGAGGTGGTTTGCCAGTGCCTTCCTCTGCACAGCAACCCTGTGGTCTCCCATCCAAATACTAACCAGGGCTGACCCTGCTTAGCTTCTGAGATCTGACTAGATCAGGCTAGCCTAGGCCATTCAGGTCAGGGCCCAGGGCACTATACCCTTTGGAAAAGAAGTAGGGTGGCTTTGGGTGCCAATCAAGACAACCAGATAGAGATTACAGGGCTAGAGATCAGTTGGGGGAAATTGGGGGGGGGAGTTGGAGGGCAAATGAGGGAGGGTGAAGCAAGCCAGAGAAAAAAAGGATTTTGGAGATTTCTACTTTGTTTGATTTTGGTGTGTGAGTAATGTCTGGGTTAGGCCCATCAGCATAGTGATCAAGGCAGTTCTTTTGCAGAAACAGAAAAGTTGAGGGATCTAAGGATCCACCCCTTGCATTCATAGGCACGTTGGTCATGTGGTCTGAAAGGATGGGTAGGGATTACATTATCAAGGGTTGCTCTGGGATTATGATCCGTCTGCTGCAGGAGATGGCCTTTTGCTATTTAATTCAAATGGGAGTTTCTTTGCCCTACCTAGCAGGACCAGAGTTTTCTTAAACACAGGAAAATGGGTTTGCATAGTTGACAGGCACTGATTAGATTATTTGTTTTTTGAGGGAGTGATCTCAGCAGCTCATCTAACAAACCTTTACAAGGAGGTCACAATTCTTTTGTCTTGGTGATAGAGTGCAGTTCTGGGCCACTTCGGTTACACTTTTTGCTTTAGCATAAAGCTCTCTCGGCTGTCCAGGATGGAGTCTCTGCTGTGTTGCTGTACTCATGTCTACTGTGACCCAGCAGTGCATTTCTTCATAACAGCTCTGCAAGAGTAGAAGATGCTTTTGTCAGTAAGTTTAACAGGAAACCAAAATTACAGATGTGTCAGTCGCCTTTTTGGGTTATCAATATGTAAACGTCTGTCACCCAAATGAATACTTCTTTGTCCTAGACTATCACAAAATTAGTACTGCTGAAGAGTGCAATGGGATATATCAACTCTATGACACAGCTATCAAGGTTTTGTCGCCTTTTGTATGCAACAAATTCAAGTAATGTGATGGCTTTGATAAGTGTAACCCTTTTTGCTGCAAAAAGGGCCAGGTTAGTGACCACAGGATTTTAGAGGCCCTATTCAAAACCTGGAACTCTTAAACAAATAACGTTTATTGAAAGGGGAAGGGAATGATAAAGTCAAACTGGGAGTGTGAAGCAAAACAGTGAGAATAACAATTATATTAACCAGTCCCAAAGTCAGTGGGGAAAGGGGAGGAAGTCTCTTTAGTCTCTGGGTCCGTCCCCCGGGACCCTCAGGATCAAAGACGGAGTCCAGAAGATGGCCACTCTTCTGCCAACCGGCGTTCTCTGTGTCCCCGGCTGCTTTCTCCTCGGTAGAGTCTTCTTAAATTCCCCACAACATCAGGAGGACAATCCTCAGCTTCTCCTCTAGCCGAGCCTCCATCTTGGAGTCCTCTCCCCTCCTTTCTTTCTTCCTGTTCCCAGGCCCCAAAACCTTTCCCCCCAGCCTCCCCTGTAATAGGACCCTCCCTCTAGAGGGCACTGCTTCTAGGGTAGCGTTTCATAACTTTGCAAGTCAAACAGGGCAATACACTTTTCAACATAAATGCAATTTTTCACAAGGCTTACATCAGCATGTGCTGCAAAGAGTTGAGCTTCTCAAAGACAAAATAAAATAGTTCTTACAGAGTTATATTGGGAGATGGGAGCTTTAAAAAGAGCAAGAAAAAACGGTTCTTGCTGTTGTGGTTCATTCTGCAAGTGTGGCTGCCTCTCCACGTATCTTGTTTCCTTGTATGTGGTTGAAAGGAAGGACAAGCAAGGCTAAGAAAGGAGATCCTTCATTTTTAAGCATGCTCATTTACCCCTTTGTCTTCTGTCTAGCTAATAGTAATGCCACATTTGTTCCCTGGCAGGTTTTTTCGCCCCAACAGGAGCTTGTAAGAACTGTACAGCTGATAGTCAACAAGTGCTCCTTCCTTCAACTGTTGCTTGGAGATACCAATTAGGTACGCGCCCTTGCCCATACTTCTCCCCTTTCCCCTGCTGTACCTGCAGAAAAATGCAGTTTGATACCCCCTCCCCCTGGCCTGTAACCCTGTAGTTCCCCTTACCCTCACTTTCCATTTCCCTGGAGATCTATGCCGTAGCTGCATATTATGGCTCAGCAGGCAATACAGAAGAACATTTTAAAGTATAGCTTAACTCTACACCCCTCCCTGTAGTGGTAAGATTGGCCATGTCCACACCCACCCACACACGCACTCCATGGTTTCCCTTTCGTAAGGAAAAAAACCAAGTTTCTTTTTGCTCCACCTCAAAGGGAAAAGCCCTGAGAACTGCATTAATTGTACTCGAAATGAACATGATTCCATATAGGGACTTTCTACTTTCCATGCAGGGAAAAATCCCTGAGTAGAAGCAGCCAGATATATATTTTACTGTTACGTTTGTGCTGAAATGCCAGTACGATTGCTCTGGCATCTTCAAGAGGGGATCCTATTCTTCCCTAGTAGGTTTTCACTTTAACACAGAGAGGTAAAGTTACTTCTTGAGGCCCCGGTCAGTTTGCAGAAGGCAACGTGGTTAAACAAAGCTTCATTTCTCACTGTTTGTGGTATCAGAGTCACAGGACAATGGATGACTAGGGAAATGATGGCTTTCTAACCATAATCATAATGCTACAATTAATTTTTTTCTATTGAATTACTTTAATTTGGATGTGAACAAGAAACAAGGAAAATTGAAAATTAGACAATTTAATGGTGAATATCAAGAAAGAGACCCAGTAATTATTCTTGAATTCATTATGAAGGGATCCTGAGAAAATGTTTATCCATGGATCACACACATATAAAAATCTGGAAAGAAGATATGTTAGTAGGAAAATGGGATTTAGTTTGCATTATAAAAATATAAAATATCACTTACTGAATGATGGGAGAACACTCTTCCCATTAGGGCTGTCAAAAAAAAAAATTCGGTACAGTTCGGATTCGGCCGAATTTGACCCTTGTGGGTTCGGTACGTGCCGAAGTCCGAACTCCCCCGCTTCGGATCCCCGGTAATTCGGGGGGATCCGGAGTTCGGGGGAAAATTCGGCCGAAGCGCGCCTTCAGGGAATCCCTGAAGGTGCGCGGAGGCCCTTTAAACTGATCTGAGCCTCCCAGCTGGGAGGCTCAGATGAGTTTAAAGGGCAGCCCGCCCCCCTTCAGCGGGCTCCGCTGAAGGGGGGCGGGCTGCCCTTTAAACTCATCTGCGCCTCCCAGCCGGGAGGCGCAGATGATTTTAAATGACAGCCGCCCCCCTTCAGCGGAGCCCGCTGGAGAGGCGCGGCTGCCCTTTAAACTCATCTGCGCCTCCTGGGCGGGAGGCGCAGATGAGTTTAAAGGGCAGCCGCCCCCCTTCAGCGGAGCCCGCTGGAGAGGCGCGGCTGCCCTTTAAACTCATCTGCGCCTCGGCTCCGCTGAAGGGGGGCGGCTGCCCTTTAAACTCATCTGCGCCTCCCGCCCGGGAGGCGCAGATGAGTTTAAAGGGCAGCCGCGCCTCTCCAGCGGGCTCCGCTGAAGGGGGGCGGCTGTCATTTAAACTCATCTGCACCTCCCGCCCGGGAGGCGCAGATGAGTTTAAAGGGCAGCCGCGCCTCTCCAGCGGGCTCCGCTGAAGGGGGGCGGCTGCCCTTTAAACTCATCTGTGCCTCCCGCCCGGGAGGCGCAGATGAGTTTAAATGACAGCCGCCCCCCTTCAGCGGGCTCCGCTGGAGAGGCTCGGGCTGCCCTTTAAACTGACCTGCGCCTCCCAGCTGGGAGGCTCAGATCAGTTTAAAGGGCAGCCCGCGCCTTTCAGCGGGCTCCCCTGAAGGGGGCTGAATTGGCCGAATTTATTCGCGAACTCCCGAACTCGCTGAATTCGGGGGCCCCCGGTTGCCCGCCAGTTTTGTGTTCGGATCCGTCCGAACAGAAAATCACCGAATCAGGGGAAATTCGGTTGATTTTCAGTTCGGACCGAACCGAATTGACAGCCCTACTTCCCATTACAAAATATTATATTGCTGTGTAATCAGAAAATAGTTTATCATTTTAACGGACTTCATTTAACACGGAGAATTAAAATTAAAACCCTAACCTTGCAAGCACCATTTGAGGGTAGATCCACTTAAGTCTAATACATTTTTTAAAACTTCAGTTTTAGGACCATATGTCAGACCCTATGTGAATAATTGGGCCAGACCCTATGTGAATAATTTTAGGAAATGAGACATTTATATGTATTATCATTTCCTTTAGCTCTATAGTAGCAATTTATCTCTCTGTACAGATTTGTCATGTTTTAAAACTTGGAATTCACTAAGAATTAAAGGGGGTTTTCTTTGCACATTTTGCCACTAGCTACCCCCCCACTTGTTGTTTCCTTACAACTTAGACCTTTTCTCCAGAATTGCTGTCATTCATTACGCAGAATGCATTAAACATAATTGACAAATAGTTGCAGTCTAATGTTTTGTTCTTTTTAAAAAAAAATGTTTTATGATTATTTTTCCTAGTGTGCTTGTGTTTAATATGCAAACCTTTGAAAAACCCAAACTTTGTCTTCTGAGTTGCCCTGAAGAACAGATCCCAGTTACTGTGTGGTTTCTGCTTCTGAGAAGTCTTTGCTGACTCCAAAGCCCTTCTACTAAACACCTACCTCATCAGGTGATAAAACTTGTATACCATTGAAGAAGAGCTAGTTGACAATTAGAATGGTTATCATTACATTGCTTTATTTAAACCATTTGAGTTATTTACTGATGGGAATGGACTTTATTTCCATGGACCTCCACATTAGCAGTGCTGCCTAAAGGAAATGCTGATGAATGCAGTTGGGGTTTTTTCTATCAGCTTGCACCTCATGAACTAGCCTGAAATACTCTGCTGTAGAAGAGAGTTTGGACAATCCATCTGTTTGACAGAAAATAAATTGCTCCTTTTGAGGATCCTTATGGGGTAGGCCTCACCCATGACACTGGTGACCCCAGTGATAAAGTCAGAGGACAGATATAGCCTGTGGCAGCTTGTGCTTTACAACAAAGTAGGCCCTATCCACTCAAGCATATTCCAGATGCTCCTGCTTATGAGGAGGATGTTTCTGTAGATACAGGACTGCACAGGACCTGAAGAACCTCTTTCACACCTATCTAGCATACATTAGGTGAGCAAATTACTTGCAGCGATGTGGTGCAGGCCTAGTTCTTGAAGACAGGATGGAAAAGATGACATGGATTGCACATGGCTGTTCTGCCAAGGCAGGGGTTCTTTAAGATTTGGAGGCAATGAAAATACTAGTAGGTAGAGAAAAGGCAATGCTTTACTTATAAAGTAACACAACATTCAGCTTATCAGTTTATAATCCACAATACAAAGTAACACAAAGTAATAACACTTTACATGAGTCTTTCTCTCCTCCCTGGCTGCAGGGGCTCCGTGTGCAGCATCCAGAGAGATCCCAGGGTCAACAGTCCGGTCACACAGCATCCAGGCTGATCTGTGTAGAAGCCCACCGTTTGTCTCCTTTCTTGGGTTTTTCACTTAGGCCAGGTACTTTGGGTTGATTCAGGGCACCTGGCCCACAGCCCTGCCTTCCTGATCATGCACACCAGCTGCTGCATGAGTCAGCACAGACTGCCTAATCAACTAGTGAGTACATCTGGCAACACAACACTCCCCTTAAAGTAACACTACAGAAACGAACTAAACCAGCATTGGTTCTTGTGGGTTATCTGGGCGGTGTGACCGTGGTCTTGGTATTTTCTTTCCTGACGTTTCGCCAGCAGCTGTGGCAGGCATCTTCAGAGGAGTAACACTGAAGGGCAGTGTCTCTCAGTGTCAAGTGTGTAGGAAGAGTAATATATAGTCAGAAAGGGGTTGGGTTGAGCTGCAGGAAAATGATTCACCTCAACCCAACCCCTTTCTGACTATATATTACTCTTCCTACACACTTGACACTGAGAGACACTGTCCTTCAGTGTTACTCCTCTGAAGATGCCTGCCACAGCTGCTGGCGAAACGTCAGGAAAGAAAATACCAAGACCACGGTCACACAGCCCGGATAACCCACAAGAACCAATGAACTCTGACCGTGAAAGCCTTCGACAATATTTTAAACCAGCATTCATTACAGAAAATATACTTTCATATAGGGAATATAGAGGGATATGTGATATGTCAACCTAAAACTCCTCGTACAATATTCTTCCGCATATTGCCACTACATTCCACCCCTTGACATGTCACATTTCATTCTCCATGTTCATCTTTTACATAACATAAACAAAAACATAACATAAGACACAATTTTGCCATCTTCAAGCCACGTCAGGGTTGAGCCAGTTTTTCTTGTCAAGATCCTGTAAAAGAACTGGTACAAGAACAAGGTTATCATACACAGATGGGATAAACAACATTAAAAGGTTGTGAAGGCTAGGGTCCCCAGGAATAGCCACCTTAATTAGCCTTCCTACTGGAGCCCTACCCCACCCCTATCCATATGGTTGAGATATCTCCTACTCCTTGTGCTCACTTATAGAGGGGCATAGCTGTTCTTCGGGCGGGGCTGTCGGTGTAACCATTCCCCTTACCCGTGGACTATCATCCTCTCTCTTTGCCTCCTCTAATTGCCCAATTAACATCACAATATCACCAACAGTTCTTCCCTGGGCGGGGCCCAACAGTGCCAGCAGAGGACCATGCATGTATGAAGGAGCTCCCTTCAGCAATCGTGCTCTCATCCCTGCTGTAAGACGCTGAGCATCAGGTCCTGCAAACCCTTGCCGATAAATTCCAGTTTGTAAAGCCATTCCTCTTAATTGCTCTATTGCTTCCTCAGTGGTATGCCATAAAGGCATATGCTCCTCCCAATCCATTGCAACTGCGTATATGGCTTTTACAGCCTGCACACACCAATCAAACATAGGGCTTGCTGCTGTTGTTGTACTGGGCAGTTGTAGATACTGATTAATCAATGTATTGGTGGTCAATGGTCCTAATTTCATTACTTCCTCCCCTGTAACACGGAGGGTAGTACTTCCTTGATCCCATAGCCTGACCAACCATTGAGTTAGCCGTTCACAATGGTTGAGAAAGAACAACAATAGGAGATATAATCTTGGCTAAGTCACCAAAGTCTATTAATTCACTGATTTCCCCCCAGCACCATCCCCATTGTTATGTCTAACCAAACATGAGCTGTAGAATTCACATAGCACTTCCCTTTTACAAAACTAAGCATTGGATCTGAGACTGAGTCCCAGAATCCATCCATTTATTCATTCATTCTGTATCCCCCCGCCAAGGACAAACTGTTCTCTAGGCAAACTCGATCTACAGTAGTGGCTCTTACTAGAAACTAAGTATTCAGATACAGTGAGCCCCAGAATCTATTATCTTACCCCCCACCAGTAAAATGGTTAGACTAGAGCTTCAAGAGGAGATGGGAGGGCCAGCTCAGCTTCCGCCCACCTTGAATTTATTTCAAAAACCATGGGATGATATGATAAAACAGACCCTTTTGTGAGCATATGGACAGTGCCATTTTTCAAAGGAATGCTACAGCTCTCCCCACCCTCAACAAGACAAAAGTAGGTTTTGGCTCCAAAACAGAGGAAACCAAAAGCAATAAAGGAAGGTTCACCCTATTGGCAGATTGGCTTCCACTACAATCAGTTATTGCATTAATTGGCCTGGAGAAAAATGCCCTGTCCCTTAAATAGATGCTTAATGCATAGAAATCAGCAGTTGAAGCTGTTCATGCCATGGTGATAAACAACATCACCTGGTAAACAACATCCCATCAAGACTTTATTACAGGGATAGGACATTTTTTCTCCAGCCAGCTGGCAACTACTTTGAACCCATTTTTTTTTTATTATTTCCTGCTACTGTAATGAATGTCAGTCAGGTGGGCAAAATACCAGGGTGCTTTACTAAAGTGTGGAAGAATCCTGCCTCCTAACAATAGGCCAGCCTGCACGCATTGCCCCTGGCTGTTGTGAGGATAAAATTTCTTTGGCAGATGGGTGGGAACAGAGGGGTATGGTTATCAGAGACAGAAGCTTCAAGAAAGCAAGTAGAAAGGTTCTCTATGAATAAAGTTCTCTGGTTAATCAAGTATTGCATTATTTACTAACCGGAGAACACTGCAACAGGGACGCTGTGTTTAGTGGGTGTGGAAAATATGGTTCTATGCTCTGAGCACCGTTGTTCCCCCTACAGGCTCTTGCAATATTGTTTACTTCTCTCCACCCCATTCCTAGTTATAATGACAGACATTTATTAGTTCAGTATGACATTTCAAAACCATTATTTCCTTGTTTTTGTCTCCCTCCATATCTCTGCATTACCTCAGGGTGAAAACATAATAGCTTTATTAGGGGCTTTCGGGAATGTCACAAGTCACCATACTGAGATGAGGGTAATTTAAGACTGGGGATGTTACTGACTTTGCAACCCCACCATTTCAACTAATCTCCATTTCAGTTTTCCTTCTCAAATCAAACCCACGAGCCTTTATTTTCACGTTACTGTCTATTGCCTCATGCTGGTTTTTCCTATTAAATTTGTGCAATTTTAACCTCATTTCTGTGTCAATTGTCACTAAATTACATCTAAATGGCATAAAAATGGTGTAAATACCCCCAAGACGAATCAGGAACAGTGGCAATGAAATTGGATAGAATGAACAATAGCATACAAAAGCAAAAAGAAGCAATGCTATCAAGGGAAAGGGAAAGTAAAGCTTAGTATATCGGGTGACGCAAGACTCCAGCATTTCTGTTCTTCAATAGTGGGGCCTCTGAAATAACTGGACTGTTTGGAAACAGACTTGCTCTTTGGCAGACCTGTGCTAACTGGTATTGAGTGAGCACTGAACATTCAGCAGGTGCAATGTTTCTCACCTTTGGGATACAATGATGGGGAAAACTGTGTGTGTTTTATTGTCAAGTCACAACTGAGTAATGGTGGCCCCTAGGGTTTTCAAGGCAAGAGACTTTCAGAGGTGGTTTGCCATTGCCTGCCTCTGCATCACGTCCCTGGTACTCCTTGGAGGTCTCCCACTCAAAAACTTACCGGAGTCGAGGCTGAGAATATGTGACTGGTCCAAGGTCACCCACCAAGTGTCCACGGTGCGAGTGGGGATTCGAACCTGGGTTTCCTAGATTCTAGTCTGACACCTTAATCACTACACCATGCTGGCTCTCTAAGAAAAATGTATCTGGAAAATTTCAGCAAATGTTAACAGTACAGATACTAACAACCTGATATTAGGTAAGCTTACTCAGAGTTAAGTTCCACTTTTTACTGGACTTAAACCTAATCTATTCGTTTAGAGGAATGAAGTGGTAACATTCTCAAACATTATTTCATTTATACCCCACTTTTCTCCTCATTGGAGACTCAAAGCAACTTACATCTTTCCTCCATTTTTATCCTCACAACAAACCATGTGAGATGGGTTAGGCAGAGAGTGTGTGACTGTCCCAAGGTTACCCAGAAAGCTTCTGTGGTAGAGGAGAGATTCAAACCTGGGTGTCCCAGATTGTAGTTCAAAACTCTAATGATCACTGCATCAATCTGACTCAGGATGGAGGATGCCATTTTCAACTGTTCTGCCTCATTAAAAAATACCTGCAAGTAAAAATAAAAAGCTGTATGCAACACAGAAAAGCTATGTAGGAGAGCATTCTAAAATGGGATTCCCCCACCTTCAGTCCGAAATGTTGCCGCTAATTCTTGCATCTTTGAAGGATGTATACAGCAGGTCCTACTCTCAAGTAAATATTGATAGGATTGCAGCCCTAGTCAAGACAAAGTGTGGAAAGTCTGTTGTGAAATAAACGGCTGTAAAGGACATTCTTTATTAGATGAAATATTTGTATGTAGTAAGTTTTTTAAGTGCTGAAGAGTACTGCAGTGTAACATTTCAGGAAGACATCTCTTTGGAGGTGTTCAGCTAAATTTGATGGAAAATTTTCATTTGACTATTTTATTAATTTATGACATTCTAAAGAATCAGTATCTATTAGGAGAACAAGAGGACAACAATTAGTCAGGTAGTCTGCATCAGATTTAAATGCACATACCCTATTAGGACTACAAAATTAATGTACCCATTAAAGGTACATCTAATACTTCACCAAACCAGGATGTATAATACAGTTCCACATTAATGAGTTGTTTTAACTGCTTTTAAAAAATAAAACTTGCAGCCAAATTTGACTAGTAAGTTCCTGTAAATACATATCAGCCCTTTTGGGCCCCTACTGTCTCTGTGGGTTCCCTGGCCACAGTCTCAAACATTTCCCATGCATCCATTGATGCTAGCAAAACAGAGTTCCAAAAAGGTTTAAAATACATCTGAGTGAACTTTTAGAGAGTTTGTAATGCACAAATGGTTGAGAAAGAACAACATGTAGAGGGAAAGAGAACTACTATTTTAGTAAAATTGCTAAATCAGTATGACCTGGCCAAGAAATCTGTAGCTCCAAAACTACAATAGTACATTCTTATTGTTAAAAGCAATGGCTTTTTAGTTTAAGACTATGCTATGAGAAACTCTAGGGTTCTGAAGAAGCTTGTTAGGGGCTCTTTTATATGACAGTCAGTTATGGCAGCATATTTACCTGAAAGTTCATCATTATTGGCAATTCTAGAGCATGCCCCTAGTCCACATGCAACCATTCTGAGACCCAGTTGCCTCGATAGCACTCTTTCTGAGCTAAGGCTACACACGAGAACAAGTCCCTGAATCCTCTAGTATGTGCAGGTGTTCCATGCCAAATTGCAGGGGGATAATATAGAACTGGTTCCCCAAAGAGAGGAAATTTGAAAATCTTTGTTCTAAAGCATCATTTAGCATGAATCAATCAGGAACAGTGTCTTTTCCAGTCAACAAGATAATTCTTCCCTTGCCCATTTGGATAAAATCCTATTAGTCATTAAAGCAATGAAGGAAATTAGTTGATCTGGAACTCTGAAAATTTTGTTCTTCTGGAGTAGGGTATGCTTATCAATATGCTGATTTTTATTTTAAAAAACAAACAAAAATTCCTTTTCAGTATTTTGGTTTTTTTTTTTACCAGCATTAAAAAGGTGTCAAAAAATGGGAGCCAAAAAAAGTGGACCCAAATCATGCCGAATTTATTCAGCATGATTTGGGTCGCTTCAGCCCCTGCCACCATTTTCCTCTCTCTTTCCTCCTCCTTACTTACCTGTGGAGGCCCGAGCTGGCAATCAGCTTGCATAGGAGGAAGGCAGGCACATTCCTTTTGCCACTGGCAGTGAAAGGAATGCCCTTGCCTTCCTATCTGAACTGATTGCCAGCTCGAACCACTACATGGAGGCCTGAGATGCCAATCGGCTCGCATAGGAGGAAAGAAGGTGCGTTCCTTTTGCCACCGCCTGCCTGCCCCTCCTTCCTATCTGAGCCAATTTTCTTTTTGCCATTTTCCAGGTTTAGGTTTATTATTATTTTTTTAAAAAATGGGTTTTCTAATTTGGTTTTTTTTTTTTTTTTTTTTGAAAATTTTCAGGTTTAATAAAACCAAAAAATACTGGGTGGAAAAATTCAGTGCACACCCCTATTCTGGAAACTTGATCAGATTCTTGTTTGAGCAAATCTACATTGCTTATGGTTCAATTACAGAAAAAAAATCCATCTGCAAGATTCTTCTTATTTTTTCTGCTAATGTTCATGGTCCCTTATGGGTGTGTGTGTGTGTGGGAAACTTGTTCTGGTAATTTTTATACGTCTGAAAGGCTCTTGGAATAAACCTGCTGGATTACTATTGGACAGAGTGTGGTTTTAGATTCATAGCAAATGGGTTGGATCTACGCCTTGCACAAGGGAAAGGCAATTGAGTTGTGCAGGAGGAGTATGCAGTTTCCACCAGTTCCCCCTTCTCACTACAGCTCCCTGTACCATGTCCCATACAGGGGCAACCTTTTAGAGGGAAGCAGCAATGATTGGTTCTGTGACTGAAACTCTGCTTATGGTTCTCTAGATCTAAGCTGATATACATAGTAAAAAATTATTTCCCCGGATGCTCAAGCCAAACGAACCATGCTTTTTTAAGGGCCATCTGTGATGGATACAGGGTTAAATGTAAGCTCGGAGACGGAGGAATTCTGTCGGCCAATGGCCAGCAGGCAGTGGGCAGAGTCTGGTGAGCGGACAGGAGTCTTCTTGGAGGGAGGAGATCTGGATCTTGTTGGCTCTGAGCTCCCAAACTGTGTAGTTGTGTGTTGAGACTCTTAGAACCTGGGGGTTCACATATTACCTAGCTTACATCAACCAAACCTGAGTGGTGACAAAGAGAAGATTGGGGTAGAGAGAGAAAATCCTTTCTTCAGTCACACAGTGGGAGGTGGTTCCTGAAATAGGGAGATATATCTCCACTCGCTGGTGTTCTCTGTGCTAGGGTAAACCAAGTCCACGCTGAGTTTAATGAACAAAGTCTGAATATTTACTGACTAGCCTGAAGAGTCCATACTGAAAACTAAGTACTCTTCCTGCAACCATTTAAGATCTGAACGGTTCCTAACCAAATAGGCCTTTGCCTCTCTTGAAGTAATCAATCTACGTACCTCTCTGTAAATAATAAACTTCAATTTATCTTCATTATTATAAAATCAGCTACAGCCTCTAAGCCTCTCCATTTCATCTGGGGGGAGGAAAGGGCAGCTTTCTCCTCACACAAAGGTGACAAGGTGTGGCGTTTAAGAAATATTAAAAACCCTCACATTCATTAGTGGCAACAAATTTGTGGGGTTCAGGGGAGACGAGCCCTCCCACCATCAATCACAGCTGACTTATTGTGACCCTATAGGGTTTTCCAGGCAAGAGATGTTTGGAGGTGGTTTGCCATTGCCTGCCTCCACGTCACGACCCTGGTATTCCTTGGAGGTCTCCCATCCAAATACTAGCCAGGGTCAGGGCCGAGAGTGTGTGACAAGCCCAAGGTCACCCAGCAAGCTTCCCACTAGTGGGGATTTGAACCTGGGTTTCCCAGGTCCTAGTCCGACACCATAACCAGTACACCATGCTGGCTCTCTAGCCTACCATACAGGGTAAGAGTAATGAGCCATCCTGACCTGAGTTAAAAGTTACATTGTGCACAAAAAACAAATTACTCAATGAGACTCTAACTTTGAAAATATTTTTTTTTTACTTGTTCTCACTCTTCCACTTCAAAGGGGGGGGGAGGAATACTGAAAATGAAACAATTACTATCATTTATGACATTTTCCAGTGCCCACAGTACATTTATATTTCTTGGTTCCTTTCTCATATTGCCTGTTCTAGCTGTTACCTACAGAAATGCCTTTGGCCAGTGGCAAGATGCCTCCTCCCAGGCCCCCACTCTGCTGCATGACTTTGGGCTACCCGCTCTCTGTCAACCTAACCTGCATCATAGACTAGTTGTAAAGATAAAGCAGAAGAGAGAAGCACCAGGAATGCCACACTCCCTGAGGTTCTTGAGAAGGTATGATAAAAATATGCTACACAGGTAGAGTGAAACTGCCTTATACTAAATTATACTATTGGCCACTATTATCTATTCTGACTAATGGGGTTTAACGCATGGCCAATTTGTCTTGCCTTTGTGCCTGAAAAGTAGCGAATTCCCGTGGTCTAAACGCATGACCGTCCGAGGGCAGCGCATCGGACCCACCTTAGGCGCGATTTAAGCAGAACAAAAAACCGGGTTAAGCAATCCCTGGTTTCTAGCGATCTTTTCGGGGCTAAACTGCTACTTTTTTTTATTTCGCTACATTACTGGAATGCCAGCGTGCGTGTAATCACACGACTAGCCTGCTACTAACCTCCTTTTGTTCAAGCTCCCAGCCCCGACAAACAGCTGAGCTGCGGGTGAGCAAGGGCGGGGCAGGTGCGAGCCGTGCTGCTGGCTAGGAAGGGAAGTGACGTGACGGGGAAGGAGAGCTCCTTTTATGGACTTCCAGGGGGAGGGCAGAGGGTGGAAGGGGTGGAGCTTCTCTGGCCTGAAGAGTAGCCAGGGAGGAAGCAGGCTGTGACCCAGGCTGGCTGAGCATAGAGCCACCCGGGTAGCCTCCGAGGGAGAGGAAAGCTCAGACTCTCCCTTGAACTGGTCTGAGGCTGAAGAGGCACCTCAAGCCCCGGCCCTCTCCAGGCCAGACAGATGCCCCCCGACCAGCCCTGTAGGGGGGGTGCTTCACACCGTCACAATGGTATACCGGAATGCTGGTGTCCCAAGAAAAAAAAGGGTGAGAATCGGCCTTTGATTGGATAACCCCTCAGCCAATCCTTGGGCAATGACATGGCGGTCACTCCGCTACTATCCCACATTATATGGGTGGCTCAAATGCACGGGGAGCCTCCAGCAGCTACTTGCTTCGGACTTATAGTGGGATGGACTAGCGTCATGCGTTTGACTATCCTGTCTCGGAATAAAATATTGTGAGATAAGGGAGGAGCGAACCAAGAACATTCTGCCCATGCGTTAATCCACAATGACTCTCCAGGGTCTCACACAGAGATCCTTTACATCACCTACTACCTGACTGGTTTAACTGGATGTGCCCAGGATTGCATTTGGGACCTTCTGCAAGCAAAGCAGATGCCCTAATATGGAGCCATCGCCCAATACTAATTGCTAGTGCCATATGGTGAATGGCCATTACTTTTCCCAGTTGCTATTCCTTCCTGATCACCTGTGAGGGTAATCAACCAGCCAACCCTGCTAGGAGTAGCTGCCACCATTCATTAAACTGTCCTGATTGGCAGCAGCAATAGCTGCTGTTCATAGCAACCGTCACTGTTAGAGATGGCAGGTGAGCGAACAGTGACCAGCATCACGGAACAGTCACTTTTGTCTGCCTTCTGGATGGGTGCTACAGGAGGAGGAGAGGAAGAAGACGATCAATTTCCTCCCGGGAGACTTGAGGGGTGGGACTTAGCCAAACAGTGTCCCACAACACTGTGACCTCATTTCTGGCTATGTAAACGGAAGTGACATCACCACATAGTGGGATGTTCTAGTATTAACCCAAAATTTAATGGTCAAAACTAGAATGTTTCGGCTGAATCCTAGAGCATCCTGTGGCATGGTGACATCATGGCCTCTTATGCAGTCAGAAGTAATGTTGCAGGATGCTGTTCCCTCCCACGCCTCCCTGCCATTCTATTGAGTGGTGGTAGGGGATCAAGGGTGACAGTAGGAGGTTGCCTACCAGAATGGTCAACCTGATCAGCCTAACTGTCACCTCTTGTGGTGACCCTGATTTGGATGGCCCAGGCTAGCCCAATCTCATTAGTTCTCAGAAACTAAGTAGGATTGGGCTTGGTTAGTATTTGGAGAAGAGACCACCAAGGAAGTCCAGGCAATGGCAAACCACCTCTGAATGTCTCGTCTTGTAAACACTATGGGGTAGTCACTGGTTGGCTGTGACTTGACAGCAGTTTCCACCATCACTGCGGTGGTAACATGAATACCAAGGAAGTGAGGGATGGGTGGGTGACTAAATCCTTTAAAGATGCCAATGCCACCACTTAGAGAGGGGGGGAACACACAGAGAGGTGGTAGTTACTGTGGTACTGCACAGTACCAGGTCTTGGCTACACCTGGATCTCAGTCATAATTATATCCCCCTACTTTTAGAGTTGCCGTCCCCTTCCTGGGGGTGGGAGATCTCCCGCTCTGAGCTCCCTCTCCCCTGGTGCCATTCAGCTGACTGGGGGGGGGGACTTACTAGGTATAAACGGAGGCCAGCATTGACGTGTCAACATAACTTCTGGAACTGATGTCATAAAGTCACTATTGACCACGGGGACGCTCTGATATTTGGCCAAAACTTTATGGAAAAGTGGCTTCTACCATAGAGTTTTTGCCCAAGTACCAGAGTGTCCCCATGGTCATCAGCAACGTGGTGACATCACTTTTGGAAGTGATGTCGACATGTCAATGCTAGCCTCCGTTTACAACTAGTAAGTCCCCATCCCCCTCTGGTTGCCAGGGGGTTCCTGGCAACCCAGCCTACATTGCTTCCAGAACTAAATTATGTATGAATTGCCCAAGATCCTTAACTTCTCATTGTGGAGCCACTGCTTCATCTCTATATACCACCCCTAGCAATGTGTTATAGGGAAAGAGAACAGGAGAGGAGAGGCCTTGTCTATTGTCCTACTGTATATTCTTCCTGCTTGCAAGAGAGGCAATTGCAGGGATCATGCTCATAGAGAATACCTTGAGGGAATATATGTTCCTATTCCTCCCTAAAATCTGTCATTCTGTTTCCAATGGGAAAAGTATATTTGTTAGGTTTCTTAGATTTTTTTAATTAAAATCTGTTAGGGATGAAGGTTTTCCCTTTGGTAGTTCTGGGCATTCTCTGGACAACCATGATATAAATTCCTTAAGACATTTAAGCGTGAAATACTATGCCCATGGTCAGATATCAATTAGAGTTTTATCTCAAGCATGCCAATTGTGCTTTGAATGGGGAAGAAAAAGCATCCATTTTGTATTTTTAAATTTTTGGGCTCTCACAGTCAATGAGAAGAGTTCATATTCAAACTTACTTCACTAATGTGATGCACAAGATATTTTGATTAGATTTTTCATTGGAAGGGAAATCAGATTTTCTCTCAAAGCAACAATTCTGAATTATTGTGGTCATAATTTTGATTCATAGTAATTATTTATGTTAATGCACATGTACAAATGCTTTCTTCCAACTTAGTCTAGTCTGAAAGATGTCCCCCTACCTTTTCATGGCTGATCTAACTATCTGGGTCCTCTTCACGGTAATATCGTGACAAGAAACTGTAATGCACTTTACATAGGTTTTCCCTTGAAGTCAACCTGGAGACTCCAGCTGGTGCAGAATGCTGCAGCTCTGTTATTATCAGGAGCTTGGTGTAGCATGTTGTACTCCCATTCTGTAGGCACTCTTCTGGCTGTCTATTAGCTACTAGGTTCAATTCAAGGTATTAGCCATTGCATACAAAGCCCTTCTTGGCATGGGTCCATCATATCTGAAGGACTGTTTCTCACCCGTATACTACACCATGATAGCTTCACTCATTTGAACAGGGCAATTTCTGCAATCCAAACCTCTGTTGTCCCATTCCTGTTGATTAAAATTGGCTTGCACTGTGTAGTCTGCCTTGAGTCCCAGTGAGAAAGGTGGACTATAAATGACATAATAAATAAATAAAATTATAGTAAATGTAGGATAGGGTGGGATAGGCTAGGCTAGTTCATCTTTGAAGCTTAACAGACCTGGATGGATTCCTGATATCCATAAAATGCATTCTGCTGACTTGGTGAATGTTCCTGTTAAAGCTCCGAAGAGAGCCAGCGTGGTGTAGTGGTTAAAGAGCGGTGGTTTGGAGCAGCAGAGGCTAATTGGTGAACTGGATCTGTTTCCCCACTCCTACTCACGAAGCCAGCTGGGTGACCTTGGGCTAGTCACACTCTCTCAGCCTCAACTACCGCACAGGGTATCTGTTGTGGGAAGGGGAAGGGAAGGTGATCGTAAGACGGTTTGATTCTCCCTTGAGTGGTAGAGAAAGTTGGCATATAAAAACCAACTCTTCTTCTTCTGCTCTTTGGAATTCAGAGATGGTCCAGGCAGTTGACATAAGCATTCCTAGTTGCTCACTACCACCCAGTAGAGACCACATTGCTACTTGATTTCCTGAGGAGATTAGGGTGAAGCAGCAGGCTGGCTGATGACTTGAAAACAGATGGAGGAAAACTCGGAGTGACATAGGGATGTCAGCTTCTAAACAGAGTCCTCTAGCTGTCCCTTTAATATCAGTTTTATCTACAAGCAATGACCAGGTAAAATTATTTAATACCATGGAAACCTTTAAGTGCCCCTTTCCACTCATTAAACTGCTATGGAAGGGGCAGAACATTTTGTTCTTGTCCAGCTGGCAGCCTTAACAGAGGCTGAAGTACTTCTCCCCCCCTTCTTTTTGCATCAAGCCTTTGATGATGTTAGTTTGGAAAATTCAGATGCTCACTTGCATCCTTCACAACTTAGATGCAACTATTTCAGCACAAGGATTGTAGAATGTCACCAAAGGTCAGACTTCTTGCAATTGCTTGGATGAATTTCACTGTTGCATTCTGAAGATGTGGACAACTTGCTTTGAGCATTGTGACCTACCATATCAGGGCTCAACCCTTGCCCTTGCCCGGTTGGGTCCCAGCAGTAGTAAAGGAGAGGATAGTCCTATCTGCCTTGAAGGACATGCTTGTGAAACCACTCCTAAGCTATCCCTAGATTTGAACAATTTCAACAACTGTGGATCAGTGGCAAAAACCCCTCTTGGGCAAAGTGCTAAAAAAAAAAAAAACCAACCAAAACACACACACACAAAACTGAATGGCTTTGCAAATGCAGGCCTTCATGAATAAGACTGATTATCCTGACCCATAAACATCTATTCTCTGGCCTGGTTTTGGAATGGAACCTCTCCTGGTTGCCCTAACTGATCACTTTTGCTGGGAAAGAAATAGGGGGAGTATGACATGCAACCTTTTCTGGCTTCCAGTACCACCAGCTGGACTGGATGACCAGAATGGGCATTAACAGAACCATACTTCAGTCCTTAGGGTCGACAGGTGCCTCAAGCTGGTGCTGGGCACTGCTGCTTGACACCTTGGTACTAGGGAGTACCACATGCTGTTAACATCTATGTAAAGCTGCTGGGAAATGTTGATCATAGCAGATTTGGAGTAAAATGTCATCAGTATGCTTATGACATCCATCCCTATTTCTCCTTTTTTCAATGGAATGAAGTGAGGCAGTAGATGACCTGAACAAGCATCTGGAGGTGGTGATGAGCTAGATTTCAGTGCTGGTGCTTATCTTTAATGCCCTAAACATTCTGGGACCAGAATATTTGAAAGACAGCTGGCTTCCATATGAACCTGTCCATCAAATAAAATCTGCTGCACAATCCATGCGAATGTAGTGTTTAGAGTGTTGAACTATCTGGGAGATCCATCAAATCCTCACTCTGCTGTGGAAGTTACCAAGGTGACCCTGGGCTAGTCAAACACTCTCAGCCTAACATGTCTCACAGGGTTGTTGTGTGGATAAGATGGAGAAAGGGAGAATGATATAAGCCACTTTGAATCCCTGTTGGGGTGGTGGTAAATGGGTATCAATTAAGTAGATAAATAATAACAACAAGCATGCTTACTGAGCTTTAAGCACCAGGTAAAAAACATTTGTGTTTTTAACTTTCCTGGGCCTTTTGTTGATTTTGTGAATTCTTTTGATTGTTGGTTCTTGTAGGTTATCCGGGCTGTGTGACCGTGGTCTTGGTATTTTCTTTCCTGACGTTTCGCCAGCAACTGTGGCAGGCATCTTCAGAGGAGTAACACTGAAGGACAGTGTCTCTCAGTGTCAAGTGTGTAGGAAGAGTAATATATAGTCAGAAAGGGGTTGGGTTTGAGCTGAATCATTGTCCTGCAAAAAGCATCAAAGGTAATGTGCTAATCATTGTCCTGTAAGTATCAAGATAATGTGCTAATGAGGGTGTGGTATGTTAATTGTATCCTGAAGTATTGTATGGAACTATTGTATCCTGAAGTGATCTGTTAATGTGTGAAATCCAAAGCTAATCCGCATGGCTATTGTGGACTGTAGTCTTTGTTAGTCTGGAGGTTTTCAGGACCACGGTCACACAGCCCGGATAACCTACAAGAAGCAATGAACTCTGACCATGAAAGCCTTCGACAATCTTTTGATTGTGTTTTGATTTCTGACTATGTTGACTTTCTGCTCCTCTGCTCTAATTTAATGGGATGTTCCACTTGAATTAATTGCAAATTTGATTCCCCCCACCAGTTCTCTAAATGATTTTATTTTGTTCATATACATTATGTGATGAACTTGAATGGGATTGGTTCCAGCAGCTCTGGCATTTTGCCATTGGTTTTCACAAGTGTGCTTCTTTTGGAGAAGCAGGCTGGCATTTCAGTTCAAACCAAGTACCTTTTCCCTTTGCTTCCTTTTTCTTTGTTTCGCTTTCCTTCGCATGCTGCAAGAAGCTGTCTCGGCTCTTAGAATGCTTAATATGCTCAATATGTACCTTAATTCTCTTGGCGAGGATCTTGCCCTTAACTTTCTTGTTCACAATAATACCAACAGCATTCTGGCTAATGTTGTATGGCCTTCCTGTTTTGCCATGGTAACATTTGTGGGGCATGCCTTTCTGAACAGTAAATGCACATGTAGGTGGCCAGAGGGACACCACCATGTTTGTGGAAGGTTCTCGAGAACATATAATGAGTCTCTCTCCTCTTCCCCTTTGTATTGGTCATCCTGCTTGATTACTGCAAACTGAGGCCGAAAAGGCAAATTTGACTATTGATCTTATTAATGTTATTGCCACAGGTCCATTGTAATATAATCTTTTGATGTAGGATTGATGTAGGAGGCTGGCAAATGACTGGAGACTTCCCATGAGCGGGGCCCTTGCTAACAATACGATGATCTCACTTCCAGCATGACTTGGAAGTAACATCATCACATAGTTGTGAAGCTCTAGCATTCAGAACCCTATGGTTTAACCAATGAGCTTTTGGCAAATGCTGACAGGGTGATGCCAGTTCCAAGTCGCACCAGAAATGACATCATGGCATCAACATAGCACTAATGACCTCATTTCCTCCAGCATTTATCCCCTGCTGCCCATCTGACCACCCTGCTGCAATGTGATGTTTTTCTTTGATACTGCAGTCATCGTTGGTTTAAGCACAGAGTTTTTGGGTGAATTCTAGAGTGACTCCCTGATGTGATGACATCACTTCTGCACCATGCTGTAAGTGATATTGTGGCAGTGACATAACGCCAATCGCCCTCTCATTTCCCCCAGCATTTCCCCCCTGATTCCCAGCTGAGGAGCAGTGGGAAGAGCTCATGGGGAGCAGGAAGTCTCTTGCTGAGGCAGGAGACCGAGCTTTCCTACTGTGATGTGATGGGTTTTTTTTTTTTTTTTTTTTTTGATGCTATAGTCATTGCTGGATTCTGGTTTTTTTTTATTTCTGTTGTCAACAGCCAGATGAAAAAGGAAAGTTCCACCATTTTCATCCACACAAGACTACCAGTGAGGAAAGATCAAGCAGGCCCAATTCTATGTAAGTCCTAACTGATTTTCCTCCCCTGCCTTTCCCTTCACTCCCCTTTGTTTATATACCTTGTCTTTTTAGACAATTGGCGTGAGGGCTAGGTCTATGCCTCTTTATTGATATAACATACTTTGGGGGATGATTGCTAGGAAAATGGGATATAAATATAGCAAATAATACAGTTAGATCCATCTTTATTCTATTGTTTTGGTGATTATGACTGGAAGTTTCCTTGAGGGCCTCTTTGCTGAGAGTACAGGTGGCGGGAGGTTTTTGGGGCGGAGGCTGAGGAGGGTGGGGCTTGGGGAGGGGAGAGACTTCAATGCCATAGAGTCCAATTGCCTAAGTGGCCTTTTTCTCCAGGGGAACTGATCTCTATTGGCTGGAGATCAGTTGTAATAGGAGATCTCCAGCTAGTACCTGGCGGTTGGCAACCCTATTGATTCAGTGAAGCTTCCATTTGGACATGAGGAAAGGTAGAGATAAGCAACTGGGGAAGGCCAGAAGCTTTTGAAGAGCTACCAATGAAATTGTAAAAAACAAAGAAAAAAAAGAGCAGCTTATTTTATTAAGTGCTCATTTTTTTCCCTTTTCTATGTCAATTTCTTAAATCTGATAGTATCCTGTTTATTTTGTTTTTAGCTGTTTTTTACAGAGTAGAATCCTGTATATGGCCAGAGGCATTGGAGTCAGCTAAAGATATGACAGGGCCCTCAAGATTTCAATCTCAGAAGTGTGAAAGAACTCACGTAGAAAAATGATAAGAACAACTTGGCTGACCTGTGAATGAACATTCTCCTTAGTAGAATCTGTTCCCTTTCCAACCTTCAGCCCCTTGGTCTACAGGAAAGCCTGAAGAATTTTAATAAAATATCCAAATGCCCTTTGTTAGATATATTGTTTGGTTTTGTATTCCAATTGTCCTCTTGATCTACATAATTCTCTTCATTCCTTCATAGCAATGCTTGGATATTATGGATATGGTTTAATGTACTTCAGTATTTGTTTTGGTTGTAGATGCGGTGTCATATTTTAGAAAGGCGTACTATTAATGACTAAGCTAAAGATATATATCTATATCCCAACCCCACTGGGAACACCATGGCAATAGTACCCAAACCAGGCAGGATTCTTGTCCTCTCCCCCAGAACCATCCTACAGAACGAGGATGCAAGTGGGCTAGTTGCCTGGGAGCTCTCTGGCAGAGCTGGCTTCCAAAGGCTTGAGGCAGGCAGAGTGGGAAAGAGTCACTTGAGGATGACATCAGATGGTAGAGTCAGCTATTAGAAGCCCAGCAATGGTTGGAGGCATCAAGCTGGCTGGCAAAGTCACCGTTGGCTGAGGTGGAAGAGCTTTCCCTCTGGGTGATACTCTTAACTGAACATCCTGGATAAGGATAATCAAGTGCCAGAGAACATAGCTTCACCTCTGTTTTCATGCTTTCCTTCTAGTAAGAAATGTATTACATCCCTACACTGAATATATTGGATAGAAATGTCCTTGTTTCCAAATCTTGCAGCGCAAGAAACATTTACTTCTTATATGACTGTGAATGTTTAGGGCGTTATATACAGTTATATCTACAAAAGCATTTTAGGCAACAGCTAAGCACTGTTGGGGTGTTGCCAGTGTTCCTGACTTCCTTGGAAATAAATGCACAGTGAAGTACAAAGAAGAATATTACCACCCTTCACTTTCTTTCTTATATTTGTCATATTTTTACATGATGTTAGGGGGAGTGAGGGAGAGCTTTGTTTGCCTGGGATATGTTTCTCAGTAAAAATGCACTTGTGAATGTGGGAGGTCTTCTGAAACCAAGGCTGCTTTTGTACCTTTGCTGAAAAAACTTGGCCAGAAAAGCAGGATTATTGGAGCAAATTTTTTTGGAGCATGGCACTTTACATGGTTCAACTTTCTTTTGGTTATTTTTCTGTATATTTCTGTAATCGCTACCTCATCACAAAAGACGTACATTTCTTTTCACTGGTTCTTCTCTCTGCTTTTCCTCTTCCCACACTGGTTCAGTACTGGTTCAGAAGTGAGCAAATGTCTCCTTACACAATGGAGAACCATTCTGGAGATGGAGCTGTGTGGATGAATTAAGTCTAATGCATGTAGACGATTCCTTACCCTGATTCTAGTGCACTTCTCTTCATATAAATATGGCAATGAAACAAAAGCTGCTTTGCTGCAGTGAACTGCGTCTGGGAAGTGGCATGGGTATTTGGGAACACAGTTCATCAGATGTTACTTCCATCTTCTAACCATTTCCCTGAGAATGAATGTGCAACTCCACATGGAGGAATTGACGTCTATCTGAATGAGATCATAACCACAGGCAAAAACAAAAGAAAACAACTGCTCAGTTGTTTATTCACCAGAATAAATAATGCAGTGTAAGTGAATGTATGCAGTAATATAACCTTTTGTTTGGGGCAGCTATGGTTCTGGCACTCAATACAAATTGTATTTAACTGCCAGAGACCACAAAGTTAGAGGTATTTAGATAATTTCTTACATATAATAAGCCTTGCATTTGGAAACCATCTGTTCTGCAGCATACCTAACCCATTTGTTTTGCTGATCTCTTATGTAAAAGGGATAAAAAAACAAGTGCAGATGTGAAAACAGATGATATTTTAAAGGTGTAAAGACATAAAAGTATGAAAAAGAGCTCTGTGTATAAAACAGGAGCTTCCTGTTCTATGCTATTGAATGATATTGTGCTGCATGTACAGGGATTCTCTGTTGCATATGTGAAGTATTTTCCTGCTTATAGAAAAGGACAAGGGAGTCCCTGTTTTTGGGATGCTGCACACATGTGCTGGAGCTGAGAGTTATTCCTAGCCCTGTTAGTGGAGTTCAAGGAACACAGTCTGGAGAAAGGCAAGTATGCTTCCTTCATTTATGTTTTTTGTATGACCCCAATTCAAAAATGTATAAGTTAAACGAGGTTCATTTTCATTTGTTAATTTTTGCTTTAGTTTGAACCAATATGGTACACTGGGGAATATAAAATCCTTTGTACAAAGTCCCTCTCCAAGTCAGTTTGAAACCAGATGGTGACATTTTCCTTTATTATATTTGAGGACTTCGCTCAAAAAGTCAAACTCATTACAGAGCCTCTGAAGCAGAGCTCTTGATCACAAAAAAAACCTAATCTGAGCTTTATCAGATGGGTATTTTACCCAGAAGAAATGGGCATGTGGATGAAGAGTTTCTCTGATAGTTAATTATATAGTTTTTATCCTGTAATTATAACAATACTTTACGGGAAAGTAAGATATTTTATCAAAGCAAGAAAGCTGCATTGCAGTAGCATGCTTCACCACAATAGGTTAATGTGAAATTCAGTTATCCTAAAGGCTCTGTCAGCACTAAACATGTATATATAATCCCCCAGAGTTTGAAATGTGACAGGTAATATTTGACTGGTTTTTCATAGCTCATGGTGTGTGTGTGTGTGAAGGTTGTTGTAGTGATGAGGTAAGCTTCTTTGAAGGAGAGTTTAGTTAGTAAAATTCCAACAAAATGGAGGACAGATTCACTTCAGGAAAATTTTATTTCTAACTAACAGGCAAAGACCAGCTTCAAGGAAGAACTTCTCTGCACCTGCCAGGTCTCTGGAAAACTGCAATAATAGGAGGAATTTTCTTGCAGTACTTGCATTTATACTTTGTCATGGATCACAACACAATGCCTCAAATATGACCTAAAACAACCCCAGATCTCTATTCCTTTTTTATTTCCATTGCAGTTGAAATTCTATGCACTTGAGAGAAATCTTACTGAGACATGTCTGAAATATGTACTTTATTGTGCTCTACAACATTTTATGGAAGACTCATCCATTAGTAGTTTTATGTGTTGTAAGGCTGAACTTTCACACCTGATATTCTCTGTCTGGCTAACCTACCTTAGTGGGTTGTTGTGAGGAGAAGTAATGTATGTTGTCTTGAGCTCTTTGAAAGAAGTGTGGAATAAAATAATGCAAATAAATAAATAAATACCATCATTATAAATAGCTTAATCCTATAGTCAAAAAATCCACATACATTAAAGCAAAAATAAATGTCTCATTTGTGTTACAAAGATCACATATTGCATCATGCAAGCACCTAGTAAATATTTCTGTCTGAATTGAATTATGGAGCATATTTTCTGATTAGCATGAAGAGATAATTGAAATCCAATCAACCTGTGGAGAGAATGCTCATAAGAATAATGATATCATGAAGCCATTCATCAGGTATCTAAACACAGATGCAAGGCTAATGAAAGTGTTTGACAATCTTCTGTTGATAAATGACAGGAGTATTTGCTTTTGAGGTGTACAAATGTAGCTGAAAACTAGTTGATGAAATTAAATGTTTTAAAGAACTGAGATGCCATCTAGTGGAAATAACACAAGAATGTTATATTCAGAAAGGGAAGACCATACAATCTCTTACATCATTCAGAAATTTACAAAGAAAAGTGATCACTTCCACTCAATATCTGCTTCTAGCTATAGTTAGTTCTGGATCTTTGAAGATGTGTATATGGAGGATTAACCTGAAATAATAGGGGATTTATGGGGGATTAATCTGAAATAATAGGGGTTTTGCCTCAAAGACATGCCTGAAGAAAACAACAGTTGACTTCAGTTTTTCCATGGATTTGGCAGGGAAGGTCTATGAGCATATGTTTGATACTTTTGGGCCTCTCCTCAACAGAAAATTGTGCTCAAAATTGTGGGAAAAGGCCAGCAGCTGGGTGGCACCCCCTTAAATAGGAGAGAGGAGGGGCACAGGGACGCCAGCAGCCTCCCGACGTCCCTCTCCCGTGCCGTCCCTTGTAGCAACCCAGGCCACGGGAACATGGTGGAGCTCACGTGAAAGGGCGAGACCAAGACTTCACCCTTCCCACGAGACCCCGGCTCCCCCTCCAGAGCCACCCAGGGGCCACAACGCACGACTCGCTGAATCAACACTTACGTTCAGTGTTATTATTCCTTGTACGGAAGAACAGGCTATTTACCTCTCCTCAAAATTTACAGGAGATGTTTACAGAGGGAGGGGTGACGGGCAGGGAAGGATGGGTGGCAGCAGGAGTGAGAATGAACCAATTACCACCCAGATGTGAATTCTAAGAAGTCAGGTCTTACTTACAATGGTGGTCAAACTTTTTTAACTGGAGGAGTTCTTGTTCCAAATTTCCCCAATTCAAACTTCACCCTTCACTTCCAAGGTCTTCCAGCAAAACCAACCCTAACAATGAATGGCTACAGAATACGGTGAGATAATCTGTAGCTATGACATGTACATGTATAAGAGGCTGCATGGAGCCTTGTCAGACATGTATCATCAGTGGTATCCAGAGAAGAGATGGCATGAAATTTAGCACACATCTGCATCCTACCAAAATTCTGGGGAAACGGGCAAGGTAGAATTCTTGCCACTTCGATTGGATGCTTTGGGCAGTTAGCTTTCCATGGGACTACATGCAAACCATAATACATTTTCAAGTAGCAGTTGTGGGATAAATGGTGAACTGGTAAATATTCAGCCCAGAGGCAGTCTGAAACTGACCTTCAGACTGCTTTTCCAAAGAAAATGTTAAGTTTCCATTTTTCTATGCATTCAAGATTTGATATCTGTTACAGAGAAGCTGGTGGAAATCTGTTTTATGTCTGCCCATTTAAAAACAATTCCTCAACCCTGCTAGCTTCCTCTAGTAAAACTGAGAGCTATAGCTAGAAGTATGATTCTATAGAGAAGGTTAGAAAACGTATATGTTTTTCTCAAGTACATATTCCTTCTTATACTGTGTGGATATGAATAGTGGACATTATAAATGGTACTGTTGGCAACTTAATCTGTTTAAGATTACACATAAATTAATCAAACGGCATCCCTGCAGGTTTTTAATTTAAGATTTTCAGTTTTCATATATACTAAAATGATCAATGGATTTGTAACTTTGCAAATGGATTTGTAACTTTGATAAGAGGAAGGAAAAAGAGAAATGTGCGTAGTTTGTTTCACTGGGCTTGATTTTGTTGACCTGGAGTCAAACCATTCTGAAGTGGCAGATTTGCTGCGGGATGATCGTTCTTCTCATTGTTTTCAAAGCCCCCTATTATGCAAATTAATTCAGTATGGCTTGACAAGACTTTTTACTTTTTTCCCAGGACATGCTCATTATAAAGAGACTTTCTACATGACCTCTTCTATAAATACCTTGTGATGGTGGTACAGTGTGAGTAAGTCAGTGGATAGTGGGACTGAGCATACGTCACGTTAAATCCATCTGTAGTTTCTGAACATGTTTCAGGAGCAGTCCCTGAAACTGTCTAATCTGGATGTTATTAAAGCATGATGGATGGGTAGCAATAGCAAGATGATCATTTGTCAGGAGATAGCTGGTGCACCAGCTGATGTTCATTAAAAGCACTTCTGGCTTAAACCCAGTTTACCCCTGCACCATTTCCCCAGCCTGAAATATTCAGAGTGGGGCACTACTGGAATTGTTGATGAGACCTACATATAAACCAGGGAGTACCTGGATTTCCCCAAATGGCACCCCACCAGCTGAGAACTCAGAACAGACTGCAACTCACTTGTAATTGTTTTACATCTGAGACAGGGTGGGGACCCCAGACCCAGTCTGTCAATTCTGTAACGTGTGAAGAGACATCAGACTGATACCACATTCATCTGATGGTAAAGTGGCTGGTCCCTTTTAGGACCACGAAAGATGCAAAACCAGGCCACCAACATCTAACGCAGGGATTGCTCACATTTGAGGGATTCCCCAGGCATAGTGATAAATGCTATTTTGTAAATTACACCATGGGGGGGGGGGCTTCCAAAGCACCCCACCATGATTTGGATTTTCAATTTCTGTGTTATGACATGTTTTCTGTGTCCCCCTCCCCCATGTCATGTATGATGACAGTGGTTTTTGTTGGGCCATAGACAATTTTATCAGAATTACAAAAAGATTCAGCACAGCAGAGGGAGCTGGAAAGCAGTGTTCTGGAACTAACAGTGGCTGTTCTTACATATTTTTATCAGAGAATACTCAGCATCATAAACAAGAAACATACTTGGACTTGGCAGCAATGGTTCCAAAGGAGTGAGGTATGCTTTCTTTCAATCAGTGCTTGAACTATTGGGAGGAGCCTCCCTGGCCCCTACTTTTTTCTGACAGCGGTCTTAAGCACTGTTTTTAACAGGCTACATGACTCATGATCAGCTCCCCACCCTAGCTGTATTCATGCCTTCCCCCACTATGGTCTCCTGCTTGAACCTCTCCAATTGTTTTTCTCTGTGGCTATGTGGCTAGCCGACAAAGGCAGTGTGGTCCCCACCTTTGGATTGTTTTATTTTACTAGGCTGTCTGTCCAGATTCAGCCATGGTAAAGTTTCTCTTTAACTAACTGCCTACCCCCTCTTCCGTGCCCTTGATTTGTTCAGATAGATTCCACTTTGCTGTGTGTCTTCTGCTATACTGCAAAAGTGTCTGCTGACTTAGGCTGCATCCACACATTGTGTTGTCATTGTGCTACAGCAATCATTTACCTCCTGAACTGTCTTGTCCATACAAGAAAATCCAGCTGTGAATGATTGCTACAGCAGAACAATTGTAGCCAGTGTTTAATGGATGCAGCCTTAAAGACTATGTACCCTGAGTGGCGGAGGGAATGTTCCAGCCAAGTGGAACAGCCTTACTAACTGTGTTTACCTTACAGCTAGGACAATGGCAGGACCCAAAAAAAGTTCTGGCCTCAAGATCAGCACTTTTGCAAACTTCAGTGGAATAAGCAGGAGAGGATGTGGGGTGGGGAGAAGGAATCCAACTCAAAAGGGCTGTTAGGAATCTCACAGAGGGGGACTGGATACTGTTTCTTTGGGCTGGTGGTCCAAGATAGGAGATGAAGCAAAGGAAGAAATGCTTAAGTCTTGCTGGTCTCTTAGTTTTGTGAAGATGCAGAATGAAAAGCATGAAATCAAAGAACAAATCAGAGACACTGTCCTTCAGTGTTACCCCTCTGAAGATGCCTGCCACAGCTGCTGGCGAAACGTCAGGAAAGAAAATACCAAGACCATGGTCACACAGCCCGGATAACCTTCAAGAACCAATGAACTCTGACCGTGAAAGCCTTCGACAATATTTCAAAGAACAAAATCTTGAAAAAAATTCTTTTGGAAAGAATAGAAATGCTGGAGGAGAGGCTCCAGTGTAGAATCAGATGAGACCCTGGTGAACATTATCAGTTACAGTACAGAGACAGACTGGTGCAAATATTTCAGTGGTAGGGAGGTTGATTAATTAAAGGAATACCTACTACGCTTACTTATATCTTTGCTGACACCCTTTCCTTGGAAGATTCTCTGGGAGCCCAAAACTGGGAGGAGATTCGTTTTCTGGACCTAACCTCTCACAAACATATAGAGACCAATAGTGAAGAGGGTAATGGTTCCATGGGATTTTTTTTTAAAAAAATCTTAATTCATGTAGCACTCTGTAAGAAGAGAACCAGTGGGATGGACTAAAATCTGTGGGGTGGCTGATGTTATGACATCTGTTCTGGGGAAAACCAGAAGTGATGACATGCCTCTCTACGAATAGGCTAAAACACTATGGTAAAGCCATAGAGTTTTCAGCAATTTCTAGAAAGGACTATGTCATTATGTTTGACTGCAGGGCAAACTAGATGTACTGTTCTCCTGCAGCTGCACAGCAGCTATGGGGAATGTCTGTTAAAAATAAATAAAGGGAGTTTGCTCTTGGAACATGGCTGCAGGGGAAGGAAGGACTCCTGCCTCTCCCCAGCCATTTCCCCATACCATAACAGTGCTGAGGGGGGAGTTATTTCCCCATTTTTGCTGCTCCATGTGGAGTATTCTGGGCCTGTATAATAGATTAGAAAGTGCTTTTACAAGCATAGGAAAGTTACTGCACTTTTATTATATACAGGACTACCATTACCTTTGCTTATTTTATAAGGGATGGAAAAATTGGCAACATCATTGTTCCTCCTATAATTTTCAAGGAACGGGCCATGACTCAGTGGTAGATCATCTACTCGGCATGCAGAAGGGCACAGGTTAAATTCCTTGCATCTCCAGTCAAAATGGTCAGGTAGCAGGTGACATGAAAGACCTCTGCCTGAGACCCAGGAGAGCTACTGTCGGTCTGAGCTGACAACTCTGGCCTTGATGAACCCATGGTCTGATTCAGTATAAGGAGCAAATTAATATGGTAATGATCAGTTTTATGAATAGTAGTAATCTCAGTGTAATTCAGTTTATTTGACTGTTTTTCTATATTCTGTATTCTTTTTGAATTAATGTTTTGTATTTGGTGTGCTTTTTTCTGTATCTTTTCTATATCTTTTTGTATTTATTATATTATAAAATTTACCTAAAAAAGGTTTTTAAAACAAATTCTTTACAGACACAGGATGAGTGAGTCAGGAGAGTCAAAGTACACCTTCTATGAGGAAGAGCAAGAATGTATGTGCATGTGCGCGCACACACATACACACAGGGGTATTCTTCACGGAGATTAGCTGCTGTTTCGATGCTGATTTGCGTCGGAGGCAAATTTTGGTTATTCACTGCAGATCCGTGTTTTCCCCCACTGAGCAAAATAAGCCGGGTTAAAAGAGAGGCAATCCAAACCACTTCTGAGCCGTACTTTCCAGTAGAAGAGCGTTTTGTTGCTCGGATGCCCATGAAAAAATATTTGCTTCGCTCCCCGGGACGTCTCCTTTCTCCTCCCCCAAGAACGGTGATTGGCTGGGGGAGCTGCCACTCTAACAGCATCGCACCGGCTGGAGGGAGACCCAGAGCAGACTGGCTGCCCCTCTTCAGAAGGGTGATGGGGGTTTTGGCTTGGATTTGCCACTCTCAGGATGCCCCCCCAACACACACACACACAGGATCGCACCAGCTGGAGGGAGACCCAGAGCAGACTGGCTGCCTCTATTCAGAAGGGTGATGGGAGTTTTGGCTTGGATGTGCTGCTCTCAGGATGCCCCCCCCCAAACACACACACACAGGATCATGGGAAGAGTGGGCGGGATTAGGTGGATTTGGAGCGGTGAGTCATGAGCAGCAGCAGACGTAAGCAGCACAGAGAAGTGTGCTGTTTCTCCCGTGAAAAATTGAAAATGCCTCGGGATGGGGGGAGAATCTGCGCTGCCATGAAAAAGCTATTTAAATCGGCTTATTGTTTGCTCCGATTCGAAACCGAAGCAAAATCCACCGTGAAAAATACCCCACAGACACTGATCTGGATCCACATAGCTCAGTATCTATTACCAGACTGCAAATGCCACTGTCATACAGAGAACCAAAGCAGTAAGTGTAAATGTAAAATGTTATTTTTTTTTCCTTTTCACCATGTGGCTTTTAGTTTAGGCAGGGCAGGAGAGGACATGAGGCAGGGAGGGAAGGAACGCTGCATGTAATAATGCATATGCATTTGCTTTTCCCCTACGGGCAGACAGGTTCAGGCTGTTTGAATGCAAACAGTCTCTTAAATGTTCAGCTCCCTGATCACTACCTGGAGTAGGCTGTCAGCCAAACCAGCAGCTAACTGAGCATCCCTGCTATAGATTGTTGGACAGCAAGAAGCTATTTCCTGTTTCCTGTTTTCAGACTTATGAACCTCATGCACTCCAGCAGCATATTAGTGGTCCAGACCAACTCCACATACATAAAACCCGAAAAAGGGCACAAGCATCTATATTATGTAGATATTTATGGGGAATGTGAAATTGTAATATAATGCAATATAATATAATTGTAATCTAAATATCTCATCCATCCTTTTAGCATCCCCAGGGGATTGGTGATTATTCTTAGAATTTTCCACAACAGAATAGCATCAGTGCTAAAAAAAGGCAGAAAATACAATGCAGAGTTATAATATCAGGAACTAAGAAACAAACTGAACTTTTAAAAAGAACTGGACACAAGAGGTCAAAAAGGTGAGATTTTTATTGTATCATCTGCTGAGATCATCCTAAAATTGTTATTATACTGATCATACTGGAGTATGGTTTTAAGATATTTCAAAGGGAGTTATTAATGAGGAAAATAATGAACTTTGGACTGAAATGCCAAATCAAAGCTGATGAACTCCAAATTCATTCTTTTGTGTTCACTGGGTCAAGGACAAAATCTTTCTTTGACTTTTTACTTCAGAACAAGGTTATAAAGTAATTTATTTAATCCTTCTGTTGTTCTATTCCCCATTTACAAAATGTGATTATTAAATTTCACCAAGCCAATTCACATGTTCTGTTTGGTCGATAAACTGGTTGGGCTCTCAGTAGAGCAAGATTCTTCCCTCCCCTTTTCTATGGCTTATATAATATCTCAAGGGCAACAGGGCATTTATCTTGGTTAAGTCCTCTAGGTGCAACAGCACTATCAGTGCTAATAATTAATAACCAAAGTTGTAGCTTAGATTGAAATGCAATGATGTACTGACTGTCCTTGGCACAAATAAATGGATGATTTAACCCTTTTTCACCTGTTTGCACACTGGCAAAAGTGGCTTATTTTCTTGGAAATCTTCTGAGAGACAAAAGTTTGGAGACTTTTGACTGGAGTTGGCTTACAGAATTACAGTCATGCAGCAGGTCAATGGTAAGCATCATAGATACCTTGGAGCTATTTTTTGTCAATGAATGCTGTGAAACCCCAACATTTCTTCAAAGAAAAAAGCAAGAAAACCTAAGTTCCTTGTCTGAATACTCTAGCCATTAAAATGTATAGATAGTGCCCATGGAAGCTTCCCCTGCGCACCAAGTCACAGCTGACTTATGGCGACCCTATAGGATTTTCAAGGCAAGAGACGTTGGGAGGTTGAGTGTGTGTGACTGGCCCAAGGTCACCCAGCAAGCTTCCATGGCGCAAGTGAGGATTTGAACCTGGGTTTCCCAAGTCCTAGTCCAACACCTCAAGCACTACACCATGCTGGCTCTCTCATGGAAGCTTACTTATTATTACATTGAAAACACTATGCTAGCTATTTGTAGATAAAATCTATTCATTTGTCATGGTATTTTATCCCTCTGCATATCTCCAGAATATCCACTGGTGCTACACATATTTCCTGGTCCTGAATGGTGCTATAACAGACTAATTGGTAATGTTTCTAGTGAGTACATAGTGTGTTTTGGTAGTAAAAAAAATGTACATGCTATGCAGGAAAAATAATTGTTGGAGCAAAATGTTGCCAATTTTTTTTCCTTTAAAGGCAAGGAACTGACTTTGGTTTAAAGTTCTCAATATGCACTAGAGCTGAAGTATGTTAAAAGATTTCCAAAATAGTGGAGTGAGAATACTGAAAGTTATAAATACTTGCTGGCTCTGTGCCAGGATCTAGTGATCCAGTTTGGAGTGAAGACCACTCAAGGCAGCTATTGGAGGGAGCACGCTGAACGGTTTACTCCCATAGGCCCCAGCCCCTGAACTCATGACTGCAAAAGAGAAGCTCTGGCATTGAGTCAGCGCTCACAGCTTCCTGGTGCTTCTCTATTCTAATCCCCTTCCCCAACTTCTTTATTCCTTGAGAACCAGCATGGGGCAGTGTTACGTAATGCAAGATGATACCCTTGTTCTTTCTCATAGACGACTTTATTCCTTGTCCTATATCCCATGATAGAACTGACGCTGCTAGGGACAGGAATAGCTGTAGTCAAAATGCTTCCTGGAAATGCCTCAGAAACAGTCTCTCTTTTCTGTTTGAAGCAGCAGCTCAAAGCCCATCCTTGCATGTATCCTTTCTGCTTTCTTTTCCTTTTTGGAAAATATGATTTTTGTAAAGTAATTTCTTGGAAGCTGAGGTTTTGTATTCCAGTTTTTAGCTTGAAGCAAATTAATTTCAACAACTGTGGGGGGTTTCATTTCCCCTCCCCCACTATTTCCACTTTACTTCCTCCTGGCAGCCCTCAGAGTCTCACCTTTCCCTGCTTCCTTTCCTCCTTTCCACCAATCAACCAACCAACCTTTATCAGCCCCACCCCCAACATTAGCTACATTTACTTCATTTATACCTCACCATTCTCCACTAGGGGGACCCAATGCTGCTTATATCATTCTCCTTTCCTCCATGTTATCCTCACAACAATCCTGTGAGGTAGGTTAGGCTGAGAGGGTGTTACTGACTCAAGATCACCCAGTGAGCTTTCATAGCAGAGTAAGGATTCTAGTTCATAAGCATAATAACTATTCCACAGTGATTTTTTTTTTTTGGGGGGGGGTTGAACAAGCATGCAGGCCTGGGTAAGTCATGGAAGTTGGGTAGTAGGAAGTTGCCCAGTTACTGCTGCGAGGCCTGGCCCCAATGAGTCCTCCTTCACAGTCCAAAGATCATCGGAAAGGGCCCTACCTCTTCCCCCTTCCTTTTACTAACAGAAACCAAGACTGGACAGATGGCAATACTGTTTTGGTTGCCTAGCAGCAACCACTGAGAAAATTCATTTCTTAAAGCTACATGTGTTGCTTCTATGATTTGTGGACTTCTAACACATACACAAAAAGATCTCTCTTGTCCATTCTGTAGAAAGAGCTCTCTTGTCCATTCATGACTCCAGTCTCCAGATTTATCTATCCACAGATTTGGCCATGTTGAGAATTACATATATTGATGACTGATAAATTTTGAACTATTGGCAATCAGGCTTTAGCGGGGAAAATTTGATACCAGCCTAATGAATGTTCTGCAGTGGGGGGGGGGGGGTGGCAATAGCTAAATACCAAAAGTCATTTCTCCTTCATCTGTTCTGTGCTCTTTACTGTGCAACATGTGGATATCTGATGTGAGAAAAGGAGGACCACTGGAGCTTGTTGAACAGCTGAGCTGATTAGGTCATTTTTATTCTTTTTGGATTTTGTATATTACCATTGGTTAGGGTTGGCTGCATTTTTATTGCAGATGTTGAGTCTTTTGTTTCTTTTAAACCATTTTATATGCTGTTTTGCACCTATTTTACACCATTTACATGGTATATTCCATTTATATGCAATTGATGCAGAAACAACATGAACAAATTCAACATACAGAAAGAGAAAATGGTGCAAAGGTATGCTCTTATTTCTCACAAAGGAGAAGCAAAACTGAAATGGAGATATTCAAACAGCTTTCACAATAGTCTCTCATTTGTTAGAAGGAATGGGCACTGTAGTGTCGCTTGATGCTAGGGCAGACATCAGATTCTCAGGGAACAGCAGTAGTCAGTAATTGGCTAGACAGGGTGCTCCCTAACTTTTCCTTTGGCCACTGCTGCATCAATACCTTCCTTCCAAGGCCTCAGATGGAGAGGAAAGGGGTATACAGCACCCTTCTCCTCTCCTACCAGTCCTGTCCTTTGCACTAGGAAACAGGTCTGTGACTTCCTCCTCAGCCAGGCATCCCCCAATGCCATAATAAGAGTTGAGCATCCTGCACAAGCCTCCCCTTTTCACAAGGGCTTCAGCCTCCACCACCAGAAGCATCTTCAGCTGTGCCTTCTGGGAAAGTGTCACCACCATAGCACCCCACTGCCCCCAGCAATGTCAGACTGTCAGGTGTTTTCTTGGGCATAGCCACTGCAGCTGCCAAGTCCCCAAAAAAGCTGCCAGCCAACTTTGTCTCCTGGCACAGATTTTTGGCATGATGTCCCTTCTGGTTTTGTTAGAAGTAACATGATGAGTTGGTTCAATATTGGTGTCATTCTCCCCCCACCCCCGCTGCCCCATTTCCCCCTTATTTTTTTCTCACTGGCTTTTGAGGTGCTGGTGGACAACACAGGGGTTACCTGGGGAGGTCATAGTAGGCGATCTGTCCATACCAGGAGACCTGGCATCCCTACATGGAGTCTGCCCTCTGAAGCTGCCATTTTGTCCAGGGGAACTGGTTTCTGTAGTCTGGAAATCAGTTGTGATTCCAAGAGAATGTCAGGCCCCACCTAGAATGTCTTAATTTGGTCATCCTAGTTGTTCAGTGGCCAGAGGTCAAGACAAGATATGAGAAAGTCTGTTGTAAATTTCAATTTGTCCACTGATTCATTAGATAGATTTGGGCAATTCACTGATGGAACTCTTTGTGTACAAGTGAAGTGCAGTTGAGTATGTCAGGGGCAGTTAAATTACACAGCATGTTTTCACTGCTCCATTTCATGTAGCCAGAAGTGGGAATTCATGTACATGTTGGCTTTTTCTTGTCTTTCAGCCTCACTTTTCATCTGTAAATTGGGAACAATAATGGCTTACCATATAAATAGTTATTTTTAGTTTCTATGCTGCAGCTATGCTTCTGAGCGAGTAACTACATCGTTCATTTACAACAGGTCATTTACTACATCGTTCAAAACAATCAACTCCTACTCAAGTCTATTTTGATTAACTGATGCAGAATTATGGTTTGAAAAAATGATGAGTTCTCAATCCTATCAGTAACTTTAGCTTTCTCTTCAAATAATGAATCATGAGGCTGTGCTGAGTTATATGAGGGAAAACAGCAATAAAAGAAAATTAAAATTTAACTTTCTCCAGAGTATCTGCAAGAAGTTACTGAAATCACTTCTAAATGTCAAGAAACTCATCATGGTAGTTAAACTGTAAAAATGAAAATCCAGTTATTCTGAAGGCTTGAGTAACAATACAATTTCAGAAACATTTAACAGATATGGAAAAACTGTTATGGTTCAATATGATAATGATGAATTTGGGGGAATTACGGCCATGTTATTAAACATTTTCCTTAACATACCAATGCCCTTTTAAAAGTATAGACTGTTGTATGGCCTTTACTGAAGACAATGTGATACTGCCCTATGGAACTCAGTGGGAATATTCAGACATTTTAAAAGTAGCAACTCTTAACTATCTTCTGGAGTGGGGGGGAGATGACAAGTCACAGGAGAGGAAATTCCTCAAAACTGGTAGTGATTAGAGTGTTGTACTAGGATCTGGGAGACTCAGATTCAAACCTCCACTCTGCCAAGGACCAACCCCATTAGCTTGCTTCTGAGATCTGATGAGATCAGGCTAGCTTGGGCCATCTAGGTCAGGGTCCTTTGGGGAGATAGATGGGGTATAAATAAAGCAAATAATAAGCCTCCTCCTCCTCTTCCTCCAGGATTCTCTAAACTTTCAAGGGCTTAATCAAGCTAATTTTCCCTCCTCTTTTCCCCTTTAACTGACAACTCAGCTGACCTCAACGTTCTGGAGGATTTTCAGTCCTCATTAGGCCTGTTTTGTTTTTCTTTTACTGTTGGTTACTTTACAAAATCATGTTTTTCTGCATTCATAGAGAACCCTAACTGTTCTGTGGGTGGTCTCATTTTGTTGCTTTTTTGTTGCTGTGTGTGATTGACCCAAGTTAACAAGCAAGTTAACCAGCAAGACCTTGGGGACTTAAATAGACTGATTTCTTTCCCCTCTTTTTCTCCTTTAAGTTCCACTAAATTGTTCTCAGTCTTCCAACTATTCTGAAGAATTTTTAATCCTCTTCAAGTGAATTGTTAAAGGGTGCCCCCCCCCAAAGTGGTTAATTTACAAACTAGTCATTGTTTTCCACATGCCTGGGCAATCCATGCAAATGGCTATATACTCCTATCTTATCTGTGGGTGGCCCCGTTTAGCAGATTTCATTATCCACACAGGGCCAGCAAGTTACTTGCAATGACAACTGTTGAAGGTTAAAGATGAAAGTGCCAAAGCAGGATTTCACCTGAACATCAAGACAAAAGTAATGATTACTGAGGAATTACACAACTTTAAGGTTGACAATAAAGAAATTGAAATTGTTCAAGATTTTCTGTTCCTTGGCTCCATCATCAACCAAAAGAGAGACTGCAACCAAGAAATACGAAGGAAATTCAGAGAGGAAAGGGCAGCTATGAAAGAATTAGAAAAGATCCTTAAGTGTGAGGGATGTGTTGCAAGATCAAGATAATTCATACCATAGTATTTCCCATTACTATGTATGAATGTGAAAGTTGGGCAATGAAGAAAGTTGACAGGAAGAAAGTTGACTCATTTGAAACGTGGATGGCCAAAAAGACAAATAAGTGGGATCTTCAAGCCTCTCCCAAGAAGCTAAAGTGACTAAACTGAAGCTATCATACTTTGGTCAGATTATGAGAAAACAAGCGTCACTGAAAAAGGCAATAATGCTAGGAAAAGTGGAAAGCAGCAGGAAAAGAGGAAGACGCAACATGAGATGGATCGACTCAATCAAGGAGGCAACGGCCCTCAGTTTGCAAGACATGAGCAAGGCTGTTAATAGGATGTTTTGGAGGACATTAATTCATAAGGTCACCATATGTTGGAAGTGACTTGATGGCATTTAACATGTGCTCTTAGGGAAGCAAAGGATCCTGGAGTGATAGTCTGATCCTGACTTGCTGTTGGATTGAGAGGTTTCCTGTATTTCTAAAGGAGTCCCTAATAGATTAGACCCAGTACCCTTTAGCGTTTAGACATTTATCCATAAGTCCTATCTGCCATTGTAATAATAGCTATTAGTGATGGTAGTTCATAACTACAAATGAATAGTTAAATAGTTGAGTTGAATTCTGACACACTGTGTTTCAAATACTTGTTAGATCAACTAGCAGCGTAAACAAGAAATGATGGACAGCTTAAAACTTGGCTAGCCTCTTTAAACTATTTTATGTTACATTGTTTTACCCCTACTTTCACCCAATAAAATATCACCCCCAGATCCAGTTGGGTACTTTAGAGTAACTCCAATGAAAATCCAAGTGTCAGTGTAAACAATTAACAATGCGAATGCTTAGATCAGAGCAAGAGCCTGGAGGGAGCAAGGGGTGATGCAGGAAAGAGAGAGAAGGACAGGATTGGGCACCTGGTTTTCCAACCTTTTTCCCCACAACAAGAAGTGAAGGGACATTAGCAGGAGGCTATAATTTAATGGAGTTACTGTCATAAATCCTTCCCCTTTCCATTTGCAAGTCTCCTGTATTGCATATTTTGTTAAAAGGTGGGTGGCTAAATGAGTCACAGTCTTCTCAGAATTCTTCAACATGAGTCTACCATAGAATCATCAAGATGTGATGTGATCAAAAGTATTGCTTTCCATAAACTGCACTACTCAAGATAGGAACATTCTGTGATTTTCATTCATACTCCACAGTCTTCTTTCAACATGGAACTTATGAATAAACAAACGTTATGAAAATCAATGAAACAGCATGCTATATCCACAGTGGGATGGGATTTTACATCCTCTCCCTTGGACCAGTACATTGCTCTGTCTCAGATTTCCTCAATTACAAAAACCTGTAGGGAAAAAACTGATAGGCCTGTGGAATAATGAGTACAGGCATGGTTACTCTGGTGGCATTCTTACCATGAAACAGAACTGGGCAATTTTGTTTAGCTCTATAGTCATTTCAGAACCACTCATGAGATTGTTCGCTGCAGTACATTGTAAATTTATTGGAATATGTCGTGAATACAGTGGGAACTAAAGAGGACCATATATTATGTTCACGCAAAACTGCACACAACAAACAAACTGGTGAACATTATCATTATCTTGTAAATAATGTAGTGTGATTTTGTAGTTAAAGTGTCAGACTAGGACCTTGGACACCAAGTTCAAATCCTTTCTCTGGTTGATGTTGGGCTAGTCACTATCTATCAACTTATGGTACCTTGCAAGACTGTTGTGAGGATCAAGTGCAGGGTTACTAGTCTCCAGGTGGTGGCTGGATATATCCTAGGATTACAACTGTTCTCTGGGTGACAGAGATCAGTTCACCTGGAGAAAATGGCTGCTTTGGAGGGTGGACTCTACAGCACTATAACCCACTGAAGGCACTCCCCAAACCCCATCTTCCATAGGCTCCACCCCCAAAAACTGCACAGGTATTTCCCAACCCAGAGCTGGTGACCCTAATCAAGTGGGATATAGAAAAATCATGAAAGCCACCCTGAGAATTTGGTGGAAAACTGGGAAAAGGTAGGTAGGTAGGTAGGTAGGTAGGTAGGTAGGTAGATAGATAGATAGATAGATAGATAGATAGATAGATAGATAATTTTTTTTCCTTTATCATAAAATGTATCATGGTCTATTACATCACATGCACATTTATCACCACTGACCGGTCTGCAATATCAAGTAATAACTTGCATGAGGGAGACAGTAGAATGCCGCTGCAGATCAAACACCACAGGAAGAGATTTCACATCCCCTGACAGTCTGATATTATTTGTTAGCAGAGGTAGTTCAACTTCACACATTCTGTTGAGTCACTTCATATAGGTGAGGGGACAGGAAGTGATATATACCTTGCACAAATCAGCCTTTTGAGTCTGCTCAATGCACTATGTATTATGTGGTCCACTGATTTCAGCCATGCCTAATACTGCCTAGGACCAGGTTGTAAAATAGCCTGTAAAATAGGCTGCTAAGGAAATGATAAATAAAAAATCATATCATATCAGGTTGGTTTACAGCACTTTCAGCAAAAACAAAAGAAAAACACCCTGGCCTTTTATGCACAGGTTGTTTCTGACGCTGTGCATTGAGAGAGCTGCATATCCAGTGGAAACAACTTATACATAAAAGTCCCCTGTCAGCTTGAAATATGAATAGAGTCAATTTATTGAGGGGATTGACTTTGCTTGTTTTGGTTGCAATATACAACCAGTTAGTTTTGGAGCAGGCTACTTTCCTAGGAATAAATGTTCTTCCTTGTAAGGGACTATGTACATCCTATGAGCATTGTGCACTGTTTGTTAAATGTTTATAAATGATATCAGAAATTTTTTCTACAGGATAAGAAATAATATATTGTTTTCTCCTGAGATTCTATTTTATGTATTTATTTACTATAGACCACCTTTCTCACTGAGGTCGCTGGAGGATTACAACATTTAAAACAATGCAATAGGAACAATATATACCAAACAATGTAATAAAAATAATATATGTATATATTGTACAATACTAAAACATTTAACAAACCATGCAATAAAAACTAGATTATTAAATTAGAGAACAAACTAGGAAAAATGTCTAATATATATAATTAAGCAGGATTACAAAACTGAAGACCAATGCAACAAGATTGTCCCCATCTTCAAGAAGGGGAAAAAGGAGGATCCGGGTAACTACCGACCCATCAGCTTGACTTCTATACCAGGAAAGGTTTTTGAACAAATCATCAGTCATTTAGAAAGCATGGGTTTCTCAAGAACAAGTCATGTCAGACTAATCTTATCTCCTTTTCTGAGAAAGTTACTACCTTGCTGGATCAGGGGAATGCTGTAGACATAGTTTATCTAGATTTCAGTAAGGCTTTTGAAAAGGTTCCCCATAATATTCTTGTTGACAAATTGGGAAAATGTGATTTAGATCCTGTTACTGTTAGGTGGATCTGTAATTGGTTGACAGATCGCACCCAATGAGTGCTTGTTAATGGTTCCTCATCCACTTGGAGTGGAGTGACTAGTGGAGTGCCTCAGGGATCTGTCCTGGGCCCTGCATTGTTCAATATCTTTACAAATAATTTGGATGAAGGAATAGAGCGGGTGCTTATTAAGTTTGCTGACGATAATAAATTGAGAGGGGTAGCAAATACGGTAGAAGACAGAGCCAGGATACAGGATGATCTTGACAGGCTGGAGAATTGGGCTAAAACCAATAAAATTCATTTCAACAGAGATAAATGTAAAGTTCTGTTTTTAGGTAGGAAAAATCAAATGCATAATTATAGGATGGGGGAAACTTGCAATGAAAACTGCATAAAATATCACTGACAATAATGAGAACCCTGTTCCCTTTACAAAATGCTGTCCTGAACAATTCCATTTTACATATCCTACAGAACAAAAGAAGTCTGGCAGCCTTCCAGACTAGGGTTGCCAACCTCCAGGTGGTAGCTGGAGATCTCCTGCTATTACAACTGATCTCCAGGCAACAGAGATCACCTGGAGAAAATGTCTGCTTTTGAAAGTGGACTCTATGGCATTATACCCCATTGACACTCTCCTCTCCCCAATCCTTCCCTCCACAGGCTCTACTACCAAAATCTCCAGGTAATTCCCTACCCAGAGCTAGCAACCCTATTCCAGACTGAAACAAAGCTTCCCAGTTATAAAAAGCCTTTAAAACATGCTCAGACTTACAAGCTCTTCTAAAATGTAATAAAACATAAGCCTTCCACACTTCCACACACAAGGTATTTTACAGAACTGGTCTAACAACTGGGAAAAATGAGAATTCAAGCAGCATCAGAATGAGCAGCTATATGGGAAGGAGGCCAGAGAAAGCACAAGTCACATGAACTTAAGTGGGACAAGGGTTCATATAAGGAGATGTTGGTTTAGAGGTTTCCTCCCCCCCTCCCCATGCTTTATTTCCCAAGTTTAGACATTGTCTCTGAAGTCAGTTCCCACCCCCCAAAGAGCACCAAAGGGTGCATTGGGGTGTTGTGACAATCATCTTCTTTTCAAGCTGAGAAGAACAGGTGAGAAATAATACCCACAAGTAATGCCAACATCAAGTCTGGCCCAGAGCCTTATGAGTTCACAACCCCAACATCAATCCCCATGTTCTCCTGGCCAGAGGTCTATAAACTATTCCTTTTCAAAACTCAAGTATAAACTACTGTTTCACTGTAGAATCATGGAGTTGGAAGGGTCCACCAGGGTCATCTAGTCCAACCCCCTGCACAATGCCTCAAGCACAGGATCCAGGGGTGAAAGTCACTTACATTTCTTACCAGTACTGTATGTCTTGGAAGGCTCCATACAGAAGATGGAGGGAACCACTTCAACCCCTTCCTTACTGGTACTCCATACCAGTTTACTTTCACCCTTGATAGGATCAGACTGACTGGAAGAGAGGATGCTCTTAGTTGTTCACAGCAGAACTACCTGGTCTTTGGCATCATAAATGCTTTTTTATGCAATATTGTGAATGCCTAGGAGAGAGCTCTTTTGAACCTAGTGGGGACTAGAGTTCTCCTGGAATTATAACTGATCTCCAGACCACAGAGATCAGCTCCTCTAGAGAAATGGCAGCTTTGGACTCCATAGCATCACATCTATGGCAAGCTCCCTCCTCTCCCCAGACTCGTGCTCCCCAGGCACCACCCCCAAATCTCCTCAAGCCCAAGGTGGGGATTCCCCAAGGTGGCAACCCTAAGTGGGCGTTATCTTTCTACAATTTCAGCAGTTGCTTCGTGGCAGTTTGTAGGAGTAGTGGAACTGGGATTCTGCAAACCCCGAAGGACTGATCTTTCTTCTGTGGCAAGTCACCAGGAGGAATCAGGAAGAACTAGATCCTAACTGAGGAGATAGGTAAGTATTTGTTTTCTTTACACTTTTTAATTTGTAGGTAGTTTCTTCTTCTCTTGTAGGTAGTTTCTTCTGTAAATATTTTATAGTTAAGCACAAAAGAATCTATTGTGCTGTTTTCACAACACAAAAGTATTTAGTTCTGTGTGTTTGTCTAAGATATGCCTCAGCCTTAACTACAATTTTGCGTCAGTCTTTCTCTCTCTCCTCAAAATTGGTTTTTAAACTCTGTTTGATATTTGGAGGTCACCTGCCTTGCCTGAATGAAAAACCCAAAGCAAATAATGCATCCTACTTTATGCTGCATTTGATGCCATGCCAAGAGGCATTTTATGGGCACACCTGGTTGTAATAAATACCTCTTTAGGAATAATTTATTATATTTAATCCCAGCTAGTGCTTTTTATACAAAAGTGTTGTTTTGCATTGCTAGACTGTGAAAGCTTGTTGAAAAGGTAAGAAATATAAAACAGGCCAAAGAACTTACCTTTGCTTCTACTGTGAAGCATCCTGAGAAAGCAAATTGGAGACAAAGCTGTGTCATGGTGGAGCCACATGGCCCTTTTCTATTACAAAATGATGCAGCATCAGACATTAACATGCATCCTGGTCTTGAAAGCCCTTCAAATTGTGGTCTAGATTGCCCTCAAATTGTGACCGGCCAGTCTATGATCTGGACCAGTGGCACTCACTCCACAGCTTGCAATTGCCATCACCCCAAAAAGCCGCCTGATTACTGTATGCCCTGTGCACCACCCCAGCAAGTACACAATACAATAAAAGAAATATTACTGTTCCTAATAAATATACTATCCCATCTATATCCCTTTAAATTACCAGATTCCTTCTGAGCTTGTAGTTGTCTCTCCCTACTACGACAGTCCTTGCGTATCTGGAATAAGGGAAAGGGCTTCTCTTGTCTGCTTTCCTGCTCTCTCTTCAGCATTAAGAACAGCATCTCAGGTGAAAGAGTGAAAACTGCCAAGGTGCTGGGTTGCCATCCTCCAGGTAGAGCTTGAAGTTCTTTTGGAATTATAATTGATCTCCAGAATACAGAGATCAGTTCTCCTGTAAGAAATGGCAGTTTCTGAGAGTAGACTCTATGGAATCACATCTCCACTGAGCTCCCTCTCTTCCACAACCTCTGCCCTCCCCAGGTTCTGTACCCAAACTCCAGGAATTTCCCAAGTCAGAGATGGCCATCCTATCTAAGGTTGCCAACTCCAAGTTGGGAAATTCCTGCAGATTTGGGGGTGGAGCTCACGTGCGGAAATGAGCCTTTGAAGCTTTTAATGGCATGGAAGTAAATAAAATTTTATTAAGCTTTTATTCAAGGGACAAGACATTTTTTCTCCAGGCAGCTGCCAATGGGGGGGGGGGTGTTCAGCAAAGCCAAACCAAAGCCTCCCCTCCCCCCTGAAAAATACCTTATTGGTATTTGGGGGCAGTGCCGGATTTACGTATAAGCTAAACAAGCTATAGCTTAGGGCCCCACTCTCTTGGGGCCCCCCCAAAAAATTTAAAGGAAAAAAACCTGGATGTACATTTTCAAAATATAAGATAAAAAACAAATATTGTCGAAGGCTTTCACGGTCAGAGTTCATTGGTTCTTGTAGGTTATCCGGGCTGTGTAACCATGTAAAATTCCAAGACCACGGTTACACAGCCCGGATAACCTACAAGAACCAAAAAACAAATAATTATTTCACTATTTTCACTATTTTCACCCATTACCTTCAATAGCTTAGGGCCTCATCAAACCAAAATCTGGCCCTTTTTGGGGGGCAAATCCCAAATCATGCAAAAATTTCCCATCATGATTCGGGCTGCTTCGGCTCCACCACCATTAAAAAAAGACTGGGGGGAATCCTCTCTCCCCCGCCCCCTCACTTACCTGATAGCCAGCCAGGCTGGCCCAGGACTCCACCGCTGCCACCTCCAGGCCCCGCAGGGGACGCGGAGGTGTGGGTTGGTGCAGAGTTGCAAGCCAGGCTCGGCCTGCAGCCCTGCACCAGCCACTGTTGCCACCTCCATTTATGTTTACTCATAAGTAAGCCTCTGTGAGCATAATGGTACTCACTTGTGGGTATATGTGTCTTGCAGCCTTAAAATACTTAACAGCAATAAAGCACCTACAGTCACCCGGGGTGCATAAAAGATAAAAGTACAATGTTGTTGTCCTGTTCACATACTGCTCTCCAAGAGACTCACTGTCTTCATACTCTCCAGCCTCTATTCCTGCCATGTCCGCCCAATATTTCTTTTTCAGTTTTCTTTAGAAGATTTAATCCTGCCACCATCTACACCACTGGTTCCCAACCAGGGGTCCACGGACCCCCAGGGGTCCGCGAGAACTAAATTAAGGTCCGCGAAACAAAGTTATAAACCCATAATAAATTAATATTTTCAATTAAAAGTTCTCTATTATAAAAATATATATTCAAATATTATTCTAAGTTTAATGTTTAACTAACAGTTATGATTAAAGTTTATTTTCAAATTCTCGGGATTTTTATTTTGAACCTTGGGGTCCCTGCACCGAACAAAAAAGTCCTAGTGGTCCCTGGTCAAAAAAAGGTTGGGAACCACTGATCTACACCCACAGTAAGCTGGAACTGTTGTGGGAAACTGATTGGTCAGCCACAAAAGTCTCTCCCTTTCCAGCTTTCTTCAGTCGAATCAACAGGGTTTCTCTGAGAGTGCCATGCCTGACCTTGAAGTGGTAGATGAGGTTCTTTTCAAACCTTGCTAGCTGAGATGGAGAAGAAGTGGACGGGGGTGTCATTAAGCTGCAGGGAAGAGAAAGAGCACATGCATGGAGCTTGGCCACGATAGTTGCAGGCTTATTCAGTGAGAAAATACTGGACAGTTACCGTATATGTCCAGAACGTCCTCAATTTATTTACTAGACAGAAAGGGCAAATACTAGGGTTGCCAGGTCCCTCTTTACCACCGGCAGGAGGTTTTTGGGGTGGAGCCTGAGGAGGGCGGGGTTTGGAGAAGGGAGGGACTTTGATGCCATAGAGTCCAATTGACAAAGCAGCCATTTTCTCCAACGCAGAGAATGTTAATAACAGCCAGCGTTGGTCCCTGAAGAAGGCGTTAATCGCTGAAACAGAAAGATCACCGGGCTTCTGTTGAGAACTACTGCACTACTGAATTGCTACTCTCAAGAAGCATATCTGTGGAAGAAAGGGAGGTTGGCACCCCCTTTCATGGACTTACCTATAATACTGTTATTTGTTTGTAACAAGGCATAGTCCTCTCTTCGGCGTTACTTTTAAGGCAATAATTAACAACACATGTTTTTGCCTACATACTATCAGTGGTGGATATGTTATTAAATACCACTACTTTATAATCATTGTGTCTAGCTTTGTGAAGTGCTGTTTCTAGTTTGCTGAGTACCTGGAGGTTGGCAACTTTAGCTAATACTGGACTGTTCAGTTCAAAATGAACACCAGTTTAAAACTGGACACCTGGCAACTCCGTGGCCAGCTTGCTCTTCTCTGGGACAGTTGCTGTGGCTCCTCTGAAGCCAGATTGCTCTCCTCACAGCAGGCCCCTGGAGACTGGGATGAGAGTACAGAGGCTGCAAAGAAGAGGGAGAGGCTGCTGGAGAGTACAGGTCCATTCCTAGCCCAAGGCTTCCTGTTCAAGAAGGCTAACAACTAACCCCTCACCAGCCCTTCTGACAACAGCTGTTTTAAGATGCAAACCACCTGCTAAACACAAGCTCTTCTGAACAATGGCCTTGCCCATTTTTCTGGAACATGGATAGGTTGCCAAATGGCCAGGAGGAAAAAAAAATGTCCTGTCTCTTCAATAGAGACTTCATGGGATGTTATATACCAGGTGATTGTATTTATCTCCATGCCATGAAAAGCTTCAGCTGCCCATTTCCATAAACTAAGCCTCTATTAAATGGGTAGGACATTTTTGTCCAGGCTTGTTGGTAACTCTAAATAAGGGATGAGTGCCACATTGGAGAATGGCTCAAAAGAGGCACAGATGGCTTGTCAAAAAGCCACGTGTGGCTCCCAAACCACTATCACTGATCTAGATGTAGATGGATGCCCACTTTTCAGTAACAAGATAGAGGGAAATTGTGCTGCCCACAATTCTCCTGATATATGTGGTCACCATTTTATGCGATTAGGGAAGTGCACATATTTCCCAGCATACTCACTGGGCTTTCTACTGTACATACCAAATCTGGAAAATACAGACACTGTCCTATGCACACAAAATGATCACTGAGTATATCATGAGGAGCACAAGTAGTGGAATCTGCTCTTAGTGTGGTTTGAGCATGATAACTGTATTGACTAAATAGAGCTGTGATGGGTAAAAATCAACTTTGTATTGGGATAATGATCATGGGAATCTACCCTTAAGAATTCACTGAGAGTTGGACTGTATGAAAATCAAACCAGGTGTTATTGGCTTCCACATGTAAAGCATTTCAGTACTTTCAAAAGCATATAATGCCAACCACAGGTACATTGTCATGTGTAGTACTTGCTAAACGCTCCATTTTGGAGTGTGTAGATAGGGTTTATATTGATGCTGGAAAGTTACTGGCAATCACAGCTTCCCAGCATGCGTACGAGCAAAGCAGAAGCATCAGCAATCATGACACGTGACACTTCCACATGCATTTCACTTATTTTTTTCTAATACAGAAGCTGTTTCTGCCTAGTAAATTTATAACTTTAGAAGTGGCTATCAGCCAAAATAGTAGCCATAAAGTTCTAAATATCATCTGAAGGTTGGAGTTTATGCAACCAGTGTGCGAATAAGATAAAGGACTTTTCCATGTGGAGTTTTTATCCGGGTTAATTAACACATATTAGCTAATAATTAACTTGATATCTGTTAAGCACTGTACTTTGAAAGCCCAAGAGAGATGCTTCATAGGAATTAAAAGCAGATTTTCAGAATTAAATTTATCTGAGAGCAGGATTAAACTTGGAAAAGATACCCTTAACTGGTACTGAAATGCTTTCTTGAAGCACAATTCCAATTCACTATTTTCATTTCTTTTTTTTTTCATTTTAAATTAAAGCACATTAAACATGAGTTTTAGAAATATGAATAACATGTTCTGTCATTTCAGTCTTTCTTGTTTTATTTCTCATAGTTCCTTCTGCAAGATGTTCAAATGTGCACACACTTAGGAGAGGATGCAGTTACCAGGTTAGTTCAGGAGGAAGGCTCATGGTTTCTCCCCCCAACTACATTCCTCTTAAAATTTGAAGAAGAAAAATAACTACAAAACCTTTTCATCTGAGCATTAATAGTTTTTACAACTGCTAAAGATGAGGAGCCACATTTTCTATGGTATCTGTTCATTTACTCATTTTCTGTCAATTGTCCTTATCCTTATTTGCCAATTATTGGCAAAAATAGATGATAAAACATTTCTCTCTCTCTCTCTCTCTCTCTCTCCCTCTCTCTCTCTCTCTCTCTCTCTCACACACACACACACACACACACACACACACACAAATTTAACCTCACCACAACTTCCTTATTGCATTAGAACATTTTGGATGGAGAATTTCTAGTGTAGGCTTTGATGAAGCTATCTTATTGTTCAAAAATTAGCTGTTGACTCAGATAATTCCCCCCCTGAACTTACTATCCTTGTTCTCACTGCTGGAAGCCTGAAAGCTGGAACAGTAAATTACATGATCCTTCTTATACCAATGTATGCACATATATTTGATAGTTGAGCTCAAATTATATTTGGGTTGCCAATTAGGAGCAGCATTTGCAAATGCACAAAAATAAATACACCTTTTATTAAGTGTTCGAAACTGGCTCACTTTTTTGTGCATGAAGGTTCTTGCATGGCTTCTTGGGAATTCCTTGTACTTCATGAATCAACATCAAATTCGATATTCACAGGTGTGGATCAACTTAAGGTGGGGGAGAAGGAGGAGGCAGCATTTATATGTTTTTAAAACAAAAAGCATAATTCCATTTCAGCAATCAAAATAGTTTCAAGACCAAGTGGGGGTTAACCAAATCCCCCTTCCCCCTGTAGACTCCCCTCATGTCATTCCTAAGGGTTTCTGATTCCCCAAGAGCAGCATTTCATGGAGACTGGTGGGCTGCAGTAGGGTGGTGAGGCAGGGAAGTTCCATTCTGACACTGGAAGATTTAGGGCACAATCCCGAAGGGGGGGTAGATCTGTGGCAGCCAGGAGCGACAGAGCCACATTGTCTCCTCAGAGGCTTCCCGACCACTGCAGAGCCTAAAAAAGCCTTTAAAAAATAAAATTATGAAAAAGCAAATACCCCATTGAAAACAGTGAGGATGCACCACCCAAAAAGGTGGTGCAGCCCCGCTGCCGCTCAAGGGGGCATTCCCCAGATGAAAGGGCTGTGGAAGCTGCCTAAAGGCAGCTCCACCCCTGGAACACCCCAGGAATGCCCCCCTTTCACACAGGCACAGGCTTTTCCTTCTGGGAAAGCACTGCCGTTGTGGCTGTGCTGGCGGCGGGGGTGACAGTGCCCGGACACCGGTGTATTTGCCCCCACTCTGGCGTAGATGCCACCTTATTCTGTGATAAGGTGTCACCTACACCAGCACAAGGTCATGTTGGCTCCAAAGGAGCTTCGCCCCCCCCTTCAGGAATGGGCTTCCTGTCAGGATCCAGCTCAATGTATTTGTTCCTCCCTGGGACAGACAATATGGACAAGTTGTTTGCAAACAAACCTGCAGTGATATATGGTGACCTGTGAGAAACGTATCAGTAGGGGAATCCCCCCCACAAGTTTTGACTTGTATGTGTATTCCTTTATCTAAACGCACACAATTAAATCGAAACCTGGCAGCTTATTGAAATTTAAGAAAGTATTTGCTGGTTGTTTATGCAAACATTTGAAACCTATTGCAATATGCCTGAGATAATAAAAAGAGCAGAAATCTCTACAGTCAAGTCCTTCAATAATTGGAACAACACTGACGATTACTAGATAATACAATAGAATTTAGGGTCACCAACCCCTACGTGGGACCTAAAGATCTCCCAGAATTACAGCTGATTACCAGACAACAGAGATCAGTCCCCCTGGAGAAAATGACACCTTCCTTGAGATCCCTTCCCTCCCAAACCTTTGTCCTCCCCTGGCTCCACCCCTCCATCCTCCAAGAATTTCCCAGCGCAGAGTTGACAACCCTAACCCTAGCATATGATGTTCTTTTACTATTTTTCTTTTGAAATTTGTGTTGCATAGATGTGTTTGGTGTTATGTGCTGTTTAACTGATTCTGATTTATGGTAATCGTAGGGATTGATTGATAGTTCATATTTGTATCCCAACTTCCCCCACCAAAGCAGGACTCAGGGCAGCTCATGCCATGTTAATACAATTCTACAATAGTTAATAAAATTAGGGCCCAATAAGAGGCCAATACAACTAATAAAAACAACAATGGCACCTAAAAACTTATAAACATCCTCCCCACAATAAAAGTATCACAACATACAAATCTAACCCATAGTTCAGGGAGCCAGATAAGCCAGACAACCTGGATGATAGTTGGAGAAGGCTGTTGAGGGGACTGGGCAGAAAAGGATGGGGTCCAAGGTTCAGGCCAGCAGTCCCTATGTGACTGTTGCAGTCCTCAGCCATAAGCCAGGCAGAACATCTTTGTCTTACAGGCCTTGTAACCACGTCCAAAACATCCTATTAGTACCAGCTTTGCTCGGGGTTTGCAAACTGAAGGTCAACCATGGGGGAATAGGGTTGCCAGGTCCCTCTTCACCACCGGCGGGAGGTTTTTGTGGCGGAGCCTGATGAGGGCGGGGGAGCCAAATGGGGAGCCAATGCTGCTTACACCATTCTCCTCCATTTTGTCCTCCCATAACCCTGTGAGGCAAAGGCAGTGCTGAGAGCGAGCACCTGCTCTAAACTATACTACCATACTTGTATTTTGAAGTGGCCCAATGACAGAAGACTGCTTCTCCTGGATATTTGAATCAGATGAAAAAAGATGCCCTTATAGATAGAAGTACTGTTGTAAAATGCTAAAATACAAAATTTCAAATTAGAAAGTATCACAACAGACACAAAAAATCCAGTGAAGCTAACCCTAAAATATCTAGCTCTCAACCAGCTATTATTTGCACTAGAATTAGCTATCTTGAAACTGAGGAGATAAGGTGAGATACAAATATTCTAAATGAATGAATGAATCAAAATAATTAGGAATACATCAATTTCAGAATTTGACAAAAAGCATTCTTATGGCTACTACCACTGAGTATAATATTACAAAAATCTGAAAAGTGAAATTTATATCATCCAACATTTTGTTTCCAGCAGTGACCAACCAGATGTTTTTCAAGGATGGAATAAACAAGATGACCTTCTCCTGCTGTTTGTTCCTAGCATCTGGTTTGCAGATGTATACTGCATCTGTGCATGGAGATTTCATTTAACTATAATGTACTGTTATACCTTGAAATGCTCTTGCACTGGTAGTAGCTGATCTGTTTGTTTGACCAGGTAAGACAATCCTTTTGAGACTTTAGTTTGATGTTAATACTTGTACTACATTCTGATAGAATATAAATTGATATCCTGAGTGCCCGATCACAATGATTAACACTGTCCTAGCAAATCCTGGTCAATCTGATGTGGAACCACTTTGTGTTCAACAGATGGATAAGGAGTCCTCGGTTATAATAAGAACAAGATCCAGTTAATTTCTTCAGGATATTACAACTGTATTTTCAAGGAATACACAAGTAAGTGTTCTCCACAGGCAACAGGGCACACCGTGGCCCATAGCTAGAAACTCAGTGTAAAATGTACTTTAGAATCCTTTGAGAGGAAAGCATTAGGCAAAAACAAGATGATATTTCTCCAGTATTACAATACAACACCTTGCCCTCAGTCTTTGCCGTGGTTTGAGATAAGTAACTGATCTCAGAAACAATATTTGTAGTAATATTTGAACACAGCAAGGTCCTTTAAAGGTGGTTATAGTTAATTAAAAACAGCCCTCAAATGTAACTTCACCTTCCCCCCCTCCTCCTTCAGCGGAAATGAATCTTGATAGAAACAGATAAGATACTCATGTTAAGCTTTAAAAAAACATGTGCAATAATATCCTAACAGACAGTAATAGGTTGAAACTGACAAGTATAGTTACTTATTTTTGGCATTCATGCCGATAATGACTAAAAATATTATTTACCGGATGTTTTGCGGGAGCTCTTTTAGAATCACCACAGTCTATTAGCTAAACTTCGATTTTATGATAATGCAGATGCAAACATAGGCTTTTTGGGTTTTCTGCAATCAGCTTCATGCTAACAAAAATATTGCCTGGACACATAATTAAGAATACTAGCTTAACTAATCAGATGCCTTATGCTTTTTATTGCATTAACTTTATGCCATAAAATCCACTTTGAGAAGGATAGGTTATAATTGAAGTAAGTAAGTAAATAAGTAAATAAATAATCACAGGAAGTAATCTCTAAATCTCTGTTCTTGTGCAATTTCCCTTCATTACAGAGAGGCTTGTATGGAGCTTGAAGTAATATAGCAGTATCCAAAAGTGTACTCAGACATCTTCCTCTTTTTTATTTGATTTATTTACAAAATTCATATCCTGCCTTTCTGCCCTCACAAGGGTCACCAAGGTGGCTAACAATTTAGAACATTCATGATAAAATCATATTTTAAAACCATTAAAACAACCCACCAACACATCCTTAAATCAAATTATAAACAAAATTAAAATACAAAAAAGAGCAATTAAAACATAGGTCAGGAAGAAGGGATCACTGAGGGAATGCCAAATGAAACAAAAAAGTCTTCAGCTGTTGGCAGAAGATAGTAACAGAAGGGAACAGATGAATTCTCCTTGGGCAGTGAGTTCCAGAGCTTTGGTGCCATGACCAAGAAGGCTTGCTTCTGAGTTGTCACCCACCCAATCTGAGAAGGCAGAGGCACTTGAAGCTGAGCCTCCGAAGATGATGGTTGTTGTCACACAAATTCATAAAGGAGTAGGTGGTCCTTCAGGTAAGTTGGTCCCAAACCATATAGGGTGTTGAAGGTCACAACCAGAACCTTGAATTATCCCCAGAGACAAATTGTGAGCCAGTGTAGATGGGCCAAGACCACATTCTCTAAATTGTTCAACAGTGTCTTTGAAACCCAACATACCGTATATACTCGTGTATAAGCCGACCCACGTATAAGCCGAGGTGCTTAATTACACCCCAAAAATGGGGGGAAATTAGGCACCCGCGTATAAGCCGAGGGTCGGCTTATACAACGCCCCTGCCCCAGGTCGCCCTCCCGCCCGGCCTCACAGGCTCTCCAGACCCACCCCGACCCCAGCGCCACCCTAGGGGGGAGGGGGAAGAGCCCCTGAACCCCTTATTCACTGGGAGAGGCGGGAGGACGAGGCCCGCTGATCAGCTGGAATAGCGCCGGGCCCTCCCTGACCGTGAGCTGGTGGCTTCGGTGGCGTCAGCGGGGCCCTGCCTGCGCACAGGAAGGCCCCACTGGCCGCTCCCAGGCCGCAGGGAAGGTGCGCGGGCCAGCGGCGGTGGCGGCGGCGGTGGGGCCTGCCTGCATGCAGGAAGGCCCCGCTGGCCGCTCCCAGGCCGCAGAAAAGGCGCGAGGGCCGGCGGCGGGGGGGGCGGCGGCGGGGGGTGGTTGCGGCGGGGGGGCAGCGGGGGGGCCTGCCTGCAGGGAAGGCGCGCGGGCCAGCGGTGGCGGTGGCAGTGGTAAGTTCCCCTTCCCTCCCCTCCCCCCTCCCCTCCCCTACCATATTGACCCGCGTATAAGCCGAGTTGGCTTTTTTCAGCCCTTTTTTGGGCTGAAAAACTCGGCTTATACGCGAGTATATACGGTATATCTATTCTTGAATATTCTTCCCGAATAGAATGTAAAACCTCTTTTGGGGCTGTTTTTGCTTCTCCAAGCATCTTGAAGTTGTAGTATTTCCATATATTCTATTTATTCAACAATTGTTTTCGGTAGGCGACCACCTTTGTGATTCTTTGATCTGTCAGCTTTCGGGTTGAGAACGTTATTCATATCTCCAATTACAATTAATTGTTGTTCCTGATGTTCCATTATCAGCTGAAATATTTTTTCAAAACATTGTTGTCTTCCATTACTTGGTGCATAAATGTTGGTCAATGTAATAACTTTCCCTTCTGTTGATTTTAGCTTTACCAAGAAAAATCTCCCTTCTGGATCCTTGACTTCCATAATTATTTTAAGATAAGGGTTTCCTATGTATACAGCTGTTCCATTTTTCTTTTCTTTAGCCAATGTGGTCACTACATATCCTACTTTTTTATTCTTCAATAAGTGTTCATGCTTTTGCTTGATATGAGTTTCTTGGATGCAGACTATATCTGACTTTTACTTCAATAATTGATGAAATAGCTTGCTTCTCTTGGCTGGTGAATTAAATCCATTAATATTCAAAGAAATTATCTTTAGCTTATCCATGTTTACCGATTGTTAAAATGCAGCTGCTTTGTCTAATTTGGTAGCTTCTCCCTGATCTGCTTTTTCCTTCTCTTGTTTCTTTTTGCCTTTCTCTTTTTGTTCTGCTTCTTTCTTTTCTTTGTCTTTGTCCATGTCTTTTTTCTTCTGATTAGTTCCCGATGTCGGGAACCAATTGAACCTTCTGAACACTTCTTCAGGGCAACCCAGCATGAATCTCCAGATGACCTTACCCAGCAGGTTCATGTAGATGTTAAAGGCACAGAGGAAAAGATTGAGCTTTGTGGGATGCCATAAGCCAAAGGCCAAGGGGCTGCGCAGCAGTCTCACATCAGTACCTTCTGAAACCTACCTTCCAGGTAGGATCGGAACCACTGCAGAACAGTGCCTCCCAATCCCAGCCCAGAAAGGTGGTCCAGAAGGATACAATGATCAATGGTAATGAAAATCATGGAGAGATCCAGGAGAATCAACAAGTCGCATTCCCTCTGTCCATCTCCTGGGGCAAGTCATCTTCCAGAGTGACCAAGGCTGTTTCAGTCCCATAGCCAGGTCTAAACCCAGATTGGAAGGGATCAAAACAATTTGCCTCATCCAGGAAAACTTGGCCCTTTGATTTGGGGAAGAGTTGCTTTGAGGAAGAAAAGAGTATGCACCAAGAAACACATTGGCAGGCGCCATGAGCACCATGTTTGGGATTACTTCTCTACGGCCCCATCTGTTGGGGTGCTAATAAAATTTACTGATAAGAAAAATGCAGATCTGTATAGAAAGGGCTCTTTTTCTAGGATCCAGATACCATTCAGCAAGTGCTGCTCCATCATACAATATGGCATAGTAGGAACATGTAAAGTTAAGGGGATTATGGTGATATGTTACCTTTAAAAATGGTACCTGTGTGCTGGCAACCCATGATGAAAGAAGTCATCTCATTTTCATGGTTGAACAATTCATCTCATGATTCAGACATGCTATAAAAAGTCTTAAATATTATAGAATGCCAGGTGCTTGAGGCTAAAGTTTTTCTTGCTATTTTTCTTGGATGACATGCTGAACAGATGTAAATATTTTTCTGTGGTTCAAGCAATATACAGATCATTATAACAGGTCATTTTTCAACAATGGAGTTGAACAGATTTTGGCCACTCTTCTCCAAACAGCTGTACAACTTCTTTACCTACCATTACCTTGCTGTCAATAACTACAAGGTCTTGACCAGTTTTCACAAGTTGATTGTTCCTTTGCTGTTTTGCATGATACTAACTTGGAATTACTTGTATTGTTCATGGTGATAATTTGAGCCTTTAGTATTATTTAAGAATCACTTTCAGACTCCTCAATTAGGTGACATTTGTCTGGGTCACCAATCATTTAGCATCCTAGTGTTAAAAGATTCTCTGTCACCCTTACTATTTTGCTATCACCATTGACTATGAATTGTTTTGTTCTGGTGCCTAATCTAAATTAGTTGCTGAGAAGAGTTAATTGATTATTAACTTCCTTTTCTGCTAGGTTGCCAACTCTGGGTTGGAAAATTCCTGGAGGTTTGGGTTTTTATTATCAAGGATAATTAATGAATACTTAATATTCAATAGAAAGAAATAATTTGTATTTATTTATTTATTTATTTTATTTATGCCCCACTTTTCTAATGGCAATGGCAACCTAAAGTGGTTATTCTCCCCTTCTCTATATGACTTAAAAACCCTGTAGTTCTAAATATTACAATTTCCATTTACTTTATGGGCTTTTAAGTCTGGGTGTTGCCTATTCTGATATTAGGCTTCTAATTCTATGAAGGATATATGAGTATACAGGACTGGAAAACAGGTTTAGCAATAACCTGAAGCAGAAACCTGAGTCCCTAAAAGGATTTTAATCAAACTTTGTGTGTACCTTTGATTTAGGCATGGGAAACACGGAAAACTTTAAACTCAAGAGGTCAGTGTTTTCCACAGTTTGGGGGCATGTGGAAATAGGGGGTTCCAATGGAAACAGTCTGTCAATCAACGGGTTATTGGATGTGCCTAGTACTTAAAACTCTAGTGATAATTTTGCCTCATCTTCAATCTTTTTCTTCCCTTCTGCTCACATTTGGCAGACGGAGAAGATAAATCTTTTGTTCCATAATTTGTTTCTTCAAATATATGAAATCTGGTCAAGATTAAGCTATATTATGGCTTTATTTCCTCATAACCATAGTATTTACACTGGCCTACCCCTGGAGGTCCCTTTCTTGGCTAGCATAGATTTTCATACTGGTGTAGGGGCCTTAAATAGGGCTGTCAAGCCCCCACTTGAACTCCCACCCCCAGCTTCCATTCCATGCCACTGCTCAGAGCAGTGGTAGCAGAAAAAATACCCCCCCCAAAAGCCATCAGGCCAATGACATGATGTTACTTTTTGGGGAAACCTTGACATCCTGTCAGCACTCTCTAGGAATCATCAGAAACTATGGTAAAACTCAGATGTTTTCCCCAGATGTGACATCATGCTGTCACCAATGTGACCACCATGTCCATGCTCTCTGGTCTCTTGCTGGTTGCCACGATGTGTTGACAAAAAGTACTGTAAGGGATTGAGAAGGTACTAGATTTGTCACAGAATGTATGTAGCATATTCCTTAGCAAGTGTACTTCAATTACTTAAGTATGAAATAGGCAAGAGGTTTCCCTGCCCATATTCCCTTTATACAGGCTGAAGATTGGGCCAACAGTACCTCTTTGGTGGTACTCCCTTTTCATGCCCAGGTGACTTGGACTTTGTGTAGAATTTTATAGGCTTGGTAGTTTGCCTGATAGTTTGCACTAACAAAATCCTCTAAAAGTGATTCACTCACAGGCCAAGGAATATACATTTAATGATGGAGACAGAAAAGCAGTCTGTTGACTGTTCTTTGTGTGTGTATAAAATGCTGTCAAGTCACATTTGACTTGTGGCAACCCCTCATGGGGTTTTCAAGGCAAGAGACATTTAGAGGTGGTTTGCCATTGTCTTCCTCTGCATAACAACCCTGGACTTCTGAGATCTGAAGAGATCAGGCTAGCCTAGGCCAGTGATTTCCCCAAAATCTCAAAATGCAGAGCTCCACAGGGAATGAAATTGTCTCAGAGTTTGAACATTTAACTGAGGGGGGCCATCAAATTTTGTTGTCAAGTTCAAAAATTTGGCAGGCTGAAAGAATCATGGCCTCAGAGCTTTATGTTAATGTCCACTTCTAGCAACCGATGTCACTGCAATGTCAGAAGTCATCATGTGAAAAAATTCCAGTACTTTAAGGGTTCCTTATTGAGGTTTCATATTCATTTGTATTGGGTAGCTCAGTACCCCAGATGTTTTGCACTGCAATAGCTCACAATAAGCTTCAGAACAGGTTGAAAATATAGGGACATTATAGCCTGGAGTTATGATAAACATTTTTTTTCCTTTCCCAGTTGCTCATCATACTAGTCTAAAACTTTTTTTAAAAAAGTGGACAGGGGGCTTGGAATAGTTCACAGCACAGCCATCTTCATATTACTCCCTTCCTCCACTGTCCCATTCTCAGCCTGCCTTTTAGACTTCTAGACATGGGGGACTTGCTGTACAATATTGCCTCTTCTCATTTGTGCCAAAGCTGTATTGAACTGAGGATTAAGGTGCTATTAATAACAAGAATGGATGTGGATTTTTCCTGTTCCGTAATTGACCTGTGAGTCAGCTTTGCCCTGTTTTCCATTCTACATTCCTTCCAGTACAACATGGAGAATTTCTAAGTTTTCTAAAATGTTTCATCATTATACATAAACACTGGTGTGCCTCTGTAAACTGGAAGGAAACTGACAAAATGTGTTATATTTTAGGATACTTTGTAATGGCTATACAAATAAACTCACTTGATAAAATGTGTGTCATGCACAGTCATTTATACAAAATCTGAAAATCAAAATGGGGAGAACAGCAGATTGGTAACATACTCCTGCTACTCTGCAGTTGGCAGTGCAATCCTAAGCAGGTGTACTCAGAATCCTACTCAAAACTACACAGTGGGGCTTACACCCAGGAAAGTGTTCTTAGGAATTCACTGTAAGACCAGGTAATTCAGGATTCCAAAATCTAAGGGGAAATTTGATTGGATGAGAATTTGGTAAGCTTCATTGATAATATGTTCTATGTGACATCAATGTGATAGTATAGTGATAGTATAGACTTAGACCATGCTTTACTGGAAACAACCTCTACACAGTCCCCTTGGAAATGAATGAGGTACACATGAACATAGTATTCCTTACATATGTGCTCTTGTGGTGCTCCTATTAATTTCAAAGGAGCTCACATATTCCTGATGGATTGTATTTTTAATGTACAGAATCACTCTAGGCTGAAAATATGTGAAAATGTTCCCTCCATTCCTCCCTCCTCAGTTGATGAAAAGATCAGAGACCATTTATTGGCTTGTAGAAACCTTTTCCCGATAAGAGTGTATTGTTCATTCTGGTAAACAAAAGCAAAGCTATCTTTGGATATCTATGAAATGCTAGCATGAGGGTTTAATCTATGTACCCATCTTAAGGGTGTTTACAGTTAGAAAGTCAATTTTTGCAGCACATTCCTGGGCTCTTTCGGCGAAAGAGCTCAGGAGGCAAAAAAAGAGGCTGCGCTGGCGTAAGTGGGACGGCTGGCAGCGGCCGTCCCATTTACGCCATGCAGAGCAGCCTGGATGCTGGCAGGGAGGCCTGGACACCGTCCTCCCCGCATTGCTCTGGCAGCGCAGTCCAGGGACGCTGGCACAGCCTCACACCGTCCCCAGGAGGGCGTTCCGGGGGCGTTCCGGCACTGGGCTGGGAGAGGAGTCACCTTTATGCGGCCTCAAAAGCCCTTTCGGGCCAGGAATGCCCCTTTTTTATTTTGGCAAGATACGCCACCTAAAAGGTTGCACAGATTTTGAAGGGTTGCACAGATTATTCCCACTGCGAGGAGGTTTTGGCCCCAGTGTGTGTGTGTGTGTGTGTTGGGGGGCAAAACCTCCTATGACTGGTGCAGCCACTCCACTCAGGAATGCACAGTTAGATTCAAATGACAACATTTGATATATTACTGAATTAAATTTACCAGTAATATTTTATTATCCAAACATTTAACAGATAACAATACATATAACACTGATTATAGTAATGGAATTATAGGAGGTCAGAAATGAAGGAGAAAAAGAAGAATGACAGGTAAACAAATGATCTAGAGGAGAAAATAAGCCAGGATTCCACATTTCTTCAGGGCTTGGCATAATTTTCAGTAGTAAGTACAGCATCACCAGCAGGTTCAATCTGAAGACAGATCTTTTATATTAAATTAGGGGGACCAAGTTCACCCCTTGGCCCCACAGAGCAGATGTTGAACATAGGCCTCCTTTCCATTGTCCTACTTTCTCCTGGTTGAAAGAAAGCCAATTCTTATTTTAAGAATTCATTTTTTGATCTGTTGAACAAACTCTGTACTTTCTGAGGAACTCAAAATTTCACAAGAGTTTTGCCAATTCAAAAATATGAGCCTTAAGGAGTGATGACAATATAAATCACTACATTAAAAGAAAAACGCCCCCTCAAAAAAGCCCTAAATTAAGGATTATTGATACTGTCAAAAGTAATCAATTTTCTTCAAAAATACATTGAGAAGAAATTTTTAATGGAGTTAGCCTTATTAAATTTAACATTTCTCAATTCTTGATTTGAGAGTCTAGTATAGTTAAATTGTGGAACTCCCTGCCCCGGGATGTGGTGATGGCTGCCAACTTGGAAGGCTTTAAGAGGAGAGTGGACATGTTCATGGAGGATAGGGCCATCCATGACTACTAGTAAAAATTAATACTAGTCAAGATGCACACCTATTTTTGCAGGATGCTGCTGCAGTCATCTTGTTTGTGGGCTTCCTAGAGGCACCTGGCTGGCCACTGTGTGAACAGACTGCTGGACTTGATAGGCCTTGGTCTGATCCAGCAGGGCTTTTCTTATGTTATATCTCTGTTCTTAGATGTTTGGCATGTTCCAACATAGTCATTGTGTACACTGTGGATCCATCCAACACACAATTTCTGTTTGCAACAGAGCTCTTGCACAAGCAGATATGTAAGAAAAAGATCACAATAACTGCTTGTACTAAGTCAAACTTAGACCCACTTGCGTTTCCACTTACACAAGATATTGTGCAAGCAATCCCAGGTTTTCAGGAAGTGAACCTGCAGCTTCTTCATTCTCAAAATGGCTCCCTAAGGTACAATACAGGAGAGCAAGGGCATTAAATACAGTCCTGGATTTTCTCTGCTCATGAGTAAACTGTTCACAAAGCTCTACTGTGCACTGGGCTAGGATAAGGGACATAATGATAGATCAAGGGTAACACAGGACAATCCTTCAAAAGTGTTCCAAGTAGAAATGGCTGAAGGCTGACTTTGTGGGTCAGCAGAAGATGTTGCGCAAGATTACATGTCTGCATGTCACTGTGTATATGAGCAAACTAGGATGTGGACAGGACATGTTGCACAAGATCTTGCTCAAGGTTAACTATGCTAAGTAGATTCCTTTTCCATTTGTACATCTCTGGATCCAACACATTATATGTTAATACAAAAACTAGAATTTAATTAAAATTGAGTAGTGTGTCTTGTTGCCAACACTTGGCAGTGGTTACCTTTTAAAAAATGATTCAATTTCTGGGAATTTTGTACGAGCAAAAGATCACCCAGATCTTCATCATGAAAGAAGGAATGTTGTTTGAATCTGTAATAGCAAGATAAGCAAAGACAAAAATATACACAAAAACTGGGAAAAAAACCCAGGGAGGATTCGCTTGTCTCTTTCTACATCTTTATCTGAGCTAACACAAAGTTCCTCTCAATGTCACATGTTCGTTTTGCAGCTCCAGTGATAAATGGGGATCTCAACAGCTGAATTATTGTTGGAGCTGTCAAATGTGTATGTAAGTTGAACTCAGGCAACCTGGAGAGAAAAGGATATCAAATGTCCAATGAGTATTGAATGAACAATGAAATACACACAGAGAATATCTGGATGATGTTCAACAACAACGTTGGCAAAGTGGAATTTGGATAAGAATTTTGTGAAAGAAAATTCATTTTGCCTCAAATGTAATGTGTGTGATAAATATTTGCACTTGTGTAGCTGCTGCACATGCTCCCTCTTGCCCCTGACACCTGTACCTTATTATGCTATCAATATAAATGCCAATGCAACATGCATTAGTCGGTAACCCTGTCTTAAGCACTTAATTGCCATCACCCACAGTAAATGTTAGGCAAGGCATAATCTGTGGGAAATGGAAGCAGGATATTATTTCAGTTTGCAAAGTAGAGTTGTGTCAAATTTTTTATGATGTGCAGGGGTGGACTGGCCATGTAACTTTCAGGGAAATTTTCTGGTGGGCCATTGCTCTAGAGGGCCACTGGTGGCTGGGAACAAGCTGAGCCAAACCCCAGGTATTCTTCAAGTGCCTCAGGGGCTACTTGGCTCAGAACCTTTATCAGCAAAAGTAGTTGGTGTCAGCTCAGCAGTTGTTACTTCTTGCACTGCTGCTACTTTGGGGAGGAAGCCATGGGTACATCGATGGTCACTGTTGGTGCTGCTGAGCTGCGGTAGTTTGTAGCATGACAGGGGCCACTCAATAGGCTTGCTCCAGGACCATTTTCATTTCCCAGACAGCTCCTGGTGATGTTCCATTTTTCAGTTACAGAGCTGTCTTTGGTGGAAAGTTATGAAAATGTTCACACAAAATAACCCCTTACCTCCTCTTCTTAATGGAATATTCCACATTAATTTGGAGCCATTTCCCCAGCCGTCTGTAATCACCAGGACAGCACGATTAAATTTCCTTCTGGGTATTGTTCCTCACTGTATTATTTTCGATAGGATGCCCAGCTAGATGCACATCCCACTAAAGGTGATAATGGTTTGAAGAGGAATGACATCCATGAGTGACTAATAAGTGGAAATCCTCTTTATATGCGGCATTCATTGATTTCAGGGCAGCATTTGATTCGATCTCCAGACCTTTACTTTGGGACAAGCTTGAAGCCACAAACATTGACAAAAGGCTCCTGATGTTGCTGTGAGTCCGACATGAACACACGGCACTGAGAGTCAGGTGTAATAGAGGAGGACATTTTACTGCCCCCATAAACACCTATAGAGGAGTTAGGAGGTTGCCTTCTCGCCCTCCAGCTTTTTGCCTACTATATAAACAATCTTGTTAGTTTGTTGAACGCACCGGATTTGCATCCTCCTAAACTGGCGGACAGGCATATTCATATACTGCTCTACACCGCTGACGCGGTAATTTTTTCAAGTATCCCAGTAAGTCTAAGGAGGGCGCTTATGAGAGTGGCAATGTTTTGCGAGAAGGAACGCTTGATGATTAACTACAATAAAACAAAAGTCATGGCCTTTGGCAGACATCCTAAATATAGGAGGTGGAGCATTAATGGCCACATGCTGGAACAGGTAACCCAATATAAATACCTTGGAACGTCAATCCAGGCATCTGGTTCCAAGTTGGCCCAGAATACCCATGTAGCCAATTTGGGGGGAAAATCAGCTCGATTAATAATCAATTTCCTCCAGACCAAAGGAGCACATTATATTCCAGCAGCACTTAAACTTTATCAGGCGAAAACCCTAGCACAAATGCTATATGGAACACAACTTGATTCTCCACCCTCTTGTCTTACTCCCATTGAGTGTGTGCAATCCAAGTTCCTTAGAGCTGCCCTACAATTGCCAAGATGTGTTCCAAACGCCTTGATCCGTTTAGAAACTGGCATGGTGAAGGTGGAGGCAAGGATTGCCCTGTCCTCGATTTATCTCTGGCTAAAAATTAACTTCAACCCTAATGTGAGCACTTGTCCCCGTGGTAATCCCACAAACAGCATCCACAGACAAGGAGTCCAAAAGAGAGCTGATTTATTGGAAAACATACAGGTATGCAGAGCTTACAGGTGCATTGGCATGATTGCGAACAGGTAGCACAGTGCAGGGCCTATATGGGAAAGCGTTAGTCACAACAAGTCATGGCAACCCCCCTCCCAACGAGGAGCCGTTCCCACGGGAGATAGCGCTGGAACAGGAATTCGACAGCAGTCTCAACCTTGAGAGGCACCTGGTGGAATCGAAACTAAAACATTCTCAGTCTGACAGGCTGCTGAGAGCAGAGGAAAGCAGGCCTGAGACCTAAGGCCTGACACCTCCCACTGACCCTTTGTGACACCTTTAGGTCAAAATGGGTGATAGCCATAGAAGACAAATTAAATAACTTGGGTTTTACACCCCTAGCACTTTAGGGTGGGAACAAGCTAAGTTAATTATATCCCAAAGGATTAAAGACATTGAGAGACGAGCAGATTTAGCAAGGGCGCCTCTATTCATGACACCCCTCCATTATAAATACATCCTAGCACCAGCAGCCTATCTCCACTATTTAGAGATAAATAATTATAGAAGGGCCTTTACCCTGGCCAGATGTGCAGCCTTACCTTCTGCTATGCACGAGGGGAAATTTAAGAAGATACCCTGGGAGAAGAGATTCTGCCCCTGCAAATCAGGGGACTTAGAAACTATTGAGCATGCCCTCCTGAACTGCAATTTTTATACATTACCCCGTTCGAAGTTTATTTAGCCCCTCTTATTGAGAATGGGACCTGACAGGGCAAGAGAAAGGATTGAGACACTCCTACAAGGGGATAATCCCTCAGTCACTCTTCAGGTTGCGAAATTTTGCATGGCAGCAATGAAAATTCGACACCATAGAACAGCCTCTTAGTGCAATTGACAGATGTGTCTCAGTTGTAATTTTCTTTTTAAGTGTTATAAGACTCAGACTGTAATTCTTTGCTTGTAAGAATTTATTAGTCCATGTTTCCTGTTTTATCTTGTTTTATCTGGCTAAGGGCCGTAAATACATTATCTATCTATCATCCATGAGTGAGTACATACACATTAGAATAATGATGTGTACCTGAAAAAAATCTGTATTTTTCAGATTCAGGTATTAGGAAGAGCACACAGATACTTGAATTCCAGGTTATTTGAGTTTCCCAGCACAGTTTTGGCACTTGGGTCCCCCAGTACAAAGCCTTTGAAATATAAAAAGTTTTAGAATCAGAGAAAATGCAAATCACTTAAAAATTCTTAAACAAACAAGAGAAGATAACCCAACCCTTTTAACAACAGCACAAAACCAAACCAAGGAAAACTATTTTTAAAAGAACAAGAACGAAAAAGGCTCCCTTTCCCAAACCACAACCCCCCCAGGCAAAAATGAAAAACACACAAAAAAACCCTTGAAATAATGTTTTAAAACAAAGCCAGTAATTATAAAAGTGGTCCTAAAGAGGTCCAGCAGGCAAGCACAGAAGGTGTTGCCAGGCTGGCTGCACCCCAAGGCAGAGATCAAAACAGCAGCAGCAAAAGCAGCAGAAGCATTCCAAAAGATCTAGCCATGAAATGGAATCCATCTGCAGGTGTTTTATCTTCTGTTCATGCTCAGAGATCCATAAAGAGATGGCAGAATTGTCATGATTGGGCAGGCAGCTCAAGTGCTCTCCCTATGTTCTTGTCCCAGGGCCTGAGCCCCACCCCCTTCCCATTGCCCAGGAGTCCTGTTAATTTGAAAAGAAAAACAGGCCTGGGAGCCTTAAAAAGGCACCCCAAATATTCCTGGATACTCACAAATATTTCCAGTGTTTTGGAGACGCCAATTACCTGTATCCCGACAAATCCTGAATATCATCTGGATACCCGAATATACCCAAAAAATACCAGTAAGGTGTATTTTTGATATATAGTCAGGCCAGACATATTCAAGCACACATCCCTACATTAGTATGCATGCACTACAATAGGATGCAGAGGTCTTGCCATGGGATTACTTTCAATGGTCATGCATTTGGCCATTTTAATACATTTTAATACAAGGAATATTAATTCATGCCTCAGCAACAGGGTCATGCTTCCTCTAGTCACTGACGTCTGTCCCCTTGGGAACTGTCTCACACCCCTTGTGAATAGTCTCAAGGGAGGCTAATATTTGGCTCAAAAAAATTGGGGCTCATTTCTCAGGACTGAAAGTTCATAAAACATCTTCTTCCCCATTTCAAAGGACCTCTCATTGAAAAGGAATCGGAAGGACCACAGAAATCCCTTAATTACTTGGACACAACTTAGGACTTTTTTAGCCTATGTACCTGGGTTTTCCACTGAATCCTCCTGGGAGGGGGTTTAAACCAATGCCGGCTTCGTGGCAAGTATATCTGTATGATATATGTAGTTCCAAACATTCACATTACATTTTAGATCTACACATCAAATATCTTAAATGTACTTGTAAAATCATACACCACACACCACCATGCTTCCCCAAAATATACTTTTGTACATTAGTGGGTTGGTCACATTTTATTGCCCGCACTAGGCAACATCTCCCTTATATCTATAATAAAACCATAAAACCCCCAACCTTCAAGAGCAACTTGGGGAACAGTTTAGGGAGGCACAAAGGGCTGCAGTGGAAAAGGGGTGGCTAGAAAAACGTTGGTGTGCATGTGGTAAGCTGTGCATGGCTACTTAGATATGAGCATCATGTGAAGAGCCTCTTGATCTTCAAGTGCCTTAAAGCGCAGAAAGACATGACAAAACCATAGATTTCTCTGTGTGGAAAAGATACATTGCTCATGTGTGCAGCTCTGATTTGGATTGTGGCTACTGCATGGAGGTGGAGGCAAGATTTAACCCTTTGCCCTTCACAAGGTGGCCACTTTAAATTGTTGTATGTAGTGGCTGCTTCCATGGGGTGAGCTATTTGGCAAATCAGGTGCTCTCCTCTACATAATTGCAAATGTTCAAAAAGAAAAGCCCCCATTCACACACATCCATAGCAGGAGCATGGGAATAGTTCCCTTGTTGTTTAACCCTATGTGCTCCCAGTGCATGATTCTACTACAAGGGGCAGATCAAATCATGTACATTTTTTTCACCTGATTGCTTCTTTCTCCAGCTCGGTGACAGCCAGGAAAGGTTCATATACTGGCCTAATGAGTCTGTTTTTCTTTCTAAAGTGCCATTTACATTTTAGGCCATTCCTGTTGCTACAATGACTAAATCTAAATGAGAAACGCAAAGCTCTTCAAGGAATGAATGAGGAACATGTGTGAGTGGTGTCAATACGTCTGCCTCTGAGAAAAAAAGAGTCACAGTTTACTTATATCCTCTCAAATTTAAGGCAGCTGTTTTGTTTTGGCACAGGCTACATACTTAACCATAAGAACGGCAGTAGTCCAAACCTCTGGATTCCTATGTTTGCATATTGATGACATTATTAATGGCTGCTTGTTGATGCTATTCTGGCATTTATTTCTTTGACGATAATTTTTTTCACATAAGAAGGCACATTAAACCTCTCCCAACATGAGCGTTATCTGTTCCAGCAAACAAAGAAAGTACTTGCTTCTGGATGTTTACTTGCTAATCCTGATATAACTTGGGGGTTTGTGGTATATGGAGACACATGTGTCAGTGAACAAGATCCTAGAGTTTCTGAAATGTCTTTCCTTTTCTTTCTATATTTTAGTGATTTATTTCTGGAAATCTCATCAAAACCCATAGTGCCTAAAGCATACTGGAACCATTAAGGCAAGACAAAGCTCTCTCTCTTGATTTCTACTTAGTGTTTCCCAGTGTTCAATTTTGATGTCTTGTAAATAGTGAAGGAAACGCTACACATGAGAAATCAGAAAGCCACAATAATCAGCTTGGCAACACATATTCTAGGATATCAGCTCCAACTGTGGTTATTACAAGAACAGCACAATACACTAAACCTGCTGTATATTTATTTCCAAATGAACCTGCTACTTTCTCAATGGAAATAGGTGTTTGGCAATTTTTGTCTCTCTTTTTTTGAAGAAGAAAAATATTTAGGTTTATTCAAAGCCTTCTTGTCTTGTTTATTTGGGCAAAGTCTTGAAGGGACTTTGATCAAGTTTCTTCAAAGATTAACTGACACTCTTTAAAAGTACATCGGTTTCTTTTAAAGCAGGTATTTGCTTAGCTCAAACCAGGGCGTTGAATTCTATGGAATTATACAGTTTCCTGGTCTTTGCTGTAGGTTTCCTTAAGATATACTGCTGACATCACAAAGTCTCCTCTCAGATTCCTTCCCCTCCCTCTGATTTCCTCAGTCAGGTAATTCCAACTGAGACTCTTACTAACTTGTTTTTGACTGACAGCGAGCACAAGAACACGTTGGGTGGGAGTGGTGGAGAAGGAGGGTTTTCAAAAGCACACATATATACATTTCATGAAGAACACAGATCTTCGGTGAAGGACCATCCAGCTTGTCATGAGAGTAACTTCAAGAAAGGAATTTGAACCTTGCTCCTTTACAGGTAAGAGGAAATTATAAAAAGGACTGCATAGCTCTTTCGTGCTAGTTGAAAAACTTTGTGTAGAAATTGAAAGCGTTGACTAATGATCTTAACCCTTTAAAGGTTACGCAAAATATCTCGAAGGAAAGCCTGCCTGTGAGCTTCTGCCTGCAGAGTATAAAGGTATGTAGTACTGATGGAAAAGCACAAGCTATACTGCTCCATTCTACTGATGTGATGATACCTCAGACACATTTTGATATGCTTGTGAATGGTGGTGGGGTTGAACCCCAGAACTTTTCTTTGCAAGTACTTTTTCTGTGGTATGATTTTTGAAGAGTTTCCAAATGTTTATTCTGGTGCTGTTTTCTGATCTTTTTTTCTTTAAAAAAATCAGTTTTATTTGTTATGGCATTTAACTTGATCAGAACACTTCAAAATCTCTATTACTTATACATAGAAGGGAATATTCTGCAAGAAGGTTTTTTTTGGGGGGGTTAAAACAGTACTCTCTTAGAAAACATGATGAATTTACTTCTAAACTTCTGAAAGCTAAGATCTGAGTTGCAAAATTTCCAGTTGATTTGGTGCAACTTGGTTTAGCTTACCATTATTATTCCGTTGTTCAGTCTACATCTTAAACAAATTTATAGCTAATACCTACGTTATGTTAGTTACAGAAATCAACAAAATCTAAATGCCTAATGAAGATACACTATATTTATCTTTGATAGATTATCCATTTGCAGTGTGTTGTTGATATTTATTTAATATTTGCTTTAATTCCAATTTTATTTCAAATAAAATCTTATACAAATGTCCATGCTAGAGTCTATTTTCATAAATTAGTTATTGGGGAAATGTGTCTGAAAACAGAATGCAGTTAAATAAATACCTTCATGCACTCAATTCTCACTGCTTTAATTGGAAGAGTTAAACATTCTCCCATTAAATCAACTGGACCTTTCCTGGGTTTTCACTGTTTCCGCATGTTGCCAAAGGCTCACTAATCAACCGTAATTTAAATATGTGAAATCATTTTGATTATGTGCTGTGACCTGGTATTGCTTTTGTGAACAAGGCCTAGAGACAAATCAGAAGTTGGTGGCTTGGACTCTAAGAACCATCCTGTACGTAATATATGACGAGGCAGTAAGACTGCCAAACATTAGACATTCCCTTTTCAGCCTGCAAGTGGGAGGCAGTCTTTTTAATGGTCCCCATGAAAAAAGCCCTCCCATCTAGGAGAGCATGACATCTTGAAGAAATGTTTGGCATAGCCTTGATGAGCTGGGTTACTGCCCACAGAAAGCTTTTACTCAGGGGAGAATTCACAATTATGACTGAAATAATATGGTCCAGAATTCTACCACTGTGGTGTGTAGAATGGATCTTAGTGACCAAAACACAAACAAAACAAGAATTGTTCTAGAACTGTCAAGGCAGGCACCCTAGAATTTGTCCTGGGTTAGCCCAGAAATATACTGTTTGCAACCAGCACACAAACCCAAGCTTGTACTTTTTTTTTTTTTTTTTTGGTTTGGGCAGAAGAGCAGAATTATCCAAAATACAGGATTTGCATTCAATCCTGGTTCAAACAAGTTAACAACAGACCTTTTCAATCTGATCAGTCAAGCAAAGAAAACAAGTAAATGTGACAATTATCAGTGCAGCACCAAACTTTTTTGTTTGTTGGTTTGTTTGCAGAGATTTTACTGATAGTGCCGTTTCTTCCTTTTATTACTTAAGAGATGTTTTGCTGATACAGATAGCCCGTAGCTTCTGGTAATAAGTAGAAAGCTAAACTCCAAAGTATCAGACAGTGCCCAAGTTTCAAGCCAAGAAAAACAGAACTTAACTCAAAGTGGGTAGCCGTGTTAGTCTGTCTGCAGTAGTAGAAAAGGGCAAGAGTCCAGAAGCACCTTAAAGACTAACAAAAATATTTTCTGGTAGGGTATGAGCTTTTGTGAGCCACAGCTCACTTCTTCAGATACAGCTAGAATGTGAATCCATCTGTCTTTAAGTAGAGGAAAGTGAATTCAGACAAGCATTAGTATGTAAATGTTAACAGTATGTAAATGTAAATAGCAGGCAGGATGGGATTAGGTGTGATATGCAGAAGAGTCTGTGATGTCCAGGGGAGAGATGGGTGTGGAGAAATCAGCATTGGTAATGAGCCATGAATGCAAGGTCATTATTCAGCCCAGGTAAATGCATTGACTTTAGTTTGAATATCATCTATAATTCAGCAGTTTCTCTTTCCAATCTCCCTTTGAAATTCCTTTGTAAGAGAACTGCTACTCTTAAATCTGCAACAGAATGTCCAGAAGGTTGAAATGATCTCCCACTGGTTTTTGAATATTGTGGTTTCTGATGTCAGACTTATGTCCATTTAATCTTTGTCTAAGAGACTGACCTGTTTGTCCAATGTAGATTGTGGAAGGGCATTGCTGGCATGTGATGGCATAAATCACATTAGAAGATGAGCAGGAGTATGAACCTGAGATAGTATGGCTGACATTGATGGGTCCAGAGATGATGTTCCTAGAATCTATATGAGGGCAAAGTTGGCACCTTGGTTTGTTGCAGGCCTTGGTGCCAGAGTCCATGTTCCTGTTAAGTTTATCATCATGGGTGAGAAGTTGTTTTATTTAGCCGGCTGTCTGTAAGCAAGAAAGGGACGCCCCCCCCTTTGCTTCAGCGAGGGAAGTGTCACAATCCAGCATTGGTTGTAGGTCCTTAATAATACGTTGGACTGGTTAACTGTTTTGAACGTAACTGTTTTGCACACTGACTCTGAGAACGTATTTTAGAACTAAGGCCTAAAATGCATGGCCACTTACCACGGTTTCTGCCCAGGCTCCCCCCCCCGTTCCAGCCAGGATTAAATGAACCCAGGCCGGGGGAGTATCTGTATGCATGACCCATGGTGAAACTGTGTGCTGCTCCGTCCGTGTAAACAGAAAACGCGGGAGCAATGAACTTCCTGGTCATCCAGCAATGCCCCCTGCCCCTGGTGATTGGTTGATTCACTCTCACTGACCAACCACAGCCTCTGGTGTCCACACCCCGCTTTCGGGTAAGTTGAACGAGCCAGGGATAACGTTTTGGCTCCTCGAGCGCAAATCCGGGTTCGTTTTGGGTCGACACATCGCTCGGCCAGCAGCAAATCAAGTGCAGTTCATTTGCGAGGATTTGATCCTGGGAATCAACCCAGGGAAATTGGGAATCAACAGGGAGGAGCCTGGGCAGAAACCGCGGTAAGTGGCTGTGTGTTTTAGGCATAAGATGGGTTTTCTTTGACTCCAGAAAAGCTAAGGTAGATCTTGTAATTTTTACAGTGCTTTTTAGAACAGAAAACCTATCTAGCACAAATATATATGTGTAATTGTATAAAGAGGCAAACATTTGTTCTGTACTAACTACAAGTTTGTGCATTAAAGTGTTAAATCAAACTTTCTAGTCTCCTAGAACCTATGAACTGTCAAGTACTAGAAGTTGCTGTCCTGCTGTTCTGTACCTAGCCAACCGTAATGAAAAAATGATCATGAATGAATTACGAGACTCCAGGGGCACTTTAACATTTTGTTTAAATTAGTCTATGGATATGTTCCTGGCATTGATGTACGTGAAGAAACACTCTCCTGAGTCAATATTCGTTTGTTTGGCAATGTACACCTTGCCTGTCCGTTAAACATAACATTCAAGATAGATTCCAAAATTATAAAACAATAAAACAATCCTAATTAAAACAGTGAAGAAATTTAACTATGTATTTTCTTCATTTATACCCGGCCTTTCTCCCCAACAGGGAGCAACAGCAGCTACATCATTCTCTCCTCCATTTTATCCTCACAACAACCCTGTGTGGTTGGTTAGGCCAAGAGTGTATGACTGGCCCAAGGTCACCCAGCAAGTGCCCATGGCAGAGTTAGGATTTGAACCTGGGCCTCCCAGAACTAGTCTGACACTCTAACTGCTATACCAAACAAGCTCTCCAATAAAACACTGACCAGTAAAATATACTTCAGTTTCTAAAGGAAGTAGTTATTTTAATGTCATTAGACACGTGAGATGTAATTCTCTTGGTACTTAAAAAAGTGCCAATTGAATATGACAGGATGGAGTTCCAAAACCATGGTGCCATCACAGGAAAGTTCCTTTCTTTGGTTACCAACAAGTTGGGGGGCAGTGAAATTCCTTCCATATTAAAGAAATAAGTTTCTGATGGCTACTCCCAGGCACTTATCTGGTTGCTATGGTCCAGGTAAAGTTTCTGAACAATCTTCAATAGATCCCCCATATTACAGTAATCTGGCTTGGATGATATCTGTCATAGGTACCAGTAGCAAAATTCATTTCACTCTAATATGAGGTACCACAACTCAGGTCCCTCGATTGCAGCCAAACATTGCCCCTCAAATCACTTTACAGCCATTTCAATTATAGATATAAATAAAATATTAAAAAGTGGTTAGGGAAAATTGAAATCTGGTTGCAAACCTGTTGGAGGAATGGATGCCTGGCTGCTTCCTGTTCCTCTGATCTCAGGAAAGGCAGCAAGTAACTGAGAGGATCTGGAGCTGGGCATGATGGAAGAGGTCTGGCTACTTTATAGTACAACCGTGAGTAAAGTCCAGTGAATTGACGGGCTTAGAAGAGTATAACTCTGTTTAGGATTGTGCTATAATTTTAAGAGTCCATAAATGTGGGGGATAGAATGACTGGACAATGGTGGGTCATGATGTGTGCGAGCTAACCCTGTACTGATGTTTTGAAAAATTGACCCCAGGTGCCCTTGGTGTATGTCTCATGTGAGTCAGATGTAATGAATTGATGCACAACTGCAGTGTCTGAGCACGGTGCAGACAAATTCAATACTTTTAGTGGCAATCATGATCCATCCCCCTCCCTCCTCTCACCACCTGCAGAGTCTGATTTTAGATTTCCAGGTTTTAGAAGCCTTAATCAGATTGCTGTGATGCCTGAATGCAAGTGCCTGATCAAAGTGGCATATGTTTCTTTCCTTTGTCCACAGTGGCAGATAATTTTGTTGAAAGCAATGAGGTTTAACAGTAGGGATGTGTGCATTTATAGCAATTTGGTTTTAATAATTTTCTCTGTTATCGTTGTTACATGGGTTCAGTTTCTTTCTTCTTCTCTTTATTTGTTTCCATTTGCTGTTTTCCCACCCAACTGTGATAACATTTTCAAGGACTGTACCCCTTGCCCAAGGGATCCTACCTGCCAAATGTCCAGTAATTTAGATGAAAGTTCACAGCTTCGTGGTGGTGGTATAAAGTGTCATCAAGTCACAGCTGAGTTATGGTGACCCCTTGTGGTTTTCAAGGCAAGAGACGTTTGGAGGTGGTTTGCCATTGCCTGCCTCCATGTAGGCTGAGAGAGTTCTGAGAGAACTGTGACTGGCCCAAGATCACCCAGCAGGCTTCACGTGGATGAGTGGAGAATCCTCAGATTAGAGTCCACCGCTCTTAACCACCACACCATGCTAGCTCTCACAGCTTTATAGGCAAGTTGAAGTTTCACTTGCATCACAGCTAAAAGCAGACATTTGGCAACCCAAGAAAACAGATACTGGACAGAAACAATATAGAATTGGGGTCTGTGTGAATTCATTCCCATCTGAAATGGGAGTGGGAAGGTATCTATAGTTTTTGCAAAAAGGAGGGCCTGGTAGATGGGCATTTTACTTTGCTACATTTTCAGTACTTTTCTCCCAGTCCAGTTCTAAGACTAGCAATGGGTCTGAGGCATCTATAGACATTCATTTCCCAGTTTGGATTGGTTATAGCTACTGTATTAAAGAATTGGTATATTCAGTTTGGGTTTGGATTAGTAACTGTGTAACTGCACGTACCTGTTAAAAGTGCTTACCTTTCTCTGGAATGTGCAATCAGTTTTAAGGCAACTGGGTTTTCCAGAATTAGACTGTAGCAGGGTACTTACCCTTCATAAATTTTACTCAGAAAGACTTGATTGGTGGGTTTCTCACAAGCTGTGATCAGTTGCTATATTTTGCGTCAGGGAGGAATTTTCCACCAGGACAAACTAGTTAGTGGTGATTTGGAGGGTGGTGTTTCATTTTATTATTATTATTTTGCTTACTGTAGTAGCCTGAGGCTTGGCTCATTTCCTTGAATCACCAGGAGCTATTGCTGTTATCAGTAACTGATTGCCATACCCTCATCTCTCTTTGTTGCACTAATGATCTGGTGGGTGGCATAGGGGATGAAAAAGAAGACGAGGACTCAGAAGTTAACTCTCTATGCAGGGGTGAGAAAGTTATACCTATAAAACTTCTCTCCCTGTGAGAGGCACAAAAGCCTTCACCTCCTTTGCTTCTGATCATCATATGGTTGAATGGTCCTGTCTTTTTATGGGGAGAAGTAATATTTGGACTAGATAGGATATGGATCCCTTCTGCCTCCAACATTGCTTTATGAAATGTCAGTGAGCCAGTTATATTTTTAAGATGATTGTTACTTAACTGTATTCCTCATGTCACTTAGATTATCAGTACATATAAAATAAAAATCCCCAGATTTACTTCAGCATTTCCAGTCTCCACATTGTTGCATGGAGGCAATGCCGGTGGGGATTCCAGATACTCCTGTATTGTCAAATCAAGGTTTAGATATGGATCCCACCAAAAATTTCTGCAAATTGAAGGGGGTAATTTTTGCTGATTCCACTTCACTTCCTGTGGCAAACGTCTAACTCCCCAAACTATTCCTGGGGGGCCATCATCCCCCATAAGCAGCATTTCAGGGGACATTTGGGGCTGAAGTGGGAGGAGGTGGGAAATTCATACTCCATGGACAGAAATTCTTCTATCCACAAAAAAGGTAGGCAGGATCCAAGCAATAGTGTGGAAAAGAATTCTTCTAGTACTTGGTTTATCAAATTAATCCCTTGAATTTAGATGTTGCAATAATTCATGGAATATTAACTATCATCCTATCTGTGCTGATTTTCCTCTCCATCTGTCTATATTGCCATATTGTTTAGGTTCTTTTCTTTCTTTTTTCTTGATTGCCATCACAAACTTGTTAATTGTTTGGCAATGACTAATATCTGTTGTTCTGTTAAAGTGGATGACGCAGTAAACACCATTACAGTTTCCAACCTTCCTTACATTCTGAAAAGCCAACAAAACAGATGAGTTCAAGGATAGGCTTGTGTACAGACTGCTAAATTACAACAGTGTGGTTCTTACTTCTGATCAAAGGATATATCTGTTCATCAGCAAACATGAATATTATTTAGCACAATCATTTCAGAAATCAAAGTTTGACTTTCTCAAGACTGTTGAACCTTTGAGCAGAGACAAGGCCATAAAGGAAAAGTAATAAAGATAAGACAACACAGAATGTAAATAAATAAGCAGCACACACACATACAAAACTTCATTTTGCAACAGTTGTGTATGCTTGATAAGGAAGGGTTTGGGTGGTTTTCTGGCAATGTAACATTGCAAAACATTACGCAATAAATGATATCACTTAAGACCCAACAGCAAACCTATGCTTCCCAGAATGCTTTAATGGGTGGATTTTAGCTTTGTTCAGCTCAGTGGAGTTCTGTGGTGGCTCTTTAACAAAGATATTTCCTTCTAATGTAGTATTGATCACATTCCTAAAGATAAGAATGTATTTAATTGCTTTTTCAATATGTGGACTAGAAATGTCCAGCATCCTTGTAAAACCAAGTCCATCATTCACACAAACCTCCAGTGGTTCAGAGCTCTACAGTGGAAAAATGTTTAACTAGTCAGATAAAGCATGTACCATTGAGTTCTCAGCGATTTTTATAGGGAGTCCTTCTAACTCTATGTATAACTCTGTGTACATAAAGGATAGCAGATCTACAGCTGCCTAACCTGGACAGTCTGTAGGGATCCCTACATATGTGCAAGTGTATGCACATGGGTTCTGCATGCATGATCAAGCCCTGATTTTGGCAGTGTCCCATTCACTTGTGTATGATGTGTATGATGTGAGGGACTTCCTACAGATGTCTGTTGGTATATACAGATATTTGGGGTGTGGCCAGTAGGTGTGATCCCAATTCATTCTTCATGCACACAACAATACATGCTTTGAATAATTGAAACACTAATAATGAGCATAAATCTCTTATGTTGATCAGGAAAGGGCATAATTAGGTCATTTCTTTTTGTGCTTATACACTTGGAGGGCAAAGAGGAAATTGGGATTCCCTGGGCAGCTGTTTGCTGTTCTCCCAGAAGGTTCACTTTAGAGAGAGAACTACTGTATAAAAGGTTGCCTCTCTCCTCTCAAGACCATGTGCAAGGCTTAATTGGCATTACATTGCCTTCTTTGACTGTATTTTCCATCATTTCTGCCCACTTGCATTAAGTCTGTGTGTTTACTAGTTGTGAAACCTCAGTAAACGTTTCGTTTGATCATACTTTCTCCACAAAAACCTTTCCCCTAATCTTTCTTACTCCCTCTTTCCTGTCTCTTGGCCTTTAACCTGCTGTGACTCCATCTTGAACTAGATACAGTTATAGGGCTGACCTAATCCTGATTCTGCAAATATATCCCAGTTTTCCATGGATGACTGCAGGCATTAGCCTTTTTCTGTCACTGTGAAGTATGTGTTCTGCATATCTGTTGATGACTTGAGTGTATACAGATGAGTATAATGTGCATAAACCCTCATGCTCACCCATAAATAATATGTACCAACTTTTCCTCACATATATATCAATATCCTTTGCCCCTTGTACAAGTTTATCAACTTGGTTAGTACCTATTAAAAGTGAAGTACTAGTTATATTCAACTTTGTTTCATTGGTTCCTTTTCTCCTCCAAACAGTTACTTCTGGGAGCCTGGCCTTCACATATGGGGACTGTGATTCAAGGAAATAGGAATGAAGCTGACTGAGGCTCAATGAATGAGGGTCACAGGGAACCTATGGAAATGGAGTCAGGGTCTGTTAATTTTATCCACACCTCCAACATACCTCAGTCACCTATACTTCAGATATCCAGTAGCCAAGCACATAAATAACTGCAATGTATCACCAAGAGATCCATGTCAGAAACTGTGGGCATCCAGCTACTCTTGTAACCCCAATTAGGGTTGCCAGCTCCAGGTTGGGAAATACCTGGGTGGAGCTTGAGGAGAGTGGGTTTTGGTGAGGGGAGGGAGTTCAATGGGGTATAGTGCCATACAGTCCACCTTCCAAAGTGGGCATTTTTTCCAGATGAACTGATCTCTGTTGCCTGGAGATCAGATGTTATAGCGGGAGTTCTACAGCCATCACTTGTAGGTTAGTTGTAATCAATTAAACAGTTGTAGGCTCTTATTAAAAATAAAAATTCAACAAATAAATGCTTGCAACAACATTCTTGGTATGAGAATTATGTTATAATCACATTATTATATTCATAAGTAAGATGGGGCAACCCCTTCCAGACCCCATAACTCTGTACCCCCTGACCCAAACCTTACCAAACATGGGGGTTCTTGCAAGGAGAGTCCCTTCTAGCTACCCAGAAAATTTGGGACCTCTACTTGCCAAAGTGCCCCCGCAGGAGCCACGGAATTACGTTGCTAATATGTTAAATGAAAAGAATAGACTAAAATTTGATAAATAGCGATAATACAGATAACGTTTAGATTATATAGCTACAGGATTTATTAAGTATATTGTATAACACTGAAATAATCTTATAAGAGGTATTTGATGTAAAAAGAAATCTATTCCCCAAAGGACTAGAATCTGTGTGACTGTAAATGTATGTACTTTTTTTTCTTTTTTTAAAAATTAATAAAATATCTTTTTTTTGGGGGGGGGGGAAGGAAATACGTTGCTAAAAAAGCCAGATATTCAGGAATGGCAGATTCGGCTTTGCCAACCTCCGAGATTTTGCTGATTTGGTAAACCCGAACCAGAAATTTACTGAATTGGCATTTATTCGGTATTTTTCGGTTCGGTTTTTACCGAATCAACAGCCCTACTTTCCAGTACCCCCAGTGGGCTTATCATGCCCTTGTTCTTATTCTTACTCTGATCATAGGAAAACCTTTTTTTGTTGCGTTTAGCATTTCTCGCTAGCCTAAGCTCATACTGATCTTTAGCTTTTCTAACACTCTCCCTAAAAGCACTAGTTATTTGTTTATATTCCTCTTTGGTTATAAGGCCCTCCTTCTACTTCCAAATGAGTCTTTTTAAATTCTCAAATCTTTAAAAAGCTGTTTATGGAGCCACCCTGGCCTCTTCAGGCTCCTCCTGTTTTTCTTCTCTTAATTTTCCTTCCCCTATTTACAGGGCATAGACATAGGTAAGTCCACAGACATATAGTGCAAGTAGGAGTCAAATTCATTATAAAGAAAGTCAACAGAGCTGCAATCAGACGAGAATGTCTTTTGAGAGAAGTGTTGCTGCTGGACAGAGATGTTATCCTGGTTTCGGTAGCTATGACAGATATTTGTCTGTTGAACACCCTCAAGAAATCCCAACCATGCCAAGAACATGTTGCTTATACCAACTGGAGCATCAATGTCACTGGATCTGGCTTCTTTCAAATAAGCCAGTTTAAAATCAGTATAATCTACAATATTGTGTAGATCTCTGAAAATGCAATCTGTAGCTGCTGCTTCATCCTTGCTTCAAGCAAGATAGCACAGTTCCCTGCCTTTCACAAAACACTGAAGTCTATTAACTTTTTTCATTAAAGAAAGGATATGAAGTGGCAGCTGAAAGCTATTATTTCATTATAAAATGCTCAATATTTTTCCTTATTGAGCTTTGATGTTTTCACCTCCCTCATAAAACATCAATGATTTCAAGAGTCTTTTGGACATGGTAGTGAAATGAAATAAAGAAACATGGCATCTTATTCTCCTCCTATTTTATAAGTATTTTGCAATCATAATAACTGTCTCCTTTGTTTCTTTCTACATATCCTATGCAATTTCAAACAGCACTTGATTTTCATACATCAAGCTTCCTTATACAGGGAGCACTTAAATAGCTGAGCTTCCATGTTCCCAACTGGTTACAACAGGTATAAGAAAATTCCTCTGGAGGCCTTTCCTTCATTTTCCCAAGAATATGCAGAAATGGAAAGGGGGAGGGGCATTTTCCATTCATTTCACGGAGAGCAAGATATTTGGCACACTCACCAGCCTTGTACTGGAATTTGGGTGGGTCTCGGAAAAAGCACAGACTTCAGTGGAAAACATATATGGGTGTGCATGTGAAAAAGTATTTTAAACCCAAAATTGACCACATACATAGACTGGTGAGAAAAAATATATTCAGAAGTCAATTATGAAATATTGCTAACAGCATTGCAAATGAATGAATGTCCTTATTGGAAAGCATTATTGGCATTACAATGTCTATATTTGATGAAGGAGCTGGGCTAAAACTACACATATGCGTGTTGCATATTTGAGGTATTTTTGTACTTGCCATTTTAGTGACAATGACATAAGAAGAGCTGGATCAGACCAGAGGTACATGGGTAAGTCCAGCATTAAGTTTCAGATAGTGGCCAACTAGTTACTCTGGAGGGTTAACTAGAGTGCAGAAAGGCCAAGACTTCCCACTGATGTTGCCTTCTGGTGCTGGTATTCAGAGGCTTACTGCCTCCGAGTGTGGAAGTTCCCTTTAGTCACCAATGCTAATAGCCGCTGATAGAACTTTCCTCCATGAATCTGTCTAATCCCCTTTTAAAGCCCTCTAGCAGTGAATTCTACATTTTAATAACTCATTTTCTTTCTAAATCTGTTCTAAATCTGTTTCCTTCAGTGCTAGAATTAGTTTCAATTCAATTCAATTTATTACCATCATTTGACCAGCATTATAAAAATACAAGAATAGATATCGTCAGCCTTACTAAGAAAGTCAAGGCAAATTTGAAAACAAACCATAAGAGCATTATCAAAAAAGAGTATGACCGTTATTAAAATAAATAAATTAAAATTAAAAATTACAGCTGTAATTTCTGAGCCCTACATATTAACATGCAGTATCTAGCGACATTGATCGAGACCTGGGGATTATTGCCTGCTAACAAGTGGTCCACTTTAGTTTTGTCCGTTTCTCCAGAGAGTTTTTCTAGCAGAGGGTTAATCATTTTAATTCTAGCCTCCCTGTAGAAGATACACCGTAGGAGCATATGATCGATCGTTTCCACCTCATGGAGCAGGCATGGGCACTTTCTTTCTATAAAAGGGATCTTCTTGAATTTGCCTTCAAGTACCGCAGAGGGGAGTGCCGCACACTTGGCAAGGGTGAACGCTTTCCTGATGTTATTGGATTCCAATGTGACCAAATAGGCTGCTGGGGTGACCACATATTTGGCACTCTGTGGGCATATGAAATCTGGTGTTCTAGATATATCAGCTTGACGCTCGGTGTCTTCAATCCTCTGCCTGATCAGCTGTTTACTAGAATTAGTTTAATGATATGTGCCTTCAGGGAAAAATGCCATATTAATTATATATTGCCTATTAATTATTACATATTAATTATAATGATTATTATGATTTGTGGCATAACACCAATTTCCTAAGTTGACTAACGACGCTGTGCCACAGCTCCCACAGCAAGATAGGGACCTGCAGCAAAATGAGTGCCTAGGAGAGGATGAAGAGGATATAAGATGGAGCAAGGCTGAAGATGGTTCATGCACCTGTGGACCACAGTAAATCCAGTTGTGTTAGGGTATCTCCACAGATACTGATAGATATTCTAGTAGGAAGGCAAAATGAAACTGAAGTGTATGTAATTGAAACTGTTGTGTGACACATATGCTGTGCTCTTAACAAATTTGATATAGGGATTAGGATGTAATGAAAACAAAATTATCTTTTGTTTCAGCTTTGCAAATTCGCTAATGTTTATCTGTCCAAACATATAATTCATTTTTTAACACACTGCATAATTGCACAGGTTTTAATTAAACAAAGCATGCTGATGAATTTATTTGACTGCTTCTCGACAGCTTAGTTTTTTCTTTAAAAAAGTAATCTATTTGCACTGCTTTTAATTTCACTGCTTTCCAAAGAGTTTTAGTTTTTGGATGTTACCTGTATGATGCAATTCATAAAACAGTAATCATAAACTTGTTATCAAACTTCTTATCAACAAGTATAACTCTGTGTACTTCAGTTTTGCAGCGAAAACCCAATGAACTTTAATCGCAGCAGCATGTAAAATCATAAGGATGGTAAAAGAGTATTCTCTAACCTTTGGATGTATTATTCTTGATTCTCCTGTTTGTCTACATCCTGTAAAAATGTTGATATAATTCTGACATAAGCAAGAGCAAAGGGTCAAAGTTTTAGAATAAAGTACAAATGTACCAGCCCACCAAAATTATATTCACCTTCATAAATCAAGGCCACCTAACCATTTTATTTATTTTATTTTATCCATTTATTCCCCCTACTTTCTCCCCAATGGGGTCCCAATGCAGCTTACATCATTCTCCTCCATTTTATCCTCACAGCAATCCTGTGAGGCTGAGAGACTGTGATTGGCCCAAGTCACCCAGCGAGTTTCCATGGCATGAGTGGGGATTTGAACCTGGTTCTTTGATACTAATCCACCACTCTTAACCACTACACCACACTGGGTCTAGAGGATGTGGCACATTGGTCATCAATTAATAATTAATGTTTTCTTTGGGTGGTTAGTAAATACTAGGCTTTGCTAGCAGGTTCCAGAAAAGAACTCACTTCCTTCTGGACTCACTTCTTTCAATAAATATACAAAAACAACCATGTGCTATAATTGTTGCAGTAGACGACAGGATTCATATGTTCTTTAAGAACATAAGAAAAGCCCTGCTGGATCAGACCCTGTTGGATCAGTCCAGCAGTCTGTTCACATAGTGGCCAACCAGGTGCCTCTAGGAAGCACCCAAACAAAACGACAGCAGCAGCAGCATCCTGCCTGTGTTCCACAGCACTTTTGGAGGGATGACCGGCAAAACAGGGGGCCTCTGCCTGCATCTTTCAGGAGATTCATTTGGTCTGGTTCCAACAGGCTGAATTGTATCCATTTCACTTCACTCCCCATGTGCTGCAGAGCCTAACTTTCATCTGGCAAACAATTCCACTAGTGAACCACGTATATCCTTTCCAACTCACATTTGAATCTGATGATGTCATAGAATATGTAATAATTTGCAAATATTTAGTTGCTATAAAATAATAGGAATGCAAAAGATGCATTTATGGGTAAATAGGAATTGATTTTTAAAAATACTGGTCATGTTCAATCCTTGCACAAACCTAGCATTGCTGGAGGTACATTATTTATTTGCTTTTATTTTTTTTAGAGAATGTATATGCCACCTCTTCAAAGAACTACTTGAGATGACTCACAAATTTAAAATGCAATAATTACATCATAAAAGCAAAAAAAAAATATTGTTACACAGACGATGGTGTTAAGCTGTGGCATAAATTTATAGGTTGTTCATCCCTATACTATTAAATCCTTTACAAATTGCTGATGTGAGCTCTCAGTACTAAGTTGTGAAGTTCTCTCTTTAAAGGCAGGTGTCAAGGAAGTACATGATCAAGATCTCTAGTAGATTCCTGAAATGTCTTCATTCATACATTTGTGTACTCACCAGTCCCTTTGTCATCCATCTTCTCAGTATCCTTGGCTCACTATAACCATGAGATCAGAACTTACCAATGAGAGCACTGTGATATATTTTATGACATGTTGTAGGATATTATCATAGTGAAAGAGGGGGAGGATGCTATGTCAATATACTGAAGGATATGCTCATTAAGAAAGCAAACAATCAGGCTGAACTGCACACTTGTAGTTAGTTGTATAGTGCTTTTTAATGTTGAAAAGAAGATTCTACATAGAACCTAATATGTGTGTGTATGTTCCATCAAGTCACAACCAATTTATGGAAACCATAGCAAGGGGCTTTCAGGGCAAGTAAGAGGCAGAGGTGGTTTGCCATTGCCTTCACCTGCAGATTCTTCGGTGGTCTCCCATTCAAGTACCAACCCTGCTTAGCTTCTGAGATCTGGGAAGATTGAGCTACACCATAACATTCCATATCACTAGAACTTAACATATCATTAGGGTTGCCAGGTCCCTCTTCGCCACCGGCAGGAGGTTTTTGGGGCAGAGGCTGAGGAGGGTGGGGTTTGGGGAGGGGAGGGACTTCAATGGCATAGAGTCCAATTGCCAAAGTCGCCATTTTCTCCAGGTGAACTGATCTCTATCGGCTGGAGGTCAATTGTAATAGCAGAAGATCTCCAGCTACTACCTGGAGGTTGGCAACCCTACATATCATAGTGTTAAGTATCTGACAATGTGTGTCTGCAAGGGAAAGAGCCTATTCTAGGTTTGCACAGAAATAAATCTCCTTCAGCACTAGATCAACCTATGATTTTCTTTTTGTTTGTTTTTACTTCTGTATTTACTTTCTGTTCTCTCCTGGGTGGCAGTTTCTTTTAAGGATTAAGAGTAGATGTTTAATTATCAACTGGAGGGACATTTACAGTGCAGTCCTAAACAGAGTTGCATTGTTCTAACCCAATGACTTCAATAGACTTAGAAGGGAGTAACTCTGCTTAGGATTGTACACTTTTTTTTTACTTTGTAGCAAGCCAAAATCACCATTGCTGATTTCATTGTTTATTACTGTAATTACACAATAACAAAATAGACCCAATGAAAATGAAACAAAAGATCAGTGATTTAGTAAATTGCTTCACAGTTTTAACTCCACCTCCCCCATTTATCATTTTGTGACATAAAAGGCCAGCAGATAGACTGGAGGAAGTAACAAATTAGACTGAAAGGAGAATGATTTTAACTGGATAGTAGACCTGGAATGCCTCTATAGTGCTGTGACTGTCGTAGGGTTGCCAGGTCCCTCTTCGCCACCGGCAAGAGGTTTTTGGGGTGTAGCCTGAGGAGGGCGGGGTTTGGGGAGGGGAGGGACTTCAATGCCATAGAGTCCAATTGCCAAAGCGGCCATTTTCTCCAGGTGAACTGATCTCTATTGGTTGGAGATCAGTTGTAATAGCAGGAGATCTCCTGCTAGTACCTGGAGGTTGAATTTAAAAAAGGCTGGCAAGTGCCAAACAGTCAGGTTGAACTCAATCAAAGTAGCACCTTGCAATAGCAGAATATATCTGAAAAATTACACTCCAACACAAGCTAGTGTGCATAATAGTAGTATTGCATTCACAAAATCAAAATGTGCATAATACAAATTGTGTGCTTGCAACAACAACAACATAAGGGAACAATATACAATGTGCACTGTATAGGATTACAGGACAAGCAATGGGCTTCCGGTAAATCTTCCCATTTCGCTCATGCTTCATCAAACTTGAAAATCCTCACAGTTGGATTGTATTCCATGAAAACATATCCAAAGTTTGAAAGCAACAGAGAAACAATTAGATTTACTTGAAAAGCTTATATATGGTGGAAGGAATGTAAGAGATAAAATGGGTGGATAACCCCTTTTTATATAGCACACTAAAAATCTGGAATAAATGGAAAAATAAATTAATCCCAGAAATATCTCCACTGATTCCATCTAGGTTACATCCTAAATTCTCATAAATTGATAAGCCAGAGAAATATTATATATGGAAAGAAAAGGGGATATGTAGAATGAGAGACTCCTACAAAAACCAACCCCCCTTTATGGTAGCAGAATTAAAAGAAAAGCTAGGAATTTCAATAAACTGGATGCTATTTCATCAGCTATATTGTTTAATTTTGTATCCTTCAGTAAAGCAAAGCATGACGAGGAAACTGGGAAAATTCGAGCAAACTCTAATGGAACATATGAACAAGACTAAAGGATTAACTTCTAAAATATATCTACATTTCACTGAAACTAATACATCCAATGGATTAAAATAATCTGCCGGGCAAAGCACAAGTTGGGTTCTGGCACGGCCACTCATCCATGGACCATGCCATTGTTCTTTCCTTCCTGGCGGAAAAGTACTCAACTCATCTGAAGGGCAAACTCTACTCAGCTTTCATGGATCTCCGTGGGGCCCTTGATTCTATTAACAGAAGCCTTCTATGGGATAAACTTGGTAGACTAGGGATGGACCAACACTTCCTTTTCTTGATACGGAAACTCCACTTGGGGAACACTTGCCGAGTTAGGCTGGATAAAAGCGGCCAATTGTCTGAGAAATTCCCCATCTCTAAAGGAATGAAGCAGGGCTGCCTACTTGCTCCGGCCTTATTTAATCTGTTCATGTCAGATTTACCATCCCATTTATCCACATCTGAAAATCTTGCACCCAGAAGGAATTCCTCACCAGTCCCCCTCCTGCTATACACGGACGATGCTGTCCTCCTATCCATAACTAGAATTGGCCTTCAACAGCTTTTATCTGCCTTCTCTGTCTTCTGCTCACAGAATGACTTAATCATTAACTCTGAGAAATCTAAGATTATGATCTTTTCTAAAACCTGGAAGGGCCAAACATGGAAAATTGACTGCAACCCAGTCGAACAAGTTAAGTCCTTTAGATACTTGGGCCTTCTTTTTCACTACAATCTCAATTGGTCGCACCACCGGAAAGCAGCTATTACTGCAGCAAGAAGCCAATCCCAAGCGGTGACACGATTCCACTACCAAGAAGGACATCAGTTTATCCCTGCAGCTATTCAGATCTACTCATCAAAAGTTTCTAATCAATTATTATATGGTATCCCTGTTTGGATCCAGGCTCTTACCTCGGATGTCGACAGTAGTTTGGCTTCTTTCCTACGACGGACATTGGGGCTGCCCAACATGATTAATCTCTACACTCTTTGTAAAGAGCTTGGCCTCCACCTTCTGTCTACAAGAGCCTGGACCACCACCGTTAAGCTGTGGCTGTGTATTCACTTCCGCTTTGATCTTTCCACATTACTGCATGACATGCTAAGGGATTCCTGCGTCTCCTCATGGTATCAATTCATTCGGCAAAAAATTAATTTCTTAGGAATTGTCAGGCCTGCTCTCTGCTGAGACAGCCAGACTGTGTGTGTTTTGATTCCACCAGGTGCGTCCCAAGGCCAAGCCTGGTAACTGCCAAATTCCTTTCCTGTGGGAACTGCTCTCGTAGGGGGGGGGGTTGCCATGGCTGCCACCACTATCTGATATGACCAGTGCTTCTCCATATAGGCCTTAGGCCATGCCTTTAGTTCTCATTCGTGCCAATTTACCTGTTAGCTCTGTATACCTGTAGGTTTTCTAATAAATCAACTCTCTTTTGGACTACTCATCTGTGGATGTTGTTTGTGGGATTACCACAGGGACAAGTGCTCACATTTTGGCACGAATCCCTCTCTACCTTTTACCTGCCTGGCTGGAGCCCTGGAGGGATTGTTGGGATCTCGGATTGGAGCAGGGCACGAGCTCTCCGAGTGAGTTGCCTGTGGCTGGAGCCCTGGAGGGTCCTGAACCTTGGTACCTTCCGTTGGGACCGTCGGACGAATTCCCCGACGACCCTACTCTGCTGAATGACATTCTTGCTGAGGTGCTGCGGATGGATGCGGAGATTAATCGCCTAGTTGTACTTATTCGAGTTCAGTGGCGTCGCCTTGCTGAAACGACCCCCTGGACGACCCCCGACGCAGACTGAGGTGCTCAGCACGACCTCCGAACGCTGGATAGTTTGTTGGAGGATGTTCGGCTGGTGCAGGAAGATTTAGCAACTTTGACCAGTTTGTTAGCAGGATTAACTTTACAGGAGTTGGCAGCGGCCCCGATCCGCCCTGTGTGCTGCTCCCCCATGGAGGGGAATGCAGGAGGAGGAGGTCCCAAGATCAACCGTGCCCGATCCTAATGTGTGCCTGAAGGAGGCACAAGATGTGGCGGCCCGGACGGCTTTACAGTTTGTGGGACTGACCTCGGCCACGGTTGGTGGGGGATGAGAAACTGCCTAAGAGTAAGATTTATCCCATGAGCGCTTCCGAACGTACCGTGCAAGTCCCCCGTTTTCTTGTGCACAAAGAAAGCAGGGGCCAAAGAAGGGGTGGTAGACGATCGGATGAAACCCCGAGTCAAAGAATTGACTCCAAGAATTCACGTAGCACGGTACGTTCGGAAGCGCTCATGGGATAAATCTTACTCTTAGGCAGTTTCTCATCCCCCACCAACCGTGGCCGAGGTCAGTCCCACAAACTGTAAAGCCGTCCGGGCCGCCACATCGTCTGCGTTGTGGGTGGGAAGGTGAACATCTCCCCCCTTTTCTGCCTCGGAAAACCCTTTATGTCTGTGAAAACTGAGACTTGGCATTTTCTACTTCTCTCTCTCTCTCTCTCTGTCTCTTCCTCCAGCCTCCCCCCTCCCCATTCTCTCGTATGCAAACACGGTGCTGGCTTCTTGGACTGGCGGAGAAGTGGGGGAGATGTTCACCTTCCCACCCACAACGCAGACGATTGTCTTCGTACACAAGCATCCCGAAAGCAGCAAATCTCTGCTTCTCCAAAGCAGCCACCAAAATGCATATTGTAATCAGCAGTCCCACAGCCTGTAACTTTTCCGGGACATGCTCACTATACGATCACTTTCGAAAACTCAATGCAGTCACCCAGTCCAATGCCTATCCCATTCCTCTGATCTCGGATCTCTTGGGACAATTAAAGGAGGGGCGTATCTTTACTAAATTAGACTTGGTGGCAGCCTATTACAGAATCAGGATTCGGGAAGGCGATGTACCTCTAACAGCCTTTTCCAGTTGCTTTGGCATGTATGAATTCTTAGTGATGCCTTTTGGATTAAAAGGGGCCCCAGGGGTCTTAATGCAATTCATTAATGAGATCCTACATGACTTGTTGTATAGAGGAGTGGTGGTTTATTTGGATGATATTCTCATTTACTCTAAAACTATGGACGAACACGTTGCCCTGGTGAGGGAAGTATTGCAACGTCTCAGAGGCAATCAGCTCTATGCTAAGGTTTCCAAGTGCGAATTTCACCAAAAACTATTGACCTTCTTGGGCTATATAATTTCACACCACGGTCTCACTATGGACCCTGAAAAGGTGCAGTCTGTAACCAGTTGGGAACCACCCTCAACCCGCAAGCAGGTTCAGCAATTTCTTGGGTGCGCTAACTTCTACAGCGGGTTCACCCCCAACTTCGCTCAAGTCGCACTCCCCATCACTGATCTCCTTAAGACTAAGGGAAAAGGAAGTGCCGCCGCATTGCCTTCGGCTAAAATCAATTGGACCCCCCAGTCCCAACTCGCTTTTGATACTCTCAAACGACTGTTTATCTCTGAACCAGTGTTAAAACACCCTGATCCTGAACAGATGTTTATAGTCCAGGTGGACGCCTCGGACATGGCAATGGGGGGTGCGCTTCTGCAGCGAGGGAGGGACGGTCTTTTGCATCCGTGCGCTTACTTCTTTAAGATGTTTGCGCAGTCTCAGCTCAACTGGCCGATCTGGCTAAAAGAAGCGGCTGCCATCCACCATGCCCTCACGGTGTGGAGACAGTTTTTGGAAGGTTCTAAAGTCCTTTTGAGGTGTGGAGCAATCACAAAAACCTGGAGGCGCTCACGGGGGCCCATAAACTGTCCGCGAAACAGGTACGCTGGGCGGACTTCTTTGCTCAGTTCCGTTTTGTATTGAAACATGTACCCGGGAAGCAGAATGTCCTGGCTGATGCTCTATCCAGACTTCCCTAATACCCAACCAAGGTTGAACGCCCCACAGAATCCCTGTTCACTTCTGCTCAAAGAGGTTTGCTGCCCACTCTAGCAGTCCAAACTCGATCGCAAGCCTGGCTCCCACCACAGCCTTCGCAAGGGGGGGAAACTCCAAGCCTGACCATGCCAGTCGGCCCGACTGCACCCCCCCCTTGCCTCCTTCGCCAAATCCGCCTGCACCCGGTCGCCCTGAGAATTCAGCCGTCCGACCACCCTCGGGGACATCAGCTTCCCCTCATGCCAGCACAGTGCCCACAATGCCGGATAGGGGAGGTCTAACAGACTCTTTTTTGAATTACTACACAGATAGTATATCACTCTGATGCACCTGGCAAGAATAAGAAATGTACACACCCTGGAATATTGGAAAAAGTGCAAACAACCAGACAATTATATTCATATGTGGCAGACATGCCTTTTAGTATCACAATTTTTGGGGAAAATCTTTGCAGAAATTTCAAATATTATGCATCAAAACATTCATGTCACATCTGCATTGGCCCTGCTATCAATATGGGGGGGGGGGGAGAATAACCAAAAATTAATAACTAAAGGATTAATAGTGTTTATGTTAATGGCCGCCCGGAGGTTATAGCAAGATATTGGAAAATGGCAGGATTCTTAACGTTACGTTCTTGGTATTCAGAATTGTGGCAAATAGCTATGGCAGAAAAATTGACACATCAACTTAGAGTTATTAAAGGCAAAGCTAATATATTGGATTTTTATGAAATGTGGCATGATTTCATCTCATACACAAACCAGAAAGAAATTCAACATGCATCTAAACCATTTCAAGGATGCTAGAAGATAAATTCAAGTTATAATGACCCTTCCTCTTCTTTTCATTTTTAAATGTATTAAACACCTGTGCTATTGTATTCCTTTTATACCTGTAATCAAAAGGAAAAGGAAAAAGTTTATATATATATATAATGTGTGTGTGTGTGTATTTACAAGAATTTGCAACAAATATTAAGCCCTCGACCAATAGTGCTGTATTTATAGTTTCACTTTTTTCCCTTTTTTTCTTTGCTTTATATATTTATGTGTTCCTGTGTTTGTGAATTGTGATTGTGTCTATATCTGTTAATAAAATATGTTTTTGAAAAAGAATGGAACGTTAAGCCCTTTGATGAGCAGATGTCTGTATAAAAACTTACTGTCTTCAAGAGGCAGGTAATATTCACACAGCATAAACTGGAGCAAGGGTGAGAGGGAGGGGGCGAATCACTGATTTCTGCTTTGGAGCTCTAGCTGTGGAGGTGGTTGAATTCAATGAATGTGGACATCATAACACGGCAAGAGAGATGCAAAAATGTTCTGAGTGTTTTGTAAGTCCGAAAATGTCATTCATAAGAAAAGTCTAAACACAGCAGGGTTGGGGAGGGGGGAGGGGTCTTTGCATGAACTGTTTGTCTCTTCCAATAGCATTTTTTTAATTGCTGTTATTAAAAGTTAATAGCAGATGTGGAAGCTACTACAGTTTTTTATTTCAAGATGAATTTGATTCCTGTTATAAAAATATCTAGATCAATAAAGTCTTAAATAAAATAAAGCCTGCTGGCTTTATTTTATTTAAGACTTGTTGATCTACAACAGTACTGATCTACAACAGTAGTTGTAGCAAGCCTGTCCATGTTGAATTGATTATGGCTGTGATCCTAAAGTTCTTACCCACAAGCAAACCTAACTGAAATCAATGCATTTGTCTCATAACATAAATGGTTTATGATTGTAGGCTATGTGCCATAAACCTATTGGGTTGACTTCATGCTTTGCACATAAATCTTTCATGTGTAAGTATCAGATATTGTTTTATAAATCTCTGAGTGTAAATATATAGACATTCTTTGATAGCCAGTAGGGGATGCAAATGAGTGAACTATTAAATAGAAATCTTTTAGTACTTTATGTAGGGATACTTGGAAGATGTTTATAAAGCAGTAAGGAAGAAATCATGTCTGTTTTAAATAAGAAGGGTATTTAAAGCTATTTTAAAAGATCTCAGAAAGAAATTATGGAAAGTCTTTTCTCTGCCAGAGACCCTGGAAAGCTATTACCAGAGTAGACAATACTGAGCTAGATGAACCCATGGTATGAATGAGGATAAGGTGGATTCAAATGTTCATATTCAAAATACTGAAGCTCGTCATCATGATAAGATGAACATCAAGGGCCCTGCTTCAGTTCCCCCCACCATCAGAAAGGATTGCCGCTCAAAATAGAGGCTTTTCATGGCAACACCCCCTTCTCTCTCTCTCTCTCTCTCTCTCTCTCTCTCTCTCTCTCTCTCTCTCACACACACACACACACACACACACACACACACACACACACACACACAACACAGAGGGGGGGGAGGGAGATCCCTTGCATGCGCTGCTACCAGCTCACTCTGATTTTACACACATAAGGTCTATCCTCAAACAACCCCAATCCATTTCAGTCACCTCCCAGCCTCCCAGCTGGTCTTCCTGATCTACTGGATCTCTCTGTCTGCCACTCTAACTCCACTGTTTTCCCTGAAACTTTTCCTACAAGCAGTTACTCTTACCATTGTAGTAGTCAAAAAGGGCAAGAGTCCAGTAGCACCTTAAAGACTAACAAAAATATTTTCTGGTAGGGTAGGAGCTTTCGTGAGCCACAGCTCACTTCTTCACGAAAGCTCCTACCCTACCAGAAAATATTTTTGTTAGTCTTTAAGGTGCTACTGGACTCTTGCCCTTTTTGACTACTGCAAACAGACTAACACGGCAACCCACTGTGAATTATCTTACCACTGTAGGAGAGGGATAGGGACAAGGCAGGCCCATCGTTTCCTTTCAGTCTGTGTCCTAGCACAAGAATAAGAGATTGCTTGTCAGCAACAAAAGGAGGAAGATGCTAATCTGGCACAAGGAAATCTTTTCCATCTCTACTCAAAATCAGGCTGGGGAACACATTGGCCCACCATGTGTCACTGAATGAAAAGACTAGAAAAATGGATTGCATATTTATAGGAGTAACTGGAATATCCAGCGTTACAACAGCGAATATTGGAATAAACAAAGCAGAGGTTTGGAAAGAATGCAATCTTTCATGGTTCCAGGCACAAGTCAGTCAATCTGGGAAGAAGGAGGGGGGTGATGAGGATTGCCTTTCAGGATAAACTCACTGCCTGCCTCAGGGTCTTTTCCTCTGGTGCAGCTGGTGTGGGCTAGAATACTGAAAGAGAGTGACCACTGATCTGATGCAGCACACCAAGCCTGGCAACTACCTATTCATTTGACAAGCACAGCAGAGAACAAAGGGGAAGTTATTCAGCCTAAAGAATCCAACGCGAATTTCTCTGGGTTGTAAAGATATGAACAACAGAAATTCAGGATCACACGAGAAGAGAAATGATGGAGGAAACAGCATGCAGGAAGTCAGGGAGGAAAGGCCAGGATCGGATGGGATCCATTCCAGGAGATGAAAGGAAGTGACTAACTGGCACATGAATGCTTCCTAATAAAGAACACAAATGGAGAGAGGAAGGTACCAAGGACTGGGTGAGATACTATTCTAATACTTATTCAATAGTCTAAGGTCAATATCCAGAAATTATTTGCTGTATAACACTGACAACAGAGGAGACACTGCCTGAAAGTATAAGTGAGAAAATGAAAGATGGCAGGAGGCAAAAAGCAATTGAAAAGGTGAAAGCAAGGTCTTTCATACTCATAGGTCATGCAGGGATAAGACTTACATGTTAACTCTGGCTCTTTGGAAGAGATACCCTGAAGCAGTTCCACCTGAGGAGCAATACAGGGAGGAAAATAGCACTCTCTTGGAGATTCACAACTGTTCTTTAAGTTTATTCACAGATGAATGTAGGCTGATGTGAAATGATAAAGCTCTAAAAGGCTTTGAGCCCCTCAGACTACTTCTGTGTCCCAGTTAGATCTCTTAGGAGTGCCTGAGAACATTTGGGATCAAAATAACAACCCATGAAAGGCACATCCAGAAGTATTCTTGTTGGCTACTCCTCAGTTGTGCAGCTTCCTTCCAGTTGAAAGGTTCGTGTTATTAAAGGCACACATCTTTAATGGGTTTATCCCCCCTTCTATGTTAGTTTTTTTTAAAAAATAATTGCAAATATCAAACAGAAAAGAAATAGAAAATATGATAACAATGGTGGCAAGATTTAAGAAATTCTGATGCAAGCAAGAGTTGTATGTGTATGTCAAAGTAACAGATGGGGACAGAAAAAGAACTAAGGAAATACCTGTGCAAATTAATGGAAAAAGATGGAGGGAAGATGGAGATAAAGTGGGACATGGGTTCCAGGTGCCTTGACATAATCTTCACCAGAGTTCCCAAAAGTGCTGCTTCTATGGATTCATAAGATTTTGAAGCACAGCTCCCTTCTTCTGCCTGATTCAGACTTTCCATCTTCCAATCATTATTGCGGGGGGTGTCCAGACAGCTGGAATTTCTGGGTGAAAGCTGTTACTTAAACCTGGTGTTTAATAGAGATAAGGTTTTGTCCCTAATCACGGCTCCATGTTTAGTGATGAGAAGTTTCTCCATCTCTACCCCAAGATTTGTGGACATAATGTTATATGAAGTATACTGTTCCAAGCTAATTTTTGGCTTAAAGTGCTTACTGCTGAGCAGGTGCATGCAACAATTCAGGGAGCAAGCTGGCTGGAGCTGTCCTTGCAAGTACCTCTTTCTGGAGAGGGACGTTTATAGACTGCAATTTCAATTTTAATGTATTTATTTAGATTTATACTGCACTTTTCTTCCCTATGAGACCCAATGCGGCTTACAAAAATAATTTCCCCTCCTCCATTTTATCCTCGCAACAATAATACTGAGAGGTATGTTAGGAGAGAAAGTAATTGGCCCAAGGTCACCCATGGCAAAGTGGGGTTTGGAACCTGGGTATCCCGTATCCTATTCTGACACTCAAATCAGTGCACTGTGCTGGCTCTCGAGGCTGTAATTCTTCTTTACAAGCTGATCCTAACAAGGGACTTCCTGTCCAAGAACTGAACTCCAGAAGAGGAAACATTCCCTGGCTGTCTCCCCACTCTTTTGTGAATCTCTCGGCACCTCCTTGAACAGATGAGATAGAAATATTTTAACTAGTAAATAAGCAGCGAAAGCTGTCTATACAAGGAGGATCATGCTTGTAAGAAAAGATTCCACTTGCAACTTTCAAGCCCTTGTCATTTATGGATTTACTTATGAGTAGGCAATCCAGAGTGTTTAAACAGGAGACAGGGCACACTTATTAGGAAAAATCTACAAGCTTCTTTTGAAATATGAAACAGAAGGCGAACAAGTGAAAATCAACATGATAAAATGGATGCAAAATTTTGGAGAAATGATTAATATGGATTTATGGGAAAAACTTTGTACCTCCGAAATGAAATACACCGTCTCTCAAGAAGTGAAAGAAAACTGGTATAAAACATTTTATAGATGGTATTTGAGTCCTAATATGCTTTCCCAGATGACTACCCCTGGAAAAAAAGGTGCCTGTTGGAAATGCCAAGACACTGATGGTTCCTATTTTCATGTCTGGTGGACATGTTCAAAGATACAAACATATTGGAAAAGAATCCATCAAGAAATTCAGTTAATGTTAAATATTAAGTTAACATTTGATCCCAAATTTTATCTACTCAGTATAGTGCCATCTAACTTACCTTCGAAATTTCAGGACGTTTTTAAATATGCTACTACCGCAGCCAGAACGGTTCTTGCAAGAACTTGGAAACAAACCCACATACCCGAAATAGAAGACTGGAAAGAAAAACTATTGGAATATGCTAGTATGGCTAAGATGACTTTCGAGATTAATTTAAAATCTACTGAATCTACAGAGCAATTCCATGATAAGTGGATGTCATTCTATACCTATATGAATTCCAGTTAATTGAATGTAACATGATGGTTATGTAATATTCAATTTGTTATACACAATTGTAATGCAACTTTAGACCTTCATATAATAAATATTAATATAAGCAGTAATAGAATGACATTATGTAACAGTTTTATCTTAGTATAGAGAATGTCTCTTAATATACAATTGAGCTTATTTTTTATTATTGTTTTGTTTTTATGCTCATAATTCTTAATCCCTCCCTTTTTTTCCTGTACCCCTTCAATTATATAAATAAAATTTATAAAAAATAATAATAAAAAAAATAAATAAACAGGAGACAGTGGTCCCTGCGCTAACACAATTTCTGTGAGAAAAGAAATGCAGATAATTGGCTTGGGCTCAGACTTAGCTAAAGGACTTGTCCCTGTGTGTAACCAGGCATCCCAAGCCAACATTTCTTCTGGGTTCAGAGGCTCTGGTGGACATGTGGAGTTTCCATTCCTAAGGGATTTTCCACACAAAGGAATCTGCTGCTCCTGCCTAGTGACTGGATAGATCACAGACATAGGAGTTCCGTTTGTGCATCGAAGAGCATGTACAATTTACACAGGTTGTAGAAGCATAAGGAGAAGTCATCACTGGGGGGAGGTTAAACATTCCATATCAACCTGCTCTCCATTGGGTTTAAAAATATGAGTATCATTTCTCGCCCAGAGTGTGATCAGCTGCGGATCTTCTTGATTTACCAAGCCATGCATTTTTTCCTCCTGATGGTCGATGGTTTTCCCTACAGGAATCTGCATGTTGTTAGTTCTGCATGTTGTTTGGGTCCATTTCCTTAGTTCTATTTCTAACCTTTTAGCTTGTCTAAAAAGCATTTGTGAATGGGTTGCCACCCCCACTGATATGCTCCCGCTTTCTATTGCTGTTGTTCAGATCACTCAAGGTTTTGTAATTTCTTTTTCCTGTTCACTGTCCAGATATGTTGTGCAGTGTATGCGCACTATTTTTTTTTAATGCACTGGGATCCCTCAACGAAGTAAACCTTAGAAGAAAGGAGTTCAGCCTTTATAGTTGTAGCTGCTGAAGAAAATGAGACTAAAATGTAATTTACCTTCATCCTGCCAGTAGTTACTCAGTCATGGGTGTAAACATAAATATTCTTCTACTGACAAAACAGGAAAGTTACAATCATGAATAATTACATTGCTATCCTCAGCTGGCACACATCTCTACTACAAGTCCGCCTTTGGTTTCCAGAAATGATCTTTTAAGTAGTTACAAGGGAGAAGTATTTTTTTTCCTGTGGTTCATAAAAATGAATCACTTATTAAAGCACTCTCTTGAAGCCAAACAATGGAACAAAACAATACTAGCTGCACAAAGCAGCAGACTACAAAGGATGCAAGTTGGGGAGCTTTTCTTTTTTTTAAGAGCAGGAAGTTTTGTTATTGGAAACTCCTGTTAACTTGCTCTGGCCTTGCACTACGTAACCACTGTCTGATCCTGGAAACTCTTTTTTTGTCTCTTCGAGCTGGCAAAGGCAGGCTCTTCCCTTGCTCTCTGCTTTGTTCGGTCCGGGATGTAGGCACACTTAATCTCCATCTGGACTGGACTGGGATACACAGTAAACAAATGTGGAGAATGTTGTGGTCCATTGTCTTCTGTGGTTGCTTTTGCCTGGGCCCAAATGCTATAAAGCTGTATTTGTGAATTACCTCCAGCTTTCCACTTTGAAATGGGAGAGGCACATGATGTAAAAGCTTTGAAGAGTTTTCAGGTGCAGATATTTCTTTCCCAAATGTGTCTCTGCATCCATGAGACTGTTTGTTTTCCTGTCTCTCGAACACAGTTGCATGTTCAATGAAGAGCTAGAAATAATTATTTAATTTGTGAAAATCACTCTCAAAATCGTTGTTTAAAAATATTTTTGCCAGTGTTTCCAGGGATGGCATAAGTCCAAGTCTGGTTTGGAGGGATCAAGTTAAACAGTTCTAGTTTTGATGAAAGGCCATTCTCCTGCATGCCTGTGTTTCATTTGTTGCCATACATGCTATATTTGAGAAGCATTATAGTACAAGAAAGACAAGATGTGATACAATTATTTTCTAGATAGACCATTAATATTGATGTGGAAATCAGGAAGATTATTTTCTGCTTGGTACAACATTTCACGCTCCTTCTGACAACTTTAAAATCTAGTCGCTTTCTGACTGTATAAATGTAACAGAATCATAATCCTTCAATGATTTTAATATGGAATCTATTTATTATGCTGGTTATAATGTTTTCTTAACTAACCATTTTCCCCTCACTTTTTAGGTCTGAGACACTGACAATGGAAGCTACACAGATCAAAATGTCACAAAGCCCTCTAGTAAATGAGGCCATTGGTGCTAAACTGAAGAAATGCAAACCTCGTGTGATGTCCAAAAGTGGCCACAGCAATGTCAGGATTGATAAGGTGGATGGTATTTACTTGCTTTATCTTCAGGATCTGTGGACCACAGTTATTGACATGAAGTGGAGATATAAACTTACTTTGTTTGTAGCTACTTTTGTAATGACTTGGTTTCTTTTTGGAGTCCTTTACTATGCCATTGCATTTATTCATGGAGACCTGGAAGGAAACAAATACTCACGCAAACATGTCCCCTGTGTCATGAATGTAGACTCCCTAACTGGAGCATTTCTCTTTTCTTTGGAGTCCCAAACAACCATTGGTTATGGCTTTCGTTTTATCACTGAGGAGTGCCCTCATGCCATTTTCCTCCTAGTTGCTCAACTGGTCATCACAACTTTGATTGAAATCTTCATCACCGGTACCTTCCTAGCCAAAATTGCCAGACCTAAAAAGCGGGCTGAGACCATTAAATTCAGTCATTGTGCTGTCATCACCAAACACAATGGACATCTTTGCCTGGTGATCCGAGTGGCAAATATGAGAAAGAGCCTTCTGATTCAATGCCAGCTATCTGGAAAGCTTCTGCAGACCTATGAAACCAAAGAAGGAGAGCGGATCCTGCTTAACCAAGTTACTGTCAAATTTCATGTTGATTCTTCATCTGAAAGTCCTTTCTTGATATTACCTTTGACTTTTTACCATATATTGGATGAGAATAGTCCTTTGAGAGATCTTACACCCCAAAACCTAAAAGAAAAAGATTTTGAACTTGTTGTCCTTTTGAATGCCACAGTTGAGTCAACAAGTGCTGTTTGCCAGAGCCGAACCTCGTACATTCCAGAGGAGATCTTCTGGGGTTATGAGTTTATGCCTGTGATTTCTGTCTCTCAGAATGGGAAATATGTTGCAGATTTCAGTCAGTTTGAGCAGATCAGAAGTGCAGATTGCAACTTGTACAGTATGGATTCTGAAAAGCAAAAACTAGAAGAGCAATATAGAAAGGAAGACCAAAGAGACAGAGAACACAGAACAATGTTATATCAGCAAAGCAATGTTTGAATTCTTATTCATCACTTATTCATTCATTTTTTTCCGCAAAATGGATAGGCTGAAATGTCTTGTCTAAACAGCTGTGATGCCGAGCGTACCTGAATACATCATGATTAAGTTTGCTTAAGTTGAGTCTATAAAATGGGAAAACTAATATGGATTTCTCTTAAGGATCTACCATAGGCCAACGTTTGTAGCAGACCCTTTTGCTTTTCGGTCAATATGTGGAGTTTGATATGTTGAACAAATGTTTCCAATATGTATTCAACATAATTTAGCTGTATAAGTAGGATAAAAGAGTTGCTTTTAAAAGGCAATCTGCAAGACTTTATTTGCTTAGCTTCACATGAGTTAAGCAAAGGGAAAAAATGTGCAGTGGGGTTGGAAATCACATTTTTACAAATCAGTCTTCACAGAGAGAAAAGTATTTGTCTGATAATAGCAGGCAGACTCTAAAATGGTTGCCTCAGTATCATGACAGCTTATGGTCAGGGTGACATGAAGAACATTTTTTGTGCCAGTGCAGATCCTCCTTTGAAAATTATGAACCTTCCAGCTGCTGGTTATCCAGAAGAAACCACCTCGATTAAATGATCCTCCCCAGAGCCAGAGTAAATGCCTATATAATCTGAGGAGCAAAGGAGCAGGTCTTTGCACTGCTCTTTGCCCACTCTCCCCTGGTACCAAGTATGTAAAGCAGCATCTAGCATAGCTTCTTCCCTATCGGCCATGCAAGTCTGGTAGGAGAAGACTATCGCTTGCTCACCTGTGTAACTGGTCAGCTGTATATTAAATAATAGAAAGATTTGGGGTGTTTTAGAGAACAGTCTGATTTATGATACTATTTTTGATAGTTAGAAAAATGTATACAAATCTAAGCATGCGGGGAAAATAGTTGTTTAAAAGTTTAAAAATGTGCTATTGCAAATTAACATTATTGTTTTTATGCAGTGTATATAGCATTATAGTAGCATATTGCAAAAGATTGCTTGCTTTGCTTTGCTTTGCTTTGGACCATTGTTTAATATTCCTAAATAAAGCTTTCTGAAACATTTACAGTCAAATGTTTCACAGTCTGATTAATGTTTAGCTAGCCTATAAAAAAGAATGCTTGAGATTCTACTATATAGTGATTTCATGTGACACAGTAAAGCCAACCCATCAACTACATGGGGTTACCCTATATTTTGTTGTGTATTGGTTACTTTTAAAATAAGATCCATGCACGCAAAAGGATGCAGGGGGGAGGGGAAAGTCATGCTTCTGTGCATGGAATTTAAATGAGATCCAACTCATACACTTAAGCGTTCCACCAATTTTTTTATCCACCAAAGTTTTCACATCAAAAGCTTTCACCCTGCTTTGCAGCATTTAGGGATCTTACCAAATTTCATGAACACACTGTTTTGATTGAAAAAGCCCAGTTTCTGCCATGGGTTGACCCTATCTATGTATACCATTATGAGTATCTTGGAAGGATGCAACGTAAAACAGAGGTTTCATTTATTTTGATATTTTTACCCCACTTTTCTCTCCAAAGGGGATCCAAAGAAGCTTTAACACTGCTCTCCCCTTCCCTTTGTATCCTCACACCGACCCTGTGAGGCAGGCTAGGCTGAAAGAGAAGAACTGGCCCATGGTCAACCAGCAAAGTGGAGATTTGAACCTGGTTTTCCCAGATCCTAGTCTGACACTCTAACCACTAAATGAATATACCTGGCATGAGTATACAGAGAATACAGGATGACCCTGGGACTTACAGAGTCCTCCGTTCACGTTGTGCCAGAAAGCCTGGTATAACTAATACTAGTGAGATACTAAAAGTAATGTCTCAACTCTTCCCATACTTAGACCTTGTAAATGTAGGCCTGGTATAGAGACACAGTTCATCAAATGAACCTGCTCCCACGTGGTGCCACTTTAGTCTGAAAGTGAATTTGACTGTCATAAATTAAAAACAATTCACTATACATAGGAAGTTAACATGTCAGAAAGAATAGGCCAGAAATCTTAATACCTAATTTTCTACATGCGTAAAGCTTCTTTTAAAAGGAAAACATTCAGTCAAGTTATCAAAGTGATACATTATTTGAACAATATCGCCACAAGATTAACTCTACCCTTAAGATTCCATTATCAAAATGGAACCAAATTTTTGCAGCATAGTTCCTATATGTCAAGGATGTGTCAAATGGGCTCAGTACAGGTAGATGACTAAGAAGTATGCTTAGGGTAGCCAGCCCTGAGGCTGCAGATTCCAAGAACTTTGGGGGGAGGGATGGAGCCAGGGGAGGGGAAAGCATTACAGATGCTGTAACATCATTCCTACATCACAGCACGTGCGACACTCTAGGATTACCTCCAGTCTCCCTGGTAAAGACCATAGAAATTAAGGGAAATATCTAGGGCATTGTGTGCACTGTGATGTCACTTTTGGGGATCACCCAGAAGTGTGAAACAGCATCTGCAACATCATCTTCCCATTTTTCTCCTGCTGTTCTATCAATCTAGTGCAGACATGGCAATCGAGGGCCAGCATTTAGCTGCTGCAGGTGGGCAAATGGTAAGCCTAAGCATGTTCAGTGACAAAATAAGTGGTTAGGTTGGGTTATAAATAACTCATATACCCATTTGCTATAAAGTGACTTCATGGAAAGGTTCAGCTTTATTGAGTTACCCAGTCACTGCTGCAGTGGTGGAAAGTACACATAATATCCTCTGCCACTGACTATAGGACTAAGGGACACTGGAAGATTGCAGCTCTTCCCTCTCAGGAACTTGCTGGAAGGAAGAACATCAAAGCAAAGGGATGAGCAGTCTGGTTCCAGCCTTTGGCCAAACAACAATCAGATTAAGAGAATTTGCTTCCTACCTCCTAGCCAGGAAGAATTCTGTTGCAACTGCCAGTTGTCCTGTAACTGCTGTAGCCAGACAGAGGAGGACACTCTGGCGTCTGCCACCCACAAAATTAACACAAGGGCCTTGTGAGGTGTTGCATCTTCTCCCTCCTAAGAAGAACCCTGGCAAGAGAAGACCATCTGGAGTCTCAACTGGATGTACACGCATCATTTTATTCTGGCACTGTCATGCTGTTGCCACCTCTCTACTTTTTCCTTGTGTGCCTTGTCTTTTAGCCTGCCAATCCCTTATTTTCATGTCGTTGTAATACTTGTCCCCCAACATATGTTAAATTTAAATAGATGTGAACCACTTGGGAATATAATTTTAGACAATTTTTGTTTGAACGTTTTGATAAAATATAATAAATAAATTAACACTTTGATAGTGAGGATGAGTGATGCTTTGAAATAAAGATGTGTGTGTGTGTTAAGTGTCGTCAAGTCGCTTCCGACTCATGGTGACCCTATGAATGAAAGTCCTCCAAAATGTCCTATCTTTGACAGCCTTGCTCAGATCTTGCAAATTGAAGGCTGTGGCTTCCTTTATTGAGTCCATCCATCTCTTGTTGGGTCTTCCTCTTTTCCTGCTGCCCTCAACTTTTCGTATCATGATGGTCTTTTCCAGTGACTCTTGTCGTCTCATGACGTGACCAAAATACGATAGCCTCAGTTCAGTCATTTAAAGATAAGTGTTTAGTCAAATAAAGATAAGTGTTGGTTCTTGTAGGTTATCCGGGCTGTGTAACCGTGGTCTTGGAATTTTCTTTCCTGATGTTTCGCCAGCAACTGTGGCAGGCATCTTCAGAGTAGTAACACTGAAGGACAGTGTCTCTTCAGTGTTACTACTCTGAAGATGCCTGCCACAGTTGCTGGCGAAACGTCAGGAAAGAAAATTCCAAGACCACGGTTACACAGCCCGGATAACCTACAAGAACCAATGAACTCTGACCGTGAAAGCCTTCGACAAAGATAAGTGTTATTTATTGGAGATTTGATTTGTCAACTATTTTGTAATGTAAGGGCATTTGAGCAAACCATTGTGTAAAAACAGGGAAATCATGAAAGCCCATGACATATTTTGTGTAATGCACAAAGAAAACAACATTCCTGCTGGCTACTCCATAGTATAAGGCTATTCTTTCCCATAGATTATTAAAAACTCCAGTCAATTTATCATATTAATAACTTTAAAGCAGCATTGTTCCTCTGCTGGTAATAATATATGATAAATCATGGAAGGAAAAACATGGTGTATTACTCTTCTTTTAAGTAATACAGATATATTCAAAAAATAGTCATTCTCTAATCTTTGCAACTCACAAACACCATTGCCCATCATTTTAAGCAATGTTATGAAGGAGTTGGGGAACAATTGGCAAATTGTACTATCGTTTGAGTCTTTCAAAAGAGCAAGCCAAGTCAAAGGGGGTATAACACTGAGCAGTTCATTTTTTAAAAAGTAAATTTGTTGGAGATGCAATTTGATGAGTAACATAAATGTTTTTTATAATTAAAAGGTTTTTTCAGCAATGCCATTTCAATGTTTGTTATATCCATGTTTTTAAGATTTTAGTTGTAGCAACTGATATGTACTAATGTTACTGATTAGGTTATTTCCCCCATATTTTCTTTGTATTAATTGATGTGTTACAGTACTATAAAAAATTAAAGAAACCTGGAAATATTCTAAAGTGGAGATCTGAATAGATACATTCCACTTAAAGGCTCTAAGATCTCAAGCATAAATGCTATCTGGGCTAATGTGTCCACCACCCTGGATTCGCTAGATTCCCACAGAAGGGCATAGACTTTCTAATTTGGGGGGGGGGGCTGGGGCTGGGCAAGAGGCATTGCTATGATATCATATGGAGGAGCCAGTGACATCACAGGGAGGGGCCATGGGGGATTTAGGAAGGGATGACGGCATTTCCAGTTTTACTTCTGGAAGTGCTGCATCGCCGTGGCCAATATAACAGTCAAACTCCCAAATTTGGGGGGTTTGAGTGTTAAAGCAGCCGCAGTGGTGTGGCACTTCTGGAAGTAAAATCAGAAGTGCTGTCATCATGTAAGCATGCTGGTCCACGCATGCAGCCACCGTTCTGGGGGGCTGGGTGGATTGGCGGGCAAGTGCCCGCCAATACCACCCACCTGGCAACCCTAATGCCAGGTGTGCAACAATGAAGCTGGAGCCCTCCCTATTGTCCTTATACCTCTCAGGTCAGCCTACAAGAAGCTTCTAAAGCAAAAGAAGCAAGTATGTGCAAATGACCAAAGTGGAGATCGATAATTTGACCTTGCTGATCTTTTATCCTGAGTTAATTTAACCTAATTTGAACGTGCAAACACCACATGCATTGTAGACCCACTTATGACTGGATGTTCTGTAAAATTCCTGGAGGGAAAAGGTTTATAAAAAAATCTCTCAGATTTTTGGGCCCTCCTATACACCACAGTTGATTTTGCGTAGCAAACAGGAATTCAAACTTTTTAAACACATGAAAGATGAAGGGTGGAGAAATACTTTCCTTCTCCAGGAAGTTATTAAGCATGTAAGAGTCTGGGAGCCAGTTGGCTGTGTTTCCCTTGCTTTCTTCTTTTACCACATCACTTTAGTGGCCTGATCCTCAAAGAGTCTGGTTCCAATAAGTAAGACTTAAGCTGGCAGAGCACTTCATTCTAGCCCTTCATCTCTTTAAAAAAAAGATGAGATAGAAACTTTTTTTGGGGGGGGGGATCTGCACAGTGCACTAATATATATATAAGCACCTGCTCAGTTTTTTAAAAAGCAATAAACGCCTTTTCCTGCTAGTATGATTTTGAAACGTTTCCTTTACATGAGATTATTATGCTTTCTCTATCCATCTGTACCTTCCTTGATCATCTCCCATATGAACTTGTAAACCTGGTAAATTGAGCAAGTGTTTTAAAAGGTTGGGGGAGAGCCATGGGAAAAGAAGCACATTTTTAAAGCTGCACACATAAGAGGTAGTTTAATCTCTCTGGAAAGTTACAAAGTAATAACATAACATTCAAACTAGTGTGTTAAGCACCCTGATCTTGATGTGCAAGTTATTTGCTAATACATTTGCGTACTCATGGACAGTAGTTCAACCTAAGTGTTAAATTCTTGTAGTTCTAATGGTGTAACTTGCCACCTGATCTTCTCCACAGTTCAGTTGCCTGTACAATTTTAACTTTCATGGTATATATTTGTGTAAGGATATAAAAAAGTCAGTTCACAAGATCTGGGTGGCATCTCACCTTATATGACTCTCAAACTTTGCAGTCTAAATATTTAGTAACTTGTTAGAGCAGGATGATGGATAATCTGCAAATATAAGTTGTTGGAGTGTAGGAACATCCAGTATTGTTTAATTATAGCAAAAATCAAAGTTAAACATGTTGGGAAATAGGATATTTTGTTTGTAGTACGGTAACAACTGCCCTTCTGTCTACAACAGAGGCTAGATCCAGGTGCTTGTTGAAAAATGTGTACGGTGCTTATGCAAAACATTCCTTGTCATGGTTCTTGTAGGTTATCTGGGCTGTGTAATTGTGGTCTTGGTATTTTCTTTCCTGACGTTTCGCCAGCAGCTGTGGCAGGCATCTTCAGAGGAGTAATACTGAAGGACAGTGTCTCTCAGTGTCAAGTGTGTAGGAAGAGTAATATATAGTCAGAAGGGGGTTGGGTTTGAGCTGAGTCATTGTCCTGCAAAGTATTAAAGGTAATGTGCAAATCATTGTCCTGTAAGTATCAAGATAATGTGCTACTGAGGGTGTGGTATGTTAATGTGGAACCATTGTATCCTGAAGTGATGTGTTAACATGTGGAATCCAAGGCTAATCCGCAATAAGGAACAACAATATATGTGAACCTACTGGCTGAAGAAGCTGCCTTTGGTAGTGAAAGAGCGATTGTTCATCCAGACAGCGTTTCCATTTTTTTCAATATGCTTCCTTCCATGCTCCCTTGAAGAAGCTGATGATTGAAACAAAATTTATAAAAGAAAAGAAAAAGTTATTAACTGAACTGAAATATAATTCATTTTGATACTATTGTAGCAAAGAGATATAGCTACTTCATTTCTCTGTCTTTATGTTTTGTTTTGTCTTAGTTGTCACACTGTATAGAATTGTATAAATTTGGACACTCTGTACATATTCACCACATGTTTGTAACAGGTATAATATAGCATTTTGATAAGCATTGAGAGCCTCATACTATTACTTTATACAACCTCCAGGTGGTGGCTGGAGATCTTCCGCTATTACAACAGATCTCCAGGCGACAGAGATCAGTTCACCTGGAGAAAATGGCTGCTTTGGAAGGTGGACTCTATGGCATTATACCCCATTGAAATTCCTCCCTCCCTGAACCCCACCCTTCCTAGACTCCATCCCTAAAATCTCCTGGTATTTCCCAACACGGAGCTGGCAAGCCTACTCTGAGGTCAGATCTATCCATTTAAATTTTAAAGGGCCATTATTTTCTATAAGAGTAGTCCTGGCCTTGCCCTGACCTGGACGGCCCAGGCTAGCCTGATCTCGTCAGATCTCAGAAGCTAAGCAAGGTGAACCCTGGTTAGTATTTGGAAGGGAGACCACCAAGGAATACCAGGGTTGCTTTGTAGAGGAAGGCACTGGCAAACCACCTCTGTTAGTCTCTTGCCATGAAAACCCCAAAAGGGGTTTCCATAAGTCGGCTGTGACTTGAAGGCACTTTATACACACACACAGTCCTGGCATCAGTTTTTGGAGGCCAGGTCTTCCCATAGAAAACAATGACCTTTAAAACATAAATGGAGGGAGACGCTGGCAAATGGCTGTTTGGGAAGACCAGCTCTCTCACGGTTCCTCCCTGCTCCTGCTGCCTCTTGGGGGGGGGGGTGGAATGGGGGGCAATTTCTAAACTAGTCCCAAGTTTTCATGACCCCTCCCACATACCTGGAAAAAATCCTGAAATGGTAAGGGGTGTCCTGAAAATTTGAGATAACAGAAAGTGAGCCCTCCCCAAATCCAGATCTGAAATTAATCATTTTTAAAATGTGCACATATCTGGTGTAGCTTTGCTTCGATTGGCATGTGTTTTTTTTTAATCTTAGCCCTATATTTTCCAGTGAGTTCAGAACCCATTTATAATAATAACCGGCGTTTCTTAAAAAAAATCTGTGCAATCAGAGCACCTTGCATTCACTATCTCTGTGATCCTTGCACTCATCTTGTAATGCAGGTTAGTATTTTTATCTCTGCACTGCAGAGGCAACTGCAAGGTCATGGCTCGCCTACAGCCACCTGATGACTTCATGGCCATGGTGATTCTTAGTTCCTGAACTACAGTAACTCACCTTTGTTTAGTTGTTCTCTAAATGTTAACTGATACTGCAAGGAACATTCATGGCACCTACTTCTTTTTTAAACCTGCCCTTTGCTTTGATTCTGTCTTAGAGGCATTGTATTTCAGCCTTTTATTTTACATTATGCAACATTTTGTTGAATGGAGAACCAATTATTTAAGCATGGGTTCACTTCAATGGCCTTCTTCGTATAAATGAGGTGTCAACCATCAACAGATGAGGGGCCAACTATCTACTATCAATATGCATTCATGTCTGTCCTTTATATTATCTAAATGGGATTTTTTGCTGTTTTCCCCTGCAATTGTCCTACATGGAAATCTGTAGGATAGATCTGAGCTGCAGATTGCATTACCCTGCATACTTTCCTTTCTGTTAGCAAAATGGTCTGAACATGCAATCTTGAAATCCAGGAAGAGAAATGATATGGGCAAAGGGGTGTTTATGTTCTTTCAAAGCCTACCTCAGGAAGGTGAGAGCAAAGTTCAAGCAAAGAAGTAATGATAATGTGTCATTTATCGTGGGCATTGGGTTGGTTTCACATCCAGAAACGCTCAGACTGGTGCGCAAGACTCCTTGCAAGGGCCTCATCAGAGTAAATGTGTTCTGAAACAAATGTTTGAGGCATCCATGGAAATAGGAAGTGATATGGCTGACTTGTACATTCATTATTTTTTCTCTTTTTGCCAACTAGATCCATTATTAAAATATCCCAGGATTATCCCATGTCTATGTGAAACAATGTATCAGATGCCTCTTACCAGGATTTGACACTTCTCCTAAACAGAGGGGCAGCCAGATCTATACCCGCTAGATTCAAAGGTCATAACAGTACTCGGAAAGCAAGCTATAAACAATTACAAAATAAGATCTTAAATGAGGACTGGTCCTTAGTGTTTAAGGACGCAAATTGTAAATGTTCAACTCACTTCTTCCAGACACCCTTCAACAGAACTTTCTCCTTGCCAAACTATTTCCGCTGGTTAGAAATTCATAAGTTCAGACGAGCTTTCGTATTGGCGAGACGCAATGCCCTAGACTCAGCCGAGACACAAGGGTGATACAATAAAATTATTGCAGAACGAAAATGCCCTTTTTGTCTGGATCAAATAGACTCCCTAGCCCACATTGTTTTAGCATGTCTACAAAATAACACTGCATGAAATAAATATATCACTCCTTGGATAAAACAGCTAAAGACACTTTCTGAGAAGTGGATACTGCATTATCTGCTGTCAAATAGATCAGTCAATTGTGTGAGAGATGTGGCAATTGTTTTCTTGATTGTGTCAAGGAAAATTAAATTTCATTCCCCCTTTTTATAGTGTGAAGTGGTTGATGAAGAGCCAGTGGCTGTTAAATCTAAGGAAAGGAAGGAAGAACAGTAACAAGGATGGCAACTATTCACAGAATTAAACTTCTGCACATGAAAGAAAACAGAAGCCCAGTGGTACCTTAAAAACTAACATTTATTCCAGTCTGAGCATGTGACCACATTCCCTTTCTCTCTCCACCCACCCTTCCACATCAATTAAAATGACCATCCTGTGTACAGCAGGCTGTTTCTTTGCACTATGCACTTAGCAAATGGGTTGTACAGAATTTTACTCAGAAGACAGAGAGCAGGAAACTGCTGTATTTACTTCCACTTGGCATCTCTATAAGGAAATATCAGTAAAAGGCATTGTCAACAATACCAGTGTGTGAATCAGCTATACAAACTACATATCAGAGACATGTTCACAGGAAATTTCTTTAGTAATATTGAGTCCTTTATCCTGTAAATGATTTTTGGCCATTGGCCACTGTAACTAATGCGTACACGAGAGCTTTACAGGAATTCGAGCCTGTATTTTGTGCCACTGCATGCTCTGAATCCTCCACACAAATCCTGTTTTTGGTAACATCTGTTCTTCTGGTGTTGGTGCATTCCCCTGTGCAATGAGTTGACTCAAGAGCCTCTTGCACTGACAGAAGTCTCTTTGTACTAGAGTAATTCACCAGAATGGGGGGGAGTAAGTGTTTGCTTACAATGTTCCCAAGCAACTGTCTTCCTGTTCAACTCTTTCACTCCCAGGTTGGGTTGTGCATATCGATAAACCCAAACCGAAAATAAACCCAAAATTAGCCATTTTGTCAATATTTGGGTTTTAGTTTTACCAAATACCAAAACCTGGGAATAAAACCAAAGCTGGATAGCCAATTGCCGAATCAGCCGATTAGGTATTTGGCTTTTTTCGGCTTTGGCTTTCCCCAGGCTTTTCCCTATGGGAATTTTTTTTTAATGAGCTCAGGGGGAGACATTTTTGGAGGTAGAGTTCCCACATTTTCAGGGTAGCTTCAAGTGACTTTCCTTGCATGAACCCCAAAGTTTGGTGAAGGGGGTCCCCCTCCTTCATAGAGAAGCATTGTAAACATTATCATACTTCTTCATGGAGGAGGGGGGCAACCCCTTCCAGACGCCATAAAATCAGATCCCTTGTCCCAAACTTTACCAAACTTTGGGGTTCATGCAAGGAAAGCCCCTTGAAGCTCCACTGCGAATTTGGATACTCTTCTGGGAGAATTTTAAAATACTTACTTTTTTCCCCCTGTAATGGCCACTTCCTCTCCAAAGAGCTGTGGGAAAACTCAGTTTCCCGTGAATGCTTTCCCATGAATGCCTGCACAATTGTGACTTGACCTCCAAAAATGCCCCCACAGGAGCTTCAGAAAAAAATCCCCATAGACTATAATGGACCCATTTTTTTCAGTAAACCCGGAAATAAAGCCAAAATACCCCTTTACTGGTACGGGTATTTGGCTTATTCCAGGTTTACCCCCAAAAATTGGGCCCAATAAACCCAAACCTGAAATTTACCATTTTTAAAAAAAATTTTTGCACAACTTTACTCCCAGGCAAATCCAAGGAATTGTTTCCCATGCCAGGCCACTAGAGATATCATTGGTTCAAAATGTAGCCACAGAATTGCTGACTACTAAGGATACAGTATACAGTCCTAAAGGGATTGGGGATGCCTGCTCTCATATGAACCTACCCAGAAGAAGAAAACTTCCTCAGAGGCCCAGGGGAAAGCGATTTGCTTAGGATCATACTAGGAGTTCTTTGTTGATTAGTGTATCTATTTACCACTCAAGAAATTTGTAAGGACATAAGACTGGGAATTAGGATTCTAGGGGTGTCGAACTCATTTGTTACTAGGGCCGGATATGGCATAAATGTCACTGGTCGGACTGGGCCATGCCTCACCAGCCCAGATCGGGAGTGGGGAGGGGTGGCTGCCTCAGCTGGCTTGCTGGCCAGGTAAGAGCTCTCAAGAGGCCGGACCTGGCCCACAGGCAGTATATTTGACACCCCTGTTCTACACTGTATTGGAGATGCTGGTGGTTGGGAATATGACAATTGACCAGTGCCTTGATAGTTACAGGTGATTCCTATATTATACCTGCCTGCAAATCATTTCCACCAATCTAGAAGTTATCCCCTCATTCCAGATAGATGTGTGTGTGTGGTTATTGTGGAGTGAGGGAAAAGCACTCTGCAAAAAAATCTGGTTTCATGCACACTATAGAAAATGGAATGCTGGAACAGATGGGAGCCGAGGGCAAAATTTGCCGAGGGCACCAAAAAACCTTATGCTAACCCTGGATGGGCCACCATACAAAGTAAATTTGGACTTGTGGGTCACCATCCATAAAAGGTTGGGACACTGTTCTAGAGAGTTTGAAAGAGCTCCAGAAATAAGAATTTGTGTTCTAATCAACTGCACCATCTAGTGGCCTGAAAATTTAAAAACACATTATAAGACCAGAGTCCTGCTAAAAATGGTGACACCAATAACTCCATTGAAAGCAATAGGACACCAGCTAGTCAGCATGTGGGTGGCTCATTTGTTTCATTAGTTTCAGTGGGAATTAGGCTCAATGTTAGTTGCAATAGGGCCACTGAGTTCTTCCAGCCACCTTTCATGTCTGAGTTTTTATGTCCCTTTTACCTTTTTAATCCATTTTCTGCATTATGGTGTGTCTTGCCTTAGCCAGTTTTTTGTTTGCATTGATTTCTAAATCTGTAATCCTAATACTGGGGATGTGGAATGGTAGTTCAGCCCGATCTTCTCAGATCTTGGAAGCTAAGCTGGGTCAATACTTGGAGGGGAGACCTCTGAGGAAGACTGCAGAAGGAGAAAATGGCAAACCACCTCTGCTTAATCACTTGCCTTGAGAACCCCATCAGGGCTTGCTATAAGTCTGCGGCAACTCAGTGACACTTTATACACACACACACACACAATCCCAATACTATTGCATTGTTTATTGGATGTCTTAAACTGTCTGACTGAATTGTTTTCTGTATTTTGTAATCTACCTTGAATCTAGTTGAAAAAGGTAGGCTAAAAATAAAATAAAACCAATGCCTACATATTGTTCTTGATTTCTTCAGGCCTGACTCAAATATAGGCATGTACTTTAGAAGCCCTGGACAGTTTTCCTATACCAGATCATTCAATTCCTGGCAAGAGGATCACATCTAGGATGTTTTAGGTTAGTTACAGGTATAGTGCACAAGTGATATTATTACAGAATCTTTGATTTAATTATATCCTTTATTACAGCAGCATAACTATTTTTCATCTTTAACATTAACTCAACAGAAAAGTCCATTACTGCTACATAGATAATTAAAGGAGAGCAATTCCATGTGTCCACACAAATATCTTTCTCACAGATAAGCAGATCAAATGCAAAGAGCCCCTTCTAAGACGATGCTCCCAATAAATCCAGCTTCCTACATTTATAGGTTTTAAAAATCATCTCCTAACAATAGCTGCTGTTTGACTTGAAATAGGTGCACATTCCTGGCTAACTAATTATACCTTCAACACCACACAAAGTTATCTATTATTGAAAATCTTTTTTAAAATATATAAAAATGACTGTTAGTTTATAAAGCAAGAGTTCAATGGCACCTGAAAGACTAATACAATTTATTCCAGCATAGGTTTTAGTGAGTTAGACATCACTTCATTAGATATATGAAGTATTCATCCACTAGGCAGATACATTTATATTAAAAACTGCAACAAAACAGAGTCAGGTGAGAAGTTTTCTTTCTTTCTTTTTCTTTCTTGTAACTTCTCCTCTGACTTTCTGTTTTGAAAGAAAGAGAGAGAGAGAGAGAGAGAGAGAGAGAGAGAGAGAGAGAGAGAGAGAGAAAGAAAGAAAGAAAGAAAGAAAGAAAGAAAGAAAGAAAGAAAGAAAGAAAGAAAGAAAGAAAGAAAGAAAGAAAGAAAATGTCACTTTAAAACAAGGTCTGATTGAAAGAGTAACCACCCCATCTATTGATGGATAAATAAAGTAGGATTAACATAAAATCAGATTTAATCTAGCAGAGAGTGAAACATAATAAGCAGATCCAGTTTTAAAAGTGTAGAGATGCAGCTGAACTAATTAATATCTGTAAGGAGTGGTATATATAAAGATGGTTTCCAATTGGCAAGGGTGTCAGACAAGGATGTATTTTATCTCCCTATCTTTTCAATCTATATGCAGAACATATAATTAGGAAAGCTGGATTAGATTTAGATGAAAATGGAGTGAAAATTGGAGGGAACATTAATAATTTGAGATATGCTGATGACACTACATATTGGCAGAAAATAGTGAAGATTTGAAATGACTACTGCTGAAAGTGAAAAGAGAAAGTGCCAAAGCAGGACTACAGCTGAACACCAAGAAAACAAAAGTAATGACTACAGGAGAATTACACAACTGTAAGGTTGACAATGAGGAAATTGAAATTGTTCAAGACTTTCTATTCCTTGGCTCCACCATCAACCAAAAGGAAGACTGCAACCAAGAAATCAGAAGGAGATTGAAACTGGGAAGGGCAGCCATGAAGGAGCTAGAAAAGATTTTGAAGTGTAAGGATGTGTTACTGGCCACCAAGACTAGATTAATTCATGCTATCGTATTCCCTATTACTATGTATGGGTGTGAAAGCTGGACAGTGAGGAAAGCTGATAGGAAGAAAATAGATTCCTTTGAAATGTGGTGTTGGAGGAGAGGGTTACGGATACCGTGGACTGCCAAAAAAACAAATCAGTGGGTTATAGATCAAATCAAGCCTGAATTGACCCTAAAAGCTAAAATGACTAAACTGAGGCTATCGTACTTTGGTCACATCATGAGACAACAAGAGTCACTGGAAAAGACAGTCATGCTAGGAAAAGTTGAGGGCAGCAGGAAATGAGGAAGACCCAACAAGAGATGGATTGACTGCAAAGGAAGCCACAGCCTTCAATTTGCAGGATCTGAACAAGGCTGTCAAGGATAGGACATTTTGGAGGACTTTCATTCATAGGGTCGCCATGAGTCGGAAGCAACTTGACGGCACTTAACACACACACACACACCTATAATGAGAGAAAAATTCCATTACCTTGCTCAGGTGAGTGAGTGAGTGAGAAGGAGGTCCTTGATCAGAAGTTATCTCTTGTGACAAGAAATGTTTCATTCTGTAATGAGTTATTTTTAGGTACATTCTTGCTGAGGGATACATTCTCACCTGTGATGAGTAATATTTTGCAATGGCCTCTGGTTTCAAGGAAGAAAATTGAATTGTTCAGTAGTCTTGTTTAAATGAGTTCCTAAGCAAAGAGTATAGAAGAAGCAGGAAGAGAGAGAGAGTTCAGAAATCTTCAGATATCACAGTCTTCTCTTTCACTGAATTCTATTGCCATCTTTTGGTGGAAAGTAGTATATAAATATAGTAAATGTATTGTTATCCTTGGTGATACATACAACTTAGTCACTAGTATAGCAGAGGACTGTAGGAAGCCTTTCCTCACAGACTAGAACTTACTGCAAGTATATGTGGTTTGGAGGGTCTTCTCTCTTTATATACAAAACGGAGGGAAACAAATTGAGGCGAGAAGTGATTGTTTCTTCCTCTGACAAAGAGATAGAAATTAGGAAATAGCAGTTCATGGTGGATTCTTATGAGATATTTTGTTCAGGTTATGGATAACCAAGTATAAAATACATATTTATAACATCAATTTTAAAATACCTTTTACCTTTGCTATACTCAAAAGTGAGTTCTCACTGTATTTGTTTATTTAAAATACATGTCAGTCCTTCATAATGGATGCAGTATGCATGTTTTTTTAATATCTGAATAGCTGCACATGCAAGCACAAACTGTTTTGTAAGAAGCAGCCTTGAGTTTTATCATGAATTAGAAAAAAAATTAAAAAGATCAACTGTGCTGGCTAGCTGCCAACTCCCTGGTGTCAGCTCACAGAGTCTTAGAGTTACAGCTCCAAGCAGTGGGGAGAGTTTAGAGCAGCGTCAGAAAATACAGTCCGTTCGTCAAAGCCAGAAATCAGTCCAGTACTTGCCAGTCAGCGTCCAGATAGTCAGTCCAAGGTCAAGGGTTACAGAGAGTCGGAGGTCCAAGTAGCTGGTCCAAGATCTCAGGTCACGGAGAGTCGTTCAGCCGTAGGAGTCAGCAGGTTGCCCAGGTATGCACTGCATTGCTTCCTTGGCTCTGGCCTGTTCAGCTGCTGCTTTTCTGGCATACTGATTATACGTCAATCCTCCTCCTGCGAGGACTCGCTGTCCTGTCATTGTTCCTTTCCTTTTATCCCTTAGAAGCTCCTTGATCAATTGATCTTGAGCAGCATATATCTAGTGTTGGAGGGATATAAGGACTGAAACAAATCTTGCCACTGACAATGTAGCCTTGGGGTCCCTATCACTTAGTAAAAAAGGCATTATGTCAGTCACAGAGGCATTGGATTTGTATATTAAAAGGGGGGAAATATAGTGCGATCGAAGTTCCTCGTAAAAGCGGCATTCCAACATGGGCTAATGAGTCAATAGAGCCAGAAGAGCTGTCATTGTTCCAGCAAATGCTGGTAGGCTTCCAGCCGGGCACTATGTCTTTCAGCCACCAGTGCCTTTCTCTGCCGTTGCCTCCACCTGTCAGCCCCTGACGCTGCGTCAGTAGCTTGAGGGCTCACAGCTGGGCCACTGGGTCCAGGCTGAGCAGGACGGGGGTGGTTCTGCCACAACTTCTGACTGCAAGTCCTGTGCCTGCTCTGGAGAGCCACCAGCTTCAGGGCTGTCAACCTCCTCGCAAAGCTGTGCTGAGTCAGGCCCCACTTCAGGCTGCAAGGTCAGAGGCAGCTCCAGTGGGGCTGAATTCCCCTGGCAGTGTTCCTCCTCTGAGGAGGACCCATTCCCCAGGGACTGACCCATGTCATCAAGTGATCTCCGCACAGCACCTTCAGATCATCCCGACCTCCCTGTTAGAAAGGCCAGATTAATACAAATCAGTGTCCTTCATGGCTGCTCATATTTTATGGAATTATCCAGACAACTATGTGAAGCTATATAGGCAAATGCCTGCCAGGATACTTACCTGGAGATATAACTGAACTAATTCGTATTTGTAAGGGGTGTGATATAGCCTAAACATGTGCAATAGGACTGTCTCACAGCATTTATAGGGACGTAAATCAAGGATGGAGAGTATGCTGAGTAAGGTTGCCACTATGGGATGAATAAGTCTTTAATAATTGTGTGGAAGGAAGAATTTCAGCAGGTGTACTTTCTTCTTTCTACATACCAATAATCTGGGTCCCACCTGGAGGTTGGGAACCCTAGTCCTGGCAGCAACCTCTGGGTAGGGTTGCCAACCTCCATGTAATGCTTAAGAATCCCAGCAGAAATTTGCCAAATGCAATATAGATTGTGAAACAGTAATTCTATATTAGAACATGTTCACAGTTTACAATAACAATTACAAAGGATCAGATAACAAAGAAAAAGAAAGAAGGCTACATAGGTACAATGACTTAGCTATGCCCCAACAACGTATGTCAAAGTTGGTAACAAAGCACAGTCCTCCACAAAGGTGCGTTAAAAGATTTCCGTGATATTTTTGCTGCGGTCTCTTTTGATGTTTGTAGCCTTGTGGTCCTGATGATTCCCCGTTATTTCCTTGGGGTACAGCTACAGGGGTCCGGTTATCGCCGTGTTTCGACCCAATTGGTTTTCCTCAGAAGCCAGCTTGCTGTTAAGTAACATGCATGTTGTTATTGTAAACTGTGAACACGTTCTAATATAGAATTACTGTTTCACAATCTATATTGCATTTGGCAAATTTCTGCTGGGATTCTTAAGCAACACATTATACAGCAGGCTATCTTGATTTTACCAACCTCCAAGTAATAGCAGAAGATCTCACCCATCTTGATACCACCCATCTTGCATGACTCAGCTAGGCCTGGCTGCTTGCTACTGTTGAAAAGCAGCCACTCTATGAAAGCCAGTTTGCTGTAGCAGTTAGAGCTTCAGAGCAGGATCTGCATGAAACAGGTTCAAATCCCCGTCTTGCTGTGGAAGCTCACTGGGTGATTTTGGACCACTCACATACTTTCAGCCTAACCGCCATCACAGGGTTATTGTGCGGATAAAAAAGGAGGAGAGGAGACTACTGTGAGCTGCTTTGGTCCCCACTGTGGAGAAAAACTGTAGGTTTTCAAGGCAGAGGCAGAAGGGTGGGATGAAATGGAAAGGTTAAGACAGAGCAGCAGATGAAGGTAGGCTGGCTGTTGGGTGAGAAGGAGGCAGGATTGGGAAATTCTTGGAGATTTGAGGGGTGGAGCCTGGGGAGGGTGGGGTTTGAGGAGAGACCTCAGAAAGATATAATGCCAACCTCCAGGAGGGTGGACTCTATGGCATTATACCCTGCTGAGGTTGCTTCTCTCCCCAAACCTCTCCCTCCCAAGACTCCACCCCCAAGTCTCCAGGAATTTCCAACCTGGGGCTGGCAAACCTAAGGGGGACTGATGTCTATGGTGGGGATTGTGATTCTGGGAAAGCTCCTGCTGCCACTACTGCTGTGGGGAGGGGAAGAAGCAGGTGGGTGGCTGGAAATGCCGCTGCCACCACTGCTGTTGTGGAAGGGGAAGAGGAAGCAGGTGGGAGGCCGGAAGGGTGATGGAGGCTGAAAGAGAGAGTAATGGGGTGCGGGGACAGAAATAGAAAGTGAGAGAGGAGCATGGAGGAGAGAGAGTAAGAAAAGGGGTGGCAGGAGGGAGAAAGTGTGAGAGACTAAGAGAAGGGAGAGGGGAAGAAGCAAAGGTGGGGAGGAATGGGATAACTGCTCCTGCATGTTTCTTGTGGGTTCCCACTTGTTCATCCTACTTTGCTATTCAGTCAGCAGAAGATTCTGGTGCACACAAAACCTGATTGGTCCTTTGACAGGATCTTTTCATTTGTGTTCTACAGTTGAACACATGAAGCTGCCTTACCCTGACCACAATATCAGTGTTGTCTACTCAGACTGGCAGCAGATCTCAGGGTCTTGAGATCCTTTTACCCAATACCATTTACTGGAGATGCAGAGGATTGAATCTAGGACTTTAGGCATGCCAAATAAATGCTCTAACACTGAGCCATAGCCAGTTAACTGTCAACACAGCTACATCTTGGGAAACAGGTCCCTTTGGTCTCTCTTTCTAATAAATCTCCCCTCCTGTTCTTATAACATGTCATACATCTGATGAAGCTGGGTTCTGTCCTCAATAAATTAATTAGTCTTTAAGATGCAATATGAATACTTGCTTTTCAGGCTTCAGAAGCCTGGTGCTGCTACCACTTGGTAATTTTTTTAAAAAGCACTTACCATTCATCAGCCTTGTACAAACAGAAAATCTGCTTGGTCTGGCAATCATGGAATGCAGGTATTCCATATATATGGTCAAATGCTGATTACTAGAAAAGAGAGAGGGCGAAAACGTACTGTCGCTTTAGCCTCTTTTATTCCCTGTTTCAGCCAGGATTCAGCCAGGATCGAACACACGTTTGGCGAAATGCATGTGTTCGATCCTGGATGAATCCTGGCTGAAACAGGGAATAAAGGAGGCTAAAGCAACCATGCGTTTTTGCCCCAAAACTGACATATTTCATGGTCAAAAATGGAAAAGAGAATGAAACATTAAACTGTCACTGTTATAACTGTATTTTTCAGAGTTTATGACCAGTTACAATGCAGGGCTCAGAAAAACAAAAAAGAGTGCTGTTCAGATTTCAGAAGCATTTCTGATCACAGTCATTTTTGGTGATAACCGATTACTTCATTCTCAAATTACTTCTCTACTTACATTTGAAACAGAAGTTGTGATACAAACTGTGACATGAATTGTGGATGGAAATGAAAGTAAAACATTCAATGAAAGTCATTCCAAAGTTGTGAGAAACCAAAATAGTGCATAGCATTTTTGGAGAATCTTATCAGTTCACATTTTTTTAAGCTCTCACATTTCTGCTCATGAGTTCTGTGTGCATGATTTGCAAGTATTTTTCTTCATCCATAGCAGTCATTAAAACTCATCCCAATCCTGAAAACATTACTTGGAAAGAACTACCGAAGTTAGCAAGATATACTCCCCATGATGGCCCCAGTCTCATGTTTTGGAAGTCTATGATAGAGCTTTGTACAACAGTGTTTGCATTATATCAGCAGTGCTAAGCATATGCATGGAGATTTTCTGAAACTGAAGTGGGAAAGTTCCTGACTGCATAAAGCTGTGTGTATACAACATGCAAATCCCCGTGATCTTACTGCAGCCAGTGATTCTGGATAAATGTGTATAGCATTTGAGTACTGGCATGAGATTGGAGATCTGTCAGCCATAACAATGAATATAAAACTTGTCTAGGAAATGGAGGAACAGGGACACACAACTAGAGGAAACTTGGCAGAAGAGATGGGAAGTATGATGTAGACCATAAAAGAGGTGAATGCAGGAGGTTATTAATCAGTTGAATATAGCACAAATAAAAGGAACCCAGGGGACTGACCAATATCACTCTGAAGATCCCAAGAAACTAATATTCTTAATGTATTTCAAAGGCTGAAAGTCTTGTTTAGCTAAGAATTTGCTATAGAATAACTTTTGGGGGGTATTTTGATGAATTTACATACAATGAAGAATAGGAAAATTGTTATACATAATTAAAAATGTCATTATCTAGTGGTGGCAGAGTCTTATTGCCCATCCTGAAAAGGATACAATTGGCCAATGAGACTTTTAAAATGAGATAAAAGAAAATAATCCATAATAGAATAGTTCTGGGGAAATAATGAAAGGGATCCTTCTCAACGGGTATTTTGAGGTTTTTTCCCCATGAGTTATATAAGAAAGAATTTCTCTGAGTGCTTCACACAGGATAAAGTCACCATGAGAAGGAAATATTCCAGTAATAATTTCATGTGCCCCCTCACAATGGATCAACTATAAAATTGCATGAAATTATTCTATTGAAAACTCTTAATGTAGAATTTCATATGTGGTCCCACTTGGTGAAACAGATATATGAAGTGTTAAAGGAATCGCTGGAATTTCTAATAGCTCAACAGGACCCATTTTTTAAAAAGCTTTTGGGCTACTCTTAACCTGACCCTTTACTGACGTAAGTTAACTATCTTATGCTCCACACTTCTTCTTTTATGATTAGCTGTTGCTTACTCTACTTGATTGTGTGTGTTAAGTGCCGTCAAGTCGCTTCCGACTCATGGCGACCCTATGAATGAAAGTCCTCCAAAATGTCCTATCTTTGACAGCCTTGCTCAGATCTTGCAAATTGAAGGCTGTGGCTTCCTTTATTGAGTCAATCCATCTCTTGTTGGGTCTTCCTCTTTTCCTGCTGCCCTCACCTTTTCCTATCATGACGGTCTTTTCCAGTGACTCTTGTCGGCTCAAGACGTGACCAAAATACGATAGCCTCAGTTTAGTAATTTTAGCTTCTAGGGTCAGTTCAGGCTTGATTTGATCTATAACCCACTGATTTGTTTTTTTGGCAGTCCACGGAATCCGTAACCCTCTCCTCCAACACATTTCAAAGGAATCTATTTTCTTCCTATCAGATTTCTTCACTGTCCAGCTTACTTGATTACACTTTAATTTATTTGTACCCCATGCGAGCGAGGCTAGAAACCTCTCTCATCGTCTGACTTCTCTTGTCATTCATTACACATAACAATCTAATTCATTCCAATGCCCTACATAATCACACCTGATTTATGATGGGATTCATACCAAGCCTCTCTCTGCCCCAACTCCCCCCTTTCCTTCTGTAATTTTCTCTATAATAATGTGGAACATGATTTCCTCTTCATAGCAACTGAAGAAGTGAGCTCTGACTCATGAAAACTCATGCTGGAATAAATATTAACTATGCCTATTATATTATATATATTATATATGGGGAAGGCACTGGCAAACCACCCCGTCAACAAAGTCTGCCTAGTAAATGTCAGGATGTGACATCACCCCATGGGTCAGGAATGACCCGGTGCTTGCACAGGGGACCTTTACCTTTACCTTTTTATGCCTATTAAAGGTGAATGAATGAATGAATGAATGAATGAATGAATGTTGCTAGGATTTAACATGCAACTGGATGTCTATTTCTTTTTGAAAATGATTGTATGAATTCATTATGACTCAAGAAAAGAGGCTGGCAATTTTTGTATGGTTGAGATACACATCAGAAATAGATCATGTTTTGAGGGCCAGCAAATATTTCACCTTGGTTCGGAGAATGTGGTTCAATGAACCCAATTTTCATGTAATCTTAATGAACATAGAGTGTGTCAAACTGCAGTCAAGGAAAAAGCAAGAGTCCAGTAGAACCTTAAAGATTAACAAAATTTCTGGCAGGGTATAAGCTTTCATGAGCCACAGCTCACTTCTTCAGATACAGCTAGAATGTGAATCCATCTGTCCTTAAGTAGAGAAGAGTGAATTCACACACACAATGGCAATAGCATGTAATTGTCAATACCAGGTAAATGACATTAGCAGGCATGATTGGATCAGGTGTGATATGCACAGGTGTAGTAGGCATGGAGAGATCAGCATTGATAATGAGACAGGATTCTCAGGTCTCTATTCATTCCAGGAGAATGCATTGTCTTGAGCTTCATTATTAGCTGTAATTCAGCAGTCTCTCTACTCTCCCTTTGAAATCCCCTTGTAAGAGAACTGCTGCTCTTAAGTCAGCAACTGAATGTCCTGGAAAGTTAAAATGTTCACTGGCTAGTTTTTGAACGTTGTGGTCTAGGATGTCCTTTATACCTTCAAATGAGAAGTAGCCCTTAGAAAATCTTGATGCAGGAATTTAATACTAGTAACTGAAAATAACTGAAAATAAGGAAAACAGACATATTTAATGACACTAGGTTTTTTTCATTTACCTCCCGTCCCAACAAAAGATTCTAAAAGATTTGAGTAGAATTCTACATTTTGCCAAATGTCTTTTGCCTCAGCAATCCATAGACTGTAAACTACTCAGCTCTGTGAAGTGCAAAACAAACAATTCAATCTACCTTTTTAAAGAGATTATTTTAATTAGTGACTTTTTAAATATAGATCCAAATATATGGATAATTTCAAAACCATATACAAAATTCCACTTGGATAACTTATAGTAATTTCTGTCCAATGAACCAGTCTTTCAATTGCAGTCAGTGATGATATTGCCTCAGAAAATATGGTAAATAATAATCACTTTATAACGTTAATAAGTAAAAAGAATGGATATGAGAGGGCAGCTAATGCATAGAAAATAGTTTGGGTAAATAATTTGCCTTCAGATTTAGAGGACAGATACATTTCACTAATGTTAGCCTTCATCAAAACTGAGGCCAAAATTCCTGCTTAGGACACCTGCTTAGTTATACTTCCTATTACTAATGATTTCAAAATTTTCTACAACAGCAAATTTGTGAGAAAGTGTTATCAAAATCAATGTGATGGGTAGTAAAGTACCAGTCAATCACTACGAAAATAGTCAATAGTTAGTTAATAGATATCTTATACAGTAATTTGGTGAAGTAGGCATTACTACACTACAGAACATTATGATGTCTGGCACTGGAATCCCCTTGGACCATCCCCATGATTATCTGCATCTTTCCCTGTTTCTTCCCTCTATTCCCTCTCATTGGAATTGGGATTCTCTTACCTTTACTGTGCAACCACTGCTTCTTGTCAGCAAGGTCCCATCCACCACTTGCCAAATTTCAAGGTAGGGCAGAAATCCAATAGCATGACTGGGATAAACTGGATTAATGGGAGAGGAGGTGGCAGTGATTCCTTCAGGGCTGGAGCCTTTAGTGCTAGCATTAAAATGGAGTTCTGGCCACTAATGAGCCTTGAAAAGGCATAGGTCTCACTGAGAAGTTCTCATATACTATATGAACAGAGGATAATGAGTCAAGCAGAGGCTGTGGGTAGCCAAAGCAAGATAATTTTTGCAGTTTGCAGCTCCTCCTCCAAAAATGAAAAACGTATATTATACACACACATCTACAAACATTTGAAATGCAAAATTTATACCCTAAGAAAAGTAAAAAGATAATGCAACTCATAGCTCAATCTTATACATGTTTACTTGGAAGTAAGCCTCATTCTATTCTGTGATCATAGCTAAGAACAGATAAAGATTGCTTCTTATTCAGAACCCAGGTTCCAAAGGATTAGAACTTGAAGTTTAAAATGTAGTTGTTTTTGTTGGTGGGGACACTTCTCGAGATGCCGGCATGAGGACTTGGACCAGGAGGATGCCGGCGGGAGGCTGAGCTGGCATCCGAGGGCCGCGCTGCCACAGCAGTCCAGGGGGGCCGGCATAAGTGCCCCAACGCCACTGTCTGTGCCAGTTTAGATGACGTAAGTGTCATGGACACCAGTGTAGGGGTCACACCACTTCCTGTGCCCATTTGGCCCCCAACCTCAGGAATGGGCTGTAAAACACTGTTTAAATCTAGTTGGAGTTCAGCCTAAATGTTTGGCAATATAAGGCACCTAAATTGTTTTTGGTTTTGGCAAAGATATATTTTGATTGAGTATCAGGGTTACATTCCTTTATAGACTTTGCTTGGGGAAGAGCCAGTTAATCCTTATTTATTCTTTAGCAAAAGTGCAAAGCATAACATTCTAAGAAGAACATGAAATGTATATGTGAAAAACTCAAAAATCTGAAATGGTAACAATAAATATTAGAATTACCAGCTGAGCAAAGCAGACAGTATCACATCAAGGCTTAATTGCCTGGGATTTCACAGGTATACTTCATTCCCAGTGCCATCCAAAACACAGTTATAGCCTTCTAAGCCAATTGAGGTAATGAGCTTAGAAGGGTTGTAAAATAAAACAAAAGTCCACTGGCACCTTAAAGACTAACAACATTTATTTCAATATGAGCTCTCATGATGACCCTGCAAGTGACAATAAAACATGTTGATAGAGGTTGCTGCTTGCTCAGAATAAGAATAACTGAATTTCTTTAATAACTAATACATAATATTGCCAAGCATCTCCTCAAGAAATTATCTGAATGGATGGCCCTTCATAATCTCCCAGGGAAAGAGCAAATTGGATTTTTACCTAACCATTCTACAACAGATCATTGCACAGTTCTTGCATTTTTGGCAGAAAAATATCTTAAGTTCCCTAGAGGAAAGTTATATGTTGCTTTTATCGACCTTCAAAGAGCGTTTGACACAGTCAATAGACAGATTTTATGGGAGAAACTATGCCATATGGGCCTTGACCAACGCCTTTTGTTTTTATTACGTAACCTCCATACATCCAATACCTGTCAAGTTAGATTCGATGAGGGGAGCCTTTTAACCCAAAAAATCCCGGTGACAAAGGGCGTAAAGCAAGGCTGTGTACTGGCACCATCCTTATTTAATTTATTTATTTCAGATCTCCCTGCTTTTTTAGCTAATACTGATGGTCATGCACCTAAGCTAAGCTCTGAGAAAGTCCCTATTCTGTTATATGCGGATGACGCAGCAGTCCTATCCCTTTCAAAGATGGGTCTTAAACGTTTATTAGCTTCTTTTAACCTATTCTGTAAACGGAATTCTCTATCTATTAATTTTGATAAGACCAAGATCCTGATCTTTTCTAAGACTTGGAAGCAATCAGTTTGGAAAATTGAGGGAAGAGAAATCGAACAAGTGAAAACGTTTAAATATTTGGGGGTCTCTTTTCATTATAATTTAAAATGGATTGCACACCGTAATCAGTCCCTAACCTTGGCAAAAAATAAGATGGCTGCAATAACTCGTTTTTACTATAAGAAGGGTAACCATTTTGTTCCGGCCGCCTTACAGATTTTCCAAGACACTGTGATCCCGCAACTTTTGTATGGAATCCCAGTTTGGATCCAGGGTTTTAATAAAGAAGTGGAGCGTCTCAGGGCAGTTTTTTTGAGACGCATCCTTGGCGTCACAAACTCTGTTTGTTATTTCTCTCTGTGCGCTGAGCTGGGACTGCACACGATAGAATCTGGTGCTTGGATCACTACAATCAAATACTGGTTACGCTCTCATTTTCGATCCCCCCCAAATAGTTTATTGGCAGCTTTACATACTGACTCAACTGTTTCTAGATGGTCTCGGCTTATCTTAAATAGGATCAGATCACTCGGGATTGATCTTGATTCCTTGTCCAATTCCAGTGAATTATATATTTTTAGGACAATCCAAAAAAGGATATGGGACAGTGATTCCCAAATAATAAAAGCCGGTGCTGAAGGTATCTGCTCCCCTCGTTTTTTAGGCCTTTCTTATCAAACAAATTCTATGGCCCAGTATTTTTTTAACTTAACTATACCCTCTCACCGTAGAGCATTTTTGTTGGCCAGATTTAATATATTCCCTTCAGCTGTTGTTAGTGGTAGATACAAGGGAATACCACGTGAAGCAAGATGTTGTAGGTGTCAATGCAAAGAACCTGACACAATACAACACATTCTCTTGTACTGTCCACTTTTCACACAGCTTCGATGCAGCTTAATTAGCTCCCTTCCTCAATTTACTATTGCAATGACTACTGGAAACATAGCCCATTTATTGGATGACAAAAGCTTTGAAGTTACCACTCAAGTAGCCGAGTTCCTGGCCAAGGTCCTAAAGGAGGGAGAAAGAAGGAGGGGAACCCTCATTTAATTGTTTATTATAATATTTGCCGATGAACTGTGTATTTATTCTTTTTGGATCCATGTCTAGCTGCTTTGCATGTTTGCTTTGTTAATGTTAATGCCAATAAAGGTTCTGTTTTCTGTTTTCTGTTTACATAATAGTGCAGTGTATAATTGTGGATAGTTTGAGAGTTACTGAATATTGCTAATATTAGATTCAAAGCAAAGGAAAGCACAATTAATTAAAAGATTTTGGGTCATTTGCTTTGTGCTTTAAGTTTTAAATCATCAGGCTGCATTCTTACTTGGGTTATTTTACCAAGAAAATGACCTAGACATTTTTTTTAAGAGAGAGATATTATCTGAGAATAAGAACAGAGTGGTGAAAGATGGGAAGATAGGTTAGTGAAACTAGGAAGCATGGAAACGGATACTGAGTTGTGTCGAATATAGATTTAAAATTCATTTAGTTGTGGTTCTTTAGAGTGGAAGAAGACATAAACAACATGCATGGCAGCTGTCAAAAGTATCAGGCTTGCATTTGTCACTCCGTTCTCCCCTGCTATTGTCTAGCAAGGCATCATCATGTTGAGAGTTAACCTGCCCTTGCAAGTCACAGTCAATGAACTGACACAGGTGTGGGGAAACTCAGGAAGTAATGACATCATGTCACACATTTCGTTTCACTAGATGTTAACCAAGGAAGGAGGAGATGTGTCATTGCTGATAGTCATACCTTCTCTGTCTCCTCCAGGTCTACCTTCTAATGGAATGTTCAGTAGCCACAGAATAATTAGACCTGTCATAAACACTTGTGAAGACAATGTTTAAAAAGAAATTACACTTCTGGAACACAATGTGGTTAGCATTAGTGTCACAAGAGATGAAAATGCAGACTACAGTGTCAATTGAAATTGCCATGCTAGGCCAAGCTTATTTTATTACATACATTCTGCTTTCTAAGTACTAGTTAAGTTCATAATGTAAACATGAAGCATACAGAGTTAAAATTCAAGGCCACAATATTCTGATTGTCCCTTTCTGTGTCTTTGGTTGGCCGAGATCAACTCGTAGTGTATAAATGCATAAGTTATATAATTATTATATAAAAAGAAAAAAATTACGTTGACTTGTATATTTCATTCTGACAAACGCACAGCGTTCGCGACTCAGAAAAGAAAAAAACGGGCACTGCCTAACAAAAATAACTATATGATTTCAGACTTTGGCAACTGGGGACTGTCTCTTACCTTCAACCAGTAGAAAACAAATTCCCTTAAGATGAGGTCCTAAATGTTACTTTTAAATATAAGACAATTCCAGTTTTACATTTTTATAAAGAAATGCATACTCTGATACTACTACCTTCCTCTTTTTGGACTTTAAAAAAATCAAGTCTTTGATAACACTGGAAATGGCATAATACTGAACACAATAGTTCTCAAGTCCAAACAAGTAATTCTTCAAAGTTCAAAAACTGTCCAGTTTTCAGTTTCCCACATTTCCAGAGCAAATGTCTCCTTTACTCTTATCACCTTTGTCCTCCTCTCACCACTTTCTACTTCACGTATCGGACACAGGGCTACAGTAGCGCTCTTGCACAGTCCCCCTTCATTCCAGCAGGGCTTACTTAGGAGAACTTTCTCTTGGGTTGGCCCCCCAGCCTACAGTCACACACTTGCCCTTCAGCACATTCTCAGTCCCAATGGTTGGCTCAGAGCTCTTTAACACTGTCAAGAAATCTTAAAGTTAGCATTGTCTTCACAGTTTGAAATAGCCGATCCCTTCCTCTTAGTGGAATGTATTAAATTCATCCCAAATAAAACTGTTGCATTAAAAATATCAGGTCCCACTCTAGACAAATATTTATGACACTGTTTTGCATTTTTGTTAAAAAATAGGTTTTTTTAAAAAGAATTATATGTTCACATAATGTATCTTAGGACATAATAGAATTGCCCTTATATTGCTGTAGTAGAATCCAGTTTGCATTAGCATATCAAACTTGATACAAAAGCTTATAATTTTTTTCCATTCCCCACTTTATCATTACATACTTTTATCTAGAACAGTATTTCATCGTGTCTGATCTGTGGATTCAATGTCAACATTCTTTACATAGTAGCATCTTTAATACTGTCCAGTAATCCTTATTTTTAAAAAAGAAAGACTGACATCTTTTGTTCCTAGTCAACCTTGTTATGTCTTGTAGGCACTTTTAAAAATGTTCTCCAATACAATTCGTTGTATTCCATGGAGAATTGTCCTTTTAAAATATTTTTCTTCCTTTAGTAGTAAGTGCCAAGGTGAGAAGGCATGTGCGTGGCTGGAAGTCTAGTATTAGGGTAGATACTTCCAGTTGGTGAATTCCAGTATGGAGTGGGTCCAGCAAAAAAGTTGGAGGAAGTGACAGGCAAAGCAGGAGCATGGGGAGCAACATAGTTCATTTTCTGGGGGTGTGCGTGATAGGAACTCATGTAGGGCAGGTCTGAGGGATATTTGTACATGGATGATTCTGGAGGATGTGGCTGGAGGGCTTGAGCAATTCCATGGAAGTCAAACTTGTAGGCATAGCGCTTACCATGGACTTTAGTCATAATATTTTTATCATAATAGTAGCGGAGAGCACGGCTGAGCTTATCATAGTTCATGTTGGGTTTGCTTTTCCTTTCTCCCCAGCGCCGAGCAACTTCATCAGGGTCAGTCATCTTGAACTCTCCATTGGTGCCTTCCCAGGTGATACAATTTGAGTTGGAACTATCTGACAGAAGCTCCAACAGGAACTGCCATAGCTGTATCTGCCCACTCCCTGTGGGCATAAGAAAAGAAAGGAAGAAAAGAGAAATAGCTAATGGCATACAGCTTTAAATGGCTAGCAATACCAGACCCCTATTTGGAAAATCTGAAGGAGTGTTTGTCTACCCCAATCCATGTCCTGTAGGTCAGCACACTGTTACTGTCTCATTGGAAATGGATAAAATTTTCACCAACTTCTTTTTCTAGGTTTTGATTCTTATTGAAGAATTTACTAACTAATTTCACAACAGTATTTTGGAACAAAGAATAATATTATGGAAGTAAAGGCTATGTTCTTTATATCTTTGACAAGAGGTTGCCTAAATCTCACCATCACCACTTTAACCCCCAAACTGTTAAGCATGTTTTATTAAAAATTAATTGGAATGCAGCCTTCCAAAATAGGCAAAACAATACATTCAGTCATGATTTACAGGGCATAGATAGGTTGATTGGGAGAGGAAACAAAAATGTTAAATGATAGAAACTGGAATTCTCTGTATTTCACAAACAACATGAGAAACAGATTAGTGAAGTATTGTAGGAATGATCCCATGAATTGTATAAACATTATTTACCTTAATTCTCTAACAATTTCAATAACATGGAAATATAGTGGGTAAGAAATAGAATACCTTGATTCTATATATGATTACTTTGAAGTAAGCCCATTGAGTTCAATGGGACATATAACCTATTAAATGTACACAGGACAACAATAACATTTTAACTAATCAAGGGTAATCAAGTGTAGCATCATAGAGCCATGCTATTAATTTCATGAGTTTAAGGGAATTATAGTTTGCTTTTTTATAAAAGCTGCCACTATTCCATGTGGCAAATTTCTTTTGGAACTGAGGAGAGTTTCAAAAATTGTTTGGGATATAGCATGGTGGGGGTAGGGTAGTGTTCCATTATTTTCATAGATAACTGTTACTACTTCTGTTTGCATTTGGTTAAATAATAGAGATTAAATATTGTGAGACAGACTTCAGGAGAATCCAAGAATATCTAATTCCATCACTCTGGTCTTGAGTCAGCACTATACTCTCATCAGCAGTTCCATGTGACATTTGTAGATAAAAATCTAAAAGTAGAAATACTCCTTCATACCTGGATTTGCAAGACGGCTGCTGGTTGGCCCAAGTATTTGATAGGGGTCTACAAAAAGAGAGATAGCCCAAATGATGTATGAACATTAAGATTTTAACATTAAAACACAGGTTATACACTAATATGTGTAAGATTAGAATATTGTAAATTAGTTCAGCAAACACACACGAAGGGAACCTGTTCACCTGATGCCCAATGGAGCTTCTTGTGAGGTACTCTTGCCCTCTTGTTCCATTTTGACTGTGGGCTACTGGCAGTTTCCTGACACTTCCTCTCTGTCAGCCTTGGAGGAAGTGCCTCACCCTTTCCACCCCTTGCTGTTGCTGCTGGGAGAGACAAGCCCATAGGGCATGGGGCCACCAAGGATTCGCCTGTCAGAGGGCAGGGTGCAGCCTGCCAGGCTGACAAAGACAAGGGTGTTGAGGAGCTGCCTGGAAGTAAGTGCAGTGACACCGCCTGGGTTGGCATGGCTTGGGGCGTGGTGGACGTGCCCTTAGGTGAGCAAGGTGCATTCAGCGCTGCTCCTGGAGAAGTAGGGCTGTCGATTTGGTTCGGCCCGAACCGAAAAACAGCTGAATTTCCCCTGATTCGGCGGTTTTTAGTTCGGGATGAACCGAACTCAAAAATGGCGGGAAAACGGGGGAGCCGAATTCAGCGAGTTCGAGAGTTCACGAATAAATACGGCAAATTCGGGGCGCAGCAGCATAACCATCAGTAAGCAGCATTCTCCCCCGGCCAATCAGTGGCCAAGCTGGGTCTTCTTCTGGCCAATCAGTCAGGATTGAGTACTGGAGGAATCAGCTGCTGCGCGGCCCGGCCGGGGAGAGAAAGAGAGAGAAATCCTCGTGGGGGTGTGTGCGCACATTCGCTCCTTTCCATGGCTGCAGGGAGCGCATTTTTGGGGGTAGAGACCCCAAACTTTCAGCAGAGCTTCAGACGAGCCTTCTTAAGAGACCCCTCAAGTTTTGTAAACATTGGGTTAGGGGGTCCCGAGATATGGGCTCCACCCCTTTTCCATTTCCGTGGCTGCAGGGGGTGCTTTTTGGGGGGTGCAGCCCCCAAACTTTCAGCATAGCTTCAGACAAGCCTTCTTAAGAGATCCCCCAAGTTTTGTAAAGATGGGTTCAGTGGGGGCAGAAATATGGGCTCCCCCCTTTTCTATTTCCATGGCTGCAGGGGGCGCATTTTGGGGGGTGCAACCCCCAACATTCAGCATAGCTTCAGACGAGCCTTCTTAAGAGACCCCCCAAGTTTTGTAAACATTGTGTCAGGGGGTCCCGAGATATGGGCTTCCCCCTTTTCCCTATTGGGATGAATGGATCACCCGATCCTGTATGCATCTCCAGAGCGGCAAATCCAAGGCAAAACCTCCCGTGCTTAAATAGAATCGTATTGGATTACCCATTCCTCCCAGTCCCTCCTGATGGAACAGAAGACATCCACAGTAAGACCCCTTTGGGGGCTTTAATCTATAATTTTTCTCCTGTGTGTGTGTGTGTGGGGGGGAAGCAGAGTCTGTGTGTGTGTAGGGAGGGAGCAGTTTCTGTGGGTGGGTGGGAGCCAAAGGGGGCTTTCACCCGTTCTGCCTGGGGTGTGTGTGCCCCCTCGAGTCTCTATTTTGATGCTTGCTCAAAACTGGTTTTCAAATGGTGTCTTAAAGGATGCATTTGCCTGGTCCCGACTCGAGTCTGATGCAAAAGGGGAAATTCCACCCCCTCCTGCTCATTATGCATAGCTAGCTGCCTCTGTCCCTTTCCATGGTTTGCAAACTCCCGTGTCAGGTGTTGCTTTGCATGGTTACAAACGTGTTGCTTTGCAGTTGTGTTGCTTTGCAGTTGTGTTGCTTTGCAAACTTCTTCGCACCTGCCCCGCCCTTGCTCCCCGCAGCTCAGCTGTTTTTCGGGGCTGGGAGCTTTGTGCATGGGTGGCAAGCTCTGCTCAGAGATGCACATTAAGGGTGGGGGACCCCTTTCGGGGCCCATATCTCAGCCCCCCCTGACCCAATCTTTACAAAACTTGGGGGGTCTGGCAAGAAGGGTCCTTTGAAGCTCCGCTGAAAGTTTGGGACCTCTACCCCCCAAAATGCCCCCCAGAGCCGCGGAAAGGCGCAATTGTGTTTTTAATGGCTTTATTCGGCCCAATTTTTTCCCCGAACTTTGAATTCGCGCCGAATTGCACAGACCCGAAGCGGGGGAGTTCGGATTTCGGCATATCCTGAATCCAGATGGGCCGAATTCGGCCAAATCTGAACTATACCGAATTTTTTTTTTCAACAGCCCTATGGAGAAGTCTACGAGGCCCGTACTTAGGGTGTCCCTGGACACCTCAATGTAGGAGGACTGCTGGGGAGACTCACTATCCAGGCACAGCACCAGCCACCATGCAACTGGCCCTGGCACAGCGGCATCTACTACACAACTAGGCCAGACTTTTTTCCAGGGAGAGATTGCCAGAGGGAGAAAAGGAGGAAAAGCTGAAGACAGTGGAGCACATAAAGATAGGTTTGGCTGGTGGGTGGCAGGAACAGAAGGAGACAGAAAAAGGGGAGAGGCTATGGAGGCTGCCAAGGAAGAGAAAATAAATTATGGGGGAGTGGATACAGGGGGAAATGAGGTGCCCTAAGTCTTTGTGGGTTCCCCACTGTGTGTATGCTTTTTATAGTCATGTATATTTTATTTTATTTGAAAAGTTTATTAGCTGCCTTTGTACCTTGTAGGAACTAAAGGTAGCTTACAATGTAAATAATGATAAAATACATTAAAAACTTAACAACCACTAGTTAAAATTAATAATTTAAAACTGCTGGTAGGCAGAAGAACTAATCAAATGTCATCATGCATACACACATATTTGTAAATACAAGATGGCAGATGAAATTATGCTTTCACAGTGATGTCATAATGTTATCAGTGCAACTGCTGTGCCATTATAGTTATGATGATATAAGGTGGAGAAATTGATGGAGCAGAGGATATGGTAGCAAAGGACTGGAACATTGATAATCTTAGTGACGATCTTATCCTCTTTAGTGCTGCCTCTCTGCTGGAACAGTTACAATAGCAACATTCAATGGGTAGCCCAAGACAAGTGCTCTATATCTCTGTTCATCTTTGCTACTACAACAAAGGTTCAGCGACTCTGAAGGGGGCATACAAGTTCCAACAAGGGAACACAGCTCACACATGTTGATGTATATTATGGGGTTGCATCAGTCTTCGTGTTTCATTCTTCCTTGCCCTGAAACTTTGGCTCCAGCTGATAGTTGAATGGCATATCTTCCTTCTTTGTGAAACCAAATCATACTGATTATGTAAAATAATTTTTTTGATGCAGGAGAGTAATCCAGGGATCACTGAAATTTGTGACAACTCCTCTGCTAATAGACCAAATCTGCGCAAATTACTGAAAAATTAATGAGAATTTCTAGTTGCTCATAATGGACACAACAGAATGACATTAATTGCAGACTCACCTAATTGAGGACGTTGATCTTCTGTTTTGGGTAAGGTTGAAGATGATGCTTGGGCAGCTAGAAAAACAAAAATGAATATATTTAGAAAAAGTGAAGGCAGTTGAAATTACTTATTACAACTTATTTGCATTAGCAAGTGATAAATTCACCCTTTAAATCAGGGGTGGGGAACCTTTTTCCTGCCAAGGGCCATTTGCACATTTATGACATCATTCAGGGGCCATACCAGGTGTAGATCTCCCGATGTGTGTGTGGGGGAGAGGCTAGGGTTGCCAGGTCTCCAGCCACCAAATGGATGTTGGCAACCCCAGGGGAGGCCACACAGAGACGGCCTGCAGGGCACCCCACTCCCCCCTTCCATGTGGGAGGGCAGCTAGTGGTGGGCCCAAGCAAATGAGGTGCCGGGGGGGTGCAGCCCACAGACGATCGGCAAGAGAGGAATGGAGGAAGGAAAACAGAGAAAGAGGAAAAGGGAGGGAGGGAAAAAGAGGGAGGGAGAAAGAAATGGAGAGAGGGGGAGAAAGAAAGAAAATGATGGAGGGAAAGAAAGAAAAGGACGGAGGGAGACATAGAAAGAGACAGAAAAAGGGAGAGGAGAAAGAGTGACAGAAAAAGAGGAAGAAAAGAGAGAAAAGCCTTCCCCCCACACACCCACACCCGCCGGCCCCGGGTGACAAGCCCCAGCCTCCCCACCCCCCCATACACGGCAGCGCACAGAACCCTGTGCAACCGGGCCCCAGTCTCCATACCCTCTCCCCCCAGAGTCCACAAAATAACCCCCCGAAGCCCAATCGGCTCCCGCATGCATGCTCCGCCGTTGGGAGCCGCCGGCCTCTTTCTCCCCCCCTCGCTGCTCAACAGCCGACAGGCAGTGAGAGGGGCTTACAATGTGCCGCAGCGTTCCTGCACGCTGCAGCTGTAGGGGGCAGCCTTGGGGGAAGCATCCCTCCCCTCTCCTCTCGCCGACCAACAGCCGACAGTCGGCGAGAGGAGGTCCAAAGGGCGCCGCAGCGCCCCTGTAAGCCGCAGCCCCAGGAACATCCTTGGGGAGGGCCGCCCTGCGCCCCGCCTCCGCGGCAGGGCCCCGGAGCTCCTGAGGGCCACAAAAAATGTATTCGGGGGCTGCATACGGCCCCCGGGCCTGAGGTTCCCCATCCCTGCTTTAAATAAATGAAGGGGAATATCCTTAGGCCAATTAAAATATTAAAACAAAACTACTAACCACCTCTCCCTCACATGACGTACCAATTAACTCTAATCTAATGACATCCAAATATGGGTGCCTTAACAAGCTGCGATTTGCCCTCAATTTCCCTTCTCCATAGGAGAATTTTGGTGCTCTGTAAATGCCCTGAGGGAAGAGGCAAGTACTGTCCCATAGACCGCTCCTTGTAGCAGCTCCAGTGATGGGAAAAAAAATAGCAGCAGCAAAGTAGAACAGGTTGTGTAAGTTCATGAATAATCACTTGAAGAACACCAACTACAAGTAAGCAATCTGTTTTACTTCTTTGTAGTCCTTATGCAGTCCTACATATGAGGCATTAGAAAATTGCAGCCAAGAGAAAATAGCATTACATAAAGGCTGACCAAAGGCATCCTGTTAGGTTCAGGTGTTAACAGCATACTGGGATATGAAAGGAGAGGCAGCTGACCATGTCACAGTTTTTCAGATCTCCTGGAAAGATCCATCTTGCAGGACCTCTTCCTGAAGATACAGGGTGTTAATGATGAAGCTGTGAAATATTGTGATGGAGGCACAATGTCACACTCAATAGCATTTCCCATCCAAATGATGGTGAGAACCCAAAAGGCTGTAATGATGGATTCCCATGTTGTTCGGACATGTGTATAGTATGGTTTCATCTAGTTCCACTGTAGGGGGTGAATGATAGAGGACTGTGAATGAAATGCAGCTGCTTTTCTCTGATAAAGTATTGGTCTTGCCCACAGTGTTTGTACCTAGGGCAGTATTGATCCTTATTTAATAGCTGCTATTTCTTCTACTTTTTGGAGTCTGGAGATGAATGGAGGAAAGTTCAATAAAGTGAGGATGAGGCCTGAGAAACCCTGGGAATTCAAGCAGTCCACTTTCTCTAATATCTTGTTTGCTGATGTGTGGAAAAGTTTCCCTTTGTTGAAGGGCAGGTCTTCAATGACTGTTTTAGTAATAGACATTGCGAACAACTAAGCATGCTGGTGAAGAACAATGACAGGGTCCTTCGTGGGTATTAGGGAACCCATCTTCTATTCCTCCCAGTCAGTGGAAACTGAGGTAAGTGGTTTTGTCTTGCTGGAATGAGTGAACTGCTAGTGAGCTGGGAGCTAGGTGAATGAAAAGAAAAAACAATCCTGTTCCTGAATTCAATATTTACGTCCTAGTCTTCTTAAATGTAGCTGTTACTGGAAACAGTTTCAGACAGGTTTGTAACAGCGTGGCTAGGATTGGCTAGGCCACCAATGATATAGCCTCAGATTGAAGAATTTATGTGTACACAAATGACATGTGGAGGCTGATATACTTTCTCTACCATTGTAGTACAACAAGTAAGTAGGTTTGTGCTCATCATGAACAAGTCTGATTTATTATGTTTGAACTGAGCCTTATCACCACAGCTGTGCTAACTCCAAGATCCAAATATCTGATATATGTGGCCCATTATCTAATCAGACTTGTCAATATATATCGTATATTTTGAAACCCTTTATGTATTGTTTTAAATTGGATACTATGGGTTTGCCAAAGCCAAATTCTTCTACATCAGTCATGGTACAAGTTACTTTACCTTTTGACTGAGAGGCAGGATGACTATGGCTCGTCCAGGCTGACCTCCGGGCTGGTTCATATGGTATATCTGTACAGAAAAAAAAATCACCTCAAATATATATGTATGCAAAAGTGGGAATCAAAGTAGAATCAAATATTGTTGGAAAATTTGGGCTAGGAGCATGAATGAAGCAGGAGAGCGACTTATAGAATTCTGTGAAGACAACAAGTTGATCAATAAAAAACACGTTTCAGCCAACTGAACAGACAATTATGAATGTGGACATCACTGGACGACCAATACAGAAATCAAAATGATTACATAATCAGAAGCAGAAGATGGAGAACCTCTATTCTCTCTGCTAAAACAAGACCAGGAGATGATTGTGGTATAGACCATTAATTGTTGATACTGAAAATTAGAACAAAGCTGAAGAAAAACCCCAAAACATTCACAGTGCCAAAATACAACCTAAACAACATCCCTGAAGAGTCTAAAGATGTAAAGAACAGATCTGCATTATGAAGTAGAAGAAGAGTTGGTTTTTATATGCTGACTTTCTCTACCTTTTAAGGAGAATCAAACTGACTTACAAACTCCTTCCCTTCCTCTCCCCACAACAGACACCTTGTGAGGTAAAAGAGGCAGAGAGAGTTCAGAGAACTGTGACTAGCCCAAGGTCACCCAGCTGGCTTCATGTGTAGGAGTGGGGAAACCAACCCAGTTCACCAGATTAGAGTCCGCCACTCAAGTGGAGGATCAGGGGTATCAAACCCGGTTCTCCAGATTAGAGTCCACCACTCTTAACCACTACAAGTTCAAGTGAACATGAACCAGAAGAACTATGGGTTGAAAGCAGAAATATTATCAAGGAAGAATGAGCAAAGTTAGCCAAAACAAATGTAAATGGATGACTGTTGAAACACTTAAAATTCCCAAAGAAGCAATAGTAATAAGTGACACAAATAGAACTGGAAGTCTAAATACAGTGTTCCAGCAGCTAACACACAAAGACAAAGAGAACTATGAGAGGACAGTGAGGGAGGGCAGTGTTTAAGAGTTAATGGGTGTTTATAGCCTGATGGAAAAAGGTTTCTGTTTGTTTCATCTGGTTTGTTGCAGATTGCTGGTGATTGAGGATGGTTTGTTTGCCTGGGGTTGATTGCCCCACCCTTTGAGGTTGCTGTTGAGCCTTTGAACTCTATGGCTCCTCCTTGTGAGACAAAGGGCTCTTGGCTTGTGGCTCTTAGACTGAAGATTGGGCCTGGGGGCCCTGTTAGAAGCCAACAGGTTTTTACATTCTATATGTGCTACACTTTTGGCTTTGGTAGGTGTTAGGACAGGCTTGTAAGTTTCGGGTTACATCAAAACATGAAATAAATTCTAGGTGAAGGAATCCACTCAGAAAGTGATGATGAATGCTCAAGGTCCACTCCCAGTCACCTGTTTGTTTTCCTCCCTGAGGACCAGATGGGACTTCACTTGTCAACAGTGTAAGCTGATAGGGCTCTTAAAAGAGGTTTGGAGCCTGGAGGAAAGGATCACTACCCTCCATGAGATCAAGGAAGGGGAGGATTTCATTAACAGAAGCCATGAGGCTATGCATAGAGGTGGAAAGACTGGTCAAACGGACAACAGGTTGACTTCCCTAATGTGCCTCCCCTGAGCACTACAGCACAAACCAGAAGGCATTGAGGCAGATGGCACGCAGGGCCAGTATTTGAAAGACTGTCACTTAGAGGAGGGCAGGGAGCTGTTTCTGTAGGCAGCAGAGGTCAGAATTTCCAATAATGGGTATAAATTATGGGCGGAAAGGTACCATCTGGATATTAGGGGAGAGAATTTACAGTAAGAGTAGCTCAGCAGTGGAATCGGCTGCCTAGGGAAGTGGTAAGTCCCTCCCTCACTGGCAGTCTTCAAGCAGCAGCTGGACCGACACTTGTCAGGGATGCTTTAGGCTGATCCTGCATTGAGTAGGGGGTTGGACTAGATGGCCTGTATGGCCCTTTCCAACTCTATGATTCTATTATAATATCGAGTGTAAAGAAGTAGTTGTGAATTTCCTGCATTGGTTGGACTAGATGACCCTGGTGGTCCCTTCCAACTCTTTGATTCTATGAAGTAGAAGAGAACAACAAAAAAGGAAGAACAAGAGATCTGTTCCACAAGACCTAAAAAATCAAGAGGAAATTTAAAGCACAGTTAGACATCCTGAAAGATCAACATGGAAATACATTAACTGGACAGGACAAAATAAGGAAAAAATGGTAACAATACACTATACATTGTATTGTACAGTGAACTATACAGAAGAGATGAAAGGATGACAGATTCTTTGAAATAATGTTTTGAAGAAGAACCTGCAATTTTAGAAAGTGAAGTGAAAGCTGCACTCAAAGCAACTGGGAGAAACAAATCACCAGGAGTAGATGGGATATCAATACAGCTATTGCAATTCACAGAAACAGATTCCCTCTTAATCTTACCATGATTACGCCAATAAGTATGGAAACAAAAGACTGGCCCACAGGCTGGAATGGCCCACAGGCTGGAAATGCTCAATCTACATTTTAATTCTGAAAAAGGAGACGTCAAAGACTGCAGCAACTTACTGAGCCATCACATTAATTTCCCAAACAAATAGTGAATCCCAAAAACTTAAAATAAAGGCTGTCATCATATATGGAATGAGAAATGTGCAGTATGCAGAGGTGAGGAATCTTATAGGTACACTAAAGAACGGTAAAGCTCCAGGAAGTGACTTAATCTCTGCAGACCTAATTAAAAGGAATCTGGAATGGTGGACACCCCTCCTGGCCGCACTATTCACTGCAGTTGATAGAACAGGTAGGATCCCTCCTGATTGGGGCCTAGCAATAATTGTCCCTATTTATAAGAAAGGTTGCAAAGAAAACCCAGCTAATTATAGACCTATTAGTCTATTAAACATAATTAGTAAGTTGTATGCAAGACATCTGCAATGGAAATTTAGAGATTGGTTAGAACAGGAAAATTGCCTTGCAGAAGAACAAGCCGGATTTAGGGAGGGTCGCTCATGTTTGGACCATTGTATGATTATGGAGCATTTAATAGCTAAATACTCCTCTAAATCAACGGTCTCCCTATATACAGCATTTATTGATCTTAAGTCAGCTTTTGATTCTGTGTCTAGAATCATCCTATGGGGAAAATTGGAAGCAACCAATAGGCGACTGTTATTTTTGACTAGAGACCTACATGAAAACACCTCTATTAAAATAAGATGTAATCCTTGGCTCAATTATTATATGGAGCCCCACTCTGTATAATGGCAAATAAGATGTTGCTTGAAAAAACTCAATCTAAATTTTTAAGAAATATTCTTCAAATATCTACTGGAGTGTCAAATGCTGCCATTTGACTGGAGGTTGGAACGGTTACGGTCGAGGCTAGAGTTTGGATTGCTGCCATTTTTTACTGGCTTAAGCTGATTTACTTCCCTGGGCGCCTTGTTTCACTCACCCTGGCAGATACCTTTGTGTCCCCTTGGAGTAAGATGATTGAGCAAAAACTGAGCTACTATGGCCTGTCGAAACAACTTTACAAAACAAATGACTATGCTCAGGCAAGAGAGCCCTGACCTGGATGGCCCAGGCTAGCCTGATCTCGTCAGATCTCAGAAGCTAAGCAGGGTCAGCCCTGGTTAGTATTTGGATGGGAGACCACCAAGGAAGTCCAGGGCTGCTATACAGAGGAAGGCACTGGCAAACCACCTCTGTTAGTCTCTTGCCTTGAAAACCCCAAAAAGGGGTCGCCATAAGTCGGCTGCGACTTGACGGCACTTTACACACACACACAGGCAAGAGAAATTGTTAAACTCCGTATATTGGATGCCGAAAGACAGCACGATATGAATAGGCTAAGGAACCCTCTTTATGATATAAGTGGGTTGAATAGGGTGGTCATGATGCCATATATTAAGCTACTGGATAACCAGGAATATAGGAGGATTTTTACCTTGTTAAGATATAACATGTTACCCACAGATGTTCTTGAGGGAAGATATAGAGGCGTGCCATATGGAAGTTGTTTATGTGAGTGCGGTGATGGTTCTGTAGAGACTTTAGAACATATCCTCTTTGAGTGTAGAATATATAGGCAGATCAGAGAATCCCTGATTGTGCCTATAATTGCATGTTACCCTCATAAAAATAGAAGGTCTCTTCTTTCAATCCTGCTATCAGATAAGCAGCAGCAGATTACCTGTAAAGTTGCCAAATTTGGTTGGCTGGTTCTTAAAATTAAGAAAGGGCAGAGTGGTGTATAAAGATGCTTTATGTAAATCTGTATTTTAACAAGATATATATTGGTAGTATGTAAGCTATTTTACTTATGGAATAATTGTGTTCTTATTTATATTCTGGTCTATGACTGTTTTAAATAAACTATCTATCTATATGGAATGAGAAATGCCAGAGTTTGAAATTAGTTTCAGAAAAGAAAGAGGCACTAGAGATCATATTGCAAATTTACGTTGGTTACTGGAGCATACAAGAGAATTTCAGAAGAAAATCAGCTTGTGTATCATACAGCAAAGGTTTTGACTGTGTGGATCATGAAAAGCTATGGTTGATTTTAAAAGGAATTGTTTTGATTGTTTTGACGCACAACCTATACTCTGGACAAGAGGCTACTATTAGGACAGAATATTACTGGCAGAAAATAGTGAAGACCTGAAATGACTACTGATGCAGAAAGTTCAAAAGCAGGATTACAGCTGAACATTGACTACTGAGGATTTACACAACTTTAAGGATGACAAAATTGTTCAAGATTTGAAATTGAAATTGTTCAAGATTTTCTATTCCGTGGCTCCATCATCAACCAAAAGGGAGACTGCAACCAAGAAATAAGAAGGAGATTGAGATTGGGAATGGAAATGGCATCCACAAAGGAGGTAGAAAAGTTCCTTAAGTATTAGGATGTGTCCTTGGTGACCAAGATTAAAATAATTCATACTGTGGTATTCCCCATTGCTATGTATGGGTGACAGAGGAAGGCACTGGCAAACCACCTCTGTTAGTCTCTTGCCATGAAAACCCCAAAAGGGGTTGTCATAAGTTGGCTGTGACTTGACGGCACTTTACACACACACACACACACACACACACACATGTATGGGTGTGAAAGTTGGGCAATGAAGAAAACTGACAAAGTTGATTCATTTGAAATCTGGTGTTGGAGGAGTTTTATGGATACCATGGAGCACCAAAAAACAAACCAACAAATAAGTGGGTTCTAGATCAAATCAAGCCTGAGCTGTCCCTAGAAGCTAAAATGACTGAACTGAGGCTTTCATACTTAGATCCCATTATGAGAAGCCAAGACTCACTGGAAAAAACAACAATGCAAGGAAACGTTGAAAGCAACAGGGAAAAGGGAAGGCCCAACATGAGATGGATTGATTCAGAAAAGGGAGCCGAGGCCCTCAGTTTATAAGAACTGAGCAAGGCTGTTAATGACAGGATGTTTTGGAGGTCATTAATACACAGGGTTGCCATAAGTCGGAGGCAACTTGAAGGGACTTAACATCCATACAAACACACATGTATGATGGCAACTAAAAAAACTCTTAAAGGCCAAATTGCTCCAAGTGTGACACTTACTAAGATAAGCAACATTCCCAATGGTAAAACACACACCATAATAGTTGCATTTCTACACTGGCCCATGTAATTGCTACTCTGGAAAATATTTTTTTTTTTAGCTATAACTTTGTTTTCCAACTTTTATTTATCCAACTTGGCTGAAATCTTTTTATCCTAAAGAGTTCCTAAATTCTGTTTTTGCATGCATACCTTGGTCACTCTCATAAATGGAAGCATGCAATTGTCATAAAGGATACAATGATGACTTCATCTCCACTCCTATGCCGCAAACTTGTGCAAATATGCAAAAGGCAGATATTTAGAGCCTCTGTCTATTCCATTTTTTAAATTGTAGAGCTGAACTGACATTTACATTGCAAATGTAATTTCAAAAAATCCTTGTTTGAAATTTGGCCAACAATCTCCTTCTATATCTTCAGTCCCCAACAAGAACAGGTTGGAATTGATAGGGCTGTTGAAAAAAAAATTCGGTACAGTTCGGCTTCGGCAAAATTCGGCCCTTTTAAATTTGGGCCGTGCCGAAGTCCGAACTGCCCCGCTTCGGATCCTCGAAATGCGGGCGAGATCAGGAGTTCGGGGGAAAATTCACCCCCCCCCGCAGGCCTTCAGGGGGCTTCCCTGAAGGTGCGCAGGGGGCCCTTTAAACAGATCTACACCTAACAGGGAGTCCTGGGAAGAGGGGGGATGGGTTGACAAGCCCCTCTGCTCTGCCTGCGCAGGCAGAGCAGAGGGGTTTAAAGACCCCCCTCTTTCTGGGACTCCTGGGAAGAGGGGGGATGGGTTGACAAGCCCCTCTGCTCTGCCTGCGCAGGCAGAGCAGAGGGGTTTAAAGACCTCCCCGCCCCTCTTCCCGGGAGTCCCGGGAAGGTGGGCGGTGGGTTGTCAAGCCCCTCCACGCTGTCTGCGCAGGCAGAACAGAGGGGTTTAAAGACCCCCCCCCTCTTCCCGGGACTCCTGGGAAGGCAGGCAGGGGGTTGTCAAGCCCCTCTGCGCTCTCTGCGCGGGGGGCCCTTTAAACAGATCTGCACCTCCCAGCTGGGAGGCACAGATCTGTTTAAAGGGGAGGTGGAACAGGGGGTGTTTAAAAGGGGGTGGGTGGAAAAGATCTGTGCCTCATGGCCGGGGGCGGAGCTGATGTTAGCTTCCAAACCCCTTTAACCTCAGGAAATGCCCCCTTGAGCTGCAACGTGGCTGCACCACTTTTTTTGGCGCAGCCTCGCTTTTTGCACTGGGGCATTTCCCCCCTTTCCCCCTTTTTATATTTTTAAAAATTATTTTATTTTCTCTGCAGCGGCTGGGAAGCCTCTGAGGAGGAGGCACAGCTGTGCGGCTCCCGGTTGCCATGGATCTACCTCCCCTCAGAAATGGGTTGTTAGTCTATAAAGGAAGCCACACCCCTCAATTTGCAAGACCTGAGCAAGGTTGTTAACAAAAGGATGTTTGGGAGGACACCGATTCCCAGATTCGCCATGAGTTGGAGGCGACTTGACGGCACTTAACACACACACAATATCCCAAGTATGTATACCCAAAAACACCAGGCAGTATTTTTTGGGTATATATTCAGACTAGATATGTCTGAGTGCATATCCCTAGATATATCCATGGATGATACTAATGTAGGATTGTAGTACAGGAAATATGCAGAACCTCATATAGACTATGTTTGAATAAAATAGTTTTCATGAATAATGAAAAACAAATAAATAATCTTTTATTTATTTCTGGCAATATGAAATAGCTATACTTTTTGCAGAGCAAAAAGATGAAAATATATAATCAAATATATATCACGTGTCATCAAAATTTAAATATTCCTTGACTCTTATTTTCAAAAAATTGTGTGCCAAATATTAATTTTTAATTTTAAACAGTAAAACAAAACCCCAACTGTTTTGAAATTTTTACAATGCCAAATACTTTCATAATCATAACAAAATCTCACTTTCAGATGGAAAAAAAATAGGTCAGAATTTGGTGAGACTTTTTGCGCAGTCCAGACTCGGCAGTATATGTATGGAATTGGTAATATAGTTGAGGCAGGTTCTAATTTAATATATATGTTACATATTCAGAATTAATGTTCTGTGCTTAGAGAGAGCAAGATAGGGAGGAGACCAGTGAACCAGACTGAAGCAAGCAAGCAAGCAAGCAAGCAAGCACACAAAAAGTCCTTCATCCTGCATACCTGGCCTGGTTGTAATTCTTTGTGTTGCTTCAGGGTAAACTGAAGTATTTGGGAAAATAAAAGCTGCACCTCCTGAAGACAAGAAGACAACAATAGCAATAAAGATAATTTTGCATTGGCTATTATTTCCTGAAGCAAAGCTTATCAATACGTAAATTGGAGTTGGACTACGATAGAGAGTATGATCTCCCTGTCAGTTATTCCAGATTAATAAATTGGCAGAAATTCAAGCAAAGTAGAAGAAAATCACATCCAATTAGGAATAGTTGTACTAACTTTTCTACAGATTTCATATTAGGTCTGCCAGGGGCATCAGGTACACCAATTATTTTCCCCACCCTGCATAGCTCTCCATGTGCTGTGTGGTGGTTCACCCTAGGCTTGCTATTCTGGGACAAATTGAGGCAGCTGGGTGAGCCATACAATAAGGCCAAGGCCTTACAATACCTATTTTTCAACTTATTTTTCTTTCTGTAAAGTCTGAACTCAAGCTTAACCTTTTTCAACATCCATTCAGGGAAATACAAGTTCTGTAATATGCAGGCCAGACAGTAGCCTTACTGTTACTTCACACATATACTTGGGTGTGTATGAACATAGTGAAAATTAATAAAGAAAAAAATAAAGTCTATACAGTTGAAATACTAGGCTGAAGTCATTAGCCACATGGTTCTTTGGATTCCACTCAAAGCTTGGTCCCCGTTACTTATAAAAGTCTAGCTTAGGTTACATTCAAACATCACAAACATACTACAAGTTGCTTGTGGCCTGAAAAACGCTGTGATCCTTGTGTTAATTTGCTGACTCTTTTCTTCCACTTCCTTGCACACAGCAAAGATAGTGGGAACTTTAGCTAGTCTTTGATCTAACCACACTCATTTGTGATGTGCAAATTCAGACACTTTGACAAACTGGTGTTTTCTTGTCCACAATCCAGAATTCTAAACCAGGAATTATTTAGAATTCAAGTTGTACAAGAAACAAACACCAAATGATTCAGATGCCAAAATCCAGACAACACAACACATTCTGGTTATATCAGACACTTCCTTAACAAGCTAGGCTTTAATCATAGTATGGCATTCAAGTAGAAGAAGTCAAAAAGGGCAAGAGTCCAGTAGCACCTTAAAGACTAACAAAAATATTTTCTGTTAGGGTATGAGCTTTCGTGAGCCACAGCTCACTTCTTCAGATACAGCTAGAATGTGAATCCCTTGGTCTTTAAGTAGAGGAACAGTATGTAAATGTGAATAGCAGGCTTGATTGGATTAGGTGTGAAATTTCTCCACACCCATCTCTCCCCTGGACATCACAGACTCTTTTGCATATCACACCTAATCCAATCAAGCCTGCTATTCACATTTACATACTGTTCCTCTACTTAAAGACCAAGGGATTCACATTCTAGCTGTATCTGAAGAAGTGAGCTGTGGCTCACGAAAGCTCATACCCTAACAGAAAATATTTTTGTTAGTCTTTAAGGTGCTACTGGACTCTGGCCCTTTTTGACTACTACAAACAGACTAACACGGCTACCCACTATGAATTAAGTAGAAGAAGGAAGGAGAATTTCAGGCTCATTCACACCATGAAAAATTGAGGTTTGTTCTTGACATATTTAGTCTTAAGATGCATGAAAATATAGTGAGAATGAGTGTGATAGTTTGTGAGGGGACTTTTGGAATGTATGAGCTCAAGTTATTTAACATTGCACTAAACAAATGTGTATAAAACTCATCATTGATTTACCCAAGAGAAAATCTAGGTGAGTTTCTAAAAAGGTGCCCAGAGTTAAGATTAATTTTTCTGTTTCTTATATACTGTTATTTCTGGTCACTGTAAGTCATGAAAACCCTCAGGCATGATAATAAGATATCCTAAAGTTTCATTTAATCAAATTAAAGAGATGATGTTTTTATAAATCTATATTATCTTTTGATGCACAAATTCAAGAAATGTATTGTAGTTTCCTTATCTACAGTTCAAATTTGACCAAAATGATTTGTAGATACTGAAAAACCAACAAAATGTTTCTTTTTAAAAATCTGATGATTGAATCCTCTGAATTGCTGTGGATGAATCGGTTTGAATGAATGTGGCAGCAGAGTCTTCCCTGGCAGGAGCTTTGTCTCAGTATGTAACACCAACCCACGAAGTAATATAAAAGGCCTCTGGGTGAGAAAGAGAAGTAGAAACGGGAGGGGTAAGGGTCTTCTGCTTCCTTACCCCATGGTTCTGATTTTATACAATGGCAGGAAGGTGAGATATGAGCTTTCCCTTACATGGACAGAAAATGCACCTTGCTTAGGGAGATCAGCATGAGTCTCTTGAGCTTCCTTCTCTCACTGCTTCTGCTTCTCAGGTGAATGTACTCCTAGCACCAACCCATTAGGATGGTGTTTGATCCTGGTTCCTATCACAATGGCACAAACATGGCAGGAGTAGGTAAAAATCCCCTGTCGCAACCTTTTAAGGCAACCTGTGAGATTCAGGAAGATTTCCTTGGCACTGAGCTAGACCTAGACAGTTCCGCACCCTTGTCAAACACAAATGCTAAAGTAGCTCTAGCAGCTCAAGTTGTACTAGAACTGCTATGACAAATCAACAGGATTAAGAAGCCACTGGACAATTAGATACATTCAAGTCAATCTCTACATTTAAGTCATGCTTTTCTTGTAAACAGGCTAAGAAGGCAAATGAGCAGAAGAGACTCCTTTTGGCTTAGCTTTATTTCACATCTCTGTCCCAGAGGTAGCCTCTCTCAGTGGCCCACTACAGACAACATTAGTCCTTTTCTGTTGTTACAATTTTGATGGTCAAACTATACATAAGAGGAGATTGCATTACCCATGTTCCTCTCAGGTGTGCATGGTACATGCAAAGAAGTACCCTAAAAAACCCTGACTATCTAATCATATGTATCAAAGCTGGAAAATATATACATCCCCTTATTCATGTAGTAGGGAGATCATGGGAAGTGCCATCTCCCCTTATATGCAGCATCAGGACTGTAATAACTGAAAAAGGCATTATGCATGTTGGTCAATGTATACGGAGATGGAGTGCGCTGTCCCTGCACCTCACCTACACATGACTGCTGGCTCATGATTCTGGAGCCTGTGTGCAGAGAGTATATGTGTATAGGTTCTAGCCATATAATTAGGTACATCTGAAAAAGCAGCACGTGACCTCTCCTCTATGTGCATTGATTTCAACATGCATAATGCTTTCTGTTGAGGGCAATATTAGGGAGAAGGCTAAGCTTGAATCCTTTTCCATGGCACACAAGAAGTGTTTTTTATGCTGTGTGGGTGGGTGTTCATAGAAGGGGAGAAAGGATGAGAAGCAATGGAGGTGAAGTTTTATGGATATGTTTTTGTGCCTGTGTGTGCAAATATATAGGGGAAGCATAAGAAGTGAACATTCTCTTCCCAGGGGTCAATCTTTCTTTCTAGGTGACTGCCCACATGGATTTAATTGCAGCTACATGTTGCGCTGAATGGCCTTCACTTGTGTAGGGAGTGTGTGTCTGAAAATTTCCCTTAATTAGTATAGCATTATTAAACACTTAAGCTCTGTCTCCTTTCTTAATTTATAGTTAGCACATAAAAAGTATGGCCTATAGAAAGGGGAGCAGTGACAGCATTACCTGTATTTCTAGCATGCATTAACCGTGGAGAGTTTTGTAAGGCCTTATCAACATCATCTGAAGTCAAATGTGGAAGAGGAGCTACAAAACAAAAAGCAACACCAAATTTAAAAATAAGATATCCAAAATTATCTTAATAAGCATGTGAATTTATCCTAAGAGCTTTGTTTAGAGGCAATTCTAACATCATTCTGCTCTGTGTGGGGATGGGTTTATGATACCTCTGCAAACAGGGAGTTAATTTAATGCAGAATATTAGAGGGAAATATCCTGAAAATTAGTAAGGCTAAGAAAAAGACAATGTCATTTTGGTGTTGCCTTTCCTGATTTTTAAAAATAGAATTTGTTTTTTTACTTGTTTATTATTGTGATCTGCAACATTTTCTATATGCTTTGATCAACCAATTTACTCCCCCCCTTCTTATTTTCAAATGCTGCCTACAAATTTCAGTTTACTTGTACTTAGCAGGCTCTATACCTGAAAGTCTACAGATCCCGTTTCAATGGGAGTCTGAACACATATATGTAATCATGCCTGGCATCTCTTTATAAATCAATATGTCTATCATGTCATTTGGAATTATCTTTTCAGTAATGGAAAACAGGAAAAATCATGTGACCAGAAAAAACATTACTACAAATTTTATGTAGATGGTATACACACTATTTTTGATCTTTGTGAATAACAAAGTTCATAATAACAAGCATAGCAGTAGAAGTATTACAGGGGGGAAATATAGTGGACACAACCTTTAAAAAAATAGTAAGTTCTTACTTTCTCTGAGGTAGTGTAGGTGTGAGAGAAGAATGTCTGCATTATAACTTGGTGTGAGCCTCTGGAAGTCATCTTTGGTCATCTTACACAATTCCTTCCCATCAATATTTTGGAACAACAAAATATCCACGTCTGGGAGGCCATATTCTTTGATAGCCCATTCCAACCACTGGCGTACATGGTCTGTACTCCATAATGTGGGATCTGTTTGAAAAAGGAGAAAGTTTTACCATGGAGAAGTAGCTTTTTCCTAGCAAACGTGCTAAAACAACACTGAATAGTATTAATTATTCTGCTACATGAATTAATCCTAAATTAACCCATTGTCTTTGCCTGTGTGATTCTTGCTACTAAATTAACCCATTGTCTTTGCCTGTGTGATTCTTGCTACTAAAGAAGGAATGTGGTTACCAATTCACCTCATACCTATGAAGTAATCTGTATTTTGTTCATACCTGTCTGGATTTATCTCTTGAGCAGTGCATTATTTTTTAATAGTCGTTCAAAAGCGTACATGACAAGCCAACAAAGATTATTCCAGCAAAGTGCCTCTATTTTTCAAGTACATTTTTCAGTTTAATAGCATAAGAATAAAGTCCATTCCCATCAGCTTTTAAAATAAGATACACTGATGGACCAAACTGATCCAGAGTCAGAGAAGGCCTTTGCTTTGTGCAGTGGCACTTGGTGCTTGCCTGGCCGAGCACTGACATGTACAACAACTGGGAGCACGGGCATCTGGATGCGTCCTTTTGATGATGCCAGTTTACTTGCAGACTACCTTTACAGAAAGAGTAGTACCTTTGTTATCTTTCTGTGTGCGCAAATTTGTTATCTTTCTATTCAGGTGAGAAATTTTAATATAGAAACCAAGCCCTGTGTACTAGCTTAGCCAGGAATTAAAAATCTTGCTTTTCCCCTCCACTTTTCTTTTGCCACATCATCCTGCATGCTAAAATTGCTCTAAATAAGTGAAAACATCTGGCAGCAGAGCTTTTTCCAATTATTTCTTGTGCAGCTTGGCAAACAGCTGTTTTTGTATACAGACCTCTTGCTCTCAGAAGAACTATTGCATTCATTTCCAAATACATTTCTTAAGAGAGATGTGGACGGGAGAAAGCTATTTATGATCACTTATAGTTTGAACACTGCAAAAAGGTAACAATGGTAAATCCACTCACCCCCTATTGCTTTAGAGGCCAATAGGGCTGTTTGTGAATATGTTATCATTCAGTAAAGTAGTTTTGCTTTAGCTTAGAAAAGCATAGTCTGAAGACATGTGCAACATTATGCAACAAGTCTGTAGCTTGACAAATAACTGACAGAATTACAGCTTGCAGTTTTAGCCACAAATAGTGTTCTTGCAGATGTTTGCTACTATGTAACTGTAGGAACATTAAGCAATACAGCAGCAACACAACAGAAACAAAAATGTTTTATATTCAGTATTCAATTCAATTCATTTTCAATTTATTACAGTCGTTGACCAGCAAAATTTTATATTCAATAATTTTGGAACACTGGGAATAAAAGCAAATGCTTCTTTCCTGGTAATAATAAGCCTCACGTGGATGACCACTAATGCAAAACAATGATAAAGGAATATTACTGATTTCATTTTTCTTAACCAAGGGTAGTGTGTTTACAATTCCAGAACTGTGCATAAATTAGAGGAATTAATTATTCCATTTGATGAATAATAAGATGATTAAAATATTGTCGAAGGCTTTCACGGTCAGAGTTCATTGGTTCTTGTGGGTTATCTGGGCTGTGTAACCGTGGTCTTGGTATTTTCTTTCCTGACGTTGCGCCAGCAGCTGTGGCAGGCATCTTCAGAGGAGTAACACTGAAGGTGTCCTTCAGTATTACTCCTCTGAAGATGCCTGCCACAGCTGCTGGCGAAACGTCAGGAAAGAAAATACCAAGACCACGGTTACACAGCCCGGATAACCCACAAGAACCAATAAGAGGATTACCCTAGGTAATATATCAACAGCGATCAACCAAAGTAGTGACGATTATTTGATGTTCTAGGTCAGGAATTAATACTGTAGGTGGAATAAAACCAATAATAACTGGTTGCATATATGCAGCTGTTGTTATGTATGCATATTGCATGTTGAAAACACACTTCCCTGCATCATAGGGAGGGGCAATGTCTCAATGGTCAAAGCATCTGCTTTGTATGCAGAAGGTTCCAGTATTCAATCCCTGGCATCTCCAAACACATCTGCCTGAACCCCTGAAGAGCCGCTGCCAATCAGAATAGACACTACTGACTTTGACAGACTCAATATAAGGCTGCTTCATGTGTTTACCAAAATTGTTATAAATACTGTTAAGAAATATATAGAAATTCTTCCTGTGCAGATTCCCAAACTAAGTTAGCAAATTATATGGTAAATATTATGCAGCTGAAGTGAGCTTTATTAGTCTTTATTTGTCTTTCAGATTTTTAAGAAGTTTATATGGTATTTTCACAGTTCTCAGAAATGGATATGCATGAGGCTAATATGCTACAGGTATCCAATGTTAAGACTTATTACTTGTTTTATCTGACATATGGCAACCCCCAGTGGGGTTTTCAAGGCAAGAGAGGTTCAGAGGTGGTTTGCCATTGCCTGCCTCCATGTCACAACCCTGGTATTCCTTGGAGATCTCCCATACAAATACTTGCCAGGGTCAACCCTGTTTAGTTGCTGAGACCTGACGTGATCAGGCTAGCCTGGGGTATCCAGGTCAGGGCACATCTCTCTCTCTCTCTCTCTCTCTCTCTCTCTCTCTCTCTCTCTCTCTCTCTCTCTCTCTCTCTCTCTCTCTCTCTCTCTCTCTCTCTCTCTCTCTCTCTCTGTGTGTGTGTGTGTGTGTGTGTGTGGTGGTTTCAGCTGAGGGTTGTACTAACACAGAACTGAAACGGAAGGCCTTCTTTTGAGAAACTGTAATCTCTAGGGATGAGCACAAATGGATGAAAATGCAAGCCTCCTTTAATATGGTGACTGTCACTTTAAGGCAGTCAATCCATGGGACCCACAATCTCTCATCCTTTTCTTGATAAGTGCTTTGCTGTGTTATTTGGCATGAAAATATTTTTATGATGGGTGGCTTGCCTCCCTGGGGTGGGGGGGAAGAAACTCTGCACAGAACTAGCTTCCAGCATCCATAGCTCAAGTTGCCTATAGTGCTTGTCTTTGACTAATAAATTCAGTTTCAAGTTGCCTTGAGCCTTACTTTGGGAGAAAGAAGACCTATCCATTCAAATAAATACAATTCCTAACGCCCTAGCCAATGCAGCACTCAAACTTATCTACTTTCACTTCACCATCATTTATTTTCAGCATGGGTAGGTGCATATATCAATTAATATTTTGTACGTCTCTTGCCTTGAAAACCCTATGGGGTTGCCATAAGTTGGCTGCGACTTGATGGCAACTTTCCACCACCACCATGCATGTACATTTGGAGGCTTTATAGGAAAAGTGTACCAAAAAGACATGGTTGTAAAAACTTTGAATACCATTGTTTTAAATGGAAGAGAAATAAATTTGTACTTGAGACTCCTATTAAATCAGTGCTTAACTTGATGGTTTATGCTCATATTTAGTGATGAGGCAGATCTTATTAAATATCTATTTACAAACAGAAATATATCACCTGCTGGTACGATAACTCTACGTTCATTGGTGGTCATGTTTGGTGGTGGGATATGTTTTTCTTCCATATAGCTTCCATAGTTTATTCCAGCATTTTCTGTGTTGCTGGCCATCTTTCCTCCTTTTGCCACACTGCAGTTGTCAGGGGAATTCCTAAGGAAAGAATTTAAATTTTCCTGGATAACAGGCCATAACTCAAAACATTTCAGTAAACAGAATTAATTTTGGAAGAGGATTTTTTGCCTGGCGCTCATTTCAAAATCTCAGTCTTTCACATAAACCTGTTTCCGGTCTTGTTGCTGGTTCTAAGAATACATGCCAGGTTGTCAACTGTGTTCAGAAATACTGGATTCCAGATGGACAGCTTTGTCAATCTGTTGTAGCAAATATAATTAGGAGTCTTGTGGCACCTTAAAAATGAACAACATGATATTCCGGAATATTTTTTTGTGGATAAGAGCCCTCATCTTCAGTCTTATGTCAGAATAAAATTTTGTTAGTCTTTAAAGGTACCCATGACTTCTGAAATATTGGAGGATCTGACTGCGTATAGAGTTGCAAACCCAATGGCTGGCAACTGGTAGGAGATTGGGGGGTGGAGACTTAACTTTTTGGCTTTGTGCTGACACCATGCCATCACTTCTGGCATGACCTGGATCTCATTGCACTATGGCAATGCTCAGGCATTCATCTCAACCTCTATGGAAAACTTAATGGGCACAGACAGACTGGCTCTCTCCACCTTTGAAAATAGGGGGTGATGTCCTAAATCTGCAAGGCAGTTGTTTTCTGACCAATTAACAACTTAAATCACACTCCATATTGATTTTAATTATAGTGGTCTTCCCCTTTCCGTTAACAACATTCAGGTAGGCAGGCCCAAAGTGTGAGAGTAGTTCAAAGGGGCCTTTGGTATTATGCTTCAAAACACCAAGGATTGATTCAGATATCACACAGTGATTAATTATAACACTGTGAGCCAGTGTAGTGTAGTAGTCTGAATGTCAGACTAGACCCAGGATCAAATCCCCACTCAGCCATGAAGCTCATTAGCTGATCTTGGGTCAGTCGCTTTCTTTCATCCTAATTACCTCAACGAGTTATTGAGTACAGGAGGATAGAACCATGTATGTCTGAACTCCTTTGAAGAAAATGAGATGGAGAGATAGATCTGTAGCAATAAAACATGTCAATCATTCAAATTCTGAGAATGATGGAATATGTTTTTTAAGCCACATACTTACACTAGAAGCCATAAAATTTATCAGCTTCATCCATACATTGTACATGCCTTTTCCAATTCAAAGAGCAATAATATAAGCATAATAATCATAATGATAGACATATACAAAACCTTTTCATTGTAAAAAGATATTCATTACTCATCTCTTAACTGTGGATGGATATGGCCTCCATTACTTATGGCCTCCATTACGTCTGGACATTATCACTTATTATGCATGACTTATAGTACAAACTGAGTTTTATTGAAACCATGTCCCACAATGTCAAATGTACAGTGGGGTAAAATTTAAAATCTTTCATAGTACACTTTGCTAGATACTATAAGTCTGCCATAAAAATCTGGAGAGGGTTTTAAGCTAGGCAACTTTCTTTGAATGTACTGAAGACAGCTTTAAAGATTCCACAGGAAATCCCCTAATATAATTTTAATGGCAGTGCATTTCTCCTGCCAGAAATAGTTAGATATTTAATATAGTTGTCTACATATATGGTATTTTAAAGACAAAAAAATGGTTGATGATTCAGAAGCTAGAAGGTAACTGTAAGCTCTAGCCCTGCGGCAAACCCATAAACAGATTCCAGCAGACGGCAAGTCCACGAAAGCAGTTTTATTGGTTAGAATCTACAGGTTTCAGAAGCCATATTCAAAAGGACACTAGTAAGGGGCAAAGGCAAGGTACTTGGCATATATGGAAAAGCAAAAGGAGATAACTGGTAACCCAGGCAACCCCCCTCCCGGAAGCAGGAAGGAGTACTTGGCTATTCCCACAGTATGGGAATCTATGAAGACTGAACAGGGGGCATAGACTGGCCTTGGACAGAATAGCACAACAGCACCTGGAAGCAGCACAATCGCACTACCACATACCATCCTCATGGCCTGCTCCTGACAGTAACAGAAGAATACTCTTAAGAGAAAGGACTCTTGCTTTTGTTAGACAATAGAAATAGCTTTACATTACAGGGTTTTGAAGACAAAACTTTATAAAAAAAATCCAACACAAAACACACCACCAGTTCTGCCTTCTCCCCCTCTCTTTCCTTTACTCCACCCCGACCCCAGCTTCTTGTATTGTTCACTCAGTGCTTCTTCCCCCACTCAGGAAATAGGAACCATTTATTACAAGAAAAGGTATGCATTTTTTAATAATCAGTAGGGCTGTGCATCATTTTTTGCCGGTATTTTTTGGGTTCAAGTTTAATAGACCCAAAAATTTTCAGAAAAACCAAAAAAGCCAAATCTCTGTATCAGCTTTTTCCAGATTTTTTCTAAATCCAGGTTTATTAAACCTGAACTAAAAAAATTCCAGCAGCCTGCAAACTCCACATGGGACTCAAATGCGGCAGGCAGCACAGAGCTGAATATTCAGCTCTATGCTGCCTGCCACCTCCCAGACCCACATGGAGTTCGGAGGTGGCACTGTGAACTGAACACTGGGTTCAGCTTGGCTGAGCCCAGCTTGGCTGAGCATTCAATTCTGCATCACCAACTGCAAAGTCTGCATAGACTGTGGAGGAGGCAGTGGCACCAGAAGGTAGTAAGGGGGAGAGGGAGGGAGGGAGGGAGGGGGAGAGGGGATTCCTCCCATTTTTAAAATGGCGACAGGGCCAATGCTGTCCTGAATAATGACCCCCCACCCCAAAAAAATGGCATTATTTGGGATCTGCTTTTCGGCTTCCTTAAATTGCAGCCATTTTTTCCAGTATTAAAAAAACACCAAAAAATACTGATAAGGAATTTGGGGGGGGAGGTTGGGTTTGGCTTTACCCAAATGCACACCCCTAATCATCAGTACTGGGAACATGGACCTGGTGCTATCCTACAACATCACAGGATCTCACTACTGCATCTTAAAATTCTGAACTTTTCTCAGTGGTGCAGGAAAAAGCCATCAAGTTGCACTTATGACAACCCCTCATGGGGTTTTCAAGACAAGAGACTTACAGAGGTGGTTTGTCATTGCCTGCCTCTGCATAGCAACCCTGGACTTCCTTGGTGGTCTCCTATCCAAGTACTAACCAGGGCTGACCCTGCATAGCTTCTGAGATCTGAAGGGATCAGGCTAGACTGGGCCATTGAGGTCAGGGCCTTCTCTCAGTATACATCCAAAAATAGATTAGGTTAAATATGATAACCTGTTGAAGCTGTCATTTTTTTAAAAAATCACTTTTCATACCAGTTAAATTTGTAAGTTTGCAGCTACACTGATAGTAAGGAAAGGTATACCAAAAATTAGTTTGGCTTTTTAAAAATTTAAATGGAAATATATGCACAAACTGAACTGACAACTTCAGCACATTTTTATTGTAGGGCAAAGTTTTATTTACATCCTTGTAACACTTCTATATTAAGGTAAAGCTTACGTAAGTGTGTTCCATTTGGTAGTATTGATGATACATAATTGAAGGCCATGTAGTCTGAAGTGTTCTTGTCAATAAAAATTATTCTGAATTATTCAAAAGGAAAAAGATGCTAATCACTTCTTTAGATCTTTTTGTAAATTTTTATTACTCAGTTTATATAAAAAATCTTTGAATTGTAAAGAACCTATACCTCTTGTAGCTATTAAGTACACCATCAGTTTCAGAATCAGATTTGTTAACACGGCATATGCCAATAAAACAATGATATATAGATTTGAGATAAAAATAGTAGACATTTAACTGTATCTGAAATAAAACAGTTCCTATCTAACGTAAAACATTGATTGTAGCACTTTAGGGTCCTAGCGTGGCGCTAGGATCAGCTCTCTACCGGAAGTCCAACCTCTGAGAGTTCTTGACCCATAAAAGGCTCTTAATTTTTTCTTCTTCGGATCTGACTGCAGTTTTACTAAGTTTTGGTCTGTTCTATTGACATGGTCAATTGTGCATTGAAAGTTTTTCAGGACACAAGAGCCATTTTCTATATAAAGTCCCATGTGCATTCATGGTGGTATATAAATATCTTTTTACATAAATGAACTTTAAATTTTGTAGGGTGAGAAGTTACTTGGAGTTACCTGACTGGGATGAATGACCCAACAAGGGAACAGGTGAAGGAATTTTTGCATTGAAGTGGGGGAGTCATCTAGGTGTCTAGGCTGGGAGAGAGTATAAGTGGATGAATTATAAAAGCCAGTTGAGAAGTTGTGGTTGCAGAACCTCAGCCTGCATCAGAAGCCTTCTAAGATACCATCACCCTAGATATAATTTTTTATTACTAACCAAGGCTATTTAGATTCACCAAGGGGCATACAGGATAGGGTAATCAGATTATGACCCCAGCATGGGCAACCTGAATGCCATGGTTATAAGACTGGGCGCATGGTTTCAGCCCAGCAAGGTAACTGAGGAACTCATATCTAGTGTGAAGCAACCAACTTTGTATGTTGGGTAGGATACCAAAACGCATAAGGTCAGCCTAACACCTTTGAATTCTGTCTTCTTTGTCTGTGGATCTTTTTCTATAGATGGTTTGAAATACCATCATACATCAAAATGACAAGCAAATGCCATAGACTAGCAACAGTCACTTCAAATAATACAAAGAAAGTTATATTAAGATGCAAAGGCATAGGGTTATGCATTTTAATAATGCAACACAGCTTTGTGAACACAGTCTACTCACCCTCCATTTCATTGGCTCCCTTGCACTCTCCAGCTGCTCTGAGCCTTAAGGCCATCACAGAAAATGAAAGCAGTCAGCATCTGCCCCACTAGAGGCCAAACAAGCTATAAATGTTACCAGCACTGCTCTTTGTTTTTGCAGTGCAGGGAAACAGCTGGTTTAACTTTTACTACACTTGATTCTTTCTCCATGAGAGCAGAAACTTCAATATTTCTTATGTGTGAGGTTAAAGTGAAGAAAGAGTGAAGGGAATGGGAACCCTAACTCCCAGTTACAAAATGATGTTCCTTGTATACCTAATTTACAATTTAATTATTGTTGGGAGAATTCTGAAATACTGATACCAAGCAGCAAACCACAATAGTTTCTCAGTTGGCCCACAGCTTTCTAAATCTATATTCTCTTATTTTGCTCTTCATTATTTTATAGAAATTCTATTATAATGACAGTGGATTATATTTCTCATGTTGCATTTCATTTCAATAACTTGTAAGTATAGTGTTCTTGTGGTTTCATAAAATAAGTGTACACTGGAAACCATAGCTACCCTATGCCTGCCTTTGTGGGTAGGAATTGAATGTCATTGGAGGTTGCTAAAACAGCATGTTGATCATAATCTGAAATGAATTATTGTATGGAAATCTATTACATGTTTTTGGTGGAATTTCTGCAAGTTTTACTTAATAGAGGTATCATCTATTCAAGGTTCCTAATGTGAACCAAAATAGCCAAAATAATATGAAGCAAGGCTAGCTGTGGGATTTAAGATTACATTTTACTAAGAACTTGGTCCCATGAAGATCTTCTACTATCTTAATAGGTCCAGACTGCACTAGGAGTTAATAATTCTATCCAAATGGATGCTACGAACCACTGCTTGGACTACCAGCCTTGTTTGAGCTTCTTCCCACCTTATTGCCACCTTATGCTACCATGCTGGGACTAGACAATAACTCACACAGCTCCTACATAAGTAGAAGCCTACCATCAAATCAAGGTCCTGAATGTTAACCTTGCACATGTATAGGGTTCCCAATTGCCCGGTTACCATATGGAAACCATAGAGTTTTTTTGCGAGTGCTAGAGCATATCCCCAGTGCGATGCTGGCACATCCACATAAACTGGAAGTGATGTCATAGCGTAGATGATGCTAATCACTGCCCCCAATTCTGCCTCCCTAAACCTCCTGCCAGTTTTGAGGAGGGACCTGGTAACCCTCCACATGTATATAGAAGCCATTGTTTGGCATGACCTGAAGATAACAGAAAGAAAAACCTGGAAATGATTTATGCTACCTGCCCCTCTACCTTCCTCAACTTCAGACATCTAAGGCAGTACCATACTAGTGTATGCATGAATAATGCTAAACTTCTGAACTCTGGAGAATGCAGAAATTCTTTATGCAGCCTTCTAAACAATTATATTAAATGTGAAAAAGTAATGTTTCAATTTCATTGTGTAAATTATATTATGTGAATAAAGGTACATTTCTTCCTGTTCTGTGAATATGAAAGCCTTTGTACCACTTTTCCTCACACCCCAGTAGAAATAACGTTTGGCTGTTCACAAAACCAGCAATAATCGCCACTGTTTCTATAGATTCTAGTGACCTCAGTCAGATGTGAGTACCAAGACTGAATTAAGAAATTGTAATTATTTGCAATGATTCTAAATGCATTCAAATAATAGCAGCATATGGATGTTGAATACAGCATACATTACTATTAAAGCTTTTTCTTGTTTTTTTATTTACCACCATATAGGATACAATAACAATGAAAAAAACAATAAATCAGAAGTTACATAACTGAGATGAAGAAGTTTGAAATTTATCTACTGCAAAATCAAAATACGATGGCAATCTATTATTTATTGGAAAATACTAGTAATTTGACCCCTAGTTATGTTAAGAAATTGAGGACGTCATTAGGCTATGGCATAGATTCAAGAATTTGGTCTTACATATTTATCTGCAGTTCCTTTTTCTCAGTTTCTACTGTGGTTATAGAGAACATTGGTAAGATGGTGCATCAGTGGCACCTCTCACCAGTTCAAATTGCTAGAATCTTTGGAAATAGTGGAGATTGTTGCTGGTTTTGTGAACATCCAAATGCTAGTACACATGTGGTGGTATTGCAACAGAGCAGAATCCTTTTGGGATTCAATAATTAAATTGATGTCTGTCGCATTTGAGGAATCTGAAGAAATCAGTTGAATTTGTCTTGCTTAATTATATAGCGGATGGAAGGTGGCATGGTATAGCCCAGTCTCGTCAGATCTCAGAAGCTAAGCAAAGTCAGGTCACGGAAGGGAGACCTCCCAAGGAAAACTCTGCAGGGAAAAGCAATGGCAGACCACTTCTGCTTCTCACTTGACTTGAAAGACCCTTGCTGGGGTTGCCACAAGGCAGCTGTGACGACAGTCCACTGTAGATCAATACAGACTTGCTGTTATTTGCTAGAAGCACAGACACTATGGTTATTTGGACTGCACAAATGCACCATTACAAAACGATACAAAGGATATTTGGGGGGGGGCATTACTTCCTCTCACTCCCGGGAAGAAATGGTATCAGGTGTCTTCAGTCAGTATCTAACCTTCCAAGGTTATGAGAAATGTCATGTTTAAATAACCACTGCATCTTCCAGTTTGACTATTCACCTGTTCTCAAGGGAGGAAACATGCAAACTTGCAGCTCACTCCCCATCCCTGATTGGAGAGAATCATCAGAGAAAACATCTTATCCAAATAACCCCAAAGAGACTTCATTCCCGGTCCTTAAGTTACTTAAGAACATAAGAAAAGCCATGCTGGATCAAACCAAGGCCCATCAAGTCCAGTCTGTTCACACAGTGGCCAACCAGGTGCCTCTAGGAAGCCCACAAACAAGACGACTGCAGCAGCACCATCCTGCCTGTGTTCCACAGCACCTAATCTATTCGGCATGCTCCTCTGATCCTGGAGATCCTTACCTTGAGCCATTAACTTGACTTGGATTGCATTCCATCTTAATGGTGACTCTGGCTGGAGGTTGTGACAACCAGTCCTGCTGGGGGACACGGGGACTCATCTTTGATGTTTGCCCATATTCACTGGAAGAGGAGGCTGTCATCTCGGTCTTAGCAAGGTGGGGAGTTCCGTATGCACACTCAAACAAAGACTGATCTTCACTCACAACTGATAATGCTTCCTGAAAGTCAGAGAAGAGAAGGAAAAAGATTACAATCAGAAAGACAAATTGCACTGAGCATATACTTTATTTAGGCATTCTTCCAAACAATGATAAGATGTACACAGGTGAGAACAAACTTTAAAACCTAACAAAGGCATAATTTCTTCAGCAGCAGTAGCAACATCAGCTCTAGCTCTAGCTGTATGTAAGGTTCTCACTCACATTCATGTAACACCTCTTTAACTAGCGGTCTCGGATATGTAGTATGTCATTAATATACCCTACAACATAATAAGAAATTATTTTGCTGAATAATGGGAAGTGTGCTTTCCTCCCTGCCTAGAAGAATAAGGTCATGCCCTTTCCTGACGGAAGAAAGAGAGGAAGAGTCTGAAACATTTGTAACTGCTGCTTCAGGGATGCTTGTATTTCTTTTTAATGGGAGCAATCCAGGTTAATCTCTCAGTGGTGAGTCTCTCACCCACAAATCCTAACTTTTGGGCTTGCTAACAAGTACTCTGGACACCTTATACTCCTTGGGATGGTGTGACTGACCATGCTTCAATACTTTTGTAATCGTATCAGTAATAAGCACCCCTCAAAATGAAAACGAGAAATAGGCCCTAAAAGTATGCATATTAAATGCTATGTGCAAATTGTTTTAAGTTACACAATTTACTCCATTTGAAAAAGCTGGGCTTTCATACACTTGGAATGTATTTAGGAAATATTATTTTTAAAACCATTTGACTAAAGGTGTTAAAACAAGTTAATTAAACAGCAACAGATGCTAGAAACAAGGCTCTCTGATATGGAAAATGCATATCTGGTTCTTTGCCTGTGAAGGACTCAGAGTGATTGGCTGCTGTTTGTTCCTATCTCTGCCTTTCACATGCATTCCTTAAGTACTAAGCCATTCAACAGCTTATAAAAGCCCTCCATTGATGAGCAGCATTAGATTTCAAGCAAACTGAAGAATATGTATGCATTCACTGCAGCAGAAGCCATTGTGGATATGTTGTTCAAATGTCAAAGCTCCAGAATTAGGTGTGTGGACAAGTCTGTGAATTAATCATCTTGCCATCCTAACCAGATTTACACCCTTTTAAGTCTATTGAAGTCAATAGGTTTAGAAAGGTGTAACTGATTAGGATGGCCCTGACCATCCTTAGTAATTTGAGCACTTAACCTTGGGCATCTAGATCCTTCCTCTAACTTTCCACCAGCTCTCTTACCACTAGCAATGAAGTGTTAATTCTGCCAATGACACCCAATGACACCCCTTTTAATCTGGAATATGTCATTTATGGATATTTTTCATGCAAAGCAGAAAGTGGGTGACAGCCATTTTAAAATCCACTATATATTCTACATTTGAATTACAGATGTGAGAAATGCAAAACAAACAAAACCACCATCATGGTGAAAACAACCAGCATACTTGAAGGCACCTATATCAAGAATTGTAGCACACATCTGGAATGTATTCTCTTTCAAATAAACTGAATGGTACAAAATGCCACATAGTATAGTCATGACAGCACTGATGAACAACAAAACTTTTGTGAAGAAAATCATGAAAGACAGATGTTTGTCTTCACCTACAGTCATATGAATTTTATTGTCCTTTTGGAAAAAAACCTACTTAAATTGTTACATAGAAGTGATTAACTCAGTAAAGACACAGACAAGAGATACCTAAACTGAGAATGTAAAGGAGTATTTGAAGGTTGATTTTCCACTAGCTCAGACTTGTGTCAAAATAAAATGAGAAAATACAAGGTCAACATCAGAAAAGGCATAACAAGACCATGTACCTAGAGATGCTATTCCTGCCCAAAGGTAGCATGTCTGGACATGAATCTGCACCCGGACTTAGCTCCCCCCACCAGGGCCCCCCAGAATACTGATCTTGATATGACAAACAGCAGTTCCAGAAATCAGTATGCTGTCTTTTCAAAGTTGTGTGTGTCTTCTTATTGCCCACTCATTGACCACATCAATGAGTGGTTTTTCAACCTATCCTATATAATATGGAACTTTAAGCAGTTCTGATACATTGCAATATCATTTTTAGGGTTCTCCCCTGCAAAACAGATCTATGAATCAAAATAGTCTTTTATGGTACATTTGAACCATTTTTTGGTATTATTCTTATTATTCTTTTAATTAAAAAATCAATCTTGGCTGTCTTGGTCATTTATATCCAACCACAGAAAATATTTTCTATACAGATATATAATATTCCTTAGTGATTATAAAAATCTGATTTTGTATTTATTAATGAAAACATTTATACCCAGCCTTTCCTCATTGGCTCAGGACAGCTTACAATACAATACATAATTAAAAACAGCCAGTAACAATATATCCTCAATTTACCTCTAACCTAATAAAATTCCTGCATCTTACACTCAATTAAAAACTTGTGTTTTTCAACATAATAATTTTAAAAACTTCAGTGAACAAAATAGCCCTGAGATGCCATGTCATCACATCCAGGAAGCCCTGGAAACTATGTCATGCCTATGGTAAAATCAAAGTTACCAGCTATTCCTAAGAGAAGTGTGACATCCCAGAATTGATGACATGCCATAGGTTTAATGGCCATTTTCATTTGATTTTTTCTCCTGCTATCTGCTCTGAGTGGGGGAGGAGGATCCCCTGCCTCCACCAAGAGACTGGCAACCTAACAGTACAGGGAAATAGTGAACAGGGAAATAAGCAGATCATTAAGTCTCATTATTGTTTACCCCTTTTCCATTAGTTTCTGTACATGACAATATGTGCACAAACTGTACCAGGTCTTTATAGGGATCAGCAGGTCTATGCACAACAACTATAACCCAATCCAGCCCTTCCTCTCAGCAAATTACTTGAGCATTTTCTGCCTGAGTGAAAGGAATAACTAGATAGGGACATGGCAGACATACTCCTATATTTGTAACAGCATAATATTTTATCCATCTGTATACTAAATTGGAAAGGGCAAACAGGTCTATTGAGCCTAACAGTAATTTCTCAGAACATAGGTGATACATCTACACTAGGATTGGTAGGCTCATATCAAATATTTATCAGCAGTGCATCATCATGTTGCTCTATTGTAACTCTCTAAATCAATATAGGGAATCATATGTGGGCTATTTTAGGAGAGGAAAAAGTATATGAGACACCCCTCCTAGACTGTATAACTTCAGATTACAAGTGTGGACTTGAATGGCTACCACACATCAAACGCTTCATTTCTGTGGAAGCTAGCCTTCTTCTTTGTTTTCTATGGACAGGGAGTTTCTTTTCTTTTTTTTTAGTCCAGAGGAACATTCAAATACGTTGTCCCACCTGCATTCTGAAGCAATACAGTCCCAAGAGAACTTTGTCATGTATTTCTTCTGAGCATATTGAATGGAGCTTAGCCTGGGATTTATGATTGATGGATGCTGGCTCTACTACTGCCATAGGTCTATCAGAGTAGTCAAACAAAATGTTAAGATGACTCCTTTTCCAAACAGCTCAGAGCAAAGTAATAATGAAGAAATTAATTAATCATCATAATACCATCAAAAATTCTACATCTTTTAAAATAATCTGGATGTAAAATACAGCACAAACAAACTGGTTATGTATAAAAATAATAAATGCAAAGTAAATATAATAAATGGAAACTAAAAAGGAAGTTGAACAAAATGTGTTTTAAAAATACTGAGATTGGGGAATTTAGAATTTTTTTGCAGGCTACTCCATTAAATATGCATTAAAACATACATTTGGGAAGTATGCAAGCAGTTGCTATTTTATTGCTTCCCTAAATATACCTGTTTCCTATAAACTATCCCTATGTCTTTTGCATTGCCGCCAATTTCCCAGTAAACTAGCAGGAAAACAAAGTGTGAACTTCAGGCAACCCACTTCCACAGAACAATGTGCCACACCAAATATAAAGAACTTGTTGTTTTGGTCTGGCCCAGGAACTTGAAGAAAAAAGGAAGAAGGAACTTTAAAAATTAAATGGGAAGAGTTGTGTAACTGTAAATATGCTGCAGGCAGACTGCCAATTATTTCAAAGGCTTTGAGGTTTTAACCTTACCCAGAAGCCCAACTGAAGTTCACTAGAGGTTTTGAACTTCCAGGAAAGCTTTGGAAGGTTGTTGTACTACCAGAAGCCAACATAACTTTCTGGGTGATTGTACTTATGTCATAAATGCAGTTAATGTAGAAGAAATTTAAATGCAAAATAGATATGGTGAACTAGATCATGTCAAATAGTGCATCACAAGCAAGTACGCTTAATTAAAAATGAAATTTAGATTCAAGGTAACTGGATTTTGGAGTGAAAGAGATGCTCTTTAAGTTAAGGCTTTCACAAATCTGTGAAAATACCTGTGAAAAATCCGGTCTATATCATGTAAATTGCAGACTGACAAAAGAGTCCCAGCCCTTTAACTTTTTCTCTATGCACCATAAGTCAGCAAGTCTCATTCTCTTCCAAAAGACTTAGGTAGCCCTTATCTTAATTGCACCCAAAGGATATTTAGAGCACATTCTTGGGGCGGGGGACACCTCCATAGGAGCTGGTGTGATACCATGCCTGCGTGCCTGTTTAACCCAGGATAATGGGCACTTACGACATCCTGGGTGGTACACACACCTGTGCCACCCCCCCCCCCGGTGGGGCGCAGGACTCTGCTGCTGCAGCAGCCGCACTGGGACCTAAATTCTGGAAGCAGCAGGCCACACTGACATTGTGGGGAGTTCCCAGGGCATTCCAAGGGGTGGAGCTGATGTTAGTCAGCTTCCTAGCCCCTTTCACTCCGGAAACACCCCCTTGAGGGGCAGTGTGGCTGTGCCACCATTTTCGGTAGCGCAGCCTCACTGTTTGCTATGGGGCATTTTCCCCTTTCCCTTTTTTTTACTTTTAAAAAAGGATTTTTTTTCCTCCGTGGCAGCCAGGAAGCCTCTGAGGAGGCAGCGTGGCTGTGCTGTTCCTGGCCCCCACGGATCCACCCTCCCCCACGTGTATGGGATGACCATGCTGATGACTATTATGAATAACAGAGCAAATTAACAGTAAAAGAAAATTAGTATTAGACATACCACTAATCTATTTTATGCATTTGTATTTTATATTTACTATTACTTCAATGATATGTTGTCATTAGACCAAATACATCACAGGTTCCAAGATAATTAGAAAAGGTCAAAACAGCTCTGAAATCAATGTGAGGTGTGGAAATGAAAGCAAAAAGGGGATTCCACATATGGAACAGTACCAGGGAGGGGATATTCTCCTTAGATTACAGTAACAACAAAAAATGTATCAAGTGTCCAAGAAAGTCAGCACTACATTGAACAAGTGTCTGTTTAACTTGTCTGATGTTCCTGTATTCTGCAAAAAATGAATGAAATACTAATACTGTATGAATGAAGTAGCATTTATATTCAATAAAAAAGAGCTGAGAGACAAACAAAATAATTCTGGTAGGATTTTTTTAATAAAACCTCAGAAACGTTGAAAACAAATAAAACTTGTGAAAAACAAGTTTGTCTTAAATTAATTATTGGACAGCAGAGAAAACAATTGTTCCATCTCTATTTTGTAAGTTCCACTTTAAAAAGTTCCTTTAAAGTATTCATTAACCTGCGACTTGAAAAATATCAGACTTCAAATATAGCCAAGTGTAACATTTGAGTCATTCATTCCCTGCTACACAGACCACAGCTTTTTATTCAATAAGTTAGTTCAGGGGACCCTGAAATGTAAGGAAGTAAGGTGAAGCTTAACTCGAATAAGTCAAGCAAGAAGTCAAGTTTATTGTATTAGGCTATTACAATCTAAAACAGAATAACAATATAACAACAGGTTAAAATGTACAGAACCAGAATAATTAAAAAATACAAAATTAAGAAATAATAATGCGCATATTCGGCTCCATCCAGCTTTACCACCTTTCATGATTTGCTTCGCCCTGATTTTCTTGGCCAGTTTAACTCTAATAGTAACTCTTCAGTCTTTCGGGCAAAACATATTTGGTGAAGATTCTCGTGCTGTGGTGGCCGATGCTGCCAAAGCAATGTTGTTGTTTTTTAATTTGTACAGCCAATCAGGTCTCCAATGGCCAATTAGGAGCCCTGCTGAACAAAAACCCTGCCTGGCTCCACCCACTTTCTATAAACACATGGCAGGCACCACAAAAGGTGTCAGTGGGTACCATAGCACCCATGGGTGCCACACTGGTGAACTCTGAGTTGGCTGGATCTCTGTCAACTTTGTTTTGCTTCCTTTCAAATGTTTACTAAAAATGTTTAGCCTCTAAGGGCTGATGTTTTAGTCTGTATCCCCATACAAAGAACACTGCTAGATCACGATAAGTGTCCTTCTGGTCCAGCATCCTGTTTTCAATAGTAGCTACCTAGATGATTGTAGGTAACCCAGAACCAAGACAGGGAAGCCAACTGTTTTCTTCTTTTGTTTGATTCCAGGCAAATGGAATTCTGAGGTATAACGCCTCTGAGCATGGAGGTTCCATTGAACTATCCAGGTTAATGTCACCGATAGACACCATGCATAATAATCTTGTAAAGTAATCTAAGTAAGGCTAGTGGTTATGAGGAAACACTTGTGTTTTGTCTATACTGAATCTAGAGCTAGTCAACATCATTGGGTAACTCTGTTTCAGTACAATGAGAAGTAGAAAGATTTCTTTTCATCTACTCTCTCAACACCATTCATGATTTTATATCACCTTTTATTCTAGACTAAAAAGGTGTGCCTTTCCCCATATATATGATGCTCAGACTTCTTGGTCTGCTTTTCCAGCTCTATTTCTTGAGATGGGTGAACCAAACCATACAAAGTATTCCAAATGCACCCAGTTTAAAGAGATCCTTTTGGAGCTCTCTGCAATCCAGGTTTCATCATCACACATAACAGGGCTTTATCCATGGACTTGGCTACTTTACTGACTCAAGATCGTTAAATGGAACCAGTCCTAATGCAAATCCTTGGCAGAACCACTGGTTATTTCAATTCATTTTGAAAACTACTGCAACTAAAACTTCATTGGCTCGGTATTCATACATAAAGGATTTGATCCAAATTATCTGTCAGTGGCAGTGTGGCCTCCATGGTACCTAAGGGAATGGTCTTTATACTATATAATATTATTTTAAATTTAACATCATCCTGCTGATGTTAAAAGAAATTGTCACTGTCTGGAACAGTTTTAGCTTGAGTTACTGCTTAGGATTGCTTCTCACTTAATATTGAATACAGACAGCCTGTATTAAGTGCATGAAACTCACATCACTTCTGAATGGCACCAAGAGAATCTGAGCACAGAGGGAGTTCCACAATGAGAGCACAGCCACACAAAGACCACCAGCCTAACTTCAGAAGCTGGAGTCACCCAAATAACAGGTTCTGATAAAGATCTTAATAGACAGGAAGATTCATATGGGAGCAAGTGATTCTCAAGACATATCAGTGTCAGATAATTTCGGAATTTATTTGTTAATGTTAGCAACTTGAATTGTGCTTGGAAACAGACTAGGAGCCAGTGACATTCTTTCAAAAATAGGGAACATGCTCGATAGAACCATCACCAGTTGCTACCAATCTAGCTGCCAAACTCTGGATTACCTGATGTTCCTCAGCTACCTTCAAAGGTAAACCCACATGCAATGAATTATAATAATCAACCCTGAAAGTTACCAGAGAATGGGTAAAAGTGTCCATTTCCAACCAGGAGGATCTGTAGCTAGCACATACCAGACAAAGGTGGTGAAAAGTACTTCATGCAAGGTATGTTACTTGAGTATCCAGCTATGGAGTTCCCCCTAAGTGCCCAACTGATCCTTAAGGAGAAGTGCAACCCCATTTAGAATAGGACAAATACCACTAATAGATCACTTATGAGCATCACTGTCTTGTCAATAAATCTCTAGTTTATTAGTCAGCATTCTACCCATTACCAAATCAAAACATTTGTTCAGAACGGCCACTGCTTTATTGGATTTAATGGGAAAGGAGAAATAAACAATATTGAAATGGGTCTAAGTAACCGGTTCTATCCAGGAGAGTCTAGAGCTGTACAGTGACCATCCACTTCAGCATCTTGTCCAAGAAAGAGAAGTTGGCCACCAGGCAATATCTAGGGTCTAGTGATGATTTTTCTCAAGAACAGCCATTATGTCTCCTTTCTCAAGGAGACATTCACCACCTCCTAGACTAATTATTCCTCCTCTGTAGATGTCATGAACCAAGGATGAAGCACACAGCTAGACAAGTAGCTGCTGACTTCTATTGATTAAAAAACTGCAGCCTGTTTTCAGAAGCTTGCTGTGCCTGCCATGTTTACTTCCCTTATCCTGACAATACATACAAAAACAAGCTTCCAGAGATATTGCGTGAACCTTTTCTCTTATTCTCCGTGTTCTCTTGGTGAGATTAAACCTTCTTAAAACCATGGAAAGGCTTCTTGTAGCTGCAAAGTTTGATGCTGACTACAGGCCAGGACAGGAAGTTCTGTGGAAACAAAAGCTAGCCCGTTGATTGGTATTAATATTTGTTTTCTGGTTTTGGAATTTACAGAAGTTACGTGGAAGGAACAGAACAGTCATCACCTTTGCCAAGTTGTGTTATTTTTGTTATATCAGAACTCCCAAAATAAATCTAGAATTCTATAGACAGTTGTTGTTGGGTTTTCTGTGTGTGTTTGTTTCAAGGCGTGATCTCATGTACTGCAGTAGGCTAATTTTGCCAAAATATTCCCAGATTACTTATTTATACACTTCTTGGGTCAGGGTGGCTTATTATTTGTATGAGTAGGCGATCCATTGACGCATAGATATGACTCATGGATATATATTTTGATTCACCCAGTCCAATAAAATTATGTCAAGAAATGTTTCCTTTTGCCACTGCTACCATACAATTACGTTAATGGTTGTGGCTAGAACATGAATCTTTTGCGGAGTGTATAGAATAGAAATGATCCTAAAGATTTTGCAGTTTCCCCCCCTTTGTTCATGATCTGTTACCTACATATAATTATGGAGAGTTGCATTAGTATACTTTTTTACATTGTTTCAAGGACATTAAAATCATCCAGTTACTCTAGAGTAGATACACTAAAAGAAGAGGAAAAGAGTTATTAGGATTTGGATTATAACTGCTTCACTTTCAAGAGTTATATCTGTTTCAAAAAACACATAAAAATGCATATCAGAAGTGAAAAAGTTTTATATTGAAGAAAATATGCCTGTGGGGTTAAACTTTGGAAGCTGTTCAGAAATTTACTTATATTCTTTCTGCATTGTCGGCCTGCATTGTTTTGTAGAGCAACCAGTCATTTGAACAGAACAATGACAAATGCACAGTGAAGGATTATACCCTGTCCACCTGCGAATTTGATTATAGCACTTGCAGGCACACACCCCCCCTTGTATTTTGAACTACTTTAGTCATTACCTTATGTGGTGAGTATTGCCTCTAATTTGCATTCAGTATTTGTAGAGCAAAAGAAGTCACCTGCCCAGACTGAAATCAAAGCTCCAGAAGCAGATATGTAAATACGGAGACCTCCTTTTTTGTGTATTTTACTTTAGCGTAAGATTCTCAAAAGCTGCTCCACTACAAACAACATACGTTTGTAATTATGCCTGTGCAGAAACAGCATTCGGCGCATTAGATCCTTATACTCCATACTTTAGAAAATTGCTTTGGACAATTTTTTTTTAACAGAATGTCAAATTTTCATTTTTCCCCAGTTGAACTAGACAAGAGTTGTTACTAAACTATCCTTTGAAAAGATTTCAGGACATGACAGTAAAATGTAGTCTTAAAATTGAAACCGTAGTCTGCTTCTGTTCTGACAGTGCTGACATTTCAAAGGAGGTCTTGAGATAAATCTGCTTAAGTTTGTGTTCATTAAGAGGGTTCATTCAAAGCCATGCAATTGTTTCAGTTGTTTATGAATCTCGACCTTCATAATGCTACAAAATGTGCTGTCTCTTAAAGATGTTCTTTGGTGATATGACACACATTTTTTATTGTTTCATGGCATACAAGCATTAAATATCCCAGAAGGTAATCCACCCTTTTTTTAACGGCTGATGACAGGTCCAATGCCTGAGCAAAATCAGTTGAAGGAAAGGGAAGTCTTGTCGGAAATGAGATTAATCTTGTAATGAGTGTTCAGCCCTGATAACCCATCTGTGCAGAAAACTGCTTTAACTGGAGTGCAATTAACCTTCACCTGACAAGTTATATCCAAACTATATAAACAACATTTAGGACTCCCCCCACAACTCCTCTGCAGACTACACAATCACATCTGAATACTCTGACTACAGTTATGAACAACAAGGTACTAAGGATAATTACAGAGAAAATATATTAAATTATTAATAGTCATTCAGAGTCATAGGAATCTCATAGCCCCATCCTCTCCAGAGTGGCATCTACCTAAGTGCATTTAAATCAATGGGCTTAGAAGGGTGTAACTCTGTTTAGGATTGCACTGATAGTTTGATCAGTAAAACCATGCCTCTGATGTAATTTGAATCAGGGATTTCCACAGGTTCAAATTACCTTAAAACAGCTGTGAAGATCAAATAATAGATCTTCCTGCACCTTGTCTAGTTTTGCCCTGAGCTGTAGGGCTGTCGATTCGGTTTGGCCCAAACAAAAAAACAGCCGAATTTCCTCCGATTCGGTGGAAAGGCTGGAAACCGGGGAGCCGAATTCAGCAAGTTCGGGGTGTTCGGCAAATAAATTCGGCAAATTCGGGGTTTGGCACAGCAGCATAACCGTCAGTTAGTAAGCAGCATTCTCCCGCGGCCAATCGGTGGCCAAGCAGGGTCTTCTTCTGGCCAATCAGTCGCGATTGAGCACGTGAGCTGCTGCATGGCCCGGGGAGAGAAAGAGAGTATCTGTTTGTGTGAGGGAGAAATCCCCGTGTGTGTGTGTGGGTGCACATTTGTTCCTTTCCGTGGCTGCAGGGGGTGCATTTTTGGGGGTGCAGTCCCCAAACTTTCAGCGTAGCTTCAGATGAGGCTTCTTGGAAAAAACCCCAAGTTTTGTAAAGATGGGATCAGGGGGTCCAGAGATATGGGTCCCCCCCTTTTCCCTATTGGGATGAATGGGATCAGCCGATCCTATGCATCCAAGTCACTATCCACTATACCATACTGACTAAGCCATCATTCAGAGCACCTCTTATTATTAATGACAAAAAGAAAATGAGTATCTGAATAGTAAAAAGGAATAACCTTCTACAATGTTATCTTGGCAATGTTTTTGTTCTCCCATTTAGATACACTCTAGCTGGCTATCTTGCTGTATAGTACATGCTGTAGGTATGAGCAGGGTAAACAACAATCCATTCACTTGTACAGAATCAGGCTTTCACCTTTTATTTCCAACTTCCAAAGTAATGAAACACATTCATTGTTCCTATCCATACTGAACTGAATTACAGAATCAATAAGCGTTTAATAAATATATCTGAATAACACAAATCCTTTTTTAAAAATGTATTTACTTCATTTATTTCCTGCCCTTCTCCCCAATTTGGAACCCAAAGCAGCTTACATTATTGTCTTCTCCTCCATCTTATTCTCACAACAACCCTGTGAGGTAGGTTAGGCTGAGAGTGTGTGACTGGTCCAAGGTAACTGAGAAAGCTTACATGGCACAGTGGGGATTTGAACCTGGGTTTCTCAGATTCTAGTCTAACACTATAGCCACTATAACACATTGACCCTCAAAAAGGTGCCTGTGCATTGTTCAAGGAGATACTCCTTAAGAATCAACAACCAAATTCCCATGTTTCCCTAACAAATCAAAAAAGTGAGTAGAGGGCTTTATACTGAATAGTAAAAGGTTCTTCTTAATTAATTAAATATTAGTGGACAGGAAATTCCAATTGAAAGCACTTCCTGTATTGGTAGTCCCTGATCTGGTAAACTATCACAATGGGAAATGGTGGCAGGAAGTATCTGTCTACGGGTTTATCATAACCGTGAATGTTGTTATAGCATATTTACTGTTTATTAAAGTAATAAACATATTTGTAAAAAAATGTTTTTCAGTTTCCAAGAATTACAAATGCCTATCTGAAACAATGCTTTTTAGCATTGTTTAAATGCCAAGGTTTTGTTTGCTTTCTGTACAATAATAAAAATCAGGATGGGATGCTTTCATCTACCATTTCAGTAACAGCATTGTTTAGAGAGAGAAAACAGACTGAAGAGTCATTTAATCATCTTTCACCCTTCTTCCTGCCCCCTTTACTTAAATATTCTACTTACATTTATATTTTACCTGTCTGTAAATTTTTACGTTAGCTGAGGAAATGTAATAACTAGTGTATTTATTTATCTAAAGCATTTATTAGCCCCCTTTCTACCTTATAGGAACTCAAGGTGGTTTACAATGTAAATAATAATAAAATGCAATAAAATACATTAAAACCACTAATTAAAATCAATAATTTAAAGCTGACAGTAAGCAGACGAATTAATCAAATGTCATCAGGAATAAAACTGTCTTCAGATGCCTTTTAAAGATCAAGATTATATGTGCATTCCCAAGGGGGTGGGGAAACTCCTTAGCAGCTGGCGTGACCCCGCGCTGGCATACATGTCCATTTATCCTGGGATAAGGGGCACTTACGCTGGCGCGGGGTCATTCACGCCGGCCCCGGGACACCATGCTGCTGTGTGGGGCTTGGGCACCAGTGCGGACTCTTGCCAACATTCACCTGATACAGTTCCCCATGCAGGCATCCTGGGGGCAGTCTCGGGGGTGGAGCTGCCTTTAGGCAGCTGCCTAACCCCTTTCAGCCTGGGAATGCCCCTTTGACCTTACAGAGAGTTACGCCACCTTTTTAGGAGGTGTAGCCCAGTGGAACGCCATGGAGTGGTTCCACGGGGCTCGCAAGTAAGGGCAGCTTTTTGGCTTAATGGGGGGGTGGATAATGCTTTGGAGGCAGTGCAGCTGTGCCGCTTCCAGTCGCCGCCTAACCACCACCCTCAGGAATGGGCTGCCTATCATGCTAACTTACACAATTGCACAAGGTAAAGCAGTAGACACATCCCATCCTAAGCAATTGTTTGCTGATGCAGCTAGAATGTAGTCCTCTGTAAATACTTTCCTCTAGCTTTCTTTTTCCTCTCATGTATGTATGCTACATTTTCCCCCATTTATGACAGAACTGCCATTAAGCTATAGATGTATAGTACTTGCCCTGACCTGGACAGCCCCGGCTAGACCGATCTTGGAAGCTAAGCAGGGTCGTCCCTGGGCAGCCATTGGATGGCAGACCATATACAAGGGTTGCTACACAAAGGCAGGAAATGGCAAATCACCTCTGCATGTCTCTTGCCTTGAAAACCCTATGGGGTTGCCATGGGTTAGTTGCCACTTGACAACAACCACAACAAAAACATGCTTAACTACACCCAAATTTGCAGTTGGTCTACAAGAGAAGGATGTTTTGGCCTGCATTCTACCCTGTCTATGCTGTTTTTCAAAACAAATCTGACCCCTTACAATTATTATCTTTCCCTCAGGATAATTTTCAAATTCATTTTTTGCATATGTTTACATTTTAAAATTAGTTCAAGTTGCATTTTTCAAAAACTAGTCTCAATGATCAAGTTTGTTTTAACACTGTTTCTTCAGGTAGGTAGCCTAATATGTGATCTGGAAAAATTGGCAGAAACTGTAATTAAAGATAGAATGATTAAACACACAGAGGATCAAGTCCTTTTGCAGAAGAATCAACATAGCTTCCAGGAAGCGAAGTCCTGCCCCACCAAGGTTTTGGAGGTTTTTGACAGTGTTAGTAAGCCCAGGCTAGCCTGATCTCGTCAGATCTCAGAAGCTAAGCAGGGTCAGCCCTGGTTAGTATTTCGATGGGAGACCACCAAGGAATACCAGGGTTGCTTTGCAGAGGAAGGCCCTGGCAAACCACCTCTGTTAGTCTCTTGCCATGAAAACCCCAAAAAGGGGCCGCCGTAAGTCGGCTGTGACTTGAAGGCACTCTACACACACAGTAAGCACAAAGACCTGGTAGACATTATATACTTTGACTTTGAAAAAGCTTTTGATAAAATCCTTAACCAAAGGTTATTGAGTAAAAATTATGGTTGAGGACAAAGAGGACAGGCTCTCTCATAGAAACTGTTTAAAATATAGGAGTAAAAGGTCTCTCCCTGCGTTGGAGAGAAGCAAGGTGAGGAGTTCCAGAGGAATTGGTATTGGGACTGGTGCTTTTTAATCTGTTCATAAAACATCTGAAATCGAGAGTGACCAGCAAGATAACCAAGTCTGTGGATGACACCAAAATACTGAGGAAGGTGAGGACCAGAGCAAATTGTGAAGATCTCTCACAAAAGGATCTTTCCAAATGACGTAAGGCAAATGAGGTTCAAAGTAAATATGAATTGTTGTACACTGGAGCAAAAATCCTAACTAAATATATGTTGGTGCGGTATGAACTGGCAGCCACTTACAAGGAAAGACATGTGGTCATGGTAGATAACTCTATGAAAATGCAGGCTCAGTGTGTGACAGCAATAAAAAAAAGTGCAATTCTACGCTAGGGATTCAAAGCTGTCAGTATCACAATGCTCCATTTCGTTTTTTCATTTGAAATAGCATGTACAATTCTGATCACTATATCTCAAAAAATATTGTAGCTCTGGTAAAGGTGTAGAAAAGGATAACAACAGCGATAAAAGAGTTGGAGCCCCTTCCCTACATGGGAAGGCTAAGGAGTTTGGGGCTTTTTAGTTTAGAGAAACGATGGCTAAGGGGCACCCTACAGAGATTTATAAAATGATGTGTAAGGTAGAAAAAGTGGACTAGAATTTGCAAGCACCAAATGAAACTGCTGGGCAATAAATTCTGGAGTGTTTTTTTCCCTTTTAAAAGGGCTTTCTACTTTCTTGTTTTAAAAGGTACTTTAAAGGTACTTTAAATCCCCCTCCCTTCTTCTCCATTATAGCTGATGGGGAAACTTTCTGGGGCTTTGGGGGCTATTTTTTAAAGTAGAAGCACCAAATTTTCAGCAGAGCTGCTGGTAACTCTCCTTACAATAACCACCAAGTTTGGTAAAGATTGGGTCAGGGAGTCCAATTTTATGCCCCCCCCCCACTTTTCCTCCATTGTTCCCAATGGAGGATGAATGGAGGGACCTTCTTTGGGTCCCCATAAAATTGGACCCCCTGAACCCATCTTTACCAAACATGGTGGTTCCTGTAAGGAGGGTCACCAGAAGCTATGCTGAAAATGTGGTGCCTATACCTTAAAAACAGACTGCTCCCTAGAGCTTCAGAAAGATTCCCCATAGGGTATAATGGAGCTGAATTTTTTCAGATTTCTGAAAAAAAAAAAACCCAAAAAACTTCATACCAGTATGGGGATATTCGAGAATATTCAGGAATCCTAACATTGTTTGGGTCCAATTTTTTTTTGCACACCCCTATTCCTCAGATGTTCCTGCTTTCTTGTAATGTAGAGAGTAAATACAATACACTGCATATGGTTTCTGTTTGAAAGGCTTGCATTATCCACCATACTTTGCATGATAAACAACAAAGAATACAAAAACAGGATGAAAAAATATATGCAATCATAATAGTGTAATTTTCTCGAGTCTATGTAAGAGGTACACATAATTATGTTGATGCAAGGGTAAGAAGGGCAGGAGTTGCAGTGTATGATGTGTGTGGGGACTGGAGAAGTGGCCACTGGCATACTATTCTCTTCTAGGGTTATATCTGCCACATTCCCAAGCAACATAAAATTATGACTACAAAGTATCTCTTGTAAGTGGGTAAAAACACTCCCATAAGGAATAAACAGAGAATTTATCCTCCACCCACCCAGCTATATTAGAGGACAGGATACATATTGGATGGAACCCAACACAAAACAGGACATGAGAGAACTGGGACAAGAACACTTAGCAAGCTGATTAAGACCTGTGGCATGAGCTACAGGGGAATGGGCTATTGTTGTGCTGTTCCTTATCCAAGTGATTCCTTTCCTCTTGCTTACAAAACAAACTTGTTCCTTCACACAGAAACCAAAACAGGCAAGTGTAATGTCATTAGCACTGCCTGCATGGAATCCTTGTCCATAAAGAGTGACTTAATAAGAGCGATGGACACCCACCCAGTGTCCTGTGTAACAATCACATGTGAGTTCTGTGTTCACTTCAGTTCCCAAATGTATGATGCAGTTTGGATCAGAACGGCAGTAAGCCTTCATCATCCCCCCTGCGCCATTTTCATGACCTGAAGTGGTCCAAGAGGGGGACTACTGGGGAAATGCTTTTTCACACATGCCCAGTCCCTATCCAAGTTGGGCACCCCACACGGCGGCACTAAGGAGAACCTGTCAGTCTCATGCTGCACAGGACAAAGGGAGGGGGACTTGGACCCAGCTTCTGCACTTCCTAGTGTGTAAATCCTGCCCCTGTTTTCTACATGCAGGCTTCCATTAAGCCACAGGGCTATGGAGCTGTTTCAGTTGGAACAGCAGCCTTGCTCCTTTGTGTGGCCTTTGTGTTTTTTTGGGGGGGAAATAGTGGCTTTGGAGACTGCTGTTATTTGTAGGGCTGTTGAAAAAAAATTGGGAATGTTTGGCTTCGGCAAAATTTGGCCCTTTTAAATTTGGGCCGTGCCGAAATCCGAACTCCCCCGCTTCGGATCCCCGAAATTCGGGCGAGATCCAGAGTTTGGGAGAAAATTTGGGCCCCCCGTGGGCCTTCACGGGGCTTCCATGAAGGCGCGTGGGGGGGGGGCTCTTTAAACAGATCTGCGCCTTTGGCGCAGGTCTGTTTAAAGGGCCCCCCGCGTGCCTTCCTGGAAGCCCTGTGAAGGCAGGGGGGGCAGAGGGGTTTAAAGACCCCCGCCCCTCTTCCCGGGAGTCCCGGAAAGGGGGGCGGTGGGTTGTCAAGCCCCTCTGTGCTGTCTGCGCAGGCAGCACAGAGGGTTTAAAGACCCCCCTCCTCTTCCCGGGAGTCCTGGGAAGGCGGGCGGTGGGTTGTCAAGCCCCTCTGTGCTGTCTGCGCAGGCAGCACAGAGGGTTTAAAGACCCCCCTCCTCTTCCCAGGAGTCCCGGGAAGGCGGGCGGTGGGTTGTCAAGCCCCTCTGCCCTGTCTGAGAAGAGGGGTTTAAAGACCCCCCTCCTCTTCCTGGGAGTTCCGGGAAGGTGGGCGGTGGGTTGTCAAGCCCCTCTGCGCTGTCTATGCAGGCAGCGCAGAGGGGTTTAAAGACCCCCCTCCTCTTCCCAGGAGTCCCAGGAAGAGGGGCGGGGGTCTTTAAACCCCTCTGCGCTGACTGAGCAGACAGCGCAGAGGGGCTTGACAACCCACCGCCCGCCTTCCCGCAGATCTCCCCCCCCCCGGCGCCTTCAGCGAAGCCTCCTGAAGGCGTGCGCAGGGGGGGGAAACAGATCTGTGTCTCCCGGCCGGGAGGCTCACATCTGTTTAAAGGGCCCCCTGCCCGGCTTCAGGGAAGCCCCCTGAAGCGTGCGGGCGGGCATGGAGGAGATTTGTGCCTCCCAGCCGGGAGGCACATATCTGTTTAAAGGGCCCCCCGCCCGGCTTCAGGGAAGCACCCTGAAGGCGCGCGGGGGGCTCTTTAATCAGATTTGTGCCTCCCAGCTGGGAGGCTCATATCTGTTTAAAGGGCCCCCCGCCCGGCTTCAGGGAAGCACCCTGAAGGCGCACGGGGGGCTCTTTAAACAGATTTGTGCCTCACGGCCGGGAGGCTCAGATCTGTTTAAAAGGCCCCCCACTCGGCTTCAGGGGAGCCCCTTGAAGGCGCGCGGGGGGGAACCCTGAATCTGCTGAATTTATTTGCCGAACCCCCGAAGTCGGCGAATTCAGCTCCCCCATTTCCCGCCTTTTTTGAGTTCGGTTCGTCTTGAACCGAAAAACAGCCGAATCAGGGGAAATTCAGCTGATTTTCAGTTCGGGACGAACCAAATCGACAGCCCTAGTTATTTGGGCTGCCAGAACTCAGACACTGCCAGGAAAACTCAAACACATTTGCTTCTTGCATAGGATGCTTCCCTCTTCATCACTGAGCTATGACATTAGTTGAGCTGTAAGTGATTCCAAGCTGTGGGGTGTGTCGGAGTTATGTAATAAGCAAGTGACCTTATTACGACATTTAGATAATCACTGTAGATTGGTTAATGTCTTCAACACATGGCTACTATAAGGACACTGAGAGAAACATGTGATATTTTGTTTTATTTTATTTATATTGTTTATAGTCTGCCTTTCTCATGGCGCTCAAGGCGGATTACACAGAGTGAGTCAATACAATCAACAGGATAAGATATTAAATAAACAATGAAGTAATATTTGGGTTGTGGAACCAACCAGAAATTTAAAAATGAGTACTGAGACAAAGCACAAGTGTTAACATGACACATTAAATTATGCAAAATTACATACTAGAATCCAATTTACAGCAAACTATACACAGTAGTACAAACAACAGTCTTTAATAATTGCTCCAAGTAACTTTGTGAAGCATTTGTACAGTGCAACCCTATTGCCTGTGTAGAAAAGCCCTCTTGAATAATTCAGTTTTACATAGTTTGTGGAAAGCCAGGATAGTGGGAACCTCCCTGACCTCCTCAGGCCTGCCCTTCCACAAAGTAGGGGCCACAATGGTGAAGGCCCGTGTATGGGCAGTTGTTGATTTTGCCCATTTGCAGGTTGGCACCTGCAGAAGACCTTGCTCAGATGAGCGAAGCTTACACGGCAGAGCATAGGGGAGAGATGGTCATGCAGATGAGGGCCCAAGGCCGTGAAGGGCTTTTGTATGCGATAGCCAATACTTTAAACTGAGCCTGGTAACTGATGGGAAGCCAGTGAAGTGACTGCAGAATCGAAGTGATATGCATTCCTTTCATCTAAATCACAATAATAGCAGAGCGGTGGCATTACACACTAACTGGAGTTTCTTAATTGATTTTGGAGGGAGACCAGCGCACAGTGCATTAGAGCAATGTATGTGGCGACACAGCTGCTAAGTATCCTATGAGAATTGCTGCCATTATTATTGTTGCCTCTTTCTCTACTGCTATAATGGTGCTTTTGGATTTGCTACTGGGAGAGCTTAGGATACCAACTACCTATGCTGGTATAAAATGCAGAAAAGTAGCAGTCATCTGTAGAATTTCCCAAGCTGTGATGGTTCTTTCCCAAACCAAAATATCCTCAGATCCTAAACATGAGATAACTATTTCAATAAGTTTAAATATGACATAGCTGTGTGATTCCCCTCCCTCCCTTGTTTTCTTTCCACTTATCAAATTTTCTATAAACAAGGATCACTTTAACATGGTACAGTGATTTGTTATAATTGACTAATGACATTTATTTATATTACAAACAATCATCTAGAAAAAAAGGTTTCTTCTAGCATTTTAAGAGCCTTCACGTGTATTTTTAGAAAGTTTAATCTTGTCAACTTGCTATCATAGGCCTGATGAAATCTCTTAGACCTCTTGGGAAAATATTATGCATAAAGACAGTGTTATTTCTTTTTAAAACTAAATTAATCACTAGACATTTTTTATTATCTTTTCTTTGCTTGGAGAATCTCATTTAATTGAAAAGCCCAGAATCTGGACAAATTAATCACAGGTGTAATCAGCAATAAGCTAGGACTTCATTTTAATAGTTATTTGAACCTTATGCGTTCCTGCTACATACATCATTTGAAGATTTATGCTTGTGGCCTCTAAAGAGGAAATAGTAATGGCCTGATCCTTAGAATTCAGGACGATAACAAACATTTGCATAACGTCAAAGCAAACAGACCATCTAAAAGAAATGAAAGCAATTTTACTCATTTGAAGAGCAAACTCCCACCAGCTCTGATGTGGCCAACATTTTACAAGACAAGGGAAAGGAAGCCTTGCCTGCTTAGCTGTGCATCCTTATATTTCCATGGGAGAAAAATCCAGCTATTTCTGAGTTGTACCCATGGATGTTATTGTGACTGCCTTGTTAAAGTTAAATATATGTGTAAGTGGATTGGTAAACTAAAGGGGAAAGAAATTATAAAAAGAAAGAAAGGAGAAAGTGTATAAATTGGTTTTTATGCAGATGTATATATAGTAAAGAAATAACAGTACCATGAGGCTACCAAGTATATAGAAGATCCTAAATAACATTTTTTATAATGTCAGGTGTATACGTAGTAGCACTACAAATAAGGGAAGAGAAATAATTGATAATGTTGAACTCTGCCCTGTATTGTAATCACACATCTCTAGATATAATATTTTTTCAGGTCTCAAAATGCAATGTCATCTGCCTTTCTTAATGCAATTCACTGCAGCCAGAGAAATATAGACAGGGTTGTTGATTTTTATGAAGATACATTTTCTATAAAATAATATGACTAAAATCAGTGTGTTATTTTACTGATTTTACAAATTAAATTGCATTAATTTAACAATACCTTTAGCAGTTATGCAGAAATCAACTATATAACTCTAGGTACCTTTCAATCCTCAAATATTCCCTTTACAGACATGCAGGCGTTTTATCTTAGATTGCAGAACATCCAATCCAACCACAAAAAAAGGAAATTAGCAATTAAAAAGTGACTAGATATTTGTCTGAGGCAGATTACGTTGAGCCACCTATCCATAAGTGTAATCCATAACCAATTTGCAGTATATGAAGTACTAAACAGACTTTTATCACAAAACTGTAACTGCCAGGAGCAAAAGAAGCAAAGTAACAGAGTCAGATGCAGAAAAAAATAAAACAGAAGGTAGGGCGGGGAAGCAGTAAAATAGCTTACATTATACTAATCAAGTAGCAATACTGAATGTTTATGTCAGTGGAATGGAAAATCTATTGTTTTCCGTTAATTTTATAGGGATTACAAAGAGTACGTAAGTGTTGGTTTTTTATTGACTAGATAGTATATATTCACCTCTTGGTTGGAATTTGTGTTAGGACAGCAAAAAGGCAAAAAAACATTCCCAGCTGATATGCAGACCGAACTGCTGTAGTTTAGAAATAACATTTTAAATTAGACTGGAAAGGATCATATCCCTGACAATAATAATACCCTTTTGATGTTATAAAGTAGATGAGGATAATTAATAGGTTATGCTAAATGCAGCAATCCACTGAAGAAATCGGAGTGATTCTATTTCTTTTTATTAAACTACTACTATTTTATAATCATCTGATAAGAGGAAGTTTGCAGCCCCTTCCAAAGCAACTGGTGCTATATATTTTTCAGGGATATGATGGTAAAACACAGATGACGCTTCTTCAGTCTGTGGCTATGGCTTGGACCCTGCCTAGATTTCTGCATGCACAAGGAGGGGGGCAATTTTTCTGCTCCCCCCAGGGGAAACCTCTGATTCTCCCAAAGCTGTTCCTAGGGATTTCCCATCTTCCAGGAGAAGCATGGCAGCATTTTGGGCTCCCATGGGAGGGAGAAATCAGAGAAAAATTACACACACACCTTCATATCTGTGGAAATCTAGGCAGGAGCCAACTCTATGTCTGCCATGCCCCAAGGCTGCAACTTGTAACTCATTTGGGAATTGTCTCAGAACTTTTATAAAAAATCAATGAACCTATTTATTATTGCATTATAGCATTCCAGTATTAACAGCATAACCACTAAAACCAGAGTAAATTGTATTTTTAAGGGCAATTGATTGGGATTTTATTCTTCTCCTGCAGACAGCAATCATTAAAAAAAATGGTCAGGTCCAAAGCATATAAACTGAGGATCTGTCTTACTGTACTTTGTAAAGTACTGATTATCTAGAAATGTATTCAGTGCCTGTACATTGCTGTCATCACTCTAATAAAATCAAAACAGTTTAATAAAAGCCGTTTTAGCCCTCTTTGATTTTAATAAGGCTAAATTGCCTTATCACACATTCCTATAGATTTATCTGCAATTTCCAACTGTCAATAAAATTGGTCTGAAGAATGAATAACTTACAAACAGGTGCCAAACACCTACAGTTTGTTCACAAACAAGAATCTAACCTAGAATGTAGTTTTTTACTGACAAAAGCATAAGCTAACATTGTTCTGTTAGTAGTAGTTACGAACTCTGCTGTGCAGGTTAGTAAAGGGCCAAAGGACTAAAGTGTGAATGTTTATCATCAATTTTAAGTGCAACCCTGCACAAGTGGTCTAAACCCCCACCCCCAAAAAATTAGAGCTACTAATAGATACAGGGATTGCCATGCAAAACAAAGTTGGATTTTGATCTCGGTGGACAGAATTATGAAAACATCACTGATTATAAAAGAAAAAAGATCTTCCAAGTCATGCAATTAAAATTTCATTGGGTGAGATTTTTCCATATTTGGCAATACAAAAGCTTTGATAGACTGTTCTGTTATCTCAGAAAATGAAGTGAAGCTTAAAGAAGAAACAAACTGGCTTAAACAATCTGAAGTGCAATTCTATGCATTGTCTACTCAGACGTAAGACACATTTTATTCAATGGGGTTTAGTCCCAGTGAAGTGTTCTTAGGATCACAGTCAAGTGTTCTAGTTTTGTTGCCGTTATTATAATATAAATATCCCAGTTCCCTGAGAAATAGTTTAATAGTTTGCATGAATTCAATCCGTTAAGTGATGATAAAAAATCCCCCATTCATATAAATCCTGTTTCATTTTCATCAGATTTTAAATTACACAGGTCTTGTTACTTTAGCAGTTAATCACAGTTTATTGCAACAAATGTAACTACTAGTTATTAAAATGCACACTACACAAGGATCAATCTAACTGAACAACAAAATACTCTAATACTCAGCAAAGCTATTACATGAGTTTTTTTTAAGAGACTCAGAAATGGATCCCAAATTTAGGAGATTTTTAAATTACATTTGATGTTTCTTAAACATATACCCTAAGGCATCAACTGAATTATTACCAACATGAACATTTATCACATTTCTTGTATATTAGAAACAATACCAATACAACTAAATCAACAATATCTGAATGACAGTAAAATCAGAACTAGTTTTCCCTTCTTCCTATGCATATGCACTTGTAGTAATGTAAAGAAAGGAAAAGTTCAAAAGTATCCAAAATTGTGTCATTTAAATTCCCAATAATTACTTTCCCCCCTTACGGCTGTCCAGATTCTAATCCAGATACATATCCAAAATTGTTTAAATGATGTTAACACGAATATTCAGAAATGTCTTCCCTCAAAAAAGTCTTCCCTCAAAAATGCAAGTATAATCCACAGCACCGAACACTGAATTTAAAAAAACACTCAATTTTTTTCTGAGTTTCAAGTTTTTAAGCCTTGTGGACAGTTGGAATAGGAAAAAGGAAATTCACTAGGCAGTACAAAGGAAATCTTCTTGTCCTCTATTGTGGCTGTGGGGGTGTTGCCCAGTTCTAGTTATTGCTGTTCAGAAAGGAAATCAACGAGTATTATTTTTTTAAAAGAGTCTATTAAAAATATATTCCCTTTCTTACCTTAATAGTGCTCGCCATAATGGGATCTAGTTTATTGATTGCTAATAATTGTCAATAATAATTATTGCTTCACTCTGACCAGAAAGAAGTTTTTATGAAGTTATTTAGAGCGGATGAGATTGTGCTAACTCTGGGAAATGAAGTCAGCCAGTGACAGGAAGAGGTTTCTATTGGTCCTGGCTACTGCAGTTTGAAGAAACAGGATATTTGGGAGCTAAGAGATAAGAGGTCCTAAAACAATGTTGTTTTTCTTGCCGATATGCAGCTACATGATTTTTTTTTAATGTCAATTGGCTATGACAGTGTCGGCAGGTGTGATATGATGTGCAGTAAATATGGTCCGCCACACTGAAGCAGGATACAGATGTTGTATGAACCGGGCCAAAACTGATATTGGGCTCCCCAGGGAATTACAGATTTAGGGCCAAAGTTAGATTGGGAGTAAATTGTTGCAACCTTATTGACATCAATGAAAGGCAGCACGTCTACAACAGAGAAAATTTCCATTGACAATGCCTAGAGTAATTGGTTTCTAATCTCCCAGAACTGTTTGAATGTGCTTATTAGCAATACCCTGAGGCTCAGTACAGGACCTTTAAGAGGGAAGTGGGCACATTCATGGAGGATACGGCTATTCATGGCTACTAGTCAAAATGGCTACTAGTCATGATGCATACCTATTCTGTCCAGTATTAGAAGAGCATGCCTATTATATTAGGTGCTGTGGAACACAGGCAGGATGGTGCTGCTGCACTCGTCTTGTTTCTGGGCTTCCTAGAGGCCCCTGGTTGCCCCCTGTGTGAACAGACTGCTGGACTTGATGGGTCTTGGTCTGATCCAGAATGGCTTTTCTTATGTTCTTATGGGCCTTTTCAAGAGCCTGATTTAATACCTTTCCGTCAGCTATGCTCAGTAGGAGATTTCAGCATATACCTGTAGATTATGCCCCTGTAATTTTAATTCAGTTGTCAATTATACATATTTTATTTCACTGTGAATTTTATTGGGAGGTTAGAAATAAGCTGATTTTACCTGTGTTGTCTAGAAATTTTAGAAATGTTAGCCACTTGGATGATTTTATTGTTAAATTTTTATTAGAAGATAAAGATGCTTTTATCTCTTATTCAGTGGCAAAGTTCTGTTATGTAGCCAGTAAGATGTGGAGGTCCTCAGTTGGGGTTTTAAAATTGTAAATTTTGTACTGATATTTGCTGGTCAAATGACTGTAAATAAACAGAACTGATCTGAACTATGTTCTTTTGACCATCAAGCAAGTGTGAGCATGTGCTGAGGGAGAGAGACAGAGTGTGTTATACAGGGAAAACAGCACTTGCTTCATAGATCTGTAGTGAGTAATTCTGCAGTGTAGCTAGACAGCTTGGTTTTGTTGTACTGTGTGTGTAAAGTGCCTTCAAGTCACAGCCGACTTATGGCGACCCCTTTTGGGGTTTTCGTGGCAAGAGACTAACAGAGGTGGTTTGCCAGTGCCTTCCTCTGCACAGCAACCCTGGTATTCCTTGGTGGTCTCCCATCCAAATACTAACCAGGGCTGACCCTGCTTAGCTTCTGAGATCTGATGAGATCAGGCTAGCCTGGGCCATCCAGGTCAGGGGTGCAATAACAGCAATGGATCTTTCATCTCCAAGGTGTTACCATACTGACCTCCTGGAGGTACAGCTTCATGCTGGTTCTTCTCTCGCTCCAATAAAGGAAGATTTTGTCCAATAGAAGGCTCCTTCTGCTAATGGAATGGAATCCTTGGATCTCACCCTTTATGTATTTGGCTGGTACAGAAATAGTAATGCCAATTTTTAAGTTATCACAGAGTTGACACTTAAAGACATTTTCAAACTTTCATTTTCAGAATCATTCTCTAATGCTTTGCTCAACCTGCCTGGTCAGCTGAGGGGCCAAATGCTAAGGGCATTTCTGTCCTAAAATACTTTTTTTATATATACATTTTTTAATTGTTTTTTCATACATTCGATACAATCAATTAACATTACCTTTCAATCTTTTCTAATTCTCAATTAAGAGTAACATATGTATAAAAATTATGTTCCCCTGCTTTGACTTCCCCTCTTCCTTCTTCTATCTCTAACTTATCTTCGTAATCCTCATAGCAATTATTTTCTACTTCTTTATAAAAAAATTTTTTTGTAAAACCTTCTACAGTTATTAAAAAAGAAAGAAAAATAGAAACAAGAAAATTAACCTAGTCTAAGTTGTAACCTTTAACATTTTGCACATTAAGTTCATTTTTGCAATAAACAATCCACGCCTCCCACTCCTTAACCAATTCATCATTATCTTTTTGATTTATTAACTCAGTGAATTTTGCCATTTCTGCTAGTTCAAACATTTTATGAATCCAATCAGTTCTGTCCGGTATTTCAGACATTTTCCATTTAGCTGCGTATACCATTCTCGCAGCTGTGGTGGCATAGAGTAAAAAAGTCCGTTGTGTTATAATGTGGTCCGGTATAATGCTTAACAACATCATCTCTGGAGTTTTAGGGATGTTTTGTTGTAGAATTAACCTTAGCTCTGTCCTAAAATACTTGACCCTTGGGCATGCAATTTATAAAACACAATAGATAGTCAACAAATGGATCTCTCTTACAAACCGTTAGAATTAAAATAAACCATATTGCAAGCAAAAATAACAAATGCTATGTATGTTTCCAAAATTATCTTTCGTTAACATATTACTTGAAACATTGTCAAAAGACCTTGACTGGAGAGTTGCTGGTGGTTTTCCTGTCCAAAATATGACATTGAGTATTGTCACTTTAACTGCAATCCAGCAAAACAGTGATCCATGCTTAAATTCCTCTGAAATCAGTAAGATTTGTGTAAGTGTAAAGTTTGCATTGCAGCTTACTTTAGCAATCTCATAAGACACGATAAAGTCACTCAGATCCACCACAACCAGAATGCTACCATTATACTAAGGTCTAGGACAGTGATATTCAGTGGCACAGCTAGGGTTGCCAGGTCCCTCTTCACCACAGGTGGGAGGTTTTGGGGGAGGAGCCTGAGGAGGGTGAGGTTTGGGGAGGGGAGGGACTTCAATGCCATTTTATCCAGGTGAGCTGATCTCTATCAGCTGGAGATCAGTTGTAATAGCAGGAGATCTCCAGCTAGTACCTGGAAGTTGGCAACCCTAGGCACAACCATATGCTTTTTAATGTTATAAAGTTTAATTTGATATACAAATATGCTACTAGCTCTGTTTTGACTTTTATTAAAGTGTCTCTGCCAAATAACATACTTTCTTTTCTTTATTTTTTCCTAGCTCTCAGATGTCAAAAAATAAAGTACATAGGTCTAGCTAGCATAGGGCACAGAAGTTTGCAGCTTTCTCTCTCAAATATGGTGTATATTCACAATTTTGCTGGCAAAAAACTCAGGCATTTATATTTTTAAATTTCACAAATATACTAAACATTACAATTTTAAATGCCAACTAAGTTATAAATAATGCATTTTATGTTGATAAAACAATAAGAAAAGTTTACGTTGATAGGGAAATACTGAACATACCTCAATTTCCCCCAAAATTTCAGCCACCCACCAATATTTTACATTTTACATCTCTAATCTAGCATGGAGTTGTAATCATTATCTGTTTTAACCAATTTCTCTCTCTTTCTATCCTAGGAAATGATATTCTGGCTTCTCTTTTACAGAGCGATCGGGGGGGGGGGCGGACGCAAATGTCCTTAGGAGTTGGCATGACCCCTGTGCCTGTGTTAGTGTCACTTGCACTAGCTAAAATGACACTCACATCAGCGCAGGGCCACTTAAGCTGGCACCAGGGAGCAGCGCAGCGTATCTCTGCAACCAGGGAGCAGCGGCAGTGTATCACTGCAACAAGGGCTCACGCCAGCACCAAAGGGGAATTCCCGGGGTCGGGGCTGTCTTTAGTTAGCTCCCTAAGTCCTTTTGCCATTGGAACACCTCCTTTGGCAGGCATGAACTTGTTCCTGCAAAAATCATCATGTAGCCCCATGAAACGCTATGGAACAGTTTCACAGGGCTTGCAGGGATGTATTTTATTATACCTACTGGGCCGCTGCAAGCTGCTCAGGAGGCAGCATGCTTGCACCGTCCCTGGGCGCTTCTTAATTATCCCTCCCCCCCAACCAGAATTGCTCTGTTAATAGTTATCTTCAGATACAAATAATTTCCTCTAGCTATAGTCCTCAAACCTACCTGCCATGGGGGCGGGGGGGAGAACACTAGACCCAGCAATGTTATTCCAACACCATTCTTTCCTGGTAATACAAAATCTTCTGGCCTATTCCAATCTAGTTTCTGGCTCTGCTTTGGGAATGAACTGCTACTACATATCTGTGGTTCACAATGCAACATTTTTTCTTCCTTTGGGAATTAAACGTGAATTTGCATTTCATAAATGTGCATATTATTTGAAACAGTATAAATTATGCATTAACTTTAAAATAGTACATATTATCATTGTAAAGATATTATGTAGTCATGGGATGTATGCCTTCAAAGTATCACATGTAACAGCAATTAGGGGTATTCTAAAAAGCAAATCTCATGCTTAAATCCAAGTAATTTCCCAAGGATGTGGAGACACCTAGGCACTGTTTAGTTTCTAGAAAGCATATTTTTTTTAAAGAGAATTTGAAGTCTTTGGAAAAATATATTCGGGTGTTGGTGGTATTCGTTTTTTGTTATTGTTGTTTGCCAAAAAATTGCACGTACTTTGAAAGCTTAGAAACAATATCTTGTTTATGAAGTTTGTCTCTCATCTAAAATAAAATCAGACATTCCACTGAGCCTTTCATGTAATCTGTCAAGGAAACAATTATCAACCCTGAGTGATAATTATATTAAGGTTTCTCCAAACATTTCTATAAGACTTCCTCTTTTTAATTGAAGATAGTTAATTTACTCCACAAAGAACAACCTGTTAGTGGCAGTACGTGAATGGCTGACCTCAAAAGGGAAGCCATTTTAGTCTTTTGTAGCACAACCAAACAGAAGTGAAATGGCAACACATAAGACAAACAAAATGGAAAATCATTTCACTTATTGTGAAGTTTCTTTCTCAGTGGTCCTAGGGTGAGGTAGTCACAACCAATGTGAAGAGGCAGGCAGGATCTTTAATCTTTTGTCAACTGCTATTGGAATGGACTTCTCTCTCATTCTCCCAGACCAGTCCAGAAGCTGTGTAACTCCCAAAACTATAAACATACAAACTCCCACCGCCAACAATTAAAAAGAAACAGTAGAGGAACAGGAGTCCATGCTTCAAGACTCTCCCTCTGGGTCTCTGACAGTAGGGAGGGACTGACTACCCCACCCTAGGGCCACAAAGAAAGGATCTTTACAGCAAGTGAACAAACTTTCCTTTCTCCAATGGTCCATGGTGGGACAGTCAGATCCAATGGGACATACAAAAGCAGTGTACCCCAAGTCAGGCCACTTGAACTGTAACCTGTCAGGTTTTGCTGGAGGACTCTCCTCCTTGTCAGTGTGATAATGCCAGATGAAAGTAGGCACCAACTTCCATGTAGCTGTCTGGGCAGACCACCTCTAAGGAAGGGAAAGTCCTGTATGCAGTAGAAGTAGCCATCCCTCTAAGGCACTGGTTCCCAACCAGGGGTCCATGGACCCCCAGGGGTCCGCGAGAACTAAATTAAGGTCTGCGAAACAAAGTTATAAACCTATAATAAATTAATATTTTCAATTAAAAGTTCTCTATTATAAAATACATATATTCAAATATAATTCTAAGTTTAATGTTCAACTAACAGTTATGATTAAAGTTTATTTTCAAATTCCCGGAATTTTTATTTTGAACCTTGGGGTCCCTGCACCGAACAAAAAAGCCCTAGTGGTCCCTGGTCAAAAAAAGGTTGGGAACCACTGCTCTAAGGGAATGAGACGTAACCCCCACTAGTGTGTCCAAACCTGTAGCTTTATATGTCAGGTTGATTCAGCCTTGGAGCCATCTTACCAGGGCAGATACTGAAATCCTGGAGCCCAAATTGGTTGCAGTTCTAAGGATACATGTTAAAAAGGGCATATGCAGTAGCATTAGTGTCTCAGTAGAGACTCTGAATATTTGATCTGAATGAATATGTTCTTTTAAAAAGCTTATTACCTTAACAGTTCAGGTCCCAAGGTGCTGCTGCTATACAGTTTTGCCTTTAAAATAGTTTGGTAGCGTGATTTGGTTGCTTTCAGAAACATGATGATATGACTGGCTATGTACCAGTTCTGTTTCTGGAGCTCTAAAATGTTTGCTTACTGGTTCTACTCAGGCATAAGGTGTTACTAATGTTCCCAAGGGCAGTTGGCTAACTATGAAATCCAAACCCTTACTCTCCTTTTATTTAGACCATGCTTGTTATACAAATTGAGACAGTCTGGAAAGCTGTTGTATAGTAGTTAAAGATAACCTCAGAGTTGCTGATTTAAAAATAAATAAATAAATGAGCTCTCCCACCTGACAGCTAAAACAGTGGATTGTAATTTTGAAAGACTAACAGCCCATTCCTGAAATGATGGCGTAGGGAAACGGTGGGGAAGAGGTGCCGCTGCGCCTCTTCCTAAGCCATTTCGCCTACACCGTTAAACAAAACCAAAAAAAAAGCTTTTTTGCGGCTTTTTTTGTTTAACTGGGGTTTCTCGCTCCATTGAAAACAGTGAGATAGCAGACGCAGCAACACTGTTCCGGCCGCCGGTGCAAGTGGCCGAAAGGGGATAGGAAGACGACTAGCAGCAGGCTTCTCCCCCCGGCCCACCCCCAGAATGCCCCCCTGCACCGGTGCAGCCTCTCCACATTGTTGCCGGCGCCACGGAGAGGCCGCGCCAGCGGAGGGGAGAGGCACAGTCCCATAGCACTTGGCCGCCGCCAGGACTGGCCTCCCTCCCAGCGTGAATGTGTGTAACCACGTGATTACACGCATTTACGCTGCCGGCGAGGTCGCGCCTCCTCCTATGGAATTTCGGCCGGATTTTCAGGAATGGGCTGTAAATCATATAGAAGCCAAAATTCATCAATTGGCTCAGTCATTATTAAAACAACTTGGCTTCAGTTCAAGTGCTAAGGGAAAGGCTGCATGTAAACCGACATCTAATATACAAGAGAGAGAGAGATTAAAAAGGACAAGCATCAGCCAGTAGATGGGAGACCACAATACCAACTATTGCTTCAGCCTTGTAAAGTGTGCTTAACTGTGTGCAAATATAGAGGTCAGATGCTCCCCTGGAAGACTAAATGACAAGTTATGCAACAAGGGATTTTTCCAGCTCGAGTTTTTAATAATTTAATTCAAATTCCTTTGATGATAAAGCCCTGGGATTCAAAGTTATCGAAAGAGGCTGACAGACTCTCTATGAGACAATTGTCTGATGATCCTCAGCAAAATCTGATACAGTTGATTCATTCACCTGCTTGCCTCGATCTGGACTCAGAACATCTTTCATTTGAAAATACAATTGAGGAGGATCTGTTAAATTCCTTTTCAAGTCTCCCACCTACAGAACAAGTAAAGTTTACTACCAGACTGGATCACTTAATCCTCAAGATCTTGAGCATTAATAAAAATTACTTATCAACACAAGTATCAGCTGACTTCCTATGGAATAAATCCTTCTTGACCTGCACACCTAAGTTACTCTCGTCGCGGTCTCCCACTTTAGCTACAACAAATCATAGGAAATGAGAAAATAGATCTTGTAAATTCACAAGAAAGATCTTGATCTTAACTTACCTTGTAGCACTGTAGAGTACACGCAGAGTGATCAAACTGTGCCTGCTGTACCTCTTAAAAATGGTTGTATATTTTTGGATCCTGAGGGTATTCAATGAGACCTGACAATGAAAGCTTCTGTCTTGGAACCTTGTGGGGGGTGGTGGTGGTGGAGGAATAAGCTCTATCATTTTTGGATTTTTTTGCATAACCATGATATACTGTTTCTTGAGGAAACATGGATTCAGGATCATGACCCTCCTTTTATACAGGGGTACAGGACTTTTTCAGTGCCTGCGATTAAAACCCACTCAAAGGGACAGGAAAGTGGAGGTTTGATGGTTTTTATATAAGTCAATTTGAACGTAGAAATACAAGTCATTGATTTAATCAAAGTTTTTCATTTTGGAAACCTTATATGTATAAATGTGCATATTCCTTCTAAGTGTTCTACATCTCAAGAAAAAGGGAACCTCTGGGATTTATTGGTTGTTGTCACGAAATCTTTGCTTTTCGATATACTAACTCTCAATTTATTGTAGGTGGTGATTTTAATGCGAGAATAGGATCGGGTGTAATAGATGCAAGAGCAGGTATGAATGCTCAAATTGCCACCCATCCTTCTCTTTTGGATCGATCATCTAAGGATAAGGTTTTTAATAAGTCTGGCCTTACATTTTTGGATCTGGTCTCACAGAGTAATCTTCATATGCTACTCGGTACTAATCTAGATGTAACTGGTGGTACCTTCATTTATCTATCAACTTATTGGGCTAGCACAATAGATTATATAGCTGTTTCACCTGGACTACTAAATTATGTGGTCAAGTTTGAGGTCGTTGATTGTTTTTTAAGCGACCATTGTCCACTGAGCCTACTAATTAACATCAATGACGATATTTTACTGAAACCAGTCCCGGACCTTGTAGATCAGTGATTGCCAACCTTTTTTCACTAGCATACCCCTTTGGCAGCCTATTTCCATAAATTGTACCCCTCATATTACCAACATGTTTGTAATTAATATAGTTGCTGTTATTTCAAACACCTTTCCTTGCTATTATTCAGGGTTTTTTCGTGTATACCTAAATGTCCAGATTGGGAACCATTGTTGCTGATGACACTTTTCTGCACTTAAGGAGACTCAGATGGTCGGACCAACTAAACATCAAACTTACTCAAACATTTGCGAATCCAGAGATGGAGGTTCAGAGGATAGCTCTTTTCAAACCAGGCAATGATATTATCAAAATCTTTGAAGGTATCAACAACTCTCTTAAACCCTGGCTTATTAATAATAGGCCAATTACATCTATATCCTATGTTAATAATGAATGGTTTTATTTGGAGTGTAAGACGCTAAAAAAAGAAAAAATTATACAATGAGACAAGTAAGGCATAGTAAAAATGGGGCACAGATGAAGTATCTTTTGAATCTAAGGTCTTACTATAAGCAATTAATCAAACAGAAGAAAAGAGATCACACCAGATTTTTATGGAAAGAATTAGATCTAGCAGACTTGGGGAAAAATGAATCACACTTCTAGGAACTTGTCTCAAATGGTTTAAATTGTAAGTCTAGACCATTAGAAGCTCTTATATCAGCTAAAGATTGGGTTTCACATTTTAGCAAGATCTTTGGATCATACTTGGCCTCTCCTGCAGGGGTTACACCACAACCACAGAATACTGTTCTGGATTCTACTCAGGCACAAATCTGTATGTGGACCGCACAGAGGCCATGAAGAAAAACTGAGCTGTTACATTTCATTACCCAAGACAACTCCTTTCTGCTTTACCCACTAAGATACTTCCACAAAGGAAAATCCTACTCTGTCTCTGAAAGTTGTCCTGCTATACCTCTACATATCTGTGAAAATACCACAAAGGGTAGGGAAATAAATTAGGTTACCAATCTTAAGGTGGGGCCTGTAGTTCTCCTGGAATAACAATTCATCTCATACTACAGAGATCATTTGTCTTGCTCCCTTAATAGAGGCTTAATGGGATGCTACTTATCAGGTGAAAAGTTTCACCTGCCCATTTTCACACATTGTGTGTGTGTTAAGTGCCGTCAAGTCGCTTCCAACTCATGGCGACCCTATGAATGAAAGTCCTCCAAAATGTCCTATCTTTGACAGCCTTGCTCAGATCTTGCAAATTGAAGGCTGTGGCTTCCTTTATTGAGTCAATCCATCTCTTGTTGGGTCTTCTTCTTTTCCTGCTGCCCTCAACTTTTCCTAGCATGACTGTCTTTTCCTGTCTGTCTCTGTGACTCTATACTGTGTCACTGACCTCTATATCTGCACACAGTTAAGCATAATGTGTGGAAGCGTGACTCTTGTCACTCTTCCACACATTAAGCCTCTATTAAAGGGGCAGGGCATTTTTTTCTCTAGGTTGTTGGCAACGCTGTATTCACTGAGCTCCCTCCCCTCCCCAAACTCTGCATTCCTCAGGCGGTGCCCCAAATCTCCAGGCATGTCCCAAGCCAGTGTTGGCAATCTTAGTTTTGCTACAGAGTTGGCAACCCACCACTTTGTAAAACTGCATTATTTCATTTTTAGATAGACAGAGATGTTTTAAAGTACTTTTCCTTTCAATGAATATCCAAGGCAGTTCACATATAATTAAACGTTAACACTGTCTAACATTTCCTCTCTAAAGTTTACATATATGTGAAAACGAGGCAGCATCAATAATTAAAAAAATCTGGTTTAATCTATATTCTTCTATATTTTTTTTTCAGGTAAAGTAGCAATAATTCTCTCTTACATTCAGGTAGCTAACATTTTACAATGCTACTCCTGTGAATTATAACAAATACACATTCTCTTCAAATCATATAATGGAAGAAAGTAGATTGCATGTAGTTTAAGATGGAAATTGTATTAACTATGATTTTGTTCTATGAGCATAAGTGCAAATATGCATTTTAATCACTAGATGGTGCTCAGTGTTCTTCTAAAGTAAAAGCTTTAGTTAAGCTGAATACTTGAACAGTCAGCAGATATGATTTCTCCTTCTCACAGAGCACTTCTAGACATTGGCTGGCTTCATTTCTGAGAGTCAGCATAAGAACATAAGTAAAGCCCTGCTAGCTCAAACCAGTGGTTCATCTAGTCCAATATCCTCTTTCACACAGTGGCCAACCAGTTGCCCTTCAGGGCCACAAACAAGGCACAAAGGCCAAGGCTTTTCCCTGATGTTGCCTCTTAGGACTGGGTTTCAGAGCTTTACTGCTTCGGAATATGGAGGTTCCCCTTAATAACTGTGGGTAGTAGTCACTGATGGACTATCCTCCATAAATCTATCTAACTCCCTTTTAAAGCCATCTATATGTGTGGCCATCGCTACCTCCACTGGCAGTAAATTCCACAATTTAATTACTCACTGAATGAGTAAAGATGTGTTTCCTTTTGTCTGTCCATCAATTCATTGGGTGCCCCTGAGTTCTAGTATTATGGGAGAGGGAGAAGCTCCCACTTTCTCCCCCCCCCATGTATCATTTTTTAAGCCTTTATGAGGTCTCCCCTTAGCTGTCTTCCTTCCAAACGAAACAATTCTAGACTCTCTAGACTTTCCTCATAGGAAAGGTGCTTGATCATCTTGGTTGCCCTTTTCTGTATTTTTCCAGCTGTGCAATATCTTTTTTGAGATGCCGCTTCCAGAACTGTACAAAGTATTCCAAATGGGGCCACACCATGGCTCTATACAAGAGCATTACAATATTTGCCATTTTATTCTCAATCCCTTACCTAATAACCCCCAACATAGAGTGTGCACCACTGTTGCATACTGAGTGGACATTTTTATTGAGCTATCCACTATAATCCCAAGATCTCTTTCAGTCTTGGTCTCAGAACATGCAGGACCCATCAGCACATATCTGGAGTTAGGATTTTTTTTTTTAACCAATGTGAATTACCTTTACACTTAACACTGAACTTTATTTGCTATGTTGCTGCCCACTCACCCAATCTGGACAGATTCTCTTCACTATACGCTTAAGTATTGGACACTAGATGGGTAGCCAAATTCTAACGGGGCGAAAGGGGTTTGGAGCTGGCATGACCCCCAACAACAGCATTAGTGCCACTTATGCTAGCTAAGGTGGCACCAACGTCGGCACTGGAGCATTCACGCCAGCTCTGGGGAGCTGTGCGGCAGAGTGAGCCTCAGGCACCAGTGCAGCATCACCAGCAGCGTTTTCCTCATGCAGAGGCTATGCTGGTGTCAAATGGGGAGTTCCCATGGGCAGAGCTGACAAGCCCTTTCAGCCTGGGGACACCCCTTTTTGTGGGCGCCAAGTTACGCTTGCAAAAAGGTTGGCGTAGCCCGGTGGAACTCTATGGAGAGTTTCACGGGATTTTCTTGGGAAGGGGCATTTTCAGTTGGCTGCGCTTGGCAGTAAGCCATTCAAAAGGTGGCACATCTGCATCATCCCAAGGCCCAAATTAAGTGCCTCCACATTAGGATTGTGCTCTAACTCACTTATGATGATTTGGGGAACAATATGTGCGTTCCTGCTCTTTAACTCTATTGTTCCTATACAGTAAGTACTTATATTCCGAGTTTATTGGCAGTTTTATATCATGGGTAAAACCAAAGTAGAGTATACCGCATAATACTAAAATAATTTAAGCTTTAAACCAGCGTGGTGTAGTGGTTAAGAGTGGTGGTTTGGAGTGGTGGAGTCTGATCTGGAGAACAGGGTTTGATTCCCCACTCCTCCACATGAGTGGCGGAGGCTAATCTGGTGAACTGGATTTGTTTCCCCACTCCTACACATGAAGCCAGCTGGGTGACCTTGGGCTAGTTACATTCTCTCAACTCCACCTACCTCACAAGGTGTTTGTTGGGGGGGGGGAGGGAAGGTGATTGTAAGCCAATTTGATTCTTCCTTAAGTGGTAGAGAAAGTCAGCATATAAAAACCAACTCTTCTTCTTCTTCTTAATTGCAAGGTGGATGAAAAATCATGATCAATATTTTTCCTGAATCAAGGCATTTTTAAATGATAGTTTTGCCTTTTCCACACACATGTATGCAGCTCAAGCCTGCATACATTCATACACAACTACCACTAAGTTAATTGGGGCTTACTCTCAAGTAAGTGTGCAGAAGCAATTTTGATCTGAAAATCTGGAGTATGGGAATAATTATACTTATTTAGACATCAGCTAAATTCTTTCTAGAAGTAGACAACCGTCTAATATTGGGATGGTATACTGACTGTGCTTCATAGTGACTACAAACATGAAACAGATGTGAAATATTTGAATTTAGCAAACCAGAAAGGCTGGGACTAATCCAGATCATTCTTAACAACTCAGAGCTGTCACCCTTTGGCCACCAAGACTTTTTCCCCCCTTCTTTTTTCCCACATGCTGTGGCTATTATATAATGCAAACATGCCCAACAATATTCCTTTCAAGCACAAATAGGAAAAAAAATCTTTTCTTCCACAATAACTTGTTCTGAAGTTGAAGAATTACAACCATTTTTGGCTGCTTTGAACAGTAGACCCTAAATTGGCCTTGTATTTCATGGCATTTTTACCCAGTGATCTTGATAGAAAATGAAGCCATAGCATAATCTACTTATTTGACTCAAATAAAAGTAGGCCATTTTGGTCTAATATTACAAGGTCCAGTTTAATTTGTCATGATCAGCACTCCATTCAGCACTGGCTCACTAAGAAGTTGTAAAGCATATAAACAATGAGTACACTGCCACCATGAAGTTTTCAGCCCAAATTCTGGCATATGAATACATTTTTATGCAATGGCATGAGTGCTGGCTCAGATACAGCCTATTACAAGGATCACATTCCAAGCAACATACTTGTACACTGCCTACTCCACTCCAGCATAGCGGCACACTGAGCTAGCTTTATAAAATAATTACTTTTCAGTAATGTGAAACAGCATCTTCAAACACCACATCTAGTCAGTATCCTAATTATTTCCCACAATGTCTGCAATCCAGTGCAGCTGGTTCACATTGTCAACTATGGCAGGCAAAGAACCACGAATGCAAGCTGTTCCATAGCCCCACAACCACAATGTGAATGTCCTTATGGTACCTGTACTGTACACACATTGGACTCTAATGTCTTTTTCTAGCATGAAACTTTCTCCTCTTCTTCAAAGTTAGGCTTGTGCATGTCTTTTAGTCATCCTTCATTATTTATTTCCAGTCTTTCACCCTCTCTCAATGACGTATGAACTATCTCAGTCTATTTCATAGACAGGCTTCCAAATATATGCATATCTACAATGGCTTGCACAACACAGCTAGAGCAGTTCTCTGCACTTAGAAAGTAGGACCCAGTGTGTCCTACTGCATCACCAGTCAGCTGAAAACTCTTTATAGCAGCCATCTGCTAAACAGAAGATATACTGGATTTCTCCAGTATAGCCAGTTTCAAGATATTAATTTTTTCATAAGTGCTCTGAACCTAATTCCATGTATTATATCATACTTCCACTGCATTACATGACAGAGCAACACCAAGGAGATGCTGTAGTTTGCATTGTGTTGATGCTGTAGTCCATTTTCTGTATGTTATTTTCTACCTCAGCAACTAATAGCAAAACAGTTATGAAATGGGAACGAAGACAAACAGCTGATAATATTATTCAAAGACAGTAAGTGGCTTCACCCTACAAACCTGTGTGCTGGTATACAAGAATTTAAAAATATGTACTATGGCTGCTGCCCCAGCCAAATCTGTGGCACTGCACTGACTCTAAAAACAAAGAACTGTATGCTGGCACAGAGGCCAGTACGTGCTTCTTAGGGTCTATTCAGTCATTACATTCTGGGGAGATCTCTCACATTGGACTTTGTTTTGGGTTCCTGTGCTCCTCTCCCTCTCCCTGTGGAAATAAATGCAGCAATGCAGATAGTTGATTCCTAGGTTCATGGAGTAATAGCCATGAGAGTTGGGGAGCTGGGGCGCTGCAGCAAGGAGAGGGAAGAGGGTGAAATCATTCTCATACATAGACACAGCGGTACTGACAGAACAAGCAGGAAAATTATTTCATTGCCTTCTGCCTTCTCACTGCAGCCACTAGGACTATTACTGTGCATGGGTCTGGTGATGCCAAGAACGCACTCTCTTGGAGTCAGAAAGGACTGCTGGGGGAGGGGGGATAGGGGAAGATCCGTACCTGTCAGTGCATACCAACAATGGATTGCTGAATCCAACCCAATAACCAAACTGTTTATCTTCATGTGATAAATGTCCATCCACCTGATACATCCTTGAAAAAAACATAGAAAGGGTCTACATGTATGTGTTCAGGTGGCCAGAGAGACACTGTGTTCCCGTATTTCTATGGGAAGAATGGGGCATTCGCCCTGTGGGGTCCCCACGCTGTGTAACATTCACATTTGAGTTGTGGGTTCTCGTCAATTCCTGCAAATGTAGCACCTAATTCAAATTATAACTATAGCATGCATAGAGAAGGGGGTTCAGCCTTCCCCCTGCACTATTTTCCTCACCTGAAACAGCCCTGTGCAAACAGCACAGCCCCAGGAACACTGGAAAGAGCACAGTGCATTGGGGGAGGCTGAGGCCCCTTGTGTGTCATGGTTGTATTGGGCACCATGCATGTGGGAACTGAGGAGAATCTGCAATTCTTGTGTAACTGTTACATGGGACACAGATTAAGTATCTTGGACCCAAACTATGCAATGCGTGACTTAGCCATTGTCACACCAGATTGAGCCTTCTTCCCAGAATGTAATGAGTAAGGAGATTTAGAGTTCAAGTAGCTTGATTTTCCACAATAAAAAGTAGTGAGCATCACATCTGTGTATAAAGTGAGTAACACCTTAACTGAAGAGGTGAGCAAGAGAAGTCAGGTTTACTTTTCATTCCCAGAACAACATCTAGTATGTGCGGTCTCTATCATGATATTGCTTTTTTGTGAGGCATTATTTTTATATACATTGTTTTATACATTCTTGTAGCCAAATTACAGCTTGTGCCTTAAACTGCCATGGTGTACAGGGAAGGCTGTATTGCTATAGTTAAAATACCCTCCTATACTAGGCAACTGAGGCAGAACCCCCTAAAGCACCATCATTTTAAACATTAAAGGGCAGCACAGCTCAGTTAGTGCAAGAGCTCTGTGCAACTAGTCCTAGGTGACAGTACCAGCCAGCAGTATTAACGACAGCATCTAGACCAAGGATTCAGCAGGGGGTCTGTGAATGAGGAAAGCAACCCTGTCCTTTAACTGTTGCTGGATTCCTTACACCCTCTACTATGAACCAATCCATCAAGGCAACAGCTTGAGACTGGACATTAAGAACTATATTTTTACACTCTATACTAAAGCCAGCCTCTTACTAAACAAACACATTTCTCCCAATATTAGAAATGTAATCCAGCTAGCCAGAGCAAAGTTTGCCTTCTCTCCAAGTCTCTCCAGGAGGGGAAAAACATGGAATGTAGTGTTTGACTTAAGCCCACATAACTGCATTAAAATTTGCTAAATGGTTATGGTCAATTGCCAAGAAGTAAGAGTTCTGTGGTTTCTGAATTTTCAGGAGATACAGCCGTGAGATGTTGCTAAATTCCTGTTCTAGAGCTAGAAGATGGAAGTAATAGACTATGCTTCAGCAATAGACTATGCTGAAGACACACTTTCCACTGATCTCACTCAAATTAGTGGTGATGTGGTGATATATCTTCTGAGCTTGCAAAGGCTGATGCCCCCCCCCCCCATTTTGCTCCTGCTGGTTCATGGAACAGCACCAGGAGCCTGAGGAGGGGGGGGGAGAGCTGGAGATCTCCCCTGGCACTCTGGCCTTGAATAGACCTAAGCAGGATTCTGAGTAGGCTTGTTTAGGATTGCTGTCAATTATAGGTCAAGGTGCAAGTTCAAGTGTTTAGCTTAAGGAGATCTAGAAATATGAAGGTCTGGAAAAAAACCCAGAAAATTAGGGAGGAAGTTTTCTTTCCCCCCCATGATTTGCCCCCCCCCCTTCAATTTAGAGAGCACTGAAAGCCTTCTTATGAAGCATTTTCTTATTTGGAGTGAAATGTTTCTTAAGACAAGGTTTTACTTACACAGTGCATAGTCTGAATTGGTTAATGGAAAGCTATCTACACTTTTAAATAATGACAATTCCTATTAGGCATATAAATGCCAGGGGAAAGGGGAAAATGGGGGTAATTCCCTTCCCGTGAGAAGAGGTTTAGAGAGGCTCTTTTGGAATGGTTGAAATGCTTTTCATAACCAGAAAGTACTAACTCAAAATGTGTAGCACGAACATTTTCATTCAAGATAATCAACAGCATTAGATAATAATTCCTATCGATACTGTTGACACACATAACACATTTTCTATCATATGTTTATTGTTTAAATATAAATAATTTTGGCTAAATTAATATGCTATAATGTATTTGGTAATAAACTATTAAAGAGACAAAGTTTACCTTGATATCCATATGCTACTAGTCCTATTATGACCATATGAAACTGTTTCTGTCCAAATAGTATACTTTCTTTTCTTTGCTATACAAATTGCTTGCTAATTGCAATTCCCCTCCCTTCTATCAGATGGCAAAAATTAAGAGATGTGTACTAAGGTAGAATAGATGTGCAGCAGTTTGCAAGTTTCTCTCTCTCAAGGGATGTGTGTATTTTCAATTTTGATCATAGCAAACCAAGGCTTTTAAATTCTAAAAATATGTCAAATGGTGTCATTGTATATGCTAAGTTATATATGATGCATTTCATGTTGTTAAAGCAGTAGTGCAAATCCAGCTTTTACAGGAACATAAGTATTGCATATATTCCAATATCCTCCCTCCCAAATTACCATTTTTTCTGAAATACAGAAACTTGGCCTTGGATCTTATAACACTGTTCCAGTCACACTTCTCTCTAGCCACTGCAGAGACTTTCCCTTGCCGTGGCACTCACTTCCTCTGCCACTAACACTTCTCTAAGCATAAGGGCCCCTTCAAAAACGCTAATCATGTGCATGCAGACGTGCTAGTGGCAGAGGGGAAAAGCTCTGCAGTGACCAGAAAGAAGCACAAGCACAATATCATAGGATCCAAGCTAAAAAAAAAAAAAAAGATTTCTGGAAATTTGACATTTCTAAAGAGATCTCAAATAAGCATATGAATTTGCCTCACTCTGAGCAATAACAATGGCACAGCTAGTTGTACAGGTGATCATTTCTGGGAGCACTCTGAAGTTCACCTCAAAGGAGGCTTAAACAGGAAAGGCAGGGTATAAATATTTTAATTCATAAACAAAATAAAGATCAGATCTTTACAGCAAACAAAGCAATACTACAAAGGCTATGCAAACAAACTAATTTAGACACAGCTATGCAAAGTAGGGCACTTCACAACATCAGCTGTTTGTGTAAATTCTATGATTTTTCAAGACCACACGAAAAGCCTTGCTTAATCAATCCAAAACTGCACCTAGTCTACCAACTTGTTTCCAAAAACAGCTAGCACAATGTATATGCGAAGCCCACTATCTAGGCTTAAAGAAAATAGCCTTCCAGTACTATTTGCCTCCCAGAAACATTCAGAGGTATGGTTCCTCTGAAGCAAGAAATTCTCTTAGTTCTCATGAATAATAGATCTATCAATTTTTACCAACCACGCATATGTCTCATTTACCCAATCTGGAGAGACTGTTTTTGAGCTGTCTGCTGTCTGCTTGGGTTTTCACCACATAATAGAGTTGCCAACCTCCAGGTACTAGTTGGAGAGCTCCTGCTATTACAACTGATCTCCAGCCGATAGAGATCAGCTCACCTGGAGAAAATGGCCGCTTTGGCAATTGGACTCTATGGCAATGAAGTTTCTCCCCTCCCCAAACCCCGCTCTCCTCAGGCTCTCCTTGATGTCTCCTTGAACCTGACTCTTTAACTCACATTTTACTGCTCTGCCCCTTCTTTTCTAGTCTAAGAAATCGCTTCATAGACCCAATTACTATGAATTTCCCTGGCCCAGTGAAGAGGACCACCCAACTCTTATTAGCCGATAAGTGCCCCTACGTGACTGAAGCAGTTGCCGAATATTTGGCAAAATTTTTATCTATGAATCTCTGCACTGACAAGCAATAGCTTGTCTATTGCAAACGATACGTGTGTTTATAATGCCTTTTTACTACTGGAAAAGAAAGAAAGAAAGAAAGAAAGAAAGAAAGAAAGAAAGAAAGAAAGAAAGAAAGAAAGAAAGAAAGAAAGAAAGAAAGAAAGAAAGAAAGAAAGAAAGAAAGAAAGAAAGGGAGAAATAAATGGAGGGGGGAGAAAGAAAGAAAAGGACAGAGAGAAAGAAAGAAAAGGACAGAGGGAGACAGAGAAAGAAAGAGACAGAAAAAGAGGGAGAAAGAGAGGGAGAGAAAGGAGAGAGAGTGACAGAAAAAGACAAAGAAAAGAGAGAAAAGCCTCCCCCCCACACACACACACCCGGCGGCACGCGCAACCCCCCATGACCGGGCTTCAACCTTCCCGCCTTCCCACCCACCCCTAGTCGCCTAATCGGCTCCTGTGTGGATTCTCTGCCACCGGGAGTGGCTGGCTTCTTCTTCTTCCCCCCTCCCTCTCGCCGCCTTCAGCTGTTGAGCGGCAAGAGGGAGCATCAGCACGGGAGCCGATTAGGCGACTGGGGGTGGTGGGAAGGTGGGAAGGTTGCAGCCCGGTCACGCTAGGTTGGGTGTGCCGCCGGGTGCAGGTGCGTGCGCTGCGGCATGCAGGAACGCCACGGCACACTTTAAAAACCCCTCAAAAATTCTACAAATCAGTCAGCAATAAATGTTTTCTTTCAGTAAAATCCTACCATTTGATATTCAGCTAAGTAGTCCTTTGTGATGCTAATGGCGGTTGATCAGTTTGAACCAGCAGCGTCCTTGTGCATGCACAATTTTGGGAAAACCCAATATAAACTGGTTTGGAAGGCATTCATGGCTGCTTGGCATGAACTGAACAAACCGAGTGATTGGCTCACAGCTGATGGGTGCCCTTATCCATTTAAAAGTTCATTAAACTAGTATGTGAAACAACCTGCTGAAATAATGCAGTGTTTTGTCTCATGTGAAAAGAACTGTGAATACTGATTAGTTTTAATTTTGAGCATCCATAGTTTGGGTAAAATAGAGTCATTTACGTATGCTTTAGCCAGATGTTTGGTAGAAATGCTACAGTGTATCACAGGCTGGTCAGATTCAAAGCAGATAGTAAGAAACACATGTACAGTCTTACAAATAAAAAAGGGAAGAAGGTACACAGACAAGCAGAAATGCAGACAGAGACAACGTGTCTTTCCTGAGGACCAGCAAAATTGTGGGAGCATTCTCTTCCACATGTGCATTGATTCGTGTGGATTGTGTTAGCCAGATGTTTGGATGAATCCTATATCAAGAACTGTGAAGCCAAATTCCTTCTGGCAAAATCAAATTCCAAGAAGAATCACACTGTTTTCTCATTCTCACAGTGCAAATTAATTTTCTTATTACCAATTCATTTTGCACTTCCTAGGAAAGTAAGTCTCTTATCATTTGCTTACAGTCGTTGTAAGTGCTTACAGTAAAATATCTTAGGGTAAGCAGAGGCACACATTTCTACATAAATTAAAATTTTGATATAATAAATTGTTAAATTCATTTCTAAATTAATCTAATAAAATGCAGAAATGGAGAGATACAAGCCTATATTGGACCTCCTTAATAGTGATGATAAAATTAGTTTGGAGTTGATAATCAGAGTAAGTCAACATCTCTGTAATACTTGCCAGCAAAAAAAAAAAATCTGATTAAATTTGTAAATACATCATATTATGCATATGTAAACAGAACTGTTCTAGCAGACAAATTATCTCAGTTATATTTTACTTTTCTGATTCCGCAATTTCTGAGCAAAGTTTGATATTTGCATGATTTCACAAAGGCTAAAAGCAGTTGCCACAGTTTGTCCATAAATATTTGTTGCAAGACAAACGTTACAGTCAGATATTAGAAAATAAGAGCTGTACCACATGTTAACGTTCTTATTGATGTGTGTGGTTGGAGGGATTGTGTACCCCAAACATATGTCAGCATAAGGTGGCCCACTTTGTAATCCAAGCCCAAATGCCCATTCAAATAATCTGAGGGAAAGAAAGAAACCCCTTTTGCCACCTCTTACTGCTAAGAGTTTCAGGATTAGGTTTTACACCCAGTTCTTAACACCCAGTTGAAGTAATGCCCCACATTGGGACAGTGATCCAGTGCATAACTAGAATTGCCAGGTCCCTCTTCGCCAACGGCGGGAGATTTTTGGGGCGGAGCCTAAGGAGGGAGGGGTTTGGGGAGGGGAAGGCCCAGGCTAGCCTGATCTCGTCAGATCTCAGAAGCTAAGCAGGGTCAGCCCTGGTTAGTATTTGGATGGGAGACCACCAAGGAAGGCCAGGGTTGCTGTGCAGAGGAAGGCACTGGCAAACCACCTCTGTTAATCTCTTGCCATGAAAACCCCAAAAAGGGGTCGCCATAAGTCAGCTGCGACTTGAAGGCACTTCACATACACACACACACACACACACACAGGACTTAAATGCCATAGAGTTCAATGGCCAAAGCGGCCATTTTTCTCCAGGTGATCTGATCTCTATCGGCTGGAGATCAGTTGAATTAGCAGAAGATCTCCTGCTACTACCTGGCAGTTGGCAACCCTATGCATAAGCAATATTTTACAACGTGGTGAGGTACATTAAAAAGAATCCTAATAACAAGGGTTGCCAACTGCCAGGTAGTAGCAGGAGATCTCCTGCTAATACAACTGATCTCAAACCGATAGAAATCAGATCACCTGGAGAAAAATGGCTGCTTTGGCAATTGAACTCTATGGCACTGAAGTCCCTCCCCTCCCCAAACCCCACCCTCCTCAGGCTCCTCCCAAAAAGCCTCCCACTGGTGGCGAAGAGGGACCTGGCAACCCTATTGAATAATCTGGTGTCCTCCACAAACCCGACTACCTCACTCTTTGCTCTTGACTACAGCATCCAACCTTAAGGTGGGGCTTGGAGTTCTTTTGGGATTACAATTGATTTCCAGAGTATAACAATTTCCCTGGAGAAAGTGGCAACTTCAGACTGTATGGCATCACCTGCCTGCTGAGCTCCCTTCCTTCCCCAAGCTCTGTCCTCAACTAGGCACCACCCCCAAATATTCAGGAATTCCCAAAACTATAGCTGGCAAACCTAATTTGACTTCAAACCATCTATGAATAAATTGTTTATGAGGCACGTTTCCCCTTAAAGTACCCACGTTGGTTTTTGCTTAAACATTCTGAATGTTTTAATAATGTTTTCCACCAATTTACCCAGGATGGACTTTTTTTATGTTACAAAATTTCTACCCCACCTTTCTGTCCTCACTAGGGTTACCAAGGTAGCTAGCAAATTAAAATATATGTAATAAAATCATATTTTAAAACCATTAAAACTAAAAAAAAAAACCCAAACACATAATTGAAACATTTAAAACCAGAGCTAAAATAAATACAAAAACATAAAAATAGAGATCATGGAGGGAATGTCAAATGAAACAGAAAACTCTTCACCCACTAGCAAAAGATGGCAACAGAAAGGGGAAGACAAACTTGTTAAGATAATAGGCCTGCAATTTCCCATGCCTTCCTCCGCCCCCATTATTCTTTTGTAAATGTGTGGCAGGCTTCACTAAGGAGGAACAAGAAATGGCACAGAAATGTATGAGATCTTTCTTGGCTATCCTTCAGTGTCACTGCCATATCTCTGCAAAGCTCATCAATGGGCAGGAAGGGGTGGATGGAGAAATCAGGGATTTCGCAGAAAGGCTGGGGAGAGGCAGTAAAATGCAAAGCCGTAAAATGAGGAACAGAGATGAAAACAAGGTGGGATTAAGGTGGTTCAGGAAATATTTTTTCAGAGGGTTGTTTTGTTTATGACAACATTTTAAAAACACGGACCGTTTTAACTCTCTGCAAAGTAAAACTAACATTCTAGATTTCCAGTAAGAGAGAACAATGTCGTTACTTAAACCACTTATACTCACTTGTGGGCCTAACCCTAGGAAAGGCCACCTAAATGATAAAAAGCTGTTCCCTGGGGAGAAATCTCAAATACATATGCCATCAAAATCTTCTGTACAAAATTATTTGAACTTTCCAAAAAGGGTTTTTTGAAGATGCTTGCCAATAGGACATTGTGCCTCATAGCTATAATATCATAAATCCACTTGATTTAAATTAATATATTTGGGCAGACAGCTATATTAGAATTCTTGTTGTTTTTTCTGTTATAATGGTAGCCTGTGGTATGACTCATCCTCTTCAAAAATCTGTTCTGTTACTGGGTCTATTTTGCCTAGGGTGTATCACATGTTTTTGATTTTAATAAGCTGCAAAGCACTACCTCATTAAAAGAAACACTTATGCAAAATAAAAGGATGTGTATTTGTCAACTTTGTGAAGATGGCATTGTTGCAAAGAAGAATATCAAGCACCTATCACTGCACTCAGTACCTGTAGACTGGCCAACTGGGATTAAGATTATAAATTAATTAGAGCAACAATGGCAATTACAGAGGAAGCAAGGGGAAACTAAATAAAGTTGGAGGAACCCCTCATAGGTTTAAATCAATTTAACTTCACTGCCCTGTGAATTTCTGCATTTACACTTTTTCCTTCTAGACAGCGCTCCAATTTTGTGAGGCCAGTTGCTGAGCAGGGACATAATTTTATGTGCCAATTATCACTATGTCGTTTATAAATTAATTATGTTTCTTTTTCACACAGCAGACATATATTCATACCTCCCACAGATTTCTCAAGGATGCCACACAGCTCACGAGGAGGCATGCTGCACGGGACTCTGTCTCAGAGCTCCCTGCCAGGTGAACTTAGAGTAAGTGGCGAGACCCTTTGGTGGTGGGAAAAGCACAGAAAGGGCACTCAGCACTACCGGCCAAGTACTTTGTACCAACAGCCAAAGGGGAGAGAAAAGTCCATACTCTGTGGCTGACCTCTCCCCTTTCAGAACCCTAACCACTATCCCATCTCCGGAGCCAGGACCCAAAGGGGCAGCCGCACATCGACAGGTAAGCATGGCCCTTGTTCCCAAACCTGCTTCCCCATTCCCCTTGTTCATGGCCAGGAGCTCATGGCCCCTCAGCACAGAAGGTGGATTGGTGCATGGGGAGTGCTGCTGGGGGAGAGGACCCAAGTTTTCCACTCTGCACTGGGTTGTAAGCTTTTTCTTTTGGCAGGCTCCCCTCCAGACAGGGCACTTTGTTGTTCTAAGCAGAGTAGCTTGCCAACTATACTTCAACTCATTCTCTTACAGGACAGACTCCTGTGTTGGATGGATAGAATCATAGAATCATAGAATCATGGAGTTGGAAGGGACCACCAGGGTCACCAAGTCCAACCCCCTGCACAATGCAGGAAATTCACAACTACCTCCCCCCCACACACACCCCTAGTGACCAGAAGACGGCAAAGATGCCCTCCCTCTCATCATCTGCCTAAGGTCACAAACTCAGCATTACTGCTAAGACAAGTCTCCCCCATCCTATAACTGTGCATTTGATTTTTTCCTACCTAAATGCAGAACTTTACATTTATCTCTGCTGAAATGCATTTTATTGGTTTTAGCCCAATTCTCCAGCCTGTCAAGATCATCCTGTATCCTGGCTCTGTCTTCTACTGTATTTGCTACCCCTCCCAATTTAGTATCATCTGCAAATAAGCATCCCCTCTATCCCTTCATCCAAATAATTTATAAAGATATTGAACAACACAGGGCCCAGGACAGATCCCTGAGGCACTCCACTAGTCACTGAGGAACTCTTTGGGTGCGATCTGTCAATCAATTACAGATCCACCTAACAGTAACAGGATCTAAATCACATTTTCCCAATTTGTCAACAAGAATATTATGGGGAACCTTATCAAAAGCCTTACTGAAATCTAGATAAACTATGCCTACAGCATTCCCCTGATCCAGAAAGGTAGTAACTTTCCTCAGTGGAACAGGCTTCCTCGGGAGGTGGTCAGCTCTCCTTCCCTGGAGGTTTTTAAGCAGAGGCTAGATGGACATCTGTCAGCAATGCTGATTCTATTAACTTAGGCAGTTTATGAGAGGGAGGGCATCTTGGCCATCTTCTGGGCACTGTGTGTGTGTGTGGGGGGGTGAGGTAGTTGTGAATTTCCTGCATTGTGCAGAGGGTTGGACTAAATGACCCTGGTGGTCCCTTCCAACCCTATGATTCTAAGATTCATGTGCACAACTGGAACTTCCGAATAGACTTCTGTAGGAATAAAGGCCAAACAAAACTGAACTTACCCATACTTCTTGCCAATATTGAAATCATAGTGGGTTATACCTGCACAAGCCAACAAACAACTATTACACATCATCAACTAATTCCTGGGACTGTAGCAGTGGCAAAACTCTTGTTTATTACAACACACCATCTTCTGCCCATTGCTTAAAGGAGTTTCCTCACCCTGTCCATCTTCACTGCACTGTTTATTTCTCCTGCCTTAAAAGGAGTTAGTAAGACTGCAAGGAACATCATGAACCTTTTCATCAACATTGATAAATGTAATGAAGTTCAGTACCTACCCATTAAAATAATCAACTTTTTAATGGTTATTCAAGCCTCTTTGAATACTTTATTCAAAATTCCTAAGAAATATAAGTGCCAGATTTTGAAGATGTTTCTAAACACAAGTTTGAGAGGAACTTGTTTATAAATGCTAGTACTAAGATTAATATGTTTCACTGGGGGTTCTAAAGATGTTTATAGGACAAATTACATCATTATTACTCTAGGCTTAATAAATATTTACATCGACCACATTTTGGAAGGTTGTGAAATGCCAGAGAATTACTATGATCTTTAAATTTGTTCAGCACATTTCCAGTGTTGCTACAGATGCTCATTAAGTGTCAAAATATACGATTAATGAAGGGAATCACACTCATATTTGCACTGATTTGAAGGTTTTAACACTTGCCAATGTTCCTTTTTAATCTTTCTGGAAGTGAAATCAAACTGGCAATAAATTATGCACGTTAACTTAACAAAGCCCAGATTCTTTCTTATAAAAATATTTTAAAGCCACTGCAAAATGAAAACAAAAGAAAAATATTAATGAAGAATGATGTAGAAAGGCTTTTTTACAGATCTTGTACTGTAATTTAATATGTTCCAGTGATATTAAAAGATTAGCAATATTTACCTTCACTTTCATTAATTCAATTTAAATAGCAATTAATTAAAAATGACAATGCAATGATCCTAAAATATTATATTATTTCAGTACATTCGTACATATGATTGGTTGTATGGTGTCTGGAGCACATCCACAGTAATAAAATGTTATCAATAAGTAGTTCTAATCCCAAATCTAAAGGCACTAGTTGCAATAGGATATCATTGCATTAGATGACATGGTGATCGATTTACATACTCTATGTATTCCACAACAGATTTCTTTCATATTCCTGTTTTATCTAGTTATTTCTATGAACAATTTTCTGTCTTGAATACAGTTTTCTTTACCTGACACAGAACATAGAGGGTTTATCTTTCTTAGATGGAAGCATGTAAATATCATATCCTAATCTCCTGTCCATGCAACTATTCTGATACTTTCTGAAAAGTTCTTGCCTCTCAAATAAAATAATGATTTTAAACCACAACCATATGTTGTTGTTGTGATTTTTTAAAAAAGACAACGACAGAGGAAACTCGTTGCCCAGCCAAGTCAGTCACACTTTTGGCTACAGAACAATCTTTCTGTGTTTCCAGAGCCAAAAGCACTCAAACCAACAGTCTTGCCATTATATGGCCTGATGCACAACACAACTAAGCCACAGTCCTTGAGTTAAAACTGACTTAATATCATTTATTACATTGGCTCAAATCCAAGTACCTGGACAAACTAGAATTAAGCCAGAAATTCCAAAATAGGATTTTTCTGATTTTTGAAAAACAGTACTTAATTCCAAACAAATACAGGACTATGATTGTGACTAACAGCCAATGCATAAACAATGCATCTAAAATTTATGTGTTCATAGTTTCACAGAGTATCTGCTTCCTTTTTGCGCTGTCTTTCAGCTTATCAAAGTGGCAGCAAACCCATTCCGATTTACATGCCAGAGCGTGCAGGCATTAAAAAAGGCACAAGAGCATAAGAAGGAAATGTCTAAGTAGATAGTTCTCCTAACCCTGTTCTTGATAGGGAATATCAGCACCCGGAAAAAATTATTAGTTTAAACAGCTGTTCCAACAACCCCCATTCAGACAAAGCTGGGAGAAGTGGCCGGGTTTGGCCACGGCTTGGTGGGAAGGTGAGAGCCAGCTGAACTGACCCTGCATGCCTTATGCACAGTGTAAAGGGTGGCCCAAGGAAGGTCATATGGGGACCAGCCTCTGCTCCACCCACACTTTCGTGTTCCAGCAACCAGAGAAGGCAGCATGGGAGAAGGAAAGAGCATGAACAGCCATGTAGAGGATGAATAAGTACTGAGGGGAAGCCTCCCTAGGGACTTTGGTAGCTTCTAGTCCACCTGGCTTCCTTCAGACTGAAACAGCCTCCCATCCATGGGTAGACCAAGCAGTGAACTGATCCCCCCCCCGCCCCGTGGTGGTAGCAGTGTGGGGAAATGTTGCTTGAGTGGTACACAGTACAGCATAGCTGAGAACCCCAGGGCAGCATTTTGCAGGATAAAAGGGGACTTCTCAGACCACAAGTCTGGGGCCTCGGGGCCTTTATGGACCTTGGAACAGGAACCCTTTGAGGGATGACCTTCTCCTTGACCCATCTACCTCACGGGTAGGGGGATAAGACGTGACACCTCACTCAAGCACTAAAGAAGGCTTGGCAAGGAGGAACATGAGATATACCCATGAGATGGCTCAAAACCTGGAGCCAGGGTCATGTGACAGGCCTTTTCTACCAACTGAGGGGCCCCACACAGCAGCGTATGATTTTGGGGGACCAGGTTTGCTTCAAACTGTAAACCTTCCCCTCAGTTAGGGTAGTAAGTGTAAATGCTTTGGTTTTGCTGCTGTGAGGTAAGTTTTATGGCAACAATTAGAACCCAGAGGTCACTGAGGCAGCAGCTTTATGTATTTATTTGCAGGTTGTTTCTAAAGAACAGATCAGCAGCACAGGTCTTCAGACAGGCAAAGGAGAAACCTGGCTGAGGCATAGAAGTTTGAGCGAGTTATGGCTTCAGAGTGTGGTTTAAATTATCTTGAATGCTTTCAAGTACAAATAAGCTTTCACTGGCCAGTCATTAGGTTGGGTTAGGGTTGCCAACCTCCAGGCGGTGGCCAACGATCTCCTGGGGTTACAACTGATCTCCAGGTGACAGAGATCCGCTCACCTGGAGAAAATGGCTGCTTTGGAAGGTGGACTCCGTGGCATTTGATCCCACTGAAGTCCCTGCCTTTTCCCAAAACCTGCCCTCCTCAGGCTCCACTCCCCAAATCTCCAGGTATTTCCCAATCCAGAGCTGGCAACCCGAGGCTGGATCCTTTCACACACACAGGATTCCACCCACCCCAGCCTTCCCTTTCCCAAGAGTCAGACTAAATCAGTGGTTCCCAACATTTTTTTGACCAGGGACCACTAGGACTTTTTTGTTCGGTGCAGGGACCCCAAGGGTCAAAATAAAAATTCCGAGAATTTGAAAATAAACTTTAATCCTAACGGTTAGTGAAACATTAAACTTAGAATAACATTTGAATATGTTTTTATAATAGAAAACTTTTAATTGAAAAGATTAATTTATTATGAATTTATAAATTTGCTTCGGGGACCTTAATTTAGTTCTCACGGACCCCTGGGGTCATGGACCCCCGGTTGGGAACCAGTGGACTAAATGCTATAAGGACTGCTCATCGCCAGAGACAGGACTGAGTACTCTATCCTCTCCCAGAGGCAGAGCTAAGCCACTCTGCAGCGCTACCAGGCAAAGCTTCAAACTCTCTGCTCTTTTACCGTGGCAGACCTGAACTCCAATGGCAGACCTGAACTAGTACAGTGACGCTGTGCTTCCCTCCCACGTTCCACCCCCCTTTGAAAGGTCCTTGGATGCTGAAGCAGCACTCCCATAGGCTCAGGGATGAAACAGCTGAGGGGCAGGAAAGGTGAGCCCACCTGTGAGTCACAGGTGGGCTCCCCTTTAAGTTCAGGGATGCACAAGCAGAGGAGGCCTGACTCTTCTTCATCTCACTCATTGCTCACACTGCAATTAGGCTTAGAATTGGGTTTTGGCCTGGGTATGCTGTAGATCCCCTCTGAGCAGTGTAAAATAAAATTGGCCCTTTTATTATCTCAGCTTATGGTATCAGCTGTCTTTACTCTGTATCTGTGGGCAAACCTCTCAGGGAAGAACTTGATAATACAAGAAATGTCAAGCTTCCGCTACTCCATGTTCTCTTCCTTTCTCTTCTTTAACGCATGTTGTCTTGATTCATTATATCACCGAGAACACTCTCAGGTATTTGTGGAGGAAATGGGTTATGTACGTATTTTAAATTGTTTTACATTTTCTCCACAAATACCTGAGAGTGTTCTCAGTGATATAACGTATCAAGACAACCCTTATGAAACCAAAAGTACAAGCCCCAGCATTCCTGGTGAGAACTGTGTTAAGAAAACCCCATCATGGAGCTGGCCACAGCTCAGCAAGTCGCTTAGGAGGCGGTTCAGCTGTGCCGCGGATGCATTGTCCCCAGCTGCGGCACAGCTCCTGCAGCTACGGATTGTGCTGTTAAGTCCCTCGCTCTTGCATGGGCACCTGTCTAAAGTGGTGGAATATGAAGAAGGACCTCAGATGATGACCACATTACCTGGGTAGAACATTCCTTTTGGTGGAAAGTCTAATACTGAAATTCTGAAGGCTTAATTATACTGAACAGAACTGAAAATTTACCCTGGTTCATATTTTGGTTGCAATACCCAGGTCATATCCCCAAATCATTCTTTTTTTTTTTTTTTACTTCATTTATACCCTACCTTTCTGTCCAGTGGGGACCCAAAGCAACTTGCACAGTTCTCCTTCTCCTCCATTTTATCCCCGCAACCACCCAGTTCGGTAGGTTAGTCTGAAAGTCTATGATCCGGTCACCTGGCAAGCTTCCATGGCAGAGTCAGGATTCGAACCTGGGTCTCCCAGATCATGCTTCAACACTCTACCATGTTGGTTCTGAGGAAGAACCAATTATTTTTCATTATTTATATTTACATCTGAATTTTTATGTCTATGCTAAAAATATCATAATCAAATAGTTGATCAATATTCTTTTCAGTAATCTTTCAAAACAATCATAACTATAATTCTGTTTACTATCTCTCATCATAATGAGATACTAGCATATTTGTATGATGTCACTATTCGTGCCACTTAAAAGAGTAGAGAGAGCCAGATGCAAAAAAGATCTACTAAGGAATACCTTATTAACATTTATTTTGAAAAGTTGTACTTTTAAACAATTTGGTACCCACTGTAGAACTACATATTATCCCCCATTTGCAAAACAGGCAAATGGCTAGAACTAAGTTCTGATACCAAAAGATTAGCTACTGCATGAGTTTCTGAAGACTGCACATATGCAGTCACCCATATATTTTCTACATGAGAACTAAAACGAAAGAGAAGACATTGGAGACTACTATATTGCTATGTGACAGAGCATTATTGAGCATCTGCTTGATAATTATATCTTTAAAAATGCTTCAAATATTGTTGCTGAGAAGCCCCTGTTTTGTTGTTCATTGAACCCTGAGAAATTTAAAAGAGCAGACATTTCTCTGTTACCCTCCATTTTGATAGATGCAGACCAGCTCTCTTCTCCCTGTCTTTTCATGGGCACTAAAGCAGCGGCTCCTGCTTATTGGTGTGCACCTGTCCTTGTGGGGCATGGACGTTTGGTTGCAGGACGTCCGGCATGGACTCAGGGTATGGTTACAGCATTAGGCTTTGGCAGGAGTCATCCGGATGGGCACCCCCTTTCCGGCCTCCTCTTGTGGTGGTTTTGGCATGGGGCCAGATCCTGTATGGGGAAAAAGCTGGCCTGCGAGCCCCCTTTTCCCAGGCTGGAGACCCCAATAAGGGGTTTGGGGGGAGGGTTGTATTTAGACATGCCCAGTCAGGGGCTGTAAGGTTGGCCTCCTTCCACGTGGCAGGGACCACACAGTGGCTGCCATCCAAATGGGTCCAGGATACTGCCATCTCAGGCTGCGCCCAGCAGGGTGCAGGGTACATCAGCCGGCATTTGGGTCACCTGATGTCAGGATTCTGCCTCCATGCTTGCCAATGCCTAATGCTGTTTCAATCCATCTATGCTAGTGTTGTATTCTATGTAATGTTTACCTTGTGCTCGTATTGGTTTGGGGTTCAAGGGCTCTGGAGGGCTAGGTCTTCCTGGGTGTGTGTCTGTGGGGTGGAACCAGACCTCAGGATCCCCTGATTGGCCTTGTCCCAGAACAAGTTTTGACCATTCACCACAACATAGACAGAAAGGCCAGCAGAGTAATGGGGCCACACCTAACTCATCATACTTACTGAGGGAAATGGCCATTTTGGGAGAAAAAAGCTAAGCATCACACAGTATTGGTCTATTAGACTCTTACTCGAGCCTCACAGTAATGAGCCTCAAAACAACCCTAACATGTTAGAATTCTGCCAAAACAACAACTATATGCATATTTGCATTCTCCTACAACCCTAATAAAGTAATTACGACCATTTTGGAATAGTCTGATGAGATCACATGTCACTGATCAGCCCAAAACTACCCCAACCACACCCTTTACTTGCCTGGAGATTTCATTTTGTTTCTTCATTTTGTTTTTTCACCTTCTGAAATCTACCCTCCACTGAAAAACAGTGCTTCCCAGTCCAAGCCAGGAAGGCAGACCAGAAAGATACAATAATCAATGAGACTGAAAGTCACTGAGAGGTCCAGGAGAATCAACAGAATCCCACTCCCTTTGTACATCTGTCATCACCAGTCCAATAACAGGTCTGAAACCAGACTGGAAAGGATCCAAACTATCCATCGCAGCCAGAAATGCTTTAAGTACTTGCTGCCCGGACACCTGGACACCTGCCTTAAGTGCCAAGTCTCTTGCCCAAAACTGCACAGATGGATAGCTATAGCCTTTACTTTATCCTCTTGTTCTTTTTGACTTTTTTTGCCTCCTTTTCTTGAATGGAATATGTTGCACAATGTGTGTGTATGCATAATTTATTTATGTATTTATCATTCTTATATCTCACTCTCCCCAGCAAAGCAAAGCTCAGAGCAGCTTACGCAAACAGAACAAATTAGATTCCACAAATACATTAAAATACATTAAAACCATTTGTATGAAATAAACTTAAAACAGCCCTAAGTATCTAAAATCAGTATCAATATATAATGTATAAAAATGGTGCTCCTTGGTGGGGTAATCGGGATGCAGGAGCCAACGAAAAGCAAGTCATTGAGCAAGGTACCCCCCCCATCTAATAATCAAGCTAATAAAGGTGTTAAAGGTGGTGGTGGGGAAACAGGGAGGCCAGCATTGATTGAAAAAAACTGTAGCTGTCCACAACCGTAAGCCTGGTGGAATAGCTCCATCTTGCAGGCCCTGCAGAATTCCCTCAGGTCCCACAGGGCCCTTATCTCATTTGGGAGGCTATTCCACCAGGCAGGGGCCAAGGCAGAAAACCCCCAACACCTTTTACTGGGCTTTCTACTATTGGGTACTATACTGAAATAGTTAACATTATTTTGTTTGCTTGAGTTTACTTATTGATATTGTTCTGCTTTATTAATGTTTTTACTCTATCCAGGTTATTAGTAGGGTTGCCAGGTCCCTCTTCGCCACCGGCAGGAGGTTTTTTGGGAAGGAGCCTGAGGAGGACAGGGTTTGGGGAGGGGAGGGACTTCAATGCCATAGAGTTCAAATGCCAAAGCAGCCATTTTTCTCCAGGTGATCTGATTTCTATCGGCTGGAGATCAGTTGTATTATCAGGAGATCTCCTGCTACTACCTGGCAGTTGGCAACCCTAGTTATTAGTATTCTTTTTAATGTACCTCACCACGTTGTAAAATATTGCTTATGCATAGGGTTGCCAACTGCCAGGTAGTAGCAGGAGATCTCCTGCTAATACAACTGATCTGCAGCCGATAGAGATCAGATCACCTGGAGAAAAATGGCCGCTTTGGCCATTGAACTCTATGGCATTTAAGTCCTTCCCCTCCCCAAACCCCTCCCTCCTTAGGCTCTGCCCCAAAAATCTCCCGCCGGTGGCGAAGAGGGACCTGGCAATTCTAGTTATGCACTGGATCACTGTCCCAATGTGGGGCATTACTTCAACTGGGTGTTAAGAACTGGGTGTAAAACCTAATCCTGAAACTCTTAGCAGTAAGAGGTGGCAAAAGGGGTTTCTTTCTTTCCCTCAGATTATTTGAATGTGCATTTGGGCTTGGATTACAAAGTGGGCCACCTTATGCTGACATATGTTTGGGGTACACAATCCCTCCAACCACACACATCAATAAGAACATGAACATGTGGTACAGCTCTTATTTTCTAATTTCTGACTGTAACATTTGTCTTGCAACACATATTTATGGACAAACTGTGGCAACTGCTTTTACCCTTTGTGAAATCATGCAAATATCAAACTTTGCTCAGAAATTGCAGAATCAGAAATGTAAAATATAACTGAGATAATTTGTCTACTAGAACACTTCTGTTTACATATGCATAATATGATGTATTTACAAATTTAATCAGGATTTTTTTTTTTTTTGCTGGCAAGTATTACAGAGATGTTGACTTACTCTGATTATCAACTCCAAACTAATTTTTATCATCACTATTAAGGAGGTCCAATATAGGCTTGTATCTCTCCGTGTCTGCATTTTATTAGATTAATTTAGAAATGAATTTATCGATTTATTATATCAAAATTTTAATTTATGTAGAAATGTGTGCCTCTGCTTACCCTAAGATATTTTACTGTAAGCACTTACAACGACTGTAAGTAAATGATAAGAGACTTACTTTCCTAGGAAGTGCAAAATGAATTGGTAATAAGAAAATTAATTTGCACTGTGAGAATGAGAAAACAGTGTGATTCTTAATTATTACAATGAGAAAGGTTTTTGAAATTCTTTTCACACTAGTATGATAAGACTTTAATTTCAACACTGGAATTTGATTTTGCCAGAAGGAATTTGGCTTCACAGTTCTTGATATAGGATTCATCCAAACATCTGGCTAACACAATCTACACAAACCAATGCACATGTGGAAGAGAACGCTCCCATGATTTTGCTGGTCCTCAGGAAAGACACGTTGTCTCTGTCTGCATTTCTGTTTGTCTGTGTACCTTCTTCCCTTTTTTATTTGTAAGACTGTACATGTGTTTCTTACTATCTGCTTTGAATCTGACCAGTCTGTGATACACTGTAGCATTTCTACCAAACATCTGGCTAAAGCATACTTAAATGACTATTCTACCCAATCTATGGATGCTCAAAATTAAAACTAATCAGTATTCACAGTTCTTTTCACATGAGACAAAACACTGTATTATTTCAGCAGGTAGTTTCACATACTAGTTTAATGAACTTTTAAATGGATAAGGGCACCCATCAGCTGTGAGCCAATCACTCGGTTTGTTCAGTTCATGCCAAGCAGCCATGAATGCCTTCCAAACCAGTTTATATTGGGTTGAGTTTTGAGAATTCGGATGGGGGAAATGTGCATCCAGAGAGCAGCAAATCCAAGGCACAACCTCCCATGCATAAACGGCCAGAGAGTCAATAACCCTGGTAGCGCACAGCAGTATTACATCCTAGGGATGATTCAGCAACTCCTCCAGTCCACTACCAACAGTGGAGGAGGCCAGGAGATGGGATACAGAGATGTTCAGCAGCCCTAGATGTTTATTTTTTTGCCGTCAAATAGCATCTGACTTATGGCGACCCCTGGTGGAGTTTTCAAAATGAGAGATGTCCAGTGGTGGTTTCCCATTGCCTGCCTCCACACCACAACCCTAGTATTCCTTGGAGATCTTCCATCCAAATACTTGCCAGGGTCGAGCCTGCTTAGCTTCTGAGATCTAACAAGACCAGGTTAGCCTGGGCTATCCAGGTAAGGGCAGATGTTTAATAGGAATTGTTAAAATCTATAAACCGACTCCTATCATATTCACAGAAAATATTAAAGTAACATGCTGCTCTTTGAACACATCATTAGCACTGTTTTCCATCTGGCCGTTGGCAAAAAAAATTGGGTTTGCTCAGAAATCCTGAGAGTTATAAAACAAAGAAACCATTCTTTACAGTTTCTTTTTATCAAAAAAAAATTATATGCATAAACTGGGTCAGCAGAAGGAATGGTGTTCAAGACTATTCTTTTGAATTTTCACTAAAAATTTAATCAGTATATAGTATCCAAGTAAAGTTAGCATACATATATAGTATTTTCTGCTTGATACTATTTGATCTGTTGTTTATGGTGTTTTTAGTGTTTTTATCTTTATGGTGTTACATTTGTTTAAAATAAATAAACTAAAATAAATAAGCTTCTAAATTTCCTGCTTATGGTTCTGAAATTGAGCTTTCCCCCACATGTACAATGAAACTGAATATAAGAGTACATCCAAGACCAGTTCACATGGCCACATATACATTTAATGGAGTTTATTTTTAGAGACAAATGGGCCAATTAAAGAATTGTACTGTGATAGTTTTAAATTAGTCAGTGAATCAACAGTACAGAACAGTTGTCTGTTGTGGAATATTACCCATAACTTATGACACCTCTCCAAAATGACACCCAAATGCACATTCTCAGTAATAAAATAAAACAGTACACTTCCATGACACATAAAACACACACCCTGCCAATCCAAAATGCTTGTCACTAAAATTGATCTGCTGCTCATTTTAACTCTGTGACTATTCAATAATCCAGCTACTGGACTCTGCCAAAGTTCCCCACTTAAAATCTATTCAAAAATATCAACAAGAAAAAATAAAGTTGCTTGAGGTTTAGTGAACAAATAACAGGCATCTGAAACAACTCCAAAAATGTCTTAATGTCATCGAACAGTTGAAAAGACAAGAACATACTTATTTATTTTTAAAAGCCAGTCCCCTAACTTCTGTCTTTTTTTCCCATGTGGCTGAAAGCATGGCTAAAGCAATGAAATAGCTGAGGAATGGGGAGTAGGGGTGGATTTGAGGAGAGCTGGCTCACATTGTTTGTCCTTTTTCCAAGTACCACTGGAGTTAAAGCGCAGACCACTAGTTTCCTTTCCTGATCTCTCTCTTTCTACCACATGTCCATAGTGTGCTTCATGTTCCAAGACAAAGAGCTCCCTGAGCCACTAAAGATACAGGTGGAACCACAACTAAAGGAGGAAAAAGCTCTGCAGCTTCTTCCCTCCTTCGCTCTCCACAACCTGTGTGAAGCTGAACTGTCTTTGGATTGGATTAGTATACTTTTCTAGAGTTTTAAAGTCTGTGCTGAATTGGTCTTTTGACCACAATAAATGATGATTGATTGATTGATTAGTATAATTGTATGTAATGAAATCATTAGCTATGAATAGAAACATGAAATTTACCTTGATATAAACTGCTGGATCTGGGACAATTTGAATCATGTCCTTCAACAGCCAACATATGTACCAGAAGATCAGCCCAAAAGGCAACTGTAGACTCAAGGAAACAGAATAATATGAGTACAGTATTTTTTTAAATGACATTTTGTAAACATTTCCTAACTAACAGCCCACTCCTGACCTGGCGGTGGCTGGGGATGACGAAATGGAGGTGCCACCACGCTGTTCCATGGCTGCCGAAGATCCAGAAAAAGCCTTTTAGAGGCTTTTTTTTGTCAAATAGGGCTTTTTCACCACAGCAAAAATCTGGCACAGCCTCACTCCTCTCGCCGCAGCCGTACCTGGGACGTACGGGGACAGGAGGCTGCCTAACGGCAGATCTTCCCCCCAGAATGCCCCGGAATGCCTCCCAGGACACCGGGACGCCCCCGGGATGCTGGTGCGGGTCTTTACACCGGTGGGACGCTGGTGGAAGGCCCTGCCAGTGTCCCGGGGAGGCGCTGCTGTGGTGGCAACCGCTGACCGGCATCCAGCCCTCCCCGCCGGTGTTGGGGCCACTTACGGTGGCATACGTATCCTGGACACCTGCATGGAGGGGCCCAATGCCGGTGCAGCGCCTTCCTGGCCTCCTAAGGGCTTTCGCCCTTAAAGGTCAGGAATGCACTGTAAATTGCTCCACCCTTCTGAAACACCATATTGACCGATTAGATCAATAACAATACTCTATTCTCCATAGGTCTCATCTGAAGCTAATAAGCCAATCCATACTATAAGTACTAGTGCTTTAAGCAACTAAGGAAATTTGGCAAGCCTGCATTATAACATGTGAAGCTGGTAAACTGAGAGGTAAAAGATTTTTGGGTGGAGGGAACTCTCTTAATCATTCCATATTTGTTTTTATATTTGTTGTCTTTATCTGCAAAAATCTTAATAAAATATTTTTAAAGGATATGAAAAATTTGTATTTTGGATAATCTCTACTAATCCTCCAAAGAGCTCAGTGTGGCATAGAAGATTTTCTCCTCCACCATTTATCCTTACAAAAAGCCTGTGAGGTTAGGCTGAAAGAGGAAAACTGGCACAAGGACACCCAGTGAGCTTTATGGCTGATTAGGGATTTAAAACCAAGGCTTCATTGGTTGTAGTCAAACATGCAACACCGGCCCTCCTATTTCACTCCTGAATTTCAGTCATTTATAAAGTGCCTACTGTTTCACTAGATGCTGTACTACTTAAAAACAACTTCTATAAAATAATAATGCCAGCATGACAAGAGCTCTTCATGCAGTCATTGGTAAAGACACAATCAGAAGAGTCCAACTGCATGAAAATCAAAGAAGTGTGTTTAAAGGACACTGCCAACCCACATTTCCTCCATGATGGCTAGCACAAGCATATGTCCCTGCAACAAACAAATGGTGAACTGGAGTCTCACAGCATACACAATAGATACAAAAAGGAGATGTGGGTCAATAGCAGCCATACATCTCTACACCAAAAGCTCTAGGCAGGTCCTTAGGTGCTTTAATTTTAACTCCAATATTTGTTACCCCACAGTGCCCTGTAAAAGTGGCTACATTACTATGGATTGTAATGGTAAAATAAAACCTTTAACACCTTATTGTAGCTGAAATAAAGTATCCAACAAACACTATTCGCCCAGCTGTAAAAAATAAACACAAAAACCTGTTAGTGAATTTCCTCCCAAACTGCTAAAGATGTACTATTAGGAGTGCAAAACATACAGCTAAGGTGTTTGGACCAGTGATAATGGGGAGATTTTCAAAGAATAATGAGATAACTGAAGGGGAAGCAGAATGTTGGTTCTCTGTACAGCAAGAAAGAGCTGTTGGATTACTAATACAGATAGTAAGCTGAGAAGGTAAAAGGATGGAACGTGAAAGGAGGGAGATGAGAAGTACATAGTTTACTCACAGTATCTGTATCTCAGTGAAACTTTATCCTGAGCCATGAAGCAAACCATCATTGACCCACCCCCCACTCCAGCTAATAGAAATACCTTGAGCTAGGCATGGAAGTGAGGATGCCAAGAATTCTACTGCCAGCCTGTTTAGGAAGCACACTGAACTGTCTGATACCATCATGCAGCTCCCACTGTGTTTAGCAGGGCTTGAGCAGAAGAACTGCCATGTTGGTTGAACTCCTTGTCGTTGATCTTGTTGCTAAAATTTCTCATTGCCTGATTTGGTATATGAGTTTGTTCAGCTCATATTGCTTGCTTAAATTACAGATCAAAACCAACTGTCCCAGGATTTTCTCCCTATTTCAAGGATGTGAAATGAGCTTCTGGGCAGGAGCAGTCACTAATCAGGTATCCAAAGCTTTCTGCATACACAAAAGTCCTGTATTTTAACTCTCCAGTCATAAATTGTTCTGAATTTTATGAACAGATCACCCAACCTTCAGTTGGCAAGAATCTTCTACACTGGCAGTCTTTTTTTGAAGGGTGGGGGAGTTAGTTGACCTTGGGGGAAGGCACATTGCATTTCATGGGGCTACGCCAGCTGTTTTGCAGGTGTAACTACGCCAGCAAAATGGTGCGTTCCCAGGGCAAAAGGGCTTTGGAAACTGCCTCAAGGCAGCTCCTCCCCCAGGAATGCCTCCCTGGATGCTGGCGTGAGCACTTGCACCAGAAAAACACCACCTTTCTCCACAAGGAGGACTCTAGGCAGCTTACGCCATTTTCCTCTGTTCCATTTTATCCTCACAACAACCCTGTGAGGTAAGTTAAGCTCAGAGAGTGTGACTGGCCCAAGGTCACCCGGCTCGCTTCCATGGCATGAGTGGAGATTCAAACCCAAGTTTCCCAGAAACTAGTCCAACACTCTCAACCACTATACCACACTGGCTGTCTTAGTGCTCATGAAGAAAGCTCAAATACCAAGACAATGGAAGTTTGCCAATCGCTATTTATTAATAAAAATGGAATGGATTGCATCGGCACAGTAGTTTGATGACTCTTAAAAGGCTATTCACTTAATGAATTTTCTAAAACTATTTCTATACTTTATAAAAGCTATTTCTATACTTGAATAAAATCAATGGAAAACCTCACATTTTAAGAACTAGATCAACAACCATTACTCATGCAAAACTCCCAGTTACAGTCCATTGGTGTCACACGTTTGGGTACAAAAACAAGTTATCATCTTGCTTTTGCAATAAATATTGACTGGTCTGCAAATTAACCAAAATAGTTTTATAGCTACAAAATCTTTTCTGTATTTAAACAACACTATCCACTGTATTTTGTAGAATGATTTTTTTCACTCCATGAATGTCATACATTAAAATATTAGAACTCTATGAATTGGAAAATGGCAAACATGACTGAGGCTGCCAAAGCATGATCTGAAACAGGAGCTAGACAAACTTTTAACTGGTTTTTATTTCATTTTCTCAGTCATCATATGGAATGTTTTTACAGACATTGGGGAAAACGTGACAAAGAAAATCTTAAAGAGATTCTGCATCCTTGCTTATTTCTGTCATTACTATGTCTAAACATTGTAGTAGATAAATGATAAATACTATTATTAGGTCCAAGTACTTTATTTTGTAAATATTTAGAGAGTTTTGTGTGTGTCATCATAGAGATATTCCTAGCAATTCTGTAATGGTAAAAAGCAAAATAATGTTGTCTTTAATCATATGAAACACAATGAAGTTCCTGAAACAGGGGTGGAAACTAGTCAAAGGGTCAAAATTACTGACTTTACTGGAAAAAATACCAAAAAAACCCTGATCAAATACTGATAAATTACTAACAAATTTAATTTTAGCCTATTGATAAATTAGAATTTTAAAAGTAAAACTGGACTTCATTTAAAAATATATAATTATTAGGCCTTCACCATCCCCATAGCCAGTCGTCACACATTTTTTATTGACTTTTTTAATGAAGATAGGACAATTTTCATTATTATACTAAAACAATTGAGGCAAAAAAGGATTCCCTTTTAAAAAATATAGCATACTGCAGATAATAAAATAGCAAACATATTAAAAATACATAAAATAATCATTATGAGAACAAAACATAATTACTGTAAGGTAAGACTTGTTTTTACTTTTACTTTATCTTTGTTTTTTTCTGAAAAAAGAAGTGATTAATGAACTCTTTCATTTCTCAACAGTTTTCCGCATTGTACCCGTGTGCATTTTTTCCTTGGCCAGCAACGTTTGAGCAATCACCCTCTTCTTGTTCTGTTCTTGTCTCAGCTTTATGAGTTTTGCTTCCTTCTCTTGTATACTATCCTTTTCACTATCTTCTTAAACCTTCCTAACTCCTCTGCCTTTTCCCTTTCATTCTTTTCTTTTTCTGTTTGCTCCTTCTCTTTAATGGCACACTGTTCATCACAATATTGCTTGTCATGAACATGAGTTGCTCCTATCATCTGTAAAAACTCCTGTGTGGTATTAACATGGTATATCTTGTTTTCGTATACATGATATCAAGTTTCTTTGACCAGCAGGGGGACATTCAGACATGCTGGCCCTGTCATTGGTCAAAAAGTGTCCAAATTTTGAAAACCCTCGTTCTATGTCCACACTACCAAGCAATAACAATAATGCTGCTTTCACCACCTTGGTAACCAGAGGGTATTTTGGATCTCCAGACGATTTTGTCTTTTCAAACAACTGATTCCAGTACTTATTTATGCGGCAAGTTTCACTGGCAGTTTCATCTTCGAGTCTAGGAAGTTTCCATTCATTCGCAATCAAGTTCAGTAGAATATCCATTGGGAGTGCTGCTACTTTCATTATATCCTTGTGGGTTCCTTCTTTGACTCACTGTACTGGAGCTAAACATTGAAGATTTCTGGGGATAGGCTTGTCCTAAGATGAAATAGTTTTCAATAACCAGATAAGTTCTGCTCTGTGACACTGTAAAGTGGAATAGTTCCTTTGCAAATTTTAGCTGCAGCATGGCTACGACAACTAGTTTCCTCCGGGGCATCAGGATGAACCTCTGACAGATGTAGCTGAGATGAAACCAGTTGATTCCTGCACTCATCCTTATGTTTACGAGAAAAATAATGTCTCACCTTGGATTGAGCTGAAAAAAATCTGTCATCTCGCTGGGAAGTTGTCATGTTCCCCCAAAATGCAGTAACAAAAACAAAAACAAAAAAACATGAATTGCAGTAACAGACTTTATTAACCAATTTACTGACTTTATTAACCAATTTTTAAAAACCTGACAAATTACCGACCAAGATGAAAAAACTGACTTTTACTGACTTTACTGACCATTTTCCAACCATGCTGAAATGCAATTTAGATTCTTGGATATTAAAGCACGCAGCATCCTGAAAGATATACTCTATGCTGATTAAATGAGCTCTTCGGCCTACTAGTTCACACACAAGGGCTATTATTGGGAATAGATGAAGAGCTCAACTGAGACAGCGCCAGCAGTATACTTTTGAGGCTTCTCCACCACCTCTCTGCAATGATGTGACCTTCATTAAGGAAAGGAAAGAGTCATTAACACCTCCTAGCACAGATGGGTGTCACATCAATTAAAAGTAAGATTTTTTTATTTATTTAAATATTCTAGCCCATTTCTGCCTTCAAAAAAAAAAAGATGCCATAGTTTTCCGGATGAATTAGACTAAGTTCCATCTTGTCAAGCATTCTCTTTTCAACAGTGAACAGCCAAATAACTCTTACAGTTTGCAAACAAGGCAAAATGGGAATGGCTATGTCTGTAATTTATGCTCAGTGTCTGCATGCTTAGAGATATACTATCTCTGAACATCTGGCAATTATGGCTAATAGTATCTAACTAGGGCTGCTGAAAAAAAATCCTGGTTCAGGTTCAGGTTTAAATGGCCTTTTTTTATTCAGGAAAACCCGAATGCCAAATTCCCCTATACCAGGTATAGGTGGGAATTCGGCTTTAAATTCGGCATTCCCAAATAATTCGGCCATTTAAACTCATTTAAACCCATTCACGGCTTTCCACAGCTCTGAAAAGGGCATTTATGAGGTCCCAAATTTTCAGTGTAGCTTGAAGGGACTCTCCTTGCAAGAACTTCCTTGTTTGGTAAAGACTGGGTCAGGGGGCACGCTCTGGCAGCACACTCCCCACAAAACCCATGTCTAGCCACATGATGCCAGGTAGCTGGAAGTCTGGGGGCACTGCTGCCAGCCCAGATGTGGTGCCAACCAAGCCAATCTGAGGCACAGTGCCAAACTCAACAACAACAACAACCAGGCATGCAATAAGGATACACAATCCCACCAGCAACCACGTAAAATGACTCCCCACACACACAGAGAGAAAGAAACAGGTAACACTTAAACAAAACAAACCAACCTTTAACACTTTTAAAGAGGAATAAAAAAGGAATTAAACAGGAATTTAAGCAGTTATGAGCAATAACAACTACAAAGTGTTGAAACCAATGTTAATTCAGTCCCAGAAACCCCTCCCCTTGCTTGCATGCAGCCACGTTTAGTGGGGGAAAGCCCCAAATGAAATAAAATGATAGGGTCTCTTTTTTTATATAAGATTTTTATTTATATAGTTGGAGGGGTACAGGGGAAAAAAGGGAGGGGTAAAACGTTATATTTATAAAAACAATTCAACATTATAAAATAAACTCAGTTGTAAACAACAAAAAATTATTGGTCATTTGCGATATATTATAAAACATTTTCTGCGTTAAAAATAATTGCAAAATATCGTTCAGTTATTCAAAATGATAAAGTCTCAAACTGTTAGATGTCTTCTCTTCTCCAGGTAGAAGGCAGGAAATAATCCTATGGAAGCACGCAGTAATCTACCAGGTCCACTCAGGATGAGGCAGCAGTAACAAAAGCCAAGATTTTTGCGCCAGAACAAACTCTCTCTGTGAGCAACAGCCAGACCAGGTAGTATAGCCTTTGGCCAAAACACAGAAAAGAATCCAGCTTCTGTGACTGGCCAAAGAACACTCTTCTCTCAGGGCTAGCCACTATCTGGGAGTTAAATTCCCCCCTCCCTCCCCATTGTTCAGCTGTCCAGGCAAGTTAGGTTGCACAAAGGAGCGCTTTCTCCTTGCAAAAACACAGGAAATAGCTTCCTCCATTAAAGATACATTGTATCTCTATGTAGGAGCCAGGCAAATCCCTCCCCCCATTTAAAGCTCGGCTGCTCCATTGTGAAGCATAGATGGCTCTAAAGAATCTGCCTACAGCCACTCATTGCTTTTAAATGGAGGAAGATGGAGGTGACCCCTTCTAGACCCCATAACTCTGGGCCCCATGACCCAAACTTTACCAAACATAGGGGTTCTTGCAAGGAGAGTCCCTTCTAGCTACCCTAAAAATTTGGGACCTCTGCCTGCGGAAAGTCATTGCTAAAAAAGCCGGATATTCGAGAATGGCAAATTTGGCTTTGCCAACCTCCCGGATTTTGTTGATTCGGTAAACCCAAACCAGAAATGTACCAAATTGGCATTTATTCGGTATTTTTTCAGTTCGATTTTTACCAAATCAACAGCTTTACGTCGAATTGCTCTGACTTGGTTAGTCCCAATTATTTTAAGCTTTTCACTGTTTAATTTACTACTATGCTCAGTAGTTGAGTGAGGAGGGTTATATTGGGAACCACTCAAATCCTGAACCTCCTACTTGCAGATACAGTGCTTACACTCCAAAAATAACTAGAAGAGAAGAAGAAGAGTTGGTTTTTATATGCCAACTTTCTCTACCACTTAAGGGAGACTCAAACCGGCTTACAAACACCTTCCCTTCCCCTTCCCACAACGGACATCCTGTGAGGTAGGTGGGGCTGAGAGAGCTCTAACAGAGCTTTAACTTGCCCAAGGTCACCCAGCTGGCTTCGTGGGTAGGAGTGAGGAAACAAATCCAATTCACCAGATTAGCCTCTGCCGCTCATGTGGAGGAGTGGGGAATCAAACCCGGTTCTCCAGATCAGAGTCCACCGCTCCAAACCACCACTCTTAACCACTACACCACACTGGTTCTCTGTACCACATGTGTAACTTTTGCCCTCAACATATTTCCCTGATACAGAGTTCATTACAATCACAGCTGCTATATGTGATATGTTAAAGGATATAAACTATATTTGAATGTAGATGTAATGCCTTAAAGAGACTCTACTAAAGTGAATGAAAGCCCTTTAACTCAACTGCTCTGTGGTTTGTACCTAAGGTGCCACTAAAACCAGCACTCTTTTCTGATTCATTTTGCCACTACAAACACAGTGGAGCTCAGTTATGCTGTATATCATCTTGTTAAATCAGTGGGTGAGATTGGCTTTCTTAATTTAGCAGATATCACTGCTAGGTTGTTACAACTTGGCATATAAATCTCAATCTGGGATCTTCACATGGAATAATACCTCTCTTAAACACAAAAATGTTTTAAAAGGCAGGCCTCCAGATAAACAACTGCTCTTTTAGGGGAAAAAAGTGGGGGAAGAATACACCCACTAAGAGCCCCTCTCCCCAAAACTGACAGACTTGCCAGCAGTACAATATCAACCCTGGACTTTGGACTCTAGTGACCATGTCCAAATGGAGTGAACCGCATGAAAACGAGGCAGCCCGCTGTGGAACTGGGGGACTGGCTGACTGAAGGGAAATCTTCGAATGGTTGAACATCTCTTTTACTCTGAGCTGCCAGAAATCTTCAGAGTCTCAGTAAGAGGGAAAAGCAGAGTTGTTGGAAACTTCAGCTGAGCAATTAGAAACAGGCATCAAGAGAACATCTCTATCCATTTTTAGTTCTGCTGACTAAAATATTCCCTGGAAGAAGACAGAGACCTCCTTCACCTACCTATTCCACTTTCTGAGCATGTCATCTGGCCACCATGGTGGGGAAGAAGAAGGTCTATTGCTGTACTGACAGTGAGGTCACAGGGAGACGTGGAAAAGATCTTTGGCACTTGCACCAATATCTTCAGACGGGAAAAAAGAAAAAAGGAATGAAAGCAACAATCCTTACCATTACAAATCAATCCTCAATGCTAGTCTCCAGGAGGGATATGCATCTCCTGTTCGCATACACACTTGCACACTTGTTGGAAATTCCAGCAAGTTGCCCATTGTATTTCAGTAGGATAGAAGTGTGTGCACACATGTGTGTGAGAGTGGCAATGATCTTGTTCTATATACAGTATCTTTGGCAAAATTTTATAATCTCCACTCATGTCTAAATCTCCCCATTGGACAAAGACTCCCTATGGTCAAATTTAGCTCTCTTTTTTTTCACAATATAACAAATTATGATGATCCAGAAGTTATAGTGTTTATGGCAGAAAATCTCTGTGCTCGGAAAACTACTGTTTTCCATTTTTTCTTTGGAGGATATAAAACATTTTTTGAGAATTAACATTCCATCCAGAGCCTTGACTGATATGTTTTGCAAGTTTTCAGGCCTCAAGCTTAGGCAGATTTTTCAGCAATCAACACCCTAAACAAATACTTTCCAGGAGGTTTTGCTGCAAATTTATTATTCAGTAACCTTTAGAAAACTGTGTATCTTATATGATGAGCTAGGTGTTCCACTGGGATAGAATCTTGGACCTGGTTAGACTTGAGAGTGATAACTTATCTCTTCTGGCTTGCTTCCCCCCCTTTCTAATATGGATCTATATTAGATGTGCAGTGAGAATATTGCAGGCAAACCCTTAACCCTTAAGACAGTAAGGTAAAATTTCATCAGACTCAGTGTTGTTTCACAGTTAATTGAACATGAGTTAGCTGGGCAGGGGGAAAGAAGCAAAGGAGGAGGAGGAGCAGGAGTTGCTGGCCCCCGCCTTCATGGAAGGCAGGAAAGTGAAGGTGGCTGCCCTAGAAGTGGATGGGGGAGGGGAGCAGGAGCCACCATAGTCCGCTTGCCACCGCAGCACCTGAATGAGCCAGACAGATGGAGGAGGTGGCCCTGCAGCTGGGTGGACAGATGAGATTCCCCCCAAGAGTTTTGCACGTTCCCCGCCTGTGTGTGCATGCTTGTTACCCAAAGTTACAAGTACTGTGTAACACTTTTGGAGGGCTTAGCAATTGTGAATGGACAGACCATGTGTGAAGGCTGTCCATGAGACCTTGCAGGGCTTCCAACTCTGGACTGGAAAATTCCTGGAGATTTCAAGAGTGACGCCTGGGGAAGGCACGGTTTGGGGAGGAAAGGGACCTATGTAATGCCATAGACTCCACTGTCCAAAGCAGCCATTTTCTCCAGAGGAACAGATCTAGATATCAGTTGTTACAGCCCATTCCTGAGAGCCACAGTGGCCGGAGATGGAGTGGGCGCAGCACTGCTGTGGTGCCTCCAATGAGGTTTCGCGGCCCCCACAGTGGGAAGATAGGGGTTTTTGTTTTTATTTTAAAACCAAAAGTGGGGGGAAAGGCCCCATTGCAAACAGCGATGCTGCACCACCAAAAATGGTGCCACAGCAACACCGTTGTATTAGGGGGTGTTCCCAGCATGAAAGGGGTTAGGAAGCTGCCTAACATCAGCTTCGCCCTCCAGAACATCCTAGGAACGCATTTCGGGACACCGGCACAGGGGATTGCACCAGGAGAATGCTGGTGGGAGGCTGCGCACTGTAAGTGGCCCCACACCAGCATCCGTGCCAGTTTGCATGGTACAAGTGGCACCGACACTGGCATAGGATTCATGCCACCCCCCCAGAGAAGTCTCCCCCGAATGCACTGTAATTCTGGGAGATCTCCAGGCACCATCTGGAGACTGGCAGTCCTGAGTCTTAGACAGGTGAAGGCCTGGAGTGGGGGAGCAAAACTTCAGGAAAAATTATTCCCCCTTCTGAGGGGGAGCACTGAAAGAAACTCCTGTGAATTATTTTTTCTCTATTGGAATGATTATTCCCAGTACAGCGGCTATTCTGATTTCTACCCATTCAGTCTTCTAACTACATTTCACCAATCTAAATAAACAGCAGTATAAGTATGGAACTACCTTAAAGATAAGATAAAGAATATTCCAATATCTGTAAAAAGTGATCCCTGGGATTCTCCTACAGAAATCTTCAGTTCTGTCTTCTATGAATGATTAAGTATTGTTTATCAATACTTTATTCTCTTCCCAACTATGTGTATGAATGAATGCAGTCATGCAGGAACTTTTTCCACTCCTGCTTTATTCCTAGAATTTTACTGGGGGGATACATCTGTGTAGCAGATGCTCTCTAAATCCATGTCTAGAATGTGGATGTGTGTGGGGAAATCACATTTCCAAACAGCAAGCTAGATAAATCTGTTGGCCTATTTAAACTCTAACCCTCACATCTTATGGGAGGAAATTATACTGAAATAGTTTTTTCTACTATAGGAACTTTAGGCAGCAACCTGTAAAGGTTACTATTAGACTCTGATGCCTCTTCTGTTTTTTTTCCCTTAAAGACCACATTATTATGCAAAGTTGTATAACTTGGATAATGCATCAGTGTGGAATGCAATACAGTTATTTCTGGATCTCTGAGTTTCTCAAGGCAGATCTGGAATTCCCCAGGCAACATCTCTTCAATTCTAGCCACTTACAAATGTGGTTAGAATGAAATTTAAAGAAGGAGAGAGGAAAGGAGATCTTTGAGTCACATCTGACACATTTATCTGCAATGACTGGTTTCCATATTTCAGGGGTATGACTGTCTATCTGAGCACTGTGCGGAAGTTTTGGATAATGATTAGTCTCCAGTGCTTATCCTGTTACAGGATACATATACATATGAACAAGATACCAAGGACAGGGTACAGAAGTTTGTACATTCCTTGTGGAAAACCACAAAACCTTTGGAGAATAACATTTGTGTGTGTGTGTGTGTGTGTGTGTGTGTGTGTGTGTGTGTAAGCCCGTATAGTCTGAGGTCAACAGCACCTAGTCCGGCCTCTCCCTCCCTCCCTGTGGCTTCCACACCACACTCAGTGGCCTTACAGATGAGTAGGACACCACTGCCACCAGGTTTGGCACTGCATGAGCCCTCCCTCCCCACTCACCCAGTAAAGATCCCAGCCAGGGAGGAAGATGCTGTGCAAATGCTGCAGAGCACCCCAGGCTCCCCAGCAAAAGCAAGCCCCAATGTCGCTCTCAGAAGCTGCAGGGCTGTCATCACCCGGAGACGGTGATGAGGTCATCACCCGGCGACACAGCAGGTTCAGGGCAGCAGGAGGAAGAAAAACTTCAACAGAGGCCAGGTGTTAGTTCACCAGCCCTCACTACCACCAACAATAGCCCAGCTGGGACAGCCAAGGAGGCTGGTAGGCAATACTTTGGCAGAGGTTCCTACAGGGAGGGCCCCAGAAAGGGAAGGAAGATGGCCCGTAAGATTGGGGAACACAATTTAAAGGGGTAGTACTCCAGTCCCTAGCACAGGTGGTAGCACAGGTGGTGAGGCCAGGGAAGTGGGGCTGTACTAACGGAAGGATTAGGAGAATGTATTTAAGGAGGCTCCAATATCAGGTCAAGGAGGAAAGAGGAAATGCTTGCCTTAGCTAAAGGAGCAACTTCCTGGGGAAGGTCTGACTTGGGTGCTGTAACCCTTGTTCCTATCCGCTTTGCCCTTGTTCTGAGGCTTGGGGAGCCTCAAAGAGGAGGGATATAATGGCAGAGGAAAAGGGGGCAGTGCCAGCAAGGGAGGACCCTCACACATGCATAACTCAAATCTGCTGTATCAAATCAAACGTGTTTGCTACCCTTCCCTTTCAGTTCAGTAGCATAATTTTTCTATGGCTATTCCAATGAGATTGGAACACTGGCCTTGATGTAAGTTTCCTTCTACTCAGAGGCAAGAAGGGCATCCTGATTGATAGGTGTAAGCGCTCTCCTCTCCGGGCACATGTTCAGCTCTCTCAGATGTTGCCTCCCTAACGTGATTTCCCCCCTTCTCAATCCTCAGAAATGGGAAGGGAAGGGGATGAAACCACCTTGCTCCTCCCTCTTCCCCTAGACCATCTCTGGCACATGCTCTCTTTCAGCAGTGCCTCTGAGCCCTGCCCGAGTATCCTTCCCGGGCTGACTGCAAGGTCCTTCTTTTATTCCCCCCCTTATTCTAGACTCCTTCTCCATACCTTTCTCTCAGCCAATCACCAAGCCTCTTTCAGCCACCCACCTACCCTTGCCCCTGGCTCTATCCTGCCCTAGCCATTCTTTAGACGGTAGGTGTTTTCCTTCAGCCTTTTCCTCCATGCTGACTGCAGGTGATTCTTTAATCTGTGATTTGGCAAGAGGTTCCTCTCCATCTTGGAGCTCTCCCTCGACCTTCTCCCCACCTCCCGATGCTCCTGACTCACTGGCAACTGCATTGCCAGGCTTTGCGCCACTAGTCAAGCTTTCAAACTCAGCAGTGGTACTGAGCCAGGAGCAGCCTGTCCTGGTCATAGTGTCAAATCTGCTGCCTTGTTCTCCTGGTGACCTGTCTCTCTCTCTCTCTCTCTCTCTCTCTCTCTCTCTCTCTCTCTCTCTCTCTCTCTCTCTCTCTCTCTCTCTCTCTCTCTCTCCAATGACTCCACAACTAGTAAGCTGGCCTTCTTCAGGGTATCAGCAGAGCGAGTATCCGAGAGCAGGGTGTCTGGAATCAGGACACTCCTGGGAGTGTCCGGGAGCAGGCTGGTTCCCGGACAATAAGTGATCCATCAGGATTTGGAAATAGACAATTCTTTGATTCCCTTTCTCTATTGGAGGAGGTCACTCCTTCCTTCAACTTCCCTAGAGTTGCAGAGAAGTTAAAAAATAGCAGCTTACTCAAAAAGATCACACAACAAGAATGGACTATTGTGATCTATTGTTTCATATTCATTAATTAAATGAATAAAGATATCAACCTTCTTCTCTAAGCCACTGAAGCACCACAATTTTTTAAAAATAAAAATGATTTTTTTCAACTGCTATCATTTTGTGAAGCATACATGTAATATTTGTAGAAAGGCACTAGTCCTGACATTCTTGGAATCTTTTTTTATTTATACTACTTTATGCTTTTCATCCATGTTATTCTTTGGCATAAATTCCTTAGTTCTATTCATTTTTTTATGTTGGCACCTCTGTTTAAAATGTATGAACTTTAAAAGGGAAAAAATAACAGCTGTACAAACATCAGACATTTTAAAAGGAAAGCCATTTTCAATAAGTATTCATTTTATTACAAAAATTCTGGTAAGGAGTTTATCGCAAAGGCTGGTTTTTCCATTGCCATTTTAAACCAGCCTTATTAATGAAAATGTTAATATGTATCACAGAAATCTGAAATATGGTATGCCCACACCTAAACTATGTCTGCTGAATATGTCATTGCCAATAAATAAACTGATTTCTTGCCTTCACAGTGTTTTCTGATTTTATGTCAAGTACATCTTAATTATTTCTATAAATAGCTTTGCACCGATTGAATGCATAATTTTGGCCTCTCCCTACTTCTGCTTGCCAGTGCCCGAAGACTGCCGTAGTTTCTTCCATAAACTAAGGATCTCTAAAATCTAACAAAAGCTTTAGGATAATTATTTTCATAACTGCAAATGTATTTCCTAAGGGCAGCTGGAAATGTTTGTATTAAAGTTTTGCAACACACACTCTCCACATCTACTTTAAAATGATAGGCACCTTTATGGCATGTGAATTCTTTTTACATTGGTATGAAGTCAACTCAACAACAGCAGCATGTGGTTTTTTGTTCCTTTAATCAGGTTAGCAGCTTCCTTTGGACAGCCAGTAATACTGTGACAGAGGAAATGCTTTGTTCAAGGTTCAGTTCCTATCATCATCACTATCTACATGATTGAATAGGGCATGGAAAGACCACTTGCAAGTCAGCAGTTATTACTGCACTAGATGAATCAATAGTTTAATAGGTACAGGATCAAGTTCATTATATTACAATGCTGTAATCATTAGTTTTAAACATGTGCTTAAATTAAAGCATCTGCAAAGCCCTTTTTACCAATAGTCATATTGCAAAGAATACCAATAGCTTTCATTGGGCAAGTCCATCTTTGTTGAGATACATTCGGATTGGTTTTATTTAAAAAGTTCACCAATACAAAGAGTACCCAAGTCCAGCCTGCAGTTATGAGATCTTTGAAGGTTCAATGATCCTGAGAATGTACCAGCTAAGTCTAGGGTGCTTGATCATCTTATGTGTACATCACAATTGAATTGAAAACACCACACTAGAAAAGTTGTTCAATTTTTAGATCTTCTGAAATTTGATCACAAATGCTTTCCACATGTACATTCATACTACTTCCCCCATCTCTCATCTTCATGTAAAAAAAATAATAAAATAAAAAGATGTGCTTCAGTTGTACTGGCGGCTGCATGGCTTGTCACTCTAATGTTCCACTCTAGGCTTGCCCATTTCTGGATCACAAACACTTGGTCAATTGTATCCTCACGGAGCCTTTCTGTGGCTGCCCCCTCCTCTTCCTCATCATTTTCTCAATGTACCTGACAGAAAAAATTTAACTTCCAAAAAAGGTTGCTTACTTTAATGTCTCATTCCAGCTGGGCTAGGGGATGGAGGAACCCACACGGCTTATCACTTTAGTGTTCTATCCTCCTTGTCCAACTCCCTTGTCTATCCTCCTTGTCCAGCTCTTGTCTAGCCTCTAGCTTGCTTCCTTGTCCAACTCCCAAAGCCAAGCATGGTAATTCATTTATATTAGCTGGATTTACATGGTCACATGCTAGGAACTTTAGCTCAATCCAGAATGTTATGAACATATAGCAGCCTGATGAATGCTACCAACTGCATAGGCACAAAAAAAGTAATAAACTCGAATGTAATTTTAAATTATATACAATCTGCCCATGATGGAGCATACACAGTCCAAGCAAGCTAATAATCCTGAACATGTGTAACAGCAGCTACCCAACCAATCATGCTGAATACTGCCAATGCACACATGCAAAAATACTGTTCACTTTGAATTACAAGCAGATCATTAAGGTGATTATATGAGGGGGTTTACATTGTCGAAGGCTTTCACAGTCAAGAGTTCATTGGTTCTTGTAGGTTATTCGGGCTGTGTAACCGTGGCCTTGGTATTTTCTTTCCTGACATTTCGCCAGCAGCTGTGGCAGGCATCTTCAGAGGAGTAACACTGAAGGACAGTGTCTCAGTAGACACTGTCCTTCAGTGTTACTCCTCTGAAGATGCTTGCCAGAGCTGCTGGCGAAACGTCAGGAAAGAAAATACCAAGACCACGGTTACACAGCCTGGATAACCTGCAAGAACCGGGGTTTACTTTGATAGAAAGGGGGCTTTGCAAACAAGGCAATTATGCATTTCAAATGTTTTACCCTATTTAAGGAGAAAATACATAAGATTTTGAATCAATGGCATTTGTTACTTACTGACTTAAATGATATTGCTTAAAAAGCCGGAAGTCCACAAGCAGCCTCACACTAATATAATCCCCAAAATTAACCCTTTTTACATTTAATTACTGCCCTCAAAAATTTAGCCACTAATAATGTGATTCTTTTATCTGTGCCAAACAGCAACCATTAAGTTAAGCTTTGCAAAGAGAGATAAAATTTATAAAGTAAAAGTTGACCTAAATATTTCCGCCTCAAATCATTATTATTTACAAATATCAAATCATCCTCAGTGAAGCTGAGTGGAACTTGCAATTAATTTCATTAAATAGAGCGGGGGACATGACACAATACAGGCACAATCAAACCAAAACAAAAAATTGCTGCATTTATGAGATCCCCACTGAAATCAGTGGAATGCAAAAAAGTTTGCTCAAGCTGGATCATGTACTTACAGAATATATAAGTCATATAACTTGAGGTTTGTTAAAGGAATAACTGTTTGACAGTGATGCAAGTTAACTCTGTTAGGTTCCCACAAAGAGTTTAATTATCAGTGTATAGTGTATACTCCCTCATTTTTGACTTTGTAGTTCTTTAATTTTCAGTGAATCAGATCCCACAGGAAATCTGTTTTGACCTTTAAAAATGAACATGACGTACCTATGTATCTGCATTCTAGGTGGAAGTGTAGCATTATATAAATAAATGAATATGTAACACTTAGTAATATAGACTCTTGTGTCTCATAAGTGCCTTTTGGGGGGAAATCCCACTAATCTATTTGTAATAAAGAGCCAGCAGTACTAAAACTTATAAAAGCTCCTTCACTTTTTAAAGCACCTTAGAGACAGAATATTTTCATGCAACAATAGCAGACCCAATTACTATGTAGTAAACCATGTTATACAAAACAGACTTGAGGTGATTCCATGCAGCACAGAGGGCCCAATTTTCCCAGCAGCAATTTTACTTCCAGCACCTTAGGAAGACCTGGACCCCAGTTCCCCAATGCTGCTCAACAGGGCAATGGGGGAAATGGGGGGGGGGTACTCGACATCATGGCAATGTGCATCACTTCCAGCACAAAACCAGAAGTGTTACCATCACATTGGCATGACTCTAGGTTTCATCCAAAACTCTATAGTTTAACCATAGAGCTTTTAATGAATCCTAGAGTAACATCATCATGTGCTGACATCACTTCCAGTTTATGCTTGTCCCCACCCTCCAATTTCTCCTGCCAGGATGCCAGCTAGGACTGGCAACGCTATTTATGATCTGATGTTGCAATTTCGCTGTATTATTTATTCCTCTAGATTTGTTGCCTTATCCCAGTTATAAGGCTGAACTATTAGACTTTCCTGGACGAAGCAAATTGCTTAAATCCTTTCCAATCTGGTTTTAGACCTGGTTACAGACTGAAACAGCTTTGGTCACCCTGGTTGATGACCTGCACTGGGAAATGGACAGAGGGAATGTGACTGTCAATTCTCCTGAACCTCTCGTCAGCTTTCTATACCATCAATCATGGTATCCTTCTGGAACGCCTTTCTGGGCTGGGATTGGGAGGCATCATTTTGTAGTGGTTCCAGTCCTCCTAGGAGGGTAGGTTTCAGAAGTAATTCTAAGTGCAGTTCTGATAACTGAATCTCAAAAGAGATACTGCAGAATTGCAAGAAGAGGGTGACCAAGACAATAAAGGGGTTGCAGAACCTTTTGTATAAGAAAAAGTTAAATAGTTGTGGACTGTCCAGTTTAGAAAAGACAACTAAAGGCCATGATAATGGTTTATAAAATTAATCATGAACTACTAAAAGTAGATAGAACTTTCCCTCCCTCTCCTACAATGGTAGAACGTGTGGGCATTAAGTTGATTGGTAATCAGTTCAGGAAATTCAAAAAGTATTTCTTCACTGAACAAGCAATTAAATTGAGGAATCACCACCAGAGGATGTAGTGATGGCTACTTACTAGCAATGGAAAGTAAAGAGAATGTCCATATCCACAGGGACTAAATCTCTGAATACCAGTGCTGGGAGGCAGTACTGAGGAAGGTCTTTGCCTCTGTGACCTGTTTATTGGCCCTCCAGGGCAGCAGGTGGTCATTGTGAAACAGGATGCTAGACTAGATGGACCACTGGGCTGATCCAGTAGAGCACTTCTTATGTTCTAATTCTATATAGCCAATCTGTAGCAAAAACTGATAATTGCTTCTGAAAAACCATAAGAATTCAGATTATTCTCCACCACTTCTTGCTAATCAAACAAGTAGCCAACGTATGCAGGGAAAAAGACAGGAAAGCTAAAGTGCCGAATGAGCTCCGGCTTGCCAGGGAAGTTAAAAACAACAAAAAGGGGTTTTTTGGTTATGTCCATAGCAAAAGGAAGATCAAGGTAACGATGGGGTCACTGGTGGAGAGGATGGTGAATTATTAACAGGGGAGGTTGCTTCAGAGACTAGGACACGGAGTAATGGATTTAAACTAAGAGAAAAACGATTCCACCTAAACATTAGGAAGAACTTTCTGACGGTGAGGGCGGTTCGACGGTGGAATGCGCTGCCTTGGGGGTGGGTGGAGTCCCTGTCTTTGAAGGTCTTTAAGCAGAGGTTGGATGGCCATCTGTCAGGAGAGCTTTGATTGTGGAATACTGCATATTAGGGAGTTGGACTGGATGGCCCTTGCGGTCTCTTCCAACCTTGTGTGATTTTGTGATTAGATAGATAGATAGATAGATAGATAGATAGATAGATAGATAGATAGATAGATAGATAGATAGATATAGATATAGATAGATATATAGATTGATTGATTGTGATATACTTTTCTTATAGTAAACCATATTGTTCCCTATATCCCTCTATCCTTTCATTGTGGAAAGGTCCCAGTTCTGATATGTGGATCTCAAAGTTTACCATTATGTCCACGCATCACAGAGTCTCAACCACTGAGACGCTTTGGTTTGCAATGGCTCTGCAAATTGCAATCAGCACAGTCAAATTTCTGAGAAACCATTTGTATTTGAACAGTGTGCACATGTTCTCAATTGGACATATCAGCTGACTGTAGATATCCCTCTCAGAGTAATTTCCCACAGCCTCCCTCCATCTACCTTGGCTCCCTGTCCATGGTTTGAAACATTTACATTTCATAACGAGTGATTTACAAATGTGAGGTGTCTCCCTGATCTAGTGGTTAACCGGAAAGGCAGGCAAGCTTTCCAGACCAGAAATCATTTGGGCATGTGTGTTCTCGCAACTCTTTGCCACATCTATCACCTCCCCAAAACCATTTTCTGCCCACAAAAAAAAATCATCTCACAAAACACCTTGTCTCTGCATTAGGAACAAGTTCCCCACAGTATGGTAAGTTTCCTCTTTCTTTGAGGGGGAGGTCTATATTTTCCAAAAGAGCAGACCTCCATGGGCTAAGAAAGCCTTACTTAATTTAATATTTAATACAATGGGTAAGCACTTCTGGTGTATTAGTTTAGAGGAAAATAGCTCCCTGCCTAGGAACCTGAAATGAAATTGACAGATGCTTTCTTACCCACAAAAATTGCACAACACATACATGCAAAGAAAGAAGAGAAACACCACCATCTGTGCAGGTGGAAAAGCAGCAATTGTAACTTAACTTAGCTGCTATTAAGAGAGTCATCTCCTGATTATCAGTGCATAGTAATCAAGCATTCATAATCAGCAGCTTCACGGATGTCATGCAGAATGCAGGCACGGTGCAGATTCAAAAACTGCATACAATTCTGTTTGAAAACAACTCATTAATGCAGTAAAAAGAGAGACTTTCCTCCACGGAAACTGAGCATTTTGAACAAGGCGAGTTTGAACTGACAGTAATTTTTGCAAAGTTCTCAATACTCCTGCAAATATACATACATAAATACTTTTTTTTCCCTAACTCATATGGCCACAATCCAATTTCTGCCCATCTTACATTGCTGGACACATGTGAATGGGAGTGTAACCCTTTTGGCAGTAAAAGGGCCAGGTTAGTGACCACAGGATTGTAGATGCCTGTAGGGAATTTTTGAAACTTAATTAATTGGTGGCAGGGCACACCCTCGCCATTTTAATATTGGTTCCACAGAACCCTGATTCTTGCCATATTGAAACATTGATTATAATAAATTCTGGGTCTATGGAAATGCTCCTGGCCAAAGTCTACTGACTGTATAGTGACCTAATGACCTCAGTGTAACAACCTTAAAGGGATTAGCTTCGGGTAATCCAATCATTCTATGTAACAGACAGCCAGTGTTTGCTCTAAGGATGCTGACTTTAAGATGGAATGTTTCATTGTCTTTCTTCCCTTTTGATCTCATGAATCATTAATCTTGGTATGCCTTGTTTTAGTTCCATTGTGTAATCATTGACTCACCTTTGTAATATAATAATAAAACCTTGGATGGATGGATGGATGGATGGAGGGAGGGAGGGAGGGAGGGAGGGAGGGAGGGAGGGAGAGACAGACAGACAGACAGACAGACACCATGGTCTTCTTTCCTGACGTTTCGCCAGCAGCTGTGGCAGGCATCTTCAGAGGAGCAACACTGAAGGACAGTGTCTCTCAGCATCAAGTGTGTCCTTCAGTGTTACTCCTCTGAAGATGCCGGCCACAGCTGCTGGCGAAACGTCAGGAAAGAAAATACCAAGACCACGGTCACACAGCCCGGATAACCTGCGAGAACCGATGAACTCTGACCATGAAAGCCTTCGACAAGATTCTGCTTTGCATGTTTGTTAGTTTCGGCCCTGGAGGGCTCCTGTAGGCAGTTGATGGCTGAGGCAACTGATGGAGAGGCTGCCTGAGAGAAGGCCAAGTAGAAAGAGAGTAAGTTAAGCAAAGCTGATGTGTCCTATGTTCACAATACTACTGTCCCCAGATGTTTCTTCTCTGGAGATTCTTCTCTTGATTCCCCACAACATCAGGAGGGAAAAAACCCAGCTTCCCCTCTAGCTGAGACTCCACCTTGGAGTCCTCTTCCCTCCTTTTCTTCCTCTTGTCCGGCCCAAAAATCCTTTTTCCCATTCCCCCTGTAACAGGGCACCTCCCTCTAGAGGGCGCTGTTTCCAGGCTAGTGTTCCGTAACTTTGCAAGTGAAACAGGGCAATACACTTTTCAATATAGATACAATTTCTTTTACAAGGCTTACTGGAGAAAAGCCCACAAGGAGGAGAAGTAGCTGCATGAAGGAGAAGAATTTTGTGAGGTCCTGGGTAGTGCCCTAGATCAAAGCTTAAACTGTGGGTCATGTCCCCGTATTAAACTGTGGGTCGCAACCCCCATATGGGGTCGCGTAACTGAATGTGGGGGGCACGAAAAATTTGGCAACAGTAAATGGTAAAATGATATGCATACCAAAGAATTGTTTTAAAATACATTTATTTTTGTATTTTAGTAAATGTTTGATTTGTATACCTATTTTATATACCTATATACTCAGGGTCACATAAAACTATCTTGGCCGAAAAGGGGTCACGAGCGGAAAAAGTTTAAGAAGGCCTGCCCTAGATAACCAGCAAAAAAAATTAATAACATGCTAGATGTGATTATTACTATAGGGGGGTTGCTTTATTAGTCTACTGCTCTAAAACTAAAAAAAGGGCCCTGAAATATCTTGGGATGACTAGCAAATGTATTCTAGCAATCCAAGTTTGAATAACTTTCTCTTCCAAATATTTTCTATTAAAATAAGAACTATAGTTTGCTGAAAACATACAAAACGTTTCAGAGGTGCATAGTTAAAACTTACCAGTGAAAGCTACAAACAAATCCACAGCATTAAGAGGTCAAACAAAAAAAATCAAACATGTGTCAAACAAAAAAAAATCTACGATTGTCCATTTAACAGGTTGCACTTTTAGCCAACTGGTAGCAATCAAGCAAGACACTGCAGAGGGCAGGAAATCTAAAATTAGGTTTTACTACCTATAATGGAGGATTTATGGGATAATTTAATTGGCAATCTTGGGACAGAAACCAAGGCTGAGTGGGGGGGGGGGCAAAAACATATTTCTCAATGTACTCTATGAACCTTTCCTGTAGTGCATTTGCACTATTCTCCTCTGTAATACAGGGTATGAAATAGGAACAGAAGCACTGATGAATGCTGAGCTTTCCTTCCCCTTTCTCTAAAAAAGAACCATTATGTTAATTCTTTTTTCTTTTGCAATCAGTTCTTTAGCACCTTGTATAATAACTATTGAGTAAACAGGTTGTAATTCAGTCCAGTGCTTTCCTGACATCATCACACAGGAAGAACTACTCAGCTGCATGGTGCTCCTTTGACACCACAGCCTCTCCGGGACTTAAAGCCCAGAAGAGAAATGTGGCGCTGGGGTGGGGGTGGGGGGGTTCCCAGTGGAGGCACTGAGTGTAGTCAGATTCATAAGCCCTTCCAGCCCAGGAATGCCCCCTCTAGCAACAGCATTGCTGCACCAGGTTTTTCTTGGCGCAGCATCACTGTTTTCAGTGCGGCTCCCCCCCGCCCCCCCACATTTTTCATTTTTTGTTTTTTAAAAGGCCTTTTTTAGCCTTGTGGCAGCCGGGAAACCTCAGTGTTGGCGCCACATGGCACCTTAGCCACCCTGTCCCCAGCCACTGCAAGGCTCAGGAATGAGCTGTTATTCTGTAAATTTACACAAGAATTATAATGGTAGCACAGGAGTTAAAGAGACTGTTCTTATGATATCACTGAATGGTCTGTTGCTGCCAGCACAGATCCCATTAGTGTATATGTGAAGTTCGGATTTTATGCCCCAATATGCATCTCTTTACACTTGCTCACATTGAATCTCATTTGCCATTTTAATGCCCATTCTTCCAGTTTGTAGAGATCCTTTTGGAGCTCTTCGCGCAGTCCGATTTTGTTTTAACCACCCTAAATAATTTAGTGTCATCTGCAAACTTGGCCACCTCACTATTCACCTCCAACTCCAGGTCACTGATGAACAGGTTGAAAAGCACTGGTCCCAAAAGACCCCTGAGGGACCCCACTGCTCACATCCCTCCATGTGAGAACTGACCATTGTTTCCTACTCTCTGCTTCCTATTTTCAGCAAGCTCTCAATCCATAAGTCCTCTTATTCCATGACTATGAAGTTTGCTTTGCAGTCTTTGGTTGGGGACTTTGTCAAAAGCCTTTTGGAAATCCAAATACACAGTGTCCACAGGCTCATTCCTGTACACATGTTTATTGACGGTTTCAAAAAACTCTAAAAGGTTAGTGAGATAGAACCTATCTTTACAGAAGCCATGTTGGGTTTTGCTCAGCAGGACTTGCCCTTCGATATGCTTGACAATTCTATATTTAATAATGTTTTCCATCAGTTTACCTGGAACCGACGTTAAGCTAATTGGCCTGTAATTTCCTGGGTCCCCCTGGAACTTTCCCCCCTCTCATTCTAACCTACCTCACAGGGTTGTTGTGAGGATTAAATGGAGGAGAGGAGAATGATGTAAGCCACTTTGGGTCCCCACTGAGGGAAAAAGCAGGGTATAAATTAATTAATAAATTAAGTAAATAAATACAGAAAATGCCTAAATAAAAGCAGGTGCAGGACATAGTACCTGATTAGGAAATTATATGGCAACCTTATGAACTCCACCTTGCATTCTATGATGGACAAATGTAGGATATAAATTTAACAAATAAACAAACTTACTAGAAGGGGATAAGAAGAAAGGGTAGAAAATAATTTTTATCAGATTTAGATGGGTTTTGCCATTAATTGTGTTTTCTTATCCAGCCAAGGCTTCAGTAGTCAAGGCTTGAAGCCAATGTATGCTACATGCCTTACCACCCAGGACAGGATACACTGATGAGTAGTTTGTTAAGGCAATTGACTAGTCCCAAAATAAAACATCCTGTTGATTTCCTTGAAGTATATATGTTGTTGGCAACAATGGTTTCTGTTATCATGAGAGGCAAATCAAATCCTAGATAGTGTCAAGAATTGCTTGACACGAAGATGGGCCTGATAACATGAACACCTGTTCTGTACTACTCATTTCTGTGACACTGAATCATTAACCTGAATAAGTATTTCCTTCACGAATGTATTATGGAACTATTGTATATAACATTATTTAATAGATTATAAAATAAATATTTTAAATATTCAATATTTAATAATTAACATAATTGAGAGAAAAGGCAGCACTGTATAGCCCAATCTCGTCAGATCTTGGAAGCTAAGCAGGGTCAGTTAGTATTTGGATGGGAGACCACCAAGGGATACCAGAGTTGCTATGCAGAGGAAGGCAATGACCAACCACCTCTGTTAGTCTCTTGCCTTGAAAACCCCATAAGGGGTAGCCATAAGTCAACTGCGACTCAACGGCACTTTACACACACTTTAACACAATTATTTAAAATATTTATTTTATAATTCATTAAATAATGAATTGATTAAATAATCAAAAAACAAACACCCTTATTATTAAAAAAAAATTTTTTTAAAGACAAACACAACATGGATCAAGGAGGCACTGATAACCCTTTTCCAAAAACCCAATAGCAAATTTAGTTATTCTTGGATGAAACATCCTTCTCTGTAGAATTTGTCTTCAAGGCTAATTATGACATCACTGGAGATGGCCCTTGTAGATGATCTGCATCACTAGACCTCTCTGCAGTTCTTGGCACAACAGATTACAGCATTCTTTTGGATAACTAGTAGAAAACTAATAGAAATAACTAGTAGAAAACCTAGGGAGATAACCTGGGGAGAACAACCCTCCAGTTGTTTTTCTAGTTTCTATCCTGTAGAACTCTGAGGCTTGTCATTGAGATACCTCATCAACTGCCAGAAACATATTGCCTGGAGTACCACACAGCTCAGTGCGAACACTTTTGCTGATAAGCTTTTATATGAAGCTGCTTTGTAGAACCATCTGAAGATTTAGAATAGGTTATCACCATTATGCTGATGACACCAAACTATATTTCATTGACTAAGTACCACGCTACACATGACATTGAAATCCCATGACTGGAACTCCAGATGTATGATTTGGCCCCACATAATCAAAATACAAGCACAACATAGATTCTTCCTGAAGCAGTCTAGTGGGAAACTTCCCATCAGGGAAACAAACTGGAAGGACTCTCTTTGCTGGTGCCATGGCCTAATCCATATTGCTTCCACTTAATTGCTTAGGCTGCTTTTTAGGGCCTAATTACAAGCCAATAATGAAACTCCAGTTTCATGTATAGTTTGGCCCTAACCACCCAATAACAGCTATCTCTAGAAGCTGTGGTCAAATGGATTAGGAAGAACAGGCTGAAAGTGAAACCAGACAAAATGAAAGGTGATATTGTAAAGAATATTTATGATCTCAAGAGGATGGATTTGTCAAGAATAAAGGGTGGAGGTCTTTTGATCTGCTCAAATAGAGTAAGAACCTATGAGTACTCCCGGATCAAGTCCTGATTTTGGAAGACAGGTCATATAGCTGTTCTTCAGAAAGTCTTACTCTTGATTACTGCAATACACTGTACCTGCATGCTACCTATTCAGAACTGAAAGGTGTGACCATATCTTACCAGTTACTTCCACCAGTTACTAGTTTGTTTCCAGTGTTGAGGTTCATGCGTTTCAGTGCCTATGCTCTTAGAATGAACCCCTTCCTGAGAAGGAATATGTTATCTTATGCAGGTAGACACTTACTAAGCAGGAATCACTACTTCTTACCGGAGTAAGCTTTCTTGTGAAATGCGGCAATAAATTTATGAGATAGACCATAAACGTATATGTGATTTATTCTACATAATGTTATATATGCGTGTAAATGGTTTAAATGTGTTACATCAGTTCAGACATAAGTCTTGAACATATTCATGTTGCAAGCTATCTTTAACAATCTCTATGCCTCTATATGAGAGTAATATTATTTCATTCAGGAAATAAAACAGTTACAGAAATCATGTAAAATATGGTTAGTGCATTGGATAAAATATAAAATAGTTAAAAGCATCTTATTTCAGAATACCTAGAATTTAAGACATACTGACATACTTTACCTAATGTCATTTGTAAACCTCCCCAGCAGAGCTTAGAGAGATCTGTCAGGTTCCCAATGCATGTTGAGGAGGTTTCAACCTTTTTGGTCCTTTATGTGTTGTTTTAGTATTTAAATGTCTTTGGTGTATGCCAAGGTAAGAGAAATCTCTGGTTACATGAATTCAGGTCAGAGCTGAAGTTAAGAGCCCTTAAAGCTGTCCGTGCTAGGACTGAGGTCATGAAACCATAGAGAACTCTCTATATGTTACTAGCCTATGTAAAGGCCTCTGATCTATGTTAGGATCAGGGAGTCTATGTGTATGTGCAAAGCTGAAGCTATGCTAAACTGAAGTCAGTTGTGTAAGCTATGTGTAAGCTTAAAGCTGTAAAATGTTTAAGAGTGTAGTGTAAGACTCTGTTCTGATGTCTCTGTGCCAATCTTAGAGACTTCCGTGTGTGAACCTTCAGTTCAATGTTAGAGCTTAAAGCTCTATGGATCTTAATCCATGTATTCTATGTAGAGTTCTGTGTGAGAACTGAGTGCAGAGAATGTTCAGAGTTACCTCTGTCAGTTAAAGAAACCTCTGACGCATGCTCTGAATATAAGCTCCTGGTCTCTTCAACTGTTTGAAGGACCTGTGTAAAGGGAGCTATAGGCTTTACAATCTCCATGTCTGTGAGGACTGGGAAGCCTGTACAAAGATAGATCTTGTGAGAACTCATTTATAGCTGTTAGCATCAATGAGATCTCAGTGTTACCATATCCAAATATGGAAAGATCCAAACCCTTAGAACCCATACTAAGGTTAATGGTCTCTAAGAGTCTCCATCTTATAAGATGGAGTAGTCTGCAGGCATTCATATCAAACATCCAGTCCTAGCTAGGGCTGTCTGTCTGGCTAAGAATCCCCTTTGGGAGTTCTCCAGTTTCACAGGTAGATTTGTAAATGTTTGTAGAAGTCTGTAGGTACCTAGCATGTTCCAAGCCACTTAGAGAAATCAGACATAAAAGTCCATAGAAGGACTGAGAGCCTTAACTCATGCAAGAATCAAAGCCCCAAGTCTTTTACAGACCGGGTAAGGGATGGAGAGAGCCATTTCAAGTCAATGGATATCAACCTGTTAGGAACTCTGCTTCTGGCTGGGAAGCTCTTCCTTTTATACTAGTCAAGATCAGAATCCATTTCTTGTCCTTGTCACTTTGGCAGGATCTGATTCTTGAGATTGTCCCATTACCTTTGAGAAACCTGCAGCTATTTCCTTATAAGGAGTTCCTGCCTTCAGCAGGCTATGAAACACTGAAACTAGATAGTCAGTTTATGGCTTTATGATGATTCTTAAAATATAACATTTTCAGTATTCATATTGTGTTAAGAATACAGTTAATTCAATACATTTCTTGCCTTTATAAGACTTTCTTAACTTTAAAAAAGACATAAACATAACATTACATTACAGGAAGTATTATATTACATCATTGTTTACTATTATCAGTATCAGAGTACAGTCTTATCAGTTCATACTATTATACAAAGGAAAGTCAGCTACATTTGGTTTCTGTCTTTGGAAGTCATTCTGTATCTCTATCTCATTAGAGTCACTCTATATCCGTGTTGGCGAACCTATGGCACGCGTGCCACTTCCGGCACGCGTCGCCCTTTCCGCCGGCACGCCCGGCTCGCCGCGGCTCAGCTGTTCCTCACCCCTCCCTCTCAGCTTCCTCCAAGTCGCTGGCCTTTCCGGCTTTGCCCCGCCCACCTCCCGGGTGCCTCGTGGTTCCCAGCAGTCCGAGGCAGGAGCTGCCTGTCTGCCTGCTGCCCCCAGAGGCCCTCCCACGCCCGGCAGCAGCAGCTTGGCTGAACTTTCAACTGGGCGCTCACCGGCTATCTCTCCAACCCCGGCTTCTACTGCAGCTTCGTGGAGTGCTGCCCCGGCGAGCAGAACCGGCCCAACTGAACCGGTAGTGCTTCGAGGGAGGCCGGGTCCGCGGGGGGTGGGGGAGCCTCGGTGCCAGTTTGGGGCCAGGCCGGTGGAGGAAGCGGAGGCTGGGTGGCGGAGAACAGGGCACCAGGACTGAGAAGAAGGAGCGGCGATGGGGCCGGTTCCATGGGCTGGTGCAACGGAACTAGGATTGGGCGGCCGGGGAGGACAGGGAGAATTGGGTAGCGGGGGGGGGAATCTGGGACAGCAGAACTGGGGCCGTTGCAACGTTTGCGTTTGCTCGGCATGCAGAAGGCCCCAGGTTCAATGCCCAGCCTCTCCAGTTAAAGGGACCATGCTGGCTGCTTGGGGGCAGCGGACGGAGGAGCGGTGGGGGGAAGGAGGATGAAGTCGGCTCCCTACTCGTGAGTCGCCTGCCCCCGTGGAGCGTGCATGCGTCTCCCCGAGCCCTCCCACCAGGGCGTCCGCCCGCCGCGCACGCGAGAGCTGCCGGGTTGGTGGGCGAGTGGAGAGCAGCGGCTCAAGTTTCAGTAGTAAAGCTCAAATGGCTTGTGGGGGGGGAATCAGCCTCCGTTTGCAGAGTCTGGATTTTTTTTGGGGAGGTGTCGTTTGCCAGTGGAGTTTGCAGGTGGGAGAGGGAAGGGTCTGCTTCAGCGGGAGGGGTTGGGGTGGGGAGCAGGCGTCGCTAGGGTGGGAGCTGCCCCCTGGGGCAGGGGGTCGGGTGAAGTGGTTGGATTTTGGTCCCCCTCCTTGCTGTCCTGGAAATAGGGAGCTGATATCAGAGCAAGGGGGAGGGGTGGGTTCAGAAGGTACAGGGAGAATTGTATTGGAAGTAGCAAGAAGTGCAGGAGGTCCTGCGGGGGTTAGCCATGTTCTGGGCGTGGAGCAGGGGTCACTGGGGGTGGGGGGGCCTTACCATTTGTTACATTGGAGCTCCGTATTATAGTTATTGGCAACTTGCCTGGGGAGGGGCCGTGGTAGAGCATCTGCTTGGCATGCAGAAGGTCCCAGGTTCAATCCCAGCATCTCCGGCTAAAGGGACTAGGCAAGGAGGTGAAAGACCCCTGCCTGAGACCCTGGAGAGCCGCTGCCAGTCTGAGTAGAGTAGACAATTCTGACTTGGGTGGACCAAGGGTCTGGTTCAGTATAAGGCTGCTTCATGTGCTTTAAGCCTCTTATTTATGCAAATTCCCCAAGAAGGGAATATCAATGTCTTTAGTGTTAACTAATAAATGTTTGTTATTTTTAGAGATAGATTTGTATTGGGTGCTTCATTTTTTTTTTAAAATGTGTTTTTCTTTTAAGGCAAAAGATGTTAATAATGTATGTGTTGTTTTTTCTAAACTAAAACCTCAGTATTCAGATTAAATTGCCGCATTGGCACTCGGCGATAAATAAGTGGGTTTTGGGTTGCAGTTTGGGCACTCGGTCTCTAAAAGGTTCGCCATCACTGCTCTATATCTTTGAAGTATCTTTCCAAAAGTGAAAATAGCTGAGAGGCTGAGAGACAGGCTGTCATGAGAGACAGGCTGCTAAAATCCTTGTCACAGGCTGTTTATATGGATTTTGAATGAGCAAATTTCCTGTAAAATGCAGATTCCCGTAACACCAGGTTCAATTAAAGGGGCTCATTTTAACTTTTAAATCCTTTCACTGCCCAAATGACTGCCACTTTCTGTATTAATTTCTTCACCAATCAAGATCCGAGCAACACACTTATTGCACCATCAAGTGCTACCAAGTGTGGACAATGAAGGTCAGAAGCACATAATTTACTATAACGGTGCATAAACTATGGAATCTCTTTCCAGGAACTGTTTGGAAAGCATTTTCTTAGCTTCTAGAAATGATGTAAAACATTCATTTTTCAGAGGTTATTTGTATGATTACTTTCCTGCATGGGTCTCTTCCTTTTCTTTGGATTTTTGTTTTTTGGGTTTGCAACTTCTTGTTTTGTGGTTTTATTAATATCATTTATTACTGAACCACTTTGAGCTTATGGGAAAGTAGTATAACAGATAAAATAATAAGGTAATTACCAGGTTTTCCCCCCCGACATCTCTGTTTGTCTATTGTTCTTTCTTTCTCAGAGCTGATCTTGGAAAACTCATGTCACAAACAATGAAAAAATATCTAAAGTATATTCATATTGGCTATTTGTTTCCTATTTTTAAATTGTAAAAATGTGCAGATAATTGCTACAGTTCAACAAGGGCAACCAGTGCACAAAGCATGCTACCACATGCAGTATCCTTTCCAGACTGGCCCCAACCATGTAACAGTGTACTGCATAAGAAATGAAAGGGGAAATAGCCACATGCACCAACCCAGGGTCATATTTTTGGGGGGTTTAGCAGGGCTTTGTGTGTGTGATGGTACTCACTGAATACAGGCACCATTTTCAGTGCTCTCCAAAGTCCTGTGGAGTTAATTAGTAGAAATCAGTGCAATCTTACATGAGTACTGGCATTTTAAAACAAAAAAGCAAGCACTGTGTACTACTAGAATGATAACATGGCTGTTGCTATAAGGACCTAACCATGAAATTCTAAACAGGGTTATACTCTTCTAAATCCATTGAAGTCTCTGAGCTTAGAAGGGTATAACTCTGCTTAGTACTGCACTGTAAGGCACCAATTAGTTGTTAGGGAAAGAGCAAACTGATGGTCACTTTCTCCCATCTTCCTGCAACAAAGATGATACAGCTGATCAGCACTTCAACAGAGAGATCCCCACACACAACAGTATCTGCACAGCATGCTGCTCTAAGCAAGCAGCTCTTTATTATGATCCTTCTATTTTCAACCATAAGTTGCACTTTATGAAAAAGCCTCCATCTGTAAGCATCCATGCTTCCCTTTCATGGAAGTACTTTTCAGAGAGCAATAATTCACCCTGGTACTGTTCTGTTTCTCTTGTCATTTACCCAAATGTGTTTTTTCTTGGACTGATTTTCATTTTGAATAAGAGGCACAATAGTAATTGGGCGTTGGGGGTGTCTATTTTTACAAAAGAGAAAATATCATATTCAGTTTAACACAGCTGCATAAAACCATCAATAATACATGCTGTGTATGCATTCTATGGAAAGACATCCTAAGAAAACACTTCACTTCACATCTGCTCTCATGAAAAAATACTATAAAAACAGCACACAGTAATTGCCCCAGACAAGTATCCCCATATAATCCACAACTGTTGATGAAGTTATAGGATTGCCCTTTCATATTTTCTATTGATCTTATCGTGGTGTATGCATTCCACACTTTTTAGCTTTATGGACTCCAAATCTTTTATTAAAATAAAGAAATTGGCAGACGTTTCCATGAGATTCATCCAATAATTTCTGAAACCCAGCACAACCTATGTACTAAGTACCCGAAGCTCAAACTTTACAATTTCCACTCCCTTTCTCTTGTGAAGAACCTCCACAGCTCTGGTAGTACAGCAAAATCTCTGTGCATTCAGAAAAGAAATATGGAAATAGCTACAGGAAGTGTATCTCCACCACTCTTCCTCTAGCTCAACAGAAACATGACACTGGCTACAAGCAAACATCTAACCATATGAGTATTCCGCCTGACTGCCATCTTGTTAGATTGCACTATGTCCAAGTTCATGTATATTTAGTGTTAGCAAGACAGTCCTCTGTGATCAAGATGGCATGCCAATGCTGCAAATACATGAGTTCACCTCTGATCCCGGGCTCCATCTCCCAAAACTGGAGCTCCTGGCTGATTCTCCCAGCTTGGATCACTGCCACTTTTTAGCTGTGCAGCCTCCTGATAAATGCCCCCCCAACAGCATCTCCATGTCCCTGTCAGCACAGCCTTATTTTCCTCCAGTTAGGCTGTCTGAAGCACTCAGGCTTCGCAGGAGTGCCTGGGTGGCCATAGGAGGAGAGCCATTCCATTAACGTGTTCTATTCTTGGTTCACCGTTACTTTCAAATATTTGACTGGTCAACTGATCAAACCTCTTTTTTTGACCCGTCAATACCCACTCTAGAGTAAAATTACAGCACTTGAAACCAATGGAAGGATGTGGATGAAGAGAGCATTCAAACATTATACTTCCACGTGCAATGGGACAGCAAGGAGGAGATACAAAACATGAGCCTGCCTATTGCAACTTTCAGCTCTTGCCTATGGGCATATCAAAATTGTTATTTACAAGGCATTTACAAGAAATTTAGGCCTTGACCATTTAAAAAAATCTTCAAATGCTCATAATTTCATGCAATGCAAGATCTTCCTCATAATAGTGGAAAGAAGTCCAGCCGGAAAAAAGTCAAATTACACTCATAACAGAATGTAGCTTTGTGAGACTTCACTTATTTTAACCAGTAACATATTTAAGGAGATGGGATTTGCATCAGTGGCTTAACTCATATGTATGCTTATAGCATGAAAGTTATATTTACTATGGGGTATTCAGATGATACTCTCTCTCACAACAGTTCCTTCCATAACAGAAGTAGAAATCTGAAATACATATAGCACAAAACACATTGACAATAAAGTCTAAAAACAGGAAATGACGTTGACTTTATAATAGTGAATACCTATCCAGCAGACACAAAGCCAAGCCATAAATGCAACAATAAAGAAGAGTATGAGAATTCTTTCTCCATACACTCCATACACTTTAGCAATCCTTAGAAAAGAAATGGGGAGATGTTTGATAGTAGCCAGGAACATAACCATACTTATAGAATGCAAGTTGTATTAGTCTTAGACTTCCTTCACTAGAAAGTAACTACTGCATTGGGGAAGGATGTACACACACTAATAAATCATTGGTTACGATCTGGTTTGCAATGTGCCACAGAGCAAACAATATGGAACTAAAGATGAAGCTGAATTCAAATCCAACATAGACATAGGGTTGCCAGGTCCCTCCTCTCCTCCGGTGGGAAGTTTTTGGTGTAGAGCTGGGGCGGGGATCACGCACGCAGCTATGCACAACGCAATTACGCCACTTCCGGTTTACACCCAGATGTGCAGCATCGCGACAGGCCGCCCTTGTTTCTCTTAAAATATAGAGAGAGCTGTGACCATTTCACACCTCAGGTCCTCTCTCTTACTCACAGATACATTCACACACAGGGTAACTCAGCCCCCTTCATCAATAGTCCCTCACTCCCACAGAGTTATTGGGTTGGGACTAAAACAGTATTCCATTCACATGCTGCTACCCTTTCCTCATATCAATATAGACCGAGATATTAAATTGCATGTGTTTCTTTCCCTTACAGCCCATTCCTGAAAAAATGGGCCGAAAGTCCTTAGGAGGCGGCGTGACTTCGCCGCCAGCGTAAGTGCGTGTAATCGCGTGATTACACACACTTATGCTGGCGGGGAGGGTGGCTCTGCCGGCGCCCAAGCACCCTCCACTGGCACGGCCTCTCCGTGGCGCAGGCCACAACGTAGAGAGGCCAAGCTGGCGCAGGGGGGTGGTCACTGATTAGGTGGCCTCCTATCCCCGTTCAGCCAGTTATGCCGGCGGCGGGAACAGCGGTGCTGCGCCTGCTTTTTAGCAGGTGCAGCCTCGCTGTTCCCTATGGGACGAAAGTCCCCAGTTAAACAAAAAAAAAGCTGTGAAACGGCTTTTTTTGGTTTAGCGGCGTGAGCGATTCCGCTTAGGAAGAGGCCCCACTGAGCCTCTTCCCCACCAACTCCGCACGCCATGCAGCCCATCAAGAAATTAACTTTTATTTATGGCATTAGCGTAACACTGAAAAACAATGTATAAGTAACATTTTGCTTTCATTGAACTTTTGAACTAAGGTCCTATTCCTGCAACTGGGTTCCTAATTTCAGCCCACTATATGCAGCTCTTCCCCACAGTTTCACTTGGTGAGACATCCTCCTTTTCCCTCTCAACTCCCCAACTGCCAACTCCAACTTCTGTTCTTATCCAACTCTCTCTCCAACATGCTGTCAGTTGTCACTGGTCGCTCTTAGGAATCTAACCCGTCCACCGCAGTTTTCTTAACTTCACTGCAACCAAATATACACATTTAAATTAATTCCAACACACATTGGGACAATTAGAATTTTGAGCCAATCATAATAAGAAATCTAATATGTTATTATTTTGGACTACTGACAAAATATAAATACTAGCTTACTACGGGCATCAGTTGACTCAGCTAGGTCCAGACCACGGATATATCAAATAGTTGAAAGTGTGTTAAGAATGTCTTTTTAAATATACTTTTAAAAGAAAGGTTCTTCCCAACATTTTTCTTCTGTTTCTCCTACCTATATACTGTGAATCAGTAATGTAATGGTTTTTGCTAAATCCAATTATTATCATCTAAGATTATTTTCATTCTTTGTGAACTACAGTGGTAAACCACAAATTCTAGTAATTTTGTCAGTTTATGAAACAAATTTTATTTCTGCAAATAATTTAAAGCTGTATGTATTTCAATAAATGACTAAGAGTGTGGACTGGGAAGTCTGTAATTCAGATCTCACCTAGCGATAAGCTATTACCAATCTCACCCACCATTCTGTCCATAGTACTGGAATAATAATACTGGCCTACTCTATATAATTGTTGTAAGGATTACTATGATAAATTATAATAAGTATTATGAAAACTCTAAAATACTAAGTATTATCATCTTGCTAATCTCAAAGCATTTCTGATATAACAATGTAAGCGTTTTGTTAAAAAAAAATCAATTGTTATGGTAGGACCAATTAATGAAAAGTGTTGCATTATTTTTTAATAACCATTTTAACTAAAAAAGGCTTGTTGTCATACATGCATTTCGTTCAGACTAATAGTGTGTTGCCAATGTTTTGAATTCTTCTGCTCTTTTAGTGCTGAGTCTAAGGTAACAATATTTAACTACCTTAAAAGGAGGCCACTGGTTTGGACCCAGCAGATCTGTTCCATTAGCAGTGGTGCCATCTCAAGAAGAAGGAGCTTTCCCCTGACATAGAAGGCTCTTGCAGCAGTGGAACAGATTCACAGGATTGTAGTGGAAACTGCGGAAGACCATTGTACTACGAGGAGGTAGATGGTGGTCAATGCAGCCCTTCCCCATGTGAGAGCAATCTCAGGTCATTAACTTGCACACAGCACTGTAAATGATGAGCACCTGGTGATGGGGGAAACGGTTAGTTTTCACTCTGTTAAAAGAAGGGGAGGGCTTCAGATGGGCCAGCCAGCAGGAGGGCGTCTGGAGCATCAGGACGGCTGCCAGAGAAGAAGCGGCTTGCTTGCCTCCCAGGAGACAACTTCCCATCTCCATATTCAGCCTGGATAAAAGGGTATTTTTGTTAAAAGTTTACTTAGCTTGGGTAAAAGGGTGTATTTTTTGTTTAATAAAACTGCATACTTTGTTTCCCCCAACACTTGCCTATTGGAATCAATTCTTTACCAAACCATGGGTAATACAATTGGCGCTGTGAGCAGGATTCCAGAGGCAATATGGGGTCAAAGGAATGCAGGGAATGTGCAAAGCTGCATCCCAGGATGGTCGTGTACCAGTGCATGGGCTCCAGCTGCGCATATGTTAAACTCAATAACCCCACCTACCAAATGGGATACAGAGCTGGAAAAAGCAGGAGGTCCCACACCCAGGGCAATAAGTAAATGCTTAAAAAAAATAGGAATAAGGGAAGGTGCAGGTATAGAGGAATGTGGCAAAGTGGGTTGGTTACTTCTTACTGCACTAAGAATGGTCTGGGAGTTGTTGGAAGCTTCTTGGAAGCAGGTGGAAGAGCAGGCTGCAGAAATACATGCCTTAAAAGAACAGCAACTAATTCTGCAGGAAGCCTTGAAGAAGGCAAGAGAAGGCAGGAATGCTGCTGAGGAACAGGCAGGGGCTATAGCTGTTCGTGTCATGAAGATTAAAAGGAACCGGCAGCAGAAGAAAGACCCCTACAAAATCAGAGCACTCAACATCCCTAAAGACTGGAGTTCCACAGGTTCAGGGGATTCCAGTGAGGCAGAGTGGACTGAGGGGGAAGGTAGTAGCGAGGAGAAAGTGAAAGTAAGACCTCTGGTTACCAACAAGGCCAAAGGGCCACCTGGAGGGCAAGCACAGGTTACTCGCACTGTGAGGGATTTCAGCCAGCAGGAGCTGACTGAAATCACCAAAAATACTAAGCAGCAGCCGGGGGAGTATTTAAGCCACTGGTTGGTACGGCTTTGGGACCAAGGCTATACAGGTGTGCATATGAGCCCCCAGGAGCTATTGAAATTAGGTGCGTTATCCAATGACGTGCTCATTAATGGGTATTTGAGGGGGGCTACTGGTCAAACACAGACCCTCTTTGATTGGGTTTGCCTGGGCATCAGACAACGGTACCCTGCCCCCATGGACTGGGAAGAACATCTGCCACCCTGGAACACCATTGCTGAGGCAACAGCACAGCTTAGGGGGATGGCAATGCAGACTGGGATATATATCCAGGGATTCCCAGGTCCTGACCCTATGCCCCTAACAGCAGGTATGAGAGCACGGCTAATTAGGGGAGCCCCGCCCGGTTTGCATGGTGCTCTATTAGCCCTGCTGGGACCTGCTCAAGGGCGAGCAGTGGGGGATGTGGTAATCCTTCTGGGACAGCTGGGGGATGTTCCCAGGGAAAATAAGCCCAGAGCACGAACTGCAGTAGAGAGGTCCAAGGATAAAACAAAAGGGCCAAAAATAACCCGAAAACAGATGTTTCTTGAGCTCCTTAGGCAAGGAGTGGAAAAGGAGAAGATTGATGGCCTTCCAACACCTGACCTGTTCCAGCTGTGGCGACGCAAATGTGCTCCTCAGGAGCAGAAAGGGAAGGTACCGCAGACCAAAGAAGTCGAGGTGAGAGGAGTAACACCAACTGCTCCACCTGAGGAGGCGGAGGACTTCTGGTATTCACCCGCACCCAATATGTCAAAGGGGTGGGAGGTACCTATACCATTAGATTAGGGGTGTGGCAAGGCTCCAGTGACAAGGCTAATAAAGACAGCCGTTCCTGGAGACCCACGCCCACATATACCCCTCACAATATATTGGTCTAAAGGCAACATACAGCGGGTACTGGCCTTATTGGATACAGGGGCAGAGGCCACTCTCTTACATGGAAACCCAGACAAGCATGTAGGACCTATTGTGCACATTAATGCATATGGGGATGGGGAGGAAAGCACAAAGCAAGTGCGAGTACGTCTTGCTCTGGGAAAATCTGCACCCTTTTGGGCTACAGTTTTGGTCTCTCGAGTCCCAGAATACATAATTGGTATTGACTTAAGGGAAAGGAATTCTGGACCCCTGTGGGCAGGTTTGCTTTTGGCATTCGCTCCATCATAGTGGGGAGAGCAAAGTGGACTCCTTTGCATATTCCCCCACCGAAGCAGCTAGTGAACATAAAGCAATATCGCTTGCCAGGTGGGCATAAGGAAATTTCAGAGACTATAAAAGGACTCTTGGAGGTAGGAATCCTCAGGCCTGCAATGTCTGCCTTTAATTCCCCCGTGTGGCCTGTAAAAAAGCCAGATGGAAGCTGGAGAATGACTGTAGACTATCGTGGGTTAAACAAACAGGCTCCACCTTTGGCTGTAGCAGTACCAGATATGGTTACATTACTAGAAAAGATAGAAAAGAATGCTGGGGCGTGGCATGTTGTGATTGATCTGGCCAATGCATTTTTCAGCATAAGCATTGATAAGGCCTCGCAGGACCAATTTGCATTCACATGGGAGGGACAGCAATATACCTTCCAAGTTTTGCCACAAGGGTATTTGCATAGTCCCACCCTATGCCATGGACTCATAGCAAGAGATTTGAGTCAAGTGGTCCTGAGTCCTGTTTTGTTCATAGCCCATTATATTGATGATATCATGATTTCAGGCCCTACAGAACAGGAGGTGCAGCAAGGACTGACCACTGTAGTGGACCATTTGCGATCTCGAGGTTGGGAAATCAACCCAAAGAAGATACAGGGCCCAGCTCAACAGGTACAGTTCTTAGGGGTGGTTTGGGCCGGACCGGTGAGACACATACCGGAAAAAGTGCTACATGTAATAGCAGCCTTGCAGCCCCCTACCTCTAAGAATGAGGCCCAGCGCATCGTAGGTCTTATGGGTTTCTGGAGGCAACACATACCACATCTGGCTCAGATCTTGCGCCCCATTTATCAAGTGACTAGGAAGAAAGCTCAGTTTGAATGGGGGGAACGTCAACAGACTGCACTATCAGAGGCAAAGGCTGCTATAGAAACAGCAATGCCTCTAGGTCCTTATGTAAAAGGGCTCCCTTTTGAGCTACAAGTCTCCGCTAACCAAGACATAGCTGTATGGAGCTTATGGCAAAAAGGGAAAGGAGGGAAACGTGTGCCTTTAGGTTTCTGGTCGCGAAGGCTGCCAGACGCTGCGGCAAACTACTCCCCATTTGAACGTCAGCTGTTGGCATGTTACTGGGCTCTAGTTGAGACTGAAAGACTCACCGGCCATGAGTTAGTAGTAATGAGACCCAGTATAGCCATTATGAACTGGGTGAAGGATGAGTCAGCTAGTCCTCGTCATGGCAGGGCGCAGCAATCATCCATTATCAAATGGAAGTGGTATATTTCAGAGAGGGCTCATCCTGGCCCTCAGGGAGTGAGTGCCCTGCAGGAACAGGTATTGGCTCTCACTCCAGTGAATACAGAAATACCCGAAGATGTTACAACTCTAGAAGCATCTCCTATAAAAGAAGCTCCCCCATACCTGGAAGTAGATTGTGAGGCTGTGTGGTTTACTGATGGTTCAGCTAAATATAAGGGGGGAGAACGAATCTGGCGTGCAGCTGCCCTAAACCCCAAACGACAGTTCACGCTAACCAGAGCTGGGAAAGGAAAATCCAGCCAATATGCAGAGTTAATGGCTGTGGTAATGGCCATAAAACAAGCTGTAGAACAGCAGGAAGATGTTGTATATGTTTACACAGATTCCTGGGCAGTATATAAAGGATTGACCACGTGGTTTCCCAAGTGGAAACGGGAAGGGTTTACCATCCATAAGCGCCCATTATGGGGACAGGAGCTATGGCAACGTCTTGATAATGTGCTATCATATATATCTGTGTATGTAGGACATGTTGATGGACATGTTTCTGGCACTCCTGAAGCATTGTACAACCAAGCAGTAGATCAGTTGGCCCGTGTGCGAGCTGTGGGACCCACGCAGAACCAGGAAGATGAATTGTTGATCCTTGCTCGATGGGCCCATGAAAAGTCTGGGCATTTGGGTGCCAAGGCTACCAGGGAATGGGCATTGCAGCGAGGTATTCCTTGTTCTATAGATGCAGCTACTACGGCAACTGCTAGATGTGACCTGTGTTCTGCTTTAAAGCAGGTTCCTCTTTCAAAGGTACCAATGGGACAGCTACACCGAGGCAAGGCACCTGGGCAAATATGGCAAGTAGATTATATTGGTCCTCTACCTCAGCATGGCAGATGGCAATATCTACTAACCATGGTTGATACCTGCTCAGGTTACCTCCTAACTTATCCATGTGCCAGAGCCACCCAGCAGAACACCATCCGGGGTCTGGAACTTCTTATCAGAAGATATGGAGTACCCATGGCAATCCAGACAGATAATGCTAGCCACTTCCGAGGAGCACAGGTACAAGATTGGGCTCGTGAGTGGGACATCCATTGGGTGTTTCATATCCCCTATCACCCAAGGGCAGCAGGGTTAGTAGAGAGGATGAATGGGCTATTAAAACAAAAAATACGACAACTAACTCCTGACCACACCCTAAAGAAATGGGGAACTGTTTGGGAACTAGCAGAATTTGAGTTAAATAGTCGGCCTCTAGGAGCAGGCCAGACACCCCTCCAGAGGATGGTGGGTTTAAAAGTACCTACCCCAGTGCCACACCTGAAGGTTTGGAAAGTTCATCCATATGGTGTGTTACCTATTCGAACCACCCCCAACAGTGCGGGGATGGATTTGATAACTCCAAAAGAGGTGACTATTCCTGCAGGAGGACAAACAAATGTACCCCTGGGAATTGGAGTCACAGTCCCTTCTGACACTTATGGACGGATTGCACCACAATCCAGCCTAGCCCTCAAAGGCCTTCAGATACTAGGTGGGGTAGTGAATCATGATGATCAAGAGGAATTAAGTATTATTCTGCATAATACCAGCCCATATGATCTAACCTGTGGGGCAGGTCAACGAATTGCCCAGTTATTATGTGAGCGAATACGCCTGCCTGCTATACAAGAAGTGGTGAACCCAAAGCAAGACTCCACAGATGTTGACTACATCCCAGGGCAGAAAGTCTGGGTTGTATATCCAGATAAACCAAATCAGCCAGGAGAAATAATTTGTAAAGGACCAGGAGCGACGTATTGGGTCATAGTGGCGAATGCTCCTTCTCCAATATGCCTGGATATGACAAAACTAAGGAAAAACCCAAGATGACTGTAAATAGTTGAACCCTGAGTTGCTCTCAGGAACACATGGATGAAGGGTGTATTGATCACCAAGGGGTGGAATGTAGTGGAAACTGCGGAAGACCATTGTACTACGAGGAGGTAGATGGTGGTCAATGCAGCCCTTCCCCATGTGAGAGCAATCTCAGGTCATTAACTTGCACACAGCACTGTAAATGATGAGCACCTGGTGATGGGGGAAACGGTTAGTTTTCACTCTGTTAAAAGAAGGGGAGGGCTTCAGATGGGCCAGCCAGCCAGCCAGCAGGAGGGCGTCTGGAGCATCAGGACGGCTGCCAGAGAAGAAGCGGCTTGCTTGCCTCCCAGGAGACAACTTCCCATCTCCATATTCAGCCTGGATAAAAGGGTATTTTTGTTAAAAGTTTACTTAGCTTGGGTAAAAGGGTGTATTTTTTGTTTAATAAAACTGCATACTTTGTTTCCCCCAACACTTGCCTATTGGAATCAATTCTTTACCAAACCATGGGTAATACACAGGATCCAAACCATTGTTACACATTTCAAACAATATCTGACATACATAAGGAGACAGGATATCAAGATAGACCATCAAGCAGACCACTGAAATGGCTTAGTGATTAATTGATGGAATCACAAGTATAAATCTAGGTGACCACATTTCCTTTGGTTCAGCAATGCTGTTGAGACTAGTGACACACAACATACCAGTAGTTAACAGGTAGCTCTTATTCATCAGTACAGTGCCACTGAAAATGCCAAAGTGAAATCATGACAAGTGAATAAGCTCAGTGAGCAACAGTGCAATCCTATGCAAAGCAAGATGTTTATTGAAATCAACAGGCTTAGACTGGAGTAACTCTGCTTAGGATTTCACCATCACCCTGAGACAGCAGCTACAGAACTTCCAGGCCACATGGACAATGATGATGCAATTTCTTCAATGTTTGTAAGAACATACGGCTAATATCTCTGCAGTTTCAAAATAACACGGAGTTTAGACTAGTCACTATGAACTTTTTTTGTTTCATATCAAGGTCTTTATAAAGTATCTCATGAATATCGACAGTCTTTTTTAGCAAGGGGGATGGAATCATTCACTGAATTCCAAATACATTCCAAATCAGTGTGTTAACTTTCTACCATATATCCAAACTGGAAAAGCCTGTTCTGAACAAATGTTGAAATTATTTAAATTATTCTTTTCAAAGTGGTTTCAAAGGTCTGATTTCACAAGTTGTGTCTGTTTTAAAAATGAGATGTTCCAATCCTACAAAGTTCCATTTTCCTCGTCTCAGCTTTGTGTTCCAAGAAACATTTCTGAGCAAGTATATTATTTTAGTAAATGTTTAAAATGCCATTATAGCCAGAAAAATGATTGTGTAACAATGGCACTCTTTTTTTAACTTTACCATTCTATTCACTACAAACATTCTGAGTCACATCTGATTATTTTAGTGCTCAAAACAAATTTTTTATCATTTTTCATTCTAGTTTAGTCCTGTAGAACAGAAGTAGGAGTGAGAGAAGTAGGTGGACTCCATTCACCCTCATGCATCATCACAAGACTAGTTAGCTAGGTTTCTGCTGCAGAATCATTACTCCTGGTAACACTGTGGGAGCCAGACCACACAACTCAGCATTTGATGCCCAGTTCCCATAGCTAACTAAATAAATCACCTTTTTATGAGAGTGTGCTGGACAAAGGTTTTATTATACGGAGATCACTGAGAGACTACTCCGTTTGCTCACACCTCAGCAAACGGGATGTGTTCTTTCCATTTCTGTTATCTTTTAGCTTTCACTTCATTAATTTGAGATCAAGAAGAGAAAGCAGGAAGAAATGAGGATATTGTCCACCAGTGAAGCAGGGCAATTGCTACCTTACTTTTCTTCGTAACTGACCAACACGACGTGTTTCATAACAAGGGTTTTTTAAAAATGTAATATGACATAGTTGCTAAAATAAGAATGGCCCTACAGATATAGTAGCACGTTTAGACAAACATAAGGTACTGAAAATAAAAAAGAATACTGCACTTTGCCAGTTATCACTGGAATATTCTGCCATTCAAGCATGTGCATCTTTGCTCCAATTCAATGAAAACAGTTACACCTATATTTATAACTGGGCATGCATTTGAATGTTTTTCAGAACAGGGAACTAAAATCAGACCTAAGGACATCTGCTGGATGGAGTTTTTATTCAAAATGTTAATTTCGTATTTATTTGCAACAATGCTGGAGATTATAAGGCTAGATTCCATAGACATTTACTTTTTATGTAATACACAGGAACAGTTATAAGATTATAGGCACTAAGTCACGCACCTCCACCATATATAAATCCACTGAATTCAATAGCTGATCTTGATACAAATGTGCAAAACATGCATACAGCCCAAGATAATGTTCGAGGAATTGATTGTATGAGATGCCTTAGTTTCAAAGCACGCCACAGTGAAGATGTTTATCCTGAAGCACATTCAAGTCCCATCTGCATGCTCATTTCAATCTAGCTATAGAATATACACCTATGCATTTCTCCATAGGTATAAAAGAGATTGACCTGACCTGGACAGCCCAGGCTACCCTGATCTCATCAGATATCAGCTGTTAAGCAGGATTGGCCCTGGTTAGCACTTCGATGGGAAACCACTAAGGAATACCAGGGTCACTATGTGGAGGAAGGCAATGGCAAACCACCTCTGTTAGTCTCTTGCCTTGAAAACCCTACTGGGTTGCCATAAGTTGGCTGCAACTTTACGGCACTTTACACACACATAAAAAGATTAAGATTAATTTAAGAAATATCGTTTCCATTTACCTGCTTATGTAGCTACAAACTATAAGAAATTCCACAAAGTACAGTGAGTTATTGATGGGCCTATGGCAATAAATCTTGTGGAGAAACACAGCTTTATTTTAAAATCAACGATTGCAGTTATGAAATCCTGCTGATGGAGTGTCCATTTTAAGAAGCATACTGCATTACATTCCCTGAACATTCTACATCAAATGTACCATCCTTGTCTACTTCATAAATAACATTTTGAAATTTAGAATCCATTTAAGATTGACAAAATTGCTCTAAAATTAATTTATCTGTATAAAAAAAATCTGCAGTAGATAAAAGAAGCAAAACACTCCCTTCCTGAATGCCACAAAAACTACTGTATCTCCAGAAAGAAAACCAAAGGTACACGTACCCACCGTAAATATTACCTGCAATTATACTTGCTCAGATGTTGGCATCATCAGATCAATGAGCACATGTGTGAAGTGTTTCATAGCAGAAACAGGTCATGACTCTCTAACAGACAACACTTATGTTTACAATAACCAGATACTGTTCTTCCTCTTACTGAAAAATAGTAAGTACTGCAGTTCTTGCTCTAATGAGATGCAGTTCTTGCTCTAATGAGATGGAGGCACAGGTACAGGATGGGAGATAGTTGGCTTGACAACAGTACATGTGAAAGAGATCTGGGAGTCTTAGTGGACCACAAACTGAATATGAGTCAACAGTGTGATATGGAGGCTAAGAAGGCCTATGCAATTCTGGGCTGCATCAACAGGAGTATTGTGTCTAGATCAAGGGAAGTAATACTACCACTGTATTCTGCATTGGTCAGACCTCACTTGGAATACTGTGTCTAGTTTTGGGCTCCACAGTTTAAGAAGGATGTTGACAAGTTGGAGAGTGCCCAGAGGAGAGCGACCACAATGGTCAAAGGTCTGGAATCTATGCCCTCTGAGGAGAGACTTAAGGAGCTGGGATTGTTTGGTCTGGAGAAGAGAAGGTTAATGGGTGACATGATAGCCATGTTTAATTATTTGAAGGGATGCCATGTTGATGAGGGAACTAGCTTGTTCTCTGTTGCTCCAGAGACTAGGACACATAGTAATGGGTTTAAACTAAGAGAAAAGCGATTCCACCTAAACATTAGGAAGAACTTTCTGACAGTGAGGGCGGTTCAGTGGTGGAATGCGCTGCCTCGAGTGTGTGTGTGTGTGTGTGTAGTCCCTGTCTTTAAGCAGAGGTTGGATGGCCATCTGTCAGAAGAGCTTTGATTGCAAGATCCTGCATGGCAGGGGTTTGGACTGGATGGCCCTTGTGGTCTCTTCCAACCTTGTGTGATTTTGTGAGATCACAACCTACTGGGAGTTGGTCTTCAAGGTCTGCCTGATCAGAGCATAGAGCTGTTAGAGGTTTATGCTTCTACCATCCCTTAAGAAAACCCTGTTTGTGAAGAGCACAAGATGTGCCTACACATCCACAACCCAACTGCCATATATGAAAACAGCCAGTTTCCAGCAATGTGCTAGAGTTACAAAAACAAAACTTCAGTTCAATACTGAGGTCTGTGTCTCAAAGCTTTCTACTTCTGAAGTAGGGTTGCCAACCTCCAGGTACTAGCTGGAGATTCCTGCTATTACAACTGATCTCCAGCCTATAGAGATCAGTTCACCTGGAGAAAATGGCTGCTTTGGCAATTGGACTCTATGGCATTGAAGTCCCGCCCCTCCCCAAACCATGCCATCCTTGGGCTCTGCCCCAAAAACCTCCCACCGGTGGCAAAGGGGGACCTGGCCACCCTATTCAGAAGTGAAGATTTGTTGTAGCTGGGACTTGGATGTGTGTGCATGCACATATACACACAGCAAAATCTCCACCTTCAAACATATTGCAAAGTCACGGCAGAGTTCCTTAACATGTCTTCAGCTCAGCTAAACGCACATGAATTAAAAATAATATAAAACCACAGTCTAAGCACCAGATCCTAAATAAAAGCAATTCAGTCTAAAACATATGGCATAATAAGTACTGGAACACCACAGCCTGAATTATGTGAGCTAATCCATGTGTGGTTGTAACAATAGTATTATCAACCATTCATTATTTTCTGGTCCCATAAGACAAACCACACTGCTGCAGGTAACCCATATCAGGATTAGAGAAGCCAATACATGTCATAATTAGCCTTATTGAGGTATGTATTCACCACTGGGGTTGCCAAGTTCTGCCTCTCACCATATTATGCCTTTGTTTGTAAATAAAAGAGGAGGGTATTTTAAAATGGGCCAATTAGTGCTGAGCATGCTTCTTGTTTTACAGGGGTCACAGAACATTGAGGGCAGCTGAGCATCAGTTGAAGGGGGGGGGGAGAAAGGAGAGGACGTTGGCCTGCTTGATCCTCTAAAAGCTTATAATATTCTGAAAGGGAAGATTATTGTTGGGTGATGTGTACTACTCACTACCTTCTTCACAAGCTTTTAACAGTGCTGAGCCCTGTGAAACTACAGAATCCAGATGGGGGATTAAATAGGATCCACAGAAAGTGCTTCCTCCAATTTTAATTAATCACACTTTCCCCATGTGCTTTATTTAGTTATTTCCACTGAGATCTCAAAGCAGCTTGCAATTCAATATACATAAAATACAATTTAAGCAAACATATACAACTTAAGAGGCCCTCAGTACAATCTTAAAACAGGTGATGAGAGACAAGGACCCCCGGGGGTGGTGCTGGTTCTGCCAGCATGGCTCACACAGGGCCACAGGCTGAGATGCACAGGCTAAGAGCCAAGGGCCAAACATATGCTTTAAATACCTGCAAAAGGGGGGAGGGACTCAGCCCAGGTCTTATTCAGCGGGCTCAGATACTCCTAATGCCCTCCGCTCCTCATGCCTCTAGACAAGCCCAGACTTCCAATACCTGCAAAAAGGAGAAGGGCAGATGCTTAGCCCATGTCTTACTTAGACTGGCCAATGCTCCTGATTTCTTCCTCCTTAAGGTTCGGAGGGGAAAGGCCCTAACATTTCGCAGCATCATGAAAGAAAACTGAAATTACACTCAGAGTTTGCATGCCATGACCCCAGTTCAATCTTCCCCTCTCCTCAAAAAACTCACTCATAAAGCATGAGAAAGGAGATGTAATACTTTCCTCTCCTGCATTATACCACTCATGTTCAGACCTAGCTAGTGGCTCAAGGCTAGGTGAGAAAGAAGTTACAAGTGAAGTCTCAGAGTTCATGGTGCCATGCTATCACATTATGTGTGTGTGTGTAAAGTGCCGTCAAGTCGCAGCCAACTTATGGCGACCCCTTTTTGGGGTTTTCATGGCAAGAGACTAACAGAGGTGGTTTGCCAGTGCCTTCCTCTGCACGGCAACCCTGGTATTCCGTGGTGGTCTCCCATCCAAATACTAACCAGGGCTGACCCTGCTTAGCTTCTGAGATCTGACGAGATCAGGCTAGCCTGGGCCATCCAGGTCATTATAGGGGGATCTAAATCATTTATTCCCTACTGTGTGTGTGTGTAAATTGCCTTCAAGTCGCAGTCGACTTACGGCGACCCCTTTTGGGGTTTTCATGGCAAGAGCCTAACAGAGGTGGTTTGCCAGTGCCTTCCTCTGCACAGCAACCCTGGACTTCCTTGGTGGTCTCCCATCCAAATACTAACCAGGGCTGACCCTGCTTAGCTTCTGAGATCTGACGAGATCAGGCTAGCCTGGGCCATCCAGGTCATTATAGGGGGATCTAAATCATTTATTCCCTACTGTGTGTGTGTGTAAATTGCCTTCAAGTCGCAGTCGACTTACGGCGACCCCTTTTGGGGTTTTCATGGCAAGAGCCTAACAGAGGTGGTTTGCCAGTGCCTTCCTCTGCACAGCAACCCTGGACTTCCTTGGTGGTCTCCCATCCAAATACTAACCAGGGCTGACCCTGCTTAGCTTCTGAGATCTGACGAGATCAGGCGAGCCTGGGCCATCCAGGTCATTCCCTCCTACAATTCCTCAAACCCACCCCACTTTCAAATATTTTCGTACTTATTTCTATGTCCTGATAATCTGAAATGTAGATTAATACTCAATAAACCCAAGATACCAAACTATTGGGTGCTTGACCTTTTTAAAAGTTTAACATGAAGAATCCAACTCCAAAATTTTTGCTTCTACAATTCACACAGAACATAAAATGCCACGGGCCAGAATGGAAATATATCTTTTACACAAATGCACAGGCTCGCAATTATTAAACTCTCCTTACATAAGGAGTTCCTTCTAAATTGAAAAATGTGTACATATTTACAATCTACTGTTGTAAAGAACACGTAGTGTCTCTTATTCTGAGAGCCCTTTCAGGGTAGTCTGTACCATATCCCCCCCCCCCCAGCAAATCCTCGGGCTGTGTCAGATGCCACTTCAAAAGCTGCCCTTTCAGGAAGAATATGTCAGGTGGCACTGGGGAAGGGGGCAGTAATCTGTCAGAAAGAGCAGAGGCAACTCAGAAGAACCCTCCACAACAGGGTCATAGTCTTGCAGTAAAAAACATTCTTGCTAGAATGAAGTTAGGCTCAGAAAGAATTTGATTTGATGCAAGCAGCACTCAAAACCAATGTTAAAAAAAACCCACTGACAAAGAGAATGTGGCAGTAATATAACTTGGGGGGGGGCTTTAGGGCACAGTCCCTAACAAGGGAAATTCCATGGAAATTAATGGTAGTTTTTGCCTTCATTCAAATATGGTATGGGCTTAAAGCTTTGGCAAAACCCCTCATGTTTATTCTAGATCAAGTATCCTTTTAGTTCTCCAGTCAATGTGAAATATGCCAGACCCAAGGGGATACTTTATTTTTTTCAAAATAACTACACATTTGACTCTTTGCACATACTTGTGTCCAGAAATGAAAACACCCTTTGGCTTTCATTGTTAAATTACTATTTCTTGTATTCAACCAGGTTTTCCAGATTATATACGTACACCAGCACTATACTTTTATAAACAGAAGAGGTTAAAATACAGTTTACATAAAACAAACACATCCACAACACTATATTTAAATATATACCCTTTCATTTCCCCCTCCCCATTGCCTACTTCTTACTTACATTTATATTTAGCCAAGTAATTTTAGGCTGCCAACTCTGCACCTACAATAGCCTTACTATACTACGAAGGAGGCATATTAAATTTTTCATTCCTATTCTGCATTTTACAGAATGCCAAACTAAATGCAACGTATAGGATTATTCAGAAAAGAACTTCTAGTGTATTCTGATAATCACTCCATATTGTGTCTTTTTCAAACTACAGAAGTAGAGCTACAGTAGAGCTGGGACAGCAACATGGCATTAAATCCAGTTTGGCTCCAAGGAAAAGGTGATCCACAGAATAAGGAATCACTTAATATAAATGGAAGGGCTCATATCCACAAGTTAGGGACTACGTCAGTCAACGACTTGGCACATAAGCAAAGGCAATATGTCCTACTGTGTCTAAACCTGAGACGTTCTGCTCACACAGTTTCTATGAAGAGAAAGCCTCTTGAATGTTCAGACTGTTGCATGACTGAGGCCTCCATATTCACTTGCTGCTTGTAGAATATCCATACAGATTTTGGAGGCAGAAAAAGTGCTACTCTGGAATAAGTGATTTGAAGCTCAGAATATAATCAAATAAGATATGAGCATTCTTATGAATTTACTCTTAATTATTGCAGAACTATATATTCAACATGTTTCTGAAAGGCAGCTTCAGTGAATAAGTTCTTCTTAGATACCCCAAATTAAATGGTGCTGCCCATCTCATCCTCTGAAACCTTATAACAAAAAGATATCAAGTTGTTTCTCCTTAAAAGATTAAAAGATTACTTTTAAAAGTTTTGAACTTTTACAGCTTAACAGGTAGCTGAACAGGAATGGGGGCAATTACACTTCAGATATTATATTATATTTCAGATTAACATATAGCAGTATACAATCAGACTGTCCACAAATTACAGGTTTTCATCCATTGGCTAATTGACCAATTAAAGCAGTACACTAGCTTAGTAAATGTTATATTTTGAGAAAAAGACAGACTAGATTCACTTCACAAAGCAAGAGGAAAACAATTTATTACAACGAAATATATTTTGTCTTTTAAATGTGTTGCAGTTGTGTTGGTTATTTAAGCACAAAAGGGGTCCTTTAGAAGCTTTGCTCACACTATTGGAAAGCATGGAGGAGACTGAAATTTTGCTAGAAATATTTTTTAAAAATACTAAGATCCAAAATGGTTAAATAAAGGAAGCAAAAAAACCCCAAGAAACATGAAAACAGCAAAATCCTCAGATTAAAAGCTAATTATACACAGAACTAAAAGTGACAGATCATGTATACAATTCTTGCAACATGTAACTCTATCCAGTACTGTAGGGTTTGTTTAAATTTGGGAAACAGATATGATAAAGTGGGGCTGGAAGCTGCTCAAAGCTGTAACTTTTAGAGAATACTTGTTGAGGTTTTCCACTTTGAAGGAATCCACAGGGCTACTTCATGTGTGATTTTTTTTTTACATGGAGATTATCTTTCTATAGAAAAAAATGTCCTATATGAAGTGACATTCATTTCCTATTTCTACAAAATAGGAGATCTACTATCTTTAAAAGTATTGATTTCAAACATGCAATAGTTATCTGCTTTCTTTTCATCATTCCTTTCTGAAATGAACAAATATAGTTTATACCATATCATAAATCAAGATCAAGTTGGATTTTCTTTCTAAGACAAAAAAAGGTGCATTCCTTATTTCATGTAATAATAGTATTTTCACACGCCTGGAAAAGACATCCTAATGAAATTTTGGTGTTTTTTTTTTTTTAATCTGAACTCAAAGCACTCTTTGTCTGTTCCATTTGCTTCAAAAAAGTCATAGACGTGTGCTTATAGGGTTAAAACTAAGGAATGTGACAGTTCTCCATGTGCAGAGTCTACAGACCTAACTACCACTTTCCCTAGTGGGGCTCCAAACTACATGAAAACAATACAGTTCACAAACGACTATTCCATAATTTTGTTAACTACACAGAATGTTCCATAGACCCACAACAACTTTTATTTTAAAAGTAGCAGTTTTACCACTTATTGAACGTATTTGGTCAAATGATGATTTATATTTACTTGACAATCGCCTGATCACAAAAAAATTTAAGTTCTTGAACTTTAATGTGCTATTTGCATCCCCACCAAACCCATGTACCATTTATTACACTGATTTATTTAATTAAAGGTTGAAGGATAAAACGAAGAGTTCCTTTACCTTGGGGGGGGGGGGTTCAGAGTCAAAAGAGGCCATTGTACCAGTTATTAAACGATGCACTGTAACTCCAATTTAGAAAACATTTTGCGGAAACAGGAGAAGTAAAAGTGTAGGGGGTGTAGGACACATCCGAAAATAAGCAAATGCCAATGACAGCACTGGACACACAGTTAAAATGATCCAAGATCACTTAGTCAGTGCCGCACTGTAAACTCAAACGGAGATGCACAAAAATCGGAGAAACCAGTTTCAGATTCCAAGAACTATGAACAGGTAATCTAAATGTAAAGCATATAATCTTCACATCAGCATTAAACAGACTTTAAGGAATTAATCTTGTACGGGCAAGGAAAACGCATGGTTGTAGGAAGACGGGAGGGGGCCGCTGAGGGCATTAATGGGAAAAACCAGGTGTGAACTTCAAAAGTGCCCACTTCGCATGTGGCAAAACGAATGGATGAAGGACATCTTTTTTCACAGCTGTCTTGAATATCGCCCAAACGTATGCCTTTTCAGAACTGCGTTCAGAGGACTTCTTTCTTTCTTTCTTTCTTTCTTTCTTTCTTTCTTTCTTTCTTTCTTTCTTTCTTTCTTTCTTTCTTTCCTTTTTTTTTTTCTTTTTGCACTCTTCAAATAACTTTTAGGAAACTTTTCAGCAAGTGAAGAAGAAGGAGCGGAGCGGAGGTGCGACTCCGAGCCGTCCCCCTCCGCCTCTGCGGCACCCCCTGCGCTCACCCCAGGAGAGGCCGCGCCCCGCTCCGCCCTCTCCAGCGGGGGGACCGGCCGGCCCTTCGCCCCCCGGGGAGGGCCAAGGGCCGGGGCGCATCTTACCGTGCAACGAGGCTGGACGAGCGCCGACGCGCCCGCCTCGGAGGGACAGAAGCAGCTGGGCGCGGCGGGCTCCGGCCCATGTGCAGAGGGCCAGCGGCGCGCGCGGTCTCCGCGGGGAGGCAGAGCCCCGAGTGGCGGCCCGGGCCTCCGGGAGCCGCTGTCGGCTGCCGATCCCGGCCGGCCAGCCCCCCTCCAGGCCGCCGCTGGGGCGGGAGGGGGCTGGCGCGCCGCCTGCGCCCCCCGGGGGGGGGCTCTTCCAGCCCCCCTTCCCGACAGCCAGCCCAGGGGGGGGGGCACAAGAGTGCCAAGGACCCCCCGAGAGCAGCCTGGACAAGGAAGGCAGTACGAAGGGAGTGCCTTGGCCGACTTGGCATCTGCCCCGTTGAACGCGGCGAGGCTTACTTCCGAGTAAAACATCTGCGTGGCCTCACCCTGGCCTCGACTTTACCCGACTCCACCTCGAGGCACATTCGGAGCCGCGATGGGCAAGAGAACGGGGCAGAACGGGGTCCCTTTTGCTCCCTGGCACCAGATGTTCCACATCTGGGGAGGATGCCCAGAGGCGGCGCAACCTGAAGTCCCTCGACACCGCGTCCGCTTTTAACTTGCCCCCCTCCCAAAGGCCTATCCCGACAAGAAGATGCTTACCGAGGCCCCTCTTCGCCCTGCTCCCTGGCCGCGGCATCCTCCTGCCCACAGCAGCCTTGTTCTGCCAGCCCCATCCGTCTGCTGATGTCTCCCTCCTGTGCGGGAGTCCCCCAAAGGACGTTTTGCTCGCCCTCCCTCTTCTGGTCTGAAGCCCAACAGACAGACGCGAGGGGGGACAGGCAGAGAAACTCGAGTACTCCTGTAATTTTTTTTAAAAAAAAACCCACAGCGACTAAAAGTGTCTGGGGCGGGGGTTAAAAAAAAGAAGAAGCCCAGTTACATAATGTATTAATTGGTGGCTATTAACGCGCTTTTATTGAGCAGAGCGCACAGAAGCCTGATTGTGAGCGAGGCGTGTTTTCAATGAAAGTGGGGTTATTTTAGCTGCAGCCGTGTTTACATTTCTGCGGTTTGGTCTCTCGCTTTCTCTTTTTCTAGCTTCAGAATTCGGCCCCGGGAAGCAAAGCCCTGAGCTCCCAGACATTCCAAAAAGTCGGCCAAAATAACAGAAAAAAATAGATTTTTTTTTTTAAAAAAAAAGAAAAAACACAAGCACTCACTGAGACCCCCAAGTCTGGGTCAGGCGGAGGACTGTATACCCCTTCCCCATTCTCCCTGGTTCAACGGTCTTCAGGGCTCCAGTTCTGGCTTTTAAAGGTGCGGGGGTCAAGTGGGTCTACTAGTAGTGATTTTAGCACGAGACCAGGTCTAATAACGCCAAGGACTTTTAACTGTTGGGGGTACCCATCTTGTCTTCTGAGAACACCAGCCCTCTCCCACTAAGACCGAGCCCACCAACGAGACTGAGCCCTAGTTTTCACTAACAGCACTCATCTGAGGCACCTGTAATGAGCTTCATAACTGCGATATCCATTGATAGCGCCGGAAAAGTCAACTTAGCACCCTGCTGTGGCTGTGAAGAGAAGAAGCAAAATTCTCCTCAATTCACCATACTACAAAAAAGGATAGAAATCCTGTTTATTGACAGGATGAAGGGGGGCTGTGAGCAGAGCTTCTTATAACGTTGCTATCTCCTACACATGCACGCCTTTCAAAAAATAGGATGCATATTTTATTTATTTATTTTTTCACATTTTCATATATTTATTGCCCCAATACACGTGCTGATTATATGCAACTTAGAAAATGTTATTTACAAGCAATCACAACTACTTTACAAGATAAGGCTTCTTAAGTTTCAAGCCAAGCCAAGGTACCTCTTTAGAATACAGCAAACTGTCTGGATACAGGATGGACTTTATTCCTGCAGCAACCAAAGAAGCAATATATGCCCAAATATGAAAATACTATAAGCACTGCATTTTCATATATGCCAAACAGAAATTGGCACATATGAATATATATATAAATTACAGCCATCGCCTAGATATTTATTTATTTACTTATTTATTTATTGCTCTTATATCCGCCCTCCCTGGCAAGCTGGGCTCAGGGTGGCTCACAACACAACAAGCCTCATAAATACAATAAAATATTATTAATCAATTAAAAACAGGCCCCGTAAAACAATCATAATACATAAATCATTATTCATAATTAAAATTCAAATCGCAGAAATATGCACTCCAGCAGGGCCTGCGAGCAGACAGGACCTCCCGTACTATCAAAATTAAATATAAAACAGATTGGAGGTTGGGGGGGGGATGCAAAAGGGAGGCCAGCATTGATAGTAAACCATAGCTGCCCTTCAACCGTAGGCCTGGTGGAATAGCTCCGTCTTGCAGGCCCTGCAGAATTCCTTAAGGTCCCGCAGGGCTCTGGTCTCACTTGAGAGGCTATTCCACCCGGCAGGGGCCAGGGCAGAAAAAGCCCTGGCCCTGGTCAAGGTCAGCCGGACACTCTTTGGGCCAGGGACCACGAGCAGATTACTGTTTAAAGAACGCAGTGTTCTCTGAGGGGCATACCAGGTCCCAGACCATGTAAGGCTTTAAAGGTCAAAACCAGTACCTTGAACCTGTCCCGGTACTCCAGCTGGAGCCAGTGTGGTTGCCAGAAGACTGGCTGGATGTGCGCCTGCAGCGGGGTTCCCATAAAAAGCCTCGCTACAGCATTCTGTACCAGCTGGAGTTTCTGGGTCAGTCTCGAGGGCAGCCCTATGTAGAGCGCATTACAGTAATCTAGCCTGGAGGTGACCATCGCATGGTTCACCGTGGCTAGATCAGGGCGGTAGAGGTAAGGCACCAGCTGTCAGGCCCAGCAAAGATGGAAAAAGGCTGGCCAGACCACAGCTGTGACCTGAGCCTCCATAGATAAGGAGGCATCAAGAATCACACCCAGGCACCTGACAGCAGGCACAGGTGTTAGTTTCATGCCGTCAAGGGCTGGGAGCCAGCACCCCACCCCAGAGTCACCCCTACCGAACCACAGGACCTCTGTCTTCGATGGATTTAATTTCAGCTGACTTTTCTTCAAACATTCAGTGACGGCATCCAGGCACCTGGCCAGTGTGTCTGGGACAGAATCCGGATGGTCGTCCATCAACAGATAAAGCTGGTTGTCATCAGCATATCGATGACAGCCCAGCCCAAAACTCTGGACAAGCTGGGTGAGGGGATGCATATAGATGTTAAACAACATCGGGGAAAGGATCACACCTTGCAGTACCCCACACACCAAAGGGTGCCGCTGTGATACCTCTTCCCCAAGCGATCCCCTCTGACCCTAACCCTGGAGAAAGGAGCGCAGCCATTGCAGGGCTGTAACCCCAGAGCCCAATGTCAGTGAGGCAGTGGTCCAAGTGATCAACCATGTTGATGGCTGCCGAAGATCTAAAAGTATCAGCAGCCCCAACCTGCCTCTATCCAATATCTAATAGCATGAGACAACATTTCTGCAGTTTACCATGTATGCCATAACATGAAGATACAGCTCCAAAAGAGATGTAACTGACTTTATATCAGACAGACAACTTTTCAGGGAAAAAATGCAGTTTTAGAGAGGACCTTTCCCTTCAAAACATTAAGTTACTCAACTATTTAGCTTTGTAGTGTGTGGCTGGGCTTACTTACTTGAGCTGCCTGGAGCCATTTGTTCTGCAGGTACAATTGTGTCGTATACCTGCTCAAGAGGTTTACTATCGTCTGATTTGCATTGGTTGGGGCGGGGATCCTGGCTGGCTGTGTCTTACAGAGGCACTAACTAGATGGACTTTCAGTCTTTTGTAACTTCTGAAGGTAACTTCATACATTCATATATATCAAAATAATAGGAAGGGTTGAACAGTGGAAAAAATCCCAACAAGATTCCCATCATGTGTCTATGGGATTACTTGGAATCCTCTTGCAATATACATTCTTAACATATGATTGGGAATAGAATACTTTGCATACAGCTAAGACCAGGAAGCCCTGACCTGGACAGCCCCTGCTAGCCTGATATTGTTGTATCTTAGAAGCTAAGGAGGGTCACCCCTGATTAGTACTTGGATGGGAGACCACCAAAGAAGCCCAGGGTTGCTATGCAGCCTTGAAACCCTTATGGAGTTGCCGTAAGTCAGCTGTCACTTGAGGGCACTTATCCACCACCAGGGCAGGGCAATTTTCATGATTCACACCATGTGATAAGAAAATTATGATAAAGCATAGCCTGATACAACTGTAATATTCTGGCAAAGATAAATTCAGATAAGCATGTTTGAATGCTACATCAGTGTGATATGTCAGGTAACGGTAAAGGTAAAGGTAAAATTTTAATGATGGTGAAAATTTTAAGATGCCCAAGGCTTTGTTAAATGATTCTACTGTGTTAATATAAACTAGTGAAGAAGACAAAAGTATGGTCACATATGAAGGAAGGGATCTTCATTAGTGTGTAATGGTGAATACCGATCTATGTAAGAATTAAACCTCTAGAAATAAATATTTAGATAACCTCCCATTCATACATATGGCACTTCATCTCCCTAAACAGGAAAAATGACCTCAAAGTATCACTTAGAAGGTAACTGCTTGTCCTTTCCAATTGACAATTTACTCTCCAGTGCATCTCCCAGTCATGATGATACTTATTTTGAGGCAGTCTGTCTGGGGTGAGGGAAGCTACTCATTTTGATTTTATCCATATCTTCACTTTCACCTTAAATTAGACTCTCTCTCTCTCTCTCTCACACACACACACACACACTATTTTAACTTGTATAAACAAACCTCTCATTTGATGGAATAGCAAACAGTGAAAGTATGACCCTGGTAAAAAATGGGGGGACATTTTTAATCCGCTGAATACAGTGATGCATATGTGGAAGGAAAAAAATTAAAAAGGGGGAAGGAAGGAAGGAAGGGAAAAGGTCCCTCCAGAAGATGTTTTATATTAATGTAAGCATTTGTTGCTGGATAATGTCAGGCTCTCTCTCAATGAAATGTCCTGCGTGGGCTGCCACACCTGCTAAATATAACCCCCTCTTTCTTTTGAAATTCTATAAAGAGGCCTTTTAAGGTTTACATCCTCCAATCTGGAGGTTTAATTGCTTCGTTTATAGTTTTTTTAAAAGGCCTTGTAAATTTCAGAATTTTGGATATTTCAAAGATGAAGGGACTGTTCAGTGAAGATATGAGGGCTGAAATTTGAAACAATTCACTGTGTTAAAAACATTGATTCTATTATGAAGTGTGTGGGGGGGAGTCTTATTTCTCCATTCTGTAAGTCCCATTCTTTGGGTAGCTATTTCTTGCATTAGTTTTATGACTTACTAGCAAGTTCGATATGAAAAAAGCAGCATGGGTTCACTATAGTAAATGCACGCTAGGGAGGAAACAATAGATTCCATTTTATATAAGGTAATGGAGAGTGATTACCCATACTAATATACTTAAATCTACACAAAACATAAATTTCGAATGAGGAGGGCTCCCTAATTCTATTTTATTAAGAGAAAGGAGGGCAATGCAGGAAAGTAGTGGATGAGATCTTTGTCATCATCATCATTACCTTTATTAGGCATTTACATCAGCATACAGAGATCTTTGTCAAGAAAGGCTATTCAAATCTGTTGATTACATTGATATTTAGAAAAATAATACATGGCATTCATAAGAAGCAAGCGTCATCTTTTCCCTCCTAGCAAAAGGTTGGCTTAACTGCTCTGTACCAACAAGGTGTCAACTGAATGCTCATGGCATAGTGATGTATATGAAGTGATTAAATTTAATAAAAGTTGCTTATGGATCATATGAATTCAGATTTTTACATCTATTAAGTCCCTTTGAGTCTTACTTGCCTCTAGGGTGATAAAATTCCCTGTGGCATCAATAGCAACCAGATGTGTCATCTCTCCCTTGCCAACACAGGCTTACAGCGACATCAGATCAGAGAGTGAAATCCCAGAAGACACTGCAACAATGTAATTTTCAAGAGAGAGATACAGTAATCATAGCCAACACTATTAACAGATGCATAGGTATACCACATGAACCACTCGACATTTTACTTGGCAGAGATAGGACTGTGCTTTAATGATCGTATGCATTTTTATTTTTTATTTTATTTTATTTACCTTATTTATAGTCAATATGATCAACAGGATAGGACATTCAATAAATAATAAAATGTCATTAGGATTGTAGAACCAATCAGAAATCTAAAAATAGAAAAATACAGTGCATTACAATAGTCTAGTCTCAGTGTTAGTGGTGTGGCTCCAGGTGGCCAGATCAACTTATCAAGGTAAGGGGCCATCTTTCAGGCTAGGCTGAGTTAGGAGAAAGGGTTTTTGTTGTTGTGGTTTTTTGCTGCTTCACTTACTTGTTTCTCCATCTCCAGTATAATATAATAACATTGGGTCCAGCATAACTGCAAGGCACTTCACCAAGTCAGCAAGGATCAGGTGAACTCCATCAAAAGTGGGGAGGACAGTGTCCATCAAGATCTCCACCCTCCTAACCAGAATTAGCCCTGACCTGGATGGCCCAGGCTAGCCTGATCTCGTCAGATCTCAGAAGCTAAGCAGGGTCGGCCCTGGCAAGTATTTGGATGGGAGACCACCAAGGAAGTCCAGGGTTGCTATACAGAGGAAGGCACTGGCAAACCACCTCTGTTAAGTCTCTTGCCATGAAAACCCCAAAAGGGGTCGCCATAAGTCGGCTGAGACTTGAAGGCACTTTACACACACACAACCAGAATTATCTCTGTCTTTTCAGGGTTTAGTTTCAATTTGTTCATTCTTTGCCAATTTACCACAACAGTCAGGCAGCAATTTAGGACCTCCACAGCATCACCAGGACACTTGGATCATGATATATAGAGGTGGGTATCATCTGCATATTGATGACAACCAAACCCAAAGCTATGAGTGATTTGCCCTAAGGGCTTTACTTAAAGATTGAAAAGCATGGGGGATAGAATTGCACCCTAAGGAATTTCACAGGTTAGGTCCCACACTGGTGATGACTGGTTTCCAGTAGCAATCCTTTGCGACTGACCCATGAAGAATGATTTGAACCACTTCAGCACTTTTGTCTTCACTCAGACAAAGGGCATCATCTAAAGCTGGCAGAGCCATCTCTGTCCCATAGCCTGGCCCAAAACCAGACTGAAAAGAGTCTAGAGCAGATGAGTTATCCAACATGATCTGCAGTTGGTCTGCTATTGCTCCCTCAATCACTGTGCCAGAAAGGGCAGGCTAGAGACTGGGCAATAACTGGTCACATCATTTTTCTATTGGGATGATTTTTTAAAGTAGCGGATGAATAATTGCCCCTTTAAGTGGCTGAGGGAAAGTGCCCTGGGTTAGTGATTGATTTATAATAGTTACTAAGGGTTTGTTGATGTGATTCTTCCAGGATTTTGGCAGCCAAGATAAGCAAGGATCCAGAGTACAAGTAGTAGCCATCACCGATCCCAGGATCTTGTCAACATCCATCACAGAAACTAGGTCAAAATGATCCATAAATAGTATTTCTTTGAAAAAATTCTTGCTCGTATTATTGCAATAAGATGAAGCATTGGGCACTGAAAGTACCATGTAAGTCAGGGGTGGGGAACCTTTTTTCTGCCAAGGACCATTTGGATATTTATAATATCATTCGGGGGCATACAAAATTATCAACTTAAAAATTAGCCTGCTATATTTGGTCAAACATTTAGCCAAGAGGCACGACCGGAGACGGCTCTGAGTGTCTGCCACATAGTGCGACTCGCTTTTGAGCTCTGGTGTCCCCAGCTGGGCCCAAGAGATTCAGGCAAGGCAGCATCCTTCTGAGCTAGAGATCTACCAGGACCCATGAAGGGCCAGACCAAATGATTTCGAGGGCCTTACACGGCCCCCGGGCCTGACGTTCCCCACCCCTGATGTAAGTGCTAATTATTATTATTAAGCAAAGTCTGACAATAAAACTACATATGTAAGGATAAATACTTGCCTATTCTGTTTGCTGGTCATAATTAGGGAGCTGATTTTTTGCAGATTAGTCCAGCTGTTAGCAAACAGTTTGAGCCTGATTGTTGGATTGTGTGTGTGTGTAAAGTGCCGTCAAGTCGCAGCTGACTTATGGCGACCCCTTTTGGGGTTTTCATGGCAAGAGACTAACAGAGAGGTGGTTTGCCAGTGCCTTCCTCTGCACAGCAACCCTGGTATTCCTTGGTGATCTCCCATCCAAATACTAACCAGGACTGAGATTGTTGGATTACTTTTCACTTATTCAAACAGTACAGTACAGTGCAGGTGGTAGTGGTTTAGACATGTGCATCCTCACATAGCCCAATGAAAGTTCTAGTTTTCTCCATCCCCCATAGACCTGTTGTCACTGCACATTATTTGGCAGCCAATTATATAAACAGTAAGCAAATCAATCAGCTATTGATTAAAAATAAACACTGTGCTTTTAAAAAGAAGTCTTGCCGTTGGTTGTTAAGTCTGTGTTATCGAGGTTATTTCATGCATGTATATTTTTGCACAGCCTTATGGGAGGCATGTCTCCCCCCCACATACATCATATAATTACCTGACCTGATGATCCATGACCCTGGGGGAGAATTGATTTCACCTATGGTGAAGATGCAAAAGTGCGCACAAGGCAGGGAAATTAATCTCATTACATGCCAAAAAATCAGTCCTAAGACCCCCACCACCACTACTATTAGTTCAATGTTAACAGCTGTTTATGTTTTATCTGCCTGCTACTAAGTTGGTGGCAACAATGAGTAGTATAAACTGTTTGCCTTACATACAGGGAAACTTGGTTAGTTATTTTCTTGATTCCTTGATCCTAGACCTAAATCAATATCATGAAAAGCATGCTCCAAATAAAATGTTTGTAATTACCTATAGTCAGCAGTTTAGATTACTCTTAGCCTCAACTAGTATTGCTAGCACTGCTGCCCCTGCTAATTTAACCATTGCATTTTGTGTGCCATCAGCGCCCAAGGTGTTGCATGGAACAGTATAACAGTGCTATCCTTAGCAAAGTTACACCCTTCTGAGTCCATTGGAATCCATTGGCTCAGAAGGATATGACTCTGCTTAGGCTGGCACTGTTATTCTGTCCAATCCAATAATTTCCAAACTTGTGTGATTTGAGAGAACTGCAAATTGACCGTGAGATAAAAGCTATCACTGCACCAAGGAAGGTTCCTAATATATCTCTGTATGATTTGTTACTTTGGCCTTGCCTCTTTTGGATCAGACGACATGCTCAGAGCAGTTATTCATGCAGAAAGGTAAATTAAGTTCCCCTGAGAACACCAAATTCCTATTCTTCCATACTCAACATAAGCTTTTTTCAGGTGAAAGAATAATGCATGCTTCCATCTTCAAATCAGCAAAACAAGAAGTCTGACTCAGCTATTAAGTCTCAAAATAATGCTCTAGCTTAAATTGTTAACCTCTGGACAAAGAATAGCCTAACATATTGAAAGTATAAAATGTAGTTTGATAATTAAAAGAAGTTAAAACTATTAGGATTTCTTCCCCCCCCCCTTAATCATTCGCTGAGTGTGCCCCTTGCAGCTGAAATCGCCAGGATAAACAGCAGCTCCCAATAACACAGGTTGACCTCAAAGTGCTCCATTAAATTGTATTATGTATAATTCCTATCAACTGGCCTGGTACACAAAACAAAGATTATATGAAACACATTGTACATCTGTCACTAAGCTCTAGTGACAAATTTATGCAGGATAGATCGGGAAAACAAATTTGGATTTGTATACAAAATAAATCACAAACATATTTACCATTTTAAACCAGAGAGTCATACCATTATATATCGTAAGTAGCTGTGATTCACCACTATGACTGCAGTTCTAAACACGTTTACCAGGAAGTCAGTCCTGTTAGAATCACCCTGCCAAGCATGCAATCATTTTTAAATGTCAAAAGCCTAGTTGCTGAAATTCTTTTAACATACAATTTGTATCACCTTCCCAGCCCCAGTCAAACAAAACACTCAGTACAAAAAAAAAAGATTAAGGCGAACTACAAATAAAACTTGTCTTAATAGACCAGGTTAGAATTTCGGTTTCACAATGATACCCTACAATAATACTGGTGAACTTTGGTATTTTTTATATTTTGAAGCTAATTCTGTTCTGTTAGAATAAATTTTAACGCCTTAATTATTGCAACTCAGCTAGAAGGAATCATTGGTCCTGTTTCAACTGCATGCATACAGCATCCATCAATTCACACTTTCAGCCCCAGCTATATACAAAGCAATAATGGTAATAAATGTTCAGAACGGAGGAAGCTGGAGTCCATCCTGCTCCTTTTTCTAAGCAACAGACAGGTATTATTGCCTTTTGTCAGACTGGGGCTGGCTGTTAGAGCAAGCCAGGAATCATGCACACAGCGTTGGTTCCTGTGCACAGAAGCCAGCTTCCTTCCACACATTTATACCCCTGTATTGGAGCACTAGGGTTTAAAAATATAAGACATGCCCATCCCAGTCCAGAACCCTCTTTTGTTCTAAGGCACGCATAGAACCTCTGTATTAGCAAGCCTCCTGCTTCAAAGTAGATCAAGTGCAGTGGCCAACCTGCTCTGTAAAGTTCTTGAGGGAGATGGTTCTGGGTGCGCACTGGAGCCCTCGGGGCCTAGGAGAAATTGCTGGTTCAGGATGCTGATGTTTATTTTAGCTTTGTGGAAAGATTAATGAGAAACATGGGAACAGTTTTCAAATTATTGTCAAAGGCTTTCACGGTCAGAGTTCATTGGTTCTTGTAGGTTATCCGGGCTGTGTAACCGTGATCTTGGTATTTTCTTTCCTGAGGTTTCGCCAGCAGCTGTGGCAGGCATCTTCAGAGGAGTAACACTGAAGGACAGAGTAACACTGAAGGAGTAACACTGAAGGACAGAGACACTGTACTTCGGTGTCACTCCTCTGAAGATGCCTGCCACAGCTGCTGGCGAAACCTCAGGAAAGAAAATACCAAGACCACGGTCACACAGCCCGAATAACCTACATGAACCAGTTTTCAAATATTTAACATGTTGCCATATACAAGATAGAAGGATTTAGGATGGTAATGTTTTGGGCTGAGTATTAGGTTTCATGACTCTTCCAGCTTTACCTCTTTGTTCAATGTGTGGCAAGGTGGTTCTGCTCTTTGTCTCTTGAAGTAAATGATACTAAAAACAGGCATTTCAAAGCAGTATCATTTGCCACTGTTGCATTGCTGTTCAAAATAATTCAGACAACTATAAATACTATTTATGCAAAAAAATCTCTTAGTATTTTAAGTTTGTATAAACTAAATTTAACTATTGATTGTAGAGTTTGCACGACTCAAGCTAAATGTAGCCATAGTCATCACAAGGTTTAAAACAATTTAGAAGAGTCAAATATGCTTCTTGATGGAGAAAAATATGTTTTCTTTGTAGAAGAGACCATTTTGGCAGTTTCCTTCCTCATTAAAATAAATTAACCATGTTCTCTGTAAAATGACTATGATCAGCAATTAGATGAAAAACTGACAGATTTGCTAATGTCACCTATAATACATGTGAATGACATTCATTAAAGAGATTTCGCTGGTTCAAAAATGACATTTTAAACCAAGACAGACAGAAAGACAAATTGACACATCCTACCTGTCTCTGCAACCAGGTTTTACCATTTATCACAAGCTGGACACTTGGGCAATTCCCTGCTTTGACAGGAATGGGCAGCCCGTTCCTGAAGGGGTGTGTGGATGCGTGGCAGTCAGGAGCAGTGCAGCCGCAGCACCTCCACAGAGTCTTTGTGACCGCCGTGGAGAAAATAAAACAATTTAAAGTGTAAAATGGGACAAATGCCTCCTTGGAAAACATCGAGTACAGCACCAAAAAAGGTGACATAGCAATGCTGCAACTCGAGGGGGCATTTGTAGGGCGAAAGGAGTTAGGATGCTGTCTAAAGACAGCTCCGCTTCCTGGAATGCCCCCCATGCCGGTGCGGGCTCCCATTTCTAGGATTCTGCTCCCGGCATGGCTGTGCTGGCAGCGGAGCCCCGCACAGTGGTATGGCTTACCAGCACCAGCGTGAGTGTACCCCGTGCCAGCATAAGTGCCCCTTATCCTGGGGTAAATGTCAGCGTGGGGTCATGCCACCTCCTATGCCAATTTGCCTTCCCCCTTCAGTATTGCGCTCTCAAGAACACAATGTTATGGGGATTTTTCAGTCAAAAGCATACTCTTACTGGAGAAAGTTAATATAGCATACTCTATGAAAAGAATAATAAGGGGAAAGCTTTGAATGCAAAATCACTGTCAGTTACCAGCAGGCAAGCCTTTTTCATTTTAATTGGGACTGAAACAAGACTAACCAGAGGCAAATCTGAAGTTTTCTTATGATATACAAAGCTGGAAAAATTACTTAGATGAATATCCCAAAGAGGTAGCTGTGATAGTCTGTTGCGACCAAAACAACAACGAATTTTACAGCGTCTTCGACTTGGGCTACAATTAATCGGTTAAGACATTAACATTCCATTAGACTCCTTGTTGCTTTAATGAATATGTTGCTAATCCATATAATTCCTATATTTCACAGCTTCACAAAATGTGTTAGTCAAAAAGCATTAGGAGAACAGAGGTGCTAACTACTTCAACCACAGTAGAGAAATGCCATTGTCATCTTTGCCATGCCCAGTCTGAAAACATTGTCCAAGAAATACATTGAAATTTAATGCAATATGTGATTTTTCTTTGAGCAAACTTTGAAAATATAGTTCAGTCACACACAATTCCTGGGGAAGTCCTATTCTTTTTGATCCATTTGTGAGCATATAGATTCCTGCATGGGTAAAGCCTGAAAGAATGAGACACTTATTCCAAAATAAAATCTAGCATTGTTCACTCTTGCACATCTGAAGATGCTGTTCATATTTGTGTGTGTGACTGAACAAATACCAATAGGTTTTTAAAAACCTGAATGAGTTTGAATAAATGCATTCTCTTTGGACTCAGTGGTATTTGGATAAATCAAGACTAACAATGAATAAGACTCAAAAGCATTAGACATTTGATCTAGAGAACAGCCTGAGAATTCTCATGTTTGGCTGAGGTTTATCTAAATTGTCTTAAGATTCTTTAGTGAACAAAACTAGGATATGGATCTCATGAAAACACATCTTTTCATGGTATTTTGGTGTTTTAGCCTCTGGACCTGGTAAGGATGCCAAGGAGCAAAGGAATTCAAAATGAAGAAAAAGAAAAACAAACAAGTTGAGTCCAATAACACTTTGATGTTTCATGTCCACATCATAGTCTTAGAAATGGAAGGCATTTTATCCAACCACTTTGTTCACCCAGGGTTGCATTGACACTTCCTTTTTCAAATTAACACTTGCAGATAAATCGTTTATTGAATCAAAGACACCACAGCTCTGCAGGTTTATTAAAATAATTAACTTCCTTCGTCTATATTACAAAGGTTTAGGGGATTTGACATCAAAACTATGATCCTTTCTCCAAGTTTTTTTCACAAAAAGCTAGCATTGCAGTCACTATCTATATATAGTTTCAGGTGAGTAGCCATGTTAGCCTGTAGTAGTAGAATTATATTTGAGTTTCCTATACGAAAGAATAAATGGACATAAATCTGACATCTCAAATCACAACACTCAAAAACCAGTGGGAGAACACTGTAATTTTCTAGGACATTCCATTGCTGACCCAAGAGTGGCAGTTTTCCTACGGAGAAGTTTCAAAAGGAGATTACAACATGAGATAGCTGAACTAGAATTCTTTAACAAATTCAGGGCAACGGATCCCCTAGAGCTGAATAGGGACATACTATTCTTATCTCATTACATATTATGATTTTCTGAACTTCCTACCTCCATGCATATCTTCTAGCTGTAACCAAGCTGATTCCATTTTGTATTGTACCTCTGCATCCTCACTCCTAACTGGCCCTTCTTTGCAGCGCTCCTCCCACTATCTGACCTCAACAGAAGAACTCACAGACCTGCATTCTATTTTTATCTGACAAAGTGAGCTTTGACTCATAAGACTTATACCTTGGAAAACTGTGTTGGTCTTTAAGGTGCTACTGGACTCATATTATATTCTACTGTCTATACACATCTATTTTCAAAATCAGTTTTTGATAATCTTTTAGAGCACTTGCTGAGGTCGCAGAGAGATGAATGAGAGATCACATTAAAGGCAAGAACGTGTAGGATGGCAAACGAAATTGTGTTTTTGCAAGTTTACTCTCAAAATTAGACACACTTGACACAAGAAGTCTGACACAACTGCATGCTGCAGTGTGAGAAGGTTCGCTGGAGATCATCTGTGAGTACTTCATGCATATTGGCATACTAACTCCCCATTGCTTTTTAAAAAAAAGAAAATAAAAGGAGCGTCAGGAAGCTTTCATTGGGAATGCAGAAGCAGTAGTCATGATGCATACCTATTCTCTCCAGGATCAGAGGAGCATGCCTATTATATTGGGTGCGGTGGAACACAGGCAGGATGGTGCTGATGCAGTTGTCTTGTTTGTGGGCTTCCTAGAGGCACCTGGTTGGCCACTGTGTGAACAGACTGCTGGACTTGATGGGCCTTGGTCTCACCCAGCAGGGCCTTTCTTATGTTCAGTATGGGAAGGTGCATGTAACCCTTTCCCTGCCCACAGTTTCCCTGTTCCAAGTTTTCTCCAAGTGTCTTTTCCCACTGCATGGTTTCTGAAGGAGGGTTGTGGGAGGGGGGATCCCAGAGAAAAATTAAAAAGAAAAATAAGGCCTCATCTTCCTACAGGAAGTTCTTCTCATAGAGTTTACATTGATTCCTAGAGCTACCCTTTGTTTCTTCCAGTCAACTCTAGGAATTGCCAGGAACTCTATGGTAAGATCTTCTGTAAATAAACAAGGCCTTTTCTTTTTAACTTTTGTCCTTCCGCCTCTGGAAATGGCAGCAGACAACAGAATCTGGGGGCAGGGATGCCCTACCCCCACCTGGAGTTAGCATAGGGTTGCCAGGTGGGTGGTTTCGGTGGGCAATTGCCCGCCAATCCACCCAGCTACTGTTGAGTGGTGATCATGTATGCACAGCCACGCAACGCGGTTACATCACTTCCGGGTTTACCCCTGGAAGCACTGCATTGCTGCAGTCGCTTTAGGGGTTTGAGTGCTAAAGCAGCTGCAGCGATGCAGCACTTCTGGGGGTAAACCCAGAAGTGAAGTAATTGCATTGTGCGTGGCCAAGCACATGTGCAATCGCCCCAGCCCCGCCCCCTAAAACCTCCCGCTGATGGAGAGGGGGGACCTGGCAACCCTAGGTTAGCAGCCCTAGTTTTCATGCACATTTGGTCTCATAAGCAACATTTGAAAACCTACGGGGAGTTAGAACAGAGAAACTATAGATAAAGATATTGTTCAGTGCCCCTCTACCCACTACTTCTCTGCATTCAGTTATTCCTCCTGAAGCTAAGGATCAAACTAGATGAGCTACTGGAAAGTCTGCAGAAGAGTCTTCACTCTTCAGAGTGTTTTTTTACTGCTCTATTGCATTTGTAAGGAACCTTGATCCAACTAGGGAAGAATTCTGTAAATGTTTTCTCCCCTTCCTCCCAGCCTCAAACAGCCCACTGAGCTGCTTTTTGCCCTGCTGAGGGAAACATACAGTTCACATATTTTCTCTATTGGGGCAAGCCAATCTAAATCAACTTTCCCCCATAGTTGTGCTTTAGCAATAAAAATGCACTGGAGAACCTTTCATGGGTCTTCCAGCATCTCATCTAGTTCATATATCTTCTAGGTCTTGTCACATACGAACCTACAATAAAAACACTGTTGATTAGAATTCCTACTAGTTATTGTTTCAGTTTTTAAAGTATTGTGAAATTGTTTATGAACTCCTCATTGGTTTTAAAAACAGTCAGTGCACTCACTAGGAATTGATCAGGGTGACGGCTGCTGATGGGAAGGGGTTCAAGAGAGATGAGAGCAGGAAGAACTCTTATAGTGCTTGTGAGTGGAATATGAACAACCTGTGCAAAATCCTTGTTTCTGTAAAGAAATAGGAAGTATATGAGACAATGAAGAGGGAAGGACCCCCAAGAAAGTATTACACACAAAAATATGCATGTTTCAGGCTGTGAGTGGCAGATCACATCTAATGTATATTGAAAAGATAAAACCAAAAATTCCCTACAGTGCTTGCATAATGGAAAGAACTTTCCTAGCCTTCTGGTTCTTGTGGTAGGAATAGTTTTATTTTTACGTTTTTCAAATAGGAGAGGAGAGCTATACCTCTTGAAATAGTATAATTCTTCTAGGATTGCACCATAAGTACGTTAAAAAAGCATTAGAAGTAGGACTTGAGGGAGAGTAACCTGTTATAAACCTAAAGGCATTTTGGCCATACATATATCCAAAGAAATCTAATATTTGGGGAGCTTTGACTGACAAGCAGCATAGCAGAACTAACTTGCCAGATATAGGATGCTGCTGAAATTACATTAGTACGTTCCACAGGAATTGTCCTTAACAATGCAATCCTATATAGGGTTACTCCAGTCTAAAGTCACTGATTTCAGTGTGCTTAGACTTGCCCTGTTAATGGAGTAGTAAAACGGGTGCTCTATGCCAATCACAAAAGTAACATTCACAGACAAGTTGGATGTTTCTACATATTTTGACGCTCTTCGGGTAGGAATTAAAAATACAACTTTGTAAATTAAAATGGAAGAATCCCCAAATAGCCTGATGAAGACTATGTTGAGAGCAGGTTGGAGTCAGTTAAAGGGGGTGGGGGGGGTAACAAGAGGGAGATGGGGGGGGAGGAGAACCATCTAAGGCAATTTGTGTTCCCATTGGGGAGACTGGCTGGGTATAAATGCTGTAATTAAATTATCTGCGGAAGCACATTAGAGTTTACAGAATCGTAGCGGTAGACATTTGTGTGTGCAGTGGGGGTGGAGGAATTTACCAATACCCTGGAATACTTTGCAAACACTCAACTTCTATATATACAGAATTGGAGTGCCTTATTGAAATACAAAGGAACCATATTACTTTTAATAAATAATAGCAAACCTTTGGGTTTACACCTAACCATTTTGTGATTATGTAGAAATAGGTATACTAAGAATTTGTACTATAAGATGACAAATAAACTGAATGAAAAATGTGGCAGTTTAGAGATGAATTATAATTGTTTCAGAATATGGATGTTCCCCAGCATCCTCACAGAGGAGAACAGCAGAAGAAGTAATGTGGAAATCAAATGATGAGAAAAAGTAAAATCATTGGGTGGAAAAACAAAATAAACAATATAGACCATATGGATATGTCTACATATTTGAGGGTCCTAATTACAAGGAAAATAACAAAAAATGTTAAGAGAATAATAAGATTGGTATAAAATCTGGGACAATAGAACAAAATATCTATTATAAATAAACCAGTCTGAGCTGGTAGACAGAATTGTTGAAAGGTGCAATGCTATCCTCGGTTTATTCTGGCTGTGGATAGGATGATAACTAAATCCCCTTATATTACTGTACTGAATGTCACAGTGACACAGTGCCATTTTGCCAACGTAACAATGATATTGTGTCAGTGTCACTTAAAGTCACTATAAGAACTATGTGATTGTCAAACATCAGCGTAACACGGGGAAGGAAAAGGCAATGGTGGTGTGGCGGAGTAAAATAAAATAATAAATAAATATTATTTGGGGAAATGCCCAGGTTAGTTGGCATCCTCAAGGGATGGTCCTGTTCCTGTCCACTCGGGCAAAATTATGCATGGGAATTAACTAAAAGAAACCCATTCTAATAAACTGATGGTCCTAAACTTTAATCCCCTCTTGAACCTTCAACCAGCCCGCCAATCAATCAATCAATCATGGCACAACATCAGCAGAGGAACATACATCATGTAGTATTCACAACTATAGAACCCCGAGCTTAAGAGATACCCTGCTGAATCACCACATTGTTGGCCCACATAGTCCAGCATTCTGTCTCGCAGATTGGCCAACCAGTTGCCATAGAGAGCCACCTACAAGCCATAGAGGGCAAGGCCTCCCCCTGATATTGTTTGCTAGAACTAGTACTCAGAATTTTACTGCCTCTGAATGTGGAGGTTCCCTTTAGTCACCCTAGCTAGTAGCCTCTGATGGACCTATCATCCATGAGTCTGTCTAATCCCTTTTTAATGCCATCTATGCTAGTGAGTGACTATTACTACATCCACCAGCAGTGAATTCCACACTTTAATTACTTGTTAAGTGTTAATGTTTTTTGTATATGCCTGGCTATGTGCTGTATCAATAAATGGCTGACTTGTTAAGTGAAGCTGTAGTCCATTTTGCCTTCCATCGATTTAACTGGGTTTCCCCTGAATTGTAGTATTAAGGAAAAGAAGGAAAAGGTTCTTTCAATCCACTTCCTTATAAACTTCCTTATAAACTTTTATCATGTAATCTTTTCTCTAAACTGAAAAGTCCTTAATACACTAGAGCACATGTGAGATCTGAGGTGGTGGGAGAAAGCATAAAAGGAACACTTTTCACAACACCCATAGCCAAAGAAAAGAAAGAAGATGAATAGCATTTACATTCTCCATTCTCAGCCCCCTAGACCCAAACACCCATTAAGAACCTTTCCATAGCTACAACTGGGGCTGCAAGGACAAGGTACCCAACACAGGCAAGCATTATTGTGGAGAAATTTGAACTGCTCATAGCTGGTGTAGTGTGAAGAGAATAATGTCCTCACACTCTTTCATGAGTGGGATTAATGCAGCATAGAAATGGCACAAAATTACCACTGTGTAAGTGGAGGTAGAGGACTATATGTGACACATGTATCAGAAGATTTAGAATACCAAGGGGGGAATGCTCTAGCACCATTTTACAGTAGTGTAGAAATCATGGAAAGTGGCTCATTTTCAGACTGTTTTTTTTTAAATAATGTAGGTTGCAGACACTTTATGCAACATTACATCAAATGAAAATTAAAACGCCACCCCACCCCCCAAGAAAACACTGTAAACGTTGCACAGTTCTGCTTTCCATATTAATTTTTTTAAAGAAACATTACATGACTGTGGGTTTGGGAAGGCATCATCCTTCTGCCGCTTTTGCCAACCGTAGCAAGGTTTCAGGACACATCTGCAGAAATGTAGTTTAGCAAAAGACCTGTATACAACTTTATTGTTTTTAAGTTTATTAGCCACATTAAGTCAAAGGGGATAATGTGAGGAATCAGATTTTAAAGAAACAGCTTATGTTTATTTAAGAACTACTTCTTATATGACAAACATGTTCTTTCCACACTTTTTGTCCTACTTAGAATGTTAAAATCAAACAATTTGTAACATTACCATCCCCAGAATGCTGGTAACAGATTCACCATTTTTAAATGTCACATCATCTAAAATTGCTCCCAAAGAATTGTGAAATCAGTTAAAAAATCTTTTTCTTCCTGGGGCCAAGATTTACTTAAAATGTGTGTTTGTGTATGTTCAGAAGTATAATAAAGTTGCAAGGTTCTCTATAGAGGTTTTTTTTCTCATTTGAATCGGCTGCACTTCGGCTCTGATTATAAACTCTCTCTGCATGAAATGCACCTGGTTTTAGAACAGCATCTATTGTTTCATTCCCCAAAGCAGCATGAGAAGGAGAACGCTCTGTAATGTTTCAACAGCAGTGTAAATAATGGTGTAGTTTGGTCTCTCTCTCTCTCTCTCTCTTGCAAGCTGCTTTCAACCCCCCCCCCCAACTGAACCACACCTCTCTAAAAATACTCACTTTTTAATGAAAGCCATATTTTAAAGCCATTGCTTGTATGTGCCTGACCTGCTGAAAAAGCCTTTGGAGTCTTTAATGTCAGTTTCAGATGACATGTGTCCTTTAGAAAAAAGTCTGGGATCCAGCCCTTGTCTGGCCCTGGGAGATCTGTCCCAAATCTTTATGAGAAAGAGGGACAAGAACTTCTGGTTTTGGCATTTTGTATTGGAGCCTGCTTTAAGCACAGAAGAGGGGAGGGGGGAGACCAGCAACGTAGAGTCTAGACAGAAGAGATTGGGTTGAAATCTGGAAGCTATTCAGTGAGGCTGCAGCACATGGCAGTTTGACTGCAGAAAGCGATCACGTTACACTGCCTAATTACACATGAAAAATGTACACATCACTCCCCTTAAATGCCTTGGAAAAATAGATGTTCATATAGCAATTGTGAACTGCAGTTACACAGAGCACATAGCTGGAATTTTTCACAAACTGGCATTACAAAAGCCTGGCTGCTTTTTTTGTTTTGGGGTCTTTTGCAATGGATCTTCAATCCATGTTCATGAAATCATTTTTAAGTATTCCAAATATAGTTGATGGTTATTCTGAAAATAGGCTAATAGAAAGAAAAGTAAATTGGGTCAAATTTTAAAAAATCCAAATCCTACTCATATTTAAATCAGTAGCCAAACAAAGACAGAGTAAGTCAGATAGTTGTAAGGCAACATATAAAAGACGCTGAGTTTGGAACATGCTCAAATTATGAGGACTTTTCAGAGGGAAGGAGAATCACACAGTCAAATAAATTGAGCCTTCTAGCATTGTGACCTGATCTTATGCAACTTTACTCAGAAGTATGTCCAAAGGTGTTGAGTGAATGGGGTTTATTATTAGGTAATTGAATTCTGTAGGACTTACTTTTCAAGTGAATGTCCAGCACAGTGGATTCTTGCACAGTGACATATCGCAAGATGTCTATGGCCATTTATGCTTGGTAATTAGCAGCGCATTCCAGGCTGAAGTGCCCCGCAGATTTTTTTGAGTTTTTCACGCCAAACCTTTATTCAGGAAGTGACTGCGAAGCCGACACATACCTGCTTCGCATTTGTTAAGAGCCCCTTTAACGCGACCTTTTGTGTTTGCTCTACCCTCACCGCAAAGAATCCCCTCGAGGAAGCATGCATTTAAAAAAACAGCTTTGAGCGAGCATCAAAACTGACCCATGTTCTGTAGGTTCTGCTCTATGTAAAAAGGTAAAGGTCCCCTGTGCAAGCACTGGGTCATTCCTGACCCATGGGGTGACGTCACATCCCGACGTTTCCAAGGCAGACTTTGTTTGCGGGGTGGTTTGCCAGTGCCTTCCCCAGTCATCTTCCCTTTACCCCCAGCAAGCTGGGTACTCATTTCACCGACCTCGGAAGGATGGAAGGCTGAGTCAACCTTGAGCCGGCTACCTGAAACCAACTTCCGTTGGGATCGAACTCAGGTCGTGAGAGCAGAGCTTTTGACTGCAGTACTGCAGCTTAACACTCTGCGCCACGGGGCTCCTCTTTATTTTTAGAAGTGCAAGAATAACCTGAAGGCCCCAATTCCACAAATACTTTGGTATAAGATTACTTTTATTAGCAAAGCTTAAATGGATTTTCTTCTCTCAGATGAAAAGTCATTGTTTCCAATAGTTTCGCCCGCATTGCTAAACCTATGTTTAAGCCAGAGTTAATAAATAATAACAGTCTGCAATTACATATGTTTAACAATTTCCGCTTGCAATGGTCACTGGACAAGACCATCATGCTAGGAAAAGTTGAGGGCAGCTGGAAAAGAGGAAGACCCAACAAGAGATGGATTGACTCAATAAAGGAAGCCACAACCCTCAATTTGCAAGATCTGAGAAAGGCAGTCAAAGATAGGACATTTAGGAGGACTTTGATTCACAGGGTCGCCATGATTCAGAAGTGACTTGACGGCACTTAATACACACACAATGGTAGAAGCCCTTTTGTAGTAATTTGTAAGAAACCTCTTTGTCTTGAACATGCAAGAGAATAAACCATATTTATTTGCCTACCATGAATTCACAGGTTTTAGTGTATGTCTGCAATAGAAAAAATATATATTTAAATGTCATGGAGTTTTAGAAAGAATACGTGTCTCCTAAGTAAGACTCCTCAAGAAAGGAAAGCTTTTTGCAAACTATTTTCATAATCTTCTATAGTATTATGTGGACCAACAGGCATTACATGAAAATTTTATAGTGGCATTCATAGCAAATACTGGCATAATCTCATGGCCCACATCAGGACAATACAAAAAATGGAAAACAACAACTACAACAACAACAACAGGGCAATACTGTACACATGGGATGTCATAAAATCTGGAGACAAAAGAGGTGATATTTTTACTCAATGGTATACTTGCTGGCCCCCATCTGGATGAAGAAAACAGCAAAACTGGGTCCCACAGACATACTGGGAAGACTCCCCAGCCTGCAGGAAAATATGTATTTATAAATTACACCACCACCCAGAAATCCACTCAACAGTTATCTGATGAGGATGGGAAAGGATAATGAAGATATCAAGAGGAGGAGAATCCACTCTACTCAAGAATCCTGGCTGTTGGTAGAGGAATTTCGGAACTGTTTATTCCTTTCTCCATGGTTCCTCACCCAGTCATCATATCTAACACTACAATGCCTGGGTCCAATTATGATAATAAAAGCAGCAAAACAGGGCCACCCAAGACTTTGTACATTAGCCAAGGGGGGGAAGGCAAAAAGTGTGTAATGAGGATGAGACTCCAGAAGGGACAAAGTTTTGATACCAGCTCAGAATTAGATAAAGGGAAAAGGGGGTAGGAAAATTAGCCAGCCCTAATCCCTGAGAAGCCCTGACCTGGATGGCCCAGGCTAGCCCAATCTCATCAGATCTCGGAAGCTAAGCAGGGTTGGCCCTGATAAGTATTTGGATGGGAAACCACCAAGGAATTCTAGGGTTGCTGTGCAGAGGAAGGCAACAGCAAACCACCTCCATTAGTCTCTTGCCATAAGTCAGTGGTGACTCGACGGCACCTTACACACACACAACCCCTGAGAAAGAATCCTGGTTGAGGAGGTTTGGGGAATGGGATCTCTAATTTGTCCCTCCTCTAGCTTGCCCAATACTAGCATATATTGTAAACTGTAAATGTAATTTCAGAAAATGTTTTATACACGTCGCATTTTAGTTCAAATTCTATTAACTCTTCTCAAGCCAATTAAACTCTTCTCAAGCCAATCCAAGAAAGGAACTCCTTTTGCCAGGCTCTCAGGATCAACAAATACTCTGTAAAAGTCCTAGGCCTTACCTATGCGACCTCTGCTGATGCCTTCCCTATGGCGAAATTTCCTTCATCATGAGGGCAAGCTTAAGGTAAGGAAAAGCAGTGGAAGGAATGCTGACAGCAGTGCTAGCTCATTACAAGCTTGGGCTCTGCTCCTAATGGCTTGTCATTATCTCAACAGAAGTTTGTTTTCAGCGCTCCCTCACCAAATTCCAGCATCATCACTTGGTACAATTCCTATTGTGCCAAGTGATGATGCTGAAATTTGGTGAAGGAGAGCTGGAAACATACAAGGTCCCTCCACACAAGCAATATTCATCTGGCAAGCATTTCACAATTTTCCAGGCTAGGTGACAACCCCTAGTGCAAACACATATTATAAGAGTGTGCAAATGGATCCCTCCCCCTCTCTGTGTGTGCTTGTGTAAATAGAGGGAAGGTTAAATTTTGGGTAGCAAAAAACAGTCCAAAAATAAAAGCTAGTTTGGGCACCCACACCCTTTCACCCTGTCCAATCTAAGTTAGAGAAACCATTGATTTTTTAAAGTAAATACTTTTGTAAGCCTGAAAGTTGTCTGCACTACAAGTGAAAGGCAGGGGACAGTGAACATGAGCCATACGATGAGGGAAATATTAGCATGGCAATCCATATGAATCTATTAATGAGTTCCTTATGATAGACTTTAAATCACTTTCAGTTGTTTCCTCTTCGGCCCATGCTCTCAAAAGCCAGTGGCATAACAGATAGAGCCCACAGGAAATATACCACTTCCTGTAATAATATCTCTGCCTGTGGCGAAGCTATTTTTAACAAATCTTATTAATTTTAGAGTCTTGTCTTCTGGGCATACATTTTAGAGAACTAGTAACAAATAAGGCAAGAAAAAAAAGCAGTACACTATTTGGAGCACATCTTTACTGCCAAGGATTTTGCAAAAAGGGTAGCTCTGGTTCAAAAGATTTGGCCTCCTGGAACAATGTCTTGTGATCCACTTGTCTTTGGCTGGAAGAACAAAAGGCTATTTTAAGTCTCTAGTGTTGCTTCTGAAAGGCAAAATGTTTTAGGCATCTCATTTGCTAAAAATGTTAAACTGGGGTTCTGGAATGATTATTACATCAGATACCTGATTCAGTCTAGGATTTCCAAGTGAAGAAAGATCTCATGTTGTAAGACCTACATAGAGGGAAAAATATTCCAACTGAGAGGAAGATCCTCCCATTCCAATGCTATGATGGGAATAGCTGTGTTACTCTTGGAAAACTGGCAATGTATTTGTTAAAGGAACAGGAGCCTTTTCAGGCTGGCAAAGTTATTATTACTCTCTGATTGGAACCTGCTTGTCAATTTTGAAAGGAATAATTTTGAAGTTTACACGGCACCTCATTTCCTAAAGAATTTTGAACACTCCAGTTGCAGGCAAACCTTTCTTATACCCAAGGAGAAAGCATTCATGGGTTCCTGGGCTGCATGCAAATGCACATGCTGCAAAACTCATATTATTCATTTGAAGCAAGCTTTTGCCTGTATCATTTAGTTATATTTCAGTGACTAAACATAACAAAGGCTGTTGTGGCTCTCAGTCACTCTCAGATGGGATCCCAATTGATCATAACAACAGGAAAAGTATAGGTTCTGGGTAACATCCTCTTCACACTCTGTGTTAGTGGGAAAGAACACATTCACAATACAACCAAGCCAATGTGGTAATAGATTTATCCACATTCTCCAGTCTTAATTATAAAAGCAAGGGCGCATGATCACTATCATAAAGGTAACCAAGAGAAAATGTAGAAATCAGGTCTGTAATATTAGAGGATACCAAAATATAATTGATAATACTGCATCCTCTTCCCCCACTTGCAGTAGTCCCCCCTCCCCCCCATCGCTACATCGGAAGCATCCATTTGAACAATGAAAGGTTTCTCACAGTCAGGGTGTTTGAGTATAGGCTCAGAAGTGAACAGTTTTTTCAGAGTGTCAAAAGCTCGCTGACATTCTGGCGTCCAATTCAACCGGGAGGAAGGTAGAGTCGCCGAACTCCCCTTCCCTTTCGTTTTTAACAAGTCCGTTATGGGTAACGCCACTTGCGCAAAATTATTGAGAAACCCTCTGTAAAAATTGGCGAACCCAAGGAACTGCTGTAACTGTTTGCGTGTAGCTGGTGGCGCCCACTCCATCACTCCCTCACTTTCTCAGGATCCATGGCCAGACCCTTGTGCGAAATCACGTACCCCAAGAAGGTCAGTTTATCTTGATGAAACTCACATTTGGCCAACTTTGCAAACAATTGATTGTCCCGGAGGCATCTCAGTACCCCTTTACTAGTTTCACATGCTTCTTGTAAGTTTTTTAATAAATCAAAATGTCATCTAAATACACAATCACCTCTTTAAAAAGTAAGTCATGTAACACCTCGTTAATTATTTGCATGAAGACACTGGGAGCTCCACTAACACTGAAGGGCATAACCAGGTATTTAAACATTCCAAAGCAACTAGAGAAGGCTGTCTTCCATTCATTCCCAGTCCATATTCTAATGTGATAATATGCCTCTACCAGGTCCAATTTGGTAAAGATGTGACCTTCCTTCAGTTGGCTGAGCAGATCTGGAATCAATGGAAGGGGGTAGGCATTAGTCTGGGTGACTGCATTGAGTCTGCGAAAATCAATACATAAGCGAAGATCTCCTGTTTTCTTCCACACAAAAAAGGAGGGAGCGGAGCAAGGCGCCAACGAGGGTCAGAGGAACCCGCGGGCTATATTTTTGTCCAAAAACTCCTGCAACACCGACTTCTCCTTCAGACTCATGGGATAAACCTTTCCTTTCGGTAGTTTGCCCTCCCCCACCAGCTCAATGGCACACTATGTCCTTCAGTGAGGAGGCAGAACATCATATTCTTTCTCGTTAAACACATCTGCAAACTGGGCGTACACTTCAGGGAGTTGGGGGGGGTATAGGATTCCGACTCCTCGAAGCCATGGCAGCACACTCCTGGACAGCCACTTCTCTCCGGTGGTGGTCACACTGTGGCTGGGCAAAGGTAATAGTCCGGGCTATCCAATCTATGGTGGGACGGTGTCCTTGTAACCAATTTGCTCCAAGTACCACTGGATACTGGATGCTAGGAACTATTGTAAAATGGATCTGCTCCCAATGAGTCCCAACGCCCAATGCTACTCAGCCTGTGCGCCGGTTAGTAATTCATTTGTGGTCATTTTATCATGGTTTACTGAGCCAGACCAAAAAGTGTGGCTCAGCGGCAGAGCATGAGCTCTCCACACAGACAAACCTCAGGTTCAACCCTTGGCAGTTCTAGTTAAATGATCTCAGCAGGTGTTGGAAAAGATTGTCCTGTGCCTGAGGAGCTGAAGAGCATCTGCTTGTCAGGTTCAGGCGTTTGTCCCTAGCATCCCATAAGCAAACTCATCCAGACAGGTAGATCTGAAGCAGTAATACTTTATTAGGAGAAATGAGACAGATTAAAGAACTGACTGCCTACAGGCACGTGAGGCTGATAATGGTGAAACATAGGCAGGTTACATGTTTAGAAGCACTACAGGCTGTGAAGGTAAACATGGCTAGCAACCCCGAGATAAGCGATTCTCAGGAAGGAAGACTAAACATTAGCGCAGCTGTGGAAAACAGGACAAGCGAAACTGTACACAGACGCTTACAGGCATGAGAACCAAGGACTTGACGTGTAGCCAGAAACTGGCCTAGCTCATTTCAAGAGCCTTTACTCCTGCTGATAGCAAAGGCCTGACAGCTTTGTACGTCGCCTATTGTCCAAGAAAGAATCTCCCCTTGCTACATAGGGGTTCAATGACTGGAAGCACAGCAATGTTATTGTAGAACATGAAAATGGATAAGAACATCGAAAGTGCATGACAGCATATTTGATAAGGCATAAAGAAACTGGAAGTGTAGATTCTTTATTACTTGAGCAACATCGCTCAGAGCAGGAATATTGGCATAAAGTGTTGACACGTGTGGTTTCTGTAATTCGCTTTCTTGCCTCCAGAGGTTTGCCATTTCGTGGAGAAAATCAGATTATTGGGTCAGCAAAAAATGGCAACTATTTAGGTATACTAGAGCTGCTGAGTGATTTTGACCCTTTCTTGGAAGAACATCTCTTAATGAGAACAATATTCCACTATCAAACTGCCGTGGTCAGTCATACGATAATGCCTCAAATATGTCTGGACGATATACTGGATTGCAAACACGGATTCATCAACTCAATGAATTTGCCATCTATGTCCCCTGTGCTGGACACAGCCTGAACTTGGTGGGAGTAAAAGCATAGTTATATTGTGGAACTCCCTGCCCCAGGATGTGGTGATGGCTGCCAGCTTGGAGGGCTTTAAGAGGGGAGTGGACATATTCATGGAGGAGAGGGGTATTCATGGCTATTAGTTAGAATGGATACTAGTCATGCTGCATACCTATTCTCTAGTGTCAGAGGAGCATGCCTATTGTTTTGGGTGCGGTGGAACACAGGCAGGATGGTGCTGCTGCAGTCGTCTTATTTGTGGCTTCCTAGAGGCACCTGGTTGGCCACTGTGTGAACAGACTGCTGGACTTGATGGGCCTTGGTCTGATCCAGCAGGGCCTTTCTTATGTTCTTATGTTCTAAGCAGCAGAATGTTGTCTACAGACTGTAAAATTCTTTGACTTTGTTCAGCATCTGCATTCATTTTTTGCTGGTTCTACTCATCGCTGGAATGTACTGACATCATCTGTAGGAAAAGATTTTGTGGTCAAGCGATGGTCAGCACATTTTGATGCTGTTCATGCTGTTCATGTTCATGTATGGGGGTTTCTAGAAAATAAAACATGCACTGGATTCTCTATCAGCTGACAATGAACAGCAAGGGAATACAAGGCGAGAGGCAGAAGGATTGAGCAAAAAAATGGAAAACCTGGAAACAATTTTTCTCACAATTCTTTGGAATGACATGCTAGAAAGAATGAACAAAACAAGCAAGGTCCTGCAATCAAAGAATGTGAACATCCTTGCTGCCACGAATCTTTTTGAGTCTATGGAAACTAGAGACAAATTTAGTGAATATGAATTCAAAGCCAGGAGTATGTGTCCAGATACAAATTACAGTGATGGGAAAAAATGGGAACAAAAACGAAGTGTGTGTCTTAGTAGATATGATGGATCAGAAGAGGTACTTCTTAGTAAAACCGAAAAGTTCAGGGTGGAAACTTTCCTCCCTATTCTGGATACTCTAATCTTTGAACTGACAAAACGTGCACAGGCTTATTCACAGATTGGAAATCTGTTTTCTTTCTTCAGTGAATTTAAAACCATTGCTTCTGATGCACTAAAGAAAAAGTGTGAACATCTGGCTAATATGTATCACAAAGACCTGAATTATGATGACCTTTTAAATGAATGTGAGCATCTCAAGCACTACATGGCTTTTGATGAAAATTGTGAGACTCTCCCTGCACTGTACAGAAAAATAATTTCGGACAATTTGAAATCTGTATTCCTGAATGTTGAAATTGCACTCAGAGTGTTCATGTGCATGATGGTGACCAACTATACAGGATAACGTTCTTTTTCAAGACTGAAACTTATAAAAAATCTGCTCCGTAGCACAATGGGGCAGCATCATTTGAACTAGCTTTCACTCATATGCATGGAAAATGACATCCTGAAGACCATTGACTTCAAGCCAATAATAAAGCAATTCTCTGAAAATAAATGCCGCAAATGCTTGTTATAATAAGAAGTTCGTAGTAATTTCATACTCTAATCTGTGTGGCTTACTGAGTATTATTGTGTTTTTCAAGCCTTGTGTATTGTTCAAATGTTTATCATGTTGATTAGTTGCTGCTGTACAGCATGTTTTTAATGTTTTAACACCAGTTTTGTTGAAGTGCCAATAAAATAAATATATGTTTAATATTATCTACAATTTACTTTTTATTCCTGTGAGTGGTTGTCGTAGGGGCCCCAGCCCACTGGTTTGCCCGAGGGCCCATAATGCTGTTAAGACAGCCCTGCTTACTGAGACTCAAAATGGGTTACACAGTGTAAATTGATAACAGTCCATACAAATAGACATCTAATAAGCATAGTGTAGTATCATAGAATCTTAGAGTAAGAAGGGACCATGTAGACCATCTGGTCCATCCTCCTGCTCAATGCAGGATCAGCCTAAAGCATCCCTGACAAGTGATCATCCAGCAGCTGCTTGAAGACTGCCAGTGAGGGGGAGCTCACCACTAGGGCTGTCAAAAAAAAAATTCGGTACAGTTCGGATTCGGCCGAATTTGGCCCTTGTGGGTTCGGTACGTGCCGAAGTCCGAACTCCCCCACTTCGGATCCGTTCAATTCGGCGGGAATTCAAAGTTCGGAAAAAAAATTCGGCCGAATAAAGCCATTAAAAACACAACCGCGCCTTTCCGCGGCTCTGGGGGGGGCATTTTTGGGCTTAGAGGTCCCAAACTTTCAGCAGAGCTTCAAAGGACGTATATTGAAAGACTCCCCAAGTTTTGTAAAGATTGGGTCAGGGGGGGGCTGAGATATGGGCCCTGAAAGGGGTCCCCCCCACCCTGAATGTGCATCTCTCAGCAGAGCTTGCCGCCCACGCACAAAGCTCCCAGCCCCGACAAACAGCTGATGAGAGCAAGGGCGGGGCAGGTGCTAAGAACTTTGCAAAGCAACACAACTGAAAAGCAACACCTTTGCAAACATGCAAAGGGCGGGGCAGGTGTGAAGAATTTTGCAAAACAATACAACTGCAAAGCAACACAAGCATGCAATGCAACACCTTTGCAACAGTGCAAAGCAACACCTGACACCTGGGAGTTTGCATACCATGGAAAGGGACAGAGGCAGCTAGCTATTCATAATGAGCAGGAGGGGGTGGAATTTCTCCTTTTGCATTGGACTTGGGACCAGGCAGATGCATTCTTTAAGTCACCATTTGAAAACCAGTTTTGAGCAAGCATCAAAATAACCTAACTGATCTTATGAATGAGGAAAAACCTGAAGAATAAAAATGAAGCCCCCCCTCAAACCAGGGAGAGAGAGACTGGAGGGGGAACACACACCCCAGGCAGAACCGGCAAAAGCCCCCTTTGGCTTCCCCCCCCACCCACAGAAACTGCTCCCTCCCCCCCACACACACACAGACTCTGCTTTCCCCCCCACACACACACACAGAAAAGAAAAATTATAGATTAAAGCCCCCAAAGGGGTCTTACTGTGGCTGTCTTCTGTTCCAGCAGGAGGGGCTGGGAGGCTGGGTAATCCAATATGATTCCATTTGTATCCAATATAAGATCCATATGTATGCATCTCTCGAGGGTGATCCATTCATCCCAATAGGGAAAAGGGGAAAGCCCATATCTCGGGGGGCCCTGACCCAATGTTTACAAAACTTGGGTGGTCTCTTAAAAAGCCTTGTCTGAAGCTCCGCTGAAAGTTTGGGGTCGACACACCCAAAAATGCGCCCCCTGCAGCCACGGAAAGAGAAAAGGGGGGAGCCGATATTTCAGCCCCCACTGAACCCATCTTTACAAAACTTGGGTGGTCTCTTAAGAGGGATTGTCTGAAGCTATGATAAAAGTTTGGGGGCTGCACTCCCAAAAAAGCGCCCCCTGCAGCCACGAAAATGGAAAAGGGGGGAGAGGAAAAAGGGGTGGAGCCCATATCTCGGGACCCCCTGACCCAATGTTTACAAAACTTGGGGGGTATCTTAAGAAGCCTTGTCTGATGCTCCGCTGAAAGTTTGGGGTCGGCACACCCAAAAATGCGCCCTCTGCAGCCACGGAAAGGAGCTAAGGTGCACAAGCACCCCCTCACACACACATGAGGATTTCCCTCTCTCTATCTCTTTCCCCGGCCAGCCGCACATCAGCTGATTCCTCCAGTACTCAATCCTGACTGATTGGCCAGAAGAAGACCCAGCTTGCCCACCAATTGGCCGGGGGAGGAGAATGCTGCTTACTGACGGTTATGCTGCTTACTGACGGCCGAATTTGCCGAATTTATTTGCGAACTCCCGAACTCGCTGAATTCGGCCCCCCCGGTTGCCCGCCAGTTTTGAGTTCGGTTCCTCCCGAACTAAAAACCGCCGAATCAAGAGAAATTCGGCTGATTTTCAGTTCGGGCCGAACCGAATTGACAGCCCTACTCACCACTTCCCTTGGAAGCCTATTCCACTGCTGAACTAGTCTTACTGGCCTTTTATGCATGGCTGTTTCCCTCACGGTCACCCCCTGACTATATTGGGGCTTTGTTTTGACTATGCATGCATTTTCCAACCTTCAGAGGTTGCCTCACTATCCCCCCACGTTTTCCCTGTTTTTTCTGGATGCTGTTTAGCCAACATCCAGAAAACACGGGCAAAACATGAGGAAATGCATGGGGAGAGCAAGGTGACCTCTGACAGTCGGAAAATGTATGCATAATCAAAACAAAGCCCCGAAGTTGTCGGGGGGGGGGGGGGTGACCGCAAGTTAAACAGCCATGCATGAAAGGCCACTGTAAAAAAAAAAAATTCCTAATATCCAGCTGGTACCTCTCCATTCATAATTTAAACCCCGTTATTGTGGGTCCTAAGTGTAAATTGATACAATCAATATGAGAAAACATTGAATGAGCAATGTACGAGGACTAAGATTACCAAAAACTAAGTAAGCATAGGATATTAGGCATGTTTCTGAGTATGGTATAATGAAGATAAAGGGTATTAAATCAGTAGGAAATAAGATGAAACAATAGGGTGATGTGTAAAGCAAATTGATAATACATCCAGTACATTGCAGCCTTTTCCCCTTTATAAAGCATTTCTTGGACTATTCTGTTACAGTATAGCCCTATTACCTTTATAGAAAATCTCTCTTAAAGAACTCTGTTTTACATAGTTTGCCAAAAGCCAAAAGTGCAGGAGCCTTCTTGACTTCCTAAGGAAGGCCATTCCACAAGGTGAGAAAGCATATGTATGGACGGTTGTTGATGTTGTCTATTTGCAAGGTGGCACCTACAGCAGGAATGAGCAGTCATGTCAGAACTTAGGAAGAGACATGGTGCTGCAGATATGAGGGTCCAAGGCCATGCAGGGCTTTGTGCAGGATACTCAGTCGATGTAGTGACTGCAGAACAACTGAAATGTACATGCCCTATGTACAGTAGTTCCTGATATTAACTGGGGAGCAGCATTCTGTACTTACTGGAGTTTCAAGGGCAGACCCATGTAGAAAGCTTTAAAATAGTCTAAGCTCAATGTTACCATGACATGGATAGCTGGATCGGCTGAGTCAAAGTAGGGGACCTCTTCCAGGCTTGGACAAGTCCCACACTGATGACAACTGATCTCCAATAGCAACTCTTTGAGACTAGTCCATAATGAACTATTTAAACCAGGGCTTTATTGGTGGTACTTTAATCCATATCTTTAGACAATCTCTCCCAGTAGTTTCATGTAGTTGTTAAATAGCACAGGGAACAAGATGGACTCCACACCAATAAATACTATGGGACAGAGCTACAGTCCTGTAGCACCACCTTCTGGAATGAGCTGGCAAGCTAACAGTAGAACCAGTGGAGCAAGATGCCACTCTTTTCTCAACCCACCCAGCTTCTCCAGAAGAGTACTATGATCAATGGTACTGAGAGCCACCACAATGTCCTGGAGAATCAACAGGAATGAACACCTCCTGTCACTCTCCCAATGAAGACTGTTAGGTGAACAAGGCCATTTCCGTCCCTAAACCAGGCCTGAAACCAGCTTAAAATGGGTCTGGATAATCCTTCTCCTCTGAGATGGCCTAAATTTGCAAAGCAAAAACCTGCTCTTGCACCTCACCGAGGTATTTAGGTCATTTGGGTCCAGGAGGAGTGCAATAAGCATTTAGTTCAAAGTGGTCAGAACTACAAGCCATCACATAGAGTTGTTTATTACCTCTTGGACCCACTCAAGCAATCTAATCATACTGTTAGCCATAGATGGCAGGTATCAAGCCCAGAAACAGCAGGCCAGTAGTATCCTGAAACTGAACTGAACCAACTGTGGCATCTGCGTTGAGGTGGTTTTGCGTGATTTTATGCACAAAATGCTAGACAACAGTCATAGTGAGCCTGTATATATTCTGGGTCTAGCCCACCAGGGTCCTGATATTGAAGCCCCCTCATTCCCCAGAAAAGCTTAGCCAAACAGCATTGAGTGGATGCAGTGTTGGTTAAGAAATTCACCAGAATCACGCCAGCAAGCAAAGTGCTCTCATCTCTGTTTAATTATGTTCATTTAAAGTGTTTCTCCACTTGTGCTGTAACAAACAGGACTGCCAAGAGGGAAGACTGGGGTACAAAATTCAGGGGGTGGGGGCAATTCTGCTTGAGAGCCTTTGAAGCCAGAGTAATGCTACATTCAGCAAATGCATTTCAATTTATTTTACTTTTTAATGTAGTTCTGCACTGCAGCCAGTAGAGGCACAGGGAAGACAGCACAATGAACAGCAATAGCTATAACTACCTGCTGTCAATGCCTTTCTGCAAAGTTTACTACAATGAGACCGAGGCAAACACTAGCCTATCATGAGATGCTGCTAAACTCATCAACAAAGCCAGCACTGGAGTAAGGCAAAACTACCAAGCACAACTGATGGCTGCTACAGTAGGTCTTTGGTTTCCAGCAGTCTGTTTTCCTTTTCTTTTTGTTCTACCCAACCCCATAGTTTTATCTGCCCAGTCAGACCTTGAAAAGGGGTAGCCCTGCTAACGTGCAGTAGCAAAATAAAACCTTTCCTTCTCAGATCCTTAATTTCTCTTCTTTTTCCCACACTTTTCTCCTACTTCATGTCACTCTCTTCCTTTCATAATCAGCCTTCGTTATTCTTTCCCTCCATACTAATTTTTCTGTGTCTCTTTATGTTCCACCCTTTATGTTCCACCCTTTATGTTCCAGTATTGGGCTCAACTCCTCTCATCCCTATCCTGGTTGGCAACTAAGAATGTCCTTGATAGTATTATACCTGCAGACCATTGTTAATATTATGTACAAGAAGAGGGGTTGAGTAAATATTTTTCCATGATGTACCAAAGTAGTAAAAAGATACTCCCCCACCCTTTACATGCATGATAATGGCATGTACATATGTTTTAGTGGTTATAAATGTGGAACACAAGCTAGAATTCTTTTCCTTTTCCTTTTGCATTCTTTCCCATTCTTTTATTACCTTTTAAACACTGTTCAAGTGGTGGGTTATTATTGTATTAGTGCGACATCAAATACCTCTTTGTAAATGTTACTTTGCTACAGTAGGCATTAAATTTCATGTTATATGACAAATGATGTAATATTTTTTAAAAGTCAGCAAAATCAGTCCTGGTAATCCTAGTGCTTCCAACACCACTACATAACCCATTTTGCCTCTGTTTTTGTTCTAGGTAAAGTACAAAGAGAAATTGAAATTTGAAATGAGAAAGACAAAAGTAACGACTACTGATGAATTACATAACTTTAAGGGTGACAATGAAGGGATTGAAATTGTTTAAAATTTTCAGTTCTTTGGCTCCACCATCAACCAAAAGGGAGACTGCAACCAAGAACTCAGAAGGAGATTGAGACTTGGAAGGGCAGCCATGGAACTAGAACAGATGCTTAAGTGTAAGGAAGTGGCACTGGAGAGCAGGTTCAAGATAATTTACACTATAGTAGTCTCCATTGCTATGCATGGATATGAAAGCTGGACAATGAAGAAAGCAGACAGTAAGAAAATGAAATCTTTTGAAATGTGCTGCTGGATGAGAATTTTACAGATTCCATGGACCATCAAAAAAACAAAAACAAATAAGTGGGTTCTAGATCAAATAAAGCCTGAATTCTCTCTAGAAGCTAAAATGATTAAACTGAGGCTATTGTACTCTGGTCACATTATGAGAAGACAAGAGTCACTGGGAAAGACAATGCTAGGAAAAGGTAGGAAAAGAGGAAGACCCAACATGAGATGCATTAACTCAATAAAGCAAGCCAAGTGATTTGTTTTGTTATGATATTTGGTTTAGACCATGGTTATATTGGGGAACCCTGATGAAATCTTTGTCTGGAGGTCCATGGTGGCTCTCAGTAGCCATGTTAACAAACTGCCCAACCGTTCCTTTCTCCAAGCTCATCATTACAAGAAGGACAATTCCAAGCTTTACAGGGGGGGGGGCAATTGTTTTCACTGACAGGATCACATTTTATTCCACATTTTGACAAGGGCTTCAACAGCAGTATCAACTTTGACTTGAAAATCCCCAAGAAACTCTCAGGAGCCATCAACATCCTGGGACAGACCATGTTAACTGGCTCCCCACCCTTGTAGAGGTTCCAAGTGTCCATTAATCTAAACTTTACCAAATAATGGTTAGTTTTTGTCAAGGGCCTTATTACTGGGTCATGCACTTTGTCTCCAAATCAAGCATATATTCCACTACATGCATAAAGATCAAAATGTTCTTGTAAAGGTCCACAGTTGTCATGGCGGTCATGAAGTATTGGACATTGAGGAAGAAATATGGTCTGTTCTTTATGGTGAATTACCGAAAGGGCCCTACAGTAAATAAATGAAGTATGAATTAATTCTTAGAGGTTGCAGTTAGCACATGAGGGAGTCTCATGGCACCATGAAGAATGAAACCAGCCTTCTTGTGTGCTTGCCAGCTTTTCAGCTAGCTTGGTTTCAAGGCTAGGCAAGGAGTTATATAAAATTTGCATTGATTTGAGAGAAACTTACCCTTCCCATGTTGAAAGGTAGAAACTCTGAAGGTTACAGCATCAGTGGTTGCTTCAATATATACTCCATTGTCTTTTTTAAAACCCTCTTTTCCAGTTCAAACATTGTTTCCAAAAAGAGGTTTTCAAACTGCATTCTATTTTTAAAAGTTTCATACTATATTTCTTTGGAATTTTTTAACACAGTGTAGCTTTTGAATATATTTTCCCAATATACTTACATAAAGGCACTATTATGAGGTTTAGAAAAGGCCTTTCAACAGCAGGCCGCCAGCTCTCAAGTCTCGTCCAGTACTACTCCAAACAAGGAATATATAAAAATGAAAGATCCCAGGGGTTTCATGAAACACCAGTTCACACTTTTATAAAATGTGCTTCTAAACTACACTACAAATCTGGCAGATCATAGGGTTACAAATCTTGCAGAGTTGGGTTTAGCTTAATATGTCTCAGAGGGCAGAATTATAATGGTTCTCTCCAGTCTTGATTTGGAAAAAAAAAAAAGCCATCATGGGCTAATATGTTGTCAAGGCTTTTTTTGCTTCTATTAGAATCAACTAATAAGAAAAACAAAAGATCAAACACATATTCAAAGCCTTTCAAAGGCAACATATTTAATGGATGTGCATAGCAAGAAGATGAATTCAAGCATTAGAAACTGAAGCAAGAATTCAAATGTTATATTACAAAGCTGGAAAGTATTTTGTGCTTTAGATTGGAATTGGACACCCAATTAGTGCTACATTTCTTTAATAGGAAGGTAAGCCTTATTGAACTAATTGGATCTTATTTGTGACTAAACCAGTATACACTTGGCTCCAGCAATGTGCAAGCAGAAGCATAAATGGACTTAGCACTGTTCGACTTGCACAAGATCTTGTGCAACACCTAGTGCTTTCCTCACTATATATTGTAGTGCCCGGAAATTGGTTCCATTAGCACAAGCAGAAATTTTACACTGGATCCAACCCATAGGATTGGCCTGTAAGCAGCTTAGATCAACCTATTTAGTATCAACTTAAAGTCTGAAATCAAGATAAAGTTTAGACACAAAGGCTGCAATTACACGTACACACACACACACACACACACACACACAAGAATGCAAATTAAGTCTGAGCAACTATGCATAGGACCAGGATGAAAGGCTGCGATCCTAAGCAACTATGGTCTTTTATGCATGGGAATTTTACCTTGGGCTCGACGCTCTCTTGACCCACGCTTTTCTAATCTGAATTCTCAAAATCCTATGCATGGTGGTTGTTTGCCCTGAAGAAATTCCTGGAGTATCAGGACAGGAGTATTGCAGAATCAGCAGCAGAAATCTGGAAGTGTCTGAGTCCCTGCCCCTTGAAAACACTGCGTTGTTATTGGCAGTAGCGTTTGTTGTTAGAAAACGTTACCACTACCACCACCCTGCCAGCTCCCCTTTGCCCCGGGAAGTGGCCATTTTACAACCCAAAAACTACCAGAAAAACAACAACCCAGCACTGCAGCCCAGGGCTCAGCTACCTGTCTCCTGCGATCATGGAGTACGCAGGGGAGACAAAGCTAAGCCAAGCCCTGGATGGCAGCCCAGCAGTTGTGTTGGGAATATAATGCAAGTTCCATTTCTGTCAGAGAGCAAAGAGTTAATTGTTTGTATTGGTATTTAGACAGACTCAGGAATATGTCATGTCATTGCGACCTCCAGTGAATTAGTCAGCAAATTCGCCATTGACCACGTTCGCCATTGGCACGTTCGTGCGTTCGATCCTGGCTGAATCCTGGCTGGAACAGGGAAGAAAGGAGGCTCAAGCGACCGTGCGTTTTCACCCACACGCACCTTTTGGTTTTTTCACAGAAGCAGCATGGATCTTCTCCGCTCTCTCTCTCAGGAGCAGAGAAGGCCATCTTTAAGCCATAGATTCCTGCCAGAGAAATCTAGCACGTTTATAGGAAACTAGATTTGGTAGCAAGGATTGTATTTGTTTTATCCCAGTTTACCCTTTCCTTTTAGATAAAGCTTTGATTCTAAAAGAAGGAACGACTCTGTCTGTTGTTTGTGTGCACTGAATGACTGTAACCTGACCATAATCACACGATCTATGGACCTTAATATCCAACAAGTTGGCTTCACCTCCCCCAGTCCCCCGTGATTGGAGATCCGAGGGAAGTGCCGGGCTTAGCTACCCGTCCCCTGCGATCAACAGGCACTGGAGAGGTAAGCAGCCCTGTGGCTGCTTACTTCTCTGGGTACTGCCGTTTTTTCTTTTGAAATGATGATTTATTGTTAATTTGATTAAAATATAACTAAAAATGAAAAGAGAGGCAACTGAGGCTAAGATCTGATGCTTCCAACCCCACTCGCATTTAAGTGACGGGTTACCCATGGGGGGGGGGCGAGCACTGGAACTTAGCCTCAGCTGCCTCTCTCTTAATTTTAAATTATATTTTAATCAAATTAACGATAAATCATCATATCCAAATTTTTAAAAACTGGTGGAGAGCACCTGGAGAAGTAAGCAGCCACATGGCTGCTTACCTCGCCGGTATCAAAGGCTTCCCAGGGCTTCGTGGAGAGGATGGCTGAAGGCTGGCTGAGGGAGGAGTGGAAGGAGGAAACACAAGAATAGGGTGTGTGGGGGGGTAGAGAGACCCGTGCTTTGGCTTATGCACAGTAATGGTGACAATTTAACCCGGGTTGATCTCAGAGAAGAACTAAGAATTACATTAAAAGAGCATTGGGAAGATCCAGAGAGAGTCCAGGGTGGGCACGAGGTCAACGCTGAGGGGTAGAAAACTCATGCATAACTCCATGGAACAACCGAGTCAATCCAATGGCGAATGTGAGTCAAAGTACCCATGCATAGAAGGAATGAGGGGAACACAAGCACATGGCTTGTGGGTGAGGGGAACACAAGCACATGGCTGGTTGGTCATGTCTGCTAGGACTGTACCTCTGCAATCCAGTGCAATGCTTATTCAAAAGAGCATCCCACTGTGGAATTGATTTCCAAGAAATTATGCAGAGGTTTACAGTCAGTGTCTAAATATTATTATAATTTCTTGAACCTAAGCAAGTTTCCTCAGAAGTGCTACTGATTTAACTTCCTGGTAAGGTTGCTTAAGATCACAGCCTCAGTTGTGTGAACTACTTTTCACTCCAATATTAAAATAGCTCTGTGTAACACAATTCAAAGTGCTGGTTTTAACTTTAAAAGCTGTAAATGGCCTGGGCTTATGTTGTCTAGGGGGATAATCTTTCCCCCCTTTAGTAGCCTCTCTTTACAATGAAGTAAATTCATTCATTCAGAAGAGCTCCAGATCATTGTCTGAGGTTAGACTGGCAGAGACAAGAAGTGGGGCTTTTTAAGGGCTCTCTAGAATTCCCTCCCCAGAGAAGCCTGCCAGACTTCTGTCGGCACCTTTCAAAAACAAGTTTTAAATATTTGTTCCAGTAAGCATTTGTAGGGTGAGACAGATTTTCTCTTTTATTGACTTTTTTGTTCTGCTTCTCTTTTGTGCTTCTGTAATTTAATTAGATTGTCTGGCCTAGCCTGTGCAGTGTACAGAAAATGCCAGGCATGGTCTGACAGAGGATGTTGTGCTTTCTCCAGGTGCTGCCCAAGGTCAGCTCTACTGCCAACTATTTGTTTTGACTCTGGACTCTGTGGAAATCTTACCTCGATGGGCATCCTGAAATTTGGCACTCACATTTTGGCACTAATCTCCTTACCTCTTTATACTGATTTTTACTCCCTGGCTGGAGCCCTGGAGGGATCGCTGGGATCTCGGGTTGGAGCAGAGGACGTGCTCCCCGAGTGAATTGTTCCTGGCTGGAACCCTGGAGGGTTCGCCTGGATCTCGGGTTATAGCATAGAACGTGCTCCCCGAGTGGATTGCCTCTGGCTGGAGCCCTGGAGGGTTCGCCTGGAAGCTCGTTTTCTTCGTTGGGAACACCGGAACAACTCACTTTCGCTTCCAACGTGCTAAAGTACTCGAATGACGAGGACTTATATACAGGGGAGGATTGAAATACTCATTTGCAAGTCAGCCAACCCCGACGTACGGGAAAATCCAAGAAGAAAATCCATACTCTACAGTTTCAAAACCGAAACTTAACAAATCGTATGGCCCGTATGCAGGACCAAATGAACCTACTAATGCATAAATACGACCGCCTGCAGCGCACTCAAACCCCGGCGCCACAGCCGCAATGTTATGCTTTCTCCAGGTGCTGGCCAAGGTCAGCTCTACTGCCAACTATTTGTTTTAACTCTAGACTCTGTGAAAATCTTACCTCTATGGGAGGGGGGTTGCCATGGCATCCTAAAATGTTCTATGCTCTCTGATATAGGCCCTGCAACAGGCTTGTAATTTTCATTAGTGCCAACTTAACTCTTAGCTGCTGTAAACCTGTAAATCTTCCAATAAATCAACTCTCTTTTAAACTACTCATCTATAAATGTTTGTTTATGAAATTATCACGGGACAAGTGCTCACATAGATGCAATTTTAGTTTTATTGATTTTATAGCTTCACATTCCTTTTAGTTGTTTTTATTCATTTAGAAACATTTTATGCTGCCTGTCCAGAGAACCTGTCCAAGATAGTTTACAAAATAAAACATAATAAAACCTAAAACATCAAAAGTTGTTAATTTAAACCCAGTTTTTAAAACGCCATCAGAGAATGAAAAGAAGCCATTTAACAGTTTAAAATGAATTTAACAGTTTTCAGCTAAAAGCACACTATAAAAATGGTGGTGAGAGATCAGCTCCTTAATTAAAAGCCTGGGTAAACAGAAATATTTTGGCCTGGTACCTAAAAGACACTACATTATTGGCAGAAAATAGTGAAGATTTGAAACAACTACTGCTGAAAGTTAAAAGAGAAAGTGCCAAAGCAGGACTACAGCTGAACATCAAGAAAACAAAAGTAATGACTACAGGAGAATTACACAACTTTAAGGTTGACAATGAGGAAATTGAAATTGTTCAAGACTTTCTATTCCTTGGCTCCACCATCAACCAAAAGGGAGACTGCAGCCAAGAAATTAGAAGGAGATTGAGACTGGGAAGGGCAGCCATGAAGGAGCTAGAAAATATTTTGAAGTGTTAGGATGTGTCACTGGCCACCAAGACTAGATTAATTCATGCCATTGTATTCCCTATTACTATGTATGGGTGTGAAAGCTGGACAGTGAAGAAAGCTGATAGGAAGAAAATAGATTCCTTTGAAATGTGGTGTTGGAGGAGAGGGTTACGGATTCCGTGGACTGCCCAAAAAAAAAATAATCAGTGGGTTATAGATCAAATCAAGCCTGAACTGACCCTGGAAGCTAAAATGACTAAACTGAGGCTGTCGTATTTTGGTCACATCATGAGACGACAAGAGTCACTGGAAAAGACCGTCATGATAGGAAAAGTTGAGGGCAGCAGGAAAAGAGGAAGACCCAACAAGAGATGGATTGACTCAATAAAGGAAGCCACAGCCTTCAATCTGCAAGATCTGAGCAAGGCTGTCAAAGATAGGACAGTCTGGAGGACTTTCATTCATAGGGTTGCCATGAGTCGGAAGCGACTTGATGGCACTTAACACACACACACACCTAAAAGACAGTAGCATAGCTACCCGGTGAGAGTCAAGGAGAAGGGCATTCCACAGGTGAGATGCTACTACTGGAAAAGCCCTGTCTCTGGTGGTAGCCACCTACCTCAGCTCTTACAGTGGGGTACAGAGAGTCAAGCTTGTGAGGAAGATCTTAGCTGGCAGACTGGACATTATGGAAGGAGGTAACCCTTCAGCTACCCTGGCTTCAAGACGTTTTTATTTTATTTAAGTTTGCCATCCAGCCTGAGTGCCCACAAGGGATATAAACATGTAAACAGACTGGCTGCCTGTCTGTTTGCAGGTGCAATTTGAAATGCTGATCCTTACAGTTAAAACCCTAAATGGCTTGGGGCCAGGGTACTTGAAGGACCACCTACTCCCACAGTGTCCCGCCCACCAGCAAATATCTGGCTCACAAACCACGTTCTCTGTACCCTCACTTTCAGAGGTGATGTGCAGTTGACAAGACGCCTTGCCTGTTGAATGTCCTTCCCCTTGAAGTTCACTTGCCACCTACTGTACTCTCATTTAGATGCCAGCCCAAAATGTTTCTTTTTACACAGGCTTTTAATTAGGGGAATATCTTTTAACGTAGTTTTTATAGTCATCTTCTAACCTGAGAACTGTTTTATGACACTTGTTTTAAGCTGCTCATTTTTTATGCTTGATTTTAATGTTTTATGAGTTGTTAACACCTTTACAGTGTTTCATGTTTTTGTTTTTATTTTACTTCTCTGCATCTTCTCTGGAGATGAGGCAAAGAAATTTTGCTAGGAATATATAAATAAAATAGTCATCTTTACCTTGTAAGGTTGACCAGTATCCCCATGTTCCATATGAGAGGCTAAGGCACAGCAGCTTGCTTAGGGCTGTGGTCAGATATGAACTGGGGACTTAGTTCATATGTCATAGGGAATCACTTTATATTTATTCACATTTCATACTGTTTGGCCACAGCTAGATCATGGGCTTTCTCATTGGTAGGCCCATTCTAGACTGGCATACCAGAGGGCAACTTTATTGGCTGCATTTAGGAATGGCTGCAACACAGTTTTATTCCATAGGGAATTTGGAGGAGGTTAACTGCTTAGATGGAAGTGAAGGCAGCATGGTATAGCCCAATATTGTCAGATCTCAGAAGATAAGCAGGGTGGGTACTTGGATGGGAGAGCATCAAGGAAGGCTCTGCAGAGGAAGCCAATGGCAAACAACTTCTCACTTGCCTTGAAAGCCCTTTTCTGGGGTCACCATAAGTAAATTGTGACTTGATGGCACATACATACAAATCTGGTGTGGTTGTAATCTGCATGTTGTTTTTTAACCTCTCTGTCAGGAGCATGCCATGAGGATGGTATGCGGTAGTGCGATTGAGCTGCCTCCAGGTGCTGTTGTGTTGTTCTGTCCAAGGCCAGTCTGTGCCCCGTGTTTAGTCTTCATAGATTCCCATAGTGTGGGAATCGCCAAGTGCCCCTTCCTGCCAAGTGCTCCTTCCTGCCTCTGGGAGGGGGGTGGCCTAGGATACCAGTTATCTCCTTTTGCTTCTCCATATATGCTATGCCCCTTGCCTTTTGCCCCTTTCTAGTGTTCTTCTGAATATGGCTTCTGAAACCTGTCGATGTTAACCAATAAAACTTCTTTCGTGGATTTGCCATCTGCTGAAATCTGTTTATGGTTTGCCGCAGGGCTAGAGCTCACACTCTCTGTGTTTTTACCCTCTGTTGTTCATGTATATTGGTTTTCACTTTTTTTGTTATTACCTTACATGTTTTCTTTTTATCTTGGTTTTCTTTTCTTGCAGCTTGTTACCTGCCTTGGATATAATCAGAGAAGCCAGAATATAATGTTTTAAATAGGTACATTTGTAAAGTGGAAAGTTTTTTTAAACTAAAAATGAAGTGAGCATGGGAGGGCAGCTAAATTATATTCCTTTTCCACTTTAGCTGACTGATTTGAAGCACTTTTCCCTCAGTCCAGCTTAGGGTTCCTAGGTGCCTGCTAATGGTGGCAATTGCCTCTGATTCCTGCTGCTGTCTGCCGACACTCACTTGATTGGTGACAATTGGCATGCACATGTGATGATGTCACTTCTGGCGCAATACGGAAGTACCAGCATCACACCGGGGAGATGCTCTATCACTCTTCCCAAAACTCTCAGGACATCATAGCATGTGTGTGCCCCAATCACCATCCCGTTCCCACCCCCACCCCAGATCTCCCACCAGTTGCTAGGAGGGACCTTTGCAGAATATGCCTACAACAATGCTGTGCATCAGTCTACAGGTTTCAGCCCGTTTTGCATTGTGTATAGAAAAGAGTTCGGCCCCCTGGGCAGTGTGGATGTTTCCGGGGAGGAGGGAGGTGCAGACGTTTCTGACTAGGTCCACACAATTCAAACCACTTGGCCGTGGTTACAGAAAAATGTAGAACAGGCTAAGCAAAGATACAAAGCCCAAGCCAATAAGCATCGTTCCCCAGGGTGGGAGCTCAAGGTGGGGGACTTAGTCTACTTGTCCACCAAAAACTTGCGCTCCCTGCGTCCAAGCAAGAAACTCAGTGAAAGACTCACCAGCCCTTTTCCCATAGCTAGAGTCATCAATCCTGTAATGGTGGAACTCTTTCTGCCTAAGACTCTGAGAAAGGTCCATCCTATTTTCCATGTTAGTCTGTTGAAACAACATGTCCCCTCGCCCGAGTGGCACCCCGAAGACCCCAGAAGTGCCTAGCATGGTGAGTGGGGAAGAACACTTTGAAGTCTCCAAAATCCTCGATTCTCGCATCCACGGGGGGGGGGGGGGGCTTCAATACCTGGTTTGTTGGAAACATTTTGGCCCTGCGTACGATGAGTGGGTGGCATATCATCACGTCTCTGCCCGGAGGTTGGTACGCCAATTAGGGCTGTCGATTCGGTTCATCCTAAACCGAAAAACAGCCAAATTTCCCCCGATTCAGCGGTTTTTCAGTTCGGATTGAACCGAACTCAAAAAAGGCGGGAAAACGGGGACCCTAATTCACGAGTTCGGGGTGTTCGCGAATAAATTCAGCAAATTCGGGCCCTTTAAAGAGATCTGTTCCCCCCGCGCCTTCAGGGGGCTTCCCTGAAGGCACGCGGGGGGGGGACTTTAAGCTGGAAGGCGCAGGTCTGTTTAAAGGGGGCCCTGCATGCCTTCATGGAAGCCCCGTGAAGGCCCGAGGGGGGGCGAATTTTCCCCCGAACTCCGGATCTCGCGCCGAAGTTCACGGATTCGAAGCGCAGGAGTTCGGACTTCAGCACGTCCTGAATTTAAACGGGCCAAATTTTGCCGAAGCTGAACTTTTCCGAATTTTTTTTTCAACAGCCCTAACGCCAATTCCATGTGTTGTACCCAGAACGTCCCTCTATCTGACGTGGGGGGAGGGGGTTCTTAGAGAGGGCAGAATGTCAGGCACCGGCCTGTGTTCAGCGGTTTGCCAGGTGCTATTCCCAAGGTCGCTGTGTTGTGGTACATCATCTGTATTGTTATGTCTGTACTCCGTTCTATTCTGGAAACGGCCCTGGGAAGAAGGCAACTTATATGAGTTGCCGTGGCAACCAAGAGCTGTTCCGAAAGTTTGCTTTCTGTTATATTTCCTGCACCCTCAGTAATTTCCCATCAGACTCATTGCTTTTTCCAAGTCACTTTCTGCCATTCACTGTGCCTATTTCTCATTAAATCTGCTTGTTATGGAACACCTGCCTAAGAGTTGTTTTGTGGGATTTAGCTGGTGAACTCAGAGCTGACACCTAGTTCACCTACAGTAGTTGAAGTAAGAGGGAAGGAAAGCAAAATACTTCAAGCAATGAAGCACAAAGAGGTAAGATAGGAGGGGGCAGGGTTTGGCTGTCCTCTCCCACATGCTCAATTTTCTGTAAAAATATAAATTCCCCCATTCCATACAAATGGCATGGATCACATCTAATTTGGCCCTAAGTGAGGTTCATTAAGAAAATGCAGTGAGTAGGAGAGGAGAGAAACTATATGGGTTTGAGGTTATTGCTTTAGGCATTGGATTACTACAGATCAGAGCAGTGGTTTTCAAACTTTCTATCCCTTTTGTGTGGGAAATCCATTTCACATCCATTTCTCTTCTTTGGTGAAGATCCTGGGTTATCTATAGATTGCCAGTCTCCAGGTATTAGCTGGAGATCTCCTGCTATTACAACTGATCTCCATCCGATAGAGATCAGTTCACCTGGAGAAAATGGCCGCTTTGGCAATTGGACTCTATGGCATTGAAGTCCCTCCCCTCCCCAAACTGCCCCAAAAATCTCCCGCTGGTGGTGAAGAGGACCTGGCAACCCTACTCATCTACTATGCCACACTTTCAGTTCACACTGGACACTACACTTGGCATGTCTGTTGGTCACAGGGTCACCAACAGGGTCCAGAGTCACCTTGAGGGTCATCTTGAGGGTCCAGAGAAGTCGGAATCATCCTTCATTCAGCCAAAAGCATTTTCAGTTCATTTTACTTTTAGTGCAGCTCTACACTGCATCCACTAGGTATGCACACAAGGCAGAGCAGAGCAAACAGACAGAAGCTTTGACTTCCTGGTTGGTAATGTTTGCTGACCTTCATTAAGCAATAATTTTTCATGAAAGCTCTCCATGGCTGCAAACTTTTTAAACTACAAAGCTGAAGCAAACATTTGCCTGTCATGAGATGTTTCTAAGCCCATCAACCAAACCAGTATGGCTTCGTTTCTCTCCCCCATCTCATTATTCTACATTTGCCCCCTCCTTTCCCCATCCTCATTCCTCCCCTGGCTGGGGCGTGAAAACATACTTAATAGAATGGAAAACCTCAGGTCATGTTATGAACAGAAAGAAGAGGGGAGTGTAAAGTTCATATTTCAAATATATCAAAATAATGCAAGGGTGATTCCACATCCCACACACTTTACATGCACTTTGACCTGTAGTGATCTGTATTAGAGGTTATAAATGTGGAATGGTGGATGCCTTAGGCTAGGGGTGGGGAACGTCAGGCCTGGGGGCCGTATAAGGCCCGCGAAATCATTTGGTCTGGCCCTTCATGGGTCCTGGCAGATCTCTAGCTCTAAGGATCTAAGACTGGTGATACGCCCCGTCCCATGGCCAGGAATAGCCTCTATTCAAGGTGGATGTTTGTTTTGCTGAGAAAAGAAATATTCTTTCCCCCTTGCAGAAGAGTCATTAGCTATGGAGCTGCTAGGACCACCCAAGAAACTATGTTAACCCTTTCCCACCTGGGCTGTGGAGAAACGTATTTCCTCTGCACTACAAGAGGGCTGGGGGCAGAAGTGGCGACAATGGAGGGGTTAAAGGGGGCAGGGCCAGAATGTGCGGCCCACGAATGATGTTATAAATATCCAAATGGCCCTTGGCAGAAAAAAGGTTCCCCACCCCTGCCTTAGGCGAATGCTTTAGTTTCAGTTTATATCAAAGCAAACAATAGCTTAAATATGTGACAATAATTTGTATTTGTAGTTTAAGATACATCTTGTTATAGATGTAGTTAAAGCACAGGTGAAGTCTGAGATTAGAAGTTAGTTCTGGAACCTTTGAACGACTAAAGATCTGTCCTTCAACCTGACTAGGAGTATGAACTGGGCCACTATAGAAATTATTCTGTGATAATTCCAGTTGCCCAGTCTGCCTGACTCTCCTGCTTTCTTTGTTTCTCTTTAAGGAGGCAGCAGTAGGAGATGATGGGATGGGACGGAACGGAATGGGACGGAACGGGATGGGACGGGAGAGCTGGCACTAGTTGAATTTCAGCATCCTGGGACTAGAATCACTTTGTAAAGTTGGTACAGGCAGAGATAGGACCACACCATCTGGAGTCTTGGCTCATCTGCCTCCTCTCCCTATACAATAAAACTGACTTTTCACATCTCCCCCATCGTTCTTCCCCCCCACATTAAGTGTCCCTACATTATTTCTGATTTTGCTTGTTTGTTTTGTTTCAGATTAAAGTATTTTTGCACTTTGAGAGAGACTTCAATGGGACTTATTCCCAGGTAACCTGTATCTCACCAATATTTAATTGACAACTCACTTCAGTGTTCTGGCTAGGTCCATTGGCTGGGGAGTCTTCCTGATTCTGATTTTTCCTGGGTGTTTTTTTTGTGTGTGTGTGTTTTTGCTTTGTTTCGCATCATATGCCATTTCAATGTGCACTGTGTAAATCATAAGTTAATAATTATTTAATAATCCTGTCCCTTTTCTGTTAATGTTTCCTACCTGATGAACAATTATTATCCTATTCATAGTAATAGAAAGCCAAGTGATTTGTTTTATGATGATATTTGTTTTGGATCAGAGCCATGGGTGGGGGCAGGTGGAATTTTTGTCCAGAGGTCTGTGGTGGCTCTTGGCAGCTCTGGCTGAGGCTTGCTGTCTCTCCACACTATGAGAAAGTGCAATCTGGAACACATGCCAAATACACTGCAAGTGTGACCAGTAGTTCTGGGAGTGCCATCTTTTGAGAAAGCCTTTCTGACATTACTGATCTTCTCACTGAGGCACTTTTACTTAAACAATCTGAAAGCCTCCTGATTAGAGCACTAGTGAGGCCAACTCGCTTGATGGGATTTTTAGAGGGAACACTTGAGTTCCTAGTGATAGTAAATATGACAACAGCAGAGACAGACTGTTAGAACAAGAATTACTGCCAAAGGAGTAACAGAAGATTTAGTTAAGATGTGCTTAAAGAGAACCAAAGTGCATGCACTCACACATACACACAGTTCATCTCCTATCGAGACATCTACTATAGAATATAGCTTTGGGACAATGTTCAAATAGCATGTTTTCACTCAAAGAGGACACTTTCTCATCATAATTCAATACCAGCACAGAGCATAGACCCTTGATGGCAGGAGCGATGTCTTAACATCCAAGTTCGAGAGGAGATCCATCACGATCCCTTGCTGTGTGGGCTAGTGAAGACTAAGCACATTGGACACATTCTTGGCCACTGTCGCAAACCGAGAGGGGGCCAACAGCTCTCCTTCTGAGTGTATCTTGTACTGCCGTCCTGGATCCAAACAAGCTTTCAGCTGCACAGGATGCTTTCTGGCTGCTCTAAAAGAAGAAGAAAATATAGGAATAAAATCACTGGAAAGGGTGGATTTTAAAGAGGATTAAGATGACAGCCAAGAAGATGAAGGGTGTTGGAAAACTCAGGAGGCCCCACAGCTCCTGTCTAGCGCATGACTGCCAAGTTACACAGATTGGAGTGTGACACATGTCTTCCATTTTGGATCATATGGCCACACAAATAACTCACTTGTTCATGAGTGTTGTTTTTTTTTTTGCAGGTTCCATCTCTCCTTGCTGTAAAGTGCCAGCACGCACACTGTTTACTACTGTATGGTTCCTTTCTTCTTCATCTTTCCCTAACGTGTTTATTGATTTTAAGAATAAAAACAACATACAGAACGTACCACAGAACTTACACTGATGTAATTTTTTTGCAAGTAAATAATTCCTCTGGAGCTTTCAATTTAAATGTTATCTTTCTGCCTTCCTACCCATGCTTTCTTGTGGAAGAGGAAAAGAAGAGGCTGACCTAGAGGAGATTAGAAAATGGAATGACAGGAAGCTCATATTTTACTTTGATCCAGCTTTGGACTAAGATTTCCTGATATGCTGAAAGTCTAGGAAAAAAATTCATAACCAAATTTACCCAACCAACTGGATAATATTCAAAAGCATCCAGTTGAGGCAGGAGTCGGGAATAAAATGAGTATTGCAAAGAACTGTATACTGATCAAGAGCATTCTGCTACTCATTGCTTTCAGAGCCCTGAAAGAGGCATAATTTCTGCTTATGCACACACATGTGCTTTCTTTTGTCCCATCTAGCTCAGTGCTGTCTGCCCTGACTAGCAGCTGCTCTTCAGCTCCTCAGGCATAGGACAATCTTTTCCAACACCTGCTGAGATCATTTAACTAGAACTAGAACTAGAACCAAGGGTTGAACCTGAGGTTTGTCTGTGTGGAGAGCTCATGCTCTGCTGCTGAGCCACACTTTTTGCTCTGGCTCAGTAAACCATGATAAAATGACCAAAAATGAATTGCTACCAAAGCCTGTTTACCAGAAACAGGATGAAACTCTATACCATGAGCACCAGTCCCTCTTCCCAGTTGCCTTCAACTCTTTGGGAAAAAGGACCAGCTGTCTCCAGCTTCAGTTTGTTGGCTTTGAACCAGGAAGACACAAGCTCTTCTCATTCCCACAACCTGCCTAACATGATTGTTGCGGAGATGGTAAATGAGTTAGATGAAATGAGAACTGTAAAGCACTTTGTACATTGAATCTCTGTTGGGTCTCTCTTTCTGGACTGGGACATATTACATTAACAGTGCATTCCTGAGGCCCCAGGCGTGGTGCCGCGGTGGGGCGAGGCGCAGCAATGGCGCAGCCGGGAGGCCTCCAAAGGGGCTTTGTGGCGGCGTGCGTGGGCAAGGAAAATGTGAAAACAAAAAGAGAAGGGAGAGAACAAGGAGTGGGGCAGCAGCAGCACAGGGTCACCGCCACGCAGCCCAAGGCCAGGCAGGGCCATCAGAATCAGCAGAGCTACTTCTGGGGTAGGGGCATCGTTGGGGGGCGGGGCATGGATTGGGGATAGGAGGGACAGGCCATGATGTGGGATGGGCCCCTCAGTGAGAGGAGTGCAGGGGGAAGGGCTTGGGCCAAGAGGGAGGGAGAGCAGGGTGGGAGAGGAAGGGAAGGAGATCTCCTGAAGGGGCCGGGAGACTGTCAAGTAAACGGGTCCAAGGGCTCAGAGAAATTGGTTCTTGTAGGTTATCTGGGCTGTGTGACCGTGGTCTTGGTATTTTCTTTCCTGATGTTTCACCAGCAGCTGTGGCAGGCATCTTCAGAGGAGTAACACTGAAGGACAGTGCTCGGAGAAATGTTGCAAAGTATTGGAAGGGCCACCATCACAGGTCCCCGCCACCCTCCAAGTTGCACCCAACCATCACTCTCTCCCTTGACACCATCTCCAGGGTGGGGGAGCTGCCAGCGACACCCCTCCAGCAGCAAGAAGGGGTGGGATGCCTATTGTTGCCCTCAGCATCTGGGGGCTCGGTCCCATCCATGGCTGCGGGGGGACCGGGGATGGGGGGCCCCTGCAGGGATGGGCCTACCCTCACCCAAAGGGCGGTCGTATGCTCTGTCTTTAAACCATGGAAATGGTGGTCCCTCTGAATAGGGGGGAGGGGGAAAGGGGAGGAAAAAGGGGAAAACCCGACTGGCATCCGCCCATGTGGGCTAACCGCAAAAGCAGACACAACTCCACCGGACTAGCTGTAACCTTCCAGACTCCGGGGTGAGACAGGGAAATGGCGCATCTTCACAGACGGCTGCTCCCATGCCCATGCAGGCCCCGGGGATCCCAGCAGCGAGTGCATGGGACGACCTGGCTCGGAAGACAGCCAGACCCCATGAGGCTGGGATGAGTGGCAGTGGTGGCACCTGTGTGGAAACGGAAGACCAACATGTCATGGTGGACCACGTCCTGTGGGAATTGGGGGTCTTCCGCACAGGGGGGCAGTGAGGGGGCCCTCCCCACTGGCGAGGGTAGCACCCTGAGGACAGCTGCGGTGAGGGACGGAGTGAGACAGCGGCAAGCCCTGTCCTGACCAGGGTGGCCTCGGCATCTGGAAAAAAGAACAGAGAGGGACCAGAGGCGGTCTTGCCGAGGGGTTTGGTGGAGGCTTTCTCTAGAGCGAGGGCAGGTGTGCGCTTCTACTGCTCCAGTGGAGAGGGTGGAGGGGGGCAGCCTCTCAGCAGGCTGGAGAGCTCACCCGCCCACAGCCCGAGTCCGCTGGGGAGACTCCCGCCTGAGAAGTGGCTGACCCCTGGTTTTCAGGGGTGGCCTAGGCAAAGTCCCCCAAGAGCTGGGAGTTGGAGGGGTGAATGAACAAAGTCCCCCAAGAGGTTGGGAGCTGGAGGGGGGAAATGGCAAAGCCTCGCCCCCCCCCAGTGCAGACCGGCAGCATGCCGGCCCATGCGAGGCTTACCTGTCAAGTGAGTACCGGCTTCGAAGTGCCGCTTATGAGGGAATTTCCTGCCTCCGACGGCACTCCCCCGGGGGGGGGGTGCTGACACTTCCTGGGCTGGCCCCATTGGTCAGCCTCCTAGTCGGGTTCCAGAGGCCCGAGGCCGAGATGGGCGGTGCTTGCGCATGGTGCAGAGATGAGGGTCTGGAGCAGTTGCATGGAGGACAATGGGCTACGCCAGGTAATACCTGATGTAACATTTTGGCGCAAAAGTGGGTGTTCCGGCCTGAAAGGGCCTTAGGATGCCTCCTAGCCAACAGCACACCCCCGGGAATGCCCCCATGGCCGCTGCCAGCTGCTTCTGCACCTCTTGGGTGCTGGCAAGGCCCTTGCAGCGACGCACCCATGCCTTCCCCTTCCGCAGCCTGCCGCTGCCGGCCTAACTACTTACGCCGGTGCCCAGGCCGCTTGCGCCAGCATAAGTGCCGTTTACGCCAGCGGGGGACCTCCTAAGCACTTTCGGCCCCAAAGCTTAAGTATGCACTGTAAGGCTTTTGGTAAAAATGTACTGAGGTTCATTCGTTGGCTTTGAGCCTCTGAGGCTGAGGTTCAACAGCTGTCATTATGTGATCTTAAAAGGTCACGGTCACTTCACGGCAACTCCCCATGTTAACAATGAAAATAATATTAATGTACCTGACTGGGTTGTTGTAAGTTCAAACTGAGGAAACACTTTCAAAGTTTCAGTGCTACATCTATGCTAAAAGATATTAGTAAAGTTCAGAGAATAGAAAGAGCTCCTCTACTCATTCATGCACCATACCAGCCTCTATGGTGAGAGGAGTGTACAAGCTTCCAATATGTCATCAGGCAACATGAAAAGGTAACATTCAGAGCTAATAAAAAACATATTTGTTTCCAGATACTAATTATTTATACCATACAACTCCTGCTAGTCAACTGTATGTATCTAAAGTGAAATTTTGTGAGTATTTATTTTGTGACTATTTATTTATTTTGTGACTATTTATTTATTTTGTGACTATTTATTTCAAATTATTGTTGTTAGATAGCGGTAGTCTCTTTTTAGCTGAAAATTAGCTACTTTTCCATAATTTGGCAAAAAAAACACCCACCCACAAAATGGTTATATGAATTCACCTATACATATGCCACTAGTGAATAAACAAATTAGTACTGTTTCTGTGAATGTTTTGTCCTCTCAAGGGTTGACACAATGTCTATGGGCAACCAAAGGATTGTGGGTGCTACTGGAAACAATAACAATTCTGATGATGTATTCAACTTTGAAATTAACTTTCCATGAATTTGTGCCAGTGACATTCAATAACTTAAACACGTTCAAAGAAAAAGGAACATGAAAAGGGACACAAGCTTGGCAAAAATGAATCTATTTAGTCTCGCAAATGCATATGCAGGGGAAATCCATATAGCGTTCCCTCCACTCAAAGATTCACCAGTCACAAAGCCAGAGCTCAAAGAGCAGGATTGTTTTGTTAGCTGACTCTTTCACCTTCCTACATACGTGGCAATCAGCAGGAGCATAAGAATGAATCTTTTCTCCAAAAAAGATTTATTGCAGAATACCCCCAAATAAAGAAAGATGTAAGCCTAAAGAGATAATAAATCTCAGAAAGATAACTTCAGCAAGTAAACTTCTTATCATAAATGACAATGTGTGTCATATATTGAGCATGCTGAGTAGTAAAGCTCATATTTAGCACATTCAAGGTCCCAGATTCAGTCATCCCCACTCAGATGGATTATTGAAGTGGAAAGGCTGTGGCTCACTAGCAGAATATCTATCCTGCATGGAGAACATCCAAGGTTCAGTTCCTGACATCTACAGTTAAATTAGCACATACAGGGAAAGCCCCAAAGAACCCCTGTGAGACAGGGTAGCTAATACTGAGCTAGATGGACCAAAGGACCAATGGTGTAAGGAAGATTCATCTGATTTCAGGAAGCAAGCTTAGGAAAGCTGTCTACTTGATTCCTGGGGAAACCACTGACAGTTAAAGCTAATAATGGTGAGTTGTGTGGTCCCATGGTCTGTCTTAGGATAGTATGGCTTCTCATACAGATATAGACAATACAGATAAAGATGGACAATGCATCTTTAATTTAATCATAATATATGGTCTATGGTGTTGAGTTGGCTCAGATGTAACACATACCATGGTTTATTTATTCATTGTAAAGGGCTAGATAGTGTTATGTGATTATGCATAAACACCTGTCCTGGAAACCGTTTATAACAACAGTCCAGAACTGCTGAAAATACAGAGAATGGGCATAAAGGGCCCTGTCCCCCAACTGTCCATCACAGTTATACAAGAATGTATTTTATTTATTTGATTGGTTTATCCCCTGCCTTTCTCTCTAATGTGGACCCAAAGAGGCTGACATCATTCTCATTCTCACCCAGCAAGCTTCTATTGTTTATAGATTTAAAAAGAAGAATGCCCACTGAACTCTCAGAGGCTGTTTGGGGTTGCTAGACAACAATATTCCCAAGTCTTCCAAGCCTTGATTTCTATAAAAGCAAAGACTGGGTGGGGGAGCAGGAGTGGACTGGGTTGCTGGGGAGAGGCTGTCAGAGGGAAGGAAGAAGGGAAGGCTGAAAACACAGTGAAAAGGTAGGTTGGCTGGTGGGTGGGAAGGAGAGAAGGAAGCAGGATCACAGCAGTGGCCCCACTCTACTGGGCTCAGCCTTGTATTGGCAGCCAATACACCACTAGTCCCTACCCAGTGATAGAATCTACTGTGCTATTGGGCCCATCCAAGCTGTGGCTCCGGAGGCCACCACACAACTAGGACCAGCCCTGCATTGGCAGCCACCTCTAGGATTGCCAACCTCCAGGTGGTGGCTGGAGATCTCTCACTGTTACAACGGAGGTCAGTTCACCTGGAGAAAATGGTTGCTTTGGAACGTGGACTCTATGGCATTATACCTGACTGAAGTCCCTCCCCTTCCCAAGCCTCGCCCTTCTCAGTCTCCACCCCAAAGATCTCCAGGTATTTCCCAACCCAGAACTGGCAACCTCAGCCACCACACAACCTGGTTAGGCTTTTCCCAGGGAGAGGCTGCTGGAGTAGGGAAAGAAAGCTGAGGACAAGTATGTTGGCTGGTGGGTAGCAAGGAGAAAAGGAATCAGGAAAAGGGGGGAGGCTATGGAGGCTGCCCGGGAAGGGAAAGAGGAAATAATCAGGGGGAAATACTGGGGGAAATGAAATGCGCCCTGCAGGTCCTTATGGGTCCCCTACTTGTTTTAAATAATAATAGAAGAATAAGAAGAAAAAGAGCTGGTTTTTATACCCCTCTTTTCTCTACTGTAAGGAGTCTCAAAGCGGCTTACAATCACCTTCCCTCCCCCCCCCCCCGCCCCACAACAGACACCTTGTGAGGTAGATGGGGCTGAGAGCGTTCTGAGAGAGCTGTGACACTGACAGGCCCAAGGTCACCCAGCAGGCTTCATGTGGAGAAGTGGGGCATCAAATCTGGTTCTCCAGAGTAGAGTCCACCACTCTTGTGGAGGACCAGGCAATCAAGCCCAGGTCTCCAGATCGGAGTCCAGAGTAATAACAATTAATCCGTTTACTTTCCCGATAACTTTTCCTCCTCTTGGTTTTGTTCACTTTTATTTCATATTTCTTTTAGAAATCGCCCTTTTATCACAAAAGCAGCTTCACATGAAGAGGTAATTTTCAAAGATTTTAGACTTGCTGCTGGCATAGAGGGCAAACATTCTGGATGGGCCCTCTAGCATGTTCAGAGGTCCTAAGAAGGCTGAGTAGCAACCTTGTGCCACTGTATTCTCTCTTTCTCAGCTGAATTGCCAACATTTTAGAAAGCATTGATTCTGACTGAAGTTTTTTGGGGGGGCAGAGCTTGACTGTGGCACAGGTTTCTTCATTTGTCGCTTATCCCTTGCCCAGACATCTAACTCTTGGTTCCCAGATGGTTCTCCTGGATGTAGAATTTTAGTTGGTCCAAGTCATATGTTGAGAGAAGATTTCTTCTATTCAAGAATCAAAGGACACTTTTCTGGTCTTGGAAAAATATTGATTTGGCTTTTTTTAAAAAAAAAACACTGACATTTAACAATGCAAAGCCTTTTGTAAAACTAGGAAAAGGTCACTCGATATTTTCTTCTCAAGGAAAATGGCAGAGGCCACATTTATACAAATTAATGTTTACACAGACAAGAGGGATACAGTGGAAGAAATTTCTACTTTGTTTGCAGAAAGTGAAAGCAAAACATTGTCTTTTACATAAAGCAAATATGTCAACTGTCTGACCTCATGAGGGAAATACTTTCCCTTGAGCTGCTTCTCCTCTCAGCCTCTATTGCTTTCCTCGGGTCAGAGAATAGCAAAATGACTGAATGAAAGGCAAAATGGCCCATAACTCTCGAACAGTTGAAACGGAGTTTAAACCAATTCTTCATTTCTTTCTTGTGCGCTGCTGAAATATGAGTACAAAGGGAGGCCAGCAGAGTTAAATATTCTGTCATGAGGTAATTCAGCTTTGAATTAGAGAATACAATGATACCAGTGTGCTTTCTGTTTCCATAAAACATCACATAACAGTAAGCTCAACAGACCCTTACAGTGTACAGAAGAAAAGGGAATACTCATAGTTCTCCAGATCAAAATGTCCAAATTAAATGTCCTACATAGATAGCAAAATGTCCAAATTAAATGTCCTACATAGATAGCTGATGGTCTCTGAGTACTATCCATGTAAAACATATAGAATTATTTTCAATTAATATGCAGCCTTTAGCATGTGGTTTGTTTCCATATCCCTACAAACTGCCACTGGTAACTGTATGGTAATACTGAGAATAAATCATGCCATGATGGTGAATCCACATGGGCAGCCAGAGTACATGGCTCCTTGCATGGAGTACAGGTTGTTTCAAGTGGCCCTCTTGAGGAGGAGGAGGAAGAGAAGAAGAAGAGTTGTTTTTTATATGCCAAATTTCTCTACCACTTAAGGAAGAATCAAGCACCTTCTCTTCCCCTCCCCACAACAGACACTCTGTAAGGTAGGTGGGGCTTAGAGAGTTCTGAGAGAACTGTGACTAACCAAAGGTCACCTAGCTGACTTCATGTGTAGGAGTGGGGAAACCAACCCGGTTCACCATATTAGCATCAGTCGCTCATGTGGAGGAGTGGGGAATTAAATCCAGTTCTCCAGATTAGAGTCCACCGCTCCAAACCACTACTCTTAACCACTACACCAGGGGTGGGGAAACTCTGGCCCGCGGGCTGTTTAAGGCCTGTGACATCATTTGCTGCGGCTTGTGGACTCTCCTGCGGAAGCCGTTGCCATTGCCGCCGCTGGAGGCGGGAAGCCTTCAGCCCGTGTGTGTGTGTGTGTGTGTGTGTGTGTGAGTGTGTGTGTGTGTGTGTGTGAAGGACGGGAAGCCTTCAGCCTGGCCACACCAGGCTGCGCGGCGTGTGGGGGGGATGGTGGTGTGTTGACGCTCTTCCTCCTCAGCAGCGCCGCCTGCTCGCCGTTCAAAACCAGCCCAGAAGTTGCCGCCACCACTCCTCCTCCTCCGTAGGCCTGCTAGAGCATCGCCGCCATCATCCCGTGGTGGGCATCATTGCCCGGCCCATAGAGCAGCGCTGCCCTGCAGTCCACCTCAAATGCTCCGCTGGCGGCGGCAGCAGCAGCACCAAGCCCAGCCAGTGGGACAACAGCAGCAACAAGGCTGGGCTCCTCCTCCGGGCTCCAGCAGCAGCTCATCCTCACCGCCTTCCTCCTCCTCCTCATCCTCCTCAGGCGGCTCCGACCAGTCCAGCTCCAGGTTGCTGCCATCCTCCTCCTCCTCCTCCTTCGCCCCTGCCTCCTCCTCCTTGGGGCGCTCGCGGAGGTCCAGGCCAGCCAGGTGGCCCCTCAGCAGCCGCACGTCCGGCAGAGAAGGGCCCACCATCTCCCTCTGTCCTTTTCTTTTTTCTCCCCCTCCCTCCATTTATTTCTCTCTTTCTCTCTCCCTCCCTCCCTCGCTTTCTCTCTCTCTCTTTCTCTCTCTCTTTTTCTTTCTCTCCCTCCTCTTTCTTTTTCCTTCCTTCCTTCCCTTTCCTTGCTTCCTTCCCTTTCCTCCCTTCCTTCCTTCCCTGCAGATCGACTGCAGCCTGCAAGCTGCGCCCTCCTGGTGCCTCGGTTGCCCAGGCTGCTGGCTGCCCTCCTGCCTGGGAGGAGGGGGAGGACCAGGAGGAGCAGAGGCACCCTCCAAGCCTTCTCTGCATTGCTTCTCCTAGGGTTGCCAACCTCCAGGTGGTGGCTGGAGATCTCCTGCTGTTACAACTGATCTCCAGCCAATAGAGATCAGTTCCCCTGGAGAAAATGGCTGCTTTGGCCATTGGGCTCTATGGCTATGCAGTCTTCCTCCCCAAACCCTGCTCTCCTCAGGCTCCACCCCAAAATCCTCCCACTGGTGGTGAAGAGGACCTGGCAACCCTAGCCTCTCCCCTCCCCCCCAGCCGGGAGATCTACACCTGGTATGGCCCCCGAATGATATTATAAATATGCAAATGGCCCTCGGCAGAAAGAAGGTTCCCCACCCCTGCACTATGCCATGCTGGCAGCTACCAGTACAACAGGAAAACAAAAACAAACAGTGTGCCCAACTACTTAGAGGTGGCACGGTATGAGATGGGACAAGTATCTCTTTTTCTCCCCTAGAGAGGAAGTTGTGCTTTACCACATCCCAGATCCCAGTTTTTCATGGTATGGCTACATTTGAGCAGACTTCCATTGGTTACTTTTTTGAAAGTTCTGCAACCATGCAATAAACCTGGCTATGTGGTGATAAGCAGGTCACCCTGCATCCAAGTGAGAGAAGCAACTCATCTGTACACATTCATATGAATGGACAGCAAGATACATTTGCATGAGATTTACCAAGTGCATCAATTTCCATTTATTATTACATATAAGTGAGTTTTTACATGTATAGCACTATTTTAAAAACCTTTTTCTCCCTAGTGCCCCGACTTGCCACTTTAGCTCATGATACCATGCTAAATACTTTATGTGTTGAAAAGACTGAGACTCTGTTTATTTCCACATGGAACTAACATGTGTATATCACAACTGTCCCTATTTGATAGAGAAAATCCCTATTTCCTGGAAAAATAATATCCCTATTTTGCCCTGTTTTTGCCTTTAAGATACCACATAAAATGTCTTTAGTGTAAAATTGTGATTCATCAGGTACATCCACTCTCTTTCCGTTAGATCTGTGTGTCTCAAAAAGGATACATCAAAAAGGACACACATGCATCTAAATCCACAGATGTGAACACTAAGGCATCATACAGTGTACATCCTGCCATTCCACAAACTGCCAGCTGCTCAGATATAGTTTGGAACACTGGTGACATATTATAGGACAATTGTGGTTTTGTAGATATCTTCCATGCAAAAAAAAAAAATCATTCTTGGCTTTCCAATCAATGGAAGATGAGTTAATGGAGAATAAATGAATGCAGCAGATGGAGCAAAGACTTGAGCACTATATAATGTTTGATAGGAGAGGCTTTAGGCAGTGTTGGTTGGTACCAAGGCTTTTCAAGCATGTGGCTAATTTTTGTTGGTAAAATGGCGGAGAGTATAGAACAAGAACGGCACATGCTACACTGTGTTCTGACCATCTTGCCATGCGCACAGGCCACTAAAAAGCAGACTGAGGGCTTGTGTACCACAGGGCAATAAGTACAATGGGTTAGAAGAATGTAGTTTTGAATTTTGGATATTCTGGGTCCACTGTGTAAACATTCAGTATTTTTAAAAATAAGATAGAGTTTTATTTATGAAAGTTTAAAGTGTATGTAATATTGTTTTGAAACCTGGTAATTCTTGAGGAGAGAAGTATTGGATAACGTACAAGTACTTTGCAGCTTTTAAAAAAAATGTATTTAAAACGTAATGTTATTTATTCCCTTCCCTGCCCCATTATGTTTTTGGTTTGAGGCCTGATTTACTATGTTCAAGTAAGAAGGTCAACACAGTGCATCACAAACATTATAGTTACATTATGTCATGGTGACCAACTCACACAACTAGTTTGCTCCAGCACAATCCATATAGGCAAAAAAAGCTTACATAGACAGAAAAAAAATGAAATCCCTAAAATGAATTCTGAATTTTTTTCAATTAATATGCTTTACTGAAGATAGATCAGCATCCTTAGAAAGGTTCTCTTTAAATGTTTTCTTTACTAGATTGCCAATGTGAATTTTCAAACAATTTCTGTATCAGCCAGGTGATGGCAGTAAAAGCAAATACTTATTTGCAGTACTACAGCAAGACATTTGTGTTCTCCACAGTATAATTTTACAACCACCCATCTTTTCATCAGTGATGAGCATACTTCCTAGGTTGTTCAGTGTACAAAACCTTGTAATATTGCTGAGATCAAACATGATGGCAAATACTTTATAAAAAGGAAGGGGAGGATATAGTTAGCGATATTCAATACACAGAAATTCAGAAGCATTTGTCTTATTTGTTTTTTGAAGATGATGTAGAATTTTTGATATGTTGCCAGAATTGGTTATGCTGCTAAGATAAAAGCACTTCATATTAGAATATGTCAAAAGAACCATGAATAGAACTGTTCTCAAGAGCCTTCTGAAACAAATAAAGCAGTCGGGTGTGCAAGAGGTTGGTTTGATGCATAAAGAGATAATGAAGCGCCAGGCAGTTTGTGCGTGTGTGCACGTGTGTGCTTGTGCACAAGTGAGAGAGAGACAGTATTTCCCCACATCTCTCATTCACAATTTAAATCTTCATTGGCTGGACCATGTACATAATTTAAACACATTTATCTTTCATTTTGTAAACGCGGTTAAAACACATTACAAAATCCCTATATATTTGTATTGTATACTAAAACACATTTATGGCAGGACTGCATGTTATAGGGCAAACAGTGGATTTCCAGCCCCACATTTGTTTTATGATGGTAATGCAGGGTGAGGAAAATTTGCATTGGAAAATCAACAGCCAGGAAGGGATACTTAATTCCCTGTCAAGTGATTCTCCTCGGCAATTCTATCCCTGGCTTTTGCCTGCAATGAGGCTGGAATTGGCAGGGCAGGAAAGGAAGGCCTAGAGAGAAGATCTGATTGGGAGATTTAGGAAAGGAGGGAAGGACATTACACATTCTCAACTATGGTTTGACCAGGAATGTTGGTCAGTTAAAAAAAACAAGTAATCAAATTTGCTCATTATAAATCTCAGAACATTAGTACAATGCCCCCAGCAATATAAAACAACAATATAAAAAACTAATTAAAAGGGAACAGAGATGCATTAAAAATGACCTTGTTCCATCATATTCAGGTTGCCAAACTTAAAGATGCTCACTCTTATGGAATATTGTCTCAGGAGGATTCCAGACAGATGGCCCAAAACCATTCTGTGAGACAACCGCAAAAACCTGGGAGACTCACTTTTCTGCACTCTATGATACAGAGCCTGCTCAGAACCCCTCTTTGCTTACTAAGTTGGAAAATCTCCCTCTCTGGCCCCCAGTTACTTCTGCTGAGATCAAAAGGTTTATAGGCCAATTAAAATTAGGGAAAGCCCCAGGGAATGATGATCTGCTTCCATCAGAACTGATCAAAGCGGATATTGAATGCTGGGCTCCACTCCTCGCTGGTGGAGTTGGCACCGGGAGGGCACAGCTGGCAGCAGGCGGCCACCAAAGGGCGGCAGTGTTTCCATGCAAATCTCCGCGAGGGTGGCTAGGAGCTACCAGCACTGCGATGCCGAGCCGTGCCCTCTCGACCTCCCTTCTCACTCTGCGGCCACTGTGGGAGCTGGCCAGCCACTGAACCTCAGCCTCCCAAGAGTGCAGTCACCAGGCGCTGTCCGCCCTAGACATGGCGGCACAAGAGCCTCTTCCACTGCCACGGCCATCCCTCCACAGGGTCCGCGAGTGCCACGCCTGGCGTGGCGCCCCCCCACCCTCCCACCAAGTCAGGAGTCAAGAGATGCTGTCTTCAGGGAAACTGTCTTTATGGGGGGGGCACTGGGACATTGGGGAATAGGAGGATGTGCAGGGAGGCGGTCGGGAAGATGGAGGAGAAATGAGGTGGGGTGGCCATGGTGCGGAGAGGGCTGCCCACTGACATAACCACAGGCCCTCCATCACCCAGATCATCTGCCCCCCACCCCTGCGTGAATGGGAGTGGGGGGCATGCAGCCCAGTGGCCATGGCACCCCGGCCCCTCCCATCACCCTCTCTCCCTCCCCTTCCTTCCCTTCTCATTCAGTCTGTCGCCTCATCCTCACCACCCTTGACCTGTGAAGCCCAGGTGTGGCGCATGAGGGAATGCATTTGAGAGCCAGGGGGCCCACACACTGGCAGACACTTTGGAAGGGGCGGCAGGACAGCCTCCCCTGAGCATCCACAGGTGAGGGTGTGGTGCGATTGGGGCAAGAGGAGCAGGAGAGGCGACCCTCATGGAGATGGCCAACACTTGGAGGGTGGGCCCACAAGGGCGCATCCTCCATTGACAGATGCCAGCTGGTTGTTCTTGACACTGCAGTGGGCACCCTCCCCATGAGGAGGGCTTTTATTTGCAGTGGTGGTGGTGGTGGGGGTCATGGTAGGATTGGAGGTGGAAAGCATGGTGGTTGACATGGTGGGAATAATGGTGGGTTTGCAGTCATGGCTGTGGAGCTTGGGCGGCCTACATCACATGACAGCAGATATTCAGGTTCCAGGGTTGGCTCAACATCTTCACTTGGAAATTAGCAGCTGGGGCCTGAACCCCCCCCCCCCCCCGCCAGGTGCTAAGCCCACCTGATCGGATGGCTGTTTCCGCACCTGTGCAATGCCCGAGGAGGGTGGCTGCAGAGGAGAGGAGAGTGGCCATGGCAAAAGAGCTACAGCTGACTGTCTTCTACTGGGTGCTGGAGTGGTATGGGTCAGGAGGGAAGTGCCGCCGAACATAAGGTGGCCCTGGGAGAAAGGCCAACAGGGACAAGCATGTGTGCAGGATGTCTGAGCCAACCCCCAGGTGTGTTTCTGTCCCCCCCCCGATGAGAGGGGGCACAGTATGGGTAGCCAGAGACCAAAGTAGGTTGCCATGTAAATGAAGGGGCGGCTCCTGGCAGCTGGCCTTTGTCGGGGTTCACTAGCACAGCACTAGGGGCTCATTGGTGGGCCGCCTCCATGCTGCATTCCACCCTTGGCTCCCATCAGAGGCGCACACACACAGCGGATACACAGAGCTCCCCTGGCCCCCCAAGAGATGCCGCCTGAGTCCAGAGGGGGGCAGGGTGCCCCCGAGGGAGTTGGTTCTGAGCTTTCCCTCGGGCAGGAAAGCTGCAGCGGCTCCAGAAAAAAACCCCGTCCCCTTCCCTAAGCAATAAGCAGGCGACCAGTATAACAAGAATAACTTTATTTGCACATTCCATGGTGAGGGGAGGTGAGAGGGCATGGCTGGGCCAGGAGGGCTGAGAGGAGAGGTTACTGCCCATGTCTGGGAGTGTGTTTGTGCGGGGGGTAGGGAATGACCGAGTTGCCATAAAGGATGGAGGTAGCAGGAGCAGTTCCTCAGCGAAAGGTTCCTGTTGATTTGGCAGCGGGGGGGGGGGTTCAGGCAGTGTGGTGGCCTGTGGAGATACCTAAATGAGGGAAAGGGTGTGAGGGGGGATGGGCGACAGACCCCCCCAGGCAGCATGTGGGTCGCCCAGAGGTCTGCCAGGCGTGGCATGGTGGTGGTCCGGGCCCTTGGCTGGTGTGCAAAGGTGGCTGGGTTGTCCTCAGGCTGCCCGTAGAGGCTGCAGAGGGCTGACGGCAAGCGCGGCGTGAGTGGCGGGCGAGCACCCTGGGGTGGCTGTGGGAAGGGACAGGCAGAGCGGCAGAGAGGTGGTGGCAAGCCCCTGTCCTGGCCAGGGCGGCCTCGGCACCTGGAAAAAAGCAAAGAGAGGGATCAGAGGCAGTCTTGTCGAGGGGTTTGATGGTGGATCTCGCTAGAGCGAGGTCTGGTGTGCGCTTCCACAGCTCCAGTGGAGAGGGTGGAGGGGGCAGGCTCCCAGCAGGCTGGAGAGCTCACCAGCCCACAGCCAGAGTCCACCAGCGAGACTCCCACCCAAGAGGCGGCCGACCCCGGGGTTTTGGCAGTGGCCCAGACAGAGTCCCCCAACAGTGGGAGTTGGAGAAGAGAATGCGCAAAGTCCCCCAAAAGCATAGAGTTGGAGGGGGGAAATGGCAAAGTCCCGATCCCCTGGCGCAGACTGGCAGCATGCCGGCCCATGTGAGGCTTACCTGTCAAGTGAGCACCAGCCTCGAAGTGCCACTTATGAGGGAATTTCCCACCTCCGAGGGCACTCCCCTGTAGGGGGGGTGCTGCCACTTCCTGGGCTGGCCCCATTGGTCGGCCTCCTAGTCGGGTTCCAGAGGCAGCACCAGCCAGGCAGGGATGGGCGGTGCTTTTGCGCGGTGCAGAGACGAGGGTCTGGAGTGGTTGCATGGTGGTCAATGGGCTACGCCAGGTAATACCTGGCATAACGTTTTGGTGGCAAAAGTGGCTATTCCCAGCCACTTCCTGTGCACACAGGCAGGTTGCATTGTTCTCATTCAAGACTTCCATTTTTAAAAAAGCATTCTTACCATTTTTACCTTTCTTTTTTTCTGTTTTGGGCTAGACCCTGATCCTGAAAATATCTATAGCCTTTAATGCTTTTCATTCCTCAGTAGTTCCATTGATCTTAATGGCTTCATGGTTACATGTATAATACTGGAGCCCTAAACAGATGCACATCCTTCTAACTCAGTTGACAGTCATTGGCTTAAAAAGATGCACCTGTAAGTGTCTGGGGGCAATTGACTTTATAAAGTTGGTGTGAATGTAGCTCCTTATTAACATTTTTCTTCTGAAAAATCCTGCCTCTAAAGACAACTGAATTTCAAAGGGAAAATGTAAGTATAATGTAAAACTATTGTACACTGGAAATATTTTTCACAATACTATAAAATTTGATTTTCTATCAAGCAAAATATAATTTTGAGTAAAGGCGATTCATACTTTAAAATAAAATCCAGAAGGAATATTTGAAATTGATTGACAGAAATCAGGAGTACAAATGCAAAAAAACCCAACAACCCTCTAATACATTGTAGAGAAGAATGTTAACAGTGTACATTCCTCATTAACCGGGGTGAGTTTCTTTTTTTAAAAAAACCCTGCAGGATCCCCTGAAAGCAATCAGATTATGCTCACAGGAAAGGCATTATTGCTCTCAATAGAGAAACAAGGAAGAGAATTTTGCTACATTATGAAAAGCAAACAACTACTCTTACAAAGCCAATTGTGAGTCATAACAATAAGCAAATTTGTCTGGGTGTTTATAAACTCAGTCTTGGGCTTCACAAGGATCCTACATGACAAAGAGGTGAAAGATAACTACTACTAGTAGTAATGTTCTATTCATAAATGGATTCTTTGTCCTAGAAGAACGTTTGCCATGGGTCTTCATTTGAGCTTAGAGTTACCAAAGAACTCATACAGAACAAGATTCTGGTTTCTCAGGCAGCTGTCATAATCTTGTAGAAATAGCATGTGCCAAAATATTGTTTCTTCATGAACACTGAAGGTACAAGAACTCCCATCAAGCACATAATAATAAAGTAACCTTATGCAATGCTTAATTCGCAGAATGAAAAAAAGAAGCTGGGGCTCATTTCTCTGGATGTACTCTGCCTCAGATCTTTGGTGGGTCTCTGCTAGCAGAGAAGCTGGGGGAAATTCAGCGTCCATCTGCTTAAGGGCATTTTCATTGAGCATTTCTTCATATGGGTCCTAGATTTGAGCCCTTGTCATTGTAAATCTCATCTTAAAGGAATGCTGAATAAGAGTGACTGAAAACACACACATTCTTCCCCCGTGTTATTGTCTTCTTCTCTTCCTTCTGTTTTTCCCCTGTGTAAAAGTTTGGGTAGTCAAGTTCTCATGATGGCAAAGACCTCTGCTATTATTCTTACTCTGTAAAGTGCGCACAGATTTTACTATATACAATCAAGCAATCAAGTACCTTTATTGGCATTAAAAAAAATTAGCTAATAAAGTAACACATTGAAGAGCTATTTTAGGCCAAATGAATTGCAATCATACCAACAAGGAAATTAGCCACAGCTTCTGTAATATTATAATCCTGATTATTAAGAAGAGTGAGAACCATTTGGTAATTAGGGAATCTCACAATCTGGGTTAAAATAGGATTTAAAAATTTTAAACGTAGCAATTGATAAAAGGGGCATTGGAAGAAAACGTGTTGAATAGTTTCAACCTCTTCATTGGAACAGGGACAGAGTCTGTCAGAGAAGGGAACACCCTGATAACGTCCATTTTACTATATACAATTATTTTATTTGTTTGTTTGTTTACCAAAATCTATACCCTGCCTTTCTGCCCTCACAAGGGTCACCAAGAAAGCTAACATGATAAAATCACATTTTAAAACTAGTAAAAACACCCCGCCCCAAAAACATACATCATTAAAATAATTAGAAACAGAGGTGAAAATACTTATGTGTGTGTTTTTGCCATCAAGTCACAGCTGACTTATAGTAACCTTGTAGGGTTTTCAAGGCAAGAGACATTCAGAGGTGGTTTGTCATTGCCTGCCTCTGTGTCACGCCCCTGGTATTCCTTGGAGGTCTCCCATCCAAATACTTTCTAGGGTTGAGGCTGAGAGTCTGTGACTGGCCCAGGGTCACCCAGCAAGCCTCCATGGCAGAGTGGGGATTTGAACCTGGGTTTCCCAGATCCTAGTCCAACACCTTAACCACTGCACCATGCTGGCTCTCTATACCACACTGGTTGGCTCTCTTACAAAGACATAAAAACAGCAATTAAAATAACTGTCAGGAAGGAGGGATATAAGCACGGTCAAGAGACAGTCAGGAGAGACAGCCAATGCCATCTTGACCAATACCTTAGTGAGCCTTGCTGCACATTCAGCTGACCTCTTATCTATGATTTTTTTTTAAGGGCTGGTTCTCCTACTGGGCCACCCAAGTGCCCACCTGGTGCACCACAGCTAAGAGAGTGCCAACATGCTGCTGGGACCTCCTCTTGCTTTTAGCCAGTAACTGTGCAGGAGGAGGTAACACATATAGCCTCCATCCATCATCAGCTTCTGTCGTTTGTTTGGCCACCAGCCTGTTCAAGTACCCAAAACATTAGCACTTGAGCTCAGTTTCTCCCAGCTGATGGTTCCAGGAAAGCAGGCAATGGGTCTAGCTTATGCTTGGCTTCATCTCCCAGACCCACACTAAGTCCAAGCCAAGCTTCTCTGGCACCACTAGCACCATTTGGGGGCTCAGCTTGTTCTCGCAATCGGCAACATGCCTGCTTGTGGCAGAAAAACACCTTGAACCTGCCTGTGTGCACAATACCTCTGAGATATTTTAGATGTCTTCCTGAAATTAAGCACCCTATCATCTCAGACTTATTTCAAGATACAGCCTGCACTGGGTAGCCCCATTCTCAACACAGTGAGCTGGCATGTTTAATATCACTGAAAGAGTGGCTAGCTTCAAATACAAACTGTCCACCAAGGACAGCTACCTCAACACAATTATATTTTCACTTGGACAGCATGCCAGAGGCTGAACATACAGACAAGGCCTTATTGAAATAGATAATGACAGGTGGGAAAATAAGGTGGCGGCAGTCCCCAGTGATAGCAAGCACTTTTCTTTCCTGCACCAGCATATGTATTATTTTGGACCTTAGCTAGATGAATCTGTGGCTAGTGGTTAAAATCAGGGAATGTGCTAAACTTCCCTCAGTTAAAAAAAAGAAAGAAACCCAACTAATAAGAATATGACATTCCTGGGGCCTTTTGAAGCAAACCATTTAGAGATAAAGAAAAAACCCTCAAGAGAATAAGAAGTCGAGACTTGCACTGGAGAATAACTGAAATGAGAAATTCATTTAGCACACTTCTGCAGTTCTAAAAAGTATTATATCCTTCAAAAATAAAACCCAGTTTCATTACAAACATGTTCAGGATAAGAGTTATGCCTTCTTTAATCAATCATTTCTGTAGCCAGTCCTGTCAAATGCAAATTTTGGCTGCTGTTCTCATGTATAGGCCCATGGGACATAATTTTTCCCCTCAGTGCAAATTATTCATTTTTTCAGTGATAGAAAATTCAGCTATTCAGTTGTACTAATGTCATCACTTTGTAATTATTCCTCTTTGTATGACATAATAGGTGTGTGTGTGTGTGTAAAGTGCCGTCAAGTCGCAGCTGACTTATGGCGACCCCTTTTGGGGTTTTCACGGCAAGAGACTAACCTCCCACATAATAGGAAATTTGCTATAAAGCTATAGAACAACAAGACAAGAAAAATATGAGCCAAGAAAAAAGTGAATGAGTGAAAGTGCCTAGCTGACGTCCACACTATATTTACCCCCATTTCTGTCTTGCTCCCCAAAGTCTAATATATTCTACAGCATTCAATTTCCTACACAGGGATTCACGTCTATGTAGGGAAATGCATGTGTGTGATAACATATTGTAACAAATGGGGTACCTGCGAGGGCTTGCAGAGGGTATCTCAGTCCCCCCATATTACCTGTGCACTTTCTTTCCCTGTTCCTCCTCCCTTTCCCACCCACCAGCTGAACTACCTTTATCAGCACCTCTGACTTCCACTCTCCCTTCCCTCCCCCAGCAGCCTCTTCCTGGGAAAATGGTGGCCGAGTTGCATGGTGCTGGCCATTGGGCCAGGGCCATTTGCATGCTGGGGAACCTGCAAGGACTTTTGGGGGACACCTCACTTTCCCTTATGTCCCCTCCCTACACTAATTCGTCTTTCCCTCTTCCTGGCAATCCCCCATATCCTCCCTTTCCCCTGCTTCCTTCTGTTCTTCCCACCTGCCAACCAATCTTTTAGCTGCCACCCATCTTCATCTACATTTATTACTTATTTATTTTATTTATTCATTTCTCCACAATGGAGCTCTAGAGCATCTTACATCATTCTCACCTCCATTTTATCCTCACAACAACCCGGTGAGGTAGAATAGGCTGAGAATGTGTGACTGGACTAAGGTCACACAATATTCTTCCATGTATAGTTGCCAACCTCTAAATGGGACCTGGAGATCTCCTGAAATTGCAACTGATTTCCAGACTACCAAAGATCAGTTCTTGTCAGATAGGGCTTCTGACAGCTCCGTGCTGAAACAAGATGGTTTCCCCGCAAACAAGATGGAGTTCTCCGTGCACTCCTCCCCCCCCCCCGTTTTGAACACGAACTCCGGCCAGGGATTTACAATTGTATTGGGACCCGCCCATGTAAATCTCCGATCTGATATCGGGTCCCACGCACAAAGCCGAGAGCTCGGCCATCTCCTCCACTGATTGCTCATAATTGTTTCTGTTTCAGTTTTACTTAAGTCGTTACCGGCAGGAAACGACTACATTGTCTCTTTGTTCCTGTAACCCTATTGTATCAGCCCTATAAATGTATCCACACTCCCCCAGTCATGTATTCCAGCCTTGCTCATCTCTTACCGAAATCACTGACTTTCTGAAATAAATCTTTGAATCGCTGCTCTGCCTGGATTGAAGGTCTATTGCCTGAAACACTGTGTATTTGCTGAAGCCTGACATTAGGCTGGAATCTCCATTTTTTTATTTTTATTTTCCACCAGTTTGTTTTTGAAAAGATGTTTTCTATGTCGTCCCGATCCGCCGAGCTGATCCGGCAGTACGAGTGCATCTGCCAGTCGGAACAGCAGAGAGAGGCCCTACTCTGGGAAGAAGCAGCCCCGGAGGGAGCGGGCCCGCTCCGGGAGAAAGCGGCCCCAGCGGGGTGCCCCGCAGAACTTGCCAAGGGGGCGCCGCTAAACGAACTCCGCATTGGACAGTACGTCCACCGATCGACAGCGACCCCAAGCTTCGATCACCTGGACCGAGGCCTGCTGGATGACTGGTACTCCGGGAGGGAGACACCACTTCGAGACCAGGCGCCAGCCACCTCGACCCCTTGCCCCCGGGAGGAGGAACACCGTCTTCTACAGGAGCGGAACCACGACCTGACCCGGGAGAATCAGAACCTTCAGGCCCAGCTGGGAGCCCTGAAGAGGAGATGACAGCGCTAGCAGGGATGGTGCGAGGACTCCGATTGTCCATCGCCGTTGCGACTACCCCCCCCATTCATTCTCCATGCACAGTCACCCGGGACCTGCAGATCTCCTTTGATGGGACCCGCGCCCAGTTACCCCACTTTCTACTGCAACTTTCTGGCTTCATGAATGATCAGGGTGAGACTTTTCCTTCCGAAGAAGCCCGGGTGCGGTACGCCATTGGGCTTCTGAAGAAGGAGGCAGTAGAGTGGGCAGTGGCAGCAACAGAAGTTAACCCTGGACTTTTGCGCTCCCTCGATGACTTCCTGGAAGCCCTGCACCGCCGGTTTGAGGATCCTCACCGGGCAGAGAGGGGGTGGAATTTCCCCTTTTGCATCGGACTCGGGACCAGGCAAATGCATTCTTTAAGTCACCATTTGAAAACCAGTTTTGAGCAAGCATCAAAATAGACCTAACCGATCTTACTGAAGCCCCCCCTCAAACCAGGGAGAGAGAGACTCGAGGGGGCACACACACCCCAGGCAGAACGGGCGAAAGCCCCCTTTGGCTTACCCCCACCCACAGAAACTGCTCCCTACACACAGACTCTGCTTTCCCCCCCCCCACACACACACAGGAGAAAAAGTATAGATTAAAGCCCCCAAAGGGGTTTTACTGTGGCTGTCTTCTGTTCCATCAGGAGGGTCTGGGAGGAGGACTGGGTAATCCAATACGATTCTATTTAAGCATGGGAGGTTTTGCCTTGGATTTGCTGCTCTGGAGATGCATACACGATCGGGTGATCCATTCATCCCAATAGGGGAAAGGGGAAAGCCCATTCATATCTCGGGACTCCCTGACCCAATGTTTACAAAACTGGGGGTCTCTTAAGAAGGCTCGTCTGAAGCTATGCTGAATGTTTGGGGGCTGCACCCCAAAAATGCACCCCCTGCAGCCAAGGAAAGAGAAGAGGGGGGAGCCCATATTTCTGCCCCCATTGAACCCAACTTTACAAAACTTGGGTGGTCTCTTAAGAAGGCTCGTCTGAAGCTATGCTGAAAGTATGGGGGCTGCACCCCAAAAAAAGTGCCCCCTGAAGCCACGGAAATGGAAAAGGGGGGAGGAAAAAGGGATGGAGCCCATATCTCGGGACCCCCTGACCCAATGTTTACAAAACTTGGGGGGTCTCTTAAGAAGGCTCGTCTGAAGCTCCGCTGAAAGTTTGGGGGCTGCACCCCCAAAAATGCAGCCATGGAAAGAGAAAAGGCGGGAGCCCATATTTCTGCCCCCACTGAACCCAACTTTACTAAACTTGGGGGGTGTCTTAAGAAGGCTCGTCTGAAGCTCTGCTGAAAGTTTGGGGTCTCTACCCCCAAAAATGCACCCCCTGCAGCCATGGAAAGGTGCGAATGTGCACAAGCACCCCCCCCCCATGAGGATTTCTCTCTCTTTCTCTCCCAGGCCGGGCCGCGCAGCAGCTGATTCCTCCAATACTCAATCCTGACTGATTGGCCAGAAGAAGACCCAGCTTGGCCACCGATTGGCCGGGGGAGAATGCTGCTTACTGATGGTTATGCTGGCCCCGAATTTGCCAAATTTATTCATGAACTCTTGAACTCGCTGAATTCGGCTCCCCCGTTTTCCCACCATTTTTGAGTTCGATTCGTCCCGAACTAAAAACCGCCGAATTAGGGGAAATTCAGCTGTTTTTCAGTTCGGGCCGAACCGAATCGACAGCCCTAGCTGCCATTTTCAGTGCAGTACCACTGATGGGCTATCTTCAGCCTTTTAAAAAAAACAAACCTGGTAATCACTAGATCATTGTAACATTACAATGATCTATTACCACAGTCTACTAATTCCTCTTAATTCCCAGCATTCAAGTCTGTAGCACTTTTTGTTAAAGAGGTACACTTTCCACCTTATATCTCTGCAATGAAAATGGCTAGAGATATTATAAAGGCAGGGTGATGGCAGCTGCAGGGAGCTGAAAAAAGAAAGTGTGAGGGCAATTGCCCTGTGGATGTTTGGCTGCTGTTGTGAATGCATACTGTAAGTACTGCAAGTAAGAATGTGTAGGCAGTCGCAGCAGCAACAAGAGGTACACTGTATGGAAGCAAGCATATTGACTGGCACTTGTTTTCCGAGGACGTTCTTGTAGACTGATAAGCCATTGTGAAAACCATTATGGATGAGAAGTGATATGCAAATATTGTAACTATTTTAAGCAAGAAAAGTAAGTTGCTAACAATAAATATATAAAATATGCCTGAATCTACTTCAGTGAAATCCAAGCAAGATACAGTACCTCAATGGAAGTCAGCACAGCTATGAAATGGTTTCTTAGAAGGTATCACAGGTGTCTTATTGGAGGAATCTCATTTTCAGCAGATGAACTGAGGGTTCTGATGTCCTATCCACAAGAAACCTTGACAGTTGTACTTCGAAATATGTATTTCCAGAAATAAAAAGCGTATACTTACATTTATTTAGTTAGTACATTTTTATCCCACCCTTCTTCTGAGGGTAGTATTCATCATTCTCCCCTCCTCCACTGCATCCTCACAGCAACCTTGAGGTAGATTAGGCTGAGAGAGGGTGAGCCTTTCATACCTGAGTCTTCCCTCTGAGCATTTGGTGTGAGGTCTTTTACCTTATCAAACGTTTGAACACATATTTTTGAACAATAACTAATTCTAATAATGAACTTAATAATCCTGTGTCTTTCAGTAGAGCAGCAAAACAAGGGTTAGCATTTCTGCATAATCTTGGGGAATCACCAGAAATACAGAATAATATTAGTTTGTAAATGTAAAACAATTAAAATTAAATTAAAAACAAAAGATGAATGAGAACCCCAAAATGGCATGAGGACTAAGTATGTTCATTGTCCTCTAGGAGCCCTATAATGCAGAGGACAGTTGAGCATCAGTTGTCTGGGGGAGGGGGGAATGGGGGGGAGGAGAAAATTGGTCCGATTGAACCTGTCATGATTTATGATATTCTGAAGTGAGAAATAGGGTTGGGGTGAATGCTGAGGTGTATGCATTCTCCCCCAGCCTTAATTCCCCATCCTCCATTTATAAAGCCTATGGTCAGACCCCTAACCATTTTGAAGCTTAAAGGGTCCTGTTGGAGAAAGTGATTGGAATCAGAGAAAAAAGCCCTTCTGCCCATTCCAATAAATCCCTCCATTCACACCAGACTATTTATGCTGCAAACCTCCATTGTAGTGGGCTGAGGAGTCCCAATGTCCCTCTCCTCACACTTTCCCATAATAAATAGGGAGAAATAAAGATACCATCTCCTCCTTTGCTTTACCACAGATTCAGGATTAGCTGAGTAGGTTCCAACTCAGCAGTCAGCACTAGAGGGCAATAATGGGAAAGCACTAGGATAGCATTATGGGACTACTATGGCTCAGGACTAAGTGAGTAGGAAGCTACTCACCTGGCCTTGAGGTCCAACATGCTCACACGACATGGAGAGGATTTCCTTATCTACTATTTCCCCTCAGCTTGCTTTATGAGCTTGCTGACTTTTAATTGTGACTATGAGCTTGTTGACTTTTAATTCAAGTGTGAATTAATTTGCAAGGGACAATGGAGAGCTCATAGTATGCAGAACCAATGCAATAAGCAACGGGCACAGAAGCAGTCCTACATGTGTTATGAAAACCTTTCCCTCCCCATGTTCCCTCCTCCTGAGCTACGAGCCCACTATTCTTGGATTTCAAACCAGTGCATACAGGGTCAGGATCTGATTTATGGAACACTGGCATCCATCCAGCTGGGTCTTCTGGATGTGGCTGGATGTGCTCAAGTCTCAGGTACAAATATAATACAAAGTCAACAGTTGTGTGGGAAGGAACACAACTTATTTTGTAGAAGTAATAATATCAGAATGAAGAAGATATACAACATTCTAAAAGGCTGAATCATCAAAGAGATCATGCGCCAATTAACCCCAAAGTACTCACACTTTCCTGGAACCAGATCCGTTCAAGAGATCAGAATCACTAAAAGAGTTGCAGAAGTCCATTTGTTTTTTGGAACCGCAAAAGGGTGGACATTGTGTTAGCCGTCAGTATATTTATTACCCTGTAAAATATGTTCTGTTCAACTTTTGTTTGACCTTCTTTGTCTTTGATGGAATATTATAATGGTTTTTACAACACAATAAAAAACCATACAGTATCAAGATTGTTTTTTTCCACAGTGTGCCACCACAGGGTTTGCTCAATTTTTTTTTTTAATCAGATGAATCAGAGTTTATCCATATGGGTGGAAACAGTTCACTTTGTGTTCCAAACCATTACAGTGTTACTATTTAACATAAGCACTCAGGTAATAAATTGTAACTATGGTGGTTGTTACCAATAATATTTTGTTCATTTGTAATAATTCAATATAATGGAGACAAAAATGACATTTTTAAAAAAGAGAGAGAGAGAGAGAGAGAAGAGAGCTACAGAAGCAATTTACTTTTAACAGTAATGAGAGATTAAGCTTCCATGAGCTCATGTTTTTCATGCTATTTTTAATAAAATTTCTTTTGTAACAGCTGTCCTTGCCTGATTCACATTCTAATTTATCATCAGCCCAGTCCTGTCCTTTCACCACTCCCATGTTAACAGAGCTCTGAATTAAAGATCCCTTGGATACAGTTTATGAATGAAGGGAAATTTTTAAAGTGTTGTGGTTTGAAAAGAAACTTGGGTTTTTGCTGTGGTAAGCTGGTATACAAACACTGCGAGAACTAGTTCATGTTTACAGTAAGTTTCACATTTTGTGCCATTGATGCAGTTCATATACTTAGAAGGCTAGTGATCCTCCTCATGTAGTGCAGAGAGGCATGTGTTCCTCTCCTTTATCATGCACATGAATGTAGCAGCAGGCACTACAGATTTATTTATTTATTCAAATTTATAGCCCACCCTCATTCTGATCCAGGCCAGGCTCAGGGCGGGTCTAGGAGATCATAGTTGACCATGTCAAATGCTGCTGACAGATCAAATGCTGCAGCCCTGACCTGCCTTGAACCAGCTGTTGACGGAGATCATCTATGAGGGTGACCAGAGCTGTGTCTGTCCCATAGCCAGGGCGGAAGCCTGACTGGAATGGGTCCAATGCCAAAGTGTCATCTAGGAATATCTGAAGCTGCTTGGCGACCGCTCTCTCAACTACCTTGTCCAGGAAAGGTTCGAAACTGGGTGGTAGTTGGCAAGATCCTTAGAATCTAATGGAGGCTTCTTCAATAGTGGTCATACCACGGCCTCCTTCAACCCCCCTGGGAAGGTCCCAGAACTCAGGGATAGGTTAACAATCTTACCAACCAAGATAGGCTCGGGTCAGGGAGGCACGTGGTAGGCCTCACAGCTAACAGGATCCTGTTGACATTGGCTGGTTCAAGCCAACTGAAGTGGTCCAGAACTGGACTGTAAGACAAGCAAGGGGCCTCTAGCTCCTTTACTGTATTGAGGGTGGCAGGGAGGTTGCGGCAGAAAAAAAAGTTTGCAATTGACTCATAGCTATGGGTCAAATGTGTGATTAAATTTTGCTGTCTAGCCAAGGATGTAAGAGATCTAATTACTCTCATAGAATCATAGAGTTGGAAGGGATCACCTGGGTCACCTGGGCCAACCCCCTGCACAATGCAAGAAATTAACAACTACATCCCCCCACATCCCCAGTGACCCCAACCCTCCCCCCGCCATGCAGGATGCAACAATCAAAGCACTCCCAACAGATGGCCATCTAGCCTCTGCTTAAAGACCTCCAAAGATGGGGCCTTCACCACCCTCCGAGGCAACACATTCCACCATCGAACAGCCCTCACTGTCAGAAAGTTCTTCCTAATGTTTAGGTGGAATCGCTTTTCTATTAGTTTAAATCCATTACTCAGTATCCTAGTCTCTGGAGCAACAGAGAAAAAGCTAGTTCCCTCATCAACATGACATCCCTTCAAATATTTAAACATGGCTATCATGTCTCCCCTCAACCTTCTCTTCTCCAAACTAAACAAACCCAACTCCCTAAGTCTCTCCTCATAGGGCATGGATTCCAGACCTTTGACCATTCTGGTCGCCCTCCTCTGGACACGCTCCAACTTGTCAACATCCTTCTTAAACTGTGGAGCCCAAAACTGGACACAGTATTCCAAGTGAGGTCTGACCAATGCAGAATACAGTGGTAATATTACTTCCCTTGATCTAGACACAATACTCCTATTGATGCAGCCCAGAATTGCATAGGCCTTCTTAGCCGCCATATTAACTCATGTTAACTCATATTCAGTTTTGGTCCACTAAGACTCCCAGATCTCTTTCACATGTACTGTTGTCAAGCCAACTCTCTCCCATCCTGTACCTGTGCCTTATGTTGTTTCTGCCTAGGTGAAGTATTTTACACTTCTCCCTATTGAAATCCATTTTATTGCTTATGGCCCAGCTCTCCAGTCTATCGAGGTCATTCTGAACTCTGACCCTACCCTCCGGGGTATTAACTACCCCTGCTAACTTGGTGTCATCTGCAAATTTGATTAGCATGCTCTCTATCCCATCATCCAAGTCATTTATAAAAATATTAAATAGTACCGGTCCCAGGACAGACCCCTGTGGCACCCCACTGGTCACTCCTCTCCAGGATGAAGTTGTGCCATTAATGAGCACCCTTTGAGTTTGGTTGGTCAACCAATTACCAATCCACCTAACAGTAGCAGTGTCCAGCCCTAATCAATTGTGCCAGGCAAGAGCTAGAGGATGCGATAGAGGCTGCATAGTATTATTTTTTTTGCAGCCTTCACCACCATCTCATTGGCTTTCGTAAATGTCTATAAGATGTTCTTGCAGCCTCGTTGTGAGTTCAACGCCAAACTCACTCTGTCTAAACCCGCACTTCATCACCCAAAGGCCCTCGGTGTACCAAGGGGCCCATGTTCGGCCAGGGCAAAGAAGGCTTCTAGGTGTAATTTCATCAATGGCTGTGGAAAGTCGACTATGCCAGTCATCCACCAACACATTGAGAGAATCACCAGGGGGAATAGGATCCCGCAAAGCCCTCTGGAATCCAATTGGATCCATGAGTCTCCATGGGCGAGCGTAAATCAGCTTGTCACCCAATCAGGGAAGAGGAAGAAAGTCAATCCAGGCCTTCAGGACAATATGGTCTGACCATGGTACTTCCTCTTTGAGCATCAGACCCAAACCTACCACAGCCCCAAAGATAAGATCCAGCATGTGGCCTGCTTGATGTGTAGGACCCAAAACAACTTAGGAGAGCCCCAGTGCTGCCATGGATGACACCAAATCCGAGACATGCAAAAAAGGGACGGCATCGGTGTGACCATTGCAGAAGCGATTCATGTAGGAGCTTGATTTGTAGGATTCTTCCCCTCCAAAAAAACAACAACAAAAATGGAGGTAAGGATTGCAGAAATTTGGCTGACTTACAGATGTTATCTTGGGAGGGATAGGGGACAGAACTTAGCCACAGTGTACCACTTCTCTGTTGCTGTAATTTCACCCTAATTGTTATCTAATTTGTCTTCGTTTCCAGGTCTCTCATTTCCCTATAGAGTTGAAGGGCAATCTTTCTCTTAAATGAAAGCGAAAGGGGAAATTCAGAGTCATCACTGGTGAAGGGATTAAATGATCCCTTTTTATTATGACTCCAGTGAATTTGATGATAGGCAGATTTAGCCCCCATTAAACCATGCTCCATATGGTATTTAAAGTAAAGAACCTAAGAACCTAAGAAGATCCCTGCTGAATCAGTCCAATGGTTCATCTAGTCCAGCATACTGTCTAACAGAGGTGTTTTATGCATCGTCGCTTTAACCTCCTTTATTCCCCGTTTGTGCCAGGATTAATTTTTTCAGTATGCACGATATCTCATTCCTTGGAAGTTCAATGCTGTTTCGACGCAAAATGAACCCGGCTCTTCCCATTCCTCTTCTGGCCTGAATTAAACCGTCCATTCTGCTTCATTCCTGAATCACAGAGCATGCATACTCCATTCTCGGGTTGAGCTTCCCCGCGACATCACGCCCCACCCTTTTCCAACCCCCTCCTCAAAGCAGCATGTTGATGGTTAAACAGGGGAAAACAGAAGTTTGGCTTCTCTCACAGCCAATCACAAAGCAGTGTGTAAAGAGGCAAGGATTCAAGTGCTTCCTGATTCCTGCTACCTTGGAGCTCTTTCTGAGCAAAAGAAATGCGTTAGCAGGCAGAATAAAAATAAAAATAGTTTAATAAAATAAAAATAGTTTAAATAAATAAATAAATGCTCTCCCAAACAGATTACCTTCTTCTCTTCCTGCATCATTGTGAGGTTTAGAGTAGCATGTATATTATGCAAAGCAGCCCCTTTTTTCTTCTTAGACCTACTGCTTTATGGTAGCATCCTCTTAGACAAGCAGAAGTAAATATGCTTCGGGCTTAAGGGCAGTATACTTTGGACAACATTTGTTATTTGAGATCGTCTTCAGTGTATATTGCACCAAACAAAGGTATAATGCCAAATTATACCAGTGAACTTACCTTGATAGAACTCCTCACACACATGTAAGTCAAGTCTGCTTACTGGATCATCTTGATGTTGCTGTTCGATGTTCAGCTTGAATGTCATGTCAAGCAGTTTTGTGCCTCTCCAGCAGCTGCTTGTGCTACAGGGTCATGGCTCAGTCCCGTGTGGTAGCTTAGTTAAGTTTACTGCTCTGTTTCAGCTTCCAGGCTTGATTTTGTACCTGTGCAGTCAGCCAGATCTGCTAGAGAAGACGGCATACATTACCCAGAGTCATGGCCCAGACATTAAAGGGATCTACTATTCAAGCACAGATTATTCAGTTCGCTTCCTATTTGTGTCTATGCAGTACTTAACATCATTTACAGCCTGGCTTTGGCCGGGAAGAGCAGGGTAACAAATGGAAATAATAAATAAATAAAATATAAATAAATAAATTTAAATGACATACAATGAATACATTGACTGCTTTTCCATATGCATAGGTGTCCTTTCCCCAGAGTCAGACATGTTTGGATTGTTTGGTCATTTGGACACAGATGAACACTCCGGCAAACATCCAGCTCTCATGGTCCCAACCCACCAAACCGGTGAGTAATTGAGTATCTGTAGTCTCAGATTAATATCTGAAGTAGATCTGTGACAAAAAGGGTGACATTCTAACGTATAAAAGCAGGTGGGAGACTGATGAGGATCTTGTTAAAAGAAAGACTTTATACTCGATATATATACACAACACAAATCCAAACATATGAGGTCTGGATAAATGAGTGGTTTCTCTTTTTTAAACTACCTCTAAATGTATTTCATTCCTCACAATAAGAATACTGTAACTACATAATTAAATTATGTGTTTGTGAGAACTAGTACAATTAAAACCAGGGGTTAGGAGACTCAAAAGATTAATTCTGTTAAATCAACATTTTTCTAATTTAGTGAACAGGAAATACAATTAAGGGAAATGTCATATTAAAAACACCTACACTAATATCAAAACATCTCCTGAGAACATTAAAATTTGTGTCCATATAAGAAATGAGAAGACTCCATTTCCTTAATAAAATCCAATTAGAAAACTGAACTCATTCATACCCTTGAGAAAAATTTACACCTCAAAACATGTTGAACAGAATGTAGGCGGAAGCTGAAAGGAAATCACTGCATTATTTACATGCTTTTATAATGCTCTGGGTTTATGATTTTCGACAGCAATTCATACATTAAAAAGGGATTTCGGAAGAAAAAAGAGGCTGCTTTGCATAGTACAACACACTTGCTTTTACTATGAAAAATAATTAAGAGACAATGCTTTGGTGCATTTGTAAAACAAAACAGTTTTCCTCGTTCCCCCCAAATTAGACTGGCATTCCGCTTTGGCCCAGCTACAGCTATTAAGAAGCACAATTCCTAGATCTCGGCCACTCTATAGACTAGTTCAAATAATTGGTAATTTTAATACAACCACCTCCTGCAGAAACAGGCCAGAAGGGAGAGAGGCACCGTAAGGGCAGACTGTGGAGTTAAAATAGCCCTGGGAAAAACTGTTTGAGTGGCCCCATTTGTTTCCCAGATCAGCTGAAAGAAAAATGTTTACCTTTATTACTTGGAAATAGCCATAAACACACTTTACTTGGGAATAGGCCTCATTGAACTTAATGGGACTAACTTCCAACTGAACATGCATGAGATCCGACCCCACAGTTGTGATCCCAAGCCACAATAAGACTTGCTTCTGAATTAACATGCCGACAGTTGAGCTGCAAGGTTGCTGTATTTAACTCTGAAGCAAGATCCAGTTGTGAGTTGGAGTTGTTAAATCCACATATTTTGAAGCAAATTGCACCAGATTAGCCTCCGCCGCTCATGTCCCTCCCCTCCCCAAACCCTGCCCTCCTCAGGCTCCACCCCAGAAACCTCCCACTTGTAGCAAAGAGGGACTTGGCAACCCTAGGAACTGAGCCATGGTCTTCCTGGGTAGAGGTTGCCAGGGGTAGGGAAAAAGGAAAACTGAAGATGAGGGGCAAATAGTTTGGCTCGTGAGTGGGAAGGAGAGGAGGCAGAAAAGGGGAAGAGGCTATGGGAGGTTTCAAGGAAAGGAAAGAGAAAATAGTAGGGGGAATGAGATGTACCACACAAGTTCTTGCAGTTTCCTACTTGCATTACACTAAGATTCAAGCTCTCTAGAAAAGCTCAGAAGAGTTTGGTTCTTTAAACTGCAAGATAGGTCTCAAAAGCATTTATTATGATGGGACCCACATGTCATCTTGTTACATTCTGATCAAGTAGAATAAAACTTTCCACAACATTTTCTTTATTTCTTTATAATTTGTATCACCAAACTTGTACTAATGGCAAGTTTCTTAATCCTATAAAATATGTCAGCACATCTGTAATGTGTTTAAGATCAATGCAACTTATTGTACAATATGATTCCAAATGGTACAAAATAACAAAGCAAGGAAAGAGCCATAGCTTAGCAGAGCACATACTTTGCATGTATTAAGACTTTATATTCAGTTGCCAGCATGTTATGCTAAAGGGATCTCAGTAGCAGAGCTAGGAAAGATCTGTGGTTGAGACCCAAGAGAGCCGCTACTAGTCAGAATACAAAGTTATCAGGCTAGATGGGCCAATGGGCTGACACCTTATAAGGCAGCTTCATGTGTTCATCATATTCAGTATCAATTTACAAAACATTAAATAGCTCCAGATAGTTTTCAATTTATTCAGAGGATATCCACACCCAGTAAACCATGCATTACAATAATTTTCTCCCCGTATGAACAGATCAAATGTGCATCTGAATGCACAGCTCTCCTGTAGCCTTAGAGGGGCATTTCCTCAAAAGTTTTTGTTAAGGCCTAGCTCTGAATGAAAAAAAGTACCCAGATTCTTCACTAATGAAATCTTTAGGTGCCAGCTGTCATACAGATCCTTTGCCAGAGGCAGTGGAACTATCCTCTTCTCAGAGTTTTATGGAAAGTTTCAGTTTTCTCTCCCTGACTGATGTGGATAGGGTACTTGAGGTGTGAAGGTTACCATTTGCAATATAGGTTGCAGTAGCTGCATCGGTCCAAAGTGAAAACCAAAAACAAAAGCCATGTAATACCTCCTAATAAGATCAACCAAAATCACACAGTGGGAAAAGAATTCTATATTCTGGCCCCTACTTTTAAAAAAGAATTATGACTGTATGTTTCTTTTTTATTATTATTTTATTATAAAGTTTAAGGATATAGAAAAAAGGAGGGTAGGGAAAAGAACCATTTAGAACAGATAGTATCTTCGGAGCCTTAACAAAGACATTATTAATAAAGGAAAATAACAAATTTATCTGAATTTCAATTCTTATTCTACAACCTGGATCGCCATAGAACTCTTTCAGATAGCTTGAATGTAACATACTCTTGATACTTTCATAAAAAAATAGTCATTCAAAATTCAATTCTTATTCAGTATCATTAGAACGCCCTAATGCACTTTCTGGTAAGCTAAACATGTCTTTCTCTTGATACATCAATACATATTCTCATAACCATTACCATCTGCTATTCTAAAAATATTTATATACTGATTGAATGATAGTCATAAAAAGGTTGCCATTTCAACTCAAATTCTTCCATTGATTTCTGATTCACCAGTTGCGTTAACCTGGCCATCAAAGCAAAATCTAAAAGTTTTTCAATCCACTCTATAATATCTTGAATTGTATTGGATTTCCGATATTTAGCATACACAATTCTGGCTGAAGTTGCATACTGGTAAAGCTCTTTGTACATAGGATTTAATTGTGGGGGAAACATTCCTAACAAAATGTATTTAGGATCTGGATCGTAGTTCTCCTGAAGCATTTTCTGAAGTTCTAAATGTATCATTCGCCAGTATTTTTAGCTTTTGGGACAGGTCAAAATCAGGTCTCCCTCAGCGCGGATGCCAGCAGCCCGGCCGCCCCTCGCTCCGCCCTTGCCCTCAGCTGAGCTTCGCCCTCCAAAGGAGACCTTCTGAGGAATCTGGCGATGGGTGCTGCAGCCACGGGCCGGGACCACCCCCATGCCATGGGAGCGAGACCCCTGGGTGGCCCCCATGCTGCCCAGGGGTCGCCTGCCCATCCACCCCCAGTCCCTTCTTTCTTATTGCAGGTTTCTGCGGAGGCCAACCGGCCGCCGTCACCCTCACACACACCCACGGATGCAAGGAGAGAAGGAGGCCCCCGAGGAAGTGATGGTGTGGTCTCCCACCACCTTGCCGCCTCGGCATCCCCCTGCCCCCACCAACACCTAGTAGGAAATCGAGTCTGTCCTCACCACTTTCCGCTGAATCAGCCCCAAACACCCTCCCTCCCTTAACATGCCCTGGTTCAATAAAGGCATTTCTTACACATCGCCCATCCGTGTGGCCATTTGGGGAAGGTCTCGTGAGGGGAGTCAAGGGTGGAAGGCGGGGGTCCGGCCGAGCTGTCTCCGCAGGCCACAGTGAGGTGGTGGACTGCCTCGGCGGAGCATCCGTACAGCTTTTTTTTGGGGGGGGGGTGAAGTGAGCAGGCTGTATGAACACCGGAATTATTGGGGAGGGGAATGGGAAGAGTGAGAGCATCTTACCGCTAATGAGCCGCTCGTGCGGCCATCCACAGGCTGACTGCAGCTTCGATGACCCCGCCCCCTGGTCAGAGTCCGGGAGGGGTGCACGCATCTGCAAGCCGTCTCCAATGTGTGTTCCCCAGGGAGTCATGGGGTCAGGGGGCACCATTGACGGCGCTGTGAGTGGGGACCTGACCCGGAAAGGGTTGGGGCTGGTATGGAGGCGAGTCTAATGCACACAAGCGTGCTTGCATTGGTCCTGGCGCCACAGGACATACCAGTGAGGAGCCATGCTAGTGACCCTCTCAGAGCCTCTGATGGGTCGACGTGAGAGTCGGAGCATATAGGCACCCACCCCCTCCACACTTCTCCAGCCCGTTCCGACCCCTCCACCCCTATTCCGGACGTTGTCATGACCTGACTCTCCCCTGTCAGCAGCACAAACTCCAGGGCACCGCTAGGAGACCACTCCCACCTCCCCCCACTCAGCCGGGTGACAGTCCCGGCTGCCAGTATACTCCTGGTCGCACACGTGAGGTGTGTGCAGGAGGCCATGAAGGTGGCGTGGGCGACTGCATGACAGTCCTCCCCGAGGCAGCTGGTGCCTGCTGTCTCCCTTCTTCCGGCCCCTCCGGGAGGTCTCCCATCCTCCTGCTCCCGCCTTGCTCGGCCCACCTCCCTCGCAGCCCCCGCCCATCACCCAGCACTCCTTCCCTTGAGGTGGCCCCTCCCCTTTCTTGGGCCACCCCGCCCATCACCATTCCATTGACCGCCTCCCTGCAACGAGAGCCCTCCCCTGGAAGTGGCCCTGCTAACTTGGCCAGCCCTGGCCGGCCTGAGCCTGCACCGCGGCGTCCCTGCCCCCCGTCCCACTCCTCAGCCTCTCGCTTCTTTGCAACTTTTGCCTTTTTCTGGCCGGCACACGCCTTTTAGGAGGCCTACTGGCGGCGCCATTGCTGCGCCCTGGACGGCTGCCACAGCCTGCCTGCAGTCTCAGGAATGGGCTGTAAATCAGTTTCACTTTCAGCACTTCCAGAGTTCTCGCCCCCGTGAGTTTAGCTTAGAAGAAAAAGAATCAGCTACTTACAGTCTTTTATGTTGGTTGGTAGATAAGTAGATAGGTTTCCTTTATGTTTCCTTTTAAATTGCAAGTCAAGCCCAGCTTGGCTCGGAGATCAATAAGCACAGAAGAGCGGAAGGGATGGGGATAAAAGGGGGGGAATGGCGGCTACTTGTCTGGCTCAGGAAAGCCCGATGTTTCTTCGACTTTGCCTGGAGACCGCTGTAAATATGCCATCGTCCAAGACTCGCGGACCCCCCAATCCAGAGTGGGGGATCTCAGAAACAAAATTCTGAGATTCCAAGACTCCAGCGACAGGCTAGAGACCCTCCAAACTGGGGAAATGCTGTGGGCAGCTAGAGTGCTATATGCTGCCCATCGGCCATCTTCCACTGAAAACAACTTTAGTCTGTTTCAAAAGGTGGTGGCACCAAGATGTATCTTTCTTCCACTGATCTGAATTTACTGGAGAGGGAAATATATAAGAATGGAAATGAGTCCTAAATTATCCCAAACATATGTCATATAAAAGTTTAAAAATCAAAATGATGACGTTAAACAAGTTGACAACCTGTAGAGTCCATGAATGATCAGAGTCCAATGCTCCCATCAACTAGACACAGATTTGATCTCGCTGATATTAACCAAGATTGGAAGAATGGGATGGTTTGCTGGAATTATTATTCAAGTATTGATTTAAAATCTATAGTACACATGTGGAACTAACTCAAAACATTTTTAGAGCATTTGTAAAAGACTATTTTCAAGATACTGGGCTGACACTAATGCATGTAGTGCAGCCCTCCACATAATACCACATGTAAGACAAGTACTCTTTACATAGGTCTGGTCTGTGCAACTCTTTCTCCTAAAGAAGGAGGTATTGTACATAGGGATCTCCAAGTGGAGTGCTGCTTCACATCTGACTCTATGTGGGTGATGGAGGGGAAGGGTTTACACCCCTGCACCATATGAACTTTAGCACAATGACCACTGCACCATTACATAATGTCACAAGATGTCGCACCACAAAAAAGCACTTCAGGCTGACTCAGGCGGTGTGCTGCTGCAGCAGCACAAACTGATACCAATAAACGGAGACCATTAACAACCAACAGATGCTGGTCGGGCCACCACACAAAGCTGTCACCCAGCATAGAAGTAGGCAGAGTGACTGACTCAGTGCTTCAGCTCATGCTTTCCAGAATACATTTTAATGACCACCAGGACACACTGTTTGGGAGAGGGTGGAGACACAGCTGCTGCACATACCATGCAAGGAGCATAATGCATGTGTGTGTGGAGCAGTCTGTGGGCAGAAGGGCCACCATGAAGATCACAAGATGAACGATATGAAAATGGGTTAAGAAGTAGAGTTTCCATGTTTTTGCAGGTATCCAGGGCTGCCCAAATGTTTCTGGCATACAAGACAGTAAATCCAAATGGGACATCAAACATAAAAACGTAATAATTTAGTAATGTGCAGCTTTCTGCCCTTTAAAGACCCTCCTGGGCAATTCCTGAGGAGGCCTGATGGCAAAATAGAAGATTATCTGCCCTCTCCATGTCATTAACGTGTTATATTCTATAGCTATCATATCATCGGCACTGACTAAATGTTTAGTAGTAATAGTATTAGAAGTAATAATAGTAAGCAGCACTTGTTTAGTTTAATGTTGGTGCATACAAATAAATCATTGTAAGTGCCTCTTCATTATCTACATTCAGTATAAACAATCAAGTCATGCAAAGATGGAAAGTAAAGCTGCTTGAATGCATAATATAAACATGTCCTAGTTTGCAGCACTCTTAGTGCTCATACCTTAACTTGGGCGTAGGCAGATGAGAGAAAAAGGTGAGACAGCACACCCTCATGTACCATTTCCTTGGGTTCTCCTTGGACTTTCTTCTGGGAGCAGATGCTCAGGAGAATGTGCTATCAGATTTCTTCACTGGCTTTATGTGGGGAACAGTTCCTGATCTGTTTCTTTGTTGTTGCATTTTACATGGAAGAAGTGGCCAGTCAATAAACACCTATTATAATTCTGATTAAAGAGCCATGCTCTCCCACACATTTGCTCACATTAGAGGCTTCACTAGTGCAAACCAAAAAAAAATTACAAGCTTTTAAACCCACTGACTTCAATAGACATAGAAGGGCATAACTCTGCTTAGGATTGCACTGTAATAATGGCTCCTTTTAGAGAAGAGAAGGGCAGAATGTGCAAACCAAGAACGGTACCAGTGTATCCTCTGCGAAGTTACAAGAGATCCTTATTCACATTCTGCAGCTGGTTTGTTTGGTTTTTTCATATTGTAGAATGGAAATCCTCTTCCTTTACCACATTAGGACCCAAATATAAATGGCTGGATCAACCAACTTTTCAGCTAGTGAAAAAAGAGTTACCCAACATACAATATTGAGACCTGCATATACGTACAATACTGGGACCTGCATATAAAAAAGCTTTGTGGGACAGGGGATTTGATATGGGGAATGGGGTGAAGTTGAATGAAAAAACTGACTGGATCCATCATCCAACCCTATGGAAAGAGAACAAGCACTGGACGGGCACATTCACATGAATGAGGTCACATTTTTCTCAGGTGTCAGATGTTGTCCAGGCCTGTTTTAACACCAGAGGGGAACCTGTCTTGTGAGGTTCCACAAGGCTCAGTTCTATCCCCTATGCTATTCAATCTTTATGTAAAGCCCTTGGGAAAGATCATTGGTCATACTGGAATTGGCTGTCATCAATATGCCGACACCCAGCTCTATATTTCTTTATACAGACCACCTGGTGCTGCAGTAATGGTCCTGAACCAGTGCTTGGCCGCTGTGATTAAATTGCTAAAGGTAAATAAGTTGAAATTTAATCCTGACAAGATGGAGGTGATGCTGGTGGGAAGGTTGAGGACTTGGGGTGGATTGTACTTCCCACATTTGATGGGATTCAACTGAATCTTGCCAACTTGTTTAAGAGTTGAGGGTTTGTACTGGACCCAGCATTGTGCTGGAATAGGGATGCCAGCCTCCAGGTGGGACCTGGGGATTCCCTGGAATTACAGCCCATCTCCAGACTACAGAGATCAGTTCCCCTGAAGAAAATGGATGCTTTGGAAGGTGGACTCTACAGCACTGTACCCCACTGAGGTCCCTGTCCTCCCCAGGCTCCATCCCCAAATCTCCAGGAGTTTCCCAATCTGGATCTTGCAACCCTATCCCCCATCCTATTTGAGGGAATGTGGTTGATGTTGTTTACCTAGATTTCAGTAAGGCTTTTGATAGGGTATCCCATGATGCTCTGATGGGTAAAATAGAGGACTGTGGATGGGACTCTTGGATAGTTAGGTGGATAGGGAACTCGTTGGAGAATCACGATCAAAGAGTAGTTGTCAATGGCATTTCATCTGAATGGAGAGACAAGAAGAAGAAGAAGAAGAGTTGGTTTTTATATGCTGACTTTCTCTACCCCTTAAGGGAGACTCAAACCGGCTTACAATCACCTTCCCTTCCACTCCCCACAACAGACACCCTGTGAGGTAGGTGAAGCTGAGAGAATGTGACTTGCTCAAGGTCATCCAGCTGGCTTCGTGTGTAGGAGTGGGGAAACAAATCCAGTTCACCAGATTAGCCTCCGCCGCTCATGTGGAGGAGTGGGGAATCAAACCCGGTTCTCCAGATCAGACTCCACCGCTCCAAACCACCGCTCTTAACCACTACACCACGCTGGAATATAAACTCCCTCTTTTGTGCTTTGTTTTGAGGGAAGGGGTTAGATGGGAGGGACAGACACATGGGAGGGAGAAGCCAAAATGGGTGTGGGGAAACCCAAAGTCAAGAGATATGCATGGAAATGGGGCGAATTTGCATCGCTCTTGCCTTGAAGCAGTATTTAAATTTGTTCTAAAACAGGATCCTAGATCTGTGGGGGAAGAACGACGCCAAAGCGAAGTCACGTCTGAAGGTCGGTAAAATCACGAATAATGCAAAGGAAGCCTCGAAGCAGTTCAGCAGGGACTGCGAAGTAAATACCCCTGCATAAATGGCCCCAGAGACAGTCACAGTAGGGGAGCTTCTGATTTTATCTTGAGACTTCAGATTTAGGTGCTGAGATGCAAGTGATGAGGGATCTTTCCACAATTGGTCTTGAGACTAGTCACTTTCAGCTCCTGTTTCAGCATTCTCACTGGTTGCTGAACATTTCCTTGTTTAATGTGTTATGAGCACCATTAACTCTTTAAAAAAAGAGGGGAGGGGCAACAGCATGGCTGCTTTCCACATACACAGAAAACAATCTCCCCCAAGGTAGGAAGACCGCTCTCTTTCTTACCCATTACCTTTGTTCTGCATGGATTCTTGTTGTTTTTAAACCAGAACCTGTGTCACTATCCTTCTAGGGCTAAAGCCTCCTGATTACCTGGATATATCCTCTGTCTAGGTAAAGTAATGCTGAAAGGCTGTGGAATGGAATCATAAGCATATGACTGCATTTCACTGCTTCTCTAGAGAACATGGTGTTTTATTAAGTTTTCCTGGAGCAAATGGAAACACTGAATGAGTAGCCCAGAAACACTTGTGCATTGAATATTGTCAGCATTATACCATGATTGGAACTTCATTATATTAATGGCTCTTCTAAATGACTTCATGCTCAGTATTTTATTAGGTGTTACCTAATCTGTGCACTTTGTGTTATTGGTTTTATTTTTTAAAGATCTTTTTTTTAAAAGATAAAGAGTCTACTATGCACTTTACTGGAAACAGGGAGTGGGATCTTTTGCATAGACACTATGGCCATAACAATGAAATCAAGAGATGTTCCAGGAAGAAGAGACTTGGGAGGAAAATGTGCTTGCCTCAGACTGTTCAGCTACAGTAGGCACATACCACCTCTGTGCATACTCAGCACAGTCATCCACAACAGTCTGTGGGCATATCATATTACAGACATAATCTGATTTAACATAATTCCCAGGGAACCTTGGAAGGATGAGACACTAGAGATCTCTGAGAGTGAATTTCAGCACCTCACCAGACTGCAGATCCCAGGATTCTGTAGGGAAAGCATAGCAGTTAACTGATAAAGATTGATAGAGTTAGAGATGTCCTGCAGATGCCAGGAATTTTATTCTGCCCTGGTCTTCCATTTGTCCCTACTAATCCACACCCTACTCCACAGTAAATATGGGATCAGCATTGGCCATCAAACTGCTATGTTAATGAAAAAGGGGCAGACCTAGATTTAGAAAATGTTTGTGTGAGTTTCTTCACTTCTGGCCAGTAACCACCGATGTACTTCTAATTTATATGTAAGTGGGAAAGTGACTGGGAAATCTCATACAATTACCTTTGATTTTAAAAGAGTGAACTTCTCTAAAATGAAAAAACTGGTAAAGAGGAAGTTGAAAGGAACAGTTAGGAGGGTTAAATCTCTTGAAAAGGCTTGGGGGTTACTCAAGTCCACATTACTAGAGGCTCAGCTAGCTTGTATACCGCAGGTCAGGAAAGGTAGTAATAAGTCCAAGAGGTCACCACCATGGCTAACGGGTAAGGTGAAGGAAGAAATTAGAGAAAAAAAGTCTTCCTTCAGAGACTGGAAGGTTTGCCCAAACGAGGCGAACAGAAGCAAACACAAACTTGCACAAAGGAAATGCAAGCAGATAGAGATGCAAAAAAAGATTTTGAGGGGCATATTGCTAAACACATCAAAACAAACAATAAGAAATTCTTTAAGTATATTAGGAGTAGGAAACCAGCTAGGGAAGCGGTTGGACCATTGGTTGACAATGGTAGTAAAGGAACGCTGAGGAAGGATAAAGCGATTGCTGAAAAACTAAATGAATTCTTCTCATCTGTCTTCACTGTTGAAGATACAGGGCAGATTCCTTCTCCTGAACAGAGATTTTGGAGAGGGGAAAATGAGGAACTGAGGTAAATAGTGGTAACAAGGCAGGAAGTCCTAGAACGTCTAGACAAACTGCAAACTAACAAGTCACAGGGACCAGACGGTATTCATCCTAGAGTTCTTCAAGAACTCAAATGGGAAATTGCTGAACTTCTAACAAAGATATGTAATATGTCCCTTCGATCAGCCTCTGTACTAGAGGACTGGAGAATGGCCAGTGTAACACCCATGTATAAAAAAAGGTTCCAGGGGGGACCCAGGAAATTACAGGCCAGTTAGCTTAACATCTGTTCCGGGTAAATTGGTGGAAAGCATTATTAAAGATAGAATTGTCAAGCATATAGAAGGGCAAGGTCTGCTGGGCAAAACCCAACATGGCTTCTGTAAGGATAGGTCCTGTCTCACTAACCTATTAGAGTTTTTTGAAAGCGTCAATAAGCATGTGGACAGGAATGAGCCTGTGGATATTGTGTATTTGGATTGCCAAAAAGCTTTTGACAAAGTCCCACACCAAAGACTGCTAAGCAAACTTCACAGTCATGGGATAAGAGGAAAATCCTCTTATGGATTGAGAGCTGGCTGAAAAATAGGAAGCAGAGAGTAGGAATCAATGGTCAGTTCTCACAATGGCGGGATGTGAGCAGTGGGGTGCTTCAGGGATCTGTGTTGGGTCCAGTGCTTTTCAACTGTTCATCAATGACCTGGAGTTGGGGTTAAACAGTGAAGTAGCCAAGTTTGCAGATGACACCAAATTATTTAGGGTGGTTAAAACAAAATCGGACTGTGAAGAGCTCCAGAAGGATCTCTGCATACTGGAAGAATGGGCATTAAAATGGCAAATGAGATTCAATGTGAGTAAGTGTAAAGTGATGCATATTGGGACAAAAAATCCCAACTTCACATATACACTGATGGGATCTGTGCTGGCAGCGACAGACCAAGAAAGGGATCTTGGGGTGGTAGTGGATAGCTCAATGAAGATGTCAACCCAGTGTGCGGCTGCTGTAAAAAAGGCAAATTCCATGCTGGCCATAATTAGACGAGGAATAGAGAATAAAACTGCTGATATCATACTGCCCTTGTACAAATCTATGGTGAGACCACACTTGGAATACTGTGTACAGTTCTGGTCACCACACCTAAAAAAAGATATTACAGAGCTTGAGAAGGTGCAGAAAAGAGCAACCAAAATGATTAGGGGACTAGAGCAACTGTCCTATGGGGAGCGGTTAGGACCTTAGGGCTGTTTAGCTTGGAAAGAAGGCGGATGAGGGGAGACATGATAGAGGTCTATAAAATTAAGCATGGTTTGGAGAGAGTGGACAGGGAGAAGCTTTTCTCCCTCTCCCATAATACTAGAACACGGGGTCATCTGCTAAAGCTGGAGGGTGAGAGATTCAAAACAGAGAAAAGGAAGTATTTTTTCACACAACGCATAGTTAAATTGTGGAACTCCCTGCCCCAGGATGTAGTGATGGCTGCCAGCTTGGAGGGCTTTAAGAGGGGAGTGGACATATTCATGGAGGAGTTAGAATGCTAGTTAGAATGGATATTAGTCATGCTGCATACCTATTCTCTCTAGTATCAGAGGAGCAGGCCTATTATTTTGGGTGTGGTTGAACACAGGCAGGATGGTGCTGCTGCAGTCGTCTTGTTAGTGGCTTCCTAGAGGCACCTGGTTGGCCACTGTGTGAACAGACTGCTGGACTTGATGGGCCTTGGTCTGATCCAGCAGGGCCTTTCTTATGTTATTATGTTCTAGAGCCTATGGTAAACCTTTATGGTTCAAAGTTGCCATTTCATAAAACCCTATAATGTCTTTTTGTAAAACAAAATACTATTTTGTATTCCTACTGTCTCCAGGCTTTTATACATCATAGCATTTACTTTACTATTAGCGTCTTATCAATAATTCTGTGAAGCATTAAACCATAAAAGACAACTGATCATACAAAGGTCCTACAAAGAAATGATGTACAGTACAGGAGAATATATCCAATAGTATAGAAGCTCTGGAATTAATTGCTGGAACAAAATATTATTTGGAGTTTAACTGTGGACAGGTTTGAATGTTATACAGGTGTGAGGTTGGGAAGGAAATGTCTTGCATTGAATCAAGAGCAATGCATAGATTTTGCTGTAGGAGATAGAAGAGTTTCCACATTGCCCACAAGTTGGAACATGAATCATTACTGTTTTCTCTCCCCATGTGTGTTTGTACCTCAAGGGTCAGAATATCTTAAGCAGTGTGGGAGGTGCAAGCTGTGTTGGACTGTCTCAGGGAAGGGCAGCCATAGAAATGTGGCTTGGCATGGCTGAGCAGGATACTGGAGCGGAAAAAGGAGGAGCTGAGCCTGGCAGCAGGAGCCTCCTCCTGGTTTCCATCTGGAGGTGGGGTCTGGGCTTCCAGGTCCCTCAGGCTTCTGATGTAGAAGGGAGGGAGTTGTGCTCAACTGGGTCATCTCCATCAGGGTGCTCTGTGCCAGTTCTGAGACAGGAGTTAGCAAAAGTATGACACCTGTGTGTACAAACAAAAGTTACAAAAAAATCTAACACAGATGCCTGCTGAGCCATGGGAAAGGTGTTGGGCGCCGGCCTCCGGTTGTCACTGGGCCACATCCCTGCTGCTTGGGAATGGCCCATTGGACCCACTGGGGCAGCCCACCTCAAAGTCTCGCCATGATAGTTTCAGCACCTCACCAGACTGCCGATCTGCCCACTCCCAGACAAGCAGTCTGCTGTCTCTCCCACACAGGCCCTGTCATCTCTCAGCACTATATCCATGGCCAAATATGACTGGGATTATATCCCAATGTCACTGAAGGTGTGCCTCAAGTTCCAACCACGTTTTACTGTTTGGATGATCGTTATAAACATCTTCATTCATATCCAAGCCATACAAAATGTTTTGTGGGAGGACAGAGTAATTGTACTACTATTTATTTGAATCCATGACATTGTTTTGTGAATTCTTGACCCTGACTGGACAGTCAAGATCAGTGGTTCCCAAACTTTTTGGTCCACCGCCCCCTTGGTGATTCTGGAACCTTGGGCAAAAGTCCAGGATGGAGCTTCAGAATCACTAAGATCACTCCTGTTGATCAAGTGGGTTGGGGAGGGGGATGAAAAACTGAATCCATCAGACATGTGATGTGCCAGGTGGGATCCACACAAGGTTGCCAACCTCCAGGTGGTGGTTGGAGATCTCCTGCTATTACAGCTAATCTCCAGAGATCAGTTCACCTGGAGAAAATGGCCACTTTGGAAGGTGAACTCTGTGGCATTCTACCCCAATGAAGTCCCTCCACTCTGCAAACCCCGTCTTTCTCAGGCTCCACCCCCAAAATCTCCAGCTGTTTCCCAACCTGGAGCTGGCAATCCTAGAAACACATATTCAGATATTCTGAAAGCATAAGGAAGCTTTTCTTAACAGGGGGAAGCAATAGCTACTGATTCCCTCTTCTATTTACTTACTTACTAAAGCTTTACTTAATTTATACCCAGTCTTTCTCCCCAATGGAAACCCAAAGTGGCGTACATCGCTCTCCTCCATTTTATCCTCACAACAACCCAGTGAGGTAGATTAGGCTAAGAGAAAGTGACTGGCCCAAGGTCACCCAAAAAGCTTTCGTGGCAGAGTGGGAGATCAAACCTGGGTGTTCCGTATACTAATCCAACACTCTAGCCCCTACATCATGCTGGCTCTCTCTCTCTTTTGCAAAACAGATGGCATCTCTCATGGAGGAAAGCAGACACCATTCTGGCTTTCACTTACTGCTACTGCATTTCTCATTCTGCTCATTTACATTTTCTGCAGACCCCTATTCCACAGGATCCACTGACACCCCACCACCACCAGCAGAACAAAATATCTGGGTACTTAGTGACATGCAGAGGGAAAGGATAATCGGCAGAAATTGCTGCCATCTTTTAAGCTAAATTACATTTTCTCAACTGCTTGGTTAGTTACAGGCAGTGATGTAGTGATATCTCTATGTGGGAAATTTATGATATGTGAACCATTCCTTATTTTCAGCTTGAATAATACATTTCTTGAGCTTGAAAACAATGTTTAGCTTCCAAGACATTAATTCAATTGCAACAATTAAGACATTTTCATTTTTAGTATGTGTTGGAAAGGCAACAGATAGAAATCAGAGATATTATACCAACAGATATAAATGAAGAGTTCAGAGATTTGCTGGAATTACAAGCACTGAATATGGGTATCTGAATTTTCTTTATGATATATATTATCATTTTTACAGTAAATGAGAATCTGTAAAAAGAGAATCACCATATCTTAGATTCCAGACTGATTTGCATTTCACAAAGGCAAAGTGCAATTTTAACACAGCTTCACAGCAAGCATATTCCTATGCCATATCAGGAGAAAACCTAGCATTAAAGCCCTAGGCTGCCAATATAAATCCCATGGGATTAACAACATATTTCTCTGGCCTGAATTCCTTTAGTGTAGATAATCAGCAGAATCAAGCACGGTGCTACAAATTATACAAATCTGTGGATCGTTAAAGCCAGGTTAGTCAGGATGGGAAGGAAGAGAGATCCTGAATTAATTAATTAAAATACGGTGATTAATACGGTATGTGTAAAGTGCTGTCAAGTCTCAGTTGACTCATGGCGACCAAAGCAAGGGGCTTTCAAGGCATGTGAGAAGCAGAGGTGGTTTGTCATTGCCTTCCTCTGCAGAGTAGGAGTGTGCAAAAAACAACAATTCAGTAAAATTCGGGTTCAAGTTTATTGGGCCCAATTTTTTGGGTGGGAAACCCAAAATAAGCCAAATTCTGATACCGGTAAATATGGGAATTCAGTTTGTTTTAGGGTTTTCTGAAAAACATTGGCCCTGGGGGGCATTTTTTGAGGTATAGCCCCCAAACTTGCAGGGTAACTTGCAGGGACTTTCCTTGAAGAACCCCCAAGGTTGGTGAAGACTGAGTTGGGGCTACGAAGTTATGGGGTCTGGAAGAGGTTGCCCCCTCCCGCCTCCATACGGAAGCAGGAAGGTAACAGACACTGTTTGCTAATTGGCTAATGCTTGTCTATGGAGGAGGGAGGGGCAACCTCTCCAGAGCCCATAACACTGGACCCCCTGACCCAATCTTCACCAAACTTTGGGGTTTGTGCAAGGAGAGTCCCTAAAAACTACCCTGAAAATTTGGGACCTCTACCCCCAAAAGTGCCCCCACAGGAGCTTCACAAAAAATACCCTTTGTTTTCTATTGTGGGAATTTTCCATTAGCCAACTTCCGCAGGATTGCGTCTATGTAGCAAAAATCGGCTAATGGAAAATCCCCACACTGGGGAACTTTCTGGGACAAACTAACCCTGTACAAAAGGGACAGGCTTCACTTGAACCAAAGGGGAACCATGCTGTTGGCACATTATATTAAAAAAGTGGCAGAGCAGCATTTAAATTAATCCCAGAGGGTGGGGGAAGCAGACAGGAGCTATGATGTCTCTAGATTGGGACAATTCGGGCCAAAGGGATGATAGCATAAACTCTCAAAGTATTGTTGGTAGGAGAACAATAGAACTTGGGAGTGAGAATAGGATGACAAAGGAGGGTCTTATGTAGAAACAGAAGGGCAAAAGGAGGAGAGAGTTGATCGATAGGGAAACGTGTTATATGTGTATAAATGCCAGTGCTATAAGCCTCTGGGCCAAGATGGGGGAGCTGGAGTACTTGGTGCTCAATGACAATGTAGATATAGTAGGCATTTCAGAAACATGACTGGATGGGGAAAATCAATGGGATACTGTCATCCCTAGGTATAAGCTCTATAACAAGACAAGGAGGACTGAGTTAGGGGACGTGTTACTTTGTCTTTCAGAGAGGGTACATAGTCAAAGAAACTAGTAACCATTTGGGGAATGAACTCCCTGACAGAATCATTATGGGTGGAGATACTGGGCCCAAAGGGTTACTTAAAAGAGGGAGTGTTCTATCTGCCACCTGATCAAACCCTTGAGGCTGATTTCATGGTGAAGAAATAAATAAAAAAGGTGAGCAAAGCAGATAATGTTCAGATGCAGGGTAACTTCAACTTCTCTGACATTGACTGGGTAAACATGTCCTCAAGTCATGCTGTAGAAATGAGATTCCTAGACATCATAAATGACTGTGCACTAAAATAGCTGGAAGATAGAAAAACAGAATGAACATAATTATTGGATTAAAAATAATAATCTAGAACCTTTATGTAAAATTTTGGATAAAAAAGAAATTAATATTATATTTTTAGAATATTTACAAATGAAAAAGTATTGGAATAACCTAAAAGAAAATGATATAACCGAACTTAGAGATAAATCAGAGTTTGGGAAACTGATGATACAAGACAAAACTCCAACTTCAAAAATGTATACAATACTATTGAAAGATAAACTAAACCTAACACCGGGATATCGAGTACTTATTTGGATAGAGCATTGAGTGACCAAGAATGGGAATATATATTCACAAAGAGATTAGATTTTACAGTCAGTATGCAAATGAAAGAAAATCTAATAAAGATGGTATACATGTGGTATATAACTCCACTCAGACTAAGTAAAATCCATAAATCAGAAAATGACAGCTGTTGGTACTGTGATAGAAAACAAGCAGATTTTATACACATGTGGTGGAAATGTGAGAGAGCTATAGCATTTTGGTCTGAAATAGTGAAATGCTTAGCTGTTGGAATGGAGATGGATATTCCATGTAAACCCAAGATATTCATGTTAAATCTGGTACCTAACCTTACTAAAGACCAACTTTGTATGGGATTACATATGATAACTGCTGCTAGAACGACCTTTGCCAGACATTGGAAGCAAAAATCGATTCCAAAGATAGAGGAATGGCTGGTTAAAGTTAAAGAAATTTATGTTTTAATTAAGCTAAGCATATCAGAAAAATACAGATACAATAAGTTTAGATGAATAAAATAGAGAATTTTATAAATAAGGGCGAGAAAGGGGAATGCATTTTGCTCAGTCAGGACGGAACGATGAATATGAAGACAAAGAAATAAGCTGTAACATAGGAATCCTGTTGTTATCTTATTGTGTATATTGATATACTGTATTTTAAATCATGAAGATTGTCTTTCTTATTTTCTGCTTCTTTCAGTTGCTATTATTTTTTATTGTTATTGCTATTATCCAATAAATTTTAATTAATTTAATTCCTCTCCTCCATTTTATTCTCACAACCAGCCTTTAAGGTGGGTGAGGCTGAGAGTGTATGACTAGCTCGGGGTCACTCAGCAAGCTTTCATGGCAGAGTGGCGATTAGAACCTGGGTCTTTCAGATCCCTAGCCCTGACCTGGATAGCCCCAGGCTAGCCTGATCTCATCAGATCTCAGAAGCTAAGGAGGGTCAATCGTGGTTAGAAATGGATGGGTGACCTCCAGAGACTACCAGGATGGTGATACGGAGGCAGGCAATAGCAAACCACCTCCGAACATCTCTTGCCTTGAAAACCCGATAGGGTCACCATATGTCAGCTGTGACTTAATGGCACACACACACATACACACATACTCCCAGATCCTAATCTGACCTAGGATCTAACCACTTTTGCCACTATATCACACTGGCTCTCAAAAGATGAGCATAACAACCCCAGTCTGTCTTCCTTGGTGGTCTCCCATCCAAGAACTGATGATAGCCAACCCAGCTTATCTTCCATGCTCTGGCAAGAACATGCTAGCATGGGTTATCTAAGCTGCAGGTATAATTTAGAAGGTATAACTCTATTTACAATGGCACTGTTATTAGCAGGCGCCAGGTGGACCAAATTATATTGGGACAAATTATTTTAGTTGGATCTTAAAAATATAATGATACCATTTCTGTTTTATTTCTTTTTCTAGCACAGCAGCTTGGTCACTGTATTATGCTTGGCAGGTTGATTTCCAGAGTTGCACTAGATTTCCAGAGTTGCTGTTTAGTACAATTAGTACTTCAGGCTTAGTCTTGTGTCACAATCAGGACCTTAAATAGCAAATTTACAGTAATAGCTATCTTTGTACGCAATACAGTGAAAGTCGGAAGGAAGGAAGTTCATATCAGAAAGAAGTTAAGACAATTTGTTCATCTTAAGGTTCATCTTACTTTAAAAAAAAACTAGATACACAGTAATTTTTTCTTCCTTTCCTTGAAGTCTCATTTCCTCTTTTTAAAACAACTTGGGCTGTATGAAATAACTTTTGTCTAAAGCACAAAGTTAGTTCTTAGCTGGCTAAAAACAGCTGTTAATGAATGTTTCCTTATACTAACAGTGAAATTAGTGGGGCATCTTGGCCAGATGGTGCCTTATAGCCTAGCAGGGAAGGCAATAATAATGATGATAATACCTGAATTAATCAGCAGAAAAATATTACGTTTATGTTAAGAATTCTTGAAAATGGAAACACAAACATTGGATAATTTAATAAGCAATATGCAGCACATCCCTATGTGGAGTTTCTCCAGTTTATGGAGCCTTAAACACAGGAAAAGCAGTGTGTGTGTGTGTGTGTGTGTGTGTGTGTGTGTGTATTTAATAAATACAATTTATTATATCAATAAATTAATAAGCACATTGCATTGGATTGATTGCATTGTGACCTGCCAGGTGTTTTGTGTTAAGACATCTATCTCTAGAGATTATTATGCAACTGCCACAATAATTATTCAAGTGAGTTGCCATTGAAGCTAATGGCTCCACTCAATAGACTGATTAGGAAGGGTGTTGTTAATGAACTACAGGCCTGGAAACATTTCGCACATGCCATCTAAAATGCTTTTGAGCCTCTCTCATATTTTTGGTATCCATAAGTCCTGAGAGGTAGCCATGTTAGTCTATTTCAGCAAAATAAAACAAAAGTCCAGTGCCAGCTTAAAGACTAACACAGTTTATTTCAACATAAGCTTTCATGAGTCAGATGGGCACGGCTGGAAAATCTTTTCCTCACCAAATCCCTGTAAGTCTTTAAAAACTTCTGTTTTATGTTTGTCAGTGTGTGAAAGAGAAATATAATTTTAAATATCCACATATATTTTAAGCTGAATTGGTGGCCATAATGAAAGGTGGATTTACAATCTCAGCATTTCTGCATTTTTGTGTCAGTTGTAAACAGATGCACTGTCTGAAGTACATCTTTAGTCCTCTGCCCATTACCTTTGGCAATGACTTCTTCACACTGTAATTGCTCCTCTCTGGATATATGTGGCTCATCTGCAATTTTTAACATCACAACTCCCTAGTCTGATACCTTCTCCTTTTCCATAACAGTGGGCTTCTGTTTCATGGCCATAACTTTTATCTAATCTCTGGTGAAACTGAAGTGAGGAGAAAACCAGGAGCTCCAGGAGGCATGCCTCTTTTGAGTATTGTTCCCCGACATGGTACCCATCCCAATGCAGTACCCATCCCAAGTAGGCAAGACCATTGTCCAGTAGGGCTTGAGGTTGACAGGTGTTTTCTCTTTGAAACAGCCTCCACCAGAGATGCTGGGGGATGGGTAAACTGCAAGCATCCCTGAGCTGTTGGCCCTGTGCCAGAGATGAAAGTAAAGGGCCCATCATCTCCAACAACCCCCTCCTTGTTTGCTACTGCTGCACTCTCATCCCAGCTCCCAGGCCGTTGTTGGGAGGAGACCATGATGGCCACAAAGAAAAGATAGTCAGCACATTCCTGAAAGGAATGCCTGCGCCGGGCTTAGGAAGCAACCCAGCAGTGCAAAAAAAAAAAAAAAACGTGCAACCCTCATAGCAAAAAGCTGGCGTATCTCAAGAAAATAAAAAAGGGGCGTTCCCGAGCTGTTACGGCTTGGGAGGCCAACTAATGTCAGCCCCACCCCCCCACCCCGGCCGGCGCTGTTACACCCCGGGAACACCTCCCAGGGCACCAGAACGCCTCCTGGCTCACCGCTGCAGCCTGTGCTGGCGGCCAGAGGCCCCAGCGCTGCCACGGCGGTATCCGGGGACCGGTGCCCGGGCCTGCGTGCCGGCGCTGGGGCCTCTCACACCAGCGTGCGCCTTCCAGGCACCGGTGGTGTGAGTCCTTGCACTGGCGGAGGCCGGCGGAGGCCTCCTAAGGCCTTTCAGACCAAATTTCAGTAATGGGCTGAGTTAAACCAACAACAACACCATCACAGCCACCAAGGAAAAGAGCAAGTTGGAAACAGATGAGTTCGTAGTGTTATGACATAGCATTTTTTGCATATAGCCAAAGGCCATTACAATCAGTCACAGAGAAGACACAGCATAAATAATAAATAACATCATTAAAATAATCAAATCTAAAAGTTCTTATCATTTTAAAACATTGCATCCTTCAGATACAGCTCTCACTCGTATTTTCTTAGCGGCCAATGCAAAAAGCAACACCCAGTATGAGACAAGCAAGTCAAAATCAGAGAGAAGGAAAATCAGCTTCTCTGCTGTTGGTAGTGTTTTTTACTTGGCTTTCTTCATGGGTCAGCTGGACCTCCTACTGGTGCCCTGGCAATTTCTCTGTCTTGCCTGAGCTGCTCTGCCTCATGCTAGGGGGAGAGCTGGAAAGCAAGAGGGAAGCGCTTCCATTCACCCCAGGTACACAAGGGCTGTCTTGGGTTCAACAGTGGTGGAGAAAGAATCCAACATGGACAGAGGTTCTGTGATAATTAAAAAGGTTATCGTTACATATTTAATATTTATATGTTTAATAGTTAACATGGCCTCATCTGCAGATACTTAAATCCAAAGATCAGGTCCACATAGCCACAAAAGAAATATTTCTACAAACCTGGGAGGAGCCCCCTGTTTGCAGGGGAGAAAAAACTAAAACTGAAAAGGGAGGGTTTGTTTCCAAACAAATCAGACAACAATAGTCTGCCCAAGCACACAATCTCCTGACGGAGGGGGCACGTGGGGAGGAGGAGGGTGGGGAAAGGAGTGGAAGCTGCTGAGATGGCAATGACAATGGAGGCAGATGGGGGTGAAGGTGCAGCCGTGATCTCCCCCACTGCCAGTGGGACATCGAAACTGGAGGTGGGTAGGGGAGGAGGCACAGGAGCCATTGCTGCCCCCACCTTCCTCATCTGCTGTAGGCGGGCATGGGAGGAAAGAACAGAAGTCCCTGCCAACACCCTTGGCCACTGAGGTGGTTGTGTCTTATCCACATAAGGAGGAGTTGCTGTCACCTCTCCCACTTGGGGTGGGCAGGAGAGGGGCTGCCCCCTTCCACAGCTTTAGGTAAGCAGCCAGGCAGGGGAGCTGCCAAGCATGTTGCCAGCCCCCCCCCCCCGGTTGGTGTTTCCTGCCACTACAGTGGCAAGAGAAAATAAAATACACTTATCATAGAGTTTCAACCAATTACTAGAGAAATGTGATGTCACTTCCAGGTTTTCCTGGAAATGATGTCATGCTGTTGCTGACAGCAATTTTTTTTTTAATTCTTCCACCAACCACTGGAGTGCTGGCAGGCAAGGCCAGCCTGGGGCGGGGGGCAGGCGATGTTCTGCCCCCAGCAGGCATACAACAACCCTAGCATAGAGAAATACAATATATGAACTCCTGTTGTAGGTATACAGTTTTTGTGGTCTCATAACTAGCCATCTTGCATGGATATTCTTCTGACTTTTTCACTATTTAATACTTTTCAATGTCATTCTTGGAATAAAAATTGGGATAAAAATCCATTTCCCTACAATCAGGTTGTCTACAAACTCATGCAATAATTTTGTTTTTTGAGAATTAGCTGCTTCATAGCCTTATGCAAATGCTGCTGACCAAATTTTTTCCAAATTCATGAGGAAAGCTTAAAAGCCTGCCTTTATAAAGTCCCATATTTGACTTTGTAGTTTTCATTATCTTGTGATTTTTAAAAAAAATAATTATTGCTTTACACAGTTTTATTGCTTTATGCTAATTCAAGTACTACTTTTTCAGAATGTGCATCTTAAAGTGCCTTGATAATAAAACAAATAATAGAGGGCAAGATATAATCACTTTAATTGGTAGATCAATCAATTAAGTAGTGGGGGACAGTTTTAAATGGTGAGGCTAATTAGCTGACAGCACACTTGCTGCTATATGAGGTCCAATCAGGAAACAGCACATAGCATGGGGCTAAATCTCTCTGATACCATGCTGTGCATACTTAGAACACATGGGACAGTTTTGGTGATGGAAACTCTAGGAAAGGGGCACATCATCATTACAGCATTTTGCTAATACTGCTCAGATTCCTTACAAATACTCCACATCTGTACACAACTAACCTGCCCTCTCCACTTCTCCAACTGGTAGGTTGCCAGCCTCCAGGTACTAGCTAAAGATCTCCTGCTATTACAACTGATCTCCAGCTGATAGAGATGTGTTCACCTGGAGAAAATGGCCACGTTGGCAATTGGACTCTATGGCAATGAAATCCCTCCCCTCCCCAAACCCTGCCCTCCTCAGGCTCCCCCCCAAAAAACTCCTGCCAGTGCCAAAGAGGGACCTGGCAACCCTATCAACTGGGTATGCAAACACAATGCATCTCACAGAGGTTTGTAAGGAAGGGGAAAACTCTACCTCAAAGTATGATGAAGCTGAAGTTTCCACTTCCTTATTTCCACTTCCTAGTTCCTTATTTACAAACCCAGCCATAAATATGGAGAAGAATTCAAAAAACCAGCACCCCCAAACAAGCTTTGAACAATCATATATCATCCATCCCGACATTCAGGGGACATTCTTCCCTATGAGTAGACCTATGTTTTTTTTTCTGGTCCAAAGCCCAATTTTTGTGCTAACTCCAAAGTGGGGTGCTCCCAGGACAAATGCAGATTAAGAAACTGGGGGATCTTATTTTGAGATGCAGAGCTTTTGAAATCTCCTAAATAGGTATGGTTGGATTCTTGAATAAGGAACTAGGAAGTGCTCATGAAAAACTGGGAACCAACTTCATCCTCATCAAAGTTTGACTGCTGTCTTCTCACTGTGTCCCATAAAACATGAACATTGCACATAGGTAGGGGGCAGATGAAGCTTTCTTTCATGAGCATTGATCTCAATGCACATAATGTCATCTGTAGAGCACTAGAGACATTGGCCCTTTACAGATGTTATAATCCACATGTACCAGCAAGTTGGCAAAGTACAAACATCCTTACAATCTGTGCAGTTGCCATGTTCTCTGAAAAGGGCAATGCCTAGATTTTGCACATAAATCAAACCCCCTAAAAATCAGGATTTTGTGTAACGTGTACCACAATAAAAAAATAAAAATCAAAGCATCATGATAGAATTTCAAAATCCAGGAACAAATGAAGTTAGTGTCATTCACTGAACATCCTGATAGCATAAATAGCTTAGAGCCTTAGACCACATTCCTGTTCTGTATTAAACTCTAAGTAATAGCTGTTGCTGTAAACCCAGGATGACAAAGAGGTGAGTTTGCAGAGAGTAGGTGTTAAATTCCCTCACTTCTCACTTGCAAGTTTTATTATCTGTAATAAATTGGGAGTGCATTAAACCTCCGGGGGGGGAAATAAAGAACTTGAGCTTGTTTGTTGTGTTATTTCATCTGTATGAACTGATGATCTAAAGCCAACAGATAACATGATAGTTTTGAGTAAAGAACAGTTAGATACTCCATTTTCAATTATAAATTAGCGGAAAACAAAAATACAAATGAAAAATGTGGAGGGGAAACGTACAGAGTGTTCATATGAATTTGGGAAATCATTCACATTGGTACATTAAGTTCTCTTTCATACTCTTCTAACAGTATTATGAAATTTCCTCTAAGAGGTAAGAATGCAAACGTTTCCGTGAACTATCTTTGCCTGAGCTTCAGAAATTTTTTTTGTTTGGTTTGGGGGGGGGGGGATGTGGTTTACACTTACAACATCCCAGTTAGTTCTTTCCAAAAAATGCAAATACAGTTTGTGCTTGGCCCTTCTACTTCTTACATCAGTGTTTTTTTTCTCAAAACGTTACTGCAATAGCCAACTGTAGCTAATTGCTTTAATTTAAACTGTAACTCTTTCAGCATGCTGTAGGTGGCTTTAATAGAGCTTAATTATGCACACGTCACATTCAAATATATAATCTTTGTGAATGATAGCTGGATGAGTAAGGACAGGAATTTAGAACGCTACAGACAAAGTCAGATTTAAATCCCAATTAAATAAAGTGTATCTCAATTTTAAGTGGAGCATAGCAATCATTTCTATAAATAATAGCACAGTGAAGAGGAGTAGCTGATGACTGGTGGTTAAAGCCCAGTAATTAGGGGTGACTCTAACATTGTTTACTATGCCTTAGACTGGTTATCCTCATTGACATCTTGGGTGACCTATTCCTTAAATGCTTTGGTCTATATTGCTAAACATCTGGGGCACAATCCACTAGAAAGTTCTTCTGTTGAAGCCCCCTAAAGTGAGAATGGAGGCTGCCAAGGCGTATTTCCTGGAGAATTATGCGGTCAATTTCCTTTTGGAAAAATGGTTTGAGGAGTTGTTTGTGAGAATTGTATAGTCCAAGCAAAATGGAATAAATATCACCGATATAATGTTTCAGGGTCAAGGCCAAAAGCTCTGTAATTCACCAGACAGACATTCCATTTTGCAAGTGTTCTGGCATAAGTGCAAACGGGCATATAATTTCATGTGTAAATTGTGTCAAATGTAACTGTAGTGAAGCAAACTGAACATAGATTGTGGAAGGTTAGGCAGTACTGGGTAAGGATCCAGTGTTAGACTGAAGGAAACCGATTCTGTTCTGTATATGACTGGCTACGTGCCGTATTAATAAATGACTGACTGACTGAGGGAAACATCTAGAGGTTCCTAGCCAACCGGCTATGAGGTCTGGGAACAATGTGCTACAAGGGGATAAATGTATCTTCACTTAAATATTCTCTCCTATCATCCACTTATTAAGTATTTGGGAATTAGTATATTTGGACATCATTTTTTCTTATGCTTCTGTACCACTTTAAAAAATACAGAGTGAAATCTAACTCTTCAACCTGGTATACATCTCCTTCTTGACCACTTTTTATTTACCATATGTAAGAACTTGGCCTGGAAGGCTAAGGTTTCTACTACCATGAAATGAGTCAGAGATTATGGTCAGGGTTGGGAAGTCTCAAGATTATGTTCTCCACACATTCAACTATTCCTATGCAGATACATTAATAAAATGTATTTTCCTAGTTACTTTGTTAAGTATCATCCAGTGGCCATCATGTCTTGCTTTCCATGTCCACCAGTACATAATTGTATTTTATTTTGTCATTCATGCAAGGTCTCCTGCCATGCCTAAGTGTGAGTACACGCAGGCTACATTGGAGCTCAGAGATTTTATCTGTGGCAACTTCTGCAATACCAGGGGCATGTTTTTCAACCTCCTGAGTCATCATGTGTAGATTGAAGTGGCTAAGGTTTGGCAGCTGGAGGAAAGGCAGCATGGTATAGCCCAATCTCATCAGATCTTGGAAGCTAAGCTAGGTTGGTACTTGGGAGACCACCAAAAAAGACTCTGCAGAGAAAAGCAATGACAAACCACCTCTGCTGGTCACTTGCCTTACTGGGGTCACCATAAATCAACTGCAACTTAGCAGGTGTTTACACACACACATGAGATTTAGCGGCAACAAGCACACCCAGTATCATTGCTTGTATGAACCTTCATTCAAAGGTGCTAGAAAGGCGCTCACTATTAAATAAAGAATTCTGTGGAACAGCTACTATCACTGTGTTAATATACACATCTGTTAATACATGTGCCATTGTAAGGTTATCAATAAATATCTTCACATATTTGTTCACAGAGTATCTGTTTCTTGTTACCTAACCAATGTCCGTTTATGGTTCCTCTCTACTACAAGAACAATGATTGCTTGCCAGTAATAACAAACAGCCTCCCCTTTTGTGCTGATGCAATATTGTGAATGCAAAACCTGATTGCTAAGTCAACACGTTACTATGCAAATATTTCAGCAATATCACTCCAACCATGCAGGCATATTGGATGGCACAAATGTTTAGATTGCAGTGACAGAGGAATAAACTCTGAATTAAAGATTTAAGCATGGAAAGAAACTGAGGAGAAAGCTAGATGTTGGTACAAAATGTTCTTAGTGGGAATCTGAAATTCTGTACTCCTTGTAGTTTCAACATAACATGTGTATTATGCTCCCATCAAACACTCTGTTTTTATATTTTCCTTGGTTTATACAGGCCTCCTGTTAATGTCATCTAAGTTTAGTGTATGACAGAACTCCAAGCTAGCATACTTGCAAAGGGCTCTGCTACTGAACCAGCTTGTCAGTTGGCACAGGCTGATTGATGTGTACTCCTGCTTCTGTATCACATCCTGTGGTCTGTGGGGACTTTGGTTTCTCTTTCCCTTACTTCCTATGTCCCAGTCCCTTTTGGTCTATAAACATAAGGATGTCAGGGAAGTAACCATGTGTGTCAAATGGCTAAGTGTGTCAGTGTGTGGAATATCATTGTCACTTGTGTGTCCACCTGTGATGGCTGCTTATTCTTCAGGATAAGAATGTTGAGACACAGTTTTTGTGATGTGGCAGCTTATATGTTGCATCTTCTGTATTTCTATATTTGATTATCAGTCAGAAACAAATTTTGAGTGATTATAACCACTATGAGTTTTATCACAAAGAAGTTCCTGGGATTCACTTTCCATAGCCTCCTGGCCACCTTTTTTGGTCATTTAAAATCTGACAACTGAAAATTATACAAATGACATCAAAGATTTGACAGTATTTTGGAATTGCTCTTGCTATTCCTTCTTCTGAACTTGTTCCAATTATTTTCCATGTAGTAAAGCTAATTACCCTGACAAACAGCTTGATGTGCAGCCTAGTAAAATGACTTTGGTACCAATACTTTGAATTGTAAATTGGGCTTCATGTAATAAATTATAAGGCAGTACATGTTATTAAAAACGAATGATTCAACAAAAAAATTATAGCAGCAGAAATATATATTTTATAAAAGCTATATTAATACAAAATACCTATAAAATTGCAAATTAATTATACTCAGTAAAATCACAGTTGTTCAATATGCGGTAAAAATTAAAACTAATAAAGTATCAGAAACATCTTTATAGTAATATGCCTATTAAAAGCATATTAGCAAAGGCATTAATAAAAACATAAAAGAACTAGGGCTTCTTTGTTCTGGTTCTGGACTTTTTACACTGCTCTGACTTGGATGCTAGAGATAAATGAGAAAAGAGAGAAATGTATCTTTAGAATGTCATATTTAACACACCTATTCATATGTCGGTATGTAGTAATCACCTAATATAAAGATAGCAAAGGTAAACGGGTTTTTTTTACTTTTGTGCCTAAGTGAAAAAAGAGCACTGATTATATGAATGACAATGCTACAACCACAGCTCAGGGAAAACATTTGGCAGGGAATTGAAGAAGAAAGCATCCCTTCTCCCATCCACCATTTGTCACTTGCAAATCACACACCTCCAGCTACCTTACCATGGAGAGGCAACGCAAAGGGTCTCCAAAGATGTTCCCATCATAAGTTATCATGCCAACATAAGAGAAGCACAGACTGAGGTGTAATATACGAATTCTTTAATGTGGGATGCTTTGCAGTCGGAGCAAATATTACAGTATTATATGCAATAGAAATGTGCTCTTCGGCCTTTGCAGACCTGGAACCCCTGAGCTGCAAGCATATAACAGGACATCACATACCATTGCAGAAAATTAACAGGAAGAGGGGGAGCCAGAGTAATGATGTCACCCATGTCAAAGTCAGTACCATAGGTAGAGGACCAAGAGTTAGGAACAAGAGACACAAGCCAAGCACCAGGAGACATACTATAGACAGGAACAAGCCAAGAAGTCTATTATCGAAGAATCTTCTCCACTACTGAGTGAATTCAACTTATTGTGCTTCTGCTCCTCTCAGAATGTGTGCAAAGAAATGCAGCATCCTTTTTTTCTATGCATGCACCCTAGGAGCTGGTCCTTTTGAAAAACAGCAAAGAAAAATATGGCTGTTCTATAAGGACCGAGTCAATGGGATGATTAGCACAGCAATAGAAGGAACAGATGAGGGATATGCAAACACCTTTATATGTTATCTATGAAATGTACTCAAAAGAGGTATTTTCTCAGAAGTGTAATTGTGCAATTTCAATACATCATACACAGTTTAAAATATAAAGCACTTTTAGCATTGTTTGCTGTTTGTGTACAGTATACTTTAGCGAATGCTAATGGTACACTTGAAGCATAGTTTTGTCTTGCCAAAGGCCAGAAGGCATAATGACTAAGACAATATATCATACCTAGGGAATGTAACATTCAGAAGTATATTTGGAGCATATTGTGCTCTGATAGAAGATAAGGAATGTTAAAACCTGCCCTTCTTGAAAGTATGGGGGAGGGGATCAGAGCAACTTTGATTAAATTTGTCAGTATGCCAGATCAAGAAGGGCGCACTAATGACAGTATGCTTTTTCACATAGCTATCACTTGTTAGAGCAAGCTAAAACAAGACAGAAGTCCCACAGTGAACAAAGCAGATACTTATTGCAAATTGTTAATACCCACCTCCAAAGCTGTGAGCTCTTCATCCACACGTTGAAATGGTACTTTTCCCAAAGGATTTTACTTTGAGATACTTCTGGACAAACAGATAGGTCCTTCGTTGAAAATCTTATTTGGAATATATTGTCTCAGATTATTCGCAGAACTGGTAGAACAGCCATATTTGTAAATTCTTTCTCCATTGGATATACAGTTAAAACTCTCTCTTCAAAGCTCTCTGGATCAACTTGAGCACTGCATGCTTAACCCCAAGACCTACCTGTGCAGGACTCCCATCCCCAGCCCACTATTTATTTCATTTATTTCTTTAGAAAATGTAATGCCGTGTCTCCAGAGAATATCCTCAAGGTAGCTCATAGTGTAAAGCATGATAAAATAATAAAACAGCATAAAATACATTAACATTAACAAACAATAAAACCCAACCATTAAAAATCCACCCAGAGAATAAAAACAGCCCAGAACATTTAGCAACTAAAAATGATGTGGTGAAACTGACCTCAGGCTAAAAGCAGATTGTAAAATCAATTTTAAAAAATTAAACCCCTTAGTTAAAAAAGGTAAAGGTAAAGGTCCCCTGTGCAAGCACTGGGTCATTTCTGACCCAAGGGGTGACATCACATCCCGATGTTTTCTAGGCAGACTTTGTTTACGGGGTGGTTTGCGAGTGCCTTCCCCAGTCATCTTCCCTTTACCCCCAGCAAGCTGGGTACTCATTTGACCGACCTCGAAAGGATGGAAGGCTGAGTCAACCTTGAGCGGGCTACCTGAAACCAACTTCCGTTGGGATCGAACTCAGGTCGTGAGCAGAGCTTGGACTGCAGCTTACCCCTTAGTTAAAAGCCTGGGTAAAAAGAAGTATGTTGGCCTGGCAGCCAAAAGACAGTAAAGGAAGGTACCAGGTGAGCCTCAAGCAGAAGAGTGAGCCACCACTACTGAAAGGGCCCTGCAGGAGGGAGCACAGAGAACAGGGGTTGTGAGGAGGGTCTTAACTTCTTGTGAGGAGGGGAAAGATCCTGTTGGATCAGAGCAATAGTATTTGGTTTCATAATAAGTCAGATTTATAGTCACTTACTTCAGTCCACAATGGGTAGCCGTATTAGTCTGTCTGTAGCAGCAGAAAAGAGCAAGAGTCCAGTAGCACCTTAAAGACTAACAAAATTTCTGGCTACGTATGGGCTTTTGTGAGTCACAGCTCACTTCTTCATATACAGCTGGAATGTGAGTCCATTTATCCTTCTCTACTGAAGTCCAATAGCTTGGGTGTTTATATGGAGTTTTCAACACATAATAAAAATTATATCCATGCAGGTGCTGACCTGGACCTTTCTATTTATTTTTCATATAGATAAAACTTTTTAAAGTTCTACTTTTTGAGTGCTCTTGCAGTAAAGTTTACCAGTGAGAGAATAATCAAACTATACTCATTAGTGAAAGAATATAAATTTCACAGTATCACATCATTCAAAAAATATTATATTATTCATAAAAATAAAAATGCATTTAACCAAGGCCCAACTTTACAAATTATTATTATTCCTGTTGTTGCTGCTACTATTAATAATAAAGTTATCATCATCATCATCATCATCATCAAGAAAAGCAGGCTGTGATTTTCTCCAGGTTAGTAGAGGAAAGGAAGCAATGAGCGCAGTCCTGAAGGGGGTTAGATCCACAGCGGCTGGGCATGGCTGAGCCATGCCGCCGCCTCAGAGGTTTTCCGGCAGCCATGGAGGAAAAAACCCACATTTTTTGAAACTGAAAAAGGAAAAAAGGGGGGAAATGCCCTATTGAAAACTGCAAGGCTGTGCCACCAAAAAAAGAGGCCCTGCCTCTGCTCAAAGGGGTGTTCCTAGGGCAAAAGGGCTGTGGAAGCTGCCTAAAAGCAGCTCCACCTCCAGGAACACCCTGGGAATGGCACACACACACACACACACCCCGGTGCGGGAGCCAGCAGCACCTAGACACCGGCATGTTTGCCCCTGTGCCTGCGTAGATGCCACCGGTGGCACCTATGCCCGCACGGGGTCATGCTAGCTCCAAAGGAGCTTCAGCCTCCCCCTTCAGGAATGGGCTGTTTATCCTTTCTTCTCCAACACAGTACAAAATCACCCTTTCCAGTTGCTTTGCTTCTGTGTGGAGTCCAGATGCAAATATAACCCCCCCACACACACATACACAGTCTGTTGAAAATCATAAATTGCAAGGTTTTTCATTTTTTTTAAATTGTCATGGATTTATTACACACATTTGCTTTTAATTTGTAGTTTGTACTTGAGCAATATATTGAACTTAAAAAGGGGAAATATAAAGCTGTTGAAAGGAAAGCCATCAAATGACATGACCTCTTGATTATACTGATATAATCATACAAGATATTTCTCCATAGGACTTAGCACACACTTGGTATTATATACTTTTGACAAAATGAATGATATATAGCCTAAATTGAACGAGCAATCTCTTGACTAATAGCTATAGTAACATGACTAAGTGTCTACTTTAATACAAAGAATACAACTTTACATTTTCAAAATCCATTTCAAGTAATAATAAAATTCACATTTCCCACTCCTGTGACAGCACAAGCCTTATGCAATGCAAGTCTGCATCACCTGCAAAGTAATAAACCATAACCACACCATTCTTTACAGGGTCAGTTCTGTAGTTAAATACCATCAGTTTTATGCAACTCAGTTCAGCTCAAACATCCTTAAAGATTTTAACATATGCCCTATTCACCAAGTGATGATTCATGTGAAGAAACGCACTTTGGGATATAAATCTCATTGATGACACATACAAGAGCTGTTTCAGTGGGAGTGGGGGATGATACCCAGTATGTCATCCCTGGAATTGTATGAGCATCTCAATCCAGAGATTCTCAAGTGCAGCAGAACACTATGTGGTGCTGTGCTTGCAGGGCTTCAGTGCAAGGCTCCCTTCTTCCGCCTCCAAAAACAGATCTTTGTGTCTTTACCTTTATCCCTTAGAAGCTCCTTGATCCATTGATCTTGAGCAGCGAAAATCTAATGTTTGAGGGATATAAGGACTGAAATAAATCTTGCCACTGACAATGTAGCCTTGGGATCCCTGTCACTTAATAAAAAAGGCATTATGTCAGACACAGAGGCATTAGATTTATATGTTAAAAGGGGAGATCTTTGTGTCATTGCTGACATGTGATTGGCAAGCCTGAGGACGGGATCAACTTTACTTTTGACACAATAAGCTAGTTGTCTGGTCTAACAGTGAAAACTGGAATTTTTCAGCATTCACATATTTGATACCTTGAAAATTATGAAGGAAAGAATCTGAATTCAGATTAAAACTGAGATTCTCAGAATTACACACACCACTCACACACAATAGAAAAAGCAGGACAATAAGTCTGCTGGATGGAGGGGATCACAAAGATTATTGTATAGGTTATATGGGTGTGGGGGCCACTCACGGAGGCTGCTGAAGTAAATCCATCTATGATCAAGACTTCCTAAAACAGATTGAATTGGCTGAATTTAGCTACTACTGCTGTGTTCTGTGGGTTTTTTAAAGGCAGCAGATCTCATCTCACATGACAATAAGAGGTTAATGTGTTGGCAACATTTTAGAAGTCAGAAAGATCTGTTTCTGCTTTAAATTACTGGGAGGGGGAAAGGTCACATTCATGACGAGAATGCTGAGTTAATGCAGGCTACAGGAGGAGGGAGCTCCCAGCAGGGCACCCAACTCACTCCTGGAATAAAAGTAGTTAGAAAGCACTCCGGAAGATGAAAGATTCATTCAACATAAGGAAAGATAGGCCTTTTGTGCACGGGTTGTTTCCATGGCTATCACCCCCCCCACACACACACACACACTACTTCAGGGCTTTGTTTTCATTATGCATATCTTTCCCAACCTTTAGAAGTCACTTCACTCTCTCCCCACGTTATGATATGCATAATAAAAAAAAGATAAAAAATAATAAAAATATTATTATATTATATTATATTATAAAATAATATTATTATATTATATTATAAAAAATAATAAAAAATAAAAAAATAAAAAAGATATGCATAATAAAAACCAAGCCCCAAAGTAGGGGGGGGGATCGCCACAGAAACAACCTGTGCATAAAAGGCCATAGTTTTGTTGCATCTGAAATTTCAAAGTGTTCTGAAGCTAGTTTAATTGTCATAGATTTCCCCTTGTACTTTTGCGAGGGTCTTGAGAATTAATTGCTGAGGTTACCAGCTCCCTAACAGAAATACAATTCCTAGGACTCCTTAGTTGGAAGCCGTGACAATTTAAAAATTGTTTTAATTTGTAGAGTATAAATCTCCTTAAAAAACACCTATCATTCATAGGACTGAGAGCACAACATTTCACGAATCTGAAAGTTTTTCACTGGGATCCAAATGGCTGCCTGTGCATCAAGGCTCTTATATTACCTCTGCACAAAATAGTTCCTTGGCTGCCCCCAAAACTGCCCATGGAAATCAAGGATTCAATGCAGCATGAGGGGATTCAGCCAGTGTGAAAAGTGCCAGACCTATACTCACCCAGAAGCACTTGCTGTTCAACTGATGTTAAACCCATTTTCTTCAATGGATCTTGGCCTGCCTAGTAACCAGCAACAATTATGATACTTACCATTTATATAGTACTTTAGAGTGTTCAAGGCATTCACATATATTAATTCAGTGAACCTTACAAAAGAATTATAGGGTGGTGGTGGTGGAAAGTGCCATCAAGTCACAACTGACATTTGGAACCCCATAGGGTTTTCAAGGCAAGAGACTTCAGTGGTGGTTTGCCATTGCCTGACTCTGCATAGCGACCCTGGTCTTCCTTGGTAGTTTCCCATCCAAGTCCTAACCAGGGCCAACCCTGCTTAGTTTCAAGCCTGGGATATCCAGGTCAGGGCAATTATAGGGTAGGACAGTCTTACGTGGCTGGATGGTTGAAACAGCCGCCTGAAATTGAACCTATAGAAGACAGAGGTCCTGTGGCTGTGCCAGGAAGGTCCAGGCATGGAGATTCAGCTTCCCACTCTTGGCATGGTGCAGCTGGTATCAGCCTCCTCTGTCAAGAGTTTGGGAGTGACGCTGGATGCCTCCCTTTCATTGGAGGCTCAGGTCATGAATACGGCTCAGTTGGCATTTTTCCACCTCCGCCAAGCCCGACAGCTGATTCCCTACCTGTCCCGAACTGACCTGGCTACAGTGATCCATGCAATGTACTGAATGGCTGGCCCTCATTGATAAGAAAATTTCTGTCATTGGTCTTAATATTAATTATTTGTTCCTGCTCTCTGAAAATAGTGCCTTTGCGTTGATCAAACAAAGACTTATCGATGTGGAGTTACAAGAATTGAAAAGCCTTGCTTCTGGCCGTTGCTCTCCAGTGCTCTGGGGTATTCCTTATGGTCCCTCCTTTCCGGAATACTTTTCCTGTTTGATTGAACCGTCCCTTTGTAGGGCATTTATGTTGTTTCGTTTTAATGTTCATCCTTCTATGGTGTTATATGGGAGATTTGAGAAAATCCTATACACAGAGAGATTGTGTCCTTGTGGGATGAACAAGATTGAGGATAACGAACATGTCCTACTTTACTGCAAATTTTATAAGGATCTTCGTACCATTTACTTAAAGTCTAGTCTGCAATCTCTTGAGGGGCTATCTGATCATTGTAAAATTTGTAAACTTGTTGTAACAAAGAACAGGAATATCATTGAATCGGTAGCGAAATTTCTCTACTATGCTACTAGGAGGAGATTTTCTCTTGACTCCTGACGTTTTTGTAATTGTTTTCTTGATGTTTATGCCAATAAAGGTTGTATGAAAGAAAGATCCATGCAATGGTTACCTCTAGATTAGACTACTGTAACTCACTCGATGCAGGGCTACCCTTGAGGCAGCTCTGGAAATTTAAGCTGGTCCAGAATGCTGCGGCGTGGGTCCTTACGGGAACTCCATTAACAGCACACATACAACCTGTGCTCCACCAGCTGCACTGACTCCAGACTGAGTACCGGAACAGGTTCAAGGTCTGGAACTGACCTTTAAAGCCCTAAATGGTCTGGGACTAGCATACCTGCGGGACCGCCTTTCCCGGAATTCCCCTCAGAGAGCACCAAGCTCAACGACCTGCTGGTAGTCACTGGTCCTACAACCATCCAGTTGTCCTCAACCAGGGCCGGGGCTTTTTCGGCTCTGGCCCCTGCCTGGTAGAACTCTCTGTCAAATAAGACCCGTGCCCTGCGGGACTTAGCTCAATTCCGCAGGGTATACAAGATAAGGATATTCTGCCAGGCATATGGTTGAGGGAAGCAATGGGTATGTGGACTGTCTGGCCTCTGCCCCTTGTCTCTCCCTCTCTTCCCTGCCCTCCTTTCCCTCCTTTCTCTTTCCCTTCCTTCCCTATTTTCCTATCTGTTCCTTTTTCCTGGGGCCTTCTCCATCCCCACTGCCATTGCCTACCATGCTTCAGGGCTCCTGGAGGGTACCGGCCTTTCTGACTACCAACTTTGGCCAGCCTCCTTGGGGAGGCACTATCTTTGGGAGTTAGCACTGAGTTTTTAGGTGCTATCTTTGTTAAATAGTTATGGTTTTAAACTTGTATTTAATGTTTTAATGTTGGTGTATTTTTATGAATTATTGTATGCATACTGTTGGAAGCCACCCTGGAGGGCAGGGTATAAATTTAATATATTGTTGTTGTTGTTGTTGTTGTTACATTTTAAAGAGAAAGCTGAGGCAGAGAGACAGCCTAAGTCAAGGGCAGATTGGCCATTAAGGCTACTGGGGAAAGCTCAAATGGTCCGATGGCCTGTGGGACATCTCCCCCAACAAAGGCCACCCCAGCCTCAAGTGAGGGGCATTCAGGGTGGCCCTCATAGCCACTGCTGCTGCTGCAGCAAGCCAGCAGCCATTGCAGCCTTCTCTGTGATAAGCTGACAGCCCTCACCATATGCAGGACAGGCAAGCAGCTGCAATGGCAAGCAAGCCAGTTGAACAGGGCTCACGTGGGATGGGTGAGCCGCAGCAGCAGCAAGCCAGCCAAATGCACAGGGCCTATGCCTAGTGGGCAAGCCACCACTGTTGTGAGTGGACTGACTGCCTGGGTCCTGTGCAAGGTGGGTGAGTGGATGAGCAAGTGAGTGAGCGAGCGAGCAGCCGCCACCACCACGAGCGAACCAGCTGTCCAGGCTCATGCAAGGTGGGCAGGTGAGCAGCTGCTGAGACTAGACAGCCAGCTTTTACTCCTTTCCCCCCACCCTCCATTGGAGGGGGCAGGAATGGGAGTGGGCTGGGCCCCTTCCAGGGCCAGTTTTGCTTCCCAGTCTACAGCAGGCCTAAGTGTATCCATGGCTGAAAGGAAAATTGAACAAAGGAGTTCTTGGCTCAAGCCCACTGCATTATACCAGCTATCATTTTTTGTAAGGTTTTTAATACAAAAACTACTGACTTATTCCACTACTTAAGTTTGCCAACTCCAAGTTGGAAAAATCCTGGAGATTTGAGGGTGGAGCCTGAGGAGACCAGGGTTTCAGGAGGGGAAAGCAATGTTACTTACTAGGCTTATTGTTGTATATATTTAATACTAAGATACTTAACACTATAGGAAACAGCATGCAGTGGTTAAGATTTCAGCTGAACATTTTTAAAATGTTTGTGTGCTAACTGTTCAGATATGGTCTCAGCTAGCAATAAATGCTTTGTACAAACAAGCACAAGGGACTTCAAATAGAAAATAGATAAATGTTACATTATTGAATAGCACCATGAATGTTACATTATTGAATAGCACCATGAATGTATCTTGAATAAAGGCTGTGCTTACAGTGAAGTCAATGGGTTTATAAGGTTATAACTCTGTTTAGGTTGGCACTATAAAATACCTTAGTAAATTGTTAGGGAACCCCAAGTTTATGTACATATTTCTTAGTGTTCCAGCCAGTTTCACAAGATAAGCACATGATTCAACTTTACCATTCAAAATGCTAGGGTCAGATTTTTTTGCACATGTAATACAGATGCTCACTCAAAGTGCATGCTTCCAGTAATTTTTAGTAACATTTTTTCATAACACACCAGAAAAATTATGTTACTGGAAATCAATGGAAGCGTGTACTTCTTATGCACAATATTAAGTATCCTGCATGTGGAAAACCACACACTCGGATTCTGCAAAAGTACTCTGTGAACGAAGGAGTGATAATTTCCATTCTGTTGCTGTTCTTATAATAATATGACACAACATTTTCTTAATTTCCCCTGTATTGTATGGCACATATATTTTTATGAATTTGGCAATACTTTACTGTGAAAACTATTCTGCAAAAAACCTAGCTTTAAAAAGGCAGTTATAGAGATTTCACAGTAATGCAATTCTAAATGGATTTCTCAATATTATTGATGGCATTGCAGCTAATCAGTAAAATGGACAGAACTCTTCACATGTCTACACATCCTATAGTACAGTATATATAAAATAAAAAATATGCAAATAGAAAGGTTTGGGGTCATGTTCAGACCATAACATACAATCACTTGCCCAAAAATGTAGGTATGTACAAATAACGTATTGTGGATTACTTCTTAATTCATAACAACAGCATTGGTGATCATACCACAGGTATTTTGATTTGGAAATCTGATGTTTGGGCATAAATTTCATTGACCTAAGTTAAAATTGCATACACACCTTCTGGAATACTCCAGAACTGAAGCAACCTTCTCATTTATCAGAGAGTTATTTTATAAGGGGAAATAGTAATTAAAAAAACATTTTTCCACAGCATTGCATAAGAGAAAAAATAGTCAACAAAGAACTCTCTTTCTGCCATCTTATTCTTTTTGACAGCTGCTTCCTCAATATAAAGGGTGGTATAATTGCTCTCATCAGTCTTATAATTAAAATCACTATCCAGATGACATACAATTTGCAGAGGCTTCCCTTATGAGTTTAACAGATGTTGCCTTATTAGATCAGGACTCTGCTGTATTAAGAAGCACTGTCATCATAATCAGTACTTTTGTGTATCCCTGTTAATGTTTGTTGTCATAATCTTCTTGATTGTACACATTTGAGAGCAGGAATCAGACATCAGGTCTCAAGGAGCTTATCGATATTGTTGGTTCAAAGTGTGTCTCTGCCATCACATTTTACCCTTGAGAGGAAGTCCTAAGGGTTTTGATTCTAAAGCGGTTATGATGCCCAGCCTACACAGCCTGGATGGCTTGACAAACATTGCTTCAAAGGGATAGCTTTCCTGATATGGGGAAACCACACTGTTGTTTCCCTGTCCCCTATATTTTTAAGGACTGTGTGCTGATGGATTTGTACTGCAGCACAATTTTCTAAAAGTTGTGTAAAGGTGGGGGGGAGGGGATTCTTACTTTGTTTTTAATGATGCCTTGCAGTCTGACTGCTGGGAAAATGCATTATCTCTGAAAGTTCTTACTTGCTTGAAGGAAGACATCATAATTCATCACAACAAATAAGCAACAATTGGACATTTAGTGCACACTGCACGGTAAAATGATTGACTAGAAAACTAAAGAAGGATGCAATAATATATTGAAAGACAATATCTCCAAGGAAGTGTAAGGAAGCAAGGAAGCAAGCCCTAAAATGTTTAACTGCATTCTGGCATAATGCCGAATTGGGGAGTGTCTTGTAGCCGGCTACTTACTGCAGCCCTCCACCCTGGCCATTCTTGGCATGCAATAACCACCCCATGATCCTCATACTCTGATGACCTTGGCATACAATCAAACACACGGAGACGGTAGCTGGAATGGAAATGGCCACAACTTTATTGGTTACAGCATCAGGCATTGGCGTTGCATAGGGGCTGGATCCAAGGCATCGGCCCAACCCGCATACCGTCTGATGCATCCTACTCCCAGCCCGTCTGCTGGGAGTGGCCTGAGATGGCAGTATGTGGGACCCGCTTCGGCAGCAGCCTGCTGTGTGGGTCCCCTGCCACTTGGCGGGAGGCCACCACCTGGACAGCCCCCCGGCTTGGCATGTCCTATCCTGACAGCCCCCGACTGGGCATGTCCAATCCTGACAGCCCTAGGCTGGGCATGTCCAATCCTGACAGCCCACGACTAGGCATGTCCCTGTTCCGGGCCTCCCCACAAACCCCTTATTAGGGTCCCCAGAATGGGGAAAAGGGGGGCACGCAGGCCGCCTTCCCCCCCAATGGATCCGGCCCCATGCCAAAACTGCCAAGAGTTGTGACAAATTTGACATAACAACCAAACAGCCCAAGTATAGGGAGGGAGGGAGGGAGGGACAAATTAGGAAGCAGATTCAGCTGGGCGATGGAGACCTAACTACCTAGCTGGAGGCGCAAGTGTAACAGCTCGTGCCTGAGCCTAACCGCTGGCCCCCACCCCTATTGACCAAGGGCCTGATTGGTCATTTGCAATATAGGGTGGGCCAGGAAGGTTTGCAGCAGGGCTGGAAAAATTCCTGCCGGCATTACAGAAACTACGGCTGCTATTCCAGCTTCGCTCCAGCAACCATTAGTGGCAGCGTGCAGGCTGCCCCAGCTGAAACCTTGCCACCAACCGACAAGCCCCTGAACCTGTGCCAGCTCCCCTCCCCTCCCCCAGCATATGCTGGAACTGTGCCTGTAGATAATTCTACGCTTTGCTTTCACTCCATTACACTTTCTGGACCTTTCCTTCACTGTGTATGTGTGTTTTAAAGTCCTAGGTCATATCATAAATATCAGTGGCAGTCAGAAATTCACAGATTTCAACCACCTGCACATTTTAATGCTACTGCTGCAAATGTTAAATTAATGTCAGAACTAGTACTACACTTTGTAATTAGTCATGAATTTTATCCACAAAAGATTTGTTCAAAAAAAACTTTGAGGTGAATGCAAATTAAAACCAACAGAGAAAACCCAAAAGCACTCTGATAACGCCTTTCCACATACCCCTGACTTTTTTTTTTTAATGTATGAACAGCATGGTTCTCTCCTCCACCTTTCAGCAGCAGCTACTTTAGCCTATCTCAAATGCTGCAAATCTCAGGTGTTCAGCTAAAAATCATGAGAATTTAAAAAAGCTGCTTTTTCACTTCCTGCTTGTATGGGATACCCTGCAGTCACATTATCAGGCTCCTCTGCTGTCATAAAGGGTAAAGCTTAATTTTAAAGAATGACCACGAATTTCTTTTTATGTTTCTAGCAGCTGTGTGGCTTTAACACAACACCTATAAAAACAAAGCCTGAGATAGAATAATAAGAGTTGGTGTCCTCTTGGGGACTGTTTGGTATATGAAGAAGGAAGTTGATTCAAAACAATACCTTTGGCCCTTGAGAAAGACTGGTGAGTTTTTATTAGAACAGGATGCCTACAATATTCCTACTCATTAACTATATCACCATATTGAGAACTTTATACTGGTAAGGGCACATCTTATTTTAGCTTTCTTTGTACCCCTGTGAGCAGTTTAAAACCGAATTAAACAGACTCTAGGGATCATAACATATTTAAATATACCATTAAAATAGTACCACCTCTCAATAAAAATATAGACTATTTTTTTTCAAAACACAATATTAAAAGATACAGTAGCTTAATGAAGTAGAATCATAATAAAATCAGCAGTAAAAATGCAAAAAGGGGCAATCAAGATTACAATAAATGATATAACAATCCAAAGAGCAATAGAACAGGGATCCGTTAATTTATTCCTGCCACCCTTCGTAATGTGGTGACAGGAAATTTTCCAAGAGCGCGCGCACACCCTGTACTTCTTCTACTGCATAGGTAACCTCCCCATGTTTAACTCATTATTCCTGGGTCAAACAGAAAGGAAATCTTGTGTCAGGTTAGGCTCAGTTCCAAACCAACACTGCCACTGGGTTCCTGCAGCTTAGTGGAAATGTCCTCTGACCTGTTCATTTTTATCATGAAATAACTGAATTCCGTGGCACTCTCTTGCAAGTGCAATTAATATTTCCCAATTATCTACCTTGATAATCACATGGAGTACTATATCAACTTTCCAGTCCCAGTTACTGTTTTGCTCTTTGGTGTATGTTGTTCTCACAACTGGCCACCACATCATTGTTTCCATGAGGAAAGCATTTTAGCGGTACAAAATATGGCAGCTGGGATAAGAGAACAGACACAGGACTTGAGAAGCAGGGCAGGCAAGGGTATGCTTTGGTGCCCTCACTGGGAACAGTGTCTTGTCAACTATTGGCTTTATTTCATTTAATTTATACTTTGTAAGCATTTTAGATTGCAATGTACCTTTCGAAGATGCACTTCTTATCATGTACATTGCTTCCAATAGCGTAGATGTCCAGAGGCATACCAAAGCATTTTATTACTATTAAAGATGATTGTGGCCCACCATATGGCTAAAGAGTAAGCCACTGTAACTACTAATAGTAATAAAATAGCCCTATGTGGTTTCAGCTATATCACCCTAAACCAGCTGCATCCTCACATGCAAGTGTTACGTCTGTTATGTTCTGTATGTGGAATGAAAGGGGGATTTTGTTGCTCCCTGTGGCTATCACATACAGTCCATTTACTTTATAGCATTCATATTAAGAAATCTGAAAGCTTAAATGTCATATATACAAATGAGTGGTACCAGCCAAGAAAGCTGGAAGAATCATCAGTCTCGACGTGCTACCTTACAGATCCTGTCTCATAATGTATTAAAAGGTAACGGTCCCCTGTGCAAGCACCGGGTCATTCCTGACCCATGGGGTAATGTCACATCCCAATGTTTACTAGGCAGACTTTTGTTTACGGGGTGGTTTGCCAGTGCCTTCCCCAGTCATCTTCCCTTTACCCCCAGCAAGCTGGGTATTCATTTTACCGACCTTGGAAGGATGGAAGGCTGAGTCAACCTTGAGCTGGCTACCTGAAACCAACTTCCATTGGGATTGAACTCAGGTCGTGAGCAGAGCTTGGACTGCAGTACTGCAGTTTACCACTCTGCGCCACTAAAACTGGAAATTAGCAATAACACAAAATAGAATCAGTCCTGAAAGCATGTATGCAGACATTTCCTGTGTGGCTCGATAAACAGCGCATTCCTGAAAGGAATGCCTGCGCAGGGCTTAGGAGGCAAACTAGCGGCGTTACCTCCGCCCAGTGCAAAAAAAACGTGCAACCCTATGAGGGTTGCATGGGTGATACGCCAGCTGTATCTTGACAAAAACTAAAAGGGGCATTCCCGAGCCGAAACAGTTCGGGAGGCCGACGCCCAGCCGGCGCCGGAATGCCCCGGGAATGCATCCCGGGGAGCCATTATGCCCTGGGAACACCTCCCGGGGCACCGGAACGCCTCCCGGTTCTCCGCCGCAGCCTGTGCCAGCGTCCAGAGGCAGGTGGGAGGCTGCAGCGGCGTCCAGGCCCAGCTCTGACATGGCGACGGCTGGGGACTGACGTCCAGGCCTGCATGCCGGCGCTGGGGCCACTCACAGCGGCATGCGCCTTCTGGGTGCTGGTGGTGTGGGTCCCGGCACCAGTAGAGGCCTTCGTCAGCCTCCTAAGGCCTTTGGGTCAGGCTGCCGGCGCATTTCAGGAATGCGCTGTTAATATATATTGGTGAGACTCCTTTATTTTTGACATAGGCTACATTTCCAAAATAATCCAAAAACAGATTGTCCTTTAATAAACATTAACTGATCTTTTGTTCCTCTAAAGAGCAGTAAAAAGAAATATTATTCCAGTCTTTCAATGCATGTTTGTTTACTTCTTATTCAAATTGGTACCGCTCCCTTCCTCCAAGGAGGCATACACAGAGCTTCCCCTTTTATCCTTCAGCCCTACCCTGTGGAATAGGTTTGGCTAAGATAGTCTCCAGGACATTTGGTGAGCTACATCATTGGACACAGAGAACTGAACCGAAGTCTCCCTTGCCTGATACTCTTATCCGCTTCACCACAGCACCCCACCTCAGCTCTCGTTGACGTGGTAAGGCTCTGCTCCATCACAGCACAGAGTGTCTGGCAGAAGATGAAGTGAGGCAAATATAAGAAATGTAACTTCTGTCTGGAAAAAAAAAACCCTTAGTGAGTGTGTCTGGTCTTTTGTGTTGGACTGGGCTTGATGTGCCTTTCCCATGGATAATCATGGTGTAAAACCATACATGTGCTTTAAGAATGTAAAAATAGACATGGGTCTCTCTGAAATGGCTCGGGTGCCTGTGAAAGATGTAGCCATGTGTACGTTAAAATATGAAAATGATGCTTATGAAGTGGATAATTACAAATCTAAGGATATAAAAGCTTTACTTCTAGATTCAGGACCACAAATTCATATACTGAATCAAAGAAAATGTTTTACATCGCTTAAGAAATGTGAAAAGACTTTGGTTAATGCAAATGGGGAATCATTTGTGTGCAATGAAGTGGGAACTGCAACCATTTATATACGCAGTTTAAAGGATACAGTCATGCAGGTTAATTTACAGAATGTGATGTTTCTTCCAAAGGCTAAGCAATGCCTCCTTTCGATGGGAAGAATGATCAAAGCAGGTTATCAATTCAAAACAGTGGATGAATCTAGTTTCTTACTTGACCCAGAAGGCAAGGAATATGTTATTGAAATGGAGGACACTGATCTTTATCTGGTTAATATTACTGATGAACTGTCTGAGTATGAGAAAGACAATGAACTTTGTGCAGAAGGAGATGAAGTTGTTGCATTGAATCCCTAACATCCCTCCGCTTTGTCGAAGGCTTTCACGGTCAGAGTTCATTGGCTCTTGTAGGTTATCCGGGCTGTGTGACCATGGTCTTGGCATTTTCTTTCCTGACGTTTCGCCCGCAGCTGTGGCCAGCGTCTTCAGAGGAGGAACACTGAAGGACAGTGTCTCTCAGCGTCAAGTGTGTAGGAAGAGTAATATATAGTCAGAAAGGGGTTGGGTTTGAGCTGACACTGAGAGACATACCCTACCAGAAAATATTTTTGTTAGTCTTTAAGGTGCTACTGGACTCTTGCCCTTTTTGTCCTTCAGTGTCACTCCTCTGAAGATGCCTGCCACAGCTGCTGGTGAAAGGTCAGGAAAGAAAATACCAAGACCACGGTCACACAGCCCGGATAACCTACAAGAACCATCCCTCCGCTTTGTTTTGCACAGCCCCTTTCCTCAAAGCCAGCAGGAAAACCGCCGCACAGGGCCCAGCCACCAATGCTGCTGAGGGGAGGAAAGAAACGCCTTCGCCTTGACGGGGCCCGCAAGCCGCCTTCCCATCTCGGCCGGGAGAAGCAGGAGACCTCTTAAAAAAAAAAAACCACCTTTAAAATCCCCAGTGACTGAAGCCTTTGGGAACAATTTCCCTATTAAAACAGGAAACAACTGACAAAAAGACTGTCGAAGGCTTTCACGGTCAGTCCATTGGTTCTTGTAGGCTATCCGGGCTGTGTGACCGTGGTCTTGGCATTTTCTTTCCTGACGTTTCGCCCGCACTGTGGCGGGCATCTTCAGAGGAGCAACACTGAAGGACAGTCTCTCAGGGTCAAGTGTGTAGGAAGAGTAATATATAGTCAGAAAGGGGGGGGGGGTTGAGCTGAGTCATTGTCCTGCAAAAGTATCAAAGGTAATGTGCTAACCATTGTCCTGTAATCGGTTCTCGTAGGTTATCTGGGCTGTGTGACCGTGGTCTTGGCATTTTCTTTCCTGACGTTTCGCCCGCACTGTGGCCGGCATCTTCAGAGGAGTAACACTGAAGGACAGCGTCAAGTGTGTAGGAAGAGTAATATATAGTCAGAAAGGGGGGGGGGGGGTTGAGCTGAGTCATGGTCCTGCAAAAGTATCAAAGGTAATGTGTTAATCATTGTCCTGTAATCGGTTCTTGCGGGCTATCTGGGCTGTGTGACCGTGGTCTTGGTATTTTCTTTCCTGACGTTTCGCCCGCACTGTGGCGGGCATCTTCAGAGGAGCAACACTGAAGGACAGTCTCTCAGGGTCAAGTGTGTAGGAAGAGTAATATATAGTCAGAAAGGGGGGGGGGGTTGAGCTGAGTCATTGTCCTGCAAAAGTATCAAAGGTAATGTGCTAACTGGTTCTCGTAGGTTATCCGGGCTGTGCGAGCGTGGTCTTGGCGTTTTCTTTTCTTCATTAATGTGCTAACCATTGTCCTGCAATCGGTTCTCGCGGGCTCTCCGGGCTGCGCGCGCGTGGTCTCGGCATCTTCTTTCCCGGCGTCTCGCCCGCAGCTGCGGCGGGCATCCTTCCGAGGAGCGACCCTCCCGCGGGCGAGAGGAGGAGGAGGGGCTCCGGGTGCCCTCTTGGAGCCAGAAGGGCCGGCCGCCCCGGCCCCGGCCCGCTGCCCAGCCTTCTGGGTGGGCGGGGGGAGGAGGCTGGGCTGCGCCCCAGAAGCGTCGAGCCCCGCCTCCGGGCCTCCTGCGGGCCTCCCTGCCCCAGTCAAGAGGCGGGCGCGCTGCGCTGGGGCCGGCACTGCACTGCGCGCTCGCTCCAGGGTCTCCAGCAGCTGCTCCGTCCGTCCTCTGCCCGCGCGCTCTTTCCCGGGCTGGCGCGCGCCTCTCCTCCTCCTCCTCCTCCTCGGGGACCGTCTGGGGACCACGCCGCGTTGCGCCGGCTGCCGCGCAAGGGATATTTTGGGGGCGCTTTTGGGCATCGCCTTCAGGCTGGACCGGGACTTCCGCTCGGGGGGCTCCAGGTGAGAGACCCTGGCGGGGGCTGCGGGGTGGGAGTGGCGCGCGCGGGAAAGGGGGCTGCGCCTGCTGGAGGGAGGGGAGGGGAGGGGAGGGGAGGGGGGCTCGTGGGCCGGCCGCCGTGACCCTGGGCTCGGGAGGTCAGCGCGCCTCTCGTGACCGGGGGTGGGGAGGGGGCCGCGGCCGCCTGTGGGCGGAGTGGGCGCCGGCCCCTGGGCAGGGGGGCGAGGGGGCGCGGAGGGCCGCGTCTGGACGCGCGGAAGGCTGGGGCGAAAGCGCCCGGCCGCTGGAGCCGCCTTTCTTCCCTGTTCCAGCCAGGATGCAGCCGGGATCGAACGCACGGACGTTCTTCGAACGTTCGAAGAAGGTCCGTACGTTCGATCCTGGCTGGAACGTTCGAAGCACGGCCGCGCGTTCGATCCTGGCTGGAACGTTCGAAGAAGGTCCGTGCGTTCGATCCTGGCTGGAACGTTCGAAGCACGGCCGCGCGTTCGATCCTGGCTGGAACGTTCGAGGAAGGTTCGCGCGTTCGATCCTGGCTGGAACGTTCGAAGCACGGCCGCGCGTTCGATCCTGGCTGGAACGTTCGAGGAAGGTTCGCGCGTTCGATCCTGGCTGGAACGTTCGACGCACGGCCGCGCGTTCGATCCCGGCTGCATCCTGGCTGGACCAGGGAAGAAAGGCGGCTCCAGCGGCCGGGCGCGTTTCCGCCCTCGGCCTCCTCCCTCCTCTGGCGTTTTTAAATGGCACCCGAGCTCTCTGGGCCGAGTCGGAGACCGGTTTGGCATCCTTGGGCGAAAACGCGCCCGGCCGCTGGAGCCCCCTTTCTTCCCTGTTCCAGCCAGGGTCCAGCCAGGATCGAACGCACGAACCATCTTTTTTTTGTCCGTGGTTTCCTGTTTTAATAGAGAAATTGTTCCCAAAGGCTTCAGTCACTGGGGGTTTTAAAGGGTTTAAAAAAAAAAAAAAAAAGAGGTCCCTTGTATATATTACAATTTGAATACTCAAATGACATTTTCACATCTGAGAGACTGAATCCTGGCTGGAACAGGGAAGAAAGGAGGCTCCGGCGGCCGTGCCTTTTCGCCCCTTGCGGCCCTGTGTGCTGGGGGTTCTGCTCGGTGGTTGCGGCTGAAGCCCATCTGGCAAGTCCAGGTGTGTGCTTCTCCGCCGCAGTTCTCCTTGTGGTTTCTTGAGACGTTGGCTACCGTGGGGTGAGGGCCTGGCACAGCCTTAGCGAGCATCGCAGCGGTGGCTTCTTTGCCGGGGAGTCACAGGCCCCCGCTTTTCCCCGAGCGCCTTTGGAGTACTCACAGGTGGGCTTTTGGGATTTGGGTCATTGATGTGATCTGAAAATCTGAACAGCGGTGTGTGTGGGAGGGAGGATAAATGCATCGCAACCAATCTATTTATTTATTTATTTATTTATTGTTCTTGTAGGTTATCCGGGCTGCGTGACCGTGGTCTTGGTATTTTCTTTCCTGGCGTTTCGCCAGCAGCTGTGGCGGGCATCTTCAGAGGAGAAACACTGAAGGACAGTGTCGAAGACACTGTCCTTCAGTGTCACTCCTCTGAAGATGCCGGCCACAGCTGCTGGCGAAACGTCAGGAAAGAAAATACCAAGACCACGGTCACGCAGCCCGGATAACCTACAAGAACCAATGAACTCTGACCGTGAAAGCCTTCGACAATTATTTTTTGTCAGTTGTTTCCTGTTTTAATAGAGAAATTGTTCCCAAAGGCTTCAGTCACTGGGGATTTTAAAGGTTTTTTGTTTAAGAGATCCCTTGTATATATTACTATTTGAATACTCAAATGACATTTTCACATCTGAGAGACTACCGATGAACGATACAAAATTTTCTGTGTTTCAAGTTTTCCAGGTTTATTTTCTTAGTGGGGGACAGCGGCCTCAAGTCACAGCGGGCTTATGGCGACCCCATAAGGGTCTTCAAGGCAGGAAACATTCAGAAGTGGTTTGTCATTGCCTGCTTTAGGATTATTCACTTGTCAGTTTGAAAACTGTTTAAAATCCTTGTTGCCCCCACACACACTATTCTAATTGCATTACATTTGTAATATCACATTATTGTACTGAAATCATGATTTATTACTGGATAGTCAAATCTGATAAAATGCAAAGAGGCAACTATGTTAATCTCTTGCGGCCAAAACACAACAAAGTCTTGTGGCATCTTAAAAATTAATGAACTATAGACTGAACTTGTTAATGTTTAAGGTGCCACCAGATTTTGTTGAAACTGATAGCATCTAAGCATTATGTTCATTGGTGGCTACGAGGAAGTTAGCTAGTATTTAGAAGTATTTGTTGATTAATTGTATTTGGGGTCACCCACAAACATGACCATTTTTAGTAAGACCAGTAGCAATCTCTGTGGAGGAGTGTTGTCATGAGGCCCAGTTTTATGGAGATGTTCTCATCTATGAACTTAAAATAACTGCTGCTTACTAGTGGGCATTACCACTGAATGACAAGTGAAAGAATGTTTACAGTTTCCCCTTCTTAATGTTTTGTTTTTAAATAGGAAGCTTGCAGGTATTCGTATATATGAAGGGTGGCCGTGCACTTTTTTACTGATGGCCTTCAAGAGACACAGTGAGGGTTTCTGAAACTTAGTGAGAACATACATGTATATAAATAGTGACTATGTAGGGATTAAATGGTCAGTAAGTTTATTTACTGAGAAGAGAAAATTTACTGGAAAAGATAATAATGCTAGGAAAAGTTGAAGGCAGCAGGACAAGAGGAAGACCCAACAAGAGATGGGTTGACTCTATAAAGGAAGCCACTGCTCTCAGTTTGCAAGAAATGAGCAAGGCTGTTAATGATACGATATCTTGGAGGACATTGATTTATAGGGTTGCTATGAGTACTCACACGCACACACACAAGTTTATTTATTTCAAATTTACTAAAAGAAGTTCCACCAAATTATTTAATCAGAGATTCTTAATATTCTGAACTGTTTTATAGAAGATTGATCACAATTGAAAATACAGATGGTTATATCAGTTCAGTTATGGCCAACTGCTGAATCTCAGAAAGATCAACAGCTCCTTTAGACTTCTGTGGCCACACAAAGTTATTTGAAAAAAATATTTGTCTTGAGACTAAAATAAGTCTTTAAAAACAGAGTTCCTTTAAAAATAGCAATGGTACTTTAGGATTGGGATGAGAGTTCCAGGAATGTGTCAAAGCAGATTCCAGGTGTGTGTGTATACACATATCCCAACCTAAGTAACAGCTCTTTTCTACTTGAATAGTGCTGTATGTTAACTTTACTTTTACTTTCTTTATTTTCTGCAATTCTATATTTTCAGTCATGTAGGGTCCTTTGTACAGGAACAGGGATTGCAAAGCTAAAATGGATTGCAAACTATCATGGATTTGAAGGAATCTAATGTGGCAAGGCATGGGAGGAAAAAGATCGTTTCACTTTAACTATGTACTTTTGACATTTTTTTTAAAAAAAGCTTTGTATCATTTTAAAACTACATTAAAATGAAGTGCAGTTTAGTTTCCTTGAAACTGATAACTAAGACTTTTCCTTAAAAAATAGTATTTGCAAATGGACATGCATTTCTAGATGTCCAAACATATTCTGCGAAACTTGAAGGTAAGGGTTAAATCCACACTGTGTCAAGGCATTCCGATAAAGCAGTCGTGTTCATTGTAACTCTGTCACTGTGACAAACTGAACAACGCCCCATAAGCCAACTTTGTAGCCTCTGTGAGCCTTGCTTATTGACTAAGTGTACTCAAGTTTTATCACAATTCCATCAAACATAGTTTTAATAGAATTACAGTGCAATCCTAGAGTTACACCCTTCTAAGCCCATTAACTTCAATAGAGTCTTTTCGAACACTGATCTTTAAAACTGCAGTGATAGCATAATTGGTGCCAGATATAAGCAATCCAAGCAGATTCCATGGCCCAAGTTTGCTATACAGCCAGGGGAAGTAATGGTTTCTAAAAGTGAACTGCCTCGCTAGTGCCAACCCTTAAAGTTGTGTAGGCCTGAGAGGCTATTGGGGCAAGTGAGGGCACTACGGTTGACCTCTAGGATGGGAGGGTCATGCAGTGTACCTTGCTTAAGGCTCATAAAATTTTTGCAATTGAGTCCATTAATTTTTTTTCATAGGAAACGTTTTAAACCAGTGATAAAGATCCTAAGCATATTTGTATAGAACCGAGAACATTTAAGAACAGTGAAAAACGTTAAATGCATTAATTTAGGATGCAATGCTGGTTACAGTTGTTTCACTGGTCTCTTAAACAATGATTTTATAGTTACGAATGCCCTGTTAAAACACATCCCAAGCTATTTGGTTTGTACATTGGATCCAATTGGTACCCACTATAATGTGCCCAAAGAAAGGCATATTTTAAGGACTTAGTAAAGGGATATTATTGAAAAAATGTTTTTCTGTTTGATCTACATGTATGATCATTTGAGAGTATTGTTAAGGAGTTACTGGAAATAATGCTTCATGGCATGCATTCATGCATATGTATTCAGTTGCCTGTGATGACTCTATAGTATTAGATTTAGCTGTCAATATCATTTTGAATTATTTATTTTTAATGTGCATATTTCAGACAGGGAGAATAATATACCTTCAGTTAACACTGTGGATAGAAATTCAAGATGGCCACCCTATGTACCTTCAAAGAGAGACTGAATATGAAGTTTGTAATTGTTTTTTAAAAATCAATATAGTGGAAAGGTTATAGAAAAAGCGCACTGGCTATATCCCCATCATTGACCCACCAGTGTTCAGAGGGTGCAAATGGTATGGATGAATGAAGAGCCATACTCTCCTGTATATATGTGATAAAGTTATAAAGCACTCTAGAGACATTATGTAAACTGCCTTTGTCTAGCAGGTAATCCGTAAATCAGGGGTCCCCAATGGCGTGCCTGTGGGTGCCATGGCGCCCACCCACATCTTTTCTGGTGCCCACCAAGTGTTTTTAGGAAGTGGGTGGGGCCATGTAGGGCCATTTGCCCAGCAAGGCTTCTGATTGACCATTGGACATTTGAGTGGCTATGAAGATTTTTAAAAATGTCGCTTTAGCAGCAGCTGCCACCACAACACAAGGGTCCACACTGTGTTACTGAAGTTAAGTTTTGGCAATCATTTTGTGGCTGGCTCTGCTTCCTGCATCAGCCACTTTGTTGCTGTAGCCACCGTGCTGCGTCAGAATTCCAATGTGCTCATGGGCTCAGGAAGGTTGTTGACCCCCTGCTGTAAATAGTTTCTGTGCTCAGTATGTTTCATGGCTGGATTTTGCACTAGCATACCCAACTTTAGACCCTATATCACTGGGGCTCATTCTCTTATAGCCCTGTTAATTTTTTGAAGCAATATCTCTGAGCAACATTAGGTGCACCCAAGGTCTTAGCATGTAGAATTTTTTAAAATTTAGTTTTGTTTTTACTTTTTATTTTTGCCTTTTGAATGACAAACCCAAATATTATATCACAGTGCTTGTGAAACTCTTGACACGTTCAAAAGGGTTCCATGAGGCATGCGGGGGAGAGGCTTCAGAGCTAATTGTCTAGGTTCTTGAGTTCAAGGGTGCCATAGCTTCAGTTTTCTATACATGAAAGATCTGAATTTGCCTCATTCAGACTGTATCATTAATGAAGAATATAAGATTTCAGTAATATTCATGTACATGCCAGTATAAGTGTTTGATCATAAACAGAGGGCTGTTTTTGTTTCTTTCGGTGAACATGTTTTCTGTTTCCATTTTTAGATGAGTGACTTTGGAATCAAGAACATGGATCAAGTTGCACCTGTATGCAACATGTACAGAGGACTGCTCAAGGTGAGTTCTGAAAAAACGTGTTTTTTGTAACAGGCAATTTAATCTCTAGAGCCAGCGTGCTGTAGTGTTTAAGAGTGGCGGACTCTAATCTGGCGAACTGGGTTTGATTCCCCACGCCTCCACATGAGTGGCAGACTCTAATCTGGTGAACTGGGTTTGTTTCCGCACTCCTACACATGACGCCTGCTGGGTGATCTTGGGCTAGTCACAGTTCTCTCAGAACTCTGTCACCCCACCTACCTCACAAGGTGCCTGTTGTGGGGTGGGGGGGAGGGAAGGTGATTGTAAGCCACTTTGAGACTCCTTCAAGGTAGAGAAAACACAGCGTATAAAAACCAACTCTTTGTCTTCTTTGCATGTCTCTTGTACAAATTAGTATGAAACTTTCAGTGCCACAGAAATGAAGCCACTGAATTTATTGGAAACTAAAGTACTTTTAATATGTTCCGTTAATATTAGAAATGAAATAATGAAATGATTGCAATGTTAATTTGCTCTGCAAATTTGCTCTACAAATTAAAAGCCAGATACTGTTTGGTCATCTCTGAGAGAAAGCCATAAAAGTGTCAAAATACCATTGAGATAATCAAAGTAAGATTAATAGAATGATATCCAATAGCATGCTGGCATGCAGTTGATATTTATGTAGAATATTTGTATGTGGTTTAAAAATGTGAACATCTGTGAGAAGTGATATTCGTAGTTTGCTTTGACATCATCTTAGCAAATCATCTTTCTTAGGGGCAGTTATTTTAGATTGTAGCAGCAATATTGCAAAGGAGTAGCGATGTTAATTTGTTGTAGCAAAATAAATCAAAAGTCCAGTGGCATCCTAAAGACTAGCAGCATTTGTTTTAGCATGAGTCACAAAAGCTCATATGTTGCTAGTCATTAAGGTACCATTGGACTTTTGTTTTATAGTGCAGCAAGAACAATAGATGCATTCAAATTCTAACACTTGAATTTTGGCAGAAGCGTTTGAGGCATCATTAGAGTTCTTTCAGGTTTTTTATGTCAGAGACTAGTTTTTGCAATACATTTTGCTAGAGTCCTTTCATAGTAATCTGTGGCTTTCCCAATGAAAAACAGGACTTATTTCCAAACCTGCTTAGGATTGCTCCCACAGTCACTTAAATGTCTTTTTAATACCTTTGTTGATTACAAGAAACAAATTAAGCTATCTTTTAAAATTCTGTCTTGTTGATACTGCCTGAAATGTAAGTTCTCAGGGAACTACTGATAGAATAACTTATAGAAATTAAGTAACGTATATCTTAATTGAGTAATAAGCTGTGATGGGGTTGTTTCTACTTATAACTAACAACACAAACCATATGCCTTATGGCAAATGCTTATTAGCCTGGGCTATCTTCTTCACTAGAAGACCAAGTATAAAGCCTGAGGTACAACAGTTGATTCACATAAACCTGCAGGGAACAGTTTCACCTTCAGGATTTGTGCACTGTTTCAGACTGCTGTGGAATGGGGGGAAATCACCTTATTTCATAGATCAGTTATGGTTCATGTGACTGGTAGACTTTATTCCATGTATGGCTTTAAACATACTCACTGTACTGTTTAGTTTCATGTTTAAAAAATGCAGAATAATGTTTGCAGTATAGCATGCCTTTTACTCACTCTTTGGCGACTGCATTTTTTCCAGTGACTCAGTATAAGGGTCACTTATTTACACAAAACACAGGAGTTTCCAGATTATGTTGAAAGTACTTGGCCTTTTCCCCTAGGTATTGGTGTTGAGTCATCTTTATCTGTTAACACTGAAAGAATTTATGTTGTTAGAAGGCCCCACAGTTGGTTTATTATTAACCATTTCACTTGTACAACAAAGGGCTCAACTGATTTCCTCAACCTGAATTTTCTTAGTGGCATAATGTGTACATGAATGGTTTCCTTGTTGTAGACCAAATCACTTTGACTTTCTGATAGCCGGCACTTCAAAAGGACTAGTCATTGGAGGCACATGTCTAGCCTAGCAGTGTAATCCTATGCATGTATATTTAGAAGTAAATCCTATTGAGTTTAATAGCTCTTACTCCCTAGTAAGTATGTTTAGGATTGCAGTTTAAGAGTGTGGCGTACTTTTGTGAACTAAATTATGGTATCAGTAGAAATTAATTGGCAAATGTGCTCAAAACTGGTACAAAAAGTTCTTCAGATAATGATGTGAAATAATAAATGGAAGGGGGGAATAATTGGCCCATGAGAAAACAAGCGATGCTATAGAATCAGTACTGAAGAAGTGCAGTAGAGTTCATCACATTATTTTTGAAAATGGATCATCATACCTTAGCAAACCATCCAGTTATGATTAATGTAAAAGAACATTTCATTAGGGTTCTCTTGTTGTTTAAACTGGAATGAAACTGTAATTTTTCTGGCTTCCTTTACTATTGTCACAAAAGTAGTAGTACTCCTTGATTCTGTAGAGGGGGGTGGGGGGAGGAGAACTGTGTCTCATTTTGTTTATCAAATAGGTTTTTATACACATTAGGTACATGTACGCTCTTGATAGTGTTGTGGAGTGAATTTTTCAAATAGCTATACTAGTGTTTGGTTTTGCTTTTGGGGAATGTACAGAAAGAGGAAAATAATTACAAAAACTCTTATTCGGGCATTACCTTGCATTCTAAGTGTGCAGTTAATATTTTCAGATTCCACTGAATATCAATAGCATCTGAAGGTCAAATTGACCATGGTCTCCTACAGCTTCCCTAGTCCCTTCCTTCCTAACCCCACTTTTAAAAAATATCTTTATTAAAGATGCACATCACATTTTGCTGGCATGAAATCAATGGGTGCCTGTAGAAAGCATTCCGTTGTTCTTGGAGTGAAAAGGTATAATGTGTTCATTTGTAAAGTTGTGAATATATATTGGCCTCTTAATATTATATATTGTAACCATTTGCCTGTGTTCTGGAAAAGAAACTTAAAGAATTCCTAAGAATAAAATGCAAATGTAAAGAGTCCTAGAGCATAGATTAATATGGGTGTGCTATATCAGTTTCACAAAATGGAAGCAAGATACCTCCTTGGTTAACTTATTTCGTTGGACATGGTGATTTCATTAAGAATATCGCACATACTTTGTCACAACACCTTAACAATACTGTGCAAGTAAGAGAATGCTTACATAAAACCTTTTCTTAAACTTATTTTTCAGCGTCAGCCTGCATTTGATAACTTTGAAAGTACAAACTCTTTGTTCACTGGATACTTTCCCTCATTAAATGAAGATCAGACACTCCAGGAAGTTCCAACGGGCCTTGATTCTATTTCTTATGGTAAATACCAGTTTTATAAATGTAGCAGTTTTATCTTTTAGTTTATAGAATTAGATACCCTGACAAGATTGAAATACTTTATTGCCTAAATGATAAATTCTACAGAAGATGCAGTTTACAGGGTTTTGCACTTAATGAACAGAGCAGTTCCAGAGGAGTTGTTGGTTGGGTTCAACTATTCATTTCAGTGGGGCTTATGCAGAAAACTTCTTTATGAACAGCACACAAATGATATTTGCAACTATTGTAGTATTGCTAAAATCTAGAAGTATGCAATCAGATTTGCATCTTGTTATTCTATATTCATGGGTCCTCCATTAGGAAGATGCTTGGTGTGCACAAAATAATGCTGCCTCATTGGGTGACTCTTTCAATTGAAATTAACAAGGAAGCCATTCCACACAAACAAGCTACATGTGTGCTAAGGAGAAAGTTAAAAGATAGCAAAATGGCAAGAGAGAAAAGGTGGAGGGGGAGCTGTAAAATATATATTGTGTTTCAGTGTTTTAAGAATTTAAGGACTCAGTGAAGCAGCTTGAAAGGAATGGTGAGTAGGGCTGTGCAAAGAAAATCGGTAAATTTTGGGTTTGGGTTTATTGGGCCCGATTTTTTTCGGGAAATAAGCCAAATACCCATACCAGTAAATATGGGCCTTTATTTTCAGTTTATCAATATGCACACACCTAATGGTGGACACTATTAAACTTTAACCAAAGTGGAAGAAGAGGAGGCGGCTTAGCTTGTTTGAGGCATCTTTCCCCACACTGTCATTTATTGCAGCTGACCGATAACAAGCAAGCTACAGACATTATGAGCTATACACATAGTGAGGCTTAACAGCAGCTTGCCAGTGCAAGGAAGCTGAGGAGCACATCCTCGAATTCTGCCTGGTGACAGAAAAGGAGGCAAACAGCAGGCTGACTGAGGAAATAAACCTTAATTTATTGTGATGTTTGAATGGAATTTGAACCAAGACATTTTGCTAGTCTGACCTTGCTTGCTTTTCAGGCAGTTCTCCTGTTCAGATATAATTTATGAAGCTATACGATTAACTACTTCTGTAAAATATTCCAATGTGGCTTATTAACGTATGGCTAAGTTTGATCCTTTGTTTTTTCTTTAAGTATTGGAGTAGATTTTCTCTCTTGCCTCTCATTTCCAAAACATTACAACTCTTATGCCTTTCAGAATCAAATGGCTGTGAATTGCCACTCTTAACCCCCTGCAGTAAGGCTGTGATGAGTCAAGCGTTAAAAGCAACTTTCAGTGGCTTCATCAAGGAACAGCGCAGACTGGGCATTCCAAATAGTAAGTGACAAGCTGGGGGACCCAAACTCTAGTAGGAAAGGGAGAGGGGCCCCCCCACCACACACACTGGCTGCACTTTTTTTGTCTCCCCAGCACTTTCTCAGTTTTCTCTCCACTCCACTTTCTGCTCTCTATTCCTAGATTTTTGTTTATTTCCTCTTCTCTCTTTCTCTCTCCAGATCCCTTCAGCTACTTTCTCTCTTTCCCCCACTGCTGCTAGGGTTGCCCAGGCTCTAGTGCCTCAGTTGCTAGGAGCCCCCCCCCCCCCACAGTTCTGGAACTCATTTTGCAATAAATCAGTAAGGATCCTCCATTTGCAGGGGGTAACCCACCCCCAATTGTTTCTATTACCTTTTGGGGGGAAATCCCCCTACATGGATTGACTCAATAAAGGAAGTTACATCCTCAGTTTGCAAGATCTGAGGAAGGCTATTAATGACAGGACATTTTGGAGATCATAAATTTATTGGGTTGCCATAAGTCACAAGCAACTTGATGGCACTTAACATACACACACACACACATACCTGTACATAGTGCAGATTTTTTGATCTGCACTCTATGGCTATTATTCTGAACTAGATATATGGATTTTTTTCTGATGCACAAGATCTTGTTTAGAATCCTTTCAGTAAATTTTTTTATTGTTGATAGACAAAGTGATATTCTCTGCTGTATGATACACTAATCTTAAACATACTGTTTTTAAGTAAGTTCCATTGACCTCAATGGGACTTGTTGACAGGTTAGTTCATCTAGTATTTCTAGCTGTAGTTAGGTGTAAGTTGTGTTTATGAAATGTTTCTTAGTACAGTAATGTTTGGATGTCTGTGGCAACAAAGGGGATAAGAGCTAGTAAACTGGAACTGTATCCTCTAGTTGAAAGATAAGATTTTTTACTACCTTCTCATAATGTTTGTTTTGCACCCATAGATCCATGGTTATGGACTCAGCAGCAGGTGTCTCAGTGGCTTCTCTGGGCTGCCAATGAATTTAGTTTGGCAAATATGAACTTTGAGAGGTTTGCCATGAATGGCCAGGAGTTGTGCAACTTGGGAAAAGAACACTTCTTGGAACTTGCACCTGATTATGTGGGTGACATTCTGTGGGAACATCTGGACCAGATGATAAAAGGTAAATGAGCTAGATCAAAGCAATGTCAATATCTCTGATGCAGATAGTGAGAGTTTGAATAGATGTTTAGAAATTTTGACAAATTTTGAATTCTTGTTAGAAAATTATAAAGTAAATATAGCTGGTTTTACTTTTGGTACAATCTCATATCTTTTATGTAAAATAACACCATTCACTATATTATGGAAATTCCAATATCTTTTGGCTTCTAGAAAACCATCCACATACATTCACATCTTCATAAAAACATGAGATAAGCATTTTATCCACACTTAATTCTCTTCCATTGAAATCAGTGGAACATAAAACTGTTTAACTGTTGTTGAGTTATGTCCCAAATTAGGTTGCAGTCTGCTAAATCTTACTTACTCTGCCAACAATTCGGTCAGTCTGGAATGACTGGACAAAACATAATCCCATGGAAACCTCTTGTATTTCTGTACTATAGGTCACATTTAATCTTTAATGCATCAAGCAGTCATTTGCCCAAATGTATAAACATAAATGCTTGTCCTGTTTTCAGATAATCAAGAGAAACCTCAGGATCAGTATTTGGAAAACTCTCATCTCACTTCGTCTCCTCACTGGGTCAACAACAATTCTTTAGGTGAGTTACATTAGTTAGTGAAAGCTGGAGATACTGGATTGAAATGAAGCACAAGTGGAAAGAAAATAGCCATTAGCACTGTTCTGCAAAACACATGGAAGAATGCTTTCTATTTCGTTTCATCACACAAAATTCTAGTGTAAGGAATAAAACAGCTATTGTGTGAGTGGCATCTCTCACCTGTGGAAGAGCACCTTTGAATACAAGGCATTGAATTTCCTTTAAATATTATTGGATTTCTAATTTCATCTCTATGTTGTACAGAAAAGATATCCAGGGCTGCATATATTTGACAGCACAGCAAAATACAGATTACCTGCAGAGAGTGCCTTTTTTACATAATGCATTCAGGGTTTTCAAGTCAGGGTTTAATCAGTGAGGGTGTCAATTAATTCAGCATACGCCAAACCCTGTATATCTCTTTAGTTGCATACATTTTATTTGATAGGTCTTGGTTAGAATGTAAGAAATAAGTAGCTGTCTATATTAACTTTTCCCCTCAGTTAGTGATCAAATTTGGGTACATCTAATTTTTAAGGCAGACAGTAAAGAAACCTAATTGTAGTTGTTGACACTCCTTGCATGTAAATTTGGTTTTAAATTAGTAGTGAACTAAATCCAGAATCAGCATCAAGAGATGCTTTCAAATATGTGGAAATTACAAGAAACTGATATAGAAATCATGGAGACTCACAAGAAGCCTCTTTAAAAACCTGTTAATTATTATGCTCTCTTCACCAAAGGTGCTAATCTTTTATCCTAAATATCATTATACTCTACACAAGAACAAGAAATAGTTCTAGATCACATTACTATTTCATTTTGCTTTCTTTTCCAAAAGTATAAAAATAATTAAAATCTGTGTGGTTTGTAAGGGCCATGGCATACAGAAAATGATAGGATTTAGTCCATTGAGTGTTATAAGTTTCAGTGGGGGGGTTATCTGCTAATATATAAATATATAACTCTGTGTGTTTCTCTGCTGAATAAAAATACAGTTCTAGTATCTGTGACAGGCTGTAATAAAAAACAAATGTGCATTTGTTTTTCAGGTGGTAACATGGAACAGGCACAGTACTGTGCTCAAGTGCCCAGTTATTCTAAAACTCTTAACTATCAAAAAACGGGCCTTTTGAGTGATTTATCTGTTGGACCAAGTCTAGTTAATCCAGATCAAGACTTTCAAATGTTTCCTAAAACTCAACTAGAAGCACTGAATGTGAACTACTGCTCTGTGAATGTGGACTTCACAAGAAACAACTTGAATTTAATGTTAGATAACGCTGGTAAGATTGATATGACTCCTTACATGTTAACACCCTGTTTATAAGAATGTTATAGCATAGTAAAGTTCTAGTACTCAATACCAACAACACAAAAAAGCTGCTAACATATACTGAAGTTACTATACATATTCAAACTGTCAGGCACCATTGCTTTTCCATTTTTGCACCCCTGTCATAGCCACAAAGCACTGATTTTAAGTTTAGGAAAATAGCGAAGAATCTTTTGAGGGGCTCCCATTAGGGTTTCATTGGTCTGGTGGTAAGTTTCATATATTGTTGTATGTAAAGCAGAAATGCTCAAGTGTTCTAAAAATACTTGGATTTAAACTAGTATTAGTGACCACAGACAAAACTGCCTTAAAACTGATGAATTCTTCAATTGTGGTGGCTGTATTGTCTTCATGATTTATATAAGCCTGATTTTAAACAAATTAGTCTCATTAGCTTGTGAAACTGAAGTGCAGGTAGAATTTTCAGTTTCCCCAGTCTTTTCACTTCTGTTCTGGGTATTTAACTTTCCTTAAAATCCAGTTTCTTGTACTGCCCATAAAAAATCTGAGCAAAATCCTCCATTACCTATGGCTTTTCCCCCCTCTTAAGATAAACCTAGAAACCATCATGATTCAAGTGACAATGGCACAGAAAGTTATGAAGGCTTAGATTCACTGCTACGATCTTGGAACAGCCAGTCCTCCTTGGTGGATGTTCAACGTGTGCCATCTTACGAGAGTTTTGAAGAAGACTGCAGCCAGTCATTGTGTCTGAACAAACCCACAATGTCCTTTAAGGACTACATTCAGGAAAGGAGTGACCCTGTTGAACAGGGGAAACCAGTTATACCAGCAGCAATTCTAGCAGGGTTTACAGGCAAGTATTTACAGTACTTTTCCAGTCCTTTGTTTCCCCTTTCTTTTAACTGATTACCTAATGTACCATAAGAGTGCACGTTGAAGGGTAAATGCTTATTGAATACAACTGGAATACAACCAGCTGAATACAACCAATCGCTGAATTATTGCAAATAAGTTTTTATATATAAAATAAATAAAAACTACAAAAGCATTAACGCCAATATGTTACATCCTTATCTGAGTGTATCAAAGGCATGTAAAATCAGATAATTCAGCAAATCTGACCTCAGCAAAAGTTTTCTGTAATTCTAATTTCAAGTCAAATTCCATTTAGCTGGAGATTTTAAAGGTGAACCCTACAAAACATTTTGTGTGCATCAGTCTGGAAAGCTGCAGCTTTGAATTCTAAAATGGTTGGTTCCGACCTATTGTAAGGAATTCCTACAGTTTATTATTTTTTCAACCCGATACTTCTGGTACCAGGTTCCCCTTGGCCAGAAAGATTAAATGAAAACATACTTTATACTAAATCCTGAGAACTAGTTTCCTTTACGTATGAAGCTATTCATTATTGTGTGTTGCATAATATTTTAATAACTCTTTATCTTGCTGTTGACAGGTAGTGGGCCTATACAGCTGTGGCAGTTTCTTCTAGAGCTTCTAACTGACAAATCTTGTCAGTCGTTCATTAGCTGGACTGGAGATGGATGGGAATTTAAACTAGCTGATCCAGATGAGGTTTGTAGTTAAGTTGTCCTGAATAAAACAGGCTTGATTCCTACTCTGTGGGGGCTTCTGATATCCTGTTCATGGGCTACACTCTGTCCACTGGTATAAGAAATAACCTAATGGTATGAAATGATGGCTTCAGTTAGCTTTTTTTTTTTTTGCGTAGTTGGGCAGCAATCTAGATTGATGTAGTTTGTGTCCCCTATTAACCCAGCATATGAAAATTCTAGTATTTAAATAAATTACAGCACTCCTTAGACTTAATATAAGATTCATTGTGAAGAGAGTCTAAGAATACCTTTGAGCCAGAACAAGATCACTGCTTTTCAGAGACCTGGAAGTTCTATTGGACATCAAGTGGCTGCCTTTCAATTTTGAGCTAATATCGCAGTCGTTCATAGTTGGCATTAGTACTTAAATGAGTAAAGGTGCTTGAAGCTTATGGCATTTGGAACTCCACTGCAAACTACTTAAAATACACAGATTTTCTGTACTCAACTTGTATATTAATAACTAAGTAATTTTGAGAAATTAATGCTCCAAGATAAATTTTCAACTTCAAAAATATATGCAGTTTTATTAAAAGATAATTTAAATTTAACATTGGGTTATAGGAACAAATGGAACATTTACTTCGATAAACCACTGAGTGATCAAGAATGGGAATATATTTTTTCAAAGGGATTAGATTTCTCCATCAGCTTGCAAATAAGAGAAAATCTAATTAAGATGGTATATATGTGGTATTTAACTCCAATTAGAATAAGTAAAATCTACTAATCAGTGAACGATAGTTGTTGGTACTGCGATAAAAAACAAGCAGACTTTATACATATGTGGTGGAAGTGTGAGAGAACTATAACGTTCTGGACTGAAATAGTGAAATACCTATCTGTTGGAATAGAGATTGACATCCCATGTAAACCTGAGATACTCTTGTTAAATTTAGTTCCAAACCTAACTAAAGATAAACGATGTATGGGGTTACACATGATAACTGCTGCTAGAATGACTTTTGCCAGACACTGGAAACAAAAAACGACTCCAAAGATAGAGGAATGGTTGGTTAAAGTTAAAGAAATATATGTTTTAATTAAGTTAACAACGCATCAGAAAAATGGTGATACAATGAGTCTAGATGAGCTATGGTTACGAGCTGTAAATAAAATGGAAAATCTTATAATTAAGGGTGAGAAAGGACAATGTGCAGCGATGATAGTCTAGTTATTTTACAGAGGGCTAAACCATGTATTCGGTGTGGTAGTATGAATGAGGATATTGGAATAAGTTGTAATATAGAAATTCTGTTAAATTTTTAAGTTTACACATATTTTAAATTATGAAGGTTGTTGTATGTTTTTGTTGTTGTTTATTTTATTGAATAAATATTTTTTTAAAAAAATAACTAAGTTTTTCCTGCTTTGTCTTAAGGTTGCACGACGATGGGGCAGGAGGAAAAATAAGCCCAAAATGAACTATGAGAAGCTGAGCCGTGGCCTGCGCTATTATTATGACAAGAACATCATTCACAAGACTTCAGGGAAACGTTATGTATACCGTTTTGTGTGCGACCTACAGAACCTGTTGGGATATACAGCGGAGGAGCTTCATGCCATGTTAGGAGTGCAGCCAGACACAGAAGATTGAGTACTGTAGTCTTGTGTAACTTTGACAAACCACGTGAGAACACGCAAACTGTGAATTGGGACCCCCCTACTACAGTCATTGGTTTTTATCTTCTGGCTGTTTAGAGTGGTGCAACGGTTACGGATCTTGAAGTGATTCTGAAATCGGGAGAAGTGGAAGGAAACAGATGTGGCCTTACTGCATTAGGCACAATAGCTTCAGATCTTGCTGTATCAGTCATTTTTAGCAGCTTGGAGGTCAGCACAGTTCCCAGCTGTACTCTGAAGATATGAACATTCTCCAGGGTGTAATGGACTGGTTTTTTCACACTGCCATGTAATTAGGGGTGTTGCCCATACCAAAGGCTGATAAGCCATCAGAATTTCTAACTCAAAAGAAGAAAGAACACCACCCTACAGTAGCAGTCTTACAGATGTTACTTGTGGTGACATGTATGATAAAAAGCTAATTATCCTTTTTAAAAACAGGTAGTGAGATGACATTGCATTGGGCATTCTCTCAAGTATATTTTTATTATTATACAAAAATAAGTTGTGTAGCCTCTAAACGTTTTGTCAAAGCCAGTGAAGCAATGGAAGAGATCCCTCACAAGCAGGGGAAAAGCATACCATTTCAAAATATGTATATATAGAGGAGTGTGCGTATGTATGTGAGTGTGTGTGTGTGTGTGTGTGTCTACATGTGTGAGTATGTTTATATAAATATAAGCATGTTCTTATGATTCTCTGGCAATTTAAGGAACCTATTTAATAGATAATGTAATTTAAGCTAATGGAAGCATCTGAAAGAGGAAGAACATAAATGTTTCATTTTTGGAACAGCAGCACTTACAGCATCCTGCAAGTGTTTAATTTGCTTGTTAATTGTGGCTGACAAACTCCATGAATTCCCCCCAAGAGACTAATACTATGTTCTGGGGCATTAAGACCCTCTTTAATTTATCGTCTGACTGAAATTGAAAATGTTGTTTAAAATATTTATTGATGGCATATCTCTTTCACGTCTATGCATGTCCTTTAAAATATATATATACAAATCCTTTTTTTTCAGTTACTAGCTTCTCACCCCTGCCTTCATCCATAGCAAATTATCTTAATTAAAGTACGAATTCTATTTTTGGAAATAATTCAGACTCCTTTTCAGCAAATAGGAGAAAGATATGTAGCAGCTATTTTTACTGCCAAAAAAGTTCACTGGAAAAATGTAATTTGTAAGAAACTTATTTTTTATCTGCGATTGACTGAAAATTTAAATGTACAGTGTGTGGTTTAAAAAAATTAATTTTATTAAAACATATTAAATGAATAGCAGCATTTGTGTTTGTTTGCCTTATCTCCAAGTTAGCATTATTTCTTGACATGTCTTTAAGATTCCAGTAAAAAGGTAAAGGTAAAGGTCCCCTGAGCAAGCACCAGGTCATTCCTGACCCATGGGGCTACGTCACATCCCGACGTTTTCTAGGCAGACTTTGTTTTGCGGGGTGGTTTGCCAGTGCCTTCCCTGATCAAACTCAGGTCGTGAGCAGAGCTTCGACTGCAGTAGTAGGTCATAGGATTTTGCCTTTTCACACCAATGCCAGTCAAGTTGAGTGTATGCACATCCAATGATTTCTTATGGGTGTAGAGTCCTGATGAACACAGAAAACTCCATAACTCAAAAATGTGACACCTTTTCAGTCAAGGCAGTAATTCCATCTATGATTACTGTGTTTAGGCAGATCTACTTAATAAAATTGAACTGGCCATCCTGTACAGGGATCTGAAGGATGCTCTGCTAAAAATTAATGAAAACAACAAAATTTTATATTAATGAGAGAGCACTTCAATCATCATTGAATTGTAAAGTACTCCCTAAGAGGGGGAGCTTCATGTAGTGCTACAGTGGGACATATCTAACAGATCGCCCCAAAGTTGGAGTAGGCTACTTGTATGCAGTTATTGTAAAATTTATATGCAAACACAAGTAAAGATTGGGTGGGGTGGCTTTGCTGTGAAATCCTGGTTGTAGATTCATTTTATGGTCTCTCAATATTTAGCTTCCGCATACTCCCTCTTTCTAGCATGCCTTTGAGATAAGAAATGTAATAGGGTGCTAATTTTATCAGCATTTAGAGTAGGCGGCTACAGAAGAAATTGTTTCCTCCTCAGTAATAACCTGTGTGAAGCATTTATCTTTTCTTGAACATGCAGCCCTTTCTCTTTGCAGCTATGCTATGCAGTTTTTGGTTAGTTCACCTGACATGTGACTGGTAAAAAGATAAGGGGGGAAGCATATATTCTTATAAATAGAAAAGTTCACATTGCAATTCAGTGCATGTGTTATTTTATTAAAGAGTCTTGTACATCACTGACAGCTAAGCATATGGCGTGTGATAGGAAGCCTACAACTTCAAAGCCTATTTACACACACACCTCTTTGAGATTTGTCAAGGGTAGATCATCTGAACTATTTTTATTGGGGTTAAATTTCTGCCATTTCACGGCTTCTTTTTTCCTTTCTTGCTTTGTTGCCTGAAAAATGCCACAGAACCTCATGAGGCTCTTGCATCATATTCCTATTCAATCCAATAGACTGCATCATATTCCTATTCAATCCAATAGACTTTCTCTCACCCCTAGAGCTCTCCAGCAGCTTTTAGGTTAGTTGGTTTAATTTCTAAGGAATTTTTTTTTGTCCGGGGGGGGGGGTCCCAACTGAATGTTCTAGAGAGGAGGAGGACACCGTTCAATGAAGAACATTTTTTTTTAATTACTATTAGTTGCTAGGATGCTGCTGGGTGAAGCAGGCTGCTTAGTACTTTTTTCTTTATAAAGTGTTACGTGATGAATAGCAGATATGTACATACTCTTTTCAAAAAATTACTCATTGCTACTGATGTCAGAGGCGGTGTCCAGTAGGTTCCCATGGCAGCCGTATGTTCTTTTATTATAGCAGTAGAAGTGGGGCAGTCACTGTTCTCCAACACAGAGGGAACAAAACTTTCCACTTGGCAAAAACTGGCTAAAAATAAAATTAGGAACTGGAAACTGAACCATCTATTAAGTCATAGGCGATTACTAGGTGGAGATGTGTGCCTACAAAGTTGTGAAATGTTCTGAATTAAGCAGCAAATGTGCTAACTTCATAGAAATTTCAGTGTACTAAACATTACAGCACTTCATTTGAAAAACAGGCACTGATTGCATAGTCATTTACAGTAAAGCAAAAGAGATGTTACATCATAGAACTAAAAATGTTCTAACTACTGTATGAGTCTCCTACGGAGTGAATTTTTTAGAACTAAAAATGTTCTAACTACTGTATGAGTCTCCTACAGAGTGGATTTTTTAAATCAATTGTTCAGCAGTCCAACCCTCATGTGGCATAAAGTTTAGCCATAGCCCTCTTTTCAGCATCAAATACAGATATTCTGGAGATCATGAAACTTCAAGTAATCAATTCAGGCTCCCAGACTTTTGGAATGGCACAAAATCAGACCTTCATTTGAGCTCAGGGTTCAGCTGTGGAAACAGATTTTATATGAGAACTCCACACTAGAAAGTATGAAGAATACAGCCTTCATAAGCATGAGCAAGGTGACATTCCCTCCTCACGGGATAATTGCAACCACCCTTCTCATGTGCCTGTGACTAGGGGGAAAGAACGTTCAAAACAGCTGGTGGGAATTCAAGGTAGAATTGAATTCTGAACCCAAATGGCCTAAACAACTACTGCCCAGTGGCTAACGTTCCAGTTTTGGGCAAGGTATTTGAATGGGTGGTGGCAACACAGCTTCAGGTAGTCCTTCTTCAGGAGGAGACAGATTAACTAGACCCATTTCAATCTGGATTGAGGCCAGTGTTTGCAAAAGAAATGGCCTCAGTTGCCCTGAGTGATGACCTTCATCAGGAGAGTGACAGGGGAGTGTGTCCCTGTTGATTCGCTTGGACCTCTCATCAGTTTTTAATACCAATGACCATGGTATCCTTCTGAATATGCTAGCTGGGTTGTGACTGAGGGGCACTGTGTTTTGAGGTTAAGCTTCACCCTGGCAGATTCTAGTGCCAAGGGACTGCTGTTTGGCCTGTGGCATTTATGCTATGGGGTCCCACAGGGTTCCATTTTGTCCCCCATGCTATTTAACATCTACATGAAAGCACTGGGATAAGTCATCTGGGGATTTGGAGTGAGGTGTCACCAATATGTGGACAACACACAGCTCTATTTCTCCTTAGCAGCTAAACCACATGGGTCTGTGAAAGTCCTGAATAGGTGGCTGGAGAAAATATTGGGATGGATGAAGGCCAGTAAAGTGAAGCTCAGTCCAGACAAGACTGAGGTGCTGTTGGTCAATGGAGAAACTGCTTGGGGACTGTGACGCCAGCTTGTCCTGGAGGGGGTTGCACTGTCCCTGAAGAAGCCAGTTTGTATAACTTGGGGGTGCTACTGGATCCTGGCCTGTAGTTGGAGGCTCAGATCTCCTCCGTGGCATGTAGCACCTTTTATAAGCTTCAGCTGGTGAGCCAGCTATGATCGTTCCTGAAAAATGATCTGGCTGTTTTGATCCATGATCTGAAGACAGCCAAGTTAGATCACTTGGTGCTCTACATAGGGCTGCCTTTGAAAATGGTCCAGAATTGTCAATTGGTTCAAATTGTGGCATCCAGGCAATTGTCAGGGACTGGTTACAGGGCAGGTATTGCCCTGTGCTGAAGGATCTGCACTGGTTACCCACCTGTTTCCAAGCATAATTCAAAGTGTTGGCTCTTATCTTTAAGACCCTAAACAAGCTGGGGACAGGATACCTGAAGAACTTCCTTCTCCTGTACTACCCAGCCCACCAGTTAAGATCTGCCTCTGAAGCCCTGCTCTCTGTGCCCCCCTTCAGAGGAGAGGTGGGTGGTGTCCAGAGACAGGGCAGTTAATGTGGTGGCACCCCGCCTTTGGAACACATTCTCTATTGAGGCTTGCCTGATGCCTACTTGAATGTCTTTTAGGCACCAGGCCAAAACACATATTTTTACCCCAGGCTTTTAATTAGGGGGTTATCTTTCCAGCTGTTTGAATGGTATCTCAGGTCTGTTTTATAGATAGTTTCATGCTGTCTATGCCCCATGGCTTGTTTTTAATGGCTTGTTGTTTTATAGTGTTACATTATTTTAATTGTAAGACACCTCAAGCAGGACTCTGAAGAAGCAGCATGGAAATATTCTAAATAAATAATGAATACGCTTTTAATTACATTTGTGTAATTTTTTAATTTTGCTGCTAGTTACAGTGTTTTAATTATTCGTTATTTTATTGCTTTCTGACGTGTTGCTAAACACTAGCCTGAGAGAATATGTGATATACACATTTTAAAGAAATAAATTAATTAATGGTTGAGTCTGGTATTTGTTGGTCAAGCACTTAACACAAGAGTTACTAAAATTAATAATATTTATTCATTTATTTATGCTGTATAGGGTATACCAGAAGAATGTGAAACTATTCATTGGTAGCACAAGGAACCCTAAAGGGGTTGGCAATGATTGTTCTCTAACCATGTGACATCATGTCAGGAGGAGCCATTCATTTCTTTCCAAGGTTACAATTGTACTTCTGAGTGTGGCTGAAACCAGTTCACTCAAAGTCAAGTTAAAGAACACACCATGTAGAAATCATAACAAAAGGTTAGTTTTATACACAAGTAGTAACTGCAGGGAATGATGAACAAGAGAGTAAACATGTATGTGAAAGGGTATAAATGGATGTATTATGAACAAACTCTGTGCAGCATTTGGTCCAATCTGCATTACTCCTTCCTAAATTAGCAAAGTGGTCAATGTACAGAAACAGTTACCAGTATTGCTGATGTGGATACACATCAGGGATAAACATCCCAATCTGCATTATGATGCTCATCAGGGCCATGGTTCATTGGCTGGAATTGTCTCTTGATGCAGACTAGGATGGACATAATGGAGTGACAAGATTTTGCATATTATAGCGGGCAGCTCCCTATGATCTCAGGATGACTTGGCCATATGTTTCTTTTAGCACTTGAAAGACAATTCCTTTGTTCTAGCAAGCAGACAAAAACAAAGTTCCCAGAGCATGTATAATATTCAAATAAAGAACTTCAGACATAACATGCATTTTACAAATGAGTCTTTACTAAAATCAAAATTCACCAGGGTGGGCGGAACCAATAGAAACTGATGCATTTTAGCCCTTCTGACTTATGGGTGATAATTACTCAGCACAATCTAGTGAAAATATCAGATTCTCAAAACAAACAATCAATCAACTGGAGCATGGATCTTATTATGAAGCTGGAAAACACTGCTTCAGTACCTTACGATCCTCACATTCTAGATATGTCAAAGTGTTTTCACATTCCTGTTGTTACTAGCATACACAGTTGCCTTCCTCAGCCAATTGTACAAGAGTCTTGTGAAAGAATGAAATGGAAAGACACACATGAACACATGAAGCTGCCTTATACTGAACCAGACTACTCATCCATCAAAGCTGGTACTGTCAACTCAGACTGGCAGTGGCCCTCTAAGATCTCAGGAAGATTTTTACATCACCTACTGCCAGACCTTTTAACTGGAGATGCCAGGGATTGAACCTGGGGCCTTCTGCATGCCAAGCAGATGCTCTGTCACTGAGCCACAGCCCCTCCCCAAGGAAGGTAACAATCTTTCATGAGTATGCAACCCCAAAAGAGGAGCCACAGTCTGGACCAGCCTTAAGAATAAGAGTATATGTTAAATATTTTTCATCGACAGAAATTCAGAGTTTGAAAGCAAAAGGCAACTGTGCCCTATTACAGTCTATTTACTTTAGCCAAAAGAATTCAGCAGAAGCCAGTAAAGTGAGTTAGAACTTGTCTGCAGTTTTCCCACAACTACCACCCACAACTAAACTTCTTGGTCATGCTAAAATGTGATCAGGAACTCGACTGGGGGGGGGGATATGCCTGTAGGCAGTAAATAATCATGTAACTCCATTATTAACTAATGGTTTAAATATTTTGTGAGTTCATGCTACTGTTTGTATACAGAGAGGGCAAAGATTTAGGCCTAGATACTAATGTTGTGCCTTCTTGAATGGGTATCGCACTACTTTTCCCTTTATGGCAAGTTTAGAATAAGAGGCAGATACCTTTATAAACAAAGGAGCTCCATGGCTCAGAGTGGTAAACTCAAAAAAATAAGCACCACTATGTAAAATGTAGCATATAAGGATTTGATGTAATAATCTTTGAGAAGACTGATGCATTAACTTAAACGAAAATTTCCACTACCTCATTTCTTCTAAACCAGAGGTTGACAACCCTCAGCATGATGACCCAGCACAGCAGGCCATTTTCTCTCTGCCTAAGGAACCAAGGCATTGGCAGCACTGCTGGTACCAGTGGTGCAAGAGAAGACAATAGGCTTGCCTGTCAGGCCAACACAACCAGCAGCCCAGTCCAAGGTGCTGGTAGTGCCACTGGGACTTGGCTTGACATGTAGGGTTGTCAGGTCCCTCTTCGCCAACGGCAGGAGGTTTTGGGGCGGAGCCTGAGGAGGGTGGGGTTTGGGGAGGGGAGGGACTTCAATGCCATAGAGTCCAATTGCCAAAGCAGCCATTTTCTCCAGGTGAACTGATCTCTATCAGCTGGAGATTAGTTGTAATAGCAGGAGATCTCCAGCTACTACCTGGAAGTTGGCAACCCTATTGACTTGGCTTAGGAGAAGGTGCTGTGGCTCAGTGGTAGAGCATCTGCTTGGCATACAGAAGGTTCCAGGTTAGGGTTGCCAACCTCCAAGTGGTTGCTGGAGATCTCCTGCTATTACAACTAATCTCCAGCCAATAGAGTTCAGTTCACCTGGAGAAAATGGCTGCTTTGGCCATTGGACTCTATGGCATTGAAGTCCCTCCCCTCCCCAAACCCCGCCCTCCTCAGGCTCCACCCCAAAAACCTCCTGCCGGTGGTGAAGAGGGACCTGGCAACCCTATTCCAGTTAAAAGGACCAGATAGTAGTAGGTGATGCAAAGTACCTCTGCTTGAGACCTGGGCAAACCACTGCCAATCTGAGTAGACAATACTCTACTTGATGGACCAAGGGTCTGATTCAGTATAAGGCAGCTTCATGTGTTCCTGTGTGTTGAAGAGTGTATGGCCAAGTACAACCCTCCCCTCCCCCCACACTTTGATTGTAAATACAGCAAAATCTTCATAGCTAGATGTAGTTTGAGGGGATACTTAGGCCAAAAAAAATTGCCTACTCCTGTTCTAAATAATGCTGCTAGAATATGAACTAAAAGGTCAGAATGGTGTAAAAATCCATTTGTTTTGTTCAACTGCTTGCAAGCCTCTGCATGCCTGGCTCTCCTGGTTCCTTTGTTTTTAAGGGGTAGATTATAATTTTGTCTCTGTTCCCAAATATACTTTTCTACCCATACGTAATTGTATGCTGATCTGATGCTTTGTCTCTGCTTTACCACTAGTGTCAGATAGCTAGAAGAACTCATTAGAAGAACATTAGATGGAGACACATTCTAAAAATACTCCAAGTTCCAAAAATTTGAGAAATTGTTTTTAGAAGTTTTAGATGCTTTCCTTTAAAATTCACAAGTGTTTGTAAGTTTTCTAACATCTTAGGTTCAAAACACAATTTTTTTTTCAACTTTTTTAAAATTAGCGCTTTGCAAAGGAGTGGTACTGGTGTAAGTTATTCAATATATAAAAAGGGAGGGATGAATTTATGCAAAAGAAACATTCTGCTTCATGTCACTGTGTGTCTTGATGGTCTGGATGTTTTGTACTGTGAAATACAATGACTTCTCATCGTCCACAGCCTCTCAGTTAACCAAGGGGTTGCCTAGGCTCTTTGACTTGAGAGAGGGCACCTGGGTGCAATGATCGTGTCGATTGCCCAGGTCATTTCCCCATTCCAGAGGTCAACCAGGGCATTGACAGGAGCGCTGACCATATCAGCAGGAAAATCTCCTAATGCCATCTGAAATAGGGTTGCCAGCTCCTACCTCTCCTCCAGCAGGAGACTTTTAAGGCACAGCTCGGGATCACGCGGCAACACGTGGATGCACCGACGCGCGTGCACGTCACTTCCGGTTTACAACCGGCCAACTCTTAGTTTGAGTGGCATAAGGCCCCTCAAGAGGCGGGACTCCCGGTTGTAAACCGGAAGTGACCTGCAGCGGCATGTACGCGCGTCCACGTTTGCCCGCTGACCGTCAGTTGGTCGGCGGGCAAAGGGGCAAATTGCCAGGGGTTTGCCCGCCACCACCCGGCACCTGGCAACCCTAATCTGAAAACCTATCAGATCCATCAGGCTACAGGGGAGGATAATTTTAATCAATCCCCCACCCCTGCAAAGTGTTGGTACCCCTGTAAGTCTAAACCCCAGTAAATAGTGATCTGTCCATGGTCCATGACAAGGGGACCCCCCCCCACACACACACCTTCAGATCACCTTCTTTCTGCCCAGAACAAAACACCAGATCAAGAGTGTGACCTGCACAGTGTGAGGCCTGTTATTACCAGAGACAGGCCCATGGTTGTCATTGAGACTATGAAATCCTGAGCCATTCCTGACAAGGTAGCCTCAGCATGAATGTTGAAGCCCCTTGAGGCAACCAGCTCATGAGTCCTCAACACTGCATCTGCATCTGTCTCAGACAGGGAGACAGGCAGTGGGGTGGGTAGTACGCCAACTCCTTTCTGACAAAGGGAGCTATGACTCGCGAAAGCTTATACCCTGAAACTCCTGTTGGTCTCTAAGGTGCTACTGGACTAGAATCTAGCAGTACTCCAACAGAATCCCAATTCTGTCTTGTACCTCCACAATGAGATACACACTCTCAAACCCAGCAGAGTTCTGGACAGGGCATAAAGCTAGAAGGATAGCATCCTGCTAGACTACAGCAACACCACCTCCCCATCCACCAGACCTATGTGATGCATTACTGAGTCCCCTGGGGTGCACAGTTAGGAAAGGTTAACGCCTCCCCCTTCCTCCAACCAGGTCTCAGTGATCTACTTGCAAGAACAGGCAATCTGCAGACATCAGAAGCTGGCTTCCAGCTGATGAAGGATAAGCTAGGGGTCAGCTTCTAATCTCCTGCTGGGGGAATTTTGCACTGTACCCAGTAAAGCTTGGCAGGGGGAAAGGGTCAGGAAAGAATTCCCAGCTGATTTTTACTTCCTTGTCATCCATATTAGCTACAAGGAAAGAGGCATTCTTGCAGCCTAAAGCTATACCTTTTCCCCATGCTGAGTAATTTGGCAGTAACTATTGGGTAAAAGACTTATCAAGTCCAGCAATGTAGACTCCCCAAGAAATTCAGCCAGTCTGAGTTCTGTGGATGATGAAAGTTGCTTACTTGATCTGTTTCACTAGTAAAATCACACAGCCTAATTCACTATCCAGTGTGCTGATGTAATATCAGCTTGCATAACAGACTCAGGTCTTTGGTCCCAACATACTTCAGAAATCCTTTGCCCTCATTTGTAAAGATGATGAACTGTTTTTTGGGGGGGATGGAAACAAGCGTAAGGGATGTGTGTAGTGGCCAAAAAGAACATGAGGTCAGCTGCATCCTGCATGGTTCCTCTTTAATGAGATGTCAGGGAGTGCATTGTAAGTATCCTTGTGAAACACAGAAAAGACTGATCACAGACTTCTGCCATAAGGCTGATGCAAGGCCAGCAGGAACAGGAAACAGTGACAACAACATGTCAAAACACAGTAGGGGTGTTCATGCATTTGGACACTGATGCACATACTAGAAGGGGTGCTGCCTATACTGCATCCTGGCAACTGCAGTGGCTTATTCTCTCCATGCTGTTTTGTGTGCTCCTGTCTGACTGGATAGGGCCTACCCCCAGAAGCTTCTAGCCTACAGAAGGGTTTTTCAGCAGAGATCGCTGTACTGGAAGTCAAGTCGTCCATCCTGGGGGGGTGGGGGGCACCGAAGAGAAAAGGTGCAATAAACTGTTTCGAGCAGACTGGAGGCTTCATTGCTTGAACTCTGGCTTGTGCTGGGGGAAGGGGGTGAAATAAGACAGCACTTTAAACACTCATAGTTCCTTACAGATCTTATGCAGCGATTCTGTTCACCCCCAGACTCCAGGTCACATTTGCTGGCAGGGAGCTATTTTCATTATGAGGAGTAGGAAGGAGTGGAGGAAAAAAGAGCCATGGATATTGCAAAATTGATTTTGCTTGCAAAGGCTTGTTTTTGTTCTCTGTGGCCTTGCGATTTCCAGCAAGTTAAGAAGAGGTTGAATGTTCAAGGAGATATTAACATTCAGGCAGGACTGGGCTTGCTTTTGCCACACAGTATCTCACTCATTCAAAAACAGTCTTTTTAACTGAAATGGCTTTTACATTATCTAAAGGATCATTTCACTACAAATTAAAAAGGTAAAGGTCCCCTGGGCACTACTGGACTAGTGATGCCATGTAGGGTTGTGGCCCTCTGGCGACGCTGGCAGACCACCGCTATGACCACTAGGCCGTGTTTAGCGAGTTGGCAAACTGCCGCTATACCATGCACGGCCTTGGTGGGGCAGTCAGGTGATGGCTGGCAGGCCACGTCACTGAGGCTGCCCCTCCTCCGTAGAGGGGGGGGTAGAACAATAGACAAAGGCTTCTAGTTCCTGCACCATATATGCTCGGCTGACCTAGTTTGCTATCTCTGCCGCTACCATGGTTACTCACAACAGTTGCAAGTTACAAGCAACTGTTATTTACTACTTCCTATAAATAAAGCGCAGCTCTGTGACCAGAGGTCTGTTTTCCTTGACACCGAGTCTTTGTCTTCACTCTCTCAATTCCCACATCTGGTGCCGCCGACGTGATTCGACGTGATTCACTGGGTCTCGCCTGCTTACCACGACTGGAAAAGGTTTACGAGTACTCTCAGCTCTTTGGCTCCCACGGCTCATCGGCCCCCTCGGCTTCGGCCCCCATTGGTAAGTATGGGTGAAACATTATCTTCAGAGCAGGTAAAGCATGCTGAAGAACTTTATCAATTGGTGAGACATAACGGGGACTCAGTGTCGACAGCAGACCTTAAGGATCTCCTTCGGGAGATTGATTGTCAGTGTCCCTGGTATTCCCAGGAAGGCACTTTCAAATCAGGAGACTGGGAAAAGATAGGAAGGGAATTGAAGGGTGAGCCCCGTGCACCAGTGCAATATATTCTTGCCTGGCAAAAGGTTTATAGAGCTGTTTGCGCTGGGACGCCAGTGGCCAACATGCTCTTGAAACCTGCTATGGAGGTGACACCGCCCCCCTATCCGGCTCTCCTCCCTGCAGCCTCGTCTTTGGCTCCCTTATCTCCTTCTCCCGCTTGTCCACCGCCTCGATCAAAAGTGGCGTTGGCAGTCCAGGCAGCCCGCTGTAATGGGGACCTGGATCTTTCCGAAGAGTGGGAGGGAGATCCACCTGCGTAAATCTTTCTCTGCCTTGAAACAAAGTCCCAATGAGTCATATGCAAGTTTTGTAAATCGGCTTAAAAATGCCATCTCACTGTTTTCACTGCCAAAAGCCCAATCACTTTAGGAATAAGTGCCGAGCCCCCGGTGGGGGAGCCTACCGAGGGAGTGGTGCTAACACTCCTAACTCTATGTTGCACAAGCACTTCAACAAACCCTCCCTGGAGAGGTTGCCCCTTGTTTCCATGCGTGCTGAGGCTCCTCCTGGCACATACCTGGCCTTACCTACCTGTGCAGCCCAGCAACAGGGGATCAATGTACCACCAGACAAGGTTGTGGTCCAGGACAATTGTATTTGTTGTTTTGCAGTGTTGGAGCGCTCTTCCTTTGAATTTAAAGGAAGGTGCTTCCTGTGCACACCTTGTGCCGCTCCCGCCCTCGGGAGTGGACAAGGGGGATTTTTCTTCTGATTCCTTGCAGATTGCCTTGGTCACCGAGAACATCTGGCACCAGAAGCCAATCCGTGAGTATAAGGTGCAAGGTAAAAAATTAGAAGGTCTTCTCGATACTGGTGCTAATGTTTCTGTGATCACCCCTCAGGATTGGGACCTCTCCTGGCCTCTAGAACAGTCAGCTGCTGTCTGGGGGGTGGGGGGTTCCACGCCGGCACAACAAAGTGCTCGGCCTCTCCTTGTCACTACCACAACTGACCAGCAGGTGGGGTACGTGACTCCAATTGTCGTCCCACTTAAAGTCAATCTTTGGGGGCGAGACCTTTTGTCTCAGTTGGGGGCTACTTTAGTCACTAATGACTAAGCCTCGTGCCCTTGCCTTATCATGGCTTTCTACAGACTATGTGTGGATCGACCAATGGCTACTGCCTGGTGAAAAATTGGAAGCTTTGCAACGCCTAGTTGCAGAGTCATTTGGTTCCTTCCACCATTCCCTATAATACTCCAGTGTTTGTCATCAACAAAAAAATCTGGCAAATGGCGTTTACTGCATGATTTGCGCGCCATCAATAAAATTATCGAACCAATGGGTGCCTTACAGTGTGGCTTGCCCAACCCGAACATGATCCCTCGTAATATGGCTATCATTGCCTTTAAACTCAACAGTCACATGTCTATAAGTCCATTTTTGTGGACTTATTAGGTCACCTCACACTCCCAAAATATCCATAAGTGTCTGCAACGGCAATAGCATGTACCAGATGCTCAAAAATCACATCTCCAGGCCATTCCGGGAGAATCTCCAGGCCATTCCGGGAGATTCTCCAGGCCATTCCGGGAGACACCCCATGTCCATATTCTGGTGGAAGTTATGAAGGTTACAATATGTACAAATAGTGTAGAGAAAATAATGAATTTACAATGTAGTTCTTCAAAGGAAGGTGGGAACATGAGACTGCAGCTCATGGTACACGTGGTAAGATGGAATCTTAATAACAAAGTCAGTGAAAGAAATGGATTGTATAAAGAATGATTCTACAGTGGTAACTATGTTTAATTAGACTACATCTGCATCGAAGCAAATAACAGCAGAAGTTTCCCACCAGCCATTAAAATGTATATATTTGAATGTTTATGCTGTCTTTGTGGGTGTGACACCCAGGGCACTTTGGCCTCTGGATCTGCATGCCATAAACCTTTCCCCCTCTTTTTCTCTCCTGCTCTCTGTTTCTCTGCTACACACTTCACTCAGTGTGCCTAAACAGCACACAAACACGTTCACATTCTTAAAGTTGCAACAATTCTATGCCAGCCAGCTCGCTGTACTCCCCTCCCGTTGCTACGGCAAAGACCTTCAGTAGCATCTCCTGACCAAAGAATTAGTTGTTTAAAAGGTTCTATTGTTCCTTGGAAATAACTTTCTGTGCTTAAGTCAACTGCAGTTCTAACACTTTTTGTCCTTTTAGGGTCCCTTTGTATGGGCCCATTTTATTTTTGCGTTTTGCAATTCTATACTAACATTAATGGAAATTATAAAAAATCTCCCCATTTTTTTCTTTTGCTTAGTCCTTTTTTTTTACTTTTTCAAATACTTCTGAAAATTTGTTTCATGTTTGTCACATTGGTCTTTTTCCTCATGATGCAGTCAATCTCATCTCTGATGGTTTGTATGTGTGTAATGTCATTTCTCAGGTGGAAGGAAGCTACGTGTCTCCTTCCTGTGATGACAATCTCCTGAGTCTGTTCATTGCTTTGCGCAATCAATTGGCAAAGCGCACTGGATTGCTGTTTGTTGCTCATATTCGCAGTCGTCAGCCCTTTCCTGGCATCATCTCTGAAGGAAATGCCCGGGCTGACTCCCTTGTTTCCTATGCAGCTCTCTCCCCCATTGAGAGCCATGCCATGCATCACCAAAACGCCAAAGCCTTGGCGAAACAATTTCACTTGCCCCTTGCAGAAGCCTCTGCCATCATTCGGCAATGTCCTCAGTGTTCTGGACAGGCTTCCTTTCCTTCCACTGGTGTCCACCCTCGAGGTTTTGGAGCCAATCAATTGTGGCAAATGGATGTTACTCAGTTTTCTCCATTTGCTCCCTGGAAATATCTCCATGTGGTCATAGATACCTACTCTGGTTACCTGTTTGCCTCACCTTAAAAAGGTGAGAAAGTTAAGCACGTTTGCGCCCATTTAATTCATGCCTTTTCGGTTATGGGTGTTCCCTCTGCTCTGAACACAGGACAATGGCCCTGCCTATTGTTCCTCCACATTTACTGCCTTTTGTGATCGGTGGCAAGTGCGCCATACCTTTGGCATCCCATATAATTCCACGGGCCAAGCCATCGTGGCACGTGCCAATGGCACTCTCAAGCGGATGCTTGAAACATTGAAAACACAAGGGGGAGTTGGCCTCTCCCTCTTGGACGAAGAGGGCCTACTTGCTCAGGCTCTCTTTACCCTCAATCATCTTAACCTTCTCTCTTTTAACTCAAAATTTGTTACTAGGACTCAGCGGCATTTCCAGGCCGGCAAGCCGCTGCCACAGCCCCTGGTGCGCTACCGCCGTCTCCCCGACCCCCTTTGGCACGGGCCGGTGCCTCTCATCACGTGGGGCCGGGGCTACGCCGCAGTCCAAACATCTACTGGACCGTTGTGGGTGCCTGCACGGTGTGTTCGCCCTTATCTTCATGGCGTGGCAGCAGGATCTCCCCAACCTGAGTCCTCCAGCCAACCTGATTCCCCCCGACCCGAGTCCTCCAGCCAACCCGATTCCTCACTTCCGCCTTCAGTTGGTGGACCCTGAGCCCATGGCCGAGAGGCGTCGTGGTCGTCGCAGATCGAGCCCTCCAGTAACTTGGGGGGCCCTCAAAGGCTTGTCTGAGCAAGCCCAACAGGAGTTGGCTAAGCAGCACCTGCCTATGACCCCAGAGAACTTTCTGGCTGCTGTTTTTGCTCAGCTGACTGTGAACTCAGTTATGATCATCTTGTGTTTTTGTCTCCTGAGCTCTGGAGTGCAGGGGGTCAAGCATGAGTCCTCTGCCCCGAACTTATGGGTTCGTCATGCTTCTTACATGTTTGCTTTTCATGGCATGAACGTTTCTCTGATTTATGAGCCTCCTCTCTCTGCCTCTGCTATGTCCTTTTTGCCTACTCCCTTTAACTCTCCTGAACTGGTTCTGTCTGAACTACAACATTTGAACCACTCCATGCTGTTTGCCTCCACCACTGACCCTCACTGGAACAGTACTCCTTTCCAAAGGTTTCGCTTTCATCGCTACCTACCTGGGTTGTGCTTCTGATGTTATGCTAGCAATCCTCTGTTTTCCCACTGGACTTATAAGACTGCTGCTGATCAGATGTGGGGAAATAATGCAGCCAATTATACTGCTTGTTCTAACCATTTTTACCTTTGGGGTACCTTTAACTCTTCTTTCCAACCCAATCTCCATCTCATGAACACTACCACACAACAGTTGTATCACCGTTTACCGATGTTTTCCCCAAATGCTTCCCTGCTCACATCCGGACGCATTTGTGGCAATTGGCTCATCCGAGACCCCAACCTTTGGTTCTTTTGGGGGTCGGGGTGGGCTACCAACTATCATCCTGGGAAATATCAGTGTGCAGCTCTTGGGTATCTTACCTTGCCAGTCCACGTCCTGGATGCTTCTGGGACACCTTTAGCCAATCACAAAGTGAGGCGTGCCGCAGCGGCCCCCCTTGGCCCCGGGTGTTCCGATGAGGTTATTGTGGACGCCCAACTCAGTGGGGGAAGCGACTGGGGTCGCGCCATAGGGGCTGGTCTTACTGGGATTTTGACTCTGGGGAGCTACCCAGGGATCATTGCCCAGGAGAACCGCCGTTCCATCTTAGGCCTCACTTGTAGGTTAGAAATGACTGTCAATGCTACTAGCCGCTTAATTCAAGATTTACAGCAAGAGATTTCTGAATTGCATCAAATCACCTTACAGCATCGCTTTGCCTTAGATTTTCTCCTGGCTCGTCAAGGTGGGTTTTGTACAATTGTTGGTCAGGCAGGTTGCAAAGTCACATTCCATGACCTCAACAAAACCATTGAGGACGAGCTGGAGAAATTGCGTCATATGCTCACTAACAATGTTATTACTTCCGGAGCTCCTGGTCTTTTTGATTGGTTGACCAGCTGGCTACCTGACTTTGGGTGGCTGCGAGCAACCTTTTTAGCCTTCCTTGGATTCATTGCTGGTTTTATTGCCTTGGGATGCTTTATTCAGTGTCTGCCGAGCCTTTCCAATATGTATGCTTTCTCTAAGGAGCATGTGCAACGTCGCTTTCTGTATTATGCATGTCATCAGCTTAAAACGAAAAAGGGGGAAGTGTAGGGTTGTGGCCCTCTGGCGACGCTGGCAGACCACCGCTATGACCACTAGGCCGTGTTTAGCGAGTTGGCAAACTGCCGCTATACCATGCACGGCCTTGGTGGGGCAGTCAGGTGATGGCTGGCAGGCCACGTCACTGAGGCTGCCCCTCCTCCGTAGAGGGGGGGGTAGAACAATAGACAAAGGCTTCTAGTTCCTGCACCATATATGCTCGGCTGACCTAGTTTGCTATCTCTGCCGCTACCATGGTTACTCACAACAGTTGCAAGTTACAAGCAACTGTTATTTACTACTTCCTATAAATAAAGCGCAGCTCTGTGACCAGAGGTCTGTTTTCCTTGACACCGAGTCTTTGTCTTCACTCTCTCAATTCCCACAATGCCATATCCTGACATTTCCAAGGCAGACTTTGTTTGTGGGGTGGTTTGCCAGTGCCTTCCCCAGTCATCGTCCCTTTACCCCCAGCAAGCTGGGTACTCATTTCACCGACCTCGGAAGGATGGACGGCTGAGTCGACCTTGAGCCGGCTACCTGAAACCAACTTCCGTCGGGATCGAACTTAGGTCGTGAGCAGAGCTTTTGACTGCAGTACTGCAGCTGAACACTCTGCGCCACGGGGCTCCTTCACTACAAATTACCTGCAGAATATTTATTGATAGGGGTCTACAGAGCACTTGTAAGTAGTCAGACCCCTTCTCCCACTAAGGGGTGCCATGAAGGCACAGGAGCCATAGACTGGCACAAGACCAAGACACTGCTCCCCACAAAATGGACACCTCTCAGAGAGTTTCGGGATCCATCTTGTGTGTCAAGCCTGGACAGGAAGAAGGTTGGCCATTGAACTTTCCCCCTGGCCCTAAGGTCTGCCTGGCTGGACAATAGGGCTAGCTAATCTCCACTGTGTCACCCTACAATGATTTAATCAGTGCTTCCAGCACACCATGGCTTACCCTATCTGCACCCATCCCAGTAATCAATCCGTATCCAGGAGAATAGCCCAGGCATTCTCCTGAGTCCTGACGACTCATCAAGCCTCTTCAATCTTTTTGTTGGAACTCCAGGAAAGCGATCAATTCATTGTCTCTGGCTTTCCTGCCAGCTTACCTCATATCGCCTCAGGACCCATTTTGGGGTATAAATATTGGTCCTTTGGCCATTCATAGTGTGTGTGTGTTCTAGGGTTGCCAATTTCCAGGTAGTAGCTGGAGATCTCCCGCTATTACAACTGATCTCCAGCCAATTGAGATCAGTTCACCTGGAGAAAATGGCTGCTTTGACAATTGGACTCTATGGCATTAAAGTCCCTCCCTTCCCCAAACCGTGCCCTCCTCAGGCTCCACTCCAAAAATCTCCAGGTATTTCCCATCCCGGAGCTGGCAACCCTAATGTGTTCTAGATCCGTGCCCACACACCCACTTGCGTATAGGACTCTTTGCTTTGCTTTTGGAAATGCTGGTCCTTTTCCTTTTCAGTGCTGCTTTCCCTGGATGTCCTTTCAAGTCTGGTTACTATCACCCATCCCTGAAGCCCTATCCAACTTCCTAATTTTCTCTTAGTCAGCTCTTGTATGCCTTGTGTGCATATTTTCATTGCTTAAAATATATATTTTTGTTTTACTATTTTTATTCTTTAACAAAATCATATTGCAATTATACAACTGCCTGCTCATTTGACAGTTTTCACTCAGGACTATCCTGGTATACATAGGTTGTAGATCCATGTTACCCCTTCTCACACTCTGTCTCCAGCTAATTCCCCCAACTAAAGTGGAGACTGCCTGCTTAGGGTAACCCACTCAGCAGCTGTACTGATCTACCTGAAGTTGAATTTCGAAGCTCTTCATTCAATGCCAGGTGTGTAGGTGGGGAGAGGAAGTGATACTCCCTGTCATGCAGGACTTTCACTTTCCCCCAGTATTAAGACTGTTCTTCTTTACTTTGGCAACTGAGGGTCCTATTGTGAGAGCCCAACTAAACATTACGTGCAAACACATGCAGCAAAACTCTGATGGCTGCTTTTGCTAAAGAAAAGTCAGTTTGGGAGGAGGTGGTTTAGAAAAAAGAAGCTGGATGTGTGTGTTTACTTTTGTTCATTACTTGCATACTACTTTTCCATAGCAACTCCTCCCGCCCACCGCACCCCCCATTTCTACCCCCACCTCCATTTGTGTGTTTGCAAAAGCAAACATTAACCTGGAACTTGGGGTGGGGAAGAGACAGCGCTTAGCAGCAGAAAAGTGGGAGGCAAGATTAAAGTCAGATGCCTCTCTCCCACCGGTCTGATCCAAACTGCCTCCTCCCCAGGTATATTACACAGGTAGCTTTTGTGTAATATAAGCACCCAGGTATCAACCCTGTTCAGCTCTCCACGATGAAGACATTCTTCAAATGGAAGTATCAGACCTTGTAATTAACATTCTACTGAAGCACAACTGAGGAAAGCCGTAGCCTTTGCCTCTTTGCTGGAGGAGAGAGAGAGAAACAAGGCTGAATCTAATTTGCAAAATGATCTGGAAATTCAGTTGTCACTGGACATCTTTGTATATTGCCTGGATAATGGAAAGCAGGTTGCAAAGATCTTTTAGTGGGACTGACAAAGTCACACTGATTTTTCAAACACAATAGATATAAAGCCTTCCGAAGCAAGCATATTATCTGACCACTGTAGGATTTGCTGCCTCACACTGACCTAGGGTTGCCAACCTCCAGGTGGGGGCTGGGATCTTCCAGAATTACAATTGATCTCCAGACTTATTTATTTATTTAAAACATTTATTCCACTTCTCCTGGTGAAAATAGCTGTGTTGGAAAATGGACTGTGTGGCCTTATACCCTACTGAGTTCCCTCCCCTCCCTAAGCCCCTTCCTTCCAGGCTCCACCCTCAAATCTCCAGGTATTTCCTAACCCGGAGTTGGCAACCCTACACTGACCTCTCAACAGCATTTCTGCCACTTTAACCTGGGCCTCATACTCAAATCTAGCACAGTCATTACAACCAAGCAACCGCGCCTTGTGTAGGCTCCTCCCAGTTGCTCTACATGGAGTGTGAGAGACATCTTAATATGAATGAGGCTGAGCCTTCTTCTACGTGCCTTTATTACTGGAAGCTGGATTATTAAAAAAAGATCACATGGAAAGCAAAGTGGGGTGAGCTCATGCCAGCAGGGCAGCTCAGGGGGAGTGATGATGTAAGGGAAGGAACAGACAAGATAACATCAGGAGTGGATATATTCCACAAGCTAGCAATTATCACAGCAGCAAATATTAGCATACGTACAAGCTATCTCAGGGTGTGGCCAGCTTTTTACAAACCAACCTCTCCTTTCATAAATAGAAGGAGAGAAAAAAAACAGGTCTGGGCTGAACCCTAGAACATAATGTCTTGATCAATGGGCAGCTTCATCCTTGAACAAGAGTCAGAGGATTTTAGTTCAATTCCGAGCAACAGCACATACTTCTTGAGGCTAATGGGCTTTCTACCTGATGTGGCATGCTGGTTGTGTTGCACTGATGAAATCATCTCATTCTTATCACAAATCTTTTGGTTTATTATAAAATCAGGGTTGGAAGGGACATGAAGAACATAAAGCCATACTTCAGGCAGGGCTTCCCCTTTGAACCAAACACCATTTATGGAGGTTAAGGCTTATAATCTACATTTTACTAAGCCACAAAACAGAGAGGAGTCATGCCAAAAGAAGAAAGCAAGCCATGCCTAGATATCGTTGTCTAGCCCTTGTGGGGAGGACAGCCTAGGGAAAGTTAACATCAGCCTGATTATGACAGAGCCCTTTCTTATGTGATGATCACAGAGTGGGGGCACAAAAAGAACATCAGACTGCCCAAAGTATGTAGATGAGCAGCCCATATTTTGTGTTTCCTTTCCAAATCAGCATTGCTCCAGATTCCTGGAGGAGAGATATTGGTGTATGGAGGACCTACATTGTGGACTCCTTCTATGAGTCCTAGCACTTTTGATTGTTCTGAATCAGTGCTTTATATCATGATAGAAGTCACCAATAAAAAGGTTACTAATTATCCATCATAATTGGTTACTACAACAATTAAAACATATCCAGTTTTCAACAAAATCGAATGTGTATAGGAGCACAATGCCAAACTTTTGGACATATATTTTGCATGCCTTTCTCACAATCTGCTTGGAGACAAGGTAGGCAACTCTACTTTCACAGATTGCCTTTGGCCTATGCTGGTCAATACAGTTGATAGATAATTGAGTATTACAGTAATCCCCATAGGGTTTTGGGTTGGGAGGCATTTTAGCTATCAGTTTCACAGTTTCTGAAATGTTCTCAGAACTGCCTCCACCCCCATTAGAAAAAGCCTGAAGATAACATAAAAAATAGTAGCAGCAAAAGTTAACTTCTTGTAAAATAACCATAGAAAGCAATGAGGGAAGGAAGAAAGAAAATTCGCCACACTGGTAGAAAGCTAATTTCTTTCATCCTGGCAAGGCTGAATCCTTCTGTTGGTGCAGCTGTCTTGGCGGCTTGCCTGGTAGCGTAGGTGTTGTTCTCTGAACAAAAGTTCAGGGCTGCCAGATGAGCTATATCACCTACATAGAGAACTTTGTCCTTTAAGCCTACAAATGATTTGTTTCAATATTATGGACAGGAATGTACTCTGTTAGACTGGCGATCCTTATGAAAAAGATACATGGAACAAGAGAGTCTTCTGTTCCATTTTATCATCAAAGCAGGTGATGTTTATCCCATTCAAGGCCGTTCGCTGCCATTGACAACGCAAAACACCTTGAGCATAAAGCAGCACTACCCTCCATGAGAAAGCTGCGATGTGACAGAACTGGAAATCCGCAGAACCATAATCATGCCACAAACGGTGTAATTTTATGGAAACTGAGAATTACACATATTGTTATAGCATTATTCCAAAATAATAATATTCAATTGCTGATTAAAAAATGAAAAGACTCCTGATGGCAGGAGGGGGGGGGGGTTGCTGTGGGAACAGTGTCACAGAAAACGGCTGCCCACACAGTAGCCATCCAGAGTTTACTGCAATCTTTTGCTTCACAGCAAAGCAGGTTTGAGAAGGATTGGGGAAACGTTGGGGTAAAGCCTGGAAATTCACAAATGTACCATGATGCTATGGGAAAGCAAGAAAAATCCCTGCTCCCCACCAGTGCTGAGCCCAGCGCAGATAACCCATGCGGAAATGTCCTTCCAATAGGGTTGCCAGCCTCCCGGTGGGGGCTGCAGATCTCTGGGAATTACAGCTTATCTCCAGACACCAGAGACCAGTTCCCCTAGAGCACTGGTTCCCAACCAGGGGTCCGTGGACCCCCAGGGGTCCGCGAGAACTAAATTAAGGTCCGCGAAACAAAGTTATAAACCCATAATAAATTAATATTTTCAATTAAAAGTTCTCTATTATAAAAATATATATTCAAATATTATTCTAAGTTTAATGTTTAACTAACAGTTATGATTAAAGTTTATTTTCGAATTGTCGGAATTTTTATTTTGAACTTTGGGGTCCCTGCCCCGAACAAAAAAGTCCTAGTGGTCCCTGGTCAAAAAAAGGTTGGGAACCACTGCCCTAGAGAAAATGGCTGCTTTGGGGGGTGGATTCTTTGGCATTTTACCCTGCCAAGGACCCTGCCCAGGGAACTACCTACATGAAGCCTGCTGGGTGTTCTTGGGCCAGTCACAGTTCTCTCTGCACTCTTTCAGCCTCACCAATTTCACCAGGTGCCTGTTGTGGGGAGAGGAATGCGATTGTAAGCGCCTTGAGACTCCTCAAGGTAGAGAAAAGCGGGGTTATAAAAAAACCTTCTCTTCCTCTTCTTCTTTTATGAAAAGTTCTTAAACATAAAGAGATGAATCACGCATTGTCTAGAGATCTACAATTTCTGTGTCTCTGGATAAATGCATACCACATTCTCAAAGGGACATCATATTTTTGCAGTCTCAGTGGAATGTAGTTTGTTAAAACGTCGCCTTCATTTAATAGGCAGTACGAAATGAGACTTTTGGAATTAACAGAAGCTGAAAATGATTCATTTTCACCAGATAAACTTTTTATTATGTTTCTGACTAGCCAGAAGCAAAACTGTCCTTTTATGATTGCACAGCTTCAGAAGCCTTTACCTTAACTCTTCCCTGTTTATAGCTCAGTTGCATGGAAATTTGAATAAATTTGAATGTTTACTACTATATAGTTCTAAATATGCTCTTAGATTATGCAGAGTGCTTTTTCCCTTAGGGCTTGGTGTGGCCTGGTCTGTAATAGAACATCAAGCTGCCCTTCATGGAAAAAAGTCAGCTATGATTCCCCTCTGCCCCTTAAAGTGAAGCTTTCTCTCTCCATTGTGCTTACAGTGTGTTGTCAAGCTATTGCAGCACATAGGAGTTAGCGTCACCATAACATTAAATGGGTACTAGCTTCTATTGTTCCAGAAAGGACAGTTCTCAGATTGTAGGAAGAAAAGCAGGGGACCTTAAAGAAATCCATAATCTCCACTATACACCAACTCCGACCCTAAGATAGGGCCTGGAGTTCTCTTGGAATTACACCTGTTTTCCAGACTCCGGAGGGAATGGGTGGTCTGTATGGCATCACATACCCACTGAGCGCCATCCTCTCCCCCAAACTCTGCTTTCCCTTGGGCCCACTCCCAAATCTACATAATTTTCCCAAGCCAAAGTTGGCGAACTTATTTTCTCTTAAACAAGCACCATCACTGCTTGAAAGAGCTAACAGAGGAAGACTCTCTAGCTTCCAGAGTTGCCAACTCCACCCTGGCAAATGCCTGGAGATTTGGGGGTGATGCCTAGGGTTGCCAACTGCCAGGTAATAGCAGGAGATCTCCTGCTAATACAACTGATCTCCAGCCGATAGAGATCAGATCACCTGGAGAAAAATGGCCGCTTTGGCAAATGAACTCTATGGCATTGAAGTCCCTCCCCTCCCCAAACCCTGCCCTTTTCAGGCTCCACCCCCAAAATCTCCTGCCGGTTGAGAAGAGGGACCTGGCAAGCCTAGTGATGCCTATGGAGAGGAGAGTCTGGGGAGAGATTTCACCTTGAATCTATGGTATGCCATAGAGACTGCTCTCCAAGACTGCCATTTTTTCCAGGGGGAAAATCAGTTGTAATACCACGGGAATTCCAGGGGAACTCCAGGGTCCACCTGGAGGATGGCAACCCTAGCTCACAGCCCTCCCACATGCTCTAGCAATCTCTATGGGTCTGTAGAGTGAGGAGCGTTAGTTCAGTGATTAGGCAACTTTACTAGAATTTGGGAAACTTTACATTTTCTGCTCAGTGTTTTTTTTTTCTTCTGAGATGGACAAAAAAGTAGAGTGCTTTCTAGAGCAAGGAGAACTAGTGACATCTCTGTCGTGTTATGGTGATGACTAGTGCCAGTATTTCTTAAGAAGCTTGTGTGTAGGGTTGCCAACCTCAAGGTGAGGCCTGGAGATCTCCCAGAAGTACAACTGATCTCCAGGTTACAGCGATCAGTTTCCCAGGAGAAAATGGCTGTTTTGGAGGGTGGACTCTATGGCATTACACCCCACTGCAGTCCCTCCCCAGGCTCTCCCTAATCCTCCAGGAATTTTCCAACCGGGACTTGCAACCCTCCTTGTGTAAGTGCTTAATTGAAAGTTCTTTTCTGCAACTCCATCTGGTGAGATGACAGCAACTCCTTCTCAGTGATCAGGTCTAAGGGCTGAGGTGGGTCTGGCCTCCTGCCTTTTGAGATCCTCCTGCCTTCGCTCTTGATTTTAGAGTTATGGTGCATATGAGTTATATATTATTAAGTCATTCAAAGTATTTAGATGGCGATTTTCTGCCCGACAAGGCACTTTTAAGGTGGTTCACTTTAAGAGAAATTTCAAAACAGCAGTGATAAGTGAAGAAAGCATGGGGAAAAGAGTGATATAAAATGTCCTTTCCCCAAATTTTATGTTACAGTTGATTTTGCTGTTGCTTCAGTAGCCTATTTAAAGGTTCTGCAAAGGCTGGAGGAAGGAACACCTCCTCCAAGGGCCAGGAAATAATTGATGTTCTCATCCCTATAGGTGAGCTTCTCCTTATCCAGAGCAGTTGGGAGGCTTGCCAATCTCCAGGTGGGGCCCTGAGTCTGGAATTACTACTGATTTCCAGAGAACAGAGATCAGTTTCCACTGAGAAAATGGGTGGACCTTATGGCATACCTCGCTGAGGTCCCTCCCCTCCCCAAACCCCACCCTCCCAAGTCTCCAACATCAATTCTCCAGGAATTGCCCAAGGGTTGGCAAAACTATGGCTCATTGCTGATTAGGGTTGCCAGGTCCCTCTTCGCCATTAGCGGGAGGATTTTGGGGTGGAGAATTCAGAGGGTGGGGTTTGGGAAGGGAAAAGACTTCGATGCCATAGAGTCTAATGGCCAAAGCGGCCATTTTCTCCAGGTGATCTGATCTCTATCAGCTGGAGATCAATTGTAATAGCAGGAGATCTCCAGCTATTACCTGGGGGTTCGCAACCCTATTGCTCATATGTTCACCATCAGAAATGCTTCTTTGAAGGTGGTATGCAGAGGAATCCTAAGCATGTATACTCAGAAGTAAGTCACATTGAGGTCAACGGGACTTATTCCCTAGTAAGTGTGCTTAGCGTTGCAGCATTAACTATGGAACCTATAATAGGAACATGTAAAAATAAACCTGGCATGAAGCTTGCAATCTCTGGTTAATGGAGTTCGTATATATTTTAACCTGGTGAGAAACTTTTGCTTTATTACAAGTGAATCGGTGGAGGAGACTGAAATTATTTTCACTACATATTTTCTATGATTTCCATTACTTGAGGCATTTTTGCATTCTTGCTTTTGATCTCCCCAGAATTATTGTTCCTGCTACTTTATTTGTCCTTTTAGGCTAGCATGTGATAATCCACAAAATTCATCATTTATAATAAAATTGGCCTCCGTCCTAAGGAGTTTCTCCGTGGCCTGAAGCCAGAACAATCAGCTAGTTTGGCTGTTTTCCTCCTGGAACAGCATATGAAGTCCTGGTAGCTGGCTGGTTTTAACTTGTTTTTTTTAAAGCCCATTTAATATAATCAGTTTTAAACAAGTTTAAAATAGTGCTCTGGAGACTGATAGGGAGATTAATATATGGTTTCTTTAAAGTCTTAAATGAAGACCATGTTCCTACTTTGTTGCACTGAAATGAATGGGACTTCTGAGATCATCACTGAGCATGGAATTGTCCTATTACATTTGTATCTCACTCTTCCTCCAAGGTGCTCAGAGCAGTGTACATTGTCGCTCACTCCATTTTATCTTCACAGCAGACCTGGCTTAAAATATATGTTGATAGGGACTGAACTGGTGGTGGCTGAGAGGGAAAGAGATCTTGGGGTTGCAGTGAACATTTAGGTGAAAATATTTGACTTGGTATGTGGAAGCAGTGAGAAAGACAAACTCCATGCTGTGAATTATTAGAAAAAGGATTGAAAATAAAATGCCCAATATTGTCATGTCCTAGTCTAGATCAGAGCTTCTTAAACTTTTTCCATTTGCGACCCTTTTTCGCCTGAGAAATTTTTACATGGGCCCAAGTATATAGGTATATAAAATAGGTATATAAATCAAACATTTACTGATAATAAATCATAAAGAAATTCTTTGGTATAGGTACAGAAACCTTTAACTGTTGCCAAATTTTTTGTGACCCCCACATTCAGTTACGTGACCCACAGTTTAAGAAGCTTTGGTCTAGATCTATGGTGAGGCTTCATTTGGAGTACTGTGATATTCTGGTCAGTATCCCAAAAAGACTTTGCATAACTGGAGAAAATACAGAAGAGAGCAACCAAGATGAGTAAGGGGCTGGAGCCCTTTTCCTGTGAGGAAAGGCTGAAGAGTCTGGGGGGTTTCCATTTGGAAAAAGGCTAACTGGGAGCAGGAGAGAGGACCATGACGAGGTTTATAAAACTATGTATGGGCTAGAGAAAGTGGATGGAGAGAACTCTTCCCCTCTCTCCCGTAATACTAGAACTCAAGACCACACAATAAAGTTGATGGGCAGAAGATTCAGGATGGACCAAAGGAATATTTCTTTATTGAGTGAACAACTGAATGGTGTAATTTACTGCCCGAGGATATAGCGATGGCCACTAACATAGATGGGTTTAGAACAGGGCTTCCAAGCTGGTAGCCCTTGTTGCTTGCCACTGTTCCAAGGAGCAGTAGGTTAATTTTTTAAACCATCAGCTTCATGTGTACTGCTACATGACTTCTAGGGAAAACTTAGAAGATATATAGGGTAGCTCTATGAATCGCTGGAAATGCCATGGTTTATGATACCATGCCATTCATGTCCCTGCCTCCAAAGTTCTGGTTGGTTGCCTGGCAAGTCCTAGGTTAGACAGGGGATTCATGGAAAATATGTCAATTAATGGTTACTAGCCATGATGCCAAAGGGGAACCTAAGAAGAACATAAGAAGAGGAGCTCTGCTGGATCAGACTGATGGTCTACCTAGTCCTACATCCTGTCTCACACAGTGGCCAACCAGTTCCTCTGGAGGTCTAACAATAGGGCATAGAGGCCAAGGCTTTTCCCTGGTGTTGCCTCCTGGCACTGGTATTCAGAGGTTTACTGCCCCTGAATGTGGACGTTCCCGTTAGTTGCCATGGCTAGTAGCCTCTGATAGACCCTATCCTCTATGGATCTGTCTAGTCTCCTTTTAAAGCTGTATATGCCTGTGGCCATCACTACATCCTCTGGCAGCAAATTCCAAATTTTAATCAATCGCTGTGAAAAAAGTACTTCCTTTTGTCCGTTCTGAATCTACTGCCCATCAGCTTCATTGGATCCTCTCAAGTTCTAGTATTTTGGGAGAGGGAGAAAAAGATTCTGAATACATGATAGGAGGCAACATCGGGGAAAGGTCTTGGCTTCTATTCCATTTCTTGGCCTTCCAGGACAACTGGTTGTCCTCTGTGTGAAACAAGATGATGGCCTAGTCGGAAAAGGGATTCCGTGTTTTTTTTTAATAATATGTTGTGTGCTTTCCATCCCCGGCCGAAATAATTACCGGGTTACCTTTTTTCCACAATTGAGCCCAACTTCCTCCGTTCCAAAAACTCCTCGAATGCTTTAACAAACTTGCATGCAAACAAATGTGCTGGTAACATCTTTGTATATTTTTGATTAAGCTACTCATACTTAGGCCATTAACGCATGGCCAGGTTCTCATTTGTTTGGTCCTGTTATGTCTCACTCTTTTTCATCCTGTGTTCAAAAAGTTGAACGCATGGGGGCAAGAACAAGAACAAACAAATGGCCAGCCAGAGGAAGGGGCGCCTTCCCCACCAGGAGAAGCCACTGCCTGGTCCCGGCAACAGTGGCACCTTGACCCCCGCACTTCTCCCTCCCTCCCCCCTCTTGCCCATGCCCTCCTCTCTCCCCCGAGCACTAGCCGGGGGTTTCAGTCCACCTTAGACTGCAGCCCGGAGCCCTGCTGACAGAGGCCATCTGGCAGCTGCTGGCCAGGCTGTTGCCCCTAGGTCTGTGCTGCAGCCGCCTATCTCAGTGCCTCTTGCCCCTTCTTCCATGGAGGCAGCTGCCGCTGCTTCTCTTGGCCCCTTCACCTCCTTCCATTGGAAAGGGAGGCAGGGGGCTTTTTGCTCCTTTTCTCAGGCTTCATGTGTCCCAGGAAGGACATGTGAAGCCAGAGAAAAGGAGCAAAAAGACCTCCACCTCCCTTTCCGATGATGAAAGCAGAGTAGGAGAGAAGCCAGGAGCTCCTTCCCCCACCCTCGCAGTGCTTCTTTGCAGCACCAAGTGAACAAGCACTTGTTAAGGTGAGTTCCCCTAATGCATGTATGACTGCAAGTCCAGTTGCATATCCATAACCCAGCATGTGTTGGGCATGTTGTGTAGTTATGCCCAGCTCACAATCCTCCACTAGCTGAGACTTAACAAGTATTTCTAGCATCATAGGCAAAGTTTGCTTGGCAACAGTCTGAGGAGGAGCTGAACCATGTATATGTCCACTCATGTTTACAGGCCCAGCTCCAGCTAGTATGTGAACAATGCCCCTGCAGAAAAAAATTCAAATGGGGATGCATAATTATATGCAGAAAAGTAGATGCAAGGGCACACCTTTAATAAAACATAAGATCCTGAGTACGTTCCTCAATGGATGTGTTGATAGCATCTGGGCAGCTCTTCCTATTATGTTTTCAAATTAAAGCAAAACATGTGGTGGTTTGACTTCAGCCTACACAGCATGTAATCAATAACCTGAATGCAACCTTTGCTTCAGTGTAACGAACTCGGCATTAGGTGCTTCCTGCAAGACACAGAGGAGGCTGGGACTGTATTCTCCCAGAGAGGGGGGTAGAAATCACTCCAGACTGCTATTTACGTACATTTTAAACAGTTGCCACACACCTGTTTCTCAGAGTCCAGAGACACTGCACTTCCTCAGGCAGTCTTCATCTGCCAACTAGTCAAGCCCTCATACACAATCAGTCTTTTAGTTAAATGCATCTTCCAACCAATGACATTGCAGTGAATTGATTGTAATGTGTCCAGTATATTCCACAGGCAATAGTACTGCAACAGCAGCAGCAGGTGATGCTGCTGCTACTACCACCATAAAGAATTTCTGAAGGGCTCCAAGTGTTTCCCATACAATATTTCAGGAATTCATAAAAACCAACTTGTAACGTCAATCAATGTTTTAACCCTATTTTACAGGTGAGAAACTCAGAGATAGCATGGTGTCCAAGGCCAACACGTAGAATTCCCAGGCCTTCAGCCTGCTGCTGTAAAAGATCCAAGGCACTGAGAAAAGATGCAGCTGCTCAAATTGTTCTGCTCTCTCCTGCCTACTATAGCAAGCAAGACTCTCATTTTGCTTTTAGATTACAAGACATTGAAGAATATGGGAACGGGTACTGGTGGAGTAGCTCGGCAAGAAATATATCAGCACAGCAGCATCTCATCTCAGCATTTTTAAAGTGAAAAAGACTATAACCTAGTAACCCTTCCTCGCCCCTATATGTGAGCTGAGATTTGAATCAGATACTGCCCTGTTCATAACTCACACTCTTAAACATTACATTAGCAATTGTTTCTAACATAATTTTATAAAAATGAAAAGTGCAATCTGACAGGGTTGCCAACCTCCGGGTGGGACTTGGAGATCTCCCAGATTACAACTGATCTCTAGGCTACAGTCATCATTTCCCCTGGAGAAAATGGCTGCTTTGGAGGGTGGAGTCTATGACATTATACCAAGGTTCCTCCCCTCCTCAAACCCTGCCCTTTCCAGGCTCCACCCCCAAATCTCCAGGAATTGCCCAACCTGGAGTTGGCAACCCCTAAAATATAAATGGGTCTATTCAGAATCTTACTCCAGGACACTTAGTGGGACCAAGGAAAGTGATTTTAGGATTACACTGCACATAACTGACTGGATTCTGTAGTTTGTAGAGTATGACTTACAAGTACAACCTGTTTCTAGGGATGCCAGTTGCCTGCTGGTAGCGGGAGACCTCTCACAGCTTGCGCCCTCCCTCCCAACCTTGCTTCTCCGAGCAGAGAAAGGCCCGGGCCAGAAATGATGTCCAACAACAGGCTGACATCACATTCAGGATTTTGGGGTAGATGTGACATCACGCGTCCCCAAACATCATTTCCACCCATCACTCTGCCCCGAAAGTGCCCAGGGATGCCAGCCAGCGGTCTGGTATCTCTATCTGTTTCATATACGAAGTGTTACAGGGTATATTTTTTCATGAGATACAACGTTAATAGCCACAGCATGATCAATTAGTATGTACACTCATGGGTTTTGTATCCTTTTGCCTTCTGCAGTGACACTCCTAGTCAAACTGCATCCAAGTTTGCCAGACAATGAGCAAGTGGATACATTATGTTTAAGCCGGATTTACATATAAGCTAAACAAGCTATAGCTTAGGGCCCCACTCTCTTGGGGGCCCCCAAAAAATTTAAAGGAAAAAAAACACCTGGATCTACATTTCCAAAATATAAGATAAAAAACAAATAAAATAAAACCTACATACAGCAACAGTGTTTTGTGCTGTGTAACTTAAATCATTTTAAGTTAGAGCTTAATAATTATTTCACTATTAATATACTTCTTAATTGTATTTCAGTTCAACAATTACTTTGATAAAATACATATTTTGTTATGTGCAAATGGCTTTAGATACCTATTAGGTTCATAAATTATCATATAGCATATTTTCAACACAAAAAACAGTGACAATTTGTTGTTGACAAAGGACAGCTGGACATATAAAGGGCCCCATTACCTTCAATAGTTTAGGGCCTCATCAAACCTAAATCCGTCCCTGGATACATCCCTATTTTTGCATGAACAGTGAACACGTACATATTTCAGTGGGATACAGCAGGCTTTTTATGGAATTGATTCGCAGAGCAGCATTTGAGAACGCAATGTTTCCTTCCTACCACCTACCACCCACTACTCACATCACTGGCGTGAATTCCTTGGATTAGACCCAATCATCCATTCTGGGCTTCCCAGGCTAATTTCCTTTTCCTGTCCAAGGCCATGCAGCAGGGGAGTGTCACTGCCTGCTCAAACCCGCAGGAGGAAATCACTTGAAAACATTATCAGTGCACTGCACACACACACCCCTCTCCCAGCTCTGATCCTGGCCAGGCTGAGGCAGCTAGGCTGCTCCCTTGTCCATGGGGAGTTAAGCCCTCTCTTCCCGGCTCCTGGACTGCTCGGTGCTTGAAGAGTTGAGGGGTGTTATCTCCTAGTTTTGCTGGATTTAAAGAGCATTTTAATATACCATTCTAGTCGATCTCTCCTTTGTAGTAAATTATCCTACACCTCTGAGGATGGAGTGCATCCTTCCTTGAATTCATTCTCAAAGCTTCACTCATGCTTAACCTTGACATTCAAAAGTAAAGTAATCCATGGAAGCAAAGTGCAACACTCCTAAAAACATCTCTCTGTCCTTAAAACCATTGAGCATGTATTTTTTAGATGTCCCCTCTACAAGTCAGCCCGCTTCAATATTATTGACCCTTTGATTAGGGAAATGGGCTCTGGTGAGGAGGGTGAATGGACCAAAAGGTTTCTGCTGGGAGACAGCTCACCAATCACCACCCAGGTTGCAAAATACTGTGCAGTAGCAATGAAGCTACGTCGCCTTAATGTACATCCTTAATCTGTGGAAATGTAAAATTGGGTGATTCCTAATATTGTTGGCCTTGGTTGTAAACATCTACTCTGTATGGTCAGTTTCTGTTTTACCTGTTTTATCTGGCATACTAGCCACAAATAAAATTTATTTATTTATTTATTATGTCATCAATAAATCTCAAGTATAAGAGAGGTTCTTATAGGTTATCCGGGCTGTGTAACTGTGGTCTTGGTATTTTCTTTCCTGACGTTTCGCCAGCAGCTGTGGCAGGCATCTTCAGAGGAGGAACACTGAAGGACACTGTCCTTCAGTGTTACTCCTCTGAAGATGTTACTCCTCTGAAGATGCCTGCCACAGCAGCTGGCGAAACGTCAGGAAAGAAAATACCAAGACCACGGTTACACAGCCCGGATAACCTACAAGAACCAATGAACTCTGACCGTGAAAGCCTTCGACAATATTTTTATAAGAGAGGTGTTAATGGATGGGAGCGGAGGAAGCACTGTTCTAGGCCAGCTATGAAAATGTCAGCATATTGTGGTGCCATGATGTTGCCCACGGCTGTGCCATTGATCTGAAGGAATAAATCATCACCAAATCTTAAGTAGTTTTGGGTGAGGACAAACTGTCAGAGCTTGGTGGCCAGGTCCACTGCGGTGCTGTCAGAGATGGGGTGCCTGATGGTTTATAGTCCTTTTTTGCGGGGGATGTGCCCCTAACAAGGATGATGGAGATTAATAATGCTTCTGAAGGTTCTTGAGCTCAAAGATGAGTAATACCACTGATGATATTGTAACTACTATGATTTGGAATGTATTTACAAACATGCACTTTTAGTCCTGGTCACAGGGTGGGGGGGGGGAGAGATAGAACGGCCAGATTTTTCTCTCCGATAGGGTTGCCAGTCCAGATTGGCACATTCCTGGAGAACTGCAGGTACAGCCTTGGGAAGGTAGGATTTGGGGATAGGGTTGCCAGTTCCAGGTTGGGAAATTCCTGGAGATTTTGAGGGTGGAGCCTGAGGAGGGCAGGGTTTGGGGAGGGGAAAACTTCAATGGGGTATAATGCCATAGAGTCTACTTTCCAAAGCGGCCATTTTCTCCAGGGGAATTGATCACTGTTGTCTGAAGATCAACTGTAACAACAGGAGATCTCCAGCCACCATCTGGAGGTCGGCAACCCTATTTGGGGAGGGGAGGAACTTTAGTAAGATATAATGTCATAAAGTCTAGCCTCCAAAGCAGCCATTTTCTCCAGGGGCAATAGTCTCCTCTGCTGGAGATAAGTTGTAGTAACAGGAGATGTCCAGGCCCCACCTGGAACTGTGCAAGAGGAGGATCTGGCTTTTTTGCCCTGCCAGTTTATAAATTGGGTTGCCAAACTCCAGGTGGTGGCTGGAAATCTCCCGCTGTTATAACTGATCTCCAGGTGACGGAGATCAGTTCACCTGGAGAAAATGGCCGCTTTGGAAGGTGGACTCTATGGTATTATACTCCATTGAAGTCCCTTCCAAACCCCGCCCTCTTCAGGCTCCACCCCCAAAATCTCCAGGTATTTCCCAACCCAGAGCTGGCAACCCTAATTATAAGCAAGGTATAATATCCTCTTTTAAATGGGATTGGTTGGTTGCCTTGTTCCTGTGAATGAAGTTTAACTTTACTATAATTATTTTAAAGGGGAAAATGTAAATAAACATGTGGAATTAGGCTGGAAGATGGGTTCTATGTTACCTTCAGCTAAGATACTCTAAAAATAACCCAAATGAAAGCTGGTTGTCTTAAAATAAGATTTATCCATTGTCAGTTTATGTAGTATTTGACAAAACATAATTCAGAGAAAAAGAAATTATTTTCTTCTTGCTTGCTGCAATATAATTACCCTTGATACAAGGATGACATCTTAATAGTGATCACTATCTTTTTTTAAATGTAGTTTTTTGTTATTTGATAAAGGCCATATATAATAACAGAAATTAATTTAGAAACTCAGAGGAAGAGAAACAATGGGAAGTGTTTGAAAATTAATAACCTCTATTTATCTCCCATAGGGTTTCAACCTATGTTTTGACTCACTCTTAGAGCTCACTTGCCATTACCACATTCCTCTTCTGCAGTGCCTGTTAGAAACTACCTTGATGGTTTTGCTGGCTCTGCTGAAAATGGCATAATCACATAACTTCCTCCTTACAGTTGTCCGTCTGTATCTTTCTCTCAATTCCTAGACCTAAAGTGTTTCAACAAAATGGGGTGTGTGTGAGGAAGACTGAAAAAATGGAAACACAAATGTTTTCTTTTATCTCCACCTTATGACACACGCACCACCAACGGCATTTGCTGTACAGTGACCAAAGAAGCATCCCAGGAAAAATTGCTGTTTGCTCAAACTGTAGTTTTCCATTATCAGTATTCTTCATTCTAACTTGCTGATAATCACACTGAGAGCAGGTCACATGTCAATGGACCCTATATTAAAACTCACAGGTTTTGTTTCACCAGCATCAGGGAAATCTACTGAATAATCATTGAATAAATAATAATTGTTATTATCTGAGAAGACTTGACTCAACAATATTAGACTCAAACTGGTAGACATTAATATCAAATCTATTGTCAGAGCTATTAGGTATTCATATTGCTCAGTACAAATAAAACTTGTGCACGGGAAACATTTGAGACAGAACAGAAATCTATTTTGATATTACGTAACGGAAAATGTTGTGCAAACTGTTCTCCAGATGAAATAATCCTATTCTTCCCTACAGACACAAAAATGAAGCTATATCTGTTCTCTGCTTTACTTTTGTCTTTAAAGAAATGATAGAAAGAAATCTCCCCCTGCCCACCAATTTTCTTCTAGAATGTTCTTACATAAATCTTGTGCAGAAGAAATATGTATTTCTCTTCCATTAAGCATTACCCAAAAATATTATCCATGCCTCAGGGATTTCGTCTCCATGATATTTACTCAGCAAGTTCATTGCTCAGTGGTTGAGCATCAAGCTGAAGGGCTGTGAAGGATCTGGGCCTGAGATCCTGGAGAGCTGCTGTCATCTAGAGCAGGTGTCCTCAAGCTTGTTGAATTTGGAAGCTCTCTAGGATTTTAAGAACAGCTAGCAGGTGCCACCATAAAATGGGTAACATATTAGATGTAGTCGACCTCAGAATGGCTGCTGTGGGCTGGGACCAGTTTCAAAAGATTTGGAAGTTCCAACCCTCAAATCCTGGAGGCAACCGTTTCCAAACGGATGTTCCCTACAGACACAAAGATGATACCTTCTCCTGCTCTCTTCTGAAATATTTCCTGCTCCAGTAAAGTGGAGGAAAGCCACAATTGGCTCTACCTTTTGGGGGAGAAGCGTGTGGGCGCCAGGAGACACAGCGGCAGGTGCCACAGCACTCATGGGTATGACATTGGGGATCACTGATCTAGAATAAACAGTGCTGGCTAGATGGGTATTTATGTGTGGCAGAGGTGGTTTGAACACTGTTGCTAGCTTCCCTGAGCTTATAGGAATGAATAGTTTAGGAATAAATAAATGCGAATATGATATGGAATACATTTTCTGATCTGACCAATTGTCTTGGAATGCAGCAGTGGTGTGTTTTCGAACTACCTCTAAAGAAGGATATCTGCCTCTAAAGAAGGATAGCTGTGGGTTGCCAGGCACTGTAGGTCAGCCATTAGAGAGGCCAAAGCTCAGAGTGAGCTGAGGCTGGCCAGGGATAAAAGTGGCATAAAAGAAACAAAAGAATAACTAACTACAGCAATGAAAATGAAGCAAACCAAAATCAATGACAATGACAACATATGAAATCAAAGGAATGGAAATAGCCACATTCCTTCCCAAGCCTCAATATAACACATGGCTTATTTATCATCCAACTTTCTTACTGTGATACAGGTAGCCTAACTGGAGACAAAAAACCTGCTTTATTTTATAGTTCTAGGCTTGTCCCTCAGAGAACTCTCCTGTTAAATATGGCTTTTGCTTGAGCAAGGTGAGTCCTTGACTGCCTCAGTCACCAAAGCAGGTGGAGCATGCCGCTGAAAATGGTAAATGGCCTTGAATACAGAATGTATGCTAAGGAGCTGTGACTCAGCATTTAGTCACTGCAATTTCTTTTAATGAGAACTGTTCCTCCTCTGTTCACACAATGGAAAAGACTGTGATCATTAAAGCTTATCTTTATGTGCTATCTGACTGAAATGGTATTTTGAAGGACACCAAGATACATGGGCTTTGCTCTTTACTGCACCACATTATGTTGGTGAAAAAGGAAGTGAGGCATTCAGAGTACACTGTAAATTTGCCAGGTACCTTTTTCAGAAGGCAGCTGAAAGAGAGCCCTGCCTGCAAAAGTCCTCCTGAAACAAAGCAGACTTTCTGTAAATATTAGTTGGGTTCTTTCTAACAATGGCCCTCATGTCTCGCCATCTCAGCTGATATGTAAAGTCTTGGGTTTTATGTTTGCAATACTCAATGAAAGTATAGTTCTGTTCTGCATTTTGTTCGTATTTGGCAATAGGGTCGTTGTGCTAGTGTTGCAGGCAACAAGTGGGAGGGTGGGGGCAAGGAAATGTTGGGGGGCGACATCACTAGCACAATGATGTCACTTCCACGGAATACCCAGAACTGATGGCGGCAGCTCTATAGTTTCCAGTGATTCCTAGAGCTACCACCACTGTTTCCAGCTATTCCCAGGAAGTGACGTCACTGTGTGGGTGAAGCTGACGAGTTTTTAAATTTAAAGATTTTATTTTATTTTAATTTTTAATTTTGCCCCTGCCACCACTCCATGTGGTGGTGGAGAATGTGAATGGGGTGCGGGGAATTCCCCGCCTGCTCGGGGGCTCGGCAGCCCTACTTGTGTGCTGTAGTGGTGAGACTAGGACCTGGAAGACTCCGGTTTGAATCCCCACTCTGCCATGGAAGCTTTCTGGGTGACCTTGGGCTAATCACACATTTCCAAGGGTTGTTGTGAGGAGAAAATGGAGAAGGGGACAATGTTACACCCTTTTATGTCACACAGAACAATGTAAGCTGCTTTAGGCCCTACTGGAGAGAAAGGCAGGGTATAAATAAAGTAAACTAACAAACAAACAAAACTTTACTGATTCGAGTTGTTTCATATCATTTGTTATTATTTTACTATTTTTACTAATTTTTTTTTTATTTGCAAGTTTGAAGTTTGATGCATGGTCGACTGAAATTGGTTTCCCCCTGTGTACACTGCTTTGAGCAGCCAAATGTTCAAACTTCAATACTGGACCTATGTTAAGTAAAAAGTCTAAGTACAATGCTCATAAAAGGTGTTATATAAACAAATAACAACAAGAGTACTCATAATTTAAGGCTCTTCATAAGGAGTCTTGCTACTACTTGCATTTTTTAAATCCCAATTGGTACGCCCAAGGATGATGTAATCTGAAAACTCTTCTCTGCCTTCTGTTTATAATGCTGCCCACTTTTTAACCAGCCATTGCTGCTATGATTTAAACCATGTCTATTTTTTAAGCCTGGTCAACACACAGCAGAAGAGGTACAATTCTCAAGAACTACAGCAGATTGGACCGTACCAGACTGCAAGTACTTAGTGCAGTTTTTGGATAACCCACACAGGCAAACAATTATCTGTACTAGCACCTTAGTAGGAAAGAATTGCTAATTTGTGCTAGGATTTTTTAAAGGTAGGGAACATTAAAAAACATGATCTCTGTGTTCACCTGAAGAGTTATGTTCTGTGTTATGTTCTGTGTTCAGTCTGAAGTGGTACATTCCACTCTACCACCTCATTCCTTCCTTGTTCTGTGGCACACTTAGAGCAGGCTTCAGCCTGATGCAGTCAGAAATAGCATTCTTCTGGGGAAATATTTAAGCCTGGGGTGGAAGATTATTGAAACAGTAAATAGCATTACATATACTGCTGCAATCCAATATTTCTTTAATAAAAAAAGTTCATAATGTTGCATCTTAATTGAGGGATAATCCATGGGAGTATAATATTAATAAACCATCTCATTAACGTGTTGTCATTATCCCAAGGGCTAGCAGCACTTCACTATGATGTCACCCAATTTGGATTATTCTTCACATGCTAACCAAGGATTATTCAAAGACTTAATTGCACCCATTGGGCAACCCAGATAAGTAACTTTTCCTAATTATAATAAAGACAGCAGCGGTAGCTCATAACACAGGTTTCAGGAATACAAAACAATTACGTGACAAGTAGAAATTCAACAGATGCAGCTTTCCTATACACCTGTAACTCACGCACCAGCAGAAGTTGCACACGCTGATTTTCTTCTTATCCTGCACCAGTGAAAGAACAGAAGCTGTGCCATGGCTCTTCCCTATGGATGGGAGGGAGGAGCAATACACTGGACCAAGGGTTGCTGGGCCCATGCCTGCTAGGGTTGCCAGCTGAGCACTAGGGCTGCTACGCCCCTGGCAGAGGCAGGAGATCCCCAGCCTCTGTCTCCTGTTTATCACTGTCACTGCTCCAGCCAGCAGAAGTGTGTGTTTTTTTAATTGTACCAGTCCTCTCTAGGGATTGCCAGAAACTCTATGGGAGTCTGGGGGGGTGCCATCAGCACTACAATATTACATCACTTCCAGGGAAAATGCAGAATTGACAGTCCACTCTAGGAATTGCTGGAAATACTATGGTTTTTCCATAGCCTTTCCAGTGGTTCGTAGAGATGACCGACATCACTTACAGGTTTTTTCCAGAAGTGATGTAACACTGTCATGCCAACAACATTTTTTTTTTACTCTTTTGTTCTCTCACCAGTTGCCAGAGAGGTGGCAGGAAACAAGAGCTGGGAGTAGAAGATCTCCCACTCTCACTTGAAAGCTCACATTCCTAGGGCCCATGGATCACTGGAACATTTGAGTGTGAAGTCTGGGAGAGGGAAGCATTGCAGATTCTGTGACATCACTTCCAGGTGCTCTCCCAGAAGTGATGTCACAGCCCCCCCCCTCCAAGATGCTTTGGAAATTTCCCCAATAGCTATAAAAAGAACCATAGAGATTTGGGAAATTCCCAGAGCATTGGGGGGGGGTGACCTAGGGTTGCCAATCTTCAGATGGGGCCTGAAGTTCTCCCAGAATTACATTTAATCTCTTGTCATCAAAGATCCATTCCCCTGGAGGAAACAGAAGTTTTAGATGAAGTACTTTATGGCACCACATCCCCACTAAGCACCCTCCTGTCCCCAGACTCTGCCCTCCTCAGGCACCACCCACCAAATCTTCAGGAATTTCCCAAGGCAGAGTTACCAGTCCTACTTGACATCACTTCCAGTTGATGCCACAGCATCTGTGATGTCATGCCTTCCTACACACACACACACACACACAATTTTTCTGCTGCTGCTCACTTGATTGAGTATGGGCAACTGAGGAGAGGGCATGAGCTAATCTTAACAGGACACTTTTCATATGTTTCAGGACACAAGACAGAATGATATTAGTATGTTCCCACACTACAGAGAGTAGGAATCAATGGTCAGTTCTCACAATGGCGGGATGTGAGCAGCGGGGTGCCTCAGGGATCTGTGTTGGGACCGGTGCTTTTCAACCTGTTCATCAATGACCTGGAGTTGGGGCTAAACAGTGAAGTAGCCAAGTTTGCAGATGACACCAAATTATTTAGGGTGGTTAAAACAAAATCGGACTGTGAAGAGCTCCAGAAGGATCTCTGCATACTGGAAGAATGGGCATTAAAATGGCAAATGAGATTCAATGTAAGTGTAAAGTGATGCATATTGGGACAAAAAATCCCAACTTCACATATACACTGATGGGATCTGTGTTGGCAGCGACAGACCAAGAAAGGGATCTTGGGGTGGTAGTGGATAGCTCAATGACGATGTCAACCCAGTGTGCGGCTGCTGTAAAAAAGGCAAATTCCATGCTGGCCATAATTAGACGAGGAATAGAGAATAAAACTGCTGATATCATACTGCCCTTGTACAAATCTATGGTGAGACCACACTTGGAATACTGTGTACAGTTCTGGTCACCACGCCCAAAAAAGGATATTACAGAGCTTGAGAAGGTGCAGAAAAGAGCAACCAAAATGATTAGGGGACTAGAGCAACTGTCCTATGGGGAGCGGTTAAGACACTTAGGGCTGTTTAGCTTGGAAAGAAGGCAGCTGAGGGGAGACATGATAGAGGTCTATAAAATTATGCATGGTTTGGAGAGAGTGGACAGGGAGACGTTTTTCTCCCTCTCCCATAATACTAGAACACAGGGTCATCTGCTGTGGAGGGTGAAAGATTCAAAACAGATAAAAGGAAGTATTTTTTCACACAACGCATAGTTAAATTGTGGAACTCCCTGCCCCAGGATGTGGTGATGGCTGCCAGCTTTTAGGGCTTTAAGAGGGGAGTGGACATATTCATGGAGGAGAGGGGTATTCATGGCTGTTAGTTAGAATGGATATTAGTCATGCTGCATACCTATTCTCTCTAGTATCAGAGGAGCATGCCTATTATTTTGGGTGCAGTGGAACGCAGGCAGGATGGTGCTGCTGCACTTGTCTTGTTAGTGGCTTCCTAGAGGCACCTGGTTGGCCACTGTGTGAACAGACTGCTGGACTTGATGGGCCTTGGTCTGATCCAGCAGGGCCTTTTTTATGTTCTTATGTTCTTACTAAGGTAAGAATCCATCCGTAACATATCCATAACACAATCCATATGCATCCTTTACAAGCATTCTTTACAATACCCCTCCCACTTTCTGTCTGAGCTAAAAAGACTCAAAGATAAAACTCCTGGTCCAGATGGAATAACAGCTTTGTTTTACCGTTCCTTTAAACAGTTTCTGCTGAATCCATTTTTGATGCTTTGTAATACAATAATGGAAACAGGAACGTCACCTGAAACATGGTCACATGCTTTTATCTCATTAATTCATACGTCTGGAAGAGGTCCTGAAAAAGTAACTAACTATAGACCTATTTCATTGTTGAATGTGGATTACAAAATCTATGCCTCAATTTTATCAGCTAGAATCAAAAAGTTGATTAAAGACCTGATTCATGAAGACCAAGCAGGGTTTTTTCTGGGAAGACAAATCAAGGACAACGTCAGGGTACTCTTAGATGCTCTGGAGTACTATGAATAGAATATTCAACACAAAGCAGCTTTTGTCTTCCTAGATGCAGAGAAAGCTTTTGACATGTCTCTTGGGATTACATGAAAAAGACTCTGGAAATAATGAATTTTGGAGACAAATTTAGAAGAGGTATAGATGCTATATATACCAAACAGCAAGCAAAAATATTGGTTAATGAATCAATGTCAGGAGAATGTAATATACAAAAAGGGACGAGACAAGGGTGTCCACTTTCTCCTCTGCTTTTTATTTTGGTTTTGGAGTCCTTGTGTTGTAAAATTCGTGAATCAAAGGATGTAAATGGACTAAAAATAAACAAACAGGAATTTAAAATGAGGGCATTTGCTGATGATTTACTATTGATTCTAGACAATCCTAATCAATCTGCATTAAAACTGAAAGAGATATTGGACTCTTATAGTAATGTTTCAGGATTTAGAATTAACCAAGAGAAAACACAAACGATTTTTAAGAATGTTTCAGGATTGGAACAACAACATTTTATTGCTATGACAGGATAGCAGAAAGCGACTAAAGTGAAATACTTGGGAATTTGGATTTCTATAAAAAATGTGGATTTGATTACTAACAATTACTTTAGATTATGGGAAGAAATAAAGAAGGATATGATGATTTGGACTAATAAAAATCTGTCCCTGCTGGGCCGCATTTCAACAATACAAATGAATGTATTACCAAGACTATTATTTTTGTTTCAGAATCTTCCTATAATATCCCAAGTAAAGTATTTTAATATATTGTCGAAGGCTTTCACGGTCAGAGTTCATTGGTTCTTGTAGGTTATCCGGGCTGTGTGACCGTGGTCTTGGTATTTTCTTTCCTGACGTTTCGCCAGCAGCTGTGGCAGGCATCTTCAGAGGAGTAACACTGAAGGAGTAACACTGTCCTTCAGTGTTACTCCTCTGAAGATGCCTGCCACAGCTGCTGGCGAAACGTCAGGAAAGAAAATACCAAGACCACGGTCACACAGCCCGGATAACCTACAAGAACCAAAGTATTTTAATACTTGGAAGAAAGATTTATTGAACTTCATCTGGCAAGGTAAAAAACCAAGGATTGCATATAAATATTTGGTGGATTCAAAAGAGAGAGGAGGCCTTGCACTTCCTAATTTTAAACTATATGCTGAGGCGGCTGCTTTAGTATGGTTTAAAGACTGGATGGGTTTAAAAAATACATGTCTATTGGTCTTGGAGGGTTTTGATAATAGAAGTGGTTGGCACGGTTACTTGTGGTATAATAAAGTTAAAACTCATGCATCATTTCAACAACATATGGTTAAATCATCCCTTTATAGGATATGGATTAGATATAAACATTTATTAGAAACAAAAACTCCGTTATGGATTTCATCACAAGAAATGTTAACATTACGCCCATTAAGACCAGCTCAATTTGTAACATATCAGGAGCTTTTGAAATGGGAAGGGACAAAATGTTCACTAAAAGAATATGAAGAAGTTAAAGACATATTATCTTGGTTCCAGTATCATCAAATAAACTCGTTTTTTTTTACAGGATGTTAAAACAGGATTTTTTAAAACTAAACTCTACAGAAACTTTTGCTGGATACAAATGATCATCTTATTTTCAAGATGTATAAACTATTGTTAGAACTTTATTGTGAACAAGAACGAATAAAACCTACCATGATTAGCTGGGCACAAATGTTGGGTCATGATATAATGTTACAAAAATGGGAAAGGCTTTGGACGAGAGATCTGAAACTTATATCTTCACAATCACTAAGAGAAAATGTATATAAAATGATGTATAAATGGTATTTAACACCGAAGAAATTAGCAAAATCATTTGCTTCAATGTCACCAAACTGTTGGAAATACAATATAGAAATAGGATCTTTTCATCATATGTGGTGGACTTGTGAAAAAGCTAAGAAATTTTGGGAGATGATTTATAATGAAATAAGGTTGATTCTACAACAAAATATTTCTAAAACACCTGAAATGATGCTATTAAGTATGTTGCCGGATACCATTTTACTCACCGAACCTTTTTGATTTATGCCACCACGGCTGCACGATTGATATATGCAGCTAAATGGAAGACAGTCAAGATACCAGACAAAAAAGATTGGATAAAAAAGATGCTAGAATTGACTGAGATGGTGAAGCTTACAGCTTTGATAAACCAGAATGATAATGTACAATTTTGGGGGGAATGGGAGGCTTGGAGAACCTATTGTGAAAATCAATTTTTAATGGGACCATTTAAAGGATACTCTTTGATCTAATCCCTTATCTATACTTTGTATTAATTATATATTAGGTACTGATTTTATAATGTTGGATAGGATAAGAAGAGGTTAATTAAAATAATATTGGGATTAGCTCCGTTAGCAAAAGTTTATATAATTTATTTTTAGATGGAAGAGGGAGAGGGGGAAGTCATTTTATTATTAAATTAGTTATATTACCTGTTTTTATTATTATTACTATTATTTTTAATATTGGATATTGTTTCTATGTTGATATGTTAAATGAAGAAAATAAAAAAATATTTTCAAAAAAAAAAGATCTCCATTCGTACTCATGTCTGACAAAGGGAGATTTAACTCTCAAAAGCTTATACCCTGAAACTCTTGTTGGCCTCTAAGGTGCTACGGCACTCAAATTGAAATGTTCTACTGCAGACCAACAAGGCTACGTTCTGAAACCAAAACGTAAGAAATCCATCCATTTCACAAGTGGTGAAAGTCATAGTGTGATGGCCTGGTAGCAAGAAATGGTTAATTCCCCAAGGAGATGCCTCTTCCTTGGGCAACACATAGATAAATTCTGAATCATGAGAAATTGCTGCAATTCTGTATAGCCACATGTGGATGTAGAATTCATAGATAGTTATCTCCATGCATATGCAGATGTGCAAACATGGAAACAATAATCTAGATTTATATCTATATGGATAATCCCTAAATAAGCCCTTTAATGTTTGTTTCCCACTGCAGACCTTCAGACCAAATCAAGGGGATATAAAAAATTTGCATAAAAAACCATACTTCATCCAATGGATGTCACTTTTATGTCATCAGGATCGTTAGTAAGGCTCTCTGTTGAGCTTCAATGAGGTTTGACCTGGTTAGGGCTGATAACCTGTTATGGGAAAGGATTTCAAAACTTTTCAAGCTCTGTTCATCACTGTGAATCAGTATGGTTGAGCAAAGAAAGTAATGGACTTTTTAACCTGAATAACAGTTTCAAATACTGCTAGTAACTTTCACATAAAGACAGGAAGGCTTGGTTCAGGCAGAGTACAAATGCATGGTTTCTTTTAACTGTGGCTAGAGTGTGAAACCAGCACTTGACTCACAGGCATTAATTCCAATCCTGGTCTGCCTCAACAAATTCAGTGTTCATGAGTTTTGCTCTTTTCCCTTCCTCCCCTTTCCAGCTGGTGTCCTGGCCTGCCTTACACAGCGGCTAGCACTGGGGGGAAAGTCAGGATGGCTGCATACCTACGTCATTTGAAATGATGGTTAAGGGTAACTGTGCTTGGTGAATCAATTTCAAACCATGTTGTGACTAACTATAGCTAGTGAAGTGGCCCATGTTCAAACAATCTCGCTTACCATTATTTCTTGTGGTGTCTGAACCTCATGTTTCTGGTAATGTTGGACAATTTGGTCCAAATGGCGGGAACTCAGAAAGTGGTTCCTTCCCATCCAGAGTTCTCCTTCCCTAAAATAACAGCAATGCTGGGGCGGGAAAAAGTTTCATAACAAGCCCAAATCTTCTGATGTTACTGGAGTGGTGCAGGTGGAGGAGCCACTGCAGTGACTCCAACGCTGTGATGCTGGACACACTTTTTCGGTTCAGCTTCAGTGCCACAAAACAGAACAGCTGGATGATCACTCTTGCAGATTTATGAGAAGCACAAAGGAAATGCTGAAGAATAACCTGTCCCTTTAGGAGTGTAAAGACATGGCTAATACTGTATGAAATGGTTAATAATAAAAATAATGTCTTATTGTATAGTTTATCACAGAAAAGGTCCAATAGCAATTTCATAGCCAGTCCTTATAGACAGCTCTGTTCTCAAATCTTTTTTGCCAAGATAATAGAGCCTTTATTGGAGACACAGATGATCTGCAAATGAGTCAACCCACTAATGCCAGAATAGCCAAATTGATTTTAATGGCACGAATCCGGTTATTTTAAACTTTACAAAATGAGAGCTTTTGACATTTTTATGATTTTTGTTTATCTAAAATATCATGGACCAAATGTCCAGAATTATTTTTCCCTGCAACTCTTAGATCTGCATAAGCAGCACAGAGGCATAAAAGTATTCCAATTCTTTTCATTTGCCATCAAAGAGAGGAGAAATGTAGTCATTAGCTGTTCATCTTTTTTTTTCTTGTAACAGCAGGGATGGATTAACAAAAAAAAGCCATAGTTTAATGAAAAAGGGTTTATTTGGGGGGGGGGAATAGCAAGGAAAACAAGTTTCCATATGTTTATGGAATAAAATAACATGGATTTCACCTTGGGGTGTATAAAAATACAGGCTGCAGATTGTATATTTTGGCATTAGTTTTAAATGCCTTTGTAAACATAGCCTATTAAATGTTTAACTGTAGCTTTTATCATTTACTAAAGAAACATATGAAAATAGTCAGACATATTTATCACTAAAGTAGTCATTTTGACACAGCTTAGTAAGAGCAATGGATTGCCCCAGCCTGAAACAGCTTCTCAGTTAAAGTATTGTTACTATAAAAATGTATCTGTACACATAGGGAAAATTCGCAGGCTTGTCCAAACTGTGGCCCCTGGGCCGCATGCGGCCCAGGATATCTATGAATGTAGCCCAAAACAAAATCGTAAACTTACTTAAAACATTATGAATCATCTATCGCTAGTGTTAGTGTATTTTGTGTGTGGCCCAAGACAATTCTTCTTCTAATGTGGCTCAGGGAAGCCAAAAGATTGGACACCCCTGCGAAGTGTACCCAGGAAATTGATTCCTTTTTAAAAACAATCCTGAAGACTTTCCAGTTTTGCAAATAAGACAGTGGTTTCCTTTTTAAATAATGTGATCAAACTTTGGGGTGACAGTAGTTAAAAGAGAAACTCAATAGTCCATACATTGGATAAATCTCAGATTTGGTTGATAAGGAAAGTTAATTTAGAACAAAAGAGTTAATCTAAGAATCTATGGATTACAAATTGCCTCATACATTTCAGCTTATGAGTGTACATCAGCTTCGGTACATATGGTATACACTATCATGCCTGAAGTATACCTTGTATACCTGCAATGCAAGGACAGATTAAGTGGCAACACCCTAGTTACATACATACACATGAACTATTTCCAGATGTTATGGAAACATACTTTGGGTGCCTATCAACCAGGTATAATGGGAGCATGCATTTCCCACAATCTTCCCAATACACTCCAGAGCCACATGTGAACATGGGCAACACTTGTATTTACCATGTACATACAGCTTCAGTACACATGAACTGACCACTGGATTTTTCAGGGTTCACATTTACAAATACCAAGGCTGTACATGGCAACCATGGATATTGGGAGAATCACAGGTAGCACACACTCCCATTGTATGTGGTTGGTGGGTTCTTGGCATGTGTGACTACAACATTTGAAAAGATTCCAGAGAAAGTAAGTCAATCAGTCTCTCACAGCCTAATCTACTTCACAGGATTGTTGTGAGGATAAAATGAGGGAGAGGACCCTGTGTTGCCCTGAGCTCCCTGGAGCAAAAATGAGATATAATGGATTTGGTAGGTAAGTAGGTAGGTTTAAAATGTGTCGATATGCTTAATTACACCATGACATTCTTTAATTTATAAAATGTGAAGCTGAAACAGTATGCTTGCTGCATTGTACAAATGGGCTGTTTCAAACAGGAATTATACCATATATTGCCTGGACATACTCACAATGTTTGTACTTATGCTATATGCTGTGAAACAATGTTCAGTTTATAACCATTTAGAGAATGGTCATTAGGGGGGAAATTCCTGATTTCATTACGAAGCTATCTAGTACACAAAACAAAAACATATCTTGTGTACAATGCACTGTTATTCACTGGGATGAGGGGCAAAGAGGTTTGTTGGATTTAATTGTATTAAATATACATTGTCTTCATCGTGTATCTATCAATCATCTATCAATTTCTTTATTTAAAATATTCATTAGCCACCTTTCTCGCTAGTAGAACTCAAGGGGCTTGCAATATAAGTAAAACATTATAAAAAAACAATAAAAACATTTATAAACCCCATAAAGGTCACAGTTTTAAAAATCTGATTAGGACTACTAATAATAAAAGTTAAATCAAATGCAGTCCTAAATAATAATGTCTTCAACCGCATCCTGAGGATTGACAATGAGAGGGCCAGGTGCACCTCCCTGGGGAGATTGTTCCATAATTGTGGAGCTGCCATGGAAAAGTCATGTACCCACCAAACAAGCATCTTTAATTGGTGGGACAGTCAGACATCTCCCTGCAATCTTATTTTCTGGGCTGGAACTAGGGTTGCCAGGTCCATCTTTGCCACCAGCGGGAGGTTTTTTGGGTGGAGCCTCAGGAGGGCGGGGTTTGGGGAGGGGAGGGACTTCAATGCCATAGAGTCCAATTGCCAAAGCGGCCATTTTCTCCAGGTGAACTGATCTCTATTGGCTGGAGATCAGTTGTAATAGCAAGAGATCTCCAGCTAGTACCTGGAGTAACCCTAGCTGGAACATAAGAAGACGGTCCTTCAGATATCCTTGTCCCAAGCCATGCTTGGCTTTAAATGTAAAAACCAGCACCTTGAATTGGGCTTAGGAGGAGATCAGTAGCCAGGGTAACTGCTGTAATATTGGGGACATATTCTCTTTATAGCTGGCCCCAACCAGTAGTCTAGCCACAGCATTCTGCACTAGCTGCAGCTTCCAAACATTCTTCAAGGATAGCCCCGAGTCGAGTGCATTGCAATAGTCCAGTATAGATAGAATCATAGAATCATAAAGCTGGAAGGGGCCACACAGGCCATTCCTGACTCCAAGCACGAGTTCAGAGCAACAACGGAATCCTTGAAATTAGGTGGAAAAGAAAGATAGAACAGGGTATCATCTGCATATTGGTGACATCGCAGCCCATATCACCTAGTAGGAGACGAATGCTAGATGTCATAGTTTCTTTTGGCTTGCACCAAATAGATATATCTCATGGTTTATTGCCCCCAACTTTATTTCATGATCAAATGTAAAATACTCTGTTGCAGGATAATAGACCTATAATAGCCTTTGGGCATTCATCCTGCAAACCTATGACCGACATGAGAATAAAAGAAATACAGCCTTGACCTTGGCGTGAGGACCAGCTATTTTTAGGATCTGGGCCAAATTCCAAGTTACTTTTTAATTCTATAATTTTACTCCTGTGTCACTCAGAAAGGATTTACACACTCTGCATTTCTATGCCATCCTCTCAGAGTGTAGCAATGCACCTTTCAAGTGCTCTATGAAATTACGTCGCTTCTGATGTGCTTGCATTTCTTTAACCGCTCGCTCCCAAGGATGGCGGAACGTCTCGAACCCGGCACTATAAGCACCTTCCCTGGGCACACCCTTCTTCTTACGTCAGGCCCGAGGATGGACAGAGACTGGCTCTCTGCTCCCGCCACCACAGCCAAAATCTGCCCCTCCCTCACTTCTCTGAAGGTGGGATGGGGCGGTCATTCTGTCAGGCTCACTTTGTGCTGATGTTTTAGCTTAATACAATATTTGGCTGCTATAGAAGAATATTATAGGGCATTACAACACTCCAACTTATATAATTATATAAAAAGTCAGAGCACTGATCATACTGTCTAAAACACTAACAATCCTATGCTCTCTCATGCTACTGCTGCAGTTCCTAGAGGATGAGGGTGTATATTCTTTTCAAGACATGCCCCTCTTTCTGTACATGTCAAATTTGGGCTCAAGAAGCCTGAGCTTCTAACTTATATAATTATAAAGTATTTTCAAAACAGAGTGCTGTAGGATAACTGAAGTTAAACACAGACCTTGTTTTCTGCTTTATAATCTAATGGAGAAAAATTAAGTGTTACAGCTCTCAGCTCAAATACAGTGTCTTCACAGTGAAGCTTCTTGTGGTGTTTTAATATGCCAAACATGCCAGCCTGACTATGGTTGTTTCCACACTAACGTTTTAAAATGTTTAATGAAACATTATATTAATTCTTGTTTGCACCATTTTCCTTTGGTTTTTGGGTCAGAGCCGTTCTGTAAATGTCGTCTTACCAGCAAACACTTGTATGGCGATGTTTTCCTTTCCCCCTTTTTAAAGACATTTCCCCCTGAGGTGAGGACATGCTTGAGCAGACATGTTTTTTATTCATTTATCCACCCCTTCCTGGTTGCCCATTTCTCCCCCTTCCCCTCCTTCTTCCTCCCGCTAACCATTTCTCATTTTTTACTTTTTAAAATTAATTTTTCATAGTGAAGTAATGTAGGATTGTTGCACTAAACGCTCGCCCCCCACCCCTGGGACCTGCAGTAGCTTGGGAGGGGGGAGTCTTTGCAAGTATATTCTCTGCTCACTAGCATACGCCTGCACACATATGCTTGCGTGCCGGCTCTCCCCCCAACCATTTCCCCGCTTGTTACTTTAAAAATAATAATGTTGCATAGAGAAGCAACGTTGGAGCATTGCAGTAACACTCACACAGAGGGAGCAGGGGGGGCATCTGTTTGTGCCCCCCAAGCCTCCAGCTGTGCTTAAAGGAGGATTGTGCCTAAAGGAGGAGTGTGAGGTGGTGGCAGGAGCTCCTGAGCGGGTAGAAGGGGAGCGGCAGGTGGCATCTATTTAGAAATGCGTAGCGCGACTGTGACTGTGCCTGATCACTCTGCTAGCACTGCTGCCTGCTTGAACTCCATGCGCCTTGCAAGACAGCTCAGTGAGGAAAAAAGAAATCCCTGGCTGCACTAGAGACACAGGAGTCTTTAAAGTGCTGATGCAGACCAACACCCTGGGACCTGCTAGGTCTGGAGGGGGTGGTGTCTTTGCAAGCTTCTTGCCCACTCAGAGCTAACTGAATTTAGCAACAAGACCCCGGGGACAGCTCATTAGCAGCAACACAGCAACACCAGGCTAGGACACTGAGCAACCTCCACTGATCATGGGGGGGGGGGGTATCTCAGCTTTCTTAAATCAAAACTGGGTCACCAGGCAGCCCCAATGGAAGAGGTACATGCCCCCCAAAAGGGTGGGAGCGTCCTGTGTACCCGCAATGTCAGGAATGATGTGACTCTCCTGGGACCATGAGGTTTATTTTTATGGACGTGCAGACAGGGTGAAAACATTCTCAGGAGTAAGGCGAGAGGCAGCATGTGAACAAAAAATTGGAATACACTGCCAAACCTAATAAATCGACAATGGGAATTCTCTGTAGTAAGTGATTAGTGCAGAAACGACCTATATGGAGAGTCTACAGAAAAGCAGTACTTATTCATGGTAGCAAATGGTGCTGGAGTAGGAAAACTGTTACAACTGTTGCTTTCATGTTGGGCAGGAACATTATTTGTCATCCAAATCCAGTTGAATCTGCAGTTATCAAACATCTTATGCCATTTTCCCTTAGTATTTGACTTGCTGTAAATTTTATATCTTTCATCCATAAGGTTTCCCATTGTTGGAGAGATATCTCTTTCTCAACATTTTGCATCCATCTAATCATGTTCTGTTTCTGTATCAAATTGGGGTAATAGCTTATAAATTTGTCCTAAAAATGTTTTGCTGTGTTATCACATTTTCAAATGTTTATTATTATATTACCATATATTACATCACCATTTACTGTTCATTATTATTGTTATTACTATTTATTGTCTATTATATTATATGTTATTTTTTCTTTTGAAGAAACTGTATTATGTTGTACTCTTTTTTATGTTGTTTCTTTTTTCTGTCTTTTTTTCTTTTATTTACAAAAATAAAATCTTTAAAAGAAAAAAGTAGAACATGAAGCTTTAGACAGAGGTAAACATGAAAGCAACATAAAAAACTATCACAATCTTATAAAAGCCACCCAATCATTTTCAAGAGTGCCTTTGCAAATTCTCAAAGTGAGAATAGCACATGGGTCTCAGGGATCTCGAAAGTGGCAAGATTGCAGTATAAATAGTTCAATATAAATTGAAGTGCTGCTATCAAGAACCACTAAATGATTGTAAACCATAAGGGAGACCATAATGAGCAAAAGCAACCACTATGAAGTTCCCGGGCTGTGGGTGACCACAATTACATCTCTGTGCTTGCTGGAAATAACTTGTCCAGTCAAGACTGCATAACTGACTGGACTGTTTGTATGATATTCAAAGGCCAAAATCCCTGAGAGAGGGGGTATATTTTCATTAATGGCCTCATCGGTTTTATAATAATCCTTGCTACAATGTCTGTGTAGCTGAGCTTCAGTCCATTCATGGGGATTTCCCCAGTCTTTTTTAATGGTGGTGAGACTGAAGTGGCCCAAATCATGCCATAAAAATTCTGCATTATTTGGGATCTGCTTTTCGGCTCCCTTTAAGTTAAGTTGCCACCATTTTTTTCAGGAGGAATCCCCCCCCCCAATACCGATGAGGTCGTTTTCAGTTTTTTTCAGTTCAGCTTTGCTGAACACGCACCCCCTAATTAGGGTTGCCAAGTGGATGTTTTTCTCTCAATTGCCCACCAATCCACCCAGCTGCTCCAGAGCGGCGGTTGTGTGTGCACGGGGCTGTGCACACGAGATGACATCACTTCTGTTTTACTTCCAGAAGTGCCACATCGCTGCAGCTGCTTTAGTACACAAACCCCCAAAATTTGAAAGTTTGAGTGTTAAATTGGCTGCATCAATGTGGCGCTTCCGGAAGTGACATCATCACATGCACACTGCACGTGCACGCAGCTGCCTCAGCCCCGCCTCCTAAAACCTCCTGGCAACCCTACCACTAATTGTGACAAAGGCACAGGCTACATTGCATCCCAAGAACTGCTACGGTTTGCACTCCAGTTCCTGGAAGCAATTTAGTTACATTAAAAACTGTAACGTTTTCCAGTTTAAATGAATGGAGGTTGGATTGCTTCATCTTCCCCCTCTCCATGCAAAAACATGTACCTCACAAAAGAGATACACAGTTGGCATGGACAGAAATCTCTCAACCATGACACTCTTGTCCCTATGCCTCACTGAACACATGAACACATGAAGCTTCCTTATACCAAATCAGACCCTTGGTCTATCAAAGTTAGTATTGTCTACTCTGCTTCTCTTCAGGGTCTCAGGCAGAGGTCTTTCACATCACCTACTTGCCTAGTCCCTTTAACTGAAGAGGCCGGAGATTGTACCTGGGACCTTCTGCATGCCAAGCAGATGCTCTACCACTGAGCCACAGCACCTTGTCTGTCTCCCCCTTCCTTACATTATGGTGAATTTGTACCATTACAGCCCTATACCTAGACCCCTTTTGCCTGACAATGGCCTACATCCTACCACCCAGCAGAGTTTGAAGGCTTTTTGAGCCAAAGGCATATTCCTCCAACTTAACTGGCTGTTCCAGAGAAGAGGACAACTTCTTAGTCTAGAGGAAGGCTTCAGACTTTGCTGAGCAGAGTAATAGAAATTTTATTACAGTCAGTGACCAGCACAAGTAAAACAGGTAAGTTACCAATTTACAGTCGTCTAAAAAAAAATCTGAATAAAATATGCTGGTTCATTAGTTAGTATAATGAATGAACCACTTGGTAAGAAAGGAGAGCACATATAATATAACTGTTTGCTGAGCAGAGTGGTAAGATACAGTGCAGTACAGCATGGTGGAGTGGCCAGAGTATGGGACTAGGATCTGGGAGACACAGGTTCAAATCTTCAGGGTCTGATTATATAATAAGCTAAGGTGGGTGAAACCCCAACTATGCTATGCTGGGTGAAACCCCAACCCAATTTATGCTTAATGTGTGACCTGCAACTCACTTTAAACATAGTGGGAGGGGGCAAATCGTTTCCAGAATGCAGCATGACGGCAGGAGGGGCTTCATCATTCCCTCCCTTCTACTGCATGTGCTTTTGCAAGTAGAAAAGAGTCAAGAGGGGCAGACTGTTTATCTCATTGTCAGTTCCGTGTGTCTGCCCAGGGGACACATGAAACCATCAGCGAGACAAGCAGCCCATCCCCCAAGGCCCTTTTCTGCTAGCAAAAATACATGGGGTGGAAGGGAACAAATGTTGAAACGCTTCCTGCTTCTGTGCCATGCAACATGAGATGATTCCCCCACACACATTTTTAAGGTGAGTCCTGGGTCGCACGTTAATTGTCAGTTAAACTTCTGTTTATCATATCATCTAATTGTGAGCTCTATGCTCGTTGACAAATCCATAAACAGACTCCATAGGCAGGAAATCCTAAGAAAGCTGATTTATTTGGAAATATACAACGAGTTGCAGAAGCCAGACAACTAAAAGGACTCTAATGGGGGTGCATATTACAGAGGATCGTATATATAGAAGAAAGGCTACAAAGTCAGGCCACCTCTGGTTGCTAGGGCAACCCTTCCATTCCCACAGACATTAGACTACACATACAACTCTCAAAACAATAGCATGAAGCATAACAGTTGCGACCTTGGATTAGCACCTGGCTAAACCACAGTACTCCGTTATCAGACCAGGCCGGTCCTGACATTCTGCCCCCCTTAAGACCTCCCTCCCCCCGCCTCTGCCGGAGCGGGCTTGTCACAGTAGGATGCATGGTAGCGACGCACAAGTCTAGGGGCGGAGACATCCCAGCTATTCACCCATTCATCATAATCAGAACCAAAGTGTTTCCAACGAACTAGGTATTGAAGTGTCCTGTGATGAAAACGTGAATCCAGGATCTTGGACACTTTGAAATGTTCTCCCCCACCACCACCATCTGCGGTACCTCGGGAAGAGGTTCAGGATGCCATTCTGCTAGGGTACATATTGCTTTAAAAGACTGACATGAAACACTGGGTGGACTCTCCTAAGGGACTTAGGCAAGGAGAGTTCTACTGTGACAACATTTATGATTCTTGATATAGGAAACTGTCCTATATATTTGGCGCTGAGTTTTCTGCATGGACGCAGGGACCGTAGGTTTTTGGTGGACAAGTAGACCAGGTCCCCCACCTTGCTTACCCAACCCGGCGACCGGTGTTTATCTGCCTGAGCCTTGTATGAACGTTTGGCTCGTTCCAAATTTTTTACCAGCCACGGCCAGGTTGTCTGTACAGTCTCTACCCGCTCCGCCACTTCGGTACCCCCCTCCTCGTTAGAGGCATCTACATGGGCAACGGGTTTGAATTCCCTCCCATACACAATGTGAAATGGACTGAACCCTGTGGACTGATGCACAGAATTGTTGTAAGCATATTCAGCAAAAGGCAACAGGTCTACCCAATCATCCTGATGATAGTTAACATAGCATTGCAAATAACGTTCCAAAACCGCATTCACCCGTTCGGTTTGTCAATCAGTCTGGGGGTGAAAGGCACTTGACAACCTTTGCTCCACCCCCACCAACTTGAGAAAAGCTCTCCAGAATTTAGCCACGAAACTAGTCCCGCGGTTGCTGAGCACCTTTCGCGGGAACGAATGATATTTAAAGACATGCGACACAAAGAGGCGGGCCAGTTTCGGGGCGGAGGGCACACCTGTACATGGTACGAGGTGTACCTGTTTAGAAAAAAGGTCCATGATCACCCAAAGTATAGTTTTCCTTGACTGGGAGTCCACGGCAATTACTTCCCATGGCCCTGCTGGGGTTTCCAAGGGCTGGAGCAATCCGGGCGGTTTCCCAGGAGTATGTTTAGCAGTGGCGCAGATGGGGCAACTGCGGATAAAAGAGTCCATGTTCAATCACATCCCCGCCCACCAAAACTGACGGCACAGTAAATGCAACGTCTTTACAAACCCAAAATGGCCCGCAGTTTTAGCTCCATGCACGGGACCCAACACCTCCCCCCTCAACATTTCAGGCACATACAATTTATCATTTTTGTACCATATGTCCCCTTGCTTGATAAGACCAGTAGGGAAAACGTTTGAGGACTGTTCTGATTGGTAACCCCGAATAAGCGTGTCTTTGAAAGAGTCAGGTAACCCTTCCAGCCTCCGTTCATTGGACTCCCCGGAAGCTGGGCTCTGTGGAGACCGGGCACGCCCGGGCTTCTCTGCTGGTGTAGGTGCTGTCGGGGGGACGGCTGGAGGTTTTCTGGGCACTGCCACCGGGGGAAGCGGTTCAGGTGGGACAGAGGGTTCGTTTGGAGGTTGCTCCTCTGTGACCTGTGGGGACGACTGTGTGTGTTAACAGGTCTGAGCCCAGGTTTGGACTGCTGAAATTGGTATGATACCCCTTTGGGCGGGAGTGAAGAGGGACTCTGTGGGGCACTCAACTTTATTCGGGTACTGGGGTAGTCGAGACAGAGCATCTGCCAGTAGGTTTTGCTTCCCTGGTACATGTTTAAGCACGAACCGAAACTTGGAGAAGAAGTCCGCCCATCGTACCTGTTTTGCGGAGAGTTTGCGGGCACCTGTTAGGGCTTCAAGATTCTTGTGATCACTCCAGACTTCGAAAGGCAGTCAGACTCTTCTAAAAACTGTCTCCACACCGTGAGAGAGTGTTTCACGGCCGCCGCCTCTTTTTCCCAAATAGGCCAATTCAGCTGAGCCTGGGCAAACTTCTTGGAGAAATAGGCACATGGGTGTAATTGATTATCCTCTCCCCATTGCAGCAAGGTGCCTCCCATGGCAACCTCAGAAGCATCTACCTGCACTACAAACAGTTGGCTGCAATCAGGGTGTTTCAAAATGGGTTTGGAGGTGAACGAGCGCTTAAGAGTCTCAAAAGCGTTTTGACATTGGGGAGTCCATTCTACCTGGGTAGACGGTTGCATGGCCGTATCTCCCTTCCCCTTGGTTTTGAGTAGGTCTGTGATAGGCAGTGCAATTTGAGCGAAGTTGGGGAGGAACTCTCTATAAAAATTGGCGAACCCGAGGAATTTTTGAACTTGTTTGTGAGTTGTGGGTGGTTCCCAGTCCTTTACTGCTTGTACCTTTTCAGAGTCCATGGTTAACCCTCGGTGGGAAATTACATAGCCAAGGAAAGTCAATTGGTCTTGGTGGAACTCGCATTTCGACACTTTGGCATAAAGTTGATTTGCTCTGAGGCACTGCAATACCTCCCGTACCAGGGCAACGTGTTCTTCGCGAGATTTGGAATAGATCAGGATATCATCAAGATAAACCACCACCCCCTTGAATAGCAAGTCATGCAGGATTTCGTTAATCAGCTGCATGAAGACCCCTGGGGCGCCTTTCAATGTGAAGGGCATCACTAGGTACTCAAACATCCCAAAGCAACTGGAAAAGGCAGTCAGCGGCTCATCCCCCTCCTGAATTCTCACTCGATAATAGGCTTCAACCAAGTCTAGTTTGGTGAAAATGTGTCCCTCCTTTAGCTGGCTCAATAAATCGGAGATGAGAGGGATGGGGTAGGCATTTGTGAGGGTGACTGCATTGAGTTTGCGAAAGTCTATACAGAGCCGCAAATCATCTGTCTTTTTGCGCACAAAGAAAGCAGGAGCAGAATAGGGTGCGGTGGACAGTCTGATGAAACCTCAAGCAAGATTCTTGTCCAGAAACTCTCTGAGTACCGTCTTTTCTTTCAGGCTCATTCGATAGATGTTGTTTTTTGGCAACTTGCCATCCCCCACCACCTCAATAGCACAGTCCGATCGGCGATGGGGGGGCAGAATGTCACATTCTTTCACGTTAAAGACATCCTCAAAGTCCTGGTACTCAGGAGGCAATTGGGTTGGAAACCGTAGACACAAGAGCAGGCATTCTTACGGCAATTTCTTGGCAGTGTCGTTCACATTGAGGTTGGGCGAACTCTATGCTGGATCAGTGTGCAATTCTCTACCACTTAGTGGAAAAAGTCTATGACTTCAAGTGGCTCTTCGTATGTTGCCTTCATTGATCTATAGGCAGCTCTTGACTCTGTGCCAAGAAACCAACTATGGACCAAGTTGAGACTCACTTCCATTGATTGTAGACTTCTGTGGCTAATTGAAAGATTATATGACCCCTCCGATGCATTTGCCCATTGTGGCAATGCTGGTCATCTGCCTAGATCCTTCCCTCTGCAGAGAGGGGTCCATCAGGGATATGTTTTGGCTTCCCTATTGTTTCATTTATATCTGAATGACCTCTGAATCACACAATCATTACACCCCTTCTTTAGCTAATGCTGAAATTCCTGTACTGCTTTATGAAGATGACACTCTCCTTCTCTCTTGTACTCCTGTTGGCTTTCTGCATTTGTTTAATTCTTGTTCTCAGTATTGTTTCAGGGGGGAATTGGGAATTAATTACAACAAGTCCAAGGTTATGATCTGTAGTAAGCGACATCGACCTCCAATTTATAACTGGAAAATCAATGGGCAAAAGTTAGAGCAAGTTAAACGATTTTGATATCTGGGAGTACTTTTTAATTTTAACTTGTCATGGAAACAACATATAGAGGAGGCCCAACAGCTTCCCAAATAACAAATGCAGTAACTCATTATTTTTTCTCTAAAAGGGATCAGTATATACCTGCAGCACTCTCAGTGTATAATTCTAAGGTGGGAGCCCAGCTGTTATACGGTGCCCCAATTTGGATATCTGGTTGCCACGATCAGCTCAATACCTTTTCTGCTAGAGTCGTTCATAGAATCATGGGAGCTCCCATGTTGTGTGGCAGGAACTGTATCGAGAGCTGAACTAGGTGAGTATTCCCTAGAGGCAGGGGTCTGGGCATCTGCTTTTAGATTTTGACTTAAGCTAACTTTTGCCTCCCCGGAAATGGGTGGGCTCTTTACTGAGGGTGGATGCCTTTAGAACATACTGGCAGAAACTGATAACCTCTCACCTGAACTGTTTGGGGATCTCCCCTGATTATATTGATTGCCTCAGTTTGATCCCTATTAGAAATCTGATTTTGAAACAACTCTTTGCCTTTATTAGTTCAGAACCAGAATCCGGGCCCTCAGAATTTGTTCTCTCTATTTGGGATTGGTGTATCCAAACTCCAGCCTATCTTGATTACTTGATGGTCCCCAAATATTGATAAGCCTTTATGTTGGTTCACCTCAATTCAATCCCAACAGTAGAACTTTCTGGCCACTTTGGGAGGATTTCATTTGCCGATAGACTTTGTAGCTGTGAGATAGGAAGCCTTGATATCTTGCCCCATTGTCTACTGGACTGTCCAAAATTCCATAGCTATGGAACCAAGTTTGTCTCTCCTTTTTTAAAGGATTTGATTAGCCTTCCAATCCATTGTAAGCAACAGACCTTCTTGGCTGGAAGCAATCATAATACCAATCCTGCAGTTGCCAAGTTTTCCCCCTCTATATAATCAAATCTAATAATTAGATCTGGGCAACCTGATACCCTAGTAATTACAGGTGTGTTTATTATTATTATTATTATTCTATTTTTATTGTTGTTTTGTTGTTGGGATTGTTAGTGCTCAAGACTGTGGTCATAAGAGCAGAGAATAAAAGAAGATAAGTTAAGTGCTTTCTGCACTGAACTTTTTGGAAATCATTTTGTCTTATGTTCATAGTTTCCAATTTGGGCCCAAATTATCCTCTATCATCCAGAATTTTTATTCAGGGGCTTCATTCTGCCAGTACTCCAGGTGAGTTGCTGTTTTTACACTGCACTTTTTCAAAAACACAATCACCAATGAGTAAGAGCAACACTAAACGTGACACAGTTCTTTCACCTCCCAAAAATTTGGCTGATTTCCCATTTCCTGGTTTCTGAGAGCACCCAAGGTAAAGTCATCTCATTAAATGTTATTACTGGTCATCTTTTGTAGGTGACAGCTTATTATTAACCTCTTAAGGGGACTAAATTGGGTCCAGCCCCAACAGGGTGGATCCTTTCTGACAAAGACTGGCATATTAGATGATACATTTGGAAAGGATTAACAATTCCAGCATGCTTTCCCATACAGCAATAATCAAAACTGAAGAATGATATAATCAGTTTACAGGGCAATCCGAAACAGAGCTACACCCTTCTAAATTCATTGAAGTCCATGGTTTTGGAAAGGTATAGTTCCATGTAGGATCCACTGTTGGTTGTCTGCACAGTTTCCCATCGTCACATTTAGGGTGGGGAAGTTAAATAAACAATCAGACATGATTAAAGCTTCAGTGGTTTTAGAGAGGTGAAAGTTTAGAGTCAGGGATTGTGGCTGGGAAGGGGAATATTAAATTTCTGGTCATTATTCCTGTTTCTTACCATCAGAATATGATTTATGAATCACAATGATTTGATTTTTTTTGTATAATTTTAATGAAAAGGTAATATATCCACAATAAACAATGAATAAATTTACATGCACATATTCTACTATGGCACATCACTTTCAGTATGACTCAAGGACCTTCCAGATTGTTTAAGCAAGTGTTTTGTTTAAAATTAGCATTATATTTGGGCTAGCATCAGTCACAATATCCAGTTGCCTCTTAATGTATTGGGCTAAGTACTCTGCAATGTTATAATGTGGTTGTAGAGTATAATCATAATGTTCACCCCCATCTTTTCAAAAAGGTTATATTAGCACCCCTGTGCTTGAGTAGTACAACAGTTGGAGCATCCAGCTTTTAGATTTTTTTTCAAATAAAATGTTTAAAATATCACCTAATGATGCTCACAGGGGAAGGGAAACTATGGCTGTTACCGCACTAGGTATTCCCAGCAATGTATTAAGAGTTTGGAAATGTTATAAAAAATACTGTTCGCACTTTCTATGTATTCCCACCGATGTATTAAGAGTTTGAAACTGTTTAAAAAAATACTGTTCGCACTTTGTTTGGCCCCTTTAGCTGTGAAGACGTTTTCCAACCATTTTTTAGCTGTGGCATCCAAAAACCCTTTTAAAGCGATGTTTTTTATAACATTTCCAAACTCTTGATACATCGCTGGGAATACTTAGTGCTGTAACAGCCTGTCATCACCATCTAGGTCACAAACACTGCCCATTAGGTGCCCATGCCACCGTTATATTCCATTTCATCACAATTAAAATACTGCTTGAGCAGGAGATGGGAATGGGATACACACTGGCTTCTTACTGGATTGCTGAATTTTATCCATAGATAGTTTCATGTGGAAATTTCAAGGAACATAAATATTTGGACAATTTAAAAGAAGTCAGCTTATTCTGATTATTTCCATTCTCCGTATTTCATGTGAGCTTTGATTATTTTAACAACAACAAATGTAAATGAATAATGGGATAAGGAGAAGACTAGCGTTCAGAAAATCCTGGCTGGGGCAGGGGTGTGAACAAAAAGTCCAGGATCCTTTGGAAAGTGAATTACATTTGGGAGTACAAAGTGAAGTGCTGTTAATATCATACCAATAACCCCTGCACACCTGTAATAAAGAGATGAACATGCTGTGTGCCAGTGGTTTTGCTGGAGATTCAGGGTATTTTGATATTAAGGGCCAGTTCACAAAGGGAGTGAGCCTAAGCAGGTCTACTTGGAAGTAACTCTTCTTTCTATTCAACGGGGCATAATGCTAAGAAGTATTCTGGGATTGAATCCATATTGATTATTCAGTTCTTGATTAGTGGTAGAAGGATGTGTGAGCTGCCTCCACTGGGAAGCATTGTCTTTGAGGTTGTATAAATTGACATATCAAGACCTCTTCTGCGTGCTCAACTTACACCTGATTTTTCTTGGCAGTTGATTCACAAGCATTGGAATGAGTTTGGGCAGGGTTGTTCCACATGAGTGCCCTCCCTGTGCATTTTCACAGTTGTGGAGTCAGTTGATTTTCTTCCACATGTGCCTTAAATAATGAGGATTTTCAAAGGAGCATGCTGTCATCATCTCAAATGAAACTGAAAAAAATGGAAAAAATGGAAAAACAACAACAATAAAAGAATGGAAAATTAAAGGCACAAAAATATGTGCAGAAATCAGGGGTTAAACCAAAACAGTATGAGGCCAGAACTGATGGAAAAAAACAAGCAGAAAAGCCCCAAGTTGTGTGTTTGGGTTGCGCTGGCAGTGATCAGATGCCAAGAATGCACATCATGATCCAATCTTTTTGTCTACCATGTGACACTTCTGCATGTCAGCATTGCATGACAGAAAGCAAAATTCTTAAACTGAATTCCATTCTAGTGAATAAAGCTTTTACCCGTTTAATTTATAAAGGCAGAAAATGAAAATTCAAAACCAAATTAAATGTAAAAATGGGGCTCTCTCTACCCAGTCAGTGTGAGGACTCCTTGCACTTTTCCCACAGAGTTGCAATAGCAGCCCTGCCATAGTATCAGGACAGTATCAGGATGTCATTCTGCTCTTCCCTGTCCTCCCATCCCCAAATAAATAAAATACACGTGAGCTGCCCGTTTCCCAGCTGCCATCATTCTATTGCTCACAGCTATGGAGTAATCACTTGACAAAGCCAAATTCAGCACAACTGCCTGCATCTCTTTTTAGTCCTCCATTCTGCTTTCGTTCGTTACAAAGATTTAAAAAACAAACCTTGAGAGTTGTGTGTTTCAACACACAGGATGTTGTAGAACCAATACATGAAACACACATAATATTCACAAATGGTGATTTAGGATCACAGTTTAATTTGTGCAATTATTCTGACACTCTAAATCTTCTTTTTTAAGGTCTCCCCTCATGGAGATTTCACCCAGGGATACATTAAAAGAAAAAGAATAGCACTATCACCTGTTGCCTTCCCACATTACCACTCCATTTTGTGAAGTTTTAGTTAGTGGAAGAAAGTAGGAGGTATTTTTGGTTTTTCATTTTTAAAGAGTTTGTGGAAGTGGTGAACAGGAACATAGATACCTATCCATCCTTTGCATCTGCAGAGGATACAGGGTTATTATTTTTGTAGCTCTGGACTTGGAGGAGTATCATTCAAAAGAAGAGGGGAGATCTTATTGATTCTGGGGCTTAGGGCAATAGTCCAAGGAATCACTGCAACCAAACCCTGGGACCCTGCCTCCAAGTGGAATGGCCCTCCCTGCTCCCACTGAGGCCATTCTAGACTCAAGTAAGGATGGCCCTCACCCTGTGCATTGTAGGTTGGCCCTGCCGCCACCACCACAAGCCAGCTGCCAAACCCTGACACAATCCAACCAGGAATGGACAGGAATGAGCCTGTGGACATTGTATATTTGGATTTCCAAAAGGCTTTTGACAAAGTCCCCCACCAAAGACTGCTAAGCAAACTTCTTAGTCATGGGATAAGAGGACAAGCCTTCTTATGGATTGTTCTGGGCCCTGAAGTACTTAAAGCAGACCCCAATTGGTGGGTCCCTGTATTGGCTCAATTGTTTACTTGGGTGGATAGAACTGGGATTATGCCAGAGGCATGGACTAAAGCAATATTGGTGCCCATATATAAAAAGGGAGACTATACAATTCCAGCTAACTTTAGACCCATCAGTCTCCTCTCGATTGTAAGGAAACTCTACACCAAACATCTATTGAATAAACTCTTAGTTTGAATGGCAGAACATAAGATTCTAGGCCCCAAACAAATGGGTTTCTGCCAGGAGAAATCCACTTTAGACCACTGTATTGTACTTGCATATTTAGTTAATAAGTACGCTAGGAAAACCAACACCAAATTATACTCAGCCTTTCTGGACCTTAAGGGAGTATTTTATTCCATCCCAAGAAACCTTCTATGGGATAAATTAATGAGCATGAACATTGACAAGAGATTAGTATTCCTAATCAGAAGGTTGTATACCAACACAAGTTGTCAAGTCACGTGCACACCGCTGGGCAAGCTATCCCCTAAAATCAATATCAATAAAGGAGTTAAGCAGGGCTGCACCCTGGCCCTGACTCTTTTCAACCTCTTCCTAAACGATCTGGCTATTGCGTTAAGAGAGGTTGACGGCCATTGTCCCAAACTCAACTCCGTACATACTCCTCTGTTACTTTACGCTGACAATGCTGTGATATGCTCGTGTTCAAGGGTTGGCTTAAACAAAATTAATAAACCAGTGCCATGAGTATTGTACTGCAAATGGTCTGGTGTGGAACTATGCAAAATCTAAGGTCCTTGTATTCTCAAAGTCCTGGAAACCACTTAAATGGATAATTGGTGGATACCCACTTGAGCAGGTCAAATATTTTAAATATGTAGACATTTATTTTCATCATAACGTATCTTGGAAAACCCGTTATCAATTTGCAACTAAATCAGCAGAACTCAGCTGGTTAGCAATTATTCATGTGTTTTTTCAATAGAGGGAATCAATTTATTCCTTCTTCCCTTAAGGTCTATAATGCTAAGGTCAACGTGCAATTACTGTATGGTATTCCTGTCTGGATTAGTGCACTAGGTTATTCACTGGAACGCACCCAAGCCAAATTCCTCAGAAAAATAATGGGTATGCCCTGTTGTGTCTCATATGCTGCATTGTGCTTGGAAACTGGCCAAACGCTACTTGAAACAAGAGTGTGGCTCATAACTGTAAAATTCTGGTTATGCCTCCACTTTAAGGCAGATTTCCCTTATCTATTATATCCTCATGGAGTCACATGCTTCTAAGTGGCTTCAACATATTGACAGCAAAATTAAATCTCCTGGCTTTAATTTCAACTCCTTGCTTATGCTTACTGAGGCAGAAGATTTCAAAGGATAAAATGCAGACTCTTAGATATAGAACTTCAAGACTTAAATAGCGCTGCTAATAAAGCATGCTCCCCATCAAATTTAGGGGTATCTTTTGACTGTTACCAGCCCTCCCCATACTTATCTCACCTGTGCGATCCTTCTCAGCGTAGAGCCATTTCTCTGGCCAGATTTAATGTCTTGCTATCTGCTCTACTTGAAGGCAGATTTTGGAAAATCCCTTAGTCTGACAGGGTTTGCCCTAGCGGCAACAATTGTATTGAAACGGTTGCTCATGTCTTATTTTATTGTCGTTTCTATACATCTCATAACGAACTTTAAAGCCCCCTGTTGGTTAATAGACAGAATGTCTCAGATTCTTTTAACATTTCCTATTTATTGAACAATCGTTTGCCCCAATATTGGAGACGGTGGCACAGTTTTAAAAGTTTGTTTTAAAAGCCCGCCAAACAATTATATGGCAGTATCAACAAGCAGCACTATTTGATGTAACTGTCTTTTAACTATTCTATAAAGGGCACTTTTTAATATTTCCATTCTTTTTGTATCCTTCTGAATTGTGTTTTTATGCCAATAAAGGAATGATGATAGGGATTGAGAGCTGGCTGAAAAAATAGGAAGCGGAGAGTAGGAATCAATGGCCAGTTTTCACAATGGAGGGATGTGAGCAGTGGGGTCCCTCAGGGATCTGTGTTGGGACCGGTGCTTTTCAACCTGTCATCAATGACCTGGAGTTGGGGGTGAACAGTGAGGCGGCCAAGTTTGCAGATGACACCAAATTATTTAGGGTGGTTTGTCATAAATACCAATCAATAATCAACACTCTTATCCCCTTACCCAATCTTACTTAGGGATAGAGAAGACCAGACACAGAGAGATCTGTTGAAACATTTATTTGGCCATAATAAATGGGAGACAGCTTAGCACATTCAAGTGCTTCTAGCTGCTCAAAGCATATGTGTGAGAGATCCCCCTCTCTGAGTTTGCTTCTCCAAATCAGTTGCTCAGACGTTGATACAGAAACAATAGATTTATTGAAGCCTTCAGGAGATGAGACAGGCACAGGTAGAAAGTTGCAAGTGAGGGGCTATACGGGTTTACAGAATATATTGACTCCAGGGCACTGGGGCACTGGGGTTCACACTTATTGTTATGGGAAGTTACAAGCTTGGCATAATACAAAACATCAGACGGATCCCAGGAAGTCTGGTGCGGCTATCACACTTCCAAGGCCGCACCGGCCTGAGGGAGTACTGGCAGGAAGAACAGCGGGGGGGAAGATACATGGGCCATCAGGCCTGGCGCCTGAGACCAGAAGGTGTGAACTGCTTTTACGAGTTCACTGATAACACCGCAGGTGATGGAAAGCAGAGACACAAAGACAGAGACCCTCACATTCTGCCCCCCTTAAGGCCCCCCTCCGAGAGGACGAGGCTTATCGGGATAAGCGAGGTGGAATTCTCGGACCAAGCGAGGAGCTGCCATGTGGGGTGCGGCCACCCATTCGTCATGAGCGGAGCCAAGGTTTTTCCAGCGAACAAAGTAAAACAGTTTCCCTTTCTTCCATTTGGAATCTAAAACCTTGGATATTTCCAAATGGGTATCCCCTCCTACTACGGTAGGAATCTCATGAGCGGGAGGGGGGTGGAACTGGGGAGCTGCTACATAAGGTTTGAGGAGGCTTATATGGAAGACTGGATGAACTCCCTTGAGAGTCTTAGGGAGACTCAGTTCCACGGTAACCTCGTTGATTACTCTGGTAATGGGGAAAGGTCCTACATAACGGTCGCTCAGTTTTTTGCAGGGGCGAAGAGAGCGGAGGTTTTTGGTGGACAGATAGACTTGCTCCCCCACCTTGAGTTCCCATCCCGGAGACCGGTGTTTGTCTGCTTGTTCCTTGTACTTGCTTTTTGCCCTTTCCAGATTTTTGAGCAACCATGGCCAGGTGGATTTAACCACCTGAATCCACTCCTGAAGATCAGGGGTAGACTGGAGCTCTGGCGAGACGGGGGCAGAACCGAAAGGGCCAAAATCCGTCCCGTATATAACTTGGAAGGGACTAAAGCCGGTAGAGGAATGAGGCGCATTGTTGTACGCATATTCGGCAAATGGCAGCAGGTCGACCCAGTCGTCCTGGTGGAAATTTACATAGCAACGCAAATAACATTCTACTACCGCATTTACTCGTTCCGTTTGACCATCCGTTTGGGGGTGATAGGCGGAAGAAAGGCCCTGTTCCTCCACTCCCATTAACTTTAGGAAAGCCCGCCAGAATTTGGCAACAAACTGGACCCCCCGGTCGGAGAGGACCTTCCTCGGGATCGAGTGTAGCCTGAGGACGTGCGTGATGAACAGTTTAGCTAAGCCCTGGGCTGAAGGAAGACCTGCACATGGAACGAAATGAACCTGTTTGGAAAAGAGGTCTGTGATAACCCAGAGAACCGTTTTCCCCCGACTTGGAGGTAGGTCGGTGATAAAATCCATGGCGATGACTTCCCAGGGACGGGAGGGGTTCTCAAGCGGTTTGAGAAGCCCCGGGGGTTTTCCCATCCGTTTCTTGGCTGTGGCGCAGGTGGGGCAGCTGCGCACATACAACTCTACATCAGATCTCATACCGGGCCACCAGAATTGCCTTCGAACCAGGTGAAGCGTTTTTATGAAACCAAAATGACCCGCTAGCCTGGCCCCATGTACAAGTCCCAATACTTCTTTGCGAAGGGAAGATGGGACATATAGTTTCCCCCCTTGCACCCACCAAGTGTTGGTTCGTTCCAAGCCAGTGGGGAGGAGATGGTGCTCCTCCTCCTGTAAGGAGGCGTCCCGGAGTCGCTGTTGGAATGCTTCCGGGATACCTTTGAGCGTAGAGGGGGTCTCCGGTTGGCGGGCTTGGGATCGGGTGGTGACGGCCAAGCCAGGGACTTCCCCTCGCTGTTCGGGAGTGAACAGGGAGTCGACGGGGCGATCGAAATCGTTGCGATACTGGGGAAGTCGTGACAAAGCATCAGCTAGGGCATTTTCTTTGCCAGGGACATGTTTGAGGGTGAACCGGAATTTTGCAAAAAATTGGGCCCACCGAATTTGTTTGGCATTGAGTTTTCTAGCTCCCTTGAGAGCCTCAAGATTCTTGTGATCTGTGCACACTTCGAACGGCAGCTCGGCCCCCTCTAAGAAGTGTCTCCATATGGTAAGGGCATGTTTGACCGCTGCTGCCTCCTTCTCCCAAATGGCCCAGTTGATTTCGGACTGGGAAAACTTCTTGGAGAAGTAGGCGCATGGCCTCAACCGTCCCCCCTCATCCCTCTGCAATAGGGCCCCGCCCATGGCTACATCCGAGGCATCCACCTGCACCACGAAGGGCTTGGTGCAATCCGGGTGAGCCAAAACGGGTTCGGATGAAAAAAGTAGCTTTAAACGTTCAAAAGCTTGCTGGCACTGGGGAGACCATTGCAGACGGGCTGAGGGGAGTGCGGCGCTAGCCCCCCTGTCCTTGGTACGCAACAGGGCAGTGAGGGGAAGCGCAACTTGGGCAAAGTTGGGAATGAAATTCCGGTAAAAGTTGGCAAACCCCAAAAACTGTTGAAGTTGGCGGCGGGTAGTGGGGGTTTCCCAGTCCCGCACCGCCTGGACCTTGGCGGGGTCCATTTCCAACCCTTGGTGGGAAATCACATACCCCAGAAATGTAATAGAAGGTTGGTGGAATTCACACTTGGACACCTTAGCATACAGTTTGTGCTCCCGCAGCCGCTGGAGCACTTCTCGCACTAGGCGCACATGTTCTTCCATGGTCTCAGAGTAAATAAGAATGTCATCGAGAAATACCACCACCCCCCGAAACAGTAAATCATGCAAAACTTCATTAATTAATTGCATAAAGACACTCGGAGCCCCCGAAAGTCCGAACGGCATGACCAGGTACTCAAACATCCCAAAACAACTGGAAAAGGCCGTTTTGGGTTCGTCTCCTTCTTTGATGCGAATGCGGTGGTAGGCTTCTACCAAGTCCAGTTTGGTGAAGATTCGGCCCTCCTTTAATTGTGCTAGAAGGTCAGGAATAAGAGGGAGGGGGTAAGCATTAGACTGGGTGACTGCGTTCAGTCTGCGAAAGTCAATACACAGTCTTAAATCTCCCGTCTTTTTCTTTACAAAGAAAGCTGGGGCAGAATAAGGAGCCTTGGAGGGGCGTATGAAACCCCTCGCCAGATTGACATCCAGATAGTCTCGCAATACAGTCTTTTCACTAGGGCTCATGGGGTAAACCTTTCCCTTAGACAGTTTGCCTTCCCCTACAATCTCGATGGCACAGTCCGTTTCTCTGTGGGGAGGCAGTTCGTCGCACTCTCTAACATCGAAAACATCAGTAAACTGCGAGTACTCAGAGGGTAATTGAGGAGAGACTGGGGCGGGGGACCCTACCAGTGCGGCGGCTGGAGTTCTGAGTACCCGTTCCTTGTCATGCAACCCACAGGGGTTTTCGGGGAAGGAAAGCACCCGTTTAACCCAATCAATGGAGGGATTGTGTCCCCTTAACCAGTTCATCCCTAACACCACAGGGGTTACAATAGGGGCGATGGTGAAATACAACCGTTCCCAATGTTCCCCCACGGACATAATCACGGCTGCAGTTCTGTGGGTCACAGGGCCCCGTTTAAAGTCACTCCCGTCCATTTGGGAAAAACGGAGGGGTCCCGGAAGCCGCTTGCGCCGGACACCCAACTTCTTGGCAGTTTCCTCATTTATCATGGTGCGGGCACACCCCGAGTCGACCAACGCGGGGACCTCTAACGGGGGACCCCCTTTGGGTAGGGACAGATGAACACGCACAAATACATTGTCCTCTTGGGCGCTTACCATCGGTGGAGCTCCTTGCACAACGATAGGGACGGTCTGCTGCGGAGCCCCCTCTACAGCAGACCGACGGCGTTTTTTGCCGGCTGTTCCCACTCTTCCTCCTCGCTGGAAGAGGGGGACGGGGTGGTGGCTTCCGGGGAGCCGTCCGAATCAAAGACGGTATTTGTAATCCGGGACCCCGATGGGACCGTAGAGTCGGATGCCCCATCCTGGGGGCGCGCGTGGAGAGCGGAGGGTGCGCCGGAGCGCCGGCTCAGTGGTCCACTTCTGCGGCGAGGCTGGCTGTCGGCGGCCGGTTTCGTCGGCTCGGCCTGGGTTTGGCGGGGGGGGGTCGGACGGCCTGAGCGAGAGGGGCATTGCGATGCAAAGTGACCCTTTCCCCCGCAGATCAGGCAGACGCCGGCCTCGAACCGCTTGCGGCGTTCCGCGGCCGAGAGACCCCCGCCACCCCCTTGCCGGAGTTCCCGGCCACGGTCACCTCGGGGCCTGGGGTCTCGCCCAAGCCGTTGCTTGGACAAGTTCAGGAGTTGTTTGCGATTCTCGATGTCAGCAGCATGGCGAACCCAACCTTCCACATCCGGGGGGTTCCCTTGCATGAAGGCCCAATGTTGGAGGTCTGGGTTGAGACCCTCCCTGAAACATTGTACCAAGGTAGCTTCACTCCAGTCCAGAATTCGGCTAGCCAGTGACTGGAACTCACTTGCATACTGCGCCACCGACTTAGTCCCTTGGCGCAGTTGCATCAGGGAGGCTTTAGCCCGCTCACCCAGAGTCGGGTCCTCAAAACGGTTTCGGAGTGCTACCATGAACTCGTCCAGGGTTCGCAGCACCGGCGAGCGGAGTTCATACTGCAACACCATCCAGGCAGCCGCCTCCCCTTGCAGTAAGGAAGCCACGTACTGCACCCGGGACTCCTCAGAAACGAAGGTTCGGCCTTGTTCCCGCATAAAAATGTCTACTTGGACCATAAAAAAGGTCAACTGGTCTCCCGACCCGTCATACGTGACTTTCAGGTCCCGACGGGCCGGGGGGGCAGGGGTTGCGGGCGGAACTACCGGCGCCCCGTCTGGGGGAGCACCGGCTGGAGGTTGCAACTTCAGCGCATCTAGGGTCGTGGCCATCTCACCCATTACGCGTTGCATGATCTCCATCTGCTCCTGCATAGCCCGGCGGTCTTCCTGCCACTGCTTTCGTTCTTCCTCCATGAGGGCCTCTTTGCGGGCCGGGTCCCCTTCGAGTCCCGTGCTGGGGAAGGCCAACCGGCGATCCTTCGCCGCAGTCCGCGAGAGCGACCAGCCCTTGGGAGAGTCCAGCCAATAAGTAAGCCCCCGGGGACGTCCGTCCCGATCTTGGTCGGGGGCGCGACCCTTCGGTTTCTTTGGCTTGGCTCCCTCCTCCTTCGGGTCCGGCTTCTCCGGCTCGTCCGGTTCCTTGGGGGCATCGGGGTTAGGGGTGGTGTCCTCGTCGGCTGACATTCTGTCCAAAGCGGTACAGCTGCAGTCCGAGAGGCAAAGACTTGCAACTTAATGTGAGAGATCCCCCTCTCTGAGTTTGCTTCTCCAAATCAGTTGCTCAGACGTTGATACAGAAACAATAGATTTATTGAAGCCTTCAGGAGATGAGACAGGCACAGGTAGAAAGTTGCAAGTGAGGGGCTATACGGGTTTACAGAATATATTGACTCCAGGGCACTGGGGCACTGGGGTTCACACTTATTGTTATGGGAAGTTACAAGCTTGGCATAATACAAAACATCAGACGGATCCCAGGAAGTCTGGTGCGGCTATCACACTTCCAAGGCCGCACCGGCCTGAGGGAGTACTGGCAGGAAGAACAGCGGGGGGGAAGATACATGGGCCATCAGGCCTGGCGCCTGAGACCAGAAGGTGTGAACTGCTTTTACGAGTTCACTGATAACACCGCAGGTGATGGAAAGCAGAGACACAAAGACAGAGACCCTCACAATATGGTCCAGTGCTTGCTCTTTTATAGCCATTACAGATGTCCAGCCCCTACAGATGCCCGAACGCCAGCCCTCTTGGCTTCCCTTGATTGGATCCCCAAGTTACAGCCTCTTTCCCGACCGTCCTACAATCCATATATGGCATACATTGACATCATCCAAACACCCACTTCCCATCTAAAAATGGTTACTGTTTTGCTGATTTGAACATTTTCAGTTCCCATGTCTCCTTCAGTTGTTTATGATCATGTGCTTATCTTTTGCAAAACACTTTCTGACACTACAGATTATTTCTGATGTTTTTTGACCTTGTGACTGTCTGGAGTTACTATTCACTTCCCCTTTCCCAGCGACCATCTGTTAGGTTCCTTGGGTAGAGTCCAGACTCCCCCTCCCTTCTCTGACCACTATCTGACTTCTATTTCTTAAGTCCTGTCTTGTACTTTTAACCTTTCCTTAATTTTGCATGGGACCCTGAAATCTTTTAATACCTTACTGCTAAGTCCAGAAATCAATAATTGGAGGTATTTGGAATTGTCTCCTTACCTAAGCCATTAAGCAGCCAGCCTGTGTATAAATCTACTTCCTCAATATTCTAAACTACCAGACTTAAGGACTTTACACAAACATTCTTCATTAAACAGTGTGTTACTGCAGTCTGTTTGCTTTTAATAGTTCTTACTGTATTGTATACTGTCTTCAAAGAGAGACTGTGGAAGCTGACAATGACATTTGGTGGTATAGATTGTATTTCCCATAGAAATCTAGGCTGCTTATTTTTAACTCTGTATATTTGGTGATTTTTCAGTGTCTTTCCCTTTCCAGTATCCTTAGATTGTGCATCTTAAACTAACATTTAAAAGCTCCTTCCAAAAATCATTTCACTTCTGCCCTGTCTGCATGTCTATTTTAGTTGCAAGTCTGTGAAGCAGGGTCTGTGCAGAGAAACAGGAGTTTCTTAATTCTTCCTAGCAACTGCCTTTCTCAGTCTTTAGATTGCTAACTTGGTTTTCTTATAAGATTTTTATATAAGCTAATACTTACAATATATGGCTTTAATATACTGTTTCTATTAACTATTAAGTTCAAGCCTCCATTCACTATATATATTCCTCTAAGCATAATTTTATTATACCCTTAACAATTGCCAACCTTATATTTTAGTGAGCTGTCAGGTTCAATTCCTCTTTTCCCAAGCCTTGTGTTGGGGCTCTGAGTGTGCTTCTTGACCTTTTGCACCCGTTGTCTGGGTTGGTGGGATTCTGCAAGAGTCTCACTGTAAGTCCAGAGACCAGACCAGTGAACAGAGATATTCTGGGATGAAATGCCACCATCCATTAATTGAACCAGGTTACTCCTCCCTTTTCTTTTGTCTCCACTTTTGACCCTCTAACCCAGTGAGACTCTGCCTCGCACGTTAATCCATCAACTCTTTAACAGGAGCCTGCTTAGTTTTCAGCCATGGGAAGAGGAGAACCTTGTCTACACTATGTTTTATGCTCTTCCTATATTATCCTTAATATATATATATATATATATATATATATATATATATATATATATATATATATATATATATATATATATATATATATATATATATATATATATATATGTATGTATATATGTGTGTATATATATATATATATATATATATATATATATATATATATATATGAAACATTCCTATTAGCTTTGAATATACTTTTAAAGCAGACTAAGTCTAAACATTATTCTCCCCCCTCCTCTGCCTATTTTAGATTCCCGTCTGCTACCATGAGCTCAGAACAGGAAACTCCTGGCTTAACTGCAGAGAAAGCAGATGAGGCCCATTCTAGTTTCACAGAACTGGAAAATTTCAGCTTTCTGTCCTTTTGAACTTTCCAGGCCTTACCGGGAGACTTTCTTTGGTTCATCTTAAAAGCCATTTTATATATGCTTGCCATATCTATGCTGTCATAGGTGAACAAGTAGCTGTGTCCATCAGGTTAAAACAAAATCAGTCTGTGAAAAGCTCCCAAAGGATCTCTTCAAACTGGGGGAATGGGTATTAAAATGCCAAATTAGATTCAATGGGAGCAAGTGTAAAGTGATGCATATTGGGCAAAAAATCCCAACTTCACATATACACTTATGGGATCTGTGCTGGCAGTGACAGACCAAGAAAGGGATCTTGGAGTGGTAATGGATAGCTCGATGAAGATGTCAACCCAGTGTGAGGGTGCTGCGAAAAAGGTAAATTCTATGCTGGCCATAATTAGACAAGGAATAGAGAATAAAACTGCTGCTGTCATACTGCCCTTGTACAAATCTATGGTGAGACCACACTTGGAATACTGTGTACAGTACTGGTCACCACACCTAAAAAAGGATATTGCAGAGCTTGAGAAGGTGCAGAAAAGAGCAACCAGCATGATCAGGGGACTAGAGCAACTGCCCTGTGAGAAGTGGTTAAAACGTTTAGGGCTGTTTAGTTTGGAAAGATGGCGGCTGAGGGGAGACATGATAGAGGTCTATAAAATTATACATGGTATGGAGAGAGTGGACAGGTAGAAGCTTTTCTCCCTCTTTCATAATACTAGAACGCAGGGTCATCTGCTGAAGGATGAGAGATTCAAAACAGATAAAAGGAAGTATTTCATCACACAATGCATAGTTCAATTGTGGAACTCTCTGCCCAGGATGTGGTGATGGCTGCCAACTTGGAAGTCTTTAAGAGGGGAGTGGAGACGTTCATGGAGGAGAGGGCTATTCATGGTTACTAGTAGAAATGGATACTATTCACGATGCATACCTTTTGTCTCCAGGATCAGAGGCACATGCCTATTATATTAGGTGCTTTGGTACACAGGCAGGATGCTGCTGCTGCAGTTGTCTTGTTTGGGGGCTTCCTAGAGGCACCTGGTTGGCCACTATGTGAACAGACTGCTAGACTTGATGACCTTGGTCTGATCCAGCATGGCCTTTCTTATGTTCAACCAAAATTAGGTACCATGAAATCCCTTTGGTTTCAATGGAGGGGAGGTACGCACATGCTTAATTTCCCCATTAGCCTCTGTGGGATACTAAAGTGATTGTCCAGACAGTACCAAAACTGTCCCCAAATGAAAGACTTTAAAAAAGTCTTTAAAAAATGCTGCAAAAATGAAATGGTCAAGTAAAATGGGATTTCTAAACAAGAAAGACCTCAACTCCTACCATAGCTTTAACTTTTAATTTAGATTAGAAAACATTTGAATTGATTAGAATACAACTGTATATAAACCTGTGGCAGCATTACACATTCTCACTGGATTTATAGAAATCACAAAACAGCAAGGATATTGCTCTGAGTAATGCATAGTAAGAACCCTTTGCATCAATGGCCCAGCCTGTGGCAGCAGCAGGGGCGGTGGGCGAGCTGCCAAGAAGGAATGCTACGTATTCATCTTTATCCATTGACTGCTGTAGCGTATCATTCAGTTCCAGGAATTGTAAATTGTAAAAATGATATGTGCTTTGTGGTTTGGCACTTAGACAGAGCTTCAGCTCAAGCACCACGACTAACTGCCAACATCTGCAAATTATTACACGTTCAAGGAGAAAAAAGGGGGCCTCGGGCAGAAGCGCTGACGTCATTAATGGGTTGCACCTACTGCTGAGTAACAGGGTGGAATTTCAGACTGGAGAGCAGCCAAGGCAGGTCATTGGGTTTGCTAGTAAAGACACTTCCGTGATGATAATTCTGTACTGCACAAAAAGGTGCAGCTAAATAAAGCAAGCAGAGAACACACTTCACAGTATCATGCTGGAACTTCATTCCACTTTCGTCTATTTTAAACTCAGTGCATGTGTGTTTTAAAGAGAGTTTGCCTTCAGCCTACAGCTTCAATTTTTATGTACTGCTGCATTCAGCAGTTCGGCTCTGTTATTAATTGTGTCTAAGAAAGAAAAAAAACAGAACTGGGGGACTTTCTGGGAAAGAAACCATCTGTGGAGGACAGAATAATCCATGTCCCTCATTCTTCCTCAGATAGCTGGCAGTTTTGTACTCGGCCAGCCCAGAACCAAAAGGGATTAGCACACAGTTGTGCAAGTGAAGCGAATCTCATGACTGACGAACCCTGGGGCAGATGTTTGTACAAGTAGCAAGTAGCGTTCCCTTGCCCAAGACCTGTCTCTCTTGTAAGCAAGCAAAGTAGGCATCATCTTGGACAATTAAACTGTAGCTGCTAGGCAGCCAAGAATACTTGTTGGGAACCAGATCACCTGACAATAAGTCACTTGAGAACACAGGTTAAAGTTCATTGGCTTTGGCTTACATTCTTTTCTACTTGAAATGGGGAAACCATGGTAGGCAGACAAGATTGTTATTACGTAGGGGATATGTCACACATTCCAATGTAAAAAGTCTCTACAGCTCTAAGTAATCAATAGATATGCAACAGTGAATATTGAACTTCCTTGTGTGGCTGTGGATATCCTGCTCTGAGTGGGTTTATCAAGAATGTATGAGATAATATAGCAAAAAATAGGTAATTTTAAAAACTATTTTTTTAACTCAGACCTGAACAAATACCATGTTCCTCGTTGGTGGTATGAACACCTGCTGTGTGTTGATCACTGCAGATGACAGTGTGCATTTTATAGCGTAAAGTTCCCCCCAAAAAAAAATCTGTTGTGATTTGTCCCCTCTTGAAGCTCCAGAGATTTCATATCCCATAAGTCATTGCTAGCTTCCTAAAATAAATTGTAGAAGCTATACAGAGAGCCAGCGTGGTATAGTGGTTAAGAGCGGTGGTTTGGAGTGGTGGATTTTGATCTGGAGAACCAGGTTTGATTCCACACTCCTCCACATGAGTGGCAGAGGCTAATCTGGTGAATTGGATTTGTTTCCCCGCTCCTAAGCACTAAGCCAGCTGGGTGACCTTGGGCCAGTCACTCTCTCTCTGAGCCCCACCCACCTCACAAGGTGTCTGTTGTGGGAAGGGGAAGGGAAGGTGATTGTAAGCCGGTTTGAGTCTTCCTTAAAACTCTTCTTCTTCTTCTTCTTCTTCTTCTTCTTCTATCTGAAACAATATTTTGAAGGAGAACCATAGACACAGAGAAGGCTAGATAGCCTCCCTTCATTTGGATGGTTTAAAATCAGAACTTAATGCCCAAGGCAGACACATGATGTCACTGAAACCCTTATTCCCACCATGAGCATAATGCAAACTTTTTAAATGCTACAGGACAAAAAGATCATGCCAAATCACAGAGTTCTTGAGGTGGATTTCTGTGGTGGGAAAGTAACAACTGTACAGGCCAAATGCATGTGGTGATCTTTATAAACAAACAAACCTCACATGAAAATAGAAAACTCCACATGGTAAGTTTATTGTTTAGACCAGGTCTTTCCCCACACCTATTGTGATTATTCTGTTAGTCGAGACTGAACATGCAAGTGGTGAAACAGACCATGGGCAAGGTTTAGACAAGATGGAATAGAAATATACCAAATAAATAAATAATGGTCTAGGTGGCCAATTTAATATGCTATAGCAACATGTCAACAAGACTTTGTCAGAATGCTAAATCAGACTGTGAGAAGATCTATGCCAAATGCTTGCTCATTTTCACTATTTGAGTGGTACATTGAACTTTCAAAACATTTCCCCCAGTCCCCTTTATTACTGCTTTCTTTCAAGCCTGTTCATTGTTGCTTACTACCGTCATTTCCCTATTCTTGTGCTACTGCAATACTATTTTATTTCCTAACTTTTTGTCCTTTCTGGACTGATCAGAGATCATGAATTGAGTGTGATGATGTCATGACAATGCCTAACCAATCAGTTTTGGCTAATTGATGATGTCACTCTGTGGAGAGTGATGGCAATGCTACGGCCTTAGCCACATGGATGACCACAGCCAATGAGAATATTGATTCCCTTCACTCCACTTTTAACCACTTCTGATGCAATTGCCAAATGCTCACTGAAAGAGAAGTTGCTTGAGGGGTGACTTTGACTTAGTCATTCTCTCTCAGCTTAACTCTCACATCTTATGCTCACAAATGCTGTGAGATCATTGTTGTGAGCATAAGATGTGGAAAGGAGAATCAAGTACTCTGCCATCATAGCCTTGGAGAAAGGGTGTGATGAAAATGTACTAAATAGATTTATTTATTTTATTTCTACCCTGCACCTTTCCTGGCAAGGCTGGGCTCAGGGCAGCTTCCAACAATAAATACATACAGTATAAAATCAATACATAACATTTAAAACTGTAATTCCTGTCCTAATTATAAAATTTATGGTTTCTAATTTATAGGTTAAAGGATGGCGTCCTGTGCTACATAGCCACCTCATGTAGGTAGATTACCTTCTGTAGGAGAGCAGCTTTATTCTGGCAGCCATCCTGGTGCATGGAAGAATAAGACTTTGAATATACGAATATTGTTAATGACAAGACTTCTGTGAAGGAGCAACATTTTAAGGCCACCGGCTGATGAAGCTGTCTTTGGATGGCGAAAGCGTTTAAAGCATCCGGAAAACGCTCCAGCAGAGGCGTGCCTACATCGTTCTCAAGCTCCATTATTTCGTTTTGTAAAGAGAAAAAATTAAGTCATTGTACTTACCTTTGAAAATTATTTGCCTTCTTTGAGTAGCTTTATGCTACATATTCTTTGTATTTCTGTATAACATCTGCACTTGTAAATAATATATCACTTTTGCATACCATTTTGAGCTTGATTCCATTATCTTTATCCAACCTCTAGATATTTGCTGGACATCTCCTGCTATTACAACTGATCTCCAGCTAATAGAGATCAGTTCACCTGGAGAAAATGGCCGCTTTGGCCATTAGACTCTGTAGCACTGAAGTCCCTCCCCTTCCAAACCCCGCCCTCTTCAGGCTCCACCCCAAAAACCTCCCACCAGTGGCGAAGAGGGACCTGGCAACCCTAAGGAAAGGGCAGGAATAAGGCAACACGGGGGAAAGGGAGGCCAGATTATCTTTATGACCATCACTGGCCTCAACCATATGCCTGGCAAAACCTCTCTGTCTTACAGGCCCTGTTGAACTGAATTAAGTCCTACAAGGCACGGGTCACACTAGACAGAGAGTTCCACCAGGCTGGGGCCAGAGCTGAAAAGGCCCTGGCCCTGGTTAATGACAGCTGGCTGGTTTGGGGCCAGGGATCACTAAGACGTTGTTCCCAGATGAGCTCAATGCTCTCTGAGATGGATAACTCCTACTGTCAAGTAACAGCAATATTTGATTTTGACCTTAGGAACCTGACAACCTGAGAGTCCCAGAAAAACTGCCACATGATTACATGCTGGCTAAGCATATGGACATTGTCTTATTATACATTAAGAACCACCACCCTGTTCTTGATTAATGAAATAAGCACCTTTTTTCTTTCGACTCGGTTTTTCTTTATCCATTGTTACCTTCAGTTCTTACTCACTACTCATATATATCTATGGTGATCAAACTTTATTCTGCCGAAACGTACTAGGAAATATACTGGGGGGGGGGGGGAGAACTCAAACTCCAGCAATAAGTGAGTCTATAAAGAGATCAGCCTGACCATCACAATACGCCAGTGAACTGGATGCGAATCAAGAAATAGTATCAGTTTTCCTCACAGGAAACTACACAGCATAGAGTTGCCAACCTCTAGGTACTAGCTGGTGATCTCCTGCTACTACAACTGATCTCCAGCCGGTAGAGATCAGTTCACCTGGAGAAAATGGATCCCACAATCAAAGCACTCCCGACAGAACAAGACCTTTTCCTTGGCATCAGTGTTGTTGTTGAGCTTAGCTCTTCCCTACACAACTTCACCTGTGGTGGTGGGGATGTGTTACATGCAAAAAGGATGACTGCAAAGTATATAAATATGGCAACAGCTAATTAATTTAAATAATTAATCCATTGTTCTTTGTGATCACTGGGATTAGCACAATGGATACTTAAGCAATGAAAGACAAGGTGCTAAGGGACCTGGCAGATTCATACCATGGGGGAGGACACAGAGTCTTCAAGAGATACATTCAAGTCATACCCTTTGAAGGCTGGTTGCTGCACCCCCACATCTTGGCAAAATATGCTACTATGTGGGTGTAGCAGCAGCCAGCCCTTCCTAAATTCTTAAGACTGAGTCCCGTCCCCCTCCCCCTGCCCTTACTGGTAATAGAGTACACTATAGTAGAAAAGCCTACTCTGGGGAAAAAAATGGGGTATGTGGGAAGCTAATTAATTTTACTGGTTTTATTATGTTTTTTATGATCAGCTGTTAGCTGCCTTGGCCTTGGCCTCTTAGGTAAGCTACAAAATCTTTAGATAAAATACATTATTCTGTGCTGTTCTTAAGAAAAATGTGTTTTTTTCCAGTGCATGTTTATTTAATTTTATTTACTTCATTTATATCTCACCTTTCTCCCCAATGAGGGCCCAAAGTGGCTTACATCATCCTTCTCTCCTCCATTTTATCCTCACAACAACCCTGTGAGGTAGGTTAGGCTGCAAGGGCACAACTGGCCCACCCTGCAAACCTCCATGGCAGATTAGGGATTTAAACTTGGGTCTTCCAAGATCCTAGTCCAACACTCTTACAATGAGATGTGTTGAATTTGTGTCTCTTTTTCAACATCCATCACTAGTATCCTCCTTCGTTCAATGACTACAATGCTGTCATGTAGGGCTGTGTATTTAGGCAACAAGTAATCAAAAACGGAGCTGGGCACACCCGGTTCATTAAGGGAAACTAATCCAAAAGAAATGTTCCCCAACTTTCAGACCCAAACCAGCCAATCCAGTTCTAGCTGTTTTTCTCGCGGTGCTGCCATTTTTGTGGCTGCACACTGCTCAGTTTCAATTTCCCTGTGCCACCTTTATGTTTCTCTTTCCTAGGGATGGCCAAGGGAGCCATGAGGAGTGGCTCACCAGACACGTGCCTGAGAAGCATGCCAACTAACCAGCAGGTTGCCCATGTTTACAACAAACAGCATCACCCCTCATTGGTGTTTTCGTGAAGAGCGTTTCCCCCCAATCTCATGATAGCTCCCTTGCTTAACAGAAGGTTCTCATTCTATAGAAGCAGGAGTGCTCCTTATTAGAACCATTCCAGAAACTGGGCCTTGTGCCTGATGGGAGCAGCAGGCAAAAGCCTTACTAGCACCCAGTGACAATGTGACAGAAGGAAAGGTAGATAAAGGCTTTGGGCCCAAACCTAATTCCCTCTCAATGCATGCTTCACATCTTTGGGGAAAGCAGAAAAATCTGTGCTTGACAGGGATGCCAGGTACTATTTCTTCATTCGCATCCAGTTCACTGGCGTATTGTGATGGTCAGGCTGATCTCTTTATAGACTCACTTATTGCTCTAATGCCATAGAGTCCAATAGTCAAAACAGCCATTTTCTCCAGGTGATCTGATCTCTATCAGCTGGAGATCACTTGTAATAGCAGGAGATCTCCAGCTATTACCTGGAGGTTGGCAACCCTAGTGCTTGTATTCTCTGTAACGTGGGAAGGGCTGCCACATTTCTTGGGAGGGAGGACAACCAAAAAGCCAGAAGCCGGTACTTACTACCAGCTCCTTGAGGAATGGTGGAAAATAAGTAAAGTTACACAGGCTGGAAGAAAAATGCTGCAATTAATGGACATAGGCAGGATTCCTTTTGTATGTGGGGTTTTGGCCCCTCACCATTGCTGTTTAAAATTGATCTATATCCAGTGCTTATATCAGGACTCTAACAAGAGAGTTCCTTTTGAAATCGGTGGTGTTGGAGGAGAGTGTTACGGATTCTGTGGACTGCCAAAAAAACAAATCAGTGGGTTATAGATCAAATCAAGCCTGAACTGACCCTAGAAGCTAAAATTACTAAACTGAGGCTGTCGTATTTTGGTCATATCATGAGACAACAAGAGTCATTGGAAAAGACAGTCATGCTAGGAAAAGTGGAGGGCAGCAGGAAAAGAGGAAGACCCAACAAGAGATGGATTGACTCAATAAAGGAAGCCACAGCCTTCAATTTGCAAGATCTGAGCAAGGCTGTCAAAGATAGGACATTTTGGAGGACTTTCATTCATAGGGTCGCCATGAGTCGGAAGCGACTTGACAGCACTTAACACACACACACACACAAGAGAGCAGAAATTTCTTCCCCATGCCCCTGTGTGCCAGCTCTGCAACAGAGAATTTCACTGGCATATAAAATACAGAGCTTTTTCTCCTACATGCCTGAAATTTGGGAGAGAGACTTCCTTGAGTGATGGGTGGAGAGGGAAAAGTTACAGGCAGGAATGTAACCCAGTAATTACTCTGAACATGTGACATAATAATTTTAAAATAGCAAGATAATGTTTAATAAACAAAATCAGCTGAATCTAAACTCCAGCGGAAGTATCTGAACATATCTCACCTCTGATGGCTTTCCGTCAACAGGGCTGTTGGGGGCAGGGAGGGCTGGAGAGCCTCTGAACCTAGTGTCATGTTTTATCCAGCCAAATGTCTTTTGTCTTTTATTGCAGCTCTGGCTGCAGTCACTAGGGGCCCAGGGAAGGCAGAGCACAACAAAAGGCTTTCACTCTCATCAGCTAGCCTTGCTTTTCTGAAAGGCTGCCACAAACCTTTGCCTAACAGATCATGCCAAGCCCATCAACCAAGCCAGCATTGGAGCAAGACAAGACGAGCCAGCACAGCTGATAGCTGCTACAGTAATTGCCAGGCTGCAGCCTGCTAACAAAGGCCATTGTCTTCAGCTAGGGATGCCAGCTTCCAGGTGGGACCTGGGGATTCCCTGGAATTACAGCTCATCTCCAGACTACAGAGATCAGTTCCCTTGGAGAAAACAGCAGCTTTGGAGGGTGGACTTTGTGGCATTGTATCCCTAGGGCTGAATCTAGGGGGTGAGGGGGGCAGGTACCCCCGGTGGCGGGCAGAGAGGGGGCGTTGGCAGGAGGTGGGGGAGGCTTATTTACCCAGCAGAGATGGCTCATTTTGCAGGATGCACACCCTGTTCCCCCAATTAGGCTGCCGCTAGGAGGTGGGGGAGGCTCAATTCTGAACCCAGTTCAGAATCAGAATCAGATAACCTTTACTGGCATAATAAAATTGACGGTCACAAGGTCAGAGATAAACAGATAATACATGCAGATTAAAATTGAGTTTGAATCTTAACCTTAACAACTTCTGCCAAAAACTCCGCCACCTTCACCGTAACATAGGTTGTCGTGTCGTTCAGCAAGAATTGGCAAGTGAATGTTCTATAAGGGGCCATCCATTTGCTGATTAAGGGTAATATAAAATTTTTACGTGGTTCTTCATGCAAACGACGATCTAAAATAATGTGATGTAGGGCATCTGGCTGGCCCGTTCCGCATGGACATACCCTCTTGTTAAAGGGAGTCTTAGTAAATCTCCTGTATAAAACCTTAGAAGTTCACAACCCAGTTCCTAACAACAGCAATACACAACCCTCCTGGTTTAATCTTGTCCGTGGTTTGTCCCTAGTTTCCCTTTCACCATTGCCCTCTTGGCCTGCTGCCATGGAGGAAGAGCAGGATACAAACGATAGAGGTATGGATTATGGCTGCAGTAAAGGATGCATCTAGAAATATAAGTAAAACTTCCTTTGTGTTTCCTCTTTTAGGCAGCTGGGAATGAAACAAGAAGAGAGAAGTGAGTGTGACAGCTGTCATATTCTAGGTGTGGTCCCTACCCTATTCAATTCTTGACACCTCCCTTTCAAGAGTTTACTAGGTCTGGCTGGATCAATTCCAGACAGGATGTTTTGCCCAAAAATGGGTTAGGAGGAGGGTGGAGATCTGCCAAACCTACACTGAATACAGCTACAGGAGGCAGCTATCTAGCAGTTACGTGTGGGCAAGGCAGCTGCAGTACGTCATACTGAGCACTCTGGCCTCTGTCACTTGGGAGTGGAGCCAAGCCATATATTACCAGTATGTGTTCTCATCCCTAGATAACAAAATGACTGAGAAACAAGAGAGGATTCAAATATACAATCATTTGCTGACAGTATTTATAATGCCAGTGATATCCCTCTAATATTAACTTCTACCAGAACAGGGTTGTCAGGTCCCACTGGCCACCAGCACAGGAAGGGAGGGTAGGGTTGCCAGGTCCAGGCTGGGGAACTCCTAGAGACTTGGGGATGGAGCCTGGGGAGGACAGGCACCTCAGCGGGGTACAATGCCACAAAGTCCATCCTCCAAATCAGCCATTTTCTCCAGGGGCACTGATCTCTGTAGTCTGGCGATGAACTGAAATTCCAGGGGATCCCAGATGCTATCCCAGATGATAGAGGGCACTGCTGCATCCCGGGCAGATTGGTTGTAGGATGGGAGGAGATATTCACAAAATATCATTTCAAATTCAGCAAGTGTTAAGCACAAAACCAAAATTTGAATCCTAAAACATAATAAATATTATGATTCTGAGGCTCAAAATTTGAGATAAAAAAAAAAAAATTCAGATATTTTTAGTGACGTAATAGGATGCATAGTTTGAATGCCAAATGCTGCCGACTTGAATATAAAGAATACCAGCATTTGATATTTAGGGTTTCAAATTCTGGTGTTGATCCAATTTTTAATCTCCACACAATCAATTATCTCACAAACAACTAACAGAAAACTTGTGAACCAATATTGAACAAGCTCTTCCAGCAGTTACAGCCCTTCACAAGACAGGGATCTGGAGAGGACAGCTGTTGGCCTTGGTCTGATGCTGGAACTATTACAATCCAACTCCCACTACAAATGCAGCAGCAACAGCTGTTAATGGTGACCCCATTAGTGGCCCCGTACATGGTGCCACAGTGCTGTATAAAAGCGTGGTATTGCTTGGGGCACAGATGTGAGTGATGTATGGAAAGGACCACAGGACAGCACCACCGTTGAGTTCACATGGAAGTCTGTACCAGCCCCTCTGAAGTAGAACTACATGTTAAGAGGTGAACTGACCTCATAACACTTATTCATACTTCCATAATGTATGTCTTCCATAATGTAATAAACCAATCTTTGGATTTTTAAAGCTATTCTATTCTTTGGCAATAAAGCCGGCTTTAATTTCCCTTTTCATTGTATGGTTCCATGATCCAACTTCAGGAGGATAACCCTGGTTTTATAAACATTGTTACACCTTTTCTTCTTGTTTCTATTTAAGGAATCAATGGTGACTGAGAAGTTAATAGCTTTCTGTAGGTGGGTCAAGAATGATTCAAAGAAGAAATATGCAAGGCCGAAGAAACATTATCTCTATGGAAACAGGAGAAATATTACACTCTTCTGCCCAACCAACTGAAAAAATCTCTTCTCGGGTGTTCAGAATGGCATGTAGAACAATCTAGCCACTTGCTGTAACCAGCCACTTATCTCTATGGCTCACCTTATGATTATCACACTTATAACAGATGCCTCAGATAAACCATGTATTCGGTGTGGTAGTATGAATAAGGATATTGGAATAAGTTGTAATATAGAAATTCTCTTAAATTTTTAGTTTACACATATTTTATGTTTTTTGTTGTTTTTTGTATGTTTTTGTTGTTTATTTTATTGAATTAATGTTTTTTTTAAAAAATGACAATTTTAAACTAGTTTTATGCAACACTTCTGAAGCCAAATTAGCATCTATTGCAATATTTTTCAGCAGCAACAACAACAAAATTAAGGAAAAGGAGATGACAGAGGGTAGGAGGGTAAAGGAATTGGGGGGATAAAAAAGGGAGTCTGGGATTATTAGGATGGTTAGAGGAGAAATACAAAGGGAAGGTAAGAGGGAAACTAGTAAAAGAAAGAAAAGAGGAAGAAAAGGGAAGGGGTACATCATTATCTTATTTATAATCAGAGTGATGTGTCTCTGAATCTCCAACACACCAATTTGCAATCTATCTCCATTTATTTTTAACCATCTAGAGGACAAAGTTAGTACATATTCAACCTTTGGCATGCAGTCAGCCAAGGGTTTGTTCCTTATTTAAAATTCCTTATTAATAAGCACAGAGAAGGGGGGAATGTCACCATGATGCAGGAAGTCATTATTCTGGTTTATAAGGCACACCCACCAATTTTAAGCTGGACACAGGCATACATCATCTGCCATAGGCGTGTGCCAAGAAGGGCACAATGGGTGAAAAACACACACTGTTGTGATGTGAAAGTCATTAACACATAATTAATCATACATATGTCTCATCTGTGATAGAGTTTAAAAAATCCACACATTTAATATGGCAGCAGACAAGTTTGAAATAGATTCTTCATAAATTAATGTCAACTTTTATTATTTTATTTTATTATTTTAACCTAACTTTGATTTTTACTCAGAGCTGATATTGTATCGAAATAAGACTTGACTTAACTTGACATAAATAAATAGAACACTTCAAAGTCTACTGGAAATGGAAAGATGTGTTCTAAATTCCATGAGTACCCATAGATTCTCATCACATCAAAATGCAATTCACGCAGGAAACAGAAGTTACTGAACAAATGTTTGGCTATTAACAGCTGGGAAAATAAATAGAAAGGCTACAAAATTCAAATGCACCAGTCCTAAATAAACCCTTAAAAGAGGAGGAGTAGCACAAGCATCATATTTATGAAGTGCCGCAGCCGGATTCAATCCTTGGCATTAGTAGAATCTCACAGAAAGACATTCTCTACCTGAAATGCAGTCTTTTGGAGAGCCACTGTCACTCACAGTAGACAATACTGAGCAAGATGGACCAATCATCTGTCTTGATATAGGTCAGTTTCATATGTTCACATTCACTTAAGACACAATCCAAGCAAAGTTAAGCCTCATGGATTTCAACAGAAAAAGAATTCCTATCTTGAAATCATTGGAACTGAAAACTACTTCTCTTTGCATGGCTCATGCCCTGGGAAATTATGTCCTATTTATTTCAACAAAACACATTTCCCTATCAGTGTGCATAGGATCACAACTTAAATGTTGATCTGAAGAAGGGAATACGGTTGTAGTTAACAGCTGTGACTTTTTAGGCAGTTTTCATTGCTGAGGGGAGTGTTGTATTGCTCTCCTATTTTTGCATTGTTTATTGGATGGGTTATACTACTACAAGCAGTGGACCTGTGAGGACTCACAGAGGGCATCTGGTTTTTCCCTTGCATCCCCTCCCCACACTTTTTCCTCTTTTCCTCCCCCTGGCAGCCACCATAGCTCTTCCTTTCCCTGATTCCTTTTCTCCCTCCCACACCCTAACTAACCTGGTTTTATGTTCTCATTTCAGCTTTCCCTCTTTCCCACCCCAGTGGCCTCTTCCCTTCTCTCCCACCCATCTAACTATCTTTTTCAGCTCTCCTCCAGCTCTGATTATCAGAAATCAAGGCTTAGCAATATTGTTACAGTTGGCTACCAGCCCCCCACAAATGGCCATCAAGATCACAGAATATACTATTAAGTATATAGTATAGAATATAGCATTGTGAGATCGCAGTGGGCATTCATCTTTTACAGCTGCAGACATTGCTTCTGTTATTTTTGGTGGATTTAACACCCAGCTTATTTATGCTTGGTTACTTTGCCTCATGTTCTCCCCCGGATGGCTTCAGGGCTTCATTGGAGTGATTCATGATTTTTTCCTACCTCCAGAAGTCACTTTGCAGACACTGCACACTTGTCCCATGTTTTCAGGAACCTGTTTTATTGTAAATTTAAATTTTGAATCACGGATGTTGTTTCAGCTGTAAACTGCCTTAAGTGCCTTTGGTGGACAGAGAAGAATGGAAATAATTGAAATAAATTAATTACAACAGAAATAGATCACAAAACTGAAAACAGGAGAAATACAGTCCAATTAAAACTTATAAGCTTTCATGAACTAAAATAGTCCAGGGAATATACAGGGACAGGACCCTATAAATAGTAGGACAGCAGACTCAAAAGCATGGCCAGTGCCGATGGCAACTCCGAAGAGCTCCTCAGGCACTGAAACAGCCTGCATAAAGCCAGAAGTAACTGGCCTCTGGATGCAGGACTAACGTGGCCATGAAATAGATGTAGCTTTCTCCAATCCTACCAGCTATTAACTGCTGGAACATATTCTAAGAACAATTTCATTTCAGAAAGGAAGACCTGAGAAGGGAAAGAAATAAGAAGAGAGGTATAATGACAAACCTGTAAAAGAAAGAGATATAAAAGTGACCAGGGGTTGGTTGGATTTAAGGGGCAGCCGTGAGGAGAGAACAACTCTCAGGGGGATACATGTGCAAAGGCTGCACCCAGAAGGCAGCTTAGCCCAACAATGAAACAAACAGAAAGTCTGATTGACACTGTCTCCAAATGGTACTTATTTACTATTCCCAAAATGGGGTCTTGAATTGAACCGGAAGGGGGCATGAGAAAACAATGGTATGCATGTCTAATGGAACACACTTGGCATTAGTTGCAGCACCTTGGCATACCTATGTCATATTCAGCCTGGTTGACAGTATACAGACGGGCTGTATAGTGGCAGCAGGCAGTTCAGATGTAGCACAAAACTATGGTTTAATTAAAATAAGCATATTTAATTGAATGACCAGAGTTAGGTCTGTGAAACCAAGAATTGTTATCAGCATATGAAGCTGGTAGGTTAATCACTATTAGTCTTGACCATCGTTTTATGTTATGTGCTAACATGATGTTCTGACTTATTCTAGGCTCACTCCTTGCTTATTGTTTCCCTTCAATGCTCAGTGCCCACCCTACCCACAGAATATTCTGACTGGAGTGGCTCAAAATCAACACCACTCTTGCGTGACACCAGTTCTTGCTAGTGAGCTGCCTCTCCTCACCCTTGGTTCTGAGACTGCCTAGTAACAGTATCCTCTTTCCACGCTCTTGAAGACCCAACAATCAGAGACATTCCTGCCAAATATTCCTATGGCAAGAAAACCTACATCAATGAAGCATCTTCATACAAGTTACACTCCACTATCTTCTCCATTGAGGTAAGCAGTATCTTTTCTGAATTTGGGTCACCCCTTGGCCAACAGCCCTTAGGACATCTTCTAACCTCAACCTCAAACAATTCATCTTAATACTTATGCTGTGCTTCACCTCTAGTTGGATTCCAGATTTCTACAAGTCATATCCTATTGAATTGCTGGGTGTTCCACTGTGTTGATTGTATCGACTTATTCCATGTGATGCACCTTGAGTCCCAGTGAGAAACGTGGACAATAAATGAATGAATGAATGAATAAAATAACTTTTACAAGAATTATCCACCAAATCATTTAGGTACAAATGACAAAACTGTTGGGCACAAATGGCCAAGACACTACATGCCTTGCCCAATGGGCCACCTCTTACAAAAATAAAAGGTTTCTCAGCTGCTACCATCATGGCTGGTTGCCAGATTAATGGCAATGCCTGCCCAGCCTGGCCACTAATTTGACCATGTATGCCTCCTTGTTGTGCACTTCAGCTGTGGTGGGTCTGAGGCTATCACTCTGTAGCCTGGTAGAGGCCACCAACACGAGTGGCACTCCTCTCCCCTCCCTGACTGCTATCTTACAATGCTCCCCCAGTCCCAGATAAGGCAGGGGCCACAAACCCCTAACAACAGGAATGCACTAAAACACAATATGTAACCTACTTCAAAGCTCACCAAATGGGGGGAAAGAGAGGAAAAAGCAGCACAGCAATGCCAACTATGGGTTTGCCATCAAGAGTTATCTGTGGATTATTCCTACTGCAATATCTATTCTTAATACTGCTGTCAGGTTAGAGTCCAGAGACCAAAAACACCATATCACTCTGATTAATTTGTGAATCAGGTCATGCCAGTTACATCTGAGCACTATGGGGAATTTTTCATGTAGATTTGCTGCGCTTTCAAATCTAATTTGTGTTGGTGCAAATTTTTGGTTATTCATTGTAGGTCCGCATTTTCCCAGAATGAGCAATAAAAGCCGCGTTATAACTGAGGCAACTGAAACCACTTTTAAACCATCCTTTCCTGTTGGCGCATGTTTTTTGGTTCAGAGGCCTATGAAGAATTGTTTGCTTCAGTTCCTCTGCCCCTGTCCATGACGTCTACTTTCTCCTCCCCCAAGAACAGTGATTGGCTGGGGGAGTTTTGCGCTCAGACAAGAATACCGACCCTTTTGCTGCCTGCCTGCCTGCCTAGAGTCCTGGCACTTCTCTCCCTCCGTCCCGGAGGCTGGCGGGCAGGCAGGTGGCACGCCTTCCCTGCCTTTCGCCCCGGATGGGCCTTGGAGCTGGGCCCACACCTCCAAGCCCAGGGGAACGTCGGACGGACGGCTCCAGGGAGAGACCGGCGGGGCCACGCCATGTGCTCCTCGCATGCTGGGGGTGGTGGTGGTGGCAGCTCGGTCTAGGGCAGATGGACCCATGGGGGGATGTTCAAAGGAAGGGGCTGTTGGCCCCTCTACCCCAGTGGGGGGGGATTTTTGAGAATTCGGATGGGAAAAATGTGCATCCTGAGAGTGGAAAACCCAAGGCAAAACTCCCTCCTATCACTTCTGAAGAGGGGCAGCCAGTCTGCTCTGGGGCTCCCTTCTCTCTCTCATGATGCACTGGGGCCGGATCATGGCCGACGGGCAAGTCAGGGGCTTTCTTTCCTCTTCCCCCCCCCCACCATGCACACTGGCTGGATCGGGGCCGGCGCACAAGCCAGGAGCCCTCCTCTCTCTCATGATGCACTGGGGTCGGATCATTGCCTGTGTGCAAGCCAGGGGACTTCTTTCCTCTTCCCCCGCCATGCACACTGGCTGGATCGGGGCCAGCGAGCAAGCCAGGAGCCCTCCTCTCTCTCATGATGCACTAGGCCGGATCAGGGCTGTCGCGCAAGCCAGGGACCTTCTTTCCTCTCCCCCCCTCCCCCGCCATGCACACTGGCTGGATCGCGGCCAGCGAGCAAGCCAGGAGCCTTCCTCTCTCTCACGATGCACTGGCTTTAATTCAAGAGGTTTACCGTGGCCATTTATGCATGGGAGGTTTTTCCTTGGATTTGCTGCTCTCTAGATGCACCCTTTTCCCATCCAAATTCTCAAAACTCAACAATCAGCCCCCAAGAAGAGTTTTGAGAATTAGGATTGGGGAAATGTGCATCTAGAGAGCGGCAAATCCAAGGCACACCTTGGATCCAAGGCACACCTCTTGGCACATGGATGTAATTCCTGCCCCCCCCCCATCCTATCTTTCATTAAAGGGCAATGGGTTTCACACCTATAGAAAATAGAGAGAAGCTTTGAGGAAAGAGCTGCCTTGCCCCCTCCAATTTGGAATCTGACTGTTCCAAAAGCAGAACAGAGCAAGGGTGGACGAAAAATGGAGGAGACCAGAGGGACTGGTGGTTGTTTTTTGCGCTGGGGCTGGTGAACCGCACGAGGTAATCTGCTGGGCGGAGTTGGGGCGGAGTTGGGGGCAGGCATAAACAATGAGCTTGTTGGAAGGGGAGGCCTCCTGCAAAAGGGACAGACCAAACCGTTGTCAAATACAGCGTACTTTGTTCCCATGAAAAACCAAAACTACAGATAATTGACGGGGATAAATCACCGCCATGGAAAAAAACATTTAAATCGGGTTTTTTATTGGTCCGTGGCAAAAGAGAAGCAAAATCTACCGTGAAAAATGCCCCTATGTTTTTGTTCTGCAAGAAGCGGAAGGGTGAGAGAACAGACCATTTAATATTGGAGGGGGTGCATTCAGTGTCTGCTCTGCTGTAAGCATCTTGAATGGCTTGGAATAAAGATGGCGCAATTAAAAGGAATGTAGTAGAGTTTGCATATGGGGATGTACTGAATTTGGCAGCAGGTTTTTGGAGAAGAAAGTATTACAGAGAAAGGGGGCATGGTTTGGCGGGTACTGGCCATTCCAAGAGTGGATAGAACTCAGATACAGCAGACAAGGACATCTTTCAAGAGTTGTAAACACCTACATCTAGTCACCCATACAAAATTCGCCCCATGGTTTAAACTGATTAAAAAAGACCATTTCAGAACCTCAAACTTGGCAGACATTACAACATATAGTCTCAGAGCAGCCCTCACATCATTGCGTGTGTTTTCAAACCATGCCCACGAAACTCCTTGTAAGCTGTTTTTTAAAATACCACTGGCTCAATGCATTTGTTTATGTGGGGCCTCAGTGGAAGATCTCCCCCATTATGCCCTGGCCTGCCCTTTATATATTGAGCTTTGGAACAAGTTTCTAGCAAACATTCTTTTAGGGTCACAATTGTCAACTGATGCTGACAGATTAATCTACTTGTTGTCAGATAGGGACCCGTATATTTCCAAAAGATTGGCACTGTATGGTCTGGCGGCCAAGAAAATTAGGGAAAAGCAAACCATGAAGGGTGGCAAAGTTGGTTAGTATTTCAATTTTTTATATAATTTTTGTATTCTTTTAATGATTTGATTTGTATTTTTGTATTCTTTTAATGATTTGATTTGAGTGGATAGAGGTTCCCAAGCACAACTTCCCTGCCCTTCTGTTGCCAATTACCAGAATAATGGCAATGCCTGTCCAGTTTGGCCACTAATTTGACCATATATGCCTCCTTGTAGTGCACTTCAGCTGTGGTGGGTCTGAGGCCATCACTCTGTAGCCTGGTAGAGGCCACCAACATGGGTGATGTGTTGAGGCTTTTCCCTGAACTAAATGTTGTGAAACAAGCGGAGATATCAGCCAGATCTCTATTGAAGAGATGGGAGAAAGAGCAACAGTGCTCAAACTGGGAATTGGCAAGACAAGCCAGGTTTCACTGATTGCAGGCCCATTTCTGGTTTTACCCACATCCTACATTTAAAATAAACCAAAATGTTTGTATTAAATATGAACCAACCCTGTGTTTTATCAGGTACTTCAAACCAACCAAAGATTGAATGCAGGGCATCCATTTAGATTTTGTCTGGGCAGTGCAGAATACAGCATAAGTAGTGGTGATTCATTCCAGGGGAGCAAGGATGGAGCTAGTGGGGAACTCATCCTTGAATGGAGAGGCTTAGCCTAAAATGGTTTGGAAACCTCTGCAATATGTTATTTTGACCATAGATGTATTTAATTAGGCTAGTAGTAGTGAACCATGAGATGCCATCTAGAAACACCTCATTTAACATGCTAAAACAATGGACACCCACATCCCATGCTTTTCTACTATAAACTAAGAGCTGGAGGCCATGACCCAGCAAAGCAACCTGGTTTTCAAGCTCTGTTGTATTCCCAGAGATTGGGTGTGACTTGCATTTGCAATTCACGAGAAACACAAGACAAGAGGAGGAGCCTGCCTGGTTCATAAGGTGCGAGAGACAGGACAGTCAAAACAACAGGTCAGGTCTCAGTCAGACACACCTTTCATTCGCTCAAAGTGTCATCCACTGCTTAGGACACAACAGACTCTTGTTTCACCAGCAGCAATGCACAGATTTAGATACCTCATTGCGTGTTATACAGTTCAGCTTCCCACCAGTGGATTGTCCAACTCCCACTTTAAAAGATTATAATCTAAAAGGCTAAATAATCTGAGGTGAATCCTGATGCCAGAAAGGCTGTAATTGAAGACCCAATTTACTGGTTGGCTAACAGGGAAGGAATGCTATGATAACTAAGATTTAAACACCTGGGGTGATTTAATTATAAAGGGTAGAGAGCAAGGTGTAAAATGAGCAACAGGCAGAATGGTCACCTAGTTCCTAACCATACCTATTTGCAAATAACTCCCATTGATGTCAATGGAGCTTACCTACAAGAATGCTTAAAATGGGCTTGTAAGGGCAAAACAACATGTGCATTTCCAAACCTTTTACTGGTTTAAAGGTTACCATACTGTTTCACTAAAAGCTATAGAGGGAATTAGCTGGATCATTGCTGTCTTTACTGCCCGATTTAGCCAGGCTGTACTGCCAGTGCTGAGAACTTAAAGCAACCCTGGGTGTTGAACGAGAAAGAGATACATCAAATATGATTGAAATATCATGTCCCACTTTTGTATTTCTTCATAATGTCTGAAACATTATGCTACATTAGGGTTGCCAGGTCCCCCCTGGCCACCGATGGGCAATGGGGAGGGGGAGTAGGGTTGCCAGATATAGGTTGGGGAATTCCTGGATATTTGGGGCAGGAGCTTGGGATTGGAGAAGGATTTCAGTGGTGTACAATACCATGTAGTCCACCCTCCAAAGCATCATTTTTCTCAAGGGGAACTTATCTCTTTAGTCTGGAGATGAGCTGTAATTTTGGGGGATCCCCAGGTCCCACCTGGAGGCTGGCATCCCTATGCTACATAGCTCTGCTGCAGGTGAAAGCATGTGTGGCAAGAACACAGCTCTTCACACAGGTGAAATGCATGAATACCTACATAGGCTATTGTGTGGAAACAAAAATTGGAAGAGTGCCCTGCTTCCCTTATTTGCTGAGTGTCCAACCCAATCTAATAAGTGAGTAATGGCTAATGAAAATGGCAGAAGGAGGTGGGTTAAATGCATTCAGATGATGAAAATTCTCTTATGAAAGTAGGCATGGATCTGAACTCCTGAAAAACCATACAGCTTTTCAGTATGTGCACATTAAATGAGTGTTTCTTTAAAGATGTTTCCTACTTCAATTGCTTTTCTCCTTCCTCTGGGCTCTTATCTTCTTGCACATGTTTTGCTTTACAAGAACAATAACAACAAAAACCCCATAACAAACTTATTTTTAGCCGGCTTCAAAAATACTGTAACGCCCAAAGCTCCATTTGACTTCCTTAAGTGCTCACACAATTTTTATACTCTCCTAAAAGCTGAAGTCACTGCAGGAAGCCAGAAGAAAAAGAGAGATAAGGAGGCTGTTAAGTTTGGGACAAACTCTCTCTGACCTTGTGCTTGTGTGTGTGTGTGTTGCATCCTCTTATCCTTCCTCCTATAAAATGTTCTTCCCCAAACAGAACCTCTCCTTCCTCTCGCCATAAGGCAAAACAATCAAAAGGCCAACAGTAGCATGCAGTTTTGCTTCCTTAGCCAAAGTAATAGGAAAATTATGCTTTGCCAGGTTTATCGCAAATATTGTGACTAACAGTGGCTTTCTTAAATCATGGTAATGTACGAAAATCAAATGGCCAGGCTTTCAAGACAGGGGAACAGCTAATGGTTGCAAGATGCTGTGATCTGTGGAGAATTTAAGCTCATAAATCTATAAACTGCACCAACTGTCTAGAATTATGAAAATCTTATCCTGCCAGTTCCCTTTCCCCTTTTCCTGTAATGTTTCCTACCTGATGAACAATTATTACACTATTCACAGTAACAGCCAAGTGATTTCCCCACCCACCCCATTATGATATTTGTTTTGGGTCCGGGTCATGGGGGGGGGGGTCCAGATGGAATTTTTGTCTGGGGTGTGTGTGTGACAGCCAAGTGCTTTCTCAGCTGCCACCCACCTGCCATATCTTCCAGTAGCAGTGACCGAGTGGATTTTAGTTATGGCGTAGACTGCAAGTAATCAGCAAGGCAATGTTAATAAATAACTGTGATGGCTTACGTCTTGCTATTATAGAGGAAGCGTGGGGAGGTAGATTAGGAATCTGGGGTGGTTTCTACTACTTCTACCCTCTCCTTCTCCTGGAGTGAGTCACACCGACACCTTCCTTTCACAACACAAAAATAAGTTGTCTCTTGTTTAGAAGGGCTCAGTGCTTAGTGGTTTGGTCGGTAAGACAAGGAATTGGTTAGTACAGCAAGGGACAGCAGAATTCCACTTTAAAACAGTTATAAATTCACACACCCACAGATTTACTGAACTGATAGGCTATTTTTGTCAGAGAGAGAGAAATAATGATTTTGTTTGGAACTCCTCCTTAAACCCAAGAATCTCAGCTATTGAAATAGGGTAGCTTGTCTTCTGGGGATATTTTAATTAATCCCCTAACAAGTCCATACCATACTAATTCCCTAAGATAAAACATGATTCCTGCCTCTTTATTGGTCCCTAGCCCTATGTACCTACACTGTAGATATCTGAGTCCTTTTCCTTCAAAGTCTAACAACCTAACTATTCTCCTGGTGGTTTCCCCTGTTTATCTGTTGCTTCCCCAAGACCTATCTGAGGTGATGACAGACGTTCCCTCCCCTTAACTCTCTTCCCCCAGCCTCTCATTGGTTGATACTGCTTAGTATCTGCCTATTCCCTCTGTAGGCAGGGATTTTGTGGGATGCCTGGAGGGCAGAACTAGAGGCTGTTTGTCACAGGGCCTATGGTGGCCTTTGGCAACTCTGCATGGAAAAAATCCAGTCCAGTTGTATACTGCCAGTTGAGTTGCATAGTACTAGTCGGGGTGGGTGCAGTTGCATGGTGGGGAACATGCAAGGACTTGTGGGGATTATCTTACTTTCTCCTGTAACCCCCTTCTCCACACTATTTCCTCTTTCCCTCCTCCTGGTAGCCTCCATATCCTTAAATTTCCTGCTTCCTTCTCTTCTTCCCACCCACCAACTTGCCTACTTTTATCTGCCCCCCATATTCAGCTATTTTTTATTTATTTACTTCATTTATACCCTAACTTCCTCCACAATGGGAAGCCAAAGCACCTTACATCATTCTTCTCTCCTCCATTTTATCCTCACAACAACTCTAAGACTAGTGTTGCTAACCTCCAGGTGGTAGCTGGAGATCTCCCGGAATTACAAGTGGTCTCCAGGTAAAAGAAATGTGTTCCCCTAGAGAAAATGCTTGCTTAGAAAGGTGGGCTGTATGGCATTATACCCTACTGAGGTCCCTGTCCTACCCAACCCCCCTACCCAGTCTCCACCCCAAAATCTCCAGGTATTTTCCAACCCAGAGCTGGCAACCCTGTCTGAGAAGTAAGTTAGACTAAGAGTGTGTGACAAGCCAAAAGTTACCCAGTGAGCTTCCACAGCAGATTGGGGATTCAAACATGGGTCTCCCAGATCCTAATTTAAAACTCTAACCAGTAGGTCACATTGGCTATTGTGAGGTGGCTAAAGTTGAACAGTAGGAAGTGCCACGTCTGAGTGAGTCATGCAGGTCATGTGGTAGCAAGCCACACAGTGGCTGCTGCCGGGCCTTGCCTGTATGAGTCTCTGCCTCAAAGGCCAAAACAGCCCTGGGAAGGGGTCTGCCTTCTACTTCTCTGCTTTTTACTGACAGAAACCAAGGCTTGAAGGCTGGTAATACTCTAGAGGTTGCCTCCCAATGACCACTGAGGGAATTTGTTTCTTAAAGGCACAGGTGTTGTTGCTATCATTTGAGAGATTTTTAACACTCAATGTTTTTGTTGTAGATTTCAGGTGCTTCTGCAAACCTGGGGCTTTTCTTTGGTTTGTAGAAAGTTCTATCTCGTCTATCACTGGCCTCCAGTCTCTGGATTTAAGTGTCCACAGATGATGCCATGTTGAGAAGTAGATATATTATACACACACACACACACACACACACCACACATAGACACAGGTGTAGATCTTTTTAAAAAAATGTAAATAGTGGGGCCAAACTGTGAGAGACGAAAACTGAGATTTTTATGCGCAAAACCATATGTAAAGATAAACTCAGTGATTATTTACCTCAACAATAATTGGCAATAATGCAATTGTATTTGCCTAAATTTTATCTAAACTAAGATTTGCTCAGAAACTACAGATGTTCATTTAGCTTAGTAAAACTAGGATGACTGTGTATTCTCTATTTACTATCTTCTGAAATGGTTTGGGGGGATCTGAAGCATACTTTCACGTAAAGTAAGGGAACCTCCTAGGTCACAAGTAGTTTGTGACATTTCTGACTTGGCTGGGATTATGCCAAGGAAGAATGTGTCATGGTTAGTATCCCAGTGTTTTCCAATGTGTTGTTTAGTATTTTTATTCTCTGTTTCCTAAGGAGTTTTCAGTTTCAGCCACTTTTTTTTCAGTGGCAAATCTAATGTATATGCTGCCCATTCCTCAATTTCTTCCAAATTTAGTTAGGTAGTAAACTCCTTAGGAGCCCCGTGGTGCAGAGTGGTAAGCTGCAGTACTGCAAGCTCTGCTAACGACCTGAGTTCGATCTCGACGGAGGTTGGTTTCAGGTAGCCAGCTCATGGTTGACTCAGCCTTCCATCCTTCCGAGGTCGGTAAAATGAGTACCCAGCTTGCTGGGGGTAAAGGGAAGATGGCTGGGGAGGGCACTAGCAAACCACCCCATAAACAAAGTCTGCCTATAAACATCAGGATGTGACGTCACCCCATGGGTCAGGAATGACCCGGTGCTTGCACTGGGGACCTTTACCTTCTATCTTTACTAAAATCCAAAGCCAGGTCTAAGAAAACCCCATGGTTCCTGTTAAGTCCACGTGGGGAGGACACACGAGGTCGAGACGGAGTTCCAACAACAACGCAGCTTTATTGATTTCAGCAATGAACAGAACTGAACTGGAAACAGAACGACCTGGCCCTGCTTATATGTCCCCTTGGTCACCTGCGGCCACGCCCCCCCAATCCGTGATAGGGGGGAACAACCCCGGAGTACCAATGGCGAGTCCTGGCTTAGGGCCAATAGCATTCGCCCACGATGGCCGGCGGTGGCCAATAGGGCACGCAGGCTTAGAAGCCTTCGTCAGGGACTCAAGCTCCTAAGGTTCCTCCTGCAGATCCACCCAACTATGTACATACATAACACTCCTCCCCCTAAGTCCGTACAATGCTGGAACATACAAAGTCCTCGAGGTGTTTAGGTCTTGTTCGTGCTCTTTGAGAACGGTGGGGTGCTGGAACGGGTGTTGGCGGATTAGGTGCTGTCCCCCCTGTGGGGACAGTGGCTTCCGCAGCGCTTGCTGCAGAGGCCCTGTCCTCGGCGCCTGTTGCCGGTGGATGCTCTTGTTCGCAGCGGTCGTCTTCTGTTGCTCCGGCAGTCGGGTCGCTGGGCGGTGGCCGCTCCGGAGCCGCCGTGTGGGTTTCTACGTCAGGCACATCACTCGGGCGGCGGCGCAGCTGGTCAATGTGCCACCGTAAGATGCGACCGTCCGAAGTGGCGACCCGTTAAGACACCGGGCCGGAGGCTTCCTGGACCGTGGCCGGGATCCAGGCAGGTCCCGCCCCGTAGTTCTGGGCGTGGACAGGATCGTCTGGCTCTATGACCCTTGGGGCGTTCCTGGACTCCTAGTGGCTTGGGTACGCTGGTGCATGGTCGGGGTGAAGTCTGTCGAGCAGGGTCTTTGGCCGTCTGCCCATTAGTAACTCAGCGGGACTCCTGCCGGTCACGGAGTTGGGGGTGGTGTGTTGGTCGAATAGGAACCGTGCCAGGTGTGCGTCTCAGTCGCCGTGACCGAGGCGGCTCAGCGTGTCCTTAGTCGTCCACACCATCCGCTCTGCCTGGCCGTGGTGGCAGGGTGGAAAGGATGAATCACATGCCGAATCAAGTTTTTTTTCATGAATTCCGCCGGCGTGAATTGGGCCCCGTTGTCCGAGACCACAGTGTCCAGCAGCCCGTGCGTCGCGAAGAGCTGGCGCAGTGCCCGGACGATCACCCAGGAAGTCATGGAAGAAACGGCCACAACCTCCAGCCACTTAGAATACGAGTCTATGACAATGAGGAATGTCTTGCCCTGGAATGGCCCCGCAAACTCTATGTGTATGCGGGACCAGGGCATGCATGTAGATTCCCAGTGTTGGGTTGGTGCGCTTGGCATTTCTGGTAGCGACTCCTGACAGAGCTTCCAGCGCTTGACCCATTCTTCCACCACGGTGTCAATGCCCGGCCACCAGACGTAGCTCCTGGCCAGGGCTTTCATCCTGACGATCCCTGGGTGGCAGGCGTGCAAGGCTTCCAGGACTCGAGTCCGGAGTTTGGCTGGGATCACGACGCGGCTCCCCCAGAGAAGGCAGCCCTTGTTCAGGGAGAGTTCATGTTGCTGGGTGGTGAACGGTGCAAATTCCCCGCCCGGGCTGCAGGCCACCCCTTCCCCACCCAGTTCAGAACTCGGGCCAGGGTCCGATCTTTAGCCGAGTGCGCCACGATATCAGCGACCTGCACGGGTGGTTCAGGCAGTGACTCGAGGAGCAGGACATCGTACGCCGGGGATGGGTTGGAGTCCCGGAGGGGCAGGCGGCTGAGGGCATCAGCGTTGCCGATAGACTTCCCGGAACGGTGGAGGAGGCGGAACTCGTACGCGTTCAAGAAGTTGGACCACCGGAGCATACGAGGCGACAGGATTTTGGGTGTCTGCCGGTCAGGCAGGAAGAGTCCAAGCAGCGGCTTTTGGTCGGTAACGATGTCAAACAGCCGGCCATAAACGTAATCATGGAACTTCTTCACTCCGGCGACAAGTGCAAGGGCTTCCCAGTCTATTTGGGCATAGTTCCTCTCTGCCGTGGTCAAGGTGCGGGAATAAATGGTGACTGGGGCCTCCTGCCCATCAGGTAGGTGGTGGTTCAGGACAGCTCCTATGCAGTAGGGTGAGGCGTCGCACGTTAAGACCACCGGTAGTCGCTCGTAGAAATGGGCGAGGAGGATGGACGAGGACAGGAGACCCTTGGTGGCCTCAAACTCCTTTTGCTGCAGCGTGCCCCAGGACCAGGGGGACGCCCTATTGAGGAGCAGATGAAGGGGCTCCGCAACCGATGCCTTGTTGGGCAAAAAGGCATGGTAAAAGTTCAAGAGTCTGAGGAACGATTGGAGTTCCTGCTTGTTCGGTGGCGGGGGCGTGCTGTGGATGGCCTTGATTTTGTCTGGGGTGGGGTGAATTCCGTCGGCATCGACCAAGTACCCCATGAACTCCACCTGCGGCAGGCCCAGTTGGCATTTTCGCCTCTTCACCATGAGGCCCGCATCCCGGAATTTGCAGAGCACCCCACGGACGCGCTCCACGAGCTCGCTCTCAGAGCCGGCGGCAATCAGGATGTCATCAAAGTAAGGGACGACACCCAGCAGGCCCTTGAGGAGGTCTTCCATCAAGTTCTGGAAGATGTCCGGGGCCATACTGACCCCGAACTGCAACCTCGTCATGCGAAAGGTGCCCCGGTGCGTGACGATAGTCTGAGCCACGGCCGACTCAGCATCCACAGGCAGCTGCTGGTATGCCTGTGTGAGGTCCAGCTTGGCAAACACCCGGCCCCCGGCGAGGGATGCAAGGAGGTGGCTGACCACGGGCACCGGGTAGGCATGGGACCACAATGCCTTGTTGAGGGTGCATTTGTAGTCTGCGCAGATGCGGATGTCCCCATTAGGCTTGAGCGGCATCACAATCGGGGTCTCCCACTGTGCGTTGGGGACAGGCACCAGGACGCCCTGGGCGATGAGACTGTCCAGCTCGGCATCGATCTTGTCCTTCAGGGCGAGGGGACCCGGCGAGGCTTGAGGCGGATGGGGGTGGCGGCGGGGCCGCGGAGCCCCAGCTGCTCCCTCGGCCGGTGGCGGGCATTGCTTCCACCGCCGTGGCCTCCTCGACGGCCGCGATGAGGGTGACACCACTCCTGGCGATGAGATGGCGCCGCACTTTCTCACTCTGGAGGCCGAAAATGAACCTGTCGAGGAGGGTGTCGTCGAGGTCCTTGAACTCGCAGAACCGGGCCAACTGGCGAAGGGCGGCGAGGAACACTGCGGCAGATTCCTCCGGCTCCTGGTCCCGAAGGTAGAATGGCCGACGGCGAGCGAGGCGCGTGGGCTTGGGCGTAAAATTGTTGCCCAGAGCGGCCATTATGTCCTTAAATGGCACCTCGATCACCTTAGTGGGTGCCAGCAGGGATTGAGCGAGTGGAATGTTTTGGCCCCACATACGCTGAGGAACGTGTACCGCATCTTGTCCTCGCCGTCAATGTCGTTGGCATTGAGGAAGCAGGTAACGCAGTCTGCGTAGCTCCCCCAGTTACTAGGGACGGCAGGGTTGAATTCTTCCAGTGAACCCCGGGTGGCCATTTCAGCGAAGTGAAGTGTCTCAGGTGTGTGAAGTGAATTCAGCAAGGCGAGCCGGATTGCCTACTGGGCACTGCGAAGTCATGGAGAATCACAGGAGATTCCAGCGAGAGTGATTTCGGTAGCAAGCCGGACTGCCTACCAGCCTTCGTCGCCACTGTTACGTCCGCGTGGGGAGGACACACGAGGTCGAGACGGAGTTCCAACAACAACACAGCTTTATTGATTTCAGCAATGAACAGAACTGAACTGGAAACAGAACGACCTGGCCCTGCTTATATGTCCCCTTGGTCACTCGCGGCCATGCCCCCCTGATCCATGATAGGGGGAACAACCCCGGAGTACCAATGGCGTGTCCTGGCTTAGGGCCAATAGCATTCACCCGCGATGGCCGGTGGTGGCCAATAGGGCATGCAGGCTTAGGAGCCTTCGTCAGGGACTCAAGCTCCTAAGGTTCCTCCTGCAGATCCACCCAACTATGTACATACATAACAGTTCCAGCTTTAGATAATGAGTGTGCTTCTCTTCTATCTCCAAAAAGGCCTTCTGCCTTTGTGTATAAGCCAAGTTGTTTCTTGCCCTTCGGTTTGCTCCCAATCCAAACAATCATGACCTAGATTTCCGGCCCACAATTATTTGTGGATTTCATCTTTCTAGGCCATGTGATGCCTAAGTACCCAAATGCAATTATTGCACTCGTAATGTTGTGAGCACAAAAAAGGAATCTGGATGGTAATTTGGCCTGAAGTGACTGGAATATACAAGGCACCTAATTCATAGGTTCAAATGAACATACTGTACAGGTTTGGTTGGTGTGTTCCACCCACTTATATAAACCTCCTGCCTCCACACCTGCCCTCAGTACAGTAGGTCACCTGTGGAGCAGGGATACTCCTGCAGACACATTGACATTCTGATAAACACCACATAATTACTGCCACCTTTTCTGTGACCCACTTCCCACAAAATTTATGTGAACACATTTATATCCACATAATATTAGCAGAAGGAAAAGAATCCAACATATTTATATATATATACACACACACACCCCTGAAAATATTATCATTTCAAGTAATACCAACCTATTGATAAATTACAAATACCTTTCTTTGAAAAAAAAGTTTGCTTTATTACAATTTGAGATTGTTAAGAGGTGGTATTGTCAGTTCTCTTGGAAATCAAGTATGTAGCAGTGGTTTAGATAGATTCTCTCCAATGTGGTTTTGGTTTAAAAAATACAATTCCCCACATTTCGGAAGGAACATACTTCCCCAAGCCCAAAATGTATTTGTTTGTTTTATTTAAAACATTTCTATGCCACCTTTTCACCCAAGGTGATGAACATGAACACAGTAAAACATTTCAACATTAAAACAGCATTTAAATTAAAGTATATATAAAATCATTCAACCAAAACATACATAATATTACAACCAGGGAGGAAGTCCAATAACATTTATTGGAGGTATTCCAAACAAAACAAAACAAAAACTTTGCCCACTGGCAGAAGACAATGAAAGCAGGAGACAAACAGACAGAATCTGACTGGGAAGTAGGGTTGCCAACCTCCAGGTAGTAGCTGGAGATCTCCTGCTATTACAACTGATCTCCAGCCGATAGAGATCAGTTCCCCTGGAGAAAATGGCCGCTTTGGCAATTGGACTATGGCATTGAAGTCCCTCCCCTCCCCAAACCCTGCCCTCCTCAGGCTTCACCCCAAAAACCTCCCGCCGGTGGCGAAGAGGGACCTGGCAACCCTACTGGGAAGGGAGTTCCAAGGTTTTGGCTCCATCTCCAAGAAGGGACATTCTCAGGTTACTACCTGTATAGCCTCAGATGACAGGGGCACCCAAAGCATGGCCTCTAAAAATGACCAAAAAGGACAGATGGGTTCATATGGGAGAAGGCGGTCCTTCAGTTATGCTGGCCCCAAGCCATATAGGGCTTTGTCACTACCAGCATCTTGAACTGGTCTCGGAAGCAAATTGGGAGCCAGTGTAGATGGAACAAGACTGAAGTGATATGGTCTCTATGACCTACTCCAGTCAACATTCTGGCCACAGCATTTTGTACCAGCTATAGCTTCCAGACAGTCTTCAAGAGCAGCCCCACATCAAATGTACTGCTGTAATCTAATCTAGATGTTACCAGGACATGCATCACAATGGCAAAATCTTTCCCACCCAGGAAGGATGAAGAATTGGGCCCTAAATTTGTGTTAATTTTTCAATCTTCCCTAGGGTGAAATTTGTTGAATAACCTCAAAAATAAGTAGGTGCAATTTAGTTCAATGACGAAGACCTAGCTTCTGTTAGACAGTGCAGTCCTAAGCAGTTATCCCCTGCTAAGTCCCTAAGATCCTGAAGGGCTTAGAAATCTGATTCAGATTGCATTTATATTGCCTGTCTGATTTGGGTGGGGTGGGGGGAATCCCAGTACAGGGATCCATGAGTCCCAGTGCAGGCTGCAAGTTTATTACCATGACATGATCAATTTATTTCACTTCATTAATAAAACAGAACTTGTTATTTCATGATTAATGAGATTGAGATGGGCTCATGTATACGGAGGGGCCCATGTAGAGCTGCCAACTCTGGATAGGAAAAGTCCTGGAGATTTGGGGGCAGAGCCTGGGGCAGGCAAAGTTTGGAGATAGATATTGTCAAAGGCTTTCACGGTCAGAGTTCATTGGCTCTTGTAGGTTGTCCGGGCTGTGTAACCGTGGTCTTGATATTTTCTTTCCTGACGTTTCGCCCGCAGCTGTGGCAGGCATCTTCAGAGGAGGAACGCTGAAGGACAGTGTGTCCTTCAGTGTTCCTCCTCTGAAGATGCCTGCCACAGCTGCGGGCGAAACGTCAGGAAAGAAAATACCAAGACCACGGTTACACTTTGGGGATAGAGCTCAGCAAAGATGTGATACCATAGAGTCCACCCTCCAAAACTGCCATTTTCTCTGAGGGAACTGATCTTTGTGGTCTGAGGATCAGTCAAAATTCTGAGTAGGGTTGCCGGGTCCCTCTTTACTACCCGTGGAAGGTTTTTGGGGCAGAGCCTGAGGAGGGTGGGGTTTGGGGAGGAGAGGGACTTCAATGTCATAGAGTCCAATTGCCAAAGTGGCCATTTTCTCCAGGGGAACTGATCGTCTGGAGATCAGTTATAATAGCAGGAGATCTCCAGCTAGTACCTGGAGGTTGGCAACCCTAATTCTGGGACAACTCCAGGCCCACCTGATGGTTGGCATCCTAGGATAGGGTGGTGGCTGAAGATCTCCCGCTATTACAACAGATCACCAGGAGACAGAGATAAGTTCACCTGGAGAAAATGGCCACTTTGGAAGCTAGAGTCAATGGCATTTATACCCCATTAAAGTCCCTTCCCTTCCAAACCCCGCCCTCCTCAGGACTCACCCCCAAAATCTCTAGGTAATTCCCAAACTGGAGCTGGCAATCCTACCCTGGACCCATGTTACAAGTATGTAATAAATTGCAGTCATCTGGATGCACTCCTCCTTATAGAAATAAGCACGATATGTTAAGGCAGCCCTCCTTGCTTCATACCTTCTGCCTGCAAATATTGTGATGAAACCAGTCCTCGGTTACCAGCACTCACATTTACAAGAATTGAAATTCACTTTGAATGAAAACATGGGGTTAAATGTATCAAATGAACTGCATATTGCAAATAGCTCACTTGGCTCTAACCATCTGCAGCTCTCTTAACACAAAATATAAGCAGAGGCCTTTATTTACTCTTCCTCCCGCTTGTCCTCCAGATGTTCAAATTAGGACCTCGTTTTCTAGAGGATGTTATTTACATTTGGAATGAAAACTCAGTTGAGTATCTGGAGTAAAATGCTACATTCATACTCTGCAGTGACCATCTTTGGCCTCTGGGCTCTAAACACATGCAGCACGCTGCTGCTGTCTTGACACGGATAACTAGTTTTATTGTTTACTGATGCCAGATAAGCAATGTCTCCCACACAAGGCCCTTTCCACCAGGATAAACTTGCTACAAATGATCTGAACTGAGACATCATCAAATGTAGTCATTCAGGGCTTTTATGTTCTAATAATATTTTCTTATAAGCAAAGGAACAGAAGTGCATAGCAAGGAAACTGGTAGTAAGTGGATTTTCTGGAACTCTTTGTACAATGACCCCTGTGCATCTTGCACAAGCCACCCTTGATTCAAATGTAAATGCGGGAGAAAACAGACAGTGAACTATGCATTACCTCAGGGCTATTTTATCTTCTCCATTTGTAGAAAGGATCACTGAGTCCAAACCCAGAGACGATCTCTTCAGAAGTACTCGTCATAAATTGTGTATGCGCATAATCTCATTTTTAAAAAGAAAAGGAAAATTAATGTTCCACTTTTTTAGAAGGGCTAACTCAGATATCTATTTGATAAAGCTAATTGTTATTCTCTCTTGCTGAAACTTGAGGACTATACATTTCTGTTCCCAATTCATGTTTGTTGTTGTTCTGATATGTGGATTTTAATGGTGTTGTAAATTGTTTTGAAATACTAATCCATTTTTAAAATGTGTATGTGAACCTTCCTGAGGGTTCTTTTAGCAAACAAACAATAGTAGGGAAACTGGAAAGTCTGATGGAGGCTGAAGAAGAACTACAAAATCCTAAGTATCTTGACTAAGGCTACCTAATGCTTTTATGACTGAGGCAAGAGTTGAACCTGGCAAACATGCACGTGTGGGGTGGGCACCTAGTAAAAGACACGTTCCTGCAATTTTCATTTTATCCATTTGCCGCAACAATACCTGTGCAATACTCATGTACCCAAAGCAATCTTGTTTGCTGCAGAAAGCAGAGACCTGCCCTTCCTGATGTATAACTCAGACCTCAATAGGCTTTCATGGTTTTTAAAGGGGGAGAGATCCAGCCTGTTTCTAGAGCTGCTTCCACAAGCAGATTTTGCCCCTCATGGAATTCAGGAAGCCCTCAGATTAAGGGGGGATGTCCACATGACATTTTGCTCATTCTGACCACGGTGTTCCTGGGGCTTTCCTCTTTAATCCAAAAGGGGAAAAACACACGTTTTTCTCCAGGTTACAGGGGGAACTGTGGGGTGGTTGTGGATGGAGTTGTTCAATTAGACCACTCTTTCCACCATGATTTCCTTCAAAACAGGCAGGGAAGGTGGAGATCTCAAGAGAAGTAGGAAGCAGGGAAGGGAGATTAGAGGGCACACATGCCCAAGGTTCATTCATGTGAAACCAGACCAGTATTATGTCTGAGCCTGCCCAGTTTCATCAATTCAACCTTGTCACACTTATCTTTTTATAAAGCATTGTCCTGCACAGGCAATGACACTTGATCCCAAACACTATTTCATATCCATATGATATGCCAGACTTTGGGAGCAGTCTAGTGTCAGATGTGCCGCTGTCCCACTGAACTACACCAAAGAGATGTAAATGCACAGTTAAGAACATTTCTAAATATTCTGAATCTGCCATTTCAAATCTTTGAAAATGTCATTTGAACTTTACACAACAGATCTAAAATGAAGACAAACAACTTGTAGGTTAATCTCCATCTTGTTCCCTATAAAGACCAAAATAAAATAAACTACATTTAATTACTAGTTGCTGAATAAAATAATGTTGGTTTGTCAAACTGTCAATGGCATTGGCACAAGCCTAAAATAGATAATCCATACAGTAGCCATGATATAACTTTATGGAGACAAATAAAAGAAAGGTTAGACTTCCATCCAAGGATATACATAGCTTTGCATTCCTGGAAAGGTTACTAATGCTTCACACTTCATTCATATTGTAATAGGATTTAAATTTACTATGGCCCTGTGTCAGGTCACATAGGTGGGTGTTCTGGGAGCTCTGTGCTTCTTAGGTAAATGGTGCCCTGATTCAGATCAAGACCATTACCAGAGAGGGAGCTTCTACATCCTCCTGTGCTGTTTTCTCAACCTTAAACTGCCCCAGGGAGCTGCTATTTGCCCCATTTCCTGCTATTTGCCCAGTACAAATATCAGTACTTATACTGATATGGCAACATGTCAGTTTCCTCAGTGGAGCAAATATTGGCTCCCTGCGGCCATTTTGGGTCAGGAAAATTGGGATGGGGGTGTTCTAAGTTCCTTCTTCCTGTTCTCTGACGTCCCACTCCAAATTGCCCCCCCCCACACACACACACGTAGGAAGCATAGAGTCCACATCTATTAACTGACCTGGGGATGTATCTGGGGGAATGTATAGCTGGGCCCAAAGCTGTATATTATTAGGATTGCCAGCTCCAGGTTGGGAAATACCTGGAGACTTTTTGGGGTGGAGCCTGAGCAAGGTAGGGTTCAAGGAGGGGAGGGACTTCAATGCCAATAAGAGTCCAATTGCTAAAGTGGTCATTTTCTCCAGGTGAACTGATCTCTATCGGCTGGAGATCAGTTGTAATAGCAGTAGCAATTCGTAGCTGAACACAACTGCATTCAATACTGTATCTTGATATTCGGACTATCACTTCTGTTTAGTTCATGGGGCATTAGCAGACAAAGACCCAGAGTTGGTGCCCCAAAACTGCATCATCATAAACTCTTTGCTGTATAAATACTTCTCCTTCATTAGAATAGGCACCTTACAAACCTACAGTCTGGTTCAGGTTCATAGATGATACATTTACTATTTGGAGCCATGGTGAAGAAAAATTAATGGACTTTCTAAACCATCTTAATAATAGCCATCCAAACATTCAGTTTACCATGGAAAAGGAAATTGAGGGTAAACTCACATTTCTTGATACCCTTGTCATCCGTAAAACAAACCTTCAGTTAGGTCACAAGGTCTACCGGAAACCAACTCACACAGATCGCTACTTACACAAAAACTCCAACCACCACCCCCGACAGAAAAGAGGAATAATCAAAACATTAATGGACCGTGCAAGACGGATCTGTGAACCACAGTTTCTCAAGGAAGAAACTAATCATCTAAATCACGCACTGCTAGCAAACGGCTACTCCAAGAATGAAATCAGAAGGGCCATTAAACCAAACAAAAATCAGAAAACTCAAGAAAAACAGTCTCCCATAGGAAAGGTATTCTTGCCATTTATTAAAGGAGTCACTGATAGGATGGAGAAACTTTTGAAAAAACATAACCTACAAACAGTGTTTAAACCCACCAAGAAAATACAACAAATGCTACGATCAGCAAAAGACAAAAGAGACCCCCTCACCTCTGCAGGAGTATATCGTATACCTTGCAGCTGTGGAGAAGTTTACATCGGGACCACAAAACGCAGCATACAAACAAGGATAAAAGAACATGAAAGATACTGCAGACTTGGCCAACCTGAGAAATCAGCAGTGGCTGAACATGGACTGACACAAACAGGACACAGGGTCTTATTCCAAGACACTGAAAGACTGGACAATTCTACCAACTATTTTGTCAGATTGCACAGAGAAGCCATTGAAATTCATAAACATCAGCACAACTTTAACAGAAAAGAAGAGAGTTTAAGAATGAATAAGGCTTGGCTTCCTGTCCTGAAAACCTCCAGACTAACAAAGACTACAATCCACAATAGCCATGCAGATTAGCTTTGGATTTCACACATTAACAGATCACTTCAGGATACAATGGTTCCATATTAACATACCATACCCTCATTAGCACATTATCTTGATACCTACAGGACAATGATTAGCACATTACCTTTGATAATTTTTGCAGGACAATGATTCAGCTCAACCCCCCCTTTCTGACTATATATTACTCTTCCTATACACTTGACACTGAGAGACACTGTCCTTCAGTGTTACTCCTCTGAAGATGCCTGCCACAGCTGCTGGTGAAACGTCAGGAAAGAAAATACCAAGACCACGGTCACACAGCCCGGATAACCTACAAGAACCACTTCTCCTTCTTCTTATTTGCTTTCAGTTCCTTGAGACACCCCTCCCCCCATGGCCATTTATTTGCATGGTCATATTTTTGGCAACCCCAGGAAACAGCATTTTGACCCTTCATTGTGCTCCCTAGTTATTCTTGTGAGTCATTATAAGGGTCTGGATTTGCTTTTCCAGAGTGACTTACAAATGATTTTATCTCACAGTTATATTAAATACTTTCTTACTCCAGGGTCTCCTAGGTTTCAGAAAAGTGCTGCTGAGAAACTGTATAAATGCTGCTCACTTTTTAAAAGAAAGGTACCAAGGATTTTCATCCAGGTTTTCTGGATCAGAAAATAAAAGACAACATTTCTTGGGCCTATCATTGCAGGTTAATGTTGTGATTTTAGCATTATAATCATGCCATTGTCCATGAGTACCATCCTTAGTCAATGTTGGCCCCATGCAAAAAAATGAGGCACAATCTGCCAATGTATGCATTTCAAGTCCCAAGCATTTCATTGTGGGGACACAAGCATGTTTCATTGGACTTAAAACATCTTACTTTTGGCTGCTTTTTCTACCAGCCATGATCAGGCATGCACCTGTGGATAATGGACAAATGAATGTGTAGAAGGGAGCTGTCAAGATTGCTCCCCCGGGTCCCACCCTTGATCTCTATGTGTTCAAGAGTCCTCAGTGCATAGAGACTGCACATATACACCTAACCATACACAGGCTTTTGCATGCATGATGCAGAACCTTCCATTTTCTAGTTCATCAGATTGTACATGCACAAGGCCATGCATGTTTAAGAATATGTATGTAGGCTCTGGCAAAACTGGCATGCATGACCACAATCACTAGGGTTGCCAACGGCCAGGTACTAGGTGGAGATCTCCTGCTATTGCAACTGATCTCCAGCCGATAGAGATCAGTTCACCTGGAGAAAATGGCTGCTTTGGCAATTGGACTCTATGGCATTGAAGTCCCTCCCCTCCCTAAACCCTGCCCTCCTCAGGCTCCACCCCAAAAATCTCCCGCCGGTGACAAAGAGGGACCTGGCAACCCTACCAATCACACACATATATTGTCGAAGGCTTTCACGGTCAGAGTTCATTGGTACTTGTAGGTTATCCGGGCTGTGTAGGAAAGAAAATACCAAGACCACGGTTACACAGCCCGGATAACCTACAAGAACCAACACACAAATATACTCTGCATACATGCATTCATTGAGTTTCGGAGTAGGGCTTCTTAGAGTGTCCAATCCATACAGAATAATTCAGAAAGGTTACTGATAGTCATGTTGGTCCACAAATTCATAAACAAAAGTCATGTAATATCAAAATATCACAAAACAGTGTGCAAGCTTTCAGGTTCTTTGGAGCTCTTCATCAGGCTGTTCAGCACAGAAAAACAAAGGAGGAAGGGAGAGAGAAAATAAATTGTTTCAAGGCACAGAGGCAAAGTTGAAATAATGGCAGCTTTCCATTTAATGCCAGAAGTCCATGGTGTGTGGCTCCAATGTGCAGGTCTACAATCTTGTCCCTGACATCCTTGGACAGCTCTTTGGTCTTGGTCATGGTGGCTAGTTTGGAATCTGATGGATTGATTGCTTCTGTCGACAGCAGAACCCTAACCCTAATCTGGCTGGTTGATAGGTGTTCAAATACTTATTTCACTCATTATAATGCACATCAATCCCTGACTTTTGTCTTCTGGGTTTCTGGGTGTTTTCCTGTTGTTATTCTGTCTCTCACAGCTACAATAAACCTACCATTAAAATTATGGACTGGTCATTTCTTTGTCAGAGTGCAAACGGGCAAATTTAGCAGGGGATCAAATACTTTTTTCCCTCACTGTAAATAAACTTCAGTTTTCCATCAGGCCTTCATGAGGAAGTGGCTCTTAAATGGCTAAATAAGGACAGGTTTGTACACTGTTTAGTTGCATAAGGGAGAGCTGGAATGAGAAAAGCATTCTTCCCTCTAAGCGTCCCTTATTCTTGCTGGCCCCAGACCAAACGTCCACTTCCAGTTAACTTTACACTTCTAAATTGCACAATCTCACCTTAACATGGCACAAGTACAAAACATTTGAGGCATGTCAGAGATGTCTCCAGCCATGCAAAGCCAACAGAACTGTATGCATGCAAATATTGTCTGGTTCTCTTGAGCACAGACCTCCAAACTGTCGAGGAGTCTAAACAGGCTAGCTTTGATGGGCTGCTGCCTTTTATCTTTATGAGAGCATTGACATAGTGGCATAAGATACACTGAATTCATTTTCAAATCAAACAACTTAGATGCAATATAAAATTCGAAAGCTGTTTGGTTTTCTCTTTCTTAGAGTCAGCAAGTCATAACTAGCAAGTCCCAAGAGTCAGCAAGTCCCCCTTTGTCCCATTAAGAAAGGGGGGGGGGACTCTGTCCCAAAGTAAAAAAGAAAAATCCCAAGCAAGTTGCTACACATACTGACAAAGTCAAATTAAACAGCTTTCATAGTTAAGGAACAAGTATCAGCACAACTTTAGTACAAGCCTTCATTCCAAGAAATGTGTTTATGTTAAAGCCCAACTATATGCATTTGACTGTTGTGATTTTGTGGTATCAGTTTACAAACAGTTCTTCTCAGCAAGAACTGGTTCAGACAGATTCTCTAGTCCTTCCCACAACTGCATCCTTTAACACATGAGGCAGTATTTTCTTTTTTGCAGTCCACTGGATGCAGAATCAAAACTGGAGTTCCCTATGGCCCATCATATAATTCCCCATTTTTTAAAAAAAACAACACCTCACTTGCCCTTACAGCTCAGATAAGATTGGGCAGTACATTGTTGATGTACAGCCTTTCAGAAAGGGCTTTAGTATTTTTTTCTTCAAAAAGAACTCCCGCTAAGTTTCCCTAGGAAAACATATTTAGAGAGATAGTTCATCTTGGTGCTTTGGGAGATCCCAGCTTCAGCAGCTTATTTCACCGCAGCTGGGGAGGAGTAACTTTGGGGATGACTAAACCCAGTCATTTCTTTGTTCCTTTTGTTCCCCTTTTATTTGTTATTTGTACACTTGTGCTTCCATGAAACAAGAAAAATAGAAAAAGCATGTGCATGGAGCTGCCTGCAAGATCTGTGCCCTGGTTGTTGAAAGGTAATGGGGAAAGAGACACTGGCAGTAGAACAGGGAAACAATGTGGAAAGGCCCTGAGGGCCAAACTAGATATAACCTGGAAGATTTGTGATCAGGATTTCCTCTTCTTTAAAGTAAGTGCTAATAGCACAGGTGTGTGTGTGTGTGTGTGTGTGTGTGTGTGTGTGTGTGTGCGCGCGCGCGTGCAGCTATGGTGCTTTTGGGGAAAGGGGTTTAACCAGCTCACCTTGTGATTTTCTTGATGCAAATTGCCCCACCCCATGAGGGTAAACAAATTGGTTTGCAGAGCAAATAGGAAGTCGTGGGGTATGCTGAGATAAAGAAAATGCCATGGTGGAATGATTCGTAGTTCCTCCCTCAGCAATCCTAATCCTAATCCTAATTTTGTAGGAGATATTAATCACAGATTCCTCAGGTCACATCCAGAAGATAAACAATGTCATGTCAGTGTAAAATTTTATATTAAGAAGCACAGGATCCAGCAACAGGGTCTAATACCATAATTCCTTTGCTGCCAGAATGCCTAAAGTTGTACTGTGAAATTACTTAGGTTGGTTATGCATTGGTACTTTTACTCATGTTCGCCCCTGGACTGTCTCAGTTGTTTCTTGGAGTTATGCATGAGTTTTTCGTCCATTAGAGATGACCTGGCAGCCAGCACTCACAAATCCGGAGACTTCTTGTTCCTCTGTTAACCGGATTCTTTGATCTCTCCTGAGATCACCCCTGGTGAAATTCCTATGCATAAGGCAAATTGCGGGACACGGAAGTTTGTGGAAGTGACATTTCTCTCACAGAAAGCACAACAGCACAAAGCAGTGTGTCAAGGGGCAGGGATTCAAATGCTTCCTGCTTCCTCTGAGTTCTTTCTGAGCAGAAGAAAGGGTTTAAATAGTGGAGATCTCCAGCCACACCTGGAGGCTGGCAACCCTACTTTCAAGTGATGGTAGTTTGGCATGATATTATGCTGACATTGTTACAGGCTTTGACATATGAGACCATATGAAATGTTGTATTTTATGTTAGAGTTGTACATAGACAGAATTTCCCTATTTCTGAATCATTGAGCTCCCTCTGAAATCCATTGTCTCTCTCTATATATAAAGGCTGGATAGGCAAGAAGTACCACTCTCTATAGAGAGACTGGGGAGGCAAGGAGCGTCACTCTCTATAGAGAGACTGGGGAGGCAAGGAGCGCCTCGCTCTATAGAGAGACTGGAGGAGGAAGGAGCACTTGCATTCAATTCAGAGGTCTGTCTCTCTCTGTAGCGTTGTTAAAGCATCTCTCGGCTGTCTCTCTAGCTGGCACTGTCAGTGTAGAGACATTAAAAATATGCCAAGTCTTGCGTCAATATTTAGGAATGCAGACTCTAGCTAGCTTCTAGCTTTAGTGTCCTTCAGTCTCTAAACCATGTCTCATTGACAGCCCAGTGAAAGGGGGCTGAGAAGTACTTCACTAAGAATATTCGAATGGTATTGTTTTATAAACTATAGATATATACAATAATGGTATTATGCTTATCTTAACCGTAGTTCTTAGACTATGAAGTTGCTAGTAGAATTAAATATTAAATATATATTGAATTGCTAATATAACTGATTGTTGTAATAATATTAAACTGTCTAGCTACTAGTCTTTGATGATGTCAGGAACAGCAGTGACCCTGAAGTTACTTTGACTGCTAAATCTTGGCTGCTGCAGAGGTTGAAATGCAGTAGTAAGTTCTGCTCTCCTATTATTTAATTAATATTGGAGACATATAAATATAGGTGTAAAAGGACAGGGAAGTTAGATCTCTCCAGTCTTTGCATAGACTGGGGAATCTCAGAAGATACATGGTTTGGTATGTATATCTACTTACTTATATGTTATTTTCGATATTGTGAATCAGATTCTTTTAACTAAATCAGATCTCTTTAACTGTTATATTTTAAGTTTTGGGTTTTAAGACTATTTAGAATATAGAACTTGCTTGTGTTCTTGTATACATTTTTACAACACACACACATAATCTGTTTGAACCTATACAATAAAAAGAGCTTACTTGTGTAAGTTAAATAAGTTGTGTCCTGCTTATTAGGTGATTAACTGAATAAGATAACACACCACTTCTTAAGAAGGGGTCAATTCTAAGAGCATAATCACCGAAGGTTTCTGACCTGCTTCAATATCACTTGCAGCAGTCAGCATCTGGGGCACAAGACCCTTCTCCCTTGCTTGCTGGAGAGTGGTACATTGTTTTTTCATACCCAGTAATAAAGGATTGGAGAATCCAGTTTGGTGTTTGCATCCTGGGGTGGAATACCTGAAACGGAAAGCCTGATTCTGAGCAGACAAATATTTGCAGCGTTATAGCAATGTTTGTGCTCCTCCTTGGCTGTTACTGCAAAGTGCCCTTTCTTAAGAGTTCCACAAGCCCCACTCTCCAGTCCTCTAAAGGTATATGATATGAGGGGAGAAGGATTAAGCAGTATGCCACATGCCCTATCATATGAATGTCCTTGATGGGGTTAATATACAGCTTAGAAGAATTGTGATTGGCTGCAAACTTAGTTTCACAAATGGAGCAAATGTGGTGGGACACAGATGGGATTTTTTCCCCACTCCCATTCAATGGGATTATTTTTACTTTTGCCAGTGTTTTCACATACATAAAATTAGGCCAGGGGCAGGGACATGGGATCAGGAGGCTCAGTCCTACTCCTCCATGGCAGGGCACTGCCCATTTCTGTCCCATTTGCCAATGCTGAATTTATACTAGGGGAACATCAGCAGGATGCTATATTGGCCTATTTCCAGCTATGCCAAAGTATTACCATGTTATGGTCTTTTCCACACCAAGATTTTGCACCAGTTTTGTTTCTCAACTGCATCACCCCCTTACACACAGGGCTGGCCCTAGGGGTTTTCACACCCTAAGATAGTTGACCTTTGTCCCTCCCTGGTGGCCTAGGCACACACCAAGTCATCAGGTGGCTAGTTGGCCTGGGGGTTGCCAGATCTGCTGAGAACTGGCAGGAAAAGGTAGGGGGGATTGCATTCAAACTGGAAGTAACATCACTTCTGGGCAACACTCTAGGAATCCCAAAGATCTCCATGGTAAAGAACACAGAGATTTAGGGAATTCCTGGAGTGTCACCCATCACTTCCCGGTTTTGATATAATTCCCCACCCCCACTTTCTCAATAGGCAAATGGATCCTAAGGTGCTACCCAGCCAGACAGCCAGGTGGGGTATGCCCTGAGCTGCCAGACACTGGTGACATGAGTAGCAGTGATGCAGATGGGGGGGGGGGCGACACAGGACTGCTTGTTTAGGGTGATCCCTGCCCTCTGGTGCCTTAGGCAATTGCCTAGGGCCACCTGGTGGGTGGGCCACTCCTGTACAAATAGTATTATGCTGGCTATCGCTTTCTACGTTTTTCTTTGAGTTTTTTCCCATTTTCCCCCTGACCACTTTTGCAGTGGACTGGGGGGAAATGGGCAAATCTCAGGGTGGGGTGGAGAGCAATGACTACAAAAGATACTGTGTGTAAAGGAGAAGAAAAACCGATACAATGAAGAAGTCAAGCTGGCGCCAAACCCAGTGCGGAAAAGCCCAAGCAGCTTCCAGTCGTACTTTACCATTGTGCCCTGTCTATTAGCTCTTCTTCATTCTAAATAAGGGGAGTGCCATTTCTTCTGGAATGAATAGTTTTTATCACGAATCCTCTGCACACCCCCACAGCTGTCCTTCTCACATGCTGAAATCCCGTCATAAATATATTACGCCCACTGTTTTGGTTGCAGCTTTATTATATAATACAAGAGCACTTTGCTTCAGCAGTATTTAAGGGGGAAGGAGAGAAACGTCGCGGCTTGCTTGGCTCATCCATACTGTTTCTCAAAGGCTGGATATAAAGAGAGGGTGTCTGGGTTCTCTGCTCCCCCCAAGACAAAAACAGGCTCTTTCAGTCCCCTTAATTCCCTAATGTGCAGTTTCTTGCTTATGTGACCTCGGCTTTTATCACCACAAATACAGCTGTAATGTTGAGTCAACTAGGCAGGGGGGAACGGGCTGACAGTAAAGCACAGCTTTGGTGTTTATACACAGATAGCTTTTGCTAATAAATCAGCAGTGACTGGAAAACTAATACAAAGAAACTTTGCCTGTAACGGGGAAGGCTGATTTTATGGAAACGCCTCTGACGTACAGCTGCAGATTATCTTCAATGACTCATTCATTTCAGAGAAAATGCCTTTTCCATAGACAGCAGGGACTCCTTGGCTAAGGATTTCCACTGTCTCCAGCTTCACTTTGCTTGTGCACCTAATAAACTGTTTTTAGAAAAAGATGTCTCACATGCCCCCCCCAAAAAAAAAGGTGTATGCAAATTTCCCTAGGTCTTAAATTCCTTGTTGAACACACCCAGCATTTGCCCCAGTTATAGTTTTTCTCCATTGTAAAGCTAATTTTAACATGACATTATTTTTCTGGATGTTCAAAGTAAAATTCACATCTCATTTATCCTCACAATATACTTCAGGCTAGGTTAGAGTGAGGATACAGTAGGATGTCCCTAATGAGACTTTGGCATTTAAAAATGATTGGTTCTTGTAGGTTATCCGGGCGGTGTGACCGTGGTCTTGGATAACAGCCCGGATCACCTACAAGAACCAATGAACTCTGCCCGTGAAAGCCTTCGACCATAATTTAAAAATGAAATTGAAAGTCATCTGGCCCTCTGGGGGTCAAAATGTGCCAAATGAGGACAGAGGGTTTCTACCCCTGCAGAATGTCTTCCATCAGAACCAACCCCTCGTTCAGCATTGCAAGGAGAAAAAAGACAGATGTTTGCCTAGTTCTGCCCCTTTTCTAGAGTTAATAGAAGTATGGGGAGAGCCAGCATGTAAATCCTCACTCAACAATAAAGTTTGCTGGGTGACCTTGATCCCATAATTCTCTCTCAGTCTAACCAATCTCATAGTGTTGTTGAGAGGATAAAATGGGGAAGACAGAATTATATACATCTCTCTTCAGAGGACCAGTGCAAAAGAAGAAGGGCACAATATGGATACTGTGTAGTAAAGAGCCACTCACAGCATCTGAAGAAGTGGGCTCTTGTCCATAAAAGATTATGCTGGATGTTGTTGTTTTTTGCAGTCACGTCACTTCTGATTTATTGCAACCCCTGCCAGGGTTTTCAAGGCAAGAGACTTTCGGAGGTGATTTGCGATTTCCTGCCTCCGTGACGCATGACCCTGGTACTACTCGAGCAAGTAAAGTTCTCTGGTGTCCACGCGGCTCCACAAAGTGACCATCTGTACACAAGCTGGTCTCATTTAAATCTCATTTAAATCCCTATTTTTCATCATGTCTACTTCACCTTTCCTCAGTTTTAACCTCTCCCTCCCCGGATATTGTTTTTGTACAAGTCATTATACGAGGTTGTATTACATACTGCTGTCCTAAATATGTTTTAAAAAATGTCACTGAAGGCAATAGGAGTTCTGTGCCTGTAGAAAGGAAAGGCTACTGAAGCTGAAGTATGTAAAACTGGGCACACTATTTTGCCTCAACAACCCTTCTTTCTGTCTCAGAGTCTTGCAAGACAGACATTTACATAAGATGCTTCTCTTTTCAAATCCATTTGCAGTTTTGATTTTAGTACATTATAAACAAGGATTCCTAGTCAGGTGGCATGATTGCATGTGCTCCTTTCATTCCAGAATTTTATTTTTCATACCCTCAAGTCTCTGTTTTTATTAAAGGGTGTATTATTTGCTATTCATGTAATTAAAAAACCACTCTGCTTAATTTCATAGCCTTGCATCCTGACTTCATTTTTCAGTGCACTCATTGGTGACTGCACATATTTTAATGGCCAAAAGTACCTTTTCAACCACCATCTCATGAGAAGACTCCATTCTTGGATAGGGTTGGCTTTACCAAATTAATCCAGGCTTCCAGGTTTGACTAGTACAATGTGGGACAGCTCTTGAAGACAATGTGGGAGTTTTGGCTAGTGATGAATGTAGCAGAAGGGAGGAGTTGGAGAAGGGATGGGAAGAAGAGGATGCTGGAAGCAACTCAGGGAAGGTATCTGTGTAAAAAATTATAAAGAAGGTAAATGCTGAATTTGCATTCTGTGAATGTATAGAGGTTAACTTAAACCTTTACAGGTAAAAAGCTGCAGATCAAGTTTTTCGATCTAACTTTTGGTCTGCCAGATTAGGAAGATGCCAACTCATATATTAACATGGAAGCCAACAGAACAAAACAATTTCCCTTGATACCAGAACATGTAGACAATCAATGAAGTTGCAAGAGTTCTTCTAGAAGCTAGCAGTTTTTCATTGGGTAGGATAGAAGGGGTCTGATGGGCATCAAAGGAAGAAATCTGCTGATTCTTTTGAAGACTTGAGATTCTGTGGATTTTTTTTCCCTTGGGGAAAGCAGGGAGAGAACTTGGAGCTGAAATAGGAAGTCTATCAATGAAAAAAAGGTCAGGAATGGCTGAGAAAAAGAGATCTCTGTACAATAGCCTGAAACAGACACTGGGTAACTTTATTATTCTGCTTACCCCTCAATTTACCCACATGGTGACCTAAGGAGAGAGAATGTTTACTGTTCATTTATTTTCCACTTTTAGTAGGAGTTAGATAATTTTTACTCAGCCATATGGGTTTTCTTTTGTATCAGACAGAGTCTGGCAAATAGAGTCTGGGTACAAGTAAAGTCCAACTTTTCCTTTCCTGAAAATAATATTATATTGGTCTGTTAGCACTAAAGCCACATAAAACCCTAACTTGACCTACATGTACCAAAATAGAAACAAATGCACCTACCTGGATATGAATCAGTCTAGGGTATTTTAAATAAGTGTGTCCAGTATTTAATTTGAAGAAATATATTTTAAAAGACAAAAATAGAGTCTGGGACCTTTTCCACAGGCTGGAGTTACTCTTGATATTCTTGGGAGCTGATGCACAAGCATTGGTGGTGTCACATGATTCACATCAACCTCCTAATTTTTTTAAAATGGCCCTAAAATATACATATAACACTGTAGTGTTCTATAGGAGCCCCGTGGCGCAGAGTGGTAAGCTGCAGTACTGCAGTACTGCAGTCCAAGCTCTGCTCACAACCTGAGTTCAATCCCGATGGAAGCTGGTTTCAGGTAGCCGCTCAAGGTTGACTCAGCCTTCCATCCTTCCGAGGTTGGTGAAACGAGTACCCAGCTTACTGGGGGTAAAGGGAAGATGACTGGGGAAGGCACTAGCAAACCACCCCATAAACAAAGTCTGCCTAGTAAACTTCGGGATGTGACGTCACCCCATGGGTCAGGAATCACCCGGAGCTTGCACAGGGGACCTTTACCTTTAGTGTTCTATGGTTTAAGCAGGTTCTCACCCTCCTTTGGTGGGGCAGTGGGTGATGTAATGATAATTTAAGGAGGTTCTCTGAATTCCCAGCTTTCATTTTTTTTAAAAGTAAGTCTCTAGCCTCTTCCCTCTTGGAGATATAAGGGGAAAGGCATATCTCCACGAGGGAAGGTGATAGAGCAGTGGTTCCCAACCTTTTTTTGACCAGGGACCACTAGGACTTTTTTGTTCGGTGGAGGGACCCCAAGGTTCAAAATAAAAATTCTGACAATTTGAAAATAAACTTTAATCATAACTGTTAGTTAAACATTAAACTTAGAATAATATTTGAATATATATATATTTTATAATAGAGAACTTTTAATTGAAAATATTAATTTATTATGGGTTTATAACTTTGTTTCACAGACCTTAATTTAGTTCTCGCGGACCCCTGGGGGTCCACGGACCCCTGGTTGGGAACCAGTGTGATAGAGACTTACCTTTTTTAAACATGAAAGATGGGAATTCAGAGAACCTCCTTAAACTATCATTACATCACCCACTGCCCCACCAAAGGAGGGTGAAAAATAAGAAGAGGCAGTCTGCCTGATGGAGTGGGAGGGAGGAAGAAAGAGGCAGCCAGAATAACCAATTTGCTACATGCAATCTCTGTATATTTCTAAAGACAAGTAAAAGCCATGAGAAAGAGATCCACCAGGGTTATTCAAAAATGAATAAAGGATTTATCATGCCTCTTCCTCCGGCAAAATCTGTAACACCAAAACAAAAGCAGTACCTGATCTAGATAATTTTACTACTAAGGGAAGCATTGCACTTAAAAACAAACAAACAATGTGAGCACATTGGATATGTGGCCATAATCTTTCAAGTATTACCCATTAACTTAATCGTTTTTTAAGGGGTGCCTTGATCACTGGAGGAATTGAGAAAGTGTGTTACATCCCGCGCATCAGCCAGAAAATACCCTCCACCACCACACCAAAATAAATATGCATCTCTTGCAGCAACGCTGGTCAAGCTTTTTGGGGCTTGTTTCAGCTTTTATTTTTCATCGAGGGACAGCTTTAAAAGGTACGAAAACATGCAACACCTGTTCAAATAAGTATCATGGCAAGCTAAAAATAAATGTGTGTACCAAGGGCAAGGACAGCTCCACTACATCACTTGCAAGGCTCAAAAAAGTTAGTATTTGTATGTAGCTTATACTGTCTCTAAAGCCGCTGGCCAGATCCTTTCTGCGTTTATATGCATTTCCTAAGAGATTCTGTTAACCTGCCTCTGATAATCAAATCACAAAATGGGGAGGGGGGACCCTATCCTTCTTAGAAGGCAAATGATAACAGGGCTTTCTAGACACCTCCTTGGTAGCTGTAGTTCTGCTACGGGGGTCTACAAAGGAGTCGAAATCACGCAGCTACATGGGGGGGGGCGGTTTCAAGGGGCTTAGCTTCAGCCCACAGGCTAAATGGAAACCAGACTGGAACCTGGCCTTCCAACGGGTCTGCAATTAATTAAGACGGAAGGGAGAGCTTTGAATAACCCCTTTATAGAACCAAACATACAGTCAAAACCCAGCTGACAAACACAACAAAACCGACTTCATGGTTTCTCTCAAGAAGGCCATTAATGGTTCCAGAAATGAAGAAATGCCTTGTTTAAGTCACTTGTGTGTATGCATTAAGTTCATATGACAAAGAATGATTGCTCAGTTATAATAAACACAATAGGGCTTTATCCAGAGGCAACCAGCTGTATATGAGCCAACAATAACATATGCATGTTTAACTATGTCTGTAGCATGTACTATGGGGTTTTCAAAGAGCATATTTACAAAAGATCAAACGGTCAGATATCAGGCATCTTTCCTCTTCCACAGACATCAAAATAAAACCCTGGCATCTACTATGTGCCGTTTTCAGTTCACTGGCTCTGCTATTCAGTTCTGAAATGGGCTTTTTTCAATATTCAGAAGTTTAAGGAATCTGGTTTACATCAAAGGCATAGCTGTCCTTCAATTTTTTCTACAGAAAATAAAATTTGTCACGCATTAATTAAAAGGTGATTACTCTGATGTGAGGCTTTGTTTTAATATTTTCCATGTGGAGCTATTTCTCAACACCTTACCCATGTGAAAATGGCATAGCAAACGTTTCTATGTGAGGAAATCCCCACATCACTGACAAATGTCAGAACTTCCCTTCAGTCAGTCAGTCATAAATAAAGGCCAATGTTTCAGGTTTAGGAAGAGTGAAATGCACACAGGGGTTTTGCAATTCCTACGTGGAGACTGCAGGATTTGCAGGGAACCCTCTAAATCATTGGAAAGTCTCTCCTGCCTGCAAATCATAAACTCTTAAGGGCTTAAGCAGGGCAATTCCTCCACAGCCGTTTCTTTTCTTCTCACTCCCTTTAACTGACTCTCAACTGTTCTTGGCATTTTGATAGCACTAGGAATGCTGAGTTCTCATTAGGATGTTTTCTTTTAGAATTTTCTCTTTTTTAGATTGCTTTTTGTTTCTTTCTTTGTATATTTAGGGAGTTCTCCAAATATGCAGAAGCCCCAGGCTTGCCTACAGGTGGTCCTGTTTCATCAGCATCTTGTTTGGCACTCAGCTTGCTATTAGAAAGAACAACCTAGGAGCCCCCATAGAATTACAGAGAAGATCACTGGTCTGGAGATTCCTCGCTTGGGCCTGCTCACCTGGATTTCATAAACTCTTAGGGGCTTAAGGAAGTGAATTTCTACTTCCTTCTCTCCCCTCCCTCTGCCCTTAACTGATTCTCAACCATTTCCATGATTTTATGCCTCCTGCTCCTGGAGCATACCCAGATCTCATTGGGTCACTTGCGGGAAAAGGTGGGAGATTCATTTCCATTTTCTTCATTTAAAAAGTCCTTTTCTCCTTGCATATTTGAAGTCTTATCAAGTATGTAGAAATGCTCGCTTTGTTTGTGGATGGCCTAGTGTTGCTGCTTTTATCATTGGCATGGGTCAACATAGTAACGATGATTTAAATTTAATGGATTAGACACACAGATACCTCAACTAGGGTTGCCAACCTCCAGGTAGTAGCTGGAGATCTCCTGCTATTACAACTGATCTCCAGCCAATAGAGAACAGTTCACCTGGAGAAAATGAACTCTGTGGCATTGAAGACCCTCCCCTCCCCAAACCTCACCCTCCTCAGGCTCCACCCCAAAAACCTCCCGCTAGTGGTGATGAGAACTTTCACTATAAATGCATTCCAGTCAGTACAGATGTAAAGGATGTAAAGGCTAAAGCAAAAGCCTACAAAGATGTAAAGGCCTGCAAAGATGTAAAGGCTAAAGCAAAAGCCTTCAAAGGCCCCGTGCCCCAAACTGCGAGGTCAGTAGCAAAGATTTCAGCATGCATGGGAAGGGAAAAGTAGAAAAGTTGTAATGGATTACTTTCTTTTCACACATTCCTGGGGAAGGAATTATTTGAGGAAACCCACATGCTTCCTAGGATACAGGTGGGTTTCCCTAACAGGGCCAATAGCACCCTTCAGCACTTTTTCATCTGGGAAAATAGTGCAGGGGGGAAGGCTGAAGCATATTTGGTCCTGAACCTAATTATGCACTACACACAAAGGAACTGGGGTAGGACCATGCCTCCCGCTATAACAAGAGGACTCCCGCTAGCACCCTTCTTCCGCCACTCAGAGCAACAATAGGAGGGGAAAAGTGTTGTGGTGTCACTTCCAGGGAAAACCTGGAAGTGATGTAGGGTAGCTCTAGGAATCTCCAGAAACTTTGTGGTTTTACCATAGAGCTTCCAGCAATTCCTACATCTACCCTACATAATTTCTGGGTTTCCCCCAGAAATGATGCAGCATTGTCTGCAATGTCACATGCCCTTCCCCAAGTCCCTGCTCCCAGTCCTCTCACTAGGGTACACCTAACCGAGAAGAACCCTCAACTTACATTTTTGTGTTATATCTGATATAGGATGGAGACCAGAACTAAACTGTGTACTCTGTAATACATAAAGAGCACACTGTGGATCAATTCAAGATTAATAGTGGTATCCTAAGCAGAACTACAAGATTAATAGTGGTATCCTAAGCAGAACTACAAGATTAATAGTGGTATCCTAAGCAGAACTACACCATTTTATGTCAGTGGATTTAGAAGGTGTAACTCGGATTAGGATGGCAATTATAGTTGCTAAAAAAAAGTATGTTTTAAGAACATTTTTTGCAGTTACTTTTTATATCTACAGCAATATTATCAACGCACTAGAGCAGGTTCAGCAGTATAAATATCTAGGGGTTGTGTTTCAAGCCACACAAGCCAGGACCTCGCATATCAACTATGCTGCCCTAAATGCCCAGAAATCCTCTGGCCTAATACAAAACTTTTACTGGCACAAAGGAGGGCAGCACATTCCTGCCGCAATAAAGATCTTTAAGGCTAAATCCCTTGCTCAAATTACATACAGAGCCCCATTGAGCATTACTGGCAACACAACCATCTTAGAAAAGGTGCAGGCTAAATTTCTAAGGGAATTTTTCCAGGTACCGAATATTATTTCAAACGCAGCACTAAGAATTGAATCTTGGATGATCACAGTGCAGGCCAGACTTTGGGTCGTCACATTTATGTTCTGGTTGAAACTGCAATATCAAAAAAGGGGCTAATAACCCTGATACCAACAGATTCATTCACAGCGTCCTGGCAAATGGCACTCAATAAGAAGTTGGGTTATTATGGGCTTTCCTGTCAATTTCTTCTAACAATGACCAATGAGAAGGCAAAGGAGCTTCTTAAGAACAGAGTAGCTGAGGTAGAGAGGCAACACGACCTAACTAAGATTCTGAATCCTCTCTTTAGAAAGGATCTGTTTATCAGGAACAGGACCATGTTATATCTGTCCAATATTACAAATGCTGAATATTGCAGAGCCTTTATGCTTCTTCAGCATAACGCCCTCCCTTCCAAGTTCATAGATGGGATATATAATAAACACCCATTAGAAGCATGTAGATGCATATGCAAACAGGATGCTCTTGCAACCACTGAACACGTGCTATTTGAGTGTAAATTATATGATCATATCCACACGGGTTCATTGATCCCATTATTAGTGGATTGCCCCAGATCTCTGAGAAAACAATATCTAGCGCTCCTCCTATCAGACACAATAGCTAGCTTATCTGATAGCATGGCCAGATTTGCTTGGTTAGCAATGAAAATAAGGCAAAGATCGCTTAAGTCTATACAGTAGTCGAGGAAATTGAGAATGAGTAGAATTATTTCTGATAGACTTATTTTACCAAGCTTTTGCTATTATTAAGCATTCCAATTTTAATAATATACAGCTTTCGTTCATTGATATTAATTAGCTATGTACAGTACCTCTGTACTTTTTTACATTTTAAGTATTTAAATTTTAATTGTATTTTGTACTTGTTTTATTCTATATTATTCAGTAATGTAAAGTCAATTTGTTTGATGGTCTATGACTGCAAATAAAATGATTGATTGATCAATGCACTAAACAGTCTCTCAAACACACAAACACACACTTTTAACAAAGGATTTTTGCCTTTGACTTATGTATTTAGTGTGTAGTCCATTTAATTAGATATAATTGTAGTCACCGTGCAGAACCCAGTGATTTGGCCAGAAATAGAACTACTCTGGAGGAATAATCATATGGTTCTTAAACATGAGAGGTATTATTTCCAAATAGGAAATAAGGCGATGTGCAGAAAATAGAAGTGGTTTTGCCCAGTTCCCCCTCCTCAAGCAGTCACCTGTCTTGTATGGCCCCCCACAACCCTAGGCAAGGGTCAAAAGGGAAAGCTGGGAGAAGGTGCATGTGGGAGAAATCTGTTTGCACTTCACAGGCAGTTGGTTGAATACAACCCAATGTCTGAATCTGTCAGCCATCATAAGACATTTATTGAGGTGGGGGGAAAACAAATCTGCTTGCCTGTATATTAACATTCATAGTTTTTTCCACATAGGAAATTGCACTGTTCAATGCAATGATCTTGGAAGAACTATTTTTTTTATGTCAGTTAGTTAAAATTATACCAGAAATTAATACACAGGTGTCATACACAGAAAAGGGCTCTTATTTATAAATAAAAGAAAGTTCTGTTAATACTTTACAGATTGCATTGTCACTGCCTTTGTATACCTTCTTCTGCGTGTTCAGCAATGGAGTGGAGATTTACTAGATCAGAGTATCTGACCCAAACAATACAAGGGCTCTTGAAAGCTACGAAACAATTACCTGAAGCTGGCCTTTTGCCTAGCAGTTACATTTCCAATAACTTGGCTTGGGGACTTGCAGCAGCGCATACAATATCTAGAATCGAATATCCAGTTCCCATATACTAGTTACGGAGGAAAAGGGTCAGACTTGTGTGGAAATAGTCATGCTTGGTTGCTTTAGCAAACCAAGCTGGAAAGATCTCCTTCCTGAAAGCTTTGTGTTCCCTCCCCCCTTTTACAAATCAAGCCAGGTTTATGAAAAAGCAACGCAGTGCAGAGATCAATGGAACAAGCTTCCTGCTTCAACATATAAGGACATTTTTATAGAATTTTAAACAAATTTTGAATTATACTGAATATCTTCTGTACCATATCTAAATAACAGAATTTAAACCATAGCCAATGAGTTAGATTCAAACTCCCCAAAGGGCACTTCCACATATGTACTTGTGATTTCTGCCAATAGCCCCTTTCCTCCCTGCAGACCCTCCCCACCACACCCCGCTATGATAGATAGAAGAAGAAGAAGAAGAAGAAGAAGAAGAAAAAGAAGAAGAAGAAGAAGAAGAAGAAGAAGAAGAAGAAGAATTGGTTTTTATAGGCTGACTCTCTCTACCACTTAAGCAAGAATCAAACTGGCTTACGATCACCTTCCCTTCCCCTCCCCACAACAGACACCCTGTGAGGTAGGTGAGGCTGAGAGAGCTCTAAGACAGCTGTGACTAGCCCAAGGTCACCCAGCTAGCTTCATGTGTAGGAAGTGGGGAAACCAACCTGGTTCTCAAACCCGATTTGAGTCCACTGCTCCAAACCACCGCTCTTAACCACTACACCACACTGGCTCTCTAGAGGGTTCAGTGTTTCTCAAGAATGGCATGGGATGTGGTGGGAAGGGACTATTGGCAGAAATCACAAGTGTGGAAGTGTCTCTTTGGGGAGTTTAGATCGTCCTCTGATTCTAAGGTTCTACAGAGAAACACACACTGGGCAACAGGTTTTTATGTATAGAAACCAGTTAACATGGCTGTTGGCATAATCTGAAAATTAATAGCAGTGAAAGCAATTCTGAGTTTAAGGAAGGTGATATTTAAAAAGGTAGGAAGTTCTGTTATGGCCCCTTTTGATCAACCCAAACCATGGAGAAAATTTGGAGCGCAATATGACACTGCTATCAATTGCAGGATCTAGACTGAATACCTAGTCATAATGTTTGGAGTTGTCCGGAGGGAACTGGCTGGTAAGAAATAACAGTGAAGAATCCAGTTGTGTCCTGTAACCCAAGTGGTGTTTCTCTGCAGCAGGGTATAGCATTGCCTTGAGAGCTGGCTGGTTGAAGTATTCCTCTCTTTGCCCAGATAGTGATCACGGAGACATCCATGTGAACCCTGACTGAGGAGAGACCACGTTCAGCATGCAACAGGGCCACTGGTATACCCTGGGGCAGAGCCAGAATCCTCTTTAAAAAGAAATGTTGGGTGGTCTCTAGATTCACAACTATTCCATCATTCCAGCCCCAGATTGGATTTATGCAATGCCCTTTCTCTGAGACAGTTTCAGAATAGAATCAATCAAAAAGGAACTCCTTATGTGACAGAACTGGCCCTAATTCTTCTTACGACAGGGGGAATTGGGATCACCAAATGGGCCTTCCAAGAGAGTGGAAGAGCTCTGTAAGCACCCTCTGCTTCTAATTCATTTATGTAGGAACAGGTGTTGTCCCTACAGCAGCACAGCTATGTTGAGAAATGTTTCAATTCCCTGCTGCCATTTCCCATTGTTTTGTATTATGATCAAATATCTGAAAAGGTCCTCACTCAATTTCCCATGCTCTAACTTGCAGTGATTACGCCTTTATGCAAGAATGCTTCCAATGACAAGAAAAGGATCGGATGCTGGCCAAAGGGAGTTTCCAGTGTTTATAGAATGTAGGGCTCACTCCTTCATGTCACATGACTGTCAGAAACTCTAGCCATACACTATTAGTCTTTTAAAATTAGTTCCTAAATATGAGAGCAAACCCCAAAAAGAATCTTTGTACTTAAAAAAAATCACACTATGGTCCTGTAATGTCTTATATGCAATATGTATAAAGCAAATAGCTCAGATTAGTAGAGAGTTTTACATCTAGCTATGTGCGACATAGTATTTGAGACCAAAGGGTCGTGCCATTCAAAGACTGGCACTTTTTGCAGCTGTATAATTCAGTCAAGATGGTAGCCTGGGGGTCAGATGTGGGCCCTAAAACAATTTTATCTGGCCCTTGATGATGCCACCATTACAGCTTTCAAATTGTAAGCAATAGATTGCACACTTTAACGTTACACCTTTCTTTGAGGGTGTAATTTAAACATACTTAATTCTGTGCACATATTTTTACATAATGCTATGTCTGAGTCTAAGTCTAAGTGCTCTTGTAAGCTCTAGCCCTGGGGCAAACCATAAACAGATTCCAGCAGATGGCAAATCCACGAAAGCAGTTTTATTGGTTATCATCGACAGGTTTCAGAAGCCATATTCAGAAGGACACTAGTAAGGGGCAAAGGCAAGGTGCAGAGCATATATGGAAAAGCAACAGGAGATAACTGGTATCCTAGGCAACCCCCTCCCAGAGGCAGGAAGGAGCACTTGGCAACATTATGGGAATTTAGGAAGACTAAACACGGGGCACAGAATGGCCTTGGACAGAACAGCACAACAGCACCTGGGAGCAGCACAATCGCACTACCGCATACCATTCTCATGGCTTGCTCCTGACAGCTCTATAATTGTGAAACCCTTACTGCTAGATAGTTCCAGCTTTATTATGGAGCTGATCTAGGCCAGTGCCTGGCAACCAGCAGGAGGGTTGTGGGGGGGCAGCATCCTGGGAGAAAATTTAAAAACTGTAGCCTGTGATATTGATTGAACAAACACTGATATTTATTCCCTTAAATCAGGGGTGGGGAACCTTTTTTCCTCCAAGGGCCATTTGGATATTTATAACATCATTCGCGGGGCAATACAAAATTATCAACTTAAAAATTAGCCGACCAAGCCCCAAGCAGGCAGCTGCCCCAGATGACATTGCCCCCGCATGCGTGCAGTCAGGCAGGCATCCAACCGGTGGTGCACTTGCCCACCTGGTGGCACAGGATGGTCTGTTGCACCAAGTGGGCGTAGCCATCCAGCCGAATGCCGGAGTTGCTCCTGCTCTGCATGGTCAGGGCCGGATTCTACAGCCGGCTCCTGCTACCTCTGCCTGCAGGGATGAAATGAGGACACACTGGCTAACCCCCCCCCCTGTGCATTCTGCCCCTGCCCCCTTTAGTCCCTCCATTGTCGCCACTTCCACCCCCAGCCCTCTTGTAGTACAAAGGGAATACGTTTCTCCATGGCCCGGGTGGGAAAGGGTCAACACAGTTTCATGGGTGATCCTAGCAGCTCCATAGCTAACAACTCCTCTGCAAGGGGGGAAAAGATTCCTTTTCTTGGCAAAACAAACTCACATCTGCCTTGAATAGAGGCTATTCCTGTCTGTGGGACGGGACAGATCACCAGTCTTAGATCCTTCTGAGCTAGAGATCTGCCAGGACCCACAAAGGGCCAGACCAAATGATTTCGCGGGCCTTAAATGGCCCTAGGCCTGACGTTCCCCACCCCTGCCTTAAATGATTGAATCTGGGTGAAAAAAATCTGATAAGGGGAAGGTCTGTCTGGAAAAGTCCCTTATGATTATGGTTGCCAGACCTCTGGTAGCAGCAGGGGATCCCCGCTTTGGTGCCCTGCCCCCAGTGCCATTCAGCCAGCCAGCTGGGGAACTCACCTTCAGTAAACCTAGGCTGAGGCCTCCAGCATCAGAACGGGGCAACATCATTTCTGGCGTGCACTGAAAGTGATGACATCCATGGGGACACTCTGGTATTTTGACAAAACTCTATGGTAAAACTGGCTTCTAGCATCGAGTTTTGCCCAAATACCAGAGCATCTCCGTGATCGTAATTGATGTAATGATGTCTCTTCCAGTACACTCCAGAAATGATGTCACCACCTTCAGATGCAGGAGGCTTTGGCCTAAGTTTACTGAACGTGAGTTCCCCTCTACCCCCCGGCCAGTTGCACAACCCTACTTGTGATAGTTGCTATAATGAGAGTTTGAGTAAATGGGAAAAGAAATCAGTACCCCACATTGCCCCTTTAGCATTAGTTGTAGTGGACTTAAGATTGGTTGGACTAGGTCTGGAGTTTCGGGCTGGGATGTCACCAGTACGCTGATGACACCCAGCTGTATCTTCTCATGGACAGCTGGCTGGATACCATTCCAGATATCTTGGTCTGGTGTCTGGAGGCCATGGTGGGATGGTTAAAACAAAGCCAGCTGAAACTAAATCCATCGAAGATGGAGGATCTGTGGCTGGATTGGAAGGGATTGAGTGTAGGGCACCTGCTTATGACTCTTGACGGGGTGCAAATAATACCTGCACCTCCCATTAAGAGTATCAGCATGACTCTGGATGCCTCCCTGTCAATGGAGGCCCAGGTTACAAATGTAGCCAGAACAGCTTTTTCAGCAGCAAAATGCTAAGCAACTGGTGCTATCTGTTTCGCCATGATCTAGCCACAGTGATCCCTGCAAAGGTCACCTCCATGCTAGACTACTGTAACTCACTCTATGTATAGCTTCCCTAAAGGCTGCTCTGGAAACTTCAACTGGTCCAGAAAGCAGTGGTGAGGGTCCTTACCCACCTCACCTTCCTTACCTGACTAGATAGATATCTCTATGCCTGAACAGCACCTGTGGATTGTGAAACTATGAAAATCTTAGATTTGTTAAAGTTTTAACAGGATGTGATGTATTATTATGTTATTATTTTAAATAAAATGTTTATTGTTACTGTGAAAGGTGTGAGCCGCCCTGAGCTCAGCCCTCAGTCGGGGAGGGGCGGGATACAAATAAAATAAAATAGGCAGCAATGTAAACATTGGTCAGATGTGACTTTGAATCATTTCTATCAGATAATCAAAGACAATTTTATCCCTTATGAAGTGGACAGTTATTGTAGTAATTATACAATTCTTTTATTTCAATATCTGCAGTTATGTAGTTTTGTAAATCAGAAATTGTATAATGGAGAGTTAAGGTCTGAGATGAATAAGTTTTACATGTATTTATTATAAAATCAAAATACAATGTTAATTTACTATACTAATTTATTGGAAAATAATAGTAACTTAACCCCTAGTTACGTTAAGAAATGGAAGAAGTCATGAGGTCACTACATCATTTCAAGAGTTTGGTCTTATACACACCTACGGTTCCTCTTTCCCAGTTTCTACTATGTTTAAAGAAAACATCTATAAAACGGTGCATCTTTCACCAGTTTGGATTGTCATAATCTACAGTAACAATTGTTGGTTCTGTGATCAACCACTTTTTACATATCTAGTGGTGCTGTAATAGAGCAGAATCCTTTTGGGATCCAGAAATTAAATTGTAATCTGCTGCATTCAGAGTGAATTAGAGGAAATCAGTTGAATTTGTTCAGCTTAATTATGGGGTTTAACGCATGGCCAATTTGTCTCGCCTTTGTGCCTTAAAAGTAGCGAATTCCCATGGTCTAAATGCATGACCGTCCGAGGGCAGCGCATCGGACCCACCTTAGGTGCGATTTAAGCAACAACAAAAAAAACCGGGTTAAGCAATCCCTGGTTTCTAGCGATCTTTTCGGTGCTAAACTGCTACTTTTTTTTATTTCGCTACATTACCGGAACACCGGCGTGCATGTAATCACACGACTAGCCCACTACTAACCTCCTTTTGTTCAAGCTCCCAGCCCCGACAAACAGCTGAGCTGCGGGTGAGCAAGGGCGGGGCAGGTGCGAGCCACGCTGCTGGCTAGGAAGGGAAGTGACGTGACGGGGAAGGAGTGCGCCTTTTATGGACTTCCGGGGGGAGGGCAGAGGGTGGAAGGGGTGGAGCTTCTCTGGCCTGAAGAGTAGCCAGGGAGGAAGCAGGCTGTGACCCAGGCTGGCTGAGCATAGAGCCACCCGGGTAGCCTCTGAGAGAGAGGAAAGCTCAGACTCTCCCTCGGACTGGTCTGAGGCTGAAGAGGCGCTTCAAGCTCCGGCCCTCTCCAGGCCAGACAGACGCCCCCCCGACCAGCCCTGTAGGGGGGGTGCTTCACACCGTCATGATGGTATACCGGAACGCTGGTGTCCCAAGAAAAAAAGGGGGAGAATCGGCCTTTGATTTGATAACCCCTCAGCCAATCCTTGGGCAATGACACAGCGGTCACTCCGCTACTATCCCACATTATATGGGTGGGGTGGCTCAAATGCACGGGAAGCCTCCAGCAGCTACTTGCTTCGGACTTATAGTGGGATGGACTAGCATCATGCGTTTGACTATCCTGTCTCGGAATAAAATATTGTGAGATAAGGGAGGAGCGAACCAAGAACGTTCTGCCCATGCGTTAATCCCCTATGTGGACCTTTTACCAAGACAATATCAGGTTATCACATTATATCTTTTGACAATAGTGAGTTTGGTCTTTGTTAAGGTTTGGAAGTCAAAGTTTAGACCATTAATAAGTGACTAACTAAATAAAGCCAAAGAAGTATATAAATTATTGAAATTAACCTTGTAAAGATCTCAAGATATTGAAAGCATTACAAGACTGTAGAACTCAGTGATCACCAAAATTAAACATTTTTATACTATAATAATATTTACCGTTACAGTCAAAACCAGCACAAAACATTTTTATACTGTACATAACCGGTCATGGAAAAGTATGGCAAGTTTTGATGTCGTATAAACCATGCTCCAGTTTTTCTTTTCTTTTTGTTAATATATGTATTAGATGTATTCATGTGTGGATGTAAATAAATAAAAGAAACAAATGTCCTCTCAGTGGCTATTGTGGGGTTGCCAGCCAATCACAGTTATATTGCCAACTTCCAACCTTTGTGTCTGTCAGTAAAAGGCAAGTGGAGGGGGCAGGGGGCTTAGTAGGCCTGTTTTGGCCTTTGAGGGAGGACTCAGGGGGACTCAGGGGACCAGGACCAGCAACCAGCAGGAAAGTCACCTGCGTGTGTGTGGTGTGGGGGGAGAGGTCTCTCTGGCACCATTGCCAGCAATGTGCAGATGTCACTTCTGGCACAATCTAGAAATGATATAATTGCATTTCCAGTAACAATCTAACGTTTGCCCCAAACTCGATGCTAGAGAGTTGCCCAGTGTGCTGACATAATTTCTGGTGTAATCTGGAAGTGATGCCATCATTTCACAGCAACACTCTAGCATTAGCCCCAAACTCTATGGTTCAACTGGAGCTTTGTGCCATCCAACACAATAAATCACTCCCAGGTCACAGCGGAAGTGACATCAGTGCATCAACAGCAACACCAATCCCCCACATTCCCATTTCTCTCTGCAGTTAGAGCCAGCTTGGGGTGGGAGGTCTCTGAATGAAGTGGGACCCTTGGCCTTGGAAGCAACTACTGGCAGGCCGAGCTGCTCACTACTATTCAACAACAAAGCCATTGGGGTGTAGTTGTTACCATTTCAGACTAGGATCTGGGAGACCCAAGTTTGAATCCCCACTCTGCCATGGAAGCTTACTGAGTGGCATTTGGCCAGTCACATATTCTCAGCCTAACCTGCCTCACCGGGTCGTTGAGGGGATAAAATGGAGGACAGGAGAACAATGTAAGCTAGTTTGAGTCCCCGCTGGGTAGAAAGGTGGGGTATAAATGTAGTGAATAATATAGCAAAAGATGGAAGAAGAGAAGGAAGCAGGGGGAAAGGAGAGGATATGGGGATTGCCAGGAGGAAAAGAGGAAACAGTGAAAGAGGGGATTCAAGGGAAAATGAGATGTCTCTCACAAATCTTTAGAGATTCCCCAATTATAAACTTCTAGGTAGTTATGCTTGATTCTCATGTGCAGGAGACTGAGGGGAGTAGAATGCACCACTTCACATTGTAGGTAGGGAATCCAGCTTGTGGGTTCCTTTGCATTAAAAAAAAAACCTCGAAGCAAATACAAAATTAGTACACTGAGGAGAATGCTGGCATTCTCACTATTGCTGGCAGTGTTGATTTTCTATTTGCTGGGACTATTGATCCAGGAAAGCATTGCACATGTGATCCTCCGCATGCATTCTGAAGGGGCGCACTCCATTCTACCATCTCAGCATTCTTACCATTCTTACCATACCATTCTCCAAACACGTGTGAACCAGGCTTGAATCATCTGGTGTTACTGAGCTGGAATCTCAGAATCCCCGCCCCCATATCTCTAGTCTCCAAGGTCAACAAAGAATATACTGAATTTTTTTTTTGCTGTGTTCTTTGTAAAATCCAATAGCAATAAGCATTGATGCTTTGGTTAATCAGTCAGTAAATAGTGCTGTTATTTTTTACCACGGCTGTGCTGTTGTGGCAGCGCTCCTGCTAGGAGCTTGGTTACATCAAACATCTCATCATTACAAAGGAAAGAACAGAAACAAACCTCATAGTTTCCAGTATGTGCTACAAAACCGAAATACTGCTGGGAGACCACCATTTTTCTTTAATAATTTTGAAATATAGCTTTGTTTCCTTTTTTTAATTCAGAAAAGAAGAAAGCTAAAAGAAATTTATATGTAACAGCATAATCACAAAGTGTGGAGGGAATATGATTGTATGTAACAGATACTTATAAAATGTCATGTTGAAAGGGAAGAACACAGCAGGCATTTCAATGAAAAATTTTCTTGTATATATCTCACATCTCTTTAATCAGGGACCAGGGTCCAAATGTTTCTGACACCATTTTTCCTAGTCATTGATAAATAGTAGCCATATGAATAGTTATTGACTTTTATGTGTACAGTGTCAGCCCGTAGCCAACACACCAATACTATAATTTTACTATTAGACACTGATGTAGTGCCCTCTATGTGAATAGAGCTGAAATGCATAGTGAAAAGTTGAAGGAAACACTAGTTGATCTGGAAACACACAGTGTACAGCTACCATCTAGTGGTTCTGCAGAACATCTGTTGCAGTGAACCTGAAGGTAGAGGCTCAGTGCAACTAATCATGCAATGAAAGCAGTATCCAAAACATAACTCTGAATGGTTACTACTACTGCCAAATAAAAGACCTTTAGGGACAGTGTAAATGAGATGCTGGCTGTGTGCAGAAAGCCTTAGCCTGCCTAGGAACATTAGTGTGTCAGCATCCCATTTGGAAGGTTTGTATCTCATATGCCAGCCCCTTTACATGCAGCATCTGATTTGCAGTGTGGTGTCCACTCAGGCCAAGGATCACTGGCATACACATGCTTCATGCATTTTAAACAGATGTTGGTTGTATGGAACTTGTTGCTGTGGAAGGATTTTTCAATGATACTGCATATTACCAGAATTATCAGTGTAATCATTAGCATGCATAGTTAGTAAATTCCACTGAGTTCAATAGGGATGATTCCCTAGTAAGTGTGTTAAGGATTGCTGCCTAAGTCTAACTTAGCCATTAAAATGAAAGTGCTCATTCATTTCTAGCTATAATAGCAAGAACCACCTTGTGTTTAAACCATATATCAATGTTTAAAGAAACACATAGGTCTGACATACTGAAGAGATCACTTTCTCCTATGTTGAAAGAGATGGCCAATAGCCAGAAAACTTCCAAAACCAACAGTTGTGTAATACCTTTTTGGGCTGGTGATTTCTCTAAAATTAGTCTTTGGCTTTGATATTGTAAAACAAGTTTCCACGACATGGTCTCGTGAGCACTATGGTGCCTGTCAAGCTTCTCAGAAAGTGGCCCTCATTCAAATTTAAGAGCAATTGCAGCCACAACCACTGTACAGGAGCAGCTGGGCTTTTCTTAGTCAGTGTATGTAGTTTCTTTCCCCCGTTGGCTTTCCTTCAAGTCTTTTTATTCCTCTTCTCTTGTTTGAGAAAGAAGCTTTTATACATTTTTAACAGGGAAATGTTTTTTAAAAACAGGGCCCCCAGTAGAAGGCTTATTAGTACAGGAAGCCAGAGAGAAATGTAAATGGCATGAATGTCACTAAATAGAAAGTCACCAGTAATGTTTGCCAGTCAGAGCAGAGATAATTTGACCTTGATAGATCAATGGTCTTATTCAATATAAGTTTGCTTTATGTATTAATCATGGAGGTAAAAGGGTCACCGTGAAAGCATAGAGTTTGTGACCTGACTGACTCTTTTGCAAAGTGAGGGGGAGGTATTTACCGGTACATGTGGCTCTGCTTCCTGTGGTAGTCATTTTGGGGTTGGGCTCATCACCCTCTCTTAAAATTTCAGAAGTGCCTGAAGGCTCAGAGAGGTTGGAGACCCCTGCCTCGTGGGATACATGCAGACATTGGTGCAATGGCTTGGATTCACCAGAGTGTTTCTGTAGATCAGTCATGTCCAAAGTCCGGCCCGGGGGCCAATTGCGGCCCCTGGGCCGGTTTAATACGGCCCCCCAGCCAAGAAAAGGGGGCGTGTGGGGGCTGCGCCTGTGCTTTGCATCCCCGACCGAGGGGGCGATGCTTGGGCGGAGGGTCACCTCGATTGGCTGTCTCAGCCCCACCCCCCGGAATGAAGGCCAGCGAGTCTGAAACCCTAGAGAAGCCACTTCCTTCTTACCCAGAGCCCGCGCCTTTGTTGTTCTGACGCATGGAAAAGCAGCAGCAGCTCCTCCCGAGTGGGTCAAAGGGGATCCTGAGGATGGGTTGGGGGGGGGGACTCAAGGGTGGGAAAGGTGGCGGGGGGGAAGGGAAATGCAAGGGAGGTCAGAGGCTGGCCCCAATCCGGGAGAGGAAAGATACCCCCCCACACACACACACACAAACACCGAAAAGCCTGGGATTGGGGGGGCTGCTCCGTCTGGCTCTCCTTTTTCCTGCTTTCTCTCTGCAGAAGGCTGGGGTGGGGAGGAGATGCAGCCCCTTCTCTGCATTGCAGAGGCCTCGCGAGGGATCCAGATTTGCAGGGTGGGTGGGAGGGAGGAGGGGAGAGACTGGATGGGTCTTAAGTGGGGGGATTGTGAGTCAAGGAAAGGCAGGGGGAGAGGGGGCTGAATTTGGGGGCGGGAAGTGTTTGGAGTCAGACCCCCCAGCAGGTTCTCTCCAAGGCAAGTGGCTGCTTCGAAAGAAGGGATGGGGTGGGGGAAATAAATGACTCCTGGCATGTATCGTGTTTGGGAATGAGGCGCGTTCAGACGGGGCCAAGTCTGCAGAGGACACCCGTGTTCATTCCGGAGGTGAAAGCCCCGAGCAGAGAGCAAAGAGGTCAGAAGGGAAGAAGAAGAGAAGGGTTGGTTTTTATATGCCCACTTTCTCTACCACTTAAGGGTGGTTTACAATCGCCCTCCCCTTCCCCTCCCCACAACAGATACCCTGTGAGGTAGGTAAGGCTAAGAGAGCTGTGACTAGCCCAAGGTCACCCAGCTGGCTTTGTGTGTAGGAGCGGGAGAAACAAATCCTGCTCACCAGATTAGCCTCCACCGCTCATGTGGAGGAGTGGGGGAATCAGACCCGGTTCTCCAGATCAGACTCCACCGCTCTTAACCACTGCTCTTAACCACTACACCACGCTGGCTCTCATGGGGAGAAAAACTCCACATTCCTCCCTGCACGGGAGATGTCAGAGTGTTTGAATCTTGGACTCCATGAGAATGAAAACCAGTTTATTTCCTGGCTCAGATGAGGGGAGGACAGAACACCCCTGGCATGGTTGAAGGGACAGAGTCGACAGTCCCAGAGAGGCACATGAGCGGGGTGGGGGAGGAAGAGTTCCTACTCCCTCCCTACAGAAGGAAGGTTGGAGATTTAGAAGCTGGGGGGCATCCGGTGAGCTTAAAGGGGTTTGGGGGAAAGGAAGGAATGTAGCCATGGTTTTTGTGGTGCAGTCTGTGGTCATGGGCATAATAAGTATGCCGTTTGCAATAAACTTTGCATAAAATAGTTAATTTGCATTTAATTAATTTAATTAAGAATGTCAGGCAAAATGGTCGGCCCTCACGCATGTTCACTTCATCAAATCTGGCTCTCTTTGAAAAAAGTTTGGACACCCCTGCTGTAGATGGAAGGATTACAGTGGGCATTTTGGGCTGCAGCAGGAGTGGGGGAGACAAGAAGGTCATGCTCCATGGGTGGAAATCCTTCCATCCAGGGAAACCCTCTGAGGGATCCAAGCTAATGGTTTAGATAATTATAGTAATTAAAACAACAATCGTAAAATAAAATAAAAATTATCAAAGGATTGCTTTTATACAAATATAAACATTTTATCTCCTTTTCCTCTAAGATTCACCATTTGAACCAGTCAAATCTGCAAATCAAGATTAAACTTTTTTAAAAAAAAAATCCCACCCACATTTCTGCCCAAATGCGGCTTAATTTCTCTTGGAAGATGCAGCCATCTTTCCCTGTCAAGTATAGGTATACTGATAAGGGTGAGGAGAAACTTATACAAGCATGACTGATGTCCAGGTAAATATTAATGGCAACACTGTGCATATTGAGAATTACAGAAATTAAAGGTTACACATAATTTTCACTTGGATTTTTGAGGAAAGAGGATCTCACATTTCTGCTAATGTGAAACAAAATCCATTTTTGCGATATTCTTCCTTGAGGTTTACTTCATTTAAATCAGACGCCTTCCTAGTTTCTGACAAGATGGCAAGGCTCGGTATTTCAAATGTGCATGACATTCAGCAATTTGGCAATGAGTTGGAGGTAAACTATACTATATAATCATGGATCAGTAACAAGGAATTGAGAACGCTAAAAATAATATTAAGAGAGATCTTTCATCTGCAGGCCATATTCCTGCAGAGAATTTTTATATTAGCATGCCAAAAGCATTTCCATAGATAAATTTGTGCAGCTGCATACAGTGACCATCTTTCAAGGATACTCAGTGAAGCAGAATACTGTAGGCTTGCTTACTTCCTTTGCCACTTTTCCTTGATTTGATGCTTCTATTGCTTTCTAGTTCGTATAGACCTTGCACAATCACTAGGCTACTCGGGTGGGTCAAGTAAGGGGAAGAGAAAGAGAGAAGGATGGGGGAAATGACAGTATTCTTGAAATTTGAGCAGCCAAGAGACAGTTCTGAAATGAACACATGACAGTGCATGGTTTGAAACCTATTTTTGCCAGTTTCAGTGGATTAGTAGTATCACACCCAAAGTTTTCCAAAAATGTCAGACAAGTTTACCACAGCAATTAAGCTGTCTGCCATCTGCAAAAGATTTAGCCAAGAGTCTCAGTTCTCCCCCAGCCTCCCACCAGAATCCATTTCACTTAAGCTTTTCATCAATTTTCCCTCTCATTGAAATCCATAAGGCATAAGGGATTGTAAAGGTTTCAAGGGATAACTTTCCCTTTACAAGGATTAGTTGTGCACTGTATACATTGTATTATATTACATATTCTGTTATTCATGTTACAGGGAATATCCCAAATGTATTGAATGCCAGATTTCATAAGTCAATGCTGGTCAATAACCACGGATGAATTTTGTGAATGTCTGAATGTACCTATTCTTTTCAGAATCACACAAAGGAATGCTGACAATCCTATTTAGTTGACTATTAACATACACTAGTTCTCTCTTGAGCTTTTAGACATACATAACATTTGTACTGGATTGTCAACATTTACCAGATTTGGAAATTTTCTCTTTCTCACACACACACATGCACACACAAACACACTTTCTTGACCCTCCCCCCCTCGAGGTATATTGTCCACATTTTTGAAAACAAAAATATTACTTGAAACGCAGCATAGGACTGAAGATTAACACTCTTTATTCCCTTCCTGAAAAGTATGTTATTTTCAGAAAAATAAGCCCTGGTGTAAGAGATGGATTGACTCAATAAAGGAAGCCACAGCCTTCAATTTGCAAGATCTGAGCAAGGCTGTCAAAGATAGGACATTTTGGAGGACTTTCATTCATAGGGTCGCCATGAGTCGGAAGCGACTTGACGACACTTAACACACAACACACACAAGCCCTGGTGTGAATTTAATGGGTCCGCTACACTATGTTTAAAAGCTCCCTCAGAGAACATAAGAACGTTCAAACAACAATAGTAGAGTATATTAAGCGTGTCTGGGGAAACTTTGCATTTTCTGGGCCAAGTTCAGAGTGCTACGTAGCCAAGCTAAAACGGTCATGAGCAAAGGGTGTTCTTTACTGCTACCGCCTATGTGGGTTGCAAGCCTGCTGATTGTTTCCAGTTGTCTGTCTCAGCAGAGTGTTATTTTTCACTCCTCTTGATGGAAACGATTCCAAAGGCACCAGGGCTATAATTTTAACTCCTTTCTGTAAACACAAATTGCATATGACAAATAATCAAGCTGCCTACATTCTGTACCCCTTTTCCTAAGTGCTTATGCATTTCATTATGAAGGATCAGGCAGTGCCACAGGAGTCTTCACATGAGAGTAAATCATATTTTGCAAACCTAAATTATTATTGCTGCAGTCTATACGCACATGCATATCCATCTGTAAGCATGTATTGGCTCCTTTTTCAGAGTTCATTGGTGATGATCAGGATAAAGCTTAGTCCAAAGACCTCCCTATGAATTACACAGGTTTGCCAACCACCTAGAGAAAAAAATGTCCTGCCCTTTAATACAAGCTTAATGTGTGGAAATGGGCAGATGTAGCTTTTCATGACTTGGAAGGGAGACCCCCAAGGAAGATGCTGTAGAGGAAGGCAATGGAAAACCACCTCTGCTTCTCACTTGCCTTTAAAACCCTTTGCTGGGGTAGCCATAACTTGGCTGTGACCTGATGGTACTTAATATACATACACAGACCCTTTTGATGGCACAGAGATAAATAGCACCCCATTAAGTTTCTATTAAGGAGGTGGGAAATTTTTCTCCAAACGGTGGGCAACCCTAGAATTACACTTTTATTGATCTCCACTGCTCTGTGCTTCCTTTGCCAGTGCAGGCCTCTCTGGAGGCAAAATGAGAGGGAAAAGACCAAGGGGAATTGCTTTCATTTGTCCCTCAGGTCGTGCTCCTACAGTATTGTATATCTAGCTTATCTAGCTTTAAATGTGTTATTCAGAGCTGTAGTAACCCTCTTGCTAGGAGCCAGCAGTAGAACCTTAGAGCTATAAGGAAAACAGAATCGCACTTACCTGTAACTGTTTTCATCGATTGTCTTCAGTGCAGGCACACATGGGACTGTGCATGCGCAGGAGAGTCAATGGAGAAGATTTCAGCTCCATAGAGTGCTCCCCTTCCCCTAAGTGCTGTCTTTCCTGCACAAACAGTCACCTGATCAGAGGGAGGGGGGTGCTCATCCATCAGTTCTCCTACCTGCCACTGTGGAGAAAGCTGCACATTATTTAATATCTCCAATTTGGTCCCACAGCAGGAAAGGAGAGAGGGATGTGTGCCTGCACTGAAGACACTCGATGAACAACAGTTACAGGTAATCGCAACTCTGTTTTCCATCGGCGTGTCTTCTGTGCAGTCCCACATGGGAGAGTAGAAAGCTCGCTTACTGAGGAGGTGGGTGCAGGACCCCTCAACAGAAGATTGCACTACTCTCCCCTCAGCTGCCTTGTGACCAGCGTCCACATCCATGGAGTAGTGCTTTATAGAAGTCAATGGAGTGGACCAAGTCGCTGCACGACAGACCTCCTGAAGTCTGGCTTGGAAAGCAGCCAGGGCGGATAATGCGCTAGTGGAATATGCCTTGTAGTGAGCACTCCACCTTAGCCTTCTGGTATGCTAACCTTATTGCAGATGTAATCCATCTGGACAGAGACTGGAGGGAAGCCCCTTGCCCTTATTTGGACCTTTGAAACAAATGAACAGATTATCCTGCAACCTAAAATCCACTGTTCAACTCAAATATAACAGAAGGGATCTCCTGACATTTAGTGTGTGTAATGCCTTTTCTGCATCCGATTCTGGATCGGGGGGAAATACTGGCAGAATAATGACCTGAGACAGATTAAACATGGACACTATTTTGGGCAGCAAAGTCAAGCTGGGTCGGAGTAGCACTCTGTCCTTGTGGAATTTTTTAAAGGGTGCATCGAACCTGAGGGCAGAGAGATCACTAACCCTCCTAGGCGATGTTATTGTCCCCCAAAATGCTGTCTTATAAGAGGGACAGTTCACAGGAAGCCATAGGTTCAAAGGGTGTCCCCATCAGTTGGGACAGGACCAGAGACAGGCTCCATTGTGGAACCAGGTTCGACACTGGGGGCAGACATTGTTCAGTCCTTTGAGGAATCTTGTAGAGAATGTGTGAGGAAAAAGTGATTTTGAGTCAACCCTACATGGAATGCTGAGATAGCAACCAAATATACTTTAATTGAAGAATGAGTAGGTCCTGCGTTTTTCAGATACTATAAAAATTCAAAATCTCTAGACAACGAACAATGTTCAGGGGTTAGACCAGTGGTCGGCAAACCGCTGCTCGCGAGCCGCATGCGGCTCTTTGGCTCTGCCACTTGGTTCAGAGCCCCTGCTCTCGTGCCTGCTCGTGCCGGCAGCCAGGCTGCGCTTGCTTGCTTTGCGCCGGAGAGAGTGAGAGCGAGCGGAGGCGAGTTTCCTGTCCGGAGCTGGCATGCCTGAGAGCAAACGAGAGCAAGTGAGCGAGAGAGAGCAGGCGAATGGGTGCTCTCTCTCCCCCCCCCATGGAGAATGGCCGGGGGGAGCTCCAGGGCCCATCCATTGACATGCGGGCCAGCACGGCTCTCCCCGAAACTGTTTCGGAAGCCGCAGCGTGCAGGAACGCTGCGGCGCCCTTTAAACCTCCTCTCGCCGTGTCAGCTGTTGGGCGGCGAGCGAGGGGGGAAGAGGAAGAAGCCAGCAACGGGCGTGCCTGCGTGAGGCGCGAAGCTTTCAGCCCTGCTGGGCCCCGTGCATGCTCATGTGGGAGGGGAGAAAGGTGCTGTGTTGGCACTTTTCCCTGCCGCCCCCCTCAAAGGCTTGGAAGCCGCCTGAGGGGATCGAGGAGGAGGAAGGCGGCAAGGAGGAGCTGCTGCTGGAGCCTGGAGGCCCGGCCTAATTGCCGCTGACCTCGCTGCCCCCGCTGTCATCCCCCGGGCTGGGCTCGGTGCCGCTGCCACTGGCGGGGGCCTTCGAGGGGGCAGCAGGGAAGAGCACCAACACAACACCTTCCTCCCCCCCACCGTGCGCGCGTCAGCAGGGCTGAAGGCTTCCTGCCTCGCACGCATGCGGCTGGCTTCTTCCTCTTCCCCCCTCTCGCCCCCCAACAGCTGAAGGCGGCAGGGAGGCCAGCAGCAACGAGGTGGCTCCCAAAAGTCCAGCTCCAGGCTACCGCCACCACCGTCCTCCTCCTCAGGCACCTCTCCCCCGGCCATTTTCGCCCGCCGCCTCCTCCTCCTCCTCAGGGCGCTCGCGGAGGGCCAGGCGGTCCCTCAACAGCCGCGCGTCTGCCATGGAAAGTCCTGCCATCCCCCGCCGTCCTCCCCCTCTCCTTTCTCCCCCCTCTTCTTCCTTCCTTCCTTCCTTCTATCCTTTCTTCCCCAGTTCCTTCCTTCTCTTTCCTTTCCCAGTTCCTTCCTTCCTCTTTCTTTCTCTCTGTCCCTCCCCCCACTCTTTCTTCCTTCCTTCCATCCTTCCTCCCTTTCATCCTTTCTTCCCCAGTTCCTTCCTTCTCTTTCCTTTCCCAGTTCCTTCCTTCCTCTTTCTTTCTCTCTGTCCCTCCCACTTTCTTTCTTCCTTCCTTCCTTTCTCCGCCCCTCCCCCTTCCTTCCTTCCTTCCCCAGTTCCTTCATTCTCTTTCCTTTCCAAGTTCCTTCCTTCCTTTCTCCATCCCTCCCACCTCCCTTCCTCTACTAGGGTTGCCAACCTTCAGGTGGTGGCTGGAGACCTGGCAACCCTAGCATCTCCCCCCCCCAGTGTACCTATAGTTTAATTAAGACTTAAAACTTTAATTAAAGTTTATTAAGTTAATAAACAGTGTACCTACCTATATAGTTTAAGTTTAAGAAATTTGGCTCTCAAAAGAAATCTCAATCGTTGTACTGTTGATATTTGGCTCTGTTGACTAATGAGTTTGCTGACCACTGGGTTAGACCTTTAGAGTAGGCCCACTCAGAAAACCTTTGCCATTTGGCTGAGTATGACCTCCTTGTTGATGGCTTAAGTGATGTCAGTAAAATACCTGCTACCCTGTCTGGCCACTGTGTCACTGCTGGATTCTCCAAGCAGCCAGATTAAGGGACAACATGTTGTGATGTCTGAGGGGACCCCTGACGAAAAGGTCCTCGGACATTGGGGAAAACATCACCTTCCCCTTGGCCAAGGTCGAAAGTGTAGCAAACCAGGAACGCCTTGGCCAAAAGGTATAAGCTCTAGCCCTGCGGCAAACCCATTCCAGCAGACGGCAAGCTCTAGCCCTGTGGCAAACCCATTCCAGCAGATGGCAAATCCACGAAAGCAGTTTTATTGGTTAGAATCGACAGGTTTCAGAAGCCATATTCAAAAGGACACTAGTAAGGGGCAAGGGCAAGATACCCAGCATATATGGAAGAGCAAAAGGAGATAACTGGTAACCCAGGCAACCCCCCTCCCAGAGGCAGGAAGGAGTACTTGGTGATTCCCACAGTATGGGAATCAATGAAGACTAAACACGGGGCATAGACTGGCCTTGGACAGAATAGCACAATAGCACCTGGAAGCAGCACAATCAGACTACCGCATACCATCCCCATGGCCTGCTCCTGACATTCTGCCCCCCTAAAGACCTCCCCCTCCCCCTCTCACCATGGGTTTGTGAGGGTAGGCGGCATGGAATTCTCGTACTAAGCGGGGGGCGGAGACATCACAGGCGCGCACCCATTCATCCTGGGCGGGACCAAAATGTTTCCAGCAGACCAGGTACTGAAGGGTACCGTAATGAATGCGAGAATCCAGTATTTTAGCCACTTCAAAATGCTCCCCCCCCCCACCATTTCAGGCACTTCAGGTTGTGGTTCAGGATGCCATTTTTGGGAAGGAACATACGGTTTTAAAAGACTGACATGGAACACAGGATGAATTCTGCGTAAGGACTTGGGCAAGGAGAGTTCCACAGCCACTGGATTAATAATCCGGGAAATGGGGAATGGACCCACATACTTGGCACTGAGTTTATCACACGGGCGGGTGGACCGTAGGTTCTTGGTGGACAGATAGACAAGATCCCCCACTTTGCATTCCATACTGGGGGAGCGATGTTTGTCAGCCTGAGCCTTGTAATGCCGTTTGGCCCGCTCTAGATTTTTAACCAACCATGGCCAGGTTGTTTGAATTGAACGTACCCATCCATCCACGTCAGCTCCCCGCTCTTCCTCAGAAACATCAACATGACCAGTGGGGCCAAACTCTTTACCATGGACAACCTGGGAAGGGCTGAACCATGTGGATTGGTGAACCGCATTATTATAAGCATATTCAGCAAAAGGCAACAGGTCTACCCAATCATCCTGATGGTAATTAACGTAACACCGTAAATAGCATTCCAACACCGCATTCACCCGTTCAGTTTGACCATCTGTTTGGGGATGGAAGGCACTAGACAGTCCTTGTTCTACTCTGACCAATTTGAGAAAAGCCTTCCAGAATTTGGCCACGAAAGTTGACCCCCTGTCCGTCACTATCTTGCGTGGAAAGAAATGTAGATGGAAGACATGTGACACAAAGAGGCGGGCCAATTTTGGGGCGGAAGGGATACCTGTGCAGGGTACAAGATTTGCCTGTTTCGAAAATAGATCAGTAATCACCCAAAGAACTGTCTTTCCCCCACTAGGGGATAGGTCCGTCATGAAGTCCATTGCAATAACTTCCCATGGTTTGGAGGGAGTCTCTAATGGTTATAAAAGTCCGGGCGGTTTGCCCTGAGATTGTTTGGCCGCGGCATATATGGGGCAGCTGCGGATGAAGGAGTCCACATCTGACCACATGCCCGCCCACCAAAACTGTCTCCATAGCAAATGCAATGTCTTGAGAAATCCGAAATGTCCGGCGATCTTGGCGCCATGAACCAAACCCAAAACCTCCCCCTGCAATACTTCTGGAACATACAATTTAGAATCTTTGTACCAAAACTCCCTGCGTTTAATTAGAGTAGCTGGAAGGGTCTGTGAGGACAGTTCCGTTTGATAACTGTGAAGGAGAGTCTCCTTAAAGGAATCAGACAGTCCTTCCACCCCCTCCGGAGAGGAGTCGGCGTGCAGCTTGACCGGGGACGGAGCCGACCCAGGTGTAGGGAGCAACTGAACGGGGCGCTCGGGCCCCTGCATCTCAGGAACAGTGGCTGTCAGTCGCTCAGGGGGAGGAGGAAGCGAGGCAGGCGGCGCTGCCAGCTCAGCCTGGCATGGGGCTTCCCCCCCATCGAAAGCGGCGGCAGTGAGGATCGGGTCCGAGAACGGGTTTTGTACGGCCAAAGTGGGCAACAGACCTCGTTGGGCAGGGGTGAAGAGTGACTCTGTGGGCCGATCAACCTTGGTGGGATATTGAGGAAGTCTGGACAAAGCGTCAGCCAGAAGGTTTTGCTTCCCTGGTACATATTTTAGGACTAATCGAAATTGGGCAAAGAGGTCTGCCAAGCGTATGTGCTTTGCGGACAGCTTGCGCGCCGCCGTTAGGGCCTCTAGGTTTTTGTGATCGGACCATACTTCAAAGGGCACCTTGGAGCCTTCTAAAAACTGCCTCCACACTGTCAGGGCATGCTTTACCGCAGCGGTTTCCTTTTCCCAAACGGCCCAATTGAGTTCAGATTGAATGAACTTTTTAGAAAAATAAGCGCACGGATGCAGGTGCCCATCCTCCCCCCCCGCTGCAGGAGCGCACCCCCCATCACCACGTCGGAAGTGTCTACATGCACTACGAATGGTTGATTGCAGTCCGGGTGCTGCAAAACAGGCTCGGATGTAAAAAGCTGTTTAAGACTATTGAAGGCGGCTTGACACTGGGGGGTCCACTCCACCCGGGCGTTGGGTAAGGTGGCTGTATTCCCCTTTCCCTTAGTCTTAAGGAGGTTAGTGATGGGTAGTGCAATCTGAGCGAAATGTGGGAGGAACACCCTGTAAAAATTTGCGAACCCGAGAAATCTTTGGACCTGTTTACGAGTAGAGGGTGGTTCCCAATCGAGCACCGCTTGCACCTTTTCAGGATCCATAGTCAGTCCCTGGTGTGAGATAATATATCCTAGGAAAGTCAATTGCTTTTTATGGAATTCGCATTTAGACACTTTAGCATACAGCTGATTGTCTCTGAGACGTTGCAACACCTCTTGAACCAAGGCAACATGCTCATCCACGGTTTTAGAGTAAATGAGAATATCATCTAAATAAACTACCACTCCTTTGAACAGTAGATCATGGAGGATCTCGTTAATGAATTGCATGAAGACCCCCGGGGCCCCTTTTAATCCAAAAGGCATCACCATAAATTCGAACTTCCCAAAGCAACTGGAAAAGGCTGTCAGAGATTCATCTCCCTCCTGGATTCTGACTCTGTAATAAGCCTCGACTAAGTCCAGTTTGGTGAAAATGTGTCCCTCTTTCAATTGTCCCAAGAGATCAGAAATGAGGGGGATGGGATAAGCATTAATTTGAGTAACAGCATTGAGTTTTTGAAAGTCAATACACAAACGCAAATCCCCTGTTTTCTTACGCACAAAGAAAGCTGGTGCAGAATAGGGCGCAGTGGAGGGTCGGATAAAACCGCAAGCCAAGTTTTTGTCTAAGAATTCGCGGAGCACTGTCCATCTGTAGGACTCATAGGATAGATCTTACTTTTTGGCCATTTTCCATCCCCCACCACTTCAATAGTACAGTCTGTCCGGCGTTGGGGGTTAACACATCACACTCCTGCACATTAAACACGTCTGTAAAGTCCTGATATTCGGGCGGCACTTGGGTCAGACTGGGATGTCTGAGGCCAGAGCAGGAGTTGGTTTGCTTATGGTTTTAACGGCCACTTCATATCGGTGTAACTCACACAGCGGGCTATTGAACGTTAAAGTCTCAGATTCCCATTCTATGGTGGGACTGTGTCGTTTGAGCCAATTTGCGCCTAGCACAACAGCATATCGAACATTGGGCATAATAGTAAAGTTAATTTGTTCCCAATGGTGGCCAATTCCCATTGCCACTCTGTCAGTGCAACGGTCGACTTCCCTCCCCCATGCAATCACTGCCATCCATTTGAGCAAATTGAACAGGTGCTGGCAAAGGGACTGACTTCAGTTGGAGCACCCTAAAGGTGGTTTCGTTAATTAACGAGCAGGCACATCCAGAGTCTATTAAGGCTTTAACTTGTAATTGATGACCTTTTCTATAATGTCGTAATATCACATCTACATACACAGTCTCTTCTACTTCACTCACCATGAAAGGAGCCTCGGGTTTCGCAGGAACACCTGCAGAGGTCTGAGGTATCGCTCCCTCTACTGCAGACCCAGTCCGTTTTTTGGCTGTACGAGGGGAGACTCCAAGTTAAGGACGGGAGAGTTCCAGTGGTCACCCTCCTCTGAAGAAGCGGAGCTACCCTCCCCAGGAGTAGTAATTGTAATCCTGGACCCCGACGGGTCCGCTGGCGAAAGGTCCATTGTCACTTCTCCGGCGTGCAGAGCTGGGGGCGCTTTTCATCTTAGAGCGATGCTCCGCTCTGCTGCAGTGCCCCTCCCTCGAGCACGTCCTCTCCCGCGAGGGGTCCCCTCTGACTGGGGAGTGGGACTCGGCAGTCCCGAACGTGATGGAGAAGTGGCAGCGAAGTGACCCATGGCACCGCAAACGAGACAGGCTCCCCTTTGAAACCGTAACGCTCAGTCTTGCGGAGGTAGAGCCGGCCTCTGCGGGGCGTAAGGAGTGGCAGGTTTGGAAGGGTTTCTCTGGCTTCCCCCCTCCCTGGCCTGCCGTCGGGCAAAGGAAATAAACTGGCGGCGGCTTTCCACTTCTTCTACCAGCAAAATCCATTCTTCCAAGGTGGCTGGGTCTCACTGCATGTATGCCCAGTTTAGAATCTCAGGATGCAATGCTGCTCTGAAGTAGTGCACCCGGGTGGCTTCAGTCCAGTCCACTATTTTATTAGCGAGGTTCCGGGGAGCCCAAAGAAAGCGAGGGGAAAGACCAGTCCAGTCCCCCACTAACTTTCGACCGTGCTCCAGTTCCTGCCGTCGCCTGCGCCCGAGCGGCGGCCGCATCCACCAACAGTCACCTAGCATGGATGAATGAGATCCATCAGGAATGAGGGCACCTGCCTGCTGCCCTTCCCCACCCTTCTCATACTACTGATCCAGGAGCCATCCTTTCCCCTCAGACCACAATGATTAGATGAACCATGTGACAGAACTGATCTTGATGGAGAGGATTTTCTCCCTTGTGTGCTTATCTATTAACGAATATGTTGACTGTATCCTAGCTGATTTGGTAGTTGTTTTCATCAGCCTATCCTCTCCCACTTTCTTTCCTTTGCTGGGGCTCTTTTCCTCAGATTAGAAAAGGACCATGGCACATGTTACTTACACCAGTGCAGGAATTCTGCCCTATTACTGCCTAGGTCCTGACCAGATGAGAACAGAGCAACCTCAGAGGAGCCTTGCAAATCCAGGCCTAGTAGTAGATTCTGAAGCTGATTAGTTTGGACGTATACATGAACAGTAGGGTTGGTTAGAGGATAAACTGCACTTTGTATTTTATAGACACCACATCAGCATTTTCCTTGGCACTCCACAGAGTGAAGCCCCTTTTAGCAATGCCCCTGTCAACACACTGAAGGATTTGGCTTCCACCAGGCCACGTATAGCCAAGATACCCTGGCAAATGCACCATAATGCATTCTGCCAAGTCTGTTTACAACCAGCATGAAAGCTGCCAAGCTCCTGTCAACCCTGATGCCATCTCTCTGGGGTTCTTTGTTGGATTTATTGCCACAAACCAGACCAATGTACTATGATGTAATGTCTCTAACATCTCAGATATACAATAGCTGATAGTATTAAGTTCATGTCATACTTCAAGGAGCACAGTTATTTCAAATGAACCTGAACATTTTTTGCCCATGGGGAACACTGAAAGCTGCACCAGTGGCACCCTGTGAAATAAGCTACTATATCATGCTGTTGTTACATGTATTAATACTCTTCTTGTATCCCATGTCTGTCTTGCATGCTGCATTAAATTAACCGAATGAACACCAACTGTAAATTAGCAGTTATGAAAGAGCAATTGGATGAGTCAAAAGAGGGCTAGATTCTACTCATGTTGCCTCACCTTTTCTCTAGGTAAGTTGTTGCCTGCAGACTCACCAAAAGGCAGGCTTTACCTTATGAAGGCCATATGTTGTGTCCCAGAGGTAGGACTGAATCACATAAGCCTTGTGCCCATTTCTTTTCTCTTTCCCACTGAGCTACAGCTAGATGTAAATGCTACAATGCATTAGTGTGTTTTTAAAATGCACGATTTGTCCTTCTCTAAATTACTCCCTTGAATATATTTGTTTCTATCACGTGGTGGTGGTAGAAAGTTCTGTCAAGTCACAGTTAACTTATGCTGACCTCATAGGGTTTTCAAGACAAGAGACAAACAGACACAATTTGCCATTGCCTGCCTCTGTATAAGCATCCCTGAACTTCCTTGGTGGTCTCTCATCTGACCCTGCTTGGCTTCCAGGATCTGACTAGCATGGGCCATCCAGGTCCCATCATGTAGACACCCATATATACATGTTTTCTGCAGTGTATTCAGCATTGCCTGTGTTTGATTCTTACCTAGTGATGTTTAATGTGCATCTTTGGGGGCCTTACCAATGGATTCTACATGACAGAGCACTGTGATTCTTTTTTAAGTCTGTATACAATGTGGCTGGCTCTGACCTGGATGGTCCAGCCAAGCCCAATCTTGTCATATCATTGAAGCCAAGCAGGGTCAGCCCTGGTAAGTATTTGGATGGGAGACCACCTAGGAGTTCCAGGGTCAAATGCAGAGGAAAGCAATGGAAAACTACCCCCTAGGGTTGTGCAATTTTTTTTTTAGTAAGTTTCGAGTTCTGGTTTTTGCGGCCCAATTTTTTTGGGTAAACCCAAAATGAGCCAAATACCCATATCAGTTAATATGGATATTCGAGTTCCCAAAAAATTCAGGCCCATTATACTCAGTGGGGATTTTTTCAAAGCTCCTGGGGGTAGGAGGTAGAGTCCCCAAATTTTTGGAGGTAGAGTCCCCAAATTTGCAACACGGCTGCAAGGGACTCTCCTTTGATGGTCACCAAAGTTTGGTGAACTTTAGGATAGGGCGTACAATTTTATGGGCCCGCAAAGAGGTCGGCCCCATCCTCCAGGCATTTGCGAGCCGAGCTGTCCATCAGTTTCAAAAGTTCAGCTGAAAGAGGCTATTCCAGGCTGGCCCCTCAAAGTCTGGGGTCTATCTTCATTTCTGGGTTGCTTTGCAAATTAGCTTCCAAATGGAGGAAAAAGGCTTAAATGCAAGAGAAATAAGGCACGGAAAACATTTATTTTGGTGGCAAATGAAATCCTGTGAGCAGTCCTTTATTGTGGTCATGAAAAATCTGATTCCAAGAGATGGTCACAGTGCAGGGAAACGAAACCTCCACTCGGGGTGGCCTTCAGTTTCAGAGAAGGTTTTCCGGGGGGGGGGGGGTGAGATCAGAGCCAGCCAAAGTCTTGACCATGGGAGCTATCTGTACGAGGTTGCTCATCCACATGGATGAAGAAATCTCCTTAAGAAGCCTGGTAGTAACAGCAGCTGTTGAAGCTGGCTCTTTTTATTTGGAGGGTATATCCCTCTGGATGGAACTGGGTGAGCCCCATTTTTAATGATTCTTCTGCTTGCAGACTAGTCTTCTGTTGGGTGATATACCTGGAAAATTGGTCAGACCAAGCTGGCTCCGATTACATGATCCCCATCTCAAAAGGGCCCCAATTACGGGGCCCTAACAAAACCAGTAAAAAAAAGGGGGGGGAGAAAGCACAGAGCCATGCTACTGAGCAAAGGCGAATAGCCGAACCCGAAATAGCCGAACCCAATTTTCAGGAATCGGCTATTTGGCTTCATCTCTATGTTTTGGAGTTCGATAAACCCAAATCCCGAAATTTTCCACAACAGCTAATTTTGGGCTTATTTTCAGGGATTATTGATATGCACAACCCTACTACCTCCATTAGCCTCTTGTCTTGAAAAACTTACAGAGTAGCCATAAGCTGGCTGCAACTTGACGGCACTTTCCACCACTTTGTGTGTTACTATTGTCTTTTAATGGAACATATCTGTGAAATCACTGACAAAGGGCAATGCACCCCACTGCTCAGATCATTTTAGAAGTCTTTAAAAGATGAGCAGAACCTGAGAATAGCAACACACCACAGTAACCTTAAAAACACACACACAATGCAACTCTCTTTTTCTAGGGTATTCATCCACCAATGATAGGAACTTTGTGCTTTTGTTTTGCCTCTACAACCTGTTCACTATCAAATTGTGTAAGAAGCACTCAATTTAAAACACTTGCCTACAAACCATCAGTCCCTGCTCGCCCAGCATTTTGGAAGTAAGCCAGGGTGTGGTAAGCAACGATCCCATCATATATCAGATGCATCCTCAATCACTACTCTGTCAACAGCCCTCGTCACAAAGCATGGTGGCTTTGTGTTATATGAATTGGTTCCCAGCTTTTAGACTAAAGAAAGGGAAACATATTTCCATGAAACTAATGGTATGCTCAGACAACTGAGAACCACTTAAAAACATACCTTCACTGTACATGTGGAAGCAGTTATCTGAGCCTCCAACCTTGCCATTAAGCTCAGCAATTACTGCCCCTTTGTAGCCAGTCAGAAGTCCAAGAAAGTAGATGAATGCTAACAGGGAGTTCAACCAAGAACTGGATCTATAGCTGACAACTTCCCTAGGGGGTTATGGAGGACAGTAGCAATCTATTAAATACTATCCAGTGATGTGAGTCCATCTAGGAGAGGCAGGTAAACTAAACAAATGGAGACCAGCCATTTGTGGCAGATGGAAAACGTTGACACTAGTGACGTTTATTGTGTCATGCTTTTGTAATGCCTGGTGCACATCCCCAGGGGTCTAACACATTATAGTTCACATTTGTCTCACTCCATATTAGAGGTGCCCTGTATCATGTGAAAGATAAATCTATTGGCAGTATTTGGCTTCCCACTCTTTGTGCCACGAAACCTGAGATTTGCTCAGTAGGTTCTATTCAAATGAAAAACATACAAAGGGATCTGTAGCCCATCACCCTGAATGCAGCTACAGATTGAAATTCTTTCAGCTTCCTTTGCACAGCACAGTCTGGAAATAAAACATATGGAGTTAGCACAATGGCTGATTGGATTTTGATTGCTCTGAAACATTGCCAAGTTTAAAGTGGAGAGTGCAGCCTGAAAGGAAATACAGTAGACACTAGACAATTTATTTGTTTCTGAGAGGGGACCTGGCTGACAGACTGCTTCGAAGGTGGCTAACAAAAGCAATATGTTCCCATCTGGAAACCATATGGGGAACTCAGCCTGTATCTTGAAAAATAATGGCTCAGTGGATGTACGTACTATGAAAACAGAGACGTTATAGTCTTGTAAAACTGGAGCCAGTCACAAGCATCACACCTGATGAATGGCACTGATGAAGAGCTGAAATAGTTAAGCCACAAACAGGTGTTCAGTAAAACAAATATAAAGGTGATACACATCAGTGGCAACAGAAGAACTACTGAGTAGGTAACAGTATTGTAGATGGGACTGGCAAAACAGCCTTTCATTCACTTGGCATATTTATGGGCTCTGTCCATCTTTAGCCACATGCAATTAATGGTGTACAACAGCTAGTAGCCCTGGATGGAAATACACATCTTCATCTGAACCAAAGGGTGCATCCAGCCATTTCAGTGGGAACCAGATGCAATGCCGATGGCAGTACACGTCCAGGATCCACATTTACAGTTTATATATTGGCTGTATTTGCACAATTAAAATCTGCATGGAAATCTTCCTTACTGGTTTGGGCAAAATACAAACAGGACAAATAAGGAATAAATATACAATAAAACTTCATAAACTTATAAAACCAATGAATTAAAAATAGCCCTATAAAACAGTAAAAATCGCATATTTCCAATGATGCTTGGATTGTGACATAAGCCACAGTAGTGCCTGTAGGTAGCTCACATAAGTTGCAGAGCCTGCAGATGAGGTGGAAGCATTCAGGCAGGGTGGAGTAGGGTAGGGAGGCCAGCACTGATGAAGGAAACTGTAGCTGGCCTCAACTATATGCCTGGTGGAATAGTTCTGTCTTACAGGCCCTGCAGAACTGCATAAGGTCCCACAAGGCCCTGGTTTCATTAGAGAGACTATTCCACCAGGCAGGGACCGGGGCAGAAAAAGCCCTGGCCCTGGTTGAGGCCAGCCAGACACTGTTTGGGAAACATCAGTAAATCAGTATTTGAAGATCTCAACATTTTCTGGGGAGCATACCAGGAGAGGTAGTCCTGTAGATACGAAGGTCCCAGACCGTGCAAGGCTTTAAAGGTCATAACCAGCACCTTAATTCTGGGAGATCTCCAGGTCCCACCCGGAGGCTTGCAACCCTACCCTGTCTTGACCCTTTCCTGTGTCTCATCTCTCTGCCCCTTTGCTCCCCCAGCATGGTAAGCTGTACATGACCCACAGGTTGGGTTGCCAGCGGGAGATTTTTGGGGTGGAGCCTGAGGAGGGAGATTTTTGGGGTGGAGCCTGAGGAGGGCAGGGTTTGGGGAGGGCGGGGTTTGGGGAGGGCGGGGTTTGGGGAGGGGAGAGATTTCAATGCCATAGAGTCCAATTGCCAAAGCGGCCATTTTCTCCAGGTGAACTGATCTCTATCAGCTGGAGATCAGTTGTAGTAGCAAGAGATCTCCAGGTAGTACATGGAGGTTGGCAACCCTACCCACAGGGACCCCATCTTCTCATGGGTTTTGTTCTTTTCATCAAAGTTTATCCCATAGATGGGGACAGCTGGCTTCAGATGGCACTATAAGAACCTACCCAACAACAAAACAGGATGAACAATAAAACTGTTGAAAGCTGGAGTTATTACAATTCAGCAGAAGCCTAAACGAAGAAAGATTTGGAAATTGTTTGGGCTTTTTTGACCCACTGGTGAAATCAGAGTAGTAAAGGTAGTGAATAGTGAAGTAGTGAAGGCAAACCTTTGTGGGAAAACTGTTTGATAATATAGCTGGATGCCACACCTGAGAAAGTTCTGCTTCATACATTGATAGAAGATACCTCCATAAATAATAGAATGAACTCTGAAATACCAAGGTGAAATGTATGGAAGAAGCATATGGAAGACTTGTATCCAAGTGATGGGTGGAACATCCCAAACTTGAAAGACTCACATGTTCACAAACACTGCTGTTGCACACTAAAAAATGCTGGATGGGCATTTGTATTTGATGGAACATTTGCTCACAAAATGTGCATGCTCACACACACTTGCCCTCTCCTTCCCCAACAACCCCTTCTTCCATAAGTCATAAATCTTACCTGTGGAAAGGGGGGAGGGGTAACTTGCCTTGGAGAATGACTCTTGAAATAGAGGATAAACTCTTACCAAGGCCTATCTTGCCACTAAACTACTATTTTCCAGATTTCCTCAGGATCACTTCCTGCTGAGGTTGATGGGAACTGAAATGTTCATGATCTGCCACATTGAAATGGAATACTGATAACACTACAATTCCCATCAATCCCTGCAAGGCAATACATCCTCAGCATGTGCCAGCAACAACTACTTACTGGCCAGTTACCCATGCAATGGCAAATGCTACCAAGTGTTCAGGTGCAAATACACTCAAACTGAAGCTCACTTTAAACCGCAAACAAGTCATCAGCTTGAGCTTGTGGATGATCAGTCTGAAAGATAATGGACATGGTAAATGGGTAAACTCAATTTTTGAGCACATTATTTGCAAGGATTGCAGTTTGAGACAATATCCAGTTATACTTTGCTTTCTTTTCATGATAAAGTATCAAAATGTCTTAAAAATGTGTGATAGACACATCCTGAGGTCACAAGGAAGTATAGTTATACAGAGTATCTAGAAATATTACAATGGATCCAAGACTCTGAAGTTTGGGTCTCAATCCTTGGTTTAGGGTTCAGTTCAGCTTTCTGAACAACAAACATGGTTAATGTTTTCATAAGATTTTGTTGGCTGGGTTCTACAAACTGGGTACACAATGAATATGGAGCATTTGCAAAGTTGATTGCATGTTTGCAGATTCAAATTCAATATTTAGATGTTAAGAATAAGATTTAACATTATATTTAAAGAGAACTACATAAGAAGCTCCAAATGAACACGCTTGTTAGGAGCACTTAATGGAGAGGCAGATATCAAAGCATTAAAAAGGACAGAGGACATTGCAATATTTGCTTAAATGATTGAAAGGCACCTTTTGCAAAACAGAACAAAAGAAATTCAGCCAAAGATTAAACAATGTTCTCTTATTGTTACATATTTAAATTATTTGCAGAAGCATATACATATATTGCTTTTGGGATTTACTTGGATGGGATAATCATACAGGCAAAACAGGACAAAATAATTTGTGATGTGGATCATATGGGAGCATCTAAACAATTCTGAACTGCCACATGGCACACACCAAAATTCTTGCTTTTAAAAACAATGCTGCCCTCTTGTGCTAAAATACTAATCTAAAATTTTAACAGAGTCCATCTGTTCTTTAATCAGAAAAAATCCTTCCTATCCTCTTCATAAACCTCTATTCTATTCTATTCTATTCTATTCTATTCTATTCTATTCTATTCTATTCTATTCTATTCTATTCTATTCTATTCTATTCTATTCTATTCTAAACTTCTGTTTTCTTTAAACTAAAAATCTTCATACACTTTGGCCTTTCCTCAGAAGAGCTTTAACCCAGGGGTGTCAAACATGCGGCCCATGGGCTGGATCCGGCCCCCGGAGGGCTCTTCTCTGGCCTGCGAGCTGAGGCAGCCAGCCTCCATTCCCCCTCCCTTTATGGGGTTCCTAGCCTCCTCCCATCCTTTCCAGCCCGAGCGGCTCCACCCCACCCTGTCTTTCCAAGGCGCAGTGAGGGCCGAGCAGCCCAGCCCAGTCCACCGGCCCTTCCGCAGGGAGTTCAACTAAGAACTGGATCAAGTTTCAGTGGGATGGGGGGGGGGTTCCCATCGCCCTGGGAGCAGAGCGGGTCCCTCCTCTCTGGACTGATCAAGATGTGGCTCACCCCCAGGAGATATAAAGCGGCGCCTGGGCGGCTGGGCGGTGCAGCCCCAGGGGGCATAAGAACGGCCCTGCTGGATCAGAAAAGGCCTATCAAGTCCAGCAGTCTGTTCACACAGTGGCCAACCAGGTGCCTCTAGGAAGCCACTAACAAGACGAGTGCAGCAGCACCATCCTCCCTGTGTTCCACAGCACCCAAAATAATAGGCCTGCTCCTCTGATACTAGAGAGAATAGGTATGCAGCATGACTAGTATCCATTCTAACTAACAGCCATGAATACTGCTTTCCTCCATGGCAGCAAAGGCCAGGGCAATGCAGAGCCTGCCTGCCTCGGTGGAGACCGAGGTGGCCAGCGTCGGTGGGGCCATCACCCACCCTGCAGGAGCTGGAGCGGCTGGGTGAGGCAATGGCGGCAGAGGAGGACGAGCCGGGGCAGGAGGAGCGGCTGCTCTGCTTCTGGCACCGCATGGATGTGCCGCCTGGGGAGTCGGGACCCCCCTCCCCGCTGGGAGCAGGGGCCTGCAGCGCAGGATTCTTCCCAAGGAGATCTCCCAGGGACGGAGGGAAAGAAGCCCCCGGGTTGCTCGGCGGGCTCCCTGTTGCAGAACCGGGTGCGGCTTCTGGGCGCTGGGCAACCCTGGCTAGACACAAAACCCTCCACTGACCCCCATCCAACTCCCTCTGCCCGGGCGCCTGGCTGGGTCTTCGGTGCTTGGCAGGTTTTGCTTTTAAGCTTTATCAGCTGCTTGAAAGTTGCCCAGGCTGGAAAGTTACCCCCGTTGAGGAAGCTGCCCCAGAGCATGGGGGAGTGGGGGGGCATATGCGCCTTGCTCCTTTCACATGTGCAGCATGCTGGTTTCTGCATTCCACCTTGGGCCAGACCTCAGGGGCTGAAGCTCAGGAGCAAAGTCTCCAGGAGCAGAGGGGACCGTGGCTGGGGAGGGGGGTTATTTTAAAAAAGGAAAAGGTGCGCAGTAACTCTTTGAGGCTGCTGGGAGGGGAAAGTGTGGAAGAATCACCCCAAGTCACATCACAACAAGGAGGGGCCAAGAGCAGGGGCACAGCTGACCCCCCCCCAGAGCGAGGGAGAGCCACCCCCTCTGCTTGACCCCCTTGCCTACCACAGAGTCACTTGAGAGGGGCGCAGAAGGGTGGCTGGGAGAAGGTGGACTTTGGTAGAGCAGCCCCCTAAAGTGGCCTAATCCTTCCTCCTGCCGAAGGGAGAGGGGTGGGGTGATGGTTGGACCCAGAGATGCAGTGCAGACCCCCTGGCATACCCAACAGGGCAGCATTGGCTGGGGGGGGGGGGGAATTGTCCCAATAATGTCCAAATGAAAGTAGCAGTAGTAGAAATTTAGTACTAGAGATGTCACATTTCTGACAAATGTGAAGCCATGGGGGGATTTTAGATGCCCATCTTCTGGGCATGGAGTTGGGGTAGCTGGGGGTGGAGTGGGGGAAGTAGCTGTGAATTTCCTGCATTGTGCAGGGGGTTGGACTAGATGACCCTGGTGGTCCCTTCCAATTCTATGATCCCCCCCACAAACAACCCACAATACTTCCTTTCCGATCAACCGAAACATACTTTGCTGCTTTAACAACAGAGAACAGGTCACTAATAACTTTACCCTATAAAACAAAAACAGCACCAGCTAGCATTATTTATGGAACACAAACACTTCCGTTTTGTATAAGCAGAATTGCAAATCCACCCAAACTTGACAAAGTGCTGCAAACTGCTACACCTATCCTACCTTTGCATATATATATAAGTTTTTGCCCACTGAGAGGTCGTGGGGAAAAAATACACATTAATATTCAAAAGCTTTCTAGTAAAAAAAAAATTATTTGGTCAGAAATACTTCCATCGAGTCACAACAGGTAGGGCTACCCAATGAGGAGTGGTTAAAATGCTTAGGGCTGTTTAGCTTGGAAAGAAGGAGGCTAAGGGAAGACATGATAGAGTATAAAATTATGCATGATTTGGAGAGAGTGGACAGGGAGAAACTTTTCTCCCTCTCTCATAATACCAGTATGCGGGGTCATTTGCTGAAGCTGGAGAGAGAGAGATTAAAAACAGATAAAAGGAAGTATTTTTTCACACAACGCATAGTTAAATAGTGGAACTCCCTGCCCCAGGATGTGGTGATGGCTGCCAACTTGGAAGGCTTTAAGAGGGGAGTGGACATGCTCATGGAGGAGAGGGGTATTCGTGGCTACTAGTTAAAATGGATACTAGTCATGACGCATACCTATTCTCTCTAGGATCAGAGGAGCAGGCCTATTATATTAGGTGCGGTGGAACACAGGCAGGATGGTGCTGGTGCAGTTGTCTTGTTTGTGGGCTTCCTAGAGGCACCTGGTTGGCCACTGTGTGAACAGACGGCTGGACTTGATGGGCCTTGGTCTCATCCAGCATGGCTTTTCTTATGTTCCCCACCCTGCCTTGCCTTTTCCAGGCGCAGCGAGGGCCAGCCAAGGCAGCCACCTTCCCCAGCCCAGATCTGACTGGCGAGTCAGCTGTGGGCTCACCAGCCAAGGCAGTCCCCCCTCATTTAAAATGTGAAAAAAATTAATGCGAGGGATTAGAGAGCCTAAGAAGACCCAGGCATTTTATGGTTTGTATGCATTTATTTATTTGGTACACATAGTCGGCCCAATCAAGTGACATTTATGTTATATGCGGCCCTCCTCACAAATGAGTTTGACACCCCTGCTTTAACCTTTTCATGACAATGGCTGTCTTATCTGGTACCTTTTCCATCCCTATAATCTTTTTTGAAATAAGGTAACCAAAAATAATACATATAACTCCCACTCACAAATTGGGGGTCTTGCTCTGGAAGTTGGAATTGTGCTGGGGTAGAAAATTTCCTCTGGAGCAAGATCCCCCCTGCCCCACTAGAGTGAAGGTGTGCAGTTGTTTGGGCCTGAGGACTATGAGTGAACACTGGCCCTTCCTTTGTCCAGCACACCAGTGCTTTGTATTCAGGTGAACCTGGTGGTTCTGGGGAACTGCCAGACTCTGCAACACATATCTATACACAAATGAAAAATCTCTCAAACCCAGCTTAAAAAAATCAGTGTGTCAATGATGCCACAAATTCAGATTAGAGCTCGCAATTGGCCCTTTCCCTGTCACCCGAGTGCTTAATGAAGTCACGGTGGAGCTACAACTCCCCAAAAAATTAAAAAGGGTCCATCCAGTTTTCCATGTTAGTTTATTGAAACAGTACATACCCATGTCCCAGTGGCATCCAGAGAACCCCCCAGAGGTCCCTGAAATGGTGGGAGGGCAGGAGTACTGTGAAGTTTCCAAAATCCTTGATTCCCGCATTCATTGGGGGGGGGGGCTTGGAATACCTAGTCCGGTGGAAGCATTTCAGTCCCGCCCATGACGAATGGGTTAAACATCGTCACATCTCCGCCCCTCACCTGCTACGTCAATTCCATGCTATGTATCCAGATAAGCCCGCCCCGTCGACTGACGTGAGGAGGAGGAAGCTCTAAGGGGGGCAGAATGTGAGCTCCAAGCTGGAGCGCAGCTGGAGTCAAGGTCAAGTAGCTCAGCAGTTTGTAATGACGGCCTGCGCCCCGGCCGATAGCTGTAATCTATCATGGGAACCAGAGTCAGCCTGGTATCTAACGGTGCCTTTCTGATGTATAACGGTGCCCTTCTGATGTATATGTTTCAACCTGCCCGCCTTTCCCCACTTGAGTCCTCGTCCCTTTTTCTGTAAGTTGCTGCCTTTCACCTTATGCTTCCCAAATAAATGGCTTCTTAGACAACTCTGTTTGGATGTTCTGTTGTTTGGGATTTGACAGGTGGACTCAGACCTTACAATTACTGAGGGTTTAACTGGGTTTGAGAGATTTTTCATTTGTGCGTAGATGTGTGTTAGCCTAAGTATGTACTTTATTTTACTTATTACAGTAAAATAAATTATCACACAGGATAATTTCTTCAATTTGGCTGTTAGCTACAGTAAATTCTGTATAACCTGGCTGGTAATTAGCAATATGTTTATTTTGTTTGATAGCTGTACTTGTTATATTCTTGTTGTTGTAGAATCACAAGGTCATAGTTTGAAGAAGAGACATTGAAACGGGAAATTAGCCGGCATACCATCACTGTACGTTGTGGTTTTTTATGCTACAACTAATGCTTGGTTTTTGTTCATTACAATTGTATTACATGGTTTACAATTGTTATTACTTACAATAACAGTTTATACTATGAGTTTTTGTAATTTTTGGCTAGCCATTTGAAAATTTTAATGTTCATATTATGTGTTTGATTTTGCATTTCTTGCTGTTATAACTATACTGTTCATTTTTGAATGCAGATGGTTATATAAATGTCTTGCAACTTCTGGTGCCATGTACCTTTTTTCCTTCAACTTTCCACTTACTACATATATGATGAATTTGATAGCATCATGAACATAGTCCACAAAAACGTTGATCTTATGAGCCCTACTATCCTATTCAAGAAGTTGGGATGACTGGAATTGGTCACTGTCAAAGTGGTATCAAACGCTCTTCCTTTCCCCTGAAGTGCATTTGATTGGTAGAGAAATCCACAAGCACACAGTTCACAACAGCAGGTAAGAACTTTCCAGGACCTTTGGGTTTGGGATCAGTTCCTTCTCCTCAAAATTCTTGTTATTCCAAATCATACACTTTGGAAAGATGTGCTTCTAATGTACTATGGCAGTGGTCGGCAAACTCATTAGTCAAGAGAGCCAAATATCAACAGTACAACCATTGAGATTTCTTTTGAGAGCCAAATTTCTTAAACTATATAGGTAGGTACACTGTTTATTAACTTAATAAACTTTAATTAAAGTTTTAAGTCTTAATTAAACTATAGGTACACTGAATAAAACTTGATATCATACTTAATAATGATCTTATTTATTGATAAAAATTAAATTGTAAGTAAGGTATCCATAAAATTAAATCATGACAATCACTGACAAACACTTAATGTGAACAATGGCCTTGCATCTCCTTGGAAAGTTTGGGTAAATCAGGTTTGTATGTTGTTGTTTTTAATTTTAGGCATGATTCCAGGTTCTCATCAATAAGACAACTTCTCAATTTACTCTTGATAAGGTTCATGCTTGAAAAAGATTGTTTGCATGAATATGTAGAACCGAAAAGGGAAAGAACAGCAAATGCTAGTAGAGGAAGGGAGGGGGGAGGAATGGAGAAAGGAAGGAAGGAACTGGGAAAGGAAAGGAAGAAAGAAAGAAGGGGGAGGGATGGAGAAAGAAAGAGGAAGGAAGGAAGGAACTGGGAAAGGAAAGTGAAGGAAGGAACTGGGGAAGGAAGGAAGGAAGGAAGGAAGGAAGGAAGGAAGGAAGGAAGGAAGGAAAGGAAGGAAGGAAGGAAGGAAGAGTGGGGGGAGGGAGAGAAAGAAAGAGGAAGGAAGGGGAAAAGAAAGAGAAGGAAGGCACTGGGGAAGAAAGGATGAAAGGGAGGAAGGAAGGATGGAAGGAAGGAAGAGTGGGGGAGGGACAGAAAGAAAGAGGAAGGAAGGGGAAAAGAAAGAGAAGGAAGGCACTGGGGAAGAAAGGATGAAAGGGAGGAAGGAAGGATGGAAGGAAGGAAGAGTGGGGGAGGGACAGAAAGAAAGGAAGGAACTGGGAAAGGAAAGAGAAGGAAGGAACTGGGGAAGAAAGGATGAAAGGGAAGAAGGAAGGAAGGAAGGAAGGAAGGAAGGAAGGAAGGAAGGAAGGAAGGAAGGGTGGGGGAGGGACAGAGAGAAAGAAAGAGGAAGGAAGAGGGAAAGGAAAGAGAAGGAAGGAACTGGGGAAGAAAGGATGAAAGGGAGGAAGGAAGGAAGGAAGGAAGGAAGGAAGGAAGGAAGGGTGGGGGAGGGACAGAAAGAAAGGAAGGAACTGGGAAAGGAAAGAGAAGGAAGGAACTGGGGAAGAAAGGCAGCCTGGAGCTGGACTTTTGGGAGCCGCCTGAGGGGGATGAGGAGGAGGAAGGCGGCGAGGAGGAGAGTTTACCCCTTCCAAGTGGGCCGGTGATTAAGGTGCGAAATCCGCCCCCCGCCCTGGAAGTTCCCCCACAAGATCCCAGCCGGGCAAGACGCGGCCTGCGCGGGGGGCGGGAAGGCGATGCGCCGGACCGGCTCCAAACTCTCAGTCTGAGGCGCGGGGAGGGTGAAGCGAGCTCGGTCCTGACCCAGGAAGCATCATCGCCTTCCCCGCCCGGGGCCAGGCAGAGCCAACAGGAGGAGGTGGTGGTGGGGGGTGAGAGGTCGCTCAGCTCCGCTCGCCCATAGAGATAGAGGAGGGAAGGTGGCGGCGGCCGAAACGAGGACTGGACAGCCATGCCTCACTCCTCACGGTGGAGAGAAGGAAGGGAGGAGGGAGGGAGGGAGGAGCCCCCTCTCTGCCAAACCAAGGCGCGCAGCCTGGCAGCAAGAAAAGACGGGGGGGTGGCAGCTGAGGGGCTCTTGTCGTTCTCCGGCCGCCACCGCAATGGTGGGAGGTGGGGAAGGCACTGGGGTGAGAAGGAGGAAGGGCCACTCCTTCCTCTCTCGGAGACCCTCCCGCTGCTTCGGCCGGCCTAGGGCGCTGCTTCCGCACGTGGGAAGAGCCGCACTCAGGGGCCCAAAGAGCCATGGATGATTAAGCCAGAAGTTTTAAAAACAGCTTTTATCTATTAAATATTAAAGTAATCCTGATTGTAGTAAGCGTTGTGAGGGGGGAAGGGTAACTCTTATAAAGGATGCTGATTCCCTTATCTATTTCCCATTTTATAGAAGTGGATTATATTAAATAAATTTATATTTATATTAAATAAAGGCTCCAAGCTATTTGGGTAAGGATTACATTTAATAAGAGTTCACTGGTGTGTAAATGTGTCAGACATGCTAAACATTTTTTTTTTAAACATCTGCTCCAAATAAATACATAGAGGATCTTAAGCTGGCTATTTTAAGACCATTACGATACAGTTCAGGTGGCAAAATTATTAAGTATGCATTGAATTCAGTAAGTACATTTTTGTTACAAATTCAATTTTAAATATATTATGGCCACTATGTAGCAGTCTGGCAACCACATGTGGATGAAAGAATTAGGTCCACTTTCAAACATGAAAGGCTGCTCTTGAAGATGGGCCCCACTTTAACATCCTATTCAACAGGGGAGATTCGCAGGAGTAGATGACCTTGTAAAGCCCTCCCTTTTCATTTTATTGATATTGGCTTAGATCCTATGCTGTACTCACCTAGTGCTGTATTGCAGAAGCAATCCTCTGCAGCTGGGTTGTTCCACTCACCCAAAACCTTTCAGAGCCATTCAGCAAGCATGAAGCACCCAATGCCAAAGGAACATGTTCTGTCATGGAAGAATGATACAAGGAGGACAGCTTAGGATCCAAGCCATTATAGATCTCTTGTATCCTAAATATTAATGACAACCATTGCATATTCCTCAGTTTTCACAGCAGCTCAATGCCTTTCACAGATGACAAACAGATGTGGTAATTCATCCATGAGGATTGTGAGTAGCACCACTGCAGCTCCATCAACCTAAGATTGTTGACAGGTTATTAGCACATCAATCTTTCTTTTGTTTTCTAATTTTCTGCTCTTATAACAGTCTTAAGCACAAACAGTTCCAACAACAGAATAACAACAAAAGAGTAACAATAATAACAATAAATATGCCTATGACAACTAGGGCATCAGGTTGCTCAGATCTATCTAACTGTTAGATTTGATTACATGGGGGGGGGGGGACTTGGCAACTGCCATGGTGATAGTATGATCACTTCCAGCAAAAAAAAGTCTGTAGTTTACAATGGGCTGGAATGCTAACCAGATCCTTTAGAAAGGGAGAGACAATCATAGTTCTATACCTATGAAATTTTGGACAATCCAATAGACAATGGAGCAGGGCATCAATGATAGCAGAAACAAAGAGTTGTTGTCCACCTGAGGTTCCTTCAAGAGGAGCAGATGAAGGAAAAGGATGGGGAAAGACAACAAGGTTAGAATCATAGAGTTGGAAGGGACCACCAGGGCCATCAAGTCCAACCCCCTGCACAATGCAGGAAATTCACAACTACCTCCCCCCTCCACACCCCTAGTGACCAGAAGATGGCCAAGATGCCCTCCCTCTCATCATCTGCCTAAACCAGGGGTGGGGAACCTCAGGCCCGGGGGCCGTATGCGCCCCCCGAGGACATTTTTTGTGGCCCTCGGAAGCTCCGGGGCCCTGCTGCAGAGGCGGGGCGCAGGGCGGCCCTCCCAGAGGGTGTTCCTGGTGCCACGGCTTACAGCGGCGCCGCGGCGCCCTTTGGACCTCCTCTCGCCGACTGTCGGCTGTTGAGCAGTGAGAGGGAGGGGGAAAGAGGCTGGCGGCTCCCGGCGGCAGAACATGCATGCAGGAGCCGATTGGGCTTCGGGGGGGGGGCCTTTTGTGGACTCTGGGGAGGAGAGGGCATGGAGACTGGGGCCCGGTTGCGTGGGGCTCTGTGCGCTGCCGGGTGTGTGTGTGGGCAGGGGAGGCTGGGGCCCGGTCGCGCGGGGCCTGGGTGGGTGTGGGTGTGTGTGTGTGTGTGAAGGCTTTTCTCTCTTTTCTTCCCCTTTTTCTGTCACTCTTTCTCCTTTCTCCCTCTCTCCCTCTTTTTTTGTCTTTTTCTTTGTCTCCCTCTTTTTCTGTCTTTTTCTTTGTCTCCCTCCGTCCTTTTCTTTGTTTCTCCCTTTCTCTCCATTTCTTTCTCCCTTTCTCTCCCTTTATCCCTCCCACCCTTTTCCTCTTTCTCTGTTTTCCTTCCTCCCTTGGCGATTGACTGTGGGCTGTACCCCCCTGGCACCTCGTTTGCTCAGGCCCACTGCTGGCTGCCCTTCCGCCTGGGAGGGGGGAGTGGGGGCACCCTGCAGGCATTCTCTGTGTGGCCTCCCCTGGGGTTGCCAACCTCCAGGTGGTGGCTGGAGACCTGGCAACCCTAGCCTCTTCCCCCCCCCCCACCGGGAGATCTACACCTGGTATGGCCCCTGAATGATGTCATAAATGTGCAAATGGCCCTTGGCAGGAAAAAGGTTCCCCACCCCTGGCCTAAACTCACAGAATCAGCATTGCTGACAGATGGCCATCTAATCTCTTCTTTAAAACCTCCAGGGAAGGAGAGCTTACCACCTCCCGAGGAAGCCTGTTCCACTGAGGAACCGCTCTGTTAGAAAATTCTTCCTAATGTCTAGACGGAAACTCTTTTGATTTAATTTCAACCCGTTGGTTCTGGTCCAACCTTCTTGAGCAACAGAAAACAACTCGGCACCCTCCTCTATTATGACAGCCCTTCAGGTACTTGAACATGGTTATCATATCCCCTCTCAGTCTTCTCCTCTTCAGGCTAAACATACCCAGCTCCTTCAACCTTTCCTCATAGGACTTGGTGTCCAGACCCCTCACCGTCTTTGTTGCCCTTCTCTGAACCCGTTCCAGCTTGTCTACATCTTTCTTAAATTGTGGTGCCCAAAACTGAACACAGTACTCTAGTTGAGGTCTAACCAGAGCAGAGTAAAGCGATACCATCACTTCGCGTGATCTGGACACTATACTTCTGTTGATGCAGGCCAAGACCGCATTTTCCATTTTAGCTACCGCATCACACTGCTGACTCATGTTCAGTGTTTGGTCTACTAAGACCCCAAGATCCTTTTCGCACACACTACTGCTCAAACAAGTCTCCCCCATCCTATAATTATGCATTTTATTTTTCCTACCCTAAATGCAGAACTTTACATTTGTCTTTGTTGAAGTGCATTTTATTAGTTCTAGCCCATTTCTCCAGCCTGTCAAGATCATCCTGCATCTTGGCTGTCTTCTACCGTATTTGCTACCCCTCTCAATTTAGTATCATCTGCAAATTTAATAAGCATCCCCTCTATTCATCCAAATCATTTATAAAGATGTTGAACAACACAGGGCCCAGCACAGATCCCTTAGGAACTCCACTAGTCACTCCTCTCCAAGTGGACGAGGAACCATCAACTAGCACTCTTTGAGTACGATCTGTCAACCATTTGCAGATCCATCTAACAATAATAGGATCTAACCCACATTTTCCCAATTTGTCAACTAGAATACTATGTAGAACCTTATCAAAAGCCTTACTGAAATCTAGATAAACTATGTCTACAGCATTCCCCTGATCCAGCAAGGTAGTAACTTTATCAAAAAGAGGTAAGATTAGTCTGACATGACTTATTCTTGAGAAACCCATGCTGGCTCTTAGTGATCAGATCCATCCTTTCTAAATGCTCAAGGACGGACTGTTTGATGATTTGTTCGAACACTTTTCCTGGTATAGAAGTCAAGCTGATGGGTCGGTAGTTACCTGGATCCTCCTTTTCCCCCTTCTTGAAGATGGGGACAACATTTGCCCACCTCCAATCTTCTGGCACCTCACCTGTTTGCCAAGACTTTTCAAAAATAATGGTCAGAGGTTCCGAAATTACATCTGCAAGTTCTTTGAGTACCCTTGGGTGCAATTCATCTGGCCCAGAGGATTTTGTTTCATTTAAAGAAACCAGGTGTTTGTGCACTACCCCAATGCCAATTCTAGGCTGCAAATCCCTTCCCTCATCACGTGTTCTGTTTATGCCATGTTGAGCACCACTTCCCTCACGAGAAAAAACTGAGGAAAAGTAGCAATTGAGGAGTTCTGCTCTCTCTTCATCTCCTGTTACAATTTCACTTTCCGCAATGGGCTTATCTTGTCCTTGTTCTTACTCTTACTCTGTACATAGGAAAAGAACCCTTTTTTGTTGCGTTTAGCACCTCTCACTAGCCTAAGTTCATACTGAGCTTTAGGTTTCCTAACACCCTCCCTACAAGCACTAGTTATTTGCTTATATTCCTCTTTGGTTATAAAGCCCTCCTTCCTCTTCCTAAATGAGTCTTTTTTATTTCTCAACTCTTTAAAAAGCTGTTTATGGAGCCACCCTGGCCTCTTTAGGCTCCTCCCATTTTTCCTTCTCATAGGAATGGTTTGGGATTGCGCCTTCAGTATTTTATTTTTAAGAAATGCCCACCGTTCTTGAACTCCCTTCTCCTTAACTATTTCTGACCATGATTCTACCTAGCATAAGTTTAAGTTTGTTAAAATTTGCTCTTTTGAAGTCCAACCTACATGTCTGACTACGTACAGGTTTTCCTCTCCCCAAGATTGTAAATTCCAAGAGTACGTGGTCACTACTACTTTAACCTCATCGACCAGTTCTTCCCTGTTGGTCAGAATCAAGTCTAAGATAGCAGACCCCGTTGTTTCCCTGTCCACCTTCTGGAATAGGAAGTTGTCAGCAAGACAAGTCAGGAATTTATTGGATCTTACATTTTTAGCAGCGTTGGACTTCCAACAGATATCCGGGTAATTAAAATCTCCCATGACCACCATGTCCCGTCAGGTTTTTAAGCCTGGAACTACTGGAAGCCCTACAAGCCTATAATCCTGATATCATCTGTAATACAAATCTACAATTATACTTATTCCTTCCCATAAAGGTATGGGGAAAATAAAGGGTGGGTTTTTTTTTTTGCTTCATGCATAGTCTTTGAAGAGTTTCAGGACATCAACGACCTCCCAGCATTTTAAATATGTTTATCAACTGTGTCCAGTAGCTTTGTTGAAACAATATAGCCACCCTAGCTGGTGGGGAAGGGGGACATTACTCCCAAAATCTTAGCCACTTTGAGGGCCCATGGAGCTGAATAAGTCATGCAGTTTGCTAATATCAAGCAATGTTGCTTCCCCTTAACTATATAATTCATCCTAGAAAGAAAGAGGAGGGAAATAACGGGAGCAGAAAAAGATTATGAGAAACACAGAAGGACCTAGATAGAAGAGAAAACCCACAAGTGTCAAGCAGTGGAACAGAAAGGACCAGAACTGTAAAATCTCCCCTGCCCTGGCAAGGATAAATACTCAGCACAGTTGCATGGCCCTGCCTGAGGAGAAAACATGAGTCAGCAAGGGTGGATATTCTTCTCCAACAACAAAGGAACAAGTTCACCACTCTCACGGCATGGCTCATTACTTCTGAGTCTGCCTCACTCTTGTTTTTTATTATGAGATAGGTACAATGCTGCACATATATATTCACATTCATATATATTCACACTAGGTTTTCCATCCCTGGCAGATAATAAAGGGAGGCTGTCCTTCAAAGACAACATCCTAAACTTTGGGACATGCAGGAATTTATTATGGGCTCTCAGGTCAAGAATGGGATGCTGACCGCCCCCCTTCTTCTCTACAAGGAAATACCTGGAATAGAAACCAGGATCCCCCACCGGAGCAATGATCTCAAATTGCCCCTTTAGACAACAATTTAGTAATCTCCTCTTCAAGCAGAGGAGAAATGGCAGAGGAAGGTGGAGGAGGAGTAGAACAAGGAGGCAAAGAACAGAAATGTAAACGATAACCATATTTTATTATGGCCTGTATCCAACCAACATCTGTGATCAAGGCCCATTGGTCATAAAAATGGGACAACCTGTCCAAGAACAGAAATTTGAGGTCTAGTCATGCCACGAGCTTTGACCGGGGTTGTGGATCCCTAGGGCACTGCCCCCCTTGTCTGTTCCTACGTTTAAATCCCCCCCCCCGTATCCTTTGCTGGGCAGGGGCATAAGGGGTTTTAGAATTCTGTTGGGCTGGATATGGCTGGTATCAGCAAGGCTTAGAGTAGGAAAAAGACTGGCGCAGAAAATACCTCTGTCTGTAATCACCAGTAGACTGTGCTGTAATGCCCAACGATTTGGTGTTTTGCTTATTTTTTCTGATCTTATCCAGGATCGTGTCGGTTTCCTGACTGAAGAGGAATTTGCCTTCAAATTGGAAGGTCCTCAATCCTGGCATTCATATCAGCAAGTAACATGAAGCTGCGAAGCCATACATGTCTCCTTAATACTACGGCCGAAGCCATAGATCAGCAAGCGCAGCCTGCCGCATGGCGTGCAGCATCTAATTGTTGGCGCCCCAGACGAGAGCCTTCCGTGAAAGTGCTCTTAGCAAGAGGCTTCTTGTCATCGGGTAAAAATTCCAGATATTGGGAGACACGGTCCCACAAAAAAAAACTGGTAGCGGCCTATAATGGCCATGAAATTACATATACGCAGATAGCGCACTAGAGGAGTACATTTGCCTCCCTAAAATATTGCACTTTCTACCCTGTCAACTGGTAAGGAATGAGAACCTCCCTTAAAGGAGGAGGGCAGTGCATCAGCAACAATTGAATTGGGGGTTGGATGTTAAAACAGAAATTTGGACCCCTCAGGTATAATACAGAGATTCCACCCATTTTGTTTTTTTGTTTTTTTCAAACCACCCGTTTTGTTGATGCATGCATGGTGGATGGTCTAGACCAGTGGTGTCAAACAGGCGGCCCGCGGGCTGGATCCGCCCCCGGAGGGCTGGATCCGGCCAGCGAGCCAAGGCCCGTGCCCCCCTGCCACCCCCATCCTTTCCCATGTGCAGCCAGGCCCCATCCTTTCCTGGGTGTAGCCAGGCCCGCACGGGGGCCAGGCATGCCCTCCCTGCCCCCATTGGGAGGCCAGGTCTACCGCCATGCAAGCCAATGGGTAGACCTGGCCTCCGTGGGAGAAAAAACCATCTTCATCTGGAGGCCAGGTGTATCCATTGGCTTGCATAGCAGTAGACCTGGCCTCCCAAGGGGACCTTCCCCCCCCCACGGAGGCCAGGTCTACCCATTGGTTTCTATGACCCATAGACACCAATGGGTTGACCTGGCCTCCGTGGGAGGGGAAAAAAAGATCCCCCTCAGGAGGCCATGTCTACCACCATGCAACCCAATGGGTAGACCTAGCCTCCGGTTCTCTCGGGCTGTTGCTGGAAACCCGGTCTCACTTGCCCAGCCATCTCTCTCCCCCCCACACTGCCCTTTTCAGGCACAGCGAGACCTCTTGGGGCTCACACGCCCTCCCTGCTACCCCCCCATACTTTCCCCTCCGAGCGGCCTCGTGTGCCCAGCCAGCAACCCACCTGTCCCTTTCTGGGCCCAATGGGGCAGCAACGCCCCACGAGTCCAGCCACATACCCTTCCCATCCCTTTTTGTCGTTGGTAGCCATTTTAAAGCCACATTTACTACATTTTCGAAGAGAGCCATCGTAGTGGAATAAGCCCCCTACATTGGCTAATTAAACCTGAGGTAATTTCCTCAGCACTCATGAGAACACGCCTTCCCTCCACGATAGCGAGGTGAGAACTGAGGGAGGAGCGCCCCCTTGTCATGTGACCATTTGGGCGAGAAGAAAGCCCATGCTCGGCTCCAGGCGAGGGGAGGGGGGAGCGCTCCAAGCGCTCTGAAGCTTCTAGCTTTCAAGAATTCCTCCGAGGCTGGCCTGTGCAGTCCCACGCATGCCTGTACAGAAGACACGCAGATGAACTTTATATTTTAGGATACTGATCATGGTACGATAATTTATTTATATAAGAATCCCAGACTGGTTGGAAAGGTTCAAGGCTGAGGAAAGGTAACGTGCATATTTCAAAACAGAAAACTTAGAAGAATAAATTAATGTTGATTTACTATAATATGACCAACAAATAAAATCTACTTGCTATTCTAAAGTTGCAAGTAAGTGTCCATTTTACACAAAAGTGAATTTCAGATTCAAGGCGTTTGGGGATTTCCTTTATCATTTAAAGTTTGCTTAATTTCAAAAGTACCTAAAACAAACTAAAGAGTTCAATCAACCTTCACGTTAAATACATTTTTAAGTTAATGTGGAAAAATAAAGCACTGCGATAACCAGCATTCTTAATAGATATGTTTTATTTAGGGAGTTTTTGCTTTAGAACTCAAGAAATGGAAGACACAACAAACTTTCCAACATAATAGACTTCAGTTACTTGTTTGTAATGGACTAATTCTCAGAAGAAAATCTCAGGTGGCCCATAGGGATAAATTAAAATGCCTGTTATGCTTAATGCAGAAGTGTGGAATTTTCACAAAATTAAAACAAATAGGGGCACACTAGAAACAAATTGGTAATCCCCACAAAAAGGGAGGAGGAGGTTTAAATACCTTACACCGCCAAAGAAGACATACCTAAGTGGAGTGGTTTTACTAAAGGAAATTGCACACATTTCACCATTAAACAGTTATACAATGCCATGTACTTCCCATTCTTGATATGCAACAATTAAGATAGATCACATTTGTTTTCTACAACGCCTGCCTAAACACCACCAACATGAAGGTGTTGCACTTTGACAAGTCAGGAGGCAGTGAAATTTCAGTGCACCAACAATCTTAAATTACAAAGTAATTAAATCTTAAGGAATCAGGCATCAAGCTCTAGCAAAACATCTTAAATACTAGAACTCTTAACATTAGAAAGCTTTAATCCTTTTTGAAAACAACCCAACAAAGTACAAGCTTTATTTATAATTTTGCTTTTTTTCTGTAACAAAACACACACACACACAAACTTTTAGGCTCAAGTGATCATCTGTATTCAATGATCCAAAATGTACAGTGTGGAAACCACATATTTAAAGATTGTTATTTGACAGCAAAACCCTTTATCCACATATTTATAAATTGGCAAGTATTTTATTACCAATTAGTTCAAGCTGCTTATTTTGAAAATTGATAGCACCGCTCATTAAAAAGTTGTTACATTATTTGCGTGAGAACCATTTTGTATCTGTTATTCTTAAATCAGTATCCACCTTGTTTATAATATACAGTATTAAATGCTAGTATGACTGATTTAAACAGTCTCAAACAGAACTGTTCAAATTATGTTTCTGAACACACTATTACAGAATGACTCAGCTAGTATCTCTGTGCAGCACCTATAATACTAAACATACAACTTTTAAGTTGTTGTTTAATATTCCCCCACACAAACACTCCTAAATTACTAACATATTTAGCAAAATACCAATAAAGATAGGTTTTGCCCCTATAATGAGGCACATTTTGGCTTATGTGCTAAATGCTGCTATACCGGCAGACAAGTGCAAAGTCACAATATGAAAAGGAGAGTCTCCATATTTAACTTTTTCATAGAAAAATATACATATATATTCCCTGAATTATAGGAAGAGAAGAACACTCGTCATGAACTGAAGAATTACTGTCAGGTTACATTTCACAATCATCTTCATCATCTGCATACCTTACAGTCCTCCTACCTCCATTTCTAGTTTTTATTTTGGAACGCCGATTCACTCTTTTATACTTTGTGTAATCCAGTTCTTCAGAATCATTTTCTTCATTCACTTTTGGCCGCTTCCTTCTCTGGTTTGCTCTGGAAGGTTCAGAGATACCGTTGCTTATATTTTTACCTGTTTCAGCGGCTCTCCTTTTTCTCTTTTCTGTTGTACTATCCTTGCTATTGTTAATATCCTTAGATTCTGTTTGAGATTCTGAATCAGATGAGTAATTGGAACAGCCATCAGGTTCAGATTTTTTTCCAGGTTTCCTGATCTTTAACAAAGAACTTCTTTGCTTTTGCCCTTTTGTTACAGCCTCTGTTACACATTTGGCATTTTTGCCACCATACTTTTTTTCAGATTCAGAATCTGCTAGAGAATTGCTTGCTATGTTATGGTTATCTGCAGATGATGATCGGCTTAAGTTTCTCTGATTTGCAAATGAAAGACTATTAGATGATCCTTCTTCCAAAGGTTCTACAAGCTTTTTTCTTTTAGGATAAACACGACCCACAGTTCTGAGAGGCTGATGTCTTGAGCTAGTGCTTTGCCTGCTCTTCTGATTTACTATGAGCTCTTTTTTAGAGTCCAAATGTTTCACATTTGATTCTCCAGCAGATTTTCTAACTATGCAAGCACTGGTCCGAATTTTTTTTCTTGTAATCTCACATTCTTTTAGTTCTGTTTCACTTTCAGAGGGGGAAGGTGGAATATCCAGTATCAACTTTCTGGCTGCAGCAGACACACTGCGGTATGGATATCTTCGGGCTGTGTTTTTAGCATCTCCACCTTCTGGACTTGAGATGTTTTCCTTAGTATCGCTAATTAACTTAATTTTACTAGCAGCCACAGCAGCACTATGGCGTGGATTTTTTTTCCCATTCACAACATTGATATTCATTGGTTTGCTATTTGATTCCACATAGTTTTTGAAGCTTTTCCTGTTCCTGAGTACTACAGGACTTTGCCTTATTCCTTGAAAAGCTGATACTGCAAAACAAAGATTTTAAGTTTAAAATGCTGCATTACCAACAGAAATTAGTTTATTTAAACAAATGACATAATGAAGTAATACTGAGAAGCCAGCTACATTATATAACAGCAACAGAACAGTAAATTTGAAACACACCATTAAAATATTTTTGATATTTAAATTGATTTTATATATCTAAAAAATGTGTATGTGATATGAAGCGGGAATTAATAAATTTTTTTTGTATGACAGCATTTTAGCAGTTGCACATTCACAGTTCTAGTCCTTGACCACTCATCATACCTTAAGAGTCCTCTTTCTCCACCCTCTAGTTCTTATCTTAAAATATGAAATTCTTGATTGTTTTTTGTGTAACCAGAAATCCCACAATACGTATTGCTTCTTCAGTTAACACATCATTTGCATGGGCTCAGCGTAGGCAAGGGAACAGGGCAGCCACAAAATGCCAGATCATTTGGCTGGGCTCAGAGTGCAACTCTGGGACTAAGAAGTCTTCTTCTGGCCTTCCCTTAGTACCAGCAGCCCCATTCCAATGGTCAGTGCTCCACTGTAGAAGAGCACCACTTTGCTGTTCAGTGTGCTCAGGATGTAAGATGGCCATGAGCAGTTGCAAGTAGCACATGTGAGACTTCTGCCTCTCTGAACAGCAGAAACCACTGCCATTCTCTTCAAGTACAGCTGCTTCTGAGGCCAGGCTTCTTGAAGGACAGCTAAACCAAGCCTCAGATTAGGGGGTCGCCATGTTCCACTGCCCTTAAACCCTTAATCCTTCTGGTATTATTCATCAGAAATGTTGGAGAAAAAAATTAACCCTGTCTGTTTCAGCAGAGAAGCAATTATGTAACATCAGAATTTGGAGTATGGTGGTTCTGAGAGTGAAAGTTGGAGCCGAAACTCTACAACTGCTCACAAAGCAACTTGTAGAACTAGATGGTGATCTGATAATATTTTCATCCATTGCAATTATATGCCTGCGTACACCCTAAGCAAAACCATTGATGTTTCATACTGACACTTGTAGAGATGGCTTACTTTAGTCCAGGGATGGGGAATGTCAGGCCCGGGGGCCGTTTAAGGCCCGCAAAATCATTTGGTCTGGCCCTTTGTGGGTCCTGGCAGATCTCTAGCTCAGAAGGATCTAAGACTGGTGATCTGCCCCCTCCGACGGACAGGAAAAGCCTCTATTCAAGGCGGATGTGTGTTTGTTTTGCTGAGAAAAGGAACCTTTTCCCCCCTTGCAGAGGAGTCCTTTGCTATGGAGCTGCTAGGACCGCCCAAGAAACTGTGTTAACCCTTTCCCACCTGGGCCATGGAGAAACATATTCCCTCTGTACTACAACAGGGCTGGGGGCAGAAGTGGCAACAATGGAGGGGTTTAAAGGGGACAGGGGCAGAATGCACAGGGGGGGGGGGTTTCTTAGCCAGTGTGTCCTCATTTCAACCCTGCAGGCGGAGGTAGCAGGAGCAGGCTGTAGAATCCGGCCCCGCCCATGCAGAGCAGGAGCAACTCTGGCGTGCGGCTGGACAGCTACGCCCAGCTGGTGCAACAGACCATCCTGTGCCACCAGGTGGGCGAGTGCGCCACCGGTTGGATGCCTGCCTGCTTGCCCGAGCCCCGGGGGGGGGGGGTCATCTGCAGCAGCTGCCTCCTTGGGGCTTGGTAGGCTAATTTTTAAGTTGATAATTTTGTATGGCCTGCAAATGATGTTATAAATATCCAAATTGCCCTTGGTGGAAAAAAGGTTCCCCACCCCTGCTTCAGTCCCTTACTTCTATACCAAACTTCTATATACAACACATGCAGTATGTTTAGCTAAGTAAAAAGCCTGCATCTCAGTCCCATGCCCCCTTGTTTGCCAGCAAGCCAACATCTTCCTATGTAGATTTTAAGGGTTTTTTTATGAACTCAGGAAAAAAAGTTGCATGTTCCTGATCTAGACAAAGTTAATACATTAGTTCTAAATACATTACCTTTCCTAATGTTTTCAGTTTTCCCCTTCTTTTTTGCGTGTTTTTCTTTTGTGGCATCATTGCAGGTGCTACTATCTGAGTAGGAAGCAGTTTCTGAGTATGCTTTGCCTCCATATTTTAGTCTTCTTGAAGTTTTGTTGCTGTCCTGCAGAGGGCCTATTCCATCTCCTTTATGTTCTACATCAGATTCTGTTGTTGCTTCAATGTGATTTCTTACTTTTGATTTATTCGAAGCTGGGATCTTTTTATGGTTGTGCTGCTTCTCAACCTTTTCACTGCATTTCTTCAACTCAGTACCTACTTCAGATTCAGAACTACTTATAGCATTCTGTGTAGGAGTAAAAGCCAAAAGGTGGGAAAGACTTCTATCCTTTGACACACGGCTGTTGGAGTTTCTCTCTGAAAATTCCACTCTTGGTTTTATTTTAAGAGATTTATCACACACAGTTCTTTGCTGATATTTAAGGGTTTTAACATCCCTGTTCTTTCTTCCAGGGCTTTTAAAATCTGAACTGTTTTCAGATTCACTATTATATCTCCGTAAACCAGAAACAGCAGTTGAACTAGCCACAGAAAGCTTTTTCCTGTTATTGCACCCAGTTATTTCTTCATCAGACTGTTGACCTCCATCCCCTGAGCTATCACACTTTTTTTTGGCTGTAGAAGCAACACTCTGATAGGGAAGTCCTCCGTTCTTACTTGCACAAGCTTCCAAGTTTGAAAGATCCTCCACTTCACTCAAGAGCCTCAATTTAGTAATTGTCACAGTAGGATTTCTGCGTGGTAATCTTTTGCAACTGTGATGCTCACTATGTTTTATTTTAGAAGCTCCCTCTTCTTTCTGAGAATCACTTTCATGTGGTCTCTTTCTGGCAGACTTTCTGTTATGACCATTCTGCTGGATGACACATTCTACAAAGGTGTACAAAAAGAATACACAGCACAGTATTAGACATTAACAAAAACTGTTGAAAATGCACAAGTTTATAGTAACTGTAACCATATTTAATAGCTAAATAAAGTTGAAGATATTGCAGTACATACAGACATCCCTGATACTAAGGCAGAATCCCTCTTATTCATCACTTTTGTGTATCATAAGTTTAGTCAAGAGCTACGAAGTGTATCATGCATTTTTAGGCAATTGCTAGTGCTGGATATTTTAATTATTCTTTTTATGGTTTTATGTCTTGGTTTTATTATTACCTGCTTTGGATTCCAGTTGTTTGGGAGAAAGTGCAGTGGATTTATAAATATTTCATATAAATATAAATATAAGTTTAGACTTACTGCTTCCTCCTTTTTCCGCAGTGGTGCTGGGCCCGTTAAAACGGTCTGCCCCAGGCGTCTGATGGATCCCAATAGTTTCCTATCAGCTCTTGGGGATTCTTCAACTTCAGCTTGCTGACGATTTTGATAGGGCCCTGACTACTCTCTGGAATAGGGGAATGACTTGGGCTGTTCACACAATCACACCTAAGAACTCCCCCCCCCCAAACAGAGCCAAGCAGCCTCCCTGGTTCATCAGGGAATTGATGGTGATAAAACAGGAGGGATGACAGATAGAGTGCCTCTGGTGGACAATTTTGAGCGAGATTAATCAAACATGGCACAGAGCCTATATTAGAGCCTATTCTGTAGTGGTGATGACAGCGAAAAGGCAATATTTCTCTGTCACCATCGCATCTGCACATAATCATCCAACTGAACTGTTTCATGTAGTTTTGGGGGCATTTACATCATAGCCCAGGGAATTGGATTCTGACCACATGATGGCCCGCTGTGATCAATTTGCTACTTGCTTTGCAGATAAAATCGCCCAGATCCACTCTGGATTAGATGCAGGTGTGGATATATGTTCAGATGATTAACCTTTGGCACCTGCTTGTCTGATTTATATGGATACTTTTCAGCTTCTGGAGCCTGAGGAAGTGCACAAGATCTTTGGAGAGGTGAGACCTCCCACCTGTGTTCTTAACCCGTGCCCATCCTGGCTGATAAAAGCTGCTGGCTGGCTAAGTAGATAAGAGGAGTGGTAAATGCTTTCTTGACAGCAGAGGTCGTACAACCCAAGCTGAAAGAGGTAGTGATTAGACCTGTTCTGAAAGGGGGGGGGGAGCCCTAAGCCCTACTATGTTGGAGAATTTCTGGCCAGTCTCTAATCTTCCACTCGTGGGCAAGGTGCTTGAGCTGGTTGTTGCTTCTCAGCTCCAGAGACTGATTTTCTGGGCCCATTTCAATCTAGCTTCAGGTGGGGATTTGGAACACAGACTGCTGGATTACTGTAACTCACTCTATGTAGGGTTGCCCCTGAGACTACTCTAGAAGTTTCAATTGGTACAGAATGCAGCTGCGCAGGTCCTAACAAGGACCCCTTGGAGAGTTTCTGTTCAACCTATCGGTTGCTGATATGCTTCCGGATTAGACTCAAGGTGCTGGTGTTAATCTTTAAAGCCCTTACCGATCTGCGACCATCATACCTGCAGGACCACCTCTCCCTCTATGTTCCCCTCAAGGATACTTCATTCTTGTTCTCAAATTCTACTGGAAGTCCCTGGCCAGAAAGCAGTCTGATTGTCTTCGACCAGGGCCAGGGCCTTTTTGGCCGTGCACCCTGCCTGGTGGAACTGTCCGTCTAAAGAGACCAGGATTTTTGGCTGATCTCATCCACCACTCACCAGGCAGAGCCCCCGCCTTCTATATGCTCTCCTTTGTCCCTCTCCTACTTACTTTGTGGAGGGCTTGTTGTTATCAGGAGTCAACTCTGTTTGGAGCTTAGGGCACCATCTTTATTATTTATATTATTTTATGGATTTTACTCTATTTTAACTCTTCTGTTTTTAAATGTTTGTTGACTTGTTGTTACCCACCCTGAGCCTTGCTGTAATAGGGGGCAGGCAGGATATAAATCTAAAATATAAATTAAAAAATTGTTTTTAATGGATTTTATGTATTTTAGTTATATTTTAAGTTGTCTTGCACTCCGTGTGGAGGAAAGGTAGCTAACACGTCTTAAACAAATATCATTTTTTGACTGTGATAAGCCTAATGGTTTTAATTATACAGTTCACAATGCTAAAAGACAGGTTCTCATCTACCCAAATGCAGTGAGGACTTTAGGTAGACATTTTAAGTTTAACAAACGGTGCTAGTTTGTACAGGTTGTACACAGGTATTGAGTTTTTGTTCTGATAAAGAAAATCTACTGAATACAGGGAAATGCTTTCACATTGAAGGAGGCTACAAGGAAATGCATTTTAATCTTCAATGTATATAAAATTTAAACCTTGTATTTGAATGTTTTATACATCACCTTTCCTGACAGCTTTCCTTTTCTGTCTTTTTGGCGCATTGCTGTAGTTACTACTATCAGAATATGTTTCGGATTCCAGATTAGATGAGCACTTGGCACCATCATCTAATTGTCTTAAAGTTTCAGTTCCTCTGCTCCCTAAAAGAGTAATTTTCTCATCCTCTGCCACAGACTCTGCTGTTTCCTCTGAGTCACTTAAAACTTTTGCTTTCCTGTAGCGAGTCGATGCATTTTTAAGAGTCTGTTTTGGTAACCCACTACATTTGTCTGATTCAGAATCAGCCTCAGAGTTGCTCCTGGATTTACTTTTGCATGCAGAACAATCAGAAGCTCGTTGAATGCTCCCATCTTCTGAAGTATTTTTAGAGTCATCTTCCGAAAACTCTACAGTGGGCTTTATTTTGGGAGGTGTACAGCAGGCAGCTCTGTGTGGCTGCTTATGGCCATTAATGTGATAGCTCTTAAATTTTTTTTGCATTCCGCTTTCAGAATCTGAACTTTCACTTTCAGATTCACTAATATGCCTTTTTTTAACAGCACCGCTACCAGAATCAGTTTCAACGGTTTTCCTTCGGCTATATTGTTCTTTTACTTCCTTATCACTTTCACTCTGTATAGAACTGTAAGAAACATTTAGCAACACTTTTCTCGCTGCTGCAGAAGCACTGCGATGAGGCAGTTTTCTGTTTTTGCTCCCAATACCAGTACTTTCTGAGCTAGAGTGCTCCTCTTCTACATCGCTCATCAGTCTTAGTTTATTAGCTGCCACAGTAGCACTCCTGCGTGGAATTTTTCTGTGCCTTCGATGTCTGTTGCTCAAAGCTTCACAAGGCTCTGTTGAACATTCAGTGTCTTTTTCATATAATCTTCTCCTATTAGCTCTTTGGAGATTTCCAGCCTCCTGAGAATCTGGGCATTAAAAAAAAGCAAATATGTTTGCAAATCTTGAACATTTTTAATGTATAAGCATACCTCAGAGATATTGCAGGTTTGGTTCAACACCACCGCAATAAAGCGAATATTGCAATAAGGTCAGTCACATGAATTTTTTGGCTTCCCAGTCCATATAAAAATTATGTTTACGCTATACTGTAATATATTAAGTGTGCAACAGCATTGTCTAAAAATGTACTGTAATAATAAAAAGTTTGGAATATTGCAAGAATTACCAAAATGTGACACAGAGACACAAAGTGAGCACACGCTATTGGAAAAATGGCGCCAATAGACTTGCTTGAAAACACAATATCTTGCATACCCCCAAGTTTTCAGTCAACAAAAGCTCTGGGGCAAGCTCTTAATAACTCTAGTGCTGGCATTCTTGTCCTCTTTTATGTACTATGTACTATGAGAAGTATTTTCCTTGGTAAACTTTCAATAAAGATAGATCAAGATCCTAAAATAATGTACATTTAATAAAGGGATACCATAAGTTCTGTATTCATACAATTTATGATTGAAAGTCTATAAGCAGCAGCGCTAATTCAACTCAGCTTTTTGGTCATCCATGACAAATGTGCTCCCACCTCTATGAAGTAAATGATATACAAGCTGCTGACAACAATATGTATGCATTTAATGTTCTAATGCTTTACAGATTATTTTTCTGTTATTGCTAATGTAACCTCATGCAATGGTAATTTCAAGTATGTGGGGGGGGCGCTGTCCCTTCTCCAGTTGTTCTTATAAGCATATTACCCCTTTTTTCATTGTTTTCTTGATTTCAAGTGGCTTAGTTCCGCCCTTGTAAACAAGACTGCAATCTCCTGCTCATTCTTAGGCTCTCACACATAAGGGTTGCAATTGCAAAGCTGTTGATTAATTACAGCATGTGCAGAACAAAAAACTGAGAATACCCTGTGGAAATGGGAATGCTGATGTGAGCTGCTAAAGTAGTCTTAGGAGGATTAGCAGCCTCCTGGCCTGTCTACAAAATGCAAATTGCAAGCTTATACAACCTCAAATTGCCTTAGGACTTGGCAGGAAAGGGTTTCAGCTTTTTCTCAGCTTTGCTATACAAAACTAGTTTTCTGTTCTGTCGTTAGTGCTTTCTATAAACACAAGTGCCTTCTAAAACACATTTTCCTAAAAATGCTAACAGTGGGAAAGATGCTTTCAAATAGCAAAATTGAGTGGAAGATGAAGGATTTAAACCCTGTCCTCTTTCCCGCACTGTTCTGGGGCATACTGAAGCTTCGTGAACCTTTAAGTTGCATTTTATACACATTTGATCTTTGCCTTGTCTGCTTAAGCCCCTGGTTGCTTGACACAGAAATTGCACTTGAGAACACACCCATTTTAAAGGTAAAGGTAAAGGTCCCCTGTGCAAGCACCTAGGGCTTTAATATTTTTACTGGCTTTGCCTGTTAAAGCTTAAATATGCACATCCAGTTTGGTTACTTTTGAAAATTCTTCCAGCAGCATGGACCCTCCTTTGTCTGTCATGTGACAGAACCCTGCTCCATGGAAAATCAGGCCAATGAACATAAGCAACAGGAAATTTTTAGTTATGTGCTCTTTTATCAAGCTCCCTCTCCAGGGAGACTTGCCAAGCTCATGCTCCCACAGCTTTTAAAGGAGGCCAAGACATTTAACGGTATTTCACAAGCCTTCTACAAAGGGGAACTGGTTGGATTGTTTTATCCTGTGATGTGACATTTGCATTTTCATTTGCTGAGTGATTACTGGTTTTAATAGTTAAATAATTATTTTAGTCAATTAAGAAACATGAGTTACATGTTGCTTTTATACTTTAAATTGTTTCTGTTGCCTATTAACTGTATTGAGAGCCCACTGGATTAAAAAGTGGGGTATGTATTTCAAAATGACACTGCTGCATACTTGGGCGCAACAGTTCTGCAATTACTATTCACTGTATTACTCTTACCCATTTGTTTCTGCTGATATACTCTATTTCTAGTAACTCTGAAGTTGTTGTTCTTTTTCCCAGATATTCCATTGCGTAACATAGGAGAGGAGAGCTCTTCTTTGCTTTCCTCTGAACTACTTGAAGACGAAGCAGCTATTGAATGTTCTAATTCACTTTCTGGAAAAAGTTAGATAATTTAATACTAATCAGACACCACATTTAAATATTTGTAGCTCATTCAGACCCTGTTTCTCAATTCTCAAAAGCTTCTAAAGAGACCAAAAATTTATTGCCTGCGTAGAAAAGTCCTCTTGAATAATTCAGTTTTGCATAGTTTGTGGAAAGTCATGAGTACAAATGGGATTGTAGTGATTTAATAATCACTACAATCCCATTTGTACTCATGACTTTCCACAAACTATGCAAAACTGAATTATTCAAGAGGACTTTTCTACGCAGGCAATAAATAGACTTGCACTGTACCAAATGATTCACAAAGTTACTTATGTATCATGTTAATATTTATGCTTTGCTTTAGTTCTGTTTTTAGACTGTATTGACTCATTCCATGTAATCCACCTTGAGTCCGAGTGAGAAAGGCGGACTATAAACAACGCATATAATAAATAAATAAATGTCAAATTTCTTCATTTCCAAGGAAGTCAGACACCAAAGATGCAGTTTCACACAGAATACTATATCTGGAAAATACTACTGTTTAGGAATAATCCTAATTTCATTTGCTTCTCTAGAACACAACAAGAACAAAAGAACTAACTAAAGGTTGGCTCCTGCCAGCTTTTCTGTTGGTGCAGAAGTGAAGAACAACCCCCAGCCCCCATGGCTGTACTGTGGATTGTGGTGTGTGTGTTTGAGTGTGTGCACTGTCAAGTCACAGCTGACTTATGGTGACCCCATAGGGTTTTCAAGGCAAGAGATGTTCAGAGGTGGTTTGCCATTGCTTGTATCCGTGAGGGCTGAGAGAGTTCTGTGAGAACTGTGACTGGCCCAAGGTCACCCAGCAGGCTGCATGTGGAGAAGTGGGGAATCAAACCTGGTTTTCCAGATTAGAGTCCACTGCTCTTAACCACTACACCATGCTGGCTCTTGGATTGTGGGATACCTGTAGACAAATGGCCAAAGCATACAGCTACACTACGGAGAGAATCAGGCAAGATTTCTTCCCTCCTGCACCAGCAGAAAAGCTGATATGGGTTATGAGTTGGAGCCTAATAGTAAAAGTGGCTGACTCTCATGACAATCAAACAGCAAAATCTGCCCATCCATAGACAAGGCTGGGATTTCTACATACTTTAGACTCACCACAGAAGCACAAAAATGTGACTTCATAAGGTAACCAAAAGAAAAAGAAACCCAAAAACCTGCCATTGAGGACAGACAGTACTTTAGAAGATCAGAATGCTGAGGGAAAAACAGGAGGGAAAAACAGCAGGAGATTATGTATTTTGTTATTAACAGTTGGCAGAATTTATGATTTATAACTATTTAGTGTAAACTGATTGTGGAATTAGAAATGAAAACTGCCACCACTTTAAAAGAAGCATGCTAGAAATTTAGTCAACGAAGGAAAATTCAGTTTTGCAAAGCTGATGTACAGTGCCTTCATGGAAGACGTGGTTCGTTCTGTAAGATGTACACTGTTAAAAGAAAGGCTTGAACTCAGTAATATTACCAGCAAGGCAGAGGAGGAGTAAGAAGCTTCCTTTAATAAGTTCTTCAAAATACATTACTTACCTGATGACAACGTGGAATTGTGAGCTTTGGCTGTACTTCTTGTTCGTCCATTTTTCCCGAAGGACAATGCAGAGGCAGAGTCAGAAGATACGCCAGGAACGCTGCGGCTGGAGCTGCTAGCGTTTGTTTTATGGCTTGTAACACAAAACGCTCTGCTTGACGTATGTTGGTTAGAAGAGTCTTCTGCCTCTGACTGACTTCTTGAGTGAGATTTACTTTGCTTCTGCTTTGTATTTCTTGACAAATGCAAAATGAAAATGGTTTGCAATCCATGTATGGATGTATTTAATAAAATCACAATGGCATATTTTAATGCAGTAATGTTCCCCTTTGTATATCAATTGCATTTTTCAAGCTTGATAAATGTTCCAAAGATTGTGCCAACAGAGTGAATTTTAAGATGCAAAACAGCACAAAATGATATTTAAAAGCTTTCAGTTTACACAAAATACAGCTATGTGAAGACTCCCGTTTTAAAAGCCTATGATATGAAGGAGCAAGAAAAGATTCTTAAACGTAAGAATGTGTCACTGGCGACCGAGTTCAAGATAATTCATACTATAGTATTCCATCAAAATCTTAACAAGAATATGTCAACAAAAATGGGGAAAAACAATGGTCCACAGACCAGTAATGTTCAATTTACACCCCAATTCCGAAAAAGGGATGTCAAACACTGCAGCAGGGCTGTTAACAATAGGCCATTTTGGAGGTAATTATTTCATAGGGTCGCCATAAGTCGGAAGTGACTTGATGGCACTTAACATATACCGTATTTTTCGCTCCATAGCACTCACCTGACCATAATACGCCCCCCCCCCCCAGCTGGCCGTCGGGGCAGGGAAAGCTGGCTCGCGCTGGAACGACGCGAGCTGGCTCTGTGCGACCCGCCCCAGCCGGCTCTGTGCGTCGGAGGCGGGTGGGGAAAGCCAGCTCGCGTCGTTCCAGCGCGCCCAGCCGGCTCTGTGCGCACATTCGCTCCATAACACGCACAGACATTTCCCCTCACTTTTGAGGAGGAAAAAAGTGTGTGTTATGGAGCGAAAAATATGGTACATCAAGAAAAAAATCTGGGTTTATTAAGCATAATATATTAAGCACAATATGAGTTTATTAAGCATAATATTATATCTCTGGATATATATGTCTTCATTGACCTTTAACAATTGTGCCTTTGGACAGATCAAGTATACAAGCACCACTTGCTTCCATTAAATCTACACAGGTCATTTATGCATGGGAGTTTTACCTAAGGTTTGTTGCTGGCTGGACCCACACTTTCCAGTTGGGAATCTCTGCACCAGCAGCTTCCAAACTCAAATCAAGTTCCGCCCCTTTAAATGCTGCGTTGTAATTGGCTTACTTCGCAGCATTCACTGTAAGAGAAGACCCCCCCAAAAAAACCCAATTGCCGCATAAAAAGCATATTAAGAATAAAAAAACAAAAAAAAGGAGCAATCTGAAAGGGGGGGGGGAGAAATCCAAGCCTCGGTTTTAAAAAGCCTTTCTTCTACTCCAAGAAAGCTCCAAGAAAGCAGGAAGTATTTGAATCCCCACCTCTTTACATGCTGCTTTGTGACTGGCTGTGAGAGAAAGCAATCTTCCTGTGACCAGCACTTTGCCTTCGGCACAGCAATTTCAGCTGAGCTGAGCTCAGGGGAAAGGGAAGAGTTGGGTTAACAGAGGAATGGGAAGACCAGACATTGCAAGGGCTTGCAGCAGTCATTTTGAATGGGCAGAAAACTCTTGCAGCACTCCAAGGAACAACCGAGTCAGACAGGGGTAGAACGTGAGTCCAAGTACCCATGCATAAATGACCACAGTTTAGGGTTTATTAGGATTAGCCTCCTTAAACAAGTAAATCAGAAAACCAGCCTGAGATAGTGGGCACCAATGTTATAAGGAACTATGAAGTATGAGCTTCTCCAAAACCACTCATAGATAGTGGATAGGAAGTTCAAATCCTTTCTCAACCATGAAAGTTACTCGGTTATCTTGAGCCAGTTGCCATTTCTCATCTTATGTCACAGGGTTGTTATGATGATCAACTGTGGTTAAATCAGCAAGCAACACCTCAGTCTGATAGTGCCTGTTTTGTCTTTTGGATAGGCACCTCACTGATCTCCTATCATATCACACTCCTCTACTTCCTTTTTTGCTGCCACCACTCAGAACCTGTATCTAAACTGCACTTCTGAGTGTACAAGTGTCTGTTTTACTTTTAACATATCCTAAATAGTTTACTGTTAGGCAACAGTACTGGACAGAAACAGATAAAGCCTCTCTCTAATTCCCTAGACTTTGTAACTCTATATTCATAAAATCTACATATCGGGACCACAAATGGATAGGGTAGATGATTCTGTAAACTCATGGGAATACTAAAGTATGTGGAAAAATTTGAAACTTTTTTTGCAGGGGGGGGGGGGGGAGTTAAACTTCCAAAGTCTTCCAAAGTTAAACATTCCACAATCAGGGTTGGCATTATCAGGTTATCTAGGAACACTGAACAGCTTCCAGGCTTCTTTCTATTTTTAAAGTGAGGATCAGCTGAGGGGGGGGGGGGAAACACAAAACTAAAAGAGTGGGAAAGACAGCGGAAGTGTGCAATGAAAGGGCTAATGAGTAGAGCAAGATGTGGTGGCCAGCAAAGGCTGTAGAGATGAAGGGGGTTGAGCCATGGGTGTTACAAGTCGGAAGGAATGACACCCAAGAGAGAAAGCAGCAGCTGGAGTAAGTGAGCAGAAAACAAAACAGAAGACATAGGTAGGAGGGAAGACAAAAAGCAGGAAAAGGGGGAACGGGGGCCAGCAAGGGCAGGCAGTGAGAACCAAAGCAAACAGAGACAGGGGAAACAAGAGAACTGGGGGTGGAGGAGACATGAGTTTTCCATTGCCCCCACCAACTTTTAATAGATCCCCCGTTTGTAAGTACACATTACTACACCTGAAAGAAAAGAAAATTTGCTGAAGAATTTGACTGTTTCTTTCACAGTGCTCCTACTGATGGTTTATTTACCTGAGTGTTTTGATAGAATATTGTGCAGATTTACTCTGACTTCGCCACCTCTTATTGTATTTCTGACTTCTCTGCAATCTTTCATTGTGTTTTTGGCCAGTTCTAAAGTCAGAGAGGATTCTTCTTATTTTTTCTTCAAACAATGCAGATAACCTCAATGTCATACTATATATCTAGGTTAAAGACAACAGATTAAGAGTTAACCCTTAAATCAAAACTCTTTTAAACAGAGCTCCCAGTGGCTTAATTTGCAATCACGGAGCATTTATTTTTCTCAAAATGTGTACCTTGTATTTTAGGCACTCCTCTGCTTCTGCATAACACATTTACTGAATTAAGCAAGCTAGGAAAAATTATTTTGAATTACTACCTCGTACAAGATAACCTTTATGAGTGGGAAGAAGTTGTACCTGTTATTCTATTATCTCTTAATTATATTGAATATAAAACTTTCTGAAAAGTTTTAATCAAAACCACTTCCCACCAGATGTGAAGAAGAAGTGCTAATGAAATCCAAGGTATTTCTTTAGGCTTTTTCAAAGTCTTATGGAATCTGATTTTATTAGAGCTTTCCTTAAATCAAGTATGAAAATGCTACTGAAGCTTTTATTTGTAGTGCAAATCTACATCCATCCCACATCAAGTGGCCAACAACAGCTACCCAAACGTTCATAAAGCTTTAAGGGTGAAACTGTCTCTGAGTAACAGAGTATCTGCTTAGCAATGAGAAGGTTCCAGATTCAATCCCTAGCATCTTCAGTTAAAAAGAACAGGTAGTAGGTGATGTTAAAGACCTTTAACCTGAGATCCTGAAAAGCCACCATAAACAATATTGATCATGGGATGGACTAATGATCTGACTCTGTATAAAGCAGTATGTGTTCAAAGTTAATCACCAAGATTTCTTCCAGCAGTAGTGTTTTCCCCCCAATAAAAGCACTTTCAATTTACAACCACCTGACCAGGATAGCCCCAGGGTAGCCTGATCTCGGCAGATCTCGGAAGGTAATTCGGGTTGGCCCTGGCTAGTATTTGGATGGGAGACCTCTAAGGAATACCAGGGGTGTGACACAGAGGCGGACAATGGCAAACTATCTCTGAACATCTCCTGCCTTGAAAACCCTAGGGGGCGCCATAAGTCAGCTGTGACTTGACAGCAAAAAAAGAAAATAATTTCTTTGTTCTAAGAGTGATTATTCAAGTATCCACTCATACATATGTAAAAGTAGGAAGTCTATTTGGAATTTTTTAAAAAAAAAAATGTGGAAGTGAGATAAGCTAAACCCTGCCCCTCCTTTCACCTTACCTCACTATGTTCTGATACTTCCAGTATTTTTCTCCCAGCACAGCTCTGCTACCAGAAGTGATCTGGGATGGAAGAAGAGTGTTGAAAACACTAGACCACAACAAGGTAAGGTGGTGATGGGCAGGGTTTGCTCCCTGCATATAAAGGATTATTGTGGATTAATATGCATTAATGGCCTAGCCACATCTACTTTGGCCACAATATAAGAGTCTAGAAGCACTAATCCTCTATGAATGTAAAATTTTGCAGTTTCATGGTTACCATGGGAAATGTGTTGCTTCATATTAAGCTTGTGATCAGTCTTGGACTAATTTCTTAGTTTTTTTCTAAAATTACTATCCATTGTCTCTTTAAAGTTACTTTGCAACTAGAAATCAAGCTATAACTCTTGGTACAAATCAGTATATTTTACAGAAATACAATTTGTACTGCTGTGACATCAGTTCATCAGCTTACCTTTTGACCTTTTATTGTTTTATTAACCATTACGTAATTGGAATTGATGCCAGTTGGCTAATATGGTAAACAATATAAAACATTACCTTGGACCTTTTGTTTGGGGAATAAGATTTAGCATTGCTAAATATTAATCTGATATCTTTGCACAATTCCATCGGAGTATCATAATTTCCAGCTTCTAATGTCTCTTTCACAGTGCCCAAATCCATTGGTGTGTCTATGATCTCTCTGTAATCCTGCGCAAAGAGGCATATGAGAAATAACTCCATTACTTATGAGTTTCGGGAAACCTTTTGCACTTTAAGAGTGAGGGTTTTCTTAGAAGTATAAGCCTCAGAACAAATTCAAACCAGAATGCAAAATTGATTCAGAATCATTTTTCTCTAGAGGGTTAAACAAAAGCACTATATTAATCAAGATGAAACATGCTGCTTTATTATGGAGGAAATATTCTTAGATGAACATAAGCTAAGATCACTGATTCCTACTCAAAGATTTTCCTGCTCTACAAAATTTCCATACATTTCCCAATTTCAGAGTAACTTTTTTCTCCCATGGATATTCTTCTAACATCATTCTTTTGTGAATGCATTTGAAAGGAATCAACCATGGATACACACTTGTGTGAGATAGTCTGCTAGAATTCACCCTACTGCCACAAATCTTGTCTTTATATTTCCTGTTTCTAGTGTTTGTGGCTACTGGGAAATTCTATTCTCATAAAGTTGTATGATATGTACTCAGTGTCCCTAAATCAAAATTAAGTATCCCTCCTTAAAATATTTAGCTGGTCTTGCATTCAAAGAGATAATCTTTTCTGATTAGCACATTCAGCCTAGAAAACAGAAATGGTCATATTTCTTTTATGAGAATATGTACATTTCTACTCAATTACAAAGCTTATGCAAAAGTCTAAGGCAAATAAGCTCTTAGTGTAAACAAACTACATCATAACTGCAGTGAAAAGAAACAGAAAAGCACTATGTAAACACAGCTATAAACTGAAACATGTTAAAATTAATATTAATGACCAGTAACTTACAGGGTACTGATCCAGGTCAACAGGTTGTCTAAATGGCTCACAATCCTCACATTGGAAGATTAAATTTACAAGTTCCATACATTGCGTCTTCCAACTATTTTCATCATAGCTAGGTTTCACCATGGTCTTCTTCAAAGCCCATCTCTATAAAAATAGAAATATAATACTCCTAAGCTTAAAGACTATTTTAAGGAAGTTTCCTAATTACCTATCAAGCCATCAAACATCCTTTCAGTAGTATTATTACAAGCCTGCTAATATCTTCTAGATCAGGAAAAAGGTGAGGTTACAGCACAATCACTTACTTTTCTGGAAGGCGTTCTTGGTATGTAGGCCTCTTCATCTTCCTGCAACACAGACCAGATAAGCTCATTAAAAATCATCATTTATGTAGAGTTGTGCCAGCAAACATCATGATAGGTAAACTCACAATACTAAATACACACTAATGCTACTGAAGTGAAGGGAGGAGACATGTTTTGATAAAGAAACAGTAAATACAGGAAGACTAAACAGATGACTGCACAAACAAGAATCATTACCAGATCATCAGCATCAGTGCTATCGACATTGTTTGTTGCAATGGACAGCTCGAAAATATCTGTACAGTTAGGATTCCTGGAAAATAAAAATATTATGTTAAGCTAAGTCACAACCATATCATACACAGCACTATTATGGGGTGTCCCCCAAACTCCAGCGACAGCAAGGAAGTCCACCCTGTGAATGTAGCTCCTCTAATGGTTCAGTGGATACAACAACATAGTCAGTGCTACAGAAAACTCAAAGTATGTTTCGTTCCTCATTTTGTCACTTTGACTATCAACAATCAATATTTTAGAAGTATACCTATTTATAAGTTACTGTTTGCTTAAAACCTGTAGCTACTCTCAATAGCAAACAGAAGGCATGATTAATTACAGTAGTAGAGCAATTATAAAGCAGCAAGTTTACTACATTTTATGTTTTAGCCTGAAATATTTCTTACCGTATGAATTCTACGAGCTGATCTGTGATCTTCTGAGCAGATCTAGTGATGGCACTGTTGGGCTCATTAAAAGTCCTGGCATTGCTCTCAATACACCTGACTTCCCAAATCAGAGCAGAGAGCCTCCTATATTCAACAGTAAGTAAAAAGAATAGTTTAACAGCCATGGGAAACAAACATGACAAAAGCCCTCAGCATAAAAACTAGAGATTTCTAGTAAGTGAAAGGATCCCAGTTTTCCCTTCATGTTTTCTTTTGATAAAACCGTATTGCTGAACAGAAGCTGAAGTACATCAGCATTCTTCACACTTTGGCTTCTTGAAATCCTTATTCTTCATATTCCACTCACCTGCCACCCTGAATTTATTTTTCTCATGTTAAATTGCGGGTGAAATATTTAGTATTTCATAATTGTGGATAGCACAGATGTGGCCCTATACCGCCAAACCACTAGAAAACTACCCCATTTAGAGATTTTGATAGCATACAACAACCATGGGAGTGCAAGATGTGATGACAGTAGGCCCTCTATGATGCTGATTAACCAAAAATAATTTGGACTATGAAAACCCTCAGATGCTGTGGTAAACCAAGGAACTGTATCTAAACCGTCTCTAAAGACTTATTAGATGCTAAGAAAAGGGCCTTTGAGAACATCCAAACGAAGGCAGATGCAAGATACGAGGCACACAGTAAACCAGCACATGAACTAGACTTTTCTATATATCCTTGTTCATAGTGCAATACTATATGGTTATTCCAGTCTAAGTTCACTAAAATCAAAAGGATTGCACTTTAAGTATTTTGGATATCCACTAAAGTTAAAGGGAGCTGGGAAAGTACCAATTAGTCAAACATATTGTGAAGATTTTCCAATGATTCTGTATGCACATATTTATAGTTGGCTTAACGTTGCAGAAATTCTACAAGCCACACATGCTTTCTTCCCTTTGCTACTAAATCAGACTAACCTGTAAAATTGGTTGACTAGTCTTGTCCGAATAGTCCAAAGGTCTGTTGGATAAGCTACTACTGTACTGTACTTAGGATATGTGTTCAGATCAACTGGACCGGCAAATGCTGCTGAAATATCTGTCAAAACAGTGATTTCAGCTAAATTAGCACACTGATTACCCCAGTATTGATTACACTTCATTCACAAAAAAACAGGCATTAAATCTTGTTTTAGAAAAAGTGGAAGAGTAAACTGAATAAACTTGCAGTTTATCGTCCTAAATCTTCAACCTATCAAATACAGAAATATTTACAGAGACAGTAATCAGATTTCTATATCCTTACCAAGTGTCAGAAGTTGATCAATTCCACAAATAATCCGTCCACATTCTTCACTTTGGGATTTTCCCTGCCACTCCCCTTTTTGAGGTTTGTACAGTAGTTTTGCCATTTCTTGTGCAGTCACAGAAACACTAGCTCCTAATTCTTCAGGCTGATCAACTACTTATTTACAACAAACAATAAAATGGTATTAGGAGAACAAAACCAAATGCAGTCAATGTCAACTATGCACTTGTTCAACAAAATATTAAAATCAAAGACAACCACACATTCAGGAATAATCATATACCTAAATCTGAATCTGGCCCCGACATTTTAAAACCCCCAGAGAATGGGGCCAGGTATAGTCAAGGATTATTTTTCCACAGGTGTGGGGAAACCCCCAGGTTTGTCCAAAGAATCACATACATTTTAAAAATGGAGGACTCACAAGAAGCCAAAAACTGGAGAAACACTGTCTGTGTAAGTGCAGACAATATCCAGTGTGAATGCTGATGGTGGTGAGGTGAAGGCACAGAGGAAGCTTTCCCAAACTCCTGTCCCTATGCAGGAGAGAAGGCAGGCAAGTGATAGCTGAGACAAGGAGATCTCAGCTGCTTCAGTGGAGTTATAGGAAGGAAAAAGAAAAAGGCAACTGGGGAAGGCGGGTGCCGAGGGTAGGCAATGTTTGGGCTGCCAGTTCCTATGTCCAATCCTAGTCTGATCAGGCCAGTTTGCTTACTCACCATAGGTGCCAATAGCTCAGCATGAACAAGACTTTACAGATGTTAATTAGTTCTGCTTGCCATGTGTCACACTGCACCTTTCTTGGGTTAGATCTGATTTTATGTTTATCCTACTGCCAACTGTAGGTAGATGCCTACAATTGGTAGTGTTACTCACCTGTTTTAAATAGAAACAACAATGGACCAAGAAAATTCAGTCTAACTTTATTTACCCACTCCCACCTTTCAGTTGCTTTAAACCATTTAAGTATAAATTTATTTCTTATAGAGGTAATATGCCATGTTTCTGATAAAGAAAGCTCTAACTCATGAATGCTTAAGATATTATACATTTTGTTGTCTTTCTGGACTTCTGCTTAATTTTGTTGCAACAGACTAACACAGGTACCCTGCTGGAATTAAGATCCATTGCTCAGTAATGTAGTACAATGAAGGGAAGGGGGGAAAATGAAGAGTATGAATTCTTGAATACAAAACTACTTCACTAATTAATCTTGCAGCTTTTCAATAGTCTTCCCCAGTTTTTATACAATGCATTCTATCATATGTCTAAACTAGAGGAGACATGCAGTTTTGTGCATACTTCCATGGGCTGTTTTCAAACATATACAACTCAACCAAGCCCAAGAGATTCTGGAAGACTGTTGTTTTGAAAAGAAAAAAGAAAAAGAACTGAGGGGGTGGGTGAAGGAGAAAAGAGAGAATGCTTAACCATTAGACCATGTTTCAGCTCAGGATTGTCCACCTTCCACTTTTCTTCCTTCCAGTTACCATGACAGTATGCATCACATATTGATCTGTGCAACAGTGACTTTGGGGAGAATATAAAGCAACCCTTTTATGCTACTACTGTTTCTCTAGAATGTATGAAGCCATCTTAATTTTTCCTTTACCTATGTGCAAGTCTGTTTCAAGTAAAACTGTTAATGAATTATTTATGCATACCATTCTCAGGAACTGGTTCCATATCCCATGGACTAAGTCTTTCTGTTTCGCCATTGTCCCACCTATTTAATAAAATAAGCAAAAAAGAAGACAATTCAGTTATCATAAAATATCATCCTTAATACTGTCAAGATTTAAGAGATATTTTAAAGTATTTCAGGGAGGTTTGCTAATGATACGAGAAGTATAGATAAGAAGGGGCAAAGCAAATATAAAGCCAAACAGAATGAACAAGTAATGTTTTTCTCACCTATACATTTAATGAGACATTAATATTTCTTCCTCACACATTCTTCAGATTTAACAATAGGCAAAACAAATGAACGATAAACGTTTCTGTATTGCCCTCCATGTACACATGCAGTTTGGTATCAACAGAAGATTTAGCATTCTGAAATTCTGCAAATTCGAGAATGACAATATTCTGGCTATGGCCAGTAAACTTTCTGACAGTTCAGCATTTCACAACCTCTTAGTGGGTCGTCATTTTGCCATGTGGTGTTCATTCTCCATGTACATGTTTCTCTCCAAATAATTATTCCTCTCCAAATCACTATTCTCCATTATAAATTATATGTCTTATCATACAACATGATCTTCATAAACAGCTTTTTAAAGATTTGAGAAATAAAAAAGACTTATTTAGGAAGTGGAAGGAGGGCCTTATAACGAAAGAGGAAAATAAACAAATAACTAGTGCTTGTGGGGAGAGTGTTAGGAAAGCTAAAACTCAGTATGAGCTTAGGCTAGCAAGAGCTGCTAAACACAACAAAAAAGGGTGCTTTTCCTATGTACAGAATAAGAGTAAGAACAAGGACAAGATAAGCCCATTGTGTGGACCGGAAAGTGAAATTGTAACAGGAGATGAAGAGACAGCAGAACTCCTCAATTCCTACTTTTTCTCAGTCTTTTCTCGTGACGGAAATGGTGCTCAACATGGCATAAACAGAACACATGAGGAGGGAAGGGATTTGCAGCCTAGAATTGGCATTGGGGTAGTGCACAAACACCTGGTTTCTTTAAATGAAACAAAATCTTCTGGGCCAGATGAATTGCACCCAAGGATACTCAAAGAACTTGCAGATGTAATTTCGGAACCTCTGACCATTATTTTTGAAAAGTCTTGGCAAACAGGTGAGGTGCCAGAAGATTGGAGGAGGGCAAATGTTGTCCCCATCTTCAAGAAGGGAAAAAAGGAGGATCCGGGAACTACCGACCCATCAGCTTGACATCTATACCGGGAAAAGTTTTTGAACAAATCATCAAACAGTCCGTCCTTGAGCATTTAGATCTGATCACTAAGAGCCAGCACGGGTTTCTCAAGAATAACTCATGTCAGACTAATCTTATCTCCTTTTTTGAGAAAATTACTACCTTGCTGGATCAGGGGAATGCTGTAGACATAGTTTATCTTGATTTCAGTAAGGCTTTTGATAAAGTTCCACATAGTATTCTAGTTGACAAATTGGGAAAATGTGGTTCAGATCCTATTATTGTTAGGTGGATCTGCAACTGGTTGACAGATCGCACCCAAAGAGTGCTAGTTAATGGTTCCTCAGCCACTTGGAGAGAAGTGACTAGTGGAGTTTCTCAGGGATCTGTGCTGGGCCCTGTGTTGTTCAACATCTTTATAAATGATTTGGATGAAGGAATAGATGGGATGGTTATTAAATCTGCAGATGATACTAAATTGGGAGGGCTAGCAAATACGGTAGAAGACAGAGCCAGGCTGGAGAAGTGGGCTAGGACTAATAAAATGCACTTCAACAAAGACAAATGTATTTAGGTAGGAAAAATCAAATGCATAATTATAGGATGGGGGAGACTTGTCTGAGCAGTAGTGTGTGTGAAAAGGATCTTGGGGTCTTAATAGACCAAACACTGAACATGAGTCAGCAGTGTGATGCGGTAGCTAAAATGGCAAATGCGGTCTTGGCCTGCATCAACAGAAGTATCGTGTCCAGCTCACGCAAAGTGATGGTATCGCTTTACTCTGCTCTGGTTAGACCTCAACTAGAGTACTGTGTTCAGTTTTGGGCACCACAATTTAAGAAAGATGTAGATAAGCTGGAACGTGTCCAGAGGAGGGCAACAAATATGGTGAGGGGTCTGGAGACCAAGTCCTATGAGGAAAGGTGAAGGAGCTGGGTATGTTTAGCCTGAAGAGGAGAGGACTGGGAGGGGATATGATAGCCATGTTCAAGTACTTGAGGGGATGTCATATAGAGGATGGTGCCGAGTTGTTTTCTGTTGCCCAAGAAGGTGGGACCAGAATTAATGGGTTGAAATTAAATTAAAAGAGTTTCCGTCTAGACACTAGGAAGAATTTTCTAACAGTTAGAGCGGTTCCTCAGTGGAACAGGCTTCCTGGGGAGGTGGTAAGCTCTCCTTCCATGGAGGTTTTTAAGAAGAGGTTAGATGGCCATCTGTCAGCAATGCTGATTCTGTGACCTTAGGCAGATGATGAGAGGGAGGGCATCTTGGCCATTTTTTGGTCACTAGGTGTGTGTGTGGGCGGGGGAGGTAGTTGTGAATTTCCTGCATTGTGCAGGGGGTTGAACTTGATGACTGACCCTGGTAGTCCCTTCCAACTCTATGATTCTATCTCCTTTACTCTTGCATCAGGGGAAGATTTCTTATGCTAAAGGAAAGCACTGGGATCTAACCCAGTGTATCTGTGGAAAATTTAATACAGATTCTAGTTTTTCACAAAAAAAGTGTCAGTTTTAGAATTCATCAAGGTAAATGCAGGATCCAAACCCAAGGCTACCATAGCTTTAATTTCTCTCACCCTAAATAGAAGGCTTTAAACAAACCAGACTTCATGAGCCTTTATTCTGGAAGAAGATGGTGCCTATGTAGGAAGCTTTAGCCCAAGCTCCTGTCTTTGAGTAAGTTTTTATTGGTCTGCAGTCAAATTGGACTTTTGGTGTTGAGTGTTGAGCCATGTGGGAGGCTCAGGAGCTCTCGGTGTTTTTACAGCTCTGGAATTTGCTCGCCCGCCACCATTCCACTTAGAGCTCGCTGGCCGCTATTCCATCTGCACACAGAAGAGGCAGCTTACTAGAGATCAGGGCTTGACGTCTACATCCAGGCCCTCTCGGCATTTATGGAGGTGACACTTGGTCTGTGGATGAGAGCCATGGTGTGAAGCAAGGGCCCCCAGGAGTGTTATCAAGTTACTGTGGGGTGCCTGGGCTGGATTTCCCACTGCGAAGCTCTTCCTTGACGGAAAAAACTCTAGCCGCCGGAGTAGTCGTAGCCGTGTCATTGCCTGCAGCCGGGGACCTCAGGAGGTTGCTGGAGTCATCCCGATTATCTTCGGGAAACTTTGGGCTCCCTCGGGAATTCCCGGGCTGCTCTAAACTGACTTCGGAAGAGATCAGAGGCCCATGCACTTCAAAAGCCTCCTGGAGCTTTGGAAACTGCCTACTTGTGAGTGCTTTTGTGCTCATTCCTAGTTCAACTATTCCATCGGAATTGGAGCGGTCTTTATGCAGCTGGCTAAAGAAGATCAGAGAGGACCAAGCGGTGGCTGGTAGGGATGCTTGGGTCCTTTATATATGTAAAGTGGCCCAAGAGATCAAAGAGCATCACTGCCTGCTGGAACTTTTGTTTTTTGGGGGCAGTCTTTACCTCAGAGCTGAAGATCTGTGCTTTTCATCTGCCCGTATTCCAAATGTGGCCACCTACATTGACCTGGTGCAATTTTGCTCCTCCACCTGGGGCTCCTAGGATTTTAGTGACCTTAACCCCAAAATGATTAACTATTGTTAGACTTAGTCTATAGCGTTCTGTTGTCCCAATTCCTTATAGTCAGTGTTGTATTGTTATAGTGGGTCTGTGGGAAAGCGGAGTTGGTTTTTCTATTGTAATTTGCTATTTATTAGTTTTGTGTATACTTTGCTGCAGTACAGGCTTGAGTTGAATGCAAGGGAGTGGGTTAAACGGGGAGGCCAGCAGGGGGTCGGGGATCCCAGTCCTCTGGGGATGTAGGAGGTATGGTGGTAGGAGCAGATGGTTTAAGGGAAGGTGTTGGAGATGTGCACAAGCTCGGACCCCTACCGATCTGCGTCCCATCCCAAGAAACAACGCTAGGAGGACCAGAAATTACCCACCTCTGACACTGTGTTGTGCAATGACAAGTCCATTAGCAATAAGACCACCAGCCTGCAAGACTTTTTGTCAGGGTGTGGACCAGGGTGTGGACCTGGCTTGTGTGACCGAGACCTGGGTGGAGAGGGCGAGACAGTCACCCTGAAAGAACTTGCTCCTCCAGGTTTCTCAGTCCTCCACCAGTCTCGAACAATGGACTGGGTGTGTGGGTTGTGCATGCAGGAGGCTTACTCCTTCAGGGCCCTTCCCGATCTGGAGATTCCAGGCATTGACTGTGTGGGCCTGGTGTGGGAAGCCAAGGAGAGCTTGGCTACCTGGTTGGTGTATCGGCCACCTAATGCACTACCAGATACCCAGCCGAGTTTGTTAGAGGCGGTGGCTAGCCGGGCCTTGGAGTTTCCCAGGCTAATAGTCCTGGGGGACTTCAACGTCCATGCGGATGCCACCCCTTCATTGCAGGCTCTGGACCTGGTGTTGGCCATAACGGCACTGGGGTTCTCCCAATTTGTTTCAGGTACCAAGCACCAAGCAGGGCACACACTTGATTTCATCTTCAGGTCTTGGGTAGGTGTGGGTCTGATGCCGAAAGAGGAAGTTCCATGGTCAGACCACCTAGTCCTGAAGGCTCGGATTGACCTCCACCCCCTCCCTGTTTGGGAAGCGAGCTGATTTATGCTCGGCCACAGAGACTCATGGATCCGACTGGATTCCAGAGGGCTCTGTGAGATCCTGTTCCTCCTGGTGATTCTCTCGATGTGCTTGTGGAGTACTGGCATAGCGACTCTCTACGGCCATTGATGAGATCGCTCCCCGACGCCCTCTTCACCCCCGCAGAAACTTGGGCCCCTGGTTCACTGAGGGGGTAGGAGTATGAAGCGAGAGTTTAGAAGGCTAGAGCGAGTATGGCAGAGAACTTGTGACGCCGCTGCAAACACCTTATAGGATGCTTATGAAAGCCTATGAAGTGGCAATGAAAGCTGCTAAAACGAATACTATGCAGCTGAAATTGCATCCGCTAGCTCTCACCTGGCACAATTATTTAGAGTTATTAGTTAATTAGCGTCCCTAACAGGAGGACAGTCAAATTTAAATCAAAATTCAACCCACAGCTGTGAGGCTTTTTCAAGCTTTTTTGTGGATAAAGTCTTGTCGCTCCGCCATAATCTCCCAGCAAACTGATACAGTAAGGGAACTGGAGTTCTTTTCTCCGTGGTCGAGGACAGAGAATGACGCTAGGGGAGGAGGTGTCACAGCGGCGCCCTTTGGTGTGTGTGGTGCCGCAAGGTGCAATCCTCTCCCCAATATAGGTCCTCTTGCCCAGCTTGTCCAGAGTTTTGGGCGGGGATGTCATCAGCCAGCTTTATTTGTTAATGGACGGCCATTCAGCCTCTGCCCTGGACACACTGGCCAGGTGCTTGGATGCCATGACTGGGTAGTTGAGGCAAAGCTGGCTGAAGCTTAATCAATCGAAGACAAAGGTCCTGTGGCTCAGCCAGGACGGCCTTGGGGCGGGTTGCCAACTCCCGGATTTTGACGGCATACAGTTAACACCTATGCCCGCTGTCAGGAGCCTGGGTGTGACCTTGGATGCCTCCTTATCTATGGAAGCCCAGGTCACAGCAGCGGCCCGGTCGGCTTTTTTCCATCTCTGCCAGGCCCGGCAGTTGATGCCTTACCTCTCCAGCCCTGACTTAGCTACCATGATCCACATGACGGTCACCTCCAGGCTAGACTACTGTAACTCACTCTATATACGGCTGCCTTTGAGGCTGACTCAAAAGCTCCAGCTGGTACAAAATGCCGCAGTGAGGCTTCTTATGGGGTTCTCGTCATGGTCTCATATTATGCCAGCACTTAAACAACTGCACTAGCTCCAGCTGGATTATCAGGTCAGATTCAAAGTGCTGGTTCTTACCTTTAAAGCCTTACACAGTCTGAGACCTTCATATCTGCAGGACCGCCTCTCCTGGTATGTTACCCAGGGGACTCTTCATTCAGCTAATAACAATCTTTTGGTGGCCCCCGGCCCTAGGAGTGTCTGGCTGGCCTCGACCAGGGCCAGGGCTTTTTCTGCCCTGGCCCCTGCCAGGTGGAAAAGCTTCTCTAGTGAGACCAGGGCCCTGCGGGACCTTAAAGAGTTCTGCAGTGCTTGTAAAACAGAGCTATTCCACCAGGCCTATATATAAATGCTGGCCTCCCTAACTTCCCCGCTGAGGTAGTATCTTTTTATTCAATCTGTATTTATTCCATCTGCTTGCCTAGCTGAAGTTTGTGTTTTTGTGTTACACTCTAGAGGCACCTTAGGTAAACTATATTATTTATGTGATTTTATACGGCTGTTTTAAAATTTTAATGCTTTTACTGATTTAATGGGACATTTATATTTTGTAAGCCGCTTTGCCACCTGACTCTTCCTGGAAATAATAAATAAATAACACTTTGAACGTAGGATAACCAAGCCAGCAGTTCTGCATTCAAAGTTGTTTTAAGCCTTACTGAAGTCAAGGAGTGACTTGTGGAAACTTCTATCTGATCATATGCTTGTTTTTTAAATCCTGAGCCTCCAAAACTGTGTTTTAATATATCTATATTCCTGCTCAACATAAAACATTGGAAAACATACGGAAAAGCCAAGACTGAAACAACAAGTTTTTCCGCCTCCTTGTTCCCCAGGTGGAACAACTTTAAACAACTGAAGCAAGTAAAGTCTTTGAAGTATAGCTTCATTCTGATTTATTCAGTAGTTAAATTTAGAGTATTTTCACCATCACCCAAATTCTATGAGGCGATTACATAAATGCTCACTAATTCAAATGTGTCTATTTTGGAACACCACTGATTGTTATTGTTAATCCTTCATAGTTAATAACTATTTTATTCATGTCCTCTATAATGGACTGTTATTGTTGTTATCATCCATAAGTACTGCTGATAAATAATGTAAAAAATATGAACATACTTAACACTGTAACACTGAAAAGGGCTGTCTGGATATTGTGGCTGATACGGTTCTTGGCTTAAAACAGTTCCAAACCACCAAGCATCGTCGATAATTGAACGAAAGCGATCATCTGTAAGGGAAAAAAGGTATTATACAGTTCTCTGAAACCAACTTCTTTCTGTCCAGATCACATGGAAAATAAGAGCAGATATTTCACAGCTGACTGGCACACATTGCAGTTTCATAGTTCAACACATACATTGCCGATTACGAACTGGATGCTATCCTGTCCCAAATAGAACAAGTTAATGGGATTTTTACCACCTGACTCTTCCTGCTGCAGTTCCCTGAGCCCTGAAAAACTGCCTCAACTGTAGGGTACCTTTGGAAATGAAAGGGAAGAAAATGCCCCTTGGCCCAACACATGAGTTCTTCTGAAAATTGTGTACAAATTGTGTGTGTGGGGGAGGGTGTGAGAGAGATTTCTGCCAGTCCCCACTTCTGGCTGCACTCTCCTGCACTGCAGCTCACATTATTCCCAAGGGTGCCCCCCAGCTTTTCAGGTGGGGGGTAATGGTAAGTAGCAAAAAATTCTACAAACTCACTCCACAAACTCAACAGGATCCACCCTGTGGATAGTATCCACCACTGAACTTGGAATAGATTTATTAATTTCTTAGATCCAGGGTGCTTAGATCCAGGGTGCTTAAAAAGGTAACGGTCCCCCGTGCAAGCACAGGGTCATTCCTAACCCATGGGGTGACGTCACATCCGGACGTTTCCAAGGCAGACTTTGTTTGCGGGGTGGTTTGCCAGTGCCTTCCCCAGTCATCTTCCCTTTACCCCCAGCAAGCTGGGTACTCATTTCACCGACCTAGGAAGGATGGAAGGCTGAGTCAACCTTGAGCCAGCTACCTGAAACCGACTTCTGTTGGGATTGTCGTGAGCAGAGCTTTTGACTGCAGTACTGCAGCTTAGCACTCTGCGCCATGGGTGCTTACTAACAGCATATTTTCTGTTCCATTCCGATTGAGAGGTACTAGATAAGGTAGTCCTCTTTCTCCTCTTATTTTTGATTTATGTTTGGAACCTCTGGCTTGTCTATTAGACAAAATAATAATATTCATGGATTTATACATAACTCCTTGGAATTTAAAATGATTCTTTATGCAGATGATCTGTTATTATTTATTTCGGAACCTCATTCTTCCATTCCTGCTTTAATGAATATGATTAATACCCTTGGAGACTTGTCTGGATATTTAATCAATTGGACAAAGTGAGTTGATGCCACTGGAAGACAATATATCACAGAATGTATCTGTCTATGGACATTGGTGCCCAGATGTCATTACTTATCTTGGAATACTGATTCATAGAGATATTGCGCACAATTATGCTAAATTTTAACAAGCAAATTGCTGATATATCTTTGGATTTAGACAGATGGGCAACTTTAAACTTGTCTCTATGGGGCAAAGTAAATATACTCAAAATGAATATTACACCTAGGATTATTTATATTTTACGTGCAATTACTTTCTATATACCTTGCAGATATATTAATAGGTACAATTTCCCTTTTAATGCCAATAAAGGCTTTCGTAGTCGGATTCATAGATATATTAATAAAATGAATACTTTGTTTTGGAAATTTATGTGGGGTTCCTCACCGCCTCAGATTTCTTTAAAGAGGATGAAACTTCCATTTAATGAAGGAGGATTTGGTTTCCCTGATTTTAGTTTATATATATAGTTTATATTAAAAATATATAAAAAACTGAACTTTACAGGCAGAAAAAAAGCATTCACCTTTGAGTTCTAATATACACATTTTAATATCCAGTTTGGTGTAGACAACTCTAGAATCTGAAAATATACAAGAATCTACTAAATCATAGTAAAGTAATAGCAATCATTTACCAAGGAGTTTGAAGTTCCATTCCAATAGTTTAGTTTTAGGTTTGAAATCCTTTAACACAGATTTGCTACTGTAAACTACCACATACAATCAAAAAGAAGTATTTTTCCAAACACTTTGAAAGGATAAATAAAACTTACAAGGCTGCCAGTTTCTTTGTCGTGCTTCATTGAAGAACTGACGTAATACAAGGAAGTCAATAACATCTGGCATATCATGGTATCTAGACAGAAGATTCAGGCCAGTTAGTCCTCAAATGTGTACAAACTACCCACATTATCTCTAAATTAAAAAAAAACTACATATGGGGGAAAAATACGTACTTGAGAGAAAAGGATTTATCCAGAAGCTGCCCGTTAACATGATCCATAAGAGTAAGCTTGAGACAACACAGCGTAGGAGGGCCAACTTCATAATGTATCCCAACAATTTTTACCAATTCTTGTTCCTAACAGATTCATATATAATAGAGATTCTCATTAATATTTGCATAATGGTCAAGTAAATTATTCATAGTTTTGTCAGAAACCAAGCAACAGCAAATCAGGAAAATACTGGGAATAACAGAGGCCTACAACAATCTTAAACAAAAGTTAGCATTTCACCTTACAAAAACAAAACAAAAAAGTTTAGTTTCTTTTGCATATTTACTAGGCTTTCAACAGTGGAGAAACAATCGTGGACCATCAATACAGGGAGAAGGGATCCTGCTAAAAAATCAAAACCCAAATCTACAGTTACTTAAATTATCCTTAAAACCTAAACCCATCATAATCTGCTTTAACATCCACATTAATAATAATTCCAGCAAGTCACTTGTATTATAATAGCTAATAAGTAGTATTCACATTTATAGTCTACAAAGAAATGGGTCAAATAAGTGTTACTAGTATTTCAGGGCACAACAGAAGACAGGTGGGGCTGCATCCAATGACACCCTCCTCTCTCCATAAAAGGGCACCTTTTTATCTTACCCCTAGAGTACTACACAATAAATGGATGATAGATTCTCAGATGGTTCAGACTCTGTAAATGTTTGACAAGCCAAGCAAGAAACAAATAACCTTCAACCAAGTACATTCTATGAAAGAAACACTGATCAGATTGTGCAATCTTGTCTCTATACTGCTTGCATCTTAAAGGCTATATGCACACCATAAACACAGTCGGGATAATCAGAAAGTCACCGATTGGTAAAAAGCTTCAAAAGAAAGTTATAGTTCAAAATAACTTCAATAATCCAAGAGCTCCTCAACCTATAGTAAAGTGCTAGCCCCAATCTCTTGACATACCACAGTGTTAGCCAGAGACAGTTAACATGCCATGTGTGAGACTACAGAGGCTCTAAAGATTAATTACTCATTCATATTAAAAGAGAAACAGGGTTGCATTTACCTGTAACTGTTGTTCATCGATGGATCTTCTGTGCAGGCACACATTTGGCCTGTTCATGCACATCCCAATGTGGGACTGCACAGAAGATGGAAGATGAACATGTACTTCAACTGCTTGTTCATGGCTGTGTGTGTCAGCAGAAAAACAGGGTTGCACTAACCTGTAACTGCTGTTCATCAAGTGTCTTCTGTGCAGGCACGCATGGGACTGTGCAGGCCGGCCACAGAGGTAAGATTTCCAAGCTTCTCAAAGCTTCAGACAACTTGGAGTGCTCCCCTTCCCCTTTGTCTCGTGTCGAGAGTGGGCATTTTTCCCATCCTAATGGTCATGTAACAAAGGGGGAAGCGCTCCTTCCCTCAGTTCTCCCTTTGCCGCCGTGGAGGGGGACCAGTAATAGGTAAGACCATAGAATCATAGAGTTGGAAGGGACCACAAGGGTCATCTAGTCCAACCCCCTGCACAATGCAAGAAACTAACAACTACCTCCCCCCACATCCCCAATGACCCCAACCCTCCCCCCGCCATGCAGGATCCCACAATCAAAGCACTTCTGACAGATGGCCATCTAGCCTCTGCTTAAAGACCTCCAAAGACGGGGACTCCATCACCCTCCAAGGCAGCACATTCCACCGTCAAACAGCCCTCATCGTCAGAAAGTTCTTCCTAATGTTTAGGTGGAATCACTTTTCTATTAGTTTAAATCCATTACTCCGTGTCCTAGTCTCTGGAGCAAACAAGAACAGTCACCAAGAAGCCCACAGTGGGGAAAGGAGGGAGGGATGTGTGCCTGCACAGAAGACACTCGATGAACAGCAGTTACAGGTAAGTGCAACTTTGTTTTCATTGTTGCGTCTTAAGTGCAGTCTCTAATGGGAGAATAGCAAGCTACACACCTTAAGGAGGCGGGTGTGGGCGCCTCAACAAAATAACAACTATAGCACTGCTCTCCCCACAGCTGCATTGCTCCTGGAATTGACATCGATGGAGTAGTGTCACAGGAACGTGGATGGAGTGGACCAGAATGCCTTGCAGATGTCCCGTAGATCCCCCCTGCCAAGAAAAGCAGCCGACGAAGCCTGGGCCCTGGTCGAATGGGCCTTAAGTGGCAAAGGACATGGGACCCCAGCGGATTTATATGCCACCCTGATAACGGACACCACCCACCTGGAGATGGTTTGAGAGGTGGCAACTTGCCCCTTTTTTGGGCATTTAAAACAGACAGACAGTCTGCTGTGTGACCTGAAGGAATTAATCCTACCCAGATAAAATTGAAGTGCCCTGTGAACGTCAAGTTTGTGCAGTGATTGTTCCGCTTAGGATTCTGGTGTTGGGTAAAACACAAGCAGAACTATGTCTTGGGAAAGATGAAGAAGATGACGACAAAGACAAAGAAGATGAAGAAGAAGAGTTGGTTTTTATATGCCGACTTTCTCTACCAAAGGCAGAATCAAACCAGCTTACAATCACCTTCCCCTCCCACAACAGACACCCTGTGAGATAGGTAGGGCTGAGAGAGCTCTTAATAGAACTGTGACTAGCTCAAGGTCACCCAGCTGGCTTCGTGTGTAGGAGCGGGGAAACAAATCCAGTTAACCAGATTAGCATCCACCACTTAAGTGGAGGAGTGGGGAATCAAAGCCGGTTTTCCAGATCAGAATCCAATGCTCCAAACCACCGCTCTTAAGGTGACACTACCTTATCTGGGTGGAACCTAGTAAATGGGGGTTCAGAACAGAGAGCTGACAGTTCCCCCACTCTCCTGGCTGAGGTGATGGCTACTAGGAAAGCGACTTTAAATGAAAGAAATGAGAGATGACACATGGCTAGGGGCTTATACGGTTTATGGATCAATTTGGACAAAACCAGGGAAAGGCTCCAAGTTGGTAAAAGGGGTTTTACAACAAGGAAAAGACTGTACAGACCCTTCAAAAAACATTTAAATTCCGGGTAAGAAAACAAGGTTAATCCCTCCACTCTATCATGATAGGAGGATAAAGCAGCCAAATGCACCTTTTATAGATGTCGTGGCTAGACCCCAATCCTTCAACTCTAACGAATAAGTGAAAACATCACAGGGAGGGAAAGAGGATGGGGAAATGCCCCTAGCAGAAGTGAAGGTAACAAATAAGGACCATTTCTGGCGATAGGGCCTTCCAGTAGAAGGTCTGGCAGTCAACCGTATTTCATCCACCTGAGTCAACCCTTCCCCTATGGGAGAATCAATCAGATTGCTAGATGCAAGGAGGACAGGTTGTGATGACGAAGGTCTCCGCATAATAGGTCGTCCTCCAGAGGTAGTTTCTGGAACTTACCCTTGGACATCTGAAACAGGGACGGAAACCAAAACCTCTTGGGCTTGAATGGGGCTACGAGGATGATGTGAGCCCCTCTGCCCTGGCCATGGCTATGGTTCTTCCTAGCAAGGGAACTGGGGGGAAAGCGTAGTACAGGCGTTGACTCCATGGGATTTCAAATGTCCTTGTCCAGTACTCTGATTTCCAGCAGGTTGATATGGAGTGTAGACTCTGCTGAAGATCAATGTCCCCAAACCTGCATGGAACTGCAGGAAGCATCCATGTAAAATGTGGAGTCTGCGAGGGAGGTCCCCAAGAGTGTTCCCTTTAATAAATTTTCCGAAATCCTCCTGCCAACATACTTAAAACAACACTCCTTTGATACTAGTGAATTTTTGGAATTATTTTCAGAAATAAACATGGAAAAGGTCGACGAAAAGATACAGGAAATGCTAGCAAAACACACTGGTGTCTTTACCAAACAATATGAGCAAGTATCTCAACAACTGGCTCACCTAACCAGCATATTGTCTAGTCTAACTCAAAGTCAGAAATTGGACATTATGACAAGTGATATTAAAAATATGATATCTCAAGTCTCTACAATGAAAACCGATATGGGAAAAATGGACATCTCAATTAAAAAGGCAGCTGAAGAACAGAAAGATATCAAAAACAAACAGATAATTCAAGATAAACAAATCCAAACTATGCATTTTCAACAAGAAAATGCCAAGGACCAACTAGCTATGACGGAGATGAAACTAAGACAATCAAACATACGTCTTCGTAATTTTCCAGAAGAACTGGGAAGTACCAGAACAACCATTAAAAAAGCATTGGCTGACCTGATTCATATAAATGAACAAGATCTGGACTATGCAATAAACAAAATATACAGAATTCCTTTACCCACTAGATTGGAGAAGACAAAGGCCAGGGACATTATGATCTCCTTTTATGACATCAGGATGAAAGATTATATTATGCAAACTTTTTATGACAACCCTTTGACAGTGAAAGGAAACCCACTCATAATTCTTAAGGATATCCCACAACATTTGATGATGAAGAGAAACATCTACAAAGAATTTACTGGGACATTGAAGAAGAATGGAATAAGATTTTGCTGGATCTTTTCACAGGGACTTATTTTTACCTACAAAGAGGTCAGATTTACTATCACTTCACAGGAGGATGTGGAAATTTTTTTGAAAAACCATGAAAAAGATCTAGCTGGTCTTAACCATGAGCAACAACAAGAGGAGAAAAAGGAGTTGGCCTTGACACTTGAACAAAAAAGACTGGACTCTAAAAGTATCAGAAGTGTTGGAAAAACAAAAACTCACAGCAAGAATTAAAAAGAAGCATGCAGTTCATGGGTGACAGAGAGACACGGAGGGCTAAATAGGGAATTAAATGATGACTAGTGAATTTTGCTACTATTGATCTAATCCTTTTATTTTAAGAATATTTCTGAAATAAAAATTTGTTACTATATATTAAATTAACAATAAACACGTATTAATTGTAATGAACTAGAAAACTTAGAATTAATTTAGTAACTAAGTTTGATGTATTTTCTTAGATTAGAACTTCTACACAAAAGAGTAGATAAATTTATAGCAAGATGGAGGAAGATGAGGGGGAAGTCTTTTATTTTAACATCTTTTTATTATTAGATGAAAATGCTTTTCGACGAAGCTGTTACTTTTCTTTTGTATTATCTATGAAATGAATGTGTTGCTGAAAAGATACCCAACAGTAAAAAATTGTGAAAATAATAAAAAAATTATTAAATAATTTCCGAAATCGTCCACCAACGAAGCGTACACAGAACAGATCAAGGAATGGACAACTTTCGGCTCTGGGGGTCAATATTTAGTTGAAAATGCCTCAAAAACCAGTTTTGCAGGGTTCACATGTGGAGTCTGACATGCTGGATTCCCGCAGTAGTCGAGGCCATTAAACCAAACAGTTTCTGGATCAAGACCGCCCTTGGAAACCTATGGGAGGAGAACTTGTGCACCAGTGCATGTATACCTTTGACACATTGAACAGACAGAAAAACTCTGAGTGGTAGCATCTAACACCGCTCCTATAAATTCAATAGATTGCACAGGAGTTAGTCTGGGGGGGGGTTGTGTTAATGAGTAAACCCAGATTTTGTAGAGTGTGGCAAGCGAAAGACAAACTGGTTTCCAACTGTTGGGCAGCTGGGGCCACAAACAACCAGCCATTGAGGTACGGGTAAACCGCACATCCATTAGTAGTAAGATATGCACTTTGTGAACATGAGTAGCACCATGGCCAACCCAAAAGGCAGGCTGTTATATTGGTAGTTATTGCCCTGACTTTCAAAATGAAGGTATTTCCTGTGAGCAGGATGGATGGCCACATGAAAATACATGCCCTGGAGATCCAGGAGGGTGAACCAAAGGTTCCCTGACAGCAGTGGGAGGATGTCCGTTGAAGATAGCATACGGAATTTGGGAATGTGCAGAAACTTATTAAGGGCACAAAGATCCAGAATTGGACACTGTCAACCTCCCTTTTTTTCAACTAAGAAGTACCTGGAGTAAAACCCCAGATTTGTCACAGGGGATTCTAATCTGAAAATGGACCCTTTCTGTAACAAAGTTTGTATCTCCTCAGCCAACAAGGGAGAACCCCCTGATGAAGGAGGAAGAAGACTTAAGCATGGAGGCAATGATCTGAAGTGTAACCTGTATCTGAACTTTATTATAGAGAGGGCCCAAGAGTCATCAGTAATAGTTGACCAATTTTCAATAAAAGCAGATAACCGGCCAAAGAACAACAAAACACCATGTAGTCATGAAGAGTTTTTGCCCCGCCTGGAGGACCTCTGGGCAATTGCCCACCCTGCCTCCCCTTCTGTTTAAACAATGAATGCCTCCATTGTTGCTGAGGCACATACGGGGTTTTAAAACCCTGTTGGGGAAAAGCAGATTGGTAACAATAAGGTTTACCATACAGGTGAAAGTGATGAGGGAAATACCTCTGCTTACACGTGCCAGTAGACTGGACAGTGAGACCCAAAGATTTGGCAATCAACTTGCTCTATCTGAGCCTGTCAAGGATAGGGTCAGTCTCCTCGCTAAACAGATATTTCCCCTCAAAGGGCAAATCTTCTATGCCTGCTCTGGTATCAGCCGGTAATGCTAAGTTGCGGAGCCAGGTGTGGCGGCGAAGCACCACTGCAGATGCAATGGTACGATTGGCACTGTGTGATGGGCAGCAACTAGTTGTTGCCTGCCTAAATCTAGAGCCCTCAGAAAGCAGACCCTTGCCTTTTTTTTTCCCTCTGGGAGGAATTCCAGACACTGGAAACTTTGTCCCAGAGATAAACTTGGTAGTGACTCATTACTGCCATAAAATTTGACACACGAGGAGTCAATGCACCAGAAGAGAACATTTTTCTGCCTAAAATATCCAACTTTCTCCCCTAATTGTCACTGGGAGAGGAATGGGTACCCCCTATGAAATGAGAAGGCAGCACTTCAGTCACCATGGAGTTGGGGTGATGAAATAAAAAAAACAGAACCCTCTGGCATAATCTTATATAAATTTTCCATTTTTTTAGTGGAGGCACGAGAAGTGGAGGGGTCTTGCCCAAACCGCTATTGCCATGTCTCGGAAACCCTGTATAAAAGGTAATGCAATTGGTCCCGTATCAGTCCCAAAAAGAACCCCCATGATGGGGTCAGATGCTCTGGAGTCTGGTTGTGAATATGGAATGTCCAGAGCCTTAGCCATGTGTATGAGCTGGTCTGAGTACAGCTTCAAGTCAATTGGGGGTGATACTGGAGATGGATCCTTGACCCTCTCTTCAGGAGAAGGCATTGATGACTTAGAGTCATTGTCAGAATTAAGAATCACCAGCACTGTGAGCTAAAGAGTCATCATAGGATTGACCGGAATCTTGTCGATGTCGAGTTGATGTTGAAGGTGGTATCACAGATGCATCCTGGCATCAATGAGAATGACAGTCAGCTGGGGGTTCCCAGTACAGCATGAAGGAAGGCGGATAGTAAGGCCAAGCAGCATGCCAAGGATAAGGATAAGGATCATTATAGTCGGAGTAGAGAGATTTATGATGTTTCGCTGGTGGAGCAGAGTTATCTACCACATCCCAATAAGACAAAGAGGATCTATCCCTCCCCTGAGGTGACTGAGTAGAAGTTCCCATAACCGAGTCCAGGGTGCTGAGCAGCCCTCACTGGCATTGGGGATGTATGGAGTCGAGGCGATTGGGATTGTCAATGTCGAGCCACAGTTGGGCTTCTTCCCCTTTCTCATATTGCAGATGAGAGGATAGAGGGGGAATGTGACATGTGGCGCTGAGGCGATCGAGACGGAGGAGAAGATCGCTCGGTTGGTGTCGAAGATCGGTGCCGAGCCTCGATATCAATACAGTGAGTATTGTCTGGCATTTTTTTGAGGAACAGGGACTCACTTTTATCTTTTGACTTCTTGGAAGTCTTCTCACCCTCCGATTTTTTTTTCTCCTTCGGAGGTTCCGAAACGGATCAAGGAGGTTCAACAACCTGAGAAGTCGAGGGTGCTGAAGGTGCAGACCCCACTGAAGGCGTTTTATTCTTTTTATTAGAAGAATCCATGGAAGAGGGCCTGTTCCCACAGAGAAGCCTTCAGGTGAGAAGCCCTCTGATGCTGAGCCTTAGGTGTCAAGAGGCGGCAAAAAGAACAGGAATCTACAACATGTGACTCTCCTAAACAGAAGAGACGCTCCAAATGTTTGTCGTTGGCGGCTGTCTTCATTCCACACTTTGTACACTTGTGGAACAAAGCCATTCGCTTTGAATAGAACCTCCGTCAACAATTGAATAGACGTGAGGTAAGTTTGCTCTGATCGAGATCACGTCCTCTCTCCACGACAGCGAAAGGAGAACTGAGGGAAGGAGTGCTTGCCCCCCCTCCGCCACATGACCGTTTGGGCGGGAAAAATGCCCGCTCTCAGTGCGAGACAGAGGGGAGGGGGAGCGCTCCAAGCACTCTGAAACTTTGAGCTTGGAAATCTTTCCTCTGCAGCTGGCATGACAATGAATAGATAATTCTAACAAATTCTCTATCACTTTAAATGCTAGAACAGTGAGAAAGCATACTGACAGCTATATGTTTATTGTGACTTTCAGAAAACACAACTTGTTACCTTCATTGTAAATATCAAAATGGAGCACAATGCAGCTAAACAATAGATGGACATTATTACAATTGAGACTAAATCATTTACTACACTCATTTATATACACAAACATGGTAGTTATGCAGGAGGCTCAGATTCAAACTCCCACTCCACTACACCACAAAGTTGAAACTACATCCTTATCTACCTTCCTAGTTTGGCTGGTTTTGCATGCTCCCCCCCTTTTTTTTGACAGATCCAATGAATTAAGAACTGTAATGTACTTTATAGCCAGAGAATAGACAACCACTAATGCAGAACTAGTCTTACCCTAAGAACCAGTTTTCGCCATGGCTCCTTGTGAGGATTCAACTCATAGATATTGTTTTTTCTTACCGCTTCAATATAAGCTTCATGACCTTGTCGAAAATATATTACCTAATAAAACAAGTTAATAATGAATAAAAATCACCCAACAGACTAAAAAAATTAATAAAGAATTTAGATTTAGCCCCCTCCCCTCCCCAAATCAAGCTTTGCCAGCTTTTACATTAACTAGTTAGGAAGGTGCCACTGCGTGCTCCATTTAGCAGCCCTTCCTCTAACCACTGCATAATTAGCCAGGTTGAATGGAGCAGCCACAAGAGCAATGTTCCTATGCTATGCCACAGGGGAAACAGAACACAGTGATAAAATTTACCACACTCCCAGGCTACCACATCAAACTGCATGAGTAAACAATCACTAAGTTCTGCCTCAAGGCTCAGTAGTCCTTAAAGATAGAAGTGTGAGCAATGCATGCAGACTCTCATACCAGTAATTAATTCCAGATTGCCCTACCATTGCAACTTGACTTATCCTTTTTGAAGCCTTAAACGGGATAGAAGTTCTTTAAGGCTACAAGAGTAACAACAAAGCATAGTTTGATCTCAAGTGTAAACACATGAGAACTGTTACTTTCCTGTGATATGGTGCAAGTTACAAGACAAAATGCCACTTTAAAAAGACTTTAGGTAAAACGAATCAGGTAGAATTCTTTAATTCTCACCTCATCACCCATCTGAGGGACAAAGGGAGATCTTCGGAGTCTTGTGTCTGTAATCCAATCAGGAGGGTGAAAATCATTTGGCGATTGTAGGCTGACTGATTGGGCTGGAGCATTTTCTTGTGCTTCCTAGTAAAATATTTCTCAAATTAGCATACAACCTTCTACAAGTGTTAAGACTATTATCCATGCACTTTTTCTATAGATAACATTGATTTTTCCTGTTACAACACAACACTTAATTTGTAGTGTATCCACCCATGCATTTTGTATATATGTATTGACTCATTAAGATAGCCTCTAGAACAGTGGTTCCCAAACTTTTCAGGCCCCCGCCCCCTTGGTTCCACAAATTTAACCCCAGAACCCCCCTACCCTATCCTATAAAAAGCATTATTCAAAATAGGGGTTTGTATGACTCTCTAAAGAAAATAATAACAATAAAATTTCAATTAATTGCACATCTATTCAAAATCAATACTTTTTAGTTGAAATTTATTCAACAAAACTGATGAACTTGATCCAGTGGTATAAAGGTAAAGGTCCCCTGTGCAAGCACCGGGTCATTCCTGACCCATGGGGTGATGTCACATCCCGACGTTTACTAGGCAGACTTTGTTTACGGGGTGGTTTGCCAGTGCCTTCCCCAGTCATCTTCCCTTTACTCCCAGCAAGCTGGGTACTCATTTTACCGACCTGGGAAGGATGGAAGGCTGAGTCAACCTTGTGCCGGCTACCTGAAACCAACTTCTGTTGGGATCGAACTCAGGTCGTGAGCAGAGCTTGGACTGCAGTACTGCAGCTTACCACTCTGCGCCATGGGGCTCCAGTGGTACCAGCTCTTCAAAGTCTGGGAAAAAAACCTGATATGTTTCCACCAAATTTGCCAGCATGGCACCATAGCTTGATCTGTTGTAAATTAGTGAACAACACAGTTGAAGGGGCCCACCTCTAGCGCCCCCCGCCTCTTAGTATCCCCCTAGGTAATCCCACTGCCCCCGAGGGGGTGGTACTGCCCACTTTAAGAACCACTGCTCTAGAAAGAAGACTTGAAGACCATAAGTTGTTTTGTCATTTGATTAAAAAAAAGTTAAACTATTTATATAAGTTTACCATAAAGGGGGGGAAAGCCTGAAAATGAAGTGATGCATCTTTCTGTAGTACATTTATATTCATTGGTGAAGGATTAATTCCCCTTGGCTCATTATAGAATGGGTTCAGTTGAAACATGTTATGTAAAATAAAACAGACAATAACTTTTTCTGTGCCTAACACCCCAAAATCTGGACTGTCACACTCTTCCTAACCTAACATGATCAGGAGCACGACAAGTCAAAAAGTCTCCCCACAACCCTCCTCATGAACTCTGCTCTATCATTTTCTTTGCTTATACAGTGATGGCAATGTCAAGAAACCTCCTTTCCTATGAGACTTGCCTTCCTCCCTGGCAGGCTGAACATTGCCAAAGTTCAATCACCAGCAACATGTCATTTCCAAGGGACCTGATATACTCAATTAAAGATTTGAGTGTCCAACAACAGCATGACTCTAAAGGCCCCTGATGACTGAGATGCTTTTACTGTAGCATTCAAGGCATCACAAAGCATGGAGGAAAGGAATGGAGGCTTCCTCAAAAGCCCTCCAGGAAGTCCTTCCCATTGCTTCCAGGTAAATGGGAGGGAAAGCTGGCAGAGACCTGTGATAGTGCTAGATAAATTATTAAGACCCGGACCCAAACTTTGATGACAATGGTGTTCATCTCATAATCATTGGCGAGGGGGTGCCAAAGGCTGCCTAAATCTTCCTTTTTAAAAAATTGGAACCATCAACATGTATATTAAAACACCACTGATTATTCAATTCTGCATAAAAAACACTTGCTTCATAACTTACACTAATGATCTGAAGATACCCCTCCCTGATGTTCAGCATAAATATTTTTATAAACCCTCAAATTGTGTTTATTAACTCTACAAGAATCTTATCAGCTCCACTAACTACTCCTTAATTTTAAAAAACCCTTATTATTTAAAGCAATATATTAGCTATATATACCTTTGCCATCAGCTGCATAATTTAACCCACAACAATATTCCACATCAGTACTTATTTACAGAAAGATTAGTAACCTTGAAGACAGTAGACGCGATTAATGCTGACTAATACTGAAAAATCCTAACCCAAATTAAGAGCCCTGTGGCGCAGAGTGGTAAACTGCAGTACTGCAGTCAAAGCTCTGCTCACGACCTAAGTTTGATCCCGACGGAAGTCGATTTCAGGTTGCCAGGTCAAGGTTGACCCAGCCTTCCATCCTTCCAAGGTTGGTAAAATGAGTACCCAGCTTGAGGGGTAAAATGTAGATGACTGGGGAAGGCAATGGCAAACCTCCCACAAACATAGTTTGCTTAGTAAACATTGTGATGTGACATCACCCCATGCGTCAGTTATGAACCGATGCTTGCACCTTTACCTTTTTAATCCCAATTAACCAATCAGGCATATTTAAGTAAATGAAAAATGATGAAATACCTCCTCGTGCTTTTTTGGTTTGTATTTTTTCCGTCTTTTTTTCCTCCTTCTTGGTGGAGATAATAGTTCCAACGATACTTCATCTTCAGAACTACTACAGTATCTAACAGCTTTGCGCCGAGAAGTTCGTACAGGAGGTTGTAGATTAATCCCTGCATCAGCAATCCAGTCAGAATATCTGCTTGAGGAGTCACTACTGAAGAACCATTCCAGACCAAAGCAACAACAGTGGAAGTTAGAGATCCAATACATTTATTGGTTCATAACTGCTGTCATTTGAACTGATCCTTCAGAGTTTCTTTCTTTCTTTTTTTTAACTTGGACAAAGTTATCTTTCCTGAGGCTCAGTTAGGCTAGATCATGGGAGATGTAAAACAGAAGTTCTTTTCTACACCATGATACAATAAAATACCTAACTAAATAATAGGTTATTAATATTCAAAAGGGTCACATGCTGAAATCAAAAGACAGTATTACAAAGCCTCAGAAATAAGACATAATGAAATTGATTTTACCTGGAACTATTACTATTGGTTCTCTTGTCACTCTCCCATTCTTTTTCATGAGAAGTCAAACTCAAGCCTTCACTTACTTCTACTTCCTAGAAGAAAATAAATTAGCTAAGACTCCTAAACTATAAACAGGATTAGATGACTTTTTACGCTGTGTCTCATTCTTGTTTATTATTAAGAGTAAAACCTTATGTTAAAATTTAAAAAGTATATCCATGGCTCTCCCTTCCTCCATTTTATCCTCACAACCATGTGAGGTGGGCTAGGCTTTAACTATGCGACCAGCCCAAGGTCATCTAGCAAGCTTCATGGTAGAGTCTCCCAGATCCTAGTGCAACATTCAAACCATTATGCCATACTGGCTGTCTATGGAATCTAAATAGGCTGGGCTCCAGGCACCTGTTCCATGAGTTGGGATGCAATTTTACAGTGAAAAAAGATCAATACTGGTATGACACCAATTATTCAAGACATTGGTTAAAAAAGAAGCTACCCATCTGTAGACATGAGAAAAAATGCAGTTTGTATCTGTAGTGGACGCTGCTTCAACTAGATACACAATAGAGGCACTTGTAGAGACGAGAAAAGGATTCTAATAAAACACTGATGGGGTTTCCCCGATGCCTCAAAGAGAATTGTAACAAATCCCAAATGGAAGTCTATGTATGGCTTCTCATGCCCCTTTTCCACAGCATCTTGAACAACAATGAGCACCATGTTTGTGGTCAATGGGATTAGCAACAGTTCCCACTGTGCATGTGAAATAACTCAGCCAATAAGCAGCTTGCAAAGTTTAACCACCACTCCGTTTTCAACATTTGTTGAATAAAATGTATATTTCTACTATCTAGCTCAATAGCACTTATGTGGGTTCAACAAGCAGTCTGAAACAGTTGATATTACAGCAGGCTCTCCCCAGTCAACCAGAATCACAGTCCAACTATTATGCTTATTAATTTCTCCTCTAAAATTGTTTCTTCTAGAAATGAATGTCTCCTAAACCTTTATATCTCCCATCTGTAAAATAACATTAAGTGCTTGCTCATGATGGGAGGGGCTGTGGTTCAGGGGTAGAGCATCTGCTTGGCATGCAGAAGGTCCCAGGTTCAATCCCCGGCATCTCCAGTTGAACAGGTCAGGTGGAAGGTGGTGTGAAAGATCGCTACCCGAGTCCTTCGAGAGCTGCTGCCAGTCTGACCGCAATGGGCCAAGGGCGTGATTCAGTATAAGGCAGCTTCATGTGTTCACAACCAGGCCTCTCTGTAGTTTTCCTTGTGCATTTTTCAAGTTCAATGTTTAACCCTTTGAGTGATTGGAAGATGGCCTGACTTTAGATAGAAGACATAAAATACAACAACCTTGCTAAAGCTAAGTGGGAATGGGTATGGTCAAGTGCCTGGATGGGAGACCTCCTAGGACCGTGTTGGCGAACCTACGGCAAGCGTGCAGACTCCGGCACGTGTAGCCCTCTCTGCCAGCACGCAGCTCTCTCCCTCTCTCTCAGCTGAGCTGCGGCCGGCACAAGAGAGGAGCACAGCGAGGGACCTCCCCACAAACGGCCGGGAGACAGGAGGACGAGCGAGGGGGAGGCGAGGGGAGGTGGAGACACACGCCGCCAGTTTCTGAGCGGCCAGCTGGGCGTCGGACGAGTGCGGGCGGGGCGGAGGTCCGACACTTCGCCTTCCGCCCCCCCAGCACTCGTCCGACGCCCAGCTGGCCACTCAGAAGCTGGCAGCGCGTGTCTCTGCCTCCCCTCGCTCGTCCCCCTCGGCGCGTGGTTTCTGGCGTCCGCCCCTGCAGTGGTCCGCTGCGTTCTTGGGGGCTGTTGGGCCCTGGGCAGGACCAGGACCTCCGCCCGATCCCAGGTCCGGTCACCAGCCTGCGGAGGGAAGAGGAGGGTCCCCTGAGGAGGAGGTGCGCTGACCTGGCTCCCGTGGGCTTACGGTGCCGCCCTTTTCTTTCGCCACCGCCCTCCTGGCCGCCCCGCTGTCTGGATAGTCCGGCCGGACCCCGCCCCCGTTCCCTCCTTGCGAGTCGTTGCGTCCGCCACCTGGTTCTCCCGGTTTCCAGGTGAGAGGTGGGACCGGGGAAAAGCCTGCGCCACCCCGGGAAGGGCCGGTTGCAGGACAGTGTGTGAGGTAAAGCACCCTCCTCCTCCCCCCGTTTCCCTCCCCTCACAGCGCTGCCGGGTTTGGGGGGGTTATTGGCCATTTGTGAATGGGAGGTTTTGCCTTGGATTTGCCACTCAGATGCACATTTTCCCCATCCAGATTCTCAAAACTCTGCATGGGGGGTTATTGGCCATTGAGGTTTTGCCTTGGATTTGCCACTCAGATGCACAACTCAACAATAAGCCCCCCTGCAGAGTTTTGAGAATGCAGATGGGGAAAATGTACAGTGTTTGTCAGTCATTGTCATGATTTAATTTTATGGATGACAAAGGATAGCACAGTTAGTTCTGAAAATGAAATCCTTAAAGTGTGGAATTCTCTGCCAAATAATTTTAAGTCAGTGAAAGCACTTGGGATTGCTTTCCTTACTTTCTTTGGATCATCTTATGCTTGTGAGCAGCTGTTTTCAGCTTTGAATTATATCAAATCTGACACCAGAAACAGACTAACAGATGACCTGAGTGCTGCATGTGTTGCTCTCAAACTTACAAAGTATGAGCCAAGGGTAGACAAATTATCAGCATGCACACAACAGCAAAAATCACAGTAATTGTTCAAAAGCATGCCTTTCAATAAAAAGTTGTTTGTATCATTGAAAGCTCTGTTATTGTGTTTTTCTTTTAAGGCAAAAGATGTTAACATATGAGTTGTTTTTTTCTAAACTAAAACCCCAGTATTCAGGTTAAATTGCCGTGTTGGCACTTTGCGATAAATAAGTGGGTTTTGGGTTGCAGTTTGGGCACTCAGTCTCTAAAAGGTTTGCCATCACTGTCCTAGGACATACGAACACCACCTTGAGTTCCATGAAGGAAAAAGTCAATGTATAAATTTGTTATTCTCAGCCAGCCACCCAATGGACCCAACATAACATAACTATCTGTGCTCAAGCCACCATTGTGCAATGGGTTCCACAAACACAAACCACTAATTTCTAATAGAAGTGTACAGATGAAAGTTTCTGCTACTTCCAACTACTAAATGAAACAGAAGTTTACCTGTTCTATAAATCCAGAACAGTCATCGGCTTCTTCACTAGAAGAATCAGACTGCTCAATATTATTCCGCGCTTGATACCTTGCATATTTACGTCTATAAAGTCTCCTCTTGGACTGTATCAGTGAATCTTCAGAGTCACTCTAAATTAGATATATAAGAATAATCGAGTCAGGATGAGAAATATGCATTACTGAATTATCAGGACCAACTTTGTCAGAACGGGCATTTATCAGCACTATTTTAAAGCTACAGTCAGCAGAATCCAGAGAAGGCCCTTTTTCAAGACATAATGACAAAGTGGAAATCCAGAAACATTTCTTCTCTAAATGTAGTTTATTCCTCACTAGAATGACCACTGATAACAAAAAAAACCCTTTTGATACAAACAAATCTCCCAGCCTCAACAATAAGGTAAGGAAAAACGGAGAACAGCAATGGAGCTTTTAGGCTTAGCCAATAGTATCTGCTTGCCTTTCTGGCCCACCCCTGATCTGCGTGGCTTAAGGAGTGAGCCAGGCCTATGACATAATTCAAATCAAATCTCTCCTAATGGGTAGAGGTGGCTAGTGAAATAAAACCATGCAACATTGGCCAAAAAATTAAGGACAATGGAAAGGCTAACTACAAACATTCTGAAGTACAGCCCAGACAAAAGAACAGTAGATGATTCAAGAAAGGTAGAGCTGAACAACACTAAGACTAAAACTGGGAGGTCCAAGGACAAAGACATCTGATTTTCATGATCCTGTGGAGTAAATGAAAAGAGCAAGCTGGCCTGGATTCTCTTCTTTGCTGACAAAAACTCATGCTTATATCATGATTTCCAAGAGTTGGATCAAAAGATTCCGTTCTGTTATTGGTAGAGCCTTCGCCCCATGCAGAGCTGCTTTTTCCCTTGCACTGGTAGAACGCTCCTTGAATTAGAGGAAGAGTTCCACAGTTTGCAGAACAGAAAGTTTATATCCAAGCCACAGACACTTTCCTTCTCTGATACACAAAGAAATCAATTTAATATGTGAAACAGACAGCAGACAGTTGGAGTATCAGTATATCTCATTATTATCGGTCCCAAACAAGTGTTGTGCACAGCTCTCAAACATTCAAATAAGTGAATTCTTTGAAGCACAGCTTGTGTGCCCTCTACGTGTTATTTACAGCCATGAAAAACACCATAGTGCAGATATTTCCTACCTTTTCTGAAGACAGGAGTAACTTCTTTTTCTGTTCTGCTGTATACAGCCACTTCTCTTCTTCACCTTTTGCAATCCTGTATTCTTCCTGATTTCTAAAAAAACAATTTTTGAAAACTTGTCAGACACTACTGTGGAACATTAACTGTTTACAGTTTATCATTTGTCACCATTGTCTACTTGGAAGAAGTTAAACAACTATTTACCAATTTCACCCTATGCAAAAAGAAGATGCCTCAAATTTAGGCTCAGTAGCATTCAACTATCGTTACTCTTTGGTACCAGCATTTTAGCCACTTTGAAAATTTATCAGGCTGAAAGGCAGGATAAAACAAAATTAAGTGGTATACAAAAACAACAGTATTAATATTATCTGCCCAGAAAGGTAATATGAAGATGAAGGGTGCAAAGAGGGTGGAGTCTGAAGTCATGAGGTGGGCCAAAGAAGCATAATCTGACAACAAACAGCCCTGATCAGTAAGATTATGGGGGTCCAGGAATGTCTCTAATAAATAAGTTGTTTTAAGAAACAATTTTAGACGAGAAATGGCAAATGAGCAAATACTTTTATCTTTCTTTCAGTCATCTTGGGATCTCAAGAATAAACTCAAAATACAAATGTTTGACAATAAAACAAAACAAGAATGTTTTGTGTTGGTAGACCTGCACACCTGAATATGCTTGATGTTACTTCTGGAACTACGACTCTCCGTCTCCATGCCTGGAGATCTCTCTCTGTGGCAATCTGACTCCTTGGAGCATTCTGATGCATCTGGCGCACTCCTTCAACTTGACCACTACGCCGCAAGCCAATATTAGGTGGGGACTGGATATCCGAGCTAAGCATCCGATAGACTAGAACACATTTTGATAGCATACAATAAATGAACAATCTAGAATAGCTAGGCATCTTGTCTTTCCTGGATTATTCACTACTGGGTAAATGTTTTGGGTCACCTAGAGCATTCACTGTTAGGCTCAGTTTACATTGTAGAATGTGATTTTGTTCTGGAATTTTTCTCCAGGGCTACCATCCTCTTAAACCTGACTAGCATATCTGCAGAAAGTCAAACGTTATTGACACAACGGTAGCATACACGTTTTGCACACACTCAGCGGTACAACACACAATACTTTTTTCATATTTTAATGAGTGTGTCCTAGCACCTAGCCTAGATTTCCGGGTGCCAGAAGAGTTTAAATGATGCATGGACAAGCAATACCAAAAGATAGCACAAAAATTTCAGCCGCAACAATAGAAACCAAGTGGCATTCCACCTGACTAATTTTTTTTGTAACAGATAACAATTTGGCTACTTTGTAAGAGTTACCCAGCATTATAGTTGCAGAACTCTGGGTAATCTCGCCATAGTTAAGCAGAGTATAAAACCTGGTATGTTCAGTCTCTTCGTCAGAACACCCCCACCCACTTTACTAAGGGGAGCCTGTCTCATGGTTTTCTTCCAAGTTCTAACACAAAGGATTTCATTGCCTAGAACATTTAAGACGGGATGAAAAAACTGCATCTTTTGACTTCTTCACAGTTTATGTTGCATAAACAACTCAACAATTCTGAAAAAAAAGATTTTAAACTGAACTAGGTGGCAGAAGATGAAAGCCATACAATATACTATTTGAAACAAACGCAGCAGAACTTAGCCAGTTTTAGGCTCAACTTTTAACCCTGTGCAGGTTGTGCTGAAGGTTTCCCAATACTAATTCATTTATTTTATTCTTTATATACCACCTTTCTCCTCAATGGGATTCAAAGCGGCTTAAACTGTTCTCCCCTCCATTTTTATTTTCAGAACAACCCTGTGAAGTAGGTTAGGCTGAGAGTGTGTGACTGTCCCAAGGCCACCCAGCAGGCTTCCATGTCTGAGCAGAGATTCAAACCTTGCTCTCCTGGTTCCTAGTCTAACACTCTAACCACTACGCCACACTGGCTCTCTAAAGAGTCTTTTAGCAGTCTAAAGATGAATACATTTATTGTGATATTAATATTTTGTAATTTCAGCTGAAGCAGATGAACATACCTCTCTGGACCTGAACGTTTACAAAACGAATATAGAATACAGAGATGATCATGTAGATGTGGCATTTACCACAAAAAAGTTACATAAAGGCCTATTATCCAGATGAATTCCATCTGAACTATCATTATATGATCTAGTTGTTTTCTATGGATTCAATTCTATGCACTTTCTACTCGCAGAGGTGGACTCTCCCCCACCCCTACAAAAGGTCAATGCTGGGAGAGCCTTATGGACAACATGCTACATGGCATGAAGGGCTGCAACAAAGGAGAAGAATCGGGTGAAATTGCCACCTCTCTCTTGTACGAGCAGAAAGCTTATATGATCCATCTGTATAACAACTTTGAATTTCTATCTAACAGCATCATGCATCTTTCCTAATAACATATCTTCCCCAAACATTCTGCCTATATTGTAATGTTCGACAAAGCATCAGAGTTCATGAACTCAGGGTGCTCCCTACATACTTCTGTCCTATGTAAGTGACCAAAGTGGCCTTCAGATTTACATCCCAAAAATGGTTTGTATGTTTGTTTTTCCCATATGTCCCACGCCTAGGCTAGCCCCGAGCGCGGGACTGCCCGGCGGAGCATTTACCGGGCAGGAGGAGGCGAAGCCGGAGGAGGAAAAGGGGGCAGGGCCGACAGTGCCACAGCCTGCGGGAGCCCCGGGAGAACTGCCGGCCTGGCCGGGAGGGATGGGGCCGAGCGACTCGGCAACGCCGCCCGGCATTGGCAGGGTTTGCGGGGCGACGCCTCCGCCGGCCCAGGCGCTGGGGCGAAGTCCCCCGGCAGAGGAGGAGCCGGTCGGGGAAGGGCCGGAGGGGTGAAGGGACGGGAGAGGAAGCGGCAGAACACGAGCCGCCGATCAGCTGGGGCGGGGCCGCAGCCCTCCTGAAGGGGAGGGCGAAGGGACGGAGCTGCCAGGGGCTGATTGGTGGAGCCCCTGTCAGACAGGAGGGGAGATGGGAAAGGGGTGGAACCTTGGAGGGCCTGGCTGGCTATATGACGGGGAGGGGGTGGAAGGCCAGGGAGGAAGCGGTGCCGGGCGTCCTTGGAGCTGGGGTGGCTCAGAGGAGCAGGAACGGACCGTGGGCTGAAGAGGAGGAAAGGAAATCCTCTCAGGAGGCCCATTCTGAGGCCAAAGGAAGCCCTCTCCAAGTCAAGCCGGCCAGGCCGCGGGGCTAAGAGGCGGGGCCCGAAGGGACGGATCCTCACACCATAAAAGTGAGGGAAACAGTTTTGGGATACTAAATGGAAAGATAACAAGCTTTTATACCTCTAAGTTATAGGGCATTCCAGTCTCATTAAAACATTCCAGTACACACCTTGTTTCCTTCTTAGGAAACAATACTTACTTTGAGTATTTTCTCCCCAATGGGGACCTAAATTGGCCAACATTGTTCTCTTCTCCTCTATTTTGTCCTCACAACAACTCTGTTAGGTTAGGCTGAGTGTGTGTGACTGGCCCAACATCACCTAGCAAGAGTCCATGGCAGAGTGGGGATGTGAGCATCTCAGATCCTGGACTAATACAACACCACAATTTTTAGCTCTTGAGAGCTAAAAAAAAAGGAAGTTAACATTTTCCCTTTCTTAGAAATAAACACTGACCTCTTCTAGGAGTTTCTTCTCCATTCTGTGGCCCATGTGGAAGGATGTCTTGATCTGTGCCATGTCTTTGGTCTTGTTGCTGTTGCAACTGTCTGATTATGCCATCAAGTATGCTAGGCTCCAGACCTTGCTCATCCTGATCAGCAGTTTGTTGACCTATTACTTGCTCCACCACCTCTCCATCACCTTGCAAATATAAATGCAAAGAAAGCATGTTTAATAAAGAGTTATGGAAAAATAGTTAGCATTTTGATCTAAATCTCACCACAAACTGCTAATAATGTATTATTAACACATACATCATTCAATGTACATTCTTAAAATCTTTTTGTTTGCTCTAATACAGTGATACTCATTCAGTGGCTTGGGAGCCATATATGGTTCTTGACACCACCTGTGGCTCTTCTAGGCATTGCTTCCCAATACATCACCCACACAACGTTGCAGGGAAGTATGTATGGCCACTACCCAGTGGGGCTTGTGGTTGGCAAATGATTTCCACCTTGAAACAGCCATGAAGACAGAGATTGGGGGACTTTGTGCAGGGATAGAAGTGGCAATCCTTTCAGAAACCCCGCCTCCACCCTTGTCCACAGTTGAGCAGAAAACAAGAAGACAGAGAGGGAAGCCCTCCCCACTATTTTCTCCTTCCCCACTATTTCCTCCCTGAAAGTTTCCAAAGCCTGCTTCACAACTTTTACCCTCTTAAGCTTTCCTTTAAAAAATTTAAAAGTAACTCCTACATAAAACTGTTCTGAGTCCTTTAAACTATTTTTACATCCAATCCTTAAACTGGTTTTTGTTCTTAGGACAGCCTAGATTGGATATGGAAATGTAAACAGAGAATATATTGGGAACCACTCCAAATCCTAGCTCATAACATTGATTGCCTACTTTGACAATAGCTTTTGTTGGGGTTTTTTTTAAAACTTGAGCTGAATTTCTAAAGCACTCAGCATTAATGAACAATATTGTCAGTCAGCAAGTTGCAGAGCAACAAATGGTATCCAACGTATGCTTGTATTAAAGCAGCAAGTAATAACTTACATTACTCACTCCAATCATATAAGTCTAAGATGACTCAATTACTTTAAAGAAACTATGGATTAATGTAATTCTTGCATTGCGTTGTGTTTTCATGATACCAAAGTTAGACCAAGAGCCAGAGGTTGAAAACTGCCACTCGTACTTGTTGCTACATATCCCAGCTGAGGAATCAGATGCTCATCTGCACAATTCTCTCGTCCCGGTACCAACCGCTGGTACTTTGTTGGATGAGGGTTTCCATCCACATCAACCAAGAATGGTGGAGGCATGAGATGAGGAGCCTGCTGAGTCTGCTCATCTAGGACATAATTGTTAGAATCTCGAATCAGTGGTCGGTAATCAGTGTGGAAGAACATCTGATCGGGAATCTAGAAAGAAATGAAGCTTGCATATAATCAATTTGGAAATAAAAGACTTGAAAACTTATTAACCTACATTTAGCTTTAACAACTATGAAAAGCAACATTTTTCTTGAACAACATTTTCTACAGAATATTTTTGCTGCTGTGTGTTCTTATACATATACATACATAGATGGGATCGCTTATTTGGGTCATTAATAACCTGAATTCTGTTTTGTTATACAGGTATAAGAATATTTACAAGTTGTGGGTTTTGTAAATCGCTGAAGTGTTAACTCTGTGTTTTAAACTTAACATTCATGGAACAGCAGTTCTTAAAGAAGTTCAATTTAAATATTAGTTTAAATATACTTATCACAAAAGTCTTTATGTCATCTAAAAGTGTGATAGAACATACATTAAAAACCCACTTGTTAGAAGAACTATCCAATATTGTGTATGAAAGTACCAATTACAGCAGCACACTTCAACAAAAAAGCTTTAAGGAAAAAAAAACTTGTCTACCCTTCAGCCTCAGTCAATTAAAGTGTCTCAGTTTATGGATCAACTAAAGCAAAGCTTTTTAAACTGGGGGTCGCGACCCCATATGGGGTCGTGTAACTGAATGTGGGGGTCGTGAAAACAAGCATATCCATCTCGTTAGTATGCAAAATTGCTTATATCTTTAATAAATGGTAAAATTATATGTATACCAAAGAATTGTTTTAAAATAAATTTCTTTATGATTTATTATCAGTACATGTTTGATTTGTATACCTATTTTATATAGCCATATACCCGGGGTCGTGTAAAAATTTCTCGGGCGAAAAGTGGTTGCAAGTGGAAAAAGTTTAAGAAGCCCCGAACTAAAGCATTCATGAGGCTCTGGGAAAATACAAACTTAGTTTTAAAGGTGTTTATCAGTGCTGCTAATATTACTGGCAATAAAGTGCTAATGTTTTAAATGGAAAGTTAAGAATACCTTTTCATACGGTTTGCTGCAACCAAAGCCAAATATTAAGAGGTGTCCATGAGAATCTGTACAGGCAAAGTGCTGCCCATCTGATGAAAACTTGCAGTCAAATACGGCGCCATGTCCTTGTCCTTCAATCTGCATTTCAAAAAAATCCCTTAACATTCTGTAAATATTTTAAAATTCAACAAATATTCCCTGTATATCCTTACCCATGTATTTTATTATGAGTTAACAGTTCTCTCTTCTTTAAGTTTATACCACTGGCCATCCATTATATTAAGGACTTAATTCTATAATTTCACGTGGACACAGAAATAACACTATATAAAATGACATCACTTGGAAGGAAGGAAGCAATGTTTCAAGGGCCTTTTGATGCAACTGTTTAAATGAAGTTTTGCACAACAAGCATATGAAAATCAGATGAATCTACTGGGTTGGTTTAAGCAGAAAAGTTAATGGAAGGACCGGGTAAAGCAGATCTTTCTCCACTTTCCCCCACCAGTCTGCAGTTTTCCCAAAATCTTCTCTGAAGATTTAGAAGCCTCGTAAGCAAAATGTTTCACAGGGTGTGGCGGTACTATGGAAATGAGGGGAAAGCTGGTTAAACCCACCCCCACTCCTCCTCTGCTGACACAAGCCAAGAGCAGAAGCAGGTGAAAAAGCTGATTTTACTCAGTTCTCCTCATAGTTGCAGCACCCTGCCCTGCGGTGCATTTTGTTTGTGAGGCCCTTCTGATCCTCAGAGAGGAGCTTCGGGACAAATGGCAGGCTGCTTGCAAAACAAGGAAGATCTGCTCCACGAACTCCTTCTATGAACACTTCAAGAGAATCCAATTCACTATGTAGAACAAACAGTCTGGTAGTTCTTTCCTGACTACAGTAGTTCAAACAGGTAGATAAATAAGATACTGAATGTAAGAGGAAAATGAGAACAAACACTGGAGAAAAAGAGAGACTTGATTCAAGTGAATTATACTTACCATATTAAAATAATGTTTCATTTGGATGCCTTTTGTTAGATCCCAAATAAAAATATTGCCATCATGGCCTGCAGAAAGCATGATCTTGGAATCAAATGGGTGAGGTTCCAAAACAAATACTTCATCTGTATGACCCTTTTTGAAAACAAGAGTAGATGCAAAAACAATATTACAGTATTAAATGGAAATAGAATTCTAATTTAAATGACTATGTTGAATACAGCATTGTATAACAATGAAAACAATTTAACAAATCTGTATATATTAAATAGTAATTTTTTAAACACACACCCTACTTTCAAGAAAACACAGCAACTGTTACATACCGTGAGATCATGAAGCAACTGCCCAGTATAAGAATTCCATACTTTGAGCAGATGATTGTTCACAGCAGTAACCACCAACTTATCATTTTGACTCCAAGCTATCATGGTCACCTTGGGCTTCATAAATTTATCTTCTTCTGAACATAAATCACTGTTTCAAACAAAGCAAAAGCATGTTAACAACCTTATGACCCATGCAACTCTGTACACATTTTTTGGATGAAATGGCCTTTTCTTTGGCCACAACACTAAAAACATTTCTACAGCCTACAAAGATGAAGCATTTATATCATTTACTACCAGTGCTACATACAAATGAAACATACTATACCTACCCAGGTAATTTGTCAGACATGTCCAACAAAATGCTCTTCCACTCAGTTTGCTGGAATCGCCAGATTCTGGCTGTACCATCTCTACTGCCACTTATGAACCTTGGTATAAAAAAGATACTAGGTGAGATATAAAAAGAATGGTGCTCAAGAGCTCTTGCACACAGCATATATATAAAAATTAGAGTGAAGAAGTTCTAACTGTGCTCAAACACACAGGAGGAGAACCACTGTACAAGACCATGTTTCATAAACCCTTGTAGTAGTAAGCCTATCAGCATAACTATCATTCAAGTTTATGCCTCAAGTACGGATGCTGATGAGGAAGAAATTGAAAGCTTTTATGCAAGTGTCCAGGAAGAAACTGATCGCGTGCCTAAACAAGATGTGCTGATAATTATAGGTGACCAGAACGCAAAAGTAGGAAACAAAGCAGAATCAAATATTGTTGGCAGATTTGGGTTAGGAGCACAAAATGAAGCAGGAAAAAAATTCATAGAATTCTCTGAAGACAGCAATGTCTTCACTGCAAAAACATTTCAGGCAACCAAACAGACAATTATATACATGGACATCACCAGATGGCAAATATAGAAATCAAATACTTTACATAGTTGGAAGCAGAAAATGGAGAAGTTCTATTCTCTGTTAAAACAAGACCAGGAGCTGATTGTGGTACAGACCATGAACTGTTATACAGAAAATTAGAACGAAACTGAAGAAAAACACCCAGGAGCACAGGGAAGTGCCTTGCTGGCCCGATGCTCCTGCTTCTAGTAAATCTGGGGCCAGCAAGGCAGGGAGGGCTGCTGGGGCTTCGGGGGAGAAGGGCCAGCATTAGGCTGCAGCCTGACAGAGAGATTGCAACTAAGAAAGTGATTGAGACTGGGAAGGGCAGCCTTGAAGGAGCTAGAAAAGATGCTTAAATGTAAGGATGTGTTGCTGGCGACTAAGGTCAAGTTAATTCATACGACAGCATTCCCCATTACTATGTATGTGTGTGAAAGTTGGACAATGAAGAAAGTTGACAAAAAGAAAGGTCTTTTATGCATGGGTTGGATCTCCCTGCTTGGACCTGGGTTCATTGTACATTAAAGCAACCCGGGTTGGGGGAAACTGTATGGATTGGCTTGAACGATCCGGGACGAAACTATGTGCTTATCGAACCATGAATACAGAAAAACAGTCTCCCAAGCTCAAATCAAGTCCCACCCCTTTAAATGCTGCTCTGTAATTGGCTTACTTCACAGTACTCCCCATGACAGATTTCCTTCCCCCCAAACCCTGTTGCCGCATAAAAAAGCATTTTAAGAACAAAAACAAAAACTAGAGCAATCTGAAAGAAGGCGGGTGTCATGGGCCCTGCCTTCGGAGCTGAGGACCCGGAGGACTCTGAAGCTGAAGTGGAGGAACAGGTTGCCTCTGGGCCTTCAGTACCTCCATTGCAGTCAGTAGTACAGGAGCCTGAAACAACTCAGCAGGAACCACAGCTGGGCAGAGAGATGGAACAAAGGCAGACAGAAGCTACTCGTCCCCCAACTCCTGCAGTGGAAGCTGAGAATGGCAGCCCTCCAAGCTCACCTGAACCTGATAGGCATATCAGGACTCGCCAGTGTATAGTTTTGCAGGGTAGGCGAAGGAGTGCTCGCCTGGAAAGCCTAAGCAGACAGAGAACTGGTGCTGAGTCGTTGCAGGATGAAGCCTAGCTTGGAAGTGCACTGACTGATAAAGGCAGTGCAGGCACGCTTTCACTTTGCGGAAGCAACCGTGCAATTTCCCTGCCTTCTTGCTACTGCTATGATTGATCTTTCCGACGCCTCTGAATACTGACCTTGGGAGATAGCAGAATCTTTGTTGCCTGCTCCGAAAGGGGCTAGATACCCCCCCGCACGTCTGAGGACTGCGGGCACCGCCCAGCCCTTGACCTACGCCGGCACAGCAGGGGGAATCCAAGCCTCGTTTTTAAAAAGCCTTTTTTTTGCTCAGAAAGAGCTCCGAGGTAGCAGGAAGCACTTGAATCCCGCCTCTTTACACCCTGCTTTGTGATTGGCTGTGAGAGAAGCCAATCTTCTGTTTCCCCGTTTAACCATCGGCATGTTGCTTTGAGGAGGGGGTTGGAAAAGGGTGGGGTGTGATGGCGTGGGGAAGTTCAACATGAGAACACAGTATGCACGCTCTGTGACTCTGGAATGAGCCAAGATGAACGGCTTAATTCAGGCCAGAAGAGGAATGGGGAAAGCAGGGTTCATTTTGTGTCAAAACAGCGTTGAGCTTCCAAGGACTGTGAGATCGTGCATAATGAAAAATTTGATCCTGGCTGAAACGGGGAATAAAGGCAGTTAAAGTAACCATGTGTGGTGCTGGAGTAAAGTTTACAGATACCGTGGACTGCCAAAAAGACAAATCAGGGTTTTTTAGATCAAATCAAGCCTGAACTCTCCCCAGAAACTAGAATAACTAAACTAAGGCTACCATAATATTGTCGAAGGCTTTCACGGTCAGAGTTCATTGGTTCTTGAAGGACACTGTCCTTCAGTGTTACTCCTCTGAAGATGCCTGACACAGCTGCTGGCGAAACGTCAGGAAAGAAAATACCAAGACCACGGTTACACAGCCCGGATAACCTACAAGAACCAATGAGGCTACCATACTTTGGTCACATTATGAGCAGACAAGAGTCATTGGAAAAGACAATAACACTAGGAAAAGTTGAAGGACAGCAGGAAAAGAGGAAGACCCAACATGAGATGGATTGACTCTATAAAGGAAGCCACAACCCTCACTTTGCAAGACTGCTAATGATAGGATGTTTTGGAGGATATTAATTCATAGGGTCGTTATAAATCGGAAGCGATGTAACGGCACTTAACACAACAGTAAGTAAAGAGATGTACACCACACTCCAGACTAGAAGCCTGCTGACAATATTTTGGTGGGTCAGTCCCACTGCATACATATTTCCATCCTAGTCAACAGACACTGAAATAACGTCTCTTCCACGCCACTGCTCGATGCATGCTGTCTCTCTCCTTCCCACCTTCTCAGCCCTCTGTCTTAGTACAATGGTTCACATAGACAGGCCTGGCATATTGGAGTAGGGAGGAACTCCTGCCTTTCATCAGGCATTTCAAAGAATGTGTACACTCAATCTCATGGTGGCCTGGTTTCTTTGAGAAATTTCATGAGCAAGGTTAGTAGGGGTGAGTAGTGTAGTGGACGGGTTTGCAGATGGCACAAAATTATTTAGGGTGGTGAAAACTAAGGATGACTGTAAAGAGCTTGAAGAGGATCTCAACAAATTGGGTAAGGGGGCAACAATGTGGTAGATTAAGTTCAAAGTTGGTAAGTGTAAGGTGATGCACTTTGGAACAAGAAATTCCAACTTCAAGTAAAGGCTAATATAGTCTGAACTTGCTGAGACTGAGAAACAGATCTCAGGGTAGTAGTAGATAGCTCAACAACAGTGTCAACCCAGTGTCTGCAGCGGTAAAAAAGGCAAGCTCTTTGTTGGGCATTATTAGGAAAGAGCAAGAGTCCAGAAGTAAGCTGTGACTCACAAAAGCTCATACCCAATCATACATTTTTGTGTCTTTCAGGTGCTACTAGACTCTTGCTCTTTTCTACTGCTAAATACAGATGGCTACCCATCGTCATCTATTATTAGGAAACTGACTGAAAATAGAACAGCCAATATTATAATGCTCCTGTATAGATCTATGATGTGGCCTCATTTGGTGTGTCGTTCTGGTCACTGGCTTTCTAGGCCTTGAAAGATTCCCAGATTGAACTTTGACAGATTCACTTCAGCTTGATGAAATATACCTGTACTTCTTAAAAACAGATATCTGTATATCGTGTAGGGTCACTTTTGTGAAAACTGGCTTTATGGCTCAAAGTTGTTTTTGCCAGTTTGGCAGTCCTTAGGGGGAATTCTTTGAAACTACTACACTGATGGTATATTACTCCAGTGAGTCTTGCAAGAATAAGTAATACAAATAATACAAAATGTTGGAGAAATTGCAAACAGAAAGGCGACTATATCCACATTTGGTGGTCATGGCTTGTAGTGTCACAGTTTGGGGGAAAATATTCATAGAAATAACAAATATTATGCATTAAACCATCCATGCTACACCAGTATTGGCTCTGTTAACATTCTGTGGAGAACAAAATGGAAGAGTGGCTTACAATGGATTAATAGTGTTTACATTAATGGCAGCCCGTTGGGTAATAGCAAAATGTTGGAAAACCGCAGAACTTTTAACATTACATTCTTGGTATTCTGAACAGTGGCAAAATTGATACACCAACTTAAGAGTAGTCAAAGGTAAAGCTACAATGTCAAGATTTCTATGAAACATGGCATGTTTTTCATATACAAATCAGAAAGGTACTCAGCATCTATCTAAGCCCTTTCTCAGATTATGGAAAAGGAATTAAGTCCCAAATATTTTTTAAATCCGCAATGCCATTAATGAATTCCTTTTTATCTGTAATTGTGAGCTAAATTGGAAAATGCGTTAAATACTAAGCCCTGCCAATAATCTGATTCAACTTTATGTGGGTTTTTTTTTGTTTTTTTTATTATACTGTTACTATGCTTTTTTAAAAAAGGTTTGTTGTTATTGCTGTTTGTTTGGGTGGTGGTTTTCTGTTTGGAAATTTTTTTAAAACATTATTTTTGCCAGTTCAGAAGACATAAAAAGTTTGCTTTGGTGTAGAAAAGGGTGTGTTTTTTGGGAGGAAGATAGAGAGCCTGAAATGATGCCAAAGTGTCTGCTGTATTCATGCTTGTGCCTTGATACCTGATACCTATTTTTATAGATACATATTAGGGTTGTGCATATCGATAAACCTGAACCGAAAATAAACCCCAAATTAGCCGTTTCAGTAAATTTTAGAATTTGGGTTTACCAGATGCCAAAGCAGCGATTCCTGAAAAAGCTGAACAGATATTCGGCTTTTTGGGTTTGGCTATTCGCCTTTACTCAGAGGCATGGCTCTGTGCTTTCTCCCCTTTTCCTTTCTTTTTTTGGGGGACTGCTCTTGTTAGGGCTCCATAGTTGGGGCCCTTTTAAGATGGGGATCGTGTAATCGGAGCCAGCTTGGTCTAATCAACTTTCCAGGTATATCACCCAACAGAAAACTAGTCTCCATAGCAGAAGAGTCATTTAAAAGATGGAGCTCACCTAGTCCCATCCAGAGGGATATACCTTCCAACTAAAGAGAGCCAGCTTCAACAGCTGCTACCACCAGGCTTCCAAAGGAGATTTCTTCATCCACTTGGATGAGCAATCTCCATCAGACAGCCCCCATGGTCAAGGCTTTGGCTGGCTCCGATCTCACAACCACCCTCCTTAAAACCTGCTTTCCAAAAGAAGGTTGCCCCGAGTACAGGCTTCGTTTCCCCGCACCGTGACCATCTCTTGGAATCAGATTTTTCATTGCCACAGGGAGTTCCCTGTGGAACTTGAAACGGTGCTACTGGGAATAGAACCTGAAAACTTAGAGAAGCAGCATAGAGAATTATTTCAATACATGATTACTGCTGCAAGAGTGACATTGGCAATGATGTGGAAACAAGAAGATATTCTGGGACTGGAAAGATGGCAAATAAAAAATGGCTGAATACGCAGTGATGGCTAAACTATCCAATTTGTTAAAAGGAGAATCGATGGAAGAATTTCAGAAGAAATGGGTGTTTTATTATGAATATGCAAAACTTAAGGTGTAATACAGTAAAGTAGAAGTTAGCAGAGAATAGTATTTAGGTGTATAGTAATATGTATACCCTAAATGGCTCAAGTTGAAATGATTAGATAACTGACTCATATGTAACAAAAAGTAGAAATAGAGAGTTCTGTAAAACTAGAAGGGGAGAATAAACACAATTAAGAATAGCTATAATAAATATTGTACAATTTTAAAGTGGAGAATGGGAAGTAGTGTAAATAGCTAGGAATGTAATTATAACAAAAGTAGATATAATGGCCATGATTACAGAACTGTACATTAAGGCAGATTGTTTTTTTAATGATATAAAATGCAAGTTTTTGAAAAAGCAATTATTTACCAGAACCCCGAAAAGGGTGAAAAAAACCTGTGTGAATGTGTATGTCTGTAATTGTTTTGTTTGTTTTACAAAATATATAATAAAATATATTTTAAAAAAGATTTTTCATTACCACAATAAAGGACTTTTCACAGGATGTCATTTGCCACCAATTTTTCAGGAAACCTGAAAATAAGCCGAATACGGAAATTTACTGGTATGGGTATTTGGCTTATTTCAGGTTTACCAAAAAAAAAAAAAAAAAAAAACAGGCCCAATAAACCCAAACCCAACATTTACCCAAAATTTTTTTTTGCACAACCCTATAATATATATGCTTTTATAATTTTAAAAAAACCCACAAAAAGTATGCAGTGCTTTGGATCCTCGTTTTTATTTTGCGGGAGAATAATCTTATTAAGGGATTAAGGCTGGAGAACCTGAGGATTTTATTCTAATCTAGTGGACTAAAAACTCAGACAGAGAGATATGAGAATAGTTTTTCCTTTGGAAGTAAATAAGAGACTAGAAACAAGGCTACTTTAGTTTATGATTCTGTAGTTTTTCCTTTCATGGACTATAAACATCCTTTGCTAATATTCCTCAAGGCACATGATCCTGAGTGGAACTGTTGTGGTCTACAACTATATTCTGGGGTACAGAACCCTTAAAATCCTGAGACTATGTATGAAAATGGATATACTGGAGACACAGTAGCAGCTCTTCAGGCAAGTATAAATTGACAATCATACTGTGATATGGAACTAAAGCATGGACTGTGGAAAATGCCAGGGCCAAATCCCTGGTGGCACATTTTCAGCTACAAAATACAGATGGAGTACCTCTTGATTTAATTATTCCAGTTGCAAAGACAACAAAAAATGTCCACCCTGACTTGATTGATATATCAGTGATTCAAGTAGAAAATGTTACATTTAGACAACTAATCCCGCTAGCTGGGTGAATTAGTAGACAGGGATCAACTGCTCCTATTCCAGTCAACTATGCTAAAGGAAAAAAGAAAGACTGCTGTATTATTTCTTCGCCACCAGAGAAATAGATAACATGGACAACATAACAGCCCTGGTTGCAACCAGAGAAGAAATATTTAAAATATGTAAGTCTAAAACAACACCTGGGCGGAATACCTCATTAGGACTTAAAGTCTTATGGGGGAAACTATGGAGGGGCATAAACCTAGCTAACTTGAACAGAGGAAAGTAGAACACCCTTTCCCCCAGACAGCCGTTATACAGTTAAACAGCTTTTTTTTTTTTTTGGCAACAATGGGAGCAATGATCGTTCTTACTCCACAGATCAAAGTGAGTTATGAATACCTTAATGCCTGAGTAAGCGGCAAAAAAAACACAAAAGTTGGAATTCTGTCAGGGTAACTATTTAATTAAAACTTATGGTCTAAGTGGTTCAGGCCAATCTGACAAACATAGTAGGATTTGACCTATTCCCATTGGGTAATTACTGCCCTTAGAAAGATAATGCGTTTTTTCATTAATTGTTCTTTAGCACTATGAAGCCACAGATGAAGTCAACCTGCAGGGTTTTTTCTCCAATTAGAGACTGTACACAATGCCCTAGCCAGTGTGTCGGTGTGTAAAGTGTCATCACATTGCAGGCAACTTATGGCGACCCCAGCAAGGGGCTTTCAAGACATATGCGAAGCAGAGGTGGTTGGCCATTGACTTCCTCTGCACAGCCTTCCTTGGAGGTTTCCCTTTTGAGTACTGACTCTGCTTAGCTTCTGAGATCTGACAAGACTGGGCTATAGCATGCTGCCTTCCCTCCCGCCCTAGCCAGTAGCCGCCATAAATTAATCTGAAAATATTGTGATTCGTGTCTATGGCATTTTGGACTTAGATAATGTGGAATGGTCTCAGGGCATGCGGTGGCAAAAAGCCTCCTCTTGTGAGGAAGAAATAAAGGCTTTGCACCATTTCTCTAAAGATACACAATAAGAACTTTATGCAAGATCAGACTGTTATGGACAAGAAAAGTCAGAATTTTTAGGAGCTTCAATTGGTTGACAAGCATCTGACACAACTCAGCTGGGAGACAGAAATTACAGAAAACTATAGCCAACTATCTACAGGACAGAGAAAGATCCACATGAGAAACTTCACATCTTAGTTGTGAGTTAATAGACTCCCCCCACCCCACCCCGCAAGAATGGAAACAGTAAATAAGAAATAACCTGGACTATATAAAGTTCATTTAAAAATTAATTTAAATTTTATGAATTATAAAATGTTAGACAGCAAATTGAAAGTAGAAACTTCATCAAATTTTTAGCAGAAAGAATCAAATGCTGGGTATTTCTATTATAATTGCTTATGATATGGTAAGCAAATAAGTTGTGGTTACCTTAAGCACAGAAGACTTCCTTAAAAGTAAATTATTATTTAAATGTGTCAGAATTAATGAGAACTTAAGTTAAAGCTTCCTCCCTTTTTAAACAAGGGAAGGATGGGCAGTGGCAAGTTTTTTAGCAAGATAAACATTGCCCCCTACATTTTAATAATTAGGTAGGTCATTGAAAAATATCTCCTTATAAGGCTGTTGCCAGTATCATAGTAATAATGCTGTGGTGCCTAGAATCTGGTTGGTAACTGCTAATCTACTGACACAAGGAGCCTCTTAGATGAATTATCTTGATGGCACTGAACACAGCCAAAGAAAGGGTGCAGATATGTACAGGCAATATAGCCTTTGTCAGCAATAAACTGGCATTTTTGTTTAAAGTACAGGGTTGGGTTTAGAACCTCTTTCAGATTTTGGCTTTTAATGTTTCTAAAACCATAAGAATTGTGTCCTAGATAAAATAAGGGAAGAGATTTTATCCCTGAAAGAGATGGTTTAGCTTTTAATTTTTACTTCAAGTGTTATAATTTTCCCACGAGCCAACTATTACAAGAAAATAGAGCAAATACATGGTCTGCAACACAGACCTAAAAAGAAAAGTTTCAGCCTAATATCGAAATACGGATTCCAAGAACTGTTTGTGAATACTGGGAGGGAGAGGCTTTTGTCTTTTTTGTTAAAAGAGCTTCAGTTTGAGAGTGTTTATTATGTTTATTAAGTTAAGAGGGTAAGAAAAATCATATTTATGCTTGTTCCTTAAAACCTGCTACCTATTATAAAAATATTTTTATAATGTAAAAAATCACATAGGATGCAATGCTTTGGATCCTCTGTAGGAGAATAATCCTATTAAGCAATTTATCCCCTTTCCTGGTGAGCTAAAGGCTGGCAACCAAGGTAACTGGAAAGCTTGATCGCTTCCTAGATCCTGCTCTAGCCTTCCCCCCTCCCTGCCAATATCTCAAAAAGCAGAGCTGGAAAAAGTGCAGCAGAGGGCAATGAAGATGATTATGGGGATTGAGCACCTTCCATATGAGAAAAGGCTGAAAAGTCTGGGACTTTTCAGTTGAGAAAAGAGATGACTAAGGGGGGATACGATAGAGGTTTATAAAATTATTCATGAGATGGAGAGAGTTGACAAAGAGAACCTTTTCTCCTTCTCCAAAATACTAGAACTCGAGGGCATCTAATGAAACTGATTGGTAGTAGATTCAGGATGGACAGAAGGAAATACTTCTTTACTCAGCGAGTTCTTAAAATGTGGAATTTGCTGCCAAAGGATGCAGTGATGGCCACAGATTCCTGGAGGACAGGTCTATCAGTGGTGATTGAATCATGGTGATTGAAGGGAACCTCCACATTCAGGGGCAGGCAACCTCTAAATACCAGTGCCAGGAGGTAACATCAGGGGAAGGCCTCGGTCTCTATGCCCTGTTTGTTGGACATCCAGAGGAACTGACCACACTGTGGGACAGGATGCTGGACTAGATGTGCCACTGGTTTGATCCAGCAGGGCTCTTATTATGTTCTTAAGGTCTCTGTAAAAGCAGATACATAAGAATGAATGCACCTTGTGTGTGTTTTCAGAGGGAAAAGCAGTGATATGAACCCAAATTGGCCTCTGCCTCATCTTCTCTCATCTTTCTTTTTCTATTGCCTCATGCATAGATATTGTTTACAGAAAATGCTTGTGACAGTGAAGGTTCACCACTAAGCCCTCTGATCAAATATTAAAAAAAAATTCTCAGCCTTATGAACGTACCTATCGTCGGTATTAGAAAACTGAATGCTGTCAACTTTGTCCTGCAAAAGAACAAGAAAGGTGTTGAACTGCATGTGAACAATGTAAGTGAATCTTTTAGATTATATTTAATACCTTGCAGGAGTGGACTAATCAACAATAAATACTAAAGCCAAGAACCATGAGGGCAGGTTCCATTAACATGGCACAACAGTTAAACTGGAAGCCTTAATTTACAATGTCCATGCTTTTTGGTGCATTATCTCCACAGTTTGCTGAACAGAAAAAGAAACAACTTTAACAAAATCCAAGCTTATCCCCTAATTGCCCCGGTGTGTGTGTGAGTGTGGGGGTATACTGGGACTGAAGCAAACTTTAATGAGCAGTAACTAAATCTTCTATCCATGTTACAGTCTGAACACGTAATCCTACTTCAGTACAGGCTGCTTCTATCTTTAGTGTTTTATTACTTACCGCATGGCTTTCCAGCTCTGCAATTTTTTCAGGAATTTCAGAACCGAAGTAATACATTCTGATAACATGATCGGTACTGCCAGTAGCTAAAAACATCCCACCTGAAAATTTAAATAATACTTTAGCACATTAACAAGTGTTATAAAGTACAAGGGGGAGGAAACCTGCAAGGACTTGTGGGAGGGCTCATTTCCCCATCCCTCACTATTTCGTCATTTCTTTTTCTGAAAATCCCCATAGCCTCTCCGCTCCTATCCGCTTTCCTTCTCTCCTTACCACCCACCAGACAATTTGTCTTTTACCTGTCCCTATCACCGCTTATATTTATTATTTAGTTGTTGCATTTTAAACCCTGCCTTTCTCCACAATGGGGACCCAAAGCAACTCATATCATTCTCATCTACTTTTTATCACAGCAGACATGCAAGGTAGCTTAGGCTGACAATGTGTGAGTGGTCCAAGCTCACCCAGCAAAATTTTATGGCAGAGAGAAGATTCAAACCTAGGTCTTCCAGGTCCTAGTCTGAAACTCTATCCACTACACAACACTGGTGGTTGCTGCTTATCAGAAGCAAGCAGTTGGGCCTTTGTGAGTCATGTAAGTTGGGTGGTAGCAAGTCACCCAGTGGTTGCTGCCAGTTCTAGCCCTGAAAAGTCTTCCCTCAGAGGCCAAAACAGCCATGGAAAGGGACGTGCCTCATCCTCCCTGCCTTTTATTGACATAAATCAAGGCTTGAACAGTAGCATTAGTGTTGTGGTTGCCTAGCAACAGCCACTGAGGGCATAAATAAGGCCATTTCTATTATTTTGGAGGGTTTTGACCACCTAATTCTTTTTGTTAAGATTTCACATTTTTCTGTAAGTCTGGGACTTTTCTTTGGTATGTAGAAAGAGGTATCTTGCTTGTTCATAACTCCAGCCTCTGGGTTTACATACCCACAGATACTGAAAATCAGAAATATTGATTTGCAATCCAGATTCCTTCACCTTCTGAAGTGGGGCAGACCTTACTGGAGAGGGGGTCTTTTCTGTGAACATCACACCCCATTGGTAGAAATCATCCTTTCAGGATGTTCACATGGTGCTGTCATCTTTTAGGCACTGGACAAAGTTTGCTCTGCTTCTCCAAGCTTTTGGTAGTTGAGTTTTTTTGGTATGGAGTTTAATCTGTTTTTTAATCTACACCAGTTTCCTTTGTTTTATGTGCCAGAGGTGTTGATATATACTGCGGCCTTAGATTCTATCAGGGTAGACAGGTGTCTATTTTATTTTTAAAAATTTGTCTATGCTTAGATCTAGAATGAAAGTTATAAAGAACATGCAAAATTTGTAATTTGAGAACTATATTACAATATTTAATCTGTTAATCTCCATAATAGCCCTGTGAGGTATGTTACAGAGGTCACGATAGAACAGAGGTTGAAATCTGCTGAAGTAAAAACTCACAGTGGAGTTGAATTCTAGTCTTCTATTCTAAGGCCACAGTTGCTCTCTCATTACTTGTGAAAGCAAACTATACCACTTATTAAAAATCCCTCATAAATTCAGTTTTAGACATCATGGCTCTAAAATATAGATGAGAATATCTGCACAAGAGGACATCAGGGAATGAGCTCATGACATGTTTCCGCCACTGAAGCATAATTTGAAGATAGGGAAGTATGATGAATTTAATAAAGTACCATGTTACATCTGAATAGAAAGGAGGTCCCAATTGTTTGGAGGCAAGAACATTTCCAGCTCATTCCTGAGCCATTCAGTGGCCGGGAATAGCACGGCCGAGGCACCGCTGCAGCGCCTCCAAAGCTGTTCCCTGGCTGCCGAAAGGCTTAAAACAGTCTTTTAATTTTTTAATATATATTTTTTTTGCAGAAAATGGGGCATTTCCTCCATTGAAAACAGCGAGGCTGTGCCAGGAAAAGCCTGGTGCTGCAATGCTGTTGTTGGAGGGGGAGTTCCTGGCCCGAAAGGGGTCAGGAAGCTGCCTGCTGGCAGCTCTGCCCCCAGAATGCCCCCCTGGGATGACAGTGCAGGGATTTGTACCAGCAAGAGACCGGTGGGAGGCCAAGCTGGCGTTCCAATGCCACGCTAGCACAGGGAGGCCAGCAAGCGTGGCCCAACACCAACATCCCTGCCTCTCTCGGTGGCGCAAGCAGCCCGGACACCGGCTCAGCCACTTGTGTGCCTTCTGAGCTCAGGAATGGGCTGCAATAGCGGATAACAACTGAGTGTATAGCACAAAGCCAAAAATAAAAATGTTATAAGTTACTCAAACACAATTATTAAAACTGGAAAGTTAATGTTTTCAATTAAAATACAATAGAAACCTTATGGGCTCTGCAAATGGGCTCTCCAAGTGAACATAAAACATCTGACTGAGCATACTTACCAACACTAAATGAAGAACAAAGCATTTGAACTCCAGGTCTAGGCTTTTCTATAAACTTCAGTGGCCGGTTACTTTAGAGACAATAAGAAAAGTATGAATATGCAACATGACAGTAAAAAATTTCAGAAATAATTTTTTAATGTTAATAACAACTGCAGCTAATATATTTATGCACCAATAGGCTACAACATTAAAATCACAACTCTCTTGCTGTGTTTCTGCAACAGCAAACTTCATTATCATGAACAACTACTAATTACACACATTTTTTCTATGCAGCAACACAAATAAATATATCCAAAAGACCCCAACTGTTTCATGTACTATAGTGACGAATGACACATGCAGTAATGTGGTTACGTACTTGAACTTCATAGAACTGGTGTCCCATTGCCAGAAGCAAATTGTTCCATCCGCACCTGTGGAGGCCATGTATCGCATGGAGTCTTTCACCAATGGGCTAAACTAGAAGTTAAAGCCATAAATCATCAGTATGTACTTTAAACAGGAAGATAAATGTTCTAAGAGAATTTCTTGGTATTTTCTTACAATTTTTTAAATTCTGCGAATTTCTATGTATGTTCATCATGAAAAAGACTGATTTCATTCACTGCTTCAAACAATTAGATGTGTTAAATAATTTTGTTTCTGTTTGTAGTAAATTTATTTTGCATCCCTCATCCACAAAATTAAAATAAAACAAAACCAAATCTTATAGTTTTCAAATGGTCTTTTAACTGAAACATCAAATGAGTAACTTCTCTTTTGTGAGCATATTATCAATCTAAGCAGAGATTTACCCAGGCTTGTAAACAGCAACTCACCTGTGATGAGTATAAGTCATCCTGAGGCAACAAAACAAAGAAGCATTTGCAAACTGGGAAATACTGATGTTATTTCTCGCATCAGACTGGTAACATGCCACACATGACTACCACAGGTATGGGTGCACAAGCATATTGTGAGCTACCTTATTAAGCATTCACATGCATGTACTATGAACTGAATTTAAAAAATCACTTGCAGTTCTGTTGATGGACTAGATCTGTCCCACCCCCACCTTCTGCAACCTTCCATGCCACTCTAAAAGCTGTTTCACACAAGGGAAATCCATCAAAACAGTAGATCTCTTATCCTTCTGCAAGAAGAAGTGCCGCTTGCACAAGGACTATTTTGGACCAGTAGGAGCTTCTGCAGGTGCCAACCTGCAAATGGGCAAAATCAACAACTGCCCTTACATGTGCTTTCTCGGTTGTGGCTCCTGCCTTGTGGAATGATCTGCCCAAGGAAGTCAAGAAATCTCCCACTCTCCTGGCTTTCTGCAAACTATGCAAAACTGAACTATTCAAGAGGGCTTTTCTGTACAAGTAATGGGGCTGCACTGTACAATTTGTTTTACAAACTTGCTTGGATAAATGATTATGGACTGTGGTCTATACTGCTGTGTATAGCTTATTATAAGTAGAATTCTATTTACGTAATTTCTGTACCACTTAATGTGTCATGTGAATACCTATGCTATGCTGCAGTTCTTTCTCATGGTTCCAGACTTCTAAAATCCTAACGTACTGGTTACTGAATGTCCCATTTTGTTGACTGTACTGACTATGTGTAAACTACCTTGAGTCCCTGCGAGAAAGGTGGACTATAAATTACATTAAAAATAAGTAAATAAAATTACATGTGAAAATAATGCATAAAAATAATGTAAAGAAGGCTCTAAGTGAGTGATTATTCACAACTTCATTTCTTTACAATGGAAAATCATTAGCTCCAAACAGGCCTAAACAAAAAAACAGGAGAAAGAAAACAAAGTGTATTTTTACCTTGAGCTAAGAATCAATTAAGTCTGGACAATCCATTGCCTTTTCTTATGAAGGTGATTACCTATTTACGTATGCCGTAACAAGCTTGATATGTATATTTGAGATGGTCTGTTGCAATTCTGGGTTCTACATTTAACAACTGTAATTAGCCAGTTCTAGATATGTTCAAAGCTTTGTAGCAGTAAGGAAACATGTGTATACTTTTGCTAGAAATATTGTTTTGTAATGGCCTATTTATGGTTTGAAACAAATAGACTGAACTGAATACAAATAGCTACACATTTTAAACAAATATACAGTAGAACATACTTGTAAAGATGTAATGGATCCTGTGTGTCCTTGTAGAACAGCAACTGGAGCACACGTTCTGAGGCACCAAACTCTGATAATTTTATCACAACTGCCAGCAGCAATCATTGTGTTTTCATAATTCACAGCCATATCAGAAATTTCTGCTGAATGTCCTCTAAGTGTAGCAAATAACCGTCCATTGTGAGTCGACCAGATCTTCACCAAACAATCATCTGACCCCTGAGGGTATATATTTAAAAAATTAATTTCTAATCAATCTTTCAAATCAAATCAAGCCCTCAAGGAAGCTTAAGAGTTAACACATTAAAAATCACAAGCAAGTTAGGAGAAACAGCAAGAACAAACTATTCTAAAATGCAGCCCAGGAATAGTCAGTAGCAATTCTTCTACGGATTATCACAATGTCCAGATGAATCAAAGGTTGATGGGAGAGAGAACAACATTTGGGGTTTTCTGAATGGCGTTATTGTGTTGGTTCTGGCACCTTGCTACTTTAGTTTATCCCATCTTTCACATGATCTTTGGAGTCATTAGCTTTCACCTCACATTTTCCCCATCCCCCCCCCCCCCCCGTTCTTTGGGATCACTTGTACTCTGATCTTTTTCCACCAAGTAAACTTTAGTTGCATTTGTTCATGTGTAAAATATTGCCTGAGGTTTTTCTTGTTTCCTCCCATTCCCCACTGACTGGACTGTGACTATGGGACTGCCCTACCCTGTGCTCGTCACACCCCCACACCTCTGAAATGAGGAATTTTTACCTTATGTCAGCAAATTTTCAAGTTTTTGTTTAAACACACTCACTTGAAATCTCTGTACTGCTATAAGACACATGAGCGATCACTGTTCTTCCTGTGTGCTTGCAGCAATTGGTTCCTTTTTCCTCCTTTGCTCCTCGAATTATCTTTTGTGTGTGTACTGTGGCCATTTAGCTTCCTTGCACTTTCACAAGACAGGAGCGCTGCTTGCTCTTTCTGGCCACTCAGCCTTTCCTTTTTGTGCTTTGCTCTGCTGATATACCCTGACTCCTCCCTTTACACCCAATGGAAAGAAGGAACCTTTTACTTGCATAGGCATCTGATTAAGTTCACCAAAAGCAGTACAGTGCTGTAAGATATGCCTGTGCCTTGATATCCAGTGCCTCCCTCCTTTACTATATTTTTCATGGGAATTTAGTTTTTATGGGGTTTAGGGGTATTTGTTATCTCTTCCGATTCTGGTGCGGACTGTAGCAGAGAGGCTTGTCTGGCCTGCTTCATAGTTCTCAACCTGCCAGACATTTAAATGACTAAAGCTGCTTGAAAGCAATTGACTAGATGGGGGACTGGGACCAAATGACTCCTCTGTTTGCCTGATGACAGGATTTTTTTAAAAACCAGTTTGCAGCTCTTAAGGTCCAAATATTTGGGTGAACGTTTGAGGGGAGAGCATTTTTCCACAGGAACAATATGGTGTTTCTCATGCATGAGCAGGCCAATCCTCACTTCTTGCACATGTGCAACAAAAAGGAAGGGGGGTCGCTGTGATGAGACCAATGACAACAGCACCCTCATTCAAAAATCCTGATTTTTTCAGGCACACCTGTAAGACAATAAACCAATGAAGCAACTGGCAAAATGTGAAGGGAGAGATGTGAGGAGCACCCATGCTTAATGTGATTCTGATGCTAGAAGACTGACTGCTAGCTGGAAAAGGTCATGTGGAAAAGCTGGAAAAAGTCATTTGTGCTGAAAACTCCTTTGTCAAACTGTAGCTTTCTATTATTTCATGAAACTTACTATACTGGTATACTGCTCTAGTGGACAGAAATACGGCTATCTCACACAACAAACACTATAATGTTATGTTACCAATAAGACCCAAATTTTAACACATTTTATTAAGGAACACAAACATTTGCAGTCCCATTCTCTGCATTAAGTTCTTATCATAAATGCCAAATTAAAGCACTGGACTCAGAAGCAAAGCCACTTCTTAAGAGCAGTATTTTTGCACAAAAGTAGAATTGTGCATATACACACCAAAAAACTAATTAATTTTACATGCATAAAAGCAAACTGTAGCTATGACTTTCTCAAAAAGTACAATAAAAATTAACACAATTACATTGAAAGCAACAACCAAAATAAGCTCACAGCTATTTCAGAAAGTAACTCTTTACACCCCATTCCAAATAAAACACATATAAAGGTTTGTTGGTCTGGATTTTCTAATAGGATATCTATTGAATTTCTGATGCCCCTTCCAGAATTAATTTAGATTCCAGGTAATCTCATTTTTTGCAGCAAATATATGTTAATTCACAGCGCATTCCTGACTTGAGCTGGCTCCCGTGCCCAAAGGCCTTTGGAGGCTGGGGACGGCCCATGCTGGCGCAAGGGCCCACAGCACTAGCGTCTGGGAGGTGCACGCCGTCATTTATGGCCCCAGAGGGCAGGGCCGCCCGACGGTCTCCACCTGCCACCGGAGCCTGTCGCCGCCGTCCGGACGCCAGCAAAGGCCACAGATGCGACCCAGGGGCGTAACGGCATCCTGGGAGCCGTTCCCAGGGTGTTACGGTGTCGGTCAGGGGGTGGGGCTGCCATTAGAAGGCCTCCTGAGCCGTTTCGGCTCAGGAACGCCCCCTTCTATTTTGGCCGAGATATGCCACCTATGAGGGTTGCACGGATTTTTGGCGGCGGGCGGAGGCATCACCACTGCATTGCCTCCTAAGCCCGGCCCAGCCATTCCGTTCAGGGATGCGCTGTCAGTGACTCTAGAAACTCAAGTGGCTCAGGAGACTTCTCTATAAGCACAACAAAGCCTGTCATTTCACTTAACTCTTCCAGACATGTGACAAAATCTAGCAGACTGTTGCCCCCCTGGTCCATTCTGTGGTCCCCCTGTAGTCTGAATCATAAATCACTGTAAAATTCTGATTGAACAGAATTTTGAGACCTCTCTAAAGATCAAGCCTTAAACATTAGGCATGTGTGGTAACTACAAGTTACTTTCCCTGTGCTTGACAAAAATGAATAACATTAACTCACAGTAAATATTCTGTGTCCAGTCCTATCAAATGCTACACAATAAACTGCAGAGAGATGACCAAGTATACGCCTGTGCATCTTTATATGCTGATACATGCTTCCTGGAAATGAAGAACTGGATCTTGTCCAACCGTTCAATTGTTTTGCATAATTTACTTCCACTAGAAGAAAAATTAAAAATTACATTAGTGCTAACAAGTTTGGTTTTTCTTTTAAAACATTTAAGAGTAATAGTCAGTGGTTATTTCTGACCTTATGTGTTTTTTTAAAGTACACCCTCCTTATTCAGAAGTCCTATCAAGGGCAGTATCATGAAACATTTTAACTTTGTAGAAGGTCACCCCTCAACATTTGTTTGCTTACTGCATCCCACTAGTAGCCCCAACTATTTATTTGCCTATAGAGTAACATTTAAAATGGACAAAACTAGTAGCAACAAATTAACTACAAAATAATGCACAACTTCATCCACTTCTCCCAGCACTCATACCTGGGTTTTAGCATCATTAGTTAATGTTTCAGACATATAGACTTGGGGAACAGAGAGACTTATCATGGCCTTCTATAAAATCAAGCAAATACCCTCTTGAATGACCATCTGGCACTGCAGCAGTAGGAGCAAAACAACCTATACTTATGGTAAAGAGAATTAAGCTTGCAAACAAATTGGAACAGAACAACTGCTGTTTCAGGTCTTGCAGCAAGCAACAAGAAAATACACAAGCACAGGCTGCTACAATTAGTCTCTCTGTGCTTGAACAAGATGGCATACCAGTAAAACAAAATCTGACCTGTCTAAAATAGGCAAGAATTTATTATATCTAATCCTTGTTATAAAACGTATTAACAGCTTGTCAACATCTCTCATACAGCGGAAATTCTTACCTCACACTATCTTCTCAGTTCTCTTACTCCTACTTTGGTAGGGCAGACATTAAGTGCTTTTAGTACATAAGAGGAAGAGCACAGTGGCTCCTCAAAATCACACCCTTTATCATTTGAATAAGAAGTAACCAGGACTAGCCAACGCAATATATAACAAAGGACAATGAGACGTAGAAAACAAAATATAATTATCTGAGCCCAGCCCCGATACAGTGGTTTTTACAATGTATCTGAGGAAGGTATCATCAGTAACACTTCAGTCAATATAACAAACAGAATGTTTTGATGAAGTCATTCTTAATTCTTCAGTCATAATTGTTCACGCCAGATATATTATGTTCTAACTGTATTAGCTTCCTCCCTCCATCTATTGTTTTGCAGTATATTTATCAATAGCTAGTGTACTTACCAAGATTTGATTGTTGAACACAGTTAACAGCTATTTCAGGGGGTCTTCCTCTATGAAGGGCAGCAACAAAAGAGCTTTTCCAAACTGCATTTCTGCTATCTAGAAAGGAAGTTTCAGTTGTATGCAAGTTACTCTTGATTCCTTGCAGTAATATTCCTTGTTTCTCTTTTTATAACCATTCCTTATGTAATATTAATTCAAAATTAGTCTAATTCATTATATATGAAGATGACAGACATGCCATCACGTGAGAAAAAAGAGCACACAATCCCAGGGCCTGATCCCAATTCCTTCACCATGTTTTCAGGATAATTAAGGTAAAGGTAAAGGTCCCCTGTGCAAGCACCGGGTCATCCCTGACCCATGGGGGACATCACATCCCGATGTTTCCAAGGCAGACTTTGTTTACGGGGTGGTTTGCCAGGGCCTTCCCCAGTCATCTTCCCTTTACCCCCAGCAAGCTGGGTACTCATTTGACCGACCTCGGAAGGATGGAAGGCTGAGTCGACCTTGAGATGACTACCTGAAACCGACTTCCGTCGGGATCAAACTCAGGTCGTGAGCAGAGCTTGGACTGCAGTACTACAGCTTACCACTCTGTGCCACTGGGCTCTTAGCCTTAGATAAAAAGGCAGTAAAAATGTTTTAATAAACAGAACATCTGCCCTGGTCCATTAATTGCCAAAATACCAGCCTCACTTCGTTGGTTCCTTGGCCAATCATATCGATGTTTACACCTAAAGGTCTTCTCATACAATACAGATTATTCCAACAACTATTACTGCATTTCAGGGGGGAGGTCACAGAGGCAGGTAATAGCAAGCCACTTCTGTTCATCTTTTGCCTTGACAACCCTATGGGTCCACAATAAGTCGGCTGTGACTTGATGACAAAAAAACTCCAAACAATAGGTGGGGCTGTACTCAGACAAAAATCAGTCATGGTCAAGCACCATACAGAACACGTGACATTTTTGTTCAGCAATCCTAAAATTAGCAGTCTAAACCAGTATATTGAAACCTAGCATTAATGTAGGTTTCTACAGAAGGCAACCATATGTTCAAAAGTGAATGCATCCTGAAGGCATCAATCTGTGAATAAGAAATGTTCACAACCTGGTTTGAAAGCCAGCTATGTACGTTAACATATGCAAAGTTCATATTCCTTTGACTAAAGTTTAACATACTATAACATCAGAATGTACCTTTTGCTGTGCGCAGTAAGGACTGCTTCCCTGCACCCAGCAAGGAGTTCACTCTCGGAATGCTGGGTGGAATCTCCTTATCCAGTATAGGGCCGATCCGTTTACAGATATGCAGCAAGTGATCTGGAGCCACATGTTTGTTAGATAAGACCTACACACAAATAGGATTTAGACTACATGAAGAACCACTAATGTAATATGAAAACATACAGTCAAACCACTACCAGCAGCAAACCCATGCTCAACTACAGCATAGCCACTCTGCATAAGGCTCCTTTTACACTCCATTCTATACGTTTATCAGATCCACTGAGCAGTCTGCTAGTAATAAAGACAAAGTACATAGCAGAAAGAGATGCTGTCTTGCACCACTCTGACTGCCAGCCATACAAGTAAGCATTACAATGTAATGTGCTAGTATCCAAAAAACTGTAAGTATAATTAACGCCCACCTACCCCCAAGTTATCAAGTCCTAACCTACAAGCTAATGCTGGTAACTAAAGTCTCAGCAATTAATATGTCATCTTGTTTATTACCATTCAAGTCAATGCATTTCTGAAGAATACACATGGCACAGCCAACAATGCCACAATCTACACAGCTCAAATGTCAAAATATTCATTAGTATCCAAGGAAGTTGGACCACGCTTCCCAGGGATTCCCAAACTGATACCCAAGAATTAAAAAATACACTTCTCCTTTTTCTTTGATAATTCAGAACATTTCACTAGTTAGTAATGAAATTAAAATTCAATGCAGAGGATACAAATTCAACACTGGCATCCTAGTATTTCAGATTATCATCCTGATATACCACTGAGAACAATACAGCTTCATATCAGCCAAAACAACATTTTAAGCATAATCAAATAATCTTAACTCTAACCACCACATACTAGGGCCTTTCCTGTTGCTCAGGCACATAATTGCTTAGAATGAACAATACTGAGTACTGCACTTTTGTACCGTAACAAATACAAATGTTGTCAGAAGAAGTTGTGACAGTATAAAGTTCAAAATCACAGTTCTAATATAATACTTTCAGAAGTTAGCCGCACTAACTGAAGTTACTTGGAGCCCAATCTTATCCATCTATTCAAAAACCAGTCCCACAAAGTTCAATGGGGATTCTTAAGCAAGTTAATGTAGACTTACTGCTGCCACAATGTAATTTTTTAAAGTAACTTTCCATAATTCAGTCTACAAGTTTAAAAGCAGAAGCAAAAATACAAACTGGGTACCACCCTAAGTATATGATATGAAAGGGAAACCCCTAATGATCAACTGTGCTTACTTTAAAAATGCATTAAAAACAGGAGAATAATGTAACTTCAACTAGCTGTAACATCTGAAGGGGAAAAGTGAAAGACAAAGCAGTTGAAGGATTCTAAATCAGCACTGCAACACAGCAGGTAATTCCTCTCTGCCTCCATAAACCTCACAGTCCTCAAGAAGGGTTTGACATGATTGTGTGGGTTTTTTTTACAAGAATGCATCCTTAAATACACAATGAGTCTTCAGAATAAAAAATCTCAGATTAAACTGTTCAATGCAAATCCAGAACCAATCCAAGCCTCTAATGAAAATGACTCCCTCTATTTTCTGAATAAAAATAAATATCAGATACTATTAACAAAACACTTTGAAGCAAAAGTATTTTTTTAAAAGCAAACCTTCAGAATTTAAGAAATAAAGCCATTTTCAGGCTGCCTCATCCTAAATCACAGGCAAAAACAAACACTGGTGATACTTTCTCATGCCCCACCTCCTCACTGGGATGACAGCATCTTCCGTCTGCAGAGTCCCATTTACAGCTTCTGTTGACTAGTTTACTCATAAGCCCTTTCCAACAATGCACAGTTAAGCAATGAAATGAAAAATATTATTTTCCCCACAAATAAACTTTTATTATTTCCTGAAACAAGAAAATCTCACCAAGTCTTCGTAACTTCTACAATGCTCTTTGCCTTTCCAATCCAAACGTGTGGGAAGTAACTAAAATGTAAAGAAAAGAGAGCAAATAAGAATTTGGGAGGGGGGCAGTGAGAGGAGAAGGCATCACGAGAGAAAGCCATTACAAACGTTTGCACAGCAGCATCGAACTTCTGCTGGGCTTGTTAAAGTGTCAAAACAAAACCAGGAAGATAATTCACAGTGGGTAGCCGTGTTAGTCTGTCTGCAGTAGTAGAAAAGGGCAAGAGTCCAGGAGCACTTTAAAGACTAACAAAAATATTTTCTGGTAGGGTATGAGCTTTCGTGAGCCACAGCTCACTTCTTCAGATACAGCTAGGATGTGAATCCATCTGTCTTTAATTCCCAGTGGGTAGCCGTGTTAGTCTGTCTGCAGTAGTAGAAAAGGGCAAGGGTCCAGTCGCCCCTTAAAGACTAACAAAAACATTTTCTGGCAGGGTAGCAGCTTTCGTGAGTCACAGCTCACTTCTTCAGATACAGCTAGAATGCGAATCCATCTGTCTTTAATTCCCAGTGGGTAGCCGTGTTAAGTCTGTCTGCAGTAGTAGAAAAGGGCAAGAGTCCAGTCGCCCCTTAAAGACTAACAAAAACATTTTCTGGCAGGGTAGGAGCTTTCGTGAGCCACAGCTCACTTCTTCAGATACAGCTAGGATGTGAATCCATTTGTCTTTAATTCAGTGGGTAGCCGTGTTAAGTCTGTCTGCAGTAGTAGAAAAGGGCAAGAGTCTAGTAGCCCCTGAAAGACTAACAAAAACATTTTCCGGCAGGGTGTGAGCTTTCGTGAGCCACAGCTCACTTCTTCAGATACAGCTAGAATGCGAATCCATCTGTCTTTAATTCCAATGGGTAGCCCTGTTAAGTCTGTCTGCAGTGGTAGAAAAGGGCAAGAGTCCAGTAGCCCCTTAAAGACTAACAAAAACATTTAATTCACAGTGGGTAGCCGTGTTAAGTCTGTCTGCAGTAGTAGAAAAGGGCAAGAGTCCAGTCGCCCCTTAAAGACTAACAAAAACATTTTCTGGTAGGTAATTCCCAGTGGGTAGCTGTGTTAGTCTGCCTGCAGTAGTAGAAAAGGGCAAGAGTCCAGTAGCCCCTTAAAGACTAACAAAAACATTTTCTGGTAGGGTAGGAGCTTTCATGAGCCGCAGCTCACTTCTTCAGTTAGAATGTGAATCCATTTGTCTTTAATTCAGTGGGTAGCCATGTTAAGTCTGTCTACAGTGGTAGAAAAGGGCCAGAGTCCAGTCGCCCCTTAAAGACTAACAAAAACATTTTCTGGTAGGGTGTGAGCTTTCGTGAGCCACAGCTCACTTCTTCAGATACAACTAGAATGCGAATCCATCTGTCTTTAATTCCCAGTGTTAAGTCTGTCTGCAGTAGTAGAAAAGGACAAGAGTCCAGTCGCCCCTTAAAGACTAACAAAAACATTTTCTGGTAGGGTAGGAGCTTTCATGAGCCGCAGCTCACTTCTTCAGATACAGCTAGAATGTGAATCCATCTGTCTTTAATTCCCAGTGTTAAGTCTGTCTGCAGTAGTAGAAAAGGACAAGAGTCCAGTTGCCCCTTAAAGACTAACAAAAACATTTTCTGGTAGGGTGTGAGCTTTCGTGAGCCACAGCTCACTTCTTCAGATACAGCTAGAATGTGAATCCATCTGTCTTTAATTCCCAGTGTTAAGTCTGTCTGCAGTAGTAGAAAAGGACAAGAGTCCAGTTGCCCCTTAAAGACTAACAAAAACATTTTCTGGTAGGTAATTCCCAGTGGGTAGCCGTGTTAGTCTGTTTGCAGTAGTCAAAAAGGCCAAGAGTCCAGTCGCCCCTTAAAGACTAACAAAAACATTTTCTGACTAACAAAAACCCTACCAGAAAATATTTTTGTTAGTCTTTAAGGGGCTACAGGACTCTGGCCCTTTTCTAAAACCAGGAAGCGGAGAGGTAACACTGAGGCGCAAAAGGAGAGAGGAAACCCCCAAACGAAACAAAGTGGCACCGACCTGGTGCTGCTCCAGCTCCTGCACCAGCGCCTGCAGCGGGGAAAAAAAAAAAAAGCAGTACATATTTAGGGAAGGGGGAGGTTTCACAAAGCGCCTTTTTTGGCTGAGGCGCGGGGGGCGCTAGGAGCCCCTTCCGTGCGAGCAGGGGGGGGGGTGGGTTGGGGGGGGGTGAGCGGGGCTGCCGCTTCAAGCGGAGGACTCACCTCCGCCGCTCTCCTGCAAGGCCCCGTGGTCAAGAAGCGAGCGATGAGGAAGTACAGTTCTTCGAGAGAGAGAGAAACACACACACAGAGAGAGAGAAAGAGCGGTTAATTCTGGGGCTGGGCTATGTCGGGGGGTGGGGGGAGGCGGTGAGTGCGGGCCCCCCCCCCCAATTAGGCGACTTTAATTCACAACCGAGCACAGGAAAGATGGCGGCGCGGGAAGTCCCGCGCGGCGTCCTCTCGCCCGGCTCGCTCCCACGCCCTCGCCTCTCTCTCCTGTCAGAGTCTCTCTCTCTCTCGTATTACCTGATTCAATGAGGGGCAGGGAGACGCCGCCGGCGCCGAGGGCAGAACCGGAGGCTGGCGAGGACTGGGCCATGGCCGCGGCCTCCGCCGTCGCCAGGACGAGACTGAGGCGCTCTCTGCCTGGCGCGGCGGGCCCGGCCGGGCTCGACATCCCCCTGACGGCGCTCCCCCCTCCCCCTCCGTGTACGAGAAAGAAGTCCTGAGGGGAGCGCGCGCGCGCGCGCCACCCTGACGCCCGCGCGCCGGCTAATCTTTCGCCGCGGCCGCCATTATCGCCGCGCCACCTGACGCGGCCCTGACGTCTCCTCGCTACGACGGGATTGGCGAGTGAGAGGCGCCCCCCCCAAAAAAAGTAGTCCCCTATACAGCGAGCGACGCGACAGGAGAGAAGGAACTGCCGTGTAACCCACCCACGATCGAGTTGGAGCTGTTTTATGTCGTGTCGTGAGTGCGATGCCATTTTTAATATAGAATCGAGCGCTCGTTGATGGCTTCTGAGGAGGAACCGAAACGGCTCAACCGCGGAAGGATATATTGTTTCTGTGTCAGTGACTGTTGCCGAACGAACGGCTCAATCGCGGAAGGATATATGATTTCGATGTTAGTGACGGTTGGCATTTGGGAAAGGGAGGCAGAGGTGAGGAGGTCTGGAGTCTGTTGTGACTGAGGAGAAGACAATCTGTCACATTTGTATACTGTTCTTCTTCCGGCAATATCTTTTCCTCCCTCCATTTTATGTTCACGGTAACCTTGTGAAGTACGTTAAACAGAGAGAGAGAGCTCGTTACCCAGTTGGTTTCATGGCCGAGTGGGGTTTTCAACCTTCATCTCCCAGTCTGACACTCTCTGTGTGTGTGTGTAAAGTGCCGTCAAGTCGCAGCCGACTTAGTAGACCTCTTTTATGCTTCATGCCCCGAAGATCTGGAACAGTATAATTATGAGGCAGCATAAACAAGAGGGGACACGATACTAGTTGGTTCTGCAGACATGTAAAATTTGCACGACCATCTCTCGTTATAATGGGCAAATTCCCTCTTGGACTATATATTACTCTTCCTACACACTTGACACTGAGAGACACTGTCCTTCAGTGTTACTCCTCTGAAGATGCCGGCCACAGCTGCGGGCGAAACGTCAGGAAAGAAAATACCAAGACCACGGTCACACAGCCCGGATAACCTGCAAGAACCAATGAACTCTGACCGTGAAAGCCTTCGACAATATCCCTCTTGGAGGTCTCATCGACAGATCAATAGTCATTTGACATTCATATTTGGTACGCATATTAACCCAATTGATTTATCCTTGGTAGAGACACTCAATAGTTCAAACCAGGTGCAGAGAATTTTACTTACCTTCAAATAGCCCCAGAATGCCCTCTCTTTTGCTATGAAGGAAATCTTTCATGCACACAAAAGGGATTTTTCACGTTTTTGGTAATACAATTTTAACTCCTTTGATTTCAAGGCCTCAACAGATGAAAGTCTCAACATCTACTGATAGCCCTACTGAAAGAGTACAGATAGACAACATCCCACATAATTTAATTAGTTGGGCTCAGCTGATTGGAAAACATGGTTTTAATGCAAATTACTTTTTTCTGGAAAACTCTATTGGAGAAGATTAGATTAACACTTTCTCCACGCTGCCAACCATGGAACAATCAAAAATTACAAACAGACTAGAAGATTTAAGATTTAAACTTTAAAAAAACCCTCCAACCAAATGTTCCAGAGATAGCGGCACTTGAAATATCCATGTTCTTACATTTACCTGATCTAACTTCGTTATTATCTACTGCAACCAGCCCTGAGAATTCTAGGATTACTAAGACGATCCGTCTACATGTTATAAGAAGATGTTGGAGTGGGAAACATCTTGTGCATCTACATGGCCTGAAAATGACATTTTAACTTCAACTTCCTGTATGACCGCTTCCAAAAATGGATGCTTTTTGGGGGCTCTGAGGGTGAACTGAACAAAATAATCAGCTCTGAATGACAATTAACAGCCCATTCCTCAGCTTTCGGTGGCCAGGGACGGCGTGGCCGAGGTGCCACAGCAGCACCTACAAACTCATTTCCCAACTGCCGAAAGGCTTTAAAAAGCCTTTCACCAGCTTTTTAAATTTTAAATGGGGCATTTTGCCCCATAGAGAACAGCGAGGCTGCTCCTGCAAAAAAGCAGGCACAGCAATGCTGTTTTCCCTGCCAGCGTGCCCCTGGAATGCCCAGCACGCCCCTGGAATGCCCCTGGGAATTTGGCATGGGCCTTTTTACTGGTGGGATGCCGGTGGAAAGCCCAGCTGGCCTCCTTGGGCGGCTGTCAGGACCGTCCTGGCGTGACAACGGAGTACTGTGGTTTAGCCAGGTGCTTACCCAAGGTCGCAACTGTTATGCTGTCATTCTAATGTTTTGAGAGTTGTATGTGTAGTCTTAACTTCTGTGGGAACTGAAGGGTTGCCCTAGCAACCAGAGGTGGCCTGACTTTGTAGCCTTTCTTCTATATATACGATCCTCTGTAGACTGCACCCCCATTAGAGTCCTTCTAGTTTTCTGGCTTCTGCAAATTGTTGTATATTTCCAAATAAACCAGCTTTCTTAGGATTTCCTGTCTATGGAGTCTGGGGAAGGCTGTCAACGAGCATAGAGCTTACAATGGCACTGCTGCGGCAGTGCCAGGAGGACAGCGTCTGGGTGTCCCCGCCAGCGTTGGGCCCATCCTGGATGACATAAGTAATGCCGACATCGGCGCAGGGGGCCCGAACGCCAGTGCAGCCCCTTTCTGGCCTCCAAAGGACTTTCGTCCTTGGAGGTCAGGAATGGGCTGTTAATCTCCTATCTTGGAACTTGGGAAGCGCAAATATCAGGCAATGACTGGTATACATACTATAACAATATATTCAGAGCCTCTTCCTTTGCACTATTGGCCGTCGAACCAAGGGGACAAGGTCTTCCCTTTGATTCCCAAAGTTTACCAGATTGGCCCCCAGTCACAAAATCAGAGGTAAATGGTTTAATTTCTATGTTAGTTTCTGGAAAATCTCCTGGGGAAAGTCTTGATTCCCCAGAAATGTTTAAAGCCTTGCCCAATTGGTGGACTCTCTGCATGTGAATCAGCTGGAATGGGAGATAAAGGCAGAGGTGCTGGCAAGCTGAGGTGAGCGGGATTTTTACCTTTCCTGAAACTGCTGGGGAGAATTAATTAACTGAGGTTGCTGGGAGAGGACTGTGATTGAGGGAGAGTGGGTGACTGTAGCCTGATTGTTTTTGATTAGTGCTGGGTGGAGCTTGTGTGTGAGAACTGGGGGCTGTGAGCATTTAAACTGCAAATGCCCCTCGCTCTTAGCCTGGGAATCGTGCCTGGCGACCCTATAGGGTGGGGAAAGAATCCTGTTATCGGGACAGAGTAGATCTGTGTGCCCTGCAGGAATACCGAGTGAGTTAAGCGTCAGTGTGAGTTAGCAGCAGGGCAAGGAAGCCAGGGCACTCGCTTCTTATTTGGTACAGGAAGAGAGCAGGGTATAGAGGGCAGGTCACTTGCTTTTCCAGGGTTAAAACACCAGTCCCAGGGTGATGGCTCCCTGTCGGTCACGGATGATGGAGTTCATGGGGAAGGCAGTCATCTCTCTGAGGTAAGGGGATGTGGTATCTTAGAAGGGACCCCTTCCTTGGTGGATGAACAGATATTCTCTCGTACTGAGGGTATGCCTCGGAGGGGCGGGGGGCTTCTTGAAGTGGGAGATTAAATCCTTAGAAATGTAGATAGCTGGGTTTCTGGCGGGCGCATGAATTGCATGGTGACTTGCCTGCCTGGTGCAAAGGTTGTGGACATTACCCATAATTTAGGTAGTCTGGTAGATAGTGCTGAGGTCGTGGTTGTGAGGGTTCCCAACCTCCCTGTGCAGTTTCCATAAAATCACTTGCTCAGACGGTCATGCAGAAACAAGGTACTTTATTGAAAGCTTCAGGTTTGACTAGGCCCTACAGTTCCAAAGTTGCAAGTGCTAGCAATTGCACAAAGGCAGAATTATAACCCCTACAGGAAAGCAGATGTCAAATACATGTTATGGGAACTACAAGATAATTGTGCATGGCACAGGAACATCAAAGATCTCAGGAAGCTCGTTACTGCTATCTACACGCCAAGGCCATAGCTGGTGGGAGGGGGTCGGGGAGAGCAAGGGAGAGCAAGGGAGGAGGATGGCGGGTAGAGACATTCCAACCTGGGGCCTGCTGGAAGCAGCGCCTGAACCAAAGAAAGTCAAAAGGCCTGGACTGCTTTTACGAGCCCAGGCGGGAGCACACAGAGCAAAAGCTGACAGGTCCTCACATTCTGCCCCCCTTAAGGCCCCCCTCCCCCGAGTTCAGCTGGACGAGGCTTGTCAGGATAGGCGGAGTGAAACTCTCTAACCAGGCGGGGGGCAGCAACATGGGGGGCTGCCACCCATTCGTCATGAGCGGGCCCCAGGTGTTTCCAGCGGATCAAATAGAACAATTTCCCCTTTTTCAGCTTAGAGTCCAACACTTTAGAAACCTCAAGGTGCGACTCCCCCCCCACAACCGTAGGAATCTTGGACTTAGGGAGGGGATGAAATTGAGGGGCAGCTACGTACGGTTTAAGCAGGCTGATATGGAACACCGGATGCACTCCTCGGAGGGACATGGGGAGTTCCAACTCCACCGTGACATCGTTGATGACCCGGGTGATGGGAAAAGGACCCACATATTTGTCGCTAAGTTTCTTGCTAGGTAGATTTTTTGTGGAAAGGTAAACCTGCCCTCCCACCTTGAGTTCCCATCCCGGGGACCGATGTTTATCGGCCTGATCCTTGTACTTGCACTTGGCCCTTTCCAGGTTTTTCTGTAGCCCGGGCCAAGTGGTCTGTACCACCTGTACCCAATCCTGGACCTCCTGGACCCCTTCAAGCTCAGGAGAAATGGTAGGAGAACCAAAGGGCCCAAAGTCTTTTCCATAGACCACATGAAACGGACTAAAACCTGTGGAGGAATGGGGGGCATTGTTATAGGCATATTCAGCAAAAGGCAGCAGGTCTACCCAATCGTCCTGGTGGTAATTAACATAACACCTTAAGTAACATTCTACCACAGCATTGACACGTTCGGTTTGACCATCAGTCTGGGGGTGGTAGGCTGAAGAGAGTCCTTGTTCTTCCACCCCCATGACCTTTAAGAAAGCCCTCCAGAATTTGGCAACAAATTGGGCCCCTCTGTCAGAGAGGACCTTCCTCGGGATCGAATGATGCTTCACCACGTGATTTACAAACAGTTTCGCTAGTTTCTGGGCCGACGGTAGCCCCGCACAAGGAACAAAGTGAACCTGTTTAGAGAACAAGTCCGTTATCACCCACAGTACAGTTTTCCCCCGACTTGGGGGCAGATCACTGATGAAATCCATGGCGATCACTTCCCAGGGCATGGTCGGGGTTTCCAGAGGCTTTAAGAGCCCTGGGGGTTTTCCCATCCGTTTTTTGGCAGTGGCGCAAATGGGGCAGCTGCGCACAAACAACTCAACATCCGCTCTCATACCTGGCCACCAAAATTGATGCCGCAGTAAATGCAGAGATTTGACAAATCTGAAATGTCCTGCAAGTTTGGCCCCGTGGACCATCACCAACACTTCCTTTCGGAGTACCTCAGGGACATAAAGCCTACCCCCCTGAAACCAAAAGGGACCTTGTCGGTTGAGGTTTGCGGGGAGGATTTGCTGGTCCGCCTCCTTCTGAGAGGCGTCCTGAAGCCGCTGTTGGAAAGCCTCCGGAACACCTTTGAGGGGAGGTAAATCTTGGCGGCGGGACTGGGACCGGGGGGTTACTGAAAGCCCCGAAACTTCCCCTCTCTGTTCCGGGGTAAATAAGGAATCTACCGGCCGGTCATAGTCATTGCGGTATTGGGGAAGCCTAGAGAGAGCATCCGCTAATGAATTGTCCTTCCCTGGTACATGTTTCAGGACAAAGCGGAATTTGGCGAAGAATTGTGCCCAACGAACTTGTTTCGCGGTAAGCTTTCTAAACCCCTTCAGGGCCTCCAGGTTCTTGTGATCGCTGCAAACCTCAAAAGGAGTTTCTGCCCCTTCCAAGAAATGCCTCCAAATGGTGAGGGCATGTTTAACTGCCGCGGCTTCCTTCTCCCAAATGGCCCAGTTGATTTCAGATTGGGAGAATATCTTTGAAAAATAGGCACAAGGTTTCAGCTGTCTGTTCCCGTCCCGTTGCAAAAGCCCCCCCCCCATGGCAACGTCTGAAGCATCGACCTGGACCACAAAAGGCTTTTCACGATCAGGGTGAGCGAGAACGGGTTCGGACGAGAATAACCGCTTGAGCGTATCGAAAGCCTGCTGGCAGTCCAAAGTCCATTGCAATCTAGCAGAGGGTAAGGTGGCTCCCGCCCCCTTCCCCTTTGTACGCAGGAGCGAAGTGAGAGGGAGCGCTACCTGGGCAAAGTTAGGAATAAAGTTTCGGTAAAAGTTTGCAAAACCCAAAAACTGCTGCAAATGCCTACACGTGGTGGGGGGGTCCCACTCCAGTACCGCCCGGACCTTCTCGGGATCCATCTCCAAGCCCTGGTGGGAAATTACATACCCCAGAAAAGTGATGGAGGGTTGATGGAATTCACATTTGGAAACTTTGGCAAACAGTTTGTGCTCGCGCAACCGCTGCAGCCCTCGCGCACCAGTTGGACATGCTCCTTCATGGTTTTCGTATAAATGAGGATATCGTCCAAGAAAACCACCACCCCACGGAACAACAAATCATGAAGTACTTCATTAATCAATTGCATGAACACACTCGGAGCCCCCGAAAGTCCGAACATCATTACTAAATACTCAGACATTCCAAAGCAACTTGAGAAGGCAGTCTTTGGTTCGTCCCCTTCTCGTATGCGGATACGGTGGTAAGCCTCCACCAAATCCAATTTGGTGAAGATCCGGCCTTCCTTCAATTGTGCGAGGAGGTCTGGAATGAGAGGGAGGGGGTATGCATTAGACTGAGTGACTGCGTTCAGTCTACGGTAATCAATACACAGTCTTAGGTCTCCCGTTTTCTTTTTGACAAAGAAGGCGGGGGCCGAGTACGGTGCTTTTGACGGGCGGATAAAGCCCCGTGCTAAATTGGTGTCCAGATACTCCCGCAACACAGCCTTTTCATTTGGGCTCATGGAGTAGACCTTCCCTTTGGATAATTTGCCATCCCCCACGACTTCGATGGCACAGTCCGTTTCCCAGTGAGGGGGCAACTTGTCGCATTCCCGGACATCAAACACATCGGCAAAATGGGAGTATTCGCTGGGGAGTTGGGGCAGTGAAGCCTCGGTAGAAAGGGTCCCCATGAGGGTGGCGGCGGGAGGTTTGAGTGCTCGGTCTCTATCATGGAATTCACACAAGTTGCGGGGAAAGGTGACCGTCCGCTCAATCCAGTCTATGGAGGGATTGTGACCCAGCAACCAGTTCATTCCTAAAACAACGGAGGCTGCAATGGGAGCGATGGTGAAATAAAGCCGTTCCCAATGTTCCCCTATGCCCATAACAACCGCTGCGGTGCGGTGAGTTACAGGACCCTTTTTAAAGTCACTACCATCCATCTGGGAAAAGCGAATGGGTTCGGGTAGTCGCCTTCGCTTAACCCGCAGTTGTTGGGCGGCCTTTTCACTTATCAGGGTGCGAGCACACCCCGAGTCAACTAGGGCCGAAAATTCTAACATTGGCCCCCCTTTGGGTAACGAGAGACGGACTTTTACATACACATTGTCTTCTTGATCGCTTACCATAAGCGGAGCTCCCTGCACAATGTTCGGGGCGGTCTGCTGAGGAGCCCCCTTTACAGCAGACCGACGGAGTTTTTTGCCGGCATGTCCCAGTCCTCCTCACTGGAGGAGGCAGACTCGGTAATTGTAATCCGTGACTCCGGTGAGTCAAAGGTTTCATTTGTAATCCGAGGCCCCGATGGGCCGGAAGTTCCCGAGGTTTCGACCTCGGAGCGCGTGTGTAAGGCCGAGGGTGCGCTCCGTCGGCTTGGTGCGCCGCTCCGGCGGCGAGGTTGCCCCTCGGGGGGGGGGTCTCGGGTTCGGTCGTTGCCGGACGAGACGGTCCCGGACGTCCGGGCCGGGAAGGGCACTGTGAGGTAAAGTGTCCCCTTCCTCCGCAAACGAGACAGGCCCCACTCTCAAAGCGTTTGCGGCGTTCGGCCAACGAGGGCCCTCCCCCCGAAGGGGGACGAGAGTCTTTTGGACCGCCGGGTTTGTCTCCGCGGGTCTTGGTCTCTCGCCCGGTGCGTTGCCTGGACAGAAGCAGCAGCTGCTTTTGGTTCTCGATGGCAGCGGCGTGCCGACCCCACCCTTCAACATCGGGAGGGTTACCTTGCATGAAAGCCCAGTGTTGCAATTCCGGATTCAAACCTTTGTGGAAATATTGCACCTTGGTAGCTTCACTCCAGTCCAAAATTTTACTCGAAAGCGACTGAAATTTGCTTGCATACTGCGTGACCGATTTAGTCCCTTGACGCAGCTGTAATAAGGCGGTTTTGGCTCTCTCACCCAAGTGCGGGTCCTCAAAACGGTGCCGAAGGGCTATCATGAAGTCATCGAGACTTCGCAAGACGGGAGAGCGGAGTTCATACTGCAGCACCATCCAGGCGGCTGCCTCACCCTGCAGAAGAGACGCCACATATTGGACCCGGGATTCATCCGAGGTGAAGGTCCTGGCCTGTTCCCGCATAAAAATGTCCACTTGAACCATAAAAAACGTTAGTTGGTCACTCGACCCATCATACGTAATTTTTAAGTCTCGGCGGGCCGGCGGAGCGGGGCGGATGGGAGGCGCGGGCACCACAGGTGGACCTGGTTGTTGTCCCCCGTCCGCCGGGGCCATGGGCGGCGACGGAACCTTCAGTTCGTCCATAGCTTGGGCCATGTTGAGAATCACTGCATTCATGGCATCCATCCGGTCTAGGAGGTCCTGGCGCTCTTCCTGCCAGCGTTGCTGCTCCTCATCCATCTGGTGGAGTAGAAGGGCTTCCTTGCGGGCCGGGTCGTCCTCAAACCCACTCCTGGGGACCTTGGTCCGTCGTGCCCGCGCCTCGCTCTGCGGGAGCGACCATCCTCGGGGGGACTCCAGCCAGGTATTCAACCGGGTGGACTTAGGTTTGGTAACCCGGTCCGAGCCCGAATCGGTTCCACTGGGCGTCTTCCTAGTCGACTTCCCTTCCGAGGGACCCTGGTCGGGCTCTTTGGGTACGGTGCTGTCACCCTTATCGTCGTCATCCCCGTTGCCTGCCATAGCTGTCCGGTGACGGTACAGGAGCAGGAATACGAGGCAGAGACTTGCAACTTAATGTGAGGGTTCCCAACCTCCCTGTGCAGTTTCCATAAAATCACTTGCTCAGACGGTCATGCAGAAACAAGGTACTTTATTGAAAGCTTCAGGTTTGACTAGGCCCTACAGTTCCAAAGTTGCAAGTGCTAGCAATTGCACAAAGGCAGAATTATAACCCCTACAGGAAAGCAGATGTCAAATACATGTTATGGGAACTACAAGATAATTGTGCATGGCACAGGAACATCAAAGATCTCAGGAAGCTCGTTACTGCTATCTACACGCCAAGGCCATAGCTGGTGGGAGGAGGTCGGGGAGAGCAAGGGAGAGCAAGAGAGGAGGGTGGCGGGTAGAGACATTCCAACCTGGGGCCTGCTGGAAGCAGCGCCTGAACCAAAGAAAGTCAAAAGGCCTGGACTGCTTTTACGAGCCCAGGCGGGAGCACACAGAGCAAAAGCTGACAGGTCCTCACAGTGGTGGCCAGTGGTCGTGGTGCACGTTGGTATAGTCTGGAGGTCTTGGAAACTAAATTTAGGTTGTTACTCTTGTTACTCTTCCTACACACTTGACACTGAGAGACACTGTCCTTTAGTGTTACTACTCTGAAGATGCCTGCCACAGTTGCTGGCGAAACGTCAGGAAAGAAAATTCCAAGACCACGGTTACACAGCCCGGATAACCTACAAGAACCAACGAACTCTGGCCGTGAAAGCCTTCGACAATATTTTAAATTTAGGTTGCTAGGCAGGAGGCTAAAAGCCAGGACCTCCAAGGTAGCTTTCTCTGAAATGCTACCTGCTCCACACGCAGGACCAGCTAGACAGGCACAGTTGGGGAGTCTCAATGCATGGATGAGACGGTGGTGTAGGGAGGAGGGTTTTAGATTTGTTAGGAACTGGGCAACATTTTGGTACTAGCCAGGCCTATACAAAAGAGATGTGCTCCACTTGAACCAGGATGGAACCAGATTGCTGGCACGTAACATAAAAAAGGTGGCAGAGCAGCTTATAAACTGAACCGTGGGGGAAAGCCGGCTGGAGCTGAGAAGCATCCAGTTTGGGCAGACTCAATGCAAATGGACAAAGGGAAAATTGCTTCTGATTGCCCACACAGGAATGGCATAGACATGAAAGGGGATGGTAAAATAAAGCAGGATAGCCACTTAAAGATGCCCAAGGGCATATGCTAGTCAAGTTGAAAGAGAGAGACAGTGTGGAGGTGTTTCTATGCTAATGCTAGAAGCCTCCAAGCGAAAATGGGGGAGTTAGAGTGCATGATTTTAAGGGAAATATAGATATAGTGAGCATTACAGAAACCTGGTGGAGGGGAGAGAACAAGTGGAATACAGTCATCCCTGCTTACAAACTTTAAATGACAGGGAAGGGTGTGTTGCTATGTATATCACGGAAGGCATAGTATCTACTAAACAATAAACAATAAAAAGGGCCACAGAATCCTTGTGGGTGACAATTCCAGGCTCCAAAGGTAATTTAGTATTGGGGACGTTCTATTAGCCCCCTGACCAAAAGGCTCAGGGTGATCAAGAGATGGAGAATGAAATCAGGAAAGCATCCAAAGGTGATGAAGTAGTAATAATGAGAGATTTTAACTGCCGTCATATTGAATGGATAGATGCATGCTCCAGTCAAGCCAAAGAGATAAAAAAATTAGACATCCTGAATGACTGTGCCCTCAAACAGTTGCTTGTGGACCCAACCAGAAGGGAGGCAATCCTGGACTTAATACTCTGTGGAGCTGCCAGTGACTTAGTGCGGGATGTGGTTGAGCCAGTTGGCAATAGTGACCACGATGGCATCAAATTTAATTTATATGTATGTGGGAAAGTGCCTGGGAAATCTCACATAATTATCTTTGACTTTAAAAGAGGGAACTTCTCTAAAATGAGAAACCTGGTAAAGAAAAGAACAGTTGAAAAGAAAGAAAAGTTGAAAAGAACAGTCAGGAAGGTTAAATCTCTGGAAAGGGCCTGGGGGTTATTCAAGTCCACATTACTAGAGGCTGAGCTAGATTGTATACCGCAGGTCAGGAAAGGTGGTAATAAGTCCAAGAGGTCACCACCATGGCTAAAGGGTAAGGTGAAGGAAGCTATTAGAGGGGAAAAAAGGCTTCCTTCAGAAACTGGAAATATTGTTCAAACAAGGCAAACAAAAGCAAACACAAACTTGCCCAAAGGAAATGCAAGGAAACAATTAGAAATGCAAAAAAAAAAAGATTTTGAGGGACATATCACTAAACACATCAATGGTCAGTTCTCCCAATGGAGGAATGTGAGCTGGGGGGTCCCTCAGGAATCTGTGTTGGGACCGGGGCTTTTCATCCTGTTCATCAATGACTTGGAGTTGGTGGTGAACAGCGAGGTGACCAAGTTTGCAGATGACACCAAATTATTTAGGGTGCTTAAAACAAAATTGGACTGTGAAGAGCTCCAAAAAGATCTCTTCAAACTGGAAAAATGGCCATTAAAATGGCAAATGAGATTCAATGTGAGCAAGTGCAAAGTGATGCATATTGGGCAAAAAATCCCAACTTCACATATACACTGATGGAATCTGTGCTGGCAGCGACAGACCAAGAAAGGGATCTTGGGGTGGTAGTGGATCACTCGATGAAGATGTCAACCCATTGTGCGGCTGCTATGAAAAAGGCAAATTCCATGCTGGCCATAATTAGACAAGGACTAGAGAATAAAACTGCTGTTATCATACTGCCCTAGTACAAATATATGGTGAGACCACACTTGGAATACTATGTACAGTTCTGGTCACCACACCTAAAAAAGGATATTGCATAGCTTGAGAATAGGTTTACCAGGTACCTTTGCTCCACCAGCGGGAGCTCTTCAGCAGCACGCGATGTGTGTGACTGCCTTGCGCAACGCGCATGCGACCCATGCAACGCGCCTACGTCACTTCCGTATTTACTCGGAAGTTACGCAGACGCTCTATCAATCTCTGCCGAAACTCTATGGTTTCCATAGAGTTCCGGTGAAGGTTGCTAGAGCGTCCGTGTCACTTCCGGGTAAAACCAGAAGTGACATGAGCGCATCAGGCAGGCGTGCGTGCACGCGTTGCCTGCCGGCCCTCAATCCACCGGGCAGCCCGGTGGATTGGCAGGATTTTACCTGCCACCACTGGGCACTTGGCAACCCTACTTGAGAAGGTGCAGAAAAGAGCAACCAACATGATCAGGGGATTAGAGCAACTGCTCTATGAGGAGCAGTTAAAACGCTTAGGGCTGTTTAGCTTGGAAAGAAATTGGTTAAGGGGAGTATGTTCTGCCCCTCTTGCTATTTAATCTATAAATTAATGATATTGTTCTGAGGTTAACTGGATCACAGTTTATATCTCCATCACTTGTCCAGCAAAAAATCTCAGTCCTGTTATATGTGGATGATATGGTCTTCATTTCCCTTAATCAAGTTGGACTAAAACGGTTAATGCATCAGCTTGGTGAGTATTGTAAAGAGGAGGCTCTTAACATCAATTACAAAAAGACCAAAGTAATGGTCTTCAGAAAAAGGTCAAAGAAATTGCCTGGAGTATTCTTGGTACACCAATAAATCAGTTCAGTACATTTAAATACTTGGGAGTCACTTTTAGTGAGACCTAAAATTGGAATTCATATCTGGCAAGCATCAAATCCTCATCTATAAGGATTATGGGAGCTATTCTAAGATTTACTATAGCAAGGGGGGGTTGTTCAATTGATCCAGTTTTAAAACTATTATTTAGTAAGGTCGTCCCCCACTTGCTATATGGTATTGAAGTGTAGTGATGGAAAGAACATATTACGTCTAGTTCGGAAGCTATTGAAAATTACTTAGCACTTCCAAAGGGGTCCTCTGCGGCCCTGATGAGAGCCGAACTCGGCCTTCTTCTCTTACAGCTCGTGTTCATCTAGCCATTTTAAAACTTTTGAAGAAAAATAAAAGTGCTAATACAAATTTGTTTAGTGAACAATCCTTTAATTTCTTGCTGAGCAGGGATCCAACTCACCTTCATATTATTAATAATATTCTTTTTCGTTATTCTGTCCCTGATGACCTGCTGGGTGCTTCAGCAGATAGCTCTATGCTGCGCGACTGCATATACAAGGGTGATGCTCTGATTGATAGTTCATTAATTCTTCAATCTGTCTTCTCCATGGTTTAAATTAATAAAAAAGACCATTTCAGAACTAAATAGTTAACATTTCAGTCCAAAAGCTCAGAATGGCTTTCACATCTTTGTTTTCAATCAATGCAAACTGCAATATTGGATGGCTGATATAATAAAGTACCAATAGCACAATGTATTTGTGTATGTGGCTCTGCTATAGAGGATTTACTGCATTATATTTTAGCTTGTCCTCTACGCAATACCTAGGGAAAAATTCCTTTGTACGATATTAACTGGGCTTAACTTGCTTCCTGATTCCGATAAATTAGTATTTTTGTTGTCAGACACTGACTCATTTATCATAGGCTATCACTTTTCGCTTTAGCAGCTAAAAAAATAAGAGCTAAACTGGTGCCAAAGAATGTAAACAGCTAGAACTGATGGCCAGCTAGGATATATTCCAATTATACTGTATTTTATCATAATTTATATGGCATCTTGCATTTTATCTTTATTGTATAATTTTCTTGTTTCATTGTTTAATTTACTTTGTAAAGGCCTTTGGCTACCTACAAATAAATATTTACTTACTTACCAGAGCCATATTATGGAACACACACCGCCTAAACCTATGCATATTTGCCCCAAAGTAAATCCCATTAAATTCAGTTAAGATTCCTTTTAAATGTACATGGAATTGGAAGCTTAAACAGAGCAAGGCCAAGTAATGGAGCTGTATCAATTAGAGTTTCTTCCAGTGATGCTTCCTTGTTCTGGTGAAAGGGCACCAGTTTTTAAAGCTGAAACCTTTAAGTCCAACCCCATACTTTACCACAGAAAACTACAATTAGGCTGTTAGGAGTAAATGCCTAAAGGAAAACAGAGTTGCACTTACCTGTAACTGTTGTTTGTCTAGTATCTTCTGATCAGGCACACATGGGACTGCGCTGGCACAGGCACATTGCAGAGGAAGATTTTAATAGCGTCTTAGCCCTGGATAGGGGGCGCTAAGTCCATTGCGCATGCGTCTGGGTTCCCACCCAAACCGACACAACGTCGCTTGACCGCACCCCCTTTCTTTCAGTTCTTGATTTGCCTGCTGTAATATGGATAAACTCTGGAACAGAAACATACAATTAACATCAGAGCTCACAGCGGGGTAGGAGGGAGGGATGTGTGCCTGCACAGAACATACTAGACGAACAACAGTTACAGGAAAGTGCAACTCTGTTTTCGTCTTCGTCCTTCTGTGCAGTCCCACATGGGAGAATTTATAGCTACTCACCAGGAGGTGGGGAATGAGCTCTAATCAAAAAGAGAATATTCCATTTTCCATTTATTTACTAGCTCCTTTGACCAAAGGTCTTGAGCTTAACCATAACAATAATACATAATACAACAACACATAATCAATTTACAACACCCAACGTATACTTAAGGTTAAAACACAGTAGAAACAATTACTAAACATAGCATCACTAATACCATAACAATATATTCCCCCTGAACCAGTCTCATTGAAATCACAAAATCTGTTTCAACATTCAACTCGTAGTTTACGTGCTTGTTTTGTTTTGACGTTTGAGCGACATCACCTCCGCCAAAAATCTTGCAACAGAACTAGTGATATCAGGATGAATATCTCCCATTATGTGGGATATCACCCAGGACTCCAAGGGAAGTTTGTATTTAGACAATATTGGGGTGATCCAACGCAACCGAGGAGCTGACCAGTGCTGACAAAACAATAAGAGATGGTGTAAAGTCCCAATATCTCCAGATTTACATTCACAAACTCGATCTGAGTATGGAGTTTTCGCAAAACGACCTGACATCTCTGCAGTTGGGTAAGCATTTAATCTGGCAAGCATAAAGGCACGTCTATGGCTTGGGATTGTCAGCAAGCTCACATAAGAGGGCACAAACTCAGGAGGGGGAATCCCCAGTGCAAGGGTAGAACATACGCGCCTAGCGCGGAATGTAGTGCTAACACACTCAAGATTTCTCACCCTTGACCTTACTAATTTAAGTGCTTCAGAAAAGTTTAAGTTGTTAAGAACTAATGGTGGAAGGTCAAGCAGTACCAGTTTACTATCTATATGTCTTCCCCACGTCCCTCTGTAGTTATCTTCCTTTAATCTATGTAACAGGCCCCCTTGGATGTTAGGAGTTGAGTAGAGAACCTTCAGCCTTAATTTGAAGGCAGCAATCCAGGCCCTAGATTCAAAAGAACACTGTGCAAGTTCCATTCTAAGTGCCGTTCCCGCCACACACTTTGGAGAGCCTGTCAAACGCCGCAGAAAATGTATAAGTATATTGTCAACAGACTCCGTGATTTCATTAATCCAAATGGGAGCTCCAAATAGAAACTGAGGGATTATTTTGGCATTGAAAGCTGTAATAGCCATAGGAACATACTGGCCTCCCCTGGAATAAAAGAATCTTAACAAAGCATTCGAATTAACTTTGGCAGTTTTATTTGCCAAGCTAAGATGAGGTTTCCAAGACAAATTTTGACTAAAAGTAACTCCCAAATATTTAAATTGGGACACCATCTCTAATTCACCCCCCTCAACTTTCCATGGATTTCGTTTTACTTTGATCTTCTTTGAGAAAACCATTACTTTTGATTTATTATAGTTAACTGATAGACCCTCCTGGTTACAATAATCAATAAACCTATTAATAGTCTTACGAAGGCCCACCTCAGATCTAGCCAAAAGGACTGTATCATCTGCATAGAGCAAAATGGGAACCTCATGACCAGCTAATATTGGTGCATGATAAGCTGTCTTTTGAATAAACGGAATCACATCATTAAAATAAAAATTAAACAGCATGGGGGCCAAAAGGCAACCTTGTTTCACCCCCTTTAAGAGGTGAATACTATTAGTAAGTTGGCCTTCAACTCCCAAAAAAAAGAAAAAAAAAGAAAAAGAGAATATAGGACTGCTCTCCCCACAGCTGTGTCACATCCCGTGTCCACGTCCACAGCATAGTGACGTACAAAGGTATCCTCAGATGACCATGTCGCTGCCCTGTAAATTTCTTGTAGCGAGACACCATGCTTTAATGCAGCCGAGGACGCCTGGGCTTTCGTAGAATGGGCACGCAGGGACCGTGGACATCTGGATCCAGTCTGGCTGTAGCACAAACGAATCGCCTGCACAATCCACCTGGAAATAGATTGAGAAGACACGATCTAAATAATATAATAAAGCCCTTTTCACATATAATGTGTGAAGTGTCTTGTCAGCCTGTGTTTGAGCATCCGGGGGGGAAACCGGCAGTGAGACAAACTGGCTCAAATGAAAATCCAAGACTACCTTAGGCAAGAAGGTACAACTAGGTTGTAACACAACTTTGTTAGGAAAGAACTGTAAAAACGGTGTGTGGGGGGGTACATTTTAGTGCAGCTAGTTCACCCACCCTCCTGGCCGACGTAATGGCCACTAGAAAAACGACCTTGAGACAAGTAGTCTAGAGACACCCTATGAAGGGGCTCAAAGGGAGGTAACATAAGTTGTGCCAGCACCAAAGCCAAGGTCCATTGGGAAGTAGGGAGGTGAAAGGGTGGAAACATGTTCATCAAACCCTTAAGAAAAGCCTTAGAGTGTGGATGAGAAAAAAGGGAGACTCCATCAGCCCCCCTTATGGAAGGCTGACAGGACTGCTAAGTGTGTCTTAATGGAAGATGCACTCAATCCTGAATGTTTTAGATGTAAAAGATACTCAAGGACCACAGGCAAAGGGCAAGATGGTGGACAACAGCCCTGTAAGTGGGCCCACTTAGAAAAATGGTCCCATTTTAACCCATAGGCCGTCCTTGTGGAGGGCTTCCTGGAATTTAAAATAACCTGTAGTACTCTGTTAGAAAGCGTCATTGAGGCTGGTTCAACAACACGCTGTCAACCTCAGCTTGGTTGGATCTGGATGACACACGGGTCCTGTGTGTATAAGATCCTGTTGTTGAGGCAAATTAATGTACCTGCCCTGAGCCATGTGCATTAGATGTGAGAACCAGATTTGTCAATTCCAAAATAAGGTTATCAGTATACAGTGGGTGCTGTAAAACTGAATATGACCCAAACCTTTTAGGAGCAACGGCGGGGGTGGGAAAGCACAAAAAAGGGAGTTTGTCCATAGCAGAGTGAACGCGTCCCCCAGAGATCCAGGGTCGTGTCCTGCTCAGGAACAAAAAATTCTTGCCTTTGCATTGCTGGAAGTGGTGAACAAGTCCACCTGAGGAAAACCCCATATGCAGAAAAGTGGCAGGAGGTAGTTCCATTTGACAGACCATTCGTTATGTGGTAGGTACACCCTGCTGAGCATGTCTGCCATACAATTTTTTACACCTGTGATATGGCTAGCCTGAAGGGACACATCATGTTAAAGTGCCCAATTCCAAATCAAGACGGCCTCTTGGCACAGTGTCAGGGAGACCGTCCCGCCTTGCTTGTTTATATAAAACATGGCGGTGGTGTCTTGGATTAAAACCTTCTTGCTGCACACCAGACCTGAAAAAGAGAGAAAAGCATAGCGAATAGCCCTAAGCTCAAGTAGGTTAATATGCAAAGAGGATTCAGATTCCATCCAGGTACCCTGGGCTACTGAACCTTCGCAATGGGCCCCCAACCCAAGAGTGAGGCATCAGTTATCTCCGACATGAACACTCCAAATTCAGTGCCTAACTGTAGGTTAGCATCTACTGACCACCAATCCAAGGAACATATGACTTTTCTAGGAACTGACAAACGGAGTGACTGAGGATGTATGGCTGGATTAAAACGTCTCACAAACCAGTTTTGGAGAGGTCTCATATGGAGCCTTGCATAAGGAATTACAGTAGTGGTAGAGGCCATTTGGCCAAGCAGAGTTTGAATTAACAAGGCGGGATGGAACCTGACAGATCGGGAAATTGCCACCAGTCTTTTTATTGTACTAATTAGATCTGGTGGAAGAAAGGCAAAACCCTGAACAGAGTCCAACAGAACGCCAAAGACTGAAGAGATTGAGTAGGAATGAGATGGGACTTCTTGAAATTCACCAACGGACCCAGTCCCTAGAGCAATTCAAGAATAAGATCTCGTTGAGATAGGAGCTCCTCAGGAGAGGGGGATGCGACCAGCCAATCATCCAGGTATGGGAAGATGCTACAACCCTTACTCCTCAAGTGGGCCACCACCATTGCCTTACACTTAGTAAAGACCCTGGGAACGGTAGATAACCCAAAGGGAAGGACTGTATACTGGTATAACTGGTCTCCTGATACAAAGCTCAGATACCTTCTGTCATCTCTATGTATTGAGATATGAAAATAAGCATCCTTAAGATCAGTAACAATGAACCAATAACCACAGTTTAATAAACTCAAAACTTGTTTTACTGTAAGCATGTGAAACTTCCTTGAATTTGTTTAAGTGCCTTAGATCTAAAATGGGGTGTAAACCCCCATCTTTTTTCTGTACAGCAAATATTCTCAAATAAAATCCGAGATTAATAGAACACAATGGGAGGACTTCAACCACTCCCTTGCAAACCAGCTCCGTAAGGGCAGAAGTTAAACATTCAGAACCTGAACGGCAAAAAGGAGAAGGCGGACCAACTGGCAGCCTCCAAGAAAACTCTAAACGATAACCATTCTCAACAATGGACAACACCAGAGAGTCCGTGGTGATAGCCTCCCAGACATGATAATAGGGGGCCAACCTATCCCCAAACTGGACCGTTTGAGCAGGGTCCATGTCAGGTTCTGACTAAAGTCACCTGAAGAAGGGCTCTTGGCAGGACCAGGCAGGCTCTGGCTTCAGGTCAAGTTCTTGGTTCACAAACTCTGTGTATAGTTTCTCATCCTGTTATCCTGTTATTCACTCAGCCTGCAATCCACAGCTGTTGTATTGTCTACCTTGCCCTGGGAACGGTTATCTCAGAATTGTTTCACTTTGTTTTGCTTTCTCTGGCTAGAGTGCTTTTAACCATGTATTCTTTTTGCTCCTAATAAAGTATTATTGCTTCAGGCCCACCTGCCTGGATGAATTTACTTTTAAAGGATGCTAGGGGTAAACGCCTGATCCTGACATTAGGCTGCTAATTCTCTATTCTCAAATATTCTCAAACCTTTGGGGGTTGTTTTCCCTTCCAACACTATGGCGAGAGCACCAGAGGAGGACCTCCGACAGTTGCTCCTGAGGGAGGCACTGCTCGCCCAGGAAGACGCCGAGCGGCTCGCCGGGCTGGTAGCCATGCAACGTGCCCAGATGGTGGCTGACCAGCTGCTCCTGAGGGACCTCAACCAAGAGGAAGCTAACCGGAACACACGGAAGGAGTCCGAGAGACTCGCCGAGCAGGAGCTCCAGCCACTAGTCGTCGAGAAGTTTGGTCAAGCCACGGGAAAAACAGTGTTGCTTTTACCTGTAACTGTTGTTTGTTGAATGGTCTTCTGTGCAGGTGCACATGGGACTGCGCTTGCGCAGGCCAGCCACGTAGAAGATTTCAAAGCTTCCAGAAGACTTAGCTCCTTAGGAGCGCTCCCCTCCCCCCGTCTGCGACCAAGCCCTAACGGCTTTTCCCGCCCAGCGGTCACGTGATGGGGGGTGGGGGGGTGGGGAGCACTCTTCCCTCAGTTCTCTGTTCGCTGCCACGGGGAGTGTACACTCTTTTATGGTGACAGCCCACAGCGGGGAAGGAGGGAGGGATGTGTGCCTGCACAGAAGATCATTCAACGAACAACAGTTACAGGTAAGAGCAATACTGTTTTTCGTTTTCATGGCTTCTGTGCAGTCCCACGTGGGAGAATAGCAAGCTTACCAGTAAAGGAGGCGGGAGTGAGCTGTTCAACGAAATAACTTGTTTAATACTGCTCTACCCGAAGCTGCCTTGGATCTGGAGTCGGCATCAACAACGTAGTGTCGGATGAAGGTGACGGGTGTAGACCATGTCGCTGCTTTGCAGATCTCCTAAATACTGAGGATAGAGGAGAATGCCGCCGAAGCAGCTATTGCTCTAGTGGAGTGAGCATGAACCTGAATCGGACACTCCACTCCAGCAGAGGCATAAGCTAGTCTGATGGCTGAGACCACCCAACGGGACAGTGACTGTGTGGAGACCACTTTACCCTTGTTGGGACCTTTAAAACAAATAAAGAGGTTATTATAAATTCTAAACAATTTTGTTCTTCCCAAATAAAACAATAGAGCCCTGCTGACATCTAGGGTGTGCAGCTGTTTATCAGCAGATGACTCCGGATTAGGGAAAAATATTGGTAACACTATGTCCTGAGACAAATGAAACTTAGAGACAACTTTGGGTAAATAGGACAAACTGGGTCTTAGAATCCCACTGTTGGGGGGAAATCTGGTGAAAGGAGGGTCACAACGTAAGGCCCTGAGGTCACTCACTCTCCTTGCCGATGTTATGGCAACCAGGAATGCCATCTTATAAGACAAGGAAGCCAAGTCACATGAGGCCATCGGCTCAAAAGGCTTAGACATTAAATGAGCCAGTACTAATGAGAGGCTCCATTGATGTAAGGGAGCTCGCACAGGTGGATACATATTGGCTAGGCCCTTCAGGAACTTCTTAGAAAGTTTATTTGAAAAAAGGGAAGAAGAATTCAATCCATCATGAAATGCCAATATTGCTTCCAGGTGTACCTTGACAGAAGAATTGGAAAGATTGCTATCCTGTAAGGCAACAAATATTCAGAAATTATAGGTAAGGGACATTGCTCGGGTACCACCCCTCTGGGTAATGCCCACTTAACGAACCTATCCCATTTGAGGCTGTATGACCGTCTGGTAGATGGTTTTCGTGACTAACAAAACCTGTGCTACCCTATCAGACCAGTTAGTCACCATGTGACCCTCCAAGCCACTAGGTGGAGCGCCTGAGGGTTGTGATGGAGGATGGGCCCCCTGTGGAGAAGGGATTGCGAGTGGGAGGCTGATGTAACTCCCCAGAGACATCCTCCAAAGAACCGGGAACCACGGTCTCTTTGGCCAAAAAGGTGCCACTATAATGATATTTGCTCTGTCCAATAATACCTTTCCCAACACTCTGGTGATGAGAGGGATGGAAGGAAAGGCGTACAGCAGGGGACCAGACCATGTCAGTTGGAAGGCGTCTCCTAGAGATGCTGCCCCGATCCCTCCCTGGAGCAGAATTGGGCACACTTTGTGTTGTGCGCTGAGGCGAAAAGATCCACTACAGGCCACCCCCAAAGGTTGAAAATAGGGTGGATAAATGAACTGTGGAGGGACCATTCGTGGTCCATCAAAGTGTCCCTGCTGAGGGCGTCTGCTGTACAATTTGCCAGGCCAGCCACATGGATAGACGTAATGGAGACTCAGTGCTCGATAGCCCAGTTCCAGATGTGAACAGCCTCGTCGCATAGAGCAAGGGAGTTGGTGCCCCCTTGCTTGTTGACGTAATACTTCACTGTCATATTGTCTCTCACAATCAGAACTGACTTGTTCCCGAGGATATCTGCAAAGGAAACTTTGGAACACCTGGGGAGCGGGCGAGAGGGCTCCAGAGCCTCCCACCAAGTGCAGCCCGGGCGCAGGTGGGTCCCGGCGGTGGGAGGAGCCCAGGCACGGCGAGAGGCGCCCAGCCGGGCGGAGAGGCGAGAAGCTGCCCTGCGCCAGGGCAGGAGAGGAGTGGCTCGGGAGCCCGCACTCAAGAGCCCACGTTCAAGGGGCCAAAGAGCCGCATGCGGCTCAGGAGCCGTGGTTTGCCAACCACTGCTCTAGGGTATGTGTGACCAGAGTTATAGTGTGTGCAAGGTCCTGTTCTGATAGGCCCACCAATAACCAGTCATCCAAGTAGGGGAAAATGGTACAGCCTTGCAAGGCCAAGAACCCCACGACCTCAGAGACCACCTTGATGAAGTCTCTAGGTGCTGTAGCCAAACCGAAGGGCAACACATTGAACTCATATACTGTGTTATGACACGTGAAACATAAAAACGTCCTGCAGTCCTTGTGGAGTGCCACATGGAAGTAGGCGTCCTTCAGGTCCAAGACCGAGAACCACATTTGTTCCATCAAGAGTGGCAGGAGGTCCTGCAGGGACAACATCCTAAATTTTCTCACACTAATAAATTTGTTCAGGTCTCGAAGGTCTAGGATAGGCCATACCCCGCAACCTTTCTTGTCTACAAGAAAGTATCTGGACTTTTTCTTATGTTTCTTTGAGGGGGGTTCAGATGCAGCCCTCTGGCCCTTCAAGGGATCCTGTAAACCCCTCTTGGTGTTGGAGGAGAGAGAAGGTTGGGAACTTTCAGGGGCCGTCTTATCTCCTGCCTTCACAGGGCGAAGAGAAACCTCGTACAGGGCTGCCTTAAGTTTCTTAGCCCTGTCCTTAAGGCACTTGCGGGTGAAATGGGCACAGGCCCTGCAGGAGGCGATGATATGCCCCTCACCCAAACAGAGCAGGCAATCAGCGTGCTCATCCGCTGTGGCTATTCGTGCCGCAGCTTTTACATTTCTTAAAGAGGGCCATAATCAACTCTCTCTCTCTCTTTTAACAATTTAAAGAACCCGACCATGAGAAACAACATCGACCTGAAGAGATCGATGAGGAAAACAATCACGGTAACTATGGAAGTCGTATGTTCTCTTCGCGGCGGCAGAACGAGAACTGAGGGAAGAGTGCTCCCCACCCCCCGTCATGTGACCACTGGGTGGGAAAAGCCATTAGGACTTGGTTACGGACAGGGGGAGGGGAGCGCTCCTAGGGAGCTTACTCTTCTGGAAGCTTTGAAATCTTCTCTGTGGCTGGCCTGCGCAAGCGCAGTCCCATGTGGGACTGCACAGGAGCCATGAAAATGAACGGGGGTTCCCCAACCAACCGAGGCAGATGCCATCAGGGAAACGCGTCTGGACTGCCCAAGGAACAGGGGTGATGAACCGCGAGCGGGAGAGGACGCCCGAGGAGCTGGACCCCGAGACCGGGGAGTCACAGGTCCCACTGCCCCACCTTGGAACCCCCTGGAGGGGTTGCCTTCCACCGTGAGCACCAGGCGGCAGTGCTCAAGAGGTGCTCAAGAGGACCTTTGGGACTATCCGTTTGACACGGTGCAAGGGAGTTCGGAAGTTGTGGAGGCAGTTGATGAGGTCAACCGGTATCTTCGACACCAGAGCCAGGAGCTGCTCTTACAGGAAGCTGTGATGCAGGGGCTTATAGAGGGACTTCGGCAAGAGGTGGCTGACCTCCATTGGGTGCAGTTGGCACCACCGGTGCCCCCGCCGCTCCAGCAACCTGTGCCCCAGGCAGTTCCACATGCGCCCGCCGCTCCGTTTGTGCCCACGGCTCCCCAGTTGCAACCCGCCCCCCCCCCAACCTCCACCACCAGCTCCATGGAGGAAGTTGCAAGCCTCGTTTGATGGTTCAGGAGAAAAGTTCCCCTACTTTTTGCTACAAGTAGACAGCTTCATGAAGGAGCAGGGGGCTACTTTCGTTTCGGAAGAGAGTTGGGTGCGATATGTGGCTTCGCTTCTGGAAGGAGAAGCGGCCAGCTGGATGGTCCAGCAGTTTGATCTTTGTTCCCGCGCGCTGCGATCCCTGAATGAGTTTATGACTGCACTCAGACGGCGTTTCGAGGACTCAATTTAGAGTGAGTGAGCCAAGACGGCTCTCCTTCAACTTTGCCAGGGGGCCAGGTCGATGATACAGTATGCGGGAGAATTTTGATTACTTGCCAGCAAAGTTGTGGATTGGAGTGAAGCCACTCTGGTGCAGTATTTCCGAGAAGGACTAAACCCAAAGATCCTCCACTGGGCTTTCATGCAAGGAGACCCTCCTGATTTGGAGGGGTGGATTTTACTAGCAGTGGAGGTGGAGAACCGGCAACAGCTATTGCACCTGTCTAGACAATGCTAAGCACAGGGCTCTGAGCCGCAACCGAAGCGAGCCTGCTCGAGAGAGGCCCCAAGACCACCAGGGAAGGCGACTGCCTCGGCAGGTGAAAAGAGCAAAACATTTCCAGAGCGGGGCATGCCTGATGTGTGGAGGAATGGGACATTTCGTGGCCGCTTGCCCTTCCCGGCCTGAAGGGCCTCCTGCTGCTTCTCTCACGACCAAGGAGGAGATGATGCAAGTCGGTAACAAGAATCATCGGAGGAGCGCAGGATCGGGAAGGCAAGAGCCCGCTGCACCCAACCTCACCCCAACCCACCTCGAGGATCAACGTACCCCAAGGGACCAGCGCATGGCACCACTCGATCCAACAGGATTGTGGATTACAAATGCGCCCAGGCAGAGCCCGGACAGCTCGTCAGCTCCGGATGAGGATGAGCCGTGGAATCACCAGCCAAAAAACGGACCAGGTCTGCTGTAAAGGGAGCTCCACAGCAGACCCCGACTGTCAAGAAGAAAGGAGCTCCACTGATGGTGAGCGATACGGGAGAGACTCTATTTGTAGATGTGATTTTGCAGAATTATAAGGGGGGACCCCAAATAACAGTAGAAGCCCTAGTGGACTTGGGGTGCGCACGCACGTTAATCAATGAAGAGACTTTTAATGCTTTACAGATGAAAGCAGTGTGCTTGCCCCCAAGCTATCCAGTTCGCCCAGATGGATGGCAGTGACTTTCTGGGGGAGGGGGTACAGTCGACAGACGTACCGGCCGCATGGCAATGGGAGTGGGGCGCACTGGGAACAGATTCATTTTACCATTGCTCCCAGCATTCGGGACCCAGTGGTACTGGGAGCAAATTGGTTACAAGGACATGACCCCACCATCGATTGGACGGCCAGGACTATTGCTTTTGCCCAGCAGCAATGCGAGCGCCACTGCAGAGAGGTTGCTGTGCAAGAGCGTGCGGCCATGGTTGCGGGACCCCACAAGTCTGTTTTCCCCGTACTGACTGAAGAGTACACGGCGTTTGCAGATGTGTTCAATGAGAGGGAGTGTGATGTTCTGCCACCCCACCACAAGACGGACTGTGTCATCAAACTCGTGGGGGAGGGCAAGTTGTCTAAAGAAAAAATTTATCCCATGAGTCCCAAGGAAAAGACAGTGTTACGGGAGTTTCTGGACAAAAATTTAGCTCGTGGTTTTATCCGCCCTTTGTCTGCGCCTTGCTCCGCACCCGCATTTTTTGTGCGTAAAAAGATGGGTCATCTACGGTTGTGTATTGACTTTCATAGACTCAATGCAGTTACCCAGACAAACGCTTACCCCCTTCCATTGATTCCCGACCTACTGAGCCAATTGAAGGAGGGGCACATTTTCACCAAGTTGGACTTGGTTGAAGCTTATTATCGAGTTCAGATAAAGGAAGGGGACAAGTGGAAAACAGCCTTCTCCAGCTGTTTTGGTATGTTCGAATACTTAGTGATGCCCTTCGGGTTAAGTGGGGCTCTCAGTGTCTTTATGCAAATGATTAACGAGGTACTACATGATTTATTGTTCAAAGGGGTGATCGTCTATCTAGATGACATTTTAATTTATCCTAAGACTCGCGAGGAGCATGTGAAGTTGGTCAAGGAAGTCCTGAGACGTCTCAGAGACAATCATTTATTTGCCAAGTTGTCCAAGTGTGAGTTTCACCAAGATAAACTGACTTCCTTGGGGTATGTGGTTTCGCCCAAGGGTCTGGCCATGGACCCTGAAAAGGTGCGAGCAGTATTGGAATGGGAACCCCCCACAACTCGCAAGCAGCTCCAGCAGTTTCTCAGGTTCGCAAATTTCCACCGGGGTTTCCTCAACAATTTTGCACAAGTAGCACTGCCCATCATGGACCTATTAAAAACTAAAGAGAAGGGAAGTTCAGCACTTCTGCCCTCCTCCCTCCTGGATTGGATGCCAGACTGTCAGCATGCGTTTGATACTCTGAAAAAATGGTTCACTTCAGAGCCCATTCTCAAACACCCTGACTGTGAAAAGCCATTTGTTGTTCAAGTAGACGCCTCAGATGTGGCCATGGGGGGGGGGGTTCTATTACAAGAGGGGGAAGCAGGACAGCTTCAACCCTGTGCGTACTTTTCTAAAATGTTTTCTGTGGCTGAGTTGAACTGGCCCATTTGGGAGAAAGAGGCTGCCGCTGTCAAACATGCCCTCACAGTGTGGAGACATTTCCTAGAGGGGGCTTAACACCAGTTTGAAGTGTGGACGGACCACAAAAATTTGGAGGCACTAAAGGGAATGCGCAAACTCACAGCCAAGCAGGTGCGCTGGGCAGAATTCTTCTCCAAGTTTCGTTTTGTTCTGAAGCATGTTCCTGGGAAACAAAATCATTTGGCAGTCGCCCTTTCCTGGCTTCCCCAGTATCAAAGCAAAGTGGAGCACCCCACGGACTCGCTTTTCACACCGGAACAGCGGGGGGGGGGTTGTACCTAGTTTAGCCGTCCTAACTCATTCCCAAGTACAGAACTCTCCAACCCCAGAGGGGTTGCCGGACTCTTCTGAGTCCCCCACCTTACAGGGGGTACCGAACCCTTCCACAATTGTGCCACAGTCCCCCCCCTTGGAGGGGCTACCAGATGCCTTTAAGGTCACTTTAGTGAAAGCCTGTCAATCGGAAGAAGCCGCAAATAGTCTGCCAGACAAACTGACGCAAAGGAGGGTTTTGGTTTAAAGAAAATAAACTGTATGTGCCCGCTTCTTTGTGGAGGAAGGTGATGGATCTGGGCCATGGTTCCAAAGTAGCCAGGCACTTTGGATTTGTAAAAACCCTGCATTTGTTACGCAGGCAGTTCTGGTGGCCAGGGATGAGAACGGACTTGGACTCTTTCATTTGCAGTTGCCCTACGTGCGCTACAGCCAAAAGGGTGGTGGGGAAACCACCCGGACTTTTGAAGCCGTTGGAGATGCCTTCGGCTCCCTGGGAAGTCATTGCCATGGACTTTATTACTGACCTTCCTCCCAGTCAGGGAAAACGGTTCTTTGGGTAGTTACAGACTTTTTCTCCAAACAAGTGCATTCCGTCCCTTGCGCACGGAACTGCCCACAGCGCAAAATTGTTTGAGGCACCATGGGTTGCTGGAATGGGGGCTGGTAGCCGGGGGGGGGGCTCCATAAAGTGGAGGGCTGGGGTGGCTGGAGCCAAGGCTGATATTGGGGATAGCCCTGTCACATAGGCAGCTGCCCCTGCATGGCTCAAGGAGGGAACCACCAAGGTTGGGGCATAGATGGAGCAGAGACCTGCTGGCCAGGCTGAGGAACCGATGATCCCATGGTCGAAGCATGCAGTGGTTGTCCCATCGGTTCCGTCGGCAAGTCAAAGGAGGAGAAATCAGGTAAGTCCAGGTCGGAACCAGGACTGTCTGGACCCAGAGGAGACGGAGTACGAGGAGGGGGTAGAGTTGACAGCCCTTCCACTATCACCGGTTCCATTAGAGAAGAAATGGAACAGTGCATCTCATTAGGTTTCTCAAGGTGCTTTGTTTTCAATTTCGCTTTCTTAGCAGCAGATTCCGAAGAGGCTCTCCCTTTGTTTCTTGGAGTCGGGAGAAGATGGCCTCTTCTTACGTGGAACCGACACCGGGGCTGAGTGGGCAGAACCAGCACTCTTGGAACAGACAGGTTGATCCCGGTCAACTGATTTACTTGAAGTCAGCCCCTGAGAACCGGATGAAATTTTCTCGTAAAGGGAGGCTTTTAGTCACGAAACCCTATCCACTCGGGCCTTCGGGGTGAATTGCTGGCAGATCTTACAAGCACCAACATTATGTGACTCCCCCAAACACAAGAGACGTGAGTGCTCGTCAGTTTTAGTCATTTTAGTGTCACAGTTTGTGCATTTTTTTGAAAAGGGAAGTTTGCACCATTGATAACCGCCTGGGGTACGTACAATACCGTTGAAGAGTTTTTTTCTGAAGACTTTCGCAGAGCTGAAGCTTGTAGATCTTTCCTCACCAGTGGCAAAGAAAGAACTGAGGGAAAGGGGGCATGGTCAAGCGACATTGCGTCGGTTGGGCGGGAACCCAGATGCATGCGCAATGGACTTAGCGCCCCCTATCCAGGGCTAAGCGCCGGCGCAGTCCCATGTGGGACTGAACAGAAGGATGAAGACAAATCTTATAAATAACTACTTATCAGTAGTTTAAGGATTGCAACCATGGAGTGTAACTTTTGTAAATGGAAACATAAGTTTTCGTAAATGGAAATCTCCTTTTAGGACTTCAGTAAATTACAATGATTTACATGGGTATATCTTGGCATGAAGTCTAGTAACTTCTCAACTTCTTTGCAAGGCCTAATGTCAGAACTATTCAGACAGGGAAGATAGTATCTCATCTAGAGAGCCTAACTTGCTTTTCAACCATCAGTGCCAGAGAAGTGTCTTTGATGGTAACACTATTCAGCCATACGAGTTTATAGTGCAATCCAAAATAGAGTTACACCCTTCTAAGCCCAGTGGCTTCAGTGGGCTTAGAAAGGTGTAATTCACCTATACAACAGCAGTCAATGTTTAATATTTAAGATGGTGGGCATGAAACCACAAATATCATTTCCCTAAAAATTAAGGTCTTAGACCTTAAGCCTAACACACCCATGGCTTTCAGTTAGCATGTTATTGAGATAAAGCTTTTGTTTCTGCATAACATGATAAGTAGAGGAGCCTTGAAATCTGTTCCAGCTATATGCTTTAGTTAGGCCATCTGAGATAGAGATCGTAAATAAAAGCACAGTATACATTTTAGAAATAAATTAGTAATTTAAGAAATAAAACAATGGTGCAGAAGTTCATCAAGGGATCACCGTTTCAACTCAGAACAGCAGCTTCTGTAGTGCTATAGAACCATAAATATGGAAGCTTCATTCTCTTTGTGGTGCCTTTGGTTTGTGTGCATGCTATATCTATTCCTTGATTGACGGGGTTTAGCCAATTAGCCATTCTCTGATCATATACACCAGGGGTCCCCAACCTTTTTGAGCCTGCAGGTGTTACACCAATTAGAGGGGGTCTCCTTTTATTGGGGGAAATTAGCTAGAGACTGGTAGACTTTTACAAGAGGTTGGCATGGAGATCTTTGAAACCAAATTTTATGGGGATGAGCTCATCAGTGGAAAAGGTTCCAATAAAGAGGCTTTTTGTGAAGTTTAAGAGTTTTATTAAAAATAGTCAAATTAGTTTACACATTCACACAAATCCCAATACACACAAGTACTCAGAAAGTAAAGGTAGGCGGTGGTGCACACATGGATTAAAGGTTCCCAGGGGAAATTATATTTACCATTCTGGGGAGCGAGGGTCCAGAAAGAGGCAGCTGCGTGGAGATAAGTAATGACCAGTGCTACTCACAAGGAAAGGAGGACTGTACATGCAAGTACAGTGGCTGATGTTTTGGATTCAGGAAAAACTCTAGCAATTTGCTATGGCAAATATGAGATATATTTATACCCAAAAGAGGAGTGAAGCCATGGCCTTATTTGCGCCTTGCAATGTCTGGAAATGGTTTGTTTAGAAGGGGTTGGTCTGTCACAGACCACTGTTTAGTGCTCTCCCATCTAGCCGAGAAATATTCCTCCCCCAGAAATGGCACCCTTTATGCGGGTTTTATGGATCTTAAGGGAGCTTTTGATTCCATCCCGAGGGAGAGGCTATGGTTGAAACTATCACATTCTACTATGGATAGGAGGTTACTATGGCTTATTCAGCAATTTCATACCGACCTCACAGCTCAGGTTCGCTGTGGCAACCAAGGAGAACTAACTGAGCCCTTTGAGCTGGTCAAGGGAGTTAGACAAGGTTGCCTCCTTGCTCCTCTCTTGTTTAATCTATACCTGAATGATATGGCAACCAATTTCTCAGAGTTTTGCCACCCCCCAAAGCTTGCAAGTCATCCCACCCCAATTCTACTCTATGCTGACGATGCAGTTCTCCTGTCCCGCACAAGAATTGGTTTGAAAAGATCTTTGCAAACTTTTTCTGAGTACTGCTCTAGGGAAGGTCTTAAAATAAACCATCATAAATCTAAGATTATGATCTTCACTAAGAGGAGAAAAATGCCTCCTTTTCGCTGGCTTTGAGGTTGACCAAGTCAAGGAGTTTGTTTACCTTGGCATTCTGTTTTCCCATAACCTAAATTGGAATGCCCATCAAAAAGCAGTGTCCAACAAAATTAAACCTGGGGTTGGTGCTATTGTCAATTTTTTTCACACCAAAGGTGGCAAATATATTCCAGGGGCTATTCAGGTTTTTAACCTGAAAATTACCCCAATTATCCTCTTCGGTGTTGCCATCTGGATTACAGTCATCAATGAATCTATAGATCGTCCACTGCTTCAGTTCTTACGAAAACTCCTAAATGCCCCTCGATGTGTTGCTGGCGTTACTCTTCGTTCCGAGTTTGGCCAAATGTCACTTGAAGCTAGGGCGTGGTTGGCCGCCTTTAAACTACACCTTAAACTGTGCTTTAGCACTGAGGGGTTCCTAGCTTCTCTGAAGCATGACCCTTTTAAATCCTCATGGCAAAAAATCTTAAATGAGAAACTGGCATTGTTGGGCTTCTCGCAGGATATGTTATCAGATCTTGGGAAAACTGAAGCTTTTGCCAAAATTAAAAAGCGCATTAAAGAGCTCGATTATAACAGCACTACTTTTCGTGCTCGTCGTGTCTGTTCATCCCAGTTCTTCGGAATACCCCCTCCACGTGGTCTGCCTGCCTATACATATTATCTAACAACTCCTCGTCTCTGTAGAGCTTTTTGCTTGGCTAGATTGAATGCTAACCCTTCTATGGTAATGCAGGGCAGAATTCTGAATATACCATACTCAGACAGGATCTGTCCTTGCTCTTCTGGCTCTATTGACTCATTAGCCCATGCCCTTTTGGAATGCCGCTTTTACGAGGAACTTCGATCGCACTATATTTCCCCCCTTTTAATATACAAATCCAATGCCTCTGTGACTGACATAATGCCTTTTTTACTAAATGATAGGGACCCCAAGGCTACATTGTCAGTGGCAAGATTTGTTTCAGTCCTTATATCCCTCCAACACTAGATATATGCTGCTCAAGATCAATTGATCAAGGAGCTTCTAAGGGATAAAAGGAAAAAAGGAAAGGAAATGGTTTGTCAATGCTAGTGGTTTGATCTAGACTGGATTAGGCGGAGGAAGGAGAATAGGGGAAGAGATGAGGCTGATCAGAAACAATACCAAGGTACTCTTGGCTAAGTATCCCTGAGCACTGGCTATAGAATTGGAGATGAAGGCGAGGTCTGGGAACTATCTACCAGGGTGAGTTATAGGGCTTGGCTAGCCACTTGATTAGATTGGTTTCCATTCTTATTCTCTGAATAGAGTTCTGTTCCTGAGATTTAGCAAGGTGTGACATGTCTGCTGCACCAGAGCTAAAGAAATGCTGAAGATGTCTGTCTTTTCTCTTTGTGTTCCAAGGAACACCAGATGTTCTCCCAAGGGGAAACGTGGCAAACAAGCCTGGACTTGCCCAGTCAGCTTCTGTAGCATGGCATACAAAATGGATGCCAGGAGCCCCTTTTTTGTCTTTGGCTATACAGCAGTGTTCCATCCATGCACACTTTGCTCCAGTCCTGAACAACGTGCTGGTGGTGTACCAGGATAGCCTAGGGCTGCCAGGATACCACAACACAGGCTCCTTTGTAATTTTGAGAATGGGTGGTACTATCTCAAAATGGCTGTTACAGAAGGCAGAGCTAAACCCAAAATGACTGCCAGAAGAGGCAGAGCCAAACACAATAGCTCCCCTTCTTGCTTTGCAAAAGAATTGCAGAAGAATGAAATGAAGGAAAGCCTGTGGGGAAGAAGGGAGACAGAGAAGGGGGTATAAAAAGGAGGAAATCCCAAAGAGGGAATGGAACCACAAGCCTGGATGCTTACCAGTCCACTTGAGCATCCTGTAGCAGTTGCAGCTATTGCATGTGGACCTTTTTCATTTGAATGGTGTCAATAACAAACCCCGCCTTACAAAGGGCCTGCCTACTTGCTAAAAAGTACCAGGGAAAGTATTGGCAGGCACCACATTGGGGGATCCTGATACACATTAAACTACCACAGTGTGTTTTCAGTAGGGCTGTCATGGAAGGCTGTTCGGAAATTTGTTTGCAGTGCATTTTTTGACAAGTTTCTAGGATATCTGTGATGCTGAAAAATAAGCATTGGATGCATTTTAGGTAGTAGGCACCATTTTGAAGAGGTGGTTATCACCTTTATACTGAAAATCTTTGGGGACCAGGATAATTAAAAGGTTGCTTGCTCATCACATTATATTATCCTTCTGTGTACCTCTGCTGCTAAAGACAGGGGGTTACCAAAGGGAGAGCCTTTTATGGTAGCTTTTCAGTGGAATTCGCTTCTCTTGGGCATTCATCAGTTGATCTGATTTTCCTGACTGATTTAATGGTTTTTCTATTGCTGTTGCAACTAGCTTATCTCCATCAACTTCTGTGTATGTCCTAGTTTTAGTTGATTCACTTGTTTTAATGCTGTTTTCATCACTTGTGTTTTAATTGATTTGTTGCTGGTTTATTAATAACTGCTGTAAAAGATTCTAGAATAGCTATTAAAACCAGTCAATAGAGTTAAGCATGAACATTCAGTACTAGACAGAAAATGTGTTATAGTATTACAACTACAGATTAACTTCAATTGTATAGGTCAGGGGTGGGCAAACTCATTAGTCAAAAGAGCCAAATATCAACAGTACAACGACTGAGATTTCTTTTGAGAGCCAAATTTCTTAAACTTACACTATATAGGTAGGTACAGTTTATTAACTTAATAAACTTTAAAGTTTTAAGTCTTAATTAAACTATAGGTACACTGAATAAAACTTGGTATCATACTTAATAGTGATCTTATTTATTGATAAAAATTTAATTGTAAGTCCCTGCCATTTCCCCCTCCCCGTCCGGAGTCCTCATCTGGAGGCCTGGTCTACCGCCATAAAAGCCTATTGGTAGACCTGGCCTCCGGCTGAGTCCCATTGGGAGGCCAGGTCTACCCATTGGCTTTCTTGGCAGTAGACCTGGCCTCCGGAGGCCCATAGAAGCCAATTGGTAGACCTGGCCTATGAAGGGGGACTTTTTCCCCTCCTCGGAGTCCAGGTCTACCAATGGGACTCCCAATGGGACTCAGCCGGAGGCCAGGTCTACCAAAGGAAGCCCGTCCCGCCCAACAGCTGATAGGCGGGGGGGGGAGGAACTGCCGAGCCGCCCACCCAGCAATCATGCGGCTAGAGGGGAGGCTTTAGCTTTCCAACCATTGAGGGCAAGGGAAAGGGGGACCCGGCCATTCTCCACGGCGGGGGGGGGGGGGGGAGACAGTGCGCCCGCTTGCCCGCTCTCTCTCTCTCAGGCGCGCCAGCTCTGCAGCCCGGCTGCCGGCGTGAGCGGGGGCTCCGAACCAAGTTCGGAGAGCCGCACTCAATGGGCCAAAGAGCCGCATGCGGCTCTGGAGCCGCAGTTTGAGACCCCTGGTATAGGTGTTAAACCATTTAAGTTAGTTTTCATTCAACAGAAAGCAGAAAAGAATGTTCATAACCAAGATTTTATTCATTGTTTGATAAACCAGTTTGCACAGATTTTTTCCCCAATAATTTGAATATAAACCACATAGTTGTCATCCAACATGTTATGACTTTTGATAGATCATTCTTTCATAATAGAAAAGTACCAGTGTTTCAAATACTTTTTTGTGAAGTTACATCTGCTTAACTAGAAGTGTTATCTACTGAGTAACTGAACACCACACACGCCACACACCCAGATTTCCAATCTTTCACAAGACAATTACAAAGCAGTTGAAAAAATAAACTACCACTACCAAAAATAACTCTGTCACAGATAAAACAAATCTGAAAGGGAGCTGCAACACCAGGGAACAGTTTTATTGTGGAAGCAATTAATTTGTGACATATCGAGGGTAAGTGTTAAGCATGAAGGTATTTTCCTACTCATCACAATGCCGGAAGTCTTATTTTGTGCATGCTTGTTAGCTTGTTATAAAAATCATCCCTCAAATCTACAGCAAGAGTGAACAACTTGTTTGCCTCTGGAGAACATACTGATATATACTGAACGTTTTCCCCATAATATATTCAAGTTCAGCTAAATTCATTATTATAACCAAATTCCTGCATAAAAATAACGTTGAAGGGCCACATGTAAATTTTAAGTTGTCCATCCTGGCCTGTGGTATGTTAAGTAATTACGATTTTACCATCTTTCCTTAATTTAACATTCCATTAAATTGCTGGTTGTATAGATAGTAGACAACCACATGATTTTTACCTTTTTAAACTAAGCATTTACACTCACAGTAAGTGGGATATGGGGAGGATCCCCTCATGTTTAAAAATGTATTTTCTAAAACCACTAAAAAACTTGCATTTACAAAATAGTTGATAAAAATATTCCTCTGAATTGTACAAGATGGCGGTACAAGAACCACTGATTAAAGACTTTGTACAAGCTGTTACTCAGATTTTGCTTCTTTCTCTCCTGTTGCCTCAGATACTGGGACCTGAAGAAGGGAAAAAACATACATTGGTTTTATAGTTCAGACCAAATAACTGCCAATATATTGTATTTTAAAAGCGTAAAAAAAGGTAAAGGTCCCCTGTGCAAGCACTGGGTCATTCCTGACCCATGGGATGACGTAACATCCCAACGTTTCCAAGGCAGACTTTGTTTGCGGGGTGGTTTGCCAGTGCCTTCCCCAGTCAACTTCCCTTTACCCCCAGCAAGCTGGGTACTCATTTGACAGACCTCGGAAGGATGGAAGGCTGAGTCAACCTTGAGCCGGCTACCTGAAACCAACTTGTTTCAAGGCTACCAGAAGCATTTACTAAAATCTATGGCTGCAATTTTTGGAATTACTGCTTTTTTAAAGACCATGCTGTAACTCGTTAAAAATTACAGAAGCAAGCCTGTAAGATTTTACCTCATCACTTTTTGCTTCTCCATTTTCTGTAGGCAAGTAATCCTTTACTTCGTCTTTGTTAATCGCTGCAGCTTGTTTCCCCTTTAATCCCCTTTTCCCTTTGATTTGGGCTTTCTTTCCTTCAGACTTATCCTATAGCAAATGAAAATAAACTATTAGCATTTGATCTCTACAATCACTATGTTAAATCATTCGTCTGACAGATTGGGAATAAATTTATATACAGCCTAGGCTGTACAAGATCATACAGGCGATTTACCAGTGAGATGCCTTTGTGAGATTTTCAGCCCCATGATGGCTAAAAGCCATTTGCTACCTATCTTCTGTAAATGTTGCCTAATTTATTTTTAAAAATTAAACTAATAGTCATCACAACTTGTTGTAAGGAATTCTCCAAGATGATTAATAAACAAGCCTTGCCTGAATCAGACCAATAGTACAGCTAGACCAGCATCCTGTTTCACAAAGCAGCCAGTACAGCTGTACTGGACCAAACAAATGGGCCCTTCCCCCTGATGTTGGCTCTTAGCACTGGCATTCAGAGGTTTTGTCTGAAGAATTTTCACCTCTCTTTGACAGACCAAGAGTTCCAGAGTTACGAAGGAGCAAAACTACCTATGTCATCCTTTACATCTTTTATAATTGTAAAACCTCGTCATTTCCCTTCTGCCCAAACACCCTGTGCTTCTGAAATAGAAAGCTTCAAATGCTTTAGCCTTTTCTTGTAGGGAAACCCCCCCCCAAATTTGAAAAAATCTTTGGAAACCCCCCCCCCAAATAGTGTGTGTGACGGTTAAACCCCCCCCCCCAAGAGAATAATGTTGTCTGCCCTTGTGTAGACAATGTAAAGAAACTCCCACTTGGTGGCTGTGGAAGGACAAGAGCAGAAAGTGCTGCATTTTGCCAGGCAGGCAGTGGTGGCACTGTGCCAGGCAGGGAGGAGGAGCTGGAGCCACCCCCACTCCCCACCGAATGAGCTAGGTAGTCATTGGCAGTAGGTCTACATGCAAGTGGGCAGCCCAGCAAGGGAGCAGGGGAGGGACACAAAAAAGGTAGCATCCCCACTCCCATGTGGGTCTTGTGGGTGTCCTGCTTGCTCTCTTGTAAAAGTCACTGCCTGAGCTGTTCTGTTCTATTCTTTTATAAAAATGCCTTCTTGAACATTTCTGCTTTGCAATTTCTGTGAAATGACAGGAATGTGGCAGCCTTCCTGACCTCAGGCAAGCTGTTCCACAAAGTGAGACTCACCACACAGAGTAAGCATGAATGGGCAGTTGCTGATCTTACCAATTTGCAGAGTAGCACCTTCAGAAGGCTTTGCTCATATCGGCAAAGCTCTCATGGTGGAGCATAGCACAGTCCAGCAGGTATGTGGATCAAAGACCCTTAAAGGCTTTGTAGGTGATAACCAGAACCTTGAATTGAGCCTGGTAACCAATGGAGTGACTGCAGAATGGGTGTGACATGCATGCTCCACCTCATGCTCAACAGTAACTGGGCTGCAGCATTCTGTACCAGCTGGAGTTTCCAGGTGACTTTAAGGGCAGATTGATACAGAGTATATTGAGACTGTCATCAATGTGGGACTTGCCTTGGGTGGTACTACAAGGCTCAGTCTTATTCACTCACTGTTACTAAGTGCACTGCATTAAATTATAAGTGGAAGTGTTCAGATCCAAATTACAGAAAGCGACAATGTGTGTTCATACAGCTTAACTGAAAACTTGCAGCTTATAAAGTGTTACTGATTTATTAGATATGAGACAAATCTATAACAGACTGAGAGCTGTAACTGTATGAATAGGACAGCATCTGGAAAAAGCTACACATTAAAAAGGTGCTGATCAGTTAGCATTGGCAACAAATGCTTCACAGTGGCCAATATAGATACTCTGTGCATGATAAATATTGTGCTCTCAAGTGTTCAAAGATTTCATATACATTGTCTCAACAATCCTTACTACCCTGTAAGGTAGGTCAGTATCCCCATGTTTGGCTGGAACCAACAAAATGTAAGTGTGCCTGCAGATTCCCCCTAACCCTTATTCAAATCAACGCTTCATACAAATGTCAACATTTTCAATGTCGGTTCTCATTTTGTGTGATTTCTGAGGTTTTGATTTTACAAGTTTTATGAGCGACTCTCAATAGGTCTACTGACTTGACTGAAAATTGTTTCTGTTCCCAAGTCATGTTAAAAGATTTTTTAATTCCCTCTATTCATGCATATAAGTGACAATCTACAGATGAAGCTGCCTTATCCAGAGTCAGACCATTGGCCTGTCAAGATTACTGTTGTGTGCTGCCTGGCAACAGCTCTCCAGAATGTTTCACATCACTAACTGGAGATAGCCAAGGACTGAAACTGGGATTTTCTGTAAGCAAAGCAAATGCTGCACCATTGAGCCATACCCCTTCCCCATGCAAATCTAGAAAACACCCCCAAACTCAGTTCAATTACATTTATCAAGTACTTCCAGTATTTCAACTAATATTGACTGAATTACTTATTTCTAAAGATGCCCTACTGCAGGATAAGGAGAACCTTTTATTTACATGTTTTATAATCCAAATTACACTTCCAAATTGAGTTCAAAGCTATAGTTACACAAGCATTATTAGTGTGGGACATGGAATGGTTTAGTGTCAGACTAGGATCCTGAGAGACCCAGATTAAAGTCCGACTCTACCATGGAAGTTCTCTGGGTGACATTGGGCCAGCCACATTCTCTCAGCCTAAACTATTCCACAGACATTTTGTTCTGAAAAATGGCGAGGGGAGAACAATATTCTAAGTTGCTCTGGGTCCCCATGGGAAGAAAAGCTGCATATAAGCCAACAAAATAATACAATTTTACAGAGAAATTGGCTACCATTATATTTGCATGCAAACACTTTTTACATTTTGAAGAGATCTGTGGAATAAAAGTGTTTCTATATGTCTACAACTGCATACAACCCTCCACCCCTTCCTTTTTACCCTAACATTGATCCCTCTTTGCTAGGATTGCGTCCATCCTTATTTGTATGGCACCAGCCACTACAATGATTCAGGGCACCATTAGAACCTTTTAAGATGCTGGAATTTTTTAACCAGAAACATACATTTTAATGCATTATAATATGTTGTGAACCACCCAAGCACGGCATTGCCAGGGAGGGGCAGGTTATAAATCAAATAAATAAAAACGTTTCAGCACAAAATGCAGAATACAGATTATAAACAGGAGTTTCGAAAGTAGTTTCCCCATCTTCATACCGTTGTAAACAAATTTGGCATGCCTAATTTTTATTTGTATGTGTACACACAGGTGTATTTAAAAGCCCTTAAAAACTCACCTTTGAAGCTACCTTTTTTGGCTTTGTTTCAACTTTGGCAGGAGCAGGTTTCTGGTGGGAAAAACATTCATTTACTAAGTTTTCCTTCATACAATAAAAAATGAAAACAGGAGAAAAAGTCGCTACTTACAGCTGACAGTCGTGCTGATCGCCTCTTGGGCTAGAGCGAAAAGAAAGATCATGAATCTACCTTGGTAGATACCTGGCTTAGAAAGTACTGATCTAACACACTTAAGACCAAAATCACAGCGTATAAACGTCAATAGCAAACGAACATTTTTCACAACGTATTTATTCAGAGACGGCAACCATTCGTCTCTTACTGGATCAACACAAAGCCTAAAGAAAGCACAGGATTAGAGGCTTTGTCACGTGTGTCAATTTTAAGGTACAACATTTAGTTATAAAGCAAAGCATTTATTTCCCCCCTTCACATTGCGCATATAGAAGCACGTTATTTTCTAACGTAAGCAATATTATTAAAAAAAATGGACCAGTCCCTCCAAATTCTAACTACACCGCCAACCTTTTCCATAAACTCACCTCTTCTTCGGTCGCGTTCACCTGCAAACGCAAGAAACATTGCGAGTTAAGTGACAGCGCCCAATCCCGCATGCGCAGTCCCCTACAGGCGACTTCGTTCCCGGAGGACCGTGACGTCACCGCGCTCACGCCGCCGCCGCCCCCCCCTTCCCGCCTCGACGTTCGGATTTCGAACCCTCGCCGTCTGAGGCGACGTCTGCAGAAAGTTCCGGACCTCGGAACCCTGCGCGCGCGGCTCAGGGGCGGGGCTTCGCAGCGCCCCTCGTCAGGGGGGGGAGGGGGGACGACGACGAGCCTGACAGGGTTTTGAGGGAAGGCGACACCGCGGCCATTTACAACGGTCACTCCTCCCCCCTCCCTCAGATTTATTATATTCGCGCCAAAGTGTGGGGGGGGGAGGGGGGAGAGAAATATCTTCCATAAAAACAACGACAACAGAAAGTGGGTGGGGGGGGGAAGGTCGTTATTAAGGGAGAGGCGCGCCCTCGCCGCGCGTTAAAGGTACGCGTGCGCCCGTCGCCAACCTTTCTTTTCGGCATGGCGGAGCAGGCGGCGATGCCGGACGAAAGTCAAGCTTTCCTGGTAATTTTTCCCCCCCTTTAGCGGCGGGCGGCGGCACCGGAGCGCTGGTTTTCGCAGCACGAGCAAGCGGCGACTGGTACTTCCCGCGCCGGTCGCCTACTAGGAGCGCCGGTTCGCACTACTGCGCACAACTAGAGCCAGCCCCCCCCCTCTCTCTCTCTCGCCCCCTCCTTCCCGCAACCATGCCAGCGGCGCCGCAACAGGATCCAGCCGGATTGAGAGGAGGGGGGGTGCGCGCGCGCGCATTGAGCGCCGCGGCCGTTTCACTCCCCTCCCCGGCGCTCGCGCGCTGCTATTGGACAGCCGGCTTTCGCGGGACCCCTTTTTAAATCACAACAGCTCCGCCCATTAATTCATAGGCCGTTTGGGCTTGGGAATCAGCGCGTTCCAGGGAGCCCCGTGGCGCAGAGTGTTAAGCTGCAGGCTAAAGCTTTGCTCGCGTCCTGAGTTCGATCCCAAGGGAAGTCGGTTTCAGGTAGCCGGCTCAAGGTGGACTCAGCCTTCCATCCTTCCGAGGTCGGTCAAATGAGTACCCAGGCTTGCTGGGGGTAAAGGGGAGACGACTGGGGAAGGCACTGACAAGCCACCCCGCAAAACAAAGTCTGCCTAGTCAACGTCGGGATGTGACGTCACCCCATGGGTCAGGGGTGACCCGGTGCTTGCACAGGGGACCTTTACCTTTATAGAACATTATGCGTTTGTTGCATGTATTATTCTGCTGCCACTGCATTATTTTCTACCGATGTAAAACCATTTTCTGCATTGTAACTGCATTATGAATTGTGTATCTGCATTATGAATTATGTCCGATATTCTATGCTGGTTGCAGATTTCTATAATCTGTATTGCCTAGAAAACGTTGGGATGTGACGTCTCCCCATGGGTCAGGAATGACCCGGTGCTTGCACAGGGGACCTTTACCTTTAATTAGCGCGTTCGTGGCTGAAGTGCCCCGGGTATTCCCCCCCCCGTTTTTCACGCTGAACCGTCATTCAGGAAGTGACTACGAAGCAGGCGCACACCTGCTTCGCATTTCCTAAAAGCCCCTTCAACGCGGCCTTTTGTGTTTGCTCCGCCCCCGCCGCGAAGACTCCCCTCAAGGAACCATGCAGAACCACAGACGCGCGTTAGCTATGCGCTGTTGCTAATGGCTCTGCAAACGGGAACAAAGGAGCAGGCGAGTGGGTGTATGTGGGTGGAATTTCTCAAAAACCACAAAATCACACAAGGTTGGAAGAGACCCCAAAAGCCATCCAGTCCAACCCCCTGCCATGCAGGATCCCGCAATCAAACACTCCCGGCTCCATTGGTACCGTGAGTAGGTATTTTAAGTAACTGAAGAAGTGAGCTGTGGCTCAGAAAAGCTCATACCCTACCAGAAAATATTTTTGTTAGTCTTTAAGGTGCTACTGGACTCTTGCCCTTTTTGACTAGGTATTTTAAAGGTCGCGTTTTTAAAAAGAGCTTTGAGCGACCACGAGCCACAGCTCACTTCTTCAGATACAGCTAGGATGTGAATCCATGTGTCTTTAATTCCCAGTGGGTAGCCGTGTTAGTCTGCCTGCAGTAGTAGAAAAGGGCCAGAGTCCTTAAAGACTAACAAAAATATTTTCTGGCACGGTAGGAGCTTTCGTGAGCCACAGCTCACGAAATGCAAAAAGCTCACAAAATGCAAAATTGCAAAAAGAAGTACCTTGATCTGATCTAGTAGAAAAGAGCAAGAGTCGAGTAGCACCTTAAAGACTAAGAAAAATATTTTCTGGTAGGGTAGGAGCTTTCATGAGCCGCAGGCTTAGTCTTTAAGGTGCTACTGGACTCTTGCCCTTTTCTACTCCTACTGAAGTCTTCCATAGTTGCGTGGGCGGAGCTACGGGCACGCTGACTCCCCCCCCCTTCTTACACGCTTCTGCTCTCGCATCACGGAACGCAACAGTGGCTGTGGCGCATGCGTGGAGAGTATCAGGCGTGCTGCTGTGGGAGCGGAGAGGGGATGCGCGCGTGCGCGTCGCTGGCGGGCGGGAGCCCGCGCGGACCTATTGTCTTTTCAGAAGCCCGGGGGTGGGGGCTGATTGCTGGCGGTGGGCGCCGGCGGCTGTGTCTTCATCCTCTTCTATCCACTGGGCCTAGGAAATGCACGAGCAGAGAGCGGAGGTGGAGGCTGCGGCGGATGCTGGCGCTTGGCTGCTTGTCCTGAGCTCGGTGTTCCTGTGCAACCTGCTCAAAATCCTCTTGCCTTCCTGCTCCTCCATCGTAAGTGGCACCACCTCCGCCGGCTTTCTGCTCGTCTGTTTCGTATGTCAGGGGAGTGGGTGGAGCATTCTGTACCCGCTGGAGTTTCCAGGTGACTTTAAGGGCAGACTGATACGGAGTATATGGAGACTGTCATCAATGTGGGACTTGCCTTGGGTGGTACTTCAAGGCTCAGTCTTATTCACTCATTGTTACTAAGTGCACTGCATTAAAATTATAAGTGGAAGTGTTCAGATCCAAATTACAGAAAGCGACAATGTGTGTTCATGCAGCTTAACTGAAATCTTGCAGCCCCCCTCTCCACGCTCTCATTTTATCGTGGTGTGAGAGTTTCGTTATGCATGGATTTATAATGATTTTTCAACTGGGTTTTGAGTTCTCAAAGCAGCTATTATAATTCTTGAAAGTATGGAGCAAGAATGATTTTCTAGGCAAGAGACGAACAGGTGATTTGCCTTTACCTACCGCTGCATAGCGACCCTGGAATTCCTTGGTGGTCTCCCAATCCACATACTAACCTGCATAACATTTACGCGTAGTGCTTTTAAATGTTTGTTTTTTTGGCTTTCCTTGTTGCTCAAAACGGTTTATAATGAGCAAATTCAAATATGTAGGTGAAGTCTTTTAAACTGTTAAGGCCTCAAAATGACTTACAGTACTTCTAAAAGTTCAACATCAGCTGTATCTCCCCATTCCCAATGTTAGTTCTGGTTGCTGAATGCTTTAGCCCCTCCTCCCAGGTCAAGAGGTCCTTAATGTCCTGAAATCCGAGGGAGGAGGAGCCCGGGTACTGCTCTGCCTTTGATGAAAATTGCTTGAAAGGTAGGCTCTCTAGATGGCCCCTTTGCTACCCTGAGAGGTTGTGATTACATCTGAAGAGGAAAAAAACTGATTGTGCTTGTGAGCTTTTCATAGGAGAGAGGGTGAAGTGGTGGTGGAAAAACTGAGCTTTGTGTATATAACATGTTATTGGGCTGTTAGATTCTGAATTCCACCTACACATTTAAGAGCTCCTGGAACAGTAAGATTGTACTCAGCAACTAGGAATGTTTACATATTTGAGAGCAATGCCCCTTAAATCTGTGAGTTGGGATCCTGACTTGATCATATGTAAAGCTAAACACACCTTGGAAAAGTAGGTTACTTTATAGATCCTCAGCATCAAGGTTGAGAATGTAACTCTGATTTGCACTAATGATGTGTATAGGGCAGAGATGTGTCTGGGCGTTTTGGTCCCAACAGGATAAGTGGGGAAGGGGCTGGTGAGAATTTGGTCCTGCTGGCTGATACTAAGTTGCTTCGTGTGTTAAAGCCATTGTTGAAGGCATGCTTTAGGATGTGTGCCTATATGTGATTGCTTCTTTGTATAAAATTAAGTTGCAGCAATAGCTTCTTATTTTAAAACTAAGTATACATAATTTTGAATGAGTAAAAATATAAACAGCTGCTCAGGCATCTTTCTTTCTTTGTTAGATATCAAAGTTACTACAGAAGGATGTTGAGCAGGAATCACAGATGAGGTCTGAAATTCAGGACATGAAGCAAGAACTTGCTACCATTAGTATGATGGATGAATTTGCCAGATATGCCAGATTAGAAAGGAAGATTAACAAAATGACTGACAAGCTTAAGACTCACGGTAGGTACCTGCTTGTTTCAAGTTCGCATTTTGCTCATTGTCTGCCAGCTCTATTGGTAGACATTTTCACTTCCTTTGTGTTAATTCTTCCAAGTTTGACTTTGTTCTGAAGTTCATAATAATACAAAATGTGACTACCTCAATCCTGTCACAAGGTGATAATGTCACTTTGTGGAGAGTGATAAGAGTGTGTAATCAATACAGTGCATGTCTCTAGATGTGTCTTTTGTTAACTTGTCAGGAAAATGGGCACACAGACCTATCCAGCAGGCTAGTTTTCATTTTTTTTCTTTCTGCTCATAGGCTGTGTTAGAGAATACCATAGAATTTACACTTTCAGAAACAGAGGGATAACTTGGTACAACAGTGGAGATCCAATAATAATGTGAGCTTTTCTCTTCCTTGTTTATGTTCATGGTGGGTCCTGCAGTCAAATGCTTCCCAGTACTTCCTTGCCTAGTGGTAAAAAAGACCAACAGGGGACTCCAGTGTGATGGCCATGGGCAACATGGTGCTTGCCGACACTTTTCCTGGTGCCGATCAAGTGTTTTTAAAAAGTGAGCAGGGCCAGGTGTGGCTTTTGCCCAACAAGACTTCTGATTGGCCACTGGAGATTTGATGGGTTGTGCAGATTTTTAAAAACATTTCTTTGGCTGTAGGAACCTCCGCAGCACAAGGATCTTAACTCTGAGACTGAAGATAAGCTGTGACAGCGATTTGTGGCTGGCTTTACCTTCTGCAAAAGCTATATTGTGGCTGCCGATTTGTGGCTGGGGCCACCATGCCGAATCAGAATTCCAAAGGTGTCCATAGGCTCAAGAAGATTGGGAGCCCATTTAAATAGCTTTCATTTATTGAATACGTATACTAAAACTAAAGAAAATAGGGCACTTTGGTTTACTTTTGACTGTGTAATTGGATTAAATACTGCCTGTAGGGTTTTCCTTATAATTCCAAAATAAAAAAATGGAAGACTTCATTTATAGAAAAATTAAATCTGAAAATTCAAAGAAGGGACAATTTGAAATGACCATCCCTTATCTCAGCAACCTTACATGATCTTTGTTTGTTTGGATTTTTAGGCCACCCTTCCTGACCAGGAGAGGCTTACAGCCATTTACAATTAAAACAAACTTAACATTACAATAAATTGTCAACAATAGTCTGATAAAAATGGTGCAGTCAATCATAGCAGTAATAACAATATATCAGGTAACCATACCACCAATAAACCATAACTTAAAGCACAACTGGCAGAGAGGACGCCAACCCATTGGAAACCGTTGCTGTCATCAACTGTATGCCTGGCGGAACAGCTCAGTTTTACAGCCCCCTGCGGAATCGCTTCAGGTCCTGCAGGGCCCAAACCTCACTGGGCATTGCATTCCACCCTGTTGGGGCCAAGACCGAGAAAGCGCTGGCCCTGGTTGAGGACACCTGGATGCTTTTTTGGGTCAGGGATCTCCAGTAGATTCACTCCAGCTGAACGACAAGCTTTTCGAGGGGTGTATTGGAAGAGGCAGTACCACAGATATGACAGTTCCAGACCGTTTAGGACAGGGGTGTCAAACACAAGGCCCGCAGGCCGGATCCAGCCCCTTGAGCTCTTATCAGGCCCGCGAGCCAGCCAAGGCAGGGATAAACAAATACCTGTAAGGACATGTGCCACTGCATTCTGGACCAGTTGAAGTTTCCGGATCAGTCTCAAGAACTGGCCTAGGTTTATTTCTATCAGTTGAACTTATTTCCATGCTGTAATGTTTTGTATTATGGCTAATGAGATTTGTTTTTAAGTAAATAGCTTTTAGATTCATAGGTGAGACAGATTGCTAGAATTTAAATATGTATATGTGTAAACACCCAAAGTGTATTTTTCATAAAATGCAAATGACTTTGGAAGACTTAAACTTTAAACAGAATCCTTTCCTTAGAAAGAGAAATAGTATTTATTTTTCAATTAGAAATAGAAGCTTATCTCTTATTTGTAGAAGTTGTGCAAATCAGAACATCAATTTCTTTTAACAGTGAAAACACGAACTGCTCAACTTGCCAAAATAAAGTGGGTAATAAATATTGTCTTCTACATTTTGCAAGTAAGTAAAATTGGGTTATCCTGAATTGTATGTTATTTTTAAAATAGTATAGATCAGCGGTTCCCAAACTTTTTGAGTCGGGGAGCACTTTTCAGGAGAGAAATTTGTCACGGAGCACTAATTTTCACCTAGCACCTATATACAAAACCGAATGACAGTCGTATTTTTCTTTCCAATCTCTTCACGGAGCACTAGGAGATGTTTCGTGGAGCACCAAGTGCTCTGTGGAGCACAGTTTGGGAACCGCTGGTATAGATTATGATAATAGTTTTCTCGGTATAAATTAGAAATTGAACATGACTTTTAACCATGTACACTGATAGACAGTTTTAATTCATATTTATATTGAAATTTTATATTAATAGAGATACCCAAAAAGGTACCATAGAAAAGTCTGGTAGGTTTAGATATGGGAAATATAGATTGAGTCTGATTTTTATGACTAGTTCGTCTCTTTATTTCTCACACTGTTGAATAGAGGCTTATTCTGAAGTTCTGTGAGGGTTTATGGTAACTTGGAGGAACAGAGGCTGGTAGAAGTTGCCACTCCTTCCACTTCCTTTCTCAAAAAACAAAAACACTAGGACCTTTGCCTAGTGGGCAGCAAGTTCCTCCATTCTCTGGCTCTGATTACTTCAAATCAGCCATCAAGCAGTCGATCAGATAAAGCCAACCCTCTAAACATCATTATGGCCCTGATTACTTGTGTTGATCTTAGAAAAGTCACACATGCCAGAAGAGGAAAAGTTGTTAGATGATCGTTTCATTGTGCCACAGCAGGGAAAAGATAATGAGTACTTGGCCTTCAGTTAAACCTGTGCAGACTACCATTAGAGGTTCAAATGATTTCATGCTGCTTGATACAAAACAGTACTCTACAAATAAAAAGTAGATACTGGAGAGAAAGGTTCTAGCTTAGTCTTATATCTCATGCATTCGGCAGCTTGAGTTTTGGCATACCGTCTGACGTAATATATCTACATGAAAACAATGCTGTAGACTACTTTAGTTCTGCCTCTTGGCCTGACAACCAATCAGATGTAGATGTATCCTGTGCAGTGCATTTTGGGGAGGTCAGCATAGTGAATGCCATCTCCCTTGGTCTTGAAGTGCCTACTTGCAAGCTATGAACTACAGGAGGCCAAGAAATAGAGACGGGCTACTGATGTTTGCTGTGGGAGAAGTCATGACTTATGGGTCAAGGGGACAGGGTTCTTACCTTGTGACAATGATTTTGAGATTGCAGAAGCTGTTTATAATAAATTTTGGCATTGGGCTGTTTAATGATAACACTGGCAAAGAACCTAATAGACCCAATTAAAATTGAAATACTGATTGAACAACTAAGTTAAACAAGAACTTACCATTTTTCAGTTTTGTGGTTAGTCATGTAAATCTTTTTTGTTCTAGGCTGCCTTAATGATCTCACTAATTTGGAAGTATTACTCAGAACCAGTTACTGTGCTTCCAAGCAAGTGGTTGGCCCCATTAGAACGTTTAGTAGCTTTTCCAACAGGAGTGGCAGGTAAGACTATAGTATCGGTTCTTGTAGATTATCCGGGTTGTGTGACCGTGGTCTTGGTATTTTCTTTCCTGACGTTTCGCCCACAGCTGTGGCAGGCATCTTCAGAGGAGTAACACTGAAGGACAGTGTCAAGTGTGTAGGAAGAGCAATATATAGTCAAAAGAGGGTTGGGTTTGAACTGTGTCATTGTCCTGCAAAGTATTGAAGGTAATGTGCTAATCATTGTCCTGTAAGTATCAAGATAATGTGCTAATGAGGTGTGGTATGTTAATGTGGAACAATTGTATCCTGAAGTGATCTGTTATTCAAAGCTAATCCGCATGGCTATTGTGGACTGTAGTCTTTGTTCTTCTGGAGGTTTTCAGGACAGGAAGCCAAGCCTTATTCATTCTTATTCAAGACTATAGTCTTATTCAAGACTATAGTACTTTTCAAGCTTTTGTAGAAATTTCAGATACACTTGCCTTGAAGTGATACAGCACAATTTATCAGGAACTTCACCTGCTCAAACTAGTAAGAGATAAATTGAGAGCACAATTTCTTCTATAAGCTTTTGTTCACTCTAAGAATTTTGCTCTGGAGAAATTCCTAGGTTGTGCTTATAATTGTGCACCTAACCATAGTACCAATCTGTAAAGAAACTCAACCTGTTGTACTTGGGGTCTGTGCTGAAATTTTCTAGCTCTTCAATTATCCCCCCTCCTAAACTGTTGCAGAATTATTTAAAGAAGCATTTCTTTAATTGCATTTTGTCATTTGATAACCAAAACTGACTCCACCTAGATACCAAATGTGTGTATTTGAGTTACTGATAATACTATTGAACCACAGTACATTTTTCTTTTATTTACAGGTGGTGTTGGCATTACAAGTTGGTTGGTTGTTTGCAATAAAGTAGTGGCCATTATGCTTCACTCTTTCAGCTGAGAAAGGATTCGAATTTCAGTCCATTATCACAATTAAAAGTACTCTTCTGTTTCTTATGATTGTATTCTTATGACATACTTCGCACCAACTGCGTTTGATACAATATCCTGTGAAAGGAGGGACAAGGTTTAGGGTAGAGTAATTAATTATTTTATTGTTAACTTGTAATATTTATATATTTATTGTCTTACGTGTAACTTTCAACTTGTAGTCTTTTCAATTATTGCCCTTAATGGTACCATCTTATTTTGTGGTTTTTAAATTGTGTTTCTGATGATCATTAGGTGGTGAACATGACATTTGTTACTGACCTTGTATGGATATATTAAAGGTAAATAACAAAAGGAAGAAGAAATACTTTTCCATTTGTATTCATTTGGGCTGGAAGAAGTTTGCTTGAGAAAAGTAGTTTATGCAGAATGGCTTTTTAAAATTTACAGTGTGGCTTTCTGGTTTGAATCTCTGCACATCTTTATCTTGTTGAAATGTCAACATACTCTTCCTTTTAACCTCCAGTATATGCAGGCTGATTGTTCTGCTCTAGTCCAGAGTGCGAAGACGTTCTCCTCTTACTTTCTCTGCTACATGTCTGTTTCCTGGGTTGGATCCAGCTAGCTTTTTCACACAATCTTACCCAATTCCCTTTCTTATTACAGCTGCTGCCCCACAGGCTTTTCCCCCCTATGCAGGCTCCATGTTCTCCAGCATAGCCTTTTTTGGTAGTGAAAGGAGACCCTTGTTACTTGTGACCCAGTCCTTTTAGAGAGTCCTGAATAATACCGAAAGCAGTTGAACAGTGGACATGTCTTACATGACAAGGTGGCCTTTTCCTTCTTTTTTCCCTTGACCCCAAGAGACTGTATGTTCTAGTTTTGTTAAGTTTCCTTATCCTGTGTATCAAAGAATTGTGCCTCACCAAGTCATTTCATGCAACTCTTCGTTTGCAAGATCATAAAACGGCAGAAGCTAATGTAACAGCAGTAAATTGAAATGTTTTTAAAATGAGTATAAGTTTAAAGCATTGTAAACTTGGGTGACATTTTTTCTTTTTAGCAAACTTATTATGGGCTCTACAAAACTTCTGGACCATAAGTTTAGGTGTATTATATAAAAAGACTGGCTACTACATTGAACAGAAAGACACATTGCTGGGCTGTCTGACCCATCCTGGCAGAGATCTAAGAATCCTTAGTAGACCACATGTTTGGGTCAGTGATATTTTGACATTTTAGTATGCTGGATTAAAATGTTACAAGCATCAGTGTCTGGTAGTCAAAGCTCCCTTTGTCAGATACTGTATCACAAAGTTTATACCCTAGAAATCCTTTTGGTCTTTTAGGTGCTGCTGGAACATTTATGATGACTAAGCATGTCCTGTGTAGAGCATGTGGGGGAAAGTATCTGGCTAAACTTTTTGTTAATTAAAATTTCCTTAAAATACATAAAAACACATAGGTTTGTGCCATCAGACTAATGTGGGTTCTAGGGGTGGGAAGGAGATGGTTCAGTCCTTTTAGGTATAAAATGTTAATAGGATTAGGCCCTTATTTGTTGAGAACATATTGCATAATGAAATTTTGCTCTTGTGTTTTTAATCTTGTTGAATGTGTTATACATACCTCCAAATACTGTTCAATCCAAAGTGAAAAATAAAGACAACAAAGTTGTGAGTAGCATAATATTTATTAATGCTTAGATTATAAAAAATGTTTGGAGACTGGTTTACTGATCCCCATATATACTAAGGTATTAAAGTACAACTGTAGAAAACAATGTGCATAGTTCCATTTCTAGCTGCTGAAATTGCAATAATCAACATTAGCATCCCTGTATTGGTAGCTAGATGAAGTTTGAAATCTCTGTCTAAACAATGCCAAATTTGGGGGTGATAAAGTAGAAGGATTGGTTTACTGGCTTTTGGTAAATAGCTTTAATCTGAACCAAGAATTTCAGCATTAAGTTGTAGCTATATGGCAACAAGAATCAAACTTCTGAAATGTTTTGTGCTCTGTATGTCCATTCTGGACGTCATAAATCCTAGTTTTCTCTTTAATCAGAACTGGTTAACTAATTGGTTTTCTCTTTAATCAGAACTAACCAACCTAACTGGAGCCCTGTTCAAGTCTTTAACCATGTAGATACCTTAAAGTGCTCTAAACTGGCAAGAGAAACTACAGAGTATTATGTTACAATTGCAAATAGGACTTTACTGACTTTATTTGCAATAGACTTCACCACCAGCTCGTTTTCAATACGTCTTTCCAACTATTTGGGGATTTTTTACAGTTTCTCTGGTAGAAGCCATAGAATAATGGCTTCATTCTTAATGCTGACACGTTAAATGAAGTATAAACTAGTACCACATCTTGCACACGTTTCCTTGCAATGTAATATAAAAATTTCTGCCTCTTTAGAGGAATACATCAGATTTGTTTAAATTACCTTAGAAGGAACATTAGTTTTAAGAGAGAAAGGCTTCAGTGCTTTTCAGTAGATTAAGAAATACTGAGTATATTTTGAAGCAAAGACATGCAAGTCACTATAAATACAGGAATTAATTAGGGTCCTCCAAAGTAGCAGTTGCAGGTAAAACCTTTATTTGGTTTTGTTTGGAATCGCCACAGTGCAAGCTATCGATTTCATACATCATTTCACTCTGCCGAGTTTTTTTTCGCTTGCTCAGCTCTTTCAGATTTTGATGACTGTCTTTTAAGATACAGCTTGGACCAAAGAGTTCTTCCATAAGAGTTTTCTTCTTCTCCATTGACACTGTAGGAGTGTGGCCTTCACTGTGTGTTGAAAAAGTGTCCTGCCTTGTTTTGGTAGCATTACCAAATGAGGGTTCATAGGTATTAATTGAATTTCCCCCCATTATTTCAATTTGGTGCCTGCTCCCCTGTCTACTATTGCAGAAAGTGCTTGTATTGGATATGGGACCTGACGATGGAAGTCCTTGGTGCAAATTTTCAATGACCTCTGAAAACACATACTGTTTCTTTAATTTAGATGACATTTTGTGTCTTTGTACTGCCAGCTTATCATGATCTGTTTCTTTTGCTGTTTTCTCACCACCTTCCTTGCATTCCTCATTGTTTTGCTTTTCCACTATATCTTCCTCCAGATTATTTTTATTTTTCATGACATCATTAGGATGAAAAGATCCTTCTCCCATTAATTTCTCAAGTTCATCTTTCAGAATGTCAGCATTTAATCTTTGCATGTCTCTCCTTGTCTTTTGTCCTATGTATTCACAACTGAAATATTTTTCTTCCTTTGGACATATTTCTTCCCTTAACAGTTCTAGAAGGAAATATTGTTTCAACAGTTTATTTTTTTTTACATAGTATGAAAGACAATGAAAAGTTTAAATAAATGGTATGAACTGAAGACACAACTATATATTTGGCAGCTAGAAATTCTCAAACAGAGTTAGCACTCTCAAAATAGCTGCCCATTGTGTACTCAAAGAAAAGCCGTCACCGTTACTATATATCTACGGGACTGAGGACTACTACTAACCCTTCTTTTGTTACACCAAAAGAGAGAGATTCTGGGAGCAGTTCCCTTGCTCCAATACCTGCATTGGTTGCCTTCTATTATTCTAGCAGTCTAAGAAAAAAAATGTAGATTTGATTTCATGTAGTTCTTCATACAGAGAATTCTTTAAAAAAATCAACTTTGAGAAGCTTAGAAAGGAGGATTATATGTTTCAATATACAACAAATCTTGCAACTAGTTTGCACAGCAGTCCAAACATTTTCTTGCAAAAGAAAAATCTTGTATACAAATCACTCTCCCAAGATACTGGAAAACTTGTTACCATTGAATTGCTATAGGAAATGGACTGGCGTGGCTAAAATGTTCAAGAGTGTTGTATACCATGACATTTGTTTACATATATAGTATAAAGCAGGGGTGGGGAACCTTTTTCCTGCCAAGGGCCATTTGCACATTTATAACGTCATCCGGGGGCCATACCAGGTGTAGATCTCCCGGTGGGGGGGGGAGAGGCTAGATTTGCCAGGTCTCCGGCCACCACCTGCAGGTTGGCAACCCCAGGGGAGGCCACGCAGAGAAGGCCTGGAGGGTGCCCCCGCTCCCCCAGGCAGGAGGGCAGCCAGCGGTGGGCCCGAGCAAACAAGGCGCCAGGGGGGCGCAGCACGCGGTCGATCAGGAAGGGAGGAAGGAAGGAAAACAGAGAAAGAGGGAAAGGGAGAGAGAGAAAGAAATAGAAAGAGGAGGAAAAAGAAAATGACCGAGACAAAGAAAGAGACAGAGAGGGAGAGAGAAAAGCCTTTCCCCCCACACAAACTCACACCCGCCAGCCCCACACAACCTGGCCCCAGGCTCCATGCCCTCCCCCCCCCCAGAGTCCACAAAAGGCCCCCGAAGCCCGATCGGCTCCTGCGCGCATGCTCTGCCGCTGGGAGCCGTGGGCCTCTTCCCTCTCCCTCGCTGCTCAACAGCGGACAGGCAGTGAGGGGCTTACAGAGTGCCCTGGCGTTCCTGCACGCTGCAGCTAAAGGGGGCAGCCTTGGGGGAACCGTCCTTCCTCCTCCTCTCACCGACCAACAGCTGTCAGTCGGTGAGAGGAGGTCCAAAGCGTGCTGCAGCGCCTCTGCAAGTCGTGGCCCCAGGAACACCCTCAGGGGGGCTGCCCTGCCTCGCCCCTCTGTGGCAGGGCCCCGGAGCTCCTGAGGGCCACAAGAATGTCCTCGGGGGCCGCATACAGCCCCCGGGCCTGAGGTTCCCCATCCCTGGTATAAAGTCATGCAATGCCTGAAATACTCTTAAAATACCTTTGCATGTTATATTTGAAGCTTCTTGCTTTGGAGATTTTTCAATTTGATGAACTTCTGATTTTAGTTCTGTCTCTTCATGCACATCACATAGTTTTTGTTTTGAATCTTGTGTTGTCTTCTCCTTAAACACATAGTCAGAAAGAGAAAATATACCGCAATATATTTGCATCTTTTAATTTCTGAAAATCCATGAGCAGTGACAATGTAGTGAATGATAAAGGTATTTGCTATATTAATAACATCACTCTGATCTCAGTCCTTTCAAGCAGGAGTTCTCAAATCCTTCATAAATTAAGGGAAACTATTTGGATCTCCCCAAGATTAACACTGGCTTTAAGAATGGCAATACATCTGGCTGCTGTGGTTCAGGGGGGAGTTTAAAAGAAACAGTATCACTGAGAATCTGAGGGAACACCTAGTCCACAGTAACACTCATAAATGTGTTAGTCACCAGAGTTTTACCAGGCACTAATCCTTCCCAGGGGCATTTTGCCTGTGGAAATAGTAATCATTGTAAATTAACATGCAATATGAAATATTTCATCAACCTTCAAATAAAAAATATATACTACCAGATTTTACAACATGTAACTACACGGGTTATATATATCTTCCAATGCCCCTTTAATAAAATAACAAGGAACGTAAGAGCATGCTTTTATTTTTTGTGTGCCGTCAATTCACAATGGACTTATAGCAACCCCATAGGGTTTTCAGGGCAAGAGACTTGAAGGTGGTTTGCCATTGCCTGCCTCTATGTCGTAACTGGTGTTCCTTGGAGGTTGTTTCTGACAAGATCAGGCTAGCCTGGGGCTGCCTAGGTCAGGCCAAAAACATGCATAGGAGAACAGAAAAGAAAAATTGAAAACAAGCACCCCATTGGCTGAACACTTTATTGAAAATAATCATGGTTCCTCTGATTTTACCTTTTTGGCTGTGAAAAAATTAACTTATCAGCATGAGAGACTGCTACTAAAAAAAGCAATTTGGACTGTGAGACTTGAGATGCTGACACCGAAAGGGTTAAATTTGTCTCTGGAATTGTGTCAGCTTATGTTAAATAGAGAGATGTTGTTTCAGGTAAATACTGATACAGGTTGAGTATCCCTTATCTGGATGTCTGATATTCAGACTGATCCTAGAACCGGACCTTTAGAGCCGATATGCAGGCATTACTCACAGGCCCTCAGCAGTGCCATTGATGGTTCAATGTACACAAAATTTAAAATGTTGTTTAAAATTACATTCTGGCTATGTGTATAGAGCACTGGTTCCCAACCAGGGGTCCGTGGACCCCCAGGGGTCCACAAGAACTAAATTAAGGTCTGTGAAACAAAGTTATAAACCCATAATAAATTAATATTTTCAATTATAAGTTCTCTATTATAAAAATATATATTCAAAAATTATTCTAAGTTTAATGTTTAACTAACAGTTATGATTAAAGTTTATTTTCAAATTCTCTGAATTTTTATTTTGAACGTTGGGGTCCCTGCACTGAACAAAAAAGTCCTAGTGGTCCCTGGTCAAAAAAAGGTTGGGAACCACTGGTATAGAGTATACATAAAACATATGTAAAAACGTAAATGAATTTCGTGTTTAGACTTGGGTCCCGTTCCCAAGATATCTCATTATGTATACGCAAATATTCCAAAATACAGAAAGATCCAAAATATGGACCACTTTTGGTCCCAAGCAGTCTGGATAAGGGATACTCAACCTGTATAAACAAGGGTCCTTCCATCGGCAGTTGCTATTGATCTTGTACCCTTGTTTAAGAAACACTGCAAGACTAACAGGTTTGTAACATTTTTCTAGGCAGAAGATTCTTTTCAAACTGAGCCAAAACCTGTTGGGTGCTGGACAGTTTTTCTTATCTCACATATGGGGAGTTTTTCTCTCCATCATTCTCCTTCATGCAATCATAAGGGCAGAATAAGCTCTAGTGGTTATATTTTGCAAATTATAATTTTGATTTTTAACACAATGCTTTATTTACAAAATTTTAACTAAATAACTATTGCTGTTTATGACAACGCCGCAATGTATTTGCATATTATATATTACAGATTCCCCAGAATAAGCCTATTGGTGAGACACATAGGGAATTTTAACTGCGTAATAAAATATCTTTTACTTTATTTGCACCATCGGCCTTTGACTTATTTTTATCTCTTAATGATTGGTGTGGCCTTTTTATTTTCTCCTAGTTACTGTAGTATCAAAAGCTTGTAAAAATGAAGGATTGGATCATAGATCATAAATCACAGATTGGAATCTTGGTATAAAAGAAGCACAACCAAGATGTGGGAAAGCAGGTGAGGCTGTCACACCAACCAGTTCAGCAGAACTACAAAACCTAAAAATCCTTTTTTCATGTTCCTTTCCTAGTAATGTTGTGAAGGCCAACTGTGCAGTAAGAGCCTACCTTTCCCCCACACCCTATCCTGATGCTACAAAGTATTACCATCTTGAGTTAGAGGGAGGTATATTGTCCCGCTCTAACACGGGTCCCCAATGTGGTGATTGTGGGTGCCATGGTGCCTGCTGACACCTTTTTTGGCACCTGCCAAGTGTTGGGGACCCTGCTCTTAACATATGGCAGAAATGGTACCTTAGGTTTCATCACTGGGGATGGGTGGCCTGTGCCAAAGTTGCTCCAATCAAACTGGCACTGCCAGAGTATTGAGCTCCCTCTGGTAACACTTGGACCCTTGTTTCATCTAGCTTTTATTTTTGTAGCAACTTTTCTACAGGTTGTCTTTAATGTCATAAAGTTTTACATTTATTACAATTAAAAGTTCTTAATTATGAATACATGTCACATTGCCATTTAGCAATATGGAAAGAACATGTCATTTTCAATTATCTAAAGCGCTCCAGAAAATCTGAGAACTGTTAAGTGCCAATGTTACAGGAAGAAAAAAAATATAGCATTAGATTCAGAGAAGACAACTTTAATCCGGTCTGCCATACCTCTTTTAAAACTGCACTTTTCTCTGTCTCATGCTTTTCAAGTGGGGTCATTGTTTCTACTTTAATACTTTTATCTGCTTGTACTGCTTTGCTTATATTAACATCTATAATGGAAGAATTAATAATGGAAAACATTAACTTATTGAAAAATGAACATAAGATCCAGTAACTGTAAAACCTCAAAAAGATCATTGACATGCAGCCTGACCCTTAGTCCCACTGATTTAAATCGAACTTACTCCCAATATGTATAGGATTGCAGCTCTAATAACATACATATGCCTAGTTCTACAGACTTAGAAGTGCAACAGTGTTCATGAATTTCCTTCCCTGAACTGATCAGAAGAAGAGTGAGGGGGGGAGTTTGAACGGTGGTCACTTCCCCAAGCGGGTGGGGGCGGCGCTCCATGTATGCTACAATAGGTCTGCAACCTGCTTACAGATTTCTGGACTGTGACCCCTTTGTACAGACAACTCACATTCATGAATATGGGATATCATGTTTCCTCTCAGTAAAGGTGATGCACAGTGTAGAAACCTGTCTATATTTAAACATCATTAGTCCAATTAAATAATATACAAGAATACATATAAAAACAGATTTTATAATCAGGTACTTAGTACCTGCAAAGTTGCCAGATCAAAGTTGCCAGCTTTTAAACTGGTCCCTCTGGCTGTCCCTTTAATATTATTTGATCTGCAGCAAATACCAGGTGATGTTCCTTACCTCCAAGCCATGAAAATCTTCAACTGCCTGCCTATTTCCATGCATTACACCTCTAGAGGGACGGGACATTGTTCTCCAGACCTGTTGGCATCCTAGTTCAAACAGATCACTTGCCATACTCATGTATAGACACACATCAGAAGTGGGTTCTAGTTCATAAAAACCTATACCCCAAAGAATTGTCCAGTCTTTAATACGTCACCAGACGTCTTTCTAAGTTCTGTTGTTGCTGCATCAAATGCAGGTCTCCCCAAGGAACTGAACCAGGAGAAATCTGTGTAAGTTTCCTTAGTCCTCAGACTAGGGGAAGCAGTACATCTAGCTGTATAGTACAGTCAAAGTTTTTCTTCCACAGTTATTATCAGCCCAGTCATTCTTAGCACTGCAGTCTATGAAAAAACTGTAAAGTAGTTTGATATTACCCAGTAAAAAACTTTTCCTGCAACTTAGAATGTACTGTTGTACTGCAACTAAGTTGCTGATTTACTGACTCTGTATGGGGGGGCAGCATTATTGGACCATTGACTGGTTAAGATGGGGCAAGAAGAGATTCTGTAAAGTGCATGCATTCTCTCTTCCCATAACAATGGGATGGTGCTGCTTGTGGAGAAGCTTGTAAGCTTCTCCACAGCCTAGCTCAGGGAATTACAATCACTGTTACTGATTATCTACTCTGAAGGCAGGAACAGGCATCTTAACTCAACTGCATTGTTACTTTGGAGTAAGATCCCTTGAATACAGCAAGAACAAAATTTTCCTCAATGTCCATTATTCTTGCCTCCTTCCCTCTCCCCTCACAATAAAGCAGCCCTATTCTAGCACTTTTAAGTGGTGGGCCTTACATCAAATGCTGCAGGATGTTACAAATGTTAGAAGAAGAGTTGGTTTTTATATGCCGACTTCCTCTACCACTTAAGGGAGACTCAAACCAGCTTACAATCACCTTCCCCTCCCCACAACAGACACTCTGTGGTGGGTGGGGCTGAGAGTGACTGGCCCAAGGTCACCCAGCTGGCTTTGTGTGTAGGAGTGGGGAAACACATCTTCACCAGATTAGCCTCCACCGCTCATGTGGCGGAGAGGGGAATCAAACCCGGTTCTCCAGATCAGACTCCACCGCTCCAAACCACCGCTCTTAACCACTACACCACGCTGGCTGTAAAACCTTCTCATCAGGCTTGTGACACATGGAAGACATAAAACAGCCTACCGGTATATTCCACTTTAAAATAGTGGACACATTTTAAAAACGTCTCTAATAAAATTACCTTTGGGGGAAGACTCAAGGTCACATTTGTCTTGTTGACTTTTATGTAGCCGGTTTGCATAAATATTTTTTATGCTAATTTCTCGTGCTTGTTCCTACAAAAATAGAGTATTATACTTCAGAAATGACAGTAAAATGTGTTACATGCACCACAATGAATGCCATCTACCTTGATTAGCTAAATTCACCTCCTTGTTATACCATATCAAAGCATTCAGAGGTACTTATTTATTTATTTATTTAAATAGTCATACATACCTAACATCTTGGCTTACAGCAGCTTAGTAGCATGTGTGTTTATCCATGATTCTAATCAAGCAAATGTTTCGTACACTTGTCAGGTCAGCTGGCTAAATGCAGCTCATTCTGAGGAGCTTCCTCAAGCTCCTTTATCTAGTGAGCCTCTTCAAACATGCCTTTTTAGGGCTTGCTTAAGGAATTCACAACTCCAAAGCTGCTCCCTACAAAATGGCACTGAAAATGTTGACTGCCGAGCTTGCCTACAGTGCTTGATGTAACTTCGATCTTGGATTGATGAAATGGTTTTAACTGTTGTACTCACTATTGTCTGTTTATTGTTGTATTGTTCGTTGTAAATCGCCCTGAGCCTGGCTTCTGCCGGGAAAGGTGCAGGATATAAATCAAATAAATAAATAAAGCTAGGTCTTGAATTTGACAGTTCAGGTGCACTTAGTTTTTGAGTTAGAGACCTTGCCATTGCAACTTTCTATGGTGGCATTTGTAGAACCCCCTCCTTCCCAGAGAAATTGGCTTGGCCCACTCTATTGAAAGATTCAGGCAGATGCTGAAAACTCAACTGTTTGGACACGTTTTTTGAGGTCTGAGCTGCCATCTCAATTTAAGCATGTGGACTGATTTTCTTTTTAATTGTTGCATTTTATGATTGTTGGGTGATTTTAATTATTGCTATGTAAGCCACTATGAGGTCAATGGCTGAAAAGCAGCCTACACATCCAATTATAAATAACTAAATAACCTCTGGCAGTATTTGAGAACTGTCAAAAATCAAACCATCAGGAATCGACCTTTTCCTCCACCCCGACCACACATTCTAAAGCATTCTGTTTTCAATCTAGAGGATGAACTTAACTCAGAATCCAAATTTTAAATGTTATTTAATTTTTCCATTTTACAAAATGGGACTCCATCTCTATGTCTTAATTGAAACAGCACCTGAACTTCATAGCTGCAGGTGAAAGAATAAGGATTCCGCTACATTTTTCCCTTTCTTAAAAGCAGGGCTATAGCCAGAGTGGGGCAAGTGAGTGCACCACCATACCTAGCACACTGATTTATCTCAACTAGGAATGTATTAAAATAGTTTTCTTAATTTGTGACATTACAGCTTGCAATGCTTCTTTTTAGAATATGAAGTTTCTAGTTAGCAAAGACGAATGGATACTGGAGCCCTCCTACAGTAGAAACACTCCAAACTCTCCCCAACTAATTTAATTCAGCTCCACTCATCTAATATTCCTCCTCCCCTTTATACCTTATCATGCTGAAGTTAGCGTACAAAATACTTCCTCTAGTCAAGTCTGCAGAGAACCGCCATGGGCCCTCAGACAAAGATACCTATGGGTCCCCTTCACCCCACCTGGACTTCAAGCACTATACAAAACAAATTTGCATAACTTTCCCAGCTGCAAGTGCCTCCAAGGTGATCAGGGCATCTGGAATTTTGACTCCCTCCTAGCACCCCTCCTGCCTCTAGCTGCTAAGACTGTGAGTGAAGCAAGATGCTTAAAGGAGGTAAATGGTTATGTCAGTAAGTTCTCATTTATTCAGGGGAAATGGCCATTATAAACAGGCAAAATTTTGGAACATAAAAAATTATTCTTACTCAGCTAACAATTCATACACATTAAACTGCACACAAACACATGCACTAGACCACTAGAATGTAGAAATGTATGATGGTTATGGGGGGGGGGAACCCTGGTTTTCTGTTTGTTTTTAATGCCTCACCTAAAAATGTGGCTGTCCCACCAGTGAGACAGGCTGGCTAAAAGTACCAGTTTGGTCTCAAAAGAGTCATTACAAAATATTTTGATGCCAAACAGTGTGGAAAGTACATACAGTTATCTGTTATGATATCAGATTTAACTGAACTCTAATCCTCTACCTCAGACTTTATTAAACATGCTTAGCACTCTAACTCTTCTAATGACAGAGCATTAATCTGGTGCAAAGAGCTTTCTGCCAACCCAAGAGGTTGTTTCAGAACAGGATTTCACCCACTGTTATGTTTTTAATGTAATACAGCTTCTTTTCATATGTTCTAAAGCAGCTTCTTTTCCAATGTTCTAAAATGAGCATATTAAATACAATACACACTGATAGTAAAAGATATGTAATTTAAGCTTCAAATACCTTAATTTTTTGATTAAGTGATATAATTTCCATTTGAAGATTCGTGGAATTAATCTGAACTTTTACTGACTTTTTCTTCTCAGCAGCTAACTGATGACTAAAGGAGGTTTTATTCAGCAGCAGCTCCTTTTCCAGACACTAAAGATTCAAGTATGACAAAGTATCATGTTTAAAAAGAAGGACCACCCAAAACTGGAAATTGTAATAAACTTCTTTGGGAAGATGAACAGCCCCAATCTCACATATAATACCATCACTTTATATCACTCTGTAAATTAGGATTAGTTATTTGGAAGATATTCAGTACCCTAGCGATAGAAAAATGAATTACAAATAAATTAAATAATAGCCTCCATAAAAAGGAAAGCCATTGGTTCACAATCTGAGGTACATGAAAAATCGAATCCATTTTTATCCAGCCATTCTTCTAAGGACCTCAGGGCAACATACATGGTTTTCCCCTGCTCCATTTTATCGTCACTACAGTGACTGGTGTAAGCGAGAGAGTGCTTGGTCCAAGGTCACCCAGTGAGTTTAGTGACTGAGTGGAGATTTGAATCCTAGCCTCATAGAATCACAGAGCTGGAAGGGACCACCAACGTCATCTAGTCCAACCCCCTGCACAATGCAGGAAATTCACAACTACACACACACACACCCTCCAGGATCCCTGACCAATCTGGCCTGGAGGAAAACTGCTTCCTCACCCCAAAGTGGTGATCAGCATTTCCCTGGGCATGTAAGAAAGGGCCACGAGAACCAAACACACAACCCTTCCTGCCCTCCCTCTCCTGACCTGCCTGTTGACAGAACCAGCAATGCTGGCAGATGGCCATCTAGCTTCTGCTTAAAAACCTCCAAAGAAGGCAAGCCCACCACCTCCCAAGGAAGAGTGTTCCACTGAGGAACCACTCTGTTAGAAAGTTCTTCCTAATGTTTAGCCGAAAACTCAGTCCTAGTCTCTTTCACCACTAAATCACAGTGGCTAGGAACACACATGAGTCTTTCTCTGCCTCTTATGAAATCTAGGGGAAAAAATAACACTCTTTCCCTAGCAGCTAGTACTGGCATCAGCCTGAGAGGCTTGCAAATCTGGCCAGCAGGGTTCCTCAAAAGTTGAAATGACTAGGAGACCTCCTCCAGCCAGAACTATGTCTGTGTATATCTGTGCATGCTATAAGCTTAGGATAGTTTCTTGAATGTCATGCTCTGAGACCTCCTGACACATACCTCAGATTCATTCTGCTGTCCAGCATTTAGATATACTACTAATTCAAAAATTACACTTGATGAATGACCCCCCCCCTAAATGATTTTAGCAACAACAGGGTGAAATTGAATTGAGATTAAGGCTGTGGTACCAAGCGTACTGACTCAGAAATAACACCCACTGGTATGAGATACAAGTACTCAAGCTTGGGCAAAACTATTCAATTTGCCCTAGATTTTGGTCTCTAGCTATTCATCAGAGCAGGCTTTAGGAAAATCACTGTATCTCCCATCTGAAAGGGTGCTCCCATGATGCACCCAAGCAGCAGCTGCATCTGAGCAATGCATTAGAAGTCTAGCATCATCCTCACATGGAATATTTCAGTTGTGAAAATGCATTTGGCATGCTAAATATTACCTGAATTCTCTTATCACCGGCTTCTTTACTTTCAGTAAGGGCTCTTAATCTGAGCTGAAGTTCCCCTCTCTCAGTAAGATTCTTGTCTTCACTAAGAGTCTGCAGTGCCTGGAAAGCATCTTTCGTCTTTAGCAGTTGTATTTCAACTTCTCTAAGCTTCCTGGATGTATTGCGCTCCTTTTCCTGAGACTTCCCGAGAAGCACTCTTAGAGTCCTCACTTCTCCACAGTGTTTTTCCAACAGATCAGGCAGGTTAGTCTCCGCATTTTCATATTTCGCTATTACTTTTAAATGTCGGTACTGGAGACGCTTCAAAAGCTGGTTTTCCATATTGGATGCTTCCAATTTATTCTTCAAAACACACACTTCGTTTTTCAGTTCCTTAACTTGATGAAGTCTGGCTGACAATACGCGGCGAGCCACATTACTCTTCTTCTGGGAATTTCTGTCACAAGCAAAAGAAGTCTTTTTCTGTTGTTTCTTCTTAGGTAGCTTCTTTCCTCCTATGTTCAAATCAAACCAAGACAGTATAACACAAGATAAATGAGACACAAATAAGTCTATATAATTTCTAGGCCCAGTATTGGATAATATTATTTCGATATCAAGTACAATTTCAGAAACAATGTAATTCATGCAAAGGAATGTTGAAATATTTTAGGCTTTCATATCTACTACACAGACATTGTCACTGATGTATTTTGTCCAGTTTATGTATGATGCCAGTGTATCTATTAATGCTTCTTTCCAAAAGTTACAGCTCTATCAATGAACAGATCTTAAGATTCTCAAAACAGTGCTCCTTACTTTATGGACACCTCTCCGAAAAATGCCCTTCATCCTAGACAGATTACATGCTCATAATCAGGTAAAGAAACATTATAAGCAGTTAGGAATTCATTAGATGTAGATTCCTTCAGTGTACGACACATATGCAGATAGGTTCAGGTGATATTCCACTTGGAAGCTTTATTGTGTTGAGTCATGCACACATACAAGGTTACATATATCACATGTATACAGAATGGGGAACTCCAGGCCTGGTACACAATGGGTTTCTGTAAGTGCCAGGAGGAAAGGAGAGGGGCAAAATAGCAAATCTGGATGAATAGTTTGCCTAGTTAAATGGTACAAAGATACAGGCATGATCACTGTGGGATAAGCAATGGGAGCATTCAAATTTCAATAGCCTATACTAGACTTCATAGAAAATAAAATATTGTTGAAAAAGCTTAACAATTTCTAGATATACTTTTTGTTTAAAGACACTACTAAGTCAAAATAGCCAGGAAAAAAATCAAAAAGGTTAACGAAATCATAATACTTTCCAGGGATCAAGGCAAATACAAATACAGAGCATAGTAACCTGTACCTAATTTCATATTACAGGTCTAAAAGATAAGGCTAAAAATGCAAGACCCCTTAATATAGTATACTGAACCACTTATTCTTTTCCTAGCCAGGTATGCCGGATTTTAATAGCTGCAGTGCAGAATTTAGCGGGCTGGTGAGAAACCTGTTTTCCAACTTTTAATAACAGCTTGGCCAGGGATAAATCTGATCGGCCAGGGAAATTTTTGACCAGTGGAAAAATAAATCTTATATGGACTTCCTGATAATATGGACATCTAATCAGGACATGTTCTGTGGTTTCAACATCCCCTGACCCGCAGGGGCAGAACCTTTCCGCTATGGGAGCCTTCTTGTATCTTCCTTCCAGAACCGCCGATGGAAGCACCTGTCACCTGGCAAGAGTAAAGGCTTTCCTATGCTTAATAATTTCCAGATGAGTTAGGTAAGCTGCCAGGAAGAAAACATAGATTTTTCAGATAACAAAAAGGATAGTGATCTCCCAAGGTCTGTCTGGCATTTGGTGTCATTTACTTTTTGTTCCAAAAGGTATATTGCCTGATCTTTGTCCTGTTCCAAAAGAGATACTGGAGAGAAGCCCAGCCCAACCATTTTGTTGAAGATCTCCTTAAGCCACAGGGACTGAAAATTGTCCTGCAGAATCAGTGTGATAAGCCTTGGGGATTTAAATTTAATTTAAGCCACAGAATGATGGAGGCAAGGCACTCTTGATTCTACCCTCACCATTCCTGTCTCCAGTCATATGAGTGTGTTAGGCACGCAACGGGGCAAGTGTAAGACTGCTCTCAGGAATTTTGCTTAAACTCACTCAAGTGGAGCAAAGCATGATGAAGGTCCTAAACAGCATTTGGGCCAATGTTTTGCCTGGTATAGTCTGAGGGCAGCTGGAATATAGTGCCCTCCTTCAGCTCTTAAGAATTTAATTATTTTGAATGCAGATTTTTGTCCTAACTCTGCTACATATTCACTGTGGGCTCCCCTTGAACCAGAGGTGTGTAAAACTACTCCAAGATATTTAAACTTGGCGACTTGTTCTATTTTGTGGCCATTTATACTCCATGCTCACACTTTCGGACATCTACCAAAGGCCATGATTTTGGTCTCTAGCTGTTCATCAGAGCAGTATTGAGCTAGCCTCCTCAAGGCTCTTCTAAGGCCCACCATGGTTCTAGATATTAGAACCTCATCATCAGCATACAACAGAACAGACAAGTTGTGATCAGCTAGCTTGGGATGATGGAATTCACAGTCCCTTAAACTGCTGACCATGTTGTTAATATAAAAAATAAACAGTTTTGGTGAGGATCAAGGGTTTGTTAATGGCAGGAGGGGAAGTTATAGTTAATTCCTAAACTTCAACTTGATCAGCAACTAGTTGATGATGGGGGACTTTTGTGGTTGGAAGACAGTCTACAAATACACAAATTAATTAAGGGTTCAGTGTTCTTTGGAAAAGATTTCTTGCTGGATACGCTGCAAAATAAATATAGGGCACATCTTTTAATGGCCTGTATCCTGCAATTCCTCTCTGCTATTCTGAGCCTTCTTCCAACCTAAGTAGCTTTCCTTTAACTTGTGACTTTTCCTCTGGTGGAAGATACATGTGAGTTGGACATTTTCTTAGGCTTGAGAACTACATTTGACTTTGCTGAGTCAAATGTCATACCTTTTTCCATAATGAACTTTGTTAATTTACAACAATGAGCTAGGATAAAAGGTAACTCTAAAATCATTCTTCTCAGATCTTAATGAACTACCTCTTCTTCCATTATGGACCCATGTGAACTCACTTGGGACAGTTTTACTATCTCCACCCCAAACAGATGCAATTAGCTGCTTCCACTGTTGCTTCCATTTTTAGTCACAACCCTGAAATTTGTACCCCAGCCTTCACTGAAGGTGTTCTGGGGAGTGCACATGGTGGGTCCCTCATTTATCCTCATAAAGTCCTGTGAGATACATTAGGCTGTAAGATCATGACTGGTCCAAAGTCATCCAGTGAACTAATAGGAACTTCAACTCAGGTCTCCCTGGTCCTAGTGTGACAATCTAACCAATATCCTGGCCTCTATTTAAAATATAACAGCAAATATGGTCATGAATACGTGATGGTCTAACACACTGATTTAATCCTTTTTTCTTATTACAGAAGTGGCTTCCAGGTAGGTAAAACTTAATATTTGATGCAGCTGAAGTTGTCAGGGACACTTCATCAATAAACAACAGCCAATATGCTAGTAAAACCCTGAACTACATTAATGTAATGGTAATTTGTCATCTACACATGAACTTAGTAATGATCAGTGCTGCCAAATATCTTCTCACCTTTTGCTTGGTGACTATTTTCCTTTTTCTCCTTTGGTAATTCCTCCTTTTTGGTTTCTGGTTGGTCTAAATGACTGCTCCTGCTACTGTTACTACTAACACTTTCTGAAGAGACTGTGTCAAAGTCTTCACTGTACAACTTCTGAGCACTTCCACAGTTGTTCTGTTCTGAACAACTGCTGCTATTGCTGCTAGCTCTTCTTGAAGCATTAGAATGTAAGTCATTGGCATGGTCAAGCTGAAAACATCCACTTCCACACTGACTGTTACGTTTGTTACAATTATTAACTTTATTAGTACTGTTGCTTTGGGTTCCCTTATAGATTCTGCTAGGAGAATCACTCGGGCTTTCATTTCTTGCATGTCGTTCACATTCATCATCTTCTTGGACTATAAAACGGAGGAAACAGTCCTCTGAAGCTGTTATTCCGTTGTTACAGTACATCATGATCAACAGGCATAACCTACTGGAAGTCAGAAAGATTGCCAGTTATTTACAAAACTGAAAAAAACAAGACATTATATTTAAATTAGAACTGGGAATCACGCTATTTGTTACTGCTAGCTCAAGGATTCATCCTTTATGCTCTCGTAAGTAGTTCTCTCCCCCTCCTGATTCCATACCGATAAACCTTTATAACATAAATCTCATTACTATATGATTTATTCTCTGAAGATGGGATGTGCTTACATGATAGAGTACATGTTTCCAGCCCAGCAGTTCTCAAGGCACAAGGTTTGGCCTCTGATTTCTTGGGGAGAGGAGCTAATCATATGTACATCATATATGCAGACAAATATTTAAAACTACATAAGAAACTCTTCCCTCAGGCTATCCATCCCCAGGAAAATACTATGGGGGTGGTGGCAAGTTACACATGTGGAAAAGTGCCGGGGAACTCCAACACAGTCATATTTGACTTCAAAAGGGGAAAATTCTCTTAGATGAGAAATTGATAAAAAGGAAGTTGAAAAGAACAGTTAAGAGGGCCAAATCTTTTGAAAAGGCTTGGGGGTTACTCAAAAATTCCATACTAGAGGCTCAGTTAGAATGTATATCACAATTCAGGAAAGGTAGTACAGAGTCTAAGAAGTCACCAGCATGGTAGCATGGTTAACAAGCACAGTAAAAAGGCCTCCCTTCAGAAACTGGAAGGCTTACCTGAATGAGGCAAAACAACACAAACTTGCACAAAGGAAATGCAGACAATTAGGGATGGGAAAAAAGAGATTTGAGGAATGTATCACTAAAAGCATAAAGACCAACAATAAAGAATTCTTTAATTACACCAGGAGCAGGAAACTGGCTAGGGAAGCAGTTGGACAATGAAAATAAAAGAGTACTAAAGGAGAATAAGGCAATTGCTGAGAAGCTAAATGAATTCTTCTCATCTCTCTTCACTGCTGAAGATATAAGGCAAATACCTGTTCCTGAATGGATGTTTTCAGGAGGGGAAGATGTGGAGCTTAGGCAAATAGCAGTGACAAGGGAGGAAGTTCTAGAACTTACAGACAAATTACAAACTAACAAATCACCAGGACCAGATTGTATCCATCCTAGAATTCTTAAAGAATTCAAATGTGAAATTGCTGATCTTCTAAGATATGCAACATGTCCCTAAAATCAGCCTCTGTACCAGAGGACTGAAAATAGGTCAATGTAACTCCCATTACAAAAAAAAATATGATCTGGGGGGTGGGGTATCAAGGAAATTACAGGCCAGTTAGCTTAATGTTTGTCCCAGATAAATTGATGGAAAGCATTATTAAAGATAAAATAGTCAAGTATATAGAAGGACAAGTCCTGGTGAATACAAACCAAGATGGCTTCTGCAAAGGTAAATCCTCTCAGTAACCTTTTACAATTCTTTGAAAGTGTTAATAAACATGTGAACAGGAATGATCTGGTAAATATTGTTGATTTAGATTTCCAGAAGGCTCACCAAAGACTGCTGAGCAAACTTCAGAATCATGTGATAGCAGGAGGATATTGATTAGCAACTGGCTAAAAAACAGGAAGCAGGGAGTAGGAATAAATGGTAATGGAGATGTGATCAGCAGGGTCCCTCAGGGATCTATCTTAAGACCAGTGCTTTCCAACTTGTTCATAAATGACCTGGAGTTAGGGGTGAGTAGTGGGGAAGCCAAGTTTGCAGATGACACCAAATTATTTAGAGTGGTTAAGACAAAAATGGATTGTGAAGAGCTCCAAAAGGATCTCTTCAAACTAGGGAAACGGGCATTAAAATGGCAAATAAGATTCAACGTGAGCAAGTATAAAGTGATAAATATTGGAGCAAAAAATCCCAACCTCACATTTGATGGGATCTGAGCTGGCAGCAACAGATCAAGATAGGGACCTTGGGGTGGTAGTGGATAGCTCAACGAAAATGTCAACCCAATGTGCAGCTGCTGTGAAAAAGGCAAATTCCATGCTGGCCATAATTAGACAATAGAGAATAAAACTGCTGCTATCGTATTGACCTTATACAAATCTATGGTGAGACCACACTTGGAATATTGTGTAGTTTTGGTCATCACACCTGAAAAAGAATACTGTAGAGCCTGAAAAGGTACTGAAAAGATTGACCAAAATGATCAGGGGGCTAGAGCAGCTTCCCTATCAGGATCAATTAAAATGCTTAGGGCTGTTTAGCCTAGAAAGAAGGCGAGTAAGGAGAGACCTGATAGAGATTTATAAAATTATGCATGGTATGGAGAGATTGGAGAGGGAGAAACTTTTCTCCCTCTCCCATAACACTATAACCCGGGGTCATCCACTGAAGCTGAAGGGTGGGAGATTCAGGACAGACCAAAGCAAGTATTTCTTCACACAATGTATAGTTAAGTTGTGGAACTCACTGCCACAAGATATGGTCATGGCTGCCTACTTGGAAGGCTTTAAAAGGGGAGTGGACAAATTAATGGAGGACTGGGCTATCAGTGGCTACTAATTATGAATGATATCTACTCTTCCAGTATCAGAGGTAGTATGCCTCTTTAAATCAGTTGCTGGGGAGCACAGGCAGGAGTATGCTGTTGCAGTCTTCCTCTTTGTGGGCTTCCCAGAGTCAGCTGGTTGGCCAGTGGGTGAACAGAATGCTGGACTAGGTGAGCCTTTGGTCTGATCCAGCATGGCTCTTCTTAGGTTAATATTTCTTGCTACTGCAGAAGCCCACAAAGAATCCGAGATCCTGAATTTTATGCATTTATTTTAACACCTTTTAAAACATGCTTACCACGATGGTCAATGTGTAGATAAAGGACACAATGAAAATGAGTCGATCTTCATTTTAGAAAGGCTTGGCAGCAGAAAATAAAAGGCTGTGAAATATATTTGTAATGTCAGAAAAACTCGGGGGAAGAGCAGGGAAAAGTTAAACAGGACAATGGAACAAAAACCGGGCCAGGATAATATGCAGCAGTGGGTTTCAGATAGCCAGCTCAAGGTTAACTCAGCCTTCCATCCTTCCGAGGTCATTCAAATGAGTGCCCAGCTTGCTGGGGGTAAAGGGAAGATGACTGGGGAAGGCACTGGCAAACCACCCTGCAAACAAAGTCTGCCTAGTCAATGTCAGGATGTGACGTCACCCCATGGGTTAGGAATGACCCGGTGCTTCCACAGGGGACTACCTAAAGAGGGCGGGGGGAAGAAATAACCCAAAAGGAGATGGAAAAGACAGGCACACATATTATCAAAGGACTTCTGACAAAGTCAAAATGCTAACTGAAACATTCAGAAGGATCTAGTTACTGCATACGGTGAAAAGTGTTTTTTAAAAAACCAGGTGTATAATTTAGGAAGAGGTGCTCTGCATGACCTCAGTGAACCATGAAGATGTGTACATCACCCCTGCACACTCACGCGCTTCTCCGCTGCGGGGACTATGGGACAATAGTAGAAAAGAGCAAGAGTCCAGCAGCACCTTAAAGACTACCAAAAATATTTTCTGGCAGGGTATGAACTTTCGTGAGCCACAGTGTGAGCTCACGAGAAAATATTTTTGTTAGTCTTTAAGGTGCTACTGGACTCTTGCCCTTCAGATAACTGAAGAAGTGAGCTGCGGCTCACGAAAGCTCCTACCCTGCCAGAAAATATTCTTGTTAGTCTTTAAGAGGCTACTATCCTCTTGCCCTTTTCTACTACCGCAGACAGACTAACAAGGCTACCCACTGTGAGATAGATAGATAGCTAGCTAGACAGACAGAATACTGATAGATAGATAGATAGATAGATAGATAGATAGATAGATAGATAGATAGATAGATGGACAGATAGATAGATAGATGGACTACAGATAGATAGATAGATAGATAGATAGATAGATAGACAGACTACTGATAGATAGATAGATAGATAGACAGACTACAGATAGATAGATAGATAGATAGATAGATAGATAGATAGATAGATAGACAGTCTACAGATAGATAGACAGACAGATAGATAGATGGACTACTGATAGAGATAGACAGACAGACAGACAGACAGATAGATAGATAGATGGACTACTGATAGAGATACATAGATAGATAGATGGATGGATAGATGGATAGATAGATGGATGGATAGATAGATGGATGGATAGATAGATAGATGGATGGATAGATGGATGGATGGATAGATGGATAGATAGATGGATAGATGGATGGATAGATGGATAGATAGATAGATGGACTACTGATAGAGATAGATAGATAGATAGATAGATAGATAGATAGATAGATAGATAGATAGATAGATAGATAGATAGATAGATAGATGGACTACTGATAGATAGATAGATAGATAGACTACAGATAGATAGATAGATAGATAGATAGATAGATAGATAGATAGATGGACTACAGATGGATGGATAGATGGATAGATAGATGGATAGATAGATGGATAGATGGATAGATAGATAGATAGATAGATAGATAGATAGATAGATGGACTACTGATAGATAGATATAGATAGATGGACTACTGATAGATAGATATAGATAGATGGACTACTGATAGATTAGATAGATAGATAGATAGATAGATAGATAGATGGACTACAGATGGATGGATGGATAGATGGATGGATAGATGGATAGATAGATGGATAGATAGGTAGATAGAAGGGCCAGAGGCCAGTAGCCCCTTAAAGACTCCCAAAAATATTTTCTGGTAGGGTAGGAGCTTTCGTGAGCCACAGCTCACTTCTTCAGATTCAGTATCTGAAGAAGTGAGCTGTGGCTCACGAAAGCTCCCACCCTGCCAGAAACTATTTTTGGGAGTCTTTAAGGGGCTCCTGGCCTCTGGCCCTTTTCTCCACCTGCAGGGCGACTAACACGGCTGCCCGCTGGGAACTACGGGACAACAGTAAGAGAAAAGCCGCACCCCAACCCTACGGGGTCTCGCCACTAAGTGGATCGAGCTCGACTCAACGGCCAAGCCGAGAGCGAACGCCCTTTCGACCCTCTCCCACGTAACCATCACGCTGTCCCCACCCCACCCCCACCCCACCCCCACCCCCCGGCCGTTGGAGGCCTCCGCTCAACTGAAGCTCCCCTCCTGCTCCTCCTCCTCCCGCGCGCAGAAAGGGGTTTCCAGCCCCGCCCGCTCCGCTCACGTTACCTGGCACGTTTGAAAACCTCGGCGGCAGAGGCTGTTGTCAGGTCCCCGTTGCTATGGCAGCCGAGGAACGTCGCGGAGGCTCATGGGACTTGTAGGCCCGTAAGCAGGGCAAAAGCGGGGCGAGGGCGCTGGTTTCCAGGGGAACCCCCCCCCCTGTAGGGCTTCGGGAAGGGCCGTTCGGCAGGGCCGGGCCTTCCCGTGGTTTACCACAACGAGGCCTTAGGAACATGAATAGGGCGTTTGCTATAGAAAGGTCGAATAAAACAGAGTTCTTCAAGAGGACTCTTTTTTTAGAAAACGATTTGGAAACTGTAATTTTAATGTCTTAATATTTAGATAGAAAAGGGCCAGAGTCCAGTCGCCCCTTAAAGACTAACAAAAATATTTTCTGGCAGGGTAGGAGCTTGAATTCTATCTAAATAGACTAACTAAAGACTAACTAAAGACTAAAATAGTCTTTAAAAAAGACTAAAAAATACTAAAATAGTCTTTAAAAAAAGACTAAAATAGACTAAAGACTAACAAAGATATTTTCTGGCAGGGTATGAGCTGTCACGTCTCACGAATTCTATCTAAATAGACTAACAAAAGACTAACTAAAGACTAAAATAGTCTTTAAAAAAGACTAAAATAGTCTTTAAAAAAAGACTAAAATAGACTAAAGACTAACAAAGATATTTTCTGGCAGGGTAGGAGCTGTGGCTCACGAAAGCTCCTACCCTGCCAGAAAATATTTTTGTTAGTCTTTAAGGGGTTTACTGGACTCTGGCCCTTTTCTACCACTGCAGACAGACTTAACACGGTTACCCACTGGGAATTAACATTTAGATAGTTCTCTTTTTTATTTATTGGATTTGTTTATTTATTTTATTGTTTTTAATTATGTAATCAAGTTTTAGGAGCCCCATGGCGCAGAGTGGTAAAGCTGCAGTGCTGCAGTCAAAAGCTCTGCTCACGACCTGAGTTCGATCCCAACGGAAGTCGATTCCAGGTATCCGGCTCAAGGTGGACTCAGCCTTCCATCCTTCCGAGGTCGGTCAAATGAGTCCCCAGGCTTGCTGGGGGTAAAGGGAAGATGACTGGGGAAGGCACTGGCAAACCACCCCGCAAACAAAGTCTGCCTAGTAAATGTCAGGATGTGACGTCACCCCATGGGTCAGTAATGACCCAGTGCTTGCACAGGGGACTACCTTTACCTTTTAAAATGCCTTTCTCCATTTCACAGGCCTGGAGAAGAGAATCCAGAATGTGGTGATGTCACTTAGCTACTCTGGCTTTAAAAGGGGACCAGATAGTTTTGTGGAGGAAAGGTACAGCAACAGCTATTAGCCGCAGTGACCAAATGCAAACCTCCAAGTTCAGAAGAACTCTCTCTGAATGCTGATGCTTGGGGTGGGGCAACAGCACAGGAAAGATCTGGCCTCTGTGTCCTCCTTGTAGACTTTCTTGGAGCATCTTGTCAGCCACAGTGGGGGAAAGGATGCTGAAGTAGATAGACCCACCTGGTCTGATCCAACGCGGCTACGCTTATGTTTTTAATGTCCCCACCACATCCCTGTCTCTCAAAGAAGAAAACACAACAAGGGAAGATGACTGGGGAAGGCACTGGCAAACCACCCCGCAAAACAAAGTCTGCCTAGAAAACATCGGGATGTGACGTCTCCCCATGGGTCAGGAATGACCCGGTGCTTGCACAGGGGACCTTTACCTTTACCTTTAATCAAGTTTTAGTACACTGTTTATTGGTATGTATCATACTGTCTTTATTGCATCCACCTTGAATCTCCCGTTCTGGTTATCCAGTGGTTCCCAAACTTTTTTTGGGCCACTGCCTCCTTGGTTCCACAAACTCAGCCCCAGCGCCCCCCTACCCTATCCTATAAAAAGCATTATTCAAAATAGGGGTTTGCATGACTCACTAAAGAAGATAGTAACAACAAGATTTCAAAACAGTAACCAATTAATTGCACATTGATTCAAAATCAAATTAAAACTTTTTAGCTGAAATTTATTCAACAAAACTGACGAACTTGATCCAGTTGTACCAGCTCTTCAAAGTCTGGGGGAAAATTCTGATCGTTTCCACCAAATTTGCCAGCATGGTGCCATAGCTTGATCTATTGTAAATTAGTGAACAACACAGTTGAAGGGGCCCACCTCTAGCGCCCCTCTGCTGCCCTCTTGCCTCTTAGTGCCCCCCTAGGTAATCCCACTGCCCCCCAGGGGTGGTACTGCCAGTGGTTCCCAAAGTGGGCAGTACCACCCCCTGAGGGGCGGTGGGATTACCTGGGGGGCACTAAGAGACAAGGGGGCAGCAAGGGGGCGTTAGAGGTGGGTCCCTTCTATTGTGTTGTTGGATAGGGTAGGGGGCGCTGGGGTTGAGTTTGTGGAACCAAGGGGGCGGTGGCCCAAAATGTTTGGGAACCACTGTGCTACACCATTTCCCTACACCATCGTGGTGCATTTGTGCACCTCCGGTGGTTTCCCTGGCTTTTCTCTGATCTTTCTTAAACCTGCTTTGCTTAGAAGTTTTGGGAAAGATTGCAGTAAAGCCTGAATGGCTGGTGTTTGAGTAGAAAAAAATAGCATTTTCCAGTCCCTATGGTAAGACATTTTCCCTGACCCTGCCCCCCCTCCCTGCATCCATTTTCTCTCCCTGCTACCTGGGAACTTAAAAAAAAAGGAACCTAGAATACCATTATATCTATATACTGTTGTAACAATAGGTGTAGTAGGTTCTCTGAATTTTCAGCTTTTTTTAAGCTTCTAACCCCTTGCTTTGTGGAGATATGAAGAAAAGGGCATATCATCAAAGAGAAGGGGTTAGACATTTACTTTTTTAAAAAGAGAAATGAAGTTGGAAATTCAGAGAACCTGATACACCTAAAGTTACAATGGTATATCAATATAACAGTATTCTAGTGCTAATTTATTTATTAAATTGCAAAAGCCCCATTGTCCAGTAGGTGGTGGTGGCTGCTGCTGGGGGACTGGGGCAGGGAACCTGCAGGGAAAACTCATGTGGAAACCCCATTACTGCTGCATTTTATCTGCAGCGCCCCGGCAGTGGGGAAACCTAAGGTGCCAACTCCAGGTTGGGAAATTCCTGAAGATTTGGGGGTGGAGCCTAGGAGATTAGGGTTTGGGGAGGTGAGAGAGCTCAGAGGCAATATCATGGATACAAAGCTGCCTTATACTGAATCAGACCCTTGGTCCATCAGCGTCTATATTGTCTACTCAGACCAGAAGCAGCTCTCCAGGGTCTCAGGCCTTTCATATCACTTACTTGCCTAGTCCCTTTAACTGGAAATGCCAGGGATTGAACCTGGGACCTTCTGCATGCCAAGCAGATGCTCTACCACTGAGCCACAGCCCCTATGGAGTCCACCATCCAAAGCTGCCATTTTCCCCAAGGGAGCTGATCTTGGTCTTCTGGAGATCTGTTGTAATTCTGGGAGAACTCTAGGCCCCACCTGGAGTTTGGCAACCACAAGGAAACTACAAAATGCCATCCCCATGTGGAAGACATCAGAGAGGCAGATTATGAATGAAGCAAATAAATATTGCACAGGAGTGCTTTCGGTCTGGACAATCTAATCTGTTTTTCATCTGAATTAGGGCAAAGAATCTGACTCAACTGACATACTGAAAATCATAAAAACTGCAAACAACTATGTGGGCCCATTAAAAAAAATACTTAAAGCAAGAGGAGTGTAATACATTTGTTAGGGACCAACTAAAATGTAAAGTAGTAAGCAGCCTTCCAGTAGCATAAACAAATGGGGTGTGTGTGTGTGTGTGTGTGTGTGTGTGCGTGTGTTAAGTGCCATCAAATCGCTTCCGACTCATGGCAACTCTTTGAATCAAAGTCCTCCAAAATGTCCTATCTTTGACAGCCTTGCTCAGGTCTTGCAAAGATCTTGCAAATTGAGGGCTGTGGCTTCCTTTATTGAGTCAATCCATCTCTTGTTGGGTCTTCCTCTTTTCCTGCTGCCCTCAACTTTTCCTAACATGACGGTCTTTTCCAGTGACTCTTCTCATAAACAAATGGGGGGAGATATTTTGGGTCATGATGACAAAGCCTCCAGTACATGGTTAAAAGCAGCTTTAAATGGAGCGCAGGAGGTGTTGCAGATTTCATTAGATGAGATGGTGCCATGGATTCCAGGCTGCATCAAGGGTCACTGTGCTGCAAAAAGGATGCCTCTGTGGTAGAACATCTGCAGGAAGCCCCAAGTCCAATCTCTCACATCTCTAGTTATAAGGACCAAGTAGCAAATGATGTAAAAGACTTGAGACCACTGGAATGCTGACGCCGATCATAGTGAACAATACTGAGTCTGACAGACCAAAAGTCTGACTCAGTTTCCTGTGTTAATGTGGACCCTGATATACAAGCTACCTTAAAATCCAATAACTGGAGCAGTATACTGAGGGGGTGGTGGTGGTTTTCACTGTAGTTACTTCATACTTTTTTTTATAAAGGGGAAAATAAAGTTTTTGTCCAGTTTTCTATGCAGAACATTCAGCCTGAAGCATTTTGTTTTGACAAGGGGCTTTACAAATAATTGAATTCTAGAAGCTGAATGAGGGGTGGGGAGGACTGTTAAACATAGCCCTGTATTGTGAACTCTTCTAGCAATGAACTCTCCTCTCCCGGCACCCCCTCTTCTCCTCTTGCCCTGCCTGATTGGTGTGTTACTGTCCCTTGCCTTTTTAGGGCTGTCACCGGTCACTCTAAAGTGATGAGTCTGGGGGCAGGTGTCAGTCCCTCCGCAACGGATACTGTTACCAGCCAATCGCCTTGTGGCTTGGCCTGTTCCCAAAATACCCAAGAACCAATGAACTAGAGAAGGGAGGAATGACAGGGCTCCAGGCAGACTGATGTGAAGTGGATATTCAGTTGGGATTCTTCTCTCAGCTTGCCGAGCGGCTGCATGCCTGGGTCACTGTTCTTGTTCTCGTGACTACTCGATACAGCAGGCGTGCTGGGGGCTGTTAGTTCCCTGTGGCTGTCATCAAAATGGTGATCAAAGTGTTCGTAGCAACGTCCTCAGGGTCTACAGCGGTAGGTATTTTCATGTGATTTACGTTTGCAGTGCATGCGTATCTATGAGCTTCCAGAAGCTTTTGGAGTACTTTTTAACTAAGGGGCGTGGTAGAGTTACTTACCACAAGATCGTATAGTGTGAAAAAGGAAAAACAGAATTTATTTTTTACAGATTTCAGAAAAGTTTCTATGTTACATTGCAATCCTAAACAGAGTTACACCCTTCTAAATCCGTTGAAGTCAGTTGGTTTAGAAGGGTATAACTGTTTAGGATTGCACTGTAAATGTGTGGCAACTTCATGCATTAGTCCACAAAACCTAACACTACAATGTATGTTTGTCTTCATGCCACAAGACTCAGTTATTTTTACAAAAGACTCAGTATGGAAAGAAGTATGCAGAAGCAATGTGATTTTTTTGCATTCGCATACTTACGTATAAATATTATTTAATTTTAGTACGTTTCACAAATGTTACCTGCATTTTGAGGTTTGTTATTGTTGTTATTGGAGAAAAAGAGCTAGTTTGGTTGCAGTGGAAGAAAACACTCTTACCCTTTATTTTGGGAAATATTTGTTAGATAAGGAGTACAGATTACCAAAAAAAGAAAACCTATAAAGCATTGAGAAAATTTTATCTTTAAAAACTTTTCAAGTTTAATGTACAAATTTGTATATTGTAATTCCGTAAGAGTTTGGGACATAGCTTCTGTGAGTGATCAGAACCGTTATGTTCTGAGCGAGCAAAGGACATGCAAAGAGAAGATTGGACAGTGGGAACTGGGAAAGAACTGTTTCCTTTTATATCCAGTTCCCACATGAGCTCAAATTGCAGTCCTGCCTCAGCAATCCGGCACAGAGACACTTCTAAACAACCTAGCTGCTGCTTGCACATAACTGTGTAGTTGGTAACTGGTAATTGGCTCACTCTCACACAACCTCAAGAAATTTCCAGAGAAGAAGGAATGAAAATGATTAGAAGAAAAAAGGTTATTACCTTTCCTGGGCAAGTTGCATTTAATATACACAAGGACAAGTCTCCCAAAGCTCCCAGTGGGCTCCATGTACATCCAATATTGCCATTGGTGTAAAGGTGTGGCATCTCTGTTTGTGTATTCACAAGCCATTTCCTTCTCATTCGTGGCACGATTATACTGACTTCTGCATACCCCCACAGTAGTTGCAAACACTGCTTATAGCTATTGCGGTAACTGGCTACGTATAGAATTGCAACTGGAATTGAAACTGCCGCTGGTTATATGATCAGTGTTATGGCCACAATCAGAATAAAGTCATAAATGTGAGAAGCTCAGCAAGCCATTTACTGGCTCACTAGTGTGTGTTCAAGTAGGAGTAAAAATCAAGCAAGGAGCATCTTCATATGGAGTAGGTAGGCTCTCACGCTCTGGTTTCAGAGGGAAAGTATCCCTTTAAGCCTCTGGCTATTGTAAACTTTCATTCATCATAGACATATGGACCCTGTTTAAACAAATATTTTATTTTATTGTAATCTATACTATGTCATGCAAATCTCCCAATTCTATATCTTCTTCCTTTTTAAAACTACAGTATAGGTACATTTTGACCACTATAACCATAATTCAGTACAGAGTAAAACATGTCCATTGAAACCAATAGGTATAAGTCGTAATAGACTCAATAGCTTTAAGGCTATTAGGATGTGTATATGTCTGTTTATAAAACATATATACCATTGGAGGAGGCTATGGCTGAGTGCTAGAACATCTGCTTTGCATACAGAAGGTCCCAGGTTCAATCCCCAGCCTTTTCATCTAAAAGGATCAGGTGGTTGGTGATGTGAAAGACTTCCATCTGAGATCTTGGAACACTGCTTCCAGTCAAAGTAGACAGTTATTTGATTCAGTATAAAGGAGCTTCATGTGTTTATTTTCCAACTTTTGCTCACACTTGAGTGTACACAATAAATTTAAAATAATTAAAATACACGTATTGAAAGCATTTTGTTTGTTGTAAACAACAGGAAAACAATCCAATACAAAAAGTGTTCATTTGCAACAGTGCAATACAGACAATAATATACATAACATAATGTAACTTGGATATTATTTATTTTATTTTTTTAAGTGACAAGACTCAAACAGTAAACCTTTGTTGGTAAGACCATTTTAGTCCATGTATCTTGTTTTATCTGGCCAAGGGCCGCAAATAAATCTTATGTTATATAACATATAACATAATACACAAAAATAGTAACTAAAGGGTAAAAAGCCAAACTGTCACCCTTGCTGCAGTAATATTTTAAAAGATATCCTAAACAACACATGATCATTTGAACTGAAAAACCTGGATAGAAACCGATTGGACCCTTATTCCAAAACATGGAAATGAATGGATTTAAGTATCAAGCAAACATATTAACAGCGCATTCCTGAGATGCACTGGCGGTTGCGCTGAAAGGCCTTTGGAAGGCACTTGGTGGCCCCAGTGCCGGAATGCAGGTCCGGAAGCCGGTCCCCGGCCGCTGCTGCAGCAGCACTAGGACTGGATGCTGCCGGAGCCTCCTGCCGGAAGCCAGATGCCAGCACAGGCCGCGGTGGCGACCCGGGAGGCATTCCGGCACCCCAGGAGGCGTTCCCAGAGCATAATGGCGCCCCTGGAGGCGTTCCCGGGGCGGCCTCCTGAGCCATTTCGGCTTGGAAACGCCCCCTTTTATTTTTAGCGAGATATGCCACCTTTTAGCGAGATTTATTTTTAGCGAGATATCCCACATCTCCCGTGCAACCCTATGTGGGTTGCATGGAATTTTGGCGCCGGGCGGAGGCAACACTGCTGGGTTGCCTCCTAAGCTCGGCGCCCTCATTCCTCTCAGGAATGCGTTGTAAGTGTTGGTTTAAGACTTACTTCTGAAGTTAAATTGGATGAACATTTGTTTTTTCTGTCATACAAAGTAAATTTATTTGACTAACATTTAAAACATTTGAGTAATCAATAATTAGGAGCAAGGAGAAACATTTCTGAAATTAGTATAAAATGGCATTTAATTTTGAAGTGTCAGATATCTGGGGCAGTAAGGGGTTACTGCTATAAAAGGAATTTCTTTTCACATCTGGTTTCCATGGTGAAAGAATGTGGACATGGCTGAAACCTATACCGAGGGGTATACTTTCAGTCAGCCATAGGCATTAAATGTATGACGACATGATATTAGAACAAAAATCCCATGACACCTTAAGCTGGGTTCCCCAACAAGGTGCCCAAGGTGCCCTTCTGGTGCCTGCCAGAAAGGAAATTATTTGTGAGGCAGATAGCATAAAAAACAAGAAATATTAGCAATCTCTAACTTCACAGTAGTTCTTTAAGTTTCAGGCAAAATAGGCAAAGTTTCCAAGAGAGTAACAAATGCAAGGTTTTAGTTGATTTATAGTTACCAAGAACCAGGTTTTGGTCCTAACACGCAGAGCGTCAGTCCTTCCTGGTTGCCAAAAGATGATGATCGCTTGGAGACATGACCAGCATGTCCCCCTCCCAAGCTTCATGATTTTGATTAGAACAGAGTTCATATTTATCTCTCCCATCTCATTGGGTGATGGCCATTCCACCCAATGAGATGTTGGGGACGCAATAAACTTGTAAGATATTTGGCATGACACCTCTAGGCCTTTTGAAGTTACAGATGTATTTGCATCTCTGCAGCAATACAAAACATCTGGGCTCCTTCAAGCTTTTGAGATGTCAGGCTTCTAACAGGATTGTCACCAAGAGAACAGATAGCTGATTTACAATAGGAAGGCTTTGAAATGGAGGTGCTTTGAAGTGGAGGTGGCAATGCCTCCGGTCTCCACACCTTTCCCCCCAAAGTGAAGTGGCTTCCCATGGGAAATGGAAATGGTTTCCCACGGGAATGGTTTGTGAGAGAGAGCTGGTCATCAGCTCCTAGTCTGATATCAAGACATTGAAGACATAGAAGGCCGCAGCCTGAACCAAAGTTTGGTGATCAGAAGAAGAGCAAGGTTGCTTTTCTTTACATCTTCCCCTTTCGGGGAGATGAAACTACAGAAGTAAGCTGAGTTTCATCTTAAAGAAGGTCTAAACTACAACAGTCAAGCAAAATCACCTAACATCTAAATTGGAACATAAGCTATTATCAAAAACACATATGAGGCATATAGGCCTTAGAGCAACACATACACTCATGGCATCATACTGATGCAGACAAATCACATACAGAAAGCAAAACAAGGTCAAACAGTAGAATCATGACTGTATACTCAAAATATCATAACACAGTACAAAAGGGAAAACAAGATTAAAACCTCTTAGCTTACAAAATAATTCAGAGCTCTCACAAAACACGACCTTAAGGTAACAGGACCAGGAAGAGTGTCAGAAACTTTATTAAAATACTGCTTTGGTCCTTCAGCAACTCCATCCGTCAGTTGAGCTAATCCATGGCACAGCACAGGCAAGTTGTCAGCAGCCATCAGCTTATCAGGTTGCCCAGAATTCATGCAGGGTTGAGTCAAACCCTCATCATTAGGAGTCAAAGCCGCACAGGAATGCGAGGGGGAATTGGCAGGCTTATGGGGTCCCATGTCCCCCCTCCTTTCCCCTCCCTCAGCCTTCGTTGACCCCTGTTGGGTTGGCACTCCGCAGGGTTGTGTGTTTACAGGCAAGGCCTCCCCAGCAATAGTTACATGATTAATCCTTGCAGTTCTCCCAAACCAATTGGGATTTACTGCCCCAAATTGTTCCACCATCACATTCAGCCTAGCAGCTAATATGTCTCTCACCTCCGGATCTAGCCCCATCTCCTCTGACTCTCCAGGTGGTTGGCAAGCAGAGGATATTTCTAGCATCCTAGGGATTTGCCATAGCATCGTTCCAGGGGATGTACAGGGTTTTTTAGCTGTAAAGACTTTTCCGGCATCTCATGCCCCTTAAGTGTATCATTTGCACCTGTAAGGGAAGAATGTACAGGGCCCTCTGGCCGCAAGACTGGGAAAGAAGGATCCCCCGCTCCTTTTCTTTCAACCACAACATCAGCATTTGCAAGGGAAGAGTTCACACCAGTCTCTGCTGTAGGAGAAGAGCTGGCTGTCAGCACCGGAGAGGAATTTCTCTCCCCCACCTCCCTTGTTTCTCCCTTTCTCACAGGGTTACATGCCCTCCCAACCGTCGTATCATTCCCCTTCAACTCACAACCAAAATCAATAAACGCCATCCGCACAGTCTCTAAGTCTCTAGATGTCCCAGCAGGCGCAGTTTCTGGCAGCTGTTTCCCGGCAGGCCGCTGTCTCGCTGGGTCGCTTGAAGCCGTCGCCCTGCTCTCTGTAGCGATCTCAGCTTCCCAATCTCCCACCGCAGGTTGTTGACTGGGTTCAATCAGACGCATCCTTGGAGCAGGAGTGGGGGGTGTAGATTTCCTCCCCTCCCGTTCCTGCATGACAGGGCAGTCAAGTTTCTTGTGCCCCCTCTGTTTACAAACGAAGCACAGGCCGGATTCCACAGAGACGCGAGGGTTAACTGCTCTCACAGGGGAGGTCGCCGCTGCTTTCCTATCTCCCTTTCCCATCTTACTCTGCTCGTGCGCGGGGCTGCGGGTGGGAATTCCAAGTTGTCCAAACTCCTTTTGTCGGTGCATCCACATCTGATTGGCCAAATTGGCAGCCTCTGTTAAAGTCACTGGATTCCTATCCTTCACCAAGGCTGCTAGCTCTCCCGGCAGCAAGCGAAAAAATTGCTCCAGAAGAATTAACTCCGTAAGTCCCTGGAATGTTTTCACATTTTCAGCACTTATCCAGTGCTGAAAGTTACGGGATAACCGCGAGGCCATGGCTGGGAAAGTGTCTGTTGTGGACTGGTCTATTTTCCTGAAAGCTTGGCGGTAGGCCTCGGCAGACAGGGCAAAATGTTGCTGTGCAAGCCTCTTGAAACGGGTATAGTCCTGCATTTCATGGGGGGGCAAATTACCCATGAGGTCGAGGAGACTCCCAGAGACTTGACCCCTCAAAACCCTCATCCAATATCTCATAGGTATACAAAAATCCAGGCAAAAATCCTCAAAGAGGGAGAAATATGTGAGGAGGTCGTTTCCCTCTTTGTACGGCGGTAGCAAAGATTTGTTGGCTCTCCAAGTTGCAAGAGAGTCCCTCTGGGATCGGGCCCGGTAAGGAGAAAAATCCTCATCTTCATCCGAAGTGTAGTAGTCTCTCCTTCCCCTCCTCCCTCGCTGTGGGCGCCTCGGGGGCTCAGAGTCTTCCCTCCCGCCGTCAAGGCCGCCCCTCCTCCGGTCTCGGTGCCGCTCTGGGGAAGGCGTTCCACTGCTGGGGCTCCCCCCCGCCCTTCTGTATTCCAGAGGGTAAGATCGCTCTCGGTCGAGGTGAGGGGAATACTCCCTCTCCTCTTCCCTCCAAACATAGTCTCTCTGGCAGGGCCGCCCCCTCTCTTCTACATCCCTGGGCTGGGCTATTGGGGAATGGGCTCGGTCTCTCCCTTCTCTCCCCTTCCCAATCTCACCAGAGTAGACATCTGGGCTGTAATGGGTCACCTTCTGTTTCCGAGGCTGCTCCCATTCGCGTTCCCAGTTTGATCGCATTTCCAGCCATAGCTCTTCGTCTGGCCTCTGTCGGCGCCGGGGTTCTTCCATCAGCATCTCTGGGCACCGCTTGCTGGCCAGAGGGTCAGGGCTCCCGGCCCTCGAGGTATCAGAGAAGAGGGCAAAGGTGCTGGGCAGAGTTCGCTCACCAATGTTGTTATCGGCGTTCAAACGCAGTCGCCTCTCCTTCCAGCGGCTTGCCCACTCTTCCTTCGGGTAAGTCCAAATGGTGGGTTCGGCCACCGTTTCTTCCAAAAGGCCAGCCTGGTCAACCATCTCGAGGTTGCTTTCCTCCTGGCTCTCAAACGACAGCCTGCCTATTGCCTTTGCTGTCCTAACTCAAACTTCCAAAAATAACAAAACTTGCTAGGTGCCTCACGCTGCAACCTCAGCACAAAATTGATTTAAGGAAACCTTTCAGGGTCCCAATTCAGATCCCACCGCTGCCACCATGTCAAGGAGGTCCGGCCTGCCCTCCAGCAAAAGGGTCAAAAGTTGCCAAACTCCCCACTGGGCTTCAGGACTCTCCCTAAAGCACAATGCGGATAGACTCTGCTGCCTTGTCGAGAAGACTCGGTCTGCTCTCCAGCAGGCCGATTCCTCTGTAGTTCAAAGTCACCAAATGTTTCCCTAAGGAAACCCAAATTCCTTACTGTGCCCCAGGATTCCCCCTTTGAGCGTAGTACAGGTATATCGCCCCCAGCTCTCAATTCCAAAAGGCTGGCTTTCCCAGGGATGAGCTGAGAGCTACTCTTCCCCAGCCAGTTTCCCAAAAGTCAAAACAAGCAAAAACCGTCCCTGCAGAGTAGAGCTTCTGCCAGGGGAGGCTTATTGCCACAAAACACTAGGGTAGGTGGTTTCTCACACACACACACACTCAGGCACTTGGATTTAGCCCTGAGACCCAAAAAAGGTTTCTCAGACTTCAATATAAAGTCTATAAGTTTATTTAATAAAATGTGCTCGTTACAGAAAGGAAATTATTTGTGAGGCAGATAGCATAAAAAACAAGAAATATTAGCAATCTCTAACTTCACAGTAGTTCTTTAAGTTTCAGGCAAAATAGGCAAAGTTTCCAAGAGAGTAACAAATGCAAGGTTTTAGTTGATTTATAGTTACCAAGAACCAGGTTTTGGTCCTAACACGCAGAGCGTCAGTCCTTCCTGGTTGCCAAAAGATGATGATCGCTTGGAGACATGACCAGCATGTCCCCCTCCCAAGCTTCATGATTTTGATTAGAACAGAGTTCATATTTATCTCTCCCATCTCATTGGGTGATGGCCATTCCACCCAATGAGATGTTGGGGACGCAATAAACTTGTAAGATATTTGGCATGACACCTCTAGGCCTTTTGAAGTTACAGATGTATTTGCATCTCTGCAGCAATACAAAACATCTGGGCTCCTTCAAGCTTTTGAGATGTCAGGCTTCTAACAGGATTGTCACCAAGAGAACAGATAGCTGATTTACAATAGGAAGGCTTTGAAATGGAGGTGCTTTGAAGTGGAGGTGGCAATGCCTCCGGTCTCCACACCTTTCCCCCCAAAGTGAAGTGGCTTCCCATGGGAAATGGAAATGGTTTCCCACGGGAATGGTTTGTGAGAGAGAGCTGGTCATCAGCTCCTAGTCTGATATCAAGACATTGAAGACATAGAAGGCCGCAGCCTGAACCAAAGTTTGGTGATCAGAAGAAGAGCAAGGTTGCTTTTCTTTACATTCACCTTCTGTGATTCTTTTGCAAAGTGAAAAGGGATGTGTTGCATTTGGCTCCACCTTCTGCGGCAGCCATTTTGGGATGGCTCCGTCTCCTACTGCAGCCATTTGGGGGATGGTGTTCACCACACCTTCTCAAAATTACAAAGAACAGGGTTGGACACCCCTGCCTTAAAGAATAACATTTATTTCAATATGAGCTTTTGTGATTTACAGCTCATTTCTTTACATAGATATGTGAAGGGAAAACTATTTGGAAATCTTACAGGAAGGTTTTCAGGTATGAAACAAAGTCCTCTGGCCCAGATGAATTGCATCCAAGGGTACTAAAGAACTATTGGATGTAATTTCTGAGCCTCTATCCATGGTTTTTGAGAATTCTTGGAGAACAGGCAAGGTGCAAGAAGGTTGGAGGGAGGCAAATGTTGTCCCCATCTTCAAGAAAGAGAAAAAAGGACGATCCGGGTAAATACTGGCTTATCAGCTTGACGTCTGTACCTGGGAAAGTCTTAGAACAAATCATCAAAAAGTCAGTCGAGCATTTAGAAAGGATGGATCTGATTACTAAGAGCCAGCATGGGTTTCTCAAGAACAAGTCATCGCAGACTAATCTTATCTCTTTTTTTGAGAAAGTTACTTGCTGGATCAGGGGAATGCTGTAGACATAGTTTATCTTGATTTCAGTAAGGCTTTTGATAAGGTTCCACATAATATTCTTGTTGACAAATTGGGAAAATGTGGTTTAGATCCTATTTCTGTTAGGTGGATCTGTAATTGTTTGACAGATCACACCCAAAGAGTGCTTCTTAATGGTTCCTCGTCCACTTGGAGAGGAGTGACTAGTGGAGCGCCTCAGGGATCTGTCCTGGGCCCTGTGTTGTTCAACATCTTTATAAATGATTTGGATGAAGGAATAAAGGGAATGCTCATTAAATTTGCAGATTATACTAAATTGGGAGGGGTAGCCAATATGGTAGAAGACAGAGCCAGGATACAGGACGACTTTGACAGGCTGGAGAATTGGGCTAAAACTAATAAAATGCATTTCAACAGAGATAAATGTAAAGTTCTGCATTTAGGTAGGAAAAATCAAATGCATAATTATAGGATGGGGGAGACTTGTCTTAGCAGTAGTGTGTGTGAAATGGATCTAGGGGTCTCAGTAGACCCAACACTAAACATGAGTCAGCAGTGTGATGCTGTAGCTAAAAAGGCAAATGTGATCTTGGGCTGTATCAACATATGTATAGTGTCAAGATCATGCGAAGTGATGGTATCACTTTACTCTGCTCTGGTTAGACCTCACCTAGAGTATTGTGCTCAGTTTTGGGCACCACAATTTAAGAAGGATGTAGACAAGCTGGAACATGTCTGAAGGAGGGCAACAAAGATGAAGAGGGGTCTGGAGACCAAATCCTATGAGGAAAGGTTGAAGGAGCTGGGTATGTTTAGCCTGGAGAGGAGATGACTGAGTTGTGATATGATAACCATCTTCAAGTACTTGAAGGGCTGTCATAAAGAGGGTGGTGCTGAGTTGTTTTCTGTTGCCCCAGAAAGTTGGACCAGAACCAACGGGTTGAAATTAAATCAAAAGAGTTTCCGGCTAAACATTAGGAAGAACTTTCTAACAGAGCAGTTCCTCAGTGGAACAGACTTCCTTGGGAGGTGGTGGGCTCTCCTTCACTGGAGGTTTTTAAGCAGAGGCTAGATGGCCATCTGTCAGCAAGGCTGATTTTATGACAGGCAGATCATGAAAGGGAGGGCAGGAAGTTTTGCATCAGTGTTTGGCTCTCGGGGCCCTTTCTTGCATACCCAGGGTAGTGCCGATTGCCACTTTAGGGTCAGGAAGCAATTTCCCTTCAAGCCAGATTGGCCAGAGATCCTGGAGGGGTTTTTTTTTTTGCCATCTTCTGGGCATGGGGTAGGGGTCACTGAGGGTGTGAGGGGGAAGTAGTTGTGAATTTTCTGCATTGTGCAGGGGGTTGCATTCAATGACCCTGGTGGTCCCTTCCAACTTTATGATTCTATGTTTGTAGGTACAATTTTCCTTTCACATTTCTGTGTGAAGAAGCGAGCTGTGACTCGTGAAAGCTTATATTGAAATACGTTGTTAATCTTTAAGGTTCCACTGGACTGTTATTTTACTATGACAAACTAGCATGGTTACTCTTTACAATCATCAAAATGCTAGAACACAGACTTCTGCAGTTCTAACATAAGGACCAGTGGCTTCTGCAGTGATTCTAACAACGCAATCCTAAGAACACTTTCCTGGGAGTAAGCACCATGCTCTCGGACATTGCCAAACCTAAATCTTAGAATCTTGTTTGGGTCTATTCAATGGGATTTATCACAGGAAAGTGTGTGAATAAATGTACAGAATCTCATTATCTTTAAGGTGTCCTGTGCTGTGCAGGCTAGCCCTGCCAGATCTCCTCTGGAGCAGTGTCCTCTGGCCTAGATAGCAAGGCTTGGGAGTACTGACAGGTGCTGGTAACCAGGAGCTAGAACTGGAGGCAAGGAGCTGACACACAGTTATGCGCCTAGTGGACCAGCTGATCCAGCAAGGCAGTTTCCCCAAGCCTCAGCCTTGTAATCAGGCTCAGGTGCCCTGCTGGCAGGTTTTGAGTTCCTGCGACTACTATGCTTTGGTCAGAATCCTGCAATCACTAAGAACTAACCAACCAGCTGCATAATTTCCCCCCAACAGATTATACTATGTATACCAGCATAAAAGCAGCATCTGTGTAATGATGAGGATTTAAAAGCAGCAAACATTTTAAGGATCAGTTAACAACTAAATATAAAGCATAATATGCAGTGGCTCATCTGTGCTTAGGGTTGCCAGGTCCCTCTTCCCCACCAGTGGGAGGTTTTTGGGGCAGAGCCTGAAGAGGGAGGGATTTACTACATTTCTGTGTCCCTTGTCTTTTTTTTTCTTTTTGCCATCAAGTCATAGCTGACTTATGGCAACCCCAACAGGTTTTCAAGGCAAGAGATGTTTGGAGGTGGTTTGCCATTGCCTGTCTCAGAGGTGTGCTCTTGGTATTCCTTGGAGGTCTCCCATCCAAATGCTTGCTGGGGTTGAGGCTGAGTGTGTGTGACTGGCCCAAGGTCACCCAGCAAGTTTCCATGGCACAGTGGGGATTCAAACTTGGGTTTCCCAGATCCTCGTCTGTCACCTTAACCACTACCCCATCCTGCCCTTTCATAATAGTGTCACTCAGGGATTCTTCTAGGCTAGAGATGTTGGGGGAAAGGAGGTGGGACAATGCCATTAAAACTAGGACTTGTAAATTGTTTCACCTTTCTTTTGCTCCTGAGTCTGCTCTTCAATAAGACAGAAAAGGCTAGAGAACATTTTCTGGAAGCAGCAAATGTGCAAAGCATTCAGTTGCTCAGTTATAGAGGTCCCCACAGTTCCTTGATCAAGGTGTCTGGCAAAGGTTCAGACCACTACTGTCTTTCTCTATGGTGTCACTTTTTTGTTTTAGCCATGGACTTTCAGCTAGGTTGATAGCCCTGCAAGGAGGCTGCGATGGGCAGCTGTCTGTCTCCCCCGCATTCCTTGCACTTTTCATTCATAAGAGGACAACCAGCCTGTTTTGAAAAATACTTCTCTACAGTAACTTGCTATGGGCAAAGTAACTTTGGCTCAATACTTGAAGAATCACAAGTGCGGGGGCTTTTGAGAGTCAAAGCAGATATGACGCTGGGAGGTCCATGATTGGATCCTCCCAGTGTTTTTGAAATCATAACAGAAGCCATGTTGTGTGTGTGTGTGTGTGAGACAGACAGACACGCGCGCGCGGAAGGAATGAGGGTGTGTGATTCAGACTGCAGCCATGCTGAGGGTGAGAGGGTTAACTTCCCTCATACTGCTTTGCAGATTGAAACTGACCACCACTGTGCCATCAGTCATTAGCCTTCAAAGGGAGAAAGATGGACAGCTTGTTTCTTGCCTGACGTTTTTTCTTCTGAAATCTAATAAAAGGCATGGAGGTAGTTAGTTTTGATCAGTGAAATCAAATCAAGTGGCGAGACAGAATTACCCCCCCCCCCCCGCACACACACACACACACACCCTAATGTAGCCACAGTCTGAATCAGGACCTGGCACTGCTTGTACTGGCTGGGAGAGTCCATTCACAGACCTTTCAGTGTCTCTCCTGATTTAACCATGTGTGAAGTCAGGAAAAGCCATTCAGTGTTAGCTTTTGCTTAGCATCACTATTCTCCATTTTGAATGCTTAAGAAACTGTTGCTCTGTAATTGTAGAGGCCTAGCAGAGACCATGGATAACAAGATGCACCTGCAGTCTGTTACCGGACAGATAAGACCTGTTCAAGGCTGAGCCAGCATACCAGCCTAATTGGGAGCTAGTTTCATCTGTGGGAAGTTGGGGGGGGGGGTGATCTCACTCTTCACTCCTAGGACCCAGTCTGGCCTGAACCATCTAGAGGTTTCTTTTAACCACTGATTGGAAGTCATGGGTCATCCAACTAGGGTCCAGATTGCCATAAGTTTAGCCATGCTTATTCTATCCTAACTATCATCATCAACTGAACTGCTTTAGCACGTTACTCTGCTCATCTACAGCAATGCAGCAATGCAAGAAACTAAGGCCTGAACCAGCTTAGTTTAAGAATAAGGAACTTGTAGCAGAGTTGTAAGTATAATCAGCAAGACTTTGTTATTTTCTTTGCCAGTGTTTAAGATTACTGTACTCGCATTTTAATTACTTTTGACTTTTTAAAATTTCTTAATAGACCTTTTCATTTAAAAGGTGGTTTGAGTGATTTGACCTAACTCGGTTATGTTACAACACAGCTGGGGCTCTGGAGAGGGCAGCCAGTCGTGTTACCATGAAACAGATTAAGTATGGTTGCCAACAACCTTGAGTAAAAATATCCTTCCCCTTTAACAGAGCTTATTGGGATATGATTTACCAGTGATTATATGTTTACCTCTGTCCATGAAAAGCTTCACCTTCCCATTTCTACACAATAAGCCTCTGTTAAAGGTGCAGGATTTTTTCTCTCCAGGTTGTTGGCATCAGCTGTTACTTGAAGACAACCTGCAGCTGTGAGTCCTCCCCCCCCCCCCACCGCCAACATCCAAAGCAGCAGCTGGGAAAAGGCTGTTCTTGTCATTCAGGCCACTGTATAGAGCAAATTGTTGGGACTTTTTCCTGGGCAAGGGGGGTGATGAAAGAAAGGGGTGGAATTCCTGCTATAATTATCCTTAATATCATTTTACTTTCATTCATTGTTTCAGCAGAATACAGACTACTGTGCATTAAAAGAGTGTAACGTCTGCCGAAGAGCTAGTTGGTATGAGATTTTGGAGTGGGCACAGCCATGGAAGACTGCATAAACTAAGACGAGGGAGAATGTTTCAAAAAACATTTGGATATACTGATTTCTAGAGACCTTAGTTATCTATAGAAAATCCTCCTGACAGACCATGCAGTTTATTGTATCTCTGTCTTGGATCATAATTTTCCATTCCTTTGGAACAACAGCCGTACTGCTAACAGAACCACATTTCCTTGAGGGGAAGGCACTATCTGCTGTAAACAAAAAGAAGCAAATAAAGGCCCCCCTTAGGAAATCTGTAGGAGCCCCGTGGCGCAGAGTGGTAAGCTGCAGTACTGCAGTCCAAGCTCTGCTCACGCCCTGAGTTCAATCCCGATGGAAGTTGGTGTCAGGTAGCTGGCTCAAGGTTGACTCAGCCTTCCATCTTTCCAAGGTCGGTAAAATGAATACCCAGCTTGCTGGGGGTAAAGGGAAGATGACTGGGGAAGGCACTGGCAAACCACCCCATAAACAAAGTCTGCCTAGTAAACGTCAGGATGTGACGTCACCCCATGGGTCAGGAATGACCCGGTGCTTGCACAGGGGACCTTTACGGAAAGCTGCAGCTAACTCTGAATAGACAGGAAGTGATTAATAATTAAGCAGAATAGTAGAAGCTGTGAACAAAGTAACAAATTTAAAGTGACAGTTGTAGGGAGAAGTTGAACCTTTGCTTAACACCTGTATTACAATAGCATATAGTAGGATCTTGCCCATGGGGATTGGCAGTGTTGGATTTGGGGGAGGGAAAATATAATATTATGTAAATACCACGTGGAATCTCGGCTTTAATTCTGTTTACAACTAATTGTGGAAAAGGAATGACTTAAAAGTACAGAAATATTCTAGTGTGAAAGCAACTGCTTCAAGAGGTACAGTTTTTCCTCCTCCCCTTGATATCATCCCCTTCTTCATCTACTGGCTTTGTGTGCCATCTTTAGCTTTTTGCAAAACTGAAGTGTTAATTACTTAGTGCCAGATTGAATAATATAAATACCTTGATGTGATAAGATGACTTGCCCAAGGTCACCCAGCTGGCTTCGTGTGAAGGAGTGGGGAAACAAATCCAGTTCACCAGATTAGCCTCCGCCGCTCATGTGGAGGAGTGGGGAATCAAACCCGGTTCTCCAGATCAGACTCCACCGCTCCAAACCACCGTTTTTAACCACTATACCACGCTGGCTCTCTAAAGGTAGTCCCCTGTGCAAGCACTGGGTCATTACTGCCTCTTGGGGTGATGTCACATCATGATGTTTACTAGGTAGACTATATTTACGGGGTAGTTTGCTATTGCCTTCCCCAGCCGTGTACTGGTGTAAAATGCTTCTGCTGGGTTATAACTAGGAACCACCATTGTGAACTTGTAAGACCAGTGTTGTGTCAGATGCACTGGTTCCCATTTGTTTCCAGGCTCAGCAAAGTGATAACTTTGACTTTGGTTTCAGGCTATTTAGGGTCACAGTGGAGTTAAGAAGGCTTATGGGTCAGGCCCTTAAGAACATAAGGAGTGGTGGGCTCAGACCAGTAGTCCAGCATCCTGTTTCACACAGCAGCCTTCCAGTTGCTACCCCGAAATTATGGAAAGTTTTGCCTCCTAATGTTCATCTGTCCCATTCGTTCTTGTCATTCTGGTGATCTGTTAAGAGCTGTTTATTTGGAGGGCCTTTGAAACAAGCTGAGCTTATGAGCCTCCATGCTTCCTGGCAATGATGTTTCTGTGCCGCTGGATAGTTTTTTTTGGGCTTGTTTTTAATCCATCGTTTTGTTGATATAGTAGTTTCTGCAGAGACAGGTGGTCTTGTTTATGTCAAGAAGAACAGAAAGTCAGATAGCACAGTGTTTCCCAACTTCTCGTTTGAGACTCAAAAGGGGGTCACAAAGCCTCTGAAAGTGGGTTGCAGGCCAGCCCTCTATAATGGCTGCTCCTGCCCTTTGCTTCCTTTTCTCCTCTTCAGCTTCTCACATTATCACTTCCACCTAGGGTTGGCAACCTCCAGGTAGTAGCAGAAGTTCTCCTGCTATTATAACTGATCTCCAACCAATAGAGATCAATTCCCCTGGAGAAAATGGCCGCTTTGGCAATTGGACTCTATGGCATTGAAGTCCCTCCCCAAGCCCTGCCCTTCTCAGGCTCCTGCTGATAGTGAAAAGGGACCTGGCAGCCCTACTTCCACCTCCTTGCGACAATAATGGGCGGGGGGGAAGCAGTCTGGTAACTTTATGGCAGTAGCTGAAAGAAGGGGAGGAGGTTGTTCAGCATGCCATTGAAAAACCAGACAAGGATAGTGTAATGTATTTAGTTGGGGCAAAGACTATGCTGAACTATTGAACTCAGCTGTGCTGAACTGTGTTCAGCTTGAGGCTCTGCTCCAGGCTCCGTCGTCTGTTTCTCCTATTGTATGGTGAACTTTGGCTTTCCAACCACGGACTAGGGGGAGTGGCTCCAGGAGGTTGGGAACTTCATATAAGTTGGGGTGTTTTGCAGTTAGGTTAGTTCTCTTTTCCCTGTTAAAGCAGTTGCTGTTGGAACTCTGTCTCCAGCCTCGTGTGTAACCTACGCATATATAATATTGATGATGAAGGGGGGATATTTGAGCTGGTAGGCAGCCCAGCTAGTTCCAGCTGAGATCACTTCCAAGGCCAAGCCTTGGACAAGCTGAGATCGCAGGTGATACCATGAGGGGAGACGCAACACAATCCACGATGGCTACCCAGAGCTACATTGAGGAGTTCAATACATCCACCCCTGAGAGGTGGGACAGCTACGCAACGTGACTCGCATTCTACTTAAAGGCGATCAAGATCACCGACACTGATCTTTAAAATACAACGTTCTTCAGCGTGTGTGGAGCAGACACATTTGAACTTGCACGGGTGTTACTGTATCCCACCAAACTCAAAGAGACACAACTCACAGACATCTTAGAGGCTCTGCAAAAGCACTTCATGCCTCAACCGTCTGAGATTGCCAGGCAGCTGTCAGGACTCTGCTACGGACTATCATTCTGAATGCATTCTACCAGTGGAATCAAGCCCTGGACAAGTCTGTCGCTGCATATGTCACGGTCCTGCGTAAGGCCGCCCGCTATTGCAACTTTGCCAACCTCGACACCACACTCAGGGACCGGCTAGTTTGCAGCCTCTACAGTGATAAGGTTCAGAGGTGACTTTTCTCAAAAAAGGATGTCACCTTCAACTCCGCCCTAGAAGAAGCCCTAGCAGCAGAGGCGGCCGACAAAATGACTCACGAGGTGCGCCACGCAGACCGATCTTTGCCACTATCATCCCAAAGGCCGGTTCCTGTCCACTTCGAGGATGACAGCGAGGAGGAGGAAGTACAAAAGCTGAGTTCCAGGGGTTCCAAGCATTCCAGCCTGCAGGAAAAACCGTGTGCAAGCTGCGGAGACCAGGACGATCACCAATCACAAGAGTCTGCTGCTCAAGGAAACCCAGGGGCAACATGAATTTTCCCTCCAGGGAAGGCAGCAAACACCACCCAGCTCACTGCATCATTGGGGAGTACCATGGCAGTTGGGGAGCGACAAGCAAATGCTGGGGCACTCGTCAACGACAGATCCAGAGTGTGGAACTCAACAAGATACACTCGATGGAAAAGATCCGCGTAAACGTCAAAATACAAGGCATCCCGTGTGAAATGGAGGTTGACTCGGAGTCTGCCCTCTCCATCGTCTTTGCAGAAACATTCAAGTGACTTTGTGCGAACAGGGGACCACCTCGCCTGCAACCAAGCAGCCTCATCCTCGCCGATTTCCAATAGAGAAGGGTCCCCGTCAAGGGCATCGCCCAAGTCAACGTATGCTACAAGCAGTTCTCTAGTACTCTTCGCCTTGTAGTCGTTCAGGGACAGCGTGCCAGCCTCCTGGGGCTCGAATGGTTCCAGGACCTTGGGGATCCACATGGTCAGTGTGAAGCACATCGACCACTCGCACTTCAAGGCCATATGGAAGGAATTCGAAAGTGTCTGGAATGCATCATTCGGCCATTACAAGGGCCCACCAGTCAAACTTCAAATCCATCCAACCATCACGCCAATCCGACTCAAGCCCCGTCAAGTGCCATTTGCGCTCAAGGAAAAGATTGATGCCGAACTGGACCGTCTAATCGAACAAGGTGTCCTGGAGCTGGTTCCCAATGCCAAGTGGGAAACACCCATTGTCATGCTGCTGAAGTCCAACAGTGAAGTAAGAATATGTGCTGACTACAAGTGTACTATCAACAAAGCCCTTCAGCAGCACATATACGGTGCCCATTTCAGTCACCTCCTCGCATCCCTGGTCGGGGGCAAAGTCTTCACCAAACTCGACCTCGCCCAGGCATACCAAGAGCTTCCAGTCAATATGGCCTCTGCCAAAGCTCAGAAAATCGTTACCCATAGGGGGCGTTCTGTGTCAAACACCTCCAGTTCAGGGTCAGCACGGCACTGGGGATCATCCAAGGCCTAATGGAAGATGTTCTAAACGGTCTTCCAGGGGTCATTCCCTACTTGCCGCTGGTGAGTCCGAGGAGGAACTCATGAATTGTGTTCGTCAAGTCCTCTGTCATTTCAAGGCCACCAGCCTCACCGTCAAGAGAGAGAAATGCCAGTTGGGTCTACCACAAGAAGAATTTTTAGGATTCCTTATTGATGCTTCTAGAATCCACCCAACTCCTGTAAAGGTCAGGGTTATCCACAATGCACCTCCGTCCAAGACCAAACGGGAGCTCCAGGCATTCCTCGGACTCCTGAACTTCTACCATTCTTTTTTGCCCAACAAGGCATCCATTGCAGAGCCTTTGCACCATCTCCTTGATAAGACGACACCATGCTCCTAGGGGCGTCTGCAACAGTCCACCTTCAATGCTGTGAAGCAGTTACGGTCATCGTCCAGTCTTCTGGTCCACTTCGACGAATGGAGGCCAGTCGTTCTGACCTGCAACACCTCACCATACGGTATTGGCACCATCTTGAGTCACAGGTTGCTGGATGGCCAGGAGGCCCCAATCACCTACTACTCACGGACATTGTCTCCAACAGAAAGGAACTATGCCCAGATCGACAAGGAGGCTCTGGCAGTGGTTGTAAGCATAAAAAAAGTCCACAACTATGTCTACTGTTGCCCCTTCGCCATCGTCATGGATTACAAGCCGCTTCTGGGCCTCTTTGTTCCTGACTGGCAACGCCTTAGATCCTGTCTCCTCAGATGCTCAGATGGTCCATCTTCCTTAACACATACAACTTTGAGCTGCACCACCATCCTGGTCGGGGCATCAGTCATGCCGATGCCCTCAGCCACCTGCCTCAAGATGAGTCGGACCCAGACCCCTTGCCAGCCCATGATATCATGCCCATGGAGACGCTGCCAGAGCCGCCACTCCATGCTTCAGACGTTGCCACCTGATCTGGCATGTAACATCGGCACCATTCCACCCATCGACCAACGGGCAAGCAGAGCAGATGGTGCAGACAACAAAGGAATCCCTGGGCTGACTGGTCCACGGAAGCTGGGATGTGCACCTGGCGGACTTCCTCCTTGCACAGCACCTGACACCATGCACTGCCATCGGTCAGAGCCTGGCAGAGATACTGATGGGGCACCATCTGAAGACCCTCCTGGACCATTTTCATCCAGACCTGATGTCCGATCAACCTCCAGGTCAGGAGGCTCCAGTGCCCCCCAGATCCCTGGCACAAGATGAGCCAGGGAATGCCCAGAACTATGGCTTGAGGCCACTGTGGGTGCCTGTGACCATCAGCAAGGCCACTGTTCCGGTCTCATACAGAGTCACCACCCCTGACGGGTGGGTCCTCTGGTGCCACATTGACCAGCTGTGGCACTGGCTTCCAGACCCCCCAATGGACGGGGTGGCTCCAGTGGCCTTACCTGAGCCTGAACTCAGGGAGAGCCTCCCAGCGGCTCCAACACCAGCATTGGTCCAAGCCCCCTCCAGTGAACGTTGCGGACTGGGAGATCCCAACAGAAACCATAGGAGCAACCGTGTCAGCTCCAGCCAAGCCTACAGCTGTGGCCACTGAGGGGCCGCGCTGCTCTCAAAGGACTCGGTGTCAGCAGAGCTACCTGCGGGACTATGTGTGCTGAAAGTAGGTAAGCTCATTCTTAGGAGAGAAGGGTATTTAGTTGGTTCAAGGACTATGCTGAACTATTGAACTGCTGAACAGTTTAATTCAACTGTGCTGAACTGTGTTGACCTTGAGGCTCTGCTCTAGGCTCTGTGGTCTGTTTCTCCTATTGGACAGTGGACTTTGGCTGTCCAATCACAGACAGGGGAGTGGGGTGGCTCCGGATGGTTGGGAACTGTATATAACTTGGGGTGTTTTGCAGTTAAGTTAGTTCTCTCTTCCCTGTTAACTGAATAAAGCAGTTGCTGTTGGAACTCTTTCTCTGGCCTTGTGTGTAACCTATGCATACATAATAGAAAGAAAGAAGCAAATGTGTGTGTGCATGGGCTCTGTCTTGGTGCAGCTCCTTCAGCTGCCCATCCTTTTTTCCACTCCTCTGCAGTGCCTCATTGCCCTCTACCTGCTGTGAAAGATGTACTGCACCAAGCCCCTTGCCACCAGCCTCTTCCATCTGCCATTTTCACTTATCTCCTCAAACAGTGCCCTCACTCCAGCATTCCTCCCGAAACTCTGGCTCTGGCCCAGCTGGCAGAGGAATAGGAGATAAACTCCAACTTGTTTGGGGTTCATAGTGGAGGCAGCTGCAACCCTTCGTGTGATGTTTGTTGGTTTCTTAAAAACATCTGGCTGGACACTGTAGAAAATGGAATGCTGGGATACAGGGGGGCCAAGGTCACAGTTTGCCTAGGTCACCAAAAAACCTTAGGCCAGCCCTGAATGGGTCACCACATGAAGTAAATTTGTACATGTGGGTTACCATCTCAAAAACACTGGGAACCTCTGAGATAGCATATACACCTAACTGCCTTCTCAAAAAATCTAGAGCAACAGAACAGGCAAATGAGCACATAAATCACCATGGAGAGTAGTCAGCAAGCTGATGGTAAGGAGCTTGATTATAGTATTCCTACTGACCTGGTGCCAGGACCAATGTCTCTGTTCCTTAGGCATGTCATTCTTGTTTCTGGCCAACTTTCTGGGAAAAGATAACAACTTTTAGGAAAATGAACTTAGTCACTTCAAATTATTGCTGAATATACCTGAATTTTGTAATGAACTTGGAACAAATGGATTCCATCTCCTTTTGGCTTGTTAGAGGGTTCCCCTCCCTTTTATTTTATTATAGTCTCCTACCAGCCTTTGAGGTTGATATTAGATAGTAGTGTTGCAGTGACATCTTGATTGGGGGTTTGTTTCCTCTTTCAAGGTAAGGGCACATGTTTTTCTGAATATGATATGTTACAGTAATTTTGTTCACCTGGGCATTTGATTTGGAGATTGTGGATCAGTGCAACTGTTTTATTCTTTTATCACTGTGAATATTGTGTGACTTGACTTGCTGCAGTTTCTTGGACATACAGTTGGGTTGGAAAGTGACAGAGATGATGAGGTGGTACAGTGGAAAAAACTGTCAGACTAGGATCTGGGAAGCCCAGGCTCACATCCCTGCTCTGCCATGGAAACTTGCTGGATGACCTTGGGCCAGTCACATAGTCTCAGCCTAGCCTACCTCATAGATTTGTTGTGAGGATAAAACAGAGGAGCGGAGAACAACGTATGCCACTTTGGATCCCCATGGGGAAGAAAGGCAAGATATAAAGTAAGTAAGTAAATAAATAATCTCAGCACCTAGAGGCTGTGATCTCCAACTCCTAGATAAAGACTGTGGATACCTGATGAGTTGGCTAGAAACAAGACCATATTACTCCCAGTGAGGAGCCCCCCAACTCTCTCTCCCTCTTCCAGAGAACTCATGGCTTCATCCCGTCAAGGTGACAGCAGGATCAGGAACTTCCCCTTTCCCCCTCCTTCCTTGCTAACTTTGAACCGTAGGAGCTGCCTCATACCAAGTTAGATGAGCCCTAACATTGAGAGGAATTTGCAGCATTCCTTCCTATAGACCTCGCAGTTCTAAAACTGTTTTCTAGGGAGATGTGGGGTTCCTCAGAAGCTTATCTGCAGATCCTCAGTAATGGTGGATGAGCTTCCACAGCAACATGCCCATCCACAATGAATTTATTTTTATGGATGTATTTACAAATTATACCTTACCCCATCAATGCATAATTCCTGGAATGGCAATGTTCAGCTGAGGGAGGGGTGTTATTGAGTGTATTTTGGGCACGCTCTTCGTTCATTCAGGTTTATGGTGAGGCCAAAAACATTTGGTCAGCACCGTGAAAGAACAAGACCCAGACAACTGAGACCAGAGATTCCTCACACACGCTCATGGGATGCTGCTGCTTCTGGCAGACTGCTGCCCCCACTCTGTCCTTGTTTGTCTGCTGAGGCTACTGCCCACCCCCAGATAGATAAACAGGCAGGCAGCGAACTTGTCTCAGCAAGGGGAAGGACTGTGGCTCAGTTTGTAGAGTATCTGCTTGGCATGCAGAAGGTCCCAGGTTCAATCCCCGGCATCTCCAGTTAAAGGGACTAGGCAAGAAATAGGTGATGTGAAAGACCTCTGCTTCAGACCCTGGAGAGCCACTGCCCATCTGAGTAGACAATACTGACTTTGATGGACTGAGGGTCTAGTTTGGTATAAGGCAACTTCATGTGTTCAAGTCAAGGCAGCAGTGCTGGACGTCTGAGTAGGCCTGTTACCAAACGGGTCGCGAACTCCCGGACTGGTCATGGGAACCCCAAGCAGCATACGTGTGCGCTCTGTTCCAACCGCGCGCCTGCCCTAAACGCTACAGGGGAGGCGCCAACGGCGAGTGAAACTGACGCAACCGCTCCTGTGTGTACCTAGCTGCCGGCAGCTGAGCAACTGAGGCCGGGTCACCCCTCTCCAGTGAACCAGAGGGACTCCATGTTTCCTGAGCAGCTCCGGTCCAGCAGAAGCCATGGCAGAGAAAGCGCAGAGGCACGTAGGCTGCATCCTTGCACCCCCCCCCCTTGTAACATCGGACTGGTTAAGCAAAGCCATTTCAGAGACATTGAGATAACGAATGATTCATTCTTCCAGCTATGCAGCAGCGATCCCCGGACTTTAGGAAAGATTGCGCCTATTGTTTAAGATCACTAAGCACATCAGCGAGATCCTCCCGGGTTGTACAAGCCACTGGAATTAGAATAGATTTCCAAATTCTCACTACCCCACCCCAACAGCCGAATATTAAATCTTTTGTCACCCTTTTGTCACCTGGGAACCTAGAAGGGGTAATCCAATCAATCCTGCCCCCAGAAAAACAGTATATCTGGGGTGCCCACAGCCCATAATGTTACCTTAGGTCTTTCCTGGCATACTCGCCATTAGTCTGTTGGTTTGGTTTTGTGCAGCCTGACCACGTCCCCCTCCCGCCTCGCTGGCCGAGTCTACTTGAACCCCTTGCCCTCGCCTTTACTCTATTTTCTGCTATCTTAGTCTACTGGAGCTTGGGACAACTCCTCTACAAGAGCTGTAAAGTATTCCCCCACCAACGACTCCTGCCACATTGGCATCTGTTGCCACTCTACTACCTTTTGAATTCTTAGATTCTCTGTATGTCTGTGTTGCATCACTGAATGCTTGACTACATAAACACTATGTAATTTGGAATCCTTTTGCCTCTGTCTTGATTTCAAGGGTCACAGATAACGGGCTCTGGTTGACCACGCTATATAAATATTGTAGTTTCCGATTGCTCAAGCTAATTTCCCCATTTAAGGAGCAATTCGGGTACAGTGCTGGCAGGATGAAGTAAGCAGTCCTCTTTGATGGCCACCCCCTTCCAATCCACAGTGTACGTCCTGGCTTCTATAGTGCCAGTGCATGTTGCACATCATTCTGCGGAGTGCAGGCTGCGGGCTGGACTGTCTGCTGTCACCCCAGTGGCTCTGCATGAGTCAGTTGCCTGATCCATGTAAAAAGGTTGTTAGCAGGAATGATGACCATTTTAAATTTACTACATACAAACATGGCTTTCACTGTGCCTTTCTTTGCTTGCATAAGCCACGTATACGCAAAGCATAAATAAATAAATGTCAATATGAAAAATTTATGGGGTAAGAAAAAAAAGTTTTCACTCTCTTGCCGAGAAACAGGATCCAAGAGGCCCCAAACCACAGGGCTGTGTGGTGGTTGTTTTTCTGGCTGGCAGTCTTGGACAAGACCAACCTTTGAAGGTTTGTCCTGGTTTTCAAGGGACAAAGGATTAAAAATCCCATTTCCTGACCAGCCTCACTTCATTTGTGTATGAGGTGAACCCTGACATTTCTGTCAGACTGTATACAGCATTAATGAATGGGGTAATTTAAAAACGGAGAACATGTTTTTCATCAATCTTCTAATTAAGCCAGTTGCCAAATGTTAATTGGCAGGGACAGAAATAAATATATGGCTGCTTACTGAATGAAAAATCAAAGACAGCGAAAGTTAGTATACAAGAATGTTAGGGGTTAAAACACCCTGGGCGAAAACGCACGGTCGCTTTAGCCTCCTTTATTCCCTGTTTCAGCCAGGATTCAGCCAGGATCGAACGCGTGCGTTTTGCCGAACGTGCGTTCGATCCTGGCTGAATCCTGGCTAAAACGGAATAAAGGAGGCTAAAGCGACCGTGCGTTTTCGCCCCCTAAGTGTGGAAGTTTAGAACTCTGAGTTCCTCTGACTCGCTCAAGTTCTCTAAGGAGGGGGAAGGTGTGGAGAAAACAACATCCAGTGGACTGTAGACCTTCTTGTGCCTTATATCCTGCTTTCATCTCTTCTGTGGCCCAGTTCACAAGTTACAACGAATGAACATAAAATCTACGTAAATTATAGACTTGATTTTTCTTTATGTGTGCATTGAGTAATCCTCATAGGGTTGCCAACCTCCAGGTACTGAGCAAAACAAAAAGGCACCTCCGTGCCTATACCAAATAGGTTTGGAAATTAGCACGGGACAGTGGTACACAAATGCACATAAACAGGTGGCAACCTGCTTATGTGCATTTGTGTACCACTTTCCCGTGCTAATTTCCAAACCTCCAGGTATTAGCTGGAGATCTCCTGCTATTACAACTGATCTCCAGCCGATAGAGATCAGTTCACCTGGAGAACATGGCTGCTTTGGCAACTGGACTCTATGGCACTGAAGTCCTTCCCCTCCCCAAACCCCACCCTCCTCAGGCTCTGCCCCAAAAACCTCCCGCCGGTGGTGAAGAGGGAGCTGGCAACCTTAAATCCTTATGTTACATTCAAAGCCTGTACAGCTGCTCTGGTGGAGGTTGCCTGGTTCCACTTAGTTGCTCAGAGTGGCTCCCAGGCGCCATCGCCACTGCTGCTGGGCTTAAAGTGGATGGTGGGGCCTGGAATAACACTGGGATCAGCAATGGGTGGGGGGAGAGATAGGATCCTCCCCCTGTAAGTCTCACATCCCCCCACCCACTTGTTAGCTCTAAAGAGGAAAAGACTTTGCACCTGTGTTTTGCCTGTCTTTTTTGTTTGTTGGTTTGTTTTGAGGTCCAGCAATGGGAATGGGTTGGTTTTGACCAGGGAAACAAACTAGGGGGAAGGGGAGAAATTACCTGCTCCCACCCCATTCACAGCTGCCATGTAAACTTTAATCATAACTGTTAGTTAAACATTAAACTTAGAATAATATTTGAATATATATTTTTATAATACAGAACTTTTAATTAAAATATTAATTTATTATGGGTTTATAACTTTGTTTTGTGGACCTTAATTTAGTTCTTGCGGACCCCTGGGGTCCACGGACCCCCTGTTGGGAACCAGTGTTCTATAGCGTTAACCAGCCAAAACTGTCATTTTCTGCAGGGGAACTGATCTCTGTAGTCTGGACATCACATGTAATTCCAGGCTCCACCTGGAGGATGGCAACCCTACATGGTGATCACATTACATGTTACATGTAGTTGGGGCTCATTGCCTTCTCTGCCTTGAACCAATTTTCCACTCTTTCCAGAACTGAATGGCAATCTTTGATTGAATAAAAAGTCACACTGAATATCCATGTTGGATTATTTTATAGCAGTGCTATGTTTTCCTCCCCTTTCTAACTAGATTAAGAAGAAACAGCAAGAGGTAGTGGGCTTTTTAGCAGCCAACAAGATTGACTTTAAGGAATTAGACATAGCCTGTGATGAAGACAACAGGAAATGGATGAGAGAGAATGTTCCAGGTGAAAAGAAGCCACAAAATGGAATACCTCTCCCTCCACAAATCTTCAATGAAGAACAGTATTGTGGGGTAAGAAATGTAAACATATGTTTCCTATTTTAAGAAAATGTGCATACTTCAAAAGGTGGTTACAAGCAGGGCTGCTGAGAGCCACTATGGGCCTCCAGATAGATTCCACCTGCCCCCACATATGACCCTGCTCCAAATATTACAACAAAACAAATCATTTTGCTTGCTATTACCAAGAATCAGTAGCAATAAAAGAATTGGCCTATCTGTCAATCTGACCATTTATGACAAGTATAACTCATCAGAGAATATAGTTAGGAGACTCAAAATTGACCTCTAGCTTTAGGATGATTGTGGGAGTTTCAGGGCCCAATGCTTTTAATTCTTTAAGTTTAGCCTGTCTATGATCAAACCATTTATTCTTAATCTGTTTTTCTTTCATAATACAATGTCCTCTGACCACTGCTTTCATTGCATCCCATAAAATTGTAGTTGAAACAGATCCCTCATTTTCCTGGAAATAGTACTTAAGTTGTTGTAAAATATACTCTCTATCTTGCTTAGTTGCCATAACCATATTATTATATCTCCATATTTTAACAGATTTCTCCCCACTGATCTCCACCTGTATTGTAATTAAGGCATGATCTGATATAGTAATAGGTTGGGGATCCACCTTCTTTATTTCAAGCTCCCCCGAATGTTTAATTAATATATGATCAATACAAGTATATTTCTTATATCTGTTAGAATAATAGGTTGACTTGGGTCTTTGCATTAGAATTTCATACACGTTCTTCAGTCCCCAGCTTTTGATGATCTTATTATCCTGATATAATTCCATATTAAAATCTCCCCCTATTATAAATTTGCCTTGGTAAAAATTTTGTAACTTCTTGCATATTTTCCCTATGAAACCTTTCTGTCCTTTGTTTGGGGCATATATACTGACTATTGTAAATAGTTTACTTTCAATCTTTGCTTTTAAAAAAACATATCTACCTTCTGTATTTTTCTTTATCTCTAACACTTCTATGTTTAAATTGGTATGGACTAAGACTGCTACTCCCCTAGCATTTTTTGTACTACGTGACTCTGCTACGACCCCATACGACCTTAAATTTATCATAGGCCTGCAATCTCTTGGCCTTGTGTGTTTCTTGGAGGCATAGCACACCTACACCTAGTGACCTTACTAAGGTCATTATTCTATATCTCTTAGTATTTGAAGTCAACCCATTAACATTAAGAGATGCAATATTAATCAATTTACCCATTTTCATTATCTTTTTCCTTCAGAATATGCTCATGATTTATTGTTTGCTTCCAACCCCTCGCCCTTCCATAAAGTGTGAGAAAGCTCCTAAGAGCAACCGGGAGAAAAAGAACTCCCATTCTCCACACTTAAAGAAAAAAAGAGAGAACTGCGGTCCCAACTCCTCTCCCCCCAGTTGTAATCCATACATTTTTAAGAAACACCTTAGCCCACTGACCCCCTGCTTACCCTCTCATTTAACTTTTCACAAGTTCATTTTTTTCTTATGGTGGGGAGTTTGCAAGTCTGAGTCTCTTAACTTGCGTCTGTGATGGATGTCCTTGTTCAGGATCACTTTGTTGTGCCTCCATCGCATCCTGCTCCTCTGAGCTTGGACTCTTTTTGAGGTCTTATAACAACTTCTCTGCCTCAGCTGGATTCCTGGCCCGATATCTTTTCCCATTTCTGAACACCAGAATGATAGCTGGATGCGCCCAAGTAAATTTAATTCCTCTTTCAAAAAGTTTTGTGGCAAATGGCTGCATTTCTTTGCGGAAGCTTAGGGTCTCTGGGCTCAAGTCCTGTCGGACGTATGCCGCTCTCCCTCTGAACTGTAGGTCCTTCTACTTTCTCAAGGCGTTATAAACTTCATCACGCCTATTTTCTCTTGCAAAAGCCATTACCACCGCCCTAGGGGCCCCCCAGGACCCCCAGGTCTTGCTCCACGATGAGCGCTTTCTATATCCTCTTGCTCAATCTGAATGTTCAGACCTTGCATCCACTGTGTTAATTCTAGTTCTAGCTGGCTGGGAAGAATATCTTCCGATATTCCAAAAACCCTCACATTTCTTCTTCTTTGTCTAGAGTTGTATTCCGCCAGTTTCCTTGTAAGTTCTTGAATTTTTTCCCGATTGGCGTCTGCCTTCTTATTTGCTGTATCTGCCGTTAGTTTTTCAGCAGCCAGGTCGACATGGATTCGTTGTACTTCTGTTTGGACAGCCTGAATTTTTGTTAGGATATTTTGCTCCATCGAGGATATTTTGCTCCATCGAGGCTAACATCTCTGAGAGCTCTTTAAAATTCCTTGCTGCCATCGTTCTTCGGCTGTCCGACAGTTATCTGTAACCGGTGCAACAGACGCAAATCAACCTGCTATTTTCAAAGTTTCTCTTCGGTGTAAGCACGTTCGTACTTTCAGTTCTTTTTAGAAAACCTTAGGTTGTCAGTAGGTCATAAATTTTACAAAGAGACGGGGCGAGGGTTGAGACATCTTATCCGATTGAGCACATGCGCAGTCCCCAACCCTGAACCTTTTGGTATGAATTCATCCATACTTAGCATTTACTTTCTGTTTTATTTTAACCATGGTTTAATTTTCCTAGTTTCTAGTTATTGAATGCTGGTTAGCTTTGGCTGTGGCTAACACTGCCATGAGACTCAACAACAATTGAGGCTGGTAAGAGAGGAATGGGAGACAATTTACTGTAGATGTGGGAGGAGTTGGGGGAGATATTTTTTTGCAGTGTACTCTGAACCTCATAGCTATGCTTAATTGACCAGGAGCACTACTTGTGCCCCTACCCAGAATGAGCCTGCCAAATATTTGGGTCTTCCTGGAATTCATTTTTGATTGATTACATAGCTCCCAAATGTACATCTGCAGGCTTCCTGCCTTCATTATACTTCACTTATATCAGACACTTTCTTGAGTGAATGATAACAAATGCAAAGGCTAATATGGAACCACCCAGAAACCATTCAGACCCTGGCAAAGTAATGTTCATAGGCCCTGGCCCTGTGACTTGATCTTTTGTGATGACAAAAGTGCATGTTGAAATAAATTATCTTGTTTCCTGACTGCTCCTGTATATCCTTGCTGAGACACTTGGTTTAGCAAAGGAAGATGGCAAGGAATGGGCTTCCTTGGGAGGTTGAGTATTGGGAATAGTCACTCGCAAATAGGGTTGGCAGCTCCCGGTTGGGAATTACCTGGAGATTTTGGAGGTGGAGCCTGAGGATGGTGGGGTTTGGGAGGGGAGAGACTTCCATGGGGTATAATGCCATAGAGCTCACCTTCCAAAGCAGCCATTTTCTCCAGGTGAATGGATCGCTGTCGCCTGGAGATCAGTTGTAATAGCAGGAGATCTGTGGCCTCCAGCTGGAGGCTGGCAACCATACTCACAACTGTTCACCTCTGTGAAGAGTTTCCCACAATTTTTGTTTGCTAAAGATAATTTGCTGTCTATACATGGTGGTGGTAGGAGAACTTTCCTTCTCATTTATGGATTAGTTTGTTTCCTTGAATCATCCTGAAGCTGTTTGCTCTGAAGATATCTTTAAGATAGTGTTCATACTGGCTATCTTATGGTGGTGCACTGCAGTGAGCATTTTGTGGATGAATATGTCTGGGCTGATCTGTGGAAGATCTTTCCTTTGAGCAGACAGTTTAGATCACTGGGATTTTGGTCTCTTCCAGCTTTATCAATCCATATTTTCAGAAGGAGACTGGATTGAAGCTATGGATTGCATTCTAAGCAAGCCTGTAGCTGAGTAAGTTAAGATGATGGGGCCTAGGAGTACACCAAGTTATTGTGGAACAGTGACGTAATAAGCTCATTCAGAGAAGGATGTGGCTCAGTGGTAAAGCATCTGCTTGGCATGCAAAAGGTACCAGCTCAGCATCTCCAGTTAAAAGGATCAGGTAGTAAGTGATGTGAAAGACTTCTACCTGATAACCTGGAGGGGTGCTACTGTGTGAGTGGACAATATAACCTTAATTGATCAGTGGCCTGGTTCAGTAAAAGTAGCTCTTCATCTTCTTCTTCTTCTTGGTTGCTTATATGGTTTTCCTTTAAAAAGGAGTGAGAAATGAAATTTTATGTTTAGGACCTAAGATCTCTGCCCTACCTGCCCAAGTCACACATAGTTGTAGCCTAGATACGAAGACTGTGTTTTTGTCAGTCTTTTCCATTAATAGTTACATTTTGTTTAAATAGCCATTGAGACTGAATTCATGTGTGCCACTTAAAACACTTTTCAGTCTCTTTCCCACTATTGTCATGTTCATGTGAACAGGTCAGGTTTCTGGCTCAACCATGAAGGCTGATTTATAGCTTTATTCCAGCCTTCTTGCGCTTCATAAACACACATGTGGTTTGGGCCTGAGTCAATGTCTCAGCAGCTGAATAACTGACACACTCTTTCTTTTCATTTTGTACTACAAAATAGCCACATAGATGATGGTTAAGGGATGGTTCCTCTTCCTATGATTCCAGTTCTTGTCATAACCTTATGAGTGATTTTCCAGATGCTCTCCAGGCTAATGAGCCTCACTAGGGGGCAGTGAACACAAACAGCTAGTGTGGAGGCTGCTTTAAACTGCAGTCCATGGTAGCTACTACTACTATGCAATTAGCCATTTTGTGTGTCAGCTTGCCTTGTGGATCTAGTAATTTTTCTTCACATCACCATAGATTCCTAAACCAAATGAATAAATGAGGGCGTGTAGCCCTGTGAATAAAATTGCCAAATCCATTGTGTTCAAAGTAGAGGTAGACACTATGAGAAGAAAGAGAATGATACAGGACAATTTATAGCCACTTTTTAGTGTATATCAGTCAAGAAAAAAATTGCGGAGCCTGCCCAAGTAGTTTTCTAATACATAAATAAGACATAGGTAGCACATTTGAGGAAGGCACTTTTTTTTAACATGTAACGCTTATTTGTGATGGAACTCACTGGTACTGCGAACTGGTTCCTTTTTTCAGGGCTCTTCCAAGCCCTGATCCTCATGTGCCAGCTTGCCCCATTCAGCCAGAGAATGAGAAAGGATGTAGGTTGAGGCAGGCATACACAGAGCTGCTGGGAGGGATGTGCAGGGACACAAGCCACCATGGTGAGGACTGGTGCACAGATCTGGGTGTACCATCAGTCGAACTGCTGCAAAAGGTAGACATGGGTACGGGTGTGCAGGAACCCAGGCACACCCTGAAAACACTGCACTTGAGCCAGGTGGGAAGAAGGAGCCCAGCCAGGCCTAATCTATTCTGCCTGCTCTCTCCCTTCCTCCTTTATGGAGTGATGATGGGCTGGGTGATGGAAGGCCAGGCAACAAAGTGAATCCCCATGGGTCCAGAAAGTAAGGAGCTGTAACTGCCCTGCAAACCAGCTAGATACAGAGCCTCAGTGGCAGATCTATGAAACTAATGAAGTTTAAACTTCAGGGCTCCTAATCCCAGGGGGGCCCTGAAGCAACTTTTTTTTTTTTAATGAGTGGATTTTTCAACAAAATCAATGGAGGTTTTTTTTAAAGTGTTATTAAAATAAGGCTATTTTAGTGATGGAATCATAAGCCAATGGGTTGAAGTACTTAATATTGACCTTAGAATATGCTCTAATACCCATTTCATATGGCCTCAAAATGTCCCTGTAATTGGTCAAATTTCAAAATGTTCTTGGGGGCTTGCAGCACCCAAACCCCCAGCTATATGGGCTTGCTGAGCTCGCCAGTATCTATTCATAGTCTACAGTTTGGCAGCTGGTTCCTCAGATCCTTCGTTGGTGCATGGCTTAATAGTGCTATAGCTCAGCCCTTAGGCTAGAGCCAATCGGAACCATAAAAAGACATCTGAATTCTCAATTCAGGCTGCACTCATCTCACTTCTGCATTTTAACACCAAAAATAAGATTTTCACCTCTTTATCCTAACGAGCCCCCTCTGATGACCTTCTCCCTCTCTATTAGAAAATGAACCAATACATCTGCTATAGAACAATCCCATTGAAGAAGATAACAGTGGTTACCCAGGCCTTGTTGTTGTTTGCAAAGTGCCCCCCATACCAGTTCAAGCTTCAGAGTCCCAAAAATGTCGGTCCGCCACTGCAGAGCTTGGCAAAGGACCTGGCGAGAGAAGATGCTGGGTGGTGGAGGAGAAATTTAGGGGGAGAGGCCATGGGGGGAGGGGGAGTCAGCAGCAGAGAAGTAGCCTGTGATTGACTGTTCTTCCTCCCTTCCTTGTAGGGGCATGGAAAGAGAAGGCTGGGTGGGTGAGGCGTGGCAGGCCTGGCAGTGGGGCACGTTGCTGTGGCCCCAGAGGCAAGGAGCTGCTGCTCCCTCATGGACCTGGTGGATGTAGAGCCTGGTAGTCAGAGGAGCTAGCAAGGAAGAAGCTGGGCAAGGGAAGGTGGCAGGAGGAAGACCTGGTAGAGGAGAAAGAGGAAGGGGCATTCTTTTGACTGCTTTCCTACTCACTCTCCTTTGTGGGGTAGAAGTGAGATTTCTTCCTCCTAAAGCAAAAGAGTAATGTTTGAGCTACCTTCAGAAGGACCTCAGAAGTTTAAATTTCAACAAACACCCACTCTTATGTCTTTAAGATAGGGTTGCCAGGCCTGGCAACCAGTGGGAGGGTTAGGGGCAGGGACACAGGGTGTGTGTCTGTGCCTACATCACTTTCGCGTACAACCTGGAACTGACAGTCGGTAGCTCTAGGAATCACCAGAAACTCTGTGGTAAAACCAACCACAACATTTTTGCAATAGCAGCAATTGCAGGAGGCCTCCTACTAGCAACCCTACAAGTTTAAAGGTGTCTTTCTCTGCACATTTCCATATTGTAAAAAGACTTTTCCTGCTTTCTGCAAATCAGCCTCTTGGAATCATGGAATCATAGAGTTGGAAGGAACCACCAGGGTCATCTAGTCCAGCCCCCTGCAAAATGCAGGAAATTCACAACTACCTCCCCCCACATTTTATTAGATCAGGGTTTTTTCCTCATCAGTTGGCAACTCTGCCAGAAAATCAACAATTGAAGAGTTTAATGCATATTTGGAAAGGGAGTAGAAATAAAATTGAAATGTCCCAGTCCCACTCGCACCACTGCTTTCAACGGACAGGGTAGTAGCCTTAGGTGAGACAAGCAACAGTTTCTCAGTCTCAGACAGCTGTTTACACCCTGGAGATAATAATACTGACCTATTTTATAGGGTTTTTGTAAGAATTACCAGATAATGACCTGTATCCAGCCACACCATTAAGACAAATTAGGTACCCTTTTATTTAAAACGGGCAGTAGCAACCCCCCTCTTCTGTTGCAGCCTACTGAGCCCTCCAAAATGATGTTCCTGTGGGATAGGGAACAGCCTAGTGGGGCTCTGCAGAGGGCAAGGGGGATTGGTGGAAATTGGCACAATCAGCACTTTTTTATTTTATTTTATTTTTACAAAAAAAGCATTGAATATTGCCCAAGAAGAAAAGTCCTTCAAAATATTCCCTTTTCCATACACTTGTGATGCTAGGGTTTCCAGGTCTCCCGGTATGACAGAAGACCTCCTGGCAGTCCCCATCATTGCCTACCAATACCTGAAAGGCCAGCAGGGGGAAATGGAGATAAATGGGGAGGGGATGCACTGGCACATCACATTAGCATGCAGTGTCACTTCCAGCAAAAACTGGAAGTGACACCATGATGTGGGGGTAGGGTTGCCAACCTCCAGGTACTGTGGTAAACAAAGGTTAGCGTGCTGTAGGATACTCAGCAAACTAGAAACAGCACTTCACAAGCTAGACACAATGATTATAAAGTAGTGGTATTTAATAACATATCCACCACTGATAGTATGTAGGCAAAAACATGTGTTGTTAATTATTGCCTTAAAAGTAACACCAAAGAGAGGACTATGCCTTGTTACAAACAAATAACAGTATTATAGGTAAGTCCATGAAAGGGGGTGCCAACCTCCCTTTCTTCCACAGATATACTTCTTGAGAGTAGCAATTCAGTAGTGCAGTTGTTCTCAACAGAAGCCCGGTGATCTTTCTGTTTCAGCGATTAACGCCGTCTTCAGAGACCAATGCTGGCTGTTAACATTCTCTGCGTTGGCATATCTGTACTAGCTGGAGATCTCCTGCTATTACAACTTATCTTTGGCCATTGGACTCTATGGCATTGAAGTCCCTCCCCTCCCCAAACCCCTCCCTCCTCAGGCTCCGCCCCCAAAACCTCCTGCTGGTGGCGAAGAGGGACCTTGCAACCCTATGTGGGAGGTGCTCTAGGATTTGCCAAAATCTCTAAGGTTTAATCATGGAGTTTTTGCAAATCCTAGAGTGTCCCATTCCAGATGCCATGACATCATGTCTGTTTTTTTGTGTGGGAGTGATGTCACTCCTGGCACGATGCTGGTGCACTTGTCCATATCCTTCAAATGCTTCTGGGAGTTCCAGGCTGCAGCCTAGCGACCCCGTATGATGTCCAGAGTGGTAAAAGAGAGAATATAGTGATATAATTTATTATTTAGAGACTTTCCCTTATGTTAATGTTAGTGAACCAGTAGTTTGAGGATTTGCCCTAAGATCACATGGCCATAGTTCTAGAGCAAGACTGCAATACAAGATGTTTTAGTTGTTCTTCATATTAAAGTTGTTTTAAACCATTCTTCATTCTGGTGGTCTTTGTCAACTCAGAAATATTGCAGAGGAGTTATACTGAACGTGTATATCACCAAAGAGCAGCTGCTATCAAATGTCTGCATAGTCTCTAAGTTAGCAATATACAGTATCTCTCACTCTGCAAGATACTATTTTGGGCACCTAGCAGCCGACATATCAAAGCTACATGTCTACAGGCCTTTCCAGATGCTTAAAAGAAACCCATTTTATTCTTAGTACAATTTTGCAAACCCACACCAACACCAGGACAACCCCATCCCCAATTAATGGATTCTAGGCAACCCCGATGCAGAGGGAGCAAACTACTTAACTGCAGAAAGCCTCATTAAAGTTGGCTACTTTTAAAAAGAAAGGATGGCTATGGGTGCTGCAGCACTTGAGCAAGGGAGCACGTATAAATCAAAGAAGCACAGAGGCAGAAAGGGCAAGGATCATGAAGTAAAAAGGCACTGGTGTGAAAGGAGCAGGTTGCTTTCCTGAAGTTTACCATTCAGCGTTTTCAAAAAGTCTGCGTGAATTAGGGTCCCTTTTTTGGCCCCGGCAGGAGGTTTTTGGGGCAGAGCCTGAGGAGGGTGGGGTTTGGGGAGGGGAGGGACGTCAATGCCATAGAGTCCAATTGCCAAAGCGGCCATTTTCTCCAGATGAACTGATCTCTATCAGCTGGAGATCAGTTGTAATAGCAGGAGATCTCCAGCTAGTACCTGGAGGTTGGCAACCCTAACGTGAATGCTTTGAATCTTGAGAGGTAACTGCAGGCCTTGCTCAGCTCTAAGCAGTTAAAAAACTTTTAAACAAATTCAGCCTGAACAATAGGGGTGATGTGTGCCTCTTGAGGCTCATTTCCCCAGCAACAAGGTACAGTGGTGTATGTTTTGGAAAGATACAATTTTTACGCAAAAGAAGTGCTAGCCTGAGAGATTTCTGGATCCTGTGCAACTACCAAATAACAACCATGCAGGTACTGTGCAACCCCAAACCCTTACAACCTCTTTCTGTAAAGACCCTGAAATGACCTGCTTCCAAGCATTTCCGGAGGATTTCACTGATGAAGAGATAAACATTGGCCAAACTGCAATGTAACAGAAGTCCAAGTCAATAATCAAACAGATTCTAGAAAAACTTGATCCAGCAAGGAAGATTTGCATGTGAGGCTGAAGCAGGTGTACCTGTGCAGCATCCTACTTCTTCAGTTCCCATGGAATTTGATGTCTGCACATCCCCTATTGTGATCACTGTACAGCATGTGCATCGGTAGTTGGTTTGAGGTCACAGAAAGGAAAGTCTTATTGATTCATATCACAGAAGTTTCAGACATGGAGGCTGTTATCACTTGCTTTCTGAAGAAGGGACATATTTCAAGTAAAAAGACCTTTTTATAGTTAATATTTGGAGGCAGCTTGGTTTGTTGAGTGAGGGATGGGGAAGCCTATGGGGCAGCTGGCTGAAGCCCTACCAAGGGGAAAGGGAGGTGGGACAAGGGAAGGAAGAAGGAAATAAAAGGGATCCCAAATGGGCCAGTGAGGAGAACTGCTCCCAGACACGAGGCTGCAAAGTCTGGTAAAGCACAGGGAGCAAAGGAATAAGGTGATGCCACCCCCTTTGCCTCCCAATCTGAAGCCTTCGGGGATAGTGCAGGGTTGGGCATCATGGCAGGCACTCCCACAGACAAGGGCATGACGGCCAGGCTTCACTCGTCAATAGGGTTGCCAGCTCCGGGTTGGGAAATACCTGGAGATTTTTGGGGCAGAGCCTGAGGAGGGTGGAGTTTGCGGGGGGACTTCAATGCCATAGATTCTAATTGCCAGAGCTGCCATTTTCTCCAGGTGAACTGATTTCAGCCTGTGCTGAAAACAAGCTCTTAGGCAAAGTTCTAGTGAGATCTTTGCACAAACCGCATAACTAGAAAAGACAAATTCTTGAGGATTAGCCATGTTAGTTTGTTGTAGCAAAACCAAAAGGGAATTTTGTGCTGCCATTAAAAGTAACATCTATTGTAGTTCCGGCTTGCATGGATAGCATCTGTTTTAATAGTTGCATGAAGTGAATTATCCGTCTGCAGATATTATTACACATCTGGGGAAATGTTTGTTTAATTCTCATTAAAATGCATGCTATGGAGGAAGGCTTTTTTTCTTTGCCATCCAGCCACAGCCTACTTAAGGCAACCCTGGTTTTCAAGGCAAGGGACATTCAGAGGTGGTTTGCCATTGTCTGCCTCTCAGTAGTGACTCTGGTATTCCTTGGTGGTCTCCCATCCTAATACTAACCCGGGCCAACTCTGCTTAGCTTATGAGATCAGGCTAGCCTGGGCTATCCAGGTCAGAGCTGGAGCTATGATGTGTGTGTGTGTGTAACAAGTCATCAAATCACAGCCAACTTATGGCAACCCCTTATGAGGTTTCAAGGCAAGAGACTAACAGAGGTGGTTTGCCATTACCTTCCTATGCATAGTGACCCTGGTATTCCTTGGTGGTTTCCCATCCAAGTACTAAGCAGGGCTGACCCTGCTTAGTTTCTGAGATCTGATGAGGTCAGGCTAGCCTGAGCCATCCAGGTCAGGGCTGGAGCTGTGATACCTTGCAGTTAATATTATATATTAAATTTTAAATTAATATATATTATTTTTTAAAAAAGCTAGTTTGCAAGGAAAAGAGAAAACTGGGGTAAGATCCATTGAATAAAACAGGATTTACTTCTAAGGATACCTGTTTAGGATTACTCCCAAAAGATCTAGTCAATTCTGTATCCTTTGATCTACTGAAGATCTGTACCACCAACCTGATCAGCAGCATGGATTGGGCCACTCTAGAAATTATTTCCAGGGTAATTTCAGTTGCCCAGTCTGCCCCTGCTCTCTCTTGTATTCTTTGTTTCTCTTTAAGGAGGCAGCAGCAGGAGAGACGGAAATTAGATGGGATGGGAAGAGAGAGCTGGAGCTAGTTGGATTTCAGCATCCAGGGACCAGAGTCACTTTCTAAAGCAAACGCAGGTGCAGGAAGACAACACCATCTGGAGACTTGGCTCACCTGCCTCTTCTCCCTGGATGAAGAAACTGACTTCTCACATCTCCCCAATTTTCCTTCACCAATTAAGCATCTTGTGAGTTTCTCTGTTTGGGGTTAGTAGAAATATTTTTAGTCTTTTGACAGTTTAATACAGTTTGAGAGAGACTGAAGTTTCACTTAATTTAATGGGGCTTCTTCTAGGTAACAATTATTATTCTATTCACAGTAACAGAAACCAAGTGATTTGTTTTGTTACGGTACTTGTTTTGGATCAGGGTCTGGGGGGGGGGTCCCAGATGGAATTTTTGTCTCGGGGTCTATGGTGACCCTCCACAGTCCTGGCTGCATGAAAAAAGAATGTCCTCCCCTGACTGTGTACTTATTTAGCTGACCCAGGGCCTCCGCCCCCACTAGCTGTACCTGTGGCTGTTGGGAACTGAATTTTAACTAATTCTGGAACACATCCTATAAATGTTCCTGACTCAGGGAAAGCTGCTTTTCATAGTTTTGGTAACGAATCTTACCGTTTGTTTTAGTATGTACTGGTTTTTCAGGTTCTGCATGTTATTATATTTTGAGAACAGATTTGTGTGAAGTTAAGAAGAAAAACACAGGGCACAATCCAGTCTAAGTTAAGTAACTTGAAATCCAATTGAATGCGGTGTGTGAGGTATAAGCATGCTATTGTAATCAACGGGTTTTAAAAGCATTGATCTTTGGCTGGATTGTGCACAGAGTTTGTGATAGCTAAAAAACTTCTTCATTGGTGATGGGGGAACAAACATTTTGTAGCTGATGTTTCCAAAAACCTCTCTGGGGTACAGCCACAGTTAGGTCCGTTGAAAGTGGTTTGTTTGCATCATCTGCCCCATAAAGTGTACCTATGTTTATCTGTCAAATGTTGGCAGGTACGTTTACTTTGGAAGAAAGGGAACATTTGTGTACAGCAGGTAGTATGTCAGCTTCTAAGTGACCCTTTCTCTGTGTGTAAATTCTTTTTCAGGGAAATAACCATACAACTTATATTCTGATAAAAGTAGGAGCCCAATGCTGTAACTGTACATAATTCTTAGTTAAACATTCCTATAAAATAAGGATTAGCTCTCCTATCTGTTCAAAATTCTGTGTGATGTGTACACGTATTAGTGTGTACACATATGATAAAAAGTGGTGTTTGTTAAAACTAGTAATTTGTATCATCAATAATTCCTTGCCCAGTACGGTTCAAATCACTCGTAGGTGATTATCAGCACAATCCTGAGGGGAGGGGGGCAAAAGCTCATAGGGGGCCATCAAAGCACTACACTGTCGTATCCCTGAGATGCGCTGACGGGGCACTCCAGCTGGGTACCAGTGTGGCAACGGCCCAGAGCAACACTGGCACAAGCAGTTGCGCTGGTAGGGGAAGGGGTGGATCCAGGGACGTGGCAGGAGGTAGTTGGCTCCCTAAGCCACCCCAGCCCAGGAACACCTTCAGAACCAGCAGAAAGTTACACCAGCAAAAAAACATGGTGTAGCCTATAGACATCCACACAACGGGTGTGTAATGTTATTATATACCGTGATGTTAGAAAGTTATACTGATATGCTTATTATCGATAGAATATTTTTCCTAAGTGCTCAAAATGCTTTTCATACATTGGCTTGGTTCATGCACAATATCACACAAGAGTTTGGTGCTATGACAACCATAGGCACAGTACATCAACAGTGCACAGTACTGCCTTTGAACTATCTACTGCCAATCATGGCTGGCACCAATTTCCTTATTGTGCCTTTCTCTTTTTGGTCTGAGCTTATCCTCTCTTACTATGCCCATAAGGCAAATGGGTGATGTAGGAAGTGCCTTGTCTCTATTCCACATGATGCTGGGAGTTATAAGTGTGTGTGTGTGTGTGTGTTTTTTCCTTTGAGAAATCAAAGTCAAGGGGCCCTGACTCCAGTTGGGACTGTAGTAGGGTTGCCAATTTGGCCTTGGGAAATTCCTGGAGATTAGGGGCTGTGCCTGTGGAGGGAAGAATTTGAGGAGGAATTTCACCTACAATGTATGGTATACCATAGAGTTTTTCCTCTGAAGCAGCTGTTTTCTCCAGGGCAACTAATCTCTGTTGTCTGGAGAGCAGTTGTAATTCTGGGAGAACTTCAGGCCCGGAGGTTGGCAACCCTAGACTGGAGAGAAGTTAAGCCTTTCCCACACTGCCCTCTCTTTTTGAAATGGCCCCTGGGAAGCTACTGTCTGCCCAATGAGTTCAGGAGTGTGCCTCAGAAGCTTCCATTGATTGCTCAATGAAAATTGAAATAGAAATAGTCCTGGAAAGTCTGAAAGGTAACCACTGCTGTATCTAATAATTTGCACAAAAATTTGCCCTGTGCAACCTTATTTCTCCCCAGTTTGACTAAATATTTTGTATTTATTTATTTATTATTTACAAGGACCACCAAGGCGGCTAACAAATTAAAACACACATAATAAACCCACATTTTGAAACCATTAAACAGTGCAGCACACATAATTAAAGCAATTAAAACAGAGTTAAAATGCATACAAAGACATAATTACAATTAAAACATTGGTCTGTAAGGAGGGAGCAAACACCAGACAAAACAAACAAGTCTTTACCCACTGGCAGGAGATGTCAACAGAAGGGGTTAGATAAATCTCCCTAAGGAGAGAATTCCAGAGTTGTCATGTCACAACTGAGAAGGCCATCTCTTGGGTTGCCATTTGCCTAATCTCAGAAGACAGGGGCACCTGAAGCAGGGGCTTCAAACAGGGCTGTAGTGATTGGGTGGTCTCATAAGGGAGTCCCAAACCATATAGGACTTTAAAAGTCAAGGCCAGCACCTTGAATTGTGCCTGGAAGCAAATTGGGAGCCAGTGCAGATGGGCCATGACATAAGTGATATGGTCCCTGCAACCCACTCCAGTCAACATCCTGGCTGCAGCATTCTGTACCAGCTTCTGAACACTTCTCAAATACAGGCCCATGTAGAGTGCACCGCAGTAATATAATCTTGATGTAACCAGAGAATGCCCAGGAAAGGCTGCAGTTGGCTAACCAGTGAAAGTGGGTACAATACACTCTAGGCCACAGCTGCCACATGCATATCCAACAGTAGGACTAGATCCAAGAGCACCCCTCAGACAATGGACCTTCAAGGGGAGGGTAACCTCATCAAGAACAGGTGACACCCCAAATCCCAGGTCAGACCTTCCACCCACATACTTCCATCTTGTCAGGATTAAGCTTAACTTTATTAGTTTATGTCCTCTCCAAAACAGCTCCAAGCACTGGTTCATGGTTTCTACAGCCTCACTGGGGTCAACTGGAAGTGCAAGATAGAGCTGAGGGTTGTCTGCATATGGGGTGACAACTCAGACCATACCATAATAATTTATTGTGGTCTTTGACCAGTATTGCAGAGTTAAAACATCGTTAAAACAAAACAACCCAGACCTAATCTCTGGATGATCTCACCCAGCTGTTTCATGTAGATGTTAAATAGCATAGGGGACAAGACAGAACTTTGTGGGGCCCCGTAGACCCAAAGCTAAGGGGCTGAGCAGCAGTCTCCCAGCACCACCTTCTGAAACCTACTCTCCAGGTAGGACCGGAACCACTGCAAAACAATGCCTCCCAGCCCAGATAGGTAGTCCAGAAGGATACCATGATCGACGGTATCAAAAGCTGCTGAGAGGTCCAGGAGAATCAACAGAGTTGCGCTCCCTCTGTCCATCTCCCAGTGTAAGTCATCCACCAGGGTGACCAAGGCTGTTTCAGTTCCATAACCAAGCCTGAAACCAGATTGGAAGGGATCAGAAAGTTATCCAGCCATTGCCCATTCAATCACCTTGCTCAAGAATGGATCATTTGAGACTGGTCGATAATTACTGAGATCTCCTGGGGCCAGGGTAGGTTTCTTTGGAAGTAAATACACCACAAGCTAGGGCAGTGGTGGAGAACCTATGGCACGCGTGCCAGAGGGGGCATGCAGAGCCCTCTCTGTGGGCACAGACGGCGTCGCCCCAGCACATCTAGAGAGTTGCAAATCCAAGGCAAAACCTCCCATGCGTTTTGGCCATTTGGTCCCCTCGCCCGCCGCGCTAAGACCCTGTGGTCTTCCTTTCCATCTTCCTTTCCTACCTGCTTCCCGGAGCCTCCTGATGGGCCTCCGAGCGGCCAAGCAGCTTCAGAGCAGCAACAGCAGCAGGCGGCAGGGGCAGCGAGGCAGGCAAGGAGTGGTGAAGCCGGGGGCTGCTGCTGGCCGCCCTGGCCTGCGCGCAGTACGAGAAGTACAGCTTTCGTGGCTTCCCGGCAGCAGAGCTGCGGCCGCTGCAGCGCCCCTACGCGCTGGAGCAGTACAAGGGCGAGGGCTGGAAGGAGAGCGTCCGCACCCTGGAGGCCAGCCTGCGCCTCCACCGCCTGCTGCGCAACAGCGAGGCGCACTGCCACCAGGAGTGGGCCAGTGGTGGTGAGGCGCCAGGGGAGCCCTGGCTCAGGGAGCCGGCCTTTGGAGAGCCTGGCCCTGGCGCCCCACCAGAGGAGGGGCTGGCTGAGCTGGAGCTCTTTGGCCGCATCCTGCGGCACGCCTCCTGTCTGCAGCACTTCAAGTGTGGCCTGCCCGTCTTCCAGCTCCGCTACCCACCGGCTGAGACCCTGTGTGACTTCCAGCGATGCACCCCTTACCTGTACCTGCACTACACACTCTATAAGGTGAGGGACGCGCCCCCCGGACACCGTCCGGCCGCGCGATCCTCTGCAGAGCGACTCTGTTAGCATGGGATGAAGTGGGGATGTTAATGTATGAGTTGTTTTTTCTAAACTAAAACCTCAGTATTCAGGTTAAATTGCCGTGTTGGCACTTTGCGATAAACAAGTGGGTTTTGGGTTGCAGTTTGGGCACTCGGTCTCTAAAAGGTTCGCCATCACTGAGCTAGGGCAATGACCCCCTTTTTTAAAGGAAAAAATAACTACCACTTGGACCTAGTCATCCCCCCCTTCTCCTGCAGTTTTAAATAACCAGGAAGGGCAAGGGTTATGCAAGCAGGCGATAGACCTCAGATTTCAAAGGATCCTGTCCACATTCTCAGACAGAATAAACGGAAAACTATTCCAAACAATTGGATGTGTTGGCACCCTGGCACTATCTGACCATGTCACTGCTGCTGTACAGTCCAAGTTGGAACAGATGCGAGAGATTTTATCTGCAAAATGCCGAACAAAACAGTCGCAGTGGGTCAGTGAGCATTCTACCTCCTCTGGCAGGCTAGATCCCAGCAGGCTTCTGACCACCTGGAACAGCTCCACTGGCCTACACTATCCAGAAGCAATGGTAGCAGAAGAGTGTTGTTTCTTTGCTGCCATCACTGCCAATGAGCTTTTGCCTATGTCTTAAAATGAACTTTTGCCTGTGTCGTATCAGATTATTCTTGAGTCTTCCTCCACCATCTCTCTAGCACTCACCCTTGTCTTTTAATTTCCCTCAACCATAAACCAAGGGGCTACCTGAACTCTTAACACTTGAGAGACAGTGTCTGGGAATTATTGTGTTAGCCACCCATGTCATTTCTTTATTCCAGAGGTCAGCCAGGGCATTGACAGGAGCGCCAACCTTATCTACAGGAAAATCCCAATGAGCTATCAGAAAGCTATTAGGATTTATCTCGTTCGGAGGGTAGATCATTTTAATAGATCCCCACCCCTGCAGAGTCATGGTATTTCTGTAAGTCTAAACCCAAGCAAATAGTGATCTGTCCATGACAAAGGAACCGTTGTCAATTCCTCCAGATCACATTCTTTCTGCCCAGAACAAAATACCTGGGCATGATACCATGATTGCTAAATACGTGGGCATGATACCATGATTGTCATGGAGGCCATGAAATTCTCCGCTGCTCCTGACCACACAACATGCATGTTGGAGTCCCCCGGGACAACCAGCCTAGTTCTCAATGCTACCCCTGAGACCACCTCTGTCAGCTCAGCCAAGGAGACTGTTAAGCAGCAGGGTGTCTCCCAATTCCAACATTAGGTACACAGCCTTTATACCGGTAGTGTCCTGGATGAGCCACTATTTTAGAGCAATGGAAATCTTTATAGACTACAGTGACTCCACCGCCACACCTGCCAGACCTATGCTGATTTTATAACTGAGTACCCTGGAGAGCACAACTGAGAAAGCTTAGCCCCTCCTCCTCCCCTCGCCAAGTCTCAGTAATACATGCCAGGTCAGCCCTCTCATCCAGCATTAAATCCTGGCTGGCTGCTGTTTTTCTTGTCACTGACCTCCTGGTATTTAACAGCAGGATTTTGTAACCTGGCGGGTTGTTGATATGGCTACGGGGGGGGGGGGGATTTCAGAAGTTCAAATTTAAAAACAAAGGACTTCAAAAGAAAATGTTTTTATTTATAGTTTGAATTACAGAGAGAGGTTCTTAATAGATTCTCTGACTGGTTACATATGTTATCATCTCTTATAGTCAAAATGACATCACCTTATGGCCAAGGAGGGATACATACATCATCCAATTATTTTGTTAGAAATCTTTGATGCTCATCTGACCTTTAGCAAGACGAAGCAGCCCTGCCGTCAAGTCTCAGCCGACTTATGGCAACCCAGTAGAGTTTCAAGGCAAGAGTCTAACAGAGGTGGTTTGCCATTGCCAAATCAACAGGAATTCTCCAACATGGAGTTGGCAACCCTAACTTCTCCCCATTGAAATGAAGGGGGCAACCTATACATGCATAATCCCACTCAGGGAACACATGTGGGGCTGTGGATTGGGGTGCTTTTGTTTTTATTGTTAATATGTGAAAGCAGCTAATAACTTTCTCGTCTGCAATCCTGTGCACAGTTAAGCTGCTTAAAACAGCTTTGTTTCTTAGCAGTGCTTCCACTTTTCTGGCTGTGGAGAGAGATTTGTAGAGTCTAATCCCTTTTAAATATGATTCTTATAAACTTCTTGGTGTATGTTTGAATTCTGTTTTCAGGACTTTGACTCCTTTTTCTCTGCAAAAGAAGAAAACATTATTTATTCATTCCTAGGCCTTGCTCCTCCACCAGGATCAAAGGTATGAATTTATATCCCTTGTTGCAACTTATTCACCTTAATTTAGTAATAAATTAGATATGGATTCATCACGTAAAACAATTTTTTTAAATTGCATAGCAATCTCACCCAAATGAAAGTAAGGCTGCGAAGAGCCACCAAATTCTGGAGACTCCTCTGCCCCCCTCCAACTCAACTCTAAATCCTATTAAAACAAATCACATGTTCTGTTCTTAGCATGAATAAAATAATAATTGGCTATCTCTGTGTGCACCATGCATTCCCTCCTCCATTCCTCATATTTATATCCTGCCCTTCCTCTCGCAAGCTCCAGGCCTACCGAATGCATCACCTCCATCACTATATCCTCACAACATCTCTTTAAGACAGACTAGACTGAGAGAGTGAGAGAGAGCGTGACTGGCCCATTTCCTCTTCCTTCCCCTCAATAAAATGGCTGTGAATTTTAAAAAGGCACCTTACCATCTCCCTGTGCCCCAGGATTATCAGAATAAATGGAACATTGTTCCCATAGACCCCACCCATCCACCCCCCATTCTAAACTGAATCCACCCAAAGTGGGAAACTTGTCAATGATGTGAGGCAAAATAAAATCTGCCTGTTGATGTGGTGCTTTGCTTCTCTTCTAAACACACCAACACTTGGCAGAGCCATTCAGTTGCATCTGAGCCGAGGTCCTCCCATTGCTTTTCTTTCAGCAGTAGAGTTGTGCAAAAAAAAAAAAAAAAACCAGTCAGTAAATTTCGGGTTTGGGTTTATTGGGCCCGATGTTTTTGGTAAACCCATTTTAGTCTATGGGGATTTTTATTTCTAAGCTCCTGTGGGGGTGTTTTTTGAGGTAGAGTTCCCAAATTTTCAGGGTATCCTGAAGGGACTCTCCTTGCATGAACCCCAAAGTTTGGTGAAGATTGGGTCAGGGGGTACAATTTTATAGGGTTTGGAAGGGGTCGCTCCCTCCTCCATAGAGAAGTATGGTAAAGTTTACAATGCTTCTCTATGGAGTAGGAGGTCGACCCCTTCGTGACCCCATAAAATTGGACCCTCCCTACCCAATCGTCACCAAACTTCAGGGTTCACACAAGGAGAGTCCTTTGAAGCTACCCTGAAAATTTGGGATCTCTACCATAGACTACAGTGGCCCTATTTCACATGTGCTGGGAATTGCCAAGCCAACTTTCTCATCATTGGTTTCAATGGGCCTGTGCAAAGCAATGGGAGGACAGGTCTAAGTTCCAGTGGAAAAGCAGAGAGGCATGTGAGTAAGCACAGACTAATGCCTCCCTCCCCAAGAACTCACGCAAGCCCTATGCAACCAGACATCAACCCAATCCAGCAGCACAACAAACCACATAGAGAAGTATAATGGAGCTGAGACTCTTTACAAAAATCCTGAAACAACACACCACAACAAAATCAAAAGTGGGGGCACTTTTGCCATCCCATACGAAACCACAATCCTACACTATGCGCAGGGCAGAGGCCAAACACCGGCACCCAGGCACGCTCTGGTGGCACATGCCCAACAAAACCCACGTCCAGCCACACAATGCCAAGTAGCTGGAGGTCTGGGGGCACTGCTGCCAGCCCAGATGTGGTGCCAAGCCAATCTGACACACAGGGCAAAACTCAACAATGACCAGGCTTGCAACAAAGATACATAGCCACACTTTTCCCTTGGAAGGAAGGCCTCAGAAAGTGAGGGGGGGGTCGTTATGCACCCAGATCCTCCTCTCTCTGCAGTCTTGCACACCTTCACACAGCCCACTAGGTGGAAACTGGTCCTGCAGCTACCTTTCATCATCACTGGTTCTTCTCTTTCCACCCACCCCCACCCCTGCAAAGAAGAAAGTTAAGGGGGAAACACTTGAATAGCTTCATTATTGTTGTAGCCACTCTGTTGGTCTCTGCCATGTAACCATGTTTAAAATGCTGGCCCCTATACTACTGCATCCCTTTCGTCTCTGAAAAGATGAAGAGCAGTTTTGGTGCAGCTGCATCAATCTCAGCAGCATGCAAATTTGGTGTAGGTTGCATGTCCAAGGGACTGAGTGAGTGAGCTGAGAACCATCTTCAACATTCCCCTGTGCCGCATGGCCACGAAGGGTCAACGGAGGCCTCGGTATGCGTGCAGGTGGCATTAAGGGTTGAGGAGGGGACCGCCAATCAAATTGGAAATCTGACCTACCACTTCTTTCTAATGTTGACTTCTTTATTCTGGGAAGAGCGTTTCACCCAAATTTCCCAAGACAGACCCTGAGGGGATGCAGGCACACGCATGTGCTCACCTCAATCACCCTCAAAGTCCAGAACTGGAAAGCCAAACAGAGGCAATTTGACCTTGAGGAAGACCAACTGCTCTGCATGCCAGGGTTCCATGGGTGAGCGATGTGGGCTGAGTGTGTCACCCAAATGGGAAAAAAAGGCTCTCGCTTTGGACGCTCATTGGAGGGCAAGAGAGGAGCTTCTGGGCCACTAGAGAAAGGCCCAGTCAGACCGACTCCTTCATGGTCAGTGGACTCATGGACTGCAACTCAAACAGCTCTGTAAGGTATTCCCTCACCATTGTAGCCCCTGTGTCCTTTCTTGTGTGCCTTGTACTCCCAGAGGGGCTGAGTGCCTGCCCGATGAGCTCCATCTCCAGGCTCATCTCTGCAGTTGCCCTGGGGGGGATGTGGCAGGTTGGCGGAGGTGGGGGACAAGCAGCAGAGGAGCTGCTTGGGCCCCCCACCACCTCCTCCACTGGCAAGGTAGCCCTTTGGGCTTGCATTTGCTGCAAACACTGGGAGAGGACCAGCTGGTCAGCCCGCTTGGCAATGCTGCCCTTGATGCGCAGGTCACAGATGGTCGCCAGCATGTAGATCTGCTGCTGGGCAAGAAGCTGAAGACGGGTTGTCACATCATTTTGCAGTCTCAGCACCAGCAAGAGCACTGCTGGAATGTAGTCTGCACATCCTTCGGCTGGCTCCAGAAACTCAGCCATCCTCTCATGAAGTGTGTGCATCATGGGAATGACCAGAGCCAGTGTCGCTGTGTCAGACAAGAGCAGTCCTTAAAGGGCTGCTTAAAGGACCTCCAAGCTTTGAGAGATAGTCAACCCCTTGTCCTGGTTGAGGTGGCTCTTGTGCCACAACACATCGCTCTCACAAAATAATGCATTGAGGGCTCTCCTCTGCTCCACCAAATGCTCAAGCATGGCATGGGTGGAGTCCCAGCAAGTGCTGACATCACTCTTAAAGCGGTGCTCCGGCATGCCATTCTGGGTCTGCTTCTCATGCAGCAGAAATTTGTCCTTCAAACTTTGTGAGAAATGAGCCATGAGGTGCCAGTATTTCATGATGATATTCCAGAAATCACAAGTTGTCCAGTCTGGACTCCTCTGAGAAGCCCAGACCCAGGACATCCCTCACCACAAGGTGGAGAAGGTGGGCCACATAGTAATTCCGTGACTCCAGGCCCAATGCCGCTGCTACCAACTTACGTTTTTGCCGCCATCCATCACCATGAAGCCCATGGTGACACCCCTCCCTACCCAGGATGCTAACTAGTGTCTGATGGCGGCAGCGATGTTGTCTGACATGCACCAAATCAAACTGCTCGATGTGGAGCAGAGCCTGGCAATAGCCAACCCATAGGCCTTCACCTTGCCTAGCGCTGCTTCTCCCACCCAGAACCATCACGCCTCCCCAAGTGCCACTGGCAGATAGCTCAGAAGGGAACTCATGAACGAAAAGACAAACTAGTCTTTATTGTGCTCTGAGTTGACGTAACTTGATCTTTGACCAAGTTCAATGTACAAGGATTCCCCTACTGTTGCGGTCACTGCCCCTTCAGGTTTTGTTTTCAGTTTGTACTTGTGGGGGCCTAAGGAGACAGGAGAAATTCAAGTAGTGAAAAATCCTAGGAAAACCAGGCAACTCTGACTCCCCATAGTTTCTTGAGTGCTGAGAAACCTGACACTTCCAAAGGAAAAAGAAAAGAATACTCTTGTAGGCTGTGAGAAGGGGAGGATTATCACAAAGGACTGCAACAACTCAGAATGCGCTGCGGCTTAAGAGCTGCCTGAGAAGTCATCCGACTTATCACCAAGTTGATGTGATAAGTGAGACAGATTTCTTCCTGAGAAGTCACCCTCCTTTAACTACAAAGATGTAATTTGAAACAGTGAAAATGTGGGACAGCTGGCTGTGCTGCAAGGAAAGAGTGTGACATCTCTGTTGTCGAGATTCTTTATGACTCTTGCATAGCCATGCAGTTCCACAGGTTTTCCATCTTATAATAAGATGAATTGATAAAAGAAAAAAAGAAAGGAAACCATTTAAAATAATAGAGCAGCAGGACAGGAGGAATGGCCACTTATAATGCTGCAATAGTAAAGTATATTTCTCTGCAGCATTGGTGTTCTTACTCAGGAAGAGCCACCCTTATAGTTTTTAGAACATTTACCTTCCTGGCAGTGCAAAGAATCCCCATCTTAATAAATAAAAGATGAGAGGGCTGATTTTTAAAATATAGTAGTATATATCTGGTATATATAAACTTTTTTTTTTTGCTGTTCATAAAAATAAAATGCTGAAGAATACTTGCATGCCAATACAGAAATCAGCTACTGGATTTTATTTAACTTAAATGTCATAACATATCTCTTTTGAAATAATATAGTATCGTAAAGGTGAGTGGTGATCTTTTAGGATGAAACTGAAAAGGGTGTAAAGAAAATAATAAACTTAAGTAAACATAATTGACAATAGAAAGATTTGTATTAAATTAAATTAATAGAATTATCAATATACCTTAGTTTTTAATTATTGCTGACTCAGTAGTCAGCAATAATTAAAAACTAAGGTATATTGATAATTCCATTAATTTAATTTAATACAAATCTCTCTATTGTCAATTATGTTTTGTATGAATGAATAAGTTTATTTTCAGCAAAAGCCAGAATACCATCCTTTATATGTACATTTGTAAGTGCCATCAAGTCGCTACCAACCTATAGCAAGCCCAGCAAGAGGCTTTCAAGGCAAGTGAGAAGCAAAGGTGGTTTGCCATTGCCTTCCTCTGCAGAGCCTTCCTCTGCAGTCAGCTTAAGTCTACAGTTTTGACTTAAATTGTACATGTACTTAGGACTGCCAACAACCAGGAGAGAAAAAGCAGAGGCTTAATGTGTGATAGTGGGCTGTGAAAGCTTTTCTTGGCACAGAAATAAATAACATCCCATTAAGCCTTTGTTAAAAGGGCAGGGTATTTTTTTCTCCAGATAGTTGGCAACCCTGTATGCACTGTAGAAGGAAAGTTTGCATAATATTATTAATCACATTTCCTGCCTTTCCATCCAGTATGAGTACATTTAAAATTGCCTGATTTTCACATGTGCACACCAATACTGGAAGTTTTGTAAGGTGCTTGCATGCCTGAATTCTGCCCTGCTTGGAAGTAAGTCTTGAATTAATATATTGGAATAGTTTTGTAATATAAATACACACAGACATCCCTTATGTTAGCTATTTTAAATCCTGGTGTAACTAAAATGTTCTTGAGTTGAAAAATAAATTTAAAAATCTCCAGGAATTTCCCAACCCAGAGTTGGCAACCCCTATGGTGATGTTTCTTTAAAGTAATCTGCCTGACCAAAAATCTACCGGACCAAAAATCAGAAGTGGAGACACAGAAGCTACTAGGAAATTTACGAAACATTCACAAATTCCTTTCAAATGTTACACAGTCTGAGGCTCCAGTCAGTGAATGTTCATATACCTTTAAATCCTCCAATGCATTGGAAGACCTGTCCTTTGTGGCTTCTTCTACTGGGTTGCTTCTCAGTTCTGTGCTTTTACACCCCTTTCCCACTTGCTGTGGCAAACTTGACTCTTTTGGTGATTTAAAGGTTTGTGAATGTTTTCCAGCTTACCAACTGTGCATCTTGGTTTGATGCTGGTATGTGGAATCTTTAAATTGCCTACAGAGTTAGCGTATTCTCTATTTGATCCAGTTCTTTCATAAGGAAAAAAGTAATCTAATCTTCCTTCTTGAGATTTTTAGATGTTTGTTTTTCTTCTCACAGGAAGGGTGGATTACTGAGGAGACTGTGCCAAATGGTGAAGTTTCAGAAGAACACAAAACTACAGAAGTAATGCAAGAGTTTTTGCCATTCAACATATCAATAATCACTTAAGTACTTTTATTAATTGCATTGTTTACTTTGTTTTTTCTCTTTTTGCTTTGCTTTATCCAATGAGAGAAAAAGATAGCTGAAAACACAGTCTGTGAGTACAGGGGAGGCTGTTTCTGAGCCTCACAAGAATGTTGCTCAGCCTGCAGTAAAAAATGCAGAACTTGGAGGAATTCTCTGTGTTGAACATTTTAGAATATGCCTTTGCTCAGTGGCTGAATATGTCTGTTCTTAGTTGAAAGTAACCCACAGGGATTAAGACTCAGAGCAAACTCTGGTCAGCCACGAGCTGTGGCTGAGAAAATGATGCTGCCATTTATATCTCTATGAGACTCCCTTGCACAATTTGGGCTGCCCTGGGGTTTAATGAGCGTTTGAATGTGCGTTCATCCTATAGAAGGCAAAACATGACCGTTTTGGAATTGTGGCAACATTTAAAAAAATGTCAGGGTTGTTCTTTTTAAGAAATGGTCAGTGTGTGCAGTTGTTGCTGTCTTTCCCTCTCTGCCATTCTTGTGTTATTTGTGCTGGCCTTTCCTTTGTTGCCAGGACACTGAAATATCTGACATTATTGAGGAGAATGAGGAGCAGACAGAAGACAATGTAGAAGCAGTTGCTGATTCTACTGAAGAGCCAACAGTAGAACAACAGGTAGTTTTTATTTCTTTGTCATTTCTTTCATTCCAAGCTTCCATTATGTTTATAAAATTCTTAGCACTGCATTGCAGTCATTGGGCTTCGTCTCCAAAAACATTATATTATGCATTCAGAGGGGGAGTTCAACTGGTTTTATATCCATTGCTACAAATTCATAAAATGTTTTGAAAAAAGAATACAAGTTGAGTATCACTTATCCAGACTGCTTGAGACAAAAAGTGGTCCGTATTTCAGATCTTTCCATATTTTGGAATATTTTGGTATTTTTGCGTATATGTAATGAGATATCTTGGGGAAGTCTAAACAGAAAATTTATTTATGTTTTATATGTACTTTACTACAAAATATATACCACTTATGCTACAATACAAATTGTAATACAACTAAATAGCATATTATACCAAGATAGGGAGTTATATACAACAAAGGAAATCCTTATTAACAAGTATTTAAATTTAACATTTATTTATAATAAACCTTTTCTTAATACTACAGAAAGCATTTCATCAGGTAAAGTAGAAAAGGCATGTAACCACATCAAGTTGCTGTTTTATGCACAAAGCAGGCAGTACTTCACCAGGTGTAAGTAGCATAATTGCTAACTACATAAAATTGCAAATGTCCATTCTTGCAATAATCTTCAAGACTCCTTGTGATATATAAACAGACAGGTATGGATGTCTGGAAAAAGTCCGTTTGATATAAATACTTTATCAACCTGTTTCATATCATTAGCTCAAATCTGAGGACCATAATTTTGAAGTAAGTAAGTAATTAAGTGAGTAAGTAAGGTGGTAAGGTCATAAGAACTCAACATGTGACCATGTCCGCACTGCACGTTTGCAGCTCCAATTTCTGCGGGCTTTCCTTGCATGTTCGCACTTCATCTCAACTGAAGGATTCCGGAGACGTCTCCAGAGCACAATTTCTCTGCGTTAAGAGCATCCGCTTATACGGCGAATTAATAAAATGAAATGGCTTTCTCACCCGGAGCCTTAAAGTGCGAACATGCAATCTGTGTTCAATCCACTTCCTGCTGCCAGCCCACCCCCCTACTCCCCCCCTGCCTCCCTAACTGACGCTGGACCAATCACCGTCCTTGCTTTGAGCGCCGACTGGGCATGCGTGGGAGCGCACCAGTCTTCATTTGACCCTGGCTTATCAAATGCAGCAGAGAAAGGCGGCGCAGTGGGAACAGAAATTTAAAGTCGTGTTGGATGCTTGTGTATTGGACACATCTAAATAGCGAGGTAAGTTGCTGGTGCGTTCACGGGCATGTACTAGCAGCTTACTCTGCAGTTTAACTCTCTATAAGGATAAGTAATGAATTAACAGCTTACCTAAGAATGACTTCAAAATTATGGTCCCCTCAGATTTGAGCTAATGATATGAAACAGGCTGATGAACTATTGATATGAAATGTACTGTTTCCAGACACCCATACCTGTCTGTTCATATACCACAAGGAGTCTTGAAGATTATTGCAAGAACGGACATTTATGTGTACTTTATACACATAGCCTGAAAGTAATTTTAAAAAATATTTTAAATAATTTTGTGTACATTGAACCATCAATGGCACTTCTGAGGGCCTGTGAGTAATGCTTGCATGCCGGCTCAAAAGGTCCGGTTTTCGGATCAGTCTGGATATCGGATGTCCAGATAAGGGATACTCAACCTGTACTATAAACAGGTTCTTATTAGGAAAGCCAATTCAAACAACAAGATATGTAACTGTTCCCAGTCGCTGCTAGAAGCAACGCCTACATACATGCTGGCCATTCAGTGAAGTGATGACCTGCACATGTGAAGCAATTATCTTAGATCAAACACTCTAAAACAAGCTTTTATTCATAACTTCTACCTCAAATAGTAGAGGCAATTCACAGGTATGCCTTTGAGTGATACTGCACTGTGTAATGTAGATGTATGCAGGAATCAGTCTTAGGTTCCCCTTGGAAGCATTTAGCAGCCACATTTAGGCCTTCACAAGTGGCAGCTATATTGGTTTTCATATTTCCCACCTAATATGAACATGCCACCAAAATTGGCAGAAACTACATCTGATTTACAGGTTGCTCCATCCCGCTTTCTGTCTTGCTTCAAAATTAACAAAACATATTCCGCAGACTAAAAGTGTTTCTTTAAAACTCTTTGTGAAAACTCTTGGTGGCATTCAGTGGCACTAGCCAGCATCATCTAACTTATCAATTAATCACCATTGCTGCTCTGCTAGCTGACAGCCTTTCCTCAGAACAGCAGGTAGTCCTGCTAGCTAGCAGCCTTTCTTCACCATCAGCAGGGTTCATTCTAAGAGGCAGCATGTCTGGACAGTATGCTAGGAGGAGAGTGAAAACTGGGAGCTGCAGCTGTTACCTTCATATGCAAATAAGATAATGTGAAGGTGACTGAAATCTACTCTGGAATAAAAACAGAAAACATCATTTCTATGTGTGTCTTGTATTAGGAACTCTCTGTAGAAGACCAACCCTGGGAGGGGATTTTCTGGCTGTAGAGTTATCCACAGGAAACATCTACATCTGAATATTTTATATCAACTTCTGTTATTGTCAGAAACAAAAGCTATATAATACCTTTTTTAAGACCAGTCAAATATAACACCATACATTGCGTACAAGTTTTTGAGTTCTCCAGAACTCTTTTATCAGATTGAATGTTTAAAAGAGAAGGAGTTGAAGGGGGAAAGGTCATAATCCTAAGGCCTCCTTGCCTGCATCTTATATAGGATGTGCTCCTGAGTTCAGTGGTGTCAGAGTGTGGCTAACTGGTGTCTAATTGCACCCCTGTTTTTCTGGAAAGAAGCAGCAAAATGGAAGCCATCCAGCTGAAAATATAACAACCAATAGTTGCTCAAATTTCTTTCTGAAGCCACATGGAATGCATGGGTCCCTCAAAAGTCTGAGACTGTGTGAGTGATTGAAATCTGCCTATGCAGAAGGACAGGACAAGGCTTAGACACTAACCAGTCACTGTTTGGGAAGGAGGCATATTCAGAGATGTGTATACAAACCACGTCAAAAGTCTACTTCAAAGTAACTCAAATTCTGTAGCAGTCTGGGCTAAATATTGCAACCTGGATAAAATGATACAAACTAAGCAAATAATTGTTATTCTTATTTTGCATAAGCTATTCTGTTCTACTTAATCATGAAATGTGTCAAGGAGCTGCACAGGTACTAAAACCCCATCCCTTGCACCACTGGATGCCCTACTGTTTTTCTACTCCTCCATTATGGCATCAAGCCAGGGCTGGCTTGACCTCAAAGTCAAGCAAGCGGCCACCTGAGGCAGCAAATTGGTTTGGCGCGAGACAACCCTTCTTACTGCCTGTACTGCCCAGCTTGAGTATAAGGCAGCCTCTGCCTTCCACCTGGCTGGGCAGCACACAAGAAGCGTGCTTGCAGGGTGGCAACAGTCTCGAGCTATTCCTGCTTCAAGCCTATCTTTGCAGCCATCAGGTCTAGGCTTGCTTTTTAAAATGAAAACTAAAATTTGCAAAAAGTAATATACATGCAATACTAAACTACATGCTTGCACTATGCTTTTGGGGAATCACAATATCACTATAGCCCAAGAAGTTAGGAAGCAAACCTGATTTTTAGCATGTGGGGTTCCATTCTGTGCAGCGTCATTTCAGACGTTTTGGCAAAACTGCTAACAGGGCTGATCACATGTAATCTACTCTGCTACTGTTCATTCTCTGCTGTTCCTGCTTCCACTTTATTTGCAGCTCCTTGGGGCAGGAGAAAAGGGAAATAATGTCTCCAAGTACCCCGAAGCACTAAGTCTCTGGGGGCAAAGACGGAGGCCTCGAATGCGGGCAGTGACTTCCTCCTTACAGCTCACTTTAAACAGATTCAAAGCTCCTCTCAGGATCAGTTTTGTCACCACCTATTGGATTGTTTAGAATCTATTTTTTAAGAAGGCTTTTAATATCTTGTTTGCAGGAAGAAGCTGAAGAGCAGCCGGAACAGACAGAAGTACAGTGACCTCTTCAAATCCTTTGTTGTAGCATGCACTTTATTTTTCATTGTATCGTGTTAATGCTTTAAATTATCTGTGTGACAGCAGTCATTTCCCAAACTACATACTGAACTCAAGTTAGTGTTAGAGACCAGCAAGGGACATTTATTTATTGTCAGGGTCTGATTATCCTCTGGGCACAAAATATTCATCCCACTATTACAGAGTTACTCCCAAACTGTGAGGGGTGGGTGGGCATTACTTAAAACAGACACATGAAAACCAAACATCATTTTGACTGTTGTAAAGAAACATATTAACCAAGCAATCACAAGGCTGTGTGAAGAATTCTCAGTCTTTCCAATGATCATTCATTCCAGTCTTTTGACTGGAAAGAGGTCAGGAGTTTATTTATTCCAGGTCTTGGTGAAAATGTTGTATCCCAGCCAATGATCACTCTATGTTGTATTTTAAGAACATTATTTAAAATCACTGTAGTTACTCTTGAACAGATTAAATAAACCAGAATCAGTATACAGAAAACACCAGCATATATAAATGAGATCATATATAAAAAGCATACATGTATCCATTCTCCTACCTAAAGGTAAAAAGGTAAAGGTCCCCTGTGCAAGCATCGGGTCATTCCTGACCCATGGGGTGACATCTAGCCTGCATTTAAAGATAAAATGCAATTTTAATTCTTGCCTCAAATTCTTGCCAAACCTTTTCAGGAAAGAGACAATAGTTTGCTGACCCAGTGCCTAATTGGGAAGTGTCCTGAAGCCGGCTACTCGCAAAACCCACAACCCAGCTACCCTCGGCATACAACCATCCCACATATACCCCTGAGCTAAGATGCCTTAAAAAAAAGGTAAAGGTCCCCTGTGCAAGCACCAGGTCATTCCTGACCCATGGGGTGACGTCACATCCCGACGTTTACTAGGCACAGAGACCATTGTTGGAATGAAAATGGCCACAACTTTATTGGTTACAGCATCAGGCATTGGTGTAGCATAGGAGCTGGATCCAAGACATCAGCTGACCCACCTGCCAACCGATGTACTTCCTACTACCCAGCCCGCCTACTGGGAGTAGCCTGGGATGGCAGTATGAGGGACCCGGACCCACTTGGACAGAAGCCTGCATTGTGGTCCCCTGCCACTTGGTGGGTGGCCACCTTGACAGCCCCCGAGCTGGGCATGTCCCAATCCAGGCCTCACTCAAAACCCCTTATTGGGGTCCCCGGAGTGGGAGAAAGGGGGCACTCAGGCCGGCTTTCCCCCCAAACTGGATCTAGCCCCATGCCAAAACAGCTAGCCACAAAGTTGTGACGAATATAACACACACACACACACATATATATATTTCCACAGCCCGAAAATGAGGAGGGTGGGTGGGAAAACTCCAAGAGAGAACTGAGCCAGGAGCAGAGTGAGGACCCCTTTAAATACCCGCCCGACGGACCTGAGTGAAAAACTCAAGTATGTAGCTTGCCAGTCATTGGCCCATTTGAATACGGCAAGGCTGGACTGTTCCCGCCACAATTAGGAAGCCACGGCTCCTTCCCCCACCCCTCCTTGCCCTCTGCCATTACATGCACCTGGCTCAATAGGGCCTCCCTGAAGCACCCACTCAGCTCCCAGCCCCCACACTGGAGAACCGATGCTGGCTCCCAGTTCTCCCCAGCACTGGCCCGCAAACTGGGACTCTTCGGTCAGTCGGAGCCCACAACCTATATTTGAGAGACTGGGGGAGGGGAATTATGGTGTGGCTATCATATAGACACAATTATGTGAGCCTCACAGGACTTTATTAAACCATCTAATCTGCTTTTCTAAAGGCACCTCTGAGCAACCCAAAACATAATTGTTGTAAACTCTGTTCCATTTGTTCTAGGATCTATTCAAGGCATAAAGCCGCTGATTCGTAAGTTATTCGTCTCAAGGCTGAAAACTGTTAAGTTAGCTAGAACAGTGAGAAAATGCATATTTGCAGATTTACACAAGAACCTAAACACAAACTCTCCGGCCCCCTGTGTCAAAACATCCAAAACTGTGATCTAAACTAGAATCTGCAAGATAACTACCTGTTCAAGCCCAATAAAATGGCTTCTACTTAACTACTCCGACATTAACCTGAGCAAATATGTGTGTTTGTTCATATACAGAGTTGGATCCCATGATCCATCAGCAGCAAGCACTGACCGCCGTGGGTCTTTCTGGCTCTCCCTTCCCCCCAAGCAGTTATTTCGATCCCTGGAAAAGTTTCTTCCTGGAGTCAAGAGTACCTGCATGGAGTAATAGCCATGCATGTTGGGAGGTAGAAATCAGTTTTGTCACCACCTATTGGATTGTTTAGAATCTATTTTTTAAGAAGGCTTTTAATATCTTGCTTCTAATATTGTTCCCTCTTTCCTCTTGCTTGATTGGAGCGCCACTGCTGGAAGAGACAGAAAGAAGCGATAGCCCCCCATGGCTTTATTATTCCATGTGGGTCCTGTGACCCCAGGGGAAAAAAAACTTTCCCAGGGTCTGAAATGGTTGCTGGGAAAGTGGAGAGCTGGGAATCTTGGGGATCCTTGCATGTACCTGAGCTGGATCCACTCACAAACACTCTAACATTCCACTGTGATCCTGGCAGAAGACCAATGATTCAGTTTGTCCTGTCCTGGAAAGCCACATGACACTCGTTCTGGCCCTATATCCACCTCTGATGGGTAGCATAGTAACTGGGCCCTGTGTTCCATCTTTGGTAGTGATTGGAATGGAATCCATGTAGTGGGAAAATGCACACAATCTCTTGTAGAATAATCCTCTCTACCTCCCTCAGTACTCTTACTTTCAGTTGTGTGCTGTGCACTGATCTGGGAAGCTCCTGTAAAGTCATTGTCTTAGTCAGTCTGAAATATCTTCTGAGGTTCTCCTTGGGGTGCCCTCGCTTTCTAAGGATAGGCTGACTGGAAACAGGACCTTTTCAGTGGTGGTGCCCTGATCATGATACTCAGCTTGAGCCAATGTAATCTTTCAGGCACTAGCTTGTGGCCTCTCTGTTCTCCTTGGTATTTGGCTGATGCTTGGTTTAATTCTCCTTGACTTTTATTAAGGTGCTCCTGCCATTTTATCAATATTTTGTTGCTTTTGTGTAATTTGTATTTTTTTTGGTAAACTGTCTGTAGATTTTTACAAATGGAAAGGTGACATGCAGTTTTTTTCTTGGTTTTTGCCGCAAAATACAGAAGTTAGGATCCCAATTATGTTGTGTGGGGAAGTCTCCTGCAGAAGCCTGGTGGAGGTAGATAGGGTGGCACAATGGCAGAAACTCCTGCCATCATTGCTGTTTGATGGGAAAGCAAAGAAATATATTTTAGGTTATGTGCACTATGTAGATAACAGGTCTCAGACAGCCACTTCCAAATGGGTAAGGTTTTGATATCTAGCTTTGGCTATTGTTTCCTTCTATCAGAGAGGGGAAAATAAACAGTCTATTTATCTATGTGCCGTTCTGTAGCCCAGTACATTGAAATGTTATCATGATACAAAGGCTTGATATCTAATTCTGAATGTTGCTCTGGAGTGCAGATCAAAAAAAATCTGAGCAATAGGACAAAGTATAGATAGGAGGGATTTTTCTACAAGACTGGGGAAACTGCCAAGTTTGCAGAAAAATCCCAAAAGAAAAATCCCAAAAGAATGCAGACATTATAACTCAAAACAACAACAAAAGTCATCCCGAACTTTGTGATACCACAGTCAGCTTTATCATCAGGCCTTTTAAAACCAATCAAATTGGCTGAGGAGAAGGGGAGATGGACACAGCAAGCTGAAATGCCCTGTAACATTTCGTTGCAGGTCTCTGCCTACACAGCAGAACCACCATTTAGTCTTAGTTTTATTGTTATGGTCATAGACCAGCACATGAACCACCATTTATCAAGCTTATCAAAAAGAGCCTGAAATCCAAATTGACATTCCAATCCAAAAGAAATCTATTCACACCCAGGTCTTTTAATTCAGATGTAAACCCCATGATTTTGATGGGACTTAGTTTCAAGTAGGAGTGCTTAGAATAACAGCCCATGTGTGTTTCCTATTTCATTGTAGACAAATGTCACTCTGAGCCTAAATGAACAGCATGACTCAGTTCAGTATGATCATGTATAGGGACCAGCAACATGTGCAGATTGGTGCTATACTTTTAAATTGGATGCTCTACATACCACTCCAATAAAACACATTGCTTCTCTATTCAGAGGTTATTTCTGATCATGTGTACAGTTAACTCTTATATTAGGGATGTAGGAGTAAAATGAGATATATAGCATATAAGATGTAGCCTAGTATATCTAAGGTAGATAATAGTTTTACTTATTATGAGGAACTATCCATAGTTAACATTTGTGTGTGTGTGTATTGTTATCAGATTTACTACCTTAATTGTGTATTTCAAGTAACAAAGGATGCCTATATTCCTTTCTGCTTAGCAATACATTAATAAACAGTAGTCGGCTCTGCAAACAATAGTACAAGTGTAATAAAGTACCAAACAGTTAGAATACCAAACAGTTAGAATGACAGTGTGACAAGGACAAAGTGGATAACAATTACAATAGTGTACACAATAAAGATAACAACAAGGACAAGCAACAATATCTACAGAACAAGCAAAAATAGTGCAAGCAAGCAGACGCAACAGCAAACAGTCACTGCCTTTTCATAAAGTTCATGGTAAAGGGACAATGTCCAACAAAGTCATCTTGGCTTGTTGCTAGACGCTTGTGCAGTCAGGCAAAACGGAGGAAACGCCTTTCCTTGTTAATTAACAAGGAAATAGCAGCCCATTTGGGAGAGTGAAATTTGAAATTACATGATAGATAGCACATTGAAGGCTGAAGAAGCCACTTTTGTGGCGAAAGCGCTGTTTCATATCCGGAAAGGCATTTCCTCCGCTTTGCCTGACTGCGCAAGCGTCTAGCAACAAGCCAAGACGACTTTGTTGGACATTGTCCCTTTACCATGAACTTTATGAAAAGACAGTGAATGTTTGCTGTTGCGTCCGCTTGCTTGCACTATTTTTGCTTGTTCTGTAAATATTGTTGCTTGACCTTGTTGTTATCGTTATTGTGTACACTATTGTAATTGTTATCCACTTTGTTCTTGTCACACCATCATTCTAACTATTTGGTATTCTGACTGTTTGGTACTTTATTACACTTGTACTATTGTTTGCAGAGCCAACTACTGTTTATTATTACAGCTTAACTGTACAGTTTTTAGTGAGTTCTTTGTATCATATCAATACATTAAAGCTGCTGTCCTGTGTGAAAGTTTATAAAAAGGCAACTCAGCAGCATACCTTTTTTTAAAAGCCTTTTTTATTTAGAAAAAATGAAATTTACTAGCAACTTATTATTGCAAATGGATTATTGTACATCATTCTCATGGAATTGCACACTTGAAATGTAAAAATATTGCAGAAAGATCTCCCTGAAGAAGAAACCAGATTCTGTCTTTTCTGTTTGCCTTTAAAATGTGCCCAGATTTTGTAGCAAACCCCACACACACATTAAAAAAAATCCAGGAAAAATACTTAGGTGAGATTTATCTCTTTGTGTAATTATTTTTCTAATTGTTAAAAATCTAATATTAGAACATTCTATATCTTTTTTTAAATAAGGAAGAGGAAGAAGCACAGGAAGAAGGGGAGGAGGAAGAAGAGGAGGAAGAAGAGGAGGAGGAGGAAGAATCTTAGTATATGTTTATTAATTTTTTCCTTCAAATATTGTCCAGGTAATTTTGTTGACAATCATCTGCTTCAAACTTCACCTGAAAATCCTTATTGTTTTACTCTTTATTGTTTCAGTCTTTATAGTTGACTGGCAGTGCAATCTTATACAGAGCTACTCCGATAGAATCATAGAGTTGGAAGGGACCACCAGGGTCATCTTGTCCAACCCCTGCACATTGCAGGAAATTCACAACTACCTCCTCCACACACACTCAGTGACCCCTACTCCATGCCCAGAAGATGGCCAAGATGCCCTCCCTCTCATGATCTGCCTGAGGTCATGGAATCAGCATTGCTAACAGATGGCCATCTAGCCTCTGCTTAAAAACCTCCAGGGAAGGACCACTTACCACCTCCCAAGGAAGCCTGTTCCACTGAGGAACCACTCTAACTGTTAGAAAATTCTTCCTAATGTCTAGACGGAAACTCTTTTGATTTAATTTCAACCCATTGGTTCTGGTCAGACCTTCTGAGGCAACAGAAAACAACTTGGCACCATCCTCCATATGACAGCCCTTCAAGTACTTGAAGATGGTTATCATATCCCCTCTCAGTCTTCTCCTCTTCAGGCCAAACATACCCAGCTCCTTCAACCTTTCCTTGGTCTCCAGACCCCTTACCATCTTTGTTGCCCTCCTCTGGACACATTTCAGCTTGTCTACATCCTTCTTAAATTGTGGTGCCCAAAACTGAACACAGTACTCTTAAGCCCTCTGTTTTAATGGGCACAATCCTGAGGGCTGCCATGGCCGAGATGGCCAGCACAACAGCAGCACCACTGGTCCACTCCTAAGGGGAAACCACACAAGCCTGGGATCAAACAAATGGCCTTGCAGCAGGGCCGTACAGGCAGTAACCATGTTGGCATTCATAGCAATTATGGCCCCAAGACATCACAGGTCTATGATGGTGCAGATGGGATGGATACAGAAAGGGAGTTTTTGAATCCAACCCAACATGTGTAAAATTCGAATAATAGCTATCACTTTTTCCCCAGCATGGCCATTCACATTCATTATTTTAATGGAGGAAAAATAAGGCACAATCCAATCCTTATAAGGCACTTCTTTCCACATCATTTTCAGCGGGAGAAAGTACATGTTTATCAAGCTTATTGCCATCAATGAGATTTAAATATGTTTACCTTTGGGAAGACTGGAGACAAAAAATTTAAACAAGAGTAGATATTACAAAACTACAGAAATCATCTGGGCATCCTGGATAGGCTAAACATCCTTTAAAAAAACACGCCACATCATTCCTTCTTGTTATTCTGATGGGAAAATTCAACCTCCACTTGAACTGGAAAAGCCCCTGGTTCCATTGAGTTCCTTTCCTAATTCAGAGCAAGCCAGATGCCTCAGTGGCGGTCCTTTCAAATCACTAAACTCCCCCTAACTACTCCTAAAGGGTCCCATGGAAAATTTCCATGAGCAGAAGAAGGGATGATTTTCACTAACTCCCCTCCTGATGAAGAACTCCAGTTCCTCCCCAGGAGCAGCATTTTAGGAGGCATCTTCAGCTGCACGGAAAGGGGGAAGCTAGAAAATCACACTTGATAGACAGAAATCCCTTCTGTCCATGGAAATTTCTGATGGATCCAAGCCAATGGGTACACAGAAAGGGAGGACTGGCTGTTTTATAGTTAGCTTTGAACCTTCTGCAAAACATAAGCCCCAGTGGAATCAGTAAGCCTAAGTCTCATGCATATCTACATAAGGGTAGGATCTGGCTCTTCACAGTTTGGGGAATGCTGTTATTTTCTTCACAGTGTTCTCATTTGAAATCCTGTATGATTGCCACCAAAAAGGGCCGCTTCTTGTTCATTCATTGCATTGCATTGCATTTGACATCTGTTGCCTCTCTTCCTTGTTGCCTGTATTTTGGCATACCCAAATAAAGGAGAAACTGGATAAATCCTGGGATTCCAGCTACAGCTTGAGTAGCATGGGGTATTTTGTTTTTATTTATTTTACAGCATTTATAGTTCAGCTTTCTCAGAAATAGTCAAGATGAATATCTCAGCATGGGCTCCAGATCCTTCCTCACACATGTATAAGCAGGGGAGGGGAGAGTTACAAGGTATGTACCACTTCTCCGACACAGGGAGAGACCTCCTCCTCCTCTAGAGGTTCTCAGCACAAGGAAGAGGGGGTGTCCAGGTTCAAGCCTTGCAAGATTGGTCAAAGAAGTATCTGGCTTAAGCAGCTTTTGCCAGGGAATATCCAACCCCTCACACTTTCATACATCTTATAATGTGTCCACAACTTACAAAAGCATTGCAGATCCAGACAAATTCCTCACAGTTGTTGGTATCTAATTGACTCAGAAGATTATTTGAGCAGAGTCTGCATTTATAGGAATCTGCAGATCACACACAATATGACTGACCACTGTCCTTCCGCTTTCTTATTGTTGTTATATATGTTGTCTGGGGCTGAGTCTATCCTGCTGTGTGCTTAACTTGATACTGACAGCAACCTTTAAATCTTATTTCTAGGAAGCAGAGGCCTATGTCATCACCACAGTGTGAAGATAAAAAGAATCCCTTTCCTTCCGTGAATGTGTTGCCTTTTCTTTCCAGCACCATATATGGACATCGATGTCACTTAAGACAGTCCCATGGGCAATCTTTATATATTTGGTATCCTGGCTTGGTGTAAAGTGGATCTTGAGATCTTCAGAACTTGATGGCCAATGAACATTGTGACTTTGATGTTAGGATGTAGGTTCTAATGTTTCAGTCTCCGTGGTTGTGTCCCCAAGGGCTTGCACTGGCCGCACGTGGCAGTGAGGGTAACTGGAAATGCCAAAGAAGCTCCCTGTGTGTGTGCCTGCTTACTTCTAAACTGGATTTTGGAATGGATATGATTTTTAATGTACAGCAATAGAAATAAACAGATTTTCTCTGCTTGTTCCCTACCGGCATTGACTACAGTAAGTGATAAAACCACAACAGCTAAATGTATGCTTATAGCCTGTGTGGAAGCTGCACTGAAGAACAATTATTGGCGTAAGCCTTCTTCTTACTCATCTTTTTTGGACATTAGTCTTGTACAACATTAAGTTTTATTGCCCTGATTTAATTGTTCATAAAGGTGGAAGTTTGCAAAACATACTGCTGCGCATGAGATACTCACTAAAAGACAGCAGCATATGATTTGCAGAACAGTGACCCTACGTTCTCCTTTTGAATTTCCAGGCCATCCTATTGCATTTTCAGCCAGACTGCTTTTGTGGGAAGTTCTCATTGCAAAGTGATGTGTCTTAAAAAAATACCAGGTTTATAAAGGGCTCAAGCTCCACTTAAGAGGATATATGACTTTTATAGATACCCAGTATGATTCTAATAAGCGAACACCATTTATTCCGAAATAGTTTCATTAAAAGGAATTAAACTTCTCTAAAGTACGAGGATTGTGGCCAAACGAAAGTTACTCTCCCTTTTCCAACTGTGAAGCACATAAGCACTTTCATGGAAAAATCTAAAAACCATGATTACACACAGTGCAATCCTAAACATAGTTATATTTTAAAATGGACTTAGAAGGCTGTAACTGCTTAGGATTGCACTAATAATGTGCTAATGGTGTCCTTAGTCTTGTCCTACTTACACAAATTCCTTTAACGAAATGACACTTTCTTGATTTATATCTGAGAGGGAGAGTCTAGATCTCTGTCTCCACTGAGAACGCTTCTCTGTTCTAACCATTGGGAGTCATAGCAGCCCATGAATGGCAGGCTTTACAAATGACTGCCAACACAGACCTTTGTATTAATGAAAATAATAGTAAATATTGCTGTCCATAGTAGGGCAGGATTGGGTTAGTTATACAATTGGCTTAATTATACAATTGGCAGCACAGCATCTAACCAGCTCAAGTAAGACTGGCATTGTAGATAAAACCTAAAATTTGGGGCTGACCATTTCCTCCCAATTATTTGAAGAACCAGAACTTTACCTCTTGACCGTGTAGGCCAAGCCTGTTATCTCTCTTGTTATGCACATGAGGTTCCATTGGAGATGAGTTCCTGGCTGCAGAAGAGAGCAAAAGAGGCAAGCTGACTGTGTGTCCTTAACAACTGTGCTACAAATTATTTGACTATTCCTGCCAGTGCTTTTGTATGGTGTGACAGCTGCTGGTGATTTCAGTGTATTTAAAAGCAACTTTTTTATCCATTTGTCTGTTTCCATTTATTTTCATACGACAAAGTAATGTTCAAAGAGAATCACATTAGGTTTGCTTTTAGGACCTTAACAATGTAAACATTTGGAATTATCCCTAGTATGCTTTGTAGTTTCTTCTGGTGACCAACATTTGAATGCCATCCAGTACAGGTGATGTTCTACCCTTCAGCTGCCAAACTGGAGCTGAATGTTCATGCTCTCAGTGCGCAAAGAGCATGTCCGGGCTCGCAGTCATCATTTCCCATCTAGATACAATCAGATCTCATTAATACTGGTAATGGTAACAGTCAGCTTCCCCGTTTTTCAGGAATTAGTTTACTTATTGCCATCCCCATCTCTCTGGCACGCCCCCTCATTTCAGTTAAAAATCATATTTCAGAATCATCTGCATTGTAGTGTTGGTGACTAAATAGTGCCCTACGCTCCTTTCCACTTACAACAGTGAAGTTTCCTGGCCAAACAAACTTAAGGGGTGGGTGGGTAATCAGTGTCATCCTCTGATCTTGGTGTTGATCTGCTACTAGTGCTAAGAGTTCCCTCTTACACAAGACAGGGGAGTACACAGCCCAAAAGAATTTATATAATACTGAACACTTAGGCCACGATCCAAAGAGCTACATTAGACAGGCATAAAGTCTTGGATGAGTTCATTGGGATGTTCAAATTTCTTCTTGGGATAGCAGAATCCCTTGGCATTTCAGCTACTATCTTTGAAAGTACTCTCAACTTGAAAAGTGTTTTGTATTTGTGGCTATGCAGAAATCCAGAGTGCCCTTGGGTACATGGAGTGAGTTGCACTGTTCTTTGGATTTTGGCCAAGATTGACAACATGTTTTAAATAAGAGTAAATTAAACCAATAAAATGGTGGAGCATTGAGGCAAAGAGGAGAAGGTACCCTTGCTATGGTGGTGCTCCAGCAGAGTCTGTAGTTCCCATCTTTTAAGAAAAAACTTGATGAAATTTTTATGTTGCACAGTGGGTCAGGGGGACACTTATTCTCCATTAAAAAATAAAAATAAAACTGAAGGAAAATGGGGAACAGAAGTTGTTTCACTCTCTTCGTCATACTCTCCACGAGGAGCCAGTGATACTGTACAGAAATTTCAATCAGAATGAATGTACCATTTGGGAGAAGAAATGTAGGCACAAAATACTGCAGTGCAGCCTGAATGTTGGGAGAAGTTTGGTGTCTCTGTAAGAGATGCATAACAAAGGTGTACATTTGAAATTGAAAGCAAACATGCTTAGTATGCAATAAATGACTTAGTATATAACTATATTATTATATAATACCCTCAATGTGCATTATACTATACCTACTGCAGGAAAATAGGTCACTGCCCAAGTAGCTTCCTATATAAAGTTTGTCACCAGGGAAGGAGAGAATGGAAAATAGGGGAAGAATATACATTCATTTCATTGTATACATATAGGCCTTTTACGCTTGGTAATTAGCAGCACGTTCCAGGCTGAAGTACCGTACTTTTTTTAAATTTCTTCACGCTGAACCGTCATTCCAAACGTCATTGCAAAGCCAGTGCATACCTGCTTCACATTTCTTAAGAGCCCCTTTAACACGACCTTTTGTATTTGCTCCTCCTCCACATCGAAGCATTCACTGAAGGAAGCATGCAGAATCACAGCTGCTGCTTAGCTTTGCAAATGACTATTGCTAATGGCTATGCAAATGGAGAAACGAAGGAGCAGGTGAGTGGGGGGGTGTCTGTAAATAGTTGGGTCTGTGAATAGTCATTTTAAAGGTCAAATTTAAAAAATCAGCATTGAGCGAGGAGCAGAATCGACCCTGCATAAATGGCCATAGACTTAGGTTTAGTAGGGGATGGTGGGAAAGATTATGCCAAAGGCTTCATGGGAAAAGTTGGCTTTGAGGGAAATGAAAGAGGTAATATCACATCAGGGTGTTTCTGGGAGGCATAAGGCAGCAAGGGAGAAAGGCTGGCATTTTTAGAGGGAGCAGGCAACCTTTAGATGGTTCTGATTAGTGGAATAAGAGGAGCAAAAGTAACAGGCAGAGACGTTTTGGGATATGAGAACCAAGAGATGAAGGGAGGCAAGGCCACCGAGGGCTTTCAAGGAAAGAACAAGGAGTGTATCCTGGGTCTGAGAGGAGACAGTAAATCAATGTAGGAATTTAAGGAGGGATATGATATGCTCAAAGCAATGAGAGAAGAATTTTGATGGCGGAGCATAAAAGACCTTCAAGAGTTTCATTCTGGTACAATCATAAAGGTAATCTTGGAAGAGGCTAAGTCAGTTGATGTTGTTTTGGAGGAAGTCCAAGGAAGCCCAGATTGAGACTTTCATCCCCAGTGCCAAATTTAAACCTCAATAATTTGGAGATCAGAGCCCCTTTCTCTCCAGCGGCTGGAGTCTACTATAGACTACCAAAAGGAGATACTGTAATTGATGCTTTCCTGAAACAAACTACAGTTGTTTCAGGGTAACAAGGATTAGTTATAATAATTCCATTCCCCTCTAGTAAGACCTCATCTAGAATATTGTGTCTAGGTCTTGATGCTACACTTTAAGAGAGAGACAAATGAGAAAGGGCTCAAAAGAGGGTAACAAAGGTGACTGGAGATCTGGAAAATGAAGAAAGGTTGAAATAACCAGGTAAGTTTAGCCTGGAGAGGATTGAGTGGAGCCATGATCATGCTTGAAGCTTTCACTTCGTTTTGTTTCAATATAACACAAGGATATAGATTCCGTGTGTTCATCCACAACTTCAGAGATGGTAAGTAAGTCCAAGAAACGCCAGCCGATCCTATTCTAATTGAGGGAAGACCTATTTGGTCACATGAGATTAGGTCTTGCCAGCCGGTCCAATTCTATTTGAGGAAAAGTTTCTTGGACGCCAAACAAAACCAAACAGTCTTCACCAACTGCTGAAGAAAAGGATACAGGTCCTGAGCTTCTTAAAGGGAACGTAAGATCAATGGTTCAACTAGATATTTTCTGACCTAGAAAGATTCATGTCCTGCACCCCCACTGAAGATCTCCCTCCCCTCTTAACTTTACAAACACAAACAAAACCAGCTCTGTACCTAGGGTTGCCAACTTTCAGGTGGTAGTTGGAGATTTCCTGGGATTGCAACTGATCTCCAGCTGATAGAGATCAGTTCACCTGGAGAAAATGGCAGCTTTGGAAGGTGGATTCTACGGCATCATACCCCATTGAAGCCCCTCCCAAACACCACCCTCCTCAGGCTCTGTCCTGAAAATCTCCAGGTATTTCCCAATTGGGAGTGCGCAACCCTACTTGTGCCTCCTATGAACTTGCTAAGTTGCTACAAAGACAAACAGGCCTGACTGAACTTGACAGACTGAGCAGCTTCATGATGCTACCTGGCAGACTGGGGTCGGGGCATTGCCCCCACATGGAAATCCCAGTAGGAGATTGAGCCCTGCTGCCCCCCCTGAAGTTTATGCCCCGGTTTTGAGGAAAAAGTGACAGGAGCTTCTAAGGGCTGAACAAGGAAATGTGCACTCTGGGGACAGTTGGAAAAGGAAGTAAAATTCATATGCAAATTCTGAGTTAACATAAGAACATAAGAAAAGCCCTGCTGGATCAAGTCCAGCCGTCTGTTCACACAGTGGCCAACCAGGTGCCTCTAGGAAGCCCCCAAACAAGACGACTGCAGCAGCACCATCCTGCATGTGTTCCACCGCACCCAAAATAATAGGCATGCTCCTCTGATACTAGAGAGAATGGGTAAGTTAAGATGCCCTCTGAGCTAAGATGAGAGTGCCACAGTGCTTGGTGTTAAATAAGAAGAGGGTTATAGGAAAATCTGCTGTCCATGTAGAGAATTTTATAGTCAGCAGGATTTTTGTTTTAAACTGAAAAATAAACAGAAAGGATTTTTTTTTTTGAAAGCAAGGAATTGTGGCTCCCAGAATGGTGTAATTAATCCTCCTCTGTATTCTAAGGTCAGAGGGATATGGGAAGATCTGGAAAAATTTGGAAAGCCCAGTTTTATTTATCGTGTAAATATCCCGTTAAACTATTTATAAGACTTCCTTATTTATAACATTGGGTTTTTAATGTTATTATTTTCTGGAACTATGTGGTTGGCTTATTAGCATTTACAATACACAATTTGCTGCCCATCGATGGAAGGCCCAGAGTATGGAATTAAATGTCTAATGGAAACAGACGGGCTGCATCTATTGAGTGCTGAGCTATCATTGGGGCCATAGCTTGACTGACTTGTCCACACAAGAAAATTCACCAGGGCATAAAACCTTACCGACAAGAGTCTTGCAGGCCAGAGCAAACAAAAATGGCATGAAATGTTTTTCCAGTGAATTGTGAAGTGAAACCAAATGGATAATCTGATTGTACATATTGTGGGGTCATTCAGATGCTAAAGACAGCAAAGACGAAATTCTCTTCTTTGAGAGTATCACTGGGAATTCACAAGAGGCTTTCGAGCTATGATCCACAGATAAAAAGATAAAGTAACTCCCAATCTGTGGGTGGACAGGCTATTGGTCTCCAAGTAATTAAAGGCACAGGTCATTGTATCTTTTCTCTCCTGGGGTGGGGAAAAACAGAGAAAAGGGAGACTTTAAGCAGATAAGATAGTTTCAGAGGACAGCCGTGTTGGTCTGCAGTAGAACGCTTAGATTTGAGTCCAGTAGCACCTTCGAGAAATTACTGGGAAGGAAGCCTTAAATTGCTCCCGTCTTTCTTGTCTTCTGCCCAAGGTGGAACCATCCACAGCTTGTGTACTTGATAAAAGAAAGCTCTTGAGGAAATGGATGTTAACCCTCCAATATTAAAGTTAATGGACTTAGAAATGTGTGACGGTGCTTATGGTTGCACAGCCCTCTGGACTAATTTATCTGCTCTTTACTTTGTGCTTTACACACATATTCACACATATGTATAATATATACATATGCAATATGCACACAAACTCAAAAGAGGAGACCCATGAGGAGAAAAATCTCATTTCCTCCTTCTCTCAGTTGCATGTTGCCTCTGTTGGCTCCGGATTCTCTGTCCTCTTCTAAGGGCTTGTTGTCTCGCCTTCTCCCTCCCTGCACTGGCTCTGGCTCACTTCTTGCTTCATTCTCACACTGGCCACTGGAAGCTTTCATTTTGGCACACCTCAGAATGTTCTGGGTTTGCAGAGTCCTTTATCCAGCTCTAACCTAGATAGCCCTGGCTAGCAAGATCTCATCAGATCTCAGAAAGTGGGTCGGCCCTGGTTAGTAATTGGATGGAAGACCACCAAGGAATTCCAGGGTCACTATGCGAAGGCAATGGCAAACCACCTCTTTTAGTCTCTTGCCTTGAAAACCCTATGGGGTCATAATAAGTCAGCTGTGACTTGATGGAACATTACACACACACAAACTATATCCAGCCCTAACTTGGATGGCCCAGGCTAGCCCAATCTCGGCAGATCTCGGCAGCTAAGCAAGGCCAGCCCTGGTTAGTATTTGGATGGGAGACCACCAAGGAATTCCAGGGTAGTTATTCCCTATGGGGTCACCATAATTAGGGTGCGACTTGAGAGCACTTTAAATACACACAAGCTGGCCTTACTGTACACGAGGGAGCCAGCGGAGACATCCCGTGCGCGCACCCATTCGTCATAGGCAGGGGGGAAATGTTTCCAACGAACTAGATATTGCAGATTGCCATGGTGAATACGGGAGTCAAGGATCTTGGAGACTTCGAAGTGTTCTTCCCCCCCCACCATGATGGGTTGCGCAGGCGGTGGGTCCGGATGCCACCGTGGAGAAGCAACATGGGGTTTGAGGAGGCTTATGTGGAAAACAGGATGCACACGCCTCAAGGATTTGGGGAGAGCCAGTTCCACTGTGACAGGGTTTATGACCCGAGTAATGGGGAAAGGGCCAATGAATTTGGCGCTGAGCTTATGGCACGGTTGGGTGGAACGGAGATTTTTGGTGGAAAGGTAAACCAAAGCACCCACTTGCAGATCACCCCCGGGGGAGCGATGTTTGTCAGCTTGCGCTTTGTATTTACGTTTGGCCCGGTCGAGGTTGCTAACGAGCCAGGGCCAAGTGGTACGGAGGGCGTGTGCCCAGGAGGCAATGTCGGGGTTCCCCTCCCCCTCTACATCATCTGTAGGAGCGATGGGACTGAAATCTTGTCCATACACAGCAAAAAACGGGCTAAAACCTGTGGATTGATGCATGGCATTATTGTAGGCATATTCTGCTAAAGGTAACAGTTCCACCCAGTTATCCTGGTGGTAGTTAACATAACAGCGCAAATAACATTCAAGTACAGCATTGACACGTTCAGTTTGACCATCAGTTTGAGGATGGTATGCACTAGACAATCCCTGTTCCACCCCCACCAACTTGAGGAAAGCTTTCCAAAACTTAGAAACGAAACCACTTCCGCGGTCACAAATTATTTTACGCGGAAACGAATGTAAACGAAAGATATGCGTCACGAAGAGGCGGGCCAGTTTCTGAGCAGAGGGGATCTCTGCGCATGGAATCAAATGTATTTGCTTAGAAAACAAATCAGTAACAACCCACAACACAGTTTTACCCCCACTGAGAGGGAGATCAGTCATGAAGTCCATAGCAATCACTTCCCAAGGTCTGCTGGGCGTTTCAAGAGGTTGTAGCAGTCCCGGGGGTTTGCCCTGCGATCGTTTCGCAGCGGCACAAACGGGACAGCTGCGGATGAAGGAGTCAATGTCGGAACGCATTCCCCCCCACCAGAACTGTCTGCGCAATAAGTGAAGGGTCTTCAGAAACCCAAAGTGCCCAGCTGTTTTGGCTCCATGAGCTAAATGTAAAACGTCCTTCCGGAGAGCTTTGGGTACATACAATTTTGAGTCTTTGTACCAGGACCCCCCTTGTTCCAAAACACCAGGAGGTAGGGTATGAGCGGAACGTTCTAAAAGGCACTGGTCCCGAAGGACAGTTAAAAAGGATTCGGAGATGGGGATTTTGGAGGGAGCCCCCCCGTCGGTCATGGAGATCTGAGAAACAGTTATAGGGCTAGTGCTTACGTGCGGCGGTGCGCAGACTGCAGGCGGCTGAGCGGTCGGAGGGGTAGGAGGGGCGGGAACTCCGGTCTGTTGCGGTGGCGGCTGGGCAGCCGGTTGGGCTGGCGGAGCTTGCGAGTTAGGGAAGGTGTGCTGATGCTGGGATCGGGTTTGCACAGCCAGCATAGGTAGGGCCCCACGTTGCATAGGGGTGAACAGAGAGTTGGTGGGTCTTTCGAGTTTTACCGGATATTGTGGTAAACGGGAGAGGGCATCCGCGAGAACGTTCTGCTTCCCAGGGACGTGCTTCAGGGTGAAACGGAACTGAGCAAAGAACTCCGCCCACCGTTGTTGTTTCGCCGATAGCTTATGGGACCCCGTGAGGGCAGCTAGATTTTTGTGATCGGTCCAAACTTCAAAGGGTACTTTAGACCCTTCCAAGAATTGCCGCCATAAAGTCAGTGCATGATGAACTGCAGAGGCCTCTTTCTCCCAGATGGGCCAGTTTAATTGAGCGTGCGCAAATTTTTTTGAAAAGTAAGCGCAAGGGTGAAGAAGACCGTCCGGTCCTTGCTGGAGGAGAGCCCCTCCCATGGCTACATCGGAAGCATCGACTTGCACAATGAACATTTGATTTGGGTCTGGGTGCCGTAGCACCGGCTCCGAAGTGAAGAGGCGTTTGAGGGCCAGAAAGGCGGCTTGGCATTGCTCAGTCCATAGGATTTTTGCGGAGGGCAAGGCAGCCGAGCTTATTTTTCCCTTAGTTTTCAGCAGGTCCGTAATGGGTAGAGCCACTTGGGCGAAGTTAGGGATGAATCCCCGATAGAAGTTTGCAAATCCCAGAAATTGCTGTACTTGCTTACGGTTGGTGGGGGGAGTCCAATCGAGGACGGCTTGGACTTTGGCGGGGTCCATGCGAAGACCTTGGTGGGAGATGATGTATCCCAAAAACGTGAGTTTGCTTTGGTGAAATTCACACTTAGCTAGTTTAGCGAACAGTTGATGGTTACGCAGGCGTTGTAGAACTTCCCTGACCAGAGTCACATGCTCGTCCACAGTTTTCGAATAAATGAGAATGTCATCTAAGTAGACCACCACCCCACGATATAGAAGGTCATGTAGGATTTCATTGATGAGTTGCATGAAGACCCCCGGGGCCCCTTTTAATCCGAATGGCATTACAAGGAATTCATACATTCCGAAACAGCTAGAGAAGGCAGTGAGGTGTTCATCTCCTTCGCGGATACGGACTCGGTAGTAGGCTTCCACCAAGTCTAATTTAGAGAACACACGGCCTTCCTGTAATTGTCCCAAAATATCCGATATTAATGGGATAGGATAGGCGTTGGTCTGGGTAACCGCATTGAGCTTTCTGAAGTCAATGCACAGGCGAAGGTCGCCCTCTTTTTTCCGGACGAAAAACGCGGGGGCCGAGTTTGGGGCATTCGAAGGGCGAATGAACCCTCTGGCGAGGTTTTTGTCCAAAAAGTCCCGGAGGACAGTGCGCTCGGAAGCGCTCATAGGGTAAATCTTACTTTTGGTTAATGTGCAGTCCTTTACTACTTCAATCGCACAGTCTGAGGCCCGGTGGGGGGGTAAGGCATCACATTCCCTAAGGTCGAAGACATCTTCAAAGTCCCGGTATACAGCGGGTAGAGCGGGTGGTACTGGGGCAGTAGAGGTTAATGCTGGAACGGGCGGAAATGGCAGAGCAAAGTTTTGCCGATGCTGGTCGCAGGTGGGACTAGCGAAAGAGATAGTGTTTGTTTCCCAATCAATACTGGGACTATGTCCTTTAATCCAGTTAATTCCCAAGACCACTTCAAATCGGATAGGGGCTATAGTGAAGTCTATTTGTTCCCAGTGGGAACCAATTCCCATTGCCACCCCTATGGTGCGGTGATCAACTGGACCCCCCTGGAATTGGCTCCCGTCCATTTGAGCAAATTGGACGGGGGCGGGTAAAGCCTCTGAGTCGGCTCTGAGTGCAGCAAACGTGGCTTCGCTTATGAGAGTGCGACAGCAACCGGAGTCAATTAGTGCTTTGACGGGGATTTGTGGACCTCCGTTAAGTTGTTGTAAAACTGCATCCACGTAGACGGTGGAGTCCACTTCTTTGATTTTGGTAGGAGCATTCGGTTTGATAGGAAGATCCTGAGAGGTCTGTGGAGATGCTCCATTCACCACAGACCGGAGCCGTTTTTTGACAAGTCGAGGGGAGATTCCAGGTTTAAGGCTGGAGAAATCCAAGGATTTTCCTCATCCGAAGAGGGAAAGCTGTCCCCCAATGGGGCACTTGTAATCCGAGACCCGGCGGGGTCGTTGGAAGCAGGCAGGGAGGCTGGGTCCCCGGCATGGAGTGCAGAGGGTGTGGGCCTTCCCGGAGCTGCGCTGCGGGTGGCCGCGGTGCCTCTGCGTGGTGGACGACCTCGGGCGCGGGTTGTCGTGCTGGGACGAAATAATTCCTGGCGGCGTGGGCAAACGGCTGCAAAGTGGCCCATTTCTCCGCATGTAAGACAGGCACCCCTCTGAAATCGGGCTTCACGTTCCTGGAGCGGACGTGGGGGATTTCGTGGGACGAGCAGTGGTGCCTTGGGTTGAGGCTTTTGGGTGCCCTTCTCCTTGTGCTTTTGACGGACGAGAGAAATAAAGCGTCGGCGGCTTTCCACTTCCTCGGCTAATAGGATCCAGCCTTCGAGGGTATCGGGATCGCCCCGCATGTAAGACCAGTTCAGAATGTCAGGATGCAAGGCTTCCCTGAAATGATGGATTAGGGTGGTCTCGGGCCAACCTACAATTTTACTTGCCAGTCGCTGAAATTCATCGGCAAATTCCCGAACTGTAGCAGAGCCTTGTTTTAATTGTAAGAGTTCCGTTTTGGCTCTTTCCCCCAGGAAGGGGTCCTCAAACCTCCTTCTCAGGGCAGTCATGAAGTTGTTGAGGGAACGAATCGCACGAGAGCGGGTGTCAAACTGGAGGACCATCCAGTCAGCCGCTTTGCCTGTCAGGAGGGAAGCTACGTACCGCACCCGGCTATCTTCCGTGGGGAAAAGTTGACCTTGTTCTCGCATATAACTGTCCACTTGATGCAAGAAACAAGGCAAAGTCTCAAGAGATCCGTCATACGTAGTCCTCAATTTGAGTTGCTTCCAAGGGCCGGGCGCGGGTTGACCCGGTTGCACGGGTGGTCCGGGCGGAGGAGCAACAGGAGCTCCAGGAGGCAAGGGTGGAGCAGGCACATTAGCAGGTGGTTGCACGGGTGGTCCGGGCGGAGGAGCAACAGGAGCTCCAGGAGGTAAGGGTGGAGCAGGCACATTAGCGGGTGGTTGTACGGGTACCCCCTGACCCGGTATCGGAACGGGCTGTCTCTGAGCTATCAGGGTTTGTTGTAATTGCCTGTTCTCTTGAAGCATAAGTTCCATTACTTCCTGGAGTTGATCAACACGGTCGGAGAGCTCCAGATTCTGGGCTCGTAAAAGATGAACCTCCTCACTTGGGCCACCAGTAAGATGAGGCTTACTGGTTCGGAAGCTCGTGGCCCATTGAGAGCTATCCCCATATAAATCCTCGTCTTCAGACTCATCTGAGTCTCGACGTCGGTCAGCCAAACGGCGTGCGCGTTGGGTCGCACGCGACGGGACAAACGCCGGGGAAAAAGTTAGACCTGATAGTCCCAGTACATAGTCCTTGGGGCGCGTGTCCACGTTCGCCTGATTCTTAATCCTTGCTGCAGCCGCCCTGGCTGCTTCCGCCGCCTCTCTCTCTCTTGCGACCCTAGCCGCTTCGGCGGCTTGCTGATCCGCAAGAACTTTGGCGTTCTCAAGTCTTAGGGCAGTCTCTGCCGTAATGCGCGGCAAAAGTTCTGTCTCGAGGAGCAAGAGTATGGGGTCAGGTTCCCCGCCCAGCAGAGGTTGTACTCGAACCGCCAGTGCGGATGCCTCGGCTCCAAACGTCGGGGTCAAAACTTGAGCCAAGGTGGCTACCGGGGTGTCCTTTGTACATTCCACAAGGAGAAGAGCGGTGCTAATAGCGACTCGCTTGGCCTCAGCCTGGCAGCTGGCCGCATCCGGGATCAGGGAAAAACCCTCCGGCGGGGCTCCCGCCATGGTAGAAAGAGTTTGTCGAGAAATAAGATTATCCAGAAGTCCAGTTAATATTTGTAAATCCTCAGTCGCCAATCGGGCATCGTCCAGTAATTGATCCAAGTCCTGAAGATCTAAACGAGCATCAGTATCCTCCGATGTTAACATCCAGAGACGTCCTGTAAGAGATTGCCACTGCGCCTGTACCAGTCCCCTCAAGCGGCAAACCTCTCGGGTCGTCCGGAAAAGTTCAGCGATTAAGTCTTGTAACAGAGTAGGGTCCTCTGAGAAGGGCTCCAGGGTAGTAGATCACCTGGAGAGCTGCACAGCTCCCATCCAAGTGGCAGGCGAACCCCCCTGGGCTCCAGCCTGGCTAGGAGAACGGTGAAGATGAGTGATAGCTGTCATAATGTCAGCCCTTGGCCCACAGAACCAGAAATCACCACAAAGTCATATAGAGTCCAAACAGATGGCTTTTACTGATCAAATAGGCATACAGTGCAAACGAATAAAATGACAGCTATGAGAGGCTCACTAGCTGGGAGATATTATAAGGCAGGAAAGGCGGGAGATTACACGCATGAATACAGTTTCCCAGGAGCTGAGTTCCCAGGCCTAGGTATGCGACCTTGGGGGTAGACAATACAGCACAGAGACAGAGGCAATAACGAAACCGAGATAGCAGCCTGACATGCGTGACCACACAGTGAATGCCTCTTTCTTTCAGGTTCAAGGGAAGAGTATACTAAATGGATAGCCTTCAGAAATGCTTTTGGATGACATTGAGCCTCTTGGGCTTTTTAACAGGTATGTTCCTCTTTGGATAGACAAAAGAAAAGTTGCAGCCTTTAATTTAAGTCGCCCGCTTGTCATGTCATTTTTAATGCAATCACTCCATTGAACACTGAATGATCAGAATGAAATTCGGTAAATGTGTTCAGGGCACAATTCTGTGTTTCATCTTTGAAAGCCAGCTCAAGCCTCCCTCCAGTCATATTCAAAGGAAATAGGAAACAAACTAAATTGTACTGCCTCCTTTGAACAATGAGGGCCAAACTATACCTGGGTTACCAGCTCCGGGTTGGGAAATAACTGGAGATTTTGGGGGTGGAGCCTGAGGAGGGTGGGGTTTGGAGAGGGGAGGGACTTCAATGCCATGGAGTCCAATTACCAAGGTGGGCATTTTCTCCAGGGGAACTGATCTCTGTGACCTGGAGATCAGTTGTAATAGCAGGAGATCTCCAGCCACCACCTGGAGGTTGCAAGCAACAATAAAACTATGCTGAAATAGTGCAACTGGAGAGAACAGCACGTGGGTTCAAGATTTTTTTTTAATGTGAAATAAGCATTATATTAAATGCCCATAAATAAAAAGGAAAATACTGTCCCAAAGAAACAATATTCATTGTAGGCGCCTACTGGAGCGGAGTATTGTAGCCTTCCTTGGCACTTTTTTGTTGTTGCCTTAAGCCAGGGGTGGGGAACCTTTTTTCCGCCAAGGGCCATTTGGATATTTATAACATCATTCACGGGCCATACAAAATTATCAACTTAAAAATTAGCCTACCAATACGTATCTCCACGGCCCGGGTGGGAAAGGGTTAACATGGTTTCTTGGGTGGTCCTAGCAGCTCCATAGCTAATGACTCTTCTGCAAGGTGGGGAAGGTTCCTTTTCTTGGTAAAACAAACACACATTTGCCTTAAGTAGAGGCTATTCCTGTCCACGGGAGGGTGTGGATCACCAGTCTTAGATCCTTCTGAGCTAGAGATCTGCCAGGACCCACGAAGGGCCAGACCAAATGATTTCGCGGGCCTTAAACGGCCCCCGGGCCTGACGTTCCCCACCCCTGCCTTAAGCCCTGCGTGGCATTTGTGGTATGACAAAATATGTGTCATACCAAATTGTGGTATGACACATACTCATTGTGGTATGACTTTAATACACTAACATTTGAGCTTTTTTGAATATTGTTTCTTTGGGACAGTATTTTCCTTTTTATTTATGGACATTTAATATAACATTTATTTCACAGAAAAAAATCCTTTGAGGCCACGTGCTGTTGTTCTCTCCACCACCACCACCACCACCACCACCACCACCACCACCACCTGGAGATTGGCAACTCTAACTATACGTCATAAGAGAAATCTGATATCAGATTACTCTACTTCTTTTTAAGGCTTCAAAGTAGTTGTGAGTGGGGGTAGGGAGGGTTGGGTTGCCAGGTCCCTCTTCACCACCAGCAGGAGATTTTTGGGGTGGAGCCTGAGGAGGGTGGGGTTTGGGGAGGGGAGGGACTTCAATGCCATAGAGTCCAATTGCCCAAGCAGCCATTTTCTCCAGGTGAACTGATCTCTATTGGCTGAAGATCAGTTGTAATAGCAGGAGATCTCCAGCTAGTACCTGGCTTATAGAATAAGAGTTTGTATGTCATTTATAGAGCGCTTACTATACTTTCTCTCAGCTTGACTTTTATAGTAAACGTGCCTTTTTTGCTCCAGTACCTGGAGGTTGGCAACCCTATATATAAACCTTCCTCATGGTCAGAAACTGAAATGACTTTTAAGGGCCAAACAAGTGTGACCGCTGATCAAACCTATACGACTGTGGGTATGTACATTATGTTTAGCAGACAAGTCGTGATTTTTGTATTAACTATTCCCACCAATAATGTGACATCCAATTTAACCTTGGGAAACAGCGACTGCTATGCCAGTGCAACAACATACTAGCTCACGATGGTGCAGGAATTCTTTCTTGAGTACAAAGTGCCTTCACTTCATAGCCACATGTAACGGACAACGGTTATTTAATGAAAGTTTTCAATGGTTATTGAAATACATTACCGTAATTGATTGATCGCCCATTCTTATCCCTCAGTTCTTGGACTGTTGTTCTTTTTGTTCTTTTTTAAGAGGGGACATTACTTAGGAATATAGTTTTGCTTCTCTTGTTTTCCCACCATTCTCAGTTATGCCTTTATCTGAAGCAAATATGCTTGATTAGCTTAATAACCATGGATACTACTTGGTCGCAAGTGAAGTCTTGACTTTTCTCAAACTGAAAGGCTTCAGTCCTCGAGTTTTAATCTGTGCAACAAAAGCTTTTCTCTTCTGAAGGGGTGACAGAAACAAGGCTGATCGAAATATTAGCACATGCATCGTGAGCCTGAGAACTACAGCAAATTGCAAGAGTTAGCATATTTAATTGTTTTAGCAAGAAGCATTAGTTTAATTAGTTGAACAATTTTAAATTCATTAAATTTGCATATTGCCCACCTACAAAGAGGTCTTATCCCTGCACTCTGAATAATTCTTGGGCAAAAATTTATTGAAATAGACCCAATAAACCTGTTATATCCATACAATAGAAGGATGCTGATGACTGGGAGAAAGGCAAGGTACAATATTTGTTGTTACACCTACCCTTGGGTCCAGGTGACCAGGAAGGGTGGTGACCAAGAATTCAGCTGTGCCCAAAATAAAAATTAAAACTTGGAGGCTATATCCCCCCCCCACACACACACCCCATGATACACTAATCAAATGTCAAGCTAAATGGATTAGCTTGTCAGAATAGCAGCCCATTCCTGAGGTGCACCGGCGGGCGCGCCCAAAGCCCTTAGGAGGCCGACGAAGGCCTCCGCCGGTGCAGGGGCCCACAATGAGTGGCCCCAGCTCTGGCGTGCAGGCCCAGATGCTGGTCTCTGGCCGCTGCAGCGGCAGCGCTGGGCCCGGACCCCACAGCAGCCTCCCGCCGACCTCCGGCCACCAGCACAGGCTGTGGTGGCGAGCCAGGAGGCATTCCCAGGGTGCGGGGCCGACGTCAGTCAGCCTCCTGAGCCGTTTTGGCTACACTTTTTGCTGGTGTATCTGCCATGCAACCCTATGAGGGTTGTACGTTTTTTTTTGCGCTGGGTAGAGGTTTCAGCTGTGCCGAAACCTCCTTAGGAGGCAACGCTGCTGTGTTGCCTCCTAAGCCCGGAGCAGGCATTCCTCTCAGGAATGCGCTTGTGAGGGTCTCTGTGTCTCTGCTTTCCTTCACCTGCTTTGTTATCTGTGAACTCATAAAAGCAGTTCACACTTACTGGTCTCAGGCGCCTGACCTGATTGCCCCAAGTATCTCCCCCCCCCCCGCTGTTCTTCCTGTCAGTACTCCCTCAGGCCGGTGCGGCCTTGGAAGTGTGATAGCTCCAGCAGACTTCCTGGGACTCGTTTGATGTTTTGTATTATGCCAAGCTTGTAACTTCCCATAACAATAAGTGTGAACCCCAGTGCCCCAGTGCCCTGGAGTCAATATATTCTGTAACCCCGATAAGCGCCTCACTTGCAACTTTCTACCTGTGCCTGTCTCATCTCCTGATGTCTTCAATAAATCCTTTGTTTCTGTATCAACGTCTGAACATTTGATTTGGAGAAGTAAACTCAGAGAGAGGGGATCTCTCACATTAAGTTGCAAGTCCTTGCCTCTCGGACTGCAGCTGTACCTTTTGGGACAGAATGTCAGCCGACGAGGACACCACCCCTAACCCCGATGTACCAGAGAAACCTGAGGTGCCGGAGAAACCGGACCCCAAGGAGGAGGGCGCCAAGCCGAAGGCACCTAGGGCTCCTGTCCCCGACCAAGGCCGGGACGGACGTCCCCGAGATTTCCTTAACAATTGGCTGGACTCTCCCAAGGGTTGGTCTCTCTCCCGGACTGCGGCAAAGGGACGCCGGTTGACCTTCCCCAGTACAGGACTCGAGGGGGACCCTGCACGCAGGGAAGTCGTGATGGACGAAGAACGGAGGCAGTGGCAGGAGGACCGCCAAGCTATGCAGGACCAGATTGAGACCATGCAGCGCGTGATGGGTGAGATGGCCGCGGCCTTAGATGCGCTTAAAGTGCAACCACCCACCGGTAATCCCCCGGATGGGGTACCGGCAGCTCCTCCCGCACCTCCTAGCCTCCCGACCCGTCGGGACCTGAAAGTCACGTATGACGGTTCAGGAGACCAATTAACCTTTTTCTTGGTCCAAGTGGACATTTTTATGAGGGAACAAGGCCGGACCTTTACCTCCGAGGAGTCCCGGGTGCAGTACGTGGCTTCTTTACTGCAAGGGGAGGCGGCCGCTTGGATGGTGTTGCAGTACGAGCTCCGCTCGCCCGTGCTGCGGAGCCTTGACGAGTTTATGGTTGCACTCCGAAACCGTTTCGAGGACCCGACTCTGGGTGAGCGGGCTAAGGCCTCCCTGATGCAACTGCGCCAAGGGACCAAGTCGGTGGCGCAGTATGCAAGCGAGTTCCAGTCCCTGGCCAGCCGAATCCTGGACTGGAGTGAGGCCACTCTGGTACAGTGCTTCAGGGAGGGTCTCAACCCGGAACTCCAACATTGGGCCTTCATGCAAGGGAACCCCCCGGACGTGGAAGGCTGGGTCCGCCACGCTGCGGACATTGAGAACCGTAAGCAACTCCTAACGTTGTCCAAGCAGCGCATCGGACGGGACCCGAGACCCCGGAGTGACCGTGGCCGGGACTTCCGACCGGGAGGGAGCGGAGGCCCCTCGGCCGCTGAACGCCGCAAACGCTTCGAGACCGGTGTCTGCCTGACCTGCGGGGGAAAAGGGCACTTTGCGTCGCAATGCCCCTCTCGCTCGGGCCGTCCAACCCCTCCTCGCCAGGCTCAGACCGAACCGGAGAAGGCTCCCGCCGAAGATCAGTCCCGCCGCAGGAGCGGACCACCGGGCCGACGCGCCGGCGCACCCTCCGCTCTTCAGGCGCGCCCCCAGGATGGAGCTTCAACCTCCATGGGCCCAACGGGGTCCCGGATTATAAGTACCACTTTTGATTCTGACGGGTCTCAGATCGCCACCACCCCGTCCCCCTCTTCCAGCGAGGAGGAGGAGTGGGAACAACCGGCAAAAAATGCCGTCGGTCTGCTGTAGAGGGGGCTCCGCAGCAGACCGTCCCTGTCGTTGTGCAAGGAGCTCCACCGATGGTAAGCGACCAAGAGGACAATGTGTATATAAGGGTTCACCTATCCCTACCCAAAGGGGGTCCCCGTTTAGAATTCCCCGCTTTGGTTGACTCGGGATGTGCCCGCACCATGATTAGTGAGGAGGCAGCCAAGAAGCTGGGCGTCCGGCGCAAGCGGCTTCCGGGACCCCTCCGCTTTTCCCAAATGGACGGCAGTGATTTTAAACGGGGCCCGGTGACCCACAGAACTGCGGCTGTGATTATGTCTGTGGGGGAGCATTGGGAACGCTTGTATTTTACTATTGCCCCTATTGTAACCCCGGTGGTGTTAGGGATGAACTGGCTACGGGGGCACAACCCCTCCATCGACTGGGTTAAGCGGCTGCTCACGTTTCCCGAAAACCCCTGTAGGTTACACGATGAGGAACGGGTGCTCAGTGCTCCGGCCGCCGCACTGGTAGGGTCCCCCGCCCCAGTCTCGGTTTCTCCCCAATTGCCTACCGAATACTCGCAGTTTGCGGATGTGTTTGATGTTAGAGAATGTGACGAACTGCCTCCCCACAGAGAGACGGACTGTGCTATCGAAATTGTGGGGAAAGGCAAATTATCTAAAGGGAAGGTCTATCCCATGAGCCCCAGTGAAAAGGCAGTATTACGGGACTATCTGGATGTCAACTTGGCTAGAGGTTTCATACGCCCCTCCAAGGCCCCTTATTCGGCCCCAGCCTTCTTTGTGAAGAAAAAGACGGGAGATCTAAGACTGTGTATTGACTTTCGCAGGCTGAACGCGGTCACCCAGTCTAACGCTTACCCTCTCCCTCTTATTCCCGACCTTTTAGCACAATTGAAGGAGGGCCGAATCTTCACCAAACTGGACTTGGTAGAAGCCTACCACCGCATTCGCATTAAAGATGGAGACGAACCCAAAACGGCCTTTTCCAGCTGTTTTGGAATGTTTGAATACCTAGTCATGCCGTTCGGACTTTCGGGGGCTCCGAGTGTGTTTATGCAATTAATTAATGAGGTTTTGCATGATTTGCTGTTCCGGGGGGTGGTGGTATTTCTCGATGACATCCTCATTTACTCTGAAACGATGGAAGAACATGTGCGTTTGGTTCGAGACGTGCTCCAGCGGCTGCGGGAGCACAAATTATATGCTAAAGTGTCTAAGTGTGAATTCCACAAACCTTCTATTACGTTCCTGGGATACGTGATCTCCCACCAGGGTTTGGAAATGGACCCCGATAAGGTCCAGGCGGTGCGGGATTGGGAAACCCCCACTACCCGCCGCCAACTTCAGCAGTTTTTGGGGTTCGCCAACTTTTACCGCAACTTCATTCCCAACTTTGCCCAGGTAGCGCTCCCCCTCACTGCCCTATTGTGTACCAAAGACAAGGGGGCTAGCGCCGCTCTTCCCTCGGCCCGCTTGCAATGGTCCCCCCACTGCCAGCAGGCTTTTGAACGTTTAAAGCTACTTTTTTCGTCCGAACCAGTTTTAGCTCACCCGGATTGCACTAAGCCTTTTGTGGTGCAAGTGGATGCCTCCGATGTGGCAATGGGCGGGGCTCTATTGCAAAGAGATGAGGGGGGGCGGTTGCGGCCATGCGCCTACTTCTCCAAAAAGTTTTCCCAGTCCGAAATCAACTGGGCCATCTGGGAGAAGGAGGCGGCAGCAGTCAAACACGCACTCACCATTTGGAGACACTTCTTAGAAGGGGCCGAACTGCCATTTGAGGTGTGTACCGATCACAAAAATCTTGAGGCTCTCAAGGGAGCTAGAAAGCTCAACGCCAAACAAATTCGGTGGGCCCAATTTTTCGCCAAATTCCGGTTCACTCTCAAGCATGTTCCTGGCAAAGAGAATGCCCTAGCCGATGCTCTGTCACGACTTCCCCAGTATCGCAACGATTTCGACCGTCCGGTCGACTCCCTGTTCACTCCCGAGCAGCGAGGGGAGGTCCCGGGCTTAGCCGTCACTACCCGATCCCAGACCCATTGACCAGGGACCCCCCCTATGCTCAAGGGTATTCCGGAAGCCTTCCAGCAGCGGCTCCGGGACGCCTCCCTGCAGGAGGAGGAGCACCATCTCCTCCCCACGGGCATGGAACGAACAAACACCTGGTGGGTACAAGGGGGAAAGCTATATGTCCCATCTTCCCTTCGCAAGGAAGTATTAGGACTTGTACATGGTGCCAAGCTGGCGGGTCATTTTGGCTTCGTAAAGACTCTTCACCTGGTAAGGAGGCAATTCTGGTGGCCAAGTATGAGGTCCGATGTGGAGCTGTATGTGCGCAGCTGCCCCACCTGCGCCACAGCTAAGAAACGGATGGGAAAACCCCCCGGACTTCTCAAACCGCTAGAGAACCCCTCCCGTCCCTGGGAAGTCATAGCCATGGATTTTATCACCGACCTACCTCCTAGTCGGGGAAAGACGGTTCTCTGGGTAATCACGGACCTTTTTTCCAAACAGGTTCATTTCATTCCGTGTGCGGGTCTTCCTTCAGCTCAGGGCTTGGCCAAACTGTTTGTCACACACGTCCTCAGGCTACACTCGATCCCGAGGAAGGTCCTCTCCGACCGGGGGGTCCAGTTTGTGGCCAAGTTTTGGCGAGCTTTCCTAAAATTGATGGGGGTTGAGGAACAGGGCCTCTCTTCCGCCTATCACCCCCAAACTGATGGTCAAACTGAACGTGTAAACGCGGTGGTAGAATGTTATTTGCGTTGCTACGTGAATTTCCACCAAGACGACTGGGTCGACCTGCTGCCATTTGCCGAATATGCATACAACAATGCGCCCCATTCCTCTACCGGCTTTAGTCCCTTTCAAGTAGTTTACGGGACGGAATTTGGTCCTTTCGGTTCCGCCCCCGTCACGCCAGATCTCCAGTCCACTCCCGAACTTCAGGAGTGGATACAGGTGGTTAAGTCTACCTGGCCGTGGCTGCTCAAAAACCTTGAGAGGGCTAAAAGCAAGTACAAGGAACAGGCAGACAAACACCGGTCTCCGGGATGGGAGCTTAAGGTGGGGGAGCAAGTTTATCTATCCACCAAAAACCTCCGCTCTCTTCGTCCCTGCAAAAAACTTAGTGACCGTTATGTGGGACCTTTCTCCATTACCAGGGTGATCAACGAGGTTACCGTGGAACTAGAACTCCCAAAGACCCTCAAGGGAGTCCATCCAGTCTTTCATATAAGCCTCCTCAAACCCTATGTGGCGGCTCCCCAGTTCCACCCCCCTCCCGAACCAGAGATTCCTACTGTGGTGGGAGGGGATACCCATTTGGAAGTATCCAAGGTTTTAGATTCCAAATGGAAGAAAGGGAAACTGTATTACTTTGTTCGTTGGAAAAACCTTGGGTCCGCTCACGACGAGTGGGTGGCCGCGCCCCACATGGCGGCCCCTCGCTTAGTTCGAGAATTCCACCTCGCTTATCCCGATAAGCCTTGTCCTCTCGAGGCCACGGGAGGGGGGCCTTAAGGGGGGCAGAATGTGAGGGTCTCTGTGTCTCTGCTTTCCTTCACCTGCTTTGTTATCTGTGAACTCATAAAAGCAGTTCACACTTACTGGTCTCAGGCGCCTGACCTGATTGCCCCAAGTATCTCCCCCCCCCCCGCTGTTCTTCCTGTCAGTACTCCCTCAGGCCGGTGCGGCCTTGGAAGTGTGATAGCTCCAGCAGACTTCCTGGGACTCGTTTGATGTTTTGTATTATGCCAAGCTTGTAACTTCCCATAACAATAAGTGTGAACCCCAGTGCCCCAGTGCCCTGGAGTCAATATATTCTGTAACCCCGATAAGCGCCTCACTTGCAACTTTCTACCTGTGCCTGTCTCATCTCCTGATGTCTTCAATAAATCCTTTGTTTCTGTATCAACGTCTGAACATTTGATTTGGAGAAGTAAACTCAGAGAGAGGGGATCTCTCACAGCGCTGTCAGTTGCCAATATTTCTTCTCCCCACTGAGGTGCTGTTCAAACAATGAAATCAAGCCTTTTCAGTCACTTCATGGCAGTTACAGTTTTTCCTTTCTGGAAAATTTGTGATTCATTTGTGCTGAGAAAATTTATTAATGGGCAGCCCAATCCCAAGATTTGGCCAATTTCGCTATTCGAGTATAAAATGCTGATGATTAGAATAGAAAATCCATCTTGAATTATGCAAAATAAGGATGTGGTGAACAATTAATAAAACTGAGGTTCCTGTTTGCGAGTATGTATTTGTGTGTTTATTAAGAATGTATACCCTGCCTTAAAAGACCGGTGCCTGCGGCTCACACAAAAGAGCTTCGCCGTTAACCCTGGCTGGCTGCACCCACTTCCAGGGCAGCAACGGTCAGGCTGCCTCTCTTGGGCCCAGCATACTTGCTTGGCTCCAATTGACATTTGGGGAAAACCTAAGTCTCTATTTTATTTTACTTTTCAGTTTTGCTATCATTACATTGTAGTTTGGAAAGTGAACACGAGGGAAGGGTAGTGCCTGTGTTTCCTTGTTGCAACAGCTTTGTTTGCTTTCTTGCTACCGTCGTTGCTTTCTGCTGGGCATGGGATGGGTCCATGTATCCTTGATTGAGAACGGGTTTTTTTGTCACGATAGTTGGGAGGGGGCGCTTCAGCCCCTCCTCTGCTCTTCTTTCATTTTTAATTTCTTTAAATGTTGAGGTGGTATCTATTGAAGAAAAGGACAATTCCTACAATGGCAGCCTGGGTGCTGTGTCCCTGAAGCAATGAGAACATGCATGAACAAGATGGGCTGGGGGGGATGCAGATCTGAGGCCTTTTAACCATTTCCTTTTGCCTTCAGGATCAGGTTAGAAATCTCTGTTCTCTGATACTATGACTAACATGGCTACCCCCCTTCTATTTTTTTATATGTAATTTCTCCTCCTTCAGAATCCTGATATTTTCCTTTGAATTGTTTTCAGTCCACCACTCTATTCGATTTGCCATGGATAGATTTGTAATTAGAAAGAAAGAGGAAAGTTCTTTCTGATGCTGAAGATTCCTCTTGTACATAAAATCCTGGGTGGCATAGCTGTGGGTTTTCTTTCGGGTCATGGCTATGGGCACTGTTCTGAATTGCCTCAAAAGGTGCTTGTACTCACTTATAAGATATGAGTTTGAAGTGAGAAGAAGACTGCTACTACGCTGAACTCTGTACATTGCTCAGAAATTGAGTGCACAGCAACTGTTTTGTATTCTGCCCTGGCTCAGAGGCTTCAACCGTGCATTTACCAAATGAAGGCATCTATGATGCCATAATTTAGTAAATTTCAGTACTAAGTCACCCTTATGAACAAGGCAGAAACAAGACTCTTGTAATCGAACGTCCAGGAAAACTTTTCCCCCTTCGGGCTTTTCTGTGTTGCCTTTCTTAGTGTCAAGTTTGTGACCATTAGTTTGTCCGGTGCACATGGTATGTATATTTGCAGATCTTAAAAGTAACTATCCTAAAAGTGGATTTCAAAAACGCACAGGAGGAGATCGCTGATCACTATAACCACTGGACAACTCCCATCTTGGCCCACAAAAACATTTCATTCCTCACAGGGGCGTAGACTTTCCAGTTTCGGTGGGGGGGCTGGGGCTGGGCCAGAGGTGTTCCTATGACATTACAGGGAGGGGCCATCGTTGCCACTATCTATGGAGGCAGGGGCATGGGGGATTTAGGGAGGGGCTCCCCAGAGATTTATGTGTTGTCTGGTCTTTAACAGTGCCTGATACATTGTAAACAAGGAATGATGAATTGGGAAGTATTCCAGATCTCTTGAATCATTAACTATTTCTGTTTTACAACGCGTTAGCAGAACTTCAGAAGATGCATGGGCATGGGCTCCCCGCACCCCTTGCCACAGAGCACAAAGCGAGAGCACTTGCAGACTGTCCCTGACTTGTGGTTTGCTGCCGATTGGGATTCTGTGAGAGACGGAGAGAAAGAAATGAAGAGGGCTCCGGTTTCCTCTACTACATGGATGGTGTTTTTTTTTTTATCCCTCCCAGGCCAAAATGCTTAAAGAGGTTGTCAGAGATCAAGTTAGTTCCTTTGATGTACAAGGATGCGTCTGGAAATAAAGGCGCAGAATGCTGATCTTTTTTCTTGAACAAAAGATCTGAGACGGCTGACTGGAGCTCTCACGCTTGGCTCGTAAAGCAAAGGTGCGCATTGCCGAAGAGGAAGGTAAGGAAACCCAGGTTTTATGCACATTTGAAACGAAACCATTAACTCCTGTAAAGTCTTCAACAGCTTTTGTTAACTAGGAAAGGTGATTCGGGATCTCATGCAGATTTTTTTGTGTGCCAGTTCGAAAGCAAGAAAGGCACAACACATTTTTTCCTAAACAAAATAAATGCATGGAAACAGGGCACTCTCTGCATTTCTCATCTATCCGATTGTGACAGGTGCATGAGCCCTTTCATAACAGAGAACCAAGGCTGTAAATTTTGTAATAGAAAAAGCACAGATTAACCTAGTCAGATATGGCTGTTTTTTTTATTATTATTATTTTCTGGTCCTGGTATGGCAGCTAAAGTGGGCAGCACAAGCTAGGAATTCTCCCCAAGTTGTACAGATAGTTCTGATGTAATTAATGACGGTGACACAGAAAATGGACCTTTGATGCACGTGTGGATTTTTCTCCACTGAACTGCTGTCCCCAAATCCTTGCAGTTAAACATAGATTAGATGTTTTAGCTGATACAGGCTAATTCTTTTTCTCAGAACCCAGACAGAGGTGGTGGAAGATGGGTTTCTTGACCCATGCGTGCATTTTAGTTTATTGGCAAAGCAATACGCTGAACATTAAAAAAATGAAACTTGCTTTCTTCAGCAAGGTTAATCAAGTTTTTTTTTAAAGCATATCTTTGTTGCTAAAGGAAGGAAATGCGGGGGAAGTGGGGTAAAGTCACGCTGCTTGAAGATTCTCCTAACTTATGCTCAGAGGAAACTTGCTCTTGAAGTCAAAGTGTTTCAGTAGGCAGGAGGATGTCCTTATTGAGTGATGAGGAAAAGGCACTCTACATCCTCAGAAGTATTTTTATTTCCCTATTCTTGATATTAGTCCTGTTCAAATGGTAAGGGGGATGGCAGACAATGGGTAAAAAGAGCCAAGGAAAGTTTGCTGGAGGTAGCAGGAAACAAAGAATGGGCTTAATTAGAACGGAAACGCTTAATTTCCAAAGGGAGAAGTGCTGAAACTTTTAACCATGTGGCAGGTATGCCATCAACCTGTAAATTCTTAATTCTAAATCTATGGATGAAGGGGAGACTATAGTTGCTCAGTGGTAAGGGGATATACTCAGAGATACTTTATTATTCCTTTAATTCCTGAATACAAATTATTTTCTGTTGATGTACTAACTGATACCGGGCTAGTCAATTATTACTGTCTTCCTCAGCGTCCCTAAGTAGCTGTAAAATCGGACCAATGTCCTCTAACTCTGTGGTTCTCAGCCCGTGGTATGTGTACCACCATTAAAGTACATGAGTAGTCTAGGCGGGCCCAGGGTTTTCACAACAACTACTAAGAATTCACTCTCCCCATGTCCACCTACAAATGTGACATGCCATCTCGTGTTGACCCTACCTGCTGTGGATTATCTATCGGTGACCTTTTGGTATGCAAGCCATAAACTGGGACTCTTGGTGGTTCTCTTAATCCCCTGTATCCCACTGCCCACTAGCAAATGTCTTTGATGTGCTATTTCATGCTGACCTTACCTGTCAGGGATTATTCACTGTGCTTCTGCAATTTTAATGTCCTTAAAACTTACTTCAATACATATAATGGCAGAATGCCTACAAAAAGATAAATGTCCTTCTTGGGAAAATTGGGCTTTTTTGTTTCTATCATGGTGGGACCCATGTTCTTTGATACAGTAATTAGCAGGTTGTGAGAAACAAAAGGTTGAGAACTAGTTTTCTAAATGATATTTATTTGTTTATTTAGGGAAAATCCAAAGGGGTTTAAATTGTTCTGCTCCATTTTATCCTCACAACAATCCTGTGAGATAGGTCAGACAGTGTGGGATTGGTCCAAGGTCACCCAGCAAGCTTCCATAGTAGAGTGGAATTCAAACTCGGGGTTCCCCAGATCCCAGTCCCACAATCTTACCACTATCCCACACTGGCTTGTATATGTTTACAGTGTACATATTTTAGAGAAACGTAGGCTAAAATGTTTCACAATAGTGGCTCCAGAGCAGTTTGCAGAAACAAAAAAAGCGGGGGGGGGGAATCTAAGGTGTTGGTAGGGTTGCCAGTTGCAGCCAGTTACAGCTAGCAGCCTAACGGGAATATTTTGTATGGGAAGGGACAGACACATTGGCATCACATTGGCATGTAACAACCATTCCGGTGAAAAACTGGAAGTGATGTTGATAGCGTATGGGCTGCCTAAACTCCCGGACCGGACATGGCAGCCCCATATGCAGGCACTCGACTACTGTTCTTGCTGCGCGCCCGCCCCAAACGCTACGGGACAGTCGCTGCGTGCTCCATTGAAACGGACACGGCCACTCACAGGAGTGGAGCCAGCAGCTAGGAAGCAGATGCAAGGGCAGACTCCAGCGAACCTGAGAGACTCCATGTTCCTGTGCTATCACTGTTCCAGCCTCAGCCATGTCATGGAAAGTAGACAGTCACATAGTCAGTGCCAACACCCCCCTTCCCCATTGTGACATCCGCAGCTTAATGGACAGTCAGCAGCGATCCTGATAAGAGCGATGAGTCGTTCCTCCAGCTATGCAGCAGCGATCCTCGGACGTTTGCAGAGATCGCACCCATTGTTCCAGAATGTTAATCACTTCAGTAGAGATCTCCCGGTTTCTCCCGGGTTGCAAAAGCCATTGGAATTAGAATAGATTTCCAAATTCTCACTACCCCACCCCGGTAGCCACAGCTTAATTCTTTTGTCACCTTTTGCCACCTGGGAACCTAGGAGGGGTAAACCCCCTCTCCCCGCCCCCAGAAAAGCAGTATATCTGGGGTGCCCCCATCCCATTATGTTACCTTAGGTCTTTCCTGACACCTTTGCCGTTACTCTGTCGGTTTGGGTTTTGCGCAGCCCGACCACGCTCCCTCCCGCCTTGCTGGTCAAGTCCACGGGAACCCCTTGCCCCATCTTGCTCATTTTCCCACCCTGTCTTAGTCTATGTGAACTTGGACAAATCCGCTTCAAGAAGGTAGATATTACCCCACCAATGATTCCTGCCACGTTGGCATCTGTGCTTATATTCCTCTCTTTGATTTTCCTAGATTTCTTTGTATGTGTGTATGCAACACTGATTTGATTGAAAAACTACATAAACTCTTTTAATCTGGAATCCATTGCTTCTGTCTTTATTTAAGGGTCACAGTTACCGGCTCTGATATACAAAGGTTGCGATACCGCTATAAAAATAAATATTGTAATTTGCCATCTTGCTTGATAATTCCCCAAGTTAAAGGGCAATTTGGCTAACAATGTCATGATGTTGGCTTGAAACTAGACTGGAAATAATCCAAACAATTGTGAAGGTCACACTCTTTTTTTTTTTTAATATAATTTTTATTGAATTTTTTTAACAAACTAATACAATATAAAATAAGCAAAAAAGAAAAAGAAAAAAGAAATACATTACTAAAAAAAGAAAAAAGAAAAGTGTACAAGGGTATTTATACAAATATTCAATACAATTGTCATATAAAATATTCAAAAGTACCCTTTCTCCTCCACCCACCCAAAAAAGTATGCAGGTCACACTCTTGATCTGGTATTTTGTTCTGAGCAGGAGGAATGGGATCTGAGGGTGGAGGTTCCTTTGTCATGGACAGATCACTATTTGCTTAGGTTCAGACTTAAAGGGATACCAAGACTCTTCACAGGTGGGCGAGTCTTATTAGGATCAGGATTGGGGAACATTGATCCTGCATACGCGCCAAGATTTGGACTCTCCCTTAGATTCCCATTTCACCGCTTTGGGTCATAATGAAAATGACCTCAGGTTCTTCGTTGTAGGGGTGTACAAAGGGCACTCTTACAATGAGAGCAATGTATAGCAAATTCTTCATAGACAAGAAATGAGACTGATTTATATGCTTCAAACGCTTACCCCTAGAGGCCTCAATACCGAGTTTGATCTGTCTTGTTTTTTATAACAACTTTTTTATAACATCGTTGTAACATTATTTGTAATGCATTTTGTAATTGCTTGTTGTAACTTGGCTACAACTTTCTTGTATACTTCCTTGTTTATTTTTTCCTGTTTCCTTGTTTGATTTATGTAACAAAAAAGAACGTATTGAGGTTAATTAGTCTATGTCACTTTACAAACGGGTGTAATGCGCTGCAGTTGTTCCACCTGTACACTGTTAAAAGACTAGCAATTGCTCCAACTTCAGCTGGAGAATTCTTTGTGAATCCTGCTAGAGAACCTATAGGTTGGATAATGAAAATGTGTATTTGCTGGTATGTATAACTTTGATTTCTTTTTCAACTTTGTTAAGTTTATGTAAGGTTTAGTATTATAGAACATTTATTGTTGTATTTATAGAGATATTGACTGATGAAGCTTAATAGCGAAAACGCGGGAACTTATTCAGGGAAAAGCGTTCCCATTTACTTCCATCTACTTTCCTTCGTTGTGCCGGAGTTTCCCGGTCTCCCGCCCTGTGGGGTGAAGACTACCTCAGCCAGCTGGGTGTTTGTGCTGTGAGTTCTGGACGCTTTCTTAGGATCACACTGTGACTTATCTGATGAAGTATCTGCGCCCTGCCACAGCTCTATCATTCTTCACCATTATATTGGGAACTGCAAGTGCTTTGGTCCCTTTTCGCTTCATTCTCTGTTAATGATTTTTGAAACACCTGTGAGTGTATTGTTTGAATGTGGTTGTAAATATTGTAAATAATTATAGTGATAAGAATAAGAATTGAAACTTTAAAAATTGTAGTTTATTTTATTTCTTGTGAGCCTGTGTGCTGCCGTTTTCCTACATAGTCTTGATACAGCATTGGGTGTTTAATTTTCTTGGTTGTCCTTATCAATGGAGGCACAGGTCACATCCGTGGCCCAGACGGCATTTTACCACCTCCGCCAGGTCCGGCAGTTGGTGCCTTACCTCTCCTGCCCTGACTTAGCCATGGTGATCCATGCAACGGTCACCTCCAAGCTAGACTACTGCAACTCGCTGTACGTAGGGCTGCCCCTGAGACTGACTTGAAGACTCCAGCTGGTACAGAATGCCGCGGCGAGGCTTCTTACTGGTACCTCACCGTGGGCACATATCACGCCAGTGCTCCATCAACTGCACTGGCTCCAGCTGGAATATCGGGTCAGGTTCAAGGTGCTGGTTATGACCTTTAAAGCCTTACACGGTCTGGGACCATCGTATCTACGGGACCGCCTCTCCTAGTATGTTCCCCAGAGAAGCTTATGTTCATGTAATTCCAACTTGCTGGTGATCCCTGGCCCAAGGAGTATCCGGCTGGCCTCGATCAGGGCCAGGGCTTTTTTGGCCCTGGCCCCTGCCTGGTGGAATAGCCTCCCTAATGAGATCAGGGCCCTGTGGGACCTTCAGGACTTCCACAGGGCCTGCAAAATGGAGCTATTCCGCCGGGCTTATGGTTGAGGCCAGCGAAGGTTCTCATTATAATTACTGGCCTCCCTAGTCCTCGCCCCCCTTTCCCCGCGGCTGAGCACCACCCCTTCAAGACCACCTGAGGGTGTGGTCAGATTAATTTATACAAATTTCTGTCTCTGGAGTTTTGGCGCCATTGGGGGGCATTACTGGGCTATTTTAAATTATCTTAAACTATTTTAATGGGTTATTGTTTTATTGTGTTTTTAGACTGTGTAAACCGCTCTGAGCCCAACCTTTGGGTTGGGGAGAGCGGGGTAGAAATCTAATAAATAATAATAATAATAATTAGTTGAGGAATAGAGAATAAAACTGCTGATATCATACTGCCCTTGTACAAATCTATGGTGAGACCACACTTGGAATACTGTGGGCAGTTCTGGTCTCCACACCTAAAAAAGGATATTGCAGAGTTTGAGAAGGTGCAGAAAAGAGCAACCAAAATGATTAGGGGACTACAGCAACTGTCCTATGGGGAGCGGTTAAGACGCTTAGAGCTGTTTAGCTTGGAAAGAAGGCGGCTGAGGGGAGTCTATAAAATTATGCATGGTTTGGAGAGAGTGGACAGGGAGAAGTTTTTCTCCCTCTCCCATAATGCTAGAACACGGGGTCATCTGCTAAAGCTGGAGGGTGAGAGATTCAAAACAGATAAAAGGAAGTATTTTTTCACACAACACAGTTAAATTGTGGAACTCCCTGCCCCAGGATGTGGTAATGGCTGCCAGCTTGGAGGGCTTTAAGAGGGGAGTGGACATATTCATGGAGGAAAGGGGTATTCACGGCTATTAGTTAAAATGGATACTAGTCATGCTGCATACCTATTCTCTCTAGTATCAGAGGAGCATGCCTATTATATTAGGTGCTGTGGAACACAGGCGGGATGGTGCTGCTGCAGTCGTCTTGTTAGTGGCTTCCTGGGGGCACCTGGTTGGCCGCTGTGTGAGTGGACTGCTGGACTTGATGGGCCTTGGTCTGATCCAGCAGGGCCTTTCTTATGTTCTTATGAAAGAATAATACTTAAAATGGAAAATAAACACCTAGGCTATTTCCACACAGGTTATCTGCTCTGGGTTCAACAGTGTTGGGAAGCATTGTGAGAAAATGCTGTGGGAAAGCAGCTTTAAAAAAATATATTTTATTTTCAATATAAGGGGAATACAAAATACAAAAAGGAAGATTACAATGCCATGCTATTCATCACGGTTTTACAGCCAAAATAACTGCCCCACTTAAAAAAGGGGGATAAGGGTGTCCCTGCGAGACACACAATATGGCAGTTGCTCCCCGTGTTTGATGTGTGCCTCGTGGGACTTGCTCATGGTGTTACTCTGGCAGTACATCCATTCAGACTGCGAGGGAGGATGTGCAGATGAAGTGGGGGCTGGCAACACTCATCCCCATGTGGAAACCACACTAGAAAAAGCGTTATTTATTCAATTTAGATAAAATGTTTACACAAAGAATTCCTAGTATGCTTTTTTTTGCTTTTGGGAAGTGAATCTGTGAATATAAATGTAAGGATTTACACTTTCATTAAATTCATGGGAGTAAAACCTATTTGGGCCTCACTAAAATGCTTCTTGTTCTGGATTTCATCAGATGCTGCCTTGGCACTCAAGATTTCTTCCTAATTTCAGCCCAAGGTAAGAGAAGTATGTGGATACATGTAGATTTTAGTTTATCTATAATAATTTGTTTATAACAAGAAAATGTAATTACACTAAATAATAATAATTATCTGAATATCAAATCAAATCTTTATTTCGATACAATAAAAATTAAATTTTTATTGAATAAAAATGAGGAACAGTTTTATTGAATAAAAATTAAAAAGTTAAAATAATAAAATATGGTGATGATTCTGGGGAAGATGGTTTGTAGAGAGGGGAGGAAGAATCATCAATGGGGTGAGATTTTAAGTCAACCGTTTGCGCATCCCACAAGACTGAAGACAAAATTTGGCTACTTGGGTGGTTATCTCCTGATAAAAGTCTGCTAAGAGAAGGGAAACATTAGATTCTTCAGATCTCCCAGGAAAAGTTGACAAAACGGGGAGACTATACTGCAAACTTATATCGTTGTAGAAAGGGCAGTGCAACAGGACATGTTCTATAGTTTTCACTTTTATCTGAATTTTTCATGAAGCCTTTGATTCTATTGTACAGCTAAGGAACAAAATAAGTAGAAATTAGGTCAAGCATTGTTTTTTTTTTACAAAATAAATATAGTGTAAACTGTTTGTTAACAAGCTGCTGATGTACGTTGTAAATCCTTGTGTGCCCACGACAAGGATGGTTCAAGTTCCTTTTGGCAGTTTATGACACAAATGAGCAAAGTATGAAGTCATAACAGCCTGGTTGGGTACGCTTATCCCATTTCCTCTTGCTGGTTAGCTGTAAACGAACACCTTGATTTTTGAAGTAATAAAGGCATGCTAACCATACCCTTTTCAGGTGAAGAGATGTATGTGGAATTAGTCCCTTTGAAATTGAAAACTTAACTGCATAAAGGGAATATGCGGCCTTTGTAGTACTTCTCCTTCACCAATTTGCCTGTGTGAAACCAAGGTGGTTAGTTATTAGTGGGTTGGATCTAGCCAGCTTTTCCATTGTTGAAAAGGGGAAGATGAGTTTCCCTTCGACCACCAAAAAGGCTATCTTGGGATCATGGGGCCTGCATGTATAAAAGCCATTTGGGACAAGAGTTGGTGTAAGGAGGGGAATGGGGTGGGGTAGAGCAAAAATAGCTGGCAGGATCCAACCCCCAACGTGGACAGAGAGGTTCCAAACCATTTAAACCAGTTCTAACTGCAGTCCGTATCAAAAGCTCAGCTTTCCAGTTTGCAAATTTCCTTCAACTGTACAGCTGCCATCTTTTTTTAAACAATTTGTTTCAATGGCGGCTACTCTCAGAGTGATCTGTAATCAATCATACCCAAAGATGTGTGGATCAGTCCTCGGTTTACTAGTCACCAGTGAAGCATTCGAGAATGTTCCTTATACCACTGTCCTCCTTTTCTTTCAGATGACTTCCAAGAGACTAAGAAAGAATCTTGTCTTCACCTTGTTTTTGTTCTCTGCTGGATTCTATTTATTTTACAAGCTGACTTCTATCGGAATTTGTATATTCTCTCCAACAGGCAATGGAAATATTTTATTTAAAAGGGCTAGTGGACATTTTTTGCACCTGCCACATATAGATTGCAATAGGAACCCTCCATTCCTGGTAATTCTTGTAACATCATCACCTGATAGCCAATCAGACACTCGGATGGCTATCCGCGACACATGGGGCAAAGAAAAATTAATTGCCAACAAACGCATTATGACATTTTTTCTTCTGGGAATTACTTTGAAACATGACAATCAGATTGTTGTTGCTGCTGAAAGCCAAAAATATAAAGACATCATCCAAAAGGATTTTATAGATACCTATTATAATTTAACATTAAAGACTATGATGGGCATTGAGTGGGTCTACAGGTTCTGTCCACAATCTAGCTTTGTCATGAAAACTGACTCTGACATGTTTATCAATCCCTACTATCTGACTGAACTCCTTTTAAAGAAAAACAGGACCACCAGATTTTTCACTGGCTTTTTAAAACTGAATGAGCATCCAATACGACAATTTTTTAGCAAGTGGTCTGTGAGTAACTGTGAATTTCCAGGAAATAATTATCCTCCTTTTTGTTCAGGGACTGGTTATGTTTTCTCCACTGATGTTGCTAATCAGGTGTATAATGTTTCTGAAAATATCCCTTTCATTAAACTGGAAGATGTTTTCATAGGTCTGTGCCTTGCTGAACTCAGTATTATACCAGAGGAACTCCATTCAGAGCAAACATTCTTTCCAGAAGGAGTGACGTTTTCTGCATGTCATTTTAAGAAAATTGTGACAAGCCATTTTGTCAAACCTCATGACTTGCTAGTCCGCTGGAATGCACTGGAGACATCCATGGATAAAGTGTGTTCAGGTGATTGATATGTTTTAACCATCGAAAACAATCTAAAATTGCTACTCACATCACAAAATATAAAATACCAAGATCCTGCATTCTTGACTTAAGTACTGTTATCAGAATCCATATAGTCAAAGGGATTCTAACAATATAATTAAAAGGCCATTCCTCCTGTGGTGGTGTTCTTACTCATGTACCAACATTTTGCTTTCTTACAGGGCATTAGGCAACAAGACTTTTTTTTTGTCTACTCAAGGATCCTTAATAAGATGTGAATAAGTCCAGGATGACTTTATGAGTGCTTCCTTGCAAACATTTTAAAACATGCAAACATTTTAAAGACTGGGATGCATTTTAACAATGTAAGCAGATGCGAGTATTAAGGGATCTGAGTAATTTTGTTCTAATTTTTAACTATATATATATATTTTTCTTTTCTTAAATATATGAAACTGAAAGCTAGACATGCAGAGTCTCCCCAGTGTCCAATAGAAAACATTCTAGGCTGCATCAACATGCCACTGAGACCCAGTGAGATAGGTAGGCCATAAATTAAAAAAAAAAAAGCTCTTGCTTTATTACTGCAACCACTCGTAACTGGTTTTTCTGATGGTAACATGCCAATGCAGTTGTGTGTGATGATTGCTATAGCATAATGAGTGCAATATCTGAAGTGCCCTGGTTGTTTTATAGAGTCCAATCAAGGCAACTAGGAGGAGGTTAAAAAGAGCAACAGTTCTTTATTTAGCTAAACACAGACCTGGGGGGTGAAATAACCCACAAATAAGATGCAGAGTTACTCACCCCAGAAACAAAGGAAAGTCAGTATTATTTATGCATTCACATGGGGCAGGCCCATGGCTGCTGACAAGCAGATTGAGACACAAAAGCACCAATGCACATTAAGCGTCTACTTCACTCTAATTAACGTAACCTATAGATATTGGCTGAAGGCGTCACTTAGTGAGTGCCTGATCTTGTGAGCTCAGTAACCAGAAACCACATTCCTGAAGATGAACGTAATTCAGAGCTCTCTACTGGTGAGAGGCCGTACCAGGCACAGAGAGCATGATTTGTTGGTTCATGGCTCCCGGATGCCAACTTCCCAAAGCTTCCATGTGTGTGCGTATGAATACATAGTGTTCTAAACCAGCCCTTATATCTGGGCATTACATATCCAGTATGTATGGATATAGCCATGTTGTGTGAATTTGCTTTGTTTTCAATCAAGGAAGGTCAGGTCCCATTGACTGGGCCTGATTTCAGGATGTCATGACTGTAGTTGTAGAGCTGATGTTAATTTGTGTTGGAAGAACTCAAACAGCTTTCCACTGGATCTCTGAATGAGTTCTACAAGAGTAGTAGATGCCATGGTATCTAATACCATATTACTTTTTTCACGTAAGGGAGCAATTTGTTTTGCGCTGAACCTCATTCTGCCAAAGGTATACTCAAACCATGACAAAGATACACTTGAACAAGAAGTAAGAAGCCCATTATGACAAATTCTTCACCAATTTCAAGGCGTCAGCAACCCAATCCTAACATGTACTGTGGCCGCATCGGCAGCTATGGAGCCCAACAGCATAAGGTCTAGCTGTGTAGAGAGCCAGTGTTGTGTTAAGAGCAGTGGACAACCAGGTTTGATTCCCCACTCCTCCACATGAGTGGCGGATGCTCATCTGGTGAACCGGGCTGGTTTCCCCACTCCTCCACATGAAGCCAGCTGGGTGAGCTTGGGCTAGTCACAGTTCTCTCCAAACTCTCTCAGCTCCACCTACCTCACAAGGTGTCTGTTGTGGGGAGAGGAACGGAAGGAGATTATAAATCGGTTTCATTCTCCTTAAAAGGTAGAGAAAGTCAGCATATAAAAAACAACTCTACTTCTAGAATAAACTAACATACTAACTCAAATGTAAGGAAGTGTTAAGAAGGCACAAAAGGAATTTAGCTGAGCGTTGTTGTGGGGAACTGCCTTGGCTTCATGTTGTCATCTAATGCAGTGAAACTTTCAACTGGAATATGAGTTTTCAGAACATCATAGAGTTCCTGCTGCAAGAGTACCTGTGCCTCCATGCTTAGAAATCAAGGCTTTTAGCTCTAAGTTCAAGACTAGACTGAACTATAGAGTCAGATGATGCTCAAAAGTAAATCATAGCCTCCAAGTCTCAGATTTTGCTCTGTGAAATGGGTGTCATGTACCAGCACTTATACTTCACAGGGATATTCTGATGATTTAAAATATTATATTGTCAAGAGCCAGATATTTAAGCTTCAGTTTGCAAATCATTCTGGAATTGTCTATTGATTGCGATGGGATGCCAAAGCGATGTACATCGTTCATAGAAACATGTTTAATTCTTTTTAAATTTCAGTGCAATAAAGCTGTCTCAATTTTTTCTACACACATGAGCTGGAACTAAACCCTATCCATTTCAACAGGACTTAGTACAGATTTATGGGTTGTGACCCCATATTGGGTCGCGTAACTGAATATGGGGGTCGCAAAAAATTTGGCAACAGTAAAAGGTTTGTATACTTATTTTATATACCTATATACCTGGGGTCACGTAAAAATTTCTCGGGTGAAAAGGGGTCACGAGTGGAAAAGGTTTAAGAAGCCCTGATCTAGTCCAACCCCCTGCTTAATGTAGGATCAGCCTAGACCAGCCCTGACAAGTGTTTGTCCAGCCTCTGCTTAAAGACTGCCAGTGAAAGGGAGTTCACCACCTCCCTAGGAAGCTGATTCCACTGTTAAACAACTCTTACTGTAAAAGTTTTTTCCTAATATCCAGCTGGTAACTTTCCACCCATAATTTAAACCCATTATTGCAAGTCCCATCCTCTGCTGCCAACAAGAACAGCTTCCTGCCCTCCTCTAACTGACAACCCTTCTGATACTTAAAGAGAGCAACCTTGTCCCCTCAACCTCCTCTTCTCCAGACTAACATTCCCAAGTGTCTCAGGTAACAATAATTGGTTCTAAAAGAACATGGATTTACCAACCATATAAACATTGTATATTTTGGATCTAAGCAAGCAAAGCAATCTGCAAAATCTAAATAAATAAATAGGCATTCCCACACGTTCATCTTGAACTCTGAGCTAGGTTGAATCACACTGTTTACAGGAAACATAAATGTGCAATGGGCAATGTCTAAATCAACATGCATTAAGCCTAATGCACGATCAAATACGGTACATTATTGGCTGGTGGAAAAAACAACAACTTTCAACTTGCTTCATTTTTGTGATCACTCAACGTTAGCAGAAATAACTTGCTGTCACCCGCCAAAATAACCAAGGTGGTTACCAATTAATACAAGCATCTTAATAAAGCACAACCAAAAGCACAACATAACAAGCGCCACCATAGTATAGTGTTTAGAGTGCTGGACTAAAATCTGGGAGAACCAGTTTTTAATTTCCACTCTACCTGGGCTTGTGGGGTGACCTTTGGCTAGTCACTCTCTCTCAGCCTAATCTACTTTACAAGATTGTGAAGATAAAATAGAGAAGGGAAGAATGATGTAAACTGCTTTTATAGGATTGCCAACCTCCAGGTACTAGCTGGAGATCTCCTGCTATTACAACTGATCTCCAGCCAATAGAGATCGGTTCACCTGGAGAAAATGGCTGCTTTGGTTATTGGACTCTATGGCCTTGAAGTCCCTCCACTGTCCAAACCCCGCCCTCCCCAGGCTCCACCCCCAAAACCTCCCACCGGTGGCGAAGAGGGACCTGGCAACCCTAGGTGTGAGTGAGGATTTCAGTCTAGTTCTTTTTATTTACCATCTAGAATATTCTAAATAAAATAAAATACACTAATTAAATAAAATAAATTAAATTAAATACACGAATGCAGCTGTTAATAGTTAGGGTTGCCCTCTTCGCCACCAGCGGGAGATTTTGGGGGTGGAGCCTGAGAAGGGCGGGGTTTGGGGAGGGGAGGGTCTTCAACGCCATAGAGTCCAATTGCCATAGCGGCCATTTTTCTCCAGGGGATCTGATCTCTATCGGCTGGAGATCAGTTGAATAAGCAGGAGATCTCCTACTACTACCTGGCAGTTTATAGGAAAAATAGTACAAGGCTCACAATTAGCTGCAAAAACATGTATTCAAAAGTGCAAACAGTGAAAAGTGTAAACATACATCAAAGGAAACTTATCAAAACCTGGCAGTTGGCAACCCTAGTTATTAGTATTGGGGAGGTATAATCTCTTCTGTGAAGCAGTTAATAAGATTACGTGCTCAGGATCAAATCCAAAGGGTTAATTTCAACACTCAAGTGGCAAGTCATTATTACATGCTTGTGATGACTCTAGTGTGGAAACCAAAGCACAATTGTTAGCTAAAGAACAAGAATGAATTTTTAAAACTCTTTTAAAAAGCCATTTTGATGTATTATTTGGTCTTTTAAGTTAAAAAAAAGTGGCTAGGGAAACACTGTGTCCGTATTATTATTATTTTGCAATTATAAGTTAATAAAATACAATAAAGTGATCAAAATTCAAAATAATTTTGATCATGAGGGGGGACTGTGGGGTGTGTAAGATTTTAATTAATTTAATTTTAGCATATTGGAAATATAATATAACATTTATATTTGTAAGCTGTAGTTACTTATATAAGCCAGTAGAGAAAGCAGATGTTTAATTTGAACTGAACAAAGCAGGGTGGTTTTTCGTATCTGGAACAAAGTGGTATAGAAAAACAACACGTGATTACGAAGATGAGATCATAACTGGGATGGACTTAAAAGAAGGATGGCTCTTGAAAACAAAAGGTTCTGAAAGAGTATAAAATATGGAGAAATGGGCGAGGTCTGTTAGGAGACTTTCACTTTTAAAGCCAAAGGGCTGAAATTCTCTCCTCTTTTGCCTGGCAAAATAAAAAAAAAAAAAGCTTTTTTCTTCCTTTGCTTCTTAAAGCTGGTGTCGTCTCTGCTCGTAGTAAAAAAATCTAACTAGCAATCAAAGTGCATTTGCATCCAACACTGGTGCGCAGGAACATCTTCCACAAGACCCCGTTGCTCATTCCTTTTGTCCTGCACAGCCAGAGGTAAGCCCGTATAATCAACGTATACAATGCCTTTCTACCTTCAGTTGCTCTAAAATAGCTCAAGGAACAGATATCATTATGATAATTCACAGCGGGTCTCCGTGTTAGTCCGTCTGCAGTAGTAGAAAAGGGCAAGAGTCCAGTAGCATCTTAGAGACTAACACAAATATTTTCTGGTAGGGTAGGAGCTTTCGTGAGCCAAAGCTCCTACCCTACCAGAAATATTTCTACCCTACCAGAAAATATTTTTGTTAGTCTTTAAGGGGCTACTGGACTCTGGCCCTTTCCTACTACAGATATCATTATGTTCAGGAAAACAAAGATGGATTAATGAGGCTCTAGTTTCTCTTACTTCAGTCCCGCACACCAAGCAGGGATTCGCGCCCCCCCCCCCAACCCAAGCACTTCCAACTACTCCTTCACGCTCTTGTCAATCAGAGCATACTGAGATCCTAGAGCGTGGATTAAACTAAACATTTAGAGCGCATGTGTATAGTGACAGAAGAAGGCTCAGTCATTGACGTCCCCAACTCCACCCAGGTAGTGATATGCCTGTATGACTGTATCAGTTCCCAATGACAAGAACACAGTAGGAGGCTGATCGTTCAAAGCAGTTTGTTTATTAGGCCCAATAGACACACTGGGTGAAAATTGCCCCAAATGCGCAGGACAATTCACACACCCATCAGAGGAGTGCAAGCACGGATATAATCTTTGGTAATGGGAGGTACAAAAGACGAAATACATGGCGTCAATACATAGAACCAATAATAGATATTTAAGGATTTGAATGCCCTATTAGAGATTCGGAGGCGTTACATAGAAATGGTGATCTCATTCTCACTAATGAGCGGTGAAGACCCATATTCCCAGGTGCTTCTCTATTTGGTCCTAAATTACTGCAGTTCTTCTTATCTTGGACCCTGGCAGCTGCCAAGGCTAACAAAGAGGGTTCCTAAAGGTAAAGGTAAAGGTCCCCTGTGCAAGCACCGGGTCATTCCTGACCCATGGGGTGATGTCATATCCTGACGTTTCCAAGGCAGACTTTGTTTACGGGGTGGTTTGCCATTGCCTTCCCCAGTCATCTTCCCTTTACCCCCAGCAAGCTGGGTCCTCATTTCACCAAACTCAGAAGGATGGAAGGCTGAGTCAACCTTGAGCCGGCTACCTGAAACCGACTCCCGTTGGTATCGAACTCAGGTCGCGAGCAGAGCTTTGGACTGCAGTCATGCAGCTTAACACTCTGCGCCACGGGGCTCCGAACAGGGTTCCTAGCTGGTTCTTATCTCTGGAAAACCAGCTTTTGCAAGCATACTAAGGCCATCTATGGATTCTTTAATTAGCTTCTAAGGAGCAACAGTGGGCTTCTTATACTTGGGGCCTGTAACGTATGCAAGTGCTTGGGGTAACTATACAAGCCACCTCTAATATGCTGAGTGTGGCATGTCCATGAGTGCAGATATACTTTATTGAGTACAAAGAATATATTTCAAATCAAAGAATGCATTTCCAATACATTTCCCATAGCATATCATGATATCAGGCATTACAGTAGCAGCTAGAATCAATGAATGCATTTCCAATACATTTCCCATAGCATATAATGATTTCAGGCATTACAGTAGCAGCTAGAAACCCCCAGCTGCCACCCGCTTAGCGGCCTCCCCCTGGACAGAAGCAGGGCTGGGCGAGTCCATCGGTGAGCAGCGACAGGGTGCAGCAGCGCAGAGATTGTCCTTCAAGAGACCTCCCCCTGCAAGCAGGAAGTGGTGGCACCGGCCTCCCTTAGCACATGGTCCCGGACACGAAGAGGACACTTGCATGGAAGGCCCAGGTTGCAACTCTAGGCCTAATTCTGGTATTTGAGGAATCTTGCCGTTTCTTTCCATCAAAGGTAAAAAACAACAACAATGCAATGTTAATCGTAGTAGTTGTGCAAGAATGCAGTAAAGTAGGCCAGTATAATAATCCCTATAGGGCAGCAGTTGAGAGACAGACAGAGAGAGAGCCTTGCATAACCCTAGCAAGCACATTTGTGGCAGAGATTATGTGTGCAACAATGACCTCCCAGGTCAGGACATTCTTTCAGCCTCTATACCGAATCATAGACGCGTAGAGTTGGAAGGGACCTCCGGGGTCATCTAGCCCAACCCCCTGCACAATGCAGGACATTCACAACTACCTCCCCCGCTGCACACCCCAGTGACCCCTACTCCATGCCCAGAAGATGGCAAACACACACACACACCCCTCCAAGATCCCTGGTCAATAGGGTTGCCAACCTCCAGGTAATTAGCACGGGGTTACAATACATAAATGCACATAAACAGGTAGTAAATGACAAGTGTATAATAAGTGCTGAAAGACAAGACAAGTGCAGAACACAAAAACTAAGCAACTAATTATGTACAAATTCTCAGGTAAATCTGAAACAGTCCTTGTCATGCATCTGAGAGTAACAGTCCTCTTCTGGATTTCAAGATAGTCAGTTCCACAGGATATCCAGTATCGGTATAAATCCAAAGAAATGGGGGACGGCCGTTTCACATAAGTTTCTTCAGCCCCAAAATACGTCATCCATGTTGAAGTAAATCAATTACATAGAAAAATAATCCAATTCCAATTCGACAGTCTGCAGCAGTATTGTCAGCAAGTTCCCATTTGAATTGGAATTGGATTATTTTCCAAACCTATTGGTACAGGCACGGAGGTGCCCTATGTTTTGTTGCTTAACCTCCAGGTAATAGCAGAAGATCTCCTGCTATTACAACTGATCTCCAGCCTATAGAGATCAGTTCACCTGGAGAAAATGGCTGCTTTGGTTATTGGACTCTATGGCATTGAAGTCCCTCCACTGTCCAAACCCCGCCCTCCTCAGGCTCCACCCCCAAAAACCTCCCGCCGGTGAAGAGGGACCTGGCAACCCTACTGGTCAATATGTAGGATTGACAGGTCCCTCTTTGCTACCAGTGGAGGTTTTGGGGTGGGGCTTGAAGAGGGCGGGGTTTGGACAGGGGAGGGACTTCAATGCCATAGAGTCCAATGGCCAAAGCGGACATTTTCTCCAGGTGAACTGATCTCTATCAGGTGGAAATCAGTTGTAATAGCAGGTCTCCAGTTACTACCTGGAGGTTGGAAAGAATCCAGACAGCACTCACACAATATATATTAAAGTACTAATTTATAAAGGTGAAGGAAGGTGCAAAAGTGAACAATATATACAACAAGGTAATAACCAGATACACATATAGATATCAATAGCAGTCCAGCAGCAAAAATGTTCAATGTATAAATATCCTGGGAGTCAGGTAAGTCAATGTCAATTCCTGAGTGTCCTGAGTACAGGTAAGAAAATTTTTATACTCAAATATAGACTTCTTTAGGTGTTGTAAATTGCTGGAAAGCGGAGTCCCAGGCAGGAGCCACGGAGGGAAGCTGTTAGGACGTGTTGTCTAGATCCAAATCACGTTTCGCTCATGGCTTCATCAGCTATCTGTATCAATAAAGTGCAAAGAAAAAACACAGTCTCATAGGACCAAAAGAAATTCATGTAGGTCTCAAAGTGGACAAGTGCAACTACCTGGAGGTTGGCAACCCTATCAATATGGCTTAGAGGAAAATTGCTTCCTCACCCGGAAGGGGCGATTGGCATTTCCCTGGGCATATAAAAAAAAGGGCCACAAGAGCCAAGCACAGACACAACCCTTCCTGGCCTCCCTTTCATGATCTGCCCACATTTCTCTTGGATGTGCAGAATCAGTTGGATGGTTCTTTGAAGTAGGGTGGCCAGGTCCTCTTTGGCCACTGGTGGGGGATGGGTGGGGGTAGGGTTGCCAGATGCAGGTTGGGAAACTCCTGGAGATTTGGGGATGGAGCCTGGGGGAAGAGGGACCTAGGTGGGGTACAATACCATACAGTCCACTCTCCAAAGCATCCATTTTCTCCAGGGGAACTGTTCTTTATAGTCTGGAGATGAGCTGTATTTCTGGGGGATCCCCGGGTCTCACCTGGAAGCTGGCATCCTCATTATGGATCCTTGCCATACACATCTACTTGGTGTGCACTGCCCACCCTTCCTATCTGCAGTTTAATTGTTCATTTTTTTCTTGGCACATACAGCTCTATTAAGTATGCTTTTCAGCTCTTCAGGATTTGGAATGGCTGAATGTGGGTATGGTTTGAAAAGGCACTGAACTTGGCCAGGAGTAGGGTTGCCAGGTCCCTCTTCGCTACCGGTGGGAGTTTTTTGGAGGCAGAGCCTGAGGAAAGCGGCATTTGGGGAGGGGAGGGACTTCAATGCCATAGAGTCCAATTGCCAAAGCAGCCATTTTCTCCAGATAAACTGATCTCTATTGGTTGGAGATCAGTTGAAATAGCAGGAGATCTCCAGCTAGTACCTGGTGGTTGGCAACCCTAGCCAGGAGAGACCTTTGCTTTCTCTGTTCCTTGGAAACTTTACTTTTCCTTAAAAAAAAACCTGTTGATAATTATTAAGCTTTTTAAAAAGCCAAGTTCTTGTCATTTGGGTGTTCCCAATGGATGTTCCCAGTTCAACCTTATGCATGATTACTAAATGCTAATAATTTGAGATTTATGTCAGAATGCATACATCAAATTACATCTTTTCACAAGTACCTTCACTGACATTCAATTTGTTATGTCAGTGTTATGCTTATGCCAAAAAGTTCTGCCTTATTGTGAATCCTGATATTAGTGTAATAATTCTTGTTGCAATTCAGGAAAGGATCTCTTGTGTAAGCACACAAAAAAGGAGGAATTCTCATTAGCAAAATGTAGCGGTACAGCTTCAAAGTCTACAGTGAAACACTATTGGAATAGTCAATGAAATGCTGTAGAAAGTTAAATCATATATTTCTGTTGTGTCAGTGCACATTTATGTACTGATAGAAAAAAATTAGCAGCCCACCTTTCTCCCAGTAGTTGGGACCCAAGGCAGGGAAAACAAAGATAACACAGTCTACAACATCACAAATAAAAGTAAAATAACTACAATACAAACATCTAAAATAAAATAAAATTTAGTGATAGAATCACTAAAATTACTTTTTATTTATTTATATTATTTTAATGCCTCCTCTACAGTATCCTGCTGGAGGTGACTTACAACTAAAACAATACAACAATATAAAACAAAAATCCATTCAAACAAGCCATTGTGGGATTAACGTTTGTGGACTACATTAGTTTAATTGGAGGCATGGAGTACTATCCTCCATGCATCAGGTGAGGCAAGCTCTAATCCATGAAAGTTTATGTCAAATTATAAAGTCTTTGAGAGGCTGCAGAACATTTTGTTTTATTTTGCTGCGCTAAACTACTGTAGCTATCCATCTGGAATTTGGCCACATGATACTGCTTTTATTTTAAAATACTGCACCGCACATAAGCACCAGTTCAAAGGTTTCCCTGGTGGTGGAGTTTGTTTGTTTCCTTTGGGTCCTTGCCTTTCTTCTCAGTGGGGACCCAAAGTGGCTTACATAGTTATTCATCTTATACTCACAACAACCCTGTCAGGTAGGTCAGGCTGAGAGTGTGTGACTGTCCCAAGGTCTGCTTCCATGGCAGAGTGGGATTAGAACCTGGGTCTCCTAGATCCTGGTCTGACACTCTAACCACTACACCATGGTGGTGCTATAAAACTGGCCTGTGTGTCACTGGAATCCATGAAGCTGTTCTTGGGAAGGCTGGAAACTCTGTAAAGACCTGGGACAATGGAGACGCTATATTTTTCAGGATATCATTTGTGTTTTCACCTTTTGTATCTTTGCAAATAAAATTGTTTGTTTCATTAGGCTATTCTGCAACAGAAACAGCTTATAACACTGACTTTTCATAGTGTTGAAGAAAGTTGGAATTTCTAGACTATGTTTTCCTCTTTCAGATGGCCTTCAGGAGACGGATCTTTATTGTCATTATTGCATTGGCGCTAGCCTGTTTCAACCTACTCACTTTGTTCAAATGCATTGGAATCTGCTCAGTCTGTCTGAAGGACGTGTCTGTTTTCCAGACAAACAAAGGTTTTGTGAAAGTGCCGGATATGGATTGCAGAAAGAACCCGCCCTTCCTGATAATACTTGTAACATCTCATCCTAACCAAATTAAAACCCGGATGGCTATTCGGGAGACGTGGGGCAAGGAAAGAGTAGTCACTGACAAACGCATTGTGGCTTTTTTTCTTTTAGGAAGTACTTTGCTTCCCTATAACAGGGATGTTATGATGGAAAGTTTAGTATACAAAGACATCATCCAAAAGGATTTTTGGGATACTTATTATAATTTAACTTTAAAGACTTTGATGGGCCTAGAATGGGTTCACAAATTCTGTCCACAATCTAGTTTTGTCATGAAAACTGACTCCGATATGTTTGTCAATCCCGTTTATTTGACAGAACTGCTTTTGAAAAGAAACAGAACCACCAGGTTCTTTACAGGCGCTTTAATAATGCAAGCTCGTCCAGTAAGGAACCCAAAGAGTAGGTGGTATGTGAGTAAAGAGGAGTTTCCATGGAACAACTACCCTCCCTATTCTTCAGGAGCTGGTTTTGTTTTCTCCACCGACGTCGCTAGTCGTATGTACACAGTTTCTAAAAATATCCCTTTTTTTAAACTGGAGGGCATATTTGTAGGTCTATGTCTTTCTCATCTCAAAATCAAACCGGAAGCACTTCATTCAGAGCCAGTATTTTTTGTAGACCGGATTGAATTCTCTCCATGTCGCTACAGGAAACTTGTCACAAGCCATTTTGTCACACATACTGAGATGATGGTGTTCTGGAATGGACTGGAGAAGTCCTTCGATGAAAAATGTCCAAGTGGTCATCCCTAAATTCACAAAGGATGTTCAAGGATAAAAAAATACTCATTTTATATAGGCAACAAACGGCTAAGTTCCGAGTGCTGCATTCTTTATCCAGTCGCAAGGTAGATACAAGAAGCTGCAAGCAATACCATTTAATTTTCACTAACCATCAATATTAATCTTTCCTTGCCCTATACATATTGTTTTGAAATTTTTACTATGCATTTTAAAAGTTTAAAACACCCATTCACCATTGGCTTTTCCTTTGTTTTCGTCTTGTTGTTTTCCAAAATTCTGATCCAAACATGTTTATTTGGAAATAAGACTAATTGCTTTAAATTATTTTAACTTTCAAACTAGGCCTGGTTTACACAAACTCATTGTCATAGGACAAAATTGTTCTTGGCTTGAGCTGCTTCGGATTGCAGTTATGGCATTTGATGACTGATCGTTTCACCATATTAAACAAAAAACAACCCACCTCCACATGTATAGAAAAAAAATATGTTCCTGGAATAAAAGTTGTAGCCTACATTTCTTCCAAGCATATGCCAGATTTTGAGTAGGGTTTGTTAGTTTTATGTGAGAAAATATTCAGATGTACAGCCACTTATCTGAACTAGTACACCCTAGGAACAGATTGTTCTCAACACGGACTGTTTGTTGAGATGGGTCTTCTGTATTCTTGGAATTAGGGCATAAACAGTTTTCTTCCATTGCACCTATGAAGTAAGCCAGTGAGCCAGTTTCCCTCCCTTACTGCAGTGATAATTCTGTATCCCCACACAAAAAAATGTTTCGAAGAGTCAAATTTACTGTGGCATAACGTTGAATGTATGTTGCCTTTGGTTGACAGATGGATATGGGGGCAAATATTGTAAATGGCAGTATTAAAACGTCCTTGTCAACAAAGAGCACACTTCATGCATCTGATGAAGTGGATGCCACAGAAGCTGGTGCCACCATAATTTGCTAGTCTTTAAGGTGTCACGGAACTCCCCCCAGTGGCTTCCATAACAGACTTCACTCTGCAATTCTGAGATCTCGTATAGGCCAAGGAAAGGTTAGTTCTATGGATGTATTTTTAATTGTATGTCATTGAAGGTAAGAGCCGTGAAGATAAATGCCAGCATGAGTCATGTCACTAATGGCATCATATTAGATTCAAGTATACCAGCAAGAAAAGAGAACACCAAAAGTCAACACGTGCACAAGCCAGTACCTGGGAACAGAAGATATGAAGTGACCATCAGAATATGAGACTTGCCTTGTTGCATCCGTTTTGTCCAGCAATGTCCAACCAGATCACAACTAAGATATGATGGTGAAACTTTCCTTCACATTTCCCATTTTCCAAATAGTGATGTTCATGTTAAAGTTAAAGTAATACGTTGTTACAGAAGTTATAATTAAATCTTTGGTGCAGCTGTAAGAAATGTGCAGTTTTTTCATGTGCTGTGCTCTTTGTTTATTAAATTGCCAACTTGTTTTTCCCCACAAAGGTAAAATCAGTGTGGTGTACAGAATCCAAGTCTGCACAAAACTGATGGCTTGGGATAGCAGAGGGTGTTCCATGACGTGAGAGGTTGCCTAGCCTTGCAGGAAAAGCACACAGCCTCCTACCTCCAGGGCTGCTCCCCAAAACTGCCGGTGAGGACTGCATGTGCATGCTTCCTTCATGGGACCGGATATTATCCATGGAAGCAGAGCACATGCTCAGGCCCTTGGTGACAGTTCAGTGGGGCAGGAATCTTTGCTGGCTGAAGAAAAACAAGCTGCATACTGTTTGCTTTCCATCAGCCTAGCAAGAGCCCTCTTGGTAGCTGTTCATTGGCCTAAGTCAGTTGGTTGAGTATGTCCTGTTGCCTTATCCCCGCAACTGACCTGATTCTCCTGTGACAATCCCAGGTATTTGTTTAAAGTCCCAGGGATGTCACAAATTAAACCTGAGCTGTCCTTTTCTGAATGCTGCTTTGTGTGCAGGAGAGTCAGACAACAAGAAGTCATCTAATTTTTATGTTCTCATAAAATGTTCTCATTTTATGTTCTCAGGCTTAAACTTCAGCTATTTAATTCTGTTTGGAGGGTTAGCTGTGCTGTGAAATGCCAAGGGCTTCAAATGTTCACCTCTCTTGAAGCTGCTGAGAAGCATTTTTCAGCATTAGCACTAAATTTGCCAGGTCCAGGTTGGGAAACTCCTGCAGATTTGGGGATGGAGCCTGGGGAGGAAAGGGACCTCAGTGGGGTAAAATGCCACAGAGTCTACCCACCAAAGTGTCCATTTTCTCCAGGGGAACTGATCTCTGTAGTCTGGAGATGAGCTGTAATTCCAGGGGATCCTCAGGTCCTACTTGGAGGCTGGCACCCCTAATTAGAACCACCCTAATTTTTCATTACCTTTATTCAATAGAACCCAGAAGGACAAGTGTGGCTTGTTCCGTATATCTCATCTTAATCCATTTGGCCATGCATGCTGCCCTGACATTGAAAAGTCCTTAAATACATTCCCTTTTGAGTCATGTGACTATATTACCGTAATGGGAAAGTACCACACTGGCTCTTCAGATACTTAGGCTTGGAATACTTGCTTGAGGTAGCCTCTCAGTCTTTATATTTAAAAGGGTACAGGATTGGGAGACCCAGAAATGCATGAATCTTAGAAGTGGTCTCCCGAAATTCACCAAATAGATGTCCTGTCAATTTGTAATAATAAGAATCAGAGTCATGCAGAGTTTAGAGTGTTGGATTAGGATCTGGGAGACCCTGGTTCTAATCCCCACTCTGCCGTGTTAGCTTGTTGGGTGACTTTGGGCCAGTCACCTACTTTCAACCTAACCTAGCTTACAGGGATGCTGGAGGATAAAAGAGAGGAGACAAGAATGGAGTAAGCCACATGGGGTCCCCATTGGGGAGAAAGATGGGGTATAAATGAAGTAAGTAAATAAATACATAAACAAACCTAGAGTTCCTAGAAAGAAAGTCTCTTCAGTATACCCTGCAGGACCCAGAATGCTGACAGTTATAACTGTTTGGTAACTGTGGATTTCCAAACAAATCTGGGGCAAGATGGGGTGTGTCCCACATGCAACTGCTCTGCACTTCTGACTGCTGAAGATGGGAGCTAATTGAACAAGAACTTAGTGCAACCTGTGAGTGATACAGGATGTGTGTATATTGATCTCTTCCTTTGCACTGCATAAGAGAGATTGTGATTAGGGATATGTACCACAAGGCACAACAATGCTGATTTCATCTTCCGTTCCAGCTACTTTAAGCTATTGGGTGTTCTATCTCATTAAAAAGTTGGTTGTTTAATTAGATTGGAGAAAGTACTTTTCTCACCCCCCCCCCTTTCTAGAATAGTTTTTGTTTGGCCAGACCAGTTATTACTATTTAGCATGAAACTGAATGAAGAATCTGCAACTTTTCATTCTAGAAAAAGGATAGCTAAGTGGAGGGGGGTGGTGATAGAGATTTATAAAATTATGCATGGAGTTGAGAAAGTGAATACAGAGAGCTTTTTCTCCCTCTCCCATAATACTAGAACTCACGAGAATCTAATGAAGTTAATGGGCGATAGGTTTGGGACAGACAAAATGAAATATTATTCCCTCAATGAGTAATTAAACTGTGGAATTCACTGCCAGTGAGGGCCATGAATGTAGCTGGCTTAAAAAGAGGATTAGACAGGTTCATGGAGGACAGTTCCATCAATGGCGACCAGCCATAGTGAGTAAGTAGGGTTGCCAACCTCCAGGTGATTAATCAAAGAGTGGCTACTAGTGCTTAAACCGGCAGTGTGAATTCAAAAAACAAAGCACAAGTCAAAACAAGCCAAAATAAAGGCAATACATGTCACAACTGGATTATGCTGATAGAAAATATATTAAGAGGAAAAAACCTCAGAGAGACAACCGCAGTTGATAAGCCATGTGGAAGTAGGGTTGCCACCTCTGGGTTGGGAAATACCTGGAGATTTTGGGGATGGAGAATGAGGAGGGCAGGGTTTGGGCAGGGAAAGGACTTCAGTGGGGAATACTGCCATCGACTCCACCTTCGAAAGTGGCCGGGTGAACTGATCTTGGTCGCCTGGAGATCAGTTGTAATCCCAGGAAATCTCCAGCTACCACCTGGAAGTTGGCAACCTTATGTGGAGGCCACATGCAGATCGGGGCTGGGTATGGCAGGGTATTAACTGCTTCCTGGTGCTTTCCCCAGACAAAGCAAACTCTCCTTCCTGAGCTGCTTGCCCTCTGGAGACGCCTGAGTGAATTAGATGCCTAAGGCCATTTATTCATGGAAGGTTTTGCCTTGGAGTTGCCACTCTATAGATGCACATTTCCCCCATCTGAATTCTCAAAACTCTGCATGGGGGCTTATTGTTGAGTTTTGAGAATATGAATGGGGGGAAAAGTGCATCTAAAGAATGGCAACTCCAAGGCAAAACCTTCCATGAATAAATAGCCTAAGTGTTGAAAGATTTACAGGTCTGGTGCCAAGGAGAGGCCAGGGGAAGGATGTTGTAAAAATCTTTGGTTCGTCTAAGAAATGTGTAGATTTTACATGTTGTATGTTATTTACTTATGTACTGAATTGCTCAGCTGCCTTTCTTTAAAGTTAGAGTATGTAAGCTGCATTGATCATATTTATCTTCTCAGAAAACCCAAGGGTGGAATAGTAGAAGTTCACTACTGATGCTAATGGCCCCCTCCGACTGCAAAAACAAAACATGAGGCACCCCACCTGATCGCGCCTTCTGCGCGGCGGCGGCCTATGCTGACTGAGTAAAGGAGGAGCCAAAGGCCGTTGTCCTGTCTGGAAAAGAAAATACAAGACATGAATATTTACGATCCAGTTATGTGTAGGTGTAGCCTGGGCTGTGGCTTGCTTTCCCTGCATTCAATGCACTCAATCTTGCAATCACTTCAGGGATCGAGGCTGGGCTGACTGGGCTCAGCCCGTCTTCCATGCCAATATAACTGCAGGGAAGGAAGGCAGGATTTGGCCTATAGAAGCATTCTGTAAATGTCAACCTCAATCCAGTGATCAATGGGATAGGGAGAAAAAAAGTCTTTTGTTCCCCTCCCTTCCTCTTCAGTGTCTTGGAGGTCAACAGATATATGCACACACACTTACACATTTTTACTGTGGAAAAGACTGAACGAAACCTAATGAATACTGCAGCTGTTATCTGTTGTCAGAAGATAAGTTTAATAAATATTTTTGTATTCAAGTACCAGTCCTTTTTGAAAAGTACTGATGGGAAATGGCTCATGCTTATTCGCCAGAGTGCCTTCAGAACTTAGAAGCTGCAGTTTTGCCAGAAATGGAATGAATGTTTGCAGAGAAGTATGGATCTGAACAATTATCTTAGGACACCCCTGCATCGCAACCCTGAACTTCCTTGGTGGTCTCCCATCATAATGCTAACCAGGGTCGACCCTTTAGTTTCCGAGATCTGATATTGGGCTAGGCTGAGCCACCCATAAAAAGCATCCGTGGGCATTTATGCTTGGTAATTTAGCAGCGCGTTCCAGGCTGAAGCGCCCTGCGTATTTGTTTTTAGTTTTTCACGCTGAACCGTCATTCAGGAAGTAACTGGAAACTGGCGCATACCTGTTTCGCATTCCTTAAGAGCCCCTTTAATGCGACCTTTTGTGTTTGCTCTGCCCCCGCACCGAAGCATTTACTGAAAGAATCATGAAAAATCACAAACGCGACTTAGCTATGCAAATGTCCATTGCCAATGGCTATGCAAGCAAAGGAGCAGGCGAGTGGGGTGTGTGTGGAATTTCTCCTTTTGCATCGGGACCGTTTTAAAGGTCACCTTAAAAAAAAAAAAGAGCTTTGTGAGAGCATCAAAATTGACCCTGCATAAATGGCCTATGAGCCCTCATACAGAGCAGCAATTCAGGAATACCTAAACCATATGGAAGAGGAAGTATATGAGTAAAACATCCAGAATATGGTTGAATTGAAGGGGGGCGTGTTACATATTTCTATATTGTGGGATTCTGCATGGCGGGGGGACGGTTGGGGTCACTGGGGATGTGGGGGGAGGTAGTTGTTAATTTCCTGCATTGTGCAGGGGGTTGGACTAGATGACCCTGGTGGTCCCTTCCATATGATTCTATATGAAGAAATGAGCTTTTTATATGCAGTTTCTAATTCACATACCATATAATTTCTGTCTCAAACACTTTACCCCAACTCACAAACAACATTAGTTATGAAAAAAGACATCAATGAAAGAACTATGAAGAAACAGAATTTTAAAACCCTCCTTTATAACAGCAAGTATTTGGGAAAATAAAAATAGTCTACGCGAGACCAGAAGTGTAGTGGGTGGAGTTAACAAAAGATGCCAGTCTGAGAGGCCAGTGCTGATGGGAAGGTCTATGAATGTAAGAATGGGAGAGGAGATTGCGAGGTTGGGATTAAAAGGAAGGCCAACTCCAATAAAAGGCAGGAATGGAGGAGGCTGAAGTTGGTTCCCTTATTCACACTTCCTAGTCCCTTATTTGTGAACCCAATGACAAATACTGAGGACAATTTAAAAGCTCTACACCCCAAAATAAGGTTTGGGCCACCACATATCATACACCCCTACATTCAGGGGACTCTGCCCTCCAAGAGGACATATGCTGGTTCCTGGTCCATCCCCCCCAAAAATCTTTGGACCACCCCAAATCACATATCCTCACATTCCAGAGACTGTCCCCTGCCAGAAGACATAGGATGGTGCATGGTCCAAACACCGGTTCTGGCACCATGAGCTTATATTTGGGTCACCACCAAGAGGCCTGTATTGTAAAGAATATTTGAATACAGAACTGGAACAGCTACATGACCTCTGCACCCCAAAATAAGGCATGGACCATGACACATCATAAACCCCTACATTCAGGGGACTCTGCCCTCCAATGGGACATATGTTGTTTCCTGGTCCAAAGTCCAGTTCTTGTGCTGTTGTGCTCCCCCATTCTCATAGAGTCCAATGAGAGCAATGAGGGAAGGAGGTTGGCTGAACTACAGCTTGCTTTATTGGCCAAGAAGTCATAACTGGGTGAGCCAGGATCCCAAAAAACAGCTCCGCGATCCTGTCACACCGGGGCAGGGCAAATGCAAGACGTTTTATAGACGTTTGACATTCCAATACAACAATGATACATTTCCTGAACATCCGATGTTAGCTTGGCATTAGCTCCTGCGTACACGCCTTGCTACATGAATGAATGAAGCCTGTTTCCTTGAGAAAGCTCACAGTGTCCTTTTGCAAAGCGAAGTGAAAGTTACTGAAGGGGAGGGGAAGCCTTTGGAACGTGTGTGCGTACGCGCTTGATGCTAAAGGAATGGGGCCCACTGGGAAGCGGCTTAAGCGGTTTTGCTTGTAAGCAGCTTATGCGTGTATCTTGCGTGTATGTCTGAATAGTGATGCAGGAGTGATTACTCAGGCACAACAGTGCCAGCTGCTCCAAAGTGGAGTGCCCCCAGGCAAATACACATACAGACACTGAGGCCTAGCTGCACCCCAAAACAATATTTGGACCAACCTGTGAAGTTCTTGAGCTGCCCTCAGCAATCCCAAAAAGTCACTTGCTCAGACAGGTAGAATCGAAGCAGGTAATTCTTTATTAAGGAGCATGAAGGTATACAGCATAAGCAATCCACGGAGTCAAAGCTGCTAACGGCGGCCAATACTGTAATGCCCAGATATAAGGGCTGGTTTAGAACACTATGTATTCATACACACCCACATGGAAGCTTTGGGAAGTTGGCATCCGGGAGCCATGAACCAACAAATCATGCTCTCTGTGCCTGGTACGGCCTCTCACCAGTAGAGAGCTCTGGGTTACGTTCATCTTCAGGAATGCGGTTTCTGCTTACCAAGCTCACAAGATCAGGCACTCACTAAGTGACGCCTTCAGCCAATGTCTATAGGTTGTGCTGGTTGGAGTGGGGTGGGCACTTAATGTGCATTGGTGCTTTTGTGTCTCCATCTGCTTGTCAGCAGCCATGGGCCTGCCCCATGTGAAGGCATAAGTGATACTGACTTCCCTTTGTTTCTCTGGTGAGTACCCTGCATCTTAATTGTGGGCTATTTCACCCCAGCTCTGTTGTTTAGCTAAATAAAAAACTGATCGTAACCTCCTCCTAATTGCCTTTATTGGACTCTATAAGACAGTGGTTCCCAACCTTTTTTTGACCAGGGACCACTAGGACTTTTTTGTTCGGTGCAGGGACCCCAAGGTTCAAAATAAAAATTCTGAGAATTTGAAAATAAACTTTAATCATAACTGTTAGTTAAACATTAAACTTAGAATTATATTTGAATATATATTTTTATAATAGAGAACTTTTAATTGAAAATATTAATTTATTATGGGTTTATAACTTTGTTTCACGGACCTTAATTTAGTTCTCGCGGACCCCTGGGGGTCCACGGACCCCTGGTTGGGAACCAGTGCTATAAGACAATTACGCACTTCAGTACTACAAAGCATAACTTCAAGCATGACCCCATCCCAGGTGCACAGCGAAGCAGCTTGGGAACTAAAAGATAACAGCGCCTGGTAGGCAGCAGGGGAGTGAGCCAGCCACAGGTCTGAAGCAGCAGACCTGTAAGAGTTAAAAATTAAGAAATATTATTAAAACTCCAAACTCAGAGGGCCTCTGGAGAAATATGTTTAGAAGTTAGAAACAGACAAGAATTAGATAACTATGCAATGCTACTTGTTCTTCCAAGGTTGAAAGCAGACAAGATGTCTGGGAACTATTAGGGAGGAAAAGGTTAATTGCAACTAGATAGAAATGCCAGGTGGTAGAACAATGACTGTACACACAACTTTCCTTAACCAATCATGAGTATTGCGGCTTTATGATTCACCAATCAAATGTCTGTATAATTAAAACCAATGAAAGTTATTCTAATTTGTATGGATCATCCCCTAGACCTCTGAAACCAATGAAAAGCTATTACGTAACGTGTATAGTTAAAATATTATAATGAGCTAATTAAAAGGTTATGTAAGTCTGAACCCAGTTTTATCTGGTGCTCCAGCTCCATCCTGAAAAGCCTCTGAAGGGCAGAGTCTGGAGACTCAAATAGCAGCTATTTGAAATAATAAATCTGATTTTTCCAAAGTTGGTTTTGAGTCTTTGTGTTTGAAAATCTAACTCCTAAAGTCTGCTATAACAGTACTGAGAGGCCTGCTAGGGGCTCAAGGTCGGAGCAGGGAGGGAGGGCGGGAGAGTGGGGCTGCAGGAACAGTGCAAGGGAACGAAACTCGACGGAGACGTGAGCAACGGGCCCATAATCCGATGCACGACAAAACCAGTATGAGACAGCCAGGACCCTGACCCAACCCACAGCACGCATCCTCACACTCCGGAGACTCTCCCCTGCAAGAAAACGTACGGCGGTGCCTGGTCCAAACACTGGTTCTCCGGCACCATGAGCTTGCATTTGGGCCGCCACCAAGAAGCCAGAGTTGCAAAGAAGTTTTGAATAAGGAACTGGAAGAGCTGCATGCCCTCCGCACCCCAAAATAAGGTTTGCACCAGCTCACATCCTGCACCCCCACATTCAGGGGACTCTATCCTCAGGATTCAGGATCTAGGACACTGGTTCCCAACCGGGGGTCCACGGACCCCCAGGGGTCCGCGAGAACTAAAATAAGGTCCAGGAAACAAAGTTGTAAACCCATAATAAATTAATATTTTCAATTAAAAGTTCTCTATTATTAAAAATATATATTCAAATATTATTCTAAGCTTGATGTTTCACTAACAGTTATGGTTAAAAGTTTATTTTCAAATCCTCGGGATTTTTATTTTGAACCTTGGGGTCCCTGCACCGAACCAAAAAAGTCCTAGTGGACCCTGGTCAAGAAAAGGTTGGGAACCACTGGTCTAGGATATGTGGATGAGAAACTGGGGACGGACTGGGAACTGGGAACCCACTTCCGCCTCGCCAGGGAGGGAGGGTGGAAAGACTGGATTTGGGGACGGAGGGAGAGAGAAGGAGGGACTGAGCATGCGGGTGAGTAGGTTCAAAATGAGTGCAAACAGCAAGGAGGGGGCAGCATGGAGGACCTCGGGAGGGACATCGGTAGATGGGCTAAAATGCCTGCGGAAAGCATGGGGAAGGGACAACGGGGTGGCCTGCGCGAGAAACGTCTCTGGGCGAAAACGTGGGGAAGGGACAGTGGGGTGGAACATGCTTGGGACTGGGAAGCGGCAAGGTGTCCCCAGGCCTGGGGCCTAGCAAAGAAAGGCTGGGCCTAGCCACGCAGGCCCAAAGGGACCGGGCCTAGGCCTAGTGGGACGGAGCCACGAAGGCCACAACGTTTGATGGAGAAGGAGGGTGGGAGCTCGGACGGGATGGTGTATGCCAGGTATCTGGGGTTTAGGAGAGCAAAGGCAGGCGTTTGAATGAATCCACCCAACGCTGGTGCAACGGCGCTGCAACTGCACAGTTTGTGGGTTGCTCAAACCCTACTAAGAAACCAGTTCCTTAAACTCACTTTGCCACCACGCAAACAGCGGGGTGGGGTTGCCGGCTTCCAGGTGGGGCTTGGCGTGCTCCCAGAATTATAATTGCCCTCCAGGCTGCAAAGACCAGCTCCCCTGGAGAAAGTGGCAGCTCCAGAGGGTGACCTCCGGGGCATCCCATTTGTTGGTTACAAACCAAAGGGGTTGAGCTGAAAAATGCTAAAAGTGCAAATATATAATTTTTTAATAAGGTGCACGTATAGATTGAAAGCATAAAACTCCTAGTACGGACAAAACTTACACATTCAATAAATACAAACGTGAACAACTGCGATGTACATTCTTTCATTGACCAATATGAGATCCAAAAAGGACCAGACGCGTTTCGGCCTGGAAAGGCCTTCCTCAGCGGTCAGTATAAAATTATAACTTATCACACATCCTAATAAAATAATCGTATCCTAATGGGCAGTAAGAAATATCTAAAGGCCCTTCTAGTACAGTGAAGCTCCCTGTAAGTTTCTTTGCTTCTTATATGTTAAAACCCGGCTTCACTGTCTCCCCTTCTGTTGTATGCCGGGCTCTTAAGGATGAGGATATATCCAGCAGTGTACTAGGTCAAAATCACATTTGTTGTGCCTTGTGGTACATTTATTTTACTGACAAACGTGTCATGCTCTTTCCAGAAGTTACAGGTGAAAGGAGGAAACTACTAGGATTGCCAGGTCCCTCATTGCAACCGGCAGGAGGTTTTTGGGGCAGAGCTTAAGGAGGGTGGCCAATTGCCAAAGCAGCCATTTTCTCCAGGTGAACCGGTCTCTATTGGCTGGAGATCAGTTGTAATAGCAGGAGTTCTCCAGCCTGGAGGTTGGCAGCCCTAGAAACTATACACATTCAAGCATACATTGTCTCCCTCTCTTTGTCTCATGCACATTGTGCTGTAAACACGAAGGAAGAAACATATCCCTAATAAGCAAACAATAGTTGCAAAAGACTAATAACTGAATCCACTATGTAAAGTGAGCATTTCTCTCTCTTACGTGCACATTTGCACAAGGCAAACAGTTAAAACCTGTAACTGCAGCAATACTTTATAAACTTGCTCATTTTAAAGAGAAAATCTGTCACAGCCCATTCTATGTTTCATGGTAGGAAAGGACTTGACCTGATGCTTCTTCAGAATTGATGAGATTTAGAATTATTTCTTAAAGGTTTGGGGAGGGAATTATGGAATATGAAAACAGAGAATAATTATGGTTAGGGTTGCCAAACTCCAGGTGGTGGCTGGAGATCTCCTTCTATTACAATTCATCTCCAGGTAACAGACATCAGTTCACCTGGAGAAAATGGCTATTTTGGAAGGTGGATCCTATGACATTATGCCCCATTGAAGTCCCTCCCCAAACCCCGCCCTCCTCAGGCTCCGCCCAGAAAAATCTCCAGGTATTTCCAAATCTGCTGCTGGCAACCCTAATTATGGTCCTGTAAGGCTACTTCTACACAGCAGTTTTTCTTTGTTTCGGCTACCAAACAGCAGCACTTTTTTGGGAGCACCCTCATAATAATTACAACTGAATCTATAGGCTGGAGATCAGTTGTACTAGCAGGAGATCTCCAGCTAGTACCTGGAGGTTGGCAACCCTACTAATTACTTTTTCTTGGGTCAATGCAATCTGACTCCTGGATGCTCAATTCAGTCACAATTTTTTAAACTAATTTTGTCGACTATTGTTTGTTCCTTTAGATTTTTTAGAAAGCAGCTTTTCATATTCATTTAATTTTCAAAAAGCTGGCAAATTGCGGGGTGTGTGTGTGTGTGTGTGTGTTCTGTGTGAGGAGATTCAAATCCCTCATCAAAGGCTTCAAAGCAAAGTAACGTTTCTACTCCGAGAGACACTCAACTACCCATCCACAATGTCAAACACATTCCTTTGGTAGTGTGGTCTTTGTTGAAACAGGATCTTAAAAGTCAGATGCTCTCATCATTGCATGTTTCCTTATTATGTACAGATGTAGTAAAGAGTCTCATCATCGTTTGAGCTGTTGATATATCACCTTTTTACCATCTTGGACTTTAAGAAGGGAGGTGCTTCATTAAGTTGAAGAGGCATCATCAGGGGATTGCTGCAAGATTCTGTGTCATAAAAACTGTTATGTGCATGCAACAACAATGATGTGCACACAGCAATATTCTTTCGGCACACATACACGACTGTTTGGGTGGTGGACCAACAATCCCTTGCGGTTATTGGTAAGTTAACAGATTATTGGTAAATTAACGGATGGGGGCGGACTTATCCATTTGGCCAATTAGACATAGGTCCAAAAACCCCATAGAAGAGTATGGCCCACAAGGCATGTCATACAAAATGGAGAATAAAAATGGCTCACCATGAGGTTCTAAAATATGGATACCATTCCTGAATCAGCAAATGCACGGAGATCCTTAGGGTGGTGCCTGGGGAGGGTGGAGTTTCAGGGGGATGGCTATGTATCTTTGTTGCAAGCCTGGTCATTGTTGGGTTTTGCCCTGTGTGTCAGATTGGCTTGGCACCACATCTGGGCTGGCAGCAGTGCCCCCAGACCTCCAGCTACCTGGCATTGTGTGGCTGGACGTGGGTTTTGTTGGGCATGTGCCACCAGAGCGTGCCTTCTGGGTGATGCTTCTGGGTGATGCTGTAGGAATGTCCCCTACCTCTACGATAAAGGCCATAGAGATGGGGAAATTCCTATACTGTCATGGATGATTTGATGTTATTTCTAAAATGAGACCTCACATCCAGGCAACCACCTAGGGAAATTCCCTCTACTCTCCTCCCCCCATTTTTTTCTGCTGTTCCTTAAATTATCAAGAGCAGGGAATGGAGGGGTGGAGTATTGCCCACTGTCAGTAAGGTTGCCAGGTCCCTCTTTGCTATTGGTGGGAGATTTTTGGGGCAGAGCCTGAGGAAGACGGGGTTTGGGAGGGGAAGGACTTAAATGCCATAGTGTTCAATTGCCAAAATGGCCATTTTCTCCAGGTGAACTGATCTGTAGTGGCTGGAGATCAGTTGAAATAGCAGGACATCTTCTGCTATTATCTGGAGGTTGGCAACCCTGTCAGTGAGCAAATAGCCTATTCTAAAATCCTTTGCTGTAAGTTGAAGGTGAGTGCTATAGTTTGAAGGTGAGTCTGTGGGGGTCATCTAATACTATAAAAGCAATCTTAGGGAAAGTTGCCACCATTTCCACTCTATTAATGTTTCCTGCAGATTAGAATTTTAATTTTGATAAGTTTTTATATTGTATTTTATCTGAAATGTTGTATGCTTGCAACATATAGTGTACATTCATTGGTCTTTGACTGCAAATAAAAGTCATTCATACAGATAAGAAACCCCTAACTATTGGTCAGGCAATTGAGGCTAAATTTGTAGAGGAGTCACTTGATAAGCACTCTTTTCACCCATGCCATGAGCACTATTGGTTAAAGTGGCACAGCGTATATGCTTTTTGACACATGCAGACCTATGTTGGTCACACAGTCACATATTCCCACTATGATTTTCCAGCAAAATGGCTCTCTCAGAGTAGGGACTTCAGGAGGTAGAGTACTTGTCACTTTTACTTATGCCATCATTTTAATAAGTGGTCCACCCTTATGTTTATTCTATCAGTTGCATTAGAGGCATAGAAAGTAACCAAATAATTATACGTAAAAAAACTTGCAAAACTCTCAAAATTTGGTCCTTTCTATTCATTTCAGCCTTTTCACAGTTCATGTTCTCTACATTATAAATGGTGCCATTGCTTGGTTATGTTGCAGAATAGATTGGCAAGTCTAGATTTTTAAATCTGGAGTCTGCTAAATTGGAAAAATGTGCTTCTGTAATGCATTATCTATTATGGATTCTAAACACCTGGTTATGCCAATGAAGTAAGTAGGAGTTAGCAAGTTGTAGTGGGTTCCAGTAGGATGATGCTTCCAGTGCCAGCTGGGAATTGCACTTTCTCAGAATCAAATCACATTTTTAAATTGCTGGAAACATGATATTCCCACATCCTTGAACTATGTTTAACCGTTGGTAATTAGAGCTATATGGATGGCGATTGTTGAAGCCCAACAGGAATATACCTGGAACAAATTAAATGATTGTTTTGTTTTCTCCACCAGTGTTGCTAGTCAGCTGTGTCTTAAAATGGAGGACATTTTCCTATTTATTGTGAGTGTGTATACAATTATATAAAGTATGAAGAGGTTCAAAGAAAAATTACATTAGAGATCTTTCACAGTGGGTAGCCGTGTTAGTCTGTCTGCAGTAGTAGAAAAGGGCCAGAGTCCACTAGCACCTTAAAGACTAACAAAAATATTTTCTGGTAGGGTAGGAGCTTTCGTGAGCCACAGCTCACTTCTTCAGATACCAGAAGTGAGCTGTGGCTCATACGAAAAGCTCATACCCTACCAGAAAATATTTTTGTTAGTCTTTAAGGTGCTACTGGACTCTGGCCCTTTTCTACTAATAGAGATCTTTGTGATGACAGATCTGTAGAGATCTCTGAAAAGTCCTACTTCCCTCAGAAACTGAATGGTGTGACCTTGTACACCTAGCAACAGAAAGAACTTGTTAAGCTGGTTAGATATATTACATTGAAAAGGGCATTGAATAGGAATTTCCCCCGTTATATTTATTTTCTTCTTTTTTCAGATAACCTTCAAGAGACATGGCTTTTTTTTCACGATGGTATTTGCTGTAGCTTGTTTTGCCATGTTGAATTCTATTGGAATCTGCCCAGTGTGTCAAAGGGACATGCCTGTTATTGACAGAAACACTGGAGATTTTGTGAAGCTGCCTGATGCAAATTGTGGGAGGAATCCACCATTCCTAGTAATACTGGTGACATCTCAACTCAGTCAAACTACAGCCCGGCTGGCTATCCGTGAAACATGGGGCCAAGAAAGAATAATCGCTGGTAAACGCATTGTGACATATTTTCTCCTGGGAAATAATTCACGTCCCTATGACCAGTTTGTCGCTACTACAGAAAGCTCACTATATAAAGACATAATCCAAAAGGATTTTCTGGATACATATTACAATTTAACTTTAAAAACTTTGATGGGCCTTGAATGGGTTCACAAATTCTGTTCACAGTCTAGCTTTGTCATGAAAACTGATTCTGATGTGTTTGTTAATACTTATTACTTGACAGAACTTCTTTTAAAAAGAAACAAAAAAACTAGATTTTTCACAGGTTTTTTAAAAATGCACGAACACCCCATAAGGTATCCAGGTAGTAAATGGCATGTTAATAAACAGGAATATCCAGGAAGCAAGTATCCTCCATTTTGTTCAGGAACTGGTTATGTATTCTCCACTGATCTTGCTAGTCAGGTGTACATCATTTCCAAAAAGGTCCCATATATTAAACTGGAAGATGTGTTTGTTGGTCTGTGCCTTGATGAACTCAAAATTAAGCCAGAAATGCTTCATTCAGAGCCAACATTTTTTGCAGCCCGGGTTGAATTTTCTCCTTGCCGCTACAGGAAACTTGTCACGAGCCATTTTATCACTGCTAATGAAATGATGGTGTACTGGAATGAAATGGAGAAGTCAATTATTAAAGAATGCCCAGGTGGTTAGTATTCTTCAATTTACAAAGATCTAAAAATATTGGTCAAAAGACTAAACAAACAAATAGCAAAGTTTTCAGACACTGGACTAGGAATACTGATATGTTAATTAATTTACATATAAAATGCAGTTCTACTTCAAATTATACATTTTTCAATTTTAAAAAAGCAGTTGGTTCTTTACATAGACCATAGTTTTCCCGGCTTCTTCTTCTTCTTTTTTTAATAAAACCTTGATCCCAAACATGTTAATATGGTCATAGGTCCAATTTGGTTTAAATGAAATTATTTTCCAAAACTGGCCAGGTTTGCACACACTAATTATCACATAGTAAAATTTTCTTGGGCTGTACTGGTTCAGATGGCAGGTGAGGAATTGCATGACTAAATGCTCCCTCATAAAATGTGGTTCTACTTCAAATGGTGCATTTTTCGATTTTAAAATAGCCATTCTTGCTGCATCTGGAAGATGATATGCTCAGAAAATATGCTTCCTTAACATGATAATTTTAAAAATATATTCAGAATTTGCGTGTCTAAGGAAGCATCTTAAGATGCCGTTAGAAGTTTGACAGTCCAGGAACAGATGATGACTTGTGTGTAGATGACACTTTAGTGTGGCTAGGACTGGGATGTTGCAGATTTTCTTATGAAAATCCTGTAGGAGCAAACCAGTTTTCTTTCTCAAAGCGATGATAATTATGTCCCCAAACTAAAGAGTATTTTGCCATGTTAAAAACTAAAATATTTACTGTAACATACACTTTTGTGAACTAGAAACCACTTTAATCAGAAGGTCTTGGTTCAAATGTTTGTGTATTGGCAATTGTATTTTGATGTCACTGCAATTTTTCTGTCTATGCCATGGCCAAGTGAATTCTAGTCCACAAAAAACTATCACAATAAATGTGTTAGTCTTTAAAGTGCCATAACAGGCTAACAAAAGTATGTCTCTGGAACTCTGATAGGGACAGTGGCGATGCAATTTTTTTCATCTTTCCATTTTTCCAGCTGATAATGTTCGCTTTATATTTAATTGTCAGCCATTATTGCAGAAATGAGTAAACTTTTGACTTATGCGTAAGAAATGTGCAGCTTTTACATGTGTTATTTACTTATTCGTTTACCCTGTCTTAAAGGTAATAATATTAAAGTGGTTTACAGAACCTCTGTTATCTGTTTGAAATGGGCTCCACCCCAAAAACCTCCCACAGGTGGGATTACTTTGGAGGGCACTAAGAGGCAAGGGGGCAGCAGGGGGGCGCTAGAGGTTGGTCCTTTCAACTGTGTTGTCCAGTAATTTACAATAGATCAAGCTATGGCACCATGCTGGCAAATTTGGTGGAAACTATCAGAATTTTTTTCCAGACTTTGAAGAGCTGGTACCATTAGATCAAGTTCATCAGTTTTGTTGAATAAATTTCAACTAAAGAGTTTTAATTTGATTTTGAATAGATCTGCAATTAATTGTTAGTGTTTTGAAATTTTATTGTTATTCTTTAGTGAGTCATGCAAACCCCTATTTTGAATATTGCTTTTTATAGGATAGGGTTTGTGGGACCAAGGGGACGATGGCCCGAAATGTTTGGGAACCACTGCTCTAGAGGAACTAGGGTTGCAACCTCCAGATGAGGATTAGAGATCACCTGGAACTGCTCTCCTGCCTTACCCCAAAGGCAGGCGGGTTAACCCCTCCAAAGGAACTCTTCTGCACTTGAGCAGAGCTGCCTTCGGCCCCACCATTGCTGCGTCTCTTCAGCAGCCTCTGAGGTAGTGAGGCAATGATGCTGCAAGTGGGGGAGCCTGGGGTAGCACTGAGCAGGGAGAGGATGAACCACCACCAACACTAGCCCTCCCATTGCTACCTCTCCTCACCAGCCTCTGAGGCAGCAACATTGCATACAGAGGAGGAAGACATAGGTGTAAACTTGGGGGGGGGGGGCTGAAGGGCTCGAGCCCCTCCCCAAACTTGGCTGGGAGGTGGGCTGAGCCTCCCTGGGCAACCAGTGCCCACATAAGGGGCTCAGTTACAATGGCAGCCGAAGCACAGTCCTGTTCCTATAGCCCAAACAAAGGATCTTGCCACTGAACTCTGCAGGTTTGTTCTCACCCACAACTACTTCAGGTTTGGTGAACCTTCAAATCAGTGGCACAGCCGTGGGCACCCGCATGGCTCCACAGTATGCCATTATTTTCATGGTGGATCTAGAACAGCATTTTCTGAACTCCTACACATTGGCATCTCTCCTTTACTTGAGATTAATTGATGACATTTTCTTTGTCTGGACTCATGGCAAAGAAGCCTTCAAAAGATTTCACCGGGCTTTCAACAACTTCCACCCCACCATCAATCTAACTGAGAATTTCTCTGAACAAGAAATAAACTTCCTGGGCACCGCAGTACAGATACATGAGAGACACCCAAGCACCACATTATACTGGAAACCAACTGATCAGCAAACATATCTACATGCCTCCATTTACCACCCCAACCATATCAAACAGTCCATTGTCTATAGCCAAGTCCTACGCTATAGTCGTATCTGCTCCAACCCCCCAGACAGAGATACTTACTTGAAGGAGCTACAGTGAACATTTTTGCAACTACAATATCCTGCTGAAATGGTAAAAAAGATGATTGGAAAGGCCAGAGTGATACCCAATCACAGCTTGCTACAAGACAAACCCAAAGAAAATGACAATAGAACACCTCTGATGGTCACATACAGCTCACAACTCAAATCAGTCCAACATATTATTAACGACCTACAACCAATGCTGGATTGTGACACTTCCCTCTTCAGAGAAGAGAGCTTCTAACGTGAAGCAAAAGTCAGGCTGACACCTAAATGTAAACAGGAATGAAAAGTTGCAGAGTGGAGTGATTGCTTAAGTTGTATTGTTGACCAGTTGTTTTAACAAGGGTAACCTTTTGTATAGTGTTTTAATTGTATACTGTCGCTCTGGGTAGGGAAATGTTCCTGTAAATATTTTATGTTTGGTCAAAGGACCATAATAAACTATTTATAAGTTATAACATTAAAAAAAAAAGTCAGGCTGACAGTACCAAGATACTTCAAAAAGAACCTGTGAATGGCTCCCTTATGATGTGGCAATGGGAAAAGCATATTGTGACAACTGTCACTTAGTAGCAAATGACATGAATGTTCCACCTCCAAACACATGAAGAGACAAGGATGCACATGAAACATTTGTTCAAAGTGGCTTCTCAGACTGGAAGAAGTCACTATTTAGATTTCAGACCCATCAGAATTCTAACTTGCACTATGCAGCTGTCCAAGCTCGGTTAAAGCAGGAGTAAATGTACTGAGCAAGTTTTCAGAAGGCCAGCAGAAGCAAATGTGAGATGCTAGAGAGAGGTACTGCTTACAATTTTAGCAACAGTAAGGTACCTTGCCTGTCAGGGCATGATGAGGAAGAATCAAACCTGAAACAGCACTTACTGCTATGTGCTGCAGATGTTCCACAGCTGAAATCATGGTTGAATCGTACAAACTACAAATGGATTTCACCTACCATTGTGAATGAAATGCTTGAGATCGTGGCTCACAACGTTCTACGTACACTAGTGAGAGAGATTAAAACAGCTGTTTATTACAATTGTAATTGTTGATGAGGCCACAGATATCAGCATACAAGAACAGGTTTCAGTTCGCTTCTGCATTGCAACAGAGGATATGTTTGGGGAGGAATTCTTTTTTGGATTTTATGAAACTGAATCCACCACTGCTAAAATTCTCTTCTATTCTGAAAGATGTACTCTGTCGCTTTGATCTTTCTCTTGACAGATGTGGCAAATGCTATGATGGAGCATTGAATATTGCTGGACATCCTAGTGGAGCTCAGGCTCTTGTAAAGGCTGAGGAGCCAAGAGTACTATATGTTCATTGTTTTACACTTGTTTTGAACATGATGTGTCAGGAAATGTTACTATGTGTAAAAATTTCCTGAGTGAAGTCTCTGACATGATCACCTTTGTGAAAAGTTCACCAAAAAATCTTGCTTGGTTTAAACACTTTCAGCAGGCAGAGAACATAAATCTGAGACACTTTTGTCCCACTAGGTGGACTGTAAAAGCAACTTCCTTACAGTCAGTGGCTTCAAATTATAGGGAGTTGATTCAGTTCTTTGAGAATATATCATAAGAAAAGAACATAAGAAAGGCCATGCTGGATCAGAACATGGTCATCAAGTCCAGCAGTCTGTTCACACAGTGGCCAACCAGGTGCCTCTAGGAAGCCCTCAAACAAGATGACTGCAGCAGCACCATCCTGCCTGTGTTCCCCTGCACCTAATATAATAGGCCTGATCCTGGACAGAATAGGTATGCGTCATGGCTAGTATTCATTTTGACTAGTAGCCATGGATAGCCCTATTCTCCATGAACACCTCCACTTCCCTCTTAAAGCCTTCCAAGTTGACAGCCATCACCACATCCTGGGGCAGGGAGTTCCACAACTGAACTATGTGTTGTGTGAAGAAATACTTCCTTTTTTGTGTTTTGAATCTCTCGCCCTTCAGCTTCAGCTGATGACCCCACGTTCTAGTATTATGAGAGGGAGAAGTTTCTCCTTGTCTACTGTCTCCATTCCATGCATAATTTTATATACTTCTATCATGTCTCCCCTTAACCGCCTTCTTTCCAAGCTAAACAGCCCTAAGCGTCTTAACCGCTTCCCATAGGACGGTTGCTCTAGTCCCCTAATCATTTTGGTTGCTCTTTTCTGCACCTTCTCAAGCTCTGCTATATCCTTTTTTAGGTGTGGTGACCAGAACTGTACACAGTTTTCTAGGTGTGGTCTCACCACAGATTTGTAAAAGGGCAGTATGATAGCAGCAGTTTTATTCTCTATTCCTTGTCTAATTATGGCCAGCATGGAATCTTCTGAGGAGAAAGGAGATCCTGGGGCAAAAGCAGATGCATATGCTCAAAGCTTGTTGAGATTTGCTACTTACTTCATGCTGCTTGTGTTTGGTCGTTTGGACACATTAAACACAGCTCTTCAAAAAATAATCTATAGTTCCATCAAGCAGAGCTGCTTCTTGCTTCTGCAAAGGAGAGTACAAAGCACCTGCGGAACAACTTTGAACAGTTCTGGTCACCGACAGTCATGACAGCGCAAGACTTAGATTTAGAGAGTCCTACTGATCCTAGGTGCAGAAAGCCTGCACGACATGTTGATGCCGGGTGTGATCCTCACCAGTTTCAAACTCCTAAGGATTTCTACAGGAAAATCTTTTATGAAGCCATTGATAATATGTTTACACAATCACTTTTCTTCAGATGTGTCCCATCACATTAGCAAAATTGTTAGATAATTGAGCCCATGGATCGGGATTGTGGTTAGAAAGAGTCAGGTCAGAGCACACAATAAAACAGAGTCAAAGACTTTCTCTTAATCAAACAAAAATCCTTTACTTTCTTAAGCAGGGTAGGTGACATGGGATGAAAACAAATAACAATCTTTCTATCTAGTTCCCTATAAAACTTGCTAGAGATTCTAGCAGGTACTATGGCTTAAATCCCTTTGTCTGTGTCCCAGCTCAAGAGAGCTGAAACAAATATCTTGCATCTGTGAGATTCAAAAAGCAATGGGCCATCCTGCCCTAAACTTTTACAACCTTAACAAAGGAACAGGGCAATAAAGACAATTCTAACTCCGTGACATTCTGCACGCTTGCAATGGCGATTTACTAGCCAATAGACTACTGACATCTGTCATTTCATCTTCATCTTGAGACTATCTAAACTGCTGATATAAAAAGTTAACCCTTTAACTGCCTTGATAGAAATGGAACTTTATTGAATCCCTATACCTTCAGATCCCTAGACATGAACGCCTATGCACATGCGGTTTAAACTTGTTAGATACAATTGACCACATCCTTTTAGATTGCCCCTTCTATGTGACTCTGCGGGATAAACTGCTATCTACTTTGCTCCAGTACAAGACATACAGGAGTAATGAAGTGAAATGCAAATTTCTTTTGAGTGACCATGATCCTAAAATTACGGCTACCATGGCTGAATTTCTTACAGGAGTTCTTAAAGAACAAAAAAAGTCTTATTAACCCGACTGTAACTTATATGTATTGCCCTTTGGAGGTATATTGTTGTTGTTTTTCTATCTCTGTCTTTTGGTATGCCAATAAAGGTTAATGAAATGAAATGAAATGAATCCCAAACAAAAATTGAAAGGTTTCCTTAAGAGAGGATGACAGTACATACATTCTAAACTTTTACAAAACTGGCTTGGATGCTGCCCGACTACAGCTTCATCGGGAGTTTTTTTTTATATTGCAAGGGAGAGGAAAGTCAGACTTTTAGCTCTTTGTGTTGTGATTGATCTATCTAGTGGAGATCAAGGGAAATGTCTGCAACAGCTACTACCAGTATTAGCTAAACTTGTCAGAATAGCCCTTACCATACCCGTTTCCTCCTACCCCTCAGAAAGGCCATTCTCCTGCCTTCACAGAATAAAGACCTTTCTATGGTCAAGCATGAGACAGGCAAGGCTCAATCACATGGCTCTTCTTCATTGAAATAAACAGAGCTCTCAGGAAATTGATCTCAAATTGCAAATCCCTTCCCTCATAATGTGTTCTGTTTATGCCATGTTGAGCACCACCTCCCTCACAAGAAAAGACGGAGGAAAAATAGGAATTGAGGAGTTCTGCTCTCTCTTCATCTACCGTTACAATTTCACTTTCGGGTCCCTGCAATGGGCATATCTAGTCCTTGTTCTTTTTTTAATTTGTAATATATGTGTTTTATTTTAATGAGGGGATACAGGAGGAAAAAAAAAGGGAAGGAGGGAAAGGAAATCATCCAATATAGAAAAAGCATTTTCCCAAATATATAAATACATAAACTGAGTCGGATTTGAAGAATTATTAAACAAGCAAACGTAACAGTCCAATATGTTTATGTTCAACTAAATAAATGTTTATATTCTTAAGATATATATGTTGATCATTTTATCATCCTATATATATTAAATGATTAGCTTTTCTTAGGAAAACAATTCACCATAGAAATCAACCAATTATCGTTCTAACTAGACTTTATGCAATTCACATATGTTTGTCTATATATTTTTTGTTGCTTTTTGTGTTACAATAATAATTAATCTGTTGACATATAGTTATAAAATGGTTCCCATTTCTCATTGAACTGTTCTATGGTTTCATTGTAAATAGGATTTGCCATAAAGGTCATTCTGGCCATATTAGCATATTGAAGCATTTTATCTTTCCATTCTTCTATATTAGGAATTTGCGTTTGTTTCCAAGTTCTTGCCAATACTACCCTTGCAGCAGTTGTGGCATATTTAAAAACATCTTTAAGTTTCATTGGTAGATCAGGTGGTAATATACTGAGCAAGTAATATTTAGGGTCTAATGTTATTTTAATTCGGGTTATTATCTGTAATTCTCGTTGAATCTTCTTCCAATATTTTCTTTCCTGACGTTTCGCCAGCAGCTGTGGCAGGCATCTTCAGAGGAGTAACACTGAAGGACAGTGTCTCTCCTTCAGTGTTACTCCTCTGAAGATGCCTGCCACAGCTGCTGGCGAAACGTCAGGAAAGAAAATACCAAGACCACGGTCACACAGCCCGGATAGCCTACAAGAACCGATGAACTCTGACCGTGAATGCCTTAGACAATACTTCTTCCAATACTTTTGTAATCTGGGACAAGTCCACCAAACATGAAAATAAGAACCGTCTGTCTCCTGACATTTCCAACATTCACCTTTTGTCCCAGAAGAGGTCATCTTGGAAATCATGTTGGGCGTCAAATACCATCTGTAGAATGTTTTGTACCAGTTTTCTTTCACTTCTTGACTCGCGATATATTTTAATTCAGAGGTACAGAGTTTTCCCCAGGTTTCCATCGTAACCATCTCACCGACGTTTTGCATCCACTTAATCATATTAATATTTACTTGTTCTTCCTCTGTATCATATTTCAGTAATAATTTATTAATTTTTCCTAGTAGATAGTCTTCAGTCTTAGTTATTGTCATCTCGAATTCAGTTAATTCTCGGAATGCTTCAGATATCAGACAATCTTTTTTTAAATTGGATCTCAGTTGAAGATATGTCAGCCAGTTTAATTTTTGGAGGTTATCTTGAAGTGTTAATAAACTTTTAATCTCTCCTGTAGAATCCACCACGTCATGATATGTTATCAGTGATGTAGTTTTTAAGTTGATATCATCATGGTATGCTTTGATCGGAGACATTATAGATGGCGGTGAAGGACTGATCTTCCTTTTGTATCTTTTCCAGATTTTTAAAATAGCTGGTTTAACATCACAGTCTTCGGGAGTTTTATCTGGTTGTGGTGTTAGTGAAGAGTTCCATAAGACTTTATGAAAACCTTGCCTAAGACCTGCTTTTTCCAGGGTGATATTTCTGTTGATGGGATATTTGATCCAGTCTGTAATCCAGGTTAGGCAAGCAGCGAAGTAGTATAATTTAAAGTTCGGCAACACTAGTCCTCCTCTTTTCATCTTGTAATACTTTAAATCTGATTCTTGACTTCTTGCCATTCCATACAAATCAGTTTATTCTTTTCTGCCAATTATCTATTGTCTTGTCAAATAGGTGTATTGGCAAAAACTGAAATAAAAAATTCAGTCTTGGTAGCACATTCATCTTTATTGTAGACATTCTTCCTAACCAGGAAATGTTCATCTTTGACTTAGATCGTTTTCTATTTCACCTCAGATTTTTGCATAATTCATTCTGAAAAGTGTCTTATTTTGTGAAGATATGTTAATACCTAAGTATTTAAGTGAGTATTTCATTATTTGACACCCTGTGATTTCATTGATGAGCTTGTCTTCATTATTTGTAGTATTAAATGTCATTATCTTCGTTTTTGCCTTATTCAATCTATAACCCAAATAAGTTGCAAATTCCCTGATGTGTTGTTGTACAAATGGAAGAGTTTCAGTTGAGTTTTGGCAAATTAGTACCACATCATTTGCATAACTTTTGATTTTGTGTTCTTCATTACCGGATTTGAGACCCTTGATGTTAGAATCATTTCTTATACAGTTCGCTAAGATCTCCATTGATAAATTAAAAAGAAGCAGTGAGAGTGGACAGCCTTGTCTGGTGCCTTTTGCAATGTTAAATTCTGTTGACAGACAACCGTTAACTAAGAGACAGGCCTTTTGAGCTGAGTAAATTGCATTAAATACTTTGAGGAAGATGTCTCCACAACCCATTTGCTCTAATGTCTTTGAAATAAAATGCCAAGAAACATTGTCAAATGCTTTTTCTGCATCAAGGAAGATCAGAGCGGTGTTTAATGATTTTGATTTAATGTGTTTAATTGCACTGAGAACCAATCATGCATTGTCTTTCATGAACCTCTTGGGAATAAACCCGGTTTGGTCTGGATGTACCAGTTTGGTGATGCATCTTTGAAATCTTTTAGTCAATATGGAAACAAACAATTTATAATCAACATTCAACAAGGACATTGGTCTGTAGGCCTGAGGGAGATATGGGTCGGAACCTTCCTTCGGTAGCAGAGATATATGCGCATCTTGCCAAGATACTGGAATTTTTCCACTGTCTATTGCATCATTAAATAATGATAACAAGGTGGGTGTAAGTTGTTGTTCGTAGAGCTTGTAGAACCTTGGTGTAATTCCATCTGGGCCTGGTGCTTTGTCAGGTTTCAAATTGTTAATAGCATCAACAATTTCTTGTGTTGTCACCTTCTGATTAAGAGTTTCCTGTTCTTCTGATAGCTTGGGTAATTTTGCAGATAACAGATATCTTTGTAACCCTTGTTCTTATAAATCATCCTTTGTATAAAGTTGTGCATAGTAGTCAACTAATATTTTTTCAATTTCTTCTTGCTTATTATAAGTTATTCCATTGCTTTTGGCCCCTATTATCTTCCTCTTAATCTCTTGTTGTCAAAGTTGATTGGCTAAGAACCGGCCAGGCTTATTTGCTTTTTCAAAAAGTATTTGCTTGGCATATTTAGTCTTTTCATGGATTTTTTCAGTCGCCATGGCATCTACCTTGTGTTTAGTCAACTTAATATTACAATTTCACTTTCCAGTCCCTGCAATGGGCTTATCTTGTCTTTGTTCTTATTCTTACTCTTTACATAGGAAAAGAACCTTTTTTTGTGTGTGTTTAGCATCTCTCGCTAGCCTAAGCTCATACTGAGTTTTAGCTTTCCTAACACTCTCCCTACACGCACTAGTTATTTGTTTATAAGGCCCTGCTTCCACTTCCTAAAGGAGTCTTTTTATTTGGTTTTAAGGCCCTGCTTCCACTTCCTAAAGGAGTCTTTTTTATTTCTCAACTCTTTAAAAAGTTGTTTATGGAGCCACCCTGACCTCTTTAAGCTCCTCCCTTCTTTAAGCTTTTCCTTCTCATAGGAATGGTGTGTGATTGCGCCTTCATTTTTAAGAAACTCCCACCCTTCTTGAACTCTCTTCTCCTTAAGTATTTCTGACCATGGGATTCTACCCCGCATCAGTTTAAGCTTGTTGAAATTTGCTTTCCTAAAGTCCAACCTATATGTCTGACTACATACAGTTTTTCCTTTCCCCAAGATTGTAAATTCCAAGATGACATGGACACTACTACCCAGGGTGCCTACTACTTTAACCTCATCAACCAGTTCTTCCCTGTTGGTGAGAATCAAGTCTAAGATAGCAGATCCCCTTGTTTCTCTGTCCACTTTCTGGAACGGGTATAGCAAGACAAGTCAGGAATTTATTGGATCTTGTATTTTTAGCAGAGTTGGACATCCCTATCAAGAGCTGGCAGCAGTACAGCAGAGGAGGAGCAACCAGTGCCCATCATGCCACCAAAAGAGCCGTCTCCCCTGCCATGGGAGCTGCCCCTTCCTCCCACCATGCTATCTGCCATATCCCGAATCCCTGTGTGTGAAGTAGGAGTGACAGTACCACTAGCAGGCTAAATCCAAGTAAGTACTGGGAGGGGGCAAGAGAGGAAGAGAAAATCATAGGGGTTGGGGAGGGAGAAAGAAAGAAAGAGAAAGATAAGGAGTGACAGTACGTATGGGTGGAGAGAAGGAGATAGAAATAGTGACAGTTTGGGAGAAGAAAAATAGAACAAGAGAGAGAGAAAGAGAGAAGGTGTGGGGGAGGGAAAGAGAGAGAGAGAGAGAGAGACTGAGATAAGGGATGAGACAGTAGGAAGCAAAGTGGGGGGAAGGGGTGCACCCTCTCCTCAAGTTTTTTGCAGGTTCCCACTTGTCTATGTACTAATAGCAAAATCAGATAAATCTGAGGACACTTAAATCTGGTAACCGGACCTGTGAACAGGCAAGACACATCTTTCTACAAACCTGAACAACACCCCAGGTTTGCAGAAAAACGTGAAATCTTTAAAAATAAAATAAAATGGGAAGTTTAAAAAACCTCAAAATGGTAAAAGGAGAGCGTGTCGCTTAAAAAAAACCCTGAAGCCCTCAGTGGCTGTTGTTAGGCAACCACAGCTTTCCAAGACTTGATTTCTCTCATTAAAAAGTGTGGGGAAGGGGCAGGGCCCTTTCCAGGGCTTTTTTTGGCCTTTGAGGTAGGGTTCATGAAGCCTCGGCCAGGCAGCAATCTCTGGGTGACTTGATTCCACCTGACTGCATGACTCTCCTAGGCCTGGCTGCTTGCTACTGTTTAACAAAAAATATAAACTCCTATGCTGCAAAAAGTGGGTAATAAACCAAAGTACAGTACAAGGCTCAAAAATATTAGAAATAGAAATAGAAATAATGACAATACTTATTTCAGTGTGATAACAATCACGTCAATATATTGTGCATGTAAACTTCATAAATGTATTAAATGTTCTTAGCATGACATTTCCAAGAAACAACAATTCAATTAATTTTATAAATACAATAAATATTCCTATATATAATTAATGGCAGTACAAATTACTAGCATCTGTTGTTAACTGTGTGCAAAAAAGCTCTAATATATAACCACAGACTGTACCAAACAGCAGCTAGTATTAATGGTAGAATGCAGTTGTGAACAGGCAAAATCACTAATAAGGCTTTTCAAAAAGCATAAAGTAAATGATACCAATTGAAACCCCTCCACATGCACAATTGTATAAGCATATAAAGCAAAGGGGCCAGCTACGCTGTGAACTTAACTCTCATTACAAAGACAATAATGCAGCTAGATTGAACGCACGCACTTGGGTGTGCCGCTTGAAGCGGAAAGAAGGAGCATGTGTGTAAGGCGTTACAAAGTTGAAATCCCCCGGCGGGGGGAGTTGGGAGTGTCAAAGGTGGATCAGTAACAGGCTGCAATAACAAAATAAATCACAAAAAAAGTTCGCTAAAGAAAATAAATGCGGCTGCGTAGCAGAGCTGAAACAAGCGATGTAGACAAAAGAAATACACAAGGAAATGTCCCGATATGAGAGTTAGGAGCTGGAAAAAGGTTGTAAATTGAAGGTGTGAGCCTGGTGAATGGTTGAAAAGCCCAAAGCAATGCTAAGGGAAGGTGGAAAATGTAACAGTGTTGTACAAACTCTCACTTCCCGGTGGTAGAATTCTTGTCCGGGACAGTGGCAAAGCTCGGCAAGGCCGGGAATCCAGGAGGGATCCCGTGAGAAGTTGTAATGATGGAGAGTTGTGCTGGTGGAAATGCTTTTTCCGGAATAATCTTGCACTTTCACTAAGAATTTAGCTTCATCAGCCTATTTAATAAATATATAGTGCATTTAGCTATATTAAATTGTCTGTAATTATAAGACTCCTCCTCCCATTAGCTGAACAAATCATTATACATACCAATAATTAAGTTCAAATTCTCAAGAGGAACCACTCTTCCTTCTGACAAGTTTTGAACTGGTGTTCTACTAGTGTGTTCTGTGTATCTTTTATATAGGTTTCAGGAGAGTAGTTAATTGGTAACAGGTATGTTCTCATTGCCTCAAGTTTAAAGAGCAAATGACCCAAGGTATATATAATATGTATAAACTCAAGAATAAAGAGCCTAAGCATGTGAAACAGTTAAAAAAAGTTATACATAAATACTATTTGTGATATTTTAACATTTTAAAGATATTTTAACATATTTTTGGATTTTATAAATTTAATTTTTTTTTAAAAAAAACACTTTTTCAATTATTATAACATTTACACTTATACATAATAATACTACATGCCAATGTTATTTACAAATTATATTGCACATTTTCAAACATTTTTAAATATATTTTAATGATTAGGAACTCTTAATAACTGTATGGAACTGCATCAGTCATAAAAAACAAGACAAGTCAAATTCTGTATTGAGTCCAGATAGATGGAATGTTTTAAATAAATATACAAAACGTGTTTCTTGTCTGTGTAGAATTTGTTGGACGTTACATGCATTGTGAGGATGATTCTTATGTGCCCAAATGACAAAAAATCTCAAATCTTCAGCTTTGTGGCCTTTGGCTAGAAAATGTGAAACTAATGAATCGTCCATAATCTTGGCATTGATACGTGAGCGGTGTTCTTCATTTCTGACTGTAATGGCCCTCACTGAACACCCTATGTACCAAAGCCCACAGGGACATATAGTGGAATAAACAACATTCGCTAGTGCCACAATTGGAGAACTGTCTCAATTGAAATCTAAACCCTGTACTCAAGGAACTCATGTTTTTCACAGGGAGACATAAATTGCAAACTGAACAAGAGCCACAACGATGGTGGCCATTAATTGGTACAGAAGAGCTTGAAGTTGTCAAAGATTGTCTTTTGTTGTCTACTGTTTAACAGCAAACACCCTATTAAAGTCAGTGTGGTGTCGCAATTAGAGCTTCAGAGCAAGGTCTGCGAGACCCAGGTTCACCAGTCTGCCAGGAAAGCTTACTAGGTGATGTTGGGCCAGTCACATAGTTTCAGCCTAAGCTACTTCACAGAATTGTTGTGAGGATAAAAAAGAGGTGACGAGAATAATTTAAGCTGCTTTGGTTCCCACTGTGGTGAAAGGTGGGGGATGAATAAAGTAAATAAATACATTCCTGGAGATTTGGGGATAGAGCCTTGGGAGGACAAGGTTTGGGGGGGGAGGGAAGTGATCTCAGCAGGGTACAATGCCATAGAACCCATCCTAAAAAGCTGCCATTTTCTCCAGGGGAACTGATCTCTGTCATCTCGAAAGCAGATGCAATTCCAGGTGATCTGCAGCCCCCACCTGGAGATTGGCAACCCTAGTTCCCCTGGAGGAAATGGCTGCTTTGGAAGGTGGAGTCTGGCATTCTGTCCCTCTCAGGTCCCTCCCCTCCTCAAACCCTCCCCTCCTTGGGCTTCATCTCTCAAATATCTAGGAATTTTTTAACCAGGAGTTAGCAGCCTTATCTCCTTCCCACCCAGCAGCCTACTTGCTTTATCTGCCCCTCTGTCTTTTCTCCCGCCCCCACCCCAGTAGCTCTACCTAAGAAAACTGTGGTCCAGTTGTGTGGTGTTGGCCACTGGGCCAGGCTCACTTGCATGGAAGGAACCCTCAAGGACCTGTGAGGAAGCACCTCATTTCCTCCATGTCCCCCTCCCCACATTATTTCCTCTTTCCCTCTGCCTGGCAACCCCCTTATCCTCTCCCCTTCCCCTGCCTCAGTCTCTCCTTCTCAGCCATTCACCAACTTACCTTTTATCTGCCTCCCATCTTCATCTATATTTATGATTTATTTACTTCATTTAGACCCCACCTATCTCCACGGTGGGGACCAAAGCAGCTTACATTTTTCTTTCTTCCTTTTGTCTCCTCACAACAACCCTGTGAGGAAGGTTAGGCTGACTGGTCCAAAATCATCCCCAGCAAGATAGGGATTTGAACTGAGGTCTCTCAGACCCTACTCTGAAGCTTTAACTGCTGCACCACACTGGCTTCTCAGGGTTGTTGTTGTTGAAGAGTAGCAAGCAGCCAGGCCTATGCAAGTCGGGTAGTATCAAGTCACCCAGAGGCTGTTTCCTGGCCTAGGGTTGTCAACCTCCTGGAGATGTCCCAAAATTACAGCTGAACTTCCGATGACAGAGAAATAATCGCGGAGGTGGTTTCCCAGCCATGTGCCCAATGTGAGAAACTGTGTCGTCCACAGACTACAACTTGATCAGAGTGGATCAGGAAATGACAGCTGTTAGAGGACTTCTAAGGGCTGAAAGGGGGAAATGTGCACTCTGGGGATAGCTGGAAAAGGAAGTAAAGTTCATATGCAAATTCTGAGTTAAGATGCCCTCTGAGCTAAAATGGGAGTTCTACAGTGATTGGTGTCCAATAAGAAGAGAGTTATAGGAAAATCAGCTGTTCATGTAGATAATTTTATAGACAGCAGAACTTAAAAAAAAAAAAAACCCTGATACAGTCTTTAAGAAAAAACATGGATCTGCTAGGGTCCTACTGCAAAAAAGGACAGAAATTATTTTTTGAAAGCAAGGAGTTGTAGCTGCTAGAATGGAGACTGGTGTAAATTTAAGTCAGAGGGCTATGGGAAGATCTGGAAAAAAATTGGAAAGCCTAATTTCATTTATTATAATTTATCATGATTTCGCGAAGGAGTCAGCTGTAGCTAAGCTCTTTGAGAATGTTCCTGTCCAAATAATTTATGATTCATTTCAGGCATTTTGCTTGTCTTTCCCATTAATGAACACTGTGTCAGGGAGTTGTAAGGAGCATAGATGAGAATTGCTCGATTCTCAAAGTCAGCCTCTTTGAAGGTGACTGAAACAGTATAAATACAGGCAAAGAGAGAGCTAGAAAGGATCTCAAAAGGGTGTTTTGAGGGTCTCAAAAGATGGTGTTGGTATGTATAGCTTTACAAATATATTATTCTAAAGTGTGAATTAAATACTTTAAACTAAATCAAACTTCTTTAACTGTTATATTTTAAGTGTTGGATTTTAAAACTAAATAGTATGTAAAACTTGCTTGCTTTACTGTATACATTGTTACTAAATATTAAAACTTTGTAATACTTGCATATACACACATATACACACACACAATTACATTGGAGTACATCAATAAAAAACTTACTTTTTAAGGGAGTAAATAGTTAAGTCCTGCTTAGTAGGTGACTAACTAAAATAGCATACCACTTCTCAGGAAGGGGCCAATTCTAAGAGTATAGTCACTCAAAAAGCACTGATCCGCTTCAATTACACTGAGTCAAAAGTTGTTTAAAGTAGGATTAGGTGAGACAGAGCAAGCTACGCCCTGAAAACATCTCCAGTTCTTATGTTTTCATATGCTGTTCATCCTGCATGACATTCTTTAGACTGCTGCTACATAATATTCTTTAGGTTGCGAGAAAAGACAATCTGAACAGTAATAAGGTTTCTTTATTTGTTTTCTTATGGGCAAGATCTTTGTTCAGGTTTAAACCCAACTTTTGGGGGGTAAAAAAACATTTATTTGGAATTGACATCCCTCCCACCTGTGCTTTTGAGTGTATATACTGGATACACTGGATTCGATTTATCATTGATCCTGGAAAATTCCTTCTCATCCTGCCAACTAGGGCTGTCAAAAAATAAATAATTCGGTACAGTTCGGATTCGGCCGAATTTGGCCCTTGTGGGTTCGGTACGTGCCGAAGTCCGAACTCCCCCACTTCGGATCCGTTCAATTCGGCGGGAATTCAAAGTTCGGAAAAAAAATTCGGCCGAATAAAGCCATTAAAAACACAATCGCGCCTTTCCGCGGCTCTGGAGGGGGCATTTTTGTCCCAAACTTTCAGCAGAGCTTCAAAGGACGTATATTGAAAGACTCCCCAAGTTTTGTAAAGATTGGGTCAGGGGGGGCTGAGATATGGGCCCTGAAAGGGGTCCCCCCCACCCTTAATGTGTATCTCTCAGCAGAGCTTGCCGCCCATGCACAAAGCTCCCAGCCCCGACAAACAGCTGATGAGAGCAAGGGCGGGGCAGGTGTGAAGAATTTTGCAAAACAATACAACTGCAAAGCAACACAAGCACGCAATGCAACACCTTTGCAACAGTGCAAAGCAACACCTGACACCTGGGAGTTTGCATACCATGGAAAGGGATAGAGGCAGCTAGCTATGCATAATGAGCAGGAGGGGGTGGAATTTCTCCTTTTGCATTGGACTTGGGACCAGGCAGATGCATTCTTTAAGTCACCATTTGAAAACCAGTTTTGAGCAAGCATCAAAATAACCTAACTGATCTTATAAATGAGGAAAAACCTGAAGAATAAAAATGAACCCCCCCCCTCAAACCAGGGAGAGAGAGACTGGAGGGGGAACACACACCCCAGGCAGAACCGGCAAAAGCCCCCTTTGGCTTCCCCCCCACCCACAGAAACTGCTCCCTCCCCACACACACAGAGAGACTCTGCTTTCCCCCCCACACACACACAGAAAAGAAAAATTATAGATTAAAGCCCCCAAAGGGGTCTTACTGTGGCTGTCTTCTGTTCCAGCAGGAGGGGCTGGGAGGCTGGGTAATCCAATATGATTCCATTTGTATCCAATATAAGATCCATATGTATGCATCTCTCGAGGGTGATCCATTCATCCCAATAGGGAAAAGGGGAAAGCCCATATCTCGGGGGGCCCTGGGAATTTGCTATATTATATTTATTTTCCTCTTTTTCAGATGATCATCAAGATAAAAGTTTTTCTTTTCACTATGGCATTTGCCATACTTTGTTTAAGCATATTCACAATGCTGAATTGTACTGAAGTCTGGTCATTCTTTCAAAAGGATGCATCAATTTTCAAGAGAAAGGATAGTGATTTTTTCAAACTGCCCGATATAGATTGCAGTAGAAATCCACCATTCTTAGTAATACTTGTAACATCTCGTCTTGGCCAAATTAAGTCCCGGATGGCTATCCGTGAAACGTGGGGCAAAGAAAGAGTAATTGCTGACAAACGCATTGTGACATTTTTTCTCCTGGGAAACTCTTTGCAGTCCTATAACCAGCTTATTGTTACTGCAGAAAATTTACTATTTAGAGACATCATCCAAAAGGATTTTCTGGACACGTATTATAATTTAACTTTAAAGACACTGATGGGCCTTGAATGGGTTCACAAATTCTGTCCACAATCTAGCTTTGTCATGAAAACTGATTCTGATATGTTTGTTAATACCTATTACTTGACAGAACTCCTTTTGAAAAGAAACAAAACAACCAGATTCTTCACAGGTGTTTTAAAAATGCATGATGGTCCAATAAGAGATCCAGGGAGTAAATGGTATGTGAGTAAAGAAGAATACCCAGAGAATAAATACCCTCCATTTTGTTCAGGAACTGGTTATGTCTTCTCTGCTGATGTTGCTAGTCATGTGTACATAGTTGCAAAAAAGGTTCGTTTTTTAAAGCTGGAAGATGTGTTTGTAGGTCTGTGCCTGGCTGAACTCAAAATTAAACCAGAAATGCTTCATTCAGAGCCAACATTTTTTGCAGACCGGGTTGAATTTTCTCCTTGCCGCTACAGGAAACTTATCACAAGCCATTTTGTCACTGCTACTGAAATGATGGTGTATTGGAATGGACTAGAGAGGTCCATGGTTGAAGAATGCCCAGGAGTTCAATGATCTACAACCCCCACCTTTTTTTGCCTTTAGGGTAAAAACAGCAAACTGTTCAATGTTGCAATGTTAGTTAATTCACTGATTAGAATCACCAACAATCACCTCTCTGTGATTGACACAGATCATTTTGAAAATATATTAAAATAATATGTGAACAGAATACAGCATATTAAATTAAAATATTAGCATATTATTTCCTTTTGTTCACTGTTTTGTCCCTTTGTAACAAAGCAGTCCTATGAATATATACCAATAAGTAGTTGTCCCAATCATGTTTCCAAAAGAACTCACTTGATCTTACTCATTCAATTGCAATCAGATTAAATAATAATTTGGTCAATTTTAGTCTATTATAAATTATTTGGAAATTTTAATTAGGAATGTTTTAGTTGAACTGGAATAATTTTTTACCTTTTGTATAAATGATACATGTGTTTTACTGGCTTATGCTGTATGAATAATAAATCTGAATCCGATTTTAATCATTCTGAGTAAATTTAGGTGCAGAATGAAAAGTATCATCATCATCAATACTGCCTTTTGGTTTAACCTTTAAATTCCCCTTTGTCTTTTTACAATTTTTGTTATAAAACCTTGATTCCAAACACATTTATTTGGCAATAAGAAAATTATGCTTCAGCTCATAGGGGTCATACAGTTTCTCCACATAAGCCTGTTGCATATTCATGAATCTAATCACATATATGCATTCATGTCAATCTATTGGAACTTTCACACAGCCCAAATAATGCACTTTCCATCCACTTTCACTGTTTGCAAGTGGATCGTTTGCAAGTGGATCGTTTGCAAGGAATTCGCTGAGGTTCTCTGCCATCTCCCTGTCTAAGGGTAATCTTAAGGATTCTGGAGATCTGAGCAAAAGACAGGGATGGGGCTTCCCACACCCCATTTGTTCTCACCCAACCCTCTCTGGAAAAGAATACATGCAGTACCAAATGTACAAATGGTTTGAATTCCAGAAGTTTATTTTTAAGGGCTTTCTCCACTTTTTTGCCCCCCTGTTAATTCTGGCTCCAGGTTGGGAAATTCCTGTAGATTTGGGGGTGGAGCCTTGGGAATGTCAGGTTTGGGAAGGGGAAGTGACCTTAGCATGGTATAATGCCATCGACTCCACCCGCCAAAGCAGCCATTTTCTCCAGGGGAAATGATCTGGGTCATCTCAAAAGCAGTTGTAATTCCAGGTGATCTCCACCCCCCCCACCAGGAGTTTGGCAACCCTAGTTCCCCTGGAGAAATTGGCTGCTTTGGAAGGTGGAGCCTATGACATTCTGCCCGTCTGAGGTCCCTCCCCTCCTCAAACCCTCCCCTCCTCAGGCTTCATCTCCCAAATATCTAGGAATTTCTTCACCAGGAGGTAGCAGCCTTATCTCCTTCCCACCCAGCAGCCTACTCGCTTTATCTGCCCCTCTGTCTTTTCTTCCCCCCAACCCCGGTAGCTCTACCTAAGAAAACTGTGGCCCAGCTGTGTGGGGCTGGCCACTGGGCCAGGCTCACTTGCATGGAAGGAACCCTCAAGGACCTGTGGGGTGGCACTTGGCAACCCCCATATCCTCTCCCTTTTCTTTGCCTCATTGTCTCCTTCCCAGCCATTCACCAAACTACCTTTTTCTGCTTACCATATTCAGCTGTATTTATTATTTATTTACTTCATTTACACCTCACCTGTCTCCACAGTGGAGACCAAAGCAGCTTACATCATTCTCCTCTCTTCCTTTTGTCTCCTCACAACAACCCTGTGAGTAGGGTTGCCAACTTCCAGGTACTGCTGAGATAAAGATGCACTAGTACTACAAAAGTCTGGCTGAGAAAGCAATAGTACAAGGCTCACAAAATCGATTGCAAAAACATGTATTGGACAAGTACAAAAGTGAAAGTGCAAGCGTGTGTTGAAAGGAAACTTATCGAACTATATACACATAAACGTAATGTATGTAGGGTACAAATCAATTAATATGCCTTAGTATGTAGTCAGAATGACTCTATTACAGTTCATAAATAACGCGTCCTTTGGAATTCATAAGGATTGAAGACAGAAGACCATAAGACGGAAAAGATCGGAACACCGTCCGGATGCTTCGCGTTTTCGCCGCCCCTCGAGGGCAGCTTCTTCAGCTCTCCGTTCAAACAGGAGGCAGGACTCCTACAATTACAATAAATATATACAAAAACCTCTCAAGACTAGTTCTCTCATTGTTCTAAACTTACAGTGTGAATTCTAACATTACAAACAGAAAACATGGATACAAAACCATACCTTAACTTGCACAAAAGTTCTTATATACAAAGTTCTCAGAAAGACTCTTCTTGCTCCCAACAGGGTTGCTCAATGGAAATGCATGATGGCTAGAGCACCGGTGTTACTGATTATAAAGCTCAACAGGTAAGGCTTCATTATGGCCACAGCTGGAACTGATTGACCAGGTAGGTTGTCAAAAAATATGTAATCATATAGTCACAGAAAGCAAGAAAAATCTAATTCATTATTCAACCCATAAGGGTGATATGACTTAAACATACTAAGGCATATTAATTGATTTGTACCCTACATACATTACGTTTATGTGTATATAGTTCGATAAGTTTCCTTTCAACACACGCACTTTCACTTTTGTACTTGTCCAATACATGTTTTTGCAATCGATTTTGTGAACTTCCAGGTACTAGCTGGAGATCTCCTGCTATTACAATTGATCGCCAGCTGATAGAGATCAGTTCACCTAGAGCAAATGGCCGCTTTGGCAATTGGACTCTATGGTATTGAAGTCCCTCCCCTCCCCAAACCCTGCCTCCTTAGGCTCCGCCTCCCAAAAAATCTCCTGGTATTTCCCAATCCGGATCTGGCAACTCTACCTGTGAGGTATGTTAGGCTGACTGGTCCAAAATCATCCAGTAAGCTTCCACAGCAAGATGGGAATTTGAACTCTGGTCTCTCAGATCCTACTCTGAACTCTTAACTGCTGAACCACACTGGCTTTCTCAGGGTGGTGATTGTTGAACAATAGCAAGCAGCCAGGCCTATTTGAGTCATGCAAGTCAGGTGACATCAAGTCACCCAGAGGCTGTTTCCTGGCCTAGGATTGCCAACCTCCAGGTGGGACCTGGAGATGTCCCAGAATTACAGCTGAACTTCCGATGACAGAGAAATTATCTCTGAAGTGGTTTCCAAGCCATGCGCCCAGGGTGAAAAATTAAGTGTCGTCCTTATCTACAAATAACAAGCTAGAAAGACAAAACACCTAACTCCTCCTAACACGATGTGCCCTTAACTAACCCCAAACAAGAAACAAAAATTAACTTAAAACACAAATAAAAATATTAGTACGTCAAATTAAAAAAAAATGGATGAGGCGAAACACAGACTACAACTTGACAATCAGAGTGGATCAGGAAATGACAGACGTCTAAGGGCTGAACGGGGGAAATGTGCACTCTGGGGACAGCTGGAAAAGGAAGTAAAGTTCATATGCAAATTCTGAGTTAAGATGCCCTCTGTGCTAAGATGGGAGTGCCACAGTGATTGGTGTCCAATAAGAAGAGGGTTATAGGAAAATCAGCTGTTCATGTAGATAATTTTATAGTCAGCAGAACTTAAAAAAAAACAAAACCCTGATACAGTCTTTAAGCAAAAACATAGATCTGTTAGGGTTAGGGTTGACAGGTCCCTCTTCGCCACCGGCGGGAGATTTTTGGGGTGGAGCCTGAGGAGGGTGGGGTTTGGGGAGGGGAGGGACTTCAATGCCATAGAGTCCAATTGCCAAATCGACCATTTTTCTCCAGGTGATCTGATCTCTATCGGCTGCAGATCAGTTGTAATAGCAGGAGATCTCCAGCTACTACCTGGCAGTTGGCAACCTTAGTTAGGGTCCTACTGCAAAAAAGGACAGAAATGATTTTTTGAAAGCAAGGAGTTGTGGCTGCTAGAATGGAGACTGGTGTAATTAATCAGCCTCTGAATTATAAGTCAGAGGGATAGGGGAAGATCTGGAAAAAATCTGGAAAGCCTGATTTATTGTAATTGGTCATGTAAATTTCCCTTTGAACTATTTATAATAAAACTTACTTATTAATAACATTGAGTTTTTATTGTTATTATGTTCTGGAACTATGTGGTTGGCATATTAAACTTTACAATGCAAAATTAAAGTTTGCTGCCCATTGATGGAAGGCCCAGTGTATGGAATTAAATGTCCAATGGAGACAGACGGGCTGCATCTATTGAGTACTGCGCTGTCATTAGGGTTGCCAGCTCCAGGTTGGGAAATACCTGGAGATTTTTGGGGTGGAGCCTGAGGAGGGCAGGGTTTGGGGAGGGGCTTCAATGCCATAGAGTCCAATTGCCAAAGCAGCCTCCAACCCAAAATAATCAAATCACTCCAACCCCTCCCCAACCAACAGGCCAAGGACTGCTGGCTTCTAGCAAAATTTAGTAAATAAGCCCCAAATACAACAACTTGTTTAAAAGGAAAATGATGATATCTCAGACTAGGTCCCTCATCACCACCGGTGGGAGGTTTTTGGGGTGGAGCCTCAGGAGGGTGGGGTTTGGGGAGGGGAGGGACTTCAATGCCATAGAGTCCAATGGCCAAAGCGGCCATTTTCTCCAGGTGAACTGATCTCTATTGGCTGGAGAACTGTTGTAATAGCAGGAGATCTCCAGACAGTACCTGGTGATTGGCAACCTATCTCAAACACTTCAGTGTCCTCTCCTCCAGGCAGCAGGCTGTAATCCAGCAGGCCAGGATGAGGCACCAGAATTCAGGATCGCAGAGGAAGAATCAGACAGTAGGAACTAAAGCCAAACTATGACACCAACCTCTCTTAAATGGCCTGATCTGCAAACCAGACCTGCTTGTATGGTCTTTGGCCAAGCACAGAATATAATTCCAGCCAAAAAACACCTTCTGGTATTGGCGAAAGGACACTGTTCCTCCTTACCTGTGTTCCTATTGGCCACTGAGAATTCCTGGCCCTCCTCCTCTCTAGGTTGTCCTCTGTTCCAATCCAGGCAGATTGCACGAGCTGGTTTTGCAGCAATGCAAAATGCATTTCTGCCATTGGCCACATTGGGAGGGTCAACTGAGGAAGGGAGGGTCAAAAGCCGCCAACGGACTGAAGTCAAAAGCCAGCAACGGACAGAGTCAGAGACACTGTCCTTCAGTGTCCCTCCTCTGAAGATGCCTGCCACAGCTGCTGGCGAAACGTCAAGAAAGAAAATACCAAGACCACGGTCACACAGCCCGGATAACCCACAAGAACCAATGGACTGAAGCCTCCTTGGCTGAGCTTCTGTTTATATTTTGCATGGACGGACCCCCCAGTCCGTTCTGTTCCCCCCACACACCTTTTTTCAACAGTCATTAACTGCTCTCTATTTTTCACCCCTCCCTTTTGCTCTGGGGGAGAGAGCTGATTGGCCACCAGGCAGCAGCCCCCCGAGCCCCTAGCCCGGCACAAAAATGCCACCCTCTCGCCAATATTAAGATGCCGCTGCAGTTTTGATGCTCCCACGCTCAGGCGAAAGGTTGGTTCAGTTTGCTTCAGCTTTTTCCAAGGTGTGCTGTGCTTCGCGATGGCAATAGGTGTCATCATTTCCTTACCTTCTCAGAATATTCCTTTTGAAATGAGTTTTGTATCTGCTGCCTTTTTTTAATCCATGTTTTGGCAGGACCTGTTAATGATTGAAAACTGGAGCCTGCACATTGGTTGCAGAACTAAGCCTTATCTTAACAGAGACAAAACCTTACTGACAAGAGGGCAGAGAAAACATAGCTGGCATGAAATGTTTTTCCAGTGAATTGTGAAGTGAAACCAAATGGATAATCTGATTGTACATAGGAGGAGTCATTCAGATGCTAAACAGAGCAAAGAAGAAATGATTTTCTTTGAAAGAATCACTGGGACTTCACAAGAGGCTTTCAGGCTATGATCTTCAGATAAAAAGGTAAAGTAACTCTCAATCTGGGGGTGGGGTAGGCTACTGAGTGACAAAAGGTACTGGTCATTGTATCTTTTCTCTCCTGGGGTGGAGAAAAAACAGAGAAAAGGGCGACTTTGAGTAAAGAAGATCGTTTCAGAGGATAGCCATGGTGGTCTGCGGTAGAACTGTTAGATTTGAGTCTTGTAGCACCTTAGAGAAATTAGTGGGAAGGAAGACTTAAACTTGGGTTCCCACCTCCGCGTTGGGAAATACTTGGAGATGTTTGGGCTGGAGCCTGAGGAGAGCAGAGTGTGGGGATGGGAGAAACTTCAATGCCAGAGTCCAATTGCAAAAGCAGCCCTTTTCTCCAGTTGAATTGATCTCTATCAGCTGGAGATCGGTTGTACTAGCAGGAGATCTCCAGCTAGTACCTGGAGGTTGACAACCCTACTTAAACTGCCCCCTTCTTTCTTGTCTTCTGTCCAAGGTGCAACCACCCACAGCTTCTGCACCTGATAAAAGAAAGCCCTTGAGGAAATGGATGTTAACTCTCCAATGTTAAATCCTGAAATGGATACAAGTTAATAAATAACAAAATCCAAATGTGGAAATGAAGCGTGATAGTCTAAATGCCTCTTCTTTTGCATTTCTCCTTTACCTTAGCTTTCTAATATCACAAGTATGGACATAAACCACTTGACAGAAAGTTAAGGGGGGCCCCCAATGCCAGAAAAGTTTGCCTCTCTTCGCTTATGAATGTAACGAATTTTTATCTGAATTGTTCTTACTGAACTTTGCTGCCACCATCCCAAAGAAACTTAGAGTGATTTGTTGTGTTAAGGGCCTTCAAGTCACTTCTGACGCATGGCAACCCTATGAATCAATGTCCTCCAAAATGTCCTATCATTAACATGAATGTAATCAGTTTCTTCTGCAAATAAATAAAATAAAATTTAAAAAAGAATGGTAATTCAGAAACAGAATTTAATAAGCCCATTCCTGTCTGCTACTGCACCTATTGTGGGTCAAGAACTGAGGTCTGCCATAACAACTCTAATGACATCTTGTCCCAGGTAAGCATGGAAGAGCTATCACAAAATAATTTTAGCTTTTCCATATGAAAAAATATTTTACCAGTGCTAAAACTCTGGGACTATTCTGACTGCCTTTAGCATGTTTTACTCCCTGTCCCCCACCCCTGGCTCAGCATCCTTTACACCTGTGCTCACCCAAATGCAATGTTACGTTGCATCAAAGTTAATGTCTTTAGAAATGTGTAACTGTGCTTAGGATTGCACAGCCCTCTGGACAAATTTATCTGCTTTTTACTTTGTGCTTTACACACATATGTATAATATATGCATATGCAATATACACACAAACTCAAAAGAGGAGACCCATGAGGAGAACAATATCATTTTCTCCTTCTCTCAGTTGCATGTTGCCTCTGTTGGCTCTGGATTCTCTGTACTCTTCTAAGGGCTTGTTGTCTCGCCTTCTCCCTCCCTGCACTGGCTCTGGCTCACTTCTTGCTTCCTTCTCACACTGGCCACTGGAAGCTTTGGATTTAGCACCCTGAGAATGATTCAGGTTTGCAGAGCCCTAAACTATATCCACCCTGATCTGGATGGCCTAGGTGAGCCAGATCTCATCAGATCTCAGAAGCTAAGCAGGGTAAACCCTGGTTAGTAATTGGATGGGAGACCACCAAGGAATACCAGGGTAGTTATGCAGACAAAGGCAACGGCAAATCACTTCTGTAAGTCTCTTGCCTTGAAAATCCTACGGGGTTGTCATAAGTCGGTTGTGACTTGATGGCACTTTGCACACACACAAACTATATCCAGCCCTAACCTGGATGGTTCAGGCTAGCGCAATCTTATCAGATCTCAGAAGCTAAGCAAGGCCAGTCCTGATCAGTATTTGGATGGGAGACCACCAAGGAATTCCAGGGTAGCTATTCTCTATGGGGCCACCATAAGTTAAGTGTGTCTTGACAGCACTTTACACACACACGAACTATATCCAAGGCTAGCCTCATTGTGCACAAGCAGGCTTGCCAACCTCCAGTTAGTGGCTGGAGATCTCCTGCTATTACAACTGATCTCCAGGCAACAGAGATAGTTCACCTGAAGAAAATGGTCACTTTGGAAGGTGGACTCTATGGCATTATACCCCACTGAAGTCCCTCCCCTTCTCAAGCCCTGCCCTCCTCAGGCTCCACCCCCAAAATCTCCAGGTATTTCCCAACCCAGAGCTGGAAACCCTAAAGGGAGCCAGCCCTTGACTATTAGGTGTGTGACAACACAGTGAATGCTTCTCTCTTTCAGTTTCAAGGGAGGAGTATGCCAAATGGATAGCCTTCAGAAATGCTTTTGGATGACATTGAGCCTCTTGGGCTTTTTAACAGGTATGTTCCTCTTTGGATAGACAAAAGAAAAGTTGCAGCCTTTAATTTAAGTCACCCGCTTGTCATGTCATTTTTAATCCAATTACTCCATTGAACACTGAATGATCAGAATGAAATTTGGTAAATGTGTTCAGGGCACAATTCTGTGATTCTTCTTTGAAAGGAAGCTCAACCCTCCCTCCAGTTATATTCAAAAGAAGTAGGAAACTGCCAAACAAAACAAAATTGTGTTGCCTCCTTTGAACAATGAGGGCAGAACGATATATTATGAGAGAAATCTGACATTAGATTACTTCTTTTTAAGGCTTCAAAGCAGTTGTGTGGGGAGGGAGGGATTGGAGCAAAACTCCAAGGGAGAGTGTAATGTTTCTGGGTTCCAAAATACAGACTAGACGAACGAGGAGTTGTTCAAACAATTTTAATCTCTGGAGCAACTCCAACACATTTGCACAAGCACTCTCCACTAGCTGAACTGCTTACTTGAACATACGCTCTTAGGGAAGTTCTTCAAATCAACACACTAGACTAATATAAGGGAATATCTTTAAGTTATAAATTCTTACACTGCAGAGGGGTATATCACTTTCCTCCCAGTACCTTTCACTTCCTTAAAATCACCCTCCCTTCAAAGCTGCTACTCACCATAGAGAAGAAAAGAACTATTTGGTTCTCATATGGTATCTACATTACATGGCTAATAGCAACACTGGAATGAAATTTTCAGCAAAGGAAATGCCAGGAGGGAGGGTTAAACCACCATTCCCAGAACTGTGCCCCCCCAAACCCAGTATTCCTAAGGCTATTTGGCCTTTAGAGGAAGCTAGCTGATTCCCCCAGGTCGGATGGCACTCAATCTGCTACTGGTGTAGAGCAGAGGACAAGTACGAGTAGCGCTGTTCTTAATGATGCGATTGGACTAAAGCCGAAAGGACGTTCAGTGGTTGACATGAATAGATGCAAAAGGAAAGCTGTTCGAAGCATATAATAGGAACATGGAATGTGAGGAGCATGAATCAGGGTAAGCTTGAAATTGTTAAACAAGAAATGGAACGTATGGACATTTCAGTCCTGGGAGTAAGTGAATTAAAGTGGACTGGATTAGGACATTTTCAATCAGAAAATTACAAAGTGTTTTATTCAGGGAATGACAAAAAGAGAAGAAAAGGAGTTGCTTTAATAGTGACGCAAGATGTAACAAAGGCAGTCAGGAGCTATAATGCAAAGTCTGACCGAATAATATTAATCAGACTTCAGGGAAAGCCTATCAACATAAGTATCATTCAAGTTTATGCCCCAACTACAGATGCTGATGAGGAAGAAATTGAAAGTTTTTATGCCAGTGTTCAGGAAGAAATTGATCACACACCTAAACAAGATATGCTGATAATCATAGGTGATTGGAATGCAAAAGTAGGAAACAAAGCAGAATCAAATGTTGGCAGATTTGGGCTAGGAGCACGGAATGAAGCATGAGAACGCCTCGTAGAATTCTGTGAAGACAACAATCTGTTCATTGCAAACACATGTTTCAGGTAACCAAATAGATGATTGTATACATGGACATCACCAGACGGCCAGTATAGAAATCAAATAGATTATATAATTGGAAGAAGATGGAGAAGCTCTATTCTCTCATCCAAAACAAGACCAGGAGCCGACTGCGGTACAGATCATGAATTGTTAATATCGAAAATCCAGATAAAGCTTAAGAAAAATACCAAAACATTCATAGCACCGAAATACAATCTAAGCAATATTCCGGAAGAGTTTAAAGACCATGTAAGGAACAGATTTGCGTTACTGAGTTCAAGTGAATGTAAACCTGAAGAACTATGGGTGGTAACTAGAGATATTATCAAGGAAGAACGTGCAAAGTCTATTCCTGTAGCCAAAAGAAAAGAAAAGCCTCGATGGATGTCTGAGGAAACTCTTAAAATTGCCAGAGATAGACGAGAAGCAAAAGTAGAAGGTGACAGAAATAGAATCAAAAGTCTAAGTGCAACGTTCCAGCGACTGGCACGTAGAGACAAAGAGACCTATTATAATAACCAGTTTAAAGAAATAGAAGAGAACAACAAAAAAGGAAGAACACGAGATCTGTTCCACAAGATCCAAGAAATCAAAGGGAAATTTAAAGCAAGGTTAGGCATGCTGAAAGATCAGCATGGAAATACATTAACTGAACAGGACAAAATAAAGAAAAGGTGGGAACAATACACTGAAGAACTATACAAAAGAGATGAAAGGATAAAAGATTCTTTCCAAGAAGAATCTTTTGAAGAAGAACCTACAGTTTTAGAAAGTGAAGTGAAAGCTGCATTGAGAGCAATCGGGAGAAACAAATCACCAGGAGCAGATGGGATATCAATAGAGTTATTCCAAGCCACAGAAACAGAGTCCATCAAAATCTTGACAAGAATATGCCAACAGATATGGAAAACAAAAAAATGGCCCACAGAATGGAAACGATCCATTTACATTCCAATTCCTAAGAAAGGAGACATCAAAGATTGCAGCAACTATCGGACCATCGCATTAATTTCTCATGCAAGTAAAGTGATGCTCAAAATCTTACAGCAAAGGCTGTTACCATATATGGAACGAAAAATGCCTGATGTTCAAGCTGGTTACTGGAGCATACGAGAGAATTTCAGAAGAAAATCAGCTTGTGTTTCATAGATTACAGCAAAGCTTTTGACTGTGTGGATCATGAAAAGCTATGGCTGGTTTTAAAGGAAATGGGTGTGCCACTGCATCTGATAGTTTTGATGCGCAACCTGTACTCTGGACAAGAGGCCACAGTTAAAACAGAATATGGAGAAACGGAAGGGTTTCCAATTGGCAAAGGTGTCAGACAAGGGCCGTGTCCGCACTTACCATTTGCAGCTCTGTTTTCTGAGGGGTTTCCTTGCATGTTCCCACTTCATCTCACCCGAAGGATTCCCAGGACGTCTCCAGAGCGCAGTTTCTCCATGGTAAGAGGACCCGCTGATAAGGCGAGTTAAAAAAATAAAACGTCCTCCACACTCGGTGCCTTAAAGTGGGAACATGCAATGTGTCCTCAATCCTGCTGCCAGCCAACCCCTGCACTCCCCCCGCCTCCCTTACTAAAGCTGAACCAATCGCTGTCCTTGCTTGGAGCGCCGACTGGGCATGGCTGGAAGCTTGCCGGTTTGGGGATTTTCAAGTGCAGCGGGGAAAGGAGGCGCGGTGGGAACAGGAATTTAAAGGCGGTCTGGATTCTTGTGTATTGGATGCGTGTGATTTGCGAGGTAAGTTGCTGGTGCGTCAACGGGCAAGGATGTATTTTATCTCCCTATCTCTTCAATCTATATGCAGAACATATAATTAGGAAAGCAGGATTAGATTTAGATGAAGGTGGGGTGAAAATTGGAGGGAGGAACATTAATAATTTGAGATATGCTGATGACACTACATTATTGGCAGAAAATAGGGAAGATTTGAAACGACTACTGCTAAAAGTTAAAAGAGAAAGTGCCAAAGCAGGACTACAGCTGAACATCAAGAAAACAAAAGTAATGACTACAGGAGAATTACACAACTTTAAGGTTGACAATGAGGAAATTGAAATTGTTCAAGACTTTCTATTCCTTGGCTCCACCATCAACCAAAAGGGAGACTGCAGCCAAGAAATCAGAAGGAGATTGAGACCGGGAAGGGCAGCCATGAAGGAGCTAGAAAAGATTCTAAAGTGTAAGGATGAGTCACTGGCCACCAAGATCAAGTTAATTCATGCAATCGTATTCCCTATTACTATATATGGGTGTGAAAGTTGGACAATGAAAAAAGCTGATAGGAAGAAAGTAGATTCCTTTGAAATGTGGTGTTGGAGAAGAGTGTGACGGATACCCTGGACTGCCAAAAAAACAAAAACAAACCAGAGGGTTCTAGATCAAATCAAGCCTGAACTGACCCTAGAAGCTAAAATTTCTAAACTGAGGCTGTCGTATTTTGGTCACATCATGAGACGACAAGAGTAACTGGAAAAGACCATGCTAGGAAAAGTTGAGGGCAGCAGGAAAAGAGGAAGACCCAACAAGAGATGGATTGATTCAATAAAGGAAGCCACAGCCTTCAATTTGCAAGATCTGAGCAGGGCTGTCAAAGATAGGACATTTTGGAGGACTTTCATTCATAGGGTCGCCATGAGTCGGAAGCGACTTGACGGCGCTTAACACACACACACACAGCTAATTCACAATTAGAGGCACTGCAGAACATGCAGTTTGTCTTTGAGACAGCAAATGACAGTTGGAATGCAGGACAATTTTCTGTATTTCAATGAGAAACCCCAATTCAACCCCACATATATTTTCCAGGAGAGCAGGAAGCTGCAAAACACAACGTAGTACTAGTTCTTCCTTGAAAACTGAGACACTGCAATGAAATTCAGTGTGCAAATTCAGGAAAACTTTCTGAATTTCATAGGAATCACAGCCCAATTCATGCATCTGTTTGCAAGTAGACAAATAAATATACTGTAATATTGTAGGTTAAGTTTTTATGGAAATTGTCGACATGATCTTATAGATAATGAGTTTGATGTCAGAGAGTGTAAAACGTCTCATTGTCAAAATGTAGCACTTATTGTGAAAGAGGGGCCCACACACTTTCAAAGAAGGCACTTATAGATAGCAAAGAACGCTAAATTCCAAACCTTGTCTCAGTTTAAATTTCTAGAGTAAATGTCTTAGAGCTATTTCACACATTGCAAAATACACACCCAGAAGGCACTTCTGTTTAGGGATCAGTATGATACTCACATTCAGATAACAGGGAGTAGCTTTTTTTTCTGTATAAATGGTGGAAGTTCAGATCAGCTGTGGCTGAATCAGGCTTGGAGTAAAGTGGACATGCCCATGTTGTGTTAATTCCACCATAGGGAAACTGCCTCCTGCAGTGGATCTTCACAATGCAGTGCCCTTTATAACGGAGGTTTTACAGTAGACATATATCAGTTTTGCATGGCTGGTTTGTCTCATGATTCTCCTGCGATTGTACCGGTTCTCTGTCGGGGTTATGCAAGATGTTCCCTGTGAACCAGTGGGCTCAGCTGACTTCTGTTCCGTGACTTCCCTGGGTTTCCCAATCCCTGTTTTATCCCAAAATTAAGTTCCAAGCTTATCTCAGATGTGAGTAGGTGCATAGATCATCCAAGGGTCGATCTTCCCACACGGCCCCATTCTCCAACTCCTCCTTCAGCCATCCTCTCCACAATGCCCCAGGAAGCCATATCGGAGATGGAGGCAGCTCGTGGTCGCATTGGTCGGCTCCTTCTCTGGGTTCCCTCGCTGTGTTTAAAATTTTATTTCTGCTGCTCTGATGTAATATCGCTATATCATCAAATCACCCAAAATACTATTCAAAATCACAGAGAAAGGCAGCGGAGGCTAGGATCATATGTTTGCTCCCCCTCCCTGCATTTTGGAGATGATTTAATGCGGAGGGGGAGCAAGTGCAGAATTCTAGGCTCTGCTGGATCTCTCTGCGATTTTGATTAGTATTTTGATGTGCTTTGATGATATATCAATATTACATCAGATCAGCAGGAAATTAAAAAAATAAAAAACCCGGCAAGGGGGCCCAGAGAAGGAGGCTTCTTTCAGCAAGTTCGTGTATGCAACCATGGGGGGCTTTTCTCCGGCCCGCAGAGCTGAGGCAGCCAGCCCCCGCTCCCTCCTCCGCCGTCCCTTCCTGGGATTCCTGGGGTGGCGGCGACCCCGCAAACCCAGCCAGCCACCCTCTGCCGTCCTTCTTTCCCTCTCTCTCCCTTGCTTTCTTTCTGTTTCTTTCTCTCCTTGTTGGATGTAAATACACTTTTTTCTGTGACCAGATTTTATTATCACAAAGCAGAGACGACGCCAGGTTTAAGAAGCAAAGGGAGAAAAAAGCTTTTTTTATTTTGCCAGGCAAAAGAGGAAGACATTTCAGCCCTTTTCGGGTTCAAAAGTGAAAGTTTCCTAACAGACTCCGCCTATTCCTCATATTTATACTTTTCCAGAGTTCTTTGTTTTAAGAGGATTTGAATATCTCCTCCTCTCAAATCCACCCTAACTTTGATTTCATCTTTGTGGTCACATGCATATGATCTCATCTGTTATTTGGTGATATCCTGTACCAGATACGAAAAATCACCTGCTTTGTTCAGTTTAAGTTAGACAGGACTATTTTCTACTGACTTATATAAATAACCACAGCTTACAAATATAATAGAAAAATAACATTTTTCTAATATGCTAGAATAAATTAATTAAAATTTTACACATCCCACATCCTCTCACTTTCTCTTTCTCCCTCTTTCTTTCTCTCTCCCGTCCCCTTTCTCTCTTTCTCCCTCTTTCTCTCTCTCCCTGTCTTTCTGGAGTGGGGGAGGGCAGCGGGCTCACCAGCCATGGCAGCCACCCCTCCCCTAGTCCAGATCGGGGCTGGTGAGTCCGCTGAGGGCTCACCAGCCAAGGCAGCCACCCCCACTCTAGTTTAATTTTTTTTTATTAATGCCAGGGACCAGAGTTACAAATTTTATGGAAGACACAGTCAAAGCCAATTAATGATATTCTTTTTAACTTTATTTTAAATTTAAAATACAAACATGCTTAAAACGATAACACTCTTACGGAATTTTCTTTTCTTTTTCTTTTCTTTAACAGTGTTATTGGTTTGAACCGTCTGTTCTAGCCAGTTGCAGCAGTGTGTGTGTAGCCGAGAATCCCTCCCCACTTTTCTTTTGTGGATCCAAATCTGCACTCCATTTTGTGAGAAGTGTTGTGAAATGGCCACTGCGGGGGGGCGGTTACATTTTTGTCAAAGTAATCACAACTGCTAAAACAGATTAAGGTTTAGTTGGTGGGTGAGTGGGAAGGGGAGAAGAAAGGAGGGGAATCCAGTACTCAATCTGGAGCCAGTGCATCTTGCTGGGCACAGGTGTTATATGTGCCTTCCATGGGGTCCCAGAAAGGACCCGTACCGCTGCATTCTGGACCAGTTGAAATTTCTGGGTCAGGCTCAAAAGCAGCCCTGCGTAGAGTGAGTTACAGTAGTCTAACCTGGAGGTGACTGTTGCATGGATCAAAGTGGCTAGATCGGTGCAGGACAGGTAGGCAGCCAGTTGCCGGGGCTGATGAAGATGGTAGAATGCAGTCCTGGCAGTGTTTATGACCTGGTCCTCCAGGTGATTTGTATTAGAAGCAATCTGTCTAAGAATGTAAGAACATAAAAGTAGCCTTGCTGTATCACACCACTAGTCCATCTAGTCCAGAGTCCCATGGTCATACAGTGGCCAACCAGTTGCCCTGGAGGGCCAAGAAATAGGTCATAGAGGCCAAGGCGTTCCCGGATGCTGTCATAGGCTTGCCAACCTCCAGGTGGTGGCTGGAGATCTCCCATTATTACAACTGAACTCCAGCCAATAGAGATCAGTTCACCTGGATAAAATGGCCACTTTGGCAATTGGACTCTATGGCACTGAAGTCCTATCCCTCTCCAAACCCTGCCCTCCTAAGGCTCCACCCCCCAAATCTCCAGATATTTCCCAACCCAGGGTTGGCAACCCTATGCTGTCATCTAGCACTAGTATTCAGAGGTTTGCTTCCTCTGCATATGGAGGCTTCCTTTAGTCATTGTGGCTAGAAGCTATTGATGGACTTCTCCTCCTTGAATCCCACTAATTTCCTTTTCAAGCCATCTGTGCTCACTGCCATCATTACATCTGCTGGCAATGAATTCCACAGTTTGATTATTAGTTGAGTAAATAAGTGATTCCTTTTGTCTGTCTGAACCTATTGCCCATCAACTTCATTGGGTGCCTCTGAGTTCTAATGTGAGAGAGGGAGAAAAAGTTCTCTCTATCCACCTTCTCCACCCTCTGCATGTTTTTGTAAACCTCTGTCAAGTTTCCCCTCCGTAGACTTTTTCCCCTTCTAACATAAACCCAGTGTAAAGGCAGGAGAGGGGAGAGAAGAAACAGGGCCTCTCCTGAACTCCCAGCTAGAAACTTCGATAGAACAGCAGACTTCTTTCCAGGAGTGGTAAGATAATATGCTGAGATGAAACCCACCTGAAAGCCCCAAGGTGGCTAGGCAACCACAATGTACCCCACACCTGTACCCCAACCCAAATAAAGCATAAAACACACCTATAAGCAAGCCTTTTATGATCCAACTGTTCTTGTGCGACCATGCAAGAGTGGTTCAAACTGCCCCAACTCTCCTAGGGCTGACAGAGGGATAAAAATGTACCTAATTAAAAAACAAATTTTAAGGCCAGATCATTTTTAAAAAAACAACTTCCTTTTGGTTTCCACATTGATGGTTTCTATTTCATCTTTTCCTATTTCCCCAAAATAGCAGAAGTGAAGAATGCTTATGTGGGTCAGCCTGTAATACTAAGAATACTTCTATACTAAGAGTAAGCCTGTGAAATAAATAGGGTTGCCTGCTCCACATTGAGAAATACCTAGAGATTTTGTGGGTGGAGCATGAGGAGGCACGGTTTGGGGAGGAGAACAATATCAATAGGATATAATGCCATAGAGTTGACCTTCCAAAGAAGCCATTTTCTCCAGGTAAACTGATATCTGTCGCCTGGAGATCAGTTGTAATCCCAGGAGATCTCTAGCCATCACCTGGAGGTTGGCAACCGCATGGGAAATAGTTCTCAGTAGACCTGCTTAAAATTGTGCCATCTCTAACACTGGGTAAAAGTGTAATAATTATTTTATTAAAACTAAGGGCCTTTCTGCACACTTGACTTGCTCCTGATTTTCTTGGCAGTCGATCTACAAGCATTGGAATTGCCTTGGGCACATCTGCCCTCCTGCTGCATTTTCAGAGTTGTGGAGTCAGTTTATTTTCTTCCACGCATGCCTTGAATAATCAGGATTTTCAAGGGCAGGTGCTGTTGTCGTCATAGGTGGTGTCACAGTACCCCTTTTAAAAATGGCCCTAAAATATTGTTATATCAATATAGCATTGTGCTGATAGGTTAAACATGTTCTCTGAATTCTCAACTTTCAGTACAACAATATATCAATATTTTAGGGCCGTTTTAAAAAAAATTATATGGAGGGAGTGGGTTGACGATGACAACAGTCCAATAATCAAAAAGTGGGTTTGAGGTGTGTAGGAGCGGGCAGGACAAAGAAAACCGACAGAAACAGTATGCACAAGGAAAAAGGTGACTCAAAATCAGCTACCAGAAAAAGATTGGGGTAAAGGTGATCTCAGAAAAACGGGAAAAACAAACAAACCAAGAAACAAATAAAATCAAAGTGAAAACTAAAGGCACAAAAATACATGCGGAAATCAGGGGATAGACTGAAGCACTATGGGGCCTGAACTGATGGGGGCAGAGGGAAACCCATGCAGAAAAGCCCTAAGTTGTATATCCATCTAAATTTCAAAAATTTCACAAACATGCCATTTTGTGTGCTAAGCTCCCTCTCTCCCTCTTTCTTTTCCTCCCCCCTCTAATTATATTTTTATTCATTGAGCAATAAAATAAATTTGAATCTAAAACAAACTGTGCATATTTCACTTGTCTGATGTAGAAAGATACACCTTTAAAAAATAGCATTTTTTTACATTTAAATGTCGTCCCATTGATTTTAGTAAGAAAAACTGGTGACAGCTAACACATGTAAAATGCCCTGGTGCTTTTTTGTTTTTTGTTTCTAAGTCAAGCCATGGGAATTGTAAGGGAGAGATTACTTACAGCAGGAAAATGGTACACTAAAGGAAAGGTGTCACCAAATCCTTGCCCTGCTCCCTGCTCCTTGTTTTACCTCCTCAAACTGCTCTCCTAGTTGTTTCCTCTCCCTGTTTCAAAGTTCGTTTGAAAAAAAATCATCAGGGCACATCAGTACTTATTAGCATGTACTGTGTACTTTGACCCATATTTGCTGCTCAGCAGGTCACATTGGGCGGAAACGCCCGGTCGCTGGAGCCTCCTTTCTTCCCTGTTCCAGCCAGGATTCAGCCAGGATCGAACGCACGGACGTGCGTTCGATCCTGGCTGCATCCTGGCTGGAACAGGGAAGAAAGGAGGCTCCAGCGACCGGGCGTTTTCGCCCATTGTGTTCAAGCACATCTGCAGGGCATCTGTATAGTACAGAATCACTGCTTGCTTTTTATTACTGACATACACAGGGCTTTTCATCCTTATCTGGTATCCCTTTGTGTTTCCAAAGCGCTAACCAAGTTAAATGGATCACTGACTCTTTTTTTTCTTTCGATTAAAGTTTTAACGCTAGTCAGGTATCAAACACTTTCAAGTACGTTTTATAGCTGTTAGCATAACAAATGTGCAGGATAATCTAGAGCACTGGTTCCCAGCCGGGGGTCCGTGGACCCCCAGGGGTCCGCGAGAACTAAATTAAGGTCCGTGAAACAAAGTTATAAACCCACAATAAATTAATATTTTCAATTAAAAGTTCTCTATTATAAAAATATATATTCAAATATTATTCTAAGTTTAATGTTTAACTAACAGTTATGATTAAAGTTTATTTTCAAATCCTCGGGATTTTTATTTTGAACCTTGGGGTCCCTGCATCGAACAAAAAAGTCCTAGTGGTCCCTGGTCAAAAAAAGGTTGGGAACCACTGATCTAGAGACATCTTTATTTAGGTCTTGGCCTAACGGTGCCTCCTGTTTTTTCTCCTTTTCAGATCCTGGGTTTGGCTCTTCCATCAAAGACGGCCCCAGCAATGTAACAGCACTTGTTGGTACGGAGGCCCGTTTTAACTGTACAGTGTCAGAAGGCTGGCAAATTTTGATATGGCTTTTTGAAGGGCAGCCTGTACTATCTATAATTTATCCTGAAACGGTAATAATAACAGATAAGAGCTACAGTCAACAAGGGTACAACAGAAGTACCGAGTTTACCTCAGAGCTGATAATATACAATGTTCAGCTGAATAATTCTGGAAAAGTCGAATGCAGCATCCAGACGCCGGGTGGCAGTCAGTATGCATTTCTTTCTGTTCAAGGTGTGTATGTTTTCATTGGTGCATTTTATGTACAAAAAACTCTATAGGTAGTAGGATTGCCAACCTCCAAGTACTGGGGAGAAAAACGGCACCTCTGTACTCGTACCAAAAGGTTTAGAAAAACAGTACAGGAAACTGTGTATACACAAAGTGCAAATTTTTATAAGCTACTGAGGTGAAACATAGACCATATACGTGACATATACACAACACAATTATATACAATATGTACAGTTCACACAAAAAATGTGTAATCCTTGTGTACATATAGAGCCACATCGATGATTGTGGCTCTATATGAACTTTACACAAGGATTACAATATTATCATTCATTTGGTACTCAGTTGAGACCTTTGGAACTTCCTCTACATTTTTTGTGTGAACTGTACATATTGTATATAATTGTGTTGTGTATATGTCACGTATATGGTCTATGTTTCACCTCAGTAGCTTATAAAAATTTGCACTTTGTGTATACACAGTTTCCTGTACTGTTTTTCTAAACCTCCAAGTACTAGCTGGAGATCGCCTGCTATTACAACTGATCTCCAGGCGACAGAGATCAGTTCACCTGGAGAAAATGGCCACTTTGGCAATTGGAATCTAGGGCATTGAAGTCCCTCCCCTCACCAAACCCTGCCCTCCTCAGGCTCCGCCCCAAAAACCTCCTGCCGATGGTGAAGAGGGACCTGGCAACCCTAACTATAGGCTTATGGCAAGAATAGTACATGTTCCATGTAGATGTTATTTCCTTTTTCTTCTATATTTTGTTCTCTCAAAATTCTTTTAAAGGCTTGTAGCATTTTTAAGACTAATACATTTATTGTGGCATAAAATTTTGTGCACTGCAGAGTCCACTTCGTCATATGCATAAAGTGAATTCTCAGTTGACAGACATACATTCTCACACATAAGAATGCAGGAAAATAATTAAACCACTGTGCCAAAAGATCATGACCTGGACGTGGCTGCAGTAGGTCTGTGACATTGCTGTGTATCACATGAGAATATAGAGGTAGGAATAATGACCTTTTCACAGCATCAGGAACCTCACTAATTTAGAATGGCTACCCACCAGCAAGAGTGGGCCTCCAAACAGAGGACAAACTCTGGAACAAACCCAAACCATCATTCTGCTCCCATATCTGCTCAAGTATTACCGAAGGACATGGACACACGTTATGACTAGAACTACAGCCATGACCAGTATGGTTGTGGCACTTACATAGCAGATGGATGGGGGCTCCTTGACAAATTCAGGCCTCATATAAAAATGTTCTTTTAGATCCCTCATCATTATAATAATATCAAGTTTTACACACAGCCTGCTCTGACATGAAAAATAACTATATTTATCCTTGTGTGTGTGTGTGTGTTAAGTGCCGTCAAGTCGCTTCCGACTCATGGCGACCTTATGAATGAAAGTCCTCCAAAATGTCCTGTCTTTGACAGCCTTGCTCAGATCTTGCAAATTGAAGGCTGTGGCTTCCTTTATTGAGTCAATCCATCTCTTGTTGGGTCTTCCTCTTTTCCTGCTGCCCTCAACTTTTCCTAGCATGACTGTCTTTTCCAGTGACTCCTGTCGTCTCATGACGTGACCAAAATACAATAGCCTCAGCTTATCCTTGTCTATGTGTATAAAAGAGCCCTGTGGGGCAGAGTAGTAAGCTGCAGTACTGCAGTCCAAGCTCTGCTCACGACCTGACTTCAATCCCAACGGAAGTTGGTTTCAGGTAGCCAGCTCAAGGTTGACTCCATCCTTCTGAGGTCAGTAAAATGAGTACCCAGCTTGCTGGGGGTAAAGGGAAGATGACTGGGGAAGGCACCCCGTAAACAAAGTCTGCCTAGTAAACGTCGGGATGTGACGTCACCCCATGGGTCAGGAATGACCCGGTGCTTCACAGGGGACCTTTACCTATTTTTTACAAGTTTATAAATTTTCTGTGACCACTGAGGAAAGCCTTAAGGCTGAAACACATCTGGTTACAATGATTTATGTGTGCTACCAAACTGTATTTTTTAAATATATGGTGCCTTTTATACCTTGATGAGGCTTTGGTTTTGAATCTTTTTATGAATTTGTGCACACAACAAAGAAAGTACTATTTTGTTGTTTTATGATAGCTCAACCTTTTAGGTTCCTAACCTGGTTTTTGGGTTTGGTTTGGTTCCCTTCTTCGTCGTTTCAGTTGCAAGAAAAACAACAAAACCAAACCTTTTTAGGAGATGAAATTATGCCCTTGGCTGTGTTGCTGACCATGGCCCAAACTGCTAGAATCTTTCACAAGATCCACCATTATCTCCGAGGATCCATCCATTGTTTGCATCTTTTTCTTTCTTTTTTTGTGTGCTTCAGCTAGCAGTCTCCAACCACCCCAGCGATTTGCACCTTGGTAACTCCTCCCCAAAATTTCTGTGATTGGTGGATACTGAAGCAGCAGTTGGGAATCATTGCAAGAAACATTATTTACATATAGCTGATGTACTGCTTGTGTAAACAATGCTGTCAATCACAATTTTAGCTAATGCATTCAGAAAGGTGTCATCTGCTTCCATACATTTGCACCAAAGAGGCAAAATGTTACCTTTCTAAAAATATTGCTCAGTCAAAATAAATGGCATGATTTTAAGGTGGCAATAAAAGAAAAAAAAATAGTATGTGGATCTCTTTTTTGAAAGAGCGATATCAGCATGTCTGCAATGTTATCAGTATTTTTGCTTCTGTATCTGAAGTTACCTTTGGGATGTTACTTGAACAGACAATGAAAAATTATTTAAATTAATCTGTTTTAGAAAAAAAAGTAACAATATTTTTTGTGCAATTTCATAACGGAGTATAATGAAACCAGAACTATGAACACTGTAAAATAAATTATTCTGAAGGAAGAAAACCATCTTTTGTCCAACAGTTAATGGATCTTTGAATATCGAAGATCACAACTTGACAGTAAGAGAGAACCAAACAATTGAAATAGTTTGTGAAGCTGTTGGATGGGATCCTGCTCCACACATTACCTGGATGGTAAATAATGTTTCAGTAGATAATTCAGATTACATTACCAACCAGAGTCAAGGATCTAATGGCTTGTACAATGAAGAGAGCATCTTGACCCTGACTCCAGTGACCAATTCCACTGTGATTTGCTTAGCTGCCATACTTGCGCTCTCTAAACCTCAATCTGCTACTATGACACTTGTTGTGTATCCTCCTCCAAGTAAGTGAATAGTCTCATCTGTGCTTCTTTGGTTACTATTGTGGGATGGAATAACTCAAAACCAAAGAAAACTAGATGTCACAAAATGCAATTGCTATGTACTTACTGAGGTCTCAAGGACCACCCTTTATTGTATTTTCCCCAGAGAAAATGGTTGTGCAGCAGCAAGTTGTCATGGTTGGGGAACCACAACTGTTTTAATTATTGGAATGTTGAAAATAGTCATTTGTTCTCTCATACAGAGTTTCCTGATTGTTTTTTGCTCCCACTTCACATAGCTGTAAGAAGTTTTTTTTTTTTGGGGGGGGGAGTTTTTTACAGGGTCATTTTTTTGTATGGAGTATTAGTTATATTTGTGATTTATAAATGTACCAAAGGATATTCAAGTTATGTTTCTGCATATGTTAACAGCTGCTAGAACAGATTTTGCGAGAAACTGGAAAAGCAATACATTCCCTGATTTAAATAATTGGCTCAACAAGGTTAAAGAAACCTATGCCTTAATTAAGCTGACGTACTATAATAACGATAAAAATACCAAAGAACTTGATGCTCGCTGGAATTCAACAATTTTATGGATGGAGAAAGCATTCTAATATGTAAATTGTAGAGAGGGAGTGATGTAATAATGCTGCGGATTTTAGTTAAATAGACAAATAGAGTATTATTTGATTAAGTGCTATGGGTATTTTAGTTATATTAGCGCTGTTTTAGGTGGGTTTTTTTAAAATAATTTGTACCACCAGTATTTGATTTTTTTAAAGTAATGTTATATCTAGTTTCCCCCCTTTTTCTTTTATTGTAAGATTAAATGTTTCTAATAAATTTGAAAAAAATATGAAAGGCATATTTGTTATGCTTTCATTAATTCATCAATAATCTCCTTTTTTATATACTTGTACATCACTAATTCTCCCTGGAGTTGCTGGCTTTCCTGTACCTGAGAGTAATTTAATTCATTTTGCATTTTGACAATCTGCTCTCAATTTTTGAATTTATGCAGAAATTCCTAAGGAAAAATTATCAGTACGCAGCCACTAGAATGCGAATTAATTTTACTACTCTTGAGGTACTTTCTTACTTATACAAAACAATATGCCAACGTACAAAATAATGATACGGTGAGCTATTTCTCATACAATTACACATTATATAACAAACGGGTATGGATTGTAAACAGTACGCACAGAGTCCCCTGAGATCAAGGAGATCCTATGCCATTGCAGTCCTGTGCCGTTTGAAGATCAAAATCTTAATTATATTGTAATCCACTGTATGGTAGCGTGGTTCGCCAGGGATTTTTTTAAAACATTAAATTCAACGCAGCTGCGTGGATCCTTCGCGCCACGAAAGCCAAAGAGATGCACTTGCTCCTGTAGTCAGCTGATCATTACTTGCCAATCGGGCAAGGTTCCTTAGAGATATCGCTGCTGTGCCTGCCCAGCTGAGTGTTGCTGTCACTGCTGTGCACAGCTTGAGCGTTACCAAATATAATATGACAAGACCCCGGTTTTTATCTTGTTTTGCTGGCTTCTTCAGACTATATGTTTCCTGTTATCCAACCGCAACTTTGCAGTTCATGGAGTATGACTCTTAACGGACTCTTAATGGATTCTAGTGGCTGCATACTGATAATTTTTCCTTAGGGATTTTTGCATAAATTCTACTTCAGTACACTCAATTTTTAAATGGCTTTAAATATTTGAACTGTTTAAGATGTACCGTTTAATATGTAACATTCTAGGCAAATGTGGGCTAACAGGAGAATGTCCGTTTTAATTGTTTTATTTACTTGTTATCACTGCTATTCACAAACCTTATATATAGGCAATATATGCTTTGTATTATTATGCATTGTATTTGGTGTTAAAGCCAGAGAACAATTTTCGGCTTTCTTCCATTCATTTTCATTTTGATTATGCCTCATTTATGGAGGGTTAGGGTTAGGGTTAGGCACTGAGTTCACCCCCTCCAGTTTCTCCATAAATTAGTTCCCAAATGTCTCCATTAATGGGCTTCAAAACATTTTTTTGTTGGTCCTTTGGGGCAACTGGTTGACCAGTGTGTGAAAAAGGATGTTGGCCAGATGGCCTACTGATTTGATCCAGCAGGGCTCTTCTTATGATTTTACTTTCTTAAAGACAGACCTGCTTATAATAGTTTCAAAATAAGTTTAATAAAACTGAATGGAAATCATTGGCATGGCTGGTGCCTCCTAAGACAAATAACTTGGATTTGACTGTGATAAAATAACATAGAAAGGATGGAACATAAAAGAAAAATGAATCTGATAAAAAAGATCATAGAAGCCATCTTTAAGGAATGTGATCCACCACTGTTGAAAATGAGTAATCGACTAAGGGTAATTGGCTAAAATTAATAAAGCAATACATATAGTGCTCATAAAATGTTCATTTACTGCACTGTTTAATAATTATTAATTTTATCTAGTAGAATCTGACACAAATGAAGATGATGGACGCATCCAGGTTATAATATTAGCAGTTGTATTGTCTGTTGTTGGTTTTCTTCTTCTGATCCTTATTATTCTACTTATTGTGTACTGCTGCAGAAGAAGGAAAGGTGAGTGGGCTGTTTGTAAACTGGCTATACATCTTTAATCCTAAACATTACATAATAGAAAGGATGGCAGAAGACTAGGAATGCATAAAAAATAACTGGCTTTTAAGAGAAAAAATTGCTAGCAGTAGTTGCCATATATTTGGTATAACATTTCAGAAATGGATTTACCATTAATTTATTCAATAGTAATAATGTGTATAAGAACTGAGTTATGAATCACAATACAAGGTACAGTGCTTAGCACACAGAGGGGCTCTTCTGGCATAGAAGTTAAGAGCAGAGTAGTACTCTAATCTGGAGAACCGAGTTTAATTCCCCACTCCTCTACATGAGTGGTGGACTCTAATCTGGTGAACCAGGTTTGTTTCCCCACTCTTACACATGAAGCCTGCTGGGAGACCTTGGTCTAATCACAGTTCTCTCAGAACTCTCTGAGCCCCACCTACCTCACAATGGGGGGGGGCTGTTGTGGGGAGGGGAAGGGAAGGCGATTGTAAGCCACTTTGAGACTCCTTAAAGTTAGAGAAAAGCAGAGTATAAAAACCAACGGTGATGGTTATTGTTGTTGTTCCCTCTTGTGGCTTGCAGTATGTATTAAAAATTAGCCCGTTAAACCTTACTTTTTAACACCTGCAATTGGTAGGGTTGCCAGGTCTCTTCTGCCACTGGCGGGGTGAGGGGTAAGATTGTCATTTCCAGGGATGGGCCCTGGGGAGGACAGGGACCTCAGTGGGTTACAATGCCATAGAGTCCACCCTCCAAAGCATCCATTTTCTCCAGGGGAACTGATCTCTGTAGTCTGGAGATGACTTGTAATTCTGGGGTGTCCCCAGGTCCCACCTGGAGTTTGGCATCCCTAACAATTGATGATGTGGTAGATAAAAGCAATGAGGTTTAAAGGCAAACTGCTTAAGCTTCCTTCAAACTGCTTAAGCTTCCACCCCATCACACGGAGTAGTCCAAGCACTTGCAGCTCTAAATTATGTGAATAACTTCCCACTGAGTTTCTTCAGGCTCGGGAAAAATGCTGGGGAGGGGAGCAGGAACTCCGAGATGCCAGTACTCATTATCAGGAGTGTGTGTGTAAAATGCCATCAAGTTGCAGCTGACTTATGACAACCCAGTAGGGTTTTCAAGGCAAGACACTAACAGAGGTGGTTTGCCATTGCCTTCCTCTGCACAGTGATCCTGGCATCCCCGGGTGATCTCCCATCCAAGTACTAGCCAGGACTGACCCTTCTTAGCTTCTGAGATCTGACGAGATCAGGCTAGCCTGGGCCATCAAGGTCAGGACCACTACCCAGAGTACCACCACAAAAAAAGCCCTTCTGCCTGTCGTTAGCAAAATCAGCTTCTGAAGCTTTTAAGGGCATGTTGGCCTTTTATTCATGGCTGTTTTACCTCGTGGTCAACCCCCCCCCCACTACTTCAGGGCTTTGTTTGATTATGCATGCATTTTCTGACCTTCAGAGGTCACTTCACTCTCTCCACCTGTTGTCCCTGCGTTTTCCGGATGCTGTTTAGCCAGGCAACCAGAGAATGTGGGGAGAGCAAGGCGGTCTCTGAAGGTCGGGAGATGTATGCATAATCAAAACAAAGCCCCAAAGTAGTCAAGAGGGGAGTGATCACGAGGGAACCAGCCATGTATAAAAGTCCATCGTTTGAGCTGATGTGTGACTGATCAAAACAGTGTACACAGAGACAACTTGCAAACAAACATATCTTGCATTTTAGCCCTAAGAGTAAATGATTTTCCAGTTGCATGCAAAAAGGCAAAGAGGAGTACTTTAAGAGCATGAACTGGAAGCCTCTCATGCCTAGGAAAGGTTTCTTGTCCATTTCACTGGAGGAGCAAGGCTAAGCAGTCTTCTCTGCCTATTGAAATGACTGATAATTTCTGTGGATGCAGAATCTCCCTCTGTGTACTAAAGCAACTTTCCATATTTAAAAGAGATCAGCATTAGGAAAGTCTGAATATAATTTTCCAGTAAGTTGTTATGCTACTTTTCCACAATAAAAGGCCTGTGCTTTTTCTTTTCACAGAGTCCAACTATCAGAAGGAGATGCGGTAAGCTAATTCTCACTTTTGTTCCACTTATTGGTAATTGCTACATAGATGACAAAATTTGCACTGCATTTCCCTTACAGTATGTTGGTATTCTTTCAAAATGTTCAATGAGTTTAAAAGTAGATATGTATGTAACTGTGCTGGGGTTAATAACTTAAATGGATCTAAGTTGCTGAGTTCAATGCCATCCTGTAACATTTATATGATTTCAGAAGCTTTCATATTTGAAGCTTTAATTGCTGTCGAGCCTTTGGTGTATTATTTATATAAATGTCTGATCTTGCTCATGAAAATGTGAACATGGATTTCGACAAATGCAACTCGTCCACTTGTAGTACAAAGTTCATTGCAATAAGAACTGCTTTAAGCCTTGTGAAAAATGCTCTCACAGTCTAATCCTGTGCTATGTAGTATTTGACAAAGGGTGCTTTGAATCTCAAAAGCTTATGCCCTGAAAATTTTGTTGGTCTTCGAGTTGCTACTGAACTAGGGTTGCCAACCTCCAGGTTCTAGCTGGAGATCCTGCTATTACAACTGATCTCCAGCTGATAGAAATCAGTTCACCTGGAGAGAATGGCCACTTTGGCAATTGGACTCTATGGCATTGAAGTCCCTCCCCTCCTCAAACCCTGCCCCCCTCAGGTTCTGCCCCCAAAACCTCCTGCCAGTGGCAAAGAGGGACCTGGCAACCCTATAGTGAACTCAAATCTAGCTGTGCTTACGTAGTGTATTATACAGTAGAAGGGTGATCACCAGCTGCCAATGCAAACCAACCCATTGTCCCTCTTGCCCCAGGTAGTGGCAGCTGGCATGGCTGTCAATGTGGCAGCATCTGCACTGCAACTCTGGCACTTGCAAGCAGGGTAAAAGTAACTTAAATTGCTTTTCCTCAAAGCAGAAAATGGAAGGCACCACTTTAGTCCCTTTTCTAGTGATACTCCATATCAGCTTACTTTAACCCCTCTCTGCAAGACCACTGTCTCTTTTTTGGGTCATGGAGGAGAATGGAGAGGGGTTAGAGTTGTTCCCAGAATAATGTAATATGAACCCCAGGCTTATAGAAAGAGTACATTTGAAGAAGCAAAAAAGTGAGAGGGGAGTTGAATAAGAGGGGGCAAAACTGGTTAGCAATGCTTAGGGTTGCCAGCTCCGGGTTGGGAAATACCTGGAGATTTTTGGGGCGGAGCCTGAGGAGGTCGGGGTTTGGGGAGGGGAGAGACTTCAATGTCATAGAATCCAATTGCCAAAGCGGCCATTTTCTCCAGGTGCACTGATCTCTATTGGCTGGGGATCAGTTGTAATAGCAGGAGACCTCCAGCTAGCACCTGGAGGTTGGCAACCTTATCTATGTTCCACCTCTCGCTCACTAAGGATGCTATTGTAGCTACAGCAGCACAAGCAGAGCTTTTGCCAGACCTGTTACAACCAGGTGTAGGCCTGAACTGCATATTAGAAATGTTGGAGTAAGGCGACTCAGCATGCCTGGACATTAGGGTTGGCAGGTCCCTCTTCACCACCAGCAGGAGGCTTTGGTGTGGAGCCTGAAGAGGGCGGGGTTTGAGGAGGGGAGGGATTGTAATGCCATAGGTTCCAATGGCCAAAGAAGCCATTTTCTCCAGGTGAACTGATCTCTATCAGCTGGAGATCAGTTGTAATAGCAGGAGACCTCCAGCTAGTACCTGGAGGTTGGCGACCCTTCCGGACATTAGGGAGTGCTACTAGATGGGTATGTGTGTCACTTTCTTAATGAATGAGATGCCTCTTTTTCTAACCTGAGAGCTTCTCTCTGACTCCTCCTTCTCTTCCTTTGGCTTTGTATTCTCTCTCCTTATGGTCCTGCACAGAACAGGATACGTCTACAGGTCTCTCCTGTAGAATCCATGCTACTGGGTTAGCTGGTCACTGTTCTTTAGATTAGGCTTCTTTCTCGCCTTTCAATTCCAACATGGAAATAAATTGATTACATCTACCTCAATAAATGTAAGGTTTTAAAAAACCTTTTTGCAATATACTTGCTTGGAGTTCATTTACTGCATGCAATACCATGCTTTGATGACTGTGCAACTTTGCTATTTTAACTTAAACATAATTCCAATAAGAACTATGTTCAGCACCTTGCAGAATTAGACTCTCACAAGTGAAGACTTGTGAGGTCTCCTGGGGGAGGAAAGGTCCCCTTCCTGTTTCCACTGGCTTGTCCTCCCATCTCCACCTCCTTTAATCACTGCAGCTCCAGATTGCTACCCTCACCTACCCACTTCAGCTTCCCTCCCCTTCCCTGCTTGCTCATTCTGGCTTCCCTCACCCTTCCTGCCTGCACATTGGCTTCCCCACCACCTATCCGCCTGCTCTGGTTTCTCTGCCCCCTCCAAACCACACACCTGCCTCTCCCTCCGAGTGAATCAGCTTCCTCCCATTTTGTGCCTACCTACCTGCTCACCCTCCAAGCTTGCTGGCACAATGAAGGGGGCAGGAGAGAAGTAGGTGGATGGGGGAGGCAATATGCTCTAGGCAGCTCTTGCTATCATGTTTTTGTGTGAAATATAGCATATTTTTTGCATAAGCCCAGATGTCTCTATTAACTTGATGAGGACTGTAGCCCCACATCAGTTTTTAAAAAGATTTTCCCTGTTGAAAACCTGGGGATTACTCTGGGTTTGCAGAACTCTATATCATAGCTGCATCTGGTCCTGTTGTGTGTATTTGTCTATCTGCACAGGGCCCAGCCTAGGCAGAAAGATTAAACATAGCACTCCCATAGATAAGGGCTGCAATAAGGGCTGAGACATTATCAAGTACGGTATACTCCCCACTCAGAAACTTAGTTAATGGGATGGGAATCTAGATAATGCAGTGGGTGCATTCAGAGGCCATTCATGCTTGCTGGCAGTATGACAGGATACAATCAGAACACTGAGCATTTTTTTCCTAGAGTAGAAATTGAAATGTGGGGAAAATAATTGCTAACCAAGTAACACATTTAGAGGCAGCTATTTTCTATAGTCCAAGGTAAGTTAAGTCTCAGCAATTGACAAAGAAATAAATCCTCTGGATATGAAGCCAGTTTTCATACACCACATCACCTAAAAGCATAGTTGTTGAATAAGAATGTGAGTAGTCTCCATGAAGCCAATGGAGTTGCTTGCGTGCTTTGAGTGTACCAGTCGTCCTCTAAACTTTAGCACAGGACTTCCATAAAGGCTTGTTTTGATGCAGGCTTTTCCTGTAGCAGTAGCCTTAATATTTAGTATTTGCACATTTACCACAGGAGGTCACTGTGCACCAGAGTAGCTCTGTCCTTTGAGCTACAGTAAAGGTTATGGCAGATGTGGCAATTCCATAGGGTCTTGGAGTATTGGATTTCTGTGGCAAAGAAAGGGACACAAGTTAATTGAGATGGAATGGCAAGCAAGTTAGGTGGCCTATTCTGTTTTCTAAGAATTATTCTAAAGCAGCCTTTATATAAAAAAGTGCTTGGTAATAATTGTATCTACCTTCTAAAAAGTTTAAAACCATTGAAACTGACTTGGAGCACAATTTTGTTTATTTTAGGGCTGTAAAGGCTTAAAAATATGAGAGCCCTTTTATCAATATGAAGGGCCTGCTAATCAATACTGTAATGTGTCAACCAACCCATTTGTGCCAGTGATTGCAAGGGTTAAGAACATAAGAAAAGCCACGCTGGATCAGACTAAGGTCCATCAAGTCCAGCAGTCTGTTCACACAGTGGCCAACCAGGTGCCTCTAGGAAGCCCACAAACTAGACAAGGTTATTGTTTGCATTTACTTTTGAGGAACATGAACAGTAATCCTCTAAGATTTGAAAGTCGACTGATGGCAGAAGAAGAAAGAGGATAACAAAGCCCAAACTTAGCCCTATCCAATTGCTATCTATGTCCTATTCATCTTAGCTTGACTGGTGCTTTTAAAGGCCACATTTCCCCATACATTCCTGACCATGCTCTTCCACATTTCCTTGAGTTCTACCTCATTTAGGGAGGTGAGGTCCATTAGTACATGGAACAGGGCATTTTTAGTAGGGTTGCCAGGTCCCTCTTTGCCACCTCCAAGAAGTTTTTGGGGCGGAGCCTGAGGAGAGTGAGGTTTGGGGAGGGGAGGGGCTTGAATGCTATAGAGTTCAATTGCCAAAGTGGCCATTATCTCTAGGTGATGTGATCTCCATTAGCTAGAGACCAGTTGTAAAGCAGGAGATCTCCAGCTAGTACCTGGTGGTTGGCAACCCTAATTCTTAGAGATGGCACCCATATTTTGGAATAATCTTGCTCAGAATAGTTGCCCAGAGCTGATTTCAGAGACCCGGGAACCCTCAGGCAAAATGAAGAGTGGGCTCCTGGGCCTGTTCCACAATCCTCATGTCCAGTTCTTCACTACAATTGTGGCCTATCCACCATTTCCTTCACAGTGGCATGATGACTTCTCCTCCTGTTTCCACTCATGTTGATGCCCACCATCATCCCACAGTGAGTGAGAACAGGCAGGTGAACAATGATAGTAAATAGCAGTGGGGGAGGATGAGAAGCAGCAGTTACCATTGCTTCCTATTTCCCTCACCATAGATGTTAGTGGCAGCATCATTTAAGCATCACGGGACAGATGATAGCTGTCACTCTCCCTCTGGGTGGGACCTCAAGTTAAAAGCTGAGTGAGTGAGCAAATGGGCAGAAATAAGGAGTTGCAGAGCATTCCTTTCAGTCAGTGAACACATGAAGCTGCCTTATACTGAATCAGACCCTTGGTCCATCAAGTCAGTATTGTCTACTCAGGGTCACATCACCTACTTAGTCCCTTTAATTGGAGATGCTGAGGATTGAACCTGGGATCTTCTGCATGCCAAGCAGACGCTATACCACTGAGCCATAGTCCCTCCCAAAGGGAGAAGCTCCAGATAGGTGCATTATGCTGACTATTTGCTGGAAAGGTGACTGATAAACATATTAAAGAAATAAATGTCAGTAACTTACATTTTGTCAGTTCCTGTCAAATTTCTGTTGAGAATTCTGGCTAGCTCTCATTGAAAGCACTGACGTTCTTTACAATGAGCTCTGGGCACCTTGGCTTTGGGTCAAGTTCTACTTCAGGAGTGATCAGACTTACTGATTTTCCTCGGCAACTCTTCAAAACCTGAATAGCCATAATTTCTACACGCCTTTTGTGGCTTACACTATCATATGGACATTAAGAACAGGGGGCGGTGGGGGAAAGTGGCACAAGGACTCTTCTTCATTTCTACAGCCAGTTGAGGGAAGGCAGTACGAGAGCTGATGCAGTTGCATGAGGATAGGACAGTGACCAATCCTGCTGAGAGAGAAAAGGCATCGGAGTACCGTGAGCACACAGAGCACCTGGGCCTGTGGACCGTCCTTTAAATGCCACTGGATTGGCTCTGGCAGGTGATTTGCAGAAGGAGGCTGTGAAATACTTTAAATCTTAGTACTTCCGCTTAAAAATGCTGTGGGTCCAGTGGGTCCCTAACCTGAAGGCTTTGGTCCCTGCCCAAAATACTTACATATTACTTTCATACACTAACTTGGAGCAAAAACTGCTTAAATTAAAGCCTTCTGTGAAGCTGACAGGACTCCTGCCAAAGTGACTGTACAGGCCAAGTTGAGTTGACTCAGGCTGCAATGCTGAAAGCATCTTGGGAATCGTCTCCACTGAAGAAAACGGGGTGTGCTTCTGAATAAGCCGGTTTAGGAGAGCACCTTCAGTCAGGAGCAGTTGTGCTTCATTTCTGTCCCCAGTGCATGCTCCCTGGAATTAATAGTTACGCTAAACAGACACTCACTCTGCTGAGCTGCTGAGCAGGGGTCGTGGTGAGCCTTATGACAATGCCTGGATGCTTGCAAAACCCAAAGGGTTGAAGGGTGGCACTCTTTGCTTGCACAGATAACATGGCTTCAAATAACACGGATTCAAATGTAAGTAATTTTTATTTTCTAGAAATGCTTCAGTGAAAAAGAAAGCCGCAACTCGAAATTTGGAAACAAGGAGTGACAGTGGAAATGAAAATTATGGCTACAGTCCAGAGGATCAGGAACATACAAAGCAAACACCAAGTGAGTAAAAATATATCCGTGTTTAAAAGACTATGCACATGTGCATTCTCAATTCTAGATAGGCCTTCAGAATGATGGGATGTATGATGCTTTTCACTGTTTTGTGAAGTTAGATGAAACAACAACACAGAAAATCAATTGTCTTGGATGCTTTCTTGTCACTGTGTGTTCACAATGCCGGTGGGACCATGATACGGAGTTGTTCCAGTGTGAAGCAGCCTAAAGTATCCTAAGCCTATACACATCAAAATACATTTCATTTAAACCAGTTGGTGCATGTTTAATTTCTTTAAAAAAAATAGAATTACAGATTTTCTATCAGCTTTTTATTGGATTTTTGAGTACCATGGTGGACAACAAACACCCATGCACCACACGTAGATGCTATGGTGCTTTGTTGTAAACTGAACTTCCTGATCTTTTGCCCAGCTTTACAAATTGAAGCACCGATTAGAACAGCAAAGGTGGCACCTTTTTGCAACAGATGTGAGCACACTGGTCCCGCTGTGCCCCTTGCTTGCCCTCAGCAGTCAGCTCTTCTTATTGCAGCAGTTTATTGACAAAAGATACACCTATTCTCATCCCTGCCCACAAAAGTAGGATGAGACATAAAGCTCCATCTGTGACTGGTTTTACACTAGCCATTTGATGTGGAATCACCACAACTCATTTACTTATTTTTACAGATAATCCAGATGATTTCATGATCAACAGATGGCATTCCAGTATTTTCTGCATTTTTCAAAAAAAAAATTCCCGACCTGAAATGCAATGATTTAAAAAAAAAAACACCTGAGAATGTGATTGCAGTGCCAAACTGTCCCAGGTGGACACTATTGACACTTCCTAGGTCTGGTGTCCCTTTAGAATGTTCTCCTAGGAGCCTTTTTAGTTGTTTCCTGTTCTCTCCCAGCTGACCATTTCTCTCATGGTTCACGGGGTTGGTCAGGGGAAACAATGGGAGGAGAGCTGATCTTGGAGGAAAGGTGGTATAAAAAAGGATAGACAGGTCTTGTTAAGGAGAGCTTAAGGGTTGGATCCAACCAGCTTTTTTGTTGGTGACAAAAGGAGGAGAGGATCCACATGACCACCCAAAATGGCTATGCTAGGAATCATGGGACCGGTATGGACAATAACCTTGAGGGATGGGGGGGGGGTCATAATAAGGAAGAGGACTGGAGAATGATTGAGCAAAAAAGTTGGCTGGATCCAGTCCTAAGATTAGAGGCTTTCTTTGTGTCATTGATCTTTCACCCATTTTTAAATCATATTTATATTTATTAATCACAGTAGCAATAAAATAAAAAAATTAAGAGGCGATTTTGCTTGCTACAAAGTAAAATAAACAGAACTTAAGCCCTTCTGCCTAAATCACCTTTTATTCCTCAGTGCCATAAAAAAATAGCCAGCCAAGAGAGAACAGAAAGTAATTATTGTAGCAATTAGGCTCAAAATGAATACATACAAAAATGCAGAGAGAGCATATTGAAAGAGAGGTACTTCTAAGTAGTAGTAGTATAATTCTAAGTAGCCATATAGTAGGATCTTGTCCTTGGGGGCAGCATTACCAGATTTTAAAAGGAAAGTGACATAGTAATTGCTACAGGAACCCTAATTTCAATTTCACCTGCACCAAAATGTGGAAGAATGTGCAAAACAGCCATTGTGTGGAAGTGGCCTGTCTTTGTCCTTTCCTAGCCTCTCATAAGCCCATGGTATAATAAAGGGAAAACTCAAGCGACTGAAGCACCTTCTGCTGTAAGACCAAGGTCTTTTTGCAATGATGCTGAGAATCCAGTGTTGCTGCACTGCCCAAATGGGACTTCCACTCCTCTTTTTAAAAATGATGTTTGCACCAAAAGCTTTTTAAAGGAAAACCTGGAAAATATTGTCCATTGCCAGCTTACACCCAGCCCAAGTTTCAAAGTCATACCCGGTGGGAAGTAAGGGAGTAAGCCTCAAGCTCAAACCTGCCTTTCACCCTTGTAGAATATATCCTGTGATGGAGATCCCCCTAAGTGTATTGTCATATGCTGAAAAGGGCAGGACATGAGCAGGACATGTGCATGTATGGGCATAGATGTGAGGGCTTCCATCATATGTTACACCTGGGGTTCCCAACACAGCACCTGTAGGTGTGACAGTGCCTGCCAACACCTTTCCTAGCACCCACCAAGTGTTTTTAGAAACTGGGTGGAGCCAGGTGAGACCTTTTGCCCAGTGGGGCTTCTAATTGGCCACTGGAGATCTGATTGGCTGTGCAGATTTTTAAAAAATGCTTTGGCAGCAGCAACAACCACAGTACAAGCTCTTCACTGCATGACTAAAGGGTTTCTGTGTGTAAGCAAGAACATACTTTTAAACAAAATGTTCATTTAAAAAGGCATTCAGTTAAAAGCTGCCCGAAATGCTGAAGAGTTACTATTACAGTTATGCATAGCATCACTGTCTCATAGGGTTAGGGTTTCCAATCTCCAGGCACTAGCTGGAGGTTTCCTGCTATTTCTACTGTTCTCCATGCTATAGAGATCAGTTCACCTGGAGAAAATGGCTGCATTGGCAATTGGACTCTATGGCATTGAAGTCCCCCCCTCCCCAAACCCTGCCCTCCTCAGGCTGCACCGCAAAAACCTCCCACCAGTGGCGAAGAGGGACCTAGCAACCCTACATAGGGAGTCTGTGGGAGGGGGGACAGGGAGATGAGGGAGTGCTGTTAGAACCACAGCATTGCATCACTTGGGAAAACTCAGAAGTGATGTCATGCTGCTCTGGAAATTGCTGGAAACTCTGTGATTTCAGGCAATTCCTAGAGAGGCATGATGTCACTCCAAGATTGTCTTTGAAAGTAACAATGGAGATTTTTTGCTTTATTTTTCTCTCAATAGCTGCTGGAGTGATGGCAGGCAATGCGAGCTGGGGGCAGGAGATCTCCTGGCCCCAGTAGGTAACTGGCAACCCTACTCTCTGACATATTGTGATTGTCTCCATTTCCTGTGGCAGCCATTCTGTGATTGCCTTCATCTTCTGTGGCAGCCATTCTCTGGTTGAGCCCACCATCCTATGCCAGAATTCCATAAGACGCCTGCAGGCTTAAAAGATTGGGGACCCCCGTGCTACACCTTTGTTTCAGTTCTGTGTCTAATCCCCCATACCCCAGATACACTTTGGTATTTGAGAACTTTGACTAAAAGGTTGGAAACCAGAAAGAAATCTCTGCTCAATATGGACTATAAATTTAAACAGGCTATCTATATGCTGCCTGATGGTTAGTTACATGGCCTCATAATGTCTTTCCACCGTCTATAAATTTTGCAATATGTAGTGAACTTGTAGTTTATTTGAATACACGTGGTCAAATGTCAGAAAACGTTTTCTCACCTTCTTAGCAGTGTTGTACAAAGCATTAACTAATCTTAGACAAGCAGATTATCCTAGTGCTCGAACAGCTGTCTCTGTTTAAAAGTCCCTTTACAGAAAAAATAGCAGTACAAAATTATTATTATTTGTATTCTGAAGTGATTTATACTTCCTGCCATTCTGAACAGTTAATAACAATTATCCTGTATATATTCTGTTCGGTTGCAGGAGTTCCTTCTTTCTCCCCAGTTGACTCTAGCTTTTATGGTCTGGAGGAAGATTTAACAGTGGGCTCTGCATCAGAGGTAATTGGAAGCAATCTCGTTGATATTATGACACGCTTTCCATAAGCATGCAAAAGATTTAAACCATAGCTTTCTAAAGGAGTAGAGAAATGTAAAATTATTCATTCTAGCTTCTTTCCTTAACTATCTTTCTCTTACTGAATTGTCTTTTTAGAATGCCCTGAGAATAGGGATACATTTTTAAAAGAAATTGTATTTTAATATCCAAACTTGAACACAAAGGTTAATGATTGCAAAATGATGACATGGCACCATCTGGCATGCTTGGTCTAAAATTCCACACCCTCAGGGACTTCAATGAAGGGAGTCATTATGTTAAGAGCCTTCTTTTGCTTAGTAACAGGTTAAAGCTTGACATTGCAAGGCAGGTACACATAGTAGCCTTCCAGTGATTACTTAACTGAAATTGAAAAAAGCCATGGGATGGTAGGGATTTTGATCAAAGGAGCGTAGTATCCCAAAATGTTGGATGGATGGGGAGGGGGCTGACTATAACTGAGAGTGGCCACTATAGTTTAGTGAAAAACAGGTGACACTATACTCCTAATACACAATTGTTTTAGTTTATTAAAAGTACTTATATTGGATTGTAAAATATACTGCCAAATTGTACCATATTTTAAGCATGGCATTCTGTATTCTACGTAAAAATGAGTGTAATTTATTTCAGCGGGACATACAATTGAGCTTATGTGTGTTTTACTTCCCATGCTACATGCAGAATGATGCCTGACCCAACTAACAGAAAAGTCTACTCCTCCCCCCTGCAACATTAAACTAAAAGTAATGCTCTGTTTTGTGGGCTAGATCCTATTACCCAGAAGCATGAAGCTGGTTGGTTATATAGCTGGAATTCAGAAAAGAAAATTCTCCCTAGACAGGAGTCTGAGTTTCAGTAAGGCTTCCATCTAATAAAATGCTAAGTAACTTCACTTGCCTTCTTTCACTCTCACACACATGTCCTCTAGCCTCCAGTTCAAACCACTGATTTGACTTTGAGTCACTATGAGTTGATGTCTGGCTTGGACGTAGAATATAAGAAGAGCCTTGCTGGATCAGACCTGTGACCCATCCAGTCCAGCATCCAATTTCACACAATGGCCAAAATACTGCCCCAGAGAGTAGGGCATAGTAGCCAAGGCTTTACTCTGATGCTGCCTCCTAGCACTGGTATTCAAAGTTTTGCTGCTTCTGCATATTGAGGTTCCCTTTAATCACCATGGCTAGCAGGCAATGATGAACCTCTCCACTATGAATCTGCCTAATTCACTCTTAGCCATCTATGCTTTTAATCATCGCTATGTCCACTAGTAGTGATTTCCATACCATTTAAATAACTTGTTGAGTAAAGAAATATTTCCCTTTGTCTGTCCTCAACCCATTGTCTATCAACTTAGTTGGATGTTCCCAAGTTCTAGTATTATGGGAAAGGGAGAAAAAGCTCCTTCCATCCACTTTCTCCACCCTATAATTTAATATATTGTTGTCATATTGTTGCCTTTTTCCTAAACTGAAAAGTCCCAGGCTCATAGGAAAAGTGCTTCAAACCCTTAATTGTTATGCTTGCCCTCTCCGGTACTTTTTCCAGCTCTGCAATGTCCTTTTTGAGATATGGCAACCAGAACTGTACACAGTATTCCACATGTGGCTGCACTATAGCACTATAGTCCATCAAAGGAGAGAAATTGTATGTGCCCCCCACCTTGAGAAGGCATTGTGAAGAAGCATTTTATTTATTTACATTACTTATAGTCCGCCTTTCTCACTGGGACTCAAGGTGGATTACAACGAATCAATTACAACCAAGGTCAATACAATCAACAGGACGAGACTTTCAATAAACAGAATTAGGGTTCTGGAACCAACTAGAAATCTGAAACATGTAAGCTCCTGACCCTTCGAACCAGAAATCACCACAGAGTCATATAGAATCCAAGCAGATGGCTTTTACTGGTCAAAAAGGCAATACAGTGCATACAGGGAACTATGGCAGCTATGAGAGTCTTACTAGCCGAACGATAATATAAGGCAGTAAATGGCGGGAGATTATACAACATCAGCATACACAGACAGAGGCAACTTTCCCAGGAGCAGTATTCCCAGGCCTTGGTATGTGTGGTCGGCCTTGAGGCTAGACAGTACAGTACCGACACAGAAACAATACTGAAACCGAGATAGCAGCCTGACATCCTGCTCCCCTTAAGGCCCCCTCCCAGTCGGCTAGGGGGATGGTCTGTCCGGGTAGGCAGTGTGAAAGGCATCAATTAGTTTGGGGGCGGAGACATCTCGTGCACGAACCCACTCGTCGTAGGCAGGGGGGAAGTGCTTCCAACGGACCAAGTACTGCAGGTTGCCATGGTGAACACGGGAGTCAAGGATTTTGGAGACTTCGAAGTGCTCTTCCCCCCCCACCATAATGGGCTGTTCGGGGGGCGGATCGGGATGCCATTGTGGAGAGGCCGTATGGGGTTTCAGGAGGCTAATGTGGAAAACGGGATGCACACGCCTCAGAGTTTTCGGGAGAGCTAATTCCACCGTGACAGGATTTATGACCCGTGTGATTGGGAAAGGGCCAATGAATTTAGCATTGAGTTTAAGGCACGGACGGGTGGAACGTAGGTTTTTGGTGGAAAGATAGACTAATTTACCCACTCGCAGTTCGCCCCCGGGGGAACGATGCTTATCAGCTTGTGCTTTGTATTTGCGCTTGGCTCGGTCGAGATTGCTAACGAGCCAAGGCCAAGTGGTACGGAGGGTGTGTGCCCAGGAAGCAACGTCAGGATCTCCCTCCCCCTCCACATTATTTTTGGGCGTAACAGGACCGAAATCCTGTCCATACACTGCATAGAATGGGCTAAAACCTGTAGATTGATGTACAGCATTATTGTAGGCATATTTTGCAAAAGGTAACAGTTCTACCCAGTTATCTTGGTGGTAGTTTACATAACAGCGTAAATAACATTCAAGGACAGCATTTACACGTTCAGTTTGACCATCGGTTTGAGGATGGTATGCAGTAGACAATCCCTGTTCAACCCCCACCAACTTGAGGAATGCTTTCCAAAACTTGGAAACAAAGCCACTGCCGCGGTCACAGATTATTTTGCGCGGAAACGAATGTAATTTGAAGATATGTGTAACGAAGAGGCGGGCCATTTTTTGAGCAGAGGGGATCCCTGCGCATGGAACTAAATGGATTTGCTTGGAAAACAAATCAGTAACAACCCATAACACAGTTTTTCCCCCGCTGAGAGGGAGATCAGTCATAAAATCCATAGCAATCACTTCCCATGGTTTGGTGGGTGTTTCTAGAGGTTGCAGTAGCCCCGGGGGTTTGCCTTGTGATCGCTTCACTGTGGCGCAAACAGGGCAGCTGCGAATAAAAGAGTCAATGTCGGAACGCATTCCCCCCCACCAAAATTGTCTGCGCAATAAGTGGAGAGTTTTTAGGAATCCAAAGTGTCCAGCTGTTTTTACTCCATGAGCTAAGTGTAAGACTTCTTTTCGAAGTGCCTTGGGTACATACAATTTAGAGTCTTTGTACCATGAGCCTCCTTGTTCTATTACCCCAGGGGGTAGGGTGTGAGTGGAGCGTTCAGAGAGGCAGTGGTTCCGAAGGGTATTTAAAAAGGATTCGGAGATGGGAACCTTGGCGGGAACCCCCCCCCCGGCTATAGTAGTCTGAGGACCCGCTATGGGGGTAGTGCTTACGTGCGGTGGTGCGCAGATTGCGGTTTTTGGGTGCCTTTTTCCTTGTGCTTTTGACGGACTAGGGAAATAAAGCGTCGGCGGCTTTCCACTTCCTCGGCCAATAGAATCCAGTCTTCAAGGGTATCGGGATCGCCCCGCATATATGACCAGTTCAGAACGTCAGGGTGCAAGGCTTCCCTGAAATGATGGATTAGAGTGGTTTCGGGCCAGCCTACAATTTTGCTTGCCAGTCGTTGAAATTCATCGGCAAACTCTCGAACTGTAGCGGAGCCTTGTTTGAGTTGTAAGAGTTCCGTTTTGGCTCTTTCCCCCAGGAAGGGGTCTTCAAACCTCCTTCTTAGAGCAGTCATGAAGTTGTTGAGGGAACGAATAGCTCGAGAGCGGGTGTCAAACTGGAGGACCATCCAATCAGCTGCTTTACCTGTCAGAAGGGAAGCTACATAACGCACCCGGCTATCTTCCGTGGGGAAAAGTTGTCCTTGTTCTCGCATATAACTGTCCACTTGATGCAAGAAACAAGGCAAAGTCTCGAGAGATCCGTCATACGTAGTCCTCAATTTGAGTTGCTTCCAAGGGCCGGGCGCAGGTTGGCCCGGTTGCACGGGTGGTCCGGGCGGAGGAACAACAGGAGCTCCAGGAGGCAAGGGTGGAACAGGCACATTAGCGGGTGGTTGGGGTGGCTGTATGGGTACCCCCTGGCCCGGTATCGGAACGGGCTGTCTCTGGGCTATCAGGGTTTGTTGTAATTGCCTGTTCTCCTGAAGCATACGTTCCATTAGTTCCTGGAGTTGATCAACACGGTCGGAGAGCTCCCGATTCTGGGCTCGTAAGAGGTGAACCTCCTCACTTGGGCCACCAGTAAGATGAGGTTTACTGGTCCGGAAGCTTGTGGCCCATTGAGAGCTATCCCCATATAGATCCTCATCTTCAGACTCTCCTGAGTCTCGACGTCGGTCAGCCAAACGGCGTGCGCGTTGGGTCGCGCGCGACGGGACAAATGCCGGGGAAAAAGACAGACCTGATAGCCCTTGTACATTGTCCTTGGGGCACGTGTCCATGTTCGCCCGATCCCTAGCTCTTGCTGCGGCCGCCCTGGCTGCTTCAGCAGCTTCTCTCTCTCTTGCGACCTTAGCCGCTTCGGCGGCTTTCTGATCCGCAAGAACTTTGGCATTCTCAAGTCTTAGGGCAGCCTCCGCCGTAATGCGCGGCAAAAGTTCCGTCTCCAGGAGTGAGAGTATGGGGTCGGGTTCCCCGCCCAGCAGAGGTTGTACTCGAACCGCCAGTGCGGGTGCCTCGGCTCCAAAAGTCGAGGTGAAAACTTGAGCCAAGGTGGCTACCGGGGTGTCCTTTGTACATTCCACAAGGAGAAGAGCGGTGCTAATAGCGACTCGCTTGGCCTCAGCCTGACAACTGGCTGCATCCGGGATCAGGGAAAAACCCTCCGGCGGGGCTCCCGCCATGGTAGAACTAGAGGAAAGAGTTTCTCGAGAAATAAGAGTATCCAAAAGTCCAGTTAGTACTTGTAAATCCTCAGTTGCCAATCGGGCATTGTCCAGTAATTGATCCAAGTCTTGAAGATCTAAACGAGTATCAGTATCCTCCGACGTCAACATCCAGAGAGTCCCTTTAAGAGATTGCCACTGTTCCTGTACCAGTCCCCTCAAGCGGCAAACCTCTAGGGTAGTCCTGAAGAGTTCAGCGACTATGTCCTGTAACAGGGTGGGATCCTTCCGAGAGGAATCCAGGATAATAGGTCACTCGGAGAGCTTCTCAGCTCCCATCCAAGCGGCAGGCGAACCCTCCTGGGCTCCAGCCTGACTAGTAGGACAATAAAGAAGGAGATAGATAGCTGCCATAATGTAAGCTCCTGACAAAACAAAAGCAAAGCATAGGTATTAACATGACACATTTATGCTTTAATGGATTTGCCGCTCTGCAGACACATGGTTTTCTGCCCCGAATTTTACAAGCCCTGAGCATGGGGGGGCTTTCTACCCGAAGAAATTCCTGAGTACTTTATGCATCACCAGAGCTTCGGAACTAATAGGGGAGGGGTCACTGATGTCATCGTTTTTACGTGGCTTGCCCCCCTTTTTTGTTCACCCACAGGCTCTAGCTATAGATTGCTAGATCGCTAGCTTTAAAAAGTACCTTGGCATATGCATTATTCCCCTCCCCCTATGTGATTGTTTGACTTGCAAATGCAGAGAGAGAAACTGATACTCATGGCTAGTTTCAGGACTCACTCTCCCCCCTCCTGTCGTTCTCACCCAACCGCCCCCTTTCACTCCTCCTCCTCTGTTCCCCTGAAGCAGGTCAGTGCCTTTCAGTGACTATGCTCTTAGAATCCACCCCTTCCAAAGAAGTGGTATGCTACCTTATTCAGATAATCACCTAATAAGCAGAACAGAACTTAATTTCCTCGTTCTAAGGTATCTCAGAGAGTCTCCGTAATTTGTTATAGTGAGTAAAACAAAAGTGCTAGGGACCTAATCTTGTGACTAACCAGACCTTGGTGACAAGAGCCCCGTTTTTCTCCCTTTGTTTGTGGATCTGATGAACAAATGAGTCTTCTGATATTACTTTCCCTTTCAAGGTAACAGAAGAGGTTAGCTGTGTTAGCTCTTAGATGGTGTCTCTTAGAATGGACATCTTTTTTAGGCTATTTAATTTGGAGCTGAGAACAATTAGTATTGAAAGAAAAGATCAAAGTCACCTCAACTGTTGGCTGTCTCTTGATTGAAAGAGTCAGGCAACTGTGAGAACAATAAAGCATCAGAAAGAGTGAAGCAGATCAATTTCATAATGACCTACTCTGTAAGTCTAGGTGCTTTTTACCAGAGGAAGGTATAAGTTACCAAGAAGTGCTATCTTGGCAATGCTGTAATTCATCAACAAGTAAATCAAGCTTTAAAAACATACTGTTTTCCTGCAGGTGTCTTCATGACCTCAGATTTACCCTGACTCCAATTTCTGGGCCAGGGGTAAATGATGCATGATGTTTTTGCCTATTTGTAAGCACCATGATGACAGTTGGTATATTACATTTATATACCTACTTTTCTCTCAGGTATCCCAGGACTCATGAAAACAGTGTTGTTTAACTGCTTTATAAATATTAGTATTTTATCCTCTTATACTTTTCAATGTTTTGGAAATTTTGTGTGATCTCAATTGCCTGTGATGTCTGGAGGAGCAAGCAAAGTTCTGTTTTTATGTTTAGTTTGTTGGCTTGTTTACGCATATAAACTCATGAAGTTACCTCCAGGCTCTTAAGTAGAAGTCTTTCACATCACCTACTACCTGATCCTTATAACTAGAGATGCCAGGGATTGAAACTGGGATCTTTCACATGCAAAGCAGGGGTGCTGCCACTGAGTCACAGCCCTTTCCCTTGAACTGCATTGCCCCCACCCCCCACCCCACATAGCCTAAAACAAAATTTTGTTCTATTTGGTTCCTTTGTTTTCTTTCCAACTCCTGAGATATATTGGGAGTTTTTTAAAACCTAACTGATCTTCAGTTTGGTCAAACTGATTTAGGTTGCAGTCCAATATGAATGCTGAGGGACATAGAGTAAGTATTCACACCATGCCCAGCACATTCTCTCTCGATTTTCTTCTGGATTACACCAGTCCATTCTGGGTCAAGCAGAATGCGGCATGGTGGGATCAACACTTCTCAGGTCAATCTGGGAGTGAGGCTTGAATTCTTTCAGTCTGAGAAGTTGTCACCATGAAAAGAAATATATTACTTATGCGATAATGTGTACTTGAGTAAAAAAGGATTATTTTCATCAACCAACTGATCTTATAGTTTATTAAGGACTCTCCTGATATAGCTTCTGACCTAAACTTATGTTAGTGCCAACTGCTGAACAAGACATGCCTTGAAAATATGTTGTCACACTGAAAAAAAATTGGAAATGTTTAGCACTTGTTGGACTTTTAAAAAAGAAATTCTACCATCTGCTTCAGATATGAGTCCAACAAATTTATTATTTGTCAATTACTGACAATAAATTATATCGTAAATTACTTTTCACGGACAACCTTGACTGTGATTATAATATTCACCGATCATTTATGAAATCTGAACGGCAAGCATCTGAGAGGAGGGCATTTTGGGGCAACATTCCAAGGAAAACCCTACCAATATCAGTTACAAGGCTCCAACTGCGCTGTGGGCCCCCTCATTTTTGCTATTTATGACAATTCCGGTATTCTACGAACAACATTAGCTAAAACCCATTGCAGTTTTGCAGTGTTTGGGCCTGCCATTGCTAGATTATTCCAAGACCAAAAAAATAAAACCACATTTGGAGATTACTTTCTTTTCCTTGAACCTTCAGTTGACCAAATTAACTATCTGATGCATGACTGGATGCACCTGAATTTTAGTCTTCCTGACACAGTGTTTGCCTGCCAATCACATTTCAAGTACATTTAATGTGAAATGTTTTGATGATCTCATCAACATTTGCCAGGTAATTTGCTGTTTTACTATTAGGATGCAATATATTAAATTGAGAAGTAGAGCGGCTACTAGAATATTTTTATTCTCCTGTCCATGGTAAAACTGCATTAAGTCACAAGACCAACTGGAATCTGCATGGTTCTGCTACAAGCCTGCTCTAGACCATATTGTGTATATACAGGTACCTTCTAAACCATCATGGCATCATTTTGAAGTCAGTGATGGAAGCATGAGTGTGTGTTTGACAGAGCCTACAAAGTTAAGGAAGGCTTCTGAAGCAGCTGAAATTTAAGAAGAACCTGCCAGGTTCTTATTTTTGTGGAAACTGAAATTGATTCCTGAGTGGAAGGAAGAAGCAGATATTAAACAAAATCAAGGGCAGAGAGTTTTATTCTGGAGCAGAAATATGATATTCTGCCCATCAGTACTGAAAAGAGAAATACATTATATGAATGAAATCTCTTCATGAAATCCCAAAAGATATACTTGAGCAATATAATGCCCTGACATAGGTCTTATGTGACTAAATAAGGATAGATAGATAATTAGATAATTTATGTGCGGCACTTAGCCAGTCAAAACATGATAAAACGGAAAGCATGGACTAATAATTTCTTACAATCAAAGAATTACAGCCCGAGTCTTTAAACATTTTTAAAACATTTAAAAAAGGAATTACAGCTGGGATGCATCTGTCAATTGCGCTGTTCTAAGGCGACGAATTTTCATTGCTGCTAAACAAAATTTCGCTACCTGAAGAGTGGTTGAAGGAATACCCCCTTGTAGGAGCATCTCAAACCTTTCAACTGCCCTGTCAGGTCTCAATCTCGATAAGAGGGGCTCAATAAACTTCGAACAGGGTAATGTATAGAAATTGCAGTTCAGGAGGGCATGCTCAACAGTTTCTAAGTCCCCTGATTTGCAGGGGCAGAATCTCTCTTCCCAGGGTGTCTTCTTATATTTCCCCTCAAGCAAAGCAGATGGTACGGCTGCACATCTGGCCAGGGTAAAGGCCCTTCTATAATTATTTATCTCTAAATAGTGGAGCTAGGCTGCTGGTGCTAGGATGTATTTAGTATGGAAGGGTGCAGTGAATAGAGATGCCCTTGCTACATCTGTTTGTCTCTCGATGTCTTTGATCCTTTGGGATATAATTAACTTAGTTTGTTCCCACCCTAACTGAAGTAAAGCTTGGGGTGTAAAACCCAAGTTGTTTAATTTGACATCTACGGCTGTCACCCATCTGGATCTAAAGGAGTCACATAGGATCAGTGGGAGAAGACCATTAGAGTTGAAGTTAATTTTCAGCCAGAGAGAGATCGAGGACAGGACAATCCTTGCCTCCATCTTCATCATGCCAGTTTCTAAACAAATCAGAGCATTTGGAACACATCTTGGCAATTGCAGGGCAGGTCTAAGGAATTTAGATTGCACACGTTCAATGCATGAGCAGTCCTGTTTCATACATGGTTTTCTTAACCAGTGGACATATTTACCCATGTTTCTGCATACTACAAACACTATTTGTTGAAATCCTTCCTATATCATGTCAGAGCCATAACGTTGTCAAGGAGGGGTAATTTCAGTTACATGAAACCAAACTCCTGAAAAACACAGGAATGAAGACAAACCAAAATAAAAATAAGACAGAGGAAATGGTACTGAGGCTTCAGAAGACAGACTTAAGTTGAGGACAGCATTCAATATGAAGACTATATTTATGTAAAAGCAGGCTGAAATAAACATAAATTGTACACCTGCTGAATGTAATTGCTTTGTGAATGAAATCTCTGGAAAAGCAAACATTTTTTCTAACCACGTCGAGTAGAAGCCCCATGTAAAACTGTATGCAGAAAGTGCCCCCAACACATATCACTGCATTGTTGTGACAGCCTGAAATGGCTCAGAATTCCTAGAACCACAGCAATGCTTACAATTACCTTAGTTCTAGTGCTCACCCACCTGTGAGTCTTTGATGTAGCCTGGAAATCCTGGATTTCTACACCAGATTATGCATCTTACATGCTTGTCATACTCTACTTCCTTTTCTTGCACAGATCACACCACATTTTTCTAATTCATCACAGTCTCTTCAGTGCATCTCCCCTCTGCCACCTTTGCATCATTTTAATCAGCACTCACAAAAGCACACTGTAAATCAATCCAGGAGGATCCCTCAACTGCAATCCAGAGTAATCTCTTCAAAGATTCTGAAACCCACAGTTCATTGGCAACACAGGAGGAAGATGAACCCTCAAGCCAAGCAATCAACTGGCGAACATTACTACACCAGGAAGGTGTACTTCCAGAAGTGGCAGGCTAGCGGTCAGCATACCTATGCTAAGAAGCCATCTCATCAGCCTAAGCAGCCTGAGACCCAAGATCCTCAGTTCCATGCCCAGCATGTCAGGAGGCAGCATAGGTATCCCAAAACACAACAAAAGAAGAGTCAGCATCCAAAATCTTGGGCTCCAGGGCAACAGCACAAAGTACAAGCATCCCAGGGAAAGCAATTACATCCCGGCGCTAAGACAAAAGCAACCCGAGTTCAGTTTCTTCTATAAAGGAAATCAAAACAAACAAAATATAAACCAGAAGTCTGAGCCGACTGAGCAGAAGCACAGTAAATCTGAGGTCTCCACAAGATATCTGGTGGTTCCCTCTATGTAATGACAGTGGCTGGCCTCCTATAAACAGAAACACATTTATTTTGAAACCAGTTTTCTTTATGTTTCCTATTTATTCTGTTTCTGTCATGGATAAATGAAATGTGATTTTTCATTTTTTTTCTGTATGAGAAATTATCTAGTTTTTGTGAATTATAATAATTTTTAAAAATAAAATAGCTTTTGTAGCATTGACATTAATGTTGCCTCATTAAGATGTTCTCTATACAGTTGCAATGCAATGCAGAACATTAGTTTCTCATGGCATTTTGAAATTAAGTCTTCCATTAGATTCCCCAGTTTTTTGGTTTACTCTTTGCGTTTGCACCTAATCATCAATATATGACAAAATAAAATTTTGGTCAGCCCATACCACTTTTATTATATGCAGACGATGCAGTTTTGTTGGCGACATCAGAAGTGGGGCTGAGGTCCACTATCAATCTCTTCTTGGAATATTGTGATCAAGAAGCACTCACTGTGAATTACGTCAAATCAAAGGTGTTTCGCTTTTCTGCCACCAAGAGGCTCCCACTTTTTCAAGGTCAAAAGCGGACAACTCGAATGGGTTTCCACCTTCTGCTACTTGGGCATTGTCTTCAGTTACAACCTGTCTTGGTCTGCCCATCTGGACCATGTGAAGAAGACAGCAAGATCCACCACTGTAATGGTAGAGAAGTTTTTTTCGAACTAAGGGGACCAAGCACATCCCGTCTGCCATTGATGGCATCAACGCGAAGGTAGTTTCCCAGATTCTGTATGGAGCAGACATTTGGATTTCCGGCGTGGATGAGACTGCCTTTTGAACAATTTTCTCAGGAGAATTACTGGAACTCCGACGTGTGTTGCTGGGCCTGCCCTCCGTATGGAACTGGCCCAACCCTCGCTTGAGGCACGTGCGTGGAGGAGAGCAATTAAGCTTAGGTTTAAGTTGCCTGACGACAATCTCCTGTCCCAGGTGGGGTTTCTCCATCTTACTCTTAAGGACCTGGCCCCCAGCCCCTGGCTGAATCTGTTAGCGGAAAAACTAAAAGTACTGGGACTCCCAATCTCTACTCCCTCTGACAACCTGGTTCCATCTCATTTAGCGGCAATCTTAAAGAGATTGAAGGAGTTAGGTTGGGCCAGTACGGTTGGGAGGGCCAGACATACTTGCTCCGGTCTGGTCTTGGGACTCCCTCCACCAGAGAAGCTTCCAGAGTTCCACTTTACTGTTTCAATCTTCTCACATCGTTGGGCTCTCCTTTTAGCACGTTTAAATGCTTTTCCATCCATGGTCATGTTGGGCAGATATACTGGGATACCTTTTCCGGACCGTCTCTGCCCATGTAACATGGACGAAATTGAAACGTTGGACCATCTGATGCTCTGCTGTCCTCGCTGGTCTCAAGACAGAGATGCTCTTATTGCTCCAATCCTCACCAGCTTGAACCTCCCTCCACATGCCTGGGTGTTGCCTTTTTTGCTTGGCGACTCAATCAATGGTGCAGCCACATTGAATGTTGCCCCTTTTTGACCAGAGTGGCTGCTCTTAAGAAGAAAGAACTCCCAAAGCCTTCCTCTGGCAACTTTTAGTCAGTTCGCTCCGCCCCGTTATTTTAGCTAGGAATTTTACTTATTGGGCTGACGCCTAATTTTTAGCACTGTTAAGATTGTATTATCCTTATTATGTTTACTATGTATTATGCTTCCTACCCTCCCTCATCTTCCCTTCCTTTCCTTTCCTCCTCCCTTGGTCCAAGACTGCTGTCATAGACCTAATAATAAATTATTATTATTATTAACCCCCCCAAAAAATTTTTGAAGTGCAAAGGTATTTTTTGGAATAAAAATGGATGCTTAAACATATATTTCTGTTCTTTGCATTACTATTTAGCTCTTAAAACTTTTTATTATATTCTGCCTTTCCAGAAGACAGTATACAAGGGATCTCAAGTTGCTTTGTAGAGGCAGTGTTTTTTTCCCCCCTACAAGCAGGTGATAATAGATAGGGAACCACAATTTAAACAATCATCACAAATTAAGCTTGCTAGGTAGGAAGATTTTATTCTGCCCTAATTAATTCATCACATAAAAATTATTAGGCAAGTAATTATAGGGAAAATTAAAGCAGTAAGTGGGAAGTAAAATCCAACACTTTTGTAAATGGACCTATTAAGCTGATGAGAAAATTGCTGATGAGCAAAATGGGTGTCCAAAAGTCTCTGGATCCTACGTTGCCATCATCTGAGCAGAAGGCTCTCCTACTTGTACAAGAGAAGCATTTGTAGGTCTGAGTTCTACCAGAATTAAAACTGATCTCTAGGCTACAGAGATCAGGTCCCCTGGAGAAAAAGGCAGCTTCAGAGGGTGGCTTCTATGGCATCATGTCCCTGTTGAGCTTCCTTCCTTACCAAAACTCTGCCCTCCCCATGCTCCACCCCCAAATCCCCAGGTATTTCCCAACCTTGAATTTTCCAGCCTGGAATTGGCAATCTTAACTGGGTCTGTGATTATCTTCTTGAACTATAGCCTCCTTGTGCTGCAGCCCAGTCTATTCCTGAAGGTCCTAGAGCCCCTTCCCCCCCAGCTGCAAACAGTTTCTAGGAGATCTGAAACATCATATTTGCTATGAGTAGGCGCATACTTTTGTCAGCTAGATTTGAGTCCAGTAGCATCTTATAGACTAATAGGGTTGCCAACCTCCAGGTGTGGCCTGGAGATCTCCTAGTAGTACAACAGAGCTTCAGAAGACAGAGATCTGTTCCCCTGGAGAAAATGGCTGCTTTGGCAGGTGATCTCTATTAGGGCTGTGCACCTCCCCCCCCCCGTATTTTCCAGGTTTGGGTTTAATAAACCCAGAAATCTTCAAAAAGCCGAAAAATCCAAATACAAGCAATTTGGTTTTTTTGAATAAGAATTTTTTGGGGGGTTTAGCTCTTTCCCGTGCGGCCACCGAGAAGCAGCCATGGCGGAGCCGAAGGTCTTGGTGATTGATGGACATGGCCACCTGTTGGGTCACCTGGCAGTGATTGTGGCTAAGCAAGTCTTGCTGGGATGCAAGGTTGTAGTCATGTGATGTGAAGGGATCAACATCTCCGGCAACTTCTACCACAACAAACTGAAATACCTTTCTTTTCTGCACAAGCGTATGAACACCAACCCCTCCCAGGGCCCATACCACTTCTGTGCCCCCAGCCGAATCTTCTGGAGAACAGTGCGAGGAATGCTCCCACACAAGACCAAATGTGGTCAGGCTGCCTTGGAGAGGCTGAAGGTTTTTGATGGCATTCCTCCTCCCTACAATAAGCGCAAGAGGATGGTGGTGCCGGCTGCCTTGAAAGTAGTTCGCCTCAAGCCCACTCTCAAGTTTGCTTTCTTGGGCCGCCTTGCCCACAAGATGGGCTGGAAGTACCAGGCCATCACAGCCACCCTGGAGGAGAAAAGTAAGGAGAAGGCCAAGCTGCACTATGCCAAGAAGAAGCAGCTGATGAAACTCCGAAAGCAGGCTGAGAAAAATGTGGGGGGCAAGATCACAAAATACACAGTTTTCCTGAAGCAGTATGGCATCGTGGTTTAAATAACTGCCAGGCTCATTAAACAATAAAAAATACTTTACACTAAAAAATAATAATAATATTTTTGGTGTTTTTTTTTTTTAGTAAACCTGAACCCAAAAAATACGGCCACACAGGGCTGAACGCTGGGCTCCAAGTAGCCCAGCGGTCAGTTCTGCACCACCTGCCCCCCTCCAAAGTCCCTGTGGACTTTGGAAGGGGCCAATAGTTCAGATCCCTGCCGTCTGCCCTCTCCGGACTGTGGAGAGCGTGGGTGGATCTGGGTTAGATCTCTGCTGCCCGCCTTCTCCGGACTTCAGCAATCTGACTCAGCCAGCAGGTAAGCAAGAGGGGAAGGTAAAATAGCGCTGGGGCCAAACCGCCCTGAATAATGACCAAAAAAATTGACATTATTTGGGATCCACTTTTTTGGATCCTTTTTATTTTTTATCCTTTTTATTGTCACCATTTTTTTTTACCGGTAACGCCCTCTCCAAATACTAAAAAGGTATTTTTCGGGGTGTGGGGGTGTTCTGATTTGGCTTTAGCTGAATGCATACCCCTAGTCTCTATGGTATTATACCTGCTGAGTTCCCTCCCCTCTCAAAACTCCACCCTACCCAGGCTCCACCCCCCCAAATCTCCAGGTGTTTTATAACCCAGAGTTGGCAACCCTAGAGACGACCAAGATTTTGGGGGATTGAGCTTTTGAGATTCAAAGCTTCCTTTGTCAGATATGAAGGGAGCTTTGATTCTTGAAGCTTGTTGGTCTTTAAGGTGCTACTAGACTCAAATCTACCTGTTCCACTGCAAACCAACCTGGCTGCACTCTGAAACTCAGTAGGCCCTTCTAACTTGCCATACAAGACTCTGTGAGGCAGAAGAATATAACTTCTATTAAAACAGAGTTTTTTCATCTTTAGACATTTTAAAACTTGGCAGTGACTGAAAGCCATATTTTCAATTTGGATCACCGCACTATTATCTGGAGAATCATGTCTGGTTCCCATGCACTGAATATTCCATCAGTCTGTCCTGCAGGACATTGTTAGACTATGGCAATAGAAATGTAATCTAATTGCACAGCAGTCATGACTGGAGATGTGTGTGTGTGTAAAGTGCCATCAAGTCACAGCTGGCTTATGGTGAAATTGTAGAATTTCCAAGCCAAGGGACTAAAAGAGGTGTTTTGCCATTGCCTTCCACTTCATAGTGACCCTGAAAGTCCTTGGTGGTCTCCTATCTAAATAATTACCAGGGCCAACCCTGCTTAGTTTCTGAGATCTGATGAGAGCGAGATAGCCTGGGCTATCCAGGTTAGGGTGATTGGAGTTGTTGAATGGAGTTATTGTGGTTGAGTTATTTTGATGGACTTGGAAGGAGAGCTTTTGAGATGCTGCTTTTTTCATAAACATATTTGTGTTTCTGAAATTGAATTGTTTGATATTTGATCTATGATGTCATATTGTAACCTGTTTTAGGGTACTTTGGTATAAAATAGAAATAAAGATTTGTAGCACTGGAACACTTGGATAGGTCTTAAGTGTGGAGCTGGATGTGTATTGAAATAAACGACCTCTGTTAAAATAAACAATGCAAAATGTAATCTAAGAAAATGCTGCGAAACAAGACTAGTGGAGATTTACCTGCTAGACAAGAGCTACATAACTGCAAAAAAGTGGGTGTGCCTACAGTGCTTTCTCTAATGTGGCTCATTGAGTAATAAACAGAGAACCCCTTATCTTTAGTCCAGTCTGTCAGCGTAACTCAAATGTAAATAAAATGTTCATGCGAATGTTTATTTAAACACAAGAAAACACCAGGATTCACAGAAGCCCTGTTTACATGTTGCAGTGAATGCACACCCATCCCATCTGTATGCCAGTGCACATTCACTTTATGTCCATGCTGAATGTGTGATATAAACAATCAAACATACAAAGAACAATCAAGTGTACACTGTACACAGATTGTATATGTAACTTGTGAACAGGGGCCAGATGGCTGCAGAACCCCCTGTCATTCAGCGGCGCCTCTTCCTAAGCTGATTCGCGCATGCCGCAGGAACAAAAAAAGCCTTTTCAAGGCTTTTTTTGTTTTCAACGGGGCTAAAAGCCCCATTGAAAACAGCGAGGCTGCACCTACTAAATAGCAGGCACAGCACCACCGTTCCTGCCACCGGCGTAACCAGCCGAACCGGGATAGGGAGCTGCCTAAGGGGCATCTCCTCCCCCCAGAATGCCCCCGGAATGCCCCCCTGCACCTGCGTGGCCCCTCTATGCCGTGGCCAGCGCCACAGAGAGGCCACCCCAGTGGAGGGGGGAGGGGAGGTCCCGCGGCGCTCGGCCACCGGCGGAACTGGCCTCACCACCAGCGTAAGTGCGTGTAATCACGTGCTTACACGCACTTACACTGGCAGCGGGGTCACGTCACCGCCTAAAGACTTTCAGCCCCATTCTCAGGAATGGGCTGTTAATGGTTTAGTGTGTTTTTAAAATGTAAAGACTTTAAGACAGAGGAGAAAAACAGGAGGAGAGAGAAAGGGCGAGAAAGTAATAGCAAAAGAGGGAGCAGAGGGGAAAAGGATGGGTTTTCAGTAATAGTGCATTTAGACTATGATGACTTAAGAAAGGAGAGGGGCTGTGGCTCAGTGGTACAGCATCTGCTTGGCATGCAGAAGGTCCCAGGTTCAATCCCCGGCATCTCCAGTTAAAGGGACTAGGCAAATAGGTGATGTGAAAGTCCCCTGCCTGAGACCCTGGAGAGCCACTGCCGGTCTGAGTAGACAATACTGACTTTGATGGACCAAGGGTCTGATTCAGTATAAGGCAGCTCCATGTGTTCATAAAGCCTAGTCTTGTCTACCCAGCATGCCACAACACACATAAACATGCCGCTGTGATAGTCTCATTCTGTTGATAGAACACCAAAGATAAATATTTGTTTAGAAACTTGATTCAGTCTATGTAGGCAGGGGTTCAACTACTGTTCTTTACATATGTCTGTGTAAGTGATCCATGACTTGCCTTCTGAAGATAACCCACCCATTATTTTTGATATGCTAATAAATAAGGAGTGGATTTCAATATTACAATCGTCAGGAACCCAAGGGACCTCACAGCTCCCAGACTACAAGGGGATTTGAAGAGGCACACTGGGCACCCACTCACTAAGTCAGCAACACATGTGGCACCTTTAAGGTCATGGCATGTCTTGCTCCTCATGTTGAAAGGAGCAGGTTTAGGAGAGAGCTGGAGGACAAGGGTGAATGGCCTGTGGGAGGGTCTGCAGCACTGACTGCAGGGGGTGGGGAGCTGCCAGAGCTAGGCCGGTCTTCTGCACAACAATTAAAATAAAGACGTTTGTATGTGTTTGAAACCAAACCAATAATTTTTCAGATGTTCCAAGAGCACTCTGTAGCTTTTCAGTGGTGTTGGCAGTTGTATACCAGAGCAATATGGAGCACATGTGTTATCTAACATCCCCTTTTATGGCCTTTTAAATAATTTAAGTATGCTGGATGCATTATTTAAGACATTAAATACATATGGGAGTACCAAAAGACCTCAGATTTACTGCATACAGTTTTAGAGACCAGTAATATATACATGTAGATGAGACATCTTATAGATAGAAAAACATAACACGTATATATGTAGTTCCAACTACAGTTTGCCACAAATCTTTTATGAGCTGGTTAGTACAGTTTATATAAAGGAATCACAATGAGGCAAAAAAGAGTGTCAGATGTGTTAAACTTCCTTAGGTGAGCCTTTGTAATTACTGAAGTTCTTATTTTAATTGGAACAAAAATGTGACATTGATTATTCAGTTGGGTGTTGTTGTTTTTGTTGTTTTAGTAGTAAGGAGGATGCAACAATAAAATGAAAAACAGGCCTGAATTTCTGTGTCAGAATAACCTCTCATTAGATTATCCATTGTCTGCAGCCAAGCTGTGATACAATTACATTTATTCTAGTTCCTTGGACCGGTATTCACACCTAAAGGATTTCCATCGCACATTCTAAATAAGGTTGCCAACCTCAAGGTGGTGGCTGGAGACCTCCCAGTTACAACTGATCTCCAGGTTTCAGAGATCAGTTCCCCTGGAGAAAATGACTGCTTTGGAAGGTGGACTCTATGGCATTATACCCCATGAAGGTCCCTCACCTCCCCAAACTCCACCCTCCCCAGATTCCGCCCCCCAAATCTCCAGGAATTTCCCAGCCCAGAGCTGGCAATCTTAATTCTAACAGTATGATGCACATCCCATGAAGTGAATAACAGACTGACAAAGTCATACTGGTACCCAAACTACACGTTGTCACCCACAGTTCACAAGTAAAACTAATGTATCGTTGATGATCTGCAGTGCATTGCAGACTTTTTCACAGCCCGTGGGCAGCAGGTCTTTAGTTGTTTACAGGCTGCCCTCGGACTGAAACAGTGGCTTACCAGCAACAATGGATCACCTAACAGAGATATTAGCCCAGGGACCAGACCCCATAACAAACCCCATTCCCAACTCTGCCCCTTTATCCACTCAGGCAACAGCTCTTTCTGGTTCTTTGGAGACCACTTTTACCTCAATGTTTTTCTGGAAGCCTATTTTGAGTTGGCTTTTTCCTAGAGCATCATGTTTCTATAGGTTTTCTTTGTCGCACCCACCTCCAGCCCACTTTCCAAGGATTGGACTGTCATCAATGTTAAACAACTTCCTTTCACCCCAGATGTGTTTTCAATTTTTTTAAAGGCCCTAAAATATCGATATAACGCTGTAGTGTTACAATGGTAGTTTCAGCAGGTTCTTTGAATTTCCAGCATTCATTTTTTTAAAAGTAATTCTCTAGCCCTTCCCTTGCAGAGATATGCCCTTTTCCTTATATCTCCGTGAGGGAAAAGGTTAGAGACTTATTTTTTTTAAAAAAAATGAAACCTGGGAATTCAGGGAACTTGCTGAAACTATAATTACAACTCTACAGCATTATATCGACATCTTAGGGTCATTTATAAACAAAAATAAGGGTGTGTGTGTTGTGACACCAGTCCTATAATGACACCAGTGATGAAAGCACCCTCCCTTGAAAACCCTCATTATTTAAGCCAGGTGTGGGAGAAAATAAACTGAAAATTAACAGGGTGGCAGACATGCAGAAGAGCTCTAGTGTGCGGAAAGGGTCATGAAAATGGCAAGATTCAGAAACGTGGCAGAGCAGGTCAATCTACTAGGACCCTCCATTGCTGACCATTTTTCAAGTCACCATTCTTCACCAAAGGAGTTTCTAAGGAAGACTTTCAGCATGAAATTGCTGAATTTGAAATTATCAGTAGGTTCAGCTGTACCACCCAAGACTTAACTATGATGGTACATTTCTTGGCCACTAAAGGGGTTAAATTGCTTATGATGATCTCATACACACTTGATTTTTATTTATTGATTTACTTTATAACCCACCTTTTTTCCTGAGACTTAAGGAGAGTTACACAGTGTAAAACAATGCAATCGAATAGCATGGGACATCGCATAGACAGTGCAATGGGACTAGGATTACAAAAACTGGAAACAATGCAAAAAAAGAGACAGACAGAGAGAGGTCAGACATTATATGTCAAAAACAATGCAAAAATTGAATTACAAAAGTAGAAAATAATGCTGTATGCTAATGATTGACACCCTGTCTTCAGAATGTGTTTGGTCCCTCTCTCCCATCCATCTTCCTTGTTTATCTGCCCCCTCTTCTTTATACATGTGGTGTTTTACTTTGCTCATTGATACTTTATTTGTATGAATATGAACTCGTGTTGAAAAATTGAAGTTTCTCAGAAATTGCAATTATTGGTGAATGCTCTCTATGCTTATTTTGTATATCTTACATGGTGCATATATTTCTGCTGAACGAGATACCATTTCATGTATCTGATAAAGTGAAATTCAGAGTTTATGTTGTCTTTATATCTGTCTGTCTTTATAAATCTGCCATAAGAGACCTCTTTATTTTTCCTGATTACTGCTAGATCTTTATCAAGACATACATTTTTCCATAAAATGCTGCAGTACAGAATACACAACGCTCATTTCATTTGGCAAAGAAATCAATTAAATAATGACAAAATTATTGACACTTGCAACTGATGTAATATAAACATCTGAACCAGATGAAAGGTAGTCTTCTTGACTAACAACACAATCCTAAGGGGGATACTTACTGTGGGCTTGGGGATGGTGCAGCTGTATGGCCTCCTGAGCGGCTTTGTGGCTCAGCACAGAAGGGGGAAATGGGTTTCCCCCCAAAACCCCGTGTAACTGCCCCATTGAGTTACATGGGGCCTTCCTGAAGCAAAGGGGCTTAGGGAGCTGACTAAAGTCAGCCCTACCCCTGGGAATGCCTCTGGCGTCGGTGCGAGCCCTCACACTGGAAAAATGCTGCTGCAGCGGCGGTTGCTGCTCTGGTGCTTGAGCACAGCACTACTGTGCCGCTCCTTGTCACCGACATAAGTGGCCCGCTGCTGGCATCGATGCCCATTTTCACACTGCAAGTAGCATCTACGCCAGCACTGGGGTCACACTGAATCCAGAAGCCTTCCGCCTCCTCAGGATTGCTTTGCCCAGTTAGTCACACTGAGTGTTAATCTGTCCTGTTGGTTTGGAGGGGATTTTGTCATTACTATCTTTAGTCAGATCAGGCCCTTGATTTTTAATGACACTATTTATATGAAGGTCAGAGGCATGTTTTATTAAATCCATAATCTGTCTTGTTTATAGGTCCCTCACCATGGTAATTATGACAGAATTCTTCCTTCAAGAGCTGCTGCTTACCCCATCAATCCAAGAAAAATCAGAAATGTGACACTTGTATAGGAAAGCCTTCTCTTGAGCCTTTGAATACCATTCCCCCCCCCCCCAAAGCACTGTTTATTGCCATTTCTTCCCTACACTGCTGATATTTCTTATGGCCAAAGACTCAACAACTTTAAAAGACCTGCATTTTCCATTGTTTTACCTGAAATATACGTAAGTATAATTCACTGAAGACTACAAATATTATCTAATTAAAATCTGCTGCCTGCTGTCTTTGTTCCCAGATAGCGCTGAAAATAAAAACAGTGGATACTTATAAAAATACTTATTTTGCCTGATGAAGAATGGTATGAACAGTGCACCATTTAAACTATTGGTAAGCCCAACAGAATATTGTCACATTGATCAAACATTTTTCCAGTCTTGATTAACCAAAAAGCTAAAATGATTATGAAATCAGCTGAAGTTAATTCATGAAGAGTCATCTATTTCAACAGTTTGCCATTTTGGAATAGGTACTATACAAATAATCATATATTCTAACAACATAATCAGCCAAATCTGAGGATACTTAAATCTGGTGACTGGAGCCATGAACGGACAAGACAGACCTTGAAAAACCTGCTAGGCAACCACAGCATTCTAGGCTTGGTTTCTGTCAATACAAAGTGAAGGGGAAAGGGCTCTTTCCACGGCTGCTTGATGAGGGAGGACTCATCAGGGCCAGGCCTGGCAACAACCACTGGGTGACTTGATACCACCTGCACTGCATAACTCACCTATGCCTGGCTGCTTGCTGCTGTTCAACAGCAACCACCGTCTGAAAGCCAGTGTGGTATAGCAGTTAGAGCTTCAATCTAGAGCATGGGAGACTTGGAATTAAATTACCAGTCTGCCATGGAAGTTCACTATGTGATGTGCCAGTCACATACTTTCAGCCTAATCTACCTCACAGGATTGTTGTTTAGATGAAAAGGAGGAGAGGAGAATAATCGAAGCTGCTTTGGTCCCCAGTGTAGAGAAAGGTGGCGTATAAACGAAGTAAATAAATATAGCTGAAGATGGGAGGCAGATAAAAGGTAGATTAGTGAATGACTGAGGAGAGAAAGAGGCAGGGAAAGGGCACAGGATATGGAGGAAGGGAAGAAGAAATAGTGTGGGGAAGGGGAAATGACATCTTTCCTGCAAGTCCTTGTGGGTTCCTTCTTGTATATTCTAATAGCGAAGTTGGCCACATCTGAGGATACTTAAATCCAGTGACTGGAGCTGTGAATGAACAAGACAGATCTTTCTACAAACATGAAAAACATCCCAAGTTTGCAGAAAAATCTGAAACCTAAATAAAAAGGTTAAAAAAAACCCCAAAATGGTAAAATGAACATCTGTAGCTTTAAAAAATGCTAGGCAACCACAGCACTCTAGGCTTTACTTATGTCAGTAAAAGGCAGGGGGCGGGACGGGGCTCTTTTCAGTGTTGTTTTTGCCTTTGAAGGAGAGCTCATTGGGGCCAAGGCTGGGCAGCAGCCACTCAACTTGACACCACCTGATTGCATGACTCACCCGGACCTGGCTGCTTGCTACTGTTCACCAGGAGCCACTTTATGAAAGCCAGTGTGATATAGTGGTTAGAACTTCAAAGTAGGGTTTGGGAGACCTGGGTTTAAATCACCAGTCTGCCATGGAAGCTCACTAGGTGATGTTGGGCCAGTCAAAAAAAAATTCACCCTTATCTAACTTATAGGGTTGTTGTGTAGATAAAAAGGAGGAGAGGAGAATGATGTAAGCTGCTTTGGTCCCCACTGTCGAGAAAGGTGCGGTATAAATGAAATAAATAAATAATAAGTATGTCTGAAGTTCAGAGGCAAATAAAAGGTAGATTTGTGAATGGCTGAGAAGGAGAGAATAATGCACTGAAAGGGAAGAGAATATGGGGGTTTCCAGGAGGAGGGAAAGGGGAAATAATGTGGGGAAGGGGATACAGAGGAATATGATGTGCCCTCTCCACACAAGTCCTTGAGGGTTCCCTACCATGCAAGTTGGCCTGGCCCAGCAGCTGGCACTATACAACTGGACCATAGTTTTCCTAGGCAGAGACTCCAGGGGAGAGCTGAAGACAGAGGGGCAGATAAAGGTGGGTTGGCTGTTGGGTTGGAAGGAGAGAAAGAAGCAGGAAAAGGGGAGAGGCTATGGGGGGTTTCAGGGAAGAGAAAGAGGAAATAGTGGAGGAGGGGGAAATGAGATGCCCCCCCACAAGTCCTTGTGGATTCCCACTGGTCTACTATATTTGCCAATATTATATGCTTACTGTGAATATTTGATTCAGCTCTTACTGAACTCATCCAATTCATCAAAGTTATTGTGCTGTTCATGGCAAGTCTGTTCCTTTAACATGGGTTGGTGTTTTACACTGGCTGAGTCCACTCCAAGCCTTAGTGTGGACTAGAACCCAGAAAAAAGAAGTCATTACCGCAGCTCCACACAGAGAGAAAGAACCTGAGTTATTAAACTGTGCTCCTATTTTAAACTTTGCTGTCTCCTTATTCTGATGCCTATCATTGACACAACAGGCATCACAATCTACTATTCTATGGAATAATGTATATTTTATTCTTTTTATATTATTTAATGTATCCTGATTGCCTTCCTTTTATTCATTTAAAAAAACATATATGACGGATTATATTTACTTGGGAAGGGAACCCATTGAAATCAATGGAATCTCCAGTGAGCTAACTTTAGGGTATAGTTTTGGATGGCTGCTTTTTTCATCTTGTACAGGGATTTCTGCAGTTATTATAGTATTGTAAGATCCCAGTGAAACAAGTTTGTAATCATATTGTAGAATCTATGCTGCTATCATACACCTCAATAAAGCATTTTTTTTTTTTTTTGGTCAAGCTTGTGTGTCCTCTCTACAAGTTATCAAGTCTGTACTAGGGTTACCACTTTTCTATTAGCTAGGGTTAATGCATTCCCATCTAGGATGCTCTTAGGCCGATACCTCCAGATCCCTAGACATGAACGCCTATGCACATGTGGTTTAAACTTGTTAGATACAATTGACCACATCCTTTTCGATTGCCCCTTCTATGTGACTCTGCGGGATAAATTGCTATCTGCTTTGCTCCAGTACAAGACATACAGGAGTAATGAAGTGAAATGCAAATTTCTTTTGAGTGACCATGATCCTAAAATTACGGCTACCGTGGCTGAATTTCTTACAGGAGTTCTTAAAGAACAAGAAAAGTTTTATTAACCCGACTTGTAACTTATATGTATTGCCCTTTGGAGGTATATTGTTGTTGTTTTCTATCTCTGTCTTTTGGTATGCCAATAAAGGTTAATGAAATGAAATGAAATACTAGGGTTACCAACTCTGGCTTGAGAAATTCCTGGATATTAGGGGGGTGGTGTTTGGGAAGGGCAGAATTTAGGGAGGAAGGGAGCTAACAAGGATGTGATGCCATAGAGTCTGCCTTCCAAACCTACTGTTTTCTCCAGGGGAACTGATCTCTGTGGTCTGGAGATCACAGAACTCCAGGCCCACCTTAGGGCTGCCAGACATACCTGGCAACCCAGGGGAAGGATTTGGAGGGCAGGGACAATCTGTTGAGCATTGTTTCAATGCATGCCATCACTTTTGGTGCTAAACTGGGAGTGATGTCATCACAACAAGGCAATGCTCTTGGATTTACTTAAAACTCTATGTAAATCCTAGAACATCACCCCAACATATTGACATCACTTTCAGTTTTGCACCAGAAGTGACAGCATGCATTCACTTGATGCCAAAGAGCTCCCAAGAGGTGGTGGGGAACAAGGGGCCTAGGCTGGACAGTCTCCAGCTGTAGTGCTAAAGTGAGAGATCTGACCCTCCTATCCCACCTGCAGGTCGGCAACTGTCTGTACCCTCTTATCTTCAGCCACAGCCTTTATTCAGACTTCTGAATACCACCTCGTGGTAGCCTGAGGAAATACACTCCTGGCTTGTTTTACATAATACATTTCCCCCTCTCCCTTGAAAAGCCCAACATCCCCTAACAGCTTTTCTTATAGTAATACATAGTCCCTCCAAATATTTGGATTTTTCTGTTGAGCTCATCTGAAATAGTGTCTGCCACCTCCACCTGGCTTCCCCTCACCTCACAGAGTGATGGTGGCTCCTTCTTCCAGTTGCCACCAGCCAGTCACTGCCGCTTTCCCTTCACCTCTACCTGGGGGACGGTGTGGTGGAGGACCATGGAGTGCAGAGCGGCAGCGGCTCCTTCCCATATGTTCGGTTTTTTTAAAGCGAGTTCAAAAAAGGTGAACACAAACCAAACACAGGAACAAAATAAGTGGGATTGAACCATGCGTAAATGGCCAGTCTGTTCACAAACTGGCCTCAGATTTAACTGAGGAAGTTTGAATAAGGTAAGTTTCCATGACAATCTTGTTCATAGTGGAGTTTTCTGCATACTTAATTTTGACATAGGTACATACATTTGTAGTAAGTTCAGAATGAGGCCAGGAAGATTATTGCAGCACTGTGATAGATTCTAGCAATAAAGTTGGTGGTGGGCAGCTAAAAGGGCAGGTGGTAGAATACAGAGGCTGTGCCAGCAGGCTTCCTACTAACTGAAGGTGCAAACCTGTATCCATGGCCTTATGTGCATCCCTTACATAGACTCATAATATACTTTGTTATATGACAAAATCAGTTGTAGGACAACAGCTATGCTGACTTAAGGGGCTTGATTTTCATATCAAAATTATCACTTTTAAAAAGCATACATTTCAGTTAACACAATAGCAAAATGTTCTGAAATGACCAGGTTTAGCTCCAAATCATCAGGATGTATTTTGACAAACCAAGTCTGCTCGTGCTTTATGTTTTTTATTTTTAGTTGATCAATTCCATGTGTTTCTGTCTATATTATTAGATTGAAGGAACATTTATGTCTGGAAGCCAATCAAATAGTATGCAAGAAATGGGTTGGCATTAGGTAATGACATATAACTTCACTGATCAAACATAATCATATGTGTCTATACTGGCCAATAAGAAATCAAGCAGAAATGATAAAAAATGGCATACAACAATGACTTTGAATTAGAATCTGAGTGCATGACCACACAATTTATAATGAATGTTGATGGTATAGTAAAACGAAACCTCAATAAACTCCCAAAGTGAAAGCAAACTAAACAATGTGAAAGTTATTTTGGTTCGATCCAAGGTACAGCTGCAAAATGTTCTGATTTTATTGAAAAGGATAAAAGCTTGGCCTTCAAAGCCCTTCAAAATACCTGGAGTTCTTTCCATTCACTTGAGTGGCTTTGGCCAAGGTTTTTTATTAGCAAACACAACCGTTGGTAGTACTCTACACAGTACTTGGTGATGAATAGCTACATAGATCTTTTGAGGCATGAGGAAATTAATTTTAAAAATCTCTTTTTGGAACAGTTTCAACAGTTAGGTTTTCAGAAATTTTAATTATATATAATTAGAATATATATATATCCAAATGCTGCTCCTCTGTTTATTGCATATAGAAGAGTTTACTGTCCTTGAAATATTTGGAACTCCAGCTATTGGTGTGTATCTGCACTGGTCAGGAGAAATTTTGTCCTTAAGGAACCTTTAGGTAGTTTCTCAGTATAATTGTTTTAGCATATTCACTGTTTCAATTGTTATTTCCATGCGTTGCTTCTGTTGTGCTAGTCCTACGCTGTGGGTTATAGGTCCATCACACATTGGCAACCTTTCAGCTATGGAGCAAATTTCTAAAGGAAAGAATCCCATGGGGTATAGGTTCTTCAGGGGTGTCTTTCAGCCAAGCTCATTCATTGAACTTCTAATCTACACTGTAATTTAATGCAAGTCAAACCTATGTGCTCTTGGTTCAGAGAGGATGCGCCTTTGCATCTTTCCTCTTACTGTTTCCAAACTAAACTGCAAAGATGCTTTTTTTAAAAAGGGGAATGTGCTGAATTTATTCAGCACAAGCCACATGTGCCTTGACCCAGGCCCACTCTAGTCCTCTGCTTATTTGCATGCAAATAGAGGCAGAGTAGTGTGTGGTCCTTGCAAAGTGTGGGGCTTCCAAACCATCAGCTGGCCAAATTCCACTCCATGATTCTCAGATTTCCACAACTCAGTATTGGATAGATAGGATTCTTGGAGATTCTTTGGGGGGGGGGGGTTGCTTTTGAATGTTTTCTAGGATAATGGATGCTTTCTAGGGCCAAGTGCGGGACATGCATTTTGTAGGACTTAAGAACACTTTCTACAGTATTTCTGGGAAACACTGGTACATTTGTCTCAAAACCCCATACAGTGTACATTGGCATGACAATGAAGAAATGTAAGCAATGAAATCTATACTACTCAGATATCCTCATCGCTCCAACAACGTTTCCCCTGTGTAGCAAATGCTCTTCAGTTACTCTCCCCCATTAATTATTTCTGATTTATTTAATGAAGACCTTCCAAAGTGTCCTTATAAAGCATACACCAATGTTGTCATACTATGTGGTCAGAAACCCCAACAAGTTTAGCAGCATTTCAGAATTCCTCTAATAATATGTTACTGGGAGAGGAGCCAGTTGAGGGAATTAGTATCAGAAGGAAAACATGACCCCAGAGAGGGTGTTCTGCAACAGAAACTGTAAGAAAACCCAATGAGCTACAATTACCAATGTTGCATTACTGAGATTCCATCTCTTGTATAGGCTTGCTCCATGGCAGAATAAGATTGCTTAACAAACCATGCATATTTTCACCTCTTGTTTTACACCAAGATGTTTTATTATAATGCTGCTAGAATAACCCTACATGAACAATGTGTGCATCTCAGCACCCCTCCTCTCTAGAAATATCTCTTGCTTCAGCAACCTTCACATAAGCTGAGCTGCCAACACATTACAAGCCTAGCCTTGAGAAGCAGCTAAAAGTACACGTCTATACATGAAAGAACCTGGAATACGTCTCGTGTCAGGCTCTTTACCAATCAGACAAAGCCAACACAACTTATCAGGTTGAATGGATAAGCAGAGATGTCATTTTCAGATTTTGGGGAGGCTTAACTATGCATAAGCCAAATAATTATTTCTAAAGCCTGAATGCAGAAGGCAGCAATGGCTTCGTTCTGTTCCGCTCCAGCAGCCCCCATGTCTCCTAGACACCACTTCTTCCCCTCACCATTATCCTTACTGTGTGTACCTCATTTATCTCCTGTATGGCTGCTGGTGCTCTAAGCCTGGCTGCCATGCTTTGTTCTTATGCTGAGCATGCACAAAACAAATGAAGCAGTAGCCCAGAACCTGCTGTCATAGGTTATATTTGCACTTCAATGACTGCTGCTAAGGGAGCCATGATAGAATGTATCTGTTTAAAGAACACCACAGGCATACTGGAGGACTCTACCCTCAGCACAAGCACTATTCCCTATGCACTGCAAACAGAATACTGTCAGGGGCAATTGTGTGGGTAGAGTGAGCATAATGGTCACATGTGCCAATTAGTGGCCACAGAGGGTGCTGCACATCAAGGATGCATTTAGACATACCCGAGATGTACATAGAAATGCTGATGGAAATACACAATAGGATGCACATCTGTATCCACATCAGCTGTGTGTGTAGAAGGCCATCCAATTCTGCACATGGGTCTCTCTTGATGTAACTCAGTATAATGCAGATTTCACAAAGTAGCTGGACTTCTGATGTGCAACCAAAAGCTCTTGATCTATGTTAATGTAAGTCAGGGGAAAAGACAATGGGATAATTGGCCTAGTCAAGGTACTGAAAGCCTACATGATTCTGAAATAGGGTTGCTGTCTTGGGTTGGGAAATTCCTGCAGATTTTGGGGATGGAGCCTTGGGAGGGGAGGGTTTGAGGAGGGGGGGGCGACCTCCACTGCCCTAAAGTCCACCTTCCAAAGCAGCCAGTTTCTCCAGGGGGGCTGATCTCTGTGGTTTGGAGATTAGTTGTAATTCTTGAAGACCTCCAGGCCCACGGAGAAGGTGAGAGTTCCAAATTGTTCCTTTGTTCTGTGATTCTTTACAGTTTGCCAGCTTTTTGCATCGGATGTATCAAGACAAGCATTCTCCAGGTTCACTTTGTCTCTCTTGTCTTGCCTCTTACACATTTCCAAATGGCCACTGTTGCTAGAATTGGTATACATTTTCCCATCTTTTCCTGCCAAGTGCTAAGGAGCAAATCAATTTGATGTCAGTTCAAAAATCTGGCTGATTGTTCAAGTGGTATAATCGGCAGTGTACATAATGAATTGGTCATCATTCTTTCAGTTTCATGAAGTCTTCAGTTTCATGAAGTCTTCAGTTTCATGAAGGTACCCTGAGACGACTGCCAAGACACCCATCTCGGGCTTCTCTGCCCCCCGCCCCCCGACCAACCCCACCAGGAAGGAAGACAGTGCGGGACCAAGTCCTCCCACCAGCTCACTTTCCAGGCTGGGCAGAGGCAAAAGGGTGGCCAGTGGCCAAGCCACGGGGGCTGCGCCGACCGCCCAGCAGGCCCAAGCGGGGATTGGCTGCCATCTGGAGAACCTGCCTGGAAGATCCCATGCAGTGACAAACCTCACCCCCACAGGAGGAAGGAGAGCGTGCGAGGTGAGCCACACCCCTGCAGGGGGAAGGAGGGTGAGTGCAGCTGCAGCCAGGGCCAGGAAGACGGCCTCCAGCTGAACAGCGGCAGACAGCCCTCTATAGCCTTGGATAAGGGTGGGGCTACGGAGGGCGGGTTGGGGAAAAGGGTGGCCTATATGAGAGGCAGCAAGGCTAAGGCCGGGGAAGAGAACAGCTCTGATGGTGCAGAGGCTAGAGAGAGGGACGGACCAGAAGCTGCAAAGAGCTAAAAGGAGAGTGTGGCTTAACTCTCCTTACCCCAATCTGAGGCCAGCCTGGGCTCAACTCTTGATGGGAGAGCGCCTCCCCTTTCTTTAGGGGAACAGAGTCAGCACCCGGGCAGCGCCCAAAGGGGAAGACGGCCTCACCACAGCCACCAGCAGGAGCTGTTCCTACCCCAGCGGGGAGGGCTGGAACATCATATGAAGTCTTTCCCTTAGACTTCGGTAGACTTAGCCAGCGTGGTGTAGTGGTTAAGAGCGGTGGTTTGGAGTGGTGGAGTCTGAACTGGAGAACCGGGTTTGATTCCCCACTCCTCCACATGTGCGGCGGAGGCTAATCTGGTGAACTGGATTGGTTTCCCCACTCCTCCACACGAAGCCAGCTGGGTGACCTTGGGCTAGTCACACTCTCTCAGCCTCACTCACCTCACAGGGTGTCTGTTGTGGGGAGGGGAAGGGAAGGTGATGGTAAGCCGGTTTGAGTCTCCCTAAAGTGGTAGAGAAAGTCGGCATATAAAAACCAACAGCCCATTCCTGAAATGACGGCGGGGAAGAGGCACAGCGGTGCTTCTTCCTAAGCCAATTCACACACACCATAAAATAAAAAAAGCTGTTTTGGGGCTTTTTTTTGTTTTACCGGGGTTAAAAGCCCCATTGAAAACAGCGAGGCTGCATCTGCTCAAAAGCAGGCGCAGCACCGCCGTTCCCGGTGCCGGTGTAACCGGCCGAACGGGGATAGGAAGCCGTCTAACCAGCAGCTCCTCCCCCCGCCCTGCCCCCGGAATGCCCCTCTGCGCTGGCGCAGTCTCTCTATGCCGTGGCCTGTGCCACGGAGAGGCCGCACCGGTGGAGGGGCGAGGCACGGTCCTGCGGCACTCGGCACTCGCTGCCAGCGTAAGTGCATGTAATCATGGTTTTACACACACTTATGCTGGCTGCGGGGTCACGCCACCTCCTAAAGACTTTCAGCCCAAATTTTCAGGAATTGGCTGAAACTCTTCTTCTTCTTCTTCTCAAGGCTAGTAGGACAAAGTTTTGCAACAGAGACAAAGACAAGGCCTCATTTCAGTTTTGTGCCAGTTCATTGATGGCTGTTTGTAAATCATAATATCAAAAGGCCATAGAAGTTAAGCACTGGATTTGTTAATCACATATTTCTTGAAATTACAAGGTGCATATCACAAAGCGGGCAAAACTGTTGTTAATGTGATTAAAGGTGTGCATTTCAGGATGCCAAATGTACTTGGCATGGCTGAGCCAGAAGGAGAGGAAGCTTAGGGAGGGGAGCTATCTGGTGAAGGCTGCTTGAATATATGTGCTAAATGATGGTACTTTCTCGGTGCACTGCCCTCTGCAAAAACAAAGAAACAAAAACTACACCATTTTAATGAAAGCACTCCCTGCTTTGACTCAGCTCTACTACCTGGATATCTTTCTTTGAAAGTTCAAGCATTCTGGGATACCAATGTCCTCTGTCTATAGCAGGGGTGTCAAACATAAGGCCCGGGGGCCAGATCCGCCCCCTTGAGGGCTCTTATCCGGCCTGTGAGCCAGCTGAGGCAGCCACCCCCCACCCCAGTCCTGAGGTGTCAATCATCAAAGACTGTTAAATAAAAGAAAACACTATGTTATTGTTTTAAGCATGTTAGTATTATAAGTAAAAAAATAAAGTTAAACCCCCCCACAATTAATTGGCTTTGCCTGTATCTTCTATAAAGTTTATATCTCTGGTACCTGGGGTTAAATTTTATGGTACACCTGGCCCGGCCAAGTGACTTATGTCATATACGGCCCTCATAACAAATGAGTTCGACACCCCTGGTCTATAGTTTACATTCAACTATGCTAGAAAGCCAGTCATTAATATTATTTGGAATATCAGTGGAACAATCACTGCAATGAGACAATCTCTTTCTACTAGGCATACACATCGTGCATTAATTTAAGCTCCCAGGCAGATTATTTCCCCATCTCATTCTATCCACCAGAATGTATGCTTCTTTCTTATCCTGCTCGGAGTATTTGGAAAGCAACAGTCCTGTACCTAGGGTTGCCAGCCTCCCACTATTACAACTGATCTCTAGGTGACAGAGATCAGTTCACTTGGAGAAAATGGCTGCTTGGGAAGGTGGACTCTTTGGCATTATACACCACTGAAGTCCCTCCCCTCCCCAAATCCCGCCCCCTCAAGCGCCACCCCAAAAATCTTCAAGTTTTTCATAACCTGGAGCTGGAAACCCTACCTGTACCCCCACCCAAAAATCTATGCCTTACTCTGTAAGGAAAAGGAAATAAAGAGACAATAGAACAGAAACCTTTAGCAAATCAGAGCGCCTGGAAGTGCAGGCAACCTCATTACTTAGCTGCAGCTTTGCATGCACATTCGCACAAAACAATATTGCTCAGAACTGCCTGCTCCACTGACGTCAACGGAGAAACCTTTTGCTCCAGCTGAAGCTCCGGGCCCATAATGGAGCATCTCTGAGCACAAGGAGCTCCTGCCAAGAGCTTGATTTAACAAAACCTCTGTAGCCATATCACCAAAAATCATGTTTGCCCTTTGCACTTACACTGTGTGGTCATGTTACAGTATCTGCAAATTTCACTGAGCAAGAGTGAAATAATTCTAACAGGTAATTTCTATATTTTCACAGTGACATTATTTTGGCAGAGTAAGCAAGTTACTAATCTTCCATGAATCAATAGTATGTTACCCAGCACTCATTTGGAATATCAGGTGATGTCATCTGTGTAGAGTTGCAAAGCATCATTAAAGATTTAACTTCTGAAACTTTAAATACAAAGTGATAGGAAATAAATATTCAAGAGAGCCTGAGATTAAATTTCCTTGACCTTTGGATGTTTGGAAGCCATCTGTTGAACAAAGTTGCAATATAAATGCACATAGTAAACACATGCAGATACACGATCAGTCATGCCAATCTATCAACAGTGCAAGGCCAGACCAAGTCAGTGGCTGAGGAGCGTGCATTCCTGTTCACACTCAATGGTGTATGCCTCACATCCCAATATACGTCACAGTGCACATATGCATTCAGATGTGCAGCTGCATCATTTCTAGGGTTGCCAACTGTCAGGTAGTAGCAGGAGATCTCCTGCTAATTCAACTGATCTCCAGCCGATAGAGATCAGTTCAGCTGGAGAAAAATGGCCGCTTTGGCAATTGGACTCTATGGCATTGAAGTCCCTCCCCTCCCAAACCCCGCCCCCTTCAGGCTCTGCCCCCCAAAAGAGGGACCTGGGAACCCTAATCATTTCTGTACATGTGGCTCCTGTACTGCTTCTCACTGACAAATTGATTTTGAAGAAAAGACAGGACTCAAGAGGCTGCATGTTGGGGGGTTTCTTGTGGTTCTGACATCACTGCTTTGGCTGGGAAGCACAAATGCCTCAGCCCTGATTTCTCACCAAGACAGGGCTGCTGCAAAGTGAGGAGATGCCTGTCCTACCAGCCAACAGGACATGTAGGAAGAAAGCCACTCCTCTGAATCATCCTTTAGAGAACCAGGGAGGGGCATCCTTTCCAGAACCTTTATCTCCAGAATATGCTAGTTCCACAGAGGCTAGATGAATAAACTTCAGCCATGGATGCTATTAGGGATGCCAGCCTCCAGGTGGGACCTGGGGATCCCCTGGAATTACAGCTCATCTCCAGACTACAGAGATCAGTTCCCCTGAAGGAAATGGGAGCTTTGGAAAGAAGACTCTGTGGCATTATACCCCACTAGTGTCCTCCCCAGGCTCCACCCTCAAATATCCAGCAGTTCCCCAACCTGGAGATGGCAACCCTACTCCCCCCCTCTGCTGGCCTGGCAACCCTTTATGCTATGGTGTGCAAAGTAGAAGTATCATTTTATGAACAATTATAATGTCCAAAGCCTTTAAAAGATTGTTGCTTTCAGTTAATGCAGGTGGATCAGTATTTAGTCCTGTATACCTTCTATAGATTATCTTACTGTAGAAGTCCGGAATGATGAAAGAGGGACAGATGCTGAATGAAAGGATTTTGTTCTCTGCCTTGACTTTGCTCAGTGCCACTAGAGAAAAGTTTGGGAAAGGGAGTACTTTTAGCTTCAGCCTTTCAAAATGTAAAACAATAATGGCTGAGGACTTTCTCGAACATGTTAATTCCCTTGTCGGCATGGAGATTGAAAATGGTTAACTGATAATTAATATGTCATGTTACCTTTTAATTAAAAAGCTCACTGCCATAGTAAATGCCAAGGAATCGCTTTCTGACACACAGTTTTCTGGAAAAAAAGAGCAACATTAAAGGGTGTGCGCAAAACACCCTAGTTTGTGGCCAGAATCCACCGAAGTGGGGAGCTGGGTCCAGGAGCCCTAGAGAGGTTTAGGGTTGTTCTGCTGAAAAAGCAGCCCATCTCCTCCATGCCACATGGCAAGCTGCCGGGCAATGTCACAAGAGCCTGTCATTCAAACAAAAAGCAAACCTTCCACTGGGCCAACACAGTAAGCACCTCTTTGCATTTCACTCTGTTGGAATGAAACTTGTTCTGTCTTGCAAAAGGGTCCATCTATATCCAAGGGAGGGGGACGAATTGATAATGGCAAACTTCTGAAAAAATAAGGGTAAAACAATAATGTAATAGTAGTTAAAATGGGCCAAGGAAGGAAAGGTTCATTTTTAAAGGGAAAAAAAGTCTTGAGAAATATGACACTCTTCATGAACACTGTCCTTGTGTTTCTCTTGGGTGCCATCCATCCCAAATTCTTTGCATCATTTTTGTCACACTGCAAAGCTTTCGGGAGCAGTTGTCTGCTATCCCTTGCAAGGATAATAGAGTTTACTGGATCATAAAACTTGTACCCATGTCATTAGACTTACCAGGTTGCTGCCACAGCAACCTTCTGCTCCCACTGCTCCCCCCCCCTCGCTCAACTGAGTGACGGAAGCAAAACTGGGGGGGGGATTTGCATTGGATGATGCTCTAGGAATTCCTCTAATCTCTATGGTTTTACCATAGCATTTTGGGGAATTCCTAGATTGTCTTGTAACGTCATATTCACCAACCTCCAATCCCACATGCTCCCAATCCACCAAAGCTCTCAGCTGGCAACCCCAAATGACATATCAGCGTACCTGCAGAAGAAAAGAATCAAGGTGTTGAATAATTCCTTTATTGTTACTTCCTGATCCCAACATGGTTCACCTGTGGCTTCATTGGGGCATCTATTGTAATCCGGGAAAATACATTCATAGAATTAAAAACAAGTCATAAAACATGTATAAACATATACTATTAATTTATGCCTGCTCACCACAAGAAGGCACCCTGCCTGTGTGTGTATTACCTTCATGTGTGTAGACTCCATCCCTGTGACTGGGAATGAATGGTTCTGATGATGGGGATAGAGTCTGTCTGCATGCACTGTGCTTGCATGTGGCAAAGAAGCATAGTGAGGGAGTGGGACCAGCACACTTGCTTCTGTTCCTTCTGTACACATTGGCCTTGCACACTCATATTTCATTTATGGAGCTGGTTTCTTTAACACTCCCTCCTTTACTGAAGAACTGAAGCCAGACTCAAGAAGGAACCAGTTCCATTATTAGTTGATAATAAATTCACTAACAAAACACACAGAAGCCTCCAAATCTCTAAGAAGAAACAAACCCTACCAAACAAGCAGACTTCCTTCCAAGCAGCCATGCACTGGGCTAGGTTGTATTACTATCTACATTTGCTTGGGAATAATCTCTGTTTAACTCGGAGAGGATTGCTTCTAAGTAAGATGTATAGAATCAAGCTTTCTAGCTGAGTTCATATATTTAAGCTTTTTCTGCTCTTGAAATGGGATTTTTATTTCTGCATTATTCAAATTTTACTCAGGCAAATTACCAGATAAATGTGGATGTCCAATTACACATCACACAGTGTTTGCTAAATCTCTCACTATCAAGGAACAAATTAAAGCCTGTAATTACAAGATGCACAGTGTAATTAAGGCTGGGGTTTTTTATTTCCATTTTAACCTCCATTTCAGCTCCTCCTTTTACTAGAGACTGGTTTTGTCAAACAAAAGCCTTTCAATCACGGCAAAGTTTTCCTCTCCCTTTTAAACGTTTAATGCTCCGGGGGGGGGGGGGGGGGCATTTCTGGAGGTAGAGTCCCCAAATTGGCAGCTTGGCTGCAAGGGACTCTCCTTTGACGTGTGCTGGTCATTGACTGTAATAAAAATCTAATCTAATCTCCTTTGACTGTCACCAAAGTTTGGTGAACTTTGGGACAGGGGGTCTAATTTTATGGGCCCGCAAAGGGGTTGCCCATCCTGCAGGCATTTGCAAGCCAAGCTGTCCATCAGGTTCAAAAGTTCAGCATTCTGGGTTGCTTTGCACTATGTCCATGCAATTGATTTGATGGGCTGTGTGGTAAGCTGCAGTACTGCAGTCCAAGCTCTGCTCACGACCTGAGTTCAATCTCAACGGAAGTCAGTTTCAGGTAGCTGGCTCAAGGTTGAATCAGCCTTCCATCCTTCTGAGATCGGTAAAATGAGTACCCAGCTTGCTGGGGGTAAAGGGAAGATGACTGGGGAAGGCACTGGCAAACCACCCCGTAAACATAGTCTGCCTAGAAAATGTTGGGATGTGACATCACCCCATGGGTCAGGAATGACCCAGTTCTTGCACAGGGGACACCTTTACCTTTACTTAAAACAGTTGTAATATCAGGAGATCTCCAGCTAGTACCTGGAGTATGTGAAGACCACATACTGTAATTTTTTTTTTTGCAGTTCTTATTGCAGCTTATTTTACTGTTTAACTATTTCCACCTTTATTGGGTGCCACTCATGAAATTGACATTTTCCAAGATGAATAGAATCTTTGGTGTGTTATGTATGTACAATATCTTAGATGAATGAATCTTTGGTGGGTTTTGTATGTACTTTTGTCTTGTATATATGCAAGTGGTTTTCTAGGTTGATGTTTAATATGCTGGCTAACTCTAGCCCACAACACTATGTCAGAATTCCAAAGGTGCCCGCAGGCTCAAAAAGATTGGAGACGTTTGCTATATATACTCATGATACCATGATTCACAATTTGTAGTGATGTGTGGGAGTACTGATAATAATATTGTTATTTAATATGAGATCACCAGGACTTGCCTCACTGCCACATAGGATTGCCAACCTCTAGATATTTGCTGGACATCTCCTGCTATTACAACTGATCTCCAGGCTATAGAGATCAGTTCACCGAGAAAATGGCCGCTTTGGCAATTGGACTCTATGGCATTGAAGTCCCTCCCCTCCCCACCCTCCTCAAGCTCCAGCCCAAAAACATCTTGCCTGAGGCAAAGAGGGACTTGGCAACCCTACTACCACACCCAATGAGTCTCAGAGAATGGGATTCTGGGGATCTGGCAACCCTAGTTGTGTTTATGATTGAACCATCAATTCACTTCATGAGCAGAACCTGGACGACTTTCTCTTAACCACAAATCTAGCTCTAAAACAAGCCAGTTTTCAGATAATAATAATTTCATTAAAAACCTCCTTCAGTTCCTGGAATACCTAAATTTGTACTCTGTCTACTCCATAGGGTTGCCAACCTTCAGTTGGAGCTAGGGTTGCCAGGTCCCTCTTCGCCACCAGTGGGAGGTTTATGGGGCGCAGTCTGAAGAGGGTGGGGTTTGGGGAGGGGAGGGACTAGTTCAATGCCATAGAGTCCAATTGCCAAAGCGGCCATTTTCTCCAGATGAACTGATCTCTATCAGTTGGAGATCAGTTGTAATAGCAGGAGATCTCCAGCTAGTACCTGGAGGTTGGCAACCCTAGTTGGGGCCTGAAAATGTCACACAATTACATCTAATCTCCAGGCTACAGTTTCCCTGGAGAAAATGGCAGCTTCAGAAGATGAACTTACACCATGCTGAAGTCCCTCCCTAGGCTTTACCCTCAAATATCCAGGAATTTCCCCACTCAGAGTTGGCTACCCAATAGACTATGGAGTATTAAACAGTGTACTTGCTTTTACATTGATTGCAGTACTGGAATCAATAGTTCAATTATTTCCTAATTTAACATTGTCACTCATGATAGTTAATCTGTCTGTACACCATCTTAGAACTCTAGTATTTAGAAATGTACAGGTAGGAACTATTGTATTCCCTCTGCTTTTGCTTCCTTCCCTTCGTTCCACTCCTTTTCTCACTTTCTCTCTCTCTTGTTCTCCCTCCCCCAATGTTTGTTTTTTCTTGCTCTCTTTCCCCGTAACTTCTGCTGTCACTCTTCTTTCTGCATCCCCAAAGCTTCCTGAAGCATACACACACACACTTTCTCGTCCCCCAATGCCCCAGTCAGGGTTGCCAACCTCCAGGTACTAGCTAGAGATCTCCTGCTATTACAACTGATCTCCAGCTGATAGAGATCAGTTCACCTGGAGGAAATGGCCACTTTGGCAATTGGACTCTTTGGCATTGAAGTCCCTCCCCTCTCCAAACCCTGCCTTCCTCGGGCTCCACCCCAAAAAGCAAAGAGGGACCTGGCAATGCTATCTCCAGTCAGCACCTGGAGGTTGGCAACCATAGGATCAGACTGCCTGTTCATTACTTTACAAGCCGGCCTGCTCTGGCTTGGGAAATTCCTGGAGACTTGGGGGCTGAACCTGACAGAGTTTTGGGAGTGGATTTCAGTGGGGATGTTATGCCATAGAGTCCACACTCGGAAGCCACCATTTCTTCTAGGGAAACTGATCTCTGTAGTCTGGAGATAAATTGTAATTCTGGGGAAACCCCAGGCCCCAGCTGGAGGATGGAAACCCTGGTACTTTACACAGTTTGTCTAGAGTTGTCCTCTTTTCTCTGACAGGGGACATAAAATGATGAGGAAAGCGGCACCAGATAAATTTGGGCTGATCGCCATAAACAACCATCAGGAAAATGGTGGCAGCCTTATGTTTGTCTTATATTCTGATATCCACCCAACCGTTCTTAATAAGGCATTTCCCTCCTTAAAAAGTATCTGTGTAGTCCATAGTTAGGAGAAGACCTTCATCATGGAATGCAGATCCACAAATCCCCCTGATTTTTTTCCACGTTTGGAAATTAGGAACCCTAAGGGCCATTCATGCCTCTGGTAATTAGCAGCGCGTTCCAGGCTGAATGGCCCCTGCAGTGGACCTTCGTTCAGGAAGTGATCTGCGAAGCCGGCGCACACACCTGCTTCGCATTACTTAAGAGCCCCCTTAACACGACTTTTTGTGTTGGCTCCACCCCTGCAGCGAAGAATCCCCTCAAGGAAACGTGCAAAATCACAGCTGCCTGTTAGCTGTGCAACCGGTGATTGCTAATGGCTATGCAAACAAGGAGCAGGCGAGTGTGTGTGTGTGGTGGGTGGAATTTCTCCTTTTGCATCGGGACCAAGAATAGTCATTTTAAAGGTCACATTTTTTAAAAGAGCTTTGAGCGAGCTTCAGAATTGACCCTGCCTAAATGACCTTTGCAAATCCCCTGAACATACTCTGGCAGAGGAGCCAAAAGAAACTAGCAGCACTTGCTTCAAGCCCTGGCAGGCCCCAAGGTATTATCCCTCAAGTCAGTAATAATTTAATACTCTGCGAAGCTCTCACAGGTTCCTTTCAGAGATTTCTTTGGCTCTCTGTCAGGGCAGTTCACTTTGAATCATAGTAACTAGGGCAACAGGTGTACCAGTTCAACGCATAATCCACAAATATATAAAAAACAAACTAACTAAAATTCTCAGGGCAAAAGTTCCTCCTGTAAAATATACAGCAAAAGAGGGTTGTGTAACAGTGGCAGAATCTCTTGATTCTGGCAGATGATAGATACACATTCAAAACCATCAGCCCAGAACCTCAGCTGGTAAGCTTTGATTTCAAAGAACATTCTCTTATTTGTACCACTGAAACATCTGCCCGACTATTTAAAAAGTAGTAGATATTTTGTTCATGGCTCAATGTTATCCTTTTGTAATTGACTGAGTGGGCGCTAGTGGTTGGCTCCTACTCATTGTGTTTGCCCGATGCAATCCAAAATTTAGGTGGGATTTCTGCAACTACTGAAGTGGTTGAAGAGCATAATTAGACATACATTAGGCATTTGGGCCAGCAACTATCTGACAGCATGGCATGAAAAATAATAAGCATTTCCCCACTTACAGCAAGAGGTTCCTTGACATTATTCTACAGTTTAAAGTAATCTGACTTATTTCCCACCTGCGACTGCCTAAGCGCTGATTCCGTGTATATGCCAAGATTTCATTCCAAGATTTACAAATGAGGGTGGCTTTAATTTAAAGGGCATCCAGGCCATCTGAGAAAATAACCTCCCAGGCTATTCAATCATTTTTGCTTTGACCCAAGTTAATAGTGGCCATGTCCAATTATTTCCAATCAATCAATCAATCAAGTTTTATTTCGATACAATATCAGCTCTGAATAAAAATCAAAGTTAGGTTAAAATAATAAAATAAAATAATAAAAGTTGATGATTCTGGGAGGGATGATTTGAAGAGGAGGAGGAAAGATCTTCTAAGGGGAAAGGTTTTCAATCAGCCGTTTACGAATCCCACTAGACCGGAGGCAAAATTTGGCTACTTGAGTGGTGATCTCCCGAGAGGAGTCTGCTAAAAGAAGGGAAACTTTAGCTTCTTCCGATCTCCCAGGAAAGCATGACAATATGGGGAGAATGTACTGCGATCTTATGTCGTTGTAGAAGGGATATTGCAGCAGAACAATTATTTCCATGATGCTCTGTCATGGGCCAGGACGCAAATAGTGACATGCCCATAGAATCCCATATAAATCTCAAGTATATAAATAATAATGTCATGCTGTGATGTATGCTATTCAAGGCTATTCAGTACTTGTTCTCAGTACTCCTCTGAGATAGGTACGGTGCAGCTGCAAGATTGTGAGATGTAAAGTTGCCTGCCATGTGAATGTGTAATAATACGCAGAGACATCAGCACTACTTATCAGAGGCAAAGGGATTCTCTTTCTGGTATGAGTTAAGCTAGTGCAACTCAGTTCTCTGTCTTGTTATCAATGTCATTAACTAGAAGGTCTTTCTTGTTTAGGAGCGAGAGAGCTCTTCTTAAGGTCAGATAAGTGTGGAATATAGCTTTCCTGTGAAAGTGCTGACTGTGAGCTGTATGATGTAATAGTGTAATGGGTTCCTACAGCCTTTCCCCCAGCTGCTGACCTAGAGGAATAAACTTGACAAGGACGCAGTGCTAAAGTATTGTCAAGGACAAGGACACTCTATTACAACCCTCCATTCAACAGGTTTAGAAGCATCACAACCCTACATTCCCTGGGTACAGAAGACAAGCACTTCAAGGCCGCTGGTGCTTTAACCCTATGCTCCAGAGGTGCAGAAGTACCTAACCTGAGATCAGATAACCACTGATCTTGAGAGGATATAAGGCAGAGCTGAACAGGCAGAAGAGAGAGAGGGTTGACGGAGGACGGCTTCGGCGGTCTGGCCTCACTCTCTCCACATCTTTAAGATGTAAAACCTAGGAGTGTTAGTGGAGGACAACACTGGTTGTCTGGCCATTAGCTTTCCTCATCTCTTGCGTGAGATGTAAGAAGTGAGTTCTTGGAGGACAGCGCTGGCTGCTTGGCCATTGACTTACTCCATATCTTGTGTGATATGTAACTCTGACATTTCACAAACTTCTTGTAAGATTGGAAAAGATTCCTTTTTGGAGGAGATTCATTTCAAGACACAGGTCTTTCAAGAGATGAAGAGACTGGAAATATGTTCTTTGAGACGCTCTTAGAGATTTCTCTAAACAACCAGAGATATCTCTCAGGGTACGAGTCAGAGGTTTCCCCAACGGGCAGGGGACGCTTCTGCACTCAGCAACAATGATAGTACGTACACAGTATAGTATATACATGGATTAAGGTCCATGGAGCTGTTGAGCTCTTATACAGAACTTTAGGTTCACATACAAGGGTCTCCCTAATATTGGCGTATAGAGAGACTTCAAAACAGAGTTGTAAGTAAAAACTCTTGAATATTAAAGCTACACATAGCTAAAACTTACGGACTAATTGGTAGTCTTGCAAAGTACTGACTTCAGATTGGCACGAAGCAGCTTTCTCTGATCCAAAACAAGATAGTTCTATATTTTCATGAACCTAAAAGGGGCATGAACTATTTAAAGAGCTTTAGACTTCAGCTCTTATATGAACTAGGAACCAGAGATTCTCTGATCTTTGTATATACCAAAGATAATGCAAGAACATAGAAATATTGGAAAGATTCTATGTCCTTACAGAAAAGGTTTAAATATCCTAAACATGAGTTAGGACCTTTACAAATCTCCCTCATCTAAGCATATGAGCTGGAGAGATTTAGAAATAACATAAGGATGCCATAGAGTCCTATTGCCAGAGCTGCAATTTTCTCCAGGTGAACTGATCTCTATTGGCTGGAGATCAGTTGTAATAGCAGGAGATAACCAGCTAGTACCTGGAGGTTGGCAACCCTACATTGAAGTCCCTTCCCTCCCCAAACCCTGCCCTCCTCAGGCTCCGCCCCAAAAACCTCCCGCTGGTGGCGAAAAGGGCCCTGGCATCCCTACTACTATCTGAGGGGTCTTAGAGGCGGGGCCAGGATCCTCCCAGTAGCAGAAAAACATCTAACAAATACCAAAAAGGTGAAACAAGCAGTAGCAGGGGTCTTGTCTTTCCTTTTCTTGCCTGCACAACTACTGGCCATTGACAGAGGGCAGGGAAGACACATGGAAGGTACCCAGTTTTCTCTCCCTCTGCAGAATGTTGAATTCGATTCATTACTTTGCTGATATCTAGGATAAGAAGACTGCCCAAAGTCCCCTTGTGGCAAAGAAGGGGAACATTAACTTACCAATTCAAAGTACATACATGAGTATGGGGAGCCAAAAGACAGAAGCCCTAAGGAGACAAAAGCCATTGTAAGAAGATGGGTAGTTGCTTATTGTTTCCTCAAAACTTCCTGTGCAGGTTTTGCCAAGTTCCATTTTGTTTGTCCTATTCAATATGTATCAGAGACTGCTGGTGACCAATGGAAAATAGTACAGAGCCATCATATAATATATATTATAGAGAATACCTGCGATCAGAGAATGGATGATACTTATCATTGAATGCTCTTAACCAGACTGAAGGACTGGGGCCTCAGAGGTTGCGGCCTCATAACATTTGGTTATGGAACAGAGGTAGGCAGCCAAAAGGGACTGAATGCAGACAAGTTCAAATAATGGTCTCTGGTTAGTCTTATGAGTTGGAAGAATGTAGAATCTTCCTATGTTTGACCGGGCAGCAACACATTATATTTATTTATTAAGGATGTTTCTGTGCGGCCTCTTCAGAGTTCTCCTCAAGATGGCTTGAACAGCATTGACACAGCTGTGCCTCAACCAATCTCCGTTTAGTGTACCTGCATGCTACATATGTGGTCCCATTCACATTTCATGTCTTTAGGTAACTCATAAGAAAAGAAACACGTGAAGAAGGTTTTGGCAGCATAGGCCTGGCTGTTTGTCATCACTGCTCTCTCTCATCTTGTCTGGTGACTGGCATAGGCATAACTGGGTACATCTTATACAACTGCAGCTACTCCTGTCCCAGGCCTCTGCCTTTGGCTCTCCCATTAAGCAAAGCATTTGAGCTATCCATTATGGTGGAGCTGTAAAGTCTTCCCCTGGTCAGCGGGTACAAGCAAAGTGTTTGTCTCAGTACCCTCCAGGACTGAAGTCCATTCTCAAGGCTGTGCTCCTCTGCTGCGGTATTGCATTTCCCTAATCAAATGGCAATACTTTGTACTTGGGAAGATGTGATTGTCATTGTGGGTGTACTCTGGGGAAAATGCTATGTGGGATGTGGCTGGGTGTTCAGAGATGCTTGGTGGATACTCTGTGTGACTTGATGTAACACATCTCTGTCCTGCTTGTACTGTGTTTAAGGATTTATATTATTAATTCTTAAAAAATCTTTGGAGACCTCCAACAACAACAACAAAAATGATCCCAATTTCATTAGAGATCGATAACAATATCTAGCACTTAAAAAAAATAGAGAAACCAGATTTCCCTCCCCAAGCTCCATCCTCTGGTAGTAGTGCTCTTTTCAAGTGTGAATATTTTTATTAAGATTTTGATTCAGTTTCGGACACTGAATACTTGTGATTTTATTGCATTGTATATTTCAAAGGCTGTGGTGTCCTGTCTGTTGCTCCGGAGTGCACATCTAGCTACACTTTTAAAAAAGGAGTGTGTGTGCCTTTCCCACTGCAGCAAAGCTGAGTCTCCTTAAAGGTAGCCACCACCTCATTACTTGCATTGCACACAGAGTTTTTAACAGGTAAGTCTTTCTTGGCATGGAAACTATTGCTGAGGCAAACATCACCTGCTGAAAAGGCCTGTGCCTTGGTTTGCCTTTGCAATCCTCGTGTTACTTCATTTATCATGATGAGTTCATCATCCAATAATAGGCTAAAATCACACAAACAGTAAGGTAAATCAACCTTCCTAAATAGCCAGTTGGTTTAGACCAGTGGTTCCCAACCTTTTTTTGACCAGGGACCACTAGGACTTTTTTGTTCGGTGCAGGGACCCCAAGGTTCAAAATAAAAATTCAGAGCATTTGAAAATAAACTTTAATCATAACTGTTAGTTAAACATTAAACTTATAATAATATTTGAATATATATTTTTATAATAGAGAACTTTTAATTGAAAATATTAATTTATTATGGGTTTATAACTTTGTTTCACGGACCTTAATTTAGTTCTTGCAGACCCCTGGGGGTCCACGGACCCCCGGTTGGGAACCAGCGGTTTAGACACAGAGACAAACACATTTAAGACGGCCACTCTGTTTTCCATACAGGCACATCAATACCAGGAGAGTGGCTGAGAAGCACTTTTAGTGGCACATGGGAATGGACTCAGCCTAAGTTCTCTCTCACACACTTTCCCCATCACCTCTCATGCTTACCTATTCTTTTCCTTCCTCCTTATCTGTTAATGTAGCTTTTGAAGAGCTACCCTGTCTTTTAAAGAACAGTTTCCCAATTTGCACCGCTAGGTGGCCCTTGGTGCTCTCAGATACATGCAGAGGGGTTCAGCAGGTGAATATTTCTTATTGGCTTAGTAGAGGCATGATGCCACCCGGCAGCCCTTTTAAAGAGAAAAGCTGGGAACGGAGCATAGAGCTCGGTACAGTAGCCCTGCTCAGAGGAAGTGGAAATCTGTGAACATTCATTTCCAAACAAACATGAGCGAGGTGAGTGGATAAAATGCTTTTATCTGGTGAGAGGGTAGCAGGTAGCCGAAGAAAGAGAAACAGAACAGAAGAGTAAAGAATTGCAGCTCCTGCAGTTCTTTACTCTCCTGTCTCTTTGAATCAGACAGGAGGTAAAAGAGGAATTCATTGTGAAGTGATTTAAGTTTAAAAAACAGGGATACCCTAGGACAGTAGTGTTACTATAAAGATGGAGCTTGATGAAGGTTTTCTGAGAAGATATAAGACATCTTATACAAATATTGAACCTAAAATTTACCAGGTTTTGAAATGAAGCAGGTAACATCTCACTGTGATATTTAATTCAGATACATGTGAGACACTGTTCTAAAGTCTGCGAAGAGTCTGTGGGTACAAGTCTCTGCTCTGTAGGTACAAAGATCCCAAATAATCTAGCTTCTATCAGCCATTGGAAATAATATTCCTGATGATGGCTCTATCGACGTGCATGTTATATTGAGGGTATGAAGAAAGCATCTCAGCATCTGTTCTGCATGCTTAAAAGCAAGTTGAGGAGTCAGATGGACAAAAGTTAAACATCAGAAGTGTAAAAAATATACTGCCTCCGTTATTTACTGAGTTGCTGTTGTTGCTGGAAAGATGATATCTGCATGTGTACACATAAGGAAAAACCAAGGGAGCATGAAGCATAAAAGGTCCTTTGTGTATTTTAAAAATATGAAAATGAAGTTAGAACATATTCAAGGAAATGTTCTTTTCCAGTGGCAAGCCAGTGAGGTATGTATTGGTTTAAAATATGTTTATCCAAAGGCCATGCCAGCTCCCCTATTAGAGCTAAAAATTTCCAGTGTTGTTTTTGAAGGTTCTTTTCCTTTGAAATGGAAAACTATTCCTGGCAGACCATTTCCAATTTCCTTCAAGCAGGGTAAAACTAACACTTGCATAAAGTTTGATTCTCTCTACAGCTTTTGTGGGATGTTTGCTGCATTTTACCTATAGTACCTAAACTAAAAAGAAGTGGGATAAAATCAAAGGTGCAGAGTCAATGCTTAAAAATTACTGTAAATATCTTTCACTGTGGATAATCTCCCACCCGCTTGGACAGGTGTGTGTTTCAGAGATCTTTGAAAAGGATAGATTTCAGGGAATAGCACTGCCCTCTAAGCAGGAAGATTACTCATCCTGTGCTTCTTGAATATATAGTTAAGGTATCCATTCTTCTGGACCTTACTCACTTCCTACTTGATGCTCACATCTGAACAAACTGGAAAAGGTCAGTGTTTTAATATGCAAATTAGACTGTTTCCCAGTGTCTCGGTTAAATAATATGGCTTATCTGATGTAGCCCCTATTCTTGTTATTTTGTAATGCAGAACTTTTCAAAGGTTTCCCAGTTGTTAAAAGCAACTGAACGCTAATTGCCATCGTGTGTCATCCCTCTGCCTGATCAGTTTTGTATCCTGTTCTCTTGTCTCTAGCTGTTCATACAAGTATCATTCACACTGCAGCAGTTTACATTTGGTACCTCTCAGAGGAAATCTCTCTTCTCTTGAATTCAGTATGCTAAAGTGTCCCATGTGCCAAAAATAGGAATAAGTCACTACCAAAAATAAGAAACCTGCATCACTAATGCTATACTTGTGAGTATCCTTGGTCTTCGAGCAAGTTGCCCTCCTAGGCAAACCCACATCAGTACCTGATCCAAAGTGCATTCAGCTCAGTCAGATCATTAAGATCATTAATATACAGTTCTTAGCAAGTAACAAACTTACAGCCCATTCCTGAAAATTTGGGCTGAAAGTCTTTAGGAGGCGGTGTGACCCCGCTGCCAGGGTAAGTGCACTTATGCTGGCGGCGAGGCCAGTCCCGCCGGCGGCCAAGCTCCATGGGACCATGCCTCGCTCTCTGCCGGCGCAGCCTCTCCGTGGCACAGGCCACAGCGTAGAGAGGTTGCGCCGGTGCAGGGGGGCATTCTGGGGGCAGGCCAGGGGGAGGAGCCGCCGGTTAGGTGGCTTCCTATCCCAGTTTGGCCAGTTTCACCGGCGCCAGTTATGGCAGTGAGCAGGCGCAGCCTCTCTACGCCGTGGCCTTTTGAGCAGGCGCAGCCTCGCTGTTTTCAATGGGGCGAAAGGCCCCGGTAAAACAAAACAAAAAGCCGCGAAACGTGTCACCGTGATTTAGAAGATTACAGCAAAGTTTTTTTTAATGAATACCCTTATCAGAATAATAAAACCAAGTCTCAAGGTGATTGTTTTTGACTGAAGAGGAAAATAGGGGAGGGGAGAATTGTAGAAAGAGTTTGGAGAAAGGCACATTTCTGCACCCGCAGTGCTTGATGATGATCCAGTGAACTTTCTTCTAATTTTTCCCTCTCTAGTTTCGTAACCTAAACAAAATCTGACATGTGTAATGGAAAAGAGAGGCTCATATATGGCGATGAAAACACTATCCCAAAATAGACTTGGATATGCAATGAGGAAAGGATGACCCAGATGCTGATAGTTTTTATACTAAGAATGGTTAGACTCACAACCGAGTTAAATATTTGTATTTGGAAAGCTTAAGACTATCAGGAAATGCTGCTCTTCAAACCCCATTTACTTCTCCATATTTAATGATTTGCTCATTTCACAGCTTCATGACAGAAATAATATTTTTTATCCTTTTACATCCAGTTTAAGCGACAGTTAAATTGTGAGGGTTTTTTTTTTTTTTAAAGTTTGTCTTGAAACTTAGTTATTTAAAAACATCCATGTCATTGAATGTGTCCCTGGGGGAAAATAAACAGGCCACTGTGTCACAGACTGACAGAGTTAAGCCAGCTCATGCCAATGGCCTTAAGAGTACTTAATTCTGTTCTGGTTTATGACTAAAAAGTTTTAAGAGTCCGAAGTTGATTTTTCCTGATATGCAATGTGGCCAACTATATTGTAGTCACGCGGGGCTTGCAGCCACTCCTGTACAAGAAATAGTGTATACAAAGGGCTGATCCAAACACAGTATGGGTGAGGCACCAAATTTAAGATCCCTGCATGTACAAAGGTGCAAAACAAGGGCACAGTAGCTAGGTCACAATGCTGAAGCGGTTTGAATTGCGGCACCCACCAACATTCCTACAACTATTCAGGGTACAAAAACTTTCCTTGGCTGCATAACTATGAAAAAGCTGTGGTTCTCTTAAAAACTATTAAAAAGCTGTGGTTCTCTTATTATCTGTTGTGGTTGTGGTTGTTGTTGTCGTCATTTTTTCCTGGTCAGTGACCGTATTAATACATTTTTATTGTTATTACTATTAAAAAGTCAGGGAAGCAAATTCTCTCTCCCACCTGCGGTATGGGCTCAACGACACCTCAAATTTTAACTTGTTTGATCTTTTCCTATTAAGGCACCTTGCAAAGTATAGTTTTGTAAGGAAAGACCTGTGCTATCTCTATAACAGAGGAGTGCTGCCTCCTTCCCCTTCCAGCTATTCTCGTCACCCCTTCTCTTGGACATTTTCACCCAAAGCTCCATCCCTACTCCACTCGTAGAAGTCATTCCTATCAGTCACAATAGATAAATAAAATCAGGCTTGCCAACCTCCAGGTGGGGACTGGAGCTCTCCTGGCATTCTGACAGATTTCCAGACTACAGAGAGCAGGTCCCCTGGAGGAAATGGCAGCTTTGGAAGGTGGACTGTATGGTGCTATATCCCACTGAGGTCCCTCCCCTCCCCAAATCCCACCTTCCCCAGGATCCATCTCCAAAATTTCCAGGAATTTCCCAGCCTGAACTTGGCAACCCTAGTTCAGAGACAAGAGATTTCTGTAGATCAGATTTTGAGGATGGGTCAAGTCCACAAGCCATTCATGTATACTGCCAGAGGTGTTTGGCTGGCCACTGTTGGAAGCAGGATGCTGGGCTACATTGATACAGCCGAACTGGGGTCTGAGCTTTGAAACCAAACCACCACTTTAACCCCATTTGGCTGCAATGCCATGGTAGGAATTTCATTCTGTGAATTCCTTCTCTTTCCTTTTCCACCCCATCCCTAATTCCCATGTTTGTGGAGACAGGAAGGTTTGCACACAAATGCTGAGCATGCCATTTCTTAACACAAAGCATGGTTAACGTAACTTTGGAATATGTTGCACTGTGGATTATTCTTTCTTTAGAGGCCTTTCAGCATCAGCTGAAAACCTTTTTTTTTTCATTTTTAGTTAAATGTTGTCCCTGGTGTGTGTATGTTTTTAATGGCTACAATTATCTATCTTACACAGTTTTAATATTGTAATTTGCCTTGAATATTTATCTTTCAATAGGCAAGGTTAATGTTCTAATAAATAAAATGTATGAAATTCACCACTGGAAAGGATGGTGATGGATGCAAAGACTAGATCTTTCAGCAATGCATCTCTCAACAACTATTCGCGGTAATAGCTAAATGGCACCTCAATATTCAGAGATATTATTCCTCTGATTACCAGATGTTAGAGATAAACAGCTGGGGAAGGTCATAACTACAAACAGACCTTGGAAATTTTCTCAAGTCATCTGTCTGGTTTCTGTTGGATGCCCCCCCCCCATTAATTTCCCTTTCAGATCCACCTCAAATGATCACCCCTTCAATTAATTTCTCCTCCCCAATTCCTGTCCAGCACCTTCCCTCCCCACATTCAAATTCTCATTTATTTTTAAAAATCCAAAGAGAGTTGTATTTTTGCATGAAGCAATGTAAAATGGAAGGAGTATTCATTGAAAAATTGTGGTGGTAATTTGTTATTTGACGGTTCAAACTTGTGGTGAAGTAGAAGTAGTTGGAAATGTTTGAAGTTTCCTCTCCCTCTTCTTCTACATGGTTGAAAAGCAGAACATATTTTCATATCTACCTGGGCCATTTTTCTCCTGCTATTCCTCCAAGGAGATAAGAGTGGCATACGTAGTTCTTCCTTATCTATTGTATCTTCACAACAGACGTGTGAGGTAGATTCAGATGAGAAAATGTGATTGGCTCAAGGTCACCCAGAGAGAACTCTTTATGGGCCTTTGGAAACTTGATCTGCATTTCCAAGTCTCAATTCAACATGCTAATGATTCTACTACAAGGGAAAACTAGATTATGCTGACAAACAGTAATCTGTTGGGTGCTTTCTCTTCTAGTATTTGAAAACTGAAACAATTGATTACTCAATGATTTTACCATCTGCTATGAAAAATACATATGCCACGGTTGAATATATTGTAAGTAATTGCCTAAGAAAGACTGTATTTTAGATTTGTTGAAGCTTTTCAGTGAGGTTGTAATCCTGCTTCATTAAAATCAGTGGGAGTTTTGCTATAGATGTCAGTAGGAACATGTCTTCATCCCCTAATCAATGAAGAACTCTGTGATCTGACATGCTGTCAGAGAATCTATGCAGTGCTCTCTCTTGCTCTTCCTAATATCAAACAGTTACGGTAATATGATTAAACAATGAAAAACATGAGGCTATGGGACCCATAGATATTGAATATGTGGAAAGACATGGAGCCTTTGTTCCAATGGATAATAAATGCTTGGAAATGTTAAAATTAAAAATCTGAGAACTGAAACCCCATTTAACATCTTTTCCCAATTTTACCATAGTTACAGCTTTGTCCTCATTTGTCAATGCATGTAGCATCCACTACTACTAGTAACCCATTTGAATCATACTGTAGCCCTCTATATGTGTCTAAAGTGAACGTACATACAATCCATTATCACTGTAAATGTTTTCTTTCTTCAATACCTACCTAAGTTTCCCTTTTCAAAAACTCCTTTTAAAATGTCCCTATGTTACATTGAATTAGGGTGCCTGCCTCCAGATGGTGGCTGGATGTAAGGTCTGAGTCCACCTGTCAAATCCCAAACAGAACATCCTGACAGAGTCGTCTAAGAAGCAGTTTATTTGGGAAGCATAAGGTGTGTAGCAGCAGCTTACAGGAAAAGGTACGAGGACAAGTGGGGGAAAGTGGGCAGGTTGAAATATATACATCAGAAAGGCACCGTTGGATATCAGGCTGAGCCTGGTTCCCATGATAGATTACAGTTATCGCGCCGCGGTGCAGGCCGTCATAACAAACCTCTGAGCTACTCGACCTTGACTCCAGCTGTGCTCTCAGCCTGGAGCTCACATTCTGCCCCCCCCCAGAGCTCCCCCTCCCCACCTCAGTAGATGGGGCGGTTTTATCTGGATACGTAGCATGGAATTGACTCAGCAGCCGAGGGGCAGAGATGTGACGATGTTTAACCCATTCATCATGGGCGGGACTGAAATGTTTCCAACGGACTAGGTATTCCAAGCCCCCCCTATGAATGCAGGAATCAAGGATCTTGGAAACCACACAGTACTCCTCCCCCCACCATTTCGGGAACCTCTGGAGGCTCTTCTGGATGCCACTGAGACGCGAGCACATACTGTTTTAATAAACTGACATGAAAAACTGGATGGACCCTTTTCAACTTCTTGGGAGTTGCAGCTCCACTGTGACTTCATTAATAACTCAAGTGATAGGAAAAGGACCAATGTATTCTTCCCTCAGTTTTTTGGAGGGTCGCAGAGAACGTAGATTTTTGGTGGAGAGATATACCAGATCACCCACCCTGAGCGTCCAGCCGGGGGACCGATGCTTGTCTGCTTGAGCTTTATATTTTCTTTTGGCCTGTTCTAAATTTTCAGTTAACCAAGGCCACATAGACTGGATGGTTTGAATCCAGTCTGACATCTCAGCACTTCCCCTCCCCTGACACATCCACCTGCCCGATGGGGCCAAACTCCTTGCCATACACAATGCGGAAGGGGCTGAAGCCTGTGGATTGATGAACATAATTATTATATGCATACTCTGCAAAAGGCAATAGATCAACCCAGTCATCTTGATGATAATTCACATAACATCGGAGATAACATTCTAGTACAACATTTACTCTTTCCGTCTGTCCATCTGTTTGGGTATGGAAGGCACTTGACATACCTTGTTCAACTCCTACCAGTTTGAGGAAAGCTTTACAGAACTTGGCTATAAATATAGAGCTGCGGTCTGAGATTATCTTGCACGGGAAGGAATGATACTTGAATATGTGTGTCACAGATAAGCCAGTCTTTGAGCAGAGGGCATGCCTGCAAAAGGGATTAAATGCATCTATTTGGAAAAAAGGTCCGTAACCACCCACAGGACAGTTTTCCCTCGACTTAATGGTAAATCAGTCATGAAATCCATGGCAATTACCTCCCATGGCCCTTGAGGCACTTCTAATGGTTTTAGTAGCCCGGTGGGCTTGCTTGTCAGACGTTTTGCAGTGGCGCATACTGGACAGCTGTGGACCCAAAATCTGACAACAACAGTTTTTTGATTTGGGCTTCCGAAGCCGATGGTGGTAGTTCCATGATGTGTAACACAATTTTGGCGGCAGCGTTACTCGCCTCAAACTGAAAGCGGTTGCCTCCGGAGCCTTCAGCCATAGTGGCCCGTAAAAAAGGACTGTCCAATAAATCCTCAAGAGCCGCGGTGCGCGCGACCCACTGCGTTAGTAAGGAAGTCCCTTCTTGGGTGAGCAGGGTCTGCTCCTCCGGCACACCCCCAGCGGTACCGTTATTCAAGTGATGGAATTGGTTTAAAAGGTAGGACCTGGTGGCCTTCCTCCTTTCCTCACGCCAGTGCCGGTCGACCTCCCTCTGGGCACTCTGGATTCGATCCTCAGTCTCCTCTTGCAGGAGCTGTAGGAGGATTTCTCAAGCGGTGGAGGTCTTCGGTTGACCCCCCCAGTGGTCGTCTCCTGACGAGGAACCAGTGGACCCAGGTGCAGTTGCCATGCACTTTAGGAATGAGGCAAGAACCACATTCCTTGGAATAAAAAAAAAAACTAAAATAAAAAGAAAGTGAAAAGGACTTGAGTCCTATTGTCCACCTGTCAAATCCCAAACAACAGAACATCCAGACAGAGTCGTCTAAGAAGCAGTTTATTTGGGAAGCATAAGGTGTGTAGCAGCAGCTTACAGGAAAAGGTACGAGGACTCAAGTGGGGGAAAGCGGGCAGGTTTAAACATATACATCAGAAAGGCACCGTTGGATACCAGGCTGAGCCTGGTTCCCATGATAGATTACAGTTATCGCACCGGGGCACAGGCCGTCATAACAAACCTCTGAGCTACTCGACCTTGACTCCAGCTGCGCTCTCAGCCTGGAGCTCACACTGGAGAGCTCCCGCTATTACAACTGATCAGGCAACAAAGATCAGTTCCCCTGGAGAAAATTGCTGCTTTGGAAGGTGGGTTCTATGGCATTATACTCCACTGAAGTCCCTCCCCTCCCCAACCCCCCCTCCTCAGACTTCACCCCCAAAATCTCCAGGTAATTTTCAACCCATAGCTGGCAACCTTAATCGAATGGAGTAATCAGTGATTTTCTGGGATTGGTCTATGTCCCAGATGATTTTTTTATTTACCAAAAACGAACCTTAAAAGGTAAGTGACTGAACTTTGGAGCAATTGTTTACTTTTTTAAAAAATATATTAAAAATTACAAATATACAATATTAAAAAACTTTGAAAAAACGAAACTCAACCAGTACTTATACAACTAATAAAACCTATAAAACATATAACTTTCTAAATAAACACTCTCTTTATGAACCACCACCAACAGAATCTAAACTTTTAAGCGTGTTCTCCATCCTAGATATAGTGGGTTTCCATATTCTATCCAATTCTTCTATGTTTTTGTTATGGTAACATTGGCAAGAATAAATTTTGCCAGATATTGGAAAGGAGCGAATTCTCCAAACTTAAACACTTGGTTCGACAAAGTAAGAGAGATCTATGTGCTGATTAAATTAACTTACTATCAAAATAACAAAAACATGGAGCAATTGTTTACTGATGTGCAGATGACAATGCCCTAAAATAACAAAGTTGTAGAGCTACTTCTCTAATTGTTTGCAAAAGGCAAAATCATAGATTCTGAGAGGCTTCAAACACAGCACAATCTCTTTTGTAGCTTTTCTCCATTCATTTAAAAGTGATGCAGAGACTGAGCCAACATTCAGACTTCAAATGAAGAATTATGTTGTTAATATACCTACTCCCTTTCATTGCAATGTTTCACTGCTCAGGGGAAAGAGAGGAGAGATATCACGTTGCTGTATGCTTTGCATCTCTCTTCTTCCTCTTGTGTGGGGTCAAGGTGAGATTACTTAAATTGCATCCACAATATGTACACCAACACTTGATTAGGTAGTTCAGTGTTTCAAAGCTGATACTGCTTTATGCACTTGTTTTTTTCCAATTCCTTCTCTTCTCGGAAAAAGACTGCTGGGTTCAAGGTTGAAATGTAGAATTCTGCCCTATACATGTTTACCAAATTTCATGGAGCTATGCTAATATTCAACCACAAATTGTTCAGCCATTACAAACAGACTTACAAATGAATTGCCAAAATGGCTACATTAAACCCATTCATTCACTTTAAATCAGTAACACCTTCATTCACCCAGTAATATCTGCTACACATCCAAGAGCTGTTATACTTTCCCTACTTTCCAGCACATTTCCCAGGAATTTTCCATATGCATTTTCAGTGTTATTTGTGCATCAATAAATTAACATTATACAAATATTACACTATAAATGTGATACATTATACATATAAATACATTCATTTAAATTGATTCATTTGTTTATTTTATGTGTTTTTGAGTAACGTATTTGTGTACAAAAAATAAATTATAGATAACAGACCAAAACAAAAGGCCAAAAACTGTTCATAATGACAATATCCAGAAATGAAAAAGGCTTGTGCATCCCTTCTTAGAAACTTGATCATGTGAACAGTCAACTGTGAATTCACATGACCATTGGGGCAACCACTTAACATGTTTGCTACTGTGCATAGACTGCACTCCAATGGACAGCAGGAGAAATAAAAACATTAAAAATCCATTGGTGATGGGAACTGTAGAGTTTTCAGAGATTCCTAGAGAGTTGTGACATCACTTCCAGGGGAAACCATAGAGTTTCCTAGAGAGGTGTTACATCACTCCTTCACTGAGAGCTGTCCCTCCATGTCACTGCCTCCCTGATTTCTTGCTGGTTGCTAGGCTACAGGGGTAGCATTTAAGGAGAAAGAGCATGGCCTCCATGTGTTGTGAATAATATGTAATTATTTTGTAGGAATACATATATATCTGGCCAGTTTGTTTGTTCTGCCCATAAGGCAACTATTGCTCTAAACACAAATGCCTTTGGGTAAAAGGGGGAGGGAGGTGATCTGTGTTGATATCACTATTATAATTTTGATGAGAAACAGCAACAATCATAGCATATGTTCTGAACATAAACGGCTTTAATTTTTTAAGCATGTAAATATCAACTAATCTTGGATTTAAGTTCCTGACTCTGCAATTAACACCTCAGAGCATACTTGGAGTCTGAATTGCTGAAAGGAACTCTGGGGAATAGCGTGGCGTTTTTTTTTTTTTTTTGATCCATGAATCAGTAGGAACAGTTTATAAAAAAGCTATACTTCCCAGAGTTCGTGTCAGCAAGCTCTGGACATGCCCCAAACCATTCATTGCAGAGAGTGAAGATCAGCTTGGGAACCAGCCATGCTCCTCTAAGATGCCATTTTCCATACCTTTACCTTGCAACAAAAAGAGGAAGAAAGGAAACTGGAATATGATAGATTTTGCAAAAGGCCATTATGAGCAGGGATGGTTTGAGGCAAGCTTGGCCCATAATGGTTCATAACATTTAGGAGTTTATTTCTGAACACCTACCCTATATATGGACCTGACCTGGATGGCCCAGGCTAGCCTGAACTTGTCAGATCTCAGAAGCTAAGCAGGGCTGGTCCTGGCTAGTACTTGGATGGGAGAACACCAAGGAATGCCAGGGTCACTATGCAGAGGAAGGCAATGGCAAACCACCTCTATTAGTCTTTAAACTCTATTGCCATAGGTCGGCTGTGACTTGATGGCACTTTACACACACCCTATATTTGACCTTTTCCATCACTGTTTTTATGATGGTGTGCAAAAAACTCTACGCAAGAATTTATTGGCACAACTCTATCACTGTGACATGTCATGGATAAGAAATATTGAGCCAGTACAAATTCATATAAAATATTGTTATATTCTCCGTTAATCAAAGAAGGACCAGGAAGTTACTACCATTATGTTTGTAGATGATTAAAAGATGGAAGTGATACCTTGCACTGGACCAGTGTTTGTGTGTTAAGGGATGTAATTTACTCAGAAGTTATCTAGAACCTCTTATTGCAGTGCCATCCTAAACAGATTTTATGCTTATCTAAGCCCATTGACTTCAGTGGATTTAGGACAGTGTGGCTGTGCTCAGAATAAAACTGTTAGGCTGTTTTCAATCTGACCTTCTTTGAAAAAAATTCTCATTACCCCAGAGTCAAACAGTTCCATTGAACATAATAATTATCCCCTATTTTAGAACACCAGGACTATGGAATATGTTTTATTTTCGACATCTAATGCCTGGAAACCTACATGGCAACACAATGTTGCTTGCAAACTGTAAGCCAGGGAACACTGACCTAGATGTTAAAAAAAAAAATACAGCCTATTTTCTTCTATTATGTTTACTTATAGTCAGTGGTGCCTCTAACCATAGTCAAGCCAGGAAAGACAAAGAAGATGAATGTATCGAAACCCGTTACTGAGGTAGATTGCTTTACAAGACATGATTAAATGCTATCACTTAGATTAACTTATTTTGCACAGTATAATGGGCCTCTACAGACTGAAGGTGAACTTCTACATTGTGACTGTGTTTCAGGCATTTTGCATGTGAAGTTTTATTTTCTCTGATGAGGGAAGTGCAGCAGCTTGAAATGACCCCTGTCATAGCCAGGAATTGGCAAAGAGTATAAAAAGATCATTTCACTTGGCTTACTTTTCTTCTGTCATTTTGGTTTGCTTTTGCACCTAGAATTTGATTTTGTATACTAACATTGCCAGCTTTTGATTTTAAAAAGGCTATGGGCCAGGTAAGAGGAGCAAGGCACTTGGAGATGAGCTCAAGATGCAAATGGCAGCAGCCAATCAGTGCTTGCAGTCCAAGGTGTCTCTGTTTAATTGCTTAATTTACATTTGGTTAAGGTTGCCAACCTCCAGGTGGTGGATGGAGATATCCCGCTATTACAACTCATCTCTAGCCGATAGAGATCAGTTCACCTGGAGAAAATGGCTGCTTTGGCAATTGGACACTAAGGCATTGAAGTCCCTCCACTGTCCAACCCACTTTCCTCAGACTCTGCCCCCCAAATCTCCAGGTATTTCCCAACCCAGGGTTTTATACTTTTATACTTCCAAAGTGCATGTAAGTCATGGGTCTTGGTTGGCCCCCATTTCCCAGTGCAGTTGGGTGTTTGCAAAGATGATGATGCAGAGTACCTATGCAGAGTACCTGGTGTCACATTCCCATACTGGCTCTGCGTGTTCTCACATGCGTGTTGTGTGTTTGCTTGCATGTAAAAAGTGTGTTTCCTCTTCCTGCCACCATCCCAAGATAAAAAACCCAACCTCTCAGTAAACCAGTGCCTTGGGGAACCCTGGTAAAGCTGTCTCTGAGCAAGCACAACGGGAAGAGCTTCCAACTACCTTAACTCCCCCTGTGAGTGCATCCTTTAGTGTGTAAGAATGGTCTTAGCATGTGGGAGAGATTTCAGGCACAGTCTGCTTTCTTAAATATGAAAGAACTTTATTACAAAAGATTAAACTAGAGCACATATATGGAAAATAGCCATCATAGAAAGAGATACAGATCTAGGGAAATAAAACGTAAAAACATTTACCTCCAGATGGAGCAAACGCATCCCCCTCCCCAATCGCAGCACCTCAGAGATGGGTTTCCATGTGTCAGAGCAGAGCTCTCATCCCTTGCTTCCACTCCACTCCTCACTCCGAACAAAGGAAGGGTTCACCTTTTAACCCTTTTGCTTGCTGAAGTAAAAACTTCCCTCTACCAATCAAGAGTCAGATATCTTTGCATTTCCAACATCTTCCATCTGTGTTTTTACTTATTTTACTAATATCTTTGGGTGTAATATTCCAGCGGTAAAAGATTTTCTCTTAGGCTCTGGCTAGCAGTGAATTTCAGCCACAGGTCTTTCCAGTCTTTTAACTTGATTTCTTGACCGAAGTTTTGCATCCATTTTATCATACACGGTTTGATTGGTTCCATCTCTGTATCATATTTTAATAAAAGTTTATAAATTTTTCCCAATTTCAGTATCTTTTTTGATTAATTGTTCAAGTTCTGTTAAGTCTCTAAGCTTGCTGGCCTCTATGCAGTCTTTCTTAAGTCTGTACATCATTTGAGAATAGGTTAACCAGCCTACTCTTTGGTAGCTTGTTCTGAATTCTTCCCAATTTTTCATTTGTCCATTAGAGGTAATCATATCTTGATATGTGACAAAACTCAACAACTTCCTCTCCTTTACAGAATAGTAAGCATCTGTTGGAGACATCAAGAGAGAAGGCAGAGGGCTTAATCTTCTTCTAACTCTGAACCAAAGTTTGAATAGGTTATCCCTAATTATATGTTGACACTCAGGATTTTGGTTGTTGTTGTTTTTCCATAAAGTTGAAGGAACTTTCTTTCATTGTTGGTGGTCCTGTATAAAAATAAGAAAATTTTGTATTGAGATACACCAGCTACAAAAAAGATTAAAGAGGAACTTTTTGCTGGACCCAAAAACTTTGCTCTTAGGAATTTTACCACCAGAGATTGAGAAAAACAGATCAAAAATGTTCAGATATTTGATTACTGCAGCAAGAATGGTCCTTGCTCAAAGCTGGAAACAAGAAAATATTCCAACACTGAGTAATTGGCTAGATAAACTTGCAGAGTATGTAGTGTTGGCCAAGTTGATGAACATTGTTAATAAAAAACCAAGAGAAGATTTTACAAAGAACTGGAAACTATATTATGAATACATTGCTAAGTAATTTAACTAAGTAGAAAGCCATAATCTGACATGATTTTCTTTTCTTTTTTTGTAATCAGGAATCAATGCTAGTTTAGTGTTATATAGAATAATTACATACTAACGAGACAACTAAATAAGGTTATGATATTTCATTATATTTAATTTTTTTTAAAAAAAACTGCTTTTAAAATTCCTTATAAGCTAACTTTTGATATCAACAAATTGAGTTTAATTCTATTAACTATTCACTGATATGAAAGTGTAATGTTTTAGTAAAGTAAAATATATAGATAAATATATAGCAGGTCAATATAGTCTTAACCAATCCATATTATGTTGTGTAAGCATTTCATAGTTTTATATCAGTTCAGGTTAAAAGGATTAGAAACCCATTCCAGTTATTCACAAACAGTAACTTGTCCTAGAGATGTATTGACAGGCGGAATTGTTATGTCATGTGGTTTGTATGTTTTTTGTTGTATGTTGTTGTATGTTTTATAATATGTTGGGGGGATTATGATGCTCATCCATCAGGTCCTCTTTGACAGCTATGCCAAATGGTGGGGTTCAGGCTGAACCTAGTTCCTTTTTCTGGTGATTTCCCCCACTTGGGAAAATAAACAGCTTGCCATGGGCTTGGGAACCCCCAATCATAGCACTTGGCACTTCATCAGAAGACAGGTCCCCCTACACTCAAATGGTAACACTCTAAATTTAGTTTGGAGGAATGTGGGAAAAAATAGAAGGGAGAAAGATACAAAGGCAACAAGTGATGAATGTGTACCCTTTCTATAATTTTGCATGGGTTTCCTCCTGTTCTTCTTATACTTTTTTAACCAGTGGCACTAATCAATATATTTTTTTTACTTTCTTTGACACAGTAACTCCCCTTTACCTGGTGAAGGAGCAGTGGAAGGCAAAGGTCTTCATGGGCAAAGAGGAGAAGGAACCTTGGGGGAGGGTGTAAGAAAATACTTGGAGCAGCTAAAGCTGCATCACAGACTCTAGAGCACTGGTTCCCAACCGGGGAAACTAAATTAAGGTCTGCGAAACAAAGTTATAAACCCATAATAAATTAATATTTTCAATTAAAAGTTCTCTATTATAAAAATATATATTCAAATATTATTCTAAGTTTAATGTTTAACTAACAGTTATGATTAAAGTTTATTTTCAAATCCTCGGAATTTTTATTTTGAACCTTGGGGTCCCTGCACCGAACAAAAAAGTCCTAATGGTCCCTGGTCAAAAAAAGGTTGGGAACCACTGCTCTAGAGAGACCTTAAATAAAATACCATCTGCAAGTAATTCATGAATGGAATAAGACAGATAATGGGGATTTGCATGTGTTTTCCTCAGGTTTTCCAAAAGGTTTGAGGCCAACTACATCTACTATAGTCTGGTGCTGCTTCAGAGCCTCTCCTAAAGTTCCCCAGGCTTCCTCCAGCCCACACCAACTTCAGTAGCTGCCATTTCTCTACAAATAAACACAGAATTGTCCTATCATGCTCCTGTTATGTATAAAAGAATAAGAAAAGGGCAATGAAATTCAAGGTATATGCTGATCAAGATCAAGGCAGAAAGTTGGAGTATCTGGATCGAGTTGGTATTTCTTCACATCTTATATAGAACAAAAACTTGAGCATATCTGAACAGTAGCAAATGGCGGATCTTGGCAATCCAATGTTCTCGCAGTGGCAACTTCATTTCGTTTGAAGAAAAGTAACTCTCAGTGGGTTTGGTTGAAACCACATAGTGAGCCAAATAGTAACCTTATTCTGACTTTGATATGCATCTTTGACATTTTTAGCTTTCCCAAGATCCATCTCAGTGTGTCCCTGAATAAAACAAGCCAAATTCTGTGTGAAGTTAGGGCTTTTTAAATATCGGCAGCAGCACAAGGCAGATTTAAAGCCAATGGTAGATTTCCCTTACATAATGCTTTTCTGGTGCCTTCAGGCCTGCAGTATACTGTAGCTTTTAGCCACCTTCAGTGTAAAGGCAGTTACCCAAGGAGACGTGAGTATGGCTGACATGCGCTGGTTTTTCTGCAATAGATGTATGGCAATAATCCATCTGAGCTCACTGCAGCTCAGTGAAGCCCTCAGGCAAATAAGATGTTCTTATGGCTGCACTGGCAGTGAAGCACAAGCAGACGTGGCATGTGGCCAGCTTTCCGCTCCCCCCCCCAAGCTTCTGTACATTTTGAATGGCAGATCCTGCAGGTGTATGAAAAATGACACTGTATAATGACTATTTTAAAGCTAATATTCATTCACTTGGCAGGTTACTTGCCACTTGCAAATATCTTCCAAAAGCTATTGCTCTGGAAAATCTAGGGGAAATTGCAAAGGGGGACACTTCCTTAGAGAAGGGACTTGGTAAGGTAATCATCCTAGGGAGCAGACAATGCTGTTTTAATAATGGCAGGATCAATATGTTCAGATATGAAGCCACTCGTTGGGGGCAAGCTTAATAATCCTGCTGTCCCTTGAAGGCAGCCTCTAACTACATTGCAGCTGAATGTGCTTCCTGGGAAATTAAATCATCCTTTAATCTCTTCTCTTTCCTCCCTGTTTGCGAGCAAACTCAATGCACCACTACTTTCAAACAGGCTCCTTGGTTGCTCCTTCCTTTCTTCTTCCTTCTCCAAACTCCTCAGGTATGCTGTGTGTGTGTCAGCTGCCTCCATTTGTTCATTCCTACCAGTGTGGCTTTTGCCCCTTCCTCTTCACTTAAACACCTCTTATCAGATTCCTGCAGACAAAAGGAGTGAAAAGGGAGATAATGCACGGCTGGCACCCATTACTAGGGAAGTGCTTTGGGAAATAAAAACCAAATCCCCTCTGTTCTTTAATATAACAAATCTGATTGCTAAATAAAATGATGGTCTCTGAAAATTCACAGACCTGGTATCTCTCTATCTGCTTTTAACAGCTGCATGAGGTTGGAATCATGAGGGGCGAGAGTGATTCAGCAGATAATCAGTGAATCACCCACCCTCAGGTGTTCGTATTAGGGTTTCCAACTTCGGGGTCAGATGGATCGGCAAGTGCGGGGCTTCAGGTGCCTATGTACCCATGCCCAAATTTTGGGCAATAGGAAGGAAAAGCTTGAACTTCTAATGGAGACAGAGAGATATGATTTAGTAGGCATTATAGATTCTTGGTGGGATTATTCCCATGACTGGAATGTAGCAGTGGATGGATTTTAGTTGTTCCAGAAAAACCAAAAGGGTCAAAGAGGAGGCAGAGTAGTGTTTTATGTGAGGAGAGGGTTTGCTTGTCAGGAAATACCGGAGGAGGTGGGTGACAGCCCAGTGGAAAGTATCTGGGTGAGGATAAGGTAAAGAATTACAAACATTGTGGTTGGAGTCTGCTACAGACCACCTGACAAGGGTGAGAAGGTGGATGCTGCCCTCCTTGAGCAGCTTGACAGGGTATCCAGGCATCATGACCTTGTAGTTATGGGTGACTTCAACTTCCCTGATGTGTGTTGGGAGACAAACTCCGTTATGTGTCCAGAGTAATGCAAATTCCAGACCTGCATGGCTGACAACTTCTTTTTCAAATGGTGCAGGAAGCTATGAGGTGCTCAGCCATATTTGACTTAGCATTAACCAGTCATCAAGAATTAGTAGATGGGTGAAGGTGGTGATTACCTTAGGGGGGAGTGACCATGTCCTCCTAAAATTCCTTTTGCTGTGGGAACAAGGGAGTTCATGTTCAGACGTATATGTTAGATTTTACTAGGGCAGACTTTAAGAGGCACGATGAGAGTCATTCTATGAGCAAGACTGCTGGAAGGGAAAGGAGCAAGTGAAGGGTGGGCTCTCCTTAAACAAGAGCTATTGCAAGCTCAAGCCCTAAATATTCCAACAAGAAGGAAACATGGCAGGGGATTCAAGAAGCCAATGTGGATGAAAAGAGAACTCCGTGATGAGCTAAGGAAGGAAAAGGATATGTTCAAGAAATGGAGGCAAGGACATACCTCGAAAGAAGAGTATCTGCGGGTTGCTAGGTGTTGTAGGGCACCCGTCAGAAAGGCCAAAGCTCACACTGAGCTGAGGCAGACCAGGGAGGCTTGCTACAACAAGAAAAGCCTCTTCAGAATTTGCAAGGAGTAAATGCAAGGTAAAAGAGGCGATAGGCCCACCATTGGGTGAAAATGGAGAAACTCTGACAGAGGACAGAGAGAATGCAGAAAGGCTCAATGCCTTTTTTGACTCAGTTTTTAATCCTGAAGAAGAGAACAGGTTCCTCTAGAGTTGGTAGTAGGCAAGTCATGGCTTCTGGGCTGCTGGTTGACATGGACAGAGAGGTTGTTGTGGGCACCTAGCTGCACTGGATGAGTATAAATCCCCTGAGCCAGATGCTATGCAACCGAGAGTGCTCATAGAACTTTCAAGAGAGCTTGCAGAGCTGTTGTCCATCATCTTTCAGACCTCTTGGAGGTTGGGGGTTGTGCCAGAAGACTGGAGGAGGGAGAATGTTATCCCAATTTTCAAATAAGGGAGGAGGGATGACAAAGGAAACTACACACCAGTCAGCCTGACTTCTGTCCCAAGGAAGATACTGGAGCATCTGAAGGACAACTTGGTGATTCAGGAAGTCAGCACCGCTTTGTACTCAATAGGTCCTGCCAGACCAATCTCATTTCCTTCTTTGATCGAATAATGAGCTTAGTGGGTCAAGGGAATGCATCAATGTTGTTTGCCTGGAGTTCAGCAAAGCTTTTGACAGGGTTCCCCATGATGTTCTGATCGGTAAACTGGAGGACTGTGGACTGGACTCTAGGATAGTTATGTGGAGAGGGAACTGGAGAACTGCACCCAAAGAGTGGTTATCAATGGCATTTCATCTAATTGGAAGGAGGTGTCCAGTGGGGTTCAGCAGGGCTTGGTTCTTGGCCCAGTACTTTTCAATATTTTTCTAAATGATCTCAATGAGGAGGTGGACAAACTACTCATTACATTGCAGGTGGTACCAAATTGGGAGGAGCAGCGAACACACCGGAAGATAGAGATAGAATTCAGTGAGATCTGAACACACTGGGAAAGTGTGTGGATGTGAACATGATGCAATTCAACAAGGATAAGTGCAGAGTTCTACATCTGGGTAACAAAAAATGAGAAACAAGCATACTGGATGGAGGATACACTTGGGTAACATTTGCAAACCTTTCTCCGCCATCACTTCATCCCCCCCCCTTTTCAAGGAGGAAGACATATTTCTCCTGAGAAGCACTTATACTGGATGGAGGATACACTTCTGGGTAGCAGTGTATGTGAACAAGTTCTTGGGGTACGGGTGGACTGTAAGCCAAATATGAGCAGGCAGTGTGATGCAACAGCACAAAAGGCTAATGTGATCTTGGGATGTATCAAAGAAGCATAACATCCAAATTGCAAGATGGCATAGTTCCACTGTGCACCGCACTGTTCAGGTGGCACCTGGAGTTCAGTATGCAGTTCTGGGGGCCTTACTTCAAAAGGGATGTGAACAGAATGGAGCGGGTGTAGAGGAGAGCAACAAAGATGATCAGGAGCCTGGAAACCAAGCCCTACAAGGGATGGCTGAGAGAGTTGGTAATGTTCAGTCTGGAGAAGAGGAGGTTGAGGGGGACATGATTGCTCTCTTTAAGAATTTGAAAGGCTGTCACTTAGAGGAAGGCAGAGAGCTGTTCCTATTGGCAGCAGATAGGTCTCACAATAATGGATTTAAATTATGGGCAGAAAGGTACCAGCTAGAATTTTTTAATAGTTCATCAATGGAATCAGTTGCCTAGGGAGGTAGTGAGCATCCCCTCACCAGCAGTCTTCAAGCAGCAGTTGGATGAACACTTGTCAAGGATGCTTTAGACTAATTCTACATTGAGCAGGGGGTTGGACTAGATGGCCTGTATCGCCCCTTCCAACTCCATGATTCTAAGTCTGTTCTTTAAACAATGTCATGAAACCCTTTTGAAACTTTGCTCATTTCTCTAGTATCCAAGTTCTGCTTTTCTACTGGAACTAGGATACAGGCTGTAACCTCCACTTGTAACAATGGGTAGACTTAATTAGTTTCCAGCTTTTGGAGGAAAGAACGGAGAGGTGAACTGTATAGCTCATACTTGCCCCATGCTAAGCATTCATATGCTGTTTACATATACTGATCACACAGGTGTTACTCATACAGCTACACTATAGAAGCACATTGAATTACATTAAGTAAAGTTTACCCATGTAGATAAATATTGACAACTCAAAACCACACTCCTTCAAAGAAAAAAAATCAAACAATAAGTCTTTTAAGGGCTTCGCAGTAACAGAGTTATATATTCTTGCAGTAACTTCCAAGATAAATGTAGACATCCTCTTAATTCCCATATGGAAAATATTTCTGCTATGTCCTTAAAAAAATCTGTCAAACAACATGTTTGCTTCAAAGTATGTCAAATACACAAAATATTGACTAGCCTACAACTTGGGCTATTAGTTCACATGTGATTTGATTTTAGACCTTGGAAAACAAATGCTAAATTTTGAGAGATTTCTCTTCATGCTAGTACGTGTTTTGCAGGACTGCACAAAAAGAAAATGCCTTCAGCAAAAGATCGTAAAACATGCATGCCAAATTTGTTTTCCCCTAACATCAAGGAGACCATTTATGCAAGTCAACCTCAAAGCCCTGCAAATGTAAATCATTTGCCTGGATTATCGGAGGTTTCCAAAAATAGTTATTTCTAATTAAATTAATGTAAAATAAATTAAGGGTGACTTACTTGCATTATTCAAAACAGCCACTATAACCAAATGGATATGTTCTAGAACAATGTATGTGAGTTAAAAAAAAACACCACACTGATGTCAGTGGAAGTTTATTTTATTTTTTCTATTTTAAGACTACGGGTCATACTAGATGAGACAGAGGTCTTTGCTCAGATCTTGCTTCTATTAAATTTCTCTAAATAGCAGCTGGGGGAAGGGAGTGACTTGGATCATGACCATGATGCTGGGCATGGAGAGGGTTATGCTTTTTCCTGATGTAAATCAGCCTCCTGGTGTCACTGTTGGCCCTAGTAGAGCAAACATATAATAAAATGTATTGGTCCTATGGGGACCAACTGGAAATGGGGCATAAGGAGAAGTGTTATCTCCCTCTTGCCCAGCACCACACTCCCAAACCTGATCCGGTTTTTTATGGCTGTTATGAAGTGAAATTTAATGAGATGTGGATCCCCAGCATCTTGTCTGATTTACACCAAACTGCTGGACACAGGGTTTTTTGGAGGGGGACAGTCAAAGATGACTTGAAAGGGGATATTTGCCTGTAGGGTGTACAGTCTTCTATATGATCATATCTCTGCAATTCCTGTCTGTAGTAAGTAATGCGAGAACAATCTGTGTGTTCTTTGTGGGAAATTATAACACTTGATATTGTCGAAGGCTTTCACGGTCAGAGTTCATTGGTTCTCGTAGGTTATCCGGGCTGTGTAACTGTGGTTACACAGCCCGGATAACCTACGAGAACCAATATAACACTTGAGTCTCCAACCACTTTTAATTATTTGAAACACTATTGCCTGCCTTCAGCTTAAATTATTTTTCCTCTGTGGATACTGAGGGCCATATTCAATTTACATTAGTAAAACAGCTGTTAGATCCAGAGCAGAATAAGCCCTGATTGTGTAGACAGTTATTCCTGTAGATGATGGTTTTTGTTTTGTTTTGTTAGCCTAGCATGTGTATAGCATGTTCAAATCACTTCATACGTTGGGCTGGAGTCTATTTAGTATGAATGGAAGCTGATGCAGAGGCAGATCTTCCCTTCTCTACTCCTTCCTCCAGCAGCTATTCATGAGCACTAACACTGCAGTTGCCAAGATTGGGGGACCTTTAATGGCTAAAAAGCTAAGCAGCATAGAGTGGCTGCAGTGAGGCGGAAGAAGTGGGTGAAATCAGCCATTCTGCCTCCTGTGATAATGGAACCTCTTGCTCTGGAGAAAGGCTTCATATGTAGGCAGAACGGATGCATAGGATCCAGTCCATTGTATTATTGTAAGCCTTATAATGACCCTGCATGGTAGGCTGATATTGTTGCCCATATTAGGGTGAGAGGGAGTGCTAACCTGTCCTGCCTGCCTGGCTGGTGTCAGGGTACAGCGTCTCTCCCAGCCTTCGAGGTTTACAAGCCAAAGGAATGTCCGAAAAGCAGAGTCGAAACAGTCCGGAGTCAAAAGGGAGCCAGAAAGAGTCACAGGAAGGTTTGCCAGTCCAAGGTCAGGTCACAGGTATAAATCAGGTAGTGTCAGCCAGTTCAATGCCTATCGAACATGTTGCATCCATGCCAACTGGTTCCTGTCCGGAGGCTTTATAGCCTGGTGCTGGGGCGGGCTGCAACCACTCATCGTTACTGTTGCTTTCCATCTGCAGCTGATGTTGAACAGCCAGGTGGGCACTCCATCTTCGAGTCTGCAGTTCTGCTCTCAGTTGTCTTCTGTGGGATTCCAAGGGTGCTGGTGACCCTGGGGAGCTGGGACCTGGGGGCTGGGCTACTGCCTCAGGGTCAGGAGGTGGAGGTGCCTCTGAGCTGATTGTCGGCTGCACCCCTGGGAGTGTCTGCACTTGGTCTCCTTGCTGGTTGTCTGTTGACAGCTGTGGCTGTGCTGTACGGGGTCCTTCCTCCTCTGCGGAGTTCTCACTGTCGCTGAGCTCAGGCTAAGGCCACCTAATGGTAGGGTTGCCAGGTCCCTCTTTGCCACAAGCAGGAGGTTTTTGAGGCAGAGCCTGAGAATGGAGAGGTTTAGGGAGGGGAGGGGAGGGACTTCAATGCCATAGAATCCAATTGCCAAAAGCAGCCATTTTCTCCAAGTGAACTGATCTCTATCAGCTGGAGATCAGTTGTAATAGCAGGAGATCTCCAGCTAGTATCTGAAGACTGGCAATCCTATCTAATGGGTTTGTGGTAGAGATGAGATTTGAACCATGAAATCCCATATTCATAGTCTACTCTCTTAGCCACTACACTATACTAGTACTTTTTGTCTTCCTGATTGGATAGAGCTCTCAAATGGCATTTACAATCACTCCTCAATGGTGCTATTAAATGACAGGAGACAGTGAAGAATAATTGTCCATTTCTGAGAGAATGTTCACATGCTGTCTCAACCCATAGCTGCCTCTTTACATTGGTTGAAAAATGTTACATCTCTGCCTAGAATCTCATTATATACGGACAACAGTTAGCAGCTAGAACACAGAATGAAAATCAATACTGAGAGTTCTGCCCTTTAAAATACCCCTACCCCTTTCTTTCCACTGTATTTTTCTGTTAACTGAGGGGGCAACCTGCCGCTTATCTCGGGCAACATGAGTGAATTTAGGCGCCATTTGGAGTTCCTGAAGTTTTAATTGGGATTTTATTATTTTAAATTTAGAATTTATGGTTAATTTTACTATTGATTATTCATGATGTATTTTAAATGATGTTACCTGCTCTGAGCCTGGCTTCAGCTGGGGAGGGAGGGCTACAAATTGAAATAAATAAATAAATAAATAAATAATGTTGTTCAGACCAGATTAGCTAATTTGAACACAAAACTAATTCTCTGACCTTATGAGAGATTTGTAATCAGAAGGACCCATCAAAAATTAAACCCCTCTCTAAATACCTTACTTAGGATATGGGATCAGATAAAGCATAGATTAATAGTAGGGAAATCATTATTAGCATCAATAATGGCAGATATGACACCCGATAATATTGGCAAATGTTCATGGATTAAATTTAAGTTAAAAATCTACAAATAATCTAGTACACAGAGATCCCAGAGGAAGTAAAAAGAGTATTGACCCCCTTTAAGTATCTTCAAATAAGAAATTATTTAGTACAATTGGTTAAGAAGGGCAAGCTGTTACCCAGAATCCTTAATGAATTTGAACTATTATTAAAATCATATAAAATCTCATAAGTAAATTATATGAATATTAGTACAAAAATAGGTTCATTAACCCCCCCTTTTCAAGAGAAATGAAATAAAAAATTAGGTTATGAGCTGGATGAAAAGAAATGGAACTTAATACTCACAAAGGGTTTAAATTTTACAATGTCTTGCATTTAGAGAAAATTTATTTAAGATGACACACATGTGGCATCTCTCCCCAAGCAAAGTTAAAAAATGTGTAAATTGGATAAAAATGCTAGTAAATGTTGGTATTGTGATTCAGCTGGTGCAAATTTTCTACACATGTGGTGGAGCTGCAGTAGAGCCCAAACATAATGAAGGAAAGTGATTGAAATCATATCCAACGGTCCTGATATTGTTGTTCTAGTAAGACCGGAAACAATTGTATTAAATTATTTTCCAGACAAACCAAAGGATATTCAAGTTACGTTTCTCCATATGTTAACGGCTGCTATAACAAATCTAGCGAGATATTGGAAAAGCAATAAATTCCCTGACTTAAATAATTGGCTCAACAAGGTTAAAGAAACCTGATGGGCAGACGGAGGTTAAAGACCAAGGTTAAAGAAACTTAAAGTTGACGTACTATAATAACTGTCACAAGCCCCTAACACACACACACACACCAAACAGTTTCCAACCTCACAGGGGCAAGTCCAAGGGTATACCAAAAGCCAGGTCCGAAGGTCCAAGCTAAGGTCCAGATGAAGCAAACAGTTCCCAGCAAGGTCAGGAGTGGATAAACGTGTTGCTTCCACACAGCTACGCCCTTTCCAGCTGCTTGTACACAGGACGCCACTCAGGCAGCCACCTGCCAGCCACCTCAGACCTGCTCCTGCAAACACTCATCCCCGCGGTCAGTGCTGGGTCGGTACCGAGCTGCTAGGCGGGCACTTTGTCTCTTTTCCTGCAAGGCCCTCCGTGTTTGCCTCCTCCGCTGTTCCTGAGGCTCTGGTGCCGAGGGGGGTGAGCACACAGGCAGCTGACGTTTTGCAGCTGGCGCAGAGCTGGAGGCCCGAGGGGTTGCTGCGCTAGTTCCGGCTGCAGGTCTGGGTCTCTGGCCCCGCCGGGGCGGCTTCTTTCTGTGCAATTTCGGCCACAGGCTGGGGATCGAAGCCAGAGCTGCCCGCTGACTCTTCATCAGAGGAGTCGTCAGGGTCCCCTGGGTCCGGCTGGACCATGACAATAATGATAAAAATATAGCAGAACTGGACACTTGCTGGAATTCAACAATTTCAAGGATGGAAAAAGCACTCCAATGTGTCATTTGTAGAGAGGTAGTAATATAATAAATATGTGGATTTTAGATGAATAGATATATTACTTGATTAAGTGCTATGGGTATTTTAGTTATATTAGTAGTGCTGTTTTAGTTTTTTAAAAATAATTTGTATCATTAGTATTTGTTGTTGTTTTTTTATGTTATATCTATGGTTTTTTTTCCTTTTCCTTTTATTGTTAGATTAAATGTTTATAATAATAAAAAACCAAAAAAAATTTAAACCTCTCATGAAGTGGTTAAGCATTTGCATCTATTCTTACCATAATAAAACTTTGAAAGTACATCTGTGGTTCCCAGATATAATTTTGTTTCTGACTAAGTGGCTGTCGTGATTAACAGCCACTATACGCGCTACTTCAAAATGCATTGCCGGAGATCTGAAAGCAGTACTTAGCTAGGATTTTATTATGAATTAAATAAATGCTTAAATAGAACAGAATTAGAAATGATAATAGAATAAGAGTTTGCCATAATGGCTGCTTCTGGGAGGGGATATTTTTCATACTTTTAAAACTTTTTTTAAGTACAGGGGAAGGCTCCTCATTATACGTATTTCCCTTTGTTGTATACTTTGATCAAAAGTATTCCGTTGAGCCATGTGGTTCAAGGGCCTGTGTTTTCTGACCAAAAGTGGGCACGATCCACTGTACTCTTCTCTCATGAATGGCCAGGGGAATGTTTGTTGCTGAATCAATTTTTGTTAAATACCAGCTATCCATAAATCTTTTGATCAAGACCCAGAAAATAAAAACAGTATACACTGTAGAGTAAAAAACTTCAAAAATATTTTTGGATTGCAAAAATATGACAATGAGACAGGTGTGTTTTAAATATGTGTGAGTATACTATTCATATTTTACAGAACATAAAGAAAAACCTTGGCACCAGTTACCTTTTCTTAGAAAAGGGATGGTGTAGTGAGAAATATTGTTGTGGGTGCCATGTACGGTTATAAAGTTGGATAAGCCACAAGAAATCCAAGGGGTCACCTAGTCCAGACAGCTCACAGTATTATATATGTACAACACTACCGCCAAATTCCTGTCCATAGCCTCCCTTGGCTGCTGATTTCATCATTTAATTGCCTTTGCAGTAAAGATGTTTCCCTTAGCCTAAATCTATTTGGCTGCCTTGTCACTGGCATTCTTTATCATAGTCTTGGGCATATATTGTAGCTTCCATTCCTCCTTCCCTTTTTTCTATGAAGACATGTTCAGAATTACTTTTCCAAGCTACTTTTAATGGTATATCTTTGATGTTCAACAGAACCACTGACTTAAAAATTTATATAGCCCTAAACAGTCACAAACAGTCTCCTGTTACTCTCCATAGTGACAAAATTGTTTATCCTGTTTTACTGTATTTCACACTCATGTTCATTACAACTCTGTCTCCTCTGCTAGGGTTATTGGATCACTCATACCTCTGCCCTTTAATGATTGCTGGTGATTGCTGTAGAAAATGCCGGGGAACATTAGAAGATGATAATGCCAGATAGTGGTGTCCATCCAACCTTTAGATGTTACATAGAAAACACGAGGTGGTTGTGGCACATATGCTGCTTCCTGGCATCCCCAGTCCACTAGCCATAGAGTAGGCGGTAGCACTGCTTGGAAATGCAGAGGATAATGCCAGCTGCCTGAGTCTGTGTCACAGCCAGCACCGTGGATCTGCTTGTTTTTGCTCATGTCCAGGTGTGCCATAACTCTCTGCTAAGGCTACCCACGAAAAATAAGAAATTCTCACTATCACAAAGTTACCCACCTAACTAAGAAGAAATATTTTGCTGCTGTCTTTTCAAATCATCTTCTGTCCATGGGTTCTATAGAATAAAAATATAGGTGCTGGATCCTACCTGAAGTTATTTTTGTCCGTTTTGGCACCTTCATTTCTGGTGATTGCACATGTCCATTCCTTTAAGATGCCCTCCAGTTAATCCACTTGCCTCAACGACTGAATCTACTTCAAAGTAATCCAATGGAATATTTTTATGTGCTTGTACAAAAATACCATAAGAGCAATACTATCTGAAGTGTCGTGTTTTGAAATGTTATCTGACTTCAAATCTCTTCATGTAGTCACTACTCCACTTTTATTTATTCCAGGTTGTAACCTCATTTCATGTTAACCTTCTCACAGTGTCATAGAATACCTGTGATAAGTACATGACAGCACATTGGAGCATCGGTCCAAGGCATTTTCCCCACCACTAAGCCATTCCCATCCACCACAATTTTGAATTTGTCAGGAGGCAAAAGCTCTGGCACTTCTCTGTTAAGGGTAGGACTGCTAGATTCAAGTCCAGATTTTTAGGATATAAGCTTTTGAGATTCAAATCTCCCTTCATCAGATACCAAGGGTAGAACTGGAAGACATTGGGTGTGGCCCAGCATGAACCTTAGGTCTAACTACATGTTAGGAGAAATGTATCACTGTCACTGACTTGCATTTCCCTAGGCATACCTAGAAAAAGAAACGTGTCTTAACATCTTGCTCAGTGTATCCTTCCTCTAAGTCTTCCAGTTCTTCAACTAAACATTATGGAGGAATTACAAGTCTGTGGTAGTCTCATGTCCTCCATGATGTCTAGTTAGGCCCTTTAAAACAGCTCTTGCATCAGTGTAAATTTTTTATTGGACAGAGGAATACTTTTTAAAGTGACAAAAACCTCTCCTCATCATTCTTTTTCCTGTTGATAACAAGTTATTCACTCAAGCAGTTTATGAAATGCTCAAAGGCAAATGGTAATTGACCCTCTATACACAGACTCAGGTGAAAGACAATCTCCGAAGTGGGCTTTTTTTTTTTTTTTTGGCCAAAGACAGATGTGATCCTCACTGCAATAAATAGTATTACTAATGTTAAGAGCATATGAAGAGCCATGCTGGATCAGACCAAAGGCCCATCCAGTCCAGCATTGTGTTCACCCCCTGGCCAACTAGCTACCTCTAGGAAGCCCAAAAACAGGAAGACAACATCATACTCCTGCCTGTGTTCCCCAGCAACTGATTTAAAGAGGCATACTACCTCTGGTACTGGAGAGAGTAGATACCGATCATGACTAGTAGCTATTGATGGCCCAGCCCTCCATGAATTTGTCCACTTCCCTTTTAAAGCCTTCCAAGTTGGCACCTATGACCACATACTCTGGCAGTGAATTCCACAAATTGTACGTTGTGTGAAGAAATATTGCTCTTTTTTGTACCTTTCAAGCTCTACAATATGTTTTTTCAAGTACAGTGACCAGAACTGTACACAATATTCCAACTATGGTCTCACCATAGATTTGTATATGGGCCGTATGATAGCAGCAGTTTATTCTCTATTCCTGCAGAAACCATGTTGGCTTTTATTCAGCAGGGTTTGTCCTTCCATATGCTTGACTATTTTATCTTTACCAATGCTTTCCATCAATTTACCTGGGACAGACATTAAGCTAACCAGCCTGTAATTTCCCAGATCCCCCCAGATCCTTTTAAAAAAAGGAGAGTTACATTGGCCACTCTCCAGTCCTTCAATACAGAGGCTGATCTTAGGATAGGGCTGCCAATCTCCAGGTGGTTGCTGGAGATCTCCTGGGATTACAACTGATCTCCAAGCGACAGTAGGGTTGCCAGGTCCCTTTTCACCACCAGTGGGAGGTTTTTGGGGTGGAGGCTGAGGAGGGAGGGATTTGGGGAGGGGCTTCAATGCCATAGAGTCCAATTGCCAAAGCAGCCATTTTCTCCAGGTGAACTTATCTCCATTGTCTAGAGATCAGTTGTAATAGCAGGAGATCTCCAACTAGTACCTGGAGGTTGGCAACCCTAGGCAACAGAGATAAGTTCCCCTGGAGTAAATAGCCGCTTTGGAAGGTGGGCTCTATGGCATTATATCCCACTGAAGTTCCTCCACTCCCCAAATCCTGCCATCCTCTGACTCCACCCCCAAAATCTCCAGGTATTTCCCAACCCAGAGCTGGCAACCCTGTCATAGGGACAAGTTGTATATCTTAGATAAGCAATTTCACATTTGAGTTCTTAAAGAACTCTAGGATGGATACCATCTGGTCCTTGTGATTTGTTAATTTGCAATTTGCCTGTAAGTTCTAGAACATCTTCCTTTGTCACCACTGTTTTCCTTACCTCCACATCCTCTCCTCTTGAAAACATCCATTCAGGAACAGGTACTTGCCTTATATCTTCAGTGGTGAAGACAGATGAAAATAATTCATTTAGCTTCTCAGTAATTGCCTTATTACTGGATCCAAGGTGATGCAGCTGGCATTCTAGTTTAAGTAAAAGCAGGTTGCACTAATAATTGTTCGTGAAATAGTTGCAAGCTTTGTTTGCTTCATCATCATAATCATTACCTTTATTAGGCATTTACATCAGCATACAATAAACAGAGTTGTGAAAACAGGTTACATTAAAATGACATTACTTAGAAGTACGAACAAACTGCTCACGAATCCTTTGTGCAGACAGGAGAAAACTAGCTACTTGTTGGGTGACAGAGGGGTTTCTATCAGATAAAAGGTACATCACCAACTGCTGATCTGAGAGACTCTGATCACTGGGCAGTAGGGGCTTAATATAGGTATTCCTCGGCCCCATGTAAAGCTGGCAGTACAACAGCACGTGGGTTAAGTGTTCAGGATCCCCAGTCTTACAGCTTTGTTTGCTTTATGAAGACTGCTTATTTTGACTAGCTTTATGCAGCTCTGATTGATGGCTGTCTCTCTTTGCTCTCTGCAAACTGATATGCAGCTCTGATTGATGGCTGTCTCTTTTTGCTCTCTGCAAACTGAGTCCTCATATTTTACTCAGAAAGACAGCTCTTGACTATGAAGTGATTCTCCATAGCAATGTAATGTAATACCAATCCTTCTGTTTGAAAAAACATTTTTGGTAATTAATAGGAAATCATCAGAATGTGGATTTGCTTGCTAAGAAGCCATTTTACTATTATTTAATTATATAGTACATGTTTATTCCACCCCCCTTTCCTCCAAGGAGTTGCAGTCCAGTTCATCATTCTCCCTCCTCCATTTTATCCTCACAACAACTCTGACTGGTCCAAGGTCACCTGGTGACCTACCATTGGCAGAGTGTAGGTTTGCCATCTGGTGGTTGGGAGACCCCTGGAGATTTGGGGCGAGAGTTTGGGGAGTGCAGAGTTAAGGGAGCTGAGGGACCTCAGAGGGTCTAATGCCATAGAGTCCACCTTCCAAAGCTGCCATTTTCTCCAGGGGAACTGATCTCTGTTGCCTGGAGATCAGTGGTAATAGTGGGAGTTCTCCATCCCCCACCTGGAGGCTGGCAACCCGAGCAGAATAGAGGTTTGAACCTAAATCTTTCAGATTCTAGTCTAGTATCCTAAACACTAAACCATGCTGGTACTCTGATTTGGATTGGAAGGGTAAGAAGTTCTTGTCAGGTTTCAGCAAATGCACGACGTTTCAGGCAATAGAACTCAAATCCAGACAGAGCAGTGATTCAAGGATTTATTCCGGAGGTCAGTGATTTCAGTAAAGAGACGAGCAAGGCTGGATACATGACTGGGGGAGTATGGATACATATATAGGGCTGATACAATAGGGTTACAGGAACAAAGAGACAATGTAGTCGTTTCCTGCCGGTAACGACTTAAGTAAAACTGAAACAGAAACAATCGTGAGCAATCAGTGGAGGAGATGGCCGAGCTCTCGGCTTTGTGCGCGGGACCCGATATCAGATCGGAGATTTACACGGGCGGGTCCCAATACAATTGTAAATCCCTGGCCGGAGCCCGTGTGCAAAACGGGGGGGGGGGAGTGCACGGAGAACTCCATCTTGTTCATGGGGAAACCATCTAGTTTGGGGACGGAGCTGTCAGAAGCCCTATCTGACAGTTCTCTGCTAGCCATTCCATCAGTGCCCACACAGAACAATCTAAACGACACAAGTCAACAGAATGTCACAGTCCGAGAACAAGTGTACTGAAGAAAATGCTGATACTGCAAATAACAAGCAGTGATGTATCGAGTGAGCCCAGCCTTGTGCTGCATGGGTAGGAAAAAAGAAAAGCAAAGGATCACATGCAATGTGACCCTGGAGAAAAATGCCTTCCTAGCTTCAGTATGGCAATCATTCAAATAAATCATGTCTGTGTGTGCCTGTGTCCTATCACTCCACTAAGCAACTCTTTAAGCTTTTCTCTAGTCTAAGATCCTTTCTCCAACTTAAGTGGCTCTTCCACCAATGGAAGTGACATTTGCATTGGTGGAAAGATCATTAGGCTGAAGGAAGGCTTCTTAAGTTGGAGGGACATCCTTCAGCCTGAAAGGATACCAGCCACTTTCTGAGAACAAAATACGGCTGAAACTAAATTTTGCACATTGTCAGTATTCAGTAAAAGTTATAGAATTCTAAACCTTGGTCTACAGAATGTGGTAGAATTATGGTTGTAAAGATCTGAGCTAGTAAAACGGGTTGTTGCATTTCACATTGTGGAAAATAAATTCATTTTAAATGCTTCCTGGCAAGAAAAGCTCCTTCAAGGAGAAACCAGGGGGTGGGCCAGATCCAAAACATTTTGCTCATTTATAGTTTTTCACTTGCAGAACATTTTTTTTTTTAAATTATGGTGGGATCATTGAGAAATTTGACACATACCAATATAATCTGCAGAAACCCCATCCAGTCTACCCAATCAGGATTCTGCCACCTTGTTCTGCTGCATGTCTAAACCATGCTTCAGAATGCTTTAATTCTGAAAAGGTTTCAGATTGCTCTTTATCTTTGAGGAATACTTTGTGGAATACTTGTAAGTCAGTACTACAGAATATGGCAAATGTGATACTTTTAGACAATGTATCCCTAGGTTGGATTTTAACAGCTCTCTTCTATGCACCTGCCCAGCTCACTGCTTCTCTATTGAGTGCTGCTGCTTAGGGCTGTGCAAAAAAAAAAAAAAAAAAAGAAGTAAATTTTGGGTTCAGGTTTATTGGGCCCAATTTTTTTGGTAAATCTGGAATAAGCCGAATACCCATGCCAGTAAATATGGGTGAGCTCCGAAAGACTTGCGTCCATGAAACTCAGCCCAAAAGACACCCCAGGCTGCTCCTCCTCCCCCTGCTGCTGGGAAGGGTCAACAACAGCAGCAGGAGGAAGGACAGCCTGAGCAGCAGACCCCCACCCAGTGCCAGCATCTGCAGTCACCTGTGCAGGTGGGGCAGCTCCAGAGGTCCTGCCTCGTCTAGACCTGACCAAATTTAATCTCTCACACTGTCCTGGAGATGGAATTAGGAAACTTTTTAAAAATGGGAAGTACCTCAACTGAGGATATTAAACCCTATCTAACTCTGCGCTCTGCCAATGAATTCCCAAGGAACCAGGAGGAATTTTTCCTACAAGGAACTGCTTCCCTAACTGTGGAACTGTAACTCTAACCTCAGCTGGCATCAATAGAGCCGAGGGCAGAGGCCACAAATAAATTGTTAAGCTATTTATTTAAGTATTTGAAAATCAATATCCTTTGCTCTTTTGAAGGCCTAACAGAAGCCTAATTGGTAAGAAACTACAGTCCTACAGCTATGGTTTAAATTTGAGGAAAATGTAACCCAACAAGTTCCTAACAGGTCCTTATTAAAGGTAGTAGTGTCTGTATGGCGGAACAACAGACCAGAGAACACAGGCAGACCAGAGAACACAGACCAACAGCCCATTCCTGAATAGTAGGCGTGCAGAGTCGGCAGGGAAGAGGCATAGCGGCGCCGCTTCCTAAGCCGATTCACACTGCGGGAACAAAAAAAGTCGTTTCACAGCTTTTTTTTCTTTAAACGGGGCCAAAAGCCCCATTGAAAACAGCGAGACTGTGCCTGCTAAATAGCAGGTGCAGCACTGCCGTTCCCACCAGCGGCATAACCAGCTGGACGGGGATAGGCGGCCGCCTAACCGGCGGCTCCTCCCCCCGCCCCTGGAACACCCCCCTGCACCAGCGCGGCCTCTCTATGCCGTTGCTGGCGCCCCGGAGATGCCACGCTGGCAGAGGGGCGTGGTGCGGTCCCGCGGCACTCTCCCGCCGGTGGGACTGGCCTCGCCACCAGCGTAAGTACATGTAATTGTGCGATTACATGCACTTACGCTGGCGGCGAGGTTACGCCTCCTCCTAAGGACTTCCAGCCCATTTTTTCAGGAATGGGCTGTAAGGTACCCAAAAGGTAAGGAATCAACATGAAACCATGGGCTAATATCGATACAAGTGATTTTGTGAATAATATATAGTAAATTTAATACAAACACAAAAATAAGCCTCTATGTAGCTATGCTAAACATGCCAAATAAACATAAAAACACAAAATTACAACAGTGCAACAATGTATCCAAACAATATCACAGCTCAGACCAAATGCGTTTTGGCTGTGAAGCCTTCTTCAGTGGTCTGAATAATACAATTCTGAATACAGCTATCCCATTGTGAAAGTACATAAATGTATGAGAAAATTGCAGACCTTAGACTGAGTAACATGACATTTGTAAAATGTAGTCTAAAATTTGTTTATATTTATTCCATCCAGAGTCGCCTTTATAGTCGTAGGCTCCTATAGAAGTATACCTTTCACAGTCTCTCAGTCATCAAGATGAATAACGTTAAAATGAAAAGCCCAGGTTTGCATAAATATCTGATGCTTAAAAATAATTATGGGATTAAAACCCGACAAAATCAGAGAAGCAATGTGTGTGCAAAACCTTGAACATGAGAGGCTCCATTATTCTAGGGTGACCATTAGATCCCATGTCCCTCTAATAGTTTATTTTTTATATAAAAACAACCTGTGTGATCTATTCTACATTTGCTAAGGTCCAGTTTGTGGAATATCGCCAAGCATACATATAAATCTCCATATTGAGATGCTGCACAGATTCCAGCAATGTAAGAAACAGGAGGGTGGAAAATTCCCTTCTTTGAAACTTCACAATGGATCTTCAATTCTATGCTCATCTGTACATTTTCTGATCAGATTTTATATCCATTGGCACTGTGTGTGAGTGAAAATGCCAATCAGCTTCCAGTAAAATAATGCTTTCAAAAGGAGCACAAGTAAGAATCCCTCCTTTTTTTCTCTTTGTGTCTTAGAGACAAGGTGCTGGAGCGGCAAATGGAAAAGACAAGACATCTGGCGACAATGGTAAGATCCTGTTGTATTATATTTTACTGTGAACACTCCTAGGGTCAAACTAGGTATGATAGACTGATTTGCTTCTGTTAGTTTATATGTCCACCCTTTCATATGTAAAGAGAGTCATTTATTATTATGATTTACAGTAATGTGTAGCTAAACCCTCTCCCTCCTTGTGTGAGCATGTAAAGTGCCACCAAGTTGCAGCTGACTTATGGTGACTCCCAGCAAGGGGCTTGCAAGGCAAGTGAGAAGCTGAGGTGGCTTGCTATTGTGTTCCTCTGCAGAGCCTTCCTTGGTGGTCTCCCATCCAAGTACAGACCCTGCTTAGCTTCTGAGATCTTACTGGATAGAGCTATACCATGCCACCTTCTCTCCCCCCGCTCCTTACCTTGCAGAAATCCATTGTTTTCTGCTCACTTCTGCCCATACTTACCTTCAGCCAGAAGTATGGTTGTGACTTGACAGCTCCCATGAAAAAATGAGAGTGGGGAGACTTCTCGGTGATTAAGGGGAAAAAGTCACATTGTTTTACTCTCCACGTACTTGACCCACCCGAACCCACCCTGCTGCCCTCCTTTCTGGTTCAGGGTGGATTTTTCGAGTCATCTTCCACCTTCATGCTTCAGTGGTTCTCAAACAAACCCCCCATTTATCTGCTATAAGTCTGACCATTATTTACTTCAGTTATTTATTCATTTTAGCCCGTTTTTCTTGTTTTTTTTACTTGTTTTTATTATTTGCTTATAGAAACTGAACAAAAAACATAGAAAGTACAGAATAGAAAACACCCCCCAAAATACAGATTTGTAACATACATGTGTCAAATATTGATAACCTAACTGAATTTACTACAAAATCTACTTTTAACCTGAAATATTATAGCTACTTTCATGCTTTCATTTACTCTGAACTACCCCTGCATAACTTAACATCATTCCCTATACTTTTTAGATATTATATTTTTGAGAAAATAATGCCTTATATATTCTATCATTCTATGTTTAATTAATTCTAAATAGTAAACATTTTATAAAACATAGTTTTAATTAGTCTCACAATAATAACTAAATCAATCAATTTAATCATATCTTAATTATGCTAATTTATACCCAACTTCTATGTACATTATTTTTAATAAAACTTATTCTTATCAAACCTGATATTTTGACATAAAAATAATGTTCTCCTCGTATGTATAGACCCTCACACCAGATTTTGAGAAGTGTATAAAAATATAATCTTTATTTGTCTTGAAATTCTTTGTTTGGCTTTCTGTTCACGTAGTTTGTCAGTTTCACCATCACTGCATATTCTGCAAATTTGTCCTTCCATTCCTCTATTCCTGTACATTCCTCAGAATTCCATGTAGCAGCCAATGTTTCTCGTTGAAAGGGGCAAGGGGTAAATTGAGAAAGTAATTAAGGACAATATGATAATAAATAAAATACAAATCTGAAATAAAAAATTATACTGTTTTTACTCAATGTCTATTTCTGATATTAACAATTTCTCTGGTTATGAAGAAATCACTGATTTACCATTCAGGTCTTTATAGCCCCCTGCCTCCTAAAAAAAAAATGCAAGCGCCACATAGGGAGGAAAGCAGGATACCCCCCACTCTGTGAGAGATCATGTGAAAAAAACCAAACGGTTAATTTGGTTTTCTTCTGAAAACATGTCCTACTAACAAGCTGTCTGCACTTCTGGTTCAAGCCTATAGCATGAAACTGAACAAGTTTCCTTTAACTAGGCAAGTGTCTTTTGCCCTGATACGTCATTATGTCAAAACTAGCCATGTAGGAAACTCTCTCTCTCTCTCTCTCTCTCTCCCGCTCTCGCTCTCGCTTTGCCAAACCCCCTTCAAGGGTTCCCTATTCTATGCATGGCTGCTCCTACACAGCTGAGTGGCTATAATAAACCCCAGCCTGATGAGTGTATTTGTTCTACATTTTGAGATTGACTCATTAGGAGATGCAGAGTTGTTTTTTTAGTTTTGCTTTCCTAATAAGGCGAGATGACTTTCTCTCTGGTGCAATTTGGTGTAATACAACAGGGAAACACAAAGTTCCTAATAAAATTATGCACTTAGGACAAATGAGAAAGAAATGCACATTTTTTGGAAGCCCCTTTCTTGTAAATTTAGCTTATGGTGAGCAGAGTTGATTTTTCTGTGAACATTTGCTTTGCACCTGCAGCAGAAGTCTAGCTAAGCTATTTCAGTCCTTACTTTGTTTGGTAAGTCTGGCTCAGTATGTTTTAGTGTCCTTTCTCCATGGGAAATAACTGGAGCAAAAGAAGTACTACGTTTCCCGCTTGCTCTTTAGCCACGTACATAATCATTGCCTTCTCACTCCCAGTGATGTCACAAACATGATGTCTTCCATAGCTCAGCCCCATTCCCCTCCCTTCACACCAGCCTACATTTGTCTTGCATAATTTATAAGCTGCTGCCATACAAACCATCTAGCGTATTTTATAAGAAAAGAACTGCATCTGTGCCAGTGGAGTCTGGTGTTAAACTCACCTATCCACCCTCCAAAATATACAAAATTAGCCTTGCGGTTTTAAAAAATAGTCATACGTTTTCTCTTTTTGTGTATCAACTCCCCCTTTCATTTATGCTTGGGAGTTTTACCTAAGGTTTGTTGCTGGCTGGACCCACAATTTCCAGTTGGGAATCTCTGCACCACCAGTCTCCAAGCTCAAATCAAGTCCCCACCTCTTTAAATGCTGCTTTGTAATTGGCTTACCTCACAGTGCTCACTGTGAGAGAAAATTCTGCTTTCCCCAAACCCAATTGCTGCATTAAAAAGCATTTTAATAACAAAAAGCAAAAAACGGAGCAATCTGAAAGAAAGGGGGGGGGGAAATCTAACCCTCAGTTTTAAAAAGCCTTTCTTTTGCTCAGAAAGAGTTCCAAGGAAGCAGGAAGCATTTGAATCTCCACCTCTTTACACGCTGCTTTGTGATTGGCTGTGAGAGAAGCCAGTCTTCTGTGTCCTGTGCTTTGCCTTCTGCACAGAGATTTCAGCTGGGCTGAACTCAGGGTAGAGGGAAAAGGCGGATTAACAGAGGAATGGGAAAACCCGGACATTGTGAGGGCTGGCAGCGAGGTCATTTCTAATGGACAGAAAACTCATGCAGAACTCCAAGGAACAATCAAGTCAGACAGGGGGTGAACATGAGTCCAAGTACCCATGCATAAATGACTAAGATTACAGAATAATAAAAAGCATACATAAGTGCTGATAATTTGCATAGATTTCTAGGGAGCAAGCTAAGAAGAAAATAAAATAGATCTGCATCAATTCCCTAGGAAAAACAAATTTGTCTTGCTTTACTAAGGGGATAAGAGATGGCTTTGAAAGATTTTTTCCCCATCTTTTGCTATCTCAAAATCAAACATTGGTTCAAGGGAAATCTGTATTACAAAGATTTTGGAAACCCTTCAGTTATATGTTCATGGGAGCTTCCCTCTAGTTCCTGTTCATCTGTTTGGTAGTATCCTATTAGAAGCAAGTTATGTGCCCCCAAAACACTCTGGTCCATACACAATTTCACAGCTCCTCCTCCCAAAAGTAACACCTTACCCCACAGTGATAACTGTCCATGATTGCCCGTAGTCAGCTGTGTAGATGGACAGGAGATCATTGCAATGTGCAGCTCTAGGTGTATATGTAATTTAGAAATCATAGGGTTGGATCCAGACAGTTCTTCCACTGGTGAAAAAGAAAGGGTCCTCTTAGGCCACCAAAAAAGACTATATTTGGGCCGACAGGATTTGCATGGACAAAAGCCATGTGGAATGGGGTCTGTAATAAGGAGGGAAATTGGCCGAGATAGAGCAAAACAGCTGGCTGAATCCAACTTGTAGTCTAAAACAATGCACAAGCCCATTCAGTCTCCCAAATTTCACATAGGTGAATTGTGATTTACCCATGGAACTTCTGCATGTGTAGGCATCCCCAATCATTTCAATGGAGAAGGTAGCTATGCACAAACATTCCTTTGGATACAGAGTTGATTTCTCCATTGAAGTGAGTGGGGGAAGACTTGATAAACTCTCGTGCCCAAAGGAAATTACTGGATGGGGTTGATGTCCTGGCTAGCTAACTCTAAAAGAAGTTGGAGTTCCTCAGCTTGTTTAGCTAGTGTTATGGCAGTATTTCATTTTATAGTCCTCAGTTTCTGTGTTATCTGCAGTTCTTTTGCTTTGGAAACAAGTCAGGTCTGAATGCCGGCCTTGTGTGCATTATTTATAGTACCTGTAATGAACATAGTCTGCATTTCTCAGAATTAGCTGTATATTGATAGGCCATGAAATATTCATCAGAATTCTCCAGCTGGCAGAGACCTGAGGTAGAATACATTCCACTTCAGTCAACTTTCCATTCCAGATTAGCTTGGTCCAGCTTTTGCAATACATGCTGTTTTAGCCAGACTGCGTACATACCAAAAATGATAACCCACAGTGGTTAGATCTTTCCCAAGCGACAACCTACAGTTTATTAGTATGAACAGAAACAGAAGTAAGTGGGCATCATGTTTTTGTGTGTAAGTCTTTTAGGGTGCTTCTGTTCTTAGGAAGGGTTAGTATATATCATATTACAGTGTTTAATTCTTTGTTTAATTCTCTGCCTGGAGTCCCACCCAATTAGCAAGAATGGTGGGTTTACCTTTATTTCAAATAAAGTCGCATAGATAAAGCTGAAGTTGTGTTCACAGTGGGTAGCTGTGTTAGTCTGTCTGCAGTAGTAGAAAAGGGCAAGAGTCCAGTAGCTTAAAGACTAACAAAAATATTTTCTGGTAGGGTATGAGCTTTCGTGAGCCACAACTCACTTCTTCAGATGGTATCCCTTTTCTACTACTGAAGTTGTGTTGTTACTGTAAGCATTTCAACTTAATATGTCTTACAATGTCTTAGCAGTAAGTGTTCAATATATAGTATTTCTGTTCTTTGGAATAGTCAGAGCAAGACAAGCAATTATCTTCTTTAGACTCAATATGTGACTACAAACAAAGCAAAATAATGACCCAGTTGGCATTGTGCTCACCTTCTTCCTTTACTCCCCTTTTCTCTTCCCCTTCCTCATTACTTCAAATATTCAAATGATCTCTCTCACTTTCTGGTTTGCAGTAACTTGAGATTGCTTTGATGTCCAAACTGGATAAGCAATGGTTACCAATAACCATAGTTCGAATCCAAACCATAACTAGAAATCCACTTCACACTCCCAATGATATTTATATGCCATTTACGGACAGTCAAGTGCATTGGAATTCTCCTATCCAGGAGAACTGCTTCTTTCACAACAGGATGGATGGGCAGATTGGCTGGTTAAGGGTTAGCTGGTTTCTCCCATTCCATTCCTTTATTGTTCTGTGTGTTCACCCTGGCCTGCATTCCACCTGTTCTGAATGCCAGTTTAACCTAGAGAATTTTTTTTAAATTGAGAATTTGATCATGCATTGAATCCTTCATTTTCTTTAGTTCATTTTAACCTCCAACCCACTTCATGGATGCATATGTGCCTGTTGACAAAATCATGGGGAAATAGGTCTCAAAGTGATCATACATACAATGGAATCAAGATTTTGTTGTGTTGCATTTGACTGAGGCACACCACACATCACTTTGATGATAAAATACCACACGAAAGGAATTGTGAGGCAGTGATTCATACAATTGCATCAAAATTGCTTTTCTGCAGTTAAGCATTAACATACACTTATTTGTCAGCAAAAGGTGCAAGGAAACCAAAATCCAGAGCAAACTTGTGTGGAAACTCTGGCACAATCCAGAACTTTCAAGAGAACTTTAGATGAGGAGAATTTCAAAAGCATCCCTACTGTTTCATTGACAATTGTAAAGATTGCTTGTGTATGAGTGTGAGCACATATTGGAAAACATGTGATCTGGATGAAGATTACAGGTTTTTTCTTGGGCAAATGAAGGAATGACATATCTCATACAAGCAGCTTTATGTCACAGCTTCATCTAGTTCAGTACTCTGTCAGGCAACAGCTCTTGGAGGTGCCAGACAGGTTTTTCCCCAGCCCTGTCAACTGAGAACCTATGGAATGGAGATGGCAGGACATGAGTCCAGAATGATTTATGAACAAAGCATGCATTCAACCACTCAACTATGGGTTCTTACAGCCAACTTGACCAACAAGGCAGTGCCAAGGAAGAAAAGATTGCCATATCTGTATCTCATCTACGCAGTTGGGCTACATGATTTTTGTGCTGTTAAAAAAAAGACAAACAACCCTCTTCCTGGGATAGTGGCATCCAAAGAACAGTTTCATTACATGCTACACAACCTGATTTAAATATGCTCCCCATTCCTAGCAGTGACCAGTGCTGAAAATAGTACATGGGTTCCAGGGATCAAATACTCCAAATTGGAAGACCCAAACTCTATCCTATGAAATACTTCAGTGTATTCAAAAATCTGTATTTCAAAAGCAATGATCTCACTTGGTGGAGAGAGAAAGCAGTAAGCTTCTCACTCCCACCCAGTTTAAAACATTAGTGATTTACAAGTGATGGATGAATACTAAATGTCCTTTTTAGGGTTCTGTTGGGAAAAAAAATGATAGTGTCAGTGCCAGGACATTCTTATTCAGGGAGCACAGGGACAAAAACAGGGTGCATCAGGTCATTGAAAGAGCCCAGGAACAAGACATGCTGAGCAGCTCTGGCCAGCAGGAATGATAAGAATGGGGGCAGGCTCAGTGAGCAATAGCATGGGAGAAAGCAACAGGTGAGACTCTTCCCATAGCTGGTACCGGCTGGCTCCAAGACAAGCGGCCCCTGCAGCACAGCCATTGCTTCAAGGGCTCAACTCGGCAGCAGTTCAACCTCAGGGGTAGCAGTCCACCTTGAACCTTTCCAGTAAGTTAAGGGGGCAATCTGCCCACAGCCAAAATGGTCTGCTCAAAATTACTTTGTGGGTTACATGCTGCCTTTTTACCATCCCTATGCATTGGGGGGGGGGGAAGGCAGCTGGGATAGTCCGATGTCATCAGATCTCAGACACTAAGCAAGGTCAGTACTTGGAAAGGAAACCACCAAGGAATACTCTGCAGAGGAAGGGAATGGCAAACCAATTCTGCTTCTCACTTGCATTGAAAGCCACTTGCTGTGGTCACCATAAGTCAGCTTCGCATTGTCGGCACTTTACACACACACACACACACACACATTTGGGAGCTGGTCACTACTATTGTAGGATAAAGTAGGCCATTATCCTGTGATGACGTTACACAACATAATTTGTTCCATCCTTTTTATGGACCTCTGTCCATTATTTTTGAAAAGTCTTAGCAAACAGGTGAGGTGCCAGAAGATTGGAGGCGGGCAAATGTCCCCATCTTCAAGAAGGGGAAAAAGGAGGATCTGGGTAACTACCGACCCATCAGCTTGACTTCTATACCAGGAAAAGTGTTCGAACAAATCATCAAACAGTCAGACCTTGAGCATTTAGAAAGGATGGATCTGATCACTAAGAGCCAGCACGGGTTTCTCAAGAATAAGTCATGTCAGACTAACCTTATCTCCTTTTTTGAGAAAGTTACTACCTTGCTGGATCAGGGGAATGCTGTAGACGTAGTTTATCTAGATTTCAGTAAGGCTTTTGATAAGGTTCCACATAGTATTCTAGTTGACAAATTGGGGAAATGTGGTTTAGATCCTATTATTGTTAGGTGGATCTGCAACTGGTTGACAGATCGTACCCAAAGAGTGCTAGTTAATGGTTCCTCATCCACTTGGAGAGAAGTGACTAGTGGAGTTCCACAGGGATCTGTCCTGGGCCCTGTGTTGTTCAACATCTTTATAAATGATTTGGATGTAGGAATAGAGGGAATGCTTATTAAATTTGCAGATGAGACTAAATTGGGAGGGGTAGCAAATACGGTAGAAGACAGAGCCAAGATACAGGATGATCTTGACAGGCTAGAGAAGTGGGCTAGAACTAATAAAATGCACTTTAACAAAGACAAATGTAAAGTTCTACATTTAGGTAGGAAAAATCAAATGCATAATTATAGGATGGGGGAGACTTGTCTGAGCAGTAGTGTGTGTGAAAAGGATCTTGGGGTCTTAGTAGACCAAACACTGAACATGAGTCAGCAGTGTGATGCGGTAGCTAAAAAGGCAAATGCAGTCTTGGGCTGCATCAACAGAAGTATAGTGTCCAGATCACGCGAAGTGATGGTATCGCTTTACTCTGCTCTGGTTAGACCTCAACTAGAGTACTGTGTTCAGTTTTGGGCACCACAATTTTAAAAAGATGTAGACAAGCTGGAACGTGTCCAGAGGAAGGCCACAAAGATGGTGAGGGGTCTGGAGTAGGGCTGTCGATTCAGTTCGTCCCGAACCGAAAAACAGCCGAAATTTCCCCCATTCAGCGGTTTTTAGTTTGGATGGAACCGAACTCAAAAAAGGCGGGAAAACGGGGAGCCAAATTTGGTGAGTTCGGGGTGTTCGGCGAATAAATTCAGCAAATTTGGGGTTTGGCGCAGCAGCATAACCATCAGTTAGTAAGCAGCATTCTCCCGCGGCCAACCGGTGGCCAAGCAGGGTCTTCTTCTGGCCAATCAGTCGTGATTGAGCACGTGAGCCCAGCTGCTGCGTGGCCCGGGGAGAGAAAGAGAGAGTATCTGTTTGTGTGAGAGAGAAATCCCCGTGGGGGGGTGCGTGTGCACATTCGCTCCTTTCCGTGGCTGCAGGGGGCGCATTTTTGGGGTTAGAGGTCTCAAACTTTCAGTGTAGCTCGAGGGGACGCTTCTTGCAAGAACCCTCACGTTTTGTAAAGATTGAGTCAGGGGGTCCCGAGATATGGGCCCCGAAAGGGGTCCCCCCCTTAATGTGCATTTTTATTCCATTTACAGCACACATTCGAGCCGTACCATGGCTGCAGGGGGCGCATTTTTTGGGGTACAGCTCCAAACTTTCAGCGTAGCTTCAGAGGAGCTTTCTTGCAAGAACCCCCAAGATTTGTAAAGATGGGATTGGAGGGGGGCGAAATATGGGGTCCCCCCTTTTCCCTATTGGGATGAATGGGATCAGCCGATCCTGTGTGCATCTCGAGAGCGGCAAATCCAAGGCAAAACCTCCCGTGCTTAAATGGAATCGTATTGGATTACCCACTCCTCCTAGTCCCTCCTGATGGAACAGAAGACATCCACAGTAAGATCCCTTTTGGGGCTTTAATCTATAATTTTTCCCATATGTATGTGGGGGGGGGGAGCAGAGTTTGTGTGGGGTGGCAGTTTCTGTGGGGGGAAGCCAAAGGAGGCTTTCACCCATTCTGCCAAGGGGTGTGTGACCGTTCACCTCTGCGAGAGTGTGTGTACTGCTTTTAAAGTTTAAAGTTGAGTCTGTGCGGCGGCTAGCGAGTCTCTCTCCACTCGGCACCCAGGCCGCGCCTCCTCCTTGGTGTTTTTCCCTGTTTTTGCCCCTAGCCTGGGATTGAGTGCAACGGGGTGGCTTGCGTGAGATCCCCTGCGTCTTGGATTTTTTTCCCATTAGGGGGGGTGCACCGTGGCACCGTATTGGTTGGAGAGGTGAGGGGTGGTGCTGGTGAGACTTGCTTGAGTTTGGTGGGGTCATTTGCATAAGGGGGGAGCATCCCTCCACCATGAGAAGAAGGAGCAGGGCAGAAAACACAAAGTCTGTGGGGTTTTTTGCACGGTCTGTTTTGCTGCTCGCTCAAAAATGTTTTTGAAAATCTGACTCTCATAATACATTTGCTCGCGTGTCGCTTTGCATTGCAATGGTTAGCACGGGAGGTTTTGCCTGGGATTTGCCGCTCTCTAGATGCATAGGATTGCCTGATCCCATTCATCCCAATAGGGAAAAGGGGGGACCCCATATTTTGCCCCCCGATCCCATCTTTACAAAACTTGGGGGTTCTTACAAGAAGACGCCTCTGAAGCTACGCTGAAAGTTTGGGGGCTGTACCCCCCAAAATATGCCCCCTGCAGCCACGGAATGGCTCGAATGTGTGCTGTAACTGGAATAAAAATGCACATTGGGGGGACCCCTTTTGGGGCCCATATCTTGGGACCCCCTGACCCAATCTTTACAAAACTTGAGGGTTCTTGCAAGAAGCGTCCCCTCAAGCTACCCTGAAAGTTTGAGACCTCTAACCCCACAAATGCCCCCCCGGAGCCGCGGAAAAGCGCCAATGTGCTTTAAGTGGCTTTATTCCTGTGGGTGGTTTTTTTTGGGGGGGGCGACCCCTTCTGGGCCCCATATCTCGGGACCCCCTGACCTAATCTTTACAAAACTTGGGGGTTCTTGCAAGAAGCATCCCCTCAAGCTACCCAGAAAGTTTGGGACCTCTACCCCCAAAAATGCCCCCCAGAGCTGCAGAAAGGCTCCAATACGTTTTTAATGGCTTTATTCGGCCGAATTTTTCCCCGAACTCGGAACTTGGTGCCGAATTCTACGGATCCGAATCGGGTCTGAATCTGAATTTTGCTGAATCTGAATTTTACAAAAAAAAAAAAATTTCAACAGCCCTAGTCTGGAGACCAAGTCCTATGAGGAAAGGTCGAAGGAGCTGGGTATGTTTAGCCTGAAGAGGAGAAGACTAAGTGGGGATATGATAACCATGTTCAAGTACTTGAGGGGCTGTCATATTGAGGATGGTGCCGAGTTGTTTTCTGTTGCCCAAGAAGGTTGAAATTAAATCAAAAGTGTTTCCGTCTAGACATTAGGAAGAATTTTCTAACAGAGCGGTTCCTCAGTGGAACAAGCTTCCTCGGGAGGTGGTAAGCTCTCCTTCCCTGGAGGTTTTTAAGAAGAGGTTAGATGGCCATCTGTCAGCAATGCTGATTCTGTGAGCTCAGGCAGATGATGAGAGGGAGGGCATCTTGGCCATCTTCTGGTCACTAGGTGTGAGTGGGGGAGGTAGTTGTGAATTTCCTGCGTTGTGCAGGGGGTTGGACTTGATGACCCTGGTGGTCCCTTCCAACTCCATGATTCTATGATTCTATGCTACTCCATTAACAAGTCCAACAATCCAAGATAATTAACTTCTAATGATGGTGAAATTTGGGAGGAAAGAAACAAGCATGTACTTCTCACTCTCATCACACTTAAAAATAGCAACACCATTTTTATTATAACTACAGAACCCATTTCCTTTAATTTTCAGTATGTTTTTCCTCTGTAAGATTATTTTGTTTGGGCAATGCTAAAAGCCTTTGAAACTGATGTCATTTTACCTATGGATAGCATGATAAGGGGTTAATCATGGTCGTAATCTTTTGGAAGCCTTTTGTGTTTCCAATGTGTGCAGCTAGCATAATACATTTAGCTGATGCTTGAAAATTGCCATGTAATTTGGCATAATTGGGAGCCTGTTTGCAAGAGTGACAGCATTTAGAATAGCTGGAAGGTCTCAAAGATGCGCCTATTGTTACTTGCCTTATGTAGATCTTCAGAGGCCTCTATTGGAACAATACACATTGATGTCAATGGGGAGAGGGCTTTTTCATTAGGATACCAGCAGTATATAATACTTGCTATTGTCCTCATTACAAGGCAGGGTTCACCTGGAGGCTGGCATCCCTGCTCTATCCTGCATAAAGTTTACAGTTGATTTGGACCCATACATGCAGGGTAGAGTAGGGATGCCAGCTTCCAGGTGGGACCTGGGGATCCCCCAGAATTACAGCTCATTTCCTGACTACAGAGATCAGTTCCCTTGGAGAAAATGAATGACTGGAAGGGTGGACTCTATGCCATTGTACCCCACTGAGGTCCCTGTCTTCCCCAGCCTCAAATCTCCCAAAGTTTCCCAACCTGGATCTGGTAACCCTGCACCCCATCCCCTGCTGGTGGCCAGGGGGAACCTTACAACCCTAACTTTAGTGGAATGTGTATCTTTAGATAACTTATCCAGGTCCCCAGTCCTAGTTCAACATTTCATCACACTATCTCCCTTATCCACTAGCAGTGAAACAACATTTTGTGTGAATTAACTGAAACACTTTTTGCTGTTAATTTCACTGGTGCAATTAAATGTTAATCTGTGATGAAAACACTGAACTGAACGAAAACAGCAATGGGATATGATTTCAGCTGGGCCATGTTGTGCACGCAAGTTCACCAATGTATGGTGTATTCCAGTGGATGAGTTTGTTTCTCTTTGCCTGCCCACACTGGCTCTCAGCTGGCCATATGCAGAGAGTTTCAGGAGCATTACAGTGCAGCCTATAGATGGCCCCATAGTAGGGCTGCCTGGTCCTTCTTCGCCACCGGCTGGAGATTTTGGGAGCGGAGCCTGAGGAGAGCGGGGTTTGGGGAGGGAGGGACTTCAATGCCATAGAGTCCAATTGCCAAAACGGCCGTTTTTCTCCAGGGGATCTGATCTCTATCGGCTGGAGATCAGTTGAATTAGCAGGAGATCTCCTGCTACTACCTGGCAGTTGGCAACCCTACCCCATAGTGATAACTTCTAGCCCCAAGGGGCTTCTGTGAGTTATGTGAGTTATATGACAAATAAGCAGAAGACAAATTCAAACTGCTAGAATACAACGCTGCCTTTAAACTACACCTTAAACTGTGCTTTAGCACTGAGGGGTTCCTAGCTTCTCTGAAGCATGACCCTTTTAAATCCTCATGGCAAAAAATCTTAGATGAGAAACTGGCGTTGTTGGGCTTCTCGCAGGATATGTTATCAGATCTTGGGAAAACTGAAGCTTTTGCCAAAATTAAAAAGCGCATTAAAGAGCTCGATTATAACAGCACTACTTTCCGTGCTCGTCTGTTCATCCCAGTTCTTCGGAATACCCCCTCCACGTGGTCTGCCTGCCTATACATATTATCTGACAACTCCTCGTCTCTGTAGAGCTTTTTGCTTGGCTAGATTGAATGCTAATCCTTCTATGGTAATGCAGGGCAGAATTCTGAATATACCATACTCAGACAGGATCTGCCCTTGCTCTTCCGGCTCTATTGACTCATTAGCCCATGCCCTTTTGGAATGCCGCTTTTACGAGGAACTTCGATCGCACTATATTTCCCCCCTTTTAACATACAAATCCAATGCCTCTGTGACTGACATAATGCCTTTTTTACTAAGCGACAGGGACCCCAAGGCTACATTGTCAGTGGCAAGATTTGTTTCAGTCCTTATATCCCTCCAACACTAGATATATGCTGCTCAAGATCAATTGATCAAGGAGCTTCTAAGGGATAAAAGGAAAAGGAAAGAATACAACGTCAGGGATTGTTTGTTTGTTTTTGCAAGTCAGCTCAAATTAAGGAAATGTGTTGGAGTATTTCCCTGTCCAGGTTTACTTCAGCTCTGAATATTTTTCCTGAGTAACAATAATAGTGTCAAGTGCTCTTGTGCACTAAATGGTAGAAGAAAGTGTAAGATGATAATGCTTAGCATTTGGGGTTAGCTAAAAGAGTCCCATTGCATAGGCTAGAAAGCAAAGGCACTCATTTATCCTAGGGTTCGTGAGATTACAGGCCTGGCACTGTCTGCTGGGAGTACCTTGCAATTCTAATTTTGGTCAATTTAATTTTCCCATCACAGATTAACTTTCAATGCAAGAGCAGAATTAGTGGCAAAGATAATTTAGCCCCGCCAAACTCCTTTTCTAGTGTTTTTGTTACCCTAGGCAAACATTTCTGGAGGGGATGGGATGGATGATTTACAGTTGGCCAATTCTGCCAAAAAGCAGACTACACTTTAAATAGCTCTGGTTAGAGAAAGGCAGGGTGGTTTGTCCTTCAATGTTTTACAAGGGCTGATTTTTTCCCTTTAAGAAAATATTCTGGTCTTGTGTCTTTGTATTATTTTTGAGCTGGTATGATTTATATAATTTGCATTTATAACAGTGGGCCTTTACAATTCAAAGATGCTAACATTTGATTTACAATATTAACCACTGTCTACTTTTGAAGATGCAATTCTATTATTGAATCCCTCCGTATTCTTAGAGAGAAGACATAAGTAAGGCTTTTAGGTATACACTAAAGACATTTTTTATGTATACCTAAAACTGCAGTACACAACTGCAACAGACACCTCTGCACTCATGTATCATATAGGTGCACATCAGAGAACTGTGATTGGCTGGAGTTCCCAGCTGAAGATTCGTATGTATGCAAAGGCTGTTGAGTCACAACCGACTCATGGCAACCCCAGCAAGGGGCTTCCGAGGCAAGTGAGAAGCAGAGGTGGTTTGCCATTGCTTTCCTCTGCAGAGGCCTTCCTTAGAGGCCTCCCTTCCAAGTACCGACCCTGCTTAGCTTCCGAGATCCAATGAGAGGGGGCTATACCATGCTGCCTTCCCTCCCCAGCTGAAGGTACATATTTCATAACGTGTGAAATGGCCCTTGCAATCCGTTTGGTCACTTATGCATGGTCGGTTTAGTATAGTGAAAGAAGCCCACTTGCCCCTGAGTCTCTGGTCACTTATGCATGGTCGGTTTAGTATAGTGAAAGAAGCCCACTTTCCCCTGAGTCTCTGGTCACTTATGCATGGTCGGTTTAGCCTCCTTCATTCCCTGTTTCAGCCAGGATCAAGTTTTTGAAAATGCACGTGACCTCATTCCTTTTCGGCTCAACCCCGTTTCAACCTTAAACGAACTTGGCTTTTCCCATTCCTCTTCTTGCCCGAGTCAAACGGTCTTTCCTAGCCGAAACCAGATCCAAAGAGCGTGCAGAACGCCTGCCTCGCATTGAGCTTTCCCCGCCCCCTTCCCAAACCCCTCTCCTGTTCTGTTTGCTGATTGCCATACAGGGGAAGCAGCGAAGATTGGCATCTCTCACAGCCAATCACGAAGAGGTAGGGATTCAATTGCTTCTTGCTTCCTGGGAGCTCTTTCTGAGAGAAAGAAAGGCTTTTTAAAATAAGGCTTGGATTTCACCCCCCCTTCTTTCAAATGGCTCCATTTTTTGTTTTTTGTTCTTAAAATGCTTTTTTATGTGGCAGTTGGGTCTGGGGGGAAGGAAACGTTCTCTCACGAGATGAGCCAATCACAGACCAGCAATTAAAGGGGTGGGACTTGATTTGAACTTGGGAGACTGCTTTCCTGTATGCATGCCCCCTATTTGCACACAGTTTATTCCCTGATCATTCAAGCCAATGCATACAGTTTTCCCCAACCCAGGTTGCTTTGATCCTGGCAGAAATGGGGAATAAAGAAGGGTAAAGTGAGCATGCATAATCGGCCAAAGACTCCGGCAAGAAGAGGAATGGGGAAAGCTGAGTTCATTTAAGGTTGAAACGGGGTTGAGCTGAAAAGGAATGAGGTCACGTGCATTTTCAAAAACTTGATCCTGGCTGAAACAGGGAATGAAGGAGGCTAAACCGACCGTGCATAAGTGACCAGAGACTCAGGGGCAAGTGGACTTCTTTCACTATACTAACATTTCTTTGTAAATAGAGAAATTTGGAAACAAAGTAGAGTACAAACTGCTAAGCATCCCCTCCCACCACCTCACCTTTCACACTCCAATGAAAAAGATATGAACTAGAGACGGAATACAAATCCTACTACTAGACCCCCCAAGCTTTGAAGCCTGAGTCTCCAGCGCAATATTGCTTTTTGGTTTTGGTTTGTTCACTCAAAACATTGTCCATGTACTCATAGGGCTTTGAGTACACTTACAGAAAACTGTCAGAGCCATAATGGACTTCTTCTAGTGAACCTAGTCTGTTAATTTTCATATAGCTGACTACTGCCATACTTCAGACAGAATTATGTTGTTTATTTTCTAACTAATTTTCCATGTAGATCATGTTTCCTATTCTTCTGTATTATGGCTTTGGTTGTTTTTAGTGATTTCCTTTCTGATGTGTTTCTAAGTCATTCTTCAATACTGCACAATCTGTTTCAAGCACAATAAGTCTTCTCAGTCTCCCGAAGGCATTATTTTTTCCGTTTCTTCCCAAACCTGCTTCCTTTTTTGTCCCCCTTTCCAGTGGCTTGTGTGTCCTTCTTTCCTTGTTGCATTGAATTGAAATTTCCGGACTGCTGTCAGAGGCTAAATTCAGGTCCTGCAGAAAAAAGTTATTAAGCCAACTCTTATGAGGAAAGGAAGAGAATTAAGGTTAGAGAAATCCAAATCAATTGCAAACACTACTACAGCTAATGACCATGATTCCCATGTGGCGTAGTGGAGCACATGAGTGGGTCACGAAGACCTGAGGTGTGCTTTGCAAAACTGGGTTGACATATAGATGCATCTATGCTTTTCAGGAGCCCCATGGCGCAGAGTGTTAAGCTGCAGTACTGCAGTCCAAGCTCTGTTCACGACCTGAGTTCGATTCCAACGGAAGTCGGTTTCAGGTAGCCCGCTCAAGGTTGACTCAGCTTCCATCCTTCCGAGGTCGGTAAAATGAGTACCCAGCTTGCTGGGGGTAAAGGGAAGATGACTGGGGAAGGCACTGGCAAACCACCCGGTAAACAAAGTCTGCCTAGTAAACGTCAGGATGTGACATCACCCCATGGGTCAGGAATGACCCGGTGCTTGTGCAGGGGATTACCTTTACCTTTATGCTTTTCAGAGAGAAGAGTTCCTATGTGACATGGATCCCACAGGGAGGGACATTGGCTAAGTGGTGCAAAAGGTCCCAGTATCAGTCAAGTTAGTATATCCAGTAGGATTGCTATGCAGGTGATGGGAAACATCTTGGAGAGCGGCTGCCAGCCAGCCACAGAGGACAGTACTGAGTTAGATGGACTCAGTCTAAGGTAGCCTCATAGAATTCCTTCTCTGTCCCTGCTAGTAAATAGGCAAGTGACATCAGACTGAAGGAAGCAGGAAGGATGTATCAGTATTCCACAATGAAGGTGATGCTACTGCTGACAGGCACAGGGGAATCTCAGAAACAGAAGCATAATGGATGGCTGCCATTGTTAAAGGTTGGTTGAGAATACATGCACATCTTTGACAGTCAGGTGAGGTGTATTTTCAGATTTAATCCAGAAAAAAACATGTACCCCAGCTTTCAAAAGTTGCAACAGTGGTGCAACACTGGCCATTCTTCACGCAGTTCACATCCCCCTCCCTCAGCGTGGGTTATGAAACTAGCTGTGTGCCGTGCCCAGTTTAGACAAAACTAAGCACCCACTGATTTTCAGTAAGCGCCAGATACTTTGCTGCCATTTGTGCAATTGGGGGGGGGGGAAACCCACAAGGCTTGCAATGACCTCAGCTTTACTGACAGAGGACACAGTCGGCCAGCGATCTCTCTCCTGCAGGGAGCCTGTTGAAATAAATGCCGTACTTCTGCACAATTTTCTTTCATTTCAAGGGGGGCTCAGCATAGCAATCTTTCCTGATAAGTCTGTTTACCCTCCAGGCAACTAGTATGTTTGCTTGGTAGACACTAGGTTCCCACTAGATTCTGATCGTCAGTGTTGGTCAGTGCATAAAGTGAAAGGAAAGAGAGTAAGAAAACGTTGCGCCGGCTCTCATCTGTTCTCAAAGAAGTCAGAGTTCTGTGCCCAACTAGTTCACTGCTGAAGGGCAGGTTGGATATTTGTCACAAATAGGATTGCCATCTCTGAGTTGGGAAGTGCCTGGATATTTGGAGGTAAAGCCCGAGGAGGGCAGAGTTTGTGGAGGGAAGGGACCTTAGCAAGGTATAAATGTCATTGAGTCCCTCTTCCAAAGCAGCCATTTTCCCCAGGGGAACTGATCTTCGTATTCTGGTAATTGGTTGTAATTCGAGGAGTGTGCCGGTCCCCACCTGGAAGGAAGATTGGGTTTCTGAAGAGACAAAGATGCTGGATTTGTTTATTCAAACTTCAGTCCTTAACCAATATAATATCAAGCATCTGAGAATTGTGATTCCAGCTGTCAGAAAAGATTTTACCATAGCATTTATTACAGTGGCTTCAATTATATTTTCTTCCATGGAGGAAGAAATGATGTTTGCAGTCTTTTACCTAGAATATAATTTTTCTACTGGCACAGGTGATGTTGACCTTTGAAATAAAGTAAGGGGAGGGGAGGCAACATAGATTAAATGTGGTGGCCCAGTTCATTTACTAGGCTGGAGATCATCTTCATGTGATGACAACTGGGTGCATGCTCTTTCACTCTTCTCCACTTTGCATATAACACAACAAGTGAAGCAGGGGGTGCCATGAAGTTGACTGGAGTGGTCACAAGGACCATATCAGTCCAGACTTGGCTCATCTATACTGACTCCCAATTTGTTTCTGGACACAATTCAAGGTGCTGGTCTTGACCTTTAAAGCCCTAAATGGTTTGCGACCAAGATACCTGAAGGACGGCCTAATCCCTTATGAAACAGCCTGACCACAACAGCCATCTTCAGAGGCTCTGCTTCAGGGGGCCCTGCCTTCTGAGATTAGGCAGGTGGCAACCCAGGAGAGCCCTGACCTAGATGGCCCAGGCTAGCCTGATCTCGTCAGATCTCATAAGCTAAGCAGGGTCAGTATCTGGTTAGTATTTGGATGAGAGACCACCAAGGAATACCAGGGTTGCTGAGCAGAGGAAGGCACTGGCAAACCACCTCTGTTAGTCTCTTGCCATGAAAACCCCAAAAGGGGTCGCCATAAATTGGCTGCAACTTGACGGCACTTCACACACACACACACACAACCCAGAAGAGGGTCTTCTAGGTCATGGCACCAAAGCTCAGGAACTCTCTCCCCAGGGAAGTTAATCTGTCTGCCTCTGTTGCTGTCTTTTGCCAGCAGATGAAGAGTTTTTTTGTTTCTTTTGATCCCCCCAATGATCTCCTCAATGATCCCCTGTGAGCTCTAGTCCTGGAGCAAACCCACAAACAGATTCCAGCAGACGGCAAGTCCACGAAAGCAGCTTTATTGATTAGACTCGACAGGTTACAGAAGCCATATTCAAAATGTTACTAGTGAGGGATGAAGGCAAGGCACATGACATATAAGGAAAAGCAAAAGGAGATAATCAATAACCCAGGCAACCCCCCTCCCAGAGACAGGAAGGAGTACTTGGCATTTCTCACACGAAAGGAATATATGAAGGACTCTGTGAAGCCTAAACACGGGGCACAGACTGGCCTTGGAGAGAATTGCAAAATAACATCTGGGAGCATAACCATGAACTGTCTTCATGGCCTGCTCCTGACATTCTGCCCCCCCCAAGACCCCCCTTCACCCTCCCACCGAGGGTTTGTGAGGGTAAGCGGAATGGAATTCTTGCACCAGACGGGGGGCGGAGACGTCATGGGCATGCACCCAAATGCACCAAAATGTTTCCAGCGAACCAGGTACTGAAGGGCACCGTAGCGAAAGCGGGAATCCAGTATCTTAGCTACTTCAAAATGTTCCTCCCCCCCCCCCACCATTTCAGGCACTTCGGATTGTGGCTCGGGATGCCATCTTTGGGAAGGAACGTACAGTTTTAGGAGACTGATATGGAATAAAGGATGAATTCTCTGTAGAGACTTGGACAAGGAAAGTTCTAGAGTCACTGGATTAATAATCCGGAAAATGGGGAACGGACCTATGTACTTGGCACTGAGTTTATCACACGGGCGGGTGGATCGTAGGTTCTTGGTGGACAGATAGATGCGATCCCCCACCCTGTATTCCTTACCGGGGGAGCAATGCTTGTCAGCCTGAGCTTTGTACTTTCGTTTGGCTCGCTCCAGATTTTTAACCAGCCATGGCCAGATTATCAAAGGCGGTTTGAATGGAACGTACCCATTCAGCCACATCAGCCCCCCCTCCTCAGAAACATCAACATTGCCCACAGGATTAAACTCTTTACCATGAACAATCTGAAATGGGCTGAACCCTGTGGATTGGTGATCCGCATTATTGTAAGCATACTCAGCAAAAGGCAACAGGTTTAACCAGTCATCCTGATGGTAATTGACATAACAGTTCAAATAATATTCCAAGACTGCATTTACCCGTTCAGTTTGACCATCCGTTTGGGGATGGAAGGCACTAGATAGTACCTGTTCCACTCCAACCAGTTTGAGGAAAGCTTTCCAGAATTTGGCCACACAATTTGAACCCCTGTCTGTCACCACCTTGCGTGAGAAGGAATGCAGACGGAAGACATGTGACACCAAGAGGCAGGCCAATTTCAGGGCAGAAGGGATACCTGCGCAGGGCACAAGATGCACCTGTTTTGAAAACAGATCAGTAATCACCCAAAGTACAGTCTTTCCCCCACTAGGGGGTAAATCCGTCATGAAGTCCATCGCAATCACCTCCCAAGGCTTAGAGGGAGTCTCTAACAGTTGCAAAAGTCCGGGCGGTTTTCCCTGTGCCCGTTTGGCCGCTGCACAGACGGGGCAGCTGCAGATGAAGGAGTCCACATCTGATCGCATGCCCGCCCACCAAAATTGCCTCCTAAGCAAATGCAACGTCTTAAGGAATCTGAAATGTCCGGCGGTCTTGGCACCATGGACCAACCCTAAAACCTCCCCCCACAACACTGCTGGCACATACAGTTTAGAATCCTTGTACCAAAAGTCCCCGCGGTTAACGAGAAGCGGGAAGGGTCTGCGAGGAAAGTTCTGTTTGATAACTACGAAGAAGAGTGTCCCTAAAGGATCCGGGCAGACCCTCCACCCCCCCTGGAGTAGTGCCAGCGGGCAGCTAGACAGGGGACAGAGGTGCTATTGGAGTGGTGGGGGGCTGAATAGGGAGCTCGGGTCCCTGTGCCTCTGGAGACCTGGCTGTAGATCGCTCCGAGGGAGAGGGAAGTGAGGTGGGCGGCGTCACCGGCTCGTCCGGGCATGGGGCATCTGTCCCCTCTGGAAGCATCAGCGGCGGGGAGTGAGTCTGAGAATGGGTTTGCACAACCAGAGTGGGCACTAGACCCCGTTGGGCAGGGGTGAAGAGCCACTCTATGGGTCGGTCAACCTTGGTGGGATATTGGGGAAGTCTAGATAGGGTGTCAGCCAGTAGATTTTGCTTCCCTGGTACATGTTTCAGGACAAATCAGAATTGGGCAAAGAAGTCCGCCCAACGCACTTGTTTTGCGGACAGTTTGCGGGCTTCCGTTAGGGTGACCAGATTTTTGTGATTGGACCACACTTCGAAAGGCACCGTGGAACCCTCCAAAAACTGTCTCCACACTGTTAAGGCATGTTTTACCGCGGCTGCTTCCTTTTCCCAAATAGCCCAATTGAGCTTGGATTGGGTAAACTTTTTGAAAAAATAAGAGCACGGACGTAGGTGTCCATCCTCCCCCCGCTGCAGAAGTGCACCCCCCATCGCTATGTTGGAAGCGTCTACTTGAACTATGAACGGTTGAGTGCAGTCGGGGTGTTAGAAGACCGGCTCGGACGTAAAGAGTTGCTTTAGATTATCAAAGGTGGCTTGACACTGGGGGGTCCACTCCACCCGGGCGTTGGGTAAAGTGGCTGAATCCCCCTTCCCCTTAGTTTTAAGGAGATCTGTGATGGGTAGAGCAATCCGAGCAAAATGAGGGAGAAACGCCCTGTAGAAATTTGCAAACCCGAGGAACCATTGGACTTGTTTGCGAGTAGAGGGTGGTTCCCAACTGAGCACAGCTCGCACCTTGTCTGGATCCATAGTCAGGCCTTGGTGCGAGACGACATAACCCAGGAAGGGTAATTGCTTCTTGTGAAACTCGCATTTAGAAAGTTTGGCATAGAGCTGATGACTCCTAAGATGTTGCAAGACTTCCCTGACCAAGGCAACATGTTCCTCCATGGTTTTGGAGTAAATTTGGCCTTGGAGAGAATTGCAAAATAACACCTGGAGCATAACCATGAACTGTCTTCATGGCCTGCTCCTGACATACCCCTTCCTAACCAACATTTTTATGTTTTGCATGTATTTTATCTCTGTTTTAAAATTGTTTTAAGGATATGTGTTTGGGAGGGGTTTTAAAATGTAATTTTATCATTGTAAGTAGGGCTGTCGATTCGGTTTGGCCCGAACCGAAAAACAGCCGAATTTCCCCTGATTCGGCGGTTTTTAGTTTGGGACGAACCGAACTAAAAAATGGCGGGAAAACGGGGGAGCCGAATTCAGCAAGTTCGGGAGTTCACGAATAAATTCGGCAAATTCAGGGTGCAGCAGCATAACTGTCAGTAAGCAGCATTCTCCCCCGGGAAATCGGTGGCCAAGCTGGGTCTTCTTCTGGCCAATCAGTCAGGATTGAGTACTGGAGGAATCAGCTGCTGCGTGGCCCGGCCGGGGAGAGAAAGAGAGAGAAATCCTCATGGGGGGGTGTGCGTGTGCACATTCGCTCCTTTCCGTGGCTGCAGGGGGCGCTTTTTTGGGGTGCAGCCCCCAAACCTTCAGCATAGCTTCAGACAAGCCTTCTTAAGAGACCCCCCAGGTTTTGTAAATATGGGTTCAGTGGGGGCAGAAATATGGGCTCCCCCGTTTTCTTTTTCCGTGACTGCAGGAGGTGCATTTTTGGGCGTGCGGCCCCCAAACATTCAGCAGAGCTTCAGACGAGCCTTCTTAAGAGACCCCCAAGTTTTGTAAACATTGGGTCAGGGGGTCCCGAGATATGGGCTCCACCCCTTTTCCCTCCCCCTTTTCCATTTCCGTGGCTGCAGGGGGCGCTTTTTGGGGGGTGCAGCCTCCAAACTTTCAGCATAGCTTCAGAAAAGACTTCTTAAGAGACCCCCCCAAGTTTTGTAAAGATGGGTTCAGTGAGGGCAGAAATATGGGCTCCTCCTTTTCTCTTTCCGTGGCTGCAGGGGGTGCATTTTTGGGGGTGCAACCCCCAAACATTCAGCATAGCTTCAGACGAGCCTTCTTAAGAGACCTCCCAAGTTTTGTAAACATTGGTTCAGGGGATCCCGAGATATGGGCTTTCCCCTTTTCCCTATTGGGATGAATGGATCACCCGATCCTGTATGCATCTCCAGAGCGGCAAATCCAAGGCAAAACCTCCCGCGCTTAAATAGAATTGTATTGGATTACCCAGTCCTCCCAGCGCCTCCTGATGGAACAGAAGACAGCCACAGTAAGACCCCTTTGGGGGCTTTAATCTATAATTTTTCTCCTGTGTGTGTGTGTGGGGGGGAAGCAGAGTCTGTGTGTGTGTGTGGGGAGGGAGCAGTTTCTGTGGGTGGGGGGGAAGCCAAAGGGGGCTTTTGCCCATTCTGCCTGGGGTGTGTGTGCCCCCTCGAGTCTCTCTCTCCCTGGTTTGAGGGGGGACTTCAGTTGTGTGTCCTCAGGTTTTCCCTCATTCATAAGATCGGTTAGGTCTATTTTGATGCTTGCTCAAAACTGGTTTTCAAATGGTGACTTAAAGAATGCATTTGCCTGTTCCCGACCCGAGACTGATGCAAAAGGGGAAATTCCACCTCCTCCTGCTCATTATGCATAGCTAGCTGCCTCTGTCCCTTTCCATGGTGTGCAAACTCCCAGGTGTCAGGTGTTGCTTTGCATGGTTGCAAACGTGTTGCTTTGCATGGTTGTGTTGCTTTGCAGTTGTGTTGCTTTGCAGTTGTGTTGCTTTGCAAACTTCTTCGCACTTGCCCCGCCCTTGCTCCCCGCAGCTCAGCTGTTTGTCGGGGCTGGGAGCTTTGTGCGTGGGCGGCAAGCTCTGCTCAGAGATGCACATTAAGGGTGGGGGGACCCCTTTTGGGGCCCATAGCTCAGCCCCCCCTGACCCAATCTTTAAAAAACCTGGGGGGTCTTGCAAAAAAGGTCCTTTGAAGCTCTGCTGAAAGTTTGGGACCTCTACCCCCAAAAATGCCCCCCGGAGCCGCGGAAAGGCGCGGTTGTGTTTTTAATGGCTTTATTCGGCCGAATTTTTTCCCCAAATTTTGAATTCGCGCCAAATTGCACAGACCCGAAGCGGGGGAGTTAAGACTTCAGCATATCCTGAATCCAGATGGGCCGAATTCGGCCGAATCCGAACTATACCGAATTTTTTTTTCAAAGCCCTAATTGTAAGGGCAGAAACTCAGGATACAAAGTCTGCAAATAAAATAAATAAATAATGTAGAGCCCCGTACGCATAGCAGAATGGTTATATGAATATAAAAAATTACAACACCTCTAACAGAACAGAGAAGTGCTCCATCTCATCCAGCATCCTGTTTTGTGTGGTTGCAAACCAGATGCTTCCAGAATAGGAGGCCTACAAGCAGGTTGGGTTGCGGACTGTGGGTTGGAAAAATCCTGGCTGATTGTAGGTGGACCTGGGGAGGGGCCTCAGTTGCTTATAATGACACAGAGTCCATTCCTCCAAAGCAGCCATTTTCCTCCAAAGAAACAGATCTCTGTAGCATGGAGATGAGTTGTAATTCCAGGAGAACAGACCATTAGACCAGCTGTTTTGCACCTCCTGAGATTTCTTTGGGATCCTTTTTGAAACATCAGAGTTATGTTTTCTATCTTCCAGTCCTCTGGAAGTTTGTTTTAGCAACAAACTATCTCACATTATGTTATGGACTTTATTATTTTTTAATTCAATTTCTACTCTGCCCATTCCCCACCCGAGCAGGGCTCATGGCGGCTTACAACAGTTGATATACAAATTATTAAAATACATTCATATAAAACCAAATAATTACAATATAAAATGCAATTATACTATATTATAAAACTTAATCTAGATCTATGGCACCATTTATAACATTCCTCCCAATTAAGTTCACCAAACAGATAGTAGTTGGGGGGAGGAGACAGAACCTGGCCACCACCACCAGCAGTCCAGTGCTTCCATTGTGGTGCTGGAACACTCAGTGATTTAAAAAAACTTTACTGGGTGATAATGGGAGCCCTGTGGCACAGAGTGGTAAGCTGCAGTACTGCAGTCCAAGCTCTTCTCACGACCTGAGTTCGATTCCGACGGAAGTTGGTTTCAGGTAGCCGGCTCAAGGTTGACTCAGCCTTCCATCTTTCCGAGGTCGGTAAAATGAATACCCAGCTTGCTGGGGGTAAAGGGAAGATGACTTGGGAAGGCACTGGCAAACCTCCCCATAAACAAAGTCTGCCTAGTAAACGTCAGGATGTGACATCCCCCCATGGGCCAGGAATGACCCAGTGCTTGCACAGGGGACTTTTACCTTTTTAATGTGAGATCAGAAATATGCATAAAAGATGGGAGATAAATGAGTGGTTAGAAGGCCAGGTGATGTAAATAATTGTCACTGTCCTCAACTATAGTTGAGTAGAGGTTAAGAGTGGTGGATTCTAATGTGGATTCTAATGTGTTTGATTCCCCACTCCTCCACATGAGCAGCGGACTCTAATCTGGTGAACTGAGTTTGTTTCCCTACTCCTACATATGAAGCCTGCTGTGTGACCTTGGGTAGTCACAGTTCTCTCCAAACTCTCTCAACCCCACCTACCTCACAAGGTGTCTGTTGTGGGAAGGGAGGGCAATTGTAAGCCACTTTGAAACTCCTTAAAGGTAGAGAAAAAGTGGGGTATAAAAACCAACGCTTCTTCCTCTTCGTCTTCCTGGCAGAACAGGAGTTCCACTAGGCCAGGCAACAGCCAAAAATGCTCAGGCCCTGATCAAGGACAGCCGGATCATCTTTGGGCCAGAGATCACCAGTTTGTTGTCTCCTGAAGAACATAATGCTCTCTGAGGGGAATAATGCGTCAGGGAAGGTAAACCACACACAGGTCAGCCTGGTAGGTGTATGAACCAGGTTTAAGATATTGCAGCAGCTTATTAGAGGCTTCTCAGACAGAAAACTGGTAATGGCAAACAGACTGGTCCCTACAATTGCTGATATTCCCTGCAATCTCTGGCTGCAGAAGAGGCTTGCCCAGGCCAGCCAGACTCTTGTTTGTGCAGAGTGACAGCCAGTCCCAATGCAGGCTGGGCTGCCTCCGAATATTCTCAACATGCAGTGCTTCTGCAGCACACAGACAAGGATTCCTCAACAGATGAATCGATATGGAAATTGTTCCCTGAGGGTAGCCAGTCTGAAATCCACTGGATTAGGGAAATGAGCTCTGCCACAAAGGACGGGCTCACCAACAGCCTGTCTGCAGAGACAACCTGCCCAATCCATTTTAGTGATAAATTTGGCATGCTCATAAATCCAGGCTGAATTCAAACTGTCTGTCAGAGTTTAAATTCCCTTGAGGGGAAAGCATTCCAAAAGAGGTTATCAGGAACTCAGCCTAAGAAATGCACAATGATAGAGTTCCCGTACTGTATTTTATTTCTAATAAAACATCCACCATTATGATATTTGGTGTGTGCATGCAGACACATACATGTGTGGATTATATTGCAGGGATTCGAGGTGTTGCAATACTTGCCTACCGGGTGGGGATCTGTTCATGAGGCCAGGCAACCCAGTGCCACGGTAAAAAGAGACGTTTCGTCTCCACTGTATTATTGTCCTCCAGTGCAGTCCTTTATGTTTCCTGATGGGGATGAATGGCAATCACTCATTTAAAGGTGAGAAAGTATAGGGCTGCATGTGATTCCAATGAATCTCCAGGATTCTCAGATGGTGTTGCACATTTACTTATTTATGACGAAAATGTGTATGCTGCCTCAAGTCAATAAAACAAGCCAAATCAATAAAACAAAACAAAACAAGTCAATAAAAACAATCCAGGAAACAAAAATACACAAAACAAACAGAGCAGCCTAAAATGATATTGATAAAACAGACCTCAGGCTGGGAGCACATCAGGGCTTGAGAAGACTAGATTGTCACTAACAGGCTGGACAATACATACATTTAGACTTGGAAATGTGAAGTTGCAGCTCAGTGCAACTTTTTTTATCCTAGTTGTGGGGGGGGGGAGCTAAAGTGGTACGAACAAGTGTTAAGGATGAAGAGAGTAGGGGAAAGTTTACTCAAGTTCCAATGAATGTGGGGTGGGGCCAACATTCCCATTTTGACTCTGCCTGTACCTGCATTGTGTTGTCCCTAGACATGCCACCTGTACAGGGCTCCAGAGTACATTCATCATGGGTCTGTGGCAGCTGCCACTCCCTGGTGAGTATGTATCTGCATTTGTCAGTTTTATATGTGAGGTTTTCACATGCATATACAAAACACTTTACAAATGCATTTTGAAATGCAATCTCCCCTAAGAGGCCTTACTTTGGGCCCTATTTTTCCCTGTGTGCTACTATATTTGTTTTTGCTTCTCTCTAGTTTTTAAACAGTGATGTCAATTTAAGCAAGAGGGGAATCTGTGTTCCCTGATCTCCATTTAAATTTCATATCAAGTTGACACTAAGTTTAATGGGTTTTATTTGGAATGTATTAAATTTAATTGGCCTTTATTAAATCCATATTTTCACTCATTTCAGTTATTTAATGGCTGTGTTTTGAAATAAAATTTAAAGATCCATCAGTTTCAAATTGCCATATGAAACACAGATATTTAAGGCAGGGCTGGTTCCAAGTTTTGGGCCCCTTGAGAAAAGAATGTTTGGCTTTCTCTGGACCCCAACTGCCCACCCATACATCCTTTCCTGCCAGCTCTCTCACTTCTGAGCCCTCCCCATACCCACACTACCAGCAGCACACATTGCATGTATGTCCTTGCTGCTGTGTTACTGGGCATTGCATGCAGTTGGGAGCATGGGAGGCAATTGATTACAGCTTGGGAATTGGTGGGATCCTGGAGGGACAAGGGCATGGGGTGGCACCATCAGATGATGATGTGACATCACTTTTTGGGAAAACCCAGAAGGGACATCAGTCAGCTATAGGAATCACCGGAAACTCTATCGTAAATCCATAGAGTTTCTGATGATTCCTAGAATGGACTGACATCCCTTCTGGGTTTTCCCTACAAGTGACATCACACTGGCATTGACAGCTATGTTTTTTACCTTCTTTTTCTTCTGTTGGCTGCAGGAGAGGCAGAAGAAAACAGGAGCCAGAGGTAGGGGTGAGGAACCTGGGAACCCTACAAGGGGAACTCTCAGGAGGGTTGACAGGAGATGGGCAGGAGAGGGCAGGCAGTGGGCCTTGCTGGAAGCCCTGCTCCCTAGCAGCTGCCTCACCTCAGGGTATACTGATGCTGGCCCTGGTTTAAGCTTTCAAGTTTCTTGCACACAGTAGAGAGGGGCAGGAATTAGCCCAGTTTAATTCAATGGAATTTGGGGAGAGAATTGGAATGTCATCAAAACTCTGGAGTAGATAACAGGAACAGAAGATCTCCAGTAATTCATTGCAAGCTCTGAGGGCCTTTGATGTCCATATCTGCTGAGACACTCTGTCCTCTCACTGCCCTCTTTGCCTAGTAAAACTAAAACTACTGAGGTTCCTGAATAACAGTAAGATCCAAAGAAACTTCATGAAGGTTGAAAATAATTGTTAGAGTATGGAGCATTTGCCGTACCAATGAATAGGTGTGGTTTGAGTTGCCTTCTTAATCAGCAAATTTCTGACAGCATATTCCTGTATATGGAGGACATCATGAGTATATCTAATTTTCAACATGGCCCCATCTGTGGATACTTAAATCTGGAGACTAGGGCCATGAATAAGTAAGATATCCACACACCCGAGAAAAGCCTCAGGTTTGCAGAAAAATCTGAAATAAAAAATGGGGGATAGTGTGTGGGTACAGTGCCCTCAAGTTGCAGACAACTTATGGCAACCCCAGCAAGGGGCTTTCAAGGCAAGTGAGGTGGTATGATTGCCTTCTCTGCAGAGACTTTCTTGGTGTTCTCCCCTCCAAGTATGGACTGTGCTTACTTTCCAAGATCTGATGAGATCAGGCTATACCATGTCACCTTCCCTCCAAATTGGGGTGTGTGTTAAAATCCTCTAAATAATAGCTGTGCCTGTAGATTTAAGAAACAAAAGCGCTAAGTGGCTGTTGCTAGGCAACCACAACACTATTGCAAGCAAGCCTTGGTTTCTGTTGGTACGGAGGGAGAACTTATTGGGCCAGGCCCACCAGCAATCGCCAGGCGAGTTACTGTTACTCGACTTGCATGATTCACGCAGGCCCAGCTGATTGCTACTGTTCAACATCAGCCACTCCTCAAAAGCCAGCAGTTTAGTAGTTAGTTTCAGACTAGGTTCTGGGAGACCCAGGTTGAAATCCCCACCCTGCCATGGTGCTTACTAGGTGACCTTGAACCAGTCACAAACTCTTGGCTTTACCTACCTCATAGGGTTGTTGTGAGGATAAAATGGAGTAGAAGAGAATGAAGTAAACTACTTTGGATCCCCATTGGGCAAAAAGGCAGAGTATAAATGAAGAAAATAAAAAATAAATAGAGCTGAAGATGGGAGGCAGATATACGGTAGGAGAAGGAGATAAAGAAGAAGGTAAAGGTGAGGATGTGGGAACTGCCAGGAGGAGGAAAAGAGGAAATCATGTAGGAAATCATGTGGGGTAGGTGATACAGGAGGAGGTGAAGTGCCCCCTGCAAGTTTTAGCAGGTTCCCCTCTATGCAACTGGGCCCAGCCCAGTGACCAGCACTGCCCAACTGGATCTAAGCCTGGTGGATGGCACACCACGCAACTTGGCCCAGTGGCTGAAACAGAACAGAACTTTCCCAGGGAAAGACTGCTGGGGAGGGAAGGAGGAAAAGCTGAAGATTGGGAGTGGGGGGGGGGCAATTAAAGGAAAATTAAAGAAGGAAGCAGGAAAAGGGGAGAGGGTATAGTGGCTGCCAAGAGGAAAGGTAGAAGAAATAGTGTAGGGAAGGGGATAAAGGGGGAAATGAAGTGTCCCCCAAAGTCCTTCCAGTTTTTCTGCTTGTACATTCCTAATCCTGCCCTCACTTTACACATGAAGAATTGTTGTTTTTATACTGTGATTTTCTCTACCTTTAAGGAGTCTGAAACCAACTTACAATCTCCTTCCCTTCCTCTCCCCACAACAGACACCTTGTGAGGTAGAAAGAGTTCGGAGAGAACTGTGACTAGCCCAAGGTCACCCAGCAGGCTTCATGTGGAGGAGTGGGGAAACAAACTTGGTACCCCAGTTTAGAGTCCGCCACTCTTAACCACTATACCACACTGGCTCTCATGAGCATGGTCAGACTCATGCACAATTGTGTTCATCCAGACTGCTTTTTAGAAAATGTCTCATTCTTCCCTCATCTCACCTTTGTCCATTTTGTGTACGTGTGTGCATGGGAGAGGGTCAGTCCTCTGCTGCAGAAGATCACTTCCTCTCACACTAGGCATTTCTGTTTTTGCAATTCCAATGTTTTCAATGTACATAAACTACCTGGCAAAGAAGAAGAGAGCACCATGGATTGTTGCTACAGTGCCTGATCATAAGTGCACGGGGAGCAAAGGTATACTAGCCACTCTCACACAATTGTTGGAATGGTTACAATGAAGAATGTCCCTTGTTATCTAGCATGTCAGTCCTCCAAAACCAGTGAGCCTACAATGTGTCTAGGGAAATGTTGTTCAGGGGAAATGCCAATTGAGGTGACATTTTTGTTTTGAATATGTATTCTGGTTGGCTGGCACGTCTGCCTGGCAAGTATCTGCTGCATCACTCACTCCTCTCACTGCCCACTAGAAATAGAAGCTTAAAGACAGAACAGGGAAATTGAAGTTTCTGACTGGGATCACTTGAGGAGGAATAAGACAGAAAATAATGGTTGGTTGCTAAAGCAGCAGCAAAGGGGGAAGAACCTGGCTGCAATCAGTAGCAAACAGCTATGAACCAGGTAGGATCAAAAGATGGATTTTGGAGGAGGGGTGCATCCCCCTGCAAAAATCAATATGTTCATGCTGAAAAATGAACCTTGAGGGCATTTGGCTCAACCATAGTGTATTTTAAATTTCAGCTGAAGAAAATGCTGTGCAGAGCCTTTAGTGTGGTGCCTGATCTTGCTCATGAATCTTAGCTCCTTGAAAAGGACTGGAAAATTACATTATCCGATACCATCAGCACCCACTCAATAAATACAGATAAAACAAGTCAGGCAAGAGAAATCCCCACCGAGCTCTGGTATTGACTTCCAAGCATTGGGCCAGTAGTGCAGTGACTTCCTGTAAGTAATGAGCAAGCTGCTGAGAAGGACATGGTGCCCTTTCTGATTCATGCACCAGGCTTTCAGAGAACCTGTTAATTGCCCTCCACCACCTTGTGCTTCACAATAAATTCTTGTGTGTGCTAGTACATGAGGGTTATCTGCTACCACTTGGAGGAAGGGCATACATTCCTTATTTGCCAGGTACAGGACACAGGCTAGATGAAAAGTACTGAGCTCTGGAGTACAGTTATGCTGGGTAGAGAAGAAGTAACGGAAACTTTAGCAACCTTGCCCACCAAGATATCATATTTACACACACATAACAAATGTTGCAATCCTAAGGAGTAAATTCAATTGAATAAAATGCGACTAACTTCTGAGTAGACCTGACTAGGATTGCTCCCATATACTGTTCATTTGGTTCATTTATTCATTTCAGCAATCATACAGGTATCATCCCCCTGTGGTGAGAATTTTTATATTAAACGTTAGTTTGGCTTAAGAAGAACCATCTTTATACCCTAATATTATAACCTGTAGCTTAGAAGCCACATACAGGCCTGACTATGGCTTTCAAGGGGGGGAGACCTTTAGCTGACCCCAGCTTCAACTAGGCCCCTGACCTTAAAGGGTACAGGAGATTGCATTGCTAAGAGTTAGTCAACCAAAGCACATTAGGTGCCCCAAATCATGTTTAGGGATAGCAAGGTCATTTAGACAGGCAGCAGGGGGGAAATAGTTTTTGTACATGGGCTGACAGACGAACAAACAGTTGTCAGGGACTCTGGATATGAGAAACTTATTTTGGAACAGGATATTTTCCAAACAAGATTAGCCATGATTGTGAAAACCCATCTCCTGAAGAATTTGAAAGGAGGTGTCCGGTTGGGACCCCCTTCTCACGGTTTAGCCTATAAAAGGCTAGTCCAGTTGTCCAGTCCTTTGTCCTTCTCAAGGAGAGACCAGGCTCCATAAATTTGTGGTTGCCAGCTCTGTCTTTTCTTTGGAATGACCCAGAGTACTCTGTTAGCTGTTTATTTGTCTGTCAAATTGTATGTGGGTTTGTTAAATTCTGTCATATATATTTAATCAAGTATTTACTTCTTTCTTTGCCTTATATTTCTCTTGTAAGTTCAATAAACTGCATGTTACACGTTTGGTGTGCTGTTTAAAAAGTATCTTGTGAGCATCTATCTTTCCTATCACATTCTCTGGGCTCTGCTTGGTAAGTAAGCAGGCAGAGAAGTCCAATCACAAAGAACCGGGAGGGGGAAGCAGAAATTCCCCCCACACCCCCAACTACAGATTGGGAGAACGACAATTCAGTAATTATCTATAATGCAATGAAACAAGATCTGGTGGAAGGAGGAAGGTTCCTGTTTACTTGTAGGATCCAGTCAGCAGGATAGCACTTGAGCATCTATCCCAGGAAGAACAATGGTGGATGATAAATCAGGAAAGTCTTACAAGTTCCAATTTTATTCCTCCATTTAGATAGGTTTGTAGTCATCTTCAATATTTCAAGGCATTTTGATTTCCCTAAGGTTTCCTTGCAGTCTGTTGCTGCCCTTTGCATCACTTGAGGGGCTACCAAAAGATTAGTCCCAAATCTGCCACCAGATTCCATAATATACTTGTACAGATAAGGAGAGTAGGGTGTGTAGCTGAGCTGAAACAATTATTTTGTTCTAATTATTTTGAACCTGAAATTACCCCATTAAAACACCTATGTAAGGGAAGTCCACACATTACAGTAATCACCCAATAGCCAGTACTCAGGAGAAAGGGATTGGACCTGCAGACAACATCCATCCTAAACCAAGGACATAATAGCTTGGGAACAACAAACAGCAATTCCTCACTGAGAGTTCCCTTTAGGCAGGAAAGCAGAGATTTGGCATGATTTGCATTTTTAGGAAACAAAACTGTCATCTTCTCCCACACAGAAAACCTGCCAGCTAGGAGCTGTAGGAGGCACACTCAATTGTCTTCTGTATTTTTTTTTTTTTTTACAGGGCTGTCCTTTATGTATAGCAGAGTCAAAGTCTCTGGGGGAAATGCTTGCTCACCCATGGGCAATTTCTCCTCGCCCTAGGTGAGTGATTACATGCAAACCTGCCTTAGAAGCACATGTGTCACAATCAAAAGTAGAAAGAAGTTCCTCAGCTGTAGTTTTGACTAATCAGTGCCTTTGTCACCTGTAGTCAGAGATAAAACACACATTAGAGCAATCTCACAGAAACAACCAAAAGCAGCTTCTATGTAACATTTTACTCAGCTGAGACCATAATGTTCAGTGTTGGTCCACATGTTGTTCTACAGCATGTGCAAGACTGATGCAATGCAGTGGGCACCACGTACACTATGTGGCCCCGGCTGGGATCCACTATCAGTGTCTTCTCTGTGATCTTTTGCCTTTTATGCACAGGTTGTTTCCGTTGGATATGCTGCTCTCTTGATGCACAGTATTTGCAGTCAAATTCTCAAATCACTCTGCACAGGAGCTTTTTCTTCTGAATAAATTCCCAGAGTACTTGGGATTACTTGGAGTAAATTATGTATGTACCTATGCAAATGTGGAGTATCTAAACCACTGGTTCCCAACCAGGGGTCCATGGACCCCCAGGGGTCCGCGAGAACTAAATTAAGGTCCGCAAAACAAAGTTCTAAACCCATAATAAATTAATATTTTCAATTAAAAGTTCTCTATTATATATATATATATATATATATATATATATATATATATATATATATATATATATATATATATATATTCAAATATCATTCTAGGTTTAATGTTTAACTAACAGTTATGATAACAGTTTATTTTCAAATTCTCAGAATTTTTATTTTGAACCTTGAGGTCCCTGCACCGAACAAAAAAGTCCTAGTGGTCCCTGGTCAAAAAAAGGTTGGGAACCACTGATCTAAACCAAGGGAGGGAGTGGTTACCAATGTTGTTTTTTTGATCCCCCATTTTTTGATCACACATGTGCTCCAGTGATAGATCGGTCTCATGGTAGATCACAGGTGGGAAAAAGGCACTTACACGTGAGACCCCCTTGCAAATACTGCTTTGTAATTGGCTGTAGTGGTTTTTTTTTTAATACATTACCAGCCCCGCGGTGGGATTCTTTCATTTTAGGTGAGCCAAGTAACCCCCTGTCTGGGGGGGGGGGCAGTGGTTGAAGAGGACGTTAAATGGAGACTGGAAAAATAAGCAGCCGCATAAATCATTTGTGATTATTCCAGTATTATATCATTAGTCCTGCACTCACAAACAAGAAACCCTTCTCCATCCAGAAAGACAAGTGGAAGGGAGAAGCGAGAATGGGCGTAGGGAGTAAAACCTGAATTGACACGTATGCACAGGACCAGCTTTCGATTTAGGATCGAGGCAGGCTTTAAACTGGGGCTACAACAGCATCCAGAAAATGCGAGAGGAGAGCAAGGCGAGAAGATCAGAGAAAGGATGGAGAAAATGTGCATAATGAAAACAAAGCCCTGAAGTAGTTGTGTGTGTGTGTGTGTGTGTGTGGTGGTGACAGAAACAGCCTGTGCATAAAAGACCTTTGTTAACATGTACTCTAGGGCCACTGATGCAGGGTCAATTTTGATGCTCACTCTCTTTTTAAAAATGTGACCTTTACACTGCCTATTCACAGTCCTGATGCACAAGGAGAAATTCCACACACCCCACTTGCTTGCTCCTTCATTCCTTCCATTAGCAACCACCGTTTGCATAGCTAACACACGGCTGTGATTTTGCATGCTTCTTTGGGGGATTCTTCGAGGTGGGGGCTTGGAGGGCTTTAAGAGGGGAGTGGACATATTCATGGAGGAGAGGGGTATTCATGGCTGTTAGTTAGAATGGATACTAGTCATGCTGCATACCTATTCTCTCTAGTATCAGAGGAGCATGCCTATTATTTTGGGTGCGGTGGAACACAGGCAGGATGGTCCTGCTGCGGTGGTCTTGCTTGTGGGCTTCCTAGAGGCACCTGGTTGGCCACTGTGTGAACAGACTGCTGGACTTGATGGGCCTTGGTCTGATCCAGCAGGGCCTTTCTTATGTTCTTATGTGGGGGAGCAAGCACAAAAGGTCGCGTTAAAGGGGCTCTTAAGAAATGCAAAGCAGGTATGCATCATCTTCGCAGTCACTTCCTGAATGACGGTTCAGCTTGAAAAACTCAAAAAAATATACGGGGCACTTCAGCCTGGAATGCGCTGCTAATTACCAAGCATAAATGACCTAGTTCTCAGTATTGCTCCTGAAAAGGAGTAGTTTATAGGGGGTTGTTCTGTTTCTTTTAATAGGTTTTGGATTCAATCCATGGTTTAAAAAAAACACCACCTTTTTAAATGCTAGCCAATGTTGATTTATGATTAACTAAAAGGTTTGGAGATTAAATAAACCATTTTCTCCACAGATAACTCTGTACATTAATCTTGGTGGAATGCAGTGGAAGTACCCTCCTGTTAAACAGATCCATCTCACCCTCTCTCAGTGATGTAGGCTGGGCAAGACCTTCTTCTTACTGCACCTTATAAATGTAATGCCACTTTTAACTCCCCCCCTTCACCTCACAAAACACTAGATAGGGAGCTGAATGTGTGCCATGGGCTTGAGTATTCACATATAGGCATGACCAAAATAGGTCAAGAAAAATTGCAAGGGTTTGTTTAAATAGCAGGCAAAACAAAATAGACTGGCAATTCTCCGAGGACTCTGCCTGACAAGGGAGTCAGAGGTAAGCAATGAGGGTAGTTTACAGATGACACCAAATGATTCAAAGAGTGTAAACCCAAGCAGACCTTTGCAACTCCCAAAGAATTAAAGCTGATCTTGGTAAAAGGGCCACAAAATAGCAATGGGAAGAAATGTAATGTAAAGTGACACCCATGAAGGCAAACAGAAATCTATCTCAGCCTCCCAGATACATCGATGGGATCCAAACTGGCTATCCAGGAAAGCGATCTTGGGGTTATGGTTGAAAGTTCAACATCTAGTTGTTGTGCAGCAGCAGTAAAAAAATAATAATAATAAAAGGAGGCAAACTCCATACCAGGGATTCTTAAGGAAGGGACTGAAAAAAAAAGACCAATCTCATATTGTCTTGACATTGCCGCTGACACCTTTCCTGGTGCTCACCAAGTTGTTGTTTTTTTAAAGGCAGGGCCAGGTGGGGTTTCTGATTGGCTATTGGAGATATGATTGGCTGTGTAGCACAAGGAACATAAGAAGCCCCATGCTGGATCAGACCAAAGGCCCATCTAGTCATATAGTGGCCAGCCAGCTAAGCCCACAAAGAAGAAGACTGCAACAGCATCATCCTGCCTGTGCTCCCCAGCAACTGATTTAAAGAGGCATATACTACCTCTGTTACTGGAGGGAGTAGATGTGCATCACGATTAGTAGCCATCGATAGCCCTGTCCTCGTTAATTTGTCCACTTCCCTTTTAAAGTCTTCCATGACCACGTGGCACAGAGCTTTTGCCTGAAATGTTGAAGAGTTACTTTCAGAGTTATGCATAATCATACTCTCTGACATTTTGTGGTTGGCTCTGCCTCCTGTAGCAGCCTTTTTGTGGTTGGCTGGTAATGCTCCCACCACCCCGTGTCGGAATTCCAAAGGTACCTTCACCCTCAAAAAGGTTGGGGACCCCTGGTCTATGGTGTACCCTCATTCAGAATATAGTATATAGCTCTGGTCATTTACTCTCAAAAATCGTACCATAGATCTGTAATTGGAATAGAAAAATGTGGAGTCCCCCCAACAGTGGACTGTAGAGCAGACGGAAGAAAGACATAATGAATGTATGGAATTCCTTGTCACAACATGTAGTGATGGCTACTGGCTTAGGTGATTTTAAAAGCAGGATAAACAAAGTAGTGGAGGCTAGGTCAATAAGGCTGCAATCCAAGGAACATTATCCTGGGAATAAATCCCATTAAATAAAATCCCCAGTTTTGCAGAAAAATCTAAAAACCCATGAAAAAAATGGTGGGGAGTTTAAATCCCCTCAAACATGGGAGCATTGTCTGCGCATGTGCAGACAATGGTTTCCTGTTGGAGTAGTGAGAGGGAGCTGCTGTAGCCAGGCAGTGGCAGCACTTCAGCTGGGCACCCTGCCGGGGGCTGGGAAGAAAAGGTCCTCCAGAAAACTTGGCATGGATCCCTGCCTCCCCCAGCCCACCTAATCAAGTTTTGTTGTGGCAGAGTGCCCCCAGCCCATCCAAACCTAGCTTTGCCAGCAAAACAGCAGCAGCTCCCCCCTCCCCCCAGCCTGCTTTCTTCACCGGTAGCCATGCTGGGCCTGAGGGTTGGCAGTGGGGACAGTGGGGTGGGCTGGGAGCTGTGCCTAGTGGTGGTGATGCCAAGAGCCATGGATGGGCTGGGCGGGGGGAGCAACCACCGCTGTTGCTGTGTCCTTTGAGGCAGTTGACATAGTGTTGGGTGAGCGGGGAGAATCACCCCACACACAGCATTCTCATGGGTCCCTGCTTGTAAATTGTTGTTAGCTAAAAAGATCTACCATGTTCAGAGGCAGTGTACCTTTTGAATAGCAGTTGCTTATTGGACAAATAATGGGGGAGAATATTGCTTTTATGCATGGCTTAGAGTCTTCTTGGAGGCATCTGCTTGGCCCATGCTGGAAACAAGAAACTGAGCAATAGGAGTCCTAGGTTTAATTCAGTAGCAATCTTCTTGAGCTTTTATATTCATAAATATATCTTCCATGAGGTAGAAGACTTCATGGAATACTAATTTCCAAGGAAATTAGCAGAATCAGTGATTGGCATTCTTAATCTACTGAGTGCCTTTCTCTCTTGATAAGACTTAAGTTAACATAATTAAAAAGTTGATATTTATAGATTCACTCCAAAGGAGCACATCGATTTAACTTCAGACTGAAGTAGTTGGCATACACCATTCCCAAGGTTTTGGTCAGATGTGAGTAATCATACTGGACCAGTTCCAGTATGCTTTGGCATCCTTGATACTGGCAGAATGATAGCACATGAGCATTTAATAGCACTGTGTTGAATTTTTGTCAACAATATATTTTGAATCAAAAGGGGATTGAGGTGTGTAAAAAGATTACCTCTTTTTTGCAGTGTTTGCCATATGTATACAGCTGCTTCTTTTTCCTGTACATACTATTTAAAAAGTGTTTGTTCCTAAGATGATCTTACTCAATCAGAGATCACAATGTGATTATGTCATGTCATACAGCCAATCAGATCTAGATATGTGACAATGGGCATTAACGCATGGCCATTTTGTTCTGTGATTATCCCATTAATGTAGTGAATCGCTGTTGTCAACATGCATGGTCACAAGATGAAAGTGGGATCAATTTACCTTAATCTGAAACTTCCCCAGGTTTTCCTGCCCCTGCTTTTTTCCGACTTAAAAGTACATAAGAACATAAGAAAAGCCATGCTGGATGAGACCAAGGCCCATCAAGTCCAGCAGTCTGTTCACACAGTGGCCAACCAGGTGCCTCTAGGAAGCCCACAAACAAGGCAACTGCAGCAGCACCATCCCGGCTGGGTTCCACAGCACCTAATATATTCGGCATGCTCCTCTGATCCTGGAGAGAATAGGTATGCATCATGACTAGTAGCCATTTTAACTAGTAGCCATGAATACCCCTCTCCTCCATGAACATGTCCGCTCCCCTCTTAAAGCCTTCCAAGTTGGTAGCCATCACCACATCCTGGGGCAGGGAGTTCCACAATTTAACTATGTGTTGTGTGAAGAAATACTTCCTTTTATCAGTTATGAATCTCTCACCCTCCAGCTTCAGCAGATGACCCCATGTTCTGGTATTATGAGAGAGGGAGAAAAGCTTCTCCCTGTCCACTCTCTCCAAACCATGCACAATTTTATAGGCCTCTATCACGGCTCCCCTTAGCCGCCTTCTTTCCAAGCTAAACAGCCCTAAGCGTTTTAACTGCTCCTCATAGGGCAGTTGCTCTATTCCCCTAATCATTTTGGTTGCTTTTTTCTGCACCTTCTCAAGCTCTGTAATATCCCTGTTTTAGGTGTGGTGACCAGAACTGTACACAGTATTCCAAGTGTGGTCTCACCATAGATTTGTACAAGGGCAGTACAATATCAGCAATTTTATTCTCTATTCCTCGTCTAATTATGGCCAGCATGGAATTTGCCTTTTTTACAGCAGCCGCACACTGGGTTGACATCTTCTTTGAGCTATCCACTACCACCCCAAGATCCCTTTCTTGGTCTGTCGCTGCCAGCACAGATCCCATCAGTGCATATGTGAAGTTGGGAAGTAAGGAGTGTAACAGTCACGAGTCCCTTGCCCATGTGTCTCAGCATGTGGGGCAACTCCCTGCCTGGGAGGCAGCAGCTCCTCCTTCCCCCCCCCCTGGACCTGTGCCTCTCTCACCCTCCCCCCACTCCCAAGCCCTCCTCCAGCTCCCCCCTCTCCCCAGCACCAGCCAGGGTTTCAGTACACATTGCAACAGCCTGAAGCCCCACTGTGAGAGGCAAAGTGGCGGCGGCTCCTTCCAGGACCAACGCTGTGCACTTCCAGCCACCACTGCCTCCACCTGGCCCTTTACCCGAGGTTGCAGCTGGAAGCATGTGGTGTGGGCGCAGGCAACATCATGCCAAATTAGAGGAAGGGCAATGCTTCCTACCAGTAGTCCAAATAAAGGAACGTTTTCATCCCCTATTGCAGGCAACATATCCCACAAGCGCTTAAAGATCCTCACTGGTAACCTGATCATTTCTGAGGCCAAATCAAGATAAAGGTCCTTAAATCCCTGAACTGCCAGGATACAATCCTGTATGAACATGCCTGAATGAGATTGTCATGTTATGCCCTACTGAGTCCCCTGCATTCCAAATGATGTAAGCAGTATAAGGGAGACAGATTTTTTTCTACTGCAATGCCTCATATGGAATTTCCTTCCATATACCTTCAACTGGCACCAAATGTATTAATTTTCTGATTTTAAAAACAGGGTTGCACTTACCTGTAGCTGTTCATTGAGTGGTCTTCTGTGCAGGCATACATGAGTTTTGGTCTTCTAGGGACCCAACACTATGTTGTATCTCATCCAAAATACATGCAGGAATGTGGCAAAGATAAACAGTACTCTGTTGGAGAGAGCCATGTTACATAACGTGACATTGAACAGCCGTGCACTCAAGATAGAGTGTGGTAGCTTCTACCAACCCTCAGGGTAGGTTGTGTGAGGATGCTGACCAGTCCTTCTTGGATCCTGAGAGACCAATACAATGTAACGTTGGGTCCCTAGCAGACCAAAACCCATTGTGGGATTGCACAGAAGCTATGATGATGAACCAAGAGTTTTTTTTTTTTTTAATTTCCCAAGGCCACTGAGAATTGTTAGTTCTGGCCCATGCACATTTACATAGGAATAATCCCCAATGGCATCCTCTGGGGTGTGGGGAACATCACAGCTGGGGTCCATTGGGTCTTGAAAGCACCAGTCCAGCCACTGCTTGCTTGCACAGACATATTCAAGTGCCTAAAGGCATGGTTAGCTTCATTCACCTCATGGTTACAGTTCATTACAAAGGAGGAGAGCCATGATGCTGTAGCCTGCGTCCTTGCCTGGAAACCTTCCTGAGGCTGCCCTCCGCCTCCCTTGCTGTTTGGCTGGCTGGCCTTTCTGTCAGTAGCAAGCAGCAGGGGATCACCTTTTACCTTTCATACAATACCGCTAATGGAAGAATAATAGAGAGACAGTGTGGTGTAGTGGTTAAGATGTTGGACTAAGATCTGGGAAACCCAAGTTTGAATCCCTACTCTCACCATGGAAACTTGCTGAGTGACCTCGGGCCAATCACACTCAGCATCAACCCTGGCAAGTATTTGGATGGGAGACCGCCAAGAAATACCAGGGGCATGACAGGGGCAACCACCTCTGAACATCTCTTGCCTTGAAAACCCTATGGGGTTGCCAGAAATTCAGCTGTGACTTGACAGCTTAAAAAAAAAAAAGGACGATGAGGAAGGAAAAATGGTGTATTTCAATCATCAGAGGGGAAAAAACACTAAAAACTGTGCTGGGTGCATTCTACCAAGCAACAGTTCTACATGATGTCCATTTTTCAGAAAGGAGCTTTACTGGGGAAAGGTCTTGATAGAGTACCTCGTTGGGGTATGAAGTGAAGCTGCAATTTTAAAAGATATGCAAAATGACTGATTGGAGAACCATCATATTGGCTTATCTCCATCTGTAATTGTCTAGTTAATATTTCATTACACATTGAATTACCCCATTAATAGATTTAATGGAGGACAAAGTTATATCTCTGTGGTTGGTTCCATTTGTAGGGTATCACAGTGAAATGAGATATAAAGATTTAACCTACTTTATCATTAACTGTTAATTGTGTTATCTTGGCACATGATGGGCCTCTGAAACAGTGCATAATCTGTTTTACTAATCGCAGAGGCATTTAAGCATCGAACAACTCTTCTTTGGCTTGAGTACAAAATGTGGATTTTTGCTGCTATTTCCTCTTGGAGGCTAGTGCTCTAGCACAAACTCTTCAGTGTGTGCACTTTTGATTCCTTTAATGTAAGGAACACTTCAGTATGGAGGTGTTTCAGTAACACCAGCATATGTTAGCTCCTTATAAAGGTTTCTTTCCAGTTCTGTGTCATTTTTATTTTAGGGAAAGACAATGAAATTGGCCAGATGTCTGTATTTTTTTCTCTCTCATCCCCATGCCAAGCAATACTAATGCACCGTGATGATAAAACCCAGGCCTATAACTCAGAACATATTAACATTTCTGAAGTAATAGCAGATAATAGCAGTAGTCTCCTGATTAAACGGTTCTATATTAACATTTTAAAAGCAAAACATTTGTCAACCATATCGATTGTTCAGGAGAAAACCCACATACCTCTAGAGGTTCAAATGTTGGTTTAAAATGAAATATTATACATTGATTTTATTATTTTTCTTTCTCATTATATTTACTCTGGTGTACTCTACTTATCTTGTGTCAAAAATGATATCCCCGATTCTCCCGTCCCTCATTCGAGGCTGTGTAGCGAGGAAAAAGGGGTGATTGTTAGGGGCAAATAAATGACCCACACACCCTAAAAAAATCGATTACATCCTTTCACATACCTTGTTCATGGGGCGCGGGGGTGGCAACTATGTCCCTGGCATTGATAGTCACCATCTCATGGGAGAAAAGCTCCTCCGACCCCGGGGCCACCTCCTCCGGGGGGGGGGACGTTCTCCTACAACCCAGCGAACCTGTAGACTTCATGCCACCCTTCTAGGAATGACACTGGCATCGCCACTCAGGATCCTGTGCAGCTCTGGGTAGAACGCGCAGGTTGCAGGATCGTTGCCGGAGCGAGCATTATGGTTCGGCACTCTACGGCCGTCCTTCGATGACCCATCGCCGCCATCTGTCGAGCGATCCTCTCGAAAACATCTATGTTTCGATGGGAGGCGCAAAGGGATTCCTGGGTCTTCTCCTCACCCCATATTGCGAGCAAGTCCAGGGTTTCCCTTTCACGCCAAGATACCCCTCTACCACCATGTGATTTGGTTATGCTGGGATCAGCGTTCCCACTTGCGGCCATTTTCTTTTGTCCACAGTGCGGGGCAGCAACACCCTCGAAGCAAAAATGCCTTCGCTATCGGTTAACATGTGATCATCTTCCACGCATGCCCAGCGGGAGTCTCGTTGGGCGGACGCGATTGGACAGTTTTCGCAGTGACGGATTGTGGGATGGGATGGCCTGGCAGCAAGGGGAGAAATAAAGTGGATTTTCAGATCGCACTCCAGCCTTCGGGTGGGGAAAACGGCTTTTTTTATTTACATCGCCGTATATCCGATTACTGTTAACGCGCAGAAATCGTGCGCTGAGGACGCTTCCAACATCCTTCGCGTGACATGAAGTGTGTACATGCAGGGAAAATGCGCATGAGAAGGCGGCACTACTTGTGAGTGTGGACAGGGCCCTGCTCTCTCGTTAGTACAACTGGGAGGAAAATATTAATCAGAAACTTCAAAGGCTTGAACTGAAATAACATTTAATTTCATACAACAGCAACCATCACACTGTACATCTCGCCTGCTGTTTTGCAAACAGAACACTGCACTGCCAAAGTAAAGATGAAGGCAAAAGAAGCTCAGATTGGCTATCTTTTGTCCAATTGACAATTTACAGTTTACTATAAAGATATTATTTCTCTATCTAATTTCTTAGGAATGCTCAACAGTTATTCATGATCTGGATATGACTTAGTAATACATTTATTCTGCCTCCAAACTTTCTTTTCCTATCGAATTATCTAATCACATGAAAAGTTTCCAATATTACTAGGTACATTTCTTGAGTATCAAGTCCCATTTTAGAGTTTAAGTTCATGGGATATTGCCAACTTGGGTTTCATTCCTTCAAAGTACAGATTGGTCTGGAAAAGGAGAATGTTATATCACCAAAGGCACTTTTTTTTTTGTAACTTAGAAGAACCTTCACAAATAAATGAATATCAAATTTCATCTGGCATTTTGAATCAGAATGATTTCCTTGGAGATTTTCAAGCAGTGCCTAAACACCTACATTATTAATATCGTGAGGGAAAGAAGCTAGTGGTGTACGAAGTACATTTATTTCCAGCACATACTATGTGCTGAAAGCTCACCTGAACACTCTACAAGGATCCCTTGATCAAGATGGTTAAAAACAGTAGTAGTTGTTGTTTTTAAAGATGTGGATCTCCCTACAGTCAAGCAATGAAATACCTCATTGTTTGAATGGGAGAGATTTAAGCATATGCTTAACCCTCCCAGTGATTTCAAACAGAAATCGGACACTTTGCACCTCTGCTAAGATCCATTGTGACACTTATTCATCAGGCCCTGAGGAAGAAGAAGAAGAGTTGGTTTTTATATGCCAACTTTCTCTGCCACTGAAGGAAGAAACAAACCTACTTACAATTCCCTTCCCTTCCCCTCCCCACAACAGACACCCTGTGAGGTAGGTGGGGCTGAGAGAGCTCCTGGTTGGGAAATGGGGACATTTTGTTTTAAAACCGTGTGTAATTTCCTTTTGGTGGCCAGAAAGCCTCTGTGGAGGCAGTGTGGCTGCACCATTCCTGGCCACTGCCTATCTGCTCCCCCCTCAGGAATGGGCTGCCGGTGACTTTGCTGCCTATTGATCTAGTTATTCATCCCTTAACTCTTAAATGGCTTCACTTGTTCCTAAAAGAGCCTCCTCTCCTTCCTTCCCATGGCAGGAACTTGTCGCTGACATTTCCCTTTTGTTTCTGTCACTTATCAATAAGGTAGGTCTGTGCACTCTAATCTTGTACTAAGGTCCAAAACATGGTCTAACTTCCCCCTCACATTCCAAATCCAGAACCATCAAGACATTTCATGAACACAGTTGTTTCTCAATGCTTTTTCTTTTTGTGAAAACTTGGACACACAACATCAATGCCCAAATAAACAGTAGAAAATTGTTACTGCCAAATAATAACTCTGTGTGAAGATTGATCCTCCAAAATAAATATTTCATTTAGGGACAATGCACCTGTGCTTATAAATTATTTTTCATTCTTGTGTAGGCTATGCTTTAAAAATATCCCTTAGAAAATAAATCTATTAATTATTTAGACAACAATCACATCATTTTTCTAGATACAAAAGGAAACCAAAACATGCATCACAAGCTAAATCAGTTGTCCCGATCGTCTCTCCTTATTCCACCACTCATTCCCAATGCTTTAGCTGCAGAAGTAAATTAGCTATTCAGTCCTGTTGTAGAACAAATCTGTTAGCTACGTAATGTGTTTCTGTACACCACAATCAATAAAAAGGACAGGATGGATAGTGAGCAAGCTTCTGAGATATGCGGTGAAAATGTAATTACTCACTACTATGCCTTCAGCTAATTTCTTGATTTACTTTTTGAGTCAGAACTGAAATGAATGATGGTGATACTGTTAACTTAAAAGCATTCACCATCCTTCTAAAGCCATGAATACCAAATAGTCTTGTGCTTGAGTCTATATAAACCAACTTTCAAAAGGTGTGGGAGAGGGGACCTTTGTATAAGAAAAACTGAAATTATAGTACTTTATCATTCTTCATTCTTAAATTTCATCATAGTATAACTGAAGGATGAAATTCCAAAACATAGGTTCCAAAACATGAGTGATACAATAGAGAAACACTGGTTTGAACAACTGATGTAAATAGCATTATCTCCTATTTTTTTAAATTCCTTTTATTGTCCTACCAAAGCAGCTAGCACTGCACATGAAGCAAATATACTCAGATGGAGCTTCTTAGGTTAGGTTTCTTGGAGACTAGAATTATTTCAATTAGGAGGTGCCTCACATGCTGTGATGTGTATCTCATCCTATGTAGGGTTGTGCATATTGATAAACCCAAACTGAAAATAAACCCGAAATGAGCCATTTCAGCAATATTTGGGTTTTGGTTTTACCGAATGCCAAAACCTGGGAATAAAGCTGAGGTATTCAGCTCTTTTTGGCTTCAGCTTTTGGGGAACAAAATTCAAAGCTCCTGTGGGGGCATTTTTGGAGGTAGAGTTCCCAAATTTTCAGGGTAGCTTCAAGGGACTCTCCTTGCATGAACCCCAAAGTTTGGTGATGATTGGGTCAAGGGGTCCAATTTTATGGGGTCTGGAAAGAGTTGACTCCATAGAGAAGCATTGTAAACGTTACCATACTTCTCTATGGAGGAGGGGCAACCCCTTCCCAACCCCTTAAAATTGGGCCACTGTCCCAAAGTTTGGGGTTCATGCAAGGAAGCTACCCTGAAAATTTGGGAACTCTATCTCCAAAAATGGCTGCACAGGAACTTCGGGGAAAAAATCCCCACAGACTCGAATTTTTTCGGTAAACCCAGAAATAAAGCTAAAATACCCCTTTACCAGTATGTTTATTCAGCTTATTCTGGTTTTACTGAAAAAAAATCGGGCCCACTAAACCCGAACCTGAAATTTACCAATGTTTTTTGCACAACCCAAGTCCTATGCGTTAAAACCGCACCATCTCTGTGTTTCTCACATTATTCCCCAGAGTTCTATTCCAAAGTCAGTATTTAAGAGGCTGTCAAACAGTATTTAAAAGGCTGGACTCTAATCTGGAGAACCAGGTTGGTTTCCCCACTCCTACACTTGAAGCCAGCTGGGTGACCTTGGGCTAATCACAGCTCCCTTAGAGCTCTCTCAGCCCCACCTACATCACAGGGTGTCTGTTGTGGGGAGGAGAAGGGAAGGGAATTGTAAGCAGATTTGTTTCTTCCTTCAGTGGTTGAAAAAGTTGGCATATAAAAACCAACACTTCTTCTTCCCCAGTGCCTGATGAATAAGTGTATGTCACAATGGATCTTAGCAGATGAATCAGTGAAAGAATTTTGGGTGCAAAGTGTTCGATTTCTGTTTGAAATCACCGGGTGTCAGGTTCTCCAGCCAACCTGGGCAATTCCCCAAAAGCCACTTGCTCAGACAGCCAAGTCAGAAGCAGGTAAACTTTACTGTAGAAGCAACAGGTACAGCTAAGGCAACTTGCAGGTTCAAAGCTGCTAATGATGAGCCAGATTACAAGGCATAACTTAAAGCATGATTATATCACAGGTGCAGTTTCAAAGGGCCTGGGAAAGGGATAGATAACGTTGCCTGGCAGGAAGGGAGGAAGAAGCAACCTAAACAGAGTACTGCTCGTTAGCCGCTCAAGGCCAAGGCAGAGGGCGGGGGGAACAGGGAGTGGGAATAGCAGAGCAAAATATGCAAACACTGGCCTAACTTATGTCAAGACCGCTTGTACGGGCCAGCCCAAGCATGGCTACTATAGAAATCAAAGGACATGTAGTGAAGAATCAAAGACAACCTCTGACATTCTGCCCCCCTTAAGGCCCCCCTCCCACATCTGAGGTTGGTTGAGGCTTCAGAGGGTAAGCATAGTGAAATCTGTGAACCAGCCGAGGAGCCGCAACATGTGAGGCTGCCCCCAACTCATCATGGGCCAGTCCCAGATATTTCCATCAAACCAGATGTCTTTTTAGTTTGGAATCCAGAATTCTAAAAACTTCAAAATGTACCTCCCCCCCACCACAGTAGGCACTTCAGGCTCGGGCTCTGGATGGAAGTGGGGGGCCGCTGTAAAGGGCTTGAGGAGGCTGATATGAAACACCGGGTGTACCCCCCTAAGTGCTTTAGGGAGTGCCAACTCCACGGTGACTTTGTTGATCACTCTAATGATAGGGTAGGGACCAACATACTTCTCACTAAGTTTCTTACTGGGGCGTAATGACTGTAGATTTTTTGTGGACAGATACACTTGATCCCCCACCTTAAGATCCCACCCTAGTGAACGATGTTTATCCGCTTGCTCCTTATATTTGTTTTTGGCTCGTTCCAAATTTTTCTGGAGCCAAGGCCAGGTAGTTTGTACTATGTGTACCCAGTCTTTGATGTCCCCTGCACCCTCCACCTCCAGGGGCAGGGATGCGTTTCCAAAAGGCCTAAACTCCCTGCCATACACTACCCGAAAGGGGCTAAATCCTGTGGACGAATGGGGAGCATTATTGTAAGCATATTCAGCAAAAGGTAACAAATCAACCCAATTGTCTTGATGGTAATTCACAACACCGTAAATAACATTCGATCACAGCATTGACTCTTTCCGTTTGTCCATCCATTTGAGGGTGGTAAGCTGATGACAAACCTTGTTCCACCCCCATTAATTTCAGGAAGGCTGTCCAAAATTGTGCTACAAATTGTGGCCCTCTGTCGGAAATCACCTTACGTGGTAAACCATGATATTTCATCACGTGCGCAATGAACATGCATGCCAACTTTTGGGCAGAAGGCAAACCTGAACAGGGGACAAAATGTACTTGCTTGGAAAATAAGTCCATTACTACCCACAATACTGTTTTCCCCCGACTAGGAGGAAGGTCCGTAATAAAGTCCATGGTAATGACTTCCCAGGGAACAGACAGAACTTCCAAAGGTTTGAGGAGGCCAGGGGGCTTCCCCATGAGTTTTTTCGAGGTTGCGCAGGTGGGACAACTGTGCACAAACAGATCCACATCCGCCCTCATTCCCGGCCACCAAAACTGACGCAGTAGTAAATGCAAAGATTTGACAAACCCAAAATGTCCTGCTGTCTTAGCCTCATGAACCATCTCCAATACGTCCTTCCGAATCATTTCAGGCACATAGAGTTGTTTCCCATGAAACCACAAGTCCCCTTGACGGGTGAGGGCTTAGGGGAGGATCTGGCCGCCTTCCTCCTGAAGTGCAGCTTCGCTCAGTTTCATCTGGAAAGCCTCCAGGAGCCTGCTGGCCGCGGCGGAGTCCTTTGCCCGGCTTTGAGCCCGGATAGTCACAGCCAACCCCAAAACCTCCCCCCGCTGCTCAGGAGTAAAGAGGAAATCAACAGGACTATCAATTTGACCACAGTACTGGGGAAGCCAGGACAACGCGTCAGCCAAAGAGTTGTCTTTCCCTGGAACATGTTTTAGTACAAACCGAAACTTGGCAAAGAATTGCGCCCAACGAACTTGTTTTGCTGACAGCTTTCTAGAGCCTTTAAGTGCCTCTAAATTTTTGTGGTCAGTCCAGACCTCAAAGGGCACCTCAACCCCCTCCAGAAAATGTCTCCAGACAGTAAGGGCATGTTTCACAGTGGCTGCCTCTTTCTCCCAAATAGCCCAGTTAATTTCGGCTGGGGAAAACTTTTTTGAGAAGTGCACGGTTTTAAATGTCCATCCGCATCCTTTTGTAAAAGCTCCCCCCCCCCATAGCCACCTTGGAAGCGTCCACTTGCACAATAAAGGGTCTTTCACAATCTGGATGCTGTAGTACTGGTTCTGACGTGAACAACTGTTTGAGCGTATCAAATGCCTGTTGGCATTCAGGAGACCATTGCAGCCGGGCTGACGGCAAAGCGGCTGCGGGTCCCTTCCCCTTCGTTTGTAGTAGGGAGGTGAGGGGCAAAGCTACTTGGGCAAAGTCATGAATGAACTTCCGATAAAAATTAGCAAACCCAAGAAATTGCTGTAACTGCCTGTGAGTAGTGGGGGTTTCCCACTCTACCACGGCCTGAACCTTTTTGGGATCCATCTCAAGCCCCTGTTGCAACACAATATAACCCAGGAACGTTATAGACGGCTGATGGAAGTCACACTTGGATACCTTTGCATACAGTTTATGAGCGCGAAACCGTTTCAAAACTTCTTTGACCAGGACCACATGTTTTTCCATAGTTTTCGTGTAAATTAAAATGTCATCCAAATAAATAATCACTCCTCTGAATAGCAAGTTGTGTAACACTTCATTAATCATTTGCATGAACATACTAGGAGACCCCGTCAATCCGAATGGCATCACTAAGTACTCAATCATCCCAAAACAACTAGAGAAGGCCGTTTTATGTTCATCCCCTTCCCTAATCCTGATGCGATGGTAAGCTTCCACCAAGTCCAGCTTAGTAAAAATCCGGCCTTCTTTCAATTGAGCGAGCAGGTCTGGATGAGAGGAAGGGGGTAAGCATTAGACTGTGTGACCGCATTAAGTCTGCGGAAATCAATACAGAGTTGTAAATCACCAGTCTTTTTTCTTCACAAAGAAAGTGGGTGCTGAATAAGGCGCTTTGGAAGGGCAAATGAACCCCCTTGCCAAATTAGTGTCCAGATACTCTCTTAATACTGCCTTTTCCTTAGGACTCATAGGGTAAATTTTCCCTTTTTTAAAGGTTGCCTTCCCCCACCAGTTCAATTGTGCAGTCTGTCTCTCGATGGGGGGGCAACTCATCACATTCACGAACATCGAACACATCAGCAAACTGTGCGTATTCTTTAGGGAGCTGAGGCGGTAGAGTATTCACTGACGGCTGCTCCAGCAAAACAGCCGCTTGCTCTCTGAAGACCATCTCTCATCTATGTCGGTCACATTGAGCTTGTGCGTTCTTTCCAATCTATAATGGGACTGTGATCAAGCAACCAGTTCATTCCCAAGACAATAGGGGCCTGTATGGGAGCTATAGTGAAGTGGAGCTGTTCCCAATGTTCTCCCACTCCCAGGGTGACCCGTTCCGTCCTATGTGTGACCGGCCCACCTCTAAAGCCACTCTCGTTTATCTGGGAAAATTTAACGGGCTCGGGTAACTTGACTCGTTTCACCTTTAACGCATGGGCTGTCTCTTCATTCATTAAAGTCCGAGCACAGCCCGAATCGACCAGCGCTGCCGCACGCAACATCGGTCCCCCTCTGGGTAATGCAAGGGCAACCTCAACGTACACATTGTCCTCCTGCTCGCTTACCATTACTGGAGCTCCCTGCTCATGGTCCGGGGCGGTCTGCCGAGGAGTTCCCTTTACAGCAGACCGACGGCGTTTTTTGCCGGCAGGCCCCACTCCTCCCCATCACTGGAGGAGGGGGAATCTGGATTTGTAATCCGTGGCTCCGATGAGCCGGATGCTGGATTTGTAATCCGCGGCCCCAATGGGCCGGTAGCTTTCGGCTTCTCCTGGTCGGGTTGTACTTGAAGCGCCAAGGGTGTACTCCGCCTCCCTGGCAAGCCACTCCGGTGGCAGGACTGTCCCTCGGTGCGCGCTCTTTCGGTTTCCCCGGATGGTGGCTGTGAAGGTCCTGGCTTCTCAGCTCGGGACGGGCAACAGATGGCAAAATGGCCCAAACCACCGCAAACGAGACAAGCTCCACTCTCAAAGTGTTTACGGCGCTCTGCCACGGACTGCCCCCCTCCCTGGAAGGGCCGAAAGTCCTTAAAAGTACCTGGCTTGTCTCCATGGGGTTTGGTCTCTCTCGCTGTCCGCTGCTTGGATATTTGCAGTAGTTGTCTACGTTTTCAATGTCGGCCGCATGCCGCACCCATCCCTCCACATCCGACAGGTTTCCCTGCATAAAGGCCCAGTGCTGCAATTCGGGGTTAAGTCCCTCGCGGAAATATTGTACCCGAGTAGCCTCACTCCAGTCCAAGATCTTACTCGAGAGTAATTGGAACTCACTTGCATACTGCACCACTGATTTAGTCCCCTGGCGCAGTTGCAGCAGAGCTGTCTTGGCCCGCTCCCCCTGGTGCGGATCCTCGAACCGATTCCGGAGAGCTACCATGAAGTCATCCAGACTCCACAAAACATGGGAGTGTAGTTCATACTGTTGCACCATCCACGCTGCGGCCTCTCCTTGCAGCAGTGAAGCAACGTACTGAACCCGACTTTTATCAGAGGTGAACGTTTCCCCCTGTTCCCGCATAAAAACATCCACTTGGATCAAAAAATAAGACAACAGGTCACTTGACCCATCGAAAGTCACTTTCAACTCCCGTCGATGTGGTGGGGCTGGAACGGGATGATCCCCCGGTGGTGGCGGAGGTACAGCCGGCTGTCCTGCCCCCACGGGCTGCTGTGGCGGCTACGGCCTCTGCCGCAAATCATCCAACTCCCGTGCCATGTCTTGCATCAAGGTATACATGGCGTCCATCCGTTCTGCCATCTCCTGGCACTCAAACTGTAGATGCCGACGTTCCTCTTCCCACTCATGCCGTAAGCGGGAGTCTCGTCGGGCCACATCGCCATCAAACTCCTCCAAACCGGGGACCGTCGGCTTCCGCCACATGGTGGTGACCCCCAACGGGGCCCTAGAGCGGGGGGATTTTAGCCAAGTACTGAGACAGGACACCCGCGGTTTGGCTCCCATGCCCGCCCTGTCCGGCTTCTCTCCCGCCAGTTTCTCTTTCTTGGAGTCAAGATCGGGCTCACCCAGTACCGTCTTGTCCTCCTCTTTCTTGTCATCACTGTCCCCCGCCATAGCCACCCGAACGTTAGGATGGGAGCGGAGCTCGGATGCAAAAAAGGATTAGCAGCTTAATGTCAGGTTCTCCAGCCAACCTAGGCAATTCCCCAAAAGCCACTTGCTCAGACAGCCAAGTCAGAAGCAGGTAAACTTTACTGTAGAAGCAACAGGTACAGCTAAGGCAACTTGCAGGTTCAAAGCTGCTAATGACGAGGCAGACTACAAGGCATAACTTAAAGCATGATTACATCACAGGTGCAGTTTCAAAGGGCCTGGGAAAGGGATAGATAACGTTGCCTGGCAGGAAGGGAGGAAGAAGCAACCTAAACAGAGTACTGCTTTTTAGCCGCCCAAGGCCAAGGCAGAGGGCGGGGGGAACAGGGAGTGGGAATAGCAGAGCAAAATATGCAAACACTGGCCTAACTTATGTCAAGAGCCTGACAGCTTGTACGGGCCAGCCCAAGCATGGCTACTATAGAAATCAAAGGACATGTAGTGAAGAATCAAAGACAACCTCTGACACTGGGAGGGTTAAGCATTATGCTTAAATCTCTCCCATTCAAACAATGAGGTATTTCATTGCTTGACTGTAGGGAGATCCACATCTTTAAAAACAACTACTACTACCGTTTTTAACCATTTTGATCAAGGGATGCTTGTAGAGTGTTCACATGAGCTTTCAGCACATAGTATGTGCTGGAAATAAATAAATTTTAGACTGTCACTGGTGGGATTCTAGGTTTTTTTAATTTCTTCATTTCTTGTCTTGACTTAAGCAGTGATGCCCATCTTCATGAGCATGCTAGATTATTTCCTTGCCTGAGTCCATGACCTAACAAGGTTTCTTTTTTGATTTCAGTAATGCATAATGATAATCACCTATTTATTTTTATTTTAAAAAATTATCAGTCACATTTGCCACTCAAGGCAGCTCACTGTCAAAACAATGCAAACAAATAAATAAAAAGGGCTAGTCTTAAAGCATCAAAAATTCTACTAGGTTGCAATATACAATCGAGATTCCCATACAATTAAAAATGGAGCTTTTCTTAAAATCTCCCAGCAGAACACAGCAAGATCCAATATACAATTCACAAAAATAAAACAAGGCAGCTGTTAACAAATCTTCATACACTATTTTGTTATAAAATGTATATTAATCTGTTGTGGAATTGTGTTTGTGTTCTTTTTCCAGATGGGGAAAAGAAAGTTCAAGAGGATTTTGACATAGACATGGATGCACCAGAGACAGAGAAGGCTGCAGTGGCAATACAGTCTCAGTTCAGAAAATTCCAGAAGAAAAAGTCTGGCTCCCAGTCTTAGTAGCTACCTCACAGTTTCAGCATCACCACTTCCTGGTCTGACAGGAAATGAAGAAACAAACAAACAAACAAAAAACCTAGATGCGTGTACAGAAATTATCACTATTTAAAACTCCATTGGAAGATAATAAAACTATGAAGCTCATTGTGTGGCATCATCTCTGTGCAACTCCATTCTCGTTGCTTCTGTAACTCACCATTTTACTTGATGTTAAAATAAAAGGTTAGGGTCAAGCTACTTTAACTGTCAGCCTTGATCTGTCTTGTTATATCAATCCAGCAAGCCTAGTGCTACAAATTAAAACAGCCCAGATGCCCATTTTCCTCTTCACCTGAAGCTTGGAGACACAGCACCTTATGTAATCAACTCCTCTCTCTCTCTCTCTCTTGCTGAGAAATGAGAGCATAAACTCTCTTCCAAGTTTACTTCATTCGGTGAGTCCAGAATGCCAGCCATATGTGACAATTGACAATAGTTTCCCCTAATGAGGTGAATTAGCCTCATTAATTAGCCATGGACAGCTAATTATGCTGGGTGGAATGTATGTGAGCCTTGGGGGGGAGTGCATGTATGTCTCATGTTTTAGAAGGTATTATGGTTCCACTGAAACAGTTTGAAGCAGGCCAGTGCCTTTCAGTGACTATGCTCTTAGAATCGACCCCTTCATGAGAAGAAGTATATTATTTTATTCAGTTAGTCACCTAATAAGCAGGACACAACTTTTAGCTACAAGAGTAAGCTTTTTATTGAGGTGCTTCAATCAATATATATATGTATGTATGTGTATGTATGTAAAGTCTTTAACATATAAAGTATGCATGTGTGTAGATGGATACAAAGTCTTTAAATGTTACCAAAGAGTCTAAACAGTGTTACATTAAGTTTAGACATCAAAGGTTCAGACACTATAAGTCTTAAACATATTTCATGTTACAAGCAATCTCTAAAGCAATCTCTATCTTAAATCTCTATATTAGATTTTCAAACCTTAAAATGAAACAGTAAAAATACTTCATCCAGAAAACTCAACAGTTACAGAAATCTGAAAAATAGTTATAAGTACCTTGTTCAGTGAATAAGATCTGATTTAGTTAAAAGAATCTTAATTCAAACTATATAGAATATCATATAAGTAAGTAGACATATGTTACCCATTCATGTCATATGTGAAACCCTCCAGTCCATAAGGACTAGAGAGATCTGAGAGTCCCCAGTCTATGCTAAGACTGGGTAAATCTCTAAGACCCTCCATTTGTTGGAGAAATCTCTGAGAATCTCCAGAATATGCAAAGACTAGAGAAATCTCTGAGAATCCTCAGTCCATGCAAGGACTGAGTCTATGAGCCTCTCCATATTTGGGAGAGACCTCTGAGAACCTTTAATGCACACAAGGACTAAAGAGATCTGTATGAGACCCCCTAGCCTAAAGGCTAGGGAGATCTGTGAACTGGAAAGCTCTGAGAGCCTCTGATCCACGCAAAGATCGGAGAGATCTGTGCCTTCAGTCCCTAAGGACTGAAGAGCCTCCAGTCTATGCAAAGACTGGAAAGATCTGAAAACCTCCAGTCCATAAGGACTGGAGAGATTGGTGAGAATCTCTAGCCCATGTAAGGGCTAGAGAGATCTAACTTCCCTGCCTTTCTTCCCCTCTTTATATGTTTCCAATATCATTTAAATAATAGGAGAGCAGAATCTACTACTGCATTTCAACCTTGCAGCAGTCAGGATTGAATACTCACAAGAGGCCCTATGGTGCTGTAGTCCTTTTCCACCATCAAAGGCTAAAGTCTTAAACAGTTTACTTTCATCACAACAATCAGATATTAGCAATTCCATATATTTACATTATTTAATTCTACTAGCATCTTCAAATTCTAAGAACTGCGGGTAAAACAAGCATAATACCATTATCGTCTCTTATACCTATAATATATAAATCTAAATACCATTATAATATTCGTTGTGAGGTTCTTTGGACCCTTCTACCATAGAGGATCCTTAAGCTGTCGAGAGACACTAAAGTCTGAATGCTTTGAGGCTACTAGAAAGGTTAAGACCAGGTAGTAACTGAAAAAGGCATTTTCTCTGATCAGACTTGGCACATTCCATTCTCAAGGTTTCTTCAGTGTTAGTTAGTGAGACAGCAGAAAAATGCTTCTGAGGCTAAAGGGAGACACGGACCTTTTTTTAATGGAATGAAAGGGTCCTTTGCCTATCCTTGCCTAGCAAGGAGGAGACAGGCCTCTCAATGGATTTTTATGAGGCTTACAAAGGATTTCAATAGGAACTCAATTATTCCAAATAGGAAAATTCTTCAAATCCATATGTTCTATAGGGTCCATAGGTCAAAGTTCATGACAAAGAGTCTGTGACAAGTTTATTCTCAGAGCATCCAACATTCAGTATGACCTAAAAAAAACAGTAATATTTCCTAGGCACAGTATCAATTTCTTACATATATGGAAACTCCAATAAACAGCTAGAGCCTCCCTGCCCTAAATGGATCTTCAGTATTCTTTAGTGGAGATATAGACCCATGCAGTCTTTTTAGTGGAGGCATAGAGCCATGCATCTGTATTGAGGGGAGCAGCATGAGCCTCACATGCAGGAGGCCTCCAGCAACTCCAGCTAAGAGGATCAGGTAGTAAACAATGGGAAAGACCTCTGCCTAAAACACTGGAGATCTGCTGCCAGTCTGAGGAGACAATACTGACTTGATGGACCAATGGTCTGATTCAGTACAAGGCAGCTTCATGGGTCCCTGTGAACTGAACTGGAGGTTTTTGTGTTTAAGGGAGATCCATGCACAAAATCAGAATCATGTGGTGGTTTGAATCAAGCAGAAATATATCTCTGTTTAGATTAAACACTTGATGTGTCATGATGTGCCATTTTCTAAATGTCCAAGAACTTTGAATTGTAAGAGCAGTTTGGGACATTGTAAAGATGCTCAGGGAACAGAGGCATGAGAGCTGTTCTGCTGATGCATTAAAAACATGTGTAATTTAAATTTTGCAAGCTGTTTTTGTATCTGGCACTTGTGCTTTTAGCTCTGCAAGTTCTTTTCCTGTATTATGCCAGACATAATGGCAGACAAAGCACAACTCAGTAGTATTCCCCCTCCCTTATTCCAGATGATAAGCCACTCTTTTGCATTATATACAAAGTAAATCACAACTTTCTAAACTTAAAAATCAATTAAAATATAGTTTGTGGCACCAGCATGTAGGCTTGTCTCTGAGAAGATCTTGCTGATATCAGAGGAGCAAGAATTCTTTACCTCTCTGTTCCTCCTGCCCTCCACAATGCTCCCCAAAATCCTGCTCCCAGGGGACAAGTGAGCCCCTTGGAACACGATGAGGGAAGTCTGAGGTCCGCTGCAGCAAGGAACAATTGGCAAAAATCGCCCATTCTTCTCTCAGTGGACATTTTCTCCATTTTCCAAAACAGAAGACAATGGTTTAAACCAGATTTTCTGAATTTTTTTCCCTTTTTTTAAAATAAGTTTTATTGTTAGAAAGTACAAAAAAACACAGGAACATCAGAAATAAATAAATAAAGAAAAACACTGCATAGATTTTCTTAATTGTTTTAGCATTATAAATACATAAATGAGTCCAAGAAAATAAGTTATGTCCAATACATTATACAAATCAGATTGATACAGAGAGATGGGAACTGTTTGTCAGAAAAAAGTGCCACAGGGAGAGATTAATCATTCTTTTTACGCTTGATATTGACACCGACAGTTATATTGCCACAACAGCAGTCAGAAGCTGTTCAATTTTTATTAAAGATGAGCCTCATAAAATTAATGGAGGCTTTCCTTAGCTAAATCCAGAAATTTAAATTCAGGCTCCTGTAGTACTTGGCAGTTTCCAAAGGCGAGCTATTAAAACCACTGATGGGGTCACTACTGAAGAAGATGGGTGTTTTCCCACCCAATCAAAGAATGCTGCTGGGACTTATTTGGCACCTGCCACTCTGTAGCCTTTTCAGGTGTGCTAAGTGGGAAGAGTGAACACGCACATGGAAATTGGGATGATGGCGCCGAGCTCTGCTCTGACCTAAGCACAGTCATTGAAATGTATGCATAGTTCAGGATTTCAATGGCCTTACAAAGGACATTGGGGCCAAATATCTGTTCTTAGGCATTATTAATAGAAAGCATCTCATTCTCTTCCAAATAGCTAACCAGAGTCTATGTATGGAAAGTGAATAGCATGTGTGGAAAGTAGATCTGTCGCTGCCTCTCAGTTAAAGTCTCACGTTATTTTTAAGGGGAAGATGGCGGATAAGCTATGGGCACATAGCAGGCCCTGAGCCTTTCTGGACGTACTCTGATCCATCAGAGTGACTGGACCAGAAATTTCCAACCATCCCATCACCTTACCATGAATATTGAAGGTCACCTGTTAAGTTTTACTTTTATCAGCCACGCATGACAGGCCACTTTTCTCAGGCATGCGAGAGCCTAGTTGTTTTTTCAGCTGGCATGTCCAGGTATTTTGCTGAGAAAACTGGTGATGAGCATGCTATTTTCATTTTACTTGAGGCATGCAAGTTCTGCACTTGGGTGTATGAAAAGCAAAAGCCGTTTTCATCCCCTCAGAATGGCACCTGGGTCACTTTGCACCAAATTAATGTTTAAAGAGCCAGAGCAATACATTAGAAAGGAGAGATTAACTGAAAAATGTGGCGTAGAAGATGGGGTGGCCAGATATGCAGGCGATATAACTGCTGTACAGGGACTAGCTCATAGAGCTGGCAAATTCAATACAGGTCATGGCTTTAGTGGGGAAGGAGCCATGCTGGGTTGAAAATGGCAATCCTTAAAAAAATAGATGGATGGGGTGGGGGGGACTGTCAGGCCTACTAAAATCAAAGGCTTCTGGTGGGGAAAACTTTGCCATTGCAGGCCCTGACTGCCTGCAGCTCCGTAGCAGAGACTGAAGGTTCAGACTTCTGACACCATGTCTCATCAATGCCAGGGATGTCCGGTATTTGTATAACAAGGTGTTTATTGAACTTCTATAACACAAAGGAAAGTCAACCGTTCCTCCCTAATGCCTACTTGCTCTCTCTCTATCTCTCAGGGTGAAAACGCACGGTCGCTTGAGCCTCCTTTCTTCCCTGTTCCAGCCAGGATTCAGCCAGGATCGAACGCACGGACGTGCGTTCGATCCTGGCTGAATCCTGGCTGGAACAGGGAAGAAAGGAGGCTCAAGCGACCATGCATTTTTGCCCAAAGTCTCCTTGTAACTTCCAGTTTCCTGTTAGTTGCTCCTCCCTTGTTCCAATCTCTTAATTCAGCTTGCATTTCACTACAGGGACAGCATTCTGTGTGCATGGAAGTATGCATGTGAGAGAGACACTGTATGTAAAGGATAGGGGTGAAGAGAACAGCAGTAGATCTATAAAATACAAGCAACCATGCCTTCTTCAGTTGGACCCAAGAAGCTGCTGTTTACATGATACACTGCTGTTGAAAGCACTTCCAGATCAGTTAACTGATGGCAGAGGAACTGTTAACAGGTAGTCTGGGGCTTATAGAAATTCCCTTTCAGCGAGTTAAGTTTTATTATTGACAAGGAAAAGGAAACACTGGTGAACTAAGCACTAGTCCATGGACAAGAGACTCTGGAGTTTAATCTCGGCTATGAAAATGATTCCCTGCAGTAGCCCCACCCCACTTGACAGCATTTTCAACTTCAGCTGAGCCATCAGTTAAACATTGGTGCAATTCCTGACACTCTTCTTCAGTGCACCAGATAATCAGCTAGCGCTTGGCTGGTAAAAAAAAAATGAATTTTATGAATTATTTTTTGCTGACTTCAGAAGAATTCTTCAGCATTATCCCCTCATGTTTGTAAAATATATGATGCAGCTATATAAAAACCCTGAGTTTATACACAACCCTTCTGGCAGCTGTATTTCCCAGATGCCTCATTTATTTAGCCAATTCCTTTAAAAAATAAAACATCAATGGATATTGGCAACTGTACCTTGATTAGGCACATAAGCAGATGTGCTCTATTACTTTAAGAGGAGGCTGGGGAGATCTGTAAATTAGGTTTGACTGCTTTATTTCCCCGCAAACACAAATTCAGTCACACACTTTCATGTAAAATGATCCAGCTGAATCCCCAAAGAACCAACTGGTTCATTGTTGCCATATCTTCTGTCAGGTCTAGACTGTAAGCAGAAAGATGCTAACTAGCTATGAAGTACACTGAAAAAATAGAAGCTACCTTTCAGAGATTTACTGGATGGCTATACAAAATGTCTGACTGCATTACTGATACGTTTTCAGAACCCAAGTGGCTAACATTAGTTCTTAACTATGAGCCAGATCAGAGCTCCGTGGATGCCCCAGTCTCCAAAAAGCATTCAATAGAGATGCCAGGTCCTTCCTGGCAACTGGCAAGAGCTTTGGGAGGCAGATATAGGGAGCGGCAATCCAAGTCCTTGCATGATGACATCACTTCCGGTGCAATGTGGAAGTGCCGGCATCGCATCGGGAGGATGCTCTACCACTTGCTCCAAAACTCTATGGTTTCCATAGGGTTTTGGGAAGAGTGATAGCACATCCCCCAGGTATAATGCTGGTGCTTCCACATTGAGCCAGAAGTGATGTCATCACGCAGGAACACAGATTGCTTCTCCCCCTTTCAGCCAGCCTGCTTCCACCTGCTGAACAGCTGAGTGTTGGCGGGCAGTGGCAGGAAGCAATGGGAGTTTGCTCGCCATTAGCGGGCACCTGGGAATCCTAGCATTCATCATGTATGGGGCTTCTGGTTGCTCTTGATGTGCATCTTTTTGCATGGGAAAGAGACAGAACACATGCTTGCATACAGAAGGGCCCAGGAATCTCCAGTTCAAATGCTATCAAGTCACAGTGCTGGGAAACACCTCTGGATTGCTGCTGACAGCAGGATAGGTATTACTGAGCTAGGTGGATCATTGCTCAAACTCAGTATAAAACAACATCATATGGTATGTGTGACTGGACTTTTCTACCAACTTAGGGGACCCACACAGCCTCCTATGATTTAGGGTTTGTTTTAACTATAAACCTTCTCCCCAGTTGCCAGGGGTTCTTAAGGTAGCAAGTGTCTGTGTGTGTGTGTGTGTGTGTGTGTGTGTGTGTGTGTGTGTGTGTGTAAAGTGCCGTCAAGTCGCAGCCAACTTATGGCAACCCCTTTTGGGGTTTTCATGGCAAGAGACTAACAGAAGTAGTTTGCCAGTGCCTTCCTCTGCACAGCAACCCTGGTATTCCTTGGTGGTCTCTCACCCAAATACTAACCAGGGCTGACCCTGCTTAGCTTCTGAGATCAGATGAGATCAGGTTAGCCTGGGCCATCCAGGTCAGGGCAGCAAGTGTATAGGAATGGATTTATTGCTGTGATGTAAGTTTTGTGGAGCCCAAGTAGAATATGGAGGCAGAATTAGTATATAAAAACAAAAAAATTATTTATAAGAAGAAGAAGAAGACTTGGTTTTTATATGCCAATTTTCTCTACCACTTAAGGAACAATCAAACCAGCTTACAATCACCTTCTCTTCCCCTCTCCACAACATACACCCTGTGAGGTAGGTGAGGCTGAGAGAGTGTGACTAGCCCAAGGTCACCCAGCTGGCTTCATGTGTAGGAGTGGGGAATGAAACCCGGTTCTCCAGATCAGGGTCCACTGCTTCAAACCACCACTCTTAACCACTGCACCATGCTGGCTCTCCAGAATAGATCAGCTGCACAGGTCTCCAGGTAGAGGAGAAACCCAGCAGAGGCACATAAATTTAAGCTAGTTATGGTTTCAGAGAGTGGTTTGAATTTTCTTTAATGCTTTCAGGCACAAACAGGCCTTTACTGTCTAGGTGCTAGGTTGGATCCTCTCTTAGGATTCCACCCACACCAGCCTGCCCTTTCCCAAAAGTCAGACTAAGTGGTACAAGGTCTGCTCACTAACAATCGGGTAGTCTATTCTCTCCCAGAGATAGAGCTAAACCACGCTGCCACACTACCAGGCAGAGTTGCCCTTTACTCTGTCTGCTCTTTTGCTGAGCCAGACCTGAGCTGTCAGGGCTCCCTCCCTCCCTCCCTCCCTCCCTGAGGCAGAACCCAACTCCTTCCTTCTGTGCTTCCCGCCAACTTTCCATCCTCCTCCTGAAAGGTGACTGGATGTTGGACTTCCACAGGCTCAGCTGAATGGCTGGTTTTCCCTTCAAGGGCAGGGAAGCCTCCTTGTCCCTTACAGAATGTTACGTATGAAAGGTGCCAAGTAAATATGGAAAATGCTGAGAACACTGGAATTCCAGGTGCAGATAAGAGTTGCCATAACCTCAGTGCATCTCTGGTTTGGTGTGATGTATATCAAATGAAGTCTCAATAGTTTAAATATATTTAATGAGGCTGCAGTTGTAAGCTTGCTATTGAGATTGTGGTCCCCCTGAAAACCTTGGGTTTTGCTTTGTGAATAGAGGCATTAATGTATTTAGGATTGCAATCTCCAGCACTGGTTGCAATCCAATTAGTGTCTTTATGCATACATCAACAAATGAGCATGTTCACAGTCCTTGTGTTGCTAGGATTTTAATGTCAGATTGACTATATTTTGTTTAGGAAAGCCGCTAACAAGCCAGCATGGTGTAGTGGTTAAGAGCAGTGGTTTGGAGCGGTGGACTCTAATCTGGAGAACCAGGCTTGATTCCCCACTCCTCCATATGAGCGGTGGATGCTAATCTGGTGAACCGGGTTGGTTTCCCCCCTCCTACACATGAAGCCAGCTGGGTGACCTTGGGCTAGTCACAGCTCTCTTAGAACTCTCTCAACCCCACCTTCCTCACAGGGTGTCTGTCGTGGGGAGGGGAAGGGAAGGTGATTGAAAGTCTGTTTGACTCTTCCTTAAGTGGTAAAGAAAGTTGGCATATAAAAACCAACTCTTCTTCTTTATATTAATTGTAAAAGACATTTTCTAAGTGGACAGCCTAGAAAATAATGATAAATGCTTCCGTGAGTGCATGGTTGTCTCTTGAATCCTGTCTCTTCAGGTCCCAATCAAGTTTAGGATCCACTTATGTGGGATATTGCACTGTTGTGATCACTCACCTCCTGGATCTTCCTATGTGGACAGGAAATGAATGATTACAATAATGCAAAATCCAATGATGTATCGATCTCCCCCCCCCTTTCTAACTTGGGCATTATTTAAAAGAGTTCAGTTTCTTTTGAAATGTATCTTTGGGTCATACGCACATATTAGGCTAAAATAACACATACCACTTAAGTGCTTTTCAGCCTCCCCCCTGTTGTTGGGTGTGCCTGTGCAGATAAACAGAAAGGCAGTTTTAAAAGTGCTCATATCCAGTTTCTGAATGGATGGATGGCCAGGCAGAAAGGTTGATATACAATGGCATTTTATGTTTTCTGCACTTTACAATGTAATTTTGATTTTCAGCCTTAGGCTTCAGTTAGTAGTTAGGCATATCACTTGATGTATAGACTTCCTGGACACTTGGAATACCCACCTCCCACTGGAATCAATGGCAAAACATCAATTAGTTTTAATGGAGCTGAACTCCATCCTTTGTTTTTTAGGTGTATCAACCATCAATGATTTCTCTGCATACTAGTTAGGCTCATGGGCTTTTAAGGTGTTTTAACCATTAAGTTTGCTGTTAACTACAAAAACAGCAAATGAAAGCCACAGGAGATCCAAAGGTCTCCCTAGGGACCTCTCTGAAGATTATTCTGATTATCTCTAGCTCAAATGTAATGGGTGAATAAGTACTAAATCTATTTTATTTTCACTCAAATGATTCCATCCTCTCCCCAATTCATAACTCCTGTTAATGTCCTCACTGACATGTACACTGCTGTATTCAGGCAGCCAAGATATTTTGGAACAAATTCAAAACAGTCAACAGGCTGATATATGGCCTCCTGAAGTAGATTATACAGTAGCTCCTTGGAAATCCATTTCAGTAAACAGGCCTGATGAAAAGACTGCTGTGCAAGCAACCTATATATTCCGTACATTTACAATCTATCCAATTACTCATTCTTATAATAGTTCCTCTGTGTACCCAATGGTCTCAACTTCAATGGGTAACATAGTTTACAGGAGCATCAGTGTCGGTGTGTGTGTGTGTTCTGCAGTTACCAAAGAAACGATGTGTATGAACAGTATCACTAAGGCTACTTGCTGAAAAGAGAGGTGAGAAATGCCTGGAACAGTCCTTTGTCCTGAAAGTCCATGATGACAGTATTCACTATTTCTGTGTGTAATGGCAGCACTTGTGTATTGCATGGGATTGTAAGATATATCTCCAGAAAATCCCACAAACACACATGCTCCCATGGGATCCCTACCTGAACACTTCTACCTGAAACCCCAGAGTGCCACTGCCAGTCAGAGTTGGCAGTATTGACTTTGATGGACCAGTGGTCTGACTCACTATAGAGCAAGTTCATGTATTCATTTGGAAAGGGCCATGACATTTCATGGCTGAATAAGGTTTTGGTGCAGGAGAGGTCCAGTCCTTTCGCCTTCCATTGAGTACAAAATCCTTGTCCTCCCATTGTTCTGCCCCACCTCTCTTGCCCCTATCCCAGCAGCACCCTCACTGTAGTCTCCACTAGGAAAACCGTGACAATGACTACTAGCTTCTTACTATGCTGAGGAGATTGGCTGAAGGAAGGAAGATATCTAGGAACCCTCCTAACCCATACAACCTGCTAAAGGGTACTATAAGCTCTCAGAGGCCTGAGTAAGCTACCTTCGCCATTTCCATCTATATCTCTTTAACCAACTTTCATCTGATTCTCAGTATCTCAACAGGAGTGATTATGCTCAGTCCTCATCAGGTTATTCTTAGGGATACATGTGTCTTATTTAATTTACAAACAAATGAACTGGATCCCATGCAGATTTCAGTGGTTTCAGGAAGGGGGTGATTTTTAGTAACGCCCCCTCCCAAGGGAAACCTCTGATTTCCCCTAACTATTTTTGGAGGTCCTGAGTCCTGCAGGAGCAGCATGGGGGATTTGGGGTTTGGAGGGGTGAACTGGTGAAAATCACCCTCCTTTGCCCCCATAGCAACCTACATTGGATTCAAGCCAATATTGTTCTGCATTCTTAAGAACATAAGAAAGGCCCTGCTGGATCAGACCAAGGCCCATCAAGTCCAGCAGTCTGCTCACACAGTGGCCAACCAGGTGCCTCCAGGAAGCCACAAACAAGATGACTGCAGCAGCACCATCCTGCCTGTGTTCCACCGCACCCAAAATAATAGGCATGCTCCTCTGATACTAGAGAGAATAGGTAACCAGCATGACTAGTATCCATTCTGACTAATAGCCATAATACCCCTCTCCTTCATGAATATGTCCACTCCCCTCTTAAAGCCCTCCAAGCTGGCAGCCATCACCACATCCTGGGGCAGGGAGTTCCACAATTTAACTATGCGTTGTGTGAAAAAATACTTCCTTTTATCTGTTTTGAATCTCTCACCCTCCTGCTTTAGCAGATGACCCCATGTTCTAGTATTATGGGAGAGGGAGAAAAACGTCTCCCTGTCCACTCTCTCCAAACCATGCATAATTTTATAGACCTCTATCATGTCTCCCCTAATCCACCTTCTTTCCATCTAAACAGCCCTAAGAGTCTTAACCGCTCCCCATAGGACAGTTGCTCTAGTCTTGGGGAGTCATTTCAATACATACAACCTTCTATACTTTTTTTTTTGCTGGTAGAACTTATTTTGCTGCTTTTCTGATAGGCACACAACCAACAAGTTCAATAAGAGGGAACAAGCTGCAGGCCTGTGATGAATTTCAGGGAGGAGGAATAAAATGATTGAGAAATGCCATCCTCAGTCTCCATATATTCCTTTTTAGGATACTCCATGATCTGAGGAACTCCTTGAGCAAGCTAATTTCTCCTCCTCCCTTTCCCTTCAACTGACTACCCTCAACATTCCACCCCTTCTGAAGCATTTTCAGTCCTCATGAGGCCATTTGAGAAGGGGCTAGGGTTACCAGGTCCCTCTTTGCCACTGGCGGGAGGTTTTTGGGGTGGACCCTGAGGAGGGTGTGGTTTGGGGAGGGGAGGCACTTCAATGCCATAGAGTCCAATTGGCAAAGCGGCCATTTTCTCCAGGTGAACTGATTTCTATCAGCTGGAAATCAGTTGTAATAGCAGATCTCCAGCTACTACCTGGATGTTGGCAACCTTAGATGGGGCTGCTTTCTCTTTTGCAAACACTCATATTTTTCTGTACATCTGGAGAGTCCACTGAGTATATAGAGTCCCTCCTCCTTGCCTTGGCCTAGTTTTACAGTTTTCAGCATACACATGTGGGCTAGCCAGATTACTATTAGAGGGCGGATGAGACAAGGTCTTGGAAAATAAGTCTGTCAGAGGCCATGAATCATGAACTCTGTCTGAAACCTTCTTATTAAGAGGCAGTATACCTTTGAATACAGATGCTGGCAACAGGGCTTGATCACCTCCACCACCGTCTGTGACTTGCCAGCCACAGTTGGAGAAAAAACCTTGAATCAGATGGACTCTTTTGATTCAGCAAGGTAAGACTTCTGACAACAAGTTTTATCACCTTCATTGCTCTTGATTGATCTTTGTAGGCTTCAGTTATTTGAAATTCCATCAAAATGCATATCATGGGCGCAGTCCAAATCGATGGGCTTAGTCTCATGCAACATACTTAGGGTCAAAGTACCAGATTCATTGAATGCTACAGGAATTGAGCAGCATTGTGTGTTCAATGCCAAGTGACTTCAATCAGAGTTTAGTAGACTATCCGTGACAACCCCACAGAAAAACAAAAACGGCACCTATTAAAGAGATGTTACCTTTGATTGGATCAGCTGCTATTTAGAATTCTGTAAGCTTACAAGTTACACAGGATTCTTCAAGCATACATGCTTAAAGCAAAAACAAAACAGAGATTACCGTATTTTTCGCTCCATAGGACGCACCTTTCCATAAGACGCACCTAGTTTTTAGAGGAGGAAAACAAGAAAAAATCTTGTTTTCCTCCTCTAAAAACTTGTCTTATGGAGCGAATGCCGGTTGGGTGCGTGCGTGTCGGGACGGCACGAGCCAGCGTTCCCCGCCCCGACGGCCAGCTGGGAGGCGGGCGGGGCCGCACAGAGCCGGCTGGGCGCGTGTGCCGGCTCGCTCTGTGCGGCCCCGCCCGCCTCCCAGCTGGCCGTCGGGGTGGGGAACGCTGGCTCGCGCCGTCCCAAAGCGCACCCGCCCAGTTGGCATTCGCTCCATAAGACGCACGGACATTTCCCCTCACTTTTGAGGAGGAAAAAAGTGTGTCTTATGGTGCAAAAAATACTGTATATTATATGGCTTGGCTGATGTTAAAATTAGGTAAACAAAGACCAGCCAAGCTCAAGCAAGAGCTTTGTTAATTGGATCACAAATCCAATTATTGGCCTTGCTGGAGAGATCAAGTTACAAAACCTTCCCAGAAATTAGGTTAAAAAACTTATTAGAAGATGCAAAGGGGGGGGGGAAGGATTTAGCAGGAAGCATAGAGAAACTAGACTATAAGGCAATTTCCCCTTTCCATTGCCACTGATTCCCATAGAATAGGCTTGTCTCCCAGCACCTGAAATGCTGGCAGGAAGAACTGGTGGGGTGCGTGGGTGGGTGGATGGGAGCACATCAATGCCATGCCTGCATTCTGACTTCATTTCCAGTAAAAACTGAAGGTGACATCATGGAAACTCTAGGATTTTCAAAAACGTAAAAGCTTTTGAAAATACTAGAGAGTCCACTGATGTCACTTCTGAGTTTTACCCAAGTAAACTCAGCATGCCAGCAACCCTACACAGGAGGGTTGCTTAGTAGAAAGTATATAACAACCACAACACCACACCAGTCATTATGATATCAGAGTAGAGTACAAAATACAGAGTACAAAGCTCCCTGAGCATTCTCTAAATGGGGCCCATCATGACAGTTTTAGTAGACACTCAATTTTAATAGTTTTTTTGTTTGCATTAACATCAATATAATATAAGGGAGGGGGAATCTTAGGTCTGCAGAGGTACCTATAGTTGGCTCAGGAGTTTCTTTTATTGTTTTAAACTAAACCTCCTTAAAAAGAGGAAGATAGAGCCAGTGACAACTTTGCTTGAAAGATTCCTGTCTTAAACTAAAGTGAATATAATCAAAATGCACTTTTAGCATATTCAAAATGCTATACATTTGCTACAGTCATTAAATAGTAGTACTAAATATATACCAACTAGTTACATAAGATCAGACAGCACTATAATCACATTGAAGCACAGGATTTAAAAAAGATTAAATCAGATACGCCTCCAGTCCCAAAATAAATAAAAAAGAGGAAATACTGGTTTCAGCTGTGACTGTGAGCACACTTACTTGGAGGTAAGTTTGATTGAAATCAAGGAATTTAACTAAAATTCAAAGTTCACATGCTTAATAAACGGGGAATTAGATTAAAACTCAGATATATGTCTTTACTTTTTGCCACACCCAGTGATTTTAGGAAATTTTTTAGTATCCAGTAGCAATAGAATATGGAAACTATACCCTAGTGGTTAACTTATTACTATTAAAAGGAAGTTACAGGCATTCCAGACATGTCAGACTGTTATCATGTGCAAAGGGATTTCAATGATGAATTAGCAAAATCTCATGGGATTCATCAAGGATCTATGAGATACTCCTGTTCTTGAAGCAGGGAGCAATATGTGGTTGACAGATAAAGAAGCTACAAAGTCAGCTGTATTATACACAACCATCCAGGCTGCTGAGACCCAGTGTGACCCCTACACAAAGTTTCCTTCTGCCCCCACAATCACACTATGAGGACCCAACTCTCTAACATCTTGTGGAAACAAGTCACCAGTCTTGCCCAGCTACTGAATTCCCTCCCAGCCCGCCCCCCATGAGCCGTCTATGAACCCAACACACCAATTTATCCAAGGAACGAAGAGGAAGGGATGAGATTCTTTAAAAAGAGGTTCTGCTTATTCTCTTCTGAGAAGTCTCAGATGTTGGCTTCAGATAATAGCTCATTCCATCCCCATGCTCCTTTGACATGCTTTCTTTACAGGTTCATGTTCTATTTCAGTCTAATAGCAGAGGCTGTGGGCTGTTCTAATTTATAGTACAAGTGACATGAATGCCAGATGCAGTGTTACATTTGTCCTTTCTGTGAACATAGACTGTTATCTGTGTTGATCCTCTGCTTGTGCTAACTCCTGGTGCACAATTGTAGGAGGTGAATGGGTGCCATGAGGTACCATTTGTGGATATTAGTCCAAGGTATTTTGGAACCTCAAGCAACTGTGCAGTAGAATCTGAGAAATGAACCCTCATGCTACATCCCATGCTGCTTTATTGATATCCCTAAAAATATTGTTGCATCGCAGTCAGAGAGCCAGCGTGGTGTAGTGGTTAAGAACAGTGGTTTAGAGTGGTGGAGTCTGATCTAGAGAACCGGGTTTGATTCCCCACTCCTCCACATGAGTGGCGGAGGCTAATCTGGGGAACTGGATTTGTTTCCCCACTCCTACACACGAAGCCAGCTGGGTGACCTTGAGTCATTCTCAGCCTCACCTACCTCACCTACCTCACAGGGGAGGGGAAGGGAAGGTGATTGTAAGTCAGTTTCATTCTCCCTTAAGTGGCAGAGAAAGTCGGCATATAAAAACCAACTCTTCTTCTTCTATTTGGATATCTTGTGAAGTCAGGCAGCTCTGAATCAAATACACCTGAGTGGACATGCCTGAAGCTACACAAGACGAGGGATGATCTCCACACTCACTAATAATATATTAGAGTACATGTGAGAAACACTGAATATTTATTGTCTAATGCCGTGGTTGCCACTGGCCATAGCAGAGAAGGGTAGAGGAATGGAAGTAATGCGAAATAAGGAGATGCTACAGCCTCCTACAAGGCCTTCTAGCAGGAAAACTATGATTGGCTACTAGGCAATTTCCTTGTATAACTAATGTCTGACTGGAAGATAAAACTTCAACTGGACCAGTAACTCTCATTTTTCAGTGAAGGCTCCATTAATAAAGGCCATCAGTAGGGAAGAAACCTTAGAAAGTTAAATAATTTGGGGGATTATACAATGAAGTATTTCCAAACACCTGAACAAAGCTGTTAATTATAGGATGTTTTGGAGGTCATTAATTCATAGGGTTTCCATAAGTCAGAAGTGACTTGATGGCACATAACACACAATGGTTTCCCATATTACCTCGATGTGGAGCTGTATAACGATTACATAGAATCCCTATTACCCTGCAATCATGGCAGTGCTACATTATTTGAAGGCTAAATCATCATGCACCACCTTGATGAGCTTTAAAAAGGATTTGCTGTGTTTTCCCCTCCTGTGGACTGAACCCAGTTTCCCTCCAATCTTTGTGGCCCTTTTGATAAATGTACTTATCAACAACTGAATGCTGATATTAAATTATCTGTCTTGCACATTCCTACTATGTTTCAGACAGGCTAACACTGTAGTTATTTCTTAGAGCATCTTTTGCAACTAGGGAAGCCACAGATTTCATGGCAACTGTGTTCAACATTCAAACCTACCACGTTCCACTTTGTCAATCATACTGATCATTGGGTCTGTTTAGTTCAGCATCTCAAAGATCTGAACTGGGTTTTTGCAAAACTGTACATGTATGAAAGAGCTGCCAATCCAAACAGACCAGCCGTCATTAATTTCATTAACAACAACTTTGACAATACCAAATGGTAGCATTTTTTAAAAAAAACCACAGTATTTATTTATGACTGATTTATATGATGTCACTGATTTCAGTGTTTATTTAAACAACTGTCTACTGAGTGGGACAACAAGGGGAGACAGTAGAACTCCATTGGACTGTATGAGAATGCATGCAGATTGCACTATACTGCACTCTGGGAAAGGAATAGTTGGAGCAACTTGCCAAACAGCCATGAACGGGTTGACAAACAGATGAACTGTCCATTGAAATATCAGTTCATTGCTTGTGACTGGCCAACAGGACATGAGACGAACTGGTGGGGGGTTGAGGACTCCTACTTGCAACATTATCAAATTTAGCTTTTGTTTAGTAGGCTCAAGCCCACACAGCCAACTACTGCCCCAAACATGCTCATCCTATTTCTCCAAGTTCAATCCTGGGGAGAAGTATATAAGCTTGAACAAAATATGACGTGTGCTTTCTCAGCATGTTCACCACTTAGAAAACGCATGGAACAGTTTCAGACATCTGGTGCTTTTTAAAGGACTCTAAGTACATGCCCAGGTTTTCTTTTCCTTTCCTTTTTTAACAGTTGGCAATCAATCACCCCATCTTAGATTTTTCTCTGACGTATGGAGAGCATTGGGGATTTGAATACAACGCATCACTAAGCTAAGAAATGTATTGAAATGCATCACATATCAAGTAATTATAGATATACTTTACAGGAGAATTAAGGGTTTTTCACCAGATTTTTCATTAACTCCTTACCTACTAGAACTCTGTATATAAAATAAATCATTCAACATAAACAGTGTTTATACTCTAGAAGCTTTGGTAGCAAGCAAATGTTAAAATAATCCCTCAGCAGTAGTTTATTTCTCCTGGGTTGCTGGAGGAGAAATAAGAGGAGATGTTGCCAGTACATTAGAAGTGTAATAGAATGGAAAACTGCTAGTTAGAACTTTTCATACCATTGCAAAAGATTGATGCTCTCTCTGACTGTTTCTGTTCATTTCCATTTCATCTGTGCTGATAAGAGCACTGCAAAAACATACATTATGCATTCCCATTCATTATACTCCCATGGAGGAGACAAAGTAAGTGGTCTTTTTCAATACCCAAGAAAAAGCAATTGCCACTACTTTATATTTTCCTTACCATTAGCAATTTATCCCAAAGTGCTCAGTTCATACATATATAAATCAGCCAAGACCCATATCTGAATTAAGAGCCAGCACACTGCTTCTTTGCAGCACACTGTTCTAGGGTAGACAAAGACAACTTTAACAAGTAAAAAGGGTATTCTACAGTTTATTCTACCAAGCAGTGAGGAAATTGGCAGAGGAGAGAGGGAAATATTTGGTAACTGTCCAGTTACAGGCAACAGGGAAGTTCTCCAGGGGACACTTCATTATCAAGATAGACAGTTGGAACATTTCCGTGATGAAACAGGCAATAAATGTTGGGAAAAACCCACATTTTTTCACTGACAGTCTGTTCTCATAATGTCAATATACAGTCAACTGAGAGTTCTTCCTCCATTATGGATACTGTGAACGTGCAACTGAGGCAAATGGACAAAAAGGACTCAGCAGTACTGCCTGGTGCAAGGAAGTGATGCATGTTTTGTATATCATTGATGCTTAGCCCTTCTGCATGCTGAGCAGGATGTAACCCTCTAGTGACTAGGAGTAAAGGACAAAATTGTCCACAAGATATTTTAGCACTATTGGTGAAAACATGTAAATTGGGCTGTCTTGGCAGTTACAAAATAAATAACTAGCCTTCTAGTGTCCTCCAAGATCTGCTACCTAAGGTGGTCAGCTGCTCTTTGTTAAGAAAGTGACATGTATCATACAACAGGAAAGTGTTTTTAAGAATTATGCTTGTGCAGTAGTGACCCTCAACCCTTTCCAGTTAGGTTTCTGACCTGGCTACGGAATTGAGACTGCTCTGGTCACTCTTACAGATGACCTCTGCCAACAACTGGATCAAGGTGATTTTACTTGATATGGTCGATTATGATCTTTTGACTCCCCACCTTCCCACCCTGGGAATTCGGGGTGTGTGGCCTTACAATGGCTCTCCTCCTTTCTACAAGAGTGAAGACAAAAGGTGGTGCTAGGGGAGAGGGTCTTGGCCTGGGATCCTCTCGTGTGTGGGGTGTTGCTCTTCAATGTGTATATGCTGTTCAATTATACATGAGCCCCCTTGCCCAGTTAGTCAGGAGTTTGGGGCTGGGTTGTCATCAACATGCAGATGACACCCAGCTCTACCTGTTAATGAATGACCAGTTGAAATCTATATCTGTGAACATGTCTGGAGACCATGTTGAAATGGCTGAGGAAGAGCTGGCTGGAATTAAATCCATCAAAGATGGAGGTCCTAGAGCTAGATTGGACTGGTACTGGGGTTGGGCAGACACTCCCCTCTCTTGAAGGGGCACAATTAATTCCATCTCCTTCCATCAGGAGTTTGGGTGTTCTCCTAGATGCCTCCCTGACAATGGAGAGGCAGGTGTCCAACATGGCTAGGATAGCATTCCACCTCCTGGGCCACGTCTGGCAATTAAACCCTTCTGTCCGACTCTGATCTCATCACAGTGAACCATGCAACAGTCACTTCCAGGTTAGATTACTGTAACTTGCTCTGTGCAGGGCTGCCCTAGAAGCTGCTTTGGAAGCCTCAGATGGTGTGAAATGCTGGCCTTGAATCTCAGTGGCACATGTATTGCCACCCTCCCACAAAAAAACTTACTTGTCCATACCTACCTCTTGATCAGATGAGTCCTACTGACCATAACCCATCTAAATCAGAAGATGAGTGAACATGCCATGACAAGCCATATTCCACAGAGGCATAGAACCTGGGTGTCACCACACCATAGGCTGGATCTAGACTGAATTTTCCACTTTTGGAAGGTACTGCCATCCTCAGAACAGAACTTTCTTTTCTCCCCCTCCTGCTGTAGTCTTTTTATCTCCCTGCAATGCTGCCCCTGCGGGTGCAGGAAACCCTCAGGAATGGCATGAGGTAAATTAGGGGTCTGCAGCAGAAAGGGGCAGTTGGTTGAAATATACCTTCTCTTGTGCTAGTGGAAAATTTAGTCTGAATTCAACCCAGTGCTTTTCAGTGGAACTGGTTCACATGAGAGCCAGTGTGGTATAGCAGTTCATGTGTTGGACTAGGATATGACTCAGATTCAAATCCCCACTCTGCCATGGAAATTGCTGGGTGACTTTGGGCTAGTCACATACTATCAGTCTAACCTACCTCACAGGGTTGTTGTGAGGATAAAATATAGAGTAGAATGATGTAAGAAGTTTTGGCTCCCCATTGGGAAGAAAGCTGTGGTATAAATTAAGTAAAATAAATAATTATCACCTGTGAATTATATTTGTGATAAGAAATTAAATGATGCAGCTATAGATTTGTAACTTATGAGTCTTCATTTTTAAAAAACTATTGCTTGCAAGATAGAAAAAAAATCTTCTGATATGCCTGAGGAGTTAGCTTAATGACAAAGTTAACATGCCCAGAAACTATTTCCAGAAAGTCCCTTAGCTACTATGGCACTAATGGCCAGTGCTGATTTGAATTTACAGTTTTTCCTAGCAACGTAATCTCATCCTCATTTGGTTTGTTTTTTTCCTTGGCTCTCCTGACCAATAACACATCATCAGACTCAAAACCCTGTTGAACCTCTAAGGTGTAATTAAAATTGGCTGTTCCTGGTTTCAAAGTATTTATTTTTAGACATGAAGGATCTTTGAAAGATTTACCATTGCTTGTTGCATATACTACTTTCCCTGGGAATCATTATGACATACTGCTCTCTTGGGAGATATCCTCTAGATGACAAGCAAACTCAAGATTACTTACTTGCCTCTTCTCTGAGATGTGTTGTCATGCAATAAATCTATCAAACTGAGAAGGCTAAGATAATGACAGCACAAATTCAGGTATAGTTAAGGTCATGTAAAAAAAAATCAGTAAATTTCAGGTTCGGGTTTATTGGCCCTGCTTTTTTCGGTAAACCCAGAATAAGCCGAATACTCATACTGGTAAAGGGGTATTTCAGCTTTATTCCCAGGTTTACCAAAAAAATTCGGGTCCATTATAATCTATGGGGATTTTTTTCAAAGCTCCTGTGGGGGCATTTTTGGAGGTAGAGTCACCAAATTTGCAGCATAGTTGCAAGGGACTCTCCTTAGATGGACACCGTAGTTTGGTGAATGTGGGAACAGGGAGTCCAATTTTATGGGCCAGCAAAGGGGTCACCCCCATCTTCCAGGCATTTGCGAGCCGAGCTGTCCATCGGTTTTCAGGTTCAGAAGTTCAGCGTTGCTGAGGACTGGCGAAAAGAGCCAATTGGCAGGCTGGCACCTCAAAGTCTGGGGGCTCCCTTTGTATCTGGGGCGCATAGCATGATGTCCATGCAAATTAGCTTCCAAATTGAGGAAAACGGCTTAAATGCAAGAAAAAAAGGCATGTAATTATATTAATCAAAAATCTGATTTCAAGAGATGGTCATAGTGTGGGGAAATGAAGCCTCTACTTGAGGTGACCTTCAGTTTGAGAGCAGGTTTTGGGGGGGATGATATTGGAGCCAGCCGAAGTCATGACCAAGGCAGCTCTTGTGAAGGAGATTGCTCATCCGCATGGGTGAGGAGTCTTCTTCAGAAGCCTGGTGGTCAGCAGCTGTTGAAGCTGGTGCTTTTAAGTTGGATGGTATCTCTCTCCAGACAGGACTGGATGAGCCCTGTCTGTGAGGGTCTGTACGCCTTTGCCTTGGGTAAGGCCTTTGCCTTGTATGTTTCCCCCCCCTCCCTGGACTCGTAAAAGCAGTCCAGGCCTCTTGCCTTTCCTTGGTTCAGGCGCGGCGTCTGACAGGCCCCAGGCTGGAATGTCTCTTCCCTCCTCCCACGTCCCTCCCTTGCTCTCACTGACTCCCTTCCACCGGCTATGGCCTTGGTGGGTAGATAGTACTAACAAGCTCCCTGAGTTCTTTGATGTTTTGTACCATGCACAATTATCTCGTAGCTTCCCATAACATACGTTTGACATCTGCTTCCCTGTAGGGGTTATAATTCTGTCTTTGTGAAACTGTGAGCACTTGCAACTTTACCAGTGTAAGGCCTGTACTACCTGAAGCTTCCAATAAAGTTCCTTGTTTCTGCATGACAGTCTGAGCAAGTGATTTTATGGAGTTTGCACAGGGAGGTTGGGAACCCTCACATTAAGTTGCAAGTCATTTGCCTCGTTGTCCTGCTTCTGTACGTTCTTGGACAGCTATGGCAGGCAACGGGGATGACGACGACAAGAAGGACGACGCTGTACCCAAACAGCCCGACCTGGCCCCTTCGGAAGGTAAAAGTCGACTGGGAAGACGCCCAGTAGAGCTGACTCAGGATCGGGTTTGGGTGCAAAGCCCAAGCCCACCCGCTTGAAGATCTGGCTGGAATCTCCCCGGCATTGGTCGCTCCCGCAGAGCGACGCGCAGTCAAGACGGACTGCTGTTCACGGGTTGGGGTTCAAGGACGATCCCGCCCAAAAGGAAGCCCTGCTGCTTCACCAGATGGATGAGGAGCGGCAGCGCTGGCAGAAAGAGCGCCAGGAGTTACTGGACCGGATGGATGCCATGAACGCAGTGATGCTGGACATGGCCCAAGCCATGGACGACCTGAAGGTTCAGACTCCACCCGTGGCTCCGGCGGATGGAGGGCAACCAACAGGCCCACCCGTGGTCCCCGCACCTCCCATCCGTCCTGCTCCACCGGCCTGCCGAGATCTGAAGGTCACGTATGACGGGTCGAGTGACCAGCTGACGTTTTTTATGGTGCAAGTGGACATTTTTATGCGTGAACAGGCCCGGACTTTTACCTCGGAAGAATCCCGGGTCCAATATGTGGCGTCCCTCCTACTAGGTGAGGCGGCCGCCTGGATGGTACAGCAGTATGAGCTCTGCTCCCCGGTCTTGCGAAGTCTCGATGACTTCATGGTCGCCCTTCGACACCGTTTCGAGGACCCGCATTTGGGTGAGCGAGCAAAAACTGCCTTGCAACAACTGCGCCAAGGGACTAAATCTGTCACGCAGTATGCAAGCGAGTTCCAGTCGCTCTCGAGTCGCATTTTGGACTGGAGTGAAGCTACTAAGGTGCAGTGTTTCCGCGAAGGTTTGAACCCGGAATTGCAACACTGGGCTTTCACGCAAGGTAACCCTCCCGATGTTGAAGGGTGGGTTCGCCACGCCACTGACATCGAAAACTGAAAGCAACTGCTGCTCCTGTCCCGACAACGCACCGGACTGGAGACCAAGACCCGTGGAGACAGGCCCAGCGGTCCGAAGGACTCTCGTCCCCCCTCGGGGGGAGGACCCTCCGTGACCGAACGCTGCAAACGCTTTGAGAGCGGGGTCTGTCTCGTTTGCGGGGGGAAAGGACACTTTGCTTCTCAATGCCCTTCACGACCCGGACGTCCGGGACCGTCTCGTCCGGCAACAACCGAACCTGAGAAGCCCCCTCCCGAGGGGCAACCTCGCCGCCGGAGCGGCGCACCGAGCTGACGGAGCACACCCTTGGCCTTGCACGCACGCGCCGAGGTCGAAGCCTTGGACTCTTCCGGCCCATTGGGGCCACGGATTACAAATGAAGCCTTTGACTCATCGGAGTCACGGATTACAAATACCGCAGCTGCTTCCTCCAGCGAGGAGGAGGACTGGGACATGCCGGCAAAAAACGCCGTCGGTCTGCTGTAAAGGGGGCTCCTCAGCAGACCGCTCCGAACGTTGTGCAAGGAGCTCCACTGATGGTAAGCGCTCAGGAAGACAATGTGTATGTAAAGGTCAATCTCTCACTGCCTAAAGGGGGGCCCACGTTAGAATTTACGGCCCTAGTTTACTCAGGTTGTGCCCGCACCCTGATAAGCGAAGAGGCTGCCCAACAATTGCGCGTTAAGTGAAAGCGGCTACCTGAACCCATCCGCTTTTCCCAGATGGATGGCAGTGACTTTAAAAAAGGACCTGTAACTCACTGCACCGCCGCGGTCGTCATGGCTATAGGGGAGCATTGGGAACGACTTTATTTTACCATTGCCCCCATCACTGCACCCATTGTGTTAGGAATGAATTGGTTGCTGGGGCACAATCCCTCCATAGACTGGGTTGAGCGGACGCTCACCTTTCCCCGCAACCCGTGTGAACTTCATGATAAAGACCGAGTACTGCACACTCCCGCAGCCGCCCTCGTAGGGGCCCCTTCTGTCGGGATTCTGCTGCCCCAGCTTCCCAACGAGTATTCCCAGTTTGCCGATGTGTTTGACATGCGGGAATGCGACGAACTGCCCCCCCACCTGGAGACGGACTGTGCTATTGAGATAGTGGGGGATGGCAAATTGTCCAAGGGGAAGGTCTACCCCATGAGTCCTAATGAAAAGGCGGTGCTGCGAGATTATTTGGACACCAATTTGGCGCTGGGCTTTATCCGCCCGTCTAAGGCTCCATTCTCGGCCCCCGCCTTCTTTGTCAAGAAAAAGACGGGAGACTTAAGACTGTGTATTGATTTCCGTAGACTGAATGCTGTCACTCAGTCTAATGCATACCCCTCCCTCTCATTCCAGACCTTCTCGCACAATTGAAAGAGGGCCGAATCTTCACCAAATTGGATTTGGTGGAGGCTTACCACCGAGTCCGCATACGAGAAGGGGACGAACCAAAGACTGCCTTTTCCAGTTGTTTTGGAATGTTTGAGTATTTAGTGATGCCGTTCGGACTTTCGGGGGCTCCGAGTGTGTTCATGCAATTAATTAATGAAGTGCTTCATGATTTCTTGTTCCGTGGGGTGGTGGTTTTCTTGGACGATATTCTCATTTATACGAAAACCATGAAGGAGCACGTACAACTGGTGCGCGAAGTGCTGCAGCGGCTGCGCAAGCACAAACTGTTTGCTAAGGTTTCTAAATGTGATTTCCATCAACCCTCCATCACCTTCCTGGGGTATGTGATTTCCCATCAAGGCTTAGAGATGGATCCTGAGAAGGTTCGGGCGGTAATGGAGTGGGACCCCCCCACCACGCGCAGACATTTACAGCAGTTTTTGGGCTTTGCTAACTTTTACCGAAACTTCATCCCTAATTTTGCCCAAGTAGCACTCCCCCTCACTTCGCTTCTGCGCATGAAAGGGAAAGGGGCGGGAGCCGCCTTGCCCTCTGCTCGGTTGCAATGGACTTCAGACTGCCAGCAGGCTTTCGATACGCTCAAGCTGCTTTTCTCGTCCGAACCTGTTCTTGCGCACCCTGATTGTGAAAAACATTTCGTGGTCCAGGTCGATGCCTCTGACGTCGCCATGGGGGGGCCCCTCTTGCAACGGGACGAGAACGGTCAGCTGAAACCTTGTGCCTATTTTTCAAAAAAATTCTCCCAATCCGAAATCAACTGGGCCATTTGGGAGAAGGAAGCCGCTGCTGTTAAACATGCCCTCACCATTTGGAGGCATTTTCTGGAAGGGGCAGAGATCCATTTTGAGGTTTGCAGCGATCACAAGAACCTAGAGGCCTTAAAAGGGGCTAGAAAGCTCACCGCGAAACAGATTCGTTGGGCACAGTTTTTTGCCAAATTCCGCTTTGTCCTGAAACATGTGCCAGGGAAGGACAATGCGTTAGCGGATGCTCTTTCTAGGCTTCCCCAATACCGCAATGACTTTGACCGGCCGGTGGATTCCTTGTTTACCCCTGAACAGAGAGGGGAAGTCTCGGGACTTGCAGTGACCACCCGATCCCAGTCCCACCGCCAGGATTTTCCTCCCCTCAAGGGAATCCCGGAGGCTTTTCAACAGTGGCTCCGGGACGCTTCTCTGAGGGAGGCGGATCTGCAGGTTCTCCCCGCACATCTCGACCAACAGGGCTCCTTGTGGTTGCAGGGGGGTAAGCTTTATGTCCCCGAAGTGCTCCGAAAAGAGGTACTGGGACTGGTTCACGGGGCCAAACTTGCGGGGCATTTTGGGTTTGTAAAGACTTTGCATCTATTGCGGCGTCAATTTTGGTGGCCAGGTATGAGGGCCGATGTGGAGTTGTACGTGCGCAGCTGCCCCATCTGCGCCACGGCCAAAAAATGGATGGGAAAGCCCCCCGGACTCTTAAAGCCTCTGGAGACCCCGACCATGCCCTGGGAAGTGATCGCCATGGATTTTATCACTGATTTGCCCCCAAGTCGGGGGAAAACTGTACTGTGGGTGATAACAGACTTATTTTCTAAACAGGTTCACTTTGTTCCTTGTGCGGGGCTACCATCGGCCCAGAAATTGGCTAAACTGTTTATTAATCACGTGGTGAAGCATCATTCGATCCCGAGGAAGGTCCTCTCCGACAGAGGGGCCCAATTCGTAGCCAAATTCTGGAGAGCCTTCCTGAAAGTCATGGGGGTGGAAGAGCAAGGACTTTCTTCAGCCTATCACCCCCAGACCGATGGCCAGACCGAACGTGTCAATGCTGTAGTAGAATGCTATCTAAGGTGTTATGTCAATTACCATCAGGACGATTGGGTAGACCTACTGCCTTTTGCTGAGTATGCCTATAATAATGCCCCCCATTCCTCCACAGGTTTCAGTCCTTTTCATGTGGTCTATGGAAAGGACTTTGGGCCCTTTGGTTCTCCTAACATCACTCCTGAACTTGAAGGGGTGCAGGAGGTCCAGGATTGGGTACAAGTAGTGCAGACCACTTGGCCCTGGCTGCAGAAAAACCTGGAAAGGGCCAAGCGCAAATACAAAGACCAGGCCGATAAACATCGGTCTCTGGGGTGGGAACTCAAGGTGGGAGGGCAGGTTTACCTTTCCACAAAGAACCTACGGTCACTTCGGCCTTGCAAAAAGCTTAGTGACAAGTATGTAGGTCCTTTCTCCATCACCCGGGTGATCAATGACGTCACGGTGGAGTTCCCAAGTCTCTTCGAGGGGTGCATCCAGTGTTCCACATCAGCCTACTTAAACCGTACGTCGCTGCCCCTCAGTTCCACCCCCTCCCTAAGTCCGAAATTCCTACGGTTGTGGGAGGGGAATCGCATCTTGAGGTTTGTAAAGTGTTGGACTCTAAGCTGAAAAAGGGAAAACTGTTCTATTTGGTCCGCTGGAAGCACCTGGGGTCCGCCCAGGATGAGTGGGTGGCCGCTCCCCATGTGGCGGCTCCCCGCCTGGTTCGAGAGTTTCACTCTGCCTATCCTGACAAGCCTCGTCCGCCCGGACTCGGGGGAGGGGGGCCTTAAGGGGGGCAGAATGTGAGGGTCTGTACGCCTTTGCCTTGGGTAAGGCCTTTGCCTTGTATGTTTCCCCCCCCTCCCTGGACTCGTAAAAGCAGTCCAGGCCTCTTGCCTTTCCTTGGTTCAGGCGCGGCGTCTCACAGGCCCCAGGTTGGAATGTCTCTTCCCTCTTCCCACGTCCCTCCCTTGCTCTCACTGACTCCCTTCCACCGGCTATGGCCTTGGTGGGTAGATAGTACTAACAAGCTCCCTGAGTTCTTTGATGTTTTGTACCATGCACAATTATCTCGTAGCTTCCCATAACATACGTTTGACATCTGCTTCCCTGTAGGGGTTATAATTCTGTCTTTGTGAAACTGTGAGCACTTGCAACTTTACCAGTGTAAGGCCTGTACTACCTGAAGCTTCCAATAAAGTTCCTTGTTTCTGCATGACAGTCTGAGCAAGTGATTTTATGGAGTTTGCACAGGGAGGTTGGGAACCCTCACACCGTCTTTTAAATGATCCTTCTGCCTCCAGACTATCTTGATCCAGATCACTCCACTGAATGGTGATGGATAGTTTGGTTAGACCAAGTTGGCTCTGATTACACGACCCCTACCTCAAAAGGGTCCCAACTATGGGGCCCTAACAAAACCAGTCAAAGACAGAAAAATGGGAGAAAGCACAGAGCTGTGCATCTGAGCAAAGGTGAATAGCTGAAACCCAAAAAAGCTGAATATCTATCCAGCTTTTTTAGGAATCGCCTATTCAGCTTCAGGCAGATTCCCAGGATTTGGTATTTGGTTGACCTGAAACCCGAATATTGCCGAAATGGTTTATTTTCAGTTCGGGTAGATCGATATGCACAACCCTAGGTATAGTACAGAATGCATTACTGCCAGGAGTGGGGGAGAAATCTACATAAATTTATTGGAGGACTCCCGGTTGGGCTGGGCGGCATTCCAACCATGTGTAGTTGCTGCTCTGAGGAGTTTTGTTTCAATACTTAATGTTTTAGTTTAGCGTATAAATGTATAGGGAGGTTAAGAGATGCTTTCATCAGAATGGGCCTTTTCCACTTGATGAGAAAAATCACCCCCAATCCAGTTATTGTTCAATAAATGATGAAGATATCCTTTAAAGCAGGAGATATGCTCATATTATGTATGCCTCATCCTGCCTCTGTGCTGGAATGTGCTCTGGACATGGCCAGCCAGATTTGCTCTCTGAAACTTTTCTCAAGGATTCCCACTGCACTTCAAAACAACTAAGAGGAGATGGGGATCAAATTGGGGTATCTCAATTGAGGAGAGGACAGGTGCCTTACAATCCCCCCATGAGGGAGATTGGCCCTGCCAGTTGACCTTGTTTACACTTCTGTGGGTGGCAGGGCCTTCTTCAGAAGTCTGGTTGGAGACCCTATAACATGCTAATTTCCCCCTCTCTGGGTCCAGTTTTGGGTAACAGACACCAGCTGGTGTCTTTGCAGGTGGGTGCAGTGAAGCACAAGGTACAGCCCCACAGAGCTAACCCATGAGGAGCAGCAGCAAAGTGAATGACTGGCCATGGATGGGCTTGATAGGAGGCCGACCCACCATAGCAGAGGACCTAGCAACCCTGATATATACTATTATTGCTCCAGGGCTGTGGAATGACCTTCCCAATGAATTGTGGGTCAGTTTTCAGTGACAGTGTAAAACTAGCCACTTCTAGAAGGTATAGAGTTACTGAATAGACATTACAGACTATGTTGCCAGTGCTTTTTATTGTATTTATTGATGATATTTTTATTTTTATAGAAACCACCTTGAGCTTTGGAGAAGTAGGGTATACATTTTAAAATAAACACATTTCTTGGGGATGGAAAGATAAGTAAGGAGAGGAGTGAGCCATAGCACAAAGGAGTGAGCCATAGCACAGCCAAGATGTTTGTTTCATTGTTTATGAGGATTCCTTGTTTCATATATATAGATACACACAAGAAGCAATGCCTAAATCACTCTATATTTCCAAAACTGAGTGATCCATAAGCTAGCACTACACAAGAAAGAAATTGGCATGGATGTGGATACTCTGGAATACAATCTTCTGTTTTCCTCCAAAATATCTAATTATGTTGGTCTGTAGATCCCCTACCTTGGAATATGCCTGAGGCAGGCTACTATAAAAGCTCAAACACAAATATATTTCTTTTTTTCTTTTTTTTCTTTTAAAATAAATTTTATTGAATTTTAGTAGGGTACAGAAAAGGGTGAAAAAAGGGAAAAATACTAAAAATCAACATATCATGATCCATGTCCAGGGCAACCCCCACATAGTGTCTTCCCCCTAATAATGCTTTAACCCTTATTATGCTAATAATAGTTACACTACTTGATTTAACCTCTCATTCCAATTATATTTCAAGCTTATCGATATCTTTACGTCTACTTCATCGTCAAACACATATATATTTCTATAACAATGTTAATCTAGTGAAAGATGCTATTCCTGTTTCCCACAGCAGACAATAAAGTGCCTTTGGAAATGCGTATCAGGGCAAGAAGGCAACACCCATGCCTGGTTTTGCATCCCAGGAAGCTGGTTTTCAGAGGTATGCTACCTCTGACCATGGAAGTTCCGTTTAGCTGACACTGATAGATGTAACCTCCCTGAATTTGTCTAACTTAGTTTAAAACATATCTAAACTAGTGGTTATCACTACAACTTGTGTCAGAAAAGTCCATAAATTTATTATGCAATGAATGAAATAGAATTTCCTTTTATTCATTCTGAATTTATCATCCTTCAACATCTTATCTTATAAGACAGGAGGAAAAAAATCTCTATCTCCTTCTTTCACAGCATGCATAATTTTATAAACCTTTACCAGATCTTCTGTTAGTGGTCTTTTCTTTAAACTAAAATATTCTGAACACTGGCTTTTCATCAAATGGAAGAGGGTCTTCCAAACCAAGACATGTTGGTTGTCTTTTTCTGTCCAGTTTCCAGTTCTGCAGTATCTGTTTTGAGATGGAGTGACTAGACTGGAACAAAGAATTCCATTTGTGGTCTCATAATTTAAAATCAACTCTTTCCTAATAATGTCTAAAAATGAGTTTAATTTTTTCACTGCTGCTGCAGATTTCCCACACGTGCCACCAGTAACACGAAGTCTTACTCATTTTTCCTCAGTGGTGGGTAAATAGTGCTCCAGAATCAGTATTTTCAGTGAGGAAAAAGGCACGGGAATAAAGGGATAAAAAGCAGATTTCCCACATGCGCCACCAGTAACGTGAAGTCTTTGACTGCCAGCAAGGTCATCCTGACTGCCAGGGTTATGCTGCCATTGGCAAGAGAGGGCTCCACATAATTTGACAAAATATGGAACCCTGTAAACAATTTCTGGTTTGGGTCGGGAAGAGATAGTAAGATGGAGGGGAGAATGGATGCCTGTAATTTTTCCTCAGTGGTGGGTAAAAAATGCTCTAGAATCAATATTTTCAGTGGGGAAAAAGGCATGGCAATAAAGGGATAAAATGCAGACCAGGTGGCTGAATTTGGAAATGAAAAGTCTTTAAATGATTATGGAAGAAAGTGTAACATGGTTTGAACCTCAGAAAGAGTTTTAAAATAAGGAGGGGGGAGCCAAGAAAACAATGCTGTGTGGGCAGAAAAACACTGCGGGATCTGAGCCAAAGTTTGCAAGTCTTTTGTGGTATTTTTCTAAGGAACGGAATGGAGAGCTGCCACCAGTTGAAGTAGAGAGGAATCAGCTAGGTGGCCCTGAATCACAATGGGTCCTTTGTGGGTCCTCTTCATTCTACCCAGGGAAATATCTGAAAGGTGACCAGAGAAACTTGTTCAGCTAAGCCTGAACTCAAATCATGAGCCCTCAATGGAGAGTTCACTCCTCCATCCTTGTTCTACCACTCCCCACAGAAATAAAGTACTTTTATTGCTTGTCATGTCCAGAAGTTTGTAGAAATATGCCAGTTTAGTCTTTCTGGATACTAAACCACCTCTTTTTGTCTCTTGCCTACAACCTGATCCTTTCACCTGGAGATGCCAGGCATTGAACCAGGGACCTTCTGCCCACAAAGCAGATGCTCTAGTGAGCCATGGCCCCTTGTTTTCATTCAGCATAATCCAAATACAGAACTCATCAACACATGCAGAATTTCCCTGTGATTTGATTTTATAGCAACAATGTTAATTTCAGTACCTCCCCATGTTTCCTTCTTAAGTATTCTTCCTCCCCGTAAGGTTGCCAGCCAGGGGCTGGCACCCAGGAGGAGACTTGGGAGGTGGGGACGGGGGGAGCACCATTGGCGTGACAGCATTACATCACTTTCAGTAAAACCACAGAGTTCCCGCTGATTCCTAGAATGGCATGATGTCACCTCTGTGTTTTCCCCAGAAGTGACATAATGTCATTGCACCAATTATGATTCCCCCCTTAATTTTCTCCCACAAAGCTACTAAGCAGTAGGGGGAGGGGGTTGTCACAGGCTGAAAATGGGGGATCCCTGCTGGAAGTGGGAACATCGCAATCTTACTCTGCAATATTTTTCTCTTTTAATTTTTTTCTTTCTCCAATTCTTGTTAAGTTTACCACAGTAGATATTTTGGCTACTAAAGCAATGTTTTTTAAAATGTCCCCTAAAAACAAATCCTTAGTAGAGACAATAAAATTTGGGAAATCGTGTTGGAGATCATGTCAGGACCCAGTGTTGCTAAATGCACTGTATTCAGTAATTCACATCAACAGAACTTGGTTTCCTTTCTCTTGACCTTACAATGAAAAACACTCAGGAGCTTCATTTTTCATGACTCATTAAATCTTCCCTGGGCTCTTCTCCAGGTGCTCCTTTATTTGTAGCAAGAAAGGAGAGGCATGCCCATCCCAAATCCAGGTGCCATGCAGGGACTGCCAGAGGGTGGAGCAGAGACTTCATAAGAGCCAGCGTGGTGTAGTGGTTAAGAACAGCGGACTCTAATCTGGAGAACCAAGTTGAATTCCCCACTCCTCCATATGAAGTCTACTGGGTAACCTTGGACTAGTCGCAGTTCTCTCGGAGCTCTCTCAGCCCCACCTACCTCACAAGGTGCCTGGTGTGGGGAGAGGAAGGGAAGGTGACTGTAAGCTGCATGAGAGTCCTTAAGATAGAGAAAAGAGGGGTATAAAAACCAACTCTTTTTTTTTCTTCATAAAATGCCTTTTTCTAAAAAATAAGGTGCTGACCTTTAAACTAGTGCTAGTCTTCTTCCTTAAAAGGTAAATGTCTCCTGTGCAAGCACCGGGTCATTCCTGACCCATGGGGTGACGTCACATCCTGACGTTTCCTAGTCATGCTTTGTTTATGGGGTGGTTTGCCAGTGCCTTCCCCAGTCATCTTCCCTTTACCCCCAGCAAGCTGGGTACTCATTTTACCGACCTCAGAAGGATGGAAGGCTGAGTCAACCTTAAGCCGGCTACCTGAAACCAACTTCCGTTGGGATCGAACTCAGGCCGTGAGCAGAGGTTGGACTGCAGTACTGCAGCTTACCACTCTGCGCCACGGGGCTCCTTACAGAATGCTTAAATCTGTAATACCTGCTGTTCCTTCCATTCCTATTCATGTAGGTCTGGAAATGTATGATCTCAGCTTATGAACCATATTGTTCTACAATTATGCTACCCAGAGTTACCAAACTTGTTCAGGGGGGCTCCACGTATCACATGTGCCACATTTGCATGTACACATATGTATTTTATTTATTTAACATATTTTTATCTCACACTGTCTATTAATATATTGGCAGTGGCTTATAGCAGTAAGATAAACTAATAAACAGAAAAATAACATTGTAAATACCTGTTTCCACATAAGCAGTTAGAATCTCATGGAACACTTACCTACTATGATGTGCCAGTGTTCATCACACAGTGCAGGTTGAGTTGATCTCTGAATTGTTTTGAGGTAAATATGCTCCTCAATGTGGCTGCATTACTGTCCTATCACCAGTAAAGTTTTAGCTGCAGGTCCTCTTAAAAGTGCAAATATATACATTTTTTTTTTAACATTTCACTTTTTAACCATGGAATTCAGGGTGGCACACCTAGAATTCCTAGGTATTTTTCCACCCAGGCACTAGAATGCTGTGTTATGTGCCTTCTTACCATGTGAGGGATGGGTTAGAAGTAGTTACACTTGGGCATGCTCTTACATATTGAGGGTGGAAATACATAATCTGTCATAACTACATCTTGCAAGCCTAGCCCCAGCTTCTCCTGTGCAACTAGATGCATAATACAATATGCACATAACAGTCCTGAAATCACACATGCATTTGAAAGCATTGGAAGGATGAAATGTGATTGTCGATCAGCTTTCCTGTATGATTGTCACAAATCGATCCTCTTTGCATAATGCTGCAGATGGACAGACACCATGGTGAGCTGCTGTCGTAAAAGTGGTGCTAAAAGTAACTAAAGTACAAACCTGATTGGCCCACCTGAACATTCTGTGGGTGGAGAATCAAGGAGTAGTTGGAATTAGAAGGCAGAAGGAAAATGAGAGCTGAGGAGGAGTAGAAGATAGTGGTTGACCAAATATTCTAGTTACTTCAGACCAGTACTTGAGACATGACGACATCAATTAGATTTACAGTCTAGGTTAACATCACCATTAGATTCTAACAGTGTGTCCTTTGTGTAACTCTGTTAAAGAGAACTACTTTACCAATAAGATTTTAATTGGTTTATCGCTTTGATACATAAAGTGAGTGATTTATTGAAGGACCTGTTACTATCATATCACTCAGCTACAACTGCTAGAATTATGTAGGTGGCAAGGGCCCACTGTATAATACTTACTGTGAAGTGTATTACTGCAGACTGTATACTCAACGAGAGCCACCAAAGTTGACCTGGGTGGTGGCAGCATGTAGATAATGTACATAATGTGAAGAGTTGAATTATGGTACATGGACATCAGCTGATTCAGAATCCTGGTACAAGCACATTTCTGTTTTTCACCTGCTCACATCAATATGAGAAGAAAGTCTCTAAAAACACTTTAACTAGCATGTTTATGTTCAGCTTAGGACTTTTTCTCACCCCCCACCCCCATATCTACTTTCAGTTGACCCTTTTAACTGCCAAGGAAGGGACAGGAGGAGTGCACTGGCCACAAGACAAATGCAGAAGAGGTTGATTGAGGTTGGATTCAGCTTTCAACAGCAGTTTTGAGCAGACACATGAATTCCACAAAGGTCTCAAAGGTACAGAAGGAGAGAAAGCAAAGGACATAAAGTGAGCAGTTAATTGAATTACTCCTTGCCTCTGATTTATAAGCTTAAACTAACAAAATTGGCAATGTAAATGCCTTGGAACTTTTAAATGTGTTCTCGATTTTTTAAAAGTCTCTCAGCTTGTGTGTATTTCAGGAGTTTCATTAAACAGGAATCAGTCCCCAGTTCTTGCACATTATCTGTCCTTGAAGACTGAACTGAAAGGCAAGAAAGTCACAGAATCTGTTCACATTTACTTGAATGCATCCAACTTGTTAAGTAAGGCTGCCCAACTTGAGACTCACCATGCACCCCCACCTAGGGTTGCCAACCACAAGGTGGTGGCTGGAGATCTCCTGAGATTACAACTGATCTCCAGATGACACAGATCAGTTCACTTGGAGAAAACAGCCATTTGGGTAGACTCTATGGCCTTATCCCTCTTTGAAGTCTCTCTTCTCCCCAAACACCACCCTCCTCAGGCCCCACCCCCAAAATCTCCAGGCATTTTCCAACCTGAAGCTGGCAACCCTACCCCTGCCCATTGTTTGACAATCCTACCTTCTGTTTTTACAGTTCCATGCAGATAGCAAAGACTGGTGGTTTATCAAATTCCTCATTGGCTGCCATACATGATCATTGTGGCTGGTCACAAGTTGCATAGGTTATTATGTGCTTAATGGAATAGTCCCAATGAAATAAATAGCACTTCAGTAATGTAGTTGACTTCAGGGTCACAATTAAAAAAAGCCAAACACTTTCTGAAATTTAATTTGACATGGAAAACATGCTGAAAGTAATGAACATTTGTCAAATTTTAGCATTTTATGCTACAATCTGACCTTAAAATTCAATGTCAGCAGTTAGATTCTTTCAAATGTTGATTGTTATATGGCTGATGCTTTCCTTTATCCCTTAGAAGCTCTTTGATCCATTGATCTTGAGCAGCATAGTTTTGAATCTAATGTTTGGGGGATATAAGGACTGATAAATTTTGCTGCTGCCAATGTAGCCTTGGGATCCCTATCACTTAATAGAAAAGGCATTATATCAGACACAGAGGCATTGAATTTATGTATTAAAAGAGCAGAGATATATCGTGCTCTAAGGTCCTCATAGAAATGGTATTCCAATAGCAAAAAAGCTAATGAGTCAATGGAGCCAGAAGAGCACAGATAACTCCTTTCCGAGTATGGTAAATTCAAAATTCTGCCTTGCATAACCATCGAAGGGTTAGTGTTTAATCTAGCTAGAAAGAAGGCTCTAGAGAGGCGAGGAATTGTCAAAAAGCAGGTATAGGCAGGCAAACCACATGGTGGTGGTATTTTGAAAAACTGAGATGAGCAAACACGAAGAGCATGAAAATATGTGCTATCATAATCAATCTCTTTGATATGCTTTTTTATTGTAGCGAAAGCTTCTGTTTTTCTAAGATCTGATAACATATACCACGAGATGCCCATCAGTGACAGTTTCTCATCAAAGATTTTTTGCTATGAGGCATGCTTCAGAGAAACTAAGTACCCCTTAGTGCAAAAAACAACAACTTAAGTTGTAGCTTAAAAGCAAACAAGCATGCCCTATCTTCGAGATATATTTGGCCAAACTCAGAGCAAACCAGCAACACAACGAGGGGCACTTAACAGTTCTCATAAAAACGGAAGCAATGGTTGATCTATGCACTTGTTGACAGTAGTTATCCAGACAGCAACACCAAAGAGAATGATTGGAATGATTTTTAAGTTAAAAACTTGAATGGCCCCTGGAATATATTTTCCGCCTTTAGTATGGAAAAAGTTAACAATAGCCCCACGTTTAATTTTGTTGAATACCACTTTTTGATTAATATCCCAGTTTAGATTATAAGAAAATAGAATACCGAGATAAACGAACTCCTTAACTTGATCAACATGAAAGCCGTCTAGTATCCAATGGAAAGAAGGCAGTTTTCTCCTCTTAGAGAAGATCATGATCTTGGATTTATGGTGGTTTATTTTAAGATCTTCCCTAGAGCAATATTTAGAAAAAGTTTGTAAGGATCTTTTCAAACCAATTCTTGTGCAGGACAGAAGAACTGCATCGTCGGCATAAAGTAGGATTGGAATACTACAACTTGAAAGCTTTGGAGGATGGCAGGACTCTGAAAAGTTCATTGCCATATTGTTCAAAAGAGGAGTAAGGAGACAACAGTGTCTAACTCCCTTGGCCAAAACAAAGGACTCAGGTAATTTTCCTTGCTCATCACAGCGAACCTTAGATGTAAGGTTAGTATGAAATTGCTGTATAAGCCATAATAGCCTCCTACCCATACTAGAATTAGTTTCATCCATAGTCTCTCCCTAGGAATGGCATTAAAGGCTCCGTTAAGATCCCTAAAACCAGCATAAAGGGTGCCATTTGTGGGAGAGGAATATTTCTCAGTTAAGTGAGAGAGTATTAAACAATGGTCCATAACAGACCAACCTTTTCTAAAGCATATGCTCCCAGCCAAGGATGTCATTACTCTCAATCCAATCAAGCAACTTCTTTAATAAATAAGAAGAGTACAATTTGCCTAAGCAAGACAGTAGACGGATTGGATGATAACAACTTGGGTCAGAATGCTGACCCTTTTTAAAGATGGGGACTATTATGGTATGTCTCCATGATTTTGGAATAGCTCCTGATGCATTAATTTGTGTAAAAATAGGAGCAAGAATGTCAGTCCACCATTGACTGTTCACTTTAAAAAGTTTGTAGGGAATTAGATCGGGGCCTGGGGCTTTCTCTGGATGTAGATGGTCAATGAGCAGTTTGATTTCACCAGGAGACACGTCCGGCCAAGAATTCAACAGAATAGGAGGTGCTACAGATATAGGTTCTTGTCTATCCAAGGAATTGGAGAAAAGATTCTTAAAGTAGGTTACCCAGCCTGATGAAGGGATACCAGACAGGGACTTTGACATAACCCTACTTGAAGAATTTACAATCCGCCAAAAGGTTAAATTATCATTGTTGTTTAATCAAGCTCCTCCAACTTTTATATAAGGCCTCCTTTTTCCTCTAATTGATCAAATTCTTATAATTCTTTTTAAGAGTTAGCAACTCCTTCAGTACAGAAATAGTGTTATTTCTTTTGAATTTTCTGTTTCCTGTGTATTGCTTGTTTGAGAAGTCTGCAATTTACATTGAACCATAAATTTTGTATGGCAAATCACTTGCTTTCTCATTTGGCTAGGAAATATTACATTCCAAAACAGAAATTTTAAAAGCCTTCACTATTTCTTTCCTTCAGCACAAATAAAATATGAATGTGGTAATCAATACCATGAGGGAACATCTTTTTATTACTTAAAAGCAACCATTGACTCTGTTCTCCCTTTCAAAAAGAGTCTTGAGAGCTCTCCAGGTATTAAGCTTCATTTTGTGGCAAGGGTCTCGTCTTTCTTACTTGAATGATATTGCTTAAACAGCCAAAAGGCCACAAGAGTCTCATCATGTTCCATGGGGAGGAAATAATCCTTACTAACAATAACCTGCATTTCAAATCTGTTTGTTTTATTCTGCCTATCAATACTAGAAAGATTTTACCTTTAAGAGTGATTTACTTTGAGTTGTTTATCAGCAAATGAAAGTTTAATGATCAAACTGCTGGAACCTTCTTTGGAATAGTCCATAAAAGCACACGTCCATCAGTTCTGTAGACTGGAAATAAAAGTACAGATCTGTGGGGGGGGGGGGTTTAAATTAGCATGAGATTATTTTGTTGCACACAAAGTGCAGTTCCTTTTCATAATGCATTAAAATACTTTTGCAAGTGTCCTCTACTATCCACCAAAATTAAACTATCAAGTCCTAATGAGCTGGGAAAGGCTCTTTTTGGAATCCAATAAGAGGTATTTGCAATACTTGATAATTAATTTAATTCGCAATGCTTAGAATTTGATAGGTTCTCCCCACACATTATTCAAAGAAAGCAGAGACTGGAAAAAGAAGAAAGGGATTTTCCGGTACTGATAATAATTTGAGAGCAGGACCATACCCTCTCAGAAGCTGAGGTCTCTGGCTGCAATGGAGGCAACACATTTCATGGAAGTAAGATTGGGAACAGAAGCTGAAAGCTGCACTGGGTGACATAGGGAGCAGGTCTCCTCAGAAGTAAGTCCCCTGTTCTTCAATGGGGCCTTACTCCAAAGAAAGTGACCTTAGGCATGCAGCTTCATTCACATCCTCACTTAAATAAGACATGGCCTACTACAGTTTAGGAGACAGCAGTTTAACCATATGAGCACATCAGCAATACAGTCATACTTGAGTTTATATGCTTGGCAATACCATCATATCAAATACAGCTTCTGTGAATAATTATATTTTGTAATTATTTGCATCAGACTGGCCATTATAGCTACTGGGGAATTCCCCAGTGAGCCAGTGGTCTGCCCCCACCACTTGGGCACAGCCTGTGGAGGATATAGGTGGCTGCACCCAGGGTCAGAAGAGCTGTGGGAGCCACCCAGCTGAGCTACATGAGGTGTGTGGCTGGCTAGCTCTTTCTCCCTCCTTTGTGGGGGTGTGGCCTAGGTGGGCCAGGGGCGGGGCCTTTGTCCAGGGCCATTTTTTCATCCTGCTTTGTGGACTATTTTAGCAAACACTTACTGATACAGTACCGAGAGCAAAGGTAGTTCACATGATAAAATCAAATGTGACTGTTCCCTCATATACCTTTGCCACACATCTTAATGTGTTTACTTCATCTTTGGCAAATATGTTGGGCTTTAGTTTGGCCACACAAAACCCTTTATGGTTGCTTCCCATGTTACATTGTTTTTCAAAAAGGAAGCATTTCAAACCAGTATATAGTACTGCCACATAAATACTTACTGCCACCGAGAAAGAACTGAGTATTGCTGAGTAGCATTTTGTTATTGCATGGCATATTCACAATTTTGTGATGTTTTAAAAACATTAAGTCTGTTTTTCCTGCTTAAAGTACCTGAAAGGAAGCCATTAAAGCATTACAGTGGTATCTATCCAGGTATGTCAATAGCTTCTACAGCTTTTCAATACCCATGGAAACAACTCACTGCCTTGAAACAATTTTGTTTAGTTTTCCTTACACACAAAAGCAGCATTTTTAAAGTAGGAGATTAAAACCATCCAGACACATATCATTCTTTTCTTAATGGTTTTCATAAATATGTTTGCTCAGAGGTCAGACCTGCTGAACTCAGTGTTTAAGACTATCTATGTGTTCAGAAAAATGACAGTACAGTGTCACTTAAGCATGCTGGTGGAAAATGGATGGCTTAATGTACTAAACTAGTACATCAGGTAGAATCTTTTTCTTTGCCACACTTGTTTTCCATGACCAGGAGAGAAATTTTATCATGCAACTATGACTCTGTAACTAAAGTTGTACTGTACTACTTTGTTTCACCTATACCACACCCCTTGCTTCTTAGAAAACATACTTAGGATTAGCTGCTTCAGAGTCATAAGGCTAGTAAGGTCTAAGCAGGTGTCGAATGCCCTGCCATATAAATCAGGATCTTCAATTTTTTAGGCCCTCATCAATTAAAACATGTAAATTGGACCACAGAGTACCACAAGCAGGAATGAACAATGAACAATGTGCACCAGACTGAGCAGTCTGCTGCTCTGGCTGTTCCTGGACATTTTCCTGTGTGAAGCTTAAATCACTTTTGATCCTTCAGAGAAATGTTTGATCATTGCTAATATGGAACAGAAAAAGTGAGGAGAGCCTTTTTGGGGCCAATGAGCAATGAAGAAAGAGCTTCATGTGTGAAAATGCCAACAAACAAGTGAGCCAGGCGATGCTATATGACCTTGTAAACTGCCCTGAGCCCTGCCTTGGCAGAGGAGGGTGCTGTAGAAATTCAACAACAACAACAACAACAGTAATAGTAATAATAATAATCTGTGTTAAAAATAGCAATTTCAAAATTTTGTTTATGTGCCTTAATGGCTCTGTATCTTCTTTCCAGCCAGGGAGTTGATGGAAATGCTAAACCAGTGTTTGGAAGCAGTGAAAGACTGGGTAAAGGTGAACAACGTAATATTTAATCTAAAAAGTAAAATAATTATTTATTAGATGGTATGGGACATCAACAAAATAAAGAAAAATGCATTTGATACATAGTGATAATTACTGGAAATGTAGAAATGACTATGCAGATGATTTTCACATGTTGCAGGCTGCAATATAGTTATGAAGTTTTGGAAATGCGGGTAATTAAACATATTTCTGGTTAGGATTTTACCATTTGTCATTTTCATTATTTATTTGAGTTCTGTAAAGGACATTGTTGCCAAACTTTCAAACCTAGAGCAGATGACAAAGCTCCTTGAACTGCCACCTCCACGTGGCTTGCCTGCTTATACCTTTTTTTTTTTTGACAATTCCTCATCTCTCTAGAGCCTTCTTTCTAGCTAGATTAAACGCTAAGCCTTCTATGGTTTTGCAAGGTTGATTTTTGAACCTACCATATTCAGAAAGGACTTGTCTGTGCTCTTCCAGTTCCATCAATTCACTAGCTCATGTGCTCTTGGAATGTCATTTGTATGAGAAGCTTAAATTATGATATATATCTCCTCTTTTAATGTGTGTGTGTGTGTGTGTGAAGTGCCTTCAAGTTGCAGACGACTTATGGCGACCCCTTTTTGGGGTTTTCATGGCAAGAGACTAACAGAGGTGGATTGCCAGTGCCTTCCTCTGCACAGCAACCCTGGTCTTCCTTGGTGGTCTCCCATCCAAATACTAACCAGGGCTGACCCTGCTTAGCTTCTGAGATCTGACAAGATCAGGCTAGCCTGGGCCATCCAGGTCAGGGCCCTCTTTTAATAGATAAGTCTAATGCCTGTGTGTCTGATATAATGCCTTTTTTATTAAGTGATAGGGATCCTAAGGCTACATTGGCAGTGGCAAAATTTATCTCAGTCCTTATATCCCCCAAACAATAGATTTAAAACGATGCTGCTCAAGATCAATAGATCAAAAAGTTTCTAAGGGTTAAAAGGAAAGGAAACTGCCAAGTTGGCATATGAATGAAAATCAGTTAGGAAATATGGAATATTTCAGTTAGGAAGTATGGAATATATATTTTTAGCAGAACTGACTCCTAAAAATAGTTACAGGGAAAAACAGATGAAGGAAGGAAGGGAGGGAGGGAGGGTTGGCGGGTCCCTCTTTGCCACCGGTGGGAGGTTTTTGGGGCAGAGCCTGAGGAGGGCAGGGTTTGGGAAGAGGAGGGACTTCAATGCCATAGAGTCCAATTGTCAAAGCGGCCATTTTCTCCGGGTGAACAGATCTCTATTGGTTATAGATCAGTTGTAATAGCAGGAGATCTTCAGCTAGTACCTGGTGGTTGGCAACCCTAGGGGGAGGGAAGGGAGATTTCGGGAGAAAATTACTATTTCTCAACTCTCAGAATTCAGATATGGATAGACTCTTGGTGATTCCATGATGGGGATGTTCTCTGGGGTTGCATTTGCAGCTGCAGGGCTGGAAATCAGTATGGGGAAGGTCCTCATTGTCTCCAGTAGGGAGCCGGGGGGGGGGGAGGCTCCTGCAGCAGGCCCAAGCTGTCCTATCTGCTCCTTGGGGGCAGGATAGGGAGGGGTGGACCTCCAGGCAGATCTGGAGTCCGAAGGGTTCCCTCTGGGCCCCTTTCCCTATTTATTCTGGCAACTGTAGGGGCCTTGCCCTCTGTTTGTTCTTGCTCTCTCCCCTCCCCACTTCCTAGGTTATAGTTGTTCTGGTTGTGTCTCGGTATATATTGTGCTTGTTTTTAATGGCATTCTTGTCACAGCTTGGGTTGGTGGTTTGGGCATTAGGCTGGATCCATTTAGGAAATGCCTGCCTCCTCTATTTTGGGGACTCCCTTCAGGGGTCTTGAGGTGGAGCCTTACGGTGACAGGCCAAACTCGGGGGCTGTCAGGTGGCTCTCACCACCAGGTGGAAAGGGTACCATGCAGAGGCTTGCACTCATGTGGGATCCTGTGGCTTGCCACACTGCAGGCGCTCCCCTACACAGCTTCCTGTTGTCTGTTAAACATGTCCCATAAGACACTAGTTTTTATTGTACTGTATGGAAAAAGTAGCATAAAGCTCCTTGCCCTGGGGGTTTCCAGAAGCAAAAGTTTTACATTTCTTTATTATCCACATACCTGGAACTGGGTTTTTTTTGGTAAATTGCTGTGTATCCATTTTTCTTTCCTCAGAAACTTCACAATAATGCACGTGGAGACCTTTTTGTACGCCAAAATTCAGTAACTGTAATTTTATTTTAAGGAAACAGCATTAGAACTAGGGAGGGGCCATGGCTCAGTGGTAGACCATCTGATTGGCATACAGAAGGTCCCAGGTTCTACCCCTAGCACCTCCAGTGAAACAGACTGGGAGGTAGATTGTGAGAAATACCTCCGTTTGAGAAACTGGATAAACCAGTGGTTTGACTTAGTACAAGGCAGCTTCCTGTGTGCATTCAGAGGAACATTCTTCCAGAAGTATGAGAAATCCATTCATTAAGTTCACTGGAATTACTGTCTAAAGTAAATAGTGTAAGCTTTTTAAAAAAATTATTCTGGCAAATACTGGATACTTTGGTGTCATGGAGAAATGAATGGGCTGGATAAACTCTTCAAAAAAAGTAGCTGCCACTATTAAAAGTTTAACATGGTTATTAAGGAAAAGGAGTTGGACAGGATGAGGATCGGAAATCTTACCAGATCACAGATGCAAGCACAGGATCATATGCATAGACATTGCTTGTATTATCTGGACCAGCTAGGAACTGCAGGATGACAATGCATAGGAGCGAAATAATGGTGAAGCAAGGACCAAATCTGTGTAACTACAAAGTGATTTGGTGTATGGGAACAGCCAAGATTTACAGCCCATTCCTGAGAGGAATGCCTGCGCCGGGCTTAGGAGGCAACCCAGAGGCGTTTTGTGCTCTACCCGGCACAAAAAAACCGTCCATCCCTCAGCAAAAAAAGGGGGCGTTCCTGAGCCGGAACACCCCAGGAACACTTCCCAGGGCACCAGAACACCTCCTGGGGCGCCGCTGCGTCCTGTGCTGGCGGCTGGATGCCAGCAGGAGGCTCCGGCGGCGTCTGGGCCCAGTGCTGCCACAGCGGGATCCAGGGACTGGTGTCCAGGCCTGCACGCTGGCGCTGGGGCCACTAATGCCGGGGTGCACCTTCCGGGCGCTGGCGTTGTGGGCCCTTGCGCCGGGAAGGCCTTCGTTGGCCTCCAAAGGCCTTTGGGTTGAGCTGCCGGCGCGGCTCAGGAATGGGCTGTCAGTAGGGAGGCCAATCAGTGTATTGCAATTGCTATGTACAATTGGATTGATGAGCTCTTGAAATACATGTTCATTGTTTAGCTATTGCAACTTGAGAAATCCTACATTGGAGGTTAGCCTGAAGGCTGTTCGGTACATCTAACACCACCTGAGGAGGATGTTCATAACCTTAAAAGCTAAAAAGCCAGAAGACAAATTAAAAGATATATGAAATTGTCAGCACAGGAAATTTTCATTCATCCTTGTCCAACGTGGTGCAGCTTACATGCAAGCACTTTAGGCAAACAGCTGGTAGTGTAGAGGTAATTCAGCTAACGCTGCTCCTGTGGTTTGGCAGAAAGTTTGCAATACAGTAGAAATCTTGAGACCAAAACAGTACAAAGCCAAAGACTTCCATGTAAACTGCCATGGTAATTGCTGGAAGAGAAAAATAAACATTCCGCTTTCCTTCCTGTCCCTATCCAATCTGACCCAGGGGAGAATACCTTCCTGCCTCCTATAACGCAGTAATCCACTGGGCTCTGAGTAAGAATGGAAAACATACAATTCAACATCACCTCACAGCATTTTAGCAACAAATGGCTTTGTCCTGTGTCCATCTCTGGCACTTCAGGAAAAAGGGGGAAAGTTCTAGAATATCCAAAAGAAAATATTAACACTAGCAGCATGAGTTCAAAGTCATCATAACGTGAATATTCATCCATTCTTTTAATTATATCCTTTTACATTTGCATTTAAACAGCTTTATTCCCTCACTGGAAGTCCCTTAGAGATTTGCCCCCCTCTCCAACGGTTAAAAAAAGCTTCTCCTAGTCAAGTCTGTAGAGGTTATAATTCTACAAAACCTAAAGGGATCCCATGCTAAATGAATAGAGCAGAAGCAACAAGGCAAGGTAAAGCAGACACGGAGATAAAGGCAGAAGACCCTTTTATTTCGCATAGACAAAATGCAAAGAGTGTCTCATTAAATTAAGATTAAAAAAGAAAAGAAATGCCAAAACCAAACTGAATCCCCCTCCCTTCCCCCACTTCACTGACTGACAGCACTCGTCCTAATTAACAATAAAAGGGAAAAATGATCAAGGACTCATTTTCTAGTTTAAAAAAATGTGCAAAACATGACAAAAGACTTTTTGCCTTCTCAAATAAATATCCCTGTTAAATTCACAGAGGGTGATTTATTTTTATTATTTTCCTCCTTCCTTGTGTGTAATGGAATTCCCAGTTTAAAATATTTTATTTAATTCCCATGCACTTCGTAGAAAATCAGTAAAAACACAAAAGCTTTGTGAATATCAGAAAAACTGGACTTCCTTTTCCCAAAAAATTCAGAGATCCAGTCAGATGAAGCTGACACTCAGACAGAAAAAAAGCAGGAGAGTCTTTGCACTGTCTGTAGGTTGCATTTTTCATCCCAAATATTTTGGCAATCTTCTTCTTTAATTATAAATATTGGAATTCAATAAAAAAGGTAGCTTTGATTGATTTTTAAATAATTGTTAAGTATTTACAGCCACTGTCCAACCATGCTCTTTTCGTTATACCAGGGTATAAGATTTTGCGTAAGGATTGTTTCCTTTCAAGTGGCCCCGGGAGTCCAGCAGGGATTCTTGGGAGCTGCTCATTTTAGCTGCCTGTCCTAGCTCAGCTCCTTCTCGCTGAGGTAATGTTGCTACGGCGCCAGGTTGCCATGACTGTACTTCTCTCGTCGATGATGATGTTTCCATCGGTATTGGCTCCAAGACTGTTGGGCGCTTCAAGGTTCGACTTTTCTGGGGTTCCAGACAGGCTTGTCCTAAACCCGGGTCTCTGCTAGTGCCTGCAGCGCCTCGATTTAACAAAAAGTCCATTCTAAGATACGGTGGCAAATGCATGAGGTCACCTGTTATGGGAATGGGGGGAAAGGAAAAGATATTTTCTTAATTAACACAGTGCAAAACTCTTAACCTGTTTGTGACTGGAAGGATATTGTATTCAGTACTGACATGGACCTTTCCCTCATCTAGTCACAGGCTATGTGAAAATAAATCCTGCCTGCCTCATAACATTTATTTGAAGGAATATTGCTCCATGAAATCTAAGGTCATCCTGAAGTTATTATCCCACTGAGTTGATGTGTCTTGGGTGAAAAGAAAGTAATCTAATAAAGCAATTACTTTTAATGAGAGGAAAGGACAAGAAATCCAGATATTCTGATGCTGCATCCACGGAAAGGGATTAAACTTCCGATCTAACTGTATTATGTGGAAATGCATTACAGCAGTTTCAGTGTAGTAATAACATTTGTTGACTAGATGCAAAACTGGAGAAAAACTATGTGGAAAGCAATACAATATATCTGTATGAAAAAATTCCACATGTTTAAATGTGCATATATAAATTTGAATAATGTCAATGATAATAATTATAACTTGATTGTTAAATATAATTGAATTGGCCTTTACAGAAATCAGTTTTAACACAATAATTAGAAATAATTTATACATTTTACCTTCAAGGTTGTTGTTCCGCTGAAGGCATATAATATTTTCCCAGCTCTAAAAATACTGTAATTTGCATATGGAAAGTGATACATTTCCTCCAGACAGCACATTAATTGCATTTGGCATTTGGAATGAACTTAATTAATTTACAATATATATATTTCATCTTTTGACCCAAACAGGGCCACTGAATGACTAACAATTAAAAGAAGAATATTATAAAACTCATCATAAAATCAGTTACAACCACAAATAAAACCTGTATAAAACCAGCAACTAAAACATAGGTAAGGAAGGAGAGGTCATTAAGGGATCTCCAAATGATACCAAAGATGTCTTCACCTGCTGGTAGAAGACAGTGATGGAAGGGGACAGATAGATATCCCAGGGGAGGAAGTTTTGATACCATGACCAAGAAGGCCCTCTCTTGCATTGTTACCTGCCTAAACTCAGAAGGTGGGGGCACCTAAAACAGGGCCTCAGAATATGATCACAGTGGTTGTGTAGGTTCATTTGGATTATTTTTTGAAAATAAGTGGTGATCAGCATTTTGATGGCATTTTGTGACTTTTAAATAGTATCACTGGAGGCCAAGTGCTCCTCTATGTAGTATTCCTGCTTGGGAATAGGGCTGTCAAAAAAAAAAAATTCGGTACAGTTCGGATTCGGCCGAATTTGGCCCTTGTGGGTTCGGTACGTGCCGAAGTCCGAACTCCCCCACTTCGGATCCGTTCAATTCGGCGGGAATTCAAAGTTCGGAAAAAAATTCGGCTCTGGGGGGGCATTTTTGGGGTTAGAGGTCCCAGACTTTCGGCAGAGCTTCCAGGGACGTTTATTGAAAGACTCCCCAAGTTTTGTAAAGATTGGGTCAGGGGGGGCTGAGATATGGGCCCTGAAAGGGGTCCCCCCACCCTTAATGTGCATCTCTCAGCAGAGCTTGCCGCCCACGCACAAAGCTCCCAGCCCCGACAACAGCTGACAAGTTTGCAAAACAACACAACCTTGTTAAACAACACCTTTGCAACACACAACTGAAACCTCCCCCCTCAAACCAGGGAGCGAGAGACTCGAGGGGGAACACACACCCCAGGCAGAACCGACGAAAGCCCCCTTTGGCTTCCCCCCCACCCACAGAAACTGCTCCCTCCCCCCACACACACAGACTCTGCTTTCCCCCCCACACACACACATACACAGGAGAAAAATTATAGATTAAAGCCCCCAAAGGGGTCTTACTGTGGCTGTCTTCTGTTCCATCAAGAGGGGCTGAAGAGGACTTGTAAATAATCCAAGATGATTCCAATTAGGCACGGAACGTTTTGCTCTGGAGATGCACAGGATCGGCTGATCCATTCATCCCAATAGGGAAAAGGGGAAAGGGGAAAGGGGAAAGCCCATATCTCGGGACCCCCTGACCCAATGTTCACAAAACTTGGGGGGTATCTTAAGAACACTGGTCTGAAACTCCGCTCAAAGTTTGGGATCTGCACCCCCAAAAATGCACCCCCTGCAGCCATGGAAAGAGAAAAGGGGGGGAGGCGATATTTCTGCTCCCACTGAACCCATGTTTACAAAACTTGGGTAGTATCTTAAGAATAATTGACTGAAGCTATGCTAAACTTTTGGGGGCTATATCCCCAAAAAAGCGCCCCCTGCAGCCACATAAATGGAAAAAGGGGGGAGGGAAAAGGGGGAGAGCCCATATCTCGAGACCCCCTGACCCAATGTTTACAAAACTTGGGGGGTATCTTAAGAACACTGGTCTGAAACTCCGCTCAAAGTTTGGGATCTGTACCCCCAAAAATACGCCCCCTGCAGCCATGGAAAGAAAAAGGGGGAGCCCATATCTCGGGACCCCCTGACCCAATGTTCACAAAACTTGGGGGGTATCTTAAGAACACTGGTCTGAAACTCCAGTGAAAGTTTTGTGTCTGTACCCCAAAAATATGCCCCCTGCAGCCACAGAAAAGAGTGAATGTGCACAAGCACCCCCCCACACACACACACGAGGATTTCGCTCTCTCTCTCTCTCTCCCTGGCCGGGCCGCACATCAGCTGATTCCTCCAGTACTCAATCCTGACTGATTGGCCAGAAGAAGACCCAGCTTGCCCACTGATTGGCCGGGGGAGGAGAATGCTGCTTACTGCCGGTTATGCTGCTTACTGATGGCCAAATTTGCCGAATTTATTCGCGAACTCCCGAACTCGCTGAATTCGGCCCCCCCGGTTGCCTGCCAGTTTTGAGTTCGGTTCCTCCCGAACTAAAAACCACCGAATCAGGGGAAATTCGGCTGATTTTCAGTTCGGGCCGAACCGAATTGACAGCCCTACTTGGGAATACTCATCTAGACTGAAAATAAAAGCAGGTATATCTTCAAGTGAGAAGACAAGCATAACTGGAAAATACAATAATGCTAGGAAAAGTTGAAGGCAGCAGGAAAAGAGGAAGGCCCAACATGAGATGAACTGACTCTATAAAGAAAGCCACAGCCTTCACTTTGCAAGAGCAGAGGAAGGCTGTTAACGATAGGACATTTTGGAGGACACTGATTCATAGGGTAGCCATAAGTCAGAAGCGACTTGATGGCACTTAACACACACATTATCTTCAAGCTTATCCCATACCCTTCCTCCACAGCCACTTGTTTTGTGGATATTTAGCTTTTTCTTTAAAAATATATATTTGGAGTGCATATTCTTAAGTTGCCTGGAAAAAGCTTTAGGAATCTTTGGAATGATATACTAAAATACATGTGGACATGAAATAGAAAGTTACAAGCTGAGGATCCATGGAACTCGCATAAGGAAAATCGTATCCCTTCACATTGCCTCCAGCTTCAATATCTTCCCAGTCTCCCCCCTGCCCTAATTTCCTATCTTTCTCAGCCTCCCCCTCATTTCCCTGCTCTCATTTTCTGGGCTTTTATCCTCTTACCCCATTTGTAGATCTTTCTCCACCATCACTACTTTTCTCCTGAGAAGCATGCATACTGGATGTTCACAGTGTGTGTGAACAAGATCTTGGGGTACGGGTGGACTGTAAGGCAGCGGACAGGGCATAATGGGAGTTTGGTGGTTGACTGGCAGATGCCTCACTGTGCTGTTTTGTGGATCTACTGGCCAAGCAATCATGGCACCTACTGCCTTTTAGAACTGGAACCCTATGCAGCAGCAAACACAGATGGAATAGCTGAGGTGCAACCCACACAGTGGATGGGTAGGTGTCATTTGGATGGCAGTGGAATGCATCTCGGGAGGGGGCAGCACCCCAACCATAGAATCATAGAATCACAGAGTTGGAAGGGGCCATACAGGTCATCTAGTCCAACCCCCTGCTAAATGCAGGATCAGCCTAGAGCATCCCTGACAAGTGCTTGTCCAGCCTCTGCTTAAAGTCTGCCAGTGAGGGAGAGCTCACCACCTCCCTAGGTAGTTGATTCCACTGTCACACTCTTACTGTACATTCCCCCCCCCCCGCCAATATCCAGCCGGTACCTTTCTGCCTGCAATTTAAACCCGTTATTGCGAGTCCTGCTGCCAACAGGAACAGCTCCCTGCCTCCTCTAAGTGGCAGTCCTTCAAATACTTAGAGCAATTATGACCCCCCTCAGCCTCCTCTTCTCCAGACTAAACACCCCCAATTCCCTCAGCCTTTCCTCATAGGGCTTAGTCTCCAGGCCTCTGATCATCCTCATCGCTCTCCTCTGATCCTTCTCGATTCTGTCTACATCCTTTTTGAAGTGAGGCCTCCAGAACTGCACACAATACTCCAGGTGTGGCCTGACGGATGCAGTGTACAGTGGAATGATGACATCTTGCGATTTGGATGTTATGCCTCTGTTGATGCACCCCAAGATCACATTAGCTTTTTTTTTTTGTCTCTGCATCACACTGGCTGCTCATATTTAACTTACGGTCCACCTGTACCCCAAGATCTTATTCACACACACTGCTGTCCAGAAGTGTATCCCTCATCCAGTATGCATGTCCCTCATTTCTGTTATGCAGATGTAGAACTCGGCACTTATCCTTGTTGAATTGCATCTTGTTCACATCCACCCACTTGTCCAGTGTGTTCAGATCTCGTTGAATTCTATGGCCATTTAGGCAGGGTAGATTTTGATGCTCGTTCAAAGCTGCTTTTTTAAATGCAACCTTTAAAATGACTATTCACGGAGAGGGGAGATTAGCTTGGACTTCCTGATAGAAAGAGCACCTGAAAAAGACATGTGCAATAGATTCAACTTCTCCCGACTTGCAGGGACATCCACATTCTGATCTTGGTAATCTCTTTAATCTGCCTTCCAGGATCGCCAAGTGTAGGGCAGAGCTTCTAGCAAGCGAAAAAGCCCTTCTTTGTTTGTTCGTTTCGAGATATGAAAGATATTCTGCTGGTGCTAACACATACTTATTGTTGACTGGGGCCAAAAACACTGGAGAGTTCACAAGCTCATTTTGACGTTCAGTGCCAAAAAGCTTCTGCCTAATTAATTGCTTTGTTTAATCACTATTAAGCTCTTACAGAGAGTGGGTGGAATATGCTGGGATCAATGTTAAAAGTCTTTATGGTGCTACTGAAGCTCTGTTTTGTTTAGCTGCAAAATATAACACAGGTTCAGTGGCACCTTATCTGATCACATGTAGGTCATTATGCACTTTCATGAAGTGCAGCTTATCCCTTCCGATATGTAGCAGTCAACTGCAACAGAACAACATGGCCACCCGTATGCTGTCCTCATCTTCTTCCCACTAATGCACACTGCTGGCTGCTGAGTGCAGCTCACACAGGGAGCTGGTGAGAGGTCTTAAGGGGGAATATGTCTGCTCCAGCAAGGAAGCTCTCTGGGTCTCACAATCCTAAATAACACTGGCTGGCATCTGAAAAGCCATGCAGGTTGGAGGTGTGGGCAGATGATGGCATGCCTGATGCTTCATTATAAAGATAGCCCTATTTATTACAGCATACACTGTACTTTTGTTCCAGTCTCTTGAGTGTGAATGGTGTATGACATTGCAGTAATAGTTCATTGGTGATGACTAACAGTATTCAAATGCTTTCCCCCATTTAGCAGTTTAAATTATAATTATTTCATACACAATAAAAGCTTTTAAGCAAAACACAAGATTTGTTTTGAAGTGAAATAAGCACACTTTCCAGTGACTGTATGTAAGCCATATGGCCTCTCCATAGCAAATATTGTAACTAATGAATCAATCCTATCCTATGCATGTGTGTGACAGAAACATGCAGACTGGTTTGCGCTGAAGATATGAGACAGATGGGACAAAAGCTGCAATCTCACCATAAGAGGTATCCGCTGCATCTCAAGTGTGTAAGGACCAGTCTAACAGCCATAATGTCTTTAGGATGGGCTATAGGTCAACTGTACCTAAGCTTTTCCATGTTATATTTGTGTCACCCTATCTCTCTGTCCACTTTAGGGCTGTTGAAAACAAAAAAAAATCGGTTTAATTTGTTTTCGGGTTTAAATGGCCTTTTTTTATTCAGAAAAACCCGAATGCTGAATTCCCCTATACCGGTATAGGTGGGAATTCGGCTTTAAATTTGGGATTCCCGAATAATTCGGCCATTTAAACACATTAAATGCATTTCTCAGGTTTTTGCGGCCTCTGCGGGGGCATTTTTGCAAGTAGAGGTCCCAGATTTTCAGGGTAGCTAGAAGGGACTCTCCTTGCAAGAAACCCCAAGGTTGGTAAAGATTGGGTCAGGGGGTCCAGAGTTATGGGGTCTCCTCAATTCAAATACATTGGCAAAGTGGCTGTGTTCAGACTCTTTAATGTGATGTTTGCAATGTATCTGAACGGAGAAGCCGGGCTTTAAATGGTGGGTAAGTTCACCACACACCTCCATAGAGACCAAGTGTATCACATTGTATCTCTATGAAGGCACCGGGCGAACTTTCCCACCCACGTTTAAAGCCCAGCTTCTCCATTCAGATACATTGGTAAGATCATATTAAAGAGTCTGCCAATGCAGTTGAATGGAGGAGAACCCCTTCAAGACCCCATAACTCCGGACCCCTGACCCAATCTTTACCAAACTTGGGGGTTCTTGCAAGGAGAGTCCCTTCTAGTTACCCTGAAAATTTGGGACCTCTACCTGTAAAAATCCCGCCGCAGGAGCCACAGAAAGCAGGATATTCGGGAATGGCAAATACGGCTTTGCCAACCTCCCTGATTTTGTGGACTCGGTAAACCCGAACCAGAAATTTACCGAATTTGCATTTATTCAGTATTTTTCCAATTTGGTTTTTACCGAATCAACAGCCCTAGTCCATTTTAACTATGTAGCTTTACATGATTTTTGACAGAAGAGCGAGAAGAGGACATTTTTGTTTAATTGCCTGTCTTTATAGCATCATCTCATCTTGAATGGAAATTAGTCCATGTTGGTCCCACAACCCAGGGAATAAAGTTTCCTGGGGCCAGAAATGACTTCTAGGGGGAAGGGAATCACAGGAAAGATTTGAGATCCTTGCATTCAACCCTCCATGTCAAGCAAAAGTGACTGCTGCTGGTTTGAGAACACCAACCAGTCTACCATCACAATGCTCAAGATCAGTTTGCAAGGCCAAAATACCACATAACTGTTGTGCTGATGTGCTAGTGTATCAATCAATTACTCCCAATCCAACAGCACTTTATGGGCAAATCAATACTTCACAAAGCTTACACAAAATTATTTCGACAAAGACAGCTTCAGCCATTTTGTTTTACTCTTTTAGTGATTAAAGCCATTCTGTGGAATTAAAATGAGTTTGATTTGATTGCATTGATGGTGGTTCTGAATGAAAAAGTTCAATATGGCACTTTTTTTTACAATTGAGCTTGGATATTTTCTTCATGAACATCAATAAAAACTGGGGGATTATTGCCTACCAATGGCAGAAGCATGGTAATATTTAAAATTAGCATAATTGAACAGATACCTCTTTCCCTATAAGATCTGTCATAACTTGCTAAAGGACAATATAGCCAACTGATAACATTTCCAGGCAAAGTTTTAAGTAACAAGGTGCTTCACTGTCTTTGATGCACTAATTGCATCTTTTCAGCAGTGTGTACTTTATTAGCAATGAAAGCAAATCTTTCAGCTCAAGAGTACTGAAAATTAGGGTACTTAATAATTGATAAACTGAGGCTTAATTACTGCTAAAGCTACTTAGAAATGATGGTTTTCTAATATAACTTAACAGACTTCTGTTTGGATGAGAAAAAGAGTGTACAGTGGTAACCATCCATTCAAATACAAATTTTATAGTGTACACAGGCACTAGCTCCACCTTCAAATTAATATTTGCTTCCACTTGGCTTAGGCCAGTGAGCATTGCCAATGAATTCTTCTGTTACCAGTTGTCAGAATTTTACACTGCAGTGTGATTGTATGAAAACAAGGTCATCCATTAAACAAGAAATTAATCCAACAAGAACAGTTGTTGGATCAACAGAGCTGTTTTTCAGTGGAACCGGCTTCCTCGGGAGGTGGTGAGCTCTCCTTCCCTGGAGGTTTTTAAGCAGAGGCTAGATGGCTATCTGTCAGCAATGCTGACAGTTCATGAGAGGCAGTTCATGAGAGGGAGGGCATCTTGGGCATCTTCTGGGCATGGAGTAGGGTGTGTGGGGGAGGTAGTTGTGAATTTCATGCATTGTGCTGGGGTTGGACTAGATGACCCTGGAGGTCCCTTCCAACTCTATGATTCTAAGAAATGAATCCCTAATACAGCTTTAGGGATACATCCCTGGGGAAGAAAGCTTCTGCTCACACCCCTAAATAGGATGAAGAACTACATGCACATTGGCTGAAGAACTACATGCATAATTCCTCATATAATTAAGGTGCCTTGGCTACACATCCATTGTAACAAATCAGTGGCAGCACCAATTACCAATTGTTTGATAGAACTTCACGTGTGGAGAGCTACTGGTGGCATGCCTTGTAATTCAAATAACTCCTGAAATAGGTAAGTAAGTAATATGTTTCTTTTTTGCTGTCAACTTACAGCAATCCCATAGGGTTTTCAAGGCAAGAAATATTCAGAGGTAGTTTTCCATAGCCTGCCTTTGTATAGCAACCCTAGACTTCCTTGGTGGTTTCACATCCAACTACTAACCAAAGCTGACCCTGCTTAGCTTCAGAAATTGGACAAGTTCAGGCTAGCTGGGACTGAATTTTGATAGCACCTTTTCATAATGGGTTTCAGCTTAAGGGTGCTTTTCCCCCCCTCCCCCTTACAAAGCTCATGGCAGAATGGTGGGAAGGCCATTCCAATAGTAACCTTGGACTTGGACAATAGCAACCTTGGAGAGCCAGCATGGTGTAGTGGTTAAGAATGGTGGATTCTAACCTGGAGAACCATGTTTGATTCCCCACTCCTTCACATGAGCGGTGGACTCTTATCTGGTGAACCGGGTCAGTTTCCCCACTCCTACACATGAAGCCAGCTGGGTGACCTTGGGCTAGTCACAGTTCTCTTCGAACTCTCTCAGCCTCACCTACCTCACAAGGTGTCTGCTGTGGGGAGAGGAAGGGAAGGAGATTGTAAGCCACTTTCATTCTCCTTTAAAAAGGTAGAGAAAACCAGCATATAAAAACCAACTCTCCTTCTTCCTTGGTGGTCTCCCATCCAAGGCCCAGCTTCCCAGATCTGACGAGATCAGGCTATCCAGGTCAGGGCAAGATGAAGGAACTTTTCACTGGGAGGCCAACATTGCAGCCCTAAGCAGAGCAACACCTTTCTAAGTCCTTTGACTTCAATGGACTTAGAAAGGGTTCACTCTGCTTAGGATGACACTGCAGGGTCCTGTCAGTTCCACCATTGCTACAGAGTTAAAGAGAATTTTAAAGTTCAACACTAAGGCAGCAGCAAAGTTACAAAAACTTTGAAATGAACTTTGCTGTGTAAAATCAATATGAACTCCAAAACTGAATCTTGAAAAAAATCTAAATAAATCATGAAGGATTGATAGAAGAGGCACAGTATACTACAAGCTCTGTGCCCATTCTTCACTCATCACGCAAGCGGGTTCATCTATTTTTAAGAGGACATGCTGAAACTGATCTTCTAGTCATTTGATAAAAGAGAGAAAACACATTAAAATTCACTCAGGTACCTTACATTTTACTAGCTTGCTGATCACAGCATATACTAAATAGAAATTCTTTAATAATATGAAGTGTCAAAGGAAGCTTATTTACTACTCAAGTTAATTTCAAAACAGAGGGAACCTTGTAGTGTGTTTTCCTGGGGCAAGTTTGTACTAAATAGAGTAACGACAGCAGACTGACACTTTTGTTTTGCTCTGGAACTTAACCCCAATATTTCCTCCTAACCCCAACAATCAGCACGGAAACAATCATTGCTGCTCTCTCCACATCATAGCCAAGTTGCAAAATGGCAATGATCCTGCCCCAGTAGGGACAGAGTCCCTTCTGGACACAATGGGCAACATTTTATAAGCCTTTTTGAGCTGTTAGAGCCAATAAGACTGGTAGAAATCTGGGTCAGCTCCAGTAAGGGCTCAAGTCTTCTTAGCAAATGGGGAACAGCTAGGCATGCTGAGAATTTCAAGGAAAAACATTCACTAGTTGAACTTATTCTCCCCCCTCCCCATCTAAATGCTGCAACCTACACTGGAGCTGAGCCTTGGACTGGTATGTCTTTACGTCAGTGTTTGCTGTCTGAGCTGAGCAGCTTTCCTTTCTCACTTAAGTCAGTGATTGTGGGAGAATTTATCTCTAACGTTATTTATTTAAAACATTTCTATGCCACCTTTCCACCCAACACAGGGTCCCCAAAGCATTGAACATTTGAAATATTAAAACAGCATTTGAAATACAAATATAAACACGTAGACACACAAATAGGGAGTGAGGCTAATAAGAGTCAGTGAGGAAATGCCAAACAAAACATAAAAGCTTTTCACCTGCTGGGAGAAGACAATAATAGAGGGAGACAAATGGATCAACATGGGGAGGGAGTTCCAAAGTTTCAGCACCACAACTGAGAAGGCCCTTTCTCAGGCTGCCACTCGTCTAGCCTCAGATGGTGGGGGCACCTGAAGCAGGACCCCTGAAGATAGCCGGAGTGGTTGGGTAGGTTTATATGGAAGTAGGTAGCCTGTAAATTATGCTGGGCCCTAGCCATATGGTGCTTTAAGGATCAATACCAGTCTTTGAATTGGGCCTAGAAACAAATTGGGAGCCAGGGCAGATGAATAAGAAAGGAGTGATATGGTCCCTACGGCTCACAGTATTCTGTACCACCTGTAGCTTCCAGACATTCGTTAAGGGCAGCTCCACATAGAGTACACTGCAATAATTTAATCTAGATGTTACCAAATGACCTCAATCTTTTTTGACCATGAAGGGCTGCAGCTAGCTCATCAGCTGGGTCCAGCAGCACCACCAAGCTATGAACCTGCTCCTTTACAGACACCCAATTCCTATGTCAAACCTCCCTCCCTCCAGAAGCACCTCCGCTTTGTTGAAATTAAGGCACTGACTGGCATAGTTAGGATGTTTTTACTTTAACTATCAATGCGGAATCCATGCACAACGTATCCTTTTTTACTTTCAGAGTTTAAAAGTGATTTTTAAATTTTATTCTGAGGAGGGATAAACTACAACTCCTATGAGGCTGTGCAAGAACATGCATGAATGACCTGTTCTAGATCCAGCCAGTTCACCAGCCATAAGCATCCGAGTGGTCAGAATTAGGACTTTAAAGGTCAATACCAGCAAGTATAAAAAGCTCCCCTCCCCTGTGAAATTCTCACTTGAACTAAATGGCAGTAGTGTATAGTGCAGGGGAAGGATTATTACATTTCTGTACGTGCACAAATTTGGCAATTCCCCAACAGACAGGTTTGAGCTGTTTGTAGGTGACCCAAACCGCCCACAGAGCAGGTAGATCCCATGATTGTGACATGTAATAATAAGCATGTCTAAGAACAGCCAATTAAGGTCTAGTTCACATCAGAACTTTCATCTATACCCAAGCAGTTCTGATCAAGCTTGAGCATGGTTCATGGTCACATACAACACAGGAGCTGGCATACATGAATGTAGCTGGTTGTCATTGCTGACTCTAAAGCGACTCTTTTCAGTGGTAAGCCAAGAACTTCCTGCCTATTATCCACATCACCTATTTTAACCTCCACACAGATGCATAGCCAAGAACAAACTGCATCCATGTAACTGCTTACATGTAGAAAAAATGTCTTGCAAGAGTATTAAAGGTGAAAAGGAATGTCAGGACTGCTGCCCTATCTCTGGTTGCTCCCACACATCTACCCCCACCAGCACTGGGTGGATATAGACAGCCAGTTACTGACTGCTGGTCACTTTGCAGGGTGTTCACTTGATCCCTTGTTGTACTAACATGTAGCTGCGTTATGCAACAGCAGTCTGTGTCAAAGTGTAGTTCATGCAGGTTTCAAGGACTCACAGCACTCTAGCTATACCCTTTACTGTGATGGGCATTTCTAGACTAGCACACAATTTTACAGTCTGAATTTAATACACTGGCACCCAACCATATAATCTGCAGATAGCATCTACAGCTAGATGCCGCTGAAATGTCCTGGCAGCAAATATGCTGTGTCAACTGACTTTTAAATGGAGCTAAATTAGTCAACCACTTTCAGAATGATCTGAACTAGCAAATATTCAGGCTACGAGTCCATACATGGCTTGGGATGACTCCTCTGTCACAAGGCACACGTAATGGAGCCTTAAACCTAGCAGTGAAAGCATTTGACTGGTGTTGACAGAGTCTGTTCTCTTACCCTTGCTAATTAATTGACTGGGGCAGACCCAGTCCTCCCTTTTTTCCTATTAAGTTCAGTATATTTTAACTGCTTGGTTTTAGGACTATACATTAAAGAGAAAATGTATGGTAAGGATACACAGAGCCCCAAAGCTTTCAGACACCCAAGTGGTCTCCTGGGTACATGCATTCCATATCCTTTCCAATTGTATCATCACTCTAATCTCTCCTCCAGCCCCACCCACAGTGGTTCCTAATAAAACCTCTGATGCTCACCCTTTCCACTGAGTCTCACAATAACTGAATTTTAATAGTGCTGGAGGAAATAATTAAATATAGTTTTGGGCCAGCAGCAATTATCCAAAGGTCGTGAGAAAGACGTTCTTGGCTTTCCATGTACAGAGGCAGAATGCAGGATAACAAACAGTCCTATCTGCACAATCAGTGGGTCAACTCTGAGCAAATCAGGGTTACATTTGTTTAGGCTTTCACATTATTGTTCAGAATCATCATGCTCGGATTCCTCACCTATACTTAGGGAGTTTTATGTTGCTCTAGAGCAAAACATATAATGAAGGTGCAGGGCTTAATAAAATGTAGGTGAAACTGGAGTGGAAGACAAGTTATTATAGCAGTAAGACCTGTAACTGACCCATGGATCTTATGAAGGGGGTGTGATTGTCTGTGTGGCAGTTGCTGTTCCCACAGCAACAGTAGCTTCAAGTTACATATCCAGTGACAGCTTTCTAAAGTCAATCACAAACTGTATCTCATTAAAGCATGATCACATATTTCATTCATTACAACAGTTTAACAAAAGGACTTGTCAGGTCAGTTTAAGCTCTACAATTCAGGCTTCTGTAGACATTTAAAAGAAACGGTATACTTGAAATATATTCAGATTTGTATTCCAATTGGAAACTGACTGTGGCTTTGTACTTCCTGGTTGTGTCTTATCTTTTGAAAGACTTCTCTGGAATAGAATGGCTTAATGACTGTAAGAAAGGAAAAATATTTTGATTTAAACTGATTTAGTATAAATTTAGAACAGGGATTGTTTTGGAAGTGATATGCAGTATTCTTCTAGTGATGAAGAAACAGAAGACAGAAGGAAAGAAAATGAAATATAAACTGGTTCCTTGCATTAATTATTTTAACTGTGGATCTGTAAATGGTACAATAAAAGAAGAGGATCAAGTTTAATTCCACTGGTTAAGTCTGAAAAATAATCAAAGTTCTAAATAATCTTTAATAATGTACTCATGTTCCATTATTTCCTATAGGGCAGTGGTTGGCAAACTCATTAGTCAACAGAGCCAAATATCAACAGTACAACAATTGAGATTTCTTTTGAGAGCCAAATTTCTTAAACTTAAACTATATAAGTAGGTACACTGTTTATTAACTTAATAAACTTTATTTAAAGTTTTAAATCTTAATTAAACTATAGGTACACTGAATAAAACTTAATATCATACTTAATAGTGATCTTATTTATTGATAAAAATTAAATTGTAAGTCTCTGCCATTTCCTCCTCCCCGTCTGGAGTCCTCGTCTGGTCTACCCCCATAAAAGCCTATTGGTAGACCTGGCCTCCGGCTAGGTCCCATTGGGAGGCCAGGTCTACCCATTGGCTTTCTTGGCAGTAGACCTGGCCTCCGGAGGCCCATAAAAGCCAATGGCTAGACCTGGCCTCTGAAGGGGGACTTTTTCCCCTCCTCGGAGTCCAGATCTACCGCCAAGAAAGCCAGTGGGTAGACATGGCCTCTGAGGAAAGAAAAAAGTAAGTAAGTAAAGTAAGTAAAATTAAATCATGACAATGTCTGACAAACACTTAATGTGAACAATGGCCTTGCATCTCCCCAACCCCCACTGACCTCTCGGCGGCCGCCCTGGCGCATCCCGGCTGCCTTGGCCTCCCGCGCTCGCCTCTTGGCCTCCTCCTCCTTGCCGCCGCCTGGGCTCTTTCCTTCCTTCCCTCCCCGGCCGTCCTGCCGTCCGCCCCTCCTCAGCGCCTCGGCCTCCGAGGAGGAGAAGGAGGAGGAGGAAGAAGAAGAGGAGGAAGGCGGAGGGGTGTCCTCCCCCCCTCCCCTCTCGCTGGCGTTCTTCAGCGATGGAAGGGAAGGGCAGGCCACAAGGGCGACGTGCTGGAGATTGCAGGTGAGGAAGGCGGGGTGTGTGTGTGTGTGCTGAATCGGGGCTTCCCTCCCTTTCCCCAGTGCTCAGGCCAGCACGTTGCAAAGATGCCCCCCCCCTAGGCGTGGCGGCGGCAGCTCTGGGCTGCCGTAAAGGCGGAGGACTTTTGCGGGACTTCTGCGTGCGCGCAGAGCCCGGCCGGGGCAGGGAAGGGATGCCAGGCTCTCCTCCGCCGCGACGTGCAGCCCCGATCCTCCGCCGAAAGAAGCCAGCCCCCCCCCACGCCCTCCGTGCCCGGGGAAGGTGGCTTCTCTCGGGTGGGCGGCCACGATCCTGCAGCCCAGAGCCACACTCAAGGGGCCAAAGAGCCGCATGCGGCTCTCGAGCCGCAGTTTGCCTACCCCTAGGGGAACAACAAAAATTTCTTATCTGTCTACTGCAATTCATTTGAATGTATGTATAATTTATATTTAGGGTTTCCAACCTCCAGGTGGGGGCTGGAGATCTCCCACTATTACAACTGATCTCCAGGTGACAGATATCAGTTCTCCTGGACTCTATGGCATTGACGTCCCTCTCCAAACCCTGCCCTCCTCAGGCTCCACTCTCAAAATCTACAGGTATTTCCCAACCCGGCACTGGCAACCCTACTATTTATGTTAGCCACTGGCTCTCGTGGAGCCTGAACTCCAAATAGAGCAGGATAACATTAAAAAAAAAAAAAAACTAGAAAAACCCAAGAAAAAAATCACTAGCCTAACACAATAATGAGTGTGAAGAAGGTCATAATATCCCCGTTGGTGGCCAAAGCTGCAGAGAGCCAGAAACAGATGAAATATAGAAGCCGTAGCCTGAGCAGGTCCTGGTTAGGAATTACCTGGATATTTTGGGGATGGAGCCTGAGGAGGGCAGGATTTAGGGAGGGGAGGGATTTCAATGGGGGTATAATGCCATGGAGCCTACCTTCCAAAGCGGCTATTTTCTTCAGGTGAACTGATCTCTATTGCCTGGAGACCAGTTGTAATAGCAGGAGATCTCCAGTCACCACCTGGAGACTGGCAACTAGGCTTACCAGGTCCTGTCGGACCATGGCTGGGAGGTTTCCTGGAGTGTGTGACGCACACACGCACCTGACATGATGCGCGCCCTGTCTGACGCGCCTATGTCACTTCCGGGTTTACTTGGAAGCGATGCGGAAGCTCTATCAATCTCGGCCAGAACTTTTGGCCAAAGTTGCTAGAGCATCTGCGTCACTTCTGGGTAAACCCTGAAGCGACGTAGGCACGGCGCATGTGCCCGTGGTGCCTGCCGGCCCTCAGCTGGTCGGCGGGCAGCCCGGTGGATTAGCAGGATTTTACCCGCCACCACTGGGCACTTGGCAACCCTAGCTCTAAGCCAAAGTTAGGACCACAGTTCCTGTGATTGTATACAGGTTTAACTGACTCTACAACTAACCTTTTCCGCAACGCACGGCAAATATGAATGTAACCCATTTTCTCCTGAAATGACTCACAATACAAGTTAGGTATTAGGTAGGTAGGAACAGATTTATTGTATAGCCAAAGGCCATTACAATCAATTAGACACAATAAAATCAGATTCAACAAGAAAACAGTTAAAATCAAGTACAAAAATAAATTTAAATCAAATACAAGTGTCGTCCAGTTTAACTGCAATGCTGGCTCGAATTTTCCTAGCCGCTAGGGCAAAAAGAGACATATTGTAAGTAACAGCAGAGTCAATATAGGACTGGAGAAAAGAAAGCTTCTCCTGGTCACTAAAACAGCTAATCTTGGATAAAAAGGAGACAAGAAATTTAGATCTGGGTTCATGGTACAAAGAACAATACAACACGTAATGGGGGAGGTCCTCCCCCTGTGATTGTATACAGGTTTAGCTGACTCTACAACTAAGCTGAGTACTTAGCTTGCTGGGGGTAAAGGGAAGACGACTGGGGAAGGCACTGGCAAACCACCCCGTAAACAAAGTCTGCCTAGAAAACGTCGGGATGTGACATCACCCCATGGGTCAGGAATGACCCGGTGCTTGCACAGGGGACCTTTACCTTTTTACCTTACAACTAACCTAGACACCCAATGAGCCAATTAGGAGGGCACGCACAGAAGATCAGCAATATGCCACCTCCCAGAGATGTGGCCTAGATTGAAGGAATGTAGCAGGCCTAGAGCTGAAATAGCAAGAGGCAACTCAGGATTGTATCCTTATGCTTCATCTGTGTTAGGAAGCTTTAACTAACTGGACAATGATGGGATGCACATTCTAACGTCCACAGTTCTTTCACTTACTTTCCTTTTTCCAGGTCTTAGGAACATGGTTTTAACATAGAACAGGCAAAGACAGATTAAAGGATCTGGAAAGGAGTTAGGAAATAGGTCAGAGACCAGGCCTTCATGGTTTTAGTGGTGCCTGCTTGTTGCCTAAATAAACAGAATGCTTTATATTATAAACATCACTGTGAGGACATGTGTTTTGAGATGGAACACTTACAGGGCGATACAGGGTGTGTGTGTGTGGGAGGAGAGCACTCTGGAAGCTGCCTGGCCACTGCTCCAGTGCATTTCAGAGATATGCTGGCGCAGCCCTCCCCATACTGCTGGTGTATTGCCCATGCAACCAGGATGGTTGGGGAGGGTCATGGGCGTGGTGGGAGTGAATCAGCTCCATAAGTTGTTTGAGACCAGGAACATCCCCTAGAACCAGCTGAAAGCATCAGCAGCAAAACTTGTGGTGTAACCTGTAGGCACCCACGGAATCCAGAAAATACACCCTCCCCCAGCCTCCACACCCCAGTCTGTGCACAGGCAGGGTAGATGCCAAGTTGCATAGCATGGTTGTCCCTGCAACTCTGGGACCACAGTTGCCTGACCACATATCCCAATCCCAAAGGTCATGGCACAGATGTCCCTGCACTGCGCAAGATAAGTTCAATGCCCCCACCCTTTTTTTTGGCAAGATCCCTCTCCTGGCCAGGGGCCATGGCCACACCCGAGTAGCTGTGGCAGACAGCCCTGGGGCAGGCAGCTGCACAGTGTTTGGCTGAATGGGCTGCTGGGAACCACAGCTCCCTGGGGGCACCACCCTAAGACCCACCCACTGAGGCCAAACCCAATAGAGTTTGGAGGTGGCCCACCCATCTGAGTATATACATCCATGTACCCACCCAGGAAATTTTTATGCTGCTGCCTCTAGTTTCTTTGGTGGGAACCTATGCCTTTATGGTGGTGGGGTGTGTGGGCATGGCCTGGTGGGCATTGGCTGCTCCCCTCCTGAGCTCCTCTACCCCTGGGGCCATGTCCGCCACCTGGTGATAGGTTGGTTCCCCCATCCATCACAGCCATGCCATTGTGCCTTGTGATGTCTTGTGGGCGCAATGTAGGGTTGCCAGGTCCCTCTTCGCCACTGGTGGGAGGTTTGTGAGGTGGAGCCTGAGGAGGGTGGGGTTTAGGGAGGGGAGGGACTTCAATGCCATAGAGTCCCATTGCCCACGCAGCCATTTTCTCCAGGGGTACTGATATCTATTGGCTGGAGATCAGTTGTAATAGCAGGAGATCTCCAGCTATTACCTGGAGACTGGCAACCCTAGTATGATGACACAGTTGCTAGGGATGCCCATGCAACTGCACTGCCAGGCCTCTTGCTGATTCCCGGCCTATGAAGATTTCGTTTAGCGAATGGATCAGCAGCACTGCTGTTCCTAGATATAACCGTTTGACATTCAGAACCTGGAATATTCTGATAACTTGTGTCTTTCTTTATACAATCCTGTACTGAAATCCCTGCAGTGCTTCCCCAAACCAGCAGGCCCTTCTGGCACAGCCGCTGGGAATCAATCCCTGCCTTGGAGGACTTCCTTTAAGAGCGCTCTTATGCTTGTAAAAGGTAAAGGTCCCCTGTGCAAGCACCGGGTCATTCATTGACCCATAGGGAGACGTCACATCCCGACGTTTACTAGGCAGACTTTTTTTGCGGGGTGGTTTGCCAGTGCCTTCCCCAGTCCTCTTCCCTTTAACCCCAGCAAGCTGGGTACTCATTTTACCAACCTCGGAAGGTTGGAAGGCTGAGTCAACCTTGAGCCGGCTACCTAAAACCAACTTCCACAGGGATCGAACTCAGGTCGTGAGCAGAGCTTGGACTGCAGTACTGCAGCTTACCACTCTGCGCCATGGGGCTCCTGAATGCTTGACTAAACCCTAAATGCAAAACACTTCAGAACTTTGATTTTTTTTCTTGCCATAAGGGAAAGTTAACTTTTAAACAGTTTTGCATCCTACAAGTGTTGATGCAATGCAATCAAAATACTTTATAATCCTTTTCTAACATTTGAAAAAAAAGATGAAAAAGATGTATTATAGGAAAGCAAATTGAATGTATTTCTGTCATTTCAGGAGCTTCTTTTAATGCAATGACAATTTATTTTCTTTTGCTTCTGCCCACCAACCAACTGAGGGGCAGTGGGCAGCCTGGTTAATTGGTGGGCAATTGCCCACCATAACCAGGCAAATGGGAACCCTACTCATGTAGTAGATGCAGTGCATCTTTTACTGGCCTCTTCACCTGGTCAGGAGGAATGCTAGCCAAATTGGCAGTGACTCTGTCACTGGCTGTTGCCGTGGAACCCAATCAGCTGAGTCAGGAAATCTGTGGATGGCCTGGTCAAGCAGCAGTAGGGACCATATCAAGGCCTGAAGTAGAAAAGAAGAGTGAAGAAGTGAGTGGAGTGGGAAAGCAAGTGGAGAGTGAAACAGGCAGGAGAGCAAAGAGGAAGAACCAAAAGAAGGGAGCAAAATAGGGCCAGGCAGAAAATGAGGGCAGATAGGAAGGTAGAGTAGCCAGGCTGAGGGCAGGAAAGAGGTAGCTAGGTTGTAGGAATTAGGGTGTTGAAAAAAAATCGGTAAAATTCGGATTCTGCAAAATTTGGCCCGGTTTTATTCGGGAAATGCCAGTCCGAACTCCCCCGATTCGGATCTGTGGAATTCGGCATTAAGTTCGGAGTTCGTGAAAAAATTCGGCCATTAAAGCCATTAAAAACACATTTGCGCCTTTCAGCGGCTCTGGGGGGGGAATTTTTGGAGGTAGACAAAACTTTCGACTTAGCTTGAAGTGACTCTTCTTGCAAGAACCCCCAAGTTTTGTGAATACTGGATCGGGGGGGAGAGATACGGGGCCCGGAAGGGGTCCCCCCTCCTTAATGTGCATCTTTCCCCCCCTCGCAAACCAATACGGCGCCACGTGGCTGCACCCCAACTGGGGAAAACAAATCCAAGGAGCACACGAGGAGCAGTTGCAAAGCGGAGGAAGAAGACTCATGCAAGTAGCACTGCCGCTCTCACACACCCCCCCCTGCAAACCAATACCGCTCAGCTCAGCTCGGCTGGAGCTGGAGTCGGACCCCAAACAGAGAGACTCGCATCACTAGCCGCCGCACAGACTCAACTTTAAACTTTAAAAGCAGAACACACACTCCCGCAGAGGTGAGCAGGCACCCTCCCTCGGCAGAATGGGGCTTCCCCCCCCCAACCACAGAAATTGCTTTCCCCCACACACACAGACTCCATTCCCCCCCCCACACACACACAGGAGAAAAGGTATAGAGGAAAAACCCCAAAAATCAAACTGTGTGATATCTTCTTCAAGCACGGAGGAGAAGTAAATCCAATCCAGCTCGGCCCAGTCAGGTATTGGATCTCTCAGTATCACCGCCACCAAAATGGAAGGCAATGATTGAATACAGTTGGGAAGGTACAGGAGGGACTGCTGGGGCGGGAGTTTTTATACTCTTCTCCTGGCCATTTCAAAAGTGCAAATCCCTGTTCTGATTGGCCAGGAGAAGACCCAGTTTGGCCACCATTGGCTGCGGGAGAATGCTGCTTGCTAAGTGATGGTTATGCTGCTGATTCTGAGGCCCCAAATTTGCTGAATTTATCTGGCGATTGCGCCGAACTCGCCGAATTCGGCGCGTCGTTTTCCCGCCGGTTTTGAATTCGGTTGCATCCGAACTGAAAACCCCCGAATCAGGGAAAATTCGGCTGTTTTTTGGTTCGGACGAACCGAATTGACAGCCTTAGTAGGAATGTCAATTAAGGATCTTCTCTCCCTAAGGAGAAAAAGAGGGGGCAGAGTGATTTACAGCCATTAACACTGTAACAAAGCCTTGTTTAACGCCTGCAAAAACACTTAGATTTTTACCAGGGGACAGGAGGATGCAAATAAGGTTACCATCTTTGAGATGGGAAATTCCTGAAGATTTGGGGGTAGAGGCTGAGGAGGGACCTCAGTGGAGTATAAGGTGAGAGAGTCTACCCTCTGAAGGAGGCTTTTTCTCCATGCAAACTGATATCTGTAGTCTGGAGATCAGGTGTAATTCTGAGCGGTCTCCAGGCCCCACCTGAAGGTTGACAACCTAAATTCAAGAGATGTTTAATGTGCTCTTCCTCCTATAAAACATCTTGAAGCATAAATCGCTCTGTATGGTGATGGCCAAAGCCAGCCTGTTCTGTGAATGCACTCAGCACATCCCTCCAAGATTTCTGTTTCATGGTGCTGTTTTGATATGGATGAGACAGAAAAGGGAATTGTTAGATTCAGCATCTTTAAATTCACATTATCAGTGCTTCTTGTGCTTGATTTGCAGTATTAATTTTTGGAAACAAGGATCCATTAATATGAACATGTTTTCTCTCTCTTGTGCTGAGCAGCTTAATCACTGAGTAATACCAAAAAAGATTTCTGCCCTCTTAACATTCACCTCCAGCTTTGGATCAGCAAGCAGTAGCTAATAATAAAAGTCACTTTATCAGCCTCCACAAAGATAATTACTTATAAAGAGCTAGTAGGACAATACTTAGAAGATTTAATACTTTTTATGACTGATGTTGTGATAATACAAATTCCAAGGATGAGTTTGGGGTCATTTTGAATCTGTTTCCTCATGCAGCTTCATAAGGCTCCCTCTGAGTTCTTGTACTATATTTGGTAATAATTTTTGGAGACAAGCTGCTTTGGAGCAACTGATGGGGGAAATCTGACACTGCTGAAGGCGATCAGATAGAACCCTGACAATGGATTGAAGGCTATATAAATGCAAACTATTTAAGTGAGATCTTCAGACCAAAAGATAAAACTATAAACAAACATGGGTTCTTTACTGATACGTTTATGTTATATTTTTTCCAACAGAAACCTCCACTCATTTTCATAATTATTCTCCAACATCCCCCCCAAAAAATTCCCCACTCATTCAGTGACTTTCCTCCTCTAGAGTTAGAAATAACACAGTTCCGATGTCTGAATTTTCCTTTCAGTACTGCGCTGTAGAGAACTCTGTTGACTGCATTTGGGATTAGGCAAAAACAACTGTTTGAAGGGCCCAGTGAGCCAGGTTTGGGAGCCAGCACTATCCCAATCTACCCTCCCTGATGTAGGGATGGACTAGATTTTCCCTATTCCATTTCATGGTTGTTCCATACATTATTTGTCTTTGTCCTACACTCCACTTAGGGTTGCCAATTCTGGTTTAGGAGCTTGCTGGAAATATAGAGGCACCTTTCCCCTCAGTATGTTACAGTTGCGCAGAAGCAAAAAAGCCATCCTGATGTGACGACAAGTACAATTACACAGGCACCCCAATCCTAAGGGGGGGTAGTAAGTTAATGGCCGGGGAGGGCGCAGCAGCGCTGCCTTCTGAGAGGCTTCCCCGGCCGTAAATATAAAATAAAATGATTTTCTGAGCAAAACCAGTGAAACTCTCCCATGGGGCTATGCCACCTATTTTGCAGGCATAACTCTACGCCTGCAAAATGGTGCGTTACTGGTGCTAAAGGGCTTTGGAATCTGCTTAAAGGCAGCTCCACCCTCAGGAACACTCTGGGAATGCTGGTGTGAGCTCTCGCACCGGAAAAATGATGTTCCTCGGTGCCAGCATATATCACCGTGCACCAGCATCCATGCAGTGGCATGGGCGCTGGTGCTGGGGTCACACCGGCTCCTATGCAGCTCCGCCCTCCCCTTAGGATTGCACAATAAGATTATTTTTTGTGGTGGTTTACTGAATGTGTTCTTATGTGATGGTGAAAAACCACACAGCAAGAATCATGATGTAACCTATCATACAATCACACCAAGATAGCTTTTATGCCACCATTTACCACTGTTCACAAATATAAATGCAAACTGGTAAAACACTATACAAAATAAATCTTAATGCAATTGTGCATGATTATCAGAGCTCACTCACATGTGCATAAAACATATAAAAAGAGGGAATATACATGAAGGATTGGAAAGCATGCCTCATATTATATTTGTAGGGAAAACCAGGATAATGAAGAATATGTGATGTTCCTCAAAGATAACACCAGATAATCTGGAACTCAAAAAATCTATGCAGAAATTTGGATAAGGAGCATGTTAGTCATACCATATCCTGTTCACCTACTGGGGAAGACTACCTTCATCTTATCGCCACATGTTTGGAAGCTCAAAGAGTTCAAAAGATACATTGACAGTGCAGTTCCAAACAGATCTGCCCCTTTCTAAACCCATTACCTTGTTTAGGATTGCATTGTCAATTTGCCAGATTAATAAAGTTGCCAACCTCCAGGTACTAGCTGGATTACAACTGATTTCCAGCTCACCTGGAGAAAATCGTCATTTTGGCAATTATGGCATTGAAGTCCCTCCCCCTCCCCAAGCCCCACCCTCCTCAGGCTCCGCCCCCAAAAATCTCCAGGTATTTCCCAACCCAGAGCTGGCAACCCTACAGATTAACCAGTCCCAGAAAGCTTATACAATTTACAATGATGTCCCCACTGAACACCATTTCACCTATCATCTCAATAAAATAGCAACACTTAAGATGCTGAATTGTTCTCTCTACTCCACACTATTTATAGTGCAGTCCTGCAGAGTTACACCAGCCCAGGTCCACTCAAAACAATTTAGCCACATTTCAGAAAAGGAATTCAATTTTTCTTCAAAAAATTTCCAAGTTTACTTTTGAAATCCTATTTTGAAAGACATTGTCTTGTTGATAAATGTTATAGTATTTAACTTAACAAATAATATTTTTATATCTTGCTTACCCCTTGCTGCCCAATCTGTGATTTAAAATATTTTATTTTTTCACACCAAGGGAATCTAATTCAAGTTTAAAAAAAAAAAACTGCATTAGGATTTCCTTCCAAATTTATTTCAGCTGCAACAGAAACAAAAGCCAGCTGGGATTGTATCCTGAGTCTTCAAGGTCTGTAGCATTATGTTTATGCAGTTCTGCAAACTCTGAAGGTGTCCCTGTGTAATGATTAATAATAAGACAATGCTATTAACCTCAGTATTAGCCCCAGGCTGGATGGCTGAATCAGAAACCCCACCTCTGCATCTTCCAGTCCTGGGGACAGGCAAGCATTACACAGCAGTTTTGTTCTAATAAATGTTCTAATGCACACAATAATTCTTACAAACAGAAAATAAAATAGCAATGATGTACAAAAAAAAGTGAAAGTCGTTACAATTCTTTCCACGCTGATAGGCATTTTTTTTAAAATGCATACTTTCTATTTTTGTAGGAGGAATTAATTGTGTGTCTTGTATCTTAGACTCTGAAGCTCTAACTGCTACACAACACTGACTTTCATAAGGTAGCTGCTGTTGAACAGTACAACTGTAAGGTTGCCAGGTCCCTCTTCACCACCGGCAGGAGGTTTTGGGGGGTGGAGGGCAGGGTTTGGGGAGGGACTTCAATGCCATAGAGTCCAATTGCCAAAGCAGCCATTTTCTCCAGGTGAACTGATCTCTATTGGCTGGGGATCAGTTCCAACAACGGGAGATCTCCAGCTACTACCTGGAGGTTGGCAACCCTAAACAGTAGCAACCAGTCAGGCCTAGTTGAGTCATGCAAGTCAGGTGGTATCAAGTCACCCACAGGTTGCTGCCAGTCCTAGGTTTGCCCACCTTCCAGGTGGGACTTGGAGATCTCTCAGAATTACATCTGAACACTGGAGAAGAGATCTGTCCCCCTGGAGAAAATGGCTGCTCTGGAGGATAGACTCTATGGCAATATACCCAGCTGAGGCTTCTTCCCTCCTCAAACCCTGCCCTCCTTAGACTGCACCACAAAATCTCCAGGAATTTCCCAACCTGGAGATGGCAACCCTAGCCAGGCCTGGCCCCAGTGAGTACTTCCCCAAAGGACAAAGGGCCCTGCTCCCTCTCTCTGACTTTTAGTGGTAGAACCAAGCCTGGAATCAGTGGTCACCTAGCAATGGTCACTGAAGGAATCCATTGCTTAAAGCTAATTTTATCATTTTCAGCTTTTTAAAACTCCCCAATGATTTTTTTTTTTAAGATTTCAGATTTTTTTCTGCTAACATGTGGCCCTTTTCAGGTTTATAGAAAGATCTGTCTTGCCCTGTCACAGCTCCAGCCAACAAATTTAAGTATCCAACGATTCAGCCGGCTTCACTATTAGAATATAAGATATATATAAGTAAACACATATATTTGAAAACAAATTTTGAAAAAAACAGTGATAACTAAGTATGTAAGAAACATAATTAATACACTGCTGTGGCAGGAGCCTTAACCTAGTACTCAGTGCACAAACAGTTGTCTATTTCCTCACAGGTTCATTATAAAAAAAATAGTGCAGAATGCACATAGTTCTTAAACAAAAAGATACAGATGTCTCACAGATGAACATAAATCCAAGTTGAACATAGATAGCCTGTATGATAACGTTGACGGAAATTTCTCATCTTATAATGGCTCTGTGAGGAAACAGATATGCTTTATGCAATGTGTACTGGCTTCCACCTCCTGGAATGTCAATGTCCTGTTTTCTTACATGCTCAGCTATCACTGTCTTTTCAAAATTTGTTTTTACATATACGTGCTTTTAAATGATTTATGTGTCTATTAATTTTTACACTTGTTAATATGTATATGTTTCTACAGCCCCCCCCCCCCATGAAGCATAGGTAAGAAATGTAGGGGTGGTTATTGACCAATGGTCAAGTCTAATACTTTTTGCCATTGCACCATTTTATTTTTGCCTCTTCAGTTTGACTCATTTTGGGGCTTTTCTCTATAACTTTTTTTCCTGAGTGTGTGTGTGTGTGGGAGCAGATTCTGTGTGTGTATGTGTGAGGGCGGAAGCCAAAGGGGGTGGGTTTACCTGTTCTGCTGGGGGGTGGGCTTGATTGCCTCTGTGTGGGACTATGCTTTCTGCTGTTTTCACCGGTTGCCAACTTCGTGTGGAGTTAACTGTGGGTCAGTGAGTCTCTCTCTGGCTGGCTCCTATTGTTTCCAATGGGCTGTGCAGCCGCTCCTGTTGTTTCTAATGGGCTAGCCTGTCATTCGTTTTAGTACATCCCATGTCAGTGAGTCTCTCTCTGTCTGGCCCGTTCTTCTCCTTTGTTTGGAATTTGCGTATTCTGGTTGAGGGGGAGGGCTGTTCTGCTGGGGGGGACTTGATCTCTTTGCGAGTGTGATTTGGGGCGGGGTTACCTGTCCTGGGGGGGCTGATCTCCTCTTTGAGAGTGTGATTGTTGCTGTGGAAGTTTTGAAACCAGCAGCATGAAATCTATCAATACTGAAGATACGGAATTTGCGCAGGTTGCACACACGCTAGTAGCGTTATAAGATGCTGTGTTGAAATGAAAAGATACGTTACCCATGCTAGTTACGCTGTTTACTCACGCTTTGAGACTTATAGGATGCACTTTCGGCGTAGTATGAAAGCTTTTCTTGCTTGTGTTACATCGGCTCTTAGAAGCCACGGACTGGCTTCTACTGTGTGTGTGTGTGTGTGGGGGGGGAAGCCAAAGGGGAGGGGTGACCTGTCCTGGTGGGGGGGGCTTGATCTCCTCTTTGCGAGTGTGATTGTTGCTGTTTTCACTGGTTGCCACCTTCGCCTGGAGGTCAGTGTGTGTCAGTGAGTCTCTCTCTGGCTGCCCCAGAAACAATGGGAGGTTTTGCCTTGGATTTGACGCTCTCTAGATGCACATTTCCCCCATCCAAATTTCCAGATCTCAACAATAAGCCCCCCTGCAGAGTTTTGAGAATTCAGATGGGGGAAATGTGCATCTAGAGAGCAGCAAATCAAAGCAAAACATCCCATGCGTAAATAGCCAATGCAGCATCCTGCTTATTACCCCCCTCCCCAGCCCCCTGCGTGTGTCCCTGCTCAGGATTTCTCCTTTCCTCTGACAGTGACAGCTCAGCCACATTGTCTCCTCCCTCAACTCCCCCCACCCCTTTCTTCACTGTTTTTGGGTGCCCCTGGGGCTGAGGAAGCGGTGACAGGAGGAAGTGAAATGTAGAGGAAAGGGTGGGCAGTCCTGATCCTCTGGCCTGCTTTCTTGGAAGTAAGAGCCACGGTGGGGCTTTGCTCCCAAGGTAAAGCAGAGCTAATTGTAAACAACACCGCCTTTTAGCAGTCCGCAACAATGGGAGGTTTTGCCTTGGATTTTCCGCTCTCTAGATGCACATTTTCCCCATCCAAACTCTCAAATCTCAACAATAAGCCCCCCTGCAGAGTTTTGAGAATTTGTCTGGGGGAAATGTGCATCTAGAAAGTGGAAAATCCAAAGCAAAACCTCCCGTGCATAAATAGCCAACGGGAAACAATGGGAGGTTTTGCCTTGGATTTGCCGCTCAAGGTTGACTCAGCCTTCCATCCTTCTGAGGTCGGTCAAATGAGTACCCAGCTTGCTGGGGGTAAAGGGAAGATGACTGGGGAAGGCACTGGCAAACCACCCCACAAACAAAGTCTGCCTTGGAAACGTCAGGATGTGATGTCACCCCATGGGTCAGGAATGACCCGGTGCTTGCACAGGGGACCTTTACCTTTACCTTAGATGCACATTAAGGATTGCCTGCTCCCATTCATTCCAATGGGCAGATGGGGGGACCCCTTCCATACTCCATAACCTGGGACCCCCTGACCCAATCTTAATCAAACTTGGGGGTTCTTGCAAGTAGGGTCCCTCCAAGCTACTCTGAAAGATTGGGACCTCTACCTCCAAAAATGCCCGCCCCCGGAGCCACGGAAAGCCGCAAATGTGCTTTATATGGCTTTATTCGGCCGAATTTATTCGTGAACACTGAATTTCATGCCGAATTCCACAGATCCGAATAGGGGGAGTTTGGACTTCGGCATTTTACGAATAAAAACAGGCCAAATTTTGCTGAATCCGAATTTTACCGGAAAAAAATTTCAACAGCCCTAGGGGCTGGAGAACTGGGTTTGATTCCCTCCTCCACATGAAACCTGCTGGGTGACCTTGGGCCAGTGACAGTTCTCTCAGAACTCTCTCCACCCACACGGAGGCAGGCAATGGCAAACCACCTCCGAACATCTCTTGCCTCTGTACTAGCTTGTGGAACAAAGTGGGCAGGTGCAGCAACTAGGAAGACCCTCTAAATGGCAGCACAGGTACAGACTGCTAAATGTGCAATTCCATTTAGCAGGAGATTCTCTGAGTTGCTGGCAGCAATGGGTGGATGCCAGTTTGTTTTTGGCCCTCCTGGAAAGTGAAGGGAACGGGTGGGGCTGCCGAGCAGAGACTTCGGATGGCTGTGGTTTCCCCCCTCCCCCAGATCCTGGGGCCAACCATAAGGAATAGGGGGGGATTGTGAGGCCATTCCTTTCCAACCTCCATGGTAGATCTAGATTTTTGTCAAGAACTGTGTCCCCATCTTTGGTTCTCCCTTCTCTACCATGTATGTTGTAATGATGGTGTGACATATACGTAGGGTTGCCAGGTCCCTCTTAGCAACCGGTGGGAGATTTTGGGGCAGAGCCTGAGGAGGGCAGGGTTTGGGGAGGGACTTCAATGCCATAGAGTTCAATTGCCAAAGCGGCCACTTTCTCCAGGTGAACCGATCTCTATCGGTTGGAGATCAGTTGTAATAGCAGGAGATCTCCAGCTAATATCTGGAGGTTGGCAACCCTACCTATACGTGGGACTGTAGTTCAGGTAGTTTTACTGTGAGCATTGGACAATGAAATATGATACATAAACCATTTAAACTCATGTTTAAAAATCCTGCAGGGACCCAAATGGCTTATTATGTGAGGCCAATTTACTAAAACCCCATTGTATATCACTCTAGAAAGGGGAAAAACAACCCTCAAGGTCCCAAATCCCATTTTTTCATTCCCACTCTTCTCTGATTGTGCATGTCATACATACACTATCCATGCACCGTAGGAAGTTGGGACTAGGACAACTCACCTGCACAGCACTATATATACACTTTGCCATTTTTACAAATAAATAATGAAAGGAGAAACTAGCAACAGCGAGTTTGCTCTGTTAGGGATTGGACTGAAACAAGCAGAAGCAATCACCAAATGAATTATAAGTTGGCTCAGAAATGATGTTAACATGAAGGGATTCATAAGTTATTTCTTTATTCATTCCCCCAAGACATTCAGTTCTCCTGGCTTTTTTCATACTTTTCATACTTTCATTTTTTCTATAATAATTTGGTGTTGAAAGATGGGAAAAAAGAGAACAACAGTGACAGGAAAATGTATCACATTCATTTGCTGTTGGCATCAGTGAACTTTTTCAACGTTTTCTTGAGGTCAGTGAAATGGAGCTGCAACATTGTGTGTGAGTGTGTGCATGTGTGTGTGTTTATGATACACAATCCTGCAGTGAGTACCAAGAATGTAATGTGGGGAGGCAGGACAAAGAGGACACATTCCCCTCCAAAATATGAAACTGTCCCCTCTCAAATAGATTACAGTCAGGCTTTGACTCTGTTCCTGACATATTAAAAAAAAAAAACAATATTGAAGCCTCAGCCTTTATCGGCAAGGCACAGTTGTGGAGCCATCCTGAGCCACCATCTGTGGTCTGCTTGGGAAAGACAAAACTCAGGATTTCAAGTGAGCCAAGCCACTCTTCAGAAAAGCAGCCGTGGAACAATATCAGACTGAAATGTTTTAGAAAGACTAAAGACAGATGTTTTATACTCAGTAGCTTTGATGTCTGGGTAACAGCAATTTTAGTGGGCTAATTTTTTTCTTCCAGAAAAATTGGAATGTGTAATTATCTCCCCCCAATTAAAAATATCTTGTTCAGTGTTGTCACTTTCCATGGCTGTTTCTGCACTGATGCTTTTTCTTTCCCTGAATGCTGATTTTTCCTCCCTTCTTGAATTATTCACTTGGATGACCCCATATAACCAGGACTTCACAGTAAATGGGGGTAGCAACACAGTACAAGATGGCCCATCAGATTTAGCTATATAAAGACATCAGTGAGTGGAAGGGACAGCAGCACCACAAACAATTTTTATACAATTCTGCAAAGAATGTTGGAAGAGAAAACAATCACCAAAAAAGGCATTTGGGGGAGGACATTACTAAAAATGTTTGCAAAAAAAACCCCTCTGTGAATGGTTTTATTTTCATTCTAAAATGGCTACCCCCAGATTTGTTAAGTTTAAAAGAAAAAAACTTGGAGCTGGATCAGACATTTCATGGAGCCAGAGCACAGCTGGATCATGGGGTCTTGGTGGTTAGGGCTGCCCTCTGCTTACCTTGAATTGGTACCCCCCCTCATTATTGAAAAAATAGTTGCTTTGTAAATATCTAACAAAAATATTAAACACCCTTTATTTCTTTAGGAACTGCATGAAGGTGCTTTCAAAACATAACATGTGCAGAGTGGAATTCAGAACAGATGGTGCTCAGGCGGCAGTCTTTGGCACTTACCTGGCCGATGTGCCTTTGGAACAGCCATGTTTGTCACGCGTCCTCCATCCTGAGGTTTGGGAGGCGATGCAGTAAATCTGCAAATCCCCGATTCTGATGGGGTGCTTGAGGTCAGGCTGTCTGTGTAGTCATTAGTCCCTGCCGTTAGCTGCTCTGAGGAGGTGTCTGATATGAAGCATTCTGTGATGGTAAACTTGGCATGTCGCAGCTGCTCTTCCATCTTGGCATGTTCATATGCTCTTGCTAGCTCTTCATATGTAGAGGAGGCACTTTCTGTGGAGACCATGCTGCTTCGAGCTCGATCTAAAGACCAAAAAGAAAGAGTAGGCACTTCATGGGGAAACTCTGCTGACTTTTTAAATAAACAAGGTTCAGACATTAGAGGGAAGAAGAGTTCATGTTCTCGATTAGTGCTTCTCTACTTTCCATATTACCCTGACCTGGAGAGCCCCAGGCTAGTCTGATGTTGTCAGATCTCAGAAGCTAAGCAGGGTTGGCCCTGGTTAGTATTTGAATGGGCAACCTCCAAGGAATACTAGGGTTGTGATACGGAGGCAGGCAATGGCAAACCTCCTCTGAACGTCTCTTGCCTTATAAACTCTATGGGGTTGCTGTGACTTGATGGCACACACACATACATACACATTCCAGATTGGCCAATAACACTATGGCCATTTATGCTTGGTAATTAGCAGCGCGTTCCAGGCTGAAGTGCCCCGCATATTTTTTTTAGTTTTTCCCGCTGAGCCATCATTCAGGAAGTGACTGCGAAGCCGGTGAATACCTGTTTCACATTTCTTAAGAGCCCATTTAATGCAACCTTTTGTGTTTGCTCCGCCCCTGCCTCGAAGAATCCCCTCAAGCATGCAAAATGACAGCCGTGTGTTAGCTATGCAAACAGCGGTTGCTAATGGAAGGAACAAAGGAGCAGGTGAGTGGTGTGTGTGTGTGTGGAATTTCTCCTTTTACATCGGGACCATGAATAGGCATTTTAAAGGTTGCATTTTAAAAAAGAGCTTTGAGCGAGCATCAAAATTGACACTGCATAAATGGCCTATGTTTTAAAGGACATATTTTCTTAAAAGCATTATGCCAATCATGTTGCTTACACTGAAAATGAAATAATAGAATCACAGAGTTGGAAGGGACCACCGGGTCATCTAATCCAACCCCCTGCACAATGCAGGAAATTAACAACTACCTCCCCCCACATCCCCAGTGACCCAACCCTCCCCCCGCCATGCAGGATCCCACAATCAAAGCACTCCCAACAGATGGCCATCTAGCCTCTGCTTAAAGACCTCCAAAGACGGGGACTCCACCACCCTCCGAAGCAGCACATTCCACCGTCGAACAGCCCTCACCGTCAGAAAGTTCTTCCTAATGTTTAGGTGGAATCACTTTTCTCTTAGTTTAAATCCATTACTCTGTATCCTAGTCTCTGGAGCAACAGAGAACAAGCTAGTTCCCTCATCAACATGACATCCCTTCAAATATTTAAACATGGATATCATGTCTCCGCTCAACCTTCTCTTCTCCAAACTAAACAAACCCAACTCCCTAAGTCTCTTCTCATAGGGCATGGATTCCAGACCTCTGACCATTCTGGTCGCCCTCCTCTGGACACGCTCCAACTTGTCAACATCCTTCTTAAATTGTGGAGCCCAAAACTGGACACAGTATTCCAAGTGAGGTCTGACCAATGCAGAATACAGTGGTAGCATTACTTCCCTTGATCTAGACGCAATACTCCTATTGATGCAGCCCAGAATTGCATTGGCCTTCTTAGCCGCCATATCACACTGTTGACTCATGTTCAGTTTGTGGTCCACTAAGACTCCCAGATCTCTTTCACATGTACTGTTGTCAATCCAACTCTCTCCCATCCTGTACCTGTGCCTTATGTTGTTTCTGCCTAGGTGAAGTACTTTATACTTCTCTCTATTGAAATCCATTGTATTGCTTATGGCCCAGCTCTCCAGTCTATCGAGGTCATTCTGAACTCTGACCCTGTCCTCTGGGATATTAATTACCCCTCCTAACTTGGTGTCATCTGCAAATTTGATTAGCATGCTCTCTATTCCATCATCCAAGTAATTTATAAAAATATTAAATAGTACTGGTCCCAGGACAAACCCCTGTGGTACCCCACTTGTCACTCCTCTCCAGGATGAAGTTGTGCCATTAATGAGCACCTTTTCGGTTCGTTTGGTCCACCAATTACCAAGCCACCTCACAGTAGCAGTGTCCAGCCCACATTTTACTAGCTTTGTTTCAAGAAGATCGTGGGGGACTTTATCAAAGGCTTTACTGAAATCAAGGTACACTACATCTACAGCATTCCCTTCATCTACCACACTTGTCACTCTTTCAAAAAAAGATATGAGATTAGTTTGGCATGACCTGTTTTTGAGAAACCCATGTTGACTGTCAGTAATCACGGCATTTCTTTCTAAGTGCTTACAGACCATCTGTTTAATTATCTGCTCTAGTATTTTACCTAGTATTGATGTCAGGCTGACTGGGCGATAATTGTTTGGGATTTCTTTCCCCCCATTTTTAAAGATGGGGACCACATTTGCCCTCCTCCAGTCTGCTGGAACTTCTCCTGTTCTCCATGAATTCTCAAAGATTATTGCCAGTGGTTCTGAAATCACTTGAGCCAGTTCTTTTAACACCCTTGGATGCAGTTCGTCCTGCCCCGGAGACTTGAATTCATTAAGAGTAGCCAGGTATTCCAGTACTATCTCAGTGTCTATACTATGCTGTAATTCCCCTATTGCATCCTGTGCTCCATTATTCCCAGGTTGAGCACTATTCCCCTTTTGGGAGAAGACTGATACAAAAAAGGAGTTAAGTAATTCTGTCTTTTCTGCCTCCCCTGTTAATAACTCACCATCCTCTCCACACAATGACCCGATCGTTACCCTGATCTTCCTTTTGTTATGGACATAACCAAAAAACCCTTTTTGTTGTTTTTAACTTCCCTGGCTAGCCGGAGCTCATTCTGCGCTTTAGCCTTCCTGACTTTCTCCCTACATGTGCCGGCTACTTGTTTGAATTCCTCTTTGTTGATTTCTCCCTTTTTCCATTTCTTGTACATGCCCTTCTTAAATCCTATCTCAACCAAAAGTTCTTTAGTCATCCACCCTGGTTTCTTCAAACCTCTACTTTTTTTTCTCATCGTGGGAATTGATTGAAATTGCGCCTTCAATATCTCCCTTTTAAGAATTTCCCATCCTTCATGTACTCCCTTCTCATTCAATATTCTCACCCACGGGATCACACCCAGTAGTTCCCTAATTTATTGAAATCAGCTTTCTTAAAGTCTAGAGTACATGTGTGACTATTTCTTGCTTCTCCTTTCTGCTGTATAACAAACTCCAGGAGTACATGGTCATTCCCACCTAAAGATCCCACTCCTTCTACCCCATAAACCAAGTCATCATTATTGGTTAAGATCAGATCCAAAATGGCTGTTCCGCTTGTCGCTTCTTCCACTTTTGGGACTATGAAGTTGTCTGCAAGGGAAGTGAGGATACTTTGGCAAAAAAAAAAAAATCCTGTCTTTGATTCTTAAATAACATTTTGAGCTGAAAGGGACGTCACTTTTGAATCATATTCAGTGTTTGCAAATGACAGATGGAAGGGTAAACAATGCTCAGAAAATGAAGACTGCATAAAGAATGATAGGTTTAAAGGTAATAAGTCAGCACGTTGACCTGGGCAAATAGGTAGTCAGTGCAGTTGAAGCAGGATTGGATTTATGTGTTCTCAGTGGCTGATCCCAGCAAGGAGCCCTGCTGCTGCATTCTGTACCAACTGAAGCTTCCAAGATGTCTTCACAAACAGCAGTAACACTAGTCCAATCTGGAGGCTATGGCAGCATGGATTAGTGTAGCCATGTTGGCAGGATCTTGATAAAGAGCTAGTCTATGAGCTAGACATAATTGAGAGAGGGTGCTCCTTATCCACCAGGAATCCAGGAGCACCCCCAAAGGTCTTAACTTGATCTACCATGGAAAGCTTAACTACATCATAGTCTGGTAAATCAACACTACCCAAACATTCTGCCTTCCCAACTTCCATCTTGTCTAGATTAAACATCAGTTTGTTTACCTTCAGCCACTTGAACATGGCCTCACAAAACTGATCTAGCTGCAGCTGCATTCGCTCCATAAGACACACTGACATTTCCCCTCACTTTTGAGGAGGAAAAAAGTGCATCTTATAGAGCGAAAAATACGGTAATTTTCCCAGTAGAACTGGGAAATTTTGAAGCAACTATATCATCAGTAAAAATGAACCCATGTACCACTTCCATTCATCTGGGCAGTGCCTTCCCAGTACCCTTGCTCACAGATCTTTCTTCCCACTACTGCTCAAGCTTTTTCAGTTTCTGGATCAACTATGTAGAACATCTTCAGTGAGGAAGTGATGGGAGGTCCTTTATTATTAAGTTTTACTTGGGCTTGCAATACAGCTTCTGGGACAGGGCTGGTTAACTGGCAAGCATTGTTTGGGCTTTATTTTTTATAGTTTTCATGATGTTTGTATAGGGTTCTGCTGATTGACATTTTAATAGCTTTAATTGGCTGTTTGATACACAATATACTTTGTGTCTTTTGCCTTTCAATACTTTAAGCTGCCTCCATTCTTAAGAGAAAGGCAGAATACAAATCTTTGAATAAAATAAACAAAAATGCCATGTGCTGAAGTTATTACCAACCTGTTACCTACACAGCTCAGTAATGAAAAAATGCCTCAGTACATCCTCCAGATTATCTCCCATTACGTCTTCGCAACTGTGAGACTGACTGGCTTGACCCTTCCAGGGTGTATATAATAAGGCTCGCTGGTAAAATGTTCTGAAGGCATATCTGTGCACCTACAGGAGTGAACCTTTCATCCCTACTAGCTCTCACCGTCTGGACATTGCTTCTTAGTTGGCTTAAGAAAACATAAGAAAAGCCATGCTGGATCAGACCAAGGCCCATCAAGTCCAGCAGTCTGTTCACACAGTGGTGAACCAGGCTTCAGTTGACTATTTTGACTGACATTTTGCATTGTCACCTCAAGCAAGAGCTCATTATTACTTCAAGCTAGAGTCCTCCCAAGATCCACTTTCAGAAGGTCCTGCAAACTAACTCTGAACTGCAGAGCAAATTAGCTCTTTTTTTTTTTTCATTCTTATCAAATAATTTGGCAAACTGTTTTTTTCTAAACATCCATCAAGAAGGATGTATATTTTAGCAAAAAGATATTTCGGAGTTGTTGCAAAGCAACAAAACAAAACAAACAAATACAATGCTGACTACTATGGGAAAGCAATGTGCAGGGGTAACTTTCTGGCATGAAGTTCTGATGAAATCTAGACTAGTAGTGTAGATCAATAACACTTTTAAATGGCTTGTGTCAGTAATCAAGGCCATTCAAATACTTTCTCCCTCAGTAAATATGGGGGGGGGGAGTTAAACTGATCTTATTTTATCTGAGCAATTTCTATACTATAGCCTTTTATTGTTGCTGTGTGATTATTCCTCCACTATCAGACTGAAAATAATTATAATTAGAATTATAATTCTGTTTCTACATGGCATGTAATATAGTGTTATATTTCCATTCAACCCCACTATGCCCCATCCTGACCGCAAATGCAAAAGTGGACAACACATTTCTGATAAAAGAATGTGGTACCAAGAGACAACATTTTGTGGGTAGGATTGGGAAGGGGGAGTGTTGAATTCACGGACATCTATTTATTAAAAACCCTCTTGTTCTACTTTTGTGCTAAGAAAGGACCCAGAGCATAGAGAAGAAAGGGGGAGAACCATGTAAGTTCCCTGTACAGCTATGGAACTGAAGGACCACCAGCCAGAGTACAGGGCTGCATCTCTTGGGAAGGGAGGGCTGCCCTGGTCTGGCCTGGGTATGCTGATGCCTGTAGGATAGCTTGGTGAGCTACTTGCAGTCCTGCTCTTGCCAGCCCCCCCCCCAACGTTCACCTGTACATCCCTCCCTCCCAGACTGAATGTCCCTACTGCACATGTAACTCCATGAGCAAGTCCAACAAAGCAAGCACAGAACATGGACAACAATTGCCATGTTTTGAGTCCCAAGATGGATCTTGCAGCAGTGAACACAGCAAAAAGGCTCTTACAGCAGTGACCACAGCAAATTCCTCAGAAAAAAGAAAAAAATCCTCAGAAAAAGAATTCCTCAGAAAAATCTTTCAGGCTCCGAATAACATTTCAAATGCAGCACTGAGGATCGAGTCTGGGATGACCTCAGTCCAGGCCAGTTTCTGGATTATCACCTTCATGTTCTGGCTAAAGTTGTTAAACCAAAAAAAAAAAAAAAAAAAAAGGTTGATAACCCTGATGTTAACAGACTCTTTTGTAGCACCCTGGCAGTTAGCTCTTAATAAAAAATTGAGCCACCATGGGCTCTCTCGTCAGCTCCTCTTATCAATGACTCATGATTCGGCCAAAGAACTTATTAAGACTAGAGTTTTTGAGGTAGAGAGGCAACACAATCTGAATAAGATTCAGAATCCCCTCTTTAGAAAGGACCTGCTTATTAGGAACACCACTATGCCTTATCTGTCAGATATTAGAAATCATGAATATCGTAGGGCTTTTATGCTCCTTTGATATAATGCTCTTCCCTCTAAGTTTCTCCAAGGGATATATAATAACAGGCCAATGGATGCACGAAAATGTATATGTAACCAGGACACATTAGAATCCACTGAACACGTCCTATTTGAGTGCATGTTATATGCTCAGGCCCACTGATTCCCTTGTTGGCAGATTGTCCCAGACCTCTCAGAAAACATTGTCTAGAGCTCCTTTTGTCTGACACAATACCAAATTTATCTGTTAGCATGGCTAGGGCTGTTACCGCACTAGGTATTCCCAGCGATGTATTAAGAGTTTGAAAATGTTATAAAAAATACAGTTCACACTTTGTTTGGCCCCTTTAGCTGTGAAGATGTCTTCCAACCATTTTTTAGCCGTGGCAACCAAAAACCCTTTTAAAGCGATGTTTTTTATAACATTTTCAAATACATCGCTGGGAATAACCAATCTATGATTAGAATCTCTACTCTTTTATGTATACTTTGGAGGATTTTATCCCTTTATTCCAGTTTTTAATTTCCACTACATCTTTATCTTTTGTATTATTAGTTCATAACTATTTATGTATATATTTAATTACAATTTTTGGGATATTTGATGGTCTATGACTACAAATAAAATCTGTTGTTGTTGTTGTTGAAGCCTTTCTGTGAGAAATTGGGGAGTGCCAACAGGTAAACAGCAATTAGCCACGACAGGCTAGAAGACAGACACCTCTCCCCATATTGTCTTTTACGTGATATGCAAGCACTGACCATTTACACAATCTGGACATTAAGCACCCTGTGACAGCCTGGAACCTTTGATGCAAATCTTCCCATTGTCCCCAAAGTTCCTGCCGAACATATGACTCAACTTCAGTGCTCTGACACCCTCTCCCACCTTTAAACCACACGTTGACTACACCATTTAATTGAGGCTAGGCTGAGTTGATCTGTACATGAGAGTGCCCTGACCTGTGATACTTTAGCTGGATTGAAAGAGAGTTCAGGTTTGGACAAACTGAAATGAGAGGGTCTTTCAGGTGCCTTGATAGTTGTGTACATGACTGCACATCTAAATGGATGCTCAGAATTGGCTGAGATGAAAAGAACTAGACCATCCATCCCCACTGCCTCCTGTTCTTCCACCTTGTATGTGCATTGGAGTTCCTGCTCTACTAGCATCTGTGACATGAGAAAGGCAGCAAATTATAATAGGCTATTCTCTTCCAGAATTTAATGCCTCCCTTATCTTTATCATCCCACACATGCATTTCCCACAGTGCAATATGGTTCTGCACAACTGACGCTCCATTGGCTGCCCATCTATTGCTGGGATTATTTTAAAGTATTGGCTACCACATACAAAAACTTTCATGGCCTTGGCCCCTCTTTAGGAATGCCAGTCTTTAGGATGGATCTAGATCCCCCAGAATTACAGCTCATCTCCAGACTACAAAGCAGTACCCCTGGAGAAAATGAATGCTTTGGAGGATGGACTGTACCCAAACTGTGGTCCCTCCCCTCCCCAAACCCCACCTACCCTAGGCTCCACCCCCAAATCTCCAGGTATTTTCCAACCTAGATCTGACAATCCTACCCCCCATCCCCTGGTGGTGGCCAGGGGGACCTAGCAACAACCCCTCTTATTTGTGGGACCACCTCTATCTCTATGCTCTGGCATAACAACTTTGCTCAAGTCAGCAGGGGCTTCTGCAAAATCAACAACTGCCCTTGCACATGATTTCTCTATTGTAGCTCCCATCTTGTGGAATAGTCTGCCTGAGATGGTCGGAAAGCTCCCACTCTCTTGGCCTTCCACAAATTATGCAAACCTGAACCATTCAAGATGACTTTTCTATGCAGGTAAAAGGGCTAAATGGCACAAAACAGTTTTACAAACTCGTCTGGATAAATGATTAAGGACTGTAGTCTATATTGCTGTTTTTGGCTTATTATACATAGCAACCTATTTATGTAATTTCTGCACTGCTTAATGTGTCATGTGAATACTTATGCTATGCTTCAGTTCTTTCTGGTTTCAGATTTCTAAAATCTATAAACAAACTATAAACAAACAAATAAACAAACTTTAACATAAAATGGGTTCAGAGCTTTTAAAATGAATGTCTGGACAGAAAATGAATAGTATTGGAATTCTGCACATAGAATCTTAATGTTTTCTCTCAAATAAACCAATGCTCAATGAGTCCCTGTTTCTAATGTATAGATACAGGGCCACATTCATAGTTTATAAAGTCTTCTAGAAGAAGGGCCCCAGCCAAATAAAGACTGATGCTGTACATCTTACTCCCTGCATCGGGCCTTTTTAATACTCCTAATGAAAAGGAGGCTTTTATCTAACCACAGTATATGGTTAGTGATCGTGCTATCCTATGATACAGAAGAAATATTGGTGCTCTGGCCAACATAAGAAATAGAGTAAGTTTTATATAGCAGGAATGGAATGGTATACACTGCAGTAGGATGTAAATGTGTATGTTGAGAATTGGGAAGCAGTGGTTCAGCCACAGACAACAAAGAAACTTCTATATAAATTCAAAGGAATATTACTCTGTAAATTAACCGAAACGAAAAGGTGGAAGAGAACTCCAAATGATGAGGACGGAATATGTTCCAGGAGGCAAGAAACACAGAGAGTGGGTGAAAGCCAGTTAAAGCAATACTGGAAGAAAGATTTTGGGAGGTGGCTATTCCTGCAGTTCCTCATGGCTATTCCTGCAATTCCTCCTAATACACAACATACTGTGTCTAGGGTTGCCAGTTGCCTCCTGGTGGCAGGACACCTACTTCTCCCTGCTGCGGCAGCCTGCCACTGCTCAGCTCAGTGGCAGGAGGAAAATGGTGGGTGAAATGTGGGGACAATTAGTGCCTGGTGCAATGATGCCACTTCCAGTATGAGACAGAAGTGATGCCATCACATCAGGTGTTCTAGCAATTGCCCAAAACCATAGAGTTTTGAGCGAATGCTGGAGTGGCATCCCCACTGCGATGACATCACTTTCAGGTTAGACTAGAAGTGGCATCATTGCACCAGGCAACAGTGATCGCCTCCCACACTGTAAATTTCTGCCTCCCCCATCTCCCACCAATTGCCGGGCCATGCCTGGCAATCCTATGTCATACTTTAATCTTTTCGGAGTTCAAATTCCCAGAAAAAATCCACCAAATTAACTTCCCTTCTCACACTTCAAACTTTAAAATTATTTGCCGTCTGACACAGCTGTGGTCCTGGTTGTGCAATACTGCCATATCCTGGCTTATGCAGTTTTATGCAGCAAATTCTCATTCATTTCCTATGAAAACTCAGTAAGTACTTTCTCTCTCTCTCTCCTCACGCATTCCTATTTTGGTATAAATCGCTGGTGACTGCATCTTGAATTCAGGATTCAGAATTGTTAGATATACTAAATCATGTGAGGATAATTGTATCTGATCTGATGATACTTTCTTCATTATTCAGAGGCCTAGAAACAAAGTTTCTACCTGTATCTTGAGATGGACTGACACTGTAACTGTCGCTCTCTTTATCCACAGACCCTGCAGCCCTGGGGGTTGGTAGCCTCCAATCTGTTGTTAAGGTGTGGGCTGATATAGTGGGATGGGGCCTGTTGAGAGTCCACTGGCTAGCATATCTGTTGCGAGCTGTGGGCCCCGTTTTTGCATTCCTTCGTGTTGTAGGATCTGCAATTAAAACAGAGATAATCGTTGAACAAAAGAAGCTCCCTCATAGTGAGTCAGGCTTTCTATCTGGCTCAGGTTGTCTGATGTGGCTATCGGTGTTTCTTCAGAGCACCAGGCAAAGAAGGATCTTTACCAACACCTCTGATTTGGTATCATTTAACTGGATTTACCAAAGACTGGACTTGGGACCTTCTGAATGCAAAACAAGCGCTTGACAAATGAGCCACAGCTCCTTTCCTTGTGGGTGCCAGGATTTTGATTAGTCAATTAAAGCAGTAAGGAGAATGTCTAAAAGGAACATGGCTGCCACCACAACTGCTCTGATTACCTCTCTGATTAGATTCCAAGCAGATGAGCTTTTTGAAGACAAGGTCAAGTATCTTTTCCAGGTGGCCAATGCAAAACTGAGTGGACATCATGGCCCTGTAGTGGAGTGTTGCTGCTGTTTTGACTATTGCTAAAGTTGAAAACTAATAGCCATGGTTGCCCCCTCTAAGGATCAAAAAGATCTGCACAACAGGGCTATCCAGGGCTAGGGTATAGGTTTTCTAAAAACTCAGAACACCTAGGTTTGCAGGAAAATCTTTTTTTTTAATTGGGGGTTAGCCCACTCAAACAGGTCAGTGATGACCACACACACATAAGCACACAAAGAACTTTGAATGAATTTTGGTTGCTGTAGAAACCCAAAATGGTGCCCAATGTCAAGGAAGCAACTGCAGCACACCACCTGAATGAGGTGGAGGGAGGAGTAAGAGCTGTTAGAGGGGAGGACAGAACCAGTGTGGTAAAAGGAGGGCAAAGGAAGAGGGAGAGCAGTAATCAACTACAGGTACAGTGTCCAAAATGCTTGGAGAAAAAAATATCCTGTCCCTGTAATAGAGGCTTAATGCATTGAAACAGGCGGCTGAAGCTTTTCATGGCATGGGGGGATCACCTGGTAAATAATATCTCCCTTACCCTCTATTAAAGGGAGGGGAAGGGAAGCAGAGATGAAGGCAGAGAGAGGGAAGGAAGTGGGCGCTAGCAAGGGTAGGAAAAGCAGGAGCTGGAGGCAGCTAAGAGGAGCAAGGGAAAGGGTTGGGGTGGGAGAAGTAGGAGCTGTAAGAGAAGAAGCAGAGCAAGTGTGGAGGGGGGAACTGGTGTCGGGAGAGGAAGAGCGAGATTTTCCCTCTTCCATGATTCCTTACAGGTCTGTGCTTGCTTGTCCTAATGTTGTGTTTATTGTTTTATTTGGATGAAAGCAAAAATAGGGGGAAAAAACTCCTGGTTTTATTACCAGTGACAACAAGCGGATATGTTTTCAAACACAGCTTTCCATAATCTGTGCTGACCCTTTTTTGAAATACTCTGGGACAAAGCCAGTTGGCTATTCTGAGATTTCCTCCTTATTTTGACGACAGCCACTTTGAGTTTTGGAAAGGGGGAATATACATGTCTTCAATGAGCAATAAAAAAAATCAAAAATGTAATTAGCTTTGAGTTTCAATATGAAAATGGATTCATCAACATGTTTGATGTCTTTACAAGCAACATTACAAGACTTGTCTGGTATTGAGTAATCAGACTATTAATCACAGCCCCACCAATGATTAATCAGTGTTCCATTAGCTATAAAAGGATCCCACCATGTTAACTCTGCACCAAAGAAAGAACTATGCCCTTATCAAAGTCAGGTAAAACATTCTCCTTCATTTAACTTGGACAGTTTAAATTTCTCACTGAAACCCCAGTTCAATGAGGTGAACAAGACTGCGGTCATTTATGCAGGGCTGTTCCCCCACTAGGGTTGCCAACCTCCAGGTGGTAGCTGGAGATCTCCCACTATTACAACTGATCTCCAGGTGACAGAGATCAGTTCCTCTGGAGAAAATGGCCGCATTGGCAATTGGACTCTATGGCATTAAAGTCCCTTTCCTCTCCAAACCCCAGGCTCCTCAGGCTCCACCCCCAAAATCTCCAGGTATTTCCCAACGAAGACCTGAACTCTCTTTCAATCCAGCTAAAGTATCACAGGTATTTCCCAATCAGTGACTGCCTGAATTTGCTAATTCTCCCACCAATTTCTTGTATGATTTCCCTCAACAACATTCATTTCTGATTCCACTCTGTTTAGATTCTCAGTATTCCTTCCAAGATTGAAGAGAAAATTCACCTGTTAGCAGGTCCCTTATAACCTTTAGTATAGGTCACTGCCAACTGGGGGCATTCTTTAAGCCACACGTAGAAGATAAACAAGCAGCAGATATAGCACAAGAGTAAGAGGTGGCAGAATGAAGGTTTCTTCCTTGCACTCAGGCTATTTTAGTGTGGATTTATCCCAAACAAGAAAGTGGGCCACATGCACATTGACACACATTAAAATTGCTCTTGCATCCCCATCTGCATATACAATAAGATCCAACCCATTAGCTAGATAAGTGAATGGCTGAGCTAAACAAGATTGTGGAACTCTTTGCCAAAGGAGGCTGCCTTTCCCTTCACTGTTGGTTTTCTGGCATGAGTTTAGAACTGTACTGAGGATCTTTACTGTGACATCCTAAGTAGAGTTATGCCTTACTAAGCCTGTTGAGAATGAGAAAAATGTAACTCTATTTAGGCTTGCACTGTTACCGTTCATTTCTGAGAATTGGAGTAGGGGAACGGCGGGGAGAAGGCGCAGTTGAGCAGCCTCCTAAGCAGTTTCACCTATGCAGAGGGGGAAAAAAAGCCTTTCCGTGGCTTTTTTTATTGTTAAACAGGGCCTTTTTGCCCCATAGAGAACAGCAAGGCTGTGCCTGCTAAAAAAGCAGGCACAGCAATGCTGTTCTCGGCGCAGGCATTACGGGGCAAAAGGGGACAGGAAGCCGCCTAACGGCAGCTCCTCCCCTTGACCCGCCCCGGGAATGCCCCCCCCCTGCCAGCGCCACCAGTCTCCGCTGTGATCTGCGCCACGGAGAGACTGAGCCTGTGGAGGAGCAGCGTGCAGCTCCGCGGCACTCAGGTGCCGATGGAACTGCCCTCACCGCCAGCGTAAGTGCTTCTAATCACGGCACAAGACGCACTTATGCTGGTGGCGACATCATGCCACCCCCTAAGGAGAATTGGCCCCCAGGGTCAGGAATGCACGGTTAATGTCTCAGATGCTGGTGATTGTTTAGATCACCTGATGTTGCTGTTACCCACCTTGGATCCTAAGATGCTCAGGAGAAAGCCAGGCATATACATATTTTAAATAAATAAATAAAATTTAAATCTGCTGGCTGGTTCTAAACTTGGCCTTTGGGGCTGTTCTATTTTGTATGATGTTTTACTGTTTCTTACAGTCTTGATAAATATAAACCAAATTCAAATACATGAATTCAAACACATGATTAAATACAAATACATTATTATTCAGTTTCCTTTTATTCAACTTGATTGTTGAGCCAGTGATCATTTTATGTCATGCAAATAAAATATGCTTGGGGATTTTTAAAAAAACAAAAACCCAGAACTATTATATAGAAATCAATAGCTAAGAGATCATGCCACAATCCCAATGCCTGTAATCCTCATTTACTCATTTCTGAGGGGCAAATGGGTGTGGATACAGTGATAAGAGAACAGAATATAAAAACAGCAGAGATATTTTTCTTTTGAAGCATCTAAGAGGATGGTACGAACAATGGGGAGCAATTGAATTAAAATATAAAATTCAGACTTATTAAAATGCGATTTGACTGGCCTTTTTCTGATTAAAACAGCAAAGCTGTTCCTTTGTATTACTTTGAAATGAGGAATTTTAAAAGGACTGAGCTAAGGATACACTCACATAGATATGAGGATTATTCATAAATCATCCTGTCACATAGACAGATTGATAGCTTTTTACTTACAAAGCCTTTTAAAAATGCAAACTGTCCTTGTGTTATTCACTCTTTGAGATTAGCGTAATCATCAGCACAAACAATAAAGAGACATTGAGCAATAAACATAGTGCCACTGCTTTTCTGTTGAGCCAAGACAATTGCGAGATGAGAGGCTGGCTGAGCAAAACAAAGACAGTTCCCAACTGGACAGACTGCGGCTGCTTTATGTATTGATTGTGCCGTGTGTTTTGTAAACAGCACATAATCAATGCCAAAGTGCCAGGAAACATTCCAAACATCAGAAAAACTGTGCCGCATTTTGTCAAAATTAAAAACTTCCATCTGGTTAGGTCTGCTGACTGAACAGGATTTTGAATTGCTCTGTAAATCCCCCAAGAGAAAATTGACATAAGTTGTAGTGCAGAAGACTGGGGAAAGGAAGGGACTCAGCAGGAACAAACTGCCCAACTGTGTCATTTTTTCTAGAATATCACAGCCTTTCTAAAAGACCCGAAACAAGTCATTTTGCTTCTTAGCACTAAGATGGCACCAGTCCTGATGCAGCACCATTACAGCTGTGTCCCATCTACATATTATGCATGGGGGTGCAGCAGTAGCCTGCAAGGAGTGGTGACCTTGCTCCAGAACAGCGGCCTGTGCCCAGATTGTTCAAGTTATTGGGTGAGGTGTGTGTCTGAGCAGCACAAACAATGGGCATGGGGAGTCCACAGGGAATGCTATGATTAAATTATACAGTAGGAACACTCTATCCCTATAAAAACGTGCAGCCCCTGCCCATGAAAAGTCGTGCAAATCCAATTCATAAAGCATTCCCGATTACAATAAAGGCACTTAACTGGGGGTGATCAATATAACAGTTGACTATGGTCATCTAGAATTATGAAATGAAAAGGCAGCAGAGGGCAGAAGAAGACAACCAAGAGGGAAGAGCCCTGAGCATTACAAAACTTTTGCTTCCTGGACAGAGAATTCCAGGACACGGGGCAGCCAGACATAAAAAGGGGAATAAGATAGTCAAAGAGTGAATTGAAAGCTGTGCAATCATGCACATTGCAAACATATAAACTGGCCCCCATGTCTGTTCCAGAAAACCCACAAGCATAAGATTCAGATCAGCGAGCTCATGAAAGGTCTTTTAAGCATGGCTGTTTTACTCACCTCCACCCCTCAGATGACTTTGGGTCTTCGTTGCATGCCTTTTCTGACCATCAGAGGTCGCCTCACTCTCCCCCTGGGTTTCACCGTTTTACCTGCGTTTTCAGGGATCTGTATTATCTTGAATTTGAAAACGCGGGCAAAACGTGGGGAAACACGAGGGGAAATGAGGTGACCTCTGACAGTCGGAAACGGCATGCATAATCCAAACAAAGACCCATAGTCATCAGAGGGGTGATGGTGAGTGAAACCGCCATGAATAAAAGATCGAAGAACCATCCTTCTTTCCTTCCATGAAGCTGAAAATTGCAAGTTGGAACTGATCCAGTCCTAGAAGAGCAGCTGCCATCTTGTGCGAATTTGTGGCTCCAACACAAGGTTGAACTGTGCTCACTCTCTCTTTTTGCAGAAACGAGTGGTTCATCTATAATTGTAATGGAACTCCCCCCCTCCTGATTTCATCATAATATAAACACTGCAGTATGCCATTAATTTTTATTTTAATTGTGAGCAGATGGTGATGAGAATGAGCTGTGATCCAGGTAGATGCTGGTTCAAGCATCACTTCTCCCATGAACTCAAAATTGACCTAAGTATCAGCCCTCTCCCCACAGCATTCTGGAATGTGGGGATAGTAACACAGGCCTTCCTTACATGGCTATTGTTAAGAATTACATCAGGTTAATGTCTGTGAAGTGCTTTAAGCTCTGAAACACACACACACACATATACACATACTGTATTATCATTGCAACAGATTATCTTTCATACTTACTTGTCCCTGGCCGTGCATCAGAAACGTCTACCAGTGGTCCAGTGGCTTGTGAAACAGACTGGTAATGTACTGTGTGAGTGACAGTCAATGATTTCTGTTTTGATGTCTCTCCAAAATCAGCATCAGTTAACAAGACTGTAGATCTATCATCTGTGGGAAAGGAAATGATAAAAGGAAAATGTCAGCCGTGGTGTCTCATTTTGTATGTGGCTCAGCACTGTGTCTTAAAAATCAGCATATGACTCTTTCAGTATCTTGATGAATATCCTGAGCTTGTTGACAAGGGAGAAGACCTTTTAAGGTGAAATGCATTTTCTAAGATGTACAGATATGAAAACTCCTTCTAAAAAAGAAACACATGCATGCCCTCCTTATTGCAACTGGGCCAATCCAAATATTAATACTAGGCGTAGCACTTAAAACAACATTCAATTAATGGTTTATGGCACCAGTTCAACTAATGATGTTTTTTGTAATTTCTGTTTTCAAATGCTCATAATATATAACCATTTCTCCAAGTGAGCTACAGGAATCTGTTAGACTCATGAAAGATAAACGAGTTAAATTCATGCCAAGGTACTGTTGACTAGATGTGTGTCAGGAATTCCATGCCTGCAACTTAATTCCCAGGTGCACTAAGTCTAATTCAGATCAGGACCTCTCCCATGGGCTTAAACCTCCCCCACAGGCTATTTTCTCAACCTGCAATGGCCCTGGGATGTTGCTATTAAAGTGCTGGAAATACATACTAGTTTTCCCAGTGGGGCAAACAGAAGCTACCAGAACTGTTTTAGGTCAGGAAACGGCATGGAGGGGGTTAGCTTAAGCCCCCTTCCCCAACATGCCATGGTTCCAGTGTCTGGGAATTGAGCTCCAACCAGGGAATGTGCAGCACACATCTGATTGGCAAGACCCAAGATGGATGCATGGAGGATGTGAGGAAAATATAGGACCCAAAGAACATAAGATGATTAGAATAAGTCTCTATAAAATCGACAGAAGGTCGTGTGAATCACCCAGCAATGCATAGCTTGAACAAACAATGCATTAAGACACTTCAGTCATGAAATACATTGAACTTTTCCATACATTGTTGTAGTTATTTCTAGAAATTCTTAATTAGTAGTGAACTGAATATTAGGAACTGGTTGGCCACTGTGTGAGACAGGATGTTGGACTAGATGGGCCACTAGTTTGATCCAGCAGGACTCTTCTGATGTTCATGTGTTCATGTTCTTATGTTCTTAGTGTAAGTCATGAGGAGGGCCTGTGCTGAAATATAATATGGCTTTTAAATATATTTTCAAACTGACTGCGTGTGGTGGGGTTCTTCCAAGTTTACTCGGGTGTAGAAGATGATTGCCTCTTGGCAATTTGTTCACTGACAGAAGACCATTCATGTGTAATAGATGTAGATGTGCAGATGTATTTACACTTGTATAATAATACACTAGAGACATATTTTTGCACCCAAAAGGTGTTAAGTGGAATGAACAAATTGCCTTATCTCTTCTTAAAAAGAGGTGCGTCAATTCAGACTGGGAATAAACCATTTGGCAAGAAGCCATGGGGAAGCTTCCCAGAGGCCTGGCTCACTGTCTAAAACTTTAGTGTTAAGACACCTTGTTAAAGAAGCACTTATCAAGGTTGCAGTAGCTATTCAGCACTACAAACGCAAGTGGGGGAAAGGGGGGCAGAATAGAACTTGACAAAAAACAAGGCAACAAAGAAGCAAGCTAAGGAAACACCAGAAACCATATTAGCTGTTGTTAAGGTGAACCCTGCCTTTGGTGCACCTTTCTATGCGCTGGGCATTAAGAATTCTCTGCTGACACTGGATAAATTGGCTCAATTTTTCTAAAACATTTGCCACATAAGGGGAGTTGCTGCCAACACATTTAACATTCTGGTGATGTGAGAGAGATCCTTCTGTGAGAGAGGGATGTTGTGGCAGCCAGGTCAACTGTGTGTGAGAGAAACACAAAAGAGCCAGAAGGGATAACATGATGGGTCAGACTCAAAAGTCAGCTGAAGAATACATGCTGGGAACCAGCATAACATAGTAATCAGAATTTTGTTCAAGGTCTTTAGGAGACCCACTCAGCCACAAAACTTTCTCTCAACCTGTTGTTATGAGGACAGCCTCAAGGAGGGTAAACCATGTACACTGCACTGAACTCCATGGAGGAGAGGTGGGAAGAAAATGACATAGATGGAGACGGTGGCTCAAGTCTAACACATAGTCAAGGATGCTTGATTTCTCTGCTGTGCTGCTGAGCTTCAGGCAGCTGCAGGCACTGGGACTTCCCTCAAGGTCTCTCTCCCACAATATGGTTTTACAATTTCTTATGGAGCAGTGTGGGACACAGCCATAGGGAGGCAGCAGCCATGCCAGCCAGATGATTCATAGATTGGGTCTAAACTGGTTTGAGCCTCATTATTGAGCCAGCAGCACAGATTATAAGCTTGCTGGCCCAGCATTTTTTTTGGGGGGGGGTGGAGTTCTTTCTGTGTGTCCATACCACCTCAATCATTTTCTTCGCAACTTGAGCCACAAATCATGGTTTCACCTGTCACGTAGCCATTTCCTATCTTGGACAATAAGAGCGAGAATGAATCAGTAGGAAGGGATACTTTCAGTTATTTCAAAGTTAAATGCATTTAAATTCTTTAACTACTAAATTCTTTTGGAATTTTAAATAAAGGTGCTTGTTTTTTGTTCTATTCTGTACTAAGGGCTCAATAGATGTTATTGCTACTCAAGCAATCAAATACAGAATAATCTTTAATTCCTTTTTCTTACCAATGGTCTCCATTGTATCCCTCTCTTCAATCAGAAGCTGAGCTCTGGGAATGTCTATGTGCATTCTCAGTGTCTGCTGTTGCTTGTTAAGTGTATCCGAAGTCCTTGTATTCTTACTAGAAAAGTTAAAAAAAAAACCAAAACAAAAAAAGGGAACACATCTATTAAAATTAACAACCAAGAAAACAAACAAGCTAAACACTATTTGAAAAGAATTCAAGTTTATTTTAAAAATAAAAGCCTTTTATTAGAACCAACCCAACGAACCAAGTTGTGCACACTTTTGAGTTCTTCAGAACTCTTAATCAGGCTGGATGTTTTTAAAAACAGAGGGGGAGAAAAGCAAATGTTTAAGCCCGATCTGAAGGGTTCTTATTTTTATCCTGGATAGAATGCCAAGCAGATGTTACTAGATGAAAGGTGGAACTAGTATTGGGTTGCTTTTTTGGCCTTGTGGAAAAAGAAGGAAGAATAACAGTTTCCAATTGAAAACATATTTTAAAAATAGTCAAATGTCCCTCTAGCACCAAAGGGAACACTTGGATCCCTTCAATGAAATTTTAGAGCACAGGAAGGAATAGTATTAGTTGCATCACATAAAAAAAAACCTGGAGATTAATTTTAGTGATGCACTAGGTAAAGAATCACTGGAAGCCAGATTGATCCATATGATGATCAAATCAATTCTTCTCATTAGTTTTTTCATGCACATGAACTGTATTAATTTTAAGCAGGATGGTTAGAAAAAAAATAAGGAATGAGCTCAATGAGGGACTATAAAAGCCTTCCCTTGAGATTGCTTTTGAAGACCCTCTTGCAGAAACAGTTTATAAAGCTGTTAGTTCTCCTTTTCTGCTTCCATTTCTTAAAAGACAGAAAACTAATGAACCCTTAAGCCAAGCAGGGAAGGAAGGTTGCTACAGTTGGTGTTGTACGCTCATGATAGCCACCACAGCTGCACGCGTGATATATGCAGCTAAACGGAAGACTGACGAGCTGCCGACTAAAAATGATTGGATAAATAAGATGTTGGAATTGACAGAGATGGCGAAACTTACAGCTTTGATAAATCAGACTGATAATGCGCAATTTTGGGGGGAATGGGAGGAGTGGAGAATTTATTGTGAAAATCATTTTTTAATGGGACCGTTCAAAGGATATTCTTTGATTTAATCTCTATTATAGATTTGGTAGTGTGATTGTATTAAGTTTTAAAATTACTATCTATAATTAAGATAAGATAACCATATATTAATTTAAAAAATTAGGGATTAAAATGTGTAATCAAAAGTATATACAATTAATTAATGGATGGAAGAGAATGAGGGGGAAGTCACTCTACTTTTTAATTATTGCTTTTTTTTCTTGTATTAAATGAAGAAAATAATAAAAATTTTGTTTAAAAAAATGATAGCTTAGCATATTGATCAACCTAGAAACTGGACATTTTACAAGCAGTTTCTTATTCAAGCTTCTATACAGACAGCAGTCATTTCATTAAGGCAGCTCGCCTCCTGTAACAGATCCTGCTTTTTGTTCTATGGACACTGAAGTGGCAAAAAGTTAGCAATCTGGTCACCATTCCTATGCTAACTCCTAGTGATTGATACAGCATTTTGGCACAGGCATAACAAACAATTAGTGGGTTATCACTGAAGCTATTATATTCTCATTTTAAAATTTGTGTAGTGGAAAATTACACTTGGAATGAGCTATGAACCAATACTATTGTGTGTGTGTGTGTGTGAGAGAGAGAGAGAGCACTAAAAATTGTAGCAAATTCATTCCAGATACAGAGTGTGTGGTAAATGGTATCCATAAACTTTTAAGACTGGTCATGCTGACAATTCTTGTACAGATAAAATATAAGATGAAGGGTGTGGGAAGGATGCAGGTAACTTTCAACACCGTTGCTGAGATTTGTGTAGTTATCCCTGAACTAATAGGCTATGTAGTCATAGGTAATGGTTCCCAATATTTATTTTTTACTCCAAGGATTGGTTAGGAATCTTTCAGCAGTTTTCCTGGGTATAACCTTTCTCATGACCTTTGCTCTACCATCTCTACCACCCCAATGCTATCAACAAGCTTCTCACTTTCTCATACGATGCTGTCCTTTATGCACAATCATTAGATAACCCCAAACCCCAATGCACCAGTGAAGCCATGTCAGTAGAAAAAAAAATTACAGTAGAAGAACATCACTCTTGCACCTGCTAGAGGCTACTGCCATTGCACTGGCAGGACTGACACTATAAAGAGGACAAGAGGGTGAAGTTGCTCACTTAGAAGAAGAGTTGGTTTTTATATGCCGACTTTCTCTACCACTTAAGGGAGAATCAAACTAGCCTACAATCATCTTCCCTTCCACTCCCCACAACAGACACCCTGTGAGGTAGGTGGGGCTGAGAGAGCTCTAAGAGAGCTGTGACTAGCCCAAGGTCACTCAGCTGGCTTCATGTGTAGGAGTGGGGAAACGAACCCAGTTCACCCAATTAGCGTCCATTGCTCATGTGGAGGAGTGGGGAATCAAACCCGGTTGTCCAGATTAAAGTCCACCACTCCAAGCTACCACTCTTAATCACTACACCATACTGGCTCCCAAGGGATTGATTCTCCTTGACGATCATTTAATGTAATGGCTGCAAAAGATGGTGTATGTTTAGTCCTCCCACTGGAGTCAATGGAGAGCCCCAGACAAATCCCCCTCCTCATCATCATCCCTATTCAAAGTATAATTGGAGGATTTGAGTCTATTTCACTCATGGGCTAATCACAACACATTTTCCAGACATTTTGAAGCACAATTACTGTAAAAAATAATTTTTTTGTAAAGAACTGAGATATATGTAATGCTTTCTCATCAAACCTAAATGTATTATATTGGTTTAAGAACTAATTGCTTTAAGATGCATCATTCATAACTTTATTAGACTACATTCATTTCAAAATGATACTATTTTGGAATATTCATGAAATTAAAAAAAATAGTTTTGATCAAGCAAAACTACAAATAGACACACACACACAGGGGGGGGAGAGAGAGAGAGAACACAAGAGAACATGAGAGAACTGTGTAGCAAACTGTTATATCCTGAAATACCTAATTACATAGTAACATAAATGGACTACCTAACTGCCATCCAAAAATATGAACAAGTATTAGTTGAAAATGAGAAAGTAGCAAAAAGAAGGCATATTATAAATGTCATGACTGGGTTTATGAAGCCTTAGTTTGACTCGGGGCTGTGCCAGAAAGGGATAAAGGATTTGACCTTTCAACTTCCACTCAGTTTTGCTACTCAAAACAAGGGTACATAGGTAGACATGAAAGAGGGCCTCTGGGGGGGAGGCAGCATGCTCTAAAACATGATTCCCACTCTTTCTTCCAGCCTTAGCTCCCCATGAAAAAAAGCAGAGCACGCAAACACATATGATCACAAAATGTGTCCCAGCTCTACCCTCTACAACAATGGGAAATTGTGTAATTATTAAAAAATCCTCCCTTGTTTGGGAAGACCCAAACAATGACTGGTCAGGGACCATGTTTATTGGTAGGGTCTAGCAAGGAAGGGGGAAAGGGGGAGGGGGAGGAGACAAAGGGAAGAGGAAGAGGGAAAGGGGAGACAGAGGCCAGCTTGTGTATAGACCTTCATGGTCCTCAACCATAGGCCTGGTGGAACATCTCCATCTTACAACTTCTGCAGAACTGAGCTAGGTCTTGCAGGGCCCAGTTCTCATTAGACAGAGAGTTCCACCAGTCTGACCAGGACCACAGCTCAAAAAGCCCTGGCCCTGGTTGAGGACACTGTATAACTCTGGAACCAGGGGCCATCAGGAGATTGTTTCCCCTAGAACCAATGCTCTCTAGGGGAGAGTATATTGGGAGAGGTGTTCCCACAGATACAAGGGTCTCAAACCATTTAGGGCTTTAAAAGTCAATACCAAAACCTTGAACCTTATTTGGTACTCAATTTGGAGCCAGTGCAGCTGGTGGAGCACAGGTTGTATATGTGGTCTCCATGGGGTTCCTGTGAAGACCCATGCTGCCACATCCTGGACAAGTTGTAATTTACAGAGTAACTTCAAGTGAAGCCCTGCATAGAGCGACTTATAGTAGTGTAACCTGGAGGTGACCGTTTGCATGGATCACTGTGGCTAGATCAGAGAAGGCTAGGTAGGGAGGCAACTTGCAGTGTTTGTGACCTGGGCCTCCAAGGACAGGGAGGCATCCATAGTCACCCCAACTCCTGATAGAGGAAGCTGGTGTTAGCGCAACTCCATTAAGAGTGGATAGACTCGCAGATCTGCATCACCCAGGCCCAGCAACAGGACCTCTGTCTTGGCTGGGTTTAATTTCAGGCAACTCTGTTTTAGCCATTTCACCATGGCACCCAGGCATTCGGTGGTGGCTCAATAGCATAATGGCTGGAGTTTACACCTTGCTACTGAAATACCAGTGAATTGGAAGGCCCGTTACCCAGTTGTGCCTTAAACCTTCTAAACAAATACCAAATGGAGTGTTTTCCCAACAGCTGCTGTGTAATTTGGAGAGGGCCCAGGACTTTTCTCAGTGCGGTTCCCTCTGCACTACCAGCAATCTGGTATATTCTATAAATTATACTTACCTCATAAGCATTTCAGCCAAACTCTTTGCATCTAGAAGAAAACAGGAGAAACATTACCATCACATACACAGCTCACAAAACACAAATGTTTGTTAATTAAACTCAACTGCTTTGAAAGATATTTATTAAAGCTTAATTTTTCTTGAAGTCAGCCTTATATTAACATTACATTTTTACCTTACATAAAGTATAAAAGGTTAATGGAAGACAGGTCCATTAGTGGCTACTAGTGGCTACTGAACCTCCATGTTCAGAGCAGTAAACCTCTGACTACCAGTGCCAGGAGGCAACATTAACGGAAGGCCTCAGCCTCTATGCCCCATTGTTGGACCTCCAGATGATACAGTTGGCTACTATGTGAGACAGATGCTGGGCTAGATGGACCACTGGTTTGATCCAGCAGGGCTCTTCTTATGTTCTTAACTCTTTGGCTGAAAAATGGAATTCTACTATTTTCTGAGGAGCTGTACAGCCCATGTATAGAAAAGAGGGAATGCTTTCCAGGAGCTTTACCAATGGTGATTACTTTCTGACAGCCTCAACCATTTTTACCATTGCTACGAAAGATAGTACGGGAGTTCCAAAACGCTTAATGATAACGGGAATCTACGGCTTAAATAAAATAAAATAAAATAAAACCAAGATGGCACATACAATCCTAAGTGCTCCTAAAATAGCTCTTGGGATTCCAGCCTATATTATTTTTTCCTTTAGTTACTTGTAAGCACATGATGGTTTTTTAAAGAAGAAGAGCTCATTTTGGACCAGTACTTTTAGAAGGGTAGCTGTGCTGGTCTGCAGTAGAACAGCTAGATTCAAGGTCAATAGCACATCAGACACCAACAAGATTTTGGGAGTATAAGCTTTTGAGAGTCAAAGCTCCCTTTGTCAGAGACCTGACAAAGGTTATCTGACAAAGGGAGCTTTGGTTCTTGAGAGTTTCTACCCCCAAAATCTTGTCTGTTTACTAGACTCGTATCTAACTCTGGACCAGGTGCTGCCAATGTTTTTCTGGTGCTTGTTTTTCTGGTCCTTGCTGGGTATCAAAAGAGGCTACTAATGCTAGATAGCAAGGTGCACCGAAAGAGTCACTATAAATCTCTAGTGTGCAAAAGGTCAGCAAGATCTGATAAGCCAACACAACATTTGTGAGAGCAAATAACAAAGAGAAACTTCGAAAATTAAGCAAAAATGCTGTATAATATACAGAATCTACAAACAATCCCACAGCAGCATAGTTGCAGGCCTGTCAAACTGAGTGGAACAAATCTGATAAGGAAACATATTGTAGATTCAATCCTTTAAACAGCGATTTTATCTATCAAGCACTGATAGCTGAATTTACCTTTATTTACCTGCTAATCTGTTATGTTATTTGTAAAATGTTAGAAGATTTTTGAAGCATGTGCATAATTTCATCTGTATCCCCACCCCCACTGCTGTGTCTGAAACTCTTCTGTACCCCTCCAACCAGTCCCTCTGGATTCTCCTTCAAGTAATTTATATGTCAATATCAACCGTCAGTCCTTTATGAGTAAAAAAATGTGGAATGCAATAAGGAAATTACTTTAGTCCTGTTTAAGATAACAGCAGTGTTCAGTTGGATAATTCAACACTGAAGCTTTTTTATTATAATACTGTCGAAGGCTTTCAAGGTCAGAGTTCATTGGTTCTTGTAGGTTATCCGGGCTGTGTAACCGTGGTCTTGGTATTTTCTTTCCTGACGTTTCGCCAGCAGCTGTGGCGGGCATCTTCAGAGGAGGTCCTTCAGTGTCTCTCCTCTGAAGATGCCTGCCACAGCTGCTGGCGAAACGTCAGAAAAGAAAATACCAAGACCACGGTCACACAGCCCGGATAACCTACAAGAACTTTTTTATTATGTTTGAAAATCAGGGATGAAAAATAGAACTGGGCTGTACATTTGACTGATGGCGGCAAACTTAAATGTAAATGAAATCAGCCATTTTCTCATCTTACTCATGATTTGCGAATCCCTGAAAATCTTAAATCCTATGATGTCATGAAAGATGGCAACTGGCTATTTGTCCTTTTTGTTATTCCTTGGCAGAAGTTATGAAATATTCTCACAAAGTCTTAATAGAACACACTAAAAATAGTCTCCCACCTTTTCTCAGAATTTGTTTTCTTCTGATTTTAAACAACTCAATGAAGTCATAATTTTATATCTTCAGCACAACCTGCTTCCTATCCGTTAACTATGATAAGCATCATTCCTTAGTCCCTACTGATTTTCAGTTAGCTGCGATTAATTTGATTACTAGTTTAGTGTTCTCAGTCTCTTAAAGCCTCAGTCAAAGGCCACACATGATTAATGTGAGCCATAGGTCTATATGACCCTACCCATCCACTCTAGTTATCTTGAGAGGCCCTGCTTCAGATGCTCCTGCCTTCTGAGGCTAAACAGGTGGCAACCTGAGAAAGGGCCTTTATGGTAGTGGCACCCCAAAATTTGGAAGTCTTTTCCCAGGGAGATTAATCTGTCACCCTCTATCATTGTCTTCTGCTAGCAGGTGAAGACTTTTTTGTTTCGTTTAGCTTTCCCCCACTAACTGTTACTGGTCCTCCTCCCTGGTTGTTGTCATGTGTGTTTATATGTTTTATTGAAGTTTGAATAGTTTATATACACTTATATTTAAACGCTGTTTTAATGTTGAAACATTTTAATGTTTTGATGTTCACTGACTTGGGGACCCTATATGGGTGGAAAGGCAGCATAGAAATGTTTTAAATAAACAAACAAATAATGTAGGCCGTGTGTGGGGCTAGTCATAAGGATTTTCCTACCTGGTTGTCAATTCCTCTTTTGGTACATGGGGGGGGGGGAATCATGTGACTGTCCGTGTGATCATTTTATTTACTTTTACTTCTACAGTATGGAGTTCACCATTTAGAAGTACCCTATATACTCGAGTATAAGCCGAGTTTTTTAGCCATGATTTTTGGCTTAAAAAACTCACCTCGGCTTATACTCGGGTCAATACGGTAATTTGCCTGCCGGGCCCTCTCCCAGCGCGCTCCCGCCGGCCAGCTGATGGGCGGGCTGTCCCGCCTTCTACCCCCCACCCCACCCGATCGTGCCTTCTGTGCGGCGGTGGTGGCAGCTTCTTCCCACCTCCACCCCACCCCACCTGATCGCGCCTTCTGTGCGCTTTCTGCAGCGGCGGCAGCGGCGGTTTCTTAACCCCCACCCCACCCGATCGCGCCTTTTGCGCGATTTGTGAGATCGCGCCTTTTGCGCAATTGCGCCTTCTGCGCGGCGGCGGCGGTTTCTTCACCCCGCACCTCCCCCTGCCTCACCCCACCTCCCCCGGGCTGGTCCTCCCGCTTGCCAGCTGACCCTACGGGGCCTCCTGCACGCAGGGAGGGGGCCGCCGCCTGCCCGCGCGCCTTCCCTGCGGGCCAGGAGCGGCCTGCGGGGCCTCCTGCGCGCCACCGCCACCTGCGCGCCTGGAGCCCGGTCAGGTAAGCCTGCGGGGGGGGGGGGGAGGCGTGCATTTCCCCCTCGGCTTATACGTGGGTGCCTAATTTTTCCCCATTTTTGGGGTGAAATTAGGCACCTCGGCTTATACTCGGGTCGGCTTATACCCAAGTATATACGGTAGCTTCTATGGTCCTGAGAGTGCACATGGAGAGGATCTTACTTTAATACTGGCACATTGATACCACTGAAACAGCACACTGTTTACTACCACTTGTAATACTTAAAATGGCTTAATGCATTCATGGACTGCTATCATATGAAAGGCTGGCATATTCCTAAGCCTTTTCCTGGCAGCCACTATTGTTAGTTTGGTGCAATCTATGCAACAAACCATTTTAAACATTGTTGGGTAGTGGTGAACACATCATTGAGATGCCATGGTTAGTAGATCCCCATGGCAATCAGAAACGCATGCTCCAAGGTCAAATGGTGAATGGCGGGTCGAGGAGACATGTCTTTTTTACACGTCCCCAACAGCATCTCCATTTTGGGAGTGGGAGAAAGTAGGGCTTTCAGCCCCCCCCCCCAAGGACTGGGGAGAGCGAAGGAAAAAAGATTTCCACACTTTTTTTTCTTTCTTGCTTGCATTGGCTGAAAAAGTGAAACTACTTGCACTAATAAGAACTAGCTGAGCCACCTGAGCAGAGCTGAAGGGGGGGGGTTCTGAAGCTGTTTATTCGAGCAGCTGGGCGCTCCTACTCTTTTCAGGGCAAATCAAACTGAAGTGGCGCTGGGGGTCCTTTTACTTTAGGGACATTTACCTGTGGGCTGGATCCTGTTTATACAAATAGCATAGAGCTAATAGGGAAGCCTTCAGCAAGCTTCCACGAAGATGGACTAGAGAATCAACAAGGCTTCCCAGGTGATGGAAGACTGACATCTAGTGGATACTATTCACATTATATACTTTCAGCCTGTCATCCCTGCTCTATTCTATGGTGTTTACCATTTCCTGGCTGTAGACAAGCTCCCCATTTGGGTGGATATAATTCCTGATTAACAATTATTATTATTATTATTATATGAAGGGTACAAAAAGGAAAAAGGGACAGGGGGAAAGAAAAAAAATGTCCAACATACAATTATATATATGAAGAAAAAAACGAATACAAAGATAAGTCATACAGACTACATTGCCCTGCTATTCTACACCCTTTTCTGATCTCAGTGATAATCTCTGAGTTTAAATTCAACCTAAATATCATTAACATTTGTTTGTGTCTATTTTATTATTGTTAGTTTTAAGCTTTAATGTATTTATAAAATAGTTTCAATTTTTCATTGAACTGCTCATATTTCATACCGTTACTTGTATTGATCATAAAGGTAATTTTTGCCATAATGGCATACTCCATCAGTTTTTCCTTCCATTCTGCTATATCAGGAAGAAGTGGTTGTTTCCATTTCCTCGCTAAAACTGTTCTAGCAGCCGTTACAGCATATTTAAATAGATCTTTAAATTGCTGAGATAGTTCTGGTAGTGTAATGCCGAGCAGCAAATTCTTGGGGTCTAATGGAAATGTTTGTTGAAACATCTTTTGAAGTTCTTGGTGAATAGCTTTCTAGTACAACCGTAGCTTCGGACAGGTCCACCATATGTGTTAGTAAGAGCCGTCTGGGGCATTACACTTCCAACAAACCGCTTGACTTGTTTTGCTGGTCTTATGCATCTTCTTTATCTTGTTTGGTGTCAAGTGCCATCTATAATACATCTTGTACCAGTTTTCCCAGATTTCCTGACTGGAAGTGAAATTTAGTTCTGTGGTACAAAGTGATTCCCATTTTTCCATTGGAATCATTTCTGCAAAATTCTGCATCCATTTAATCATATTTGTCTTTACTTGTTCTCTTTCTTGTTCTCTTTAATAATAATTTATAAATCTTTCCAAGTAAATGGTCTGAATGTTTAGATATTATGAGTTCAAATTCTGTTTGCATTCTTGGAGTTCCAGTTTTAAGGCAATCTTCTTTCAATCTTGATGTAAATATGTTGTAAATATGTAAGCCAGTTTAAATCCTTGTTCTCTTTTTTTTAAAGCAGATATGTGCTTGATTTCTTCTGTCTTGTCAATCAAATCTTGATAGGTTAAATATTTATAGTTCTTCCAAATAGATTCATCATAATAGGCTTCCAAAGGAGACATTAATGTAGGTGAAGAGGGACTAATTCTTTTTCTGTAGTTATTCCAAATTTTTAGAAGCGCTGGCTTGACATCACAATCTTGAACCATTTGTTTGGAAATGGATGAAGTTTTAGCTGCTTTAGGAGTCCATAATAAATTATGCAATCCTGTTTGTAAATCTGCTCTTTCTAAAGCCAACTTCCTGTCTGTCGGGTTTTTGATCCAATCTGTAATCCAAACAAGACATGAAGCATGGTAGTATAGCTTCAAATTTGGCAGTCTAAGCCCTCCTCTCTTCTTGTTGTCTTGAAGTATTTTAAATCTCATTCTTGTTTTTTTCCCATTCCAGACAAATTTGTTGATTCTCTGTTGCCAACTTTTTAGCACACTATCCTTGAGATTTATTGGAAGGAACTAGAACAAAAAATTAAGTCTAGGTAACACATTCATTTTTATTGTCGATATTCTACCCAACCATGAAATACTGAATCTGGACCATCTGCTTAAGTCCTTATTTATCTCATTCCATACTTTAAGATAATTGGTTTGAAAAAGGGTATTGTTTTGAAATGTAATAAAGATACCCAGGTATTTTACTGGATCATTTGTGATTTGGCATTTGGTTATTTCCATCAAAGATGTTTGTTCTTGTTCTATCAAATTAAAGGTTAGAATTTTGGTTTTTGCCTTGTTAAGCTTGTATTCTGAATATTGAGAGAATTTCTCAATATGAGCTTTAACTGAAGATGAAGATGCATGAGGCTCTTAACATATCATTAATCTATAAGAGTTCTCATGTAGTTGGGCAGCTAGGAAGGACAGGGGAGGAAAGTTACAGGCTGGGACGGGCTGCCATCTTGGGAAAACTCACCCCTCGTTGCTTTCTTCTTCACCAGGCATGGGGAGCGCACTCAGTGCTGGCTGTTGGATCCCTGTCTGTTGGCAGGGGGGCTTTTTGGAGCTGCTCCTCCTCTTTGCTGGCTCTCTTAGTCCTGAGAGAGCCTCCTCGAAAGTTACGAGGATCCCTGAGAGCCAACTCATGGTTGGTAGCACAAAGTTCTGACCAGAAAACCCTGATGAACACTCCTCAAGACTTTCAACCCCACAGGATTACAAATAACAAGCTTCTATCTTTCAGAGCTGTAATAGAAAATCTTGGATCACTGTAATAGCAAATCTTGGACCACTCTTTTCTTGCTCGGCCTACGTTGGAGCCTTTTAAAATTATTATTGGATCTGGAATTAATTTTTTATAACATTTTTGTTTTCCCCCAATCTCTGCTCTTTGTATAATCCTCATTGATTGGATTTTGCAGTTTTTTATTCTGACTTTTCAGGTCAACTGTGGAATTTATATGCCTGAAGCTTTTTGTTTCTTTTTTGGCAATTAAAAGATATGGACTTATAGTGACCAGGTTTTTTTTAAAGGAAAATAATAATGATGATGATGATGATCTAGTCACTTTAACTAACCCAAAGATATTAAATTTATTCTAATATAGTAGAGACATTGTAATAAAATAATGAATACTCATTAATAAACGCTAAGCAATACAAAGGAAATTTAATCTACTAATATACAAATACATTCATTATATACTGAGTGTTGTACCAAAGGTCAAATCTGTATTTACTGATGGTGGTTTGGGTTTGTTTTGTTATTTTTTCTTTGTTAACTATCATATATCAATGGTTATGTTTTATGGAAAAGCTGTATAATTATATGCAATTGAGAAGATGAAAAAGCAAGCAACCACTTATGGGAAGAAAGAGGAAAGGTGCCACAGCTTCTAAATTGCCAAGTGAAGAAGAATTTGAGGAAGAAAAGCAAGAAGAAGCTATGGCAACCCCTCAAATGGGACACTATCACCACAACTCCAGGCTCTGGCTAATCAAGGTCAAAACTTAGAGGAAGTAATGAGATCAGACTTAAAGCTTTTTTAAAAAGAAGAGAATCACACTCGGTCATTAAAGCTAAGATCAATGAGCATACTAAGGAGATAAAAGAACTAAAAATTGAACATCAAGCAGTGGTAACCCAGGTTCAAAAATAAGACATCTGGAAGGATAGTGCGGAACAAAGATTGGAAATGTTGGAGATACAGAACAGAGAGTCTAATCTTAGATTTCACGGTTTCATGGAGGACTTCGGAAAAGAGAATTTGGAGGGAAGTTTCAGAGTTAATCCAAAGTTTTATGAGTGTCCAAGGAGATTTACCAGATATAAACAATATTTACAGAATAAATTCATTTTTTGCTAAAAGGAATAATCTCCTAAGCGATATCTTGGTCAAATTCTCCTAGAAAAAGATAGAGACACAATTCTTCAACATCAAAAGGAAAATCTATTGATATATAAAGGCAAACAAATACAAAACTTTCAAGATTTACTTGCAAGTGTTGTAAAGAAAAAAAGAATACATTTTTAAGGCAGATTTTTTTAAGGAGAGAAATAAGATATCATTGATTGATCCCTTCTGCCTTAGATGTTTATCTTCCAACAGGCAAGAGAACATTTGTAAATACTGATCAAACAGATCTTCTGGCAAGAGAGCTGACTGCACAAGAAAGGGCTGAAAAGAATAGAAGAGATGCCAAAGAAAAGGACAAGAAGTCTAAGAATAAAGAAGGCAAAGATAAACAGAAGAAAGCAACAAAAGAATCATCAGGATAAGGGACTTGTTCGGATCTAGAAGATGACAATCATCTGGAAAAAGAAGAAAAAAGTTTGGAGAAGCAGCTGCTTACAAATAAGCAAAGAAAGAAGGAGAAACTAAAGATTATATCATTAAATATCAATGGCCTAAATTTACCTACTAAAAGAAGCAAGACATTCCAAGCCTTGGAGTTGAGGATAAGATTTTGGAAAGATGGCCTGGAATGGGAAAAAGCCTAGGATTAGATGCAAAATCCTACAGGACAAAAAAAAAAAAAAAAAAAAAAAAGGTGTATTGGCCCTACCAAATCTGAAGCTGTATTAATAAATGGCAGGACTGGTCTGAAAGGCAGAATGGATCAGAAATCCAGGCTCGAGCTCATCCAAACTGGAAAAAGATGGCTTGAAAGAAGGGTTACATTACCATCTATGGAAGGCAGTGAAACACGAAAGCGGGGAAAACTCAGCATGTGATAAAGGATAATAATTTACTGAAGTTCTGGTTAAAAGTTAAAAAGTATCAGCCCATCACCACCTCTGTTAATGTCACCAACAGATGCATATTATCGCCATGCAGGGAAAAAACAGATAGACTATATAACATATCAAAACATGGTAACATCACATGGACAAATCAAGACTTGGGAACCCATAAAGACTGAGAAGAAAAAACTATGTTGGCTTACTTTCTGATCACTTTTTGGGCAGAATATGTAAACTGTTATTAAAATATGACACTGAAACTGAACAAATCAAACCATGTATGATCAAATGAATGCAAAACTTTGGAGAAGAAATTGACATGCAGAATTGGGAACATCTTTGGTCTAACGTGATAAAATTTACAGCTAGCCAGAGCCTCAGAGAAAATGGGCATAAATTGCTCTTTCTCTGGCACATCATACCAAAAGTTATTAGCAAGATGAGCAAGATAACCGATGGCCACTGCTGGAAATGTAAAGAGGGGGATGGAACTTTCTTTCATAGCTGGTGGTCTTGCAGAAAAGTAAAGAAATTCTGGATTGGAGTGATTCAGAAAAGCCAAAAGATACTGAAAATCACCTTTCCTCTGGACCCAAAAACAATGCTATTAGGAATTCTATTGTCTGCAACAAGCAAAAGTAGGGAAGAACTTTTCAGATATATGATAACTGCAGCAAGAGTGGCAATTGCTTTTAATTGGAAACAATAAGTAATACCAACATTAGATAATTGGCTAGAAAAGCTAGCTGAATATGCAGTGATGGCCAAGCTGACAAACATGGTGAACAAAAGACCCTTGGAAGAATTCCAAAGGAAGTGAAAACTTTACTACGATTATGTGTCTTGAAAAGTATAACATACTTTAAAAAGTACTGACCCATGGGGTGACGTCACACCACGATATATACTAGGCAGACTATGTTGAAGGGGTGGTTCGTCATTGCCTTCCTCAGTCATCTATACTTTACCCCAACAAGCTGGGTACTCATTTTACTGACCTCTGAAGGATGGAAGGCTGAGTCAACCTTGAGCCAGCTACCTGATCAAACTCAGGTCGTGAGCAGAGCTTTTGACTGCAGTACTGCAGCTTACCAGTCTGCGCCACGGGGCTCAGTATAACATACTTTAAGAGCTTTTAAATTGAATAGTTACTATTGTTTTTTGTTTTTTTTAATAAATATTTTTATTGGTTTTTAATAATAGTTACTATTGTTAAGCAGTATATTAGTTACATATTGACAGAAATGCTAAAGCATACTTTATTTGCACTATATATTATCAACTATACATTGACATTACTTATTATATTATGAAAGTACTTATTATATTTCTGAGTGGTTCCCTTTGGTCTTTTATCTAACTGTGCTGAGTGAGGAGGGCTGGTGTGGCTGAAGTTAATTGCTGGCCCCGCCCTCTGCTGTTGCCTGTTGAGGGGTGGGGCTGAGAGCCTTTATTTAAAAAGGTTCCTCTTGCAAGAGGCAGGGCTGAGGCAGCTGGGCTGAGAGACGGAGCAGGAGCCAGAGCTTCTAGAGAGGTCAGTGCAAGTTTTTGTTTTTCCTCAGCTGCTGGGGAACAGTAGCTGAGGTTACTGTGTGTGAGAATGAGTGAGTGGGTGTTTGGAACCTGCTGGAGAGGGGTTTCTGAGTGGTTTCCTTTGTTCTTTGATCTAGCTGTGCTGAGTGAGGAGGGCTGGTGTGGCTGAAGTTAATTGCTGGCCCTGCCCTCTGTTGTTGGCTGTTAAGGGGCGGGGCTGAGAGCCTTTATTTAAGAAGACTCCTCTCACCAGAGGCACGAGCCAAAGGGCTAGAGCACAAGAGCTCTTAGCCTGGGGACCCTGTAAGCAGTTTATACATTTTATATGTATTGAGTGTTTTTTTCTTCTCAAGCAGGGATTCCTGAGAGGCAGTTTGTCAGGGGAGTAATCAAGGAATTGCAGGAAAGAAATTGAACCACTTCAGCAATTGATCGCAACAGCATGGCTAGGGAGGGAGCTGAGACAGCAAACATGCAATGTCTGTGGCATGTTTGTATTCTTACCTGAGGGTATCAATAATTACACTTGCAGCAAGTGTAAGTTGGTAGCCCTGCTGGAGGAGAAGATACAGGTCTTGAGGCATGCTTGTCCATTTTATAAAGGAGGTGAAGAGGAGGAGGAAGGAAAGGTCTCTCCACAAATGGAGACACAACCAACACAGAAGGAAGGTGCATGGAAGAATGTGACCCACAGGAGCCGGAAAATCAGGAGTCATTCTGATCCTCTGTTGCTCAGCAATCGGTTCCAGGGTCTCCCCATAGATACTCATTCTGGACCACTGGAGCAAGGGCTACCCCCCAAAAAAGCTTGAAAGATATTTCTCAGGCTCTTGCCCATGAGAGGACTCGAGCTTCCACTCCCCAATTTAGGAAGAGGTGTGTTCGGGTAATTGGGGTTTCCCTACTGAGAGGGGGGTTGTGCCGACCAGACTTGTTGTCTACCAGGTGCATGCATTCAGGATGTGACAGAAAGGGTAGGAAGACTGATCAAGCCCACAGATTATTACCTATTCTTGCTCATTCAGCCTAGAGCATATTAAAATAGACTATGTGGCTCTGGGAAAGAAGGTGAAGGACCTGGGGGTGCAAGTTTTTTTTCCGTCAGTTCTTCCTGTTGAAGGTTGTGGCCTAGGAAGGGAAAGAAGAATACTACAAATTAATGACTGGATGTGTAGATGGTGTCATCAAGAAACGTTTGGATTTTGGACTACGGTGTACACTTTCGAGATGAAGCTCTTCTATCAGGAGATGATTTACACCTCACGAGGGTAGGAAAAAATGTGGTGAGAGCCTTGCAAAACTGATAAGGAGGGCTTTAAACTAAATCCTATGGGGGAGCGAGCATGATGACAATAACTGGAGATGAGAACAATAAAGATTTGCGGGGAGTGGCTTGTATGTGAGGAAACATAAACTTGTGGATAAGTACAGAAACAAAAACCGCGGGACACATAAACCATGAATTCCAATGTCTCAACACTAATGCGCAGAGTATTGGAAACAAGCTGGAAGAACTTGAAATCCTAATACAGGAAGGGGATTTTGACCTAATAGGCATTACTGAAACTTGGTGGGGTATCACTCACAATTGGAATAGTAAGACTGAGGGGTACAACTTGTTTAAAAAGGATAGACAGATAAGGAATGGGGGAGGAGTAGCATAATATGTCAAAGATATGTACACTTGTAAAGAAATACATGAATCTGAGCATGGAATTTCAGTTGAGAGTCTATGGGTAAAAATAAAAGGAATAAGAAATAATAGTGATATTATGGTGGGGGTCTGCTATCAACCACCAAACCAGGCAGTGGACCTGGATGAGACACTCCTAGACCAGATTACCAACTTCTCAAAGAGATGGGACATGGTGGTCATGGGAGATTTTAATTACCTGGATATCTGTTGGAAGTCCAACTCTGCTAAAAATGCAAGATCCAGTAAATTCCTGACTTATCTTGCTGACAACTTCATACTCCAGAAAGTGGGCAGGGAAACAAGATCTTCTATCTTAGATTTGATTCTCACTGTTAAGTCCGCGTGGGAAGGATTCACAAGATCAGAGACGGAGTTCAACAATACAGCTTTATTTGATTTCAGCACAGAACTAACTTACACACTGAACCTGCCCTGCTTATATGCCCCCCTGGCCTCCTGCGGCCACTCCCCCCCTGATCCGTGATAGGGGGGAATACCCTCTCGGTGACCAATGGAACACGCTGGCTTAGGGCCAATAGGATCCGTTTGCTTTAGCCAAGAGGGTGAGCAGGGTTTAGGATCCTTCATGCGGAACTCAAGCTCCTAAGTCTCCCCTCGCTTACTACCCTACTAAATACATACACAACACTCACCAACAGGGAAGAGCTGGTTGATGAGGTTAAAATAGTAGGCAACCAGGGTAGTAGTGACCATGTAATCTTGGAACTTATAATCTTGGGGAAAGGAAGAACTGTACATAATCAGACATATAGGTTTTTTTTTAAATAAAATTTGTTTGTTAAAACAAATTTTAACAAGCCTAAACTTATGCTGGGTAGAATCCCATGGTCAGAAAAACTTAAGGAGAAGGGAGTTCAAGAAGGGTGGGAGTTTCTTAAAAATGAAATACTGAAGGCACAATCACAAACCATTCCTATGAGAAGGACTAATGGGACAAGCCTAAAGAGGCCAGGGTGGCTCCATAAACAGCTTTTTAAAGATTTGAGAAATAAAAGACTCATTTAGGAAGTGGAAGGAGGGCCTTATAACCAAAGAGGAATATAAACAAATAACTAGTGCTTGTAGGGAGAGTGTTAGGAAAGCTAACAGCTCAGTATGAGCTTAAGCTAGTGAAAGATGCTAAACAAAACAAAAAAGGGTTATTTTCCTATGTTCAGAGTAAGAATAAGAACAAGGACAAGATAAGGCCTTTGTGGGAACCAGAAAGTGAAACTGTAACAGGAGATGAAGAGAGGGCAGAACTGCTCAATTCCTACTTTTCCTCAGTCTTTTCTTGCGAGGGAAATGTGCTCAACATGGCATGAACAGAACACATGATGAGGGAAGGGAGTTGCAGCCTAGGATTGGCATTGGGGTAGTGCACAAACACCTGGTTTCTTTAAATGAAACTAAGTCCTCAGGGCATCCAAGGGTACTCAAAGAACTTGTAGATGTAATCTCTCTCCATTATTTTTGAGACTTCTAAGAGAACAGGTGAGGAGCCAGAAGATTGGAGGAGGGCAAATGTCCCCATCTTCAAGAAGGGGAAAAAGGAAGATCCGGGTAAGTACCGACCCATCAGCTTGACTTCTATACCGGGAAAAGTTTTTGAACAAATCATCAGTCAGTCCTTGAGCATTTAGAAAGGATGGGTCTGATTACTAAGTGCCAGCATGGGTTTCTCAAGAACACATCATGTCAGACTTATCTTCTTTTTGAGAAAGTTACTACCTTGCTGGACCAGAGGAATGCTGTAGACATACCGTACATTCCTGAGGGGAATGCCTGTGCCGGGCTTAAGAAACCTCCGCCCAGCGCCAAAAATCTTTCATCCTGGCCTTTCGTCCTGGCCGTCAGGGCGGCTCAAGAATGCACGGATAGTTTATCTTGATTTTAGTAAGGCTTTTGATAAAGTTCGACATAATATTCTTGTTGACCAATTGGGAAAATGTGGTTTAGATCCTATTACTGTTAGGTGGATCTGTAACTGGTTGACAGATCACACCCAAAGAGTGCTTGTTAATGGTTCCTCATCCACTTGGAGAGAAGTGACCAGTGGAGTTCCTGAGGGATCTGTCCTGGGCCCTGTTTTGTTCAACATCTTTATAAATTATTTGGATGAAGGAATAGAGGAGATGCTTGTTAAATTTGCAGATGATACTAAATAGGGAAGGGTAGCAAATACGGTAGAAGACAGAGCCAGGATACAGGATGATCTTGACAGGCTGGAGAATTGGGCTAAAACAAATAAAATGCACTTCAACAAAGATAAGTGTACAGTTCTGCACTGAGGTAGGAAAAATCAAATGCATAATTATAGGATAGGGGAGACTTGTCTCAGCAGTAGTGTGTGAAAAGGATCTTGGGGTCTTAGTAGATCAAATACTGAACATGAGTCAGCAGTGTGATGTGGTAGCTAAAAAGGCAAATGTGATCTTGGGCTGTATCAACATAAGTATAATGTCCAGATCATGTGAAATGATGTTATCGCTTTACACACAACACAAAACAACACAAGCTTTTATTGACATATAAAAGGAAGAACATACATTTGTGTAAAACTGAGTACAAATAAATAAAATTGGATAAAACCATACCACATCAGCCATTAAGGAAAGCTACACACCATTCATGATACCTGATTGCTAACTGTAAGAATGTTGCCACTGATTCAATTATTTTTGGGTTTTGTGTGGTCATAAGATAGGATGTCCCTATTTCACCAGAAAACCATTCCCTGTTTACGAACAATGGGTGAATGGACTGGGATTGGCTACAAGCATTAAAGCAACAATTGAAACGACATGCACAAGGGATTCAATTTCGCCATTCCCACAGGGGCAAACTCTGTCCGCAAATGGGATTTTATTAAACCTTCTATATAGCAAGGCAGAGGGTAGTACATTTAGCCTGGCAACCATATATGCTCTACGTTGTTGCGGTGCAGTTAGAAACGTAAAGTATAGTGCTATAGGTTGTCTATTTGGCCAAGGCTCCCAACTGAAGGGGGAACATCTACTACTTGCATGGCTTCTAAATTCCTGCATTTCTGTCTAAAAGTCTACGTCTGCTCACATCAAACACTGACTTTTCTGTGAGGCAACACAGGAAATCTAAAGAAATTCCTATTGATCTAATTTTTTCCTCAATATGTCTTATCCATATGGATGATCGAGATTCAGTTAGCAGATGGTATTGCTTTATTCTGCTCTGGTTAGACCTCACCTAGAGTATTGTGTTCAGTTTTGGGCACTGCAATGTAAGAAGGATGTAGACAAGCTGAAATGTGTCCAGAGGAGGCAACAAAGATGGTGAGGGGTCTGGAGACCGAGTCCTATGAGGAAAGGTTGAAGGAGCTGGGTATGTTTAGCCTGAAGAGGAGAAGACTGATAGGTGATATAACCATCTTCAAGTATTGGAAGACCTGGCATATAGAGGATGGTGCCGAGTTGTTTTCAGTTGCCCCAGAAGGTAAGACCAGAACCAATGGGTTGAAATTAAATCAAGAGTTTCTGCCTAGACATTAGGAATAATTTTCTAATCGTTCAAGCGGTTCCTCAGTGGAACAGGCTTCCTTGGGAAGTTGTAAGCTCTCCTTCCCTGGAGGTTTTTAAGCAGAGGCTAGATGGCCATTTGTCAGCAATGCTGATTCTATGACCTTAGGCAGATCATGAGAGCGAGGGCACTTTGGGCCAAGTAGGGGTCACTGGGGGTGTGGGGGGAGGTCATTGTAAAATTCCTGCATTGTGCAGTGGGTTGGACTAGATGACCCTGGTGGTCCCTTCTATGATGGCAGTAGTTATAATAATTGTGAAAGGTAGGAGCAAAAAGAATATGGGTCAATGTATATTTCCTGTTTAGAAGGAGTTTTTTATAATTATAACAGATAATTCAGAGTAAGATAGAAGGTATAAAAGATACAGATTCACCCAGAGAAATTTAAATGGCAGATTGTGAATGCATTGTTGTATGCTTAGTGTAAAATGCAATGTGTATTGATTGTAATGTATTAAATGTTGGGTGTTTTTTCTGTTTTGAAATAAAAATTTACTTAAAAAAAAAGAAATGCATGCTCCAAATTTTTCTTGCATTGCAATATAGGGATGGTTTCATATTTATCACTCCTGCTTTTTGACACAGCTGTTCCCTGCTTTGATCTCAGTTCCCTTTTGTGAATCAAACTTGAGATTTTTTATTTTCACAGTTTCCCCATAAAAGCAAGCACATTTTCAACATTATTTGTGCCACATATTGTACATATAAAAACAAACTGTGCATAAAAACATAACATGTTTACACTACATAAATGAATCTGCAAAACCAACAGCAAAAAGTTAAGAATCAAAATCGATGACCAAAATATAAACAATCATAAAAAAGAAACAAAATGTGGATATGTTTTCTCTTTCTTTCTTTTTTGTAATTTTTTTGTTTATTTTATATTAAAAGGGATACAAAAGGAAAAAAGGGAAAGAGTAATGGTATCAATATACAATTGAAAAAGCAAAAATTCAAAAGCAAATTAGACTACATTACCCTCCTTTTCAACAACATTTTACAATTAAATAATCGCCCTGTTATGTAATTAAAGAAAGAAAAAAATGTTCGGGCCAACTGTACATATAATATGTGTGTGTGTGTGTGTGTGTGTGTGTGTAAAGTGCCGTCAAGTTGCAGCCGACTTATGGCGACCCCTTTGGGGGTTTTCATGGCAAGAGACTACCAGAGGTGGTTTGCCAGTGCCTTCCTCTGCACAGCAACCCTGGACTTCCTTGGTGGTCTCCCATCCAAATACTAACCAGGGCTGACCCTGCTTAGCTTCTGAGATCTGACGAGATCAGGCTAGCCTGGGCCATCCAGGTCAGGGCACATATAATATACTCGTAAGATAATCACCCTTTATGTCTATCAAACATTTAGTATCTCAACATTTAGTGTCTCAACAAGCAAAGTAATTATCTAAAACTAAAGTTAAAGTTTCACTACCATTAACTGATATCTAATTTTTTTTGGTTTTCTTTAATCTTGAGCCTTTACATATTTATAGAATAGTTTCCATTTCACATAAACTGCTCATAAGTCATACCATTGCTTGCATTTATCATGTTGGTCATTTTTGCCATGATGGCATGTTCCATTAATTTATCTTTCCATTCTTCAATATCTGAGAGGTTGTTTCCATTTCCTTGCTAAAACTATTCTGGCGGCAGTTGTAGAGTATTTGAACAGGTCTTTAAGTTGCAGAGATAGTTCTGATGGTACAATACCTAGCAACATATTCTTGAGATCAAGTGGAAATTTTTGTTGTAACATCTTTTGACGTTTCTGATGGATGGCTCTCCAATATGACTGTAACTTCGAACAAGTCCACAATACGTGGTAGTAAGAGCCATCTAATGTATTACATTTCCAACAGGCCACTTGGCTTGTTTTATCTGTTTTGTTCATCTTCCTTATCATATTGGGAGTAAGATGCTATCTATAAAACATCTTATTCCAATTTTCCCGGATTTCCTGACTGGCTATAAATTTCAAATCTGTGGTGCATAGTGCTTCCCATTTTTCAATTGCTGTAATTTCTCCAAAATTCTGCATCCATTTAATCATGTTTGTCTTTACTTGTTCCATTTCTGTGTCGTATCTTAATAATAGTTTATAAATCCTCCCAAGTAATTGGTCTCGATGCTTGGTTATTATGGTTTCAAATTCTGTTTGTGTTCTCAAAATGCCAGTTTTGAGACAGTCTTCTTTAAGTCTTGATCTCAACTGAAGATATGTTAGCCGATTTAAGCTCTTATTTTTTTTCAAAACAGACATATGTTTGATTTCCACACACTCATCAATTATGTCTTAAGTTAAGTAATTGCAACTCTTCCAGATGGATTCATTGTAATAACCTTCTAGAGACAGTATTACAGGTGGAGAAGGGCTTATCCTTTTTTTGTAGTTATTCTATATTTTTAAAAGAACTGGCATTACATCAAAATCTTGAAAGGTTTGTTTTGTTGTAGCTGGAGCTTTAGCTGTTTTAGAAGTCCATAACAAGTTGTGAAATCCAACTGGTAGATCTGCTCTTTCCAGTACCAACTTCCTATCCATCGAACATTTGATCCAGTCCACAATCCAGACGAGACATGAGGTGTAGTAATATAATTTCAGGTTTGGCAATCCAAGCCCTCCTCTTTTCTTGTCATCTTGTAATGTTTTAAATCTCATGCTTGTTTTTTTGCTGTTTCAGACAAATTTATTTATTTTTGTTGCAAGTTTTTTAACACATTGTCCTTCCTCTTTCTTTACCCATAATTCCCCAGCTAAACTAGACAATGAACCCATTTAATCACTAAGTCATTCTATTCTAGGGAATGCTGTGAATTTCACCCCATACATGTTCAGAAATCAAACTTACCATATTTGAAGGAGTCAATCAGATGCAAGTTGTTGATCCAATCTGTTCATTTTATACCAAACAGCCAAAAACAGCTGAACTGTCTGCATCGGGTTTTCACAAAACCATACATGCACAAAGATGCTTCTACTTTAAACTGATTAGTGGCTATTAGCACCCTCTAGGTGCAGGCTTCAGGAACCAATCACGGTGTTTGGGGAAGATCTACAACTTTGCTATATTTCAGCCTTCCCCAAACATTGAGATTGTGGGGAAATAAATTAGAAGCCTACTTCTCCAAAGCACTGGAACCAGGCTTTTTATTGTGTGGATATTGTGTGGATATGCAGTCTTCCAATGGGTTTTGGGTAGCCCCATGTAAAATCACGAGGACCCATAATTTTTACAACACAGTCTATCAACCAAGATTTGAGGTACAATGTAATGGCAGTGTTGTTTTGCTTCAGCTTAAAAATCTTATGCATTCATGAAGATCTATTTAAAATGCCTCAGATCTGACTTTTATGCAATCCCCTCCAAACACAACAACTACTAGAGAGTAGGTTTCTAATCCACCCAATAACTTCATTTGTGGAAGGCTGAAAAACAGCACAATTAGAGATCTGATGCCTCTGTTTGACAGGTCTTCACACTGTGAAAACACACATGCACGAAAAGCCAATTGCACTCACTGTAAGGTTAGGAAGGAATACAGTAAAGCAACCTGTTGAAGACCAACCTATCAAACTGATCACTGAAAAATAAAGTTCCTGTTCACAATTAGTGAACAGAATGAGAGCCAAACTGGCAGGTGTGCAAGCATCCCTAATCGCTTTTTAAAATTTATGCTTTCTTTTTTTTAGCCAGCCAAGACAACAGTACCAAGATAATACATGGACATTGTGAGTGCCAGCAGTTTTCAGCACATATGAAGATAAATGCTCAGCAAAATTATTAGGCATGACACATTTAGACCAGGAAATAAAAACTGGTTGCCAACTCCAATAACAACATGTTCGAAACTTTAGAACATCTAAGAGTTTAGTCTTTTTGGAATATAAAATTTGACTATAAAATGAGTGTATTGTACAATTATAAGGCTGATCATCACTCACAAGGGAAATGAAAAATGGGAACCCCAGCTGTAACCCCTCTCTTTCTTTTGTTAAAATCTTGTCAGCTTTAATTCTTAACCTTTTTTGGATTGACTCTTGGGAAATCAGCAGCCATTCTGCAGCTTAGTTAGACTTGGCCGCATTTCAAAATACAATTTAGTTTTGGAACATCTGCTTGGTTTAAAGTGAACTGAATTTGGGAGCAACGAAAATACTGTTTCTACCAGAGTTGTAACCTATGCATCACAAAAAGACATCAGCAGGATCCTTATACATTCCCTAGACAGCTTTATGGTAGTCGGGTAGTCAGACTCATCCAATGCAGCCGGAAAAACAAGGTGGAAAGCAAGAGAAAGCCGAAGCTGAAATATCACCCCAAAACCTAATTTTCCTAGGCAGGGTAAAACAAACAAAATACATCTCAGCATTTTACAGTATTTAATATTGCAAGAAAATAATATTGAGCCATCTCTAAAATTCTAGAAAAAACTGTGTCCCAATTTATCTCTTTGAAATCATAAAGGGTGTTCCTATGAACATTAACTTCAGTAATGTGGCCAGTTCTGTCAACAAATAAGGTCATATAAGAGAATCCACACTGTGGACCTATTCTATTCCTTGAGATATGTACCAATCATTTTAAATCATTATAGGCTTCAGAACATTCTCCTATCATATGTGCTTTCTGGAAACTGCCATTGCCTTGTATATGCCTATAAGATGACAATACCATGGTAACTAGGCAAAGGGAATTACTTTTGCAAGCCCTATACACATGACTAAGGATTACTATAAAACACAGCAATATCTAATGCTTTTGTAATGTTTTCCATTGGTACTTCTAAGGACAGTCATTGCATTACAGTAGTGGTCTGGTCATTGCTCAAAAAGCTCTATCCTCAGCATTTTCACTGGGTGGGGCAGGGACAACATAGTGGTAAGTTCTCTCAACAGTGGGAGCCTGTCACAGTAAATAAATATACTGCATAATCTTCACGACAGTGGTATCAAATGCACCATGGGGAGTCTCAGGCATACTACTCTTGTATAATAATGGTCCTTCTCATAAGCTAGACAATCCTGGTAAGGTGATTATCATACATGCAAAGAAATATTTGTTATCCACTCTTACCTCTGAGCCTCTTCAGTCTTTGTTCCCTCCTCCTCCTTCTCACAACCAGTAGAAGCACAAAAAGCAGCAAGACCCCAACCAAGATACAGGAAATGGTCACCAGCATCTTTAGCCCTTCATTGGTTGCCAGACCTTCCTCACTTTGGACAACTGACTTAATGAGTGGAGGGATTGTACCTGGAAACAGTGTCATGACATTAGATGCCTATCAATGAAGAGAAAAGGTTGGTTTTTAAGTGACTACAGTGTACAGAAGCTTGCCTGTATGTTCCTAAGAGGTTCACTTATGGTGCCATCCTAAGCAGAATTACATTCTTCCAAGCCCACTGATTTCAATGGATTTAGAAGGGTGTAATTCTGCTTAGGATGGCAGCATACTAAACTTGAATGGGAGCATTTTAAGGCAGACTTGCCAACTTTAAGTGCAAAGGCAAACTATGGATGTTTTATCCCCATGCTCTGGTGCTACTTTGTATGGACATTCTTTTATGCAATTGACTATTTTTACTCCGATTCTCTCACTTTAAATTCTGACCTTGCCCTTGCTGGTCAAATGACTGTAAATAAACTGAACTGAACTGACCTTGCCTGTATTTCTATTTCACTTTCATTTTCAAAAACAAATTCAGCTTTCTGAGAACTGGGCTTGGGACAGAAAAGACAACTTTTCTGAAGATTGATAAAAACAAGCCTTGAGAAACCTGAACTGCTGTGTCCAAAGCAGAACATCTTGCAAGGCTCCTGTTCCTTTGCAAGTTACTGTGCAGATCTATAGTGCTGCAAACAGAGCACACAATACCTAGGAAGCCTTTGTCAGGAAGCTGAATAAGAATTTATTTATTTATGTATTGACAAAATTTCTACTTCGCCTTTCTGCCCTCACATAGGCCACCAAGACAGATAACAAATTTAAACGTAATAAAATCACATTCTAAAACCATTAAAACCAACCAAAGTTGTTAGATTAGAAATTGCAAACAGAATAATGAAGGTGTATATTTACGATTTATGTTTCTTTATAAATATTAATACCATCTCTATAAAATACCCAAAGTAAAGTACAAGAAAAGTCCAGTTTTAGCGTACACCAATATGAATACTCATCAGGGCACGATCCAGTCTTCTACAGACATTGTTGGGACTGTTGATAGAGCCTAATGAACCTCCTCTGGTGTCTGTCATTGGACACACACTACCCGAGGCAGAAGGGACAGCTAGTGTGCAACAGCCCCATCATGAATTCAGCTCTCCTCTTTCTCCTCAGGGATCCAGTTCTCAAGTTATTTCTTCTACAGCAGGACTAGAGTGCCAGGAAAAAATGGATGGCTGTACCATTGCAGGGAGTACGTGCTCGATCCTTTCTATGAAATGGCCAGGGCACTCCAATTCATGTGCGCCCAAAGACAGGGAGAGGAGTTAGACACCAGCATCCATTAAACATTAAATCATGCCTTTAATTTTTTTAAAAATGGTTTATATTTCAATGTTATCTAAATTACAGGGAATACTATCAAAATGAATGCTAATTCCTTGGTTTTATTCTCATCACACATTCTGCAGTAGAAGGATGAACCTAAATCACCCAATTCTAGATTTTTAACTCTTCTCATTAGCAGTAGATCTGCCTCTACCATGTGCGAGCTAAAGAAAATGGAACCTTCATGTACAGAGGCAATATAACTTTGAATATCAGGTATCATCAACAAACTACACATTGGTGTAACATTCATGAATGACTTGCTCATGAGTATCTTTGGGCATCAAACTAGCCAGTGCTGAAAACAGACTAGGCAGACTTTGATCAGGTCTCTTATGTTCTCAAGCTCTCTTGGGAGCTGGAACTAATAACACTCTAGTTGTATAATATAAATCAAGGATGCAGTGTATTCTCAGGGGCAGCTGTATTTTCCAGAGATCAGAATCAGTCCAGGGCCAAACCAGCTGACTGTTTGTGAAAAGTGAGGCTCCATAATCAAGCTAATGACATCAAGCAGGCTTTGTGGTTATGAAGCATGTGAACTTAGCCATAGGCAGGGCACTGATCCAAACATCACAAAGAGATTTAAAAGGAAAATGAGGACTCTCTCTTACACCTCTCATCCCTTTTTTCTTTTATTTTCTTTATTAATTAAATTATGGACAAGCATTTATTAAACCTTTGAAAAAAAATCAGAATATCCAGAATCTTGATAAAAAGATTCAGGGGCTTGATTCAGGCTCCCAAGCTGGGATCCATACTCTTTATTTTTCAAGGTATCACGAGGCAAACCCATAATGGATGGGGCATACACAAATGGGGTGCATCTTGGTCCTGAGCCAGAAAACACTGAAGTATGTCTGTTTTGCATGGCTACTAAGTCAGCTGTTTTATAACAAGGAATACCTTATCAGTTTGTTCTCAAACAGAACACCATGTACTGTTGGAACACAAAACTGAGGGACAGGGTATAATGTCTGAGGAAGGAGTGATGTGGCTAGTTATATAAGACCAAGACTATTTATTTAGTATTGCTTTTTCCAGTACTAACTCAGCAAATGCATACAAAAACAATGTCTGGCTTAAGCCAAAAATAGAGACAAACAAGCAGGGGACCTGTAAGGACTTGCAAGGGACATCTTGTTTTCCCCTCCCCCACTATTTCCTCTTTCCCTTTCATGAAAGCCCCCAGTCTCTGCCCTTTTCCTGCTTCCTTCTATCCTTCTCACCCACCAGCCAACCCACTGTTATCTGTCTCTCTGTCAGCCTCTACCCGGGAAAACTCCATTTGAGTTGCATGTTGCAGGCCCTACATTGTATCCCTTCAACAACCCTGTGTGTTAGGCTAGTGGGGATTCCAACCTGGGTCTCCCAGATGCTAGCCTGAAACTTTAACCACTGTACCACACTGAGTTTTGTGAGGTCGCTGCTGTTGAACAGTGTTGAGCAGCCAGTCCTGGTCATGCAAGTCATGTGGTAACCAGTCACCCAGTGGTTGAGGTCATGCTTGGCCCCAATGAATCCTCCCTCAATGGCCAAAATAGCCCTAGAAAGGGATCTGCCCCTCCTTCATCTGCCTTTTACTGACAAACCAAGACATAGAGGCTGGCAATATTGTTGCTGTTGCCCGGCAACCCCCATAATGCCCACTCCAGAGGGCATTCATTTTTTAAAGCTGCTTCTATTTTTGCTGCTTTGCTGCTTCTTGCCCAGAGTCAGGTAGCTGGCTATGGCAGGATACAGGAGACATGGTCAGTGAATGTAGTCCAAGGTCAAAACAGATAATTCTAAATCCACAGTGTCAAAGCAGAAGAGGGCAATCCCAAAAGATGTGCTCAGGTCCAGTCTAGAAGAGACAGGATTGCAAAGAGTCCAAGAATAGCATGGCTACGAAAGCAGGCACACAAGCAGTGACAATGCATTGCTCCCACACAAAGTTCTTTTCGCTGGTGGCTTAAATCAGAAATTATCTTGCTGGGATAGATAAGCCAGCTGCACTTAATTAGGTTGTCTGGCATTCCAAGCCAGGTGTAATTCATCTGCCTCGGTGCTGCTGTCAGGGCTTGATCTATGCTGAGCCAGCAATCTTGTGCTTCTTCGTCTCTTCTGGCTTTTTCATTATAAATGCCTCCTTTTTTGTTCTAAAGGCTCCAGCAATCCTAAAGATGAGGCTGACAGTTGCTGGGTTTCGGGCATGGATTGAGTTCCTGAGCTGGACAGCTGAGGGCACAGTGCAACAACTTCTGTTTGCAACTGCTCCTCTGTTATAATTTCTGCCTGTGACTGCTTCTCTGTTATCACCCAGTGGCTGGGACTGACTTCCTCCACCTCCTCCTCATCTGAGGAGGTGTCAGCAGGCTGACCCATGAGAGCTGCAAGGAAACTGTGGTGTTCCTGCTCCTTCCCTCCTCCTTCTGTCAAAGGGACACGGGTTGGGAGCAAACTGGGAGGGGGTCAGAGCCCTTTACAGGGCTGTTTTTGACTCCCTGTCTGCTGCTCCCTGGGAAGGTTAAGCCAAAGCAAAAGTTCTGGTATTAACCTTATTGGTGATGTAGCTTTCAACTACAGATGGGAGGCAGGAAGTGATTCCCACTGTGGAATTTTTTAAAGAGTTAAATATGAAGCACCTGAGAAAAGAGAAGCAGGGATTTACTACAGCACAAGGCTGTAGTCTCTCATTACTAGTCTCCCTTTCTTTGTTCTTCAGAGCCCTGCCAGACCCTTCTTTTCCTCACATTCTCAATACTCTGTGTCAGAATGAATATTTATACTGGTGAGGAAAACCTCTGATGTGTGTGTGTTTATGTGCACATACTGACACCTCTTATAATGATACAATGAAGTGCTTAGTGAGTGGGAAAGCATCCTCCTGTGACATTAGAGAAGCCCATTATACCATACCAAGCTATAAAACTTCATTGTAAAGTCTGGCCATAGGAGAGCTGTGTCATAAATTTCTTCAGACCCTTGTGAAATTTTCCATGTGACAAGAGGCAGATGGAACTTCAGATTGTAAATGCCTTTACTGTTTTATCATCTAGTTATTACAAATGTGATATTGCCACACACAAAATTAACTAGCACTTAGAGGACATTATGTGAAATTAAATTATTTATGATCATTCTTCATTAAGCACAAATGAAATGAATGCACTTACTCCCATCATAGTTGAGTGTTGCAAATTTGGCCTGTTTCTCTGCACAGCCGGCACTATTACAGACCCTCATCTGTAGCTCATACCAAGTTGCCTCCTGAAGGTCATACACGATGTACGATTTAGTAAGAGATGTTCGTTGAGCTGTTGTCCATACAGTGGTCCCAAATGGCCTGTATTCCAGGGTAAAGGAGGTGATTGGACAACCACCATCATTCCAGCCAATAAGATTTAATCTTACGCGAGTGGTGTTAATACTGGCAAAAAGCTCTTGTTCTTTAGAAAACTGTGGTTCTATAAGAAAATATATATTTGAGTTTAGAGAATTAGAATAAATAGATGTCATTACATAGTGATGTCTAAACATCTCATGTGAGGGATCTAACTTTAACCCCAATTTGCAACGGATTTCTTGTAACTGTTCACTCATATATTATTTAAAATAATCTCTTTCTATATCTAGACTTTCCTTTTCTACCCTCTTTCCATATTTCTCCTCTTCCCTCTTTCCCATCCCATTTTCCTTTTTCTGGAGTGGGGATGATGGGAAAGAGGGTGGGAGTCCTAGAGATTTTGTATCACTACATGGCTGCAGCAGGCAATCCAACAGATGTTCTCCTTGGAGGAGGTTTTTTTTTGGGGGGGGGGATATGACTTCAGTATGAAATCCCAGAGTTGCATTCTAGCATCTTTGTGATAATGGAAAGGGCACAGGGGCACAGTGGTTAGACTATGCATTGCTTTCAGAATCATATACAGGCTGTAATACGAAAACTGTGCTCCAAGTTCTCTCTGATATTACTACTAAGATGCTTATGGCAACTTCAAATTAACAGTTTATTGTGGTGTAAACTCTTCTGTGTCAGAACCCATTTTATCAGCTCCATGGAATGTTACCCTCAGTTGGCAGAAATATATACAGATACAAACAGAAGTGTGGGGTAGTGTAGAGATTACAAAATGAAGCCAGGAAGCCCAGCGATCCAAATGATGCATGTTTGCTACATTACCATGCAGAAAACAAACTGAAAACAAGCTCCAGTCCAACGATTAAACAATCTAATCAGAGTGGAGTGGACCATCTCCAATAGGTGCGGAACTGAGCAGGCAAGGTGAATAGCTTACAAATAGCTTCAAAAGAGGAACAATTACATTTGCAATAAGTGTCGTCACACACAGTTGCACTGAAGCCTAGCAGTGTCAAAACTGTATATGAATTTCAACTGTGCAGTTCCTGTTAAAGTAGTCACATGAATAAAAATAGTTCACAAATATGTTTCCTATTTTCACTATTTCTTGGCTGCTTCACATTTTATATTTTGGAGGATGAGACTGTATTGCAAATCTGACTAGAGACAATGCAATACAGGAAGTGTATTTCTGAAAAGGTCTGCACTAGCAATGAACGACATTCCAGAGGGAGTGAAAAACTCCTGTTAGAAAGAAACCCACCCATAATGTTGCCCTAAACAATTATGTAAGGTAGGTCAAAATTATCACTCCCTATCTGCAAGTGGAAAACACAGTGGCATGGCTAGTCATTGCTAAAATGAGATTTGAACTGTAACCTTCAAATCTCATATCTTTTTATTATTACTACTATTATTTATTACAGTTTTTCTGAAAAACTTTACAAATACATCTCACCCATGATAACTCAATTGTATCAGTCTCCTCTATTCTCCCCTCTATCCCACTTATTCCCAAGACTTCTTCCACCTCCTTCCCCTGCTTTAATTCATTTTAATTTGTTCTGAAATATAAATATATGAATAGTGAACATGGGCTTATATTAGCAAACAAGGAAATAATCAAACATAGATGCACATTTGTACCTGAATCAACAATACCAGCACTAACTCCAGTGACCACAACAATAAAAGAAACAAAAGAAAGAACTATTGGAAAATGTATGTTTTGATGATGCGCCGAGAACAGTTTTATCTATGTGCCGAGAACAGTTTTATCTATCTGCAAAGAAGCCTGGGAAGTTCTTCCATATGCTATGAAACTTTGGAGAAGGCCATCTCACAGCTCAACTCTTCATCACTGAACTAAACCACGCAGAGCATGGCAATACACGTCTTAAAGACACAATATGGTGGCTTATCTACACCTGCAAGAGACTCCAATAGTCATTGGTGTTCAAATAACAACAAAAGAGTGATTTTTAAAGTACCTTTCCCAAGTGTTTTGGCTTCTATGATCTCACTGATGCGTCCCGGTCCCACTCCATTTTGAGCAGTCAGCGTGAACTTGTACCAGGTACCACATTTCAAAGTCTCCAAACGGTAGGAACGTTCACTGGGGCTAATGGGAAAACTGCCCCACTGTTCACTGTTGTCTTCTGAGTACTGTAGTATATAACCTACCAAAAAAGTGAAGACAACGTTAGACACTGACTACGTTCAGGAGATACATCAATCAAGAATTCTGAGAACATATGTAGGGTGGGTTTTTTTGCTCTCAAGTCACAGATGACTTTTGACGACCCCACAGGGTTTTCAAGGCAAGAGATGTTCAGAAATGGTATTCCTTGGTGGTCTCTCATTGCAAATACTGGCCAGGGCCAACCCTGCTTAGCTTCCAATATCTGATGAGATCAAGTTAGCCTGGGCTATCCAGCTCAGGGCATTACAGAATTAGCATAGCAAAAGGAAAATATCATTAAGAACTATATTTTTACTCAATTATTTTGAACAGACATGATGTAATGTTTTATTTCCCTATTAAATATGATTGGCATGTAGATTCAAGTAGGGAGGAGAGTAATGTATTTCGAATCAACAACACCATGCAAGTAAAAGAACTATCCTTTCAAATGGGCCACCAAAATATTTTACAGCATAATACCTCATTATGTATGTGATACTTCAGAGCAGCATTGGCCAACAACTGGACTATGGCAGGGTGATTATCACACTATTCATTTCAGATATATATTCTTCCTTTCCACTTTGAAAAAGCTATCAAAGTAGCTTACAAAAATTAAATAATTAAATAAAAAGCATATCACCAAGCATAAGAACACTCTAAAAATAAACAGAAAAATCATCAGGAGCACATCAAGTGAGAAGCACAGAGCACTAAAATATAACAAACCAGATGTTTAGGAGAATAAAAGGTGTGTGTGTGTGTAAAGTGCCATCAAGTTGCAGCCGACTTATGGCGACCCCTTTTTGGGGTTTTCAAGGCAAGAGACTAACAGAGGTGGTTTGCCAGTGCCTTCCTCTGCACAGCAACCCTGGTATTCCTTGGTGGTCTCCCATCCAAATCCTAACCAGGGCTGACCCTGCTTAGCTTCTGAGATCTGATGAGATCAGACTAGCCTGGGGCATCCAGGTCAGGGCATAAAAGGGCATAAAAGGTATCTAAATAAAAATAAGTTGCTTCAGAGAGTGTACAGTATTCCACAATGGGGCCATCACAAAAAAGGCCATGACCTCATTTGCCACCTGTCTAACCCAAGGCCATGGGGACCCCTGGAAACAGCTTTAAAACCACTTCAAAGAGCTGGAAGGTTTAATGTGGAAATTATCACTCTGTCTAATAATGGATGCTAGTATAACCATTTCAAGAGATAACATTTCTACCCTCCAGCTGCTGGTAGCAAGACACTTTCATCCTGATCCAACATTTCTCATGGGCATGTGTGACGGACAGGAGGCTGTCCTGCAACTGAAGGGACTGCCAAGCTGGAGCTTGCTGATCAAGGCCAGCTGGAGGCAGCCCAGCCCAGGCTTGGCAGGAGACTGAGGGAGGGAGGGGGAAGCCTATGGGGCAGCTGGCTGAAGCCCTACCAAGGGGAAAGGAAGGTGGGACAAGGGGAGGAAAAAGGAAATAAAAGGGATAAATAAAAAGGGGCGAATTGCCGGGGGTTTGCCCGCCATCACCGGGCACCTGGCAAGCCTAGATCCCAAATGGGCCAGTGAGGAGGACTGCTCCCAGACACGAGGCTGCAAAGTCTGGTAAAGCAGAGGGAGCAAAGGAATAAGGTGGTGCCTCCCAATATGAGGCCTTCGGGGACAGTGCAGTGTTGGGCATCACGGCAGGCACTCCCACAGACAAGGGAGAGATGGCGGGGCTTCACAGATTTGCATGAGTAAAAATTGTGCTTGTTTTCAGTGTCTTGAAATGTCTTCAGTATGTAAATAGAGCCCAACAGTTGTTTGTGAAATATGCTTGAGCCTACGTTACTGACAAGCCCACAATGAAACTTGCAAACATAGTATACCATCTCTGGTTCATATCGAGCAACATTGTCCAAATACAGACTATCAGCAAACCACGTAGATAACTGACCTCTGCTTTTTCTTAATGCTAACAACACTCAGCAGTGTTTCTCAACTCAAAATTTGTAAACCACTTCTTTGCAATGACTGTTACCTCGAATAGAGCTGCCACCGTTGTCTCCAGGTATCCAGGAAAGAGTGATTGAGGAAGATGTGGTTTTGGACACCGTGAGTCTAGGTTGGTCTGGTGGAACTGGATAAGTAGCAGTTAAGAACAGAAATGAGAATCAAATTATTTTGCATGACTTCAATTTTTTCTTAAAGCAATCATTAAAGAACTGTTTCAGGGCACACAAAAAGCAAATCATAGTCAAAATGTCTGTTAATTTGACATCTTTAGTTAATACTAGAAGATTTCTCTTTTCCTTAGCTATTTTAAATCTGTATAATTTTATCTGGCATTTATTGACCTCATTTTTGCTTTCCTATCATTTAAATCCCCGCAGGATCACCTTTCAAAGGACCGGGAAAATACATGCCAAGGTGAGTTTATGCACAACTATAACACACCTGTCACAAATCTCTGGTTATGCTCTGGCTATTTTGGTGAGACCTGAATGAATGGTTATAAATGCACCACTATTAAGGTTGCCAGCTCCGGACTGGGAAATACCTGGAGATTTGTGGGATGGAGCTTGGGGAGGGTGGGGTTTGGGGAGAGGAGGGATTAAAATGGGGTATAATGCCTTAGAGTACACCTTCCTAAGTGGCCATTTTTTCCAGATGAACTGATCTCTCTTGCCTGGAGATCAGTTGTAATAGCGAGAGATCTCCATCCACCACTTGGAGGTTGGCAACCCTAACCATTATGGCTGCAGTCTTAAGTCACAGAAAGCACATTAATCAGTGTTGCTGAAAACCCACAGCCAAATTCATAACCCATTATTAGACACTTTGTAAACTTGAGACTTTAGCTCTCCAGATGCTTATCAGCACAATTCTGAATTCTAATGGAAATTGATCAATCAGTTATGAAATCAAAATTGCACATGCATTTCTGACATAAAATGAAATCCTCAAACAACGTTCTATATATTGCCATTAATATAATTGCTGAAACCATCATATTATATGAATACATATTTACATTGAAGCACATGAAGGAAGGTTTTGATTACTTACCCTGTACCTGTAAATTCAAAATAATTTCATCTGATCCCCAGTTGTTAGTGGCCACACAGCTGTAATATCCCGAATCCTCGGCTTTCACAGTACGGATGACAAAGCTGCCATTGCTAAAGATGCTTCTTCGCCCATCAATCATCACTAGACTGGGTGTCCCGTTACTACCTCACAGGAAACAAATGCCATACATTAAAGAGGTTAAAATCAACATTACTCAAGACTGGGGTTATTTTTAAAAGCACAGGCAAAAATAGCATAAACCAGGACAAGTTATTCTAGCTTGAACAATGCTTTGAATATTTGCCAGTATTTGCTTTCTTAAAGAAATCAGTGGCTGTCCTCAGTGTGATTTGAAGAGGAGGCTTATTAATTTAGTGTTATTAATTTAGAAAATTTATATGTCACTTCTCCAAAGACCTCCAACGTACAATTTAACCATAAAAACAGCAGAAAATTGTTCAATAATGAACCACAAAACATGCCATTAAAAACTGGCCTGGGTACAGAACAACATAAAAAGCAACATTAAAAAAAGGATAGAACGGTCCTCAGGCTAGAAGAAGACCATAAAGGTCTTCACTGAGAAGCCAAGGGCAAAAGTAGGGTTGCCAGTCAGTGGCTGACTCCTGGTGCGAGACGGTGGGAGCAAGATGCCATTGAACAGTGGAGTAAACCTGGAAGTGACACCATACCATTGTTCTGACAGCAATGTTTGATGTATTTCCTGTCCCCCTGCTGCCCTACCAAGCAGCTGCTGGGATCAGTGGCTGCTGTTGGGAGGTCTCCCACTGTAGCAGGAGACCCGGCAGCTCTAGTAAAAAGCAACTCCTAAAAAGAGTAAGTTAGGTCCCAGGAAATTTTCAAAGGGGACGGCCTTACAAACAAAAGGTGCCCTCACTGAAAAGGCTCTGTCTGGTCACCACTGTCCTCATCCCTGCAGGTCAGGGACACAGAGAACAGGGCCCAAGAAGAGAATGTTAACTGGCAGGACGGCCCATTCCACAGCAGGTGGTCCTTCAAGTACCCTGGCCCCAAGACCTTTAGGGCTTTAAAAGTAGGAACCAGCACTTTGAATTCTGCCTGGAAACAGATGGGCAGATAGTGCAGATCTTTAAAAACATGGTTGATATGATCTCCATATCCAGCTCTGGACAATCTGCTACATTTCATATTCCTTTTAGGTTAAAGTACCATTCTAAGGGCCCAAATAGACATGGTAAAGATCATAGATTTGCATTTGCTAGTAAAAAGCAAATTACAAGCATGTGCAGTCATGATTCAGATAAGGGAAGGTAGGGGCAGTTTAATCCTTCAGCCCCTGCATGGTTTTACTAATCAAAACTGGGGCCACCTTGCAGTTATTAGCAGTTTAAAGCCAAGAAGATAGGATATTTTCAAAATGTCTTTTTTTTCTTTTAAAGTGCTAATAACAGTACCAGGAAGGCAGTTTCAATTAATAAAAACCTGATACTTTTTACAGCACCGTTGAAAACTTGCCATCAAGGGGGTGTAGAAAGTGCTATAAAATGGGGATGCCTATGAAAGTTAACTGAAAAACAAACAACATGCGGAACGAAAATAGATGACTGAGCATAACAGCTCAGATCAATTGATACTGCACCATGCAGTGCTGAAGTAGCTAGGGCTTAGCTCCAGTCTCTCTGGTTTCCATTGCCACATGGTGTCCCCTCGGATAAAGGGGCAAGTGAATCCTTGGCTCCACTTCACTGGAAGTATGTTACAGCTCCTTACATTTGGGCAGCTGAGATCACCTGGTCCGTATTGAAGATATACATATAGTTGCTGGTTACCTTTCTTTCATCCATTTGACTGTGGGAGCTGGGTCCCCAACTGCTTTGCAAGGGAGGATAATATCTTTCATCCAAGGGGTTGTTACTGTGCCGCTGAATGTCAGAATTCTGGCTGGAGCTGAGACAGGAAGCACAAAAGGGTTAACATGGAGACTGGTATGGTGCTACATTCTTTGGGGTAGAAACAGGAGGAATTAAATATTTAAAGCAAACGTTAAGATGCTTCTGGCTATGTTTATAAGAGACTAATTAATTCCAACCTACATTATCTGGCTGTTGGAACACAAATAATATAATTTTAATATCTGCAGAAAAGAAGGTTGGGAAAACGGCCTCCAGGCAGCTGAGAATAAAACAAACAGCCTTTAATCACCCATCCCTCTCTACTGTTCTAAAAGAAAGGGGCAGACATTGCACATATTCTGACGGTGCTAAGCAGCCTTCAAGTATGTTAGAATTCAGCCTGCACTGGTCATCTGCAACTAGTCTGGATTCTATCGCTGGCCTAGAATCACTTGTTGCCTGTGACGGATAAAGGGTTACTCTTCAGTAGAAGATAATTCCCAGTGGGTCGCCGTGTTAGTCTGTCTGCAGTAGTAGAAAAGGGCAAGAGTCCAGTAGCAACTTAAAGACTAACAAAAATATTTTCTGGCAGGGTAGGAGCTTTCGTGAGCCACAGCTCACTTCGTGTGGCTCACGAAAGCTCCTACCCTGCCAGAAAATATTTTTGTTAGTCTTTAAGGTGCTACTGGACTCTTGCCCTTTTCTACTACTTCAGTAGAAGCTGAGAGAGAAGGAGTGGGCGAAGCCAGAAGGCTCGCTCTCTGAGCGCTGCGGGAAAGAAGGGATTCAAAGATTGGTAACCTGCGTGTGAAGAAGCTGTGAACGAGGATCTGTGATCCTGAGGGTTCAGTTTGGCCTAAGCTAGTGAAACACACAACCTGTGGAGCGACAGGACTGAGATTGGGAGGAAAAGGGCCCTTTCTCAGGTCACAAAGAGGGGTTAGTCTCTGGGAAGGCGCTAGTCCAGTTACAGGGTAGTGTGAAGGGATTACTGCCACTGGAGTGGGGTAGTTCAGCCGGGAGAATGGGAAGAGAGATTTTGGTAAATCTCCATACTTCTGCGTTTCTCTAGGGCAGTGGTTCCCAACCTTTTTTTGACCAGGGACCACTAGGGCTTTTTTGTTCAGTGCAGGGACCCCAAGGTTCAAAATAAAAATTCTAGAATTTGAAAATAAACTTTAATCATAACTGTTAGTTAAACAATAAACTTAGAATAATATTTGAATATATATATTTTATAATAGAGAACTTTTAATTGAAAATATTAATTTATTATGGGTTTATAACTTTGTTTCGCGAACCTTAATTTAGTTCTCGCGGACCCCTGGGGGTCCATGGACCCCCGGTTGGGAACCAGTGCTCTAGGGAATAGAGATTGAAAGGTGTTAGGCCCATCTCTTCATCTTGACCTGACTTTGCTCCAGGCCTGTCCGACAAGGCCCCGGTCATGTGTCTTTTGGTTCTCATGCTTTGTACAGTTTATCTCTCTGCCTACTGGTGTGGTATGTGTGCCCGTCCTGTTTACCACAGCTCGCAGCTGCACGCTTGTTATGCCTTGTTATACTTTGTTATGACTTTCTGCCCTGAGAAAACGCTTATCATGGTTTCTACTGGACTGAGTGACAACATGCAATGTATTTTAACCTTGTATTCTAACCCTATTCTCCATTAGTCGCCTTCTTCTGCTAAGCTGGCAGTCAACTACTGACTTTGTCCAATCTTGACCCCTTATAAAGCCTAACCTGTTTCAGAGTCTTGCCTGAGCGAGTTTTGCTTGAAGGGACACTGAGGACAAAACTCTGAGCCTGACAAAAGGCGTCTTCCTTCCCTGGTAGCTAGGCAGCAGAGCCTGTGAACTATAGGAATTCTGGGGAACAGAACTAAGTTTGTGAACTAAGAACTGAAGGAATGTCACTTGTATAACATCTAAGCCAAATACAAACTAACTTTCTCAGAAGTGATTCTTGTAAATATATATATATGGTTCTTGTTGGTTATCCGGGCTGTGTGACCGTGGTCTTGGTATTTTCTTTCCTGACGTTTCGCCAGCAGCTGTGGCAGGCATCTTCAGAGGAGGAACACTGAAGGACAGTGTCGAAGTTCCTCCTCTGAAGATGCCTGCCACAGCTGCTGGCGAAACGTCAGGAAAGAAAATACCAAGACCACGGTCACACAGCCCGGATAACCTACAAGAACCAATGAACTCTGACCGTGAAAGCCTTCGACAATATATATATCTGGTTTTATGCTATCCCTCCAATACAGTTTTCCCTCAAAATCCATCTTTTGAATACTAGTAAATAAATTTCTGTTTTCTTTGTTAACTTTAAAAAGCCTCTGGTGTCATATTTCTATTCTGAGGTAAACAAAGGAAATAGGGACTGGAGAAGGAGAAAAATAATCTCCACATAACACATTCTGGCTAACAGCGAGTAAGCGATCCCTCTCTCTCTCTCCCTCATAACAAAAACTGATTACTGGGAGACAGTAACAAGTAGGAAGGAGGGGGTCATCATATTGCCACACTATTATCTTGGACAGCAGAGCTTACAGGGGAACGGTGCCCATGAGCTGAATCAGGACCCTCAGCTGCCAATCTCGTCACTTCCTCCCTCCTTTACAGCAGCACAGCAAGATTGGAAGACACAGAATGATGAGCACCATGTGTCCCAACTTCCCATGTGTCCCAACTTCCTTCTTTCCCATTTTTTCACTATTTTTCACTATTTGTAACTTACAACATAATAGTTACAACATAATTGTAACTATTACAACATAATAGAATAGCCATAACTTCCCTCAACACCCTAATCCTCCCCCCCACCCAATGCCAGACTCCCCCCCTGTGCTCCCAGCACAAATCCATAAACAGAAAGGAGGGGAAATGAGACAGAGGAGAAAGAAAAGGAGAGGGAGGGGGCAGAGCATGTCGTAGCATCTGGTGTTTATTCAAAGAGTTCCAGGAATTTCTTCCAAACTAGATCGTATTTCTTGGAGGCCTTTTCCTTTTTGGCTCCTAGGGTCTTCAGTGTCTTCCACCCAGCTTTCTATTTTTGAGGCCTCTTGAGATTTCTAGGGTCAAAAACATTGGCATGCAGCCTAGTATCCTGGGGGGTGGGGTTTAAAATGAAAATAGATGCAGACTGGCAAAATTACCATATGCAGTGTTAGATGGAGAAAGAAATGAAGAAAGAGTAGTGACAAGCATGAATGACTCAAGAAAAAATTCCTCTCTTGCTCCATGTTCTGGTTTGTCCCTTCATTCTTGCCTTCATTTGGGAGTGGTGGGGATGGGCAGGAAGGAAGACGAAATGTGCATGACAGAGAAGGACCCTTCCTCTTGCTTGCGCTCCTTTCCACCACTCCTTCTTACACAGGAAGAGCTCGCCAGATCAGACCAAGGATCCCCTCCAGCATCCTGTCTCCCTCAGTGGCCAGCATTGGGAGGCTTCAACCCTCTGCTCCCTGCCTCATTTAAAGGGGCCCACCCTAAAATGACACCCTCTTCTAGAAGCCTTAACATCCACAGAGCATGCAGCAAGTAAATGGAGCACATAATGTAATGAAAGCAATCCTGATGTGATTGTACATACAGTTGTATAAGGATTATTTTTTTGTGGAGCATTTTACCATTGCATAGAAGTGTACGTGAACATTGGTGAACCTTTACACAGAAACAACTTTTATTCAACTGTATCTACAGTCACATCAAGATTGCTTTGGGGCAATGCTTTATCAATGCACACAGGTAACAGGGAGAGAGAGAGAGAGAGAGAGCCAGAGTGGTGTAGTGGTTAAGAGTTGCAGACTCTTATCTAGAGAACTGGGTTCGATTGCCCACTCCTCCGCAGGAAGCCTGCTGGGTGACCTCGGGCCAGTCACAGTTCTCTCAGAACTCTCTCAGCCCATGCAGAGGCAGGCAATGGCAAACCCTATGGGGTCGCCATAAGTCATCTATGACTTGATGGCACTTTCAACCACCGCACAACAGTGAGAGAAGGGCAGCAGGAATGACCTGAGAACTGGATTTGAAGCATGTGCAGCTTGCCACAGAGCATCCAGGGAACCTAGTTTGGCAGCAGAATACTGGACTAGTTAGACTAGTCTGATCCAGCAGAGCTCTTCTTATGTTCTTATGCCATGGTGAGTGAAGGAAACCTAGGAGGTTAAGGGTAACACTATAAAAAAGAAATTAAACAAAATATAACTTTAATCCAGCAGCATCCAGAAAACATGGGCAAAATGCGCAGAAATGCGCAGGGAGAGCAAGGTGATCTCTGATGGTCAGAAAAGGCATGCATAATCAAAGCAAAGCCCCAAAGCAGTCGGGGGGGGGGGGGGTGTGATCGCAAGGGAAACATCCTTGCATAAAAGGCTAGTGCAATACTTGTCCAAAACTCATGTAGGCATGGCACCAAGAAAGCCCCCTATTACACATCTGCCATCAAAACTCTATATTCCCTTTTATGTTCTGCTTTTGTGCCAGAGTCATGCATCCCTTCTCCACCCATAACAAACCAGCATGAAAACTGCCTTCTTTATTAATTTCTGATTATCAAATAAAACCTCCCAAGTTCATATCCTGCTGCCTGCTTTGTTTCCTTGATTAGGTATGTATTTTATATACTTCGACAAAGGAAGAGGCAATGGGGGAAAATGTCAGTATTTCCTCTCCCTTTGATGGAAAGTTCCTCTCACACAAGACAGATTTTGTCAGCCTACAGTTCAGCTTCTCTAATAATATGTGATCATTAAATTAAAATGATGCAGAGTTGTGAACAGTCAGGAACATAGAACAGTGGGAGTATGGAACAGGTATTTGATGATAAAGATGCAATTTACTGGTGCATGGGCGGTGAAGCTAATTCCACTGAAAGAAAAGTCTGGCTGCTTTTTGATTCTGTTCTAACATCTTGACACTGTGACTTTCAAAGGTGGAGGGGTCAGAAATACAAGCTGATAGAGAGAGATCAGTACCTGCATCCAGCAGTTGACATTGGCCATTTGACAGTGAAACCCAAGCATCTTCTAAATTAGACTTTGGATCATTTAGGTAAGTTCTCCGCAACCAAACAGGTAACTATAGTCCTAAGCACAAGCTTTGGGAATTAGTCCTAGGTAAGAGTGGATGTGTCACCTTCTTGTTCAGTGTTACAAAAATCTCTTATTACATGGTTCTTTCAGCAAATATTACCAGGAAGATTAACGGAAGGTAGACATCGGATGGTATCAATCATGCATATCTAGAACATATATTTAGAGCCTTCCCATGACACAACTTAATTTCCTTTAATACATACCTAACATGTCATGGGAGTGTTCAGTGGTAGAACATGTGCTTTTCAGGCGCCAGATTCAGAAACTGAACTCTCCAATGAGAAGGGTCTGGGAAAGACTCCTTAGCTGCTGTCAGTTGGAGTAGATGAAATTGGGCCAGGCAGATCAATTCTGATCTAATTCTGTATAAGGCAACTTCATATACTATTAATAAGGAGCCATAGCTAAGTGGCAGAGAATGATCTTTGTGCCTAGAAGGTCCCAAGTTCAATTTCTAACATTTTCATTTAAAAGATCTCACTCTTTAAAGACCTTCCTTTACTCCAGCCCCTGGAAAGCTGGTACCCATCAGAATAGGCATAGCTAGATGGACCACTAGTCTGACTCTGCATAAGGAAGTTTCATGCATTTCATTCATATGTTCATACAATTCCCTATTCAGGATCTCTTTCCTTTTAATGGGAGCTGAATGGCCAAACCTCTGGGCAATATTTTAAAATTAATTGCTGATACCAAGCCGTGCCATGATAAATAGTGTGACAAATCACTGAACCTATTTGCCAGGGGATATTCTGTTTGAAATCATGCATATGGATGAGTAAGCTGCACTTCGCAATTGTGCAGGTTAAATAACTTCTATGCAGCATAAACTAAAAACTTTCAAATCATGCTCTTTCTTGTTTCTTTGTTTGTATGTTGGTTTTCGTGGATTTTATTTGGAGAGCTGAGCATGTGCCAGCTCTTACAAGTGTGGCAACAGTATAGATCTAGGATAGCTGGCATATTTGGAACTGTGACAAGAACAGTTAATTTACAGAGAGAGCATTCCTGAGTTATTCTGGTCTCATTGCTGATTATTCATGAAGAGTTGTGCTCACCATTAATTAAAAAAACCCCAACATATTGTAAGTGCACATGTTTAACCTCAGCTCTCCACTGTTTTATGAAACTGGATTCTAGTGGTGCAAAGAGTGATGATTCTCAGTACAAGAGAACCAATGTGTCATAGTGTTTCAGGCTGCTGAAGGACAAGATGCAAATGTAGCTGTTAGCAAATAAGTAAATCATTAATTTAAAAAAACACCCATAGAGATTAAAAAATTGCCAAAATTAAGACTGGAGAAGGCTGCAGACAAGACCTACAAAAATCAATGCTTCATTTTTAATGTAGCTCTTGTAAGATTCATGGTTCACAGGTGCTTCACTCTCCTAGCAGCAGCTTCAAAACAGTCAGCAAGACTGATCTTGCTGGAGTAATGCAAACTAGGGGTGGACTTATATTGTATGGTTATCTTGTGTTAATTGTTGTGTTTAACTTTGATCTTGTATTTAATTTTTAACTTTGATTTCCCAGATTTCTGTATAACTATAAGGACATTGTAATGGCCTATGGCTATACAAATAAACTTATTCATTTATATCAATATCCCAAAATAACCCCCCCCCCCAAAAAAAAAATCTTTTTGGTATTTTTTTTGGTATTTTTTTTTTACCGGTATGAAAAAAGGCAGCAATAAAGGGAGCCGATAAAGCTGCTTTGGCCCCACTGCCATTTCCCCCCTCCCTTCCCCCTTACTTAGCTGCCTCTAAAAGAAATCCACGCTGTCCCCTTCTCTGGACTCTGAAGAAGCAGAGCACTGTGGATTTCTTTCAGATCCATGCCGCTGGCCTTCTTCAGGTTCCGGAGAAGCGTGGCAGTGTGGGATTATTTCAGATCCCTGCCGCAAAGCCGGTAGCATGGATCTGAAAGAATCCACACTTCCCCACTTCTCCAGATCCTGAAGAAGTCTAGTGGCACAGATCTGGAAGAAATCCACACCACTCTGCTGAAGCAGGGCGGCGTGAATTTCGTTCAGATCCACCCCCTGGCCTTCTCTGGACCCTGAGGAAGGCTGAGGGGTGGAACTTACAAAAATCCATGCCACCCCACTTCTCTGAACTCCAGAGAAGTGGGGTGGTGTGGATTCAAAAGAAATCTATGCCACCCCACTTCTCCAGAAGCAGGGTGGCATGGATTTCTTTCAGATCTGCCCTGTCCCCCTTCTCCGGACCCTGGAGAAGGGGGGCCGCATGGATCTGAAAAATACCTATTAAAAGTATTTTTCAAGTTTGGGTTTATTAACCCAAAATTTTTCAAAATCGAGTTTTCCGGATTTTTAAAAACTTCATGGGTTTGAGAAACCCGAACCTGGAAAATACCGAAAAAAAATTGGTGCACACCCCTAATGCAAACCACAGGGGTATCATGAAGAAGACATATCACACCTAGGTTACACAAAGGTTGACATACTACATTCATCACATGGAGGGAATTTTAAATTTCTTCTCTTCTACCCCATGAGTGGGCTAGAAATACTTAGATGGTACAAGTAAGCTTACACTCAGATTTTGCAGTGCTCTGCACACTCAATTGCACTGTTTTCTCTTCTTCTCACTGTGGCTTAACATGAGGCTGTGCCCAACATCTTCCATTGGTGAAGAAAGAAAGAAATAATTTGAATCCCAAAAGGCATCCAAAGACAAACCAAATTAAAAGACAAACTCCAGAATTTTTTTTGACAAATTACAAATTTTAATACCTTTATTGGCATACCAAATTTTACTGACATGCTAATGATCGGATGTGATGTTTTAATAACCGGGGCCTGTACTTTGCTACAGAGTACTTTCTGAGTTTTAAGACACTTGTGGAATGATCCATTCCCTCCTGAGTGTGCACTGCTGCGCAAAATTGTATGTGCATAGGAAAGGATTTCCACAAGCTGTCTAGGCTCAATGTTCCCTATTCCCTTGCTGGCCCACAGCTGATCATTGTGTCAGCGTGCCGGACTCATTACAGGCACAGCCAGAAGGCACAGAAAGGCCTCTTACTTGTGTCAAGGCCAAAGGGCACTGAAGTGCATCCAGCACACTGGCAGTCAGTCTGGCTGAAGGCCAGAAGAAGAAAGGCTCAGCAGAAGGCCTCTTCAAAAAAAAACCCTTTTCTGTCCAAAAGCATGTGTGTGTGTTTGTGTATTGCAACGTGATACATTTGCAGCAAAACACTACAAGGGATCAAATTTCCAGTCATGACACACTTCAGTCAAATATGCTGATTAGAACTAAAAGCTAATAAGGAAGAACAAATTATAGGGTGAGAATCTATTTTACACCAGTTAGACAAACATGAAAACAAGCATTAGCATCAAACATAACTGGAATGTTTTATCTCAGTGGGTTTCTATTCCATCCGAATTGTATTTTAAAAGAAAATCATACAAAGCAGTCCTTGAAGAGCAAAATAAAATTGCTTCACTGGACTGCTAGGTGACTTCTGGGATCTATAAAAATAAAGAAAATTATCCTACGTAGTATATGATCATTTTAAACTGTGGTGCTCACGTTCCCTTCAATTAAAAAGCTTCACCATCTCCAGAGAATTGTTCTAGTAATTTTTTAAATTAAATCACACACACACACACAAATCAGTTCTGTTGATCAAAAAGAAAAGCAGTAAATGAAGCTTATCTAATGAAATTACATTATATTGCTAGCAAAGACAAGAGAGAAATGAGAAGCATGACAATTCTGAAGTACCATCATAAGTAACCAGCTTATTCTGTCTCAGGGGAAAGAAGAGGGTTCAACATTGCATCGGTCTGCATCAATAAATTGTGCCAACTAGTATTCAATGTATCTCTGCATCCATAAGGGCTAGAAATGAACTCCTTTGTTTAAAAAAATGAAGCTTGCTTGATTGACACTCTAAACCCAAGGATTTCTTTGCCATCCTTTGTGGCATCTTTAAGCTTGAGTCCCTTGCTTTGTAAGACCCGTCCGCACCACGTCATAGGGGTCTCCTCACCTTTGGCTAATGGTTCCACAGTGATAATTTCGCTGCTGTTGCCCCTTCCTGCGGCTGTCACGGCCACCACCCAGACACTGTACTGTCGATTTCGACTCAGGTTGGGGATTCTGTAGGAAAATGAGTCAGGAGACGCTTCAAACTCACTGATTACCTGTGACAGGAGAGACAAAACTATAGTAAGCAAAATGCATACATATAAAGAGAAGTAGAGGAGGTGGGAGTCTTTTTTACCTTTTACTTGGCCTCCTTAAGTGAATGACATCAACCACCTCAGGCAGATTGGATAAAAGGTGGTAATAGAACTTACAATTGCAGTCAGCTTATTTGAACAATTTAGTTCTTTGTTGTGGTATGCAAGTTGTTGAAAATTTATATGCACACTAATTCATTTATATAGAAGTGCAATCTCTGAAAGACTTTGATGACCATACTGCACCAGAGTATTGGTATTACATTGTACATTTCTTTGGCAATATTCAAAATTCACCACCGATGGGGCAATGGAGTATATTGTGGATTTTCATCACCTGGGATTGTCCGTTTGCTGGGGCCCAAAAACATGTGATGGCAGCTGATTCATGTAGTTAAACTTGTAGTTAAACATGTAGTTAATGTACTTTAATCTCCAGAAAGAAGAGGGTGTGGGTTGACTTCATGAGCACAAAGGATACATGCAGGAGCATTAAATTCCCCCTGATACTGACACTTGCATTATGTCCCTCAAGATTACTCTTCCCTGAGCCAGGTCCTATACCAGAAGTGAGTCCAGAATACAGAGAAGGCTGCAGAGAGTTTAGTGATGAGCAGTGCGCTGATCCTGCGACCTTCACTTGCACAGTATTTCTGGTCTTCAGTTTGGACCCTCTCCCCCTACTTTATACAGGACAAATTAGGGTCTGTTTCTTTAAACTATAATTGTAGTCCTAGATCCTTTATGATAAATATAGTGATGCCAGCCTCTAGGTGGGGCCTGGGGATCTCCCAGAATAATAGCTCATCTCCAGACTACAGAGATCAGTTCCCTTGGAGAAAATGGCATCTTTGGAGGGTTGGCTTTGTGGCATTGTACCCCGCTGAGGTCCCTGACCTCCCCAGGCTCCATCCTCAAATCTCCAGGAGTCCCCCAACCTGGATCAGGTGACCCTACCCCTCATCCCACATTGGTGGCCAGGGGCGGGGGCTTGGCAACCCTTGTTAAATAGTATGTCGTGTAAATACCAATATTTTTCAGTACCTCTATTTTATATTTTCACTTTATTCTATGTGGCAATCTATCTTGTTGCAAACTTTTCCTTTGTTTAAATCAGTCCCAGCCATCCTGATAAATCAAAGTTTACACTCCAGAGTATGAATATTAGCCATTCACTCTTATTAAAGTGTCTCAGGGTAGAGTCGTAGGACAAGATGATGTTACATTTAAACAACAATACGTGATTGGTTTATCGCCTCCCATCTCCACATAATTCTTGGACCATGGTCAGGGATGGGAATTGCTGACTTTTACCTCATCAAGGTAACGTGTTAAGTAATCATCATGCTCAAGTAACTCTGCTGTGAAACTAACAACATGTCATCTAACATGTGCTCTGGCAACTTATATTTTAGCTAGATATTCAAGGCTGACTATTATTCCCCCACTAGGCTAGTATCTACTATGGCCCTCACACTTTCTAGGCACCTTCCAATTCAGAATCAGACTGAGACACTTGATATTAAAACACAAGTACTTGTTGTGCTTTATAAAGCAAACTAAAGAAGTCTCTTTAAAAAATAACCTATGATAGTGGTGGGCACCAAGATAATCAAGAAGATTATGTATGCTAAAATTAATCACATCATTAATGGAAAAATTAAGTATGCAGAATGGGTGCAACGCTAACTGTATCTCCAAAATATCTTATCTTGTGGCATTGCTCAACAATGTCCAGCAAACCCAAGATGTCACACCAATTTACCACAGTGAAGCAGATTATACCCAGTTTCCTCAAACTCTTCTCCTTCTTGCTCCAGACAAAAGTAGGATGTGGTGGTGCAAAATTACAGATGGGCAAAGGTATTAAAAAACCAACAGAGGAATACCAAAGAAGGGACAAAAGAGAAGTATAAGAGAAGCCCCAAGCTGAACATTCAGAAAGAAGCAATCAGACATTAATTATAAAATTCATATTCTCTAATCCTGAAACAGCAATGTTTGTAATCAAACAACTAGCAGATGTTTAGTTTGACCTTCTTGTGTACTCAAAACATTGCTTTTCTAGAATAGCTTCTGTACCCTTTACACCAACATTTTTATAAATATTGTAATTAATTCCATTTATCATTCATTTCCAGTACCATTTCCTCTTATTAGCCACATTTATATCTTGTTCTAAAAACATCAGTGGTATTGTTTTTGTTAATATTATTGCAAATACAAAATATTTTGCAGTACAATGTGACTTTTCCAAGTTTTCCCTGTTTCACCTAAAAACAGTTTATTTCATAGTAACCCCCACATCATGTTAATCCAGATGAAATGACACATGGAAACATATTAGATATAAAACAAATTATTTGCTGTCAGAACAACCCAAGCCAAGTAAAACACACATATGCCCAGCTGCCTACTTCCTTGTGGTGAGTTTCTACTCCAATATCTGGCACTGGTTATATCCTACTGTTGTATGGAGAGATTCTTTGTCAAACTGAGTGTTCTGTCCAAGGACATTGTCATGCCCCCACCCCCCGTGCCCGGGTCCAAGAACTGGAGCAGTTGGCTGTCCCATCGGCAGATGACCCTGATGGGAATGCATCTGAAGAGCCTTCTGAGCCAGATGCTGAATTAAAGGGGACGTCAGATGCTTCTACGTCTAGCCAGGCTGAGGAATTCCAGTCCCCCTTGGAAGCCCGCCTGCCAGAGCCAGCCAGAGACTCAGAAGAAGAATCCTCCCCCATAGTTCACTGAAGACAGAAACTCTGGACTCTGATGAATGAAAAAGACAATCGGCCTGGCTGCAAAGTCAGAGAGGCATTCCAGCTGTAGAGAATGATGGTGAGTGATGACAGGACCAACCTCACTATGATAGCTGGCCAGATTTAAGGAATGGCGAAAATCAGCCTAGGCGTGGAAGCAACTTACTGAATTCCGGTTTCAGCCAAGCTCCACTCCCTTTGCTATCTTGCCTGAGAACGACCTTGGACTGTTTAAAGACAACGCCTACCGCCTTGCCTGTGACCCAGACCTTGGCCTGATTAATGACGACTCTTGCCGTGATACCTAAGAGACCCTGGCCTGATTTTTTGGACAGCTTCTTAGACTTTGCCTTACCACTGCTGACCCCACTGTTTCTGTGCAGCCAGGCTGCAGAAGTCTTAGCTTCTGTACCCTCCACTGCTTCCTGCCATGCCCGCTCTCAGCTCCCTCTGCACCGTGCTGCAGTAGCAGCCCCTGCCAGCCTGCCCGGCCAGTACAGACATGGAGATAGTGAGGAAACGCTGCATGTTCTTATTTATGCCCACCCACATGTCACATTGCACATTAACACTAGATCACAGGGGCCAGAACAAAAATAATAACATCCCACTGTGACCTTCACATCTCCATCTCCACCACTAGAGATGCTCAAGGCCCCTCTGGTTCAAGTCATGACCTGCTTACCCATCGCTAAGGCTGTGCAAAAAAAAAAAAAAAGGGGTAAATTTCGGGTTCGGGTTTGTAGGGCCCATTTTTTTGGGGAAACCCAAAATAAACCAAATACCCATACCGGTACATAGGTATTACAGCTTTTTAAAGGTTTTTCAGGGGGTGGGGAATTGGGTCAGCTTTAGCCTAGGGGAGTGTTTTGTTTTTTTTAAGTTCCTGTGGGGGCATTTTTAGAGGTAGAGTTCCCAAATGTTCAGGGTAGCTGCAAGGGACTCTCCTTGCATGAACCCCATAGTAAACAGTGAAAGTGAGATAAACCCATCCAAGGCTCAGTTTGCAAGTAATAGTAGCTGTTGAAACATGCTAAACATATTCACCACCAGGTTCTCACCATGCCTATCCAGCACTCTCAGAAATCAGCTCTTCTGCTCTCTGAAAAGACTCTGCCATTTCTCCATAAAAACCCCTTATCCCTGAAACAGCTTCTCAGAACACCTGGTTTAATACATTACTCCCATTTCCTTCAAATCTTTCCTCAGAAACTAACTTTTCCCATTAAGGCTTTGGCACAACATCTTAGCCTGGGGGAAAAAGAACCAAAAGGGGAAAAAATGGTACAGTGGGAAACTATATTTTATGTATTTTTCTACAACATTTTAGCCTTCTACTGAAACTGAGTACATGCCACTGATAGGAATGAGTATACCCCCAGTTTATCCCCAATTCCACCTCTTTCCTTCACTGTCTTGGCTCTTGTATGTTACATTTTAGATTGCAAGCTTTTTCAGACAGTCTTGTACTCCATAAAATGCCATGCACATGAATGCCACGATACAAACAACCAAATAAAAAACCAGCATCTCTCAAGATTAAATATATAACCACATAATGAAATTTGTAAGATTTAGGAATAACAAATTGTTTAAAATTGACATGGAAGTAAAAATCTCAGAAATTTAAAAACAACAATATTTAATTCAAATTTCACCTTATCTTTGTAATGGAGACACCCTATGTATTCTGAGTAAGGGAAAAAAACTTTAAAAAGCTATGAAATTAGGTGCTCTAAAACACATGAAAAGTCATGTTAATACTACTGATTATTACAGATAGCAAAAACAAGGCCCTTTAACAAACTTCGATATGTCCAGTGCACTTCAGAATATTATCCTCTCTGTCAGGAAGAGGCTTAAAAAGTCTCCACAAATGCTTTGCATTAAAAAAAAAACCTAGCAAGATTTTTATTTTGAATATTGGGAGGGTCACCTGTTACCACAACATCTTTCCCCATTGTGATGGTTTTTGTGGGCTATCATTTTAAATTAAAACATTTATGGTTATAAATAGTCAAAGTGCGTCACTGAAAAATGGAATTTTAAACAGAAAAAGAAACATTCAGAAATGGACAGCAGGAAAACGACCACTAAAACCTTTCAGCCATTTCAAGTGATTATTATCAAGGATTGCACATAACCCATTTTAATTCTTGTGAAATAAGATTACCACAGTTCAGGGCTTCTTTTCCCTCTCACTTATCAGGAAAACATAATATTGCAATGAAGTCATCTTATTTCAGTGTGCTAACAAGGGTAAAATAGAAGATGAGAACCAACAAACAATACCTTGAAAGGAAAGTTTCAGAGAGCAAGCTGTAAACACGCTATCCATTTACCGTGCTGCTCCACTTTAACGGCTCTGCCGACTTCAGCCATCACACAGAGTGGCCTACTTAGTGAATACAGAAAACTGACCCGATTTAACAGGGTTCCTCTCTAATGGTAAAAATATGAATTAATTCAAATACCCCTTCTTGTGTGAATGTACTAAAACAAGAGATTTCCAGAACAATTTTAAGGTTCAGTGGACATAGAAGGGTGTAACTCTTTTTAGGACTGCACGGTTATTCTCAAATTACTGAGGAATGCAATACCTTGTGAAAGGCTCACCAATTAAAAATCTAGTGAGGCCAAATTATTTGAATGTAACATGCAGTCTTAAATAGGATTGCCAGCTCTGGGTTGGAAAATACCTGGACAATTTGGGGGTGGAGCCTGGGGAGGGCAGGGTTTGGGGAGGGGAGGGACTTCAGTGGGGTGAATGATTTTATTATTACGGCGATAGCCAGATAAACTACAAACTGTATCAATTAAAACCGATTACATAATTAAATAATTAAATTAAAACCTCTCTATACAAAATACAGATAAAGTTATATCAATTAAAAATCACCGTATTCACAAGGCATAAAACGATTAAAATCAATTAAAATCACTAATACCCTTCTCCGACCGAATTTTAATAGCCACAGAGCAATACTTGGCTACTTGCAAAGATCGCTGAGAGTCTCCATCCCATAAGAGGAATTTAATTTTCTCTTCCTCCGAACTAGTCTCCATCATGTCAATAAGGGGTAGAATTAGTTTCTGACGAATTCCCTCATAAAAAATACATCTAAAAAGAACAGTAGTGCTTTCCATTTCACCTGATCCACAAGGACATGCCCACTCAGATCTTGCTAACTTCTTGTACTTTCCCTCCAGAATTGCTGAGGGCAAGGCCGACCCTCTAGCCAGGATTAATGCTCTCCTTTGGTTATTTAGCTCAATAGCAGATAAATATTCGGCTGGGACTTCAGTGGGGTGTAATGCTATAGAGTCCACCTCACAAAGCAGCAATTTTCTCCAGGGGAACTGATCTCTGTAACCTGGAGACCAGTTGTAATTCCGGGAGATCTCCAGCCAAAACCTGGAGACTGGCAACCCTACCAGGGACGGTGTGGTCGAGGCACCGCCGTGGCACTTCCAAAGAAGTTCACCGGCCACCGAAAGGCCTAAAAAAGGTTTTTTAGGAAAATGGAGCATTTCCCCCCATAGAGAACAGCGAGGCTACACCAAGAAAAACCTGGAGCTGGAGAGGCTTTGGAAACCGACTACTGTCAGCTCTGCCCCCAGGAATGCCCCAGGAATGCCCCCCACGCTGGCGCCGCATTTCTCTTTTGGGATTTAGGTCCCGGAGAGAATACAGTGTTGGGAGAGCGGTGTGCAGCTCCGTGGCCCCCAGGCACTGATGGAACTGCCCCTTCTGCCAGCTTAAGTGCATCTTATCACAGAATAAGAAAGTACTTACGCTGCCTCCTATGCACTTCTAGCCCATTTCTCAGGAATGGGCTGAAAATTACACTTTCCCTGACTCAAAGCAATGACGGAAGGGCTACGCAGAAGTGTTGGAAGCCCAGAAGGCTGCAGTCAATTTCAGAGGTGAAATTTCGTTCTCCTGAGATAATCTGAGCCAGATTATTGTCGAAGGCTTTCACGGACAGAGTTCATTGGTTCTTTGGTTCTTTTGTCCTGCAAAAAGTATCAAGGTAATGTGCTAATCATTGTCCTGTAAGTATCAAATATCAGGACAATGATTAGCACATTACCTTGATACTTTTTGCAGGACAATGATTCAGCTCAAACCCAACACCTTTCTGACTATATATTACTCTTCCTACACACTTGACACTGAGAGACACTGTCCTTCAGTGTTACTCCTCTGAAGATGCCTGCCACAGCTGCTGGCGAAACGTCAGGAAAGAAAATACCAAGACCACGGTCAAACAGCCCGGATAACAAGAACCACTGAGCCAGATTCTTTGGAAAGGGCATGGATCAATGCACTCCAACCCCACTCAAGGATATTAATGAATCTGATCTATACACTACTGTCTGTTTTTGATATTGTGTAGATGCATGAAATTCACCCAAACCGAACACACAGAGAATAAAATATCAGAGAAGCCTAGAATGACCCCAAATATGGTCATTGCTGAAACTAATAAACTGTGGAAATGAGCTTAGCACAAGAGAAAAATGTAATACCTTGGAAACAAATTCCAGTTACTGAATGTCCTCTGCAGTATTTAATCCTTTCTGTGATGTATGCCAACAGTTTCAGTTAAAATAAAAGGCAGACCAGAAAACGTTCCATAGGTGAGTAGGATTAAACTAGAACTCGCAGCGCCCTCTGGTGGCTACTTTAAGACCAAATACTGGGGAAGGCACTGGCAAACCACCCCGCAAACAAAGCCTGCCTTGGAAACGTCGGGATGTGACGTCACCCCATGGGTCAAGAATGACCCGGTGCTTGCACAGGGGACCTTTACCTTTTACTTTACTGCCCTTACCTCAGAAACAAACTTTTCAGTTCAATAGAACTAAACCAACACTCTTCGGACAATAATAAAGCAGTCAAAGTTGCCAAACTCAGAGGAAGTTCAATTTTATTTTAAGGGGGGGAATCATCTCGGTTTGAATGGTAATTGTTATTAAATTGATTCTATCCACCTCATTGAAGAACATATCTGTACTATCCACTGAAATCTCACAGCAATAAATAACAATTCTCTCTAGATTGGATGGATGGAGTGAGAAAAACAGCTTAATAACATTTTAAAACCCAACTAGCTGGCAGAAGACTAAAAAACATATTAAAATGCTTTCGACAAGGTCTAAATTTATGGAAGGCTGTAATGTTTTCCAATGCCGCTTAAAAATGGTTGCCCTTCAATCTATTTAGCAGCTTACTGCAATTACTAAATGTTATATTCCCTATTCAAGTAGGAATAACCATGCACCCACAGCTTGATTGAAAAAAACTTTGGCACAGAGAATTCTATGTGCATTCGTCACATTTTGAGTACCATGTTTAAGCTAGCAGCAGCTGAGTTCCATCTAGGCTAAATGTGCTTTCCTCTCCTTGCAGCTACTTAAAGCCCGGGATGGGCCAGAGGAATGAGTGCAAGGGTTCTTGGCGCATGCTAGCCGCCTTTCTCAATCAGGATCACCTGCAATGTGTTTCCAGGTGTGTTTGGTTTTATTTTATTTTATTGCTTAATTGTATTATTTGTTCAAAGCAGGGCTGCTGAAAGCCACCATAGGCCCCTGAACAAAAATCCCCCCCCCAAAAAAAACAAATATCATAGGAAAACAAATCACTTGGCTTTCAGTTATTATGAACTGAATAATAATTGATACCTGGGAATAAACCCCATTGAATTAAGTGAGATTATCAGTCTCGCTCAAACAGTACTAAACTGCAGAAAGATATCAAAAATATTTCTACCAATCCCAAAAAATGAAGAAGAAAGGCAGCCACAGGATGCTTCATCGGGAAAGGAAAATCGGGGAGATGTGAGAAGTCAGTTTCTTCACCCAGGTAGAGGATCCAGGAGAGCTGAGTCTCCAGATGGTGTTGTCTTCCTGCACCTACACTAACTTGAGAAAGCAATGCTAGATACTAAAATCCAAGTAGTTTCAGCTCTCTCCCCCCATTCCTTTCCATCCCCCCCTCTCCTGCTGCTGCTTCTTTAAAGAGGAAAAAAGAAAGATGGAGAGCAGAGGCAGAGTAGGCAACTGATATTACCCTGGAAATAATTTCCAGAGTGGCCCAGTCCATGCTCCTGATCAGGTTGAAGGTACAGATCCTTAGTAGATCAAAGTGTACAGAACTGACTAGATCTTTTGGGAGTAATCCTAAATAGCTATTCTGAGAAGCAAGTTCCGTTTTACTGAATGGGCCTCATGCCCAGTTTTCTGTTTCATATGAGCTTTTAAAATTTTAACATATAATATTAATTAGTTACAAGGTATCATATCTCCATAGCATGCATTTTAATGGGAATTACAACTGCTTTTCTTCCTTACTAACATTTTTTCCATGTGGGTAGCAATATCTGCAGACTGAGAAGGCAGGGCCCCCAGACTTACCTAGGCCCTGTTTGTAGGGTTGTCTTCGCCTCCAGTGGGAGGTTTTTGGGGTGGACCCTGAGGAGGGCGGGGTTTGGGGAGGGGAGGGACTTCAATGCCATAGAGTCCAATTGCCAAAGCGGCCATTTTCTCCAAGTGAACTGATCTCTATCAGCTGGAGATCAGTTGAAATAGCAGGAGACCTCCAGCTAGTAGCTGGAAGTTGGCAACCCTACTAGGTTGTGAGCCTTGTCAGTCTGCCTTCACACACCTGATTGTTGTTGTTTTTTGCTGGTCAGTGACTGCATTTTATTATTATTATTATTATTATTAATAATAATAATAATATTCATGCACCTGATGAAACAGATTGTAACCATGAAAGCTGGAACTACAATACATGTTACTTTTTATGGTGGCATTTTCCACTGCAGACTAACATGGCTACCACTCTAGAATTTGTCCTTTCTAGTTACTCAGTTTCTGCAAAGATCTCCCTTTTCCTCAACATTAAAAAGCTGTCATCTCCATTCTTCCCAACTACTTTAATAATTCGGTAGCATGCTGAAAGATGCAGAAGCAGCAATGGGATAACTGTATAATGTTTTAAAATCCCTCTGTAAAAATGAGGATAGGATAATTACATGCCCTATACCTCTCATAAGAATCAAATAATAGGCTGCTGGATTACAACAGAAGTTTCTTGAGACCAATGTCTATTTCTCATGCTAGTCAGCCAGATGCTTCTGGTAATCACATCAGCAGGGAATAAAGGCAATAGCCATCCCCAAAATTTGTCTCCCAAGTGGCATTCAAGAATATATTATCCTTGAACATGGAGGCTTCATTTAGCCAGCAAGACACACAGCCACTGATAATCCTGTCCTCTGTGAATTTGTCTAATCCTCACACAGCAGCAGCTAACAACAACCCAGCAGGCAAATCAGCAAAATAAATCAAGTTCTTTGAAATAAAAATGGTTTCAAATTTACCATCTCAACAGTCTTTGGGGTCCAGGGGAGACAAGTTTTCTTATGGAGCAAGTTCTATAGTTTAGGTTCTGCCAGTGAAAGTGAACTACCCACTACACTTCTGACCATGGAAGAACGTGGCCTAACTATTCTGGTTCATACACATCCTTTCTTAAAAGCTCTTTAATGTGTACTAAAAATTCTGAATATTCTGAAACTAATTTAAGTTTTCTTAATTTAAACTAATTTAAGTGTCCTCTTAAAATGTCATCCTTTCTTAGGGATACTTCTGAAAGTTGGGTGTTGTCCCACTGTCAGAGAGCATTGGTTGCATGGCATGTGCAGCAAGTGGCTTCCCTAAAACAGGGGTGAAAGCTCCCAGCATCTACCCCGGAAGCAAAAACAGAGGAGACAAAAAGCAATAGGAAGAAGCTCAATTCATCTCAGTAGCAGAGCACAGAACAGAGAAGTGCAGCACTCCAAGCTCCTGCTACCAGGAGAAAACCTCAGGCTGATATCCTCCCTGAAGCTATGAACTGGTTTGACGAAAATACAGTTGCCTATGTCCCACCCTTCCCCTAGATGATTGATCAGTATGTAAGGGGTTGTGCTGAATCAGTGGGATCTCCTTGTGCTTGTCAACTGCATAGCCTTGTATAGGGAAAGTCACAGTACATCTCTGGTCCCTCCTGGGCTTAAGGGTTGTCAACTTCCAGGTGAAGCCTGGATTTATCCTGGAATTACAACTGATCTCCAAATTACACAGATTAGTTCATCTGGTAGAAATGGCAGCTATGGAGTGTGGATTCTATGACATGGCATCTCTACCTCCCCAGGCACTGCTCCCAAACCTATAGGACCTTCCTAAGCCAGACTTGACAACCTTATTCTTGGCACTGGTATAATTCCTCATATATAGGAAAAAAGTAGAAAGTCACAGCACAAAATTGCTTGGCTCAGTATGCCCAATAGCACACTGGCCCATTTCAAGAAAGATTCAGGGTAATACCATAGTCAGAGAAAACCCCATATGGGACCCCAAATTCATTTACAGGTTGCTAAATGGCCATCACTGCAATAAAGAATCTTAAAAGTATTGTTAAGATGCAACACATCATAAATATAAGTCTTTTACGTACTCTGCTTGATGGCCTCAGGAGTCCACATTTCCAAGATGTTATAACATCAGGCAGAGAAATCTGACAGGGCCTAACCAGATGTGACATTTTCCATGAGTACACTTATAGGTACACCTAAATGTCATATTATGTGTACTGTGTGGAAAATGTCACATCTAGTTAGCCCCTGACGCATGCAGGTTAGGAAGCTTTTGTTCTGCTATTTTTGCCTTAGTGACAAGAGAAGGGGGGAGGTGCAGAATAAGATGTAGAAAGTAATAGAAATCTACAGAGTACATAATATAAACATAAAACTGGTTCATACTTTAATCATGCATTTTTATGGTCCTACTCATTTTGTCTGGAGAGCCACAAGACAGTGACCAAATCCCAGCACTGGTATGACATCCCTGCAATACAGGTGGAGAGGCGTAGCTGCACAGTGGCCAGAAATGTGAAGCACTGGGTGCATGGGGGGGGGGAGCAGAAGTTAGAAAGTGTTATAAGATCCTCCACCCAGGGGTCCCATCTCTGGTGATGCCATAAGATGATACTGGCTAAAGAGATGGTATAAGTTAAAGTAATGTCATTTAACTCAATGGAGAGATGAAAACAAATGATCCCTCACTCCTCTTGTTTTGCGAATGCTTCCTTGATGGGACAAAGGGTGCTACTTATTCTGCACAGCAAACAAACAACAGCATATAATTCCATGGCAGGACCCTCATATCTCATGATATGCAGGATGGGGTTATTTCACTCTGGCCTAATGTTGAACAGTCATAGAACATATAAGTGGGAACTTTGGTGATTAGAACTCTGCAGAACTGTGTGTGCACACACAAAAGGACACATTGCACAAACAACCAAGGCTAACAAATATAGAGAGACCATACTGCTAACACCTGTCTTCTCAAAATGCTTACAGAACACTAATACTGAAGAGGAACCACCAGTTCAATCTTCCATCTAGATGTTGTCTGTTGCAGCCACTACTCATTCCTTATGACTACCCTCTTCTTTTTGGCATAACTGCTGGTGACTCTCCTTACAAGAGCCCCGAAATTTGGATCCTAAACAAATGCTACTGGGAATGTTTCCTTCACAATTAAATTCTAGATACAAAGAACGTTTTCGATACGCAACTTCAGCAGCCAGAACTGTATATGCCAAATATTGGAAATCTAATTCAATCCCAGATACTATAGAGTAGATTGATAAACTTTTCGAGTTTGGGTTGATGGCAAAGTTAACGCAGCTGGTGAATCAGAAACCTACCGAAGTGTTTGAGTCTAAATGGCAATCTTTTTATGATTATTATTCAAACAACATATAAATATTAATAGAAAGGAGAGACTATCTGTAGTAGGGCTGTCAATTCGGTTCGGTCCGAACTGAAAATCAACCGAATTTCCCCTGATTCGGTGATTTTCTGTTCGGACGGATCCGAACACAAAACTGGCGGGCAACCGGGAGGGCCGAATTCAGCGAGTTCGGGAGTTCGCGAATAAATTCGGCCAATTCGGCCCCCCTTCAGGGGAGCCCACTAAAAGGCGCGGGCTGCCCTTTAAACTGATCTGAGCCTCCCAGCTGGGAGGCGCAGGTCAGTTTAAAGGGCAGCCCGCCCCCCTTCAGCGGGCTCCGCTGGAGAGGCACGGGCTGCCCTTTAAACTGACCTGCGCCTTCCAGCTGGGAGGCTCAGATCAGTTTAAAGGGCAGCCCGAGCCTCTCCAGCGGAGCCCGCTGAAGGGGGGCGGGCTGCCCTTTAAACTCATCTGTGCCTCCCGGCCGGGAGGCGCAGATGAGTTTAAAGGGCAGCCTGCCCCCCTTCAGCGGAACCCGCTGAAGGGGGGCGGGCTGCCCTTTAAACTGATCTGCGCCTCCCAGCTGGGAGGCTCAGATCAGTTTAAAGGGCCCCCGCGCGCCTTCAGGGAATCCCTGAAGGCGCGCTTCGGCCGAATTTTCCCCCGAACTCCGGATCCCCCCGAATTACCGGGGATCCGAAGCGGGGGAGTTCAGACTTCGGCACGTACCGAACCCACAAGGGTCAAATTCGGCCGAATCCGAACTGTACCGAATTTTTTTTTTGACAGCCCTAATCTGTAGTGAGAATAAGTACTGAAGCTTTAAGAGCATGTTATCTTTAAGTCACCTTAGGTTACCTGAAAGAGTTCTACGGTTTTCTGAGATTAAAAAATAATGGAATTTTGAACGGCTACTTATTATAACGATTGCTATTTAAATATTCCATAATTATTTTAGAATTTCACAAGGCAGTTTAATGAGATAGTTAACTAAATGTTAAGAATGTTGTATGTTTAAGTTACTAGTAAGATTTATAAGGTGTTTTAGGTCATAGCATATGAACTGAAACTTTGACAAATCTGTTATCTTTCTTTTTTTATTATAGTCTTGTTAAGGCTCGAAAGATACAATATGTTTTATTTTGCCGTTTCCCCTATCCCTCCTCTTTTTTCTGTACCCCTAAACCTTACAATAAAAATTTTAAAAAGAACCCCCAAGTTTGGTAAAGATTGTGTCAGAGGGTCCAATTTTATAGGCCCCCAAATGGAGGAAAAATGAGGGCCTATGAAATTGGATCCCTTTACTCAATCTTTACCAAACTTGGGAGTTCCTATAAGGAGAGTCACCAGCAGCTATGCCAAATGTTTGGTGCCTCTGCCTTAAAAAAACAGTCCCCCAGAGTCCCAGAAAGATTCCCCATAGACTATAATGAAAAAGAAGGAAGGGGGATTTAAACTTTAAAGTGCTTGGCGTGAATGTGCTGGAGTGTTTTTCTTCCTTTTAAAAGTGGTTGTAGCCTGTGATCCCAAAACGATTCTGAAAAAGCTGATTTTTTTTCAGGGTGAGGATTTGCTGGCTACTGTTTAAAGGGGTCATTTTTTTCTGGTGCAGCTTTGCCGAATGCACGCCCCAATCTTAACAAACAAAACTATAGAACATGTCCTGCTGCACTGCCCATTCTAAAAGGATATAAGATGGCAGTATAGTCTCCCCATTTTGTCAAATTTTCCTGGGAGATCTGAAGAATCTAAAGTTTCCCTTCTCTGAGCAGACTCCTCTCGGGAGATAACTGCCCAAGTAGCCAGATTTTGTCTTCGGTCTTGTGGGATTCGTAAATGGCTGACTGAAAATCTCACCTCATAGATGATTTTTCCTCCCCCTCTACAAACCATCTTTCCTAGAATCATCAACATATTTTATTATTTTAACTTTTTAATTTTTATTCAGAGCTGATCTTGTATCGAAATAAAAATTTGATTTGATTTGATCAAACAATGCATTTACTAGTTTGATATGGGTGTATTCTATCCTGTACACTCTGAAGGGTTCATTCACTCATTTTTTCACTGCATTTGCTTCCCATCTGCTAGAATATTCAAGCACCTTCCGATGAAGTCACAATGGCACAAAGGGAAACAGTTCCTGCAAGCTCTTACTCACCCCCGAAACTTCCCCTTATATGCCCTTTATTTTGGAAACAGCAGCCAACAGAACAGTGCCAGATCTTCTGGCTTTTTCAGAGCTGGCTTGCTGCACCGCAGAGAGCTGCAGCAGGGTAAGGAATTGCTACAACAGAACTGGAACAACCTTCTGACTTCTCCTTACACCGCCCTTTGATTGGGGAAGCTTCTTCTAGGTTTTATGAATAGAAATGTAGCAGCACTGAGAGATGTACATTTTCTCCCTTTAGATGCTCTAAAGTCCTGATTTTTGCTCTGTTTTAGTGTTATTTAACTTACTGTGGGCCCTGACCTGGATGGCCCAGGCTAGCCTGATCTCGTCAGATCTCAGAAGCTAAGCAGGGTCAGCCCTGGTTAGTATTTGGATGGGAGACCACCAAGGAATACCAGGGTTGCTGAGCAGAGGAAGGCACTGGCAAACTACCTCTGTTAGTCTCTTGCCTTGAAAACCGCAAAAAGGGGTCGCCATAAGTCGGCTGCAACTTGATGGCACTTTACACACACACACAACTTACTGTGGGGTATGGATGAGAGCAGAAAACAGTGTACTTTCGGATGACACCGTTCAATTTGATGGGCGGTAGCCAGGATACAAACACAGTGGAGGCCGAAGCTGCAGCTGCTTTGACTCCAGCAGGAGGACCTGGAACTGCAAGAGAAACATGTACACTTATCAAAAAGGGCAAAAGCAGTCGATACACATTGACCTGCACAGTCTGGTGAACTTCACAAGACAGCTGCAGCCTGCCTGAGCAGAACCATTTGAATCTCAGGATTTGGGGGAGAGATGAAGGAGCAATGTGCAGTTCAAAAGGTACTCTCCAGAATCCCTTGCAGTATCACAGTGGATGTTGGGGTGCACCTCTCTGATCATGCAGCACAACTGTACTGGGGTAGGGAAGTGCTGTAGCCAGCGCCAAAGAGATCCCAACACACACAATATTTGATGGGTTTATTTAGATATTTATACCCAACTTACCCTCCCAACAAGGATCCAAAATGTCATTACAGCATCATTTCCCTCTCTTTCTTTCACCCTCACATCAACACTCCTGTCAGGTAGGTAAAGCTGAGACAGAGTGCCTGGCTCAAGGTCAACCAGCAAGCTTCCAAGGTAGAGTAGGGATTTGAACCACAACAGTATTGCCAGCTGGAGCCTTGATTTCTGTCATTTAAAGGCGGGGGGGGGGGGCTCTTTCCAACCTGCTTTGGTCTTTGAGGGAGGACTCATCGGAACCAGGCTTGCCAACAATCACTGGGTGACTTGATACCATGACTTCCATGACTCTGGGAGACACAAGTTTGAATCCCTTCTCTGCCATGGAAGACTGCTGGGTGACCTTGGGCCTGTCACACACTCTCAGCCTAACCTACCTCACAGGGTTCTTGCGAAGATAAAATGGAAGAGAATGATGTGAGCAGCTTCAGGTCCACATTGTGAAAGGTGGGGTATAAATGTAGTAAACAGATAATAAATATAGCTGAGTATGGGGTTTAGGTAGGCTGGTAGGTGGAAAGGAGCGAAGGAAGCAGGGGAAAGTGAAGGTATGGGGCCCCAGGAGGAGGGAAAGAGGAAATAGTGCAGGGAAAGCGATACTGAGGAAACTGAGGTGCTCCTCACAAATCCTTGCATGTTGCCCACCATGTAACTGGCCTAGCCTGGAGTCTGGCACTGCACAACTCATCCAGACTTCTCCCAGGAGAGGCTGCCAGTGGTAGAGAAGGAGGGAAGATAGAGCTAGGTTGGCTGGTTGGTGGGAAGGAGAAAAGGAAAAGGGGAGAGGCTTTGGGGGCTTTCAGAGAAGGGAAAGAAGAAACAGTAGGGGAAGGGAAATGAGATGCCCCCTGCAAATCCTTGTGGATCCCCCACTTGTAATGTTTATTATGGAGAAACTGACCAAAAAAGCCTCTGCTGCCTCTGATTAGGGGCACACAAATATACCCTTTTGTTGTTGTCGTACCTTGCCATTGTAGGACTTGTTCTGCCCATTTTCCTTGCTGCTATTCCTAATTCATTCTCCTCCCCCACTCCCGCTTTAAAATGTCAGCCCAGAGCTCTTTCCTAGAGGAGTACAAATAAAGCTGTCGCCTTGGACTGTAAGGAGAGAGGCTATACCAACTCTGACACTGCTGGGGGTTGGGAATAACTGCTTACCATCCTATTTCTTCCTATTGGATTAGTTTGCCCAGGATTACGAATATTTCTTTGGCCAAGGGTAACTTTTCTGAAATCATGCAAGAGGTAGCGATAAAACCACTCTTGAAGAAGCCATCAATGGACAGTAGGATGAACTGGCCAATTGTAGACTACCTTGTCTTAAAAAATAAAACTAGACACTGGCTCCAGGTGATTGGGAACTGTATATAAGTTGGGGTGTTTTGCAGTTAAGTTAGTTCTCTCTTCCCTGTTAACTGAATAAAGTGGTTGCTGTTGGAACTCTTTCTTAGGCCTCATGAGTAACCTACACATACATAATACACACACTGGCCAATTATAGACCAGCATCTATCCTTTACATTCCAGTTCCCTAAAAAGGAGCTGTCAAAGATTGCAGCAACTATCGGACCATCACATTAATTTCTCACACAACTGATGCTCAAAATCTTACAACAAAAACTGTTACCATATATGGAACGAGAAATGTCTGATATTCAAGCTGGATTCAGGAAAGAAAGAGGCACTAGAGATCATAGTGCAAATTTATGTTGGTTACTGGAGCATAAGAGAGAATTTCAGAAAAAAATCGGCTTGTGTTTGATAGATTACAGCAAAACTTTTGACTGTGGATCATGAAAAGATATGGCTGCTTTTAAAGGAAATGGGTGTGCCACAGCATCTGATTGTTTTGATGTGCGACTTGTTCTCTGGACAAGAGGCTACTGTTATGTCAGAATATGGAGAAACAGAAGGGCAGCCATGAAAGACCTAGAAAAAAAATAAGTGGGCTAGATCAAATCAAGCCTGAACTGTCCCTAGAAGCTAGAATGACTAAACTGAGGGTATCATATTTTGTTCACATTATGAGAAGAACAAGTGTCACTGTAAAAGACAATAGTGCTAGGAAAAGTTGAAGGCAGCAGGAAAAGAGGAAGACCCAATATGAGATGAATTGACTCTATAAAGGAAGCCATGGCCCTCACTTTGCAAGACCTGAGCAAGACTGTTAACAATAGGACGTTTTTGAGGACACTGATTCATAGGGTCCCCATGAGTCAGAAGGGACCTGACGGCACTTAACACACACACATCTATCTTTGCCCTGATCTGGATGGCACAGGCTAGCCCAATCTCAGCAGATCTCGGAAGCTAAGCAGGGTTGGCCCTGGTTAGTACTGGGATGGGGGACCCCTGTGGAAGTCCAGAGTTGTTAGGCAGAGGCAGGCAATGGCAAACCACCTCTGAAGTCTCTTGCCTTGAAAAACTACGGGATCACCATAAATCAGCTGCAACTTGACAGCACGTTCCACTACCACTACAACATCAAAGCTTGCTTTTTTAGGCAAGGTGACTGGGCATGCATTAGCCAAGCAACTTCAGGCAAATCTGATTGATACTTCTTGATCCATTTCAATCTGACTTTTATGGGCCTGGTTACAGGACAGCTGCCCCTGACATGGTTTTGCTAGATCAACTGGAACATAGTTTTGGTCTTTGGACTCAGAGAGTTATCACTGGATAGGATGAACTTGTGGAATGCCACAAGGTTCTATCGTTTTTTTCCATGCTCTTTAATATCTATGGGCCAAACTAGAAAAGACAGGCATCCTTGTGTTCACCCCAGAGACATGCTGCCATTTTAAAGAACGATTTCCCACCTTTAAGCTGTGCCAAGGGGGCCAGATTCTGGTCAGAACCACCATGTCTTGGCGGGGGGAGGGGATCCCAAATGACACTGGGAGTCTTATTTGCCCATATCCTTCCTCAGAACTTTGGATCAGAAAAAGTGCAGGAGAGGTAGGGGTGACATGAATTCCTCATCCCCTACATTGTCGTCCCCAGCCGGATCAGGGCCCCACAGCATTTTTAAAAGTACAAAGACAAGGCTCTAAATAGGCACCATGTCCCTGTGGCAGACTCAGGGATGCGGTATCGTCTTCTTTGGCCCTAGGGTGAGTATTGTAATGCGCTGCATATAGGGAAGCCTTTGAAGGCAGTCTGGAAGCTTTCAGAGGTGAAGAATGCAGCAGCTGACCACTTCGCAGATGTGGACCATTGTGCCATATTTCACTATAGCCACTTCATTGGCTGCCCATTAGCTTCCAGGTTCAATTCAAGGTGCTGGTTGTTATCTTTAAAGGCCTTCACAGCCTGACCCACATGCTGAAAAGGACCACCTCTCTTGTTATAAATCTGTGTGCCATCTTAGGTCAGCCCAACAAGCTTTGGCCTGAAATGAATTAATGCTACATTCCAACATTGGTGCCATTTATTAGACTATACTAGTAAGCAGCCATATCTCAGTGGCACAGCATCTGGTTAGCGTGCAGGATGTCCCAGGTTAAATCCCCAGCATTTCCAGTTAAAAGGATCTGGCAGAAGGTAATGTCAGAGACCTCCACCTGAGACCCTGGAGAGCCACTGCTAGTCTGAGCAGACAATACTAACTTCGATAGGCCAAGGGTCTGATTCAGTATAAAGCAGTTTCATGTGTACATATATACACTGGCTTGCACTAGCTATGGCTGGTCTGTCAAATAAGGAACACAGATTCATTGTTTTAATTAAGATTTTATAATGCATCATTTCTAATGAAAGCAATCATTCAAACCCCATGCTATTAGATACAGCAGCCTGTGAAAACGTAATTTAAGCTTACAGTGTAGAGAGAAAATGAGTATGTCTATTTAAATTTTAACGATCAGTGAAATAAATCCTCAGGTGGAAAGACACTTGGTTAATAAGTAACTCTATTTATAGTTTAGAAGGAACTCCAAGCAAAGAAGATATATGGAACACATTCTCAAGACAGCCAGACATTTCTGCAGCAATTTTCACAGTGCCAGGAACATTTTGGACAAGAACAGTAGGTTTTCCTGCATATTTCTGGGGAGAAAAAACTAAATAATGCCAATCTTCAAAATAGACCTCATTTTTTTTCATTCAACATGGTTTCTTTTTCATACATTCAAGTGGGGCCATGCCTGACCTCTGGTGTCTAAAATCAAGTACTGACATGATAACAAACCCACATTGCTCCTGGAATCTTTCCCTTGCCAGTTGGGATTACATCTAGCACATGAAAGGGGTGTGTGTGTTTTCTTCCACAACATACCTCTTCCATATGTGCCATATTAAAACATACGTGCCATATTAAAACATATGTGCCATATTAAAACAGCCATAAAACTAGCTGCATCTGAGATGCTTTAAACAGCTTGAAGAGAAAAGTGAGTTTACGTCCCTTGAATGGGATGTATTGTGCTGTTGGTTTTCTAAACCAAATATTCCATTAATTCCAGAAATCAAGAGTGAACTTAAGGCATTTAGTAAGTTCACAGACAATGCAGTGAATATATAACAGACTGGAATGGTTCAAATGTTCATCTACATCCAAGCCTACACACAAAGGCAATATCTTAGGTTTCCAGACCACGAGAACAAACTGCCCCCCTTATCTCTCCCACAAGCAGAGATCACAAATAAGCAGGCTCAGTTGTGCCAGAGCAGCCAGTCGAGCAAAGAGAAGGTTAAATAAAACCATTCCAGACGGGGTCAAAAAACGGAATCTCAGCCAGATTATTAACAAGGGGAAAAGCATTAGTTGTCAACATTTTAAAAACAGACTCTAGCGATGCCACTCCTATTAGCAAGAGGGACTTTTTTAAACAAAACAAAAAATCCTTTTGTCAAGATACCATGAGTTTGTAAAATTTAACCAGATTTCCCTCATTTCAGAGCTGTCTGGGAACCTTTCAACTAGTGAGCAGATATGCCTTTTTTTTATTTCCACATGGCGACTGGGAATGGTTTTGGTCCATCCGTTTTCACTGCTGGTGTTGCTGGTCTGTCTGCTTCTTTTACACATTCAAAACATGTAGCATGAAAAAAAAGAACATGACACAGAAAAAAAATCTCACAGATTAGATCTGAACAAAGAAGAAACAAAATAAAATGGGGGATAACTAAATTAAGCCAGCCAGCTTGTGCAATTTGGTAGCAACCCTACTTACATTAAACAATGGCTGCACAGCATACTTCTGTGACATTGTGAGTGACCTTATAGCCTTTTTTTGTCAATAAATTTTTAGTTAATACATTATACAGCAGTGGGTCTTGAAGATACCAGATAAAAGGCAGAGTACCTTCCCCCCTTAGGAATTATGATTCAAGATTTGTTAGGATAAGCAGCACCATCGGGAACTAAAAAGTAGCTTTTCCATATGGAAAGAAATAGAAATGTACGTCGGTCTTTTTCATCTTAAATCTGACTTCAAAGGGTCCCTCTTTTGCAGTTATTTTGTGAAAGAGTATTCAGAATATTTGGGTTGATCAAAATGCAAAAAATTAAATGATTTGCAGTTTGTGCTCACTTGAAGGCTACAACAAACATTCCTCTGGAATGCACTGGATGCGCACAGTTACATACCGTATATACCCATGTATAAGCCGACCCGCGTATAAGCCGAGGTGCCTAATTTCTGCCCAAAAATGGGGAAAAATTAGGCACCCGCATATAAGCCGAGGGTCGGCTTATAACCCCTCCCCCCCACAGGCTTACCTGACAGGGCTCTCCAGCGGTGAGGGCCCGGCGGCGGCACGGCCCGGGGGGGCCTGGGCAGCCTTCCTGCGGCTGCAGGAGGCTGCCCCAGGCCGCTCCCGGCGGGAGGAAGCGGCGGCGAGGCCCAGGGGGACCCGGAGCAGTCTTCCTGCGGCTGCAGGAGGCTGCCCCAGGCCCCTCCCGCCCGGGAAAAATGGCGTTGGGGGGCAGGAAGGGCCGGGGCAGCCATCCTGCGCCTGCAGGAGGCTGCCCAAGGCCCCTCCCGCCCGGGAAAAATGGCGGCGGGGGCCGGGGGGGCCGGGACAGCCTTCCTGCGGCTGCAGGAGGCTGCCCAAGGCCCCTCCCACCCGGGAAAAATGGCGGCGGGGGCGGGGGGCGGGGCAGCCATCCTGCGGCTGCAGGAGGCTGCCCAAGCCCCCTCCCGCCCGAAAAAAATGGCGGCCGGGGGCGGGGGGGCCTTGGGAAGCCATCCTGCGGCTGCAGGAAGGCTGCCCAAGGCCCCTCCCGCCCGGGAAAAATGGCGGCCGGGGGCGGGGAGGCCTTGGGCAGCCATCCTGCGGCTGCAGGAGGCTGCCCAAGGCTCCTCCCACCCGGGAAAAATGGCGGCGGGGGCCGGGGGGGCGGGGCAGCCTTCCTGCGGCTGCAGGAGGCTGCCCCAGGCTGCTCCCGGCGGCAGGAAGCGGCACGGGCCCGGCGGCGGCGGTGGTAAGTTTCCCCCCTCCCTCCTCCCTCCCTCCTCCCTCCTCCCTCCCTCCCCCCATATTGACCCGCGTATAAGCCGAGGCCGGCTTTTTCAGCCCATTTTTGGGGCTGAAAAACTCGGCTTATACGCGAGTATATACGGTAGTCATGTGCCAACTATCATGTGCCTAGGAGTCAGCAGCAGGAAGTCCTGAATCGGGGCTATTTCTGGGTGTTGGGCTGAAGCTTTTAGCTGCAGTGACTGGCCACTGCCCCCTCCCTCAAGTATAACTCCTACTTCTTGCCAACAAAGCATCTCCTGTGCATTTTTCCCTTCCTCAGAAGATTTAGCATGATGTCTCAGCTCCACTTGACCTCTGACTGTTCCCAAACCTTGCCAACAAGTTCACTTTATCCAAACACACACACACACACACTTTGGCGTGTTTGTACTGCTTTTTGAGCCTCGGCTGACCACAGACGCCTTGAACCCCTCAGCTCTTGGCCGGCCCTCTTACCTAGTCTATTGGAGCTAGGCGTTACTCTTTTCCCAATGCCTGACCTAGCAAGATACCATGGAAGATACTTACATATTATAGATTGGAGTCCTTCTGGACACCAGCTTCACTCAAAAGTGGATGTGTACATATACAGAAGTGCCCTTTATACATACATAACATGTTGTACACACTCCAAGCAGAGCTGTGAAAACCTGAATATAACCCAGCAACACTGCTCCATGACTCTGAAGAATATTTCAGTCTTACCATCCTCTTTTGTGCGTGTGAAAATCTGCTCACTCCTAACCCCGTCTCCAGCTCGTGTGAATGCCAACACCTGGATGCTGTAGTTTGTGTACTTTTCCAGGCCATCAAGCTCTAACGAGGGCTGTGTGGTGGTAACATTTTTAATTTCCCCCAGCTCTAGGGAGCAGACAATTAAATTGAGTTAGTGACAGTGCCATTCTTCTCCTATTAAAGGATAATTATATTGCTGTGAGTATAAGCAAGAAATTGCCTGAATAAAATATATAACTCTGGCAAGGATAAAGTTTATTATGTTTATTCAATCATAATAATGTTAAATGCCCATAGTGTGCATTTAATCATAAAAATTATATCTGTCTCACAGAGAAAAATAAACATGCAAAACACTTTGAAGTTATTAATGCACCATTTTAGGCTCATTACACTATTTAAAAATAAATATAGCCTGCTAAATTATTTCAATGTGAAAATGTTTATGAAATTGCATTTTACTTTACTGATATTCTTATTTCAGAAACAGCAGTACAGGTAGATGAAAAATAGCAATCACTTGTAAAGGGTCATAGAAAGCTTTACTGGGTCAGAATAAAAACCAATATCACAAGCTACAAAGAAAGTGTATAGCACTATGAAGAGCATCCTGACCCCTCTGGATCACTATTACTTTCCTGTTTAATATACTGCCAAAAAACGTCTTATGCCCAGGCAGCATCAGAAAACATTATATGCAGATGGAAGATTCTAGGACTGGGGTGCAAAGATACTTACCTCCATCTAAAAGGTTAGCCCAATATATAACCCTGAATCCCTGTAGAATTCCATTGAGGGCATCTTTGGCAAGAGTAGACCAGGTGATTGAGATGGTTTCTGGTGATGTAGCAACAGCTTGGACATTCTCTGGGGGGGAACTTGGAACTGAAATTAGAGCATCATTTTTAATTACACATTTGTGTACTAATGAAAAACAAAATATATAAAATGAACTATTTAGATGTCTTAGGTAGGTTTGAGGAGAATATAAATGAAAAAACTGTTTCTAAGCACAGTTATATAATGCAACGCAGACAAATTGACCATGTTGCAACCTACAGTCAACACTTAGGGCTAAATGAGACAAGACGACAACAATGTGCTGCCATTTTACAGAGTGAATTCCTACTGCCAAACTCCTTTTAACAGTGCCATAGGGTCCCAATTCTGGTTGGGACCACCATGGTGTGTGGGGAGAGGAGAGGTTCCTACATTCCCCCCATTATGTTTTTCCAACCTGAAACAGTGCCAGGGAAGCATTATTTGCTGACGCCTCTTTATCGCAAGTGACTGTAAGCCACTATCTTTGCCATATAAGTAGTGGTATGAAGGCTGAATGGCCTTGAGATGCCATGAAAATACTATGTGTTTTACATCAAGGTGCTGCTATCCTCACTGAACAGAGATTACGAAGTTGCTCTTTTCATCACACTCCCTGATTTATGTTACTCCTATGCATATCAGCAAGGTCGCCCCAAGTAGTGGCTTCATTTCCCCGCAATGTGACTATCTCTTGAAATCAGATATTTGATGACTATAATAAAGGACTGTTCACAGGATGTCATTTGCCACCAAAATAAATGTTTTCTGTGCCTTATTTTTCTTGCATTTAAGCCTTTTCCCTTAGTTTGGAAGCTAATTTGTAGGGATATCATGCTATGTGCCCCAGATATGAAGGGAGCCTCCAGACTTTGAGGCACCAGCCTGCCAATCGGCTCTTTCCGCCAGTCCTCGGCAACAATGAACTTCTGAATCTGAAAACTGATGGACAGCTCAGCTTGCAAATGCCTGGAGGATGGGGGCAACTCCTTTGTAGGCCTATAAAATTGGACCCCCTGTCCCAAAGTTCACCAATCCTCGGTGAGCATCTAAGGAGAGTCCCTTGCAGCCATGCTGCAAATTTGGGGACTCTACTACAGGAGCTTCGAAAAAAATCCCCATAGACTATAATGGACCTGAATTTTTTGGTAAACCAAGAAATAAGCCGAATACCAATATTTACTGGTATGGGTATTCAGCTTATTCCAGGTTTACTGAAAAAAATCAAGCCAAATAAATCCGAACCTGGAAATTTATCGATTTGTTTTGCACAAACCTAGTTCACATGTATAATCTACATGCAACAACTTGTGTATAATGTTTTGTGCATGCATATGCCTGCATCCACACATAGCAACAGATATTTAACATCAATATTTAAATAAGTGATGGTCACCAGTTTTTATTGGTCAAAACAAGCAGGAAATATTTTCATCAAAGGATGAACTAATGTTGTAGAAAACCACCATCTGTAGATGTTTAATCAGACAGCCAGTGTAGCATGGTGGCTGGACTAGGAGTCAGGTTGAATCTTTATTCAGCCACAAAGTTTACTGGGTGACCTTGGGCTGATGACTCTCTCAGATGCTGACTTATCTAACAAGGTTGCTGTGGTGATAAAATAGGGGGAAAGAGAGCCATGCACCTTGGAGGAAGGGTTGGATAAGAATATATGGATAGCTATCAAAATAGCTCAGAACTATTTTAAATACAATACCAGCAAACAAGAGTACTTTACACATAGAGAAAGAAGAACAGGAGATGGTTTTTATACCCTGTTTTTCTCTACCTTTTTAAGGAGTCTTAAAGTGGCTTTCCATCACCTTCCCTTTCTCTCCCCACAACAGAGACCTTGTTAGGTAGGTGGGGCTGAGAGAGTTATGAGAGAACTGTAACTAGCCCAAGGTCACCCAGCAGGCTTCATGTGGAGGAGTGGGGAAACAGTTCCAGTGCAAAATGAACGCCTGTATGCAAATAAGCATTTAGGAGTAACTTGATTATAACTTTTGGCGTATCTTCAAAGTGGCCATTAAATAATAAACTATGGATAGAATAACAGCCTTATCTTTACCAGTCGGTAGACAGGTTAAATGATAGTTGTGAGAACATACAGGAAAGTGTGAAATCAATGGAGTAATAAAAGAAGATCTTACAGAAGAATACAAACCACAACTGAATAAAAAATGGGTGTTTCTATCTTTGCCTTTCCACACAGGAAGACTCTCTGTTTGATTGGGCTATCTAAGAATCTGCCAGATAACTCATTGAGCGGAAAATCATTATGTCTGGCCAAGAAGGAAAGTCTTCGAAAGGCTCGAATGGTTAAGAATTCTAGATAATCTGGAAGCACTGGAAAAGATGGGGTGCTCTGTCCCCAGAAAGAGGGTGTGGATTTATTTTTGCAACACCACATAGTTCAAGATAGTCCCTTTGTTCTAAATCTGTGAGTATCTTATTCATTACTGAAGGGAGGTCTGAGGGGGAAAGTGGGGAAATAAACCTGGACTCCCATTGCCAGCAATGAGAAAGATCTATAGACGCATGCAGTACCTTTCCCTCGCCACAGCTAGCACTAACACAGGCAACATTTGTAAACCTGTGGATATGTAATCTTTGGCTTCTACTAGGCTCTAAGACCTCAAGTAACAGTGCTAAGAATATCTCTCAGCAGTATCAAGTTGAGTTGAGAAACAAATATCCGTCAATAAAGAGCACTGCCATTCTACAAAGCTTTAGCTAAAGAAACGCTCAGAAATTTAAAAGCTTTTTGTAATTTAATTAGTTTACAGGAACATCCTTCTCAGCTGATCATTTTTAGCATGCTTTGATGGTTTAAAATATCTGAGAATCTCTCCCATGGGATCATACTTAACTAGTCATATTACTGCATGCTTTTCCACTATTTGCTTCAATGATGGAATAATCCCTTTTTCCCACAAGAGGGCTCTCTATCATTGGTTTAGAACAGATCTACTATGCAACGTGATCTCAATAATCTAGAAATATTCTATAGGTCATTTATTTTCAGCTTTCTTAGAAAGTGACATGCTTGATTATAGGTAGGTAAATTCAAGTTGTCTAGCCCAGCTACAGGTCTCAGCTATCTGAGCTTGGGAGGGGGGATGGCGGTTTTTCTTTAATAGTATTATATTCTAAGTCAAAATGCTCCTAGGGTAAGAATAATGCAAGACTGTCAATAATAGGAAATATTACTAGCAGGAAACTCCTACTGTCTCCTGCATAGCCAGTAACCAATACAAAAAATCAGTACCCAGTTTCAGAAACCCAGGAATCCAACACAAGACTCCTAAATGGATATTCTATCACTACTTTGATACCATTTAACCTTTATTTTGCTTTATAGCTAGCACTAAGGGGTGCACTAAGGGGTGCAATGTGAAGCGGGTGGAGGTTGTGCCCTAGAAAGATAGAGACCTAGGTCTGTCCAAAGTATTCCACATTCAGTTTTGCTAAAGTAAGTATATTTCCTTAGTTGTGAAGATAGCGGGTTCTTAAAAAAAAAAAAAAAAACTTACCAAAATCACCAAGATAACAAAATGGTCATTTTTATCACACCCTCTACTTTGTACTCATCAGATTACAATATACAAACTGAAATTATATATATATATATATATATATATATATATATATATATATATATATATATATATATATATATATATACTTTAAAAAAAATCTAATTAGACCACACAGAGATCTCAGCCTGATTAAAATGTGACATTTGCATGCTTACTACATACCATCCTCAAGAGTTGTTGTAATAATTTCCTGAGAAGATGGTCCTATTCCAGCTCGATTGCATGCCTGTACCACCATGCCATATTGTGTGAATTTTTTCAGGTTATCTAAAGTGTACACTTCATTGTCGCCAGTGGTATCGATACTGATGATGTTGAACTGGAAATTGCCGCCTGCACTGTATTCCCGGTAACCAATCTGGTATCCGCGAATAATCCCATTTTGCAAGTGTTTCTTTGGAGCCTAAAAAAGAAGAAGCATACTTTGAACATTAATGATTTAAATTATAAATTGGGGGTAGTCTTTGTTTTTGTTCCCAAGGTCAAGACTACCTACATTAAAAACTGAAGTACAAATTAATTAATTAATTAATCTCATGATGGTAATGACTTATATAAAGGAATTTATACTGAACTCGATAAGTACTGTATTACCATAATCTGCTTCTTTTATGCCATTAAAGGTTTTGATATTGATATTGATATTGATATAAAGGAACTTCATTTATAACTAAAAGACTAGTAACTGCATGTTTGGGATAAAAATTATAACTAGGGATTTTTCTTTTCCAAACTGATAGGGGAAAGCTATACTCAAAGTGACAATTGCTGTGGATCACCCTGAGCACAGTATATGGTGACTATAAGGATTTTTGGGCCAGTCCTATGATCTAGGTATTTACTGTGAGAACTGGATTTAAAACTTTCCTTCTAAACTCTGTTATTACATGTTATCTTAAGTAAACAACTTGTAGTTCTGATGAACAATTTCCCACCAGTGAACCACTCCACCCTCATAGTGTAAAAGTGCCCCAAGAAGGCCCACAGCACAGCCATTCAGAAGTCAGGAGAAGAAACTCACTGGGGTCCTGCACACATTTAAGATGGTTACTTGGCAAGTAGATTACCTAAAGTAGATACTGAATGATAACCTGTATATAACTTCACAGGTGTGCATATGTATGTGTATGGAATACAGGATTGAGATAACACAGGTGGTCATGTTTCAGAATTTTTCAGCCACCACAATAAATTAATACTAGATTTTGCTGGCAGTGACTGTTTCATTTCACTAGAAATGAGAATGATAAAGTGCAGTGTAAAATAATGCAAGCATAATTAATTCAGTAAATCAGATGATGAACACTATAAACACTTTTAGTTTCCAGTGCTACACAAAATGCACTATTCTATTTACCTAAATCATTTTGCAATGTTACCATGTACGGTGCTCTAGCAGGAGCACACAATAATTAACAAAGCTAAGAATGCTTGTTTGATTTGAATCTGTAAGCTAAATAGAATTAAATCTCATAAGGCTTCAAAAACAAATTTCACATAGGCAGGTAGCAACTGAACTATAGTTCTAGTATTCAATATCTGTGTTTTTTCCTATTTGGGGAGAGGAGCATTGGGAGTCATTGAGTCTTTCACTTTGATTGGTACATACAAAATACAAACCATGAACACAACTTCTAAGGCTTTTATCGGCTTCTTTTTTAATTAACTAAAATAAACTTTTAGATCATTGATTTTCAAACATCATAACCTTAGGAATCATTTGAATGAGGTCTTCTTCAAGAGATTCCTCTTCTGATATGTGTTTTTAGCATCAATGACAACTACACAATTCTATTATTTATTTTTTAATTCTGAACCAGTGCCCAGAGTGCAAATAAAAAATCTGCAAAATAGGGCCATATTCAGAAACAAGTGTATCAATAAATCATGAGGAGTTCCATGGCTTATAGACAAAATCTTAAATCCAATAAGGAAGGAATCAATTTTAAAAATGTAAACTTTTAAAAATGGTCTTACAAGATTACTTAGCAAGACTTTGGCAGACATTTTGGATCGCCTAGGCTAGGCAACCTGAAACAACAGTGCCTAGGTAATCCAAAATGGCTGTTGCAGCTTAATTTTCAAATCTGAGGTGAGTTGGAGGTAGGGTTGCCAGGCCTCCCTGGCAACCAGTGGGAGATGGGGGTTGGGGGACTTACCAGCTGCAAAGGAAAACCACTGATGATGACTATGGTAGAAGTTTTTACCATAGAGTTTTGTTTAAATATCAGAGCGTCTTCCTCGATGTAACCGACATGATGATGTCACTTCCAGAAATGATGTCATCATGCCAACTACATTGAGGCCTAGGTTTCATTTTAAGCCTAGTAAGACACACACCCCCACCAGCCAGCTGGAAGGCACTGGGGGGAAGGGGGCCCAAAGGAGGGGATCCCCTGCTCCTGGCAGGGGTCTGGCAAGCCTAGGTGAAGAGACAGAGGAGTGGGCAGGTAGGAAAGACAAGGAGGGTGACTGGCAGGGGAAGGAAGCAAAGGCACAGTGGAAGAAGGGAAGAAAGAAAATTGGAGCAAAAGAAGGGGCTGGAAGAAAGGAAGCAGGAAAAGGAGAGCAGCTGCAAGGATGGCAAGTGGGAGGGAAGGACAGTGGAGGCAGCACAGGGAGGAAGACTAACAGGGGGATAAGATTTCCACCTCTCCCTGTCAGTCATTGTGGAGGACTTCTGTTGTTGTTGCAGAAATAATACTATGAAACTACTTGTTATGTTAAAATAATTCAAAAGACCTCTGTTCATCACTATAATTATCTCAGGATCAGCTTCAGCTGGGAAGCTTCATAAGTATTTCCCTTTGTCTCTGAACAGGAAAGGATGGGGTATGTGTCAGGGAATGTATGTTGGATATATGTGTATAAAAAAGTAGAAGTGTTTGCTAAGCTCATTGCTAATTTGTGTACGTGTGTGTACAGTGTAGATTGTTGGGTAGATAGCTATGAAAGCAGATAAGAGAATGTTGTGGGAGATAAAAGTTGTGCATGCTTGAAAGGCCATTACATGGATAGGTAATCATATACTGGTAGAGGAGGAGAGAGACTAGTTAGGAAACCAGTGTTCTCACCCAGACATTGCTCCCTATTGATGGAACAGCTTCTCTCCCCTCCCCTCCCCTTCAATTCTCATAATGGAAAGCAGTGTCCCTCAGAATTTAGGGATTGTGGGCATATCTAGAGTACAAATTAATATCAGAAACATACCCATTCAATTTTTATAGTTTCCTCTGAAGAATCCCAGAAACATTTTGCTGGTATGGGTGCTAAGATCTGTTAAGATCTGTTAGAGCAGGGGTGGGGAACATCAGGCCCGGGGGCCATTTCAGGCCCGCGAGATCATTTGGTCTGGCCCTTGGTGGGTCCTGGCAGATCTCTAGCTCATGGCTCGAAGACTGGTGACCTGCCCCCTCCCCTGGTCAGGAATAGCCTCTCTTCAAGGCGGATGGTCTGTTGGCACCCGGCTAGTGCAACAGTCCATCCTGTGCCACCAGGTGGGCGAGTGCACCACCGATTGGATGCCTGCCTGCTTGCCTGTGCAGGGTGGGGGGGTCATCTGGGGCAGCTGCCTGCTTGGGGCTTGGTTGGCTAATTTTTAAGTTGTTAATTCTGTATGACCCGCGAATGATGTTATAAATATCCAAATGGCCCTTGGCGGAAAAAAGGTTCCCCACCCCTGTGTTAGAGACACCTCACATTTCCTTACCCCCAAACAAAAATAACAGGCACTGGCTGCAGTATACTGCATACTTAATCAATGCAGTGCAGATGTCTGGTTCTGTGCCTGCTTGCCTTTCTCTGATTACCTTTGTTTTGGACCATTTGGTTGGCAACCACTGGTCTAATTCAGCACACAATTACAGTCATTTCAATGACATTTCAATAACCACAAACGTATGCTGGATTGCTGCCCTCTTGAGTAGGAGAACAGAAACTACCTGACTGAAAAGGGACAGTTCTCTCCCTTCACAAAAAAAGACCACTGTAAACTGAATCCATACTCTGTGTTTAACTGTCAAGTGTAAAAGGAATTCTAGTTGCTTATTAAGTCCTAAGAATTACATTTGTTACTCTTAAATTGAACTAACTTAAGCTTAGTTTTGAAAGCAGCTAACTGTGCAGGCTGGTCAAAAACCTGTGTGCTGTAGTGAACTCATTCTTTGTCTACTATTTGGAAATTAACAGTGGAAACTAAAGCAGAGTTGGTCTTTCTAAATCCACTGACTTTAGCGTACTTAAAAAGGTATAACTGCTCCTGACTGCACTGTTATTGTCAGTTATAGTATAATATAGTAACTTTGGATGATATTGTGTAGCAATTTTTCCACAATTTACTTTGCTCACTGAAATTAACATTTTTTTAAAAAAATATGACTTTCAAAATTACAAAAATTTAGAATCTTCATAAAAGATATAAACAAGGCTTTTATTTTTTCTTAAATGACTAATTTCAGCTCTTCTTACTTGCCACTCAGTTCTTCCTTTATGCAGCTCTACATCAGATGTGTTATTTGCACGATAATTTCCTATGTTTGTTTCAGTTTGGTTGACACACTATGAGCATTTTCTTGCAGAGACTCCAGTATCATTTCTCTGGTCTCATGTTAAGGATATACCAGCCCTTTACATAAGAAGTAATCTAAAATCCAGTCTTACTAGACTGCAGCTGTATTCTGTTAATAAGATGTTCAAAAGGGCACAATCAAAGGCACATATAATTGCATGCAAATTTAATTTAGCATGCAATTACACTCAGTTGCAAAGTAATTTTCTTAAAATTTAACCTCAAGCATTATGTGTATAAATTCATCCCAACTATATATCTCTTATTTCCCTATCACTTTTGAGCCTCAAGCTTACTAATATGGTAATATACATCCTAGAATATGCTATATTCCCTTCCTGTTGAATATTATTTATTTACCTTCCAGGTTACTCTAATGCTTTGTGAAGATATAGGCTCAAGCTGAACATCCTGAGGTGGTCCGTCAGGAGCTGGTGAGAAATGGAAAGATGCATCAACATGCTGCATTTTTCTCTTTTGTTACAGAAAACAATATACCACATCGTATCTACAAGTGCCAACATACGGGTATATATCAAAGGCCTTTTTCCAAGGTGAAGCTATGATAAAAAGGTTAACTAATCACTGAAAATATAATATTTATTTGTAAACTGTCAAAAGAAAGCACAATTTCACACATCATGGCTCTGCTAAATAGGTAAGCAGTTGCAATATAAATGTTCGCTGATGGGAGCCCATAGCAGCCCTTTACCCACAACCCCTTTGTGAATTGACTGAATGCATGAAGAGGGAAAGCAGACACAAAGGTGTTTGCCCTGCCCCCTGCCTCCACGTGATCATGGGCCCGTGAGCACAGTGCCTACACATGCAGATAGTGTCAATATGTACACTCGCTCCGTGTGATCGGTAATGTTTGGTAGGCAGCATTGCTGATCACGGGGAAGGAATGTATGCTCTGCATGACAACTCAGCGATCACATGGAGGAGTTGGGGCCAGTGGTGCCAATATTCCTGTGCCCACTCTCCCTCTCCACACATTCAGTCAATGTATAGATGTGTCAGGTGTAGAGAGCTTGCAACTACCAGTAGAAACCAATGAATGCCCCAAAGGGGATGCTAAGCAGAGAAAGATATTGGTTTGACAAGCTGAGAAAGATATGGCAATAGCAATAAAACAAGTATGATGTTTTGGCTCACACAGGGCTAATTCTGTACCTATATCAGTTTCCAGTCACATGAGAACCTCAATGGCAAGACCTCAACAAAACTGTAGTTCTACTTTCTAAAACACTGAAGCTTTTGTGGCTTGTTAGGGAAAGCAGCTGCTCTGGTATTAAATATTCTGTTCTATTTGTGCTATAATGGTGTTTTAAGGATTATACTTATAATGATGGTTTTAATTAAGCTGCATTAGATTCCATGCTGGATCTCATTACTTCTGGCTTGCTAATTCTGGCATTTGCTCCAGCTCAACTTCTCCTCCTGCGGGTCACCTCCACTTCCATTGCCGTCTTCTCCTCATGGTTCTCTTCCTAGTCACCAATATTTGTGCATCATTTCCATTTGTAGGAATCCAAAATGCTGCTCAAACACCAGCATTTAGTGCGTGTGATGTTTTGTGCGTTTTGTGATGTTTCATATGAGTAGGGGGAATTGAGAGAAAAAGCTGCCAGCTTAAAACAACTAGACTGGGTGTTTTTTTTCTCTCCCACTGCAGGTACTGACAGCCTGGGCATGGTGGGGGCACAAGACCTTGGGTGTGAGTTGAAGGGCTCTTAGCCTGTGGTTTCGTCCTGTGGCCTTTGCCAGTCAGATTGCCCCGGTGGCAATCCGGTGGATTGCCCAGAATGTCTTGTTAATTTTGCTCTTTGCTTTTTTATATATACTATGTAAATTTGTTCAAGGTATATTTTTGTAAGCTACTTTAGGTCCCTATTGGGGAGAAAAGCAGGATAAAAATACTAAATAAAATAAATAATCCACAGCCATTGTTATTAACTAGTTGGTGTGGTTTGCCCCAAATCAGGCATTGTTGTTGTTCTGAAGCAAGGTCCCCCCCCCCCAGGTTTTTAAGACCATAAATGGTAGTCACGGCTGGCACCACTGTGCAGATCTGGCTATTTGCAAAGGTACCAGAACTTGGCAACTTGAAACAGTGACAATGAGGGAAGGAAGGCCCCATGAGATGTAAACAAAAGTGAGCAGATTCTCTTCTTGGTGCAGGAACCCTCTTTCTGGTTCTTTGAACAAACGTTGTTGGCAGCCTGAAGCTACAACAGTTTATCATATTCAGTGCACCTTTGCAAATATGGTTTCCCTTCCATTTAATATTTAATGTTGTTGTGTTTGTAAAGCCTTCATTACATTCCCTGCCTGGGGCTTCCCTCAGATGTTTGGGAATCCATACTCATTGAACATGCCTGAGGTAAAAGCAGTGAGCTAAAATAAAGAATGACAAATGGTGGCACTTCCATGCGTGGTGTCTGCGGTCCCAGCTGATACCAAGGCAACCAATATTATGGCTCTGCTGAAGGTTTGGCTTTTCTCCCCTGGTTTCACCCTGAATAAATCAGCAGCTTTTGATGATGGTTCCATTATAATTGACCCTTCACTCTGAATGGACAGCTTCATAATGAGAGCAAAGAAAGGGTCAGTCATCTTGAAACTAGGTCATACAGTGGAGAATATAACATGACGTACAGGTTGCACGTTGTTAATGGGAAAGCTAATCTGCAAATTAAGGTCAGTTGATTATGCTGGCATGTTAATTTTCAGTCAAATGAAAGCCCACAGATAAGACATAGTACTGGTTAATTAAGAAAAATAACCGTAGAGCATTCTGTGCATCCATTTGTGTACATGGGAGAATGAGAGAGGTAGCAAACACAAAGACTGGCTGGACAATAGTGTGTGTATGTGCAGAAAATACACAAAGATTTGGGACAAGATGACAGTGAACTAAGTACTTAATAATAGCTTTCTGTGTGGTGACAGAGCCAGATGGAAAGGTGATAATATGTAACAGAAAGCATATAATAATCACACATGTATTAAAATGGCAAGAGCCAGAATAACCAAGTGTTAGAATGTTGGACTACAACTTGGAAGGCCATCATTCAAATACCCAATCTACCTTGGAGCCCAGTGGGTAATCTTGGGCCTGTAAGATTGTTTCTCTCAGCCTAACCAACCTCACAACAAAATAGGGGAGGAGGAAAACTAGGTACAGTGAGGGGAAAAAGTATCTGATCCCCTGCTAAATTTGCCCGTTTGCCCTCTGACGAAGAAATGACCAGTCCATAATTTTAATGGTAGGTTTATTGTAGCTGTGAGAGACAGAATAACAACAGGAAAAACCCCAGAAACCCAGAAGACAAAAGTCAGAGATTGATGTGCATTATAATGAGTGAAATAAGTATTTGATACAGTGTGTTTAGACTACTTTCTGTGGGAAGACGCCGAGCTCCTGGAAAGGGGGTTGCCATGGTATCCAGATCTACTCCGATTTGCCCTTTGCTCTTCCATATATGCCCTGTACTGCTCCCATAGTTTTCACTAGTGTCCATTTGACTCTTAGCTTCTGTTAACCTGTGGATTTTCCAATAGATCAACTCTCTTTGGACTGCTTGTCTGCTGATGTCTGTTTATGGGACTATCACGGGACTAGAGCTCACATTTGGACACTAGTCTAATCCTATATCCCTTTTCCCTGGCTGGAGCCCTGGAGGGATCGCCGGGATCTCGGGTTGGAGCTAAGGACGTGCTCCCCGAGGACCTTCTCTCTGGCTGGAGCCCTGGAGGGATCGCCGAGAGCTCGGGTAGGAGCTTTGAACGAGCTCCCCGAGGAATCTGACTTTCTGCGTGCTATCCTTTGGAAACCCCCACTAGATCCTGGGAGGTAATCGCAATGGATTTTATGACTGATCTACCCCTCAGTGAGGGAAAAACTGTACTTTGGGTAATCACAGATCTGTTCTCGAAGCAGGTGCATCTTGTACCTTGCGCAGGTATGCCTTCCGCCCCAAAACTGGCCCGCCTCTTTGTATCACATATCTTCCGATTGCACAGTTTTCCGCGCAAGGTGGTGAGTGACCGCGGGAGCACATATGTGGCTAAGTTCTGGAAAGCTTGCCTAAAATTGATTGGGGTAGAACAAGGACTGTCAAGCGCTTCCCATCCCCAAACAGATGGCCAAACGGAATGGGTGAATACTGTGTTAGAGTGCTACTTGCGCTGTTATGTTAATTACCATCAAGATGGTTGGGTAGGACTGTTGCCCTTTGCTGAATATGCTTACAAAAATGCTATGCACCAGTCCACTGGATTTAGCCCTTTTCAAGCTGTGTATGGACAAGAGTTTGGCCCCATTGGCCATATCGATATTTCAGGGGAGGAGGGAGGTGGTGATGTGGCTGACTGGGTGCACACGATTCAGACAACCTGGCCGAGGGTAATAAAAAATCTGGAACGAGCCAAACGTAAATATAAGGTTCAAGCTGACAAAACCCGCTCGCCGAGTAAATAGTACAGGGTGTGGGATTTGGTTTATTTGTCCACCAAGAATCTACGAGCGACGCGCCCGTGTGGCAAACTCAGTGCCACGTATGTGGGTCCATTCCCCATTTCCAGGATCATCAACCCGGTGACTGTAGAACTCTCGCTCCCCAAATCTCTGAGGAGAATTAATCCCGTGTTTCATGTCAGTCTATTGAAACCGCATGTTCCCTCCCCAGAGTGGCATCCTGAACCACCGCCTACAGCACCTGTAATGGTGGGGGGGGGAGGAGCATTTTGAAGTTGCAAAAATCCTGGACTTGCGTATCCACCATGGGTCCCTCCAATATCTAGTTCGCTGGAAGCACTTCAGTTCTGCTCAGGATGAGTGGGTGCATTCTCGCGATATTTCCGTCCTCGCCTGGTCCGCGAATTCCATACTGCCTATCCTCACAAGCCGGGTCCCGGGAAGTGAGGGGGGGGGCCTTTGGGGGGGCAGAATGTCAGACATGGTCTGTGAAAGGAATGTGTGGTTTCTCCAGGTGTTGGCCTTGGCCAGCTCGGTGTCCTGCAAACAGTGTGTTTAGACTACTCTCTGTGGGAAGACGCTGAGCTCCTGGAAGGGGGGTTGCCATGGTATCCAGATCTACTCCGATTTGCCCTTTGCTCTTCCATATATGCCCTGTACCATTCCCATAGTTTTCACTAGTGTCCATTTGACTCTTAGCTTCTGTTAACCTGTGGATTTTCCAATAAATCAACTCTCTTTGGACTGCTTGTCTGCTGATGTCTGTTTATGAGACTATCACGGGACTAGAGCTCACACTGGGGCTGTTACACCAAGGCAGATAATGGCAAACCACCTCTGTTCATCTATTTGTCCTTAAAACCCCAAAGGGTTGCTAAAATTTGGTTGCAACTTGATGGTACTCTCAACCACCATTGTTTATTTTAAAGGTTGCCATGTGCCTAATGTTAAACAACTAATCTTGACATAAATTTCTTCTTCGAGCTACTGAGGCCTTTTCTTTGCATTGTACACAGCAAAGTGCCCCACTTACAGCTCCTTTGAATCTGTTGGCATTGGTAGTTCATAATGCCCCCACCAATGTTTACAATCTATAAATTGAAGATTAAGTTTAGCCAGGGCAAGTGTAGAACTTACCTGCTTCATCCGTGGTGATTGTAAGCTCATTGCTGGCCTCACTCTTGCCAATGCGGTTTTTTGCATACATGCGGATATTGTAGGTAGAGGAAGCATGTAGGTCAATGATAGTGGCCTGATTCAGCTGGGGGGAAACGTCTTTGGTTCTTTGAACGGAATCCCAGGAATCTATTTAAAGAAAGTATGGGAAAGAAAATAAACTTTTCCACCAGTCCTTGTTTGTTCCACTTTAATAGTTAACTAAATCAGCAAGGTACCAAAAAGCATGACAAATGACATTAAAATAATGGGAAATTATCTGTCCTCTTCATTACTTTGAGTGACTCAAATGCAATAGTAGGGGTGGACTGGGAGGCAAAAATGGCTCTGGAAAAGGCTTTCCTTCCCAGCCTGCCCTCTGGTCCTGCCCCCTGACAAAGGGGTGAGGAAAGGAGCAGGGTTGCCACAGCTTCCACCTATCTTGCCCCCACCCATGTTGTGTGGGGCTTGAGCCACCAAATTATGTCTGTGGTGGCCTCCATCTACCTCGTACCCACCTGTATTGTGCAGGGTGAGGGCCACCAGCTTATAGCTATAGCAGCCCCCCCCATACAGGGGTCACCAGCTTTTGGAGGCTCCTGCCTACTTTGTGTGAGGTGCCTTAGGGCTGGAGCAGCCCCAGCAGCCCACTGAAATGTCTTGGCCAATCCATCCTTAGGCAACACTGAAAATATATTTATATAGGACCCCACGAATCACTATGCAGGGACAAGAGCACCAAGTGGTACATTTTACATACTGATAAAGGCCAGACAGAGGCCTCAGGAAACTGTACCAAAGCAAGGCAAGATGGCTGTAGCTTTTCTTTGTTAAGTCCAAGTATCTACTAGACAATGGAGGACTTACTGAAACTTTGAGTTTCGTTGGTATTGATTACCATAACTTGTAGATAGAGCTGAACACCACAAAATTGCCTAAAACTTTTTAAACATCTATATGAGCAGTAGGTGGCACTAGCAACAGGTTCTAGAGGTTATCTAATGTGTTTGAGCATGTGTGTAAGCATGTGTGCGCAGACTGGTACCGTATTTTTCGCTCCATAAGACGCACCTGACCATAAGACGCCCCCCCCCCCAGCTGGCTGTCAGATCAGGGAATGCCGACTCGCGCCGTCCCAACGCACCCAGCGGGCTCTGTGCGGGACCACCCACCTCCCAGCTGGCTGTCAGGGCGGGGAACGCCAGCTTGTGCAGTCCCGACGTGCCCAGCTCTGTGTGCCCCGCCCGCCTCCCAGCTGGCCGTCCCAACTTGCCCAGCTTTGTGCGCCCCGCCCGCCTCCCAGCTGGCTGTCGAGGCGGGGAACGCCAACTCGCATCATTCCAGCGCGCCCAGCTGGCTCTGTGCGCCCCGCCCGCCTCACAGCTTGCCGTCAGGGCAGGGAAAGCCAGCTCGCGTCATTCCGGCGCGCCCAACCGGCTGGCGGGAGGCGAGGGGATCCCTCCACCCGGCTCTGGGAGTCCCGGATGGACCGGGCTAGGGCCCATAAGACACACATTCACTCCATAAGACGCACAGACATTTCCCCTCACTTTTGAGGAGGAAAAAAGTGTGTCTTATGGAGCGAAAAATAGGGTATATGTAAGCCTAGTGGCTCTTGGCCACATTCCAACATGATATATGAGAGGAGGTGAGAAAATGTAAAACAGAGAGATGGGAGGGCAGCAGTCACTGTTCTCCAGGCCCTTGTTGTTGCTGTGATGGAACAATTAGATTTCACGTGAACTGCTGTCAGGAATTTTTAACTGTAATTTCTGAATGCAGCACACTGCTAAACAGACCTAGAAAATTCCTGTCAGCTCAGCTGCTGCCACAGGAAGAGCAATGGTGAATCTTCCTTCTCTTTCCTGCACCTTGATCACAGAAAGGTTCCAGAGATGTGGCTCCAAAATGGCTCTGGCTACATGATCAGCTGTTCATGAAAGTCAGCTGCCACAACTGGTTCTCTGGCCCTGCCAAGGGAAGAAGCATGGACTGCCTTCAGCTGACAGGAGGCCCATGGAAGTGAAGGTATTGACTTAAAGATTCATAATTATTGTTATCTGTCATTAGGGTTGTGCATATCGATAAACACAAACTGAAAATAAACCCAAAATTAGAAATTTCGGTAATTTTCGTGTTTCAGGTTTAGAAAAACACCAAAACCTAGGGGTCTCCCCGAAGCCGAATAGGCAATTCCCGAAAAAGACGAATAATCATTTGGCTTTTTCAGGTTCGGCTATTTGCCTTTGCTGACATTTGACCTTGATGCATGGATGGATGGCCTGATTCAGTGTAAGGCAGATTCATGTGTTCATGGGTGTTCAATATGATCCGCTTTCATAGTGGCTAATGTTCAACAAGTACCAGGAAATTGAATTGTTTTAGCATCCCACATTTTATGTTAGTAAATATCTTCTCTCATTGCATTTATCAGGTTATGGTTTTACTGATAGAGTAATCAATTTGAAAATATATACAAAAAATAATATAGGTGTGCTCTTCCAACCATCACTGAGGGAATGTGTGTGTGTACTTCTTTTTTCATGGATACAGAAAAGAACTGCTGTAGTAGCTGTGGCAGTCAGTCATCTGTAGGCTTGAGGAGAGGACTTCAGACATTATTGTCCCTCACTGATCAGGGTCAGCACTCTCCAATAGGTGCCAATGACCCACTCCAGATCAGAGTCAACTGCTCCAAACCACTGCTCTTAACCACTACACCACGCTGGCTCTCACCTAAAATGAGAGTTCCGTGCCCTGTAGAACCAGGAGATCTCCTGAGACTGAGAGACAGTTGTCCTACATGTGTATGTGTAAAGTGCTATCAAGACACAACCAATTTATAGCAACCCTAGCAAGGGACTTTCAAGGCATGTGAGAAGCAGAGGTGGTTTGCCATTGCCTTCCTCTGCAGAGTCTTCCTTGGTGGTCTCCATTCCAAATAACAACATTGCTTAGCTTCCAAGATCTGGTCATCCAATGACCACTCAATAGTCTTTTTATAATCCAAGGAGCCTTCTTCCCTTTTAAAAGGCTGTGAAATTAGAGGAAGGTCCTTAGGCTGGAGGCAGGCCTAAACTTCCCTGAGAGGAGTGAAAGGATACAGGCCACTAGCATGCCTTCATTTCCATCTCCTCTAAGGCTCTGGGTCATAGCATGCCAGATATGTGCTGGGTTAAACTAAACAACAAAGGGCACTGGGGTGCCAGCTAGTGGGGAGCCCCAGAAAGCATTTTGTCGATGGCCTTTAATATCTGATAGTAATATCTGGAGCTAATGAAGCCCACACTCTCACTATCTGTGAGCAAGGAGAGTAGTATTTTCCTTGGGGCTGCCAGGGAGATTAAAAAATGTCTGCAACAGTCAGCAGAAGGTTTGGGGGGACAACCAGAATTGAACACTTCGGAGATGAAACAAGGTGAAAAGACCATCATTTTATCATCAGGAGGGGATGTGGCTCAGTGGCAGAGCATCTGCTTGGCATGCAGAAGGTGCCAGGTTCAAGCCCTGGCATCTCCAGTTCAAAGGATCAGGTAGTAGGTGATGTGAAAGACCTCCGCCCAAGTCTCTGGAGAGCTGCTGACAGTCTGCGGAGACAATATTCAGTTTGATGGACCAAGGGTCTGATTCAGTATAAGGCACCATCATATCATCTGTTCACCATTGCCAACACATCAACTGATGCAGAATGCAATTTCATTAGAAAGAGGTCTTTTCACTGCTACTCTGCTACCCATGATTTTGTCACCATGAAACAGAGCATTTTGGCAACAGCTTCCCTCACCACTGCAGAAGCAGCATTATTTCAGGAGAATCAAACCAGACTGAAATTCCCTGTTTCTAGAGAGCTGCTGAAGATCAGGCGCTCTATGATGTAATAGTCATGTTAGTAGATTCCAAAAGGAAGTGAATCCATATGGGATCAGCCAAAGACAGAGAAATGTATTAAAATCAATGGGAAAATAGGAAACTTTCCAAAAGCCATATGAGCTGTCACTGAACTAGTTTCCAAATGACCTGCACCCACAGACAGAAGTATATAACCTGATTTGAAGAGGACAGAGAATATTAATTTGATCACCACATTTTAACTGAATTTATTTACCTATAGTAGCTTTACTGATAATCACCATTTAATAGGGTTGTCAACCTCCAGGTGAGGCCTGGTAATCTCCCAGAATTACAACTGATCTCTAGACTGCAGAGATCAGTTCTCCTGGACAAAATAGCTGCTTTGGAGGGTGGAATCTGGCATTATACTCCATTGAGGTCCCTCCCTTTCCCGAACTCTACCCTCCCCAAGACATCCTGGGGACAGAACAAGTCACAGACATCAGTTGTGCATACTATATTCCTTGTGAAATAAAGAAGATACAAATTTGAATAATATAAACAATGAAAACGAAACCTGACAATACAGTGAAAATGTGAGGCCCACAATGGTCAAGCAGAGCCACTTCAATTGATGTAAAAGTGAGAAGAGATGCACTTTGTCATGGAGCTTTACAACATCAGAATGTGAGCAAATTCAAACATTCAGTAAAAGGAAATGTGCAGCCCTGTTAGGACTTCACCTTTGCAGGCTACTAGTGAAAGATTAATGTGAATATTCCTTCCCATCCCTATGCTGTCAAAAATGCTCTGTACATGGACAGTTAGTATACAGAAGTTTCCAGCTTAGCCTTCACCTTTAGAGCTAGTTTTATTATGCAGGGTTTTTTAAAACACACACTCCAACATGTAACTCGCCCCACTTACACCTGCTGCCTGAAGTCATATAGCCCCATAAATAACATAGCAGCTACATTTTTGTAATGGTTTGTAACATCAGGACTTTTTTGTGCAAACTATAAATGAGATGTGAAACAGCTTTGAGAGAAGTGTTTCCATCATTTTCTATTATAGCGGTTTGTCAAAAGCCCTCTCACATGTAATTTAGGGAGGTTGCTGTATTTTCAGTTTCTCAGATTCCTATAAACTTAGCAGATTTATAAAGGATGAAACTGATGAAATCCATTCACCATGAATAAATGTGGTACAGTATTTAAAAAAAAATATTTCTGACTCTTGAACTTGCATCTATATAGCAATTTACTTTGTATGCTGTGCCATCTAGTGGTTTTGTGCAGAGTGGCATTTTTGAACACGGGCAAGAATTCTTTTATACTTCTAACAGTATGCAGTGCTCTAAAGCATTCCAAGTGCTTCAGTCAAAGTCAAAAACCTTTAATGGCATAAAAAGAGCATAAAAAGAGCATGTTAAAATAGTACAATACTTATCAAGTTCAATATAATACAATAGTAGAGTTCCACTATAGGCACCAAAGAACACAAGCAATTGGCACAGCTATTGCTATTACTTGTCAGTGTTAAAATCAGTAGCTAAAATTTTTACCAAATATTCGGCAACTGCTTCTGTAGAGTTGGGGGACTCATCCGCTAGTAATAGTTGGGTAGTCCTATTCGCTTCACATACATGATCCAAGCAATCCTTAGATCATATTATTATCATGCGGGGGGGGGGGGTTAGTGTAGATGGGAGGCTAGCCTAGAACTGTTGCCTTTCCTGGCACTGAAGATTGATCTCAAGGGGTTTCATGAGCAGAATTTATAGAACAGGGCTTTATTTAGATAGCATGAACCAGTCACAATTGGCCCTATGACACTGACAAGCCTGAAAACCTCAAGGTTCCCTACTAACCTCTTGTGCTGTGCAATTCCTTGACAGTAAACTTCAGTGCAAGGAAAGGCAACCATCCTAAGCCAGCATTGCTGCCATCACTACACAAGGCCCTATTGTGGAGTATCATTCCTTGTTACACAAGCAGTCGTCTGAAGACAATTCCTTTTTTCTTAACTGGGTTATATCTGTTTTTTCTGGTCTTTCCTAGCCTGGCTTGTTTGGCTATCTTTTGGTTGGTGCTGGCAACTAGAAAGAGAGTGGTCTGAAAAAGGATTGAGGAGAAAGACAACCATGTGATTTGGGTCCTAGATTAGAAGACCCTGGAGGTTCTGCATGTACCCCCCCCCCCCAAATGTTACATACTTGCTAAAACATCCAGGTGTCAGGAGTCGTGCGGTCCAAGCAGGCTCTTGACATGAGTTAGGCCTGTTTCTGTTCAAGAGCATCTTTCGGTTTTGTTTCCCTGAGCTGTTCAAACTATCCCCGCCCCCTGCCTTCCCCACCCCTGCTCTGACCTTGAGTCACAAGCAGGCAACTTCAGTATTATGGCTTGCTCACTCCCTGCTTCCCACCAGGCACTGTTATCTCCCAATTCCCAGGCCTGCTTGATCTTGCACCTGGGATTGCTTTATGCTTAAAGTTATGCTTTGTAGACTGGATGGTCATTAGCAGCTTTGAACCTGTGGATTGCTTATGCTGTACCTGCGGCTCCTGAATAAACGTTTACCTGCTTTAGACCTGCCTGTCTGAGCGAGTGACTTTTTGGGATTGCCAAGGTTGGCTGGAGAACCTCACACCAGGGTTTGAAGCCTCAGGCCCAGCTGCAGTGGTTCTTGAGATTTCCTTGCCTGGTTTAGAAAATCTTCAGACTATCCACAACTTCTTATGTTGTCCAAATTCAGGCAATGTAACAAACTGGAGTTTGTTTCTTGCACATAAACTATGATTCTAAATCACACTTTAATCCTGTTTTATAATCCTAGTTACTGGGAAAGAAACAAACCTCAAGGTACCCAGATTTAGAGACCACCAAAAGTTGTAATTAGACATATGCTTCTAATGCAGGAAGTCACCAGTCTTGGCACGGCCTCAGGAAAGGCAGAGCAGTGCAGGAGTCCAAGCTTTAAAGGCCCTTTCTTTCAGTTTGCTCATGACATCTGAATGCAGCCTAGGTGAAAATGAATGAACAGTGATTCAGTGCCTGCCTCTCTCCTATCCCAGTAGAAGCATGTTGTATCCATAGGGGACGGGGGGGGGGGGGACTACAGAAAAAACAACTCTGGCTCACCCATGGCTTCTTCGCCATCTAAGCCTCTGTACAAACTATCCTCTATGAGCTGCTTAAGTAATGCATTCTTTAAAAGGGGTAGCTTGGAACATAGTTAAAGCAATATTTTTATACTGGGGGGGAAAGAATTCTGATGTCAGATTTTGTACTGGAGTCTCAAATAGTGTTATTTTTCCCAGGGAGAGTAGGGCTGTGTATATTGGTAAACCCAAGCCGAAAATAAGCCAAGAATCACCATTTCGGCTTATTTCGGGTTCAGGTTTTACTGGAGAAAAAACCCGCAGGGAAATAGCCGAGCTGAAATGGCGATTCTCGAATAAGCTGAATATATATTCAGCTATTCGGGAATCTGCTATTTCCCCTTGTGGCAGGCAAGGAAAGTGAGTTATTATTTCCTTGCCTGCTGGGGAAGCCTACCTGGACTCGAGGACAACCTAAACCTAAAGGAGAGAGGAGGGCCATGAATTCTCAATGGCCTGGAGAAATGCAGATCAGAAGAACAGTGTTCTTTGGCCAATCACAGAAGCTGAAATTTTTCAAACTCTTCTGTGCTTGGCCAAAGAAAACTATTAAAGCAGGGGCCAGGCCATTTACCAGCCAGTTGACAGAGTTTGGTGTAGCTCCTGCTGCGTGATTCTCCCTCTGCCTTCCTTCCTGGATCCTGGTGCCTCATTCCTCTGACCATTTGGATTACCTGTTGGATTGAATTGGATTCCTTCCTGCCTGCTGGCTGCCTGGAGAAGAAATCATCGAAGGGTTTGAGATCATTTCATTGTTTTCCTTTTATTTGGGCCTTGCTTTCTTAATTTTTCTAGAAGCCTTGCCCTGTTGATTTGGGGGGGGGTCGAGGGGCTGAAATCTTCCATCTGTACACTATTAGCACTCTGCTTATTGGTTTTTTCCCCCTCCAAATATACTGGTTGTTGCACATTTATGTTAAAGTACCACTGTTTGCTGTTTGGATTTAGAGAGAAAACCTTGCTTGAAGAAAGCATTGGTGGGGGGCTTCTGTGAGGCACTGAATTCACTTTACTGGGAGAGGGATCCTGCAGCTGTTGCTGCCACTTGTTGGAGAGAGGTTTTTCTGGCAGCTGGTGTCTTCTTCTTGGGTTCTGCATTAGCTTTACATGGATTCTAGCATTCTCTTGGACGTTTTGTTGTGTTCATCCAGCCACTTCACAGTCAGCTTTAATAATAAGGACCTGTTAGGAATTTGTTGGGTAATTTAAATTTCCCTCAAGTTTAAACCATAGCTGTAGGGGTGTAGTTTCTTACCAATTAGGCTGTTAGGTCTTTAAAAGAGCAAAGGACATTGATTTCCAAATAGTTAAATAGCTCAAGAATTTATTGATAGCCTATCCTGGCCTGTATTGTGCCCGGGTAGCATTAGATTTACATTTCCACAGTTAGGAGGAAAGCAGTTCCTTGCAGAAAAAACTCCTCCTGGTTCCTTGGGAATCCATTGGTGGAGCACAGACTTAGAAAGGGTTTAATACCGTGTTGGCGAACCTATGGCATGCGCGCCGACTCCGGCACGCATAGCCCTCTCTGCTGGCACACGTGGCTCAGCTGGGCGGCGAGGGCTTTGAACTGCTCTGCGCTGCAGCGCGGAGCCGTTCAAAGCCCCTGCCCCCTTCCCTGCACTCCCCGCCACCAAGCTGGGTGGCAGGGACTTAGTACCCCCCCTCCTCTTGGATTCCAGGCGTGCGGTGGGGAGGAGGCGCGTGCTCGGGCAGCTTTTTTTCGCCTCCTCGGCGCGCGTGTGCACAATGGCCGGGGCCAGCCGCGGCGGGGCTCCCTGGCTGACACCTCCACGGCCGGTTGCTGCTGCTGGTGCTGCTGCCACCGGTGGCCAGAAAAGCCCCTCCAAACTCCCCCCCCGCTCCAGTCTGCCAGGACTTCTGTCCCGGGCAGCTGCCGTGGCTGCTGCATCCTCAGCTGCTGCTTTTGAATTTGCAAAGCCTCTCCCTCCCGCCACCCCACTGCATTCCGGTCCCAACTCTCTGGCAGCTGGTGCAGGGACTGGCAGGAGGGGCCAGCTGCAGCAGGTGGCGTGGCCGCTCCTTCCAGCCGCTTCCCATGGCACGATCCTGAGCCCGGGCTGCTGACTGTTTGCAAGGCAGCCCGGGCTGCGCTCGCGCGCACTCTCTCTCGGTGCAAACACATTGCAAACAGGTGGAAGGGGGGACAGGGTTTTGGGGAAAAACGGAGCAACGCGTGCATTTTGCAAAATAAAAAAGTGTTTGTGGGGGGGGGGGGGGTTTGCACAACTAGTGGCGAGCCTGATTTTAAAAGCCGATAAGAAAACCTTCGTCTCTAGAGATCTGAGAAAGAAACTGTTTTGTTTGCAAAATTGGGGGCGAAGGAAACGACCAGGCGGGATTTGAAAGGCAAGGATCTGCAAGGGAACGTGCCGCCCGGAGATCTGGGGGGCGAAGGGGAGAGGAGTTAACGCAGCCTGGGGATCATCCCGTCATTTCCCCCCCCCCCAAATGACTGTTGGGGGGATTGTTTTCTTCAGGGGTTTGGCAGCGTTGTGAAGTGCCCAGGCCGACTTTAGTGGCACGTCTATTGATCTCAAGGCTATCCCCAAGGCCGTGTCCCCTGCGCGTGTGTTGGAGGGGAAGCGCCGTTAAAACTTGTTTCTGTGTTTAGGATCGTGCTGCGCCACTGGCGAGTTTGAAAAACGACTCGGAAAGGAGCCCCAGCGCAATAGCGGGGACTTATTTCCAAGTGAGTTTTTCTTGCTGTTTGTTTTTAAGGATTGTGCTGTCTTTAAACGGGCAATCCTAAGCCTGCTTACTTGCGAGCAAACCCGATTTAACTTAGGGGCACTCACTACGATAGGAGATCGGCCGTCCATCCGGCACCAGCCTGTGGATGCTTACTCGGGGGTAAGCCACTGAACGGCAGGAGGAGGACCAGAGCGATAAATCTTCTGAGGATTTATCTGAGGCGCCATTTGAACGTGATCCCCTGCGCGCCCCACATGATCTGCGTGTTTACTAGGGAGTAAGGCCAGCGGGGTTCGGAGCGACCTGCCACAGCGGAGCAGTTCAAAGCCCCTGCCCCCTTTCCTGCACTCCCCGCCGCCCAGCTGGGAGTCCAGGGAAGTTGTTTTTTCTAAACTGAAACCTCAGTATTCAGGTTAAATTGCCGTGTTGGCACTTTGCAATAAATAAGTGGGTTTTGGGTTGCAGTTTGGGTACTCGGTCTCTAAAAGGTTTGCCATCACTGGTTTAATATATCCTCAGTGTAGGTACTTCCTCTTTTTACAAAGTTTCCTGATTCCATCTCCAGGACAGTGTGAGCGGTTAAACTTAGACAGGTCTCTAGACCAGGATCACCAGGTAATTGTTTAAAAAACCAAACAAACCAACCAGAAATTATTAAGTGGAGGTTAGGTTAGGGCCTCTTTTTGTTTGCAAAAATTTTTTTAGTTTGCTTGGGGGAGGGTTCATAAAATGTTTTCAGGGCAGGGACTGATTGTAGTCCAGGACAGCTAGCTAGGCCCTTCATCTTCTCTGCATTACAGATAGCCAGAGTTTGGCCCAGGGGAACAATGAGTCGTAGGGGTGTAGGTCAGAAGGGCCCTGAAGACAAAGCGAAGGAGAAAACTAGAGGGGTGGAGGGGGAGGGCTGCGGCTCCCCTCCGATCTGTGTGGAGACCAGCTCCATAGCCGGCAATGAAGAATCCACACACGATTCTCTTTGCAGAGGGGGGCTCTGGAGCTGCCTCACCCATGCAGGTGACTGCAGGTGCTGGCATTGAGCGGGGGTCTGCTGCTCAGGCTGTCCCTCCTCCTGCTGCTGTTGTTGAGCCTTCCCAGAAGCAGCAGGGGGAGGAGGAGCAACCTGGGGTGTCTTTGGGGCTGAGCTTCTTGGACAAGCGTCTTTTGGAGCTCAACCCCAATTCCAGGGGGGTGGTGCAGGAGGTTGCACAGTCACTGGACCAACCATTGACTTTGCCTCCTTCACACCCCAGCAGTCCTTCCAAGGGGAGACAGGAGGAAAGAGTGGAGGAGGCGCAAGAGGAAAAGATGGGGGTGCAGTCAGAGGTGCGGCCATCTCAACCCCTTCCCCCGCTTCCATCTTTCTCTGGGTTCCCTAGACATGGCATGTCTACCCCAAGCACCTCTAGGCAGGCTGCTCCTGTGGCACCTGCAGCAGCCCGTCCACGTAGGTGCCCCCTCACATCCTCAGTCTGGAAACACTTCCAGGTGGTGGAGGATACATGTTTCGCAGAGTGCCAGCTCCATAGGGCCCAGGTCAGTTGAGGGAGAGACCTTAATCATCTCTCCACCTCTGGACTCTGGAACCATTTGATGAAGCACCACCACTTGGTGCTTATTCAGGGGGAGAGAGGCTGGTGCGCCGGTGGCCAAAAAGCCAGGAGCCAGCCAAGGGGAGAGGCAATCACTGCCCTCACCTTGTGCTCTCCTCGCTGCACACAGTGCAGCGGCTCTGGTTGGGAAAGAACACCAAGCACCTGTCTGAGGTGCTTGGTGAGGGTGGCGCCAGTAGAGTGGCAAGAGGTGGGGTTAAGGCAGCAGCAAGAAGGCTCACTTGTCTCATCAGCGAGATGATCGCCCTTGACGGACAGCCCTTCAGCATCGTAGAGAATGCCGGCTTCCAAAGGGTGCTCCATGACCTGGCTCCCTGGTACACGCTCCCTGCTTGCACCATGTTGAGCAGGGACATGATACCCTCATTGTACAGGGCCGCCAGGGCATATGTGAAGGCAGAGATTTCCTGCGCTGCTGGGAGAACTGTGCACTTCACATCCAACATCTGGAGTAGCCTGCAGTTGCAACATGGGGACCTCTCCCTAACTGCGCACTGGTGGCAACCTGACTAGCTTCTGGGTGTGGCTGTGGGGAGCAGATCTAGATAGGGTTAGCGCCAATGGGCTGGCTATCACCAGGCTATGCTTCATGCTGAGAAGTTCGATGTGGCACACACATCAGACAACATCACCGCTGCCATGAGATGACAGTTAGCATCCTGGGTAGACAATGATGTCACCATGGGCTTCATGGTGACGGACGGCAGCAAAAACATCTGGGTGGCAGCAGCGGCATTGGGCCTGGAGGCATGGATTTACTGTGTGGCCCACCTTCTCCACCTTGTGGTGAAGGATGCCCTGGGCATGGGCTCCTCCACAGAAGAATCCACACTGGACGCCGCAACTCGTGCTTTCCAGCATCTCATTATGAAATGCTGGCATCTCACGGGTCACTTCTCACGCAGTGTGAAGGACAACTTTCTGATGTGTGATATGCAGACCCAGGAAGGCATGCCAGAGCCTCAGGGCATTGTTCTGAGAGAGCAATGTGTTGTGGACAGAGAGCCAGCTCAGCCGGGATGACTGGCTGACTATCTCTCAAACTGTGGAGGTCCTTCAGCCCTTTAAGGACTACACACAGTTGCTCTTTTCTGACACAGCAACACTGGCGCTGGTCATTCCTATGACGCACACACTTCATGAGAGGATGGCCAAGTTTCTTGAGCCAGCCAAAGGATGTGCAGAGTACCTTTCAGCAGTGCGAGCTGGTGCTGAGGCTGCAAAACGGTCTTCAGCCTCTCGCCCAGCAGCTGGTCTACATGATGGTGAACATGTGTGGTGACCTGCACATCAAGGGCAGCATCGCTGAATGGGCCAACCAGCTGGTGCACTGGAGAGAAGAGCTCTCCCAGCGTGGGCAGCAAATGCAAGCCCAAAGGGGGACCTTGCCAGGGGAGGAGGGGGGAGGGGCCCCAAGCAGCTCCTCTGCTGCTTATCCCCAACCTCCCCCAACCTGCCAGCCCCCCTCCCCCAGACAACCACCAAGATGAGCCTGGAGATGGAGCTCATCGGGTGGGCACTCGGCCCCTCTGTGAGGACAAGGCGCATGAGACAGGACACAGTGGCTGCGATAGTGAGGGAGTACTTTGCGGAGCCCTACAAGTCGCAGTCCACAAGTCTGCTGAGCTACTGGGCCATGAAGGAGTCGGTCTGGCCGGACCTCTCTCTAGTGGCCCAGAGGCTCCTCTCTTACTCGCCAATGAGCATCCAGAGCGAGCGCCTTTTTTCCCATTTGGGTGACACACTCAGCCCACATTGCTCATGCCTGGCACCCTGGCATGCAGAGCAGTTAGTCTTCCTCAGGGTCAACTTGCCTCTGTTTGGCTTCCCAGTTCTGGACTATGAGGATGACTGAGGTCAGCACATGCTTGTGCCTGCATTTCCTCAGGGCCTGTCTTAAGAAGTTTGGGTGAAACGCTTTTCCCAGAATAAAAAGTCATCATCATTAGAAAGGAGTGGCAGGTCAGATTCCCAATTGGATTGGCAGTCTCCCCTCCCCAACCCCTAATGCCACCTCGAACACACCTGCAAGCACACCGAGGCCTCCATTGACCCTTTGTGGCCATGCACCACAGAGAAATGGTGAAGGCGGTTTTCAGCTCACACACTCAGCCCCTTGGACAGGCAACCCACACCAAATTTGCATGCTGCTGAGATTGGTGCAGCTGCACCAAAACTGTTCCTCGTCTCTTCAGAGATGAAAGGGACACAGTAGGATAGGGGCCAGCATTTTAAACATATGTTACACAGCAGAAACCAACAGAGTGGCTACCACAATAATAAAGCTCTTCAAGTGTGTACCCCATAACTTTCTTCTTTGCAGGGGTGGGAGGTGGGAAGAGGAGAGCCAGTGATGATGAAAGGCAGCTGCAGCACCACAGTTTCCACCTAGTGGGCTGTGTGATGATGTGTGAGACTGCAGAGAGAGGAGGATCTGGGTGTATAACGAACCCCTCTCACTTTCTGAGGCCTTCCTTACAAGGGAAAAGTGTGGGTATGTGTATCTTTGTGGCGTGCCTGGTTGTTGTTGTCAGGTTTTGCACAGTGCGTTAGATTGGCTTGGTTGGTGCCACATCTGGGCTGGCAGCAGTGCCCCCAGACCTGGCATTGTGTGGCTGGACATAGGTTTTGTGTGTATGAGGGGCGTGTGCTGGCAGAGCATGCCTGGGTGCTGGTGTCTGGCCTCTGCCCTGCGCATAGTGTAGGTTTTGTATGGGATGGCAAAAGGGCCCCCACTTTTGATTTTGTTGTGGTATGTTGTGTTTCAGGGTTTTTGTAAAAAGTCTTGGCTCCATTAGACTTCTCTATGTGGTTTGTTGTGCTGCTAGGTTGGTGTCTGGTGGTTGTGTAGGGCTTGCGTGAGTTGTTCAGGAGGGAGGTATTGGCCTGTGCTTGTCTTTGCTTTTACACTAGAACTTAGACCTGTCCTCCCATTGCTTTCAATGGGCCCACTGAAAGCAATGGTGAGAAAATGGGCTAGGAAATTTTACCACCCATTAAAGTCCATGGGGATTCTTTTGCAAAGCTCTGTGGGGACATTTTTGGAGGTAGAGGTCCCAAATTCTCAGGGTAGCTTGAAGGGACTCTCCTTGCAAGAACCCCCAGGTTTGGTGAAGATCGGGTCAGGGCATCTGATTTTATGAGGTCTGGAAGAGGTCACCCCCTCCTCCATACAAAAGCATTGCAAAGTTGGCCACTGTGTGAACAGCCTGCTGGACTTGATGGGCCTTGGTCTGATCCAGCATGGCTTTTCTTTTGTTCTTACAACACTTTTAGAAAAAACCATAGGAATAGCCCCATTCACAGTAATCAGACAGTAAACTCACATCAGCATCCATACATTTAGCAACCAGTAGCAACACTGAATTCTCAGTAATCAGCTATTTTTGTCATGCCTTAAGAATTCAATGCAATGCTCTAATGCATATGTGGGACACAGGCATTTGATGATAGCCACAAACTTTTTTCTTCCATACAAGCACTTCCTACATAAAAAAAAATGTATAGAATTAGCTGCCAGGCAGTAACATAATCTGAGTTATATGGCAATATAGCTGGCCAGCAACAATTTCCATGGTGGTAGCGGTGAGTAAAATCCTACAGCCTTGACCATAGGAATTACTTTTGGCACACCTGTGAACATCCATTTACAAATGTGGCTTGTCTACAGGAGTACATATTCAGGGAAGGTTGGGACTTCATATGTTGGGCAAGAAGGACACAACAGTGTCAAGCATCTACCCTAGAATGTAAGCAGACAACTTTTACTAGTTGACCTAAATTTCTGAATATTATGAAGGCTAGGAATAAACTATACTAAACAAATATTACTATATGTATTTTAGTTTTCCCCCAGCATTCATTTTAATTGTAAAAAAATCAAGTTTATTCCAATTAAAATGAATGTTGGGGGGAAACTGAAATACATATAGTAATATTAATATGGTATTATTTGTATAATGTCAGGGTAACATTAGCATGAGCACAGCACTTTAAAATGCTTGAAGTGTTTTACATACATTATCTTCTTTCATTTCATCGCAGCAACCCTATAAAGGTAGGTCAGTAATATTATCCCCCATCATAGTTCTGAGGGAGGAGAAGGGACTGAAGCTATGAGACGGCGGCTTGTCTGGGGACCCCTTGTGAGTTCATGGTTCAGACCTCACTCTCTCAGCTTCTGTGCTATACCAACTTCTCTAACAGTTCAATCCTGAAGGGGGGCAGTTTCGGAGGGAAAAAGAGGCCTGCAAAAATAAAAATAATTTTAGAAGGGGAGAAATCCCCCATTGCCAACAACGGGACAGCACCACTGAAAAAGGTGGCACAGTCTCGCTGTCGCTCAAGGGGGCGTTCCCGGGGTGACAGGGCTGTGGAAGCTGCCTAAAGGCAGCTCCACCCCTGGGAATGCCCTGGGAATGCCCTCCCATGCTAGCGTGGGCTTTCCCGGAAAGGAAAGACCTGCTAGCATGGATGTATTGGCAGCAGCACCTGGCAGCGCTCGGACACCAGCATATTTGCCCCTGTGCCGGCATAGATGGCACCATATTTTGTGATAATGTGGCACCTACACCGGCATAGGGTCACACCCCAGAGGAGTTTCAGCCCCCTCCCTTTACGAATGGGCTCTAACAGTATTTACTTTACTATCAATACCACATTTGGCTACATCATTTGCTTGTAACAACATACAGACAATAACCTACCTGACATTGATAAATAGCACCAATTCAAACAATACAAAATCCTCATGGCCATCATACCAAGTTTGTTTCAAATGTGTACTAGGGATGTGCTTTCAAACATATCTGGTCTGAATAAGTATTTAAAAAACCTCATACTGATATTTTCTGGATATATTCAGGTGTCCAGATGTTATCTGGGATTTTCCAGGATAACGGAAAATGGGTCCGGAAAAATCCTGGAAATATTCAAGATTAGCCATGAATATTTGGAGCCAGCATCTGAAGGCTCCCATGACTGTTTTTTTGTTATTTTTTCTCTGTGTGTCTGTGCCTTTCTGGGCTTTGTATTGGCTTGCTGTGTTGGTTTCACTTCGATGCTGTCCTTCAAATTGGTTTTGTTGGTTTTGCAACATTGTATTCTTTGCATGAGTTGGTTTGTGCCAGGTGTGTGGGTTGTGGCAGATTCTTGTGTTTAATATGGCCTTTGATTGTGTTTAATATGGCCTTTGTTTATCAGGTGTACATTGGCTCAGATTCTCTTACATTTGTTGGACTTGCAACAATGTTCCTATACCACTTGCCTTGGACAATTCTCTGGTTTGACATTGGGTTGGATCCTTGGGTTATACGTTTCAGATTGCCATATTGTCCCACACTTCTGCTGGGATTCCCTGGTTCTGCATTGGTTCTTTGGACTTATTGGTTCTGTCTGCTTTGAGACACTTTTGGCCAGGAGTTGCGTTATTTGCTATGCTGTCTTTGGCTATTCTTTGCCCTGGAGAAAGCATGGAATCCTCACCCCATAGCAAGCAATGGGGGACGATTGGGGGCACCTTGTTCAGGGGCCCAAAGTATTGGACCTCTTGGGTCCAATTCACTTGAACTTCAGGGGTTACTTAAAGGAAAGACACCAGCAGCTCTGCTGCAATTTTGGTCTAATTTGGTCAAAACAAAGCTCCTCCACCTATCCAGAAAGATTCACCATAGGGAATAATGGAGCTGAATAATATTGGAATCCCGGGATGGGGGTGGGGGAACAGATCTGAATATTAAACTGGTATTTGGAACCTAGGAAGCTGGGGATACCAATATTTTTGGCTCCTTGATATCTGGATCCCCAAAATACTGATTTTTTCTAAAGGTGCACATCCCTAATATATACCGGGAGTTCTGTAACTCCCAGCTTCACAGGGGCTGTATTCCAATCATAGCTGCAGTACCTGTGGAGAAGGAGCTTCAGTCTACCCCCTGTGCCCCTTCCAAGAAATGAAATGGCTCCGCAGAGGTGCAATGTAAGTTTCGTAATGGAGCAAACAGTAGCTCCCCAGCAACTCCTCATTTCAAATGAGGTGTGTGTGTTTGTGTGGTGGGGCCAGAATAAAGCCCCTTCTTCATACACTCTATGGTTGCAATTGGAATACAGCCCTCTGGTGCCTGGGAGGCACAGAACCCTTGGTGATACGATTTCCTCATGGTGGCCAAGAATTTTGTATAAATTGAATTGGCCCTTAGACATAAATGTTATTCCCGTTGTAAATCAATAATTTCAGTTGAAGTAATTTATTCGGGCGTGTTTACAAAATATTTTGTGTTTAGTTCACCCCTCCAGGGGGTCATATGACATGTTTGTATTTTCTCCTCAGAGGTTTTCTTTATACACCCTTAGATCACTATACCTGCCAGCTCATTTTCTTAATGGGTTTGGTTCTTATCATACTTCTTCAAATGATGTCCCCAACAATAACAAGAGCCTTCTTTTCCAGAGCAGCAGTGACACTGGGAAAGCATGAAGGGGAACATTTAAGAAGGAAGGGAGAAAAGTCCATCTCAGGAGATATGCCTTTCAGCATCTGGAATTATTGCATCTGCAGAAGTCTATATGATGGCTGGTGTGTTTCTTCAAATGGGGAAAATAACTGCTCTGAAGCTGGAGGTTGGGAAAACATCTTGGGGGAAGGGTTAAAGGTGCTTAGCCCCACAGCTGTTATTTGTGACTAAAAACCCACTCACAGATCTCTTAGCACCATGTCTGATTTAACCTCTCTCAACTCAGGACATCAATGGCACACACAATGACCACATTTAAGGGTTCTGAAATGTTGAAAGTGAGAAGCTTTTATAAATGATGTTAAAATATTACACCACCAGACAAATCACATGCCTTAAAAGTACAGGTGATAGATAACAAGGACTTCTTACCAGATTTGTTCTTGCATTCTATATCATAGCCTGTGATTGGACTGTTTCCATCAAATCCCATGGTCCATCTGAGGGCAATGCTGCGGGCTCTCACTTCCCGAATTTCTATTTCAGGAGGATCTGGAGGTTCTGGGCAAAGAGAAAGGCTCTGCTTTAGTTAATGGAAGGAAACATCTGTGTAAGCTACATCAAGGAGCATGGTACAATAAATATAGCTTGTCAACAGAAGACAGCTCTCCATTTTCTGCACCTACAGACTTGTACCTCCATTTAGCCCATCTAATTCCCTTAAGGAGGAAAGGTACTATTTTGTTTAAAATAAGAGAATCACTTTGTCTCTGAATGTTATCTTATTTTAGAATCCCATGTTAACCATACTCCATATGACTATAAGAATGCTACTTTCTCCCTAAGTTGATCTAGGCTATAAAATTCACATTATAGGGAGATATCAATAGTAAATGTAAATGAATCAATGAGATAATACTTTTAAAATTGAATGTGTGTGTGTGTCAGTGAGTGAGCAGTGTTGTTCCAATTTCTTTATATGTAAAGTTGAACAGCATAGGCTTAAACCCAGTGTGTGACTAGACTTACATCTACAAAGTAACATAACACATTAACAGTATTGGAAGTTAAAGAAAGGAGGGGAAGAAAATGTTGCATGTTCCCTATTCTTTGTGTGCATGTGTATATTTGGATCTCTACTAGACCATGAAGGCAAAATCAGTTCTAATAGTTTGTAATGAACAGTTATTCTAGCTTAATTACTCAACCAGAATATAAATAAATAAATATAATTCTTAATGTATGCACTCAGACTCTTCCATGCTGCATGAACATCTATCATTTACATATTTTCTCATTTTTGATAGCTCATTTATATTACTTATAGTATCACTCATATCACTGTAAATGAGAATCAGAATCTGACTTTATCGAGAAGTCCTGGACTTCTGTGTACTTGTAGGAACTGATGAAAACTGCAGCAGCAGAAAACTAGCGGTTGGGAGAAAGGTGGTTTGTGAGTTCTGATTATATCTGGCATCTTACATGTAAGCTCCAAGGCATACAAGCATGTGAGCAAGTGTTGTATGCACGGCAAGCAGAGCCCAGTGGCTGATTTATATTTCAGCCTAGCATTTGACAGGGCATCACCTCACCCATTCCAGGGCCTGCCGATCTCTGCCTGAGTACCCCCTCCCCAAGAAATATCATAGGGAGAACCCAGCCTGGGGACATTCCAACTACAAATGTAAAAATACACTGCAGTTGCCAGGATGCCTTTGATTGATTAAACGTGAAACATTTTGTTTCTAAATATACTGCAGGTTTACTGTTCCTTCTTCAGAAAGAAAATCATATTGTTTTTGTACTACTTCAGCCTATTTGGGCTTTGGAGATCTAGAGCTACTAGAATGCAGATTAAGTCTCAGTGACGTCAATTATGTTTACTCACACATAAGTATTTCATATTTTAAGCCTATATATTAAGAACAGGAGTGGCCTGAAACATGAATGGCCATGCAGAAACAGCCGAAAAGCACTTACCTGCCCTGGGGTTCCAAGCAGTGATAATGGCATTTATTGGGCTTCTTAAAACTCATGTGTTTTAAGATATGAAGCACCTGCCTGAGATATGAAGCACCTGCATGTTGTGCTGATCAGCAAATGCTGGTTGCATAAGGGATGGCACATGAACTGAGAGTCCTTTAAATCTGCTAGGTGGAACCCCAACCCAAATAGGTGCTTTCTATTGGTTCCCATGGTGTCATCATCATGTTTAAATTGACCCCAAATACTTAAATCTACTTCTCTCAAGAGATATATTCCATGCTTATTGATAGATTTCTCCTTTGATTGTTCCAGTGTAAACAGAAAGTAGAGGCTGAAACATCATAATACAAATTCTAATGTCCAAAAGGTCAGGCACTATTTATTTAGGGACTAGAACCCCCCAACAGATTTCTGAGCATGACATAAACTTACTGTACTACAAAAGCTGTGTTTTTTTCCTTATGTTGTCCTCTTCCTACCTTGCACAGTGAGCTGAATTATTCCACGGTCCTCCCCATATGAATTGATAGCATGGCAGGAGAAGAAACCAGAATCTTCTCGCACCGTTGGCAAAATCTACAGTGCAGATTGAGAAAAATAAATAAATAAATAAATAAATAAAGTAAAACTCATTTTCAAAATATATTTACACCAAGATAGGTGATCCTACATGACAATTTTCTATGCACAATAAACCACATTTGGTGCACATAACATACATAATTAGACTGAATGAACAGCAACGTTGTAGCCATATAGTCCCAAACCAAAAGAGAGGAGAATGCAGCAAAACACTGTCAAGCAAAACACAAGAGCTACTAGTGTAGAAGTACTCCAATTGTACAGTTCTTCTTTACTTGTTTTTAGATTGCATTATTTTATTTAGCCTCTATTTTGATATAAATGCAAAACATGATTGGTCGTTATTGGAAAAAGCTATGCAGTTCAGTCTTAAACAGAATTACACGCTTTAAAGATGACTGACATTGATAAGGATAACTCTGCTAAGGATTGCGCTGCTACAGGTTCTTGGGGTCACATCTTCCCTTTCCCCTCACGTGAAACTCAGATATTGAAGACTTCCTGGCTTCCTAAATCATTTATAAATGATTTGGATGAAGGAATAGAGGGGATGCTTATTAAATTTGCAGATGATACTAAATTGGGAGGGGTAGCAAATACGGTAGAAGACAAAGCCAAGATGCAAGATGATCTTGACAGGCTGGAGAAATGGGCTAGAACTAATAAAATGTACTGCAACAAAGACAAATGTAAAATTCTGCATTTAGGTAGGAAAAATCAAATGTATAATTATAGGACGGGGGAGACTTGTTTGAGCAGTAGTGTGTGTGGAAACGATCTTGGGGTCTTAGTAGACCAAACACTGAACATGAGTCAGCAGTGTGATGCTGTAACTAAAAAGGCAAACGCAGTCTTGGGCTGCATCAACAGAAATACAGTGTCCAGATCACGCAAAGTGCTGGTATCGCTTTACTCTGCTCTGGTTAGACCTCAATTAGAGTACTGTGTTCAGTTTTGGGCACCACAATTTAAGAAAGATTTAGACAAGCTGGAACGTGTCCAGAGAAGGGCAACAAAGATGGTGAGGGGTCTGGAGACCAAGTCCTATGAGGAAAGGTTGAAGGAGCTGGGTATGTTTAGCCTGAAGAGGAGAAGGCTGAAAGGGGATATGATAACCATGTTCAAGTACTTGAAGGGCTGTCATATAGAGGAGGGTGCCGAGTTGTTTTCTGTTGCTCAAGAAGGTCGGACCAGAACCAACGGGTTGAAATTAAATCAAAAGAGTTTCTGTCTAGACATTAGGAAGAATTTTCTAACAGAGCGGTTCCTCAGTGAAACAGGCATCCTCAGGAGGTGGTAAGCTCTCCTTCCTGGAGGTTTTTAAGAAGAAGTAAGATGGCCATCTGTCAGCAATGCTGATTCTGTGACCTTAGGCAGATGATGAGAGGGAGGGCATCTTGGCCATCTTCTGGTCACTAGGGGTGTGGAGGGGGGAGGTAGTTGTGAATTTCCTGCATAGTGCAGGGGGTTGGTGGTTGATGGCCCTGGTGGTCCCTTCCGACTTTATGATTCTATGATTCTAAACACAAACAGTTCCCTTGTAAAGAGACCTAATGCTGCTATACATACTGAGGCTGGCTTCAGAATTAACTCACTGGGGTCTCTTTGCTCTTTCAGCAGAAGGAACTTAGCCTGGATTTCCCTGCTTCAGACTGCAAGTGGGGATTAATGATCAAATAGCAAAACTACCATGTGTTCCACACACACACACACACATTCCAGTATGGTATAAACAAATTCCACTCAGAAACAAAATATTTTCCTTTCCTTTCCTAATGCTTACTCGGTGCATATATGTGGACAATGCCCTACATACACAACTAGTCATCAGTAGGGTTGCCAACCTCCAGGTGGTAGCTGGAGATCTCCTGCTATAACAACTGATCTCTAGATGACAGAGATTAGTCCCCCTGGAGAAAATGGCTGCTTTGGCATTTGGACTCTATGGCACTGAAGTCCATCCCCTTTCTAAACCCCTCCCTCCTCTGGCTCCAACCCCCCTCCCCAAATCTCCAGGTATTTCCCAACCCAGAGCTGGCAACCCTAGTAATCAAACTCAGGGCCTTCTTTGCCCTTCCGTCTACAAGCCATGTTTATTCTTGCAGCAATAATATAATAGGGACTACCATTCTGATGGAATCGAATTTACAGAGCTCAACAAATACTTATAAATGTAACCTCAAATTGTAACATGACATACTATGGAAATTATTTGACTCCAATACTGATTTTAAGGTTAAACGTAAGCTTTAACACAATTGCATCTTCAACAATTATCAGTGAGCTTTGCATCCATTTTTAAGGGCTGAGATACTATTTATATGATAATTTATGATGGTTTATAATCTCACAGTTGTAGAGATGGAATTATTTAAGTTTCTCCTTGTACACTGAAGAGTAAACTTGCTGTGATAATTTGCCTATTAATTCATAAACCCTTCAATTTTTCCATATTGCCCTTTTGTAAAATTTTGTACTTCAAGATGAAAACATAAACATTTTGGCCATTGGTGTTTAATGGATAATAAAATATATATTCTGTTTTCAACAGAAGGCCGTTTTCTATATTTATTAGAAGTATTTATAAAAACGAATTTAGAATTAGGGGCTAGTAATGATAACATCAAAAGCTCCACCACATTTCGACTTGGGCCAAACCTTTTCAAATCCTCCTGTCCTCTGACCAGTAGCTAGCTTTCTTTGTATGCACATTGGCAACTTGAGTTGAGTATTAAATTCATTTTATTTATTTACTCATCCTATGCAAGAAAAAAAAACCATTTGTTTTCCATTCTATTCTTAGTTCAAGGTCTTTGTTTTTAATTAATCATTACTTTCAGTTTTTTTAAGATGGCCTCTTGGTATTTTATAGATTTATTTGGTAAATCTCTCTCTCTCTCTCTCTCTCTCTCACACACACACACACACACACACACACACCTGAGCTACAAGTTTGCAATTGTGGTTCAATATTAATACACACAACAATTTTGATTTCTCTTAATTCAAGATCCTTATTATAGGCTCTGATTATCTCTGAAGCCTTTCCCCAAAACCTAAAAGTATCAGCTGTTGTTGAATGAGCATCTTCAAACTTCAGTATACATATTGTATTAAACAAAAACTGTACTCCTGCACTGCATGTGATGTACTTTTTACTCTCATTTTATTTCAGTAACTATTTTATCTATTTATTAATCTGGCTTTAAAATGCAAAATGATGATTATCCAGATGCCTGCCTGGATACCACACAGTTTAGATAACTCACTCATAGATGTTCACAAGTGGGGCCTAGGGAAACATTATTTTCAAATACATGATGTTCTCAGTAACAGAAGTGAATGCTGGAAATTCAAAGGGCTATTTTGTGTACCATAATTTCAGAGGGATAGCCACGTTAGTCTGTTGCTTCAAAGATAAACAGGAGTTCGTGGTTCCATAAAGACTAACAAAATGTTATTCCAGCATCAGTTTTTATGAACTAGAGCCCACTTCTTCAAATGCATCAGAGTAAATGGGCTCTAGTTTACAGATGCTTATGCTGGAATAAGGTTGTGTTAGTCTTTAATTTGCTGCAAGACTCCTGTTTATTCATATCCCACAGAAATCACATGGCATATAGTGAGATTGCTAGAATATAGCTAAACAAACCATTCTAAATGGAAGGCAATGATCCAGTAACTAAGGAGATTAATAATCATCACACTGATCTATATTAATAACATGAATATCTGACCTAATCCTGGGGTCACTTTCACACAAGCAGTGACTTCAGTGTAACACCTGAAAGAAGATGAATACTTTACCCTCTTATCTTCAAATCTTCCCATCCACATGGCAGCGATTTTCTATGAACCTGTCCTCACAGAAGCCATTTCCCCCCCTGCCACTGGCTTTTTATTTTTGTAAAAATGCACACTAAAATATCGTCATATTGATATATCATTGTAACAATAGGTGGAACAGTTCTGTGAATTCCCAGCTCTCGTTACAAAAAAGTAAGTCTCTAGCATCTTCCTTTGTGGAGATATAAGGGAAAAGGCATATCATCACAATGGAAAGGGCTAGAGGCTTACTTTAAAAAAAAAACGTCAGCTAGGTTTTCTCAGAACCTATTCCACCTATTGTTAATGATATATCAATACAAGCCCTCACCTTATGGAATGTCCTGCTTGACAAAGTTAGGAAGGCTCCCACTGTCTTGGCTTTCTGCACACTTTGCAAAACAGAATTGTTCAAGAAGGCTTTTTTGCACTGGGAAATAGGAGTGTACTGTAATGATATGATTCAGGACATTGCATTGCTAAAAGGATAGGGACTGGGGACTAGACTACCGTGTTGCTGCCTATCACTTCAAATACGTTCCGACTATGTAAGTTTTACACCATTTAAAGTGTCATGTTTAAATGCTTATGCTTTTTTTCAGGTTTGTTTCAACCCTGTTTCGGATTTCTCAAAACAACCAGACCCTATTTCTCAAAACAACCGGACCCTATTTCTCAAAATAGGCCAAACCCTATTGTGTTGTTCATTGGATGTCCCATCCTGTTGATCGTATTTGACTTACGATGTAATCTGTCTTGACTCTCAGGAAGAAAGGTGGACTGTAAACAATGTAAATAAATAAAATAAGTAAATAAACAATGATATTCTGGCCTTGTTGTGTTTTTTAATTCAGAAGCCTTGGTGGCCACTGCTGGGGGACTGGGGCAAGGAAACGTGCCATGTGGAAGCCCTGCTGCCACTGAACTTGACCTGCACCCTACCAGCAATGGGGAAACCACACAAGCTGCTCCCTGTGTGGAAACCACCTGTGAATAAACACAGACAAGAAACAGAATAAGTCCAAGGTCATTTGTGTTTAGATAGAACTACCACTCTAATAGGCAGAGAACACGTTGGTCAAATTACCTGTAGAGTAGAGATCACTTCATCACCCACTTCCTTTGTGGAAACAAGATACCGGGACATTTCAGGATTAATTATTCTGTCTTCTTTCTCCCAGCGGACTATGATGGGTTTTTCCCCATGTGCCGTGCAACTCATCTCTTTCTTCTGACCCTGTGTTGCCAAGGTGGTGTTTGGATAGGAGGTTATCATAGCAGGAACTAAAAATACAAAAATATTAACACACCAATTAAGAGCTTGATATGAATGTGAGAAGTAGAAATGGCAACTGTGCTGTAAAAGAGGTCTCACTAGATAGTCTTGCTTGTTATTTCTTACAATCGACTAAATTTTGTGCTTTTATTTATTTATTTATTTATTTAATTATTTAAATGGTGAAGAGGGGGTTATCTCATATCAAAACAATCAGATGGAAAGAGCCCTAAAGGCAAATAGCAGCAGGAGTGCACATCTGTGGTGTGCCACATAACTACTGAGAGGCTGGGCTTGGCTAACATTAGAGATTGCAATGGGTCATAGATATGAAAGTCACATCTATAGCCAGAATCCATAGAATTGTGGAACTATTCTGGTAACCCAAGAGAGATTTAGGTTTGTACACTCAAACAGCAGTCCTCTTATAGTGCATTTATGTATTTAATTCATTTACACCCTGCCATTCTCCCCAGTGGGGACCCAAAGAGGCTAACATTATTCTCTGTTCCTCCATTTTATCCTCATAACAACCCTGTGAGGTAGGTCAGGCTGAGAATGTGTGACTGGCCTAAGCAAGCTTCTGTGGCAGAGTGAGGCTTGAACCTGATCTGACACTGTAACCACTACACCATGCTTTATGTTATGAGATGCTTTTATGCATCTTGGTTGAAGACAGCACAACTGCCTTGCATAGACACAGAACATTGCCCATTCCCACCCCCCAGGATCGTTTATGGGTAGTGTGGATATGCCACTTTTAAATTAGTTACTTTAATTGCTATTTTGAAATACTAATGCTTGGTGGCATGACCTTTTCGCATGTCAGAGCTATTGATGCTTGTATATGACAATATGTCAGAATGCAGCCTTTCCCACTGGAAAGGTTTCTGAACCATAACAAACTGATTTTCTAGCTACAAGAACACAGGTTGTAGTTTGTGCTTCAAGAAATGGATCTCATGTGGATAACATTACAGAAAAATCTAGGAAAGAATTTGGTGAGGAATGACACACTACCATAGCATTGTTAGGAGCTATTCCAAATAGCTGCCCTTTCTATTCTGCTTATGGCTAAAAACATCTAATGTTTTCGCAGATTACTATGTTCTATAAAATGAAAATAATTTGTATTTGTTTGTACCCAAGTCATACAGTGATATGGAAAAGCAGTATTCAAATGTCTTATAAAAATCAAATAAATCAATAAATTGGTTGAATAAATAAACTGATTGAATTATACAAAGAATTTAAAACCAAACAGACTGGAAATCATCTCCAAATGTCTATAAGATACACACACATGCTTGTATCCTACCTCTCCATTGGAAACTTTCCTCCTGCCTAAGAATTCTGTTGGAAGGAACAGACTGTGCAATGTCACCTAATGCCAGTACAGATGGCGGAGTCTCAGGGGAGGACACTAGAGAGTCAGTAAAGGGCGTGCCCTGATCTTTCCTTTGTCCACTCCTGTTGCTGTCCCTTCGTTATTCAGAATGCTATTTTCAGGGGTTCCTTCGTTCTGGTCACTTACCTTCTCTTTCTCTCTTCCTCTATCCACCAAGAGGGCTGGACATGGTTTCTACACTCTCTCTCCATCCTAGCTTAGATATATATAGCTAGAAGCCTTTATTCTTCCTTTCCTATCTAGTATGGTGTTGTCTTTCAATAAAGAACTACTTCTTTTTTAAGTAACAAACCTCAGTGTAGACTTTTTTCTCAAGCAGCCAGAATATAGAATTCTACTCAGGTCTGCTTTCAGAACCTTCCTTCAACAAAAGTGACTCTTCGTCCAGTGGAAGAGCCACTTCCAGCAGACTGGAGGAAAGGTTCAAACCCTGCTGAGTGGAATGGTGGTGTAAAGCAGAGTGAGGTTATTCCTAAGTGGAGAAATAGGGCCTACCCATTATCTTTGGCATTAAAAATTCCATCAGTATCTGTATGGGAAATGGTTCACAATTATCACAGAACATCAATTCCTACTTTTCCTCAGACTTTTCTTGTGAGGGAAGTGGTGCTCAACATGGCATAAACAGAACATATGATGAGGGAAAGGATTTGCAGTCGAGGATTGGCATTGGGGTAGTGCACAAAAACCTGGTTTCTTTAAATGAAACAAAGTCCTCAGAGCCAGATGAACTGAATCCAAGGGAACTCAAAGAACTTGCAGATGTAATTTCTGAGCCTCTGTCCATTATTTTTTAGAAGTCTTGGAGGACAGGTGAGGTGCCAGCAGACTGGAGGTGGACAAATGTTGTCCCCACAAGAAGGGAAAAAGGAGGATCCGGGTAACTACCGACCCATCAGCTTGACTTCTATAACAGGAAAAGTTTTCCAACAAATCATCAAACAGTCATGTCTGACTAATCTTATCTCCTTTTTTGAGAAAGTTACTACCTTGCTGGATCAGGAGAATGCTGTAGACATAGTTTATCTTGATTTCAGTAAGGCTTTTGATAAGGTTCCATATAATATTCTTGTTGACAAATTGGGAAAATGTGGTTTAGATCCTATTACTGTTAGGTGGATCTGTAACTAGTTGACAGCTTGTACTCAAAGAGTGCATGTTAATGGTTCCTCATCCACTTGGAGAGGAGTGACTAGTGGAGTGCCTCAGGGATCTGTCCTGGGCCCTGTTTTGTTCAACATCTTTATAAAGGATTTGGATGAAGGAATAGAGGGGATGCTTATTAAATTTGCAGATGATACTAAATTGGGAGGGGTAGCAAATACAGTAGAAGACAGAGCCAGAATACAGGATGATCTTGACAGGCTGGAGAATTGGGCTAAAACTAATAAAATGCACTTCAACAAAGATAAATGTAAAGTTCTGCATTTAGGTAGGAAAAATCAAATGTATAATTATAGGACGGGGGAGACTTGTTTGAGCAGTAGCGTGTGTGAAAAGGATCTTGGGGTCTTAGTAGACCAAACACTGAACATGAGTCAGCAGTGTGATGCAGTAGCTAAAAAGGCAAACACAGTCTTGGGCTGCATCAACAGAAGTATAGTGTCCAGATCACACAAAGTGATGGTATCGATTTACTCTGCTCTGGTTAGACCTCACCTAAAGCATTGTGTTCAGTTTGGGGCACCACAATTTAAAATGGATGTAGACAAGCTGGAACATGTCCAGAGGAGCGCAAGAAAGACAGTGAGGGGTCTGGAAACCAAGTCTTATGAGAAAAGGTTCAAGGAGATGGGTATGTTTAGCCTGAAGAGAAGAAGACTGAGAGGATATGTTAACCATCTTCAAGTACCTGAAGGGCTGTCATATAGAGGATGGTGCCGAGTTGTTTTCTGCTGCTCCAGAAGGTTGGATCAGAACCAACAGGTTGAAATTAAATCAAAAGAGTTTCCGTCTAGACATTAGGAAGAATTTTCTAACAGTTAGAGCGGTTCCTCAGCGGAATGGGCTTTCTTGGGAGGTGGTAAACTCTCCTTCCTTGGAGGTTTTTAAGAGGAGGTTAGATGGCCATCTGCCAGCAGTGCTGATTATATGACCTTAAGCAGATCATGAGAAGGAGGGCATCTTGGCTATCTTCTGGGCATGGAGTAGGGTTCACTGGGGTGTGTGTGGGGGAGGCAGTTGTGAATATCCTGCATAGTGCAGGGGGTTGGACTAGATGACCCTGGTGGTCCCTTCTAACTCTGTGAGTCTATAAACCATTGATTGGACTCTTTAATAAAAGGAAAGCTGTGCCTACCATGGTTGCAGCCCAGATACAACGTTGGGCCCTGACACTAGCGGTGTACCAATATAAGGTAATCTACAAAGCTGGTAACCAACATGGAATGCAGACACCCTGAGCAGATTACCAATACGAGAAGCATCCAGGACTTAAGATGTCCCTGAGGAAATTTTATTGTTGATGGAGCATCTTGATCAAACCCCAGTAAAAGCTTCTCAGATCAGAATCTGGACCAGGCAGGATCCAATTCTGTCTCAAGTAGCACAGTTCATTCTGCACGGCTGGCCCACATGGTACAGTACGGTATGGTACAAATTTATGGTCTATAGCCAAAGGCCATTACAATCAAATAAACATAAATCAGAACAGCTTCTACAAATAAATTCAAGTACAAATATACATTGCTATCAATTACATTTAGTTATCCGATTTAAGTACAACACTGACTCAAATTTTCCTTGCGCTAAGGCAAAAAGAGACAAATTGTAAGAAACTACAGGGGCTGCCCCACATAGAATCCTGGAAAAGCAATTCATTCCTATTGGAGCAGGAGGGCTGAATTAAGTATGGAAAATGGGTGCCTATTGTGGGGTACCAAGGTTGTGGGGTAACAAGGAAGACAGAAGGTCCTACAGGAACTCATCCTTGTTGCCAATTTTGTGATCTCTCTGTGGTAATGAAGTAAATCTCTGTACTCACATGAATTGCAGAATGTAACACAACTTCTCTATTGCAACTAAAATCAGACTAACACAGAAAAGTGAAAGGAAGAAAAGAGAACAGTCCAGGAGGTGGAGTTTTCCTCCAACCCACAAATAGGTTCCAGTTAACTCTTTACTATCCATTTTGTTACAGGTGGCATACAATTTGAAACTACATATAAGATTCCTAATGTATAATCCACACACCCACACACCATTCTGCATGTAGAAAACAGAATTCTGAAGTGCATGTCCATAAGAAGCCTACTGGCTGATCACATGCTATTATCTGCCTGTGCATCCAGGCCCAAGAAGGATCATCTACATGGAACCAATTATTCCCCACTGCATCACAAACATGCCAAGCAAGGCTTGATGAACTGGGAAATTGGAAGCATGCTACAAGTACCAGTGGGGTATACAGCTGCCCAGTTCCCCCTGCACACACCTAACAAAGATTTCTTCTGCTGGAATGCGTAGAAAATTTGGCTAAAGCTGGGCTGCAGCAGAGTGGAAGTTTTTATTATATATTGATTAAGTTTGTCGGTCACTTTTACAAGTTCCAAATAGATATACAATGAAAAATTAACAATATTATTTTTTAATGAAGAACACTAAAATTAATAGGGTTGCCAAGTCCAGGTTGGGAAATTCCTGGATATTTTGGGGATGGCGCCAGGGTTTGGGAAGGGGAAGGACCTCAGTGAGGTATATTTCCATAGAGTGCTCCCTCCAAAGCAGCCCTTTTCTTCAGGAGAACTGATCTCTGTCATCTGGAGATCAGATGTAATCCTGGGAGATCTCCAGGCCCCACTTGGAAGCTGACAACCCTAAAAACTAAACAAATAGCAGCAAAAGAAAAGGGAAGGAAAACCCAGAAGAGCTGACATAATTATTAAATGCCAAATAAACAGAAAGGTTTTCATCTCCTTTTGCAACCTCTGCAATAGTGAGGCCAGGCAGACAACATGAGAGAATGCTCCTGAGCTCTAGGAGCAACCACTGAAAAGACTCTGCTGCATGCAGAGGCCAATCTAGCCTATACCATTTGAAGCTGGCCTTTTCTAGCTGATCAGAGAGAAATTCAAGTGGAACAGATGCTCCTTAAGATAACCAGGACCATTTGGAGCTTTAAACGCTAAAACCAGGACTTTGAATTTGGCAGAAAAGTATAAATTGCCAATGTAATTGCCTCTGTACTGGTGTTAACAGAATTGTGCTGACTAATACAAGAGACTAGTTGAAGTATTTTACACTAGCTGAAATTTCTAGATAGTCCTACCTAGATTGCATTTTAGGAACTTATTCTGGATGCCGCTAAATAGCCATTGGAGAGATCTCAGCTTCTGAACAGAGGGAGCACTTGAGAAAATGAATAAAAGTTGGGGGGGGGGTTCCTCTGGGCCACTGCCAATCCTATTTTACCATAGAGTTTCTGGCAATTTCTAGAGATGTGTGACATCACTGACAGCACTCTTTAAAAAAAAAACTTTCTCCCACCAGTGGCTGGGGTGTGGGCAAATGGTAACCCTAATTAGCACATCCCTTGCAATAAAGCTATTTGCCAAGGACATTAAAGGGGAAGAGGAGGTAATATAGGCCTTCTCAAACTAAAGGACCCCAAAGCAGGTTGGTACCAGTGAATTACAGTATCTGGTCTTCGCCTGATGATAGCAGGAGGAAGAGAGGGGTGAAAAGAAAGTGAGGGGCTGCAGATCTGCTGCTCAGAAAGGAAACCCTTAGCTAACTATCTCCCCTCACCATGTATCCTGCTTCCACTATGGATACTTATATGCAGGTACTTGTATTCACATAAGAATGTGTCAGAGGCGGTCTTTGGTTTCTTCTTCTCCGATGCCTGTGTTGCCCATACTAGCCGTGCTGGAGCTGGCCCGTACAAGCGGTCAGGCTCTTGACATGAGTCAGGGTCCTGCGAGGAGTTTACAGTATTGCTCTACTGTTCCCACTCCCAGTTTCCCCCCGCCCTTTGCCTTGGCCTTGAGCGGCTAACAAGCTGTAGTCTGTTTTGGGTTGCTTCGCTCTCCTCTCTACCAGACACTGTTATCATCCCCTGTCCTGTTATCAATCCCTTCCACAATCTACATTGGACAAACAGGTCAGTCTCTTAGACAAAGATTAAATGGACATAAGTCTGACATCAGAAACCACAATATTCAAAAACCAGTGGGAGATCATTTCAACCATCCAGGACATTCTGTTGCAGATTTAAGAGTAGCAGTTCTCTTACAAAGGAATTTTAAAGGGAGATTGGAAAGAGAAACTGCTGAATTACAGTTGATATTCAAACTAAAGTCAATGCATTTACCTGGGCTGAATAAAGACCTTGCATTCATGGCCCATTACCAATGCTGATTTCTCCACACCCATCTCTCCCCTGGACATCACAGACTCTTCTGCATATCACACCTAATCCCATCAAGCCTGCTATTCACATTTACATACTTTTCCTCTACTTAAAGACCGATGGATTCACATTCTAACTGTATCTGAAGAAGTGAGCTGTGGCTCACGAAAGCTCATACCCTACCAGCAAATATTTTTGTTAGTCTTTAAGGTGCTACTGGACTCTTGCCCTTTTTGACTACTTTCCCAAGCCTGTTAGTTTTCGCACCTGTGATGTAATCATGTAACCATGCCTTAAGTATTATCCTGTAGCTTGGCCCGCCATTAGCAGCTTTGAAACTGGCAAGTTACCTTAGCTGTACCTGATGCTTCGACAATAAAGTTTACCTGCTTCTGACTTGACTGTCTGAGCGAGTGGCTTTTTGGGAATTGCCCAGGTTGGCTGGAGAACCTGACAGAATGTCACACGGCTTCCAGTGTGATACTGGAATGGAGGTTTCCACCACAATGCTGTTCTCCTGCCTGCTCCACCCATGCCCATTTTCAGTCTCCAAGGAACGCTGTGTGAAAATGGCTATCACCTTTACAAAGTACGGTATAATTTCAAACAGGGAAACAGACCTGACACGTTCAGAATGTCATAGCTGCAATCCATGAAAGTCTCCATGAAAATGAAATACAGTTTGCACAGCTATGTTGTTTTTGTAAATTACATCCATTATCACAAAACACAGAGCCTTAAAATGAGTTCAAAGATTTGTTTTTTTCTTCAAGACACCAAAAAATATAGAAGTGGGCATGTTAAAAAATAAAGGAAACATCTTACTAAAAGTATGAGTCTTTCATTCATGGGTACATAAGGAAGTTGGGAAAGTGGAATTGGGGCATATCCAAATGAAAGATTTTTAAAAATTCAGAGCATATACTTTTCAGATCATAGGCCATTACCACACCAACAACTTACAGCATATTATCAGTGTGTTCAGTCTGTAAGTTTTGGCAGCTTATTGGTAATTCCTGATCGCATCGTGCCTCTTCGCAAAGTTTCCAAGATGTTTTATTTTCATTTTGCACCTCCCAAGTTAGTGCAAAAAGTTTAGGGGAGGAGCACGCGGCGGGGGGGGGGGGCGTGCATCATGTCTACATCATGGACGCTCCCCTGCTTCCCCCTCCCTTTTTTATTTTTGCACATGCACACCAGCGATGGTGTGATGGAGTGCTGTGATTGGCTGGGTTTTCCAAGTTCCTTGTCTTCGTGCACCATTCTAAGAGTCACCTAATTTGCACGGCATATAGGAAGATCATACCAACAATGACCATGCAGGCACATCCCCCTCCTAAAAAAACAATCACGAGCCATTCTAATAACCGTGCAAATTACAGAGCCGCCATACTCTTGGGGGTTAGAGCACGGTTCCATTATTCCTTCGCTAGTAAAAGTTCCATTAATTTTAAAAAAGAGACAGCCGATGGAACGGGAGGGAGATTGGAACCCTGCACATCTGTGTGGTGTACAAACCCTTTCACAGAATGGTGAGCAAGTCGTCACCACAGAGATCTGTCCTTAAAAAGCAAGGAGACCTCAGTGCCCTGCCCTGCCCGGCGTTGTTGTGCCTAAGATTCATGGCTGCTGCCCGCTTGCAGAAGGGAACACAAGTGCTCCTGCCGCAAAAAAAGGGGTCCTGCAGTCTCCTCCAACTGCTCTCTTGCTGGCCCCCTCTCTCCCTGCCGCTTTTCTCCCTTTATTTTCAAGTTCCCAAAAGCTGGGAACTCTCTTTCCCCCGCCACCCCCCAAGTCCCACAGAGAGGTTAAAAAAAAACACTCCAAGGAAATAAATATATCCCGAAAATGTTTAATCGGGATCCCCACACAAATCATGGTTAGTTTAATGATCCAACGTTCCTTTGGTAGACCACACGCAGTTGTGGGGGAAAATTCAGCAAAGAACGGGAAGAGGGAAGAGGGAAGGTGGAATTGGAGAAGGGCATTGCATTGGGTGTTGCAAACAGAGGGGCGGAGAACTCAATAGCATCTTCAACTTGTGCGCACCCCTTGGATTGCTGTCTTTGAAATGGGGTAAGGAAATACATCATCATATATGCATTTTTGGAAAACACATTTTACGCTTCAAAATCATTTTCAAGCCAAGACGGGAGGTTTGGGGTGCGGAAAACCAAAGATAAAATGTTACCGTAAACATTTTAAATTCTAAGTGCGGCAACCACCATAATCTTGGAAAACTTCACATGGCTTGACTCAGTTTTGATCGGGGGATATCTTTTGAGTCTGGAAATCAAAATATCATCTCTATACCTGCCATGAATGTACTTCTATGTGCATGTGCTCTCTCTCTTTCTCTCACACACAATATTCAGCAGAATATCAGCGCCTACATACTGGGTAATCTTAATCCTTACAGAGCAACCTGGTATTAACAAGAATCCAGCACCTTTGAAAAAATATTATCTACTCTGGCTTCTTATAGCTATATAGTGAATTTCCTTTGATTATAAGTATTACCTAAACAAGAATTTCCAAGCTAAAACTGGTCTTCTGTGCTGCTAAGCTTTCCTAAGAATGACAACGCCTCAGAAGCTTGGCAGCTCTGCTGGCGCCTTGTGATATGATTGAATGTGTCAGGGTAAAGACTGTGAACATTTAGAGCTCATATCCTATTCACTTAGAAGCAGTTTCAGGTCACATTATAGGAAAAGGAGGTGATTTATTTTATGTGACAACTATGAATTTTAATCACAAGACATATTCAAAATAAAGTATAGACTTTCTTTTTTGCCTGATTCACTATAGACAAGTATTTTCTTTTTCCTGAGGTTTTAAGCAAGAACCCTTTTCATGTTTGTACATTACAAGCTGTTCTCTTCAAATAATACACCAGAGACCCACCGCTGCTTAGATTTCTCATTCTCTGTCTAGTCTTTGACAGGGTATGAAATGAATGCGGCTGAACTGCACACTATCACATGCAGACTGTTTTCCTTTTTGCCTAAGTGAGCTTCCTAATAACCAATCAAAAGGAAACAGAATGAGGGAGGATGACAGCTCTGTTCCCTGCAGCAACTGTAGAGTAAATGCTTGAGGACATGCCTGTGACTTGGTGCTGGTTCAGAAAACTGCTTAGCAAGCTCTCTAATGAGCTAGACTAATAGCCAATAGGAACAGCTCACAGGAAAACCATAAATAGGTTGCATTATTAGCAAAACATTATTGAGAGTATACACCTTGATGTTACCGAGACTTTGGAAGATAGATAGTGAAGGATCCATAATGAACAGAGTTACATTGTAAGGGCATATTTCTGTGAGAAGTATTCTAAAGCAGGGGTGGGGAACCTTTTTTCCATGGAGGCCCATTTGGATATTGATAACATCATTCGCGGGCCATACAAAATTATCAACTTAAAAATTAGCCAACAGTGCCCCAAGCAGGCAGCTACCCCAGATGACCGCACGCGGGCAAGCAGGCAGGCGTCCAACCAGTGGCGCACTCGCCCACCTGGTGGCACAGAATAGTTTGTTGCACCAGCCAGGCGTAGCCGTCCAGCCACACGGCAGAGTTGCTCCTGCTCTGCATGGTCGGGGCCAGTTTCTACAGCCGGGTCCTGCTACCTCTGCCTGCAGGGATGAAATGAGGTCACACTGGCTAAGAATCCCCCACCCCCCCACACACGCATTCGAGACCTGCCTCCTTTAACTCCTCCATTGTCGCCACTTCCACCCCCATCCCTCTTGTAGTACAGAGGGAATACATTTCTCCATGGCCCGGGTGGGAAAGGGTTAACAGTTTCTTGGGCGGTCCTAGCAGCTCCATAGCTAACAATTCTTCTGCAAGGGGGGAAAAGGTTCCTTTTCTCGGCAAAACAAACCCACATCTGCCTTGAATAGAGGCTATTCCTGTCCATGGAGGGGGCAGATCACCAGTCTTAGATCCTTCTGAGCTAGAGATCTGCCAGGACCCACGAAGGGCCAAACCAAATGATTTCGTGGGCCTTAAACGGCCCCCGGGCCTGACGTTCCCCACCCCTGCTCTAAAGCAAGGCCTCTGTTTAAGACCAAATTTAAATGTGAACACAGGCAGGCAAAGTACCCATGTGACACTGGGCAAACCCAGTATCTCATTTTAAAATGTCCAGTTCAGTTTTGTGTGCAATGTTACCATGCCAGTCCAAGTCCCACTCTTGCTTAGACAGGTAAAAGCCACCAATCCACCGGGCTGCCTGCTGACCCTCAGCTGGTCAGTGGGTAGAAGAGGGCCAGTGAAGGGGGGGGGGGCTGCGATTGGTGGGTGCGTAACCCATGCAACACGCCAACATCACTTCCAGGTTTGCCTGGAAGTGATGCGGATGCTCTAGCAATCGCCTCAATTGCTAGAGCATCTGTGTCGCTTCCTGGTAAACCTGGAAGTGACGGCGCATTGCATTGGTCGCACACACCATTTGGGCCACTAGCCATGCTCCAGCAAAGCTCCCACCCGTGGCGAGGAGTGACCTGGCAACCCTACTCTTGCTGTAGGTACGTGGCACATTAATATTGCACATCCACTATCTGAGGATCCAAGATGTTGGACACATGCAACATAACACAAGCAAGTTCTTCTTGACGGCCCACATCCTGTTTAAATGGGGCCTAAGCTTTTCACTGGGTAAAGGTAAAAAGCCCTGCCCCTATCATGTGAAGTCTTTACTAACCATTTTTGTTATTTGTATTGCATAAATACCATAGTAGAAAGGATGAACGCATTGCACAGGGCAGAAGGGAAGGATGATTTTGCCCTCTGGGCCAAGCTTTTTCCAGAGAATCGTTTTTACAGATGGCAAGTAATATTTTTGTCATCATTTACTACTGTGTTTACTCAAAAGGAAGATAATCCTGAATGTATGATGACCCCCATAAAAATGTTAACATATATATACTCAATTGAGTATGAACTTTAACTGCATGAACTTTAACTGTATACAAATGCAAGATGCCCCCCTTATTTGATGGCTTAACTGGGAAAAATCTTGTCTTACATGTACCCTTGCTTGTTTCATATCAGATGAAAACAAATCTACGGGAAAATGTGAGTTACTTCTCGTTTGGCCTCATCCATGATATTTTCATGCTTTGCGAACAATAAAAATATTGCTATGCTAAGTATAAATTTGCCAGTTCCTGTTGCCATGTTACACTGTTGTCATGACATATTCCCTTGATCCCATTATATTGCCATCAGTGTTGCTACGCCGCTTCCTTTTGCATCAAGAGCTAAAACTAAATGTGTGTCCTCTCTCCTTTGACTATTGAAATCAAAGCACCAGCCTTGCATGTTGCATTTTAATTTGACTTTTGTTTGTTATAATTGCAGTAATACACCAATACACCAACCTGCTGATACAGCCAATATTTGTGGAATAGCTTGGCCTTACCATAATATCCTTGCTCCTCAAACTACTTGCATTTATATAGCACATGTTCAAAGCACCACACACATATATATACACACACACAAACACAGTAATGCTTACAACAGCCCCAGAAGGGTTCAGTGTTTCACTGAAAGAGGAAACCTAGGTTGAGAGAGAGCTGTTTTTATTAGGGTTACCAGGCAGTGCTTGGTAACTGGTGGGAAGTCTGGGGGCACGGCAGTGTTGTGTGAGATTTTAAAAAAACAATTCAACCTCAGAGCAATTCCTAGTGTTGTTCTTTGTCATTTCCAGTAAGAACTTCTTGTAAGTATATGAGTGTGCATGTGAAAAAAAAAACATCTTGCCATCTCTCCAAGTGGTGACAGGGAATGGGATCTTGGGGTGGGAGATTCCTCTACCAGGGGCTTGGCAGTCCTGTTTAAGATGTCTTGCAAGCTTCAATTGGTACAAAATGCAGCAGCGAGATTCCTGCCTGGGATCAGCCACTCAGAATACATAATTCCAGTGCTGTGTCAACTGCGCCTATTGCCTACCTGCTTCCAGGCCCAGTTCAAAGTGCTGGATATCACCTTTAAAGCTTTTCACAGTCTGGGGCCCTCATACTTCTTCAGTCACATCTCCTGGAATTAGGCTTGCCTGGCCCATGCCGCAATTCCAGGAGTTGTTTAGGGACACATCCTAGGAGGAGAAAGGGACACTGATGCTTTGGTGTCACTTCTGGGTAAGGACCTAGAACAGTGGTTCCCAACCTTTTTTTGACCAGGGACCACTAGGACTTTTTTGTTCGGTGCAGGGACCCCAAGGTTCAAAATAAAAATTCCGAGAATTTGAAAATAAACTTTAATTATAACTGTTAGTTAAACATTAAACTTAGAATAATATTTGAATATATATATTTTATAATAGAGAACTTTTAATTGAAAATATTAATTTATTATGGGTTTAGAACTTTGTTTTGCGGACCTTAATTTAGTTCTCGCGGACCCCTGGGGACCCCTGGTTGGGAACCAGTGACCTAGAAGAATGTTTTCATGTGACACTCTAGGAATCACCCAAATCTCTCTTGTAAGTTGGGTCAGTTCCCAGAGTATCACTGGGGATCACTTTCATATTTATATGTGACATTTAAAAAGACAGTTTATGCAATTTAAATCAAGCTTTGTGATCTACTCTAGCTTGCAACAAAGCATTTGCAAAAAAATTAGTAATTTAAGAATCATGGATCAATTTGGGAGATTCCTCTTTTAGGTTCCTTAGTGTTTTTAATTCTCAGACTCTCTGTTTATGCTTTTAGATATGACCGGCAGAAAAGACAGCCCCCAAAGGAATAAAACACTCTTAGAAAATATGAGCTTCTAAATCAGGAAATATTTTATGATCACAAGGATGTTGTAGAGACCTGTGAAGTGGTATGTGTAAATGTATCTCCTGGGGGAAAAGATTCAGATGCTTACTGGGGTATTGACAAATTTAAATGAAGCAGAAATATACTAAGGAACTCCAGCTATACCCAAACTAAGTGCTAGTGAGCAAAGCACTATGGGACATTAATGGTTTTCATTCACTGCTCATTCATGCAACTAAGTATACTCTTAGGCATAGTGACTTAGGTCTATAGTAGCACAGTTCTGAGCTAAAAACCGTGAAATATGAGCCGCTGGTATATAAATAATGGAGATCTATTTGAATTAAGGGTAGGCTTGTGCTTGGAGGAGAGCTCATTTACATAATCAGAGATAAATGGTACCTCAGAAGTTATGCAACAAACATTGCTATACTGAACTAACAGCTCTTTATATATACTACATACATATCCTTGGTAACATTCGTGCCACGGCAGGTAATGCAGCATCCTATGGTTCAAAAGCAATGTGAAGTAGAACCTAGCTACCCCCTTTTTCATTTGGAAGGTAGAATCATTAAACCAAGTAAGAGCACCAAACAGCTGCCAGATGGTACCACCAGACTGCTTCAAACTACTGACCTAATGCTAAGATGCTCTTGCTCTATATTCCATCATGCTGTACAACCACAATTCCCTTAGGTAGTCTGTTTAATATTCTGACACACTTGGTTATTGACTTAACCTATGAAATGACATCCATTTATAATTACCAAAGCTCGCTTATATAGGGTACTTATTATCTAGAAAAAAAGCCGCTTATCCAAAAAGGATTGCTTTATAAGACGAGAAGGCTGTAATTTGTTTTAAATTCCCTTTAAGTCCTCTGAGTCTTGACAATTAAAACATAGCTAAAAATAATAGTCCACACATCGTTAATAACAACAGTAGCAACAACAATAAACATATTAAACCACACTTACCATGCATTCCTGAGAATCGGCGTAGGGGAACGGCGGGGAGAAGATGCAGTCGAGCTGCCTCCTAAGCAGTTCCACCCACGCCAAGAAACAAAAAAAGCCTTTTTGCGGCTTTTTTGTGTGTGTTAAACTGGGCCTTTTCGCCCCATAGAGAACAGCGAGGCTGCAAAAAGCAGGCACAGCAATGTTGTTCTCGGCGCTAGAGTTACGGGGCGAAAGGGGACAGGAAGCTCCCTACCGGCAGCTCCTCCTTCTGGCCTGCCCCGGGAACATCCCAGGAATGCCCCCCCCCCCCACGCCAGCGCTACAAGTCTCTGCTGTGATTTGCGCCAGTGGAGGAGCGGTGCGTAGCTCTGCAGCACTCAGGCGCCGGCGGAACTGCCCTCACCGCCAGCGTAAGTGCGTCTTGTGCTGTGATTAGACGCACTTACACTGGCGGCGAGGTCATGCTGCCTCCTAAGGGGAATCGGCCCCCAACCTCAGGAATGCATGGTAAGTGATACTAGCTAATAGGCCATGAGCAGTGTTAATAAATAAAGACAATAACTTGGATCCTATGAACAGGTCTGTGTGCACCAGATGGGCTCTGCCGTGATAGAGTGCACTTCCTCTTGCACTAACATTTCCATTTGCACGAGGGCTCATTGAAAACCACTGATCTTGCGCCAATGCAAGTGCTAGCTCAAGAGGAAGTGTGTTCTATAGCAGAGACTAATATGGCATGCACGGAGTTGTTCACAGGATCCAAGCCAGTAGCATTTATAGAAACTGGGTACAGCTGAAGAAAGTAATAAAGTTGTATGATGATGGCTAGAGAACAATCTGCGTGCGCACTGTTCAGCTGTTCCTTCTTTAGTGGGAGGAAATCGTGGCTCTCTGATGTGAAGATTCCAAATATTCCTCAGGTTGGGGCAGGAGTAGATTCTGGAGGACTGTGCCCCCAAACAGATGAGCCAACAACAGCATTCAAGAAACCAGAGGTCATCAAATGCAAACCTTAGCAAACAGGAAATAAATGTACACACATCTCCAACTGCCTTACCCCTGCCTTCTGAATCCCAGGAAACCAGTTTGACCTGAATATAAAGAAAAGGGTATGGGGCAATCAGCTATCCCAGTCTGGTGCCTATTTATTTTTTCCTGCTTTTCTCCTCAACGGGAACCCAAAGTGGCTTACATAATTCTCCTCTCCTCCATATTTATCCGCACAACAACTCTATGAGTTAGGCTAGGCTAAGAGTGAGTGATGGGCCCAAGGTCACCCAGCAACCTCACATGGTAGAATGGGGATTTGAACCTGGGTTTCCCAGATCATAGTCCGACATGATGGCTCTCGTCAAGTGAGGTTAGCCTTCTCTTGCAAGTGAATGTGAAATGTCTTCCCCTAAACAGTATGAGAATGACTGGAGTCATTAAAGAAATAAGGTGTTATGAAAAATGCCTTATTTTCACAACTGATTCTGACTACAGAAGATGCTTTTTAAAAACATAGTTATGGAATCTAGATCTTTCAAATGGTGCAGACATTGTTTTACTTCATATTTCTGTGTCAGTTTTTGTATTAGTTTCTGTTGAGAGATAAGAAAAACCACACATCACTGATGTTTGCTAATGATGTTATTCTTCTGATGGCTTCAATACGAGATAAGGGAGGGAAGGGAGGAGAGACAAAAGAAAGGAGGGTTCTAGTTTTTCACCAAGTATAAATTGTTCCATTAACAGATGGGATGGAACAGCTTCTTCCCACTCAATCCATATGTGGCAACAGCTTTTAAGTAGATAATTATGTTCGATAACACTACAGATACCTCTTCTGTATATGTGGGCAAGTGTTTGCCCAAAGATTTCAACTGTGTGAATGTAGAATTTCCTTACTGCTAAGTTCTAGTGACTGCTACTGCCAGAAGACAAGAGTGGCTAAAAAGCCCTTCATGTCTGCTATAAAGGCTCTTACCAAGTTACAAAATGGTAGTTATCAAATGGCTAATTGAAAGCCAGTGGTTGATTGGGAAGGGAGGCCAGATACATTCACATTTTTGTATTTCACTGGTGAGATTTTTAATAATTAGGTGCCATCAAGTCACAACTGACTTATGTCAACCCCTCATGGGGTTGGCATGGCAAGAGATGAGCAAAGGTGGTTTGCCTTTGCCTTCTCCTGCATAGCAACCTGGTCTTCCTTGGTGGCCTCCCATCCATATACTAACCATAGTCAACCCTGCTTAGTTTCTGAGCTCTGACAAACTCAGGCTAGTTTGGACTACTCAGGTTGCTGGCAAACTAATACAAATCCAAACTTTCATAATGAATTCAGATGAATATGCACTAGCACAAATTGAGAAATTAAAATTCATACTGTTAATTTTCATGCTTTTCCTGGGCTTAGGTTCATACACACTTCATTTGCTTTTAACCAATTGCGGCAAATCTTGACTGCACATGTAAACCAATTCAGAAACATCAGTCTGAGCCTAAAGGGAAACTAGGTACAATTCATTGCAATTGCAATGAAAAATGTTTTGTTTCCTAAACTGCAGCCACCACTAGTGGACAACAGCAATGTTAAATCAATGTTAAACTTCAACATACTATTAAAAAATATCAATTTATATCTACCAAGCATGCTATAATTATCTCCATATGTCTTTCTTTAGTTTTAGTATTGGGTACTATCTATGACAATACACATCTTTGAATTGTAGTAAATTGTTACTCAACCATAATGAAGGTCTTAAAGACACCAAATGGTTTCTTTTGACATTTGAAGACAAGCTTCTTTATCACACACAATTGTTTTCACAGGAAACAACTTGGCACGTGGCTCTTGGGAGATTGTTATCTCCTGGTAATGGCACCATTAACATGAGTATACTATAATTAAAGAGCAATTCATCAGAATAAGGCTTGTGAATCCATTTTATCTTAAAAGGGTTGGGTAGCCTAATTAAAAATGTAGCCTCAAATTCTAAAAGAGACTTCAATGGTCTATCTCACTGCAGGTGTATGACCAAATGCTTGAGGCCCATTAACTAATATTTTTTTAAAATAACATATATGGCAAGTTCTTGGGATATTTAAAGTTCTCATGGAGGTTAGTAAAATAAATGAATGTCTCTTTCATCATTCTATTCCCAAGAGGAACGTAGAACCAAAGTTTAGCACTTTCATTGGGCTGGCACGCATTAGTCTGTTACAAAAACCAGAGAGACGTTTTGTGACATCTTATAGGCTATTTTCACATGGCAGCATTTCCTCATTCCGTCAGGAACTTTCATTCACATCTTCCCTTCCCCACGGCTGCTATTCCTTCCCCTCCCACAAGTTTTTTTTTCTTACTTTTTAAAAAGACAGTATTAGTGCCCAGAACTGGCTTACTAACCAAGGAAGTCTGGGGAAGGGATTCTCCCCCCACCCATGCCACAGGTTGTGCTGTAACCAGAGTTTGCAGCTGTGAATTGCCCTTTTTTTCTCTCCTGTCCTCAGAGCCCCTACCTAGAGAGCTTTTCTGTTGGTCCGGTCTGGCTCAAAATGCTCTGCCTGAAAGAGAAGAGTGCAGGAAGGTAGCCACAGAGGCTGGACAGCAGCATGCAGAGTAGTGCAACAGGCCTTTCCCCCCCCCCCTTATGATTTTTGGGCACCTAGGTTGATTTTAAACTAGAAACCTTCCTCTCAGTAACCAGGTGTTCTAAAGGTAGCAAGTGTATATAGGCTTTGGGTTCACTGCCATGAGGTACGTTTTGTAGTGCTTGCATAAGGAGATTGTTGAGATCACTGAGAAGAAGAAGAAGAGTTGGTTTTTATATGCTGACTTTCTCTACCACTTAAAGAAGAATCAAAGCGGCTTACAATCACCTTCCCTCCCCCTCCCCACAACAGCCACCCTGGGAGGTAGGTGGGGCTGAGAGAGCTCTAAGAGAGCCGTGATGAGGCCAAGGTCACCCAGCTGGTTTCATGTGCAGGAGTGGGGAAACCAACCTGGTTCACCAGATTAGAGTCCACCGCTCCAAACCACTGCTCTTAACCACTACACCACGCTGAGACAGGATTAGTATATAAACAACTAAGAAGACTTATTACAGATTGGTTAAAAGGAACAAATCAGCAGCACAGATCTCCAGGGAGACAAAGGAGAAATCTGACTGAGACGCAGACATTTAAACGTGTTATGGCTTCAGAGAGTAGTTAGACGTTTCTTCAGTGCTTTCAGGCACAAACAGGCTTTTGCTGACCAACCACTAAGTTGGATCCTCCACAGAAAGGATTCCACCCACCCCATCTTCTTTCCCAAGAGTCAGACTAAGGGGTACAAGGTCCGCACACCACCAGAGACAGACCTAACAACCGGGCACTCTCTTCTCTCCCAGAGATAGAGCTGAAATGCTCTGCCGCACTACCTGGCTGCTCTTTTCCCTGGGCTGTCCCTGCCCTCTCCGAGGCAGCTCCGAACTCCCCCTTCTCCTCGGCTTCCCTCCAGCATCCCACCCACACCCCTTCGGGAAGGTGACCGGATGCTGAGGCGGCAGCACTCCTGCAGGCTCAGCTGAGTGGCTGTTTTCCCTCTCAGGGGCAGGGCGGCCTGCTGTCCAGCACGAGTGGGTTTGCCAACTCGGACCTGGGATATTCCTGGAGATTTGGGGGTGGTGTCTTTGGAAGGGTAGTTTAGGGAGGATTTCACTTAGGACTGATGGCATGCAACAATTCAATACCTTTACTGGCATATGAGAAAATAGTCAGAATAGCCTACAAACCGTAAACATTAGATTTAAAAGTTTCATATTTAAAAGACAAGCCCCCGTATCCTTATTGCATAATGTAAAAAATTCTGCAACCTTATTGATTAAGTCCGGATTCTGGCTATTCAATAAAAACAATAACTTGTGTTGCTGGTATACCAAATCTGCCATTTGCTCCAGAGGAAATGATCTCTTAGTCCAGAGATCTCCAAGCCCTAACTTGAGGTTGCAGCCCTAGGGGCTGGAGCCTGGGGCTGGAGCGCAACAGAGAAACGGTTTCAGTAGGGGCTTCAAGGGAGAAAGGGGGGCAAGAAAACCTGCTTTAACTGCAATCTTTCAGGGAAGATTAAAGCAAAGCAAGCTTGGGGAAAGGCATGGCAAAACAGAGAAAGCCCCAGAAAATGGATGGCTGGAGGATGATGCTGTGCAGTTCTTTGAGGGGAAAAACACACTTTTGAAAGTCAAGGTGGAGCAATATAGCTGCTAGGAAGCAGCCGTAATGACTAACAGCTTTTTCTGAAGCAAAAGATTTTTTGTTGGCTGTAGCCTGGAAAGCTCAAAAAGACTACAGCCATTTTATACTGAACTTGGGGGATTTTTCATGTACCAAATTACATCTCATTTCTCAGAACTTTTAAGGTCTGGTATGATGCTTAAGATGAGATGCCCCCGAATTATATCTTCCTCTGGGTCTAAAAGATTTGGGATGAAATCATGTATATAGATAGAATCATCATAGAGAGCAGGCTAATGCAGACCTTGTCTTCATGGTGGCCAGCAAGTGGAAATGATTGAATCATATTCATTTTGGACCTCTCTGGTTCATGTACAGTGGGATAATACAGAGTGTTCTTTGATGCTGCCTTGAGACTATAGGAGCCAGCTCTAGTGGAATCCATGTCCAAAGACAGAACTGACCTGGGATAGAGAGCAGAACTGAAGCACCAATTATTTTAGGCTGGTTAGGATTCACCTCTTAAAGGAGGAAATTGCTATGATGCTTATTCAGGAATATGGGATTAGGATTCAGAACTTTGTGGGAAGATTTTGGTAGCAGAAATGGTTTCAAGATAGGTTGACCTTTTTATGGCTGAAGTAGTGTGGATATTTATGGAGTAGTGTGGATGTTTATGGAGCCCCCCTGGCCTCTTTAAACTCTTCCCATTTTTCCTTCTCATAGGAATGGTTTCTGATTGCACCTTCTGTATTTTATTTTTAAGAAACTCCCACCCTTCTTGAACTTCCTTCTCCTTAAGTTTTTCTGACCATGGGATTCTACCCAGCATAAGTTTAAGTTTGTTAAAATTAGCTCTCCTAAAGTCCAACCTCTATGTCTGACTACGTACAGTTTTTCCTTTCCCCAAGATTGTAAATTCCAAGATTACATGGTCACTATTACCCAGAGTGCCTACTACTTTAACCTCATCAACCAGTTCTTCCCTGTTGGTGAGAATCAACTGCCGATTTAAAAAAATGGAATAAGTTTCAGTGGTCTGGGGAAGGAGTGTGGCTGTATCTGGAAGAGTGGAGCATGGAAAGACCAGGAAAATCTTCCATGTGGAGGGCCTGTTGCTGCTGCACTGCATCAGAAGCCATACCACCAATGGGGAAGCCACACAAGCCTGTTCCCGTGTGGAAAACACCATCCTTTCCCTTTTCTAAATGGAAAAATAATCATTGTAGTTTCAGCAGTGTCACATTTCTGTGGCAGAAGCATCACTGGAGATGCATTTTGTAAGTAACAATTTGTTTAAGTACTACAAATGTACAGGTTGAACAGGTGTTGTGGAGATGCACAGCAGAAGCAGACATGTTTAGTGCCACAGAAGAAGTTGGGGAGTCCCATCCTTACTAAAATCCCTTGCCAAACCATCTCTGAAGATAAGAAAATTTACACCACTTCCCTCCAAAGATAATCTTATATTTCTCTAAAATAACAGATCATAATTTTAACTCAAGTGAGATTGCCTTCAAGGTACATGCCTGATATTGTGTTGCCAGGTTTTAACCAAGTCACTCTAGCTGCCCCTTTAATATCAGTTCGATAGGCTGCAACTGTCAGGTGATGTTATTTTGCTCCATTCCAGGAAATGTTTCAGCTGCCGACTTTCACATATTAAGGACAGGACATTTTCCCCCTAGCCAGTTGACAACCATAACCTACTGGTACAAAGCAAAGGTTTAGACTCCAGTTTGAAATTCCTGCCATTCACAGAAATTTATCACTTTGATCAGAGCTCCTGAGTCCCTTCCAACTCCATGGTTCTAAAAAGTATCTAAAGCTCTGCACTTTGTAATCATATATTTAATTCTGAACTGGGGCATAGAATATGGATCAAAAATAAAGCCATGGACAGACAGGTGGGATTTCTCTACAGACCTGAACAAAGCCCCAGATTTTCAGAAAAATCTGAAATGTAAAAAAACCAGAACAAAACAAAACAAAAACTGTTTTGTTGGATTAAAACTCCCCATAATAATAGAAAAAATACCTGTAGCTTTAAGGAAAAAAAGGCCTTCTAAGACTATGCTCTGAGATCTCAATAGCCATTTTGGGGATTGCTAGGCAACCACAACTATATAGCTCAGCTTTCCTAACCTTGCTTCTTGTAAAGCAAAGCTAGGGGGAGCAGGGGTGGACTGGGAGGCCAAAATAGTCCTGAATAAGGTCCACTCCCCCTCTCCTATTATGTCCTCTGAAGGAGGAAGATCTACCAGGGACAGGGCTGGTGGCAACCATTGCAGACTCACTACTAGGTATGCCAGGACACTGCTTGGCATCCTGAGAGTATTTGTGGGGCAGGGAGAGGTGTGCTGGCATGATGCTGGTGTACAATGTCACTTCCATCAAAAACTGGAAGTGACATCATGCCATGAGGGGGCAACACTCTAGAATTTGCCCAAAACTCTATGGTTCAACCATAGAGTTTTGGGCAAATCCTAAAGTGTCACCCCCCCACACACAAGTTTTTGCCCAACCCCAACCCCATTTCTCCTAGTTTTTCTCCCACCAGCTTTTGATGTGCCAAAACACAATGGGATAAATTGTTGGGATGTCTCCATAGTGGGAGACTTGGCAAGCCTGCTCACTACTCTTACAACTCAGCCAGGCCTGGTGGCAGCCACTGCACAACTTTGCAAAACTTTTTCAAGGGAGAGTCTGCTGGGGGAGGAACAAAGGGAAAGCGAAAGTTGGAGGAGCAGATAAAGGTAGGCTGACTGTGGGAGAAAAGGAGAGAATGAAGCATGAAAAGGGGAGAGGTTACGGAGGCTCAGCGAACTGTGATTCCTTTCCGGTGATAAGGTCAGGCAGGAACTAATTGATTTTTTCACTTCCTGCCTGGAATAGCCCTCTGATTCCAGTTTCCTTCCTGCCTCGCTAAGGGAAGGCAGCTACTGAGGTTGCTCTGTAGCAACCTTACCTACAGCAAACTGGCTGTGCCAGGAGAGGGGCAAGCAATAAACACCCGGCCGGCAGATCTGAGTGGGAAACCTTGGGTCCAATTGCTTCTGGCTAGGGAAGAACAGGGCACCTAGGGCCCTGATTGGCCCATTCAAAAGATGGGTGGCGCTGACACCTGGTGTGCAGCCGCCACCCAGCTGGCTGCTGCCATTTTCCCGCTCTGTCCGCACGAGTGCAGAGTGAAGCCAGCCGCTCCAGGCCCGCCACCACAGCAGCCGGCCTGCAAAGCTGCCGCAGCCACCAGGAGCCGGGGAGGAGAGACATGCCACCAGCGGCCTTCTCCTGAACACTCCCCCCACTCCCCCAACGGACCAAGCTGAATCCGGCCGGACCTCTGGCTCCTGGCACGAATGCACAAACTCAGCTCCCAGTGAGCAGGAGCCGTTTTTCGTTGCTTGGGGGAGGAAAAGAGGAAGTAGTGGGAGAGAGGATACCCGGGAAGGGGTAATGAGATCCCCCTTGCATATCCTTGCAGGTTCCCACTTATATTATCATAAAGATCAATAGGGGGGAGAGACAGTAGACACTCCCTTGTATTGAGGTTAAAGCCCAAACTGATATTGCTGATTAAATTCAAATATATTCTTAGCTAGTAAATTGTATAAAACATGATAACTGGGTCATTAGAGGATCAGGATGGGGGGAAATGCAAAACTCTCAGCAGCTATTTAACTTAATAATACAATAAGCACATAAAGTCATAGGGAACTGCTGTCAAAGTACTTGGCATATATTTATTTAAAACCCTGATATAATGCTCCAAAAATCTGAAGTCAGCCTTCACATTGGACTAACATTTTAGGTTTACTGCCTCTTTAAAAATGCAAAGATAATTTCAAATACTTTCCCTTCAAAATGGAAAGTTTCCAAGATTAAAGTACACATCACTACCAGCTTGTTTTACATTCCATTATAGTGCTGCGGATGATGCAATGTGTGGCAAATGAATTAGAACAGAGGATCAAAAAGAAAGAGAAAAAAGGTGAGTGAAAGCCCTACATGTCAAGCCATCACCCACTTTACACACTTAAGAAAAATTCCCTGTGGTCACAAAAAATTGCATTACTGTTCTATAGCAGCCTACCTTTTAAATGTGATTTTGTTCACATCATCACAAGAGGCTTATTTGCCTCATGAAATGAATCATGAACAAAGATAAAGGGAAAATAATTCAAATGCCAGAGAATCAATATCCCTCTTTAAAATGCAGCTTAGACATTGAAAACCCCAAGGCTGCAAAACCACAAGCCACTTACTGCAGCAGCTGTTTTGAATAAGCCCCATGGGGGTTCACATGACTTCACAAAAGTATTCTCATGGTGTCAGGGTTTTAGACCACAGGGTTCAGTGACAGAACTCATGGGTCTCCGGTTCAGTTGCTGGCATAGAAGGTCTCAGATAGCTGTGCTTGCAAACAACCTTTGAACGACAGCTATCAGTCAGGGTGGCAATTAGTGGTTAAGAAGATGGAACATCAAACTGCATAATTCAGAGCTAGTTCACATATGGTTGCTTACGGTTGCTTTGCAGTGAGCCACCCGAGTAAGCCTTAAGGTTGTATGTCCTTTCTCAGTGCTCATCTGAGAATGACAACCAGAGCCAACCAGGGACATACTGGCCATTAAAGCCACCAGTGAAAGACCCATTGGGCTGATGGCCTGAGGAGCCACACCCCCATGAAGGGAGTGTAAGCCACCAACGCCATGAGCTGGCAGCCCCCCATAGGGACCAGGAGCTGCCACTGCCAAAAGCCTGCAGGCCCTCACCCCACACAATGCAGACTGACACAAGCAGGGGGGAAAGCCATGGTAAATATATTCCTTTGCACACCCCTCCATCGAGGACAGTCCTTCTTCCTTCTTCCCTCACCCCACCTCAGAGGGTGGCACTGCAGGTAGGCTGGGGGTGGGGCCCTTTCCAGGGCTGTTTTTGCCTCCCAGCCTGAACCTGGGGTGAGCGTATGGTACTGAGTAGGTCCCACATGCACAGGCCACCCATCCCTTTTTCACAATGAATGTGTGTGTATGTTAAGTGCCGTCAAGTCGCTTCCGACTTATGGCGACCCTATGAATGAAAGTCCTCCAAAATGTCTTATCCTTGACAGCCTTGCTCAGATTCACAATGAATAAACTGTGCAAAATGGGGACATTCTCAGTTTAATGCAGCTGTTTTTATCTGCTTATTCCCTCACATGTCTGTTTGAGAGAGGCAGGGAAACTTGTGTGCACACGGGTAGAGTAGTCCACAAAGAACAGAGAGGAAACTGGTGCCTGAAACTCAATGCCCCATACTATCTTTTATTCTCAGGTATTGTTCTCAGGTATTGTTTTCTGAACTCCCAGGTTTCTATTACCATGTAGATGGATCAGATCTCAGAAGCTAAGCAGGGTCAGCCCTGGTTAGTATTTGGATGGCAGACCACCAAGGAATACCAGGGTTGCTGTGCAGAGGAAGGCACTGGCAAACCACCTCTGTTAGTCTCTTGCCTTGAAAACCCCATAAGGGGTCGCCATAAGTCGGCTGCGACTTGATGGCACTTCACACACACACAAATGGATCACAAGTACAGGAAGCAGCCATGTGCAAATGCCCGTAAAGATCATCTCAAAGGCTTGGATTTGCTGGCATGTTGGGAGGTTAATCTGAAGCAGAAGCTTATTCATTGTATGTAGAAATGGGCTCCTGGATAGAGTTCTTCCTTGCCTATGCTGTAAAACTGTGTATAGAGATATTATAAAACTTAACATGCAGGGGGCAGAACTAGTGAATGAGTTTATTTGACATGTAAACCAACTTGAATTAAGATTCTAAATTTGTCATAACAATCCTAAATGTCAACCAATGAAACTATCCTGAGCATTCTTAAACAAACCCAGAAAAAAATGTCATTTCATTCACTGATTGTTTTGGCATGTTACAGTTTGGTTTATATCAATGCTGTTGTTTTATTATTTTTATCATTTTTACTAAGGCTACTCTTAATAGCTTCACAGTTTAAGGCCCTGTTTGGATGGGCCATAGAGGGTTATTTGTTTGTTTGTTTAGTGCAGCTAGATGAGCCCTGTGGTGCAGAGTGGTAAGCTGCAGTACTGCAGTAGAAGCTCTGCTCATGACCTGAGTTCGATCCCAACGGAAGTTGGTTTCAGGTACCTGGTTCAAGGTTGACTCAGCCTTCCATCCTTCCGAGGATGATAAAAGAAGAAGAGTAGGTTTTTATATGCCAACTTTCTCTACCACTTAAGGATCAAACCGGCTTACAATCACCTTCTCTTCCCCTCCCCAAGACAGACACCCTGTGAGGTAGGTGGGGCTGAGAGAACTCTTAATAGAACTGTGACTAGCCCAAGAACTGTGTCACCCATCTGGCTTCATGTGTAGGAGTGGGGAAACCAACAAGGTTCACCAGATTAGCGTCCGCAGCTCATGTGGAGGAGTGGGAATCGAACCCAGTTCTCCAGTTCAGAGTCCACCACTCCAAACCACCGCTCTTAACCACTACACCATGAGAACCTAACTTGCTGGCATAAATTGTAGATGGCCGCGGAAGGCAATGACAAATCACCCTATAAACATACGCCTTTTATGCAGGGTCAATTTTGATGCTTGCTCAAAGCTCCTTTTTTAAATCCGGCCTTTAAAATGACTATTCATGGTCCTGATGCAAGAGGAGAAAGTCAAACAAATTCCACCCCCCCCACACTCGCCTGTTCCTTCGTTCTTTTGTTTGCATAGCCATTAGCAATTGTCCTTTGCATAGCTCAGCCGCGGCTGTGATTATTCATGCTTCCTTCAATGAATGCTTCGATATGGGGGCTGAGCAAATAAAAAAGGTTGCATTAAAGGGGCTCTTAAGAAATGCAAAGCAGGTATGCGCAGTGATGTCTGGAATGACGGTTCAGCATGAAGAAATAAAAAAAAATATGCAGGGCACTTCAGCCTGGAGCGCGCTGCTAATTACCAAGCATAAATGGCCATAGTCTGCCTAGTAAACGTCAAGATGTGAAGTCACCTCATGGGTCAGTAAAGGTACCTTTACCTTTACTTCACTGCAGATATTTTTCCATTGTCTGTTTCATTTAGCTATCCCATTTTTTATTTTAGTTAAATTAATTGTTGTTTTTATTTATTTGATATTATTTTATTGAACACATAAACATGCCTTATGGTAAGTGATCAAGAGATCAAGATCAGTTTCATCTACTCTGGCTGGCAGCATCTCACAGATAGAGGTCTTCCACATGCCCTACTACCTGATCCTTTTGACTGGAGATGTCAGGGATTAAAATGGGGACTTGCTGCATGCAAACCAGATCTTCTACCACTGAGTTAAGACCACATCGCTTTTTGTAAGCTGTCCTGGGCACTTTTTAAAAGAAGTATGGGATATAAATCTTATACAAGTAAATAACTGCCTTTTGGGGAGGGGGTGAAAGTGGGAAGTCCTAAAGGTTTCTTCTTGCCTTTTTTGCTTCTCCCTTATGTTACTTTTCCAGCTATAGGTGATACTACATTTATAACTGCTACTGTTTTCACCAATACTAGCAATACTGTTTTTTTTTTCCTGTTCACTATCCATTTGGGACTCTTCTTGCTGCTAGAACTTGACAACATAGAAGGCACCCTCACAGCAACTGCAGCCCAGCAGAAAAGAGCAGAGCCATTCATTAAGTCTAGGTCTGTGGTGACTAATTTGTTTGTGCAATGCATTCTCTCACACACCACCACTATGACCTTGTACCATGTAACTTCAGTCAAGCTGTGAATGTCCAACATCTAACCCACTTCTGGCTTTTTAATTTGACCACATAAAATAGGTCTGTTTCCTGCTATGATTCCTTGCTACGGCAAAGAATATTATGTAAACAACGTACTCCTATCCTTCTCCTTGCAGTCAACTTTTTTTTGGCATTATTTTGTTTGATTAATATGTTTGTGTGCCTATCCACATACCTGGGCATCTTCACTAAGATGCCTCTTTTCAACATCTTTGTTTTTGTTTTCTTGCTTTGCATGTCATGTCTGCCTGTTTTGTATTTCTAAGAAACACCTTTTTAACTTTAATTGTTCTTAGCTTTTCGATTTGGGACACACATGACTTATTTACCAGTCTATAAAACCTACAAAATGAGTGCTCACAGGGTTGGTTCTCCAGCTGAGCCACCTAAGCAACTGCGTGGGGCAGCACAACAAGAAGGGTATCCATGAGCTGCAAAGGTTCCGCTTGCTCCAGCATCAACATCATGGGAGGTGACTGGCATCCTCTCTTGGGCCCCCCACTCCTTTGGGTGGCAAAATACCTTGAATCGTCCCAGGGTGCTAATCAAGCTTGTTCACTGGATAAAGAAGGCCACTTTCCCCCCATAAAGGAAGCTTCTTATATACAGCATGGATTTGGCTCATGAAGGTAGGCTGCACCAGTAAGAAGAAGACTATATTTAGAAGACACAAAATAAAAGAGCATTGCACCACCCAAAACACTGCCTAAGCTGCACCTGACGGCAACTTCTAACGCACCCCTCTATCAATAAATGCACAGTACCAGTTGAATACTAACAGTTTACTAAGATGAAGCAGGTGTCGTATGTCTTGAGCTAAGCATTGCATCATCAGGAGGGCTACTCCTATAGTAAAGCTGCTTTCTCAACAAAATGTTTCCTGTTAAAAATCTTTTTACAATAAATCCTCAGGTTTCTCATCTTTACTTTCATGCAATGGATGACAGAGGCTTTGGAGAGGTGACTGACTGCAAGGATCAGCAGCATGACCCAAGTTAAAGAGATGAAACCGGTATTGCAGAATCCGTTTTGTGTATTTATCCTGGCTTGTTTTATTTGCATCAGAAGTGAGAAATTTTGCACTTTATATTCCTGCTACAGGCATTTCTATGTTTGTCCTTAAAACCTATGGAGGGGGGATGGAAATAGTGGAACTGGTGTCCTTGGTTCAAAAGTCCAATTATATCAGGGGGTTTTAAAAAAGAGGGGAAAATCAGCCTCTTTCTTAAAAAGATATAAATAGCAAGGTATTCAGTTGCATACCAAAGCATTTCCTCTATATTTCTGTGATATATCTGGCAATTATCCTACCAAGATACAGCTTTCATTTCAGCCAATTGCTATAGGCTCAGCATTACGGGAGGGGAGAATAAGAATCAACAGAAAAAAGGATATTCTGGGTTTTCTACCAGCTACCTTGAATATACTTCACGTTTAATTTTGCCCTATTGCCACGGGCACTGTGTTGTTATGACAGCTTATCTGCCATTGAATAGCTGTAAAAGAAAATCAACAAAGTATCGCTTCAGTGACTTTCGATGCAATTTATTGGAGTTTGTATCTCCCGGCTGCTGCTGCCTGTCGGGGTAATGACACATGATGGGTGATTAAAGTGCAAGTCCTTAAATCAAAGCTATGTGGATGGTCTGAAGAGGCAGCAAACAGAACTTGGAGCTTGTTCATCTCTCATGGTGGGAGGACCTAATTAGGACAAAAAAGGGCCTGTTATACTAACAAGAGCAAACACTTGTGTCTAGGGAAACTTTTTCATGTTTGCAAGATTAGCATAAATATTCCTGAAGCTCTCCTCAGACTGTGCATGAAGAAAAAAAAATACAGATTTGTCATTATGCACCAGCATGCAACTGATGATTATAGTTGAGATTCCAGGTGATTCTTTATGCCTCCATTGATTTTTATACAATTGCTGCTACCAGCTTCTATTGGCCTGGGGGGGCGGGGGGAGCCCTAGTCTTCCAAGTGAAGATCTGATTTTCTTAAGTGGCCAAGTCAGCCAAATCTGAGCATACTTAAATCCTGTGATTGGAGCTGTGAATGGGCAGGACAGATCTTGCTACAAACCTGAAAAACACCCCCAGGTTTTCAGAAAAAAATGTGAAACCTAAAAAAAAATACACTGGGGGTTTAACAAACCAAAAATGATAAAAAAGAGCGCCTGTAGCTTTAAGCAATGGATTCCCTCAGTGGCAGTTGCTAATCAACAACAGAATTCCAGGCTTTAGGTTCTGTAAGTAAAAGTCAGGGGGAGGGTGTGGGGCCCTTTCCAGGCCCATTTTGTCCTTTGAGGAAGGACTCATTGGAGCCACTCCTGGCTAGGGTTGCCAGCTCCAGGCTGGGAAATTCCTGGCTATTTTGTGGTGAAATCTGAGGAGGGCAGGGTTTGAGGAGGGGAGAGGCCTAAGTTGAATATAATGCCATAGAATCCACCATCCAAAGTAGCCATTTTCTTCAGGGGGATAGTTCTGTGTCGTCTGATTAGAGTTGTAATTCTGAGAGATCTCCAGCTCCCACCTGGAGGTTGCCAACCACAGGCCTGGCAGCAACCTCTGGGTGATTCCAGAAGATCTCCAGGCCCCACCTGGAGGTTGAAGGAAAATAACAAGCACTGATGGCTACTGGAAACATCAATAAGACTTTTTATAATTCAGTCATGAAAATCAAACCTTATACAGTGAAACAGAAGCAAACAAAGTCCCGTGGGGAAAATAAATTCCGCCGGGTAAGGTCTCCCGATCCGTTCGCTGGGGCGGCACTAGCGGCATGCCGAGCCGCGGATGAAACAGGTACCGCAGGCAAAAGTACTTGCAGATCGATGTTGGCTATATGTAGCCGAAGAATTTCAAGCCAAAACTTGATTTTAAAGTATATTATAACAAAAATTAGGGCTGAATTGCCCCTTTCTTTGAGGAGAATTTCCTTTGACTATTTTAAGCCCGAAACAGGATTCTGGAATTTTTTATTCCTTGCCTAAAATACATAAAAATCTCTCCAAGCCACCAGGCCGACCTATAGTTTCTGGGAATCAAAGCATCACAGAACCTTTAGCTCAATTTTTGCAGTTTCATTTAATGGATTTTTCAAAAAATACCCCATCTTATATACAGGACAGTAAGGACTTTATAAATAAAATTGAAGGCATTTCCATCCCTAAGGACTCAATTTTGGTTACTTTGGACGTTATAGCCCTTTATACAAAGGAGACCTTACCCGGCGGAATTTATTTTCCCCACGGGACTTTGTTTGCTTCTGTTTCACTGTATAAGGTTTGATTTTCATGACTGAATTATAAAAAGTCTTATTGATGTTTCCAGTAGCCATCAGTGCTTGTTATTTTCCTTCAACTCTGTTATTATAGCACGAGGGACGATTTTTGAATTGTCTAACCCACCTGGAGGTTGGCAATCCTAGAAGGAGAGAAGGAAGCAGGAAAAGGGGAGCGGCTATGGAGGCTTTCAGGAAATTGAAAAAGGAAACAATGGGAGAGGGGGGAATGAGATGCCTCCCACAAGTCCTTGCAGGTTCCCACTTGTGTGTGTGTGTGTGTGTGTGTGTGTCCAGGCCAGTGTGCTTGCAATTCATAAGGAATGTGAAAGCTTGTGAGGGAGGGCAAGATGGGAAGGCACAATGCCTGCAATTGTACATTCAAGTATTCACAAGACACATAACTGAAAAACAGCCGAGGGAGTACAAACAGATTGTTTTGTAGTGTGATACAGTATTCTCCTTGCAAAGAATTGCAAAAAGACCAATTAGTGGGGGATTGTTGCGGAGGCCCCCCAGAAAGAAAGAAAGAAAGAAAGAAAGAAAGAAAGAAAGAAAGAAAGAAAGAAAGAAAGAAAGAAAGAAAGAAAGAAAGAAAGAAAGAAAGAAAGAAAGAAAGAAAGAGTATTATCAGAGGGCTTCCATTCTTATTCTAACTGGGAAGTCAGGCTTTGCCAAATATGCACTTTCATTGTCAAATAGGCACAAGACACGACTGTGTGACATTTCCCTCTATTATAAGTCATATGCAGTGCCACTAGGAGGGAAGGCTGGGACCCAAGTCAGCTGGAGAGCCCCTGAAGCCAGTGTCATGCTGCTTTCAGAATGAATCTGATTAATTTTCTTGTAATGTAGTTCTGCACTGCAGCCACTGGGAACAGGGAAGGAAGAGCACAGTAACCAGCAGTAGCTCTGCTCTCGGCTGGCTGTGCCTTTCTGCAGTTTACTAAGAGGAGGCAAACACTTGCACATCCTGCTAAACCTATCAACCAAGACAGCACTGGAGCAAGGCAAGACCAGCAAGAATAGGTCATCGCTGCTTTGGTCATTGCCAAGCTGCACCCTCCTAACAAAGTTGCTGTTTCCAGCAGTCTGTTTTCCATCTTCCTTTCCTTCCACCTGGCTCCATAGTTTTGTCTGCTCAGCCAGATCTTCCCTATTGGTATATTTTAGAAAGTAATTTTTTCCCCTCTTAGTTTCTCTTCCCGTTTTCCATAGTTTTCCCCTTTCTTCATTTTGCTCTCTTCCTTTCATTATGTGTCTTCATTTCTCTCTACCCCTTTCTAATCCCCCCTTATTTGTTAGTCTTGGTCTCAGCTCCTTCTCATCCCTGGTTGACAACTTAGGATGTACTTATAGGGAGCAAAGCAGCAAAACCTTATTAACATCATAACAGAAGCTGGGGTGGGGAGAATATTTCCCCATGATCTATCAAACAAGTAAAAGGATGCCCCCCCTTTACATGCATGGTAATAGAATGTTAATTGGTCTTAATGGGAGGGCATCTTGGCCATCTTCTGGTCACTAGGGGTGTGGAGGGGGGGTAGTTGTGAATTTCTTGCATTGTGCAGGGGGTTGGACTTGTTGGCCCTGGTGGTCCCTTCCAACTCTATGATTCTATTCTATGATTAATGGTTACACATGTGGAACAGAAGTTAGTACTCCTCCCTTAATTAGATTTAATTACATTTTAAACACCGTACAGGCAGTGGGTTGTAGCTGCCATATTGGTTGGACATCTGATATCCCTTTGAAATGGTGTTTTGCTACTGTAGACATTAAGCTTCATGCTATATGACAAATGACATAACCTTTTTAGAAAATGTCAGCAAAATCAATCCCAACGATCCCAGTACTTCTCATCCAGCACCACTACACAATCAATTTGTCCTTGCTTTTGTGCTTGGTAAAGGTAGAAGGGTAAACTGAAATATATTTCTTTTTTTCAAATAGTGTATTCATCAAAATGAATAGTCAACAATAAATATATATATAAACTAAATACAAAGAGTCACATAATAACATAAAGTCACATAAAATGCTTTACAACCCTGCATTAGCAGCCTTTTCTCGCTTAACCAAAACTATATCTTATTGTAAGATGGACATTTCCATTCTTTGAATCATTCTTGTCCATAACAGATCTACACTATTAATATCCGTAGCCTTTTCTCGCTTAACCAAAACTATATCTTATTGTAAGATGTACATTTCCATTCTTTGAATCATTCCTGTCCATAACAGATCTACACTATTAATATCATTTTTGGTAAGCTTCACTAAAATATACATCTCTTTTATTTTTTAAATTCAATCCTGTATCCTAGGGGAGTTTTTTTGGTTCCACTGCCTAGCAAAGACCATTCTAGCTGCAGTTAACATATGTAACATATGTATACTATCCGTTGGTCTTTCGAAATATCAGAAAGATAGTTCAATAATAAGGTTTCTGGCTTAAATGGAATTTGTTAAATGGAATCTCCAGTTAAAGGGACTAGACAAGTAGGTGATGTAAAAGACCTCTGCCTGAGACCCTGGAGAGCCGCTGCTGGTCTGAGTAGACAATACTGACTTTGATGGACCCAGGTCTGATTCAGTATAAGGCACTTCATGTGTTCATGTGTATTCTGGCATCCTGTTATGTAAACTGCCAAAGAAGGTACACTCCAGTTACCCTCTAATGGCAGCCTATTCTTGATCATCGGAAGAATTACCAAAAAGTACCCTGAAATGGACTGATACTGACTGAAACTCCTAATGAGAAAAACCACAAGAAGAGGAGCAGAGCCACTGGAGTACAGGCACAGACCGGTAGAGAAAGTTTTTTTCTGTGAGGAAACTTCTTCTGCTTATATTATATAAACCTTATTTTACAATGTCAGATTTATTCAGCTGGTTGCAAGTTGGGTTCATATATTGCTGTAGGATGGAAAGATGAGAGGTACTGATCTTTGCATGCATCTTTTCCAGAGGAGTAAATTACTTTCCAGACTCTTGTGACCTAAATTATACTTTTTAAGCCACATTACTTTCTCAGTTGCTCTATCACACTACACTTTGCCCTGAAAGCCTTTAATTATTAAGGAATGCAAAGGGGGAGGTGTCTCTCAAAGTAAGTAGGAAAATATCTGTCAGTCATTTTGCATTTTGGAGAACTCTGTTTCTTCCTAACCTTGTCACCCGGAAAACACTGCCTGTAGCATGTTTCCTCCCTCCTCTCATTCCAAAACACAAGGAGAGGCTGTTAGAGAGTGACCTTGCAGAGCTGAGCAAACACATTATGTGGGATCAATTAATGGCTAGCAGAGTGAGTCACACTTGAAGGGAGCTTGAGGCTTGGCTGCATCCAGTAGCACAGATATCCCTCAGGACTGGAGCAGAAAAGCCAATATATATGAGGTAGTGAGGGAAAATGAGCAGGGGAAAATAGCAAATACTACCAAGAAAAAAAAAAGCCAATGAATGAAAGAACAAAGGCACACATTTGAAGATAAGTTTATCTTATGATTGCCTGTTGGGCCATTCTAAATGTTAAACTCCAACAAACCTTTCATACATGTTGGACTGAAGCATCTCACACATACAAAGAGCACACACTATTAACAAATGCAATTGTGTGTGTGTGTTTGTGTGCTTAGGGAGCAGGGAAGAGGACGGGATGGATGGATGTCCATGTTTGTTATCAGAGAGCCAGAGGAGCTTTCATTAGATTCAAAGAGTAACTCACTCCCAGAGAGGTCCCTGCTCTTATTTGATAAGAGATTCTCTTTTATCACACATGAAACTGCATGCACTGATCAGACAAAGGCTGTGTAGAACTGCCAACTAAGGCAAAGGCAAGCTCATTACCAAAAGATACTGCATTAACTCCTGGCCAGCTACCTTGGATAACCAGTGTTCATCACGATTTATTTTGCAGTTCTTACTAATTTTTCATCATATGCATTATATTGATCACTTCAAGATTAATCAGGACAAAAAGACTTCTCGTAATTGTACTCAGAAGTGGGCATTTATGGGGGAGATAAGATGGGGAGGAAGGCACTGGCAAACCACCTCTGTTAGTCTCTTGCCATGAAAACCCCAAAAGGGGTCGCCATAAGTCGGCTGTGACTTGACGGCATTTTACACACAGACACATAAGATAGGGAGGGAGGGAAGGCAGCATGGTATAGCCCAATCTCACCAGATCTCGGAAGCTGAGTCAGCCCTGGTTATTTGGATGGGAGAATACCAGGGTTGCTATGCAGGGGAAGGCACTGGCAAACCACATCTGTTAGTCTCTTGCCTTGAAAACCCCATAAGGGGTCACCATAAGTCAGCTGTGACTTAACAGCATCTTACACACACACATAAGACAAGGAGAGAGCCAGCATGGTGTAGCGGTTAAGAGCAGTGGACTGATTTGGAGAACTGGGATCAATTCCCCACTCCTCTATATGAAGCCGGCTGAGTGACTTTGGACCAGACACAGTTATCTCAGAACTCTCTCAGCCCACGTGGATGCAGGCAATGGTAAACCACCTCCAAACGTCTCTTGCCTTGAAAACCCTACGGGGTCACCATAAGTCAGCTGTGATTTGACGACACTTTCCACCACCACCACAAGAAGATGGGGAAGAATCAACATTTGAGAAGATACCAGGATGCTCTAGAAAGCATGTGCTGAGCTTTTATATTCTGGCCCCAGACTGCTTTTTGTGCTAGCCTGACTTTAGATCTCAGGAGAGGCCCTCTCTATGTGCCCCTGCCTTCTCAAGTAAGATAGGTGGCTAAAAGATATGGGGCTTTTTTGCTATGGCCCCCTATTTGTGGAAGTCTCTCCCAATCAACTGGCAACTGCTCTTGAATATATGAGTAAACGCTCCTAAACATAGAAAAACAGGCCTTTTCTGGGCCTATGGTAGCAAGAAAAAAATCATTTTGGCCTCTTGGCCATGATGTTGTATCATGTTAGTGCTGTCTCTGTCATGGTCTAATCTTACAGATTTATTGATTTAAGTGACTTTATCATATGGTATTTGCTTTTCTGTTGTAGGACACCTCAACAACTTTGTTTTGGGAGGTGACATAGAAATGCCTTAAAATGTTTATTCAGCAATATAAATAATTTATGTCAGCAGTATTTAGAATTCAATGGCTTTAATTTCCATTACAGAAAAACAAGTGGGGGGCTCCCAAGGAATCACGGGGGGGGGGGCAGATAAAGCTGAAGAAATTTTCTTTTTCCCTGCTGGATGTAGCAAGGAGAAAAGGAAACTGGGAAATCTTCCTTCCCCTCCCAAGGCAGCAAAGAATGGCTTGCAGCACTGAGACAGAACTCCTGCAATGGCTGCTTCTTTCCTTCTTAGCTGGTGTGAGGGGGCCAGACCTACAAAAACTTGATGTCCTGTCACATTCTACCTCGTTTCCTGTTCCTTTATCACTGCAATTCCTGCCTACCATTTCCAAGAGCACAGATCAAAGTGAGTAGCCACACTGTGTAAAATACCACATATAAGGAAAGCAGCAGAAATGCCAGGAAAGTAGATTCCCTCCCTTGCCTAAAATCCTTTAAACGGTTAGAGGTCCTATCCCCTTTGTAGCATAAATACTGAGGTGGCAGAGAAGGCCGTGAAGAAGAGTTACTATGCAACCTCCATTGCATCCACTAGCTCTCACCCAGCACAATTGTTCAGAGTTATTAGGTCTCTTACATCCCTTTCTGAGGGATCTCAAAATTCTACTAATTCAGCCATTAGCTGTTATACTTTGCAAGCTATTTTGTGGATAAAATCTTGTCACTCCGGCAGGATCTCCCCACCAATATGATGCAGTTAGTGAACTAGAGGCCCCTTGGTTGTCTTCTGATCCAGTGTTGGACCAATTCAGCCAACTTTCCTAGACCAGTGGACAGGATCCTAGGTGCTGTGAAGCTCACCACTCGCTCCTTAGACCCATGCCCTTCATGGCTGGTTAAAGCCAGCGATGATACGTTATGGGCTCCCCTGATGGACATTATCATTCTGTCCCTAAGTACGGAGGTCTTTCCAGGGAGACTTAAGGAAGCAGTGTTGAGAGCATTCTTCAAAAAGCCATAGTTGGATCCTAATGAATCTGCCAACTACCACTCAGTGTCCAACTTGTCATTCCTGGGTATGGTAGTTGAGACAGCGGTAGTGTAGCAATCCCATGGTTTCCTGGAGGACACGTCGGCTCTGGACCTATTCCAGTCTGGCTTCTAGCCTGGTCACCCTCACAGACGATGTCCGCAGGCAGTGTGACAAGGTGGGTTAGCACTGCTGTTATTATTAGAGCTTACAGCAGCATTTGACATTAGGGCTGTCGATTCAGTTCGTCCCGAACCGAAAAACCACTGAATTTCCCCCAATTCGGCGGTTTCCAGTTCGGATGGAACCAAACTCAAAAAAAGGTGGGAAAAGGATGCGCCAAATTCAGCGAGTTCGGGCGAACGCCAAATAAATTCAGCAGGTTCGGCATTCCCCGAACCTGCCTTTTCTCGCCTTTAAAGACAGCTCTGCCCGGTTTCCTGGGAGTCCCAGGAAACTGGGCGGGGCGGTCTTTAAAGTGCTCTGCGCTGCCTGCCCAGGCAGCACGGAGCACTTCCCCCCTGCTCAGCTGTTGGGCGGGTCCTGCCCAACAGCTGAGCGTCGGACTGGGAAGGGGGGGAAGTGCTCCACGCTGCCTGGGCAGGCAGCGCAGAGCAGTTCAAAGACCCACTGCCCCCCTTCCTGGGACTCCCGGGAAGGGGGGCGGTGGGTGTTTAAAGTGCTCTGCACTGCCTGCCCAGGCAGCGCAGAGCACTTTCCCCCCCAGCTCAGCTGTTGGGCGGGAGCATCGGGACAGGAAGGGGGGAAACTGCTCAGAGCACTTCCCCCCCAGCTCAGCTGTTGGGGGGGTCCCCGCCCCCCGCCCAACAGCTGAGCATCGGACCGGGAAGGGGGGGAGTGCTAAACCCCCACTGCCCCCCTTCCCAGGACTCCCGGGAAACCCGCCTTTATTCGGCCAAATTGATTCAGGAATTTGGCCGAATTCCCCGGATCCGAATCGGGGGAGTTCGGACTTCGGCATTTCCCGAATCAAAACGGGCCGAATTTTGCCGAATCCGAATTTTGCCGAATTTTTTTTTTCAACAGCCCTATTTGACATAGTCGACTATGATCTGTTGACCCACTGCCTCACTGATGTAGGGATATGTGGGAGAGTTCTGCAATGGCTGCTCTCCTTTCTCCAAGATTGGGGACAGAGGGTGGTGATTAGAGAGTTTCACCATGACATCCTTTGGTGTGTGGGATCCCCCAGGGGGCGATTCTCTCCCCAATGTTGTTTAACATCTTCATGCGCCCCCCCTTGCCTAGCTGATCTGCAGTTTTAGAACAGAGTACACTGATGTCACCCAGCTTTATCTGTTGATGGGTGGCTGACCAGATACTATCCCAGATACCTTGGTATTCTTGTACTGGTCTATGACCGTAATAAATAATTCATTCATTCAGATACTTTGACCAGATGTCTGGAGGCCGTGGCGAAATGGTTGAAACAAAGTCAACTGAAACTAAATCCATCGAAGACAGAAGCCCTGTGGCTGGGCTGGGAAGGGTCTGAGATGGGGCATCTGCCAAGATCTGAGATGGGGCACCAACCAAGAAGAGTCTGGGCATGACACTGGATGCCTTCCTTTCGATGAAGGGGCAGGTCACGAATGTAGCCTGGTTGGCATTCTTCCACCTTCACTAGCCTATGCAGCGGATGCATTATCTATCCCGCCCAGACCTAGCTACAGCGATCCATGCAATGGTCACCTCTAATCTAGACTACTGCAACTCGGTCAATGCAGGGCTACCTTTAAGGCTGCTCTGGAAATTTCAGCTGGTCCAGAATGCAACAGCGAGGATCCTTACTCTCCCCATGGAGGATCCTTACTCTCCCCATGGAGAGCACATTTTCAACCTGTGCTCTGCCAGCTGCACTGGCTCCAGATAGAGTTCAGAATCAGGTTTAAGGTTTTGGTATTGACCATTAAAGCCTTAAACGTTTGGGATCTTTGTACTTAAGGGACCACCTCTCCCATTACACCCCTCAAAGAGCATTACCCTTGTCTAGTAACTTATTTGTGGTCCCCAACCCAAGAAGCATCCGGCTGTCCTCGGCCAGGGCCAGAGCCTTTTCAACTCTGGCCCTAACCTGGAGGTACTCTCTGTTGAATGAGATCTGGGCCCTGCAGGACTTAGCTCAGTTTTGCAGACAGAGATGTTCCAAGCCTAAGGTTGAGAACAGTGACAGCTTATTATGCCTGGCCTCCCTACTCCATCTTTACATCTGCCTGCCTCCACCTTTTCCTCCTGGCTGAGATGTGCCAGTACTAATATTAATGGCACCATTGGATTTTGGGGTTAAATTGTTAAATTATGAGGTTTATTACAGATTTTAAGGGAATTTTACTGATATGATATTATATTTGTATTTTAACCAAATGTCATGGAGTGTTATACTACTTAGATGTAAGCCGCCCTGAGCCCAACCTTGGTCAGGAAAGGACAGGTTAAAAATCCAATAAACAAAAAAACAGAGCTTTAGGTAAGTGATGACATTTGCCTAGTTGCCATAGGCGACCTCACACCCCCACCCTCAGTCCCCTGCCCTTGCTAATTTTAGTGGCAGGGGGAAAATGTGGGAGAAATGACATAAATGATAACACTGTAGGAACTTGCCCCAATCTTTATGGTAAAGACCATAGAGATCAGAGAATTCCTAGAGTATTACCCAGAAGTGACATCACAGCCAGTGAACCTCCACCCAGAAGTGATGTCACATCCTCTGTGCCACTCTAGGAATCTCTACAATCTCCATGGCAAAGACCATAGAGATTGGGAGTATTCCTAGAGCATCCCAGAAGTCATGTCACACACCCCAAACTCTCTCCTCCCCAGGCATCACCCCAAAAACCTCCTGGATTTGGCAGAGTGGGACAGCCTGGCAACTCTACTTTAGGTAGGGATTAATTAGGATCAAAGGAAGTTTCTTAAATTACCCTAAACTGAAAAGATCAGGGATGACAGTCTAAAGAAGAGGGTCAGGTGATTTCAATACTTTCCTCTCCCAGTGGAAGTTGCTTGCTTCAGTTCAGCCAACCAGCCACATGGGCAAAGAGAGGTCCTATGCTCTCCTTTCAGGCTGCATGATTTCCATGGCAACACAGACTCTTCATTCCACATCTTTTTTTGCATTGTTTTTAACATTGCATTCTGTTCTGAGATGGGAAGGGAAAGTCTTTTTTTCCTCCTGCATGCCTAGAATGCTACTCTAAATTTGAAGAAACCAGTCTTATTGTGGGATGGTCCTGTTTCACTGCTTTAGCAATCAACATGAGCCATCTGCTTTCCATGTTGGAATTTAAGACTGGTCATGGCAAGCAGGTAGATTGCTGTAATCTGCGTGACAGCCAGATGACAGCTGGTGTCACATGACTGCTGCTGATTTAGCAGTAAAGCTGGACTGAACTGGATTAAGCAGGATGAGATCTGACCACTGGGTGGCTAACTGTTGATTGGCTGCTGGACAGGGCCAGAAATGTATATATGTTGTACAGAACTTGTATAGGTGTGGGTTGTGGATTATTGATAGCCAAGCGGAGCACTCTGATACTGTTAATAAAGAGGACTTATTTATATGTGCTGAGTCTGCTGTGATTACTCGTCTATTGAGCTGTATAGCGCTTCTTAACAAACGCCAATATTCCAATGGGAAGAAATGGCAGACAACTTACACTTTTAAATAAATAAAATTCATGTTATAAATAAAAACCATAGAAGTGTCACTCACAATATTAATGTGGTCAGTAAATCAAATCAGAGGGCAAGAACATGTTCATAGTCTGCATCCTTCAAGAGACTAAATAATTAGGTAGCCACAGAGCTATCCTTATCTGTCAAGATGTGATTCAGAAGACTGCACAGCTACAACAGTATGGTGTAGGCTGACAGACTGAAAATACTGTATTACTTATGATAGGCCCATGCTTCAGGACAATAGGGCTCCGGGGGGAAATTCCTTACAAGGAATACAGGATCTTGAGGAAACCTGCAGAAATCACTCGATCAGTGGAAGGCTACCGAAATCTGCCATTGCTGGTTCTGGTCCCACTATTCTATCTCCTTTGCAACCAATTCTCATATTATAACTGCAAGTATAAAATGGAAAATATTCACAATCCTGTGTCCTATATAAAAATCCTCAGTATTGAGCCAAAAGATTGAATACAAATAATTTCAAAAGTAATATGAAATTTTGTCTACCAGGAACAACAATGCCACCTCATCAGGACTTAAGCATATCCCAAATGACTGATGTGTATTCCAGTCTTATTTCTGCTGGGTTACGGTATATACAACAGGGGATTTCACCTTCGTTTCTTTATTACAGGAACCTTGGCATACAGTTTGTTAAATAGTAAATATGGTTCATTATGTGGGAAGCTGCTATTTTTACAGTTTTGAGTGAGACCTTTAGAAATCTGACGACTTTGAATGATCTAGGGAATGCACAGTTAAGGAAGTGTATTATTAGTCATCATTTCACACACACACCCCATAATATCATATCTCGGCTGTCCTTAGCATAACAAAAGAAAGAATGCTGTTGTGGAGTTGTGGAAACCTCAATTTTCTTTAAGGGAAGCATCCCTGTGAGGAAAAAAACCTTCATGTGCTATGCAATCAGAGGCCTTTTCCGCATGCACAGCTTACCACTGTTGTTCCCAGTGGTCAAATTGTGTGGCTTGGAAATGCTTCCTAGGAAATCATTCCTCACCCCTCCTTTCCCCCTTCAAGTGTGCTTCTTCTTCCTGCCTTGCCACCATGAGTTAATTTACATGAACATCCAACCGACCAACAAGGGAGGGAGGAACAGGAGCAAGTGAAACAAATGAAGGGGAAGAGGAGAACAACAACAGCGGGGCTGTGGAGGGGGACTCTAGTCTACTCCAGCTTGTTCCTTCTTTTCCGTTACTGCCTCCTCCTCTTCTATGTATGCAGTCGGGGCAGGGCAAGGAGGGGATCACTTGGGCTACAGTGAGATGGTACCAGAGGAGGGGTGAAAGGGGAGGGAAGGAAGGAATAAAAGAGAGCGGTGAGGAAAGGGGGGAAGGTCTGCATGGACGTTGAGTTTAGCTCTCACTCCCTCACAGAAAAAATCCAAAAATTAGGATGTGGACAAGGACAGGGTATTTGGTGAAGTGGAACAAAAAAATGATGGAAGAATTTAGCTTCAGCACTAAAAGCCGGTTCTGAAACGGATTACTAAAACATCGCAGTTAAAGTGTTTGGAGAAAACACAGAGAAAAAAAATGAAGAAAAAACATTTGGAAAACCAAACACAGAAAAACGTGCAAACAAACGACATGAAATGATGCAAACTCATGCAGAAGAGGCCTTAGTTTAGTTTGAGTTGAATGCATCTTCTTTGAAATACAAAGGTGTCCACTATAGTCTAGGGAGTTTCCAAATGATAATCTGGTCCAAGAACTTCACTAGTATTACAGGAACCTTTGCTATATAGTGCCAATGTACCACCTCATCTGATTTTTTTTAATCTTCTCCAATACATTGTGCCCAGATGATTATGTTGAGGTAACAAGGATGTGTAACTATGTCTCAGTTTGCAAGCAAAATATTATTTTGATACAGGAGATGACAGATACACCTTTGTGAGTTATAGCTATTACTTGGATCAGAAATAAATTCTTACTTTTAACAGTGAGGTACATGGACTTGCTGACGTCAGCCCCCACATCATTGCTGACCTTGCAGAGGTAGTATCCACTATCTTCCTCCAGTACATGCTTGATCAACAAGGAGCCGTTTGTGAGAAGCTGGATCCGCCCATTCAAGGCAATTGGCTGGAACTGGGGGACTCCAGCACCTATAGTGGGAATAATAATAATTTATTAGGTCTATGACTGCAGTCTTGGACCAAGGAAAGAGGGAGGGAGGGGGACACAAAAGAAGGATAGGAAACATAAAACGTAGTAAACATAGTAAACATAAGACAATATTAAATTAACAGTGCTAAAAACCAGGCGTCAGCCCGATAGATCAAATTCCTAGCTAAAATAAACTAGGGGCGGAGTGAACTGACTAAAGGTTGCCAGAGGTAGGCATTGAAAGTTCTTTCTTCTTAAGTGCAACCACTCTGGCCAAAAAACGAGCCACATTCGATGTTACCGAACCATTGTTTAAATCGCCAAGCAAAAATGGCAACACCCAGGCATGTGAAGGGAGGTTCAAGCTAGTAAGAATTGGAGCAATAAAAACCTCTCTGTCCTGAGACCAGCGAGGACAACGGAGCATCAGGTGGTCCAAAGTTTCAATTTTGCCCGTATTGCATAAGCAGAGACGATCTGGGTAAGGTATCCCACTAAATCTGCCCCACATGACCATAGATGGAAAGGCATTTAGATGAGCTAAAAGAAAAGCCCGACGATGTGAGGAAATTGGAACCGTAGTAAGGAAATCTGGAAGCTTCTCTGGTGGAGGGAGCCCCAACACCAAACCAGAGCAAGTATGTCTGGCCCTCGCAACCGGGCTGGCCCTATCTAACTCCTTCAGCCTCTTCAAAATTGCCACTGATAGTGGGAATAAAAGAGGGAGAGCAGAAGGCTGCGAAGAGGATTTTTTTTTGATGAAGGCAGAACACAGTTGTCACATGTTAATATGGACAAACTTGAACCAAAGTGATCTAGAGCTACCAGGCTTCTCAGTCATTTCAGCCAAAAAACAACAACTTTATAAATCATGAAGAAGTAGTAAAAAGACTTCTTACAGCAAATGTAATAATCAAAGTCTATGTCTAGAAGGAAAAAGGGAGAGACACCTTTGAAGATAGTTTAGGTTAAAAACCATAGCAGAATTTCCTACAAAAAGAAACATTTCCTATTTCACACTAAGAAATGTTCTAAATACATCAACAAACACACAACAGCGCAATATCTTGAACTAAGGAAGGGGAAGATAAGTCAGGAGACGGAAAATGGAGGAAGAAGCTGGCTGAGATGGCAGCTGAAGCAGCAGCAGAGAGAGCAGGCAGAGACTAGGAGACCAGGGGAAAGATATCTCATGGAGAGGAAGGTGGGACAAAGAGAGCTCGGAAAAAGGAAGGGCACAAGGGGGCTTTTGCTGGCCCACTCATTGATAGCCAATCTTTATGTTAAATTTTTTCTATACAACCTTTGGTGTTCATATTGCTAGCAAAGCTTTTGACTGTGTAGATCATGAAAAGCTACAGTTGGTTTTAAAGGAAATGGGTGTGTCACAACACCTGATTGTTTTGATGCGCAACCTGTACTCTGGACAAGAGGCTACTGTCAGGACAGAATATGGAGAAACAGAATGGTGTCCAATTGTCAAAGATGTCAGACAAAATTGTATTTTATCTCCCTATCTTTTCAGTCTATATGCAGAACATATCATAAGGAAAGTTGGATTAGATTTAGATAAAGGTGGAGTGAAAATTGGTGTAAGGAATGTTAATAATTTGAGATACGCAGATGACACCATATTACTGGCAGAAGATAGTGAAGACTTGATAAGAGGGTAAACCACAAAGTGCCAAAGCAGGACTACAGCTGACAACAGTAATGACTTCTGGGTTATTACTCAACTTTAAGGTTGACAATGAAGAAACTGAAATTGTTCAACATTTACTGTTCCTTGATTCTGTCATTCACCAAAAGGGAGACTGCAGCCAAGAAATCAGAAAGAGATTGAGACTGGGAAGGGCAGCCATGAAGGAGCTAGAAGAGATTCTTAAGTGTAACCCATGCCAATATTGTGGACTTTAGGATCTAGGGAGCTCACTGAGTGTGGGCAGATAGCTATGTTACTAACTGCAAGCCCACCCCCCGCCCTCAGTCAGTTGGGCCTGCAATGAAGAGGGAAGCCCAGAGTTCGACTGAGGAGATTAATAATTTTCCTTTGCAGGTCAGACTGGAGAGTCAGACTGCAGGTCAGTCTGCAGCAACCTCAGCAGCAACCTTTCTTTCCCCTTTGTATTATTGGGAATTGTGTGTTGTTCACCAATGTTCTGAGTGCCCTTCCTGAAGATTTTGGATAATTTAGTGTGGCTATGTTTATAGACATCATGATTTAGTTACTTCAAGTTGCATAAATTGTACTGTTGATATTAAATGTTTGCTACCTTAGATTTTTGAAGCAATTTCACAATTGTTCAATGATGCACAAGGGGTGCTGCCATTTTATTGAATTTTGAATCCCCTCTTATCTTCCAATAGGGATTTGTGTAACTAGGATTGTGCTGGATTACATAAAGGTAGGGTTGCCAACTGCCAGGTAGTAGCAGGAGATTGCCTGCTATTGTTGTGCTGAACTAACCGCATTCAGACACGCAAGCTACACGCATACCCACAGAAGCCGCTTGTCAGTGGCCCCACCCTCCCTTTCCTTCAGCAAGTAGGCACACACACACATGCCAAAGGCTGGAATCTTTCCTCTCACATCCTTCCTCCCACCTATTCCTTCTTTAAGTTTCACTTCACCCTGCAAGGGAACAATAGAGTTCTATTCATTAATGTAGCAATGCTCATGCAGGCGCTGTAGAAAGGAATGACATTGCATTGACAAGCTAACATTGAATGTTATTGGAATGTCAAATGTCTATAAAACCTCTTGCATTACCCCTCCCTCTGTGTGACAGGATGCGGAGCTCTTTGTCTGGATCCTGGATCACCTGGTTATGACTTCTTGGCCAGTAAAGCAAGCCGTAAGCTCACACCAGCCCCCTTGCCCTCATTACTCCATTGGACTCTATGTTAATTGGGGGCACATCACTATTACAACTGATCTCCAGCCGATAGAGATCAGATCACCTGGATAAAAATGGCCGCTTTGGCAATTGAACTCTATGGCATTGAAGTCCCTCCCCTCCCCAAACCCCGCCCTCCATAAGCTCCGCCCCAAAAATCTCCTGCCGGTGGTGAAGAGGAACCTGGCAACCCTACATAAAGGAGAAGTAAACAGCACAATTTTGGGGCCTATTGATATTGCAAGTATCAACTTAGTGACACTGCTTTAAAATGGTATGTATTTATCTGATCGCAATGGATCAATTTGACCCAGAATACTCAGTTAGGCTGAGTGACTTTCAGCCTGAAGTTACTGATAAAGAGTTAATGGATGCTTTGAACGAATATGGTACTGTAACCAAGTTTAAAGAATTCAAGGTGCACGACTAGGTATTGTATTGTGTGAATACAGTAAAGGCGTGCGGCTAAAATGATAGGGTCTGAATGTAAACAGTCTAAATTATATGGCAAATGGAGCATACTTCTTATTGGGTTCGGAAAAATACCCTTTAGTGAAACTGTAAATCCCTGAAGGGAATCTGATAACTGAACCAATAGCTAGTATTTTACCTACTCAGTTTCCAGGGGGAAACACACTTTCCCTTCCAGCTCCTCAAGCAAAGTCTACACCCATCTTCACCATCCCTGAAGGGGTTCATTGAGTAGTAGTGAAGCATGTAGTAAAGTCTAATGAGAGTACTACCACTTATGATCATACACCCTTTTCTGGTCTTTCATCAAGACCCACTAGTGAGGTAGGTTTTGACACATGGAGGCTGCAAGTACAACAGCTACTTGATGATCCAGAGATATCTCCCAAAGGGAAAAAGAGGAAATTAATAGAAAGTTTGTCTCCTCCAGCCTTGAATGAAGCCTTAAATGCGGGGCGGAGTGCCACAGCTGAAAAATGTCTGGCACAACTGGAAAATATATATACCTCTGTTACATAAGGATGTGTCACTGGTGACCAAGATCAAGTTAATTCATGCCATAGTATTCCCTATTACTATGTATGGATGTGAAAGTTTGACAATGAAGAAAACTGACAGGAAGAAAGTTGATTCCTTTGAAATGTGGTGTTGGAGGACAGCGTTACAGATACCATGGAATGCCAAAAAGACAAATCAATGGGTTCTAGATCAACTCTGCCTAGAAGCTAAAATGACTAAACTCAGGTGATCGTACTTTGGTCATATTACGAGAAGACAAGGGTCACTGGAAAAGACAGTAATGCTAGGCAAAGTGGAAGGCAGCAGGAAAAGAGGAAGACCCAAGATGAGTTAGATTGATTGACTCTATAAAGGAAATCACAGCCCTCAGTTTGCAAGACCTGAGCAAGGCTGTAAATGATAGGATGTTTTGGAAGACAATGATTCATAGGGTCACCATGAATTGGAAGCAACTTAATAGCACTTAAAACACACTAACTGCAAGCAAATTAATACTGCAGTCAATCAATCAATCTTTGTTAAAAACAGTCATAGACAAGCACAACTCTTCATAATTTACCACTGAAACCCTTAGTTTTACACTCTACCGACAGGTTTATACAAATAGTAAAAAGTTATTTGCACTGTTGTCTGAAGGTTTCTTTTGCTTGTACATTATAAGGCCATGGCTGCTCCAGCCATCAGAAAGAAGGTAATATGCTTCATACTACAATGATGGCAACATCATTAGGTGTGCAAACCAGAGGAATTACAGCACATATAAATCCCATTGAAATTAAATTTGTATACACTTACCGTATATACCCATGTATAAACCGACCCGCGTATAAGCCGAGGTGCCTAATTTCTCCCCAAAAATGGGGGAAAATTAGGCACCCGCGTATAACCCGAGGGTCGGCTTATAACCCCTCCCCCCCCGCAGGCTTACCTTCAGGCCCGGCGAAGGCGGTGGTGGCAGTGGCAGGCCCCCTGCAGGAGGCTTCCCCCGGCCCTTCTAGGGTGGGGGGAGCCGGGCACGCCCGGCGGCAGTGGCCGCAGGAGGCTTCCCCCGGCCCTCCCAGGGTGGGGGGAGCTGGGCACGCCCAGTGGCAGTGGCCGCAGGAGGCTTCCCCCGGCCCTTCCAGGGCGGGGGAGTCAGGCGCGCCCGGCGGTGGCGGCCACGCGGCCTTCCAGTGGCCGCAGGAGGCTTCCCCGGCCCTTCCAGGGCGGGGGGAGCCGGGAGCGCCCGGCGGCGGTGGCCGCGCGGCCTTCCAGTGGCCGCAGGAGGCTTCCCCCGGCCCTTCCAGAGCGGGGGGAGCCGGGCACGCCCGGCGGCGGTGGCCGCGCGGCCTTGCAGTGGCCGCAGGAGGCCCTCACAGGGCGCTCCTGGCCGGGGGAAACCTCATGGGCCCGGCAGTGGTGGTGGTGGCGATGGCGGCGGCGGTAAGTTGCCCCCTCCCTCCTCCCTCCCTCCTCCCCCTCCCCTCCCCTACCGTATTGACCGGCATATAAGCACAGGCCGGCTTTTTCAGCCCTTTTTTTGGGCTGAAAAACTCGGCTTATACGTGAGTATATACGGTACATCTCCTCAATTTCTCTAAGAATTCATCGCACTTAACTTTAGCCAGTGTGGATTCTACATTAAACTGTAATATATAGGCTGAAATAATCCAATGCTTCAATGTTAATACTAACATAAATTTTTCCAGGATTGTCCATCATTATATATGTGGAAACAAGTTTAATAAATACAAACATTACAGTAAAACCAGGATATGCATACACAAGTATCCAAACTTTAGTCGTCTGCATAAACAAGACGAATGAGCCAGAATGTGAATGCCAGATGCAATGTAAAAATGTTCAGACTGATAATTTAGTCAGTTTGAGCTACATAGAATGTAATAAGGTAAGAATAAAACTATGAAACAAAATCCAAATGGTGAACTTTCATTTAGAAAGAAGACTGCAGTAATTATGACAGCAGAAAAACAGGGGGAGTGGTGAACATTTTATAATCTGTCCTACATGGCCCATTATGTAACAAATTATCCTGGAAGATTATAAAAATCTGCAATTTATAGCTTCTCTACAGAGACTCATAGGTTTGCCAGACTCCTGCCAGGGGTGGGGCATCCCCACTTTGGGCCCTCTCCCCCGGGTGCACTTCAGCTGGCCGGCGGGGGTCTTGCCAGATGCAAATTGAGGCCTAGGCCCCAACGCCGTCAGAAGTGATGTCATCATGTCTCCGATGAGGTGGGAGATGCTCTGGTATTTGGGCAAAACTCTATGGTAAAAACAGCTTCTGCCATTGAATTTTTACCCAAATATCAGAGTGCCTCCCATGTCATTGACAACATGATGACTTCTGGAAGTTATGTCAATGTGCCAATGGCGTCAAGGCCTAGGTTTCAATTTGCACCTGGTAAGACCCCCCCCCACCCCTTCCCCACTGGTTGCCAGTGGGTACCTGGCAACCCTAGAGACTGAGGCTGCAAGACACACAAGTACACACTCTGGAGAAATCCTATGAAAGTAGCTCTCTGGAGTAATCAGATTGGTGACATTCTTCACTTTCACACCATTTTTTCCTAAGTTCCTTCAGTCATTTTCTTGCAACATCTTATTGTAAAAAAGTTAAAAATTCCAGTGGGCTAATGCAAATATGAGGCTAAATCAGCTTTTGGATCGTGCCCACTGTTATCACAGGGAACCCTATTGCTTCCCTGTGAAAATTGAAGCTAATGAAAAACCTTCACTTGACTTCAGGAGAAGAAAGGACTATAATAATGGAAATGCATGCATTAAAGTGCTTTTCTGTCACCATACCAAATATTTCTTATATTTTTATTAGAGAGTCAAAATACCTTTTGAGTACTTCCAGACAATTGTGGGGACAGGATAGCCTTCTGCGGAGCAGTTGAGAATGACAGCTTTTCCATAAATCCCATCTTGATCACTTGGCTGAACCACAAATCTGGGGGGAACTGAAGGAGAAAGAAAAGAAAGCAGAATCATAGTAATTTAGATTGCCAAAAATGAATGCCCCCCCCCCCAAATGTGGATGGGAATAAAATTTGTAGATAAGGACAGCCAGTGTGGTACAAGGTTGGATGAACTAAGGAGACTTGCATTCATATCACTGCTCAGATAAGGAGCTCATTGAGTAAACTTAGTTCAGCTTAACCTCTCATATAGGTGCAGGGAGGCTAAAATGAGATAATAATTGTTATATTTCCTTGAGATCTTTGAAAGAAGCAATTTGCAAAAATCACTGACCTAAAGCATTGCTTTGCAAATGACATCACAAACTTGTAAAAGTTATTATACAAAAACAACTTGATCTTGTGAACATCAGCTCCTGGTAGGATGTACCTTGGTAGGATGTACCTTACTACAACAACATCACCTCCTTACTTGGGCAAGATTGCAAACCATGTTCTCATATCACATGCCTAGAGACTTCTGATATAGTCAGGAGATGATGATGTCATTGCCTCCTCACCACACAGGACATGTCTAGGAATGCACAAAGAGGCCTATTTTTATATACTAACAATTCAGCTCTAAATACATACAGCCAACATACAGGCTTCAGTGACTGCACTTCATTGTCTCATGGATTCATTGCACATCACATTACGTTTAACCACTGATATCTTTACATCCACCTGAAACAGTTTAAGAAACTGGATAGATGAGCTTTCCCAGCAGAGCAATTACCACTGGAAGAGGCCTTCCATCACGTGACAGGGCAATTAACAGTAGCAGCAAAAAAAGTTAAAAGTAATTACAAACTCAGTAGGTAAAGGTCCCCTGTGCAAGCACCGGGTCATTCCTGACCCATGGGGTGATGTCTCATCCCGCCGTTGACAAGGCAGACTTTGTTTGAGGGGTGGTTTGCCAGTGCCTTCCCCAGTCATCTTCCTTTTACCCCCAGCAAGCTGGGTACTCATTTTACCGACCTCGGAAGGATGGAAGGCTGAGTCAACCTTGAGCCGGCTACCTGAAATCGACTTCCGTTGGGACTGAACTCAGGTAGTGAGCAGAGCTTGGACTGCAGTATTGCAGCTTACCACTCTGCGCCACGGGGCTCCTCACAAACTCAGTAGCAAAAAAAAAAAAAGATTTAAATCAAGTCTTACTGACTAGTGATTTAAATTGTGATTTTAATCAATTTGATTACCACCCTGCTACTGAGTTTGTAGGGTGGATTTGATTTAAATCAAATTGATTAAAATCACAATTTAAATCACTAGCCAGTAAGACTTGATTTAAATCATATTTTTTTTACAGGAAGACTCATTCTTGCTGGTATAATCTTAATATTTACAACCAGATGAAGGTTTTATTTTTGGAATAATAAAATTTCAGAGTAGTTTTTACAGTTATATCAAAAATTACTGATTTGGTTATACTATTAGAAATACATAGACAGATAATTATGAAATTATTGTGAGGTGAACTATCTCCAGTTTAAGAATTGTTCATATTTGGACAACTTTTCTGCTGTACTTTATTGGAAGGAGAAAAATAATCATTACGTTAATAATAACAATTTAAATAGTTTTATTTAACTAAAACAATAACATTATAGCATATGTATTCTTATAAACATCTATGTTTGTTAACTGATGTGGTTAAACAAAATATTTTTTAAAAAAACTTGGACTGATTTTTAGCCAGGTCCAAACATGAAAAACTTAAAATTTCTGTAGCTCACTCTTCTTCATCTTCATTTTCTTGTTTGTTCATAATCTGGAAAAGAAAACCAAGCTTTCCTGCTTTATCGGGTCCCAAATGATTTCTCAATTTAGAATGAATGAGTCAAAAGGAAGAGAATATTCTTTCTATGCCAGCAGAAGAAGCTACTGCTGCTAAAAGTGAAATCATTACTTCAACAGTCTCGAAATCCAAGTGCTTAATAAGTGACTTCCACCAGTTCACTGGTGTGACTTTCTTTAAAACATCATCGGCAAACATATATTTCTTGAATGGTTCCCCCTTAGCTCTGAAGTTTATTATAGTTGGCACTACAGATGGATGATTGCTGGATACCCATGTCATAGCTAACTCCTCTTCTTCAGCATTTAAGGTTTGACCCCGGTAACGAATATCGACAATATCTGCGAGAAAATTAACTGGAGACAGTGCTTGTCCCATTCGTGGTTTTTTTTAATGCTTGTAATTTAATTCTGTCATTGTTCAGTTCTGTTTTGAAGTGCTCGCTCAGTTCTTTCCAGATTTCAACAGCATCAGCAATAAAACAGCTATTTTTCTGTATTTTGTTTAAAGCTTCAGAAATGGGTTTCAGGATGCTCAGCATATGTTCAACATTTCTCTGAAACCCAATGTTGAGTATTTTGGCCATGACAGTGTCATCTATTTTCTCTCAATTTTGTTCACAAACTGTCATCAGAATAGGCCAGTTCTTGATATACTGCTCAAAACAGTCCACTACAGAGTTCCATCTAACATCTTGTGGGAGCATTAGCTTGGTTCCACCCATTCTTTTCAGAGCTGCTGCTGCAAAATGATTGTTACGGAAGTATTTAGCAATTTCAATGACATTAGTCTTTATTTCTGTATCTTAAATGTATTTGAAGACTTTTGCTAGGAGTTGCAGTAAATGAGCACTGCAACCCTATATTATTAGCTTTGTATTCTCTTCATGCTCTTCTAAATTTCTTCTCATCTTGGATACATTTGCAGCATTGTCTGAGACCAAACTGCTTACTAGACATTTGAATTTTTGTTCACCTTTTATTATAGCTTTTGCTGCTACTTCTTGTAAGTATTCTGCTGTGTGTGCATTCCCTGATGTATCAGTTGTTTCTGCAAGGAAGGCATTCCCTTCTTCTGTTGTTATACAAGCACATACAACAGGATCATTGTGAACATTACTCCACCCATTAACTTAGGTTAACAATTTTACCCTATAGACCTGTTGCACATTGCTCCATTTCTCTGTCATACGCTTTATCCAGCAGTTTCCCTGTAACATCTGCTCTGCTGGGTGGACTGTATCCTGGTCTCAGTGACTGAACCATATTAATGAAGTGTAGATTTTCAATCAGGCGGAAAAACAGAGTTTCACTTACCTGTAACTGTTGTTCATCTGGTGGTCTTCTATGCAGGCACACATTGGGACTGCGCAGGTGCAGGCCAGCCAAGGATAAGATTTGTCAGCTTCTAGCAAAATCGAAAGTGAGAGTGCTCTCCTCCCCTTGGGGCATGCAGCCTTCCTGCCCAAATGGTCACATGACCCAGAGGGAGGGAGCACTTTCCCCTCCAGTTCTCCAACCTGCCACCACGGAACAACTCCCGGTGAAGGAGAAGCTACCACAGCGGGGAAGGAGGGAGGGATGTGTGCCTGCATAAAAGACCACCAGATGAACAACAGTTACAGGTAAGTGAAACTCTGTTTTTCATCTGCGTGGCTTCTATGCAGTCCCACATTGGGAGAATAGCGAGCTCGCTTACCAGGATGGTGGGTGTGGGACATTCACCGAAATAGCGATTGCAACACGGCACGTCCCACTGCTGCCTCTCTGGCGGAATCCACGTTGATGGCATAATGCTTCATGAATGTGGAGGGCGTGGACCAGGTGGCAGCTCTACAAATGTCCCAAAGATCGACTCTGGAAGAAAATGCGATGGATGCTGCATACGCTCTGGTCGAATGTGCCTTAATCATGGACGGACACTCTTCATGGGCGAGGTCATAGGCCAATTTGATAGTCGACGTGATCCACCTAGAAAGCGTCTGCGGGGAGGCCCGATGCCCTTTACGCTGGCCACCAAAACACATGAACAGACTGTCATCCCTTCTGAAACTTGACGTTCTTTTTATGTAAAAAAGGAGTGCCCTTCGTACGTCCAGGGAGTGTAATGCTTTATCAGCATTAGAGGATGGCTCAGGAAAAAAACCCGGTAGGACTATGTCCTGGGAAAGGTGAAAAGATGAGACAACTTTGGGCAAAAAGGAAATCTTGGGTTTTAACACCACTCTATCCGAATGAAATTTAGTGAATGGTCGGGAATAGGAAAGGGCTGATAGGTCGCTGACTCTTCTAGCTGAGGTAATGGCAACCAGAAAGGCTGCTTTAAATGAGAGCAAGGAGAGCTCACAGGTGGCCAAGGGTTCAAAGGGAGGTCTCATGAGTTGAGATAACACTAGAGAGAGACTCCACTGAGGGACGGGAGGGGCCACAGGGGGATACAGGTTGGTGAGACCTTTTAGAAATTTCTTTGACAACGGATGTGAAAAAACTGAAAATGAGTCAATGTCCAAGTGAAATGCCGAAATTGCGGTTAAATGAACTTTAATCGAAGAATTAGATAGTCCAACATCTTTGAGAGAAAGTAAATAATCAAAAACACACGACAGTGGGCACTTAACTGGAGAAAGAGCTTTACCAGCAGTCCACGTGGAAAACCACTTCCACTTAGCATCATAAGAAGGATGGGTCGACGATTTGAGGGAGTGTAACAAAACCCTGCCCACTCTGTCAGACCACTGACCTAAGCCCATATCCTCCATGCCTCTAGCTGGATGTGGGGAGGGGAGTGAGAGGGGTTCTTGGGAAGGAAGATGTATTCCCGTGAGCCAGAGACATGAGTACTGCAAACCACGACCTCCTGGGCCAGAAGGGGGTGACAACAATGGCATCGGTATTGTCCCATTTCAGTTTGGCCAGTACCTTGTGGAGAAGAGGAAATGGCAGGAATAGGTAGATCAGGGTCCCGTTCCAGACTGTTTGAAAGGCATCTCCCAATGAGCCTGGGCTTGCTCCTGCCCTTGAGTAAAACTGTGCACACAATGAATTGAGATGTGTGGCAAATAGGTCTATTGAGGGTTGCCCCCCAGTGTGAATAGGTGTCGAAGACACCGGGCGTCTAGAGTGAGTTTGTGAGCTTCGTTTGGACAACGACTCAGGGCGTCTGCGAGTGTGTTGTTTGTGCCGGCAATGTGAATTGTGACTAGCGTGATGTCGTGAGCTATGGCCCATTCCCAAATGTCGATGGTCTCCTTGCAGAGCAAAACGGACTCTGTGCCGCCCTGCGTGTTGATGTAGTATTGGGCGGTGGAGCTGTCCATAGCGACCTGAATGTGATGGCCTTCCAGGTGTCCTGCAAATGAAGACAGAGCAAGCCTGATAGCGCGAAGCTCAAGGAGATTTATGTGTAATTTGGACTCTAGAACAGACCATGTGCCATGGGCTCGAAAGTTGTAACAGTGCACTCCCCATCCTAAGAGGGAAGTGTCAGTGAAAAGGTGTACCTGAGGGGAAGGGCGGTGGAATGGGATGCCTGTAAGGATGTGTCAAGTGACCACCAAGTGAGAGAAGCTATTACTTATCTAGGAATAGATAAACATTTGTACTGTGGGTCTACATTGAGCTTAAACGTGCGAACTCCACCACAGCCGTGGTAGAGGCCATGAGGCCCAACAGCTTTTGTATTCTGTGGGCCATCTGAAACCTGTTCCTAGTGAACTGGGATACCATTTTCTGGATGATGCGGGCTCTTTGTTTTGGGAGGAATGCCCTGGCTTGTTTGGCCCCAATGAAATCTTGAACCTGTGAAGGGACTAATCGGGATTTGGTGTGATTGACCATGAGGCCCAAACTATCAAGGACCAAAAGGATCAGATCTACTTGTGTGATCAGGCCTTGCTGTGAGGTGCCCACTACCAGCCAGTCGTCTAGGTAGGGGGAAATGACACATCCCCTTAGGCCGGGCAAGGTGCGCCACTACAACTGATAGGCACTTGGTGAAAGTCCTAGGGGCCGTAGATAAACTGAAAGGCAAAACATCATATTCATAGTACTTTCCATTGCATTCAAAGCATAGGTAGTGTCAACATTCAGTGTGGATCGCAATGTGAAAGTATGCATCACGGAGATCTAATACCACAAACTACATATGCTTGTCTAAGAGGGGAACTACTTCAGGGAGCGAAAGCATACAGAATTTCGTGGTTTTTACAAACTTGTTGACTTCCCGGAGATCCAGTATAGGACGTTTCCCCCCCTTTTGTCGACAAGAAAGAAGCGGGAGTAATACCCGCATGCCTGATCGTGAGGTGGAACCTCTGAAATAGCCCCCTTGGATAGGAGGTTACGTATCTCCTGTACTAGTAAGTCGGGGGCAGGCGAGGTAGAGCACACCGGGGCTTGATATGGAGGCAATGTTTCAAATTCTATAAAGTATCCAACCTTTATTACTTTCAGAACCCAAGCATCATCGGTGATTGCAAACCAAGCATGATAAAACGCAGACAAATGATCTGTAAAGCAAACAGGAACCTCTAGTCATGCCTGTTTAGGCTTATTGGGATGGCCAGGAGACATCCTGGGGCCCTTACGGGGCCTAGGCCTATTTGGAAATTTTCTGTCCTGCTGAACATTAGGGAAGGAGGAATGGAAGTGTGCTTGCTGGTGGAAAGCGCACTGGAACCTGTAGGGGCGGGAAGCCTGATTGGCTTGTCGGCCAAAGTACCTGTGCTTAAAGACAGGTACATGAGGTGTAATACCCAGGGACATAGCATTTGTTTTGTTTTTCTTGAGGCGGTCGAGGAAGGTGTCCCTCGAAGGGCAAATCCTCGATCCATGACCTAGTGTCATATGGTAGGGCGGACTGTCTGAGCCATGCATGCCTTCTAATGACTGTGGCGGAAGCAATGGACTTACTAGTTGAATCTGCAAGATGGCGTGCTGCCGTGAGTTGCTGTCTAGCTAGGGACATGCCCACATTTTGTATGGCCTTGGCTGAAGGCCGTTGGTTTTCTGGTAGTACAGAAATTTGTGGGAAGATTTGATCCCAAAGGGCATATTGATACCTGGCCATAAAGGCCAGGAAATTGGATATGCGAAGGCCGACTGCGCTTGACATATAGACCTTCCTGGCCAGTGCATCAAGCTTTCGTCCCTCCCTATCCTGAGAGGAAGAGTGTGCCCCAGACCTGTATTTGCCCAGACCGGGCAACGCCTCGACCACTACGGAGTTGGGGGGGTGTTGTTATAAGAACTCTCCATCTTCTTTACGAATCTTGTAGAGATTCTCCACCCTTTTAGAGGAGGAGGGGACTGAAGCGGGTTTGGCCCAATTAGTATGAGCCACCTCTAAGATGCTCTTTATCATGGGAAGGGCCACAGGCCCGGCATCGGAGCAATGAAGGATGTCCATAATAGGATCAATGGGACCGGAGTCATCGGGTCTAAAATCAATATTGAGGGCTTTTGCCATGCGGATTTGTTCCGCGTACATACGGACGTTAGGGGAAACTGGTTCAGTGTCCTCCACAGTGTCCTCAGGTGAGGCCAATGATGTGTGGGATTCCCCATCCAAGTCCTGGGACATAGCCGCATCAGACTCTGAATGAACAATGTCTCTTGACATTGACTTCACAATGTGACTCTTGCCTTGGTTGTTCTTGCTCTCGAGGAGTGCCAAGGCATCGGGTTTTCTCACGATGTCGAGACAGACGGTGTTGAGAGTCATAGCTTGATGAATGACGGTCTCAACGGTGAGATGGTGATCGGGTGTCCCGATGGTCGTGCCGGCGTCTACGAGATCTCTTCGAAGACGAGCGGCTACATGACCGTCAGCTGCGGCGATGGCCTGATATCAACTCCGAGTACAATGAGGGCGTAATAGAGTGTCGGTGCCGAGAATGTTGGCGCTGAGGTGGAGTAGATTGATGCCGAGAGTAGGAACGGCATCGAGAGGCGGATCGGCTCTGAGAAGAGTGTCGGCACCTATGGCTAACCGGGCTTCGGGAGTGGTAAGATCGACCCCGATGGACAGACGGGCAGTGGGATGTGGATCGACTCCAACTTCGATGGACGGACAGGCGGTGGGATGTGGATCAACTGCGATGAACGGACGGGCGATGGGATCTGGATCGACTGCGATGGACGGACAGGTGATGGGATTGAGATTGACTTTGGTGGACGGACAGGTGGTGGGAACTGGATCGACGTCAATGGAAAGAAGATTGGCGTTGGCGTGAACGAGAGGATGCAGGATCGAGAGTCTCGGTCGGGGTCGAGCTGGTGCTGAGTTTACCCCTGATTCGATACCGCAGGACTCTTAGCGGTCGAAGTATGTTGAGAGCCTTGGCGAGTTTCACCAGAGGGCTGCGTAGTATCACCGCCATCTTTGGCCACTGTGACCGCAGATGCATATCCAGTCTCGGTACCGAGATTCGAAGGGGATTTCTCCGGCGGTAAAGACACATCCTTGTACAGATGAAGGAGGTGCTGGCTGAAGAGCTCTTTCTCTTCCTGGGCCCTGCTCGGGATAGGAGCCGAGGGGGTAGCCAGGGAATGAGGAGGCGAATCCTTGGTAGTGATCGGCTGCTGTCCAGCGATGTCAGAGGCAAAAGACGCCAAAGGATGAGGCGACTTAGCCAGGGATCGGTACTGAGCGGAACGCGAGGCTGATCGCCATTGAGGCAACCTTGAACGAGACTGGCACCAAGAAGAACTGTGGCCGTGGCTATCTTGTGACCCTGGGGCGATGAACTTAGCTGGTTTAATAACTTGCGAGATAGGAGCCTTGGTAGACTTGTCCCGTTTGGACGTCCCTCCCGCACCCTGGCGAGGATTTTTTGTGGAGGGCCCTGGTTCAACTACCTGGGCTTCAGGATCCTGGGAACGTTTGGACGGGCCTGCTTCTGGGTCCTGGCGAAGAGACTCCTTGTAGAGGTGAGACAGTAGATGAGAAGAGCGACCTTTCAAGGCCTTTGTCGTGAGCTTGGCACAGCTTTTGCAAGTGGAAGAAATATGACCTTCTCCCAGACAAAGAAGACAATCTTGATGAGTGTCTGTCTTCGCCATTTTCGTACAGCATGTACAACAGTTTTTGAAAAGAGGAGCCTTTTTAGACTCCATTGCTAGAGCAGAAGCTAAACATGTTCTCTCTCCGTGGTGGCAGAAAGAGAACTGGAGGGGAGAGTGCTCCCTCCCCCTGGGTCATGTGACTGTTTGGGCGGGAAGGCTGCATGCCCCGAGGGGAGGAGAGCACTCTCACTTTCGATTTTGCTAGAAGCTGACAAATCTTATCCATGGCTGGCCTGTGCAGTCCCAATGTGGGACTGCATAGAAGCCACGCAGATGAAAGAAGAGTTTGTTGCATAAACAAAACGGGCAATTTTTTCATCAATTAACTCATTTTCTAATCTGCTGGTTTTTATCACAAACCTATCTATGGTGGTTCCTGGATGGTTGGATTTTCTCTTTCTTTTTGGTGATATACTGTGGATATGTGATGTATATGATGTGACTGAAACACTATTCTGGTCAGATAACTCTGAAACTGTATAACAGGTGGATGGTGATCTCAAAGATGGATAGTTTCCATATTCCTTTAGGTTGATGATGAATTCCCTTAAACAAAAAAGTCAGTGCTGTCCCCATAGCACGTAACACCCACCAGCATCAAGATCTGATGCAAACTCAACCTCTAATATTTCTAACACACAAGATAAGACAGAACCATTCCTTTGTAATGAAAGCAACAAAGTTTGTTCGCTGACTAGCATAATTTTCTTATTCTTCTACATTAAAAACTGACAGACTCAAAACTAAAATACTATGAAAAATAAGCTTACAGCTTTTAAACTTCCTTTGCACCTAAAGAATAGTACTTCAACATGTTTTCTGTATGTTAAATCCTGTGTCTTCCAGCTGCACATGAAAACATTTCTTTTTTTTTCTTTTTTTATGAAAACATTTCTTGATGCAACATACTCAGCCACCTTTGTGAATGTGCATTTTTTATTATTAATTTGTGTGCTCTCTGACAGACAAAATATTATCGTACATTCCAATAATTTCTACCTCCCATCAAACAGATGTTATTAAAAAATGTTGTTGACTTCTATCTAATTGATGCCATGTGGACTAATTACATCTACTTACCTCTTACAATTAATTGGCTTTGGTGCTCCACGGCTGCTGCATCATTTCGAGCTATACAGGTATAATTCCCGTTGTGCATGAGGGAAAGATTAGAAATCCTTAAGGAGCTGGTGAAGTCAATGTTGTCAATGGTTACCCCAAGGCTGGCTGGGATTGGCCTGCCATCCTTCTGCCAAGTGATTGTGATTGGCAAATCTCCTGAGACCACAACGCATGGTATGAAGACTCTCTGTCCAATGGAGAACCTTTGACTCTCAAAAGGCTGGATAAAAGGTGGAACTGAAACATAAGGAGAAAAAAGAAGTTAGAGCAAAGGCATATTTGAAGAATTTTGAATGTGTTAATTTTCTTTAAAATCATTGGGAGGAAAGATACCAATTAGCCAATTGTTGACACAATTTAATTTGGGATAAGTGATAGACAGGCTTCTAATACTAAGGTGCTAGCTCCTAACAAAACAAAGGATCAGACATTTCCTAAGCAATGCTTAATTCTTTCTCTTTGATGTCAATGATTTAGGGCACTCTGCAGAAAAACTGAAATGTTTAAAGGTGCAGATTAAGATAATAGGATAGTTACTAGTGCTCAATGTATAAGTAACAGCATGAATTTCACATCAAACAACTCAACATTACTGGTTCTGTATTGGAATGTAAAGCTTTTGCGATTATTTCAAAGCTCAGAATCTTTAAAGCCAGTTGAGTAGGTCCAAAGGGCTCCATGCAAAGTTGCTTGATCTATCCTCAGTTATGCTTATACCCAAAACAATGAAATGGAAGAGTGGAAATGATGTAAGACACTTTGGGTCCCAGTAGCGAGAAAGGCAGGGTATAAAACAGGAGTGGGGAACCTTTTTTCTGCCAAGGGCCATTTGGATATTCATAACATCATTCGCGGGCCATACAAAATTATCAACTTAAACATTAGCCGACCAAGCTCCAAGCAGGCAGCTGCCCCAGATGAAACACCCCCCCCCCGGCGTGGGCAAGCAGGCAGGCATCCAACCGGTGGTGCACTCGCCCGCCTGGTGGCACAGGATGGTCTGTTGCACCAGCTGGTTCCTTTTCTCAGCAAAACAAACTCACATCTGCCTTGAATAGAGGCTATTCCTGACCACGGGAGAGGGCGGATCGCCAGTCTTAGATCCTTCTGAGCTAGAGATCTGCCAGGACCCACGAAGGGCCAGACCAAACGACTTTGGGAGTCTTAAATGGCCCCCGGGCCTGATGGTCCCCACCCCTGGTATAAATGAAGCAAATAAATAAATAATACTTGATCTGCCATTGCCAAGTTCCCATATACAACAGCAACTTCTCAGAAAAATGTATGTGATCATAACATGCTTCTTAAAGTCGTCATAAACAGGAATCATTGTTGGGAAATCACTGCCAAATCTGGGGACATGCCAATTCACAGTACATTTCCTAAGGAATGTGTGTTCCTGGGAACAGTCACCTATCTAGGAAATAGGGCTGTAGCTCTCTGATTTCTGACTTCCACTTTTAGAAGCATTATTTTCTATGTGTGCATTACCTTTTACAGTCACATGTACACTCTGGCTGGTGGATAGCTGGGGTTGAACAAGAACATTGCATGTATATTCACCCTCATCCACTTCCTTCTGGACATCTGAGAGCTTCAACGTTCCATTGTTTTCGAATGCTACTTGACGATGGTTAAAAGGAAGAAGATTAGAATTCTTGTACCACTTGATGGAGTAATACGGGTAGCCAATGACACGACAATGAATTAAGGTGTCCCGCCCGGCTATTGCTGTAATATTTTTCATTGGTCGAATGCTGGCTGGCCCTGTAAAGGTAAAACAAAACTCTTGAAAATAATTTGTGTGTATTTAGTTAAGGAAATATGAATTTCTTTTAAATGTACAAATCTTTTTGCTATTAGAAATTACAGTCTGTGACAGTTTTTTACTTCAAAGAGCTACTTTAAGAGGTCTTTCTAATCGTTTTGTGCTTTTAAGTTGTTCTCTAGCCCTACAGCAGCCACTCTAATTAACTGCTCTGCTGTGCACTTGCATCACTGGAACACTTGGGTGATAAAAATCTGTGCTGAATTACAAATTAAAGGCTGGTGAAGATTTAATTAATGTCTGATATTGGGGGGAGGGGGAACCCCAGGCTGAATCAGTAGTCTAGTACTTATGAAATCATTGAGCAAGTTAATGTTTACTTTGAATTTTATATATATATATATATATATATATATATATATATATATATATATATATATATATATATATATATATAAATATATATATATTACTTTGAATATATATATATTCATATTATATATATATTTATACACACACACACACACACACACACACACACACACACCATGAGGATGAGTATTGTGCCAAACTGTAACTCTATCTTAGACATGGGGAACTGCAATGGATGGAGGAACTCCAATGGGAAAAAAGAGACATGCAAGCAAAATAAAACTTCTGTATATATTTTAGAAAAAATAGCTGAATTGATTAGTATAGCTACATAATATGCTGAGTGATATAACATAGTTCCTACATGCGACTAGAAGAAAATGGAGCATAAAATGGCATAATTCTTAGCATTCCACGGTAAAGCTCATAGCATGCAGTAAACCTAGTCTTTACTACAATGAGGTTGTTGTTTGTTTGTTTTTTGGAGGAGCTGATTTGACAAGCACCTCTTACGTTTATTCGAGCCTGGTACAGGACGACTCCAGCAGAGTTGTTGGCAGTACAACGATAGACCCCACCATCGCGGACCTGAGTGTTGGAGATATTCAGATAGCTGACCACATTTCCCTCAGAGGTGATGATCTGGCTGATCCGGTGGGAGCCATCTTTAAGGATGGGATCTTCATCTAATGTCCATGTGATTGTGGGAAGAGGAGTTCCTTTCACAATGCACATCAAGGAAACACCCTCTCCTGGACTTACCACCTTCTCACTGAAGGCAGAAATTATTTTGGGAGTTCCATCTGTAGAAGGGAAAAAAGTAAACAATATGTATGTTGGAGAAATATATGAGCCAAGCATTAGGGGGGCACCTCTCAAGCGCTCATGCCTCAAGAAAGAACTGATTTAAAAAAAATGAAATGCCAGTTTCAGGGTCTCAATGTATCTTTTAAAAATGTGAAATAATACTTTAATCAAAAAGCAAGAAGTCACATTACACTGACCTTTGCTTCCTAATAAGTCTTTCTATACTCCTTTGTGACACTGTTTCTCAGTTTCACTAATTCCAGTTATCTCCTACAGTCAACCCCCACCCCACCCCAAATTCCTCAGCTGAAATGCTGATCCTTACTTTCCACAGCCAATTTGGCCCATAAAAAATATCCTGCTAGGTTCTCTCGTGGTATTTTGCATGGTAAAATTAGATGGGCTGATGGGGAGGGGAGGGCAATATGAATGTTTGACTAGTCAAAGGTATATATGGCAAAATAAGAACATAGCAGATCACCTCAGATGCAAGGTTTTTGCAGACGTGCTGAGCCCCATTATCAACACATTTAAACATACACTTTGTCACCATCCATGCACATATAATATCCTATGATCATTTTCCACCCATCAATTAATATCCCATCCTCCTTCAGAGTTCATGGCTGGGACAGAGGAAAGTCAGGTGTCTCTTATATATGCTGAGTTGCTATTAATATTAACATGCAAATAATACAGCCAAAAGTACATGCATCCCGTGCAAGTATATTGGTATGCTTAAGAAGCACTAAGAGCCAAACTAAACATGTAACAGCAAGGAGTTCATTCCATGGCCACTGACACCATTTTAGAAGCAGTTGTTGTTCTTTAAAAATTGCTGCAAGACTAGGGTTGATAACCCCCAGGTGGGACCTGGAGATCTCCCACAATTCAAAGCAATCTCCAGGCGACAGTGATAAATTACCTTGGAGAAAATGGCTGCTTTGGAGGGTGGACTCTATGGCATTATCCCCCACAAAGGTCCTGTTTCTCCCCAAACCCATCCCTCTCCAGGATCCACCCCAAAATCTCTAGGTATTTCCCAACCCAGAGTGAGCAACCCTATGCAAAGCCCTGATCCAGATCAGATGTCCAGTGCAGTGGCCCCAGGAGCTCCTGTTCCGTCCCATGCTTTTCAGGTGCAGAAACAGCCCCCATCACCATTTTGGAACTTGAAAAGGTGCAGGGAGGGGAACAAGAGCTTCTGGTGCCACTGTGCCATGTGCTTGATCTGGCTCAGGGCCTTGCAGCAATTTTTTAAAAACTGTAAACTGCTTCTAAGATGGCATCAATGGCCATGGGATGGACCTGCTGCCGTTGTCACCTTTAGTTTGGCTCTAAGATATGGGTGATAATTTCCCTTCCAAGGTACTTTTGGAAGACACAGGATGATAATGTAACATAGGAAGAGTAGCACATATGTTCACATCTTCTAATCCATGTCTTGCAAAATGCTAGGCACTGTTTGAGGGGAATGTATATTTCTCTGGAGAGGAGAAATAGTCCCCTATGCAAGCAGTGGGTCATTACTGACCCATGGGGTGATGTCACATCCCGACGTTTACTAGGCAGACTATGTTTATGGGTTTGCTATTGCCTTCCCCAGTCATCTACACTTTACCCCCAGCAAGCTGGGTACTCAGAGGATAAGATCCAGTTGATCCTCTGGGTCAGAAGCTGGGTGACCTCGGAAGGATGGAAGGATGAGTCAACCTTGAGCGGGCTACCTGAATCTGACTTCCGTTGGGATCGAATTTAGGCCATTTTCTTACCTTATAACATTTCTATCTGATTTTACAAACTGGTATTTGAATGTGAGTCTACAAAAATTACAGATTACAGCCCAACAAAAAGATGTCTACAAGACATCTGATATGTAAATGGAGTAATGATATGTAAATCTGCTAGTGCAGATTTCTAGAATCATAGAATCATAGAGTTGGAAGGGACCACCAGGGTAATCTAGTCCAACCCCTGCACAATGCAGGAAATTCACAACTACCTCCTCCACACACATCCAGTGACCCCCTACTCCATGGCCAGAAGCTGGCCAAGATGACCTCCCTCTAATGATATGCCTAAGGTCATAGAATCAGCATTGCTGACAGATGGCCATCTAGCCTCTGCTTAAAAACCTCCAGGGAAGGAGCGCTTACCACCTCCCGAAGAAACCTGTTCCACTGAGGAACCACTCTGTTAGAAAATTCTTCCTAATGTCTAGACGGAAACTCTTTTTATTTAATTTCAACCCGTTGGTTCTGGTCTGACCTTCTGGGGCAACAGAAAACAAATTCCAGGCTGCCACCTTGGCTGCGGACTGGTGAATTGCAGGAGGGAGATGAATTTAATACAAGAACATGTGCTCCCCCCTACACATATACACACGTGTGCACTCACACACAACTAGTCTAGTTCCAAAAGGGAATAAAACACATGCCACAGAAAATCAAATGCAGAATGACAGCAGTGTCATATATCAAGTGGTCCTCTTTGAATACCACACATTCTATGAAGGTTCAGGCCTTCAAACAAGAAGACTATGAAATTGCTTCATCTCCCATCTCATTTCTGCTCATCTCAAGAGTACACAGAAGCCAAACATCTTGCTACACTTTTTGGCATTCTAGATGAACCCACCATCCAATGGAAGTAACACTGTGGTACCAGTGGGAAGAAACAGTGCCAGCTCTGCATAATCCATGAGGTCCTTTGTGTTTCAGCATTTAATGAACACTAAAACATGTAATGCAGGGGCATTCAACTGAATATCTATCCATTCACTCCCACTCACATTGTGTTGTGATCCTAATGTATAAGTGAAACAGTGAAGAACTTTTCATGAATGACTCTCTCTCCTAAACATTTCCCACCCTCTTCCTGTGCATTAGCACAGTCATCTCTTAGAAGACAAAAACGCAACAAGCTTTTTATCCTGAATGGAAACTGACACCTGACAAATAAATCAGTGAACCCCGCTCAGTCTGCACCTTTGCTCCCCCACCCTTTACATTCAAGTGACAGGCTTTTTGGAGATGAAAGCAGACATTATTTTCCCAGCGAGACCTGAGTGTCTTTGAAAATTTTTCCTGCTGTCGTTCTCTGATAACCTGCTCGCTCTCGACTTCATTATAGATTATCAATATGCTCTTTAGGCTTTCTTGGTCACAGGAGATGGTTGCCGAGGTAACTAGGTCCAGGCAGGTAATCACTTTGTTTTTTCTATGACCACTCTAAAAATAGTGGCCAGGCCAGGCCTGCACTAGAGCCTCATTAGCTCTAGACAAATTGATTTCTTTCCTTACTTGATTATTATGTGGAACAGTGGGCCAGTTGCTTATTATGATTGCCATTTCTTTAACAGATATCCCATCTATCCATAAACCGATGCCTGGGATGAAACATACATAGCTGAACACTAGGGTTTCACTCTCCTTGTCTTGAAAAATGCATTTGTTAGCACAAATGCAATTTTTGTTTATCCCCTCTCATTCTGCTTCATGTGTATCTTCTTGCAAGACTTCTCACATGTAACAGGCTAAGAAATTACAGGTATAAAACTGCTGGACTGAGTCTGTGAGAACTGACTGGAAAATCTGGGTCAAGTTAAGAATGCATGTGGACTTTCTGCAAAAAAAGAAGAAAAAGACCCACATTAGCTGCCTAATTTGTACCAGCTGGCTAGAGTCATAAAATGCTCTTGTCTCTCCTGCAGCAAAATACAGTAACTCAATGTAATTTTACTGTGTTCGGCTGCAGCTACAGAGCCAGTTGCCAAGGTGCCACACTACTTAGCTTGCTGTCCTCACTGACCATGCAGTCCTAAGCATAATTGGACTCTTTTAAGTCAATAAATCAATCAATGATTTTATTTGTAGACATAGACCATGAAACAAATTGAGTTTACATTACTGAATAATATAGAGTAAAACAAGTACAAAATACAAGTAAAATTTAAATGCTTAAAATGTAAAAAAAAAAAGTGCAGAGGTACCCTTTTAAGTCAATTGCAGTCCATAGGCTTAGAAGGGTGTAACTCTTGGATTCCCCTGGAAAACTGGCATACAATAAATAAATACATGAACATGCTCACACTTCACCTCCACCTAGAACAGATCTCTGCTTTTCATCTACTTCTACTACTACTATATAATGTAAGTATTATTTTAACAGCTGTGAAGGTATCATATGGCTTTTGAGGCCAGTTTTGCTTCTTTGTTCAGGCTCTGCCTGGGTCAGATGCCCCTATCCCCCCACTCTATTTATTTATTTATGTCATTTATACCCCTCCATTCTCCTCAGCGGGGACCCACAGTGGCTTACATTGTTCTCCTCTCCTCCATTTTATCCTCCCAACAGCCCTGTGATGTCCAAAAGTTGGTTAGTCTATGTATGAACATAATGTACATTTTAGACAAAATGCTTCATAGTTCACAGCATACCCTACAACAGGCAATGACTGACCTTCTAGCACCACCTGAACATAGTCTTGTGCGGACATCTTGTCCTTGCGTACAAAACACTGGTACGCCCCACCATCACTTTTGGCCATGCCGTCCATAATAAGGGTCTCATGATTGACCCCAATGATCCTCACATTATTCCCAGGATTGATGATTTCACCATTCCGGTACCAGAAGAGTTCAGGGTCCTCAGTTCCAGTCACACTGCAGGACAAGGACACTTGACTACCCACACTGCTCTTAACTTTCCGTGGACTGATGGTGGCTTTGAGGGGCTCTACACAAAAAGGAAGGAATGGATAAGAAACATAACTTCAGAATGCAATAGAGGAGTAAATATTACAATGACTCAGACACACAGGGAATATGTATATCATGAAGTTGCTAACACTTGTTCCTCCTCCAGAGTCACTTCCAGATTTTTGTGTGCCCTAGAACAAGAAGCTATTAGTGGTAACTCCTAGTATCATTTGTCCTGTAAACCTGTGAAATCACCTAGATATTTGGCCCCTTGACATTATCATTATATCCACCCTCAAAATATCTGAGGTAAGGGGAAGTGTTTTTCAGGGCAAATGCTATTACTTTCAGGCAGCATCGTTCTATCACTTTTAAAAATGAAATCTACCCATGAGATCCTTAGGATAATGTGAATAGGGATCATAACCCTCAGCTCCACGTTGATGGGTATAATGATAGCAGGAACAAAAGCAGGTACAAGGTTTTCTCCATGGGAACTTAGAGCAGCAGCCACATGGACAGCCATTTTTTCCAAGTGGCATCATGTTAAGAACATTTGTTTGAATTTCATTCTTTGTTGGCATAATCTAATGACGTTTGAAGCAGCAAATAGCACACAGGGGTGTTGAGTGGCCCCTCAACATTTTCTAGGCCTCAGCATATACCCAGCACTTCCCATTACATATATTTGCCATTCACACAGCATGTCCCAAATGATCAGAGATATGTTTCTCCCTTCCATGTGCTTAATGCAGAAAATCCCACCATAACACTTGTACAGGTGCCATAAACATGATCACGTTGTAAAGCAACACTCTGGGCCAGTATTAGTACTTCAACAACCAACGACCAATTAAAAACTTATTTCATCCTACAATGTGAAAGTTGGTATGCTACATATCTGTATGTAAGACTGATAATCGGCTTATTTTATACAATAAGCAAGTTCAAAACTGCTCAAACTAACAAATATAAAGGTAAATAATTAACAGTCCAAGTACATACTCAAAATCTCAGAAGCCTGGATGGAAAGGAACATCTTAGACTGGAGCCTAAAACTAGCAAGGCTAGGCACCAAATAAATTCCAACTGAAAAGGAATTCCATAAATGGGGCTCCACAATGTAAAAGGCCTTCTTCTCTTACTTGGTGAGAATACACAGAAAAGGGCCTAGTCCAAATATCCTGATTGTCCAACAGGAACATATTATCACACAATATACAGTTATTTGTCAATAATATGATGCAACAATCATATAGCAGGACTTGCAGGGGGCATCTCATTTTCCCCTCCCCACTATTTTCCCTTTCCTAAAAGCCCCTATAGCCTCTCCTCTTTCCCTGATTCCTTCTCTCCTTCCCACCCACCAGACAGCCTACCTTTATCTGCACCCCTGTCTTCCGCTTTCCATCCTTGCCTTGCCCCAGCAGCCTCTAACTGGGAAAATGATGCCCCAGTTGTGGAGTGCCAGCTGCAGGGCCAGGCCCAGTTGCATGACGGGGAATCCACAAGGACTTGAGAGGGACACCTCATTTCTCCCTGTATCCCCTTCCCCACACCATTTCCTTTTCCCATCCTCCTGGCTACCCCCATATCCTCACCTTTTCCTGCTTCTTTTTCTCCTTCCCACCTACCAGCCAACCTTTTATCTACCCCCTCCCAATTTTTAGCTATATATATTTACTTCTTTATACTCTGCCTTCTTTCCCAATGGGGCCCCAAAGCAGCTTATATCATTCTCCTCACCTCCATTTTATGATCACACTTTGACCTCCTTGTGAGGCAGAGTGAGTGCTGACAGAGAGTGACTGGCCCAAGGTCACCCATTCGTGATAAGAGTAGGGATTCAAACTTGCGGCTCTGAGGTCCTAGTCTGATACTCTCACCAGTACACTGTACTGGCTTTCATGCAGTGGCTCCTGTTGAATAGTAGTGAGTTGCCAGGGTGTCACCACTTGCATGGTGACTCATGCAAGTTGTGTGGTAAGGAAATGGATTCAAAAAATTACATGGTTGACTTCCCATTGGTCTCAGTGTCAGAAGTGCCCACAGTATTTTTCTACAAATTTAGCCTCCTCCTTTGTTTGCTTTATTCATACATGGATAATATAGTGGTTTTGTTTACATTTTGTATGTTATGAATTAAGAAGGCTCTGCTGCCAAATATTTCACTTTTATCTGTTAAACAAAACAGACATTCTGCATGGAGGTCCACTATAAGAACTTATATTCTGTGTCACTTTGTGACACATTTGTGTATTTGCTAAAGCACTTACGTTTTATATGTAAGCGGCCTATCACCTCAGCTGTACCATAATTGTTCCAGACTTCACACACATAGTTGCCTGAGTCTGAAGAGCGGGTGTTTTCTATCAGCAGGCCCGTCACCGTTAGCCGGAACCTGCTGTCAGGCTCCCAAGGAACATTGTCTTTCAGCCAACGGTACTTTGGTGCTGGGTGTCCAGATGCTTTGCAGGGCAGCTCCACTCGCTGTCCTGCCATGGCTTTACGGTGTTCAAACCCATCCAGAATAGATGGAGCAGAATTTGCAGGGTCTAGAAAGAAATACAGATATAGTTATTTTTATGTATTTATTTACCAAATTTGTGCCCTATCATTCTGCCCAATTAGGGCCACCATTATATATAATATATACCACAAAACAGTAATTCAGACACAGGCAGAAAGGAAGGATCACTGAGGGAATGCCAGAAGGTGGGAGCACCTGTACAGGGCTTTTAAAATTAGCACCAGCACCTTAAATTGGGCCCAGAAACAAATCAGGAGACAGTAAAGATAGACCTAGACTGGAATAATATGGTCCCTATGACTCATTCCGCCCTGACCTGGATGGCCCAGGCTAGCCTGATCTCGTCAGATCTCAGAAGCTAAGCAGGGTCAGCCCTGGTTAGTATTTGGATGGGAGACCACCAAGGAAGTCCAGGGTTGCTGTGCAGAGGAAGGCCCTGGCAAACCACCTCTGTTAGTCTCTTGCCATGAAAACCCCAAAAGGAGTCGCCATAAGTCAGCTGCGACTTGACGGCACTTTACACACACACACACACACACACGCACACACACACATGACTCATTCCAGTCAAACTCCTGGCTGCAGCAGTCTACCAGTTGATGTTTCTGAACATTTTTAAGGGCATCCTTAAACAGAGTGCACTGCATAATCTAATTTAGAGGTCACCAGGGCATGTACCATGTGTGAATCAGTGTGGTATAGCTGAGTGTGGGAACAGGCCTTGGGAGATCCCAGTTTCAAATCCTCACCTGCCATGAAACTCACTGGGACACCCTAGGCCAGACTCTCAGTGGCTAACTTACCTCACAGTAGACTTGCTGTCCTCCCAGAGGAAGCAAGAAAATTTCCATCCCCCAGGCCCCACCAGGACTCTTCACACCAATGGAGCAAGAGGTTGGGAGCAATGAGTTGCAATGTCCCTCCCAGTTTGTACCCAGAAATAACATCACAATGCTCTATAAACTCACACATTTCTATAGAAATGAGCAAATTCCTACATCATTGTGACATCTCTTCCGGGTAGAAACCAGAAGCAATATCTCTCTCTGCTGCCCAAAGGCTCTCACTGGTTACCATTATCAATCTTACCTCCTTGGAGAGGGATAGGCTAAATATATATTAAACAAAGTATGTATATTACGTCTAAAACAGATGATTAACCACTTTGAAACCTTTTCCTCTATTACCTGTTCCTGATTAAATTGGACAGCAAATTAGATAGATAGATATAGAAAGATACAGATATGTGTGTATGCCCCAGTGTTCCTTCTGAGCTTGGAGCAGAGAGAGGAGGAATCACTTCCAACCTTAGAAGCACGGTGAAACCTCAAACATGATATCCCACCCCCAGGTCCAAGTTAAGGAGAAGCACTGGGGCTTGTTCATTCCATAGTACACTTTGGAGATTCTTGGGGTGACTTTAAAGTATACTGCAACTACTGGTATAATCTCCCTCTTCTTTCCAACCTCCTCCAAGTTATGCCTGTCAAGAATAGTGCAAAACAGATTAACCAAAGTCCTTCTGAGTTCAGATTTGGGGAAAAGGAAGAGGTGGGATTGACAACATGTTGTGCTTCAGAAGTGCTCAGAGTGCCTCTTAAGTGCACCATGAAGTCAGAGGTGATCCTACCCCTCCCTGAGAGGGATATGGGCAAGTTTTATGGTCAAAACTTCTGGTTGGCTATTAAGTTCAATCAAAATTTGTGGACACCAGGAAAGTCACCTTCAGAATAAGGTCCCTCCTGCAACATGTGTGCACACTATCTAAACACAAAGCATGCTTTTTCAGCTTTTTATTGATTCATCCTTTGGAACCTAAGCCTGTTTTTAATGGCTTGTTTCAAATATTGTGATGTGGTTTTAATTGTAATTCGCCGTAAATAGGACTCTGAAGAGATGGCATAGAAACATCACAAATAAATAATTTTTAAACATTTTAAACAAAATTACTATTCCTCCTTTGCAACAATTTTTCTCTCCTTCCCTCCTCTGGATGTGCTGCATATTAATGGAGGTTGCTCAGCAAATAATGTGTATTGCAGAAACTGTAACATTGATCTGTGTTTCCAAAGATGTCACCATACAAATAACTTACTGGAGCAAAACATACATGGAAGTTTTCCCAAGAAGATAGTTCTTCTGGCTTATTCAGTGTCATTTCATACCTGATACAAAAAGTCTAGCACTGTTGCTCTGCCGTGTTTCTCCAGTGTATCTGTGCCGTGTGATACATCGATAATTATACAATCCATCTTCATTCTGTACATCTATAATATACAAGGCTCCCGTGGATGTGATGAGAAATCTAGATCCTGCAAGATATAAAGGTATGCAACGTTTAACAAACCTGAAGAGCTTTAGAATTCTTCATTCTTCTGTCCTGGAGAATTGCAAATTTTCTTGTCAGACACCAAAAATGCACATTGTTGGCAATGATTATACTCCTGAAAGGATCGGTGTGTCAACACCTTTCTTTAACTCGACTGCATTTCCAAAAGAAGAACAAAATTAACGAACATCATATTGTGGAACAGTTCAAGAAAGATATAATTAATTCAGTATACACCACTATTGCAGCATAGACTTTGTAAAGCTGTTTTAAATAAAATGGGAGAGAGAGAGAGGAAATTACTTATTACATGTGAGTCAGCTAGTGCAAAATACAAAAGCATATTATTTTGTGCTAGCAATGAACCTGAGTATGAGATACATCATAATTACATGGACTGATCTACATAATTACATAAGAGGAGATGCATAATATAATCGTATCAGACCAAATCAGGCTCATTGTGCCACCCCCCACCCCCAAAAAAAAGTTCAAAAAAGAGTTTGGAATGAGAAGAGGAAGTGGTAAAAAGACTAGTGATACTAAAAAGAACCTTCATTGCATAACATTTTTATGAGGGGCAGAAATATTCCCAGTGGACGGCTTCCTTGGTGGGCCATTGCTGGCCAGAACTAGCCAGAAGGAAGCCAAACCAAGCCCCAAAAGCCAGTGTTGCAGAACAGTTCAGCTCAGCCCTGGCTGGCAGTGGTGGGTAGAGTTGCCAGTTCCAGGTTGGGAAACACCTAGAGATTTTTGGGGGTGGAGTCTGAGGAGGGTGGGGTTTGGAGCAGGGAGGGAAAGCTCTCCATTCAGTTGAAACTACTAAACAAGACATTGTCAGCATCTTCCTTCCTACTATGTCCTATTTTGTCGTGATCTAAACTAAAGGATTCCTCAGCCTTCCTCTCTTAAGATGCTTACTTATTTTGTGCTGAGACTGAAGTAAGGTAAAGGATTTATTATCACCCTTTAGTATTTGAATTGAAGGCATAGATTCCAAATTAATTGGAAAGTCTTTCAAGCATTTGAGCTTGGAACACTCAGATCACCACTACAAAAGAAGAAAAAAAGAACATTTTATTTTCATGGAAGAATACTTTCTTTCATTTTAATGGTATTTTATTCCCTGTTTGTTCCCTGTTTTGTTCCCTGTTTCTACCTATCTTGTCCTTTTTCTTCCACATATTCTTTCCAGAGCCAATCCTGGCTACACCCTTGCTCCCTCCTACTTATGTATATATCCCTTGCCATGCCATCCCTTGAAAGAGAGCTCTAGATGGGCAGGCAGTTCTAGGAAATGGAAAAGTGAATAGCTGATGCTCTAGCACAGAAGGGTGCTAGGTGGATGGATGGATGGATCTGTGGAATGGATGGCCAATATCTGTATTGTTAGGGAGGGGGATGCTCTCTAATTGCTAGAAGTTGTCCAGAGACTAGATGGAAGATGATCCAGTAGACCATGCCCATTTCTGTTCAAATCAAAGCCCAAATCCAGATTGAAATGGGTCCAGATAATCCTGATTAGCTATATAGCATGGTGATATCATCCCATTTGCAACATGATGTTCAAATGGCTGAGATTGTCCATGTGATTAATGGAGGTGGGAAGGAGATAGTATTGTAATTAAAAGCAAAAGAAGTTCAAAAGCAGTATGGGAAACCATTAATCAAATAAAAGTAAACATTCTTATAATTAAGGAGACGGGAAGAATTTCTGCCCCATTCTCCAACACCAGCATTTTTCAACCCCAAACTTGAAAGAGGAGAACTTTTACCACAGTCCTATCATAGTCCCACATCTATACCACAGCTCTCAAAAGGATTCCTAGTGGTTCCCTTTCCCTGGGGACCATATTTTTATCATGGATATGTTTCTCCATGAGAACTCACCATGAACATCACATTTGCATTTTATACAAATTAGAACTTTTTGCTCTGTTGTTAAAATAACATCAACTAGACATAAATAACTATTGCCACATGATAGAGAATTTTCATCAAACCTTACAGCTTGTCAAGTGTGACAAAACCTCAAGTGTTGAACACTCTGGGCCCTTCAAAAAGTGTTTAGAAAACCATGCAGACAGAAGAGACATTTATTGTCCTGAAGATCTTGAGAAGTGTCATATTCCCTAAGCACATTTAATATAATTATTCTTAATTTGCTATTACAAAATACATTCTTTTATTCATCTACATGATGTACTAAATAAGAATTTTTAAAAGCCAAAATCCTTGAGAAACCAGAGCTCTTAGTTGTTTGCAACAGTTAACAGAAAATGTAGCAAAGTTGCCAAACAACCACCTCCCAAAATCATGTATTCCAAGCACCACAGTTTATATTGTTCATGTTTTATAAAAATCCTGTAAAAACACATCGGCCCAAATGTGCTGCACACTTGGAGTGACGATGAATCTGTCTATATGCACTTCAATACATTCCTTGGCATACCTGCAACCATCCTTTTCATCAGAGTAAATGGTGATGGCAAAGCTCTAGAATAGATCCGCACTGGAGAGCATTAGCTTCAAAAGATCGCTGGGTCAGGCAGGGTGAATAATTTTAGCTCTTGATTTTCAGAGCTGATGAAAGTATACTTATCCAGTTATGTAAGATAATGCAACATACCTTGGAAAAGTGTATTCTTCAAGATGTGCAATTGTAGCATTTTTCACTATATTAATTTGCTATTGTCCCCCCATCAGATTTGTTTACCTATATGTATCTGCTTAACCTCATCCCATTCCCTCTGACTCGCTCTACCCTGTGCATAATTATATAAACCTGTATCAAGTCCCCCACCCCTTAGTCATCTCTTTTCTAAACTGAAAGATCCCAGAGTCTTCAGTCTTTTCTCATAAGGAAGGTGCTCCAACCCCTTCATCATCTTGGTTGCCCTCTTCCTGTACTTTTTCCAAGTCTGCAATGTCCTTTTTGAGATATGGTGACCAGAACTGCATACAGATTCCAAACGAGGCTACATTACAGATCTATACAGGGGCATTATAATATCAGCTACAATATAACAGCAGCATCTATGCAAGAAATGATTGGAAGAACTGCTCAAAAGTTATAGCTTAGTTCATGGGCAGACACCCAAGTAATAATGAAATACCCAAGTAGCACACATCTCAATTCACAAACCTCAAACAATCTTTTTTGCTTTTTGTGTGTCCTATAAAAATGGTGGTGGTGGTGACATATGAGGAGGGGGAAACTGCTGATGTGAGAAAGCCATCTAATTCTAAAAGAAAGCAGTGCAAGGGTGCAAACAGATGCATCCCAATTCATTCAAACAGCTTGCCAATTGGCTCCTTGATTCTAATTAATGAGCAGAACATGAGCTGAAGAATTTTGAAACATGAATGCTTTTCACTTGGCAGGGTTCCTGTACTCTTTTTTAAAACTATCATTAAAGTTAGGTGGGAACATTGGCAAGTCTTGCCTTAATATGGCCACCTTGCAGCCACACAAATTAGTAATGATAAATGTGATCATAGGCAAGATTTCTGATGCTATCCATTAGCCTGTATAATATCAAAGATTAAATTTTATTGGTCTTATTAATAATGCTCTGGGTAGGTTTGTACCTTTTTTTTAGTTGTTCACTAGCAAAATACATTTGTTTCCCAGCAAAATCATGAAAAGTGAGAATATTTTTAGACCATAACATTAATCATTCTTTCATTTGACTCTTTGCCTTGGAAGCTATGCTGTTACTCCTTGAGTTAGGTGATGTTCTCTAGGAAGCTTACAGTGAAATCCTAAATAGAGTTACCCAAGGTACCTTGTGCTGGAGGAAGGTCCTACCATTAGCAGAACAAACCCATAGGATCCACCCCTTCTTTAATCTGGTTTGGGAAGTGTTTTTAAGTGTTCACAGATAACTGTTTCAACAGTACAGCAAATGTCAGACACGGACAATGTTGTATGTTATGTGCTGTCAAGTCGTTTTGGTGATGTTCCATATACTTAATAACAAATATATAATTGATGTTTTAGGCTGCCTTATTTTTCTCTCTGTCTTCCCTGAACATGATTTCTTCCAGGTGGTGGAGGATGATACCACTTACTTCCAACTGCTGGTTTCTTAGCCAATTAACTATAATTGTCACCAACTCCTGTCACCAGGAGGCAACATAATGGGAAGGCTTTGGCCTCTATGCCCTGTTGTTGGCCCTCCAGAGAAACTGGTTGGCCACTGTGTGAGAAAGGACTAGATGGACCACTGGTTTCATCCAGCAGGGTCTTTATTATGCTCTCATGTTTTTATACTGTGTATTTACATAATTCAGACCTCTTCACATCATGCTACAAGATGCTTTTCTTATTTCTACAAAGAACGCCACAGAGTTTTATACAACTAGGTTTAAAGTATCTGATTAAACTAATGATGCACCCAAGCTGCCTGGAGGATTAGAAATGGTCTTTTTAAAATTTTTATCACTGATTTCCTTTTTTAATAAGTTGCTTGATGGTGACCACTGGTATGATACAGATAAACCTGAGGACTGACGTTTTTTTAAAAAAATGGACTGATATTAGGAAAACTCAACCTTTTTTCCAGAAATAAATACATATAAGCACTAGTAGGATGTTTTCTGTTATGCAAGAGAGGCACAGCATTTCTTCTGAACTGCAATAGTTAAGGTTATAACACTATAAAGCCTGCCTGGGTCAGAGAATCACCATCAGTTCATGTGTAAGTACTTTAAAGTGCTAATACATATGATTAAAATAAATCACAGTCTAATGAACCCATCACTACAGCCAAGAGCAGCTGCTCTGCTTAATGTAACTGCAAACTATGCCATGTTTCTGCAATTAGAGTTGCCCCCGTTTCATAGACCTATGTGCTTTAAATTTGCCTGGTTTTTAGCTCTCTGGATCACTTCATAGGTAACCGCTGGGTAACCACTGAGGGGTAATAAAACAACAAATGTTGGATGAGGACTATGATAAAATTCTGATTTTAGTAGACATTTCCCCTCCTTTGGAAAACTTCAGCCTACATGTAGCCCATCAGGAACGTCCTAAGCACTGTATATGGTAGATAATGAATTAAATACTCATGTTTTGGGATTCAGTGCACATGCAGCCCACCCCCCATGGGGCAAACAACACTCCTGGAGCTGTTCAGGTCCAGAAAATAGCATGGGGAGGAAGCTGCAGTTTCTCCTTCCTCACTCCATTGTCCCTATCAGAATCAGGCCCCAATGATGCTTTAAAATTCAGTTCTCAGTGGGAACTCACAGCTGCCACATGGCTGCAAGTCCCCAGGGCTATCATGTATTAAATGTATTGTGTCATTTGGACCTAAATGAGTGTTGCTATTGTTCTTCCGGTTGCTCTTCCGTTTTTCAACTTTGTGGGATGTGCTTTTTTTAATGTTTGCTTCCAGTACTGCATCTACCTGTATCTATTCATATGTTGATGATGCACATCAGCAGATGGCAGGGGCAATATTAGACCCCCTTCCTTCTGGGCATCCTACACTGTCAACCCCAGCATCTACCAACCCCAGTGGTGCCACAGATACACCCTATGAAAGTCTGCATACCAGCCAACTGATCAGTGGTGGGTGGCCCTTTAAGAGTAAGACTGTCATTCACAGCTGGTCCTTTGACAACCAGCTGGTCGGCTGGAGCGCGCTGGGGGGTGGGGGGGAATCAGCTGGTTGGCTGGAGCGCGCGGGGGGTGGGGGGGAATCAGCTGGCCGGGGGGACCGCGCTGGGGGGGTGGGGGAATCAGCTGGCCCGGGGGAGCGTGCTGGGGGTGGGGGGGAATCAGCTGGCCGGCGGGACTGCGATTCAGGCGGCTTCGAAGGAGAAACCACCCAATTACCGTATTGACCCGTGTATAAGCCGAGTTGGGATTTTTCAGCCTTTTGGGGGGGCTGAAAAACTCTGCTTATACACGAGTATATACGGTAGTTGCATTTGGGGGCTTATTTTATAAATTTTGCTAGTGGGGGAGGGAGTTTGAAGGGCTTATTTGGGGGGATCCTGCTTCTTTCTCCTGTTTGCTCTAACACAGTTGGATTGTGGGCCTTTCAATTTGCTACATTTTGCTAAAAGCAAGCAAGCCTTTGTCCTGCTGTTGCTTGGTGCGGGGGTGGGGGAATTGTTTCTTTGAGGGGCTGACTGTTTCCCATTCCCAGTTCAACTTCTTGGATTCTGGCTGGGCCTTCAGTTCTATTGGTTGGTTGGTGGGGTTTTCCTAGTTTTGGGGGGGGGGGCTTGATTGTTGTTGTAATTGGTCTCAGTTTGTTTAGAGAGAGGTTTTCTCTGACAGTTTGGTGTCTTCTAGTGCGCCACATCTGGGCTGGCAGCAGTGCCCCCAGACCTCCAGCTACCTGGCAGCATGTGGTTGGATGTGGGTTTTGTGGGGCATGTGCTGGCAGAGCATGCCTGGGTGCTGGTGTCTGGCCTCCGCCCATCGCATAGTGTAGGTTTTGAATGGGATGGCAAAAGGGGCCCCACTTTTGATTTTGTTGTGGTGTGCTGTGTTTCACTCTTAGACTTATCTAGACTTGTACTATTGGATTGGGTTGGTGTCTACTGGTGTAGGTAGGGCTTGTGTGAGTTATTGGGGAGGAAGGCACTGGCCTGTGCTGCTTGTCTCTGCTTTTCCACTAGAACATAGACCTGTCCTCCCATAGCTATCAATGGGCCATTTTTATTTTGGCCTGGGCCCGTGCAAAGCTATGGGATTTTTTGCGAAGCTCATGTGGGGGCATTTTTGCAGGTAGAGGTCCCAAATTTTCAGGATAGCTTGAAGGGACTCTCCTTACAAGAACCCCTCAAGTGTGGTGAAGTTTGGGTCAGGGGTTCCGATTTTACAGGGTCTGGAAGAGGTGCCCCCCTTCCTCCATAGAGAAGCAATGCAAAGTGAGACTTTGCATTACTTCTCTATGGGGGGGGGGCGACCTCTTCACCAAACTTGGGGGTTCTTGCAAGGAGAGTCCCTTCAAGCTACCCTGAAAATTTGGGATGTCTACCTACAAAAATGCCCCCCCCCCGAGCTGCGAAAAGCCGCAAAAAGTCCCCATAGGCTTTAATGGGCCGAATGTTTTCGGGAAAGCCAGAAAAAAGCCAATTCCCACATTGGGAATTCGACTTATTTTGGGTTCCCTGAAAAAATCAGGCCCTATAAACCCAATCCCGAATTTTACCAGATTTTTTTTTTGCACAGCCCTAGTACAAACTAGATATGAAAATTTGTCCCCATACTGAGCCACAGTCCAATTTCAAAACATTACAGCAACAGCATCTCCACACTTCACACATCAGCATGGAGGCCATGGTTCAAGAGTGAAATCAGCCCATCAAAGGCTTTTTATACAGTGGCTCACTGAGAACTTTTCACACCTTATAGAAAAGATTTTGAACTTCCTGGCTTCCATGCGATTTACATGATAGACATTTTGTTTGAGGGTTAATAAAAAAAATTCTGAAATTTCGTATTGGCAACTGCACAGAAGATAGGCCAAATGGACGGTGACTTTACTTCAGAATTTCTGAAAATCTTTGTTTGGGTTTTACATGCAGAACACTGAGTGTAATGAACCCTACATGAAGTGTTCTTACAGCACTTGGAGAATTCCCTCTTTAAAACAGAAGTTCTACCTTCCAACTTTTGGAATACAAATTAAATTTAGTGACAGATGCAGCTTTTAAAGGACATTCATGTAAGAGGGAATTAGACTTGCATGCAAAAAAATAGAAAGTGGTATTACTGATGTCATTTTAGACACAGAATAAGGGTATCTATGTAAAAAACCATTCTGTGTATGAATGTCTGCATCCTTAATATTTCTATGATTGTAATAAATTATATAAAATCCCAATGTGTGATAAAATATGTATGCTATATATTATACATAAATTGTGCTTTAGTTGCTGGCAAAACTGTTACGTTAACATACAGGCCATTGTGGAAATCTAGTTCAACTCTCTAAAATGCTGTAATGAAAATAATTATCATACCTAATTGTTGGTTTGTGTATTAAGAATTCATAACACAAACTGCTGGGAAAGTTGGGTATTTGAGATGCATAAAGAAAGGATTAATATGTAAGTAAACAGAGTCAGTAGCAAACTCAGTAAAAAGTTTAGGTGTCCAGTTCTACTCAACCCTCTTAATAATAATAATAATAGTCGCAACAGCAGTTAAGAATGCATGGTTCTCATTGAATTTAGCACATCAATGAGCATTTCTCCTAGATACATCAAGTCTAGTGACACTGATACATGTAAACATAACCTCAAGGTTGGACTACTGTAGCACATTCAGTGTGGGGCTGCCCTTGAAGACACCATGGAAAATGTAATTGACAAACAATGCAAAAGAAGTCCTTTTGAATGGCCAAAACATTTTGTCTATGTAACTGTTGAACTAAAGCTGAACTAAACCACAGAGTTTTTAGTGATTTCTAGAGAGGCATGACATCACATCTGGGTTTTCCTCAGAACTGACGCAACACCATTGTGCCAAGAGTGATTTCGTTCTTCGTTTTCTCCGGTCAATCTACAGAGTATGGTGAGGGATGCTGGCAGCAGGTTCTTGGCCATAGCAAGAGACCTGAAAACCCTATTGTTAATTGATTTGCTGATTGGTTTTTGTGACCCTTATCGTGTGCTTATAAATTATCTGCTGTTTTGGGTATGATGTTTTGATTTACTCTTAACTATTTTATAAGTTGCCTTAAATCACTGTTGGAAGCAATTGAGGATAAAAAAAAATTAATATAAAAAATAAAATAAATAGAATGATGACAATAGGCTGGCTGAGTTAGGATCATGCTTTGGTGGTTCTGCTTTTGACTGACTGATTCCAGAAGGTGGTGCTGGAGGACTACTACTCAGCCCCATGACATTTATGCTATTGGGGCCACAGGGGTCTATTTTATTCCCCACCCTATTTCATAACTGTGAAACACCTGTGAGAGCTCATCTGGGGATTTGGTATGGTTGTTAGCACTGTCTCGGCAAATGCTGAGTGATTTTGAGGGTGGTGCCTGGGAAGGGTGGATGTGGCATCACCTTTGGATGAAGTTCTTGTAACTTCCCCCAATCTCTATGGTAAAGAGTGTAAGTACACTGGGAAATCTTAGAGCATCACTATGGAGGCCACTTTTTCTCTCACTACTCAATTTCTCAAGGGTCGGGGACTGGAGCCGAGGTCAGGGGTTTACCTACTGCAAGCAGGCAAATTGCAAGCCTAGAAATTGGAGTGAGGTGGCACCACAATATATGGTTCACATGCAGCTTTATTTCTCTTTAACAGCTGAGCTGTGGAAGTCCTGAACAGATACTTCGAGAAAGTAACAGGATAGATGAGGGCCGATAAACTGAAGCTTACCCTAGACAAGATTGAGTACTGTTGGTCAATAATAAAGCTGCCTGAGAAGTAAAGGTATACCAAAAAAAAAAAAAAAAAACCACAAAAAATTGGGAGAATTCAGATTTGGGTATATTGTACCTCAAAAATTTTGGGAATTTTGTACCTCAAAAATTTTGGGAATTTCCTGAATATTCCCAAATTCCTTCTTGTTGGCTACAGCAGTTGCCATTCACCTTGATTCTCAAAGAGAAAGGCTGACTATAAACAGGAGTGCCAGACCCTGCCGGGTTACCAGCGAGAGAAGTACTAGAGGGGCTTGCCAGTGACAAAATGACATTGCTGGTGACATACTGATTTCACCCTTCACATGCCCAGAAGTGTTGTCACTGCATTGCCAGGAACAGTCTGGAATTTGAGCAAAGCCTCTATGGTTTTACTACAGCGCTTTTATGGAATTCCAGGACATCCATCCTGTGTCACTTCCAGTTTAAATGGGAGAGCCTTTCCTCCCTCCCCCCATTTCCTCCTGCCAGCGCCCAAGGCACTGATGGGCATCAAAGGAAATTGCCAGCATCACAAACTATAAATGAAGTAAACAATAAATAAATACATAATATAAACAAATAATGTCATCCAAACCAGATGCTGGTTTCAAGACTCAGTCCTGTATTTCGAAATGTTCTAGACACCTGGTTCATGTATCATGAAATCCAAACAGCAGTACATTCTAGAGGTAGATATGTAAAATTAACCAACAGGTCCCACACAAGTGAACTAGATATTATTCCCTAGAAGCAGTTGCAAGCTCCTCATTAGACCTGACTGTGCAAGCAAAACTGCTCCATAAAGCTCCATGAGAAAATAACTTCTTACTATTTAAACACAAGATTTGTCTTTCACCCAAAAAAATTTCCCAAATGTTTCCTACAGTCTGTTCCTCAGAGTAAAGAAATCACATCCCATTCATGGAAGTGATCACATTAATTAAAGGACAAGGACTATTGATATATGTGCTATAATTTATCCCAGAAACCTGAGATTTTTGATCAGTCATAACCATGACTTTTGTAGCTTGATCTGAATGTGTTCTGTTTTTATAATTGGAAGCATACCCCATTGTCTCTGTGAAACAAAAGAATACTGGCACCTATGTAGTGACTGACTGTGCAGCCAGATCATTTGCCAAACAGTATTAAAAACTCCCTGATATCACTCTAGCTCATTGCCCTTTACAGGCCATCAGCCATCAATTCAAGTTGTCAAATGTGATCATCGACACTCTTTCTGACACCACTTCCAAGCCATTAGTCTGATCGAAAAGCTGGGTCTTTGTTCCAAAATATATGTAAACTTATAATACTCACTGCTTCCAAGTTACATAAAGGTGAAGGTAGTCCCTTGTGAAAGCACCAGGTGACGTCACATGGCACCTCATTATATAGACCAGAATAGCAGTTACAGTGTTAATGTTCTACACACTGATACTTGTACTGGGTGGTGGTGTATCTGAAGGATATTTATAAAAATGCTTTGCAGCTAATTTGCCACAGCAGGACTGGGGAATCACAGGAGACATGTTCAAATCCAACTATACAAGTGGGGTGACAAAATGATGCCTCATCAAAAGGTTGATTCAATGTGCTATTGGAAAAGATGCAAATTTGACCACCTGGATTGGTATGACGTTATAAGGTGCATGTATACACACACCTGGGTTTGTCAGGAACACATGCTCATGGCTGCTTTCTTGAGCTATAATGTACTCCTTCTTCCTCAATGTGTGTAAGCATGCCCCCCTTAAAAAAATCTATAAAGGCCTATTTTTATCTTTGCTCCTCCCCTCCCCCAGCAGGCTGTCCTCCTCGTCCTATCTGCCACAAGGTCTACTTTTACCTTGGCCTCCCAGGTGGGTCCTGGAAATGTCCTGAAATTACAATTACAATCTCCAAATGGCTGCTTTGGAGGGTAGCATCACACCCTGTTGAGATCCCTCCAAACCCTGCCATTCCCAGGTTCCACTCCTCAAATCTCCAGGAATTTCCCAATCTGGAGCTGGCAACCCTACTAGGGCCCTGTGGATTAGGTGTGATTTCGGCTGCCTGTTGTCCTCTGCTGGCCAAGGTCATCTGTATTTCTGTAGCACTGAACAGCTCTGTACTAGAAAAGTGAATCTTCCCCACTTGTCAGTCAACTTTCCATTTACTAACCAGAAAGAAGCACCTCAATCTCAACAACTATAATTTTCGGCTGCAAACTCTGGCACTATTCCTTGGGTAGAAGTAGGCTTCACAACTCCAGATTAGGAAATTCTTGGAGATTTGGGACAGCCTGGAAAGAGCAGAGTTTGGGGGGAAGGGAGCTCAGCAGGGATGTGATGCAAGGCATATTAAAAAGGTAAGGTAAAGGTTCCCTGTGCAAGCACACTGGGTCATTCCTGACCCATGGGGTGATGTCACATCCTGATGTTTACTAGGCAGACTTTTGTTTTACGGGCTGGTTTGCCATTGCCTTCCCCAGTAATCTTCCCTTTACCCACAGCAATCTGGGTCCTCGTTTTACCGACCTCGGAAGGATGGAAGGCTGAGTCAACCTTGAGCCGGCTATCTGAAACCCACTTCCGTTGGGATCGAACTCAGGTCGTGAGCAGAGCTTGGACTGCAGTACTGCAGCTTAACACTGCATATCATGTGGAAATTTAGAATTCAAACTGGAGTGGAGCGTTGCAGATGGGAATGTTCCTTGTTCACTCTACCCATTTCAGCTGATACCTTTTGCTCAAGCTAGTAGATAGATAATCAATAATTTTAATTCAGGGTGAATTAAGGCCTTCAGGATATATGTCTCCTGTGCTTCCAGTGAAAATATTTATGAGTCAATTCATTATGCAGCCTTTTAAATGTATCTACCTTTTCTTGTTATCCAGTTCTATATTTATGCAACATTTCTATGAATTTCTGTTCAGTAAATACAAAGTTACAGCCCATATAATATCCTTCCAAGTAATTATAAATTGCAGTATTATGGAGTAACAAGGCATTCACTTCATATTAAATAATCAGAAATCCCTCTCCCATATGTATAATAACCAGGTCTTCATTGATACCATGAACTTGTCATGTGTTGGAATAATTTGTGGTTAGCACATCTGTGCCCAAATAGTGGCAGGAGTGGTTTTGCACTCATCCCCCTGAGAGCTCACAGGTACCAGATTTTGGGGGGTGGGGAAGAAGGGAAGGCTGCCTTGTACTGTGCAGCCTATGAGAGGGTCAAGAATAGAAGGCTACTTAAAGCTGTTTTCTTGGTTGTTTGGTGTGCTGTTTCTCACACTTTCCTCCTCATGGCAACAATGTGGAATTAGCAGTTGCTTCAGGGCTGTGGCAGGAATTTATTGGGTACCTATCTGATTGGCCAGGACAAGGGACCTTTTTTGCATACTTCATTACTTTGAATGTAATTTCGCTAACCCTAGAATAATTCATGTCTAAGGAGCCCTGTGGTGCAGAGTGGTAAGCTGCAGTACTGCAGTCCAAGCTCTGCTCACGACCTGAGTTCAGTCCCAACGGAAGTCGATTTCAGGTAGCCGGCTCAAGGTTGACTCAGCCTTCCATCCTTCCGAGGTCGGGAAAATGAGCACCCAGCTTGCTGGGGATAAAGGGAAGATGACTGGGGAAGGCACTGGCAAATCACCCCGTAAACAAAGTCTGTCTAGAAAACGTCGGGATGTGACGTCGCCCCATGGGTCAGGAATGACCCGGTGCTTGCACAGGGGACCTTTACCTTGAATATATTAAAACATTTTATTCCATATTGTTACAGGCCTTCACTCACATAACAAATTCAACACTGAAACTGAACTGGGTTTTGAATTTTCTCCTGTAGATTAAGTAGTTGTCTTTACTGAGCGTTCTGTGCTGTATGAATTTTAAGTTTTCAGATATAGATTTATTGATAATCTTTTGAACTAGAGATTCTCAGGCTGTTACCACACTAGGTATTCCCAGTGATGTATCAAGAGTTTGGAAATGTTATAAAAAATTCTGTTCGTACTTTCATTGTATTCCCACCAATGTATTAAGAGTTTGAAAATGTTGTAAAAAATACTGTTCACACTTACTTTGGCCCCTTTAGCTGTGAAGACGTCTTCCAACCATTTTTTAGCCATGGTATCCAAAAACCCTTTTAAAGCGATGTTTTTTATAACATTTCCAAACTCTTGATACATCCCTGGGAATATCTAATGCAGTAACAGCTTCAGTCTCAGCATTTCCAGTCTTAAAATTAATGAATAAATTTCCATGTGTTCTAATTGCTGAACACTAAATTCTTAACACTTTAATAACATGGTGCATACATGTTTGTTCTATCAACAAATGTGTAAACTGTAGTGCTCTTACATGTTTGAGTCTTTTGCCCTACCAGTTCCTTCTTTGTGCTCATGGCACAATAGGAATATGGACTGTGGTAGGTTTATCTGCATTGGCCTGTTATCTTCCTGGGTGCACTGCTTGGTGTAACATGCAACCACTTGGAATAGCGGTATACATTACACAGAGTGTTTTCTCTTAGCTCAAGCTTTTATTTCTCAGGTCTGCCCCTGGGCATATGGTTTCTACCCCATGACCCCACTAGCTCTGCCCCTGGGTAGGTGGTCCCTTGGTCAGGTTCTACCAGAGCTTGGGTATGCCTGCCCTTGCCTGAGTTCTGTCATCCAAGAGTTGGCATCTATGATGATGATGATGAGTTTGCAGTCCTATATATGGTGGGAAATATACACATTTTATTGCATCCCATATATTAAAAAACTACTTAGTACATTAAAAATAGTATATTAGGGAGCAGGTTCTAAGTCTTTTTTGAATGCTGTACTTGTTTTCCACTTACAGGGAATAATTAAGAGAACTTTAAACAATGTAAACTCTTAAATGTAGTATGAAATGGTATAGTCCAGTCTATTCACTCAGTGCTGTGCTACCTCCTCACCATATAATTCTGCTGCATCTCTACACCAGACCTTAGATAACAGGTTGTGAAGATTATTTTTCAAAAAACATTAAAATTAAAGTGGTATTAGACACAGTTTATATCTGATGATGAAGGTATAGGGGAGAAAGGGTTTTTGTAAAGCCATCACTAACACTACATGTTTTTTTAAAAAGTTGTCTTAAACTTGTTCTCTGGTTAAAGGCCATCAAAATCTATGGAATGTAATTTATAGTATAATCCTAAAAACATTTTCCTGGGAGTAAACGCCACTTTATAGGACTGAGTAGGATTCTGAATAGACCTGCTTCGATTAAAAACTTTAAGTCATTCAATATGGCGGAAACCTCCTATCATGGACAACAGTATGAATTAACTTGTCCTCGTCTGCTCTCTTGGAGAAGAAACCCAGGTTTGTATCTTTGTTTTTGGTTTCCTTTTTGTTTTAGGAAAGCTTATTGGGATAAAGTCTAACAACCAAAATGTGAAAAAACCACAGATTTTTTTTTAACCTAAAAAAATTGTTGAAAATAGCCAGCAACATTCTTTATATATCAGTAAATATTTGGTGAGGGCTTCAGGGCTTTTTTGTAAAATACCCTCAAAAATAGTACAAACTAGGTTAGATTTTAGTTTCGGCTATGGGTAAGGAGTGCTGTCATCTAATAAGGTCTGTTCTCAGTAATTACAGTGACACAATCTGATCAGCGAGGACTAAATATCTTCATCTGAAAGGGATCGGATGAAATTAGTGCTGATGTAATAAGTACCATTTGTCACTATTAGCGAGAGGTGTTGACAAGCCCTTACGGTTGCCATAGCAACCCTTGCAGTTCAGCATCTCTTTGTGTGGGTTTAAACTATAACAAGCCATAATAGTCTAGAAGCTAAAGAAGATATTGTCAAGGTAAGTTGATCACACTTTTTCTGTATTTGGGTCACTTAAGGCCACCTAAACCACATCAGAACCACATCATTGATCTCTGAAATCTGCAAATATTTAAGGACTTGTGAATTCAGTTCTAACTAAGTTTCTCTAAAACACTGTTGAGAAAATACAGATCTCCAGTTCACCATGTTGTCAAGTATATTGCACAGCTCGTGCAAAGCGAATGATGCCAGAAAAGAAATCACAGAGGTCAGACCAAGCAGCCTTTGAGATTGCAAATGAACCTACACTAAAAAGGGAATTATAGATAAAACATGCATGATGGCCAAAAATGAAACATGCATGGATGGCCGAGACAAAACAAACAGCTTCCAAAGGTGTGTCTATAATTGCAACTTAGCTTATTTTATTATCATTATGTAAGACCTATCGTTAGCTGGCTTCAAAACTGTAAGCCTTATTTGACCCAGTAAGACTTAATTCTGAGTAAATATTGGGCAGCGTAACATTCTTGTGTGTTTTTACATATCACCCGGAACACTCTCATCTTCCCAACTACAACGTATTGTACTTTTGATTATGCTGTATTCTAGTGCATACGCACTCTATCCAGGGAAGAGTGTGTACAATAAAAGGGAAATAAACATGTATTTGTTCTGCAGAACTACTCACAAGAAAGGCTCTCAGATTCAAACTAGCCCGAATAAGCCCTATGGCAACAGCATTTTATTTGATGACGCTAACCATGCAACGCTGACAGCTGTTGAAATACGTCCTTGCAATTTTCTGAAAATATAATCACTAACAAGGTCTACTGAACCAAAATGATTGCAGATGCCAGTGTAGTGACACCAAACAGTGGAATACTGAGAGACCTGAAAAATTATAATGTGACTGTGAAGTTATTTATATGCTTTTTTTGAACATTCCATAACTTCTGTTACCCTCTAATCCCTTTGTTCCGCTTGCTTCAGTTTTCAGATCACAGGCACAATCCTGTGCTCTGCTGGTTTCTCTCTGCAGAGATAACTAGATAGAACATTAGCATCCAGGTGTGGGGAAGATGTGTTAAATGTCAACATGAAATAATCTTTTTTTTTAAATCAAATTTTCATAATCAGTAAATTTAGCCAAAATACAGTTCATAAACAACCATTCGTGGGAGACAAATCTTGAAAGTCAAATCACCTACAGCAATTGTTTACTTCTCTCTGACTAGAAGTATAAAATCTGGCAAAGTGCCACATTTCATTTTTTTACAAACGTGATCTCCCAAAATATCAACCAGAATAATAAAATTGTCAAAGGAACTTGCTGCCACTTACTCCTCTACTATAAACATTAAACAGTGGTTACAACTAGGGTAGCCACATGTCCTCTCCAGGCAGGAGATCTCCTGTCCCTAGCAGGCCGTGCCTGCCTGCACTCCAGTGGCTGGCAGGAGAAAGAAACAATATTAAAATGCTGTCAGAAATGGTGTGACGTAACTTTCAAATTTGCCCAGTAGTGACATCACACCTCTCTATGAATCACAAGAATCTCTATGGTAAAACCACAGAGTTTTTGGTGATTCCTAGACAGGCATGACAACGCTTCTGGGGGAAACCCAGAAGTGATGTCAGTCCTCTCTAGAAATCACTGCAAACTCTATGGTTGTGCTGGCTGGATGCCAACTACAGTGTTGGGTTACAGAGTATCTGGATCACTGAATAGATGACGTTGTCAGGGCTTGGAGGTTGGAGAGGGTCATCAGAAAAATCCAGTCCGTAGTTCCGAATGCCAGAAATCAGAGTCCGTATCTTTGCTAAATCAGAATCCACACATGTAGTCAACTAAGCCGGTCCAAGGTCAGAAATAGTTGTTCAGAGTGGGAATCAGTGAGTTGCAATGTATGCAACACGTTGCTCCCTTAGTGCTCCCCTTCCCAGCCACCCCTTTTCTAGTGTGCCTGCCTGAGCTAGTATTCAGCCTGTGAAGACTCCCCCTCTCTGTGATTCCAGCCAGCACTGGTAGACTCCAAGACTTGTGTTTAGTTACTAATGACTTTCTCCATCGCTGCTTCCACCTGTCAGCCCTTGACAAAGCCTCTGGTGAGTCAGCAGTTTGAGGGCTAACAGCTGGGCTACTGAATCCAGGCTCCCTGCAGGGTGGGAGTGGTCCTGACAAGACCTCAGGCTGTGAGTCCTGTGGAGGCTCTGGGAGGTCAGCAACCTGAGAGCTGACCGCTGGGCTACTAAGATCCTCAAGAGGCTGGGAGGGATCTGATACCCCTTCAGGCTGCGGACCCTGATGCGGGTCCAGCGGGGCTGGATCAACCTGGTAGAGCTCTTCCCCTGAGGATGACTCATTCCCCAGAGACCGACCCATGACAATGGTTTTATCACAGAGTTTCCAGTGATTCCTAGAGATGCATGATGCTGCTTTTGGGTTTACCCAGAAGTTACATCCTACCATCGCCAATGCCACCTCTCTATGTCCCATGCCCTCTTGTCTCCTGCAAGCCTGGCAACCCTAGTTGCAGTCATCAAAATAATATGGAGAGCAGTGAGGCAGACCAGTAAGATTATCTAGCTAACCATCCCCCATTCACCTGTCTATGAATGGTTCTCTCATTGTTTCCCACTGTTGTGATGTTATGGAATGTCCATAAATATTCTCAGAAAAATGAAACTATTCACAAAAGAATGTTTGTAAATTGGAACAGTGAAAAGGCCCTTGTAAATGGCACAAGGAAGAGGAGGTTATGTATTGTCACAGCGTGGTAGGCTGCCAAGATGAAGGAAGAGTGATACAGCAAGATGAGAAATTAAATATCAGGGGTCTAAGGAAACCTAGGGGTTGGAGGCATGGTATTTGAGAAATGTAGAGTGAATAGAAAGTGGGGCTCAGAAAAATCTTATATGGAATCTTGGAGCAGGAAGGATTATATGTTTAACATATATGTTTAAGGACCTGAACACACATTAAAGGAATTGGGAGGTTTGGGGGACAGTTGCCAAGAAATCAGGCGTATGTAGATGGACCACTTCATTCAGACACTGAGAGGTCTTTTAAAACTTAAAGATGACTAGAATGAAAAATGTTTGCAAGTTTTGCTTCTTCCATCTCCACAGAATTATGAAAATAAAAAAACTGCACCTGATGCATTCTTCCTTCTAGTTCAACACTCGTAGGGAAAGCAAAGAGGAAGCTGGATGTCATACATTAACTTGGACTCACCAGGGAAATCTTCCCTGGTGAGTCCAAGTTAATCAATGTAAACAGTGTAAAATGGTTTAAAGATCTGTAAGCTGCCGTAAATGGTATATACTATGATTCTGGAATTAACTTAAGAAATTCTCCTGGTTCAATTGATAAGGACTGAATCAGAATACAGAGCATCCACCCATTTCTAGCAAATTGTCACAGTCTTAAAGCAGTCCATCACAGTTCATCAGCCTTCCAAACACAGATAGAATTATAGAGAATACTGCGTACTGTAAAATGGTATATCTATATATTAATAGCAAAGTTGCCCAAATCTGAGGATACTTAAATCTGGTGACTGGAGCAGTGAATGAGCAAGTCAGATCTTTCTACAAACCTGAAAGGGCCCCAGGTTTGCAGAAAAATGGGAAATCTAAAAACAAACAATGTTTTTTTTTAAATAACCAAAATTAATAAAAGAAGTGCCTGTAGCTTTAAGCAATTGATTCCCTCAGTGGCTGTTGCTAGGCAACCACAGCATTCCAAGGCTTTGTTTCTGTGAGTAAAGGGCAGGGGGAGAGGGCATAGTCCTTTCCAGGCTTATTTTGGCCTTTGAGAGAGGACTCACTGGGGATTGCTAGCTCCAGCTTGGGAAATTCCTGGAGATTTTGATGTGGAGTCTAAGGAGGGCAGGGTTTGGGGAGGAGACAGGCCTCAGCCAAACAGAATGCCACAGAGTCCATCATCCAAAGCAGTTATTTTTTCCAGGGGAACAGATCTCTGACTTCTGGAGTTCAGTTGTAATTCTGGGAGATCTCCAAGACCCACTTGGAGGTTGGTAATCCTAGGTCTGGTAGCAACCTATGGATGACAATACTACCCAACTTGCATGACTCTACTAGGTATGGCTGCTTGCTGCTCTTCAGCAGCAGCCACCCTATGAAAACCAGTGTGGTGTTGCAGTTAGAGATTCAGAGTTGGGTCTGGAAGACCCAGGTTCGAATACCCATCTTCCTGAGAAAGCTTACTGGGTGATTTTAGACAAGTCACATACTTTCTGCCTAACCTACCTCACAGGGTTGTTGTGAGGAGAAAAAGCAGGAGATGAGAATAATGTAAGCTGCTTTGGTCCCTGCTGTAAAAAGAGGTGAGATATAAATGAAGTAAATAAATAATAAATGTAGCTGAGGATGGAAGGCAGATAAAAGGTAGATTGGTGAATGACTGAGGAGATAATGACACATGGAAAGGGGAGAGGATATGGGGTTCCCTGGAGGAGGGAAAGAAGAAATAGTGCAGGGAGGGGGATACAGGGGAAAATGAGGTGCCACCTTACAAGTCATTGAGGGTTCCCTACCATGTAAGTGGGACTGGCCCACTGGTTGGCACCACACAACTGGGCCACAGTTTTCCTAGGTAAAAGTTGCTATTTGGGGAGGGGGGAAAGGGAAAGTTTATGACAGAGGGGCAGATAAAGATAGGTTGGCTGTTGGGTAGGAAGCAGTTTGGGTTGCCAAATCCAGGTGAGGAAGTTCCTAGAGATTTGGAGGGTGCAGCCTACGGACTGTGGGGTTTGAGGAAGAGAGGGAACACAGAGGGGTATAATGCCATAGAGTCCACCCTGCAAAGCAGCCATTTCCTCCAGGCAAACTAGGGTTGCCAGCCTGCAGGTGGGGCTGGAGGTCACCTGGAATTACAACTGCTTTCAAGATGACAGAGATTAGTTCCCCTGGGGAAAATGGCTGTTTTGCAGGGTGGACTACATAGCATTATGCCATGTTGAAGTAATTGCTTTCCCCAGACCTGACCCTCCCAAGGCTCCACACCCAAATCTCTCAAAACTTCTCAACATGGAGCTGCTAACCCTAAGGAGAACTGATTCCTGTAGTTGAGAGATCAGTTGTAATTCCAGAGATTTCCATGCCCCACAAGAGAGGTTGGCAACCATAGAAGTAGAGAAGGAAGGAGGAAGAGGATATAAGGGCTTCCAGGAAAGGGAAAAGGGAAATATTGGAGGGGGGTGGGAGAATGAGATGCCTCCCGCAAGTCTTTGTGAGTTCCCACTTGTATGTCTAATTCTCAATGTGGCCAAATCTGTGGATACTTAAATTTAATGACTGGACCTATGAACACCAAAGAAAAGCCCCAAGAACATTGGGGTTATCATCCCTTCAAAATAATCATTAGCAAATTACCTTCAATACTTTGCAGGACAATGACTCAGCTCAAACCCAACCTCTCAAGAGTTGTTGTGAGGATAAAATGGAGGGGAGGAGAATGATGTAAGCTTCTTTGTGTCCTCGTTAGGAAGAAAGGAGAGATATATGGAGGACTCGCTATTGCTGAAGATTGGGAGACAGGTAAGTAGTAAGTTGGTTGGTAGGAAGGAGAGAGGAGAGCAGAGATAGGTAAGAATATGGGGGTTGCCAAGAAGATGGAAAGAAGAAATTGTGTGGAGAGAAGAGGGATTTAGGGGAAAATGAGGTGCCCCCATCAAGTCCTTGTGGGTTCTCCACTGTGCAACTGGGCCCAGCCTGTTGGTCAGCACAACATAGGTTTCCTGGGTAGACACTGCCAGGGGAAGGAGAAGCTGTACACAGGGGGGCAGATAAAGGTAGGTTGGCTGGAGGGCAGGAAGGAGAGAAGGAAGCAGGAAAAGAGGAGAGGCTACGGGGGGCTTTCACAGATGGGAAGGAAGTGGGGGGGGAAAAATGAGATGCTCCCCAACAGCCTTGGTGGGTCCCCTGTTTGATCATATGCGATTAGTACAAAATACACAGAGACCTGTTCTGTTTAAATCATACTCACCAGTAAATCTATTTTGAATCCATGTGTCTTTTAGTAAAACAGATACTACTGTGTACTTGGTAAACATTCACTACACATTCACATGTGAAATAAATCACAGAACACATAGCTTTGCAAACAGTCCAGGATAGATTAACACCATACTCTACTGCTTGCAGGATGCTAATGACAAGAGTTATTCACAGTTCTGCAATCTGAGTTATTCACAGTTTTAGGTACTTACACTTCATGTGACAGAAAAACTGCTGGAGAAACTCCATTTCAACACTCAACACATTTACATTTATTAATCTAATAATCAGCAAGTCTGTTTATAACGGCATCATTTTGTCTCACTAAGAACCTTCACTGTTAGATTCAAATGTTATCATATCTTGTAATCCGCTCACTGATTGACAGAAAGTTTTTACCATACTTTTAATCCTCCTTGGGTCCTCGTGAGAAAAGAAAACAAACACGCCATCGAGTTGCAACGGACTCGTGGAGCCCCCCCCCCAACTTGTCCATGGGGTGTTCTAGGCAAGAGATAAGCAGAGGTGGTTTGCCATTGCCTTCCTCCACATAGCAAGTGCAGTCTTCCCAGCTGCACAGCAACTGTGGTCTCCCATCCAAATACTGACCATGCCTGACCCTGGTTAGCTCTCAAGCTCTGGCAAGCCCAGACTAAGATGGGCTATTCAGGCTTCTCATATACAGTCTGCCAGTGAGAAAGGCAGAATATAGATGAGAATAGTAACAGAAACAACAGTGTGCATTATGCATTCATTATATACATATACACAAGAGAGGAACCTGTAAGGATTCACAAGGAATGGGAAATCCTATTCTCCATCCAGCTGATGTGCATGTGTGGTGTGTGGGGGGGGTTGGACTGAATTCACAGAGGGCCTGCTTTCATCTCCCCTGATTAACTGGCCAGTAACAGCTGAGGGTGGGGGGGGGGAGGTCTGACAGCTGAAAGCACATCCTGGGTTCTTTCAGCTCCAAGCCTGCCATTGCTGACCAGCTGATGGAGCAGGGCTTTGTGTTGCAAGCACAGTATACTCTTTCAGCTTCAAGCCACTGCACCTGGGCCATTTACAGCATCCGGCACATTTTCAGCCACGTAATCTAGCCAGCAATAATTCACAGGGGTCCCATGCACACAGTGGCCAGAATATTGTAGCATTCCCTTGATAGCTCCCTTCCTGCTGTCTGGACTCCTCTGGGCTCAGTACACAACTCAGCTGCCGTTATTACCACAGTGACACAGCACTATGTACCAGTTGCACCTCTTTCCCCAAACAGTTCACAACTTTTGTCATGACTGCTGAATACTCTAAATCTTCAGAATTATAAAAAGTAGTTAATAAAGTTTTTTAAAAATTAAATGACAATAACGCTGTCACCTTAACTTCTGCCATGGAAAGCAGAAGTGTCATCATGCATGGTTTATGAGCATCACAGGCTTTTTCTCTTCCACTCTGCATTATACTTTCAAACTACACACAGAAAAATAATTGTCCATTGAACCACAATAGGGTTGCCAGCTCCCGGTTGGGAAATTCCTGGGGAATTTGGAGTGGAGCCTGAGGAAGGCAGGGTTTGGGGAGGGGCAGGACCTCAGTGGGGTATAATGACAAAGAGTCCACCTTCTAAAGCAGCCATTTTCTCCATGTGAACTGATTTCTGTCACCTGGAGATCAGTTGTAATAGCAGGAGATCTCCAGCCACCAATAGGAGGTTGGCAACCCTGGTCCACAATGCAGACCATGGTTAAGCTAAGCTGGCAATGCCAAAAGGGCTATTTATTAAGCTTTGCTGCACAGACATCTATTGATCACCAAAACTGCATTGCCTTCTTTTTATTCAAACCTCTCTCAGGTCAAAAAACAAGAATGCAATTTTACCTTTCTCTTGGTGTCTCTGCAGCACAGTTTATCTTTTACTTTAGGTTTTCTTGTGTATAATAATGTCTCCTTGGGCTTGGTATGTGACAGAGTCCTTAGGCCTACAAGTCACAGTACTTGGCTTCGGCAACCAATATACTCTTATCACACGTGAGCTTGGAATGTGACTTTCCTTCCAGGGCAGAAACTTAACATAAGTTTGGTCTGCGGGCCAAATTCACGTGAGACATGCCTAGATTTCAGTATGATTCCACAGCACGCTCACAGAACAGATTTCTAGGAAGCAACTGCTAACGTTGCTATGAACCTAAGACTGTTTGTGATTGCTTCCATACATGCTGAAGTTGAACACTTGTAAGCAAACTGATAATAAATGAGAACTAGCAGAAAAAATAAAGAAAAGGGAGAAGGGGGTACACCCTCTCCTTTCTCTCCAACCATGCTTCCTTGGTCTGATCCAACTAAGGAAATGCATGCAAGAAGGCAGGTTTCCATAGACCAAAGGTCCCCAAATGGTGCCTGTGGGGGCCATGCCCCCCCCCGCCTACAACTTTTCTGGTGCCCGCCAAGTGTTTATAGGAAGTGGGTGGGGCCAGGTAGGCTTTTGCCCAGCAAGGCGTCTGATTAACTATTGAAGATTTGATTGGCTATGCAGATTTTTTTAAATGTTCCTTGGGAAGCAGCTGCCAGCACAGCAGAAGGATCTACACCGTGTTACTAAAGTAAAGCCGTGGCAGCCATTGTTTAGCTGGCTCCACCTCGTAATTAGCAATTGTTGTTAGAAATATACTGAGCTCCTTTTGTGTAAATAATTGTCATGGTTGCTATCCCACTTGTTATAAAAATGGCTGGGAAAAAGACAGAATGATTCCTGTTTTGGTTTGGGCATACCATGCAAAATCATTTGCCTCGCCTCACTGATGGAATAAGTGGCTGAAGAACACATGGTTGAAACAGGGAGAAATCACTGGGGACCTGTGTTGCCTACATTTCACCTATAATCTTCTTTGCCATATTGCAACTACGATCTTTTCAACAATAAGGACTTTATAGCACAATAAGGATTAGTGGTGAGAGTTGGACTCTCTAATTTGTGGGCTTGTTATATTTTGATGTTTAGTTTTTTGTATAGGATCTGAACACACTACCATATATAGTAAAATAGACACACAACTTGAGCCTGTTGATGTTATGTTTATTATTGTAGTTACATTGAACAATAGGATTGCATAAGCCATTTTGGCCATAGTGGCTGTGAATTGTGTATAACCTCCAGGTACTAGCTGGAGATCTCCTGCTATTACAACTAATCTCCAGCTGATAGAGATCAGTTCACCTGGACAAAATGGCTACTTTGGCAATTGGACTCTATGGCATTGAAGTCCCTCCCTTCCCTAAACCCTGCCCTCCTCAGGCTCCGCCCCCCAAATATCCAGGTATTACCCAACCCAGAGCTGACAACCCTAATTCCAAAAGAGCCCACAGGCTCAAAAAGGTTGGGGACCCCTGCCATAGATGGATGGATTACACATATAAGTTCAGATGCTGTCTATCTACCCTGAGCATATGAAGCTGCCTTATACCAAGTGAGACCACAGACCCATCTAACTCAGCATTACTGTACAGACTGGCAGCAGTTCTCCAGCCTCTCATAAAGAACAGGCTTTCCCAACTCTACTGCCTGAGAACCTTTAACTGACGATGTACACCAAAGGTTGAACCTGGGTCCTTCTGCAGGCAATAAATGTACTTACCAAGCCCCCCCCCAACTTTGCTTTCAATAGAATGCACACTCACATGTGTATCCTGATGTGAACGCAGCTACACACTTTAATGCACATCTAACATTAAAGCAGTGTAGTGCATGTAGATTGCATCTGCACTCTGATGTATACTTGGATGCACAGATAATTTACCCTTTGGTCATAGGTTTACCAGGTCTGGCCTGGCAACCCATAGGTGACCGGGTGGGGGCATGGGGGGCAACCTTCCACAATGGTATGAATATCATACCTCTCTTGGAATTGCTGGAAACTCCATGGTAAAACCACAGAGTTTCCAGCAGTTCCTAGACATTCAGTTCCTAGAAGTGATGTTACACCATCACCAATGGCGATTTAATTGTCTTTCTCCTGCCAGCCACTGGAATGACCATGAGCACATGGCAAGCCTACTGGGTCCCAATCCAGCAAGTGATATTTGCGCAGAAACCAGCTCCTTTGCATAGATCTCATTAGTTGAATGGCGTCACCTAGATCCAAGGAGATGACACCTGGGATAACTACTGCCCGTGTTCCAACTGGGAAGTGCACAGCTAGAGCATAAAAGGGGTGCAACCAGTGGCTCCATTGCATTTGCTGCTGTGGAGACAGCTGTTACTATTCCGGTCCTTCTGAGAAGTGTCCATCTTGAGGCTGCTGCAGTGGTGGTGGTGGCAGTCCAAGTGCTGGTTCAGTATAGCTGAATTTCTTCCCATGCTGTGAAATCTCCTTCACCAGTAAATGTATGTTTGCACAGTATTTGAGCTTGTACAAATTATATAGAATCATAGAGTTGGAAGGGATCACCAAGTCCAACCCCCTGCACAATGCAGGGAATTCACAACTATCTCCCCCCACACCTAGTGACCAGAAGATGGCCAAGATGCCCGCCCTCTCACTGACAAAATAAAATGAAATATTCACTGACAAAAATAAAATGAAATGTGAAAGGTCAAAAGGTCCTTGTTATTCTAATGTAATGTTTTCTACACAGAGTAAGATGCAGTAAATATCTAAGACAAACAAAAACAAAATCTCTTTTAATATCACACAACTTCAATGGATTTTGAGCCACCACCTGCCAACTTGTATCTTGCACTCTGATTCCTACCAACTAATGAAATTGCAAAAACTGGTTGTACAGTACAAGAAAAAAGAGCCAGGTATTAGCATATCATGGGCATTGTACCTTCAAACAACATGTCACTTGTTGAGTAGTGGAGCACATGCATTTCATGAAGGTGGCCATGGGTTCAATTCCATTCTCCAATGAGAATGGAACTGGGATTCTACAACATGCCCATACCAGAACAGGGAGAAGGTACAGCATTAATACCTCTGCTCTGAGTTTTTGGAGAACTACTATCAGTCAGAATTAGGACTGCCAACCTCCAGGTGATGGCTGGAGCTGCTATTACAGCTTATCTCCAGGCAACAGAGATCAGTTCACCTGGAGAACTCTATGGCATAACATCCCATTGAAGTACCTTCCCTCCCCAAACACACCTTCCTCAGGCTCCACTCCCAAAATCTCCAGGTATTTCCCAAGCCGGAGTTGGCAACCCTAGTCAGAGTAGACCCAGTATTGGGCTTGATCAATTGATACAATAACAGGCCACTATATTTACCCTGGCAACTAAAGCTGGCATTCCAAAACATGTTTGGAAACTAGAAGGTTATGAGTAGAAAGCGATGAAAATGGATATTGAAAAACCAAGCTACTCCTTGAGAGGAAAGTTCCCAACATTCATGCACATGCTATAAACCCCCCTTGAAGAGATCTAAAAGACAGCAGCTCTGTTTAATTGTCTACATGCTGTGTCTGCTGATCCCTACAATCCTGCTGCTGACAATTTATCAGGTGCAGCATCCCACTTCCATGTGAAGCAGGTATAAATCACAGGAAGCAGGCCCAGGCTATGTCTTCCTCTCCAGCTCAATTAGCAAACAACTGTCTTTGCCTCTCAGCGGGCTCCTTTTATCGTATCTTCTCATGTTTCTCTGCCAGTTTTCTTTTCCTTTGTGCATGAGCAGTTGCGCTGAATGCTAACGAAGCAGAGCTTGGGGGTAACGGCCGGAAGTTCTTTATGCAATTTCTTTGGCCATTAAAAAGGCCTGTCCAAGAAACATCCAAGAATTACATCTGCTTGGATGTAAGTGACAAAACCAGCCTCCTCTTAACAGAAAAACCTGCTTAAAAGCAACAGCTGCAACCATTTAACTCAGATGTCATACAATCACTATTCTGTGAATAAAACAAAGAAAGGGAAATATCTAAACCATAGCAGCGGGTTATGATTTTTTCAACTGCTGGCCTGAATTAGTAGACCAACAGGTTCTCAAAGGTTTACATTCTTTTCAATCACAGGATGGATCCCGTGGATCCATTCCGCTAAGAGGGCTTTTTTCTTTGGTGTGAGGAGCCTTCCGCTGACTCCTGTGTCAAGAAAAAGCTCCTTGTGCTGAAAGCATTGGTGTTTATGGAAAATATTTGTAGAACCCAACCCAATTTTAATTTCTTCTTACACCCTCTTTGCCATTATTTTAATTCTGGTTCAACCCTCCCCAAAGTCTTGTAACTTATCACTCTACCCGAATTCTGTACCTGATAAAACAAAACTCACATATTTTCCTCCTAGTTCTAAAGCTCTGCTCCTAAACATTGCTGCGTGTCCCCAAATGCACCACATGGGCAGCCTATTCCTAAAGGGAGGGGCGTTAAGCAGTGGCTAGGAGCAGAACAGCCACGCTGCCTCCACAGAGGCTTCCCAGCCGCTGTAAGGAAAATAAAAGTAATTTTAAAATGAAAAAGAGGGAAATGCCCCCAAGGAAAGCAACGGGACTACGTCATGAAAAAAGTGGCATAGCAACGCTGCTGGAATCCCCCCCCCCCCCAATGCCAATGCAGGTTTTCTCTTCCGGGAAATCCCTGTTGGTGTGGCTGCGCTGGCGGCAGGGGCAGAGTTCTGCGGCTCCTGGACACCGGCAAGTTTGCCCCCTCACCGGCATAGGTGCCACCTTATTCCATGATAAGTTGGCACCTACGCCAGTGTGTGTGTGTGGGGTCACGCTGGCTCCTAAGGAGTTCTGGCCCCCTCTTCAGGAATGCAACCTTCATGTTGCATGAGAAAAGTGAAACTAAATGCAGAAATGTTCTTCCACTTGCCTGAGAACTTGCACAACCTCTTGCATATTTAGGGATCGATTTTTGGCAGCTGCATGAAAACTGCTGCCTCCTAGGATTTCAGCTCTTTTACAGTGCTATCCTTCCAGTGTAACTCTGCTTAGAATGGCACAGTTAATGGCCCTGAAGCCAAAGCATGGAGAAGGATCCAGGTGCTGCTTCAGATCTGAATCTAAACCTGTCCTACATGAGGATGGCATCTTCTTATTTTATTATTTATTTATTTAATTCATTTATGCCCCAACTTTTCCCCCAGTGGAGACCCAAAACACCTTACATCATTCTCCTCACCTTCATTTTATCCTCACAACAACCCTGTGAGGTAGGTTAAGCTCAGAGAGTGTGACTGGCCCAGGGTCATCCAGCGAGCTTCCAGTGCACGAGTGGGGATTTGAACCTGGGCCTCCCAGATCATAGTCCAACACTCTTACCCGCTACATCACATTGGGCTGCTGAACATCTTGCAATATAGTGCTGCATAAGAAATGTGAAACTAAATCTAGAAATGTTCTTCCACTTGCACAAGAATTTGTGCAGCCTTTTGCACATGTGGACATTTTTTTTCCTATTAACCCTTTCTATTGCAGCACTATGTGAACCCTTGGACAAGCATTTATGGAACTAAGCTAATGGTTATTTCCAACTTGGTTCATGGAGGTCTGCAGTAATTAAAGATCAATAGCAAGTTAAAATGTACATTGTTTTACTGTAGCTGCAATGTTGAAAGCAGTAATTTGATTTCATTTACAGAGCACAATGTGTGGCCTTTCAGCAGGAAGAAAATTGTACTGCAATTATAATGACATCATGTTGTCTCCCAGGGAAGCCTGAGGCTTTAAAGGAACAGGAGTGGAACAGAGAAAATCAGCAATGAGACCTGCAATTTTAAAAAAATTCCCTCTCACAGAAAATCTCTCTCTTGTATAAAGCAAACACAAGTCGGCTGTCTGTGCACACAAACCACTTGTTGCATTTTGGCCTTTTATGCAAGGATGTTTCCCCATGATCACCCCCGCCGACTGCTTCGGGGCTTCCTTTTGATTATGCATGCCTTTTCTGCCTGTCAGAGGTTGCCTTGCTCTTCCCGCGTGTTTTGCCTGTGTTTTCCAGACGCTGTTCCAGCCAAAATCTGGCAAATGTGGGCAAAACTTGCAGGGGAAATGATGCAACCTCTCACGGGTAGAAAATTGCTGCTTTCAAAAGGCTGCACAAGTTCTTGTGCAAGTGGAAGAACATTTCTTGATTTAGTTTCGCATTTCTTACGCAGCACTATATGGCAAGATGCTTTATTTCTCACCATTCCAGTACTGACCTTCACATACTTCTCAAACAAACCTGTGCCTTCTGCCTGAACTGCAAACCAATCTACTGCCCATCCGTCTACCATCAGAAGGGATAGCCTTCAAATGAACTTGTGAAATAGCTACATTCAGTCATACTGGGGGGAGGGATGAATAAATCGGGGTATCTAAGGGCAGAAGTGAGTATTCAGTGGAACTCCAGAAATGTTATCCTATTTTTTATTCAGAACAAAAAACTGCTGGGGAGGGGTTGTGGCTCAGTGGTAGAGCATCTGCTTGGCATGCAGAAGGACACAGGTTCAATCCCTGGCATCTCCAGTTAAAGGGACTAGGCAAGTAGGTGATGTGAAAGACCTGAGATCCTGGAGAGCCGCTGCCGGTCTGAGTAGACAATACTGACTTTGATGGACCAAGGGTCTGAGTACAAGGCAGCCTCATGTGTTCATGTGTGTGCTCCTACAGGCAGCCATCAGAAACAGAGGATGGGTGGGGAGGAGATGGTACTTAACTCTTTCCCTTCCAGTTGTCTGATCTTTTCCCCACCTGGGGCAAAACCAGCTAGAGTGGCAATTTTGAGAGGAAAAATGAGCATCCACCCTTAATTGCTGCTTCTAGTGTAATGCCCAGATATAAGGGCTGGTATAAAATACTATGTACTCATATGCACACACATGGAAGCTTTGGGGAAGTTGGCATCCGGGAGCCATGAACCAACAAATCATGCTCTCTGTGCCTGGTACGGCCTTTCACCAGTAGAGAGCTCTAAATTACCTTCATCCAAGATCACAAGACCTAGAGATGCCTTCGGGCAATATCTATAGGCTATGCTAATTAGAGTGGAGTAGACACCTAATGTGCATTGGTGCTTTTGTGTATCAATCTGCTTGTCAGCAGCCATGGGCCTGCCCCATCCGAATGCATAAATGATAGTAAGCTTCCTTTGTTTCTCTGGTGAGTAACTCTGCATCTTATTTGTGGGTTATTTCACCCTAGGGTCTCTGTTTAGCTAAATAAAGAACTGTTTTGCTTTTAACCTCCTCCTAGTTGTCTTTATTGGACTCTATGAGACAACCAGGCAAGAACCCCTGTAACGTTTCCGAAGGACTTGCGAAAAGAATAAAGACTGGGGTAAAAGGAATAAGATCATGGAAAATGGCACAGGAGGGGAGCAACATCAAAATAGGAATTTCTGAGTTGAACCAGCAGGAATGAAAAATATGACAGCATCCCTCAAAAACAGAGAGTGCACATTCCTATGATACATGTGATGGGCAAAGGACCATTTTTCATAAGGAAAGTAACATCCAGTCTCGTACAAGATCATGACTGCTTTTAAGAGAACTGGAAAATGGCAAGTTGCAGTTCTGGGACTGACAGAAATAGCACTCATGTAAGTGCTAGTCATCCAAATGTTATGCTGCTCACACAAATAGACCACAAGTGAGCATTGTGTGTGTAAAGTGCCGGCAAGTCACAACTGACTTATGGTTAGGGTTGCTTACCTCCAGGTAGTAGCTGGATGTCTCCTGCTATTACAACTGATCTCCAGCTGATAGAAATCAGTTCACCTGGAGAAAATGGCCGCTTTGGCAATTGGACTCTATGGCATTGAAGTCCCTCCCCTCCCCAAACCCTGCCCTTTTCAGGCTCCACCCCAAAAACCTCCCACAGGTGGCAAAGAGGGACCTGGGAACCCTACTTATGGTGACCCCAGCAAGGTAGGGTTGCCAGCTCCGGGTTTGGAAATACCTGGAGATTTTGGGAGTGGAGCATGAGGGCAGAGTTTGGGGAGGGGAGGGACTTCAATGCCATAGAGTCCAATTACCAAAGCGGCCATCTTCTCCAGGTGAACTGATCTCCATTGGCTGGAGATCAGTTGTAATAGCAGAAGATCTCCAGCTAGTACCTGGAGGTTGGCAACCCTACAGCAAGGAGCTTTCCAGGCAAGAGACAAGCAGAGGTGGTTTGCCATTGTATTCATCTGCAGAGTATTCCTTAGAGGTCTCCCTTCCAAGTACTGACCTTGCTCAGCTTCCAAGATCTGATGACTTGGGGCTATGACATGCGGCCTTCCCTCCTCAAGTGAGCATTAGGGCTGCAAATGTCAGCCACAAACATATTGGTGGGATCATTCTAAGAATTCTCTTTTTTACCAAAATTGCCTGGAGATTTCAAACTAAGGACATCATTGCTCCCAGAGTCAACAAACCAGTCAAAACTTCTATACTTGAACCAACCCAATGTTAAGAATTTCCTTTCTGTGGAGGGCTTTTATCTGAAGCTCATCATGCCATCAACAAACACAATTTTCACCTACAGGCCATTCAGAAAAAGCACTATGCAACTTAATATCACAAGACAGCTATGGCTTAGAAGAGGGATGTTGTTGGGGCAACTCACTGATCTTTAGGATAATTAGCTCTAAGATTTTAAAAATCTCACATCAAAGGGAAGACAGCTAACAGGAACAAGAACATACCCAAATCTTTTGAAGCTCTAGCTCATGTTAAATCTCAATGACTGGGACCATGGAATCTCTTGGCATGGCTGAACCAATAGATATATCAAAACAAAAGTAAATACATCATTCATTTAAACATATGCTTTTCACATTTCAGAAATAAGTCACTCTATATTGCTACATTCTTGCCACAGTCATATGCATAAATTTATGAGACCTGTCTAAATATGCAGAGAGAGACTGGCAATCAGCATTTAGAAAAACTCGACTCTAAGACACTTTTAAACAATGCAGCAAAATTATTAACTTTCCTGTAATTTCCATTTATCTCAGCTGGGAAATTTAAAAATATGCTTACCTTGCCCAGTGAAATTGGTGTTGTTCTGAAAGTGATTAACTTTGGCTAGAGTATGTCCCCAAAGAGTCTTTTCAAAAACTTTGCCACATTTTCTTCTGGTACTTGTCTTAGGGCCTTTTTAATGTTTGGCTGAAGTTCTAAGTAATCTCTGACAAACATTCCTGGGAACAGCAGGTTTTATTGCCAAAGGCTTGACATAGTTCACACAAAATGAAAACTTAATTTCTATATTTTGTTATAAATATTGCTGTTACTGTACCTTCCCCCTTCCTCCCCGCAAAAGAAGATGAGTAAACAGTGATGAGCAGTTGACTGCTCTGTCTTTGTTTCACTGTGTCCACATCAACATGGATTCTATTGTGTTTGATGACCAGTAAGTTTACATTTAGTTCTCATTACGTTAGATGCATAGCATAAAGAATTTGCCTGACATTTTAAACTAGTCATGCCATTTCAAATTTTGTCTTGGCACCTTACCATAAGACAGCCTGTCTTTTAATTGTACAACAAATTTAAATAGGGTACTATTGACAAATACCTCTAATTAAAATTAGGCAAGTTTTGCATCATGACATTTTCAGTGCTCACTCAGATTGCCAAGCGTTGAAGAGACGGTATCCTTCTTTCCGATGCAAACCCTTTTGAGAATATGAAGGGAGAGCATTAGGAAAGCAGTGCTCTGTCCTGTCATATTGTCTTAGTGTTACATGAAATCCTGTGACGTGTGACATTAAAAAAGGTCATACTGACAATCTGACTACTGCAATGCCAGCATATTTTCCACCAGCAGCAGTAAACGAATGGGAATGAATTGCCTTCCTTGAATTTTAAACAATATTAAGATCAACATTGCTAATTCATCTGATTCTAAACTTCTTTGCCTAATATTTTCCTCATCTTTCTTTTTTGTCAATATTCAAAGCTCTCTAAATCATGCATACTCTACAAAATCACAAGTGAAAGAGAAGCAAATGAATTTCTAGTATAACAACAATGTGGTGATGGTGGAAACAAATGTATATGAAAATATTTTTGAGAGTGCCTTATTTTAAAGACTTATCACAGGTAACAATTAAAATCCAAATCCAACAGAACATCTCTCAAAATAATAACATATAGCATGAGCACAGTTAAAAAAATATTCTACATTTACTGCCTCTAGATTAAGAACCTTCTCTTAAAAAAAAAAAAAAAGGCCCACATAGGGTTGCCAACTGCCCAGTTATTGAGGGCAATCTACCACTGGTTGCTGCTGTTGCCCACCGACTCTCAGCTGGTTGGTGGGTGGAAGGAGGTGGGGGAAGAGAGGGGAGCGACCAGTGTCATCTACGCAATAACGTCACTTTCAGTGTACACTTACAGTGTAACTGGAACTGCCGGCATGAGGTTTGTTCTGCCCCCTCCTGTTCCTATCTTAGTCTCCAGCCAGCCGGTTTCGCTCCCCCTCACCCTGCCACTGCTCAGCTGTTTGGCAGTGGTGCAGGCTTTCTTTTTTGCTTTGCGGCTTCCCTGGTGCTCTAGAACTCGCGTGAAACCGTGGGGGAAAGCAGCCGGGGAGGAAAGCAGCCTGGGAAACCAGGAACACTGGGCAGAGCGCGGCAGATAAGGCTCACACACTGGGGCACCAGAGAAGCCACCAAAATGCAGAGATGTGGCAAAACAAAAAAGAAAGCCCTCACTGCCGTCAAACAGCTGAGCGAAGGTAGGGCGGAGAAGGGAGCGAAACTGGCTGGCTGGAAACTAAGATAGGAACAGGAGGGGGCAGGAAAAGCCTCACGCCAGCACTTCCAGTTACACTGGAAGTGACAACATTGCATAGATGATGCTGGTTGCCGCCCCCAACCCCGCCTCCCTAAATCTCCTGCCAGTTGTGAGGTGGGACCTGGCAACCCTAGCCCCACATCTTGTGTAATACTTGTGTACATCATTTGAAAGCCTTCCTACTGCTTTCTACAATAAAACCCGTGGTTGGCATCAACACCAGCATCAACACTCATTATAATGCACATCAATCTCTGACTTTTGTCTTCTGGGTTTCTGGGGTTTTTCCTGTTGTTATTCTGCCTCTCACAGCTACAATAAACCTATCATTAAAATTATGGACTGGTCATTTCTTCATCAGAGGGCAAATGGGCAAATTCAGCAGGGGATCAAATACTTTTTTCCCTCACTGTATGTACTCATATGCACACACATGGAAGTTTTGGGGAAGTTGGCATCCGGGAGCCATGAACCAACAAATCATGCTCTCTGGGCCTGGTACGGCCTCACACCAGTAGAGAAAAAGCTCTGAATTACCTTCATCCTTAGGAATGTGTTTTCTACTTCCTAACTCACGAGATCAAGCATTAGCTCAGTGAACGCCTTTGGGCAATATCTATAGGCTATGCTAATTAGAGTGGAGTAGACACCTAATGTGTATTGATGCTTTTGTGTATCAATCTGCTTGTCAGCAGCTATGGGCCTACCCCATCCGAATGCATAAATGATACTGACTTTTCTTTGTTCTCTGGTGAGTAACCTTGCATCTTATCTGTGGTTATTTCACCCCAGGTCTGTGTTTAGCTAAATAAAGAACTCTTGTTTTAACTTAACCTCCTCCTTGTTGTCTATCATTGGACACTATAAGACAACCAGGCATTTCACCAGCTAGTACCAAGATGTTGGCAGCCCTAGCTATTTCTCATGCACTTTTTCTTTCTCCTCAATATCTATCATTTGCATTTGCCCTGCAAAGCAGAATTCCAGAAAATGGTTTATTCCTGGTCTGGAATCCTGATTTACAGGGAAAGCACAACTATAGTTTGACTTAATGGCAAACTATGATTGGGTGGTTGGTCTCCAGGAGGTATCTAGCTAACCAAGAGAGAAAGAGAAAGTACACAAACTTGGCAATCCTCCATGGTTTTCCATGAGGTCTAAACCAATCTAATTACATTGGGAGAGGAAGAGGAGTAAAGGAGAAGTTAGAATGCAAGATCTGCTATTTCTTGGGGCTACCGCATGGCCAGCAGGATAAAAAACGTTCTGCTTAAAATCTAACAAACCAGCCTATTTTTTTTTTAACTGGGGCTTTTTTTCTCCTTTCAGGGTCCTGTTGCTAAGTGATATTGTGACACATTTTAAAGATTCTGATTCACACTTTCACTTGGGTTGCTTTGCAATTATTTTAGTGGCACCTGCTAGGGTCAGTATAGTAAATGTGTGTCAGCTTTTTCAATGCAGCCTATTGTTCCCAGAGCCTCACAACTTGTTATTTTTTATCGTAATTCACATAATGACTGTAAGCTGTTTCCTCCTAATTTTTTTTACTCAGTAGATTTGGTTGTTTGCTGTGTTCTTCTCCTCCCCCCCCCCCCTTTTTGAGAAAGAGATGCAAAAAAAAAACCCCACCACCTTATCAGAGGCTCTTTCTCTTCTTTTTTTTTAAGACAACTAATTAGAAAAAGATCCAACGAAGTAAAACTTTAGGAATGTTATTCTCATTATCTCCTTGATTTCAAACAGTACTAGCCCATATGATGCACTGGTTATATAGTATTGGACTGTGAATAGTAAGAGACAAGTTCAAATCCCCATTCGGCCATGACACTGGGTAACCTGGAAATGTCTTTCATCCTAAATGACATAACTGTGTAAAATGGGGGTAGGGGAACATGTACTGAGCTCTTTGAAGGCAGAAAAAATCAAATAACCGTTGTGCACTGGTTTCTAAGAGAGTGAATAGTACACACAATTTCCATAACATAAAATAAAAGGAAAATCCACTCAAAGTCAGAAGTAGAATGTCTAAGACACCACAAACTAATGCATAATTTAATTTGAGAAACCGACTGCCACTGCCACGATTACAAAGTGATCATGGTGTCGCCTCTGCCAGGTAATTAAAAGGTTGCTGAAACAGTTTCAGCTCCTATTGTAAAACAAATCTACTCAGTGTAAATTATGATAAAACTAAGATCATGGCCTTAAGCAGAAGGTACACCACTATAAATGGACAATGGATGAGAAGCCATTATAACAGATGATTAGTTTTAAGTATTTAGGGGTATCGTTTCATCAATTGGGCTCTTAGACAGCCCATATTGATTATGCCAAGCATAATCAAAAGGCTGTCCTTGGTGTCCTTGTATTTTATCGCTGCCTCAGCTTCTATATGGAGCAGCAATTTGGGGCCCTGGATATCACCAATCTTTAGAAGTTGCTCAAAACAAATTTGCCTGCCTTCTGAAGAAGAGATGGTTTTTGTACCCCACTTTTTCTATACCTTTAAGGCGTCTCAAAGCAGCTTACAGTCACCTTCCCCTCCCCACAACATATACCTTGTGAGGTAGGTGGGGCTAAGAGTTTGGAGAGACTAGCCCAAGGTCACACAGCAGACTTTAAGTGGAGGAGTGGGGAAACCAACCCGGTTCACCAGATTAGAGTCTGCCGCTCATGTGGAGGAGTGGGGAATCAAACCCAGTTCTCCAGATTAGAGTCTGCCACTCTTAACTACTACACCACACTGGCTCTCCTGTTGGCTGATCCTCCCTCAACTTCTTCAACTATGGTCAGAGTAGAATTATCTCTGCCCTCAATAACAACCTTGGTTTATAAAGCAGCTATTAACTATTGGCTGAAAGTTATCTTTTGCACTTCTCCATGCCTTCTAACTTTGATATATAGAGAGATGAAGGCTAACTCATGGAGTGATTTTGTATTCGGGTTAGGGGCTAGTGTTGGATTCTCAGAAGAATACTTGGGGAGCCTTGGCTTCCAAACAGCCAAACTTATAAAGATTATTAGATCAAAGTGCTCAAGCCAATGTTGGACTTGTAGGAATCTAGAGAATAGCCCTCCTTTATAAGCAGTTACTTTCTTCTCCCCTGACTCTACCAGCATACTTTACTGTCAATTAATTATGAGTACAGAAAGGCTTTTACTACGGCACATCTAGATATTCTACGGCTTGCAGTTTTAGAAAGCCGCTTCAGTGGGATTCCATATAATGAAAGAGCCTGCTCCTGACTTGCACACGTTCAGTAAGACCATGCAAATAGTGAGATGGGAGTAGGGCATGCCACCATGATCTATTCACACATATACACACACATTCACGTTATGGATGCCAGCCTCCAGATGGGACCTGGGAATTCCCAGACTTATAGCTCACCTCCAGAGTATAGAGATCAGTTCCCCTGGAGAAAATGGATGCTTTGGTGGGTGGACTTTATGGCATTGTACCCCATTGAGATCTCTGTCCTTCCCAGGCTCCATCCCCAAATCTCCAGCAGTTTCCTAATCTGGATCTGGCAAAGCCTAACCCCCAATCCCCCACTGGTGGCTGGAGGGACCTGGCAACCCTAATTCATGTATCTAGTTTTAATGTCAGAAAAGGGTACCAAGTGGCATCCACACATCACTGGATATTGCACATTACAGCAGGAATTCAAAACTAGTTTATTCTTTGTGGATACACCAATCTAGCTGCAAGTGGATGCAACCATAGATAGGCTGGTCAATGAGTTTCTTTATTCACTACATTTATAGTTCACCTTTCTCACTGAGATTTAAGGGGGATTATTTGATTTTAAAAATGTATTAAAACAGTGTAATATTTACAAACAATGCATTAAAACTGAATTCCAAAATTAGATAATGCAAAAGCAATGCTATAATACAATCTGTACAATCAATGGACTACAAAATTAGAAAACAAGGCCAAAAACGTATACCTACAATAAACAATATAATGAAAATTGCTTCTTCTTTTCTTTTGCCATCACATCATAATTGACTAATGGCATATCATGACCCTGGACTTCATTGGTGACCCCCCCTCCAAATATTAACTAGGGCTGACCCTGTTAGGTTCTGAGATCTAACAAAAAGGCTAGCCTGACTATCCAGATCAGGGCTCATCTTTTTTACAATCATTAAAACTCTAATCCTATTCACCTTATAAAATGCGTTTCTGATCAGTTTTACCCATAACTGAGCAGAGAATGAATGCTGACTTTGTCTCCGGGGTGTGAGTATAAAGTATTGTGGCTTTTGAAAGAATGATGAATGCTACACCACAGCGATAGTGTAACATATGTGGTTTTCAAAATGGAATGGATATTATTTAAAAAATTCCACACTCCCTCTTTCCACCATAATGTCTTCAAGGCAGCTCACAACACAGCATAAAACAATGGTCATGACCGCACCAACAACTTAAAACGTATTATAAGCATGTTCGGTCTGATAGTTTTGGATGCATATTGGTAAATCCTGATCGCACCGTGGCTACTTTGCCATTCGATAGTTCCCAAGACATCTTATTTCCTGTTTGCACCTCCCAAGTTTGTTCAGATTTTAGGGGACGAGCGTGGGGGAGCACCTTGTCATGCATACGCAGGTGCTTCCCTGCCCCCTCCCCTTTTTTTGTTTTCCCGCATGCTCATGGGTGTTGGTATGAAGGAGCGCCATGATTGGTTGGTTTCATGACCCTCTGCTACTGTGCCGGCGTAGGTCAAGGGCTGGGCAGTGCCCGCAGTCCTCAGACGTGCGGGAGGGTATCTAGCCCTTTTCGGAGCAGGCAACAAAAATTCTGCTATCTCCCAAGGTCAGTATTCAGAGGCGTCGTCAAAACAGGCAGGAGTCAACGGCCGGAAAGATCAATCATAGCAGTAGCAAGAAGGCAGGGAAACTGCATGGTTGCTTCCGCAAAGTGAAAGCGTGCCTGCACTGCCTTTATCAGTCAGTGCACTTCCAAGCTAGGCTTCATCCTGCAACGACTCAGCACCAGTTCTCTGTCTGCTTAGGCTTTCCAGGCGAGCACTCCTTCGCCTACCCTGCAAAACTATACACTGGCGAGTCCTGATATGCCTATCAGGTTCAGGTGAGCTTGGAGGGCTGCCATTCTCAGCTTCCACTGCAGGAGTTGGGGGACGAGTAGCTTCTGTCTGCCTTTGTTCCATCTCTCTGCCCAGCTGTGGTTCCTGCTGAGTTGTTTCAGGCTCCTGTACTACTGACTGCAATGGAGGTACTGAAGGCCCAGAGGCAACCTGTTCCTCCACTTCAGCTTCAGAGTCCTCTGGGTCCTCAGCTCCGAAGGCAGGGCCCATGACAGCTACCTTTGCGTGTTGCTTTTCCCATGCACCATTTTACAAATCACCTCATTTGTGTGGAACATAGGAATACACTTACCACAATGTCCTTGCAGGCATATTTCCTCCTTCCCCCAAAAAACTAAAAGAGCTTTTTAAAGTCCAATTCACAAAGCTGCAGTCCTCTCGGGGGTTAATCCTACATTACAACACTCCTTCATTAGTTTAAAAACACTTAAATTAACAGCAGGAGGAATGGACGGGAGAAGGGAAATCTTGTCCATGTGATTGATTCCCTCTCCAGAGACAGCCCTGCCTGCCCGGGGCTCTGCTTTAATTGCACTTAATTGCACTTAAGTATACAATACCAAAAGGGGAGTGGTACCTGGAACACACATTGCACTTAAAGCTGCTGAAACCAGAGCAGAGCGATGCATGGCTTGACTTCTGGGTTTTAGCTAACTTTTCCCACACGTGTGGGAGCTGCGGATCTTATCTCAACAGCTCTGTCCTCAGCAGTCGACAGAATAAATTTGGCAGAGCAAAACAGAGCCAGAGCAGAGCTCGCAAACAATCCTGCAGCCTATTGGCTAGTCAACGCACCAGTTATTGCTATGCTCCAACGTTCCTTCGGTCGACCAATGCAGCTCAGGAAAAAAAGTTTAAGCAAAGAACATGATTGGTTGACAAGGACGGGAGGGGTAAGTTGTAACAGGAGGAGAAAGGTTTTGCAGTGGATGTTGCCAATAGAACAGTGGAGAATTTAAAGCATCTGTGTTATATGTGCATGGGCAATGCATGAGCCCGGAGACGGAGTTCCAACACAACTGCTTTATTAACAACTAGAAGTGATTTCAACTGCAACTGTGGAACTCTTGCAGAACCCTCATAACACTCCGGCTTATATGCTCATCCAACCACCCAGAGCCATGCCCCCTGAGTCCGCAGTTGGCCGGTAGTAGTCCATTGTCCAATAGGAGCTCAGGAGCAAGCCAAGTCCGTGATTGGGTGGCTTTAGACCGCTGTCCAATAGGAACATCAGGCGAGGAGCCTGGAGCAGACCTCAAGCTCAACATAAGCCTTGCTTTCTGCTACATACATAACAGTCTGCAACTAGTTCGCACCCTTTTAAGTGTCGTCTTTGAAACGGGATTAGGAAAAACACTGTGATAAAAGTGTTTGTTGAAAGCACGGACATTTGATGCTTTCAAATCATTTTCAGGACTATACGGGAGACTTTGGGTGGGAACAAACAAAGATAAGACGTTTGTTTAAACTTTTTTATTCTTGGTGCGGTCAAGGCCAATGTCACACCAAAAAATCCACTTCAAATTAACCAATGAATCTTAAAAAAAAAAAGAGCCAACAGCAGTAAAACAGGCAGGCCTTTTTTAGAAGTTTAGAGGATGTGATGTCACTTCCGGATGACACTCTAGGAATCTTTCCAATCTCTATTATATTTACAACAGAGTTTGGGGAAATTCCTAGAGTATCACCATCATTTCTTCCGTCCTGCTTCTGAAATCATTGGCCATTTATGCTTGGTGATTAGCTGTGTGATCCCTGCGGAACTGCCACGCGTCTCATTTTGAGTTATTCATTATTTTCCTGACTTTCAGAAGTGAATTTGGGACTGGGAGAAGAAAGCCCAGAAGCCACTGAAAAGCTTGCACCCCGGTGTTTGTGCGGGCGTGCTGGGGTGGAATGGGCAAAAAGTGATCAGGGAATGTAGACTGTCTGATCCGTTAGAGGCAAAGCTGGTTGGCTGCTCAATCTTCGTGGAAAAGGAGAGCTATGCTCACCAGCCAGCCAGACAGCTAAATAATGTATTTGGCAACTTTATGATGATTTGCCCCCTCCGTGCTCCTTCCTTTCTCCAGAGAGCAGCATTTTCAGGGAGGGGGGGGGAACTCCCACGTGGTTCAGAAGCTCCACATTTTCACTGGAGGTAAATAATTAAGTGCAAGGTAGTCCTGGAATTTCTTTGGCAGGAAACTCCCCCATGCATAGAGCTTTTAGAATTTGGATCAGAAAACTGTGTGTCTGCTGAACAGCAAACCCAGCACAAATTCCCCCTGTATAAATGGCCACTGAGTGCAGCAGATTGAGGGCAGAGGGAGGGATGCGCCCATTGTTAGCAGACAAATGGGAAGCTTATGTACTGAGGTGATTATTTCATATATATATATATATATATATACTAGGCTTGTAGTACCACATTTCTTTCAATATCAGAATCCTATACAAATTTTAAAAGGCGAGTTTAAAGTGATTTCATATAAATATTTCAATCAATTCAGTTGCTACAAGTTTAGAAAATTTCACAGTCAAGCAGAATTCAGAAACACCAATCAGGAACCGCTATATCTTTGCATCTACTTTCAGCTTTGTCGTTATTTCTCTGCTGTGCAACTGGGCAAAGTATTCTGCTTCACTGAGAAACTCCCAGAGGGATCTTGTATAAGCAGAGTGGTTAGTATGTGCATAAAATTCAATGGAGGAAAGAAATCTCTGCATTTACTCACAGCTCTCAATTACCTCTTCAGGGCTCAAAGTCATTTGGGATCTTTGCCATGTGGCTAACCAATGGCAAAATTTAGCCTTAATTTCCTGTGAAATTGATGGATTTCCCAAACCCTGGCAAATGCTAGATGCAGCTTAATTGGGCCATGTTAGATTCAACTCATTAAACTACTGCTCCCTACAATGCAGTAGCCTTTTTTCTCTCTCCCTGGCAGCACAAATGCTTTGCCCCCCCCCCACTCCAGCCCTATGGTGCAACATTATGAATAGTCATGAGCCATTACTAAAGCACAGATTTTTCACCTAGTTTGTTTGTAGATAAATGGCAGATTAAGCTAGAATGTATGGGCAGCAACACTTGCTGAGCAGGGAGGGTTTTTGTAAAGCTACAGTGCAACTCATCACATCTCTCTATGCAACTATGCTACCTTTTTCTGTTACCCTGATTGCCTGGATGGCAACTACACAAAGGGCACACATGAAGCAAAAGTGCTGTAGTAACGTGACACACCTGCTTACTTGCTATTTGATCCCAGGGCCAACCTTTGCTTTTTGGACATTGTGCTCATGCTTACCACCTCTTCTTGATTTACTTTGTCTCTGTGATAATTTACTATTTTCATATGGTAATTTCTTCTGGTAAAATGATCTATGGATACTAGCGTAGCAAGAGTTTTCACTCCACCTATCAGTGTCCCCCTCTCTTGATAGCTGGTAATAGGATTGTTACTTACCAGTTCTTGGTTAAAATTTTGGTTGTCACCAACCAAAATATAAATCTACAGTAGCCAGTTTTGAATCTCAATGGCAACATACAACCAAATGACATATATTCTTCATTATATAAGCAAAAGACAAAATGGAGAAAGCGGACACTCTTCATACCTCAGTGGTACTCATCAGGATGCTTTGTAGAAGGCAACATACTCAGTGGTATCATCACTTAAAGCTTTTCAGGATGCATGACTGGAAATGATCTCTGTTTCATGCCCTGGAAAGCTAGACCAGATGGAATATTGGCCCTTCGTGTAAAACAGTATCTTTTACTCACTATTGGGGAGCCAAGAGTAAAGCTGGAATTTTTCCAAGTCTCCATAGAACATAGCTAGGAAAACAGCTCTTCAGTATTAATTTCCTCTATTAACCATTACCTTAAATGCTTGCCACCCACATACGTGACATTTTTCCTATGGATCTCAATCAAACCATAAAAACAAGCAGCTATCATATCAAAGGGTGTTTCTCTTATTCAGCACATTTTTAATTTGTATGTCATGAATACATTTTACAACTGGGACCAAAATTGCTCTCAACGTTCTAAGTACTATCACTGATAAATCGGCATTTTTTTTAAAAAAAGCTCAAGACTCCTGTCGATTTTGAAGAAAGAAAAAAAAGAAAGAATAAAGAAGATATGTTAGTAACATATTCATCTCTAACAGCAAAGGCTAGAAAGAATGAAACATGCCACGTCTTAACGTGCTGCAGCAGAGCTGACACCATTTATTGTTGTGGTTGCCTAGTAGCCCCCACAATGGCCACTGCAGAGAAGAATAGTTTCTTAAAGGTGCTGATTCTATTATTTTTGGAGGGTTAACTCCTTTCAATGTATTTTTAAAAAATATTTCAGATTTTTCTACAACCAAAATATTAGGGGGCTAGAGCAACTGCCCTATGAAAAGCGGTTGAAAAGCTTAGGGCTGTTTAGCTTGGAAAGAAGGCGGTTAAGGGAAGATATGATAGAGGTCTATAAAATTATGCATGGTATGGAGAAAGTGGACAGGGAGAAGCTTTTCTCCCTCATAATACTGGAACTGATGAAGCTGGAGGGTGAGAGATTCAAAACAGATAAAAGGGAGTATTTCTTCACACAATGCATAGTTAAATTGTGGAACTCCCTGCTCAGGATGTGGTGATGGCTGCCAACTTGGAAGGCTTTAAGAGGGGAGTGGGCATGTTCATGGAGGAGAGGGCTATCCATGGCTACTAGTCAAAATGAATACTACTCATGATGCATACATATTCTCTCTAGCATCAGAGGAGCATGCCTATTATTTTGGGTGCGGTGGAACACAGGCAGGATGGTGCTGCTGCAGTCGTCTTGCTTGTGGGCTTCCTAGAGGCACCTGGTTGGCTACTGTGTGAACAGACTGCTGGACCTGATGGGCACTTTTGATACCAAAAGAGGCTATGGTTGAAACTATCAAATTCTACTATGGATAGGAGGTTACTATGGCTTATTCAGCTATTTCATACTGACCTCATGGCTCAGGTTCGCTGTGGCAACCAAGGAGAACTAACCGAGCCCTCTGAACTGGTCAAGGGAGTTAGACAAGGTTGCCTCCTTGCTCCTCTCTTGTTTAATCTATCCCTGAATGATATTGCAACCAATTTCTCAGAGTTTTGCCACCCCCCAAAGCTTGCAAGTCATCCCACCCCAGTTCTACTCTATGCTGACGATGCAGTTCTCCTGTCCTGCACAAGAATTGGTTTGAAAAGATCTTTGCAAACTTTTTCTGAGTACTGCTCTAGGGAAGGTCTTAAAATAAACCATCATAAATCTAAGATTATGATCTTCACTAAGAGGAGAAAAATGCCTCTTTTTCGCTGGGTATTAGATGGCTTTGAGGTTGACCAAGTCAAGGAGTTTGTTTACCTTGGCATTCTTTTTTCCCAAACCTAAGTTGGAATGCCCATCAAAAAGCAGTGTCCAACAAAATTAAACCTGGGGTTGGTGCTATTGTCAACTTTTTTCACACCAAAGGTGGCAAATATATTCCAGGGGCTATTCAGGTTTTTAATCTGAAAATTACCCCAATTATCTTCTTTGGTGTTGCCATCTGGATTACAGTCATCAATGAATCTATAGATCATCCACTGCCTCAGTTCTTACGAAAACTCCTAAATGCCCCTCGATGTGTTGCTGGCGTTACTCTTCGTTCCGAGTTTGGCCAAATGTCACTTGAAGCTAAGGCGTGGTTGGCCGCCTTTAAACTACATCTTAAACTGTGCTTTAGCACTGAGGGGTCCCTAGCTTCTCTGAAGCATGACCCTTTTAAATCCTCATGGCAAAAAATCCTAGATGAGAAACTGTCGTTGTTGGGCTTCTCGCAGGATATGTTATTAGATCTTGGGAAAACTGAAGCTTTTACCAAAATTAAAAAGCGCATTAAAGAGCTCGATTATAACAGCACTACTTTTTGTGCTCGTCACGTCTGTTCATGCCAGTTCTTCGGAATACCCCCTCCACGTGGTCTGCCTGCCTATACATATTATCTGACAACTCCTGGTCTTTGTAGAGCATTTTGCTTGGCTAGATTGAATGCTAACCCTTCTATGGTAATGCAGGGCAGAATTCTGAATATACCATATTCAGACAGGATCTGTCCTTTCTCTTCTGGCTCTATTGACTCATTAGCCCATGCCCTTTTGGAATGCCGCTTTTACGAGGAACTTCGATTGCACTATATTTCCCCCCTTTTAATATACAAATCCATTGCCTCTGTGACTGACATAATGCCTTTTTTACTAAGTGATAGGGACCCCAAGGCTACATTGTCAGTGGCAAGATTTGTTTCAGTCCTTATATCACTCCAACACTAGATATATGCTGCTCAAGATCAATTGATCAAGGAGCTTCTAAGGGATAAAAGGAAAGGACTTGATGGGCCTTAGTCTGATCCAGCATGGCATTTCTTATGTTCTTATGATATTTACAAGAAAACTGGTATTGCCTAAGTTAAACACAAGAACATTTGATACTTTAGGATTAAATTGCATTCTTTGTCTTTACAATCATATCAGTTTCCAACTAGGGATTAATAGCATGCACAGCTCTTTTAAGAATTTAGATATGTATAGATATTTGTGTAATTATGAGTAAGCTAAGAATTCATCAGTGGTGCTAACAGAAAATTAAGGTTTCACTCTTAATGATAATCAACCATCACTTGGTTTACGCTTTCCTTTGCTGTAGTCTTTTGAGATTTCTCTAGGCTAACTCCAATTTCTATCCTTATCAATGTGCAGGGTAATTGGTTTTATTTTCTCTAATTTAATCATCTCACATATTCACAACAAACAGAAATTGCCAACTGTGAACCCAGTTACCTTGAATCCTCTATAGTTGGAGTGAATTGTTCCTTTTTATTTGCTATAAATCCAACTGTATTGTCATCTACAAGTTAAAGCAATTTAATCTACTTTCTCTCCTTTAATTGGTTTGCTTACAATGAATAAAAAAAGGTAAAGGTCCCCTGTGCAAGCACCGGGTCATTCCTGACTCATGGGGTGACGTCACATCCCGACGTTTCCAAGGCAGACTTTGTTTAGGGGGTGGTTTGCCAGTGCCTTCCCCAGTCATCTTCCCTTTACCCCCAGCAAGCTGGGTACTCATTTCACCGACCTCGGAAGGATGGAAGGCTGAGTCAACCTTGAGCCGGCTACCTGAAACCAACGTCAGGATCGAACTCAGGTTGTGAGCAGAGCTTTTGACTGCAGTACTGCAGCTTAACACTCTGCGCCACAGGGCTCCTTTTACAATGAATAGTTTTTTACAATGAATAGTTTATTATAAAACCCATCCCAGAGGTTAATACAGAAACCTAAGTCCCCAATCAAAAATACTGTGCATCAAGCACTGCTCTTGGGAGCTCTACACTACTTGACAAATTGCTCCCAAAATCAAAGTGTTCTTCAGTGCACAGAGGTGTAGTCAGAAAGAAAAAAATGGGGATGCTCCAGTACTAGGGTTGTCAACCGCCAGGTAGTAGCTGGAGATCTCCTGCTATTACAACTGATCTCCAGATGATAGAGATCAGTCCACCTGGAGAAAAATGGCCGCTTTGGCAATTGGACTCTATGGCATTGAAGTCCCTCCCCTCCCCAAACCCTGCCCTCCTCAGGCTCCACCCCCAAAAGCTTCCGCTGTTGGTGAAGAGGGACCTGGCTGGTACATTCATGGAAGTAAGTATGCTTAAGGAGATCCGACCAAGCCTCACACATCCTAAAACAAATGAAGCAATCTCACAAGAAGAAAACACATTTTTTTCAAAGATAGAATAGTTACCTGAAATGATGTCTAGAAGAGTCAATTATAGCAAAAAGGTTCTTATTGATTGATAAAGACCAAGATCTTGCTAACAAAGATAAACATCCAGGAATTTCCTATTTGCGAACTTACCCTAAACGGCTGAAAGCTGTTACAGGGAAGGACAATTGGCGGAGAGTGGAAGAGAAGAGACCCTTCTCACCAATGGTTAAAACAAATAGATGTACGCATTTAATTCAACCACCAACTTTGAAGATACCACATGAGTCATCGATATTTCCAGAGTTGCCTTCCTTTACTTGGTCAGGGGAGGGGGCTTCTGGAAGAACCCACAGACCGTCATGTGCCATCCCATAGGGACGTACCAGATAGAATATGAATCTTAACTGCATCAGAATATATGACCATTTGTTTCCTTTTCTCCCTAGAGTTCCTCTGCCTCTGTGGCACTGGTGCAAACATGCATCAGCACAAGAACTATTGGGGTGCTGAGGGAATTGACACATATGCTCTGGTTTGGACTGCAACTTTAACTATTGCATCAAACAAACAAACAGCAGCCCCTGAAAATCCTTGATTTTAATTTTGAACATTTAATTTTACACATTTAAATACAACTGCCATGAATGACAATGACTAAGAATATTCCTATACATTTATAGGTCTTTTTGAAAACAAAACCTGTGTAGTAAGGAAAACCGAATCTTCTTCACTGTTAAGTCCCACAAAAAATAAAATACAGAAATTTGCACTTAGAAAGCAAAAGTCAGGGTGTGTCTAAGTCTTTGGAGTATTCTCTAATTGCCTGCTTATTCCTTCATTATGGTTGAAGGGCTCTGGTAATTCAGCAGCATTAAATATTCAAGATCTGGTCTGGAGGAAACATTCTTCAGGGATTGCGTTCTTCACTCCAATGCCAGTTTAGAATTCAAGCCTCTGCCTATTAGTGTGTGCCAGTAGAGTGGCACTTTCCTTTTTTTACTGACTCTGTCCCTTATAAGGCTTCAAGCATTATAGTGATGTAAGATTCTCGCAAATTAATGGCTGTGAATTTTTCATGGTTTGCTGCTTCTTTGGCTTCTTTGGGGTATACTTCAGACAGACAGAGTAAGTGTCCAGTTCTGTACATTAGATTTTCCACACATAAACGCGCAGGCTATTTCCACCTTTAGTTTTGTCAATTTTTCCAAAATAACTTATTGTCATTAAAAATGTGGGAGAGAGCTATAGCTGTGCATGTGTGTTTTGTGTGTCATATTTCTGGGGCTGGGGCTCAGTGGTAAGAGTACCTGGTTGGCATGCATAAGGCCCAGGTTCAATCCCAATTAGGGTTGCCAGGTCCCTCTTTGCCACTGGCGGGAGGTTTTTGGGGCAGAGCCTGAGGAGGGTGGGGTTTGGGGAGGGGAGGGACTTCAATGCCATAGAGTCCAATGCCAAAGTGGCCATTTTCTCCAGGTGAACTGATCTCTGTTGGCTGGAGATCAGTTGTAATAGCTGAAGATCTCCAGCTAGTACCTGGAGGTTGGCAACCCTAATCCCAATATTTATTTACCATATTTATATTTCATTTTTCTCCCTGGGGGTGGACCCAAAGTGGCCAGCAACAGAGAAAAAACTGAACAAGAAAGGGAGAGGAGGCTTCTGATGTCCAAGCAGGTCTTCTATCTCTACTGGCTCAGCTCTAGGCCCCACCCTCAGGGTATACATTTTGTAAACAAACATACAAACAGTGTTCTGCTGAAACACTTGGGTTTTATTCTCACTGCATAGTGTATCTGTAGGGTTGCCAGCTCTGGGTTGGGAAATACCTGGAGATTTGGGGGATGAAGTCTGTGGAGGGTGCTCCAAAGCAGCCATTTTCTCCAGGGGGAACTGATATCTATTGTCTGGAGATCAGTTGTAATAGCAGGAGATCTCCAGGCCCCACCTGGAGGTTGGCAACCTTATGTATCTGATTATGCAAGTTTCTTTTGCTAATTTTTTTAGTAGCTTGGGGAAGCTCACAGGTAACCCCAAGGGAACACATCTTGGTGATCTTGAAAGATATTTGTGTTAATCATATAACTAATTCGTGGTAGCATACATAAGTCAAAACTAGTGCAACAGAACAGCAAGTACACCATAGCTACCTACAAAGTGAAACATAACTGCAGATTCACTCAGACACATTCAAATACAATGTACAAATGCAACTTAAAATATGCTATAGGTCCAAACTCACCTAGTTTCCAAACCACCTGTGTTGTTTTTTTCATAAATAAGGTCTTTACCTAGGGAGGCTCCCTAAGATAAACATGAGAAATTCTCATGCAAATTATATTAGGATCTACCTGCCCAATCTATTTATATCCCCCTTCAGCAGTGCAACATCCAAGGGTTGTTCGCAACAACAATTTGAAACAATAAACTAAAAATTAATAGCGAATGCAATGATGATTACTAAAAGTAGATACAAGAACAGATTTAAAAAGAGTTGGCTTTTATATGCCGACTTTCTCTACCACTTAAGGGAGACTCATACCGGCTTTCAATCACCTTCCCTTCCCCTCCCCACAACAGACACCCTGTGAGGTTGGTGGGGCTGAGAGAGTGTGACTGGCCCAAGGTCAGCCAGCTGGCTTCGTGTGTAGGAGTGAGGAAACAAATTCAGTTCACCAGATTAGCCTCCGCCACTCATGTGGAGGAGTAGGGAATCAAACCCAGTTCTCCAGATCAGAATCCACCACTCCAAACCACCGCTCTTAATCACTACACCACGCTGGCTCTCCAGATGAGAGTATAACCAGTATTAGGCTGGGAAGGGGTGTCTGCTTGCAAAATTATTATTGTAAATCCATATTGGAAAGTTGGAAAGGACATTATTACTGTTGTCATTAAATATCAGGAGTATTGTTGTTGTTCTTGAAATATCACAATACTCCTGATACTGAAACTGCAGACCATTAACCATCTCCCAGAAAACAGCATTCTAGCCACCATGGATGTTGAGTCTCTTTACACCAACATCTCCCATGAGGATGGACTACAAGCCATTAGAAACTCCAATCCAAACTCTTGCCACTGAACTCTGCAGGTTTGTTCTTACCCACAACTACTTCAAGTTTGGTGAGGACTTATACCTTCAAATCAATGGCACAGCCATGGGCTCCACAGTATGACAACATTTTCATGGCAGACCCAGAGCAGTGTTTTCTGAAATCCTACCCATTGGCACCTCTCCTTTATTTGAGATTCACTAATGATATTTTCTTTGCTTGGACTCACGGCGAAGAAGCCCTCAAAAGATTTCATCAGGCTTTCAACAACTTCCACCCCACCATCAATCTAACAGTGAATTACTCTGAACAAGAAATAAACTTCCTGGACACCACAGTACAGATACACAAGGGACACATAAGCACCACATTATACCTCAAACCAACAGATCGACAAGCCTATCTACATGCCTCCAGCTATCACCCCAACCATATCAAACAGTCCATTGTAGCCAAGCCATACACTATAGTCACATCTGCTCCAACCCCTCAGATAGAGATGCTCACTTAAAGGACCTACAGCAAGCATTTTTGCAACTACAATATCCTGCTGATATGGTAAGAAAGATGATTGGAAAGGCCAGAATGATACCCAGGCACAGCTTGCTACAAGTCAAGCCCAAAGAAAATGACAATAGAACCCCTCTGGTGGTCATGTACAGCTCACAACTCAAGCCAGTCCAACGCATTATTAACAATCTACAACCAATGCTGGATTGTGACACTTCCCTCGCTAAGGCACTGGGGGCCCGGCCCTTTCTTGCTTACGGACAGCCTGCTAAACTAAAACAACTTCTCACCTGCAATGATAAACTACTTAACAGGAGCGTGGACTCTGGTACCAAGGCCTGCAACAAACCAAGGTGCCAATTTTGCTCTCATATAGATCCTAACAATACCATCACTGGGCCCAGCAATGTCTGCTGTACTATCTCAGGTCCATACTCTTGTTCATCTTCTAACGTGATTTATGCCATCACATGCCAGCAATGCCCTTCCACACTCTACATTGGACAAATAGGCCAGCCCCTGTGACAAAGACTGAATGGACATAAGTCTGACATCAGAAACCACAACATTCAGAAATCAGTGGGGGAACATTTTAACCTTCCAGGACATTCAGTTGCTGATTTAAGAGTAGCGGTTCTCTTACAAAGGGATTTGAAAGGGAGATTAGAAAGAGCGACTGCTGAATTACAACTGAATTAATAATAAAGCTCAAGACAATGCATTCTCCTGGACTGAATAGAGATCTGGGATTCCTGTCTCATTACCAATGCTAATTTCTCCACGCCTACTACCCCTCTGCATATCACACCTAATCCAATCACTCCTGCTAATGTCATTTACTTGCTTTTTACATTTACATTGCCATTGTGAGTCTAATTCACTCATCTCTACTTAAGGATCGATGGGCTCACATTCTAGCTGTATCTGAAGAAGTGAGCTGAGGCTCACGAAAGCTCATATCTTGCCAGAAATGTGGTTAGTCTTTAAGGTGCTACTGGACTCCTACTCTTTTCTACTGCTTGTGAAATAAGTTAGATTTTAGGCCAAGAGGCATCCCAAAGTTTCTCATCTGTTTTTTCTGAGTTCTTACATGTGCTTACATTACCAGTACTGCATGTTGGTAAGGGATCAAGTGGTTGCTATGATGTGGGTGGCAGTCAAAGAGAACTCTTCAGCTTCTAGTAGGCCAATTAAACTCTTCTCCTGTGATTTAAACCCCTAACAAAAAGGTCACTTGGGACCCTGTTCAACAAGGGTGACATACAATGGTCCTAATTAAAAATCCCAGAACTATTTCCTGTTTCCAACCTCTCAGTGGGCCATAATAAACTGTGTTCTTGACATCTAACATCTTACCAATAACCCCAAATAATTAACAGGGCTGTTTAGATAACAAATGTGCAAACCCTCATATATAGCTGGCTTTTCCTATCATTGCATAAATGTTTGCTATTACATAAGATTTCCTCTTAAAGAGCAGTGTGCAGAGTGCCCACAACAACTGTTAGTGGCTTCCTAGAGGCACCTGGTTGGCCACTGTGTGAACAGACTGCTGGACTTGATGGGCCTTGGTCTGATCCAGCAGGGCCTTTCTTATGTTCTATGTTCTAACAAATTAGAGCAGTGTTGCTAAGGTGACTTGTAAGACTATTAAGCATCTTTACAGCCATCTGGAAAAAAAATTACAATGCACCACACTCTTGTTTCATTAAGACACAACCATGTATAAAACTGCTCGGTTAATCTTAAAGACTAATGACTACTGTCAGAGCTTTGTTACAGACTTATCTCCACTACCAGCACTGAAGCACTGGGACAACAATGATGCATACTGAATTTCAGAACAGTCATAAAAAATGAATTTTTCAAATGAATTCAAATACTCATTGCAGATGGCTTGCCTGATTTCCTGGGATCTGCTCCATAAATGGGCCACAACCCTAATCAAATGGCAGATTACCCATTTTGTTCTTCTAGAAAGGAAATGCATGAATTTCCATGGCCTCCATTTGAGACTTTCACCTACTCTGATTCAGTATACTACAGTAAGATTCCCTGTTGTGAAGCTGTGCATTCTGTAGTTGTCAAAATATATCTGTATACATTGGATGGGAGAAACCAGAGGCCATCATGTCAACAATACAATATCTGGTTTCTCCCATCCATGCCATCTGCAACGTATTATAATATAGGGTTGCCAGATTCTCAGTTTAGTATACACTTGTTTTAGATCTAAATAAATGTGTGTATTACCAAAGCATCAATATAGATAACTTTTTGAGACATCAAAGCAAATGTAAAATAATTTACAATTTACTCAACAGTTAACCTCTCATTTACTCAACAGTTAACCTCTCATTGTTAAAAGGAAAAGGCACCTGTAACATTTTCTTTTCCATTCCTCAATATAATAACACTGTCTCTCAGTACACCACTTAAAGGTTTTCCCTTGGCCTCAATATGTGGGGCTTAGTCCCAGGAAAGTACGCACAGGATAAGGTTGAGCCTGAAAGGATGTGGGCGGCAACATCCAAGAAAGAGTCAAAGGAAAAACTTATGAACAAAGATGTCTAAACTGCCTTCTATTTTATATACATTTCATCCCCCTGCCTTAAAAAACTTTTATCTGGATCTGTTGGACTTAAAGATACACTAAGGACCCTTCTTCATTCACTCTTAACTTTTTTTCTGTTGCAAATGCAGATTTTGAGATTGTTTATCAAATGATATTGGGTTGGCTTTAGATGTGTGTGCATATGGGAGCTGTGTAATATTCTTGAGTTCCATCAGTGGCTGCCATGTGTGTCAAGCTTGGTTTGACGCAACTGTGGAACTGAATAATCTAGACCAGGGGTGTCGAACTCATTTGTTACGAGGGCCGGATATGGCATAAATGTCACTAGCTATAAATACCATAACATGTAATGCCAGGTACTGGAGATACGAACTTCATAGACAACACAGGCAAAGTCAATTAATTATATTATTTTTGCTATTGTTTTAATCATGTTTGTATTTTAAGTTAAAAAAATCATTAATTGGCTTTGCCTGTGTCTTCTATACAGTTTGTATCTCTGATCCCTGGCATTAAATTTGATCTGGACTGGGGGTAGGGGTGGCTGCCTTAGCTGGCGATCCCACAGCAGGATCGCCATCCCAGATCTGGACTGGTGGCTGCCTAGGAACAGAATTTCCCCCAGGGAACTGAATTTGCGCTCTGGGACTGGAATGACATGTCACAGTGTGGAATAACAGCCCCTAGGAGTAGCAGAAGCATTCTGGGACTGTCATTCCAGTCTGACCCGCTTCTGTGGAGGCTTCCTTCCAAAAAAAATTGTTTTGTATTTGCTTGGGGGGTATTTGTTGATGTATGGTAACTGGACCCCAAAAAAATTAAACCGGAAAGACTCTGCATGTTAAGTACAAGCGCTCCATTTTCTGCATATTTGGGGAAATACTAAATGTTTTTGCATTGTTGGTATATTATATATGTATTATAAGGTTTCTAGCTTAATAACTGGGAATCTGGGTTCAGTTTTACTCTTTCTACCTTGGGCGTATTAAGAAATGGCTCAAACAGCCAATCCTTCTCTCTGCTTGAGGTTTCTTAGCCTTGAAGGGGACAGACTGTACAAGTGCAGAAGCACTCTCGCTTCACAAGCTCGGCCATTGCCACTGAAAACAGCTCCTGGGGCTAAGCTCAAAGGAAGCTCCAGTGGAAGAGACACTCAAACACAGCACAGCCCAAGCCTCCATTTTCAGGGAGAAGCAAACTCTCTCCTTGTACAATTGGGCCCCAACCACCATAGTACAAAGGGGGCAGCTTACATACATTGTCTGAATCGGCGTGGAGGTGGTAGAAAGCCAGGGTGCCAAAGACAAAGCCCACCAGCAGAGCTGCACTGCTCTTGCCTTCCATGCCCTGCACGAAGGGCCAGATTTAGGTTTGATGAGGCCCTAAGCTAGTGATGAGGCCCTAAGCCACTACATCTGATCATTTTGATGCGCAACCTGTACTCTGGACAAGAGGCCACAGTTAGAACAGAATATGGAGAAACGGAATGGTTTCCAATTGGCAAAGGTGTCAGACAAGGATGTATTTTATCTCCCTATCTCTTCAAGACTTTCTATTCCTTGGCTCCACCATCAACCAAAAGGGAGACTGCAGCCAAGAAATTAGAAGGAGATTGAGACTGGGAAGGGCAGCCATGAAGGAGCTAGAAAAGATTTTGAAGTGTGGGGATGTGACTCTGCCCAACAAGACTAGATTGATTCATGCCATCATATTCCCTATTACTATGTATGGGTGTGAAGGCTGGACAGTGAAGAAAGCTGATAGGAAGAAAATAGATTCCTTTGAAATGTGGTGTTGGAGGAGAGGGTTACAGATTCCGTGGACTGCCAAAAAAACAAATCAGTGGGTTATAGATCAAATCAGGCCTGAACTGACCCTAGAAGCTAAAATGACTAAACTGAGGCTGTCGTATTTTGGTCACGTCATGAGACGACAAGAGTCACTGGAAAAGACCGTCATGATAGGAAAAGTTGAGGGCAGCAGGAAAAGAGGAAGACCCAACAAGAGATGGATTGACTCAATAAAGGAAGCCACAGCCTTCAATTTGCAAGATCTGAGCAAGGCTGTCAAAGATAGGACATTTTGGAGGACTTTCATTCATAGGGTCGCCATGAGTCGGAAGCGACTTGACGGCACTTAACACACACACACACAAGCTATTGAAGGTAATGGGGCCCTTTATATGTCCAGCTGTCCTTTGTCAACAACAAATTGTCGCTGTTTTTTGTGTTGAATATATGCTATATGGTAATTTATGGACCTAATAGGTATCTAAAGCCATTTGCACATAACAAAATATGTATTTTATCAAAGTAATTATTGAACTGAAATACAATTAAGAAGAAGTATAGCAGGCGGGGCCCATTACTTACATCATAGGAGCCTACACAACACAAAACACTGTTGCTGTATGTAGGTTTTATTTTATTTGTTTTTTATCTTATATTTTGAAAATGTAAATCCAGTTTTTTTTCCTTTAAATTTTTTTGGGGGGCCCAAGAGAGTGGGGCCCTAAGCTATAGCTTGTTTAGCTTACATGTCAATCCGGCACTACCTGCACGGCACGAAATCAAGCCTGCCCCAGCAAGGCAAGACAGGCACTGGAGAGCAAGGCAGGAAGCAGCACAATGACTGCTCCCCGCCCCCATAGAGGACCTGCCACCGACATCTAAGAACATAAGAAAGGCCCTGCTGGATCAGACCAAGGCCCATCAAGTCCAGCAGTCTGTTCACACAGTGACCAACCAGGTGCCTCTAAGAAGCCTAGAAACAAGACGACTGCAGCAGCAGCATCCTGTCTGTGTTCCACAGCACCTAATATAATAGGCATGCTCTTCAAAACTGGACAGAATAGGTATGCATCATGACTAGTAGCCATTTTGACTAGAAGCCATGAATAGCCCTATCCTCCATGAATGTGCCCATTTCCCTCTTAAAGCCCTCCAAGCTGGCAGCCATCACCACATCCTGGGGCAGGGAGTTCCACAATTTAACTATGCGTTGTGTGAAAAAATACTTCCTTTTATCTGTTTTGAATCTCTTGCCCTCCAGCTTTAGAAGATGACCCTATGTTCTAGTATTATGGGAGAGGGAGAAAAACTTCTCCCTGTCCACTCTCTCCAAACCATGCATAATTTTATAGACCTCTATCATGTCTCCCCTTAGCCACCTTCTTTTCAAGCTAAACAGCCCTAAGTGTCCTAATTGCTCCCCATCTAGTGGTCAGATGGAGCACAGCAGTGGAAGCGGCCCATGAAAGGGAAAGGAGCTAAGAAACTATAGATTCCTGAGTAGCGTTCTTTGGGAAGAAGGTATTTGTTTATCCCTGCCTTGTCTGACTAGGGGGCCGGATGTGAGTGCTCAAGGGGCCGGATCCAGCCCGCAGGCCTTATGTTTGACACCCCTGATCTAGACTGTACTTCATGAAAATTATGCACACTTAGAATCCAGAGGAGTGCACAGTCCATTTCTAATGAACTATGCAAGAAGTGCATTTTAACAAGGTTCACTAAAATGCTTCTGGGTGGCATAGTGTACAATGTTTTCCACTTTCCTCATTCTCGATGTCCTTTTTTATAGTGCACCTTGCCTCATTTATGTCTAATTCAAATGGTCAAGGTTTAACTACATGTCCTCTAAGGTATTCATGCTTTTTTGATTGTCCAAGTGCCCATTCTCAATACCTCACCAAGAACACTAGTAACTGAGATCTGAATTATCCTAACAGGTAATAAAACTGGATCTGTCTTGGGAACAGAGTAGTTCAAGGATTGCAAGTGTCACACATTATCTATCAACTGCAGACTGAAATTATGAATTTGGTCCCGAGGCATACTGTCAAGCTCCTACACAGTATGTTTAATTCAGTAAACAATGCAAGCTTTAACTTGGGCTACAGCTCACCACAGCTAAGTTAGGAACTTGTTTTCAGTGCCAAATCTCATTTCTGAAATGTATGAAATACAGTAGGGATTTGGCTCAGTTTGTGGATGCACGGAGCCTTTGAATAAAGTAAACATAGCCAGCTCCAAGCCTTTGGGATTACAGCCTGATCTTCCTCACCAGAAGGCATAGCTTCCACGTAGGCTTCATCTTCATTCACTTCTTTCTTTTTAGAAGTGAATTACTGAAAATAAAGGACCATCAGTTAAATCTATTAACAGTATCATGTTACTTATTTGGCTATACCACATTTCTCTAACCTACAATACTGCTGATTCCATCAAGTGGAAAACTGCCTTTTCTACATGTGTCATAAATTTACCAAATAAAAGCATTATTTCATAAAACAGCAACTGATATTGGTCCTTCAGACTACATTAAACCAAGAATGCTTTAGCCTAGACAATTTTCCCTTAAAAATAACCAGAAAAAATATTTCCTTATAAAGTGGAAGGCTGCATAGCAATCTTTACTGTTAGTAAAAACATCTAGATAGAAATCTCTAAGAATTAAATTGTATCCTGAATTGTCTAGAGGGGATGTGTTGTTAAAAGCACAAAGGAATGTGGCATTTCTACAAATTCTTCTAAGCAGCTTTGGAATATAACACTTGAAAGAAAACACAAATACCAATGAAAAGTTCTGTGGCAATTTAAAGAATAACAAATAACAATACCTAATGAATATTGCATTTCACACTTCACAGGCCTTTCTTAAAGGTGGAGTTCACTGTGATATCTGAATGGGAAATAAGCTCCCCTATTCAATTTGAATATGCCCCATTTTATAGTCCTTAAACAATTTTTTTTGTAGTTTCTGGCTCAGTTCTCCTTCTCTTTGCCATATGATTTAGTTACACAATAACAGTGTGATCCTATGTAGAGTTACTCCAATTTAAGCCCATTAAAATGAGAGATTCCATAAATTTTGCAGTGAACATTTCCAGTAGTTAAACAGAGCTCGTTCTACAGCTGTGATCACCTTTGAGCCAAATAAATGATCTGTTTGCCTGTTGATCAACTACCGGTACCTTGAATGGCTACCAAACAACTTTGCAGCTGTGCAGCAGCTTTGGTTATAAGAGTTTTGTTTTGTTGAAATGGTGCCTGCAGTGGTAGAGTTACCCTTGCCTCATAGGAGCTTCTGCATCTGTGCAATAGGCAAAATTGATTCTACCAGGGTCATGGATGTGAGAGGGAAAGTATGCCTCCCACAAAACTGCACAAAAATATGCATGTAACAACACAGACTTAAATACACATTGAACTGGAAGACTTTTTTAAAAATGAGGTTTTAACAATCGGCTGACTGATTTTTTCACTGTTTATACAAAGGTTGTCTAGCAGTGTGCTCCAACAACAGGTCTTCGGGGGAAGGAGGAAAGTAGAACTGCTAGTGGGCTCTGTGAGAATGTGCATTTGTGAAACACTGCCAGTTCCACAGCAAGGCATTGATTTGAATACTTTAAAGTAACCTGATGAACAGACTAGAACAGCAAATTGATCACTGCCCAATTGGTTTCTTCTTCACAACTGGCAAACAGCTGGTGAACCAAACTGGCTCAGTGTTTGAGCATCCCTAATTGAAATTAATGGGCTCAGACTTATGTAACTCTACATCATATTGTCCAGTAAAAATGCTCTGAGTTATATTCAACATACTTATATTACTGGGTCAGGCTGCTGCATAAGCATCTAAGAACTATTGTACAGTAGTGTTGGAATGGAGTGAGCAGGAACCCAGTTCTCTTTTTTAAAAAAAAACAGCTGCATTTGGGTTTGTCAAATTTAACCCTTTTTAGACTGCTGACCTAACCACATCAATTCGTGCTTTTGTAACCTTGTGGTTAGACTATTGCTGGGTACCTAAAAGGTTGGGTGAAATAAAATCCAATTAAACGATGAGATATATTTATTACTTATGGCAGCAAATACAGGGTTGATAATCTAAAACCACATGCCAAACGCATTTCAGCCCCCAGGCCTTCTTCGTGGTCTAGTTACAACATATTACGCACATATACACATAAATTAAACAAATAGAACTATTAGAATTTTGTATCAGCTTGGGTATGTATTCAGTGGCTGGCTCATTCAAAGACATCGGCCAAGAGCCCTTTGATTTGTACCCAAGGACAACAGGAAGAGAAAAGCAAACACTCATCAGGATGTAACACTGGACCAAGATGTTCCTCCCAATCTTTCCTTTTCCTGTGCATCAATTATACTCGGCTGGTTATCATCTGCTGGATGCCACACCTTTCCAGGGCTGTTAAACTGGCATCCACTAGAGCCCATTCTTTTTCAACAGTGATCCTCGATTTATAAAATGGGCTTCATGAAGGGGTAGGACTTCAGCATCAGGCACAGGGTTTTCTGTGGAGTGCTTTATGAATAGTTTATTTTTCTTAGAGCTTTAACAATACAATTTCACCTTAAGCTGCAAAGGGAAGAGAGGAGGTAAATATTTTAATTAATAAATGTATGTGACATAATTTGGGGCAGAGAGGAAAACAACTTTATTGTAAGTGGAAAGAGGCTTTTCTGGCAGGTGGCTGGCTTTATATCTCAGGGCAAAGTTCACACACTTTTCTGTAGGGCCACAAGCCAATGCTTAAATAAGTAAATCCTTTAAAATAAGTTCATGAGATCAGGCTGCCTATTATTTAAAATATGTTGCAAGCTTTTGTGTTTCACGGAGCTTCTCATCAAGCACAGAGATGTTTCTTTGTCAAACAGAAACCAGAATAAATTAGACTCTGTGGTGTTACAATAAAGGTCTGGTGTCCTGTTATCCAGTGGCTTTATAGACATAAAGGTTGCTAGGCAAACTATGCTAATTAGACAAGGATCTCATTATTTCTGTAAGAGAGATAAACACTAATGGGCAGGCTGTAATGATAAGGGGTTTCAATCTGAGACTGAAGGAAACTGAAAAAAAATTATGCTGAAAATAGTCCATAAACCCATGAGAAAGTATCATGGTGGAAATACGGCTAGAAAGAAATGAATATATTAGATGGGGAAAAAATAACTGTTGGGAATAAATAATTATACTGTAATTTATCTGAAAGGGCAAGTGGAAGGAAAACCCAGACCTTGGTGTATATAAATCCCTCTCTCATCTTGATACTGGTGACTCCCAAATCGGTTTCTCCACAATGGTCTTCTTTTACTCCATATTCCCATTCCACCATGCAATAGCTTGGACTGGTGGAGTCACCAATTCCCCCTTTCCTGGATGCAGTTATTTTTCATTGTTTTATATTCAGTGGGTCCCTGGCTATTAGGACTGACATTTCCCTGGTGGAAGGATGAAGGAAGTAAGGAAAACCCCACTGCACATAAGCCATTGAGCCAAACCTTTGCCAAAGTATAAGCCAGAAATATTTATTTAATCATTCTTATAGCCCGCCCCTACCCCAGCAAAGCTGGGCTCAGATCGGCTCACATAAACCACAAAAATACAATCAGACTATAAAATCACATAAAGCAATAGGTTAAAACAGCCCTAACAGACTAAAATCACATTTACTAAATGGCACACAGAGTTGCGATATAAGGCCACAGTATGACCTGCTGGCAGTTCTAAACAAATACATAGTCTGCACTAAATAGCACTCAGCAGCGGTGGAGTAAGGCAGGGAGGCCAGAATAGGAACTGAACTGCAACTGTAATATTTGATTTCCCAACAGCAATTTCAGGAACTCAGCAAATTACTTGGAAGGCCACATAACTATTTTATTTTGTGACCTCAAGTCACTTGGTTGGGCCAGGCCATGTGTATCAAATAAATAAATAAATAAATAAATAAATAAATAAATAAATGTTGGGGAATCTGTATGCTGACCAATTCTCAGTGTCCCACTATGACACACACCCCTTTCAACCACTTCAATATTCCACTCTCTCAGCCCGACTGTATATGCTGAGGGAAAAGCGTTAGCCTGAGTGTATTTGTGAGGAGATTATTTTCCTTCTCCTCCAGTTCCACACCAGTGTTTACCTCAGAGAGAGATATGACACAAGAGGCTTTTTAACTTAAGCAGACAAAACTGGGAAGTTCATTGAACAGAACTCACAGAGATTGATTTTCAAGGAAAAGGCAGAATTGGAGGGAAAACTCAAAGTCAGATTTATCTACATAAGATTACTTCAGAGAGATAGCTTAGGTGTTTTCTTCAATCAAGTTCCTTTCGTTCTTAGTTTCAAGCTTAGTTCTGTCCCTCAGAACTGTTTCTTAGATTCCATTTCTCAGACTCTGTCCCCAGCCTAGCTCACAAGAGTGAAGGAAGTCTGAGTTCCTTTCCCTCCTCAGAGAACTCACAGGTTTGGTGAAATATCCAAAATCCCTCTTCCAGTCCTCTCTGACTACCCCACACCAGTGGCTGTAATTCTCCACACCTCCCTGCTACCGGAATAGCTCTACCTCAGAGACTAATTCCCCTTTGTGACCTGGGTCCTCTCTAACCCAATTCTCACTCCTGTCAATCCCACAGGTTGTGTGCTTCAATAGCTTCGGTTTTAACAGAACCCCTCGGGTTCACAGAGTACAGTCTGGCTTCCGCTCAGTCTCGCTACCAAGCTCAGAATCTATTACAGCCTTCTCTGGCTGGTTCCAATCTTAGGACTCCTTTCACAGCCTCCTCTCAGGCTGGTTCCTAAGCTTCCAATCTATCACAGCCTTCTCTCAGGCTAGGTCCCAAGCTTCGACTTCTTTCACAGCCTCCTCTCAGGCTGGGTCCCAAGCTTCGACTTCTTTCACAGCCTCCTATTCAGGCTGGGTCCCAAGCTTCGAATGTTTTCTGTCTTCCAGAGCTCAGAGTGTCAGCTCTCTGGCTCCGCCCACTCTTGGTCTGTCAGCTTTTGCTGCAGATTAATCCCTTATCCGTCACACCCACACTGTCACATGTGACAAAACAGGCTTTTCTCTTACATGACTAAGCAGAACTAGACCCATCACCCAGGTCAGGTTTAACTTCATCCCAGTAGAATCTTGGGAAACATTTCTTCACCCTCTTGCATGCAAATGAATGACTTACCCATGGAAGTGAATGAGTAAATAAATCCCTGTACTTGGAAAGAAAATGTGTTTAACCTCGGTTGAGAGCGGGTGGTCGCTGTCTGCAGGTTTCTCATGGAGTGGTGTAATATATGGGTTTTCCTTCCAACCATCACAAGACATTTTGTCTACAGCAGCACTCAGGAACAGTACATGATACAAGTCAATAAGAACCACTGACTTCCACAGGACAAATTGTAGCAGAGCAGAAATAACATGCATAACAAAGACTACAGTCTACAATAGCCATGCGGATTAGCTTTGGATTCCACGTGTTAACAGATCACTTCAGGATACAATGGTTCCACATTAACATACCACACCCTCATTAGCACATTATCTTGATACTTACAGGACAATGATTAGCACATTACCTTTAATACTTTGCAGGACAATGACTCAGCTCAAACCCAACCCCCTTCTGACTATATATTACTCTTCCTACACACTTGACACTGAGAGACATGGTCCTTCAGTGTTACTCCTCTGAAGATGCCGGCCATCTGCTGGCGAAACGTCAAGAAAGAAAATACCAAGACCACGGTCACACAGCCCGGATAACCTACAAGAACCGATGAACATGCAGTTTCTTTGTTATGTTTGTAACCTTATAAATTCTGATGCCTCCAAAGGGCTACTGGACTCCTGCTTTATTTTGCTGTTGCAGACTAAGCTGGCTAACCATCTGGGATTTTCTTCCTCAGAGATCCTCAGAATAACATCTTGTCCTCACAACCCTGTGAGGTAGGTTAGGCTAAGCTCAGAACGCATTTCAAAACTATACAGAAGTTTTAATAAACAAGGCCACACACTGCAAACGTGTCAGACTAATCTTGGAGGAGGGTAAGAGAGAAGTGAGGTTAGGAACTAAAAAGAAGAATTGATTGAGGTGTGGCTACTCTGCACCACACTACCTGGTCAATTTTAAGAAGCAGCAAAAGGTCACTCTTTAATCTGGAACAGAAGAATTCTAACTTGTATTAGGGACAGAGTACAGAATCAAAGCAAAAAGATATAATAATGATATTAAAGACAACATGTGAATGCTTCTTTCAGTGCATGGGAAAGAATCCACCTTGGCAGTCAGAGGCGGCGCGTCTCCCAAGTCTGCAGCCCAAAGCGGGGGGTGGCTGGCTTGGGGGGCCGGATAACCACGCTCGGTGCCTGGTGTCAGACTCCTTAAGAACTGCTTCCCTGAGCACCTTCTATTAAATGTATTTATATTTTAAATCACTGTAAACTTCTGTGGGGGTCAACTTTTGGCCTGAAAATCACTACTGGGACGTATTTCAATAATTCAAATGAATGTGTTACCAAGGATGCTTTTCTTATTCCAAAACTTGCCTATAATATCACATGTTAAATACTTTGACATTTGGAGGAAGGACATTTTAAACTTCATCTGGCAAGGGAAAAAACCGAGGATTGCTTATAAATATTTGGTGGACCTTAAAGTCAGAGGAGGTTTAGCATTACCAAACTTTCAACTTTACGCTGAAGCGGTAGCCTTAACATGGCTAAAAGACTGGATAACCTTATCAAATACACGTTTACTGGAGCTTGAAGGCTTTAATAATATTAGTGGATGGCATGGCTATTTATGGTATGACAAAATCAAGATACAAGCATCATTTAGGAATCATATAATCAGGTCCTCTTTATTGCGTATTTGGATGAAATATAAACATATTTTGGAACCAGCAACACCGATGTGGATTTCACCGCAAGAAATGTTAACACTACGTCCACTTAGACCGGACAAATTTATAATCTACCAAGAATTAATTAAATGGGAGGGGAAAAAATACTCATTAAAGGAATTTCAATTTTTTAAAGAGGATCTACAATGATTGCAATACTGTCAGATTAAATCAGTTTTTGTACAAGATATGAAAAATGGATTTTCTAAAGAAAAGTCCCCTTTCCACAAGATGTTATTAGATAACAATTTGAAACTGATCTCAAAAATGTATAATCTACTTTTAACAATATATTGTGAGCAGGAGACAATTAAACCAACTATGATCGACTGGGCTCAAAACATGGGACATGATATTGCCTTAAATAAATGGGAAAGACTATGGTCAAAAGATTTGAAAGGAATAAATGCACAATCAATTCGAGAAAACATTTATAAAATGATGTATAGATGGCATTTAACACCTAAGAAGATTGCAAAGATATATAAAGTGACATCCCCTAAGTGTTGGAAATGTAATAAGGAAATTGGTTCCTTCTATCATATGTGGTGGACTTGTGATAAAGCTAAAGATTTTTGGGATATGATATACAACGAATTGAGATTAATAGTACAAAAAAATATACCCAAAACACCAGAAATGATGCTATTAAGTATGATACCTGACGATTTGCTAATACAAAGAACTTTTTTGATCTATGCTACAACAGCTGCGAGACTGCTTTATGCAGCAAAATGGAAAGGGGCAGAAATTCCTGAGAAAAAAGACTGGATTGGGAAAATGTTTGAATTGGTGGAAATGGCAAAACTTACAGCCATTCTAAATGAAAAAGACAATGTTCGATTTTTAGGGGAATGGGAGGATTGGATGAAATATTGTGAATATGAATTAAAACTGGGGAAAATGGAAGAATACTTATTAATCTGATCTAGAGGACACAATTAATATTAAGAGTTATAATCATTTATATTAATAGAAGATGTTTTATGAAAGTTAAATGAATTTATGATAGTTAAGATCAGACCAATTACGATGGGATGAATACTTTAATAAGAGGCGGAGAGAGGTGATGGGGAAGTCATAAATTTTCCTTTAATTTGTTTTTTTGTTATGAATTCAAAAAACCATAACAACATAGAGTTAGAATTTTGAATTTCATATTGTTGTTTACTATCATGGAAAATTTGTATTATAAAAACCAATAAAATTATTATAAAAAAAAAAACTTTTGGCCTGAAAAGTGGGGTAAACATACAACAGATTAAAGGGGGTAAACATACAACAGCCTAGCTCCGTGTTGGCGAACGTATGGCACGCGTGCCGGAGTTGGCACGCCGAGCCCTCTCTGTGGGCACGCGCGGGTAAGTGGCTCGCTGCGGTTGTGTGAGAGGGCCGGGCGCACAGCAGCAGCGTCCGCCCAATCCCGAGCCTCCCGTCCTTCACTTCCAGGGCTCCAAAAGGCCTCCTGGGTCTGCTTCTGGGCTCAGCTGTTCCTCTGAGCCCGCTCGCCTCTCCGGCTCTGCCCCGCTCTTCCAGGGCTCTAAAAGGCCTCCCAGGTCTGCGTCTGGGCCCCTCCCTCTTTCAGCTGAGCTGTAGCCGCTGCTCAGCTGTTCCTCTGGGCCAGCTCGCCTCTCTGGCTCTGCCCCGCGCATGCGCCTCGGTGGGCGGCTGGGTCGGGAGCGGAGCAGACGAGCTGCAGGGGTGAGGGGCGTCGGGCCCGGCTTCAAGCCCCTCCGCTGCCGGCCTGAGCGGTGCGCTTTGGGGGACGGCGCAGAGCCCTCTTTCTTCTCAGATCCCCCCCCTTCCTGGACGGGTTGGCGTGGGAGAGGCGCCTTTGTTTTCCTCTGGCTTCCCTCTGGGCTGGGGGAAGTGGCCAGGCAGGCCCCTTCCAGTCCAGCGCTCTCTTTGCACGCTGTCCTCCCTCAGTGGGGAAGGGTTGTCCTTAGCTAGTTCTCTGCCGTTCACTCTTTCCCCCTAAAGTTGGGACTGATCGGTGTGAGATCCACCTCCTAGTTCAACTTGGATCCCCGCAGCAAGATGGTACAGGGGACCCCCCCCCCCCCCCACACACACACATTTTCTTGCTTCAGGCCCCTGGGATAGTAAATTCTCACTATGGCCATTTATGCATAGGAGGTTTTGCAAAACTCTCAAAACTCTGCATGGGGCTTATTGTTGCATTTTGAGAACCTGGGTGAGAAAAATGTGCATCTAAAGAGTGGCAAATCCAAGGCAAAACCTCCCATGCGTAAAAGCTTTCAAGCTATGACTGTCTTAAGAAAACTTCACATTACTAGTTCAGCTAGTAACTAGTGGATGGCCTCTGTATTTCTCCTGATTAGATTTGAGCTTTGCAGAGTTGCATTTCGCTCTGTATTCCAGGGGCCTCTCTTGGCTGAGCTAAGTGAGTACATGTTTTCTCCAAACCGTATACATGCAATGTAAGCAGAGTGAAGATCTATCTGCTTGGCACATCTAAGAAGCGGAGTTTTAGCCACAGGGGTTTCTGCTGAAATAAAATTTTGCTAGCCTGCAACGTGTTGAGCAGGGACTAATGTTTGCTTTTGATGCAATAGATGGATAGGGCAACGCTTCCTATAGTTCTTTTCCATGTTCTTTTATTTAACGGTACCCTCCAAGATGGATTTATAGTGGGGTCTTGCTCCTTGCCTTTAAAAGCCTTTAAAAGAAAGTTTTCTGCTACCAAAATTCTTCCTCTTCCCCTAGATTCCAGGTTAAATTTCCGTGTTGGGACTTTGCGATAAATAAGTGGATTTTGGGTTGCAGTTTGGGCACTCCGTCTCTAAAAGGTTCGCCATCACTGGCCTAGCCTATTTATTTCAACATAGGTATAAAGTTGGCTGAAAAGGTAGAAAGATGGGTCTAAACATGGACTGAAGCTCAGAAAAAAAGTGAACAAACACAATAAGTATTATTTTCACATGGGATAAATGGCAAAGTAAATTTGCTTCTTTTTCTTCTCCTGTAGCATCAGCTATTTTGGAATTAAGATCAAAGTTAGGACAGAATGAGAAACATTGTGATAGCTGGAGAGCTATTAAATTAGACTATTTTTGTGAGTTAATCAAGACAATGAATTTGTTTCTTATAAAATAGTAAGTGTAGTAATACCATCTATTGGTTCCAATATTTACAGCTGCATAGCTTTATAAATCTAAAAATCTATAAGAGAGAATTGAGGGCAGAGTTAAATGAGTTTGATTTACTTCTTAAACAAAAACAGGTAAGAAGTCAATTTACCATAGATATCTGTTAGAAATTAATAGTGATGCAACCCCCAGCTACTTTAAGAAATGGCAGAAATTCAAAAGTGGGGTCTTTTCTTCTCTCTAAAGGTTCTTCCTTCTCTCTTTCAAATGTAAGGAAAATATATGTAAGATTCTGCACCAATGGCATTAGAATATCAAGGATTTATAACAACAGTAATAACATTTGTTGGTTTTGTAAGGAAACAGGAGCACATTTTCTCCATGTGTGGTGGCGATGTGATAGGGCAGAAGTGTTTTGGGATAAGGTAACTAGTAATGTAAGGTAGCTTTTCAATGTAAGGTAGATAATACAATCTAATGTGTTCATTTGAACTATGTAGCCTCAATTCCTAAACATTATCAGACTAATGTTTTACACTTATTGTAATCTAGCCAAGAGTTATCTAGTCAATTCATAAATTCAGATCCAAACCCAAATGCCTTAAGTGTCACCAAAATCAATTTAGGTTCTACGCGATCAAATGCTTTCTGTGCATCAAGAAATATACTTATGGGAGCCTATTAAGAGTGCATAAGCCAGGGCACATGTACTTTCAGCCCATACAGGGCAACCTCAGCAATACCTACATCCAACTACTTATTATCATACATACTTACAAGCACCAGGCACAAATCCCTTGGTTTAAGTAATACCAGTGATGGTGTGATGACCAGGGCTGATAACATTGCAGAAGGTATAAAAGGTATAACATTGCAGAAGGTATAAAAAAGAAGCCACAAAAAAGTTTTAAATTGTGCTGCTTTCTACAGTCTTGAAAATATCCAAGAAGTCACCTTTAAACCTGCTAAAATCCTTCCATTCTCTCTCTGAAATGTGTACAGTGTCCTTGTTAGCAATAAATATTAAGACAATACATAACCAAATGGGGCAGGATTGCTTTTAGTAACAAGAATGAGTCAAGGAAGCTGAGAGGGATGGAGGTGCAGAATTTTGCACATTTCAACAAATGCTCACTCCTTTGAATGCAGGTCTCAGAGGTTCAACAGCTACCGCCAGCCTCTATAGATTGTTTCAAGTGTGATACTGTCAGGCTGTTATCTTGGTTTAGATGTTTCCTTTCGTTTCTCTGCTGAACCATCCAGACTTCAAGGACGGCTACACATACCAAAGCCTGGGAACGCCACTCCTGGGAAATAATGCTCTGTTTATGCTTTGTAATCTCCCGCCGTTTCTCTGCCTTATATTTCCAACTAACGGGCAAGACAACCCATAGCTGTCATCTTGCCTTCAAAGCACTGTATTGCCTATTTGACCAGTAAAGCCATCTGCTTGGAATCTGATTGTCTCTGTGGTGATTTCTGGTTGGATGGGTCAAGAGCTTACATTATGACAACTATGGGTTGTCTCAGTTTCGTTTTGCTCAGTTTCGTTTTGTCATGGAGACCACCCAAACTGAAGATCTCTTTTGCCGGCTCGGCAGAGATACTACCTTGTCAGCGACCCAAGGTGAGGGGAAGCCAGAAGCCTCCCCCCGAAGCTTCCGTTCCCAGCCCGCAGAGATCAGCACGGCCCCCTCAAGATCGCGAATCCCGATTCCAAAGGGGAGCTTGCCTCGTTTGCGGCGCGATGAACCACTTTGTTTCAGCATGTCCTCAACGCCTGGAACTCCCTCGACCGAATGCATTGCCCCGAGCTCGGGGACGACCTCAACGCAGAGGCACCGCGGCCACCCGCAGTACAGCACCGGGACGGCCCACACCCTCTGCACTTCCTACTTCTGCAGACCCCTCCGGGTCCTGGATTACAAGTGCCCCGGTGGGGGACAATTCTCTATCTTCAGACAGGGATCTTTCCTGGGATACCCCAGCGTTAACCCTGGACTCGCTTCCTGACCTGTCACAAAACCGGGGAAGACCTCAACGTGGAGGCACCGCGGCCGCCCGCAGTACAACGCCGGGTCGGTTCACACCCTCTGCACTTCAGTTCAGAGACTCTCCCGATCATCCTGTTTCTACAGACCCCTCCGGGTCTCGGATTACAAGTGCCCCAGTGGGGGACAATTCTCCATCTTCGGACGGGGATCATCTCCAGGATACCCCAGCGCTAAACCTGGACTCGCCTCTTGACCTGTCTAATAACCGGTCACAGTCTGCAGTGAATGGAACGTCCCCGCAGACCCCCGCAGTTTCTCCTGCAAAACCTACGAAACCGACGAAGGTGAAAGAAGTAGAAAATACGGTGTATGTGGACGCAGTGTTGCAACACTATAAAGGGGGTCCCCAACTGCCTGTCAAGGCACTTATTGACTCTGGCTGCGGCCGCACTTTAATCAGTGAGGCCACGTTTGCAGCCCTCAAAGTCAAGTCCGAGGCTTTACCAGCTCCCGTCCAATTTGCCCAGATGGATGGGAGCCCTTTTAAGGGGGGACCAGTCGATCATCGCACACGGGGAGTAGCGATGGGTATTGATTCTCACTGGGAGCAAATAGACTTTACCATAGCCCCTATCCGATTTGAAGTAGTTCTGGGAATTAACTGGATTAAAGGTCATAGTCCCAGTATAGACTGGGAGATGAACACTATCTCCTTTGCTAACCCCAAATGCGACCAGCACCGACAGCAAGTTGCGGTGCTGTCTCCACCCGCTCCGGCATTAATCTCCGATGTCCCATCACCGCCGTCCCTACCTGATGTATACCAGGACTTTGCGGATGTCTTTAACATTAAAGAATGTGATGCCTTACCCCCTCCCCCACCAGGCCACTGACTGTGCAATTGAGGTGGTGAAGGACTGCACATTAACCAAGAGTAAGATTTACCCTGTGAGCACTTCCGAGCGCACTGTACTACGGGACTTTTTGGACAAAAACCTTGCCAGAGGGTTCATTCGCCCATCGAATGCTCCCAACTCAGCCCCCGCATTTTTCGTCCGAAAAAAGGAGGGCGACCTACGCCTCTGCATTGACTTCCGAAAACTCAATGCAGTTACTCAAGCCAACGCCTATCCTATACCGCTAATTTCAGATATTTTGGGACAAGTACAAGAAGGACGTATATTCTCCAAATTGGACCTAGTAGAAGCCTACTACCGCGTCCGTATCTGCGAGGGGGACGAACCCCTCACTGCCTTCTCTAGCTGTTTTGGAATGTTTGAATTCCTTGTGATGCCCTTCGGGTTAAAAGGTGCCCCGGGGGTCTTCATGCAACTCATCAACGAAATCCTCCATGATTTACTGTACCGCGGGGTGGTAGTTTATTTGGATGACATTCTTATTTATTCCAAAACCATGGACGAGCACGTTACTTTGGTCCGAGAAGTTCTGCACCGCCTGCGCAATCACCAACTTTTTGCAAAGTTGGCTAAATGCGAATTTCACCAGAGCAAAATAACTTTTTTGGGATATATAATCTCCCACCATGGCCTTAGCATGGACCCGGCCAAGGTCCAATCTGTCTTCAATTGGACTCCTCCCTCCAACCGCAAGCAAGTACAACAGTTTCTGGGCTTTGCTAATTTCTACCGCGGATTTATCCCTAACTTCGCCCAAATAGCGCTGCCCATCACCGACCTTCTGAAAACCAAGGGTAAAGGAAGCTCTGCTACATTACCCTCCGCTAAGATACTGTGGACTGATCAATGCCAGACCGCCTTTGTAGCCCTCAAACGCCTTTTCACGTCAGAACCTGTGCTACGGCACCCAGACCCAAATCGAATGTTCATTGTACAAGTTGATGCCTCCGACGTAGCTATGGGAGGGGCCCTGCTCCAAAGAGGAGCAGATGGTCTCCTTCACCCCTGCGCTTATTTCTCAAAGAAATTTGCGCACTCCCAATTGAACTGGCCCATTTGGGAGAAAGAAGCCTCAGCCGTTCACCATGCGCTTACTCTATGGCGACAATTCCTGGAAGGGTCTAAAGTCCCCTTCGAAGTATGGACCAATCACAAGAATCTAGCCGCCCTCACGGGAACCCATAAGTTATCCGCGAAACAACAGCGTTGGGCGGAATTGTTTGCTCAGTTTCGTTTTGTCCTGAAGCATGTCCCTGGAAAACAAAACGTTCTCGCAGATGCTCTCTCCCAGTTGCCTCATTACCCGGCGAAACTCGATCGGCCAACAAACTCTTTATTTACGCCCACTCAAAGAGAAGCCCTGCCCGTACTGGCTGTACAAACTCGATCCCAGACGCTGCCCCAGCGGAAGCACACGGTAGCCGGCGCACAAGCTCCTCCAGCCCTACCAGCCGCCCAGCTGCCCCCACAACGGAAACACACGATAGCCGGCGCTCCAGCTCCTCCAACCCAACTGGCCGCCCAGCCGCCTGCAGTCTGCACACCACCGCATGTAAGCGCTTCCCCCTCGTCAACCCCCATAACTGCTCCTACTACCACCATAAACAAGGGGGGGTTCCTGTCTCCGAATCTTTCTTAAATTCCCTTCGGGAACAATGCCTTATGGAACGCTCTGATCAAACCCTGCCTCCTGGTGTAATCGAACAAGGAGGCTCTTGGTACAAAAACTCGAAATTATATGTGCCCAAAGCTCTCCGAAAAGACGTCTTACACTTGGCTCATGGAGTAAAAACAGCTGGACACTTTGGGTTCCTAAAGACCCTTCACCTGTTGCGCAGACAATTTTGGTGGGGGGGGGAATGCTTTCTGACATTGACTCTTTTATTCGCAGCTGTCCTGTTTGCGCCACAGTCAAACGATCTCAAGGCAAGCCCCCAGGACTACTGCAACCACTTGAAATACCCAGCAAACCCTGGGAAGTGATTGCTATGGATTTTATGACGGATCTCCCTCTCAGCGGGGGGAAAACTGTGTTATGGGTTATCACTGACTTATTTTCTAAGCAAATACATTTGGTTCCATGTGCGGGGATCCCCTCTGCTCAGAAGTTGGCCCGCCTCTTCGTGTCACATGTCTTTAGACTACATTCGTTTCCGCGCAAGATAATCTGCGACAGCGGAAGTAGTTTCGTTGCTAAGTTTTGGAAAGCTTTTCTCAAATTGGTGGGGGTGGAGCAGGGGTTGTCTAGTGCATACCATCCCCAAACGGATGGTCAAACCGAACGTGTCAATGCTGTACTTGAATGCTATTTGCGCTGTTATGTCAATTACCACCAAGATGACTGGGTGGAACTGTTGCCTTTTGCAGAATATGCCTACAATAATGCTGTACATCAGTCCACAGGTTTCAGCCCGTTTTATGCGGTGTATGGACAGGACTTCGGTCCTATCACCCCAATAGAAGGATTAGAGGGGGAGGGGGATGCCGACATTGCCTCTTGGGCACACACCCTCCGTACAACATGGCCCTGGCTGGTTAGCAACCTAGACCGAGCCAAGCGCAAATACAAAGCGCAGGCCGACAAGCATCGTTCCCCCGGTAGGGACCTGCAAGTGGGTAACTTGGTATACCTTTCCACCAAGAACCTGCGCTCCACCCGTCCGTGCCATAAGCTCAATGCTAAATACATTGGCCCATTTCCCATCATCCGCCTCATAAATCCTGTCACAGTGGAACTGTCTCTCCCCAAAACTCTGAGGCGTGTACACCCCGTTTTCCATATCAGCCTTCTAAAGCCCCATGTTGCTTCCCCACAATGGCACCCGGAGCCGCCTCCTGAACAGCCCATAATGGTGGGGGGGGAGGAACATTTCGAAGTCTCCAAAATCCTTGATTCCCGCATACACCACGGGGTCTTGCAATACCTGATCCGCTGGAAACACTTCCCCCCTGCCTATGACGAATGGGTTCGCGCACGGGATGTCTCCGCCCCCAAACTCGTCAACGCTTTTCACAATACCTACCCAGACAGACCTGCCCCCTTGCCGGATGGGAGGGGGCCTTAAGGGGAGCAGGATGTCAGGCTGTTATCTCGGTTTAGATGTTTCCTTTCGTTTCTCTGCTGAACCGTCCAGACTTCAAGGACGGCTACACATACCAAAGCCTGGGAACGCCACTCCTGGGAAATAATGCTCTGTTTATGCTTTGTAATCTCCCGCCATTTCTCTGCCTTATATTTCCAACTAACGGGCAAGACAACCCATAGCTGTCATCTTGCCTTCAAAGCACTGTATTGCCTATTTGACCGGTAAAGCCATCTGCTTGGAATCTGATTGTCTCTGTGGTGATTTCTGGTTCGATGGGTCAAGAGCTTACAGATACCCACACAAAACAGAATGTGTCCATGCAGTGTATTTGAAGAATAGTATAATTTGGAGGTACAGGCAAGGGTCCCCAGTTGCTCTGGATGCATGATCTTTCAGCCCCCCTCACATCTATTCCTCTTAAGCTCAGTAATATTTTAGACCAGTAAGGCATGTGGAACTAATTTGAGGTTCTAGTATTATAAGAGCCTAGAGTGCTGAAATATAGAGATAGCAGATTTATTGTAAAAACACCAAAGAGAACAGACAGCTAATAAAAAGGGAGAGTGGTACAGTTACACAGTGTTGGATTTAGACAGGGAGACCAAGGTTCACAATCTCTATTTGGCCACAAACGTATTAAGAGTCGTCAGCTGTAGTTAGCAACCTGCCAGGAGAAATTTGGGGGAGGGACAAGCTCACCCCTGGTGAAAAACTAGAAGTGATGTCATCATGTTGAGGAAATGCTCTACAATTCCCCCCAAATTCTACGGTTAATTTAATTGAATCCAACACTTCCTAGACTGGTTATTAAGTGGGACAAGTTTACAAAACCAAAGGCATTTACATGAACATCAGCTTGCCATGATAGCATGGATGAATGGAAGGTGGATCTAGACAAGATTTATGTTACAATGATGAAAGGGCTTTTATCAGAGCACAATAATCTTTTCTCAGACACTGAGGAATGCAGTTAAATATGTTTATGAATTCCAATTATAAAGCCTCCACATGCCTGCTCTTTATCAGCTAAGAGCACGTACAGAGAGCAACCAAAAGGACTGACAGCTTCTCCCCCTGCCCTGCTAAAATTACAATTATTAGAATAATGAGACAAGTCTGATTTTCTGTTATGTGGTGCATCCTTCAGTATCCTGTGGTATTTTCTCATGGTGGGCACACTCAAAAACATTGATGCAACTTTAAATAGCACGATTACTACAACGATCCATGGAGATAAAGCCTAATGCTGTCAATTCCCTAAAAAGGGTTTCTTTCGCTTTTCTCCCTTTTTGTTTCTCATGTGCTGCATCTGTAAGTCTCATTATGAATGAGACTTCAAAGAGAATAAAGCCTACCTTTTACTGCCCACTAGGTGTCATACTAGAAAGCCTTTGTTTAAGATAGTGATGGGACTACACTGCAGTCTTCTACAAATGGAACTACCAAATACATTCTATTATTTATTTACATCTTCTTGAACTTAGGATGCTATTTCAGAGACTGTTCTCAAGGACGCCTTGTCAACAATCACCTTAGCTACACCAGAGATTTTCTGACAAATTGGCATTTAGATGAAAATTGCAAATAATAATTACAAATGCCTATGTAATCTTAATCGTGTTTGCTGCTATTTGAAAACATTATATGTTTCCTCTCCAGAGAAAATGTATTCAAGTGAACTCTAACAACCATTTCTCTCATGCACTTACCATGTCTAAAGCTGCCACACAGAATAAAAGTGAATACTAAAATATATTTACTTTCATTCCATGTGGAAGCTTTTGAACACGGAGATATTATCCAGCATCAAATGTTGAAATGGAAAGGCAGTATGCAGTGACTTGATAACTCTAGTTTCTGCTGAAATCAAACTGGGACCAATTCCAAATATGCAAAAATACTTATGTATCAAAATATTTACACCCCATCTTTCACTTGTAACTCAAGGTAGCAAATATAAAAACCATGCAAAAAACAGCAAAATTAAAAACCATGCAAAATACAATAAAACCTTATCCATCCTGTCCTGAAGAAAATACCTTCAAATTCCTTCCTTCCTTCGTACAGATTTATTGGCCATAGTCTTAAGCCTAATGCCTGCAAATTAATAATGAGCTAAAGCCCTCATAAATCAAATAGCCTTACAACACCTCCTAAAAATTTCTGTCTATCCCCTCTGATCTCCTGAGGGAGTCTGAACCACAGGCTCTTTGTACATTCAAAGTGGGCCACTTTAAGAGGAAGAAAAATATATATACACTGATAGTGTCGTATAGCCCAGTCAATTCATTATATTCTGAATAAAACTAAGTAATATTGTCATATGCATATTCACATGTGCCACAATTTGTAAATTCTAAAGACAAGGTTCAGTTTTCAATAGTTTCTCAATTTTTTAAAATTATTTCCCCTTTAATATTTCTGTGAAATTGTACCTCTGTTTCCAAATTCATACGAAATATTTTAAAGGGGCATTATGTTTGATAAGAACCAAACTCTATTTGAGGCAGGAAAAACTGGTGAGGACCTTCATCTCATCTGAAATTATTTAATTACAAACGGGGCTTCTGAACTAAAATTATTCTGAAAGCCACTCTGACCTCTTCGTTTTAAGTCGCTGAAAACCTCAAAGCAAGCTCAAAAAATCTGGGTTTCCTTCCATTAAAATTAATTTCAAGTGACGGATTGGTTTTTATCTTTGTCACTTGCAAAACGCCATAATTAATTCCAGCTCTGTATGCAGGCAATCATAGCAGTTCTGCGGGGAAACAAATTAAGTTTGCGCGCCCTTGGGATAAAGTCAGTGGAACGTATTTTCGGATTATTTCCAAGGGCATAAATATTTTACCTTGTAGGCCATGAAAATGAGGTGCCGACCAGAACCCTTTTCTCCCTCCCATGTTTACAGTGACCGTTTCCTTCGTTTCGGCTTGAAGACGCGAAACGAGTTGACAGTCTGTTTGCCAGTCAGTTTAATCCTTCTCTCTCGGTGGGTTTGTGGGAGGCGGTGGCATGCCAAGTTATTTTTGGCCGAGGACTGCAGTGCAAAGCGCCTTCAGGAGCCGTCCTTTAGTCAGTGGCCTGACTGGCAGCTGCTGTACCTGCAGAACGTGAATTGATGTTGCCTTGGAGATGGAATAATTCGTTTTTGTTCGGTCATAGAATAACTGGAACAGCTCTTGTGCAGAGGTCACTTCAGGGGGGAAAAAAATCCAATTGCTGAGAGGAGAGAAACAAACAAAAGGGGGGGGATCTTACATGTTACTTGGGCTTTCTATGTGTTCCGGATTAATCCATGAACTGCAAAAACGTATTACGGGAAGCATCCGCATTCCCAGGCACCTGGCTAGTTCCTCAGCGAGATTCACTACTAGGCAAAAATATACCTTTGTTTCCATTTCAATGAAAGATCCTCATACGATAATTTTCATGCCTGGCTTGTCAAAAACGGTACAGTAAAATAGCAACAGCAGCATCAAAACCATGGGAGGAAAGCTGCCATATTAAACAATAAGAATAATTTGTTAAGGGAGTAATTTTTTTAATAGAGACTATTTTGTACTGGCCTATAAGGCGCTACAAATGAAGATACCTCATTCTGGATTCTCCAGCTTGACACAAACGATAGCATTAAACTGGGTAATTTTGGGATGACAAAATGCATCAGATCCAAGCTCTCTCCATGTTGCATCTTTATATTGTTGCTGGTTTGAAAAGTCAGATGTATGTACTCACCCAGCAATTAACCTATCATAATTTTATCAGTGTGTGTTAACCCTGACCTTTTTGCAATCAATTAAGTATGAAGTCACTAGAAGTGTCACAAATCATATTCTCAAAGGAAGGATCTTTAAAAGAGTCATCAGCACAGTTAATTACATCTACTTTCAATATTTAACAAGCAGCAAAGAAGCTGTAAATGTAAACTTTTGCCGAGTTCTCCCAGGGGAGAGGGACAAACACCCTTTAGTCTGCAGAAGCCCACCATTCTTGCAATACAATACTACGTATGTTAAAGAGAAGTGATTGGTTAGACTTTAAAATTAGATTTGCATGGTGTTTTTTCCTGAATCCAACATCACATTATAGCAATGTTGCATTTAATTTCATGTTTTTACTGGGATAGTAGCCTTGTCTCCCTTATGCCAGAGCAAGAAGCCCTCTATTGGTGGCAGAGGCTCTACTGATCCTGCAAAAGGCAGGAGAGACCATTTCAAATACTTCCACTTCCTCCTCACTGCTGCTGCCTGTTTTGTCTGCTTCTAAGGCCATGTAGGTCCCCCTTTCCCACCCTCAACTTTTCAGTCCTCACAGGTGGCTCTTAGGTGATGGGGAAGGTAGAGAAGTCCACCTCCACAAGCACCTTCCTACATCTGGTGAAATAAAGTTCATTATCCATTCCTTAACAAATGCAAACTATGAACTATAGAAATTGCATGGTGAGGAGAACATTTGGTGGCCTTTAATTATTGGACAGTTCCGCCAGACAGGCAGAAAGGCTATGTTTTTAAATTGCTCAGCCACATAGATAGAATAAATCTGGAAGTAATTATAACTATGGATGGTTAGTTAGTTGGATGGATGGATGGATGGATGGAAAGACAGACAGATTCCCAAAAGGAAATATGAAGCTACTTAAGAGTGAGGAGATATTAATATGTGCATAACTGAACAAGAAAGCAGAAGACATACCAATTGACCTCTAAATAGGTAAAACAGTAGGAAATTGGTTACATCTTCTTCCTGTGATAATGGCAAGTCCACATCGCATGTGTTACACCTTTTTACACTAAAAGAGAGCTTTCATTACAATCTGCATATCTATATTCTTTGCCATGCAGCTGACTTTGATAAATAATTAACTGCAAACACTTAACACTCATTATTATGTTAAGTAAAGAACAGTGCAATCCTGAAGGGGGGGGCTGAAGCTCCATAGGAGCCGGCATGACCCCGCACCAGTGCATGTGCCCATTTAACTTGGGATAATGGGCACTTATGCCATCCCAGGTGGCACACACGCCTGCGCCCAGGAGCTGTGGAGGTGCGCAACTCACGGGCACTAACCCAGCCATCATGGCGGCATGTCCTCAGTGCAAGGGCCCACATCGGCATGAAAAGGGTGGGGCCATGGTTTCCTGAATGCTTTCGGCCAGGGAATGCTCACTTATTCTGGCGCAAAGATACGCCAGCTAAAATCGTGGTGCAGCCCATACAGCCCCTTTATTGGCATCTGACAGTTCACCCCCCCTCGGCACAGCCACGTTCCCTGGGCCTAGGCAGCTGAGCACGTTGACCAAGTAGACAGCCAATGTGCTGCCGGTGGAAGGAGGCCAAGCCCCCACAGTGGCAGCCAATAGCGAAGCACCAACCCCCTCATAAACACCGGTCCCGCCACAGAGACCTTCTGACAGGTAAGCCACGCACGGCACTAATGGTGGTGAAAAGAACTCAGGGAGAGCACCGTGCACAACAGGGCTGGCCATTTGCACAAAGTCCCACCTGGGAGAGCAAAGTCCTCACACTCTGTGGCTGAGCTCTCCCACTCAAGTTCCACTTCAGGTACAACAGATGCACAGGCAGGACCTGACAGGGTGCCCTTGGAGTGACAGGTAAGCTGGGCGATGCAACCCCAAACCACCTTTTTGCTCCCCTTCCCCTCTCAGCCGTCCTCATGGGCCAGGCAGCTGCAAGAGCCTTGGAGTCTGCATTTTGCCTTTGCCCCCTGTCCCCGCCAACAATGGGGTTCGATGTATGTGGGAAACTGCCTGGGAAATCTCACACAATTACCTTTGACTTTAAAAGAGGGAACTTGTCAGCTCTAGTCCCATGATAATCCCATAAACAGACATCCGTAGACAAGTAGTCCAAAAGAGAGTTGATTTATTGGAAAATCCACAGGTTAACAGAAGCTAAGAGTCAAATGGACACTAATGAAAACTATAAGCACAGTACAGGGCATATATGAAAGAGCATAGGGCAAATCAGGGTAGATCTAGATGCCATGGCAACCCCCCTCCCAGGAGCGGTCAGGGAGGTAGGATTCTACTGGCATTCCCACAGAGTCCAGTCAAAACACGTTGTTTGCAGGGCTAGAGCTGGCCTTGGCCAGCATCTGGAGAGACCACAACATCCTTTTCTCAGGCCATGCCTGACAGAACTTCTCTAAAATGAGAAACCTGGTAAAAAAGGAAGTTGCAAAGAACAGTTAGGAGGGTTAAATCTGGAAAAGGCTTGGGGGTTACTCAAGTCCACGATACTAGAGGCTCAGCTAGATTGTATACCACAGGTCAGGAAAGGTAGTATTAAGTCCAAGAGGTCACCACCATGGCTAACAGGTAAGGTGAAGCAAGCTATTAGAGAAAAAAAAGACTTCCTTCAGAAACTAGAAGGATTTCCCAAACAAGGCAAACAAAAGCAAACACAAACTTGCACAAAGAAAATGCAAGCAAACAATTAGAGATGCAAAAAAAGATTTTCAGGGACATATCACTAAACGCATCAAGACCAACAATAAGAAATTCTTTAAGTACATTAGGAGTAGGAAACCAGCAAGGGAAGCGGTTGGACCATTGGATGACAATGGGAGTCAAGGAACACTAAGGGAGGATAAAGCGACTGCTGAGAAACTAAATGAATTCTTCTCATCTGTCTTCACGGTTGAAGATATAGGGCAGATTCCTTCTCCTGCACAGAGGTTTTGGGGAGGGGAGAATGAGGAACTGGGGCAAATAGTGGTAACAAGCTTGGAAAGAAGGCTGTTAAGGAGAGACATGATAGAGGCCTATAAAATTATGCATGGTATCGAGAGAGTGAACAGGGAGAAGGTTTTCTCCCTCTCTCATAATAGTAGTATGCAGGGTCATCTGCTGAAGCTGGAGGGTGACAGTTTCAAAACAAAAGGAAGTATTTCTTCACACAACGCATTGTTAAACTGCGGAACTCCTTGCCCCAGGATGTGGTGATAGCTGCCAACTTGGACGGATTTAAGAGGGGAGTGGACATGTTAATGGAGGGCTATTCATGGCTACTAGTAAAAATGGATACTAGTCACGATGCATACCTATTCTATCCAGGATCAGAGGAGCATGCCTATTATATTAGGTGCTGTGGAACACAGGCACGATAATGTTGCTGCAGTTGTCTTGTTTGTTGGCCACTGTGTGAACAGACTGCTGGACTTGATGGACCTTGGTCTGATCCAGCATAGCCTTTCTTATGTTCTTATGATGCTCTGAAGCGAGGGCAGAAGGGGGGGAACCGGACGTGCAAGTGCTTCCCATCCCCTGCAGTAATGGGCCACTCCCAATGGTCATGGAGGAAGGGCATTGGGGTCAACGGCAGCGCCTCAACACTCACAGGTCTATGTATCCCTAAAGACAACTTGCACCCTTTATGTGTCGGAGGAGCACAGCCCCCCCCCTCATGAGGATGGCAAGCTGGACCCGTCAACGAGCGCTGGCATTTGCAGCAGCACCAGGCAGGAGTCAGGGGCCAGACTTTGCCTTGGTGAAGCCAGAGGGGAAAGGGCCGGTGGTGCCAGTGCCACAGACCTCTCCCCCACAGACTCCCAACTAGACTGGTGGAACATCCTGAAGGATCCATCAAGCGCCCACCAGGGTGGCCGTGGCATCCCTCTGTGGCCGTGCATGCTGTTTTTTCTCAACAGACCACTGTGGGAAGCCATCCAGCAGGCGAAGCTCTGCATGCGACTGACATTCTTTTGCTCCACCCAAGGGCTCACCCACTAACCCAGCCTCTGCTCATAATGGATCTGGCCCTGTCAGATAGCTACTCCTGTTGAAGATCAGCCATCATGGAAACCCACTGCAGGAGTGAGTGGAATGGATCAATGTTCCCATGCCCGATCCCCCCTCCAATACAATTTACTTAGCTTTGACAACCATGTGTGCATCTCTGTCAGGGTGGAAGTGGGGCTGGTGGGTGGAATGGTTGGGGACTCTCAAAAGCCACCTCTAATATAAGGCGCTGCAGGCTGTCTGCGGAGTTCATCCCTCCCCCCGATGGTTCCGAGCTAGCATCAGCACTCCCTTGGATGCCAAGCCCTCACCCAAGGGCGGCCAGCTCCAGGCCAGGAAATACCTGGAGATTGGGGAGGGGGTGATGCCTGTGACGGGTGGGGTTTGGGGAGGGGAGGGTCTTCAATGGGGGTCATGCCATGGGGCCCACTTTCCGAGGCGGCCAGGGTCTCCAGGGGAACCGATCACTGGAGGCCAGAGATCAGTTGTAATCCCAGGAGATCTCCGGCCACCACCTGGAGGTTTGGAAAACAGCACAGGAACAGTATAGTACAAAATGACAACAACTATATTGTGTTAAAACATGCAAAAACAAGCAAGTGGGAATACACACAAGTAGCACTTATAACAAATATATACAAAATATACAATCAATGTTCGATGCAGTCTCAATGCAATATAGTTTTCTTAATATATTTGTAGGAATTCCTATTAAAAAAGTCCATCAGGTACATGTATGAATAATCATTGGATCTTCATAATAGAAGGTGTAGATGGGGAACGTCCGTTTCAAGGATATTTCTTCAGCCCCAATTCTATTCCTACATTAAATACAACATGTTGATATAAATTCTAACATTATAAAGACTGGGAGGGGCTGCAGCACAGAATTGGCGGCATCCACCAGTCAAGGGGGGTGGCCACCTAGAATGAAATGGCGGCGCCAAGTGTCACCCTGGGGGGGAAAGTGGCCCCTGCCAGTGGGCTGCACATCCCCAGCCACCCGCCTCTCCCTGTAAAGCTTGATGGTTTCTGAGCTAGGGGGACCCACCTCCCCATTGTAGTGAGTGGTTCAGGTGCACCTCGCGGAGCAAGCGCTGGTTGGTCTCTCTCCTAGCAGCTGTGGCAACAGCCTCTGGCCACCTTGGCGCTTTGCTCGGAATGGTGCAGGGTTTCGCTGAGGGGCAGACACAAGTGGAGGGGGTCTTGCGCAACACTTCCCGCTCTCTGCAACCCTTGCACCAGAGGCAGCTGCCTCCCCACTACAGCTGGTGCCTTGACCTGTCCAGAGTGGGTGCCCCTCTGGCTGCCGAAATCACCATTGACACCCTACTGCTCCCTCCTCACTCCCGTGGCCCTCCCTCTTCTCCCCCATCCTCTGCCCAGCCCGCTTTGCCTTCTGATGTTTCAGAGGCAACTAAGGTTTTGGGGGTCGTGCCAGCAGTATGGGATGGGGGATCGGGACTGGCAAGTCCATCCCTCCGGTGGATGCCGCTGCATGTGGGGCTACAGGCGTTGTACTGCCATGCTCCCCTGGTGCATGGTTGGGGCGACCTACCCGCCCCCAGCTCTCTCCCGCCTCTCTCCCAGCCTGTGCTGCACTGCTTCGGGGCTGGGTGGGGGCACAGCCATCCTCTCTCCTCCTTTGTCTAGTCCCACCCTTCTTCCAGCCTCCAGGGCCCTCCCTCTGGACCTGGTGGTTGTGGGGCATGCTCACCACATGAGATGCTTTGCCTAGTCTGCTCTTCCCCTCTTCTTTCTGCTGTCACTGTGGCCTCCCTGCTGCCCCCTGGTGTCCACCTGCCTCCCTGGCTCTGCCCACTCCACTCCAGAACACCCACACCAGCATCCACCTGTCCCCGGCCACAGCGCAAGTCCTGCCCCCCCTCCCCGGATTGGGCTGCTGGTTCTACTGTAGGCTACTGAAGTGATGCTCTGAATTACAGGAGAGTGGCCAGATCTGTTTATTGGTCACCAAAATCATTTCAGAAATACTCTGAAGTGTAGGAGTATGATTGCTCAACCTCTTTGGCGTGGCATATGTTTGATACATGAGTACTTACTAATAGAAAAAGGTTGCACAAAAAGAGGCTAAAGAAAAGAGCAGCAAAGCAGTGTGGAGGAATATAAAAGTAAATATCAAGTTCGCTGGTTTGATTCAGACTGCGTTGTTCTGAGTAGGTTTTTTTAAGGCAAGGGAGCGATCAACTAATATGTTCCACAGTGAAGAGAAAAACAGACATCATCAGTATGACATTTTCTCCTCTTTTTAGTCTCATTTTTTGTTTCTTTTTCGACATGGGATTATAATGCCCTACTGGGTATGTCCCCTCAACAGCTCACACCAACCTGTGATCTGTAACCAGGGTGGATAAAAATCAATAAATGAAAAAAAATCAGATTTTTAAAAATTAAATCGGATTTTTTAAAATAACATGCTTTTAGAGGAAAAAGCTATCTAAAGATAGCTTTCTATTTAACATACATTATAGTCCAAAGGTTATTCATCATGAAGTAAGGATTAGTTTTTAATTATGTACATGAGTATACTGATGCAATGTTTACTGATGCAACGTTTACATTTTTTGGTAAATGAATTCCATTAATCCATTTACAATGTCATGCTCTTCCAGAGGTTTCTGTAAAATTATTTCGGGCAATTTTTCTATCTAGAAGATTGTATCACAGATGCTCTGTTTTGCAGTTCTCAAAGCTGTGAATTTGTGTCTGCAGAAATAACATGCTTCTTCATGGCAAAGGCATTATAAAATAAACATACACAGTTGAGAAAAAGACCTTAATCCCATTGCTCCTTTGCAAATCTATGTACACTGAATCAACCCCTTACCTCTTAAGTGCTAAGTTTCAAGAAGTTCAATGAACAGAAGACTGATTGGAGTGGAATAGATCTGCACAAGGAGCTAAGTGTGAGGAGGGTGAGGCAAGCAGTAAAAATGATAGTGAAACCTTTGGAGCAGAACTCTCCACAAGTCTTGGGATCTTTGTGTGTCTAGCTTGAGGTTTATCATATTATTCTCTCCCTGGAGGAGAAAACTATAATGGCAGCAGGCTGTAAAAGAGACCCAGCTTGGGAATATTTTGAAGCAGTTCCTCTATCTATGGGTAAGGCAGGCAAGTGTGCAAAATGCAAACACTGCAAGAAAGAAATGCAAGGCCTGGTGGGCCCAACTGCTAATTGGACTTGTAGGGGGAAAACAATAGGAAACCTTTTTTCAGTTAAGTAAGGGCCAGATGAGATATGGAGTGGTCTTGTGTATTTACATGAATCCATCTACTCAAACGTAAAGAAAGTTTATTTGAAAATAGAAATTGCATTTGCAAGTGAGAGGAGCTAAACCTTCCCTCCACCCATGCCTTAGCTTGCTATGCCCCAGGGTGAGGCAGTTTTCTCTCAGCCAGGCTCCAACACGAAAAATAATCCTTGCTGGGAGAAAACTGCTTCAAGGATTGATGCCCAGCAAGGTAGGAGATGAGAGGGGGCAAAGTTGAACTGACCCTGCCCATGTATAAAAGCAGGCCCTACTCATCCCCCTGCTTTCTTGAATGGGCTGATTCATATAAATATAGAAGGATCCCCATGTCTATTATTATAGACTATTTGTGCCCCACCTGCTGCTTTTCTTGCAGTTCCAAATGCCCCCCCCCCCCCACCAATGCCTGCTTTGCAAGCAAGAAAGGCGGGTTTCAGTTGTGGCTCTCAGAGAGAGTCAAGACATTGAAGCATAAGTAATATCAGCATTTGTCTCTGTGGCTTGCATTTTCTAATGTTTACATTGGTATTACAGAACCTATATTGTGAATGTGTGAGATTTGGTTCATGTTTATCTACAATGGGAAGCCGCAGGACTTTTACTGTGCTTGAATGATACATGGATTGTGATGTGTTGTATGTTAATTGGTTCTTGATGAAGGTGCCCTGAAATAGATCAGATGAACAGCTACTTCTCAAGATCCTGTATGTTTCTATATTGTTATAATGAATTTCTGTAACTGTTCCCAGAAAACTGCAGAATTTGATTTCTTAAGAGAGCCTGTGTGGCATAGTGGTTAGAGTGTTGGACTAGGTTTTGGGAGACACAGGTTTGAATTCCTCCTACTTTGGTGATCATTTGTAAGTTTTTTGGGAAGTGGACCTTTGCATTTTCCAGTGCAGACAACGGCCTTTTATGCACGGGTTGTTTCCGTTGCAGTCACTTCCCGACTACTTCGGGGCTTTGTTTTCATTATGCACGCTTTCTCCAACCTTTAGAAGTCACTCCGCTCTCTCCTCATGTTTTCCTTGCCTTTTCTGGATGCTGTTTTACCCTGAGGTTAATGTCTGTGTCAAGCCCAAACTGATGGCTTTGTCCTGTGCATAGTTTTAGTTTGGGTTTGTCTCCCCACGCTCACATTTTCGCTTCTCCCTCTCACTTGCTTCCCCCTTCATCCACCCCTACCCTCTAAGACATTTTTTTTGTTTGCAAGAGCAGGACTATCGATAGAACCCTGGAATAATCACTAACAATCCATGAGGCTGGTTTTTTCTCCATTCTCAATTGGACTTGTCCTCTTCATATGACCCCCTGCCCATTTTTTCTCTTTTGTTTATTTGAGAGTACAAGATTAGCAATAGAACACTGAAACAGAACAAATGACCACACAAGTGTTCTTATGTCCCCTGCATTGAGATACTGAGAAATTTGTAATGGAATGGTGCATTGGTGGACATTTCTCCTTTTGGTCATTTTGGGTGGAATCACAGTAAAGCAGGCATGTGGAACTGGACCCCTTCCCATTTTGTTCTCTGCTTTGGTTGTGAAATGGCTACTCAGTTAAGTTAAAATGAAAGAATCCTAACATTTTTTTGTTTTTGCAAGTAACAGATTAGTGGTAGAACGCTGAAATTGCACAAATGACCATGCGTATTTCAAAATAAACACTATGTGAGTGCCTTTTTTTGCTTGCAAATCTATAGTCAGAGCACATGTGTAAACCAAAAAAAGGGGCATGACAAGCCGCATAACAATGATGACAGCAGCGACCACTTCCCCATTACTTCAGATCTTCCACATTTTTGGTGGTGATGCAGAAATCACTCTGGGAATTTCTTCCTGGAGAAAGCTCCTGTGCAGAGTGATTTGAGAATTCAATTGCAAATACTGTGCATCGAGAGAGCAGCATATTCAGCGGAAACAACCCATGCATACAAGGCCAACAGAGATTCACGTCCCTGGTTTTGCCAGATGTTTGCCTTACAAGTTCACTTTTCACAGAAATAAGATTTGTCCATTGTCATCAAAGATGTATATATTTTGCTCCTTGAATTATTCACAAGAAGCAAAAACTACTAGAACTTTGTTATCTATAATTAAGCTGATATGGGATTGTGCACAAAGCTACCAAATGTAGTGACTGCTCCATCAACAGGGCATTCAGCAATACCACACAAGACTATATTTTCTAAATGTGTGAATTCTGTGACATACACTTCAACTCATAGGTCTATTTTACCACAACTGTAGGTATGGCTCTCCTTAATACAGTCCAAAACATGATTAGTCTTTTGTATAACAGTCTTATATTTTTAATTTTTAAAAATTCAGTAAAAAGAAAGCTGGATGAAAGCTTCACAAATGCATCTTCATTTTATAAGCAAATCATATAGACATTATTAAGTTCAGTTCACCACCCTAGTCAGAATACATTTCATTTATTAAACTTATCTAACTTTTTACCATGGATCATACAGGCTACTTTATTTGGAGTTATGTATGTTCCTTTTCCAGTATCTAGCACCAACAATCTTGCAGAGGTTATGGAGTTTAAAACAAATTCTTGAGTATCTTTGGGAAGAAAGTCTACATAATTCCACAAGTAACATTTACAGTACAATCCTAAGGAGGGCTACTCCAGTCTAAGCCCATTGAAATGAATAGGCTCATACTGGAGTAACTCTCCTTAGGATTGCACTGTTAAAGCCCATTCCTGAAAGGGGGGGGCGAAAGTCTTCTGGAGGCGGCGTGACCCCGCCGCCAGTGTAAGTGCGTGTAATCACGCAATTACACACACTTATGCTGGCGACGAGGCCAGTCCCGCCAGCGGCCGAGCACTGCCGAACCGCGCCTCGCCCCTCTGCCGGCACGGCTTCTTCGTGGCGCAGGCCACGGTGTAGAGAGGCCACGCTGGTGCAGGGGGGCATTCTGGGGGCCAGTGGGGGGGAAGCCACCGGTTAGGTGGCTCCCTATCCCGGTTATGCCGGTTATGCTGGCGCAGGCGCAGCCTCGCAGTTTTCAATGGGACTTTTAGCCCTGGTAAAACAAAAAAACCCCGCGAAACAGCTTCTTCTTTTTTTAAGGCGTCCGTGAATCAGTTTAGGAAGAGGTGCTGCTGCGCCTCTTCCCCGCCAACTTCGCACGCCGTTATTTCATGAATTGGCTGTAAGTGGAGAAAGACAACTTTTTACATATTCCTTGAGAAATATGTGTAACAGCCTCATATTATTTTTTCAGATTCTACTTGTTCACTACTGCAAACTCAGAAAATTAATCTCAGCAGTGATAGGCTGAAAGTGTGACACTATATCTGCCTTTTCAGAAATAAGTCCCCAAAGGGAAGCTGAGTATCAAATGAGTGAGTACCAAGGAATTAGTTGGTGGAAATGATGAATAAATGAATTAAACATAATGTTTGGTAATTACAGTTACTAGTAGATAACTCTATGGGGAATGTCTTTGAATGCTAATTCATCTCCCCCCACCCCAGCTACAGTCAGCCCTGCTGGATGACATAAATATCCAGAAGTTAAAATTATAACCCATTGTAGTACTGAGGGTAGACTCTAAAACCAAATTCTGCTAAAGCCTTTACATAAATTTGACCTATATGACATCTCACTGATCAGTTTTGCTCATCAGAATTACAGTCCCTCCTGCCAAATCATATTGTTATTGAGGATGATGATGATGATAATAATAATTTACAAAAACATATTGCCTCTATAGTTGTGCTATAAATTGCATCCCAAAATGTAGTATGTTTTCCCCAATCTTCCTGGTCACAGACATATTTTCCCCTAGTTACGCAGAAATTCTAAGAATGGAAACAAGCGAAATTAAATATAGGAGGAAGCCCATTTGGTGATCTCTAAAAATAACAGAGCATTCAGGTGCAAAATCCAACAATGAGAAAATTAATTCTTAAAAGCTTATGTTGCATATTTCTAGTTATGAATCATTTGACTTAATTTCTTCCCCACTTTTCATCTACTTTCTTTGCCTCGTTTCCCTACCATTTGACAGCCTTATTTAATATGACGAGATAGGCCAAAATGATCCATTTACTTTGACAACCAGAAAAAATACAGAGCAGTATGACATCAATGATAAGAGCAGAGTGCATAAACAAGAGGAATAAATGGAGCACCAGAAGACTTTGTCTGTCTGTCTGTCTGTCTGTTCTTTTTCTTCTTCTTCCTGTAGTACTTGTATGGAGGGTGAATAATGCAGACAGTTGCTGTTACAGGCTAGCAAAATACATAGGATACATATGAAAGGGGTGTGTGTGTGTGTGTGTGCATGCACACACATAATGTAATGAGTAATTAGTTCTGATCAATAAAGATCTCCCTTCATGGCCTAGACCCTGCATCTCCCCAGGAGCTCATCTTCTCATTTTTTTAAGATCAAGAAGAAAAGCCCATCTGAAAGTTACTACTGTTCAAGAGGCGAGGAAGATGACCTGTACTTTGGAATCGCACAGGTAATCCATCTGTCAAAGCCCAAACTAATAGTCTTTTTAAAAGCAATGTACATTTGCAGGGCCATCCTTAGCAAGGGAGCCAGAGGTCCAGCCATCCCGGGGGACTCATCCCCCCCCATATGACCTGGCGCTGCCCTGACCACCGTGAACCAGGCTAAAACCCGTTGTTAAGCGACACAAATGAAGACAATGCAAGACATGGCTGGATTAAAAACAGGCCAAAGCTTTATTAGTTACAGCATTAGGCATTGGCGAGCATAGGGGCAGGATCCTGACATCAGGTGATCTGAGTGTCAGCTGATTAATCCTGCATCCAGCCTGACTCCTGGGCGTAGCCTGAGATGGCAGTATGCTGGACCCACTTGGACGGCAGCCTACTGTGTGGTCCACTGCCACTTGGGAGGAGCTGGGCATGTCCAAATCCAGGCCTCCCCCAAAACCCCTTATTAGGGTCCCCAGAATGGGAAAAGGGGGCCAGCTTTCCCCAAACAGGATCTGGCCCCATGCCCAAACCGCCATAAGAGGAGGTTGGGTGTGTGCTTCCAGTCAATTCCTGCCAATGCCTAAAGCTGCAACCATACCCATAGTCCATGCCAGATGTTGTGCAACCAGATTTCCACACCCCATGAGGACAGGTGAATGCCATCCGGGCGAAACAAGGCTTCCATGCGACTCGATAGGTCCAGGTGATAAAAGAAAAGGATTAAAGATATTCCTGCATTATATTCAAATGTAGTGAATTTGAGAGTCACAATAACAATTTTAAAAGTGTGTTTGGTTCAGATTTTGATTAATTCCTATCTAAATGGATACCTCTATCAGCCAGCCAGATTCCTCTATAGGAATCTCAAATAGGGCATGAAAGCAGTAATCTTACCAGTTATTTGTCCTAGGCATTTGGTGTTCAAATTATATATATAATTTAAAATTGGTTAGCAATTACAAAGGGATCAATATGATTCAATACAATTTAGCTATATTGTGTAATTACAATGCACATATAAAGAAAAATGATTGTATAAAACATAGTAAGTAAAATATTTCAAAAACAGAACAGTATATTATATGATAGATTATAAGATGAAAACAAAATTCTGGGTAGCTAGGATTCTGTTCATTCACCCAACTAAAACTAAAATATATTTAGGTATATTGAAGTATTAATGATTGTATTGTGCTGTTTTTGTTTTGATTGTAATGTATTGTATGTCTGTATGTGTATTTGTATGTTAATGTTAGAAAAGAAAAAGAAAAAAAATATTGTAAAAAAAGATTTAGTTTTGGCACTAAACGGACAATGTTGAAAGAATGGTTTGTTTTCATGCTATACACAAGTGTATTTATGAATTTTCCTTTTGGCTAGCTTGGCCAGATGAAATATAGGGCATGAAGAAATATCAATAGGTTGTGCTCCTCCCACAGTACAATTCCCTATACCCTTTGATTGGTAAACTGTTCTAAATATGGAGTAGAAAAGCAATATATAAATATTGTAAATAAACCAACCTTTTTCTTTATAGTTCTAGGCATAGTTCGGTTCTTCCGCTTTTGCAAAATCAGTTGGTGGAGGATCACTGTTAGGATTTAAGCGATGAAATCCTCGACTTAAGACAAACTTAGAAGCCAACTATTCTTAAATATAGCTCTCAAAAGAGTTCTGACATCTGCAATCCACTTATCTTTAAGGCTACCAAAGTCATGTCAGTACTGCAGGTAAATCTCATTTAATTCCAAGGTGGTTCCATTTCTCATTACTCACCGCAGATATACTTATCCTGCTTCAACCCACAAAAGAAATACATGCATAATTCCAAGTCCACTTCATATCTGAAGTTCAAACAATTTAAAAGAAAGCAAAGTCAATTTTAATAGCACAAAAACCGTGTTTGTATGAAAGACTGTTGTTGCTCCCTCTTTGCAATGCCCCATCACTCAAGAGTATCTTTTTAAATATTTCCTTTCTTCTGGGTGAAACTGAGTAGAAGGGAAGAAGGGAAGTTGCTTGGGATTCACTGATCTATTGGGGGAGGGGGTCTCCCATCATCACGAACTGCTTCTCATCCATAGATATCAAAACATTCTGGGTTGAATCCTTAAAAAAACATGTACACAAGGGGGCAGTTTTCATTCATTACTCCCTCCCATAGCAGCCCCTCTAACTTCTCCACTCATGCTGCTTCTGGGGTCCCCCATAACCCAGAAGCTGCATTTGGGTTGGCATTTTGGGCTGCAGCAGGAGAGGGGAAGTAAGGTAAAGTGCATTCACATGCATAGAAATTTTAGATAAGATCCAACCTTCTGTTTTAAAGAAACAGGCTTATAGGGACATGATAGAATTTTAAAAGGCAGCAGAACAGTGAGTCCTATGAACCATCCCAAAGATATCTGAATACAGATTGAACTATTTGTTACAAGCCGTGCCTCTTGTCTCCCCATCTCTTGCTGCCTTCCAGCCTTGGGCAGACCAAGAAGGACCAGTCTATGTTCTCCTTGAGCCCCAAACCTCAAGCCACGGGAAAACCCTCTTCTTCCTTAACCCTTGGTTTGAGACTCAAGCCTCCCGTAGCCACCGCCACCACCAGGAGTTCCTTTCCTTCTCCTCCCTTGAGCCTTCCCTGGCACTCCTGGTCCCCCAGGGAATTGAGATGTGTGTCAGTGTGTGAGGGAGGGAGTGCTGCAGGCATAGAGCTGCCCCCCCTTATCCTCTGGCTCTCCTTTATCCTGTGTTAGTTAGCTATGGCTCTGAGTTGCATGATCCAAACAGCCAGTACATGTGTTTTTCTAAGCAGTCATGTCACACATCCAGTCAGTTAAAGAAAATGGATCTTGAATAGCTAAAGCATAAAATCCTACTAAGCACAGGTAATTTGAAAATACTCAGAAGACAGTTCTTTGACTCCAAACCCTAAGCAAAAATAACAGAAAGGCATAATGCTAAACTAACCCTGTACTTACAACAGAGTTTACTTTTCCAAGTGGAAAATGGTCACAAGGAATCAAAAGCTTTGGGACAAACACTTCCTTTCTTGGCGTGTTGTGACTTGTTCTTGTGCCCCCTCCGCTTGTGACAAAAAGCCACACCAGACTTCCTGTTTCTTACCCTCTTGTTGCAACCAGGTCTGTCTATTGGAACCAAATGGGAGTACTGGGGCGTGGGGAGAATCCTGCCCACTAAAAGCAGTTGTTGTTGTTGATGATGTTTTTTAAAGCCACAAATCAATTACTCTGAAGACCAAATACAGAAAATCACCCATCCTGGCCCTGGGACGATGTCACTAAAGGGCTGAAACCATTTCGTCTCTGGTTCTCACCCGTTTGTCAAACTAAAATTGTTGTTTTCCTCTGCATGGCGTAACTTAAGTTTTTAAATGGCCCTCCTCAGGACATGTTTCCTTCCTTCCACAGCACCATCTACATCTGCTCAAATACCTGTGTGCCTGGCATAGAGCAACAGCCACGTAGAACAATGTCAGATCATTGTTTTCCATGCCAGTCAGAGCCAGACAGACCTACCCCACTTGCCTTCAATGGGTATGAATAAAGCAAAGCAAATTTATTAATACAGTCCAATCACGTGCCATCACACCAACAATTCCAGACTCAATAGTTTTGCACTGCAGAATCACAGACTGCCCGTACAACCTTCAATGGGTATGCTGCCATGGAAACAGCAGCACAGAGCCCTTTACGCCCAATCACATATACAGAGGACTGGCATACGGACTTAACATTTATTATTCAAGCAATTCATAAAATCCTAATTATGCTAAAACTCTCAGCGCTCCTTGGCAGTAGTCTATATATACCAGTGTTAAAGGCCTTAAGGAAAACAAAAAGATCCTTGGAGTTAATTGCATGGCCAGGCTTACTGCTCCAGGTGGTGATTTGCCTCTCACACTGCAGCAGCATCTTCCTTACTGTGCAAAATCCTCCCTTGGAAAGGAAGGGCTGCATCGGTGTGAGAGAGCAAGGCCAGTTTTTTTTTCTTTCTTTCCAGCGTATTTCCTTTGCTCTCAAAAATTTCTCTTGACAGCACTTCATGGGCTGAAGAGAAATTCTTCAATGAGCAATCAGCAAGGGGGGTCTCTGTCGACGCAGCTTGGCATATGGTGTCTCACATTTCCCAGTGACAAGTGGCATGTTAGCAAAGCAGGGAAAAAGACGTTTCGCTAATCACTCCCAGTTGTCCGCACCCTCAGGCAGAATCATATTGCTTTATGTAGATGAGCTTATAACAGTTCCTTCAATTTGGCTTTTATATATAAAAAAGAACCAGCTCCTAACGCTGTGTCAACAGGCACCCGAGGGCCTACCACTTTACATTGCAAGTGTATTACTATTTAAAGACAAGCTTTTAGCTTAACATCAGTGCTTGCCTTCAGAGTTTAATTACCGCCCTCCCCATGGGGCCCAATAAGCTGTCTACTCCTCCTAAGGGAGTTATGCTCCGTGATGATCTTTAACTAAATAAGTAAATGCCAAATAAGCACTTCTTAAAGATGCAGGATCATGTTTTCTGCCAGGCTTGAAGCTAGTATGGCAGCACGGTTGCCATTTGCCTCTCAACTGGAACTGCGCCATGTTGACTTTAGTAGTCTCCATTACAGATCTCATATTTAGCAAATATTTTTAGGGTTTTTTTAAAAGAGAAAACTAAAGTCCTTTGCTTTGCTTTTTCATAAGCTCATTTATCAAGTACCATTAGTTACATTAAAAACACACACAATCTTTTAGAGAGTAGCCATGTTTATTTTGACTTCATCTAGATGGATTTTTCAGTTTTGACTACTGTAGCAAGCAAAATTCACAGGGAGAGAAATCTTTGGTGGAATTATTTCATCTTGCTTTGTTACTGGGAAAGATCAACAACACACCAATCATAACCTGAAGCTAACTATTCTCTTGTAATAAATATCAGAAAAGAAATCCCAGAAGGGTACAAAATCATCCATTACATAAAGCATTGACTTGCAATATTCAATGAATATGCACCTTGTTTTTCCTCATCTCCTGCTTTTAAATTTAGCAGCATTCATAATTGGGAATGATGAATAAAAATTAAATGAACAGAATATAAATTTGATTTTCCCTCAAATAAATTCATATGAGAAAAATGCTTGCAAATTTACTGCTTGCCACCCAGCCCCAGACACTTAGATTTAGACTTCATCGCAGTAAAGATCTCATGCCAGATAATTTGGGTGGCCAACCTCCAGGTACTAGCTGGAGATCTGCTATTTCAACTGATCTCCAGCCGATAGAGATCAGTTCACCTGGAGAAAATGGCCGCTTTGGCAATTGAACTCTATGGCATTGAAGTCCCTCCCCTCCCAAACCCCGCGCTCCTCAGGCTCCGCCCAAAAAATCTCCCGCCGATAACAAAGAGGGACTTGGCAACCCTACAGATACTGGCTGCTTCTTGGGGCACAAGAGGAGTCAGCTGGAGAAAATGACCTTTTGGTGGGGTCTTGAGTAAAGCCAGAAATCACTTTTGACCTCTGTGCTGTGTATTTTATACACCCATAGCTTTTTTATCTTTCATTACAACTTATTTTATTGCAAACATATTACGGAAACCGCTCTGTTTTGCCCTTCTTTGGCCTGTTTTGGCAGGTTTATTCTAATTAAACAAATATCTCCTTCCAACTCTTATCCTTCATATTATTCAATGCATCAAGCAAACTCATTGTGCGTTATGCAAATACTTGCGGGGGAACCTACTGTTAGAGAATCTTCTTTCCCCTTGCAAGTTTGCATATTCTGTCAAGAATGGAATTTTTTTTGCTAGTGCTCCAAAAGAGAATGGTTTGGTTTCTAATCCGAAAATATGACTCTACATCCAGACCAGCATTCAATCATTGCCAGTCTGTAGATAGCTCAAGATTGCACAATTGTAGGTAAACTGTAGAAACTATAATCAATCAATGTATGTGGCTACTACAGTAGGCTAAGCCAGGGGTCCCTAACCTTTTCAAAACTGCGTCCACCTTTTGAATTCTCACACAGGGTGATGGGTGCAACCACACAATGGCCCCCTGGGAAGCCCAAGTGCAGGAGATAAGCGGGGTAAATTTTTTAAATACACTAGGAAAGAAGAGTCAGAGAGAGAGAGAGAGAGAGAGAGAGAATAAAACCAACATTGTAATGGAATCTGTCACTGAAATGTTATTTTAATCATTAAAGCCAATCAGATCTCAAATGGGCTATCAGAAGCCCTACAGAACAGGAGCCCACCTGCCCCACCCACTTTCTGAAAACACTTGGTGGGTACCAGGAAAGGTGTTGGCAGGCACCATGCTGCCCCCGGGCACCATGTTGGGCACCCCTGTGCTAAGCAATAGCAGAATCGGAGGTAAAACAAGTCTACCCTCATAAAAGTTCCCCAGCATTAATCCCATTGTACCACATTATTTTAAAAGTGAGTGTATAGGATAACAAATACTGGGACAGGTAGGGTTGCCAGGTCCCTCTTTGTATCGGTGGAATATTTTTGGGGCGGAGCCTGAGGAGGGTGGGGTTTGGGAGGGGAGGGACTTCAATGCCATAGAGTCCAATTGCCAAAGCGGCCATTTTCTCCAGGTGAACTGATCTCTATCGGCTGGAGATCAGTTGTAATAGCAGGAGATCTCCAGCTATCACCTGGAGTTTGGCAACCCTAGGGACAGGGGAACAGCTGAGAATACCCACCACAGAACCTTGCCAGAACTTGGCTAAGGAATTAACAATTCTCAAGTTATAACTGATAAAAAGGTAGGTTTCCAGCAGTAAAGAGGCCTTCAGGTTGTAAAAGTGATTTGCTAAACTGTGGATAAGAATTGGACAAAGCCAATTGCTGAAAGACCCTCTGGTAAGTATCTGAAAGGGAGAAAAAAGAGAAGTTAAAAATCTGTGGTTAAGGTTAACAAGGTATCTATGTTGGCCTCTTGCATAAGTGTCTGGAAAACCTGGGGGATAGCTTACACAAAGCAATTAGTAAGTAGAACATAAAGTGCTGCTTGAGGTAACGTGCAAATATAGTATTGGGGAAGATGTAATAGGAGTGATTAGGAATTGCTAAAAAAATTCTTAAACGTTTGCTTCAGATGTACACATGAACGTATGCATGTCTTGGACAAGAAGTGGTATAAATTCTCAGTTAGAGATTCCAAGCCTGACTTCAAAGTTCCTCAGGGTCAAACTAGACGTTACAGCACCCACAGGTCCGACTCGTAGAGGCTGATGCCATGTTAAAGAAGAAATTGGCCGCTTAAAAATGCTGCGGGGGGCGCAGTGGGACCAGGTGATTTTTTTCTCCCCCCATTCCTTTTCAAGTGCCAAAACAATACACAGGGAGGGGGGGGGAATCAAGATCACTGGGTCCCATTGTGCCACAGGCCTGGACCTTTGCATTGTTTTAAAATGGCCAAATTCTTATCTAAAATGGTATCAGCGTCCACAGGTCACACCCGTGGATGCCATAATGTCTACTTTGGGGATAATGGGCACTTACACCATCCCGGGTGGCACACACGCTGGTGCCTGGGCATCCTGGAGCAGGGCAGGCCTCCGCAGCTGCGGCCACCATGCCAGGACCTAAATCCTGGAAGCGGCAGGCTGCGCTGGCCACTCTAAGGGTTAGTCAGCATCCTAACCTCTTTTGCTCTGGGAACACCCCCTTGAGCTGCACTGCAGCAGCACCGCCTTTTTCGGTGGCACAGCCTCACTGTTTGCAATGAGGCATTTCCCCCCTTTTTTTCTTTTTTTTTTCTCTTTTAAAAAAAGTTGTGTGTTTTTTTCTGCAGAGGCTGGGAAGCCTCTGAGGAGGCGGTGTGGCTGCACTACTCCCGGCCGCCACGGGTCTAACCCCCACCCCCAGGAATAGGCTGTAAAAGTCTCTAGAAAAAGAGAATGATTATGAAAACCCTTTTAAAAACCTCTAGTGTGTAGCTATATATAGTTTGCTTAAGGTTGCTCAATTAATTCATGACTGTGGGGCAATCTGGACCACAGACTTAGTTTTTTAGTTACCACATGACACCAGTATGTTATCAGATATTTTCTCCTTTTTATGTAGAACAGCACCAGGTTTTTAAAGTATTTTCTACCTGTGAAGCATCTGCTGAGCGAACAGTCATGGGATATCTCCTTTTGAATAGTAAATACTGGTTATTTGTTGAATTGATTCCTTTGAAACGTAATTCCAGGTACTTGAATTGCCTACCAGGCTATTCTTGATATGGTAACAAATTGGAAGTTTGCACAGTGAGTGTTCTTATGAGCGTTCACCATTCTCTAAATATTATAAAGAGTATTATTATACATTTTAAAAGCCAACATATTTCAGTGATTACAGCAAAAGACCATTAAAGATCAGATAAAAACAGATTTCTTATGTTTTAGACCAGGATTACTGGTGAAATCCAACCCGGAAATTGAAACAGTCCTAAGCATTCTTGTTTATCTGTATTACAGCTCCAAGCCATCTGCACTTAATTGTAAGACAAAAAATTGTCTAACAATCATGGGGGATTAAAGCACAAAGCCTCTTATGAACAGTTTATATTAGTGAAATTTAAAGAAGGCAGACAACACGTTGCTTCTTTGGAAATTCCTTTCCCCCCCTACAATTAATTCTCCACCCATTTGGTATTCTTAACAGAAAAGTTATGAAATTGTAATTGTTTCTGTAGCGGTAGGAATGAGCAGTCTGTAAAAGATTCTGAAATCTAAGGTGGATCTTGTCTTCAGAGTAAGAGCTTCCTGACCTTAGCCCCTGAAATCCCTTCATTTCAAAGGGACTAAATGTTAACGCCAAGTAGTCTGCTCACTGCCCCATAGAAGAAAGGCAAGCTAGATGATTAAGGGATTGGAACACCTTCCCTATAAGGAATTTATTTATTTACTACATCTATAGCCTGCCTTTTTCATTGACACGCAAGGGGGAGTACAGAATACAAAGCAGTGCAATCAGATAGCATAGCCAATGGACAATGTAATAGGACTGAGATTACAGCATTACAAAACAGAGCAAGCAACAAACTGCCTATCACAAGGCATACTATAAACGATGCAGGACATGGAATTACCAGGTAAAAAACAATGCAGTAAAGCAAGGTGATACCTACAAAAGAGTCTGGGACTTTTCAGTTTAGAAAAAAGATGACTGCGTGAGGACCTGATAGAGGTTGACCAAATTATATATGGGGATACCCAAAGAAGCTGATTGGCAATCAATTCATAACAGATAAAAGGAAATACTTCTTTATTCAATGAGTAAGTAAATTGTGGAATTTTCTGCCAGAGGATTTAGTAATGGCCGCAAGCATTGATGGCTTTAAAGGTGAGTTAGACAGGTTCACAGCGGATAGGTCCAACAACGGCTACTAGCCATGGTGGTGAAACAGAACCTCCATATTCAGAGGAACCAAGTCTCTGAATACTAGTGGTAGGAGGCAACATGGGGGAAGGCCTTGGCCTCTATGCCCTGTTGGATGGCCCTCAAAGGTAACTGGCTGGCCACTGTATGAAACAGTTTGTTGGGCTAGATGGAACATTGTTCTGATCCAGCAGATCTCTTCTTATGTTCATATTATCTTATGAAGGAGGAAAGAAGTGAGAGGGACCAGTAACAGAATACAACTTAATCTGATAATAATTTCTTTAAAGTTAGTGAAAGTATGGATGCTAGAACATCTGCTAGTTTGGCTCACACCGTGTTCATCAATGGGATACAGGGAGCTGATTTTTTGACAGACCGTTTGTTAACTGGTTAGTTGATGTTAACTGGCAAGTTGCTTCACCATATTCTCTCCTTACAACACAATTGGCTTTTCTTGCAGGCACTTTCTCATACAGCCTGACTGAGTTCTGTACTTGCTGCTCCACTTAGCAAGAACTGTTTAAATAGACAAGTAAACCACTCACAAATCATATAAATAAATCATAAATATATTCTGTATTTTAAAACAAATCCTACTGTTTGGTGTTTGTCTAAGTACACCTTTCTGTCATTAATGGCAGCCAATCTGTTTGGATCAGCAGCATTTTCACACAAGCACACTATTTCAAAAACCTGATGCACACCTGTTCAGCAAGTGTTACTCAGGGCCAAACTGAACAGACCCACATCCAATCATGACAGTTGAACATGGTGAGTTTGACAGTCAAACACATTTGATGCAAAATCTGCAGCATCCCTAAATGAATGTTTGGCAGAACTGTAGCCAGATTTCAGCCAAGGGGATACCATATTCCTTTCACACAACATAAATTTCCCCCTGCAAAGCTCCTCAATAGTCCTTGGGATGCCACCACTACTGACTTCTACCAGGTTTACAATATTGTTATTCACCAATATACACACTGCTTTCAGGTAGTAGCACTTGCTACAAAGTAATCTGTTTTGTGTTATTTAACTGCAGCAGTCTTACTTTTGTTCTGGATCTTCCAGTTAGCTCTTCTGAATAAGTAGCTCCCAGTTAAGCATAGAAGCATCTCAGATTGTGTCAGTGGTTCCCACAACACAATACCAACTACCTTTTTAGTCCATGCTATATATCTGGAGGAATAAGCTCCTGCCTATGAAATGCATGCCACAATAAAGTTTGTCTTTAAGGTACCATAATGAACTGGACAGGCTATAGCTCAATGGCTCAGTTGTGATTGCTTCAGAAAGCATGCATGGTGCTGTTCTCACAGCTAGCAGACCAGGCTGCCACACAGGGATCCAAATGTGGAAACACATTTGGTTACTTATGCATTATTTCACTACTGGACTAGATCTTTCACAGCCTACGCCACAGTTTTTCTCCATGAAACACTCCATATGCAGAGATCCGTTGCCTGATTAGTGTGCATCTATTGCAAACCTCCAGAATACAGTCACAATCTGTGGCAGTGTGTTGTCAGCCTGGGCCTTTGCAGGGTATTAGCAGGCTCCTGCTGCTATGAAGATAATATCCACCAATGTCAGGAATGGGGCAGCAGCGTCACACTAATCTGCTTTCCAGCACAGAATTGGCTTGAGAAGGGCACAGAAGGATGAAGCAGAAATGGGTGCGATTTGTCTACATGACATCCGAAGGGGATTTTGACCATCAGAGAGCCAACTATATGAAAACAACCCTATGCGCCTGATATTCCGAGGGAACCTTTTATAAAGTGATTGCAAAGAGCGATTGCGTAGCAGCGTGGACTTGCTCACTTGCCAAGTAGAAGATGCTGCTGCTACTCTATGTGGTGGAATATTGCTAAAAATAAAATGTGGTAACATGCAGATTTCTGTGTGGTGTGGAGCACAATTCAGAAAGGAAACCAGCACCAAATATCCATGCAAAGAGAGGGGAGAGACTTAAAGTGCTGCTGCTGATTTAATGAGATCTGAAACTGTGGTAGAAACAGATCTCAGATGAACCCCAAACAGCCCAGAAACAGAGAACTGGAAATGCTTTATTTAAACAGGTGACATATTCTTACACATATGTTCTCTCACAACCATGTAGTTTTACATATTATTAATATAACCATAAAAAAACACGCTCCTCTGCTGTAGCAAACTTGCTTTTACCCGGTAATTGAAACCAGAAGGCTCATGATCAGCCACTTCCACCTGGCTCTCCTTTCCCACTTAGTAATGGATGATGGGCAAACAAAATTGCTGAAACAATTTTATTTGATTGCAGTGGTGATAATAATAAAACTTCATAAGCATTACATTTTCAGTTTAATTAGTAAGGCAAGGTTTATGGAAAGGAGACTCTCTTTTCAGGCCGCCTCTTCTCTCTTCCCTTTTTCTTACTGCGATGACATGCAAGCTAAGTTTCCACGTCTAATTTTCACACATTTATTTGTTTCTTTCTTAATCCACTCTGAAGCAATTCATTCTAATCCCTGCATGCACTTGATTTCATGGTAAAGAATGTCCTTGATCAGGATAACAATATGTGAAGGAGAATTTATGAACCAATATATAGGTCTGACTAGTAGACAGAAATCATTTTTACTATGCACAGAAAATGGTGTTACGATTAAAAGACAACTACTTTTTTTCCCTCTTCAAAATTACAGCCAGGCATACTAGACAAGAATATCTAATGCTTAGGGATTCGTTTTTCAAGTGCTTTTTTGTAGAAGATCAAAACTCACAACTTCTAAATAATATAAATTCAAGTGCCACTGTGGATAGAGTTGATTCAGCAAGCAGATAATTTGTATTAGAAGGAAAATCAACACACCAACATTATTAAAATGTTTGCCTGATTGATGTTAAGCAGCACCAGGTGCATAGCTATCAATTATGTCCATCAAAGGCAACCTTTGGCATCATTCACTCTTGCCCAGAAAGGGACTACATCTGCTTCCCTGGGGTTATGCTGCTGCAGTAATATGAACTGAATACCAAATTCACATGGAAAGGACAATCCTGGGGATATTTTCCACCGAAGTACTGCCCTCTTTCCTGTCTTCAATATGATCATGGGGAAAAGCCTGATGCATCTGGGCACACCCATGTGGTATTCACTCACGTACCTCAATAACGCAGTTCTACTACTGCCATGAGAGCAGTAAGTAGAAGACTGGCTCCAGGAAGGACAAGGTTTATGTCCATGTTCCATTCTTTTTACACAGTCATAATCCTTATGTAGGAAACCACCTGTACATTGGATGGATGTGTGTGATGCTGGGGAAGGATGTTTCCTACTGTATGTGTATAGATTGGCAACTAGTGCATAATATATTTGTTGCTTGATGACACAAAAACACACTGCCTGTTATTCACAGAGTTTATCGTTGCTAAGCGGAAAGCAGCCCAAGCTCTTGGCAGAATCTGGTTTAGGATGGATTCAGGAGTCTTATTCAAAGTGGTGACAAGACCAAGGTGCACAACTTAAAATGAAATCAGCAGACACTTGGAGTAGAAATTTTGGGGAAGAGACAGACTCAAGGGAAACATTCACAGGAGCAGCAAGACAAGCGAAAATAGAGAAGTGCAATCAGACGGGCTGAGTTGCTTTGTGAAGCTGACCACAAGCTTTCCCCCTAGTAAAAGGGCTTCTGGGAAGCTGGACCAGTGAAAGCCAAGTCAACTAAATTAGAGCCAATCTAGAAGTGTGCTCTGGCCCATCAATGCTTACTTTCAGAAAACAGAAAAACAGAACCTTTATTGGCATTTACAGTATCAAAACGAACAGGGTAAAGCAGCTAGATATGGATCTAAAAAACGAATGAATACACAGTTCATCAGTAAATTTTATAATAAACAATTAAGTGAGGGTTCCCCTCCTTCTTTCTCCCTCCTTCAGGACCTTGGCCAGGAACTCGACTACCTGAGTGGTAACTTCGAAGCTTTTGTCCTCCAATAAATGGGCTATGTTTCCAGTAGTCATTGCAGTAGTAAATTGTGGAAGAGAACTAATTAAGCTGCATCTTAGCTGTGAGAAAAGTGGACAGTACAAGAGAATATGATGTATTGTGTCAGGTTCTTTGTATTGACACCTACAACATCTTGCTTCGCGTGGTATTCCCTTGTATCTACCACTAACAACAGCTGAAGGGAATATATTAAATCTGGCCAACAAAAATGCTCTACGGTGAGAGGGTATAGTTAAGTTGGAAAAATACTGGGCCATAGAGTTTATTTGATAAGAAAGCCCTAAAAAACGGGAGCAGATACCTTCAGCACCGGCTTTTATTATTTGGAAATCACTGTCCCATATCCTTTTTTGGATTGTCCTAAAAATATATAATTCCCTGGAATTGGACAAGGAATCAAGATCAGTCCCGAGTGATCTGATCTTATTTAAGATAAGCCAAGACCAGTTGAGTCAGTATGTAAAGCTGCCAATAAACTACTTGGGGGGCATTGAAAATGAGAGCGTAACCAGTATTTGATAGTAGTGATCCAAGCACCCAGATTCTATCGTGTGCAGTCCCAGCTCAGCGCACAGAGAAAAATAGCAAACAGAGTTTGTGACGCCAAGGATGCGTCTCAAAAAAACTGACCTGAGACGCTCCACTTCTTTATTAAAAGTCTGGATCCAAACTGGGATTCCGTACAAAAGTTGCGGGATCACAGTGGCTTGTAAAATCTGTAAGGCGGCCGGAACAAAATTGTTACCCTTCTTATGGTAAAAATGAGTTATTGCAGCCATCTTATTTTTTGCCAAGGTAAGAGACTGATTACGGTGTGCAATCCATTTTAAATTATAATGAAAAGAGGCCCCCAAATATTTAAACGTTTTCACTAGTTCGATTTCTCTTCCCTCAATTTTCCAAACTGATTGCTTCCAAGTCTTAGAAATCAGAATCTTGGTCTTATCAAAATTAATAGATAGGGAATTCCGTTTACAGAATAGGATAAAAGAAGCTAACAAACGTTTAAGACCCATCTTGGAAAGGGATAGGACTGCTGCGCCATCCGCATATAACAGAATAGGGACTTTCTCAGAGCTTAGCTTAGATGTATTAGCCAAAAAAGCAGGGAGATCTGAAATAAATAGATTAAATAAGGATGGTGCCAATACACAGCCTTGCTTTACGCCCTTTGTCACCGGGATTTTTTGGGTTAAGAGGCTCCCCTCACAATGCTTACTTTCATTAAAATATTTTTAAGGCGCCATGAGACTCCTGTTCTTGTAGTAGTTGTCTGCACTAATCTGCACTCCAGTCTTGTTCCCTCAGCACTGGCTTCCAATTTGATTCCAGGCCCAATTCAAGGTGACCTTTAAAGCCTTACGTGATCTGGGACCTGTATGCCTTAAGGACTGACCATTCCCATATGAACCTGCCTGACCATTATGATCATCTTTAGGGGATCTGCTTCAGGTGCACCAATCATCTGAGGATAGACAGATGGCGATCCAGGAAACAATCTTCTCAGACATGGAACAAAATTATGGCATTTCCTCCCCAGGGAGATTTGTCTATCCCCCTTGATAATTGTCTTCAGTCAGAGGGTGAAGACTTTTCTGTTTCATCTGGCATTCCAACACTGACCCCCTCTCTGTTTTGAATTGCTAGTTTTACATAAATGAAAGTTGATTTTTAATCTCGTTTTCATTATTGTTCACCACCTTGAGGGTCCTAATTTGGGCAGAAAAGTGGGACATAAATGTTTTAAATAAGTAAATAAAATTATACGACAGCCAGCATGTTAGAGAGGTTATTGTGTCAGTCTAGGTTCAAATCTCTGCTGACCATGATACTAAATAGGTTACTTTGGCCAGTCATGCTCCTTCAGCTTAATTTACTTCAGAATTGTGAGGATACAGTGGAGGGGCGGGTGAAAATCTTGGAGATCTTGGAGGAGGCCTGGGTTAAAAACGTAATAAATAAACATGTTTCTCATTTTGCAGAAGTCTGCAAATAAACTTCAACATCTTGGCTATAAAGTCTAAAGTGTCTTGCCATTCAAATTCTGCCAACCACATGGATAGTTTTAGTAACAGATGTCTCCAACAACAGGCATCTGTTGCATTGTAGGATCTTCAGGGAAAGGCAACTGCCCTATATATTCTAACTAGGGCTTGAAAACTCAACCACATGGAAGCATCTTCCCATGATGCTATCATACCATATACATTAGCACATAAATCAACCTGTTTGAGTCCAGGTTAGCATTCAACCATGGTTGATCATCACATTCTGGACAATAACACCATGATCAATGTCTGGGGCCAGTGCCTAGTCCGTTCGCAACTGAGGCATCTGCAGCAAAGTTGGGGACTTCCCTGATACTGAAGGAGCCCAGCATGACCCATCCACCTTCCTCGTACCTTGGCCAGAACTCCCAGGATGGGACCCTGCCTGGCAAGTAGCTGCTGCAACTGGACACCTCCCTCCTAGGCCCCAGAGCTTCAGGCACAGTCTGATGATGTCCCAGCACTGGGACAACAAAGACAACACAGGGAACAGTGAGCCACAGAGGCCATAGGGGCAGCCAGCAAGCATGGAAGCAGCCTGCAGAAGCCCATGATGGCCTGGTTGGGTCACAAAAGGGGCACAGCCATGCAAGAATCTGAGAGGAGTCAGGTAGAGAGGAACTGGCTGAAGATCTCCCAGGAACTGGCCAGTGAGAGAAGGAGGAGGGTCAGCAAGGATGAAGCAGGAGACTGCAGGGAGCGGTGCTCCAACCCCTGGCCCAGATAATGGCTCAGGCCATAGGGGCAGGGGCACGGGGGTGGGCTGCCTTGCAGGGGTGGGGAGGAAGCATAAATGGAGGAGGAAGCATAAATGGTGACTCCACAATCAGGCCAGGGAGGAGTAGAAAGGAGGTGGGTGCTCTACTTTGGAAGAATATTGCTCCAAGAAAGAGGGAGGAAGAAGAGTTGGTTTTTATATCCTGATTTTCTCTACCTTTTTAAGGAGACTCAAAGCGGCTTACAATCGCCTTCCTTCCCCCCAACAGATACCTTGTGAGGTTGGTGGGGCTGAGACAGTTGAAAGAACCATGACCAGCCCATGGTCCCCCAGGAGGCTTCATGTGTAAGGTTGCCAACCTCCAGGTACTAGCTGGAGATCTCCTGTTATTACAACTGATCTCCAGCCAATTGAGATCAGTTCACCTGGAGAAAATGGCCGCTTTGGCAATTGGACTCTATGGCATTGAAGTCCCTCCCCTCCCCAAATCCCGCCCTTCTTTGGCTCCACCCTAAAAATCTCCAGGTATTTCCCAACCCGGGGCTGGCAACCCTATTCATGTGGAACAGTGGGGAATCAAACCCAGTTCTCCAGATTAGAATCCACTGCTCTTAACCACTACACCACTCTGGCTCTTGGGTGGTATAACCCTGTGCTCCCCCTTTCTAATTCTGAGGCCTGGGGAGACTCTGGGGAAGTAAAGTGGCACAACAGCCAAAGGCCAGGGGGTAGCACCAGTGAGGAAGGAGCATTACAATCAGAAATCCCTAGAGTTCCTGGTTGTAGAAGTATGAGGTCTGGCCATACCCGAGGCTGGCAAATATATATTTTACAACTCTCACATCTTCAAAACAGATGATCAGTTTTCAATGGACCTATGACATGAGAGGTACAAGTGAGGAAGCGAACACTTTGATCAGAAAGCAATTAAATCAAAGAGCTACAACAGGAACCCTCAATCACACGTATGGGTTGAAATTGAGAAAACAGAAAATACACATTAATTTGCTGTTCCCATCAAATCGGGGGACAAGAATAGGAAGGCATGCTCAGATTCATCCCATACTCTGATCATGTGGTAAGCTACTATTATAGCTGCTTCCACCCCCAACAAATGTAGCACAAATATTGTTAGCATTTCTGAGTCTGTAGCTTTCACAATCAAACAAAACAAAGTACATATGAAGGGGCAGAAGGAATCTTTCAGTGTGACAACTTTCACATTTGCTATTGAGTTGTATTTCCTCCATGCTGAACCAGACTCAAGCTTGCTAATCATGGCATTGTCAGTCCAAGTGTAGCCCCGTTATCAGGCATGTGCAGGCTTTGACTCCACCATTGTGATCCAGGTCAGCAGCAGCATTTGGGGCTGACACAAAGAATAATATATTGCCCTGATCAGTCTGTGCAAACTGAAGCCACATGAGAAAACCTGATATAATAGGGCAAGCTATCTGAATTGGAACGAGGAGGCAGGGCAGGGGGAAGACGAAAAATGAACAGAAAATGGCCTAGCGCCTAGATGAGTCATGAGCGGGACTAGACACTGGGAATGAATTTGATCTAAACAGAAAGGACTGATCCATTTTAATAAAGGACAATGGGACTCATTTCGCTGAATAAGAATTCTATTGCTTTTACATCGTATATTAGCAGAAGATAAATGCAAGCACTAAAAACAATAACAAAAACAGCTGAATGAAGCAGGTTTGCTTTAAAGAATATAAATGAATGGTGTTCAGAAGAAATATGGTAAAAAGCTGACATAGTCACAAGGGCTAGATAATTCAGAGTACTGATTATTTTGTTTTGAAGCTACAGCACAAATATTACGGTGACAAAAAATTTTTTGCTGTTCAGTTATTTTTAGTGCTTAAACAGGATGAACTGTATATTACATTTTTACTCCTTCTTTCAAAGCACTCAAGGTGGTTCTTTCCTCCTTCAGGTTAGACTGAACGAAACTGACTGGTCCAGCATCATCCAGGGAGCTTGATGAGAGAGGGCCAAACTTCACATTACAGTTTTTCAAGAGTTGGGTCCGTTCTGCACAGCCACACAGTAGCTGTGGGGAATGGATTCTTAACAAAAAAAGGACAGCCCAAACAGATTCAGAATGGTGTCATGGAAGGAGGAAGGACTCTTGTCTCCCCCCCCCCCACCAAACCTTTTTACCATGCAAAAACTGCACTTGGGGGAGGGAGTTATTACTAGGGTTGTCAGCTCCGGGTTGGAAAATATCTGGAGATTTTTGGGGCAGAGCCGGAAGAGGGCAGGGTTTGGACAGTGGAGGGACTTCAATGCCATAGTGTCCAATTGCCAAAGTGGCCATTTTCTCCATATAGGGTTGCCAGTTCCAAGTTGGGAAATACCGGAAGATTTTGGGGGTGGAGCATGAAGAGAGCGGTGGAAGGGATGGACTTCAATGGGGTATAATGCCATAGAATTTGCCTTCCAAAGTGGTAGGGCTGTCAAAAAAAAAAAAATTCGGTACAGTTCGGATTCGGCCGAATTTGACACTTGTGGGTTCGGTACGTGCCGAAGTCCGAACTCCCCTGCTTCGGATCCCCGGTAATTCGGGGGGATCCGGAGTTCGGGGGAAAATTCGGCCCCAGCGCGCCTTCAGAGAGATTCCCTGAAGGCGCGCGGGGGCCCTTTAAACTGATCTGAGCCTCCCAGCTGGGAGGCGCAGATCAGTTTAAAGGGCAGCCCGCCCCCCTTCAGCGGGCTCCGCTGGAGAGGCTCGGGCTGCCCTTTAAACTGATCTGAGCCTCCCAGCTGGGAGGCGCAGGTCAGTTTAAAGGGCAGCCCGCGCCTCTCCAGCGGAGCCCGCTGAAGGGGGGCGGGCTACCCTTTAAACTCATCTGTGCCTCCCGGCCAGGAGGCGCAAATGAGTTTAAATGACAGCCCGCGCCTCTCCAGCGGAGCCCGCTGAAGGGGGGCGGGCTGCCCTTTAAACTCATCTGCCCTTTAAACCCGGCTGGGAGGCGCAGATGAGTTTAAAGGGCAGCCCGCCCCCCTTCAGCAGGCTCCGCTGGAGAGGCGCGGGCTGTCATTTAAACTCATCTGCGCCTCCCAGCTGGGAGGCTCAGATGAGTTTAAAGGGCAGCCCGCCCCCCTTCAGCGGGCTCTGCTGGAGAGGCACGGGCTGTCCTTTAAACTCATCTGCGCCTCCCAGCCTCCCGGCCGGGAGGCACAGATGAGTTTAAAGGGCAGCCCGCCCCCCTTCAGCGGGCTCCGCTGGAGAGGCTCGGGCTGCCCTTTAAACTGATCTGAGCCTCCCAGCTGGGAGGCACAGGTCAGTTTAAAGGGCAGCCCGCGCCTCTCCAGTGGAGCCCGCTGAAGGGGGGCGGGCTGCCCTTTAAACTGACCTGCGCCTCCCAGCTGGGAGGCTCAGATCAGTTTAAAGGGCAGCCCGCGCCTTTCAGCGGGCTCCCCTGAAGGGGGGCCGAATTTGCCGAATTTATTCGCGAACTCCCGAACTCGCTGAATTCGCCCCCCCCCCCGGTTGCCCGCCAGTTTTGAGTTCGGACCCGTCCGAACAGAAAATCACCGAATCAGGGGAAATTCGGTTGATTTTCAGTTCGGACCGAACCGAATTGACAGCCCTACAAAGTGGCCATTTTCTCCAGGTGAACTGATCTCTGTCGCCTGGAGATCAGTTGTTTTCCCAGGAGATCTCTAGCTAATATCTGGAGGTTAGAAACTCTAGTTATTACCCCAATTTTTTTGCTCCACATGCACAAGATACTCCTAAGCCATTTTTGCATGATAATTAGCAGCTTGTTCCAGGCTGAATTGCCCTGCACATTTTTTTGAATTTTTCACACTGAACCGTCATTCCGGAAGAGACTGCGAAGCCAGCACATACCTGCTTCACATTACTAAAGAACCCATTTAACGCGACCTTTGGTGTTTGCCGCGAAGAATCCCCCTGAAGGAACCATGCAAAACAACAGCGGCGGGTTAGCTATGCACATGCTAATGGCTATGCAAACAGGGACAAAGGAGCAGGTGAGTGGGGTGTGTGGAATTTCTCCTTTTGCATCGGGACTGTAAATAGGCATTTCTAAAGTAGCATTTTAAAAAAGAGCTTTGAGCGAGCATCAAAATTGACCATGCATAAATGGCCCTAAAAATCTAGTTTCTGGGATTTTAACTTCAGAGCAGTGTGAGCAGTACAAAAAAACCCTTTCCTCCACTGACTGTGAGCAGAGACTGTTTAAATCATAAAGGTCCCCAATTTGTCTCCCAAAGTTCTGAATATCTCTCAAGTTTTATAGGTTGCCCTCACTTAGAATCACTGAAATAAATAATACCGAGCTAGGAGGACCAATAACCTGACTCATTATAAAGCAACTTTATGGGTTCCCTTACTTCTTTCTAGCATGAGATTGTTAGATACATAACATAATTGACTGTGTAATTCCCATCATCCCTAACCCTTTTCATAGGATCAACTACATGTACGCATATCATTTACCAGTTTTCTTCTAATCCAGTAGATCTCAAGCTTCAGTAATGTAAAGTAATGCGAGGAGCCCCTGAAATGTTTTCATGGCCCTCAAGCTCTCCCTTCCTTCCTGAATGACATTTGCCACATGCCAGACAGCCCCTTTTCAAAGTACACTCAGCCCATGGAGGTCTCCATCCTTTGCATGCTCAAAACGATATAGTAAGAACCATGCCAGCTATACTTTAAAAGCAAGTTTAAATAAAATGTTTGTAACGTTTGTTCAAGGCCCTCAGGGTCCAGTAGGGTCACTCACCTCCGGGTGGGGCATAGAGATTACTCACAATTACAACTGATCTCCAGATTACAGTTTCCCTAGAGAGAATTGCATCTTTGGAGGGTGGACTCTATGGCATCACATCTCTGCTAAGCTCCCTCCCCAAACCCCACCCCTTCTCAGGCTCCACCCCTAAATCACCAGGAATTTCCCAACCCAGAGCTGGCAATCTAGCTCTGGGATTTGGAAGGCTCCTCTCACCACAGGCAGAAGCTGAGGCACCTGGCTGAGAGTCTGAAGGACCCAGAGATTCTAAGGAGGTAAGCGTTTTGTTTTGTTTTTTCTCAGCTGGTATGTGTGAGAGGGTAGTGTGTGAGAGTGGGTGGGTGGGGGTGCTTAGAGATTGGTTTCTGAGTGGTTCCCTTTGTTCTTTTGTTTAGTTGCTGTTTCCTGAGTGAGGAGGGCTAGTCTGACTAGGGTTAATTGCTGGCTCTGCCCTCTGCTGATGGCTGTTGAGGGGTGGGAATGAGAGCTCTTCATTAGGAAGGCTCCTCTCACCAGAGGCATAAGCTGAAGGGCGAGAGCACAAGGGCTCTTAGCCTGGGGGTCTGGCCTGGGGGCCCTGTAAGCAGCTGGCAAGTTTCTATATTTTTAATGTGTTGAGTGTTTTTGTTTCTTCAAGCAGGGAACCTTGAGAGGCAGTTTGTCAGGGGACCCAGCAGAGGAGTGCAGGAAAGAAACTGAACAGCTTCAGCAATGGATCATAGCAGCATGGCTAGTGAGGGAGCTGAGGAGAACAGGTGAGGTGCGAGAAGATTGGAGGCGGGCAAATGTTGTCCCCGTCTTCAAGAAGGGGAAAAAGGAGGATCCAGGTAACTACCGACACATCAGCTTGACTTCTATACCGGGAAAAGTTTTTGAACAAATCATCAAACAGTCCTTGAGCATTTAGAAAGGATGGATCTGATTACTAAGAGTCTGTAATTGGTTGACAAATCGCATCCAAAGAGTGCTCGTTAATGGTTCCTCATCCACTTGGAGAAGAGTGACTAGTGGAGTGCCTCAGGGATCTGTCCTGGGCCCTGTGTTGTTTAATATATTTATAAATAATTTGGATGAAGGAATAGACGGGATTCTTATTAAATTTGTGGATGATACTAAATTGGGAGGGGTAGCAAATACAGTAGAAGACCGAGCCAGCATACAGGATGATCTTGACAGGCTGGAGAATTGGGCTAAAACCAATAACATGCATTTCAACAGAGACGGAGAGGGGATATGATAACCATCTTCAAGTACTTCAAGGGCTGTCATGTAGAGGATTGTGCTGAGTTGTTTTCTGTTTCCCCAGAAGGTCGGACCACAACCAATGGGTTAAAATTAAATCAGAAGAATTTCCATCTAGACATTAGGAAGAATTTTCTAACAGTTAGAGCTCCTCAGTGGAACAGGCTTCCTTGAGAGGTGGTAAACTCTCCTTCCCTGGAGTTTTTTAAACAGAGGCTTGATCGCCATCTATCAGCAATGCTGATTCTATGAACTTGGGCAGTTCATGGGAGAGGGGCATCTTGTCCATCTTCTGGGCACTGGGTGTGTGTGGGGGGGGGAGGTAATTGTGAGTTTCCTGCATTATGCAGGGGATTGGACTAGATGACCCTGGTGATCCCTTCAAACTCTATGATTCAATGATTCTAAAGGCGCTGCAAGAACTTCAGAATGAAAATATAAACATTTCATGGTTTGTATATTACCAAATGCCCTGACCTGGATGGCCCAGGCTAGCCTGATCTCATCAGCTCTCAGAAGCTAAGCAGGGTCAGCCCTGTTTAGTATTTGGATGGGAGACCACCAAGGAAGTCCAGGGTTGCTATACAGAGGAAGGCACTGGCAAACCACCTCTGTTAGTCTCTTGCCTTGCCATAAGTCGGGTGCGACTTGACTGCACTTTACACACACACATATTACCAAATATTTCACTGCCTCAGAAAGGATAATCACAAAGTAACCAGATCATCTGTTGTCTAAAATTTACCAACTCTTACTGTCATGAAACAGCATCGGAGCAAGTGAAAGTTTGTATGGTTAAATGGATACAAATTTTGGCGAAATGATCCCAATGGAAACTTGGGAACAAATGTGGACCAAGGGAATCAAGTTCTCTGCCACACAAACAATAAGAGAAAATTCGTATAAAATGTTTTACAGATGGTATCTTTCACCAAAGGATGTTCAAAAGATGCTCAAGACAAATCAAGCTAACTGTTGGAAATGCTCTGAAATAGAAGGGACATTCTATCACCAAAGGTGGACCTGTAAAAAAAAGTCAGCAATATTGGAAGGCTATACATAAAGAAATGCAGGACTTACTACAGGTGAAGTTTGAATTAAATCCTAAGTATATGTTGTTGGGTATAATACCTTCCCAAGTGAGTTCAATACGCAGAGAACTTTTTCATTATGCAGCTACTGCCGCCAGAATTTTATATGCAATGTATTGGGAAGCTGCTACGATTCCAGATGTGACTGAATGGATCAATAAATTATTTGATTTTGCTTCGATGTCAAAGCTGACGTGTTTGATGAAAAGGAGCTCAACAGAGGATTTCAAACTGAGATGGCAACCCCTATATGATAAATACTCATGTGGTTTAAACTCTTTGGTTTACTAGAGACAGAATGCCAAACTGAAATATAATATACGAAGATCAAAATTTAGCTTATTGAGACAACATAGGGTATAAAAATATAATAAAGCAATAGCTGGTAGTTGATTAGTAAACATCATTTAAGTGCTTTTAATTCTTTGATACAATACTACGTCTTGCAGGTCAATAGCAAACTAAGATTAGGTATTAATTAGCAATTAGTATTAAAATAGATTTTGATCAGAGTTGTTGATGGATGCATGCATGTATTGTTTTATTGAAGCTCGAACACAGACATAATTTTCATTTGTTCTTTTACTCCCCCCTTTTCTCCCCACCTTCTTTTCTGTATCCTAAACATAAAAATAAAATTATTTTTTTAAAGGAAATGGCAGCTTCAGAGGGCAGACTCCATGGCAACACATTCCTGCTGATCTCCCTCCCATCCACAAAAGCCACCCTCCTGTCGTTACCCCCTCCAGCCTACTCAGTGATTCTGACTTGGAATCCCTAGGGAAGAAGCCAAGGTCAGTGACTGAGAAGGATCAGAGGGACCACGAAGGGCCCAACACTGGGTTGGAAAACACCTGGAGATTTTGGGGATGGGACCTGGGGAGGGGGGGGTTGGGGAGGGGAGGGACTTCAATGTGGTAAAATGCCATAGAGCCCACCTTCCAAAACAGCCGTTTTTTCCAGGGAAACTGATCTATATCGCATGGAGATCAGTTATAATCCCAGGAGATCTCCAGCTACCACCTGGAGGTTGGCAACCCTAGCTTATAAAACTGATGGGTTTCAGACAGAGATCCTGATGCTGGGTTCCCAGTCCACCAGGATGCTGTTGCTCATGCTTGCAACATCATGCAGGCTTCATCCCAACCCAAACAGTAAACTGAAATTTGTTACAAGCTTGTATTATATATTAGCACTTCAGTGAAATGCTATCAACAGTGTTCTGAACTCCAGCTGTGTTTGTGTGAAAGGATTTGCTGTTCCCTCCATCAATGGCAATTTACAAATACATGAACACAGAAGACTATACCTCAGTGTATTTGCATGAGTACTAAGTTCCTGAGTTTATTTTATTTAAGTTTATTTCCTTAAGACAGCTGTGAAGAGAATTTCTAGGTCAGCTCAGGCCCACGTGATAAACTATACCCTTTGGGAAAAGATGAGTTCATATTTAATGTTTTTTTCTGTAAAGTGGCTCAACTTCCACTTGCTACCCATTTTCTCTATCACAACTTCATTCTGACTTTTACAGGTACCAAAGAAATAGGTTTTCATATGGAAAAGAACATCACCTTTCAACCTAGTAACTGTCTACTGGGAAGACCTAACATAAGAATAATGAGATTGATCCATAATCAGGATGAAATATATCATGCAATAAAAAGTAGCGATGGATGAGAACTCCTATGATCAATACTATGAAGGAAATAGAGGGTTTGTTTACCTGGGTGAGGACCGAGCACAGGGTGTCTGGAGAAACTTATGTGATGATGGCAACAAGATGGAGTGTTAGAGGGGCAGAAGGTTAGAGGGTCAGAGTGGCAAAAAATGTACAGGAGGCAGAGCAGCTGAAGGAAAGGAAGGAGCACTTAGTAGGCAGCAGGCCCAAGAAGTATGTTTCCAAATGAAGGAAAAGTGGAATAGCCTAGGGGGAGAGTAGAAAAATAGGGCTGAACTGAGAAGGGCCTACCATCATGTTGGCAATCTTTTTAGTAGACACACAAATAGGACAAAATGTTTGCAATTCCATCACTTCCTTAATCAATTAGAATCTTGCTGAGAGAGATCAGGGTGTGGATCACAACTGCTCAAAAAAAAGTCCATCCTTAAAGGATGCAATGTGTAGCACAACACATGGCACAGTCTCATCTCTTGGCAAAGTACTTTCTAACTGACTGGAGGAGAGAGATCACATTGCCTCCTTCATTGCAGCAAACATTTGCAAATTGCCACTTGAAGGGAAGCAACGTGAAGTGTGATCCTTCCCATTCACTTCTCAATTTGCAAGCATTTTGACACCGAAAGAGGGAGGTGATGAACCCTGACTGGTTAGGGTCACCAATGTGACTGATCCAATAAGAACTGTTCTCCTTTGAATTTAGCTACATTTGCCTTCAGGGAAATCATCATACTCAGTAAGAAGTCTCTGATTGGCTGGGAATACTCCAGTAGTAAAGAAGAGTGAAGCAGCACAGAGGTGGCCCACCCACTAGGCAGTCTACCAATGCTGTGTGAGAAGATGGGGGAGGGAGAATTGATACCCAGAAATAATGGCCACTTCTGTGTGGTGCTGTAAGTATTACCCATGAGCAGGCTCTAGGATCAGGGCTTAAGTATATAGGAGGGATCTCTTCATCGATCCCCCAGAAGGGCTATGCATCCTTTTTATTTTATTTCTTAATTTGGCCTCCACCAAAGTTTGGAATAGTAGATTGGAATGTATTTCTCTAATCTGGGAGCAGAAGGGAAACACTGCACAGCAACTCACACCCGTTCAAAGAGAGGATGTAAAGCAATTACCTCCATTCATGGGAAAAGATAAACATGAGCGAGCTCATTCCCCCACCCCCAATTCAATGGCAATAACAGTGTTTCAGTTAATTACATTCAGTATTCCACAAACACTCACAGGATCTGTCTATCAGTTAGCAAGGATACTTCAACTCATCAATCTCTGATTTTGATATATTCATTTTCCTCACTATGTCTCCCCCTCCCCAATTAAATCCAAACAAATGGTAACCATATAACCTAAGCTTGTTATCCCATTTGGGCTGTGTAATCAATATCTCCAATTTCCCCCTTTTTGCTTTCTTGCTGATCTACCAATGATCACTCCATTTTTCACTCCAATCCAATCTGCTTTATCTTATTTCTCCTTCTATTTTCACATTTTGGGGGTATAAAGTTAACCCCAAGAATCTCAGGTTCATGCTCCAGATGTTCCGTCTCATCTCTATAATGGGTTCCAGCAACTGGCTCCAAACTCCTGGGTGAAAACGTGTCTTGGGGGAATGTGTGTGGCTTTGCATCAGCTCTGCCAACCCAATGAAGGCATTGGTAAAGATTGTACTCTTCTCCCCCCACCCCACACTTTCACCTATGTGGCTTCCTCCTGTCACCAACAAACTCACTGGACCTGGCTAGTATGTCTTTCTTTTTTTTCTTAATAAATCCTTAACTTTAAACTAATGTCTGTGTATTCTAAGAATCTGCACATCCTTATGAGGCATCAGATCAAATCCTGGACCCCCATACATCAGGCAAAATAGTCCCAATAATATTCGCCCTAAGCACAAGTGGTAGGCTTCTGACCCCTTAGAGGGAAGATGCTCCTTTGATCAAAGTATATGCACATTTGGGCCATTTGGGTAACACAGGACCGCCTCCCCCAAATCTCTATGGTCTTTACCATAGAGGATTACAATTTCCATTTGGGCATTGCTGCAAATGGCATTGCTTTCACATTCTGACACAATCCCCTCCTTCACTTTGGTGGCCAAGTGAACCCATGCTTCCCAGACAGACAGCAGCTCAGGGAGCACATGGACCATGCCCAGAGCGGGGGTGTGTGTGTCATAATTGTGCCAGCCCACCTAGGGCATGAAAAGCTCATGAAACAGCAACTGCTCAGAGGAACAAGATGAAAAGCAGGTATATAGGGAACTTCTGTAGCCTCTTCAGAAGTACCATATCACAGGCAAATATCTGCTGCAAGTCCTACAGGAAATGAGATGCCAAGACAGTAGGGATGAATGTTAGGGGAGAATCATAAAGTATATATGGAGAGGAACAGCTTTATGGGTGCAAGAAAGCAAGGAGCCTGAGGAAGCAAGTAGGCCTACAGACTTAGGAAGTCCAGCAAGGAAAGTTCAGCAGGTATGCTTGTGATGGAGAAGTTCACATTCCGGTTCTATATAATCAGTTAAATAATTGGTTGCAGATCTCCAGTGAGTGTGAACATACAATGGAATTGTGATTCAGTCTCTCAAACTCTAAGCACATAAGTAGCCTCAAACTTATTCCAGACTAATAACTTGAGAAGGGGAACAGAATTTTTGAAAGTTATGTGTACAACTGGGTGCCTTAATCTTCTGGACAGCAAATTTGAAAATAGTTTATTCTTCCCTTCATGGATCTGCAATTCATACCTCTTCTACCCCACAACATAAATCATAGTAAGCCTGCATAGTTGAATGTTCTGGCAGAAAAGTGTTTTATAAAATGCATGCCCAGTTTCTACCGAACTCATCCTTTTTCTCTACATGCTGCTTCTCTGCTGTATTCCATGTAGTGCCAGTTCTGTGCACTATCGAGACCTTCAGCCCAGTTCGATGCATGCTAGGCAGTCCAGTTCTCCTGGCCACTTACCCATGTTCTCTTTCCATGCTTCCAAGGCCAGTGGGAGAAAAATGGAGGGAAGTGGGGGGGGGGCACACCAGCATGACACTGATATGTGTCATCACTTCCGGTCAAAACCAGAAGCAACATCATTATATCGGGGTGAAGCTCCAAGATTTGCCCAAAACTCTACGGCTTAACCAGTGAAAACTGGAAGTGATGCCATGTGCCAGCATAACACCAGTGTGCCTGTCCCCACTCCCAGTTCTTTGTAGGGGGTTGCTGGCTGCGGTTGGCAACCCTAACGCACGCACACTCAGAAGTAAGCTCCTTTTTGCTCAACGGGGCTTGTTCCCATGTCACAGTATTTGGGATCATAAACTTTGCCTGCCTCATTCATTGTCCAGGAGGAAACCAGGAGATGCTGCTACCAAATCTACACAGGGGACCGGGCAACCAAAGAGTATACATGTGCAGGACCATATTTTTCTAACCAAATCTCTCCTATGTCATATAATACCATAGGCTGTCTCTGGTTGTTTGTTCCCCTCCCCATTCTTGCTGGCTGCTACAGGTACCATCAGTTATAAGACTTTGTATACAATTTAAATAAATATAGTATCAAATGAACCTCATTACTATGAAGGCAATTACCAGGGAAAGGTTTGTATAGCAGTCAACAAACAGTTCAAGTTAATAGCCAGCCTACACAAAGTCCCCAAAAGTCCCACCTCTTCCCACTTCACAGTGCGGCACCCTCTTATTTTGAGCATCTATTCACACCCCTAACACTGATGAATTATACAAATATCACAAAAACATTCACACAAAATTTGTTTAAAAATAATAATAAAGTTGTATACAGCCTTTGATTTTTTTCATGCATAATTATTAAGAATTAAAAAAAAACACCTTTCCTCCTAGAAGTGCTGTTTTTGATTCAAGCAGGACTAATCACATGAAACCCAGAATGAAAAAGGACTGTTAATACGTTTTATTGCATTTATTCCCCACTCTCTCAATTAAAAACATTCAAGGCAGCTCATAACAAAAATTAAAATGCATAATCAGTAAAGATAATAACATGTATTCCATTTGTGTAAAAGTTTTAAAGTGCACAGTATAGATATTGTGGAGAAAGTCCGTCCAACCAAAAAGTCACCCCAATATTTCAATTATTATAACTTCTCTCTGCAGACTAGTAGCTGGCAGAAAGGAGGGTGAAGAAAAGAGCAATCAAGCTCCCAGCACAAAACAAGCTCTTGGTTATACTAAAGATACTGGCCAAACCCCCCCCCCCCGCCACAAGATACACCCAAAAGGGACAAAGACTGCTGAGAGCCAAATGGCAAGTAAATGTTTCCTTTTGGAGCAGAGAGATGCAAACGACCCCCAGGTGGGACAGACTCCCCAAGGTACATAATAAAACATCAGGACGTAAGGAAGGAGCTCTCTTATACTCTTCTCTTACTCCTGCATCTTGCTCTTGGCTTGGGAGCACAAGCCTAGATGGACTAAACTTTTACTCATGGACTCCATCTTGTCCCAGTGGCAACAGAGAAAGGAGAGAAGCCTCCCACCAGGAGATCCAAGATAGTGATGAGCTTTAAATGAATGCAACTTCAAGCAAAGCTAAGCCTATCCTATACAAACATTCGTTAGGAAGCACCTAGTGGTGGGGAAAAGGACTGCATGTCTCACCTTTTCTTTGTTCCCTTGCTCAGCCTGAAATACTTCAAAAGTACATATTTTTAGTCATGTATTAAACTATCTTGCATTTTGAATACTTTAAGACTACTCTTTGGAAAAATACCACACCTATTTGGTCTAGTTATCTGAAGTGTGGCAATGAGGAGGGGCACAGTTGTGGGAGATCAACCCTTCCCTTCAATAGTTTGGGAAGCAAAGTGGTCAGGCACAACAACTAGGTGGAGCCTAAATGATAATGTGGGTTCAGAACACTAGATGCATGACTGTCTGGCAGGAGATACTCTGAGTCATTGGTGGCAGTAGGTGAATAACAGTTTGCTTTTGGCACCCCGAGGAAAAGATGGGAAGGGGCTGCATTGCCAGTCAGAGGTTTGGGATGGCTGTGGGGGTTTTCTGACTACCCAGGGACCATCCAGAAAAAAACAGAAGGGGCTGGTGAGCCTGTTTCTTCACAGATATCTTATTCATTTCATCTCAACATGAGGCTACACATGTTCTTCAAGACTGTCAGCCTCTAAGTTGTTTATACAAGATGGCTCCACAAAGTTCATCAACCCAAGACAAAATGATCACTAGTTCTTTCAGTTCATGTAACAGCTACACGCTAAAGGTTTCTAAAGGTTTCTTTTCCTCTACCAATACAATACTGTTCTCATGCTGAGCGTTCACTCTGTTTTAAATCTTAGTACAGTCATCTAGGTCAAGAATATTACCTTTGGAATTCTTTCAGCTCATTCCTGAAATAAGCTGGCGGCCCGACCCAAAGGCCTTAGGAGGCCAAAGAAGTCCTCCGCCGGTGCAGGGGCCCACACTGCCGGCGCATGGAAGGCGCACGCTGGCGTGAGTGGCTCCAGCGCCCGTGTGCAGGCACAGCCGCCAGTACCTGGCTGCCACCACAGCAGCGCTGGGCCTGGACGCCGCCGCAGCCTTCCGCCGGCCTCTGGCCTCCGGCACAGGCCGTGGTGGCAAGCCGGGAGGTGTTCCAGCACCCCAGGAGACGTTCCCGGGGCGTAACGGCGCCGGCTGGGGGACGGGGTTGACATTAGTCAAGGGGAACGCCCCTTTTTGTTTTTGTCAAATCTCCCGTGCAACTCTCATAGAGTTGCACGGGTTGTTTGCTCCAGACGGAAATTTCGGCAGTGCCGAAACCTCCTTAGGAGGCAACACCACTAGTTTGCCTCCTAAGCCCGGCGCAGGCATTCCTTCAGGAATGTGCTGTTTGTCAGTCAACTTCAGTGTGTATTTCATGGGCACTGAAAAGCCACAGGGAGACAGAGAGAGAGACCAGTTTAAGGCTCAGGGGAAGGTATGGTCAGAAACAGAGTCTTCATACAAGGTATTTGACCTACCTGACAAGGTTGTTGTGAAGATAAAAGAGATAAGAAGATAAGAGATCGATGGATATGAGAAATACAATAACATTTCCTCAAGATAAGGTGATGGCTGCTTGCTTAGATTAGTATTTTTAAAGTATCCAGTAATTTCATAGAGAATAGGTCTACCAGTGACTAAGCTATGATAGCTAAATGGATTGTCCATGTTCAGAGGATTTATTTCTCAGAATCCCAATTGTAAAGAAAAGACAACACAGGAAATCTATTGCCTTTCTCCTACTTGTAACCATCCCTAAGATACCTGGCTGACCCCTGTTGCAAATAGTTAGGGTTGCCAGCTCTGGATTGGAAATATCTGGAGATTTTGAGAGCGGAGCCTGAGGACAGCAGGGTTTGTAGGTGGGAGGGACTTCAATGCCATAGAGTCCAATTGAAAAGCGGCCATTTTCTCCAGGTGAACTGATCTCTATCATCACCTGGAGATTAGATGTAATAGCAGGAGATCTCCAGCCACCACCTGGAGGTTGGCAGCCGTAGAAATAAAATGGTCGACTAGACATACCTTTGGTCCAATCCTAAAAGGCTCTTCTTACACTCTGTATCAAACATAAAGTGAATTTAAGCAGTAATAACATTTCTATCAGCATGTAATCATAGATGGGTGTGTTTCCCACCTCCCTTTATAGTGGGTAGCATGTCACTCCACATTCGAGAAATCTTATCAGAGAAAATATTATTCACATCAAGGCAGGGCTCTGTCAGCAAGTACCTTTTACTACCAGAATAACCAATGAAGAAGCAGTGCTCTACCCTGCAGCCCTGTGCACTCTCCAGAATCTACAATAAGATTTCTACACTTGGCACTCAATACGGTTCAATTAATGTTTAATTCATGCTTTCTTCTTGAAGCTAGATGAAAAGACAGAACATTCATCAATAGCAGACCAGCAGCAAAACAAACAGTTTCTGGTTCCTGTGCTACCATCTTTTTGCAATGCAAGACACTGAGGCTAAGAAAAAAGGCAAAATGTCATCAGGTCTTTATATTTCAGAGATAAATTAAGCTCTACAGACAATCAAATGAAATATATTTTTAAAACGAAAAAAAAAAAGATTTAACAAAGGGGAAATGTAAGCTAAGTCAGCACTAAAGCTTTGCCAGCATGTATCCTTTTCAATAAGAAAAAGATAACATATCAAAATCTAGCCTTTTATACTTTCTCCTTTTAAAAATCACTACAAAATAAAAAGTAAACTCTTTCTCATTCATTGTTTTTACCTTAGTCATCAAAATTTGTGTATTGAAATATTTATACCCCACACCTTTCCCTTGTGGTTCAAGACTGCTTCCAATTCCAAATTTAAAAACACGCAAAATCAAAAGACCTCTGACAACCCCACTACCTTCTCTATCCAATACACGATACATATTTAGCTTACTGCCATTGGGAGACATAAAACGCCCCTTAGCTTTGCCAGAGATACATCAGTTGGAGGTCATTGCATTTCTGGACACACACACACACACAGAGAGAGAAGGTACAAGAGTGCTAGAGGTCGCTAATTAAAAATGAATGTATTGTGGAATCCAAAATGAGAAACACCTTGATCCATAGAATAAATAAATGGATGAAACATGTAATATGAACACAGCGTCTGTAAAACATCAGAAGAGTAAAAATATACTATAACAATCTTTCTATTTTATTTCTAGGACAGCCTCTGATTTTCGCACCCAAAGATTCCTGTAAAACATTCTAATTTGTTCCAGGAACTCACTTCTTTATACGACAGGACTTAGTCCTTTTTTGTTCCCGATTTTATCCTCATCAACCATTTAAGATGTAGTCCACATTGTTTCCTGTTTCCTATGGCCTTTTATGCACGGGTTGTTTCCATCAAGATCACCCCTGACTGCTTCAGGGCTCTGTGACAGGCTTTGACATATTAGGAAAGGGGTGGGGAACCTTTTTCCTGCCAAGGGCCATTTGCACATTTATAACATCATTCGGGGGCCATACCAGGCATAGAGGCATAGATCTCCCGGGGGTGGGGGAGAAGCTAGGGTTGCCAGGTCTCCAGCCACCACCTGGAGGTAGGCAACCCTAGGAGAGGCTATGCAGAGGAGGGAGAGAGGGAGAGAAGGAAAGAAAGGATGGAAGGAAAGAAAGAAAGAAAGAAAGAAAGAAAGAAAGAAAGAAAGAAAGAAAGAAAGAAAGAAAGAAAGAAAGAAAGAAAGGAGGGAGGGAGGGAGGGAGGAGGGAGGGAGGGAGGGAGGGAGGCTTCCCCCCCAGACACACACACCCTCACTCACTGGGCCGCCCAGCCACCCAGACACACACACCTCGCATGGTGATCTCTCTCTCACTCTCTCACTCTCTCCCCCCTGGCCATGCAGCAGCCCAGGATCACACACATGCTCTCTCTCTCCGGGCCGGATCACTCACCCGTGCGATCGGGGGAAGCATGCCCCCGCCGCACAGGGATCTCTCTCACACACACTCTCTCTCTCTCCCCCCCCCCCCCCGGGCCGTGCAGCAGCCCAGGATCACGCACAAGCACTCACCCGCGTGATCAGGGGAAGCATCCCCCCGCCGCATGGGGATCTCACACAAACACACACACACAAACGCAAGCACACCGGCTGGGAAGAATGGAGCACAAGGAGGACTGGGCGGGGACCCTCAGCAAGTGGTGCAGCAAGCGCTCGGGCTGGGGGAATGGAGCAAGGCAAGGGCTGGGCAGGGACCCTACGGTGGCGGCGCAGCAAGCCACCAAACCTTGATGCCTACAGGTCTCAACACAATTTGATCTTTCCTGTTTTTTATAAAGTTTTGCAATGAGTTCTTTGTTCACCCTGATATCCCTTTAAGATGAGACAGTGATTACCAGCAGCTGTTACTTACTATGGCTTCACGCCAAATGCTATTTAAGTGTATGAGGTTCAGAACGTAATACACTGATAGAACCACCTTTGGTCATCAAGCAATGTATTAAGGTATGTGTGGGACCACGCGTTTATGTAATGTATTGTAATAACAACAATATTTTTATAAAATGTTTATGGATGTAATAACTTAACAATGGGAATGTGTTACTTTAAAAGCTAATAGCATTAATAATATTAAGGAACACCGTTGTATAGTAAGGAATACAGTTTAAAAAGAGTATAAATGTATTTTTTCTTTACAGAGGTTTCATACCTGATTAACATAACGTGGGCAGTTTCCCACACAGAATTCAGACAAACATTTAAAAGGAAGACCAACTTACTGATGAAGTACACGAAACGAGCACCAACCTAGGGTGTCGTTGAGTTGGACTTTACGTTGTTGAATTTCTCTTCATATTGTGGTGTTCCCGACCGGGAGAATTCCGGGAACTCCCGACACCAGGGAGATGCGGTCTGGGGCGGTCTTCAATTCGACTCTGCAAAAACTTCATCTGGTAACCTTCTTGGCCGTTCACCAACTGTGCTTTCTTGCGCCTCGTCTCACAGCCGGCACGAAATCTTTGGTCTCCGGCTGCGGAAAGGCAGTCGGGCCGACTTTTTGCTTTGAACTTTATTACATGCAAGCTATACAGATTCCCTGACTTTCGGCTGCGGGAAGGCAGCCGCAGTACGATTTATGCTTTAGTTTTGTCATTGAATTTCATTTGGACTCTCTTGTAGCTTACACTTGAGTAACTGATTTTGAAATTGATTAGTGTGAATTAACACTGTATTATTTTGTGGAAATGTTCTTATTTTTATTTTGATATATATAGTGTTGCATAAATAAGGGATACTCATAATTGGTGAATATAATCTGATGTTTAAGAGCAGAGCCTTCGTGCTGATTTTTTTTTTTGTATACCTGCGGTTAATACAGCATAGATTTGTTGTTTGTATCAAAATCTCCAGGTGAGGCCTGGAGATCTCCCAGAATTACCACTGAACTCCAAATGACAGAGAATGACATTTTTCTCCTCTGGAGGGTGCTTTGGAAGGTGGACTCCATGGCATTATACCATGTTGAGGTGCCTCCTATCCACAACCCTGCTCTCCCCAGGCTCCACCTTCACATCTCCAGGAATTTCCCAACAAAGAACTGGCAACCCTATGAACTGCACAGGCCACCAATTTGACAAACGGGCAACCTGGACCCCTTCAATCATGTTAGATTCTCCATTAGACCCCAGGATCAGTAGCTAAAAATCTCCCCCTCTTGATGTCTCTCTATTCCCCCACCTTCTTTCCCCTGCCTCAGTGGGATAGCTTGCATAGACTCCTTAGTGCTTGGAATCAGTCCCCACCATGCAGATAGCTAATTCTCCTACTTTGATGTGGTGCATGAAATTGCCTTCAATAAACATTTGATTCTATTGCAGACTTTTTTCCTAGTGCCTTTACCACTTCCAAACTTACAGTAGCACTTGGTCATCAAATCACAAAGCTTTTTAATGCTAGCATGTGGGTCATTACTGTAATTGGGTGTTTTTTAGGTTAGTGGGTCTGGGGAAGGACACAAGAGTATTATTCCCTGGAACATTTTGCTTCTGCATGTGTTAAAAAGCAGAGCCAGTAGCTATAAGAGTAAGAGGCTGTGGAGGAGAATTCATTTCTTCCCATTATGTTTCTGAGGCCAGTTTTGGGACATTTGCCCCATTTAAAGAGTAGGACCCTCTTAACATGTATTGTTCTGGAGCTCAGGTCTGACCACACAGTGACCACAAGTCTTCACACGGAAAATTATTCCTTATTTTATGTATTTACGTTATTTATAGTGCACCTTTCTCACTAGGACTTAATATAGATTATACAAGTGAGTCAATATAATCAACAGGATGTATTAACATGACAAATTAAATGATGCAAAAATTACACAGTAGGATCCTAGTTTCAGCAAGCTAAACACAGCAGTATAGACCACAGTCCCTAATTATTTATCCAGATAACTTTGTGAATCATATGGTACAGTGAAACTCTATTGCCTGTATAAAAAAGCCCTCTTGGATAACTTAGTTTTACACAGTTTGTGGAAAGCCAGGAGAGTGGTAGCCTTCCTGACCTCCTCAGGCAGGTCATTCCACAATGTGGGGGCCACAATGGAGAAGGTGTGTGTATGGGCAATTGTTGGTTTTGCCCATTTGCAGGTAGGCAACTGCAGAGGACTTTGCTCAGATGAGTGAAGCTGATATGGCAGAACATAGGGGGCGAGGCAGTCTTGCAAATATGAGGGTCCAAGTCCATGAAGGGCTTTGTACGTGATGGCCAATATCTCAAATTGAGCCCGGTAACTGACTGACAGCCAATGGTGTGACCATAGAATGGGGATAATATGCATGCTCCGTGTAGCTCATGAGCCGTGGTGTTCTGCTCCAATTGGAGTTTCTGAATTGATTTTGAGGGGAGACCACTATACAGTGCATGTTACTGTGGTGTGGATACAGGCAAGGGGCAATTTTTCAGGCTAGGCTGAGTCAGAAGAAAGCCTTTTTTGCAGCTGCATTAATTTGTTTCTCCAACAATAGCATTGGGTCCAGTATAACCCCAAGACTCTTAACTGAGTCAGCAAGAGTCAGTTGAATTTCATCAAAAGTGGGGAGCACAATGTCCTTCAAGATCTTCACCTTCCCAACCAGCATTACCTGTGTCTTTTCAGGGTTTGGTTTCAATTTCTTTCCTCTTAGCCAATTTACCACAGCAGTCAAGCAGCCAGCTAGGACCTCTACTGTATCACCAGGAGACTTGAATCAGGATATATAGAGGTGGGTATCATCCACATATTGGTTACAACTAACCCCAAAGCTATGAATGATTTGCCCTAAGGGCTGGAATTTTGAGCTGGAAGAATCTGAGAGACCCAAGGTCAAATCCTGACTGTGCTATGAGGTTTTCTGGGTGACCTGGGGCCACACTTTCTCTCAACCTAACCGATCTCACAGCCAAACTAGACATGAAGGCAATCCCAGGTCTGACCCATGGATGTCACCACCATTTTAAAGCCTAATGAGGTGATATTAAAATGCTGCTTGTCTCTCCCCTCCCATGTGTTGCAGGGTTAGCAGCCATTTGGGCACTGGAAAGGTGAGGGGGGAAAGAGCACATCATCCCACCATGCTGAGGGCTTGATCAGGATCAGGCCTTCCCAGCATTTTTAAACATCTCATTAGACTTTAAAATGGCAGCGGTGCCCACAGGTCAGACCTGGGGACACCATCAGATCTAGTTTGGCCCTCACAGACAGATGTGAGGATGAAATGGAGGGACGGAGAACAATGTATGCCTCCCTAAGCTCATTTGTGGAATGGCATAATAAAAAAATACATGTTTAGTTTTAAGAAAGGTGAGTAATACATCAATAAATGAATAGCATATATTTTCCTCAGTTTTCTACAGAAATACCTCCTAAACAATCCTAAAAATACAGAAGATTGCATATCCTCTCTATCAGTATTTTCCATTGAAATATGGGGAAGCTATAGAGAAACTATAGCTTTCCCCAAAAAATGTTTCGGCAAAGCTAATTTTGAGCTGCAAAGAGACCAGAAAGAGTCCTGGGCACGTGCCTCTCCAGCTGCCTTGACTGTTGGATTGTTGCCGTTGTTGTTTTCAATCCTACAGAAGAACTTATCACAGAGGTCTGCTTAAAGATAATAAGACCAATGAGAGGTAAAAGATATTTTGTGAATGGTTCTCATGGTTGGGTGTGTGTGTGTAATTTTGAGGATCCAAGATTCCTGCTAGGTGAAATGCCTCACTTCTTTGGGGGCAGGGGGAGAGAAGAGATTTAAGCATTTTGTTCACCAATTCAGCAGATGTTTAATTCATTACCTTGTCTGCTGTGATGATTAAAAGAACGAGCATTTATCACCAAGAAGGTTGCAGCAAAACCCAACCCTGTTGCCTGGTCCTAATTTACCAAGACACTCCAGTTCCAATTGCTTGATATGGGATGTATTTAAAAAGAAGCTGTAAATCTTGACTGCAAACCATAAGGAAATTACAGAGACACAAACCTTGCTGATGATAAATTCTTTAGGCGAAGTAGAATTGACAATCTAGTTAAGATGGAACATCTTGGAACATGCATAAAACAGCGCCTACCTGTTACAATATGGGTGGTATCCTACCCCCCTGCTCACCTAAGGACAGCGCGTTAACCTGACACAGGTCAGAGCATCCCACTAATGAAAGAAGCCCTTCTACCAAAGGAGCATATCTCATCCATTTATACGTGCCATCCTCAACTGAACAGGTACACGTTCACCTCAAAGGTGAAGGCATACATAGCTTCCCTGTTGCAGTTGTGGCTGCCAGGGCTGTGAAGCAATGGGGCTTCCACATGGCAAGTGTCCCCATTAGGGTTGCCAGGTGCCTGCTGGTGGTGGGCAACCCCCCGGCCATTTACCCCTCTGCCCGCCGACCACCTGAGGGTCGGGGGGCAAACGTCCACTCAAACTAAGAGGTAAAGGCCCCTTGCAAAGCGGCACACGCACATGTGTGTGCATACACACACACTTACAGAAAAAAGCCTCCCGCCGGAGGAGAGAAGGGACCTGGCAACCCTAGTCCCCATACGTTCCCTGCCCCAGTCCCCCAGGAGTGGCTGTCCCCTCCTGCACCCACAGGGGCTTTCCATTTTTAAAAATCTGCAACTGAATACTGTTATACTGACACAATATTACAACAGTATGTGTAATGGGTTCTCTGGATGCCCTTTTCATCACAGACATACATGTTTCTCTCTTCTAGCTCAACAATGAAACTTGTTAGAGACTAAAACGAGACCTGGGAATTCATAGAACCTATTATATTGTTATAATGTTATATAACAATATTCATTTACTGATTTAAAAAAGATTCAGAGGGTAGCCGTGTTGGTCTGCTGTAGAACAGCTACATTTAAGTCCTTCGAAGGGAGTTTTGACTCTTGAAAGCTTATACCCCAAAAATCTTGTTAGTCTCTAAGGTGCTACTGGACTCAAATCTAGCTGGGTTTTTTTTTTTAAGCCTTCTTCTGGCAAGGGGAGGAATTAGCTGTTGAGGGTAGGGTTACCAGGTCCCTCTTCGCCACCAGTGGGAGGTTTTTGGGGCACAGGCTGAGGAGGGCAGGGTTTAGGGAGGAGAGGGACTTCAATGCCATAGAGTCCAAGTGCCAAAGCAGCCCTTTTCTCCAGGGGAACTGATCTCTATCGGCTGGAGATCATTTGTAATAACAGGAGATCTCCAGCTAGTACCTGGAGGTTGGCAACCCTAGTTGTGGGGGAAAGGGCTGTTGTGTGGGTGGGACTGAGAAAATCCAAGCTTTCCCTCTCACATGGCAGCCATCCAGTCTTTGCTACAATCTTTCCCAAATGTTTGAAGCAAAGCAGGATTGGGAAAGATCAGGGAAAAGTCAGGGAAGCTCCACAAGATGCATGAATGCAACAAGATGCTTTGAGGAATCACTGGAAAAAATCTGCTTCCCAACACCATTGAATCCGGGACAAATAACCCATGTAGAAATGGCCATAGAATATAACCCTGTGCTTTTAGTGAACCATATACTAATAGATTACAGATTCACACATAGAAAGAAAATTATCAAATCAAAGTAAAATCCATTTGCAAATTTAATTTGGTAGACCTGAACCATGAGGTAAGTACAGCATAAAAATAATAGATATATTGCTAGAGTCCAGGGACTCTTAGTTATCAATGTAACATTTTCTGTAGGCATTTCTACAACATCCTGGCAGTGGAAAAATAGAACTATATTTACAAATGTTTGCTTAGTGGTGGCTAGAACCTTACTGCAGGCCCAAGGAAAAACAAGCCATTAATATTACCTTCTTATTGGTAGGGAAAAGCACATTATTATGTATAAATCCATGTTTCTACATATACATGTCCCTTTAGTGAATATATGCTTTAGTCATTATAACATCTCAACAATTAATTTTCACTGAATTTTACCGTCAGGCCTATAGTTTCATAATCCACTTCCCTTACAGGTGGGTCTTCACTAGATTACACCATCTGTTGTAATTTTCAAACAGTGCGTGGACATGAAGGTAAATAAGACAGAACTGAAAAGTCAATTAAACATGCGTTTGAAGTGTAGCATATGCTTCAAATGGATTATTAACAACCCAACTCATGCTTTATAAAGCCACTTAGTAGTAATTTACTCCACATCAAAGGAATACTTATTGCTAGTTGATTCTTTTGATTAATGCCATATTTTCCCTCAATACTGTATGAGCAATTTCTTTCACCTTACACAATGCTGTTGAGTGCTGTGGTTGGGAGGTACAGTGTATAGTTAGAAAATTAGCTGTCACTCATCAGCTTTTAAGGATGACAATGAGGAAACTGAAATTGTTGAAGACTTTCTATTCCTTGGCTCCATCATCAACCAAAAGGGAAACTGCAACCAAGAAATCAGAAGGAGATTCAGACTGGGAAGGGCAGCCATGAAGGAGCTAGAAAAGGTTCTGAAGTGTAAGGATGTGTCACTGGCCACCAAGATCAAGTTAATTCATGCCATCGTATTCCCTATTACTACTTATTGAAGAAAGCTGATAGGAAGAAAGTAGATTCCTTTGAAATGTGGTGTTGGAAGAGAGTGTTACGGATACCGTGGGTTATAGATCAAATCAAGCCTGAACTGACCCTAGAAGCTAAAATGACTAAACTGAGGCAATCGTATTTTGGTCACATTATGAGAAGACAAGAGTCACTGGAAAACACAGTCATGCTAGGAAAAGTTGAGGAAAAGAGGAAGACCCAACAAGAGATGGACTCAATAAAGGAAGGCTCAGCCCTCAGTTTGCAAGATCTGAGCAAGGCTGTCAAAGATAGGGCATTTTGGAGGACTTTGATTCATAGGGTCGCCATGAGTCAGAAGCGACGGCACTTACCACACAAACACATCAGCTTTTAGTACTCAATTCAAACAAGTCAAATATGACAATAATAATTGTTTACAAATGTCAATAAAATGTTTAAAAACTAGCAGCTAGATTTACGAATAAAACTATTGTAATGTACAACTGACTTTATCACTTCTGTAGATAACTCTGCACCCCAACCACTTACCTCACTTGTTCACATTCCTTTTGTGAGCCCTTTCAAAGCAACAACACACACACATACTTCTATAGTAAAGTATGTGGAGGTGGTATTGGATGCAATCTGCATAACACTGAAACCAATGCAACATGACCATTAGAACATAAGTAAGAGCGCTGCTGAGTCATACCAGTCATCTATCACACAGCATCCTGTGTCCCATAGTGGCTGGTTAGAAATGCTAGAAGGCCCCACAGCAGGAGCCGTGGGGGCCAAAGCCTCCCACTGTTGTTGCCTACAATAACTGGCATTCATACAGCCTCTGACCATGGAGTGCCCATTTAGCCATCATGACTAATAATCTTTGATAGATCTATTCAACATCCATTTGTCTCATCCCCTTTAAAGCCATTTAAGGTAGTGTTCACCAGTACCTCCTACAGCAGTGAGCTTCACAAGTTGTTTATGCATTGGGCAGAGCAGATCCTTTTGCCTGTCCTAAGCTTACTATCCATAAACTCCATTTGGAGTTCTTGAGTTCTTGTATTTAGGGAAAGGAAGGAAAAAGGTATATTCAATTTCTTCTTACCCATTCAGAATTTTATTAACTTCTGTCATGCTTCCCTCCCTCAACTTTCCTCTTAACTGCCTCCAAAGATGACCGTAGTGGTTGGGTAGATTCATAGGGGACTGGGAAGTCACAGTGGTGAGACTAGCAGGTGGCCAACATAAACCCATTGTGTTAAAACTTTCCGGAGAACCCGTTGCAACATACTGGGCTTCCATAACAGTCAAACCAAAATGGAAAGAGTTTCCTGTTCAAATGAAATATCTATTGAAACTGAACAAAGCCTAACCACAACAATGACCTTCCAAGACTGTAGCAAGACCTTTTAAAATAATACTAAGACAAGGGGAAAAAATGGGGGGAAACTATGGGCTGCAAGAAAAAAAAACTCAGTTTGCTTTTAAATGATTTGGAAAAAAGAAGCCTGAAATAAAGAGCTGTATTGCGGGAATCATCATTAAAGGAGTGAAAAACATAGCATGGGGTGTTGGCTACTGTGAGGGATGGGCTGAGAGCAAAACATAGCATTTTTGCCTAATGCTGGAAGATTCACATACATGTCAAATCAAAAAAATGATTGATTTAGCTGTAATAAAATATGCTCTGATATTATGCCACAGATTTCTGAGGGATGTTGTCTGGTTAGCAGTATGAAAACAAAACATGTCTCACAAATGAATGAGATGTAAACAATCATTCCAAAGTACTTTCATTTCAAATTTTATTTTATATGTTTTATTTATTTAAATAAAATTAGTTGACTTTTTACTTTATTAGTTGACTTTCTACCTTACAGGAAGTCAAGGCAGCTTACAGTATAAGCAGTAATAAAACACATAAAATACTTTAAACCACTGATGTAAAATGAATATTTTAAAACTGCCAGTAGGGAGAAGTAAAATTAATCTAATGCCACCACGCTGCCTGCTAAAGGTCAAGAGTGAGGAGGCCAAGCTCACCTCCCCAGGGAGGATGTTCCATAGTCATGGGGCTGCCACTGAAAAAGCCCTCTCTTTCATACCCACCAGATGAGCTTCTTTGATTGATGGGAGAGTCAAGAGGGCCTCTCCCTGTGATCTTACTACCCAGGGAGGAATGTATGGGAGAAGACAGTCCTTCAGATATCCTAGTCCCAAGTCACACAGGGCTTTAAAGGTCAAAACCAACACCCTGAATTGGTCTCGAGAGCAGGTCAGAAGCCAGTGCCATTGCTGTAACATTGGGGTCACATGATCCCGGTAACTGGCCCCAACAAGCAGTCTAGCTGTAGCATTAGCACCGTGCAGAATTTGTGGTGCAAAGGCACAGGCCACATCCTCAGATATTTTAAGTAGGCAAAGGTAGACAGGCAGACAGACAAACCAGGCAGATAGGTAGATAGAGCAAGTAGATTAAATAGAAGCTGCAAGTGTAACCAGATTGTCTAGCTATATTTATAAGAGGATATGATAGAGGGAAATGTTTTATTACTAGTAATAATAACAGTTTACATCCAAAAGAAGAAGAAAAGTTATTTCCAGGTGGGATATTAGAAATCAAACCTACTTTCCAGACCATCAAGCACAGAAATAATTTTGTGTGCACCGAATAAAAGCAAATATTACAGGAAGCGGCATAACACACAAATCAGTGTAAAAAAGAGTCAACAGTCCTCAGAATCCTGAAGACAATAAGAGTTTTCCTTGGTTGCTCAGTACTACACTCAAGTATGGCAAGACTGTTGACAAATTGGGAAAATGTGGTTTAGATCCTGTTACTGTTAGGTGGATCTGTAATTGGTTGACAGATTGCACCCAAAGAATGCTTGTTAATGGTTCCTCTTCCACTTGGAGAGGAGTGACAAGTGGAGTGCCTCAGGGATCTGTCCTGGGCCCTGTGTTGTTCAACATCTTTATAAATGATTTGGATGAAGGAATAGAGGGAATGCTTATTAAATTTGAAGATGATACTAAATTGGGAGGGGTAGCAAATACGTTAGAAGACAGAGCCAGGATACACGATGATCTTGACAGGTTGGAGAATTGGGCTAAAACCAATAAAATGCATTTCAACAGAGATAAATGTAAAGTTCTGCATCTAAGAAGGAAAAATCCAAGGCATAATTATAGGATGGGGGAGACTTGTCTCAGCAGTAGTGTGTGCGAAAAGGATCTTGGGGTCTTAGTAGACCAAACACTGAATGTGAGTCAGCAGTGTGATGCGGTAGCTAAAAAGGCAAATAGGATCCTGGGCTGTATCAACAACTCTATGATTCTATGAAATGCCACTTTTCTAGTGTTGCACAAATACTAAATATGATGTCCTGAGCAAAGGAATAGTTAAATCTTCATAAAATAAGTGTTTCAGAAAATCAAAAAAAATACAATCAATCTTTATTGTTACAGTCTAATACCAGCGAACATACAAATTACAGTCAGTAGTTGTAAGAAGAAAAAGCAGAAAAGCTGTATAAAATATAAAAACCCTGATTGAATAAATAGGCTAAGGATAGCCATATAACTATCATAAGTAAGTTATATGAATCTCAGCACATATATACACTGTGAACGTATATATACATTAGTACTGTGAATGTAAGGCCATTAATCTAACTCCTTACTTGTGAGTGCTTTTCTCCTCTTAATAGCCAAGTAGCAGAATTTTGCCATTGCATGGGATATGGCAGCCTCCTTATCCTCAAGCAGTAGTTTGACCAGGTTTAATGCCGTACCCACCAGAAAATAGTTCAGATGCTTGAAATAAGATAGCAGAGGGGAAATGGTGTTTGTTCTGATTTCATCATAAAATTCATAGTGCAGCACTATATGCGTAATTGATTCAACTGCATTAGCCAAACAGGGGCAACCCTGTTGCTCCATAGGCAGATGTTGAAACTTTCCATCTAAAATGGAAATGCTGTTGAGGGGAAAGGGGGGATTGTGTCACCAGCAGCATCAGTGCCTGCAGCACTGTGGAGGTGCAAAACTGATGAACGGACAGTAGAATCCAGCATGGACACAAGTGGTGACCTTATTTGTCTGCACTGGGATCTGTATTCATGCACGCCTCCATGATACTGTAGGTATGACCCTAGTACCTCTATCACCGCCTTCTGATGCCCTCTCGAAAGGACACCTACATGCCCTCCCCTGCTGCGAGAGCACAGTGATGAGCACTCTTCCCTGAAAAATAACTGGTGAACTAATGCTGCTTCCCCCCCCCCTTTGCATGCAACCAGAAAACTGAAAACTGCTTAATTGTATCTTACCACTTTTTTCCCAGTGTGCCCCAGTTGACTGAGCTCTTCTAACCCCAATGTGAATGTCTAGGATCAAGTGTTGATGAGCCACTGTTTTATGGATATTGGACTTGGATTTTGAGCATTTAATGTATTGGTTTTCTGCCTGGTTATTACTGATGTCTGCTGTCTTGGTTTTATATTTTTGTGAACCATTTCATATGGGAAAGAAGCACCATTAAAAAATAGTCACAGTCATTCCAAGTAGAAGCAATAAGCTCTTCAGGCTGCTGATCCTGAAGAGTAATCACATGTGATCTGAAATATTTAGCAGGATCTTCCCCTCTATTTCCACCTTCTAATTTTCACCTGAGCAACTTCGCTTACAGATACTTGGACTTCAGATACTTTCTTTCCTACACAGAGTTAATTCTAGTGTAACCAAAAAACATCACTGTGTGAAATGGCTCTTCATTTCTCACTGGGCTTCATTCGTTCACCCCTACTCTTTGACACAACCTCTTATCTGATTGAGTGTTACAAGGTAGATACTATTAGAAGCAGTGTAAATTAATAACTACAAGAGCTGACCCATCTCTTCCTTCCAAGCCCTGTTTATCTTGGCCTCATCTTCTTGGGTCCATCTGCCATTAACAAAACCTGCTGAATGCAAAGTAAACAAAACAGAAAAGTTCCCATTACTGCACCCGTCCAGGGTATTTGCTCTTCTTGCATTGATCAGCTGCTCATTTACTTAAAAGCCCCTGCAGTGACACTACCAAATGACCATCCATAAAATGCTCTTGACATTGAGAACAGGTGACATTTTTGTTGACTTCTCTTCATATTTCAAGGGCTTCAGCACATACAAAAATGATTCTTAGTAAAGGAGAAAACTTTGCTTCACTTTTCCATTTTCTGTTCTTCTTCCATTATGGTAATTTGCAAGGTTAAGATATACCCAGAATTGGAGGTTTTCTTGAAACCAGAACTAGCTGAGCCATTTTCAAGAGCTGGTGTTATTGGACAACTGATGGGGCCCGGATATTCCACGAAGGCCCACTGGTAACATCTCAACTGCTGAAGAGAAAAGTGGCAGCCAATGCTGCCTGCCCTCTCTCTTCCTTTTTAATCCTACCTTTCTTCTAAGGCACTCCACATTTTCTAGATAGCATTTGCTGCATTTCTGTTATGCTGTAGGGCAATAAAAAGCCCTATGGCACACCCAATGTGGGATTATGTGGACTACCACACAACCACCTATGGTGGCAGCAACTTCCTTTCCCTTCAGATACAAATTGAGGAAGAAGTGGGGTGAGAGAGGCACTGTATCACGATCCCTCTTGGGTACACCCAGGGAGAGAGAGCTTGCTTGCTTGTTTGCCAGAATGTGTATTTGGAGTTTTAATTTTTCACCTTCTTAGTCCCCTTTTACTTCTTTTACCTCAGAAGAAATGAGACACCAGAGGCTTTTTCAAGTTAACAAACAGAGAACAGAGATTTATTACACACTATACAAGGGAAAGATTTGGAGGGGAAACTGTGGTTAGGAGAAGCATAGAACCAGCACTATTTTAAAATTTTAACTTCAAAGAAAGCATAGATCTTAGATGGCTTAGGTGGTTCAGAATTACACTTCTTAGATTCAGTTCAGTTCCCAGAACTTCTTATAGATGTTTCTGTTCAGACTCTGCTGCCTAGCTATCAGGGAAGTTGGAGACCATATAATCGCTCTTCCCCAGAGAAACATCGAAGTATGGAGATTTCTCCTCAAATCTCTCTCCCAGTTCTCACTATAGATATACCCCACTTTTGTGGCAGTAATCCCTAAACAACACCCTGTATTTGGAATATCTCCTTCCCAGAGCCTATTCCCTTCTAGTGAGATGAGAAAGGGTCCCTTTCCTCCCAATCTCTGCCTGTCACTCCACAGGAATGGTTTTACACCAGCTTTGGCAAATCTGAACCCTTAGGTTCCCAGAGTCAAACACAGCTACTGAACACACAGGTTACCAAAATCAGAACACAATTCCTTTCTTCAGAACAGAGAGTTCCTTAGCTCTGCCCACCCTTTCTCTGAGCTTCTCTCAAAGATTAACTCTTTGTCACACACTGTTTCTCCCTGAGTGGCTGCATCATGGTAGTGGAGCCCAATTCTCCAATTTGTCACACTGCCCAGAGGGAGTGGGCAAGCACAGACTGTTCTTTGCTGCTTCTGAACGTGCCCTATCATCAGGATTTTGCTACCCACACCACCATCTCTAGTGGCGTCAGTTTCTTTTCCTCTTCATCAAGGAGGAAAAAGACAGAACAGACATTGCCGACTGCTAGTCCAAACAGAAAGAGAGCAAGCAAACAGCCTGATGCTACTTCTAGCTGCCATTTTCACCACCCACTGACCAAGGCAGTGGTGCTGGCAAGCCCCAATAGCATCCTTGCTCTGACTGAGTGAAGGGTCAGAAGAAATGACACATTTAATGTGAGGCACTGGAAGGTATATTGCCAAACCAGAGCATTTATGAAAGGGGAACAGAGTCCCCATCACACATCAGGATCTTTTGCTATTCACCCAGTTTATGGAGATTATTTGTGCAGAATTGTGTACCACACAGAGTGCTTATCCTGGATGGGAGATTTCTATCGCTCATTTTCCTAGCTGTTACATCACCTCTTTTCTCATATTATCAGAGTATTTTTCTTTAAATTCTTTTATGGTGAATTGGTACCACTGCCCCCATTCACCTCAACTCTTATTTAATACTGTCATAATTTATTTGACAAGAAGCTAAATATGGATATTTCATAATCCCATTTCAAGGCCTTCCCTGTTTCCCCCCAAAAAATGTCAGAGAAATTTACATTTGTGTAAATGAAGGATTTATCTGAAACTAAATTAAAAAAACACAACAGAGGTCCAGGAGAAGGAAATGAAGATCTGTAGAAAGTGCATAACAAGCATGAGCTAGTCAATTTCAGCGGGCACAAGAAGACTTCAGAATCCTTTGGTTTGGTTGAATCATGCCCACAAGATTTGATTGAGGCACCGAATGACAATTCTGAAACAAAATGAGACCAAGTGCTTTTATATATATATTGGTCTCATTTTGTTTCAGAATTGTCATTCAGTGCCTCAAACTAATTTCGCTAATCTACTTAAAATTTGTACACCTAGTGCAGTATTAAAAACCCCACAACCAAAAAAACTCACCCTGCTGAACATTTATACTTTTCAGTGATGTTCAGTATCCAATCTTTTAGCTACTGCATCTTCTGAATGCTATTTTCCTTTTTGCTCCATTGCTCATACATAGCCTTGTTTGCCACTGCCATTTAATTCTGTTGGTATGGCAGCACAGATGGATATGGTGAAATCAACAATAAAAACACATACATCAGCTCAATTTAAAAGAGAAAGTGGGCAAAGGGAACAAAGGAAAATTGAAAGAACACATTTGCAGAGTGCCAAAACTGTAGAAAACCGAAGGCCCATTCCAACACTCATAAGAACATACATGAATGGAGGGAAGTAGTTTCATTTCAGTCATGTTTGTTTTAGGAAATAGATTTTTCACTGTCTTCAGAAAAGTCACAGCAGTTTTATTGTACTGTCATAAACCTCTACACAGTGGTTCTCAACCTTTTTCCAACCGTGGCCCCCTTCCGACCTTGTTTCTTTTCTGTGGCCCCCCTGTCCTACCGATCGAAAGGTAGCTATTTAAATGTGTTGTTTATAAATAGCCAAGGAACAAAGAAGCATAAACAGCCACACAAAACGCACACAGCAATTTTCACCTGTGACCCCCTTGGAATATCCTGAGGGGGCCCCGGGGGCCATATGGCCCCAGGTTGAGAACCACTGCTCTAGATGCACATTCTTAGAACTCTACATGGGGGCTTATTGCTGAGTTTTAATAATCTGGATGGGAAAAATGTGCATCCAGAGAGCAGCCAATCCAAGGCAAAACCTCCCGTGCATCAATGGCCAAAGAGTACTTTTAATGGGGGGGGGGGAGGAAAAGGACTGCTACTATATATCAATCAATCAATCAATCAATCTTCACCTTTATTGGCATAAAAAGGAATAATGAAAATACTACTAGCTGCACCGGCGGCAATGCCAAGCCAGAAGGGGGGCCAGGAGAGCCCTTGGCGGTCTGGCTGGAGAGGCACCGGGCAGGGGCCTGGGCCCACCGGTGCCTGGGAGTTTGCTGGGGTGGATCCGGCTCCGGGTCACCCGCAAGCGACGGGCTGGAGGTATGCAAGCAGCCCTCCCCCTCCTCCCGCCATCAGCCCTGCCAAGTCAGGAGGCTTTTGCTTTGCCGCTGCAGGCGTGCAAGCCTGGGGCCAGCTGAATGCGTGCGTGCATGCAGCCTCCCCGGTCTCAGGTCCCTTTCAAAAAAGGAAAGCAAAGTCCCGGGCTTCCCTCCGCGCCCTGCAGCACCCAGCAACAGGGTGCAACGGGACCCAGCCTGCTGCAGGCTCTGCGGCGGGGCTTGCAAGCGGGCAGCTGCACTAGGCGACGGGTGCAAAAGCAGCAGAGCCTGCAAACCACCACCACCACCCCGGGCAGGGGGCGGCGGCCAGCACATGCCCCGCCGGTGCAAGGCACTGCAGCGGCCTTGCCCCTCCCTGCAGGCTCGGAGCCGACGAGCCCAGGGCGGCTGGCGGGGGCCCCACTAACGTCTCAGAAGCGGTTCCAGTGCTTGATCTGGCCACTGTACTGGGCGATGGACGACAGCCACTGCTTTTCCTCCATGAAATTGCCCGGGCTCTCGCCCTCCTTCCCCGCCCCACCGTCCCCTTCGGCTCACGCCGGGGCCAGCAGCAGCAGCGGCAGCACCAGCAGCCCGCCCACAAACGAAAGATAGCGCACAGTGGTGCCTCCCGCCCCAAACGCCTCCCGGGACCGGCGCCGGGAGCTCATCTCCGAGTTGCGGCCCTTTGTGCGGAAGGGCTCATATGTGGGCATATCTGCATGTGGGCGGACCTGCCTGGAGACGGATAGAGGAGCGATGTCTCGGTTCCTAAGACCATCGGAAATATGTGTTTTCTGATGGTCTTGGGTGACCCCTGTGAAAGGGTCGTTCGACCCCCAAAGGGGTCGTGACCCACAGGTTGAGAACCGCTGCTCTACAGGATGTAGTTTTAAGGCAGGCCACTGTCTTTTTGCATAACCTATTCTAGATCCTTCCAGAAAGATGCCACACAGGCCACAGTACATCACAGGATCTGCTAGCTTCTGTTCCTGTTAAGATTTCCAGCTATGAATTTTCTCACAGAAAAGTACATCACTTTTAGACTGGATTGACACTTTATTCGATATTACACTATGATAATCATTCACTGCCTAGATTTTCCTGTCCACACAGCAAAATACAGGAGGCATATGGTTATAGTGTGCTATCCAGTATGTAGTTCCTATCCTAAATCAAGTAAAATCAGTAAGCACTGAAATTATGTTTTTGTTCAGAAATTATCGTGTAAGAATTCTGAAGGACAGTGTTTCCATCCACTGTGGTCTAACAGTCGCAACTGGAAAAGGGGACAGGGAATTGCCATTCTCCTGTGAGTCAGATCGAGAACTGAACACAGCTGGTTGCCCAAGGCACATAGAACAGACAAAGCTGTAACTCTCAGAGATTCATGCCATTAATTGCACTGGGATGACAGCTCCTATGAATGATATGTGGAGGCCTGAAAGTATGGCTAGCTTTTGACCAATATCACTGAATGTATTAAATTTGAAATGGAATTTCAGCAGCAGTAAAAAGATAAAGCATAAAGTAAACTAACCATTATGGTGTCCATGAAAGTAACGAGTATACCATCTTGCTACTTTGCTAAAATAACTTATCTGGTTCAATAGTTGTTAATAATTTACTATCAGTATACTGCTATCTACTGAAGCTTTGTGAAATTCAAAGGCTTTCTCCACTTATTCTGCAATGTTTTAGCAAACCAATCAATGGAGTGACTGCAGAATGGGACATTTACTTAGCATACAGAAACACCCTCCATTGCCTTACCTTATTTTTTCCTTGGGTTCTTTGGAAATTCTGCCTAAAGCCCCTACTCTCAACCTGTAAATTATTGAAACAGACAACGTACTGGAAGTTAAAATGATTTTGGTGTCCTGGGACTTGCAGCTTTAAAGAAAAAAGAAATGGAGGAGATGGGAATATTTCTGCATTTAACCATGTGTGGGTTTTCTTTTTGTCTCTATGGCCGAAAACGCACGGGCACTTACTCCGGTTTCTTCCCAGTGTCCTCCCCATTCCAGCCAGGATCAGTTCAAACCGGGCGGGGGGACAATCTGTGCACAGAACCTCTCTTGATCCGTGGCAAGTCAGCGTGCTGATCTGCCCGTCAAAACAGAAAACGCCGGAGACACGCACTTCCTGGCCGTTCAGCAAAGCACGCTCCCGGTGGTGATTGGCCGACTCACTGACTCACTGACCAATGACAGCCCTGCGCTCCTACTTTTCAAAAAATTTGGAAACAAAAGGGGGTGAGGTTGCGCAGGGTGGGGTTTGGAGGCGTGCGGGACGTCATGAAGCCGGAAAAATAGGCTCCTGTTCATCTGAAGCGAGCCAGGGGTAACGGTTTGGGTCCTCGATCGCTAAGACGGGTTCGTTTTAGGTCGACACAACGCTCGGCCAGCAGCATCCGAGGTCTCGTCCATTTGCGAGAATTTGGTCCGGCTTGAAAATGGAAAAAAGCAGGGAGGAGACTGGACGGAGACAGGAGTAAGTGCCCGTGCGTTTTCGGCCTATGAATCTGGTCATGAGGAGCAGGAGAGAAATCTGAATCCCCAAATGTGGAAAGGGAGGTGATTCTGCTGTCCTGGACACTACTTCAACCAAACAAATGCAAATGTTCCCATATTTTCAGATCACAGTATCTGAGAAGCCAGTAGTTACTGTGGATCCTGAGATCTCATGAAAAAAAATTCTTTTTAAAATCTCATGATCAATTGTTGATGGCACATGATCTTTGGAAATAGAAATAATTTCATACTGAAATAATTTAATATAGATGGGCCTGGACTAGGTTCAGCCTCATGCCCCCACCCTGGGGAAATTGAGAACTCCACGCCCCTGCTCCCAAAACAATGACAATAAGAAGACATAACTAGTGAACGGGCAAACTCAATCCAGACCGGGCAGCAGGAGAAGAAGAATCTCCTCCTTCATACTACAGAATAAAAGAATGGTTGGGAGGTTCAGTTACCAGAGAGAATGGGTTTGCAGGACTAAAATAAACTATTCTTAAATTTTCATTATCAATAATTTTTTTAAAAAAAGTTTTTTGATGTGAGAGGTGTTACTGGTTCAGGGGTCAAAGGGAAGCCTGGATATGAAGGATGCCTAGGGAGATAATAGGGAAAACCTAGATGTACCCTTAGTTAGTTGTTTAGTAAAGTTCTGTTCTGCGTTCTGTTACTGGCAAATGTTGGAGTTACTCAAGAGCATCGAATTGGCCAGCTAACAACACAAAAGATTTCATCAAAATGCATTTGGTCTTATGTTCTATTCTGAAACAAGAAGTATTTTATATATTATGTTCACTTTGTGATGCTGCTGTTTGTTTATTAAAAGTCATATCCTATTTATTTAAAATAATAGATTTATTTTTACTCTTTCCCCTAATATTTTTTTCTGGTAGGGTATGAGCTTTCGTGAGCCACAGCTCACTTCTTCAGATACAGCTAGAATGTGAATCCATTGGTCTTTAAGTAGAGGAACAATATGTAAATGTGAATAGCAGGCTTGATGGGATTAGGTGTGATATGCAGAAGAGTCTGTGATGTCCAGGGGAGAGATGGGTGTGGAGAAATCAGCATTGGTAATGGGCCATGAATGCAAGGTCTTTATTCAGCCCAGGTAAATGCATCGACTTTATTTTGAATATCAACTGTAATTCAGCAGTTTCTCTTTTAAAGGGAGATTGGAAAGAGAAACTGCTGAATTACAGTTGATATTCAAACTAAAGTCAATGCATTTACCTGGGCTGAATAAAGACCTTGCATTCATGGCCCATTACCAATGCTGATTTCTCCACACCCATCTCTCCCCTGGACATCACAGACTCTTCTGCATATCACACCTAATCCCATCAAGCTTGCTATTCACATTTACATACTGTTCCTCCCGATGGATTCACGTTCTAGCTGTATCTGAAGAAGTGAGCTGTGGCTCACGAAAGCTCATACCCTACCAGAAAATATATATTTGTTAGTCTTTAAGGTGCTACTGGACTCTTGCCCTTTTTGACTACTGCAAACAGACTAACACGGCTACCCACTGGGAATTACCTAATATTTTTGTTTGTTTGGCTTTTCCAGTTTTTTATTGTTTTGCAAGTCTATCCTCCATTTTTTCCTTCTGTAAAGATCTGAACATATTTGACACTGAACACATGAACACATGAAGCTGCCTTATACTGAATCAGACCCTTGGTCCATCAAAGTCAGTATTGTCTACTCAGACCAGCAGCGGCTCTCCAAGGTCTCAGGCAGAGAAAGGTCTTTCACATCACCTACTTGCCTAATCCCTTTAACTGGAGATACTGGGGATTGAACCTGGGATCTTCTGCATGCCAAACAGATGCTCTACCCCTGAGCCACAGCCCCTCCCCACCTCACATTGGGTGCTGTTATTATAGTAGGAAGAAGGAACCACCTCTCCTTGCATGTAAATTCTTTGACATCTCCATACTTTCTAAGTTCTTCTTGCCAGGGTACAATCAGCTGCCACCAAGACACAGGCTTTTTTAATGTGCAACACTCTACTTTGGAAATTATCTCCCAGAACTGGTGAATAATGCTGCCACATTACTAATCTTCTAGCAACAAAAGGAGACTGAACTATTTAAAGGGGGGCAATTTGCTTAGCCTGTCTTATGTTTTGGATACAGTGAATATTCCAGAGTTCAAATCTTCCAATATATTCTTGTTAACACTAAGGTCAAAAACGCATGGCTGTTTTGTCTTCCTGCGAATGTAGCAAATCTCCATTGATCAAACACACAATCGTCTCCCTCCTGTGGCACCAACCCACTTCCCTCGCGAAACTTTGCCTGGTTTTACAAGCCCAGTGTTTTCCCGACTTAAAACAAAGACTCGCTTTAATAGCAAGTGCTTGCTGGTACATTTCATCACATGGGTCGACTCCCCTTCCTTCCTTCCTCTCTGCCCCCTCTGCAGGCTTTCCACCCACCTCTGGGACCCTTCCAAGCCGGGGGCCAGTAGGGCAGAGGAGCACACGGAGTCCCACCGTTGGAGGCAGAGTGGTGGTGGCTCCTTCAGGTGCCCCTTCTTCCCCAGCCCCTCGGCAGGTTCTCCACCCACCTCCAGAACCCTTCCAAGCAGGGGGATGCCCGGACCTGGTGGCAGCAGTAGCTCCTTTCTGCCTCCGGACTCCACACCTCTCTCCTCCTCTCCCGTGACCTCCTCCTTCTCCCCCCAGCACAAGCCAGGGTTTCAGCCCACCTTCCGGCAGCCTGCAGCATGGAGCACGGAGCCCCACAGTCAGAGGTGGGGCGGCAGCGGCTCCTTCCAGTGCCAACGCCACACACTTCCAAAAGCCCCTGCCCCTCTGTCTCTGACGGTGGGGCTCCGGCCTGCTGGAAGGTGGACTGAACCCCCAGCTGATGCTGGGGGGAGGAGAAGGAGGGCACAGGAGTGGGGGGAGAGGTGGGGGGAAAGGTGCCGCCACCGCTGCTGCTGCCGCCAGGGCCAGGTAGTGGCTTCTCCCAGTGGGGAAGGTGCCCCTTCTTCATGGCTAGGTTGTCATTTGTTTGAGACAGAACAGGGACAAACAAATGACAACCTAGCCATGTGTAAACTGCCAATGAATTGCCAATGTATTGATTTGTTAGTAAGGTGTTTTTACACTGCTATCCACTTTGAGCTCCAACCCATGCTGGAAGATAGGTGGGTTTAGAAATATTTTTAAAAAATAAAAACATATTCTGTGAGTGATTGAAGCAGTTATGGGGAACATTAGGAGAGAACTGACACATAGGCAGCAGACATTTTGAGATCAGTTGACATAGTTAAGTAGTGTTTGTAAATGTGTTAGTGGTACACCTCAATCTTATGTGGCATCATTTTGTAAAGCCTGTAGTAATGCTATATCTATCACACTGAACTGATAATATTTGTGTTAAAATTTTAAACATGTCCTCACAGGACGTATACATGGTCTTATCACAACTGAGACCTAAATATTTCTATAGTAAAATAACCCTTCAGGAAGGCAAATGACAGAATTCATCTCAATACCTCTTTAAGCAAAGAAATTAAACAAGTTATACATTTCTGGTTTATCCACTCCATATTGAAGGAATTAGATCGTCTTCCAAACTCAACACAAAAGAACAAAAATTGGAGTCTGATTTATTTATTTTTTTGCTTTGAAAATAATTCACTCCGCAATGCTGGACAATTTGCTGACTAATAAGTGCTTGATATACAACTTACAATTATGCTAATATCAGTAGCTCCTTTACAACTCCCAGGTAAAGTTCGTAGGCTAACACAATTGATTAGAAGTTGATGTTCTTTTAGTGACAAATATTTAAAGCGTCTTCTCTCTCTTAACCCTTTTTGTGGTCCTGTTTTTCAGCCTTTCTATTACCTAATTTTACTGTAGACTCAGCAGTACGTGCCATTTTTGCTGTCACATCCTCTTGTTTCTATTTAGGTAATTTTGAACATCATTGTCCCCCTGCCACCCAAAGCTGTACAGCAATGACAAATTTCACAGCCTTGTTGAACATCCCTTTTTTCTGGGTCATTGAAGCATGTAAACAGATTCATCACCAAGAACAAGAGGTATTTTGTTTTTGACAATGTTAACTAGCAAATTCTGTTCTTTTAAATATAATAATAAAGTGGGGTTTTTTTAAAAAAAATAATGAATATTTTTAGAATAAAGGGAAAACATATATTAAAATCAGATAATTAGGTTATTTTCACATCAGAATATTAAAAGCACACTATATCCCATCCATGCATTAGGTTCTGAGATAGTTCACCATGTATCTGTAGCACCTGCCCTGTTAAAAATGAGCCAAAGGGATGAGATTCTAGAGTCCTCTCTGGTGGTTGAACAAAGACAGAAGGATTTAGTAGATAATCACCATCATGGCCAGGCTCTGTTCAGATTTAACAAATAAACAGATGTTTTTCACAATAGACTCAAATCTGGCTTGTCATGCTTGTGCACTCAGTCCCTTCTCCCCTCATGCCCAGAGCCTAATTGAAGACTTCCTCATTTTATATGTTTTCCAGTTAATTCCAATTTGTCATGATATGCAAATGCAGGTGAAACCATGGTTTAAATCTTCGTTTAGAATGCCAGTTGGGGGTGGGATTTGTCCAGGCACCTTCATTTTGGACATCACAACAAATGTAGTTACATCTGAAGATTTCTAAAGTTTTTAAGGCTTTAGTTGTGCTCCACATTTGATCGGAGAAGGAAAGGAGCACATCAGTATGACAGCAAGCCAGGTTCATGCCTCTTGTGAAAATAGGCTTCCCATTTGCCCGATTATGGCAGGAGATGTCCCATTGCCTGCCTCCAGTATCTAGCTGGCAGTAGGAAACTGGCTGGCCAACCAGGAGGTCTCAATCATCATCCTCATGTGATGACACAATTTCTAGCACAATGCAGAAGTGGCATAATTGCATTGGGGGAAAGGCTCTAACACTCGCTCCCAAGCTCTATATTCTCCATACAGATTTGGGTGAGTGACAGAGTGTCCCTCAAGTGCAATGATGTCACTGAGTCATGCGGAAAGTTGTGTCATCACGCGAGGACAATTGCACCCCACCTTGGTAAGTTCCCATCTCCTGCTGGTTGCCAAGCTATGCCTGGCAAACCTACATGAGAAACATCTTTTGTTTGTCCCCATCTGAATGCAGTCCTAATTAGGTGGGATGAAGTTGCTGGTTTAGTAGAAACTTGGTTAATACAGGATGGTTGATAGAAGCAGGATGCTATGGGATGAAAAAATAATCATGCTGTACTAACAAAGGCCAGCTGCCTTCTGAAGTCTTAAGTATTTGGAGGCTAGGCTAGGCTGCGCTGGGCCTCCTTGCTCATACCACTAACTGCAACCATTTTCTTAAAGGGGAGCAATGAGTGTTAATCATGCACTGCAGTGATACTGGATGGTCACAAATTTTATCTGACACCATCTGTGATCAACAGGCATGGTTAGCAGTAAGATGCAAGGTGTACAATGTGGCCATGACCTGGATGGTTGTAAATACAGTATCAACATAGAAAAAGTGGGTGGAAAATTCCACAGAGGTCCCTCAAGTCTGGGAGAAAAATGCAGCTCTAAGGAAAATCCTACTACATTAATATCACTCATACTCCAGAGTTTGCAGATGTTAGGGCTGCCTTTTGGCAAGGTGGCAGGGGGAAAACGTTCGGAAAATTGTCATCGCTTCAACAGCACATCACTTCTAGTGCAAATCTGGAAATGACATCATTACGTTGAGGCGACATTGTAAGATTCCACTGAAGCTCTATAGCAAAATCATAGAGTATCAGTAGAATTCTAGAACATCACCCTAATGTTTGAGCGGACATCATGTTAAGCCATCAAATCCACCCAAACCTTCCATTGGTTGCCAGCACTTGGCTGGCAATCGTAGTGGATGTATTTTGGCTCCTGTCCTACGATGGGATGTTGGCTGCCCATCCTCCAAGTTAGCAGACTTGATCACTGTCATCATAGATTTATCTTGTAGGTTATACCTATACTGAATGAAAGAAACTATACTGAATGAAAGAAACAGATTTTTGAACTGACACAGTAGGAAGCAGATGCAAGATCTGCTCCTCTCAATGTAATGAATATTCAGGATTCTAATGCTGGATTCTCACGACTTTTATCTGCTTTCTCTCCTCACTGGAATTATACAGTTTATACCAGCTACAACAATTTACATGTTTAAGCATCACAGATATTTAGAACTATTGTAGCTGAAGATGCACTTTCATGTTGTATATCTCATATATCACACTGTATGCATTGGGCAATTCACATTACTCCTCTCCTCTCAATAAACTATTCTTATTAAATTACAAACAAGATCCTGAGGCTATTTATTGGATGTCCAGAGGCTTTTAAAAACTTTCATCCAAGAGCTAGACAACAAGGGAATTAAACAAAAGTCTTCACATATGTTACACTTAAAGTAAACCAAAATGATTGTAGATTTCACTATAAAGTCTGCTACAAATTCTACAAATTTATTTTTGTCAAGTTTTATGAGGGCACAAAGTCACCACTTATAGCTTTTATTATTCCAGGCCAATTCTGTATAGCTTGCAAAGCCATCTCATGATCCTAAAAATAGCATTTATTTCCACGTGGATTTTTCTGATTCTTCTTCACCTCCACCGTTTCTAATAGTGCTGGATATACTTGCAGTCAGCTCCACCACCACCTTGACGCAGAATCATAGAATCATAGAGTTGGAAGGTACCACCAGGGTTGTCAAGTCCAACCCCCTGCACAATGCAGGACATTCACAACTACCTCCCCCCCCAAACCTAGTGACCAGAAGATGGCCAAGTTGCCCTCCCTCTCATCATCTGCCTAAGGTCACAGAATCAGCATTGCTGACAGATGGCCATCTAACCTCTTCTTAAAACCTCCAGGGAAGGAGAGCTTACCACCTCCCGAGGAAGCCTGTTCCACTGAGGAACCGCTCTAACTGTTAGAAAATTCTTCCTAATGTCTAGACAGAAAATCTTTTGATTTAATTTCAACCCATTGGTTCTGGTCGAACCTTCTTGGGCAACAGAAAACAACTCGGCACCCTCCTCAATATGACAGCCCCTCAAGTACTTGAACATAGTTATCATATCCCCTCTCAGTCTTCTCCTTTTCAGGCTAAACATACCCAGCTCCTTCAACCTTTCCTCATAGGACTTGGTCTCCAGACCCCTCACCATCTTTGTTGCCCTTCTCTGGACACGTTCCAGCTTGTCTACATCTTTTTTAAATTGTGGTGCCCAAAACTGAACACAGTACTCTAGTTGAGGTCTAACCAGAGCGGAGTAAAGCGATACCATCACTTCGCGTGATCTGGACACTATACTTCTGTTGATGCAGCCCAAGACTGCATTTGCCTTTTTAGCTACCGCATCACACTGCTGACTCATGTTCAGTGTTTGGTCTACTAAGACCCCAAGATCCTTTTCACACACACTACTGCTCAGACAAGTCTCCCCCATCCTATAATTATGCATGTGATTTTTCCTACCTAAATGCAGAACTTTACATTTGTCTTTGTTGAAGTGCATTTTATTAGTTCTAGCCCATTTCTCCAGCCTGTCAAGATCATCCTGCATCTTGGCTCTGTCTTCTACCGTATTTGCTGCCCCTCCCAATTTAGTATCATCTGCAAATTTAATAAGCATCCCCTGTATTCCTACATCCAAATCATTTATACTCATGCTACACTTCGCAAATAATGCACATATTTTGCTAATGTCCTGAATTCTACTGTAAAAATCAGAATTTGGAGCCCTATGTTTTGAAGGTAATTGATTCATAGGGTCACCATAGATTGGAAGCAACTTGACAGAACTTCACACACACACACAGGATACCAGATGAGATGTACAGGCTGCATTGTGGCCTTTTATGCATGGCTGTATCCCTCACAGTCACACCCCCCCACTACTTTGGGGCTTTGTTTGATTATGCATGCATCTTCTGACCTTCAGAGATGCCTGGTTCTCCCCACACATTTCTGTGCATTTTCCCAGTGTTTTCTGGATGCTGGCTAAACAGCATCCAGAAAATGTGGGGAAATGTGTGGGGAGAGCAATGCGACCTCTGAAGGTCAGAAAATGCATGCATAATCAAAACAAAGCCCCGAAGTAGTAGGGGGGGGGGGAGGTGACTGTGAGGAAAACAGCCATGCATGAAAGGCCTAAGAGTTCCAAAGAGAAAATCTTTTTGTTAAGTAACCCTGAGTGCAGGGGTGTCGTACTCAGTTGTTACAAGGGCCAGATAGGACACAAATGTCAACAGTCCAGATCAAGAGTGGGGGGATGGCTGCCTTGGCTGGCTTGCAGGCTGAATAAGAGCTCTCAAGGGGCTGGATCCGGCCCATAGGCCTTCTGTTTGACACACCTGTCTTAGTATTTGTGGAGAAAGCTACAGCATCTCAAAAAATAGGTCTATACCTGTTGGTTTTCCCAGGAAGATTGGATATGGTCTGCTGCACCTTAGCCCATGTGCTACATATTAATAGGTCAATTTCACATTTTGTAACAGGGGCAAAGTGACCAACAAGATTTTTAGGACCCTGTACTGGGTAGAAATGAGAACACATAGGGATCTGGGAGGAGATAAGCAACAGGGCAGAACCTATATCACAAGGGAGAAAGGAGAATGTTTGCACAGGGTGTGCAAACATGCTGGATTTTTCATGTTCTGTCCAATCTAACCACACAGAATTATGTAGGAGTATACCCTCCCTATCCACAAGAAGGAAGAGATATCTGCCAAGCTGAAAAATAATCATATAGCAAGCCATGATGGTAATACAAAACAGCTCTATAGCTCTAGTCCTGGGTGTTGAAAGTGCTTCTCATACAGAAAGTCAGAATGGCACAGTTGTTTCACCCCTGGCTGGTTGGTGTGAAAACTCATGTCCAAATCCATGGCTCTTTCAGGGGGGCGTTGGGCAGGTTACTGACTCTTAGGGGCTTAACGCACGGCCAATTTGTCTCGCTTTTGTGCCTTAATAGTAACGAATCTCCATGGTCCACACGCACGACCATCCAAGGGCTGCGCATCGGACCCACCTTAGTCGCGAATTAAGGCAAAAAAACCCGGGTTAATCAATCCCTGGTTTATAGCGATCTTTTCGGTTCTAATCCGCTACTTTTTTTTAATTCCGCTACATTACCGGAACGCCGACGTGCGTGTAATTACTCGGCTAGCTCGCTACTAATGCTCCTTACCGGTCTCCTCCGTCCCGCCCCCTTCCCTGCGCAAGCAATTGCCGCTTCCCGTCCCCCGTCCCGCCCCCTTTCCTGTGTGAGCAATTGCTGCTTCCGGTCTCCCGTCCCGCCTTTTTTTAATTGACAGGTTGAGACGATGGTATACCGGAACGCTGGCGTTCAAAGAAAAAAAAAGGGGGGAGAATCGCCCTTTGATTGGATAACTCCTCAGCCAATCCTTGGGCGATGTCACTCCCCTGCTATCCCGCATTGCGAACTATCCCACATTATATGGTTGGTTCAAACACACGGGGAGCCTCCAGCAGCTACTTGTTTCAGACTTAATGTGGGATAGGCTGGCGTCATGCGTTTGATTATCCAGACTTAAATATTGTGGGATTAAAATATTGTGGGATAACAGAGGAGCGAACCAGGAACATTCTGCCCATGCGTTAATGCCCTTAGTTGGTGGAGGATTAAGTGCCACTCTGAGTAGTTTGAAAGGGATATATACGAATGCAGTACAAAACAAATGCCTCAGTATTCCTTACAACAACTTTGAAAGGCCAGCATTATATGTAATTCATATATCGTTATCATCAGCAGTTTACAAACATTAATAAAATTTACAGGTTCACATCTGGCAATTGTTGATTGGGGCTTCAACTCTCAGACTATCATCTAATTTTTATAACAAAGAATAATTCAGAACCTGCAGAAGTTTTTTTAAAAAACTTCAACTTTGCAGTCAATGTCTACAATTTTGAAAGGGAATATAAAGTACACTAAAACAAGAGTTATCAGTTTTTACAGGTCTTCTGATGGAATACAGAATAAAAGTAGCTCTTTGTTCAGCAGAAACACTCTAAGAATGAATAAATCCTGTAGAAATTGATTGCATGAAGGAGAAAAATCAGAATGTATTTGCATATGATCAGGAGAATAGAAAAAAAGAAGCCTGTTCCTCCTACCATTTTCCTAATAGATTATTCCAAATATGCTAAGCTGCTTTCAGGAAATCTAGGTAACTCTAGAAAGATTATGCAAATAATTATTCCTCTTCCACTCCTTTTTGGTGAAGGATTCACACCATTTTTAAAGCTCCGAGCCCCATCCTCCATTATCTCTACCACACAGCTGGCAACTGTATCTAAAGGATTATACATAATATGCATGTGAGGCCATGAAGCAAATACATTTATTCAGAACTAAAAAGAAGAAATGCTGTAGCCCTCTAGAGATAGAGCAGAGATTCTTAAATACATTTTCATTATTCTTTTCCTCCTGGCTTCATGAAGAGGTTAAGTGTCACAAAAAAGCCAATTAAAAATACATACACAAAAAAAGTAAGGGGAGCTTCCGCTCCTGGTTCTTCCTAAAAACAGAGTCTAATCTACAGGCTCTAGAGTGGCCTCAATGCATGTACATACTTGTGCTTTTGATAGTTACACAAAAAGCACATCCAAACAAGTCATTGTGTATTAAGTTTCAGAAATATATTTAAAACTTAGGGCACCATCAACTGGGAGTTTTGTGCTTACATGCATCTCCTATTAATTTGAATGGCGTGTGCAGAGGCAATTTTCCCAGTGGACTGGACTGTTAATCTTCAAAGTTCTCACTCTCATTTTTATATGCCATAAATAAATTTCCAACATTCCTTGTTCAGACATAATGCTTGTAAAAATCATTTTCGCAGCTCTCACTGGCACACTGTTTTGCATATAAAATGCATTCAGCAAGGCAACTTCCACAAACACATCATGTAATATCTTTCTAACAACTTTCCATTTATTGCATTAAGAACACAAGATGTACCTACAAAGGTGTAGCAATCAGGCATCTAGTGCATATACCATGCCATGTTGGAGCAATCATTACACATTTAGTATTGATGTTCTCTTAAACTTTAAGGGATCTTAGAATCATAGAGTTGGAAGAAACCTCCATGGTCATCTAGTCCAACCCCCTGCACAATGCAGGAAATTCACAACAACCTCCCCCTCTGTGCACCCCCAGTGACCCCTACTCCATGCCCAGAAGATGGCAAAAAAAAAAAAAAATCCCTCCAGGATCCCTGGGGGGAAATTGTTTCCTGATCCCAAAGTGGTGATTGGCATTATCCTGGGCAAGTAAAAAAAGGGCCACGAGAGCACTGACACAACCCTTCCTGCCCTCCCTCTCATGATCTGCCTAAGGTCACAGAATCAGCATTGCTGACAGATGGCCATCTAGCCTCTGCTTAAAAACCTCTGAAGGAGAGCCCACCACCTCCCAGGAAGCCTGTTCCAATGAGGAACTGCTCTGTTAGAAAGTTCTTTCTAATGTTTAGCCAAAAACTCTTTTGATTTAATTTCAACCCGTTGGTTCTGATCCGACCTTCTGGAGCAGCAGAAAACAACTCGGCACCCTACTCTATATGACAGCCCTTCAAGTACTTGAAGATGGTTATCATATCCCCTCTCAGTCTTCTCCTCTTCAGGCTAAACATACCCAGCTCCTTCAGCCTTTCCTCACAGGACTTGGTCTCCAGACCCCTCACCATCTTCATATCCCTTCTCTGGACATGTTCCAGCTTGTCTACATCCTTCTTAAATTGTGATGCCCAAAACTGAACACAACACTCTAGGTGAGGTCTAACCAGAGCAGAGTAAAGCGATACCATCACTTCACGTGATCTGGACACTATACTTCTGTTGATACAGCCCAAAATCACATTTGCCTTCTGAGCTACCACATCACACTGCTGATTCATGTTCGGTGCGCATCACACTGCTGACTCATGTTTTTTGCACATACTACTGCCAAGACAAGTCTCCCCAATCCTATAATTATGTATTTGATTTTTCCTACCTAAATGCAGAAAATAAGAACATAAGAAAAGCCATGCTGGGTCAGACCAAGGCCCATCAAGTCCAGCAGACTGTTCACACAGTGGCCAACCAGGTGCCTGTAGGAAGCCCCCAAACAGGATGACTGCAACAGCATCCTGCCTGTGTTTCACAGCAACTAATATAATAGGCATGCTCCTCTGATACTGTAAAGAATAGGTATGCACTAGTATCCATTTTGACTAGCTGCCATGGATAGCCCTATCCTTCATGAACATGTCCACTCCCCTCTTAAAGCCTTCCAAGTTGGCAGCCATCACCACATCCTGGGGAAGGGAGTTCCACAATTTAACTATGCATTGTGTGAAGATATACTTCCTTTTATCTGTTTTGAATCTCACACCCTCCAGCTTCAGCAGATGACCCCCCTGTTCTGGTATTATGAGAGAAGGAGAAAAGCTTTTCCCTGTCCACTCTATCCATACCATGCATAATTTTATAGACCTCTATCATATATTCCCTTAACCATCTTCTTTCTATGTTAAACAGCCCTAAGCATTATAACTGCTCCTCATAGGGAAGAACTTTACCTTTATCTCAGTTGAAATTCATTTTATTAGTTTTAGCCCATTTTTGCAGCCTGTCAAGATCATCCTGTATCCTAGGTCTGTCTTCTACCATATTTGTTACCCCTCCCAATTTAGTATCATCTGGAAATTTAATAAGCATCCCCTCTATTCCTTTATCCAAATCATTTATAAAGATGTTGAACAACACAGGGCCCAGGACAGATCCCTGAGGCACTCCACCTATCACTCCTCTCCAAGAAGATGAAGAACCATTAACAAGCACTCTTGGGGTGTGATCTGTCAACCATTTACAGATCCACCTAACAGTAATAGGATCTAGACCACATTTTACCAACTTGTCAACAAGAATATTATGTGGAACCTTATCAAAAGCCTTCCTGAAATCAAGATAAACTATGTCCACAGCATTACCCTGATCCAGCAAGCTAGTAACTTTCTCAAAAAGGGAGATAAAGTTAGTCTGACATGACTAGTCCTTGAGAAACCCGTGCTGGCTCTTCATAATCACAGCCATCCTTTCTAAATGCTCAAGGACTGACTGATGATTTAAAACTTTTCCAGGTATAGATGATGGGTTGGTAGTTACCCAGATTCTCCTTTTTCCCCTTCTTGAAGATGGGGACAGCATTTGCCCACCTCCAATCTTCTGGCACCTCACCTGTTCTCCATGAAACTGTGCAATGTCTCCCTCTCCTTTGGACTCATGGCATACAGCTTCCCCTTGGGTAAAGTTGCCCAATTCAATAGCATAGTCCTCCACCAATTCAATAGCATAGTCGGTCCTGCGGTGGGGTGGCAAGCTGTCACACTCCTTCCCCTCAAATACATCGGAAAAGTCCTGGTATTCAAAAGGCACTTCTCCCTCCCCTAATGTTCCTGCCACAGTGGGTAAGTTACACTGCAGCTCGTCTGTCTGCCACGCTGACCCATGTTCAGCTACCTCCCTGGAGTGCTGTTTACCTAGAGGGTGGTTAAATGTCAACACTCCCTCTTTCCAATTAACGTGAGGATTATGGCCCCTCAACCAATTTACTCCCAGGACAATCGGATACTTTATGACCGGGGCTAGTCACCTGGATTCATTCCCAGTGTTCTCCCATTCCCAAAAGTATCAGCTGAGAAATTTGAGTGGCAGGACCCCCCGCCATCTCATTACCATCCATCTGCTCAAAGCAAACCGGTTGAGCTAGCTGTCCGGTTTCTAGACCCAGTTGTTTGGCTACCTCAGTCCTTAGCAAAGTACTACACCCCGAGTCCAGTAACCCCAGTAAAGTGAGGGTTTCCCCACTTAAGGGATTTGTTAAAGTCGTGTTCACATGCATGGTAAGTGCTTGTCTTCTTACCATCTGCGGGGCTCCTGAGAATCGTTCCTCGATCTGCGGTTTAGCCCCCCCACCTGCAGACCCGACTCGTTTTTTGTCAGGCTAAAACATTTTTCCTCCTCATCAGAGGAATAATTTGAAAACCCTGGCTCCCCTTTGTCCTGCCACATCATATCTTGAGCGGACAAAGCCCTCATCTTAATCACAGACCTTCTTCCTCAGCCAGAGGACTGGGTTCTCTCCGATGCTGACTCTATCAGGCTTGCTTGTACTCCAACCCCTTCGCTGTGCACTGGGCAGTTTGAAATAAAATGTCCCGACCTTCCACAATGCAGACACAGCCCAGAGCATCTTCTTCTTTCCCTCTCTCGGTCCACAGAACTTGGTGATGGTCGTCCCTCCTCCTTTCTAGAGACTGTAGCCCTGGGTAGCTTTGTTTCCCCGACCTGCCTTTACCTTAAGAATTTTAAGGTCTGAGCTCTACTCTCAATCTGTCCAGCCAAGCGAATCCACCCCGTAAGGGTAGCCAGGTCGTCCTGCATGATGGACTACTGTAAAATCTCCGGATTAAGTCCCTCACAGAAATATTGGATTTTAGTGGCTTCCTACCAGTCTAATATCTTAGACGCTAGCTGCCTGAATTCATTAGCATACACTTGTACAGACTTACTAGCTTGAGTAATCCATTGCAATTGGGACTTGGCCCTTTCAGCCTGAAAAGGATCTTCAAATCTCTCTCTAAGGGCCATCATAAATTCATCCAGCGCCTCTAGTTCAGCTGCTCCCATGTCATATAATCTAACAAGCCAGTCTGCCGCCTCCTCCTCCAGTAGGATGGTGACATATCGTACCTGGCTCGCTTCTGAAGGAAATGTCTGTCCTTGCTCCCACATAAATTGATAAACTTTAATCAGGAAATAGGGCAGTCTTTCAGTTTTGCCATCAAAAGTTACCTTGAGTTCCCAATTAATCCCAACTCTAGGCAAAGGATCGGGAAGCCTTGGAGGCGGTGCCAGAGGAACTGGGGCCGGCCCCGGTGTTGCTGGTGCAGCCGGAGGCACTGGTCTTTCAGGCTCTTCCCCCCAGTTTTCTCTCCAAAGTCCCAGCCGTAACCGTCCAACAGCCTCCCTCAGCTCACGCAGCTGAGCGAAAGCCTCAGCATTTTGTCTTCGCAGCCAAGCATTCTTCTCCTCCAACAAGGCACACTCCCAGGAAGGTGGCAGGCGCTCTCTCTCTCCCCAGCAGCCACTCAGCCGGTCATGATCCAACTCCAGGGACTCTTCCCACCCCGTCCTCAATCCTGGGGGTCTTACCCTGACTTCTTCTTTCTGACACATGTGAGAAATCTCTTCCCAACCAAGGGCAGCTCTCCAGTTCGCTGTGCCTGAACTCCCGGGGTAATTCATCAACCTCCCGTTGAGTCTTGGCCATGGCTCCCTATTGAGATTCCTTCCCCTCCGCAGTGCCATTCTCTGTGTCGTCCTCCCCGACCTGGCTCACTATCTCCTCCATCTCTCGCTCCTCAAGGAGATCCATAGCCCAGGAAAGACCAAACCCAGCACAAAATGAAAATAAAAGCTGCAAGATGAACCTTGTTAGGAAAGTTCCTTGCGTTGGTCCTCTGTCAGCCAAAGATGTTTAATGCCTTTCTGTGAGGTCTCTTGTTGTTCTGCTAAAATTTCAATAATTCCACATACTCAGAGTTTGTCCAGAAGTACTCAAGAATTTATTGTATCATCAAACAGAACTTCTCAGTAGAATTCTCGGCTCCTGATACAGCATCAAGGCGCTAATGAGCGTACATTCCAGTAGAGTCTGGTTTATAGCTTGTCAAGTCCCACTCCCCCCTCCAGGTGTCTTATCTCAAAGTTACAGCCTGGTTGCATCAGCTTCGCTGAGCTGTGAGAATCAACACACACTGTCACTACGCACACACTGACTCTCCTTGCCACCTCCTGGGCAGGAGAGTTTACCATATTATTACAATCCTTAACAATGACTACATTTATTTACTTAATATACATTTTGACAGGCATTGAGACAACAATCCTGACAAGATGTCACAATACGCTTTTTCCATTGCCCCATCATGAGAGAGCCATTCATAGGTTCTTTTCAAAGTATCTTGGCTTTTGCTTCTCAGTAGAAGCTCTCTTACCTGAAGAGGGAAGTGTCACAATCCAGAATTGACTGTAGATAGTTAATAATAATATGTTGGACTGGTTTGAGTTGTGAGCTGTATGTGACCACCAGTGGTGTACTATTGTTATTTTCTTTGCGTTTGTTTTGTAGAAAGCTGTGCCTGGGTATCATTCTAGCCTTTCCAATCATCTTTTTTACCATATCTGCAGGATATTGTAGTTGCAAAAATGTTCACTGTAGCTCCTTCAAGTGAGTATCTCTGTCTGAGGGGGTTGGAGCAGATGCGACTATAGCATTGGGCTTGGTTATAGACAATGGATTGTTTGGGGGGTACCTGGAGGCATGTAGATATGTTTGCTGATCTGTTGGTTTCCAGTATAATGTGGGGCTTTATGCGTCCCTCATATAACCATACTGTGGTGCCCAGGAAGCTTATTTCTTGTTCAGAGAAATTCATAGTTAGATTAATTGTGGGATGGAAGTTGTTGAAAGCCTAGTGAAATCTTTTGAGGGCTTCTTTGCCATGAGTCCAGACAAAGAAAATGTCATCAATTAATCTCAAGTAAAGGAGAGGTGCCAATGGGTAGGAGTTCAGAAAATGCTGTTCTAGATCTGCCATGAAAATATTGGCATATTGTGGAGCTATGCGGGTGCCACTGATTTCAAAGTATAACTCCTCACCAAACCTGAAGTAGGTGTGGGTGAGAACAACCCTGCAGAGTTCAGTGGCAAGATCCTTTGTTTGGGCTATAGGAACAGGCCTTTTAAGGCAGTGTATAAATTATTAATAAACACACAAATACATACTAGCAAACAGGAACAAAGCCCCAAAGAATCTTGGAAATTCTAATATGATACAACAGGAAGGTAGGACAGGACTGAGCTTCAGCTGCCATTGTAACTGAGCCCTTCATGTGGGCACTGGTGCCTGGGGGGGGGGCTCAGCCCCACCAGCCAAGTTCAGGGGGGCTCGAGTCCCTCAATCCCCCCACAGTTTATGCCTACGGCTGCTGCTTTGGAGGGTGGACTCTATGACGTTATATCCTGCTGAGATCCCTCTACTCCCCAAACTCTGCCTTCCCCAGGTTCCACCTCCACATCTTCAAGGAGGAGTAGAGAAATATGAGAACAATCTACATTTGTGACTGTCATGGATAAACAGACGTTTGCAGTGACACATGAAGACAGCCTGTACATTCAGACCTCTTTCACAACAGGATATATGTCTGATTTTGCCCTTAGAGTTATTAGAATTTCTGCCATGAATTCCACATTATTGGAAGGTAAATTTATATTTTTTAAAAACAATCAATACATTTCCCCAAAATTATACTTATATTTCATCTCTCACCGCAGGCCAATTCTGAGAATGCTCTATTATATTTTTTAAGGATAAAATAAAATGCTATACTTGAAAACTGAAACTGCTTCTTCTTGCCACTGCCGATTTCACTTTATTTCCTTTCACTTCTTTTTTTGTACCTATCTATCCTTGACAGTTCTCTCATAATGATGTACCACCAGTGCTGCAGCTCCTTTGGGAATCTTAATGCCACAAGATTTTACTGGTTTCCATAAGTTTCCAGGGCCTGTCTGGTGTGCACTGGGCAAAAGGCATTTGTCACTTAAGTCCATTAGCAACCAGGCTGTCAAGCAGGTTATATGTGCATTATTTAAATACTTTCTCAAGTGGATGCAATATCACTAAATTGCATTATTGTGTACTTTATCATTAAAAATGGGCCCTCTCTTCTGCCTCTCTTTCCCCCTTGTTTCATATGCTCTTTTTTCCTTGCAGAATAGAGCCTTTTATTTTCCCTGTGTTATCACTAGCATCACCATCACAAAACCATGTCATCCTGAGCCTGAGGGCAGCTAATTGGATTGTTAAATACAGTCTTTCTGACTCTTTGTCCTGGGGGGTAAGAAAATTCAAGAATGACTTGTTCAATTACAATACGGCTTGACACATGCACACAGCATGACCTTCTCTAGACTCTTTGATATGATTATAAACATCCTAGGTCAAGGAGGAATGACACGTTTCCCCCCCTCTCCAATATAATTTTGTGTGCCATCCACAGCTGACTTATGGCAACCCCATCGGGTTTTCAAGGCAAGAGATGTTCAGAGTAGGGCTGTTGGGAAAAAATTCAGTAAAATTCAGGTTCGAGTTTTTTGGCCTTTTTTGGGGGGAAACTCAAATGCCGAATTTCCTATACCGGTGAAGGTATAGGAATTCGGCTTTAAATTTGGGTTTCCTGAAACATTCGGCCATTTAAACCCTATGGGGGCTTTCCGCAGCTCCTGGGGGGGGATATTTGTAGGTAGAGGTTCCACATTTTCAGGGTAGCTAGGAGGGACTCTCCTTGCAAGAACCCCCAAGTTTGGTAAAGATTGGGTCAGGGGGTCCGAAGGTATGGGGTCTGGAAGGGGTTGCCCCATCCTCCTCCATTGAAATGCATTGTCAAAGTGGCTGTGTTCAGATGCTGTAGTGTGATCTTTGCAATGTATCTCAATTGAGAAGCCGGGCTTTAAACGGTGGGAAAGTTTGCCCGCACCTCCATAGAGATACAAATATTTGCCAGGGTGTCAAACATGGTCTGAGAAGGAATGTTGTGGTTTCTCCAGGTGCTGGCCTTGGCCAGTTCTGTATCCTGTAAACAGTGTGTTTAGACTACTCCCCGTGGGAAGACTCCTAGCACCCCGACAGCTCCTGGGAGGAGGGTTGCCATGGTAGCCGGATCCATCCCGAATTGCCCTTTGCTCCTCCATATATGCCCTGCACCGTTCCCGTAGTTTTCACTAGTGTGGCATTTAGCACAAGATTTGGAACTGAACATTATAGCTCATACCAGTGCACTACCAGGCCTTATTGCAATATCAAGCAATTTTAAGAACAAGGGAGAAGTATTTCATACATTAGTTTGGCAGCAACAAAATACACCTACTGAAATAAAATCTGAAAAAAAGTTTCTAAGGAAACGTACATACTTAAGCCTTTTTTAAAAAAGAAAGAAAAAGGATTGTGGCCAGTAATTCTTCCCAAGGATGTAAACCTTTCTGACATTAACAGGCCATAGGTGGTTCTTTTTTCTTCTTCTTTTTTGCCCATCAAGTAAAAGCTGACTTATGGTGACCCTGTAGGGTTTTCAAAGCTAGCGACATTCACAGGTGGTTTGGCATTTCCTGCCTCCACGTCATGATCCCAGTGCTCCTTAGAGATTGCCCATCCAAATACTAACCAGGGCCAATCCTGTTTAGCTTCTGAGATCTGATGAGATCAAGCTAGCCTGGGCTATCCATGTCAAGGCAGCTGGTTCTTGGTATCTGAAATATTACTTACAAGTATAGCCCAGGTCTTATGGTCACTGAGACAACAATCCTCTTTGTGTGGCTGAGAAGCAGATGTGATCCATTCTGTAAAACATAATTCTGGCTAGCACATATACAGGCCTCTGTAAACCCAATTCATGATTTAGTTTAAAATAATCTAAACGTCACACCACTTTTCAAGTATCAATCATTTTAAATGAAATAAATTAACAATGAAACCAACGCTTGTACAAATGGGGGGGGCATACAAAGCAAGCTTACCAAATAGAATAAAGTCCACAGGTTAAGTCCATCCACAGGCACTACATTGGCAATTTGCCCCCTGGCACTAGAGTCCTCTTTCTAGAATTACTCATCTGGATGACCACTGCTGGAAATAAGATGTTATGTTCTGATGTTCTTTGTGACTTGGTTACCATCTCACTCTGAAACTGAAAGACAAATGTCATAAGAAGCCTGCCATACCTTGTGTGGATCAGGGTGATGGACCTTTCAAAATATGAGAGCTGCCAACATTGCTGAAGAGAGTACTGACTCTGTCATCAGCAGTGTCTGTGCACACACCAATGCCATCATCAGACAGTAGCTTGGACATCATGCCATTTGGAAAATTATTTTCTTTCAAGTAAACTTTCAGAATTTGTTACATGGTGTTTTGTACTCCCCCCACACACAAAACTTTACCCAAGATGCATATCTATCTCATGGTGGATTTTGAAGGATCACCACAAGTGTTATAACTTAATGATCCTGAAAAATGTCTGTCTATGATTAAGACTGTGAACATATAAAGGGTATTTAAAGAGGGAAGGGGTAACATGCTTTTTAACATCTGTATGTGCCCCCTCACCCAGCTAGTCATGAGTTTTGGGCTGGGTTGCTATCAATATGCAGATGACACCCAGCTGTATCTGTTGATGGACAGCCAGCCAGACACTGTCCCAGAAGATCTGGCTAGTTGTCTGGAAGCTGAGATTGGATGGCTGAAGCAGAGCAGCCTGAAATTCAACCCATCGAAGACAGAGGTCCTGTGGCTGGGCCAGGATGGCTTGGATCAGGGGATTCAGCTCCCCACTCTGGATGGGGTACAGCTGGTACCAGCTTCCACCATCTGGGTGTGGTCTTGGATGCTTTTGTTGGAGGCTCAAATCATAAATATGGCTAGGATGGCATTTGTTCTACCTCCACTAAGCCCAGCAGTTAGTTCCTTATCTGTCCCATGCTGACCTTGCCACAGTAATCCATGCAATGGTCACCTCTAGGTTGGATTACTGTAACTCACTCTATGCAGGGCTGCCCATGAGGTTGTTCTGTAAACTGCAACTGGTCAAGAATGCGGCAGGGCAATGTCAGGCCTTTGCTGTTAGCAGGAGTAAAGGTTCTTGACATGAGTGGGCCAGTTTCTGGCTACATATCAAGTCCTTGGTTCTCATGCCTGTAAACTCTGTGTATAGTTTCGCTCGTCCTGTTTTCCACAGCTGCGCTAATGTTTAGTCTTCCTTCCTGGGAATTGCTTATCTCGGGGTTGCTTAGCCATGTTTACCTTCACAGCCTGTAGTGCTTTTAAACATGTAACCTGCCTATGTTTGCCATTACCAGACTCACCTGCCGGTGGGCAGTCAGCTCTTTTATCTGCCTTTCGCTCCCAATAAAGTCTTACTGCTTCAGATCTACCTGTCTGGATGAGTTTGCTTATGGGATGCTAGGGACAGATGCTTGATCCTGACATTAGGCTGGTAATCTCTTTTTGGGCTGTGGTGCCATGTTCTCCCCAAAACCATGGGTGAAGCTCTGGACACCAAAGTGCCTGATACCACGATACCGCTGATTCCTGACCAAGAGCCGGTAGATCCCAAGGTACCGGACGAGGAACCTAAGCAACCGGAGAAGCCAGAGCAACCGTGGCCTCGGGGTACGGATGGAGTAGTGCCCGGACTTCCGGACAATCGTCCGTGGCTTTGGCTGGAGTCTCCTCAGCCGTGGGTGCCTCCACACATTAATACCCAGCGGCGGCGGGGAGCAGGCTCTGTCCTGCCGGAAGAGGACTGGGGTTTTACAGTCGGCTCTCGGGTGGGAGCAACGGGAGGTTCTGAGGAACCACCTCTGTGGGGCACGGCATTGCACCAGACACGGACGTGGCGAGAAAGGGACAAGGACTTTCAACCCCAGGAGCAAAAGTGGCGAGAGCAGGACGAGGACTACCTATGCCTCCAGCATCAAAACCATGAACTGGTCGAGCACATAGCTACACTGCGGGGCTTATTGGAGGGACTTTGGCTAGAGGTGGACGAGCTACGTTGCACACACCCTGCTCCACCCGTGGTGGGACAGGTCCCCACGGTTCCGCTCGTACGCCAACAACCTCTACTGCCGCAAGCGCCCGTACACCCGCCACCATCGCCACCTCCTCCGTCTCAACCCCAGTCGCCAGTTTTTCGGAGAGAGTTACGGGTGTCCTTCGATGGCTCCGGAGATAAGCTCCCTTATTTTTTGATCCAAGTGGACCGTTTCATGAGGGAGCAGGGGACCGCCTTTCAGTCGGAGGAGAGCTGGGTGCAGCACGTGGCTTTGCTGCTAGAAGGGGAAGCAGCGAGCTGGATGGTCCAACAGTATGATTTGTAGTCCCGTGCACTGCGAACCCTTGATGACTTCATGTTTGCTGTCAGACGGTGCTTTGAGGATCCACACCAAAGCGAGAAGGCCAAGATGGCACTGCTGCAGCTTCGCCAGGGATCCAAGTCGGTGATGCAGTTTGCAAGCGAATTCCAAGTGCTAGACAGTAAGGTTGTGGACTGAAGCTTCATGAGTGCAGTATTTCCGTGAAGGCCTGAATTCGGAGGTACTGCACTGGGCTTTCATGCAAGGGGACCCCCCTTGATCTCGAGGGGGTGGATCCAGCTGGCGGTGGAAGTTGAGAACTGCCAGCAATTACTGAACCTATCTAAACAATGCAAAGCATGCGAATCGGGGCTGCGGCAGGAGTGGGCAGTTCCGAGAGGGGGCTCCTGGCCGCCAGGAAGGACAGCCGCCCCAACAATGGGGAGAGTGAAGCAGTTTCAGAGCGGGGCATGCCTGGTTTGTGGTGGAATGGGACATTTCGCTGCCGCTTGCCCTTCTCGTCCTGAGGGCCCCCTGGCTGCTCCGCACCCTGCCAAGGAGGAGGCGTCGCAGACAGGAGGCAAAAATCGTTGGAGGAGTGCAGCTCCTGGAAGGTGAGGGCCCACCGATCTCAACCTCGCACCGACCAGCCCAGGGGAACGGAGTACTACTCAACTCGATCCAATGGGATCGTGGATTACAAATGTGCCAGTGTCAAGCCAAGACAGCTCGTCAGCTTTGGAGGGGGAGGAGGCTTGGAACCGCCAGCCAAAAAAGTCCCAGGTCTGCTGAAACCAGGGCTCCGCAGCAGACCTCTTCCGACCAAGAGCAGGGAGCTCCAGTGATGGTGAGCGATAAGGGAGAGACTTTATTTTTAGACGTTGTTTTACAAAGTCCCAAGGGGGGAACCCCAGTTTTCGGTGGAGGCTTTAGTTGACTTGGGGTGCATATGAACTTTGATCAATGAGGAGACTTTTAAAGCTTTAAAAGTGAAAGAGGTGGACTTGCCCCAAGCCATCCACTTCACTCAAATGGATGGCAGTGACTTTAGGGGGGGACCAGTTAACCGGCGCACAAGCTGAGTAGCATTGGGAGTTGGGACTCATTGGGAGCAGATCCATTTTACAATAGTTCCTAGCATCCAGTATCCAGTGGTACTTGGAGCAAATTGGTTACAAGGACACGGTCCCACCATAGATTGGGTGGCCAGGACTATTACCTTCGCCCAGCCGCAGTGTGACCATCACTGGAGAGAGGTGGCCGTCCGGGGGTGTGCTGCCATGGCTTCAAGGAGTCGGAATCCTATCCCCCCCCAACTACCTGGAGAGCCCAGTTTGCAGATGTGTTTAACAAGAAAGAGTGTGATGTTCTACCTCCTCACCAAAGGACAAACTGTGCCATTGAGCTGGTGGGGGAGGGCAACCTACTGAAGGGAAAGGTTTATCCCATGAGTCCAAAGGAGAAGTCGGTGTTGCGGGAATTTTTGGACAAAAATATAGCCTGCAGTTTCATCTGACCCTTGTCGGCGCCTTTCTCCGCTCCCTCCTTTTTTGTGCGGAAGAAAACAGGAGATCTTCGCTTATGTATTGATTTTCGCGGACTCATTCCAGTCACCCAGACTAATGCCTATCCCCTTCCATTGATTTCAGATCTGCTCAGCCAACTGAAGGAAGGTCACATCTTTACCAAATTGGACCTGGCTGAGGCGTATTATCACATTAGAATACGAAGTGGGGATGAATGGAAGACAGCCTTCTCTAGTTGCTTTGGAATGTTTGAATACCTGGTTATGCCCTTCGGTCTTAGTGGAGCTCCTAGTGTCTTCATGCAAATGATTAACGAGGTGTTACATGACTTACTTTTTAAAGGGGTGATTGTGTATTTAGATGACATTTTGATTTATTCAAAAACTTACGAGGAGTATGTGAAATTAGTCAAAGAGGTACTGAGACGCCTCCGGGACAATCAATTGTTTGCAAAGTTGTCCAAATGTGAGTTTCATCAAGATAAACTGACCTTTTTGGGGTACGTGATTTCACACAAGGGTCTGGCCATGGATCCTGAAAAAGTGAGGGCAGTGTTAGAGTGGGAGCCGCCGGCTACACGCAAACAGTTACAGCAGTTTCTAGGGTTCGCCAATTTTTAAAGAGGGTTTCTCAACAATTTTGCGCAAGAGGCGTTACCCATAACGGACTTGTTAAAAACGAAAGGGAAGGGGAGTTCGGCGACTCTGCCTTCCGATTAAATTGGATGCCAGAATGTCAGTGAGCTTTTGATACTCTGAAAAAACTGTTCACTTCTGAGCCTATGCTCAAACACCCTGACTGTGAGAAACCTTTCATTGTTCAAGTGGATGCTTCCGATGTAGCGATGGGGGGAGCACTACTGCAAGTGGGGGAAGCAGGGCAGCTTCAACCCTGTGCACATTTTTCTAAAAGGTTTTCGCAGTCAGAATTGAACTGGCCCATTTGGGGAAATGAGGCGGCCGCAGTTAAATGTGCTGGTGGAATTCTCTGTCTAATGAGACCCGTGCCCTACGGGACTTAGCTCAGTTCCATAGGGTCTGTAAGACAAAGATGTTCTGCCAGGCATATGGTTGAGGCAGCCATAGATCAGATGGCCTCCCCCCTCCCTCCCCCTTTTTCTTCCCCTACTTCCTTTACTTCCTTCCCCTTTTTCTTTGTTTTCCCTTCCTTTGTTCCTTTTCCCCTTGGTTCCCCCCCCCCATTCATTCCTTGGAGGACCTGTGAATCTTTGGGACATTGTTGGTCACCTGTTCACCATCATTATGAACCAACTCAACACTGGGAATAATTAGTATATTATATACAGTAGGTAAGTGATTAGAACGCCATCTTTTAAGCTAAATTGGTATTTATCATTTTAAAGGTGTGTTTTTAAACGTATATTATATATTTTATATTGTAATGTTTTGCAGTTAAAGCTGCCCTGAGCCTGACTTGGTTGGGAAAGGGTGGGGTATAAATAAAATACAATAAAATACAATAAAATAGAAAGTGAGTTAAAACAAGGATGATCTTGGATTTATTTAGATTAACCCCACTTTTCTCCCCAGTGTGGACCGAAAGCAATTTACAGCATCATTCTCCCCACCTCCCTTTTATCCTCCTTCTGCACCCCCCTCAACTGACCTGGCATGTCCATCTTTCAATTCTCCAGTGACACAAAGCTGCACCCCAGTGCAGGAAAGCCCCATTGTCCAGGGATCAGTTGGCTATATCATGTCAGATTCCATATTGTCTTTTCTACCACTAGGCTATTCCTGAATCTTTAGAAATAGCAGGCCTCCCAATCCAGCTTAAAACTTCTTTCTGCACAAGCGCCTTTCAGAGCCAATCTGCCAAGGATTAAAAATTAACAAATATGCAGTTTGTAGTTCTTGAGAATCAACATCATGTAGCTGCTGAGCAGAAGTGACACCCTAATAGGTCACAAATGAGAAGAGACAGAATTTTACTGCTAAATCTAACCACGGGGCATTGTGGGAATTCTACAGGAGCCTTCATATTCATGAAGCTTAATTATACTGAAATTGCCAATCTGTAAAGTATAGCTACATTTGAGTACTGATTTCAAGACTAAAACATGAACAAAGAGAATATGGCTCCCAAGAGATTATCTACAAGGATATGCAGAGACGCACAAAAGTGGGAAGGAGGGGGAGGAAGAACACCAGGATCCACAGATGCTACATTTAGCCTAATAAAATGGAGTACCAGTGAAAGAAGGGATTTCAAATTGGTGCAAAGGAACAGTGGGTAAGTTTCTTAGGAAAAGGGTCAATAAGGCTTGGAGAGCTCATAAATTGGTGATATTATTGAACAAAATATTTATTAAAACAGCAATAAGGTGGAGAATCAGAAGCACAACTGAGTGCTTTGATAATGGCAATGTGTCCTGAGTGCCTTGTAAAATTCTAATCAAAGATAGTGCAATATGTCATTCTTGAAGTTCATTACCTCCTCTTACAACTACAGGCCTGTTTAATGTTAGTTATGGGATTTCTAGTCACATGAGGGCAGGAAAATGCTCAGGCCTTAGAGTTGAGGTCTTGAGAATGAAAGCCCCACTAGCTGAACAGGAATGAGGCTATTGGCTGTGGTGTAGCAAAGGCATACATCCAGCACATAACTCCTTCCACTCTCAAGCTGCAGGAGATTCCCACATAGCTGATCAGAAGCCACCAGTCACATGACATCAAGCGCTATTCGTCATGTGCATTACAATTCCTTGGAGACAAGAGGGGGGAGGAATCAGTGAAAATTGCCCACCTTCCATTAGGAGAAATTTAGCACTGGATCAAACCCTGCATTCATATGTAGCATTTTAAGGATTGCAAGTTTAAACTAGAAGTGAGGTGGAACAATTGTTTCGTTTATGGTTTTGTGAGTGTGGAAAAGTGTCTCCTTTTGACCAATTCTCTGCAGTAATTGCAAATGTATCCATGTTGTTTCATTGCTGCTATACCCAATGAGTTTTTGTCCTCCTTTGCCCTCAGCTTCACTTGCCCACACCACCATTTAAGATTATTGGTTGTGGCGAGGCAATTCATGTGATTTCATCTGCCACATAATGATACTCCATCCTGATTTTGTGACATCAGAGTTGCTCATAAAGAAAATTGCAAACAAATGGCTTAAACTAGTGTGGGCAAATGAGTCCAAGGATTGTGAGGTTAGAGAAACAGGGAAATGGTGCCGAGATGCAGCAGCCAGGAAAACAAAAAGCAGGAACAAAACAAACACGAATCTTTGACAAGAAGATTTAAAAAAAAAATTTCAGATGCACTGAATGTACAACTTTCAAATATTTACTTTAAAGAACAGTTGTCACGGCCCTACTTCAACACACACACAATTTAGGATCTCCTTATCCTACCAGAGACAGAAAGGGAAACAGGAGATACTTCACAAAAATAGTAAAAAATAGTTATCTGCTCAAATAGTGAGCAGTGATCTGCTCAAATAGGAACTAATCTTTAAAAAATTAAGTGAACAGCATATTTGCTTAGGCCCCCCTGTGTGCTGAAATATAACAGTAACTTCAAAAATGAAAGTAATGGGTACTGAAAGTTCAATATAAAACCGAACAGGTTAGTGAAAGGCTTTCAAGTACCCATTCCTCGCACCTACCCATACAGAGGTCAGCTTTCAGGTGTCCCTATAAATTCTTAATGCTTTCTTTCCAGTCACTTTAAAATCCTGTGGGATTGCTAAAGGCATCATGGATAAATGAAATATCACCATTTACAAATGGTAAAATTTCCATTTTCTTCCCTCAGTTACCTGCCCACAACCCTGAACCTCTACTTTCCACTGTAATCATGTGTTCTTCCCTGAAATAAATCTCTTAAAGAAATCTGTTTTTCCTCCAAAAAGAAAAATCCTTGTCCTATGCAGAAATGTGGGAAGCTCAAAAGTCACCACAACTAAATATTTGGCCAGAATAAGCCAAGGCCTCGGTCTCTCCTACAGACCTGCTCCTATGCTTTTCACCTTTTAAAAACAATTTGGTTAGCTCTCTTAACGCACCAGAAAGTCATCCACCTAAACTGGCAAATAGGCATATCTATGTCTTGCTTTATGCGGATGATGCTGTACTCTTATCCAGGACCCCAGTGGGGCTAAGGAGAGTACTCGCAAGAGTAGCTGTATTATGTGGAAAAGAACATCTAACGATCAACTATGATAAAACAGAAGTGATGGCCTTTGGTAAATGCCCTATAAATAGGAATTGGAATATCAGCGGACAAAGACTGGAACAGGTGTCTCATTTTAAATATTTAGGTATGATTATTCAGGCTTCTGGTTCTGAGGAGGCTCATAACACCCATATTGCCAATTTAGGTGTGAGATCAGCCGGCACTATAATTAAGTTCCTTTGGACAAAAAGGCACACTATGTCCCGGCTGCCATTAGACTCTTTCGGGCCAAAACATTATCTCAGATGCTCTATGGAACGCACCTTGGCACTACATCTTTTTGCTTCACACCTGTTGAGCTGGTGCAATCTAAATTCCTTAGAGCTTCCCTTCAACTTCCAAGATGGCGTGCCAAATTATCTGGTTTGATTAGAAACCGGAATGATGAAGGTGGAGGCAAGGGTCTGCTTATCCTCTCTTTATATCTGCTTAGGATTAATCTAGACCCTAGGGGTCTTCTGCCACTAGTACTGTGTGATACCTTCAGGTCAAAGTGGATCATTGCTAAAGGAGATAAAATAAAGAGCTTGGGCACTGCTCCTTCAGCACTTTTTCAGCTAGATATAGACCAAGCTAGACTTATTATAAATCAAAGGGTTAAAGATGTTGAGAGCCAAACTGACCTTTCGAGTTCCCCTGCATTCACAGGGCCTCATCATTCCATGTATATCTTAGACCAGCTGCATATCTGTACTCCCTGGAAATGAATACACATAGGAGGGCTTACACACTGGCTAGATGTGCAGCCTTACCTTCTGCCATTTTAGAAGGGAGATTTAAGCAGATCCCCAGGGTGGAGAGACTTTGCCCCTGCAACTCAGGGGAACTAGAAACCATTGAGCATGGTTTTTCCCCCCAGATGTTCCTTTTATAAAATAGCCCACTCCAACAATATTGACCCTCGTATTGGGAAAATGAGCGCTGATGGACAGGGTGAATGGACTAAAAGGTTTCTGCTGGGAGATAATTCCCCAATTCCCACAGAAGTTGCAAAACACTGAGCGGTTGAAGGTACATCGCCTTAGAGTATCCCCTCGATCTAATTCTGAAAATGTACCATCAGGTGATTCAAAATTTTGCTAGCCTTGGTTTTAGGGTTGCCAAGTCCCTCTTTGCCACCGGCGGAGGTTTTTGTGGTGGAGCATGAGGAGGGCAGGGTTTGGGGAGGGGAGGGACTTCAATGCCATAGAATCAAATTGCCAAAGCGGCCATTTTCTCCAGGTGAACTGATCTCTATTGGCTGGAGATCAGTTGTAATAGCAGGAGATCTCCAGCTAGTACCTGGAGGTTGGCAACCCTACTTGGTTTGTAAAACTATTCCTTGTAAGGTTAGTTTCTATTTTAACTGGCATAATAGCCGCAAATAAATTTTATTATTATCTCCTACATACATTAGGTGGTCAAACATTAATTTTTCATTCTTCTAATATGTGAAACAACCCCAGACGTTAACTATAGTCACCAAGATATATTGAACATCAGTGATTCATGACCACCCTGAATCAGCAACATCAGGTGTTCCTATTGCGTTTTCAAGATCTGTGCTTTTCCCTAACCACCACACCAATTAACCCGATGTAGATACATTCCATTTGTCTATACCTGGTAAGTTATGCATTTTGAATACTCCTAAAGCAAGCTTCAATACAAGACCAACTCTAGATTACTTTTTTCTTTGAGCTATGCAGCTAGGGCAAGCAAAGCCAATTAAGAGCCAATCTCACATAGGATTTCCTTTTGGAAAAAAATGTGTACAAAGAGCAGTCTCCCAACTTAAGTGGAGACTGGCTAGTCTGGGGTAATACACATGCATGGATTTATATGAGCATTTTATATTTCAGTCTCAGTCGTGAAGACATCCCATTTCATGTGTAAATGTTTGCATGATTAAAACTTATTACCAGAGGCAAATTAAGAAATGCAGAGATCCAAAACTATGTCAAGAGGCCCCAGAGTATTTTATAGCATTAAGCCTTCTCAGTTCAACACCATTTTCTGCACCTAAGCCTAGATAATAAGGACTTGAAGAACCATGCAGCTATAAACACATCTTCAAGTGCCAGTAGTGTTCTCTTAGCCCAGGTAGAGACAGAAAAGAACCAGCTCAGACTTTTCAGTCTGTTTGCAAGGATAGACAAGATACGATAGGCCATGTCAGCCATACATCATAAAGATCCTGGTATGGGGCATTTAACAATTCAACTAGGGATGGTCACCCCTATTTCACCTCCATTTGCTCTGGAAATGAAGCAAAGTAAGGAGGGATCCAGTATATAGAATAGTGTTGGTCTCTGGATGTCCTGTAGATTCACTCAGAATTATTTAATATTGGAATATGAGGCTTTCAAGCATGGCGGTGATGTCATCTACACAGACCAAGCCATGGAGACCTCTCAAAGACCTGATTTAGATCAATTTCAGACAAGCATTGGGCCACAGTTAGTCTCTAGCCCATTACAAAATGGACCTGTGGTACAAAGTTCCCTTAATTTGATGTTTAAAGCTCCCATTCAGCCTCTGGCTACACCTAAGCAAGCAGTCTAAATCATTGGACGTGGGTCAAGAGCTCCAGCAATATTATGGCAACAACTTTCATATTTCTGTGAGATCCAGATGTTGGTACAGATCATACATCTCATCCTACAGCTGATGGTGTTAATTCTCTTTTCAATCACTATTGTGGAAATCAAGAAAAGCCTTTCTTCTATCATGCAGATAAATCATGATGGGTAGCCGTGTTAGTCTGTCAATAGCAGTAGAAAAGAGCAAGAGTCCAGTAGCACCTTAAAGACTAACAAAATTTCTGGTAGGGTATGAGCTTTCGTGAGCCACAGCTCACTTCTTCTATTAGGCAGTATCCAAGACTACCTTTCTTGGATCTTACGTGTCCAGTCAGTTAAGTACGGAGCCTGCCTCCAGTGGAATAGGGTTCTTCTTCTGGCAAAAGCCCCTTGCACTTGAGAAATGCTCTGCACTTAGTTGAGCAGAGCGTACGATCAAACCCATTGTTTCCCTGATTCTAATATTATTTAATAAATTACTGTAACGAAGCAGCAAAAATGGGTACTAAAGAGGCTTCAGATCAATCAATGCATGCAAATACAATTTAATGGAATTGCAAAGATCCCTGCATACATCTGTCATATGGCCTTCTATATTTTTGAGTCATGTATTATACAAACAGCACATATTCTGGCGGAATTTCAATCTACATTGCAATCTTTTCAGTTAATGCTGCATCTGTATCATCAGCTGAAGTTGTGATTTATGATACAATCCTCTGCAGAGTTATTCCTTATTGCTCATTTGATTTCAGTGGGCTAAGAGTAATCCTGTATAGGACTGCACTGTTAAATTAGTGTCTATTGTTGTTGGCTATTGCACATTCTTTTCTGTGTGTTTCTTTGAGGGCAAATGAAGACTAACAGTGCATTCCTGACCTTTAAGGGCGAAAACCCTTAGGAGGCCAGGAAGTTGCTGAGCCGGCGTTGGATCCTCCACTCTGGCGTCCGGGCTACTTATGCTGCCATAAGTGGCCCCAACGCCGGCAGGAGGGCCAGGTGCCACCGCAGCAGTGCCACCCCGGGACACCGGCGGGGCCTTCCACCAGCATCCTGTTGGCGTATGTTAGGAAGCGTTGCAGCTCAACAGACGAGTAAGCACAGAAGACTCAGCACATATAAATAAGTGCTCTTTTATTCACAGTGTCAAAATGTTCCGCTTGGTCACCAATTCTCCACAACCCACATCTATACAAGTACTGTACAATATATATACACTTCTGGCCCTGTCCAGCAGCCAATCAACAGTTAGCCACCCAGTGGTCAGATATCTTCCTGCTAGAACCAGTTCAGTCCAGCTTTACTGCTCAGTCATCAGCAGTCATGTGACACCAGCTGTCATCTGGCTGTCACTTAGATTACAGCAATCTACCTGCTTGCTATGTTCAGTCTTAAGTTCCAACACTCCTCCTAGACTGCCATAGCAAGCCCCAATTTGCTTCTGAACTGTTCAAACTTTTCTGTAGGCAAACACTTGGTAAAAACGTCAGCAATATTTACATTTGAAGCACAATGTTTCAGAACCATCAAACCATTGTTGACCGCTTCCCTGACATTCTGGTATCTTATTGTGATGTGTTTACTTCTTGTTCTTATGCCTTGATACCCAGCCAATTGCTGTGCTGCAGTATTATCACAGTAAACACTTACAGGCATTTCACAACCAAGATTTAGGTCTTTAGCCAGTTGACTCAGCCATTCCAGCTGAATCTCACTGTCACTTAATGCAGAATATTCTGCCTCACATGTGCTGGTAGCTACATGAGTCTGTTTCAAAGACTTCCACATAACCAGTGCCCCATGTAGAAATAGCACATACCCAGTGGTAGACTTTCCTTCTTCCCTTTCACCCCAACTGGAGTCACTATACACCGTGATTGTTTCCTCTGCATCAGCCTTTAAACACAACCTGGCTGAAGCTGAGCCTTTTAAGTAACGCAGCACCCTTTTTGCTGCATTCCAGTCTTTCATGTATGGGCATGCACATTTCTGGCAAAGCAAATGTACTGCCATACAAATGTCTGGTCTTGTCCAACATGACAGATATAACAATGAACCCACCAACGATTGGTATTGATTTTTGTCATGGAATACCTTGTCATCCACCTCTTTCACATACCCTGTTGACATGGGAGTCTCAGTGCTTTTTGCCTCTGTCATTCTAAATTTTTCTAGGAGCTGCTCAATCTTTTTCTCCTGGCACAACTCAAAATATCCTTCTGGGTTCCTGGTAATTTCTACCCCCAGATAATTTTGAATGTCACCAAGATGCTTCATCTTAAACAGTTTTCCAGTAGCCTCCTTAAACCAGTTTAGTTGTTCCTTTGTATGACACAACAAACATAGGTCATCGACATACAAAAATAAAACACAGTCAGAGCCCTTTACACATTTGGTAAACATACAAGGATCAGCAACACCTTGCTTAAACCCAAGATTTGCCAATGCTTGACTAATGCATTGGGACCATGCACGTGCACTCTGCTTTAATCCATACAGAGCCTTGTGCAATTTTAGTACTCCCTGTTTACCCTTGCATTCAAACCCAGGGATCTGCTCCATATATATCTCTTCACTTATTGTCGCATTCAAATATGCAGTGGTGAAGTCAAAATGGTGCACTAACATGTTATCTCTGACAGCTTTACACAGTGCAACTCTTATAGTATCAGCCTTCACAGTGGGAGCAAATAATAGTTCAAAGTCTTGCCCTTCAACTTGGGAATAACCCTTAGCCACGAGCCTGGCCTTACGGAGTATCTTCCCTTCTGGACATTGTTTGACTTTGTAAAGCCATCTGCACCCTATGGCTTTTCTCTGAGCTGGCAGTTTTGTTACAGAGAATACCTTATTCTCTTTCAGGGAATGTACTGTACAATATATATACACTTCTGGCCCTGTCCAGCAGCCAATCAACAGTTAGCCACCCAGTGGTCAGATATCATCCTGCTAGAACCAGTTCAGTCCAGCTTTACTGCTCAGTCATCAGCAGTCATGTGACACCAGCTGTCATCTGGCTGTCACTTAGATTACAGCAATCTACCTGCTTGCTATGTTCAGTCTTAAGTTCCAACACATCCCACCAGTGTAAAGGCCCACGCCAGCGTCCCCGGGGGCATCCCGGGAGGTGTTCCCGGGGCGTTCTGGGGGAAGGAGCTGCCGTTAGGCAGCCTCCTGTCCCCGTTCACCCCAGGTACACTGGCAGCGAGAGGAGCGAGACTGCGCCTGCTAAAAAGCAGGCACAGCCTTGCTTTTCTCAATGGGGTGAAAAGGCCCTGTTTGACCCCCCAAAAAGCCTTTGTCTTTCGGCAGCTGTAGAATGGCTTCGGAGGCGGCATGGTGGTGGCTCCTCCCCTACGTCCCTGGCCACCACCAGCTCAGGAATGGGCTGTAAAAACTAGTGATTTGGTTAAACAAGCATCTTCTCATGTGTTCTACATCTGTTAACTTACTTCTAATGCAAACTTGCTTATTTCTTCTGAGTTAAAACTGTTAACGCTTACATGATTTGTAAGGTGCAGTTTAACTGCACCATTTGTCAAAGTGTTCCTCTTAAATAAAATCAATCATTTTTGCATGCTTCATGAGAGCCTATTTAGTTAAATATACAAGCATTTTTTACTTTGAGAAGGGGTGAGCTAAAGATGTCCCAGTTACTGGTGAATGGATAGGTCCTTATATAAATGAGACATTCTGAAGTATATGGCATCATTTTAAGGCCTAGTGAACAATCTCTTCTGTTTCTTCTTCAGTAGGCATTTACAATTTCCCTCTCCCTTTTTGATGAGTACATCTAATGGCTAGCGTGTCTACTGATTTTCCTAAGGTTCTGTAAATATCAGTGGAATCCTAAACAGCAGAGTGACATATCTGTTGGGTTCAGTGGGCTTAAAAGGGTGTAACTCTGCCTAGGACTGAACTGTACATTTTTGAAATTCTCATAAATCAGCCTCACAAGGGGAACGATGTGGACAAATGTGCGGGTCTGCTGTGGCGACCCCTGTTGGTGGCGGGTCCAGAGTGAGACTGATGGGTCACCCTTCCCTTGTCTCCCTGTTGGTGGTTGCAAGCTAGGCCTCAGAAAGGGAGTTTGGGTGAGCCTTGCCCTCTGTTCACTCCCATGGACGTGGGACTCTATAGCCTTCCAGCACGTGAGTCCTCTGCCTCCTCTCTCTTCCTCAGCTGTTGCAGCTTCCTCCCCATTTATCCCACCCTCAACATCCCACCCACCAATTGCCCGCCACACCCTCTTGGGTAACATATTTTTCATCATTGTATTCTAAACTTAAGTATGATGACAATCTAGACATTACAATGCCTCTTGATTTCCCAAAATGGCAACCAGTTCTGTGTTCAGAGATAGCAAACCTTATTAAAGGTCTCCATTCTCGGAAGGCTGCCAGCCCTGACGGCATTCCAGCAGAATTTAGTATGAATAACATAGACTGGAGAGTGCCTCTTTTGGCTAACCTTTTTACCCCCGTGAATTCTATAGGTGTGATCCCCCTGAATGCTGTTCCAGTATAATTGTTCCAATTTATAAAGCTGGAGATAAGGATAACCCTAAGATTTTATTAACCTATTAGTTTGTTATTGATAGTTGGTAAGATCTATGCAGCATTTTTGTTGAACAGACTTAATTTCTAGGGTCACCATAAATTGGAGGTGACTTAATGGCACTTAACACAGAGAGAGACAAAATGGAGGGGAGAAGGCTAATGAAAGTTGCTTTGGGTCCCCATTGTGGAGCAAGGTGGGTATAAATGAAGTAAATAAATATGGATGACCATAAAATGTAGGTTGGTGGGTGGATGGAAGCTGGATAGAGGCTGCCAGGAGAAATGAAGGAGGGAAAGATGAAGACAGGGGGCAGATAAAGATAGGTTGGCTGGTAGGTGGGACGGAGAGAAAGAAACAAGGAAAGGGGAGAGAGAGGCTAGGGGGCTTTCAGGGAAGTGGGTATGGGGAAGTGAGATGCCCCTCTCAAGTCCTTATGGGTGTGTATGCATGTGTGTAAGATGCGTCTTAGTCTCTTAGCATTCCTAACTAAACCAACAGGCATCATTTCCTTTAAATGACCTGATTTTGAGGATCAATTTTTTTGGAGAACAGCTTATTCCAGCCGCTATTCTGAGGAGGTACACTAATGCTGGTAAAAATGATTTGACAGTGTGGTTTTTTTCTTCTAGCATTAATTACCCTAATTAAATTGTAATCAAATGTACATCAAAAATTGTCATTCGTGTGAAGGAGAAAGGTGTTTAATGTCATTATATACCTGAAATGGCCTCAGAGGATCACTGGGAGCCCCAGATATTGATTACTGCAAGCCAATAACTGGCACTGTTCGCAGTAAAGCAGGCCTCAATTATCTTTAGTGTGTCTTTGTCAGAGGTCTGGCCAGAATCTCTTTTGGGGGAAACAATTACACTCCATCTTCAAAAGGTACTTTCCCTTTGTGATTTGTACTTGTTTAACATTACCACCTTTATCCCTGGCATATAGTTGTAAGACTTCAGTGTGTGTATAATTCTTCAGACTGCGTTGCCCTGAGGAGATCACATTCTACAGATTTCAATTCAGAACCTGACATTTAAACATGTTCTTGGAATCCAAATACCTTTTCCAAACGCTGTCTGCAATATGGGGACCACACTCTGGAAAGCAGATGAAAAGAGCAAATACACATGCACACACACCAGTTGCTTGCAGCACTATCTGAGAGAAATATATGCAAGTCAACACTGTTTTCTCTACTGAATCACATAATCCCTCAACTGGGTAGCCCTGACCTTCCAGAAGAAGTACATCACTATCTATTTGTCTTAAAAAGCACATAGATAAAAGGGGGAAATAAATTTGAATTCACAGTGAAAGCAGACATCAAGTACTAGGCCATTCCTCAAATGGAATACAGCCAGATTTTATCCCTAGGTGAAGAGCTAGAAGTGACCTTCCTCTAGCTGTACATGACAATTTTCGACATCTGAAAAATATGGAGCATGCATCTGTTTAGGGGGAAGGGAGAATACAACACAATCTCTCTCAAGATCTTTAGTCAGCCTCCTATAGGATGCGAAGACATAAGGCCATTAATCTTCTCAGTTGTCCATTCCACCAAAATCACAATAAAAACATAGTAAAACTTTATTTCTGGCCTCAGTTTAACACATTTACAAGTGGGGAACCACAAGATACTTGTGGAAGCAGCCGTCCCATGATCCCCACCTTTGTTTCATCCCTTTCCCCCCACTTGTCTCCCACTCTTTCTCCTTCTTGTCACCCCTTCTCTTATCCTCCACCCCCAATGCCTGACACTTTCTCTTTCTGGCCCCTACCCATCACTCTTCCCCACTCCTACACATGAAGCCAGCTGGGTGACCTTGGGCTAGTCACAGCTCTCTTAGAGCTCTCTCAGCCCCACCTACCTCCCAGGGTGGCTGTTGTGGGGAGGGGAAGGGAAGGTGAGTGTAAGCCGGTTTGATTCTTCCATAAGTGATAGAGAAAGTCAGCATATAAAGCCAACACCTCCTCCTACTCCTCCTCTTGTTCTTCCTCTCTTTCTACTCCCCACCCTAGCATTATTTATTTCTCTCTGCCCCCACCTCTTCAGTATTTCTTTCTGTCTCCCCAACCCCAACCCTCTCGCTTTTGCTCTCTCCTCCTCTTAGCTTTCTCCCTCCCCCACTGACAGGCTTCTCCATCCCCAGTCACTGCTGTCATCACTGGGGCTGCTGTGGGTCCCAGCCACACACCCCTCATTGGCATCAGGCCAGGTGCAGCTCTTGGCCTCCAGTGCCAGGCCCACTGCCGCTTCACCCAACGGCTACTGCCCACTGCTGGGCCCACTGCAGTTCCTGGCCCCTCTCCCCATCAGTGTCAGGCCTGGTGTGGCTCCCAGCCTCCATCCCTGGGCCTGCTGCAGCTTCTTCCTCTCAGTCACCACCTATCCAGCCCCACACACCTCCATCATTGCTGCCTGGAGGAGGTGGGTGACCGTATATACTCGGGTATAAGCTGACCCGAGTATAAGCCGAGGTGCCTAATTTCACCCCAAAAATGGGGAAAAATTAGGCACCCACGTATAAGCCGAAGGGGAAATGCACCCCCCCCGCAGGCTTACCTGACTGGGCTCCAGCCGCGCAGGCAGGCGGTGGCGTCGGCCCCCTCCCTCCGCGCAAGAGGCCCCGCAGGGTCAGCTGGCAAGCGGGAGGACCGGCCCGGGTGAGATGGGGGGGTGGGGGTGGGGGGGAAGAAACCGCCGCCGCCTAGCAGAAGGTGGGGGGGAAGAAACCGCCGCCGCCACGCAGAAGGTGCGATCGCGCAAAAGGCGCGACAGCGATCGCGCAGAAGGAGCGATCGGGTGGGGTGGGGGTTAGAAGGCGGGACAGTCCGCCCATCAGCTGGCCGGCGGGAGCGCGCTGGGAGAGGGCCCGGCAGGCGAATTACCGTACTGACCCGAGTATAAGCCACGGTGAGTTTTTTAAGCCAAAAATCATGGCTAAAAAACTCGGCTTATACTCGAGTATATACGGTAAATGGCCTGCATGTGCACAGACAGTGCTTTTCTTTGTGGGGGGTGGGATTTAAACCACCCAAGGAATTTTAAATTGTTTGTGGATATTTCTGTAAGCCTGAGGGGGGGGGAGTTCCCCCATGTTTGGAGAAAATTCTCCTTTCTGTCATTGTGGGCCTGATCCATGGATTTAGATACCCACAGATAAGCCCATATGTGACTATAATATTAAACAAGTGGGAACCCTCAAGGACTTGTGAGAGGCATCTTATCCCCCCCCCACTATTTCTTCTTTCTCTTTCCTGAAATCCCCCATAGCCTCCCCTTTTCATGTATCCTTTCTCTCCTTCCCACCAAACAGCCAACCTACATTCCTCTGGCCCTCTGTCTTCAGCTTTTCCTTCTCTCCCCCCTCCCCTCAGGACCCTCTACCTAGGAAAACTATGGTTGTGTGGTGCCAGCCACTGGGCCAGGCCCGCTTGCATAGTAAGAAACCCTCAAGGACTTGCGGGAGGACACCTCATATCCTCCTCTGGGCACTATTTCCTCTCCCCCTCCTCCAGGCAGCCCTCATATCCTCTCCTCTTTTTCTGCCTCCTTCTCAGCCATCCACAAACCTACCTTTTATCTGCCTCCCACCTTCAGCTATATTTATTGTTTATTTATATCACATCTTTCTCCACAGTTGGGACCAAAGCAGCTTACGGGCGAAAACGCCCGGTCGCTGGAGCCTCCTTTCTTCCCTGTTCCAGCCAGGATTCAGCCAGGATCAAACGCACGGCCGCGCGTTCGATCCTGGCTGCATCCTGGCTGGAACAGGGAAGAAAGGAGGCTCTAGCGACCGGGCGTTTTCGCCCTACATCACTCTCCTCTTCTTTTTATCCGCAGAACAACCCTGTGAGGCAGGTTAGGCTAAAAGTATGTAGCTGGCCCCCAAATCACCCAGTGAGCTTGCACAACAAGATACGGATTCAAACCTGGGTCTCCCAGACCTTCCTGTGATGCCCCAACTGCTCCACCACGCTGGCTTTCATTAGGTGGCTGCTGTTAGACATTAGTTGGACTAGCTGAGTCATGCAAATTGGGTGGTACCAAGTAACCCAGTGTTTATTGCCAGGCCTAGGACTGTCAACCTCCAAGTGCAACCTGGAGATCTCAGAGAATTACAGCTGATCTCCAGACAACAGAGAGCTCTCTCTCTGGAGAAAATGAATGTTTTGGAGGGTGGACTGTATGGCATTATATTTGGCTAAGCCCCCCCCCCCGTCCCCTCTCCAACCCAAATGCCGCCCTTCCCAGATTCCACCCCAAAATCTCCAGGAGCCTCCCAACCTGGAGCTGGCAACCCAAGCAAGGCCTGGCCCCAACAAGTCCTCCTTCCAAGGCCAAAACAGCCCTGGAAAGCACCCTGTACCCTCCCACTGCCGTTTACTCGCAGAAACAAATCCTGGACAGCTGTGGTTGCCTAGCAACAGCCACTGAAGGGATCCATTTCCTAAAGCTACAGGTGTTCCTTTCATGATCTGGGGTTTGTTTAAACACCCCCAATGTGTTTTTCTTTTAGATTTCACATTTTTTTCCCTGCAAACCTGGGGCTCTTTTCAGGTTAGTAGAACGACCTGTCTCTTCTGGTCACAGCTCTGTTGTAATGTATACAATAAACTTTTAGGGGGCGAGTTTCTGGTTTGCATCTCTGTTAGTTTTGGCCCTGCAGGGCTCCTGTACGTAGTGGACGGCTGAAGCGGCTGGAGGAGAGTCTGACCGAGAGAAGGCCAGGCCGGAAAGAGAAACCGCCAGAGACCTTCATAAAACTCTCCTTAAGTTAAGCAAAGCTGGTGTGTCCTGCGTTCATGATACTGCCTATGGCGACCAGGATAAACTGAAGGCATTTTGGCAAAGAAGCAGCTGCAGAAGGGTGTGTGTGTGTGTGTGTGTGTGTGTGTGTTGTTGTTGTTGTTGTTTTCTCCGTGAGTATCCCTGAGGCTGAGAGAAAATGGCCGCCCCCCTGGGGTCTGTATCACCCTTGGATCAGCAGCAACAAATTTGGGAGGAATACTCTGAAATTCTCACACAGTTTTTCACTGCAAAGGATGTCACAGGTGAGGGAAAGAAGAGGGCAATTTTGGCCAGCGGTGTGGGACCATCCACTTAGAGTTTAATGAGACATCTCTTCCTGATAAACCCAGTGATAAAACGTTTGGAGAATTAGTGAATCTTAAGTTAAGCAAGGCTGATTTGTCCCGTGTTCACGATACTACAAGCTCCAATCACCAGATTTAAGCATTCTCGGATTTGGCTGACTTGGTTATTAGAATATACAAGTGGGGACCTGCAAGAAACTTGTGGGGAGGGGGATCATGCTCCCACCTTTGTTTCCTTCCCTCGCCCGCCCTCATCCCCTCACCCCTTCTTTGTCAGCCTCTTTCTCCCACCACTACTTGTCCAGCACTCCTCTCTCACCCTTCCCTCTTTACTCCTTGTATATCCATCTCCCCCCATCCCTTCTCAGTGGCCATTTATTCATGGAAGGTTTTGCATTGGATTTGCCACTCTATAGATGCACATTTCCCCCATCTGAATTCTCAAAACTCTGCATGGCAGCTTATTGGTTTTTTTTTTTTTGATATTTTTATTGATTTTTAACAGTAAATAAGGGTACAGAAGGGAAAAAAGGAATGGTGGGAATAAAACAAAAAGAAAAAAACAAGCAACAAATTATACAGATAGTGATTAGCGGTGTAACACATTGTACTACCCTCTTGAATTTTTATTAATCTTGCTATTTTCTAATAGGATGGGTTGAAACTCCACCTTGACTCTATTGTGGTGCTTAGAGTCTTGTTATTATTTTTTAGTTGCCATATAGTCATAGAAAGGTTTCCATTTGTCTCTGGTTTGTTTTTGATTGTTCGTTTGTAGAGATTCAGTCAGATGTGCCATTGTTATATATTCATAAGATTTATCCATCCAGGTCTCTATGGTAGGAGTTTTATTTGTTTTCCATAGAGATGCTAATACTACTCTTGCCGCTGTAGTTAGATATTTCAGCATGTTCTGTTGATCTTTGTTGATATTATCCGGTGTTTTGCTTAATAGAAATTATTTGGGGTCGTACAGTATACTTTGACCAATAATGCCTTCTAAGTTCTTGTGTATTCCCTTCCAGAATTTCTGGACTACTTCGCATGTCCACCAACAGTGATAGAACGTGCCCCTAGTTTTACTACATTTCCAACATACGCCAGATGACAGATTGTTCATATTTTGAATGTCACTTGGCGTAAGGTACCACCTATGTAGCATTTTCAGCCAGTTTTCATGGATCCCTTGGCATAACGTAAATTTGAGATTCTTACGATATAGTTGTTCCCATTCATCAACCGTTATGATCTCGTTCAGGTTCTCCATCCATTTGATTTGGCACGCCATCACTTGCTCGTCTTCTGTATCATATGTCACCAAAAGTTTGTAGATTTTACCTAGTAAATGTTGCGTTGGTTTACATAACAACTGTTCAAATTCTGTTTTTATTTTCAGTACCCCCCGAGTTAGACAGTCTTGCTGGAATCTTGAAACTAACTGATGATAAGTTAGCCATGGCATCTGCAGATGACTAACTTGTATTTCATCTAGTGTTTTTAATGATCCGTCTGTTTTCACCAAGTCCTGATATTGTATTGTTCCATAGTTTTTCCTGTCCATTACCGAGCCGAAGACATTAAAAGGTGCCATCAACAAGGATCCATTGGAACTTAGTCTTGGTTTAAGTTTTTGCCACACTGTTATCATGTTTTCTATAACTGGGTGACCTGCAATTTCTTCTAAACTTTTTCTCCAGTTCTTCCCCCATAGCAGATAATGAGCTCCACATTGTAAGCTTGCCAGTTCCAGTTTAACACTTCTTTCATTGGTCTGCATGATCCAATCTTTAAGCCAAACCAACGATGCTGCTCGGTGATATATTGTTAAGTTTGGAAGCGACATTCCCCCTCTTTTCTTTTCAACTGTCATTATTTTAAATTTTATCCGTGGGCGCTTTTTGTCCCATACAAATTGATTGATTTTTCATTGCCACGATGTTAATATCTTATCTGAAATTTTAATAGGTATCATTTGGAACAAGAAGTTTAATCTTGGGAGAACATTCATTTTAACTATAGCTATTTTTCCCAGCCAAGAAATTTTTAGTTTAGTCCAAATTTGTAGGTCGCGTTCAATATTGTTCCACACCGCTTGATAATTAGATGCAAACAGCTCTTGATTCTCTTTTAGGAAGAGTATTCCTAAATATTTTATTGGTTTAGATGATATCGTGCATCCTGAAATAGCAGTTATAATTGATTCTTCTACCTTGGTGGTATGTTCCAAAAATATTTTTGTTTTGGTTTTATTAAGTTTATAACCCGCCAGTTCTCCGTATACTTGGATATTGTTCATAAGTTCTTTAATACCGGTCTCTGGATGTGCAATTGTTAACAGAACGTCATCTGCATACGCTCTTATTTTAAATTCTCTCCTTGCGTTTGTAAGCCAACTATTTTCTGATTCGTCCTAATTTTATTTGCTAATATTTCCAGCGTTAAATTAAATAGCAGTGGGAATAGAGGACATCCTTGTCTAGTCCCTTTCTCTATTTTTATATCTTTTGTTAATGTTCCATTTATTAAAAGCTTAGCGTGTTGGTCTGTATATATGCTGGAGATCCATTGGAAAAGGTTACCTTCTTTACTAATGCTATAAATCACTTGCTTTATAAATTTCCACGAGATATTATCGAAAGCTTTTTCTGCGTCAACAAAAATAAATGCCAATTTTTCTTTTCTACGTTTTACCAGTTCTCTTGCATTGATCAGAAATCTAATATTCTCTGACATATGCCGTTTGGGTATAAATCCTGTCTGGTCTGAGTGGATCAGCGTATCAGTGTTGGCTAGCAATCTTTGCGCGATTATTGTAGTAAATATTTTATAATCTGTGTTGAGCAGAGATATTGGTCTGTACGAGGAGGGTAACGTTGAATCTGTTCCTTCTTTTGGAATTAGAGTTATATAGGCTTCTTTCCATGTATCAGGGACTTTATTTTTTTTGTATATTTCATTCATCACATCTACCAATATTGGCGCTTCTTCTTCTATGAACGATTTGTAATACATAGCTGTGAGCCCATCTGGTCCAGGTGTTTTCCCACTATTTAATTTCCTAATTGCCTGTTGAACTTCTTCTATTGTGATATCTTGATTTAAGAAAGTTATATCCTCATCAGGGAGTTGGTTTAAATGGTTCTGTTGAATATATTTTTTTATATCTTCAGTTTGTTCATCTTGTGATTGTTTCTTATAGAGACCTTTAAAGTAATCTAGGAAACATTGTGCTATCTCCTCTTCTTTATGTGTTATCCGCCCATTTGTTTTTGCTGAAATTATCGTTCTTTTCTGTTTTTCTGTTTTAATCATAGACGCCAGATATTTACCCGGTTTGTTTGCGTATGCAAATTGTTTTTGTTTTATAAATTTTAGTTTTTTTGCCATTTCATCCATATAAAGTAGCTCAATTTCGTGTCTTGTCCTTTTAATCTCTTTCAGGATTTTTTTACTGACTGTTGATGCGTTTTTTCTAGATGTGCAAGTTTAGTCTGTAGATCTAACAAATATTTATCCCTCTCTTTTTTGTTTTTTGCATTTATGGAGATAAAAATACCTCTCATATAAGCTTTCGAGCAGTCCCATATCGTCGCTTGACTCATGTTTGGGGTTCTATTCCTCAGTAGAAATTCCTTAAGTTCTGAACGGCATACGTTAATATCTGTCTTCTTGTTGAAGAACGAGTCCCCTAATCTCCATCTAAATGTTGTTTTCATCTTTTTTTGCCATTTTATTAGTATTGGGTTATGATCTGACAAGGTCCGGGGTAGTATTTTGACATGTTCTAAGTTTTTCATCAAGGTAGTCGAGATCCAGCACATATCAATCCTCGAGTAGGACCTATGTCTATCCGAATAAAATGTATAATCTTTGGTGTTTGGATTTTTTATTCTCCAAACATCTTTCAAATTAAGACGTTGCATACTTAATTTAACATTTTTTGGTAATTTGCCACTTTTTTGATTTGTAGATCTATCCAATTTACCATCCAACACTCCATTCATATCCCCAATAATGATAATCTCATGTTCTAGTTGTTCTTCTAAGGTTAAAAAAAGATCTGTAAAGAATTTTTCTTTTGCAGTCAGGGGCGCATATATAGAAGTTAGTAATTTTATTTCTCCAGTTGGGAGTTGTAATTTAAGTATTAACTGTCTGCCTTTGGTATCTTTTGTTATTTCCAGCACTTTAATGGTAGGATCTCTGATGTATATTGCTATACCACCTTTTTTTTCCGGCGCTGAGGATGCATATACTGTACCAAGACGTTTGTCATTTAATAAATAGTTGTATTTTCTTTTAATGTGCGTTTCTTGGAGACAAATTATATTGGCTTTGTATTTGGAAAGTGCGTGAAAGGTCTTCTTTCTTTTTTGTGCCGTGTTCAGGCCGTTTATATTAATGGATAATATTTCTAGGCCTTCCATTAAGATGTTTTTTTATTTATAAGCTGCAGCCTCGTCCAATAGGCCTTCTTGGTTTACCGAGGTATTTTTATCGTCATATCGAGGTGGGCTTGACCTGTCAGGTCTATCATTTCTTTTCTTTTTCCTCAGTTTGAGTTCTACTTCTAATTCTTCTGCTTCTTGTAGATTTCGTATTAGTGTCCTACCTGTTGGGAGAAGAACACTTAAAAAGTATGGGCCAAACCATCTATACCTTATCTCCAAATCACGTAGTACCTTACGTAGAGAGTCAAAGTCACGCCTTTTTTTCCTAACTGAGAACGGCAGATCTGGGAAGATCTGTATTTCCTTTCCTTTGCAAAATAGTGGTTCTTCTCTTTGCTTATTTAGAATGTCCTCTTTTATTCTTTTGTCGGCGAATTTTATTAAGATTTCTCTTGAGAGTTTTCTTGTTGAGGCATATTTAGAGTTGACCCGGTATATTTCTCTAATATTGATGGCTTCTTCGTCGATTTCAAGATATGTGGCCAGCAGTTGAGTCATATCTTCTTCTAGCTTTTCTTGTACCGTGTCTTCTGGGACTTTTTGAAAACGGAGATTATTCTCTCTAGCCTGCATTTCTGTTGAAGCTAGTCTATTTTCAGTGTCCTCTTTCCATGTATTATGCTCTACTTGTAATCTCTCCGTTCTAGTTTGTCTCTCTTTAATTTTTTTTATATTCTCTCTATTATCCAGAATATCTTTAGTGTTCTCCTCTATTTTCTGTTTTATATCTTGGAATCCTGTAACCAGTTCTTGTTTAACAGTTTTCATTTCCATCTGGACATTTAACACATCTTTTCTGACAGAGTTACATTCCTTTGTAAGCCTTTCTAATTCATTGTTTACTTTATCCATCTTAGTATTTATTTGATCTACTTTCGCCTGTAATCTTTCTTCTGTTCCTGATAGTTGGTTTGTTAAGGCCGTTAGTTGATTGGCTAATTTTTCCAAAGCCTTCTCCATGTTGACTTGTGTCTGATTAGCACTCTTTTGCTGTGGTTGAAGACTTACAGTTTCTTCTAGGTTTTGTATTTCTTCTTCCTTCTCCTCGTCCTCAGGATTTTTCCTTTGATTTGAATTGCTATTTTTTTCTGTTTTTCTGTTTTTCTTCATTAAATCGTATCTATATGTTTTTCTTCTAGTTTGCAACTCTGAATAAGTACCTGACATAAACAGTTAGTATCTATAGTAGTAGATAGCTTTAAAACCAGCAGTTATTTGACCTTATTTAAATACCCAAATGTTATCCACACCAAACAAGTTGTAGAAGTTAATTTATACCAATTAGTTTATCCAATTAATTCAATATGGTTACTTTGATTTTCTTACCAATGTATTATTTAGGCATACATTTGTAAAGCTTACCAAGTTTTTTTCCCCCACTACAAAAGCCACCAGATTCTGCTAAGCTGCACAAATTTTTACAGTTTATGCTTCTTAAGACTGTACCCGATTTGCCTGCAAAGCCTTCTGGGAAGTGTAGTTTTCTATTTAGGTTTAGAGTTACACGTTTCCGGGTGTTTCAGTTTTAGGGAGGCATGCCCGTTCAGTCGTCTTTCTGGCTGAGGCCCCCTTGGCCCCCAGTCCCTCTGAGCATCTCTCCCCTGAGCTGAACACTGAAGCCTCCCCACTCAATCGGCAAAAGGCGCCTCCGAAATTGCCGCCGCCGTCTCTGCCGCTGCCGCCGTCTCCGCCGCTGCGAACCTCGCCGCCGCCGCTGCCTCCGTTTCCCCGAGGCCGATCTTGCCCGTCCTCACCGTTGCTACCGTTGCAGCCCCGGGATTCCACGCCGTCGACCCTGCCTCCAGCCGACCTCAGACGCCTCAATCCTCGCCACCACCGAGTGCAGCCGCCTCGGGAATCCACGCCGCGGTCCCCGCTCCACGCCGACCACCGTTCTCTCCCGGGGAGTTCCTCGGAAACCAAAAACAAAACACAAAGTTAGTGGCGTTCTTATCAGTTTAATATCTAATTTATCTTTGCTTTCTGTTTGCTTAGGGGATATTATTATTGTTATAGAGAAAGGGAAAGGGAAAGAGAGAGAAAAAAAAGGAAAAGGAGGGGGGAAATGGGGGGGCGGTTGGGAGGTCGGAGTTAAACAGGACTTGCCTGAAGTTGCCTGATTGGTACGTCCAAAAAAACCCTTGGAGAGTTGCGACGTTCCTCCTCTCTGTTGAGAGATGGGCTTCTTGAAGAAGTTCTTCTGAAATTCTTCTGACCCAGGGCTAAAATGTATAGTTATTAGCCACAATACAGGTAATTTCACACCCGCTCCCAGAAGGTGCGGTCACTCCGCCATCTTGCCAAACCGGAAGTTCTGCATGGCAGCTTATTGTTGAGTTTTGAGAATATGGATGGGGGAAAAGTGAATCTAAAGAGTGGCAAATCCATTGCAAAACCTTCCATGAATAAATGGCCAGTGTCTCCCTCTCTTTCCTCCACCCCTTCTCAACCTCCCCCTCTCTTTTGCTCCTCTCTTTCTCTCCCTTTCTCCTCGCTTTCTGTCCCCTTCCCTCAGACAGTCTCCCCTCTCTGCTTTCTCTTTCTATCCCCCTTCCTCAGACAATATCCACCCTCCCTTTTCTTAATCCCACCTTGGGAGTTGCAATGGCTGTGAGAGCCACTGCAACTGCAGCAGGGCCTGTGGGGGCCACCACACCAACCACAGGGCCCTTGGGTGCCTCCAAGTTGGCTGCAGAGTTCCTGGGAGCCACAGCCGTGGCCTGATCATCGAGAGCTGCAACAGCTGCATCAGGCTCCCCAGGAGCCACCATACCAGCTGCAAAGCCCCTGGAAGTCTGTCCAACAGGAAGTACTCTGCGCCTGCACATAAAACATTTTTGTTTCGCGGGTTTTAACCACACACTCCCAAATGTATTTTTAAAGTGTTAAGGTTTTTCTACAAACCTGGGGGGTCCTCCAAGTTTGGAGGAAAATCTCCTTTCTGTCAGCATGGACCCAATTTGTATATTTAGATAACTGCAGATGGGGGCCACACTTGAAAAAAAGATATATAGATGATGATATCCTCATTCCCTGTATTTATGGCTATTTCAACCAAGGATAAATAAAGACCAAAGTTATAGTGTTTCTAAAGGTTCTCCACCACACCGTTTAGACTGGGTCTGTGAATTGTCACTCAATTGAACAGGTGAATACATTTCGTTATCTGGGTATTCTTTTATCTTACAACATGTTATGGACAATTCACACTAATACCACCAAGAAATTAGCCTCAGTGCACTCTTCAGCCCTTTTACAATTTTTTCAGACTTCAGGAGGCAGTTATTTACCAGCTGCCATTTGGGCTTTTCTGACAAAGGTTGTTCCATTACTATATGGTGTACCCCTGGCAACAGCCAAGGTAAATGATCATTATGATTCCCCTTTAGTTTCTTTCCTGGGCTCAATATCAAATCTGGCAATTTGTGTTTCTGGTCCTGCAACCATCCTTGGACGCTAAAGCATGGATAACACCATTCCTTTTTAGATTAGAAATCTTTTTATTCTCCAGAAGGGTGTTATTTGCATAATCTTGCTAATGATGGTTTTTGAAACACATGGGCAGAGTTAGTTGAGAGTATTTACAGGACAATGATTAGCACATTACCTTTGATACTTTTTGCAGGACAATGATTCCGCTCAACCCCCCCCCTTTCTGACTATATATTACTCTTCCTACACACTTGACACTGAGAGACACTGTCCTTCAGTGTTACTCCTCTGAAGATGCCTGCCACAGCTGCTGGCGAAACGTCAGGAAAGAAAATACCAAGACCACGGTCACACAGCCCGGATAACCTACAAGAACCAATGAACTCTGACCGTGAAAGCCTTCGACAATATTTAGTTGAGAGTAAGTTACAGAAGTTGGGTTTTCCTCTTGCCTCTCTTAAGAATATGGAATATACCTCTTTATGTAAGCTGATTAAATCTAGTGTGCTGCATTTTAACAAAGGGAGCATGTGCTGCAGAGCCCGGAGGGTTTGCTCCTTGTATTATTTGAGTCTTTCGGTCCCAAAGACCTTACTGGGCATATTGTAAGCTCTTAACAGTCCCTAAATACTGGTTCTCTTTTTGCCAAAGCAAGATTAAATGTGCTACCACTAGGGGAACTATCAGGCAGATTTTCAGGGGTCCCTTTCTCTGAAAGACTTTGTGATTGTAAATCTGGAAAATCAGAAAAATTTGCATTTCTTTATTCACTGCAGCAAATATGCTACTGCTCGAGATAAGTGGATCACAATGTACATTCAAAAATGGATCTCCCACTCCAAAGGTGGGGATTGATGTTGATCCTCATGTGACTCTTGCAGTGGCAAAAGCTTTGTCTATGGCATTCAATAAAAACAATGATATCTCATAATGTAACTGTATAATTTATATTTTTATACCATATTTTTTCCTATATTTGTTTATGACCAGTGCCAAAATGGAGGGGGGGGGGAAGACTCTCCACCTCCTTTCAGCAGTCATTTCAAGAACTATCTCCATTATTAAACAAAAATACACAAAAAATTGGTTTTCTCTGAAGAATACATCATCTGCCTCCTTCACTAGAGCACATACTTCATTAAGGTTTTCCTGAAGTAGGAAAGAGGCATTCCCTTAACATAACCACCCTTTTAGCAAGCCCCTCTCCTGGCAGCAGGGATTCTTCCCACCTCCAATTATGTTTGCACAGTTCACAATTTACTAATGTAGAACTGAGTCTAGTACCAGTGTAACACTAGAGGGGGGAGGACTTCCAGCTAGGGTGTGCATTTGGCAAAATTGACACACACACACCCCGGAAATAGCAGTGATTTAAGGGAGCCAAAAAGCAGATCCTGAATAATGCAGATTTGGGGGGGCATTATTCAGGCTGCTTCGGCCCCACCACCATTTTTTTAAAAAAAAACCTGGAGGGGATTCCTTCTCCCCATCCCTCCCTCTCCTCCTCACTTACCTGTTGGCTGGCTGGATTGTGGAGGTGGCAGCAGCGCAGAGCTGAACGATGGCTGGAATTTTGGGAGTTTAATAGACCAAACAAATTTCGAATATCTGAAAAAAGCCAGTATGGGGATTTGGCTTTTTACGGATTTTTCCAAAAATTCCCAGTCTATTAAACCCGATCCCCCACCAAATGGTGCACACCCCTACTTCCTACTAATAGTCCAGAAAAATTGCTGTTTGTACAAGCCCCTTGAAAATTAATTGTAGGAAGTACACTGGCAAATGTGATTCTCATCTCAGAATTAACACTATACCATTCATACATCCCACTTGTCGTGCATTCTTTTGTGTTTCTACTTTCCTTTTAGGTTTAATTGTCACTTCTGATTGCCTTGGGTTGTGTAGACAGCAGATATTCTAATGTTTCACATTTAATACTAAGATATTGGAGTCTTCTACCTGTCATCCACAGCTGAGAGGAGAGGAGGGCAGACAGACAAAGAAGCTAGGTCAACACAAACACATAGGTGTAGATTTTCCTTTACTCACAAGGGCTACTGCGATTCTGCAGAAGTGCTCAATTAGATGCCAGGACAGTGGCTCACCTGAGACATCAGCATGAATTTTTTAACTTTTGTGCAATGAGGCACTAATTGCTTCAGCCCAGTTCCCATATTAATTCATAACCACTGTGCCAACAATTCACACACACAAAAAAAGCACTTCAAGGAACGTAATGTCGTTTTTTCTTTCTACAATTCATTTAACCATTTGCTTTTAATAGATGGTGAATGTCAAATGAACATGTAGCACAAACGGGATTCCCCTAAAATATGGAAGGGGGGGGGGATAAAGCAAGATCAAGAAGAAAGAAAGAAAGAAACCTGATCAGAAAAAAAGAGACAGCAATAGGTACCATGGCTGTATACTTACATACTTCATTTCATGCCCCCATAATTCTCTCTGGCAGCCACATGATTAATTCAAAGAATTATTGATTTTTTTCCCGTTGCTCAGTCCTGCTGACCTGCTTTTGTTGACAGGTCTGTATGGATCACACTCATCTGTCAGCTGAAATTCTGGCATCATGTTGGTCTCTCTGGCCCGCGGTAAACATTTCTACTGGTTCGACATTAATAGCATTTGAGTGCCTGATAAAACACACATGCACGCATACACACGCTTGCTTCAAAGGCGGCAGAAATGAAGCAAAGAATATGTATCCTAAAAAGTGCAAATTAGTGGAATTGTTAAATTACTGGCAGTTGGAGTACAATATATATATTTTTATTGTAGTCAAATGGTCAAGGAGGTGGGGTTCTGTTAGAAACCACACCTCCACTGGTAATCAGTAGCCAGTGTAAAATAGCTCCTGGGCATCCATGTCAGAAAGTACAAAGTGAAGTTTTAACTGCTTTGATATATGACAGGTTAAATGTTAATCTAACAAACCTAATGGTTTCTTTTGGGGGGGATAATGGTTACGCCATTTTGCTTTAAAAAAATGCAGTCTTTTGTGCATTATAGAAAATTACTATTTTAGCTGATCTTGATCTAAAACCATCACTGAATCAGCAACGACAACTCTCTTTGGCTATATTTTACCATATGACCTCAATAGATGCTGTGACCCAGTTCCAAATCTTGTACACACCTAATAAGCAGGGGGGGAAAACATGGCTAGGCAAAACCTAGGTTAATTTCTAGAATTAACTGGCTAGTGCCATTGGTATCTGCCCTGAGTCAATCCAGAAATGCTGTATTTGCCATCATTTCAATTACATATTTGCAGAGAAAGAGAATTAATTCTAAAGGTTTCCAGGATACATTTAGACTTTTCAAGAGTGATGAACAGCATAGACAAACATAATTTTTTTTTTTAAAAAAAAGGTCTATACCAAATGCAGTTTCCAGTATGCACTTTCCACAATTTTGATATTAACTAGTTGTGTAAGTTCATAGCCATGTATGTTTAGGGAAATCAAAGAAAATTTTATGAGTTATGCTGTCATGCATACAAGCTAGCACTAAAATTCTCAAGAGAACATTATTCTTTTGCAACACTCCCATGCTGCATTTTAAATAAATAGACATTTTTCAAAACCCTGATGGTTTATCTACATGAATCAATTCTGCAACCTCTTGTAATTTTGTTCTATTTTGATTCATTAAACTTTTCAATCAACTTCATAGACAATACCTTTTCAAATTTAATCCAAAATGTCAATGTCTCTTCTTATCAAAATAAAACACAGGTTAGACATTATTCAGAATGGAAGTTTCTGCTCTTAGCCACTGTAAAATCCACACAACTAAACCACATACATAGACAAAAGCTTTACTGCATAATGGCTTTTGAGCAGCAAGGCAGGCTGTCATTAAAATGAATGAGCAAGTGCATCAGTTTTATTCCTCATTCCAAGTCTGTCAGCACTTTTGATGCATCTTCCTGGGTCAGATTAGAATCTGAGGAATCATCAGGAACACAGAATGCTATACTTTGTAACCGTCCAACAACATTATCACAATCCAGGGAATTTACTGGCCTCAGTCATCATGTAAGGAACATCATCTTAACTACACATCATGAAAGAATTACAGAAATGAAGACCTTTATGCATCCTGTTAAAGTGTCTCTGTTGAAGAAGAAGAAAATCCCACCGCTGTGATACAGGCTGTATTACCTGGGCCATGGAAAGGAAGCAGCCCAAAAGCTAAAACTACACATAAGAACACAACATAGCACATGTCCCTTTAGCAATTAACAAGATCCACATGCTGTGTATCCACCCACTAAAGTCTCATGTGAATGATTTTCAACAGAGAATTCCCTATCTGAATTCCCCTATCAGATCATCATCATCCCTACTACTGAGTAGAAAGAGTAAAAGAAATTGCCCTAACCTGAGGATGGATCTAAACTTCATATACAACATACATTTGTGTAAAAAATGGTAAACAAAACAGCTATCTTTTGAAGATAGGGATAACCTAACAACTGGATTTGTAGCCTGGCTGAATAGTAGATGACTGCAGATAAAAAGTATTAATTTCAATCCAAACCAGTTTAAATCCACGTAAGCAAACTATCAGATGTCTTATATATCTTATTCCAAATGAGACTCTTGGACCTCTTATCCTAGGCTGACTTAACACCACCGATAAAAAGCCAGTACACTAACAACAAACGAGTGGATTTACAAATTATTTGACTTTGCCTCGATGTCAATACTAACCTGTTTGGTAAAAAGACAACCCTTAGATGATTTCAAGTGCAAATGTCAACCATTATATGACAGATATGCTTCATCAATTAATCTTGCTAATTGTATTTAATATACCAACTTGACACATAAAATATGAAGTTGATATATTTAGCTTTAGCCTTTAAAAGAGATATCCATATTACTATTAGAGAAGTCATTAGTATGTGCTTATGAAATGTTTATAAAAAGGAAATGCTATATATTTTATCGTAAAGAAACTATAGGGTGTACTTTAAACTAAACTGATTTCTGAAATATGTCTATACTGTATTGATAAAATTTGGAAACAGAAGCTTAACTCTTCCCCTTTTTTTTCCTATTCCCCTGTTTTATTTCTGTACCCCATAAAATTTAATTAAAAAGAAAAAGACGGTACACCGCCAGAGAATGTCTTGTAGGTTCTTATACCAGTGTAGAAGAGAAAAACTGCAACAGCACTGTACATTGTGAGGAAAGTTATTTTCTTTATCCAGTTACTTGCCTTCCTTTTCTTGAAACTACCCATGTTTAAAACCAGTATGGTTGAAGGTAATCATGGGCAAGCTTCCCCATCCAGAATGGGCATCCAGGGTCCAAAAATGGGCAGAGGAGAACATCACCTCATCAAAAATTGGTGGTAGGTTCAAGAGGGCCTTGCTAGGCTGCAAGTCAGTTACCATGATGTGATCTCTGATACTGGAATCAGATGGTCATAAAATGGGATAGGGTTTTATTTTTAATGTTTGTGGGAAAATGGGAAGTTTTAAAATATATTGCATTGTCTATTGGATGTATTTGTCAGATAGGGCTTCTGACAGCTCCGGTCCCAAACAAGATGGTTTCCCCGCAAAGAAGATGGGGTTCTCCATGCACTCCTTCCCCCCCCCTTCGTTTTGCACACAAACTCCGGCCAGGGATTTACATTTGTATTGGGACCCGCCCGGGTAAATCTTCCATCTGATATCGGGTCCCGCGCACAAAGCCGAGAGCTCAGCCATCTCCCCCACTGATCGCTCTTAATGGTTTCTGTTTAAGTTTTACTTAAGTCGTTACCGGCAGGAAACGACTACATTGTCTCTTTGTTCCCATAACCCTATTGTATCTGTCCTATATATGTATCCTCTCCACCCCAGTAATGTATTCCAGCCTTGTTTGCCTCCTTACTGAAATCATTGACTTTCGGAATAAATCTTTGAATCCCTGCTTTGCCTGGATTCGAGTACTATTACCAGAAACGTCGTGTATTTGCAGAAGCCTGACAGTATTATACTGTATTATTTCATTATTCTTTACTTTTTTGCATTCTTTCTTATATGAATTACTGACCTTTTTGCATTGTTTTTTAAACTAATCTGTCTAGCGTCTCAATGAGAAAAGCAGAACATAAATGAAATAAATAATCAAGTTTCTATTTAATTTCTGAAATGATAATAGAGATTTTATTTCATGACACATAAGAGTACATGTATAGAACAGGATCATGTGGTGGCTTGTATTATGAGTTTGTACCAGGACCGGAAAAATAATGTTTGGTAACTTGCATACCCCACTAAGTAATTACCACTTGAAATCATGCAATGAATGGAGAGAATAAAAGATTAAGATGGCATGCAATTGTAGTAAAGCATAATCTATGGATTTTTATTAGCCTGCTTGTAAACTGTAGAAGAGTACCGTGATGAAGGATATACCTCAGGATTGAAAAGATCAGTCCAGCTGTAGATTCCCTCCCCCTTCCCCATTACAGGGTTGTAGACCATGAGAAGAGGGCAGACACAAATCTCAATACTTGTTGACAGTTTTTCATAGCAGCATTGTGATGCTTGTAATTAGTACACTACCAAGGGATTGTGTGAGAAAGCCTTCAAGTTAGGGTTGCCAACCTTCAAGTGGTGGCTGGACATCTCCCACTGTTACAACTGATCTCCAGGTGACAGAGATCAGTTCACCTGGAGAAAATGGCCACTTTGGAAGGTGGACTCTATGGCATTATACACCACTGAAGTCCCTTCCCTCCCTAAACCCCATCCTTCTCAGACGCCACCCCCAAAATCTCCAGGTATGTCCCAACCCAGAGCTGGCAACCCTACCTCAAGTACCAGTCCAAGAGAATCTTCAACAAATTTCCCCATTAACACTATCAAATTGATTTTATGATTGTTGCAATTGTTGTTTTGCATTAATAAATCTCCAGGTACATTAGGTGCTCACAAGACTCTAAAAGAGGTGGCAGCAAGATGGTCACCTGGCTTTGGAAAATCTGGCACTGCCATTAAGGAATAACCTGAAGGGCCTGATGGGAGGCCCCTTTTCCCATTTTATGTACACAGCAAAGCTTGTGCTCTGTTGCTTTCTTAGCATTTCCCACTCTTTGACCTACTCTGTCTTCTCTGTCCCTTTCCGTATATTCATTATTTGCCAACTTATTTCCTCAATCCGAGCACTTGAGTCACCTCTTCCACCCTCCCCAGCTCACCCTAGGGAGTGATAACCACTTAAAAGAATGTGAATTCTTTGTTAATTATTCATTCCATAATGAGGGAAGAATCAATAAACACTTTTTCTTTACTGTTTTTTCCCCACCCTCCATGTGTGTGCTACAAGATGTCTTGCTAGGACAAATAAGAGTGAAATACATAGCCAAGATTAGTGGCTGGGGGCAGAGGAGAAATGGTAGCACTGAGCAGTAAGTCATCCAGATACCTTAGTCAGCAGTTGTAGCTAACACACACTACAATGATTAAGCTGTACTAGTAAATCACATTGTTGGAAAGGTTTCACCTCTAGATAACACAACTGCATTTTTTCTCTTCTCTGATCTTTTAGAGTTTCTTTTTCCCCCTAGTATGTCAATTTGGTATTTAAAAGTTCTCATAATTTTCATTATTGTTAGATTTCAGTTTACACATTGGATACCAAATTGGGGGGGGGGGGACCACAAAGAAACTGAAAATTCCAATATATGAGGTGAACCATCAGAAGCCCCATCTCCTGAAGCAACTTGTGAGTTTTGTATTGTCCCTGTTGGCTTGAGTCTGCATTCCCTCAATCCTTGATTAAGGTTATGGGGGTGGATGTCCTTAGGTGATGGATCATTTTAATAGAATCCTTCAGTACAAATAATGATGGGGAAATGCTTGTTTCCAGTACAGCCACCCAAAGGCATTTCAAACACTTCCCAAGAGAAGCCATTTTGCTATTACACTCTCACTACTCACAAACTATTAAGAATCACAACGAGGATCCTGCAAGTTCACATAGTACTGTCATCCATTTACAAAGCTCCTTCATTTCATTTATCTGCTGATGTCCTCCCTATTTGGGCCCCCCATTGTTTCATTTGATTCATTCTGCCTTCCCAACTGAACAGCTTTAGCCTACGTTCTGAGGTTAATGCCTAAAGCAAAGCTGGTGTAAATGAAACAAATGGCCTGCAAACATGCACCAATATAACTAAAAGTGCATTCCTGAGAGGAATGCCTGCGCTGGTCTTTGGAGGCAATGTAGCTGCGCTGCCTCCTAGCGGCGTAAAAAATCCGTGCAAGATACACCACCTAAAAAGGTGGCATTTCTTGCAAAAATAAAAAAGGGGCGTTCCCAGCTTGAAAGGGCTTAGGAGGCCATCTAATGGCAGCTCCTCCCCCAGCTCGGTGCCGGAACATCCCGGGAATGCCTTCTGGGATGCTGGAACGCCCTGGGAATGCCTCCCGGGATGCCGGCACAGGCTTTGATGGTGTTCGGACGCTGGCGGAAGGCTCCGTTGGTGTCCCAGGGTGGTGCTGCCATGGCAGTGGCTGGCAACCGGCGTCCAGGCCTTCCCGCCAGCATTCGGGCCACTAATGGCAGCGTGAGTTGCCCAGACGCCGGCACGAGGGGCCCGAACAACGTTACAGTGCCTTCCTGGCCTCCTAAGGGCTTTGATTGGCTGCAGCTCTTTGTTGAATGTACCTTTGCTGGCATACCCAGGTTTGTCTTTGTATAATGTGTGAACTGGAATTAAATTGCTCAACAATAGAACAATTTTCAAGTGATTGCAATTAATATGCTTCACAACTTTCCTTGCACAATGAAAATGTATGGGTGGACCAACCAATTTTTTAAAACTTGAAATCCAGATATTTCTGGTGTTGTGAAAGCCAAAGAGGATGTGAACCATCTTGCAACAACTCGGGTCAGCAAGCCCTAGATTAATTTTGTCTCACTGCAACCAGGAATGACCCTACTGCATTTTGAGCCAACTTCATATTTTGCCTTCCCTTTCCCCCAGGAAGACCTGAATACCTGGTCACAATGAGCAACCAAGAGAATCTAGGAATAGTATGTGATGTGATGCAGGAAAGCTGCTGTTACATGGAAAATAAAAAACTCTCCTAATAACATACCCATCCATGCATCTCTAAATTTTGGTCAAAAGGATTTTTAAAAATGTAAATAATTTGATTAATTACATCACATTTCACTGTTCTGCTGCAGTGCCCTGACATGACTCCCTCTAGCACAGAAAGCCACACTCTGGCCAATGTCAGTTATTTCCAAGGTACAAGTACTGCATTTGCCAATTCTGCTTGCTGGACCCATTGCAATAGCTTCTGGCCAGGAAGAGCGCACCAGGGGCTTGCAGTTTTTCTCCCAAACCACTTGAGACTTTTAAGCAGTGTTGGCACCTATTGCAAGCAAGCAGCTTCCAGATAGGCCTAGGATTTGCTGGCGCTGAAGGTGTCGGTGATCGCATCCAATAAATTCATCTTATTAATACATTCAAAGTTTCATTTATATAAAGATATCACAATGGTTACTTTTACCAGGTGATTTTTCCATTGCTTGTCTTGCTTGAACCAATTGACATCTCTAATTTTTAAAAGAATTATTGTTGCACAAAGATATATAATTATTAATTAAACCATTGATCTATTCAATTAGGAGCCCCATAAGAATTAACTACTTATGCTCAGCATGTCAGGTGGCTTTCCTAAGCCCCTTTACACACACACACACACACTGCTAAATACTAGATTTCAGTGGGCTTTAAATAAGTGAGACTATGCACACATTGGGTTAGATATTTATACCCTGCTTTCCTCCCCATTGTTTCCCCGATTTCTATTTTATCCTCACAACAACTGCCCTGTAAGGTAGATTAGGCTGAGAAAGAGTGACTGGCCCAAGTTCACCCAACAAGCTTTCATGTCAGAATGGGGATCTGAACCTGGGTCTCCAGGTCATGGTCTGGCACTTTAATCATTACATCACCTTTGCTCTATATGTTTTATCTAAAATATGTATATCATATAATTCCAAATAAAGCTCAGAACAGCTATTTAAAAATATTGAAAGCAATAATTGAAAAATATACTTCATTATATAAATTAAATAACTAAGGCTCACCTATAATAAAGCAAATGAAAATATCCCTCACAGACCACAGAAAAATACAGATTTATCACTCAGATAACATTTGCAATAACAATTCTATTTGCATGGCTACCCCTCTTCAGATTTGTATACAAACCCCCTTAAGATGCACAACAGATTTGACTACAACTTCTTATACTTAATATTTTCCCCAAGTTGGAGATTACTTTATAGCATATTTAGCATAATTATTAATCTTGCCATCTTTACCCCAGCGTTTACTGATAGGATGCAACTCATGCTTCACACATTGGCTGACGGGAATTTCAGAATGGCTAAAAGTATACCAGTGAGCTTGAGTGCTGAAAAGTGTTATTCACATCATATCAATTGCTAGAACAATCTTGTAGCAGGGCTTTAATTTCTCTCTATGAAAATGGTTATGACATTTCCAGTGCAATCCTATGCAGAGCTACTTAATTGCCACAGAGTGCAGTAATTCTCCATAGGATTCCACTGTTCCTGGCTATTCCAAAAAGCAGGACTAGGCACACACAGAGACTACAACAGGTATCTGAAAATGGGATATTTTGTCTCTAATCATGTCATAACAGAGCTTAACAGTCTAGCATAGCACAAGGCATATTTGGAATACTATGCTGGGGTGTGGGTTCCATTGCTTTTTCAGGCTTGGATTTGAGGCCTGCTAGCGACATACATCTATGATTTTGGAATGCATACCATACTGCATTTCATAGAGTGTATGCTCAATTTAATTTCCATCCGTTTCTACCCTTACTTGAACTGTATGTTATACCTAATTCTTGCTACAGTCTGTGACATTTTATTTAGGATACTGCTTTCTTGTTACAATATTCAACACTTATCTGTCTACCAGCAGTAGATCTTCTGTACATATACACGCCCGGGGTGGGTGGGTTATGACATTCAAAGGTGTCCAAAACACCATTAGCTTAAAAGCAGTGTTTTATATTATTTGTAAGACACTACATTTTCTCAAAGTTTTCATTTTATATCTTGAAGTTAGCATATTTCATAGATGTTTATGACATGCTTTTAATGTAAGTATGTCACACTTTTCAGCCATCAATAAAAAAAATTCCAGTTGACACGGTGGTATAACTCATTTGGCATGTGTGCAAGAAAAATATATTTGAAATAGGGCTGTCGATTCATTTCGGCCCGAACCGAAAAACAGCCGAATTTCCCCTGATTCAGCAGTTTTTAGTTCAGGACGAACTGAACTCAAAAATGGCGGGAAAGCGGGGGAGCCGAATTCAGCGAGTTCGGAAGTTCATGAATAAATTCGGCAAATTTGGGGCGCAGCAGCATAACCGTCAGTAAGCAGCATTCTCCCCCGGCCAATTGGTGGCCAAGCTGGGTCTTCTTCTGGCCAATCAGTCAGGATTGACTACTGGAGGAATCAGCTGCTGTGCGGCCTGGCCGGGGAGAGAAAGGGAGAAAAATCCTCGTGGGGGAGTGCGTGTGCACATTCGCTCCTTTCCGTGGCTGCAGGGGGCACATTTTTGGGGGTAGAGACCCCAAACTTTCAGCGAAGCTTCAGACGAGCCTTCTTAAGAGACCCCCCAAGTTTTGTAAACATTGGGTCAAGGGGTCCTGAGATATGGGCTCCACCCCTTTTCCCTCCCCCCTTTTCTATTTCCGTGGCTGCAGGGGGTACTTTTTTGGGGGTGCAGCCCCCAAACTTTCAGCATAGCTTCAGACAAGCCTTCTTAAGAGACCCCCCAAGTTTTGTAAAGATGGGTTCAGTGGGGGCAGAAATATGGGCTCCCGCCTTTTCTCTTTCCGTGGCTCAGGGGGTGCATTTTTGGGGGGTGCATCTTCAGATGAGCCTTCTTAAGAGACCCCCCAAGTTTTGTAAACATTGGGTCAGGGGGTCCCGAGATATGGGCTTTCCCCTTTTCCCTATTGGGATGAATGGATCACCCGATCCTGTATGCATCTCCAGAGCAGCAAATCCAAGGCAAAACCTCCTGTGCTTAAATAGAATCGTATTGGATTACCCAGTCCTCCCAGCCCCTCCTGATGGAACAGAAGACAGCCACAGTAAGACCCCTTTGGGGGCTTTAATCTATAATTTTTCTCCTGTGTGTGTGTGTGTGTGTGTGGGGAAAGCAGAGTCTGTGTGAGTGTGGGGAGGGAGCAGTTTCTGTGGGTGGGTGGGGGGAAGCCAAAGGGGGCTTTTGCCTGTTCTGCCTGGGGTGTGTGTGCCCCTTCGAGCCTCTCTCTCCCTGGTTTGAGGGGGGGCTTCAGTTGTGTGTCCTCAGGTTTTCCCTCATTCATAAGATCGGTTAAGTCTATTTTGATGCTTGCTCAAAACTGGTTTTCAAATGGTGACTTAAAGAATGCATTTTCCTGGTCCCGATGCAAAAGGGGAAATTCCACCACCTCCTGCTCATTATGCATAGCTAGCTGTCTCTGTCCCTTTCCATGGTTTGCAAACTCCCAGGTGTCAGGTGTTGCTTTGCATGATTGCAAACGTGTTGCTTTGCATGGCTGTGTTGCTTTGCAGTTGTGTTGCTTTGCAGTTGTGTTGCTTTGCAAACTTCTTCACACCTGCCCCGCCCTTGCTCCTCACAGCTCAGCTGTTTGTCAGGGCTGGGAGCTTTGTGCGTGGGCGGCAAGCTCTGCTCAGAGATGCACATTAAGGGTGGGGGGACCCCTTTCAAGGCCCATATCTCAGCCCCCCCTGACCCAATCTTTACAAAACTTGAGGGGTCTTGCAAGAAGGGTCCTTTGAAGCTCCGCTGAAAGTTTGGGACCTCTACCCCCAAAAATGCCCCCCTGGAGCTGCGGAAAGGCGCAGTTGTGTTTTTAATGGCTTTATTTGGCCGAATTTTTTTCCCGAACTTTGAATTCGCGCCGAATTGCACAGACCCGAAGCGGGGGAGTTCGGACTTCGGCATATCCCGAATCCAGACGGGCCGAATTCGGCCGAATCCGTATACCGAATTTTTTTTCAACAGCCCTAATTTGAAACTTGTATTTAATTAAGAGGCTGTTTCCTCTGAATTCTAAATGTTACCTGCTGATGTCGCTGACACCCCCACAGACACTAAAATCCAGGAGCAAGTTGTATGCTTTATTTAAACTGAACCATATGTAAGCAAGCTAAATTTCATTCAGAAGTTCTCTTGTGATTAAAAGAAAACATTCAATATGAAATAACAATCACAGCCCAATAAAGAACATTATGACACTGACATCCAAATTCTAATTAAGTTTCAGTCGAAAAGTAGATCCAGATGGCAATTTTACCATACATTGCACTATACATCTGAAGCTCTCCCCCTATGGTCAAAATAGTCCAACAATGTTTAGCAAGGCTGTTGCCATCCTGCCAGGCCAGGGATGCTGATTCAGTGGGAAAGACCTGCCTTATTATTGGAACCATGCAAGCAGAACCACTTAAACACTTGCCAGGAAATGGGCTTTCACACACGAGTGAAGGGAATCAGAAAACTAGATTACCAAGTGGTTTACTTGTGCATTGTGGTGAATTTTGGTAAAATTGATGTCTGTATGAATCTTAAATCATTACAACTGGGCTTCCATGTAACTCTACTAAAGATCCAAACTTTAGAATCCAGTAGTATTTAAAAAACCAGTGTAATGCACCAAACATAGACTCCATAGGTTATACTACAAAGTTTAAAAATCAAAGCCAAAGACTGAAAATACAACAAACTCCCCTCCAAATATCTTGCCACATCTGATCCCAGAGATGCTTCATTGCAGTTTATCAACAATCAGCATATCTTCCTTAAAGGAAACATCAACTATATAGGAACAAGTACCCCGGAGCTCACTGGGAAAGAGTGAGACCTACCTGAGACGAGTGAGACTGTGTCTTTCTCCCATGAGACTACAGTGATGTATGCCTCCACAGAGGAGGGGATAATGCACTTGAAGACCGCTACATTGCCTCTCATGGCTTTCTGGTCCTCCACACGGACTGTATATGGTTCCCGTAAAACTAAACACAGAAACATAAGGGTTTATCTGTCAGTGGAAGATATTTCTATTGTTCCCTTGTCATGTACAGATTATCATTTGGTAAGGTTTAGACTTCTTGGGACTCTGAGCCCTTACAAGGGCCGCTACCAACTTGGTTGGTCAGCTGATGGGGCTGACTTGGATAATCTTCATGCAAAATAAATACCAAAGGAGTTACACAATGAATGAACGAACGAATGAATGAATGAATGTAGAAAATATTTTGCTGACCGACTGCCAATGCATTCATTTGAAGTGAGGAGAAAAGAAACAGAGGGAGGGCTAACTTTTCCTTTATTGTCAAGAGCCCTCCAGGCAGTGTTGCTCAAACCAAAGCCCATAACAGAATCAGATTTTTCTTCACTTCTCTTGAAATGGATCTTGAAAAACTGTATTTATTCAGATGAATAAAATTTGATGGATGAGTTAAAATGTACTCCAAGGCAATAGTAACATCCTCTGAGTTTATTCATTTATTCCTATATCTGATAGGTTTGCTCAGAAGTGTTTCAGAATTTAGACTTTACCACCCAATACTAATCACCTAATAACATTTTAGCAATATATATTAATATGTCAGGTGTTTCAGAAAATGAACATTCTGCCAGTTGTGATAACTGTTATATGAATCTAAAAAGAGGAAATGGAAAGAAACTTATTCTAGAAGGTCACTACTATAAAAAAAGTTGGAGCTATTCACTGGGAAAGGCGGTGATTCTAGGCATTGTCATAAATGGAAAGGAGATGTCTGTAGAACTAGTTGGAGGCATTTAAACCTGCAACAACTTAAAGCAAAATGTAGTTGCCAAAAAGGAAGCAAGATGAGAGAAAGAAATTAAGGTGGGTGAGTGATGTCTACCAAATATAGACACGCAATAATAGTACTAGTAGTGACAATGTTTCACATCATGTCTGCTACAAATTTGAACTAGTAAACTAATAGCTTTACATAAAATAAACATGGGGATAATAATACAGAGGATAATATTAGATTTGGTTATAGGAGCATCAAGCCCTGCTTATTCAAAATGCTTAACCCTAAGGCCATTGATTCGGTAAAAACCGAACTGAAAAAATACCGAATAAATGTCTTTTCGGTAAATTTCTGGTTTGGGCTTACCAAATCAGCAAAATCTGGGAGGTTGGCAAAGCCGAATTTGCCATTCCCGAAAATCTGGCTTTATCAGGAACGTCTTTCTGTGGCTCCTGCGGGGGCATTTTTGCAGGTAGAGGTCCCATATTTTCAGGGTAGCTAGAAGGGACTCTCCTTGGAAGAACCCCCAGGTTTGGGTCGGGGGGTCCAGAGTTATGGGGGTCTGGAAGGGGTCTCCCCCATCCTCCATAGAAATGCATTGGCAAAGTGGCTATGTTCAGACTCTTTAATCTGATCTTTGCAATGTATCTGAATGGAGAAGCCAATGATAAGCAATGGAAATTCTTTTTGCAAAGCTCCTGGGGGGCACATTTGCAGACAGAGGTCCCAAATTATCAGGGTAGCTTGAAGGGACTCTCCTTGCAAGAACCCCCAAGTTTGGTGAAGATTGGATCAGGGGGTCTGACGTTACGAGGTCTGGAAGGGGTTGCCCCCCTTTCTCTATAGGAATGCATTAAAAACAATTTGTATTGGTTTTAATGGAGGAAGAGGGGTGACCCATTCCAGACCCCATAACGTCAGACCCCCTGAAGCAATCTTCACCAAATTTGGGGGTTCTTGCAAGGAGAGTTCCTTCACGCTACCCTGAAACCTTGGGACCTCTACCTGCAAAAATGCCCCCAGGAGCTGCAGAAATCCGCAAAATGGGTTTAATGGGTTTAAATGACTGAATTTTTCGGGAATCCCGAATTTAAATCTGAATTCCCACCTTTACCGGTATAGGGGAATTTGGCATTTGGGTTTTCCCAGGGGGGGAAAGGCTAATTAAGCCCGAACCTGAATTTTCCTGATTCCCCCCCCCCAACAGCCCTACTTAAGCCACTGGAGGCCCTAGACCAAATCTTTTTGAGACTGTTATAGCTTGGCTGTACTGGAATCAAGACCAGCACAGTCTGTTGTCCAACATGAGGTCAATAGGTAGAACTGGAGACTAAGCAAGAGAAGCTGGCCATTGAAACCTGAGGTTACAGCAGTGGGAAATATACTTCTATTCTGATGGGGAAAGGGCAGATGATCAGGCACCCAATGTTTACACCAGATTGAGTCTATTCAAAGGCTACCACTGGACTGGATCCAGCAAGGTGCAAATATGAAAAGAAATCTATTGGCACAGTTTCACTGGCAGAAGGGATTGCAGAAGATCCTGTGTAACATCTCCTGCTCCAGTCCTAGATTGCTCATATACACAATGAAATACAGACATAAGATCTTGTGCAACAATAGCCTTCTTCACCTGTGCTGTACCTTAGGAACCAGTCTGAGAATAAAGAAGCCACTCAATTCATTGATTAAAACCTCACGATTGGTTGACAATGACATGAGCAAGCAAAAATTCAATGGTGATACAGTATGTTTGAGCACAAGCAGCTACTGTGCTCTTTTTCTTCTGTTTCCCCTTGGGCAAGTGTACTAGTGCAAACAGAATTTTTTGTTCTGGATCCAACCCACTGCTTGTTAATTAAATGGGCCAGTGTCACACTCCATTGTTCCCTTTGGAACTCTTAGAACCAAACTATAACAGCATCCTTGAGTCCACCATGGACATGTCTCTACTATTTTAGGTATGAAATTCTGGCTGTTCACAAAAGCTCCAGGAGCCAATCCTGGTCAGGACAGTGGAATGGCAGGAGAGGGGCTCCTGTTCCTCCATGCACAAGTGCCCAAATGACCAAGAGTTGGCTCTTGAACATGGCATGGGGGGACAGGAATCCCTCCTCCCTATCCCTGCACCTGTGGTCCCAATTGGGTGCCCGCCATACTTGTAAACTGAAGGTATTTCATTTCTAAAATGGCAGCGGTGTCCTCGTGGAGTCAGGGATGCCGTCACATCTAGTTTGGCTCTAAGGCCTAAGCACACACAATTCCAGGTTACTTACTAGGCTAAGCTCTTTGTTCAAGCCCAGAATCCCTGCCATTAAACTACTTCGGTGATGGCTATATGACAAGGACCACTCACATTAGGGTGAGAGAAAGAGGACCTGCCCCTGAGCTCTGTCCTGGAAGCAGTGCCCTCAAGCCAGAAGACCCAACATGGACCCGCCACATTCTCCCTCAGGATCCCAGGAGCAGAGAAGGCAAAGAGCTAGGGCCAAGCCCGGACTAGGCACAGGAGTGTGTACCTGGCAGCCTGAAGCCTCCCCACTCCTAAAGAAACTCTAGAAGAAACCAGTGAATCACTACAGGATCTGGGCCCTGCTACCCCTCATGAGTAGAACAGCTGACTCAGCTTGCGAGATGAGAATAATGCTGGACCCAGCATCACCTGGAAAGGAACTCCCTATATAAGCCTGCAATGAAGCTGAAGTCAGTGTGGAATCACCTTGCTGATGATCCTACCAGTGGCCTTTGGATCTGACTGTGGAACCTGGCCTGCCAGATACTGTCAGTGTGGAACTCTATAGTTGCTCAGGGCCATGTTCCTACCTGGTCAGCATAATGCAGTAAGAGCACCTTAAAAAGATAAATGAACCCTTATGAAACCACAGGCACAAGAGTTGATTTAGAAGAAGCTCTGGTTGCTAAATGGGTATGAGTTTGTAATGTAAATCCCCAAACATAAGTTTCAGTGAGTGGAAACAGATGAAGGAAGAGAGAAAGCTGTTAATGCAGATGAAGATGCAATCATTATTATTGCAAAAATCATGCTCAGGCTCTAACATATTACTGGCACAATGGAACTTTGTGAAGTCTTTCAAACACATAACACAAACTTATTTTATTTAACATTCTATATTAAATAATATTCTGTAATGGCAATTTAACATCAAGCAAGTTCAGTTGCATTTGCTTTCACAGAGGAACACACATCCAAAAAGAAAATAAGGAATGACCATCTTAGATTTTAAAACTCAGAAGACCAGAAGAATCATGTGATAGTTTCCTCTTAGTACTATACCTCTTCAGATTACAGGTGCTAGAAAATTACCAGATCTGGATCTAGCATAGCTTCCCTAAATACCAAAAAGCCTTCACCTTGGCCTGCTTTAATGCTTCACCTTAACCTCTTTTGGAAAGGAGATGCACACATATTCTCAATGTGTTTCTCCCTGCCAACTGGCCACAGTCAAAACATTCAATGACATTTTACGGCACTGCCCTCTGTATAGGGACATTCAGCACTTATATATAACTCCAGTATTATTGAATTTTCCAGGCAAGCCTGATGAATTTTATATTTCCCTCCTCTGTCCAGATTGTTCTAAGGATACCATCTTTAAGGTGGCCAACTTTTGTACCTTGGTACGTTCAACAAGGAAGCACCTATTTAAGTTCTTTTATTAGTGATGACTGCATTATTGAAATCAGCCTATTGTGTGGCTTGAAATTTTATTGTATGTAGATGTGCTAATGATTTTGACTGTGTGTCAGTCTAGCCTGATCTATGATAGTAACCAATAAATATGATGATTAGCCATCTGTATTCAAGAAATTCAATGCAGGGGCAGCATTCTGTAATGCACCTCCCCACCTTCATCTTGAAGCACTACTGTCTTGTACCATCTGATCCCTTTGAACATGTTAGATGTGCTCCAGTTTTGGTCATTGCCATCTTTTCCTTGCTCTTCTCTTTTGACAAATACTCTTTGTGCTCTGGATACCTCATATGTTAAAATAACTGAGAGATGATCAAACACTAGACAGCACTTCCTCATGTTGTGTTACAAGTACAACACAATAGACACCACTTGTCTGTTCAACTATTTATTGACCAAAAAATCCTCTGCAAGATCCAAAAAAACTTTGAATGTGCAAAGAAAACAATTATCTGTGCCCATCTTGATTTGATGCCAAGCTCTTCCAGGATCCTATGCCATTGTGGAGAACTTGCTGAAGCTGAAATCAGTCAATTTCTGCTAACTCACAATATTGAAACTACCATAGAATTGCCACAAAGCAAACTACTTGAAATGTGCTATACACAACACCATCCCTTATACTAGCTCAGCATTGTCTACTGTGACTAATAATGGTTTTCCAGGCAAAGAATGGTCATTTCTTTCACCTGATTTCTAGGAGATGCCAAGGACTTTCTGATGCAAACCACATGTTTTGCTCAATGGCTCATCCTTCTGCTCAAGGTATGTTTTCCTTCCTGCCTTAGAGACAAAATGGAGTCCATGGCTTTAGATTGCACATGTGACTTCAAATGAGATTGCCTAAGA